>NC_060145.1:16826359-22771359 GCF_021461385.2 Schistocerca piceifrons
CTCACATTTGAGCTTCGACTACCCGCGGCCGCTTGTTCCGAACGCTGTAGAAGTGGCGGGGATGCACATCAAACCGCCCAAGAAGCTTCCGCAGGTATGCAACATGTAGTAATACCATGCTAAGTCTTCAAAATAGCGGGAGGTGAATATAAACTGTTTAAGAAGGGTACTTACAGAAATGATTGTCTAATTTTTTAGAACTTCACATTGTCTCATTTCTTCACAAACTTGCCGATGACCTCCAGGGAAACACTGTTCGGCGTTCCTAGTACGTATCACTGCACCGCCTCCATGGTGTCATAGTAACCTACCAATCTCTCATCATGCAGCTGTCGTTTCAAAGGTACAAGCAAGTGAGACCGTAAAATAGGATAATTTTCTGTCTGTAAATCGCTGTTTTAATTGCAAAGTGACCAGTTTCAGCCAATGGATCCCTTCTTCACATCTGTTAAACAAGAGAATAAATACAACTGGGTTCCAGTCCTATGTCTGCATAGCTTAAAATCTTTTTTAAAGATCTGTTTACAGTACAAAACTTGTATGTCATAGTTATAGAGTAACCTGTGTTAATGAAACGATCAGTTCACTGTAATGTATAAAAACAATACTTGCACACTGTCGCTTTATATCAAAATCTTAAAAGAAATACGATTGGTGCAAAGGCCTGTGGTGTTAAACATCCTCTTTATCCGCACTAACGGATTTAAAATACGATACTGAAATAATAGATGTACAAAACGTTCCTAAGCTTTATGCACGGATGGTTATAATCAAACTTTTGCTACGTGAGTAAGTATAGGTGGAAAACTTATGGGTACCCAACTTTATAGGAATGATGTTCAGATTGTGCGCCGGTACTGATACGGTAATGTAGGATTGAACCAAAAGCTGTAGTCTGCGTTACAGAACACCATAATATCAGAACTGCAAGCTGCGGTCGCAGGTTCGAATCCTGCCTCGGGCATGGGTGTGTGTGATGTCCTTAGGGTAGTTAGGTTTAAGCAGATCTAAGTTCTAGGGGACTGATTACCACAGCAGTTAAGTCCCATAGTGCTCAGAGCCATTTTTAGATGGGGAGTTTAGTTGTGTAAAACTAATGAATGAAAATATAGTGGTAGTTAGACAGTATAGATCGCCAGATGGTGATGTACATTTGTTTATTGAAAAATGTGCATTAATAGTTAAAGATATTGAAGAGTAAGACAAGAATTGGTGTCTGTGGTGATTTCAACATAGAAATGGCATACACAGACAGGAAACTCACCAGGACGCTATTGAATATGCTAAGATCATTAGACCTCTATTGAACAAATAACCGCGCCACACGTAAGAATGCCTGAATAGACAGTATTGTTGTGAATTTCCACAGGGAAGATTTTACAGACAGACTTGCAGGAAGTGGACTTGCAGATTATGAGCCATTACTCCTCATACACTGTAAGAGGCAACCAGTTAAAATTGAAGAACCTAAAGTAGTAATAGTACGAGGGCAAAAGGAAGAGTACATAAGTATGTATGTTGATAGATTAAGAAGTGCAGATTGGGACTTTATATATAAATTGTCAATCTGGGAAAAGGGAAGCTGAAATTACCTTTGTATCTTCTTTAAAAAGTACACAGACTTATGGTATTCCTGCTCACAACTAAAAAAAAGATATCCAAGTGAAATGAAAAAGACTTAACTGGTTTATAGAAGAGCTAGCAGAAATTAGAGGAAACATGCATATGCTGTACCAGATGCATAAGCAAGCCGCTACCCAAGGAGCAGAAGTGTGTGAACATTCATAGGTCATATCTGAAATGCAAAAAAATTCTACAAAGCTAAACTTCTTCTGACAAAAAAAAACTAGCAGTGGAAAACTATATAGAAAGGGATCCCAATAAAAGTGCAAGGCGGCATAGCAAATAATAAAACAAGAGAATACACCAAAATGCACAGAAACAGCTCTGCTGGAACTTGAGGAATCAGACCAGTACTTTTTAAGCTCAGTTAAAGAAATAGGTAACAGTATTAAAGCAACAAATTCATCAGCAATGGACCTTGTTGGGACACCACTGCCTGTTAACCTGGTATTTCAACAGAGGGCTGTCACACCTGCTGATGTTATAAAAGCTGTATCCAAATTTTCAGGTTCTGAAAGTATGGACTGTTATTGGTTATCAAATAACATCATTAAAAAGACAATACACTCAATCACCAAACCATTACCTTTTATTTTCAATAAATGTGTGTAATTTGGAGTTTTTCCAGATGCACTTAAGGTATCAAGTTGTCCCAGTTTTTTAAAAAAATGGGACAAACCTCTTCCCCAAAGCTACAGACCAGCCACCATTGTTCCAATATTCTCAAAGATATTTGACACGCTGGTACACAGAAATAAGCAGCTTCTTTGAGAAACACAATATCCTATGTAGCAATCAGTTTGGGTTACACAAGGTGAAAAACACAACAGGGGCCATCTTGGAAATCATAACAGCTTTTGAAATCTCAACAGCTTTTGAAAACAATAACATGGTATCACTCGTATTATGTGACCTAAGCAATGCTTTCAATTGCATTCCTGTTAACATACTACTGAAGAAACTAGAGATTTATGAGGTGAGAGGGAGCACTTTAGCTGTGATAAGTTTTTATTTAAGTAACAGAAAAAAAATTGTCTGTCTGAAATGTTAATTCTTTCATAATAGAAATCAGTACAGGTGTACCAGAAGGGTCTATCCTTGGACCCTTGTGCTTCATTGTAGCTATTAGTGATTTACCTAATAACATAGCCCACCCTGTCGTATGTTATGCTAATGATAAAACACTACTTATCACCACATTTCAGACCTGAACAGCATAACAAAAGAAACACTTGAGAAGACCCTGGACTGGTTTGCAACCAATAAGCTCCTGAGCAATCCTGATAAAACACAACTTTCAATGGGAATGTAAAATGAAGTAGGCAATAAGTCAGTAAAACTCTTAGGTATTTACATTGACTCAAAATTCTATTGGAAGGAACATGTCAATCACGTATGTGAAAAAATATCCCGGCTGGCATACCTTATCTCGTAACTAAGGGAGGTAGTGAGCTTGGCATACCTTAGGGTGACATAGTTTGGGCTATTCCAGTCACATACTTCATGTGGTCTGGTTATATGGGGGCACTCCCCTCACATCAAGAACATCTTGAAATTACAAAAAATGGACGTGAGTGAGTATACCTGGGAAGCTCTTCAGAAGAGATCTCCACCTCCTTGTACTCCTACACATTTACAGACAGCCCTGGTGTCAGTTCCCTCCAGCTCTACTCGGACATTAGTCTGGTCCATGTGAGGTAGTGTTTTGGAACTTCTTTGTGTTCACTGGGGCCCTACACTATATTAGGCAGGTATACCAGTTTCTTTGGCTCTTCCGTGTATTATGCTAAATTTCCTCACCACTAGCAATTCTTTCGAAGACTTTAAATTTACACGTGAAGTTTAACCTTAAAGTATTTGAGACAGAGTAATGTAAACGTGCCAATCTGTAGCAACCGAGAGACTTGCAAGGATAACGTTAACACTGCCCACAGACGGCAAAATATTTCCGAGCAGTGCAAAATATTTCAAAATTTTTAAGGTTCTTGGTGTTATTGTGAAACCGCTCAATCTCACCCACTAGAGGTTTAATATTGCTGCACTTCAGGAAAAATTGTAGGGGGCACTGAAGTTCAAATTAACTGGTGATTAGGGATTTACTCCTGGGAGAGACTGATGGCCAAATTGTGCCACAAATTGTTGAAGTTAATGTTGCCACGGCTGAGAATTCTCGACACAATGTGCAATCTTCAAGCAGTGTGTGAGCTGTATCGTGACAGCTGGACTTTCTGTGGTCCATGTTTCGAAAAATGCTGTGAACAATTGTGAAACAGTATCTGTGGTGTGGTTCCAGACACAAGAGAGTAACATTTGTTAATTGCGTGTACCATGTTTACATTCCAGGTTACAAACACTGCACAACATGACGACCATCTGCATTCACGATAGAATTTATTGCCAGAGGGGAAATACATGAACACAGCACCAGAGCTAAGGGTAATTTAGACATACCACACCACAGATTAGCAAGAAGAGGAAATTCCCACAAAGTAAACCCACTCAATGTTCAATAAACTGTCATTCATGTTCAGTCTATGGATATTTTTTAAATAAGTGTTACAGCTGGCTGTTGGATCATTCATTTTATGACATTAAAGAATTGTTTGAGATGCCTGAGGAGGATATTTGCATTTAAAAGTTTTCTGTTAAACATACTATTGTGTGCTGTGTTAGTCGCATGTAATTGCATAGTGTATACAATACTCTATATACAGGGTATACTATAATACACATACTATATTATATTATAGTATAGCTTATTGCATTATCTTTTAGAAACTATCCTGGTGTAATTTGGTACACTGTCATGCTTAAAATGTATACTGTAAGGTATTGACACTAGTTTATTTTATTATTATGTATGTACTTCTACATCTTTGTAAAATTATCTATGGTGGATAAAATTCTTGATGTGAGCAGAACACAATCAAAATACGGGCAACACATTTACAATGCAGCTCAAAGAGCGCAGTAGACGTAAGCCATAATTGGAAGCACAGTGTGATGGAACCAACTTCAGTTAACTGAGAGATAAAAAAAACATTGAAGACCAAAAAAACAGACAATAAAAAAGCAAGATAATGTACTGATAAACTTATAGTGCTCCATGTGGCCTGGCAGTGAACCAAGGTCATGTTACCGGAAGTCCTAAGAGTTTCACCACCATTGTGTGCATTGCACTTAGTCAGCATGGATCTGCACAAAGTGAGCAGGGCTTTGCTCTTAGAGCTGTTTTGATAAATCAGCAGCAGCAGCAGCAGTAGTGCTGCTGCTCTTCAGGAGTATCAACACGGCACAGGAATATGGAGAGGTCATCATTCCACACAGGGGTTGAAGAACAAGATTCGGGAAGTGGTCCCTAGATGGTCAATAATACTGCACAATAATATTGTGCTTTGGGATGATGTGTAAAGGCACTGCTACTGTGATAATTGCTCAACTTTGCCACAACAGAAATAAAGGTGGATGAAAAACTGGGTCAAGGAGTGTCAAAGATCATTCCAAAAAGTTGTTGAGAGAATTAAGGTTGAACAAAAAAAAAAAGATTATCATAACTTTTTATACATTGATGGTCCAACATCTTGCATTGGCACTTGATGCCCCCTCCCTACCCCCCCCCCACCCCCCCCCCCCCCCCCCCCCCCCCCCCCCCCCCCTCTTGGAATATGGAGTATGATGTTTTTATCCATTGTAGTATTCTTATACACCTCTAGAAGTGATTTCCCACGATTCCACTAACCCTCTCATTCAGCTAAATGTAGCAACCAGACTAACTGCAGTGAGACTGCCTTTTGCAAATGCTGAACAATCACTTGTTGTTTACAGTATCAATGTAATGTATGTGTAACAAATACTGCATGTATAACCTTCAGTTCTCAGGGGTATAATGTTTTTTTGTCATCTATAAATTTAATTCTTTTGGCATAGTACATTTCAAATGTGAATAACTCATTTACATTGAAAATGGCAATGTTAGTCATGCACCCTCCCCATCCCCTATCATGGATAAATTAATGCAAATGTCTGGATGTGCACAATTTAAAAAAGAAGAAAAGGAAAAGAGAGAGACATTAATTCTAATAATTCAGCATTTATCTACACTGTAGTGCCAAACTGGTATAGACATGTGTATTCAAATACAGAGACATGGAAACAGGCAGAATACAGCACTGCAATCAGCATCACCTATATAAGACAGTTGTTAGGTCACTTACTGCTGCTACGATGGCAGGTTATCAAGATTTAAGTGAATTCGAACGTGGTTTTATAGTCGGCGAACAAACAATGGGATACACCATCTCCAAGGTAGCGATGAAGTGGGGATTCTCCCATATGACCATTTCAAGAATGTACCACGAATATCAGGAATCTGGTAAAACATCAAATCTCCATCATTGCTACGGCCGGAAAAAGATGCTGCAAGAAAGTGACCAACAACAAATGAAGAGAATCGTTCAACATGACAGAAGTGCAATAGTTCCACAAACTGCTGCAGCTTTCAATGGTGGGCCATCAACAAGTGTCAGCAAGCGAACCATTCGACCAAGCATCATTGAAATGGGCTTTCAGAGCTGAAGCCCCACTCTTGTACCCTTGGTGACTGCACGACACAAAGCTTTATGCCTCATCTGGATGGGTGAACACTGACATTGGACTGTTGGTGACTGGAATCGTGTTGCCTGGTCAGAGGAGTCTCATTTCATACTGTATTGAGTGGATGGACATGTACGGGTATGGAGACTCATGAATGCATGTACCAGGCATGTCAGCAGGGGACTGTTAAAGCTGGTGGAGGTTCTGTAATGGTGTAGAGTGTGTGAAGTTGGAGTGATACGGGACCCCTGGTATGTCTAAATATGACTTGGACAGGTGACAAGTGCATCAGCATCTCTTCTGATCACCTGGAATCATTCATGTCCTCTGTGAATTCCAGCGGACTTGGGCAATTCCAGCAGGTCAATGCAACACCCTACACATCCAGAATTGCTACAGAGTGGCTCCAGGAACACTGGTCTGAGTTTAACACTTCCACTGGCCACCAAACTCCCCAGACATGAACGTGAGTGAATATATGTGGTATGCCTTCCAACATGCTCTTCAGAAGAGATCTCCACCTCCTTGTACTACTACACATTTACAGACAGCCCTGGTGTCAGTTCCCTCCAGCTCTACTCAGACATTAGTCTGGTCCATGTGAGGTAGTGTTTTGGAACTTCTTTGTGCTCACTGGGGCCCTACACTATATTAGGCAGGTATACCAGTTTCTTTGGCTCTTCCGTGTATTATGCTAAATTTCCTCACCACTAGCAATTCTTTCGAAGACTTTAAATTTACACATGAAGTTTAACCTTAAAGTATTTGAGACAGAGTAATGTAAACGTGCCAATCTGTAGCAACCGAGAGACTTGCAAGGATAACGTTAACACTGCCCACAGACGGCAAAATATTTCCGAGCAGTGCAAAATATTTCAAAAATTTTTAAGGTTCTTGGTGTTATTGTGAAACCGCTCAATCTCACCCACTAGAGGTTTAATATTGCTGCACTTCAGGAAAAATTGTGAAATATCATTAATCGTCCACGTAGGGGGCACTGAAGTTCAAATTAACTGGTGATTAGGGATTTACTCCTGGGAGAGACTGATGGCCAAATTGTGCCACAAATTGTTGAAGTTAATGTTGCCACGGCTGAGAATTCTCGACACAATGTGCAATCTTCAAGCAGTGTGTGAGCTGTATCATGACAGCTGGACATTCCACGGTCCATGTTTCGAAAAATGCTGCGAACAATTGTGAAACAGTATCTGTGGTGTGGTTCCAGGCTGTCGTGAATGCAGATGGTCGTCATGTTGTGCAGTGGAATGTAAACATGGTACACGCAATTAACAAATGTTACTCTCTTGTGTCGAAATTAAAATTTTGGTATCAGTGGTTTATTCATTATTTCTCTTCCACAAGTTACTATAAATGTTTCCACAGTCCCGTTGTACAGTCACTCACTTTTCGTAAGGGCCCTGTCAAGTATCAAAAGTTAATTACAACCAGCCTGTATAAAACACTGATGAGGATTTCTTAGCTTTGCAAAAATATGAAAATTTTTTAAAAAAATATTAAGTTTTGAAAGAATTTGATTGGTGCATAGCATCTGTAGTATTAAAGAATCCCCTGTGTGTGTGTGTACTACCAGATTAAAATATCAGACTGAAATAATTTATACCTAAAACATTCCAAGGCATTGAACACACAACATTAATGAAGATTTCCTAGCTTTACAAACACATTTTAGATGAAACTTAAGAAACATTATTTTATTTTTTGTTGGACTATTGCAGAATGAGCTGAGTAAGAGTTTCCTGTACAACTTTGCAATTTTTACTCCCTGACTCATTCCTGCATTACGAAACTGACAATTAGTTTTGCTTACGGATGTCTCCTCTCTTCTTTTAGTGAAATTGTGACATATGGTATATTTCTTTTCTCCCCAATTTGATTCAGTGTCTACATAGGAGTTATCTGATGTACCCGTATAATCTCAATAATTCATTTGGAACCATTCTATGCTCTTCTCATTAGAACTGCTTATCATATGTTTCACTTCCGTACACTCCAAAAAAACAGACTTTGCGAACAGCTAAATTTATGTTATCTAATAACAAATTCTTCTTTTTCAGAAATGCTTTTCTTGGTATTGCTAGTTTGCATTTTACATCCTCTCTACTTTGGCCCTCATCAGTTATTTTGCTGCCCAAATAGCAACAATCTACAACCTGTAATGTCTCATTTTCTAATCTGATTCTCTAATTCGACAACATTCTGTTCTTCATAATCATTTATGATCTGTTTTCAAGACACTGTCTACAGGGTGGCCCATGGGAAGTAACACTTTTTTAAATAGTTTGAGTCAGCATTTATTTACACCAATATAATATAGATCACTGTTCTACATGTCACCATTACTGAAAAGTCAAACAACTTCATTTCTCAAAAAGAACATCACACAAATGGCATGCATTGCTGAAGACATTCACAGAAGTTCCTCATTACATTACCAACTTTATTTGAGGAATGTCCTCTCCCTCTCTTCCCAGATTATGGCTTGTTATTCGAAAGTATTGTGGAACTGCCATTAAAAATGTTCTTGAGGTGACCTCAGAAAATATCATGGGCTGAAAGGTCAGGTGATCTCGCCAGCCATAGGACACAACTACATCGTGAGAGTAATCAATATGGGAAGAGGCACTTCAGTGTAGTCTCTGAGTTACGGGCTGCAGACTGCAGACCCATCTTATAGAAACCATACTCCGTTTGGATTTCAATGTTACAGCAGTTGTGGAATGAAGAAATTGTTAATCATGACCTCATAATGGACATGGATTCTAGTAGTACAACAGACTATGACCTTTGGGATACCATGGACCTTTCCATGATTAAACTGCAGTTTTGTGCCAGAGTAATATAGGAAGTTTTGTTTATACAAATGAAAGTTTGCCCCATCAGACATCACAAGGTTTTTTATTTATGGAATATTCTGTTGGTACGTGGAGGAACATCGACACATTAAAAACTTGAATACCTAGTATTGATGTTCTGCAATAATATTTATTTAATGGTTCATTATTGACTGGCTTTCAGCTTTCTAGGCCACTCTCAGATAACTTTATACTAAATGGATAGTCAACACATCATCAGAAAGAGTTCATATAGCTGTAAAAAATTATTTTCAAAGATATGTGATATTTTACAGCTGTGTATTAATACAAAAACAAGCATAATGTAATTCAGAGAAAGGTCTGAACAAATAAATCTTTAATTACCTTATACTTAAAGGTTAAAAGTATATGAATGTATCAGCAAGAAACACAGTATAAGTGAGTAATGGCACTGAACACTGTTATGTGGACAAACTGGTGAATGTGATTAACAGGCTGAAAAGGGTAAAGGGGCAGAGGGGGAAATGAGTCTATAACTTACTAGATGGGCTGAGCAAGAAAGGAGTTGGAGATTGAAGAAGAGGCTGCCTTTGCTGGACACTCTCTGAATGAAAGTCATTTGTGTGGTAAGAGTATTAAATGTGAAGTCCCCCATACATTAACTAAAGGCAGCAAACTGACAGTACTCAAATTCTACCTATTAATAAATACCAACCAAAGAATCGTGACCTGGTCCCTGATGACCAAACACAGTTTCATTGTACACCCTTACTAAAGTAGCAATGGGCATCTAATACTTTTGTCGCCATTTGGTAATATGCTTGTTACAACTGTGCCACACCCACATCATTCCATACCAGTGCTTTCTCCCCTCTGTCCCTCCCCCTTCCCCACTTCTCCCTCTTTTAATTTTTTCCACCAGCCTATTTACCCCAATCACCAGGTAGTCCATATAATACAGTTGTCTGCACCATTACCCTATTAGGCAGTGCTTTTTGCTTATATATTCATGTAATTTTAACCTTGAGTATAAATCAATATAAAATTTATTTCTACAGAGTTTCTTTGTCAATTATATCGTGCTTGTATTTTCATATTGATATATAGTCATAAAATGTCACATATCTCTGAAAAAAGATTTTTATGCAGCTGTGAACTCTCACTGATGTTGTGTGAATTATCTGTTTAGTTCTAAGTTATCCGACAGTGACCTAGAAAGCAGATAGCTTTAAATAAATATTGATGTGGAACATCAATACTGGCTATTCGAGTTCTTAATATCGCAAGAGTTGTCAGAAATGAATCATTCAGGTCAATTCTGTACACTAAAGTTGAGCAAAAATTATGCCTACTCACTTTTTCACAGCTGTAATTACTGAACTACTTGCAGCTTATAAGGATGAAACTTTAAATCCTACTCCACAATAAAGATGTCTGAGGAATTTTTAATGTTCTGGAATGGCGATGGACAGATGAGTGTGGGCTTTGTTGCAGAACTGCATGAGCTTGTCAAATATTTTCTGTCATTAGAGACATCATTTCAGATCCCTTTATGTACATTACAGAATTTGTCTCATGGTATGGTTTATCCAGTTGGATATCGTTCTTCTGCCTGGAACATGGAAATGGCATCTCTACCATGGGGCATTGCACGTTGGACAGATGCAATGCTCTTCACAGTACAGAATTCCTCCACTGCTGCAATAGGCACCTACACTGGACAATGAACCATACTGAAATGAATGGCATACTATGTGGCTCCAATTATATATGGTAGTTGGCGAACACACATCTACATCTTAGCAGTGTGACCAATTGAAAATCCAGTATTTCGTGTGGGTCAGCCCATATGATGTAAAACTGATTTTCCAAGTCCTTTGATGTCAAAGGTGAAATTACAGTGTCATGTGCAAACCTCAAAGTTTTCATTTCTTTCCTGTTAGCTTTAGTTTTCTTTTAAAATTTCGCTTTGGTTTCTTGTACTGCTTGCCCAATTTACAGATTTAATTACATCAGGTGTGGGTTACAACCCAGTCCCACTCTGTTCTCAACTACTGCTTCCCTTTCATGCCCATCAACTCTTTTCACTGCAGTCCAGTTTCTATGCAAGTTACCCTTGTGTCTCCTCTATTTTTTTCCTTGCTACCTCCACATTTAGATCCACATATAACTGGTTTGGTAATTGGTTAAAGGTGGGAGGAAGGCAAGGGCATAACACCCCGCCCTCCTCCCCCTCATAGGACTGCACCTTGTAAAACCAGCAGCCTGGTTGAGGACGTGGTTCCCCTCATGTCCGCATCTAATGAAGACTGTAGTGTGGTATAGCAGGAGATCCCCAGTTGAAAATTTTACCTGCAGTTTGGTAGTGTGTGCCATAGGTTGCTGTCGTTAGTGCTAATCACAATTTGAACTTTCTTGCCGAAAGTGCCCTTCACATCATGAAATATTGTCAGTAGGGTTTTACAAACAGATGTGTGTGATGGATTTTATTCTGGACCACAGGCTATGTTTGCATTCACTCTATGAACTGTCAATTATTTATTGGTTCAGGATTGTGCACGCAGGTCTTGTCTCCTGTCATATTTAGACAGAGAAAAACATGTCCTTCAGGCTTTAAAGGTGCAATTGTTCATGATATATTCTCTGCTGCATACTGCCACAATCACTGGACAGCTGATGACTCATTCATCACACATACTATTAGTTTGCTGCAAGCTACTAAGAGGTTGCATTCCGAAATACTGGAAGAATAAAGTCCACGTATTTGCATGTCATCAACTGTGGTGCCTCAAGACACACACAAGTTTTTGACTGTGGTACTTGTCTTATTGTATTAAACCTGTAACATAAGATTGTCCCTCTTAACAAGTAAGTTATGGCAGCAATTTACATTTTTAAATTCAGCCAGTAATAAGGCAAAATATTGAAAATAAAATTTTTGTTGCACCTGAAAATGTTAAATAGGCAGCCTTCAACTCAGAGGGTGAACCATGAACAGTGATAGCTATTCAGCTGTATAGTAGTAACCTTACAGTGTTAATTATGCTTTTCCCTGCATATTGATTATTCTGTACATTTTTGGTAAAACTGTCAGAAGTTAATTTGCTTGGCTGTGCAGAATAACGTTTTGGAAATGCCCATTGTGCATGTCAGGTATTGATTATTGGTGACCTGTAACTACTTGCCAACATAAGTGGGCTTATATTGCTTTCTTGCAGTTGTAAACCTTGCAACTTGAACTTTCAATAAAAGTGCCAAGTTCGATCCACCACAGTTGTTACACAGGCCACCCTTTATTTGAAGATAAACATCATCAACCTTTCAAATGATTCAGTACTTGACTGAGCTTTACTACATCCTCTATGGTACTTCCTAAGACTGTTCTAGTGGTAATCAACAGTCATAGTCTAGGTTTACACATTTATCAATTAATAAAACGTTTTTTGTAGGATCTGCAAACATTCATGGATGGTGCGACAAATGGTGTGGTATTCTTCAGCATGGGCAGTGGCATCAAAAGTGCCAACCTTCCAAAAGGCATGCAGAGTGCCTTTCTCAGTGTATTCTCCAAGCTGAAGCAGAAGGTGCTCTGGAAGTATGAGAAGGACTCACTGCCAAACCAGCCAGCTAATGTGAGGATTGGAAAATGGTTTCCACAAAGCGACATACTTGGTAAGTTTGAACACCGTTTAATTGTAAATTTGAATCTGTATGTTCATTAGTTTCCATAACGGATCAGCCTAAATTTTATTCACAAATTAATAAGACTTCAGTTCATCACCAAGAGCGGGCCTGCTCATTCAACAGTGCTATACTCCCGTATATTCATCATATCTTTTGTTCTGATCTGTTGATGCCATTTCCCTTAATATCCTTTCTCATTGTGCATGGTCATTATTCATTCAGAGATCTTCTACTTCCATTAAATACAGCTCTGGACCCACATTTTCCTCAACCTTTTTGGCGCTGGAAGAGAATGAAACACCACTCATATAGTGGTCACAGTCAATTAGTTACTTATTTAGTTACACCCTTAGTAGCTCCAGAGATCACATTCATGATAAAGAATATGATGTGGAATAGGTCAACAAAAATATATAATAAAAACGTGGTAATGTGCTTTCCTTTACAGATGTTTTCTGTAAAAATTACTAGTTACTTCCACACAAGAATTCCTCTGTGGTATGGAAGGGGTTGTTGAGGAGAAACATTGTTAGCCGACATTTGAGATCACATATATCTTCAATACATTTCATTTTCATGGATATATTGTCAGAGTTTTATAGCTGCCTATTTAACTCCCTCCTGTGTGAAGGGGCCCTTCGCTCTGTGGCAGGTTCGTGCTTGGCTACCACAGGGACCCAGCATTTGCAGCATCTTTTCCCTTCCTGCTGCATGTCTATCCTCTTGCTATTGTTTTTCCCTCCCTTTGGAACATGTCTGGGATGTTTTTGGAAATGTGTTCAGCATATTCACTATGTGATATCAGAACAATATCTCTATTGCTTTTCGTTCCTCTTTTCTTTCTTCATTCCTTTCTTCATTCCTTTTCTCTTCCCCTTCCTCCTCTTTGACAGGTAGGGTCTGCACATACCCCCTGGTACAGGTCAGGCACAGGGAAGGGTGATTGCCTGAGCTAATACCTTCCCAAATTGCTTATTGGTCCCTCTGTCAGGTGTTCAGGAGGTGTCACCTGAAACATGAACAATCAGCTGAAGTGGGTGTCCCCCATCTAAGACAGGCCCCCCAGTTGGAAGGAGCACACCATCACAGATGCTGACAATCATGGGGGATTTTCTCACTGTGAGCCAATCATCTTCTCCACAATCAACATCTACCAAACATAAATGGAATGAAGCTAATTATTCAAATACCCTCCCACTTGCACCAGAGTTTCCTCTAGTAAATCCGTTTATTATTCAAAAGTGTGATGATGCAACTTCTGGCCCTGTGAAATCCTGCTCTGATTAACGAAAAAGCACTTTGATTTTGGAGACTACTTCTGATTCTCAAGCCAATTTGCTTGCAACTTTGCTCCTCCATAACTATCCCATTCATGTTGAGATCCATCGAATGCTGGATTCTTCCTGTGGTGCTATTTACACTAGGCTGCTTCATGGTCTGACAAAGGCAGAAATCCAAACAAACCTCTCTGATCAGGGTATCATTGTAGTCCATCGGCGATGGAAAAAGTTGGAGGCATCCTTAGTTCCCAAATGTACTCTTTTTCTCACTTTTGATAGAGTGGTGCTTCCTCCAAAGATCAAAGCAGGCTATGAAGCTATCGTAGTCTGGTGGTACATTCTGAACCCAATGTGCTGCTACCAGTGTCATCGTTACAACCACACTCGAATGTCCTATTGACACCTGGCCAAATGTGTAACCTGTGGTAGGGATGCTCACAAGGGTGACTGTGCACCTCTTTCTCCCCGTTGTATTAACTGCAATGGTGACCGTGCCGCCTACTCCCAAGATTGTCCCTTGTATCTCAAAGAGTGAGCTGTCCAGGAGATCCAGGTGAAGTAAAATGTGTCTTACCTGGTCGCCCGCAAGTTATTGGATAGTCAAAAACCCTGCGTTCTACCATCCAGCACTTACGGTACTGTTCTTGCTACTTCTCGCTCCATGAAGGACATGGCTGTGCAGACGTGCGACCTAAAATTCAGCACTACGGTCACCCAGTGTCTTCATAGCGATCAGTCTCATCCTCCAGTTGTGCAACAATCCACCAAACTTTTGCCTCATGGGGTGAAGTCACCTGTTACACAATCGGCAGGCTGGAAAGGACAGACGGAATACTCCTATGAAGGCTTCCTTTTTTCTGGGAGCTGCTTGAGAGTAGAATAATAGAGAATTATTGTGAAGGTGGTTCGATGTTACACAATCGGCAGGCTGGAAAGGACAGAAGGAATACTCCTATGAAGGCTTCCTTTTTTCTGGGAGCTGCTTGAGAGTAGAATAATAGAGAATTATTGTGAAGGTGGTTCGATGTACCCTCTGCCAGGCAGTTAAGTTTGATTTGTGGAGTATCAATGTATGTGTAGGTGTAGATGTAGCTATAGAAGTTCCCCCACTCTCACCTCTTATCAGCGAGCAACCACTTGTGCACCCTGACCTCAGATCTGTCTCGATTCATCCTTTGGACCTAAAGGTTCAGTTGACCCCAATGGTGTTTCACCACCCGTTCATTGCTGTTCTCGATACATTTCCAGGTTTGATAGTGGTATGCACTGATGGCTCAATGATCTACGGATGAACCAGTTTTGCATGCACACATGAAAGGCGCAGTGAACTACACTCCTTGCTGAATGGATGCAGCATCTTCACTGCTGAATTGGTGGCCATCAAACAAGGCCTTAGCCATGCTCATTCTTGTGCTGGCAGGGTGCTTCTAATATGCAGCAAATCTCTGAGCAGCCTTTGGGCTATAGACCAGTGTGCTGTCCTCGTCATCCATTAGTCAAGACTATCCATGATCTTCTTTCTGACCTCCATCAAGCTGAATGGCCAGTCATCTTTGTTTTGACCCCTGGACATCTTGGGATCTCAGAGAGTGAACATGCCTACAACTTGGCAAAGATGGCTACCAGGACAGTGAATTTGGAAATGGGGAGGGGTCTCCCAGAACTGGACCTTCAGTCAACTCTATGCCATCAGTTGTTGGATGTCTGGAATTGAGAATGGTTCACCCTGGATGCCCCAAATAAACTGAGGGCAATAAACTGAGGGCAATAAAGGAGACCACATCCCCATGACATTTTTCCCCTTCATGTTTCTCACAGGGAATCCACTGTCCTTTGTCGGCTTGCAGTGGCCACACTTGGCTGATGCACTACCACCTTCTCTGATGTGAGGACCCATGAACGTGGTGCCCACATGACATTGGCTCACATCCTACTAGACTGCCCAAATTTCGCTTTTTGGTGATCTCTTAACCTCTGACACACTGCCTCTGGTGCTAGCAGATGACAGCAAAGTGGCTGACCTGGTTTTACATCTCACCCACAAATGTGGTTTCTACTCATTTGTGTAAGGTGGGGCACTTTGACCTCGTTGACTGCATGAGGGTTTTGAGGGGTACCCCTCTCCTACTCTCGCCCAGCTGTACAACTGCTGTCCTCGCTCAAGTCTGGCCTGGCTTCTACCCTTGGACCTTTTTATTCTCTTTGTTCTTTTATGTTTGCCATTTTGTCATGTTGTCTGTGCTGCTCCTTTTCTTGGGGGTAACAGACAGTGAGGTGGTGCTAGTGGGAAGCAGGAAGTGTGTCTACAATGGCATACAATCTCCAGGGACCACCAACTGTGTTCTGGACAGAGGTGGTCACCTGCCTTACCCTCGCTCATTCCCCTCGTCCTCTCTGTCTCATTGTATCTTGCTTACAGTTGGGCTCCCCAGTATTTGTCTTCTGTATCCTTCTTGTGAGGATTATTCCTGGTTCGATATGTATAGGATGAAGGGATTGATGACCTCGGTCTCTTTAAAACCAACAACCAACCAACCAACCAACCAGCCAACCAGTATTTTCCATGTGTCCATTAATAATTGACAAGACAGGTTCATTTTTGAAAAATCATTTCTCTTTTCTGGACACAAAATTTCAGTGATGTTCTCCAAGCATGTTTTCATTTTTTTGGCAGTATCATAGCTAATGCATAACTCACTTTTACATGGCATACTGACTCTGAATTCTCTCTTGACTAGCAAGTTTTCTTTTTAAGTTGTTTCCCTGGTTTTGCCGAAATAGTCCTCTGTACTTACCAAACGTAGCTGCGTGTTTAGTCTCATAATGCCATTTGGTGTCACAAGATGGTGATGGTGGTGGTGGTGGTGGTGGTGGTGGTGGTGGTGGTGATGATGATGATGGAAACATACACATGTGTATTACATAGCAAGCATATTAGTTTAAAACAAAACTCCACCAAAAAAAATAAAAAATAAAAAATTCAATGTCCTTAGTAGCAGACTCCATTCCAAGTTTTCTTCTTGACCTGAGAGAGAGAGACACATGTTTTTACCATTAATAAGTAACTGAGAATTCAAAGAAAATGGGAAACTATTTTAGAATGTGCAAGTGAGTTTCTTCCACATGATGCTTCACTTGACCTAGCAGCCTTACTTCAAAATTTTGACCCACATTTAGACTTCTTTTGGTATGAACGTTTCTTAAAACTATTTCAAATTTAAATTCAGTAGCATTATTAGTTGCTGAATATGGTGGGTGGATGAAACTGCAGTAAGAGGTTTTTTCTATGTTTTTAATGTGGAACACTTAAATGTCACCAGGGAAATATTTTATTACAATTAAGTATTTATTTATTTTATACTAATAAACTTAAAAATTAGTACTGAGACAAAAACTAGTACTAATATCGGTTGTCATAACTAATCACCGTTAACTGAATGCATAAAATAAAGGCAAGCCTACTAAAATTAAAGTGAGCATCAGAGATTAATTGAAAAAAAATCTTGCTTTACTTACCTCAGATGGTAGTTCAACTGTGATAGAATGTTCACCATGTATACAAGCAGAGGTATGTAGGTTTGCAGCTGGTAGCATTGCAAGTTTGCAGTAAATATATTTGCTGTGTCTGACGTTCGACTCACTTGCGCAGTGTGACAGACGTATCCTGCTTTGCAATTCATGTGTACTCTTGCTGTTAGCTGGCTGCATTTTGCCAAGATGGGCTGTGTATCTTCAAGAAGACATGTGGACATCTCAAAATAAATCCAACTTTTTGAATCTTTTCAAACAAAAATTGAGAAGAAAATCTAATGATAGTTGAGTCAATTAACTGATATATTCCTATTGGTATAAGAGGTGATACCAATGATGCTTCCTGGAATTCTCTTTTGGGGTTTTACATGAAATAAGTTAAATTTTTTGTTCATGTGAAACAACAGCTCTATGGGCTAAAAATCAGCACCATGTGGGTTGGCCACCCCTGCTGTATACTATGTGTCTGACGGCTGCCATTATCTGTGAATGCCGGTGGCTTGATATGGTACAGATACGTGAAAACATCTTATGTCTCACAAATGAACCACAAGAATACATAAGCAGTTTAGACAGGCAGATAAATAATGTATGCCACAACTTAAATTCACTGTGGAAACTGAAACACTGATATCTTTTGTCTTGTGCGCTCTCTCTCTCTCTCAGCTAACTCAATACGTTTACTACAACTGGAAGTACATCACCAGAACAGACATTGCATAGAAATATTTGATGCCTCAAATGTACAAAGTTCTATGTGCTTATTTTCTTTTTTTCTTTCACAGCTCACAAAAATTTAAAGCTCTTCATCACCCATGGGGGAGTGATGAGTATGCAGGAGGCACTGTATTCCGGAGTTCCACTTCTCGGGTTCCCTATATTTGGTGACCAGGAGTCCAACCTCCTGAGGGCACAAAGTGCTGGCTACGCAATTATGCTGGCACTGAATAACATCACTGAGGAGTCCATTGGTTGGGCTGTAAATGAGCTGCTCACAAATCCTAGGTATCTCTACATAGATCTTTTCTATTAAGTACTGTATACTTGTTCAGTTTCAAAAATTTAAAAACAACTGAGGAAACTTAGATACTCACAAAGCACTTTCAGAGGGTACTATTCACCATGTCCATCATGAATTAAGTGATTAGCTGATTCAATGACTTCAGGTGATTCTTATGACCACCATAAGCTGCTTTTAATGAATAATGCTTTGACAATCTCTATCGTTAGGAACTTCCATTTTCAAGTTGATTTAAAGACATAATAAAATCATTTTTGTAGCATATTTCACGTACAGTGTCCTATCCAAGTTAAAAGTTGACTTGGTCAAGAAAATGTACAGTTCATCAAAACCTTCTTTACTGTTGTCACATGTTCTCCAAATCACAGTTCTGTCACAGTTCTATGACCTACATCAGTAAGTTAGGTGACACGATGGTGAGAGCACGTATCAGCAGTACAGAAGGCTTTGATGTAAATTTTCTGGAGCAAGACTGCTGTTAACTTGTATATGGCATTATACTTGTTAATTTACCCTACTAAAGTGTTTCCATTAATATCAGCTTCAAAGTGGTACCCCCTACCAAAACTAGATGCAATACTGCATTATTCATGAGAAGCAGCTTATGGTAATATGATTTCTTGAAATAAAGCTGTGGAGCAAGTTTTACGCAAAGAATTTATTTATTTTATTTTTTTTTTATTTTTTATTTTGGTAATATTCTCTTATCACTTTGACTGTGCTGTTATCCTTTACTTTAGTCACTATCACAACTGTTT
Organism: Schistocerca piceifrons; assembly: GCF_021461385.2. NCBI lineage: Eukaryota > Metazoa > Arthropoda > Insecta > Orthoptera > Acrididae > Schistocerca > Schistocerca piceifrons. Next base: position 16,845,684 of record NC_060145.1, read on the forward strand.
ACCAAATGGCCTTGTGAGTCTTGCACAGTGAGCAATGTAAACTTCCAATTGTCTTCCAAACAGGTGTGAACAACAGATGACACTATTCTAACGAACAAAAAAATATTTTGTTTTCAGATAATGTTAGCTAAATAAGTTTTGTATGCTTTTATTATTGAATGTAATATCAAGAAACAAAACACAAGTTGATGAGGCATTGGTCTGTTAATGTTCAGATTGTATGAGACTGTCCACAAGCCAGATGGCTTCAATGCTCGTTAGTATAAATACGCAGTTTTGTATCTCTTGAGCATTAGCTCTGTTTGTTTATTCACCCAAGCTCCACACTTTGTTTGATTGTGTGATGTGTGGAATTACTAGAATGTTTCTACTGGGATGAAACTGCAGCTCTTCAACTGACCTCCACACAAAACCAGTAACTTACTGAACATGCTGGTAACATGCTAGTAATTCCACACATTTCACACAATCGAACATAGAATTTCACATCACAGATGTATAGAACCATGGACAACATCATTAGGCATGTTGTATCTTCTCAACATGTGGCAAAATGTGACAAAAGATCACTTTTCTATGTCACAAGCCAAACCAAGCTGATGCCTTGTTGGAATACAAATTTCTGAAGCTTCATTTCCATATTTAGTGGTATGGGATAGTGTACCACCATAGAAATACACCATTTCAAGTGAGAGGCGTTTTGAAGATCTATCAAAAATGCTTAGTTTTTGGCACTATTTATTACAATTAAATAGTCTGAAAGTGACACATTAGTGGTTAAAACTGGTACATCTATACTCCACAAGCAATCTTATGGTGTGTTTCTGGTAAAACTGTCTTCTACCATGCCCAACCCTCTTTTCCTGTTCCATTCAAGATTAGTGTGGGAAGAATGATTGTCAGTAAAGCTTCTCCTGTTTTATCCTTATGGTCATATCACAACATGTATGCAAAAGGAAGTAATATACCACCTCAAAATTTAAACATTAACCCTCTGTGTGAGCCACACCACCTCTTGTAGCATCTGCCAGTGGGCTTTGAGTCCCTAATGCTGTCATGACAGTTAAAGGATCCCATAATCAAACATGCCACTCTTTTTAGCAGTTTGTGTATTTTTATATAAGCCAATGTGGTAAATCTCCAGGCTAATGAGCAGTGCTCAAGAATAGATCAAATAAGTGTTTTCTAAGTAACTTCTTTGATGGATGAAACAAATTTCCTTTAGACACTTCATATGAAATGAGCCTGGCATCTGCTTTTCCAACTTTTTGTTTGATTCAGTCATTTCACTTTAGATTTGCAGTATCTTTTTTTTCTGGTTTGGGCCAGTACTGGTTCCCTTAAGAACATGGGATACTTTTAACTGGTCTATAGTTTTTAAAGGTTTCCAATGGTAAATGCTGACAGAAGATCACAGTGTTTCCCCCTCCCTCTATAACAACATATTTTCATGTTGTTTATCACTATATGGTCTTTGAATGATTTGTTGACTAGTTGAACAATTTCGACAGACCATATCGGTGTGTTTAGAATTCATTCACACCATCTCATAACATACTTGTTTCATCGAGTCTATGGAGGCTCTGTGGGCATCGTAAGTTGGCTGATTATGTACTGCCCTCAGCAGCAAGGTTATCACTTCAGAAGTCTGTTGGGGCCTCACGGTCCATTTTTGAGTTTGTGGGTGGTGCCCACAGGGCTGCCCAGCTATTGCAACCCGTTATTCCTTCCCGGGCAGCATTTCCATCCCCATACTCCTTCCTCCCCATCCTTTCTCCTTCCCTGATGCATCCTACTTCCCTTCTTTTGGTGTTCTTCCTTATGTTAACCAGGTTATCCACCTGTTTTCCTGTATTCCTTGTGATTTTGTTCCCCTTGCCTTTTCTTTTTCGTCCTTCCTTACTAGCATTTTTGGTCTCCCTTTGGGTTTTGACCTCCTCTTCTAAATTTTCTCTCCATAGTGTGAACCATTTGGAAAGAACTCCCTTCCTAGCATTTATGACATGGATACCTCTTCCCCCCTTCCTTTCTCATTTCCTTCGCTGATATGCCCCCCCCCCCCCTCTACCCCCACTAACTCACCAGCACATATAGCCGATCCATGTGGTGGGCCTGTTATGTACCTGTCTGGCTGAGCCCCCTGACAACAAAGGGATCACACTTCTGATAACTGAGCTGTTGCCTCCTCACCTGTACCTAGGAGTGGTTGCTTATCTTCTTGAAACATCAGAGCTCCTGGCAATGGCTGGCATGCTAGGCAGCCCTTGCTGTGGTTAGCTACCAGAAACATGCTATTTATAGCAGACACCTAGAATCCCCAACCATACAACTATACAAGAAAGTATAAAGTCAGTATATATAAACCCTTAATGTGATTATGATAATGATTAAAGAGTTCTTAAAAAGCGAAGCAATGATGAACAATTATTCGTACTTTATTTTTGAAATGTATGTTTCGAAGATGATTTTACACAATTGCTACATGTTCTTAGAGGTAAATCTTTGTCCTGGGGCAGTTAGTAGTAAGAGTCTGAAGTGCACCGGCTTCCACAACATTGACCCACAAGATTGTCAGTACCAGAAAAAGTAAAATCAAAATGACCTCCTCAAAACACAGTCTGACCTTGCAAAACATCAATTGAAACAGACGAACTAATGTTCATATTATATTCAGTATCCACATCCAAAATAGACTTGTAAACTGTAGGCCTCCATCGGAAGGCACGATGTATCCTGTGATGAGGCATGCTGCCGACTGTGCGCCAGCTACCCGAAACACGCTACTTAGAGCTGACATGTAATCCAAGATCACGGACTTGGAAAAATTTACAGCTGGCTGGAGAGCACTCACGCGAGAGCTCACAAGGAGGTATCTGCTCCAATGATGTAGCAAGACTTTTGATGGTAGTATCAATACGTATCAGAGCAACAGTCAACCAACATTGACCTACAGGTTTGTCACTAACAGAAAAAGCAAAATGAAAACGACCTCCTCGAAACACAATTTGACCTTTCAAAACATCAATTAAAACAGGCAAACTAACGTTCATATTACACTTTTTCACCTCAACTGGGCATTATATCTGTCTCATCTGAACCATGGTTGTCAAGTTTATAGATCAGCTGTCCCTTCCACACAGCTCCTCTTGGGCCCTGTTCACCATCGTGGTATCAGTTCAGCAACTGGTCTCTTCCACACTAGCCCTGTCGATAATTTTCTGGTTTACACTGGGATTCCTCCCCTTTCAGATCAGCAGTCCCAACTCCTGGTTTCCTATGCCAATACTGTCTGCTGCTCCCTTGTTCACCCTTCCTATTCTATTCTTTTCATGGCTTTGGGCCATCACCTGCCCACTGACCACCCTTGGGTGAGTTTATTGGTTGGGCTCCAGCTTGCTTCTCTTCACCATGACTTCCATCTACCCTCCTTGCCCTCTTCCCCAAATTCTCTCCCAAGCATCCCTTTGGGCCGGATTCAGGTGGATGTCTCCCGTGACTCAAAAGCCTCGGAGTTTCAGGATGCCTTACACCAATGGCTCTAAATCCACCGATCACATGGGATATGCTTTCATGTCTTCTGTTGGCCCAGAACACCGTCTCTTGCTTGGCATGAGGGGGTGTTTGCTGTGGAATTGAGGGGCGTCTATCAGGTCCTTTGCTGCGTTAAATGGTCCTCACTCACCCAGGTTTCATTATGAACGGACTCAATGAGCAGCCTTCAGGCTATTGCTCAGTTTTTCCTGCCACTCCTTGCTCTCTGCCATCCACAACCTTCTTGGTGATGCTGCTTGTTCAGTTGATTTCCTCTGGAATTGTGGCCATGAAGGAGTTTCGCGTAATGAACTTGCTGATCACCTGGCTGGTGGGTGGAGGGCGGCCACCTACTCCAAAGCTGAGGCTTTTATTTCATGACTGTCGAAATTGGTTTTGCACTGTTGCTGCTGAATCTGGAAAGCTACAAGCACAGTCTGCATATTTTGCTGAAAAAAATAGGTGTGATAACAATTCCAGACAGTCCTATGGAACATCAAATAGTGAAATCCAAATCTCTGTTTCCTTTTGCAGGTACGTATTGATGCACATTACCAAACACAAATGCTACTCATGAATTATATTCATTTCTAAAACTTTTCCCAGTGCGTAACGGGGTTGGTACAGTAGCCAGTATGTGAGATATGAAGAAACAAGCTGTGTTGGTTGCGATGTTAAAGTTTTTTATTATTTCCCAATGACGTGTTTCACATTCATTTAGGCATCTTCAGTTTGGCTGATATTTGGCAGCAATGAGTAAATGTGATATTGCTCGTAAAATACCCCAGCAGCCTCTTGTCAAAGCTTTTAAAAACATTGTGTGGTGTCATTATTACGGCATGTGATACAGTCCAATGCGCACTGAATGAGATTGTGGCTACAGTAAAGCTCTACATCATAAATGTGCTGGAGGTATAGTGCATGTCGTGTGTGATGTGTGCAACCAGAATATGCACAACTCTTGTGGCATGTTTGTGAGGTAAAGCTTTACTGTAGGCCTGATCCATTTGGTTTGCATTGGACTCCACTGTATGCTGTAATACGGATGCCACACAGTGTTTTTAAAACTTTAACAAGGGGCATTTACCTCCTGGGATATTTTATGTGAGGCATCACATTTACTTATCGCTGCCAAATGTCAACCAGTCCAAAGGTGCCTATATAAAGGTGAAAAGAGTCATTGGGAAACAGTAAAAACTTTTAACGCTGCAATCGAGACTGTTTTTCTTTCTTTGTGCTATTAATCTCTACTCTAATACAGAGCTGCTTAATTTGGATGTCTTGTAATGTTACAGCTATATGCAGAATGCGAGGAAGTATTCGCAGCTGTTCCACGACCGGCCAGAGAAGCCCCTGGACAGGGCCGTGTACTGGGTGGAGTACGTCCTACGTCACAGGGGGGCCTACCACCTGAGGTCAGCGGCACTGGACCTCGCCTGGTACCAGTACCTGCTGCTGGATGTCATCGCCTTTGTCCTGCTGTGCGCCTTAAGTGTTTTGGTAATAGTAGTTGTAGCAGTAAAATTATTAATAAGGACCTTCTTCCGGAAAAGTGACAAAGTAACAAAGAAAAAGAAAAACACTAAAAATGAATGAATGTTTTTTTCTGTTGATAAAACAGAATGCTATATGGATTATACAAAATATCTCAGGAAATCATAGTAATTACTTATTAACAGTGTTTAACTTAAGCTACTGGATCATACTGTAAGAGAGGAGAAATAAATTTTTTACTGTTCATATGAATATATGTGTGTATTCTTTTTACAAATTAAATTAGGAAGCCTTGTGATGATCTTGTGGTTGAATATAACACAGAGAGACCAACATTATGAAACATGTTTATTATTAATTCTCAAAGAAAACATCTGATTAAGGCTAACTGGCAAACCTCAATGTGATAGTGTTAGAAGTTCCATGCGGCTTTTCGCGGATTATGCTGTAGTATACAGAGAAGTTGCAGCATTAGAAAATTGTAGCGAAATGCAGGGAGATCTGCAGCGGATAGGTACTTGGTGCAGGGAGTGGCAACTGACCCTTAACATAGACAAATGTAATGTATTGCGAATACGTAGAAATAACGATCCTTTATTGTATGATTATATGATAGCGGAACAAACACTGGTAGCAGTTACTTCCATAAAATATCTGAGAGTATGGCTACGGAACGATTTGAAGTGGAATGATCATATAAAATTAATTGTTGGGAAGGCGGGTGCCAGGTTTAGATTCATTGGGAGAGTCCTTAGAAAATGTAGTCCATCAACAAAAAGGTGGCTTACAAAATATTCGTTCGACCTATACTTGAGTATTGCTCATCAGTGTGGGATCCGTACCAGATCGGGTTGACGGAGGAGATAGAGAAGATCCAAAGAAGAGCGGCGCGTTTCGTCACTGGGTTATTTGGTAAGCGTGATAGCGCTACGGAGATGTTTAGTAAACTCAAGTGGCAGGCTCTGCAAGAGAGGCGCTCTGCATCGAGGTGTAGCTTGCTGTCCAGGTTTCAAGAGGGTGCATTTCTGGATGAGTTATCGAATATATTGCTTCCCCCTAGTTATACCTCCCGAGGAGATCACAAATGTAAAATTAGAGAGATTAGAGAGATTCGAGTGCGCACGGAGGCTTTCAGACAGTCGTTCTTCCCGCAAACCATACACAACTGGAACAGAAAAGGGAGGTAATGACAGTGGCACATAAAGTGCCCTCCGCCACACACTGTTGGGTGGCTTGCGGAGTATAAATGTATATGTAGATGTAGATGTAGATCTAGATGTGTAGCAAAGGAAGCAAAGTGTGTCAGTCCTGTTGTTCCTTGAACTCGATTCACTGTCAACATGGAGTGCCCCTGCCACTTGTAACATACCATTCCTGGCCACACCCACGGGCTTGTCTGTTGTTCGCTGTGGACGCCAGAGCTGAATCCTGGGGAAGTGGGCTTTGTTCAGCATGGACATGCTGAGCCACTAATCCTCCTATATGGATGGTGGCAGAGGCCTGCTGTGTCGTCTGAAGTGACAGTGATCTTCTGATAATGGCACATGATCTCCAGCAATTGTTGGTATAATCTTTAGTCCAAAGACCAGTTTGGTGTGGCTCTAAATGTTAGTACATCCTGTGCAAGCCTGCATAACTGCTTCAAAACACATTAATATGAAGCAGTGTGCAATGCTTGGTCTCCCTCTACAATTTTCTGTCTCTCTCTCTTTTCCACTACAATGATTAATAATAATACTACTACTACTACTACTACTACTACTACTACTACTACTAATCATAATAATAATAATAATAATAATACAACTACAGAAATCCGTAATTATTGATACATGTTCAATTACCCGAAAGTTCCTAAATGCAATATAACACATACCGTACAGTTAAAAGGAAGTGACGCTTGATCAAGGTCCGCGTCACTCCATTTTTAACCGGACTTAACGTCTGAGAAAGTGAAGGAAATAATAATAATAAGAAAATTCTTTATTGAACAAGAAAGAAACTAGCAAAATACACAAAGCAATCACTCATATAAATACATCGGCTACACCATTGCAATTTCATAACCACTTCTACAACCCCTTAGATCACATAACATCAACAGACACGAAGAACATAAATTGGAAAAAGAAAACACTACATGGCAAGCACCCGTATCATTTAACACAGCCACACATCGATCAAGACGCATCCAACACATGGCTAAGAAAAGGCTATATATACAGCGAGACGGAAGGATTCATGATTGCAATACAGGATCAAACAATAAACACCAGATATTACAGCAAGCATATTATTAAAGATCCCAATACCACAACAGATAAATGCAGACTTTGCAAACAACAAATAGAAACAGTAGATCACATCACAAGTGGATGTACAATACTAGCAAATACAGAATACCCCAGAAGACATGACAATGTAGCAAAAATAATACATCAACAGCTTGCCTTACAACATAAACTTATAAAACAACACGTTCCCACATACAAGTATGCACCACAAAATGTACTGGAGAATGAAGAATACAAATTATACTGGAACAGAACCATTATAACAGATAAAACAACACCACATAACAAACCTGACATCATACTCACCAATAAAAAGAAGAAATTAACACAACTAATCGAAATATCCATACCCAATACAACAAATATACAAAAGAAAACAGGAGAAAAAATTGGAAAATACATCCAACTGGCTGAGGAAGTCAAGGATATGTGGCATCAGGATAAAGTTGACATTATACCAATTATACTATCAACTACAGGAGTCATACCACACAGTATCCACCAGTACATCAATGCAATACAGCTACATCCAAACTTATATATACAACTACAGAAATCCGTAATTATTGATACATGTTCAATTACCCGAAAGTTCCTAAATGCAATATAACACATACCGTACAGTTAAAAGGAAGTGACGCTTGATCAAGGTCCGCGTCACTTTCCATTTTTAACCAGACTTAACGTCTGAGAAAGTAAATAATAATAATAATAATAATAATAATAATAATAATAATAATAATAATAATAGCTTTATTCAACATTGAGTGGTACACTGCACATGTACAAAGAAACAGTAATGATTAAAGTTATTTATACAATACACAAGACACATTCTTCTGAATACGTCATTAATTTACAACAAAATTACTATAAGATGTTTACTGATTTCTATTCACATAATTTCACAAAGCATTTGCTGTTCTTCATATAAGTATGGCACTCTTCTAATGAGTAGAAAGGGTGTTTTACTAAAAATTTCTTAAGCTGATGTTTTAGTTTAATTGTAGGAAGAGCCATGACTGCACCAGGCAGTGCATTAGCTAATTTTATACCTGCGTGCTGAGGCCCCTTTTCGTAAAGTGCTGTTCTGTGGCTGCCAATGTAAAATCTTTCTTTATTTCTAGTATTGTACTGGTGGAAATCTGAATAAGTGTTTGGGTGCAGTCTTTTCACAAGCAATATGGCTTTTTGAATGTATGTGTTTATAACAACTAACACCTCTGTTTTTGGAAACAAGTTGCGACAAGATTCCCCTTGATGTCTCAAGATGTGTTCTTTCAACTGATCCCTTCTTTTAATCAAATAATGCCATAGATTTCACCTATTCCAATACAGTTCAGTATGTCCTCATTAGTTATTTGCTCTACTTACATAATTTCCAGCATTATTTGTACCAGCACATTTCAAAACCTACTACTCTCTTCTTATCTGTACTGTGTATTGTCCATATTTCACTTCTGTACAAGGCTACACACCATTAAAATACCTTCAGAAGAGACTTCCTAACACTTAAATATACAGCTTGGCTATAATTAAACTTTCACTACTTGACACAACCACCATGAAAACAATTGATCACAGGACAATCAAACTGTTGAGACAATTGTAAAGTCATTCAGAAGAGAAATAATGAATAAACTATTGCAAGTAACATTTTAATTTCCAGATGAGAGGGTAACTTTTGTTACCAGCACACCACGTTTATGTTCCAGGTTACAAACACTACTCATTGTGATGACCATCTCCATCCACAATAGCCTGTAACCACACTAGAGATAAGATTCTGCAGCACTTTTTAAACCGTGGGTCACTGAATGTTCAGCTGTTGTGACATAGCTGATGCATTTCTTGAAGATCACACATGTGTCAATCGGTCTCAACAATGGCAACAGTAATTTCAACAATATGTGGCACAAGTGGCTGTCGACCTCTGCCAGGAGTCCCAAATCATCAGTTAATTAAAGCTCTTAATTGTGTTCTTCAGCCCTAGTGCAGATGAGGACCTCCCTGTAACCCTTTAAAGCACTGATACGGACAAAAAGAGCAGCAGCAATGTTGCTGTTGCTTTGATAAAACCGCTTTACGACTAAATCCCTGCTCACCTTGCTCACACATTAGACATTAGGAAATTCTTCTTTCTCAGAACTGCTTTTCTTGCTGTTGCTAGTCTGCATTTTATATCCTCTCTACTTCAGTCAGTCAGTTATTTTACTGCCCAAGAGCAAACCACATAGACCACTTTAATTGTCTCATCTTCTAATTTAACTGTATCAGCATTTATTATTTAATTCAACTGCATTCCATTACACGTGTTTTACTTTTGTTGGTACTCATCTTGGAAATTCTCTTCAAGACACTATCCATTCTCTTCAACTGCTCTTCCAAGTCCCTTTCTGCATCAGACAGAAGTGCAGTATTATCAGCAGACTGCAAAGCTTTTATTTCTTCACCCCGAGTTTAATCTTCTTTCCAAATTTATACAGTTTCCTGTAGGGAAATGGCACCAAGGGATAGGAAATGACAGCAGGCGCCCTCAATATGTATGCCTGGGGGCCTCATTCAACATGTTGAAGAGGTTATTCCAGCAGCCACTGAGGAACAGGGTGCAACCAACTGCAGATTGTGGCACATGTTGGAACAAATGATGCCTGTTGTCTGAGCTCAGAGGTCATTCTTGGGTCATTCCAGCAACTGCCAGAGAAGGTTGAGAAGACTATCCTTGTGCATTAAGTTTCAATGATGCTCACAATTTGGCAGCATTGCCCCCAGATCTGATTGTGACCCTTCTATTCTGAGTTGAGTGGAAGGACTGAACCAGAGACTTCAGAGGTTCTGTGAGATTCTAGGCTGCAGCTTCCTAGACTTGCATGAAAGGGTTGAGAACTGTAGGGTTCCTCTAAAAAGACAGGTGTGCACTATGCATTATAGGCTGCTACTCAGGTAGCTGAGAGTGTGTGGAGCACGCAGAAAGTTTTTTTTTAGATTAGGCAACTCTCCATCCCATCCAGATAATGATAGCTGTAGGAAAACCAAAAGCATCAGTAAGATAGAAAGAAATGCCTCCCACAGGAGAGAGTCAACATAGAGCCAGAGTTTGAAGTGCTTATGAAAAACAGGGAAGCTCACACAATACTAGGTACAAAAAGCTGGTTGAAACCTGGAACTGATGTTGTGGTCTTCATTCCAAAGACTGGTTTGATGCAGCTCTCCTTCACCTGATTTAATCTGGCTTCCTTCCCATATCCTCATTTTGCTTTTGTTGATGTTCACTTTATATCCTCCTCTCATGACACTGTCTCATTCCATTCAGCTGTTCTTCCAAGTTCTTTGCAGTCTCTGACAGAATTATAATGCTACTGATAAATATCAAAGTTTTTATTTCTTCTCCCTGGATTTTAATTCCTACTTCAAATCTTTCTCTTGTTTCCTTTATTGCTTGCTCAATATAAAAGTTGAATAACATCAGGCATAGGCTACATCTGTGTCTCACTCCCTTCTCAACCACTGCTTCCCTTTCGTGCCCCTCACCTCTTATAACTGCCAAATTGTAAATAGCCTTTCACTCCCTGTATTTTACCCCTGCCACCTTCAGAATTTGAAAGAGAGTATTCCAGCCAACATGATCAAAAGCTTTCTGTAAGTCTACAAATGCTAGAAATGTAGGTTTGCCTTTCCTTAACCTAGCTTCTATGATACGTTGTAGGATCAGTACTGCCTCGTGTATTCCAAAAATTCTACAAAATCCAAACTGATCTTCCCCGAGGTTGGCTTCTATCAGTTTTTCCATTTGTAGTAAAGAATTAGTGTTAATATTTTGCAACCATAACTTATTAAACTGATAGTTTGGTAATTTCCACACCTGTCAACACCTACTTTCTTTGGGATTGGAATTATTACATTCTTTCTGAAGTCTGAGGGTACTTCGCCTATCTCATATATCTTGCTCACCAGAAGGAAGAGTTTTGTTATGGCTGACTCTCTCAAGGCTATCAGTAGTTCTAACAGTGTGTTATCTACTCGTGGGACCTTGTTTTGTTTTAAGTCTTTCAGGGCTCTGTCAAATTCTTTACACAGTATCACATTTCCCATCTCACCTTCCTCCACATCCTCTCTCATTTCCATACTATTGCTCTCAAGTACAACACCCTTGTGTAGACCCTCTAGATACTCCTTCCACCTTTCTGCTTTCCCTTCTTTGCTTAGGACTGGTTTTCCAGCTGAGCTCTTAATATTCATACATGTGGTTCTCTTTTCTACAAAGATCTCTTTAATTTTCCTGTAGGTGGTATCTATCTTACCCCTAGTGATACATGCTGGCAGTCTAATTTTTTAGATGTTTGTATTCCTAATCAAAATATTCATGGGTGTACTGCTGGTCTACAGTGTCCAACGGGCACAATATTTCGGCGATCATACATGTCACCATCATCAGGTGAACTGACGGACTGATGATGGTGACATGTATGATCGCCTAAATATTGTGCCCGTTGGACACTGTAGACCGGCAGTATACCCGTGGATATTTTGATTATCAAATACACCAGGAGAAACTCAAGAATCACATTTGTATTCCTTTCACCTGTTTCATTTGCTGCAAATTTAAATTTTTTCCTTTCATTAGTTAAATTCAGTATCTCTTGTCTTTTTACCTGTTTGATCCTCTGCTGCCTTCACTATTTCACCTCTCAGAGCTACACATTCTTCTTTCTGTTTCCTTCCCCCTGTTCTTGTCAATTGTTCCCTAATACTCCCCCTGAAACTCTGTACAACCTCTGGTTCTTTCAGTTTATCCTGGTTGCATCTCCTTAAATTCCTACTGTTTGGCAGTTTCTTCAGTTTTACTCTACCATTCATAACCAATAAATTGTGGTCAGAGTCCACATCTGCACCTGGAAATGTATTACAATTTAAAACCTGGTTCATAAATCTGTCTTACCATTATATAATCACTCTGAAACCTTCTGGTGTCTCCAGGCCTCTTCCACATATACAACCTTCTTTCATGATTCTTAAACCAAGTGTTAGCTATGATTAAGTTATGCTCTGTACAAAATTCCACAAAGCAGCTTCCTCTTTGATTTCTTACCCCCAGTCCATTCTCACATACTACTTTTCCTTTTCTTCCTTTTCTTACTGTCAAATTCCAGTTCCCCATAACTATTACATTTTTGTCACCCTTAACTATCTGAATAATTTCTTTTATCTTGTCATACATTTCTCCATCTCTTCATATCTTGATCTGTTTAGCATGCAAACTTGTACTACTGTTGTAGGCATGGGCTTCATGTCTATCTTGGCTACAATTGTGCTTTCACTATGCTGTTTGTATTAGCTTATCCATGTTCGTATTTTTTGTTCATTATTAAATCTACTCCTATGTTACCCCCATTTGATTTTGTATTTATAATCCTGTATTCACCTGACCAGAAGTCCCGTTCCTCCTGCCACCAAACATCACACATTTTCACTACATTTAACTTTAACCTATCCATTTCTCTTTTCAAATTTTTTAAAATCTGCCAGATTAAGGGATCTGACATTCCATGCTCCAATCTGTAGGATGCCAGTTTCCTTTCTCCTCATAATGACACCTTCCTGAGTGGTCTCTGCCCAGAGATCCAAATGGGGATCTATTTTACCACTGGAACATTTTACCCAAGATGATGCCATAATCATTTAAACATACAGTAAAGCTTCATGCCCTCGGGAAAAATTGTAGCTGTTGTTTCCCCTTGCTTTCAGCCATTCGCAGTACCAGTACAGCAATGCTGTTTTGGTTGATGTTATAAGGCCAGATCAGTCAGTCATCCAGACTGTTGCCACTGCAATTACTGAAAAGGCTGCTGCCCCTCTTCAGGAACCACAAGTTTGTCTGGCTTCAACAGATACCCCTCCATTGTGGTTGCACCTACAGTGTGGCTATCTGTCTTACTGAGCCACCAATCGTCCCCACCAACAGCAAGGTCCATGGTTCATGGAGGTGGGAATTGATAGCAGTGAAATTTTTGGGGAAAATCATTACAGGATCCTTCTACTGCCCTCCAGACTTAGATTAGACTAGATTAGATTAGATTAGATTAGATTAGATTAGATTAGATTAGATTAGATTAGATTAGATTAGATTAGATTAGATTAGATTAATACTAGTTCCATGGGTCATGAATACGATACTTTGTAATGATGTGGAACGAGTCGAATTCTCCAATACATGACAATTAGGTTAATTTAACAACATACTTAAGTTAATATAACAACTTTATTTTTTGTGTTTTTTGTTTTTCTTTATTTTTTATTTTTATTTTTTTATTTTTTTAATATTTTTTTTTCTTAATTTCTATCTAAAAATTCCTCTATGGTGTAGACAGAGTTGTCATTCAGAAATTCTTTTAATTTCTTCTTAAATACTTGTTGGTTATCTGTCAGACTTTTGATACTATTTGGTAAGTGACCAAAGACTTTAGTGCCAGAATAATTCACCCCTTTCTGTGCCAAAGTTAGATTTAATCTTGAATAGTGAAGATCGTCCTTTCTCCTGGTATTGTAGTTATGCACACTGCCATTACTTTTGAATTGGGTTTGGTTGTTAATAACAAATTTCATAAGAGTGTATATATACTGAGAAGCTACTGTGAATATCCCTAGATCCTTAAATAAATGTCTGCAGGATGATCTTGGGTGGACTCCAGCTATTATTCTGATTACACGCTTTTGTGCAAGAAATACTTTATTCCTCAGTGATGAATTACCCCAAAATATGATGCCATATGAAAGCAATGAGTGAAAATAGGCATAGTAAGCTAATTTATTAAGATGTTTATCACCAAAATTTGCAATGACCCTTATTGCATAAGTAGCTGAACTCAAACGTTTCAGCAGATCATCAATGTGTTTCTTCCAATTTAATCTCTCATCAATGGACATACCTAAAAATTTGGAATATTCTACCTTAGCTATATGCTTCTGATTAAGGTCTATGTTTATTAATGGCATCATGCCATTCACTGTACGGAACTGTATGTACTGTGTCTTATCAAAATTCAGTGAGAGTCCGTTTACAAGGAACCACTTAGTAATTTTCTGAAAGACAGTATTGACAATTTCATCAGTTAATTCTTGTTTCTCAGGTGTGATTACTATACTTGTATCATCAGCGAAGAGAACTAACTTTGCCTCTTCATGAATATAGAATGGCAAGTCATTAATACATAATAAGAACAACAAAGGACCCAAGACTGACCCTTGTGGAACCCCATTCTTGATAGTTCCCCAGTTTGAGGAATGTGCTGATCTTTGCGTGTTACGAGAACTACTTATTTCAACTTGTACTCTGATGCAACCAAAAATTTTAGAGAGAACCTCAGTTCACTTGTCTGTAAGTTCCCCAGTCATATTGTAATCATCAGTGGAGACTTTATTCATCAAATAATTAATTCAGGAAATTGCAGCTTTTTTAGGAGTGTGCAAGCTAAGACATCCTGTGAAACTTTACTAAATGCCTTCTCTGAAAACCATCTGGAACAAATAGTTAGAAACACCACTCTTGATGGAAGTATATTGTATCTAATGGTGGCAAATAGACCTGACCTCTTTGAGGATGTCCATATCAAAACTAGTATCAGTGATCATCCATGGTTGTGGCCATGATGATGACCAAAGAACTACTAAAACAAGCAGAAGAATATATATGTTCAGTAAAATAGATAAAAAAGCTGTAGTGTCTTGTCTCAATGAGAAACTTGATACTTTCAGAAAAGGCAGGAGAATGCAGAGTTTCTCTGGCTCAAGTTTAAAAGAATAGTTGACCATGCACTGGATAGATATGTACACAGTAGAACGGTTCGTAGTGGGAGGCACACTCCATGGTATACAGTCACTGTAAAGATACATCTAAAGAAGCAGAAATTACTGCATAATAGGTGTAAAGCAAAGTATAGGGCTATGGGTAGAGAAATTCTGAATGAAACTCATTTGGCTCTTAAGAGAGCAATCTGTAATGCCTTCTATGACTACCATAGTAGAACATATTAAATGATCTTTCACAGAATCCAAAGAAATTCTGGTCATGTGTAAAGTCATTAGTGGCACCAAAGTTAGTGTCCAGTCCCTAGCAAATGAGACAGGAATCGAAATTGAGGCTAGCAAAACAAAAGCTGAAATGCTTAAATCTCTCTTCAAATGTTCCTTTACAGAGGAATACCCAGGGGAATTGCCCCAGTTTAGTCCTTGTAACACTAAAAATATGAATGAAATAAGTATTAATGTCAGTGGTGTTAAGAAACAGCTGAAATTGTCAACAATGAGCAAAATTCCATGCCCTGATAGAATCTGTGTCAAAATCTATATTGAATTTGCAATTGTTAGCCCCCTCTTCTAACTATAATCTATCATAGAACCCTTGAGCAAAAAACTGTGCCCAGTTCTTGAAAAAAGGCACAGGTCACACCTGTCAACAAGAAGTGTAGTAGAAGTGATCCACAAAACTGCCATCCAAGATCCTTGACATCGGTTTGTTGTAGAGTCTTAGAACTTATTCCGAGTTGAAACATAGAGATATCTTGAGCAGAATGGCCTTCTCAGTGCCAACCAGCATGGATTTCAATAACATCAATCATGTCAAACCCAACTCACTATTTTCTCACATGACATACTGAAAGCTTTGGATCAAAGCAATGAGGTAGATGCACTATTTCTTGATTTTCTAAAATGCATTTTACTTAGTACCTCATCTGCAATTATTATCAGAAGTACAATCAAGTGAAATTTGTGACTGGATTGAGGACATTTTGGTAGGAAGGACACAGCATGTTATGTTGGATGGAGAGTCATTATCAGATGTAGAAGTAACTTCAAATGTATTGCAGGGAAGTGTGTTGGTACACTTGCTGTTCGTATTGTATATTAATGACCTTGCAGGCAATATTAATAGTAAAATCAGGCTTTTTGCAGGTGATGCAGCTATCTATAATGAAGTACTATCCAAAAGAAGCAGCATAAATATTCAGTCAGATCTCGAGAAGATTTCAAAGAGGTACAGATATTGGTAACTTGCTCTAAATGTTCAGAAATGTAGAACTGTGTACTTCACAAAATAAAAAAAATAAAAAATATGGTATCAACGAGTCACTGCTGGAATCGGCCAACTTGTACAAATACCTGGGTGTAACATTTTTTAGGTATGTGAACTGGAATGATCACATAGGTTCAGTTGTGGGTAAAGCAGGTGGTAGGCTTCGGTTTATTGGCAGAATACTGCGGGTGCATTCAGTCTACAAAAGAGGTCACTTACAGGGGATATTGAAGACATACAGAGGACAGCACAAAAGGTTTGTTTAATCCATGGGAGAGTGTCACATTGGCCCTGGCCCTGGCCCTGAAATGGCAGACACTTGAAGACAGATGTAAACTATCTTGAGAAAGTCTACTAATAAAATTTCAATAAATGGCTTTAAATGGTGACACTAGGAATATACTAAAACCCCTATGCAACACTCAACACTCAACATTCACATAGGGACCATGAGGACATGATTATTCTAATTACTTCACTCCCAAAGGCATTCAAACAATCCTTCTTTCTGCACTCCATACGTGAATAGAACAGGAAGAAACCATAATAACTGGAACAATGTGATGTGCCCTCTGCCATGCACCTCATGGTGGTTTGCAGAGGATAGATGGAGATACTTCCAACCATCTCACTTAGTCTGATACACGCTATAACTGGTACTGATTGTGTACCTGTCAGAAAGGCATAGAATCCAAAGACAATTGATCAAAATGATGTGAAAAAGTTGATCACCAGTAAGCTAACAGAATAACTCATTGCAAAGAACTGTAGTTATAAAGATCGATTTTGATTGGTTGCTCTGTCATTCATTAAAAACCTATATTTTTTATTTTAACAGAATCTTCCATAGGTTCTTGGTAGAGCAACATTATAATAAATGAAAAGCACCAGTTTACTAATTGGTGCTTTTCATGTACTATATTTTTTTTAGTGAAATTCGAATCATGGAAAGAAATAATTTAATCTCTTGTCCTAATGTGGAAAATTTATTTCTGGAACATACTGGATATAATCGGACTTAGAAGTAGTAGTTCACAAAACAATTACATAAAAGTACTTTGAAGTCTGTACATACATCAGAGTAATATCTCCTATCCACACAATCGAAAAGATAAGTTATGCTGAAGCTAATTCTGAAAACCTAAGTCTTTTCAAAGTGATGATAAACAAAATAAAAAGCAAGTTTTTCACAGTAATAAGTTACAGAATAATGATTGTGTAGTGCAACTGAACTATATTATGAATTTTGAAAGACAAACTTTTGGAAGTTGTTAACTTTCATTGTGTGTTACTTTGAAGGAGCTATCAAGGTGGTAAGGTAATGACCACAGTTCCCTCTTCTAATCATCAATACTTTTATTACACAACGAATGTACAGGATGAAGACTAGGCGGGAACTGAGGTCCCGGAAGTATACAAAACAAAGATCAACTCAAAGACATAATACACATACGACATTCTGGCCTATCAATCTGTGGATCGACGCCACAACTTCATTTAAACATCAGTCACTACAGAGCAACAGCAAAACACCCTGGCAATGCTGGAATGAGATATGACATCAATACTGAAAATACTAGAAAATCACAGAAAATTTGTTACTATAGTTACATAAAAAGTATAAATTACATGAGTTGCTAAATTAGTAGATCATGCCTTTTAAATGTTAACTCTATAAATGAAATTTCACAATGCTGACATGATACTCAGAACACAGAATAGATGACAAGAATCATGTTATAGGTATTACATCTTTGTTACATATTCAATTGATTGTTATTGGGTGAATGTTACAAACCAATGAAAAAAAAAGGAGAAATACCCACCACTTGGTGGGGCTCTGCCCAAATTGTGTGTGGTGCCTGCCTTCTGGACTGTCAGGTGCAAAAAGTCACACCAGCCATCACATTCATTCTCTCAAGGTGTTGGACGAACAACATGCGGTTCACTAGGAAAAGGGGCAACCCGGGGAATGTCTCGGATAGAACATGTTTGGAAACAGCTTTGATGTCAACTCAGTCCTACTACCAGTATCCAAGATATAAAGGACCCGGTACAACAGGACCTCAGGAGAGGATGCGACAGCACCAAGTCAACCCATGAACTTTGTTTCCTCTTCCCCTCCAGGGTGCTTCACTTTCTGTCATGCAGCGTATACAGCAACCTACTGGATAGTGTGGAATGCAGTGCATTATAAATGTAAAGTTCAACAAATATGATACTTACACCAAATGCTTTGCATTAGACAAAAGTAGACATCAGTTCACATACCAGCTCAAGTGAAAAACTGCTCCTTAGGTGTGAGTGTATACCAGGAAGTGAACATGCAAGTTAAGTGGGAAAACTAATACCTAAATGACAATGTATTGTTGTGCACTGAGATTCACATGAAGAGAGTCCTTGAGAACCTCCAAATGGTGTGTAACAGACATAACTGTAGCAAGTAACTCTGCTGCGATGAATTGCACATATCAGACATACCCATTCTTGACAATGAATACCTGCATACCCCATCATTCATTCATGTCCATAGAGATAAATAAGAAGGAAGCCTCAATGGATAGGGAATGAGTTATAGTACAATTAACATAAGAGAATTGAGACTTAGAAGCACTATCTGTACACCACATTAACTATCCCTATACTGTGTCTTACTACTCCTGGGGCTTATGACAGCTAAATGTACAAGTGTACAATGCATGCTGCTACTTGTAGTGTAGCTAACTGAAGCCTTCAGTTTTTGAACTTACATAATCACACACTGTATAGAAGAGATAAACACTATTTCTTAAATCCTAATTTGAATTCGTAAAGATTCCTGGTTCTTTGCTCTATTTTAGACTAGTTGTACCTGATCACACTTTGCTGTAGCTCAGTCTGCTTAATACTGCAGATTCATATTCTCTAGTAGTATTCTGATCATAAACCAGTAAGCCATAAATACAACTTCACTGTTTGCTAACATTATTTCACTACGGTACATTTCACATGTCTATTTATTTATTAAAAGCACATAGTCCATGTGTGTCTAAACATTATTGTTATTATTATTATTATTATTATTATTATTATTATTTCTTTTCTCAGAGATTGTCTGGTCAAAAATGGAAAGTGATGCGGACCTTGATCAAGCGTGACTTCCTTTAACTGTACGGTATATGTTACATTGCATTTAGGAACTTTTGGGTAATTGAACATTTATCAATAATTACAGATTACTGTAGTTGTATATATACGTTTGGATGTAGCTGTATTGTGTTGATGTACTGGTGGATATTGTGTGGTATGACTCCTGTAGTTGATAGTATAATTGGTATAATGTCAACTTTATCCTGATGCCACATGTCCTTGACTTCCTCAGCCAGTTTGATGTAATTTTCAATTTTTTCTCCTGTTTTCTTCTGTATATTTGTCGCATTGGATATGGATATTTCGATTGTGTTGTTGTGGTCTCCATTCCTGAGACTGGTTTGAAGCAGCACTCCATGCTACCCTATCCTGTGCAAGCTTCATTATCTCCCAGTACTTACTGCAACCCACATCCTTCTGAATCTGCTTAGTGTATTCATCTCATGGTCTCCCTCTATGATTTTTACCCTCCACGCTGCCCTCCAATCCTAAATTTGTGATCCCTTGATGCCTCAGAACATGTCCTACTAACCAGTCCCTTCTTTTTGTCAAGTTGTGCCACATACTCCTCTTCTCCCCAATTCTATTCAATACTTCATCATTAGTTATGTGATCTATCCATCTCATCTTCAGCATTTTTCTGTAGCACCACATTTCGAAAGCTTCTATTCTCTTCTTGTCCAAACTATTTATTGTCCATTTCACTTCCATACATGGCTACATTCCATACAAGTACTTTCAGAAATGACTTCCTGATACTTAAATCTATACTTGATGTTAACAAATTTCTCTTCTTCAGAAATGCTTTCCTTGCCATTGCCCGTCTACATTTTATATCTTCTCTACTTCGACGAACATCAGTTATTTTGCTCCACAAATAGCGAAACTCCTTTACTACTTTAAGTGTCTCATTTCCTAATCTAATTCCCTCAGCATCACCTGACTTAATTCGATTACATTCCATTATCCTCGTTTTGCTTTTGTTGATATTCATCTTATATCCTCCTTTCAAGACACTGTCCATTCCGTTCAACTGCTCTTCCAAGTCCTTTGCTGTCTCTGACAGAATTACAATGTCATCAGTGAACCTCAAAGTTTTTATTTCTTCTCCATGGATTTTAATACCTACTCCGAAATTTCTTTTGTTTCCTTTACTGCTTGCTCAATATACCGATTGAATAACATCGGGGATAGGCTACAACCCTGTCTCACTCCCTTCCCAACCACTGCTTCCCTTTCATACCCCTCGACTCTTATAACTGCCATCTGGTTTCTGTACAAATTGTAAATAGCCTTTCGCTCCCTGTATTTTACCCCTGCCACCTTTAGAATTTGAAAGTGAGTATTCCAGTCAACATTGTCAAAAGCTTTCTCTAAGTCTACTAATGCTAGAAACGCAGTTTTGCCTTTCCTTAATCTTTCTTCTAAGATAACTCGTAAGGTCAGTATTGCCTCACGTGTTCCAACATTTCTACGGAATCCAAACTGATCTTCCCTGAGGTCGGCTCCTACCAGTTTTTCCATTCGTCTGTAAAGAATTCGCGTTAGTATTGTGCAGCTGTGACTTATTAAACTGATAGTTCAGTAATTTTCACATCTGTCAACACCTGCTTTCTTTGGGATTGGAATTATTATATTCTTCTTGGAGTCTGAGGGTATTTCACCTGTCTCATACATCTTGCTCACCAGATGGTAGAGTTTTGTCAGGACTGGTTCTCCCAAGGCTGTCAGTAGTTCTAATGGAGTGTTGTCTACTCCCGGGGCCTTGTTTCAACTCAGGTCTTTCAGTGCTCTGTCAAACTCTTCACGCAGTATCTTACCTCCCATTTCGTCTTCATCTACATCCTCTTCCATTTCCATAATATTGTCGTCAAGTACATCGCCCTTGTATAAACCCTCTATATACTCCTTCCACCTTTCTGCCTTCCCTTCTTTGCTTAGAACTGGGTTGCCATCTGAGCTCTTGATATTCATACAAGTGGTTCTCTTCCCTCCAAAGGTCTCTTTAATTTTCCTGTAGGCAGTATCTATCTTACCCCTAGTGAGATAAACCTCTACATCCTTACATTTGTCCTCTAGCCATCCCTGCTTAGCCGTTTTGCACTTCCTGTCGATTTCATTTTAAAGACGTCTGTATTCCTTTTTGCCTGCTTCATTTACTACATTTTTATATTTTCTCCTTTTGTCAATTAAGCTCAATATTTCTTCTGTTACCCAAGGAGTTCTACTAGCCCTCGTCTTTTTACCTACTTGATCCTCTGCTGCCTTCATTACTTCATCCCTCAAAGCTACCCGTTCTTCTTCTACTGTACTTCTTTCCTCCATTCCTGTCAATTGTTCTCTTATGCTCTCCCTGAAACTCTGTACAACCTCTGGTTCTTTCAGTTTATCCAGGTCCCATCTTCTTAAATTCCCACCTTTTTGCAGTTTCTTCAGTTTTAATCTACAGTTCATGACCAATAGATTGTGGTCAGAGTCCACATCTGCCACTGGAAATGTATTACAATTTAAAACCTGGTTACTAAATCTCTGATACCTTCTAGTATTCGATTAGTTGTGTTAATTTCTTCTTTTTATTGGTGAGTATGATGTCCGGTTTCTTATGTGGTGTTGTTTTATCTGTTATAATGGTTCTGCTCCAGTATAATTTGTATTCATCATTCTCCAGTACATTTTGTGGTGCATACTTGTATGTGGGAACGTGTTGTTTTATTAGTTTATGTTATATGGCAAGATGTTGATGTATTATTTTTGCTACATTGTCATGTCTTCTGGGGTATTCTGTATTTGCTAGTATTGTACATCAGCTTGTAATGTGATCTACTGTTTCTATTTATTGTTTGCAAAATTGGCATTTATCTGTTGTGGTATTGGGATCTTTAATAATATGCTTGCTGTAATATCTGGTGTTTATTGTTTGATCCTGTATATATTGCCTTTTCTTAGCCATGTGTTGGATGCGTCTTGATTGATGTGTGGCTGTGTTAGATGATATGGGTGCTTGCCATGTAGTGTTTTCTTTTTCAAATTTATTTTCTTCGTATCTGTTGATGTTATATGATCTAAAGGGTTGTAGAAGTGGTTATGAAATTGCAGTGGTGTAGCCGATGTATTTATATGAATGATTGCTTTGTGTATTTTGCCAGTTTCTGCTCGTTCTATACAGAATTTCCTTAAATTGTCTACCTGTCCGTAATGTAGGTTTTTTATGTCGATAAATCCACTTCCTCTTTCCTTTCTGCTTAATGTGAATCTTTCTGTTGCTGAATGTATGTGATGTATTCTATATTTGTGGCATTGTGATCATGTAAGTGTATTGAGTGCTTCTAGGTGTGTGTTACTCCATATCACTACTCAAAATGAGTAGGTCAATATTGGTATAGCATAAGTATTATAGCTTTTGTCTTGTTTCTTGCTGTCAATTCTGTTTTCAGTATTTTTGTTAGTCTTTGTCTATAATTTTGTTTTAGTTCTTCTTTAATATTTGTATTATCTATTCCTATTTTTTGTCTGTATCCTAGACATTTATAGGCATCCGTTTTTTCCATCGCTTCTATGCAGTCGCTGTGGTTATCCAATATGTAATCTTCTTGTTTAGTGTGTTTTCCCCTGACTATGCTATTACATTTGTCTGTTCCAAAAGCCATATTTATACCATTGCTGAATAATTTTGTTATCTTTAGTAATTGGCTGAGTTGTTGTTTTGTTGCTGCCAGTAGTTTTAGATCATCCATGTATAACAAATGTGTTATTTTGTGTGGGTATGTTCCAGTAATATTATATCCATAATTTGTATTATTTAGCATGTTGGATAGTGGGTTCAGAGCAAGGCAGAACCAGAAAGGACTTAATGAGTCTCCTTGGTATATTCCACGCTTAATCTGTATTGGCTGTGATGTGATATTATTTGACTTTGTTTGGATATTAAGTGTGGTTTTCCAATTTTTCATTACTATGTTTAGGAACTGTATCAACTTAGGATCTGCTTTGTATATTTCCAATATCTGTAGTAACCATGAGTGGGGTACACTATCAAAAGCTTTTTGGTAATCAATGTAAGCGTAGTGCAGCGACCTTTGTTTAGTTTTAGCTTGATATGTCACCTCTGTATCTATTATCAGTTGCTCTTTACATCCTCATGCTCCTTTGCAGCAGCCTTTTTGTTCTTCATTTATAATTTTGTTCTGTGTTGTATGTGTCATTAATTTCTGTGTAATGACTGAAGTTAATATTTTGTATATTGTTGGTAGGCATGTTATGGGGTGATATTTCGCTGGGTTTGCTGTGTCTGCTTGATCTTTAGGTTTCAGAGAAGTTATTCCTTGTGTAAGTGTATCAGGGACTGTGTATGGGTCTGCAATGTAATTGTTAAATAATTTAGTTAGATGTGAATGTGTTGAGGTGAACTTCTTTAGCCAGAAATCTGCTATTTTATCATTTTCAGGGGCTTTCCAATTGTGAGTAGAATTAATTGCTTGGCTGACTTCATGTTGCATAATTATCACTTCAGGCATTTGTGGTATCACCTTGTACGAGTCTGTTTCTGCTTGTATCCACCGTGCGTGTCTGTTATGTTGTACCTGGTTTGACCATTTGTTGCTCCAGAAGTGTTCCATGTCTGTTATGTTTGGTGGATTGTCTATTTTAATGTGTGTTATCTACTGTCTGGTAAAATTTCTTTTGGTTTGTGTTGAATGTTTGGTTTTGCTTCCTTCTATTTTCACTTTTCTTGTATCTTCTAAGTCGTTTGGCCAATACTTGTAATTTTTGCTTCTTTTCGTCTAATTGCTCTATCGCTTCTTGTTGTGAGATTTTACCTAACCTTTTTGGTTTTTTGTCTGATATTTCATTTCTTATAAATTGTGTTAGCTGTCTGATGTCTTTTCTCAGTTTTTCTATTCTGATCTGTAGCCTGTATTGCCATGCTGGTTTTGTGGGTTTCTTCTGTGTGTTGGTTTGTTCTGATCTCTGCCTAGTGTGTATATTTAGTGTAGTGAGTGCTCCTATATAAACCAGTAGTTGTAACTCTTCCATAGTTGTATTTTCATTTATTTTGTTATTGTTGTTTCGACTTGTGGGTTATTTGGTGGTCTATACAAGAATGGTCTAATGTCTGTATTTGTGTGTCTTTGTATTCTATATATGTCAACTGAAATGTTTCTTCTGTATCTAACATGTGTGTCACTTCATGTTCTATTTGTGCATGTTCTGGTGGCTGTCTTAAGATTTTGTTTTCCTCTGATTGTTTGATTGATGTGTGTTGTTCTTCGTTTGTTTGCTCTGGGATGTTTGAGTCCGTTACTGTATTTTCTTCTTCTTCTTCTTCTTCTGATTGCACATTATTTTGTTCCAGTATTTGTTGTACTTGTTTGATGTTTTCTAATTCTGACTGGGGTATCCTGTTATTTTTGATTATTACACGAATGTGATCAGCTAGTCGCTGTTCTGTTAAAAATTTTAATTCTGGGTATCTGGAAATAAATGTTGTGTATACTTGTGATCTGTATCCAGTTGTCTTGGTTCCTAAGTTTGTTGCTAGGTAATAACAGAACATGAGGTGTCGGTTAACTTCGTCTGACCATCTCATCCTCTGTCTTTGTTTTCCTTCTAGCGTGGTTGCAGGAAGCATGTCCTGCAAAACACCTCTATTTGGATTTAAATCATTGTCCGTATGGCTAGCAGTGTCGTTACCATTGTGGACGGGCATGGGGTTCAAGCGTCATCCCCGACCATGACAGCGCTTGTCCGAGGCTTCATTAGTTCTGTCCTGAACCAACTAATCACACTAAAAGGGGGGTTAGCCCTATTAGTGGTTTGTTCTTTTCATCGCCTTTTACGACTGGCAGAACATACCGAAGGCCTATTCTTTTCCCGAGCCTCCACGGGTATTATTATTATTTCTTTACTTTCTCAGACGTTAAGTCTGGTTAAAAAATGGAACGTGACGCGGACCTTGATCAAGCGTCACTTCCTTTTAACTGTTCGGTATATGTTATATTGCATTTAGGAACTTTCGGGTAATTGAACATGTATCAATAATTACGGATATATAAGTTTGGATGTAGCTGTATTGTATTGATGTACTGGTGGATATTGTGTGGTATGACTCCTGTAGTTGATAGTATAATTGGGATAATGTCAACTTTATTCTGATGCTACATGTCCTTGACTTCCTCAGCCAGTTGGATGTATTTTTCAATTTTTTCTCCTGTTTTCTTTTGTATATTTGTTGTATTGGGTGTGGATATTTTGATTAGTTGTGTTAATTTCTTCTTTTTATTGGTGAGTATGATGTCAGGTTTGTTATGTGGTGGTGTTTTATCTGTTGTAATGGTTCTGTTCCAGTATAATTTGTATTCATCATTCTCCAGTACATTTTGTGGTGCATACTTGTATGTGGGAACGTGTTGTTTTATAAGTTTATGTTGTAAGGCAAGCTGTTGATGTATTATTTTTGCTACATTGTCATGTCTTCTGGGGTATTCTGTATTTGCTAGTATTGTACATCCACTTGTGATGTGATCTACTGTTTCTATTTGTTGTTTGCAAAGTCTGCATTTATCTGTTGTGGTATTGGGATCTTTAATAATATGCTTGCTGTAATATCTGGTGTTTATTGTTTGATCCTGTATTGCAATCATGAATCCTTCCGTATCACTGTATATATTGCCTTTTCTTAGCCATGTGTTGGATGCGTCTTGATCGATGTGTGGCTGTGCTAGATGATACGGGTGCTTGCCATGTAGTGTTTTCTTTTTCCAATTTACTATCTTCGTATCTGTTGATGTTATATGATCTAAAGGGTTGTAAAGGTGGTTATGAAATTGCAGTGGTGTAGCCGATGTATTTATATGAGTGATTGCTTTGTGTATTTTGCTAGTTTCTGCTCGTTCTAGAAAGAATTTTCTTAAATTGTCTACCTGTCCATAATGTAGTCAATATAATGGAAGGAAACATTCCACGTGGGAAAAATTATATATAAAAACAAAGATGAGGTGACTTACCGAACAAAAGCTCTGGCAGGTCGATAGACACACAAACAAACACAAACATACACACAAAATTCAAGCTTTCGCAACAAACTGTTGCCTCATCAGGAAAGAGGGAAGGAGAGGGGAAGACGAAAGGAAGTGGGTTTTAAGGGAGAGGGTAAGGAGTCATTCCAATCCCGGGAGCGGAAAGACTTACCTTAGGGGGAAAAAAGGACAGGTATACACTCGCACACACGCACATATCCATCCACACATCTATGTCTTCTAATTCTGCGCTTGTTGAACATAAAGAAGTAATTATCAAAGTGTAATTGTGTGTTGCCACCAACACTATCAGGATTTTAATATGGAAAGGAAAAGGTTCTATGTGGATGGATATATGCGTGTGTGCGAGTGTATACCTGTCCTTTTTTCCCCCTAAGGTAAGTCTTTCCGCTCCCGGGATTGGAATGACTCCTTACCCTCTCCCTTAAAACCCACTTCCTTTCGTCTTCCCCTCTCCTTCCCTCTTTCCTGATGAGGCAACAGTTTGTTGCGAAAGCTTGAATTTTGTGTGTATGTTTGTGTTTGTTTGTGTGTCTATCGACCTGCCAGCGCTTTTGTTCGGTAAGTCACCTCATCTTTGTTTTTATATATAATTTGTCCATAATGTAGGATTTTTATGTCGATGAATCCCCTTCCTCCTTCCTTTCTGCTTAATGTGAATCATTCTGTTGCTGAATGTATGTGATGTATTCTATATTTGTGGCATTGTGATCGTGTAAGTGTATTGAGTGCTTCTAGGTCTGTGTTACTCCATTTCACTACTCCAAATGAGTAGGTCAATATTGGTATAGCATAAGTATTTATAGTTTTTGTCTTGTTTCTTGCTGTCAATTCTGTTTTCAGTATTTTTATTAGCCTTTGTCTATATTTTTCTTTTAGTTCTTCTTTAATATTTGTATTATCTATTCCTATTTTTGTCTGTATCCTAGATATTTATAGGCATCTGTTTTTTCCATCGCTTCTATGGAGTCACTGTGGTTATTCAATATGTAATCTTCTTGTTTAGTGTGTTTTCCCTTGACTATGCTATTCTTCTTACATTTGTCTGTTCCAAAAGCCATATTTATATCATTGCTGAATACTTCTGTTATCTTTAGTAATTGGTTGAGTTGTTGATTGGTTGCTGCCAGTAGTTTTAGATCATCCATGTATAGCAAATGTGTGATTTTGTGTGGGTATGTTCCAGAAATATTATATCCATAATTTGTATTATTTAGCATGTTGGATAGTGGGTTCTTATTATTATTATTATTATACCTTTTTGTCTCCAGGTCAGTGGTAAACTTGAATGTTACATAATTATTCACTTTTTCCTTGTTTGCTTCTTCTTTTTCTCTCCCCAAAAACCTCTTCACTCTTTTGCTGTGTTCCTGTTTCCTTTGTTCTGTTCATATTTTGCTATTCTTCTTCCTTTCTTTTACTTCAAATTCTGTCCACAGCTCGTGGTTTTGCAGTAGCGTTCTCGCTTCCCGTGCTCGGGGTCCCGGGTTCGATTCCCGGCAGGGTCAGGGATTTTCTCTGCCTTGAGATGACTGGGTGTTGTGTGTCTTTCATCATCATTGACTTGCAGGTCACCGAAGTGGCGTCAGCTAAAAAGGACTTTCGATATGGCGGCCAAACAAACCCGTATGGGGTCTCCCGGCCAACAATGTCATATGATCATTTCATTTTTCACTTCATATTTCGTCTTCATAGTTTTGTTTCTCAATCTGTCTCTTTTATTTATCATTTTGGTACTGATCCCTGATTGCTTTAGGTCTTCTATTACTTAAAATCACTTGGTCTTTTTGACTAAACTGTTTACTATGTCAGAAATCTTCTTTGTGAGTCTGTTGTTCATTCTATGTCTGTGTCCATAGAATTTTAGTCAGGATTTTCTAATCATGTCTGTGAGTCATCTGTATACCATCTCTGTCTAAATCTCCAAATATTTTTCTAAGGACTTTAAATTCTGTTTTTTCTGTCTCTGTGCATACACTTCTATGTCTCATTGTGTGGGCATGGCTGAGGGCAAAGTAGCATTGACATCAACACATTAGGACAGTGAGGTGGCTGGGGTGTGTATACTGTCAGCAGAATAGTCAGGAGGGGTGCAAGTGAGCTTGTTTGAATGCGGTATTGATAAAAGGTGAAAGGCCTATAGGAAATCAGCACTCTGAATGCTCTGTAAAGTCAGTGATGACAAACAACTTGAAGGCTGTAGCAAAGCTGAGGTCTGGATTCCGTGTCTGGATACCCCTAACAGTGATAGGAGAGCTGTAAGCAGCAGTCAAGCAAATGAAATTTCTCATTTCAGGGCATTATAAGAGGTAGTCAAAACCTTGATGGGGAATGTAAATCAGTTTCTTCAGTCCTGGGTGGTACTGAGTTACAAGCGGAATGCTCCTCTGTGGCCGGACGGTGAGATTTTGGGAGGTTGTAGGAGACCTTAAAGATAAAGCACAGGACATTTGTTTTCATACAAGATTGGGAGGCCTCAGTGGGACCCCCATTATATTTCAAGAGGGATCACTCTTCACTGCAGATGTGATGTCCATGGGTGGCTATATTTTATGTAAGGGACTTCTCAGTATGCAATGGGTGGCAGCTGCCGAAGTGGAGCTATTGCATGAGGTTAATAGGTTTGATATGGACAGAGGTACCAATGTAGCCATCTTTGAGGTTGAGGTCAACATCTAGGAAGGTGGTCTGTTGGGTTGAGTAGGAGCAGGTGAAGAAAATGGGGGAGAAGCTGTTGAGGTTCTGGAGGAATGTGGACAGTGTGTCCTCATCCTCGATCCAAATCACAAAGATGTCATCAATGAATCTGAATCAGGTGAGAGGTTTAGGATCCTGGGTGTTTATGAAGGATTCCTCTAGATGGCCCCTGAATAGGTTGGCATATGATGGTGCCATGTGGGTGCCCATAGCCATACCCGAGATTTGTTTGTAGGTAATGCCTTCAAAGAAGAAGTAATTGTGGGTCAGGATATAATTGGTCATGGTAGTAGGAAGGAGGTTGTTAGTTTGGAATCCATTGGGCATTGGGAAAGGTAGTGTTCAACAGTGGTAAGGCCATGGGCATTAGGGATGTTGGTATAGAGGGAGGTGGCATCAATAGTGGCGAGGGCACTGTGTGGTAAAGGGACAGGAACTGTGGAGAGTCAGTGGATGAAATGGTTGGTATCTTTTATGTAGCAGAGTAGGTTCCGGGTAACAGGCAAAAAGTGTTGGTCTACGAGAGCAGACACACTCTAGTTGGGAGCACAGTAAACAGCCACAGTGGGGCATCATGGGTGGTTCAGTTTATGAACTTTACGGGGCATGTGGAAGGTAGGAGTGCAGGCAGTGGTAGGGGTGAGCAGAGAGATGGACTCCAGGGAGAGGTTCTGGGATGGGGCTAAGGATTTGAGGAGAGACTGGAGATCCTGCTGGATTTCTGGAATGGGGTCACTGTCGCAAGGTTTGTAGGTGCTGTATCTGGCAGGTGGTGGAGTCCTTCTGCCAGGTAATCCTTTTGTTTCAAAACAATAGTGGTGGAGCCTTTGTCCACAGGTAGGATTCAGAAGATCACCTATCCTATCAAAGGCAGGGCTACCAGTGAAATAACTCATGTTGTCTACAAGCTAAGTTGTAACCACTGTGCTGCATTCTATGTGGGTATGACAACCAACAAGCCGTCTGTCCACATTAACGGCCATCAACAATCTGTCACCAAGAAACTACTGGAACACCCTGTTGCTGAGCACACTGCCCAACACGACATCCTTGATTACAATGACTGCTTCACAGCCTGTGCCATATGGAACCTTCTCACCAACACCGGCTTTTCTGAATTGTGGAGGTGGGAACTGTCTCTGCAGTATACCCTACGTTCCCTTAACCTTCCTGGCCTCAACATTCATTAGTCATTGTTCTCACCAATTCAGCCCCTTCCCTGTTTCCTCCCTGTGCCATCCACACACACACACACACACACACACACACACACACACACACACACACACACCCATTTCCACAACTATCCTCTCTACACCCTGCACGAGACCACCCATGCCAACACTTCCAACTTCCAGGGATTGCCTCCACTCCAGGCTCTGCACTACCAGGAGGATGCATCACCAGCCAGAGAAAATGTCTTGCAGTCTTATCTCCAATGGCTGATGGGAGTAATTCAGTTCCCTCTGTGACTCAAGTCCGTTAAGTTGTGTATCCTTCTATGTACTGAGTTTTTATAAAATAAAGTGTGTTGTGTACTCTGTGTGACTGTGACTATCTGTCTGTCTTTTGCTATCACTATTGTGGGCGTATAAGCTGTGGGGGAAGACTAGAGTGGCAGTTTCCCGCTGCAGAGCACGTGGCTGGCAGTAGCTGCGGGGCCATGGCGAGTGGCTAGCATGTATGTGGCCTCGGAAAAACATGAATGGACGTTTGGCAGGGGCTCGTATGGCCATGTTTCCGCACTTGGAGAAATTTATATGCCACAGAATAATTGATAAAAACAAAACTGAGAGTGACATGGAGGTGCGAGTTAGACTCATGGATAGAAAACTATGTAAAACTAAATTATCTAGACGCATCACAAAAATATATAATAGTTTAAAACTTACTGTCGTCTTAAAAATTGTAAATTTATGAAAGTTCAAAAGCTAATATCTCGGCAATGCTTTGGCCGATTAATATGAACAAAGTGTGTACGAATGCGGCTAGTAGAGCTGCATCGAGCAATTGTAGCCAATTAGGAGAATCTATACCATGTCAGAATATGGGATTCGTCTGAGAGAAACTGTGTTTTTGGTAATAAATAAGTTTAAAGAGATGACATTAGCAGCAGCATTCTAAAGTTCAAAGAGGTAAATGAGTAATTAGGTATGTGTTTTTATTTGTTTATTTATGTTTAGTATCAAAAACCCTGGAAAAGAAATATCATGCCACAAGAAAATTATTATTATTTTTTATTTTATTTACATTTTCTTTGCATGGAGTCATCGTAATGATGGCTTTTGCAAATGTCAGACTTAATACTATGGTTATACGTACACTTATAAAATACACTATATTCTGTAGCTGTTGCTTCTTATGTCTATTTTTTACATTCATCACATTACAACTGATATGCTAATGCCTCATATTACAATCACTATCTTAAAATTCTTCGAAAGAATATAATCATTTTTCTATTAGAAAAGATTTTAATTTTGTTTTAAAAACATTTCCCGTGTACGTTCTTAGAGAGTTTGGTAGCTTGTTATACCAAATCAAACCACTGATATATGGACCTCTATGAGTCATTTTTAACGTTGTTCTATTACGGAAATAGTTACACTTTGTTCCAGTGTTGTGATCATGTACGTCACTGCCCTTGATAGCGTCTGTTCATTGACTTATAAAAATACAACTATTTTGAAGACGTACAGAGAATATATTGTCAGATATTTGTGCTGCACAAACACTTCATGACATGAATCTCTATGTCCCATCCCATGTATATGTCTTCTTGCTCTTTTCTGTAGTAGTAGTAGTAGTAGTAGTAGTATTTTTAAATGTACATCAGCTGCACAGCCCCACAGTTCAATTCCGTAATTGAGAAAGGGTGTCAAGTGTTCCATAATATACTAATTTCAGTGCTTGGCTAGGAACTATCTTTGCGAACTGGCTGAGGAAATATATGGCACTACTGACTTTTCCACGTACGAAATTAATGTGGTATGTCCACCGCAAATTTTCGTCAACACACACCCAGCAATTTACACCTACCATTTTCTGTTGCAGGGATATTACACACACTATTCATATTGTTGTGGTGAGAACTGCCTGTTTTAAAAGTCAGTAGTTGAGATTTGGTGACATTCACCTCGAGTCCCTGATCATTGAAGTATTTTGTTACTTCTGTTACACCACTGGTAGCAAGAGATTCTAGCTCATTAGATTCACTCCCATAGAATAAAATTGATGTGTCATCTGCATAGCTTACAATATGGGAGTTACTGGGTTGTGCAATGTCGTTAATATATGTAAGGAAGAGAGAGGGTCCAAAAATTGAGCCCTGTGGTACACCTTGCAATACAGGTTCACTTGTGGACTGGGAGTTCATTATTTTATTATCTAGTTTGTATGACAATTTAGTGCTTTGCTTAAGATTCAGCAGGTGTGTGGTTAGAAGATTCATGGCTTGATCCCAAATTCTATAAGATTTTAGCTTTTTAAGAAGTACCCTATGGTTTACCATATCAGATGGTCTTGTCAGGTCCAAAAATATACCTGCAGTCTGCATCTTCTGGTCCAACAGACGGTAAACTTTATGGATGAACTGTGTAACTGCTGTGGTTGTACTTAGCTCTTTTCTGAAGCCATGCTGCGAATCTACAAGCAGCTTGTTTTGTGAAAAAGGCACTTAGCTGAGAAAGGATAATGCCTTTGAATATTTTACTAAAAGTGGGAATTAATGATATTGGTCTATAGTTGGAGACGTCTTCCTTACTTCCCTTTTTATACGCTGGTTTCACTACACTCATTTTTAGAACAGTTGGATAAATGTTTTCTCTAATGCTGCAGTTAATTAGGTGAGTAAAAGGTTTAGAGATTTCTTTTAAGCACACTTTAGTAATAGCACTGGATACACCATCCTATCCAGATGAAAATTTTTTCTTTAGCATGTATATTGCCCTGCGAACCTCCTGCTCATTCACTTCCATAAATTCAAATTCAGTACACTGGGTGAGATGGCATCGGATCTCTACCTGTGAATCTACAATATGGGTTGATTGTTCGCCACAAATGTAGTAGTTATTCAAAATATTACAAATAGTATCTGGGTTTTTTATAATGTTACCATCATGTCTTATGCTGATTGGTTCCATGTTCATCTTGTTGGGATCTTTTCAGTATTTGTCAACCAGCTTCCAAGATGCTTTGCATGTATTGTCAGGCTGTTCTATTGTTTTGCTGTTAATCTGCTTCCTTAGATTAACAATTTCAGTTTTGGAAGTTTGCTTGGCCCACCAGCCATAGATGGACAGACAGCATCAAGTTACAACATTATCAAAATACATGAATACAACTCTACTATGATAGTAACTTAATACTGCAAGACATATTTAAGTTATAAATTAGATTACAATAATATCACAAGATTGACTCCCCCCCCAGGAAACATGGGCCTTGCCGTAGGTGGGGAGGCTTGCATGCCTCAGTGATACAGATGGCCGCACTGCAGGTGCAACCACAACGGAGGGGTATCTGCTAAGAGGCCAGACAAACGTGTGGTTCCTGAAGAGGGGCAGCAGCCTTTTCAGTAGTTGAAGGCGTAACAGTCTGGATGATCGGCTGATCTGGCCTTGAAACACTAACCAAAATGACCTTGCTGTGCTAGTACTGCGAACAGCTGAAAGCAAGAGAAAACTACAGCCGTAATTTTTCCCGAGGGCATGCAGCTTTACTGTATGGTTAAATGATGATGGCATCCTCTTGGGTAAAATATTCTGGAGGTAAAATAGTCCCCCATTCGGATCTCCGGGCAGGGACTACTCAAGAGGACGTCGTTATCATGGGAAAGAAAACTGGCATTCTATGAATCGGAGTGTGGAATGT
Source organism: Schistocerca piceifrons (assembly GCF_021461385.2). Taxonomy (NCBI): domain Eukaryota; kingdom Metazoa; phylum Arthropoda; class Insecta; order Orthoptera; family Acrididae; genus Schistocerca; species Schistocerca piceifrons. The sequence goes on from NC_060145.1 coordinate 16,879,808, forward strand.
CAGATCCCTTAATCAGCCAGGTAGGTTAGAAAATTTAAAAAAGGGAAATGGATAGGTTAAAGTTAGATATAGCGGGAATTAGTGAAGTTCGGTGGCAGGAGGAACAAGACTTTTGGTCAGGTGAATACAGGGTTATAAACACAAAATCAAATATGGGTAATGCATGCGTAGGTTTAATAATGATTTAAAAAAAATATAGGAGTGCAGGTAAGCTACTACAAACAGCATAGTGAACACATTGTTGTGGCCAAGATAAACACGAAGCCCACACCTGCTACAGTAGTACAAGTTTATATGCCAACTAGCTCTGCAGATGATGAAGGAATTGATGAAATGTATGATGAGAAAAAATAAATTATTCAGATAGTGAAGGGAAACGAAAATTTAATAATCATGGCTGACTGGATTTCAAGAATAGGAAAAGGGAGAGAAGGAAACATAGTAGGTGAATATGAATTGGGGCTAAGAAATGAAAGACGAAGCCGCCTGGTAGAATTTTGCACAGAGCATAACTCAAGCATAGTTAACACTTGGTTCACGAATCATGAAAGAAGGTTGTATACATAGAAGAGGCCTGGAGACACTTGAAGGTTTCAGATAAATTATATAACGGTAAGACAGAGATTTAGGAACCAGGTTTTAAATTGTAAGACATTTCCAAGAGCAGACGTGAACTCTGACCTCAATCTATTGGTTATGAACTGTAGATTAAAACTGAAGAAACTGCAAAAAGGTGGGAATTTAAGGAGATGGGACCTGGATTAATTGACTAAACCAGAGGTTGTGCAGAGTTTCAGGGAGAGCATAAGGGAACAATTAACAAGAATCGGAGAAAGAAGTACAGTAGAAGAAGAATGGGTAGCTTTGATGAATGAAATAGTGAAGGCAGCAGAGGATCAAGTAGGTAAAAAGGCGAGGGCTAGTAGAAATCCTTGGGTAACAGGAGAAATATTGAATTTAATTGATGAAAGGAGAAATTATAAAAATGCAGTAAATGAAGCAGGCAAAAAGGAATACAAACGTCCTTAAAATGAAATCGACAGGAAGTGCAAAACGGCTAAGCAGGGATGGCTAGAGGACAAATGTAAGGATGTAGAGGCTTATCTCACTAGGGGTAAGATAAATACTGCCTACAGGAAAATTAAAGAGACCTTTGGAGAAAAGAGAACCACTTGCATGAATATCAAGAGCTCAGATGGAAACCCAGTTCTAAGTAAAGAAGGAAATGCAGAAAGGTGGAAGGAGTATATAGAGGGTCTATACAAGGGTGATGTTCTTGAGGACAATATTATGGAAATGGAAGAGGATGTAGATGAAGATGAAATGGGGGATACGATACTGCGTGAAGAGTTTGACAGAGCACTGAATGACCTGAGTTGAAACAAGGCCTCAGGAGTAGACAACATTCCATTAGAACTACTGACGGCCTTGGGAGAGCCAGTCCTGACAAAACTCTACCATCTGGTGAGCAAGATGTATGAGACAGGCGAAATACCCTCAGACTCCAAGAAGAATATAATAATTCCAATCCCACAGAAAGCAGGTGTCGACAGATGTGAAAATTACCGAATTATCAGTTTAATAAGTCACAGCTCCACAATACTAACGCAAATTCTTTACAGATGAATGGAAAAACTGGTAGAAGCCGACCTCGGGGAAGATCAATTTGGATTCCATAGAAATATTGGATCACGTGAGGCAATACTGACCTTACGAGTTATCTTAGAAGAAAGATTAAGGAAAGACAAAACTACGTTTCTAGGATTCGTAGACTTAGAGAAAGCTTTTGACAATGTTGACTGGAATACTCTCTTTCAAATTCTAAAGGTAGCAGGGGTAAAATACAGGGAGCGAAAGGCTATTTACAATTTGTACAGAAACCAGAAGGCAGTTGTAAGAGTAGAGGGGCATGAAAGGGAAGCAGTGGTTGGGAAGGGAGTGAGACAGGGTTGTAGCCTCTCCCCGATGTTATTCAATCTGTATATTGAGCAAGCAGTAAAGGAAACATTAGAAAAATTTGGAGTAGGTACTAAAATCCTTGGAGAAGAAATAAAAACTTTGAGGTTCACTGATGACATTGTAATTCTGTCAGTGACAGCAAAGGACTTGGAAGAGCAGTTGAACGGAATGGACAGTGTCTTGGAAGGAGGATATAAGATGAACATCAACAAAAGTAAAACGAGAATAATGGAATGTTGTCGAATTAAGTCGGGTGATGCTGAGGGAATTAGATTAGGAAATGAGACAAAAAGTAGTAAAGGAGTTTTGCTATTTGGGGAGCAAGATAACTGATGATGGTCGAAGTAGAGAGGATATAAAATGTATACTGGCAATGGCAAGGAAAGCGTTTATGAAGAAGAGAAATTTGTTAACATCGAGTATAGATTTAAGTGTCAGGAAGTCATTTCTGAAAGTATTTGTATGGAGTGTAGCCATGTATAGAAGTGAAACATGGACGATAAATAGTTTGGACAAGTAGAGAATAGAAGCCTTTGAAATGTGGTGCTACAGAAGAATGCTGAAGGTTAGATGGGTAGATCACATAACTAATGAGGAGGTATTGAATAGAATTGGGGAGAAGAGGAGCTTGTGGCACAACTTGACTAGAAGAAGGGATCGGTTGGTAGGACATGTTCTGAGGCATCAAGGGACTACAAATTTAGCATTGGAGGGCAGTGTGCAGGGTAAAAATCGAAGAGGGAGACCAAGAGATGGATACACTAAGCAGATTTAGAAGGATGTAGGCTGTAGTAGGTACTGGGAGATGAAGAAGCTTGCACAGGATAGAGTAGCATGGAGAGCTGCATCAAACCAGTCTCAGGACTGAATACCACAACAACAACAATAATATCACAATTATAAAATAGATAAAAGTGTATAATGAAATTAAATATAACGGTTTTGTTGGAGTCATGAAACTGAGCTGCAGCTCAAGTGAACACTACGCTATTACTAGAGAAGAATTCTTCAATATTGTGGATGGGTTGCTCTTTTAGCTTACACAAAATAGTAGTTTCAAACTGCTCCCGTGGTAAAGACTGAATGTGATCAGGTAGAGCATTAAACAATTTTAGGGCCACCATTGGGAAGCTGTTTTGTGTCTTTGCTAATAGACACCTTGGCATGTCGATACTGTTTTTGTTGCTAGTGTTGTATTTGTGAACTTCATTTCTCTTTCTGTAAATATCATGATGTCTCTTTATGTGGAAGAGGCAGTTCAGTATATACTGGCTGTAAACAGTCAGAACTCCTAACCTAGTGAAAATGGGTTTACAGTGGTCTGTTTTTTGCTTGAAGTAATGATCCTCATTGCTTTCTTTTGCAGTAAAAGCACATTCTTGCAGCCTGCAGAGTGGCCCCAAAGCAACAGCCCTTAACTGATGTGGCTGTGGAACATTGCATAGTACACAGTTAGAAGGTACTGTTCTGGTACTATACTTTTCAGTTTCCTCAAGAGGTACAGGACCTGTGAACATACACAGAACATACATGTTTCGTGCGCTGTTGCCAGGTTAATTTGGTATCAGTGAGAAAGCCCAGAAGTTTAACATCATCTGCGTTACCCAGTGCTCCAGTATTGATGAGGTTGCATATCAGCCTCTGAGATTTTTCCTCATTAATTTTTATGTTGTTCATGATAAACCAGTCCTTAGCTTCATTGAACAAGACTTCTGCTTGGACTGCCTGTTCAACATTCTCTCCTTTTGAGAACAAGGTTGTACCATCCACAAACTGCAAGGTGTGCCCATTGGAGCCTATGTTATTTACTAAGGAACAGCAGGGGCCCTATTACTGATCCCTGTGGCACACCATGCTGTAGCTTTTTCTCACCTGAATTAGCTCCTTGCTCAGAGACAATCTGTCGTCTGTTTCTCAGGTAGGATTCAAGAGTTTGCAGGACAGATCCCCCTATACCATATGTTTTTAGCTTTCTGAGCAGGGCCTTATGTGGGATGCAGTGAAATGCCTTACTAAGGTCATGGAGTACTAGTGCTATAGACTCTTTGCCTTCAAAACCCTGAATTATGCTTGTAACTAAGTCAAGTACAACTGTTGTTGTTGACCTGCCCTTCTGAAAGCCATGTTGTGCATCAAAAAAGAGACTATTTTCTTCAAAGTAACTTAATAGTTGTACTTCCATTATCGATTCCATCGCCTTCGTTAGTACTGGTATTATAGATACGGGCCTGTAGCTTGACACTTCTTGTGGACTGCCTTTTTTGTAAACAATCACTGTGCGTGTTGCTTTCAGTAAGTCTGGAAATTCCCCTGCACGGAGGCTTTTATTTATTACTACTGCTAATGGCTGTGCAATTTCACTGATTATAGTTTTTAACATAGTACAGGACATGCCATAAATATCAGGGCTCCCTGAAGATTTGTAGCTTTTTACAATTTTTATTATTTCTTTTGGATACACTCTCTTCCACATTACCATGCTGCATTTATTCTTAAATTTCACAGCAGCTGCAGGATCTATTCCAAAGTCAGGAATTTCATCCACTGTGTTTTCCACTATTTTTATAAAATAGTCGTTAAACTCATCTGGACTGCAAGAATTAGAGCAAGAGGTGGGCTTTTTCCTGTGCTCATTAACCAGGTCCCATGCTGCTTTACAAGGATTGTGAGCTTCTTAAGTAAATCTGGCATTGCTTTCCTTCTTTGCTTTTTCTACTTCCTTCCTGTAGATCCTTTTGGTCTGTAAATAACTAGATTACAGTCTATCCTTAATATCTATATCTTTAGCAGCTTTGACCTTGTCATTTAGTATTTGGACAATACATTTTATTTTGGCTAGTCTAGGAGTATACCACATCTTTACTTTGTTAGTTTTTTGTCTACATTTTGATTTAGCATTTGAATATCTCTAGTGTTTTAATAGGAAATGTTCATCAAATTTCACTTTAAGGGTCTGGAACATGTGATTGAATGCAGAATTTGGTGGCAATTCATCAATTATTTGGTGCCAACCTATAGAAGACACTGTAGTTTTGAAATCATCTAAGCTTTTCTTTGTAATAACTCTATTTCGGAATACATAATTTGAATGCCAGCTGGGAATTTGTCATATACTTACTGAGTTTGTCCATAACTTCATGATTACTGCATGGTGATCTGCTAGTATAGGATCCACCACACTTACTTTGTAGTCCCAACTATTTAGGTTTGTCACAATTGTGTCAAGACAAATAGCTCCTCCTGTTGGTAGAGAGTTTCCTACAAATAGCCCATAGCTGCTTACTAAGTTCATGAAAGCTCTTTCTTTATCATTAAATTCTCCAATATGAATGTTGAAATCTCCACATAAATCCCATTTCTCATTCACTAGTTTGTCTTTAAGAGCATTAATATTTGAGGTATTCAGCATTTGTTTCTGTAGCACAATTTTTGTTATTTTAGGCACAACTGAATGTTTGTATTCTATCACCTGACAGAAGTTACTGTAAATTACCTTATCTATAACATATTTGTTGATTATAGCATAATCTATTGTAGTGGAGCAAGTGTCTGTCATCCTGGTGTCAGAGTTCACTATATTTACAAGATTATATCAGATCAGTACAGTTTCAAGTTTACTATACTATTTGAGTTTGCATCTATATTAAAGTCACCTGATATAGTAAGGTCATTAGAACTGGCCTGACCAACAAAACTACTAAGTTTATCCATAAACGACATTATATCAGCATTTGGTGGCCTATATACTCAAATCACTTTATGCTTTGGTAACTTAAGACCATTACTGTGGAGTACAATACATGTAATTTCAATTGATCCTTCTTTGGTGTGGTGTTCAATAAAAGGAAATTTTTTAGCTTCTATATCCTTATTAACATAAACATTTTGGCTATGGCGACAGACCATGCACAGAAAACTCCAACTTATTATGATAAGACACTTTTATTAAGGTTCGTATAATTACAGAAAATACAAGAAAAACAATGCAGAAATTCACGACACGCATATCACTCAGTCAAGTAGTAGACAGGATGCCCAAAGTACCTTGACTCTCCAAAGACCATTTACTATTTACTCTGCACTTCGCTAGTGGAGTTACTGGCGGTCGCCACAGCCCCCCCCCTGGGAGTGCGGAGCACTGGGGGAAGGATGTGGATGTCTTCCTGTGTAGTGGCGTTGTGGGATGCTCACTGGTTGATATCAGCATGTGCTAAGAGTCCATACTGTTTGTGCAGGGTGGACTAGTGCTTGTATTGTCCACCATCCAGTGGGGTGGAGGGTGGGAGGGGGGGGGCAGACTGGTTGACCTGCACGTGTGAACTGGACTGGCACAGAAGATGTCGTCGTTGCAGTACAGGCGGAGACGGGGATGCAAATCTTGAGCATCCCACCAGTGCTGAACGTTGCAGCTATGGCAGATGTATCCATCCCATTTGGGATAGGGACTGTGCACAGGATAGTGATATGTGACGTGGGTGTGGACCCACGTGAAGTTTCCCTTATGCGGAGGATGAAGATGGATCCGTCGTGGAGCTGCAAGGAAAGCTCATCACTTCGGCACTCAAAGGCGTTTATTGAGATGCGAATTTCATTGACAGTGCATGTAGAGGGCACTAGGTGGGGTGGGAAAAGTAACGTAGTTATGGAGAAACACTGGAACACTCTGTGGGGGATTGGGTGCCAACACTTGGGATGGGGTAATGTCCCACACAGCATGTGGTTGAGCCTGAGGTTGTGGATTGTCACACTGTGGGAAACAAGGGTAGAGTATTGTCATACCTAACCACTGAGTTGCCCACAGGTGTAGGCTCGGTGCACATATGATAATGGTGGGGCGCAGGGGAGTGGACAGTCTGTATGAGATTGAGGTCGTCACCTGATGGAAGAACCCTCGACTCGAGGGGGTGTGGTACAGGTTCCTCGATCGTCCAGGCTGGTTTCATGCATTGGAGGGAAACTGTCTGCTGGCAGACACTGACAAGGATGTCCATAGTATTGTCCGTGCGAGACACTACTCGATGCGGGCCAGAGTAAGGTGGCTGTAATGCCGGTTTGACTGTGTCACCCCGTAACATAACAAACTTGCAGGAGTCCAGTGCCGTATGCAGGAATACCTGTGGACGGGTATGTGGTCATGGAGGAGGTGTGCGGATCACGGCTATGTGTGTCCGGACACGCTCAACTATCGTGGGAAGGTCGGATAGATCGGCGATTGCTTCGTCACTGACGAACTCTGCGGGGAGAACTAGGGTCTCACCAAACAGGAGCTCTGCGAGTGAAGCCCGCAGGTCTGTCTTGTGAGCCGTACGTATTCCTAGCATAACCAAGGGAAGGGCGTTGCACCACTCACCACCGTGGCACATGAGTGCCGCTTTCAGAGTCCTGTGCCACCACTCGACCAGTCCACTGCTCTGAGGGTGGTGAGCCGTAGTGCAGAATCTATCAGCCCCACAGAGGACGAAGAGTTTGTCGAACAACAGGAATTCAAACTGTCTTCCCTGGTCGGTGGTGATGGATGTAGGGCAGCCAAATCGAGCTATCCAGGAGGATACGACTGCGTGTGCTACGGAACCCGCTGTGATGTCCTGCAGGGGTATTGCCTCCACCCAACGTGTAATGCGGTCAATGATGGACAGGATATACCTGAAACCATCAGACACGGGTAACGGTCCTACGAGGTCCACATGTACATGTTGGAAGAGGCCTTTCAGGATGTCAAATTTACCTAGACTGGGTTGTGTGTGCCTGCCGACTTTGCTGCGCTGGCACAGTAAACAAGCACAAGCCCAAGTACGACAGTCCCTCTTCACATCTGGCCACACAAAGCGTTCTGTAACCAGACGCGTAGTAGCCTTAGCACCAGGATGTCCCAAGTTATGTAACGTAGGGAACACTTGACAACGCAGCACAGGAGGAACAATAGGCTGGGTGGTGCCCATGGATGTATCACACCACAGTGGTTTTGCCGAGCCCGGTAGGTTGCACAAAACGATCTGAATGGAAGTATCTGGGTCCTGTCGGAAGTTGTACAATTCGGTGTCACTGTCCTGTAAGTGAGCCAATTCGTCGAAATTAATGGCGGACGAAATTGCAGTGATAAGTGATAGGTAGTCAGCCACCACATTTTCTGAACCTCGAATGTAACGGATGTCTGTTGTGTATTGGCAAATTAAGTCCATTTGCCGAAACCTACTTGGGGGAAGGTCAGCAGCGGGGTTACGGATAGGTTCCGCGAGGGGGCGATGGTCTGTGAAAATTATTATATTCCTTCCTTTGATGTCTGTGCAGAAATATTCTACAGCTTCATAAACAGCAAGCAATTCACTGTCAAATGCTGACGATTTACGTTGAGCTGTAGATAGTTTTTTGGAAAAAAAACCGGAGTGGTTGTGTCGAGTCATTGACATGCTGTTGGAGGACTGCACCTATTGCAAAATCACTTGCACCCGCTGTAATAGAGATGCAGGCATCTGGCAAAGGGTGGGTGAGAGTGACACCACGTGCTAATGCTGATTTAAAGTCTTCAAAAGCTCTCACCATGTTGTCAGACCACTGTACTCGGCGACTGTCAGAGATTTGTTTCCTGGCCAATGCATCAGTCAAAGGGGCTTGAATTGCTGCCGCCATCGGCAGGTTACGACGGTAGAAATTGACAGTTCCTAAAAACCGGTGTAATTCACCAAATGACACTGGGAGAGGTAGATCACGAATGCAGTCAAACCACTCCTGCGGGGGGCCTATATCATCCGAAGAGACGGTGTACCCCAGAAAAGTGACAGTGTTGCAGCGGAGTTGTGACTTGTCATTATTGATCTCGACTCCGTTACGTGTCAATAAGTCCTGTATCGCGGCCGGGTGGAGTTCATGTTCCCTGTCGGAGGGGGAAAAAATTAGTGTGTCTTTGAGGTGTGCGTAGCAATATGTGCAGTTAAACAGGAGTGAGTCTATAAAACGCTGCCAAGGCTGGGCCTCGTTTATGAGACCATAAGGCATGTAACAGAATTCGTACAGGCCAAAAGGTGTTATCACTACTGTCTTTGGTATGTCACACTGTTCCATTGGTATCTGTAAGTAAGCCTTGCGGCAGTCCGAGACACTGAAGATGCGTGCTCCGCTAAGTACTTGCACAAAGTCTTGTATGTGTGGTATCGGGTAGGCTCACTCATTGTTTCCTCTTGCATAACGAACTACCCACACAATATGGTTGTGGAGCCAGACTGACAGTATCCCATACATTGGTGTAATGTTCCCTTCTTATTGCACTCCCTACTAAGTATACTCTTTCATAATCCCTAAATTTAATATTAGCAGAAGATTAATGGATGGCAGAACTGGTCCATAAAGTGGTTTATATTTTCAGATATAAGGTTTTGCTTCTCTCCTGGAGCAGGGGCAGGGTGGTTGTGGTTGAGGCCTCTCTTCATGTTTTCTCAGTCCGGGATCAATGACCACTCCCCCTTGCAAAGACCAATCTTTTACCCCTCTGTTTTCCCAGTTTTTATATTTTGGCTACCGTTTTTTTACCTCCTCCTGCATGTGTCTTAACTTCCTCATTTTTACAGTTTGACTCCTCTGACTGGATCCGTCCACTTTTAGCACACCCTCTCCCTTCTGCTTCGGATTTGCAGGACTAATGCCCTCACCGTTTAGTACTGTAACCTTCCTCTCAATTAATCGATCCTAATCCTCTCCAGTCTTTTTCCTTCCTCTTCAATTCTTCTGCCAGAAGAAAGAGCCTGGAGGAGAGGCGCTGTGTGGACCTCACCAGCAGTTGAGCTCCTGTGAGGAGATTGTATTTGGTATTTGGAGCTTGCTGTGAACAGTTATCTGTGTACACATGTTCATGTTGCATCTTCATTTTGTAATACAGTGTTTTATAGCAACATTATTCCGCTTTCTGTGATTCATTGCAAACAATCAATCCAGAAACTCCGCACTATTTTAAGAACCAAGAGTCTCTAAAATATTTGTAATCCATCGTTACATATAAATTTCGGAGTGGCAGAGTCAGAGTCAGACCCAACGTCGGCACATAGTCTACTCTTCTCCAGAAGCGCCAAAGGAGCCACAAACTTTAACTTCCCCTTTCTTTTGGCGCTCATCATCTGTTGTCACGTGCATTCTCTCCGTTAGACACTGTGACCAGTTTTGGATTTTACACGGGTTACTAGTGTGTAGTTAGACATCAAGAATTGTACACTACCACCTAGAATTGTGTACTACTACCTTTCTTCCTAGAGCCTAAGCAGTTTTCACCCATTACCAAGATTTGAATCACCACTTCTACTCTGAGAACCAGCCCTCTAGCTTCATCTCAGCTGTAGAGATAAGTTTATTATAAGAGCTTTCGACAGATAAAACAATGTATGGCTAGTTGCATAAAGACATTGTGATTTATGGAACATTTGAGAAAAGAAAATAACAGATTATTTTAAAATGTTGGTTTATATTTTTATTGTAATATTCTAGTGTTTTTACTTTTTGAATATTGTACATAGCACCTAAAACAATCTCACTTATGTAGTAAAAAAATGTAATTACATACAAAACTTCTGTAAGTAAGTAGAAAATACGAAAAGTATTGTTTTTGAACAATTATTAATTAGTGAACAGTCTGTATATGGTCACTCCATGGTTTTCTCTGATATTTGAGACGAACATAAAGTATTCTTGTACCACTTTATTTTGTGTCCGTTCTTATATCAAGAGGTAGTTTCTGTTCCAAGAAAAATGAATAAATATTGAACATTGGTGTGTCATTTCCTCTCTAATCACTCTGCCTACAGCTGGCAGACTTCACTTTGATCCATCCTACAGCTTGTTATAGTCTGTAGGTCCCTGGGACCTCAACTTGACAGCTTCTAATCCTTCTTAGCTCCTTTCCCCTTCTTTGAGGCTGAGCCACTCTTGCTGGAAATAAGCCTCACAATGACCTTCACTGCCACGACTGCTGCCGCTACAGCTGCTGCTGCGCACGCCAGCAGGAAGAGGATGACATCTAGCAGCAGGTACTGGTACCACGTCAGGTCCAGAGCCGCAGACCGCATGTGGCGCGCCCCACCGTGGCGCAGTACGTACTCTATGGAGTTGATGGCCGTATCCAGAGGCTTCTCCGGTCGGTCGTGGAACAGCCGGGAGTACTTTTTTGCGTTCTCCATATATCTGAAATAATTTTATACGTGTACCCAGTACAATTAGTGTGCAAGGAGAGAGAGAAAAGGAAAAACAATAATGATATAAAATTGGTTTAGGGAGTGTGTCAACAATAAACTGACTGAAATAAATTCTCTGACCACGAATATCTTGGCATCAGCTGTACTAGATATACTACCTACTGGTGACACACACAAATTTGTGCCGGACCGGGACTCGATCGTGGATTTCCTGCTTATTGCAGGCAGTCACCTTAACCACTTCGACTATCCGTGCATACCTCGCAGACCGACCCAAACTTCCATGTGCCACACTGTCCACGTTCCTATACAGTAGTCCCCCAAATTCATCATTTAATGCTCACAGCTTTACCCCGTATTCATGTGCCTGTGAGAACGAGGCTATGACCATTAAGTAATGAGTGCAAGGGACTGTGATACGGGTATGTTGACAGTGTGACGTGTAAAAGTTTGGGTCAGTCAGGAAGGCATGCAGGGTAGACCAAGTGGTTAATGCAACCACTTGAGGTTGTCAGGAAATTTGGGTTCGGGTCCCGGTCCCGGTCAAGCACAAATTTTCATGACACCAGTAGGTAGTACATCTGTAATTAATACAGCTGATGCTAAGGTATTCAGTCAGCGAATTTATTTGGGACAGCTGTCAATCATAATTAATCCTAGCAGTATCAAGGCATTTTCCACAATGCACATTACCGAGGGGGGGAGGGGGGGGCAAGTGGGGTACTTTATGCCTACAGTAAAATGTTGAAAGAAACAAATCTCATTAACTGTTGTTGAATTATATGAACAACATACTTTTCAGAGAGATACTGATGTGTAAGTAGGGTCCAGAATTTGAAAACAGCTTTTAGAACACTCTTGGCAACATCAATAATGTGTACTTCTGTCTTAATGACCACTACGAAAAAATTTTAAAAATGCAAATTTTGTTCATTGTTGGTTGACTGTTACTCTCAACTCATAAGTAGGGCCCTGAACCTCAAAATACTGAATACAACGTTCATTGTGGAAAGTAACATCAGTTAGCCTACTCAGATTTAAAATTTTGGTCTAAGTTTAACTGAAAAATTTAAAACCTCCGAATTTATAGGGAATCAGGTAGAAGGATTAATTAAAAACAATAAAATTAGAGAACTGACTCTGCTCTATTTTGTTGTACAATCACCGTAAGTTATAAAACATATGATGACACAAATTACATGTAAACATGTTCAAAGGTTAAATATACTATTCTATTTTATTTTATTCAGAATGGGAGAAGCCTGTACCACTCAAATATTACTGGAAAGTGACATCAGAATGAGGTGCACTTGTCCAGCACATTTTCCAACTGCCGTAGACTTTCGTGGTGGCATAGACTGTTACAGAAGTAAGGTGTGAGTGGTGATGAGCGGCGGGGAGGGGGGGGGGGGGGCATTTGTAGGCTATTCTGAGCTCAGTAGTGAAGCGGTGAGGCATCCCCTTTAACAATACAGCAATGTGATAGTGTTGATATGATACCAGCAGCTAGGGACAATAATTCTATTTAGTCCCACTGTGACGTGAAAGTAATGTTGCGTCTGCTCTGTGCTGTGAATGGAACTGATGAGAGTGGTTGCTGTTTTCAATATTACAGTAAAGGTTACGTGGTGGACTCCCCTTGTGTCAGGATGTCACAACTAACATTTTATATTCTTAATGCAGAAATGGAAATGACTTGTAGGTTATAGACCAGTGAACAAGTCACATCTTTGTTTTCCAATCAGACTCATGTGTATACTTTGCAAGAAATTGCCTCATTTCTTTTCCTGCCAAAGTAATTCTTTTATTTTGATGTCAGTTCAGGAGGACAAATGTGTAGTTAATCGAAGATAACTAATAAAGCCTTCCGTTGTATTCCAATTAATTATACTTTGTCTGTTGATTCATTCGTGGAACAAAATCTATACTATAAACATCTTCTAGTTATGCTTACAGAATATTACATGGCCACCACACCTTAGAAATGCAATGCAGTATTAACACGTGCACTACAAAAATTGTGCTTGTAGAATTTAAATACGTGTGTAACTGCCTTGGCATAAAAAGAAACAAGGTAATTTGTTGCAAAGTGTACACTTCAGTCTTTAAAAAAAGAAAAACCGGAACTTGTCACACAACTCTAGTATCACATCCATATATGTTGGTGAATATATGAACCTACTTGTATTAGCACATTTTTTAACACTCACTTTCGCGTTACCTTCGCGATTTACCCAGTTAATGTAGATGGGGTTCAGACTATTGTTCTTAGAATTTGTTCAGCCCCTTTCCCTGGCATGGTCAAAAAGTCGAACAAACTCAACACAGACAGACAGAGATGTGTATAACACCAAATATTAAACAACTTACTTCAATTAAATTAATAAGAAAGTACCAGAATGTTTTACAAATACGTTGGTGTCTAAAAATATTTGAAAATAGCAGGACCCAAACCTGCTCCTTTCGAGTTGATAACTACATGTCTTTACCCACTATAGTGCAGTGTAGTCACTGAACTTCTGACACTGCGTCTCATCACAATCTCCTGAAAGCTTTTACCGGCGATGGGACATTAACAGAAATTTACTTCTAACAAATCGTATCGAAAGTGACATGTTTGCGATAAATGCTAAATGCACAGTTGCCGTGAAACGACATGGTGTCACATGACGTAACTTAAGTTAAAATACAAAAGCAGTGAAATACGTTAAGTAAAAACGACGCCTCCGGAGTTCTTTATTAGTCGACTGCTATCGAGTTTTCATGGAAGACACGAGATTTTGAAGTCATTTCCCAGGAAGCTTCGAGTGACACTGTTTCCTCCCTTACAGAATACATCTGTTTTCATGTTGTATTTTCGTTAGAAGTACTGCATATCAATGAGTGACAAAGACGCCTCTCTTCCTAAATTATTTTCATTTTCTTTTTTTGATATTTCAAACATCTCAAAAGTAAAGCCACTTGCTCTAATTTCGACTTTAATTTAGTTTATTTATTGATCATTTTAACCGAACTAACAGAACAGCCGCTGAGGCTAAATAATATCTTCGAGACGGAAGAAAACGTCAACACATATCCGTGACATCAACAAGGTTACTTTGCAAGAGCAGTATTTGGTATCATTGAGAGGAGCAGAAAGGGTTACTTCTGTTCCCAACAGACTGAAAATTCGCAGTAAGTAGCAAGTCCAGTACAAATTTAGAAATGGCTGATAATGAAATTTTCACTGACATCAATAAATGGTCTAAAGGTGAAATAAAATTTTGAAAATACCCACTATATGCAATTCAGAATCTGTAAGAGATTTCCTTCCAGCATTGGTTTAACGTGAAGGCATGCAGATTGAAGAACTTGACAATGTTAAATTTCTGGAATTACAACTCGATAATAAATTCAGTTTGGAAGGGCATAACACAGAATTGCTGAAGCTCCTGAACAAATCTGTACTAGCGATGAGAATGATGTCGGACGTACGAAATATATAAAATAAACTTGCATACTCTGCTTCCTTTCTCTCTAGTATGCCATACGGGATCATATTGTGGGGTAACTCGTCATACCGAGCAAAAGTTTTTAGCGTGTAATAAGACTCACTTTTGGTGTAAATTCAAGGACATCATGTAGAAACCCGTTCAAGGAACTTTGAATTGTAACCACTGCTTCTCAGTATATTATTCCTTAATGAAATATCTCTATTTCCAACCAATAACTCAATACATAGTATCAATACCAGCAATAAGAACAATCTACATAAAGACCTAAAATCACTTAGTATTTCAGTTTTGACAGCACTTGGTCGCCGGCCGTTGTGACCGAGCGGTTCTAGGCGCTTCAGTTTGGAACCACGCGACCGCTATGGTCACAGGTTCGAATCCTGCATCGGGCATTGATGTGTGTGATGTCCTTAGGTTAGTTAGGTTTAAGTAGTTCTGAGGTCTAGGGGACTGATGACCTCAGATGCTAAGTCCCGTAGTGCTCAGAGCCATTTGAACCATTTGAGCACTTCGCCACAACAGTCAAGAGGCTTATACCATGTGAGAATGCTAAAACTTTGCTATCGAATCCCTGTCTTGTATATTATGCTTTAATGCGTTAATCGACGTTCACTATTTTGTTTTGAAATCGTTTTAGATACTTGTTTTTCTTCTTCCATTGGCTATTCTAGCCACTGTTAATACAAGTTTGGAAATCTCCCACCAGAGTGCATTAGGATGCTGTAACGTAAGTATCCTTTCATCATAAGACAATGATTGGTCAGAAGCCGCAGCACACGTACTGTGGTGTTGTTACGCTCTTGGAAATACGTCCTACTTATGTATGAGATATCTTATTACTAAGTTACGTTAAATGAAACTTTAAGATATTCAACTGTATTAACAGTCATCAACGTTTTTCTTAATCTCGATTTAGCTACGTAGTTTTTATTTCCAAAATCGTGTAGTCACGGCTTCTACAACGTTGTTCTCCGATTGTCGCGCTATTAATGTGCAGCATGGAAATGGCTGAGCCTGCTTTCTGTTCCGTAGTCAAACACGCGCGTGGAACACGGTTAAAAAGTGCCGAGAAATAGGCTGCTCTTAATCTTTTTCATAAATTTACGGAGATAATAGGCTTTGAAGTTTTCCCAGTGACATATATAATGCAGTTGTTACACAAACCCTCCTTGAATATGTAGTGCAGTCGCTAGCGTAATGGAATGTGAACCAGTTGAGGTTAAAAGTGCGTTGATTAAAATCTTCGTGGCATCATCGTTGTTTTTTTTTTCTCGCTCAATGTGAAATACCCACATCTCGTAATTATAAAACTCATCATCATTTTTTATGAATAATGGACGTCTTCTTGTTTCTAATTACACAATGGACGCGAAATTCCTGTTTCCATTTCAAATACAAATTCTTAATTATCGTTGTTTTATGCAAGACTTCATAGAAGTTGTTGAAGAAAACATAACAATTTAATTTTTAAGGCAAAAATGAAAAACCCAAATCCTCTTTATTTGGACTATGTCTATCGTTTTGCCACAGAGGTAGATAAGTATCGTACAAACATGAAGAACAATCATTTTCACAGCATCGAGCACATCGTACAAATGCTCCGTTTTTACATTTTTTACTGTACCATTACCATACGAACCCAACAGAACTGATCTGGACCCAAGCTGCGGGATTTGGCCCGAGAAGTAACAAAGACTAAGCTGCGAGTCGTACTGGAACTTAACGCAAGCAGCTTTTTCACACGTCACTGCCGAACGTTGGCGGTATGTATAACGGCTCGTCAAAAGAAAAAATGTAGCGCCTGGTTGGCTTCTTGGATTCTGTTATTGATAAGCTCGTTGTCAACGTAGCAGGTGACACTTCCAGAATAGAAATATATTTATCGGATTCCGATAAGGAAGGAGCTAAGAGATTATCAGACAACTGATTGTAAGTAATACCTTCAGTGGCTTCAATATTTAACTATACGTTGAAAACCCATAATACTCTCTTACGTTACACACAGCTTATGCAGAAGAATTATCCTCTGCGTTGCCTAAAAACGATAACGTGTTGCGGTTTTCGTCTAGTCGTCTAAGGAGCGTATTATGGGAGATTTGCAGCGTATTATTTCGTTCAGCTTAAAAATTAAATGACATTCGAAGCTGTATTGGTCCTCTGCTCGTCGCTTTTGACAAGTGAACTGCAGCTGGTCACGTCACTGCAGACTAGCTGTACCAGCTGACCGGCCAGTGCTGTCCAAGTTAAATGTGCCGGTAAAGCTGTTCCGTATTATCGCCAAGTGGATGTGTGCGTAGCGCACAGCACAAAACGTATCCTTATTGTCGTACGCGACAGTACTCGAGACAGCTTGGGTGTAGTCCAACGTGAAACGGAAATCGAATGGGGTTCCAACAAATGCGGAAGAATACATAGTGCAGTTTTTCATCACGTTTATTCTTGCGATGAACAGCTTATAGCGACAGTTTGACGAACAGTTAGTAGAACAAAGCGCGCGAAATATGATCCGTTACTTTAGTTTCCTTGCTTGTTGTGTTCGCAGTAAACGTGCGTTATTTTTGTGATTGTGTTTCTTTTCTTTGGAGGTATTGAGCGTGAGTGAAATGCGCTATACTATCTTAAGAGTAACTGCAGCGTATCACGAGTTCAGAAACAGCGCAGTATGAATTAGTTGTGTAATTTATTAGGTAAAAATTTGGAGCATGCCGATGGGATAAAAGTGAAATAACTTGGGGCGCCCACACCAGATCCGAAAATCAATCAAGAACAAAAACAGTGTAAATACTGGCAAGAGTACACACGACATTTTAACAGAACAATGCAAAGTGCAGCTGAGTGGTTGTGAAGTGAAATACGCATTTTTCTGTTTAACATGTCTCTTGACAAACAGTAGTGATAGTGCCTGGACTGAGGGTGGTACCACAAACTTAAAAAAATTTCACGCAAAGGTGAAAAAACACAATTCTAGTGAAAAACATGTAAATGGTTTTGTTGAATTTTCAGCGCTAAGGAAAGTGGACATTATGTGACAACTAGATAGTGCTTACCGCCTTAACGTAAACACATACAACGAAAATGTCTCAAAAACCGGTATATCCTGAGTAAACTGATAGACTGCATTAAATTGTGCGGCAAATTCGACCTGGCCTTAAGGCGCCATGACGAAACAGAAAATTCCAAGAACCCAGGAATTTTTCGAGGACTAGTTGATCTGATGGCAGAACTCTACGGCGTCTTGAAGCAGCATATCGAAAAATCAGAAAATCGGGTTTCCTTAGGCCTCTCCAAAACAATTCAAAATGTCGAAGACATATTTCCTTGCTATCGGAGTG
Organism: Schistocerca piceifrons; assembly: GCF_021461385.2. NCBI lineage: Eukaryota > Metazoa > Arthropoda > Insecta > Orthoptera > Acrididae > Schistocerca > Schistocerca piceifrons. The sequence goes on from NC_060145.1 coordinate 16,897,766, forward strand.
AACCAAACCACTGACTGTGAAAATTTGTCAAACTGGTCGAAATAATTCGCGATGAGTTGCTGGGGCAAATTAACGGTAGATTTATTTCATTTGTACGACCAAGAAGTCGCACTGCAGAAGATGTAACTAAGGCTGTTCTCAGCAAGCTAGAGAAAATGAACGTAAGTGTGACACCTGAAAAACTGAGAGCTCAGTGTTACGACGCTGCTGCTGTTAAGAGTGGCCCCAAAAGTGGAGTTCAAATCACAATTAAAGAGGTGTATAAAAATGCTGCTTCATTCACTGTTACGCACATTAGTTAAATTTAATTGTTAAACGTTGTGTGACATGAATAAGCAAATGCGGATCTTCTTCAGCAACTTGGAAGGAATTTGTACCCTTTTTTTCCCAGTCTCCTAAACACATAGCCGTTCTTGACGATATAGTGAAGAAACGTGTTCCTACTTGTCCCCAGTCAATCCGGTGGAATTTCAAATCACTGAGCGTAACAGCTGTACACAAATACCAGAAGGAAAGTTTTGTGGGTGGAAAATGTCATTGGTGATGATAGTAATAATTAGAAGACAATAAACAAGGCTATGAGGCTCAAAGGTTTCCTGCAAGACGGAGATTTCGTCTTCTGGCTACATTTTGTTAAAATAAAGTCCTGCCTCGTTGTGACATTCGCTTCAACGGACTCCATCAAAGGAATATTGATGCAGTGAAAACCGTTGAATATGTATCTCAGTTCGGAGCTTCTGCCCAGCATGTTAGGGCCGTTTCACTGAATCAAGAATGGCGCATGCATGAGACGTCTGAGACGGCAACGTGACTCAGATCAATGATTGATTCAGTTGTAAGGATCACTTGTCAGTTACACAATTCTTTGAACCGTCATTCTTTCCAAACATAAAATTGTTTTCGCAGAAAAGGAATTGAATGTAGCTGTCAATTTTTATGTTATGTGAAGTTGTGAAATGCTAATTTAATTTGCAGTAATAAGTAGTTCCAATCACGACAGCAACAGCAGATCGGCCATTTAGCGCCCTTAGACGTCTGAAGTCATATCTCCGATCAACAATGGGACAGAAGCGATTGAACAACTTGGCTCTTCTTCATGCCCACCGAGATGTTTTGTATGAATTGGATATCCGACCGGTCATCAACAACTTCATATTCAATTATCCAGCCAGACAGTCGACATTTGCACCTTTCTAAATACACTCTGGCCCTAATGATGGCATTTAAGGCAATATTAAAAAATCTTTATAAACTAGAGACTTAAATACATACATAATGTTAAATTTTCAGTTTCGAAATCTTAGTACTAGTTTAGTACTGTATTACTATATTACTGCAGGCCGGAGTGACCAAGCGGTTCTCGGCACTACAGTCTGGAACTGCGCAACCGCTACGGTCGCAGGTTCGAATCCTGCCTTGGGCGTGGATGTGTGTGATGTCCTTAGGTTAGTTAGGTTTAAGTAGTTCTAAGTTCTAGGGGACTGATGACCTCAGCAGTTTAAGTCCCATAGTGCTCAGAGCCATTTGAACCATTTTTGAACTATATTCCTGTATTACTTATTCGAAAATACTTAAATATTTTTAGGGTGTAAGATCCAATTAAAACCCGCTATTTACATACTTCTTGACTGAAAGTATTAGGCATACTGTATTAACTTTATCAACTGTACTAAAGCATTAACTTTGAGATATTCTTTTTATTTAATGATCCCTGAGCCTTATTCAAAGTAAGCTTAAATTGTCTATTTCACTTATTAATGAAAGTGCTATTATTGTGCGACAGCAAAATTTTATGTTTTATTCTTTTAATGATAGTTTAGGATTTATTTAAATATAATTTCAGTCTTTTCAGAGCTATATACTCACTGCTCTGTAATAGTCTACAAGCATGATTATTACTGTAAATTAAATTAGCTTTTTACGAAAATACTGTGTGTGTTTATGCTTTGTTTCTTTTTTCAAAGCTAAAAAAGGTATCAGGTTTCTCGAGCTTCCCAGAGTGTCGAGTTATCGAGAGTCCAGTTTTCGGAGTTCTAATGTTGATCATATGACTCTAAAATGCATAAAAAACTTTAAAACTCACTATTTTTCATCTAAAATTTAGAAAATTTCCCAGACCAAACCCCCAGTATAGGCTCCCCCAATATTTTTTATATGTCGGGGCCCCTGAGTCCTCATAATACTAAACGTGGCGTGATTTGATCCCTAGGTTGAGTACCACTGAAAATTGCTTAGAGTCCTGTCGTAAGTCCTATTTGCTGCCGAATAACAACATTAGAAATTGCCTGGATTGTTATGGGGAGAACTGCGTCAGACTTGACTGAAAAAGTAGCTATTTGAGTTGCCATTACAGCTGTATTGTAGCAAAAGCCGGAAAAGAACGAGTATAATCCCACTGGATTAAAGATTACATGCTGGAAAAGACAGCATCGGAAACTGGACTGTCGATTACTACTGTTTGTGACTATTACGGTTTCTGTCGAAGAGTGTCTTACGTAATTGTGACTAATGATGGTAGTGGTCCAGTAGATGACGTCAAAAAGTTTGTAGAAGCAGATGAGTTGCACATAACAACTCGAAAATATGGGAACGGACGACTTCTCAAGAACGAAACTGAACCGATTAGGGTACTCAGAGGCATAGAAGAAGCTTCAAAAAAATGTTTCATTGTGAAAGTGTATTCCAGAACTAAATTAACTTTAGTGCCTTTTGTTGAGAACTTAATTTTCCTGGCACCAAACCCATTACAAATGGATGGAAATCGCACAACGCTTTGAATGAAGAGGGATTTCATCAAGAGCTTGTATTCCATTCTGTCTTCCGATGATCCGTCTGTGTACACACAGAACATAAAGCGATTATGGTAATCCCTGAAATCATCCGTCTGAAGAGAAGGACGATGGGGAGACCGAGATGATCTGTAGTTTTCTATACATCTACTTCCACAATTTGCGGTTACATGGTATAAAACTTCCCTGTGAGACTTTGCCAGTTTTCTTAAGAGATACTGCTAGAATGCACCCTCGGAATTTCCCAGTACGAAGATATGGATGACAAGCAAGGTATTGGAATAACATGTAACGTCGTCATTGGACAATTTTCATGCATTGTTTTTGTTGTTGCCAACGCTATAACCGAAATCCACATCTTCGTCTTTTGTTCTAATAGTTCCGATCGCTGTAAACAAAATCGATGTCTTGTTCCAAAGACCTTGTAAAATATAACTAGACTCACTGATGGCGCTGCAGTCGCGGGATAATTTGAACCTTCGGCTGGACGCCATTATAGTGGTTGTAGTCTGATGTGTTGTGTAGTATTGTTGTTTATGAAGACCCTTATTCAACGTTGTATATTTGTTGGGGCGTACATACAGTATTTGTTACTCGTAATTCTACTGTCTGTACGTTCCAATCAAAAGAAGTACAATGGTGAAGAGTTGTGCAGCGATTAATTGTACAAATAAATTCGAGAAAGGAACGAATATTACATTTCACAGGTATGTGGATATTTTAAGTTGTTTTGTATGTCAGCGCACTTGCTTAATAAATGTTTTTGTAACACGGTATTAGCATAATGTCTGTGCATCTATTTGACGGTTTCCTTTCTCAAAACCACAGCTGTTACAAAAATGGTTACACGCTGTCAGGAGGCAAGATTTCCGACCGACAGAATACCATTTTATATGTTCTCATCATTTTGAAGAAAGTTGGCTGATCGGTAATGTTTTCATGGTCTAGGCTAGGTTGAAACATGATAATTTGGTCGTGAGTTGCCAAAGCACTATGGCATATACAACGCACTTCTCGTCAAAAAATCTGAAGCAGGGTAGAGTCAGAAAATGTCTATATAGTGGGCAAATCTTCGAATATTTTGATACATTTTGCGTACATCTATCATAAATGAACTACGAAAAATGCTAGGGGTCCAGTACATAACTTTTAGCTACGGCAGATTCCATGTAGCACGTAAGATAAATTCATAAACAGTGACTAGTTGCTGTTTGTTCATAAATTAAAAAGTATATTGTAGTGAGGTATTTAAATGAGGCATTATGTTTGTGACATAACTCAAGGGGAGGCATTTTATAACCAAAAGCGATGTATAAACATTCGAACTCCGCGCGTCAGTTTACCACTCTAATGGCCGCCGGCCAGCTATTCAATTTGTCCGCTCTTCACAGTCGACCTCTCGTGCGGTTGTGGGGGCCTGTCTTGTTCCGCGACAGTCGCGCGTTCGATATATATCGCTTTCATACGTTCTTGGAAATTACCCAACAGCGATTTTCGAACAGCAAAGTGATGAAGTTGCGGTTGCTAGAGTTTAATATCTGCTAAACAACGTCCAGTTGAGCTTCCTGACCAGTGAAAATCTTTCTGACGTGGATGTTTCGTAGCGAGTTGCAGAGAACAAGACGCAGCAGCGCTGAGTCAAGCGGTGCCACAATACGAGGGGAACAGGAATGGCTGGTAGCGAAGTGTGCCCAGCAACCTCGACGAGTACGCGCCGGCCGCGGTGGCCGTGCGGTTCTGGCGTTGCAGTCCGGAACCGCGGGACTGCTGCGGTCGCAGGTTCGAATCCTGCCTCGGGCATGGGTGTTGTGTGCTGTCCTTAGGTTAGTTAGGTTTAAGTAGTTCTAAGTTCTAGGGGACTTATGACCTAAGATGTTGAGTCCCATAGTGCTCAGAGACATTTGAACCATTTTGAACCGAGTACGCGGCGTGCGTGACTCAGCGGAGGCACCAGGCAGCGGGCACTCTGAGCGAGATAACGTTTCTGGCATTGGGTAGCGACGCTGCTTATCTTGACCGTGATACCGGCCAAGGTCTCCTTCCTCGTGAGATCTTCTGCGGGGTCTCGAGGGAGCGAGATGGCGCAGTGATTGGCACACTGGACTCTCATTTGGAACGACGACGGTTCAAATTCGCGTCCAACCATCCAGATTTATATGTTTTCCGTGATTTCCCTAAATTGCTCCAGGCAAATGTCGGGATGGTTCCTTTGAAAGGGCACAGCCAGTTTCCTTTTCCATCCTGAAATCATTCCGAACTTGGTGCTCAGTCTGTAATGACTTTTGTGGACGAGACGTCAAACCCTAACCTTCCTTCCAAGGCCTAGAAACGGTGCTATTGCTGCTTTGTCTCTATTCACCTGCGTCCACCGTTCAACCTCCCGGTCATGCCGCGTCTCTAAAGGGCACGCAGATGTGTTTGCTGTGCCATCTTACCCCCACCCCCACGGCTCAACTATTCTACGTCAAACGCACGCATCGGTAATTTGGAAGAAGCATTGGTTACCGAAGTCGGGGACGCAATAATAGCGATACAACGAATACCTCGCTGCCGTGACGGGCGAATCTGGATCTTGTTTTCTGCGCTGCCAAGGGAATATCACACAATGGCGTAAATATTAATGACTGAATCTGTTTTGATATCTACCGAAAGTAAATTTTTCTTGGCGGAAATTAACTCGTCGAATATGTACACTGGAAAAGTGCTCCGGGTTTTGTTGGAAGTACAGCTTCTTGCTAAATGCCGAACAAAAAAAAATTGCGTCGAATGTCACGGCCAGACATGCGCTAATGTTTACAAGACAATCTGTGGTGTCGAATTCCCCTTCGAGCTGTATTGCATAAAATGTAAGAAAAGGACATCAGTAAGAAAGAAGACTCGGTTTGACTCGTCAAAACTGAGCACTGAAAAGAGTGTCGTTATCATTTCCTGCTTGATGAGAAGCTATACATTAGGAGCCACTGCTTCTGAAAATGAAGTGTCTCTCACGACGGTCGGACTATTACGGATTCTGTCGCGAAGTGTGCTATGTCTGTGACACAAACTAAAGTGTCCCCACGTATGGTCATAGCAAAACCGTAGAAACTGACGAGTCGCACCTCACGGCAAAGGACGGCTCCTGAAAAGCGAAATCGAACACATGTGGGTCTTTGGTGGCATAGAAGAAGAATCGAAGAAGTGCTTTATACTTCATGTGTAGTCTCGGGATAAGGTTCCTTTTAGTGCCTCTGATAAGGCATTTTACTTTACCTGGTATGACAGTCGTAACAGGTGGGTGAAAGTCGTCGATGAAAGTCGTAGTGCAATTTGCGGAAAGAAGCTATCGATCACGATTTCGTCAGCCGCTCTATAGAGCTCGTTTCCTCTGATGATCTGTCCGTCAACACGGAGCGTGTAATCAAATCCTCAAAGTCATCTGTTAAGAGTGAACGTCGTTCGGGGGAAGAGATGAACTGCATGTGTTCCAGCACATAAACATTTCCATAACTTACGCCGGACGCAGAAATATCTTTCATCTGAAACTCTCCCCATATTTCTCAGAGATACTGCGCGAGTTTATCCTGGCTACGGAAAACAAGAAATTCTGCTGCTTGTCTATACAATACGTTGCATTGTCCACAGTGAGGATATCGCTGACGAGGGAAGTACGCGTTCGTCTTTTGTCGTCTATGTTGACAACAGTTACACAGATATGCATTGTTATTCTAAATGATGGACGCATCAAAAACTTCGTATTTATTCAAGTACAAATCCAAAATGAACAAGCTTTATACCAATGGAAAGAGGAAGTTTCAAGTTGTTTTCATAATGTTTGATATCAGTCTAATAAATTTAATAATTTGTAAATAATTAGGTTTTAATAATTATTTAACACTTAAAAATGTAATAAATGTTCAATGTGACCACCTCTGGCTGCACGGCAAACATCGGTAGCCAAAGCCGTCCCACACGCGCGAAAGCGTGTCTGCTGTTACTGAATGCACGGCAGCAGTGATCCGGTTCCGCAGACCGTTCAGAGTGGTTGGTAGAGGCGGGACGTAAACAGCTTCCTTCACATAACCCCATAAGAAATAGTCGCAGGGTGAGAGATCAGGAGATCTCGGTGGCCAGAAGTCCCCTGCGACCGAACCAGCACTGACGAAGGGAGTCATTCAAAAAGCCTCGCACAACACGATGCCAAAGGGGGCGAAGCTCCATCCTCTTGGAAAGTGAAGTCCTGGGAATCTTCCATAACTTGAGGGAACAGCCATCCTCCCAACATGTCCAGGTACGGGAATCCTGTTACAAATCTTTCCGCAAAGAAAAATGGTCCATAAACCTTTATACGGGATACGGCACAGAACACGTTCAACTTCGGTGAGTCTCTTTTGTGGTGTAATGGTGAATGTGGGTTTCCAAAACCCCATCTACGAACTTTGTGTCTGTTGACTTTTCTAGTAAGGTGGAACGTCCCTTCAGCACTAACAATTACACATCCACATTCTACATTTATACTCCGCAAGCCACCCAACGGTGTGTGGCGGAGGGAACTTTACGTGGCACTGTCGCAGAAAGCCTGTGTGAGCGCTCGAATCTCTCTAATTTTCTTACTTTGTTTATGAGGCGACAGCGCGGAACTGTATCGAACGCCTTCCGGAAGTCAAGGAAAATAGCATCTACCTGGGAGCCTGTATCTAATATTTTCTGGGTCTCATGAACAAATAAAGCGAGTTGGGTCTCACACGATCGCTGTTTCCAGAATCCATGTTGATTCCTACAGAGTAGATTCTTCGTTTCCAGAAATGACATGATACGCGAGCAAAAAAACATGTTCTAAAATTTTACAACAGATCGATGTCAGAGATATAGTCCTATAGTTTTGCGCATCTGCTCGACGACCCTTCTTGAAAACTGGAACTACCTGTGCTCTTTTCCAATCATTTGCAACCTTCTGTTCCTCTAGAGACTTGCGGTACACTGCTGTTAGAAGGGGGGCAAGTTCTTTCGCGTACTCTGTGTAGAATCGAATTGGTATCCCGCCAGGTTCAGTGGACTTTCCTCTGTTGAGTGATTTCAGATGTTTTCTAATCCTTGGACACTTATTTCGATGTCATCCATTTTTTCCTTCGTGCGAGGATTTAGAGAAGGAACTGCAGTGCGGTCTTCCTCTGTGAAACAGCTTTGGAAAAAGCGACTCGCTGTAGAAATGCGTCATCCTCCATCTTTGCTAGCACATAACCGCAAAATGCGAGATGCTTCTCTTTGTCATTGCGGTTGAGAGCCTGCACACGTTGTGATCGGTAGGGATTGCACAGCAAACGCCGTCTCAGAACTATCCATACAGTTGGTTGGGGTCTTCCAAGTTCTCGACTGGCTCTATTGGTAGACTTACTGGGACTGCACACGAAACTTTCTCGAATCCGTGGGACATTATCCTCTGACACGCGCAATCGGCCTGTGCTTTTTCCTTTGCCCACACTCCCAGTCTTTTTAAATTGCTTAAACCAATGGGTAATGCTTTTGCGAGTTGGTGGTTGAATACTGAATTTGGTACGAAATACCCGCCGCAGTGCAATTTGCGACTCACTTTTCGGGAACTCAAGAACGCAGAAAACCTTGTGCTCCACAGTCGCCATCTCACAACTGCCAGTGAAACGCAATGGCGACCCTATTGCCCTGCGAACTCTACCGGCCGCTTCTGAAACCATCACCGCCCTCTCGCCGAAAACTGCAACTTCCTCGTTTCATAGGTATAAACTTGTTCATTTTGGGCTTGTACTTGAATACATATGAATTTTTGAAAATGGGTCCAGCGCTTAGAATACCGCTGTATATCGGGCTCAGTGCACACGCGACTTCGATACCCAAGGTTTCTCCTAAATTACCCACGCATCTATATATGAAACCTCTGCTGAACTCAAAAACCTCTACCCAAGTGGACTACTGCCAACACACTAAGCGGACCCATGCTGCTGTGTCACGCACTCGTGTCGTTCTGCCACATCCTGGCCCATAAAGCGCAGCCGTGATGCGGTGTTTTGAGGTACATATCGAAGATTCCCCTGAGACCTTTACGGCTGTGTCGCTTCCCCTTCTTGTCCAGTCCGAGTTCGCAGCCCATCTCTAACGAACTCGTGATGAACTGCCCCTTTTTTTGCTGCTGATTTCAGTCAACATTATCATCTCCTAAAGAATTGAAGCATATCTGATACAGGTACGTTATCATCCCTTGATAAATAAGGTATTAATGCAGCTTACGTTTATATAATGAGAAACAGATATGTTTAAAACTGTTAGTCAGGATAATGGAAAAATCAGAATTGGAAGCTGGTCCAGGGAAGAAGATCGTGAAATTCAAATTACTGAACTGAGAAAACAAAGAAGAAATACGATTTAAAAAAAAGGTGCCTAAACCAAGAGCGTGACTAGCGAGGAGCAGGTAAGCGCCAATGCCCTTCTAGACCCCTTAGAAAAAGCGAACTCAAACTCACTCCAAAAAAGCTCACACAAGTGTAAATCCAGCATCAGTTTTAAGAAATTGAGAGTATTTAATGGACACTGATTAGAAGCGAGTAAACTTACAAATATTTATCACGTAATCTCAAAATTATTTACTTGTTAGCTGAGTAACCCTTCATCGCCCAAGTATTTATTTATTCCACTCTTCTATTAGTCCATCTCCCTCTTGCCCCCCTCTCTGCCCATCTCCTCATCCTCTACCCCGCTCTCTCTGTCCACTTCCTGCTGCTCCCCTTCTCTGTACATCACCCTGTTATCACGCCCAACACATCCCAATGAGACTTGCTGCGTTTTACCTGCTCAGTATTTCTTTCCAGATAACAACGGATGGTGTACCAAGTTTCGTTGAAATCGATCCTGTAGCTTGGGAGGACATGTTGAATATTTATAATACTTGCAGTACCGTTGTGTTTTCAATTCGTTATGTTGCTCCTATTTTTAACCAGTCGATGTCAAAAACCACTGAAACATCGGTATAGGAAGTGCGTACATGTGTCACAACGTTACCTACCTGACAGCAAAACAAGATATACAAATCTCAGACAAACTGTACTCTCTCCGTTAAGAACGTAGTATGTAGTAGGAACCAACTATGAAGTTCTTCCCGGAATGTGTTTGGTGATTAATAAGGACACTGCTGAGTTTTATTTCATAAGAAATTGTGTTTCGTTCCCTTCACTTCTCTTCCTGTATTGCCCCTCTCCCCATCAGTTCAGATCCTGGGCATACTCTCGATTTCAACTACAGTTGTGTTGATGATGAAATTGTATTGTTTGCCCTAGTATTGGTAAGCGTCGTTAGTGGAAGTAGTTAACAGTAAGTTTGAAAGAAAGACTGAAAATGAATTACACCAAGCCTGAAATAATGCGTAATTATCTCGTCGAAAAGGAAATCGCCGTGTTACTATTTTCTTTGAGGGCAACACTAACACCCAGTCCCGGGTCAGAGAAAATCCCCAACCCGGCCAGAAATCGAACACGGTACCCTGTGATCCAGAGGCAGCAACGCTAGCCATAGCCACTAGACCACGAGCTACGGACTTGAGACATGGGGAGGGGGAAGAAGTGAGATTAGTATTAGATAACGACCGATACCACAGCAAAAGAATTAAAGGGAAGAACTAAATAAGATTTTAAGAACAAAGTTATGAAAGATTACATTAAACGTGTATAGGTACATCTCTGGGTACAAACATAAATATTTTTGTTTATTAATTATTTTTGGCAGTAAATGTCAATACATTCAGACATTACAAGAATATAAATGTTTGAAGGTATCCGTATGTATCTTTGCTGTCAGAGAGCCTGTCTTCGACTGTGGAGACCGAACAGTTGAGCGGTAGGACTGAGACGAGAAAACTTTTATTGTTGACTTGTGGTATTGCTGATGTGTTGGTTTTCATGCGCAGAGACGCATTAATAATGAGGGACCTGTGACCTCTGCTTTGTGCGTGGATCATCTCAGATAGTTTACACGTGTGCAACGAATGCAAATAGGTTGGCCGTTGATGAAACAATACGTGCGCACATCAGGTTTGTACATTTCTAGGAGTGTTCTTTGATATAACTGTATTGTATCAATCAGTGAAATAAAACTATTTCGAGTGTGCCACGGAGCTGAACATTGTAAAGGCGAATGTGCTCTGTAAATAAGTTAGTGCCGCGTTTTCCAAACTGTGCCTACCCTGGAACTGTAACCCCACGACATCAGGTTCACCACGGCAGCTGCGACATTACAGGAGTCCTTTCGTCATCCGTTTTCTCTTAAAAATGATATGTTCTGCCAGTAGTAATAATGTAATTCGTCTGTATAGAGCACCAAAGTATAAATGTAATGTTTGCGCCACATCCCGCCGCACAAATTTTCTTCTGTTCAGTAAAATAGTAATAAATGTTCTTGGCGTGATCTTTTTGACAGCTGATTCTGGCCCTGCAACTTCTTCGACGTTATTGTGTCTACCGGTCTTCAGAATAAGATTGTTCATCACTTAACTGAGAAACTATGTAGGTCAGGGAATGTACACAGGGTGTAAGCCGAACAACTTGATTTCAGTATCTGAATATTCTTGCTTACAGAAAAACGTAACGTTTCTACCAGCTATTTTGCCAGTTGCTGGGTCTACAATAGACTTGACAGCCTTCACACAAGGTAACTGCCTGCTGATTTTATCATCTGTCAATTTTTTTTAAATTTTGAACAAATTATCACCTGTAAGTTGGCAAGATGAGATTTTCTTGTTTCTCAAATAAACCGCTTTCAGCTGTATATGGACGTTCACAGGATCTGAGTTAACGAGCATTGCGCTCTCATTTAAATGTTTGGACGAAAGAGTCAGCCTACAGGAATTGCGAAACGAACTCTGTCGTACAGGACCATATGCCACAAAGGGCGCAGATTCACCACGAGACAGGAAAACTCACAGGCGTCTATTGTCTATTGAGGCCTAAGCGCTGTAATATGCGAGTGAGACAGACGTGAACCTACATCATAGGGAAACTCAACAAAAGGATTTGGTGGCCAAGGAGACGTAGCAGTGTTAAATATGGTAGACCTAAGATCGGCCATAAAGGGAAACATTTATGAAAACTATTTAATTCTGTAGTAATGCAGGGGATCAAGCCACAGTAATTTCAATCTCCCATCCTCCATAAGTTTTCATGGTGATCCCAATAAAACTTAAATATTTATCGTATCTATAATAGTTTAGGATTTACTGTTGAAGTGAAACTAACAAAGACCTGAATGCTAAAATCTGAACGCTTTGGTCGATCTTAACGATCGACATTTCATATAGAAGCGCTTCATTAAAATGACAAACGTAGTGAATATCAACTCTGTAACTTTATTTGTTTAAAAGATATAGTAATTTTAAAGTATCAGTATTTAAGTTAAGCATCAGATCATCGTTTCCTCCACACAAAACACATTGAACGATGACAGCATGACACCTTATTCAATCATTAGGTAATAGAATACTTGTTGTAATGTTTAGTGCATAACAGTTACTTTAGTTCTTTATTTATTTATCAGGAAGCACATTGGTGCAAAGCTACTGGCCGTGACATTCAAAGTTTAGAAGGATATTATATTGGTTTTATGTAAAAGAATTTAACGTTTATTATCTAATGGATATCATTGTTACTTTATTTAGAACGTGAAAGTGGTCAAGCTTTGAAAATGAAAAGTAATGTAGAATAAGCTGTAGCCAATCAGATGGACGGCTTCAGGTAAGGGAACTGCCCTAGTCAGTTGAGTGACGATGTTCGACGCGCGCGGAAAACACGGCCGGACACGGGCAGAGAGGGGCAGTTCTGGTCGAGACACCAAAGGGGACGGTTCGGCTGGAGATGCCAAAAAGAGACAGTGCTGGCGGTGACGCGGAAGCGGACTGTCGGTGTTTAGGTTGCTGAGAGATGAAACGACTTAGAAAATTTCGCGTTGTGTGGTACCGCGGGTTTAGTCTCTGAGCGCGAAGATAACGAGGTGGAATATTAGACTTGTATTTCGCGATGAGATTGTGAATGATCGAACTGTGTCAAATGGATATGCGCTCGAGTGTAACAGTAACTCTAAATATGACCACTTTCGTTATTAGTTTGCTTTCTGAATAAACATTATTCTAATCAAGTAGCAACTGTGTGGCCTCATCATTTATGGGTCGTTAATTTAGTTCCCGATATTACTATTACTCTTATTATATGTTATGTTAACTTTGTATTTCGCAAACTTGCCATCAGCCAGACAATTTAACCAAAGGGTCACAAGTGTCTAATTTAGGGCGTGTAATGCGACACGTGCGGTTCAACTCCTAGACGAGTTTGAGCCAAGACATTTCGACGAAGAGGAACCGCATGTGAGACCGAACATCTTTGGGATGTTAGCTCGCGCAGAACAAGACCGGTTTATGACTTCATATCACACCTTCACGTGTACATACATCAGTAAAACATGAAGACCTGATACGGAAGGATGGGGACTCTACCTTCTCAAAGTAAAATACTATTACCTTCAACAAGCAGGACTTAATAGTTCAAACTGACCAGTTGAGAAACTGACATGTTAAAAGCACATTTACTTCACACCAGGAAGCGGCGACAGCGGTTTATTTCAGGAACATGGGCTACTTCAGCTGCAGTTGTCATCAACAGAAAACTATTTGAAATTTTCTTGTCTCTTAAGAAATCTGCTTGCAACCTTTTTAGACAGGCTTTCTTTCCCGTACAAGCTTATTTTGTGACTCGATTTCTCTGATGGGCTGTAAGGAAGCACCTTCTCTACCCGTGAAACAGCTTTGCCAAGGGACTAAAGACATTTGTATGATCCTATCTGGGAAGCACGAGTCTCCAACTCATCTACAGTGAGTACAGATTTTAGTTTATGCCAGTACTTCCTTTTTCTTTCAGTTTCCTTCTTACAATGAGTAAATAAATTTTTTTTCAGATGTGGATGCCTTTATCTTCGTGTTTTCCTAACTTTTTCTACCCTGTTTGCGTTCTTTTACTTTATGGGTGCTGTATTTGCTGGCATCTTTCTGCAGCTTTTCTCGAAATCGTGTCTTATGCTTTGCTGACATTGTTTTTCCTTTTTCCTGAATAAATAAAAAGTCACTATTAGTATAAACGATTAAGGCACTTGCTGTACCAACCAGCATAGCTTGAAAATGACAAGGAGTGTTAAATGGTTTAGATTTCAGTAACAACCATAAAAAACTGACACAGATGGGACACAATTACTTTCAACATTCGTACGTTGGTATTTACGTATTAAACACTACTTTATGTGTCACTGCGTGTATTTATTGAGTTTTCTCACTCCTAATCTAAAATCAATAGAATTTTTATAATTGCTTCTTCCTGTTTTTCGTCATGGATGGGGCACTAAAAGCGTAGCTGTTTTTGTAAATTACTGCACACTTTTCTTTAAAAACTGAAATTTGTCTGAAGGATAACGTTCTGCTCTTAAAACTCAAGAACTGAAACAACTGTGGCTGCAACGTAAATTTAGATAACTGCCAACGTAAAAAGCAAACATTTTGTCCTCCATCCTCATCTACTGAAGTGCTGACTTGGTTTAACTGTATTTCCTCAAATGATTTTGTAACTCCGGTAATTTTCTCACGACACGCAAATTGAACTTTTGTAGATTCAGAAAATTTGGACGTAAATTTAATTAAAAACCAAATTCAGAAAAGTCTCTGACTTTTTCACATGGAATCACCCATATGTGTTGGAGTTCCGTTCGAGTTTTGAACTTCATGAAGAGCGGAATGGAACGTCATATATGTGTCCACATAAATCTGTAATTCAAATACTGACTAAGTCTGATGATCGTTAGGAAGAATGGAAACTGGTGGCAATAAAAAAAAGTTAAGAGAATGTGACAACGGTTTAACACGATTTGAGACAAATGCCTGCTAGCTATAGGGCGCTCCAGCTACAGGAAACGTATTCCAAAACTTACGTTGTCAGCCTAATCCAGATACAAGAGTTCATTAGAACTTCTATTAACTGATATAATTGGGACGCTCTATCAGCGTTCTGCAAAAACTGCGCTTGACTTGGTAGATTAGAAGTCTCATAATTAGACCCAGTGAGCACTTTCGTCCATGGTAAGTCAGGACCAAATGATGGTAGAGAAAAAGGGAGGGGGAGCGAAACGAATATGCATTGACTCTGACGTGTCTTTCTCTCGTATCAAGACAGCTGACGATCGAACCGTATCGTGTTGCTGAAGCGCCATGTGTTATCTACAGTTTTATGTGGCAGAGTATTTAGAACTAGCCAGATGTAACACCAGAAAACCCTTAGGCAGCATGTAGTTCAAATGGCTCCAAGCAGTATGGGACTTATAATCTGAGGTCATCAGTCCCCTTGACTTAGAACTACTTAAACGTAACTAACCTAACGACATCACACGCATCCATGCCTGAGGCAGGATTCGAACCTGCGACCGTAGCAGCCGCGTGGTTCCGGACTGAAGCGCATAGAACTGCTCAGCCACAGCGGCCGGAGTAGCATGTAGTACATGATAATTTGTTATCTACTGTGAAAGCTACATCCTAAGAGTTTCAAGCACCAGTCTCAACTGTTTGAGAGCTTCCAACAGCTGAGACAGCAATAAAGAAAGTATCTACTTACGTTCTTGTGCAAGCAGATTTAAAGTAATCTGTAGAAACATTACCTTGGATTTGTGAGAATTTCTTTTAGAGCCCAATTCAAAGATTCTTCTGTGACATTGTTAAAGTTGAGCATAATGCCGTATCCAGACTCTTGTGCTTTGATAAGATTTGGTGTTTGGTCACCAAACACAGGAAATCCAAGTAGAGGCACGCCATTATGGAGAGCTTCTTGCAAACCCATCATTCCTCCGTGAGTCATAAACAACTTTATATTTTTGTGAGCTGAGAAAGAAAGAAAGAAAGTAACATCATAAATTGTCAAGCATGTTGATAAAAAGAGAAAACAATTTATGACTGATTGTAAGGAATTAATAAGCAGCAACTGATAATTTTTTATATTTTTGTGACCTGAGAAAGAAAGAAAGAAAGTAACATCAGAAATTCTCAAGCATGTTGATGAACAGAGAAGACAATTTATGACCGTTTGTAAGGGGACGCTAGGTTTCATAGCATGTCTAGTGTTCTGTTGTATTGTTTATTCTTTGACATGTGAAATTGTGTATGATTCTGTTATTTCCATTTTATTAACTTTCGTTGAGTACCAGACTCTTGGGGATACTATGACAACGTCCATATTTTGTTTCGCCTCTGCTGATTTATATGCGCGTTTAGAACGTTTCACCTGCGAGTTTAACGTTCGGATTGGTACGCAACTTAAGAGAGAAGCCGCTCTTCCAATCTGTTCGGCAGACACTGTTACCGAAATAAATAATTTTGTTCCGTGAAACCTCCAGACTCAGTTTTGTTCACCTGAAGCAAAGGTCGGTTAGTCCACGTCAAGCTAATCACAGCACAGTTGTTAACCCTGTGAGAAATTGTCTTTATGATTAAAAAAAGACTTTACAACTTTGTAATGATATAGAAATTTATTGAGATAACTTACGAAATCTGTAGATGTGTCATTTTGTTGCAAGCAACCACAAGCTTGTGAATCAGTACCCCATTCCGCCACCGGGAGCGCCAGTGCAGTGCACAGTTAAAATGGCTGCCTTCACTGCTGTGGAGCGTACTCGCTGTGCGCTTTGAAACTTTTTTTGTTCCACAGAGTGATGAAGCACTAACGCGTCAGTTGGACACAATTTGGCAAGATGTCCCACGGGGAGCCATCCGACAAACATATAAATCAATGCCAAGCCGAATAACTGCTTGCGTAAGGGCCAGATGTGGACCAGCGTGTTATTTACTAACCCAATTTGTGAAGCTTTTCCTCCTGAATGGATCATCAAATTTTTCTGAAATTTTAATCATTGATTTGTCTATAAATGTACCTCATATCTACCGAATTGCGTCCCATTTGGATAATTCCTTCGTGATGCGTCTTTTTTTGGTCTTACATTGTATTTGCTTTACTGTTGCTCGTAATGCTTAGTTTGCCAAATAGAACTTGGAGAATTAACTGGAGAATCGATGACTGCCAGATTACGTACCTCACATAAATGTACATGAACCTAGTCGAGTGACTCAAAAGTATTTAAGAACTATCAAAAAAGTTCAATACGGTTGATGTTCTTTGCTGGCGAGTGGTGTTGATCATTGATGTGATCGTCTCATCGACGCCATATTATCGATATGTTCGTCCACTCAGAAGTACACTTGAGGATGCTGGAGAGAGTGGAAGAAGGGGAAAGAAAAGGTGATTCACTAGAATATTATTGATCTTTAATAATGAATGACAATATAGGTGAAGAAGCAAACGTGGGAGAGTGAATTAAAAAAAAAAGGCAGGCGATACTGAGGATGTTTTGTAATTCTTATTACAGGCAAACGGCAGGTATACAGACTTACCTAGTATATCACTCTGAGGAAACCATTTTCCAATCTTGAGGTTGTCTGGCGGATTGGCGAGAGTATCTGTTTCAAACTTCCAGATGATTTTCTCTTTGAGCTTGGAGAACACACCGAGGAAGACGTTAATTATGTCTTCTGGCAAGTCTGCACTTTGTACGGCGCTACCCAAGCTGAAGTAGATCACACCGTCTGTTGCAGCATCCAGAAATTTTTGCAGGTCCTGGAATGAAACGCATCTCTGTAGACGACACATTGCGATAATGTTCGGTTCACAGTTTCGCTAAAATTGTAGTAAAATATAATTTTAAGTTTTTCCTCGCAGTACAAGTTATCACTCTTCACTCGTGGTCTTTTTCGAAATTATGGATTAACGTAACTTTCAGCACCAATCTCTCCTGTGCAACTTTCTTCATGTCTGCAAAACTACTGCGACCTGCATACATTTCAGCTTGCTTATTGCATTCAGTCTTGCTCTCAAGAATTTACTTCCCCCCAGTACCAGGGACGCTTCATTACCAAATTAACTATTCCTTGATGGCTCAGGATGTATTCTTCTGATCAATTTTTACTATAAATCCATTCTCTCGCCGATTTGATTGATTATCTCTGCACTGGTTAGCCCATGTACCCATCTAATCTTCAGAATTCCTGTACCCCTCAAAAGCTTGTATTCTGTTCCTATCTGTTCTACCATAAACGTATCAGTTCCATATGACGAAAGTTTTACAGAAATGCTTCCAAAAAGATCTGCTAAAATTTACATTCTCTGTTAACGTATGCCTCTTTTTCAGAAAACTTTTTTCTCTTTACTGCCAATCTGGCCTCTACTTTGCAGGCGCCAGTTAGTTTCCAGTCCAAATAACAACACCCATCTACTACATTTTGCCTCTCATTGCTTAACCTAAAACTCCCCTACATCACCTGATTTAATTCAACTACACTCATCATATTACTATTTAATATTCATGTTATCTTTCTATGACACTGTTCGGTTCCACTATTTTCTTAGTCCTTTACCATCTCTAATAGATAAACACTGCCATTGGTCAAGTTGAGCAATTTTATTTTTTCCCCCTAAACTTTAATTCCTTTTCCTTTAGTGCTGGTTGTGTTCACAGTCAGTAAGTTACACATCCAGAGTATTTCATGAACAGTTCAAGATACTGCAGCAAGGTGAGAATGACCCTTCTCGCGACGACGTCCTTGTGTAAATGTTCTTCGTTTTCTGGCCACGTGAAATACAACCTCAAGCTTTTGACGATCACCACTGTCACCTTCATCAGGGCCGGCCGCGTTGGTCTCGCGGTTCTAGGCGCTCAGTCCGGAACCGCGCGACTGCTACGGTCGCAGGTTCGAATCCTGCCTCGGGCATGGATGTGTGTGATGTCCTTAGGTTACTTAGGTTTAAGTAGTTCTAAGTTCTAGGGGACTGATGATCTCAGATGTTAAGTCCCATAGTGCTCAGAGCCATTTGGACCTTTATCAGGAGCAACTGACTGCCGAAACTCCTGGTGTAGTGGCCTCCCGCAGCCGACAGTTGACTGGTCAGCAAACGTGATCATTACGTCATCCCACGAGAGACTGTGTCAACATTTACATCTATAATCTGTAAACCACTGTGAGATGCAAGCCAGAGAGTAACCTCCAGGATTTTTCCCCATTCCATTCAAGGATCGATGGGGAAATAACTGTTTCAGTGCCTCTGTGTATGCTGTAATTAATGTAATCTTGACCTCATGATCCCTATGGGAGCGATACGTAGGGCGTTGTAGTATTTTCCTAGAGGCAGCGTTTAAAAGCAGTTATTAGAATTTATTTAGTAGGCTTTCCCTGGATAGTTTACGGCTATCTTCAAGTGTGATCCAGTTGTAATGGGAGTGATCATATCTTGTAAAATACAATACTCTAAAATTCATGTATTCATGTTATGAAATAAATCTGTTTCAGTTTTATATATTAGTTCTGTTTATGAACTAATACAGGGTGTATCAAAAAATACCATCCGATTTGGTACGTCTATATTTCTGAAACTAATAAATATATACAATGAATTTTGTTTTTTGATTAATAGGGAACTCAAAAAGTTTTTTTTTCCTCATGCCTTCTCATAGGTGTTCAATATGCCCCTCTTGAGATGCACGGTACATGCCAATGCGGTATTCAAATTGTTTCCACATTGCAGCTAGCATGTCTTGAGTTACAGCTTCCACAGCTGCTGTTATGCTATGTCTCAGTTCATTCATTGTTGTTGGTAACGGAGCCACATAAACTGAATTTTTTTAAAAAAAACCCACAAAAAATAATCACACACAGTCTAGTCTGGCAACCTTGAAGGCCAGTAATGTGAGACTGAATAATTTGCACCAGTGCAACAGATCCATCGTTCAATAATCCTTTGATTTAAAAATTCCCGCACTTCCAAATACCATTGTGGCGGTGCGTCATACTGTTGGTAGATGAAATCGTTCGAATCAGTCTACAACTGTGGGAAAAGGAAGTTCCCAAGCATATCGAGACATGTGCTTCCTGTAACATTGTCTCGGAAATGAAAAATGGACCATACACCTTTTCCCTGAAACTGCACAAAAGACATTAAATTTTGGAGATTCCCTATCATGTTGTACAACTTCATGTGGTTGTTCCGTACCCCATATTCTCACTTTTATAACGGTTCACCTTACATGCAAATGGAATGTTGCATCGTCACTAAACACTATGTGTGGAAGAAGACTGTCATCCTCCATCTTGCCAAGAACGAAATTACACAACTCCACTCGTTGTTGTTTGTCGCCTTAGCGAAGAACTTGCAGTAGCTGTCTTTTGCATGGTTTCATGTGTATGACGCCAGACAGACATCGGGTGATGTTGAGCAGTCGAGCTGCACGGCGAACGGATTTTTGCGGACTCCTTGTGAAACTATGACAGATGCTTTCGACGTCTGTGCCAGACACTTGGGGACGGCCCAGCGATTTACCTTTACACTAACAACCTGTTTCTCGGCCTTGTTCATACCATCGTGTAATGCTCTGTGCTGTAGGAGGATCCACAGCGTACCTAGTACGAAAGTCTCACTGAACAGTTATTGCTGACCGGCACTGCGCAAAACGTAGGACACAAAACGCTCTCTGTTGTCGCAACACCATTTTTACCAGAACTGGAGTGGGTGCACACTGCTGCTACCTAGCGGAACCATGTAAAACTGGAGTTTTTTCTTTCCAACAGTACATTTTTCACGCACATATCTCAAACAACATAATAGTCAACATTTTTAAAAATCGGATGATTCTTTTTGATACACCCTGCATAAGAATTAATTAGACTTTCATATCTACCATCATGTAGAGGTGACCCACTGTAATCAAAACTGTAGATCTAAAATTCTAATTCACTCTTATATTAATTCACAAACAGAACTAATATATAAAACTGACACAAGATGTATTTCCAATTTCATTTGAAACTGTAATTTCAATTTAAAATTACTCTCATTATTTGTATTTGTATAATTATTCCGAAATGCCTACGTTTCTAGAATATGTAGGCTTAGAGAAAGCTTTTGACAATGTTGACCGGAATACTCTCTTTCAAATTCTGAAGGTGGCAGGGATCAAACACAGGGAAGCGAAAGGCTATTTACAGTTTGAGCAGAAACCAGACGGCAGGCACGAAAGGGAAGCAGTGGTTGAGAAGGGATAGAGACAGGTTTGTAGCATATCCTCAGTGTTATTAAATCTGTATATCGAGCAAGCAGTACAGGAAACAAAAGCAAAATTTGGAGCAGGAAGTAAAATCCATGGAGAAGAAATAAAAACTTTGAGGTTCGCCGATAACATTGTAATTCTATCAGAGACAGCAAAGGACTTGGAAGAGCAGTTGAACGGAATGGACAGTGTCTTGAAAGGAGGATATAAGATGAACATCAACAAAAGCAAAACGAGGATAATGGAATGTAGTCGAATTAAGTCGGGTGATGCTGAGGGAATTAGATTAGGAAATGAGGAACTTAAAGTGGTAAAAGAGTTTTGCTATTTGGGGAGCAAAATAACTGATGACGGCCGAAGTAGAGAGGGTATAAAATGTAGACTGTCAATGGCAAGAAAGCGTTTCCGAAGAAGAGAAATTTGTTAGCATCGAGTATAGAAGTAAGGGTTAGGAAGCCTTTTCTGAAAATATTTGTATGGAGTGTCGCCATGTATGGAAGTGAAACATGGACAATAAATAATTTAGACAAGAAGAGAACAGAACCTTTCGAAATATGGTGCTACAGAAGAATGCTGAAGATTCGATGGGTAGATCACATAACTAATGAGGAGGGGAGCATTGGGGAGAAGAGGAATTTGTGGCACAGCTTGACCAGAAGAAGGGATCGGATGTTCCGAGGCATCAAGGCATTACCAATTTAGTACTGGAGGGTAGCGTAGAGGATAAGAAATCGTAGAGGGGGACCAAGGGATGGATACACTAAGCAGATTCAGAATGGTATGAGTTGCAGTAGTTATTCGGAGACGAAGAAGCTTGCACAGGATGAACTAGCATAGAGAGCTGCATCAAACCAGTCTCTGGACTGAAGATCACAACAATAACAACAATTATTCCGAAAAAATAGATAAGAAGTATTCAATTGTGAATGTATTCAAGTGTTATATGAATGCGTAGTGACTGTTTTTTCGAACATGTCGGAAAGAACAGATACTACTCGGTATCTGCACCTGTGACACATATTAAGTAAATTAAAGGTGGAGCAGGGAGAAAGGAGAGGAAGTGGGACGAACTGTTGATGTCAGCTGCATAAGGACTTTCTGCGGCAGCAGCGGCGGAGAGTGAAAATGTGTGCCACATCGAGATTCGAACCTGGGATCTGCAGATTGCTAGGCTGTTGTGTGAACCACTGCGCCATCCGGACACAGTGTTTACAACACCTGCGCGGACTTCCTCGACCGACCCACATTCCCACCCAGCGTCGCCTGGACGCAGTCCCCCGTCCGTGTCGCCGTGTGTGTGCTGTCCTTAGGTTACTTAGGTTTAAGTAGATCTAACTCTAGGGGACTGATGACCTCAGATGTTAAGTCCCATGGTGCTTAGAGCCATTTGAACCATTTTTTCCCAACGTGGGCACGTTGTTGCTGCTCGTCTGCTGGGTGATTCCGTATCCGAGGGAGCCGAAGAGTGTGGTGTTTCAAGAGGCACCGTATCGAAGATTTATACCGCATGCGGGGAAAACGGAGAAACGCCATCCGCTGAGTCACAACGCGGTCGAACGTGTGTGTTGACCGATCGTGACACACGGTCACTGAAGAGGATTGTGACGAAAAGTAAGAGGATGACCGCTGCGAAAGTCACTGTAGAAGTGGGTGTCTCAGTCCCGAACCCTGTCAGCACTTAAACAACACGAAGGTGCTCCATAACCAGGGTACGCAAATGCCCGTAACAGGAAGAAATGGTCCCGAAGACACAAAACCTCGGCTGTTGAACGGTGGGAGCGCGTCATTTGGTCGGGCGATTCTCGTGTCTCACAGCTTCCAACTTCTGGCCAAGTTTACGACACAAGAGCGAAGAATGACAGGGTTCGCTGATGATTCGGGCAACCATATGATGGTACTCCACTACCGGCCGATCAGCCTGCTCTCGTCCCCCTCAAAAGTCTTTGAGAGGTTGTACGTGGAGCGGCTGCCACGCCACGTGACGGAACAGCAACTCATCCCCGAGGAACAGTTCGGGTTCCGGAGCGGCCACTCGACCACCCAGCAGCTGTTGCGCCTCGTGGAGCAGGCGACGCGAGCGCTGGAGACGCGGGAGAACCTGGGGGCGGTGCTTCTCGACGTCTCCGAGGCCTTCGACTGCGTGTGGCTCGACGGACTCGTCTACAAACTTTTTGTGCACGGAGTACCGACGTCGCACGTGGTCCTTCTGCGCTCGTATCTCTCGGGACGCACATTCCACGTCGGAGTAGATTTGAGCGGGAGTGCCGCAGGGGTCGGTCCTCGGCCCCCTGCTGTACTCCCTGTACGTCTCCAGCAGAAAGAGGCTGCCGCCGGACCCGCCGCCGGTCACTATCGTGGGGGGCCCCATCCCACGGTTGCGGACCGGCAAATACCTCGGGGTGACGTTGGACAGGCACCTGACGTGGCTGCCACACGTCCGAGACGTCAGAGGGCGGGCAGTGGGGCGCCTTCGTGCGCTTTACCCACTGCTCAACGCTCCATCGACACTTCCTCCGCGCCACGGCCTCACCATGTACCTGTCCCTTGTCCGGCCGGTACTGGAATACGCGGCCGTGGTGTGGGGTAACGCGGCAGCGACGCTCATTGCGACGCTCCAACGCGTGCAAAATAGGGCGCTGCGACTTGCGCTCCACAAGCCGCCTCGCTACCCGACGAGGAAGCTGGCATCCCTTTCCTGCGGGATCGCTTCCGGCAAATCGCCAGAGTGTTCTACAGCAATGCAGAACACTCTCGCAGCCGCCTCATCCCTGGTCTGGGCCACCAGGTCCACCACAGGCCAACGGCACGTTGGACCGACCTACTGCGAGAGTAGTCTTCTCTTGCAGGCCGACATAGAAACAACGGGCGTCACAATCAACGACACCCAGTGAGGACAGCTCAACACGTTAGGTCCCACTGCACCCAAAAGAGGGCGCCGCAGGAACAGCAGCTCCGCTGCTTAAGCTGCCCCCACACCTGGCATACGGAGCCAGAGTTTTAGAGCGAGCGAGCGAGCGAGAAAATGTAGCATTCGCACAGACGAAGTTGCCGAAGTTCTGTTCTCGCTTCCGTTGCTATGAATCCACATGTGAGCACACGACAGCTCGAACACGAGATTGGCATTCCTAAAGCCAGTGTACATCGTATTCTTACACGTCACTGGTTGCATCCTTACCATGTAAACCTACATCAAGAACTGCATCGGAATGATTTCCAGAATTGTGTACAGTTCTGTCAGTGGGCACAGCAGCAAATCCTCGCCAACCCGAACTACTTTTCCAATGTTATATTTATCGATGAATGTTCCTTCTCAAAGGAAACGTAAATACAAGGAACATGCATTATCGGTCCAGCGACAACCCACAATGGCTTAGACAGGTGGAACATCAGCGTCAATGAAGAGTTAACGTCTGGTGTGGGATGCTTCGTACTACAGTTATTGGCTCTTATTTCATCAATGTTAGTCTAAACGGCACAGCGTATGCGGACTTCCCCAGACGAATTCTTCCTCCTGTTCTAGATGAAGTGCCGCTAAGAACCAGAATACTTATGTGGTATCAACACGGTGGATGTCCAGCACATAATGCCTTGCGTGCACGTTGTATTCTGAACCGAAGGTATCCTGTCAGATGGGTTGGTCGAGGAGGAACAGTTACTTAGCCTGCTAGGTCTCCTGATTTAAATCCTCTGGACTTTTTTCTTTGGGGATGCATTAAAGACGTTGTGTATCGCTATATTCCAACAACTCCAGAGGACAGTAGGAACGTATCGCTCTTTAGCAGCCAACACTGGAAGCAGTATAAATAATTCTTTCATTCAACGAGTGCACCAGTGTATCGGTGTCCAGGGTCACCACTTTGAACACCTTTGAATGTTTACACCTGGGCAATGGTACAGGAGAGTCAAAGTCAATTTTGTGTTATGATTTTACTTGGTTTTCATTTGGTTTCTGACAACTCCAGCAAGTGGACGAGTTTTTGATTCCGGGCTCAAAGACAATGTTTGTTATGTAATTAATAACGTTGTGTTTCAGTGAGTGGTACACTGTGATACACTTTTTAATAGGTCTTTAGGAGAGGAAATGAATTACCGAATAAAAAATACAGGGTGCCATTTGAGAAAGTCATACCACCGTTCATATCTTTGTAAAAACAGAGCTACAACGAAGGCAATCTTGCCGATTGATGTCCCCCTGTCGTCTAAAGAACATTTGCTTCAAACTTTTTTAATTTGCATCTGGACAAACAGTTATTTAGGGTGGTCAAGATAAATGGGACACCCTGTACATATATTCTTTACTGTCGTTTCTTGTTAACGATATCCGCTTATTCCCAAGAATTAGCAGCTTTCACTCAGTTAATTCTAGGCAGAAATCCAATCTGGCATTTTGGATCGCACTTTCCTAACTCTTGTGCAGAAAGGTGTGCAGTACACTCCAGCACCCATCTTCAGTAAGCTACCAGAAGAATTCAAAAATCTTAGCAGTAATTCACGCGCTTTATAATCGAAACTGAAGAGTGTCCTCATGGGTCACTCATTCTATTTTGTAGAGGAGATGCTTGAAGAATTAAGCTGATTGCTATGTTATATTGTTGATCACGTTCACTTAAACTTAGGGGTTGACTTTTTTTGGGTTCATAAGCATTTTATTTTAGCTGTTATTAATTTTATGTTGTAATTTCATGTACTGACACGTTCCATGACCTTGGAGGTTTGCTCCTCAATTTGGTTCTACGGAACTAGACGTGTAAATAAAATAAATAATACCGTTAGTATTTTTGGCTAGGTCATTAACGTACAATATGAGCAGCAAGGAATCCAAAACACTTCCTTGGGGCACATCCGAGAAAACATGCTTTGTCTTGCCTACCAACAATAGGCCGTTTGCGGTCGTGTGCCTTGGTCGCATAGTTCCGTTTGTAGCTTCATTTCCCGTAAGGAGTAAGTATTAATACGTGCTAATGTTTACAGATATGAGAAAAATGTACACAACTTACTTGTGGAAGTTTCTTAGGGGGTCTGATGTGCATACCGGCGACCTCCACGGCGTTTGGTACGAACGGCCTCGCGTATTGGAAGCTGAAGTGCGAATTGAGCAGCAAGAGGGAAGTATTGCGCTCTAGTTCCGCTATAGGAGGCACCGTGATGTCTTTGAAGTACTCCTTGACCACTCTGTCCATAGCTGGGAGATAAAAGAACTGGCGGTAAAGTCTGAAAAGCGATGCGGTGAAGACGTTGTTGGCACGCTGGAGGAGGTTCATGTTGCTGGTGTACGGTAGGCAGGTTTCAGGGACGTAGGCCAGCGGGTAGGGGTTCCCGACCATGTCGTTCATCCAGCTGGCTCCACCGCCTAAAGCGACCGCCTGCACGACTGGAGTCCCAAACTTGTGCGCGAAGGCGAGCAGACACTCGTTGAAGAACGTCTCCAGTATGACGAGGTCGAACTTCCGGTCCCGGGAGTCGATCAAGGTCCGCAAGGCTTCGTCTTCCATATACTCCCGACACCCGTCGGCAGAGCCGGAAAGTATAAACATCATTTGCAGAGCAGGCGGAAGCCTGCCGAAGGAGAGAAGAGTGAATCCTGCAGAAAAGAGAGAGAGAAATTAGCATATTAGTATTCTGATTGTATCGACCCAACATAATAACGCAGTTCGTGCAAAGTCTGAAGGAAAATAAGAGTTCAGTGTCCCGTCGATAGTAACGTTTCTAAGGACCGAGCGCTGGACGATATCTGGAAAGAAACTCGGACGCTGCTCCTTGGCTTCGCATAAACAGCTGATGTGTTAGCCTCACACAATATTAAGGAAACTGGAAAAGTCAGTGATAGCCGAACTAACGGACATAAGATCTCGTACGAAGATACGAATTTCTTCAAATGTTCAAATGTGTGTGAAATCTTATGGGACTTAACTGTTAAGGTCATCAGTCCCTAAGCTTACACACTACTTAACCTAAATTGTCCTTAGGACGAACACACACACCCATGCCCGAGGGACGAGTCGAACCAACGCCGGGACCAGCCGCACAGTCCATGACTGCAGCGTCTGAGACCGCTCGGCTAATCCCGCGCGGCCGAATTTCTTCACTTATCCTCCGTCTTATGAGGGCCCTACAATGAAATAAACGGTAGAAATTCAGAGGTAGACTTGCAAATATAACAAATGAAGTGGCTGCAATAGTAGGGGAGAACGTGCCACGCACAGGAAACACAGACGTTCAGAGGAACCGAAATCTGCATGAACTTGTCTGCCGAAAACGCAGAAAATCTAACCTACATGGTAGGGTGGCAATTTTAACCTTACTCACGAGTCGGGTGCGTGCACCATCGCACCATCTATCCATCTCATAATGATTGACCCCTGACTATGACCGTTAGTATTTTTGGTTAAGTCATTAACGTACAATATGAGCAGTAAGGAATCCAAAACACTTCCTTGGGGCACTTCCGAGGAAACATGCTGTGTCTTGCCTACCAACAATAGGCCGGTTGCGGTCGTGTGCCTTGGTCGCATAGTTCCTTTTGTAGCGGCATTTCCCTAAGGAGTAAGTACACTATCGGCCAGATCATTACGACCACCGACCAACTACCAACACAGAACAGTCCAGGCGATAGCAGCGTCTCCTGACGAGGAATGACTTCTAGTTACATACACGCACGGTGCATGTAGTAACAGTGAGCGTGCTGTCCGTGTGTGGAATCGGGAAGGCGAGCCATTGGCCCGAAGGCTCGGCACGAGAGTTTCGGAAACTGCACGACTTGTCGGGTGTTCTAGGACTGCCGTGGTGAGCGGCTTCAACAGGTGGCGAAATCACGGTGAAACCATGCCTAGACGTCGTGGTATTGGGCGACCACCACTCTTTACAGATGTCGGACGTCGTAGGCTGGGCAGACTGGTAAAACAGGACAGGCGGCGAACTGTGGCGGAGCTAACATCAGACAGTAATGCTGGTCAGAGTACAAGTGTGTCTGAACACACAGCGCGCCGACACTCCTGACGATGGGTTTCCGCAGCCGACGACCCATGCATGAACCAATGTCAACACCACGATATCGGCAACTACGACTGAAATGGACAGGTGATCATCGGCACTGGACGTTGGCTCAGTGGCAGATCGTTGCACCGTCTGATGAATCATGACACCTTCCTCATCACGCCGACGGATAGGCGCGAATCGGCCTTCTTCCAGGGAGACCCCTGCTTGACATTTGTACTGCGGGACAGAGACAAGCTGTCGGCGGCTCCATTATACTCTGGTTAACATTCACGTGGATATCCACGGGTCCAGTGGAGCTCATGCAAGGCAGCCAAGGTCTATCGTAGACTGGCTACAGACCACTTACAGTCCTTCAGGACGATCGTGCTTCCCGATGGCAGTGGCATTTTTCAGCAAGATAATGCGCCATGTCACAAATCCAGCAGTGTGATGGAGTGGTTCGAGGGAAAATGAGTGAGCTGCAATTAAGATGCTGCCTCCCCCTACAACGCCGGAAACGCGTATCCTCCTATTTCCATCTATTGTACTATAAATTGTTTTCCTTATTTTGTTACCTGAAGATATGACATTTCTGTGTCCTTATATATTGTAATTGTTTTACTATATATATATATATATATATATATATATATATATATATATATATATATGTATATATACATGTATGTATATAATAACAAAATATGGCAAAATTGCCCAACTCTGCCATTTTAAATACCTCGGTGAAACTGTACAGTCCTCAGGATTAAACGGAATTGCCAATGAACAAAGAATCACCAAGCTCCAGAAGGCCTACAAGCTAACATGGGCGCATTACAACAAGAAGTGCATTTCGACAGACGCAAAATTAAGGCACTATACGACAGTGATTCTTCCAGAAGCAATCTATGCAGCTGAAACAATGGTGATTGACGGTCATTCAAAAATTAAGGAAATAGAAAAGCAGGAAAGAAAAATTCTCAGGAAGATTTACGGTCCAATCAACAAAAATGGCATTTGGATGAAGAGACCACAAAACGAACTCTATAGAAAGATCAACATAGTAACAGATGAAGTCAGAAAGCGCCGAGCCAAATTTTATACACACATCTACAGGATGGAAGACTCCAGAAGGGCAAAGAAATTATTCAACGTTATAACAAGGAGTAAATGTGGCACAGAATGGCTGAAAGAAGTCCAGAGGGATCTACAGCAGATCAACATAAAAAATCTCGAAGATCGCACCGAGTGCCGGCATAAAATCACAAGTGTGAGGTTTGGGGAAAGAACATCGCGTCAGCCCGGTAAAAAATGGACAGAGGAACGGAAGAAGGAGCATTCTGAGAGGATGAGGAGGTTTTGGGAAGCAAAGAAGAAAAACATCCGAAGATGAAATTATGAATTCAAGTTCAATCGCTCTCCTAAAGGGGAACAATCTTTATAATTATATATATATATATATATATATATATATATATATATATATATATATATGTCGATGTATATATGTCGATGTATAATTGCTTTGAATTGTAAATATTATTTGTATTTTTACGCTGGGTCTTGCCTAGGGAAAACTATGCTATCGAACGATTACATCGATAGGTCGTGTGGAGGACCAAAGTGTTTAGGATCTTTGGTAGTGTTAACTCTGCCGCGTGGAGCGCGGGCAGAGAGAGTCTGGCTGGGGTGGTGCAGTGGAGCAGGTGTGTTGTGTGACACTCCCGCGAGTTGCCGCGCTTTCGCGGTTTGGCAGCATGTAATTGCGCTCGACTTGCTATGATAGTTTCCGACACGGTGTCGCGGACGGGAAGCATTAGCTGCACACATCAAGAGCCCGTTTCGCCTGGTGACCGTGTCGAGAAGAAGGCGCGCCAACATCCAGCTTCTGCAACAGCGACGGCCGACAATGAGTGACTGTCGCCATCTCCTCGATCGACGGCTTCAAACCTTCAATCAACCAACATGGAAGACAGCTTTTAAAATTGTTCCATTTGCCTCACAAAATTACAGCAACATAACAGGAATCTTTGTTGCTCATTGTCCCAATTGCATTACCAAGCAGGGTCCCTTCCTTTTCCGGAATGAACCCGAGTGTCGTCGAAATTCAAACGCCAGCATTAAAGTAATATGATTCGATTTCACTGCTTTAATTTCAAAGTTTAGTTAAGGTATTCATAGCTGGCTACAATATTTAGATTACACAAACACAAATTAAGAGTGCGAGTTTTGTTACCATATTTTAGCTTATCTGTGACTGCAGCTCAGCTTGGTACGTACTAAATTTTACTATTGTTAATTGTTCAGAATCATTTAATTCACGGTCAAAGTCAAATCTCTTATTTCTAAATTGCGTAGATTCAAGTAGCTTTTGAAATGATTGTTGAGGTAGCCCAAGACTAACCTTATTTTATTTAATTTCGTAGTGCTTCAGAAACAAAGCTCACTATTAATTTGTCACTAAATTAACTTTCAATTTTTCGGTTTTATTAATTCTTTTGCGAAATTAAGTCAGAGTGTAGCGAAATTTATTACTTCTGACAAACATTCAGTTTTCACACAACACGTGTCAACCTTAAGTTGCCACGCTTTTAGTGCTATTTGTATGTGCATTAACCTTTCTTTTTCAGTTATTATAGTAGTTGTCCATAGGACTGGCGACCGTAATTTTCCCCAAATCTCAAATATCTAATGAACGCTAGTTAATTGTTAACGTAACGACCGCACATTTACTTTCTTTATTAACTTTACCCTTTTTCGAAATTAATTTCCACCAATTTCATTTGCATTTTTCCTTTGATTTAGATGTAACCCTTCCTGCCTCTTTAGCGACGGATTAACTTCGATGACGATTGCTTTCCATTAGGTACACGCGGTTTAATTTTTCACTGTCATTAATGTCGATAAGTGAGGGGACGGTTACATCCCCTCCGCCCCCCCCCCCCCCAAAACTCACCGCCAGATCTGAACCCGATCGAACACATCTGGAATGTCTTCATCAGTAAACACTTCCGGGCTAAGTTGCCGTGGTCGATCTGTAGAACTTCTTCTCCCTGACGTTTCGTTCTCAACTACGGAGAACATCTTCCGAGGGATGTGATTGAAAGTGGCGTCAGAGCTCATCACGCCCCCCCTCCCCCCCCCCTCCCCCCGGAATTTACGGTGATTAGGTAGCTTGTGTGTGCAGATGTCGTGACAACTCCCTCCAGCAATCTACGAAGTTCCCAATTTGCTTCCATGACACGACGCGTCGCCGCTGTTATCCATGTCGAAGGTGGACATACCCGCTATTAAGTAGGCTTGTAACACCACAACTCTATCCATGATCATACATTTTCTACTTGTTTTGCGAAGTTTGCTTTATTACTTGTGCTGAATATTATTCTTGCAAATATGTGGTCAAGTTATAAATTCTGTTTGTTATTTAAAAAAGAGAATACGCATGGAATGTTAACATTTTGAAAGTAGACACGCTGGCCTAGTCAGGGAAAAAGCTATTGTCAAAGAGTGTAATAAATTGTAAAAGCATTATCGCTGGGCGTGCGAGCGCGCCAAAAATGTAGCAGTTAGGAGTCGCAAGGAGACGATTGGTGTCGTTGGTTTCGTGTATTCCACGGTGTGGTTATGCAAAGTGCGAAGACAAAAAGTCTGTTTCCGTGGTTCGGAGCAGTAAAAACTGAATTGGTTGTTTTGGCGGATGTTTAATGTGGGCAAGCTGTGGATTTATTGGGTACAGTACAAATGCAGCAACAGTAATTCACATAACATCAACAGTACTGTGGGCCCTTGTTATTGGCTATGGTATGGCCAGAAGATCGACCTATGCCCTATTTACCGCTAAATGAAGTCACTCGGTAAACCAACGGCATCATGAAGAGAAGTAGGGTTTACACTTTTTATATAGCTAGAATTGTAATAGCCTGCCTAGCGTAAATGGAATTTTATTGCTTAAATAACATTGTTTTCGTGCATGTCACGTAAATAATTTTCCTAGTCATTATCCAAGTAGTATCCCTCCTGTCCCTTTGTATGAACCGAGGTAATCAGAAAAAAACTGAAATTGAAGTGAACATTAATTTATCAGATTATCAAAACAAGACTCCAAGAAGAATATAATAATTCCAATTTCAAAGAAAGCTGGTGTTGACAGATGCGAAAATTACCGAACTATCAGTTTAATAAGTCACAGCTGCAAAATACTAATGCGAATTCTTTACAGACGAATGGAAAAACTGGTAGAAGCCGACCTCGGGGAAGATCAGTTTGGATTCCGTAGAAATGTTGGAACACGTGAGGCAATACTGACCTTAAGACTTATCTTAGAAGAAAGATTAAGGAAAGGCAAACCCACGTTTCTAGCATTTGTAGACTTAGAGAAAGCTTTTGACAATGTTGACTGGAATACTCTCACCCAAATTCTAAAAGTGGCAGGGGTAAAATACAGGGAGCGAAAGGCTATTTACAATTTGTACAGGAACCAGATGGCAGTTATAAGAGTCGAGGGGCACGAAAGGGAAGCAGTGGTTGGGAACGGAGTGAGACAGGGTTGTAGCCTCTCCCCGATGCTATTCAATCTGTATATTGAGCAACCAGTATAGGAAACAAAAGAAAAGTTCGGAGTAGGTATTAAAATCCATGGAGAAGAAATAAAAACCTTGAGGTTCGCCGACGACATTGTAATTGTGTGAGAGACAGCAAAGGACTTGGAAGAGCAGTTGAACGGAATGGACAGTGTCTTGAAAGGAGGATATAAGATGAACATCAACAAAAGCAAAACGAGGATAATGGAATGTAGTCGAATTAAGTCGGGTGATGCTGAGGGAATTAGATTAGGAAATGAGACAAAGTAGTAACGGAGTTTTGCTATTTGGGGAGCAAAATAACTGATGATGGTCGAAGTGGATAGGATATAAAATGTAGACTGGCAATGACAAGGAAAGCATTTCTGGAGAAGAGAAATTTGTTAACATTCAGTATAGATTTAAGTGTCAGGAAGTTGTTTCTCAAAGTATTTGTATGTAGTGTAGCCATGCATGGAAGTGAAACGTGGACGATAAATAGTTTAGACAAGAA
Organism: Schistocerca piceifrons; assembly: GCF_021461385.2. Taxonomy (NCBI): domain Eukaryota; kingdom Metazoa; phylum Arthropoda; class Insecta; order Orthoptera; family Acrididae; genus Schistocerca; species Schistocerca piceifrons. Next base: position 16,930,768 of record NC_060145.1, read on the forward strand.
GAGAATAGAAGCTTTCGTAATGTGGTGCTACAGAAGAATGCTGAAGATTAGATGGGTAGATCACATAACTAATAAGGAGGTGTTGAACAGAATTGGGGAGGAGTTGGTGGCACAACTTGACTAGAAGAAGGGATCGAGTGGTAGGACATGTTCTGAAGCATCAGGGGATCACAAATTTAGTATTGGAGGGCAGTGTGGAGGGTAAAAATCGTAGAGGAAGACCAAGAGATGTGTACACTAATCAGATTCAGAAGTATGTAGGTTGCAGTAAGTAATGGTAGATGAAGAAGCTTGCTGAGGATAGAGTAGCATGGAGAGCTGCATTAAACCAGTCTCAGGACTGAAGACCACAACAACAACAATAATTTTTACAACTTTGGACAATTACCTGATAATTAAATCTTTCGCTGTAGTATGAATGATGTCAGAGATAGAAGATGCAAAAGCCAGTATTAATTAATTAATTCATTCATTCATTCATTAGAGCAACTTTCATAATAAAAAAATTGGTAATAAAACTTTACGGAATTTGGACACTGAATTTCATTGTCAAAGCGCAGTTCTAATTTATAGCTTTTGGCAAAATTTGTAACTTTTATTACAAAGAAATGTCGAAGTAACTGCTAAATTCAAACAACCTTTCTGCTTGCTACAATTACGACAGTGAGTATTACGGTGAGTAACGTAACAAAAAGCTTCTGTCCACATTCAGTAAAAACTCTTACTTTAATTGATATGTTGTATGTGTTTGCTCAAAAATGTTCAAATGTGTGTGAAATCTTATGGGACTTAACTGCTAAGGTCATCAGTCCCTAACCTTACACACTATTTAACCTAAATTATCCGAAAGACAAACACACACACCCATGCCCGAGGGTGGACTCGAACCTCCGCCGGGACCAGCCGCACAGTCCCATTGACTGCAGCGCCTGAGACCGCTCGGCTAATCCCACGCGGCTATGTGTCTGTTATTTGATTATTATCTGACTACTGTGATGTGTGCTGTTAACTTCTTGAAAGTGTGCGTCAGGTGCTGTTCATACGTCATGACGCCAATAACTAATCTTACGTAAAATTGCTTACGAGTATAAAGTTCAGTTTCAGTTTAATTACTCTTGTTCCGGTAAGGAACTAACGACCGTTGGTTATTTCATTAATGCCATACTTTGAAAACGTTTCTTCCAAATTTTCCACTAACTACTATTAATTGAAAAACTAGTTTACGTAATTAAAAATATATAAAGTTAACCAAACTTTGTTTCTAAACGTCATTGCTACAATACTGAGCAGTGGCTATTCGGTTATGACTTCATCTACTTCTCTCAGTTTTGCATTATTCTTCGGAGTAGATGCCTTTTCCCCGCAGATTAGGGGCTTTAAGTACACGGCCACATAGAAAAGCCTAATTAGCCAGAGAGGTAGGAGGGTTACAGACTATTGATCAGGATGATCAATGTGTATTGGTTACATCGCATGACGAAGATCAAAATGTTGTACCTTGACGGAATAGTGAGAATGTCTACTTTTACTTGTTCTGTGAGTATCACATCTTAGTCGAAAACGGGGCGACATACGCAGTAACAGGTAAGAGGTAAGGTGATTTTTCGAGAAATTTTTGGCGACTGTTGACTATGAAGAGACATCGAAGCCAGACCATAAGTAGCAGGAAATATACCTTTACATGGTTTAAAGGTACTGCCGCTCTCTCTGTACAGGCGGACGTTCGTTATTTTGTGATTGTTCGTTTGATCGCTACAATGTTAGGCGAAAAACGCTAAGACTGAACTTACCGTTGGAGCTGTTGCGACTGAAAAAGCATCGATGTACAGCTCGATCTTTCATTTGTTACATTATACGTCATTACTAATGAATAACCCTCGTGTTGTCAGTTAAGAGCTTGTACAGCAGTTGTTGTAACACCAGGAATCCATGTGAAACTATGGCGGGGCGTAGCTGTAACACCAGCACGATGTCGTTTTCGACAGCGAAATGTGCACAAATCAAAAGGGGTGGTTTCATCGACGCCCTTTGTGCCACCTTCTGAGTGCTTTTCATGTCGATTCTGAGCAGCGGTCTGTATCAACTGTTTTCCTGGCCCACCGGTTAGGAATCCGCGTGATTTCGACGCTATGTGTGTCACGGTTATGAGCTCCATTGCAGAGCCGTCGAAAGAACGGATGAAACTTGGGTAAGAGGGGGTATAACTACCGTCTCATCGTGTGACATGCCCACGATGGGCTTGGGCAGGATTGTGCTGAAATTTGGTGCCAATGTCAAATCACATGCTGACATGAACTTCTAAGCTGGGGCTTCCTTTTACGCAACACATATATTGTTGAATCAATCACAGTAATCAAATATACTAGAAATATACAACTATATATGTAACAAAAGAAAGCAAGAACTCAAATTGGGTTACAAAATATATACATACCGGTATGTGAGCTATTCATCGTCGTCACTCAGAAGATCGAATAACTCTTCTGTTTCATGCTCTGACAGAACTGTAGTTGATGTAGAGGGTTGAACGTCGCTCAAAAGATGATGTTGCAGTTCGACTGGTTTTGTCGCAAAAGAGGAACTTTCGTTCGTTACAATAAGCTCCAATACGTCTGACGGTATGTCAAAAGATGCACAATCTTTATTTTCTTTCTTCAGCTGGTCTCTCAATATGATCAAAGTATTAATTGTCTTTAACGATAATCTGTTACGTTGTTTAGTTTATATAAGGTTCATAGAACTGAATATTCTTTCCACTTCTGCATTTGAATGCGGTAGGCATAGAACAGTCATTGCTAGCTGTGAAATCAAAGAAAAAGGATTCTCCCCTGCGGCATTTTTATACTGCAAAACCTCACTCCAAAATCGAACAGTGTTAGCAGTGTTATTCCCCCTAATGAAGTTGATATTATGCCATTCTTGCAGCATACCGTCTATGAAATCGCCACTAAAACCCAATTCTTTGGCTACATCCGCTACTGCATTATTTTTATTCACTTTTACTGTTTCTTCAACATTCAGCATTGACATTTTTTTCAGGATCGTAACGTTACTTGGCAGTCTTTGTTGAATTCTTTAATGAGTTTCAGACTAAATTGAATGCATCTCTTCTTCAAATAAACTTTATTTTCTTCAGACAAACTTGACTCAGACAATTTCTGTTCAAACATAAAGCCAAGGTTCGGATTCGCGTACATACGAGGGTTATTCCAAAAGTAAGGTCCGACTGATTGCCAAATTGAAACCACAGTGAACATCAGAAATGTTTTACTTGTAACAATTAGCTACACCTTTCAGCTACTTCTCTACGTAGTCGCCGTTCTGACTTAGACTTTTGTCATAGCGTTGTACCAACTTTTCAATAGCCTCATCATAGAAGGCAGCCGCCAGTGCTTTCCGCCAATTCTCCACGCTGGCCTACACCTCGTTGTCTGTGTCAAAATGTTGTCTTCAAAGACAGCGGTTCATGTGACCAGAGATGAAACTCAGGGGGAGACAATTGCGGACTGTATTGTGGGTAATCTCACATTTCCATTTGAAAACGATGCAGGAGCATCTTCATTGCCCCTGCAGAATGCGGCTGAGAATTGTCTTGAAGAAGAAACAGCACGACAGTTATATAATGTTAGCTGCATAGCTTCAGGCGAAATTTCTCACCAGGCCCTCGTACTTGGCGGCAGACACTATTTTCTAGACATCTTTACGCACTCACTGCCAGCTCAGAAATGAGAAGAGCGACGTGATGCTAACTGGGGTTATACTAGAGACACTACCCAACACATCTGTGCAAAGCTTTATCGGATTTTCATAGTCGTTTCCATTTCGCGACCGATCGGACCTTACTTTTGGAATAACCCTCGTACATTCTCTTGGAACTGGTGTTGTCAACAAATCAACAGTTGGAAAAACTATGTTTTGTCCGAGTGACTGCATGAGAAATACAGGTGTATCAAGTAATTTAGTGGGGTCATTGTCTTCTTCTTCAAAAGCTTTTATTGCTATTTGTACGTCTTTTAAAGCATGTTTAAGGTAAAACATGTAAAGATGATTTGAGTCGTCACAATGCATCTTGTACAAAAGATCGGAAGTGTAACAATTGTCTTGAACCATGGCAAGTGAAAAATGTAGCTTTTGTTCTTCCCACTGCTCCAGAATTCTTCGTGTTGCTGGTTCAATTGAAAGCCAACGTGTTGCACAGACCTTCAAAATTTTTAGTGGCTGTTTTCCACAATTTATTGTCTCATAAACCTTTTTATATTCCTCTTGTCCTTTGGGTGAAATGGAGAACCAATTGTAGGTTTCCCGTACAAGAAACTCTATGTTTCTAGGTATGGTATTCACTGAGGCGTGTGACACTGCAAGCAGAAGAGGGTGACAAATGCAACGGATCAATACCAAATGCTTCAAACCATATTCTCTCTTGAGTTGTTCGAAAAGCCCATCGTTTATTCCAACCATTGCAGAAGCATTATCTGTGCCAATTCCTACCATATTAGCGATTGGAAGTTTGAAATCTTTCAAAGAATTCACAAGAACAGCAGCCAGATTTCTTGCATCTGCAGTTTCTACTACAGCGAGTTTGAGAATTGCTGATCTAATGGTTTGATTGTTTACACTATAGTACCGTATAACGGTACCTAGCATTTTAGATATTGATACATCTGTAGATTCATCTATTAGTACACTGTATTTTTGGTTACCTATATCTTCAACCAATGATTGTGTAAAATATGGAGCCAAAACTTTAGTTATAACGTTAGTGCACTTTGTACAATGTAATTGCATGTTTTTAGCGTCCTCATCACCGGAAAACACCTTCTTGCACAGTATTCCTAAATGATCTACAGCTAGAATAGAACAGTGTTCAGCAATAAATAAAGAAAGCGTGCCTTCTGCTCTGCTTGCTATTCTAACTGTAGTTTTCGGAACAATTTTCACAGGTAAGATGATTTGTGTTTTCTTTTAATCAATTTTTTGTTTATGCTTAATAGTTTTCGAATGCTTTCTAATATCACACAATTTAGCATCAAACTCTGTTGTACATACTTGACATCTTGCCTTGGATAAGTCTCCAACGGCTGGTTTCAGCCACCCATTGAATTCAAGTTCTGCTTCCCACGCATCCCGATATTTCTGAGCGTACTGCTCTTCTTCTGCGGTAAATCCATTATGTAAGCCACCACAACATAAGTTTCACCAATTTATAATCACTGAAAATACACTAAAACTCAGGTGAACTAGAGGTCACGCAACAATCTACTCACTCGGTAACGCGATATCAGTCTTATTGTTCATTGTTTAAAACGTAATAATGTCTGAGATATCCCCACCGAATTGTTCTTGCGTTACCACTGTGCATGTGGTAATAATTTAACTGCGAGTTAACATTTCGAAAAATTAGAGGTTGCTGGACAGAAATGTATTTTATTATACTTAATATTACGTATGTTATTTGTCAATTCGAAAAATAAAGGGAGTTCAAAAGTTGAAGAATTATAGATCGATACGTTATCGACGATAACAGGCTAGTGGGTAATGAATAATGAATTTTCTATAGTCAAGGTTTTCTTACTCTGTACGCAATTCCCACATTCAGGTTTACTAAATGCTGAACAATGCTACATGATCTGCTAAGAACTTGATTTAACTTAGTAAATCAAGAACAAATTTAGTGTAGTACCTATTCTATGGTTAAAATTTTAGTTTTGTTAATGAAAATACTGGCCCAAAATAGTTTTGATTTGTACTTCAAAAGTCGTCAGTACTCCAAAAGTCGCCAGATAAGTAGCTAAATAATTTTTGTAGCTAAAAAGTTTTTTTTTTTTTTTGTCGCTAAGACGAAGGCAGAAGTCGCCATTTCTAGCGACAAAGTCGCTAAATTGGCAACACTGGCCTGTTTAGGTTTTATGTTGGTAACGCCACGTAGCGCTCTGTATGAAAATCACTCGCTGTGCTGTGTGCAGCCTGTGGCTGGTTGGCATTGTTGGAATACTCGCAATTGTAGTGTTGGGCAGTTGGCTGTGAACAGCGCGTAGCGTTGCGCAGTTGGCGGCTCACCTCCAACTGCCCAAGACTACAATAGCGAGTATTCCAACAATGCCAACCAGCCACAGGCTGCACACAGCACAGCCAGTGATGTTCATACAGAGCGCTACGTGGCTTTACCAACATAAAAACCTAAACAGCCTACTTACAACGAAACTAACTCAAACTGACTAATGCTAAGAACAACACACACACACCCTCATGCCCGAGGAAGGACTCGAACCTCCGGCGGGAGGGGCCGCGCAGTCCGTGTAATTTCTAAACAGGCCTGCGTTCTAAACGTTGTAACTACTCCGAAAGCAGTAATCGGATTCTAAAGAGTGAAACGACTTTCAGTTTCTCTCCTGAAGAATTGCAGTACTAGGAGCAAAAATTACTACAGTTGCCCTCAAATAAGCAAAATTGATACCGAGACGTCTGTAATTAATGTAACTACACTGAAGCGCCAAAGAAACTGGTACAGGCTTGCGTACCAAATACAGAGATATGTAAACAGGCAGAATACGCCGCTGCGGTCAGCAACGCCTGTATAAGGCAAGTGTCTGGTGCAGTTGTCAGAACGGTTACTGCTGCTACAATGCCAGACTATCGGGATTAAACTGAGTTTGAACGTGGTGTTGTAGTCGGCGCATGAGGGATGGAACACAGCGTCTCTGAGGTAGCCATGAAGTGGGGAGATTTTTCTGTCGACCTTTTCACGAGTGTACCGTGAATATCAAGAATCCGGTAAAACATCAAATATCCGACATCGCTGCGGCTGGAAAAAGATACTGCTAGAACGGGATCAACAAAAATTTCAGAATGAGATTTTCACTCTGCAGCGGAGTGTGTGCTGATATGAAACTTCCTGGCAGATTAAAACTGTGTGCCCCACCAAGACTCGAACTCGGGACTCTTGCCTTTCGCGGGCAAGTGCTCTACCAGCTGAAGTTCGCACGAGAGCTTCTGTAAAGTTTGGAAGATAGGAGAGGAGATACTGGCAGAAGTAAAGCTCTGAGGACCGGGACTGAGTCGTGCTTCAGTAGCTCAGATGGTAGAGCACTTTCCCGCGAAAGGCAAAGGTCCCGAGTTCGAGTCTCGGTCGGGCACAAAGTTTTAATTTGCCAGAAAGTTTCATATCAGCGCACACTCCGCTGCAGAGTGAATATCTCATTCTGGAAACATTCCCCAGGCTGTGGCTAAGCCATGTCTCCGCAGTACCCTTTCTTTCAGGAGTGCTAGTTCTGTAAGGTTTGCAGGAAAGCTTCTGTAAAGTGTGGAAGGTAGGAGACGAGATACTGGCAGAAGTAAAGCTCTGAGGACCGGGAGTGAGTCGTGCTTCGGTAGCTCAGATGGTAGAGCACTTGCCCGCGAAAGGCAAAGGTCCCGAATTCGAGTCTCGGTCGGGCACACAGTTTTAATCTGTCAGGAAGTTTCAACGAGAATTGTTCAGTGTGACAGAAGTGCAGCCCTTCCGCAGATTGCCGCATATTTCAATGCTGGGCAACCAACAAGTGTCAGCGTGCGTACCAGTCAACGAAACATCATCGACATGGGCTTTCGGATCCGAAGACCCACTCGTGTATCCTTGATGACTATACGACACATAGCTTTACGATTCGCCTGGACCCGACAACACCGACACTGGACTGTTGGTGACTGGAAACATGTCATCTAGTCGGGCCAGTGTCGTTTCAAATTCTATCGAGCGGATCAACGTGTACGGGTATGTAGACATCCTCATGAATCCACAGACCCTGCATGTCGGCAGGGGACGGTTCGAGTTGGTGGAGGCTCTGTAATGGCGTGGGGCGTGTGCAGTTGGAGTGGTGTGGGACCCCTAATACGTCTACATACGACTCTGACAGGTGACACGTACATAAGCATCCTGTCTGATCACCTGCACCCATTCGTGTCCGTTGGGCATTCCGACGGACTCGGGCAATTCCCACACGTCCAGAATTGCTACAGAGTGGCTCCAGGAACACTCATCTGAGTTTAAACACTTACGCTGACCATCAACCTTCCCAGACATGAATGTTATTGAGCGTATCTGCGACACCTTGCAACGTGCAGTTCAGACGAGATCTTGCGTATTTATGTTCAGCCCTGCAGGATTCATGGTGTCAGTTCCCTCCAGCACTACTTAAGACACAAGTCGAGTCCATGCCACGGCGTGTTGCGGCACTTCTGCGTGCTCGCGGTGTCCCTACATGATATTAGGCAGGTGTACCAGTTTATTTGGCTCTTCAGTGTATGAAAAGAAATAGTGCGTCATTTAAACAGGACTCTTTGACAGTTAGATCTGAGTGTAAACAGAATTACGGCGTCTTAACCGGTTCCTGCAAAACACTGCCCGGCAAAAAAAGTGGAACATCCACATGACACGGACAAGTGCTAGTGTAGGTACTCCCCATCCGCGGGTGTCTCAGTGGAGGTCTGTGACAGGTAGAACGGCCACCAGACTGCATCAGCGTTGTTCTTCTTTAGTGTCGATACAGGCCTGCTAGGGCGTATAAAGGGCGTGAGCAGCGCCAGATGTCGAGTGATCGCTGAGAAGGGCGCGGGAGTGCCGCGTAGCGTATGAGACAGCGTTATGAGCACCTGAGTGACTCTGAAAGGTACCCCCGTATCGGTCGTCCGCCGGTCGAACCGACAGTATTCAGATTTGTGGGGCATACGACTGTGACTGGTCCGTTAGTCCAGCAGTTTGGTGTTTTTACCTGGAAAGTTTTCCCAGAGTCTTAAAAATAGATATTATTGTAGATTTTGACGTACTCTTTCCAAATTTTCACTGTGGTAACTTATAAACTGAAGAGGCAAGGAAACTGGTACACATGCCTAATATCGTGTAGGGCCCCCGCGAGCATGCAGAAGTGCCGCAACACGACTTGGCATGGACTCGACTTGTGTCTGAAGGCGGAGGTAACTGAGACTATGAACCCTGCGGGGCCGTCCACAAATCCGCAAGAGTACGAGAGGGTGGAAATCTCTTCTGAACAGCACGTTGCAAAGCATCCCAGATATGCTCAATAATGTTCATGTCCAGTTAGTATGGTGGCCAGTAGAGTGTTCCTGGAGCCACTCTGTAGCAATTCTGGACGTGTGGGAATTGCCCTAGTCCGTCGGAATGCACAACGGACACGAACGGGTGCAGGTGATCAGACAGGATGGTTACGTACGTGTCACCTGTCAGAGTCGTATCTAGACGTATCAGGGTCCCATATCACTCCAAATGCAATAGTCCCATGCCATTACAGAGCCTGAACCAGCTTGAAGAGTGCCCTGCTGACATGCAGGGTCCATGGATTCATGAGGTTGTCTCCACACTCATACACGTCCGTCCACTCGACACAATTTGAAACGAGACTCGTCCGACCAGGTAACAAGCTTCCAGCGACGAATACTCCAAAGTCGGTGTTGAGGGACTCAGGCCAGGCTTAAAGCTTTTAGTCGTGTAGTGATCGAGGGGACAAGAGTGGACCTTCGGCTCGGAAACCCCATATAGATGATGTTTCGTTGAATGGTTCGCACATTGATACTTGTTGGTGGCCCAGCATTGAAATCTGCAACACTTTGCGGAAGGGTTGCACATATGTCACGCTGAACAGTTCTTTTCATTCTTCGTTGCTACCGTTCTTGCAGGATCTTCTTCAGACCGCAGCGATGTCGGAAATTGGATGTTTTACCGGACTCCTGATATTCACGGTACACTCGTGAAATTGTCGCTCGCGCGCTGGCTATAACACTACGTTCAAACTCACTTAAAACTTGATAACATGCCATTGTAGCAGCAGTAACCGTTGTAACAACTGCGGCAGACACTTAATGTCTTAGATAGGCGTTGCCGGTCATAGCACCATATTATGCCTCTTTGCATATCTCTGTATTTGATTTCGCATGCCTATACCAATTTTTTTGGCGCTTCAGTGTATAATCAGTGTTACAGTCTTATAAAATAACGATAATACTGATAGCCTTTTAAAAAAATTTAGTTTTTTGCCCGAAACACTATCGAACCGTTTGTTTTTACCCCTCAGAAAATATAATTTTACCCCTCTGGGGGCAATCATACCCATGTTGGGAACCGCTGAGCTATGCAGTACAGTGATATGGATTCGGATCTCTTGACGGTTACACTCTTGACTCGCGTGGAATCTCCATTACCACACTTCACTAACCGGCTCTCTTGTACGAAATTATGTGGCATACATTTCGGTTTATAGCGATTACTGCCGAAGGTGACACAGTGCCTTCCACTAATCGCCTATGCTAATCGTCATTACTCGGCTGTAAAAAATTCTTCTGGCTACTTTGCAGGTCTGTGTTGTATACGAGTTCTAGATATCATTACGAAGGAAAAGTATGGGAGTGGTGGGTCTCACGTATTACACATCAGCAGACAAGTGATGCAGGACCGCCAGCTAGAAAACGGGTTTAATGGGGAGCTGTTGCCAATTACTTTCTAGATTACGGATCAGAGGAGGAAGGAAATTCACGTACCTCCAAGATCAATAACAGGGTCGGCCATTTTGAGAAGTTCCCAGTTCTCGTGTTCCTCCTTGAAGGGGGTCACCACGGTGAGGTGGTGGCCCCTCCTGCCCAGCTCCACCAGCATCTCTCGAAAGACGATCCAGTGGCTTTTGCCACCCATGGGAAATAAGGCCAGGATGTTGGCGCCATTCGATGGCAGCACAAAGCAGCACGCCAGAGTAGCCGAGACGAACAGAGCCACACCCTGTAACGACAAGATCAGCAGGTGGCAACCACTTCTGCACCTGTACTCTCCAAACAGCCTTAAGTGCCTGCTCCACAATGTACCCCAAACACATACTTGTCTGGACACACATTAATGGACATTACACTGAGGTTACAAAAGTCATGGGATACCTCCTAATATAATGCCGGACTTCGTTTTGCCTGGTGTAGAACATGCAGCTGTACATGGCATGGACTCAGCAAGTCTTTGGAGATCCACTGCAGAACTATTGAGCTGTTCTGCCTCGATAGCCGTCCACAATTCCGAAAGTGTTGCCACTGCAGGAATTTGTGCGTGAACTGACCCCTCGATTGGGTCTCCTAAGTGTTCAAAGGGATTCATGTTGGACGATCTGGGTGGTCAAATCATTCACCCAAATTGTCCACAATCTGTTTCAAATCAATTTTAAACAACTGTGGTTCAAAAAAAATGGTTCAAGTGGCTCTGAGCACTATGGGACTTAACATCCATGGTCATCAGACCCCTAGAACTTAGAACTACTTAAACCTAACTAACCTAAGGACAGCACACAACACCCAGTCATCACGAGGCAGAGAAAATCCCTGACCTCGCCGGGAATCGAACCCGGGCGCGGGAAGCGAGAATGTTACCGCACGACCACGAGCTGCGAACGTAAACAACTGTGGCCCAGATACAAGGTGCGTTGTCATCCATAAAAATTCCGTCATTGTTTGGGAATATGTTGTTGTTGTTGTTGTTGTTGTTGTGGTGGTGGTGGTGGTGGTGGTAGTGGTGGTGGTGGTCTTCAGTCCTGAGACTGGTTTGATGCAGCTGTCCATGCTACTCTATCCTGGGCAACCTTCATCATCTCCCAGTACGTATTGCAACCTACGTCCTTCTGAATCTGCTCAGTGTATTCATCTCTTGGTCTCCCTCTACGATTTTTACCCTCCACGCTGCCCTCCAATACTAAATTGGCTATCTCTTGATTCCCCCAGAACATCAGAACATGTCGTACAACCCGATCCCTTCTTCTAGTCAAGTTGCGCCACAAACCCCTCTTGTCCCCAATCCTATTCAGTACCTCCTCATTAGTTATTTGATCTACCCATCTAATCTTCAGCATTCTTCTGTAGCATCACATTTCGAAAGCTTCTACTCTCTTCTTGTCTAAACCATTTATCGTCCATGTTTCACTTCCATACATGGCTACACACCATACAAATACTTTCAGAAACGGTTTCCTGGCATTTAAATCTATACTCGATATTAACAAATTTCTGTTCTTCAGAAACACTTTCCTTGCCATTGCCAGTCTGCGTTTTGTATCCTCTCTATTTTGACCATCATCAGTTATTTTACTCCCCAAATAGCACGACTCATTTACTACTTTAAGTGTCTCATTTCCTAATCTAATTCCCTCAGCATCACCCGACTTAATTCGACTACATTCCATTATCCTCGTTTTGCTTTTGTTAGTGTTACAAGGCCAGATCAGTCAATCATCCAGACTGTTGCCCCTGCAACTACTGAAAAGGCTGTTGCCCCTCTTCAGTAACCACACTTTGTCTAGCCTCTCAACAGATACCCCTCCGTTGTGGTTGCTCCTTCGGTATGGCTACCTGTATCGCTGAGGCACGCAAGCCTCCCCACCAACGCCAAGGTCTATGGCTCATGGGGTGGTTGGGAATATAAAGTGCATGAATGGCTGCAAATAATCTCCAAGCAGTCGAAAATAACCATTTCCAGTCAATGACCCAGTCCAGTCCATTAAACACAGTCCACAACATTGTGGAACCACCACCAGCTTGCATAGTGCTGTGAGTTAACGAGCATTACGATCTCATTTAAGTATATGACCAAAAGAGTCAGCCTACAGGAACTGTGAATCGAATCCTGTCATTCAGTACTTTGTGTCACAAAGGGCGCAGATTCACCACAAGTTAGGGAAATTCACAGGCGTCTATTGTCTACTGAGGCCTAAACACTGTAGTGTGCGAGTGAGACAAAAAATGGCTCTGAGCACTGTGGCACTTAACAGCTGAACTCATCAGTTCCCTAGAACTTAGAACTACTTAAACCTAACTAACCTAAGGACAGCTCACACACCCATGCCCGAGGCAGGATTCGAACCTGCGACCGTAGCTGTCGCGCGGTGCCAGACTGAAGCGCCTAGAACCGTTCGGCCACTCCGGCCGGCGCGAGTGAGACAAACGAGAACCTACGTCATAGGGAAACCCTGTAGAAGCCTTTTGCGGCCAAGGAGACGTAGCAGTGTTAAATATGGCGGATCTAAGATCGGTCATAAAGGCAAACATTTATGAAAACTATTTAATTCTGTAGTAATGCAGGGCATCTAGCCACTGTAATTTTAATCTGCCGTCCTCCGTTAATTTTCATGGTGGTTCCAATAAAACTTGAATATTGATCACATCTATGTTTAGGATTTACTGTCAAAATGAAATTAACAAGTTTTGTAACAAAGACCTGAATGCTAAAATCGGAACGCTTTGTTCGATCTTAACGATCGACATTTCACATAGAAGCGCATCATTAAAATGACATACGTTGTAAATATCAACTCTGCAACTTTATTTGTTTAAGAGATTTAGTAACTTTAAATTATCAGTATTTACAATTAAGCATCAGATCATCGTTTCCTCCACTCAAAACACAGTGAACGATAAGAGCATGACACCTTGTTGAAACATTATGTAATACAATATTTGTTGTATAGTTTAGTGCATAATAGTTACTTTAGTTCTTTATGTATTTGTCAGAAAGGACATTGGTGCAAGGCTACTGCCCTTGACATTCAAAGCTAAGAAGGAAATTGTATTGGTTTTATGTAAAAGAATTTAACTTTTAATATGTAATGGATATTATTGTTACTTTATTTAGAACGTGAAAGTGGTCACGCTTTGGTTATTTAAATATCTTAAAATGTAAAATAATGTAGAATCAGCTGTAGCCAATCAGATGGACGGCTTCAGGAAAGAGAACTGCCCTAGTCAATTGAGTGACGATATTCGGCGGAAAACGCGGCCGGTGACGGGCAGAGAGGGACAGTTCTATTCGAGACACCAAAGGGGACAGTTCGGCTGGTGAGACCAAAGTGTACAGTTCGTCTGTAGACACCAGAAACAGTCAGTGATGGCGGAGACGCGGAAGCGGACGGTCGGCGTTTAGGTAGCTAGGAAATGAGACGACTCAGAAAAGTTCGCGTTGTGTAGTATCGCGGGACTTAGTCTCTGAGCGGTGAGCAGCCGCGCGCCTGGTATGAACTCTAGCTTTTTGCGAAGATAACGAGGTGGAATATTGACTTATTTCGCGATGAGATTGTGAATGATCGAACTGTATCAAATGGATATGCGCTCGAGTGTGGCAGTGACTCTAAATACTATCACTTCCGCCGGCCGGGGTGGCCGAGCGGTTCTAGGCTCTACAGTCTGGAACCGCATGACCGCTACGGTCGCAGGTTCGAATCCTACCTCGAGCATGGATGTTTGTGATGTCCTTAGGTTAGTTAGGTTTAAGTAGTTCTAAGTTCTAGGGGACTGATGACCTCAGAAGTTAAGTCCCATAGTGCTCAGAGCCTCTGTCACTTGCGCTATTAGTTTGCTTCCTAAATAAACATTATTCTAACCAAATCGCAACTGTGTGGCCTACATCATTTATGGGTCGTTAATTTAGTTCCCGATATTATTATTACTGTCAAGTTATGTATGCTGTATGTTATATATAGAGGGGTCCAAAAAAAGTATCCACTGTTTAAAAGTCCACAACTGGCAAACTAATTGACGGAGTTGTCTCATCTTTGGTAGTGTAATAGTTGTAGTTCCGGCAATCACCACACAAGCTTTGTATTGCGTTGTTTTGTTTTGTCAGATGACAGTCGCTAGATAGTCAGTGTTTTGTTCTTAGTTGCACCTAATTACTCGGGTAAACATAGCTGGCGCAAGGCTTACATTCGATGAAAGGAAGTCAGTTTTGAAGTGGTATTTTAAGTACGAAAACATTAATTAGGTTCAACGGTAATGGCGAAATGAGTATCAAGCAGAGCCACCGACACGTTTAGCGATTCGTCGTATTCGAGACAAATTTGAAGCCTAAGGCTGTGTTAAAGATTTACACAAACAACGACCTGGACGACCTGTAACAGTAACAAGTCCAGCTAACTCCCGTCGTGTGTTACAACAATTCACTCACTCACCACAAAAGTCTGTGAGACAGTGTGCCCGTGAAACTGGAGTGAGTCGCTCAAGTGTTCGGTGAATTTTGAAGACAGCAAAGTGGAAGTGCGACATCCCACGATTGCTACAGCAATGAACGAGGACGACCCAGATCGTAGAATGGAGTACTGCGAGTGGTTTACTAACATGGTGCGCAACGATGAAGAGTTTGCAGAGATGACTGTGTGGTCTGACGAGGCACAGTCCAAACTCAGTGGTACAGTAAATCGCCACAATTGCATGTACTGGGCCGCCGAAAATCCGAACGTCGATGTAGACAAAACCGTGAATTTGCCAGGAGTAAATGTGTGGTGTGGGTTGTCTTACCGGGGCCATTCTTCTTTAATGGCACAGTTACTGGTGAGGTGTACCTTCTGAAGCTTCAGACATCCATTTTACCTGCCATCCGAGACTTGTATGGAGACAGAAGAGTTTACTTTCAACAAGATGGTGCCCCAGCCCACTACCAAAATCGTTTGAGGGCGTATCTCGACGAAAATCTACCAGGAATATGGATGGGCCGCAGAGGTGCTGTGGAGTATCCACCACGTTCCCCAGACATAGCTCCTCTGGACTTTTACCTGTGGGGAACACTAAAGGACGTCGTTTATCGACAAACGCCACGCACATTGGATGAACTTTGGGAATCCATCGTACAATAAAGTGCAAATATCCAAATGAACACGTTGCAGTCAGTAGTTCGTGCTGCAGTTCGGCGGCATCGTTTGTCTGTCGATGTTAATCGAGACCATTTCGAACACCTACAGTGATATCTTTAAGTTGGACTTTGAACTACACTGTCACCAAAAATGAGACAACTCCGTCCATTAGTTAGCAAGTTATGGACTTTTAAACGGTGGATACATTTTTTTGGACCCCTCTGTATGTTATATTCACTTTGTATTTCGCAAACTTGCCATCAGCCAGACTATTTAACCAAAGGGTCACAAGTGTGTAATTTAGGGCGTGTAATGCGACATGTACGGTTCAACCCCTAGACGAGTTCGAGCCAAGACATCTCTACGGAGAGGAACCGCATTTGAGCCCGAACGTCTATGGGATGTTAGCTCCGACTGCCTGGTTGACAACCTGGATCCATGACTTCGTGGGGTCTGCGCCACACTCAAACCCTACCATCAGTTCTTACCAACTGAAATCGGGACTTATCTATCAAGCCCAGGGCTTTCCGGTCGTCTAGGCTCCAATGGATATCGTCATGAGCCCAGGAGACGCACAGTAGGTGGTGTCGTGCTATTAGAAAGACGCTCATGTCGCTCGTCTACTGCCATAGCCTGTTAACGCCAAATTTCGCCGCACTCTCCTAATGAAAACGTTCGTTGTACGTCCCGCATTGATTTCTGCGGTTATTTCACACAGTGTTGCTGCCCTGTTAGCGCTGACAACTGTACGCTGCTACTCTCGGTCGTCAAGTGTTGTCCATGGTGAGAGGTGATGCTTGAAATGTGGTACACACTGTGGGGCGGCGGTTAATTTGTAAAAAACCTATCTAATTGCTGTATAAATGCTTGCATGTTGAATCAGTTTCTGGCTTTTAGAATGTTGTTGATGCTGTCTTTCGCCGTTCTCAACACTGGCTCTCTATTTAGTTTTTAGCACCCAGAAAGTGATTTAACAAAACGTGGAGCCAGTAATTAGAGATCCTAGTGCCCACTTCATCTGAGAATACCATTATAGCTGCAGCTTATAGCTCTGAGGAATTAGGAGATTGTCCAGGATTTCTAATCAAAAACGGTTTTCCAAACTAGTTGAGTATATTCTGAAATTCACTGATAAAAAACACAAGTATCCCTACAACCTTACTAACAGAGCAGTTCAGAGTCTAATGCGCTGATGCAACTATAAATGTCCGAATTAAATGTTAAAAAGAATGCTCGCCATAATTTGATGAAAATATTTCATCAAACGCCACGCTAAATATTTGGTAGAATGTCTGTCCCGCGACGGCACGTGAAAATACGACAATACGCAAACTGAAGCTAGATAATGAAAATCATCCCAGAATTAACACTTCACTTGAAATGTTTTCATGGTTCCGCATATCTCTAGTAACTTAATACGGCACCCGAGGCTGTTTGTAGCAGTGATACCGATGCGACGCGACTCCCGACACAGATGGCGTGTCATTCAGCGTCTGGAGAGAACTGGGGCCTTCCTTCCTCGCGCAGCGTTCTTATATATAAAGCCGCGGTGCGGACGGCTAAGGGAACGCCTGATCAAATCGGCTCTCCCGACTAACCGCTGGGCTAGTAACGCACCACTTCAAGTTACATAATAATTTATAGCTTCTTTTGCTGATGGCCAATGAAGCTCTTAATTTAAACGTGCATTCAGCACGCAGGTAAGTATTGATAATAAAATTTTGACGTGGCTAAGTTAAATATTTTGGGCGAGAGAATTAATTTAATTACACTGCACACAGTAGATAAGCTCTGAACTGGCCCTTTTGAGATCCGCTATCGCTATAATTTTATAGGTATTCAAAAGAAACTTTTCACATCTTCATAGTCATAGCGGACCTCCAACCTATTTAAATCTAAACATCCTAGCCTTATTTATTAGCCTACTTAATCTATCTTGCTTCCTTCAGTTTTGAGATGAAAACCAGAAAATCATGAATTTCCACTAAAATCTTAATTTATGAAATCCAAAGTACTGTTTTTATTAAATCATTATGAAAGATGAATCTAAATATAAATTTTGAAATCTCTAGCTCATTTCTGTTGCGCCAATAATTTTTTCAGAAAAATGTCCAAATTTCGAAAATGGCTGAAGTTATCGAACTGATATTTAACTCACATTAATTTAGTATTATTCCTGACATGCTAGAAAAGTTTTAGGTCATTTCCTTGATTTTTAAGGTATTGCGCAACATTTATGACGTCAAAGCTACACTCCTGGAAATGGAAAAAAGAACACATTGACACCGGTGTGTCAGAGCCACCATACTTGCTCCGGACACTGCGAGAGGGCTGTACAAGCAATGATCACACGCACGGCACAGCGGACACACCAGGAACCGCGGTGTTGGCCGTCGAATGGCGCTAGCTGCGCAGCATTTGTGCACCGCCGCCGTCAGTGTCAGCCAGTTTGCCGTGGCATACGGAGCTCCATCGCAGTCTTTAACACTGGTAGCATGCCGCGACAGCGTGGACGTGTACCGTATGTGCAGTTGACAGACTTTGAGCGAGGGCGTATAGTAGACATGCGGGAGGCCGGGTGGACGTACCGCCGAATTGCTCAACACGTGGGGTGTGAGGTCTCCACAGCACATCGATGTTGTCGCCAGTGGTCGGCGGAAGGTGCACGTGCCCGTCGACCTGGGACCGGACCGCAGCGACGCACGGATGCACGCCAAGACCGTAGGATCCTACGCAGTGCCGTAGGGGACCGCACCGCCACTTCCCAGCAAATTAGGGACACTGTTGCTCCTGGGGTATCGGCGAGGACCATTCGCAACCGTCTCCATGAAGCTGGGCTACGGTCCCGCACACCGTTAGGCCGTCTTCCGCTCACGCCCCAACATCATGCAGCCCGCCTCCAGTGGTGTCGCGACAGGCGTGAATGGAGGGACGAATGGAGACGTGTCGTCTTCAGCGATGAGAGTCGCTTCTGCCTTAGTGCCAATGATGGTCGTATGCGTGTTTGGCGCCGTGCAGGTGAGCGCCACAATCAGGACTGCATACGACCGAGGCACACAGGGCCAACACCCGGCATCATGGTGTGGGGAGCGATCTCCTACACTGGCCGTACACCACTGGTGATCGTCAAGGGGACACTGAATAGTGCACGATACATCCAAACCGTCATCGAACCCATCGTTCTACCATTCCTAGACCGGCAAGGGAACTTGCTGTTCCAACAGGACAATGCACGTCCGCATGTATCTCGTGCCACCCAACGTGCTCTAGAAGGTGTAAGTCAACTACCCTGGCCAGCAAGATTTCCGGATCTGTCCCCCATTGAGCATGTTTGGGACTGGATGAAGCGTCGTCTCACGCGGTCTGCACGTCCAGCACGAACGCTGGTCCAACTGAGGCGCCAGGTGGAAATGGCATGGCAAGCCGTTCCACAGGGCTACATCCAGCATCTCTACGATCGTCTCCATGGGAGAATAGCAGCCTGCATTGCTGCGAAAGGTGGATATACACTGTACTAGTGCCGACATTGTGCATGCTCTGTTGCCTGTGTCTATGTGCCTGTGGTTCTGTCAGTGTGATCATGTGATGTATCTGACCCCAGGAATGTGTCAATAAAGTTTCCCCTTCCTGGGACAATGAATTCACGGTGTTCTTATTTCAATTTCCAGGAGTGTAGTTACAGCGGACTGGCTGGCACACAGTGGAAACTGATGTGAATTTACTACAGCGTGAGTAGGCTGCTTCCCTACAACACGGCACACCCTTGACACGAATTCCCTAAAGATTTCCGAAATAAAATGTTCCATGCGTCTAGTCCCAACTACCATTCTGCACTCAAACTCTGTTAATTCCCGTCGTGCCATCATAATCACGCCAGAAAGCTTTTCACGTGAACCACCCGAGTGCAAATGACAGTCCGCCAGTGCACAGACTTTTTACACCTTTTGCACGCGATACTACCGCCATTTGTGTACCTGCATATCGTATCACTATCCCATAACTTATGTCACCTCGGTCTACAGCGTGCAATATTATAACAGCACAAGTTTTGTGTAGTTGATGACGATATATCTAAATCGCGATTCTTCAAAGCTCTAAACATGGTGTATACACAGACGACGACATATTAGCGAATGGGATTAAGATTCTATTTTCCTTTTGGCACTGCAAAACATTTGAAAATTTTGCACGGATATTTAGATGTCCATTCTAAAGGCGAAATCAATAAATGGACGACGATATTGAACACATTCTCCTAAAATAACGATTTTTCCCATAATGGCGATAATGTGTTGTATATAGACCTTCAGTGTGTAGAATGAGGTGTCACCCGTTGACATCACCCGGAGGGCGTCTAAGTTGGCGAAGGAATTGCAAGTTTCCCTCAGATGCCGATACCCGTCGTGTGGAGTCGGTGGAGCAAATGGCGCGCGCCTGCTGAGCCACATCCCTGGGACTCCGTACTACGAGCGTCCCCTGCCACTGTGATATGTTGTTGTTGTGGTCTTCAGTCCTGAGACTGGTTTGATGCAGCTCTCCATGCTACTCTATCATGTGCAAGCTTCTTCATTTCCCAGTACTTACTGCACCCTACATCCTTCGGAATCTCCTTAGTGTATTGATCTCTTGGTCTCCCTCTACGATTTTTACCCTCCACGCTACCCTCCAATACTAAATTGGTGATCTCTTGATGCCTCAGAACATGTCCTACCGACTGATCCCTTCTTCTAGTCAAATTGTGCCACAAACTTCTCTTCTCCCCAATCCTATTCAACACCTCTTCATTAGTTATGTGATCTACCCATCTAATCTTCAGCATTCTTCTGTAGCACCACATTTCGGAAGCTTCTATACTCTTCTTGTCCAGACTAGTTATCGTCCATGTTTCACTTCCATACATGGCTACACTCCATACAAATACTTTCAGAAACGACTTCCTGACACTTAAGTCTATACTCGACGTTAACAAATTTCTCTTCTTCAGAAACGCTTTCCTTGCTATTGCCAGTCTACATTTTATATCCTCTCTACTTCGACTATCATCAGTTATTTTACTCCCTAAATAGCAAAACTCCTTCACTACTTTAAGTGTCTCATTTCCTAATCTAATTCCCTCAGCATCACCCGACTTAATTCGACTACATTCCATTATCCTCGTTTTGCTTTTGTTGATGTTCATCTTATATCCTCCTTTCAAGACACTGTCCATTCCGTTCAACTGCTCTTCCAAGTCCTTTGCTGTCTCTGACAGAATTACAATGTCATCGGCGAACCTCAAAGTTTTTACTTCTTCTCCACGAATTTTAATACCCACTCCGAATTTTTCCTTTCATACCCCTCGACTCTTATAACTGCCATCTGGTTTCTGTACAAATTGTAAATAGCCTTTCGCTTCCTGTATTTTACCCCTAACACTTTCAGAATTTGAAACAGAGTATTCCAGTTAACATTGTCAAAAGCTTTCTCTAAGTCTACAAATGCTAGAAACGTAGGTTTGCCTTTCCTTAATCTTTCTTCTAAGATAAGTCGTAAAGTTAGTATTGCCTCACGTGTTCCAACATTTCTACGGAATCCAAACTGATCTTCCCCGAGGTCCGCTTCTACCCAGTTTTTCCATTCGTCTGTAAAGAATTTGCGTTAATATTTTGCAGCTGTGACTTATTAAACTGATAGTTCGGTAATTTTCACATCTGTCAACACCTGCTTTCTTTGGGATTGGAATTATTATATTCTTCTTGAAGTCTGAGGATATTTCGCCTGTCTCATACATCTTGCTCACCAGATGGTAGAGTTTTGTCATGACTGGCTCTCCCAAGGCCATCAGTAGTTCTAATGGAATGTTGTCTACTCCCGGGGCCTTGTTTCGACTAAGGTCTTTCAGTGCTCTGTCAAACTCTTCACGCAGTATAATATCTCCCATTTCGTCTTCATCTACATCCTCTTCCATTTCCATAATATTGTCTTCAAGCACATCGCCCTTGTATAAACCCTCTATATACTCCTTCCACCTTTCTGCCTTCCCTTCTTTGCTTAGAACTGGGTTTCCATCTGAGTTCTTGATATTCATACAAGTGGTTCTCTTCTCTCCAAAGGTCTCTTTAACTTTCCTGTAGGCAGTATCTATCTTACCCCTAGTGAGACAAGCCTCTACATCCTTACATTTGTCCTCTAGCCATCCCTGCTTAGCCATTTTGCACTTCCTGTCGATGTCATTTTTGAGACGTTTGTATTCCTTTTTGCCTGCTTCATTTACTGCATTTTTATATTTTCTCCTTTCATCAATTAAATTCAATATTTCTTCTGTTACCCAAGGATTTCTATTAGCCCTCGTCGTTTTACCTACTTGATCGTCTGCTGCCTTCACTACTTCATCCCTCAGAGCTACCCATTCTTCTTCTACTGTATTTCTTTCCCTCATTCCTGTCAATTATTCCCTTATGCTCTCCCTGAAACTCTCTACAACCTCTGCTTCTTTTAGTTTATCCAGGTCCCAACTCCTTAAATTCCCACCTTTTTGCAGTTTCTTCAGTTTCAATCTGCAGTTCATAACCAATAGATTGTGGTCAGAATGCACATCTGCCCCTGGAAATGTCTTACAATTTAAAACCTGGTTCCTAAATCTGTCTTACCATTATATAATCTATCTGATACCTTTTAGTATCTCCAGGATTCTTCCAGGTATACAACCTTCTTTTATGATTCTTGAACCAAGTGTTAGCTATGATTAAGTCATGCTCTGTGCAAAATTCTACAAGGCTGCTCCCTCTTTCATTTCTTCCCCCCAATCCATATTCTCCTACTATGTTTCCTTCTCTGCCTTTTCCTACTGACGAATTCCAGTCACCCATGACTATTAAATTTTCGTCTCCCTTCACTACCTGAATAATTTCTTTTATCTCGTCATACATTTCATCTATTTCTTCATCATCGGCAGAGCTAGTTGGCATATAAACTTGTACTCCTATAGTAGGCATGGGCTTTGTGTCTATTTTGGCCACAATAATGCGTTCACTATGCTGTTTGTAGTAGCTAACCCGCACACCTATTTTTTTATTCATTATTAAATCTACTACTGCATTACCCCTATTTGATTTGGTATGTATAACCCTGTATTCACCTGACCAAAAGTCTTGTTCCTCCTGCCACCGAACTTCACTAATTCCCACTATATCTAACTTTAATCTATCCATTTCCCTTATTAAATTTTCTAACCTACCTGCCCGATTAAGGGATCTGACATTCCAAGCTCCGATCCGTAGAACGCCAGTTTTCTTTCTCCTGATAACGACGTCCTCTTGAGTAGTACCCGCCCGGAGATCCGAATGGGGGACTATTTTACCTCCGGAATATTTTACCCAAGAGGACGCCATCATCATTTAATCATACAGTAAAGCTGCATTTCCTCGGGAAAAATTATGTCTGTAGTTTCCCCTTGCTTTCAGCAGTTCGCAGTACCAGCACAGCAAGGCCGTTTTGGTTAATGTTACAAGACCAGATCAGCCCATCATCCAGACTGTTGCCCCTGCAACTACTGAAAAGGCTGCTGCCCCTCTTCAGGAACCACATGTTTGTCTGGCCTCTCAACAGATACCCCTCCGTTGTGGTTGCACCTACGGTACGGCCATCTGTATCGCTGAGGCACGCAAGCCTCCCCACCAATGGCAAGGTCCATGGTTCATGGGCGGGGGAAGGGGGGTACTAGCCGTAATATCTATTATATAGTCATAAAATCGTAGAAAAATAGGTCTACATAATGAAGCCTTAGTTATAATGCGTCTCGAAATTTTTAAGCATAGTACCCATTAATAATTACTATCCTTCCTCATGGTCTCTTCGCGAGATATACGTAGGAGGGAGCAATATACTGCTTGACTCTTCGGTGGAGGTATGTTCTCGAAACTTCAACAAAAGCCCGTACCGAGCGACTGAGCTTGTCTCTTGCAGAGTCTTCCACTGGAGTTTATCTATCATCTCCGTAACGCTTTCGCGATTACTAAATGATCCTGTAACGAAGCGCGCTGCTCTCCGTTGGATCTTCTCTATCTCTTCTATCAACCCTATCTGGTATGGATCCCACACTGCTGAGCAGTATTCAAGCAGTGGGCGGACAAGCGTAGTGTAACCTACTTTCTTTGTTTTCGGATTGCATTTCCTTAGGATTCTTCCAATGAATCTCAGTCTGGCATCTGCTTTACCGACGATCAACTTTATATGATCATTCCATTTTAAATCACTCCTAATGCGTACTCCCAGATAATTTATGGAATTAACTGCTTCCGGTTGCTGACCTGCTATTTTGTAGCTAAATGATAAGGGATCTATCTTTCTATGTATTCGCAGCACATCACACTTGTCTACATTGAGATTCAATTGCCATTCCCTGCACCATGCGTCAATTCGCTGCAGATCCTCTTGCATTTCGGTACAATTTTCCATTGTTACAACCTCTCGATATACCACTGCATCATCCGCAAAAAGCCTCAGTGGACTTTCGATGTCATCCTGTCATCCACAAGGTCATTTATGTATATTGTGAAAAGCAACGGTCCTATGACACTCCCCTGCGGCACACCTGAAATCACTCTTACTTCGGAAGACTTCTCTCCATTGAGAATGACATGCTGCGTTCTGTTATCTAGGAACTCTTCAATCCAATCACACAACTGGTCTGATAGTCCATATGCTCTTACTTTGTTCATTAAACGACTGTGAGGAACTGTATCGAAAGCCTTGCGGAAGTCAAGAAACACTGCATCTACCTGTGAACTCGTGTCTATGGCCGTCTGAGTCTCGTGGACGAATAGCGCGAGCTGCGTTTCACACGACCGTCTTTTTCGAAACCCATGCTGATTCCTACAGGGTAGATTTCTAGTCTCCAGAAAAGTCGTTATACTCGAACATAATACGTGTTCCAAAATTCTACAACTGATCGACGTTAGAGATATGGGTCTATAGTTCTGCACATCTGTTCGTCGTCCCTTCTTGAAAACGGGGATGACCTGTGCCCTTTTCCAATCCTTTGGAACGCTACGCTCTTCTAGAGACCTACGGTAAACCGCTGAAAGAAGGGGGGCAAGTTCCTTCGCGTACTCTGTGTAAAATCGAACTGGTATCCCATCAGCTCCAGCGGCCCTTCCTCTTTTGAGCGATTTTAATTGTTTCTCTATCCCTCTGTCGTCTATTTCGATATCTACCATTTTGTCATCTGTACGACAATCTAGAGAAGGAACTACAGTGCAGTCTTCCTCTGTGAAACAGCTTTGGAAAAAGACATTTAGTATTTCGGCCTTTAGTCTCTCATCCTCTGTTTCAGTACCATTTTGGTCACAGAGTGTCTGGACATTTTGTTTTGATCCAGCTACCGCTTTCACATAAGACCAAAATTTCTTAGGAACCAAAGTTTCTTAGCCTGGTGCTAGAGAAGAATACTGAAGATTAGTTGGATATATCGAGTAACTGATGAAAAGGTACTGATTCGAATTACGAATGAAAGAGAGACCTGACGGGACTTGACTAAAGAAGAGAGAGATTGCTAGAAAACATCCTGAAGCATCAATAAATCATCTGCCTGGTTATGGATGGAAGTGTTCGGGATAAAAATTGCAGAGGGAGAGGAAGGCCTGAATGCAGTAAGCAGATTCAAAAGAATGTAGGATGCAGTAATTTAATTATTCAGAGATGAGGAGACTTGCAGAGGATGAAGTAGCGTGGAGCGCTGCATCAGGCCAGTCTTCGGACAGAAGACCACAACATCAACGGAGAAATAGAACGATAGAAATATTTACTCAAACTAATATTTATGATCAGAAGCTATATAACCACCACAAAAGGGAAAATAAAATACGCTTCACTAAGATACCACATTACTACCATTCCCAAATTGGTCACATTAGTAAAGCGTCTTTGTGTCGTGAGAGAGCAATAAGAGGAAACTCACGATTAGGCTTTTTTTTGCCATTCTACCGGAAGACTGTCTCAACTTGATTTCTAATTAAGAAGTTTACGATACAGAATGAAGAGGTGCGGCACTACAAGCTTCACAAGTAATCCAAAGGACAGTCAGCCGAGCTATGTTCTACACATTGTGAGTTTGGATTTTTACAGTTCTCAGACATCATTTGTGACTAAAGCATAGCGTTACTAAGTTCTTTGCCGATCGTTACTGCTGTTCTTGAAGTATGTGAATGATCTCCCTTCTTATGCGAAACAAGAAGCAAAACTGACACTGTTTGCTGATGATACAAGCATCATTATTAATCCAGCAAAAGAGACTCCAATAGAAAATGATTCAAATAATGTCTTTGGAAAAGTTATTGATTGATTTTCTGTGAATAGACTGGCTCTGAACTTTGCAAAAACACGGCACATCCAATTCTCTACTGCAAGCAGTACAGTTCCTTCAATAAATATAACACTTCAACAGAAGTCAGTAGCCAGGGTAGGGCATACTAACTTTTTGGGGTGTACATATAGATGAGAACCTTAATTGGAAAATTCGAATTTTGGATCTCCTAAAGCGACTAGGTTCGGCAACTCTTGCAATCAGAGTAACTGCTAATTTTGAGGATATAGAAATTAGCAAGCTATCATACTTTGCATACTTTCACTCTCTGATGTCGTAAGGAATAATATTTTGGGGTAACTCAACACTTAGGCAAAAAGTATTCACTGCTCAAAAGAAGTGCTTAGAATAATGTGTGGGGCTCATAGTCGCACATCTTGTTGGCATCTGTTTAACAGGTTAGGAATTCTTACAACAGCCTCACACTAAATTTACTCAGTAATGAAATTTGTTTACAATAACATGGACCAATTTAAAAACAACAGTGACATTTATGATAATAATACTAGAAGAAACAAGGACTTGGACTAGCCTCTACTTAACCAATCTTTGACACAGAAACGGGTAACTGTAAAACTTTTCGATAAATTACCAGATGAAATAAAATGTCTGACAGACAGCAGTAATGGGTTCAAAAATAAATTGATATCATATGTCCTTAACAACTCCTTCTACACCATATATGAATTGTTGAAAAAAAAATCTATAGGTATAATAGATGCATGTTGTGCCATTTAAGGGAATGGGGTAGGTAATAAAGATTTTAAGCTTAAAAAGAAAAGAAAACCTTGATTCATGTGTGCATTTCGTGTGCACTTGAGACGTTCCACATCATGACGGTTGCCGTGAGACTGATCAATGGAACACGTAACTGTCTAACGGCCTTCAGACACTCCCGAAGACAAAAAGTCTGGACAAAATGATACAGCGTGTGACCAAAAAAAAAAAAAAAAAAAAGTTAGAATATTGTGTGGGGTGGCAAACAGGTAATACAGCTTGTTGACCAATAGAATTTCTCGCAAATCAACTGTACCAATTCTTTGACAGACGATGGCCCTTTAACGTTTCCCAGTACAAAGTACGACGCCTCGAAAATAGAATGTACCAGTACTTTTCGGGCCAGAAAGGAGCTAGGCATACCACTGCTGGCGAATCAGTATACCCACAGAGTCGTCACAGTACACGTGTGAACAAAAGGCAACGCGAACGCTGTACAGAGCAGTCAGATAAGAAGCTGTGTTTACTTCAGTGACTTCACTCTAGTCTGTCGGATGCCAGCACTGCAGGCTTCTGTGAGCAAAGATAGCGGTACCTGTAAGGCACGTGACCCGGTCATCCCCACGTGCCTCCAGATTAACATGATACGTATGCTCACCTTCATGTCTCGCCGTTTCGCCGTACCGGACTGATAAACTGCTCTGAGGGCTGCAGACTTATATCGCCCGAAGCCGTGCAGATATGATACCGCTGGAGAGTATCTGTGACGAACAGGTTTCTCCACGCTACGTCGCAGCCGATCTGTGAATTCATGTTAGAAGATATCGATACCAATCAACTACGAGCTGGTGTTCACAGATGTATTCATCAGAGCAGCTTCGTCATGTAGTGATCGACCCGTTGCGTCATATTTTCTTTGAGGGGAGGAAAAGAATGTGCGTGTGTGTGTGTGTGTGTGTGTGTGTGTGTGTGTGTGTGTGTGAGAGAGAGACAGACAGAGAGAGAGAGAGAGAGAGAGAGAGAGAGAGAGAACCGGTGTGTTCCTAGCATCTTGGGTCCAAGTAACAGAGTTCAAAACATGGCTCTGAGCACTATGGGACTTAACATCTGTGGTCATCAGTCCCCTAGAGCTTAGAACTACTTAAACCTACCTAACCTAAGGACATCACACACATCCATGCCCGAGGCAGGATTCGAAACTGCGACCGTAGCGGTCACACAGTTTCAGACTGAAGCGCCTAGAACCGCACGGCCACACCGGCCGGCCAAATAATAGAGTTGTCAGCGCTTCAGACAGATTACTCTGAATTGTTGTTGTTGTGGTCTTCAGTCCTGAGACTGGTTTGATGCAGCTCTCCATGCTACTCTATCCTGTGCAAGCTTCTTCATCTCCCAGTACCTACTGCAGCCTACATCCTTCTGAATCTGCTTAGTGTATTCATCTCTTGGTCGCCCTCTACGATTCTTACCCTCCACGCTGCCCTCTAATGCTAAATTTGTGATCCCTTGATGCCTCAGGACGTGTCCTACCAACCGATCCCTTCTTCTTGTCAAGTTCTGCCACAAACTCCTCTTCTTCCCAATCCTATTCAATACCTCCTCATTAGTTACGTGACCTACCCACCTAATCTTCAACATTCTTCTGAAGCACCACTTTTCGAAAGCTTCTACTCACTTCTTGTCTAAACTATTTATTGTCCATGTTTCACTTCCATACATGGCTACCCTCCATACAAATACTTTCAGAAACGACTTCCTGACACTTAAATCTATACTCGATGTTAACAAATTTCTCTTCTTCAGAAACTCTTTCCTTGCCATTGCCAGTCTACATTTTATATCCTCTCTACTTCGACCATCATCAGCTATTTTGCTCCCCAAATAGCAAAACTCCTTCACTACTTTAAGTGTCTGATTTCCTAATCTAATTCCCTCAGCATCACCCGACTTAATTCGACTACATTCCATTATCCTCGTTTTGCTTTTGTTGATGTTCATCTTATATCCTCCTTTCAAAACACTTTACATTCCGTTCAACTGCTCTTCCAAGACCTTTGCTGTCTCTCACAGAATTAAAATGTTATCGGAGAACCTCAAAGTTTTTATTTCTTCTCCCTGGCTTTTAATACCTACTCCAAATTTTTCTTTTGTTTTCTTTACTACTTGATCAATATACAGATTGAATAACATCGGGGACAGGCTACAACCCTGTCCCACTCCCTTCCCAGCCACTGCCTCCCTTTCATGCCCCTCGACTCTTATAACTGCCATCTGGTTCCTGTACAAATTGTAAATTGCCTTTCGCTCCCTGTATTTTACCCCTGCCACCTTCAGAATTTGAAACAGAGTATTCCAGTCAACATTATCAAAAGCTTTCTCTAAGTCTACAAATGCTAGAAACGTAGGTTTGCCTTTTCTTAATCTATTTTCTAAGGTAAGTCGTAGGGTCTGTATTGCCTCACGTGTTCCAACATTTCTGCGGAAACCAAACTGATCTTCCCCGAGGTCAGCTTCTACCAGTTTTTCCATTCGTCTGTAAATAATTCGCGTTAATATTTTGCAGCTGTGACTTATTAAACTGATAGTTCGGTAATTTTCACATCTGTCAACACCTGCTTTCTTTGGGATTGGACATTTAATTTCTTCTTGAAGTCTGTGGGTATTTCGCCTGTCTCGTACATTTTGCTCACCAGATGGTACAGTTTTGTCAGGAATGGCTCTCCCAAGGCCGTCAATAGTTCTAATGGAATGTTGTCTACTCCCGGGGCCTTGTTTCGACTCAGGTCTTTCAGTGCTCTGTCAAACTCTTCACGCAGTATCGTATCTCCCATTTCATCTTCATCTACATCCTCTTCCATTTCCATAATATTGTCCTCAATTACATCGCCCTATATACTCCTTCCACCTTTCTGCTTTCCCTTCTTTGCTTAGAACTGGGTTTCCATCTGAGCTCTTGATATTCATACAAGTGGCTCCCTTTTCTCCAAAGGTATCTTTAATTTTCCTGTAGGCAGTATCTATCTTACCCGTAGTGAGATAAGCCCCTACATCCTTACATTTGTCCTCCAGCCATCCCTGCTTAGCCATTTTGCACTTCCTGGCGATCTCATTTTTGAGACGTTTGTATTCCTTTTTGCCTGCTTCATTTACTGCATTTTTATATTTTCTCCTTTCATCAATTACATTCAATATTTCTTCTGTTACCTAAGGGTTCTATTAGCCCTCGTCTTTTTACCTATTTGATCCTCTGCTGCCTTCACTATTTTATCCCTCAAAGCTACCCATTCTTCTTCTAATGTATTTCTTTCCCCCATTCCTGTCAGTTGTTCCCTTATGCTCTCCCTGAAACTCTGGAAAACCTCTGGATCAGTCAGTTTATCCAGGTCCCATTTCCTTAAATTCCCACCTTTTTGCAGTTTCTTCAGTTTTAATCTACAGTTCATAACCAATAGATTGTGATCAGAGTCCACATCTGCCCCTGGAAATGTCTTACAATTTAAAACCTGGTTCCTAAATCTCTGTCTTACCATTATATAATCTATCTCATACCTTTCAGTATCTCCAGGATTCTTGAACCAAGTGTTAGCTATGATTATGTTATGCTCTGTGCAAAATTCTACCAGATGGCGTCCTCTTTCATTTCTTACCCCCAATCCATATTCACCTACTATGTTTCCTTCTCTCCCTTTTCCTACTCTCGAATTCCAGTCACCCGTGACTATTAAATTTTCGTCTCCCTTCACTACCTGAATAATTTCTTTTATCTCATCATACATTTCCTCAATTTCTTCGTCATCTGCAGAGCTAGTTGACATATTAACTTGTACTACTGTAGTAGGCGTGGGCTTCGTGTCTATCTTGGCCACTATAATACGTTCACTATACTGTTTGTAGTAGCTTACCCGGACTCCTATTTTTTTTTTATTCATTATTAAACCTGAAATTTTCATGATACTTGGTTGGCTCTGAGCACTATAGGACTCAACTGCTGAGGTCACAAGTCCCCTAGAACTTAGAACTATTTAAACCTAACTAACCTAAGGACAACACACACATCCATGCCCGAGGCAGGATTCGAACCTGCGACCGTAGCGGTCGCGCGGTTCCAGTCTGTAGCGCCAGAACCGCTCGGCCATTTTCATGATACTTTACCTTGACATAAACCTCTGAATTAGGAAACGACAAACTGGAGGAGTCCGGCGGTAGTGTATGTGAGACAGAGTGACTCAGCGAGACTAGTCGTGGAGGTGAACTCTGGTTAGTTTTCTGTACCGAACAAACGAAAGAAATCCCTGCCGTCCATCCCTCTGCTACTGCGACGTGACTCTGCTGGATTCTCTCCTCTGCCTTTCGTAATCTTAGACCGACTACAGGCGATGGATCTGAATCTAACCGACTGCTTCAAGCGGAAGGATCTCTGTTCACTGAACCATAATTTTCACGTGATAAAGGTCGGTTCCGCTGTGACGTCACAGTCACTTTAGGCTACAGCATAAAATTGCTTGAAATGGTCCGTCACTTTTCTTATATTTACGATATCAGCGTTCATCTTGTGATTCGAAGTTTTCGCTTTTGGTTTCATTCTCAGAATTTCTACCCCGCACTGCCAACATTTGTTGAAACTCGGAACCACCTCTTATTCGCAGTGACTTAACAGGTGTTGTGGGAGATAGCTTCTCTGAATCATTCCCACCATATCTCACGTTTGAACACCGCTCTCCATATTATTTGACAGTTCCTGTATACAGAATATTAAAACCAGGTATGTGTCTCAGTCGAAGCACAAGATCAAAATATCTCGGTACAGAGAATTTGTTTCACGAAAAAGACAAAGTTCTAATTATTGTTAGTCAGCTAAAACATCGATAATTTTCAGGAAACTTTGCCTTGACATAAACCGATTCAAAATTTATAATATGCTAATCCGCTGCAGTAATTTGACATATATACAGGAAACGTATTGGCAGTTGCGAATACGGGCAACCTCCAGCTGTGACTAGAGTGGAATGACGACGTCGAAAATTTGTGCCCGCCCCAGACTCGAACCCGGATTTACCACTACTCGCCAGCAGTCGCCTTGAGCATTTCTACTATCCGTGCACACTTCACTCGAGACCCAAATTTCCATATGCCGTCGTTTGCGCGTTATTAAACTGCACAAGTACACTTCCTATACAATTCCTGTACACGGAAGACATTTAATGGAAAGTCGCCAGGCTTGTATCGGGGATAAACACGATATTTCAGTGCCTGTGATTTTAAGAAATTCGGTACAATATTTTTTTCCGACATGCTTGTATGTCCTAAGGAACATTGTATCGCTTTTCTTCCAAACATAGGTGAGCCGTACGTGGCTCGTGTTCGTGCCATATCTCATTTTACATCCTGTTTTTACTGTACTACTATCTCGTTATGGTAATTACTGGTGTGACAGAGTTGCCGCCTTGCCTGCTCGTGAGCGGCAGCAGCGGCGCTTATCGATATAAGCCCTGGCGTATTATCTTTGCTGACTGCTATTACTTCCCGGTTGTCGTGTGTTCGGAGTTAGTTGGAATCTGCCAATGAGTTGGGAGGTGCTGGCAGTGCAGCTCGGACCTGGCAGTGTTTGACTTGAACGCGGCACAAGTTCAGTCGGGGCGCGACTGCAGTGAGGTCCAGACAGACATGACTCGCCCAACAGTTGCCGACACATATCACTTGAGTGTGGACCACCTTGGTTGGTCGTCTTGTCGGACGACGTGTATGTTGGCCGGCGATCGCTTATGGATTGCCTGCGTGTGCCTACTCGTGATTCGTCCTTGTTATTGCACAGTCGCTGCCGTTAGTATTGTCTAGTCCTTCGTGCAAGTGTTCGTGAAACTGTGTGTAGCTTGTGAAGTCGACTGCTCCGTTATTTTGGTGCTGTCTCCGTGCTGGTGTGTGGCAGTCGGTCGGTTGGTGTGGATCAGCCAGGAAATCTCCACGCGGCGCAGTAGGCCGGGCCCACTGGCGGTCTCTATGCAGTGTCGGAGTGTGTGGGAGCTGTTCCGACTGCTACGAGGTTCGTGGCTCACCGACCCAGGACATCAAAGTTGAGTGGTGATTTAATTACCGAGGCCAGTCTGTTCATATTGTGCCATTGGTTTTCATGGTCGGCTGTTGGAGGTATTCGCGTGAGCAACAGCGAGTGTTCGAGTTGGCGAAAGTTTGGCCACCATCCGGTGGAGTTTAACTGTATTTTGGTTATTTGAAGTCCAAGTGGACCAGTGGAATTTTCTCCCTTGTGGCCGTTAGCATTCCGGTTACCTGGCCTGACCGCTGACGTGAAATTCAGGCAGTGTCCTTTCCTCGCCGTGTTGACGCTGTCCAACACGTGTGTGTAGTTTTGACAGATTATGCATACTTGATTGTGGGCGGCTACGCCTTTTCCGTTTTGGCTTTGGAGTTCTTTGTGTACTGGTCAGGTGGAAAAGCAAGTCGTCTTGTCGGTGGGTCCGCTGACTGTCTCTTGGTTGGGTTGCCGGCGGATCGGATATAGTTAGGCCGACTACCTGTCTCCCCTAAGCGAACGTTAATATTCCAAGTGCAGACCGACCCCTGGAAACTTCTGAGCGCCGCTGGCTGTACTGCCTTTTCTTATTGGTGTTTCATTATGTATTTAAATGGCTCATAGTCGATGGTTCGAATTTGTATGCTTTTTGTTGGGTTATAATAATGGGTCTTAAGCCGTTTTAAAATTTAAATTCCTTACCTGTTAAATCTTAGATTGTTTGGGCCTTCAGCCTCATTTAGAAAAAATTATTTAATGCCTTGGGCATTATAAGAGTCGAGGGGCATGAAAGGGAAGCAGCGGTTGGGAAGGGAGTGAGACAGGGTTGTAGCCTCTCCCCGATGTTATTCAATCTGTATATTGAGCAAGCAGTAAAGGAAACAAAAGAAAAATTCGGCGTAGGTATTAAAATCCATGGAGAAGAAATAAAAACTTCGAGGTTCGCCGATGACATTGTAATTCTGTCAGAGACAGCAAAGGACTTGGAAGAGCAGTTGAACGGAATGGACAGTGTCTTGAAAGGAGGATATAAGATGTACATCAACCAAAGCAAAACGAGGATAATGGAATGTGGTCAAATTAAGTTGGGTGATGCTGAGGGAATTAGATTAGCAAATGAGACACTTAAGGTAATAAAGGAGATTTGCTATTTGGGAAGCAGAATAACTGATGATGGTCGAAGTATAAAATGTAGACTGGCAATGGCAAGGAAAGCGTTTCTGAAGAACAGAAATTTGTTAGCATCGAGTATAGATTTAAGTGTCAGGAAGTCGTTTCTGAAAGTATTTGTATGGAGTGTAGCCATGCATGGAAGTGAAACATGGAGGATAACTGGTTTAGACAAGAAGAGAATAGAAGCTTTCGAAATGTGGTGCTACAGAAGAATGCTGATGGGTAGATCACATAACTAATGAGGAGGTATTGAATAGGATTGGGGAGAAGAGTTTGTGGCACAACTTGACGAGAAGAAGGGACCGGTTGGTAGGACATGTTCTGAGGCATCAAGGGATCACCAATTTAGCATTGGAGGGCAGCGTGGAGGGTAAAAATCGTAGAGGGCGATCAGGAGGTGAATACACTGCGCAGATTCAGAAGAATGAAGATTGCAGTAAGTACTGGGAGATGAAGCTTGCACAGGATAAAGTAGCATGGAGAGCTGCATCAAACCAGTCTCAGGACTGAAGACCACAACAACAACAACAATTGTGAAGTCTTAGATTGTTCGGGCTTTCAGCCTCATTTGAAATATTATTTAAGGATAAAACCTTACGCTTTCTGCCTTTTGAAAATTTATTGTAGTTGCCCTTTAAACCATGGGTCTTCAGCCGTTTTAAAAATTGAAGACGTTGTGCCCTTAAGCCATAAGATTGTGTGACATATTCAGTCGATAGTTACGCTCGGAAATTTGCCCTGTAATGTTTGGGTAACTAAATAGTTATGTGTTCGAGTGTAGCTGACAGCCAATCATTTTTGGCATCTTTCCACAATTCCAACTACCTGTTCTGTGCTGCGGATTTAACCGGCTGTTTCAATAAGCACCACAATATCGTATCGAATTCGATATATATTTCAACTATGTTCTGTTTTTTTTGCGTCTTAGTTTCTTATGTTTTTAGCTCATCGATCTCAATGTCGTCAACGCGGTCCCATTGTGCGGGGTGTTCAAAAAGTCTCTCCGCAGTGCCGTATGATTGTTCACCGCGCGTGCCGTATGCCGCAGTGAATATACCGAAATGAAACTCAGTGAAATACATGTTACTAATTTATTGAATATTCATTTTTACTTCCAAAATTTCACATTAAATGTTGAAAGTGTCCCCCCTGTTGTTGAATACACAATTCAATTCGTCTGATATTGTTTCCAAACACAAGCTATAACATTTCTTCTGTAACAGAAGCCGTGAAAGTGGATATTGCAGTTTTCATTTCAACGGTGGATTTTGGACAGTTTTTATAGACAATTGCTTTCGCTGCGCCCCAGAAGAAAACGTCATGTGGTATTAAGTCGGGCGATCTTGGAGGCAAAGTCCCTGTGAAGTAATGCCATCACCAAAAACGCCAGCTGTATGCGCGGTTGTACCATCTTGTTGAAAATAACCGTTCAGTATTTCACTTAACACACGTTCTCTTATGAATGGGTACAGAATATCACTGCAGTATCATTGTGCGTTTATTGTTTCGTTGAAAAATATGGGACCCACAATCCGTCGTCTAGAAATTGCAACCCAAACTCCTATTTTCACAGAACGAAGTGGCTCCTCATGAATACACAATGGATTTGCAGTACTCCACATACGAGAATTTTGCGAGTTCATGTACCCGGATTAATGAAACAACGCCTCATCAGTGAAAAACGTTTAATTAAGAATACCCCTTCCATTTTGTTGAACGAAATTTTTGAACCATTGCCAATAATGCAGTCTCTTGCCATGATCAGTATTTTCCAGTTCTTGCACGACTGTCACTTTGTATGGGAGAAGTTCCAATTTTTTCCTTAGGGCTGTGTGCGCCGTTGCGACACTAACTTCGATTTCCTGGGCGAGTTTTCCTACTTTCTTACTGTCTTGTTCGGACTCGTTTACATTTTATCGGAAATATCGAGTAGTTTATCCTCAGACAAAACGCTAGGACGACCACTTCTCGGTGCATCTGTCACTGAACCCGTACTTCGAAATTTGTTAGTCACATCTCGCACAGTATCGCGATGTGGGAGTGTTGTCTCCGGGAAAAGTGAATTAAGTGTTTGACGAACTGAAACTGTGTATTTTCTGCCAGCTTTGAACACTTGTTCGACTAAAAACACACATTCTTTAATGGTTAGCATTTTAACAGTGACAAAAACGAAACAAACTAACAAAGGAACTACAGTTAAACGTTCACGTCAACACGTAACGACACACACCAACGATACTACTGAGGCTGGCTGAGATAAACGAAACAGTGGAATGTTGGGAGAGTCCATTTGAAGGGAAGTAACCCAGGTAGGCGAACAATCGTACGGCACGCACGGCTAACAATCATACGGTACTGCGGAGAGACTTTTTGAACACCCCCTATATTATAAAGACGGTTTACATGCGAACACGAGCGGTAGTCAGCGAGGACAACCGAATTTTATTTTGATGCGATGAATCTTGCTTAAAACTGACTTTCGATGTCATTTGAAACTGTATAAATAATAATCTGATTTAAAATACAGGCTGTTGTTCTGAGATAAGGCTTGGGCAAATTCGTAAGAATGGCGGAACAAGCCAGTGGGCTCTGGTCGAATCTAACGTCTATCAGTTGTAGAATTTTGGAACACGTATTATGTTCGAGTATAATGACTTTTCTGGAGACTAGAAATCTACTCCTTAGGAATCAGCATGGGTTTCGAAATAGACGATCGTGTGAAACCCAGCTTGTGCTATTCGTCCACGAACTCAGAGGGTTCCCAGGTAGATGCCGTGTTTCTTGACTTCCGCAAGGCGTTCGATACAGTTCCCCACAGTCGTTTAATGAACAAAGTAAGAGCACACGGACTATCAGACCAATTGTGTGATTGGATTGAAGAGTTCCTAGATAACAGAACGCAGCACGTCATTCTCAATGGAGAGAAGTCTTCCGAAGTAAGAGGGATTTCAGGTGTGCCGCAGGGGAGCGTCGTAGGACCGTTGCTATTCACATTATACATAAATGTCCTTGTGGTTGACATCGAAAGTTCACTGAGGCTCTTAGCGGATGATGTTGTGGTATATCGAGAGGTTGTAACAATGGAAAATTGTACTGAAATGCAGGAGGATCTGCAACGAATTGACGCAGGGAATGGCAATTGAATCTCAAAGTAGACAAGTGTGATGTGCTGCGAATACATAGAAAGATAGATCCCTTATCATTTAGCTACAATATAGCAGGTCAGCAATTGGAAGCAGTTAATACCATAAATTATCTGGGAGTACGCATTAGGAGTGATTTAAAATGGAATGATCATATAAAGTCGATCGTCGGTAAAGCAGATGCCAGACTGAGATTCATTGGAAGAATCCTAAGGAAATGCAATCCGAAAACAAAGGAAGTAGGTTACAGTACGCTTTTTCGCCCACTGCTTGAATACTGCTCAGCAGTGTGGGATCCGTACCAGATAGGGTTGATAGAAGAGATAGAGAAGATCCAACGGAGAGCAGCGCGCTTCGTTACAGGATCAATTAGTAATCGCGAAAGCGTTACGGAGATGATAGATAAACTCCAGTGGAAGACTCTGCAAGAGACACGCTCAGTCGCTCGGTACGGGCTTTTGTTGAAGTTTCGAGAACATACCTTCACCGAGGAGTCAAGCAGTATATTGCTCCCTCATAAGTATATCTCGCGAGGAGACCATGTGGATAAAATCAGAGAGATTGGAGCCCACACAGAGGCGTACCGACAATCCTTTTTTCCACGAACAATACGAGACTGGAATAGAAGGGAGCACCGATAGAGGTACTCAGGGAACCCTCCGCCACACACCGTGAGGCGGCTTGCGGAGTATGGATGTAGATGTGCGACAATCGTATGTTATGGTGGCTCAATGTCGGACTGCAGGGGATGGTGAGGGCTGACATGCCCGTAAGCTGGGTTCCGGTCGAGTACAGTGGGGGATCGCCGTGTTGCGCACCAAACAGAACGTGACGGCTTCACAGCTGCGCCTGCCATCCGAGGACACGTAATGACCTCCCTGCAACAACACTGTGTGTGACCATTGGTCGTAGACTAGCAGCAGCTGCACTGGCGAATCAACGCCGTTAACACAGAGAGAGGAACGGGTGCGTCTGTAGTGAGCGGTACCGCCAGCAGGCTCCTCTGTCTGTCCAGCGGTGGATCGCGCTTCTCCAGTACTTGCGACGACCGCCGTGAGAGAGTACGGTGCCGTGACGTGCGGAGATATTCTGGAAAACACAGAGGTGTCAGTCCTGGCGTCAGGTTGCGGGCGGCCGTCGCCGCTGACTTGAGGTCACGGCTTCGGGCGTTAACAAAGAGACTTAAAAATGGTAAAGGTTTCTCAAAGGTGCGGCGAGCATTTAACAATTTGCAAATGGTGAAACTTTCTGTGATAGAGCAGCCGCGACATGGAGGCAGCGTCCATTGAGGACGGATAATTTTACTAAGAAGAGCACAGTGTCGTGCGTCACAGGGAACTTGGCTGCCTTTATACGACAATTTTACCCTACATAAATCCACCCTCCTGCAGTTTGTTTTCAGATCTGCGCGGTATTAGGCCACTAAGCACGCTGGCAGATGTCATCGTTCGGAAACGGAAACCTATCAGACGGGCACAGTCTTAACCGCAAATCATTGCACATAACTGAGGAACGATCGGAATAAACATCACAGGGAGGTTCGGACACTTAACCGTTTCAGATCTGAATTTTTTTTTCTGGAAGACGGTACATTTTTCTTTATGTGCTAATGCTCGTTAGGTGATGTTGTTAATGATTTCAGATGCAACGTTTATGCAAAAGCCGGCCAGTGTGGCCGAGCGGTCCTAGGCGCTTCAGTCTGGAACCGCGCTGCTGCTACGGTCGCAGGTTCGAATCCTGCCACGGGCATAGATGTGTGTGATGTCCTTAGGTTAGTTAGGTTTAAGTTGTTCTAAGTTCTAGGGGACTGGTGACCTCAGATGTTGAGTCCCATAGTGCTCAGAGCCATTTGAACCATTTATGCAAAAATACGAGGGTTGGAATTTTAATAGTGGCAACTATTTATTTACAGCTCGTACAAAATAGATACTGACCTTCAAAGTAGTCACCAGCATTGTGTATAAACCCTTGCCAGCGATGTGGAAGTCGTAGGGTACTCTTAGCAGTGCCCGTTGTGTTGACAGTTCGAGCAGCGCAGTCTATTGCCCGACGAATTTGTAGCGGTTCTGAAGTGAATGCCGTGAAGTTTTTCCTCCTGTTCATTTTTGGAACACGACCTACGACCAGCTTACTGACAGAAGTGATAACAATTTGTGCAGGACGTGACCATCATTTTGCAGGACAATGCTCAAACACGTACATCGCAAGCTGTTACTAATTTCCAGAATGGGATTTTCACCCTGCAGCGGAGTGTGCGCTGATATGAAACTTCCTGGCAGATTAAAACTGTGTGCCGAACCGAGACTCGAACTCGGGACCTTTGCCTTTCGCGGGCAAGTGCTCTACCATCTGAGCTACCCAAGCACGACTCACGCCCCGTCCTCACAGCTTTACTTCCGCCAGCACCTCGCCTCTTACCTTCCAAACTTTACAGAAGCTCTCCTGCAAACCTTGCAGGACTAGCACTCCTGAAAGTAGGAGACGAGGTACTGGCGGAAGTAAAGCTCTGAGGACGGGGCGTGAGTCATGCTTGGGTAGCTCAGATGGTAGAGCACTTTTCCGCGAAAGGCAAAGGTCCCGAGTTCGTGTCTTGGTCGGGCACACAGTTTTAATCTGCCAGGAAGTTTCATATCAGCGCACACTCCGCTGCAGAGTGAAAATCTCATTCTGAAAACCTCCCCCAGGCCATGGCTAAGCCATGTCTTCGCAATATCCTTTCTTTCAGGAGAGCTAGTCCTGCAAGGTTCGCAGGAGTGCTTCTGTGAAGTTTGGAAGGTAAGAGGCGAGGTACTGGCGGAAGTAAAGCTGTGAGGACGGGGCGTGAGTCGTGCTTGGGTAGCTCAGATGGTAGAGCACTTGTCCGCGAAAGGCAAAGGTCCCGAGTTCGTATCTTGGTCTGGCATACAGTTTTGATCTTGTTACTGATTTGTTTGAGTGATGGGACTGCAAAGTGCTATACGACCTACTGCCTTCCTCTGACTTAAGCCCTCGTGAGTTCGATTTCTAAACTGAAGGAAACACTTCACGGCACTGCTCCAGAACTGCTACAAATTCGTCGGGGAATAGACCGCGCCGCTCGAACAGTGAACACAACTGGCACTGCTAAGAGTATCCTACGACTTCCACTTTGCTGGCAACGTGTTATACACAATGCTGGTGACTACTTTGAAGGTCAGTATCTATTTTGTACAAGCTGTAAATAAATAGTTGGCACTACTGAAGTTCGAACCCTCGTATGTTCCCGTTTTGAAAACGTAATTTGCACACTTTGCTTCATTTTATGGACTAAAATTCCTAATTACGAAATATTCTGTATTCTAATAAATAGTAAAATTGTCACTCCATAATTACCACGCGAAATAACAGTAACAATATTCGGTTATACAGGATAATATCTCGAACCAACCACAACCGTGTGTTCTGGTCGTGACGGGCTAGTGCGCACTCACTGAACATTGACTTGCTGATATTTTCACAGTGATGCCCAACAGTTGGTAGCACTTGCGCCTGATGAGAAGGTTGAACACTAGCAATTGTTTACCTCAGGTTGCCATAAAGAAAAAATACTTCCATTGCAGCTGAGAGACAGTAAAAGTTAATGTACACAATTGTATCCGTAGGGTCTGAAATGTCTAATTAAAAAGTAATTAACGACTGGAGACTAATTATGTCCGATCGTTAGTGGCCGAACAATACAGCACCATCCCCACCTACGCTAAGCTGTAACGTGTGGAAATTACAACATAAGTGATTAAGACACGCGGTAGTGGTTTGAATCAGTGACGGAGGCGACACAACAGATATATTTAAATAATCTATATCGATCACAAATATTGACGATTACGAAACTAACATCTCTTCCGCTGGTGCTCCAAACGATAAAAGGCGATGACACGGGAGGAAGATAAAAGAC
Organism: Schistocerca piceifrons; assembly: GCF_021461385.2. Taxonomy (NCBI): domain Eukaryota; kingdom Metazoa; phylum Arthropoda; class Insecta; order Orthoptera; family Acrididae; genus Schistocerca; species Schistocerca piceifrons. The sequence goes on from NC_060145.1 coordinate 16,971,719, forward strand.
CAGCGGTCCTTCCCTTATTCTCATTAGCTTTACACTGACCACTTTTACAACTTCAGTAAGTTTTGGTATGAACGTACAATGAATACGTTTTTTACAAACATGTTTGTCTCTTATCAAATGACATATGGTTTTCCTATTGCGCATCACTACATTTCCAGTTATGATAACCTGTATAACAATTCTGTATCTGGATTTTTGCCCTTCTTTATATATTTATTTCCCATATTTTTCCATATTTTACGTGTATATGCACAAGGCTCGCTTATTCTACCAGGCTTCATTAGTATCCAACAGTCATTCTGTTTCCCCCCAACTAGCCCGAGAGAATCTATGAGGTGTCTGCTTGATCACATACTCCTCTTCTTCCAGATGTCGACCTTGAAAAACACAATACTACTTGCCGAAGCGAATTCTTACATTTGCTAAAAGACACATGATTACAGTGCAGGTGGTGTGCTGACATTAACTGTCTTAAATACAGCTTTAAGCCTACTGATTCTCACAAAATATCACTCCATGACTATGTTACCATGAAGACGTCCATTTTTACTTCTAGCTGTTTGGAATATGATCAACTGCAGATATCAAAGCTTCTATATAGCTATACACTAAAAATCCAACGTGTATGTGATAGATAGAAACTGTGTTTGAGGAGCTGAGTTACAAAACCCATTTACCTTTTTTGTATGTGTGCATTTGATAGTTTCTAGCTTGGATCCCCATGGTTTGGAGTAGGATTCAGAAATGAATACACCCATGTTAAGTCCGCAGTAGCATTTGGAGTTGGGTGCACACCCATTAGATGTGGCACATTGTTCCAGGTGGGTCCATCAGTGCTAGAATCGGGGTTTTTGTGGAGTGGATTCACCCATCCGGGTAGCACCTGGAGGCAGTACCACCAGCGATACCTCCGGGGCAGAGGGTCTGGTGGTGGTCAGGTTGCGACAGACATTGGTGCTGCAGTCCAGTCCAGTGCAATGTGTTCACGTAAGAGCTACCGGACTTAGTGTTGCCACCGATGAGAAACGGCCCATACAACTTGGGCTGTGACACTGCACATAAAACCTCGTTCATGGACCACAGTTTCACGGGGATGTTCGGTGCCTCATACTTTCGCAATGTGGCGATTAACCTTTCCAGGAAATGGAAGGTTTCATTGTTGTCGAGTACCAGCTCGGTGGTGAAATGTTCAAGTGCTTACTCCATTCTGTTGTAAAACAGATACCGCCGGCCATAATCTTCCGGTATTACTCTTTGCATAAGCTGCAGATGGTAGGGTTTCAAATGCAGCCCCTGTCCCAAAATCCTCCATAGTGTACATGGTTTTACAATTTCGAGCTTACGTGGACCATCGGTTTTTTGAACTGCATATAAAACTTTCCTCCTCGGTTGCATCTGGCCCACTTGATCGACCCACACTTTCCCATTTGCAGAGTCAACCAGGTCCATAAATTGTCGATAACAGTGCACAATGCCCTGTTTACATGGCAGTACTTTTCCGTAATTCCCTCTGAATGCTTGCTGGAGTGTTGTAACTGATAAACACCTCGCATATCATAACACAAAAACTCTTTTCTTGCCTTGTCGCCATTTTGTCAAGGCACTGCAGTCGTAACGCCAACTGGTGGGCACGAAGCAAACTAGGCGCGTTTACGGCTCTTTCGTGCATCGATCACATTTGTGCATGTAATGCTTTGGAAAATATATAACTTTGAAATATTGCAGAAATATTGAGCCATGCTGCCTCTACAGCCATCCATAATTCCGAATTGTCCACTATGTTCTTCAAACCAGTCGCGAGCAATTGCGGGCCGGTGACATGGCGAACCCCATGAATGGCTAGAAATGGTCTCCAGGTAGCCGAACATAACCATTTGCAGTCAATGATCAATTCAATTAGACGAGAAGACGCAGTCCATTCTACGTAAACACAGGCCACACCAATATGGACACACCACCAGCTTGCAGAGTGCCTTGTTGACAACTTGGCTCCATGACTTCATGGGGACCGCCCAACACTCTAACCTTACCATCAGCTTTTACCAACCGCCATCGGGAATCGTTTGACCAGGCCATGATTGTGCACTTGGAGAAAATTCTCTGCCACAGAATAATTGATAAAAACAAAACTAAGAGTGATACGGAGGTGTGAGTTGGCACTCATGAACAGAAAAATATGTAAAACTAAATTATCTAGACACGCCACAACAATATATAATAGTTTAAAACCTATTGTCGTCTTAAAAATTGTAAATTTGTGAAAGTTCAAAAGCTAATATCTTGGCAATACTTTGGCTGGTTAATATGAACAAAGTGTGTACGGATGCGGCTAGTAGAGCTGCATCGAGCAATCATAGCCAGTTTAGCAGAATCTATACCATTTTTAAATAACATGTCGGAATATGGGATTCGACTGAGAGAAACTGTCTTTCTGGTAATAAATAAATTTAAATAGACAAAACTAGCAGCAGCATTCTAAAGTTTAAAGTGGTAAATGAGTAATTATGTGTTTTTATTTGTTTATTTATGTTTAGTATCAAAAATCCTGGAAAAGCAATGGCACGCCTCAAGAAAATTATTATTATTTTTTTATTTTATTTACATTTTCTTTGCATGGAGCCATCATAATGATGGCTTTTGCAAACATCAGACTTAATACTATGGTTATATTTACACTTATAAAATACACTATATTCTGTAGCTGTTGCTTCTTAAGTCTATTTTTTACATTCATCACATTACAACTAATTTCCTAATGCCTCATGTTACAATCACTATCTTTAAAATTCGTTGAAAGAATATAAACATTTTGCTGTTAGGAAAGATTTTAATTTTATTTTAAAAACATTTCCCATGTATGTTCTTAGAGCGTTTGGAAGCTTTTTATACCAAATCAAACCACTGATATATGGACTTCTATCAGTCATTTTTAACATTGTTCTGTTATGTAAATAGTTACACTTTGTTCTAGTGTTGTGATCGTGTACATCACTGCCCTCGATAGCTTCTGTTGGTTGACTTATAAAAAATACAACTATTTTGAAGATGTACAGAGAATACATTGTCAGATATTTTGCTGCACAAACACTTCACGACATGAATCTCTATGTCCCATCCCATGTATATGTCTTACTGCTCTTTTCTGTAGTAGTAGTAGTAGTAGTAGTAGTAGTAGTAGTAGTAGTACTATTTTGAAATGTACATCAGCTGCACAGCCCCATAGTTCAATTCTATAATTGAGAAAGGGGTAAAGCGTTCCATAATATACTAATTTAAGTGCTTGGGTGCTTGGCTGGGAACTATCTTTGAGAGCTGGCTGAGAAGATACATGGCAATACTGACTTTTCCGCATATGAAATTAATGTGGAATGTCCACAGCAAATTTTCATCAACTCACACCCAGGGATTTACAGTTACCATTTTCTGTTGCAGAGATATTACACACACTATTCATATTGCTGTAGTGAGAACTGCTTGTTTTAAATGCCAGTAGTTGAGATTTGGTGACATTCACCTTGAGTCCCTGATCATTGAAGTATTTTGTTACACCACTAGTAGCAAGAGATTCTAGCTCATTAGATTCTCTCCCACAGAATAAGATTGACATGTCATCTGCATAGCTTACAATATGGGAGTTAATAGGTTGTGCAATGTCGTTAATATATATAAGAAAGAAGGGTCGAAGGATTCAGCCCTGTGGTACGCCTTGTAACACAGGTTCACTTCTGGACTTGGAGTTCATGATTTTATTTTCTAGTTTGTATGACAATTTAGTGCTTTGCTTACGATTCAGGTTAGAAGATTCGTGGCTTGATCCCCAATACTATAAGATTTTAGCTTTTTCAGAAGTACCAAATGGCTCAGATCCAAAAATATACCTGCAGTCTGCATCTGCTGGTCCAACAGATAGTAAACTTCATGGATGAACTGTGCAACTGCTGCGGTTGTACTTGGCTCTTTTCTGAAGCAATGCTGCGAATCTACAAGCAGTTTATGTTTTGTGAAAATAGCACTTAGCTGAGAAAGGATAATGCTTTTGAATATTTTACTAAAAGTGGGAATTAATGATATTGGTCTATAGTTGGAGACGTCTTCCTTACTTCCCTTTTTATACACTGGTTTCACTACACTCATTTTTAGAACCGTTGGATACATGTTTTCTCTAATGCTGCAGTTAATCAGGTGAGTAAGAGGTTTAGAGATTTCTTTAAAGCATGCATTAGTAATAGCACTGGATATGCCATCCCATCCAGAAGAAAATTTTTTCTTCAGCATGTATATTGCCCTGCGAACCTCCTGCTCATTCACTTCCATAAATTCAAATTCGGTACACTGGGTGAGATGGTATTGGGTCTCTACATGTGAATCTATAATATGGGTTGATTGTTCGCCAGAAATGTAGTAGTTATTAAAAATATTACATATAGTATCGGGTTTTTTTATAATGTAACCATCATATCTTATGCTGAGTGGTTCCACGTTCATCTTGTTGGGACCTTTTCAGTATTTGTCAATCAGCTTCCTAGATGCTTTGCATATGTTGTCAGACTGTTTTATGGTTTTGCTGTTAATGTGCTTCCTTAGGTCAACAATTTCCTTTTTAAAAGTTTGCTTGGCCCTATTGTATTTTTCCTTGAAAACCTGCATAGTAGTAGCTTTATAAAGCTGGTTTAGATAATGTACTTGCTGCCTGAGCCTAATCAGATTTGGTGGGAGTTTTAGTCTAGGATTATTTCCATTTTGACAGTGTTTAATTACCTTCCAGATTTCTCTGACTGGACAACTATATTCATAATGATGCAGTAGGGTAGAGTAGAATTTATTCCATTTCTCATCCAACCCTTTTACATGGTACACAGAATCCTTTATTATTACCTTTATTACCAGTTCTATGTCATTCACCAGCCACAGCTGGACAGACGGCATCAAGATAAAACATTATCAAAATACATGAATACTCAGTGTTGCTGAGGTTGCATATCTTCCTCTGAGTTTTTCCTTCATTAATTTTCATTTTGTTCATGATAAACCAGGCCTTAGCTTCATTGAACAAAACTTCTGCTTGTTGGACTGCCTCGTCAACATTGTCTCCTTTTGAGAACAAGGTTGTATCATCTGCAAACTGCAAGGTGTGCCCATTGGAGCCTATGTCATTTACAAAGATAAAAAACAGCGGGGGGCCCTATTACCGATTCCTGTGGCACACCATGCTGTAGTTTCTTCTCACCTGAATCAGTTATTTGCACGGAGTCAATCTGTCGTCTGTTTCTCAGGTGGGATTCAAGAGTCTGCAGTACAGATCCCCCTGTACCATATTTTTTTTAGCTTTCTGAGCAGGGCCTTAAGTGAGATGCAGTCAGATGCCTTACTAAGGTCACAGAGTACTAGTGCTATAGACCTTTGTCTTCAAAACCTTGACTTATGTTTGTAACAAAGTCAAGTACAGCTGTTGTTACTGACCTGCCCTTCCAAAAGCAATGTTGTGCATCATAAAAGAGACTATTTCCTTCAAAGTAACTTAATAGTTGTTCTTTCGTTATAGATTCCATTACCTTCGCTAGTACTGGTATTATAGATATGGGCCTGTAGCTTGACACTTCATGTGGGCCGCCTTTTTGTAAACAGGCACTGTGCGTGCTTCTTTCAAGAGATCTGGAAATTCCCCTGCATGGAGGCTTTTATTTATTACTATTGCTAATGGCTGTGCAATTTCACTGATTATAGTTTTTAACATAGTACAGGAAATGCCATAAATATCAGGGCTCCCTGAAGATTTGTAGCTTTTTACAATTTTTATTATTTCTTTTGGATACACTCTCTTCCACATTACCATGCTGCATTTATTCTCAAATTTCACAGCAGCTGCAGGATCTATTCCAAAGTCATGAATTTCATCGACTGTGTTTTCCACTATTTTTTTATAAAATAGTCGTTAAACTCATCTGGACTGCAAGAATTAGAGCAAGAGGTGGGCTGTTTCCTGTGCTCATTAACCAGGTCCCATGTTGCTTTACAAGGGTTGTGAGCTTCTTCAATAAATCTGGCATTGCTTTCCTTCTTTGTTTTTTCTACTTCCTTTCTGTAGATCCTTTTGGTCTGTAAATAACTAGAGTACAGTCTATCCTTAATATCTATATCTTTAGCAGCTATGACATTGTCATTTAGTACTTGGACAATACATTTTATTTTGGCTAGTCTAGGAGTATAGCACATCTTTACTTTGTTAGTTTTTTGTCTACATTTTGATTTAGCATTTGAATATCTCTTGGGTTTTACTAGGAAATGTTCATCAAATTTCACTTTAAGGGTCTGGAACATGTGATTGAATGCATAATTTGGTGGCAATTCATAAATTATTTGATGCCAATCTTTAAAAGACACTGTAGTTTTGAAATCATCTAAGCTTTTCTTTGTAATAACTCTATTTCTGGATACATAATTTGAATGCCAGCTGGGAGTTTGTTGTGTATGTAATGAGTTTGTCCATAATTTCATGATTACTGCATGGTGATCTGCTAGTATAGGATCCATCACACTTACTTTGTAGTCCCAACTATTTAGGTTTGTCACAATTGTGTCAAGACAAATAGCTCTACCTGTTGGTAGAGAGTTTCCTACAAATAGCCCATAGCTGCTTACTAAGTTCATGAAAGCTCTTTCTTTGTCATTACTTTCTCCAATATGAATGTTGAAGTCTCCACATAAATCCCATTTCTCATTCGCTAGTTTGTCTTTAAGAGCATTAATATTTGAGGTATTCAGCATTTGTTTCTGTAGCACAATTTTTGTTATTTTAGGCACAACTGAATGTTTGTATTCTATCACCTGACAGAAGGTACTGTAAATTACCTTATCTATAACATATTTGTTGATTATAGCATAATCTATTGTAGTGGAGCAAGTGTCTGTCATCCTGGTGTCAGAGTTCACTATATTTACAAGATTATATCAGATCAGTACAGTTTCAAGTTTACTATACTATTTGAGTTTGCATCTATATTAAAGTCACCTAATATAGTAAGGTCATTGGAACCGGCCTGACCAACAACACTACTAAGTTTATCCATAAACGACATTATATCAGCATTTGGTGGCCTATGTACTCCAATCACTATATGCTTTGGTAACTTAAGACCATTACTGTGGGGTACAATACATGTAATTTCAATTGATCCTTCTTTGGTGTGGTGTTCAAGAAAGGAAATTTTTTAGCTTCTATATCCTTAATACCATAAACATTTTGGCTATACCGACAGACCATGCACAGAAAACTCCAACTTATTATGATAAGACACTTTTATTAAGGTTCATATAATTACAGAAAACACAAGAAAAACAATGCAGAAATTCATGACACGCATATCACTCAGTCAAGTAGTAGACAGGATGCCCACAGTAACTTGACTCTCCAAAGACCATTTACTATTTACTCTGCACTTCGCTAGTGGAGTTACTGGCGGTCGCCACAGCCCCCCCCCCCCCGGGTTGTGGAGCACTGGGGGAAGGACGTGGGTGTCTTCCTGTGTAGTGGCGTTGTGGGATGCTCACTGGTTGATATCAGCGTGTGCTAAGAGTCCATACTGTCTGTGCAGGGTGGACTAGTGCTTGTATAGTCCACCATCCAGTGGAGGGGGGGGGGGGGGGGGGGGGAGGGGCAGACTGGTCGACCTGCATGTGTGAACTGGACTGGCACAGATGTCGTCGTTGCAGTACAGGTGGAGAGGGGGATGCGAATCTTGAGCATCCCACCAGTGCTGAACGTTGCAGCTATGGCAGGTGTATCCACCCCATTTGGAATAGGGACTGTGCGCGGGATGGTGATATGTGACATGGGTGTGGACCCACATGAAGTTTCCCCTATGCGGAGGATGAAGATGGATCCCTCGTGGAGCTGCAAGGAAAGCTCGTCACTTCGGCACTCAGAGGCGTTTATTGAGACGCGAATTTCATTGACAGTGGACGTAGAGGGCACTAGGTGGGGTGGGGGGGGGGAAAGTAACGTAGTTATGGAGAAACACTGGAACACTCTGTGGGGGATTGTGTGCCAACACACACATGGGATGGGGTAATGTCCCACGCAACATGTGGTTGAGCCTGAGGTTGTGGATTGTCACACGCACTGCCTGTGTGCAACGAGGGTAGAGTATCCTCATACGCAACCACTGAGTTGCCCACAGGTGTAGGCTCAGTGCACATACAATCATGGCGGGGTACAGGGGAGTGAGCAGTCTGTATGAGATCGAGGTCGTCACCTGATGGAAGAATCCCCGAGTTGAGGGGGTGTGGTACAGGTTCCTCGATCGTCCAGGCTGGTTTCATGCATTGGAGGAAAACTGTCTGCTGGCAGACACTGACAAGGATGTCCATAGTATTGTCCGTGCGAGACACTACTCGATGCGGGCCAGAGTAAGGTGGCTGAAATGCCGGTTTGACTGTGTCATCCCGTAACATAACAAACTTGCAAGAGTCCAGTGCCGTATGCAGGAATATCTGTGGACGGGTATGTGGTCATGGAGGAGGCGTGCTGATCACGGCTATGTGTGTCCGGACACGCTCAACTATCGTGGGGAGGTGGGATAGATTGGCGATTGCTTCGTCACTGATGAACTCTGCGGGGAGAACTAGGGTCTCACCATACAGGAGCTCTGCAAGTGAAGCCCGGAGGTCTGTCTTGTAAGCCGTGCGTATTCCTAGCATAACCAAGGGAAGGGCGTCGCACCACTCACCACCGTGGCACATGAGTGCCGCTTTCAGAGTCCTTTGGCACCACTCGACCAGTCCACTGCTCTGAGGGTGGTGAGCCGTAGTGCAGAATCTATCAGCCCCACAGAGGACGAAGAGCTTGTCGAACAACAGGGATTCAAACTGTCTTCCCTGCTCGGTGGTGAAGGATGTAGGTCAGCCAAATCGAGCTATCCAGGAGGATACGACTGCGTGTACTACGGAACCCGCTGTGATGTCCTGCAGGGGTATTGCCTCCACCCAACGTGTAATGCGGTCGATGATGGACAGGATATACCTGAAACCATCAGACACGGGTAACGGTCCTACGAGGTCCACATGTACATGTTGGAACAGGCCTTTCAGGATGTCAAATTTACCTAGACTGGGTTGTGTGTGCCTGCCGACTTTGCTGTGCTGGCACAGTAAACAAGCACGAGCCCAAGTACGACAATCCCTCTTCACATCTGGCCACACAAAGCATTCTGTGACCAGGTGCGTAGTAGCCTTAGCACCAGGATGTGCCAGGTTATGTAACGTAGGGAACACTTGACGATGCAGCACAGGAGGAACAATAGGCTGGGTGGTGCCCATGCATGTATCACACCACAGTGGCTTGGCCGAGCCCGGTAGGTTGCACAAAACGATCTGTGGGGAAGTATCTGGGTCCTGTCGGAAGTTGTACAATTCGGTGTCACTGTCCTGTAAGTGAGCCAATTCGTCGAAATTAATGGCGGACGAAATTGCAGTGATAAGTGATAGGTAGTCAGCCACCACATTTTCTGAACCTCGAATGTAACGGATGTTTGTTGTGTAGTGGCAGATTAAGTCCATTTGCCGAAACCTACTTGGGGGAAGGTCAGCAGCGGGGTTACGGATAGGCTCCGCGAGGGTGCGATGGTCTGTGAAAATTATTATATTCCTTCCTTTGATGTCTGTGCAGAAATATTCTTCAGCTTCATAAACAGCAAGCAATTCTCTGTCAAATGCTGACGATTTACGTTGAGCTGTAGATAGTTTTTTGGAAAAAAAAACCGGAGTGGTTGTGTCGAGTCATTGACATGCTGTTGGAGGACTGCACCTATTGCAAAATCACTTGCACCCGCTGTAATAGAGATGCAGGCATCTGGCAAAGGGTGGGTGAGAGTGACACCACGTGCTAATGCTGATTTAAAGTCTTCAAAAGCTCTCACCATGTTGTCAGACCACTGTACTCGGCGACTGTCAGAGATTTGTTTCCCGGCCAATTCATCAGTCAAAGGGGCTTGAATTGCTGCCGCCATCGGCAGGTTACGACGGTAGAAATTGACGGTTCCTAAAAACCGGTGTAATTCACAAAACGACACTGGGAGAGGTAGATCACGAATGCAGTCAAACCGCTCCTGCGGGGGGGGCCTATACCATCCGAAGAGACGGTCTACCCCAGAAAAGTGACAGTGTTGCAGCGGAGTTGTGACTTGTCATTATTGTTCTCGACTCCGTTACGTGTCAATAAGTCCTGTATCATGGCCGGGTGGAGTTCATGTTCCCTGTCGGAGGGGGAAAAAATTAGTGTGTCTTTGAGGTATGCGTAGCAATATGTGCAGTTAAACAGGAGTGAGTCTATAAAATGCTGCCAAGTCTGGGCCACGTTTATGAGACCATAAGGCATGTAACAGAATTCGTACAGGCCAAAAGGTGTTATCACTACTGTCTTTGGTATGTCACTCTGTTCCATTGGTATCTGTAAATATGCCTTGCGGCAGTCCGAGACACTGAAGATGCGTGCTCCGCTAAGTACTTGCGCAAAGTCTTGATTGTGTGGTATCGGGTAGTTGTCTAATACTGTCTGCACGTTGAGGCGATGATAGTCGCCGCAGAGGCGCACTGTGCCGTCTTTTTGGGGACTAAATGTATGGGCGAGGACCAGTTACTGTCCGATGGGCGATATATAAAACTGCACTCCTTTTCCTAATTGTCTCCACTGTATTATGCCATCTACACATTGGTCATACCAGGCTCACTCATTGTTTCCTCTTGCATAGCGAACTACCCACACAATATGGTTGTGGAGCCAGACTGACAGTATCCCATACATTGGTGTAATGATCCCTTCTTTTTGCACTCCCTACTAAGTATACTCTTTCAGAATCCCTAAATTTAATATTAGCAGAAGATTAATGGATGGCTGAACTGGTCCATAAAGTGGTTTATATTTTCAGATATAAGGTTTTGCTTCTCTCCTGGAGCAGGGGCAGGGTGGTTGTGGTTGGGGCCTCTCTTCTTGTTTTCTCAGTCCGGGATCAATGACCACTCCCCCTTGCAAAGACCAATCTTTTACCCCTCTGTTTTCCCAGTTTTTATATTTTGGCTACCGTTATTTTACCTCCTCCTGCATGTGTCTTAACTTCCTCATTTTTATAGTTTGACTCCTCTGACTGGATCCGTCCACTTTTAGCACACCCTCTCCCTTCTGCTTCGGATTTGCAGGACTAATGCCCTCACCGTTTAGTACTGTAACCTTCCTCTCAATTAATCGATCCTAATCCTCTCCAGGCCTTTTCCTTCCTCTTCAATTCTTCTGCCAGAAGAAAGAGCCTGGAGGAGAGGCACTGTGTGGACCTCACCAGCAGTTGAGCTCCTGTGAGGAGATTGTATTTGGTATTTGGAGCTTGCTGTGAACAGTTATCTGTGCACACATGTTCATGTTGTATCTTCATTTTGCAATACAGTGTTTTATAGCAACATTATTCCGCTTTCTGTGATTCATTGCAAGCAATCAATCCGGAAACTCCACACCATTTTAAGAACCAAGAGTCTCTAACATATTTGTAATCCATCGTTACATATAAATTTCGGAGTGGCAGAGTCAGTCAGACTCAACGTCGGCACATAGTATACTCTTCTCCAGAAGCACCAAAGGAGCCACGAACTTTAACTTCCCCTTCCTTTTGGCGATCATCATCTGTAGTCACGTGCATTCTCTCCGTTAGACACTGTGACAAGATTTGGATTTTACCTGGGTTACTAGTGTGTAGTTAGACATCAAGAATTGTACACTACCACCTAGAATTGTGTACTACTACCTTTCTTCCTAGAGCCTAAGTAGTTTTCACCCACTACCAAGACCTGAATCACCACTTCTGCTCTGAGAACCAGCCCTCTAGCTTCATCTCAGCTGTAGAGATAAGTTTATTATAAGAGTTTTCGACAGATAAAAAAATGTATGGATAGTTGCATACAGACATTGTGATTTATGGAACATTTGAGAAAAGAAAATAACAGATTACTTTAAAATATTGGTTTATATTTTTATTGTAATATTCTAGTGTTTTTACTTTTTGAATATTGTACATAGCACCTAAAGCAATCTCAGTTATGTAGTACAAAAACGTAATTACATACAAAACTTCTGTAAGTAAGTAGAAAATACGAAAAGTATTTGTTTTGAACAATTATTAATTAGTGAATAGTCTGCATTAGGTCACTCCATGGTTTTCTCTGATAATTGAGATGAACATAAAGTATTCTTGTACCGTTTTATTTTGTGTCCGTTTGTACATCAAGAGGTAGCTACTGCTCCAAGAAAAATAAATAAATATCGAACACTGGTGTCTCATTTCCTCTCTAATCACTCTGCAGCTGGCAGACTTCACTTTGATCCATCCTACAGCTTGCAGCGTCTATAGGTCCCTGGGACCTCAACTTGACAGCTTCTAATCCTTCTTAACTCCTTTTCCCTTCTTTGAGGCTGAGCCACTCTTGCTGGAAATAAGCCTCACAATGACCTTCACTGCCACGACTGCTGCCGCTACAGTTGCTGCTGCGCACGCCAGCAGGAAGAGGATGACATCTAGCAGCAGGTACTGGTACCACGTCAGGTCCAGAACCGCAGACCGCATGTGTTGCGCCCCACCGTGGCGCAGTACGTACTCTATGGAGTTGATGGCCGTATTGAGAGGCTTTTCCGGTCGGTCGTGGAACAGCCTGGAGTACTTTTTTGCGTTCACCATATATCTGAAATAATTTTATACGTGTACCCAGTACAATTAGTGTGCAAGGAAAGAAAAGGAAAAAAAATAATGATATAAAATTGGTTTAGGGAGTGTGTCAACAATAAACCGACTGAAATAAATTCTCTGACCACGAATATCTTGGCATCAGCTGTACTAGATACACTGCCTACTGGTGACACACACACATTTGTGCCGGACCGGGACTCGAACATGGATTTCCTGCTTATTGCAGGCAGTCACCTTAACCACTTCGACTATCCGTGCATGCCTCGCAGACCGACCCAAACTTCCATGTGCCACACTGGCCACGTTCCTATACAGTAGTCCCCCAAATTCATCATTTAATGCTCACAGCTTTACCCCGTATTCATGTGCCTGTGAGAACGAGGCTATGACCATTAAGTAATGAGTGCAAGGGACTATGATACGGGTATGTTGACAGTGTGACATGTAGAAGTTTGGGTCGGTCAGGAAGGCATGCAGGGTAGACCAAGTGGTTAATGCAACCACTTGCGGTTGTCAGGAAATTTGGGTTCAGGTCCCGGTCCTGGTCAAGCACAAATTTTCATGCCACCAGTAGTTAGTACATCTGTAATTAATACAGCTGATGCTAAGGTATTCAGTCAGCGAATTTATTTGGGACAGCTGTCAATCATAATTAATCCTAGCAGTATCAAGGCATTTTCCACAATGCATGAGGGGGGGGGGGGGGAGGAAGTGGGGTACTTTATGCCTACAGTAAAATGTTGAAAGAAACAAATCTCATTAACTGTTGTTGAATTATATGAACAACATACTTTTCAGAGAGATACTGATGTATAAGTAGGGTCCAGAATTTGAAAACAGCTTTTAGAACACTCTTGGCAACATCAATAATGTGTACTTCTGTCTTAATGACCACTACGAAAAAACTTTAAAAATGCAAATTTTGTTCATTGTTGGTTGACTGTTGCTCTCAACTGATGAGTAAGTTGGGCCCTGAACCTCAAAATACTGAATACAACGTTCATTGTGGAAAGTAATATCAGTTAGCCTACTGAGATTTAAAATTTTGGTCTAAGTTTAACTGAAAAATTTAAAACCTCTGGATTTATATGGAATCAGGTAGAAGGATTAATTAAAACAATAAAATTAGAGAACTGACTCTGCTCTATTTTTTTGTACAATCACTGTAAATTATAAAACATATGACACAAATTACATGTAAACATGTTCAAAGCTTAAATATTCTATTCTATTTTATTCAGAATGGGAGAAGCCTGTACCACTCAAATATTACTGGAAAGTGACATCAGAATGAGGTGCACTTGTCCAGCACATTTTCCAACTGCCGTAGACTTTTGTGGTGGCATAGACTATTACAGAAGTAAGGTGTGAGTGGCGATGAGCGGCGGGAGGGGGGGGGGGGGGGTCATTTGTAGGTTATTCTGAGCTCAGTAGTGAAGCGGTGAGGCATCCCCTTTAACAATACAGCACTGTGATCGTGTTGATATGATACCAGCAGCTAGGGACAATAATTCTATTTAGTCCCACTGTGACGTGAAAGTAATGTTGTGTCTGCTCTGTGCTGTGAATGGAGCTGATGAGAATGGTTGCTGTTTTCAATATTACAGTAAAGGTTCCGTGGTGGACTCCCCTTGCGTCAACGTGTCACAACTAACATTTCACATTCTTACTGCAGAAATGGAAATGACTTGTAGGTTACAGACCAGTGAATAAGTCACATCTTTGTTTTCCAATCAGACTCAAGTGTATACTATGCAAGAAATTGCCTCATTTCTTTTCCTGCCAAAGTAATTACACACCTTTCATTTTGATGTCAGTTCAGTAGGACAAATGTGTAGTTTATCGTAGATAAATAATAAAGCCTTCTGTTGCATTTCAATTAATTATACTGTGTCCGTTGATTCATTCGTGGAACAATATCTATACTATAAATGTCTTCTAGTTATGTTGATTCATTCGTGAAACAAAATCTATACTATAAATGTCTCCTAGTTATGTTTACAGAATATTACGTGGCCTCCACACCTTAGAAATGCAATGCAGTATTAGCACGTGCACTCCAAAAATAGTGCATGTAAAAAAAAAACGGAACTTGTCACACAACTCTAGTGTCACATCCATATATGTTGGTGAATATATGAACCTACTTACATTAGCACATTTTTAACTCATTTTCGCGTTACCTTCGCGATTTTCCCAGTTAATGTAGATGGGGTTCAGACTATTGTTCTTAGAATTTGTTCAGCCCCTTTCCCTGGCATGGTCAAAAAGTCGAACAAACTCAACACAGACAGGCAGAGATGTGTATAACACCAAATATTAAACAACTTACTTCAATTAAATTAATAAGAAAGTACCAGAATGTTTTACAAATGCGTTGGTGTCTAAAAATATTTGAAAATAGCAGGACCCAAACCTGCTCCTTTGGAGTTGATAACTACATGTCTTTACCCACTATAGTGCAGTGTAGTCACTCAACTTCTGACACTGCGTCTCATCACAATCTCCTGAAAGCTTTTACCGGCGATGGGACATTAACAGAAATTTACTTCTAACAAATCGTATCGAAAGTGACATGTTTGCGATAAATGCTAAATGCACAGTTGCTGTGAAACGACATGGTGTCACATGACGTAACTTAAGTTTAAATACAAAAGCAGTGAAATACGTTAAGTAAAAACGACGTCTCCGGAGTTCTTTATTAGTCGACTGCTATCGAGTCTTCATGGAAGACACGACATTTTGAAGTCATTTCCCAGGAAGCTTCGAGTGACACTGTTTCCTCCCTTACAGAATACATCTGTTCTCATGTTGTATTTTCGTTAGAAGTACTACATATCAATGAGTGACAAAGACGCCTCTCTTCCTAAATTATTTTCATTTTCTTTTCTTTGATATTTCAAACATCTCAAAAGTAAAGCCACTTGCTCTAATTTCGACTTTAATTTAGTTTATTTATTGATCATTTTAACCGAACTAACACAGAACAGCCGCTGAGGCTAAATAATATCTTCGAGACGGAAGAAAACGTCAATACATATCCGTGACATCAACAAGGTTACTTTGCAAGAGCAGTATTTGGTATTATTGAGAGGAGCAGAAAGGGTTACTTCTGTTCCCAACAGACTGAAAATTCGCAGTAAGTAGCAAGTCCAGTACAAATTTAGAAATGGCTGATAATGAAATTTTCACTGACATCAATAAATGGTCTAAAGGTGAAATTAAATTTTGAAAATACCCACTATATGCAATTCAGAATCTGTAAGAGATTTCCTTCCAGCATTGGTTTAACGTGAAGGCATGCAGATTGAAGAAATTGACAATGTTAAATTTCTGGAATTACAACTCGATAATAAATTCAGTTTGGAAGGGCGTAACACAGAATTGCTGAAGCTCGTGAACAAATCTGTACTAGCGATGAGAATGATGTCGGACGTACGAAATATATATATATAAAAAAGCTTGCATACTCGTCATACCGAGCAAAAGTTTTTAGCGTGTAATAAGACTCACTTTTGGTGTAAATTCAAGAACATCATGTACAAACCCGTTCAAGGAACTTTGAATTGTAACCACTGCTTCTCAGTATATTATTCCTTAATGAAATATCTCTATTTCCAACCAATAACTCAATACATAGTATCAATACCAGCAATAAGAACAATCTACATAAAGACCTAAATCACTTAGTATTTCAGTTTTGACAGCACTTGGCCGCCGGCAGTTGTGGCCGAGCGGTTCTAGGCGCTTCAGTTTGGAACCACGCGAACGCTGTGGTCGCAGGTTCGAATCCTGCCTCGGGCATGGATGTGTGTGATGTCCTTAGGTTAATTAGGTTTAAGTAGTTCCAAGTTCTAGGGGACTGATGACCTCAGCAGTTTAAGTCCCATAGTGCTCAGAGCCATTTGAACCATTTTTGAACTATATTCCTGTATTACTTATTCGAAAATACTTAAATATTTTTAGGGTGTAAGATCCAATTAAAACCCGCTATTTACATACTTCTTGACTGAAAGTATTAGGCATACTGTATTAACTTTATCAACTGTACTAAAGCATTAACTTTGAGATATTCCTTTTATTTAATGATCCCTGAGCCTTATTCAAAGTAAGCTTAAATTGTCTATTTCACTTATTAATGAAAGTGCTATTATTGTGCGACAGCAATATTTTATGTTTTATTCTTTTAATGATAGTTTAGGATTTATTTAAATATAATTTCAGTCTTTTCAGAGCTATATACTCACTGCTCTGTAATAGTCTACAAGCATGATTATTACTGTAAATTAAACTAGCTTTTTACGAAAATACTGTGTGTGTTTATGCTTTGTTTCTTTTTTCAAAGCTAAAAACGGTATCAGGTTTGTCGAACTTCCCAGAGTGTCGAGTTATCGAGAGTCCAGTTTTCGGAGTTCTAATGTTGATCATATGACTCTAAAATGCGTAAAAAAAGCTTTAAAACTCACTATTTTTCATCTAAAATTTAGAAAATTTCCCAGGGCAAAACCCCCAGTATAGGCTCCCCCAATATTTTTTATAAGTCGGGGCCCCTGAGTCCTTATAATACCAAACGCGGCGTGATTTGATCCCTAGGTTGAGTACCATTGAAAATTGCTTAGGCTTCTGTCGTAAGTCCTATTTGCTGCCGAATCACAACATTAGAAATTGCCTGGATTGTTATGGGGACAACTGCGTCATACTTGGCTGAAAAAGTAGCTATCTTGAGTTCCCATTACAGCTGTATTGTAGCAAAAGCCGGAAAAGAACGAGTATAAGAGAAAATACATTGTTTGATAATTTTAAAACTGACAATAAGCAGAGCGTCATCTTGGTTTCCTACCGGATTAAAGATTACATGCTGGAAAAGACAGTATCGGAAACTGGACTGTCGATTAGTACTGTTTGTGACTATTACGGTTTCTGTCGAGAAGTGTTTTACGTAATTGTGACTAATGATGGTAGTGGTCCAATAGATGATGTCAAAAAGTTTGTAGAACCAGATGAATTGCACATAACAAGTCGAAAATATGGGAACGGACGACTTCTCAAGAACGAAACTGAACCGATTAGGGTACTCAGAGGCATAGAAGGAGCTTCAAGAAAATGTTTCATTGTGAAAGTGTATTCCAGAACTAAATTAACTTTAGTGCCTTTTGTTAAGAACTTAATTTGCCTGGCACCAAACTCATTACAAATAGATGGAAATCGCACAACGCTTTGAATGAAGAGGGATTTCACCAAGAGTTTGTATTCCATTCTGTCTTCCGATGATCAGTCTGTGCACACACAGAACATAAAGCGATTATGGTAATCCCTGAAATCATCCGTCTGAAGAGAAGGGCGATGGGGAGACCGAGATGATCTGTATTTTTCTATACATCTACTTTCACAATTTGCGGTTACATGCTATAAAACATCCCTGTGAGACTTTGCCAGTTTTCTTGAGAGATGTTGCTAGAATGCACCCTCGGAATTTCCCAGTACGAAGATATGGATGACAAGCAAGGTATTGGAATAACATGTAACGTCGTCATTGGACAATTTTCATGCATTGTTTTTGTTGTTGCCAACGCTATAACCGAAATCCACATCTTCGTCTTTTGTTCTAATAGTTCCGATCGCTGTAAACAAAATCGATGTCTTGTTCCAAAGACCTTGTAAAATATAAGTAGACTCACTGATGGCGCTGCAGTCGCGGGATAATTTGAACCTTCGGCTGGACGCCATTATAGTGGTTGTAGTCTGATGTGTTGTGTAGTATTGTTGTTTATGAAGACCCTTATTCTACGTTGTATATTTGTTGGGGCGTACATACAGTATTTGTTACTCGTAATTCTACTGTCTGTACATTCCACTCAAAAGAAGTACAATGGTGAAGAGTTGTGCAGCGATTAATTGTACAAATAAATTCGAGAAAGGAACGAATATTACATTTCACAGGTATGTGGATATTTTAAGTTGTTTTGTACGTCAGCGCACTTGCTTAATAAATGTTTTTGTAACACGGTATTAGCATAATGTCTGTGCATCTATTTGAAGGTTTCCTTTCTCAAAACCACAGCTGTTACAAAAATGGTTACACGCTGTCAGGAGGCAAGATTTCCGACCGACAGAATACCATTTTATATGTTCTCATCATTTTAAAGAAAGTTGGCTGATCGGTAGTGTTTTCATGGTCTAGGCTAGGTTGAAACATGATAATTTGGTCGTGAGTTGCCAAAGCACTATGCCATATATAACGCACTTCTCGTCATAAAATCTGAAGTAGGGTAGAGTCAGAAAATGTCTATATAGTGGGCAAATCTTCGAGTATTTTGATGCATTTTGCGTACATCTATCGTAAATGAACTACGAAAAATGCTAGGGGTCCAGTACATAACTCTTAGCTACGGCAGATTCCATGTAGTACGTAAGATAAATTCATAAACCGTGACTAGTTGCTGTTTGCTCATAAATTAAAAAGTATATTGTAGTGAGGTATTTAAATGAGGCATTATGTTTGTGACCTAACTCAAGGGGAGGCATTTTATAACCAAAAGCGATGTATAAACATTCGAACTCCGCGCGTCAGTTTACCACTCTAATGGCCGCCGGCCAGCTATTCAATTTGTCCGCTCTTCACAGTCGACCTCTCGTGCGGTTGTGGGGGCCTGTCTTGTTCCGCGACAGTCGCGCGTTCGATATATATCGCTTTCATACGTTCTTGGAAATTACCCAGCAGCGATTTTCGAACAGCAAAGTGATGAAGTTGCGGTTGCTAGAGTTTAATATCTGCTAAACAACGTCCAATTGAGCTTCGTGACCAGTGAAAATCTTTCTAACGTGGATGTTTCGTAGCGAGTTGCAGAGAACAAGACGCAGCAGCGCTGAGCCAAGCGGTGTCACAGTACGAGGGGAACAGGATTGGCTGGTAGCGAAGTGTGCCCAGCAACCTCGCCGAGTACGCGATCTTACAGGGCGCGCGTGGCTCAGCGGAGCCGCTAGGCAGCGGGCACTCAAAGCGAGATAACGTTTCTGGCATTGGGTAGCGACGCTGCTTATCTTGACCGTGATACCGGCCAAGGTCTCCTTCCTCGTGATGTCTTCTGCGGGGTCTCGAGGGAGCGAGATGGCGCGTGACTGGCACACTGGACTCTCATTTGGAAGGACGACGGTTCAAATTCGCGTCCAACCATGCAGATTTATATGTTTTTCGTGATTTCCCTAAATTGCTCCAGGAAGATATCGCGATGGTTCCTTTGAAATGGCACAGCCAGTTTCCTTTTACATCCTGAAATCATTCCGAACGTGTGCTCAGTCTCTAATGACCTTTGTGTGGACGAGACGTTAAACCCTAACCTTTCTTCCAAGGCCTAGAAACGGTGCTATATGCTGCTTTGTCTCTATTCACCTGCGTCCACCCTTCAACCTCCCGGTCATGCCGCGTCTCGAAAGGGCACGCAGATGTGTTTGCTGTGCCATCTTACCCCCCCCCCCCCCCCCAACGGCTCAACTATTCTACGTCAAACGCACGCATCGGTAATTTGGAAGAAGCATTGGTTACCGAAGTCGGGGACGCAATAATAGCGATACAACGAATACCTCGCTGTCGTGACGGGCGAATCTGGATCTTGTTTTCTACGTTGCCAGGGGAGTATCACACAATGGCGTAATTAGTAATGACTGAATCTGTTTTGATAACTACCAAAAGTAAACTTTTCTTGCCGGAAATTAATTCGTCGAATATGTACACTGGAAAAGTCTTTACAAGACAATCTGTGATGTCGAATTCCCCTTCGAGCTGTATTGCATAAAATGTAAGAAAAGGACATCAGTAAGAAAGAAGACTCGGTTTGACACGTCAAAACTGAGCATTGAAAAGAGTGTCATTATCTTTTCCTGCTTGGTGTAAAGTTATACATTAGAAGCAACTGCTTCTGAAAATGAAGTGTCTGTCACGACTGTGGGACTATTACGGATTCGGTCGCGAAGTGTGCTATGTCTGTGTCACAAACTACAGTGTCCCCAAAGATGGTCATAACAAAACAGTAGAAACTGACGAGTCGCACCTCACGGCAAAGGACGGCTCCTGAGAAACGAAATCGAACACATGTGTGTCTTTGGTGGCATAGGGGGAGAATCAAAGAAGTGCTGTATACTTCGTTTGTACTCTCGGATAAGGTTCCTTTTAGTGCTTCTGATAAGGCATTTATCTGGTATGACAATCGTAAGAGATGGATGAAAGTCGTAGTGCAATTTGCGGAAAGAAGGTACCGACCATTTTTTCGTCAGTTGCTCTACAGAGCACGTGTCATCTGATGATCTGTCCATCAACACGGTGCTTGTATGGAAATCCTTAAAGTCATCTATTAAGAGTGAACGTCATTCGGGGGAGGAGATGAGCTGCACATATTCCAGTACATAAACATTTCCATAACTTACACCGGCCGCAGAAATATGTTTCATCTGAAACTCTCCCCATATTTCTAAGAGGTACTGCGCGAGTTTATCCTGGCTACGGAAAACAAGAAATTCTGCTGCTTGTCTATACAATACGTTGCATTGCCACAGTGAGGATGCTGTTGACAAGCGAAGTACGCGTTCGTCTTTTGTCGTCTGTGTTGACAACGGTTACACAGTGAGGCATTCGATACGCATAGTTATTCTGAATGATGGACGCATTAAAAAATTTCGCATTTATTCAAGTTCAAATCAAAAATGAACAAGCTTTATACCAATGGAAAGAGGAAGTTTCAGGTTGTTTTCATAATGTTTGATATCAGTTTAATAAATTTAATAATTTGTAAATAATTAGGTTTTAATAATTATTTAACACCTAAAAATGTAATAAATGTTCAATGTGACCACCTCTGGCTGCACGGCAAACATCGACGCGGTAGCCAAAGCCGTCCCACACGCGCGAAAGCGTGTCTGCTGTTACTGAATGCACGGCAGCAGGGGTCCCGTTCCGCAGATCGTTCAGAGTGGTTGGTAGAGGCGGGACGTAAACAGCTTCCTTCACATAACCCCATAAGAAATAGTCGCAGGGTGAGAGATCAGGAGATCTCGGTGGCCAGAAGTCCCCTGCGACCGAACCAGCAGTGACGAAGACAGTCATTCAAAAAGTCTCGTACATCACGGTGCTAATGGGGCGAAGCTCCATCCTGTTGGAAAGTCAAGTCCTGGGAATCTTCCATAACTTGAGGGAACAGCCATTCTCCCAACATGTCCAGGTACGGGAATCCTGTTACAAATCTTTCCGCAAAGAAAAATGGTCCATAAACCTTTATACGGGATACGGCACAGAACACGTTCAACTTCGGTGAGTCTCTTTTGTGGTGTAATGGTGAATGTGGGTTTCCAAAACCCCATATACGAACTTTGTGTCTGTTGACTTTTCTACTAAGGTGGAACGTCGCTTCAGCACTAAAAATTACACATCCACATTCTACATTTATACTCCGCAAGCCACCCAACGGTGTGTGGCGGAGGGCACTTTACGTGGCAGTGTCGCAGAAAGCCTGTGTGAGCGCTCGAATCTCTCTAATTTTCTTACTTTGTTTATGAGGTGACAGCGCGGAACTGTATCGAACGCCTTCCGGAAGTCAAGGAAAATAGCATCTACCTGGGAGCCTGTATCTAATATTTTCTGGGTCTCATGAACAAATAAAGCGAGTTGGGTCTCACACGATCGCTGTTTCCGGAATCCATGTTGATTCCTACAGAGTAGATTCTTCGTTTCCAGAAATGACATGATACGCGAGCAAAAAAACATGTTCTAAAATTTTACAACAGATCGATGTCAGAGATATAGTCCTATAGTTTTGCGCATCTGCTCGACGACCCTTCTTGAAAACTGGAACTACCTGTGCTCTTTTCCAATCATTTGCAACCTTCTGTTCCTCTAGAGACTTGCGGTACACTGCTGTTAGAAGGGGGGCAAGTTCTTTCGCGTACTCTGTGTAGAATCGAATTGGTATCCCGCCAGGTTCAGTGGACTTTCCTCTGTTGAGTGATTTCAGATGCTTTTCTATTCCTTGGACACTTATTTCGATGTCAGCCATTTTTTCCTTCGTGCGAGGATTTAGAGAAGGAACTGCAGTGCGGTCTTCCTCTGTGAAACAGCTTTGGAAAAAGCGACTCGCTGTAGAAATGCGGCATCCCCCATCTTTGCTAGCACATAACCGCAAAATGCGAGATGCTTCTCTTTGTCATTGCGGTTGAGAGCCTGCACACGTTGTAATCGGTAGGGGTTGCACAGCAAACGCCGTCTCAGAACTATCCATACAGTTGGTTGGGGTCTTCCAAGTTCTCGACTGGCTCTATTGGTAGACTTACTGGGACTGCGCACGAAACTTTCTCGGATCCGTGGGACATTATCCTCTGACACGCGCAATCGGCCTGTGCTTTTTCCTTTGCCCACACTCCCAGTCTTTTTAAATTGCTTAAACCAATGGGTAATGCTTTTGCGAGTTGGTGGTTGAATACTGAATTTGGTACGAAATACCCGCCGCAGTGCAATTTGCGACTCACTTTTCGGTAACTCAAGAACGCAGAAAACCTTGTGCTCCACAGTCGCCATCTCACAACTGTCAGTGAAACGCAATGGCGACCCTATTGCCCCGCGAACTCTACCGGCCGCTTCTGAAACCATCACCACCCTCTCGCCGAAAACTGCAACTTCCTCGTTTCATAGGTATAAACTTGTTCATTTTGGGCTTGTACTTGAATACATATGAATTTTTGAAAATGGGTCCAGCGCTTGGAATACCGCTGTATATCGGGCTCAGTGCACATGCGACTTCGACACCCAAGGTTTCTCCTAAATTACCCACGCATCTATATATGAAACCTCTGCTGAACTCAAAAACCTCTACCCAAGTGGACTACTGCCAACACAATAAGCGGACCCATACTGCTGTGTCACGCACCCGTGTCTTCCCGCCACAGCCTGGCCCATAAAGCGCAGCCGTGATGCGGTGTTTTGAGGTACGTATCGAAGATTCCCCTGAGACCTTTAAGGCTGTGTCGCTTCCCCTTCTTGTCCAGTCCGAGTTCGCAGCCCATCTCTAACGAACTCGTGATGAACTGCCCCTTTTTTGCTGCTGATTTCAGTCAACATTATCATCACCTAACAACATTAAAGGCATTAAAGTATATCTGATATAGGTACGTTATCATCCCTTGAGGAATAAGGTATTAATGCAGCTTACTTACGTTTATACAATGAGAAACATATACGTTTAAAACAGTTAGTCAGGATAATGGAAAAATCAGAATTGAAAGCTGGTCCAAAGAAGAAGATCGTGAAATTCAAATAGTTGAACTGAGGAAACAAAGAAGAAATACGAGTTAAGAAGAACGTTCCTAAACTTGCGTGACTAGCGAGGAGCAGGTAAGTGTCAATGCCCAAGACGAACTTATACTCAGTCCAAAAAAGCTCACATAAGTGTTCATCCAGCATCAGTTTGAAGAAATTGAGAGTATTTAATGGACACTGATTAGAAGCGAGTATACTACAGCTATTTATCACGTAATCTCAAAATTATTTAGTTATTAGCTGAGTAACCCTTCATCGCCCAAGTATTTATTTATTCCACTCTTCTATTAGTCCACCTCCGTCTTGCCCCCCTCTCTGACCATCTCCTCATCCTCTACCCCGCTCTCTCTGTCCACTTTCTGCTTCTCCCCTTCTCTGTACATCACCCTGTTATCACGCCCAACACATCCCAATGAGAGTTGCTGCGTTTTACCTGCTCAGTATTTCTTTCCAGATAACAACGGATGGTGTACCAAGTTTCGTTGAAATCGATCCTGTAGCTTGGGAGGACATGTTGAATATTTATAATACTTGGAGATTTGCTGTTATTTTCACTGAAAATGGAGATTCTAGAAACTTGCAGTACCGTTGTGTCTTCAGTTCGTTATGTTGCTTCTATTTTTAACCAGTCGATGTCAAAAACCACTGAAACATCGGTATAGGAAGTGCGTACATGTATCACAACGTTAGCTGCCTGACAGCAAAACAAGATATACAAATCTCAGACAAACTGTACTCTCTCCGTTAAGAACGTAGTATGTAGTAGGAACCAACTATAAAGTTCTTCCCGGAATGTGTTTGGTGATTAATAAGGACACTGCTGAGTTTTATTTCATAAGAAATTGTGTTTCGTTCCCTTCACTTCTCTTCCTGTATTGCCCCTCTTCCCATCAGTTCAGATCCTGGGCACGCTCTCGATTTCAACTACAGTTGTGTTGCTGATGAAATTGTATTGTTTGCCCTAGTATTGGTAAGCGTCGTTAATGGAAGTAGTCAACAGTAAGTTTGAAAGAAAGACTGAAAATGAATTACACCAAGCCTGAAATAATGCATAATTATCTCGTCGAAAAGGAAATCGACGTGTTACT
The DNA here is from genome assembly GCF_021461385.2 of Schistocerca piceifrons. Taxonomy (NCBI): domain Eukaryota; kingdom Metazoa; phylum Arthropoda; class Insecta; order Orthoptera; family Acrididae; genus Schistocerca; species Schistocerca piceifrons. The sequence goes on from NC_060145.1 coordinate 16,996,828, forward strand.
ATTTTTATTTATTTATTTTTATATTTTTTGTGGGGCGCTCAAATGCGCGGTCATCAGCGCCCGTACAAAGACCCACTTGTTACACAGTCCTATTTTTAGACAGTCCAATCTATCCACTGTCACAAACGATGATAATGGAAATGATGAGGGCAACACAAATACCCAGTCCCCGGGCAGAGAAAATCCCCAACCCGGCCAGAAATCGAACCCGGTACCCTGTGATCCAGAGGCAGCAATGCTAGCCACTAGACCACGAGCGGCGGACTCAAGAGGGGGGGGGGAGAGGTGAGATTAGTATTAGATAACGACCGATAGCACAGCAAAAGAATGAAAGGGAAGACCAAGTATGACCTGAAAATATAGTGAAGAACTAAATAAGATTTTAAGAACAAAGTTATGAAAGATTACATTGAACGTGTATAGGTATAGCTCTGGGTACATACATAAATATTTTTTATTATTTTAGTTTATTAATTATTTTTGGCAGTAAATGTCAATACATTCAAACATTACAACAATGTAAATGTTGGAAGGTATCCGTATGTATCTTTGCTGTCAGACAGCCTGTCTTCGACTCTGGACACCGAATAGTTGAGCGGTAGGACCGCGACGAGAAAACTTTTATTATGGACTTGTAGTATGGTTGGTGTGTTGGTTGTCATGCGCAGAGACGTGACCGGTGAACTCTGCTTTCGTGCATGGATCATCTCAGTTTACACGTGTGCAACGAATGCAGATAGGTTGGTCATTGATGAAACAATACGTGCGCATGACATCAGCTTTGTACATTTCTAAGAGTGTTCTTCGATATAACTGTGTTGTATCAATCAGTGCCCCCTCCCCCCCCCCCCCCCCATGAACCAAGGACCTTGCCGTTGGTGGGGAGGCTTGCATGCCTCTGCGATACAGATGACCGTACCATAGGTGCAACCACAACGGAGGGGTATATGTGGAGAGGCCAGACAAACGTGTGGTTCCTGAAGAGGGACAGCAGCCTTTTCGGTAGTTGCAGGGGCAACAGTCTGGATGATTGACTGATCTGGCCTTGTAACACTAACCAAACGGCCTTGCTGTGCTCGTACTGCGAACGGCTGAAAGCAAGGGGAAACTATGGCCGTAATTTTTCCCGAGGGCATGCAGCTTTACTGTATGGTTAAATGATGATGGCGTCCTCTTGGGGAAAACATTCCGGAGGTAAAATAGTCCCCCATTCGGATCTGCGGGCGGGGACTACTCAAGAGGACGTCGTTATCAGGAGAAAGAAAACTGGCGTTCTACGGATCGGAGCGTGGAATGTCAGATCCCTTAATCGGGCAGGTAGGTTAGAAAATTTAGAAAGGGAAATGGATACCTTAAAGTTAGATATAGTGGGAATTAGTGAAGTTCGGTGGCAGGAGGAACAAGACTTTTGGTCAGGTGACTACAGGGTTATAAACACAAAATCAAATAGAGGTAATGCAGGAGTAGGTTTAATAATGAATAGGAAAATAGGAATGCAGGTAAGCTACTACAAACAGCATAGTGAACGCATTATTGTGGCCAAGACAGACACGAAGACCACGCCTACCACAGTAGTACAAGTTTATATGCCAACTAGCTCCGCAGATGACGAATAGATCGATGAAATGTATGATGAGATAAAGACATTTTTAGATAGTGAACGGAGACGAAAATTTAATAGCCATGGGTGATTGGAATTCGAGAGTAGTAAAAGTGAGAGAAGGAAACATAGTAGGTCAATACGGATTGGGGGTAAGAAATGAAAGAGGAAGCCGTCTGGTAGAATTTTGCACAGAGCATAACTTAATCATAGCTAACACTTGGTTCAAGAATCATAAAAGAAGGTTGTATACATGGAAGAATCCTGGTGATACTAAAAGGTATCAGATAGATTATATAATGCTAAGAAAGAGATTTAGGAACCAGGTATTAAATTGTAAGACATTTCCAGGGGCAGATGTGGACTCTGACCACAATCTGTTGGTTATGAACTGTAGATTAAAACTGAAGAAACTGCAAAAAGGTGGGAATTTAAGGAGATGGTACCTGGATAAACTGACTAAACCAGAGGTTGTTCAGAGTTTCAGGGACAGCATAAGGGAACAATTGACACGAATCGGGAAAGAAATACAGTAGAAGACGAATGGGTAGGTCTGAGGGATGAAGTAGTGAAGGCAGCAGAGGATCAAGTAGGTAAAAAGACGAGGGCTAGTAGAAATCCTTGGGTAACAGAAGAAATATTGAATTTAATTGATGAAAGGAGAAAATATAGAAATACAGTAAATGAAGCAGGCAAAAAGGAATACAAATGTCTCGAAAATGAGACCGACAGAAAGTGCAAATTGGCTAAGCAGGGATGGTTAGAGGACAAATTTAAGGATGTAGAGCCTTATCTCACTAGGCGTAAAATAGATACTGCCCTCAGGAAAATTAAAGAGACCTTTGGAGGAAAGAGAACCACTTGCATGAATATGAAGAGCTCAGATGGAAACCCAGTTCTAAGCAAAGAAGGGAAAGCAGAAAGGTGGAAGGAGTATATAGAGGGTCTATACAAGGGCGATGTACTTGAGGACAATATTATGGAAATGGAAGACGATGTAGATGAAGATGAAATGGGAGATATGATACTGCGTGAAGAGTTTGACAGAGCACTGAAAGTCCTCAGTCGAAACGAGGCCCCGGAAGTAGAGAACATTCCATTAGAACTACTGACGGCCTTGGGAGAACCAGTCCTGACAAAACTCTACCATCCGCTGCGCTAGATGTATGAGACAGGCGAAATTCCCTCAGACTCCAAGAAGAATATAATAATTCCAATCCTAAAGAAAGCAGGTGTTGACAGATGTGAAAATTACCGAACTATCAGTTTAATAAGTCACAGCTGCAAAATGTTGTTGTTGTGGTCGTTAGTCCTGAGACTGGTTTGTTGCAGCTCTCCATGCTACTCTATCCTGTGCAAGCTTTTTTATCTCCCAGTACTTACTGCAAACTACATCCTTCTGAATCTGCTTAATATATTCATCTCCTGGTCTCCCTATACGATTTTTACACTCCACGCTGCCCTCCAATGCTAAATTTGGGATCCCTTGATGTCTCAGAACATGCCCTACCAACTGGTCCCTTCTTCTTGTCAAGTTGTGCCACAAACTCCTCCCCTATTCTGTTCAGTACCTCCTCATTAGTTACGTGGTCTACCCATCTAATCTTCAGCATTCTTCTGTAGCAACCCATTTCGAAAGCTTCTGTTCTCTTCCTGTCCAAACTATTTATCGTCCATGTTTCACTTCCATACATGGCTACACTCCATACAAACACTTTCAGAAACGACTTCCTGACACTTAAATCTATACTCCATGTTAACAAATTCCTCTTCTTCCGAAACGTTTTCCTTGTCATTGCCAGTCTACATTTTATAACCTCTCTACTTCGACCATCATCAGTTATTTTGCTTCCCAAATAGCAAAACTCCTTTACTACTTTAAGTGTCTTATTTCTTAATCTAATTCCCTCAGCATCACCCGACTTTATTCGACTACATTCTATTGTCATCGTTTTGCTTTTGTTGATGTTCGTCTTATATCCTCCCTTCAAGACACTGTCCATTCCGTTCAACTGCTCTTCCAAGTCCTTTGCTGTCTCTGACAGAATTACGATGTCGTCGGCGAACCTCAAAGTTTTTATTTCTTCTCCATGGATTTTAATGCCTACTCCGAATTTTTCTTTTGTTTCCTTTACTGCTTGCTCAGTATACAGATTGAGTAACATCGGGGAGAGGCTACAACCCTGTCTCACTCCCTTCCCAACCACTGCTTCCCTTTCATGCCCCTCGACTCTTATAACTGCCATCTGGTTTCTATATAAATTGTAAATAGCCTTTCGCTCCCTGTATTTTACCCCTGCCACCTTTAGAATTTGAAACAGAGTATTCCAGTCAACATTGTCAAAAGCTTTCTCTAAGTCTACAAATGCTAGAAACGTAGGTTTGCCTTTCCTTAATCTTTCTTCTAAGATAAGGCGTAAGGTCAGCATTGCCTCATGTGTTCCAACATTTCTACAGAATCCAAACTGATCCTCCCCGAGGTTGACTACTACTAGTTTTTCCATTCGTGTATAAAGAATTCGCGTTAGTATTTTGCAGCTGTGACTTATTAAACTGCTAGTTCGGTATTTTTCACATGTGTCAACACCTGCTTTTTATGGGATTGGAATTGTTATATTCTTCTTGATGTCTGAGGGAATTTCGCCTGTCTCATACATCTTGCTCACCAGATGGTAGAGTTAGGTCAGGGCTGGCTCTCCCAAGGTCGTCAGTAGTTCTAATGGAATGTTGTTTCGACTCTGGTCTTTCAGTGCTCTTTCAAACTCTTTACGCAGTATCGTATCTCCTATTTCATCTTCATCTACATCCTCTTCCATTTCCATAATATTGTCCTCAAGTACATCGCCCTTGTATAGACCCTCTATACAGGGTGAGTCACCTAACGTTACCGCTATATATATCTCGTAAACTACATCAAACACTGACGAACCGATTTCACAGACCGAACGTGAGGAGAGGGGCTAGTGTAATTGTTTAATACCAACCATAAAAAAATGCACGGAAGTATGGTTTTTAATACAAACCTACGTTTTTTTAAATGGAACCACGTTAGTTTTGTTAGCACATCTGAACATATAAACAAATACGTAATCAGTGCCGTTTGTTGCATTGTAAAATGTTAATTACATCCAGAGATATTGTAACCTAAATTTGACGCTTGAAACCTCCGACGTTCAGTTGCGTGTTGTAACAAACACGGGCCACGGTCGGCGAGTAGCATCTGCAGCGACATGTTTACGATGACGACCGTGTTTACTAGTGTGGCTGTAGTGCACTGTTGTGGTTTGGTCTAGCTGTCGCAGTGTCCGCGTGTAGCGCTTGCTGCTATTGTTATTCTGCATTCGTCTCCGCACGCAGACCAACTGTAGTACACCGTGTTACCAGACGTCTGTGATAGTGTAGTGTTGTAGGAACTGTGACCATGGTGTATTCGAACTCTGAAAAGGCGGAGATGATACTCATCTATGGCGAGTGTCGACGAAATGCAGCTGAAGCCTGCAGGGTGTATGCAGAACGGTACCCGGACAGAGAGCATCCAACGTGCCGCACATTGCAAAACATCTACCACCAACTGTATGCAACAGGTATGGTCGTAGCACGCAAACGGGTCCGTAACAGGCCCGTCACAGGAGAAGCGGGTGCAGTTGGTGTGTTAGCTGCTGTTGCCATGAACCCACACATGAGTACACGGGACATTGCGAGAGCCGGTGGACTGAGTCAAAGTAGTGTCATGCGCATACTGCATCGTCACCGCTTTCACCCTTTTCATGTGTCGCTACATCAGCAATTACATGGTGATGACTTTAATCATCGAGTGCAATTCTGTCAGTGGGCATTAACAGAGAATGCGTCGCAGTTGTACCTGTTTACCGCTGAAGCGGTTTTCACAAACCACGGGGCAGTGAATCTACGGAACATGCATTACTGTTCCGTGGACAATCCTCGCTGGCTCAGACAGGTAGAGCGACAGCGACCGTGGACTGTAAATGTATGGTGCGGAATCATTGGCGACCACCTCATTGGTCCTCACTTCATTGCAGGGGCCCCAACAGCTGCAACATACATCGCGTTTCTACAGAATGATCTGCCAACATTGCTCGAAAATGTCCCACTGGAAACGCGTCGACGTATGTGGTATCAGCATGATGGTGCACCTGCACATTCCGCAATTAACACTAGGCTGACCCTTGACAGGATGCTCGACGGGCGTTTCATAGGACGTGGAGGACTCATAAATTGGCCAGCCCGTTCTCCTGATCTTACACCTCTGGACTTCTTTCTATGGGGTACGTTAAAGGAGAATATGTACCGTGATGTGCCTACAACCCCAGAGGATATGAAACAACGTATTGTGGCAGCCTGCGGCGACATTACACCAGATGTACTGCGGCGTGTACGACATTCATTACGCCAGAGATTGCAATTGTGTGCAGCAAATGATGGCCACCACATTGAACATCTATTGGCCTGACATGTCGGGGCACACTCTATTCCACTCCGCAATTGAAAACGGAAACCACGTGTGTACGTGTACCTCACCCCTCATGGTAATGTACATGTGCGTCAGTGAAAAAGACCAATAAAAAGGTGTTAGCATGTGGACGTAATGTGCTGTTCCAGTCTCTTCTGTACCTAAGGTCCATCACCGTTCCCTTCGGATCCCTACGTAATTCGGTGCTCTCCGATACACACGATCGAACAGCGGAGGAGTGGTACTCAAGCGTCAACTTTAGGTTACAATATCTCCGGATGTAATTAACATTTTACAATGCAACAAACGACACTGATTACGTATTTGTTTATATGTTCAGATGTGCTAACAAAACTAACGGGGTTCTATTTTAAAAAACGAAGGTTCGTGTTAAAAAACATACTTCCGTGCATTTTTTTCTGGTTTGTATTAACCAATTACACTAGCCCCTCTCCTCACGTTCGGTCTGTGGAATCGATTCGTCAGTATTTGATGTGGTTTACGAAATATATCCAGCGGTAATGTTAGGTGACTCACCCTGTATACTCCTTCCACCTTTCCGCTTTCCCTTCTTTGCTTAGAACTGGGTTTCCATCTGAGCTCTTGATATTCATATAAGTGGTTCTCTTTTCTCCAAAGGTTTCTTTAATTTTCCTGAGGGCAGTATCTATCTTACCCCTAGTGAGATAAGCCTCTGCATCCTTAAATTTGTCCTCTAGCCATCCCTGCTTGGCAGTTTTGCACTTCCTGTCGATCACATTTTTGAGACGTTTGTATTCCTTTTTGCCTGCTTCATTTACTGCAATTTTATATTGTCTCCTTTCATCAATTAAATTCAATATTTCTTCTGTTACCCAAGGATTTCTACTAGCCCTCGTCTTTTTACCTACTTGATCCTCTGCTGCCTTCACTACTTCATCCCTCAGAGCTACCCATTCTTCTTCTACTGTATTTCTTTCCTCCATTCCTGTCAATTGTTCCCTTATGTGCTCCCTGAAACTCTCTACAACCTCTGGTTTAGTCATTTTATCGAGGTATCATCTCCTTAAATTCCCACCTTTTTGCAGTTTCTTCAGTTTTAATCTACAGTTAATAACCAACAGATTGTGGTCAGAGTCCACATCTGCCCCTGGAAATGTCTTACAATTTAAAACCTGGTTCCTAAATCTCTTTCTTACCATTATATAATCTATCTGATAGCTTTTAATATCTCCAGGGTTCTTCCATGTATACAACCTTCTTTCATGATTCTTGAACAAGTGTTAGCTATGATTAATTTATGCTCTGTCCAAAATTCTACCAGACGGCTTCCTCTTTCATTTCGTACCCCCAATCCATATTCACCTACTATGTTTCCTTCTCTCCCTTTTCCTACTCTCGAATTCCAGTCACCCATGACTATTAAATTCTCGTCTCCCTTCACTACCTGAATAATTTCTTTTATCTCATCATACATTTCATCAATTTCTTCATCATCTGCAGAGCTAGTACTACTGTGGTAGGCGTGGTCTTCATGTCTATCTTGGCCACAATAATACGTTCACTATGCTGTTTGTAGTAGCTTACCCGCATTCCTACTTTATTATTCATTATTAAACCTACTCCTACATTACCCCTATATGATTTTGTATTTATAACCCTGTATTCACCTGACCAAAAGTCTTGTTCCTCCTGCCACCGAACTTGACTAATTCCCACTATATCTAACTTTAAGGTATCCATTTCCCTTTCTAAATTTTCTAACCTACCTGCCCGATCAAGGGATCTGACATTCCACGCTCCGATCCGTAGAACGCCAGTTTTCTTTCTCCTGATAACGACGTCCTCTTGAGTAGTCCCCGCTCGCAGATCCGAATGGGGGACTATTTTACCTCCGGAATATTTTACCCAAGAGGACGCAATCATCATTTAACCCTACAGTAAAGCTGCATGCCCTCAGGAAAAATTACGGCTGTAGTTTCCCCTTGCTTTCAGCCGTTCGCAGTACCAGCACAGCAAGGCCGTTTTGGTTACTGTTACAAGGCCATATCAGTCAATCATCCAACTGTGGCCCCTGCAACTACTGAAATGCTGCTGCCCCTCTTCAGGAAGCACACGTTTGTCTGGCCTCTCAAAAGATACCACTCCGTTGTGGTTGCACCTAGGTATGGTCATCTGTATCGCAGAGGCACGCAAGCCTCCCCACCAACGGCAAGGTCCGTGGTTCATGGGGGGGAGCTGCAAAATACAAACACAAATTCTTTACAGACGAATGGAAAAACTGGTAGAAGCCGACCTTGGGGAAGATCAGTTTGGATTCGGTAGAAATATAGGAACACGTGAGGCAATACTGACCCTACGACTTATCTTAGAAGCTAGATTAAGGAAAGGCAAACCTACGTTTCTAGCATTTGTAGACTTAGAGAAAGCATTTGACAATGTTGACTGGAATATTCTGTTTCAAATTAGAAAGGTGGCAGGGGTAACGTCGGCACGGTAGCTCAGCGTGTCCGGCCAGAGGGTTAGCTGCCCTCTGTAATAAAAAAACTGAGTTAATCGATCAACAACGAACTTCAATTGACGTCTTACGACGTCCGCCCCAAGCAGATGCAACGAACAAATGCGAACAAAATGAGATTAAAAAAAAAAAAAAAAAAAAAGGGGTAGCGTCTTTGATTCATAACCAAAACGTCTTCGGTCCCGGGTTCGATCCCCGCCACTGCCTGAATTTTGATAAATAATCAGCATTGGCGGCCGAAGACTTCCGGTATAAGAAGTCAACCTCTTCTGCCAACAGCCTTGTCAAAGAGGGCGGAGGAGCGGATAGAGGTTCAGGGCACTCTCTTGTCCTAGGGGTGGGAAATTGCCCCTAAAGGCGGAAGAATCAGCAATGATCAACGACATGAGGATGCAGAAGGCAATGGAAACCACTGCATTAAAGACACGTAATGTGTATCCACAGGACATGTGGCCTGTAATTGAAGAAATATCATGATGATCTCTCCATTGGCAAAAGAATCCGGAATAGTCCCCCATTCGGATCTCCGGGAGGGGACTGCCAAGGGGGAGGTTGCCATGAGAAAAAGATTGAATAATCAACGAAAGGATAAAGTTCTACGATTCGGGGCGTTGACTGTCAGAAGCTTGAACGTGGTAGGGAAACTAGAAAACCTGAAAAGGGAAATGCAAAGGCTCAATCTAGATGTAGTAGGGGTCAGTGAAGTGAAGTGGAAGGAAGACAAGGATTTCTGGTCAGATGAGTATCGGGAAATATCAACAGCAGCAGAAAGTGGTTAAACAGGTGTAGGGTTCGTTATGGATAGGAAGGTAGGGCAGAGGGTGTGTTACTGTGAACAGTTCAGTGACCGGGTTGTTCTAATCAGAATCGACAGCAGACCAACACCGACAACGATAGTTCAGGTATACATGCTGACGTCGCAAGCTGAAGATGAACAGATAGAGAAAGTGTATGAGGATATTGAAAGGGTAATGCAGTATGTAAAGGGGGACGAAAATCTAATAGTCATGGGTGACTGGAATGCAGTTGTAGGGGAAGGAGTAGAAGAAAAGGTTACAGGAGAATATGGGCTTGGGACAAGGAATGAAAGAGGAGAAAGACTAATTGAGTTCTGTAACAAGTTTCAGCTAGTAATAGCGAATACCCTGTTCAAGAAGCACAAGAGGAGGAGATATACTTGGAAAAGGCCGGGAGATACGGGAAGATTTCAATTAGATTACATCATGGTCAGACAGAGATTCCGAAATCAGATACTGGATTGTAAGGCGTACCCAGGAGCAGATATAGACTCAGATCACAATATAGTAGTGATGAAGAGTAGGCTGAAGTTCAAGACATTAGTCGGGAAGAATCAATACGCAAAGAAGTGGGATACGGAAGTACTAAGGAATGACGAGATACGTTGAAGTTCTCTAACGCTATAGATACAGCAATAAGGAATAGCGCAGTAGGCAGTACAGCTGAAGAGGAATGGACATCTCTAAAAAGGGCCATCACAGAAGTTGGGAAGGAAAACATAGGTACAAAGAAGGTAGCTGCGAAGAAACCATGGCTAACAGAAGAAATACTTCAGTTGATTGATGAAAGAAGGAAGTACAAACATGTTCCGGGAAAATCAGGAATACAGAAATACAAGTCACTGAGGAATGAAATAAATAGGAAGTGCAGGGAAGCTAAGACGAAATGGCTGCAGGAAAAATGTGAAGACATCGAAAAAGATATGATTGTCGGAAGGACAGACTCAGCATACAGGAAAGTCAAAACAATCTTTGGTGACATTAAAAGCAACGGTGGTAACATTAAGAGTGCAACGGGAATTCCACTGTTAAATGCAGAGGAGAGAGCAGATAGGTGGAAAGAATACATTGAAAGCCTCTATGAGGGTGAAGATTTGTCTGATGTGATAGAAGAAGAAACAGGAGTCGATTTAGAAGAGATAGAGGATCCAGTATTAGAATCGGAATTTAAAAGAGCTTTGGAGGACTTACGGTCAAATAAGGCAGAAGGGATAGATAACATTCCATCAGAATTTCTAAAATCAGTGGGAGAAGTGGCAACAAAACGACGATTCACGTTGATGTGTAGAATATATGAGTCTGGCGACATACCATCTGACTTTCGGAAAAGCTTCATCCACACAATTCCGAAGACGGCAAGAGCTGACAAGTGCGAGAATTATCGCACAATCGGCTTAACAGCTCATGCATCGAAGCTGCTTACAAGAATAATATACAGAAGAATGGAAAAGAAAATTGAGAATGCGCTAGGTGACGATCAGTTTGGCTTTAGGAAAAGTAAAGGGACGAGAGAGGCAATTCTGAGGTTACGGCTAATAATGGAAGCAAGGCTAAAGAAAAATCAAGACACTTTCATAGGATTTCTCGACCTGAAAAAAGCGTTCGACAATATAAAATGGAGCAAGCTGTTCAAGATTCTGGAAAAAGTAGGGGTAAGCTATAGGGAGAGACGGGTCATATACAATATGTACAACAACCAAGAGGGAATAATAAGAGTGGACGACCAAGAACGAAGAGCTCGTATTAAGAAGGGTGTAAGACAAGACTGTAGCCTTTCGCCCCTACTCTTCAATCTGTACATCGAGGAAGCAATGATGGAAATAAAAGAAAGGTTCAGCAGTGGAATTAAAATACAAGCTGAAAGGATATCAATGATACGATTCGCTGATGACATTGCTATCCTAAGTGAAAGTGAAGAAGAATTAAATGATGTGCTGAACGGAATGAACAGTCTAATGAGTACACAGTATGATTTGAGAGTAAATCGGAGAAAGACGAAGGTAATGAGAAGTAGTAGAAATGAGAACAGCGAGAAACTTAACATCAGGATTGATGGTCACGAAGTCAATGAAGTTAAGAAATTCTGCTACCTAGGCAGTAAAATAACCAATGACGGACGGAGCAAGGAGGACATCAAAAGCAGACTCGCTATGACAAAAAAGGCATTTCTGGCCAAGAGAAGTCTACTAATATCAAATACCGGCCTTAACTTGAGGAAGAAATTTCTGAGGATGTACGTCTGGAGTACAGCATTGTATGGTAGTGAAACATGGACTGTGGGAAAACCGGAACAGAAGAGAATCGAAGCATTTGAGATGTGGTGCTATAGACGAATGTTGAAAATTAGGTGGACTGATAAGGTAAGGAATGAGGAGGTTCAACGCAGAATCGGAGAGGAAAGGAATATGTGGAAAACACTGATAAGGAGAAGGGACAGGGTGATAGGAAATCTGCTAAGACATGAGGGAATGACTTCCATGGTACTAGAGGGAGCTGTAGAGGGCAAAAACTGTAGAGGAAGACAAAGATTGGAATACGCCAAGCAAATAATTAAGGACGTAGGTTGCAAATGCTACTCTGAGATGAAGAGGTTAGCACAGGAAAGGAATTCGTGGCGGGCCGCATCAAACCAGTCAGTAGACTGGTGAAAAAAAAAAAAAAAAAAAACAGATGACAGTTATAAGAGTCGAGGGGAATGAAAGGGAAGCAGTGGTTGGGAAGGGAGTGAGACAGGGTTGTAGCCTCTCCCTGATGTTATTCAATCTGTATATTGAGCAAGCAGCAATGGAAACAAAAGAAAAATTCGGAGTAGGTATTAAAATCCATGGAGAAGAAATAAAAACTTTGAGGTTCGCCAATGACATTCTAATTCTGTCAGAGACAGCAAAGGACTTGGAAGAGCAGTTGAACAGAATGGACAGTGTCTTGAAAGGAGGATATAAGATGAAGATCAACAAAAGCAAAACGAGGATAATGGAATGTAGTCGGATTAAGTTGGATGATGCTGAGGGAATTAGATTAGGAAATGAGACAAAAAGTAGTAAAGGAGTTTTGCTATTTGGGGAGCAAAATAACTGATGATGGTCAAAGTAGAGAGGATATAAAATGTAGACTGACAATGGCAAGGAAAGCGTTTCTGAAGAAGATAAATTTGTTAACATCGTGTATAGATTTAAGTGTCAGGAAGTCGTTTCTGAAAGTATTTGTATGGAGTGTAGCCATGTATGGAAGTGAAACATGGACGATAAATAGTTTGGACAGGAAGAGAATAGAAGCTTTCGAAATGTGGTGCTACAGAAGAATGCAGAAGATTAGATGGATAGATCACATAACTAATGAGGAGGTACTGAATAGAATTGGGGAGAAGAGGAGTTTGTGGCACAACTTGACTAGAAGAAGGGACCGGTTGGTAGGACATGTTCTGAGGCATCAAGGGATCACCAATTTGGTATTGGAGGGCAGCGTGGAGGGTAAAAATCGTAGAGGGAGACCAAGAGATGAATACACTAAGCAGATTCAGAAGAGTGTAGGTTGCAGTAGGTACTGGGAGATGAAGAAGCTTGCACAGGATAGAGTAGCATGGAGAGCTGCATCAAACCCGTCTTTGGACTGAAGACCACAACAACAACAACAATCAGTGAAATAAAACTATTTCGAGTGTGCCACGGAGCTGGACATTGTGTAGGCGAATGTGCTCTGTAAATAAGTTAGTGCCGCGTTTTTCAAACTGTGCCTACCCTGGAACTGGAACCCCACGACATCAGGTTCACCACGGCAGCTGCGACATTACAGGAGTCCTTTCGTTACCCGCAACAGATGTACATAACGGATCTGGAGAATTCGTTTTCAAAGCATAATCGCCAAAAAGCAACATCGCGCGACATCGTCACCACAGTAACTCGGAATCCTGCAACGGGGTGATGCGTAGCCAGTGCGGAAACTTTCGATAAAGGCTGCGAAATCTCATCATTCTCTCAGTTCAAAAGTAATATGGCATCCGTTTTCTCTTAAAAATAACATGTTCTGCCAGTAGTAATAATGTAATTCGTCTATTTACAGCACCAAGTTATAATTGTAATGTTTGCGCCACATCCCGCCGCACAAATTTTCTTGTGTTCAGTAAAATAGTAATAAATGTTCTTGGCGTGATCTTTTTGACAGCTGATTCTGGCCCTGCAACTTCTCCGACGTTATTGTGTCTACCGGTCTTCAGAATAAGATTGTTCATCACTTAACTGAGAAACTATGTAGGTCAGGGAATGTACACAGAGTGTAAGCCGAAAAACTTGATTTCAGTAGCTGAATATTCTTGCTTACAGAAAAACGTAACGTTTCTACCAGCTATTTTGCCAGTTGCTGGGTCTACAATAGACTTGACAGCCTTCACACAAGGTAACTGCCTGCTGATTTTATCATCTGTCAATTTTTTTTATTTAGAACAAATTATCACCTGTAAGTTGGCAAGATGAGATTTTCTTGTTTCTCAAATAAACCGCTTTCAGCTGTATATGGACGTTCACAGGATCTGAGTTAACGAGCATTGCGCTCTCATTTAAATATTTGGAAGAAAGAGTCAGCCTATAGGAATTGTGAAACGAACTCTGTCATACAGGACCATATGCCACAAAGGGCGCAGATTCACCACGAGACAGGAAAACTCACAGGCGTCTATTGTCTATTGAGGCCTAAGCGCTGTAATATGCGAGTGAGACAGACGTGAGCCTACATCATACGGAAACTCAACAGAAGGCTTTGGTGGCCAAGGAGACGTAGCAGTGTTAAATATGGTAGACCCAAAATCGGCCATAAAGGGAAACATTTATGAAAACTATTTAATTCTGTAGTAATGCAGGGGATCAAGCCACAGTAATTTTAATCTCCCATCCTCCATAAATTTTCATGGTGATCCCAATAAAACTTAAATATTGATCGTATCTATAATAGTTTAGGATTTACTGTTAAAGTGAAACTAACAAAGACCTGAATGCTAAAATCTGAACGCTTTGGTCGATCTTAACGATCGACATTTCATATAGAAGCGCTTCATTAAAATGACAAACGTAGTAAATATCAGCTCTGTAAGTTTATTTGTGTAAATGATATAGTAAATTTAAATTATCAGTATTTAAGTTAAGCATCAGATCATCGTTTCCTCCACACAAAACACAATGAACGATGACAGCATGACACCTTATTCAATCATTAGGTAATAGAATACTTGTTGTTATGTTTAGTGCATAATAGTTACTTTTGTTCTTTATTTATTTATCAGAAAGCACATTGGTGCAAGGCTACTGGCCGTGACATTCAAAGTTTAGAAGGATATTATATTGGTTTTATGTAAAAGAATTTAACGTTTATTATCTAATGGATATCACTGTTACTTTATTTAGAACGTGAAAGTTGTCAAGCTTTGAAAATGAAAAGTAATGTAGAATAAGCTGTAGCCAATCAGATGGACGGCTTCAGGAAAGGGATCTGCCCTAGTCAGTTGAGTGACGATGTTCGATGCTCGCGGAAAACACGGCCGGACACGGGCAGAGAGGGGCAGTTCTGGTCGAGACACCAAAGGCGACGGTTCGGCTGGAGATAACAAAAAGAGACAGTGCTGGCGGAGACGCGGAAGCGGACGGTCAGTGTTTAGGTTGCTGAGAGATGTAACGAGTTAGAAAATTTTGCGTTGTGTGGTACCGTGGGATTTAGTCTCTGAGCGCGAAGATAACGAGGTGGAATATTAGACTTGTATTTCGCGATGAGATTGTGAATGATCGAACTGTGTCAAATGGATATGCGTTCGAGTGTGACAGTAACTCTAAATACTACCACTTCCGGAATTAGTTTGCTTTCTGAATAAACATTATTCTAACCAAATCGCAACTGTTTGGCCTACATCATTTATGGGTCGTTAATTTAGTTCCCAATATTATTACTGCTGTTATTATATGTTATGTTAACTCTGTATTTCGCAAACTTGCCATCAGCCAGAAAATTTAACCAAAGGATCACAAGTATCTAATTTAGGGCGTGTAATGAGATACGTGCGGTTCAACCCCTAGACGAGTTTGAGCCAAGACATTTCGACGAAGAGGAACCGCATGTGAGACCGAACATCTTTGGGATGTTAGCTCTTGCGGAACAAGACCAGTTTATGACTTCATATCACACCTTCACGTGTACATACATCAGTAAAACATGAAGACCTGATACGGAAGGAGGGGGACTCTACCTTCTCAAAGTAAAATACTATTACCTTCAACAAGCAGGACTTAATAGTTCAAACTGAACAGTTGAGAAACTGACATGTTAAAAGCACGTTTACTTCACACCAGGAAGGGGCGACAACGGTTTATTTCAGAAACATGGGCTACTTCAGCTGCGGTTGTCATCAACAGAAAACTATTCGAAATTTTCTTGTCTCTTTAGAAATCTGCTTGCAACCTTTTTAGACAGGCTTTCTTTCCCGTACAAGCTTATTTTGTGACTCGATTTCTCTGATGGGCTGTAAGGAAGCATCTTCTTTACCCGGGAAACAGCTTTGCCAAGGGACTAAAGACATTCGTATGATCCTATCTGGGAAGCACAATTCTCCAACTCATCTACAGTGAGTACAGATTTTAGTTTATGCCAGTACTTCCTTTTTCTTTCAGTTTCCTTCTTACAATGAGTAATTAAACTTTTTTCAGATGAGGATGCCTTTATCTTCGTGTTTTCCTATCTTTTTCTACCCTGTTTGCGTTCTTTTCCTTTACGGGTGCTGTATTTGCTGGCATCTTTCTGCAGCTTTTCTCGAAATCGTGTCTTATGCTTTGCTGACATTGTTTTTCCTTTTTCCTGAATAAATAAAAAGTCACTATTAGTATAAACGATTAAGGCACTTGCTGTACCTACCAGCATAGCTTGAAAATGACAAGGAGTGTTAAATGGTTTCGATTTCAGTAACAACCCAAAAACACTGCCACAGATGGGAGACAATTACTTTCAAATGGTTCAAATGGCTCTGAGCACTATGGGACTTAACACCTATGGTCATCAGTCCCCTAGAACTTGGAACTACTTAAACCTAACTAACCTAAGGACATCACACAACACCCAGTCATCACGAGGCAGAGAAAATCCCTGACCCCGCCGGGAATCGAACTCGGGAACACGGGCGCGGGAAGCGAGAACGCTACCGCACGACCACGAGCCTCGGACTAATTACTTTCAACATTCATACGTTGGCATTTACGTATTAAACACTACTTTATGTGTCACTGCGTGTATTTATTGAGTTTTCTCACTCCTAAGCTAAAATCAATAGAATTTTTATAATTGCTTCTTCGTGTTTTTTGTCATGTATGGGACACTAGAAGCGTAGCTGTTTTTGTAAATTACTGCATACTTTTCTTTAAAAGCTGAAATTTGTCTGAAGGATAACGTTCTGCTCTTGAAACTCAAGAACTAAACAACTGTGGCTGCAACGTAAATTTAGATAACTGCCAACGTATAAAGCAAACATTTTGTTCTCCATCCTCATCTACTGAAGTGCTGACTTGGTTTAACTGTATTTCCCCAAGTGGTTTCGTAACTCTGGTAATTTTCTCACGACACGCAAATTGAACTTTTGTAGATTCAGAAAATTAGGACGTAAATTTAATTAAAAATAAAAATCAAAAAAGTCTCTGACTTTTTCACATGGAATCACCCATATATGTTGGAGTTCCGTTCGTGTTTTGAACTTCATGTAGAGCGGAATGGAACGTCATATATGTGTCCACATAAATCTGTAATTCAAATACTGACTAAGTCTGATGATCGTTAGGAAGAATGGAAACTGGTGGCAATAAAAAAAAGTTAAGAGAATGTGACAACGGTATAACACGATTTGAGACAAATGCCTGCTAGCTATAGGGCGCTCCAGCTACAGGAAACGTATTCCAAAACTTACGTTGTCAGCCTAATCCAGATACAAGAGTTCATTAGAACTTCTATTAACTCAAATAATTGGGACGCTCTATCAGCGTTCTGCAAAAACTGCGCTTGACTTGGTAGATTAGAAGTCTCATAATTAGACCCAGTGAGCACTTTCGTCCATGGTAAGTCAGGACCAAATGATGGTAGAGAAAAAGGGAGGGGGAGCGAAACGAATATGCATTGACTCTGACGTGTCTTTCTCTCGTATCAAGACAGCTGACGATCGAACCGTATCGTGTTGCTGAAGCGCCATGTGTTATCTACAGTTTTATGTGGCAGAGTATTTAGAACTAGCCAGATGTAACACCAGGAAACCCTTAGGCAGCATGTAGTTCAAATGGCTCCAAGCACTATGGGACTTATATTCTGAGGTCATCAGTCCCCTTGACTTAGAACTACTTAAACGTAACTAACCTAACGACATCACACGCATCCATGCCCGAGGCAGGATTCGAACCTGCGACCGTAGCAGCCGTGTGGTTCCGGACTGAAGCGCCTAGAACCGCTCAGCCACAACGGCCGGCGTAGCATGTAGTACATGATAATTTGTTATTTACTGTGAAAGCTACATCCTAAGAGTTTCAAGCACCAGTTTCAACTGTTTGAGAGCTTCCAACAGCTGAGACAGCAACAAAGAAAGTATCTACTTACGTTCTTGTGCAAGCAGATTTAAAGTAATCTGTAGATACAATACCTTGGATTTGTGAGAATTTCTTTTAGAGCCCAACTCAAAGATTCTTCTGTGACATTGTTAAAGTTGAGCATAATGCCGTATCCAGAGTCTTGTGCTTTGATAAGATTTGGTGTTTGGTCACCAAACACAGGAAATCCAAGTAGAGGCACGCCATTATGGAGAGCTTCTTGCAAACCCATCATTCCTCCGTGAGTCATAAACAACTTTATGTTTTTGTGAGCTGAGAAAGAAAGAAAGAAAGTAACATCAGCAATTGTCAAGCATGTTGATAAAAAGAGATAACAATTTATGACCGTTTGTAAGGAATTAATAAGCAGCAACTGATAATTTTTTATATTTTTGTGAGCTGAGAAAGAAAGAAAGTAACATCAGAAATTCTCACGCACGTTGATAAACAGAGAAGGCAATTTATGACCGTTTATTCTTTGACATGCTAAATTGTGTATGATTCTGTTACTTCCATTTTATTAACTTTCGTTGAGCACCAGTCTCTTGGGGATACTATGACAACGTCCATATTTTGTTTCGCCTCTGCTGACTTATATGCGCGTTTAGAACGTTTCACCTGCGAGTTTAACGTTCGGATTGGTACGCAAATTAAGAGCGAAGCCGCTCTTCCAATCTGTTCGGTAGACACTGTTACCGAAATAAATAATTTTGTTCCGTGAAACCTCCAGACTCAGTTTTGTTCACCTGAAGCAAAGGTCGGTTAGCCCACGTCAAGCTAATCACGGCACAGTTGTTAACCCTGTGAGAAATTGTCTTTATGAATAAAAAACGACTTTACAACTTTGTAACAATATAGAAATTTATTGAGATATCTTACGAAATCGGTAGATGTGTCATTTTGTAGCAAGCAGCCTCAAGTTTGTGAATCAGTATCCCATTCCACCACCGGGAGCGCCAGTGTAGTGCACAGTTAAAATGGCTGCTTTCACTGCTGTGGAGCGTACTCGCTGTGCGCTTTGAAACTTTGTTTGTTCCACAGATCGATGAAGAAGACCGAGATTGGAAGGTTTACTACCAGCAAGATGGTGCACTACCACATTTTCTCACGGAAATTTGAGGGTTCCTCGATAACCGCATCCCAGATCGGTGAATCGGCTGTGAATGTCCATTCGCATGGCCACCTCGCATTACATTTGCTACATTATGAAGTTTGTCACCAACCCATCACATTGTGCAAGCATTCTCTTTCATAAATATAGCACTAGAAGAAGAAACGGCTTCACTATCCATCACTCAGTGTGGCTCAGAAAGGGGAGAAGTACTAAGTCATAAAAATCTGTAACGACCTAGATAGTGGTGCAAGAATTTAATATATTATCAAAATTAAGTTCAGACATGGACTGAATTAGTTGTGACAACTCCTTCTCCATCATATAAGAGTGCCTAAATGCTTAATAATGTGACGTCTCTCTCTCTCTCTCTCTCTCTCTCTCTCTCTCTCTCTGTGTGTGTGTGTGTGTGTGTGTGTGTGTGTGTGTGTGTGTGTGTGTGTGTGTTTTAGGTTAGGTTATGACTCCATTACATGTAAAAATGTAGGTTACGACAATCATGCAAAAGGGGAAATGTTCTCAGTTTTTTCGTCAAGAAGATTTATAGTAACTATGACACTCACTTGGAGATCATGATTGTGACCTATTGAAGATACAACAAATAAGTAAACTAAAGAACTGTGGGAGAAAGATCTCCAAAGTCGGTTTGATTACAGAAGAATGTTGGAAAATGGCATCTGCAGTTAATGCTCACACAGTTCCAGTTCTGACTAAGTTTTTCCCTGTGTAGGGGAACTCGGACAGAACGGGATAGCGGGGCACAATGGGAAACTGCTCTTTTTCAGATTGGACAGTGTTGCAACCTGTTGTATGGTCATGTAACTATTTCTCCGAATGGAAGGGAAGTGAGGGCAGCCATTTTGATTTAGTTTGAAGTTGCGTTGTTCTAACGTTTGGTGAATTTCAATGCCAGGTAAGCTGTTAACTGTTAATTGTATACCCTAAAATGACACATTCCCTTAAAGTGCATGGCATTTGTTATACTTTAGTTATTTAATGCGTTTAAGTACGTCAGTTATTACACTCCATGGAAGTTGTTAACCTCAAAAGTGCTCTTGGGGCGGAACGGGATGGGGCAGCGTGGTATAGTGTCCCGTTCTTCCCCGTCATATTTTGATGCAAGTAGAAAGCAAACCCGGCCTGGATGTTCATGGATACCAGACTCTCCCAACCAGCTGTGTTCGCCGAACAACTCAGCTTTCCAGTTATCGCCCGAGGCTGTCATTCCAATCCCACTAATCTGTCAAAATACTCGGCGGACTACAAGACGAAAAGGAAAAACCGTCGTATTAACAAATTCTCCTTATAAGAAGGAACTGCAGAATGATGTCGCACGTAAAGTAGGCCTACAGAAAGGAGGAGGGTGCAGAAATATGAACAATGTCAGGACAGAGACGTCAGGTGCAATGCAACTTGAGACAAAAGTATCAAACTGTACACCCAAGAAAACCAAAACGGAGGACATAAAAGGCCTTAAGAAAAATAAAAGGAAGAAGATGATGGAGAAGAGAGAATCAGAGAGAGAGAGAGGGGATGCTGAGAGTCTCTACTGTGGGGACTTCTACTCCGCTTCTAATGAGGGCTGGGTCGCATGGCACAGTGGGCACACAATTCATGTGCTGGCAGAGACAGTGAAGATTGAAGAGGAAATACTGATTTGTGGCTATTTTCGAAAGAGCTAGTAGTTAGTGGTTTCTTATTTTGAATGATGACTTTTTAATTGTTTAAGTTACACATTCCTTAGTGTTATACAACATTTTGTCATAATTTAATACGATATTCGTAATTCAAATTCAACGTTTATGCAATAACTTAACAAAAAATACCCTTATCCCATTCTGCCCCGTAGGTGGGGCGGAACGGGAAATATGCAAGACTGTTTTGAAAAATTGTAAAAAATGGAAAATGTATTGTTTTAAGTGATTTTAAAATAAGGTACTTTAGGTTACACTATAAGGTGTTTTTTTATCACTTTAAGAAGTGTTTCCTTGTGTTCCCTTATTTTATGGAAATTGTTCAACACTAAGTATCCCGTTCCGCCCAGAGTTCCCCTATGTAATGTTAATTGTTTCACTCGCACTCACTCGTCAAGAAGCACAAGGAGCAGTTTGCCGACGTCCTGCCGGTAGTCGCTACCTATACGCACTAACGCGTCAGTTGGACACAATTTGGCAAGATGTCCCTCCGGGAGCCATCCGACAAACTTATAAATCAATGCCAAGCCGAATAACTGCTTGCATAAGGGCCAGATGTGGACCAGCGTGTTATTTACTAACCCAATTTGTGAAGCTTTTTCTTCTGAATCAGTCATTAAATTTTTCTGAAATTTTAATCATTGATTTGTCTATAAATGTACATCATATCTACCGAATTGCGTCCCATTTGGATAATTCCTTCGTGATGCGTCTTTTTTTGGTCTTACATTGTATTTGCTTTACTGTTGCTCGTAATGCTTAGTTTGCCAAATAGAACTTGGAGAATTAACTGGAGAATGGATGACTGCCAGATTACGTACCTCACATAAATGTACATGAACCTAGTCGAGTGGCTCAAAAGTATTTAAAAACTATCAAAACAGTTCAATACGGTTGATGTTCTTTGCTGGCGAGTAGTGTTGATCATTGATGTGATCGTCTCATCGACGCCATATTATCGATATGTTCGTCCACTCAGAAGTACACTTGAGGATGCTGAAGAGAGTGGAAGAAGAAGAAAGAGAAGGTGATTCACTAGAATATTATTGATCTTTAATAATGAATGACAAGATAGGTGAAGAAGCAAACGTAGGAGAGTAAGAGGAGAAAAATAGACTCGAAGTGAATTTAAAAAAAAAAAAAAAAAAGGTCAGGCGATGCTGAGGATGTTTTGTAATTCTTATTACAGGCAAACGGCAGGTATACAGACTTACCTAGTATGTCACTCTGAGGAAACCATTTTCCAATCTTGAGGTTGTCTGGCGGATTGGCGAGAGTATCTGTTTCAAACTTCCAGATGATTTTCTCTTTTAACTTGGAGAACACACCGAGGAAGACGTTAATTATGTCTTCTGGCAAGTCTGCACTTTGTACGTTGCTACCCAAGCTAAAGTAGATCACACCGTCTGTTGCAGCATCCAGAAATTTTTGCAGGTCCTGGAATGAAACGCATCTCTGTAGACGACACATTGCGATAATGTTCGGTTCACAGTTTCGCTATAATTATAGTAAAATATAATTTTAAGTTTTTCCTCGCAGTACAAGTTACCACTCTTCACTCGTTGTGGTCTTTTTCGAAATTATGGATTAACGTAACTTTCAGCACCAATCTCTCCTGTGCAACTTTCTTCATATCTGCAAAACTACTGCGACCTGCATACATTTCAGTTTGCTTATTGCATTCAGTCTTGCTCTCAAGAATTTACTTCCCCCCAGTACCAGGGACGCTCCATTACCAAATTAACTATTCCTTGATGGCTCAGGATGTATTCTTCTGATCAAATTTTACTATAAATCCATTCTCTCGCCGATTTGATTGATTATCTCTGCACTGGTTAGCCCATGTACCCATCTAATCTTCAGAATTCCTGTACCCCTCAAAAGCTTGTATCCTGTTCCTATCTGTTCTACCATAAACGTATCAGTTCCATATGACGAAAGTTTTACAGAAATGCTTCCAAAAAGATCTGCTAAAATTTATATTCTCTGTTAACGTATGCCTCTTTTTCAGAAAAGTTTTTTCTTGTTACTACCGATCTGTTCTCTACTTTGCTGGCGCCAGTTAGTTTCCAGTCCAAATAACAACACCCATCTACTACATTTTGCCTCTCATTGCTTAACCTAAAACTCCCCTATATCACCTGATTTAAGTCAACTACACTCATCATATTACTATTTAATATTCATGTTATATTTCGATGACACTGTTCGGTTCCACTATTTTCTTAGTCCTTTACCATCTCTAATAGATAAACACTGCCATTGGTCTAGTTGAGCAATTTTATTTTTCCCCCCTAAACTTTAATTCCTTTTCCTTTAGATCTGGTTCTGTTCACAGTCAGTAAGTTACACATCCAGAGTATTTCATGAACAGTTCAACATACTGCAGCAAGGTGAGAATGACCCTTCTCGCGACGACATCCTTGTGTAAACGTTCTCCGTTTTCTGGCCACATGAATTACAACCTCAAGCTTTTGACGATCACCACTGTCACCTTTATCAGGAGCAACTGACTGCCGAGACTGCTGTTGTAGTGGCCTCCCGCAGCCGACAGTTGACTGGTCAGCAAACGTGATCATTACGTCATCCCACGAGAGACTGTGTCAACGTTTACATCTCTAATCTGTAAACCACTGTGAGATGCAAGCCAGAGAGTAACCTCCAGGATTTTTCCCCATTCCATTCAAGGATCGATGGGGAAATGACTGTTTCAGTGCCTCTGTGTATGCTGTAATTAATGTAATCTTGACCTCATGATCCCTATGGGAGCGATATGTAGGGCGTTGTAGTATTTTCCTAGCGGCAGCATTTAAAAGCAGTTATTAGAATTTATTTAGTAGGCTTTCCCTGGATAGTTTACGTCTATCTTCAAGTGTGAGCCAGTTGTAATGGGAGTGGTCAGTCCATCTATTTCTGTCATATCTTGTACAATACAATACTCTAAAATTCATGTAATGAAATAAATCTTGTTTCAGTCTTATGTATTAGTTCTGTTTATGAAATAATAGAGGGTGTATCAAAAAATATCATCTGAAACTAATAAACATATACAATGAATTTTGTTTTTTTGATTAATGGGGGACTCAAAAAGCTTTTTTTTTTTCATACCTTTTCATAGGTTTTACAATATGCCCCCCTCGAGATGCACGGCATATGTCAAATCGATTCCACACTGTAGTGAGCATGTCTTGAGTTGCAGCTTCCACAGCTGCTGTTATATGATGTCTCAGTTCATTAATTATCGTTTTTAACGGAGGCACATAAACAGAGTCTTTTATTACAAACCCCCACAAAAAATAATCGCACACAGTCTGGTGCGGCAACCTTGGAGACCAGTAATGTGAGACTGAATAAGTTGCTCCAGTGCTAGCGATCCATCGTTCAGTAATACCTTGCTTTAAAAATTCCCGCACTTCCAAATGCCAGTGCTGTTGGTAGATGAAATCGTTCGAATCAGTCTCCAACTGCGGGAAAAGAAAGTTCTCAAGTATAGCAAGACATGTGCTCCCTGTAACAATGTTCTCAGCGATGAAAAACGGACCATACACCTTCTCCCTGAAACTGCACAAAACACATTAAATTTTCAAGATTGCCTCTCTTGTTGGACAACTTCATGTGGTTGTTCAGTTCCCAAATATTCTCACATTTATAACGGTTCATCTTACACTTAAACGGAATGTTGCCTCGTCACTAAACACTAAGCGTGAAAGAAAACTGTCATCCTCCATCTTGCCAAGAACGAAATTACACAACTCCTCACGTTGTTGTTTGTCACCTTCACTAAGAACTTGCAGTAGTGAATTTTGTGCCGATTCATGTGTAAACGTGTATGCAACACACGCCAGACGAACATCGGGGGGGTGAAGATCTGTCGAGCTGCACGGCGAACGGATTTCTGCGGACTCCTTGTGAAACTATGGCGGTGCCAGACACTCAGGGACGGCCCGGCGTTTTGCCTTTACGCAAACAACCTGTTTCTCGGAATTGTTCATGCCATCGTGTAATGATCTGTGCTGTAGGAAGATCCACAGCGTATCTAGTACGAAAGTCGCGCTGAACAATTATTATCAACCGGCACTGCGCAAAACGTGGAACACAAAATGCTCTCTGTTGTCGCAACACCATTTTTACCAGCACTGGAATGGGTGCACTCAGCTGCTACCTAGCGGAACCATCCAAAACTAGTTTTTTTCTTTCCAACAGTACAATTTTCACGCACTTATCTCAAATAACATAATAGTTCCAATTTTTTTAAATCGGATGATTCTTTTTGATACGACCTGTATAAGAATTAATTAGACTTTTATATCTACCATCATATAGAGATGACCCACTGTAATCAAAATTGTAGATCTGAAATTCTAATTCACTCTTATATTATTTCACAAACAGAACTAATATATAAAACTGACACAAGATGTATTTCCAGTTTAATTTGAAGCTGTAATTACAATTTAAAATTACTCTCATTATTTGTATTTGTATAATTATTCCGAAATACCTACGTTTCTAGAATTTGTAGTCTTAGAGAAAGCTTTTGACAATGTTGACTGAATTACTCTTTCAAATTGTGAAGGTGGCAGGGGTAAAATACAGGGAGCGAAAGGCTATTTACCATTTTTCAGAAACCAGCTAGCAGTTATAGGAGTCGAGAGGCACGAAAGGGAAGCAGTGGTTGAGAAGGGAGTGAAACAGTGTTGTAGCATATTCTCAATGTTATTAAATCTGTATATCGAGCAAGCAGTAAACGAAACAAAAGCAAAATTTGGAGTGGGAATTAAAATCTATGGAGGAGAAATAAAAATTTTAAGGTTCGCCGATACATTGTAGTTCTGTCAGAGACAGCAAAGGACCTGGAAGAGCAGTTGAACGAAACTGACAGTGTCTTGAAAGTAGGATATAACATGAAAATCAAGAAAAGCAAAACGAGGATAATGGAATGTTGTCGAATTAAATCAGGTGATGCTGAGGGTATTAGATTAGGAAATGAGACACTTAAAGTAGTAGATGAGTTTTGCTATTTGGGGAGCAAAATAACTGATGATGACCGAAGTAGAGAGGGTATAAAATGTAGACTGTCAATGGCAAG
Organism: Schistocerca piceifrons; assembly: GCF_021461385.2. Lineage (NCBI taxonomy): Eukaryota > Metazoa > Arthropoda > Insecta > Orthoptera > Acrididae > Schistocerca > Schistocerca piceifrons. The sequence goes on from NC_060145.1 coordinate 17,022,681, forward strand.
GAAAGCGTTTCTGAAGAAGAGAAATGTGTTAACATCGAGTATTGAATTAAGTATTGGGAAGCATTTTCTGAAAGTATTTGTATGGAGTGTCGCCATGTATGGATGTGACATATGGACAATGAATAGTTTAGACAAGAAGAGAATAGAAGCTTTCGAAATGTGGTGCTACACAAGAATGCTGAAGATTCGATGGGTAGATCACGTAACTAATGAGGAGGGGAGCATTGGGGAGAAGAGGAATTTGTGGCACAACTTGACTAGAAGAAGGGATCGGATGTTCACAGGCATCAAGGGATTACCAATTTAGTACTGGAGGGTAGCGTAGAGGATAAAAAATCGTAGAGGGGGACCAAGGGATGGATACACTAAGCAAATTCAGAAGGGTATGAGTTGCAGTAGTTACTCGGAGACGAAGCTTGCACAGGATAGACTAGCATAGAGAGCTGCATCAAACCAGTCTCTGGACTGAAGATCACAACAACAACAATAATTATTCCGAAAAAACAGATAAGAAGTATTCGATTGTGAATGTATTGGAGTGTTACATGAATGCGTAGTGACTGGTCTTTCGAACATGTCGGGAAGAACAGACACTACGCGGTATCACCAGCTGTGATACATATTAAGGAAATTCAAGGTGCAGCAGGGAGAAAGGAGAGGAAATTGGACGAGCTGTTGATGTCAGCTGCATAAGGACTTTGTGCGGCATCGGCAGCGGAGAGTGAGAATGTGTGCCACATCAAGATTCGAACCTGGGATCTCCAGATTACTGGGCTGGTGTGTTAACCAGTGCGCCGTATGGACACAGTATGTACAAAAGCTGCGCGGACTTTCTCGGCCGACCCACATTCCCACCCAGGTCGCCTACATGCGGTCCCCCGTCCACTTCCTCCCTGCTCGCTTCTGTTGAGGTTTCCGCAGGAGGTCGGGCGTGTCTGTGCATCCTTACTGAAGGTGGTGGTTACATTGTGTCCATCGAGACGAATCAGTTATATGACTGCGGACAGGTGGCTCTAGAGGGAATGGGGGTCGGCCGAGAGGCGTGTCGAGGTAGTCCATAGCGGTTAACGCAACTGCGTAGTAAGCAGCAGATCACGGGTTCGAATCCCAGTGGGGCACACATTTTCACACGTCGCACTTATTCCGCATAAAGTCCCGATGCAGATGACATGAGAAGTTGACAGTTCCTCCTTCCCCCCCCCCCACCCCCCTCCCCTCCCCCGCTACCAACAATTTACACAGTTTTCAAATATCTCTGAGCTGTAACCTATTGCTTGTTCACAGTTGTTGATTTTTGTGTCTCAGTGAGCTATGTAGTACTAACATGGAGGAAGTAGTTGGAGGATGGTTGCTGACGGAAGCAGTAGGAAGTTGTCAACAGTGTGACATATTTTATTTGAGATGATTTAGTTTGTGACAAAAAAATTGAGAGACTAAAACTTTGTGTTTTCGAAGAGCAAACACCAGTAACTGGTCCTTTGATAGTGCGTATCTTAAACATCAGAACCTTACCTCCAGCATGCACTTAATCAACCTTAATGGACGGTGGGTAACAACAAAGGAGGAATCGAAATTCTTAAGTTAAGCAATTAGTCGCTCATCAGCGTTATCGCAAAATTCATTTTACAGTCAACCTACCTGCGAAACCAGCTATTAGGTCTATTACTTTGCTTCCGCCGTTTTGCAATAGGCGGCAGTAGCGGCCAGTGGGGTTCAGGTGGTCGGTCATAGATGTAATACAATAAGCTTAGGCATCTTTAAACAAAAGGTCCGCAGCTCGTGGTCATGCGGTAGCGTTCTCGCTTCCTGCGCACGGGGTCCCGGGTTCGATTACCGGCGGGGTCAGGGATTTTCCCTGCCTCGAGATGACTGGGTGTCGTGTGTCCTTAATCATCATTTCATCATTATCATAGACGCGCAAGTCGCTTAAGTGGCATCAATTAAAAAGGACTTGCAATACGGGGGCCGAACTCTCCTGCATGGGGCCTCCCGGCCAACAATGTCATAATTTCATTTCATGTAAACATAATGCCATAAAAATATTAGTCGATTTGTGATTGCATCGTAAGGTTATTCTCGATTAATTACGTCAACTTACGTACCCATTTTTCGCCGTTTGCGGGAAGTTTTAACTTTCTGCTTCAACATGAAGAAATCGTAAGATCAATGGCGAGGGAGCTATTAGTGGAAGAACGCGCAGAGAATGTTTTCAACGCCTTAAGAACGGGTGATTTTGATGTCGAAGACCGACAGAACGTTTTCGTAGCTACTGAAACAGACGAAGACAGTCACAGGACATCATTATCGAAAACAATTGATGCGTTCGAGCCCAGCACTGAAACAAAAAAGACCACAACACACCGACAGACACGTAGAGGTTATTTTGCAGCATGTCAGGACTCGACCCCAAGTCGCATAACCCGTCAAAATACACATGGAAACGTTGAAACGACAAGTCGCATCCCTCCCGCCGTATTCTCCTTACGTTGCTCTCTCTGACTACCACCTTTTTCGATCAGTGGCGTACAGTCTGGCTGACCAGCACTTCCGATCATATGAACTAGTGCAAAATTGAATCGATTCATGGATCCCCACAAAAGACGACCAATTCTTCCGCCACGGGATTCGTATGCTATCCAAAACATGGGAGAATGTAGTGGCCAGCGATGGGCAATACTGTGAATCATAATTTCTTGTAAGTTTTTCACAATAAAACCCCGAACTTCGAGAAAAAACGGCGGAAGCAAAGTTGTTACCTTGTATTAGTGAAACAGTTAATTACGCTAACGCAAGAAGAGATACAATCTACAACGTTTGCAGTAGCAAAGAACTTTTATGATGAACTACAGTTTTCGAAGGGGTATTAGACAATTCAGTTCTTTCAACATCTCTGACACACTCTCCCGCGGGTCAAACAAACGGGTCACCCTCTCTATACATTTAATATCCCATGCCAGTCCTGTTTGGTAGGAGTCTGACATACTTGAACAACAGTCTACGATGAGTCGCACAAGTGATCTGTAAGCAGTCTTCTTTGTAGACTGATGGCATTTCCCTAATATTCCACGAATAAACAGAAGTCCGCTTACCTGCTCTACCCACTACTGAGGATATGTGATCGTTGCACTTCATGTCTACATCTACATCTACATGATTACTCTGCAATTCACATTTAAGTGCTTGGCAGAGGGTTCATCGAACCACTATTATACTATCTCTCTACCATTCCACTCCCGAACAGCGCGCGGGAAAAACGAACACCTAAATCTTTCTGTTCGAGCTCTGATTTCTCTTATTTTATTTTGATGATCATTCCTACCTACGTACGCTGGGCTCAACAAAATATTTTCGCATTCGCAAGAGAAAGTTGATGACTGAAATTTCGTAAATAGATCTCACCGCGACGAGAAACGTCTTTGCTTTAATGACTTCCGTCCCAACTCGCGTATCATATCTGCCACACTCTCTCCCCTATTACGTGATAATACAAAACGAGCTGCCCTTTTTTGTACCCTTTCGATGCCCTCCGTCAATCCCACCTGGTAAGGATCCCACACCGCACAGCAATATTCTAACAGAGGACGAACGAGTGTAGTGTAAGCTGTCTCTTTAGTGGACTTGTTGCATCTTCTAAGTGTCCTGCCAATGAAACACAACCTTCGGCTCGCCTTCCCCACAATATTATCTATGTGGTCTTTCCAACAGAAGTTGTTCGTAATTTTAACACCCAGGTACTTAGTTGAATTGACAGCCTTGAGAACTGTACTATTTATCGAGTAATCGAATTCCAACGGATTTCTTTTGGAACTCATGTGGATCACCTCACACTTTTCGTTATTTAACGTCAACTGCCACCTACCACACCACACAGCAATCGCTTTGCAACTGATACTGGTCTTCGGATGACCTTACTAGACGGTAAATTACAGCATCATCGCGCGTAATGGGGCCCCTTAGGGAAATGGCAGCAAGAGAGGGGAAGAAGACCAATGTGCACTCCGTGTGCATACCGGGGGGAGTCATTCCAGATGTGGAAAGGGTCCTTCCGGATGCCATGAAGGGTACAGGGTGCACCCATCTGCAGGTGGTCGCTCATGTCGGCACCAATGATGTGTGTCGCTATGGATCGGAGGAAATCCTCTCTGGCTTCCGGCGGCTATCTGATTTGGTGAAGACTGCCAGTCTCGCTAGCGGGATGAAAGCAGAGCTCGCCATCTGCAGCATCGTCGACAGGACTGACTGCGGACCTTTGGTACAGAGCCGAGTGGAGGGTCTGAATCAGAGGCTGAGACGGTTCTGCGACCGTGTGGGCTGCAGATTCCTCGACTTGCGCCATAGGGTGGTGGGGTTTCGGGTTCCGCTGGATAGGTCAGGAGTCCACTACACGCAACAAGCGGCTACACGGGTAGCAGGGGTTGTGTGGCGTGGGCTGGGCGGTTTTTTAGGTTAGATGGCCTTGGGCAAGTACAGAAAGGGCAACAGCCTCAACGGGTGCGGGGCAAAGTCAGGACATGCGGGGACCAAGCAGCAATCGGTATCGTAATTGTCAACTGTCGAAGCTGCGTTGGTAAAGTACCGGAACTTCAAGCGCTGATAGAAAGCACCGAAGCTGAAATCGTTATAGGTACAGAAAGCTGGCTTAAGCCAGAGATAGATTCTGCCGAAATTTTTACAAAGGTACAGACGGTGTTTAGAAAGGATAGATTGCATGCAACCGGTGGTGGAGTGTTCATCGCTGTTAGTTGTAGTTTATCCTGTAGTGAAGTAGAAGTGGATAGTTCCTGCGAATTATTATGGGTGGAGGTTACACTAAACAACCGAACTAGGTTAATAATTGGCTCCTTTTACCGACCTCCCGACTCAGCAGCATTAGTGGCAGAACAACTGAGAGAAAATTTGGAATACATTTCACATAAATTTTCTCAGCATGTTATAGTCTTAGGTGGAGATTTCAATTTACCAGATATAGACTGGGACACTCAGATGTTTAGGACGGGTGGTAGGGACAGAGCATCGAGTGACATTATACTGAGTGCACTATCCGAAAATTACCTCGAGCAATTAAACAGAGAACCGACTCGTGGAGATAACATCTTGGACCTACTGATAACAAACAGACCCGAACTTTTCGAATCTGTATGTACAGAACAGGGAATCAGTGATCATAAGGCCGTTGCAGCATCCCTGAATATGGAAGTTAATAGGAATATAAAAAAAGGGAGGAAGGTTTATCTGTTTAGCAAGAGTAATAGAAGGCAGATTTCAGACTACCTAACAGATCAAAACGAAAATTTCTGTTCCGACACTGACAATGTTGAGTGTTTATGGAAAAAGTTCAAGGCAATCGTAAAACGCGTTTTAGACAGGTACGTGCCGAGTAAAACTGTGAGGGACGGGAAAAACCCACCGTGGTACAACAACAAAGTTAGGAAACTACTGCGAAAGCAAAGAGAGCTCCACTCCAAGTTTAAACGCAGCCAAAACCTCTCAGACAAACAGAAGCTAAACGATGTCAAAGTTAGCGTAAGGAGGGCTATGCGTGAAGCGTTCATTGAATTCGAAAGTAAAATTCTATGTACCGACTTGACAGAAAATCCTAGGAAGTTCTGGTCTTACGTTAAATCAGTAAGTGGCTCGAAACAGCATATCCAGACACTACGGGATGATGATGGCATTGAAACAGAGGATGACACGCGTAAAGCTGAAATACTAAACACCTTTTTCCAAAGCTGTTTCACAGAGGGAGACCGCACTGCAGTTCCTTCTCTAAATCCTCGCACAAACGAAAAAATGGCTGACATCGAAATAAGTGTCCAAGGAATAGAAAAGCAACTGGAATCACTCAATAGAGGAAAGTCCACTGGACCTGACGGGATACCAATTCGATTCTATACAGAGTACGCGAAAGAACTTGCCCCCCTTCTAACAGCCGTGTACCGCAAGTCTCTAGAGGAACGGAGGGTTCCAAATGATTGGAAAAGAGCACAGATAGTCCCAGTCTTCAAGAAGGGTCGTCGAGCAGATGCGCAAAACTATAGACCTATATCTCTTACGTCGATCTCTTGTAGAATTTTAGAACATGTTTTTTGCTCGCGTATCATGTCATTCCTGGAAACCCAGAATCTACTATGTAGGAATCAACATGGATTCCGGAAACAGCGATCGTGTGAGACCCAACTCGCCTTATTTGTTCTTGAGACTCAGAAAATATTAGATACAGGCTCCCAGGTAGATGCTATTTTTCTTGACTTCCGGAAGGCGTTCGATACAGTTCCGCACTGTCGCCTGATAAGCAAAGTAAGAGCCTACGGAATATCAGACCAGCTGTGTGGCTGGATTGAGGAGTTTTTGGCAAACAGAACACAGCATGTTGTTATCAATGGAGAGACGTCTACAGACGTTAAAGTAACCTCTGGCGTGCCACAGGGGAGTGTTATGGGACCATTGCTGTTCACAATATATATAAATGACTTAGTAGATAGTGTCGGAAGTTCCATGCGGCTTTTCGCGGATGATGCTGTAGTATACAGAGAAGTTGCTGCATTAGAAAATTGTAGCGAAATACAGGAAGATCTGCAGCGGATAGGCACTTGGTGCAGGGAGTGGCAACTGACCCTTAACATAGACAAATGTAATGTATTGCGAATACATAGAAAGAAGGATCCTTTATTGTATGATTATATGATAGCGGAACAAACACTGGTAGCAGTTACTTCTGTAAAATATCTGGGAGTATGCGTACGGAACGATTTGAAGTGGAATGATCATATAAAACTAATTGTTGGTAAGGCGGGTACCAGGTTGAGATTCATTGGGAGAGTGCTTAGAAAATGTAGTCCATCAACAAAGGAGGTGGCTTACAAAACACTCGTTCGACCTATACTTGAGTATTGCTCATCAGTGTGGGATCCGTACCAGGTCGGGTTGACGGAGGAGATAGAGAAGATCCAAAGAAGAGCGGCGCGTTTCGTCACTGGGTTATTTGGTAACCGTGATAGCGTTACGGAGATGTTTAATAAACTCAAGTGGCAGACTCTGCAAGAGAGGCGCTCTGCATCGCGGTGTAGCTTGCTCGCCAGGTTACGAGAGGATGCGTTTCTGGATGAGGTATCGAATATATTGCTTCCCCCTACTTATACTTCCCGAGGAGATCACGAATGTAAAATTAGAGAGATTAGAGCGCGCACGGAGGCTTTCAGACAGTCGTTCTTCCCGCGAACCATACGCGACTGGAACAGGAAAGGGAGGTAATGAGAGTGGCACGTAAGGTGCCCTCCGCCACACACCGTTGGGTGGCTTGCGGAGTATCAATGTAGATGTAGATGTAGATGTAGATGTGAACAACCTAAGAGAACTGCTCAGATTGTCACCCAGGTCATTTATATAGATCAGGAACAGCAGAGGTTCCAGGACGCTTCCCTGGGGAACACCTGATATCACTTCAGTTTTACTCAATGATTTATCGTCTATTACTACGAACTGCGACCTTCCTGACTGGAAATCACGAATCCAGTCGCACATTTGAGACGATACCCCACAGGCCCGCAGCTTGATTAGAAGTCGATTGTGAGGAACGGTGTCAAAAGCTTTCCGGAAATCTAGAAATACGGAATCAACTTGAGATCCCCTGTCGATAGCGGCCATTACTTCGTGCACAAGAACGATGTTTTCTGAAATCATGCTGATTACGTATCAATAGATCGTTCCCTTCGAGGTGATTCATAATGTTTGAATACAGTATATGCTCCAAAACTCTACACCAAACCGACGTCAATGATATAGGTCTGTAGTTCGATAGATTACTCCTACTAGCCTTCTTAAACACTGGTGCGACCTGCGAAATTTTCCAATCTGTAGGTACAGAGCGGTTGTATATGATTGCGAAGTTGGGAGCTATTGTATCAGCGTAATCTGAAAGGAACCTAATCGGTATACGCTCTGGACCTGAAGACTTGCCCGTATCAAGTGATTTGAGTTGCTTCGCAACCCCTAAGGTATCTACTTCTAAGAAACGCATGCTAGCAGCTGTTCGTGTTTAAAATTCTGGAATATTCCATTCGTCTTCCCTGGTGAAGGAACTTCGAAAAACTGCGTTCAATAAGTCCGCTTTAGCGGCACAGTCGTCGGTAACAGTTCCACCGGCACTGCGCAGCGAAGGTATTGACTGCGTCTTGCCGCTTGTGTACTTTACATACGACCAGAATTTCTTCGGATTTTCTACCAAATTTCGGGGCAATGTTTCGTTGTGGAACCTATTAAAGGCATCTCTCATTGAAGTCCGTGCCAAATTTCGCACGTCTGTAAATTTTAGCCAATCTTCAGGATTTCCCGTTCTTCTGAACTTCGCATGCTTTTTCCGTTGCCTCTGGAACAGCGTTCGGACCTGTTTTGTGTACCATGGGGGATCAGTTCCATCTCTTATCAATTTATGAGTTATGAATCTCTCAATTGCTGTTGCTACTATATCTTTGAATTTGAGCCACATCTCGTCTACATTTGCATAGTCAGTTCGGAAGGAATGGAGATTGTCTCTTAGGAAGGCTTCTAGTGACACTTTTACCGCTTTTTTAAATAAAATTATTTTGCGTTTGTTTCTGTTGGATTTGGAAGAAACGGTATTGAGCCTAGCTACAACGACTTTGTGATCACTAATCCCTGTATCAGTCATGATGCTCTCTATTAGCTGTGGATTGTTTGTGGCTAAGAGGTCAAGTGTGTTTTCACAACCATTTACAATTCGCGTGGGTTCGTGGACTAACTGCTCGAAATAATTTTCAGAGAAAGCATTTAGGACAATATCGGAAGATGTTTTCAGCCTACCACCGGTTTTGAACAAGTATGTTTGCCAACATATCGAGGGAAGGTTGAAGTCCCCACCAACTATAACCGTATGAGTGGGGTATTTATTTCTTACGAGACTCAAATTTTTCTGAACAGTTCAGCAACTATATCATCGGAGTCTGGGGGTCGGTAGAAGGAGCCAATTATTAACTTAGTTCGGCTGTTAAGTATAACCTCCACCCATACCAATTCGCATGGAGTATCTACTTCGACTTCACTACAAGATAAACCACTACCGACAGACACAAACACTCCACCATCAGTTCTGCCTAATATGTCTTTCCTGAACACCGTCTTAGACTTCGTAAAAATTTCTGCAGAATTTATTTCAGGCTTTAGCCAGCTTTCTGTACCTTTAACGATTTCAGCTTCTGTGCTTTCTATTAGCGCTTGGTCAGGGACTTTCCCAGCACAACTACAACAATTTACAACTACAATTCCGACTGTTCCTTGATCCAAGCACGCCCTGTATTTGCCATGTACCCTTTGAGATTGCAGCCCACCCCGTACTTTCCCGAGGCCTTCTAACCTAAAAATCCGCCCAGTCCACGCCACACAGCCTCCGCTACCCACCAGAAAGTATAGTGAACTCCTGACCTATTCAGCGCAACCCGAAACCTCACCACCCTATGGCACAAGTCAAGGAATCTGCAGCCAATACGGTCGCAAAACCGTCTGAGCCTCTGATTCAGACCCTCCACCCGGCTTTGCACGAAAGGTCCGCAGTCGGTTCTGTCAACGATGCTGCAGATGGTGAGCTCTGCGTTCGTCTCGTAAGCAAGACCGGCAGCCTTCACCAAATCAGATAGCCGCTGGAATCCAGAAAGAATTTCCTCAGATCCAAAGCGACACACGTCATTAGTGCCGACATGTGGCACTACCTGCAGCTGACTGCACCCTGTGCTCTCCATGGCATATGGAAGGACTCTTTCCACATCAGGAATGACTCCACCCGGAATGCACACGGTGTGCACACTGGATTTCTTCCCCTCCTTAGCCGCCATATCCCTAAGGGGCCTCATTACGCACCTAACATTGGAGCTCCCAACTACCAATAAGCCCGCCCTCTGCGATTGCCAGGACCTTGAAGGCTGAGAATCATCCTCTGAAACAGGGCAGGCAGCTGCACCTGGCTCAGCCAGAGACAGTACCTGAAACCTGTTTGGCAGACGCACCGGGGAGGCTTTCTGATTAGCCTCCGGGGACGTCTTTCGCTGCCTGCCACGCCTTGGAACGACCTCCCAATCAACCACAGGCGAGGGCTCAGCCCCACTGCGGGCAGCAACCGGGGCAACCACAGCGGCAGACCGATCTGGGAACAGACGGGATGAGGTTGACATCCCTGTGATACCCAAGTCCGGCTCCCCACAGTGGTGCTATCCGCTATCATATAATCGTACAATAATGGATCCTTCTTTCTACGTATTCGCAAAACATTACATTTATCTATGTTAGGGTCAGTTGCCACTCCCTGCACCAAGTGCCTATCCGCTGCAGATCTTCCTGCATTTCGCTGCAATTTTCTAATGCTGCAACTTCTCTGTATACTACAGCATCATCCGCGAAAAGCCGCATGGAACTTCCGACACTATCTACTAGGTCATTTATATATATTGTGAAAAGCAATGGTCCCATAACACTCCCCGTGGCACGCCAGAGGTTACTTTAACGTCTGTAGACGTCTCTCCATTGAGAACAACATGCTGTGTTCTGTTTGCTAAAAACTTTTCAATCCTGCCACACGGCTGGTCTGATATTCCGTAGGCTCTTACTTTGTTTATCAGGCGACAGTACGGAACTGTATCGAACGCCTTCCGGAAGTCAAGGAAAATGGGATCTATCTGGGAGCCTGTATCTAATATTTTCTGGGTCTCATGAACAAATAGAGCGAGTTGGGTCTCACACGATCGCTGTTTCCGGAATCCATGTTGATTCCTACAGAGTAAATTCTGGGTTTCCAGAAATGACATGATACGCGAGTAAAAAACATGTTCTAAAATTCTACAACAGATCGATGTCAGAGATATAGGCCATTAGTATTGCGCATCTGCTCGACGACCCTTCTTGAAAACTAGGACTACCTGTGCTCTTTTCCAATAATTTGGAACCTTCCGTTCCTCTAGAGACTTGCGGTACATGGCTGTTAGAAGGGGGGCAAGTTCTTTCGCTCCCGTGATGAAGACAATTCCTCTAGACTTGCGGTACACGGCTGCGGTTGGACAGAAGTCTAGAAACGCTGCGGGAAGTGAGTGCTCGAACATGAAAGCCAAGCCTACACGCTCCACCGTTGTGAACGGCACCTGCACGATGTGGTCAATACGTCTTAAGCGTCAGCCGTGGTCACAAATGTGTAGTAACCGAGGGAGCCGAAGAGTGTGGTGTTTCAAGAGGTACCGTATCGAAGATTTATACCGCATACGGGGAAAACAGAGAAACGTCATCCGCTAAGTCACAACGCAGACGAAAGTGTGTGTTGAGCGATCGTGACACACGGTCACGAAGAGGATTGTGACGAAAAGTAAGAGGATGACCGCTGCGAAAGTCACTGCAGAAGTGAGTGTCTCACTCCCGAACCCTGTCAGCACTTAAACAACACGAAGGTTTTCCAAAAGCACTCACCAGTGACGCAAATGCCCGTAACAGGAAGAAATGGTCCCGAAGACACAAAACCTCGGCTGTGGAACTGTGGGAGAGCGTCATTTGGTCGGATGATTCTCGTGTCTCGCGGCTTCCAACTTCTGGCCAAGTTTACGACAATAGAGTGAAGAATGGCAGGGTTCGCTAATGATTCGGGCAGCTATATGATGGTACTCCACGAGTCCCATAGTTACCTCTCCACATTCACATTACTGCCGAGGCTTAATGGTTCAAATGGCTGTGAGCACTATGGGACTTAACATCTATGGTCATCAGTCCCCTAGAACTTAGAACTACTTAAACCTAACTAACCTAAGGACATCACACAACACCCAGTCATCACGAGGCAGAGAAAATCCCTGACCCCGCCGGGAATCGAACCCGGGAACCCGGGCGCGGGAAGCGAGAACGCTACCGCACGACCACGAGCTGCGGACTCCCGCCGAGGCTTGTGTGACCATACTGGCTGATCAGGTCCACCCCACGGTACGAGGCTCGTTCCCCAACGGGTACGCTGTGTACCAAGACGACAGGGCCCCAACTGACACATCTTGCATCTTCCAGGACTGGTTCTGCGAACACGACGATGACCTGTCGCATGTCTCCTGGACGCCGAAGTCTCCCCACTTCCATCACCGCTACCCGAAATTGCGACTGTTTAGCAGGAAGAATTCCTGTTTTTGATGTTTACATACTTTTCTCCACCCCCTGTATCTGCTTCGCACAACCAAGTCTCTTCAACAAAATTTTGTTGTCGAGAATTAAATACTGTATTTTGCCATTTCAATGTGGGTCATGTACCCTCGGCATCCCATGATCCTTTATTAATAAAAAGTACTTAATGTTGTTTACCACTCCTGTAAATAATTACCTTGTTATTTCAGCTAAAATAAGAGGCTAGCAGATTTAATGCTTTATTTGAATTTATTTCCATATCTCGAACCGTTCATGAAATATAATGGATCCCCACAGATACACACGACAGCTCTATCTTGAATATGACGGAAAGTGTTTTCCTGTAGATGCTTTCTTCACGAAAAGAATCGCGTCCTTCGTAAGGAAAAAGCTACATGCTCAGTGACATCCAGTTGAAGGAAGAGGAGGTCCTCCCACCATCCGTAGGAAAGGAAAAACTGAAATACAAATCACAAATTTTTGTTCCGTGGAACAAACTTTTAAGATTAACTCGACGTTATTTTCCAACACTGAAGCACCACAGAAACGACTATAGGCATTCGTTTTCAAATTCAGAGCCGAAGGCCCACTCGTGTACCCTTGATGGCTGCAAGACACAAAGTTTTACGCCTCGCCTGGCCCCATGGACTGTTAATGACTGGAAACATGTTGCCTGGTCGAACGAGCCTCGTTTCAAATTGTATCGAGCGGGTGGACGTGTACAGGTATGGAGGCAACCTCATGAATCCATGGTCCCTGCATGTCAGCAGGGGACTGTTCAAGCTGGTGGAGGCTCTGTAATGGTGTGGGGCGTGTACAGTTGGAGTGATATGGGGCCCCTGATATGTCTAGATACTACTCTGACATGTGACACGTACGTCCGCTGTTGTGGATTGGCAAGAGAGCCAACCCGTTTTTGAGAGGAAGCCGAAAGGCTCGCGTTTTAGCTCACGCAGGCTGGCGTGAGGTCTGGAACAGGTCAAGGAAATTAGACTAGCAAAAAAGGACGTAGCTGTGGAATACTTAAATTTAATCCATAAATGGTGAACATCGCTCTTGACGGTACATGTTTTACAGCATCAATAGTAACTGGTAATGGCGCCTTGCTAGGTCGTAGCAAATGACGTAGCTGAAGGCTATGCTAACTATCGTCTCGGCAAATCAGAGCGTATTTTGTCAGTGAACCATCGCTAGCAAAGTCGGCTGTACAACTGGTGCGAGTGCTGGAAGTCTCTCTAGACCTGCCGTGTGGCGGCGCTCGGTCTGCAATCACTGACAGTGGCGATACGCGGGTCCGACGTATACTAACGGACCGCGGCCGATTTAAAGGCTACCACCTAGCAAGTGTGGTGTCTGGCGGTGACACCACATCCGCATCCTGTCTGATCACCTGCATCCATTCGTGTCCATTGTGCATTCCGACGGGACGGACTTGGGCAACTCCAACAGGACAATGCGACACCCCATACGTCCAGAATTGCTACAGAGTGGCTCCAGGAACACTCTTCTGAGTGCTGGCCACCAAACTTCCCAGACATGAACATTATTGATCATATCTGGGATGCCTTGCAACGTGCTGTTCAGAAGAGATCTCCACCCCCTCGTACTCTTACGGATTTATGTTCAGCCCTGCAGGATTCATGGTGCCAGTTCCCTCCTGCACTACCTCAGACATCAATCGAGTCCATGCCACGTCGTGTTGCGGCACTTCTGCGTGCTTGCGGGGGCCCTACACGATAGTAAGCAGGTGTACCAGTTTCTTAGGCTTTTCAGTGTAAAAGTAAGCTTCTGAAATATTCGGTTTCCATTACATTAGCATTAGTAAACTTGAGATTGTATTTTATCGTTTAGTTTATATTTACAGTCACATTTCTTTGGCCTGTTTCCCGCAATACTTTTATTTTCGCGCAACCTATATTTGGGTTTACTGTCTCATTTTCTAATGAAAACCTGCGGCCGTTAGTGGAGCCGGTCTGCGTGCACGCCCAATATTACTCATCAGTGCTATTTGGTAGTCGTACCAGACACTTGAGAAATATTCTAGAGTGGCGAGTGGCTCGCAAGCGTGTTTTTGTGAGCAATCTCGTTCGTAGACTGGTTATATTTCTGGAGCATGCTGCCAATGAGCCGAAGCTTCCAACCTACGTTGGAGGCTATCAGATCATTTCATTTCGTATCTCAACAAATCGTCACACCCAAGTATTTGTATGAGTTGACCTTGGTGGTTACGACTTCTCGATACTGCTGTCATAGGATACTACGTTTTTCCTGTTTCGCAAAGAGCACAAATTTACATTTCCGAACATTTAAAGGAAACTGTCATTCCGTGCACCATTTCGATATTTCATCCACATTTGAATGTAAATCAGTGGATTTTTTCAGGTAGTACCTCATCAAAGATAAGCAGCATTATATGCGAAGTCAGTGCAGTTCATGACATACGTTAATGGCTTGTAGAAAATAAACTAACGCCAAATCACAGCAAGACTCAGGTTTTACAGTTTGTAACACACGATTCAGCAAAACACGACATTTTAATTTCACAGAATGAACATATGATTAGTGAAACGGAACAGTTCAAAATTCTAGCTGTTCAGATAAATAGTGAACTGTCGAGGAAAGCCCACGTTCAGGATCTTGTTCAAAGACTTAATGCTGCCACTTTTACTATTCGAACGGTGTTTGAACGAAAATTAGTCCACTTTGCTTATTTTCATTCGCTTATGTCGTATGGTATTATATTTTGGGGTAACTCTTCGCATTCTCAAAGGATATTTCTGGCTCAGAAGCGGGCAGTTCGGGCAATAAGTGGTGTAATGTTACGAACCTCTTGCCGACTCCTGTTCACTAGTCTGGGTGTTCTGACATTGACCCCTCAGTATACAGGGCGCGCCATTTATACTGATCACCCTAAGTAACTATTTGCCCAGATGCAGATTACAAAATGTTTCAAGCAAATGTTCTTTAGTCGTCAGGGGGACATCAATCAGCATGATTGCCTTCGTTGTAGCTTTCTTTTTTAGAAAGATATGAACAGCGGTATGACTTTTTTAAATGGCACCCTGTATTTTTTATTCGGTAATTCATTTCCTCTCCTAAAGACCTATTCAGAAATGTATCACAGTGTACCATTCACTAAAGCACAACGTTATTAATTACATAACACAACATTGACGTTGGCGCTCCCAGTGTTTAGTGCAGGTACTGGGGGTAATGGAACACATCCATGTGCTGACGTTGACAGAGGAGAAATGTAAACATTAGTGGAATGCACACCCGTCATTCCGTCAACCATCGTCAGTTGAAGAGTTGTGTGAGTAGAATTTAAGCCAACGAAGAGAAGGTACAAATGCTACTCATCTATGGGGAATTGAAGTTAGCAGAACAGTACTTGCAGTACTGTTTTCTTACGTACGGGTACATTTAGTACAGTGGTTTAGTTCTTTTAAAGACTGCTGTGTAGAGTAGGGATACAGTAAAGGCTGTCCTTCCTACAAACTGCATTGACATAACGTTTCTTTATTGTTCTTGTTGAAGGTAGGCATCGGAGCTGCACAGAGAGCGATATCCTGACAAGAACCCACCTTCCCGACGAATGTTTTCTCGTCTTGTTGCGACGCTTCAGGAAACGGGAAGTTCCAACCCACGACAACGCAATAGTCGTAGCACTCGCACAGACCAAGCTGCCGAAGTTACTGTTCTCGCTTCCGTTGCTATGAATCCACATGTGAGCACACGACAGCTTGAACACGAGATTGGCATTCCTAAAGCCAGGGTACATCGTATTCTTACACGTCACTGGTCGCATCCTTACCATGTACACCTACATCAAGAACTGCATCGGAATGATTTCCAGAATCGTGTACAGTTCTGTCAGTGGGCACAGCAGCAAATCCTCGCCAACCCGAACTACTTCTCCAATGTTCTATTTACCGATGAATGTTCCTTCTCAAAGGACACGTAAATACAAGGAACATGCATTATCGGTCCAGCGACAACCCACGATGGCTTAGACAGGTGGAACATCAGCGACAATGGAGAGTTGCGTCTGGTGTGGGATGCTTGGTACTACAATTATTGGCCCTTTTTTCATCAATGTTAGTCTAAACGGCACAGCGTATGCCAACTTCCTCAGACGAATTCTTCCTCCTGTTCTGGATGAAGTGCCGCTAAGAACCAGAATACTTATGTGGTATAAACACGATGGATGTCCAGCACATAATGCCTTGCGTGCACGTTGTGTTCTGAACCGAAGGTATCCTGCCAGATGGGTTGGTCGAGGAGGAACACTTACTTAGCCTGCTAGGTCTCCTGATTTAAATCCTCTGGACTTTTTTCTTTGGGGATGCATTAAAGAGGTTGTCTATCGCGATATTCCAACAACTCCAGAGGACAGTAGGAACGTATCGCTCTTCAGCAGCCAACGCTGGAAGCAGTATAAATAATTCTTTCATTCAATGGGTGTGTAACGCCGGAAATGCATATCCTCCTATTTCCATCTATTGCACTGCAAATTTTTTTCCTTATTTTGTTACCTGAAGATATAACATTTCTGTGTCTTTTTATATTATAATTGTTTTACTATTTGTATATATATATATATATATATATATATATATATATATATATATATATATATATACAAATAGTAAAACAATTATAATATAAAAAGACACAGAAATATTATTTGTATTTATACGCTGGGTCTGGCCTAGGGAAAACTATGCTATCGAACGAATACATCGATAGGTCGTGTGGAGAACAAAAGTGTTTAGGATCTTTGGTAGTGTTAACTCTGTCGCGTTGAGCACGGGAAGAGGAGTCTGGCTGGAGGACTGCGGTTGAGCAGGTGTGTTGTGTGACGCTCCCGCGAGTTGCCGCGCTTTCGGGGTTTGGCAGCGTGTAATTGCGCTCGACTTGCGATGATAGTTTCTGACATGGTGTCGCGGACGGGAAGCATTAGCTGGCGCACATCAAGAGCCCGTTTCGTCTGGTGACCGTGTCGAGAAGTAGGCGCGCCAACATCCAGCTTCTGCAACAGCGACGGCCGACAATGAGTGACTGTCGCCGCCTCCTCGATCGACGGCTTAAAACCTTCAATCAACCAACAAGGAAGACTGGAAGCACGTAAAGTTTTAGAACTGTATGGCAGTCCTCAGCTTTTAAAACTGTTCAAATCACAAAATTATAGCAACTTAGCATGAACCTTTGTTGCTCATTGTCCCAATTGCATTACCAAGCAGGGTCCCTTCCTTTTCCGGAATGAGCCCGAGTGTCGTTGAAATTCAAACGCCAGCATTAAAGTAACATTATTCTATTTCACTGCTTTAATTTCAAAGTTCAGTTAAGGTATTAATAGCTGGCTACAATATTCAGATTACACAAGCACAAATTAAGAGTGCGAGTTTTGTTACCGTATTTTAGCTTACCTGTGACTGCAGCTCAGCTTGGTACGTACTAAATTTTACTACTGTTAATTGTTCAGAATCATTTAATTCAAGTTCAAAGTTAAATCCCTTATTTCTAAATTGCGTAGATTCAAGTAGCTTTTGAAATGATTGTTGAGGTAGTCCAAGACTAACCGTATTTTACTGAATTTCGATGTGCTTCAGAAAGAAAGCTCACTATTAACTTCAGTCACTAAATTAACTTTCGATTTTCCTGTTTTATTAATTCTTTTGCTAAATTAAGTCAGAGTGTAGCGAAATTTATTACTTCTGACAAACTTTCAGTTTTCACACTGCACGTGTCAACCTTCAGTTGCCACGCTTCTAGTGCTAATTATATGTGTAATAACCTTTCTTTTTCAGTTACTATAGTAATTGTCCTTAGGACTGGCGACCGTAATTTCCCCCAAATCTCAAATATCTAATTACCGCTAGTTAATTGTTAACGTAACGGCCGCACATTTACTGTCTTTCTTAACTTTACCCCTTTTCAAAATTATTTTCCACCTGTTTCATTAGCATTTTTCCTTTAATTTAGAAGTAACCCTTTCCTCCCTCTTTACCGACAGATTAACTTCGGTGACGATTGCTTTTTCCCAAATTTCCATTAGGTACACGCGGTTTAATTTTTCACTGTCATTAAGGTCGATAAGTGAGGGGGAGGTTACAAGTGCACCAGTGTATCGGTGTCCAGGGTCACCACTTTGAACACCTTTGAATGTTCTACACCTGGGCAATGGTACAGGAGAGTCAAAGTAAATTTTGTGTTATGATTTTACTTGGTTTTCATTTGTTTTCTGACAACTCCAGCAAGTGAACGAGTTTTTGATTCCGGGCTCAAAGTCAATGTTTGTTATGTAATTAATAACTTTGTATTTCAGTGAGTGGTACACTATGATACATTTTTGAATAGGTCTTTAGGAGAGGATATGAATTACCGAAAAAAAAATACAGGGTGCCATTTAAAAAAGTCATACCGCTTTTCATATCTTTGTAAAAACAGAGCTACAACGAAGGGAATCATGCCGATTGACGTCCCCCTGACGGCTTAAGAATATTTGCTTGAAACATTTTGTAATTTGCATCTGGACAAGCAGTTATTTAGGGTGGTCAAGAGAAATCGGACACCCTGTACATATATTCTTTACTGTCGTTTCTTGTTAACGATATCCACTTATTCCCAAGAATTAGCAGCTTTCACTCAGTTAATTCTAGACAGAAATCCAATCTGCCATTTTGGATCGCACTTTCCTAACTCTTGTGCAGAAAGGTGTGCAGTACACTGCAGCACTCATCTTCAGTAAGGTACCAGAAGAATTCAAAAATCTTAGCAGTAATTCACGCGCTTTATAATCGAAACTGAAGAGTGTCCTCATGGGTCACTCATTCTATTTTGTAGAGGAGATGCTTGAAGAATTAAGCTGATTCCTATGTTCTATTGTTGATGACGTCACGTAAACTTAGGGGTTGACTTTTTTTGGGTTCATAAGCATTTTATTTTAGCTGTTGTTACTTTTATGTTGTAATTTCATGTACTGACACGTTCCATGACCCTGGAGGTTTGCTCCTCAATTTGGTTCTACGGAACTAGACGTGTAAATAAAATAAATAATACCGTTAGTATTTTTGGCTAGGTCATTAACGTACAACATGAGCAGCAAGGAATCCAAAACACTTCCTTGGGGCACATCCGAGAAAACATGCTTTGTCTTGCCTACCAACAATAGGCCGTTTGCGGTCGTGTGCCTTGGTCGCATAGTTCCGTTTGTAGCTTCATTTCCCGTAAGGAGTAAGTATTAATACGTGCTAATGTTTACAGATATGAGAAAAATGTACACAACTTACTTGTGGAAGTTTCTTAGGGGGTCTGATGTGCATACCGGCGACCTCCACGGCGTTTGGTACGAACGGCCTCGCGTATTGGAAGCTGAAGTGCGAATTGAGCAGCAAGAGGGAAGTATTGCGCTCTAGTTCCGCTACAGGAGGCACCGTAATGTCTTTGAAGTACTCCTTGACCACTCTGTCCATAGCTGGGAGATAAAAGAACTGGCGGTAAAGTCTGAAAAGCGATGAGGTGAAGACGTTGTTGGCACGCTGGAAGAGGTTCATGTTGCTGGTGTACGGTAGGCAGGTTTCAGGGACGTAGGCCAGCGGGTAGGGGTTCCCGACCATGTCGTTCATCCAGCTGGCTCCACCGCCTAAAGCGACCGCCTGCACGACTGGAGTCCCAAACTTGTGCGCGAAGGCGAGCAGACACTCGTTGAAGAACGTCTCCAGTATGACGAGGTCGAACTTCCGGTCCCGGGAGTCGATCAAGGTCCTCAAGGCTTCGTCTTCCATATACTCCCGACACTCGTCGGCAGAGCCGTAAAGCATAAACATGATTAGCAGAGCAGGCGGAAGCCTGCCGAAGGAGAAAAAAGTGAATCCTGCAGAAAAGAGAGAGAGAGAAAGAAATTAGCATATTAGTATTCTGATTGTATCGACCCATCATAATAACGCAGTTCATGCAAAGTCTGAAGGAAAATAAGAGTTCAGTGTCCCGTCGATAGTAACGTTTCTAAGGAACCGACTGCTTGACGATATCTGGAAAGAAAATCGGACGCTGCTCCTTAGCTTCGCATGAACAGCTAATGTGTTAGCGTCACACAATATTAAGGAAACTGGAAAAGTCAGTGATTGCCGAACGAACGGACATAAGATCTCGTACGAAGATGCGAATTTCTTCAAATGTTCAAATGTGTGTGAAATCTTATGGGACTTAACTGCTAAGGTCATCAGTCCCTAAGCTTACACCCTACTTAACCTAAATTGTCCTTAGGACAAACACACACACACCCATGCCCGAGGGACGAGTCGAACCAACGCCGGGACCAGCCGCACAGTGCATGACTGCAGCGCCCAACACCGCTCGGCTAATCCCGCGCGGCCGAATTTCTTCAATTATCGTCAGTCTTATGAGGGCCCTACAATGAAATAAACGGTAGAAATTCAGAGGTAGACTTGTAAATATAACAAATGAAGTGGCTGCAATAGTAGGGAGAACGTGCCACGCACAGGAAATACAGACGTTCAGAGGAACCGAAATCTGCATGAGTTTGTCTGCGGAAAACGCAGAAAATCTAACCTACATGGTAGGGTGGCAATTTTGAACTTACTCACGAGTAGGGTGCGTGCACCATCGCACCATCTGTCCATCTCATAATGATTGACCCCTGACTATTAAGTCATTAACGTACAATATGAGCAGCAAGGAATCCAAAACACTTCCTTGGGGCACTTCCGAGAAAACATGCTGTGTTTTGCCCACCAACAATAGGCCGGTTGCGGTCGTGTGCCTTGGTTGCATAGTTCCTTTTCTAGCGGCATTTCCCTAAGGAGTAAGTACACTATCGGCCAGAACATTACGACCACCGACCAACTACCAACATAGAACAGTCCAGGCGACAGCAGCGTCTCCTGGCGAGGAATGACTTCTAGTTACATACACGCACGGTGCATGTAGTAACAGTGAGCGTCCTGTCCGTGTGTGGAATCGGGAAGGCGAGCCATTGGCCCGAAGGCTCGGCACGAGAGTTTCGGAAACTGCACGACTTGTCGGGTGTTCTAGGAGTGCTGTGGTGAGCGGCTTCAACAGGTGACGGAATCACGGTGAAACCATGCCTAGACGTCGTGGTATTGGGCGACCACCACTCTTTACATATGTCGGACGTCGTAGGCTGGGCAGACTGGTAAAACAGGACAGGCGGCGAACTGTGACGCAACTAACATCAGACAGTAATGCTGGTCGGAGTACAAGTGTGTCTGAACACACAGCGCGCCGAACACTGCTAACGATGGGTTTCCGCAGCCGACGACCCCTGCATGAACCAATGTCAACACCACGATATCGGCAACTACGACTGAAATGGACAGGTGATCATCGGTACTGGACGTTGGCTCAGTGGCAGAGCGTTGCATGGTCTGATGAATCATGACACCTTCCTCATTGTGCCGACGGATGGGCGCGAATAGGCCTTCTTCCAGGGAGACACCTGCTTGACATTTGTACTGCGGGACAGAGACAAGCTGGCGGCGGCTCCGTTATACTCTCGTTAGCATTCACGTGGGTATCCACGGGTCCAGTGGAGCTCATGCAAGGCAGCCAAGGACTATCGTAGACTGGCTGCAGACCACTTACAGTCCTTCAGGACGATCGTGTTTCCCGATGGCAGTGGCAGTTTTCAGCAAGATAATGCGCCATGTCACAAATCCAGCAGTGTGATGGAGTGGTTCGAGGAACAATCCGTGAGCTGCAATTCAGACGCTGCTCCCCCCCTCCCCCCCCCCCCCACAACTCGCCGCCAGATTTGAACCCGATCGAACAAATCTGGGATGTGACTGAAAGTGGCGTCAGAGCTCATCACCCCCCCCCCTCTACCCCTCCCCACGGAATTTACGGTGATTAGGTGGCTTGTGTGTGCAGATGTAGTGACAGCTACCGCCAGCGATCTACGAAGCTCTCATTCCTTCCATGACACGACGCGTCGCCGCTGTTATCCATGTCGAAGGTGGGCATACCCGCTATTAAGTAGTCTTGTAACACCACAACCCTATGGATGATCACACATTTTCTACGTGTTTTGCGAAGTTTGCTTTATTACTTCTGCTGAATATTATTCTTGTAAATATGTTGTCAAGTTATAAATTCTGTTTGTTATTTAAAAAAGAGAATACGCATGGAATGTTAACATTTTGAAAGTACACACGCTGGCCTAGTCAGGGAAAAAGCTATCGTCAAAGGGTGTAATAAATTGTAAAAGCATTATCGCTGGGCGCGCGAGCGCGCCAAAAATGTAGCAGTTGGGAGTCGCAAGGAGACGATTGGTGTCGTTGGTTTCGTGTATTCCAAGGTGTGGCTATTGTAAGGGGTCCGTAGGCCCTTACTATAAGTTTGCACTCGGCACAGGTCGATAGGGCAAACAATCGATTGTGTCGTGTTGCGAGAGCGAGTGTGAGTTGAGTCAGTCCCATGTTGCGGGCCGAGCTGTGTGGAGGCCTGTTGTTGTAATGCAAGGCCTTACCGACAAAGGGAGTGGCCATCGCCGCGGTTTAACCCCTTTGTGCTAGAATAGTACCGGGAAAGTGAAGAAGTATAATTACGAGAGTGATAAGTGATATTTCTGTGCCGATATTTTGGTTTCGCGTCTACCGCGCCGGCATCATTTTGGATTGCAGTGATTGGATTATCGTGTGACGATAATGAATAACGAAGAAGCCTGTGCTGAGATTAGCCGTAATTAGATATGTATGACGAAGGCAGTGGCTGTCTCCTTCTTTTTGTGTTTTTGAGACGAATATAGGTTTATTACAGCATTTGAGAAGGACAAACTGGAAAGTAACAACTCCGTAGCAGTCAATTCCGATTGCCAGCCCCATTAGGTACACGGTCACATTAATTAATAATTATTGGGCTGCTGTTCGATCAGATCAGGTCGGGACGAAAAAATATAAATCGGAGGTGTTACACCTTGGCTTACCGTGAAAGGACAAGTGCAATTTTCGGACGAATCGTAAAGAACAATAGGTAATTTTGCCTTGCTGAACGCGAGAAAATATTTTTCAATTTCGGATCGAGGAAGGGTATAAACTCTAAAATCGCGACAAGGAACAGTGCATTTTTGAACAATACGAAGTAATAGCATCTTACGATTGTGACTAAACTGTTTTTTCTCGCCATAGTAGATAAGAATAATAGTGTCGATAAACTGTGTTATAATGTGCAAACGCGTAAATCCGCACGAAAAACTGTGAAAAGTGAACACCAAAGAAAGACACGTGCGAACATTACAATAGCAAAAATCGAGCCAAGAATTAGTCACGAAAGCTTTACAGAAGTGTTTAATAGTAATATTATGACTGAAATTGCCTTTTGAATAGTGAAAATCGAGCAACTTCAAGTGGACCCATAAACTGTTATGCAGGCGACAATTTATGTGGCGACGCAATTGTTGAGTGACGTCACACAGACCCGTGCTATTCGATCAGATCAGGTGGGGTCGAAAATATAAATCGGAGGTGTTACACTATGCAAAGTGCGGAGACAAAAAGTTTGTTTCTGAGGTTTGGAGCAGTAAAAACTGAATTGGTTGTTTTGGCGGATGTTTAATGTAGATAAGCTATGGATTTATTGGACGCGGTACAAATGCAGTAACAGTAACTCACATAACATCAAGAGTCCTGCGGGCCCTTGTTATTGGCTGTGGTATGGCAAGAAGACCAACTTGTGCCCTATTTACCGCTAAATGAAGTCACTCGATAAACCAACAGCATCATGAAAAGAAGTAGGGTTTACACTTTTTATAGCTAGAACTGTAATAGACTGCCTAGCCTAGTTGGAATTTTATTGCTTAAACAACATTGTTTTCGTGCATGTCACGTAAATAATTTTCCTAAGTCATTATCCAAGTATTATCCATCCTGTCCCTTTGTATGAACCGAGATAATCAGAAAATAAACTGAAATTGAAGTGAACATTAATTTATTAGATTATCAAAACATAATTTTTACAACTTTCGACAATTACCTGATAATTAAATCTTTCGGTGTAGTACGAATGATGTCAGAGATAGAAGATGCAAAAGCCAGTATTAATTCATTTGCTTCAAATAGAGCAACTTTCATAATAAAAAATTGGTAGTAAAACTTTACTGAATTTGGACACTGAATTTCATTGTCAAAGCGCAGCTCTAATTTATAGCTTTTGGCATAATTTGTAACTTTTATTACAAAGAAATGTCGAAGTAACTGCTAAATTCAAACAACCTTTCTGCTTGCTTCAATTATGACAGTGAGTATTACGGTGAGTAACGTAACAAAAAGTTTCTGTCCACATCCAGTAAACACTCTTACTTTAATTTATCTTTGAAAATTAATATGATATGTTGTATGTGTTTGCTCAAAAATGTTCAAATGTGTGTGAAATCGTATGGGACTTAACTGCTAAGGTCATCAGTCCCTAAGCTTACACACTACTTAACCTAAATTATCCTGAGGACAAACACACCACACACACACACACACACACACACACACACACCCAGGCCCGAGGGAGGACTCGAACCTCCCCCGGGACCAGCTGCACAGTCCATGACTGCAGCGCGTGAGACCGCACGGCTAATCCCGCGCGTTTTGTGTTTGCTATTTGATTATTATCCGACTACTGTGATGTGTGCTGTTAACTACTTGAAAGTGTGCGTCAGGTGCTGTTCCTACGTGATGACGCCAATAACTATTCTTACGTAAGAGTGCTTACAAGTATTAAGTTCAGTTTCAGTTTAATTACTCTTGCTGTAAGGAACTAACGACCGTTGGTTATTTCATTAGTAACATACTTTGAAAACGTTTCTTCCAAATTTTCCACCAACTACTATTAATTAAAAACTAGTTTACGTAATTAAAAATATATAAAGTTAACCAAACTTTGTTTCTAAACGTCATTGCTAAAATACTGAGCAGTGGCGATTCGGTTATAACGTCATCTACTTCTCTCAGTTTTGCATTATTCTTCGGAGTAGATGCCTTTTCCCCGCAGGTTAGGGACTTTAAGTACACGACCATTATTATTATTATTATTATTCTCGAATCAGAAACATACAAATTTACAGTAGCCATACACATCAATAAATATGTACATATATATATATATACACAAATTGTATTTATATTACATGTGCCCAGTACTTTGCAACCTGCAAGGCGCTTGGAGTGGCTTGCAGAAGATCAATCTTCGTGCAGGATGTAGGGCACAAAAGGCACTGGAGCATGTGGGTTGTGGTTTGTTCTTGTCCACAATCACAGGACGTATCTTCTGTTATGAAGCCTCATCTCTTCAGGTTGTCTCTGGATCGTCCAACTCCTGATCGTAATCTGTTGCGCAGTTGGCGGCTCACCTCCAACTCCGCAATGCTACGCGCTGTTCCCATCCATTTGACCAACACTACAATAGCGAGTATTCCAACAATGCCAATCAGCCGCAGACTGCACACAGCACAGCCAATGATTTTCATACAGAGCGCTACGTGGCGTTACCAACATAAAAACCTAAACAGCCTACTTACATCTTAACTAACTCAAACTGACTAATGCTAAGAACAACACACATACACACCCATGTCTGAGGAAGGATTCGAACCTCCGGCAGGAGGGGCCGCGCAGTCCGTGTAATTTCTAAACAGGCCTACGTTCTAAACGTTGTAACTACTGCGAAAGCAGTAATCGGATTCTAAAGAGTGAAACGACTTTCTCCTGAAGAATTGCAGTACTAGGAGCATAAATTACTGCAGTTGCCCTCGAATAAACAAAGCTGATACCGACAAAAAAAAAATGGTTCAAATGGCTCTGAGCGCTATGGGACTCAACATCTTAGGTCATAAGTCCCCTAGAACTTAGAACTACCTAAACCTAACTAACCTAAGGACATCACACACACCCATGCTCGAGGCAGGATTCGAACCTGCGACCGTAGCAGTCCCACGGTTCCGGACTGCAGCGCCAGAACCGCACGGCCACCGCGGCCGGCGATACCGACACGTGTGTAATTAATGTAACTACACTGAAGCGCCAAAGAAACTCGTATAGGCTTGTGTATCAAATACAGAGGTATGTAAACAGGCAGAATACGGCGCTGCGGTCAGCAACGCCTATATAAGGCAAGTGTCTTATGCGGTTGTTAGAATGGTTACTGCTGCTAAAATGCCAGACTATCGGGATTTGAGTGAGTTTGAACGTGGTGTTGTAGTCGGCGCATGAGGGATGGAACACAGCGTCTCCGAGGTAGCCATGAAGTGGGGAGACTTTCCTGTACGACCATTTCACGAGTGTACCGTGAATATCAAGAATCCGGTAAAACATCAAATCTCCGACATCGCTGCGGCTGGAAAAAGATCCTGCAAGAACGGGATCAACAAGAATTGTTCAACGTGACAGAAGTGCATCCCTTCCGCAGATTGCCGCAGATTTCAATGCTGGGCAACCAACAAGTGTCAGCGTGCGAATCAGTCAACGAAACATCATCGACATGGGCTTTCGGATCCGAAGACCCACTCGTTTACCCTTAATGACTATACGACACATAGCTTTACGATTCGCCTGGGTTCGACAACACCGACATTGGACTGTTGGTGACTGGAAACAAGTCGTCTGGTCGGGCCAGTCTCGTTTCAAATTCTATCGAGCGGATGGACGTGTACGGGTATGGGGCAGCCTCATGAATCCACGGACCCTGCATGTCGGTAGGGGACTGTTCGAATTGGTGGAGGCATTGTAATGGTGTGGGGCGCGTGCAGTTGGAGTGATATGGGACCCCTAATACGTTTACAACCATTCAGCGAAACACCATCGATATGAGGTTTCCGAGCCGAAGGTCCACTCGTGTACCCTCGATGGCCTGAGTCCGTCAACACCGACACTGGACTATTCGTGGCTGGAAGCTTGTTACCTGGTTGGACGAGTCTCGTTTGAAGTTGTGTCGAGTGGACGGGCTTGTATGGGTATGGAGACAACCTCATGAATCCATGGACCCTGCATGTCAGCAGAGCACTCTTCAAGCTGGTTTAGGCTCTGTAATGGCGTAACCATCCTGTCTGACCACCTGCACCCATTCATGTCCATTGTCCATTCCAACGGACTTGGGCAATTCCAGCAGGACAATCCGACACCCCACACGTCCATAATTGCTACAGAGTGGCTCCAGGAACACTCATCTGAGTTTAAACACTTACGCTGACCAACAACCTTTCCAGACATGAACGTTATTGAGCGTATCTGCGACACCTTGCAACGTGCTGTTCAGACGAGATCTTACGTATTTATGTTCAGCCATGCAGGATTCATGGTGTCAGTTCCCTCCAGCACTACTTCAGACAATAGTAGAGTTCATGCCACGTCGTGTTGCGGCACTTCTGCGTGCTCGCGGGGTCCATACACGTTATTAGGCAGGTGTACCAGTTTCTTTGGCTCTTCAGTGTATGAAAAGAAATAGTGCGTCATTTAAACAGGACTTTTTGACAGTTAGATCTGAGTGTAAACAGAATTACGGCGTCTTAACCGGTTCTGGCAAAACACTGCCCGGCAAAAAAAGTGGAACATCCACATGACATGGTCGAGTGCTAGTGTAACTTGGTACAGGTACTCACCATCCGCGGGTGTGTCAGTGGTAGTCTGTCGCGCACTGGCTATAACACCACGTTCAAACTCACTTAAATCTTGATAACATGCCACTGTAGCAGCAGTAACCGTTCTAAAAACTGCGCCAGACACTTAATGTCTTATATAGGCGTTGCCGACCGCAGCGCCGTATTCTGCCTGTTTACATATCTCTGTATTTGATTTCGCATACCTATACCAATTTCTTTGGGGCTTCAGTGTATAATGAGTATTACAGTCATAAAATAACGATAATACTCATAGCGAAAAAGTTTAGTTTTCTGCCCGAAACACTATCGAAACGTTTGGTTTTACCCCTCAGAAAATATCATTTTACCCCTCTGGGGGCAATGATACCCATGTTGGGAACCGCTGAGCTATGCAGTACAGTGATATGGATTCGGATCTCTTGTCGATTACACTCTTGACTCGCGTGGAATCTCCACTACCACACTTCACTAACCGGCTCTCCTGTACGAAATTATGTGGCATACATTTCGGTTTACAGCGGTTACTGACCTGACTTCCACTAATCGCCTATGCTAGTCGTCATTACTCGGCTGTACCAAAGTCTTCTGGCTACTTTGCAGGTTTGTGTTGTTTACGAGCTCTAGATAGCACTACGAAGGAAAAGTATGGGAGTGGTGGGTCTCAGGTATAACACATCAGCAGACAGAAAACGGGTTTAGTGGTGAGCTGTTGCCAATTACTCTCTAGATTACGGATCAGAAGAGGAAGGAAATTCACGTACCTCCAAGATCAAAAACAGGGTCGGCCATTTTGAGAAGCTCCCAGTTCTCGTGTTCCTCCTTGAAGGGCGTCACCACGGTGAGGTGGTGGCCCCTCCTGCCCAGCTCCACCAGCATCTCTCGAAAGACGATCCAGTGGCTTTTGCCACCCACGGGAAATAGGGCCAGGATGTTGGCGCCATTCGATGGCAGCACAAAGCAGCACGCCAGAGTAGCCGAGACCAGCAGAGCCACACCCTGTAACGACAAGGTCAGCAGGTGGCAACCACTTCTACATCTGTACTCTCCAAACAGCCCTCAAGTGCCTGGCAGCCATGCACCACAATGTCCCACAAACACTGTCTGATGATACTTGTCTGGACACACATTAATGGACATTACACTCAGGTTACAAAAGTCATGGGATACCTCCTAATATAATGTCGGACTTCGTTTTTCCTGGTGTAGTACATGTAGCTCTACATGGCATGGACTCAACAAGTCTTTGGAGATCCGCTGCAGAACTATTGAGCCACGCTGCCTCGATAGCCGTCCACAATTCCGAAAGTATTGCCAGTGCAGGAATTTGTGCGTGAACTGAACTCTCGATTGGGTCTCGTAAGTGTTCGATGGGATTCATGTTGGACCATCTGGGTGGTCAAACCATCCGCCCAAATTGTCTACAAAGTGTTTCAAATCAATCGTGAACAACTGTGGCCCAGATACATGGTGCATTGTCATCCATAAAAACTCCATCATTGTTTATTAATATGTTGTTGTTGTGGTCTTCAGTCCTGAGACTGGTTTGATGCAGCTCTCCATGCTACTCTATCCTGTGCAAGCTTTTTCATCTCCCAGTACCTATTGCAACCTACATCCTTCTGAATCTGTTTAGTGTATTCATCTCTTGCCCTCCCTCTAAGATTTTTACCCTCCACGCAGCCCTCCAATACTAAATTGGTGATCCCTTGATGCCTCAGAACATCAGAACATGTCCTGCCAACCGATCTCTTCTTCTAGTCAAGTTGTGCCACAAACTCCTCTTCTCCCCAATCCCATTCAATACCTCCTCATTAGTTATGTGATCTACCCATCTAATCTTCAGCATTCTTCTGTAGCACCACATTTCGAAAGCTTCTATTCTGTTCTTGTCTAAACTATTTATCGTCCATGTTTCACTTCCATACATGGCTACACTCCATACAAACACTTTCAGAAACGACTTTCTGACATTAATATCTATTCTCGATGTTAACAAATTTCTTTTCTTCAGAAACGCTTTCCTTGCCTTTGCCAGTATACATTTTATATCGTCTCTACTTCGACCATCATCAGTTATTTTGCTCCCCAAATAGCAAAACTCCTTTACTACTTTAAGTGTCTCATTTCCTAATCTCATTCTCACAGCTTCACCCGACTTAATTCGACTACATTCCATTACCCTAGTGTTGATTTTGTTAGTCTTACAAGGCCAGATCAGTCAATCATCCAGACTGTTGCCCCTGCAACTACTGAAAAGGCTACTGTCCCTCTTCAGGAACCATACGTTTGTCTGGCCTCTCAACAGATACCCCCCTGCTGTGGTTGCACCTACGGTACGGCTATCTGTATCGCTGAGGCACGCAAGCCTCCCCACCAACGGCAAGGTCTATGGTTCATGGAGGGGGGTTTGAGAATATAAAGTGCACGAATGGCTGCAAATAGTCTACAAGCAGTCGAAAATAACCATTTCCAGTCAATGACCCAGTCCAGTCCATTGAACACGGTCCACAACATTGTGGAACCACCATCAACTTGCATAGTGGTGTAAGTTAACGAGCATTGCGCTTTCATTTAAGTATATGACCAAAAGAGTCAGCCTACAGCAACTGTGAAACGAACCCCGTCGTCCAGGACCGCGTGCCTCAAAGGGCGCTGATTCACCACGAGATGGGGAAACTCACAGGTGTATATTGTCTATTGGGTCCTAACCACTGTAGTGTGCGATGACAGCATGACACCTTATTGAATCATTAAGTAATAGAATATTTGTTGTAAAAATTAGTGCATAATAGTTACTTTAGTTCTTTATTTATTTATCAGAAAGCACATTGGTGCAAGGCTACTGGCCGTGACATTCAAAGTTTAGACGGATATTATATTGGTTTTGTGTAAAAGAATTTAACGTTTATTATCTAATGGATATCATTGTTACTTTATTTAGAACGTGAAAGTGGTCAAGCTTTGAAAAAGAAAAATAATGTAGAATAAGCTGTAGCCAATCAGATGGACGGCTTCAGGTAAGGGAACTACTCTAATCAGTTGAGTGACGATGCTCGACGCGCGCGGAAAACACGGCCGGACAAGGGCAGAGAGGGACAGTTCTAGTCGGGACACCAAAGGGGACGGTTCGGCTGGTGACACCAAAAAGAGACAGTGCTGGCGGACACGCGGAAGCGGACTGTCGGTGTTTAGGTTGCTGTGAGATGAAACGACTTAGAAAATTTCGCGTTGTGTGACATCGCGGGACTTAAGTCTCTGAGCGGTGAGCAGCCACGCACCTGGTGTGAACTCTCAACTTTTCGCGAAGATAACGAGGTGGGCCTTGCACCAATGTGCTTTCTGATAAATAAACAAAGAACAAAAGTAACTATTATGCACTAAACTTTACAACAAATATTCTATTACCTAATGATTGAATCAGTTGCTATTTGTGGAGCAAAATAACTGATGATGGTCGAAGTAGAGAGGATATAAAATGTAGACTGGAAATGGCAAGGAAAGCGTTTCTGAAGAAGAGAAATTTGTTAACATCGAGTATAGATTTAAGTGTCCGGAAGTCGTTTCTGAAAGTATTTGTATGGGGTGTAGCGATGTATGGAAGTGAAACATGGACGATAAATAGTTTAGACAAGAAGAGAATAGATGCTTTCGAAATGTGGTGCTACAGAAGAATGGTGAAGATTAGATGGATAGATCACATAACTAATGAGGAGGTATTGAATAGAATTGGGGAGAAGACGAGTTTGTGGCACAACTTGACAAGAGGAAGGGACCGGTTGGTGGGACATGTTCTGAGGCATCAAGGGATCACAAGTTTAGCATTGGAGGGCAGCGTGGAGGGTAAAAATCGTAGAGGGAGACCAAGAGATGAATACACTAAGCAGATTCAGAAGGATGTAGGTTGCAGTAAGTACTGGGAGATGAAGAAGCTTGCACAGGATAGAGTAGCATGGAGGGCTGAATCAAACCAGTCTCAGGACTGAAGACAACAACAACAACAACAACAACAACAACAACGAGGTGGAATATTAGACTTGTATTTCGGGATGAGATTGTGAATGATCGAACTGTGTCAAATGGATATGCGTTCGAGTGTAACAGTAACTCTAAATACGACCACTTCCGCTGGTAGTTTGCTTTCTGAATAAACATTATTCTAACCAAATCGCAACTGTGTGGCCTACATCATTTATGGGTCGTTAATTTAATTCCCGATATTATTATTACTGTTAAGTTATATATGTTCTATGTTGTTTATAGAGGGTCCAAAAAATGTATCCACTGTTTAAAACTCCATAACTGGCAAACTAATTGACGGAGTTGTCTCATCTTTGGTAGTGTAATAGTTTGTAGTTCCGGCAATCGCCGCACAAGCGTTGTATTGCGTTGTTTTGTTTTGTCAGATGACAGACACCAGACAGTCAGTGTTTTGTCGTTAGTTGCACCTAATTACTCGAGTAAACATACCTGGCGCAAGGCTTAGATTCGATGAAAGGAAGTCAGTTTTGAAGTGGTATTTTAAGTACGAAAACATTAATGAGGTTCAACGGTAACGGCGAAACGAGTATCAAACAGAGCCACCGACACGTTTAACGATTCGTCGCATTCGAGACAAATTTGAAGCCTAAGGCTGTGTTAAAGATGTACACAAACAACGATCTGGACGACCTGCAACAGTAACAAGTCCAGCTAACTCCCGTCGTGTGTTACAACAATTCACTCACTCACCACAAAAGTCTGTGAGACAGTGTGCCTGTGAAACTGGAGTGAGTCGCTCAAGTGTTCGGCGTAGAATGGAGTACGGCGAGTGGTTTACTAACATGGTGCGCAACGATGAAGTTTGCAGAGATGACTGTGTGGTCTGACGAGGCACAGTCCAAACTCAGTGGTACAGTAAATCGCCACAATTGCATGTACTGGGCCGCCGAAAATCCGAACGTCGATGTAGACAAAACCGTGAATTTGCCAGGAGTAAATGTGTGGTGTGGGTTGTCTTACCGGGGCCATTCTTCTTTAATGGCACAGTTACTGGTGAGGTGTACCTTCAGAAGCTTCAGACATCCATTTTACCTGCCATCCGAGACTTGTATGGAGACAGAAGAGTTTACTTTCAACAAGATGGTGCCCCAGCCCACTACCAAAATCGTTTTAGGGCGTATCTCGACGAAAATCTACCAGGAATATGCATGGGCCGCAGAGGTGCTGTGGAGTATCCACCACGTTCCCCAGACATAGCTCCTCTGGACTTTTACCTGTGGGGAACACTAAAGGACGTCGTTTATCGACAAACGCCACGCATATTGGATGAACTTTGAGAACCCATCGTACAATCATGTGCAAATAACCAACTGAACACGTTGCAGTCAGCAGTTTGTGCTGCAGTTCGGCGGCATCGTTTGTCTGTGGATGTTAATCGTGACCATTTCGAACACCTACAGTGATATCTTTAAGTTGGACTTTAAACTACACTTTCACCAAAAATGAGACAACTCCGTCAATTACTTAGCAAGTTATGGACTTTTAAACGGTGGATACATTTTCTTGGACCCCTCTGTATGTTATATTCACTTTGTATTTCGCAAACTTGCCATCAGTCAGACAATTTAACCAAAGGGTCACAAGTGCCTAATTTAGGGCGTGTAATGCGACATGTACGGTTCAACCCCAAGATGAGTTTGAGCCAAGACATTTCTACGGAGAGGAACCGCATGTGAGCCCGAACGTCTATGGGATGTTAGCTCCGACTGCCTGGTTGACAACCTGGATCCATGACTTCGTGGGGTCTGTGCCACACACTAACCCCACCATCAGTTCTTACCAACTGAAATCGGGACTTATCTCACAAGCCCAGGGCTTTCCGGTCGTCTAGGCTCCAATGGATATCGTCATGAGCCCAGGAGACGCACAGCAGGTGGTGCCGTGCTATTAGAAAGACGCTCACGTCTACTGTCATAGCCTATTAACGCCAAATTTCGCCGCACTCTCCTAATGAAAACGTTCGTTGTACGTCCCGCATTGATTTCTGCGGTTATTTCACACAGTGTTGCTGCCCTGTTAGCGCTGACAACTCTACGGTGCTGCTCTCGGTCGTCAAGTGAAGGCCGTCGACCCCTGTGTTGTCCGTGGTGAGAGGTGATGCTTGAAATGTGGTACACACGGCACACCCTTGACACGAATTCCCTGAAGATTTCCGAAATAAAATGTCCCATGCGTCTAGTCCCAACTACCACTCTGCACTCAAACTCTGTTAACTCCCGTCGTGGCATCATAATCACGTCAGAAAGCTCTTCACGTGAACCACCCGAGTACAAATGACAGTCCGCCAGAGCACAGACTTTTTACACCTTTTGCACGCTATACCACCGCCATTTGTGTACGTGCATATCGTATCACTATCCCATGACTTCTGTCACCTCGATCTACAGCGTGCAATATTATATCAGCATGAGTTTTGTGCAGTTGATGACGATATACCTAAATCGCCGATTACGATTCTTCAAAGTTCTAAAGATGGTGTATACACAGACGACGACATGTTGGCGAATGGGATTAAGATTTTATTTTCCTTTTGGCACTGAAAAACATTATGAAAATTTTGCACGGATATTTAGATGTCCATTCTAATGGCGAAATGAATAAAAGGACGACGATACTGAACATATTCTCATAAATTGTATGCTGAAAAAAACAGAGACTGCACTAAAATAACGATTTTTCCCATAATGGCGATAATGTCTTGTATATAGACCTTCAGTGTGTAGAATGTGGTGTCACCCGTTGACACCACATGGAGGGCGTGAAAGTTGGCAAAGGAATTGCAAGTTTCTGTCAGATGGCGATACCCATCATGTGGAGTCGGTGGACCCAATGGCGCACGCCCGCTGAGCCACATCCCCAGGACTCCGTACCACGAGCGGCCCCTGCCACTGTGATATGTTGTTGTTGTGGTCTTCAGTCCTGAGACTGGTTTGATGCACCTCTCCATGCTACCCTATCCTGTGCAAGCTTCTTCATCTCCCAGTACTTACTGCAACCTACATCCTTCTGAATCTGTTTAGTGTATTCATCTCTTGGTCTCCGTCTACGATTTTTACCCTCCACGCTGCCCTCCAATGCTAAATTGGTCATCCCTTGGTGCCTCAGAATATGTCCTACCAACCGATCCCTTCTTCTAGGCAAGTTGTGCCACAAACTCCTCTTCTCCCCAATTCTATTCAATACCTCCTCACTAGTTATGTGATCTACCCATCTGATCTTCAGCATTCTTCTGTAGCACCACATTTCGAAAGCTTCTATTCTCTTCTTGTCCAAACTATTTATCGTCCATGTTTCACTTCCATACATACTTTCACAAACGACTTCCTGACACTTAAATCTATACTCGATGTTAACAAATTTTTCTTCTTCAGAAATGCTTTCCTTGCCATTCCCAATCTACATTTTATATCTTCTCTACTTCGACCATCATCAGTTATTTTGCTCCCCAAATAGCCAAACTCCTTTACTACTTTAAGTGTCTCATTTCCCAACCCAATTCCCTCAGCACCACCCGACTTAATTCGACTACATTCCATTATCCTCGTTTTGCTTTTGTTGATGTTCATCTTATATCGCCGGCCTCGGTGGTCGAGCGGTTCTAGGCGCTACAGTCTGGAAACGGGCGACCGCTACGGTCGCAGGTTCGAATCCTGCCTCGGGCATGGATGTGTGTGATGTCCTTAGGTTAGTTAGGTTTAATTAGTTCTTAGTTCTAGGGTACTGATGACCACAGCAGTTAAGTCCCATAGTGCTCAGAGCCATTTGAACCATTTGAACCATCTTATATCCTCATTTCAAGACAGTGTCCATTCCATTCAACTGCTCTTCCACGTCCTTTGCTGTCTCTGACAGAATTACAATGTCATCGGCGAACCTCAAAGTTTTTGTTTCTTCTCCATGGATTTTAATACCTACTCTGAATTTTTTTTTTTTTGTTTCCTTTACTGCTCGCTCAATATACAGATTGAATAACATCGGCCGGCCGCGGTGGTCTAGCGGTTCTAGGCGCTCAGTCCGGAACCGCGCGACTGCTACGGTCGCAGGTTCGAATCCTGCCTCGGGCATGGATGTGTGTGATGTCCTTAGGTTAGTTAGGTTTAAGTAGTTCTAACTTCTAGGGGACTGATGACCACAGATGTTAAGTCCCATAGTGCTCAGAGCCATTTGAGCCATTTTTTTTTAATAACATCGGGGAGAGGCTACAACCCTGTCTCACTCCCTTCCCAACCGCTGCTTCCCTTTCATGCCCCTCGACTCTTATAACTGCCATCTGGTTTCTGTACAAATTGTAAATAGCCTTTCGCTCCCTGTATTTTACCCCTGCCACCTTTAGAATTTGAAAGAGAGTATTCCAGTCCAACATTGTCAAAAGCTTTCTCTAAGTCTACAAATGCTAGAAACGTAGGTTTGCCTTTCCTTAATCTTTCTGCCGCCTAGTCGCGGCTCCGACAGCGTCGTGCGTCCTTTAGATCAGAGAGCCTCATGCTTGTCGATGTTCAGAGCTGAATTCTATTTACTGCAGCAATATTTATAATGCGCCTTCCTTTGCTTGGAGTAATACAAGTTAAGTAGGTCTTCTGTTTGCTTTGTCGACTTGCTCGCTAATCGCTTCTGCTCCTGTCAGCTTTCCTCTCCACAGCTGTTGGTGCAACACTGTGTAACCCACCTCTCCTTGCCATTATCTACCAAGTTGCTCGTAACGTAGAACATATCTGAAAGATGATATTTTAGTGGGAAAGAGAAATACTTTTTCTTAGAAATGACAATATTTTCCATCTGCACTGTTATTAAATGTGTTTATTCACAGTCACTATTTCGAGCTATTGCGCCATTCTCAAGGGACAGATCACTACAAAGTTTGCCGATCCATAATCGTTCCTTTTCAGAGAACTCTGGCCTCGTGTCAACCTCGCTTTCATACTCCATATGCATATTAAGAGTAGATCACATAACTAATGAGGAGGTATTGAATAGAATTGGGGACAACAGGAGTCTGTGGCACAACTTGACTAGAAGAAGGGATCGGTTGGTATGACATGTTCTGAGACATCAAGGGATCACCAATTTAGTACTGGAGGGCAGCGTGGAGGGTAAAAATCGTAGAGGGAGAGCAAGAGATGAATAAACTAAGCAGATTCAGAAGGATGTAGGCTGCAGTAGGTACTGGGAGATGAAGAAGCTTGCACAGGATAGAGTAGCATGGAGAGCTGCATCAAACCAGTCTCTAGACTGCATATTAAGACGGTGGTCTTCGTCATCTATATAAAGGGACGCTGCACTTCCTATGCATACGGGATATGTAGCAGTGGTTGACACGAATACGCTGTTCTATGGAAAGCAGCCATTATGAATCGACGTACTTCATATCGAGCTATCAGTTGAGAATGACGTAATAAGTCGAAATCGCGGTTGCGAATAAATACATCTCAGCCGTAAGATATGGTCATTTCTAAAACATTGCAAGAGTGTGCACAAAAGTAAAAAGAAAACATTCAACTCGAATTACAGCACTGTAATGGAATTGTCCCTATCCAAAATTTCCTGTTGTTGTTGCAGGCATCTTTTAGCAAGAAATTCTTTTAACACGAAAGAATATTTAAATCCCAATCCCGTCAGTATCGTGTTAACGTTTTTGAATGCGTATCGCTAACATTAGGTGCCCCCTTTCCCACAACAAATGTCAACATTCGTTTCAGTTGAACGTTCGCCGTCAAGAATAACGAACAGGGTCGTAGGAGTTAAAAATTCTTCGAACCAATGTACCTGTAACGATACTCCGTATGACAGTATCTCAGTTGTTAGCTCATTATGTGTTACTATGTCGCACACCTGTCGGAAATGTAAAAAGAGGAAACTTTCATGCTCGCCTGCGCCTATAGTTTGCAAGATAACGTGTGTGGATAAAACAACCCGTATTTCTCCAGAGTGTCGATCTTTTACGCCAGCGGACAACTACCTCACTGCTTCCAGCTTCATCTTATCCTAGAAGCACTTATATTCATGAACTTTTGTGCCAGTTTTTGTGCGACGGCCATAAAACCATTATTTATCTCGCCCTACAGCAGGTCTTACGTGACACGTGGCTAACGGAACTGGACCTACAGGCCAATCCAAACGTATGACTGGCCACCGAGTTCACTTGATTAATTTCCAACCTGAACGTCGTGGAACCAACGAAAGATGAACCTGTGAGCGTTAGCGGACGGCATTGCCTTAAGAAACACTACAGTACGTGAGATACGATTCTTACTCGTTGTAACTGAGAAGGAGACACATCCGTCTATATCCAAAACCGGAACATAATGTGTACCAGAACTAAAAAAGCTCCTCCCACAGCACACAAAAGGCGAATATATCCTGAGCAGAGTTAGGGATATAAGAGAAACAGACTAACTTTCTGGCTTATCTGATAGCTTCAAGGACATTTAAATCAAAACATCTTGATATACTCGAAGTTTTACTAGTTAGTATTAGCACTCATGTCATGTAATATAAAGTGTCCTGTCAAGTAAAGTGTGTCACGACGTATAACATCACACATGCCACGTTTACTAGGGCTGGCGAGTCTTCTGGATTTTGGGACAGGATCAGGGACTTATCCCACAAATTGCAGGATGCATTGTGCCAACACCTTGCAGCTAAAACAGCTCACTGCGCTGGGGAAGTAGGGTTAACTTGAAGAAAGCGCGAGTATGTAAAGATGTTTTTATTTAAATATCTTCGAAGCTGCCAGATAAGTCGAAAAGATACTTCCCTTCTGTTACATACCTAACTCCGCCCAGGACGTATTCGTCTTTTTCTTGTGCTGTGGTAAGAGCGTTTTTCATTCTGGTCCCCAGCTTTTACTGTACCATAATTTTGACATTCCTCCGCCATAGCTTGGCGACCGATGTAGATTTTCGTCGACGCGGGAGACAACTGATCCGGTATAGGATTTTTTTTGTCTTCCGAACCATATTGCTTATATCGTGGCAACGGATAAAGCTTTCACAAACCGACAGGACAACCATTAATTACATGTATTTGTCTACCCTAATTACATGTATTTGTCTACCCTCTTACAAAATTTGAACCGATTCACAAAAGTTTGAAGCATATAAGTGGAGCGCGTGAAAAAACCTCACAAAAACGTGTTTTTGCACTTAAAATACGAATGAAGCTAGATTTTTGAAAGCGAGTGTTCGATTTTAACGGAATGCACTTTTTATTTATTTGATCCACTTTATATCGTTTCCGCACATTCCGTTCACATAAGAACAAATTTTACGAGCTACATTTAGCTCAGCTTGAAACCGTCGTTATCTGGGCAATTGATAAAGATTATTCGATAAAAATATTTCCTTAGACTTTATCCTTTTATCTACCTTCGTGCAAAGTTTGGAACGATTCGTACAGGTTTAAAATATAGAACTGAAGCTTGTCAAAAATCTCCCAGAAAAACCTGTTTTTGGCACGTAAAATCAAAACGAAGCAAGGTTTTTCAAACAGTTGAAACTAATCGTAGACCAAGGTCCAATACACCCGTGGACCAAATGCGAACCATCAGTCTCGCTCCAGTCTGGGTGGTTGAAGTGTGGCTGTTTTTGCACGTAAAATCCGAACGGTGAACAATACAAATAGTGCCATTAGTTGAGAATTAATTCATTCAAATGGCTCTGAGCACCATGGGACTTAACTTCTAAGGTCATCAGTCCCCTAGAACGTAGCACTACTTAAACCTAGCCGGCCGTGGTGACCGAGCGGTTCTGGGCGCTTCAGTCCGGAACCGCGTGACTGCTACGGTCGCAGGTTCGAATTCTGCCTCGGACGTGGATGTGTGTCATGTCCTTAAGTTAGTTAGGTTTAAGTAGTTCTAAGTTCTAGGGGACTGATGACCTCAGATGTTGAGTCCCGTAGTGCTCAGAGCCATTTGAACCATTTTTGAACTTAAACCTAACTAATCTAATTACATCACACACATCCATGCCCGAGGCAGGAGCATTAATTCCAGCCCAATTAAAATTTTTCGCGAAAGGAATTAATCGATTCGTTTTCACTGGGCGTCAAATCCGGTTCGTCGTTCAAACCTCGCCTAATATACCGTAACATAGCTGCAGTAAGAAGGATGTTCAAATTGCTATACAAATGACCGCTGGTCCGGGCTACACCAAAAACTTTTTACCCCACGTTCCTAGCTGAAATAGCAACCGAGCATCAAGACCCAACGAAACTGTAATTCTGCGCGCCGTCTTTTGTTACAGCGTTTCGCCGCTAGGATTGTCTTAAGCGTTATTGTTCCATCGATAAAGCAGTCTGTCAAACTAACATGAAGAAAATGAGGATCCAGGTCTAGCGGCCAGTTACTTAACGACGCCCGGAATGTGGTCATCGTTTCTGAAGTGGTGTCGGGCCACATGTTTCCCTAGCGGTTCGAAGCGATGAGATTCAACTGGTGCAAAATCTGGTCTGTACGGTGGGTGTTCCAGTACTGCTCATCGTAAACGCCGGAGCAAATCACACACAACCGAGGCCGCTCGTGGCCGGGCGTTATCGTGCAACAACAGGACACGTTATCAAAGCCGTTTTCTCCGAATCGTCTCCAGCTACT
The DNA here is from genome assembly GCF_021461385.2 of Schistocerca piceifrons. NCBI lineage: Eukaryota > Metazoa > Arthropoda > Insecta > Orthoptera > Acrididae > Schistocerca > Schistocerca piceifrons. The sequence goes on from NC_060145.1 coordinate 17,063,081, forward strand.
GTTCCAACGTGGCACAGTAACTGCCAGCATTCGGGGTCTCTCCATCGACGAGGGTATAAAGCAAAGGCACGCTACCTGTCGCAAAAGACTGCGGCGACAACTTTCTTGGAGGATAACGTTGTTTCGAATTTCTCACGGAGGAAGACTAGGCTTGTCTCGATGATACCGTTTGGCGTCACCTGGAAGCCTATATAATTTGTGACGCGATTTATTCAACTGATATGAATGTAATGTAACCAAGAAACTAATTCCTGTAATACTATGAGTCATTCTACAAGTCTGATAATATTTTGTGACTAATTTTGTCAATATTTTCCATTAATCGAGGGAGATAAGGAATATGATATTTCAATACGTTCCATGAAAGCATGGAACTGCAAGTGCAATTTATACACACAAGAGCCATGTCACTCGCCCCTGTTTGTTCTGTTTTTCGCCTGTTTGTTCCCTGTATATTTCGAATGCCACTACATCCATAGTACAGACAGATTCTTTTCGTACGTGTCGTGGATTATTTATATATGTTGCGCAGACATTTTAACAGTATCCATTTGATACCGGGAATAAACCAGCTACGTAACTTTTAAGGGCAAGTGATATTGCATTCTGCTTCTTTGCGATAGGTGTCACAGTTCAGATGCACTCGATTTTTGGTAGTTTTCAGTATGATACGGCACTTTATAGTATTACAGAGCATGACGTACATTTTTTCAGTGATAGTCTTGCAAAACGACTTGACAGTACGCTAGTACTTTTGCAAGTGTCCGAAAAACACCGAATTTGCCACGCATTAGCGATTATATCCCTGATAATTCGTCCTTTTTTCTGCTATTTCTGCGTATTTATTTTCTCGTTTTTGCGACCTAAAACACAATTTTTCTTACTGGTGACACTTTGAAGTGTTTATTTAACGCGTTTTACGCACTTGCTCCCAGTTTATTAAATCAATAGTAGACTGAGTAAGAAGGGAAGAAAAAGGCGATCGGAGAATAAATGTACTGTAAAGCAAATACAGTTGGTCATATAAACTAAAATATTGATCACGCATAATCATTCTCCATGTCCTAGACACGCTTAACATGGTCTCCTACTGTAACTTTATATAAAACAAAAGGGTTTGGGCACACATATTATACGAAGACAATTACAGACTCTCACTCTATTGAATTTATCTGTCTCCCGTCTTTCAAATCTATATACATAATCGACAAGTCACTGATAAATGCTTGGAAGATAGTATTTGCTGAAACAACTAACCATTCCCTTTCCTGTTCCACTAGCAAATTTACAAGAGCAAGCGATTGTTTGTAAGCTTTTGTACGAGCCGTAATATCTATTATATAGTCATAAAATCGTAGAAAAATAGGTCTAATAATCAAGCCTTAGTTATAATGCGTCTCGAAATTTTTAAACATAGTACCCATGAAAAGTTACCATCCATTCTTTCAAATATTTTTCTGTGCATCAGTAGCAACAACAGTAATTCACCATCGCTATTACACTATCAACAAACGGTGAAAACACAAAAAAAACTCTTGATATTATAAACTTCAAACTCTGCGGAAAGCACACACGCAGAGCGAAGTCCCGAAAACACGTGACAATCCTTGTTCAATGTTAACAACATGCGCAGAACGTAATGCTCACTCCAGAGACATTTACTCTATAGGTTAGTTGCAGGTTACGTTACGTTGTCATTTGTTGAAAGAGAGCGTAACATTTCCATTAAAAATAAATAACTTTCTGCCTACGTATTGAGATTACGTCACGCTATGTATATTTAAGACGCATTTACTCCCGCTCAAGATATACGTGGCGTTCCAGAAACAATATTCAGAGTTTAAACTGCTACGTTACATTATCGTTTTTGTAGGTTGCTACCGACGCCTGCGCGCGTATTTCAAACCACACGTAGTAATCGACACTGACTTATACGAAATAACTAAATTAATTCTACAGCACAACAGTTAGGCAGAAAGGAGGTAATGGTAGAGCTGATACTCTCTTCATGACGGGAGCGAAAGAACTTGCCCCCCTTCTAACAGCCGTGTACCGCAAGTCTCTAGAGGAACGGAATGTTCCAAATGATTGGAAAAGAGCACAGGTAGTCCCAGTTTTCAAGAAGGGTCGTCGAGCAGATGCGCAAAACTATAGGCCTATATCTCTGACATCGATCTGTTGTAGAATTTTACAACATGTTTTTTGCTCGCGTATCATGTCATTTCTGGAAACCCAGAACCTACTCTGTAGGAATCAACATGGATTCCGGAAGCAGCGATCGTGTAAGACTCAACTCACTTTATTTGTTCATGAGACCCAGAAAATATTAGATACAGGCTCCCAGGTAGATGCTATTTTCCTTGACTTCCGGAAGGAGTTCGATACAGTTCCGCACTGTCGCCTGATAAACAAAGTAAGAGCCTACGGAATATAAGACCAGCTGTATGGCTGGATTGAAAAGTTTTTAGCAAACAGCGCACAGCATGTTGTTCTCTATGGAGAGACGTCTACAGACGTTAAAGTAACCTCTGGCGTACCACAGGGGAGTGTTATGGGACCATTGCTTTTCACAATATATATGTAAATGACCTAGTAGATAGTGTCGGAAGTTGCATGCGGCTTTTCGCGGATGATGCTGTAGTATACAGAGAAGTTCCAGCATTAGAAAATTGTAGCGAAATGCAGGAAGATCTGCAGCGGATAGGCTCTTGGTGCAGGGAGTGGCAACTGATCCTCAACATAGACAAATGTAATGTATTGAGAATACATAGAAAGAAGGATCCATTATTGTATGATTATATGATAGCGGAACAAACACTGGTAGCAGTTATTCTGTAAAATATCTGGGAGTATGCGTTCGGAACGAATTGAAGTGGAATGATCATATAAAATTAATTGTTGTTAAGACGGGTGCCAGGTTGAGATTGATTGGGAGAGTCCTTAGAAAATGTAGTCCATCAACAAAGGAGGTGGCTTACCAAACACTCGTTCGGCCTATACCTAAGTATTGCTCATCAGTGTGGGATCCGTACCAGGTCGGGTTGACAGAGGAGATAGAGAAGATCCAAAGAAGAGCGGCGGGTTTCGTCACAGGGTTGTTTGGTAAGCGTGACAGCGTTACGGAGATGTTTACCAAACTCAAGTGGCAGACTCTGCAAGAGAGGCGCTCTGCATCGCGGTGTAGCTTGCTGTCCAGGTTTCGAGAGGGTGCGTTTCTGGATGAGGTATCGAATATATTGCTTCCCCCTACTTATACCTCCCGAGGAGATCGCGAATGTAAAATTAGAGAGATTCGAGCGCGCACGGAGGCTTTCCGGCAGTCGTTCTTCCTGCGAACCATACGCGAGTGGAAGAGGAAAGGGAGGTAATGACAGTGGCACGTAAAGTGCCCTCCGCCACACACCGTTGGATGGCTTGCGGAGTATAAATGTAGATGTAGATGTAGAGTCATGTGATCGTAACACGATTCGTGCCCTGTGACGATACGGTGCGGGAATGGAGGACCACCCTGCGCCTGATACCGCACCAGGTGGTGGAGAGTCAGTTTCCAACGGCTTGGCTCTGTTGCCGCCTGGGAGCTGCCCAGCGATAACACGCCTTCCGCTAGTCCAGGGTGCCGTGGCGCGATATCTGCTACTCCGTTGGAGCAGCTGTGGAGTTGGTGCGTAGTCTGCCACTCGTGAATGCAATGGTCGTTTCGAGGGAACTATTCGACACGGCCCTAGTTGTCATCTCAAGAGCACCCACCTCGAAGTATGGTCTTTCCCTGTCTCGCCTATCCGTTCTGCCTTTATCAAATTCATGGCACCAAACACACACCTGTTTTTATGACACTATACTCATCCCGTAAACTTCCACTAGTTGCCGATGAAGTGCAACTGGCTAATGTTTTGTTCAAACGCTAAAAACCTACCTACACGTCGCTCTGCAAACGCCGACCATGTTTCCGTCAACGCCTCCATCTTGAGACTGCGTATCAACACGCAGCGACACAGGTACACAGGTACACACGTTCTACAATTGGCGCCGTTTGAAACCTTTTATCTTTACTTGTACCGAGACATTCACTTTAAATCGAACGGGGTATTTACACCTTACTTACTGAGCCAAAGTCTTGATTCTGCCTGTTCGACCAACAATAATGGTAAGGTCAGCTCAATGATTCCTTACTGCCTTGTGACAACGAAGCCCCACTACTTGCTACATCGCGAAGTAGAAAGACAACTTTGCACGTTTCTTAATATCAGTTGTACCATGTTAAAGCGAAACACCGAACAGTACTGTACTTATTCCCGCCCGTGTTACTTGGTGATTTCATTACATTCATTAGCTTTGGCCCTTGAAGAATGTATAAAACGTGAAAAATAGTAAGAACAAATAATAAGTCAGACAACAGGCAAATCCGCAAGAGCGTGGAGAAAAACAGCAACAGCATCGGTGTTGTAAACCAGGAAGCTAAATGCGATTTTCACACGGGGCAAATAATTTTTACCGGAAAATCGACTCCAAAATCATTTGAAAGTAGAATTCCCCGACCTCAAATTCATGAACGTTGATGCAGGTGCGGTACGTCAGATACGAGTGGAAGAGACGCAGGTACTGGAACGAGATTGCCATTACCTGGGAGTACTGGTGAAAGGAGAGGGTCAGAACTCTCCATTACATTGATTAAATATTACACTGAGTATCGAAAAGAATTTAGACAACTTCAGACTATTCGTTGCATTGTGTAAGATTCTGCTATTCTCTATGGAAACAAATAAGCACTCAGATATCGGTAGTAACAATCTGATGGCGAAACACGGGAGCGCGATTCAAAGCATTGTTGTGAGACGACGTCTGTCTGCGAGAGTAAAATTTCAGTAGTGTTGGTCGAGAGTAGAGATGGGCAAACTGAAACACTTAACTGTTTCGAAACAAATGAAACAGTACAATGTAATGTTTCGATACGCTGTTTCGAAACAGTGAAACAGTTTGTGTTTTGTAATCTAATAAACCTACACATTTTATCATCTTGAATGTCTACTGTATAAGTTGTGTTGTTGTTGTGGTCTTCAGTCCTGAGACTGGTTTGATGCAGCTCTCCATGCTACTCTATCCTGTGCAAGCTTTTTCATCTCCCAGTACCTACTGCAACCTACATCCTTCTGAATCTGCTTAGTGTATTCATCTCTTGGTCTCCCCCTACGATTTTTACCCTCCACGCTGCCCTCCAATACTAAATTGGTGATCCCTTGATGCCTCAGAACTGTATAAGTATGTCCATATAAACACAAATGAGGTGCAAGAGCGCTAATCATTTCGCAGAAAGTATGAAACTATCACTTGGGAGTCTTGGGCAGTTTCGTATTTCCTGCAGCAAATGTGCTGCTTTCGTGTTGTGTGACTTTCATACTTTTCAATTGGCTGAGGACAGCCATAGCTGAAGACAGAAGAACCACCACGAACGGAACTGGAGGTGGGAGCAAACTGCAGAAACAACGAATATGCTACTGGGATTCCCACATTCCGTTAGTATGGGTAATATACCCATCCTGCTAATTTCCATGCACACAAAGGAAATCATTGTGGATAATAGGCACAGTGACTATAGACTCACAGATAACACCAAATAATTCGAATAAATAACAAAGTATGACAGAAAAAATTTTGCCTTTCAAGGTGTTTCGAACCGTTACTATAAAGTCACCATGTTTCCCAGCCCTTCCCGTTCACCACTGCACTATCAGTGATATGTCAAACAGATTGCTTGTAATTATACCTAGATCAAATTTATGTATATATCTAATAACTGTCACTCTACGCCTTTTTTTATTCAGAATGTTGTAGGCTTACTTGCGTTTCTTAATACGATTACTGTACATGAAAAGAGAAGCGTATGTTATAAAAAAAAGTGTAATTTAACCCAATCATTTTCACATATTTATTATTTTGAATGTGAATAGTATGCGTTGTTTCATTGTTTGGTTAGTGTTTATAAAGCAGATGTTACGCCATTTCGTAATAGGACAGTCAGCTAGAAACGAAGCTTTATTTTCGGATATCTTAAGCTTCATTCTATTGCTTGTCAAAAATATTTCGCCACTCTTGAAAGTGTTTCATTAAGTGTTATGTTGTGTTTCAGTGTCTGTGCCGAGCCCGAATCTCGTACGACACAGAGCGGAATGAAACATCACTGTTTCGATACAATTAGTCCGTTCCAAGCGCAGGTGGACTGAAACAGCCTTATTTTGAAACAACGATACAGTTTCTGTGTCTGGCTCGAGATCGAATCTGGTGCGGTTATCCGAGACAGGGGCGGAATGAAACACCACGGTTTCGAAACAGTGAACCACAGCCGTTCCGAAACACTGAAACAGTTCCACGTATCGATACACTGTATCGAAACATAGAAACAGTGGCCAAGTCTAGTCGAGAGCTTTGAGGCAGAAGACGTGTCACGCTGCCCTCACGGCGGTGATGGCAGATCTCACCACACTCAAGGCCTGATTTCATTTATGTGGCCAGGAGAGACTTACATGGCTTAACCACGACTGAAGATGGAATTAGAGGTAAAATTCGCAAGCATAGCGTAAAGCGCAATTGCAGGGTTAGGCTCGCGATTGTTAGTCCGAGTTTGCAATAATCCCGTGTTTCGCTTGTCAGTCAAAGAAGCCTCCTTATCCTGCAAATAATAATAATTATGCTCCACATCTAATTCATAAATATTCTGTGGTTATTAAATGTTAATGTAACTTTGAAATTAAAATAATTTGTTAATCAGGCACTCAGCCATTATTGATACTTATATGGTCATTGTCAGGCATTTCGACAATATTAATACTTGTCAACCTGTTATTGATCATGATGATTCGTGAAGTTTTTAAATAGACCTACTTTATGAAATTCCTTCTTACAAGTTATTTAGTAGTTAACAGAACCCAAGCAAACCCCTTTTTATTAAATTCATTCTTAGTAACAATAAGCTCTAGCCCATGCTGCTGCATGCTGCAGTGAATTGCTGTAAACCACTTGGAAAAAGGTAGTCATCTAATGAGGTGACTGCAAAACTTAGGGCCAAAATAGAGACAATAAACATCACAACATGTCATGTACTCTAATCCAGTAAATTTCGTTGCACAAGCCAGATTCTGTGCCACTTGTAAATTCTTATTCAAGTACGTAGTCAGAAAGCTTAACCAAATGTCAGTTTTAAGTTTTTCATGTAACGATCTGTTGAGGGTTTAAATGACAGTGAAACTGACGCTCATACAACATGCACATAGTGTTATGGGGGTTAGATTCCGATTACTGATAGCTCAGGGTGCTTATCGAGTCCATTTTCACAGACGATCATCGGCTTTGTTTGTTGTAGGCACGTTACACTCGATACTTCACGTTCAGCTGTCTGCTGTAATACGCCTTTCTGCCCCTTCAGTTAAAGATTTACTATTTAATGCGTCTGGCACCTTATACATTAGTTTTAGCAGTGTAGTAGATCTGTTACACTTTCTAAGTGTTCTGCCAATAAAACGCAGTCTTTGGTTTGACTTCCCCACAACATTTTCTGTGTAATCTTTCCAATTTAAATTGTTCGTAATTGTAATTCCTAGGTGTTTAGTTGAATTTACCGCATTTAAATTAGACTGATGTATCGTGTAACCGAAGTTTAACGGATTGCTTTTAGCACTCATGTGAATGAGTTCACACTCTTCGTTATTTACGGTCAATTGCCAATTTTTGCGCCATATAGATATCTTTTCTAAATTATTTTGCAGTTTGTTTTGATCTTCTTATGAGTTTACAAGGCGATAAACGACAGCATCATCTGCAAACAGGCTAAGACGGCTGCTCGGATTCTCTCCCAAATAAGGAACAGCAGAGGGCCTATTACACTACCTTGGGGAACGCCAGAAATCACTTCTGTTTTACTCAACGACTTTCCGTCAATTCCTAAGAACTGTGACGTCTCTGACGGGAAATCACGAATCCAGTCACACAACTGAGACTATATTCCATAAGCATGCAATTTAACTAGAAGCTGCTTGTGTGGTACAGTGTCAAAGAGTCCTGAAAATCTAGAAATACGGAATAAGTTTGAAATCCCTTCTCAAATGCATTCAACACTTTGTATGAGTAAAGAGCTAGTTACGTTTCACAAGAACGATGTTTTATAAATCCGTGTTGACTGTGTGTCAGTAGACCGTTCTCATAACGTTCGAACATAATATATGTTCCAAAATCGTGCTGCATATCGAAGTTGATGATATGGGCTTGTAATTTAGTAGATTACTTGTCCTATTGCCTTTCTTGAATATTGATGTGACCTGTGCAACTTTCCTGTCTTTGGGTACGGATCTTTCGTCGAGCGAGCGATTATATATCGGACATGCCTGAAAAAACAGATACCATCTTAGTAAATATATAGTTAAGGCTCACCGGCCACTTGACCATCTTCTTCTTCTGTGCGAATGCTCAAACAGTGCCCGAACTCTTACGGGAATCGGCAACGCGCCGCGAGTAATGAGTATAATGGGCGGGGGCACTACGAATGTAGTGCGGGACAATACGTTGAGAATGTGGGTTTCGCGGGAGGCGTGCCAGAGATAAATCCCTGCAGTCGCGCTATCCTCTGTGTCCTCGGTGGCTCAGATGGATGCCGGCACGGTAGCTCAGCGTGTTCGGTCAGAGGGTTTAGCTACCCTCTGTAACAAAAAAACTGAGTGAACGAATCAACGATCGACCTGAACAGGCGTCATCGACGTCCGCCACGAACAAAATTCAACGAACAATCTAGAACAAATTGAGATAAAAAAAATAAATAAATAAATAAAAAAAAAGATGGATAGAGCGTCTGCCATGTAAGCAGGAGATTCCGGGTTCGAGTCCCGGTCGGGGCACACATTTTTATCTGTCCCCGTAAGCAGCTGAGGGTGTTCATTTCATTGTAATTTCATTCTAATGAGCTGCTTGGTCACCGATGGTATCTGTTCTTTCGGACATGTCCGAAAAAACAGATACCTTCTTAGTAAATATAAAGACCTGCTTTTGTTACCGTGTTTAAGGTGCTTCACTATTCCGAGGACATACGTCGCTCTGCATGTTAATACATTCTTTTATGCGTAATTTTAAGACGACACTGTGAGCTCAGAATGAATCTATCGCCATGCAGAGGAGTCGACGCTTGTCTGAAACTTCTTGTCGAGTTGAAAGTGTTTGTGGGACTGGGGTTCGAACATGGGACCTCGCCCCACGCTGGCAGCGCTCTTCAGGGCACGCCTCACGCCACAGGAAGTATCCGGGTTCGAATCACGGTCCGGGCATTCAGTTTTAATCTCGCAGGAAGAGACGTAATACTGTATATGCCCCGATTCCGGTCATAGTTGTGAGACAGCATCGCTGCATAAGCGTGCGTAACAAAGTCTGTGTATTAATTGTGGGAGCAATATTTTCTCTGTGGTGTAATTTTTGGTACCTTGATAAAAAGATAGTAAAATAAAATAAAATAAAATAAATATCTGGGGATATTACTGCTTCTGGAAAGGTACGTATCAGACATACAATTTTAGCTTTCCAAACGTGATCGAGACGCCATGTCTTCCATTAACACCGAAACTAGATTATCCTCCGCAGGATGTTTCTTTGACGTACCTGTTTCCTCGTCATGTCTTCGGATAGGACGACGGAACGCTAGTGATTTTCACCACACCGCGCACGAGAAAGATCAGTTCTGACGGGCAGCAACGTACAACGGAGCGACACTCGGATGCTGTCTGTACAACGCCCGCTGCTCAACGCTGAAGCACTGAAGATCGTCTCCCGAGTCCCTGACACTGCACGTATTACGTCAGGCTGCGGCAATGCCAGACAGAGTAACCGCACAGTTGTGTAACGCCGCCGTGAGCGATAATTCTGAGATAGAACGGGAACTATTGATAAGGTGCATGACGAGCGAAAACGACTTGCATTTTCTGCGATAATTTGTGCGGTCTTTGTGACTGGTCAGGCAGCATTCTCAATATTAATAAAGAAAAATACACAGTGCTGTAAGTTCACTGCTGACGTCCATTTATACGCATCAGTGTTGAGATTGGTACCGAACGAGCCCTAAGCAAGGCGCAACGAGACGTTCAGCTGTCGGAAACACCTGAAACTCGTGGTTTCAGCAGTTAACCTGTCTCTTAGCTGCTCACAGTTTCCACTTCCAAGAGTTTCCTCCAGCTTCGGGCAACCGGCAGTGAGTAGCTTTAGGATTAGACACTGTGTCGTGACAAGCTTTATTGTTATCCAGTGAACACCAAGAAATACACTGAATCTAATGAATGACACTGGGGATGCCATATTCCTCAGTGCGATATTTCACGAGACTTGGAAAGAAGTCTCCAGTATTAACCCTGTTACTCCCTCGCTTCGCGAGATAACTCACACCTTCCTATTGAAAAATTAAATGAATAAATAAGTAATAAAGAAACAGGTTCTTCCCTTAAGCAGTAACGTAGAATATTTGAAAAAAATGAAAGCTCGATTTACATCAACGTCTGCATGTAAATCTATACTGCATTACGGTGTGTGGGGAGGGTTCGGTCGTATCGCTATCTTAGCTCCCAATCACAGGTCCTCCCCCGCGAATACTGCGTGGGAAGAGTGACAGTCCATAAGCTTCTCTGATATTTTCGTCATGGTCATTTGGCGAGTCGCATGTAGGGGAAACAATATGTTGCCCGTATTTTCATGCAACGTACGCTATCGCAAATTCAGCAGTAAATATCTCCGTGGTGCGTATCGCGTCTCTTGTCTGCCACTGGAGATTGCTGAGTATCGCAGTAACACTCTCGGGCCCCGTGCCGAAAGATTTCCCTTCCATTTCTCCCAATCTGCTAAAAGGTCGCAGTGCGATGAGCGATACTCAAGGACTCGTCGAACGAGTGTTCAGTGAGCCACTTCTTTTGTGGGTTAGTTACATTTCGTTAAGTCCTCCCAGCCTATCTCAGACTGGCAAAAACACTGTCTGATAAAAAAAAAGTGGAACACCCCGAAGTGGAGGACGCGCCGAAATGAAACATCACAGGTTTAGAGGGAACGTGTTCTTGTTTCAGTGATTGCAAATTCGAGTAAAATTTACAGAGAAACTGGCAGTATGTGTCACTTTCCAGTATGATGATGCACTCCCTCTGGAATGGAGGTATACGCTGGTTCAGTTGCGAAGGGTACAGGGTGTCATAAAGCAGTTGCATGTTCTATTGGGGCAGATCTGGGAATCTTAGTATCCATGGGCGTGGCTCAACATCACGCTGGCAGTTCATAGAGACACGTGCACGAGCATCGTCCTGTTGAAAAATGCCACCGTGATACTGCCACGTGAGAGGCAACGCACGAGGACGCAAGATGTCCGTGGTGTACTGGTGTGCTGTCAGAGTTCCCTCAGACACTACCAGCCGAGACCTGAAGTCATGCACGATTGGCCCCCACATCATGACAGAAGGACTTAAAACTGCCGAGCCTCTCCAAAACATTGTAAGGAGCGGACATCACCCTAGCTCACAGCACCACTCGAGTCACGGCCATTTGTCTTGTGGCGTCAATGACACCCTTCACATGGCATAGTAATTCCCTGGTCTGGCTCCTGCTAGGCTAATGGTGTGCGATGACACAGAATATTGTTGCTTGGAGTCCATTATTTGTTCTCAAATGACAGTCACAGATGTGAATTGTTTACGATGTGCACAGTGCACGATACGGCGACCCTCCCATGTGGTGGTCTGGCGTGGTTGACGGGAACCTTGACAACGAGTTTGCCTGCCGTGACATTCCCATGCAGTCCCAACATCACAGTACTGTCACGACCGAATGCCCTGTAAATCTGGATATTGCCCGATTCGTCCGGTTGGCCAAATGAAGCCCCACATTCAGGACTCTTTCGAACTCTGTAAGGTGATGGTAAGCAAGGGACTTCTCCGCATCCCTCACGGTAATCACTCAACATCTGACGCTGTCCACGCCACTTATAGGCCCTGTCTCTTCCCGACCCTGGTAACAATATGCAGTCCTAAAGCATCGACAGCAGACTGACGACACAGTGCCGCGAAATGGCACCGAGAAGGTGTTGACTCGAGGGCCGGTGGAAACAGCAGGCTGTGCCACACCTCCAGCAAGACAGAGTTCAGCGCCCCCTGTCAACACTGATTTAACCAGCTGCTCATTGCTGGTTGGCACACTTCAGTCGCAGACTTTGAGAGCATCGGTGCTGAGTAATAGGAAAACATTACTTACCCTGCTTTCTGCGAGTAGTAATAGAGACTAAAGTACTTGCAAGTAGGAGGCACAGGAAGTCACTTCATAAAGAGAACTTAAGTTTCTTTTCCTTTTAGAAATAAAGCTTTCAATTAATCTTCAAGCGTTTTGTACAGATGATATAGGATTCCTCCCATAGGCTCTTCTTCCTTGTTTTGTGTTGGTGCTGACACAACACACCATACTAGTCCTGAACGACGCTAAGGCACTCTCGTGGCCATTCCACTGGTCAGAGGGAATTGCAACTCGAACGTGCCCTCTAATGCCTGGAACTTGAAGTTGCGTTGACATCCGGCCTCGCCTTCTGTGTCCTACACTTTGTTTGTCAGGAAAGTAAAATTAATGTGAAGATGGGATCACTTTCAAATCTGCTGCTTCACGGCGCACACACAAACTGAGAAGAGGGCGCCATACTCAGCCCCTGTTGTAATTGTGACATCACGTAACACCTTTGTCTGATTACGAGAACAGCTGCGAGAAGAAGCTGGTCCGTTCGCAGCTGGGAGGGCTGGCTGTGGTGCTCCACAGATGCGCTGCTCTCTGGACGTCCTTCGTCACGTAGACGAGAACCTGACTCCAGTTACTCGAAACGTGGCCCGCCCCCTGTGCTCTTACAGCGCAGCACAGGTCAGAACTCGTCTCCGCTCTGTGCATACCGTGAAGTGGGAAATTTGAAGGTGACCCCAACTTCAAACTTATTTTAGACCCAAACGTGCTTTTCTGGACATGGGTTCATTACCAAAACTTCACCTACTGTTTCTCCTGGAAGACTGTAATGTGAAACTCTTTGAGGGTCGAATAGAGACGACTGGGGAATCATTCTGACGACGATACGAGCAGTAGATACTAAAATTCGCCGATACTAAGCGACTCTGACAAAGGGCAACTGATCATCCAATGCAAGACAAACGGCCCCAGCAGAGGCAGAGAGCACATCGCTTGTGGTTAAGTAAAGAGCATTTGAGTTCTGGAGAGCAGTTAGGATGTTATCGAAGGTAGTGGTCTGACATGATGGCTTGAAGTCGAGAGTGCTGGTGGTAATCTGATTGAGCAAAGAGGGAGATGGGCAATAAGAGAAGTCTTACTATTTGACAGAGCACTGAAAGATCAAAAATGTTCAAATGTGTGTGAAATCTTATGGGACTTAACTGCTAAGGTCATCAGTCCCTAGCTTACACACTACTTAACCTAAATTATCCTAAGGACAAACACACACACCCATGCCCGAGGGAGGACTCGAACCTCCGCCTGGACCACTGAAAGATCGAAGGCGAATCAAAGCACCAGGAAAAACTCAGCATTCGCACAAGGCTATTGAGGTCCTTGAAACAACCGAACAAGACAAACTATTCCACCTAGTGTGCAAGATATATTACACAGGTGAAATGCAGGGTACAATTAATGAACTAAATGAAATAAAATCGTCATAAGCGGTTTGCGTCGGGACGTTTAAACTGCACGGTTGGCCGCAGGGCATTATGGGAATTGTATGGTTTCTTTTTGTGAAGAAACCTACTTTCATTTGGATGGGTTCATCAATAAGCAATATTGGTGCATTTGGGGGAGAGAGAATCTGCATTTCGCGACCGAGAAGTCTCTTCACATTCAACGGGTGACTGTGTGGTGCGCAATGTCCAGTCAGGTAATAATCTGTGGGATATTCCATGATGGTGGAGTGACTACTGAACGGTATGATTTCATCCCCATTGTCCCAACGACAAGATGTGGATCATGCAAGACGGAGCTCTACCCCATCGGAGCAGGAGAGTGTTTGATGACCTGCAGGAGTACTTTGGGGACCGCATTCTGGCTCTGGGGTACCCGGAGGCCACTGGAATGGGCCTCGATTAGCCGTCATGCGACTCCTTTTCGCGAGGCTGTATCAAAGACAAGGTGTGCAGCAATAACCCCAAAACCACTGCTGAGCTGAAAACAGCCATTCAGGATGTCACAGACAGCATCGATATTCGGACGCTTCAGCGGGTTTTGCAGAATTTGCTATTCGCCGGCGACACATCGTCGCCAATGATGGCAGGCATATCGAACATGTCATAACCTAAATCCGAGTATCTGTAGCGACGTTTACATGCTGAATAAAGTGCGTGCACGCCGTAGTTTGTAACTAATTTACTTTTTTTCATATAGTTCAATAATTGTCACCCTGCACCTTGAGTCCTTACGAAGAATTTATGGATGCCAATTCCAAAGAAGTCCGGTGCTGACAGGTCTTAGCTACTAGAATATCAGCTTAATAATTTATGGTTGCTAAATAACGACACGAATTATTTTCAGAGAGAGGGAAAATGGGTAGAGGCCGACTTCGGTGAAGATCAGTATAGGTTCGGAGAAATGTAAGAAGACGCTACTGACGCAGCGACACATCATAGAAGACACTATAAAGAAAGCGAAACCTACGTTTATAGTATTGACAATGTTGACTGGGATTCGCTTTTTCAAGTTCTGAAGATAGGATAAGATTATCTACAACAGTTACACAAAACCACACTGCTGTTCTAACGGTCAAAGAACATGCAAGGGACGAAGTGGATGAAACGAGAATGAGGTGAGAGTTGTAGAAGATGAAGATCAGGAAAAGTCAGACAAGTGGAAAGGAATGCAGTCGAGTTAAATCAGGTAATCCTGAGAGAATTAAGTTAACAGATGAGACACAAGACTTAGTGGATGAGATTGTCGTATATGGGTGCAAAACAGCTGACGATGGCCGAAGTAGATAAGATATCAAATGCAAACTGCCAATAGCAAGAAAACTGTGCCTGAAAGAGATAAATCTTTTAACATCGAATATAAATTTAACGGTTAGGAAGTTTTCCCCGAAAATATTTGGTGCGTAACCTTACATGGAAGTGAAATGTGGATGATAAACGCTACAAAAAAAGGAGAAGACAAGCTTGTGAAATCTACATCTACATCTACATCCATACTCCACAAGCCACCTGACGGTGTGTGGCGGAGGGTACCTTGAGTACCTCTATCGGTTCTCCCTTCTATTCCAGTCTCGTATTGTTCGTGGAAAGAAGGATTGTCGGTATGCTTCTGTGTGGGCTCTAATCTCTCTGATTTTATCCTCATGGTCTCTTCGCGAGATATACGTAGGAGGGAGCAATATACTGCTTGACTCTTCGGTGAAGGTATGTTCTCGAAACTTCAACAAAAGCCCGTACCGAGCGACTGAGCGTGTCTCTAGCAGAGTCTTCCACTGGAGTTTATCTATCATCTCCGTAACGCTTTCGCGATTACTAAATGATCCTGTAACGAAGCGCGCTGCTCTCCGTTGGATCTTCTCTATCTCTTCTATCAACCCTATCTGGTACGGATCCCACACTGCTGAGCAGTATTCAAGCAGTGGGCGGACAAGCGTACTGTAACCTACTTCCTTTGTTTTCGTATTGCATTTCCTTAGGATTCTTCCAATGAATCGCAGTCTGGCATCTGCTTTACCGACGATCAACTTTATATGATCATTCCATTTTAAATCACTCCTAATGCGTACTCCCAGATAATTTATGGAATTAACTGCTTCCGGTTGCTGACCTGCTATTATGTAGCTAAATGATAAGGGATCTATCTTTCTATGTATTCGCAGCACATCACACTTGTCTACATTGAGAGTCAATTGCCATTCCCTGCACCATGCGTCAATTCGCTGCAGATCCTCCTGCATTTCGGTACAATTATCCATTGTTACAACCTCTCGATATACCACTGCATCATCCGCAAAAAGCCTCAGTGAACTTCCGATGTCATCCACAAGGTCATTTATGTATATTGTGAAAAGCAACGGTCCTACGACACTCCCCTGCGGTACACCTGAAGTCACTCTTACTTCGGAAGACTTCTCTCCATTGAGAATGACATGCTGCGTTCTGTTATCTAGGAACTCTTCAATCCAATCACACAACTCGTCTGATAGTCCATATTCTCTTACTTTGTTCATTAAACGACTGTGAGGAACTGTATCGAAAGCCTTGCGGAAGTCAAGAAACACTGCATCTGCCTGTGAACCCGTGTCTATGGCCGTCTGAGTCTCGTGGACGAATAGCGCGAGCTGCGTTTCACACGACCGTCTTTTTCGAAACCCATGCTGATTCCTACAGGGTAGATTTCTAGTCTCAAGAAAAGTCATTATACTCGAAGATAATACGTGTTCCAAAATTCTACAACTGATCGACGTTAGAGATATAGGTCTATAGTGCTGCACATCTGTTCGTCGTCCCTTCTTGAAAACGGCGATGACCCGTGCCCTTTTCCAATCCTTTGGAACGCTACGGTCTTCTAGAGACCTACGGTAAATCGCTGCAAGAAGGGGGGCAAGTTCCTTCGCGTACTCTGTGTAAAATCGAACTGGTATC
This sequence comes from Schistocerca piceifrons, assembly GCF_021461385.2. Lineage (NCBI taxonomy): Eukaryota > Metazoa > Arthropoda > Insecta > Orthoptera > Acrididae > Schistocerca > Schistocerca piceifrons. Next base: position 17,079,721 of record NC_060145.1, read on the forward strand.
CCATCAGATCCAGCGGCCTTTCCTCTTTTGAGCAATTTTAATTGTTTCTCTATCCCTCTGTCGTCTATTTCGATATCTACCATTTTGTCATCTGTACGACAATCTAGAGAAGGAACTACAGTGCAGTCTTCCTCTGTGAAACAGCTTTGGAAAAAGACATTTAGTATTTCGGCCTTTAGTCTCTCATCCTCTGTTTCAGTACCATTTTGGTCACAGAGTGTCTGGACATTTTGTTTTGATCCACCTACCGCTTTCACATAAGACCAAAATTTCTTAGGAACCAAAGTTTCTTAGCCTGGTGCTAGAGAAGAATACTGAAGATTAGTTGGATATATCGAGTAACTGATGAAAAGGTACTGATTCGAATTACGAATAAAAGAGAGACGTGACGGGACTTGACTAAAGAAGAGATAGATTGCTAGAAAACATCCTGAAGCATCAATAAATCATCTGCCTGATTATGGATGGAAGTGTTCGGGAGAGGAAGGCCTGAATGCAGTAAGCAGATTGAAAAGAATGTAGGATGCAGTAATTTAATTATTCAGAGATGAGGAGACTTGCAGAGGATGAAGTAGCGTGGAGAGCTGCATCGGGCCAGTCTTCGGACAGAAGACCACAACAACATCAATGGAGAAATAGAACGATAGAAATATTTACTCAAACTAATATTTATGATCAGAAGCTATATAACCACGACAAAAGGGAAAATAAAATACGCTTGACTAAGATACCACATTACTACCATTCCCAAATTGGTCACATTAGTAAAGCGTCTTTGTGTCGTGAGAGAGCAATAAGAGGATACTCACGATTAGGCTTTTTTTTGCCATTGTACCGGAAGACTGTCTCAACTTGATTTCTAATTAAGAAGTTTTCGATACAGAATGAAGAGGTGCGGCACTACAAGCTTCACAAGTAATCCAAAGGACAGCCAGCCGAGCTATGTTCTACACATTGTGAGTTTGGATTTTTACAGTTCTCAGACATCATTTGTGACTAAAGCATAGCGTTACTAAGTTCTTTGCCGATCGTTACTGCTGTTCTTGAAGTATGTGAATGATCTCCCTTCTTATGCGAAACAAGAAGCAAAACTGACACTGTTTGCTGATGATACAAGCATCATTATTAATCCAGCAAAAGAGACTCCAATAGAAAATGATTCAAATAATGTCTTTGGAAAAGTTATTGATTGATTTTCTGTGAATGGTCTGGCTCTGAACTTTGCAAAAACACGGCACATCCAATTTTCTACTGCAAGCAGTACAGTTCCTTCAATAAATACAGTATAACACATCAACAGAAGTCAGTAGCCAGGGTAGAGCATACTAACTTTTTGGGGTGTACATATAGATGAGAATCTTAATTGGAAAATTCGAATTTTGGATCTCCTAAAGCGACTAGGTTCAGCAACTTTTGCAATCAGAGTAACTGCTAATTTTGAGGATATAGAAATTAGCAAGCTATCATACTTTGCATACTTTCACTCTCTGTTGTCGTACGGAATAATATTTTGGGGTAACTCAACACTTAGCCAAAAAGTATTCACTGCTCAAAAGAAGTGCTTAGAATAATGTGTGGGGCTCATAGTCGCACATCTTGTTGGCATCTGCTTAACAGGTTAGGAATTCTTACAACAGCCTCACACTGCATTTACTCAGTAATGAAATTTGTTTCCAGTAACATGGACCAATTTAAAAACAACAGTGACATTTATGATAACAATACCAATGGTGCGGCTGATACGAGCTCCAGGAACTGAAAATCCCTGGTTCTACCAAACTGGTGCAAGCCAGACGAATTACAAGCATAATGGCAAGTACACCTAAAAACAACATTACCCCAGGTGGACGATCCACCCGTCGCAAGACGGCAACCAGGCACTCGGATTCTGGGGGACCTGGAGATGTACTAAAGGGCGAGTCGGAGCGCTCTGGCAAACTACCCAAGAAAACACACACATACTTTGGCACCTTCAACATACAGACACTAATACAAACGGGAAAATTACACAATCTAACAACGGAACTCACCAGTCAAAAGATATCGATCCTACCGCTACAAGAAACAAGATACACGGATTCAGACACAATAGACTACGGAAACTACAGATTCTTCAAGAGTGGAACCAACAGGAAAATCGGCAAAGGAGGAGCACTCCTCGGCATGGCCTTCGCAGTAAACAAAAACATCCTAGACTCAGTAAAAGAAGTCAACGCGATCAACAACGGGCTCATGAACATGCGAATCAAACACGCCAACAAGAACTACACCCTCATCAACGTACATGCCCCCACGAACGCAGACAACAAGGACAAACCAGAAGAAACAGACAAATTCTGGGACAAACGCGAAACCACCCTGGTAAAATACCCCAAGACAAAGCGAAAATTCTACTAGACGATTTCAACGCACAAATCGGCAGAGAAAAACGCTACAGAAAAGCAGTAGGAAATTTCCCTGCACACAAATTCACCAACAAAAACGGCACCAGACTGATCGAACTCTGCCAGCAAAACAACCTCAAAATCATGTCAACCTCCCTGATGAAAAAGCCCAAGAAACAAAAGACGTGGCGATCACCAGTCCACTCACTAGGCGAATTCCAGATAGATCACGTGGCAATCTCCTATGAATACCAGAAAGAAATCCACGACGTCCAAGTGAGAAAAGGCGCCAACATAGATTCGGACCACTACCTAACAAGAATCAAAATCAAACTCACACCAAGAAGACAACACAAAAAGAAATTGACCTCACCGAAATTTGATACAAGAAAGATCAGAGAATCGAACATCACAGAACACTGGGAAAAACAAGAGGCGAAAGATTGGACCAGCTTTAAACAAAAAATTGTGAACACAGCCAAAGAACTGATCCCGCTGACTAGAAAACCCAGGCACCCTTGGTGGAACACTACCTGCGAAATCGCCCTACAAAATCGAAGAACAGCTTTCACAAACTACAACAGCAACAAAACACAAGAAACACACGACAACTTCTATGAAATTCGAAGACAAACATCGAAAACAATAAGACAAGAGAAACGCAAATACATAAACGATCAGCTAAACTCCATCGAAGAAGACTTCAGAAATTTCAACACACGGGATTTCTACAGGACGTTCGCCAACCAAGTCAAAGGATACTCACCACAGAACCTCTGCTTCAGAAAAGAAGACGGTAAACTGGCACTTACCAACAAAGAAAACTTTTCAAAATTACTAAATTGCCCAGAACCTAACTCAACCTTCGAACCCCGAGAACCGGCCAATGCACCGGAAGACTCACCATTACCAACAAAAGAAGAAATCCTCCACTGCATAAAGAAACTGAAAAACAACAAGGCAGCCGGTGAAGACGAAATAACGGCAGAACTGCTGAAGAACCTAGGACCAAACTCGCTAAACGAAATCACACAAATCATACAGAACACCTGGACAACCGAAATCATACCGGACGACTGGAAAACCGCACTCATTCACCCGCTACACAAGAAAGGTGACAGGACAGACACAAACAATTATAGAGGAATTTCCCTGCTACCGGTCATCTACAAAATTCTATCAACCTGCCTTCTCACCAGAACGCAAGGACAACTGGAACCCGCCATCTCGGAATACCAAGCGGGTTTCAGACCCAACAGAGCCTGCCCCGAACAAATCTTCAACCTGAAATCAATCATAAAATCCCACATGACAAGCCCCAAAAAAATCATCTGCACTTTCGTCGGCTTCAAAAAGGCTTACGACTCGATCGACAGGAAGTCCCTCATCCAAATCCTCATAGAAAAAGGCCTAGACCAAAAGACCCGAAGACTAATCGAACAGACACTAACCAATACAAAATCCAAAGTCAAATTCATGGGCGAAATCTCGGACCCCTTTGAAATCCACACTGGCCTAAGACAAGGAGATGGACTATCCCCGCTATTATTCAACATCGTCCTGGACAAAGTAATGAGCGAATGGGAAGCTGAAGTCAGGAGACAAAACACCTGGAGACCAGTCACATTAGGAAGGAAAAGACTGGAAATCCCTTACCTAGCATTCGCAGACGACCTAGCGATACTGACCTATGACCCAACATCAGCAAAAACACAGATCGAAATCCTGAAAGAATGCGCCGAGAAAGTCGGCCTACAAATCTCTTTTGAAAAAACGCAAGTCCTAACAAGAGAAGGCGACGACATCACAACCAAGTACGGCAAAATTAAAGGGGTCACACACTTCAGATACCTAGGCGAAATCATCGAACCGACCGGCACAGAGAAACTGGCTTACGAAGACAGACAACAGAAGACACGGAAATCACTAGGCATGGTACGAAACGTCTACAACAAACAATGCATTTCCAGAAACACCAAGATCAGACACTATAACACAGTGATCAAACCCGCCGTACTGTATGCCAGCGAAACACTAGCACTCAACAGGAAAATCAAAATTGAAGAAATCAAAAAAGAAGAACGCAAAATCATGAGGAAAATTTTAGGAGGAAGACCCACACCAGATGGCTACAGACTACAGAAGAACTCAACAGTAGAAGCATATTCGAACATCGAGAACGATATGAGAAAAAGGCGCCTTAAATTCTACGGACATTTAGATAGACTCCCTGAAACAACATTCACCAAGAAAATTCTAGAACACATCAAGACACTTAAAGTCTCGACACCCTGGATGGAAGGAGTCCGAAAAGACCTACAAGCAATTGGCACCACAAACACCACAGACAGAAGCACCTTCCGAAAACACATAGACAATTGGGAAGTAAAGTCAGAAGCGCTGAAACAGCGGACCAAACAAGAATGGTCTGAGGAGAGAAAAGAGGCCCTCTCCAAGAGAATGAAGGAGTACTGGAAGGACAAGAAGAACAAGCCTTCAAAGTCATAAGCTTAACGATTTCTTTTTAGGGAAAATTCGCCAACAATAAATAAATAATACCAGAACAAACAAGGACTCTCTCGCAGATGAACTGTTCCAATTCTTTGAGACACGATGGCCCTTTAACGTTTCCCAGTACAAAGTACGACGCCTCGAAAATAGAATGTACCAGTACTTTTGGGGCCAGAAAAGAGCTAGGCATACCACTGCTGGCGAATCAGGATACCCACAGAGTCGTCACAGTACACGTGTGAACAAAAGGCAACGTGAATGCTGTACAGAGCAATCAGATAAGAAGCTGTGTAAAGGCTGTGTTTACTTCAGTGACTTCACTCTAGTCTGTCGGATGCCAGCACTGCAGGCTTCTGTGAGCAAAGATAGCGGTACCTGTAAGGCACGTGACCCGGTCATCCCCACGTGCCTCCAGATTAACATGATACATATGCTCACCTTCATGTCTCGCCGTTTCACCGTACCGGACTGATAAACTGCTCTGAGGGCTGCAGACTTATATCGCCCGGAGCCGTGCAGATATGATACCGCTGGAGAGTATCTGTGACGAACAGGTTTCTCCACGCTATCGTCGCAGCCGATCTGTGAATTCATGTTAGAAGATATCGATACCAATCAACTGCGAGCTGGTATTCACAGACGTCCTTATCAGAGGAGCTTCGCCATGTAGTGATCGACACGTTGCGTCAGATTTTTTACTTTGAGGGGAGAAAAAGAATGTGCGTGTATGTGCGTGTGCGTGTGTGTGTGTTTGTGTGTGTGTGTGTGTGAGAGAGAGAGAGGGAGGTAGAGAGAGAGAGAGAGAGAGAGAGAAGCGGTGTGTTCCTAGCATGTTGGGTCCAAATATCAGAGTTGTCAGCGCTTCAGACCGATTACCCTGAATTAGGAAACGAAATACTGGAGGAGTCCGGCGGTAGTGTATGTGAGACAGAGTGGCTCAGCTAGACTAGTCGTGGAGGCGAAGTCTGGATTGTTTTCTGTACCAAACAAACGAAAGAAATCCCTGCCGTCCATCCCTCTGCTACTGCGACGTGACTGCTGAATTCTCTCCTCTGCCTTTCGTAATCTTAGACCGACTACAGGCGATGGATCTGAATCTAACCGACTGCTTCAAGCGGAAGGATCTCTGTTCACTGAACCATAATTTTCACGTGATAAAGGTCGGTTCCGCTGTGACGTCACAGTCACTTTAGGCTACAGCATAAAATTGCTTGAAATTGTCCGTCACTTTTCTTATATTTATGATATCAGCGTTCATCTTGTGATTCGAAGTTTTCGCTTTTGGTTTCATTCTCAGAATTTCTACCCCGCACTGCCAACATTTGTTGAAACTCGGAACCACCTCTTATTCGCAGTGACGTAACAGGTTTTGTGGGAGATACCTTCTGTGAATCAGTGCCACCATATCTCACGTTTGAACACCGCTCTCCGTATTATTTGTCAGTTCCTGTATATAGCATTTTAAAACAAGGTATGTGTCTCAGTCGAAGCACAAGATCAAAAATTCTCGGTACAGGGAATTTGTTTCAAGAAAAAGATAAAGTTCTAATTCCTGATAGCCTGCTAAAACATCGATAATTTTCAGGATACTTTACCTTGACATAAACTGATTCAAGATTTATAATATACTAATCAGATGCAGTAATTTGACGTGTATACAGGAAACGTTTTCGCAGTTGCGAACACGGGCAACCTCCAGCTGTAACTAGAATGGAATGACGACGTCGAAAATTTGTGCCCGCCCCGGACTCGAACCCGGATTTTCCACTACTCGCCAGCAGTCGCCTTGAGCATTTCTACTATCCGTGCACAATTCACTCAAGACCCAAACTTCCATATGCCGTCGTTTGCGAATTATTAACCTGCACAAGTACACTTCCTACAGTTCCTGTACAGGGGAGATATTTAATAGAAAGTCGCTAGCCTTGTATCGGGGATAAATACGATATTTCAGTGCCTGTGATTGTAAGATATTCGATGCAATGTTCTTTCGGACATGTTTGTGTGTCCTAAGGAGCATTGTATCGCTTTTCTGCCAAACATAGGTGAGCCGTACGTGGCTCGTGTTCGTGCCATATCTCATTTGAGATCCTGTTTTTACTGTACTACCATCTCGTTATGTTAATTACTGGTGTCACAGAGTTGCCGCCTTGCCTGCCCGTGAGCGGCAACAGCGGCGCTTATCGATATAAGCCCTGGCGTATTATCTTTGCTGACTGCTATTACTTCCCGGTTGTCGTGTGTTCGGAGTTAGTTGGAATCTGCCAATGAGTTGGGAGGTGCTGGCAGTGCAGCTCGGACCTGGCAGTGTTTGACTTGGGACGCGGCAGAAGTTCAGTCGGGGCGCAGCTGCAGTGAGGTCCGGACAGACATGAATCGCCCGACGGTTGCCGATACATATCACTTGAGTGTGAACCACCTTGGTTGGTCGTCTTGTCGGACGACGTGTATGTTGGCCGGCGATCGCTTATGGATTGCCTGCGTGTGCCTACTCGTGATTCGTCCTTGTTATTGCACAGTCGCTGCCGTTAGTATTGTCTAGTCCTTCATGCAAGTGTTCGTGAAACTGTGTGTAGCTTGTGAAGTCGACTGATCCGTTATTTTGGTGCTGTCTCCGTGCTGGTGTGTGGCAGTCGGTCGGTTGGTGTGGATCAGCCAGGAAATCTCCGCACGGCGCAGTAGGCTGGGAACACTGGCGGTCTCTATGCAGTGTCGGAGTGTGTGGGAGTTGTTCCGACTGCTACGTGGTTCGTGGCTCACCGACCCAGGACATCAAAGTTGACTGGTGGTTTAATTACCGAGGCCTGTCTGTTCACATTGCGCTGTTGGTTTTCATGGTCGGCTGTTGGGGGTATTCCCGTGAGCAACAGCGAGTGTTTGAGTTGGCGAAAGTTTGGCCACCATCCGGTGGAGTTTAACTGTATTTTGGTTATTTGAAGTCCAAGTGGACCAGTGGAATTTTCTGCCTTGTGGCCGTTAGCTTTCCGGTTACCTGGCCTGACCGCTGACGTGAAATTCAGGCAGTGTCCTTTCCTCGCCGTGTTGTCGCTGTCCAACACGTGTGTGTAGTTTTGACAGATTATGCATACTTGGTTGTGGGCGGCTACGCCTTTTACGTTTTGGCTTTGGAGTGCTTTGTGTACTGGTCAGGTGGAAAAGCAAGTCGTCTTGTCGGTGGGTCCACTGACTGTCTCTTGGTTGGGTTGCCGGCAGATCGGATATAGTTGGGCCGGCTACCTGTCTCCCCTAAGCAAACGTTAATATTCCAAGTGCAGACCGACCCCTGGAAACTTCTGAGCGCCGCTGGCTGTACTGCCTTTTCTTATTGGTGTTTCATGATGTATTTAAATGGCTCATAGCCGATGGTTCGAATTTGTATGCTTTTAGTTGGGTTATAATAATGGGCCTTAAGCCGTTTTAAAATTTAAATTCCTTACTTGTTAAATCTTAGATTTAACTCTTCAGGCTTTCCCTGCGATCTAATGACATCTTGGGTTGTCGGGTGTTCTGCCGGATATCAGCGTCGTACTTACCCGATATTTCGGTCACGTAGCTCGTAACCTTCATCAGATGCGACCTGAGACTTCTCCTCGAGTGGACCTGGTCCAGTATTTATGCCTATGGCCTTCCCCCTCCACCAACGGCTGCAGGCGCTTCCTCTGTGGTCCGCGCCCATTCCCTGCGACCTGTTGGAGCGTTGCCGCTCCGTTTTTCGTCCGCTGCGGCTCTGGATGTTCCCTCTGCGGTCCGCGCCCACCAGTCCCACTTCTGGGTGTTCCATCTTCGGTCTGGTACGCCTGGTAGTCCGTCAGGGACTCGTTTTCCATCTCCATGTCTCTGGTTCTTCTGTTTGTGTAGTGTTGCAGCTGCCCCCGTTCCTCCTTTAACAATTCCAGAGCCGGATCCCAGGCCCTGCTTAGCTGGTACCCTGTGTAACAGTTCATAAGATCGTCAGCCATTTTAATTTCTATCGATTCTCTCATAACACTGTCCCAAAATCTGCGTGTTTGTGCTAGAATCTTGGTATCCTCATACTTCATGGCATGATATAGTTCTAGACAGTGTTCAGCAATGGCTGACTTAGTCACCTGTCTTAATCTAGTGTGCCTCTGATGTTCTTTGCACCTGATCTCCACAGTTCTTGTCGTCTGGCCAATGTAGGACATGCCACATTGACAAGGTATATTGTAAATCCCTGGTTTTCGTAACCCCAGGTCGTCTTTGACACTCCCCAGCAGTCCCCCGATCTTGTTGGATGGACAGAAAACACACTTGATATTGTGTTTACGGAGGATCCTACTGATTCTGGCAGAAATAGAGCCAGCATAGGGCAGATATGCCACCTTCTTTGCTTCATCATGGTCTTCTTCAGGAACCTGTGGTATAGTGGCTGGTTGGAGTGCCCTCTCAATTTGTCTGTCTGTGTATCCATTCTTGGAGAAAACTGTTTTGAGACGTTCTATCTCTATAGGTAGATTCTCTTGGTCTGACAGGGCACGTGCTCTGTGGACCAAAGTCTTCAGAACCCCATTCTTCTGTGCAGGGTGGTGACAGCTGCTGGCCTGCAGATATAAATCAGTGTGTGTTGGTTTTCGGTACACACTGTGGCCAATTGATCCATCTGCTTTCCTCTGGACTAGTACATCCAGCCATTCTTCTCCAGTTCCATGGTGAACTCGATATTAGGGTGGCATGAGTTAAGATGTTCAAGAAACTCATTGAGCCTGTCCATCTCATGTGGCCAGATCACGAAGGTGTCATCCACGTACCTAAAGAAGCATGTGAGTTTAAATGTGGCTGTCTCCAATGCCCTCTCCTCAAAACTCTCCATTAACATGTTGGCAACCACAGGGGACAGTGGGCTGCCCATAGCTACACCTTCAGTTTGCTCGTAATATTGGTTTCTGTACAGGAAATACGTGGATGTCAGTGTATGACTGAACAGGTCCAACAGAGCACCGTCAAATTTCTCTGCAATCAGTTCTAGTGAGTCCTTCAGTGGGACCCTGGTGAACAGCGATACCACACCAAAACTAACCATGATGTCCGAATCTGTGATGTGCAGTTGTTTGAGGCGTTGCAGGAAATCTTCTGAGTTGCGGATGTGGTGAATACATTTCCCCACATATGGAAACAGGAGACCTTTCAAGTACTTGGCTGTTGTGTACGTAGGTGCCCCAATATTACTGACAATTGGACGTAGGGGCACGCGCTCCTTGTGTATTTTAGGCAGACCATACAGTCTAGGTGGCACTGGCGCTTTTTCCCGTAGTTGTCTGATGATCTTATCGGGCATCCCTGTTTTCTTCAAGAGAGCACTAGTCTTCTTGGCCACCTTGTCCGTGGGGTCACACTCCAGAATTCTGTATGCAGGGTCCCCCCAGAAGCTGGCGTACTTTCTCATCATAATCCACCCGCTGCAAGATGACAGTGGAGTTCCCTTTGTCTGCTGGCACTACCACAATGCTGTTGTCTTCCCGGGGTTTCTTGAGTGTAAGACTCTCCTCGGTTGTGATGTTCGATTGTATAAGGATAAAGCCTTGGGCTTTCTGCCTTGTAAAAATATATTGTAGTTGTGTTTTGAATCATGGGCCTCCAGCCATTTTAAAAGTAAAATTCCTCACTGTTAAGTCATAGATTATTTGGGCCTTCAGCCTCCTTTTTTAAAATTATTTAAGGATAAAGCTTTGGGCCTTCCGCCTTTAAAAATTTATTATAGTTGTGTTTTTAAATCATGGGTCTTCAGCCGTTTTAAAATTAAAATTCCTTGACGAAATAAATCTCGGGTGAACAGCCTGGTATGAGTGTGCATAGGATGATGGTAACGTGGTCGATTGCCGAAATATTGTGTCCTATGCACACTCTTACCAGGCTGTTCTCCCGAGATTTATTTCGTCATAAAATACGCCTGGAGAAATTGAACATACATTAAAATTCCTTTCAAATTCTGAAGGTGGCAGGGGTAAAATACAGGGAGCGAAAGGCTATTTACAATTTGTACAGAAACCATTTGGCAGTTATAAGAGTCGAGGGGCATGAAAGGGAAGCAGCGGTAGGGAAGGGAATGAGACAGGGTTGTAGCCTGTCCCCGATGTTATTCAATCTGTATATTGAGCAAGCAGTAAAGGAAACAAAAGAAAAATTCGGAGTGGGTATTAAAATCAATGGAGAAGAAATAAAAACTTTGAGGTTCGCCGATGACATTGTAATTCTGTCAGAGACAGCAAAGGACTTGGAAGAGCAGTTGATCGGAACGGACAGTGTCTTGAAAGGAGGATAGGAGATGAACATCAACAAAAGCAAAACGAGGATAATGGAATGTGGTCAAATCAAGTCGGGTGATGCTGAGGGAATTAGATTAGGAAATAAGACATTTAAAGTAGTAAAGGAGTTTTGCTATTTGGGAAGCACAATAACTGATGATGGTCGAAGTAGAGGGGATATAAAATGTAGACTGGCAATGGCAAGGAAAGCGTTTCTGAAGAAGAAAAATTTGTTAACATCGAGTATAGATTTAAGTGTCAGGAAGTCGTTTCTGAAAGTATTTGTATGGAGTGTAGCCATGTATGGAAGTGAAACATGGACAATAAATAGTTTAGACAAGAAGAGAATAGAAGCTTTCGAAATGTGGTGCTACAGAAGAATGTTGAAGATTAGGTGGGTAGATCACGTAACTAATGAGGAGGTATTGAATACGATTGGGGAGAAGAGGAGTTTGTGCCACAACTTGACAAGAAGAAAGGACTGGTTGGTAGAACATGTTCTGAGGCATCAAGGGATCACAAATTTAGCATTGGAGGGCAGCGTGGAGGGTAAAAATTGTAGAGGGCGACCAAGAGATGAATACACTAGAGAGATTCAGAAGGATGTAGATTGCAGTAAGTACTGGTAGATGAAGGAGCTTGCACAGGATAGAGTAGCATGGAGAGTTGCATCAAACCAGTCTCAGGACTGAAGACCACAACAACAACAACAATTGTGAAGTCTTAGATTGCTTGGGCTTTCAGCCTCATTTGAAATATTATTTAAGGATAAAACCTTACGCTTTCTGCCTTTTGAAAATTTATTGTAGTTGCCTTTTAAACCATGGGCCTTCAGCCGTTTTAAAAATTAAAGAGGTTGTGCCCTTAAGCCATAAGATTGTGTAACATATTCAGTCGATAGTTACGCTCGGAAATTTGCCCTGTAATGTTTGGGTTACTAAATAAAGTTATATGTGTTCGAGTGTAGCTGACAGCCAATCATTTTTGACCCCTTTCCACAATTCCAACTTCCTGTTCTGTGCTGCGGATTTAACCGGGCGTTTCAATAAGCACTACAATATCGTACCGAATTCGATATATATTTCAACTACGTTCTGTTTTTTTTTCCATATGTTTTTAGCTCATCGATCTCAATGTCTTCTGTCATCGCGGTCCCATTGTACGGGGTGTTCAAAAAGTTTCTCCGCAGTGCCGTATGATTGTTAGCCGCGCGTGCTGTATGCCGCAGTGAATATACCGAAACGAAACTCAGTGAAATACATGTTATTAATTTATTGAATATTCATTTTTCTTACAAATTTTCACATTGAATGTTGAAAGTGTCCCTCCTGTTGTTGAATACACAATTCAATTCGTCTGATATTGTTTCCAAACACAAGCTATAACATTTCTTCTGTAACAGAAGCCGTGAAAGTGGATATTGCAGTTTTCATTTCATCGGTGGATTTTGGACAGTTTTTATAGACAATTGCTTTCGCTGCGCCTCAGAAGAAAACGTCAGGTGGTGTCAAGTCAGGCGATCTTGGAGGCAAAGTCCCTGTGAAGTTATGCGATCACCAAAAACGCCAGCTGTATGCGCGGTTGTACCATCTTGTTGAAAATAACCGTTCAGTATTTCACTTAACACACGTTCTCTTATGAATGGGTACAGAATATCACTACAGTATCATTGTGCGTTTATTGTTTCGTTGAAAAATATGGGACCCACAATGCGACGTCTAGCAATTGCAACCCAAACTCCTATTTTCACAGAATGAAGTGGCTCCTCATGAATACATAATGGATTTGCAGTACTCCACATACGAGAATTTTGCGAGTTCATGTACCCGGATTAATGAAACAACGCCTCATCAGTGAAAAACGTTTCATTAAGAATATCCGTTCCATTTTGTTGAACGAAATTTTTGAACCATTGCCAATAATGCAGTCTCTTGCCATGATCAGTATTTTCCAGTTCTTGCACGACTGTCACTTTGTATGGGAGAAGTTCCAATTTTTTCCTTAGGGCTGTGTGGGCCGTTGCGACACTAACTTCGATTTCCTGGGCGAGTTTTCCTACTTTCTTACTGTCTTGTTCGGACTCGTTTACATTTTATCGGAAATATCGAGTAGTTTATCCTCAGACAAAACGCTAGGACGACCACTTCTCGGTGCATCTGTCACTGAACCCGTACTTCGAAATTTGTTAGTCAAATCTCGCACAGTATCGCGATGTGCGGGTATTGTCTCCGGGAAAACTGAATTAAGTGTTTGACGAACTGAAACTGTGTATTTACTGCCAGCTTTGAACACTTGTTCGACTAAAAACACACATTCTTTAATGGTTAGCATTTTAACAGTGACAAAAACGAAACAAACTAACAAAGGAACTACAGTTAAACGTTCACGTCACCACGTAACGACACACACCAACGATACTACTGAGGCTGGCTGAGATAAACGAAACGGTGGAATGTTGGGAGAGTCCACTTGAAGGGAAGTAACCCAGGCAGGCGAACAATCGTACGGCACGCACGGCTAACAATCATACGGCACTGCGGAGAGACTTTTTGAATACCCCCTATGTTATAAATACGGTTTACATGCGAACACGAGCGGTAGTCAGCGAGGACAACCGAATTTTATTTTGATGCGATGAATCTTGCTTAAAACTGACTTTTGATGTCTTTGGAAACTGTATAAATAATAATCTGATTTAAAATACAGGCTGTTGTTCTGAGATAAGGCTTGGGCAAATTCGTAAGAATGGCGGAACAAGCCAGTGGGCTCTGGTCGAATCTAAAGTCTATCAGTTGTAGACTTTTGGAACACGTATTATGTTCGAGTATAATGACTTTTCTGGAGACTAGAAATCTACTCCTTAGGAATCAGCATGGGTTTCGAAATAGACGATCGTGTGAAACCCAGCTTGCGCTATTCGTCCACGAACTCAGAGGGTTCCAAGGTAGATGCCGTGTTTCTTGACTTCCGCAAGGCGTTCGATACAGTTCCCCACAGTGGTTTAATGAACAAAGTAAGAGCACACGGACTATCAGACCAATTGTGTGATTGGATTGAAGAGTTCCTAGATAACAGAACGCAGCATGCCATTCACAATGGAGAGAAGTCTTCCGAAGTAAGAGTGATTTCAGGTGTGCCGCAGGGGAGTGTCGTAGGATCGTTGCTATTCACATTATACATAAATGTCCTTGTGGATGACATCGGAAGTTCACTGAGGCTTTTTGCGGATGATGCTGTGGTATGTCGAGAGGTTCTAACAATGGAAAATTGTACTGAAATGCAGGAGGATCTGCAGCGAATTGACGCATGGTGCAGGGAATGGCAATTGAATCTCAATGTAGACAAGTGTGATGTGCTGCAAATACATAGAAAGAAAGATCCCTTATCATTTAGCTACAAAATAGCAGGTCAGCAACTGGAAAAAGTTAATTCCATAAATTATCTGGGAGTGCGCATTAGAAGTGATTTAAAATGGAACGATCATATAAAGCTGATCGTCGGTAAAGCAGATGCCAGACTGAGATTCATTGGAAGAATCCTAAGGAAATGCAATCCGAAAACAAAGGAAGCAGGTTACAGTACGCTTGTTCGCCCACTGCTCGAATACTGCTCAGCAGTGTGGGTTCAAAAATGGTTCAAATAGCTCTGAGCACTATGGGACTCAACTGCTGAGGTCATTAGTCTCCTAGAACTTAGAACTAGTTAAACCTAACTAACCTAAGGACATCACACACATCCATGCCCGAGGCAGGATTCGAACCTGCGACCGTAGCGGTCTCGCGAATCTAGACTGCAGCGCCAGAACCGCGCGGCCACTTCGGCCGGCCAGCAGTGTGGGATCCGTACCAGATAGGGTTGATAGAACAAATAGAGAAGATTCAACAGAGAGCAGCGCGCTTCGTTACAGGATCATTTAGTAATCGCGAAAGCGTTACAGAGATGATAGATAAACTCCAGTGGAAGACTCTGCAGGAGAGACGCTCAGTAGCTCGGTACGGGCTTTTGTTGAAGTTTCGAGAACATACCTTCACCGAGGAGTCAAGCAGTATATTGCTCCCTCACAAGTATATCTCGCGAGGAGACCATGAGGTTAAAATCAGAGAGACTAGAGCCCACACAGAGGCGTACTGACAATCCTTCTTTCCACGAACAATACGAGACTGGAATAGAAGGGAGCACTGATAGAGGTACTGAAGGTACCCTCCGCCACACACCGTCAGGTGGCTTGCGGAGTGTGGATCTGGATGTAGATGTGCGACAATCGTATGTTACGGTGGCTGAATGTCGGACTGCAGGGGAAGGTGAGGGCTGAGATACCCGTAAGCTGGGTTCTGGTCGAGTACAGTGGGGGATCGCCGTGTTGCGCACCAAACAGAACGTGACGGCTTCACAGCTGCGCCTGCCATCCGAGGACACGTAATGGCCTCCCTGCAACAACACTGTGTGAGACCATTGGTCGTAGACTAGCAGCAGCTGCACTGGCGAATCAACACCGTTAACACAAAGAGAGGAACGGGTGCGTCTGTAGTGAGCGGTACCGCCAGCAGGCTCCTCTGTCTGTCCAGCGGTGAATCGCGCTTCTCCAGTATTTGCGACGACCGCCGTGAGAGAGTACGGTGCCGTGACGTGCGGAAATATTCTGGAAAACACAGAGGTGTCAGTCCTGGCGTCAGGTTGCGGGCGGCCATCGCCTCTGACTTGAGGTCACGGCTTCGGGCGTTAACAAAGAGACTTAAAAATGGTAAAGGTTTCTCAAAGGTGCGGCGAGCATTTAACAATTTGCAGATGGTGAAACTTTCTGTGATAGAGCAGCCGCGACATGGAGGCAGCGTCCATTGAGGACGGATAATTTTACTAAGAAGAGCACAGTGTCGTGCGTCACAGGGAACTTGGCTGCCTTTATACGACAATTTTACCCTACGTAAATCCACCCTCCTGCAGTTTGTTTTCAGATCTGCGTGGTATTAGGCCACTAACCATGCTGGCAGATGTCACTGTTCGGAAACGGAAACCTATCAGACCCGCACAGTCTTCATTGCAGATCATTGGATATAACTGAGAAACGATCGGAATAAACATCACAGGGAGGTTCGGACACTTAACCGTTTCAGATTTCAATTTTTTTTTCTGGAAGATCGCAGATTTTTCTTTATGTGCTAATGCTCGTTAAGTGATGTTGTTAATGATTTCAGATGCAACATTTATGCAAAAGCCGGCCGGTGTGGCCGAGCGGTTCTAGGCGCTTCAGTCTGGAACCGCGCTGCTGCTGCGGTCGCAGGTCCGAATCCTGCCACGGGCATAGATGTGTGTGATGTCCTTAGGTTAGTTAGGTTTAAGTAGTTCTAAGTTCTAGGGGACTGGTGACCTCAGATGTTGAGTCCCATAGTGCTCAGAGCCATTTGAGCCATTTATGCAAAAATACGATGGTTGGAATTTTAATAGTGGCAACTTTTTATTTACAGCTCGTACAAAATAGATACTGACCTTCAAAGTAGTCACCAGCATTGTGTATAAACCCTTGCCAGCGATGTGGAAGTCGTAGGGTACTCTTAGCAGTGCCAGTTGTGTTGACAGTTCGAGCAGCGCAATCTATTGCCCGACGAATTTGTAGCGGTTCTGAAGCGAATGCCGTGAAGTTTTTCCTGCTGTTCATTTTTGGAACACAACCTACGACCAGCTTACTGACAGAAGTGATGACAATTTCCGCAGGACTTGACCATCATTTTGCAGGACAATGCTCAAACACTGTGGTGTAACGACGTATTAGTTTTCGTTTGATATATGTATGACCATGTGCAGACTTCGTCACCTACGTCAGTTACAACCCACTTTAAAAATGATTCATATTCTTTTAAATTGTCATAGGATGGTTCTTGAACGAAACTGTAACACATCCGTTGAGTCGTGTGCAAAGAATTGCATCACTTGGGCCAATTGGTTTTTGTAACTTTTCCCAATTTAAATTTCGTTTGTTTCTCCTCAGAAATTATATTGACACACGTTATCTTGATCTAATCGATATCAGAATCACACCTTAAATAAACTTTTTAGATTCAAAGTTTCGGTGAACGACGTAAGAATTACTAATCTTGTCAAATATATTATTAATCCGTTCACACACTTCTTCATAAATAAATCTTCAAGACACGTGTTTCAACTTTAATAGCATACACTATTTTATTAGCTTCCTACACATACAGATCTGAACTTGAGCGTTGACAGACAGTGACTGACATTTCAATAAGATTAAGCTCTATATGACGTCATTGTTGTACAAAAAGAGTATAAAAATTCATTTTTAATTTTTAGAAACACGACGCAACAACTCGGTTCCAGGATCTTCTGTTGCTCCTTGGCTGTCGACCCGCGACGTATAGCGGCCAGCAATTTCCTCTCTGGTCGCGGCAACGAAGATATTGTCCCCGTTCGTTGCGCCGACCTCTCCGTACATGAAACACATAAAAAAAATACAAAACTTTTAGATAATTCACATCTGTTACAAATAATAAGAAAACACATAAACAAAACTAAATTCAACTTATAGTCACCTGCAAACTGGGCTGACTTTGGTGGATGGGTGACGCTTAATTTCGTCCCACTACATACCCCACCCACAAGCTCAGTTTGTCAGGTTTTAACCGAAATTAAAACTTTTCAATATACAATATTTAACTGTTAATACACTTTCCTCACATTTTACGTAACCTAGAGTCCTTGCTATTAGATAGATTTAATCCTTTTAATACGATATTGTTGTGACTATTTGTCATTTACTCTTAATTGTGCTATTATGGTAATTCGTAACCGAATATAGGGAGATTGCTCCTCTTCAGTTAATAGTTGCCAATAAATACTAATTTAGTACGTTCTTTAACGTTGTACATTAGGACAGAGCGTTCAAATGGTGATAGATTAGTTTCAGTTTCATTTATTTACTAGAGTTATTCTTTCCAAGAATGTATATTACTAATAAGTTTCTCACAATAACTAATAGTACTATTTACTTTACGTCATTCTCTTCCCTAATGCCTTATTTATGCCTGAGGTCAAGAAGAAATCAAGCAAAACTTTCTTTACAATCTCGGCACGGCTTTCTTTACCTTCGGACACCTTGTTGGGTAATGGCCATTTATTTAGGAGAAACAAGCGAGAGAGTCCCGTTTGGTGTGTTCTATATTAACACTATTACAAACCTCTATTAAAGGCACTCTGCTATGTTCTCGTGAGCCATATAGCTCTGGACGCCCATGGTCCCTAAAACTATTAACCATCCCCTTTGGTTCCTACTATCCGAGTAAATTTAAAATATGCAAAATTCCTTTTGACCTAAGAGCAAAATTTCTTCCATCTAAATCCCCCTTTTGATTATCTTTCTCTTTTTGAAGTACCAGTAGATTATTGTAGAACACATGTTTAAGCTTTCTGTCATTTATTTAAAATAACACGTAACTATCACGAAAAACTTCACATGAATAAACTATGAACGCTTTTCCGTGTGTAACATATACTAAATATTAACTTATTTAGGAATGAAGGGTTTCATTTGATCAACACTATATAATCCTTTAATTACACCTGATGAAGGTTCCATAAGAAGTAATGCTTTGGGATGTACAATCTTATGTACAACATATGGACCTTCAAAGATAAAGAAGAATTTTCTACATTCCTTACCGATCTTAGAACTTTTAGGATGAGATCGTACTAACCCAAGATCTCCTACCTGAAATGAGGGTTCTATAGCCTGTTGATTATAACTTTTAATTCTCCGTTCGGCATTTTTTACAATCTGTTCGCAAACTTTTTCGTCTGGAATGCATTGTTGGATCTCATTTACCGGTGGCCAAGGTAGAGCAGCTAGCAAAGGCTCACCTATAATTCGTTTGCCTAAAATTTCTATAGGTGATAATCCCGTCGTTAGGTGAGGCAATTCATTTAATATCTTTTCGAATTCTGGCTTTAGTTTGGCCCCCCGAGTATGTTTATGTGCACAATAAGTTCTACATAATCGTCCTAATTCTTTCATGACTCTTTCTACTAAATTACTTTGAGGGTGATATTTCGAAATTAAGATATGTTTGATTCCATATTGTTTTATCATATCTTGAAATCTTTGACTAATAAAGGCACTACCGTTATCAGACATAAGTCGTTTAGGAATGCCCCAGTTAACAAAGTAATTTCGGGTGAGGCAGCGTATAACGCTTGTTGTATTCGCTCGTTTCAAAGTATATAGCTTCACATGTTTGGACCAACATTCCATTACAACAAACACATAAGTTAATCCTCCTGAACTACGAGGCAGAGGGCCGAAAAAATCTAATGACAGTAGATCCCACAAACCTCGAGGAATTACAGCATATAATTTATAAGGCTTAGATTTGTTATTAACTTTAACCTTTTGACAGGTTTCACAAGCCCTAATAATACTTCTCACAATACGGGACATATTTTTGAAATAATAATACTTCATTAGATGTTTAATACATTTATGAATTCCAAAATGCCCGTAACCTTCATGAATATAAGTAATTAACTCGTCCACAACTGTTTTCGGAATGCAGATTTTCCATCTCTGGTGTTTCCTCTGTGCTTTCCAATACAACAAGTCGTTAAAATATAACCACACACCCCGGGAGTTAACTGTTTCGTCCCCATTATTAAGGTTTTGTATAATTCGTAGAATAACATTTTTCTTTCCTTTATGTAATACGGTAACCTACTACTTAGGACTCGTATTAAATGACTTTCAATAATTGGTTCTTCAATTAATTTAGCACGGTTTAAATGCCATTCAAAATAATTCCTATAACCTCCCCACCGTTTAGAATATTGAGGAGGGTCTAACAACTCTAAAGTTAAGTGTTGCTGTTTTCCTCTTGACCAATAATTTTGTTTAAACTGCTTAACAAAATCATCCCAATCCCTGAATTCAGTTCTATGCAGTACTGCCCATTCCGCAGCTTCTGCTTCTAAATGTCCTATTACAAATTGAATGCGTTTTTCATTACTCCATTTAGGAGATAATGATGTTTCAAAAGCTTTTATAAAGATTATAGGGTGAAGTTCGCCTCCTGGTTTGAATACAGGAAATCGACTTGCTACATTCGAATTTGTCGTTATGTCATCCAGACATTCTGCGAGAGAAATAGTCGGATTTTGTTTAGATTGCAGAGACGGAGTTGCATCGGATTGGCTTGCCGTGATTGCTTTATTCATATTGTTGTCGTCCGAGCTAGCAAATTCGATGCGACTGTTGTCTCTGATTATGTTATTACCTCTGCTACCTGAAATGTTCTCGTTATTATCTAATTCCGATAACCGTCTAGTAATTTCCTGTATCCGCATTTCTGTATTGGATACGCGATTAGCTAATATCGATTCTTCACTGTGCTCACGATGTGAACGCTCTGTACCTTCGTCAATATTATTATCTTTGGCAGTCTCAAGATTACTGCATATTTCAGTAATTAAAAATTTCATGTTTTCGATTTCGGTATGGTCCTTCTCTACTTGATGAGTTAATGTCTCTAATTCTACATTATCTATTGAAGAAATCTCTACAGGTTTGGTAGAGACCTCTTTAATAGATTCCAATAATTCTCTACGAACAGTTTCTGTTTGCATAGAAAATTCATCTCGTAACATATCGTTATTTTTCTGTATTTCATTTACAACTAAGATATGGACACTATCTGGTCTCTCGGTTAAGTCAGTGATATCGTTTCGCATGCGAGCTTTTTCCTCGCGCGATTCCTGGATATGTTCTTCTAACCTTTTACAATTATCAGCAATCTTATTACTAAGTCCTACTAATTTTTCCTGCATTTCAACTTTAGAAGACTCTATTTTATCACTTAATTCTCGACTGGTTTCATTAAGATATTCCTGCAACCTGTCTGTTGGTTTTGTTAGCTCCCCTTTAAGTCTAGCAGTAGATTCCTCGTTAGACTGTTTTAATTCCTGTTTTAGTTCCTCTTTTAATCTAGCAGTAGATTCCTCGTTAGACTGTTTTAATCTAGCCATAGATTCTTCGTTAGACTGTTTTAATTCCTGTTTTAGTTCCTCTTTTAATCTAGCAGTAGATTCCTCGTTAGACTGTTTTAATTTAGCGATCGCCCTAAAAAGTGATCTCATGCTCCTATCGGACATGGATTGCTCTGCGTCTGACATTTCACTTCCCGACATTATTGTAAGATATTAACTAGTTACACACGCAGACTTGTAATCAACAATCCTGTAAAAGCACACTCCCTATATACAACACTCCACTTCCAACTTGAAACAAACTCACCGGACACTTAATATTGTAATTTGTAGTTTTCGATGATCAGTGTGCTGCTATGGGCTGCAGATGTAACAGCCGTCGATGCAGCCGCTGAGATGCTGCGACCCCGCTTCCGCAACCGGCAGGACGCTGAGTCGAACACCGGAAACGTCGCTGGCTGCAACCACGCCCGGCACCGCCGTAGACAGGCGAAGCCCTCAGCAACACCTCTAATACCAACCGGAGGAACGCTCCGCAGCTGACGTACTGGGCCTATTAGTTTAGGGAGAAAAAAGGTTGTCGGGGTTTGCAGCGTTCAGCTGCTGCCCAACAGATGCGCCTTCTCGTGGAACAACTGCGTGACCGTACTGCTTGGCTGCGCTGCGTCAGATGCCCACAGCCGCGAAGTCGCCGCTGGCTGGTGAAGGCTCCACGAAAACTCGCGTTGACTTCCGAAGGACTCTTGATGTTTTGTTTCGTACCTGTGTGCCTTAGTTGCACACAAGTCCTGTTTCTAAGGTCGCCACGGTGTGGTGTAACGACGTATTAGTTTTCGTTTGATATATGTATGACCATGTGCAGACTTCGTCACCTACGTCTGTTACAACCCACTTTAAAAATGATTCATATTCTTTTAAATTGTCATAGGATGGTTCTTGAACGAAACTGTAACACATCCGTTGAGTCGTGTGCAAAGAATTACATCACTTGGGCCAATTGGTTTTTGTAACTTTTCCCAATTTAAATTTCGTTTGTTTCTCCTCAGAAATTATATTGACACACGTTATCTTGATCTAATCGATATCAGAATCACACCTTAAATAAACTTTTTAGATTCAAAGTTTCGGTGAACGACGTAAGAATTACTAATCTTGTCAAATATATTATTAATCCGTTCACACACTTCTTCATAAATAAATCTTCAAGACACGTGTTTCAACTTTAATAGCATACACTATTTTATTAGCTTCCTACACATACAGATGTGAACTTGAGCGTTGACAGACAGTGACTGACATTTCAATAAGATTAAGCTCTATATGACGTCATTGTTGTACAAAAAGAGTATAAAAATTCATTTTTAAATTTTAGAAACACGACGCAACAACTCGGTTCCAGGATCTTCTGTTGCTCCTTGGCTGTCGACCCGCGACGTATAGCGGCCAGCAATTTCCTCTCTGGTCGCGGCAACGATGATGCTGTCCCCGTTCGTTGCGCCGACCTCTCCGTACATGAAACACATAAAAAAAATACAAAACTTTTAGATAATTCACATCTATTACAAATAATAAGAAAACACATAAACAAAACTAAATTAAACTTATAGTCACCTGCAAACTGGGCTGACTTCGGTGGATGGGTGACGCTTAATTTCGTCCCACTACAACACGTACATCGCAAGCTGTTACTGATTTCCAGAATGAGATTTTCACCCTGCAGCGGGGTGTGCGCTGATATGAAACTTCCTGGCAGATTAAAACTGTGTCCCGAACCGAGACTCGAACTCGGGACCTTTGCCTTTCGCGGGCAAGTGCTCTGCCATCTGAGCTACCCAAGCACGACTCACGCCCCGTCCTCACAGCTGTACTTCCGCCAGTACCTCGCCTCTTACCTTCCAAACGTTACGGAACCTCTCCTGCGAACCTTGCAGGACTAGCACTCCTCAAGGTAGGAGACGAGGTACTGGCGGAAGTAAAGCTCTGAGGACGGGGCGTGAGTCGTGCTTGGGTAGCTCAGATGGTAGAGCACTTTTCCGCAAAAGGCATAGGTCCCGAGTTCGAGTCTCGGTCCGGCGCACAGTTTTAATCTGCCAGGAAGTTTCATATCAGCGCACACTCCGCTGCAGAGTGAAAATCTCATTCTGAAAACCTCCCCCAGGCCGTGGGTAAGCCATGTCTTCGCAATATCCTTTCTTTCAGGAGAGCTAGTCCTGCAAGGTTCGCAGGAGTGCTTCTGTGAAGTTTGGAAGGTAAGAGGCGAGGTACTGGCGGAAGTAAAGCTGTAAGGACGGGGCGTGAGTCGTGCTTGGGTAGCTCAGATGGTAGAGCACTTGTCCGCGAAAGGCAAAGGTCCTGAGTTCGAATCTTGGTCCGGCATACAGTTTTGATCTTCTTACTGATTTGTTTGACTGATGGGACTGCAAAGTGCTATACGACCTACTGCCTTCCTCTGACTTAAGCCCTCGTGAGTTCAATTTCTAAACTGAAGGAAACACTTCACGGCACTCGCTCCAGAACTGCTACAAATTCGTCAGGCAATAGACCACGCCGCTCGAACTGTGAACACAACTGGCACTGCTAAGAGTATCCTACGACTTCCACTTTGCTGGCAACGTGTTATACACAATGCTGGTGACTACTTTGAAGGTCAGTATCTATTTTGTACGACCTGTAAATAAATAGTTGGCACTATTGAAGTTCGAACCCTCGTATGTTCCTGTTTTGAAAACGTAATTTGCACACTTTGCTTCATTTTATGGACTAAAATACCTAATTACTAAATATTCTGTATTCTAATAAATAGTAAAATTGTCACTCCATAATTACCACGCGAAATAACAGTAACAATATTCGGTTATACAGGCTAATATCTCGAACCAACCACAACCGTGTGTTCTGGTGGTGACGGGCTAGTGCACACTCACTGAACATTGACTTGCTGATATTTTCACAGTGATGCCCAACAGTTGGTAGCACTTGCGCCTGATGAGAAGGTTGAACACTGGCAATTGTTTACCTCAGGTTGCCATAAAGAAAAAATACTTCCATTGCAGCTGAGAGACAGTAAAAGTTAATGTACACAATTGTATCCGTAGGGTCTGAAATGTCTAATTAAAAAGTAATTAACGACTGGAGACTAATTATGTCCGATCGTTAGTGGCCGAACAATACAGCACCATCCCCACCTACGCTAAGCTGTAACGTGTGGAAATTACAACGTAAGTCATTAAGACACGCGGTAGTGGCTTGAATCAGTGACGGAGGCGACACAACAGATATATTTAAATAATCTATATCGATCACAAATATTGACGATTACGAAACTAACATCTCTTCCGCTGGTGCTCCAAACGATAAAAGGCGATGACACGGGAGGAAGATAAAAGACCAGCGGTCCTTCCCTTATTCTCATTAGCTTTACACTGACCACTTTTACAACTTCAGGAAGTTTTGGTGTGAACGTACAACGAATACGTTGTCTCTTATCAAATGACATGTGGTTTTCCTATTGCGCACCACTACATTTCCAGTTATGATAACCTGTATAACAATTCTGTATCTGGATTTTTGCCCTTCTTTATATATTTATTTCCCATATTTTTCGATATTTTACGTGTATATGCACAAGGCTCGCTTTTTCTACCAGGCTTCATTAGCATCCAACAGTCATTCTGTTTCCCCCCAACTAGCCCGAGAGAATCTATGAGGTGTCTGCTTGATCACATACTCCTCTTCTTCCAGATGTCGATCTTGAAAAACACAATGCTACTTGCCGAAGCGAATTCTTACATTTGCTAAAAGACAGTGCAGGTGGTGTGCTGACATTAACTGTCTTAAATACAGCTTTAAGCCTACTGATTGTCACAAAATATCACTCCATGACTATGTTACCATGAAGACGTCCATTTTTACTTCTAGCTGTTTGGAATATGATCAACTGCAAATATCAAAGCTTCTATATAGCTATACACTAAAAATCCAACGTGTATGTGATAGATAGAAACTGTGTTTGAGGAGCTGACTTTCAAAACCCATTTACCTTTTTTGTATGTGTGCATTTGATAGTTTCTAGCTTGGATCCCCATGGTTTGGAGTAGGATTCGGAAATGGATCCACCCATGTTAAGTCCGCAGTAGCATTTGGAGTTGGGTGAACACCCATTAGGTGTGTCACATTGCTCCAGGTGGGTCCACCAGTGCTACAATCGGGATTTTTGTGGAGTGGATTCACCCATCCGGGTAGCACCTGGAGGCAGTACCACCAGCGATACCTCAGGGGCAGAGGGTCTGGTGGTGGTCAGGTTGCGACAGACATTGGTGCTGCAGTCCAGTCCAGTGCAATATGTTCAGGTAAGAGGTACCGGACTTAGTGTTGCCACCGATGAGAAACGGCCCATACAACTTGAGCTGTGACACTGCACATAAAACCTCGTTCATGGACCACAGTTTCACGGGGATGTTCAGTGCCTCACACTTTCGCAATGTGGCGATTAACCTTTCCAGGAAATGGAAGGTTTCATTGTTGTCGAGTACCAGCTCGGTGGTGAAATGTTCAAGTGCTTACTCCATTCTGTTGTAAAACGGATACCGCCGGCCATAATCTTCCGGTATTACTCTTTGCATAAGCTGCAGATGGTAGGGTTTCAAATGCAGCCCCTGTCCCAAAATCCTCCATAGTGTACATGGTTTTACAATTTAGAGCTTACGTGGACCATCGGTTTTTTGAACTGCATATAAAACTTTCCTCCGCGGTTGCATCTGGCCCACTTGATCGACCCACACTTTCCCGTTTGCAGAGTCAACCAGGTCCATAAATTGTCGATAACAGTGCACAATGCCCTGTTTACATGGCAGTACTTTTCCGTAATTCCCTCTGAATGCTTGCTGGAGTGTTGTAACTGATAAACACCTCGCATATCATAACACAAAATCTCTTTTCTTGCCTTGTCGCCATTTTGTCAAGGCACTGCAGTCGTATCGCCAACTGGTGGGCACGAAGCAAACTAGGCGCGTTTACGGCTCTTTCGTGCATCGATCACATTTGTGCATGTAATGCTTTGGAAAATATATAACTTTCAAATATTGCGGAAATATTGAGCCATGCTGCCTCTACAGCCATCCATAATTCCGAAAGTGTTGTCAGTTTGGCCAAACCATTTGCTCGAATTGTCCACTATGTTTTCAAACCAGTCGCGAGCAATTTCGGGCCGGTGACATGGCGAACCCCATGAATGGCTAGAAATGGTCTCCAGGTAGCCGAACATAACCATTTGCAGTCAATGATCAATTCAATTAGACGAGAAGACGCAGTCCATTCTACGTAAACACAGCCCACATCAATATGGACACACCACCAGCTTGCAGAGTGCCTTGTTGACAACCTGGCTCCATGACTTCATGGGGACCGCCCAACACTCTAACCTTACCATCAGCTTTTACCAACCGCCATCGGGAATCGTTTGACCAGGCCATGATTGTGCACTTGGAGAAAATTCTCTGCCACAGAATAATTGATAAAAACAAAACTAAGAGTGATACGGAGGTGTGAGTTGGCACTCATGAACAGAAAAATATGTAAAACTAAATTATCTAGACACGCCACAAAAATGTATAATAGTTTAAAACCTATTGTCGTCTTAAAAATTGTAAATTTGTGAAAGTTCAAAAGCTAATATCTTGGCAATACTTTGGCCGGTTAATATGAACAAAGTGTGTACGGATGCGGCTAGTAGAGCTGCATCGAGCAATCATAGCCAGTTTAGCAGAATCTATACCATTTTTAAATGACATGTCGGAATATGGGATTCGACTGAGAGAAACTGTCTTTCTGGTAATAAATAAATTTAAAGAGACAAAACTAGCAGCAGCATTCTAAAGTTTAAAGTGGTAAATGAGTAATTATGTGTTTTTATTTGTTTATTTATGTTTAGTATCAAAAATCCTGGAAAAGCAATGGCACACCTCAAGAAAATTATTATTATTTTTTGTTTTATTTACATTTTCTTTGCATGGAGCCATCGTAATGATGGCTTTTGCAAACATCAGACTTAATACTATGGTTATATTTACACTTATAAAATACACTATATTCTGTAGCTGTTGCTTCTTATGTCTATTTTTTACATTCATCACATTACAACTGATTTCCTAATGCCTCATGTTACAATCACTATCTTTAAAATTCGTTGAAAGAATATAAACATTTTGCTGTTAGAAAAGATTTTAATTTTATTTTAAAAACATTTCCCATGTATGTTCTTAGAGCGTTTGGAAGCTTTTTATGCCAAATCAAACCACTGATACATGGACTTCTATCAGTCATTTTTAACATTGTTCTGTTATGGAAATAGTTACACTTTGTTCTAGTGTTGTGATCGTGTACATCACTGCCCTCGATAGCTTCTGTTGGTTGACTTATAAAAAATACAACTGTTTTGAAGATGTACAGAGAATACATTGTCAGATATTTGTGCTGCACAAACACTTCACGACATGAATCTCTATGTCCCATCCCATGTATATGTCTTACTGCTCTTTTCTGTAGTAGTAGTAGTAGTAGTAGTAGTAGTACTATTTTGAAATGTACATCAGCTGCACAGCCCCATAGTTCAATTCTGTAATTGAGAAAGGGGTAAAGCGTTCCATAATATACTAATTTAAGTGCTTGGGTGCTTGGCTGGGAACTATCTTTGCAAGCTGGCTTAGGAGATACATGGCAATACTGACTTTTCCGCATATGAAATTAATGTGGAATGTCCACAGCAAATTTTCATCAACTCACACCCAGGGGTTTACAGTTACCATTTTCTGTTGCAGAGATATTACACACACTATTCATATTGCTGTAGTGAGAACTGCCTGTTTTAAATGCCAGTAGTTGAGATTTGGTGACATTCACCTTGAGTCCCTGATCATTGAAGTATTTTGTTACACCACTAGTAGCAAGAGATTCTAGCTCATTAGATTTTCTCCCACAGAATAAGATTGACATGTCATCTGCATAGCTTACAATATGGGATTTAATAGGTTGTGCAATGTCTGTAATATATATAAGTAAGAAGGGTCGAAGGATTGAGCCCTGTGGTACGCCTTGAAACACAGGTTCACTTCTGGACTTGGAGTTCATGATTTTATTTTCTAGTTTGTATGACAATTTAGTGCTTTGCTTACGATTCAGGTTAGAAGATTCGTGGCTTGATCCCCAATACTATAAGATTTTAGCTTTTTCAGAAGTACGAAATGGATCAGATCCAAAAATCTACCTGCAGTCTGCATCTGCTGGTCCAACAGATAGTAAACTTCATGGATGAACTGTGTAACTGCTGTGGTTGTACTTAGCCATGCTGCGAATCTACAAGCAGTTTATGATTTGTGAAAGCACTTAGCTGAGAAAGGATAATGCTTTTGAATATTTTACTAAAAGTGGGAATTAATGATATTGGTCTATAGTTGGAGACGTCTTCCTTACTTCCCTTTTTATACACTGGTTACACTACACTCATTTTTAGAATCGTTGGATACATGTTTTCTCTAATGCTGCAGTTAATCAGGTGAGTAAGAGGTTTAGAGATTTCTTTAAAGAATGCATTAGTAATAGCACTGGATATGCCATCCCATCCAGATGAAATTTTTTTGTTAGCATGTATATTGCCCTGCGAACCTCCTGCTCATTCACTTCCATAAATTCAAATTCGGTACACTGGGTGAGATGGTATTGGGTCTCTACTTGTGAATCTATAATATGGGTTGATTGTTCGCCAGAAATGTAGTAGTTATTAAAAATATTACATATAGTATCGGGTTTTTTTACAATGTAACCATCATATCTTATGCTGAGTGGTTCCATGTTCATCTTGTTGGGACCTTTTCAGTATTTGTCAATCAGCTTCCTAGATGCTTTGCATATGTTGTCAGACTGTTTTATGGTTTTGCTGTTAATGTGCTTCCTTAGGTCAACAATTTCCTTTTTAAAAGTTTGCTTGGCCCTATTGTATTTTTCCTTGAAAACCTGCATAGTAGTAGCTTTATAAAGCTGGTTTAGATAATGTACTTGCTGGCTGAGCCTAATCAGATTTGGTGGGAGTTTTAGTCTAGGATTACTTCCATTTTGACAGTGTTTAACTACCTTCCAGATTTCTCTGACTGGACAACTATATTCGTAATGATGCAGTAGGGTAGAGTAGAATTCATTCCATTTCCCGTCCAACCCTTTTACATGGTACACAGAATCCTTTATTATTACCTTTATTACCAATTCTGTGTCATTCACCAGCCACAGCTGGACAGACGGCATCAAGATAAAACATTATCAAAATACATGAATACTCAGTATTGCTGAGGTTCCATATCTTCCTCTCAGTTTTTCCTTCATTAATTTTCATTTTGTTCATGATAAACCAGGCCTTAGCTTCATTGAACAAAACTTCTGCTTGTTGGACTGCCTCGTCAACATTGTCTCCTTTTGAGAACAAGGTTGTATCATCTGCAAACTGCAAGGTGTGCCCATTGGACCCTATGTCTTTTACAAAGATAAAAAACAGCGGGGGGGCCCTATTACCGATTCCTGTGGCACACCATGCTGTAGCTTCTTCTCACCTGAATCAGTTATTTGCACAGAGACAATCTGTCATCTGTTTCTCGTGTGGGATTCAAGAGTCTGCAGTACAGATCCCCCTGTACCATATTTTTTTTAGCTTTCTGAGCAGGGCCTTAAGTGGAATGCAGTCAGATGCCTTACTAAGGTCACAGATTACTAGTGCTATAGACCTTTGTCTTCAAAACCTTGACTTATGTTTGTAACTAAGTCAAGTACAGCTGTTGTTATTGACCTGCCCTTCCAAAAGCAATGTTGTGCATCATAAAAGAGACTATTTCCTTCAAAGTAACTTAATAGTTGTTCTTTCGTTATAGATTGCATTACCTTCGCTAGTACTGGTATTATAGATATGGGCCTGTAGCTTGACACTTCATGTGGGCTGCCTTTTTTGTACACAGGCACTGTGTGTGCTTCTTTCAGATCTGGAAATTCCCCTGCACAGAGGCTTTTATTTATTACTATTGCTAATGGTTGTGCAATTTCACTGATTATAGTTTTTAACATAGTACAGGAAATGCCATAAATATCAGGGCTCCCTGAAGATTTGTAGCTTTTTACAATTTTTATTATTTCTTTTGGATACACTCTCTTCCACATTACCATGCTGCATTTATTCTCAAATTTCACAGCAGCTGCAGGATCTATTCCAAAGTCATGAATTTCATCCACTGTGTTTTCCACTATTTTTTTATAAAATAGTCGTTAAACTCATCTGGACTGCAAGAATTAGAGCAAGAGGTGGGCTGTTTCCTGTGCTCATTAACCAGGTCCCATGCTGGTTTACAAGGGTTGTGAGCTTCTTCAATAAATCTGGCATTGCTTTCCTTCTTTGCTTTTTCTGCTTCCTTTCTGTAGATCCTTTTGGTCTGTAAATAACTAGAGTACAGTCTATCCTTAATATCTATATCTTTAGAAGCTATGACATTGTCATTTAGTACTTGGACAATACATTTTATTTTGGCTAGTCTAGGAGTATACCACATCTTTACTATGTTAGTTTTTTTGTCTACATTTTGATTTAGCATTTGAATATCTCTTGGGTTTTACTAGGAAATGTTCATCAAATTTCACTTTAAGGGTCTGGAACACGTGATTGAATGCATAATTTGGTGGTAATTCATAAATTATTTGGTGCCAATCTATAAAAGACACTGTAGTTTTGATATCATCTAAGCTTTTCTTTGTAATAACTCTATTTCTGAATACATAATTTGAATGCCAGCTGGGAATTTGTTGTGTACTTAATGAGTTTGTCCATAATTTCATGATTACTGCATGGTGATCTGCTAGTATAGGATCCACCACACTCACTTTGTAGTCCCAACTATTTAGGTTTGTCACAATTGTGTCAAGACAAATAGCTCCACCTGTTGGTAGAGAGTTTCCTACAAATAGCCCATAGCTGCTTACTAAGTTCATGAAAGCTCTTTCTTTGTCATTACTTTCTCCAATATGAATGTTGAAGTCTCCACATAAATCCCATTTCTCATTCGCTAGTTTGTCTTTAAGAGCATTAATATTTGAGGTATTCAGCATTTGTTTCTGTAGCACAATTTTTGTTATTTTAGGCACAACTGAATTTTTGTATTCTATCACCTGACGGAAGTGGTCAGAATAAAGAAAATCTAAGTTACTGTAATTTACCTTATCTATAACATATCTGTTGATTATAGCATAATCTATTGTAGTGGAACATGTGTCTGTCATCCTGGTGTCAGAGTTCACTATATTTACAAGATTATATGAGATCAGTACAGTTTCAAGTTTACTATACTATTTGAGTTTGCATCTATATTAAAGTCACCTAATATAGTAAGGTCATTAGAACTGGCCTGACCAACAAAACTACTAAGTTTATCCATAAACGACATTATATCAGCATTTGGTGGCCTATATACTCCAATCATTTTATGCATTGGTAACTTAAGACCATTACTGTGGAGTACAATACATGTAATTTCAATTGATCCTTCTTTGGTGTGGTGTTCAAGAATGGAAGTTTTTTAGCTTCTATATCCTTATTACCATAAACATTTTGGCTATGGTGACAGACCATGCACAGAAAACTCCAACTTATTATGATAAGACACTTTTATTAAGGTTCGTATAATTACAGAAAACACAAGAAAAACAATGCAGTATTTCATGACATGCATATCACTCAGTCAAGTAGTAGACAGGACGCCCAAAGAATCTTGACTCTCCAACGACCATTTACTATTTACTCTGCACTTCGCTGGTGGAGTTACTGGCAGTCGACTGTCGCCAAGTCCCCTCCCCCCCCCCCCCCCCCACTGGTGGGAGTGTGGAGCACTGGGCAAAGGACGTGGGTCTCTTCCTGTGTAGTGGCGTTGTGGGATGCTCACTGGTTGATATCAGCGTATGCTAAGAGTCCATACTGTCTGTGCAGGGTGAACTAGCGCTCGTATAGTCCACCATCCAGTGGAGGGGGGAGGGGCAGACTGGTCGACCTGCATGTGTGAACTGGACTGGCACAGAAGATGTTGTCGTTGCAGTACAGGCGGAGACGGGGATGCAAATCTTGAGCATCCCACCAGTGCTGAACGTTGCAGCTATGGCAGGTGTATCCACCCCATTTGGAATAGGGACTGTGCGCGGGATGGTGATATGTGACGTGGGTGTGCACCCACGTGAAGTTTCCCCTATGCGGAGGACGAAGATGGATCCCTCATGGAGCTGCAAGGAAAGCTCGTCACTTCGGCACTCAGCGGCGTTTATTGAGATGCGAATTTCATTGACAGTGCGTGTAGAGGGCACTAGGTGGTGTGGGGGGGAAAAGTAACGTAGTTCAGGAGAAACGCTGGAACACTCTGTGGGGGATTGTGTGCCAACACTTGGGATGGGGTAATGTCCCACACAACATGTGGTTGAGCCTGAGGTTGTGGATTGTCACACGTAGTGCCTGTGTGAAACAAGGGTAGAGTATTGCCATACCTAACCACTGAGTTGCCCACAGGTGTAGGCTCGGTGCACATATGATAATGGTGGGGCGCAGGGGAGTGGGCAGTCTGTGTGAGATCGGGGTCATTACCTGATGGAAGAACCCTCGACTCAAGGGGGTGTGGTACAGGTTCCTCGATCGTCCAGTCTGGTTTCATGCGTTGGAGGGAAACTGTCTGCTGGCAGCCACTGACAAGGATGTCCATAGTATTGTTCCTGCGAGAGACTACTTGATGCAGGCCAGAGTAAGGTGGCTGTAATGCCGTTTTGACTGTGTCACCCCGTAACATAACGAACTCGCAAGAGTCCAGTTCTGCATGCAGGAATACCCATGGACGGGTATGTGATCATGGAGGACGTATGCGGATCGTGGCTAAGTGTGTCTGGACACGCTAAACTGGCGTGGGGAGGTGGGATAGATTGGCGATTGCTTTGTCATTGACGAACTCTGCGGGGAGAACTAGGGTCTCACCATACAGGAGCTCTGCAAGTGAAGCCCGGAGGTCTGTCTTGTAAGCCGTGCGTATTCCTAGCATAACCAAGGGAAGGGCGTCGCACCACTCACCACCGTGGCACATGAGAGCCGCTTTCAGAGTCCTGTGGCACCACTCGACCTGTCCACCACTCTGAGGGTGGCAAGCCGTAGTGCAGAATCTATCAGCCCCACAGAGGATGAAGAGTTTGTCGAACAACAGGGATTCAAACTGTTTTCCCTGGTCGGTGGTGATAGATGTAGGGCAGCCAAATCGAGCTATCCAGGAGGATACGACTGCGTTTGCTACGGAACCCAATGTGATGTCCTGCAGGGGTATTGCCTCCACCTAACGTATAATGCGGTCAACGATGGACGGGATATACCTGAAACCATCAGACACAGGTAACGGTCCTACGAGGTCCACATGTACATGTTGGAAGAGGCCTTTCAGGATGTCAAATTTACCTAGACTGGGTTGTGTGTGCCTGCCGACTTTGCTGCGCTGGCACTGTAAACAAGCACGAGCCCAAGTACGACAATCCCTCTTCACATCTGGCCACACAAAGCATTCTGTAACCAGGTGCGTAGTAGCCTTAGCACCAGGATGTGCCAGGTTATGTAACGTAGGGAACACTTGGCGATGCAGCACAGGGGGAACAATAGGCTGGGTGGTGCCCATGGATGTATCACACCACAGTGGCGTGGCCGAGCCCGGTAGGTTACATGAAACGATATGAAGGGAGGTATCTGGGTCCTGTCAGAGGTTGTGCAATTCGGTGTCACTGTCCTGTAAGTGGGCCAATTCGTCGAAATTAATGGCGGACGAAATTGCAGTGATAAGTGATAGGTAGTCAGCCACCACATTTTCTGAACCTCGAATGTAACGGATGTCAGTTGCGTATTGACAAATTAAGTCCAATTGCGAAACCTACGTGGGGGAAGGTCATCAGTGGGCCTATGGATAGCCTCCGCAAGGGGGCGATGGTCTCTGAAAATTGTTATATTCCTTCCTTCGATGTCTGTGCAGAAATATTTTACAGCTTCATAAACAGCAAGCAATTCTCTGTCAAATTCTGACCATTTACGTTGAGCTGTTGATAGTTTTTTGGAAAAAAACCGGAGTGGTTGTGTCGTGTCATTGACATGCTGTTGGAGGACTGCACCTATTGCAAAATCACTTGCACTCGCTGTAATAGAGATGCAGGCATCTGGCAAAGGGTGGGCGAGAGTGGCACCACGTGCTAATGCTGATTTAAACTCTTCAAAAGCTCTCGCCATGTTGTCAGACCACTGTACTCGGCAACTGCCCGAGATTTGTTTCCCGGCCAATGCATCAGTCAAAGGGGCTTGAATTGCTGCCGCCATCGGCAGGTTACAACCGTAGAAACTGACAGTTCCTAAAAACCGGCATAATTCACAAAACGACACTGGAAGAGGTAGATCACGAATGCAGTCAAACCACTCCTGCGGGGGGCCTATACCATCCGAAGAGACGGTGTACCCCAGAAAAGTGACAGTGTTGCAGCGGAGTTGTGACTTGTCATTATTGATCTCGACTCCGTTACGTGTCAATAAGTCCTGTATCGCGGCCGGGTGGAGTTCATGTTCCCTGTCGGAGGGGGAAAAAATTAGTGTGTCTTTGAGGTGTGCGTAGCAATATGTGCAGTTAAACAGGAGTGAGTCTATAAAACGCTGCCAAGGCTGGGCCTCGTTTATGAGACCATAAGGCATGTAACAGAATTCGTACAGGCCAAAAGGTGTTATGACTACTGTCTTTGGTATGTCACACTGTTCCATTGGTATCTGTAAGTAAGCCTTGTGGCAGTCCGAGACACTGAAGATGCGTGCTCCGCTAAGTACTTGCACAAAGTCTTGTATGTGTGGTATCGGGTAGGCTCACTCATTGTTTCCTCTTGCATAACGAACTACCCACACAATATGGTTGTGGAGCCAGACTGACAGTATCCCATACATTGGTGTAATGTTCCCTTCTTATTGCACTCCCTACTAAGTATACTCTTTCATAATCCCTAAATTTAATATTAGCAGAAGATTAATGGATGGCAGAACTGGTCCATAAAGTGGTTTATATTTTCAGATATAAGGTTTTGCTTCTCTCCTGGAGCAGGGGCAGGGTGGTTGTGGTTGAGGCCTCTCTTCATGTTTTCTCAGTCCGGGATCAATGACCACTCCCCCTTGCAAAGACCAATCTTTTACCCCTCTGTTTTCCCAGTTTTTATATTTTGGCTACCGTTTTTTTACCTCCTCCTGCATGTGTCTTAACTTCCTCATTTTTACAGTTTGACTCCTCTGACTGGATCCGTCCACTTTTAGCACACCCTCTCCCTTCTGCTTCGGATTTGCAGGACTAATGCCCTCACCGTTTAGTACTGTAACCTTCCTCTCAATTAATCGATCCTAATCCTCTCCAGTCTTTTTCCTACCTCTTCAATTCTTCTGCCAGAAGAAAGAGCCTGGAGGAGAGGCGCTGTGTGGACCTCACCAGCAGTTGAGCTCCTGTGAGGAGATTGTATTTGGTATTTGGAGCTTGCTGTGAACAGTTATCTGTGTACACATGTTCATGTTGCATCTTCATTTTGTAATACAGTGTTTTATAGCAACATTATTCCGCTTTCTGTGATTCATTGCAAACAATCAATCCAGAAACTCCACACTATTTTAAGAACCAAGAGTCTCTAAAATATTTGTAATCCATCGTTACATATAAATTTCGGAGTGGCAGAGTCAGAGTCAGACCCAACGTCGGCACATAGTCTACTCTTCTCCAGAAGCACCAAAGGAGCCACAAACTTTAACTTCCCCTTTCTTTTGGCG
Organism: Schistocerca piceifrons; assembly: GCF_021461385.2. Lineage (NCBI taxonomy): Eukaryota > Metazoa > Arthropoda > Insecta > Orthoptera > Acrididae > Schistocerca > Schistocerca piceifrons. Next base: position 17,115,732 of record NC_060145.1, read on the forward strand.
ATCATCATCTGTTGTCACGTGCATTCTCTCCGTTAGACACTGTGACCAGTTTTGGATTTTACACGGGTTACTAGTGTGTAGTTAGACATCAAGAATTGTACACTACCACCTAGAATTGTGTACTACTACCTTTCTTCCTAGAGCCTAAGCAGTTTTCACCCATTACCAAGATTTGAATCACCACTTCTACTCTGAGAACCAGCCCTCTAGCTTCATCTCAGCTGTAGAGATAAGTTTATTATAAGAGCTTTCGACAGATAAAACAATGTATGGCTAGTTGCATAAAGACATTGTGATTTATGGAACATTTGAGAAAAGAAAATAACAGATTATTTTAAAATGTTGGTTTATATTTTTATTGCAATATTCTAGTGTTTCTACTTTTTGAATATTGTACATAGCACCTAAAACAATCTCACTTATGTAGTAAAAAAACGTAATTACATACAAAACTTCTGTAAGTAAGTAGAAAATACAAAAAGTATTGTTTTTGAACAATTATTAATTAGTGAACAGTCTGTATATGGTCACTCCATGGTTTTCTCTGATATTTGAGACGAACATAAAGTATTCTTGTACCACTTTATTTTGTGTCCGTTCTTATATCAAGAGGTAGTTTCTGTTCCAAGAAAAATAAATAAATATTGAACATTGGTGTGTCATTTCCTCTCTAATCACTCTGCCTACAGCTGGCAGACTTCACTTTGATCCATCCTACAGCTTGTTACAGTCTGTAGGTCCCTGGGACCTCAACTTGACAGCTTCTAATCCTTCTTAGCTCCTTTCCCCTTCTTTGAGGCTGAGCCACTCTTGCTGGAAATAAGCCTCACAATGACCTTCACTGCCACGACTGCTGCCGCTACAGCTGCTGCTGCGCACGCCAGCAGGAAGAGGATGACATCTAGCAGCAGGTACTGGTACCACGTCAGGTCCAGAGCCGCAGACCGCATGTGGCGCGCCCCACCGTGGCGCAGTACGTACTCTATGGAGTTGATGGCCGTATCCAGAGGCTTTTCCGGTCGGTCGTGGAACAGCCTGGAGTACTTTTTTGCGTTCTCCATATATCTGAAATAATAATTTTATACGTGTACCCAGTACAATTAGTGTGCAAGGAGAGAAAGAAAAGAAAAAATAATGATATAAAATTGGTTTAGGGAGTGTGTTAACAATAAACTGACTGAAATAAATTCTCTGACCACGAATATCTTGGCATCAGCTGTACTAGATATACTACCTACTGGTGACACACACAAATTTGTGCCAGACCGGGACTCGATCGTGGATTTCCTGCTTATTGCAGGCAGTCACCTTAACCACTTTGACTATCCGTGCATGCCTCGCATACCGACCCAAACTTCCATGTGCCACACTGTCCACGTTCCTATACAGTAGTCCCCCAAATTCATCATTTAATGCTCACAGCTTTACCCCGTATTCATGTGCCTGTGAGAACGAGGCTATGACCATTAAGTAATGAGTGCAAGGGACTATGATACAGGTATGTTGACAGTATGACGTGTACAAGTTTGGGTCGGTCAGGAAGGCATGCAGGGTAGACCAAGTGGTTAATGCAACCGCTTGCGGTTGTCAGGAAATTTGGGTTCGGGTCCCGGTCCCGGTCCTGGTCAAGCACAAATTTTCATGACACCAGTAGGTAGTACATCTGTAATTAATACAGCTGATGCTAAGGTATTCAGTCAGCGAATTTATTTGGGACAGCTGTCAATCATAATTAATCCTAGCAGTATCAAGGCATTTTCCACAATGCACATTACCGAGGGGGGGGGGGGGCGGGGAAGTGGGGTACTTTATGCCTACAGTAAAATGTTGAAAGAAACAAATCTCATTAACTGTTGTTGAATAATATGAACAACATACTTTTCACAGAGGTACTGAGGTATAAGTAGGGTCCAGAATTTGAAAACAGGTTTTAGAACACTCTTGGCAACATCAATAATGTGTACTTCTGTCTTCATGACCACTACAAAAAAGTTTTAAAAATGCAAATTTTGTTTATTGTTGGTTGACTGTTACTCTCAACTCATCAGTAAGTAGGGACCTGAACCTCAAAATACTGAATACAACGTTCATTGTGGAAAGTAACATCAGTTAGCCTACTGAGATTTAAAATTTTGGTCTACGTTTAACTGAAAAATTTAAAACCCCCGAATTTATAGGGAATCAGGTAGAAGGATTAATTAAAAACAATAAAATTAGAGAACTGACTCTGCTCTATTTTGTTGTACAATCACCGTAAGTTATAAAACATATGATGACACAAATTACATGTAAACATGTTCAAAGGTTAAATATTCTATTCTATTTTATTTTATTCGGAATGGGAGAAGCCTGTACCACTCAAATGTTACTGGAAAGTGACATCAGAATGAGATGCACTTGTCCAGCACATTTTCCAACTGCCGTAGACTTTCGTGGTGGCATAGACTTTTACAGAAGTAAGGTGTGAGTGGTGATGAGCGGCAGGAGGGGGGGGGGGGGGTTATTTGTAGGTTATTCTGAGCTCAGTAGTGAAGCGGTGAGGCATCCCCTTTAACAATACAGCACTGTGATAGTGTTGATATGATACCAGCAGCTAGGGACAATAATTCTACTTAGTCCCACTGTGACGTGAAAGTAATGTTGTGTCTGCTCTGTGCTGTGAATGGAACTGATGAGAATGGTTGCTGTTTTCAGTTTTACAGTAAAGGTTCCGTGGTGGACTCCCCTTGCGTCAACGTGTCACAACTAACATTTTACATTCTTAATGCAGAAATGGAAATGACTTGTAGGTTATAGACCAGTGAATAAGTCACATCTTTGTTTTCCGATCAGACTCGAGTGTATACTATGCAAGAAATTGCCTCATTTCTTTTCCTGCCAAAGTAATTACACACCTTTCATTTTGATGTCAGTCCAGAAGGACAAATGTGTAGTTCATCGTAGATAAATAATAAAGCCTTCTGTTGCATTCCAATTAATTATACTGTGTCCGTTGATTCATTCGTGGAACAAAATCTATACTATAAATGTCTTCTAGTTATGTTGATTCATTCGTGAAACAAAATCTATACTATAAATGTCTTCTAGTTATGTTTACAGAATATTACGTGGCCTCCACACCTTAGAAATGCAATGCAGTATTAGCACGTGCAATCCAAAAATAGTGCATGTAAAAAAAACGGAACTTGTCACACAACTCCAGTGTCACATCCATATATGTTGGTGAATATATGAACCTACTTACATTAGCACATTTTTAACTCATTTTCGCGTTACCTTCGCGATTTTCCAAGTTAATGTAGATGGGGTTCAGACTATTGTTCTTAGAATTTGTTCAGCCCCTTTCCCTGGTATGGTCAAAAAGTCGAACAAACTCAACACAGACAGGCAGAGATGTGTATAACACCAAATATTAAACAACTTACTTCAATTAAATTAATAAGAAAGTACCAGAATGTTTTACAAATGCGTTGGTGTCTAAAAATATTTGTAAATAGCAGGACCCAAACCTGCTCCTTTCGAGTTGATAACTACATGTCTTTACCCACTATAGTGCAGTGTAGTCACTCAACTTCTGACACTGCGTCTCATCACAATCTCCTGAAAGCTTTTACCGGCGATGGGACATTAACAGAAATTTACTTCTAACAAATCGTATCGAAAGTGACATGTTTGCGATAAATGCTAAATGCACAGTTGCCGTGAAACGACATGGTGTCACATGACGTAACTTAAGTTAAAATACAAAAGCAGTGAAATACGTTAAGTAAAAACGACGTCTCCGGAGTTCTTTATTAGTCGACTGTTATCGAGTTTTCATGGAAGACACGACATTTTGAAGTCATTTCCCAGGAAGCTTCGAGTGACACTGTTTCCTCCCTTACAGAATACATCTGTTCTCATGTTGTATTTTCGTTAGAAGTACTGCATATCAATGAGTGACAAAGACGCCTCTCTTCCTAAAGTATTTTCATTTTCTTTTTTTGATATTTCAAACATTTCAAAAGTAAAGCCACTTGCTCTAATTTCGACTTTAATTTAGTTTATTTATTGATCATTTTAACCGAACTAACACAGAACAGCCGCTGAGGCTAAATAATATCTTCGAGACGGAAGAAAACGTCAATACATATCCGTGACATCAACAAGGTTACTTTGCAAAAGCAGTATTTGGTATCATTGAGAGGAGCAGAAAGGGTTACTTCTGTTCCCAACAGACTGAAAATTCGCAGTAAGTAGCAAGTCCAGTACAAATTTAGAAATGGCTGATAATGAAATTTTCACTGACATCAATAAATGGTCTAAAGGTGAAATTAAATTCTGAAAATACCCACTATATGCAATTCAGAATCTGTAAGAGATTTCCTTCCAGCATTGGTTTAACGTGAAGACATGCAGATTGAAGAGCTTGACAATGTTAAATTTCTGGAATTACAACTCGATAATAAATTCAGTTTGGAAGGGCATAACACAGAATTGCTGAAGCTCGTGAACAAATCTGTACTAGCGATGAGAATGATGTCAGACGTACGAAATATATATATAAAAAAAAGCTTGCATACTCTGCTTCCTTTCTCTCTAGTATGCCATACGGGATCATATTGTGGGGTAACTCGTCATATCGAGCAAAAGTTTTTAGCGTGTAATAAGATTCACTTAAGGTGTAAATTCAAGAACATCAAGTAGAAACCCGTTCAAGGAACTTTGAATTCAAACTAGTGCTTCTCAGTATATTATTCCTTAATGAAATATCTCTATTTCCAACCAATAACTCAATACATAGTATCAATACCAGCAATAAGAACAATCTACATAAAGACCTAAAATCACTTAGTATTTCAGTTCTGACAGCACTTGGTCGCCGGCCGTTGTGGCCGAGCGGTTCTAGGCGCTTCAGTTTGGAACCACGTGACCGCTACGGTCGCAGGTTCGAATCCTGCGTCGGGCATTGATGTGTGTGATGTCCTTAGGTTAGTTAGGTTTAAGTAGTTCTGAGTTATAGGGGGACTGATGACCTCAAATGCTAAGTACCATAGTGCTCAGAGCCATTTGAACCATTTGAGCACTTAGTCACAACAGTCAAGAGGCTTATACCAAGTGAGAATGCTAAAACTTTGCTATCGAATCCCTGTCTTGTATATTATGCTTTGAGGCGTTAATCGACGTTCACTATTTTGTTTTGAAATCGTTTTAGATACTTGTTTTTCTTCTTCCATTGGCTATTCTAGCCACTGTTAATACAAGTTTGGAAATCTCCCACCAGAGTGCATTAGGATGCTGTAACGTAAGTATCCGTTCATCGTAAGACAATGATTGGTCAGAAGCCGCAGCACACGTACTGTGGTGTTGTTACGCTCTTGGAAATACGTCCTACTTATGTATGAGATATCTTATTACTAAGTTACGTTAAATGAAACTTTAACATATTCAGTCATCAACGTTTTTCTTAATCTCGATTTAGCTACGTAGTTTTTATTTCAAAAATCGTGTACAGTCACAGCTTCTGCAGCGTTGTTCTCCGATTGTCGCGCTGTTAATGTGCAGCATGAAAATGGCTGAACCTGCTTTCTGTTCCGTAGTCAAACACGCGCGTGGAACACGGTTAAAAAGTGCCGAGAAATAGGCTGCTCTTAATCTTTTTCATAATTTTACGGAGATAATAGGCTTTGAAGTTTTCCCCGTGACATATATAATGCAGTTTTTACACAAACCCTCCTTGAATGTGTACCGCAGTCGTTAGCGAAATGGAATGTGAACCAGTTGAGGTTAAAAGTGCGTTGATTAAAATCTTCATGGCATCATCGTTGTTTTTTCTTCTCGCTCAATGTGAAATACCCACATCTCGTAATTATAAAACTCATCATCATTTTTTATGAATAATGGACGTCTTCTTGTTTCTAATTACACAATGGACGCGAAATTCCTGTTTCCATTTCAAATACAAATTCTTAATTATCGTTGTTTTATGCAAGACTTTATAGAAGTTGTTGAAGAAAACATAACAATTTAATTTTTAAGGCAAAAATGAAAAACCAAATCCTCTTTATTTGGACTATGTCTATCGTTTTACCACAGAGGTAGATAAGTATCGTACAAACATGAAAAACAATCATTTTCACAGCATCGAGCACATCGTACAAATGCTGCATTTTTACATTTTTTTACTGTACCATTATAATACGAACCCAACAGAACTGATCTGGACCCAAGCTGCGGGATTTGGCCCGAGAAGTAACAAAGACTAAGCTGCCAGTCGTACTGGAACTTAACGCAAGCAGCTTTTTCACACGTCACTGCCGAAAGCTGGCGGTATGTATAACGGCTCGTCAAAAGAAAAAATGTAGCGCCTGGTTGGCTTCTTGGATTCTGTTGTTGATAGGCTCTTTATCAACGTAGCAGGTGACACTTCCAGAATAGAAATATATTTATCGGATTCCGATAAGGAAGGAGCTAAGAGATTATCAGACAACTGATTGTAAGTAATACCTTCAGTGGCTTCAATATTTAACTATACGTTGAAATCCTTCAATACTCTCTTACGTTACACACAGCTTATGCAGAAAAATTACCCTCTGCGTTGCCTAAAAACGATAACGTGTTGCGGTTTTCGTCTAGTCGTCTAAGGAGCGTATTATGGGAGATTTGCACCGTATTATTTCATTCAGCTCACAAATTAAATGACATTCGAAGTTGTATTGGTCCTCTGCTCGTCGCTTTTGACAAGTGAACTGCAGCTGGTCACGTCACTGCAGACTAGCTGTACCAGCTGACCGGCCAGTGCTGTCCAAGTTAAATGTGCCGGTAAAGCTGTTCCGTATTATCGCTAAGTGGATGTGTGCGTAACGCACAGCACAAAACGTACCATTATTGTCGTACGCGACAGTACTCGAGACAGCTGGGGTGTAGTCCAACGTGAAACGGAAATCGAATAGGTTTCCAACAAATGCGGAAGAATACATAGTGCAGTGTTTTCATCACGTTTATTCTTGCGATGAACAGATTACAGCGACAGTTTGACGAACAGTTAGTAGAACAAAGCGCGCGAAATATGATCCGTTACTTTAGTTTCCTTGCTTGCTAACTGTGTTCGCAGTAAACGTGCGTTATTTTTGTGATTGTGTTTCTTTTCTTTGGAGGTATTGAGTGTGAGTGAAGTGAGCTATACTATCTTACGAGTAACTGCAGCGTATCACGAGTTCAGACACAGCGCAGTATGAATTAGTTGTGTAATTTATTAGGCAAAAGTTTGGGGCATGCCGATGGGATAAAAGTGAAATAACTTGATCCGAAAATCAATCAAGAACAAAAACAGTGTAAATACTGGCAAGAGTACACACGACATTTTAACAGAACAATGTAAAGTGCAGCTGAGTGGTTGTGAAGTGAAATACGCATTTTTCTGTTTCACGTGTCTCTTGACAAACAGTAGTGACAGTGCCTGGACTGAGGGTGGTACCACAAACTTAAAAAAATTTTACGAAAATGTCTCAAAAACCGGTATATCCTGAGTAAACTGATAGACTGCATTAAATTGTGCGGCAAATTCGACCTGGCCTTAAGGCGCCATGACGAAACAGAAAATTCCAAGAACCCAGGAATTTTTCGAGGACTAGTTGATCTGATGGCAGAACTCTACGGCGTCTTGAAGCAGCATATCGAAAAATCAGAAAATCGGGTTTCCTTAGGCCTCTCCAAAACAATTCAAAATGAACTGTTGGATTTAATTTACTAGATATGCCTAAATCTGATCAGGAATGAACTGTCGAAGACATATTTCCTTGCTATCGGAGTGAACGAAACCACTGACTGTGAAAATTTGTCAAACTGGTCGAAATAATCCGCGATGAGTTGCTGGGGCAACTTAACGGTAGATTTATTTCCTTTGTACGACCAAGAAGTCGCACTGCAGAAGATGTAACTAAGGCTGTTCTCAGCAAGCTAGAGAAAATGAACGTAAGTGTAACACCTGAGAAACTGAGAGCTCAGTGTTACGACGCTGCTGCTGTTAAGAGTGGCCCCAAAAGTGGAGTTCAAATCAGGATTAAAGAGGTGTATAAAAATGCTGCTTCATTCACTGTTACGCACATTAGTTAAATTTAATTGTTAAACGTTGTGTGACATGAATAAGCAAATGCGGATCTTCTTCAGCAACTTGGAAGGAATTTGTACCCTTTTTTTCGCAGTCTCCTAAACACATAGCCGTTCTTGACGATATAGTGAAGAAACGTGTTCCTACTTGTCCTCAGTCAATCCGGTGGAATTTCAAATCACTGAGCGTAACAGCTATACACAAATACCAGAAGGAAAGTTTTGTGGGTGGAAAATGTCATTGGTGATGATAGTAATAATTAGAAGACAATAAACAAGGCTATGAGGCTCAAAGGTTTCCTGCAAGACGGAGATTTCGTCTTCTGGCTACATTTTTTAAAAATAAAGTCCTGCCTCGTTTTGACCTGACTCCAGCAAAGGAATATTGATGCAGTGAAAACCGTTGAATATGTATCTCAGTTCGGAGCTTCTGCCCAGCATGTTAGGGCCGTTTCACTGAATCAAGAATGGCGCATGCATGTGACGGCAACGTGACTCAGATCAATGATTGATTCAGTTGTAAGGATCACTTGTCACTTACACAATTCTTTGAACCGTCATTCTTTCCAAACATAAAATTGTTTTCGCAGAAAAGGAATTGAATGTAGCTGTCAATGTTTATGTTATGTGAAGTTGTTAAATGCTAATTTAACTTACAGTAATAAGTAGTTTCAATCACGACAGCAACAGCAGATCGGCCATTTAGCGCCCTTAGACGTCTGAAGTCATATCTCCGATCAACAATGGGACAGAAGCGATTGAACAACTTGGCTCTTCTTCATGCCCACCGAGATGTTTTGTATGAATTGGATATCCGACCGGTCATCAACAACTTCATATTCAATTATCCAGCCAGACAGTCGACATTTGCACGTTTCTAAATACACTCTGGCCCTAACGATGGCATTTAAGGCAATATTAAAAAATCTTTATAAACTAGAGACTTAAATACATACATAATGTTAAATTTTCAGTTTCGAAATCTTAGTACTAGTTTAGTACTGTATTACTATATTACTGCAGGCCGGAGTGACCAAGCGGTTCTAGGCACTACAGTCTGGAACTGCGCTACCGCTACGGTCGCAGGTTCGAATCCTGCCTTGGGCGTGGATGTGTGTGATGTCCTTAGGTTAGTTAGGTTTAAGTAGTTCTAAGTTCTAGGGGACTGATGACCTCAGCAGTTTAAGTCCCATAGTGCTCAGAGCCATTTGAACCATTTTGAACTATGTTCCTGTATTACTTATTCGAAAATACTTAAATACTTTTAGGGTGTAAGATCCAATTAAAACCCGCTATTTACATACTTCTTGACTGAAAGTATTAGGCATACTGTACAAACATTATCAACTGTACTAAAGCATTAACTTTGAGATATTCTTTTTATTTAATGATCCCCGAGCCTTATTCAAAGTAAGCTTAAATTATCTATTTCACTTATTAATGAAAGTGCTACTATTGTGCGACGGCAATATTTTATGTTTTATTCTTTTAATGATAGTTTAGGATTTATTTAAATATAATTTCAGTCTTTTCAGAGCTACACTCCTGGAAATGGAAAAAAGAACACATTGACACCGGTGTGTCAGACCCACCATACTTGCTCCGGACACTGCGAGAGGGCTGTACAAGCAATGATCACATGCACGGCACAGCGGACACACCAGGAACCGCGGTGTTGGCCGTCGAGTGGCGCTAGCTGCGCAGCATTTGTGCACCGCCGCCGTCAGTGTCAGCCAGTTTGCCGTGCCATACGGAGCTCCATCGCAGTCTTTAACACTGGTAGCATGCCGCGACAGCGTGGACGTGAACCGTATGTGCAGTTGACGGACTTTGAGCGAGGGCGTATAGTGGGCATGCGGGAGGCCGGGTGGACGTACCGCCGAATTGCTCAACACGTGGGGCGTGAGGTCTCCACAGTACATCGATGTTGTCGCCAGTGGTCGGCGGAAGGTGCACGTGCCCGTCGACCTGGGACCGGACCGCAGCGACGCACGGATGCACGCCAAGACCGTAGGATCCTACGCAGTGCCGTAGGGGACCGCACCGCCACTTCCCAGCAAATTAGGGACACTGTTGCTCCTGGGGTATCGGCGAGGACCATTCACAACCGTCTCCATGAAGCTGGGCTACGGTCCCGCACACCGTTAGGCCGTCTTCCGCTCACGCCCCAACATCGTGCAGCCCGCCTCCAGTGGTGTCGCGACAGGCGTGAATGGAGGGACGAATGGAGACGTGTCGTCTTCAGCGATGAGAGTCGCTTCTGCCTTGGTGCCAATGATGGTCGTATGCGTGTTTGGCGCCGTGCAGGTGAGCGCCACAATCAGGACTGCATACGACCGAGGCACACAGGGCCAACACCCGGCATCATCGTGTGGGGAGCGATCTCCTACACTGGCCGTACACCACTGGTGATCGTCGAGGGGACACTGAATAGTGCACGGTACATCCAAACCGTCATCGAACCCATCGTTCTACCATTCCTAGACCGGCAAGGGAACGTGCTGTTCCAACAGGACAATGCACGTCCGCATGTATCCCGTGTCACCCAACGTGCTCTAGAAGGTGTAAGTCAACTACCCTGGCCAGCAAGATCTCCGGATCTGTCCCCCATTGAGCATGTTTGGGACTTGATGAAGCGTCGTCTCACGCGGTCTGCACGTCCAGCACGAACGCTGGTCCAACTGAGGCGCCAGGTGGAAATGGCATGGCAAGCCGTTCCACAGGACTACACCCAACATCTCTACGATCGTCTCCATGGGAGAATAGCAGCCTGCATTGCTGCGAAAGGTGGATATACACTGTACTAGTGCCGACATTGTGCATGCTCTGTTGCCTGTGTCTATGTGCCTGTGGTTCTGTCAGTGTGATCATGTGATGTATCTGACCCCAGGAATGTGTCAATAAAGTTTCCCCTTCCTGGGACAATGAATTCACGGTGTTCTTATTTCAATTTCCAGGAGTGTATATACTCACTGCTCTGTAATAGTCTACAAGCATGATAATTACTGTAAATTAAATTAGCTTTTTACGAAAATACTGTGTGTGTTTATGCTTTCTTTCTTTTTTCAAAGCCAAAAAAGGTATCAGGTTTGTCGAGCTTCCCAGAGCGTCGAGTTATCGAGAGTCCAGTTTTCGGAGTTCTAATGTTGATCATATGACTCTAAAATGCGTAAAAAAAGCTTTAAAACTCACTATTTTTCATCTAAAATTTAGAAAATTTCCCAGGGCAAAACCCCCAGTATAGGCTCCCCCAATATTTTTTATAAGTCGGGGCCCCTGAGTCCTTTTGCTACAATACAGCTGTAATGGGAACTCAAGATAGCTACTTTTTCAGCCAAGTATGACGCAGTTGTCCCCATAACAATCCAGGCAATTTCTAATGTTGTGATTCGGCAGCAAATAGGACTTACGACAGAAGCGGCGTGATTTGATCCCTAGGTTGAGTACCATTGAAAATTGCTTAGACTTCTGTCGTAAGTCCTATTTGCTGCCGAATCACAACATTAGAAATTGCCTGGATTGTTATGGGGACAACTGCGTCATACTTGGCTGAAAAAGTAGCTATCTTGAGTTCCCATTACAGCTGTATTGTAGCAAAAGCCGGAAAAGAACGAGTATAAGGGAAAACACATTGTTTGATAATTTTAAAACTGACAATAAGCAGAGCGTCATCTTGGTTTCCTACCGGATTAAAGATTACATGCTGGAAAAGACAGTATCGGAAACTGGACTGTCGATTAGTACTGTTTGTGACTATTACGGTTTCTGTCGAGAAGTGTTTTACGTAATTGTGACTAATGATGGTAGTGGTCCAATAGATGATGTCAAAAAGTTTGTAGAATCAGATGAATTGCACATAACAAGTCGAAAATATGGGAACGGACGACTTCTCAAGAACGAAACTGAACCGATTAGGGTACTCAGAGGCATAGAAGGAGCTTCAAGAAAATGTTTCATTGTGAAAGTGTATTCCAGAACTAAATTAACTTTAGTGCCTTTTGTTAAGAACTTAATTTGCCTGGCACCAAACTCATTACAAATAGATGGAAATCGCACAACGCTTTGAATGAAGAGGGATTTCACCAAGAGTTTCTATTCCATTCTGTCTTCCGATGATCCGTCTGTGCACACACAGAACATAAAGCGATTATGGTAATCCCTGAAATCATCCGTCTGAAGAGAAGGGCGATGGGGAGACAGAGATGATCTGTATTTTTCTATACATCTACTTCCACAATTTGCGGTTACATGCTATAAAACATCCCTGTGAGACTTTGCCAGTTTTCTTGAGAGATGTTGCTAGAATGCGCCCTCGGAATTTCCCAGTACGAAGATATGGATGACAAGCAAGGTATTGGAATAACACGTAACGTCGTCATTGGACAATTTTCATGCATTGTTTTTGTTGTTGCCAACGCTGTAACCGAAATCCACATCTTCGTCTTTTGTTCTAATAGTTCCGATCGCTGTAAACAAAATCGATGTCTTGTTCCAAAGACCTTGTAAAATATAACTAGACTCACTGATGGCGCTGCAGTCGCGGGATAATTTGAACCTTTTGCTGGACGCCATTATAGTGGTTGTAGTCTGATGTGTTGTGTAGTATTGTTGTTTATGAATACCCTGATTCAACGTTGTATATTTGTTGGGGCGTACATACAGTATTTGTTACTCGTAATTCTACTGTCTGTACGTTACAATCAAAAGAAGTACAATGGTGAAGAGTTGTGCAGCGATTAATTGTACAAATAAATTCGAGAAAGGAACGAATATTACATTTCACAGGTATGTGGATATTTTAAGTTGTTTTGTATGTCAGCGCACTTGCTTAATAAATGTTTTTGTAACACGGTATTAGCATAATGTCTGTGCATCTATTTGACGGTTTCCTTTCTCAAAACCACAGCTGTTACAAAAATGGTTACACGCTGTCAGGAGGCAAGATTTCCGACCGACAGAATACCATTTTATATGTTTTCATCATTTTGAAGAAAGTTGGCCGATCGGTAGTTTTTTCATGGTCTAGGCTAGGTTGAAACATGATAATTTGGTCGTGAGTTGCCAAAGCACTATGCTATATGTAACGCACTTCTCGTCATAAAATCTGAAGCAAGGTAGAGTCAGAAAATGTCTATATAGTGGGCAAATCTTCGAGTATTTTGATGCATTTTGCGTACATCTATCGTAAATGAACTACGAAAAATGCTAGGGGTCCAGTACATAACTTTTAGCTACGGCAGATCCCATGTAGTACGTAAGATAAATTCATAAACAGTGACTACTTGCTGTTTGTTCATAAATTAAAAAGTATATTGTAGTGAGGTATTTAAATGAGGCATTATGTTTGTGACCTAACTCAAGGGGAGGGATTTTATAACCAAAAGCGATGTATAAACATTCGAACTCCGCGCGTCAGTTTACCACTCTAATGGCCGCCGGCCAGCTATTCAATTTGTCCGCTCTTCACAGTCGACCTCTCGTGCGGTTGTGGGGGCCTGTCTTGTTCCGCGACAGTCGCGCGTTCTTGGAAATTACCCAACAGCGATTTTCGAATATCTGCTAAACAACGTCCAATTGAGCTTCGTGACCAGTGAAAATCTTTCTGACGTGGATGTTTCGTAGCGAGTTGCAGAGAACAAGACGCAGCAGCGCTGAGTCAAGCGGTGCCACAGTACGAGGGGAACAGGATTGGCTGGTAGCGAAGTGTGCCCAGCAACCTCGCCGAGTACGCGCCGGCCGCGGTGGCCGTGCGGTTCTGGCGTTGCAGTCCGGAACCGCGGGACTGCTACGGTCGCAGGTTCGAATCCTGCCTCGGGCATGGGTGTTGTGTGCTGTCCTTAGGTTAGTTAGGTTTAAGTAGTTCTAAGTTCTAGGGGACTTATGACCTAAGATGTTGAGTCCCATAGTGCTCAGAGACATTTGAACCATTTTGAACCGAGTACGCGGCGTGCGTGACTCAGCGGAGGCACCAGGCAGCGGGCACTCTGAGCGAGATAACGTTTCTGGCATTGGGTAGCGACGCTGCTTATCTTGACCGTGATACCGGCCAAGGTCTCCTTCCTCGTGAGATCTTCTGCGGGGTCTCGAGGGAGCGAGATGGCGCAGTGATTGGCACACTGAACTCTCATTTGGAACGACGACGGTTCAAATTCGCGTCCAACCATCCAGATTTATATGTTTTCCGTGATTTCCCTAAATTGCTCCAGGCAAATGTCGGGATGGTTCCTTTGAAAGGGCACAGCCAGTTTCCTTTTCCATCCTGAAATCATTCCGAACTTGGTGCTCAGTCTGTAATGACTTTTGTGGACGAGACGTCAAACCCTAACCTTCCTTCCAAGGCCTAGAAACGGTGCTATTGCTGCTTTGTCTCTATTCACCTGCGTCCACCGTTCAACCTCCCGGTCATGCCGCGTCTCTAAAGGGCACGCAGATGTGTTTGCTGTGCCATCTTACCCCCACCCCCACGGCTCAACTATTCTACGTCAAACGCACGCATCGGTAATTTGGAAGAAGCATTGGTTACCGAAGTCGGGGACGCAATAATAGCGATACAACGAATACCTCGCTGCCGTGACGGGCGAATCTGGATCTTGTTTTCTGCGTTGCCAAGGGAATATCACACAATGGCGTAAATATTAATGACTGAATCTGTTTTGATACCTACCGAAAGTAAATTTTTCTTGGCGGAAATTAACTCGTCGAATATGTACACTGGAAAAGTGCTCCGGGTTTTGTTGGAAGTACAGCTTCTTGCTAAATGCCGAACAAAAAAAAATTGCGTCGAATGTCACGGCCAGACATGCGCTAATGTTTACAAGACAATCTGTGGTGTCGAATTCCCCTTCGAGCTGTATTGCATAAAATGTAAGAAAAGGACATCAGTAAGAAAGAAGACTCGGTTTGACTCGTCAAAACTGAGCACTGAAAAGAGTGTCATTATCTTTTCCTGCTTGATGAGAAGCTATACATTAGGAGCCACTGCTTCTGAAAATGAAGTGTCTCTCACGACGGTCGGACTATTACGGATTCTGTCGCGAAGTGTGCTATGCCTGTGACACAAACTAAAGTGTCCCCACGTATGGTCATAGCAAAACCGTAGAAACTGACGAGTCGCACCTCACGGCAAAGGACGGCTCCTGAAAAGCGAAATCGAACACATGTGGGTCTTTGGTGGCATAGAAGAAGAATCGAAGAAGTGCTTTATACTTCATGTGTAGTCTCGGGATAAGGTTCCTTTTAGTGCCTCTGATAAGGCATTTTACTTTACCTGGTATGACAGTCGTAACAGGTGGGTGAAAGTCGTCGATGAAAGTCGTAGTGCAATTTGCGGAAAGAAGCTATCGATCACGATTTCGTCAGCCGCTCTATAGAGCTCGTTTCCTCTGATGATCTGTCCGTCAACACGGAGCGTGTAATCAAATCCTCAAAGTCATCTGTTAAGAGTGAACGTCGTTCGGGGGAAGAGATGAACTGCATGTGTTCCAGCACATAAACATTTCCACAACTTACGCCGGACGCAGAAATATCTTTCATCTGAAACTCTCCCCATATTTCTCAGAGATACTGCGCGAGTTTATCCTGGCTACGGAAAACAAGAAATTCTGCTGCTTGTCTATACAATACGTTGCATTGTCCACAGTGAGGATATCGCTGACGAGGGAAGTACGCGTTCGTCTTTTGTCGTCTATGTTGACAACAGTTACACAGATATGCATTGTTATTCTAAATGATGGACGCATCAAAAACTTCGTATTTATTCAAGTACAAATCCAAAATGAACAAGCTTTATACCAATGGAAAGAGGAAGTTTCAAGTTGTTTTCATAATGTTTGATATCAGTCTAATAAATTTAATAATTTGTAAATAATTAGGTTTTAATAATTATTTAACACTTAAAAATGTAATAAATGTTCAATGTGACCACCTCTGGCTGCACGGCAAACATCGACGCGTAGCCAAAGTCGTCCCACACACGCGAAAGCGTGTCTGCTGTTACTGAATGCACGGCAGCAGTGATCCGGTTCCGCAGACCGTTCAGAGTGGTTGGTAGAGGCGGGACGTAAACAGCTTCCTTCACATAACCCCATAAGAAATAGTCGCAGGGTGAGAGATCAGGAGATCTCGGTGGCCAGAAGTCCCCTGCGACCGAACCAGCACTGACGAAGGGAGTCATTCAAAAAGCCTCGCACAACACGATGCCAAAGGGGGCGAAGCTCCATCCTCTTGGAAAGTGAAGTCCTGGGAATCTTCCATAACTTGAGGGAACAGCCATCCTCCCAACATGTCCAGGTACGGGAATCCTGTTACAAATCTTTCCGCAAAGAAAAATGGTCCATAAACCTTTATACGGGATACGGCACAGAACACGTTCAACTTCGGTGAGTCTCTTTTGTGGTGTAATGGTGAATGTGGGTTTCCAAAACCCCATCTACGAACTTTGTGTCTGTTGACTTTTCTACTAAGGTGGAACGTCCCTTCAGCACTAACAATTACACATCCACATTCTACATTTATACTCCGCAAGCCACCCAACGGTGTGTGGCGGAGGGAACTTTACGTGGCACTGTCGCAGAAAGCCTGTGTGAGCGCTCGAATCTCTCTAATTTTCTTACTTTGTTTATGAGGCGACAGCGCGGAACTGTATCGAACGCCTTCCGGAAGTCAAGGAAAATAGCATCTACCTGGGAGCCTGTATCTAATATTTTCTGGGTCTCATGAACAAATAAAGCGAGTTGGGTCTCACACGATCGCTGTTTCCGGAATCCATGTTGATTCCTACAGAGTAGATTCTTCGTTTCCAGAAATGACATGATACGCGAGCAAAAAAACATGTTCTAAAATTTTACAACAGATCGATGTCAGAGATATAGTCCTATAGTTTTGCGCATCTGCTCGACGACCCTTCTTGAAAACTGGAACTACCTGTGCTCTTTTCCAATCATTTGCAACCTTCTGTTCCTCTAGAGACTTGCGGTACACTGCTGTTAGAAGGGGGGCAAGTTCTTTCGCGTACTCTGTGTAGAATCGAATTGGTATCCCGCCAGGTTCAGTGGACTTTCCTCTGTTGAGTGATTTCAGATGTTTTCTAATCCTTGGACACTTATTTCGATGTCATCCATTTTTTCCTTCGTGCGAGGATTTAGAGAAGGAACTGCAGTGCGGTCTTCCTCTGTGAAACAGCTTTGGAAAAAGCGACTCGCTGTAGAAATGCGTCATCCTCCATCTTTGCTAGCACATAACCGCAAAATGCGAGATGCTTCTCTTTGTCATTGCGGTTGAGAGCCTGCACACGTTGTGATCGGTAGGGATTGCACAGCAAACGCCGTCTCAGAACTATCCATACAGTTGGTTGGGGTCTTCCAAGTTCTCGACTGGCTCTATTGGTAGACTTACTGGGACTGCGCACGAAACTTTCTCGAATCCGTGGGACATTATCCTCTGACACGCGCAATCGGCCTGTGCTTTTTCCTTTGCCCACACTCCCAGTCTTTTTAAATTGCTTAAACCAATGGGTAATGCTTTTGCGAGTTGGTGGTTGAATACTGAATTTGGTACGAAATACCCGCCGCAGTGCAATTTGCGACTCACTTTTCGGGAACTCAAGAACGCAGAAAACCTTGTGCTCCACAGTCGCCATCTCACAACTGCCAGTGAAACGCAATGGCGACCCTATTGCCCTGCGAACTCTACCGGCCGCTTCTGAAACCATCACCGCCCTCTCGCCGAAAACTGCAACTTCCTCGTTTCATAGGTATAAACTTGTTCATTTTGGGCTTGTACTTGAATACATATGAATTTTTGAAAATGGGTCCAGCGCTTAGAATACCGCTGTATATCGGGCTCAGTGCACACGCGACTTCGATACCCAAGGTTTCTCCTAAATTACCCACGCATCTATATATGAAACCTCTGCTGAACTCAAAAACCTCTACCCAAGTGGACTACTGCCAACACACTAAGCGGACCCATGCTGCTGTGTCACGCACTCGTGTCGTTCTGCCACATCCTGGCCCATAAAGCGCAGCCGTGATGCGGTGTTCTGAGGTACATATCGAAGATTCCCCTGAGACCTTTACGGCTGTGTCGCTTCCCCTTCTTGTCCAGTCCGAGTTCGCAGCCCATCTCTAACGAACTCGTGATGAACTGCCCCTTTTTTTGCTGCTGATTTCAGTCAACATTATCATCTCCTAAAGAATTGAAGCATATCTGATACAGGTACGTTATCATCCCTTGATAAATAAGGTATTAATGCAGCTTACGTTTATATAATGAGAAACAGATATGTTTAAAACTGTTAGTCAGGATAATGGAAAAATCAGAATTGGAAGCTGGTCCAGGGAAGAAGATCGTGAAATTCAAATTACTGAACTGAGAAAACAAAGAAGAAATACGATTTAAAAAAAAGGTGCCTAAACCAAGAGCGTGACTAGCGAGGAGCAGGTAAGCGCCAATGCCCTTCTAGACCCCTTAGAAAAAGCGAACTCAAACTCACTCCAAAAAAGCTCACACAAGTGTAAATCCAGCATCAGTTTTAAGAAATTGAGAGTATTTAATGGACACTGATTAGAAGCGAGTAAACTTACAAATATTTATCACGTAATCTCAAAATTATTTACTTGTTAGCTGAGTAACCCTTCATCGCCCAAGTATTTATTTATTCCACTCTTCTATTAGTCCATCTCCCTCTTGCCCCCCTCTCTGCCCATCTCCTCATCCTCTACCCCGCTCTCTCTGTCCACTTCCTGCTGCTCCCCTTCTCTGTACATCACCCTGTTATCACGCCCAACACATCCCAATGAGACTTGCTGCGTTTTACCTGCTCAGTATTTCTTTCCAGATAACAACGGATGGTGTACCAAGTTTCGTTGAAATCGATCCTGTAGCTTGGGAGGACATGTTGAATATTTATAATACTTGCAGTACCGTTGTGTTTTCAATTCGTTATGTTGCTCCTATTTTTAACCAGTCGATGTCAAAAACCACTGAAACATCGGTATAGGAAGTGCGTACATGTGTCACAACGTTACCTACCTGACAGCAAAACAAGATATACAAATCTCAGACAAACTGTACTCTCTCCGTTAAGAACGTAGTATGTAGTAGGAACCAACTATAAAGTTCTTCCCGGAATGTGTTTGGTGATTAATAAGGACACTGCTGAGTTTTATTTCATAAGAAATTGTGTTTCGTTCCCTTCACTTCTCTTCCTGTATTGCCCCTCTCCCCATCAGTTCAGATCCTGGGCATACTCTCGATTTCAACTACAGTTGTGTTGATGATGAAATTGTATTGTTTGCCCTAGTATTGGTAAGCGTCGTTAGTGGAAGTAGTTAACAGTAAGTTTGAAAGAAAGACTGAAAATGAATTACACCAAGCCTGAAATAATGCGTAATTATCTCGTCGAAAAGGAAATCGCCGTGTTACTATTTTCTTTGAGGGCAACACTAACACCCAGTCCCGGGTCAGAGAAAATCCCCAACCCGGCCAGAAATCGAACCCGGTACCCTGTGATCCAGAGGCAGCAACGCTAGCCATAGCCACTAGACCACGAGCTACGGACTTGAGACAAGGGGAGGGGGAAGAAGTGAGATTAGTATTAGATAACGACCGATAGCACAGCAAAAGAATTAAAGGGAAGAACTAAATAAGATTTTAAGAACAAAGTTATGAAAGATTACATTAAACGTGTATAGGTACATCTCTGGGTACAAACATAAATATTTTTGTTTATTAATTATTTTTGGCAGTAAATGTCAATACATTCAGACATTACAAGAATATAAATGTTTGAAGGTATCCGTATGTATCTTTGTTGTCAGAGAGCCTGTCTTCGACTGTGGAGACCGAACAGTTGAGCGGTAGGACTGAGACGAGAAAACTTTTATTGTTGACTTGTGGTATTGCTGATGTGTTGGTTTTCATGCGCAGAGACGCATTAATAATGAGGGACCTGTGACCTCTGCTTTGTGCGTGGATCATCTCAGATAGTTTACACGTGTGCAACGAATGCAAATAGGTTGGCCGTTGATGAAACAATACGTGCGCACATCAGGTTTGTACATTTCTAGGAGTGTTCTTTGATATAACTGTATTGTATCAATCAGTGAAATAAAACTATTTCGAGTGTGCCACGGAGCTGAACATTGTAAAGGCGAATGTGCTCTGTAAATAAGTTAGTGCCGCGTTTTCCAAACTGTGCCTACCCTGGAACTGTAACCCCACGACATCAGGTTCACCACGGCAGCTGCGACATTACAGGAGTCCTTTCGTCATCCGTTTTCTCTTAAAAATGATATGTTCTGCCAGTAGTAATAATGTAATTCGTCTGTATAGAGCACCAAAGTATAAATGTAATGTTTGCGCCACATCCCGCCGCACAAATTTTCTTCTGTTCAGTAAAATAGTAATAAATGTTCTTGGCGTGATCTTTTTGACAGCTGATTCTGGCCCTGCAACTTCTTCGACGTTATTGTGTCTACCGGTCTTCAGAATAAGATTGTTCATCACTTAACTGAGAAACTATGTAGGTCAGGGAATGTACACAGGGTGTAAGCCGAACAACTTGATTTCAGTATCTGAATATTCTTGCTTACAGAAAAACGTAACGTTTCTACCAGCTATTTTGCCAGTTGCTGGGTCTACAATAGACTTGACAGCCTTCACACAAGGTAACTGCCTGCTGATTTTATCATCTGTCAATTTTTTTTAAATTTTGAACAAATTATCACCTGTAAGTTGGCAAGATGAGATTTTCTTGTTTCTCAAATAAACCGCTTTCAGCTGTATATGGACGTTCACAGGATCTGAGTTAACGAGCATTGCGATCTCATTTAAATATTTGGACCAAAGAGTCAGCCTACAGGAATTGCGAAACGAACTCTGTCATACAGGACCATATGCCACAAAGGGCGCAGATTCACCACGAGACAGGAAAACTCACAGGCGTCTATTGTCTATTGAGGCCTAAGCGCTGTAATATGCGAGTGAGACAGACGTGAACCTACATCATAGGGAAACTCAACAAAAGGATTTGGTGGCCAAGGAGACGTAGCAGTGTTAAATATGGTAGACCTAAGATCGGCCATAAAGGGAAACATTTATGAAAACTATTTAATTCTGTAGTAATGCAGGGGATCAAGCCACAGTAATTTCAATCTCCCATCCTCCATAAGTTTTCATGGTGATCCCAATAAAACTTAAATATTTATCGTATCTATAATAGTTTAGGATTTACTGTTGAAGTGAAACTAACAAAGACCTGAATGCTAAAATCTGAACGCTTTGGTCGATCTTAACGATCGACATTTCATATAGAAGCGCTTCATTAAAATGACAAACGTAGTGAATATCAACTCTGTAACTTTATTTGTTTAAAAGATATAGTAATTTTAAAGTATCAGTATTTAAGTTAAGCATCAGATCATCGTTTCCTCCACACAAAACACATTGAACGATGACAGCATGACACCTTATTCAATCATTAGGTAATAGAATACTTGTTGTAATGTTTAGTGCATAACAGTTACTTTAGTTCTTTATTTATTTATCAGGAAGCACATTGGTGCAAAGCTACTGGCCGTGACATTCAAAGTTTAGAAGGATATTATATTGGTTTTATGTAAAAGAATTTAACGTTTATTATCTAATGGATATCATTGTTACTTTATTTAGAACGTGAAAGTGGTCAAGCTTTGAAAATGAAAAGTAATGTAGAATAAGCTGTAGCCAATCAGATGGACGGCTTCAGGTAAGGGAACTGCCCTAGTCAGTTGAGTGACGATGTTCGACGCGCGCGGAAAACACGGCCGGACACGGGCAGAGAGGGGCAGTTCTGGTCGAGACACCAAAGGGGACGGTTCGGCTGGAGATGCCAAAAAGAGACAGTGCTGGCGGTGACGCGGAAGCGGACTGTCGGTGTTTAGGTTGCTGAGAGATGAAACGACTTAGAAAATTTCGCGTTGTGTGGTACCGCGGGTTTAGTCTCTGAGCGCGAAGATAACGAGGTGGAATATTAGACTTGTATTTCGCGATGAGATTGTGAATGATCGAACTGTGTCAAATGGATATGCGCTCGAGTGTAACAGTAACTCTAAATATGACCACTTTCGTTATTAGTTCGCTTTCTGAATAAACATTATTCTAATCAAGTAGCAACTGTGTGGCCTCATCATTTATGGGTCGTTAATTTAGTTCCCGATATTACTATTACTCTTATTATATGTTATGTTAACTTTGTATTTCGCAAACTTGCCATCAGCCAGACAATTTAACCAAAGGGTCACAAGTGTCTAATTTAGGGCGTGTAATGCGACACGTTCGGTTCAACCCCTAGACGAGTTTGAGCCAAGACATTTCGACGAAGAGGAACCGCATGTGAGACCGAACATCTTTGGGATGTTAGCTCGCGCGGAACAAGACCGGTTTATGACTTCATATCACACCTTCACGTGTACATACATCAGTAAAACATGAAGACCTGATACGGAAGGATGGGGACTCTACCTTCTCAAAGTAAAATACTATTACCTTCAACAAGCAGGACTTAATAGTTCAAACTGACCAGTTGAGAAACTGACATGTTAAAAGCACATTTCCTTCACACCAGGAAGCGGCGACGGCGGTTTATTTCAGGAACATGGGCTACTTCAGCTGCGGTTGTCATCAACAGAAAACTATTTGAAATTTTCTTGTCTCTTAAGAAATCTGCTTGCAACCTTTTTAGACAGGCTTTCTTTCCCGTACAAGCTTATTTTGTGACTCGATTTCTCTGATGGGCTGTAAGGAAGCACCTTCTCTACCCGTGAAACAGCTTTGCCAAGGGACTAAAGACATTTGTATGATCCTATCTGGGAAGCACGAGTCTCCAACTCATCTACAGTGAGTACAGATTTTAGTTTATGCCAGTACTTCCTTTTTCTTTCAGTTTCCTTCTTACAATGAGTAAATAAATTTTTTTTCAGATGTGGATGCCTTTATCTTCGTGTTTTCCTAACTTTTTCTACCCTGTTTGCGTTCTTTTACTTTATGGGTGCTGTATTTGCTGGCATCTTTCTGCAGCTTTTCTCGAAATCGTGTCTTATGCTTTGCTGACATTGTTTTTCCTTTTTCCTGAATAAATAAAAAGTCACTATTAGTATAAACGATTAAGGCACTTGCTGTACCAACCAGCATAGCTTGAAAATGACAAGGAGTGTTAAATGGTTTAGATTTCAGTAACAACCATAAAAAACTGACACAGATGGGACACAATTACTTTCAACATTCGTACGTTGGTATTTACGTATTAAACACTACTTTATGTGTCACTGCGTGTATTTATTGAGTTTTCTCACTCCTAATCTAAAATCAATAGAATTTTTATAATTGCTTCTTCCTGTTTTTCGTCATGGATGGGGCACTAAAAGCGTAGCTGTTTTTGTAAATTACTGCATACTTTTCTTTAAAAACTGAAATTTGTCTGAAGGATAACGTTCTGCTCTTAAAACTCAAGAACTGAAACAACTGTGGCTGCAACGTAAATTTAGATAACTGCCAACGTAAAAAGCAAACATTTTGTCCTCCATCCTCATCTACTGAAGTGCTGACTTGGTTTAACTGTATTTCCTCAAATGATTTTGTAACTCCGGTAATTTTCTCACGACACGCAAATTGAACTTTTGTAGATTCAGAAAATTTGGACGTAAATTTAATTAAAAACAAAAATCAGAAAAGTCTCTGACTTTTTCACATGGAATCACCCATATGTGTTGGAGTTCCGTTCGAATTTTGAACTTCATGAAGAGCGGAATGGAACGTCATATATGTGTCCACATAAATCTGTAATTCAAATACTGACTAAGTCTGATGATCGTTAGGAAGAATGGAAACTGGTGGCAATAAAAAAAAGTTAAGAGAATGTGACAACGGTTTAACACGATTTGAGACAAATGCCTGCTAGCTATAGGGCGCTCCAGCTACAGGAAACGTATTCCAAAACTTACGTTGTCAGCCTAATCCAGATACAAGAGTTCATTAGAACTTCTATTAACTGATATAATTGGGACGCTCTATCAGCGTTCTGCAAAAACTGCGCTTGACTTGGTAGATTAGAAGTCTCATAATTAGATCCAGTGAGCACTTTCGTCCATGGTAAGTCAGGACCAAATGATGGTAGAGAAAAAGGGAGGGGGAGCGAAACGAATATGCATTGACTCTGACGTGTCTTTCTCTCGTATCAAGACAGCTGACGATCGAACCGTATCGTGTTGCTGAAGCGCCATGTGTTATCTACAGTTTTATGTGGCAGAGTATTTAGAACTAGCCAGATGTAACACCAGAAAACCCTTAGGCAGCATGTAGTTCAAATGGCTCCAAGCACTATGGGACTTATCATCTGAGGTCATCAGTCCCCTTGACTTAGAACTACTTAAACGTAACTAACCTAACGACATCACACGCATCCATGCCTGAGGCAGGATTCGAACCTGCGACCGTAGCAGCCGTGTGGTTCCGGACTGAAGCGCCTATAACCGCTCGGCCACAGCGGCCGGCGTAGCATGTAGTACATAATAATTTGTTATCTACTGTGAAAGCTACATCCTAAGAGTTTCAAGCACCAGTCTCAACTGTTTGAGAGCTTCCAACAGCTGAGACAGCAATAAAGAAAGTATCTACTTACGTTCTTGTGCAAGCAGATTTAAAGTAATCTGTAGAAACATTACCTTGGATTTGTGAGAATTTCTTTTAGAGCCCAATTCAAAGATTCTTCTGTGACATTGTTAAAGTTGAGCATAATGCCGTATCCAGACTCTTGTGCTTTGATAAGATTTGGTGTTTGGTCACCAAACACAGGAAATCCAAGTAGAGGCACGCCATTATGGAGAGCTTCTTGCAAACCCATCATTCCTCCGTGAGTCATAAACAACTTTATATTTTTGTGAGCTGAGAAAGAAAGAAAGAAAGTAACATCAGAAATTGTCAAGCATGTTGATAAAAAGAGAAAACAATTTATGACTGATTGTAAGGAATTAATAAGCAGCAACTGATAATTTTTTATATTTTTGTGACCTGAGAAAGAAAGAAAGTAACATCAGAAATTCTCAAGCATGTTGATGAACAGAGAAGACAATTTATGACCGTTTGTAAGGGGACGCTAGGTTTCATAGCATGTCTAGTGTTCTGTTGTATTGTTTATTCTTTGACATGTGAAATTGTGTATGATTCTGTTATTTCCATTTTATTAACTTTCGTTGAGTACCAGACTCTTGCGGATACTATTTATATGCGCGTTTAGAACGTTTCACCTGCGAGTTTAACGTTCGGATTGGTACGCAACTTAAGAGAGAAGCCGCTCTTCCAATCTGTTCGGCAGACACTGTTACCGAAATAAATAATTTTGTTCCGTGAAACCTCCAGACTCAGTTTTGTTCACCTGAAGCAAAGGTCGGTTAGTCCACGTCAAGCTAATCACGGCACAGTTGTTAACCCTGTGAGAAATTGTCTTTATGATTAAAAAAAGACTTTACAACTTTGTAATGATATAGAAATTTATTGAGATAACTTACGAAATCTGTAGATGTGTCATTTTGTTGCAAGCAACCACAAGCTTGTGAATCAGTACCCCATTCCGCCACCGGGAGCGCCAGTGCAGTGCACAGTTAAAATGGCTGCCTTCACTGCTGTGGAGCGTACTCGCTGTGCGCTTTGAAACTTTTTTGTTCCACAGAGTGATGAAGCACTAACGCGTCAGTTGGACACAATTTGGCAAGATGTCCCACGGGGAGCCATCCGACAAACATATAAATCAATGCCAAGCCGAATAACTGCTTGCGTAAGGGCCAGATGTGGACCAGCGTGTTATTTACTAACCCAATTTGTGAAGCTTTTCCTCCTGAATGGATCATCAAATTTTTCTGAAATTTTAATCATTGATTTGTCTATAAATGTACCTCATATCTACCGAATTGCGTCCCATTTGGATAATTCCTTCGTGATGCGTCTTTTTTTGGTCTTACATTGTATTTGCTTTACTGTTGCTCGTAATGCTTAGTTTGCCAAATAGAACTTGGAGAATTAACTGGAGAATCGATGACTGCCAGATTACGTACCTCACATAAATGTACATGAACCTAGTCGAGTGACTCAAAAGTATTTAAGAACTATCAAAAAAGTTCAATACGGTTGATGTTCTTTGCTGGCGAGTGGTGTTGATCATTGATGTGATCGTCTCATCGACGCCATATTATCGATATGTTCGTCCACTCAGAAGTACACTTGAGGATGCTGGAGAGAGTGGAAGAAGGGGAAAGAAAAGGTGATTCACTAGAATGTTATTGATCTTTAATAATGAATGACAATATAGGTGAAGAAGCAAACGTGGGAGAGTGAATTAAAAAAAAAAGGCAGGCGATACTGAGGATGTTTTGTAATTCTTATTACAGGCAAACGGCAGGTATACAGACTTACCTAGTATATCACTCTGAGGAAACCATTTTCCAATCTTGAGGTTGTCTGGCGGATTGGCGAGAGTATCTGTTTCAAACTTCCAGATGATTTTCTCTTTGAGCTTGGAGAACACACCGAGGAAGACGTTAATTATGTCTTCTGGCAAGTCTGCACTTTGTACGGCGCTACCCAAGCTGAAGTAGATCACACCGTCTGTTGCAGCATCCAGAAATTTTTGCAGGTCCTGGAATGAAACGCATCTCTGTAGACGACACATTGCGATAATGTTCGGTTCACAGTTTCGCTATAATTGTACTAAAATATAATTTTAAGTTTTTCCTCGCAGTACAAGTTATCACTCTTCACTCGTTGTGGTCTTTTTCGAAATTATGGATTAACGTAACTTTCAGCACCAATCTCTCCTGTGCAACTTTCTTCATGTCTGCAAAACTACTGCGACCTGCATACATTTCAGCTTGCTTATTGCATTCAGTCTTGCTCTCAAGAATTTACTTCCCCCCAGTACCAGGGACGCTTCATTACCAAATTAACTATTCCTTGATGGCTCAGGATGTATTCTTCTGATCAATTTTTACTATAAATCCATTCTCTCGCCGATTTGATTGATTATCTCTGCACTGGTTAGCCCATGTACCCATCTAATCTTCAGAATTCCTGTACCCCTCAAAAGCTTGTATTCTGTTCCTATCTGTTCTACCATAAACGTATCAGTTCCATATGACGAAAGTTTTACAGAAATGCTTCCAAAAAGATCTGTTAAAATTTACATTCTCTGTTAACGTATGCCTCTTTTTCAGAAAACTTTTTTCTCGTTACTGCCAATCTGGCCTCTACTTTGCAGGCGCCAGGTAGTTTCCAGTGCAAATAACAACACCCATCTACTACATTTTGCCTCTCATTGCTTAACCTAAAACTCCCCTACATCACCTGATTTAATTCAACTACACTCATCATATTACTATTTAATATTCATGTTATCTTTCTATGACACTGTTCGGTTCCACTATTTTCTTAGTCCTTTACCATCTCTAATAGATAAACACTGCCATTGGTCAAGTTGAGCAATTTTATTTTTTCCCCCTAAACTTTAATTCCTTTTCCTTTAGTGCTGGTTGTGTTCACAGTCAGTAAGTTACACATCCAGAGTATTTCATGAACAGTTCAAGATACTGCAGCAAGGTGAGAATGACCCTTCTCGCGACGACGTCCTTGTGTAAATGTTCTTCGTTTTCTGGCCACGTGAAATACAACCTCAAGCTTTTGACGATCACCACTGTCACCTCCATCAGGGCCGGCCGCGTTGGTCTCGCGGTTCTAGGCGCTCAGTCCGGAACCGCGCGACTGCTACGGTCGCAGGTTCGAATCCTGCCTCGGGCATGGATGTGTGTGATGTCCTTAGGTTACTTAGGTTTAAGTAGTTCTAAGTTCTAGGGGACTGATGATCTCAGATGTTAAGTCCCATAGTGCTCAGAGCCATTTGGACCTTTATCAGGAGCAACTGACTGCCGAAACTCCTGGTGTAGTGGCCTCCCGCAGCCGACAGTTGACTGGTCAGCAAACGTGATCATTACGTCATCCCACGAGAGACTGTGTCAACATTTACATCTATAATCTGTAAACCACTGTGAGATGCAAGCCAGAGAGTAACCTCCAGGATTTTTCCCCATTCCATTCAAGGATCGATGGGGAAATAACTGTTTCAGTGCCTCTGTGTATGCTGTAATTAATGTAATCTTGACCTCATGATCCCTATGGGAGCGATACGTAGGGCGTTGTAGTATTTTCCTAGAGGCAGCGTTTAAAAGCAGTTATTAGAATTTATTTAGTAGGCTTTCCCTGGATAGTTTACGGCTATCTTCAAGTGTGATCCAGTTGTAATGGGAGTGATCATATCTTGTAAAATACAATACTCTAAAATTCATGTATTCATGTTATGAAATAAATCTGTTTCAGTTTTATATATTAGTTCTGTTTATGAACTAATACAGGGTGTATCAAAAAATACCATCCGATTTGGTACGTCTATATTTCTGAAACTAATAAATATATACAATGAATTTTGTTTTTTGATTAATAGGGAACTCAAAAAGTTTTTTTTTCCTCATGCCTTCTCATAGGTGTTCAATATGCCCCTCTTGAGATGCACGGTACATGCCAATGCGGTATTCAAATTGTTTCCACATTGCAGCTAGCATGTCTTGAGTTACAGCTTCCACAGCTGCTGTTATGCTATGTCTCAGTTCATTCATTGTTGTTGGTAACGGAGCCACATAAACTGAATTTTTTAAAAAAAAAAACACAAAAAATAATCACACACAGTCTAGTCTGGCAACCTTGAAGGCCAGTAATGTGAGACTGAATAATTTGCACCAGTGCAACAGATCCATCGTTCAATAATCCTTTGATTTAAAAATTCCCGCACTTCCAAATACCATTGTGGCGGTGCGTCATACTGTTGGTAGATGAAATCGTTCGAATCAGTCTACAACTGTGGGAAAAGGAAGTTCCCAAGCATATCGAGACATGTGCTTCCTGTAACATTGTCTCGGAAATGAAAAATGGACCATACACCTTTTCCCTGAAACTGCACAAAAGACATTAAATTTTGGAGATTCCCTATCATGTTGTACAACTTCATGTGGTTGTTCCGTACCCCATATTCTCACTTTTATAACGGTTCACCTTACATGCAAATGGAATGTTGCATCGTCACTAAACACTATGTGTGGAAGAAGACTGTCATCCTCCATCTTGCCAAGAACGAAATTACACAACTCCACTCGTTGTTGTTTGTCGCCTTAGCGAAGAACTTGCAGTAGCTGTCTTTTGCATGGTTTCATGTGTATGACGCCAGACAGACATCGGGTGATGTTGAGCAGTCGAGCTGCACGGCGAACGGATTTTTGCGGACTCCTTGTGAAACTATGACAGATGCTTTCGACGTCTGTGCCAGACACTTGGGGACGGCCCAGCGATTTACCTTTACACTAACAACCTGTTTCTCGGCATTGTTCATACCATCGTGTAATGCTCTGTGCTGTAGGAGGATCCACAGCGTACCTAGTACGAAAGTCTCACTGAACAGTTATTGCTGACCGGCACTGCGCAAAACGTAGGACACAAAACGCTCTCTGTTGTCGCAACACCATTTTTACCAGAACTGGAGTGGGTGCACACTGCTGCTACCTAGCGGAACCATGTAAAACTGGAGTTTTTTCTTTCCAACAGTACATTTTTCACGCACATATCTCAAACAACATAATAGTCAACATTTTTAAAAATCGGATGATTCTTTTTGATACACCCTGCATAAGAATTAATTAGACTTTCATATCTACCATCATGTAGAGGTGACCCACTGTAATCAAAACTGTAGATCTAAAATTCTAATTCACTCTTATATTAATTCACAAACAGAACTAATATATAAAACTGACACAAGATGTATTTCCAATTTCATTTGAAACTGTAATTTCAATTTAAAATTACTCTCATTATTTGTATTTGTATAATTATTCCGAAATGCCTACGTTTCTAGAATATGTAGGCTTAGAGAAAGCTTTTGACAATGTTGACCGGAATACTCTCTTTCAAATTCTGAAGGTGGCAGGGATCAAACACAGGGAAGCGAAAGGCTATTTACAGTTTGAGCAGAAACCAGACGGCAGGCACGAAAGGGAAGCAGTGGTTGAGAAGGGATAGAGACAGGTTTGTAGCATATCCTCAGTGTTATTAAATCTGTATATCGAGGAAGCAGTAAAGGAAACAAAAGCAAAATTTGGAGCAGGAAGTAAAATCCATGGAGAAGAAATAAAAACTTTGAGGTTCGCCGATAACATTGTAATTCTATCAGAGACAGCAAAGGAC
The DNA here is from genome assembly GCF_021461385.2 of Schistocerca piceifrons. Lineage (NCBI taxonomy): Eukaryota > Metazoa > Arthropoda > Insecta > Orthoptera > Acrididae > Schistocerca > Schistocerca piceifrons. The sequence goes on from NC_060145.1 coordinate 17,146,131, forward strand.
TTGGAAGAGCAGTTGAACGGAATGGACAGTGTCTTGAAAGGAGGATATAAGATGAACATCAACAAAAGCAAAACGAGGATAATGGAATGTAGTCGAATTAAGTCGGGTGATGCTGAGGGAATTAGATTAGGAAATGAGGAACTTAAAGTGGTAAAAGAGTTTTGCTATTTGGGGAGCAAAATAACTGATGACGGCCGAAGTAGAGAGGGTATAAAATGTAGACTGTCAATGGCAAGAAAGCGTTTCCGAAGAAGAGAAATTTGTTAGCATCGAGTATAGAAGTAAGGGTTAGGAAGCCTTTTCTGAAAATATTTGTATGGAGTGTCGCCATGTATGGAAGTGAAACATGGACAATAAATAATTTAGACAAGAAGAGAACAGAACCTTTCGAAATGTGATGCTACAGAAGAATGCTGAAGATTCGATGGGTAGATCACATAACTAATGAGGAGGGGAGCATTGGGGAGAAGAGGAATTTGTGGCACAGCTTGACCAGAAGAAGGGATCGGATGTTCCGAGGCATCAAGGCATTACCAATTTAGTACTGGAGGGTAGCGTAGAGGATAAGAAATCGTAGAGGGGGACCAAGGGATGGATACACTAAGCAGATTCAGAATGGTATGAGTTGCAGTAGTTATTCGGAGACGAAGAAGCTTGCACAGGATGAACTAGCATAGAGAGCTGCATCAAACCAGTCTCTGGACTGAAGATCACAACAATAACAACAATTATTCCGAAAAAATAGATAAGAAGTATTCAATTGTGAATGTATTCAAGTGTTATATGAATGCGTAGTGACTGTTTTTTCGAACATGTCGGAAAGAACAGATACTACTCGGTATCTGCACCTGTGACACATATTAAGTAAATTAAAGGTGGAGCAGGGAGAAAGGAGAGGAAGTGGGACGAACTGTTGATGTCAGCTGCATAAGGACTTTCTGCGGCAGCAGCGGCGGAGAGTGAAAATGTGTGCCACATCGAGATTCGAACCTGGGATCTGCAGATTGCTAGGCTGTTGTGTGAACCACTGCGCCATCCGGACACAGTGTTTACAACACCTGCGCGGACTTCCTCGACCGACCCACATTCCCACCCAGCGTCGCCTGGACGCAGTCCCCCGTCCGTGTCGCCGTGTGTGTGCTGTCCTTAGGTTACTTAGGTTTAAGTAGATCTAACTCTAGGGGACTGATGACCTCAGATGTTAAGTCCCATGGTGCTTAGAGCCATTTGAACCATTTTTTCCCAACGTGGGCACGTTGTTGCTGCTCGTCTGCTGGGTGATTCCGTATCCGAGGGAGCCGAAGAGTGTGGTGTTTCAAGAGGCACCGTATCGAAGATTTATACCGCATGCGGGGAAAACGGAGAAACGCCATCCGCTGAGTCACAACGCGGTCGAACGTGTGTGTTGACCGATCGTGACACACGGTCACTGAAGAGGATTGTGACGAAAAGTAAGAGGATGACCGCTGCGAAAGTCACTGTAGAAGTGGGTGTCTCAGTCCCGAACCCTGTCAGCACTTAAACAACACGAAGGTGCTCCATAACCAGGGTACGCAAATGCCCGTAACAGGAAGAAATGGTCCCGAAGACACAAAACCTCGGCTGTTGAACGGTGGGAGCGCGTCATTTGGTCGGGCGATTCTCGTGTCTCACAGCTTCCAACTTCTGGCCAAGTTTACGACACAAGAGCGAAGAATGACAGGGTTCGCTGATGATTCGGGCAACCATATGATGGTACTCCACTACCGGCCGATCAGCCTGCTCTCGTCCCTCTCAAAAGTCTTTGAGAGGTTGTACGTGGAGCGGCTGCCACGCCACGTGACGGAACAGCAACTCATCCCCGAGGAACAGTTCGTGTTCCGGAGCGGCCACTCGACCACCCAGCAGCTGTTGCGCCTCGTGGAGCAGGCGACGCGAGCGCTGGAGACGCGGGAGAACCTGGGGGCGGTGCTTCTCGACGTCTCCGAGGCCTTCGACTGCGTGTGGCTCGACGGACTCGTCTACAAACTTTTTGTGCACGGAGTACCGACGTCGCACGTGGTCCTTCTGCGCTCGTATCTCTCGGGACGCACATTCCACGTCGGAGTAGATTTGAGCGGGAGTGCCGCAGGGGTCGGTCCTCGGCCCCCTGCTGTACTCCCTGTACGTCTCCAGCAGAAAGAGGCTGCCGCCGGACCCGCCGCCGGTCACTATCGTGGGGGGCCCCATCCCACGGTTGCGGACCGGCAAATACCTCGGGGTGACGTTGGACAGGCACCTGACGTGGCTGCCACACGTCCGAGACGTCAGAGGGCGGGCAGTGGGGCGCCTTCGTGCGCTTTACCCACTGCTCAACGCTCCATCGACACTTCCTCCGCGCCACGGCCTCACCATGTACCTGTCCCTTGTCCGGCCGGTACTGGAATACGCGGCCGTGGTGTGGGGTAACGCGGCAGCGACGCTCATTGCGACGCTCCAACGCGTGCAAAATAGGGCGCTGCGACTTGCGCTCCACAAGCCGCCTCGCTACCCGACGAGGAAGCTGGCATCCCTTTCCTGCGGGATCGCTTCCGGCAAATCGCCAGAGTGTTCTACAGCAATGCAGAACACTCTCGCAGCCGCCTCATCCCTGGTCTGGGCCACCAGGTCCACCACAGGCCAACGGCACGTTGGACCGACCTACTGCGAGAGTAGTCTTCTCTTGCAGGCCGACATAGAAACAACGGGCGTCACAATCAACGACACCCAGTGAGGACAGCTCAACACGTTAGGTCCCACTGCACCCAAAAGAGGGCGCCGCAGGAACAGCAGCTCCGCTGCTTAAGCTGCCCCCACACCTGGCATACGGAGCCAGAGTTTTAGAGCGAGCGAGCGAGCGAGAAAATGTAGCATTCGCACAGACGAAGTTGCCGAAGTTCTGTTCTCGCTTCCGTTGCTATGAATCCACATGTGAGCACACGACAGCTCGAACACGAGATTGGCATTCCTAAAGCCAGTGTACATCGTATTCTTACACGTCACTGGTTGCATCCTTACCATGTAAACCTACATCAAGAACTGCATCGGAATGATTTCCAGAATTGTGTACAGTTCTGTCAGTGGGCACAGCAGCAAATCCTCGCCAACCCGAACTACTTTTCCAATGTTATATTTATCGATGAATGTTCCTTCTCAAAGGAAACGTAAATACAAGGAACATGCATTATCGGTCCAGCGACAACCCACAATGGCTTAGACAGGTGGAACATCAGCGTCAATGAAGAGTTAACGTCTGGTGTGGGATGCTTCGTACTACAGTTATTGGCTCTTATTTCATCAATGTTAGTCTAAACGGCACAGCGTATGCGGACTTCCCCAGACGAATTCTTCCTCCTGTTCTAGATGAAGTGCCGCTAAGAACCAGAATACTTATGTGGTATCAACACGGTGGATGTCCAGCACATAATGCCTTGCGTGCACGTTGTATTCTGAACCGAAGGTATCCTGTCAGATGGGTTGGTCGAGGAGGAACAGTTACTTAGCCTGCTAGGTCTCCTGATTTAAATCCTCTGGACTTTTTTCTTTGGGGATGCATTAAAGACGTTGTGTATCGCTATATTCCAACAACTCCAGAGGACAGTAGGAACGTATCGCTCTTTAGCAGCCAACACTGGAAGCAGTATAAATAATTCTTTCATTCAACGAGTGCACCAGTGTATCGGTGTCCAGGGTCACCACTTTGAACACCTTTGAATGTTTACACCTGGGCAATGGTACAGGAGAGTCAAAGTCAATTTTGTGTTATGATTTTACTTGGTTTTCATTTGGTTTCTGACAACTCCAGCAAGTGGACGAGTTTTTGATTCCGGGCTCAAAGACAATGTTTGTTATGTAATTAATAACGTTGTGTTTCAGTGAGTGGTACACTGTGATACACTTTTTAATAGGTCTTTAGGAGAGGAAATGAATTACCGAATAAAAAATACAGGGTGCCATTTGAGAAAGTCATACCACCGTTCATATCTTTGTAAAAACAGAGCTACAACGAAGGCAATCTTGCCGATTGATGTCCCCCTGTCGTCTAAAGAACATTTGCTTCAAACTTTTTTAATTTGCATCTGGACAAACAGTTATTTAGGGTGGTCAAGATAAATGGGACACCCTGTACATATATTCTTTACTGTCGTTTCTTGTTAACGATATCCGCTTATTCCCAAGAATTAGCAGCTTTCACTCAGTTAATTCTAGGCAGAAATCCAATCTGGCATTTTGGATCGCACTTTCCTAACTCTTGTGCAGAAAGGTGTGCAGTACACTCCAGCACCCATCTTCAGTAAGCTACCAGAAGAATTCAAAAATCTTAGCAGTAATTCACGCGCTTTATAATCGAAACTGAAGAGTGTCCTCATGGGTCACTCATTCTATTTTGTAGAGGAGATGCTTGAAGAATTAAGCTGATTGCTATGTTATATTGTTGATCACGTTCACTTAAACTTAGGGGTTGACTTTTTTTGGGTTCATAAGCATTTTATTTTAGCTGTTATTAATTTTATGTTGTAATTTCATGTACTGACACGTTCCATGACCTTGGAGGTTTGCTCCTCAATTTGGTTCTACGGAACTAGACGTGTAAATAAAATAAATAATACCGTTAGTATTTTTGGCTAGGTCATTAACGTACAATATGAGCAGCAAGGAATCCAAAACACTTCCTTGGGGCACATCCGAGAAAACATGCTTTGTCTTGCCTACCAACAATAGGCCGTTTGCGGTCGTGTGCCTTGGTCGCATAGTTCCGTTTGTAGCTTCATTTCCCGTAAGGAGTAAGTATTAATACGTGCTAATGTTTACAGATATGAGAAAAATGTACACAACTTACTTGTGGAAGTTTCTTAGGGGGTCTGATGTGCATACCGGCGACCTCCACGGCGTTTGGTACGAACGGCCTCGCGTATTGGAAGCTGAAGTGCGAATTGAGCAGCAAGAGGGAAGTATTGCGCTCTAGTTCCGCTATAGGAGGCACCGTGATGTCTTTGAAGTACTCCTTGACCACTCTGTCCATAGCTGGGAGATAAAAGAACTGGCGGTAAAGTCTGAAAAGCGATGCGGTGAAGACGTTGTTGGCACGCTGGAGGAGGTTCATGTTGCTGGTGTACGGTAGGCAGGTTTCAGGGACGTAGGCCAGCGGGTAGGGGTTCCCGACCATGTCGTTCATCCAGCTGGCTCCACCGCCTAAAGCGACCGCCTGCACGACTGGAGTCCCAAACTTGTGCGCGAAGGCGAGCAGACACTCGTTGAAGAACGTCTCCAGTATGACGAGGTCGAACTTCCGGTCCCGGGAGTCGATCAAGGTCCGCAAGGCTTCGTCTTCCATATACTCCCGACACCCGTCGGCAGAGCCGGAAAGTATAAACATCATTTGCAGAGCAGGCGGAAGCCTGCCGAAGGAGAGAAGAGTGAATCCTGCAGAAAAGAGAGAGAGAAATTAGCATATTAGTATTCTGATTGTATCGACCCAACATAATAACGCAGTTCGTGCAAAGTCTGAAGGAAAATAAGAGTTCAGTGTCCCGTCGATAGTAACGTTTCTAAGGACCGAGCGCTGGACGATATCTGGAAAGAAACTCGGACGCTGCTCCTTGGCTTCGCATAAACAGCTGATGTGTTAGCCTCACACAATATTAAGGAAACTGGAAAAGTCAGTGATAGCCGAACTAACGGACATAAGATCTCGTACGAAGATACGAATTTCTTCAAATGTTCAAATGTGTGTGAAATCTTATGGGACTTAACTGTTAAGGTCATCAGTCCCTAAGCTTACACACTACTTAACCTAAATTGTCCTTAGGACGAACACACACACCCATGCCCGAGGGACGAGTCGAACCAACGCCGGGACCAGCCGCACAGTCCATGACTGCAGCGTCTGAGACCGCTCGGCTAATCCCGCGCGGCCGAATTTCTTCACTTATCCTCCGTCTTATGAGGGCCCTACAATGAAATAAACGGTAGAAATTCAGAGGTAGACTTGCAAATATAACAAATGAAGTGGCTGCAATAGTAGGGGAGAACGTGCCACGCACAGGAAACACAGACGTTCAGAGGAACCGAAATCTGCATGAACTTGTCTGCCGAAAACGCAGAAAATCTAACCTACATGGTAGGGTGGCAATTTTAACCTTACTCACGAGTCGGGTGCGTGCACCATCGCACCATCTATCCATCTCATAATGATTGACCCCTGACTATGACCGTTAGTATTTTTGGTTAAGTCATTAACGTACAATATGAGCAGTAAGGAATCCAAAACACTTCCTTGGGGCACTTCCGAGGAAACATGCTGTGTCTTGCCTACCAACAATAGGCCGGTTGCGGTCGTGTGCCTTGGTCGCATAGTTCCTTTTGTAGCGGCATTTCCCTAAGGAGTAAGTACACTATCGGCCAGATCATTACGACCACCGACCAACTACCAACACAGAACAGTCCAGGCGATAGCAGCGTCTCCTGACGAGGAATGACTTCTAGTTACATACACGCACGGTGCATGTAGTAACAGTGAGCGTGCTGTCCGTGTGTGGAATCGGGAAGGCGAGCCATTGGCCCGAAGGCTCGGCACGAGAGTTTCGGAAACTGCACGACTTGTCGGGTGTTCTAGGACTGCCGTGGTGAGCGGCTTCAACAGGTGGCGAAATCACGGTGAAACCATGCCTAGACGTCGTGGTATTGGGCGACCACCACTCTTTACAGATGTCGGACGTCGTAGGCTGGGCAGACTGGTAAAACAGGACAGGCGGCGAACTGTGGCGGAGCTAACATCAGACAGTAATGCTGGTCAGAGTACAAGTGTGTCTGAACACACAGCGCGCCGACACTCCTGACGATGGGTTTCCGCAGCCGACGACCCATGCATGAACCAATGTCAACACCACGATATCGGCAACTACGACTGAAATGGACAGGTGATCATCGGCACTGGACGTTGGCTCAGTGGCAGATCGTTGCACCGTCTGATGAATCATGACACCTTCCTCATCACGCCGACGGATAGGCGCGAATCGGCCTTCTTCCAGGGAGACCCCTGCTTGACATTTGTACTGCGGGACAGAGACAAGCTGTCGGCGGCTCCATTATACTCTGGTTAACATTCACGTGGATATCCACGGGTCCAGTGGAGCTCATGCAAGGCAGCCAAGGTCTATCGTAGACTGGCTACAGACCACTTACAGTCCTTCAGGACGATCGTGCTTCCCGATGGCAGTGGCATTTTTCAGCAAGATAATGCGCCATGTCACAAATCCAGCAGTGTGATGGAGTGGTTCGAGGGAAAATGAGTGAGCTGCAATTAAGATGCTGCCTCCCCCTACAACGCCGGAAACGCGTATCCTCCTATTTCCATCTATTGTACTATAAATTGTTTTCCTTATTTTGTTACCTGAAGATATGACATTTCTGTGTCCTTATATATTGTAATTGTTTTACTATATATATATATATATATATATATATATATATATATATATATATATGTATATATACATGTATGTATATAATAACAAAATATGGCAAAATTGCCCAACTCTGCCATTTTAAATACCTCGGTGAAACTGTACAGTCCTCAGGATTAAACGGAATTGCCAATGAACAAAGAATCACCAAGCTCCAGAAGGCCTACAAGCTAACATGGGCGCATTACAACAAGAAGTGCATTTCGACAGACGCAAAATTAAGGCACTATACGACAGTGATTCTTCCAGAAGCAATCTATGCAGCTGAAACAATGGTGATTGACGGTCATTCAAAAATTAAGGAAATAGAAAAGCAGGAAAGAAAAATTCTCAGGAAGATTTACGGTCCAATCAACAAAAATGGCATTTGGATGAAGAGACCACAAAACGAACTCTATAGAAAGATCAACATAGTAACAGATGAAGTCAGAAAGCGCCGAGCCAAATTTTATACACACATCTACAGGATGGAAGACTCCAGAAGGGCAAAGAAATTATTCAACGTTATAACAAGGAGTAAATGTGGCACAGAATGGCTGAAAGAAGTCCAGAGGGATCTACAGCAGATCAACATAAAAAATCTCGAAGATCGCACCGAGTGCCGGCATAAAATCACAAGTGTGAGGTTTGGGGAAAGAACATCGCGTCAGCCCGGTAAAAAATGGACAGAGGAACGGAAGAAGGAGCATTCTGAGAGGATGAGGAGGTTTTGGGAAGCAAAGAAGAAAAACATCCGAAGATGAAATTATGAATTCAAGTTCAATCGCTCTCCTAAAGGGGAACAATCTTTATAATTATATATATATATATATATATATATATATATATATATATATATATATATATATATATGTCGATGTATATATGTCGATGTATAATTGCTTTGAATTGTAAATATTATTTGTATTTTTACGCTGGGTCTTGCCTAGGGAAAACTATGCTATCGAACGATTACATCGATAGGTCGTGTGGAGGACCAAAGTGTTTAGGATCTTTGGTAGTGTTAACTCTGCCGCGTGGAGCGCGGGCAGAGAGAGTCTGGCTGGGGTGGTGCAGTGGAGCAGGTGTGTTGTGTGACACTCCCGCGAGTTGCCGCGCTTTCGCGGTTTGGCAGCATGTAATTGCGCTCGACTTGCTATGATAGTTTCCGACACGGTGTCGCGGACGGGAAGCATTAGCTGCACACATCAAGAGCCCGTTTCGCCTGGTGACCGTGTCGAGAAGAAGGCGCGCCAACATCCAGCTTCTGCAACAGCGACGGCCGACAATGAGTGACTGTCGCCATCTCCTCGATCGACGGCTTCAAACCTTCAATCAACCAACATGGAAGACAGCTTTTAAAATTGTTCCATTTGCCTCACAAAATTACAGCAACATAACAGGAATCTTTGTTGCTCATTGTCCCAATTGCATTACCAAGCAGGGTCCCTTCCTTTTCCGGAATGAACCCGAGTGTCGTCGAAATTCAAACGCCAGCATTAAAGTAATATCATTCCATTTCACTGCTTTAATTTCAAAGTTTAGTTAAGGTATTCATAGCTGGCTACAATATTTAGATTACACAAACACAAATTAAGAGTGCGAGTTTTGTTACCATATTTTAGCTTATCTGTGACTGCAGCTCAGCTTGGTACGTACTAAATTTTACTATTGTTAATTGTTCAGAATCATTTAATTCACGGTCAAAGTCAAATCTCTTATTTCTAAATTGCGTAGATTCAAGTAGCTTTTGAAATGATTGTTGAGGTAGCCCAAGACTAACCTTATTTTATTTAATTTCGTAGTGCTTCAGAAACAAAGCTCACTATTAATTTGTCACTAAATTAACTTTCAATTTTTCGGTTTTATTAATTCTTTTGCGAAATTAAGTCAGAGTGTAGCGAAATTTATTACTTCTGACAAACATTCAGTTTTCACACAACACGTGTCAACCTTAAGTTGCCACGCTTTTAGTGCTATTTGTATGTGCATTAACCTTTCTTTTTCAGTTATTATAGTAGTTGTCCATAGGACTGGCGACCGTAATTTTCCCCAAATCTCAAATATCTAATGAACGCTAGTTAATTGTTAACGTAACGACCGCACATTTACTTTCTTTATTAACTTTACCCTTTTTCGAAATTAATTTCCACCAATTTCATTTGCATTTTTCCTTTGATTTAGATGTAACCCTTCCTGCCTCTTTAGCGACGGATTAACTTCGATGACGATTGCTTTCCATTAGGTACACGCGGTTTAATTTTTCACTGTCATTAATGTCGATAAGTGAGGGGACGGTTACATCCCCTCCGCCCCCCCCCCCCAAAACTCACCGCCAGATCTGAACCCGATCGAACACATCTGGAATGTCTTCATCAGTAAACACTTCCGGGCTAAGTTGCCGTGGTCGATCTGTAGAACTTCTTCTCCCTGACGTTTCGTTCTCAACTACGGAGAACATCTTCCGAGGGATGTGATTGAAAGTGGCGTCAGAGCTCATCACGCCCCCCCTCCCCCCCCCTCCCCCCGGAATTTACGGTGATTAGGTAGCTTGTGTGTGCAGATGTCGTGACAACTCCCTCCAGCAATCTACGAAGTTCCCAATTTGCTTCCATGACACGACGCGTCGCCGCTGTTATCCATGTCGAAGGTGGACATACCCGCTATTAAGTAGGCTTGTAACACCACAACTCTATCCATGATCATACATTTTCTACTTGTTTTGCGAAGTTTGCTTTATTACTTGTGCTGAATATTATTCTTGCAAATATGTGGTCAAGTTATAAATTCTGTTTGTTATTTAAAAAAGAGAATACGCATGGAATGTTAACATTTTGAAAGTAGACACGCTGGCCTAGTCAGGGAAAAAGCTATTGTCAAAGAGTGTAATAAATTGTAAAAGCATTATCGCTGGGCGTGCGAGCGCGCCAAAAATGTAGCAGTTAGGAGTCGCAAGGAGACGATTGGTGTCGTTGGTTTCGTGTATTCCACGGTGTGGTTATGCAAAGTGCGAAGACAAAAAGTCTGTTTCCGAGGTTCGGAGCAGTAAAAACTGAATTGGTTGTTTTGGCGGATGTTTAATGTGGGCAAGCTGTGGATTTATTGGGTACAGTACAAATGCAGCAACAGTAATTCACATAACATCAACAGTACTGTGGGCCCTTGTTATTGGCTATGGTACGGCCAGAAGATCGACCTGTGCCCTATTTACCGCTAAATGAAGTCACTCGGTAAACCAACGGCATCATGAAGAGAAGTAGGGTTTACACTTTTTATATAGCTAGAATTGTAATAGCCTGCCTAGCGTAAATGGAATTTTATTGCTTAAATAACATTGTTTTCGTGCATGTCACGTAAATAATTTTCCTAGTCATTATCCAAGTAGTATCCCTCCTGTCCCTTTGTATGAACCGAGGTAATCAGAAAAAAACTGAAATTGAAGTGAACATTAATTTATTAGATTATCAAAACAAGACTCCAAGAAGAATATAATAATTCCAATTTCAAAGAAAGCTGGTGTTGACAGATGCGAAAATTACCGAACTATCAGTTTAATAAGTCACAGCTGCAAAATACTAATGCGAATTCTTTACAGACGAATGGAAAAACTGGTAGAAGCCAACCTCGGGGAAGATCAGTTTGGATTCCGTAGAAATGTTGGAACACGTGAGGCAATACTGGCCTTAAGACTTATCTTAGAAGAAAGATTAAGGAAAGGCAAAACCACGTTTCTAGCATTTGTAGACTTAGAGAAAGCTTTTGACAATGTTGACTGGAATACTCTCACTCAAATTCTAAAGGTGGCAGGGGTAAAATACAGGGAGCGAAAGGCTATTTACAATTTGTACAGGAACCAGATGGCAGTTATAAGAGTCGAGGGGCACGAAAGGGAAGCAGTGGTTGGGAACGGAGTGAGACAGGGTTGTAGCCTCTCCCCGATGCTATTCAATCTGTATATTGAGCAACCAGTATAGGAAACAAAAGTAAAGTTCGGAGTAGGTATTAAAATCCATGGAGAAGAAATAAAAACCTTGAGGTTCGCCGACGACATTGTAATTGTGTGAGAGACAGCAAAGGACTTGGAAGACCAGTTGAACGGAATGGACAGTGTCTTGAAAGGAGGATATAAGATGAACATCAACGAAAGCAAAACGAGGATAATGGAATGTAGTCGAATTAAGTCGGGTGATGCTGAGGGAATTAGATTAGGAAATGAGACAAAGTAGTAACGGAGTTTTGCTATTTGGGGAGCAAAATAACTGATGATGGTCGAAGTGGATAGGATATAAAATGTAGACTGGCAATGACAAGGAAAGCATTTCTGGAGAAGAGAAATTTGTTAACATTGAGTATAGATTTAAGTGTCAGGAAGTTGTTTCTCAAAGTATTTGTATGTAGTGTAGCCATGCATGGAAGTGAAACGTGGACGATAAATAGTTTAGACAAGAAGAGAATAGAAGCTTTCGTAATGTGGTGCTACAGAAGAATGCTGAAGATTAGATGGGTAGATCACATAACTAATAAGGAGGTGTTGAACAGAATTGGGGAGGAGTTTGTGGCACAACTTGACTAGAAGAAGGGATCGAGTGGTAGGACATGTTCTGAAGCATCAGGGGATCACAAATTTAGTATTGGAGGGCAGTGTGGAGGGTAAAAATCGTAGAGGAAGACCAAGAGATGTGTACACTAATCAGATTCAGAAGTATGTAGGTTGCAGTAAGTAATGGTAGATGAAGAAGCTTGCTGAGGATAGAGTAGCATGGAGAGCTGCATTAAACCAGTCTCAGGACTGAAGACCACAACAACAACAATAATTTTTACAACTTTGGACAATTACCTGATAATTAAATCTTTCGCTGTAGTATGAATGATGTCAGAGATAGAAGATGCAAAAGCCAGTATTAATTAATTAATTAATTAATTCATTCATTAGAGCAACTTTCATAATAAAAAAATTGGTAATAAAACTTTACGGAATTTGGACACTGAATTTCATTGTCAAAGCGCAGTTCTAATTTATAGCTTTTGGCAAAATTTGTAACTTTTATTACAAAGAAATGTCGAAGTAACTGCTAAATTCAAACAACCTTTCTGCTTGCTACAATTACGACAGTGAGTATTACGGTGAGTAACGTAACAAAAAGCTTCTGTCCACATTCAGTAAAAACTCTTACTTTAATTGATATGTTGTATGTGTTTGCTCAAAAATGTTCAAATTTGTGTGAAATCTTATGGGACTTAACTGCTAAGGTCATCAGTCCCTAACCTTACACACTATTTAACCTAAATTATCCGAAAGACAAACACACACACCCATGCCCGAGGGTGGACTCGAACCTCCGCCGGGACCAGCCGCACAGTCCCATGACTGCAGCGCCTGAGACCGCTCGGCTAATCCCACGCGGCTATGTGTCTGTTATTTGATTATTATCTGACTACTGTGATGTGTGCTGTTAACTTCTTGAAAGTGTGCGTCAGGTGCTGTTCATACGTCATGACGCCAATAACTAATCTTACGTAAAATTGCTTACGAGTATAAAGTTCAGTTTCAGTTTAATTACTCTTGTTCCGGTAAGGAACTAACGACCGTTGGTTATTTCATTAACGCCATACTTTGAAAACGTTTCTTCCAAATTTTCCACTAACTACTATTAATTAAAAAACTAGTTTACGTAATTAAAAATATATTAAGTTAACCAAACTTTGTTTCTAAACGTCATTGCTAAAATATTGAGCAGTGGCTATTCGGTTATGACTTCATCTACTTCTCTCAGTTTTGCATTATTCTTCGGAGTAGATGCCTTTTCCCCGCAGATTAGGGGCTTTAAGTACACGGCCACATAGAAAAGCCTAATTAGCCAGAGAGGTAGGAGGGTTACAGACTATTGATCAGGATGATCAATGTGTATTGGTTACATCACATGACGAAGATGAAAATGTTGTACCTTGACGGAATAGTGAGAATGTCTACTTTTACTTGTTCTGTGAGTATCACATCTTAGTCGAAAACGGGGCGACATACGCAGTAACAGGTAAGAGGTAAGGTGATTTTTCGAGAAATTTTTGGCGACTGTTGACTATGAAGAGACATCGAAGCCAGACCATAAGTAGCAGGAAATATACCTTTACATGGTTTAAAGGTACTGCCGCTCTCTCTGTACAGGCGGACGTTCGTTATTTTGTGATTGTTCGTTTGATCGCTACAATGTTAGGCGAAAAACGCTAAGACTGAACTTACCGTTGGAGCTGTTGCGACTGAAAAAGCATCGATGTACAGCTCGATCTTTCATTTGTTACATTATACGTCATTACTAATGAATAACCCTCGTGTTGTCAGTTAAGAGCTTGTACAGCAGTTGTTGTAACACCAGGAATCCATGTGAAACTATGGCGGGGCGTAGCTGTAACACCAGCACGATGTCGTTTTCGACAGCGAAATGTGCACGAATCAAAAGGGGTGGTTTCATCGACGCCCTTTGTGCCACCTTCTGAGTGCTTTTCATGTCGATTCTGAGCAGCGGTCTGTATCAACTGTTTTCCTGGCCCACCGGTTAGGAATCCGCGTGATTTCGACGCTATGTGTGTCACGGTTATGAGCTCCATTGCAGAGCCGTCGAAAGAACGGATGAAACTTGGGTAAGAGGGGGTATAACTACCGTCTCATCGTGTGACATGCCCACGATGGGCTTGGGCAGGATTGTGCTGAAATTTGGTGCCAATGTCAAATCACTGACCCACCTTATAGCTGACATGAACTTCTAAGCTGGGGCTTCCTTTTACGCAACACATATATTGTTGAATCAATCACAGTAGTCAAATATACTAGAAATATACAACTATATTTGTAACAAAAGAAAGCAAGAACTCAAATTGGGTTACAAAATATATACATACCGGTATGTGAGCTATTCATCGTCGTCACTCAGAAGATCGAATAACTCTTCTGTTTCATGCTCTGACAGAACTGTAGTTGATGTAGAGGGTTGAACGTCGCTCAAAAGATGATGTTGCAGTTCGACTGGTTTTGTCGCAAAAGAGGAACTTTCGTTCGTTACAATAAGCTCCAATACGTCTGACGGTATGTCAAAAGATGCACAATCTTTATTTTCTTTCTTCAGCTGGTCTCTCAATATTATCAAAGTATTAATTGTCTTTAACGATAATCTGTTACGTTGTTTAGTTTATATAAGGTTCATAGAACTGAATATTCTTTCCACTTCTGCATTTGAATGCGGTAGGCATAGAACAGTCATTGCTAGCTGTGAAATCAAAGAAAAAGGATTCTCCCATGCGGCATTTTTATACTGCAAAACCTCACTCCAAAATCGAACAGTGTTAGCAGTGTTATTCCCCCTAATGAAGTTGATATTATGCCATTCTTGCAGCATACCGTCTATGAAATCGCCACTAAAACCCAATTCTTTGGCTACATCCGCTACTGCATTATTTTTATTCACTTTTACTGTTTCTTCAACATTCAGCATTGACATTTTTTTCAGGATCGTAACGTTACTTGGCAGTCTTTGTTGAATTCTTTAATGAGTGTCAGACTAAATTGAATGCATCTCTTCTTCAAATAAACTTTATTTTCTTCAGACAAACTTGACTCAGACAATTTCTGTTCAAACATAAAGCCAAGGTTCCGATTCGCGTACATACGATGGTTATTCCAAAAGTAAGGTCCGATTGATTGCCAAATTGAAACCACAGTGAACATCAGAAATGTTTTACTTGTAACAATTAGCTACACCTTTCAGTTACTTCTCTACGTAGTCGCCGTTCTGACTTAGACTTTTGTCATAGCGTTGTACCAACTTTTCAATAGCCTCATCATAGAAGGCAGCCGCCAGTGCTTTCCGCCAATTCTCCACGCTGGCCTACACCTCGTTGTCTGTGTCAAAATGTTGTCTTCAAAGACAGCGGTTCATGTGACCAGATATGAAACTCAGGGGGAGACAATTGCGGACTGTATTGTGGGTAATCTCACATTTCCATTTGAAACCGATGCAGGAGCATCTTCATTGCCCCTGCAGAATACGGCTGAGAATTGTCGTGAAGACGAAACAGCACGACAGTTATGTAATGCTGCCTGCATAGCTTCAGGCGAAATTTCTCACCAGGCCCTCGTACTTGGCGGCAGACACTATTTTCTAGACATCTTTACGCACTCACTGCGAGCTCAGAAATGAGAAGAGCGACGTGATGCTAACTGGGGTTATACTAGAGACACTACCCAACACATCTGTGCAAGGCTTTATCGGATTTTCATAGTCGTTTCCATTTCGCGACCGATCGGACCTTACTTTTGGAATAACCCTCGTACATTCTCTTGGAACTGGTGTTGTCAACAAATCAACAGTTGGAAAAACTATGTTTTGTCCGAGTGACTGCATGAGAAATACAGGTGTATCAAGTAATTTAGTGGGGTCATTGTCTTCTTCTTCAAAAGCTTTTATTGCTATTTTTACGTCTTTTAAAGCATGTTTAAGGTGAAACATGTAAAGATGATTTGAGTCGTCACAATGCATCTTGTACAAAAGATCGGAAGTGTAACAATTGTCTTGAACCATGGCAAGTGAAAAATGTAGCTTTTGTTCTTCCCACTGCTCCAGAATTCTTCGTGTTGCTGGTTCAATTGAAAGCCAACGTGTTGCACAGACCTTCAAAATTTTTAGTGGCTGTTTTCCACAATTTATTGTCTCATAAACCTTTTTATATTCCTCTTGTCTTTTGGGTGAAATGGAGAACCAATTGTAGGTTTCCCGTACAAGAAACTCTATGTTTCTAGGTATGGTATTCACTGAGGCGTGTGACACTGCAAGCAGAAGAGGGTGACAAATGCAACGGATCAATACCAAATGCTTCAAACCATATTCTCTCTTGAGTTGTTCGAAAAGCCCATCGTTTATTCCAACCATTGCAGAAGCATTATCTGTGCCAGTTCCTACCATATTAGCGATTGGAAGTTTGAAATCTTTCAAAGAATTCACAAGAACAGCAGCCAGATTTCTTGCATCTGCAGTTTCTACTACAGCGAGTTTGAGAATTGCTGATCTAATGGTTTGATTGTTTACACTATAGTACCGTATAACGGTACCTAGCATTTTAGATATTGATACATCTGTAGATTCATCTATTAGTACACTGTATTTTTGGTTACCTATATCTTCAACCAATGATTGTGTAAAATATGGAGCCAAAACTTTAGTTATAACGTTAGTGCACTTTGTACAATGTAATTGCATGTTTTTAGCGTCCTCATCACCGGAAAACACCTTCTTGCACAGTATTCCTAAATGATCTACAGCTAGAATAGAACAGTGTTCAGCAATAAATAAAGAAAGCGTGCCTTCTGCTCTGCTTGCTATTCTAACTGTAGTTTTCGGAACAATTTTCACAGGTAAGATGATTTGTGTTTTCTTTTAATCAATTTTTTGTTTATGCTTAATAGTTTTCGAATGCTTTCTAATATCACACAATTTGGCATCAAACTCTGTTGTACATACTTGACATCTTGCCTTGGATAAGTCTCCAACGGCTGGTTTCAGCCACCCATTGAATTCAAGTTCTGCTTCCCACGCATCCCGATATTTCTGAGCGTACTGCTCTTCTTCTGCGGTAAATCCATTATGTAAGCCACCACAACATAAGTTTCACCAATTTATAATCACTGAAAATACATTAAAACTCAGGTGAACTAGAGGTCACGCAACAATCTACTCACTCGGTAACGCGATATCAGTCTTATTGTTCATTGTTTAAAACGTAATAATGTCTGAGATATCCCCACCGAATTGTTCTTGCGTTACCACTGTGCATGTGGTAATAATTTAACTGCGAGTTAACATTTCGAAAAATTAGAGGTTGCTGGACAGAAATGTATTTTATTATACTTAATATTACGTATGTTATTTGTCAATTCGAAAAATAAAGGGAGTTCAAAAGTTGAAGAATTATAGATCGATACGTTATCGACGATAACAGGCTAGTGGGTAATGAATAATGAATTTTCTATAGTCAAGGTTTTCTTACTCTGTACGCAATTCCCACATTCAGGTTTACTAAATGCTGAACAATGCTACATGATCTGCTAAGAACTTGATTTAACTTAGTAAATCAAGAACAAATTTAGTGTAGTACCTATTCTATGGTTAAAATTTTAGTTTTGTTAATGAAAATACTGGCCCAAAATAGTTTTGATTTGTACTTCAAAAGTCGTCAGTACTCCAAAAGTCGCCAGATAAGTAGCTAAATAATTTTTGTAGCTAAAAAGTTTTTTTTTTTTTTGTCGCTAAGACGAAGGCAGAAGTCGCCATTTCTAGCGACAAAGTCGCTAAATTGGCAACACTGGGCTGTTTAGGTTTTATGTTGGTAACGCCACGTAGCGCTCTGTATGAAAATCACTCGCTGTGCTGTGTGCAGCCTGTGGCTGGTTGGCATTGTTGGAATACTCGCAATTGTAGTGTTGGGCAGTTGGCTGTGAACAGCGCGTAGCGTTGCGCAGTTGGCGGCTCACCTCCAACTGCCCAAGACTACAATAGCGAGTATTCCAACAATGCCAACCAGCCACAGGCTGCACACAGCACAGCCAGTGATGTTCATACAGAGCGCTACGTGGCGTTACCAACATAAAAACCTAAACAGCCTACTTACAACTTAACTAACTCAAACTGACTAATGCTAAGAACAACACACACACACCCTCATGCCCGAGGAAGGACTCGAACCTCCGGCGGGAGGGGCCGCGCAGTCCGTGTAATTTCTAAACAGGCCTGCGTTCTAAACGTTGTAACTACTCCGAAAGCAGTAATCGGATTCTAAAGAGTGAAACGACTTTCAGTTTCTCCCCCAAAGAATTGCAGTACTAGGAGCATAAATTACTACAGTTGTCCACGAATAAGCGAAGTTGATACCGAGACGTCTGTAATTAATGTAACTACACTGAAGCGCCAAAGAAACTGGTACAGGCTTGCGTATCAAATACAGAGATATGTAAACAGGCAGAATACGCCGCTGCGGTCAGCAACGCCTGTATAAGGCAAGTGTCTGGTGCAGTTGTTAGAACGGTTACTGCTGCTACAATGCCAGACTATCGGGATTAAACTGAGTTTGAACGTGGTGTTGTAGTCGGCGCATGAGGGATGGAACACAGCGTCTCTGAGGTAGCCATGAAGTGGGGAGATTTTTCTGTCGACCATTTCACGAATGTACCGTGAATATCAAGAATCCGGTAAAACATCAAATATCCGACATCGCTGCGGCTGGAAAAAGATACTGCTAGAACGGGATCAACAAAAATTTCAGAATGAGATTTTCACTCTGCAGCGGAGTGTGTGCTGATATGAAACTTCCTGGCAGATTAAAACTGTGCGCCCCACCAAGACTCGAACTCGGGACTTTTGCCTTTCGCGGGCAAGTGCTCTACCAGCTGAAGTTCGCACGAGAGCTTCTGTAAAGTTTGGAAGATAGGAGAGGAGATACTGGCAGAAGAAAAGCATTGAGGACCGCGCGTGAGTCGTGCTTCAGTAGCTCAGATGGTAGAGCACTTTCCCGCGAAAGGCAAAGGTCCCGAGTTCGAGTCTCGGTCGGGCACAAAGTTTTAATTTGCCAGAAAGTTTCATATCAGCGCACACTCCACTGCTGAGTGAATATCTCATTCTGGAAACATTCCCCAGGCTGTGGCTAAGCCATGTCTCCGCAGTACCCTTTCTTTCAGGAGTGCTAGTTCTGTAAGGTTTGCAGGAAAGCTTCTGTAAAGTTTGGAAGGTAGGAGACGAGATACTGGCAGAAGTAAAGCTCTGAGGACCGGGAGTGAGTCGTGCTTCGGTAGCTCAGATGGTAGAGCACTTGCCCGCGAAAGGCAAAGGTCCCGAATTCGAGTCTCGGTCGGGCACACAGTTTTAATCTGTCAGGAAGTTTCAACGAGAATTGTTCAGTGTGACAGAAGTGCAGCCCTTCCGCAGATTGCCGCATATTTCAATGCTGGGCAACCAACAAGTGTCAGCGTGCGTACCAGTCAACGAAACATCATCGACATGGGCTTTCGGATCCGAAGACCCACTCGTGTATCCTTGATGACTATACGACACATAGCTTTACGATTCGCCTGGACCCGACAACACCGACATTGGACTGTTGGTGACTGGAAACATGTCATCTAGTCGGGCCAGTGTCGTTTCAAATTGTACCGAGCGGATGGACGTGTATGGGTGTGTAGACATCCTCATGAATCCACGGACCCTGCATGTCGGCAGGGGACGGTTCGAGTTGGTGGAGGCTCTGTAATGGCGTGGGGCGTGTGCAGTTGGAGTGGTGTGGGACCC
The DNA here is from genome assembly GCF_021461385.2 of Schistocerca piceifrons. Taxonomy (NCBI): domain Eukaryota; kingdom Metazoa; phylum Arthropoda; class Insecta; order Orthoptera; family Acrididae; genus Schistocerca; species Schistocerca piceifrons. The sequence goes on from NC_060145.1 coordinate 17,165,896, forward strand.
CTAATACGTCTACATACGACTCTGACAGGTGACACGTACGTAACCATCCTGTCTGATCACCTGCACCCATTCGTGTCCGTTGTGCATTCCGACGGACTCGGGCAATTCCCACACGTCCAGAATTGCTACAGAGTGGCTCCAGGAACACTCATCTGAGTTTAAACACTTACGCTGACCATCAACCTTCCCAGACATGAATGTTATTGAGCGTATCTGCGACACCTTGCAACGTGCCGTTCAGACGAGATCTTGCGTATTTATGTTCAGCCCTGCAGGATTCATGGTGTCAGTTCCCTCCAGCACTACTTCAGACACAAGTCGAGTCCATGCCACGGCGTGTTGCGGCACTTCTGCGTGCTCGCGGTGTCCCTACATGATATTAGGCAGGTGTACCAGTTTATTTGGCTCTTCAGTGTATGAAAAGAAATAGTGCGTCATTTAAACAGGACTCTTTGACAGTTAGATCTGAGTGTAAACAGAATTACGGCATCTTAACCGGTTCCGGCAAAACACTGCCCGGCAAAAAAAGTGGAACATCCACATGACACGGACAAGTGCTAGTGTAGGTACTCCCCATCCGCGGATGTCTCAGTGGTGCTCTGTGACAGGTAGAACGGCCACCAGACTGCATCAGCGTTGTTCTTCTTTAGTGTCGATACAGGCCTGCTAGGGCGTATAAAGGGCGTGAGCAGCGCCAGATGTCGAGTGATCGCTGAGAAGGGCGCGGGAGTGCCGCGTAGCGTATGAGACAGCGTTATGAGCACCTGAGTGACTCTGAAAGGTAGCCCCGTATCGGTCGTCCGCCGGTCGAACCGACAGTATTCAGATTTGTGGGGCATGCGACTGTGACTGGTCCGTTAGTCCAGCAGTTTGGTGTTTTTACCTGGAAAGTTTTCCCAGAGTCTTAAAAATAGATATTATTGTAGATTTTGACGTACTCTTTCCAAATTTTCACTTTGGTAACTTATAAACTGAAGAGGCAAGGAAACTGGTACACATGCCTAATATCGTGTAGGGCCCCCGCGAGCATGCAGAAGTGCCGCAACACGACTTGGCATGGACTCGACTTGTGTCTGAAGGCGGAGGTAACTGAGACTATGAACCCTGCGGGGCCGTCCACAAATCCGCAAGAGTACGAGAGGGTGGAAATCTCTTCTGAACAGCACGTTGCAAAGCATCCCAGATATGCTCAATAATGTTCATGTCCAGTTAGTATGGTGGCCAGTAGAGTGTTCCTGGAGCCACTCTGTAGCAATTCTGGACGTGTGGGAATTGCCCTAGTCCGTCGGAATGCACAACGGACACGAACGGGTGCAGGTGATCAGACAGGATGGTTACGTACGTGTCACCTGTCAGAGTCGTATCTAGACGTATCAGGGTCCCATATCACTCCAAATGCAATAGTCCCATGCCATTACAGAGCCTGAACCAGCTTGAAGAGTGCCCTGCTGACATGCAGGGTCCATGGATTCATGAGGTTGTCTCCACACCCATACACGTCCGTCCACTCGACACAATTTGAAACGAGACTCGTCCGACCAGGTAACAAGCTTCCAGCGACGAATACTCCAAAGTCGGTGTTGAGGGACTCAGGCCAGGCTTAAAGCTTTTAGTCGTGCAGTGATCGAGGGGACAAGAGTGGACCTTCGGCTCGGAAACCCCATATAGATGATGTTTCGTTGAATGGTTCGCACATTGATACTTGTTGGTGGCCCAGCATTGAAATCTGCAACACTTTGCGGAAGGGTTGCACATATGTCACGCTGAACAGTTCTTTTCATTCTTCGTTGCTACCGTTCTTGCAGGATCTTCTTCAGACCGCAGCGATGTCGGAAATTTGATGTTTTACCGGACTCCTGATATTCACGGTACACTCGTGAAATTGTCGTACAGGAAAATCCGCACTTTGTGGCTACCTCGGAGATGCTGCGTCCCATCGCTCGCGCGCTGGCTATAACACTACGTTCAAACTCACTTAAAACTTGATAACATGCCATTGTAGCAGCAGTAACCGTTGTAACAACTGCGGCAGACACTTAATGTCTTAGATAGGCGTTGCCGGTCATAGCACCATATTATGCCTCTTTGCATATCTCTGTATTTGATTTCGCATGCCTATACCAATTTTTTTGGCGCTTCAGTGTATAATCAGTGTTACAGTCTTATAAAATAACGATAATACTGATAGCCTTTTAAAAAAATTTAGTTTTTTGCCCGAAACACTATCGAACCGTTTGTTTTTACCCCTCAGAAAATATAATTTTACCCCTCTGGGGGCAATCATACCCATGTTGGGAACCGCTGAGCTATGCAGTACAGTGATATGGATTCGGATCTCTTGACGGTTACACTCTTGACTCGCGTGGAATCTCCATTACCACACTTCACTAACCGGCTCTCTTGTACGAAATTATGTGGCATACATTTCGGTTTACAGCGATTACTGCCGAAGGTGACGCAGTGCCTTCCACTAATCGCCTACGCTAATCGTCATTACTCGGCTGTAAAAAATTCTTCTGGCTACTTTGCAGGTCTGTGTTGTATACGAGTTCTAGATATCATTACGAAGGAAAAGTATGGGAGTGGTGGGTCTCACGTATTACACATCAGCAGACAAGTGATGCAGGGCCGCCAGCTAGAAAACGGGTTTAATGGGGAGCTGTTGCCAATTACTCTCTAGATTACGGATCAGAGGAGGAAGGAAATTCACGTACCTCCAAGATCAATAACAGGGTCGGCCATTTTGAGAAGTTCCCAGTTCTCGTGTTCCTCCTTGAAGGGGGTCACCATGGTGAGGTGGTGGCCCCTCCTGCCCAGCTCCACCAGCATCTCTCGAAAGACGATCCAGTGGCTTTTGCCACCCATGGGAAATAAGGCCAGGATGTTGGCGCCATTCGATGGCAGCACAAAGCAGCACGCCAGAGTAGCCGAGACCAACAGAGCCACACCCTGTAACGACAAGATCAGCAGGTGGCAACCACTTCTGCACCTGTACTCTCCAAACAGCCTGCTCCACAATGTACCCCAAACACATACTTGTCTGGACACACATTAATGGACATTACACTGAGGTTACAAAAGTCATGGGATACCTCCTAATATAATGCCGGACTTCGTTTTGCCTGGTGTAGAACATGCAGCTGTACATGGCATGGACTCAGCAAGTCTTTTGAGATCCACTGCAGAACTATTGAGCCACGCTGCCTCGATAGCCGTCCACAATTCCGAAAGTGTTGCCACTGTAGGAATTTGTGCGTGAACTGACCCCTCGATTGGGTCTCCTAAGTATTCAAAGGGATTCATGTTGGACGATCTGGGTGGCCAAATCATTCACCCAAATTGTCCACAATCTGTTTCAAATCAATTTCAAACAACTGTGGTTCAAAAAAAATGGTTCAAGTGGCTCTGAGCACTATGGGACTTAACATCCATGGTCATCAGACCCCTAGAACTTAGAACTACTTAAACCTAACTAACCTAAGGACAGCACACAACACCCAGTCATCACGAGGCAGAGAAAATCCCTGACCTCGCCGGGAATCGAACCCGGGCGCGGGAAGCGAGAATGTTACCGCACGACCACGAGCTGCGAACGTAAACAACTGTGGCCCAGATACAAGGTGCGTTGTCATCCATAAAAATTCCATCATTGTTTGGGAATATGTTGTTGTTGTTGTTGTTGTTGTTGTGGTGGTGGTGGTGGTGGTGGTGGTAGTGGTGGTGGTGGTCTTCAGTCCTGAGACTGGTTTGATGCAGCTGTCCATGCTACTCTATCCTGGGCAACCTTCATCATCTCCCAGTACGTATTGCAACCTACGTCCTTCTGAATCTGCTCAGTGTATTCATCTCTTGGTCTCCCTCTACGATTTTTACCCTCCACGCTGCCCTCCAATACTAAATTGGCTATCTCTTGATTCCCCCAGAACATCAGAACATGTCGTACAACCCAATCCCTTCTTCTAGTCAAGTTGCGCCACAAACTCCTCTTGTCCCCAATCCTATTCAGTACCCCCTCATTAGTTATTTGATCTACCCATCTAATCTTCAGCATTCTTCTGTAGCATCACATTTCGAAAGCTTCTACTCTCTTCTTGTCTAAACCATTTATCGTCCATGTTTCACTTCCATACATGGCTACACACCATACAAATACTTTCAGAAACGGTTTCCTGGCATTTAAATCTATACTCGATATTAACAAATTTCTGTTCTTCAGAAACACTTTCCTTGCCATTGCCAGTCTGCGTTTTGTATCCTCTCTATTTTGACCATCATCAGTTATTTTACTCCCCAAATAGCACGACTCATTTACTACTTTAAGTGTCTCATTTCCTAATCTAATTCCCTCAGCATCACCCGACTTAATTCGACTACATTCCATTATCCTCGTTTTGCTTTTGTTAGTGTTACAAGGCCAGATCAGTCAATCATCCAGACTGTTGCCCCTGCAACTACTGAAAAGGCTGTTGCCCCTCTTCAGTAACCACACTTTGTCTAGCCTCTCAACAGATACCCCTCCGTTGTGGTTGCTCCTTTGGTATGGCTACCTGTATCGCTGAGGCACGCAAGCCTCCCCACCAACGCCAAGGTCTATGGCTCATGGGGTGGTTGGGAATATAAAGTGCATGAATGGCTGCAAATAATCTCCAAGCAGTCGAAAATAACCATTTCCAGTCAATGACCCAGTCCAGTCCATTAAACACAGTCCACAACATTGTGGAACCACCACCAGCTTGCATAGTGCTGTGAGTTAACGAGCATTACGATCTCATTTAAGTATATGACCAAAAGAGTCAGCCTACAGGAACTGTGAATCGAATCCTGTCATTCAGTACTTTGTGTCACAAAGGGCGCAGATTCACCACAAGTTAGGGAAATTCACAGGCGTCTATTGTCTACTGAGGCCTAAACACTGTAGTGTGCGAGTGAGACAAAAAATGGCTCTGAGCACTGTGGCACTTAACAGCTGAACTCATCAGTTCCCTAGAACTTAGAACTACTTAAACCTAACTAACCTAAGGACAGCACACACACCCATGCCCGAGGCAGGATTCGAACCTGCGACCGTAGCGGTCGCGCGGTGCCAGACTGAAGCGCCTAGAACCGTTCGGCCACTCCGGCCGGCGCGAGTGAGACAAACGAGAACCTACGTCATAGGGAAACCCTGTAGAAGCCTTTTGCGGCCAAGGAGACGTAGCAGTGTTAAATATGGCGGATCTAAGATCGGTCATAAAGGCAAACATTTATGAAAACTATTTAATTCTGTAGTAATGCAGGGCATCTAGCCACTGTAATTTTAATCTGCCGTCCTCCATTAATTTTCACGGTGGTTCCAATAAAACTTGAATATTGATCACATCTATGTTTAGGATTTACTGTCAAAATGAAATTAACAAGTTTTGTAACAAAGACCTGAATGCTAAAATCGGAACGCTTTGTTCGATCTTAACGATCGACATTTCACATAGAAGCGCATCATTAAAATGACATACGTTGTAAATATCAACTCTGCAACTTTATTTGTTTAAGAGATTTAGTAACTTTAAATTATCAGTATTTACAATTAAGCATCAGATCATCGTTTCCTCCACTCAAAACACAGTGAACGATAAGAGCATGACACCTTGTTGAATCATTATGTAATAGAATATTTGTTGTATAGTTTAGTGCATAATAGTTACTTTAGTTCTTTATGTATTTGTCAGAAAGGACATTGGTGCAAGGCTACTGCCCTTGACATTCAAAGCTAAGAAGGAAATTGTATTGGTTTTATGTAAAAGAATTTAACTTTTAATATGTAATGGATATTATTGTTACTTTATTTAGAACGTGAAAGTGGTCACGCTTTGGTTATTTAAATATCTTAAAATGTAAAATAATGTAGAATCAGCTGTAGCCAATCAGATGGACGGCTTCAGGAAAGAGAACTGCCCTAGTCAATTGAGTGACGATATTCGGCGGAAAACGCGGTCGGTGACGGGCAGAGAGGGACAGTTCTATTCGAGACACCAAAGGGGACAGTTCGGCTGGTGAGACCAAAGTGTACAGTTCGTCTGGAGACACCAGAAACAGTCAGTGATGGTGGAGACGCGGAAGCGGACGGTCGGCGTTTAGGTAGCTAGGAAATGAGACGACTCAGAAAATTTCGCGTTGTGTAGTATCGCGGGACTTAGTCTCTGAGCGGTGAGCAGCCGCGCGCCTGGTATGAACTCTAGCTTTTCGCGAAGATAACGAGGTGGAATATTGACTTATTTCGCGATGAGATTGTGAATGATCGAACTGTATCAAATGGATATGCGCTCGAGTGTGGCAGTGACTCTAAATACTATCACTTCCGCCGACCGGGGTGGCCGAGCGGTTCTAGGCTCTACAGTCTGGAACCGCATGACCGCTACGGTCGCAGGTTCGAATCCTACCTCGAGCATGGATGTTTGTGATGTCCTTAGGTTAGTTAGGTTTAAGTAGTTCTAAGTTCTAGGGGACTGATGACCTCAGAAGTTAAGTCCCATAGTGCTCAGAGCCTCTGTCACTTGCGCTATTAGTTTGCTTCCTAAATAAACATTATTCTAACCAAATCGCAACTGTGTGGCCTACATCATTTATGGGTCGTTAATTTAGTTCCCGATATTATTATTACTGTCAAGTTATGTATGCTGTATGTTATATATAGAGGGGTCCATAAAAAGTATCCACTGTTTAAAAGTCCACAACTGGCAAACTAATTGACGGAGTTGTCTCATCTTTGGTAGTGTAATAGTTGTAGTTCCGGCAATCGCCACACAAGCTTTGTATTGCGTTGTTTTGTTTTGTCAGATGACAGTCGCTAGATAGTCAGTGTTTTGTTCTTAGTTGCACCTAATTACTCGAGTAAACATAGCTGGCGCAAGGCTTACATTCGATGAAAGGAAGTCAGTTTTGAAGTTGTATTTTAAGTACGAAAACATTAATTAGGTCCAACGGTAATGGCGAAATGAGTATCAAGCAGAGCCACCGACACGTTTAGCGATTCGTCGTATTCGAGACAAATTTGAAGCCTAAGGCTGTGTTAAAGATTTACACAAACAACGATCTGGACGACCTGTAACAGTAACAAGTCCAGCTAACTCCCGTCGTGTGTTACAACAATTCACTCACTCACCACAAAAGTCTGTGAGACAGTGTGCCCGTGAAACTGGAGTGAGTCGCTCACGTGTTCGGTGAATTTTGAAGACAGCAAAGTGGAAGTGCGACATCCCACGATTGCTACACGCAATGAACGAGGACGACCCAGATCGTAGAATGGAGTACTGCGAGTGGTTTAATAACATGGTGCGCAACGATGAAGAGTTTGCAGAGATGACTGTGTGGTCTGACGAGGCACAGTCCAAACTCAGTGGTACAGTAAATCGCCACAATTGCATGTACTGGGCCGCCGAAAATCCGAACGTCGATGTAGACAAAACCGTGAATTTGCCAGGAGTAAATGTGTGGTGTGGGTTGTCTTACCGGGGCCATTCTTCTTTAATGGCACAGTTACTGGTGAGGTGTACCTTCAGAAGCTTCAGACATCCATTTTACCTGCCATCCGAGACTTGTATGGAGACAGAAGAGTTTACTTTCAACAAGATGGTGCCCCAGCCCACTACCAAAATCGTTTTAGGGCGTATCTCGACGAAAATCTACCAGGAATATGGATGGGCCGCAGAGGTGCTGTGGAGTATCCACCACGTTCCCCAGACATAGCTCCTCTGGACTTTTACCTGTGGGGAACACTAAAGGACGTCGTTTATCGACAAACGCCACGCACATTGGATGAACTTTGGGAATCCATCGTACAATAAAGTGCAAATATCCAAATGAACACGTTGCAGTCAGTAGTTCGTGCTGCAGTTCGGCGGCATCGTTTGTCTGTCGATGTTAATCGTGACCATTTCGAACACCTACAGTGATATCTTTAAGTTGGACTTTGAACTACACTGTCACCAAAAATGAGACAACTCCGTCCATTAGTTAGCAAGTTATGGACTTTTAAACGGTGGATACATTTTTTTGGACCGCTCTGTATGTTATATTCACTTTGTATTTCGCAAACTTGCCATCAGCCAGACTATTTAACCAAAGGGTCACAAGTGTGTAATTTAGGGCGTGTAATGCGACATGTACGGTTCAACCCCTAGACGAGTTCGAGCCAAGACATCTCTACGGAGAGGAACCGCATTTGAGCCCGAACGTCTATGGGATGTTAGCTCCGACTGCCTGGTTGACAACCTGGATCCATGACTTCGTGGGGTCTGCGCCACACTCAAACCCTACCATCAGTTCTTACCAACTGAAATCGGGACTTATCTAGCAAGCCCAGGGCTTTCCGGTCGTCTAGGCTCCAATGGATATCGTCATGAGCCCAGGAGACGCACAGTAGGTGGTGTCGTGCTATTAGAAAGACGCTCATGTCGCTCGTCTACTGCCATAGCCTGTTAACGCCAAATTTCGCCGCACTCTCCTAATGAAAACGTTCGTTGTACGTCCCGCATTGATTTCTGCGGTTATTTCACACAGTGTTGCTGCCCTGTTAGCGCTGACAACTGTACGCTGCTATTCTCGGTCGTCAAGTGTTGTCCGTGGTGAGAGGTGATGCTTGAAATGTGGTACACACTGTGGGGCGGCGGTTAATTTGTAAAAAATCTATCTAATTGCTGTATAAATGCTTGCATGTTGAATCAGTTTCTGGCTTTTAGAATGTTGTTGATGCTGTCTTTCGCCGTTCTCAACACTGGCTCTCTATTTAGTTTTTAGCACCCAGAAAGTGATTTAACAAAACGTGGAGCCAGTAATTAGAGATCCTAGTGCCCACTTCATCTGAGAATACCATTATAGCTGCAGCTTATAGCTCTGAGTAATTAGGAGATTGTCCGGGATTTCTAATCAAAAACGGTTTTCCAAACTAGTTGAGTATATTTTGAAATTCACTGATAAAAAACACAAGTATCCCTACAACCTAACTAACAGAGCAGTTCAGAGTCTAATGCGCTGATGCAACTATAAATGTCCGAATTAAATGTTAAAAAGAATGCTCGCCATAATTTGATGAAAATATTTCATCAAACGCCACGCTAAATATTTGGTAGAATGTCTGTCCCGCGACGGCACGTGAAAATACGACAATACGCAAACTGAAGCTAGATAATGAAAATCATCCCAGAATTAACACTTCACTTGAAATGTTTTCATGGTTCCGCATATCTCTAGTAACTTAATACGGCACCCGAGGCTGTTTGTAGCAGTGATACCGATGCGACGCGACTCCCGACACAGATGGCGTGTCATTCAGCGTCTGGAGAGAACTGGGGCCTTCCTTCCTCGCGCAGTGTTCTTATATATAAAGCCGCGGTGCGGACGGCTAAGGGAACGCCTGATCAAATCGGCTCTCCCGACTAGCCGCTGGGCTAGTAACGCACCACTTCAAGTTACATAATAATTTATAGCTTCTTTTGCTGATGGCCAATGAAGCTCTTAATTTAAACGTGCATTCAGCACGCAGGTAAGTATTGATAATAAAATTTTGACGTGGCTAAGTTAAATATTTTGGGCGAGAGAATTAATTTAATTACAATGCACGCAGTAGATAAGCTCTGAACTGGCCCTTTTGAGATCCGCTATCGCTATAATTTTATAGGTATTCAAAAGAAACTTTTCACATCTTCATAGTCATAGCGGACGTCCAACCTATTTAAATCTAAACATCCTAGCCTTATTTATTAGCCTACTTAATCTATCTTGCTTCCTTCAGTTTTGAGATGAAAACCAGAAAATCATGAATTTCCACTAAAATCTTAATTTATGAAATCCAAAGTACTGTTTTTATTAAATCATTATGAAAGATGAATCTAAATATAAATTTTGAAATCTCTAGCTCTTTTCTGTTGCGCCAATAATTTTTTCAGAAAAACGTCCAAATTTCGAAAATGGCTGAAGTTATCGAACTGATATTTAACTCACATTAATTTAGTATTATTCCTGACATGCTAGAAAAGTTTTAGGTCATTTGCTTGATTTTTAAGGTATTGCGCAACATTTATGACGTCAGAGCTACACTCCTGGAAATGGAAAAAAGAACACATTGACACCGGTGTGTCAGACCCACCATACTTGCTCCGGACACTGCGAGAGGGCTGTACAAGCAATGATCACACGCACGGCACAGCGGACACACCAGGAACCGCGGTGTTGGCCGTCGAATGGCGCTAGCTGCGCAGCATTTGTGCACCGCCGCCGTCAGTGTCAGCCAGTTTGCCGTGGCATACGGAGCTCCATCGCAGTCTTTAACACTGGTAGCATGCCGCGACAGCGTGGACGTGTACCGTATGTGCAGTTGACAGACTTTGAGCGAGGGCGTATAGTAGGCATGCGGGAGGCCGGGTGGACGTACCGCCGAATTGCTCAACACGTGGGGTGTGAGGTCTCCACAGCACATCGATGTTGTCGCCAGTGGTCGGCGGAAGGTGCACGTGCCCGTCGACCTGGGACCGGACCGCAGCGACGCACGGATGCACGCCAAGACCGTAGGATCCTACGCAGTGCCGTAGGGGACCGCACCGCCACTTCCCAGCAAATTAGGGACACTGTTGCTCCTGGGGTATCGGCGAGGACCATTCGCAACCGTCTCCATGAAGCTGGGCTACGGTCCCGCACACCGTTAGGCCGTCTTCCGCTCACGCCCCAACATCGTGCAGCCCGCCTCCAGTGGTGTCGCGACAGGCGTGAATGGAGGGACGAATGGAGACGTGTCGTCTTCAGCGATGAGAGTCGCTTCTGCCTTAGTGCCAATGATGGTCGTATGCGTGTTTGGCGCCGTGCAGGCGAGCGCCACAATCAGGACTGCATACGACCGAGGCACACAGGGCCAACACCCGGCATCATGGTGTGGGGAGCGATCTCCTACACTGGCCGTACACCACTGGTGATCGTCGAGGGGACACTGAATAGTGCACGGTACATCCAAACCGTCATCGAACCCATTGTTCTACCATTCCTAGACCGGCAAGGGAACTTGCTGTTCCAACAGGACAATGCACGTCCGCATGTATCCCGTGCCACCCAACGTGCTCTAGAAGGTGTAAGTCAACTACCCTGGCCAGCAAGATTTCCGGATCTGTCCCCCATTAAGCATGTTTGGGACTGGATGAAGCGTCGTCTCACGCGGTCTGCACGTCCAGCACGAACGCTGGTCCAACTGAGGCGCCAGGTGGAAATGGCATGGCAAGCCGTTCCATAGGACTACATCCAGCATCTCTACGATCGTCTCCATGGGAGAATAGCAGCCTGCATTGCTGCGAAAGGTGGATATACACTGTACTAGTGCCGACATTGTCCATGCTCTGTTGCCTGTGCCTATGTGCCTGTGGTTCTGTCAGTGTGATCATGTGATGTATCTGACCCCAGGAATGTGTCAATAAAGTTTCCCCTTCCTGGGACAATGAATTCACGGTGTTCTTATTTCAATTTCCAGGAGTGTAGTTACAGCGGACTGGCTGGCACACAATGGAAACTGATGTGAATTTACTACAGCGTGAGTAGGCTGCTTCCCTACAACACGGCACACCCTTGACACGAATTCCCTAAAGATTTCCGAAATAAAATGTTCCATGCGTCTAGTCCCAACTACCATTCTGCACTCAAACTCTGTTAATTCCCGTCGTGCCATCATAATCACGCCAGAAAGCTTTTCACGTGAACCACCCGAGTGCAAATGACAGTCCGCCAGTGCACAGACTTTTTACACCTTTTGCACGCGATACTACCGCCATTTGTGTACCTGCATATCGTATCACTATCCCATAACTTATGTCACCTCGGTCTACAGCGTGCAATATTATAACAGCACAAGTTTTGTGTAGTTGATGACGATATATCTAAATCGCGATTCTTCAAAGCTCTAAACATGGTGTATACACAGACGACGACATATTGGCGAATGGGATTAAGATTCTATTTTCCTTTTGGCACTGCAAAATATTTGAAAATTTTGCACGGATATTTAGATGTCCATTCTAATGGCGAAATCAATAAATGGACGACGATATTGAACACATTCTCCTAAAATAACGATTTTTCCCATAATGGCGATAATGTGTTGTATATAGACCTTCAGTGTGTAGAATGTGGTGTCACCCGTTGACATCACCCGGAGGGCGTCTAAGTTGGCGAAGGAATTGCAAGTTTCCCTCAGATGCCGATACCCGTCGTGTGGAGTCGGTGGAGCAAATGGCGCGCGCCTGCTGAGCCACATCCCTGGGACTCCGTACTACGAGCGTCCCCTGCCACTGTGATATCTTGTTGTTGTGGTCTTCAGTCCTGAGACTGGTTTGATGCAGCTCTCCATGCTACTCTATCATGTGCAAGCTTCTTCATCTCCCAGTACTTACTGCAACCTACATCCTTCGGAATCTGCTTAGTGTATTGATCTCTTGGTCTCCCTCTACGATTTTTACCCTCCACGCTACCCTCCAATACTAAATTGGTGATCTCTTGATGCCTCAGAACATGTCCTACCAACTGATCCCTTCTTCTAGTCAAATTGTGCCACAAACTTCTCTTCTCCCCAATCCTATTCAACACCTCTTCATTAGTTATGTGATCTACCCATCTAATCTTCAGCAGTCTTCTGTAGCACCACATTTCGGAAGCTTCTATTCTCTTCTTGTCCAAACTAGTTATCGTCCATGTTTCACTTCCATACATGGCTACACTCCATACAAATACTTTCAGAAACGACTTCCTGACACTTAAGTCTATACTCGACGTTAACAAATTTCTCTTCTTCAGAAACGCTTTCCTTGCTATTGCCAGTCTACATTTTATATCCTCTCTACTTCGACCATCATCAGTTATTTTACTCCCTAAATAGCAAAACTCCTTCACTACTTTAAGTGTCTCATTTCCTAATCTAATTCCCTCAGCATCACCCGACTTAATTCGACTACATTCCATTATCCTCGTTTTGCTTTTGTTGATGTTCATCTTATATCCTCCTTTCAAGACACTGTCCATTCCGTTCAACTGCTCTTCCAAGTCCTTTGCTGTCTCTGACAGAATTACAATGTCATCGGCGAACCTCAAAGTTTTTACTTCTTCTCCACGAATTTTAATACCCACTCCGAATTTTTCCTTTGTTTCCTTTACTGCTTGCTCAATATACAGATTGAATAGCATCGGGGAGAGGCTACAACCCTGTCTCACTCCTTTCCCAACCACTGCTTCCCTTTCATACCCCTCGACTCTTATAACTGCCATCTGGTTTCTGTACAAATTGTAAATAGCCTTTCGCTTCCTGTATTTTACCCCTAACACCTTCAGAATTTGAAACAGAGTATTCCAGTTAACATTGTCAAAAGCTTTCTCTAAGTCTACAAATGCTAGAAACGTAGGTTTGCCTTTCCTTAATCTTTCTTCTAAGATAAGTCGTAAAGTTAGTATTGCCTCACGTGTTCCAACATTTCTACGGAATCCAAACTGATCTTCCCCGAGGTCCGCTTCTACCCAGTTTTTCCATTCGTCTGTAAAGAATTCGCGTTAATATTTTGCAGCTGTGACTTATTAAACTGATAGTTCGGTAATTTTCACATGTGTCAACACCTGCTTTCTTTGGGATTGGAATTATTATATTCTTCTTGAAGTCTGAGGGTATTTCGCCTGTCTCATACATCTTGCTCACCAGATGGTAGAGTTTTGTCATGACTGGCTCTCCCAAGGCCATCAGTAGTTCTAATGGAATGTTGTCTACTCCCGGGGCCTTGTTTCGACTAAGGTCTTTCAGTGCTCTGTGAAACTCTTCACGCAGTATAATATCTCCCATTTCGTCTTCATCTACATCCTCTTCCATTTCCATAATATTGTCCTCAAGCACATCGCCCTTGTATAAACCCTCTATATACTCCTTCCACCTTTCTGCCTTCCCTTCTTTGCTTAGAACTGGGTTTCCATCTGAGTTCTTGATATTCATACAAGTGGTTCTCTTCTCTCCAAAGGTCTCTTTAACTTTCCTGTAGGCAGTATCTATCTTACCCCTAGTGAGACAAGCCTCTACATCCTTACATTTGTCCTCTAGCCATCCCTGCTTAGCCATTTTGCACTTCCTGTCGATGTCATTTTTGAGACGTTTGTATTCCTTTTTGCCTGCTTCATTTACTGCATTTCTATATTTTCTCCTTTCATCAATTAAATTCAATATTTCTTCTGTTACCCAAGGATTTCTATTAGCCCTCGTCTTTTTACCTACTTGATCGTCTGCTGCCTTCACTACTTCATCCCTCAGAGCTACCCAATATTCTTCTACTGTATTTCTTTCCCCCATTCCTGTCAATTGTTCCCTTATGCTCTCCCCGAAACTCTGTACAACCTCTGCTTCTTTTAGTTTATCCAGGTCCCAACTCCTTAAATTCCCACCTTTTTGCAGTTTCTTCAGTTTCAATCTGCAGTTCATAACCAATAGATTGTGGTCAGAATGCACATCTGCCCCTGGAAATGTCTTACAATTTAAAACCTGGTTCCTAAATCTCTGTCTTACCATTATATAATCTATCTGATACCTTTTAGTATCTCCAGGATTCTTCCAGGTATACAACCTTCTTTTATGATTCTTGAACCAAGTGTTAGCTATGATTAAGTCATGCTCTGTGCAAAATTCTACAAGGCTGCTCCCTCTTTCATTTCTTCCCCCCAATCCATATTCTCCTACTATGTTTCCTTCTCTCCCTTTTCCTACTGACGAATTCCAGTCACCCATGACTATTAAATTTTCGTCTCCCTTCACTACCTGAATAATTTCTTTTATCTCGTCATACATTTCATCTATTTCTTCATCATCGGCAGAGCTAGTTGGCATATAAACTTGTACTCCTATAGTAGGCAAGGGCTTTGTGTCTATTTTGGCCACAATAATGCGTTCACTATGCTGTTTGTAGTAGCTAACCCGCACTCCTATTTTTTTATTCATTATTAAATCTACTACTGCATTACCCCTTACCCCTATTTGATTTTGTATGTATAACCCTGTATTCACCTGACCAAAAGTCTTGTTCCTCCTGCCACCGAGCTTCACTAATTCCCACTATATCTAACTTTAATCTATCCATTTCCCTTTTTAAATTTTCTAACCTACCTGCCCGATTAAGGGATCTGACATTCCACGCTCCGATCCGTAGAACGCCAGTTTTCTTTCTCCTGATAACGACGTCCTCTTGAGTAGTACCCGCCCGGAGATCCGAATGGGGGACTATTTTACCTCCGGAATATTTTACCCAAGAGGACGCCATCATCATTTAATCATACAGTAAAGCTGCATTTCCTCGGGAAAAATTATGTCTGTAGTTTCCCCTTGCTTTCAGCAGTTCGCAGTACCAGCACAGCAAGGCCGTTTTGGTTAATGTTACAAGACCAGATCAGCCCATCATCCAGACTGTTGCCCCTGCAACTACTGAAAAGGCTGCTGCCCCTCTTCAGGAACCACATGTTTGTCTGGCCTCTCAACAGATACCCCTCCGTTGTGGTTGCACCTACGGTACGGCCATCTGTATCGCTGAGGCACGCAAGCCTCCCCACCAATGGCAAGGTCCATGGTTCATGGGCGGGGGAAGGGGGGTACGAGCCGTAATATCTATTATATAGTCATAAAATCGTAGAAAAATAGGTCTACATAATGAAGCCTTAGTTATAATGCGTCTCGAAATTTTTAAGCATAGTACCCATGAATAGTTACTATCCTTCCTTTCCCATATTTTTCTGCGCATCTGTAGCGACAACAGTAATTCACCATCGCTATTACACTATCAACAAACGGTGAAAACACAAAAAAACTCTTGATATTATAAACTTCAAACTCTGCGGAAAGCACACATGCACAGCGAAGTACCGAAAACATGTGACAGTCCATGTTCAATGTTAACAACATGCGCAGAACGCAATGCTCACTCCAGAGATAATTACTCTATGGGTTGGTTGCAGGTTACGTTACGTTGTCATTTGATGAAAGAGAGCGTAACATTTCCATTAAAAATAAATAACTTTCTGCCTACGTATTGAGATTACGTCACGCTATGTATATTTAAGACGCATTTACTCGCGCTCACCCTAGCTCACAGCACCACTCGAGTCACAGCCATTTGTCAATGACACCTTACACAGCCAGCCGGTTTGGCCGAGCGGTTCTAGGCGCATCAATCTGGAACCGCCCGACCACTACGGTCGCAGGTTCGAATCCTGCCTCGGGCATGGATGTGTGTGACGTCCTTAGGTTATTTAGGTTTAAGTAGTTCCAAGTTCTAGGGGACTGATGACCTAAGATGTTAAGTCCCATAGTGCTCGCAGCCATTTGAACCATTGAACACCTTACACATGGCATGGTAATTCCCAGGTCTGGCTCCTGCTAGGCTAATGGTGTGGGAGGACACAGAATATTGTTGCACGGAGCCCATTATTTGTTCTCAAATGACAGTCACAGATATGAATTGGTTACGATGTGCAGGGTGCACGATACTGTGACCCTCCCATGTGGTGGTCTGGCGTGGTTGACGGGAACCTTGACAACGAGTTTGCCTGCCCTGACATTCCCATGCAGTCCCAACATCACAGTACTGTCACGACCGAATGCCCTGTAAATCTGGATATTGCCCGATTGGTCCAGTTGGCCAAATGAAGCCCCACATTGTGGCCTCTTTCGAACCGCGTAAGGTGGTGGTTTTGGTATCACACAAGCAAGGGACTTCTCCGCATCCTTCATGGTAATCACTCGACATCTGATGCTGCTCACACCACTTACAGGCTCTGTCTCTTCCCGACCCTGGTAACAATGTGCAGTGCTAAAGCATTGACTGCACACCGACCAGCGGAGCGCCGTGAAACGGAGTTGAGAACGCGCTGACTTGAGGGTCAGTGGAAATAGCAGGCTGTGCCACACCTCCAGCAAGACAGAGTTCAGCGCCCTCTGTCAACACTGATTTAACCAGCTGCTCATTGCTGGTTGGCACACTTCAATCGCAGACTTTGAGAGCATCGGTACTGAGTAATAGGAAAACATTACTTACCCTGCTTTCTGCGAGTAGTAATAGAGAGTAAAGTACTTGCAAGTAGGAGGCACAAGAAGTCACTTCATAAAGAGAACTTAAGTTTCTTTTCCTTTTAGAAATAAAGTTTTCAATTAATCTTCAAGCGTTTTGTACAGATGATATAGGATTCCTGCCATAGGCTCTTCTTCCTTGTTTTGTGTTGGTGCTGACACAGCAAACAATACTAGTCCTGAACGACGCTAAGGCACTCTCGTGGCCATTCCACTGCTCAGAGGGAATTGCAACTCGAACGTGTCCTCTAATGCCTGGAACTCGAAGTTGCACTGACATCCGACCTCGGCTTCTGTGTCCTACACTTTCTTTGTCAGGAAAGTAAAATTAATGTGAAGATGGGATCACTTCCATATCTGCTGCTTCACGGTGCACACACAAACTGAGAAGAGGGCGCCATACTCAGCCCCTGTTGTAATTGTGACATCACGTAACACCTTTGTCTGATTACGAGAACAGCTGCGAGAAGAGGCTGGTCCGTTTGCAGCTGTGAGGGCTGCCTGTGGTGCTCCACAGATGCGCTGCTCTCTGGACGTCCTTCGTCACGTAGAAGAGAACCTTACTCCAGTTACTCGAAACGTAGCCCGTCCCATGTGCTCTTACAGCGCAGCACAGGTCAGAACTCGTCTCCGCTCTGTGCATACCGTGAAGTGGGAGATTTGAAGGTGACCCCATCTTCAAACTTATTTTAGACTCAAACGTGCTTTTCCGGACATGGGTTCCCTACCAAAACTTCACCTACTGTTTCTCCTGGAAGACTGTAATGCGAAACGCTTTGAGGGTCGAGTAGAGCTGACTGTGGAATCATTCTGACGACGACACGAACAGTAGATACTAAAATTCGCCGATACTAAGCGACTCTGACAAAGGACAACTGATCATCCAATGCAAGACAAACGGCCCCAGCAGAGGCAGAGAGCACATCGCTTGTGGTTACGTAAAGAGCACTTGAGTTCTGGGGAGCAGGTAGGATGTTATCGAAGGTAGTGGTCTGACATGATGGCTTGAAGTCGAGAGTGCTGGTGGTAATCTGATTGAGCAAAGAGCGAGATGGGCAATAAGAGAAGTCTTACTATTTGACAGAGCACTGAAAGATCAAAAATGTTCAAATGTGTGTGAACTCTTATGGGACTTAACTGCTAAGGTCATCAGTCCCTAAGCTTACACACTACTTAACCTAAATTATCCTAAGGACAAACACACACACCCATGCCCGAGGGAGGACTCGAACCTCCGCCTGGACCACTAAAAGATCGAAGGCGAATCAAAGCACCAGGAAAAACTCAGCATTCGCACAGAGCTATTGAGGTCCTTAAAACAACCGAACAAGACAAACTATTCCACCTAGTGTGCAAGATATATTACACAGGTGAAATGCAGGGTGACAATTATTGAACTAAATGAAATAAAATCGTCATAAGCGGTTTGCATCGGGACGTTTAAACTGCATGGTTGGCTGCAGGGAATTATGGGAGTTGTATGGTTTGTTTTAGTGAAGAAGCCTACTTTCATTTGGATGGGTTCATCAATAAGCAAAATTGGTGCTTTTGGGGGACAGAGAATCTGCATTTCGCGACCGAGAAGTCTCCTCGCATTCAACGGGTGACTGTGTGGTGTGCAATGTCCAGTCAGGTAATAATCTGTGGGATATTCCATCATGGTAGAGTGACTACTGAACGGTGTGATTTCATCCCCATTGTCCCAACGACAAGATGTGGTTCATGCAAGACGGAGCTCGACCCCATCGGAGCAGGAGAGTGTCTGATGACCTGGAGGAGTACTTTAGGGACCGCATTCTGGCTCTGGGGTACCCGGAGGCCACTGGAATGGGCCTCGATTACCCGTCATGCGACTCCTTTTCGCGAGGCTGTTTCAAAGACAAGGTGTGCAGCAATAACCCCAAAACCACTGCTGAGCTGAAGACAGCCGTTCAACACGTCACAGACAGCATCGATATTCCGACGCTTCAGCGGGTCCTGCAGAATTTGCTATTCGCCCGCGGCACATCGTCGCCAATGATGGCAGGCATATCGAACATGTCATAACCTAAATCCGAGTATCTGTAGCGACGTTTACATGCTGAATAAAGTGCGTGCACGCCGTAGTTTGTAACTAATTTACTTTTTTTCATATAGTTCAATAATTGTCACCCTGCACCTTGAGTCCTTAAGAAGAATTTGAGGGTGCCAATTCCAAAGAAGTCCGGTGCTGACAGGTCTCAGCTACTAAAACATCAGCTTAATAATTTATGGTAGCGTAATAACGACACGAATTATTTTCAGAGAGAGGTAAAATGGGTAGAGGCCGACTCCGGTGAAGATCAGTATAGGTTCGGAGAAATGTAAGAAGACGCTACTGACGAAGCGACACATCATAGAAGACACTATAAAGAAAGCGAAACCTACTTTATAGTATTGACAATGTTGCCTGGGATACACTTTTTCAAGTTCTGAAGATAGGATAAGATTCTCTACAACAGGTACACCAAACCACACTGCTGTTCTAACTATCAAAGAACATGCAAAGGAGAATGAGAGTTGTAGAAGATGAAGATCAAGAAAAGTCAGACAAGTCGAAAGAAATACAGTCGAGTTAAATCAGGTAATCCTGAGAGAATTAAGTTAACAGATGAGACACAAGACTTAGTGGATGAGATTGTCGTATGTGGGTTGCAAAACAACTGACGATGGCCGAAGTAGATAAGATATCAAATGCAAACTGCCAATACCAAGAAAACTGTGCCTGAAAGAGATAAATCTTTTAACATCGAATATAAATTTAACGGTTAGGAAGTTTCCTCTGAAAATATTTGGTCCGTAGCCTTACATGGAAGTGAAATGTGGATGATAAACACTACAAAACAAGGAGAAGACAAGCTTGTGAAATCTACATCTACATCCATACTCCACAAGCCACCTGACGGTGTGTGGCGGAGGGTACCTTGAGTACCTCTATCGGTTCTCCCTTCTATTCCAGTCTCGTATTGTTCGTGGAAAGAAGGATTGTTGGTATGCTTCTGTGTGGGCTCTAATCTCTCTGATTTTATCCTCATGGTCTCTTCGCGAGATATACGTAGGAGGGAGCAATATACTGCTTGACTCCTCGGTGAAGGTATGTTCTCGAAACTTCAACAAAAGCCCGTACCGAGCTACTGAGCGTCTCTCTTGCAGAGTCTTCCACTGGAGTTTATCTATCATCTCCGTAACGCTTTCGCGATTACTAAATGATCCTGTAACGAAGCGCGTTGCTCTCCGTTGGATCTTCTCTATCTCTTCTATCAACCCTATCTGGTACGGATCCCACACTGCTGAGCAGTATTCAAGCAGTGGGCGGACAAGCGTACTGTAACCGACTTCCTTTGTTTTCGGATTGCATTTCCTTAGGATTCTTCCAATGAATCTCACTCTGGCATCTGCTTTACCGACGATCAACTTTATATGATCATTCCATTTTAAATCACTCCTAATGCGTAGTCCCAGATAATTTATGGAATTAACTGCTTTCGGTTGCTGACCTGCTATTTTGTAGCTAAATGATAAGGGATCTGTCTTTCTATGTATTCGCAGCACATCACACTTGTCTACATTGAGATTCAATTGCCATTCCCTGCACCATGCGTCAATTCGCTGCAGATCCTCCTGCATTTCGGTACAATTTTCCATTGTTACAACCTCTCGATATACCACTGCATCATCCGCAGAAAGCCTCAGTGAACTTCCGATGTCATCCACAAGGTCATTTATGTATATTGTGAAAAGCAACGGTCCTACGACACTCCCCTGCGGCACACCTGAAATCACTCTTACTTCTGAAGACTTCTCTCCGTTGAGAATGACATGCTGCGTTCTGTTATCTAGGAACTCTTCAATCCAATCACACAACTGGTCTGATAGTCCATATGCTCTTACTTTGTTCATTAAACGACTGTGAGGAACTGTATCGAAAGCCTTGCGGAAGTCAAGAAACACTGCATCTACCTGTGAACTCGTGTCTATGGCCGTCTGAGTCTCGTGGACGAATAGCGCGAGCTGCGTTTCACACGACCGTCTTTTTCGAAACCCATGCTGATTCGTACAGGGTAGATTTCTAGTCTCCAGAAAAGTCATTATACTCGAACATAATACGTGTTCCAAAATTCTACAACTGATCGACGTTATAGATATAGGTCTATAGTTCTACACATCTGTTCGTCGTCCCTTCTTGAAAACGGCGATGACCTGTGCCCTTTTCCAATCCTTTGGAACGCTACGCTCTTCTAGAGACCTACGGTAAATCGATGCAAGAAGGGGGGCAAGTTCCTTCACGTACTTTGTGTAAAATCGAACTGGTATCCCATCAGGTCCAGCGGCCTTCCCTCTTTTGAGCAATTTTAATTGTTTCTCTCTCCCTCTATCGTCTATTTCGATATCTACCATTTTGTCATCTGTACGACAATCTAGAGAAGGAACTACAGTGCAGTCTTCCTCTGTGAAACAGCTTTGGAAAAAGACATTTAGTATTTCGGCCTTTAGTCTCTCATCCTCTGTTTCAGCACCATTTTGGTCACAGAGTGTCTGGACATTTTGTTTTGATCCACCTACCGCTTTCACATAAGACCAAAATTTCTTAGGAACCAAAGTTTCTTAGCTTGGTGCTAGAGAAGAATACTGAAGATTAGTTGGATATATCGAGTAACTGATGAAAAGGTACTGATTCGAATTACGAATAAAAGAGAAACGTTACGGGACTTGACTAAAGAAGAGATAGATTGCTAGAAAACATCCTGAAGCATCAATAAATCATCTGCCTGGTTATGGATGGAAGTGTTCGGGATAAAAATTGCAGAGGGAGAGGAAGGCCTGAATGCAGTAAGCAGATTCAAAAGAATGTAGGATGCAGTAATTTAATTATTCAGAGATGAGGAGACTTGCAGAGGATGAAGTAGCGTGGAGAGCTGCATCGGGCCAGTCTTCGGACAGAAGACCACAACA
Source organism: Schistocerca piceifrons (assembly GCF_021461385.2). NCBI lineage: Eukaryota > Metazoa > Arthropoda > Insecta > Orthoptera > Acrididae > Schistocerca > Schistocerca piceifrons. The sequence continues at coordinate 17,187,956 of NC_060145.1, forward strand.
ACAACAACGGAGAAATAGAACGATAGAAATATTTACTGAAACTAATATTTATGATCAGAAGCTATATAACCACGACAAAAGGGAAAATAAAATCGCTTCACTAAGATACCACATTACTACCATTCCCAAATTGGTCACATTAGTAAAGCGTCTTTGTGTCGTGAGAGAGCAATAAGAGGAAACTCACGATGAGGCTTTTTTTTGACATTGTACCGGAAGACTGTCTCAACTTGATTTCTAATTAAGAAGTTTACGATACAGAATGAAGAGGTGCGGCACCACAAGCTTCACAAGTAATCCAAAGGACAGTCAGCCGAGCTATGTTCTACACATTGTGAGTTTGGATTTTTACAGTTCTCAGACATCATTTGTGACTAAAGCATGGCGTTACTAAGTTCTTTGCCGATCGTTACTGCTGTTCTTGAAGTATGTGAATGATCTCCCTTCTTACGCGAAACAAGAAGCAAAACTGACACTGTTTGCTGATGATACAAGCATCATTATTAATCCAGCAAAAGAGACTCCAATAGAAAATGATTCAAATAACGTCTTTGGAAAAGTTATTGACTGATTTTCTGTGAATGGACTGGCTCTGAACTTTGCGAAAACACGGCACATCCAATTTTCTACTGCAAGCAGTACAGTTCCTTCAATAAATACAGTATAACACATCAACAGAAGTCAGTAGCCAGGGTAGAGCATACTAACTTTTGGGGTGTACATATAGATGAGAATCTTAATTGGAAAATTCGAATTTTGGATCTCCTAAAGCGACTAGGTTCGGCAACTTTTGCAATCAGAGTAACTGCTAATTTTGAGGATATAGAAATTAGCAAGCTATCATACTTTGCATACTTTCACTCTCTGATGTCGTACGGAATAATATTTTGGGGTAACTCAACACTTAGCCAAAAAGTATTCACTGCTCAAAACAAGTGCTTAGAATAATGTGTGGGGCTCATAGTCGCACATCTTGTTGGCATCTGTTTAACAGGTTAGGAATTCTTACAACAGCCTCACACTGCATTTACTCAGTAATGAAATTTGTTTCCAATAACATGGACCAATTTAAAAACAACAGTGACATTTATGATAATAATACCAGAACAAACAAGGACTCTCTCGCAGATGAACTGTTCCTATTCTTTGAGACACGATGGCCCTTTATCGTTTCCCAGTACAAAGTACGGCGCCTCGAAAATAGAATGTACCAGTACTTTTGGGGCCAGAAAAGAGCTAGGCATACCACTACTGGCGAATCAGGATACCCACAGAGTCGTCACAGTACACATGTGAACAAAAGGCAACGTAAGTGCTATACAGAGCAGTCAGATAAGAAGCTGTGTAAAGGCTGTGTTTACTTCAGTGACTTCACTCTAGTCTGTCGGATGCCAGCACTGCAGGCTTCTGTGAGCAAAGATAGCGGTACCTGTAAGGCACGTGACCCGGTCATCCCCACGTGCCTCCAGATTAACATGATACGTATGCTCACCTTCATGTCTCGCCGTTTCGCCGTACCGGACTGATAAACTGCTCTGAGGGCTGAAACTTATATCGCCCGGAGCCGTGCAGATATGATACCGCTGGAGAGTATCTGTGACGAACAGGTTTCTCCACGCTATCGTCGCAGCCGATCTGTGAATTCATGTTAGAAGATGTCGATACCAATCAACTGTGAGCTGGTATTCACAGACGTCCTTATCAGAGCAGCTTCGCCATGTAGTGATCGACATGTTGCGTCAGATTTTTTACTTTGAGGGGAGGAAAAGAATGTGCGTGTATGTGCGTGTGCATGTGTGTGTGTGTGTGTGTGTGTGTGTGTGTGTGTGTGTGTGAGAGAGAGAGAGAGAGAGAGAGAGGCAGAGAGAGAGAGAGAGAGAGAGAGAGAGAGAGAGAGAGAAGCGGTGTGCTCCTAGCATGTTGGGTCCAAATATCAGAGTTGTCAGCGCTTCAGACCGATTACCCTGAATTAGGAAACGAAAAACTGGAGGAGTCCGGCGGTAGTGTATGTGAGACAGAGTGGCTCAGCTAGACTAGTCGTGGAGGCGAAGTCTGGATTGTTTTCTGTACCAAACAAACGAAAGAAATCCCTGCCGTCCATCCCTCTGCTACTGCGACGTGATTCTGCTGAATTCTCTCCTCTGACTTTCGTAATCTTAGACCGACTACAGGCGATGGATCTGAATCCAACCGATTGCTTCAAGCGCAAGGATCTCTGTTCACTGAACCATAATTTTCACGTGATAAAGGTCGGTTACGCTGTGACGTCACAGTCACTTTAGGCTACAGCATAAAATTGCTTGAAATTGTCCGTCACTTTTCTTATATTTACGATATCAGCGTTCATTTTGTGACTCGAAGTTTTCGCTTTTGGTTTCATTCTCAGAATTTCTACCCCGCACTGCCAACATTTGTTGAAACTCGGAACCACCTCTTATTCGCAGTGACGTAACAGGTTTTGTGGGAGATACCTTCTGTGAATCAGTGCCACCATATCTCACGTTTGAACATCGCTCTCCATATTATTTGACAGTTCCTGTATATAGCATTTTAAAACAAGGTATGTGTCTCAGTCGAAGCACAAGATCAAAAATTCTCGGTACAGGGAATTTGTTTCACGAAAAAGATAATGTTCTAATTGCTGATAGTCAGCTAAAACATCGATAATTTTCAGGATACTTTACCTTGACATAAACTGATTGAAGATTTGTAATACACTAATCAGATGCAGTAATTTGACGTATATACAGGAAACGTATTCGCAGTTGCGAACACGGGCAACCTCCAGCTGTAACTAGAATGGAATGACGACGTCGAAAATTTGTGCCCGCCCCGGACTCGAATCCGGATTTTCCACTACTCGCCAGCAGTCGCCTTGAGCATTTCTACAATCCGTGCACACTTCACTCGAGACCCAAACTTCCATATGCCGTCGTTTGCGAATTATTAACCTGCACAAGTACACTTCCTACAGTTTCTGTACAGGGGAGACATTTAATGGAAAGTCGCTAGCCTTGTATCGGGGATAAATACGATATTTCAGTGCCTGTGATTGTAAGAAATTCGATGCAATGTTCTTTCGGACATGTTTGTGTGTCCTAAGGAACATTGTATCGCATTTCTGCCAAACATACGTGCGCCGTGCGTGGCTCGTGTTCGTGCCATATCTCATTTGAGATTCTGTTTTTACTGTACTACCATCTCGTTATGTTAATTACTGGTGTCACAGAGTTGCCGCCTTGCCTGTCCGTGAGCGGCAGCAGCGGCGCTTATCGATATAAGCCCTGGCGTATTATCTTTGCTGACTGCTATTACTTCCCGGTTGTCGTGTGTTCGGAGTTAGTTGGGATCTGCCAGTGAGTTGGGAGGCGCTGGCAGTGCAGCTCGGACCTGGCAGTGTTTGACTTGGGACGCGGCAGAAGTTCAGTCGGGGCGCGGCTGCAGTGAGGTCCAGACAGACATGACTCGCCCAACAGTTGCCCACACATATCACTTGAGTGTGGACCACCTTGGTTGGTCGTCTTGTCGGACGACGTGTATGTTGGCCGGCGATCGTTTATGGATTGCCTGTGTGTGCCTACTCGTGATTCGTCCTTGTTATTGCACAGTCGCTGCCGTTAGTATTGCCTAGTCCTTTGTGCAAGTGTTCGTGAAACTGTGTGTAGCTTGTGAAGTCGACTGATCCGTTATTTTGGTGCTGTCTCCGTGCTGGTGTGTGGCAGTCGGTCGGTTGGTGTGGATCAGCCAGGAAATCTCCGCGCGGCGCAGTAGGCCGGGCCCACTGGCGGTCTCTACGCAGTGTCGGAGTGTGTGGAAGTTGTTCCGACTGCTACGAGGTTCGTGGCTCACCGACCCAGGACATCTAAGTTGACTGGTGATTTAATTACCGAGGCCAGTCTGTTCATATTGTGCCGTTGGTTTTCATGGTCGGCTTGGGGGTATTCCCCTGATCAACAGCGAGTGTTCGAGTTGGCGAAAGTTTGGCCACCATCCGGTGGAGTTCAACTGTATTTTGGTTATTTGAAGTCCAAGTGGACCAGTGGAATTTTCTGCCTTGTGGCCGTTAGCTTTCCGGTTACCTGGCCTGACCGCTGACGTGAAATTCAGGCAGTGTCCTTTCCTCGCCGTGTTGTCGCTGTCCAACACGTGTGTGTAGTTTTGACAGATTATGTATACTTGGTTGTGGGCGGCTACGCATTTTACGTTTTGGCTTTGGAGTTCTTTGTGTACTGGTCAGGTGGAAAAGCAAGTCGTCTTGTCGGTGGGTCCGCTGACTGTCTCTTGGTTGGGTTGCCGGCGGATCGGATATAGTTGGGCCGGCTACCTGTCTCCCCTAAGCGAACGTTAATATTCCAAGTGCAGACCGACCCCTGGAAACTTCTGAGCGCCACTGGCTGTACTGCCTTTTCTTATTGGTGTTTCATTATGTATTTAAATGGCTCATAGCCGATGGTTCGAATTTGTATGCTTTTAGTTGGGTTATAATAATGGGCCTTAAGCCGTTTTAAAATTTAAATTCCTTACTTGTTAAATCTTAGATTTAACTCTTCAGGCTTTCCCTGCGATCTAATGACATCTTGGGTTGTCGGGTGTTCTGCCGGATATCAGCGTCGTACTTACACGATATTTCGGTCACGTAGCTCGTAACCTTCATCAGGTGCGACCTGAGACTGCTCCTCGAATGGACCTGGTCCAGTATTTATGCCTATGGCCTTCCCCCTCCACCAACGGCTGCAGGCGGTTCCTCTGTGGTCCGCGCCCATTCCCTGCGACCTGCTGGAGCGTTGCCGCTCCGTTTTTCGTCCGCTGCGGCTCTGGATGTTCCCTCTGTGGTCCGCGCCCACCAGTCCCACTTCTGGGTGTTCCATCTTCGGTCTGGTGCGCCTGGCAGTCCGTCAGGGGCTCGTTTTCCATCTCCATGTCTCTGGTTCTTCTGTTTGTGTAGTGTTGCAGCTGCCCCTGTTGCTCCTTTAACAATTCCAGAGCCGGATCCCAGGCTCTGCTTAGCTGGTACCCTGTATCACGGTCATAAGATCGTCAGCCATTTTAATTTCTATCGATTCTCTTATAACACTGTCCCAAAATCTGGGCGTTTGTGCTAGAATCTTGGTATCCTCATACTTCATGGCATGATCTAGTTCTAGACAGTGTTCAGCAATGGCTGACTTAGTCACCTGTCTTAATCTAGTGTGCCTCTGATGTTATTTGCACCCGATATCCACAGTTCTTGTCGTCTGGCCAGTGTAGGACATGCCACATTGACAAGGTATATTGTAAATCCCTGGTTTTCGTAACCCCAGGTCGTCTTTGACACTCCCCAGCAGTCCCCCGATCATGTTGGATGGACACAAAACACACTTGATATTGTGTTTACGGAGGATCCTACTGATTCTGGCAGAAATAGAGCCAGCATAGGGCAGATATGCCACCTTCTTTGCTTCATCTTGGTCTTCTTCAGGAACCTGTGGTATACTGGCTGGTTGGAGTGCCCTCTCAATTTGTCTGTCCGTGTATCCATTCTTGGAGAAAACTGTTTTGAGACGTTCTATCTCTATAGGTAGATTCTCTTGGTCTGATAGGGCACGTGCTCTGTGGACCAAAGTCTTCAGAACCCCATTCTTCTGTGCAGGGTGGTGACAGCTGCTGGCCTGCAGATATAAATCAGTGTGTGTTGGTTTTCGGTACACACTGTGGCCAATTGATCCATCTCCTTTCTTCTGGACTAGTACATCCAGAAATGGCAGCTGGCCATTCTTCTCCAGTTCCATGGTGAACTCGATATTAGGGTGGCATGAGTTAAGAAGTTCAAGAAACTCATTGAGCCTCTCCATCTCATGTGGCCAGGTCACGAAGGTGTCATCCACGTACCTAAAGAAGCATGTGGGTTTAAATGTGGCTGTCTCCAATGCCCTCTCCTCAAAACTCTACATAAACATGTTGGCAACCACAGGGGACAGTGGGCTGCCCATAGCTACACCTTCAGTTTGCTCGTAATATTGGTTTCTGTACAGGAAATACGTGGATGTCAGTGTATGACTGAACAGGTCCAACAGAGCACCGTCAAATTTCTCTGCAATCAGTTCTAGTGAGTCCTTCAGTGGGACCCTGGTGAACAGCGATACCACACCAAAACTAACCATGATGTCCGAATCTGTGATGTGCAGTTGCTTGAGGCGTTGCAGGAAATCTTCTGAGTTGCGGATGTGGTGAATACATTTCCCCACATATGGAAACAGGAGACCTTTCAAGTACTTTGCTGTTGTGTACGTAGGTGCCCCAGTATTACTGACAATTGGACGTAGGGGCACGCGCTCCTTGTGTATTTTAGGCAGACCATACAGTCTAGGTGGCACTGGCGCTTTTTCCCGTAGTTGTCTGATGATCTTATCGGGCATCCCTGTTTCCTTCAAGAGAGCACTAGTCTTCTTGGCCACCTTGTCCGTGGGGTCACACTCCAGAATTCTGTATGCAGGGTCCCCCAGAAGTTGGCGTACTTTCTCATCATAATCCACCCGCTGCAAGATGACAGTGGAGTTCCCTTTGTCTGCTGGCAGTACCACACTGCTGTTGTCTTCCCGGAATTTCTTGAGTGTAAGCCTCTCCTCGGTTGTGATGTTCGATTGTATAAGGATAAAGCCTTGGGCTTTCTGCCTTGTAAAAATATATTGTAGTTGTGTTTTGAATCATGGGCCTCCAGCCGTTTTAAAAGTAAAATTCCTCATTGTTAAGTCATAGATTGTTTGGGCCTTCAGCCTCATTTGAAATATTATTTAAGGATAAAACCTTACGCTTTCTGCCTTTTGAAAATTTATTGTAGTTGCCTTTTAAACCATGGGTCTTCAGCCGTTTTAAAATTAAAATTCCTTGACGAAATAAATCTCGGGTGAACAGCCTGGTATGAGTGTGCATAGGATGATGGTAACGTGGTCGATTGCCGAAATATTGTGTCCTATGCACACTCTTACCAGGCTGTTCTCCCGAGATTTATTTCGTCATAAAATACGCTTGGAGAAATTGAACATACATTAAAATTCCTTTCAAATTCTGAAGGTGGCAGGGGTAAAATACAGGGAGCGAAAGGCTATTTACAGAAACCATATGGCAGTTATAATAGTCGAGGGGCATGAAAAGGAAGCAGCGATTGGGAAGGGAATGAGACAGGGTTGTAGCCTGTCCCCGATGTTATTCAATCTGTATATTGACCAAGCAGTAAAGGAAACAAAAGAAAAATTTGGAGTAGGTATTAATATCAATGGAGAAGAAATAAAAACTTTGAGGTTCGCCGATGACATTGTAATTCTGTCAGAGACAGCAAAGGACTTGGAAGAGCAATTGAACGGAACGGACAGTGTCTTGAAAGGAGGATAGGAGATGAACATCAACAAAAGCAAAACGAGGATAATGGAATGTGGTCAAATTAAGTCGGGTGATGCTGAGGGAATTAGATTAGGAAATAAAGACACTTAAAGTAGTAAAGGAGTTTTGCTATTTGGGAAGCACAATAACTGATGATGGTCGAAGTAGAGAGGATATAAAATGTAGAGAGAAGAGAAATTTGTTAACATCGAGTATAGATTTAAGTGTCAGGAAGTCGTTTCTGAAAGTATTTGTAGGGAGTGTAGCCATGTATGGAAGCGAAACATGGACAATAAATAGTTTAGACAAGAAGAGAATCGAAGCTTTCGAAATGTGGTGCTACAGAAGAATGTTGAAGATTAGGTGGGTAGATCACGTAACTAATGAGGAGGTATTGAATAGGATTGGGGAGGAGTTTGTGGCACAACTTGACAAGAAGAAGGGACCGGTTGGTAGAACATGTTCTGAGGCATCAAGGGATCACAAATTTAGCATTGGAGGGCAGCGTGGAGGGTAAAAATTGTAGAGGGCGACCAAGAGATGAATACACTAAACAGATTCAGAAGGATGTAGGTTGCAGTAAGTACTGGTAGATGAAGGAGCTTGCTCAAGATAGAGTAGCATGGAGAGTTGCATCAAACCAGTCTCAGGACTGAAGACCACAACAACAACAACAATTGTGAAGTCTTAGATTGTTTGGGCTTTCAGCCTCATTTGAAATATTATTTAAGGTTAAAACCTTACGCTTTCTGCCTTTTGAAAATTTATTGTAGTTGTCTTTTAAACCATGGGTCTTCAGCCGTTTTAAAAATTAAAGAGGTTGTGCCCTTAAGCCATACGATTGTGTGACATATTCAGTCGATAGTTACGCTCGGAAATTTGCCCTGTAATGTTTGGGTTACTAAATAAAGTTATATGTGTTCGAGTGCAGCTGACAGCCAATCATTTTTGACCCCTTTCCACAATTCCTACTTCCTGTTCTGTGCTGCGGATTTAACCGCGCATTTCAATAAGTACTACAATATCGTACCGAATTCGATATATATTTCAACTACGTTCTGTTTTTTTTTTTCCATATGTTTTTAGCTTATCGATCTCAATGTCATCTGTCATCGCGGTCCCATTGTACGGGGTGTTCAAAAAGTTTCTCCGCAGTGCCGTATGATTGTTAGCCGCGCGTGCCGTATGCCGCAGTGAATATACCGAAATGAAACTCAGTGAAATACGTGTTATTAATTTATTGAATACTCATTTTTCTTACAAATTTTCACATTGAATGTTGAAAGTGTCCCTCCTGTTGTTGAATACACAATTCAATTCGTCTGATATTGTTTCCAAACACAAGCTATAACATTTCTTCTGTAACAGAAGCCGTGAAAGTGGATATTGCAGTTTTCATTTCATCGGTGGATTTTGGACAGTTTTTATAGACAATTGCTTTCGCTGCGCCCCAGAAGAAAACGTCAGGTGGTGTTAGGTCAGGCGATCTTGGAGGCAAAGTCCCTGTGAAATTATGCGATCACCAAAAACATGAGAAAGCAGTGACATTGAAACGCGAGCTGTATGCGCGGTTGCACCATCTTGTTGAAAATAACCGTTCAGTATTTCACTTAACACACGTTCTCTTATGAATGGGTACAGAATATCACTACAGTATCATTGTGCGTTTATTGTTTCGTTGAAAAATATGGGACCCACAATGCGACGTCTAGCAATTGCAACCCAAACTCCTATTTTCACAGAATGAAGTGGCTCCTCATGAATACACAATGGATTTGCAGTACTCCACATACGAGAATTTTGCGAGTTCATGTACCCGGATTAATGAAACAACGCCTCATCAGTGAAAAACGTTTCATTAAGAATATGCGTTCCATTTTGTTGAACGAAATTTTTGAACCATTGCCAATAATGCAGTCTCTTGCCATGATCAGTATTTTCCAGTTCTTGCACGACTGTCACTTTGTATGGGAGAAGTTCCAATTTTTTCCTTAGGGCTGTGTGGGCCGTTGCGACACTAACTTCGATTTCCTGGGCGAGTTTTCCTACTTTCTTACTGTCTTGTTCGGACTCGTTTACATTTTATCGGAAATATCGAGTAGTTTATCCTCAGACAAAACGCTAGGACGACCACTTCTCGGTGCATCTGTCACTGAACCCGTACTTCGAAATTTGTTAGTCAAATCTCGCACAGTATCGCGATGTGCGGGTGTTGTCTCCGGGAAAACTGAATTAAGTGTTTGACGAACTGAAACTGTGTATTTACTGCCAGCTTTGAACACTTGTTCGACTAAAAACACACATTCTTTAATGGTTAGCATTTTAACAGTGACAAAAACGAAACAAACTAACAAAGGAACTACAGTTAAACGTTCACGTCACCACGTAACGACACACACCAACGATACTACTGAGGCTGGCTGAGATAAACGAAACAGTGGAGTGTTGGGAGAGTCCATTTGAAGGGAAGTAACCCAGGTAGGCGAACAATCGTACGGCACGCACGGCTAACAATCATACGGCACTGCGGAGAGACTTTTTGAATACCCCCTATGTTATAAATACGGTTTACATGCGAACACGGGCGGCAGTCAGCGAGGACAACCGAATTTTATTTTGATGCGATGAATCTTGCTTAAAACTGACTTTTGATGTCTTTTGAAACTGTATAAATAATAATCTGATTTAAAATACAGGCTGTTGTTCTGAGATAAGGCTTGGGCAAATTCGTAAGAATGGCGGAACAAGCCAGTGGGCTCTGGTCGAATCTAAAGTCTATCAGTTGTAGAATTTGGGAACACGTATTATGTTCGAGTGTAATGACTTTTCTGGAGACTAGAAATCTACTCCTTAGGAATCAGCATGGGTTTCGAAATAGACGATCGTGTGAAACCCAGCTTGCACTATTCGTCCAGGAACTCAGAGGGTTCCCAGGTAGATGCCGTGTTTCTTGACTTCCGCAAGGCGTTCGATACAGTTCCCCACAGTCGTTTAATGAACAAAGTAAGAGCACATGGACTATCAGACCAATTGTGTGATTGGATTGAAGAGTTCCTAGATAACAGAACGCAGCACGTCATTCTCAATGGAGAGAAGTCTTCCGAAGTAAGAGGGATTTCAGGTGTGCCGCAGGGGAGTGTCGTAGGACCGTTGCTATTCACATTATACATAAACGTCCTTGTGGATGACATCGAAAGTTCACTGAGGCTTTTTGCGGATGATGCTGTGGTGTATCGAGATGTTGTAACAATGGAAAATTGTACTGAAATGCAGGAGGATCTGCAGCGAATTGACGCATGGTGCAGGGATTGGCAATTGAATCTCAATGTAGACAAGTGTGATGTGCTGCGAATACATAGAAAGAAAGATCCCTTATCATTTAGCTGCAAAATAGCAGGTCAGCAACTGGAAAAAGTTAATTCCATAAATTATCTGGGAGTGCGCATTAGAAGTGATTTAAAATGGAATGATCATATAAAGCTGATCGTCGGTAAAGCAGATGCCAGACTGAGATTCATTGGAAGAATCCTAAGGAAATGCAATCCGAAAACAAAGGAAGCAGGTTACAGTACGCTTGTTCGCCCACTGCTCGAATACTGCTCAGCAGTGTGGGTTCAAAAATGGTTCAAATAGCTCTGAGCACTATGGGACTCAACTGCTGAGGTCATTAGTCTCCTAGAACTTAGAACTAGTTAAACCTGACTAACCTAAGGACATCACACACATCCATGCCCGAGGCAGGATTCGAACCTGCGACCGTAGCGGTCTCGCGAATCCAGACTGCAGCGCCAGAACCGCGCGGCCACTTCGGCCGGCCAGCAGTGTGGGATCCGTACCAGATAGGGTTGATAGAACAGATAGAGAAGATTCAACAGAGAGCAGCGCGCTTCGTTACAGGATCATTTAGTAATCGCGAAAGCGTTACAGAGATGATAGTTAAACTCCAGTGGAAGACTCTGCAGGAGAGACGCCCAGTAGCTCGGTACGGGCTTTTGTTGAAGTTTCGAGAACATACCTTCACCGAGGAGTCAAGCAGTATATTGCTCCCTCAGAAATATATCTCGCGAGGAGACCATGAGGTCAAAATCAGAGAGATTAGAGCCCACACAGAGGCGTACCGACAATTCTTCTTTCCACGAACAATACGAGAATGGAATAGAAGGGATCACCGATAGAGGTACTGAAGGTACCCTCCGCCACACACCGTCAGGTGGCTTGCGGAGTATGGATCTGGATGTAGATGTGCGACAATCGTATGTTACGGTGGCTGAATGTCGGACTGCAGGGGAAGGTGAGGGCTGACATACCCGTAAGCTGGGTTCTGGTCGAGTACAGTGGGGGATCGCCGTGTTGCGCACCAAACAGAACGTGACGGCTTCGCAGCTGCGCCTGCCATCCGAGGACACGTAATGGCCTCCCTGCAACAACACTGTGTGAGACCATTGGTCGTAGACTAGCAGCAGCTGCACTGGCGAATCAACACCGTTAACACAAAGAGAGGAACGGGTGCGTCTGTAGTGAGCGGTACCGCCAGCAGGCTCCTCTGTCTGTCCAGCGGTGAATCGCGCTTCTCCAGTATTTGCGACGACCGCCGTGAGAGAGTACGGTGCCGTGACGTGCGGAGATATTCTGGAAAACAGTCCTGGCGTCAGTCCTGGCGTCAGGTTGCGGGCGGCCATCGCCGCTGACTTGAGGACACGGCTTCGGGCGTTAACAAAGAGACTTAAAAATGGTAAAGGTTTCTCAAAGGTGCGGCGAGCATTTAACAGTTTGCAGATGGTGAAACTTTCTGTGATAGAGCAGCCGCGACATGGAGGCAGCGTCCATTGAGGACGGATAATTTTACTAAGAAGAGCACAGTGTCGTGCGTCACAGGGAACTTGGCTGCTTTTATACGACAATTTTCCCCTACATAAATCCACCCTCCTGCAGTTTGTTTTCAGATCTGCGTGGTATTAGGCCACTAAGCACGCTGGCAGATGTCGTCGTTCGGAAACGGAAACCTATCAGACCCGCACAGTCTTCATTGCAGATCATTGGATATAACTGAGAAACGATCGGAATAAACATCACAGGGAGGTTCGGACACTTAACCGTTTCAGATTTCAATTTTTTTTTTCTGGAAGATGGGAGATTTTTCTTTATGTGCTAATGCTCGTTAGGTGATGTTGTTAATGACTTCAGATGCAACATTTATGCAAAAGCCGGCCGGTGTGGCCGAGCGGTTCTAGGCGCTTCAGTCTGGAACCGCGCTGCTGCTGCGGTCGCAGGTTCGAATCCTGCCACGGGCATAGATGTGTGTGATGTCCTTAGGTTAGCTAGGTTTAAGTAGTTCTAAGTTCTAGGGGACTGGTGACCTCAGATGTTGAGTCCCATAGTGCTCAGAGCTATTTGAGCCATTTATGCAAAAATACGAGGGTTGGAATTTTAATAGTGGCAACTTTTTATTTACAGCTCGTACAAAATAGATACTGACCTTCAGAGTAGTCACCAGCATTGTGTATAAACCCTTGCCAGCGATGTGGAAGTCGTAGGATACTCTTAGCAGTGCCAGTTGTGTTGACAGTTCGAGCAGCGCAATCTATTGCCCGGCGAATTTGTAGCGGTTCTGAAGTGAATGCCGTGAAGTTTTTCCTGCTGTTCATTTTTGGAACACAACATACGACCAGCTTACTGACAGAAGTAATGACAATTTCTGCAGGACTTGACCATCATTTTGCAGCACAATACTCAAACACGTACATCGCAAGCTGTTACTGATTTCCAGAATGGGATTTTCACCCTGCAGCGGGGTGTGCGCTGATATGAAACTTCCTGGCAGATTAAAACTGTGTGCCGAACCGAGACTCGAACTCCGGACCTTTTCCTTTCGCGGGCAAGTGCTCTACCATCTGAGCTACCCAAGCACGACTCACGCCCCGTCCTCACAGCTTTACTTCCGCCAGTACCTCGCCTCTTACCTTCCAAACGTTACAGAAACTCTCCTGCGAACCTTGCAGGACTAGCACTCCTGAAGGTAGGAGACGAGGTACTGGCGGAAGTAAAGCTCTGATGACGGGCGTGAGTCGTGCTTGGGTAGCTCAGATGGTAGAGCACTTTTCCGCGAAAGGCATAGGTCCCGAGTTCGAGTCTCGGTCCGGCACACAGTTTTAATCTGCCGAGAAGTTTCATATCAGCGCACACTCCGCTGCAGAGTGAAAATCTCTTTCTGAAAACCTCCCCCAGGCCGTGGCTAAGCCATGTCTTCGCAATATCCTTTCTTTCAGGAGAGCTAGTCCTGCAAGGTTCGCAGGAGTGCTTCTGTGAAGTTTGGAAGGTAAGAGGCGAGGTACCGGCGGAAGTAAAGCTGTGAGGACGGGGCGTGAGTCGTGCTTGGGTAGCTCAGATGGTAGAGCACTTGTCCGCGAAAGGCAAAGGTCCCGAGTTCGAATCTTGGTCCGGCATACAGTTTTGATCTTGTTACTGATTTGTTTGACTGATGGGACTGCAAAGTGCTATACGACCTACTGCCTTCCTCTGACTTAAGCCCTCGTGAGTTCGATTTCTAAACTGAAGGAAACACTTCACGGCACTCGCTCCAGAACTGCTACAAATTCGTCGGGCAATAGACCGCGCCGCTCGAACTGTGAACACAACTGGCACTGCTAAGAGTATCCTACGACTTCCACTTTGCTGCCAACGTGTTATGCACAATGCTGGTGACTACTTTGAAGGTCAGTATCTATTTTGTGCGAGCTGTAAATAAATAGTTGGCACTATTGAAGTTCGAACCCTGGTATGTTCCCGTTTTGAAAACGTAATTTGCACACTTTGCTTCATTTTATGGACTAAAATACCTAATTATGAAATATTCTGTATTCAAATAAATAGTAAAATTGTCACTCCATAATTACCACGCGAAATAACAGTAACAATATTCGGTTATACAGGGTAATATCTGGAGAAGGCTGAACATTGACAATTGTTTACCTCAGGTTGCTATAAAGAAAAAATACTTCCATTGCAGCTGAGAGACAGTAAAAGTTAATGTACACAATTGTATCCGTAGGGTCTGAAATGTCTAATTAAAAAGTAATTAACGACTGGAGACTAATTATGTCCGATCGTTAGTGGCCGAACATAACAGCACCATCCCCACCTACGTTAAGCTGTAACGTGTGGAAATTACAACATAAGTGATTAAGACACGCGGTAGTGGCTTGAATCAGTGACGGAGGCGACACAACAGATATATTTAAATAATCTATATCGATCACAAATATTGACGATTACAAAACTTACATCTCTTCCGCTGGTGCTCCAAACGATAAAAGGCGATGACACGGGAGGAAGATAAAAGATCAGCGGTCCTTCACTTATTCTCATTAGCTTTACACTGACCACTTTTACAACTTCAGGAAGTTTTGGTATGATAAATCCAGTCTTTGAACGTACAACGAATACGTTTTTTACAAAGATGTTTGTCTCTTATCAAATGACATATGGTTTTCCTATTGCACATCACTACATTTCTAGTTATGATAACCTGTATAACAATTCTGTATCTGGATTTTTGCCCTTCTTTATATATTTATTTCCCACATTTTTCCATATTTTACGTGTATATGCACAAGGCTCGCTTATTCTACCAGGCTTCATTAGCATCCAACAGTCATTCTGTTTCCCCCCAACTAGCCCGAGAGAATCTATGAGGTGTCTGCTTGATCACATACTCCTCTTCTTCCAGATGTCGACCTTGAAAAACACAATGCTACTTGCCGAAGCGAATTCTTACATTTGCTAAAAGACACATGATTACAGTGCAGGTGGTGTGCTGACATTAACTGTCTTAAATACAGCTTTAAGCCTACTGATTCTCACAAAATATCACTCCATGACTATGTTACCATGAAGACGTCCATTTTTACTTCTAGCTGTTTGGAATATGATCAACCGCAGATATCAAAGCTTCTATATAGCTATACACTAAAAATCCAACGTGTATGTGATAGATAGAAACTGTGTTTGAGGAGCTGACTTACTAAACCCATGTACCTTTTTTGTATGTGTGCATTTGATAGTTTCTAGCTTGGATCCCCATGGTTTGGAGTAGGATTCGGAAATGGATCCACCCATGTTAAGTCCGCGGTAGCATTTGGAGTTGGGTGCACACCCATTAGGTGTGGCAAATTGCTCCAGGTGGGTCCACCTGTGGTACAATCGGGATTTTTGTGGAGTGGATTCACCCATCCGGGTAGCACCTGGAGGCAGTACCACCAGCGATACCTCCGGGGCAGAGGGTCTGGTGGTGGTCAGGTTGCGACAGACATTGGTGCTGCAGTCCAGTCCAGTGCAATGTGTTCACGTAAGAGGTACCGGACTTTGTGTTGCCACCGATGAGAAACGGCCCATACAACTTGGGCCGTGACACTGCACATAAAACCTCGTTCATGGACCACAGTTTCACGGGGATGTTCAGTGCCTCACACTTTCGCAATGTGGCGATTAACCTTTCCAGGAAATGGAAGGTTTCTTTGTTGTCGAGTACCAGCTCGGTGGTGAAATGTTCAAGTGCTTACTCCATTCTGTTGTAAAACAGATACTGCCGGTCAAAATCTTCCGGTATTGCTCTTTGCATAAGCTGCAGATGGTAGGGTTTCAAATGCAGCCCCTGTCCCAAAATCCTCCATAATGTACATGGTTTTACAATTTCGAGCTTACGTGGACCATCGGTTTTTTGAACTGCATATAAAACTTTCCTCCGCGGTTGCATCTGGCCCACTTGATCGACCCACACTTTCCCGTTTGCAGAGTCAACCAGGTCCATAAATTGTCGATAACAGTGCACGATGCCCTGTTTACATGGCAGTACTTGTCCGTAATTCCCTCTGAATGCTTGCTGGAGTGTTGTAACTGATAAACACCTCGCATATCATAACAAAAAAACTCTTTTTTTGCCTTGTCGCCATTTTGTCAAGGCACTGCAGTCGTAACGCCAACTGGTGGGCACGAAGCAAACTAGGCGCGTTTACGGCTCTTTCGTGCATCGATCACATTTGTGCATGTAATGCTTTGGAAAATATATAACTTTGAAATATTGCAGAAATATTGAGCCATGCTGCCTCTACAGCCATCCATAATTCCGGAAGTGTTACCAGTTTGACCAAACCATTTGCTCGAATTGTCCACTATGTTCTTCAAACCAGTCGCGAGCAATTGCGGGCCGGTGACATGGCGAACCCCATGAATGGCTAGAAATGGTCTCCAGGTAGCCGAACATAGCCACTTCCAGTCAATAATCAATTCAGTTAGACGAGAAGACGCAGTCCATTCTACGTAAACACAGCCCTCACCAATATGGACACACCACCAGCTTGCAGAGTGCCTTGTTGACAACTTGGCTCCATGACTTCACGGGGACCGCCCAACACTCTAACCTTACCATCAGCTTTTACCAACGGCCATCGGGAATCGTTTGACCAGGCCACGATTGTGCACTTGGAGAAAATTCTCTGCCACAGAATTATTGATAAAAACAAAACTAAGAGTGATACGGAGGCGTGAGTTGGCACTCATGAACAGAAAAATATTTAAAACTAAATTATCTAGACACGCCACAAAAATGTATAATAGTTTAAAACCTATTGTCGTCTTAAAAATTGTAAATTTGTGAAAGTTCAAAAGCTAATATCTTGGCAATACTTTGGCCGGTTAATATGAACAAAGTGTGTACGGATGCGGCTAGTAGAGCTGCATCGAGCAATCATAGCCAGTTTAGCAGAATCTATACCATTTTTAAATGACATGTCGGAATATGGGATTCGACTGAGAGAAACTGTCTTTCTGGTAATAAATAAATTTAAATAGACAAAACTAGCAGCAGCATTCTAAAGTTTAAAGTGGTAAATGAGTAATTATGTGTTTTTATTTGTTTATTTATGTTTAGTATCAAAAATCCTGGAAAAGCAATGGTACGGCTCAAGAAAATTATTATTATTTTTTATTTTATTTGCATTTTCTTTGCATGGAGCCATCGTAATGATGGCTTTTGCAAACATCAGACTTAATACTATTGTTATATTTACACTTATAAAATACACTATATTCTGTAGCTGTTGCTTCTTATGTCTATTTTTTACATTCATCACATTACAACTGATTTCCTAATGCCTCATGTTACAATCACTATCTTTAAAATTCGTTGAAAGAATATAAACATTTTGCTGTTAGAAAAGATTTTAATTTTATTTTAAAAACATTTCCCATGTATGTTCTTAGAGCGTTTGGAAGCTTTTTATACCAAATCAAACCACTGATATATGGACTTCTATCAGTCATTTTTAACATTGTTCTGTTATGGAAATAGTTACACTTTGTTCTAGTGTTGTGATCGTGTACATCACTGCCCTCGATAGCTTCTGTTGGTTGACTTATAAAAAATACAACTATTTTGAAGATGCACAGAGAATACATTGTCAGATATTTGTGCTGCACAAACACTTCACGACATGAATCTCTATGTCCCATCCCATGTATACGTCTTACTGCTCTTTTCTGTAATAGTAGTAGTAGTAGTAGTAGTAGTAGTAGTGGTAGTACTATTTTGAAATGTACATCAGCTGCACAGCCCCATAGTTCAATTCTGTAATTGAGAAAGGGGTAAAGCGTTCCATAATATACTAATTTAAGTGCTTGGGTGCTTGGCTGGGAACTATCTTTGCGAGCTGGCTGAGGAGATACATGGCAATACTGACTTTTCCGCATATGAAATTAATGTGGAATGTCCACAGCAAATTTTCATCAACTCACACCCAGCATTTACAGTTACCATTTTCTGTTGCAGAGATATTACACGCACTATTCATATTGCTGTAGTGAGAACTGCTTGTTTTAAATGCCAGTAGTTGAGATTTGGTGACATTCACCTTGAGTCCCTGATCATTGAAGTATTTTGTTACACCACTAGTAGCAAGAGATTCTAGCTCATTAGATTCTCTCCCACAGAATAAGATTGACATGTCATCTGCATAGCTTACAATATGGGAGTTAATAGGTTGTGCAATGTCGTTAATATATATAAGTAAGAAGGGTCGAAGGATTGAGCCCTGTGGTACGCCTTGTAACACAGGTTCACTTCTGGACTTGGAGTTCATGATTTTATTTTCTAGTTTGTATGACAATTTAGTGCTTTGCTTACGATTCAGGTTAGAAGATTCGTGGCTTGATCCCCAATACTATAACATTTTAGCTTTTACAGAAGTACCAAATGGCTCAGATCCAAAAATATACCTGCAGTCTGCATCTGCTGGTCCAACAGATAGTAAACTTCATGGATGAACTGTGTAACTGCTGTGGTTGTACTTTGCTCTTTTCTGAAGCCATGCTGCAAATCTACAAGCAGTTTATGTTTTGTGAAAATAGCACTTAGCTGAGAAAGGATAATGCTTTTGAATATTTTACTAAAAGTGGGAATTAATGATATTGGTCTATAGTTGGAGACGTCTTCCTTACTTCCCTTTTTATACACTGGTTTCACTACACTCATTTTTAGAACCGTTGGATACATGTTTTCTCTAATGCTGCAGTTAATCAGGTGAGTAAGAGGTTTAGATATTTCTTTAAAGCATGCATTAGTAATAGCACTGGATATGCCATCCCATCCAGATGAAAATTTTTTCTTTAGCATGTATATTGCCTGCGAACCTCCTGCTCATTCACTTCCATAAATTCAAATTCGGTACACTGGGTGATATGGTATTGGGTCTCTACGTGTGAATCTATATTTATGGGTTGATTGTTCGCCAGAAATGTAGTAGTTATTAAAAATATTACATATAGTATCGGGTTTTTTTATAATGTAACCATCATATCTTATGCTGAGTGGTTCCATGTTCATCTTGTTGAGACCTTTTCAGTATTTGTCAATCAGCTTCCTAGATGCTTTGCATATGTTGTCAGACTGTTTTATGGTTTTGCTGTTAATGTGCTTCCTTAGGTCAACAATTTCCTTTTTAAAAGTTTGCTTGGCCCTATTGTATTTTTCCTTGAAAACCTGCATAGTAGTAGCTTTATAAAGCTGGTTTAGATAATGTACTTGCTGCCTGAGCCTAATCAGATTTGGTGGGAGTTTTAGTCTAGGATTATTTCCATATTGACAGTGTTTAACTACCTTCCAGATTTCTCTGACTGGACAACTATATTCATAACGATGCAGTAGGGTAGAGTAGAATTCATTCCATTTCTCATCCAACCCTTTTACATGGTACACAGAATCCTTTATTATTACCTTTATTACCAATTCTATGTCATTCACCAGCCACAGCTGGACAGACGGCATCAAGATAAAACATTATCAAAATACATGAATACTCAGCATTGCTGAGGTTGCATATCTTCCTCTGAGTTTTTCCTTCATTAATTTTCATTTTGTTCATGATAAACCAGGCCTTAGCTTCATTGAACAAAACTTCTGCTTGTTGGACTGTCTCGTCAACATTGTCTCCTTTTGAGAACAAGGTTGTATCATCTGCAAACTGCAAGGTGTGCCCATTGGAGCCTATGTCATTTACGAAGATAAAAAACAGCGGGAGCCCTATTACCGATTCCTGTGGCACACCATGCTGTAGCATCTTCTCACCTGAATCAGTTATTTGCACGGAGACAATCTGTCATCTGTTTCTCGGGTGGGATTCAAGAGTCTGCAGTACAGATCCCCCTGTACCATATTTTTTTTAGCTTTCTGAGCAGGGCCTTAAGTGGGATGCAGTCAGATGCCTTACTAAGGTCACAGAGTACTAGTGCTATAGACCTTTGTCTTCAAAACTTTGACTTATTTTTGTAACTAAGTCAAGTACAGCTGTTGTTATTGACCTGCCCTTCCAAAAGCAATGTTGTGCATCATAAAAGAGACTATTTCCTTCAAAGTAACTTAATAGTTGTTCTTTCGTTATACACTGCTGGCCACCGTAAATGCAACACCCTGAAGGAAGCATCCGAATCAAGTGAAATTTACACCATGGGTTTGCAGCGATGAGATATGCAACTGATTAGAATTTCAGCGCAGACGCACATCACGTGCGCCTGTGGCGCCACCTCATAGCGCCATTTAACGCTTGGCGATTTCGACGAGTGTACGTTCGGCACGTGTGTTTACCTTGTGGTTGTTTCACAAGACGATCAGTTATGCCTCGTAGACAACTGCGAACATCGTTTGATCAAGTATCCGAGTTCGACAGAGGAAGGATAGTGGCTTACCGAGATTGTGGATTATCATACAGAGAAATCGCTAGTCGTGTTGGACGAAACCAAACAACTGTAATGCGGATATGTGACCGTTGGATGCAGGAGGGTACGATGGACCGACGTGGTCGATCGCATTCACCTCGGCGCACCACTGCACGTGCTGATAGGCAAATTGTGCACATGGCAGTGACGGATCACTCAGTGACATCCCGAACCATAGCACAGCACATTGCGTCTGTAACGCATCATCCAGTGTCTGCGCGTACCATTCGACGCCGTTTACAGCAGAGTGGTCTGTCCACAAGACATCCATTGCTTCGTCTACGATTGACGCAGAACCACAGTCGTCTCCGTCGCCAATGGTGTGATGACAGACGGATGTGGACGGCAGAATGGAATGACGTTGTCTTTACTGACGAGGCACGCTTCTGTCTGCAGCACCACGATGGTCGGATTCGAGTGTGAAGACACCGTGGAGAGAGGATGCTGGACAGCTGCATTATGCACCGCCACACTGGTCTTGCACCGGGTATTATGGTATGGGGCGGTATTGGATATTACTCTCGCACGCCTCTAGTACGCATTGCCGGTACTTTAAATAGCCGGCGCTACATATCCGAGGTGTTGGAGCCAGTTGTCCTTCCCTACCTTCAGGGCTCGGCCAAAGCCATATTTCAACAGGATAATGCGCGACCACACGTGGCACGCATTGTCCAAAGGTTCTTCGTCAATAACCAGATTGAATTGCTTCCCTGGCCGGCTCGCTCTCCGGATCTTTCGCCGATAGAAAACATGTGGTCCATGGTTGCTCAACGAGTGACCCAGATTACATCCCCAGCTGCTTTGGCAACGTGTGGAAGCTGCTTGGGCTGCTGTACCCCAGGAACACATCCAACGTCTCTTTGACTCAATGCCGAGACGTGTGGCAGCGGTGATCTCCAACAATGGCGGCTACTCTGGCTACTGATTCTGGCAGGAACCACATGTCACAGACGTCTGTAAACGTAATCATTTGATACTTGGTCAACATGTCTCCTAAATAAATTTTGTTGTGCTACCTCTTGTCTTTCTTTGTGTTGCATTTACGGTGGCCAGCAGTGTAGATTCCATTACCTTCGCTAGTACTGGTATTATAGATATGGGCCTGTAGCTTGACACTTCATGTGGGCTGCCTTTTTTGTAAACAGGCACTGTGCGTGCTTCTTTCAGGAGGTCTGGAAATTCCCCTGCACGGAGGCTTTTATTTATTACTACTGCTAATGGCTGTGCAATTTCACTGATTATAGTTGTTAACATAGTACAGGAAATGCCATAAATATCAGGGCTCCCTGAAGATTTGTAGCTTTTTACAATTTTTATTATTTCTTTTGGATACACTCTCTTCCACATTACCATGCTGCATTTATTCTCAAATTTCACAGCAGCTGCAGGATCTATTCCAAAGTCAGGAATTTCATCCACTGTGTTTTCCACTATTTATTTATAAAATAGTCGTTAAACTCATTTGGACTGCAAGAATTAGAGCAAGAGGTGGGCTGTTTCCTGTGCTCATTAACCAGGTCCCATGCTGCTTTACAAGGGTTGTGAGCTTCTTCAATAAATCTGGCATTGCTTTCCTTCTTTGCTTTTTCTACTTCCTTTCTGTAGATCCTTTTGGTCTGTAAATAACTAGAGTACAGTCTATCCTTATATCTTTAGAAGCTATGACATTGTCATTTAGTACTTGGACAATACATTTTATTTTGGCTAGTCTAGGAGTATAGCACATCTTAACTTTGTTAGTTTTTTGTCTACATTTTGATTTAGCATTTGAATATCTCTTGGGTTTTACTAGGAAATGTTCATCAAATTTCACTTTAAGGGTCTGGAACATGTGATTGAATGCATAATTTGGTGGCAATTCATAAATTATTTGGTGCCAATCAATAAAAGACACTGTAGTTTTGAAATCATCTAAGCTTTTCTTTGTAATAACTCTATTTCTGAATACATAATTTGAATGCCAGCTGGGAATTTCGTGATTACTGCATGGTGATCTGCTAGTATAGGATCCACCACACTTACTTTGTAGTCCCAACTATTTAGGTTTGTCACAATTGTGTCAAGACAAATAGCTCCATCTGTTGGTAGAGAGTTTCCTACAAATAGCCCATAGCTGCTTACTAAGTTCATGAAAGCTCTTTCTTTATCATTAAATTCTCCAATATGAATGTTGAAGTCTCCACATAAATCCCATTTCTCATTCGCTAGTTTGTCTTTAAGAGCATTAATATTTGAGGTATTCAGCATTTGTTTCTGTAGCACAATTTTTGTTATTTTAGGCACAACTGAATGTTTGTATTCTATCACCTGACAGAAGTGGTCAGAATAAAGAAAATCTAAGTTACTGTAATTTACCTTATCTATGTGTCTGTCATCCTGGTGTCAGAGTTCACTATATTTACAAGATTATATGAGATCAGTACAGTTTCAAGTTTACTATACTATTTGAGCTTGCATCTATATTAAAGTCACCTGATATAGTAAGGTCATTAGAACTGGCCTGACCAACAAAACTACTAAGTTTATCCATAAACGACATTATATCAGCATTTGGTGGCCTATATACTCCAATCACTTTATGCTTTGGTAACTTAAAACCGTTACTGTGGAGTACAATACATGTAATTTCAATTGATCCTTCTTTGGTGTGGTGTTCAAGAAAGGAAATTTTTGTAGCTTCTATATCCTTATTACCATAAACATTTTGGCTATACCGACACACCATGCACAGAAAACTCCAACTTATTATGATAAGACACTTTTATTAAGGTTTGTATAATTACAGAAAACACAAGAAAAACAATGCAGTATTTCATGACATGCATATCACTCAGTCAAGTAGTAGACAGGACGCCCAAAGAATCTTGACTCTCCAAAGACCATTTACTATTTACTCTGCACTTCGGTGGTGGAGTTACTGGCGGTCGACTGTCGCCACAGGCCCCTCCCCCTCCCCCCCCCCCCCTGGTGGGAGTGTGGATTACTGGGGGAAGGACGTGGGTGTCTTCCTGTGTAGTGGCGTTGTGGGATGCTCACTGGTTGATATCAGCGTATGCTAAGAGTCCATACTGTCTGTGCAGGGTGAACTAGCGCTCGTATAGTCCACCATCCAGTGGAGGGGGGAGGGGCAGACTGGTCGACCTGCACGTGTGAACTGGACTGGCACAGAAGATGTCGTTGTTGCAGTACAGGCAGAGAGGGCGATGCAAATCTTGAGCATCCCATCGATGCTGAACGTTGCAGCTATGGCAGGTGTATCCACCCCATTTGGGATAGGGACTGTGCGCGGGATGGTGATATGTGACGTCGGTGTGGACCCACGTGAAGTTTCCCCAATGCGGAGGACGAAGATGGATCCCTCGTGGAGCTGCAAGGAAAGCTCGTCACTTCGGCACTCAGAGGCGTTTATTGAGATGCGAATTTAATTGACAGTGCGTGTAGAGGGCACTAGGTGGGGTGGGGGGGGGGGAAAAGTAACGTAGTTCAGGAGAAACACTGGAACACTCTGTGGGGGATTGGATGCCAACACTTGGGATAGGGTAATGTCCCACACAACATGTGGTTGAGCCTGAGGTTGTGGATTGTCACACGTAGTGCCTGTGTGAAACAAGGGTAGAGTATTGTCATACCTAACCACTGAGTTGCCCACAGGTGTAGGCTCAGTGCACATCTGATAATGGTGGGGCGCAGGGGAGTGGGAAGTCTGTGTGAGATCGGGGTCATTACCTGATGGAAGAACCCTCGACTCGAGGAGGTGTGGTACAGGTTCCTCGATCGTCCAGGCTGGTTTCATGCGTTGGAGGGAAACTGTCTTCTGGCAGCCACTGTTCCCTGTCGGAGGGGGAAAAATTAGTGTGTCTTTGAGGTGTGCGTAGCAATATGTGCAGTTAAACAGGAGTGAGTCTATAAAACGCTGCCAAGGCTGGGCCTCGTTTATGAGACCATAAGGCATGTAACAGAATTCGTACAGGCTAAAAGGTGTTATCACTACTGTCTTTGGTATGTCACGCTGTTCCATTGGTATCTGTAAGTATGCCTTGCGGCAGTCCGAGACACTGAAGATGTGTGCTCCGCTGAGTACTTGCACAAAGTCTTGTATGTGTGGTATCGGGTAGGCTCACTCATTGTTTCCTCTTGCATAACGAACTACCCACACAATATGGTTGTGGAGCCAGACTGACAGTATCCCATACATTGGTGTAATGTTCCCTTCTTTTTGCACTCCCTACTAAGTATACTCTTTCATAATCCCTAAATTTAATATTAGCAGAAGATTAATGGATGGCTGAACTGGTCCATAAAGTGGTTTATATTTTCAGATATAAGGTTTTGCTTCTCTCCTGGAGCAGGGGCAGGGTGGTTGTGGTTGGGGCCTCTCTTCATGTTTTCTCAGTCCGGGATCAATGACCACTCCCCCTTGCAAAGACCAATCTTTTACCCCTCTGTTTTCCCAGTTTTTATATTTTGGCTACCGTTTTTTTACCTCCTCCTGCATGTGTCTTAACTTCCTCATTTTTATAGTTTGACTCCTCTGACTGGATCCGTCCACTTTTAGCACACCCTCTCCCTTCTGCTTCGGATTTGCAGGACTAATGCCCTCACCGTTTAGTACTGTAACCTTCCTCTCAATTAACCGATCCTAATCCTCTCCAGTCCTTTTCCTTCCTCTTAAATTCTTCTGCCAGA
The DNA here is from genome assembly GCF_021461385.2 of Schistocerca piceifrons. Lineage (NCBI taxonomy): Eukaryota > Metazoa > Arthropoda > Insecta > Orthoptera > Acrididae > Schistocerca > Schistocerca piceifrons. The sequence continues at coordinate 17,213,261 of NC_060145.1, forward strand.
AGAAAGAGCCTGGAGGAGAGGCGCTGTGTGGACCTCACCAGCAGTTGAGCTCCTGTGAGGAGATTGTATTTGGTATTTGGAGCTTGCTGTGACACAGTTATCTGTGTACACATGTTCATGTTGTATCTTCATTTTGTAATACAGTGATTTATACCAACATTATTCCGCTTTCTGTGATTCATTGCAAACAATCAATCCAGAATCTCCACACCATTTTAAGAACCAAGAGTCTCTAAAATATTTGTAATCCATCGTTACATATAAATTTCGGAGTGGCAGAGTCAGAGTCAGACCCAACGTCGGCAAATAGTATACTCTTCTCCAGAAGCACCAAAGGAGCCACAAACTTTAACTTCCCCTTCCTTTTGGCGATCATCATCTGTTGTCACGTGCATTCTCTCTGTTAGACACTGTGACAAGTTTTGGATTTTACCCGGGTTACTAGTGTGTAGTTAGACATCAAGAATTGTACACTAAAACCTAGAATTGTGTACTACTACCTTTCTTCCTAGAGCCTAAGTAGTTTTCACCCACTACCAAGACTTGAATCACCACTTCTACTCTGAGAACCAGCCCTCTAGCTTCACCTCAGCTGTAGAGATAAGTTTATTATAAGAGCTTTCGACAGATAAAACATTGTATGGATAGTTGCATAAAGACAATGTGATTTATGGAACATTTGAGAAAAGAAAATAACAGATAATTTTAAAATGTTGGTTTATATTTTTATTGTAATATTCTAGTGTTTCTACTTTTTGAATATTGTACATAGCACCTAAAACAATCTCAGTTATGTAGTAAAAAAACGTAATTACATACAAAACTTCTGTAAGTAAGTAGAAAATACGAAAAGTATTTTTTTGAACAATTATTAATTAGTGAACAGTCCGCATAAGGTCACTCCATGGTTTTCTCTGATATTTGAGACGAACATAAAGTATTCTTGTACCACTTTATTTTGTGTCCGTTTTTATATCAAGAGGTAGTTTCTGTTCCAAGAAAAATAAATAAATATTGAACATTGGTGTCTCATTTCCTCTCTAATCACTCTGCCTGCAGCTGGCAGACTTCACTTTGATCCATCCTACAGCTTGTTACAGTCTGTAGGTCCCTGGGACCTCAACTTGACAGCTTCTAATCCTTCTTAGCTCCTTTCCCCTTCTTTGAGGCTGAGCCACTCTTGCTGGAAATAAGCCTCACAATGACCTTCACTGCCACGACTGCTGCCGCTACAGCTGCTGCTGCGCACGCCAGCAGGAAGAGGATGACATCTAGCAGCAGGTACTGGTACCACGTCAGGTCCAGAGCCGCAGACCGCATGTGGCGCGCCCCACCGTGGCGCAGTACGTACTCTATGGAGTTGATGGCCGTATCCAGAGGCTTTTCCGGTCGGTCGTGGAACAGCCTGGAGTACTTTTTTGCGTTCTCCATATATCTGAAATAATAATTTTATACATGTACCCAGTACAATTAGTGTGCAAGGAAAGAAAAGAAAAAAAAAATAATGATATAAAATTGGTTTAGGGAGTGTGTCAACAATAAACTGACTTAAATAAATTCTCTGACCACTAATATCTTGGCATCAGCTGTACTAGATATACTACCTACTGGTGACACACACAAATTTGTGGCGGACCGGGACTCGATCGTGGATTTCCTGCTTATTGCAGGCAGTCACCTTAACCACTTCGACTATCCGTGCATGCCTCGCAGATTGACCCAAACTTCCATGTGCCACACTGTCCATGTTCCTATACAGTAGTCCCCCAAATTCATCATTTAATGCTCACAGCTTTACCCTGTATTCATGTGCCTGTGAGAACGAGGCTATGACCATTAAGTAATGAGTGCAAGGGACTATGATATGGGTATGTTGACAGTGTGACGTGTACAAGTTTGGGTCGGTCAGGAAGGCATGCAGGGTAGACCAAGTGGTTAATGCAACCACTTGCGGTTGTCAGGAAATACAGGTTCGGGTCCCGGTCCCGGTCCCGGTCAAGCACAAATTTTCATGACACCAGTAGGTAGTACATCTGTAATTAATACAGCTGATGCTAAGGTATTCAGTCAGCGAATTTATTTGGGACAGCTGTCAATCATAATTAATCCTAGCAGTATCAAGGCATTTTCCACAATGCATATTACCGAGGGGGGGGGCAAGTGGGGTACTTTATTCCTACAGTAAAATGTTGAAAGAAACAAATCTCATTAACTGTTGTTGAATTATATGAACAACATACTTTTCAGAGAGATACTGATGTATAAGTAGGGTCCAGAATTTGAAAACAGCATTTAGAGCACTCTTGGCAACATCAATAATGTGTACTTCTGTCTTAATGACCACTACGAAAAAATTTTAAAAATGCAAATTTTGTTCATTGTTGGTTGACTGTTACTCTCAACTCATGAGTAAGTAGGGCCCTGAACCTCAAAATACTGAATACAACGTTCATTGTGGAAAGTAACATCAGTTAGCCTACTGAGATTTAAAATTTTGGTCTAAGTTTAACTGAAAAATTTAAAACCTCCGAATTTATAGGGAATCAGGTAGAAGGATTAATTAAAAACAATAAAATTAGAGAACTGACTCTGCTCTATTTTGTTGTACAATCACCGTAAGTTATAAAACATATGATGACACAAATTACATGTAAACATGTTCAAAGGTTAAATATTCTATTCTATTTTATTTTATTCAGAATGGGAGAAGCCTGTACCACTCAAATGTTACTGGAAAGTGACATCAGAATGAGATGCACTTGTCCAGCACATTTTCCAACTGCCGTAGACTTTCGTGGTGGCATAGACTTTTACAGAAGTAAGGTGTGAGTGCTGATGAGCGGCGGGAGGGGGGGGGGGTGGTCATTTGTAGGCTATTCTGAGGTCAGTAGTGAAGCGGTTAGGCATCCCCTTTAACAATACAGCACTGTGATCGTGTTGATATGATACCAGCAGCTAGGGACAATAATTCTATTTAGTCCCACTGTGACGTGAAGGTAATGTTGCGTCTGCTCCGTGCTGTGAATGGAACTGATGAGAATGGTTGCTGTTTTCAATATTACAGTAAAGGTTCTGTGGTGGACTCCCCTTGCGTCAACGTGTCACAACTAACATTTTACATTCTTAATGCAGAAATGGAAATGACTTGTAGGTTATAGACCAGTGAATAAGTCACATCTTTGTTTTCCAATCAGACTCAAGTGTATACTATGCAAGAAATTGCCTCATTTCTTTTCCTGCCAAAGTAATTACACACCTTTCTTTTAGATGTCAGTTCAGAAGGACAAATGTGTAGTTAATCGTAGATAAATAATAAAGCCTTCTGTTGCATTCCAATTAATTATACTGTGTCCGTTGATTCGTTCGTGGAACAAAAGCTATACTTTAAATGTCTTCTAGTTATGTTGATTCATTCGTGAAACAAAATCTATACTATAAATGTCTCCTAGTTATGTTTACAGAATATTACGTGGCCTCCACACCTTAGAAATGCAATGCAGTATTAGCAAGTGCAATCCAAAAATAGTGCATGTAAAAAAAACGGAACTTGTCACACAACTCTAGTGTCACATCCATATATGTTGGTGAATATATGAACCTACTTACATTAGCATATTTTTAACTCATTTTCTCGTTACCTTCGCGATTTTCCCAGTTAATGTAGATGGGGTTCAGACTATTGTTCTTAGAATTTGTTCAGCCCCTTTCCCTGGCATGGTCAAAAAGTCGAACAAACTCAACACAGGCAGGCAGAGATGTGTATAACACCAAATATTAAACAACTTACTTCAATTAAATTAATAAGAAAGTACCAGAATGTTTTACAAATGCGTTGGTGTCTAAAAATATTTGTAAATAGCAGGACCCAAACCTGCTCCTTTCGAGTTGATAACTACATGTCTTTACCCACTATAGTGCAGTGTAGTCACTCAACTTCTGACACTGCGTCTCATCACAATCTCCTGAAAGCTTTTACCGGCGATGGGACATTAACAGAAATTTACTTCTAACAAATCGTATCGAAAGTGACATGTTTGCGATAAATGCTAAATGCACAGTTGCCGTGAAACGACATGGTGTCACATGACGTAACTTAAGTTAAAATACAAAAGCAGTGAAATACGTTAAGTAAAAACGACGTCTCCATAGTTCTTTATTAGTCGACTGCTATCGAGTCTTCATGGAAGACACGACATTTTGAAGTCATTTCCCAGGAAGCTTCGAGTGACACTGTTTCCTCCCTTACTGAGTACATCTGTTTTCATGTTGTATTTTCGTTAGAAGTACTGCATATCAATGAGTGACAAAGATGCCTCTCTTCCTAAATTATTTTCATTTTCTTTTTTTTTTTATATTTCAAACATCTCAAAAGTAAAGCCACTTGCTCCGATTTCGACTTTAATTTAGTTTATTTGTTGATCATTTTAACCGAACTAACACAGAACAGCCGCTGAGGCTAAATAATATCTTCGAGACGGAAGAAAACGTCAATACATATCCGTGACATCAACAAGGTTACTTTGCAAGAGCAGTATTTGGTATCATTGAGAGGAGCAGAAAGGGTTACTTCTGTTCCCAACAGACTGAAAATTCGCAGTAAGTAGCAAGTCCAGTACAAATTTAGAAATGGCTGATAATGAAATTTTCACTGACATCAATAAATGGTCTAAAGGTGAAATTAAATTTTGAAAATACCCACTATATGCAATTCAGAATCTGTAAGAGATTTCCTTCCAGCATTGGTTTAACGTGAAGGCATGCAGATTGAAGAACTTGACAATGTTAAATTTCTGGAATTACAACTCGATAATAAATTCAGTTTGGAAGGGCATAACACAGAATTGCTGAAGCTCCTGAACAAATCTGTACTAGCGATGAGAATGATGTCGGACGTACGAAATATATATATATAAAAAAGCTTGCATACTCTGCTTCCTTTCTTTATCTCTAGTATGCCATATGGGATCATATTGTGGGGTAACTCGTCATACCGAGTAAAAGTTTTTAGCGTGTAATAAGACTTATTTAAGGTGTAAATTCAAGAACATCATGTAGAAACCCGTTCAAGGAACTTTGAATGTAACCACTGCTTCTCAGTATATTATTCCTTAATGAAATATCTCTATTTCCAACCAATAACTCAATACGTAGTATCAATACCAGCAATGAGAACAATCTACATAAAGACCTAAAATCACTTAGTATTTCAGTTTTGACAGCACTTGGTCGCCGGCAGTTGTGGCCGAGCGGTTCTAGGCGCTTCAGTTTGGAACCACGCGACCGCTATGGTCGCAGGTTCGAATCCTGCGTCGGGCATTGATGTGTGTGATGTCCTTAGGTTAGTTAGGTTTAAGTAGTTCTGAGTTCTAGGGGACTGATGACCTCAGATGCTAAGTCCCATAGTGCTCAGAGCCATTTGAACCATTTGAGCACTTAGTCACAACAGTCAAGAGGCTTATACCAAGTGAGAATGCTAAAACTTTGCTATCGAATCCCTGTCTTGTATATTATGCTTTGAGGCGTTAATCGACGTTCACTATTTTGTTTTGAAATCGTTTTAGATACTTGTTTTTCTTCTTCCATTGGCTATTCTAGCCACTGTTAATACAAGTTTGGAAATCTCCCACCAGAGTGCATTAGGATGCTGTAACGTAAGTATCCGTTCATCATAAGACAATGATTGGTCAGAAGCCGCAGCACACGTACTGTGGTGTTGTTACGCTCTTGGAAATACGTCCTACTTAAGTATGAGATATCTTATTACTAAGTTACGTTAAATGAAACTTTAAGATATTAAACTGTATTAACAGTCATCAACGTTTTTCTTAATCTCGATTTAGCTAAGTAGTTTTTATTTCAAAAATCGTGTACAGTCACAGCTTCTGCAGCGTTGTTCTCCGATTGTCGCGCTGATAATGTGCAGCATGAAAATGGCTGAGCCTGCTTTCTGTTCCGTAGTCAAACACGCGCGTGGAACACGGTTAAAAAGTGCCGAGAAATAGGCTGCTCTTAATCTTTTTCATAAATTTACGGAGATAATAGGCTTTGAAGTTTTCCCCGTGACATATATATAATGCAGTTGTTACACAAACCCTCCTTGAATGTGTAGCGCAGTCCCTAGCGTAATGGAATGTGAACCAGTTGAGGTTAAAAGTGCGTTGATTAAAATCTTCATGGCATCATCGTTGTTTTTTTTTTCTCGCTCAATGTGAAATACCCACATCTCGTAATTATAAAACTCATCATCATTTTTTATGAATAATGAACGTCTTCTTGTTTCTAATCACACAATGGACGCGAAATTCCTGTTTCCATTTCAAATACAAATTCTTAATTATCGTTGTTTTATGCAAGACTTCATAGAAGTTGTTGAAGAAAACATAACAATTTAATTTTTAAGGCAAAAATGAAAAACCAAATCCTCTTTATTTGGACTATGTCTATCGTTTTACCACAGAGGTAGGTAAGTATCGTACAAACATGAAGAACAATCATTTTCACAGCATCGAGCACATCGTACTAATGCTGCATTTTTACATTTTTTACTGTACCATTACCATACGAACCCAACAGAACTGATCTGGACCCAAGCTGCGGGATTTGGCCCGAGAAGTAACAAAGACTAAGCTGCCAGTCGTACTGGAACTTAACGCAAGCAGCTTTCTCACACGTCACTGCCGAACGCTGGCGGTATGTATAACGGCTCGTGATAAAAGAAAAAATGTAGCCCCTGGTTGGCTTCTTGGATTCTGTTATTGATAAGCTCGTTGTCAACGTAGCAGGTGACACTTCCAGAATAGAAATATATTTATCGGATTCCGATAAGGAAGGAGCTAAGAGATTATCAGACAACTGATTGTAAGTAATACCTTCAGTGGCTTCAATATTTAACTATACGTTGAAAACCCATAATACTCTCTTACGTTACACACAGCTTATGCAGAAAAATTACCCTCTGCGTTGCCTAGAAACGATAACGTGTTGCGGTTTTCGTCTAGTCGTCTAAGGAGCGTATTATGGGAGATTTGCAGCGTATTATTTCATTCAGCTTAAAAATTAAATGACATTCGAAGCTGTATTGGTCCTCTGCTCGTCGCTTTTGACAAGTGAACTGCAGCTGGTCACGTCACTGCAGACTAGCTGTACCAGCTGACCGGCCAGTGCTGTCCAAGTTAAATGTGCCGGTAAAGCTGTTCCGTATTATCGCTAAGCGGATGTGTGCGTAACGCACAGCACAAAACGTACCCCTATTATCGTACGCGACAGTACTCGAGACAGCTTGGGTGTAGTCCAACATGAAACGGAAATCGAATGTGGCTCCAACAAATGCGGAAGAATACATAGTGCAGTGTTTTCATCACGTTTATTCTTGCGATGAACAGATTATAGCGACAGTTTGACGAACAGTTAGTAGAACAAAGCGCACGAAATATGATCCGTTACTTTAGTTTCCTTGCTCGCTAGCTGTGTTCGTAGTAAACGTGCGTTATTTTTGTGATTGTGTTTATTTTCTGACTGTGAAAATTTGTCAAACTGGTCGAAATAATTCGCGATGAGTTGCTGGGGCAAATTAACGGTAGATTTATTTCCTTTGTACGACCAAGAAGTCGCACTGCAGAAGATGTAACTAAGGCTGTTCTCAGCAAGCTAGAGAAAATGAACGTAAGTGTAACAACTGAGAAACTGAGAGCTCAGTGTTACGACGCTGCTGCTGTTAAGAGTGGCCCCAAAAGTGGAGTTCAAATCACGATTAAAGAGGTGTATAAAAATGCTGCTTCATTCACTGCTACGCACATTAGTTAAATTTAATTGTTAAACGTTGTGTGACATGAATAAGCAAATGCGGATCTTCTTCAGCAACTTGGAAGGAATTTGTACCCTTTTTTTCCCAGTCTCCTAAACACATAGCCGTGCTTGACGATATAGTGAAGAAACGTGTTCCTACTTGTCCTCAGTCAATCCGGTGGAATTTCAAATCACTGAGCGTAACAGGTATACACAAATACCAGAAGGAAAGTTTTGTGGGTGGAAAATGTCATTGGTGATGATAGTAATAATTAGAAGACAATAAACAAGGCTATGAGGCTCAAAGGTTTCCTGCAAGACGGAGATTTCGTCTTCTGGCTACATTTTGTTAAAATAAAGTCCTGCCTCGTTGTGACATTCGCTTCAACGGACTCCATCAAAGGAATATTGATGCAGTGAAAACCGTTGAATATGTATCTCAGTTCGGAGCTTCTGCCCAGCATGTTAGGACCGTTTCACTGAATCAAGAATGGCGCATCCATGAGACGGCAACGTGACTCAGATCAATGATTGACTCAGTTGTAAGGATCACTTGTCAGTTACACAAATCTTTGAACCGTCATTCTTTCCAAACATAAAATTGTTTTCGCAGAAAAGGAATTGAATGTAGCTGTCAATTTTTTTTAAATTACAGTGTTTAGACTTAGGGTATGAAATGAATCTGAAATGATTTTATGGAAGGTGCTTTGACTTTGTTGAAGTTTTTTTGTGAAAACAATTTGGCAAAAGAGTTTCCTGAAAGTGTTAAAATTCTGTTATTATTATTTCCAATGGGTGTAGTTGTATAAACTTGTTTGCGCGTGGTCGTGGCAGATAGAAATACTTTGGAGTGCCGACTTGTGCACTTGTGAGATTTCCGTGGCTTCTGCAGTGAAGACATAGTGTGCGTTTAGAATTGAATATCCGGCGAGCTATGTTGTTGTTCATAACTAATTATGTGCAGTAGTAATTTATTGTTTCCCTGTTATTCAACTTATATTTTAATTCCAGAATGAGATTTTCACTCAGCAGCGGAGTTTGCGCTGATATGAAACTTCCTGGCAGATTAAAACTATGTTCCGGACCAAGACGCGAACTCGGGAGTTTTAATCTGCCAGGAAGTTTTATATTTTATTTATTTGCTGGACCATCGACACCAATAAGTGTTTTGCAGAAATATACTACATTCTCAAAAAGAACTTCTACTATCGTACTCTTCATTTATAGTCTTTAAGATAGTACCTGCAGATTTTATTTAATTGCAATCTTTCATTTAAAAATTTCTCCGTTACATTCGCAATCGCCGAGTGATAGAAACCTTCGACCAAAAGATTCATGTGTATATTCTTATTGTATACTGTAGACTCAGCAGTATTTGGCTCGTAATGCGGCAACTACGTATTCCAGCCCGTAGACAACGAAACCAGCCAAAACTTTTAATATTTCAACACTGAGTCAGAGGGAAAGTAGTTGAGGGCCATCATCACACCATTTCATTTTAATGTTTTTGAAAGCCCGCAGGTCCAGTTTCCTACAGGAGTTAAAAAAAAATAACGAAATGCAGGATCGAATGACTGAATCTCACTTTGAACTCCACTGAACAGCTGACATAGTCATTCGTTACGTAATGTATGAAATACGTGGTTCAATTGTTTTAGAAAAGTAGGTACTCCGTGGAACTTGTGTAAGAAATAATTATTTCTACAGAATTACTGAACGAGTTGGTGCAGTGAATAGCACACTGGACTCGCATTCGGGAGGACAACGGTTAAAACCCACATCCGGCCATCCTGATTTAGGTTTTCCGCGATTTCCCTGAATCGCTTCAGGCAAATACCCGGGTGGTTCCTTTGAAAGGACACGGCCGATTTCCTTCCCCATCCTTCCCCAATCTGATGGGACCGATGACCAAGCTGTTTGGTCCCTTCCCCACAAAACCAACCAGCCAACCACTAACGGATGTCTACAGAAACCCCTTTCAGCGGTTACGAGACTTTGCCAGTCTAACATATTCAGTTTTCGTCGCAGTTGGTTTCTCGACCTGTTACGTTGTTAATTAACACAGTGGAATAATGGGAAGGGCAGAGTAAGAAGACGGGTGATTAGGGTTTAAATAACCCGTCTGTGAGTTGTTTATTAGAAATGGAGCACAGGCCACGGCCTACTCGAAGGAAACATCCCAGTATTCACCTCAAGTATTTTATAGAAAACAAGGAAAACGCGAAGCTGGCTGGCTGGAAATCCCCCTGCTCCGGAATGAGAGTCCAGTACTTTTACAATGGCGACGCCATGATCGGTAAGGATGCAGTCGACTCAGCATTCGAATGTCCACTATCTACCTTAATAAGTACAGTAAAGTGATTGCCACACTGGACTCTCATTTGGATGGACGACGGTTCAAATTCGCGTCCAACCATCCAGATTTATATGTTTTCCGTGATTTCCCTAAATTGCTCCAGGAAGATGTCGCGATGGTTCCTTTGAAAGGGCACAGCCAGTTTCCTTTTCCATCCTGAAATCATTCCGAACGTGTGCTCAGTCTCTAATGACTTTTGTGTGGACGAGACGTCAAACCCTAACCTTCCTTCCAAGGCCTAGAAACGGTGCTATATGCTGCTTTGTCTCTATTCACCTGCGTCCACCCTTCAACCTCCCGGTCATGCCGCGCCTCGAAAGGGCACGCAGATGTGTTTGCTGCGCCCCCCCTCCCCCCCACCCCCTCTCCCACGGCTCAACTATTGTACGTCAAACTCACGCATCCGTAATTTGGAAGAAGCCTTGGTTACCGAAGTCACGGACGGAATAAGAGCGATACAGCGAATGCCTCGCTGTCGTGACGGGCGAATCTGGATCTTGTTTTCTGCGTTGCCAAGGGAATATCACACAATGGCGTAAATAGTAATGACTGAATCTGTTTTGATATGTACCGAAAGTAAATTTTTCTTGGCGGAAATTAACTCGTCGAATATGTACACTGGAAAAGTGCTTCGGGTTTTGTTGGAAGTACAGCTTCTTGCTAAATGCCGAACAAAAAAAAAATTGCGTCGAATGTCACCGCCAGACATGCGCTAATCTTTACAAGACAATCTGTGGTGTCGAATTCCCCTTCGAGCTGTATTGCATAAAATGTAAGAAAAGGACATCAGCAAGGAAGAAGACTCGGTTTGACACGTCAAAACTGAGTATTGAAAAGAGTGTCGTTATCATTTCCTGCTTGATGAGAAGTTATACATTAGGAGCCACTGCTTCTGAAAATGAAGTGTCTGTCACGACGGTCGGATTATTACGGATTCTGTGGCAAAGTGTGCTATGTCTGTGACACAAACTAAAGTGTCCCCATGTACGGTCATAACAAAACCGTAGAAACTGACGAGTCGCACCTCACGACAAAGGACGGCTCCTGAAAAACGAAATCGAACACATGTGGGTCTTTGGTGGCATAGAAGAAGAATCGAAGAAGTGCTTTATACTTCATGTGTAGTCTCGGGATAAGGTTCCTTTTAGTGCCTCTGATAAGTCATTTTACTTTACCTGGTATGACAGTCGTAACAGGTGGGTGAAAGTCGTCGATGAAAGTCGTGATGCAATTTGCGGAAAGAAGCTATCGATCACGATTTCGTCAGCCGCTCTATAGAGCTCGTTTCCTCTGATGATCTGTCCGTCAACACGGAGCGTGTAATCAAATCCTCAAAGTCATCTATTAAGAGTGAACGTCGTTCGGGGGAAGAGATGAACTGCATGTGTTCCAGCACATAAACATTTCCATAACTTAACGCCGGACGCAGAAATATCTTCCATCTGAAACTCTCCCCATATTTCTCAGAGATGCTGCGCGAGTTTATCCTGGCTACGGAAAACAAGAAATTCTGCTGCTTGTCTATACAATACGTTGCATTGTCCACAGTGAGGATATCGCTGACGAGGGAAGTACGCGTTCGTCTTTTGTCGTCTATGTTGACAACAGTTACACAGATATGCATTGTTATTCTAAATAATGGACGCATCAAAAACTTCGTATTTATTCAAGTACAAATCCAAAATGAACAAGCTTTATACCAATGGAAAGAGGAAGTTTCAAGTTGTTTTCATAATGTTTGATATCAGTCTAATAAATTTAATAATTTGTAAATAATTAGGTTTTAATAATTATTTAACACTTAAAAATGTAATAAATGTTCAATGTGACCACCTCTGGCTGCACGGCAAACATCGACGCGTAGCCAAAGTCGTCCCACACACGCGAAAGCGTGTCTGCTGTTACTGAGTGCACGGCAGCAGTGATCCGGTTCCGCAGACCGTTCAGAGTGGTTGGTAGAGGCGGGACGTAAACAGCTTCCTTCACATAACCCCATAAGAAATAGTCGCAGGGTGAGAGATCAGGAGATCTCGGTGGCCAGAAGTCCCCTGCGACCGAACCAGCACTGACGAAGGGAGTAATTCAAAAAGCCTCGCACAACACGATGCCAAAGGGGGCGAAGCTCGATCCTGTTGGAAAGTGAAGTCCTGGGAATCTTCCATAACTTGAGGGAACAGCCATTCTCCCAACATGTCCAGGTACGGGAATCCTGTTACAAATCTTTCCGCAAAGAAAAATGGTCCATAAACCTTTATACGGGATACGGCACAGAACACGTTCAACTTCGGTGAGTCTCTTTTGTGGTGTAATGGTGAATGTGGGTTTCCAAAACCCCATCTACGAACTTTGTGTCTGTTGACTTTTCTACTAAGGTGGAACGTCCCTTCAGCACTAACAATTACACATCCACATTCTACATTTATACTCCGCAAGCCACCCAACGGTGTGTGGCGGAGGGAACTTTACGTGGCACTGTCGCAGAAAGCCTGTGTGAGCGCTCGAATCTCTCTAATTTTCTTACTTTGTTTATGAGGCGACAGCGCGGAACTGTATCGAACGCCTTCCGGAAGTCAAGGAAAATAGCATCTACCTGGGAGCCTGTATCTAATATTTTCTGGGTCTCATGAACAAATAAAGTGAGTTGAGTCTTACACGATCGCTGTTTCCGGAATCCATGTTGATTCCTACAGAGTAGATTTTCGTTTCCAGAAATGACATGATACGCGAGCAAAAAAACATGTTCTAAAATTTTACAACAGATCGATGTCAGAGATATAGTCCCATAGTTTTGCGCATCTGCTCGACGACCCTTCTTGAAAACTGGAACTACCTGTGCTCTTTTCCAATCATTTGCAACCTTCTGTTCCTCTAGAGACTTGCGGTACACTGCTGTTAGAAGGGGGGCAAGTTCTTTCGCGTACTCTGTGTAGAATCGAATTGGTATCCCGCCAGGTTCAGTGGACTTTCCTCTGTTGAGTGATTTCAGATGTTTTCTAATCCTTGGACACTTATTTCGATGTCAGCCATTTTTTCCTTCGTGCGAGGATTTAGAGAAGGAACTGCAGTGCGGTCTTCCTCTGTGAAACAGCTTTGGAAAAAGCGACTCGCTGTAGAAATGCGTCATCCTCCATCTTTGCTAGCACATAACCGCAAAATGCGAGATGCTTCTCTTTGTCATTGCGGTTGAGAGCCTGCACACGTTGTGATCGGTAGGGATTGCACAGCAAACGCCGTCTCAGAACTATCCATACAGTTGGTTGGGGTCTTCCAAGTTCTCGACTGGCTCTATTGGTAGACTTACTGGGACTGCGCACGAAACTTTCTCGAATCCGTGGGACATTATCCTCTGACACGCGCAATCGGCCTGTGCTTTTTCCTTTGCCCACACTCCCAGTCTTTTTAAATTGCTTAAACCAATGGGTAATGCTTTTGCGAGTTGGTGGTTGAATACTGAATTTGGTACGAAATACCCGCCGCAGTGCAATTTGCGACTCACTTTTCGGGAACTCAAGAATGCAGAAAACCTTGTGCTCCACAGTCGCCATCTCACAACTGCCAGTGAAACGCAATGGCGACCCTATTGCCCTGCGAACTCTACCGGCCGCTTCTGAAACCATCACCGCCCTCTCGCCGAAAACTGCAACTTCCTCGTTTCATAGGTATAAACTTGTTCATTTTGGGCTTGTACTTGAATACATATGAATTTTTGAAAATGGGTCCAGCGCTTAGAATACCGCTGTATATCGGGCTCAGTGCACACGCGACTTCGATACCCAAGGTTTCTCCTAAATTACCCACGCATCTATATATGAAACCTCTGCTGAACTCAAAAACCTCTACCCAAGTGGACTACTGCCAACACACTAAGCGGACCCATGCTGCTGTGTCACGCACTCGTGTCGTTCTGCCACATCCTGGCCCATAAAGCGCAGCCGTGATGCGGTGTTTTGAGGTACATATCGAAGATTCCCCTGAGACCTTTACGGCTGTGTCGCTTCCCCTTCTTGTCCAGTCCGAGTTCGCAGCCCATCTCTAACGAACTCGTGATGAGCTGCCCCTTTTTTTGCTGCTGATTTCAGTCAACATTATCATCTCCTAAAGAATTGAAGCATATCTGATACAGGTACGTTATCATCCCTTGATAAATAAGGTATTAATGCAGCTTACGTTTATATAATGAGAAACAGATATGTTTAAAACTGTTAGTCAGGATAATGGAAAAATCAGAATTGGAAGCTGGTCCAGGGAAGAAGATCGTGAAATTCAAATTACTGAACTGAGAAAACAAAGAAGAAATACGATTTAAAAAAAAGGTGCCTAAACCAAGAGCGTGACTAGCGAGGAGCAGGTAAGCGTCAATGCCCTTCTAGACCCCTTAGAAAAAGCGAACTCAAACTCACTCCAAAAAAGCTCACACAAGTGTAAATCCAGCATCAGTTTTAAGAAATTGAGAGTATTTAATGGACACTGATTAGAAACGAGTAAACTTACAAATATTTATCACGTAATCTCAAAATTATTTACTTGTTAGCTGAGTAACCCTTCATCGCCCAAGTATTTATTTATTCCACTCTTCTATTAGTCCATCTCCCTCTTGCCCCCCTCTCTGCCCATCTCCTCATCCTCTACCCCGCTCTCTCTGTCCACTTCCTGCTGCTCCCCTTCTCTGTACATCACCCTGTTATCACGCCCAACACATCCCAATGAGACTTGCTGCGTTTTACCTGCTCAGTATTTCTTTCCAGATAACAACGGATGGTGTACCAAGTTTCGTTGAAATCGATCCTGTAGCTTGGGAGGACATGTTGAATATTTATAATACTTGCAGTACCGTTGTGTTTTCAATTCGTTATGTTGCTCCTATTTTTAACCAGTCGATGTCAAAAACCACTGAAACATCGGTATAGGAAGTGCGTACATGTGTCACAACGTTACCTACCTGACAGCAAAACAAGATATACAAATCTCAGACAAACTGTACTCTCTCCGTTAAGAACGTAGTATGTAGTAGGAACCAACTATAAAGTTCTTCCCGGAATGTGTTTGGTGATTAATAAGGACACTGCTGAGTTTTATTTCATAAGAAATTGTGTTTCGTTCCCTTCACTTCTCTTCCTGTATTGCCCCTCTCCCCATCAGTTCAGATCCTGGGCATGCTCTCGATTTCAACTACAGTTGTGTTGATGATGAAATTGTATTGTTTGCCCTAGTATTGGTAAGCGTCGTTAGTGGAAGTAGTTAACAGTAAGTTTGAAAGAAAGACTGAAAATGAATTACACCAAGCCTGAAATAATGCGTAATTATCTCGTCGAAAAGGAAATCGCCGTGTTACTATTTTCTTTGAGGGCAACACTAACACTCAGTCCCGGGTCAGAGAAAATCCCCAACCTGGCCAGGAATCGAACCCGGTACCCTGTGATCCAGAGGCAGCAACGCTAGCCATAGCCACTAGACCACGAGCTACGGACTTGAGACATGGGGAGGGGGAAGAAGTGAGATTAGTATTAGATAACGACCGATAGCACAGCAAAAGAATTAAAGGGAAGAACTAAATAAGATTTTAAGAACAAAGTTATGAAAGATTACATTAAACGTGTATAGGTACATCTCTGGGTACAAACATAAATATTTTTGTTTATTAATTATTTTTGGCAGTAAATGTCAATACATTCAGACATTACAAGAATATAAATGTTTGAAGGTATCCGTATGTATCTTTGCTGTCAGAGAGCCTGTCTTCGACTGTGGAGACCGAACAGTTGAGCGGTAGGACTGAGACGAGAAAACTTTTATTGTTGACTTGTGGTATTGTTGATGTGTTGGTTTTCATGCGCAGAGACGCATTAATAATGAGGGACCTGTGACCTCTGCTTTGTGCGTGGATCATCTCAGATAGTTTACACGTGTGCAACGAATGCAAATAGGTTGGCCGTTGATGAAACAATACGTGCGCACATCAGGTTTGTACATTTCTAGGAGTGTTCTTTGATATAACTGTATTGTATCAATCAGTGAAATAAAACTATTTCGAGTGTGCCACGGAGCTGAACATTGTAAAGGCGAATGTGCTCTGTAAATAAGTTAGTGCCGCGTTTTCCAAACTGTGCCTACCCTGGAACTGTAACCCCACGACATCAGGTTCACCACGGCAGCTGCGACATTACAGGAGTCCTTTCGTCATCCGTTTTCTCTTAAAAATGATATGTTCTGCCAGTAGTAATAATGTAATTCGTCTGTATAGAGCACCAAAGTATAAATGTAATGTTTGCGCCACATCCCGCCGCACAAATTTTCTTCTGTTCAGTAAAATAGTAATAAATGTTCTTGGCGTGATCTTTTTGACAGCTGATTCTGGCCCTGCAACTTCTTCGACGTTATTGTGTCTACCGGTCTTCAGAATAAGATTGTTCATCACTTAACTGAGAAACTATGTAGGTCAGGGAATGTACACAGGGTGTAAGCCGAACAACTTGATTTCAGTATCTGAATATTCTTGCTTACAGAAAAACGTAACGTTTCTACCAGCTATTTTGCCAGTTGCTGGGTCTACAATAGACTTGACAGCCTTCACACAAGGTAACTGCCTGCTGATTTTATCATCTGTCAATTTTTTTTTAATTTTGAACAAATTATCACCTGTAAGTTGGCAAGATGAGATTTTCTTGTTTCTCAAATAAACCGCTTTCAGCTGTATATGGACGTTCACAGGATCTGAGTTAACGAGCATTGCGCTCTCATTTAAATATTTGGACGAAAGAGTCAGCCTACAGGAATTGCGAAACGAACTCTGTCATACAGGACCATATGCCACAAAGGGCGCAGATTCACCACGAGACAGGAAAACTCACAGGCGTCTATTGTCTATTGAGGCCTAAGCGCTGTAATATGCGAGTGAGACAGACGTGAACCTACATCATAGGGAAACTCAACAAAAGGATTTGGTGGCCAAGGAGACGTAGCAGTGTTAAATATGGTAGACCTAAGATCGGCCATAAAGGGAAACATTTATGAAAACTATTTAATTCTGTAGTAATGCAGGGGATCAAGCCACAGTAATTTTAATCTCCCATCCTCCATAAGTTTTCATGGTGATCCCAATAAAACTTAAATATTTATCGTATCTATAATAGTTTAGGATTTACTGTTGAAGTGAAACTAACAAAGACCTGAATGCTAAAATCTGAACGCTTTGGTCGATCTTAACGATCGACATTTCATATAGAAGCGCTTCATTAAAATGACAAACGTAGTGAATATCAACTCTGTAACTTTATTTGTTTAAAAGATATAGTAATTTTAAAGTATCAGTATTTAAGTTAAGCATCAGATCATCGTTTCCTCCACACAAAACACATTGAACGATGACAGCATGACACCTTATTCAATCATTAGGTAATAGAATACTTGTTGTAATGTTTAGTGCATAACAGTTACTTTAGTTCTTTATTTATTTATCAGGAAGCACATTGGTGCAAAGCTACTGGCCGTGACATTCAAAGTTTAGAAGGATATTATATTGGTTTTATGTAAAAGAATTTAACGTTTATTATCTAATGGATATCATTGTTACTTTATTTAGAACGTGAAAGTGGTCAAGCTTTGAAAATGAAAAGTAATGTAGAATAAGCTGTAGCCAATCAGATGGACGGCTTCAGGTAAGGGAACTGCCCTAGTCAGTTGAGTGACGATGTTCGACGCGCGCGGAAAACACGGCCGGACACGGGCAGAGAGGGGCAGTTCTGGTCGAGACACCAAAGGGGACGGTTCGGCTGGAGATGCCAAAAAGAAACAGTGCTGGCGGTGACGCGGAAGCGGACTGTCGGTGTTTAGGTTGCTGAGAGATGAAACGACTTAGAAAATTTCGCGTTGTGTGGTACCGCGGGTTTAGTCTCTGAGCGCGAAGATAACGAGGTGGAATATTAGACTTGTATTTCGCGATGAGATTGTGAATGATCGAACTGTGTCAAATGGATATGCGCTCGAGTGTAACAGTAACTCTAAATATGACCACTTTCGTTATTAGTTTGCTTTCTGAATAAACATTATTCTAATCAAGTAGCAACTGTGTGGCCTCATCATTTATGGGTCGTTAATTTAGTTCCCGATATTACTATTACTCTTATTATATGTTATGTTAACTTTGTATTTCGCAAACTTGCCATCAGCCAGACAATTTAACCAAAGGGTCACAAGTGTCTAATTTAGGGCGTGTAATGCGACACGTGCGGTTCAACTCCTAGACGAGTTTGAGCCAAGACATTTCGACGAAGAGGAACCGCATGTGAGACCGAACATCTTTGGGATGTTAGCTCGCGCAGAACAAGACCGGTTTATGACTTCATATCACACCTTCACGTGTACATACATCAGTAAAACATGAAGACCTGATACGGAAGGATGGGGACTCTACCTTCTCAAAGTAAAATACTATTACCTTCAACAAGCAGGACTTAATAGTTCAAACTGACCAGTTGAGAAACTGACATGTTAAAAGCACATTTACTTCACACCAGGAAGCGGCGACAGCGGTTTATTTCAGGAACATGGGCTACTTCAGCTGCAGTTGTCATCAACAGAAAACTATTTGAAATTTTCTTGTCTCTTAAGAAATCTGCTTGCAACCTTTTTAGACAGGCTTTCTTTCCCGTACAAGCTTATTTTGTGACTCGATTTCTCTGATGGGCTGTAAGGAAGCACCTTCTCTACCCGTGAAACAGCTTTGCCAAGGGACTAAAGACAATTGTATGATCCTATCCGGGAAGCACGAGTCTCCAACTCATCTACAGTGAGTACAGATTTTAGTTTATGCCAGTACTTCCTTTTTCTTTCAGTTTCCTTCTTACAATGAGTAAATAAATTTTTTTTCAGATGTGGATGCCTTTATCTTCGTGTTTTCCTAACTTTTTCTACCCTGTTTGCGTTCTTTTACTTTATGGGTGCTGTATTTGCTGGCATCTTTCTGCAGCTTTTCTCGAAATCGTGTCTTATGCTTTGCTGACATTGTTTTTCCTTTTTCCTGAATAAATAAAAAGTCACTATTAGTATAAACGATTAAGGCACTTGCTGTACCAACCAGCATAGCTTGAAAATGACAAGGAGTGTTAAATGGTTTAGATTTCAGTAACAACCATAAAAAACTGACACAGATGGGACACAATTACTTTCAACATTCGTACGTTGGTATTTACGTATTAAACACTACTTTATGTGTCACTGCGTGTATTTATTGAGTTTTCTCACTCCTAATCTAAAATCAATAGAATTTTTATAATTGCTTCTTCCTGTTTTTCGTCATGGATGGGGCACTAAAAGCGTAGCTGTTTTTGTAAATTACTGCACACTTTTCTTTAAAAACTGAAATTTGTCTGAAGGATAACGTTCTGCTCTTAAAACTCAAGAACTGAAACAACTGTGGCTGCAACGTAAATTTAGATAACTGCCAACGTAAAAAGCAAACATTTTGTCCTCCATCCTCATCTACTGAAGTGCTGACTTGGTTTAACTGTATTTCCTCAAATGATTTTGTAACTCCGGTAATTTTCTCACGACACGCAAATTGAACTTTTGTAGATTCAGAAAATTTGGACGTAAATTTAATTAAAAACCAAAATCAGAAAAGTCTCTGACTTTTTCACATGGAATCACCCATATGTGTTGGAGTTCCGTTCGAGTTTTGAACTTCATGAAGAGCGGAATGGAACGTCATATATGTGTCCACATAAATCTGTAATTCAAATACTGACTAAGTCTGATGATCGTTAGGAAGAATGGAAACTGGTGGCAATAAAAAAAAGTTAAGAGAATGTGACAACGGTTTAACACGATTTGAGACAAATGCCTGCTAGCTATAGGGCGCTCCAGCTACAGAAAACATATTCCAAAACTTACGTTGTCGGCCTAATCCAGATACAAGAGTTCATTAGAACTTCTATTAACTGAAATAATTGGGACGCTCTATCAGCGTTCTGCAAAAACTGCGCTTGACTTGGTAGATTAGAAGTCTCATAATTAGACCCAGTGAGCACTTTCGTCCATGGTAAGTCAGGACCAAATGATGGTAGAGAAAAAGGGAGGGGGAGCGAAACGAATATGCATTGACTCTGACGTGTCTTTCTCTCGTATCAAGACAGCTGACGATCGAACCGTATCGTGTTGCTGAAGCGCCATGTGTTATCTACAGTTTTATGTGGCAGAGTATTTAGAACTAGCCAGATGTAACACCAGAAAACCCTTAGGCAGCATGTAGTTCAAATGGCTCCAAGCAGTATGGGACTTATAATCTGAGGTCATCAGTCCCCTTGACTTAGAACTACTTAAACGTAACTAACCTAACGACATCACACGCATCCATGCCTGAGGCAGGATTCGAACCTGCGACCGTAGCAGCCGCGTGGTTCCGGACTGAAGCGCGTAGAACTGCTCAGCCACAGCGGCCGGAGTAGCATGTAGTACATGATAATTTGTTATCTACTGTGAAAGCTACATCCTAAGAGTTTCAAGCACCAGTCTCAACTGTTTGAGAGCTTCCAACAGCTGAGACAGCAATAAAGAAAGTATCTACTTACGTTCTTGTGCAAGCAGATTTAAAGTAATCTGTAGAAACATTACCTTGGATTTGTGAGAATTTCTTTTAGAGCCCAATTCAAAGATTCTTCAGTGACATTGTTAAAGTTGAGCATAATGCCGTATCCAGACTCTTGTGCTTTGATAAGATTTGGTGTTTGGTCACCAAACACAGGAAATCCAAGTAGAGGCACGCCATTATGGAGAGCTTCTTGCAAACCCATCATTCCTCCGTGAGTCATAAACAACTTTATATTTTTGTGAGCTGAGAAAGAAAGAAAGAAAGTAACATCAGAAATTGTCAAGCATGTTGATAAAAAGAGAAAACAATTTATGACTGATTGTAAGGAATTAATAAGCAGCAACTGATAATTTTTTATATTTTTGTGACCTGAGAAAGAAAGAAAGTAACATCAGAAATTCTCAAGCATGTTGATGAACAGAGAAGACAATTTATGACCGTTTGTAAGGGGACGCTAGGTTTCATAGCATGTCTAGTGTTCTGTTGTATTGTTTATTCTTTGACATGTGAAATTGTGTATGATTCTGTTATTTCCATTTTATTAACTATGACAACGTCCATATTTTGTTTCGCCTCTGCTGATTTATATGCGCGTTTAGAACGTTTCACCTGCGAGTTTAACGTTCGGATTGGTACGCAACTTAAGAGAGAAGCCGCTCTTCCAATCTGTTCGGCAGACACTGTTACCGAAATAAATAATTTTGTTCCGTGAAACCTCCAGACTCAGTTTTGTTCACCTGAAGCAAAGGTCGGTTAGTCCACGTCAAGCTAATCACGGCACAGTTGTTAACCTTGTGAGAAATTGTCTTTATGATTAAAAAAAGACTTTAAAACTTTGTAATGATATAGAAATTTATTGAGATAACTTACGAAATCTGTAGATGTGTCATTTTGTTGCAAGCAGCCACAAGCTTGTGAATCAGTACCTCATTCCGCCACCGGGAGCGCCAGTGCAGTGCACAGTTAAAATGGCTGCTTTCACTGCTGTGGAGCGTACTCGCTGTGCACTTTGAAACTTTTTTTGTTCCACAGATTGATGAAGCACTAACGCGTCAGTTGGACACAATTTGGCAAGATGTCCCACGGGGAGCCATCCGACAAACATATAAATCAATGCCAAGCCGAATAACTGCTTGCGTAAGGGCCAGATGTGGACCAGCGTGTTATTTACTAACCCAATTTGTGAAGCTTTTCCTCCTGAATGGATCATCAAATTTTTCTGAAATTTTAATCATTGATTTGTCTATAAATGTACCTCATATCTACCGAATTGCGTCCCATTTGGATAATTCCTTCGTGATGCGTCTTTTTTTGGTCTTACATTGTATTTGCTTTACTGTTGCTCGTAATGCTTAGTTTGCCAAATAGAACTTGGAGAATTAACTGGAGAATCGATGACTGCCAGATTACGTACCTCACATAAATGTACATGAACCTAGTAGAGTGACTCAAAAGTATTTAAGAACTATCAAAAAAGTTCAATACGGTTCATGTTCTTTGCTGGCGAGTGGTGTTGATCATTGATGTGATCGTCTCATCGACGCCATATTATCGATATGTTCGTCCACTCAGAAGTACACTTGAGGATGCTGGAGAGAGTGGAAGAAGGGGAAAGAAAAGGTGATTCACTAGAATATTATTGATCTTTAATAATGAATGACAATATAGGTGAAGAAGCAAACGTGGGAGAGTGAATTAAAAAAAAAAGGCAGGCGATACTGAGGATGTTTTGTAATTCTTATTACAGGCAAACGGCAGGTATACAGACTTACCTAGTATATCACTCTGAGGAAACCATTTTCCAATCTTGAGGTTGTCTGGCGGATTGGCGAGAGTATCTGTTTCAAACTTCCAGATGATTTTCTCTTTGAGCTTGGAGAACACACCGAGGAAGACGTTAATTATGTCTTCTGGCAAGTCTGCACTTTGTACGGCGCTACCCAAACTGAAGTAGATCACACCGTCTGTTGCAGCATCCAGAAATTTTTGCAGGTCCTGGAATGAAACGCATCTCTGTAGACGACACATTGCGATAATGTTCGGTTCACAGTTTCGCTATAATTGTAGTAAAATATAATTTTAAGTTTTTCCTCGCAGTACAAGTTATCACTCTTCACTCGTGGTCTTTTTCGAAATTATGGATTAACGTAACTTTCAGCACCAATCTCTCCTGTGCAACTTTCTTCATGTCTGCAAAACTACTGCGACCTGCATACATTTCAGCTTGCTTATTGCATTCAGTCTTGCTCTCAAGAATTTACTTCCCCCCAGTACCAGGGACGCTTCATTACCAAATTAACTATTCCTTGATGGCTCAGGATGTATTCTTCTGATCAATTTTTACTATAAATCCATTCTCTCGCCGATTTGATTGATTATCTCTGCACTGGTTAGCCCATGTACCCATCTAATCTTCAGAATTCCTGTACCCCTCTAAAGCTTGTATTCTGTTCCTATCTGTTCTACCATAAACGTATCAGTTCCATATGACGAAAGTTTTACAGAAATGCTTCCAAAAAGATCTGCTAAAATTTACATTCTCTGTTAACGTATGCCTCTTTTTCAGAAAACTTTTTTCTCGTTACTGCCAATCTGGCCTCTACTTTGCAGGCGCCAGTTAGTTTCCAGTCCAAATAACAACACCCATCTACTACATTTTGCCTCTCATTGCTTAACCTAAAACTCCCCTACATCACCTGATTTAATTCAACTACACTCATCATATTACTATTTAATATTCATGTTATCTTTCTATGACACTGTTCGGTTCCACTATTTTCTTAGTCCTTTACCATCTCTAATAGATAAACACTGCCATTGGTCAAGTTGAGCAATTTTATTTTTTCCCCCTAAACTTTAATTCCTTTTCCTTTAGTGCTGGTTGTGTTCACAGTCAGTAAGTTACACACCCAGAGTATTTCATGAACAGTTCAAGATACTGCAGCAAGGTGAGAATGACCCTTCTCGCGACGACGTCCTTGTGTAAATGTTCTTCGTTTTCTGGCCACGTGAAATACAACCTCAAGCTTTTGACGATCACCACTGTCACCTTCATCAGGGCCGGCCGCGTTGGTCTCGCGGTTCTAGGCGCTCAGTCCGGAACCGCGCGACTGCTACGGTCGCAGGTTCGAATCCTGCCTCGGGCATGGATGTGTGTGATGTCCTTAGGTTACTTAGGTTTAAGTAGTTCTAAGTTCTAGGGGACTGATGATCTCAGATGTTAAGTCCCATAGTGCTCAGAGCCATTTGGACCTTTATCAGGAGCAACTGACTGCCGAAACTCCTGGTGTAGTGGCCTCCCGCAGCCGACAGTTGACTGGTCAGCAAACGTGATCATTACGTCATCCCACGAGAGACTGTGTCAACATTTACATCTATAATCTGTAAACCACTGTGAGATGCAAGCCAGAGAGTAACCTCCAGGATTTTTCCCCATTCCATTCAAGGATCGATGGGGAAATAACTGTTTCAGTGCCTCTGTGTATGCTGTAATTAATGTAATCTTGACCTCATGATCCCTATGGGAGCTATACGTAGGGCGTTGTAGTATTTTCCTAGAGGCAGCGTTTAAAAGCAGTTATTAGAATTTATTTAGTAGGCTTTCCCTGGATAGTTTACGGCTATCTTCAAGTGTGATCCAGTTCTAATGGGAGTGATCATATCTTGTAAAATACAATACTCTAAAATTCATGTATTCATGTTATGAAATAAATCTGTTTCAGTTTTATATATTAGTTCTGTTTATGAACTAATACAGGGTGTATCAAAAAATACCATCCGATTTGGTACGTCTATATTTCTGAAACTAATAAATATATACAATGAATTTTGTTTTTTGATTAATAGGGAACTCAAAAAGTTTTTTTTTCCTCATGCCTTCTCATAGGTGTTCAATATGCCCCTCTTGAGATGCACGGTACATGCCAATGCGGTATTCAAATTGTTTCCACATTGCAGCTAGCATGTCTTGAGTTACTGCTTCCACAGCTGCTGTTATGCTATGTCTCAGTTCATTCATTGTTGTTGGTAACGGAGCCACATAAACTGAATTTTTTTAAAAAAAACCCACAAAAAATAATCACACACAGTCTAGTCTGGCAACCTTGAAGGCCAGTAATGTGAGACTGAATAATTTGCACCAGTGCAACAGATCCATCGTTCAATAATCCTTTGATTTAAAAATTCCCGCACTTCCAAATACCATTGTGGCGGTGCGTCATGCTGTTGGTAGATGAAATCGTTCGAATCAGTCTACAACTGTGGGAAAAGGAAGTTCCCAAGCATATCGAGACATGTGCTTCCTGTAACATTGTCTCGGAAATGAAAAATGGACCATACACCTTTTCCCTGAAACTGCACAAAAGACATTAAATTTTGGAGATTCCCTATCATGTTGTACAACTTCATGTGGTTGTTCCGTACCCCATATTCTCACTTTTATAACGGTTCACCTTACATGCAAATGGAATGTTGCATCGTCACTAAACACTATGTGTGGAAGAAGACTGTCATCCTCCATCTTGCCAAGAACGAAATTACACAACTCCACTCGTTGTTGTTTGTCGCCTTAGCGAAGAACTTGCAGTAGCTGTCTTTTGCATGGTTTCATGTGTATGACGCCAGACAGACATCGGGTGATGTTGAGCAGTCGAGTTGCACGGCGAACGGATTTTTGCGGACTCCTTGTGAAACTATGACAGATGCTTTCGACGTCTGTGCCAGACACTTGGGGACGGCCCAGCGATTTACCTTTACACTAACAACCTGTTTCTCGGCATTGTTCATACCATCGTGTAATGCTCTGTGCTGTAGGAGGATCCACAGCGTACCTAGTACGAAAGTCTCACTGAACAGTTATTGCTGACCGGCACTGCGCAAAACGTAGGACACAAAACGCTCTCTGTTGTCGCAACACCATTTTTACCAGAACTGGAGTGGGTGCACACTGCTGCTACCTAGCGGAACCATGTAAAACTGGAGTTTTTTCTTTCCAACAGTACATTTTTCACGCACATATCTCAAACAACATAATAGTCAACATTTTTAAAAATCGGATGATTCTTTTTGATACACCCTGCATAAGAATTAATTAGACTTTCATATCTACCATCATGTAGAGGTGACCCACTGTAATCAAAACTGTAGATCTAAAATTCTAATTCACTCTTATATTAATTCACAAACAGAACTAATATATAAAACTGACACAAGATGTATTTCCAATTTCATTTGAAACTGTAATTTCAATTTAAAATTACTCTCATTATTTGTATTTGTATAATTATTCCGAAATGCCTACGTTTCTAGAATATGTAGGCTTAGAGAAAGCTTTTGACAATGTTGACCGGAATACTCTCTTTCAAATTCTGAAGGTGGCAGGGATCAAACACAGGGAAGCGAAAGGCTATTTACAGTTTGAGCAGAAACCAGACGGCAGGCACGAAAGGGAAGCAGTGGTTGAGAAGGGATAGAGACAGGTTTGTAGCATATCCTCAGTGTTATTAAATCTGTATATCGAGCAAGCAGTAAAGGAAACAAAAGCAAAATTTGGAGCAGGAAGTAAAATCCATGGAGAAGAAATAAAAACTTTTAGGTTCGCCGATAACATTGTAATTCTATCAGAGACAGCAAAGGACTTGGAAGAGCAGTTGAACGGAATGGACAGTGTCTTGAAAGGAGGATATAAGATGAACATCAACAAAAGCAAAACGAGGATAATGGAATGTAGTCGAATTAAGTCGGGTGATGCTGAGGGAATTAGATTAGGAAATGAGAAACTTAAAGTGGTAAAAGAGTTTTGCTATTTGGGGAGCAAAATAACTGATGACGGCCGAAGTAGAGAGGGTATAAAATGTAGACTGTCAATGGCAAGAAAGCGTTTCCGAAGAAGAGAAATTTGTTAGCATCGAGTATAGAAGTAAGGGTTAGGAAGCCTTTTCTGAAAATATTTGTATGGAGTGTCGCCATGTATGGAAGTGAAACATGGACAATAAATAATTTAGACAAGAAGAGAACAGAACCTTTCGAAATATGGTGCTACAGAAGAATGCTGAAGATTCGATGGGTAGATCACATAACTAATGAGGAGGGGAGCATTGGGGAGAAGAGGAATTTGTGGCACAGCTTGACCAGAAGAAGGGATCGGATGTTCCGAGGCATCAAGGCATTACCAATTTAGTACTGGAGGGTAGCGTAGAGGATAAGAAATCGTAGAGGGGGACCAAGGGATGGATACACTAAGCAGATTCAGAATGGTATGAGTTGCAGTAGTTACTCGGAGACGAAGAAGCTTGCACAGGATGGACTAGCATAGAGAGCTGCATCAAACCAGTCTCTGGACTGAAGATCACAACAATAACAACAATTATTCCGAAAAAATAGATAAGAAGTATTCAATTGTGAATGTATTCAAGTGTTATATGAATGCGTAGTGACTGTTTTTTCGAACATGTCGGAAAGAACAGATACTACTCGGTATCTGCACCTGTGACACATATTAAGTAAATTAAAGGTGGAGCAGGGAGAAAGGAGAGGAAGTGGGACGAACTGTTGATGTCAGCTGCATAAGGACTTTCTGCGGCAGCAGCGGCGGAGAGTGAAAATGTGTGCCACATCGAGATTCGAACCTGGGATCTGCAGATTGCTAGGCTGTTGTGTGAACCACTGCGCCATCCGGACACAGTGTTTACAACACCTGCGCGGACTTCCTCGACCGACCCACATTCCCACCCAGCGTCGCCTGGACGCAGTCCCCCGTCCGTGTCGCCGTGTGTGTGCTGTCCTTAGGTTACTTAGGTTTAAGGATATCTAACTCTAGGGGACTGATGACCTCAGATGTTAAGTCCCATGGTGCTTAGAGCCATTTGAACCATTTTTTCCCAACGTGGGCACGTTGTTGCTGCTCGTCTACTGGGTGATTCCGTAACCGAGGGAGCCGAAGAGTGTGGTGTTTCAAGAGGCACCGTATCGAAGATTTATACCGCATGCGGGGAAAACGGAGAAACGCCATCCGCTGAGTCACAACGCGGTCGAACGTGTGTGTTGACCGATCGTGACACACGGTCACTGAAGAGGATTGTGACGAAAAGTAAGAGGATGACCGCTGCGAAAGTCACTGTAGAAGTGGGTGTCTCAGTCCCGAACCCTGTCAGCACTTAAACAACACGAAGGTGCTCCATAACCAGGGGACGCAAATGCCCGTAACAGGAAGAAATGGTCCCGAAGACACAAAACCTCGGCTGTTGAACGGTGGGAGCGCGTCATTTGGTCGGGCGATTCTCGTGTCTCACAGCTTCCAACTTCTGGCCAAGTTTACGACACAAGAGCGAAGAATGACAGGGTTCGCTGATGATTCGGGCAACCATATGATGGTACTCCACTACCGGCCGATCAGCCTGCTCTCGTCCCCCTCAAAAGTCTTTGAGAGGTTGTACGTGGAGCGGCTGCCACGCCACGTGACGGAACAGCAACTCATCCCCGAGGAACAGTTCGGGTTCCGGAGCGGCCACTCGACCACCCAGCAGCTGTTGCGCCTCGTGGAGCAGGCGACGCGAGCGCTGGAGACGCGGGAGTACCTAGGGGCGGTGCTTCTCGACGTCTCCGAGGCCTTCGACTGCGTGTGGCACGACGGACTCGTCTACAAACTTTTTGTGCACGGAGTACCGACGTCGCACGTGGTCCTGCTGCGCTCGTATCTCTCGGGACGCACATTCCACGTCGGAGTAGATTTGAGCGGGAGTGCCTTAGGGGTCGGTCCTTGGCCCCTTGCTGTGCTCCCTGTACACCGCCGACGCCCCGCGGGTGGCACGCGTGGAATTGGCACTTTATGCCGACGACACGGCGTTGTTCACCCGCAGCACGAACGCGGCCGAGATGCGCCGCCGCCTCCGGCTCGGATGTGACGTCCTGGGCGCCTGGTCCACGAAATGGCGCTTGAAGTTCAACGCTGCGAAGAGTCAGGGTGTCGTCTCCAGCAGAAAGAGGCTGCCGCCGGACCCGCCGCCGGTCACGATCGTGGGGGGCCCCATCCCACGGTTGCGGACCGGCAAATACCTCGGGGTGACGTTGGACAGGCACCTGACGTGGCTGCCACACGTCCGAGACGTCAGAGGGCGGGCAGTGGGGCGCCTTCGTGCGCTTTACCCACTGCTCAACCCCTCATCGACACTTCCTCCGCGCCACGGCCTCACCCTGTATCTGTCCCTTGTCCGGCCGGTACTGGAATACGCGGCCGTGGTGTGGGGTAACGCGGCAGCGACGCTCATTGCGACGCTCCAACGCGTGCAAAATAGGGCGCTGCGACTTGCGCTCCACAAGCCGCCTCGCTACCCGACGAGGAAGCTGGCATCCCTTTCCTGCGGGATCGCTTCCGGCAAATCGCCAGAGTGTTGTACAGCAATGCAGAACACTCTCGCAGCCGCCTCATCCCTGGTCTGGGCCACCAGGTCCACCACAGGCCAACGGCACGTTGGACCGACCTACTGCGAGAGTAGTCTTCTCTTGCAGCCCGATATAGAAACAAAAGGCGTCACAATCAACGACACCCAGTGAGGACAGCTCAACACGTTAGGTCCCACTGCACCCCAAAGAGGGCGCCGCAGGAACAGCAGCTCCGCTGCTTAAACTGCCCCCACACCTGGCATACGGAGCCAGAGTTTTAGAGCGAGCGAGCGAGCGAGAAAATGTAGCATTCGCACAGACGAAGTTGCCAAAGTTCTGTTCTCGCTTCCGTTGCTATGAATCCACAAGTGAGCACACGACAGCTCGAACACGAGATTGGCATTCCTAAAGCCAGTGTACATCGTATTCTTACACGTCACTGGTTGCATCCTTACCATGTAAACCTACATCAAGAACTGCATCGGAATGATTTCCAGATTTGTGTACAGTTCTGTCAGTGGGCACAGCAGCAAATCCTCGCCAACCCGAACTACTTTTCCAATGTTATATTTATCGATGAATGTTCCTTCTCAAAGGAGACGTAAATACAAGGAACATGCATTATCGGTCCAGCGACAACCCACAATGGCTTAGACAGGTGGAACATCAGCGTCAATGAAGAGTTAACGTCTGGTGTGGGATGCTTCGTACTACAGTTATTGGCTCTTATTTCATCAATGTTAGTCTAAACGGCACAGCGTATGCGGACTTCCCCAGACGAATTCTTCCTCTTGTTCTAGACGAAGTGCCGCTAAGAACCAGAATACTTATGTGGTATCAACACGGTGGATGTCCAGCACATAATGCCTTGCGTGCACGTTGTATTCTGAACCGAAGGTATCCTGCCAGATGGGTTGGTCGAGGAGGAACAGTTACTTAGCCTGCTAGGTCTCCTGATTTAAATCCTCTGGACTTTTTTCTTTGGGGATGCATTAAAGACGTTGTGTATCGCGACATTCCAACAACTCCAGAGGACAGTAGGAACGTATCGCTCTTTAGCAGCCAACACTGGAAGCAGTATAAATAATTCTTTCATTCAACGAGTGCACCAGTGTATCGGTGTCCAGGGTCACCACTTTGAACACCTTTGAATGTTTACACCTGGGCAATGGTACAGGAGAGTCAAAGTCAATTTTGTGTTATGATTTTACTTGGTTTTCATTTGGTTTCTGACAACTCCAGCAAGTGGACGAGTTTTTGATTCCGGGCTCAAAGACAATGTTTGTTATGTAATTAATAACGTTGTGTTTCAGTGAGTGGTACACTGTGATACACTTTTTAATAGGTCTTTAGGAGAGGAAATGAATTACCGAATAAAAAATACAGGGTGCCATTTGAGAAAGTCATACCGCCGTTCATATCTTTGTAAAAAACAAAGCTACAACGAAGGCAATCTTGCCGATTGATGTCCCCCTGTCGTCTAAAGAACATTTGCTTCAAACTTTTTTAATTTGCATCTGGACAAACAGTTATTTAGGGTGGTCAAGATAAATGGGACACCCTGTACATATATTCCTTACTGTCGTTTCTTGTTAACGATATCCGCTTATTCCCAAGAATTAGCAGCTTTCACTCAGTTAATTCTAGGCAGAAATCCAATCTGGCATTTTGGATCGCACTTTCCTAACTCTTGTGCAGAAAGGTGTGCAATACACTCCAGCACCCATCTTCAGTAAGCTACCAGAAGAATTCAAAAATCTTAGCAGCAATTCACGCGCTTTATAATCGAAACTGAAGAGTGTCCTCATGGGTCACTCATTCTATTTTGTAGAGGAGATGCTTGAAGAATTAAGCTGATTGCTATGTTATATTGTTGATCACGTTCACTGAAACTTAGCGGTTGACTTTTTTTGGGTTCATAAGCATTTTATTTTAGCTGTTATTAATTTTATGTTGTAATTTCATGTACTGACACGTTCCATGACCTTGGAGGTTTGCTCCTCAATTTGGTTCTACGGATCTAGACGTGTAAATAAAATAAATAATACCGTTAGTATTTTTGGCTAGGTCATTAACGTACAATATGAGCAGCAAGGAATCCAAAACACTTCCTTGGGGCACATCCGAGAAAACATGCTTTGTCTTGCCTACCAACAATAGGCCGTTTGCGGTCGTGTGCCTTGGTCGCATAGTTCCGTTTGTACCTTCATTTCCCGTAAGGAGTAAGTATTAATACGTGCTAATGTTTACAGATATGAGAAAAATGTACACAACTTACTTGTGGAAGTTTCTTAGGGGGTCTGATGTGCATACCGGCGACCTCCACGGCGTTTGGTACGAACGGCCTCGCGTATTGGAAGCTGAAGTGCGAATTGAGCAGCAAGAGGGAAGTATTGCGCTCTAGTTCCGCTACAGGAGGCACCGTAATGTCTTTGAAGTACTCCTTGACCACTCTGTCCATAGCTGGGAGATAAAAGAACTGGCGGTAAAGTCTGAAAAGCGATGAGGTGAAGACGTTGTTGGCACGCTGGAGGAGGTTCATGTTGCTGGTGTACGGTAGGCAGGTTTCAGGGACGTAGGCCAGCGGGTAGGGGTTCCCGACCATGTCGTTCATCCAGCTGGCTCCACCGCCTAAAGCGACCGCCTGCACGACTGGAGTCCCAAACTTGTGCGCGAAGGCGAGCAGACACTCGTTGAAGAACGTCTCCAGTATGACGAGGTCGAACTTCCGGTCCCGGGAGTCGATCAAGGTCCGCAAGGCTTCGTCTTCCATATACTCCCGACACCCGTCGGCAGAGCCGGAAAGTATAAACATCATTTGCAGAGCAGGCGGAAGCCTGCCGAAGGAGAGAAGAGTGAATCCTGCAGAAAAGAGAGAGAGAAATTAGCATATTAGTATTCTGATTGTATCGACCCAACATAATAACGCAGTTCGTGCAAAGTCTGAAGGAAAATAAGAGTTCAGTGTCCCGTCGATAGTAACGTTTCTAAGGACCGAGCGCTGGACGATATCTGGAAAGAAACTCGGACGCTGCTCCTTGGCTTCGCATAAACAGCTGATGTGTTAGCCTCACACAATATTAAGGAAACTGGAAAAGTCAGTGATAGCCGAACTAACGGACATAAGATCTCGTACGAAGATACGAATTTCTTCAAATGTTCAAATGTGTGTGAAATCTTATGGGACTTAACTGTTAAGGTCATCAGTCCCTAAGCTTACGCACTACTTAACCTAAATTGTCCTTAGGACGAACACACAAACCCATGCCCGAGGGACGAGTCGAACCAACGCCGGGACCAGCCGCACAGTCCATGACTGCAGCGTCTGAGACCGCTCGGCTAATCCCGCGCGGCCGAATTTCTTCACTTATCCTCCGTCTTATGAGGGCCCTACAATGAAATAAACGGTAGAAATTCAGAGGTAGACTTGTAAATATAACAAATGAAGTGGCTGCAATAGTAGGGGAGAACGTGCCACGCGCAGGAAATACAGACGTTCAGAGGAACCGAAATCTGCATGAACTTGTCTGCCGAAAACGCAGAAAATCTAACCTACATGGTAGGGTGGCAATTTTAACCTTACTCACGAGTCGGGTGCGTGCACCATCGCACCATCTATCCATCTCATAATGATTGACCCCTGACTATGACCGTTAGTATTTTTGGTTAAGTCATTAACGTACAATATGAGCAGTAAGGAATCCAAAACACTTCCTTGGGGCACTTCCGAGAAAACATGCTGTGTCTTGCCTACCAACAATAGGCCGGTTGCGGTCGTGTGCCTTGGTCGCATAGTTCCTTTTGTAGCGGCATTTCCCTAAGGAGTAAGTACACTATCGGCCAGATCATTACGACCACCGACCAACTACCAACACAGAACAGTCCAGGCGATAGCAGCGTCTCCTGACGAGGAATGACTTCTAGTTACATACACGCACGGTGCATGTAGTAACAGTGAGCGTGCTGTCCGTGTGTGGAATCGGGAAGGCGAGCCATTGGCCCGAAGGCTCGGCACGAGAGTTTCGGAAACTGCACGACTTGTCGGGTGTTCTAGGACTGCCGTGGTGAGCGGCTTCAACAGGTGGCGAAATCACGGTGAAACCATGCCTAGACGTCGTGGTATTGGGCGACCACCACTCTTTACATATGTCGGACGTCGTAGGCTGGGCAGACTGGTAAAACAGGACAGGCGGCGAACTGTGGCGGAGCTAACATCAGACAGTAATGCTGGTCAGAGTACAAGTGTGTCTGAACACACAGCGCGCCGACACTCCTGACGATGGGTTTCCGCAGCCGACGACCCATGCATGAACCAATGTCAACACCACGATATCGGCAACTACGACTGAAATGGACAGGTGATCATCGGCACTGGACGTTGGCTCAGTGGCAGAGCATTGCACCGTCTGATGAATCATGACACCTTCCTCATCACGCCGACGGATAGGCGCGAATCGGCCTTCTTCCAGGGAGACCCCTGCTTGACATTTGTACTGCGGGACAGAGAGAAGCTGTCGGCGACTCCATTATACTCTGGTTAACATTCACGTGGATATCCACGGGTCCAGTGGAGCTCATGCAAGGCAGCCAAGGTCTATCGTAGACTGGCTACAGACCACTTACAGTCCTTCAGGACGATCGTGCTTCCCGATGGCAGTGGCATTTTTCAGCAAGATAATGCGCCATGTCACAAATCCAGCAGTGTGATGGAGTGGTTCGAGGGAAAATGAGTGAGCTGCAATTAAGATGCTGCCTCCCCCTACAACGCCGGAAACGCGAATCCTCCTATTTCCGTCTATTGTACTATAAATTGTTTTCCTTATTTTGTTACCTGAAGATATGACATTTCTGTGTCCTTATATATTGTAATTGTTTTACTATTTGTATATATATATATATATATATATATATATATATATATATATATATGTATATATGTATATAATAACAAAATATGGTAAAATTGCCCAAGTCTGCCATTTTAAATACCTCGGTGAAACTGTACAGTCCTCAGGATTAAACGGAATTGCCAATGAACAAAGAATCACCAAGCTCCAGAAGGCCTACAAGCTAACATGGGCGCATTACAACAAGAAGTGCATTTCGACAGACGCAAAATTAAGGCACTATACGACAGTGATTCTTCCAGAAGCAATCTATGCAGCTGAAACAATGGTGATTGACGGTCATTCAAAAATTAAGGAAATAGAAAAGCAGGAAAGAAAAATTCTCAGGAAGATTTACGGTCCAATCAACAAAAATGGCATTTGGATGAAGAGACCACAAAACGAACTCTATAGAAAGATCAACATAGTAACAGATGAAGTCAGAAAGCGCCGAGCCAAATTTTATACACACATCTACAGGATGGAAGACTCCAGAAGGGCAAAGAAATTATTCAACGTTATAACAAGGAGTAAATGTGGCACAGAATGGCTGAAAGAAGTCCAGAGGGATCTACAGCAGATCAACATAAAAAATCTCGAAGATCGCACCGAGTGCCGGCATAAAATCACAAGTGTGAGGTTTGGGGAAAGAACATCGCGTCAGCCCGGTAAAAAATGGACAGAGGAACGGAAGAAGGAGCATTCTGAGAGGATGAGGAGGTTTTGGGAAGCAAAGAAGAAAAACATCCGAAGATGAAATTATGAATTCAAGTTCAATCGCTCTCCTAAAGGGGAACAATCTTTATAATTATATATATATATATATATATATATATATATATATATATATATATAATGGATATATGTCGATGTATATATGTCGATGTATAATTGCTTTGAATTGTAAATATTATTTGTATTTTTACGCTGGGTCTTGCCTAGGGAAAACTATGCTATCGAACGATTACATCGATAGGTCGTGTGGAGGACCAAAGTGTTTAGGATCTTTGGTAGTGTTAACTCTGCCGCGTGGAGCGCGGGCAGAGAGAGTCTGGTTGGGGTGGTGCAGTGGAGCAGGTGTGTTGTGTGACGCTCCCGCGAGTTGCCGCGCTTTCGCGGTTTGGCAACATGTAATTGCGCTCGACTTGCTATGATAGTTTCCGACACGGTGTCGCGGACGGGAAGCATTAGCTGCACACATCAAGAGCCCGTTTCGCCTGGTGACCGTATCGAGAAGAAGGCGCGCCAACATCCAGCTTCTGCAACAGCGTCGGCCGACAATGAGTGACTGTCGCCATCTCCTCGATCGACGGCTTCAAACCTTCAATCAACCAACATGGAAGACAGCTTTTAAAATTGTTCCATTTGCCTCACAAATTTACAGCAACATAACAGGAATCTTTGTTGCTCATTGTCCCAATTGCATTAACAAGCAGGGTCCCTTCCTTTTCCGGAATGAACCCGAGTGTCGTCGAAATTCAAACGCCAGCATTAAAGTAATATGATTCGATTTCACTGCTTTAATTTCAAAGTTTAGTTAAGGTATTCATAGCTGGCTACAATATTTAGATTACACAAACACAAATTAAGAGTGCGAGTTTTGTTACCATATTTTAGCTTATCTGTGACTGCAGCTCAGCTTGGTACGTACTAAATTTTACTATTGTTAATTGTTCAGAATCATTTAATTCAAGGTCAAAGTCAAATCTCTTATTTCTAAATTGCGTAGATTCAAGTAGCTTTTGAAATGATTGTTGAGGTAGCCCAAGACTAACCTTATTTTATTTAATTTCGTAGTGCTTCAGAAACAAAGCTCACTATTAATTTGTCACTAAATTAACTTTCCATTTTTCGGTTTTATTAATTCTTTTGCGAAATTAAGTCAGAGTGTAGCGAAATTTATTACTTCTGACAAACATTCAGTTTTCACACAACACGTGTCAACCTTAAGTTGCCACGCTTTTAGTGCTATTTGTATGTGCATTAACCTTTCTTTTTCAGTTATTATAGTAGTTGTCCATAGGACTGGCGACCGTAATTTTCCCCAAATCTCAAATATCTAATGAACGCTAGTTAATTGTTAACGTAACGACCGCACATTTACTTTCTTTATTAACTTTACCCTTTTTCGAAATTAATTTCCACCAATTTCATTTGCATTTTTCCTTTGATTTAGATGTAACCCTTCCTGCCTCTTTAGCGACGGATTAACTTCGATGACGATTGCTTTCCATTAGGTACACGCGGTTTAATTTTTCACTGTCATTAATGTCGGTAAGTGAGGGGACGGTTACATCCCCTCCGCCCCCCCCCCCCAAAACTCACCGCCAGATCTGAACCCGCTCGAACACATCTGGAATGTCTTCATCAGTAAACACTTCCGGGCTAAGTTGCCGTGGTCGATCTGTAGAACTTCTTCTCACTGACGTTTCGTTCTCAACTACGGAGAACATCTTCCGAGGGATGTGATTGAAAGTGGCGTCAGAGCTCATCACGCCCCCCCTCCCCCCCCCCCTCCCCCCGGAATTTACGGTGATTAGGTAGCTTGTGTGTTCAGATGTCGTGACAACTCCCTCCAGCAATCTACGAAGTTCCCAATTTGCTTCCATGACACGACGCGTCGCCGCTGTTATCCATGTCGAAGGTGGACATACCCGCTATTAAGTAGGCTTGTAACACCACAACTCTATCCATGATCATACATTTTCTACTTGTTTTGCGAAGTTTGCTTTATTACTTGTGCTGAATATTATTCTTGCAAATATGTTGTCAAGTTATAAATTCTGTTTGTTATTTAAAAAAGAGAATACGCATGGAATGTTGACATTTTGAAAGTAGACACGCTGGCCTAGTCAGGGAAAAAGCTATTGTCAAAGAGTGTAATAAATTGTAAAAGCGTTATCGCTGGGCGTGCGAGCGCGCCAAAAATGTAGCAGTTGGGAGTCGCAAGGAGACGATTGGTGTCGTTGGTTTCGTGTATTCCACGGTGTGGTTATGCAAAGTGCGAAGACAAAAAGTCTGTTTCCGAGGTTCGGAGCAGTAAAAACTGAATTGGTTGTTTTGGCGGATGTTTAATGTGGGCAAGCTGTGGATTTATTGGGTACAGTACAAATGCAGCAACAGTAATTCACATAACATCAACAGTACTGTGGGCCCTTGTTATTGGCTATGGTATGGCCAGAAGATCGACCTGTGCCCTATTTACCGCTAAATGAAGTCACTCGGTAAACCAACGGCATCATGAAGAGAAGTAGGGTTTACACTTTTTATATAGCTAGAATTGTAATAGCCTGCCTAGCGTAAATGGAATTTTATTGCTTAAATAACATTGTTTTCGTGCATGTCACGTAAATAATTTTCCTAGTCATTATCCAAGTAGTATCCCTCCTGTCCCTTTGTATGAACCGAGGTAATCAGAAAAAAACTGAAATTGAAGTGAACATTAATTTATTAGATTATCAAAACAAGACTCCAAGAAGAATATAATAATTCCAATTTCAAAGAAAGCTGGTGTTGACAGTTGCGAAAATTACCGAACTATCAGTTTAATAAGTCACAGCTGCAAAATACTAATGCGAATTCTTTACAGACGAATGGAAAAACTGGTAGAAGCCGACCTCGGGGAAGATCAGTTTGGATTCCGTAGAAATCTTGGAACACGTGAGGCAATACTGACCTTAAGACTTATCTTAGAAGAAAGATTAAGGAAAGGCAAACCCACGTTTCTAGCATTTGTAGACTTAGAGAAAGCTTTTGACAATGTTGACTGGAATACTCTCACTCAAATTCTAAAGGTGGCAGGGGTAAAATACAGGGAGCGAAAGGCTATTTACAATTTGTACAGGAACCAGATGGCAGTTATAAGAGTCGAGGGGCACGAAAGGGAAGCAGTGGTTGGGAACGGAGTGAGACAGGGTTGTAGCCTCTCCCCGATGCTATTCAATCTGTATATTGAGCAACCAGTATAGGAAACAAAAGAAAAGTTCGGAGTAGGTATTAAAATCCATGGAGAAGAAATAAAAACCTTGAGGTTCGCCGACGACATTGTAATTGTGTGAGAGACAGCAAAGGACTTGGAAGACCAGTTGAACGGAATGGACAGTGTCTTGAAAGAAGGATATAAGATGAACATCAACAAAAGCAAAACGAGGATAATGGAATGTAGTCGAATTAAGTCGGGTGATGCTGAGGGAATTAGATTAGGAAATGAGACAAAGTAGTAACGGAGTTTTGCTATTTGGGGAGCAAAATAACTGATGATGGTCGAAGTGGATAGGATATAAAATGTAGACTGGCAATGACAAGGAAAGCATTTCTGGAGAAGAGAAATTTGTTAACATTGAGTATAGATTTAAGTGTCAGGAAGTTGTTTCTCAAAGTATTTGTATGTAGTGTAGCCATGCATGGAAGTGAAACGTGGACGATAAATAGTTTAGACAAGAAGAGAATAGAAGCTTTCGTAATGTGGTGCTACAGAAGAATGCTGAAGATTAGATGGGTAGATCACATAACTAATAAGGAGGTGTTGAACAGAATTGGGGAGGAGTTTGTGGCACAACTTGACTAGAAGAAGGGATCGAGTGGTAGGACATGTTCTGAAGCATCAGGGGATCACAAATTTAGTATTGGAGGGCAGTGTGGAGGGTAAAAATCGTAGAGGAAGACCAAGAGATGTGTACACTAATCAGATTCAGAAGTATGTAGGTTGCAGTAAGTAATGGTAGATGAAGAAGCTTGCTGAGGATAGAGTAGCATGGAGAGCTGCATTAAAGCAGTCTCAGGACTGAAGACCACAACAACAACAATAATTTTTACAACTTTGGACAATTACCTGATAATTAAATCTTTCGCTGTAGTATGAATGATGTCAGAGATAGAAGATGCAAAAGCCAGTATTAATTAATTAATTAATTCATTCATTCATTAGAGCAACTTTCATAATAAAAAAATTGGTAATAAAACTTTACGGAATTTGGACACTGAATTTCATTGTCAAAGCGCAGTTCTAATTTATAGCTTTTGGCAAAATTTGTAACTTTTATTACAAAGAAATGTCGAAGTAACTGCTAAATTCAAACAACCTTTCTGCTTGCTACAATTACGACAGTGAGTATTACGGTGAGTAACGTAACAAAAAGCTTCTGTCCACATTCAGTAAAAACTCTTACTTTAATTGATATGTTGTATGTGTTTGCTCAAAAATGTTCAAATGTGTGTGAAATCTTATGGGACTTAACTGCTAAGGTCATCAGTCCCTAACCTTACACACTATTTAACCTAAATTATCCGAAAGACAAACACACACACCTATGCCCGAGGGTGGACTCGAA
Organism: Schistocerca piceifrons; assembly: GCF_021461385.2. Taxonomy (NCBI): domain Eukaryota; kingdom Metazoa; phylum Arthropoda; class Insecta; order Orthoptera; family Acrididae; genus Schistocerca; species Schistocerca piceifrons. Next base: position 17,252,582 of record NC_060145.1, read on the forward strand.
CCTCCGCCGGGACCAGCCGCACAGTCCCATGACTGCAGCGCCTGAGACCGCTCGGCTAATCCCACGCGGCTATGTGTCTGTTATTTGATTATTATCTGACTACTGTGATGTGTGCTGTTAACTTCTTGAAAGTGTGCGTCAGGTGCTGTTCATACGTCATGACGCCAATAACTAATCTTACGTAAAATTGCTTACGAGTATAAAGTTCAGTTTCAGTTTAATTACTCTTGTTCCGGTAAGGAACTAACGACCGTTGGTTATTTCATTAATGCCATACTTTGAAAACGTTTCTTCCAAATTTTCCACTAACTACTATTAATTAAAAAACTAGTTTACGTAATTAAAAATATATAAAGTTAACCAAACTTTGTTTCTAAACGTCATTGCTAAAATACTGAGCAGTGGCTATTCGGTTATGACTTCATCTACTTCTCTCAGTTTTGCATTATTCTTCGGAGTAGATGCCTTTTCCCCGCAGATTAGGGGCTTTAAGTACACGGCCACATAGAAAAGCCTAATTAGCCAGAGAGGTAGGTGGGTTACAGACTATTGATCAGGATGATCAATGTGTATTGGTTACATCGCATGACGAAGATCAAAATGTTGTACCTTGACGGAATAGTGAGAATGTCTACTTTTACTTGTTCTGTGAGTATCACATCTTAGTCGAAAACGGGGCGACATACGCAGTAACAGGTAAGAGGTAAGGTGATTTTTCGAGAAATTTTTGGCGACTGTTGACTATGAAGAGACATCGAAGCCAGACCATAAGTAGCAGGAAATATACCTTTACATGGTTTAAAGGTACTGCCGCTCTCTCTGTACAGGCGGACGTTCGTTATTTTGTGATTGTTCGTTTGATCGCTACAATGTTAGGCGAAAAACGCTAAGACTGAACTTACCGTTGGAGCTGTTGCGACTGAAAAAGCATCGATGTACAGCTCGATCTTTCATTTGTTACATTATACGTCATTACTAATGAATAACCCTCGTGTTGTCAGTTAAGAGCTTGTACAGCAGTTGTTGTAACACCAGGAATCCATGTGAAACTATGGCGGGGCGTAGCTGTAACACCAGCACGATGTCGTTTTCGACAGCGAAATGTGCACGAATCAAAAGGGGTGGTTTCATCGACGCCCTTTGTGCCACCTTCTGAGTGCTTTTCATGTCGATTCTGAGCAGCGGTCTGTATCAACTGTTTTCCTGGCCCACCGGTTAGGAATCCGCGTGATTTCGACGCTATGTGTGTCACGGTTATGAGCTCCATTGCAGAGCCGTCGAAAGAACGGATGAAACTTGGGTAAGAGGGGGTATAACTACCGTCTCATCGTGTGACATGCCCACGATGGGCTTGGGCAGGATTGTGCTGAAATTTGGTGCCAATGTCAAATCACTGACCCACCTTATAGCTGACATGAACTTCTAAGCTGGGGCTTCCTTTTACGCAACACATATATTGTTGAATCAATCACAGTAGTCAAATATACTAGAAATATACAACTATATTTGTAACAAAAGAAAGCAAGAACTCAAATTGGGTTACAAAATATATACATACCGGTATGTGAGCTATTCATCGTCGTCACTCAGAAGATCGAATAACTCTTCTGTTTCATGCTCTGACAGAACTGTAGTTGATGTAGAGGGTTGAACGTCGCTCAAAAGATGATGTTGCAGTTCGACTGGTTTTGTCGCAAAAGAGGAACTTTCGTTCGTTACAATAAGCTCCAATACGTCTGACGGTATGTCAAAAGATGCACAATCTTTATTTTCTTTCTTCAGCTGGTCTCTCAATATGATCAAAGTATTAATTGTCTTTAACGATAATCTGTTACGTTGTTTAGTTTATATAAGGTTCATAGAACTGAATATTCTTTCCACTTCTGCATTTGAATGCGGTAGGCATAGAACAGTCATTGCTAGCTGTGAAATCAAAGAAAAAGGATTCTCCCCTGCGGCATTTTTATACTGCAAAACCTCACTCCAAAATCGAACAGTGTTAGCAGTGTTATTCCCCCTAATGAAGTTGATATTATGCCATTCTTGCAGCATACCGTCTATGAAATCGCCACTAAAACCCAATTCTTTGGCTACATCCGCTACTGCATTATTTTTATTCACTTTTACTGTTTCTTCAACATTCAGCATTGACATTTTTTTCAGGATCGTAACGTTACTTGGCAGTCTTTGTTGAATTCTTTAATGAGTTTCAGACTAAATTGAATGCATCTCTTCTTCAAATAAACTTTATTTTCTTCAGACAAACTTGACTCAGACAATTTCTGTTCAAACATAAAGCCAAGGTTCGGATTCGCGTACATACGAGGGTTATTCCAAAAGTAAGGTCCGATTGATTGCCAAATTGAAACCACAGTGAACATCAGAAATGTTTTACTTGTAACAATTAGCTACACCTTTCAACTACTTCTCTACGTAGTCGCCGTTCTGACTTAGACTTTTGTCATAGCGTTGTACCAACTTTTCAATAGCCTCATCATAGAAGGCAGCCGCCAGTGCTTTCCGCCAATTCTCCACGCTGGCCTACACCTCGTTTTCTGTGTCAAAATGTTGTCTTCAAAGACAGCGGTTCATGTGACCAGAGATGAAACTCAGGGGGAGACAATTGCGGACTGTATTGTGGGTAATCTCACATTTCCATTTGAAAACAATGCAGGAGCATCTTCATTGCCCCTGCAGAATGCGGCTGAGAATTGTCGTGAAGACGAAACAGCACGACAGTTATGTAATGCTGGCTGCATAGCTTCAGGCGAAATTTCTCACCAGGCCCTCGTACTTGGCGGCAGACACTATTTTCTAGACATCTTTACGCACTCACTGCGAGCTCAGAAATGAGAAGAGCGACGTGATGCTAACTGGGGTTATACTAGAGACACTACCCAACACATCTGTGCAAAGCTTTATCGGATTTTCATAGTCGTTTCCATTTCGCGACCGATCGGACCTTACTTTTGGAATAACCCTCGTACATTCTCTTGGAACTGGTGTTGTCAACAAATCAACAGTTGGAAAAACTATGTTTTGTCCGAGTGACTGCATGAGAAATACAGGTGTATCAAGTAATTTAGTGGGGTCATTGTCTTCTTCTTCAAAAGCTTTTATTGCTATTTGTACGTCTTTTAAAGCATGTTTAAGGTAAAACATGTAAAGATGATTTGAGTCGTCACAATGCATCTTGTACAAAAGATCGGAAGTGTAACAATTGTCTTGAACCATGGCAAGTGAAAAATGTAGCTTTTGTTCTTCCCACTGCTCCAGAATTCTTCGTGTTGCTGGTTCATTTGAAAGCCAACGTGTTGCACAGACCTTCAAAATTTTTAGTGGCTGTTTTCCACAATTTATTGTCTCATAAACCTTTTTATATTCCTCTTGTCTTTTGGGTGAAATGGAGAACCAATTGTAGGTTTCCCGTACAAGAAACTCTATGTTTCTAGGTATGGTATTCACTGAGGCGTGTGACACTGCAAGCAGAAGAGGGTGACAAATCCAACGGATCAATACCAAATGCTTCAAACCATATTCTCTCTTGAGTTGTTCGAAAAGCCCATCGTTTATTCCAACCATTGCAGAAGCATTATCTGTGCCAATTCCTACCATATTAGCGATTGGAAGTTTGAAATCTTTCAAAGAATTCACAAGAACAGCAGCCAGATTTCTTGCATCTGCAGTTTCTACTACAGCGAGTTTGAGAGTTGCTGATCTAATGGTTTGATTGTTTACACTATAGTACCGTATAACGGTACCTAGCATTTTAGATATTGATACATCTGTAGATTCATCTATTAGTACACTGTATTTTTGGTTACCTATATCTTCAACCAATGATTGTGTAAAATATGGAGCCAAAACTTTAGTTATAACATTAGTGCACTTTGTACAATGTAATTGCATGTTTTTAGCGTCCTCATCACCGGAAAACACCTTCTTGCACAGTATTCCTAAATGATCTACAGCTAGAATAGAACAGTGTTCAGCAATAAATAAAGAAAGCGTGCCTTCTGCTCTGCTTGCTATTCTAACTGTAGTTTTCGGAACAATTTTCACAGGTAAGATGGTTTGTGTTTTCTTTTAATCAATTTTTTGTTTATGCTTAATAGTTTTCGAATGCTTTCTAATATCACACAATTTAGCATCAAACTCTGTTGTACATACTTGACATCTTGCCTTGGATAAGTCTCCAACGGCTGGTTTCAGCCACCCATTGAATTCAAGTTCTGCTTCCCACGTATCCCGATATTTCTGAGCGTACTGCTCTTCTTCTGCGGTAAATCCATTATGTAAGCCACCACAACATAAGTTTCACCAATTTATAATCACTGAAAATACATTAAAACTCAGGTGAACTAGAGGTCACGCAACAATCTACTCACTCGGTAACGCGATATCAGTCTTATTGTTCATTGTTTAAAACGTAATAATGTCTGAGATACCCCCACCGAATTGTTCTTGCGTTACCACTGTGCATGTGGTAATAATTTAACTGCGAGTTAACATTTCGAAAAATTAGAGGTTGCTGGACAGAAATGTATTTTATTATACTTAATATTACGTATGTTATTTGTCAATTCGAAAAATAAAGGGAGTTCAAAAGTTGAAGAATTATAGATCGATACGTTATCGACGATAACAGGCTAGTGGGTAATGAATAATGAATTTTCTATAGTCAAGGTTTTCTTACTCTGTACGCAATTCCCACATTCAGGTTTACTAAATGCTGAACAATGCTACATGATCTGCTAAGAACTTGATTTAACTTAGTAAATCAAGAACAAATTTAGTGTAGTACCTATTCTATGGTTAAAATTTGAGTTTTGTTAATGAAAATACTGGCCCAAAATAGTTTTGATTTGTACTTCAAAAGTCGTCAGTACTCCAAAAGTCGCCAGATAAGTAGCTAAATAATTTTTGTAGCTAAAAAGTTTTTTTTTTTTTGTCGCTAAGACGAAGGCAGAAGTCGCCATTTCTAGCGACAAAGTCGCTAAATTGGCAACACTGGGCTGTTTAGGTTTTATGTTGGTAACGCCACGTAGCGCTCTGTATGAAAATCACTCGCTGTGCTGTGTGCAGCCTGTGGCTGGTTGGCATTGTTGGAATACTCGCAATTGTAGTGTTGGGCAGTTGGCTGTGAACAGCGCGTAGCGTTGCGCAGTTGGCGGCTCACCTCCAACTGCCCAAGACTACAATAGCGAGTATTCCAACAATGCCAACCAGCCACAGGCTGCACACAGCACAGCCAGTGATGTTCATACAGAGCGCTACGTGGCGTTACCAACATAAAAACCTAAACAGCCTACTTACAACTTAACTAACTCGAACTGACTAATGCTAAGAACAACACACACACACCCTCATGCCCGAGGAAGGACTCGAACCTCCGGCGGGAGGGGCCGCGCAGTCCGTGTAATTTCTAAACAGGCCTGCGTTCTAAACGTTGTAACTACTCCGAAAGCAGTAATCGGATTCTAAAGAGTGAAACGACTTTCAGTTTCTCTCCTGAAGAATTGCAGTACTAGGAGCAAAAATTACTACAGTTGCCCTCGAATAAGCAAAATTGATACCGAGACGTCTGTAATTAATGTAACTACACTGAAGCGCCAAAGAAACTGGTACAGGCTTGCGTATCAAATACAGAGATATGTAAACAGGCAGAATACGCCGCTGCGGTCAGCAACGCCTGTATAAGGCAAGTGTCTGGTGCAGTTGTTAGAACGGTTACTGCTGCTACAATGCCAGACTATCGGGATTAAACTGAGTTTGAACGTGGTGTTGTAGTCGGCGCATGAGGGATGGAACACAGCGTCTCTGAGGTAGCCATGAAGTGGGGAGATTTTTCTGTCGACCATTTCACGAGTGTACCGTGAATATCAAGAATCCGGTAAAACATCAAATATCCGACATCGCTGCGGCTGGAAAAAGATACTGCTAGAACGGGATCAACAAAAATTTCAGAATGAGATTTTCACTCTGCAGCGGAGTGTGTGCTGATATGAAACTTCCTGGCAGATTAAAACTGTGTGCCCCACCAAGACTCGAACTCGGGACTTTTGCCTTTCGCGGGCAAGTGCTCTACCAGCTGAAGTTCGCACGAGAGCTTCTGTAAAGTTTGGAAGGTAGGAGACGAGATACTGGCAGAAGTAAAGCTCTGAGGACCGGGAGTGAGTCGTGCTTCGGTAGCTCAGATGGTAGAGCACTTTCCCGCGAAAGGCAAAGGTCCCGAGTTCGAGTCTCGGTCGGGCACAAAGTTTTAATTTGCCAGAAAGTTTCATATCAGCGCACACTCCACTGCAGAGTGAATATCTCATTCTGGAAACATTCCCCAGGCTGTGGCTAAGCCATGTCTCCGCAGTACCCTTTCTTTCAGGAGTGCTAGTTCTGTAAGGTTTGCAGGAAAGCTTCTGTAAAGTTTGGAAGGTAGGAGACGAGATACTGGCAGAAGTAAAGCTTTGAGGACCGGGAGTGAGTCGTGCTTCGGTAGCTCAGATGGTAGAGCACTTGCCCGCGAAAGGCAAAGGTCCCGAATTCGAGTCTCGGTCGGGCACACAGTTTTAATCTGTCAGGAAGTTTCAACGAGAATTGTTCAGTGTGACAGAAGTGCAGCCCTTCCGCAGATTGCCGCATATTTCAATGCTGGGCAACCAACAAGTGTCAGCGTGCGTACCAGTCAACGAAACATCATCGACATGGGCTTTCGGATCCGAAGACCCACTCGTGTATCCTTGATGACTATACGACACATAGCTTTACGATTCGCCTGGACCCGACAACACCGACATTGGACTGTTGGTGACTGGAAACATGTCATCTAGTCGGGCCAGTGTCGTTTCAAATTGTACCGAGCGGATGGACGTGTACGGGTGTGTAGACATCCTCATGAGTCCACGGACCCTGCATGTCGGCAGGGGACGGTTCGAGTTGGTGGAGGCTCTGTAATGGCGTGGGGCGTGTGCAGTTGGAGTGGTGTGGGACCCCTAATACGTCTACATACGACTCTGACAGGTGACACGTACGTAACCATCCTGTCTGATCACCTGCACGCATTCGTGTCCGTTGTGCATTCCGACGGACTCGGGCAATTCCCACACGTCCAGAATTGCTACAGAGTGGCTCCAGGAACACTCATCTGAGTTTAAACACTTACGCTAACCATCAACCTTCCCAGACATGAATGTTATTGAGCGTATCTGCGACACCTTGCAACGTGCAGTTCAGACGAGATCTTGCGTATTTATGTTCAGCCCTGCAGGATTCATGGTGTCAGTTCCCTCCAGCACTACTTCAGACACAAGTCGAGTCCATGCCACGGCGTGTTGCGGCACTTCTGCGTGCTCGCGGTGTCCCTACATGATATTAGGCAGGTGTACCAGTTTATTTGGCTCTTCAGTGTATGAAAAGAAATAGTGCGTCATTTAAACAGGACTCTTTGACAGTTAGATCTGAGTGTAAACAGAATTACGGCATCTTAACCGGTTCCGGCAAAACACTGCCTGGCAAAAAAAGTGGAACATCCACATGACACGGACAAGTGCTAGTGTAGGTACTCCCCATCCGCGAGTGTCTCAGTGGTGGTCTGTGACAGGTAGAACGGCCACCAGACTGCATCAGCGTTGTTCTTCTTTAGTGTCGATACAGGCCTGCTAGGGCGTATAAAGGGCGTGAGCAGCGCCAGATGTCGAGTGATCGCTGAGAAGGGCGCGGGAGTGCCGCGTAGCGTATGAGACAGCGTTATGAGCACCTGAGTGACTCTGAAAGGTAGCCCCGTATCGGTCGTCCGCCGGTCGAACCGACAGTATTCAGATTTGTGGGGCATACGACTGTGACTGGTCCGTTAGTCCAGCAGTTTGGTGTTTTTACCTGGAAAGTTTTCCCAGAGTCTTAAAAATAGATATTATTGTAGATTTTGACGTACTCTTTCCAAATTTTCACTTTGGTAACTTATAAACTGAAGAGGCAAGGAAACTGGTACACATGCCTAATATCGTGTAGGGCCCCCGCGAGCATGCAGAAGTGCCGCAACACGACTTGGCATGGACTCGACTTGTGTCTGAAGGCGGAGGTAACTGAGACTATGAACCCTGCGGGGCCGTCCACAAATCCGCAAGAGTACGAGAGGGTGGAAATCTCTTCTGAACAGCACGTTGCAAAGCATCCCAGATATGCTCAATAATGTTCATGTCCAGTTAGTATGGTGGCCAGTAGAGTGTTCCTGGAGCCACTCTGTAGCAATTCTGGACGTGTGGGAATTGCCCTAGTCCGTCGGAATGCACAACGGACACGAACGGGTGCAGGTGATCAGACAGGATGGTTACGTACGTGTCACCTGTCAGAGTCGTATCTAGACGTATCAGGGTCCCATATCACTCCAAATGCAATAGTCCCATGCCATTACAGAGCCTGAACCAGCTTGAAGAGTGCCCTGCTGACATGCAGGGTCCATGGATTCATGAGGTTGTCTCCACACCCATACACGTCCGTCCACTCGACACAATTTGAAACGAGACTCGTCCGACCACGAAACATGTTTCCAGCGACGAATACTCCAAAGTCGGTGTTGAGGGACTCAGGCCAGGCTTAAAGCTTTTAGTCGTGCAGTGATCGAGGGGACAAGAGTGGACCTTCGGCTCGGAAACCCCATATAGATGATGTTTCGTTGAATGGTTCGCACATTGATACTTGTTGGTGGCCCAGCATTGAAATCTGCAACACTTTGCGGAAGGGTTGCACATATGTCACGCTGAACAGTTCTTTTCATTCTTCGTTGCTACCGTTCTTGCAGGATCTTCTTCAGACCGCAGCGATGTCGGAAATTTGATGTTTTACCGGACTCCTGATATTCACGGTACACTCGTGAAATTGTCGTACAGGAAAATCCGCACTTTGTGGCTACCTCGGAGATGCTGCGTCCCATCGCTCGCGCGCTGGCTATAACACTACGTTCAAACTCACTTAAAACTTGATAACATGCCATTGTAGCAGCAGTAACCGTTGTAACAACTGCGGCAGACACTTAATGTCTTAGATAGGCGTTGCCGGTCATAGCACCATATTATGCCTCTTTGCATATCTCTGTATTTGATTTCGCATGCCTATACCAATTTTTTTCGCGCTTCAGTGTATAATCAGTGTTACAGTCTTATAAAATAACGATAATACTGATAGCCTTTTAAAAAAATTTAGTTTTTTGCCCGAAACACTATCGAACCGTTTGTTTTTACCCCTCAGAAAATATAATTTTACCCCTCTGGGGGCAATCATACCCATGTTGGGAACCGCTGAGCTATGCAGTACAGTGATATGGATTCGGATCTCTTGACGGTTACACTCTTGACTCGCGTGGAATCTCCATTACCACACTTCACTAACCGGCTCTCTTGTACGAAATTATGTGGCATACATTTCGGTTTACAGCGATTACTGCCGAAGGTGACGCAGTGCCTTCCACTAATCGCCTACGCTAATCGTCATTACTCGGCTGTAAAAAATTCTTCTGGCTACTTTGCAGGTCTGTGTTGCATACGAGTTCTAGATATCATTACGAAGGAAAAGTATGGGAGTGGTGGGTCTCACGTATTACACATCAGCAGACAAGTGATGCAGGGCCGCCAGCTAGAAAACGGGTTTAATGGGGAGCTGTTGCCAATTACTCTCTAGATTACGGATCAGAGGAGGAAGGAAATTCACGTACCTCCAAGATCAATAACAGGGTCGGCCATTTTGAGAAGTTCCCAGTTCTCGTGTTCCTCCTTGAAGGGGGTCACCACGGTGAGGTGGTGGCCCCTCCTGCCCAGCTCCACCAGCATCTCTCGAAAGACGATCCAGTGGCTTTTGCCACCCATGGGAAATAAGGCCAGGATGTTGGCGCCATTCGATGGCAGCACAAAGCAGCACGCCAGAGTAGCCGAGACCAACAGAGCCACACCCTGTAACGACAAGATCAGCAGGTGGCAACCACTTCTGCACCTGTACTCTCCAAACAGCCTGCTCCACAATGTACCCCAAACACATACTTGTCTGGACACACATTAATGGACATTACACTGAGGTTACAAAAGTCATGGGATACCTCCTAATATAATGCCGGACTTCGTTTTGCCTGGTGTAGAACATGCAGCTGTACATGGCATGGACTCAGCAAGTCTTTTGAGATCCACTGCAGAACTATTGAGCCACGCTGCCTCGATAGCCGTCCACAATTCCGAAAGTGTTGCCACTGCAGGAATTTGTGCGTGAACTGACCCCTCGATTGGGTCTCCTAAGTGTTCAAAGGGATTCATGTTGGACGATCTGGGTGGTCAAATCATTCACCCAAATTGTCCACAATCTGTTTCAAATCAATTTTAAACAACTGTGGTTCAAAAAAAATGGTTCAAGTGGCTCTGAGCACTATGAGACTTAACATCCATGGTCATCAGACCCCTAGAACTTAGAACTACTTAAACCTAACTAACCTAAGGACAGCACACAACACCCAGTCATCACGAGGCAGAGAAAATCCCTGACCTCGCCGGGAATCGAACCCGGGCGCGGGAAGCGAGAATGTTACCGCACGACCACGAGCTGCGAACGTAAACAACTGTGGCCCAGATACAAGGTGCGTTGTCATCCATAAAAATTCCATCATTGTTTGGGAATATGTTGTTGTTGTTGTTGTTGTTGTGGTGGTGGTGGTGGTGGTAGTGGTGGTGGTGGTCTTCAGTCCTGAGACTGGTTTGATGCAGCTGTCCATGCTACTCTATCCTCGGCAACCTTCATCATCTCCCAGTACGTATTGCAACCTACGTCCTTCTGAATCTGCTCAGTGTATTCATCTCTTGGTCTCCCTCTACGATTTTTACCCTCCACGCTGCCCTCCAATACTAAATTGGCTATCTCTTGATTCCCCCAGAACATCAGAACATGTCGTACAACCCAATCCCTTCTTCTAGTCAAGTTGCGCCACAAACTCCTCTTGTCCCCAATCCTATTCAGTACCCCCTCATTAGTTATTTGATCTACCCATCTAATCTTCAGCATTCTTCTGTAGCATCACATTTCGAAAGCTTCTACTCTCTTCTTGTCTAAACCATTTATCGTCCATGTTTCACTTCCATACATGGCTACACACCATACAAATACTTTCAGAAACGGTTTCCTGGCATTTAAATCTATACTCGATATTAACAAATTTCTGTTCTTCAGAAACACTTTCCTTGCCATTGCCAGTCTGCGTTTTGTATCCTCTCTATTTTGACCATCATCAGTTATTTTACTCCCCAAATAGCACGACTCATTTACTACTTTAAGTGTCTCATTTCCTAATCTAATTCCCTCAGCATCACCCGACTTAATTCGACTACATTCCATTATCCTCGTTTTGCTTTTGTTAGTGTTACAAGGCCAGATCAGTCAATCATCCAGACTGTTGCCCCTGCAACTACTGAAAAGGCTGTTGCCCCTCTTCAGTAACCACACTTTGTCTAGCCTCTCAACAGATACCCCTCCGTTGTGGTTGCTCCTTTGGTATGGCTACCTGTATCGCTGAGGCACGCAAGCCTCCCCACCAACGCCAAGGTCTATGGCTCATGGGGTGGTTGGGAATATAAAGTGCATGAATGGCTGCAAATAATCTCCAAGCAGTCGAAAATAACCATTTCCAGTCAATGACCCAGTCCAGTCCATTAAACACAGTCCACAACATTGTGGAACCACCACCAGCTTGCATAGTGCTGTGAGTTAACGAGCATTACGATCTCATTTAAGTATATGACCAAAAGAGTCAGCCTACAGGAACTGTGAATCGAATCCTGTCATTCAGTACTTTGTGTCACAAAGGGCGCAGATTCACCCAAGTTAGGGAAATTCACAGGCGTCTATTGTCTACTGAGGCCTAAACACTGTAGTGTGCGAGTGAGACAAAAAATGGCTCTGAGCACTGTGCCACTTAACAGCTGAACTCATCAGTTCCCTAGAACTTAGAACTACTTAAACCTAACTAACCTAAGGACAGCACACACACCCATGTCCGAGGCAGGATTCGAACCTGCGACCGTAGCGGTCGCGCGGTGCCAGACTGAAGCGCCTAGAACCGTTCGGCCACTCCGGCCGGCGCGAGTGAGACAAACGAGAACCTACGTCATAGGGAAACCCTGTAGAAGCCTTTTGCGGCCAAGGAGACGTAGCAGTGTTAAATATGGCGGATCTAAGATCGGTCATAAAGGCAAACATTTATGAAAACTATTTAATTCTGTAGTAATGCAGGGCATCTAGCCACTGTAATTTTAATCTGCCGTCCTCCATTAATTTTCATGGTGGTTCCAATAAAACTTGAATATTGATCACATCTATGTTTAGGATTTACTGTCAAAATGAAATTAACAAGTTTTGTAACAAAGACCTGAATGCTAAAATCGGAACGCTTTGTTCGATCTTAACGATCGACATTTCACATAGAAGCGCATCATTAAAATGACATACGTTGTAAATATCAACTCTGCAACTTTATTTGTTTAAGAGACTTAGTAACTTTAAATTATCAGTATTTACAATTAAGCATCAGATCATCGTTTCCTCCACTCAAAACACAGTGAACGATAAGAGCATGACACCTTGTTGAATCATTATGTAATACAATATTTGTTGTATAGTTTAGTGCATAATAGTTACTTTACTTCTTTATGTATTTGTCAGAAAGGACATTGGTGCAAGGCTACTGCCCTTGACATTCAAAGCTAAGAAGGAAATTGTATTGGTTTTATGTAAAAGAATTTAACTTTTAATATGTAATGGATATTATTGTTACTTTATTTAGAACGTGAAAGTGGTCACGCTTTGGTTATTTAAATATGTTAAAATGTAAAATAATGTAGAATCAGCTGTAGCCAATCAGATGGACGGCTTCAGGAAAGAGAACTGCCCTAGTCAATTGAGTGACGATATTCGGCGGAAAACGCGGCCGGTGACGGGCAGAGAGGGACAGTTCTATTCGAGACACCAAAGGGGACAGTTCGGCTGGTGAGACCAAAGTGTACAGTTCGTCTGGAGACACCAGAAACAGTCAGTGATGGTGGAGACGCGGAAGCGGACGGTCGGCGTTTAGGTAGCTAGGAAATGAGACGACTCAGAAAATTTCGCGTTGTGTAGTATCGCGGGACTTAGTCTCTGAGCGGTGAGCAGCCGCGCGCCTGGTATGAACTCTAGCTTTTCGCGAAGATAACGAGGTGGAATATTGACTTATTTCGCGATGAGATTGTGAATGATCGAACTGTATCAAATGGATATGCGCTCGAGTGTGGCAGTGACTCTAAATACTATCACTTCCGCCGGCCGGGGTGGCCGAGCGGTTCTAGGCTCTACAGTCTGGTACCGCATGACCGGTACGGTCGCAGGTTCGAATCCTACCTCGAGCATGGATGTTTGTGATGTCCTTAGGTTAGTTAGGTTTAAGTAGTTCTAAGTTCTAGGGGACTGATGACCTCAGAAGTCCCATAGTGCTCAGAGCCTCTGTCACTTGCGCTATTAGTTTGCTTCCTAAATAAACATTATTCTAACCAAATCGCAACTGTGTGGCCTACATCATTTATGGGTCGTTAATTTAGTTCCCGATATTATTATTACTGTCAAGTTATGTATGCTGTATGTTATATATAGAGGGGTCCAAAAAAAGTATCCACTGTTTAAAAGTCCACAACTGGCAAACTAATTGACGGAGTTGTCTCATCTTTGGTAGTGTAATAGTTGTAGTTCCGGCAATCGCCACACAAGCTTTGTATTGCGTTGTTTTGTTTTGTCAGATGACAGTCGCTAGATAGTCAGTGTTTTGTTCTTAGTTGCACCTAATTACTCGAGTAAACATAGCTAGCGCAAGGCTTACATTCGATGAAAGGAAGTCAGTTTTGAAGTGGTATTTTAAGTACGAAAACATTAATTAGGTCCAACGGTAATGGCGAAATGAGTATCAAGCAGAGCCACCGACACGTTTAGCGATTCGTCGTATTCGAGACAAATTTGAAGCCTAAGGCTGTGTTAAAGATTTACACAAACAACGATCTGGACGACCTGTAACAGTAACAAGTCCAGCTAACTCCCGTCGTGTGTTACAACAATTCACTCACTCACCACAAAAGTCTGTGAGACAGTGTGCCCGTGAAACTGGAGTGAGTCGCTCAAGTGTTCGGTGAATTTTGAAGACAGCAAAGTGGAAGTGCGACATCCCACGATTGCTACACGCAATGAACGAGGACGACCCAGATCGTAGAATGGAGTACGGCGAGTGGTTTACTAACATGGTGCGCAACGATGAAGTTTGCAGAGATGATTGTGTGGTCTGACGAGGCACAGTCCAAACTCAGTGGTACAGTAAATCGCCACAATTGCATCTACCGGGCCGCCGAAAATCCGAACGTCAATGTAGACAAAACCGTGAATTTGCCAGGAGTAAATGTGTGGTGTGGGTTGTCTTACCGGGGCCATTCTTCTTTAATGGCACAGTTACTGGTGAGGTGTACTTTCAGAAGCTTCAGACATCCATTTTACCTGCCATCCGAGACTTGTATGGAGACAGAAGAGTTTACTTTCAACAAGATGGTGCCCCAGCCCACTACCAAAATCGTTTTAGGGCGTATCTCGACGAAAATCTACCAGGAATATGGATGGGCCGCAGAGGTGCTGTGAAGTATCCACCACGTTCCCCAGACATAGCTCCTCTGGACTTTTACCTGTGGGGAACACTAAAGGACGTCGTTTATCGACAAACGCCACGCACATTGGATGAACTTTGAGAATCCATCGTACAATCATGTGCAAATATCCAAATGAACACGTTGCAGTCAGTAGTTCGTGCTGCAGTTCGGCGGCATCGTTTGTCTGTCGATGTTAATCGTGACCATTTCGAACACCTACAGTGATATCTTTAAGTTGGACTTTGAACTACACTGTCACCAAAAATGAGACAACTCCGTCCATTAGTTAGCAAGTTATGGACTTTTAAACGGTGGATACATTTTTTTGGACCCCTCTGTATGTTATATTCACTTTGTATTTCGCAAACTTGCCATCAGCCAGACTATTTAACCAAAGGGTCACAAGTGTGTAATTTAGGGCGTGTAATGCGACATGTACGGTTCAACCCCTAGACGAGTTCGAGCCAAGACATCTCTATGGAGAGGAACCGCATTTGAGCCCGAACGTCTATGGGATGTTAGCTCCGACTGCCTGGTTGACAACCTGGATCCATGACTTCGTGGGGTCTGCGCCACACTCAAACCCTACCATCAGTTCTTACCAACTGAAATCGGGACTTATCTATCAAGCCCAGGGCTTTCCGGTCGTCTAGGCTCCAATGGATATCGTCATGAGCCCACGAGACGCACAGTAGGTGGTGTCGTGCTATTAGAAAGACGCTCATGTCGCTCGTCTACTGCCATAGCCTGTTAACGCCAAATTTCGCCGCACTCTCCTAATGAAAACGTTCGTTGTACGTCCCGCATTGATTTCTGCGGTTATTTCACACAGTGTTGCTGCCCTGTTAGCGCTGACAACTGTACGCTGCTACTCTCGGTCGTCAAGTGTTGTCCGTGGTGAGAGGTGATGCTTGAAATGTGGTACACACTGTGGGGCGGCGGTTAATTTGTAAAAAATCTATCTAATTGCTGTATAAATGCTTGCATGTTGAATCAGTTTCTGGCTTTTAGAATGTTGTTGATGCTGTCTTTCGCCGTTCTCAACACTGGCTCTCTATTTAGTTTTTAGCACCCAGAAAGTGATTTAACAAAACGTGGAGCCAGTAATTAGAGATCCTAGTGCCCACTTCATCTGAGAATACCATTATAGCTGCAGCTTATAGCTCTGAGTAATTAGGAGATTGTCCGGGATTTCTAATCAAAAACGGTTTTCCAAACTAGTTGAGTATATTTTGAAATTCACTGATAAAAAACACAAGTATCCCTACAACCTAACTAACAGAGCAGTTCAGAGTCTAATGCGCTGATGCAACTATAAATGTCCGAATTAAATGTTAAAAAGAATGCTCGCCATAATTTTATGAAAATATTTCATCAAACGCCACGCTAAATATTTGGTAGAATGTCTGTCCCGCGACGGCACGTGAAAATACGACAATACGCAAACTGAAGCTAGATAATGAAAATCATCCCAGAATTAACACTTCACTTGAAATGTTTTCATGGTTCCGCATATCTCTAGTAACTTAATACGGCACCCGAGGCTGTTTGTAGCAGTGATACCGATGCAACGCGACTCCCGACACAGATGGCGTGTCATTCAGCGTCTGGAGAGAACTGGGGCCTTCCTTCCTCGCGCAGCGTTCTTATATATAAAGCCGCGGTGCGGACGGCTAAGGGAACGCCTGATCAAATCGGCTCTCCCGACTAGCCGCTGGGCTAGTAACGCACCACTTCAAGTTACATAATAATTTATAGCTTCTTTTGCTGATGGCCAATGAAGCTCTTAATTTAAACGTGCATTCAGCACGCAGGTAAGTATTGATAATAAAATTTTGACGTGGCTAAGTTAAATATTTTGGGCGAGAGAATTAATTTAATTACACTGCACGCAGTAGATAAGCTCTGAACTGGCCCTTTTGAGATCCGCTATCGCTATAATTTTATAGGTATTCAAAAGAAACTTTTCACATCTTCATAGTCATAGCGGACCTCCAACCTATTTAAATCTAAACATCCTAGCCTTATTTATTAGCCTACTTAATCTATCTTGCTTCCTTCAGTTTTGAGATGAAAACCAGAAAATCATGAATTTCCACTAAAATCTTAATTTATGAAATCCAAAGTACTGTTTTTATTAAATCATTATGAAAGATGAATCTAAATATAAATTTTGAAATCTCTAGCTCTTTTCTGTTGCGCCAATAATTTTTTCAGAAAAACGTCCAAATTTCGAAAATGGCTGAAGTTATCGAACTGATATTTAACTCACATTAATTTAGTATTATTCCTGACATGCTAGAAAAGTTTTAGGTCATTTGCTTGATTTTTAACGTATTGCGCAACATTTATGACGTCAGAGCTACACTCCTGGAAATGGAAAAAAGAACACATTGACACCGGTGTGTCAGACCCACCATACTTGCTCCGGACACTGCGAGAGGGCTGTACAAGCAATGATCACACGCAAGGCACAGCGGACACACCAGGAACCACGGTGTTGGCCGTCGAATGGCGCTAGCTGCGCAGCATTTGTGCACCGCCGCCGTCAGTGTCAGCCAGTTTGCCGTGGCATACGGAGCTCCATCGCAGTCTTTAACACTGGTAGCATGCCGCGACAGCGTGGACATGTACCGTATGTGCAGTTGACAGACTTTGAGCGAGGGCGTATAGTAGGCATGCGGGAGGCCAGGTGGACGTACCGCCGAATTGCTCAACACGTGGGGTGTGAGGTCTCCACAGCACATCGATGTTGTCGCCAGTGGTCGGCGGAAGGTGCACGTGCCCGTCGACCTGGGACCGGACCGCAGCGACGCACGGATGCACGCCAAGACCGTAGGATCCTACGCAGTGCCGTAGGGGACAGCACCGCCACTTCCCAGCAAATTAGGGACACTGTTGCTCCTGGGGTATCGGCGAGGACCATTCGCAACCGTCTCCATGAAGCTGGGCTACGGTCCCGCACACCGTTAGGCCGTCTTCCGCTCACGCCCCAACATCGTGCAGCCCGCCTCCAGTGGTGTCGCGACAGGCGTGAATGGAGGGACGAATGGAGACGTGTCGTCTTCAGCGATGAGAGTCGCTTCTGCCTTGGTGCCAATGATGGTCGTATGCGTGTTTGGCGCCGTGCAGGTGAGCGCCACAATCAGGACTGCATACGACCCAGGCACACAGGGCCAACACCCGGCATCATGGTGTGGGGAGCGATCTCCTACACTGGCCGTACACCACTGGTGATCGTCGAGGGGACACTGAATAGTGCACGGTACATCCAAACCGTCATCGAACCCATCGTTCTACCATTCCTAGACCGGCAAGGGAACTTGCTGTTCCAACAGGACAATGCACGTCCGCATGTATCCCGTGCCACCCAACGTGCTCTAGAAGGTGTAAGTCAACTACCCTGGCCAGCAAGATTTCCGGATCTGTCCCCCATTAAGCATGTTTGGGACTGGATGAAGCGTCGTCTCACGCGGTCTGCACGTCCAGCATGAACGCTGGTCCAACTGAGGCGCCAGGTGGAAATGGCATGGCAAGCCGTTCCACAGGACTACATCCAGCATCTCTACGATCGTCTCCATGGGAGAATAGCAGCCTGCATTGCTGCGAAAGGTGGATATACACTGTACTAGTGCCGACATTGTGCATGCTCTGTTGCCTGTGTCTATGTGCCTGTGGTTCTGTCAGTGTGATCATGTGATGTATCTGACCCCAGGAATGTGTCAATAAAGTTTCCCCTTCCTGGGACAATGAATTCACGGTGTTCTTATTTCAATTTCCAGGAGTGTAGTTACAGCGGACTGGCTGGCACACAATGGAAACTGATGTGAATTTACTACAGCGTGAGTAGGCTGCTTCCCTACAACACGGCACACCCTTGACACGAATTCCCTAAAGATTTCCGAAATAAAATGTTCCATGCGTCTAGTCCCAACTACCATTCTGCACTCAAACTCTGTTAATTCCCGTCGTGCCATCATAATCACGCCAGAAAGCTTTTCACGTGAACCACCCGAGTGCAAATGACAGTCCGCCAGTGCACAGACTTTTTACACCTTTTGCACGCGATACTACCGCCATTTGTGTACCTGCATATCGTATCACTATCCCGTAACTTATGTCACCTCGGTCTACAGCGTGCAATATTATAACAGCACAAGTTTTGTGTAGTTGATGACGATATATCTAAATCGCGATTCTTCAAAGCTCTAAACATGGTGTATACACAGACGACGACATATTGGCGAATGGGATTAAGATTCTATTTTCCTTTTGGCACTGCAAAACATTTGAAAATTTTGCACGGATATTTAGATGTCCATTCTAATGGCGAAATCAATAAATGGACGACGATATTGAACACATTCTCCTAAAATAACGATTTTTCCCATAATGGCGATAATGTGTTGTATATAGACCTTCAGTGTGTAGAATGTGGTGTCACCCGTTGACATCACCCGGAGGGCGTCTAAGTTGGCGAAGGAATTGCAAGTTTCCCTCAGATGCCGATACCCGTCGTGTGGAGTCGGTGGAGCAAATGGCGCGCGCCTGCTGAGCCACATCCCTGGGACTCCGTACTACGAGCGTCCCCTGCCACTGTGATATGTTGTTGTTGTGGTCTTCAGTCCTGAGACTGGTTTGATGCAGCTCTCCATGCTACTCTATCATGTGCAAGCTTCTTCATCTCCCAGTACTTACTGCAACCTACATCCTTCGGAATCTGCTTAGTGTATTGATCTCTTGGTCTCCCTCTACGATTTTTACCCTCCACGCTACCCTCCAATACTAAATTGGTGATCTCTTGATGCCTCAGAACATGCCCTACCAACTGATCCCTTCTTCTAGTCAAATTGTGCCACAAACTTCTCTTCTCCCCAATCCTATTCAACACCTCTTCATTAGTTATGTGATCTACCCATCTAATCTTCAGCATTCTTCTGTAGCACCACATTTCGGAAGCTTCTATTCTCTTCTTGTCCAAACTAGTTATCGTCCATGTTTCACTTCCATACATGGCTACACTCCATACAAATACTTTCAGAAACGACTTCCTGACACTTAAGTCTATACTCGACGTTAACAAATTTCTCTTCTTCAGAAACGCTTTCCTTGCTATTGCCAGTCTACATTTTATATCCTCTCTACTTCGACCATCATCAGTTATTTTACTCCCTAAATAGCAAAACTCCTTCACTACTTTAAGTGTCTCATTTCCTAATCTAATTCCCTCAGCATCACCCGACTTAATTCGACTACATTCCATTATCCTCGTTTTGCTTTTGTTGATGTTCATCTTATATCCTCCTTTCAAGACACTGTCCATTCCGTTCAACTGCTCTTCCGTCCTTTGCTGTCTCTGACAGAATTACAATGTCATCGGCGAACCTCAAAGTTTTTACTTCTTCTCCACGAATTTTAATACCCACTCCGAATTTTTCCTTTGTTTCCTTTACTGCTTGCTCAATATACAGATTGAATAACATCGGGGAGAGGCTACAACCCTGTCTCACTCCTTTCCCAACCACTGCTTCCCTTTCATACCCCTCGACTCTTATAACTGCCATCTGGTTTCTGTACAAATTGTAAATAGCCTTTCGCTTCCTGTATTTTACCCCTAACACCTTCAGAATTTGAAACAGAGTATTCCAGTTAACATTGTCAAAAGCTTTCTCTAAGTCTACAAATGCTAGAAACGTAGGTTTGCCTTTCCTTAATCTTTCTTCTAAGATAAGTCGTAAAGTTAGTATTGCCTCACGTGTTCCAACATTTCTACGGAATCCAAACTGATCTTCCCCGAGGTACGCTTCTACCCAGTTTTTCCATTCGTCTGTAAAGAATTCGCGTTAATATTTTGCAGCTGTGACTTATTAAACTGATAGTTCGGTAATTTTCACATCTGTCAACACCTGCTTTCTTTGGGATTGAAATTATTATATTCTTCTTGAAGTCTGAGGGTATTTCGCCTGTCTCATACATCTTGCTCACCAGATGGTAGAGTTTTGTCATGACTGGCTCTCCCAAGGCCATCAGTAGTTCTAATGGAATGTTGTCTACTCCCGGGGCCTTGTTTCGACTAAGGTCTTTCAGTGCTCTGTGAAACTCTTCATGCAGTATAATATCTCCCATTTCGTCTTCATCTACATCCTCTTCCATTTCCATAATATTGTCCTCAAGCACATCACCCTTGTATAAACCCTCTATATACTCCTTCCACCTTTCTGCCTTCCCTTCTTTGCTTAGAACTGGGTTTCCATCTGAGTTCTTGATATTCATACAAGTGGTTCTCTTCTCTCCAAAGGTCTCTTTAACTTTAATGTAGGCAGTATCTATCTTACCCCTAGTGAGACAAGCCTCTACATCCTTACATTTGTCCTCTAGCCATCCCTGCTTAGCCATTTTGCACTTCCTGTCGATGTCATTTTTGAGACGTTTGTATTCCTTTTTGCCTGCTTCATTTACTGCATTTTTATATTTTCTCCTTTCATCAATTAAATTCAATATTTCTTCTGTTACCCAAGGATTTCTATTAGCCCTCGTCTTTTTACCTACTTGATCGTCTGCTGCCTTCACTACTTCATCCCTCAGAGCTACCCATTCTTCTTCTACTGTATTTCTTTCCCCCATTCCTGTCAATTGTTCCCTTATGCTCTCCCCGAAACTCTGTACAACCTCTGCTTCTTTTAGTTTATCCAGGTCCCAACTCCTTAAATTCCCACCTTTTTGCAGTTTCTTCAGTTTCAATCTGCTGTTCATAACCAATAGATTGTGGTCAGAATGCACATCTGCCCCTGGAAATGTCTTACAATTTAAAACCTGGTTCCTAAATCTCTGTCTTACCATTATATAATCTATCTGATACCTTTTAGTATCTCCAGGATTCTTCCAGGTATACAACCTTCTTTTATGATTCTTGAACCAAGTGTTAGCTATGATTAAGTCATGCTCTGTGCAAAATTCTACAAGGCTGCTCCCTCTTTCATTTCTTCCCCCCAATCCATATTCTCCTACTATGTTTCCTTCTCTCCCTTTTCCTACTGACGAATTCCAGTCACCCATGACTATTAAATTTTCGTCTCCCTTCACTACCTGAATAATTTCTTTTATCTCGTCATACATTTCATCTATTTCTTCATCATCGGCAGAGCTAGTTGGCATATAAACTTGTACTCCTATAGTAGGCATGGGCTTTGTGTCTATTTTGGCCACAATAATGCGTTCACTATGCTGTTTGTAGTAGCTAACCCGCACTCCTATTTTTTTATTCATTATTAAATCTACTACTGCATTACCCCTTACCCCTATTTGATTTTGTATGTATAACCCTGTATTCACCTGACCAAAAGTCTTGTTCCTCCTGCCACCGAGCTTCACTAATTCCCACTATATCTAACTTTAATCTATCCATTTCCCTTTTTAAATTTTCTAACCTACCTGCCCGATTAAGGGATCTGACATTCCACGCTCCGATCCGTAGAACGCCAGTTTTCTTTCTCCTGATAACGACGTCCTCTTGAGTAGTACCCGCCCGGAGATCCGAATGGGGGACTATTTTACCTCCGGAATATTTTACCCAAGAGGACGCCATCATCATTTAATCATACAGTAAAGCTGCATTTCCTCGGGAAAAATTATGTCTGTAGTTTCCCCTTGCTTTCAGCAGTTCGCAGTACCAGCACAGCAAGGCCGTTTTGGTTAATGTTACAAGACCAGATCAGCCCATCATCCAGACTGTTGCCTCTGCAACTACTGAAAAGGCTGCTGCCCCTCTTCAGGAACCACATGTTTGTCTGGCCTCTCAACAGATACCCCTCCGTTGTGGTTGCACCTACGGTACGGCCATCTGTATCGCTGAGGCACGCAAGCCTCCCCACCAATGGCAAGGTCCATGGTTCATGGGCGGGGGAAGGGGGGTACGAGCCGTAATATTTATTATATAGTCATAAAATCGTAGAAAAATAGGTCTACATAATGAAGCCTTAGTTATAATGCGTCTCGAAATTTTTAAGCATAGTACCCATGAATAGTTACTATCCTTCCTTTCACATATTTTTCTGCGCATCTGTAGCGACAACAGTACTTCACCATCGCTATTACACTATCAACAAACGGTGAAAACACAAAAAATCTCTTGATATTATAAACTTCAAACTCTGCGGAAAGCACACACGCACAGCGAAGTACCGAAAACACGTGACAGTCCATGTTCAATGTTAACAACATGCGCAGAAGGCAATGCTCACTCCAGAGATAATTACTCTATGGGTTGGTTGCAGGTTACGGTACGTTGTCATTTGATGAAAGAGAGCGTAACATTTCCATTAAAAATAAATAACTTTCTGCCTACGTATTGAGATTACGTCACGCTATGTATATTTAAGACGCATTTACTCGCGCTCAAGATATACGTGGCGTTCCAAAAACAATATTCAGAGTTTAAACTGCTACGTTACATTATCATTTTTGTAGTTTGCTACCGACGCCTGCGCGCGTATTTCAATCCACACGTAGTAATCGACACTGACTTATGCGAAATAACTAAATTAATTCTACAGCACAACAGTTACGCAGAAAGTAGGTAATGGTGCAGCTGATACACTCTTCATCACGGGAGTCATGTGATCGAGACACGATTCGTGCCCTGTGACGATACGGTGCGGGAATGGAGGACCCCCAGCGCCTGATACCGCACCAGGTGGTGGAGAGTCAGTTTCTCTGTGGCTCTGTTGCCACCTGGGAGCTGCCGCAATGCCCAGCGACAACAAGCCTTCCGCTAGTCCAGGCTGCCGTGGCGCGTTATCTGCTACTCCGTTAGCACAGCTGTGGAGCTGGTGCGTAGTCTGCCACTCGTGAATGCGACGGTCGTCTCGAGTGAACCATTCGACACGGCCCTAGCTCTCATCTCAAGAGGACCCACCTCGCCGGCATGGTCTTTGCCTGTCTCGCCTATCCGTTCTGCCTTTATCAAATTCCTGGCACCAAACACACACCTCTTTTCATGACACTATACTCATCCCGTAAACTTCCACTAGTTGCCGATGAAGTGCAACTGGGTTATGTTTAGTTCAAAAATGGTTCAAATGGCTCTGAGCACTATGGGACTTAACTGCTGAGGTCATCAGTCCCCTAGAACTTAGAACTACTTAAACCTAAATAACCTAAGGACATCACTCACATCCACGCCCGAGACAGAATTCGAACCTGCGCCCGTAGCGGTCGCGCGGTTCCAGACTGTAGCGCCTAGAAGCGCTCGGCCACTCCGGCCGGCTGTTTTGTTCAAACGTTATAAACCTAGCTACACTTCGATCTGCAAACGCCACCATCTTTCCGTCAACGCCTCCATCCAACGCCTCCAACGCAGCGACGCAGACACACAGGTACACACGTTCAACAATGGGCGCCGTTTGAAACCTTTTATCTTTTCTTGTATCGAGACATTCACTTTAACTGCTCAACCAACAATAATGGTAAGGTCAGCTCAATGATTTCTTACTGCCTTGTGACAACACAGCCCCACTACTTGCTACATCGCAAAGTAGAAAGACAACTTTGCACATTTCTTAATATTAGTTGTACCATGTTAAAGCGAAACACCGAACAGTACTGTACTTATTCCCGCGCGTGTTACTTGGTGATTTCATTACATTCATTAGCTTTGTCCCTTGAAGAATGTATAAAACGTGAAAAATAGTAAGAGCAAATAATAAGTCAGACAACAGCCAAATCCGCAAGAGCGTGGTGAAAAACAGCATTGGCATCGGTCATGTAAACCAGGAGGTTAAATGCGATTTTCACAAGGGGCAAATAATTTTTACCGGAAAATCGACTCCAAAATCATTTGAAAGTAGAGTACCCCGACCTCAAATTCATGAACGTTGATGCAGGTGCGGTGCGTCAGATACGAGTGGAAGAGACGCAGGAACTGGGACGAGATTGCCATTACCTGGGAGTACTGGTGAAAGGAGAGGGTCAGAACTCTCCATTACATTGATTAAATATTACACTGAGTATCGAAAAGAATATAAACAACTCCAGACTGTTCTTTGACTTGTGTAAGATTCTGCGATTCTCTATCGAAATAAATAAGCACTCAGATATCGATAGTTACAATCTGATGGCGAAACACGGGAGCCTGATTCTAAGCATTGTTGTGAGACAACGTCTGTCTGCGAGAGTAAAATTTCAGTATTGTTGGTCGAGAGTTCGGAGACAGAAGACGTGTTACGCTGCCCTCTCGTCGGTGATGGTAGATCTTACTGTACTCAAGACCTGATTTCATTTATGTGGCCAGGAGAGATTTAGATAGCTTAACTACCCTTGAAGACGGAATTAGAGGTAAAATTCGCAAGTATAGCGTAAAGCGCAATTGCAGGGTTAGGCTCGTGATTGTTAGTCCGGGTTTGCAATAAAGAAGCCTCCTTATCCTGCAAATAATAATAATTATGTTCCACATCTAATTCATAAATATGCTGTGGTTATTAAATGTTAATGTAACTTTGAAATTGAAATAATCTGTTAATCTGCCACTTAGCCATTATTGATACTTATAAGTCACAGCTGCAAAATACTAACGCAAATTCTTTACAGACGAATGGAAAAGCTGGTAGAAGCCGACCTCGGCGATGATCAGTTTGGATTCGGCAGAAATGTTGGAACACGTGAGGCAATACTGACCCTACGACTTATCTTAGAAAATAGATTAAGGAAAGGCAAACCTACATTTCTAGCATTTGTAGACCTAGAGAAAGCTTTTGACAAGGGGTCACCAATTTATTATTGGAAGGCAGCGTGGAGGGTAAAAATCGTAGAGGGAGACCAAGAGATGAATACACTAAGCAGATTCAGAAGGATGTAGGTTGCAGTAGGTACTGGGAGATGAAGAAGCTTGCACAGGATAGAGTAGCATGGAGAGCTGCATCAAACCAGTCTCTGGACTGAAGACCACAATAACAAGGTCATTGTCAGGCATTTCGCCATTATTAATACTTAAGTAGGAGATCACGGGTTCGAGTGCCGGTCGGGGCACACATTTTTATCTGTCCCCGTTGACGTATGTCAACGCCCGTAAGCAGCTGAGGGTGTTCATTTCATTGTAATTTCATTCTAACGAGCTGCTTGGTCACCGATGGTATCTGTTCTTTCGGACATGTCCGAAAAAACAGATACCATCTTAGTAAATATAAAGACCTGCTTTTGTTACCGTGTTTAAGGTGCTTCACTATTCCGAGGACATACGTCGCTCTGCATGTTAATATATTCTTTTATGCGTAATTTTAAGACGACACTGTGAGCTCAGAATGAATCTACCACTATGCAGAGGAGTCGACGCTTGTCTGAAACTTCTTGTCGAGTTGAAAGTGTTTGTGGGACTGGGGTTCGAACATGGGACCTCACCCCACGCTGGCAGCGCTCTTCCTGGCCCAGAAATCAGGGCACGCCTCACGCCACAGGAAGTATCAGGGTTCTAATCACGGTCCGGGCATTCAGTTTTAATCTCGCAGGAAGAGACGTAATACTGTATATGCCCCGATTCCTGTCATAGTTGCGAGACAGCATCGCTGCATAAGCGTGCGTAACAAAGTCTGTGTATTAATTGTGGGAGCAATATTTTCTCTGTGGTGTAATTTTTGGTACCTTGATAAAAAGATAGTAAAATAAAATAAAATAAAATAAATATCTGGGGATATTACTGGTTCTGGAAAGGTAGGTATCAGGCATACAGTTTTAGCTCTTCAAACGTGATCGAGACGCCATGTCTTCCACCAACACCGAAACTAGATTATCTTCCGCAGGATGTTTCTTTGACGTACCTGTTTCCTTGTCATGTCTTCGCATAACACGACGGAACGGTACTGATTTTTACCACACCGCGCACGAGAAAGATCAGTTCTGACGGGCAGCAACGTACAACGGAGCGACACTCGGGTGCTGTCTGTACAACGCCCGCTGCTCAACGCTGCAGCACTGGAGATCGTCTCCCGAGTCCCTGACACTGCGCGTATTACGTCAGGCTGCGGCGAGGCCAGACAGAGTAATCGCACAGTCGTGTAACGCCGCCGTGAGCGATAACTCTGAGATAGAGCGGGAACTAATGATAAGGTGTATGCCGAGCGAAAACGAGATGCATTTTCTGCGATAATTTGTGCGGTCTTTGTGACTGGTCAGGCAGCATTCTCAATATTAATAAAGAAAAATACACAGTGCTACAAGTTCACTGCTGACGTCCATTTATACGCAGCAGTGTTGAGATTCGTACCGAACTCGCCCTAAGCAAGGCGCAACGAGACGTTCAGCTGTCGGAAACACCTGAAACTCGTGGTTTCAGCAGTTAACCTGTCTCTTAGCTGCTCACAGTTTCCACTTCCAAGAGTTTCCTCCAGCTTCGGGCAACCGGCAGTGAGTAGCTTTAGGATTAGACACTGTGTCGTGACAAGCTTTATTGCTATCCAGTGAACACCAAGAAATACACTGAATCCAATGACTGACACTGGGGATGCCATATTCCTCAGTGCGATATTTCACGAGAGTTGGAAAGAAGTCTCCAGTATTAACCCTGTTACTCCCTCGCTTCAAGAGATAATTCACTCCGTCGTATTGAAAAGTTAAATGAATAAATAAGTAATAAAGAAACAGGTTCTTCTCCTAAGGAGTAAGGTACAATATCTGAAAAAAATGAGAGCGCGACTTACATCTACGTCTACATGTAAATCTATACTCCATTACGGTGTGTGGCGGAGGGTTCGGTCGTATCGCTATCTTAGCTCCCAGTCACAGGTCCACCCGCGAATATTGCGTGGGAAGAGTGACAGTCCGTAAGCTTCTCTGATATTTTCGTCACTGTCATTTCGCGAATCGTATGTGGGGGAAACAATATGTTTCCCGTATTTTCATGCAACGTACGCTATCTGAAATTCAGCAGTAGGTATCTCCGTGATGCGTATCGCCTCTCTTGTAGCATCTACCACTGTAGATGGCTGAGCATCGCAGTAACGTTCTCGGGCCCCGTGCCGAAAGGTTTCCCTTCCATTTCTCCCAGTCTGCTAAAAGGTCGCAGTGCAATGAGCGATACTCAAGGACTCGTCGAACGAGTGTTCAGTGAGCCACTTCTTTTGTGGGTTAGTTACATTTCATTAAGTCCTCCCAGCCTATCTCAGACTGGCAAAAACACTGTCTGATAAAAAAAAAAGTGCAACACCCCGAAGGGGAGGGCGCGACGAAATGAAACTGAAAGGTGGCTACACTGTGCCACTGCGCCAGAGATTGCGCCAAAGAGTACTATTAAGCCGCCTTCACAGTGCTTGTTGAGAGTTCGTAGCAGTCAGTGATTGTCGAGAATTCATAGCAGTCAGTGCTTGTCGAGAGATCGTAGAGGACAGTGCGTGTTAAGAGTTCGTGCCGAGATGTGCTAGTGGGCACTGCTGGTCGTGAAATCGGAGGGATATGTTGTAGTAAAGAGTGTTGTTCCATGTTGTATGCAGTTATTTGAGGGGAGAGATAGCAGATGTTATTGTAATGAGTGCATTTCGTCAATATATATGAAGGTAAAAACTACAATGTTCTTTTATTAATTGTGTGTCTGAAATAATGCGTCACTACAGGTTCAGTCAACAAAGCATCTGGCTTGTGTTCTTGTATTAGAGTGAATTCTGGTTTTCTTGCGTAATTATAGTTTTCTAATTTTCTTTTGTCACGTCAGCATAGTTGGTATTTAAAAATTCTTGTCTTGTTGGAAAAGAACCGTGCCAGATGTGGACGTTGAGTCACACTCCCACATACAGAACAGTTACTCTTGTGCTTATTGGTGTTGTAGGTTTTATAGTTGCTGGGGACTTAATTAATTAACTGTGTTTACGAAAATTTTCTTACATTGTTTGTTGCAGTCAGATAGCGTAATAGTACTAGTCAGGGCCAACCGATTACGAAACACAGCGTAATCGGACATACAGCTACTAAAAAGAAAAATCATTTTCAATCTTTTATTTAATTAAGCCCCCATGCACGTGGCGACCGCTGCTTCGGATCGTCCCTTGGATTCTTCTGATTGTAAAAATAGTAGATGGTAGTACTGTTGTAGTAATTTGTAGTTAGTAATTGTAGTCTATTTTGCATGTGTAGATTTGGTAATTGTCATTCTTCTAATGGTATTTTTTTTCTCAGAATTAAATTTGTTGTCTTGTCAACGGGTTTGACAATTTAGTGCAATTATTTCAATTGTTCGATTGATCGTGTTTGAGGGAGTCATTGTATTTGAATGGTATTGTTGAGATAAAGAGTCACCGTGTGTAATTTTCGTACAGTGACGAATTTTTTGTATATTTTGTAAATGATTACGCGATCAATGAAAAAGGCGAAAATGATGAATAGTGAGAATAACGAAATTGTTGACATGGCGAAATCGCCAACAGAGGAAAACAGTATGGTGGATAATGGAGTTGAAAACAATGTAATAAGTTGGGAAGATAGTCCGGAACCATTTCAAAATTTTTCTCAATCAGAAAATCCACAGAATCCGAGATTAACGATAGAAGATTCTGGAATAGCATCGAACACTGATAGCTTTACAGCTATGACGAAGGAAAATAGTTTTGCGGGAGATGTTAGGGGCGAAAAGAATTCTGAACAATTTAATATGGAGCAGTTGATGGGTGCAATATTAAATCTGGGATCACAAATGGAAACAATTAAAACTGAGATGGGAACAATTAAAACTGAGATGGGAACTTTACGGGCTGAATTAAAAACTGATATGGGAACAATGGAAACTCGGTTAGGATCTGAATTTAAAACAGAGATGGGAACTTTGGAAACACGGATAGATTCACGAATAGGGACATGTTTCAAAAACATGAAAGATGAATTAAAGAAAGAAATCAGGGAAGAAGTACAACCGATTCTGAATTCTCACAATAATAGATTAATTGCAGTAGAAATCAGACAAAGGGAACAGGATAGAGAACAGGAAGAAAGAGATCGCGTGATAGTACAGAATTTTTCAGAGTTAAATTTACAACGTGCGAAGGATAAGGAAGAAATATTTGAAAGAATCGAGGAATCCGTACCAAATGACAGAATAAATAATCTAACACGACAATATGAACAGTTAACTACCAAATGTGTCAATACTGAAACCCGAGTCGCGACACTTACGGAAGATGTAAACAAACAGAAAGAAAAAATAGGTGACTTATCGGAAAGAGTTGAGGAAATTTCAGATAAATTGACAAATCTTAGTTTACATGGGGACAGAGATTCGGATGATACAGCCCCATTACCATTTGCAGAAACCGAAGAGTATCAGAACATAAATAAGCATGTTGAGAATCAGGGAAAATTTAATGAACGCGTGAAAAGGGAATTTGAGGCATTACGGAAGCAAGTCAAGCAGATCGAAGGCGAAATTGTAGGAAAAGATAGCAGAAGAAATTTAGAATCACAGGTAGCAGAGGGGTTTGAAGAAAATAATTTGTTTCATTTACGGGATGCAACAAGAGAGCGCCAGGCGCGCGAACTTTACAATAATCGACATTCGGACCGGGACAGACGCGGTAGGTCTTTGTCGCCACGAGGCGAAAACTTTGATTATAAACACTTTTTGACTGTCCGGAAATTTAAGATCTTCCGCAATTCTAAGAATGACATACATCCATGTGCATGGCTAGATCAATTTATGTACGCACTTCCACCAAATTGGCCACTAAGTCACAAACTAGAATTCATGTGTGGATATTTAGAAAACGAACCGGCGACGCGGATGCGCGCACTCATTAGAGATTGCAATAATTTAAATGATTTTTATCATGCATTTCTATCGGCATATTGGTCCGAAAACACACAAGACAGAGTCAAACATAGTCTGATTATGCAGCGTAATTTTAAACAGTCTGAGTTCCGCACGCCGGCAGAGTACTTTGAAGACATGATTCGAAAGAATCAGTTCCTGTCCAACCCTTATAGCCCGACTGAATTAATTCGCATTTGTTTAACTAAGCTGCCACAATCCATAAGACAAATTGCTTTGGCCGGAAGATGTAAAGACGACATTGAGACTTTTAAGACTTTGTTGCAAGAACTTGAGAATGACAACGACGACGGAACCTCTTGTAACTTTTTCAGTAACAGTATTTACAATAGATTTCCAGAGAAAAGAGATAGTGATCGGAACGGGCGTTATGTGAGTAACTTTGAGAACGATAGACGTAACAGACAGAACAATAGATACCAGCCCTATGACAATAACAGACGTTCTAACAGAAATTACACAGACAATAGCGGTAATTCGTACCGGAATGATCAATCATACGGAAACAGTAATCGGTATCATCAGGACAGAAATTATTCATACAGTAATAGAAATTCTTACTACAGAAATAATCAGGGTAGTAGATACAACAATAATTTCAGAAATGACAGTCGAAATTACACAAGAAGTAGTTATGCAGACAGACAGGAAAACAGAAATTTTAATAACAGACACAGCCAAGAATTTGCATCCAACAGACAGGAGGGACCTAATTGTCATCCTCCACGTGACAGAACTTCAGAGAGACAAGTGCAAATCGTAGAAATTGATCCGCGAAATGACGCGAATACTCAAAGACGTGACGCAAACAATCGACAATGACTTGCAGCTTCGGCTTCTGGCAGCAATATAGACGGTTCAGAAAGTAATGACACTACGACTTTACACTACGTACGCCTGGAAGACATGAGAGACATTTTGTTAGATGAAAAGGAAAATAATGTAGACGCATTTTTACATCCTGTTATTGAAGTATGTGTGGGTAAGAATAAGTTCACTGCAGTTTTAGATTCTGGGAGCCCATTGAATGTCATTAGTGAATCAGTTTTTCGTATATGTGAAAGAACTATTGCCTGTCCTGTGTTACCTATTTCTAAAACTACAATTCGAGGTGCTATTTCTGGAAAAAGTGTGGAAGTCAAACAACAGACCAACTTAAATTTCATTTGTCAAGGATACGAATTTTCTGCTAATTTTATTATTGTTCCATTACTTAGTACACAAATTATATTAGGTATGGAGTTTCTTAACGCACATAAGGCAATTTTGAACTTTAAAGAAGGAAGTGTAAATTTGACTGTTGCTGGAATGCCGAAATGTTTAAAATTTTTCGAGTGTTTAACAAGATCTGAGTCAGATACAAAATGTTTAAGGTTTCTTACTTCTGATGTTTTCGTTGAGCATTATGACGACAATGTGTTTATTCATGACAATGACAATAGATACAGGGACGCGATGGATGATATAATTAATAGCGAAGAATTAATTAATGAAAAGGTTAAGAAAGCTGAAGTGCCAGATGACGTTGCAAGAGAAGAGCTGCACCACATTTTAACTTCACATGCTACAGTGTATAGTCATCACACAGGAACTATACAAGGCTTACAATATTTATTTAAAGTAAAAGAACACACACCATTTCGCGGAAAACGTACGCTATTCCTTTGGCTTACAGAGACAAGGTTAAGAATGAACTTCAGTACATGTTAGATCAGGGCATTATTGAGCCTGCAGTCAGTCCTTATACTAGCCCATTACACGTTGTTCTTAAAAAGGATGGATCAATTCGTCTGGTTCTGGATTCCAGACAGATAAATAATATCATCATTCCTGAAACTGACCGCCCACAAAATTTAGATGAACTTCTTCAACATTTTCATGGAATTAAAGTTTTATCCACGATTGATATGCGCGCAAGTTTTTGGCAAATAGAACTCCACCCTGATTGTAGAAAATATACTGCCTTTTTAGCCTTTGGTAACTGTTACCAATTTCGAAAATTACCGTTTGGACTTACTGTATCTTCAGCAGCATTCATTCGTAGCTTAAATGAAATTTTACCTGTTTATCTTCGTGACAACATTACTTCTTATGTTGACGATATTCTTATTGCTAAACGTTCTTGGAGTGAACACAACAAAATTTTGGACTCATTATTACGTATCTTTGCACGAGTTGGCATGACAGTGAACTTGGAAAAATCTGAATTTGGTCGTTCTCAGGTGAAATTTCTCGGTCACATTATTTCTACAGAAGGTATTCTTCCTGATCCAGAGAAATTAGACGCTATTCGTAATTATGCTGTTCCTACTACAAAACGTGATGTTCGTAGTTTCCTTGGTGTCTGTAATTTTCTGCGACGCTTTGTTAAATTGGACGATTTGGCCACACCTCGTTTATGTGAACTATCCGGAAAGAAATCTAATTGGTGTTGGGATGAGGAAGCTCAGTCAGAATTTGAACAGCTTCGTGATGCTTTAGTTGCTGCTCCACTTCTTTCACATCCGGATTTATCTAAAGAATTTTGTTTGGCGACGGACTCATCATACAAGGGCCTAGGGGCACACTTATTTCAAGAGATAGAAGAAAACGGCGTTGTAGTACAGAAGACTATTGCATTTGGAAGTCGTGTTCTCTCTAAATCAGAAAAGAATTATTCGATTACGGAACTTGAAGCTTTGGCTGTTGTTTGGGCTTTTACAAAATTTCGGACATTTTTGTTTGGCAGACATACTAAGGTTTACACCGATCATCGAGCTCTGGAATTTCTTATGTCAACAAAATTAACTCATGGCAGATTGTCACGATGGGCGTTGTACCTACAGGAATTTGATTTTAGTATTGTTTACATACAGGGTTCTTCTAAGATTGTTGCCGATGCTTTATCACGTGCACCTATGGGTTTGAAACAAAGTGCTGAAGAGGACTGCAAAGAAAACAATTATTGTTTGATGTATATTCAAGGTGTTGCGTTTGAGAACTTTATTTCGTCTTCGCTCCAGGACATCGCTAAGGAGCAAAATAAGGATCCAATCTGGAAGGACATTAAGGAGAAGTGGAGGAAAAAGGAAAGCGTAGCGATTAGACAGCATTATTTAGTCCGCAATGACATTCTTTTTAAACGAAAATCGGTCGACAACTCCGTTTGGTTAGTTTGTATTCCTGATGAGTGGGTCAATAAATTGATTTGGTATACGCATTTCAGTTATGCGCACTTTGGTCCCAGAAAATGCTTTCATAAATTACGAGAAAATTGTTACTTCAGTAATATGGAAAAACGTATTCGATCTGTTCTTGCCAAATGTAAATTATGTCAAATGGCTAAGCCTCCAACGATTTCTCACAGAGCACCGTTGTTTCCCGTCATTCCAGCGAAATTAAAGGAGATGGCTGCAGTCGATTTGTTCGGTCCAGTGGTTCGATCTACTAATGGTTTTGCGTACATTTTCGTAGCAGTGGAGCTGACATCAAAATATGTGTGTTTTACACCGTTACGCAAAGCAACAGCTCGTTCAGTATCTAACGCTTTCATCAAACATTTTCTTAAAGAAGTTGGTCATGTTGACAAGGTTATATCAGATAATGGATCACAGTTTCGTTCTAAAATTTGGCTTCGTACTCTACAGCGTCGTAAAATTAAACCAATCTTCATTTCACTTTTTCACCCTCAATCTAACGCTTCAGAGAGATGGATGAAGGAAATCAATAAATTGTGCCGTCTTTATTGTCATCAGAATCACAGAACTTGGGATCAGTATCTTCATATTTTTCAAAACATTCTGAATGAACTTCCTAATGACTCAACTTCTTTAGCGCCTCTATTGATATTAAAACATAAAGTACCAACAAATCGCATTTCTGAAATCGTTCCTTTTCCGCCTTCACGGAAACTGCGGCATTCTGAAGTTGTCAACCTGGCTCTGCAAAATATTGCATCTGCGGCTGCTAGAAGAGAGAAATCAGCTAAGCGTCCTGGTCGTTCAAAAATCTTGTCGGTTGGTCAAAAGGTGTTAGTTAAGTCTCACCGTTTGTCTCATAAAGGAAAAGGCTTGTGTCGCAAATTTTTTCTGCTTTATAACGGTCCATATAGAATTCGCAAAATTATACATGATAACACTGTTGAAGTAGAAACTCTTAAATCACGACGCTCTAAAGGAATACATCATATATCAAACGTAAAGATTTTTGTGGAATGACATACTTTAGAGAACTAACAGCTACATGTAAACACGCGGAGAGTACAAGGATACCGCGCTGTGTTTTGGCGGCGGCACATACTCAAAGCAACAGTGAAGTCTGCGCGCCGCACGAGGCAGTCGTTGACCGAAAACAATGACTTCCTACGTCACGCGCCTACAGCTGATCGAGCGCTCAGTGCGAATGCACTGACAGCCGTAAACAAATACACAGTTTAATTTCTCCGACTAAATTCAGTATAAAGCTATAGTGACTTGATGAATTATGTTATTAACATTCAGTATTTTTCAGGATACGGTTGTGTAAAATATTTAAGAACTTCAGGTAAATTCTGTGCGTGTCCGACGTTAAGACGACCTGCTATCGAGAAATTTTCAGGAAGAATGTAATTTCGAAGAAGAAACTAATTAACTAAAAAAAAAGGGTAACTATTAATTGAGTTTATTTTCAGGTAACAAATTTCCACTTAGGTACGTACTTTAGACGTAATTTGCTGCTCGCGATTACGTGATTCATACTTTGTGCTAATTTCATGTTCTATGAATTTACGTGTGAAGCGACGCGCTTGCGTACGTTAACTGAATTTGACAATGATTATTAATGAACTGGGTTGTAACTTGTGTATATTATGCATCGCTTGGCTGCACTGCTTTTTCACTGATGTCATTTTTTTAATTATGTGCCTGCTGTGCTTATTTATTTAAATTATAATTGTCACCTGATTAGTTGTGATGATATGTATGTAAGTTATACTTTGTGATTTATCTGCTTGCGCCTTCATGTTTACTTATTAAGATTACATATGAACATTTAATTGCTTATGCTGATATGATGCTAATGACCTGTTTATTATGTTAGATAACATATGTTTGCTGCTATGCGTATGGATTGCATATTTATACATATCTGTTGTTGTCATAATTACTCTTTAATTTGGTGTATAGAAATGCTGATATACTGTGTATGAACATAGAGTTTAGGTCACGCTATTGGATTAATTATAGATTGTTCGCTTGGCAGAGCCTCGTTGTAGGATTTGTGCTGCATCCACTTTTTGACATTCTGTTCTCTACTGGTATATTTACTCGCTAGTGCTTGTTTTGCTTACGCTCAGTGCCTTATATTTTTAAGATAAGAAAATGAACTGCTATAATTCGACGAACGACATTAGTACAAGAAACTTAATAGAAGTCACATGAGCTGAGGTTTTATGGAAGCTGTATAAATGTATGCTAATCGGAAGGAAGCTAACGACATGACATACCAATACTAGGTTTAGACCATTAACAGTTATTACACTGCATTTTTCGTGAGCAATTGAAATAGGAAGTGACACTTGATACAAGAAATACTCCACATGTTTGCTTCTGCCATAATTCTTGAAGTGGTGTACACACTGTGAAATATTATGATCATTCACACTCCGTAATCGTACTTAATTACTGAGAGTTATTCGAACTAAGTCTGTTAGAGGTCAGGTATGCATTTCTTTTATTTAATGATGGACAAGGAACCAAAATGTATCTTATAATTTATAATGAGTAGAAAATTTGGGTCAGATGGATTACACAGAGGTTGTGTGTGGACACTGTGTCTTCGGATTGTATGGGATGCTGAATTGAAGTTGCATTAGGATTTTATCTGTACTTGTTCGAGGAGACTGACTAGAGGAAAGAGTTGTTATGGAAGTGAAATGATATTGGTGCTGAGGTTTATATGTAGCGACGTATTATTGAGGTATTGAGAGTATATGAAGTTGATGATTATTGGAGTTTTTGTGGACAAGAGATAAGGTAAATGATATTGATGATAAGAGTTATATGAATCGACGTATTGAAGAAGTATTAGTGACGTATTGAGATTGTGTGAAGCTGATGATTATTGGAGTTTTGGTGTATAAGAGGTAAAGTAAGTGAGGAGCATATTTTTTTGTTGGTCTTATGGAACAAGGAGGATGAAGATACCAGACTAGAACACTAAAATAGAAGGAAGATAGTCTATACACACACTTTGTTAAATCACTAAGCAGTATATACTTTTTTTTGGAGAGAGGAAGTAATTGCATATCTTGGCTCACTGACAGTTGTTCAACAACAGTACATTTTGATCTGGCTTGGCAAACATTGGTCTTGACATGATGACTATGACGTTGACTAACTATTATTGACTGTTATACATTGCTGCCAGTACTACTTGAGACACATGATGAATATCGGATTTTGACAGAATTACATTTACACAATTAACACTATTCAATTACACAGTAGTATTTAATGTGGATGAGAGATGAGTGAGTGTGTTTTGTGTGTTTTCCTTTACTAATCCTACCCACCTATCTCCTAAATATTATTTTATTTATTTGTAGTGGCTTGCACTGACACCCATAAATATTATAGGTTTACTGGTATTTGAGTATTTGTAATAGTTAATAGGACAATTATCTGACATCATTTGTGTGTTTGTTATGATTTGTATGTTACTGTAAAAGCATTTGTATGTGCATTCAAACTATTGTTCATGCCTGAACTGTCTGATTAGTGAAGATAAATATTCTGAACTGTTACCTGCACTTTTCAACATGATGTGTGACATTTGGTCGTGTTTAATTTCTGCTGATGAACTGTGTGATCAGTGATTGTAAAAAAAAATTATGGACTGTTACTTGTACCTTTTCTTCATGATTGGTGCCACTAGGACATGTTTAATTTCTGCTCATAAACTCTGATGAACAGTGTGATCAGTGTTAGTGAATTTTGTGGAACTGCTTCTGCTGAGAAATGTGACTTTTTGGTGTCTGCACGTGCACTCAACATTGCTGGGTGCAACTGATGAACTGTTTCTACTGAAATAATGCCACTTGTTGCTGTTTGCACCTACTCAACATTGCTGGGTGCAGCTGATGAACTGTTTTTACTGAAATGAAGTCACTTGTTGGTGTCTGCACCTGCTCAACATTGCTGGGTGCCTCTGATGGACTGCTTCTACTGAAATAATGTCACTTGTTGGTGTCTGCACCTGCTCTCAACATCAATGGGTGCAACTGATTGACTGCTTCTACTGAAATGATGTCACTTGTTGCTGTCTGCACCAACTCAACATTGCTGGGTGCCACTGATGAACTGCTTCTACTGAACTAATGTGACTTGTTGCTGTGTGTACCTCTGCAAACTTTACTGGGTGCCACAGGTGGACTGCTTCTACTGAAATGGTGTCACTTGTTGGTGTCTGCACCTGCTCTCAACTTTGCTGGGTGCAACTGATGGACTGCTTCTACTGAAATGGTGTCACTTATTGGTGTCTGCACCTGCTTAACATTGCTGGGTACCTCTGATGGATTGCTTCTACTGAACTAATGTTACTTGTTGCTGGGTGTACCTGCTAAACTTTACTGGGTGCAACTGATGGACTGCTTCTACTGAAAAGATGTCACCTGTTAGTGTCTTTTTTTTGTATAAACTAATCATTGAAAGCATTTTATGTGAACATTTGTATAAACTGATTTTTTGTATATTGTGTAAACTATTATGTAAAGTCACATGTATGAAGAGAAGTTGTATTTCCTACTGTATTTTATATATTAGGTTAGTAAAAGGTCAGTGCAAAGCCAAAATTTTTAACTAATTATGTGATATTTAGGTATTAATATTATCTTTTATTTTTGTCTGTATTTTTCTGGACGAATTTGGTGGTATTTTCACCACCAATGCTGGCAAAAATACCATCAAATTCTGGCCTGTGGAGGAGGGGCATATGAAAGGTGGCTACACTGTGCCACTGCGCCAGAGATTGCGCCAAAGAGTACTATTAAGCCGCCTTCACGGTGCTTGTTGAGAGTTCGTAGCAGTCAGTGATTGTCGAGAATTCATAGCAGTCAGTGCTTGTCGAGAGATCGTAGAGGACAGTGCGTGTTAAGAGTTCGTGCCGAGATGTGCTAGTGGGCACTGCTGGTCGTGAAATCGGAGGGATATGTTGTAGTAAAGAGTGTTGTTCCATGTTGTATGCAGTTATTTGATGGGAGAGATAGCAGATGTTATTGTAATGAGTGCATTTCGTCAATATATATGAAGGTAAAAACTACAATGTTCTTTTATTAATTGTGTGTCTGAAATAATGCGTCACTACAGGTTCAGTCAACAAAGCATCTGGCTTGTGTTCTTGTATTAGAGTGAATTCTGGTTTTCTTGCGTAATTATAGTTTTCTAATTTTCTTTTGTCACGTCAGCATAGTTGGTATTTAAAAATTCTTGTCTTGTTGGAAAAGAACCGTGCCAGATGTGGACGTTGAGTCACACTCCCACATACAGAACAGTTACTCTTGTGCTTATTGGTGTTGTAGGTTTTATAGTTGCTGGGGACTTAATTAATTAACTGTGTTTACGAAAATTTTCTTACATTGTTTGTTGCAGTCAGATAGCGTAATAGTACTAGTCAGGGCCAACCGATTACGAAACACAGCGTAATCGGACATACAGCTACTAAAACTAAAAAAAAAAAAAAAAATCATTTTCAATCTTTTATTTAATTAAGCCCCCATGCAAAACATCGCAGGTTTAGAGGGTACGTGTTCCTGTTTCAGTGATTGCAAAATCGAGTAAAATTTACAGAAAAACTGGCAGTATGTGTCACTTTCCAGTATGATGATGCACTCTCTTTGGAATGGAGGTATGCGCTGGTTCAGTTTCGAAGGGTATAGAGTGTCATAAAGCAGTTACATCGTCTCTTGAAGCAAGTTAACCAAAGACTGTTGTCACTTGGTCCCGATATTTCCCATACTGGCACTGGAGTGTAGTTCATATCCAAGTTGTTCCCGCGCATGTTCTATTGGGGCAGATCTGGGGATCTTGCTAACCACGGGCGTGGCTCAACATCACGCTGGCAGTTCATAGAGACACGTGCACGAGCATCGTCCTGTTGAAAAATGGCACCGTGATACTGCCACGTGGGAGGCAACGCATGAGGATGCAGGATGTCCGTGGCACACCAGTGTGCTGTCAGAGTTCCCTCAAACACTACCAGCCAAGGTCTGAAGTCATGCAAGATCGGCCCCCACATCATGACAGCAGAACGTAACATTGTAAGGATGGGACATCACCCTAGCTCACAGCACCACTCGAGTCACAGCCATTTGTCTTGGACGTCAATGACACCTTACACAGCCAGCCGGTTTGGCCGAGCGGTTCTAGGCGCATCAATCTGGAACCGCCCGACCACTACGGTCGCAGGTTCGAATCCTGCCTCGGGCATGGATGTGTGTGACGTCCTTAGGTTATTTAGGTTTAAGTAGTTCCAAGTTCTAGGGGACTGATGACCTAAGATGTTAAGTCCCATAGTGCTCGCAGCCATTTGAACCATTGAACACCTTACACATGGCATGGTAATTCCCGGGTCTGGCTCCTGCTAGGCTAATGGTGTGGGAGGACACAGAATATTGTTGCACGGAGCCCATTATTTGTTCTCAAATGACAGTCACAGATATGAATTGGTTACGATGTGCAGGGTGCACGATACTGTGACCCTCCCATGTGGTGGTCTGGCGTGGTTGACGGGAACCTTGACAACGAGTTTGCCTGCCCTGACATTCCCATGCAGGCCCAACATCACAGTACTGTCACGACCGAATGCCCTGTAAATCTGGATATTGCCCGATTGGTCCAGTTGGCCAAATGAAGCCCCACATTGTGGCCTCTTTCGAACCGCGTAAGGTGGTGGTTTTGGTATCACACAAGCAAGGGACTTCTCCGCATCCTTCATGGTAATCACTCGACATCTGATGCTGCTCACACCACTTACAGGCTCTGTCTCTTCCCGACCCTGGTAACAATGTGCAGTGCTAAAGCATTGACTGCACACCGACCAGCGGAGCGCCGTGAAACGGAGTTGAGAACGCGCTGACTTGAGGGTCAGTGGAAATAGCAGGCTGTGCCACACCTCCAGCAAGACAGAGTTCAGCGCCCTCTGTCAACACTGATTTAACCAGCTGCTCATTGCTGGTTGGCACACTTCAATCGCAGACTTTGAGAGCATCGGTACTGAGTAATAGGAAAACATTACCTACCCTGCTTTCTGCGAGTAGTAATAGAGAGTAAAGTACTTGCAAGTAGGAGGCACAGGAAGTCACTTCATAAAGAGAACTTAAGTTTCTTTTCCTTTTAGAAATAAAGTTTTCAATTAATCTTCAAGCGTTTTGTACAGATGATATAGGATTCCTGCCATAGGCTCTTCTTCCTTGTTTTGTGTTGGTGCTGACACAGCAAACAATACTAGTCCTGAACGACGCTAAGGCACTCTCGTGGCCATTCCACTGCTCAGAGGGAATTGCAACTCGAACGTGCCCTCTAATGCCTGGAACTTGAAGTTGCACTGACATCCGACCTCGCCTCCTGTGTGCTACACTTTCTTTGTCAGGAAAGTACAATTAATGTGAAGATGGGATCACTTCCAAATCTGCTGCTTCACGGTGCACACACGAACTGAGAAGAGGGCGCCATACTCAGCCCCTGTTGTAATTGTGACATCACGTAACAGCTTTGTCTGATTACGAGAACAGCTGCGAGAAGAAGCTGGTCCGTTCGCAGCAGGGAGGGCTGGCTGTGGTGCTCCACAGATGCGCTGCTCTCTGGACGTCCTTCGTCACGTAGAAGAGAACCTTACTCCAGTTACTCGAAACGTAGCGCGTCCCATGTGCTCTTACAGCGCAGCACAGGTCAGAACTCGTCTCCGCTCTGTGCATGTGCATACCGTGAAGTGGGAGATTTGTAGGTGACCCCAACTTCAAACTTATTTTAGACCCAAACGTGCTTTTCTGGACATGGGTTCCCTACCAAAACTTCACCTACTGTTTCTCCTGGAAGACTGTAATGCGAAACGCTTTGAGGGTCGAGTAGAGATGACTGTGGAATCATTCTGACGACGACACGAACAGTAGATACTAAAATTCGCCGATACTAAGCGACTCTGACAAAGGACAACTGATCATCCAATGCAAGACAAACGGCCCCAGCAGAGGCAGAGAACACATCGCTTGTGGTTACGTAAAGAGCACTTGAGTTCTGGGGAGCAGGTAGGATGTTATCGAAGGTAGTGGTCTGACATGATGGCTTGAAGTCGAGAGTGCTGGTGGTAATCTCATTGAGCAAAGAGCGAGATGGGCAATAAGAGAAGTCTTACATTTTGACAGAGCACTGAAAGATCAAAAATGTTCAAATGTGTGTGAACTCTTATGGGACTTAACTGCTAAGGTCATCAGTCCCTAAGCTTACACACTACTTAACCTAAATTATCCTAAGGACAAACACACACACCCATGCCCGAGGGAGGACTCGAACCTCCGCCTGGACCACTAAAAGATCGAAGGCGAATCAAAGCA
This sequence comes from Schistocerca piceifrons, assembly GCF_021461385.2. NCBI lineage: Eukaryota > Metazoa > Arthropoda > Insecta > Orthoptera > Acrididae > Schistocerca > Schistocerca piceifrons. The sequence goes on from NC_060145.1 coordinate 17,294,613, forward strand.
CCAGGAAAAACTCAGCATTCGCACAGAGCTATTGAGGTCCTTAAAACAACCGAACAAGACAAACTATTCCACCTAGTGTGCAAGATATATTACACAGGTGAAATGCAGGGTGACAATTATTGAACTAAATGAAATAAAATCGTCATAAGCGGTTTGCATCGGGACGTTTAAACTGCATGGTTGGCTGCAGGGAATTATGGGAGTTGTATGGTTTGTTTTAGAGAAGAAGCCTACTTTCATTTGGATGGGTTCATCAATAAGCAAAATTGGTGCTTTTGGGGGACAAAGAACCTGCATTTCGCGACCGAGAAGTCTCCTCACATTCAACGGGTGACTGTGTGGTGTGCAATGTCCAGTCAGGTAATAATCTGTGGGATATTCCATGATGGTAGAGTGACTACTGAACGGTGTGATTTCATCCCCATTGTCCCAACGACAAGATGTGGTTCATGCAAGACGGAGCTCGACCCCATCGGAGCAGGAGAGTGTCTGATGACCTGGAGGAGTACTTTAGGGACCGCATTCTGGCTCTGGGGTACCCGGAGGCCACTGGAATGGGCCTCGATTACCCGTCATGCGACTCCTTTTCGCGAGGCTGTATCAAAGACAAGGTGCGCAGCAATAACCCCAAAACCACTGCTGAGCTGAAGACAGCCGTTCAACACGTCACAGACAGCATCGATATTCCGACGCTTCAGCGGGTCCTGCAGAATTTGCTATTCGCCCCCGGCACATCGTCGCCAGTAATGGCAGACATATCGAACATGTCATAACCTAAATCCGAGTATCTGTAGCGACGTTTACATGCTGAATAAAGTGCGTGCACGCCGTAGTTTGTAACTAATTTACTTTTTTTCATATAGTTCAATAATTGTCACCCTGCACCTTGAGTCCTTAAGAAGAATTTGAGGATGCCAATTCCAAAGAAGTCCGGTGCTGACAGGTCTGAGCTACTAAAACATGAGCTTAATATTTTATGGTTGCGAAATAACGACACGAATTATTTTCAGAGAGAGGGAAAATGGGTAGAGGCCGACTTCGGTGAAGATCAGTATAGGTTCGGAGAAATGTAAGAAGACGCTACTGACGCAGCGACACATCATAGAAGACACTATAAAGAAAGCGAAACCTACGTTTATAGTATTGACAATGTTGCCTGGGATTCGCTTTTTCAAGTTCTGAAGATAGGATAAGATTATCTACAACAGTTACACAAAACCACACTGCTGTTCTAACGGTCAAAGAACATGCAAGGGACGCAGTGGTTGAAAGGAGAATGAGATGAGAGTTGTAGAAGATGAAGATCAAGAAAAGTCAGACAAGTGGAAAGGAATACAGTCGAGTTAAATCAAGTAATCTTGAGAGAATTAAGTTAACAGATGACACACAAGACTTAGTGGATGAGATTGTCGTATACGGGTTGCAAAACAACTGACGATGGCCGAAGTAGATAAGATATCAAATGCAAACTGCCAATAGCAAGAAAACTGTGCCTGAAAGAGATAAATCTTTTAACATCGAATATAAATTTAACGGTTAGGAAGTTTCCTCTGAAAATATTTGGTGCGTAGCCTTACATGGAAGTGAAATGTGGATGATAAACGCTACAAAACAAGGAGAAGACAAGCTTGTGAAATCTACATCTACATCCATACTCCACAAGCCACCTGACGGTGTGTGGCAGAGGGTACCTTGAGTACCTCTATCGGATCTCCCTTCTATTCCAGTCTCGTATTGTTCGTGGAAAGAAGGATTGTCGGTATGCCTCCGTGTGGGCTCTAATCTCTCTGATTTTATCCTCATGGTCTCTTCGCGAGATATACGTAGGAGGGAGCAATATACTGTTTGACTCCTCGGTGAAGGTATGTTCTCGAAACTTCAACAAAAGCCCGTACCGAGCTACTGAGCGTCTCTCTTGCAGAGTCTTCCACTGGAGCTTATCTATCATCTCCGTAACGCTTTCGCGATTACTAAATGATCCTGTAACGAAGCGCGCTGCTCTCCGTTGGATCTTCTCTATCTCTTCTATCAACCCTATCTGGTACGGATCCCACACTGCTGAGCAGTATTCAAGCAGTGGGCGAACAAGCGTACTGTAACCTACTTCCTTTGTTTTCGGATTGCATTTCCTTAGGATTCTTCCAATGAATCTCAGTCTGGCATCTGCTTTACCGACGACCAACTTTATATGATCATTACATTTTAAATCACTCCTAATGCCTACTCCCAGATAATTTACGGAATTAACTGCTTCCAGTTGCTGACCTGCTATTTTGTAGCTAAATGGTAAAGGATCTTTCTTTCTATATATTAGCAGCATATAACACTTGTCTACATTGAGATTCAATTTCCATTCCCTGCACCATGCGTCAATTCGCTGCAGATCCTCCTGCATTTCGGTACAATTTTCCATTGTTACAACCTCTCGATATACCACTGCATCATCCGCAAAAAGCCTCAGTGAACTTCCGATGTCATCCACAAGGTCATTTATGTATATTGTGAAAAGCAACGGTCCTATGACACTCCCCTGCGGCACACCTGAAATCACTCTTACTTCGGAAGACTTCTCTCCATTGAGAATGACATGCTGTGTTCTGTTATCTACGAACTCTTCAATCCAATCACACAACTGGTCTGATAGTCCATATGCTCTTACTTTGTTCATTAAACGACTGTGAGGAACTGTATCGAAAGCCTTGCGGAAGTCAAGAAACACTGCATCTACCTGTGAACTCGTGTCTATGGCCGTCTGAGTCTCGTGGACGAATAGCGCGAGCTGCGTTTCACACGACCGTCTTTTTCGAAACCCATGCTGATTCCTACAGGGTAGATTTCTAGTCTCCAGAAAAGTCATTATACTAGAATATAATACGTGTTCCAAAATTCTACAACTGATCGACGTTAGAGATATAGGTCTATAGTTCTGCACATCTGTTCGTCGTCCCTTCTTGAAAATGGGGATGACCTGTGCCCTTTTCCAATCCTTTGGAACGCTACGCTCTTCTAGAGACCTACGGTAAACCGCTGAAAGACGGGGGGCAAGTTCCTTCGCGTACTCTGTGTAAAATCGAACTGGTATCCCATCAGGTCCAGCGGCCTTTCCTCTTTTGAGCAATTTTAATTGTTTCTCTATCCCTCTGTCGTCTATTTCGATATCTACCATTTTGTCATCTGTACGACAATCTAGAGAAGGGACTACAGTGCAGTCTTCCTCTGTGAAACAGCTTTGGAAAAAGACATTTAGTATTTCGGCCTTTAGTCTCTCATGCTCTGTTTCAGTACCATTTTGGTCACAGAGTGTCTGGACATTTTGTTTTGATCCACCTACCGCTTTCACGTAAGACCAAAATTTCTTAGGAACCAAAGTTTCTTAGCCTGGTGCTAGAGAAGAATACTGAAGATTAGTTGGATATATCGAGTAACTGATGAAAAGGTACTGATTCGAATTACGAATAAAAGAGAGACGTGACGGGACTTGACTAAAGAAGAGATAGATTGCTAGAAAACATCCTGAAGCATCAATAAATCATCTGTCTGGTTATGGATGGAAGTGTTCGGGATAAAAATTGCAGAGGGAGAGGAAGGCCTGAATGCAGTAAGCAGATTCAAAAGAATGTAGGATGCAGTAATTTAATTATTCAGAGATGAGGAGACTTGCAGAAGATGAAGTAGCGTGGAGAGCTGCATCGGGCCAGTCTTCGGACAGAAGACCACAACAACATCAATGGAGAAATAGAACGATAGAAATATTTACTCAAACTAATATTTATGATCAGAAGCCATACAACAACCACAAAAGGGAAAATAAAATACGCCTCACTAAGATACCACATTACTACCATTCCCAAATTGGTCACATTAGTAAAGCGTCTTTGTGTCGTGAGAGAGCAAGAAGAGGAAACTCACGATTAGGCTTTTTTTTGCCATTGTACCGGAAGACTGTCTCAACTTGATCTCTAATTAAGAAGTTTACGATACAGAATGAAGAGGTGCGGCACTACAAGCTTCACAAGTAATCCAAAGGACAGTCAGCCGAGCTATGTTCTACACATTGTGAGTTTGGATTTTTACAGTTCTCAAACATCATTTGTGACTAAAGCATAGCGTTACTAAGTTCTTTGCCGATCGTTACTGCTGTTCTTGAAGTATGTGAATGATCTCTCTTCTTATGTGAAACAAGAAGCAAAACTGACACTGTTTGCTGATGATACAAGCATCATTATTAATCCAGCAAAAGAGACTCCAATAGAAAATGATTCAAATAATGTCTTTGGAAAAGTTATTGATTGATTTTCTGTGAATGGACTGGCTCTGAACTTTGCAAAAACACGGCACATCCAATTTTCTTCTGCAAGCAGTACAGTTCCTTCAATAAATATAACACATCAACAGAAGTCAGTAGCCAGGTTAGAGCATACTAACTTTTTGGGGTGTTCATACAGATGAGAATCTTAATTGGAAAATTCGAATTTTGGATCTCCTAAAGCGACTAGGTTCAGCAACTTTTGCAATCAGAGTAACTGCTAATTTTGAGGATATAGAAATTAGCAAGCTATCATACTTTGCATACTTTCACTCTCTGATGTCGTACGGAATAATATTTTGGGGTAACTCAACACTTAGGCAAAAAGTATTCACTGCTCAAAAGAAGTGCTTAGAATAATGTGTGGGGCTCATAGTCGCACATCTTGTTGGCATCTGTTTAACAGGTTAGGAATTCTTACAACAGCCTCACACTAAATTTACTCAGTAATGAAATTTGTTTTCAATAACATGTACCAATTTAAAAACAACAGTGACATTTATGATAATAATACCAGAAGAAACAAGGACTTGGACTATCCTCTACTTAACCAATCTTTGACACAGAAAGGGGTAAAACCTGGTACTGTAAAACTTTTCGATAAATTACCAGATGAAATAAAATGTCTGACAGACAGCAGTAATGGGTTCAAAAATAAATTGAAATCATATGTCCTTAACAACTCATTCTACACCATATATGAATTGTTGAAAAAAAAATCTATAGGTATAATAGATGCATGTTGTGCCATTTAAGGGAATGGGGTAGGTAACAAAGATTTTAAGCTTAAAAAGAAAAGAAAACCTTGATTCATGTGTGCATTTCGTATGCACTTGAGACGTTCTACATCATAACGGTTGCCGTGAGACTGATCAATGGAACACGTAACTGTCTAACGGCCTTCAGACACTCCCGAAGACAAAACGGCTGGACAAAATGATACAGCGTGTGACCAAAAAAAAAAAAAAAAAATCGCCGATATATCTTAGAATATTGTGCCGGGTGGCAAACAGGTAATACAGCTTGTTGACCAATAGGATTTCTCGCAAATGAACTGTACCAATTCTTTGAGAGACGATGGCCCTTTATCGTTTCCCAGTACAAAGTACGACGCCTCGAAAATAGAATGTACCAGTACTTTTGGGGCCAGAAAAGAGCTAGGCATACCACTGCTGGCGAATCAGTATACCCACAGAGTCGTCACAGTACACGTGTGAACAAAAGGCAACGTGAATGCTGTACAGAGCAATCAGATAAGAAGCTGTGTAAAGGCTGTGTTTACTTCAGTGACTTCACTCTAGTCTGTCGGATGCCAGCACTGCAGGCTTCTGTGAGCAAAGACAGCGGTACCTGTAAGGCACGTGACCCGGTCATCCAGATTAACATGATATGTATGCTCACCTTCATGTCTCGCCGTTTCACCGTACCGGACTGATAAACTGCTCTGAGGGCTGCAGACTTATATCGCTCTCAGCCGTGCAGATATGATACCGCTGGAGAGTATCTGTGACGGACAGGATTCTCCACGCCATCGTCGCAGCCGATCTGTGAATTCATGTTAGAAGATATAGATACCAATCAACTACGAGCTGGTGTTCGCAGATGTATTTATCAGAGCAGCTTCGTCATGTAGTGATCAACACGTTGCGTCAGATTTTCTTTGAGGGGAGGAAAAGAATGTGCGTGCGAGTGTGTGTGTGTATGTGTGTGTGTGTGTGTGTGTGTGTGTGTGTGTGTGTGTGTGAGAGAGAGAGAGAGAGAGAGAGAGAGAGAACCAGTGTGTTCCTAGCATCTTGGGTTCAAGTAACAGAGTTCAAAAAATGGCTCTGAGCACTATGGGACTTAACATCTGTGGTCATCAGTCCCCTAGAGCTTAGATCTACTTAAACCTAACTAACCTAAGGACATCACACACATCCATGCCCGAGGCAGGATTCGAAACTGCGACCGTAGCGGTCACGCAGTTCCAGACTGAAGCGCCTAGAACCGCACGGCCACACCGGCCGGCCAAATAATAGAGTTGTCAGCGCTTCAGACAGATTACTCTGAATTGTTGTTGTTGTGGTCTTCAGTCCTGAGACTGGTTTGATGCAGCTCTCCATGCTACTCTATCCTGTGCAAGCTCCTTCATCTACCAGTACCTACTGCAACCTACATCCTTCTGAATCTGCTTAGTGTATTCATCTCTTGGTCGCCCTCTACGATTCTTACCCTCCACGCTGCCCTCCAATGCTAAATTTGTGATCCCTTGATGCCTCAGGACGTGTGCTACCAACCGATCCCGTCTTCTTGTCAAGTTGTGCCACAAACTCCTCTTCTCCCCAATCCTATTCAATACCCCCTCATTAGTTACGTGATTTACCCACCTAATCTTCAACATTCTTCTGAAGCACCACTTTTCGAAAGCTTCTATTCTCTTCTTGTCTAAACTATTTATTGTCCATGTTTCACTTCCATACATGGCTACCCTCCATACAAATACTTTCAGAAACGACTTCCTGACACTTAAATCTATACTCGATGTTAACAAATTTCTCTTCTTCAGAAACTCTTTCCTTGCCATTGCCAGGATACATTTTATATCCTCTCTACTTCGACCATCATCAGCTATTTTGCTCCCCAAATAGCAAAACTCCTTTACTACTTTAACTGTCTCATTTCGTAATCTAATTCCCTCAGCATCACCCGACTTAATTCGACTACATTCCATTATCCTCGTTTTGCTTTTGTTGATGTTCATCTCCTATCCTCCTTTCAAGACACTGTCCGTTCCGTTCAACTGCTCTTCCAAGTCCTTTGCTATCTCTGACAGAATTACAATGTCATCGGCGAACCTCAAAGTTTTTATTTCTTCTCCATGGATTTTAATACCCACTCCGAATTTTTCTTTTGTTTCCTTTACTGCTTGCTCAATATACAGATTGAATAACATCGGGGACAGGCTACAACCCTGTCTCATTCCCTTCCCAACCGCTGCTTCCCTTTCGTGCCCATCGACTCTTATAACTGCCATCTGGTTCCTGTACAAATTGTAAATAGCCTTTCGCTCCCTGTATTTTACCCCTGCCACCTTTAGAATTTGAAAGAGAGTATTCTGGTCAACATTATCAAAAGCTTTCTCTAAGTCTACAAATGCTAGAAACGTAGGTTTGCCTTTCCTTAATCTATTTTCTAAGGTAAGTCGTAGGGTCAGTATTGCCTCACGTGTTCCAACATTTCTACGGAAACCAAACTGATCTTCCCCGAGGTCAGCTTCTACCAGTTTTTCCATTCGTCTGTAAGTAATTCGCGTTAATATTTTGCAGCTGTGACTTATTAAACTGATAGTTCGGTAATTTTCACATGTGTCAACACCTGCTTTCTTTGGGATTGGAATTATTATATTCTTCTTGAAGTCTGTGGGTATTTCGCCTGTCTCGTACATCTTGCTCACCAGATGGTACAGTTTTGTCAGGAATGGCTCTCCCAAGGCCGTCAATAGTTCTAATGGAATGTTGTCTACTCCCGGGGCCTTGTTTCGACTCAGGTCTTTCAGTGCTCTGTCAAACTCTTCACGCAGTATCGTATCTCCCATTTCATCTTCATCTACATCCTCTTCCATTTCCATAATATTGTGCTCAAGTACATCGCCCTTGTATAGACCCTCTATATACTCCTTCCACCTTTCTGATTTCCCTTCTTTGCTTAGAACTGAGTTTCCATCTGAGCTCTTGATATTCATAGAAGTCGCTCCCTTTTCTCCAAAGGTATCTTTAATTTTCCTGTAGGCAGTATCTATCTTACCCGTAGTGAGATAAGCCCCTACATCCTAAATCTCTGTCTTACCATTATATAATCTATCTCATACCTTTCAGTATCTCCAGGATTCTTGAACCAAGTGTTAGCTATGATTAAGTTATGCTCTGTGCAAAATTCTACCAGACGGCGTCTTTCATTTCTTACCCCCAATCCATATTCACCTACTATGTTTCCTTCTCTCCCTTTTCCTACTCTCGAATTCCAGTCACCCGTGACTATTAAATTTTCGTCTCCCTTCACTACCTGAATAATTTCTTTTATCTCGTCATACATTTCCTCAATTTCTTCGTAATCTGCAGAGCTAGTTGGCATATTAACTTGTACTACTGTAGTAGGCATGGGCTTCGTGTCTATCTTGGCCACTATAATACGTTCACTATACTGTTTGTAGTAGCTTACCCGCACTCCTATTTTTTTTATTCATTATTAAACCTGAAAATTTTCATGATAATTGGTTGGCTCTGAGCACTATAGGACTCAACTGCTGAGGTCATAAGCCCCTAGAACTTAGAACTATTTAAACCTAACTAACCTAAGGACAACACACACATCCATGCCCGAGGCAGGATTCGAACCTGCGACCGTAGCGGTCGCGCGGTTCCAGTCTGTAGCGCCAGAACCGCTCGGCCATTTTCATGATACTTTACCTTGACATAAACCTCTGAAAACTGGAGGAGTCCGGCGGTAGTGTATGTGAGACAGAGTGACTCAGCTAGACTAGTCGTGGAGGCGAACTCTGGTTAGTTTTCTGTACCGAACAAACGAACGAAATACCTGCCGTCCATCCCTCTGCTACTGCGACGTCACTCTGCTGGATTCTCTCCTCTGCCTTTCGTAATCTTAGACCGACTACAGGCGATGGATCTGAATCTAACCGACTGCTTCAAGCGGAAGGATCTCTGTTCACTGAACCATAATTTTCACGTGATAAAGGTCGGTTCCGCTGTGACGTCACAGTCACTTTAGGCTACAGCATAAAATTGCTTGAAATTGTCCGTCACTTTTCTTATATTTACGATATCAGCGTTCATCTTGTGATTCGAAGTTTTCGCTTTTGGTTTCATTCTCAGAATTTCTACCCCGCACTGCCAACATTTGTTGGAACTCGGAACCACCTCTTATTCGCAGTGACGTAACAGGTTTTGTGGGAGATACCTTCTGTGAATCAGTGCCACCATATCTCACGTTTGAACACCGCTCTCCATATTATTTGACAGTTCCTGTATACAGAATATTAAAACAAGGTATGTGTCTCAGTCGAAACACAAGATCAAAATATCTCGGTACAGGGAATTTGTTTCACGAAAAAGACAAAGTTCTAATTATTGTTAGCCAGCTAAAACATCAATAATTTTCAGGAAACTTTGCCTTGACATAAACCGATTCAAAATTTATAATATGCTAATCCGATGCAGTAATTTGACATACATACAGGAAACGTATTTTCAGTTGCGAATACGGGCAACCTCCAGCTGTGACTAGAGTGGAATGACGACGTCGAAAATTTGTGCCCGCCCCGGACTCGACCCCGGATTTACCACTACTCGCCAGCAATCGCCTTGAGCATTTCTACTATCCGTGCACACTTCACTCGAGACCCAAACTTCCATACGCCGTCGTTTGCGAATTATTAACCTGCACAAGTACACTTCCTACAGTTCCTGTACTGGGGAGACATTTAATGGAAAGTCGCTAGCCTTGTATCGGGGATAAATACGATATTTCAGTGCCTGTGATTGTAAGATATTCGATGCAATGTTCTTTCGGACATGTTTGTGTGTCCTAAGGAGCATTGTATCGCTTTTCTGCCAAACATAGGTGAGCCGTACGTGGCTCGTGTTCGTGCCATATCTCATTTGAGATCCTGTTTTTACTGTACTACCATCTCGTTATGTTAATTACTGGTGTCACAGAGTTGCCGCCTTGCCTGCCCGTGAGCGGCAGCAGCGGCGCTTATCGATATAAGCCCTGGCGTATTATCTTTGCTGACTGCTATTACTTCCCGGTTGTCGTGTGTTCGGGGTTAGTTCGGATCTGCCAGTGAGTTGGGAGGTGCTGGCAGTGCAGCTCGGACCTGGCAGTGTTTGACTTGGGACGCGGCAGAAGTTCAGTCGGGGCGCAGCTGCAGTGAGGTCCAGACAGACATGACTCGCCCCACGGTTGCCGATACATATCACTTGAGTGCGGACCACCTTGGTCGGTCGTCTTGTCGGACGACGTGTATGTTGGCCGGCGATCGTTTATGGATTGCCTGTGTGTGCCTACTCGTGATTCGTCCTTGTTATTGCACAGTCGCTGCCGTTAGTATTGCCTAGTCCTTTGTGCAAGTGTTCGTGAAACTGTGTGTAGCTTGTGAAGTCGACTGCTCCGTTATTTTGGTGCTGTCTCCGTGCTGGTGTGTGGCAGTCGGTCGGTTGGTGTGGATCAGCCAGGAAATCTCCGCGCGGCGCAGTAGGCCGGGCCCACTGGCGGTCTCTACGCAGTGTCGGAGTGTGTGGGAGCTGTTCCGACTGCTACGTGGTTCGTGGCTCTCCGACCCAGGACATCAAAGTTGACTGGTGATTTAATTACCGAGGCCAGTCTGTTCATATTGTGCTGCTGGTTTTCATGATCGGCTGTTGGGGGTATTCCCGTGAGCAACAGCGAGTGTTCGAGTTGGCGAAAGTTTGGCCACCATCCGGTGGAGTTTAACTGTATTTTGGTTATTTGAAGTCCAAGTGGACCAGTGGAATTTTCTGCCTTGTGGCCGTTAGCTTTCCGGTTACCTGGCCTGACCGCTGACGTGAAATTCAGGCAGTGTCCTTTCCTCGCCGTGTTGTCGCTGTCCAACACGTGTGTGTAGTTTTGACAGATTATGCATACTTGGTTGTGGGCGGCTACGCCTTTTACGTTTTGGCTTTGGAGTGCTTTGTGTACTGGTCGGGTGGAAAAGCAAGTCGTCTTGTCGGTGGGTCCGCTGACTGTCTCTTGGTTGGGTTGCCGGCGGATCGGGTATAGTTGGGCCGACTACCTGTCTCCCCTAAGCGAACGTTAATATTCCAAGTGCAGACCGACCCCTGGAAACGTCTGAGCGCCACTGGCTGTACTGCCTTTTCTTACTGGTGTTACATTGTGTATTTTAATGGCTCATAGCCGATAGTTTGAATTTGTATGCTTTTGTTTGGGTTATAATAATAGGCCATAAGCCGTTTTAAAATTTAAATTCCTTACTTGTTAAATCTTAGATTGTTTGGGCCTTCAGCCTCATTTAGAAAAAATTGTATAAGGATAAAGCCTTGGGCCTTCTGCCTTGTAAAAATATATTGCAGTTGTGTTTTGAATCATGGGCCTCCAGCCGTTTTATTGTTAAGTCATAGATTGTTTGGGCCTTCAGCCTCCTTTTTTAAAATTATTTAAGGATAAAGCTTTGGGCCTTCCGCCTTTAAAAATTTATTGTAGTTGTGTTTTTAAATCATGGGTCTTCAGCCGTTTTAAAATTAAAATTCCTTGACGAAATAAATCTCGGGTGAACAGCCTGGTATGAGTGTGCATAGGATGATGGTAACGTGGCCGATTGCTGAAATACTGTGTCCTATGCACACTCATACCAGGCTGTTCACCCGAGATTTATTTCGTCATAAAATACGCCTGGAGAAATTAAACATACATTAAAATTCCTTTCAAATTCTGAAGGTGGCAGGGGTAAAATACAGGAAGCGAAAGGCTATTTGTACAGAAACCAGATGGCAGTTGTAAGAGTCGAGGGGCATGAAAGGGATGCAGCGGTTGGGAAGGGAGTGAGACAGGGTTGTAGCCTGTCCCCGATGTTATTCAATCTGTATATTGAGCAAGCAGTAAAGGAAACAAAGGAAAAATTCGGAGTAGGTATTAAAATCCATGGAGAAGAAATAAAAACTTTGAGGTTCGCCGATAACATTGTAATTCCGTCAGAGACAGCAAAGGACTTGGAAGAGCAGTTGAACGGAATGGGCAGTGTCTTGAAAGGAGGATATAAGATGAACATCAACAAAAGCAAAACGACGATAATGGAATGTGGTCAAATAAGTCGGGTGATGCTGAGGGAATTAGATTAGGAAATAAGGTACTTAAAGTAGTAAAGGAGTTTTGCTATTTGGGGAGCAAAATAACTGATGATGGTCGAAGTAGAGAGGATATAAAATGTATCCTGGCAATGGCAAGGAAAGCGTTTCTGAAGAAGAGAATTTTGTTAACATAGAGTATAGATTTAAGTGTCAGGAAGTCGTTTCTCAAAGTATTTGTATGGAGTGTAGCCATGTATGGAAGTGAAACATGGACAATGAATAGTTTCGACAAGAAGAGAATAGAAGCTTTCGAAATGTGGTGCTACAGAAGAATGCTGAAGATTAGATGGGTAGATCACATAACTAATGAGGAGTATTGAATAGGATTGGGGAGAAAAGGAGTTTGTGGCACAACTTGACAAGAAGAAGGGACCGGTTGGTAGGGCATGTTCTGAGGCATCAAGGGATCACAAATTTAGCATTGGAGGGCAGCGCGGAGGGTAAAAATCGTAGAGGGCGACCAAGAGGTGAATACACTAAACAGATTCAGAGGGATGTTGGTTGCAGTAAGTACTGGGAGATGAAGAAGCTTGCACAGGATATAGTAGCATGGAGAGCTGCATCAAACCAGTCTCAGGACTGAAGACCACAACAACAACAACAATTGTGAAGTCTTAGATTGTTTGGGCTTTCAGCCTCATTTGAAATATTATTTAAGGATAAAACCTTACGCTTTCTGCCTTTTGAAAATTTATTGTAGTTGCCTTTTAAACCATGGGTCTTCAGCCGTTTTAAAAATTAAAGAGGTTGTGCCCTTAAGCCATAAGATTGTGTGACATATTCAGTCGATTGTTACGCTCGGAAATTTGCCCTGTAATGTTTGGATTACTAAAAAAGTTATATGTGTTCGAGTGTAGCTGACAGCCAATCATTTTTGATCCCTTTCCACAGTTCCAACTACCTGTCCTGTGCTGCAGATTTAACCGGGCGTTTCAATAAGCACTACAATATCGTATCGATTTCGATCTATATTTCAACTACGTTCTGGTTTTTTTTTTCTTTTTTTTGCGTCTTAGTTTCGTATGTTTTTAGCTCATCGATCTCAATGTCATCTGTCATCGCGGTCCCATTGTACGGGGTGTTCAAAAAGTCTCTTCGCAATGCCGTATGATTGTTAGCCGCGCGTGCCGTATGCCGCAGTGAATATACCGAAATGAAACTCAATGAAATACAAGTTATTAATTTGTTGAATATTCATTTTTACTTACAGATTTCCACATTAAATGTTGAAAGTGTCCCCCCTGTTGTTGAATACACAATTCAAATCGTCTAATCATGTTTCCAAACACAAGCTATAACATTTCTTGTGGATATTGCAGTTCTCAATTCATCGGTGGATTTTGGACGGTTTCCATAAAGAGTTGCTTACGCTGCGTCCCAGAAGAAAAAGTCAGGTGATGTTAGGTCAGGCTTTCTTGGAGGCCAAGTCACTGTGAAATTATGCGATCACCAAAAACATGAGAAAGCAGTGACATTGAAACGGGAGCTGTATGCGCCGTTGCACCATCTTGTTGAAAATAACCGTTCAGAATTTAACTTAACACAAGTTCTCTTATGAATGGGTACAGAATATCACTGCAGTATCGTTGTGCGTTTATTGTTTCGTTGAAAAATATGGGACCCACAATCCGTCGTCTAGAAATTGCAATCCAAACTCCTATTTTCACAGAATGAAGTGGCTCCTCATGAATACACAATGGATTTGCAGTACTCCACATACGAGAATTTTGCGAGTTCACGTACCCGGATTAATGAAACAACGCCTCATCAGTGAAAAACGTTTCATTAAGAATATCCCTTCCATTTTGTTGAATGAAATTTTTGAACCATTGCCAATAATGCAGTCTCTTGCCATGATCAGTATTTTTCAGTTCTTGCACGTCTGTCACTTTGTATGAGAGAAGTTCCAATTTTTTCCTTAGGGCTGTGTGGGCCGTTGCGACACTAACTTCGATTTCCTGGGCGAGTTTTCTTACTGTCTTGTTCGGACTCGTTTACATTTTATCGGAAATATCGAGTAGTTTATCCTAAGACAAAACGCTAGGACGACCACTTCTCGGTGCATCTGTCACTGAACCCGTACTTCGAAATTTGTTAGTCAAATCTCGAACAGTATCGCGATGTGGGCGTGTTGTCTCCGGGGAAACTGAATTAAATGTTTGACGAACTGAAACTGTGTATTGACCGCCAGCTTTGAACACTTGTTCGACTAAAAACACACGTTCTTCAATGGTTAGCATTTTAACAGCGACAAAAACGAAACAAACGAACAAAGGAACTAAACTAAAACGTTTCACGTCAACAAGTAACGACACACACCAACGATACTACTAACGCTGTCTGAGATAAACGAAACAGTGGAATGTTGGGAGAGTCCACTTGAAGGGAAGTAACCCAGGTAGGCGAACAATCGAACGGCACGCGCGGCTAACAATCATACGGCACTGCGGAGAGACTTTTTGAACACCCCGTATGTTATAACTACGACTTACATGCGAACACAAGCGGCAATCAGTGAGGACTCCCGAATTTGATTTTGATGCGATGAAGCTTGCTTAAAACTGACTTTTGATGTCATTTGAAACTGTATAAATAATAATTTTATTCAAAAGACACGCTGTCGTTCTGAGATAAGGCTTAGCCCTGGCGCCAGGTTGCGGGCGGCCATCGCGTATGACTTGAGGTCACGGTTTGAGGCGTTACCCCCTGTCCCACATTGAGAGTTAAAAATGGCAAAGGTTTCTCAAAGGTGCGACGAGCGTTTAACAATTTGCAAATGGTACAGCTTTGTGTAATAGACCAGCCGTGACATGGAGGCAGCGTCCATTGAGGACGTATAATTTTACTAAGAAGAGCACAATGTCGTGCGTCACAGGAAACTTCGCTGCTTTTATACGACAGTTTTACCCTGCATAAATCAACCCTCCTGCAGTTTGTTTTCAGATCTGCGTGGTATTAGGCCACTAACCATGCTGGCAGATGTCACTGTTCGGAAACGGAAACCTATCAGACCCGCACAGTCTTCATTGCAAATCATTGGATATAACTGGGAAACGATCGGAATAAACATCACAGGGAGGATCGGACACTTGACCGTTTCAGATTTGAATTTTTTTCTGGAAGATGGTACATTTTTCTTTATGTGCTAATTCTCGTTAGGTGATGTTGTTAATGATTTCA
This sequence comes from Schistocerca piceifrons, assembly GCF_021461385.2. NCBI lineage: Eukaryota > Metazoa > Arthropoda > Insecta > Orthoptera > Acrididae > Schistocerca > Schistocerca piceifrons. Next base: position 17,309,979 of record NC_060145.1, read on the forward strand.
GATGCAAGATTTATGCAAAAATACGAGGGTTGGAACTTTAATAGTGGTAACTATTTATTTGCAGGTCGTACAAAATAGGTACGTGTTTCAAAGCTTTGTATTGTATTGTATGTTAACCGGTGACCTAGAAACGACGAAGAGGCTCCGTCCCCGCCGTTCAAAGCTTTACTGACCTTCAAAGCAGTCACCAGCATTGTGTATAACCCGTTGCCAGCGATGTGGAAGTCGTAAATTACTCTTAGCAGTGCCAGTTGTGTTGACAGTTCGAGCAGCGCTGTCTATTGCCCGACGAATTTGTAGCGGCTCTGAAGCGAAGAATGGGATTTTCACTCTGCAGCGGAGTGTGCGCTGATATGAAACTTCCTGGCAGATTAAAATTGTGTGCCGGACCGAGACTCGAACTCGGGACCTTTGCGTTTCGTGGACAAGTGCTCTACCATCTGAGCTACCCAAGCACGACTCACGCCCCCTTCTCACAGCTTTATTTCCGCCAGTACCTCGTCTCACACCTTCAGGAGTGCTAGTCCTGGAAGGTTCGCAGGAGAGCTTTTGTAAAGTTTGGAAGGTAGGAGGCGAGGTACTGGCAGAAATAAAGCTGTGAGGAAGGGGCGTGAGTCGTGCTTTGGTAGCTCAGATGGTAGAGCACTTGCCCACGAAACGCAAAGGTCCCGGTAGAACATGTGTGGGTGGCACCAGCTGAGACGTGAACTCCTTCCCAGGATATCGAGGACAAGTTGCGACAGTTGTGGGCCAGTTGTCTCGCCAGAGAAAAAACCGGCTTCATGACATCCTTCCCAATCCCATCATCCCAGGCCAGAGGGGGTTATACTGAAAAGGGGCCTCGTACTGCCAAATTCTTTATAAATTTGAATATTTGACTCTGTGTCGTAATCGCTGGGATAACTTCACATACTTATTCAACCGATGCTACTACGTTTCGTTTCCCCAACCTCTTCTGGGTGCCTCACTATTTTTTTTTTTTTATCAGCCAATGAATGTTCCCACTGTAGACCTCTGACGATGTTTTACACCAATAAAATTAGACGCGTATGGAGATATAAACACGCATTTCCTAGTGGTCATGCACAGGAATTTAAATATTTTTCGTAAGAGTAAAAGTGGTTTGACAGTCTGATGTTGTGACATTATAAGTGGGGAGTCCGCTGTGCAAGGTATTCTACAACAGCAAGTTTGGCTGAGTGGTGTGTGGTGTGTGTGTGGGGGGGGGGGATTTGGGGGGGGGGGGCATGTTGCAGATAGCTTAAAGTGTGCGCTAGGCAGTGCGGCCTGGGTTGTTTTACATTGCGAGGCGTGTACAGAGGTGCGGGGTGCCGCACGGCGTCGCATCTCGGAAAACCCCGAGGTGGGAGGGGAGGGAGCGCCGCGGTGTTCTTGTAGAACGGTACCAATGTGACCAGGTCAGAACTGGAAACTGAGAATATTTACTGAAACCATGTCCACAAGAGCTACCAGAAATGTAACGACAGCGTTAAACTCGTGGTAGTGGGACCAGCTCAGTAAAATTATTACCAGATGTATACAGTCAACATTAACAAAGCTATCAAGACTTATATGTATGGTTGTATATTAAATAAATAACTAAAGTTAGACACATTAAACGTGCATACAGCGTACAATTTGTTACGTCTTTAAGCCAGCTATAGAATGACTATGTTTATAATATTGTTAACGAATACACAAATTGTTACCAATAATGTATGGAATATTTTACACTTTAATGCCAAAGCAAGGGTTGCTCCAGTGTACAAAGTCTTTCCGCTCCCGGGATTGGAATGACTCCTTACCCTCTCCCTTAAAGCCCACATCCTTTCGTCTATCCCTCTCCTTCCCTCTTTCCTGATGAGGCAACCATTGTTTGTGAAAGCTTGAATTTTGTGTGTATGTTTGTGTTTGTTTGTGTGTCTATCAACCTGCCAGCGCTTTCGTTTGGTAAGTCACATCATCTTTGTTTATATATATATATATCGACGATAAACAGCAATTTCTGACATACGGATGTAGCCAAATGTTACGAAAAAACTAATTACAGAATGATAATTTCGCTAACTTGTAGAAGTCTATTAATTGGTAGGAACATTTTTTATAACATGCGTCATTTGCAATATATAAAAACAGGAAAACCATTGTCAATGAAACACCTTTAATGCATTTGTACACATATGAAATATAATATGCTTGTGGAATCAATTATGTATTTGCTCTATAGGAGCTATCAAAGTTATTGAAATGCATCATTGGTTTTAGAATGACAGTTTTAATTGTAATTTTATTAAAAAAAACTTTATAACAGTACTGAGGATTGTTCGGATTTGTATATAAAGGGGCAGCCATATTGGCAAGGAGGGCAGTCTTATTTGTGATTTTGGATTGGAAGCATGTAGCTTGTAAAATTCACATCAGTATTGTAAGTATGTTACTAATTATTTGAGTTTTGTTAAGATGCTTCGATTTTTCGAGATTGCAATAAATAATCCGTTGAAACATAATACTTGATTAAATATTCATTGGACTTTTGAGTGTATTTTACGGTCGTTGTCTCAGAATCCAGGACCATGGCTGCGACAGATGAGTACAAACCCTGATTACAATGCTAAATTAGAATTAAGAAATGTTTCAGGCAGCGTGAATGACTTACCCTATTACCCCATTATCTTAATGTTATTTAGTAAAAATTGTCATAATATAATGTTTTTAAGGTAGTCATTTGAGTAGTGTAGTGTCGCAGGGCCATGCTGAATAAAAGTCAGTTTAACTGGGCTCTTGAAGTTCCATCTTGTAGCGTGAATGGTTAATAAAGCCAATAACTTTGCTCTATATGAATTCAATTTCTGCACGATCAGAATTCAGACTAACCAGAAATATATTTCACACATGGTTAAGCCATAGGCCCTTTGCTGTCTTTTATCTATATAAACGATTTGGGAGACGATTTGAGTAGCCATCTTAGCTTGTTTGCAGATGACGCAGTCGTTTATCGACTAGTAAACTCATCAGAACGTCAAAACAAATTGCAAAACAATTTAGAAAAGATATATGTATGGTGCGCAAATTGGCAATTGACGCTAAATAATATAAAGTTTGAGGTCATCCACATGTGTACGAAAAGGAATCAGTTAAACTGATTACACGATAAACTAGTCAAATGTAAAGGGCCATAAATTCAACTAAATACATAGGAATTAAAAAGACGAATAACTTAAATTAGAACGATGGCATAGATGAAGCAAACCAAAGACTACGATTTATTGGCAGAACACTAAGAAGATGCAACACATCTACTAAGAAGACTGCCTAAACTACACTTGTCCATCCTCTTTTGGAGTACTGCTGCACGGTGTGGGATCCTTACCAGTTAGGATAAACGGAGTACAAAGAAGAGCATCACGTCTTGTACTGTCGAGAAATAGTGGAGAGAGTGTCGCGGACATGATATAGGATTGGGGGTGGACACTACCAAAAGAAAGGTGTTTCCCATTGCGGCGAAATCTTCTCGCAAAATTTCAACCACCAACTTTCTGCCCCGAATGTGAAAATATTTTGTTGACACCGACTTACACAGAGAGAAATGATCATCATAATAAAATAAGGGAAATCAGAGCTTGCATGAAAAGATATAGATATTCATTTTTTCCGGGCTGTTTGAGATTCGAATAATAGAGAATTATTGTGAAGGTGGTTTGATGAATCCTCTGCCAAGTGCTTAACTGTGATTTGCAGAGTGTCCATGTAGATGTAGACATAGATGTACAGAGCTACAAATAAACATATTTCTGTGCTTTACTAACAATTTTTTTAACCTTGTAACTGACTACATAGATACAAAAATTGTACAACAATTCATAGAAAAAGCTACAAATAATTGTATTGTGATTTACGATTTTCAGATTTAATTAAACATATAACACGCAGTGACAGAAAACTGTTTTCGTGAGTTAGCACTTTCTTGGTTCAAATGGCTCTGAGCACTATGGGACCTAACATCTGAGGTCATCAGTCCCCTATAACTTAGAACTACTTAAACTTAACTAACCTAAGGACGTCACACACGCCCATGCCCGAGGCAGGATTCGAACCTGCGACCGTAGCGGTCGCGCCGTTCCACACTGAAGCGCCTAGAACTGCTCGGCCACACCGGCCGGCTTAGCACTTTCTCGCGGTGACGCCTCCATATATGTGGACGTATCTGAAAACGATTGTACCATTCTTTTGATGCTATTTTTGCAAATTGTCCTTACTAATATAATATGATGTTACGTTATTTGTAGATAAAAAAAACTGTGTTTGGGGTCAGAAGAGTTTGCAGTTCATTAGGCGTTGTATATGGCATGACACCAGATTTACGGCACCACAGACCCTGTTGCGCTCATCGCACAGTGTGGCAACAGGCGTCAAGTCACTTCACCGTGAACAGGTCGTGCATGTCCGCACGTTTGTCTCCCACATCACGACCACCGCTCGGTCAAGACTGGTGCTGGTTGTGACGTGGGGAGACATGTGTACAGAACTGGATCCTCTCATGTGTGACGTTACAGTGGTTACACAGATTCTAAAAGTCCCAGGTGACAATTGGGTATCGCGTGATTGGAACAACTTGCAGATGTTGACAGTGAGTGAGTGGAGTGTGGCATCGTTGCTAACAGGACCTCGAATACTTTTAGCATCGTGGCTGTCAATCAGTCGTCAGAGAAGTATCGTTAAGTGATACAGAAACAATCCTGAAAATGGCACTTACCTGCGTAAATACATCTGTTGTGAGTACTCACGTTTGTCTTGTAGTAGGATTGACAACAAGGAAGCAAATTGTTCATTTTACCCTACATCAAGATTGCGTCCTCTATTTTTCACAACGCTGATGCCATGATTCCATGGCAGCGGCGAAGGCTTCTTTAGGAGTCTGTTTTGACCACTGGAAAACCACTGAGGCATTAGCAGCACGGCTGGTGAATGTGCGGCCACGGAGAGTGTCTTTCATTGTTGGAAAAAGCCAAAAGTCACTAGGAGCCAGGTCAGGTGAGTAGGGAGCATGAGGAATCTCTTCAAAGTTGTTATCACGAAGAAACTGTTGCGTAATGTTAGCTCGATGTGCGGGTGCGTTGTCTTGGTGAAACAGCACACGCGCAGCCCTTCCCGGACGTTTTTGTTGCAGTGCGGGAAGGAATTTGTTCTTCAAAACATTTTCGTAGGATGCACCTGTTACCGTAGTGCCCTTTGGAACGCAATGGGTAAGGATTACGCCCTCGCTGTCCCAGAACATGGGCACCATCATTTTTTCAGCACTGGCGGTTACCCGAAATTTTTTTGGTGGCAGTGAATCTGTGTGCTTCCATTGAGCTGACTGGCGCTTTGTTTCTGGATTGAAAAATGGCATCTACGTCTCATCCATTGTCACAACCGACGAAAAGAAAGTCCCATTCGTGTTGTCGTTGCGCGTCAACATTGCTCGGCAACATGCCACACGGGCAGCCGTGTGGTCGTCCGTCAGAATTCGTGGCACCCACCTGGATGACACTTTTCGCATTTTCGGGTCGTCATGCAGGATTGTGTGCACAGAACCCACAGAAATGCCAACTCTGGAGGCGATCTGTTCAACAGTCATTCGGCGATCCCCCAAAACAATTCTCTCCACTTTCTATATCATGTCGTCAGACCTGCTTCTGTGAGCCCGAGGTTGTTTCGGTTTGTTGTCACACGATGTTCTGCCTTCATTAAACTGTTGCACCCACGAACGCACTTCCGACACATCCATAACTCCAGCACCATATGTCTCCTTCAACTGTCGATGAATTTCAATTGGTTTCACACCACGCAAATTCAGAAAACGAATGATTGCACGCTGTTCAAGTAAGGAAAACGTCGCCATTTTAATTATTTAAAACAGTTCTCATTCTCGCCGCTGGCGGTAAAATTCCATCTGCCGTATGGTGCTGCCATCTCTGGGACGTATTGACAATGAACGCGGCCTCATTTTAAAACAATGCGTATGTTTCTATCTCTTTCCAGTCCGGAGAAAAAAAATCGGAGGTCTTAGAACTTGAATGCACCTCGTACAACCTGCTTCCAAAAAATAAAAATACGGCATTTCACGTGTATACAAAATATCGGGCGTTGAGAGGCAAGAGGGGAAGGAACTCTTGCAGGCAGAAGTTGGTGAAAAACGGGTGTGAAGCGAGGCTGACATTTAATTTCCCTGTTACCTCCAAACCATACGACGTGTGCAAGGTATGGGGGGTTTTATTGTACAATTATCGATATATTGAAAAATATTTATTGGTAGTTTAGTCGACCTTGAGTTGCTACCTGACTTAAGTTGGCTCTGTTTAAACGCGCGGTTATGCCCCCAGTATCGTTTGCATTGACATTATCATTACACTCTAATTATTAACCAAAAATATGGTGATTGCTAGCTACGAAATCAATAATGCGGTGATTAGCATATGATACCAAATTAAGATTTATTCAGAAAACAGGATGAGCAATATTTCTAGCCTAACAGGACAATTCAATACACTCGCTAACCTAACTCGCCTATCATTGGCACAATGTATCCTCTTTTCCTAACTCCTTAAGTCAACACTGAACCTGCAAGTGACTCTGTTGAAGTTCTGCCTGAATGGACACAGACTCAGAGAGCGCCAGTCAAAGAGCTAGCGGAATACGAACTCGTTTAGAATTACAGTGCTCTACTTTGGCCGATGATTGCTAATATCACCGTAATGCTGCGTGATGATTACGACTGTATGATTACGACGGTCGGCCCAGCAAACGTTGTTATGCCGTCTTTCCCGTGAGAGAGCTTGGCTTTAATCTCCAACGTGGACGTGGTTTGCGTCCGTAAACTCCTGTACGTAAGTGTTCAATTGCGGAGTCCGTGACGAGTCAATACTCAAGCTACATGCAAAGAGTAGTTGGCGGCGCGAAATCATCTTTCTCTCTTTCCCACATAGCTCCTTCTCCCCTCTTATTGTGATGGCCCAGCCTCTCGCAACGTCTTTGGTGGCCTGAAGTGCCAGCGGACAAAGGGGTCCGGCCGTGTTCCAGCCTCTGCGGCCATCCCCTTAGTTTGACATGACACACACAACTCCCTTTCTGTGTCCATTCTCTCCTACCGGTGGGCCAATTATCTCGTTTTGTTAAATGGCCATCTCTGTATATTCGGTGTATTAGTATTTATTCTGACGTTACGGCTAATAATGGAAGCAAGGCTAAAGAAAAATCAAGACACTTTCATAGGATTTGTCGACCTGGAAAAAGCGTTCGACAATATAAATTGGTGCAAGCTGTTCGAGATTCTGAAAAAAGTTGTGGTAAGCTATAGGGAGAGACGGGTCATATACAATATGCACAACAACCAAGAGGGAATAATAAGAGTGGACGATCAAGAACGAAGTGCTCGTATTAAGGAGGGTGTAAGACAAGGCTGTAGCCTTTCGCCCCTTCTCTTCAATCTGTACATCGAGGAAGCAATGATGGAAGTAAAAGAAAGGTTCAGGAGTGGAATTAAAATACAAGGTGAAAGGATATCAATGATATGATTTGCTGATGACATTGCTATCCTGAGTGAAAGTGAAGAAGAATTAAATGATCTGCTGAACGGAATGAACAATCTAATGAGTACACAGTATGGTTTGAGAGTAAATCGGAGAAAGACGAAGGTAATGAGAAGTAGTAGAAATGAGAACAGCGAGAAACTTAACATCAGGATTGATGGTCACGAAGTCAATGAAGTTAAGGAATTCTGCTACCTAGGCAGTAAAATAACCAATGACGGACGGAGCAAGGAGGACATCAAAAGCAGACTCGCTATGGCAAAAAAGGCATTTCTGGCCAAGAGAAGTCTACTAATATCAAATACAGGCCTTAATTTGAGGAAGAAATTTCTGAGGATGTACGTCTGGAGTACAGCATTGTATGGTAGTGAAACATGGACTGTGGGAAAACCGGAACAGAAGAGAATCGAAGCATTTGAGATGTGGTGCTATAGACGAATGTTGAAAATTAGGTGGACTGATAAGGTAAGGAATGAGGAGGTTTTACGCAGAATCGGAGAGGAAAGGAATATGTGGAAAACACTGGTAAGGAGAAGGGACAGGATGATAGGACATCTGCTAAGACATGAGGGAGTGACTTCCATGGTACTAGAGGGAGCTGTAGAGGGCAAAAACTGTAGAGGAAGACAGAGATTGGAATACGTCAAGCAAACAATTGAGGACGTAGGTTGCAAGTGCTACTCTGAGATGAAGAGGTTAGCACAGGAAAGGAATTCAAACCAGTCAGTAGACTGATGACCAAAAAAAAATTTTGATTTAGCATCATGTAAGGTGCAAAATCAGCTACCCTACACGTAGACCACTTTGTTGGACAGACACACAGGGTGAAATCTGCCTCAGGAATTTTTAAGTAAAGACCCTGGCTGGTCTATTAAGCGTTTCGGCCAAACTGAAAATGAGTTAATACAGAGAGAACTTAGAAGAGAATGATTCCAGCGTACTACAGCGAAACTGTAAGGATCGCTGCAAGTGACATATAATTCCCCTGACACATCGAATGAAATAGACAATTACTTCATCACGTTAATGTAAAGTCCCTCATCATAAGATAAGCAGTTCTAAGTATACCTTATATGATAGGCGTAAAATCCATGAAGCCAGCGATATGTAGGGGATGAGGTGGTCGCAGCAGCGGCTGATGAGACAATCATGTTTTTGAGCTGAAGTTACGCGCCGTCACGATGACTCTCGATAACTCACAATGGATGCCAGATAAGGCACTATCAGCTGAACGTATTTATGCTAGATAAGCCTGCTGCATTGACCATTTTCTGGCCTCGGTTTGTTGCCCTTCATCGCTACCCATCCCGGACTTACATTTCAGCATGATAATGTACGCCTGTACGCGGTAAGAGTATTTACTGCTTGTCATCCTACTTCCCAAACAGCGATTTTGACAATCTAACGCTCCAATTGGATAGAATTTGGCACGATATCCCCCAGGAGGACAATCTACAATTGTATCAGTAGTGTCAAGCCGAACAACTGCTTGCATAACGGTGAGAGGTGGAACAGTGCCATATTGTCTTGCTCAATTGGTGAAGCTCTTTGACTCCAGTAAATCATGCAATTTTTCTGAAATTGTAATCTTATTTTTGTCTGTACGTATACATCACAACTCTCGTTTTCCGTCCTAATTGGATTATTCCTACGTGCTACTTTTTTTATCTTAAGAGCGTATGTTCGGTCATCTTTCTTAGCTGCATACACACACACACACACACACACACACACACACAGAGAGAGAGAGAGAGAGAGAGAGAGAGAGAGAGAGACAGACAGACAGGGAGGGGGGGAGGGAGAGAGAGCTGACACTTTTCACTCATCTTAATGCAGTTGAACTCTCTTTTATTTGTTGTAAGTTTAAAATGCCAAGAAATTAAAAAAATAGCAGGTGTACCTGATTGCTACTCTTCTGCCATTTTTTAATTTCTTGCCATGAGTACCTGATTGCTGCTCCTAATAATCATTATAGCAGCAGAAAAATAGTGGACTATGGTGTCACTATCAGAGACGCTGGCAGAAATAAAAAAAATGTGGCGAAAAAAATCACAGAAAGTGACGTCACTCCGTCATATGGTTGTTTTCCGTGATGTAGCAGTTATTACTCTAAGTCTATCTATATTATTATGAGGAACACTGTAGCGCACTTTATCAATTGCTCACTGTGGGGAAGGCAGAGAACAAAATATTTACTGATTTTTTTTCATTTATAAGCGTAGTCATACAGTCACGCCATTTGTAATTTATAACCCCAAATGTGTCGTTTTTCCTCCCAAAAATAATTGTTCACATTTTTGTAAACGGTGGGAAATTCAATTCGAAAGGGACCTTTGTAAAAACGGTGCACATGAACACAGACAATACCAAAAATGGCATTGTATGCGGGACTATTTTCACAGCACTGCATCCCTCCAGGACCACTCACATAGCACATCGAATTTATGATACTCATTTTGTACATTCTGATAGTCTATCACATACATTATCAAATGTTCAATGGGTGTATGAACTTATGGGACTTAACTGCTAAGGTCATCAGCCCCTAAGCTTACACACTACTTAACCTAAATTATCCTAAGGACAAACACACACACACACACACACACACACACACACACACACACATACCCGATGGAGGACTCGAACCTCCGCCGGGACCCGCCGCACAGTCCATGACTGCAGCGCCTAAGACCGCTCGGCTAATCCCGCGCGGCCCATACATTATCGATCAAAAACATAATGTGAGAGTTATTATTATCCGAGATACGTTTCATATCATTGCTAGGTTAGCGGGGTGCACAAATTGACTCTTGTTGATATGCTTCAATCGGATTCTGAATGGTGTGCTATTCTCATACTCGTTAACATACGATGGAGAACTGTGTAGGGTATACAATGATGCAATGTGGAAGATTGTTTACATTAGCAAACGATGATATTGTGCCTATCTTTGTCTGACAGCACTACATCTTTGACCCCAAACTCGTGGTTCTTAAATGTTGGTCAGTTGTTTTGAGGGATGTGTTACGATCAGTATGTAATCGTAACTTACAGGTTAAGCAACAGTTGTAGACGAGAATGGTTAGATCTTTTACCATACTATGCTATATTATTTAGACGTCTAAACTGTCTGTCTTATTTTGTCAAATAACTCATCTCAGTTCTGCTAAAACCGATATCAAAGCCACCCACAATTGTGGTCATTCACCCTGTACTCGAATAAATTCCTAAGTTAACAGTCCTTGGGTGACACGTCATGTAGGTTACAGCCTGAAACAGCATCAGGTCACTGCTAGCGTAGCGGGAAGGACGGCACAAGTTGCCTCTGACGAGCTCTTCCCACATCGCAAAGCACTCGCTAACACGTATTTAGAACTGACCTAACTAAATATTATCTGTCTCTGTACTTCAAAGCGCAGTGTCCCACTTTAAAAGAATAAAAACGTCATATCCTTTAGATGTATGTATATATATAATTATACAGTATTTTTTCTTAACCCCACCATGTGAGGTCTAATACCACATAAACTCTACAGAATATCCAAAACACGGTCCGGCCGCTGTGGCCGGGCCGTTCTAGGTACTTCAGTCTGGAACCGCGCGACCGCTACGGTCGCAGGTTCGAATCCTGCCTCGGCCATGTATGTTTGTGATGTCCTTAGGTTAGTTAGGTTTAAGTACTTCTAAGTTCTAGGGGACTGATGAGCTCAGATGTTAAGTCCTATAGTGCTCAGAGCCATTTATTCAAAACACCTAGCCGAGTTTTGCATCACCCCGGTTCCCAGAACTCCTGAAGATAGACATTGACTGCGGATATTGTATCATAGACACAGTCCCTTTGGCTGTTCAGAGATGTCACTAAACCCGCCAAAAGATGTAAACAACCATGCCTGAACAGCGCCTATTAGACGCAGTGGGTCCGACAGCCAATCCGTTCCAGTCATTCCACCAGGAAGGAGGTACACGGCTCGTGTTGTCTGTGGTTCAACCATGCCTATATGGTCAATACCGCGGTTCGATCCCGTCCGCATTGTTACTCTGTACCAGTAAAGGCTCTCATCAAGGGAAGTGCCCAGGCGTTTCGGAGTGAACCAAAGCGGTGTTGTTTGGACATGCAGGAGATACAGAGAGACAGGAACTATCGATGACATGCATCGCTCAGGCCGCCCAAGGACTACTACTGCAGTGGATGACCGCTACCTAAGGATTATAGCTCGGAGGAACCCTGACAGCAACGCCACCATGTTGAATAATGCTTTTCGTGCAGCCACAGGGCATCGTGTTACGACAAACTGTGCGCAATAGGCTGCATGATGCGCAACTTCACTCGCGACGTCCATGGCGAGGTCCATCTTTGCGACCACGACACCGTGCAGCGCAGTACAGATGGACCCAACAACATACCGAATAGACCGCTCAGGATTGGCATCACGTTCTCTTCACCGATGAATGTCGCATATGCCTTCAGCCAGACAATCGTCGGAGACGTGTTTCGAGGCAACCTGCTCAAGCTGAACCCCTTAGGCACACTGTCTAGCGAGTGCAGCAAGGCAGAGGTTCCGTGCTGTATTGGGGTGGCATTATGTGGGGCCGACGTACACCGCTGGTGGCCATGGAAGGCGCCGTGACGGCTGTACGATACGTGAATGCCATCCTCCGACCATATCGGCATCATACTGGCGAGGCATTCGTCTTCATGGACGACAATTCGCGCCCCCATCGTGCACATCTTGTGAATGGCTTCCTCCAGGATAATGACATCGCTGGACTAGAATGGCCAACATGTTCTCCAGACATTAACCATATCAAACATGCCTGGGATAGATTGAAAAGAGCTGTTTATTGACAATGTGACCCACCAACCACTCTGAGGGATCTATGGTGAGTCGCCGTTGAGGAGTGGGACAATCTGGACGAACAGTGCCTTGATGAACTTGTAGATTGTACGTCACGACGAATACAGGCATGCATCAATGCAAGAAGACGTGGTATTGGGTATTAGAGGTACCGGTGTGTACAGCAATCTGGACCACCACCTCTGAAGGTCTCGCTGTATGGTGTTCCAGCACGCAATGTGTGGTTTTCATGAGCTATAAAAAGGTCGGAAATGATATTTATGTTGATCTCTATTCCAATTTTCTGCACAGGTTCCGGAACTCGTGGAACCGAGGTGATGCAAAACTTTTTTTAATGTGTGTAGATAACCTGTATAACAATTCTTTATCTGGATTTTTGCCCTTCTTTATATATTTATTTCCCATATTTTTCGATATTTTACGTGTATATGCACAAGGCTCGCTTATTCTACCAGGCTTCATTAGCATCTAACAATCATTCTGTTTCCCCCCAACTAGCCCGAGAGAATCTATGAGGTGTCTGCTTGATCACATACTCCTCTTCTTCCAGATGTCGACCTTGAAAAACACAATGCTACTTGCCGAAGCGAATCCTTACATTTGCTAAAAGACACATGATTACGGTGCAGGTGGTGTGCTGACATTAACTGTCTTAAATACAGCTTTAAGCGTACTGATTGTCACAAAATATCACTACATGACTATGTTACCATGAAGACGTCCATTTTTACTTCTAGCTGTTTGGAATATGATCAACTGCAGATATCAAAGCTTCTGTATAGCTATACACTAAAAATCCAACGTGTATGTGATAGATAGAAACTGTGTTTGAGGAGCTGACTTACAAAACCCATTTACCTTTTTTGTATGTGTGCATTTGATAGTTTCTAGCTTGGATCCCCATGGTTTGGAGTAGGATTCGGAAATGGATCCACCCATGTTAAGTCCGCGGTAGCATTTGGAGTTGGGTGCACACCCATTAGGTGTGGCAAATTGCTCCAGGTGGGTCCACCAGTGCTACAATCGGGATTTTTGTGGAGTGGATTCACCCATCCGGGTAGCACCTGGAGGCAGTACCACCAGCGATACCTCCGGGCCAGAGGGTCTGGTGGTGGTCAGGTTGCGACAGACATTGGTGCTGCAATGCAATCCAAAAATGGTTGAAATGCCTCTGAGCACTATGCGACTTAACTTCTCACACTGGACTCGCATTCGGAAGGACGACGGTTCAATCCCGCATCCGGCCATCCTGATTTAGGTTTTCTGTGATTTCCCTAAATCGCTCCAGGCAAATGCCGGGATGGTTCCTTTCAAAGGGCACGGCCGACTTCCTTCCCTAATCCGATGAGGCCGATGACCTCGCTGTCTGGTCTCCTTCCCCCCAAAAACAACCAACCAACCAACAACTTAACTTCTGAGGTCATCAGTCGCCTAGAACTTAGAACTAATTAAACCTAACTAACCTAAGGACATCACACACATCCATGCCCGAGACAGGATTCTAACCTGCGTCCGTAGCAGCAGCGCCGTTCCGGACTGCAGCGCCTAGAACCGCACGGCCACTTCGGCCGGCCAATGCAATCCAGTGCAATGTGTTCACGTAAGAGGTACCGGACTTAGTGTTGCCACCGATGAGAAACGGCCCATACAACTTGGGCTGTGACACTGCACATAAAACCTCGTTCATGGACCACAGTTTCACAGGGATGTTCAGTGCCTCACACTTTCGCAATGTGGCGATTAACCTTTCCAGGAAATGGAAGGTTTCATCATTGTCGAGTACCAGCTCGGTGGTGAAATGTTCAAGTGCTTACTCTATTCTGTTGTAAAACGGATACCGCTGGCCATAATCTTCCGGTATTACTCTTTGCATAAGCTGCAGATGGTAGGGTTTCAAATGCAGCCCCTGTCCCAAAATCTTCCATAGTGTACGCGGTTTTACAGTTTCGAGCTTATGTGGACCATCGGTTTTTTGAACTGCATATAAAACTTTCCTCCGCGGTTGTATCTGGCCCACTTGATCGACCCACACTTTCCTGTTTGCTGGGTGTTGTGTGATGTCCTTAGGTTAGTTAGGTTTAAGTAGTTCTAAGTTCTAGGGGACTGCTGACCATAGATGTTAAGTCCCATAGTGCTCAGAGCCATTTGAACAATTTTTTTCCTGTTTGCAGAGTCAACCAGGTCCGTAAATTGTCGATAACAGTGCACAATGCCCTGTTTACATGGCAGTACTTTTCCGTAATTCCCTCTGAATGCTTGCTGGACTGTTGCAACTGATAAACACCTCGCACATCTTAACACACAAAAACTCCTTTCTTGCCTTGTCGTCATTTTGTCAAGGCACTGCACTCGTAACGCCAATTGGTGGTGACGATGCAAACTCGGCGCGTTTACAGCTCTATTCATGCATCGATCACATTTGTGCATGTAATGCTTTGGAAAATATATAACTATGAAATATTGCAGAAATATTGAGCCATGCTGCCTCTACAGCCATCCATAATTCCGAAAGTGTTGCCAGTTTGGCCAAACCATTTGCTCGAATTGTCCACTATGTTCTTCAAACCAGTCGCGAGCAGCTGCGGGCCGGTGACATGGCGAACCCCATGAATGGCTAGAAATGGTCTCAAGGTAGCCGAACATAGCCACTTCCAGTCAATGATCAATTCAGTTAGACGAGAAGACGCAGTCCATTCTACGTAAACACAGCCCACACCAATATGGACACACCACCAGCTTGCAGAGTGCCTTGTTGACAACTTGGCTCCATGACTTCATGGGGACCGCCCAACACTCTATCCCTACCATCAGCTCTTACCAACCGACATCGGGAATCGTCTGACCAGGCCATGATTTTCCGGTCGTCTAGCGTCCAATTCCCAGTAGAGGCGCAGCAGGCGATCTCTACATCTACATCTACGTGATTACTCTGCTATTCACAATTAAGTGCCTGGCAGAGGGTTCAATGAACCACCTGCTGTCGTGCTGTCAGCAAACGCACTCGCGTCTGTCGCCTGCTGCCATAGCCCATCAACTCCAACCAAATTTCGCCGCGCTGTCCTAACGGATACGTCCGCCGCACGTCCTACATTGATTTCTGTGGTTATTTCACGCAGTGTTGCGTGTCTGTTAGCACTGACAGCTCTACGCAAACGCTGCTGCTCTCGGTCGTTAAGTGAAGGCTGTGGGCCACTGCGGTGTCCGTGGTGAGAGGTAATGCCCGAAATTTGGTATACATGGCAGAGTCTTGACACTCTGGCTGGTGGAATACTGACTTCCATAACGATTTACAAAATGGAATGTCCCGTGTGTCTAGCTTCAATCGTCTTTCGTCATTCAAAGCCTGTTAATACACGTCGTATGGTCATATTCAGTTTGGAAACTTTTCAACGCAAATCACCTGAGTTCAAATGACAGCTGCGCAATGCACTGCCCTTTGTTACCTTGTGTGCAGGATACTACCAGCATCTACATAGATGCATATCGCTATCCTCAGTATATACAGGGCTATTACAAATGATTGAAGCGATTTCATAAATTCACTGTACCTCCATTCATTGACATATGGTCACGACACACTACAGATACGTAGAAAAACTCATAAAGTTTTGTTCGGATGAAGCCGCACTTCAGGTTTCTGCCGCGAGAGCGCTCGAGAGCGCAGTGAGACAAAACGGCGACAGGAGCCGAGAAAGCGTATGTCGTGCTTGAAATGCACTCACATCAGTCAGTCATAACAGTGCAACGACACTTCAGGACGAAGTTCAACAAAGATCCACCAACTGCTAACTCCATTCGGCGATGGTATGCGCAGTTTAAAGCTACTGGATGCCTCTGTAAGGGGAAATCAACGGGTCGGCCTGCAGTGAGCGAAGAAACGGTTGAACGCGTGCGGGCAAGTTTCACGCGTAGCCCGCGGAAGTCGACGAATAAAGCAAGCAGGGAGCTAAACGTACCACAGCCGACGGTTTGGAAAATCTTACGGAAAAGGCTAATGCAGAAGCCTTACCGTTTACAATTGCTACAAGCCCTGACATCCGCTGACAAAGTCAAACGCTTTGAATTTTCGGCGCGGTTGCAACAGCTCATGGAAGAGGATGCGTTCAGTGCGAAACTTGTTTTCAGTGATGAAGCAACATTTTTTATTAATGGTGAAGTGAACAGACACAATGTGCGAATCTGGGCGGTAGAGAATCCTCACGCATTCGTGCAGCAAATTCGCAATTCACCAAAAGTCAACGTGTTTTGTGCAATCTCACGGTTCAAAGTTTACGGCCCCTTTTTCTTCTGCGAAAAAAAAACGTTACAGGACACGTGTATCTGGACATGCTGGAAAATTGGCTCATGCCACAACTGGAGACCGACAGCGCCGACTTCATCTTTCAACAGGATGGTGCTCCACCGCACTTCCATCATGATGTTCGGCATTTCTTAAACAGGAGATTGGAAAACCGATGGATCGGTCGTGGTGGAGATCACGATCAGCAATTCATGTCATGGCCTCCACGCTCTCCCGACTTAACCCCATGCGATTTCTTTCTGTGGGGTTATGTGAAAGATTCAGTGTTTAAACCTCCTCTACCAAGAAACGTGCCAGAACTGCGAGCTCGCATCAACGATGCTTTCGAACTCATTGATGGGGACATGCTGCGCCGAGTGTGGGAGGAACTTGATTATCGGCTTGATGTCTGCCGAATCACTAAAGAGGCACATATCGAACATTTGTGAATGCCTATAAAAAACTTTTTGAGTTTTTGTATGTGTGTGCAAAGCATTGTGAAAATATCTCAAATAATAAAGTTATTGTAGAGCTGTGAAATCGCTTCAGTCATTTGTAATAAGCCTGTACGCTGAAGCGCCAAACAAAGTGACACAGGCATGCGTACTCAGATACAGAGACATGTAAAAATGCAGATTACGACGCTATGGTTGGCAACGCCTATATAACACAACAAGTGTCTAACGCAGTTGTTAGATCGGTTACTGCTGCTACAGTGGCAGCTTATCAAGATTTAAGTGAGTTTGAACGTGGGTTTAGGCCTCTTAGAGGTTGTCAGGACCAGATCTTTAGCTTACGACAAATAGTGGAGAAATGTTACGAGTGGAACAGGGAATTGTATCTATGCTTTATAGATCTAGAAAAAGGTATATGACCGGGTTCCTAGGAGGAAGTTATTGTCTGTTCTACGAGATTATGGAATAGGAGGCAAACTTTTGCAAGCAATTAAAGGTCTTTACATAGATAGTCAGGCAGCAGTTAGAGTTGGCGTCTCGCGCGCGTCGGCCGTCGTAATTTAATATATTACTATTGTTATTATTATTTTTTGATTGTTGCCGACTTACATGGTGGGCCTCAATAAAAATGATATTTCATTTAATTTTGATTTACGATTAAATGCTTTCCTGAAGTTCTCCTTTTAAACAATATTAATCTCAAATTATTTGTTACGTTAATGAAGGTTAGACTCGCTGAATCTTAAAACATGAGCATATAAGTTGAACGTTGGAATAAACCTTTCATATTAATTTCCTCTGCTAGTCAGTTCACTTTAAGGCAAAAGATCTTTAGTTATTAATTACAACTGCGGCCCACACACGCACGAGAGTATTTTTCTTACCTCCGTTAACCATTGTATTGTAGTCGGAGTCCTGGCTCTGGGTCTCGGCTATGGTACTGAAAATAAGAATCTTAAAGCTACGTATTTCTGCAACTTCGTGCGGCTGTGGAGAAAAATTAATATTATGTTAATAGCGGGCGAGTATTTCGCTTCCGCTAATTTTCATAAGTTAATATCGCCACGTAATGGCGTCGTTGGCTGCATCGGCCGCTGCGATTGTTGAGCTGTAAATTACTTGAACGCAGGTTAATTCAAGGAAGGCGGACATGAAATCGGGATCACCTCTTACAAATTAAAAGTGCACAATAATATTAAATCTATATATATATATATATATATATATATATATATATATATATATATATATATATAATCTGCTTAACTCATACAAATATGCTTACATTTGCCAGCACTCGCAAGATGTCCGTCTATACACAATCAAGACAAGAGAAGAAGTGAAGTCGACTAAAAAAATTAACAAAAAGCGTATCTTGTCACCTCTTTAGATCATTTTGGCATAAATTATTTCTTTGTATTCGAAACTTAGACAGAGAAATTATTGTTTGACGGCTACATGATAAAAATATATTATTAAATTTTTAAATGTCTCTTATTTATAAAAACTGTTTTTTAAGTCTTTTCGTAATATAGCACTGGGGACGCTATATTGACGGTAAATTGAGTTCATGGTTCAGTGTAGTTTCAGGGGTAAGACAAGGCTACAACCTGTCTCCACTGTTGTTCATATTATTTATGGATCATATGTTGAAAACAATAGACTGGCTGGGTGAGATCAAGATATGTGAACACAAAATAAGCAGTCTCGCATATGCGGATGACTTAGTTGTGATGGCAGATTCGATTGAAAGTTTGCAAAGTAATATTTCAGAGCTAGATCAGAAATGTATGGACTATGGTATGAAGATTAGCATCTCCAAAACGAAAGTAATGTCAGTGGGAAAGAGGTATAAACGGATTGAGTGCCAAATAGGAGGAAAATAGTTAGAACAGGTGGACGGTTTCAAGTATTTAGGATGCATATTCTCACAGGATGGCAACATAGTGAAAGAACTGGAAGCGAGGTGTAGCAAAGCTAATGCAGCGAGCGCTCAGCTACGATCTACTCTCTTCTGCAAGAAGGAAGTCAGTATCAAGACTAAGTCATCTGTGCACCGTTCAATCTTTCGACCAACTTTGTTGTATGGGAGCGAAAGCTGGGTGGATTCAGGTTACCTTATCAACAAGGTTGAGGTTACGGATATGAAAGTAGCTAGGATGATTGTAGGTACTAGTAAATGGGAACAATGGCAGGAGGGTCTCCACAATGAGGAAATCAAAGAAAAACTGGGAATGAACTCTATAGATGTAGCAGTCACGGCGAACAGGTTTAGATGGTGGGGTCATGTTACACGCATGGGAGAAGCAGGGTTACCCAAGAGACTCATGGGTTCAGCAGTAGGGGGTAGGAGGAGTCGGAGTAGACCAAGGAGAAGGTACCTGGATTCGGTTAAGAATGATTTTGAGGTAATGGGCTTAACGTCAGAAGAGGCACCAATGTTAGCACTGAATAGGGGATCATGGAGGAATTTTATAAGGGGGACTATGCTCCAGACTGAACGCTGAAAGGCATAATCAGTCTTAAAAAGTGATGATGGTGATGATGATGATGATAATGATGATGAACGTGGTTTTATAGTCCACGTACGAGCGAGGGGACACAGCATCTCCGAGGTAGCGATGAAGTGGGGGTTTTCCCGTACCACCATTTCACGAGTGTACTGTGAATATCAGGAATCCGGTAAAACATCAAATCTCCGACATCGCTGCGGCCGGAAAATGATCCTGCAAGAACGGGACCAATGACGACTGAAGAGAACCGTTAAATGTGATAGAAGTGCAACCCTTCCGCAAATTGCTGCAGATTTCAATGTTGGACCATCAAAAAGTGTCTGTGTGCGAACCATTCAACGAAAGTTCATCGATATGGGCTTTCAG
This sequence comes from Schistocerca piceifrons, assembly GCF_021461385.2. Classification (NCBI taxonomy): domain Eukaryota; kingdom Metazoa; phylum Arthropoda; class Insecta; order Orthoptera; family Acrididae; genus Schistocerca; species Schistocerca piceifrons. Next base: position 17,330,019 of record NC_060145.1, read on the forward strand.
AGCCGAAGGCCGACTCGTGTACCCTTCATGGCTGCACGACGCAAAGCTTTACACCTCGCCAGGGCACGTCAACACCGACATTGGACTGTCGATGACTGGAAACATGTTGCCTGGTAGGACGAGTCTCGTTTCAAGTTGTATCGGGCGGATGGCCGTGAACGAGTATGGAGACAATCTCTTGAATCCATGGACCCTGCATGTCAGCAGGGGACTGTTCAAGCTGCTGGAGGCTTCGTAATGGTATGAGGCGCGTGCAGTTGGAGTGATGGGACCCCTGATACTTCTAGATACGACTCTGACGGGTGACACGTACGTAAGCATCCTGTCTGGTCACCTGCACCCGTTCGTGTCCATTGTGTATTCCGGCGGACTTGGGCAATTTCAGCAGGACAATGCGACACCCCATACGCCCAGAACTGCTACAGAGTGGCTCCAGGAATACTCTTCTGAGTGCTGGCCAGCAAACTCCCCAGACATGAATATTATTGAGCCTATCTGGGATGCTTTGCAACGTGCTGTTTGGAAGAGATCTGCACCCCCCCCCCCCCCCCCGTTCTCTTGCGGATTCATGGTGTCAGTTCCCTCCAGCACTACCCCACACATTAGTCGAGTCCATGCCAAGTCGTGTTGCGGCACTTCTGCGTGCTCACGGGGGCCCTACACGATATTTGGGCAGCTGTACCAGTTTCTTTCGCTCTTCAATATATATGGAAGCCAAACTGGAAAAATGCGAAGAACAGAATAGCGAAATGTCAAGCCGATAACACTCGCCCTCACACGCTCGATACATAATGCCTGTACTGAAAATATTTTGGGCTGCATCAGTATTGTTCGTCGGTATTTCCAGTATTAACAATGCAGCTCCAGTCCTCACAGGCCCATTATATTGCTGTATTGGCAGTAGTAGTGAACGTGCCAGGGCGCCGTTACTACTGTGTGACATTTCCATGTCCCCGGCGGAGTACAATGCGCGTACTTCGCTCACTCTACCAGAATTTCTACGGCGGATCCTCCATGGCGTACGAGTTGAGTAACTTATGAAACATCCCCTTATAAAAATTTATAAATGACAGTGCTGGGAAACCTCTACGATATTTGATTTTCAAACAGCTGAGTAAAACTGAACGTACTCAGACATTTCTCTCTTTACTTATTCTGATCAACACTAAACTGACACACAATATTTTTTTATTTTTTTTAGCGCAATGCAATCTGACTTTTAATAATCCCTACAAAAGAAAGGTCCTGACTAACAATAACCTATACCTTACATGAATCACTTATCTCACAAAAATCCTTGTTACTCAAACTACTGCGATATAGCGAGCGCCAATACTGCCAGCTAAATAAAAGACTGTAGTTACTGAAGGCACTAACTACTGATAGGCATAGTTAGTCAATCAAAGATTTTGATGGAGAACAAACTAGGTATTTACCTTAATAGTGTTCAAAAGTCATAATATATGTATCAAGTTCATGACATCCAGTCTTACAAATTTCCTTTTTCTGAGGGACACACGTCCAGATCGTCCGCTCTCAAAACTCTGCCATCTCTGTCCCTACATCCACCAATGCTGGCGGCTCACCTCCAACTGCGCAACGCTACGCGCTGTTCACATCCAACTGCACAACACTACAATAGTGAATATTCGAACAATTGCAACCAGCCACAGACTGCACACAGCACAGTCAGTGATTTTCATACAGAGCGCTACGTGGCGTTATCAACATAAAAACCTAAACAGCCTACTTACACTTACTGAATCGACCTGCTTAGAAGTCATTCAGTTATTTGCTAGGGATGGCTCGAATAAGAACGACTGGGAACTGAAGAGTGGTATCCTGGGGAAAAGTGCGCTCGTGAAGTTTCCCCATTTCCAAGACCAGTATCGCCTATTGTGGGGGGGAGGGGGGGGGGGGGCGGTAGTGGCAAAAGCACTTAGTATGATGGCCGCGGGCGCCTGTAGTACGATTAGGCGTGACACACACACACACACACACACACACACACACACACACACAGTAAACTTTACACAGACGAGGAAGAGCTTGCTCGCGGAAGGTCGCCGGCAGACAGGCTGTTATTGGCTGAGCATACACGTGCTTAGTGAGCAGCTTCCCACCACACAAAGTGAGCGCAGACGTAAACTGTTCAGGGAACAGCGGAGCGCGCACTTTCCACGAAATCGCTGAAGACGGGAGATGGCTGCTATTCTTAGAAACGGTGCGTGCGTCGGCAGAATGGGGGGCCCATAATGCGTGCGCAGAACTGAGATTTTTCGCCGTACTGCGCATGACGTCAGCGTCGAGAAACTCCGCTCAGTTCGCGCGCGCTTTCATGTGTGTTGAAGCAAGTTTTGTGTTGAATCGAGTTTATTCTTTCTGCGACACTTTAACAATGCCGAATTGTGCCGTGGCTGTGTGTGGAAATTATAATCAGAAGACTAAAGGGAGTAGTATTTCCTATCATAAGTTTCCGAAAGATCCTGAAACACGTGCTCGGTGGGTTCAGCTCTGTAGAAGAAGTGATAGTATTAACATTAAAAATGTTACTATCTGTAGCGTACATTTTAAAGAAGACGATTATTTACGGGATCTCCAAGCTGAATTAATGAAACTTCCGCCAAAGAAGATCTTGAAGCCGACTGCAGTTCCTTCATTGCACCTCATTAAAGGCACATCTGCAGCTGCTGCTGCTGCTTCGTCTTCTGTCCAAGAAAGAAATGACAGAAGGAAAGATCGTGAAACACGTAAACGTGCACTTAACAGACTAGCTTCACTGTCACCGAAGAAAAAGAAAGTGGATCAAAGCACAGAAACTGAAAAAGGCCGCATCGAGGATGAAATGAAGAGGCTTCATAAGAAACTATCGCTACAGACAGAAAAAAATAAGCGTTTGATAGCTGAAAACAACACGCTGAGAACGAGAAACAAATTACTGGCTCATGCATTAAGCAGACAGAGAAAGCTATGCCATAGCCTTCAGTATCAACGAAATACTAAAATGACAACTAAAGTACACCAAGTTTTAAAAAATAGTGTTTACGAACGCACAAATTGAATGTCTTCTGAAATCAAAGAAGGGCACCCATTGGACCCAGGAAGATACAAGCAAAGCCTTGCTTCTGCGCTCTCTGTCCAGAAAAACTTATATTTATTTAAGAAATATAATGGAAATACCATTTACCTGGATTTTCTACGTTAAAACGATGGATATTCAATTCTTTTCGTTGTGTTCCTGGAATTTTGACTGATGTTTTGTACTTAATGAATAAGCAAGCAACAAACTTAAGTCAAGCAGAGAAGCTGTGTGTGTTAAGCTTTGACGAAATGAATGTGGACAGTCGCATATGCTACGACCAAGAAACTTGACACCATATACGGTCCACATAGCCAGGTACAGGTTGTTATGGCATGTGCTTTGTGTGGAACCTGGAAGCAGCCCGTATATTATAACTTTGATACTACGATGAATCGGGATTAATCATCTGACAGTTTGTGGAAGAGATCGACAGCGCGTTCATCTTGCTTGCCAACTCTTTTCCAACACTGTACCAGAAGCAATTTCTTTTGTAATGCCTGAAGAAAAAGACAGGGCAGAATTCTTCGAATTGGTGAACGACACTTTTGATGTTATGAATTCGAGGGTACCTGTCGGCAAACGACCAATTTCAAGTGCTTTTGGATTATGTAAGGAGACGCAGGAGGAAGTTCTTGGTTCAAATGGCTCTGAGCACTATGGGACTTAACATCTGTGGTCATCAGTCCCCTAGAACTTAGAACTACTTAAACCTAACTAACCTAAGGACATCACACACATCCATGCCCGAGGCAGGATTCGAACCTGCGACCGTAGCAGTCCCGCAGTTCCGGACTGAGCCCCTGAACCGCTAGACCACCGTGGCCGGCAAGAGGAAGTTCCTCGCAGATTCTACTCCGTCTGTGAAAAATGAGAGTGGGAAATCATAAAACTTTACTTCCTTTCGAAAAGGAATTACTCACCTCGATTCGGTCACTGCTGGGTTGATTTTCGGATTTAAAACATGGCTACGGTTTGAAGTATGTATTGACCTCGAGGTTCAACCAAGACTGCCTTGTAAAATTTTTCCAGATAAGAGCAATTGGCAGAGCCTATGATCTTCCCTTACCAGAGGAATTTAAAAGCCGTTTGCGTATTTTAGTTATGACCAAAAGTATTGCTGTCATTCAGTTACGCAGTTCTTGTCCAGTCTCAGCGGAAACTGATACAAATTATTTGACTTCCACCCTGTTTACAGGACTTATGCCGGGCATTGAGGAAGCGTTGTCAATGATAGAAGGTGATCAACAAATGAGGGACATTACACTACATGCCTTAATTGTTCCACCTTTGATAGAAGATCTAGAGAACACTCTGAATCTTCTAGAGAAGGTCTCCGCTACATCGCTGGATATATTGCCTCCAGGTGCGTCTCCATTGACAAATCACTTGGTCATCCTAGTGGTAAGACACTCGAAGTGTCGAAAGACCATGCAAGTTCTGGGTGGATTGAGAAACTGTCTCGTGGTGGCTTAATCATCCCTTCAGATGAGTGGTTTGATGTTGTTAAGCAGTTAGAGGTGCTTTTCTTAATATTTTCATGGCAGCAGTCTGTAAAGACGGCAATGTGATCAGGAACCTGACGAGACTTTTAATTGGGAAGTTTCCAACTATTCCTCAAGAGGTCATCACAGTGTACGCTAAAACCAGAACCCTCATCCGGATAAGGCACTTCAACACATCTGCAAAGGCACAGAGGGCCGAACAGCAGCAGCAGAAAGCACCAGAGCTTCTGCAGTCCCCTCCAGATCTGATTAAGGTATTCAAATTCTTCTTAAAATTTTTGAATGTGAGTTCATTAAACCGGGCTTACGTATCATTATGTGTAGTAATGTCTCAACTAACTAGACGTACGGTTGCTGCTTAATACCTGCATGATAAAGATGGTACACACATTGCCGACTGTGATGCACAAAATGTGTTTAGTAAACTGAAAGCTCTTGTAATTGTTGCATTTCCAGTACTATTAAAAATTGTAAAATATATAAAAAGGGACTCAAGCATACCAGATTGTTGTTATCTAACAATATAAATTGAGGGGGAGCCACAAATCTGTAGTTTTACTTTTGTCATTACTAGAGAGGCAATATAAGAATTTCACAGTCGTAGCAGGTATTAACATTCAGTCCCTGTATTGGTAAGCTTCGATCGAATCCATAATTCATTATATTGCCCTTCACTTTTCGTAAATTAATGTTAGTTTGAGCGCAATAGTGCCGCATGCGAACGTCTCGCGCTGCTGACGCTTCTCGATAGTGACGTCACTCGGAAGCGCCCGACCGCTGCCGAACACGTGGGCCCAACCTTCTACGTAGCAACCTTGGGCAGAATGAGCTGGCCAGAAGAGACACTGGCTGTAGGTATGAAGTGAGCGCTAACTGACCGGTCTCCCGCGCTAGCGACACGATTGGTCAGGTGCTTTCCGTCCCAACACTTGCTGCGCATGCGCATGCGAACCTGAGGCATACCGGCACACACACAGACACACAGATATCTTTAACTGATACACTGGCCGACTGAAGCAGCGCCGTGCAATACCAAATTACACGCGTTCAGTTGCTGACGGCGTGGTAGCATCGCTTGGATTCAGTCGGCAAGACCTGAAAAATGAAGGTAAGTAAGCGTCTCATTTCCTGCGCTCTACCTGCGGCTTCTTGCGGACGGAATATACGCACTATAAGGTTTTTATTGCGTGGAGGAACTGCTTCCCACATGCGTTTCATTATTTTTCCACAGCCTTCCAATACTGGGTTATCGTTCTCTTCCACATCATAGAACTTCATCGTCTGAATTCAAATACAGCATGTCCTTTTCAACGATAATATTCCGGTGTGACAGCAGAACAACTCTTACATGTTCTGTGTTTACATTGAGCACATTGAGAGAACGCTTGTATCCAGAAACAAATACAGGCCTGATCTGTATTGAAGCTAGCAATTTCATTTTCGATGTATTATCAGTAGGTTACTTTTTTAGATTCATAATGTGTTTATTCGAGTTAAGTGTGTTCTCTACTTGAAGTTGCAAACAGTTTGTTCAAAATGTTTACATCGGAAAACAGAATTGTAGTCCAAGACTAAGAGAGGGATGGAAAACTTTAATTGTATTTGTGTCTTCTACGACAGAAGTAAACTCAGTCTTGCATATTATCCGTTCCCGCATTCTGCCGGAAGATAATTTCGTAGTATAACAGGCAGTTAGAGGCGACTCTTCATGATCTGATGCGTTACAGGTGAGGTAATGTGATGGGGGATCCCTCTGAATCTCTTCCTACATGGCCGGCCGGTGTGGCCGTGCGGTTCTAGATGCTTCAGTCTGGGACCGCTCGACCGCTACGGTCGCAGGTTCGAATCCTGCCTCGGGCATGGATGTGTGTGATGTCCTTAGGTTAGTTAGGTTTAAGTAGTTCTAAGTTCTAGGCGACTGATGACCTCAGATGTTAAGTCGCATAGTGCTCAGAGCCATTTGAACCATTTATTTCTCCCTACATGTTTAGGTAAATTCTCGTGTTGAAAAATTGTATGCTTGACGTTCACCTGAGAAAACAAACTTGTGTTCCTCCTCCAGCGAATGAAGCAACGCACGAGTAACAGCGGAAGTTTCAAAATGCGTCTGAAAAACAAATAGTAAATTGGCTATAACAATATTCTGTTAAGACATTGAAAAGAAAATGCTGCAAATTAGCAGTGAAATCATAGAAGCAGTTGACTACTTTATGTGTTTAGGGTGGTTGAAGACAACAACCAGACGCTCAGGAAATGAAGTAAACGGAAGACTAAATATGGTGTACACTGCTTTTCCTAAACAAAACAGTCTTCCCACAATAAAACGCGTAACATGTGGCAAAGGCAGAAGGTACAGTGGGTCTGTAATATCAGTTTTGTCTTTTGACCATGAGTCATTGAGTTTTTATACGACAACCGCATGAAAACGGAGAGATTCGTGTTGGTAATGACAGGCAGTGAAGAGAAGAATAAATAGACTGCATCAGTGTACAGACTACAGTGGAAGCCTGCAATAAAAATGAAACGGTTTTAGGTGGGATAGCTCATGTAGCCAGGCGGGTTTATGATGGACGGACTGATGTAGTTCTCTCGTGCATTCCACGAGATACGGGAAGGTCGCCATGTTACTGATGACGAACACCTTATGAAGAGTATTTTGCTGACATTACGAAACATGCAGTATGTGAATAGTTGGAGGCCGTAATACATGGGAAAGTGTCAAGCGGGTTCTTGTCGAACAGTGGGTGTCAGGTAAATGACAATTAATGTCTTCACTTATTACCTGCTGCCATTTCATTTCTCTTCCTTCTACGACTTCATACAATCATTTCACCTTTTCCCTAGAGTACGATCATTTCACCTTTTCCCCAGACATGCGTTTGTTATTCTTTCCGATAAGTGTGACTTTTTTTAATGAGTATTTTCGTCATGGACTCCCGGTTTGTTTCTGTTGTATGTTTTTGCTGCAGCATTCACTGAAAGAATTATTTGCATAAAAATGACAGTGATTTCAAATAATGCTCATTTACTTAAAAACGTACTTTGAAAAATTAAGGCAATAGTTTTCAAAGTAAGTTAAGTTTAAAAAAAAAAAAAAAAAACTTTTAAACTTAAATTTCAGTTTGAGTGAGGTGAGTGGTACTGGTTCACATTTTCGCAGATACGAGACACTTAAGACACGTATTAGGCTGTATGGGTGAAAATTGACTTTCCATGGCAGGTTCGCTATGAAGCCTGTTGGAATATTTATTGTTTGTTCAGACGTAAGTTCAGAATCCTGTTTGGCACATATACAGGGAGACAATTACTTAATTACACGAGAAAAAGGGAAATTAGTTACGGACTACGGCGTGCACGCACTTTATTCAACGTGTAAACGTCACTAGAGATGTTCGGATTTAGGGTATGACATGTCCGATATGCCTGCCATCATTGGCGATGATGTGGAGCAGACGAATAGCGAAATTCTTTATGACCCACGTAAGTGTCGGAACATCGATGCTGTCGCTGTCCTCCTGAACGGCTGTTTTCAGCTGAGCGATGGTTTTGGTCTTATTGCTGTACGCCTTGTCTTTAATATAGCCCCACAAAAGGAAGTCGCACATTTTCAGATCCGGAGAATATGGCGGCCAATCGAGGCCCATTCCAGTGGCCTCTGGATACCCCAGAGCCACAGTGCGGTCCCCAAAGTCCTCCTCCAGGACATCAAACACTCTCCTGCTTCGATGGGGTCGAGCTCCGTCTTGCACGAACCACATCTTGTCGTAATAAGGGTCACTTTGAATAATGGGGATGAAATCGTCTTTCAAGGATGAAATCATCTTTCAGAACCTTCACGGACCGTTCGGTAGTCACCAAGGAATATCGCACCGAGCATTCCGTGACTGGACACCGCACACTACACAGTCACCCAGTGAAGGTGAAGAGACTTCTCGATCGCGAAATGCGGATTCTCAGTCCTCCAAATGCGGCAATTTTGCTTATTGACGAATCCGTGCAAATGAAAGTGGGCTTCGTCGCTTAACCAGACCATACAGCGCATACTAATTCCCATCATGCCTGCGGCCAACCGTACAATTTGAACGTCCTAACTCAAACCGTTCAGATTTTATGACTATTTTATTTCGTTTATTGAATAACTGTCACCGTGTATGTAGTAGCGACGTGGTATTTTACAGTCCTTTGAACTGTGCCGGAATCCCGCTGAGGCATACATTTAAATACACAGTTTCAAGGCTTTAGTGGCCACTTGCTGACAAACCGCCTGTTGGCTCTTGTCTCGGGTTCTTCGGCCGACGTCTTTTTGACCGTTTCTCTGACGTTTCGCCAGCACGAGTGTTTGGCGCTGTCCGAGCTTCACCCTCCACTGCCGGCGGCGGACTAGAGCCGACCTCGCGGCCCTTCAAGGGCCTGGCACGACAACGACATTTGTGGTAAGGTCTTATGGGACCAAACTGCTAAGGTCATCGGTCCCTAAGGCTACACGCTACTGAATCTAAATTAAACTCACTTACTCTATGCCCGAGGGAGGACTCGAACCTCCGAAGAGGGGAGCCACACGGACCGTGACAAGGCGCCTCAGACCGCGCGGTTACCCCGCGCGGCTTAAATCCACAGTTCATTTTAAGTTTAATCTGCTGTTCGCCTGGGAAATGGTGATTAAAAGCTTCAAAAAAAGCGTCTCTTATTTTTAACTCCTTACTCTTCTGAAAAGTCCTTAATCGTTCAGAAGCAATCAAGTCCATTGGAACGCATACAAATCACCCAAATATCTGTCATTTTTCCTGCAGTGAGGACGAAAAGTTCTTTCACCCGTCCTATACACAGGAGTCACCTGCGATTTTTTTCCAATCGCTTGCGAGTTTCCGCTGGGCAAGAGATTCGCGATAAATGCAAGGTAAGTAAGGGGCCAATACCGAAGTGAACTAAGTGACATTGCATCCGGACCTGTGGCCTTGTTTCTTTTCAACTCTTTCACTTGTTTCTTTACGGGATGCCTGTTACTATGTTCTCCATGAGGGAGTCTGTACTATTGGTCAAATGGCGGTATGCTGACAATCCTCCAGCGTGAACAATGCCTTAAACACGAAAGTCAGATGTTCAGTATGACGGTGGAAGTTCTCCTACGATCGTTTTATAGACGTACGAAATTCTAATATCTTTTGCCTGTCTACATTCCCGCGTTATTTGTTGTACTGAGAGTGCTTCTTCAGTGTTTTCTGAATTTTGTTATTAACCATGGTGGGTATTCTGCGCCACGAATCCATTCACTCGGCACATACTTCTCCAGGGAGCGGTTTACAATCTGTTTAAACTTTGCCAATCATTCCTCCACGTCCATCATACTGGAACATACCCTCTGCCAGGCTCTTAATTACGAATTGCAGGATACTCGTGTAGATATAGCTGCAGCTATCAATTAATTTTCTAAGTGGGACGTTAAAAACTGCTCATCTGCTCTTTCCAGCAAAAATAGTCTCCTAGCCTTCTTGAATTTATTGATTGTCGTAATCGTCGTTGTTATGATCACATCATGATCACTAATCCCTTTCTCCATATTGACACTGTCGATAAGGCCAGGCCTGTTTATAAGTAAGAGGTCTAAAACATGTCTGTCGCGTGTGGTTGTCAACGTAAATGTTCAAGAAAATTTTGGAAAATTTGTTCAAATCTGCTCCACATGCCTCTCTGTACCACTTGTAATGTGTCAGTAAACTTTCCAGTCTGTACTCGGTATGTTAAATTCACCCCCAACTGATACTCCACGATCAAACTGCTTCCGTCAAAGTGAGCGTAGACTTTCTCGGACTGATTCTACAACTGCTGTGGCGGAATCGGGTGACCGGTAAAAACATCCGATGGTTAACTTGAGCTGACGGAGGTCTGTTACTTGCATCCGGATAACTTCACGGTCACACTCAGTTTCCACCTCGGTAGACGCAGTAATTTTTCGATTGCAATGGACACTCTTCTGTTCTTTCGTCAGCCGTATGTTGGTTGTTGCTTCTTCCTCTCTCGGTGTGGACCATGTGCCAATGTTGGGTCTTGATGTCACGTTGTTTTCTCTTCCTTTCCAAGTCTTATTAGTTTTTGATTTTACTGGGTTTCCTTTTTGATTTCCTCGAGATATTTATTTCTGTATTTCTGTCCTCCGTACATTGAAATACTTCCATCTGTAATACCTTTATTCCAAAACTCTCTCTCTCACTTTTGTTTCTTCTTCCGTTACGACGTTTCTTTCTTAATATTGCTGGACTACTTGAATGCATTTCCTTGCTAACTTTTCTTACCAAAAGTTTTGAAAAAATATGTCAGTGTGAAATTCAAATCATATAATTTACAGCACAGTTTCTGTTGACGGTTGGGAAGTTCTCTCGAGTCCGTCTTGGGAAGTCCAGACATGTGCATTACGGTAGAGTGACTTACTTAGCTTTTCTTTCCAATTTTATCGGTGTAAAATGACCGAACCAACTTAACACGGCTACAGGATCTCAGTGAGTGACTATTCCGCCTTCACTAGGCCACGTTCCTTGTCATTCCATATGCTGCTTTTTTCGGATCTCACTTCTCGAGAATTTCATTTTCCCGGATTGTAGTTCGCTGGTGTCTCTGCTAGTTCGAGTCCTGTTTCTGTGTGTGTTTTCTGTATGTGCTAATTAGTAGAAGAAAATGTGCAGATTACTTGTTCGGCGCTGAAAGGAACCATTCTTAATTCTTATCCTGCAAACTTGGCTGCATTTTGTCTCCACTAGGGGTCTCGTGTAGCAACCAGCTGCCTGTTTTTATTGTCCTAAAAAGACACTGCCCAAGAGGCGTTCTTGTTGCAACTTTCCTCAGACCTAAGGCGTTATTTGTGATATCAGCATTGGTGTTCTGTCGACTGGATGGATTATCGTTATGTAAATAGTATGACTGCATCATCTGTGTGATTCAGTTCCCACTGTAAGTAAGTTTCATTGTAGCTAAATCGATAAGTTTTTGACTCAGGGTTGCTGCTGAGACGCTAACTGTTCTTTACTTCGTACCAACTACAGTAACGATGAAGAGGGGCAGTTAAGCGTTGTCTTGTTGTGTGTATCTTTTTGTCAATCACCTATGCGGATATGGCTTCAGTTATATTTGTAAACTGAGGTGACCAGAGTCATAGAGTACGCCCTGTCATCGATCTGATGTCCTCTTCCCCGACATAGTGCAGCAACTGGATGTGGAATGGTCTCTGCAAGCCCTTCCAAGTCCCCGGCACAAATAAAGCGCCACGAAGCCTCTACAGCCATCCAAGTTGCGAAAGGGTTGCCGGTGCAGCTTGTTGCGCACGAACTGACCTGAAGATTGTGTCCTACGTCGGCCAGTCTGAGTGGCCAAATCACTTGCTCGAAATTTCCAAAACGTTCTTCAAACCGATCGCAAACAATTGTGGCGCGATGCCATTGGGCATTGTCATGCATGAAAACTGCTTTGGTGTTTGGGAATATGAAGTCCACGAATGGCTGCAAATTTTCTCCGAGTAGCTGACCATAATCATTTCCAGTGAATGATCGGTTCAGTGGGGCCAGAGGACCAAGTCCATTCCACGTAAACACACAGCCTACACCATTATGGTGCCACTACCAGCTTGATCAGGGTCTTGTTCACAACTAGGATCCATGGCTTTGTGGTCTTTGCGCACACTCGAACCCTACCGTCAGCTCTTACCAGCTGAAATCGGGACTGATCTGACCAGGCCACAGTTTCCCAGTCATCTAGAGTCGAACTGATATGGTCACAAGGCCAGGGGATGTGCTGCAGGCGATGTGGTGCTGTTAGCAAAGGCACTCGCGTCGGTCGTCTGCTGCCAGAGCCCATTAACGCAAAATTTCGCCGCACTGTCGTAATGGATACGTTCGTCTTACGTCCCAAATTGATTCCTGCGGTAATTTGAGACTGTGTTGTTCGTCTGTTAGCACTGACAACTGCACTCAAACGCCGCTGCTCTATCTATCTATCTATCTATATCCATACTCCGCAAGCCACCTGACGGTGTGTGGCGGAGGGTACCTTGAGTACCTCTATTGGTTCTCCCTTCTATTCCATTCTCGTATTGTTCGTGGAAAGAAGGATTCTCGGTATGCCTCTGTGTGGGCTCTAATCTCTCTGATTTAATCCTCATGGTCTCTTCGCGAGATATACGTAGGAGGGAGCAATATACTGCTTGACTCTTCGGTGAAGGTATGTTCTCGAAACTTTGACAAAAGCCCGTACCGAGCTACTGAGCGTCTCTCCTGCAGAGTCTTCCACTGGAGTTTATCTGTCATCTCCGTAACGCTTTCGCGATTACTAAATGATCCTGTAACGAAGCGCGCTGCTCTCCGTTGGATCTTCTCTATATCTTCTATCAACCCTATCTGGTACGGATCCCACACTGCTGAGCAGTATTCAAGCAGTGGGCGCACAAGCGTACTGTAACCTACTTCCTTTGTTTTCGGATTGCATTTCCTTAGGATTCTTCCAATGAATCTCAGTCTGGCATCTGCTTTACCGACGATCAACATTATATGATCATTCCATTTTAAATCACTCCTAATGCGTACACCCAGATAATTTATGGTATTAACTGCTTCCAGTTGCTGACCTGCTATTTTGTAGCTAAATGATAAAGGATCTATCTTTCTGTGTATTCGCAGCACATTACACTTGTCTACATTGAGATTCAATTGCCATTCCCTGCACCATGCGTCAATTCGCTGCAGATCCTCCTGCATTTCAGTACAATTTTCCATTGTTACAACCTCTCGATACACCACAGCATCATCCGCAAAAAGCCTCAGTGAACTTCCGATGTCATCCACAAGGTCATTTATGTATATTGTGAATAGCAACGGTCCTACGACACTCCCCTGCGGCACACCTGAAATCACTCTTACTTCGGAAGACTTCTCTCCATTGAGAATGACAAGCTGCGTCCTGTTATCTAGGAACTCCTCAATCCAATCACACAATTGGTCTGATAGCCCATATGCTCTTACTTTGTTCATTAAACGACTGTGGGGAACTGTATCGAACGCCTTGCGGAAGTCAAGAAACACGGCATCTACCTGTGAACCCGTATCTATGGCCCTCTGAGTCTCGTGGACGAATAGCGCGAGCTGGGTTTCACACGACCGTCTTTTTCGAAACCCATGCTGATTCCTACAGAGTAGATTTCTTGTCTCCAGGAAAGTCATTATACTCGAACATAATACGTGTTCCAAAATTCTACAACTGATCGACGTTAGAGATATAGGTCTATAGTTCTGCACATCTGCTCGACGTCCCTTCTTGAAAACGGGGATGACCTGTGCCCTTTTCCAATCCTTTGGAACGCTACGCCCTTCTAGAGACCTCTCGGTCGTTAAGTGGAGGCCTACGGCCACTGAGTTGTCTGTGGCGACACGTAATGCCTGAAATGTGGTGTTCTCAGCACACTCTTAACACTGTGTATCTCAGAATATTGATTTCCCTTACCATTTCCGAAATGGAATGTCTCATGTGTCTAGCTCCAATCACCATTCCACGCTCGAAGCCTGTAATTGCCGTCGTGCAGCCACAGTCAGGCCAGAAACCTTTTAACTCAAATCACCTGAGTGCAAATGATACCTGCGTCTATGCACTGGCATTTTATACTTTGCGTGCGCGACACTACCGCCATCTCTACACGTGGATAGCGCTCTCCCCAGTGTACGTCATTTTGGGTCCATTTGCTGCCAGTTCGGCTTCAGCACCAGCACCTGTTTCCCGTGACTCTGTGTGATCGGATGACGGTTAGCATTCTTCGACGTGAAACGGTGTGGAATGCCTTACGGTAATCTAGGAAGGCGCTGTGTCATTCTGTTAAGCTGCACCCGTTGTTTGTTACAAGCCGCGTCTGAATACGCCGGTTTGTAGCAGCTGACGGACGACGCGCAGTCCCAGCAGATGGTCGCCCGTCTATGTCATCGAGGCCGATGATTGGTACTGCCTTCTTTGCCTTTCCTAGTCTGCTTTTTATGTCGTGCTTGCCTTGTCCGTCATGCGTTATTTTGCTTCCAAGATAGCAGAATTCCTACAGTTTGTGGTCCCTAACTGAGACATTAAGTTTCTCACTACTTTCATTTCTGCTAGTCCTCATTACTTTGGTCTTTCTCCTATTTACTGTGAATCTGTATTCTGTAGTCAGTGGACTTTTCATTCCGCTCAGTATGTCGCACATGACTTCCCCTCTTTCACTGAGGATAGCAAAGTCATCAGCGAATCTTTATCACTGATATCTTTCCGATCACTACCGATGAATTACGATACTGAAACTTCCTGGCAGATTAAAACTGTGTGCCGGACCGAGACTCGATCTCGGGACCTTTGCCTTTCGCGGGCAAGTGCTCTACCATCTTAGCTACCCAAGCACGACTCACGCCCCGTCCTCACAGCTTTACTTCTGCCAGTACCTCGCCTCCTACCTTCCAAACTTTACAGAAGCTCTCCTGCGAACCTTGCAGAAGTAGCACTCCTGAAAGAAAGGATATTGCGGAGATATGGCTTAGCCACAGCCTGGGGGATGTTTCCAGCGGAATTAAAGCTGTGAGGGCGGGGCGTGAGTCGTGCTTGGGTAGCTCAGTTGGTAGAGCACTTGCCCGCAAAAGGCAAAGGTCCCAATCTCGAGTCTCGGTCCGGCACACAGTTTTAATCTGCCAGGAAAGCTAGAAGCGTCACTTTGCTTCCAAGGTAGCAGAATTCCTACAGTTCGTAGTCCCTGTCATATTTTCTCACTACTTTCATTTCTGCTAGTCCTCATTACTCTGGTCTTTCTCTCAATCTGTATTCTGTACTCACTGAACTTTTCATTCCAGTCAGCATGTCCAACATGTCTTCCCCTCTTTGACTGAGGATAGCAAAGTCATCAGCGAATCTTTATCACTATCTTCCCGATCACTACCGATCATTTACACATTAATTTCACCACATATCTTTTGACTTTTCAGCACTGGTGTCACCCAATAACGACGTTTTTTAGATTCTGTCCCCCTTCATTTGATGGTAAACAATTCTGAAAGTATCTGAGACGTGCGCGGCTCCCGGTCATGCCGTTTATTGCTCGTCATCTTGTTTTTTATGGTTCTGTCGGCTCTTTTTCTTTTAATTCGATTTACTGCCGACACTAGCTTGCTGGTTTGCTTGCCCGTGAGTGGCAGCAGCAGCGCGTATCGATAGTGCACCGTCGTACTATCTCTGGAGCAGTATTTCCGGGCCGTCGTGTGTCGGGAGTTCAATCGGGGACGGAGCACCAGTGAGTCGCGGACCTCCAGTACTTGCCGACCGCTGGCCACACACATGAGCTGTCCGACGGAAGGAGATTGGAGCGGGAACGACCGGTGGTTGTGCATTCACTTGGTCGTCTCACTGGACGACAAGTATTTGGTCTTTTGACCGTTTCTGGGCCTCGTCAGTTGGTCATCTTGCCGGATGTGGGTCGGTTCCTTCCTCGTGCAGAGATGTCGTCGCCGATGAGCAAGAGTTACTTTTGTGGCGGTGTTCGTAGCGACAAACAATTCGCTGTAGAAACGGCTTACGAAGTCACCGCCACACTTTTAATAGCGGGCCGACCGGTCCGCTGGAACAGTGAACAGAAAGATGAAAACCCAAACACTCTGATTAAATAAAAGTCGGTACTTATCTTTATTAACGAAGATACAGAAACACAGTAGTGAACTCGGTGTCTACAGAAATCTGTCTAGTTCGAGTCGGAGCGGCTAGGTCAGCGTCGGCTGACGACAAACAACAACTCTGCTGCGATGAACACACAACTGACTAGCAAGTACACAATTCGGGGGCGAGTATACAACTGAGCGGCGAATACAGAACTGTCCTAGCGCTCGCGACTCCAGCGCTTAAGAAGCCAGAAGCCAGCGGTGGCGCGCGCAGACTTGCGGCGATTTCCTGTCTCGCTGGCGCTGCTTATGCGGACGGCGTCCGGACTTTGATGCTGCCAACCTTTTGGCAGCGGGCTCGGGTGGCATTACTGGCTAGGATATAACAGTTACCTCTGCATGGTTGGGTCCGAGCCAGTGTGCCCGGGTCGTCGTGTCTCCGAGTTCCGAACGGGCATCAAAATGAGTCGGGTTGGAGCTGCAGTGAGCTCCGGACAGCCAAGAGTCGCCCCACCGTTGCCGACACTCGTATCTTGAGTGGGGACGACCTTGGCTGGTCGTTCGGCCGGTCGCCTCATCGGACGACGTGTATTTGGTCGCCGGCCGCTTATGGAAAGTCTCTGTGGGTGACTTGTCATTTCTCCTTGTTGTTCCACGGTGATTGTCGGAGTTCTTGGTGCAAGCGTTTACGTGCGACTGTGAGTAGCTACTGTTATTTCCGCTGAGCAGATGAATGCTGTCTGCGTACTGGATTAGTCAGTCGGTCGGTTGCGACATGGGAATTGATCAGGTTGTTGGCTGGTTCTTCAGCCGTACCTAGGTCATGCTGGCACCCGGTTATTTAGTGTTACGCTTGGCTGCCTGTCTCACCTAAACTGTTGTTAAGAGTTTCCTCCCCAGGCCGACCCTTGGAACACTTCTGAGCACACTGTTCTGTTCTGTTCTTTGTGATTGTGATTTTCTTTTGTCACAAGTAGTGTACCAGGCCTTTTGCGGTGTATTTATTTTGTATGTTCTATGTTGAGTATATGGCCTTCAGCCGAACCATATGTGAAGTATTTTAAGATGAGGCCTTCAGCCGGGTTTTATTTAAAATTCTTGTTTGCTCTCTATTTAGGCCTTCAGCCGCGTTTATTTTAAAATCTGTGGCTTTAAGCCGTAATGTGCAAATTCCTGTCGGTAAGGCTTGTCTTTCATTATCTTGAATTCTTAAAATGGCCGTCAGCCGTACTGTGTAAATGCTTATGTTAAGGTTTGTTTTTAATTATTTTTAATAATTGTTTGGGCCCTCAGCCGTCAAGATATTTCAAGTTTTCTTAAGATGGTTTTCTGTTGTACTGTGTAAATGCTTGTCTTTAAAGGTTCCCTTCTATTATGTATTCACCTGACCAAAAGTCTTGTTCCTCCTCCCACCGAACTTCACTAATTCCCACTATATCTAACTTTAACCTATCCATTTCCCTTTTGAAATTATATTGAAATGTTATTGGGCTTTCAGCCGAGGAATTAATTTAAGTTTTCCTTAATACGGCTTTTAGCCGAAATTTGTAAATGCTTGCCTTTTAAGAATTTCCCTTGCTGATCTGAAATTGTTCTGATCCAAGATGGCCGCCGGGTAAGTGACGCCAGAAACCATTTCCAGAAAGTTAAGTGATTTAGACAGGAATATAATTTAATTTAACGCCGACAACAAATTAAATACGTGCATTAGTGTATCGTTTAGTCTTGCCGTTAAAGGTTTGACTTTTCTTTGCGTATTTTTTCAGAAAACACGAAAAGATCGTAACTTCGCTAAGTCGTGCTTAGGCTTAAATTTTGTAAACGTGTTTGTTTCTTATTTCGCGGTAATTTAACTAGTTTCTCGGTAACAAATAAGTAAACTACCGTAAATAGCGTATAACTTCATTGTTTTAATACAGATTTCAGAAAAACAGCGTAACTTTATATCAGAAACTTGCCTATATACATTTGTTTATAGGCCTAATTCTCGTAACGTTTTTGGAGAATCAAAGTTAAAGTATCTCGTTTAATTGTCCTTTTTTTCATTCCATCGAGTGAAATATATAATAAATAGCGTATACCTTCGTTGTTTTAATACAGATCTCAGAAAAACAGCGCAATTTTAAATCAGAAACTTGCTTATATACATTTGTGAATAGGCTTATTTCTTGTAACGTCTTTTTTGATTTTCGGTAATTTAATTGATTTATTCTAGCTAAAGTATTATTTTTGCCATGAGTGAGAAGTGCCTGACTTGCCGTAGAATCGTTAGTTCCGGGGTTTGGTGTGATGGATGCAGTAGTTTTTTTCACTGGGGGGACTGCAGTGGCGTGGGTGTCGGGAAAGTGGATCAGGCTCATCAGTGGTAATGTAGGATTTGCAGCAGAGATAGGAAGATAGTGGAACAGGAGGGGAAAATTGCTGCCCTTCAGGCTGAGCTAGATCAGGCTAGGGAAGATCTGGACAGGTTAAGGAGGGAGAAGGGCAAAGAGAGGTGGGAAGTGGCAACAGGTAGCAGAAGGAACAGGCCTAGAACTAAGTCTGACAGTTTTGTGGTGAATGTCAAAAATAAGTTTGACCTGTTGCTTCAGTTAGAAACTGATGAGCCTCAAGCAGAGGTAGGTGTAGACAGGACACAACAAACTTTCAATAGGAAATTGAAAAAGAATGTAGGAAAGTCATCGAAAAGGAAGAAAGTTTTGTTGTTAGGCAGTTCTCATGCCAGAGGTGTAGGCCAACTTCTGCAGGAGGAATTAGGACCAGAATACGAGGTCACAAATTTTTTCAAACCAAGTGCTAGTCTGGATCAGGTGACAGAGGATTTAGGTTCACTCTGTAAAGGATTTACCAGGGAAGACACCGTGGTTATTGTGGGAGGGCCAGGGGACAGCATCGACAGAGATCCTGGGTACAGTATAGAGTGTGACCTGGTAAAGATTGCGTCGGCATCGAGACACACCAATGTTGAGTTTGTATCTGTCCTGAGACGCCATGACCGGCCTCATTTGAACTCTTCTGTTGGGAGAGTTAATTTGGAGTTGGAACGGCTGCTTGGGTCGGGTGCGGGGGCTCATATTGGTGTGGTTCCTGTTGATTATCTCAGTAGGTGGGACTATACCAGGCATGGCCTACATCTCAACAGGAAAGGGAAGGAGAAACTGGCTGGGGTAATAGCAGGAAATTTAAGGGGGGGAGGCACTGCCATGAATGGTAAAATACCAGTGGTTACAGGTGTTGGAGCAGTACCTTTTTTAGGATAGGTAAGACAGAAAGATGTCAAGTTCTACGAGAGGTCAGGATTGAAACAAATCTTCAGTTTAGGAAAGAAATTAAACAGCACAATTCTAGCACATTGGATCACCAATCACAGCTATCAATTATAAATTTTCACCAATCACCAGAAATTTTATCTCCACCAAATTGTATCTCAGTCCTAGGTAATTGCATTGATGAATTAAAGTCACCCAACCCAGTTGACATAATCTGCCTCTCTGAACACCATGTGACCACTGGTATAGGAGCTAGGCCTAAGCACAATGAGAAACTCAGACAGGCGAGTACTGCAAATGTTAGAATAAGGAAAGGTTCTCATAAAAGTATAATTAAAAATAATGTAAGTATATTTCATCAAAATATTGGGAGTTTAAAGAATAAAGTAGATGAGCTTCTGGTTTGTTTAGAAGATTTAGAAGCTGAGAATGAAATAGATATACTATGCCTGTCTGAGCATCACATTGTTACTGATATGGATAAGGTAAATGTAAGTGGTTATAAGCTCTCTGCACATGTAATGAGAGAAAATATGGAGAAAGGAGGAGTTGCCATATATGTCAAAAGTTATCATTGTGCAAAAAGTATAGAAACAAAAAAGTTTTGTGTAGAGAAACATATAGAAGCATGTGCCTGTGAGCTTAAATTAAATAAAGGCACATTTATAATTGTAACTGTATATAGGTCCCCATCAGGAAATTTTCAGCTATTTCTGAAAAATTTGGACTCCTTGTTGTGCTATCTGTCAGACAGGGGGAAGCAAATTATTATTTGTGGGGACTTCAATGTAGATTCTCTGAAAGAGGGTAATAGGAAAAATGACCTTGAAGTATTACTCTGTTCTTTAAATTTGACACCCGTCATTGATTTTCCTACTCGGGTGGTAAAGGATAGCAGCTCACTGATAGATAACTTCTTTATAGACCAAGATAAGTTTAACCAGATAAATGCTCAGCCTGTTGAGAATGGTCTTTCTGATCATGGTGCACAGCTAGTTACAATATATGACATAGCTCCATTCAGCAATACTAAACAGTCCTCCAAAGTAGTACGTTCAGTCAACGATTTAACAATTGCAAATTTCAGGGAAAGCCTACAGCAGTTAGACTGGGATGAGGTGTACCGTGAACCTGATGCCAATTTAAAATATAATTTATTTCATGACATTTTTGTAAATGCATTTGAAAACTGCTTCCCCAAGAAAATAGTTAAATATACTCGTAAGAAACCTTGTAACAAACCATGGCTTACTAAGGGTATAAAAATATCTTGTAACCGGAAAAGGGAAATGTATCTGACGGCAAGAAAGAGTAGTGACCCAGAAACTATCAAAAATTATAAAAACTATTGTGTTATATTAAGAAAAGTTATTAAAAAACCCAGGAGTATGTGTATCATGTCTGAAATCAGCAACTCTGATAATAAAATTAAAACAATTTGGAATATTATTAAAAGAGAAACAGGTCAACCAAGAGCAGAGGAAGACAGTATTACCATCAAATTGAATGAAAACTTTACGAACAAAAAGTCAGAAGTTGAAAATATTTTTAATAATCATTTTCTAAATGTTGTGGATATAGTAGGATCCAGGTGTTTATTAGAAGATGCTAGGCTGCTAATGGAAGAGGCCATACCTATGCAATTTGATACAATTGAAATCTCACCCACTTCTCCCTCTGAAATTAGGAAAATAATAAACTTACTTAAAAGCAAAAACTCACATGGAATTGATGGCATTTCCAGCAAAATACTAAAAGCTTGTTCTCAACAGATAAGTAAGATTCTCAGCCACCTGTGTAATAGCTCTCTGGAACAGGGCATTTTCCCTGATAGACTGAAATGTGGTATTGTTATACCTTTGCATAAAAAGGGGGATAGATCTGATGTCAACAATTACCGTCCAATCTCCCTTCTAACAGCTTTATCCAAAATTTTTGAGAAAGTAATGTATTCAAGAATAGCTTCACATATCTGTAAAAATGAAGTAGTAACAAAATGTCAGTTTGGTTTCCAGAAAGGTTTTTCCACAGAAAATGCCATATATGCTTTCACCAGTCAAATTTTGAATGATCTGAATAACCAAACACCACCCATTGGGATTTTTTGTGATCTCTCAAAGGCTTTTGATTGTGTAAATCATGAAATTCTGCTAGACAAGCTCAAGTATTGTGGCATGAGTGGGACAGTGCACAAATGGTTTAATTCGTACCTAACTGGAAGAGTGCAGAAAGTTGAAATAAGTAGTTCTCGTAACACGCAAAGATCAGCACATTCCTCAAACTGGGGAACTATCAAGAATGGGGTTCCACAAGGGTCAGTCTTGGGTCCTTTGTTGTTCTTATTATATATTAATGACTTGCCATTCTATATTCATGAAGAGGCAAAGTTAGTTCTCTTTGCTGATGATACAAGTATAGTAATCACACCTGAGAAACAAGAATTAACTGATGAAATTGTCAATACTGTCTTTCATAAAATTACTAAGTGGTTCCTTGTAAACGGACTCTCACTGAATTTTGATAAGACACAGTACATACAGTTCCGTACAGTGAATGGTATGACGCCATTAATAAATATAGACCTTAATCAGAAGCATATAGCTAAGCTAGAATATTCCAAATTTTTAGGTATGTCCATTGATGAGAGATTAAATTGGAAGAAGCACATTGATGATCTGCTGAAACGTTTGAGTTCAGCTACTTATGCAATAAGGGTCATTGCAAATTTTGGTGATAAACATCTTAGTAAATTAGCTTACTACGCCTATTTTCACTCATTGCTTTCATATGGCATCATATTTTGGGGTAATTCATCACTGAGGAATAAAGTATTTATTGCACAAAAGCGTGTAATCAGAATAATAGCTGGAGTCCACCCAAGATTATCCTGCAGACATTTATTTAAGGATCTAGGGATATTCACAGTAGCTTCTCAGTATATATACTCTCTTATGAAATTTGTTATTAACAACCAAACCCAATTCAAAAGTAATAGCAGTGTGCATAACTACAATACCAGGAGAAAGGACGATCTTCACTATTCAAGATTAAATCTAACTTTGGCACAGAAAGGGGTGAATTATACTGGCACTAAAGTCTTTGGTCACTTACCAAATAGTATCAAAAGTCTGACAGATAACCAACAAGTATTTAAGAAGAAATTAAAAGAATTTCTGAATGACAACTCCTTCTACTCCATAGAGGAATTTTTATATATAAATTAAGAAAAAAAATATTAAAAAAATAAAAAAAAAATAATAAAAAATAAAGAAAAACAAAAAACACAAAAAATAAAGTTGTTATATTAACTTAAGTATGTTGTTAAATTAACCTAATTATGTCATGTATTGGAAAATTCGACTCGTTCCACATCATTACGAAATATCGTATTCGTGATCCATGGAACTAGTATTAATCTAATCTAATCTAATCTAATCTAATCTAATCTAATGTACTTGGGCCTTCAGCCGTGTATTTGATCCTTGTCGCAAAGAGAAAACTGTGCATTGGTTTTCGAGGAATAAAGTTGTGTGTTCTTGTGTAGTAACTGATCTTGGCCCCTTTCCACGCCCTGGTCCACTCTGTCCCTCGAAACCAGATTTCAGTATCACTTGCGATTCTCAGAGTTTCGCGTTCCATTCTACTGGAATCATACTGCGAGTTTTAACATTTTAATGTTCGGATAATAAGTTGCCGTCTATTTAATCTAAGAATAGATGATCAATGCAGCTAGCCGCTATCTCTGTGTAATGTCTTGTCTGTATAGACGTGTATCTGTTGTCTTTAAGATCCCTTCACCTTCACATGTAAGTCTATTCAGTAAAGTAAGGCCCTCCCAGTTCTTGGCTGATCCGTGATAAGACAGGCGAAAAATTAGACTAATGGAGGATTATTAGTATTATCTCTATTTTCATTGGCTCTCTCTCTTTCTCTCCTTTATCTATGTATAGTTTTTAATACAAGATTTCATTACGTGATATGGTGATAAAAAGAATCAGCCAAATAGAATCTTTGGTGGAGTCCTTCGTCTTGGTAATCAGCGGCTGGCTTGCTGTAAGAGATCTTTACATTTATTATTACTGTTAAACACTGCAGTCAGTCGGGAGAATCAATCGTTTGGACAATTTGTTCCTTTTACGAAAGATTGCGAATTCCAGATGTGTACGAAGCCTTTTTGGACGATTTAACACAGACTCAGTGATTGCAGGCTCTCTTCGACAAAGCTGAAACTTCCCCACTAATTACAGGGCCAACGTGATCAACAAATGATTCAGAAAAAACTGATTCGTTCATACACTCTAGAACAAAAAGGTCACAAACCTTGTTTATGGAGGAAATCGTGTATTAAATCCATCTCCATTACATGTCCAGATCTCCGGTGATTCCACGCCTTAATTATTTTCCTTTTACAATCTCTTTCTCTCCAAAACAAACCGCTAGCGGCACAAATGTTAATTGACTCGCTTTAGCGAGAAGAAAAGCAGAATATGTATCTCTCAGAAACACGTCAATCCCTCAACCGATACTGCAGAAGCTGTCATAGTTACCACTCTAACAACCATGGAGAATGCATATATGCATCTCTGTTATTTCAAAGAATAAATGCACTAGAAAATACTTTGGCGTCGACGAGCTGTCGCCGCATATATTACGAGAAAATCAGATCAGATAACTTTACCAAAGTGAATGAATGTGGATGGTTTGATTGAAAATGATTAATTGGTGAGTGGTAGAGGGTATTTGCTGTGGGGACATTACAGAGTCTCCGAACACACTCCTGCGGTCTGCGCCGTTATAAGCCGCCCGTTTGTGCGCTGCGCGGTGACTGGTGTGGTCGCGCAGTAAGACAAACTTCATGACTCACCGTTGGTGCTGACAAAAAATTTAGCAGTGACTCGCGACTTGCAAGCGGCCGCGGCGATACGTCTGGCAGACGCACGCAGGGGTACTGCTGCACAGTAGAGCCAGAACTTGCAAAGTTGTAAAGCAACAAAGGATTTATCTGGAGGACATCGACACGTCAGTCGTTCGTAAAACAGGTTTCTCGTCAGTGCAACCACAACACCGGCACCCGGCAATGAGATAGTTACTTATTCAGTATGTTACCTGTCACACGCGGTTACTATAAGGTTAGCTTACAGTGAGGTGACAAATGCCATGGGATAGTGACATGCACGTAAACAAATGACGGTATTAACTGGTACACAAGGTATAAAAGGGCAGTGCATTGGATGGGCTGTCATTTGTGCTCAGTTGATTCATGTGAAAAGTTTTACCATGTGATAAGGCCCGCACGACGGGAACTGACAGGCTTTGTACGCGGTACGGTAGTTGGAGCTAGACGCATGGGGTATTCCATTTCAAAAATCGTTAGGGAATTCAACATTCAGATTTTTCCAGTGTCAAGAGTGTGACGAGAATACCAAATTTCACGCATCACCTCTCACCACGGCTACGCAGTGGCCGAGAGCCTTCACTTAACGACCGAGAGCAGCGGCGTTTGTGCAGAGTTGTCAGTGATAACAGACACGCAACTCTCCGTGAAATAGCTACAGAAATCAATGTGGGACGTACGACGAACGTATCTACAGGGACAGTGCGTTGAGATTTGGCGGCCTCTCCTGGGGTCATGACCATATCAGTCGGGTCGTAGATGACTCGAAAACTGTGGCATGTTCAGATAAGTCCCGCTTTCAGATGTTAAGAGATGATGGTAGGGTTCGGGTGTGGTGCAGAGCCCACGAAACCATGGAGCCAAGTTGTCGACAAGGCACTGACCGAGGTATTGGTGCCTCCATAATGGTGTGGGCTGTGTTTACATGGAATGGACTGTGTTCTCTGGTCCAACGTAACCGATCACTGACTGGAAAAGGTTTTGCTGGGCTACTTGGAGACCATCTGCAGCCATTCGTCGACATCATATTACCAAACAAATATGTCACGTCACTGGGTCACAGCTGTTCACGACATCTATCAAGAACATTCTGGACAGTTCGAAGGAATGATTTAGTCACCCAGATCGTCCGACATGTATCCCATGGAATATTCACTGGAGATGGTCAGGAGGCCATTCGTGCACGATATCTTCCACCGGCAACACTTTCTCACTCATGGACGGCTATAGACGCAGCATGGCTCCATATTTCTGCAGGATACTTCTAATGACTTGTTGAGTCCATTCCACGTCGGGTTGCTGCGCTACGTCGGGCTAAAGGAAGTGTAACACGACATTTGGAGGTGTCCCATGACTTCAAAAAGAGATACTTTCGAGTACTTTTCAATCCACAACATAAAGAATATAACTTGAGTGTCGATATTACAAAATCTGTGTGCACTACTCCTAATAATGAACACAACTCATTACAAACGTGTCCATGTTAACGTGACAAGGCGAACTACAAGTGATATTTGGAACTTTTGTGCATCACTCCCTACGTTGAGGTCTCAGCTAAATGTCCTCAAATGGTTCAAATGCCTCTAAGCACTATGGGACTTAACATCTGAGGTCATCAGTCTCCTAGACTTAGAACTATTTAAACCTAACTGACCTAAGGACATCACACACATCCATGCCCGGGACAGGATTCGAACCTGCGACCGTAGCAGCAGCGCGTTTCGGGACTGAAGTGCCTAGAGACGCTCGGCCACAGCGGCCGGCTTAAATGTCCTAATTGCACTTCTTTTTAGAGAGTATCGTTAGTCCCGGTTACGATGGGAGGCGGCCTTCGTGCGAAGCTGCTGACGTATGAACGCGTCATCGGTTCATGTTGATGCGCCAAAGTGTATGATCACAATGCCTAATTTCTGACATTATCGTAATGCATACTTTACTGTGGGTCGGATGCAAAACTCTGTAATAAGCTCACAGTACAGAAAGACCGTCGCCCCTTTAAAAAAGCACACCGGTCGCTCTGGAGCGCTTCGACGCTCTAGAACTGGGCACGTGATCCTCCACCGGTGGCGCAAGCCATACCAGTGCAGTGGTGTGGGCGGGCTGAGTACGCGCGGAGGCGTCACAGAATGGCAGATCGTAGCTAGCGTGTTTGGACTTGCCCATGGCCACACCGCGAAAGGAGTAGCCCAGATTGTTGGCTTGTCAACGTGGGCTGTAGGACATCGTGTACGAACCATAGCCACATAGCACTCCGTGAGAACACCGAGCGCAGGAAGGTCGTAACCGACAGCGACCGAGTACGTGTCACTCCCTGTCACCGACCAAAAACGGTGTGAACTGGTGCTGTCTGTGGTAGATCCATCTCAAACCAGTGTCCGAACGAACATCACGAAGGTAACCGCATGCAATCGATAGCTGGAGATGTGAACCTATTTAACGGCCATTGATCTCAGAGGCATCATGGATGTGAAAACTGATCGGTTGAAATCGATACCGGTATTTTAGTTCTGAATAACCGGTATTTTTCGGTATTTATTTGCTCTCGGATGGAACAGGAGATTTTAATTTTATCACCAGGTAGAAAAAACGAAGTTCAGTTAACCATACCAGCAGTGCTAAAATTTTTGGTTTTTAAGTAAACCTTTTCTTTTTTTTAAAAAAAAAGTAATTTTTATTCGTAAAATTTCCATTGCTTTGAAATATAGCGTCATAATAGAAAATGGGAAAAGCGACCAGGGCTATTTTAATAACAATGCCGACAGAAACGAGCAACAGACACATGGCATAAGAATTGATAGAGCGTTGCTGAGTCAGTAAAATACCTGTTATCATTTTTGTATCCTATTACAGGGTACACGTGCACATGCAGTCCATCTGGTCTGTACGGTAGTTTCTCACCGTTGTCGGCGGGCATCATTTTGTATTACACAACGGTACCAACCCTAACCTGGAATTATTTTACGAAGACAGTATTAATGAATTACAGTGGTGCGTTGGCTCCAAAACATTAAAAACCGGAAGACCCACAACAAACATGCGACATCAAATACGGAAAAAAACATAACTTAACTATACATTCGTAACTTACAATAAAAACTGAAAGTGGCCGATATACGTAATACACATAATACACCACATACATAACATACCTTCACCCGCTTGCATCTTTTGAAAACGGACACATTAACATGAAAAATAGGCTTCTTCACCCTCAGTTTTTACCCTTCAGCACCGACTGTTCGTAATGCCCAAATAGTGGTATGACCATAGATTACATCACGATTTTTGAGGAGAGTTTCAAAAAATTAGAATCAACAGGAGGACACTGGTTTTTTATTTTTTTTTTTTTATTTTTTTTTTTAGTACTCAACCAGTTATAGCAAAGCAGCGAACGGTGGACGGACGATGTTTTCTTCTATTTCCTTACTTAATGTAATATTTTGATTCCAAGTATCTTGAAACTAACGGAGTCAAAATTTTTCCAGCCATGTTCGATTTCTGCGTATGTTACAGGAAGTAAAAGGAATAAAAAACCGAAAACCGGTTATTTTAGAAACCGATTATTTTGAGCGATTGTAACAGTCGGGTTAAACCGGCCCTGTGGCGGATACAGAAAAACCTCAAGGAGGGGGCGCTAAAGATATCTTGAGCTACCTTTTACTAAGTCACATGCAAAGTGTAAGGAAATCTTGTTTAAACTGATATACAAGACAATTCCCTCTAATGATATAAAAGAGTTACAATTGTTGTTCTCTTCCTTACATGATGCATTATATGCGCCTATTCTCCTTCGCAAATTGGTTAATTACATCGTCAATAGGGCAATCAATGTCAGGGTGTGTGTTCAACAGAGCCAAGCCATTAAGTCGATCCTCCTTCATTGTCGACCGCAGCCATGTCTTTCTACGCCGCAATGTTGAAAAACTTCTTTCTACTGAAGCAATAGATGCAGGTAGACAAGCAAATATTTTGTACAGCGTGTGCAAAGTATGATAGTCAGCTCTAGGACAAACAGACAACGCTTGCATAACATAATCACGATCATTAAGGGCGTTTATACTCGTTTGCTTGTATTGAAGAATCTCTCCCATTAGTCTCTTTTTAATCACAAAGAGTGATTTTTCTTCAAACAACGGTAGTTCAGTTAAGCACTGATTCAATTTATGTGCCACATCATTACCGTCATGTTTCAATAGTTACGACGATAGAAGTATGTTACATTTTAAATCATAAATATTTTCTTTAGCAAACCGTTCTCTCATGTAGTCGTAACATGGTCCAGTGTTGGAATAAAATCAGTTTTTTTCCAATATGTCAGAACATCATCATTATGATCACAGTTTTCCCTGTGTCTTTGTCTGCCTGTAAGACGAGGAACACTTATCTCCATGTCTAACTGTTCCGTAACTTCCTTCGCCTCTTCAACAATATGAATGCGGTCGGCCACGCAAAGGCGGGAGGGGGGGGGGGGGGGAGGGGGGGCAGGAGGGCATTCAACCTGCGATGTGTAGAGAAAGTAATTCGTGCGGGAAGCGTTTCTCTATGTTGTGGGAGCTGCTTTTTGTACCGTGGCTTAGACTCAGTCATCCGGGTTACCTTGAACATTTTTACTTTAACATTATTCTCGTACATGTTCATGGTGATTATGCTGTGGGCACTCAGTCTTACAAGATGACAACACCCGTGTTCCCAGGGCCGTACACATACGTTCCTGGTGTGACAAATAACTCAGGCTCTCTTTCCCAGCACTACAGACATGTGAGAATCTCTCTCCCACGTGCTGCGCTGTTGCCGTATTTCGCGACAGTGCAGTCTCATTCACAGAGCGACCGAATTATTCATCCAGATGTCGATGTTACTTTCTTGTAAAGGTATAGCTGTGAATGTGTATCTCTAAACGTTTTGGTGTGATTTCCAAATGAAAATGTCATGTGACGGCAATAAACGTTAAGTTCCTCACAATCAACTTTAATTACACTACTGGCCATTAAAATTGCTACAACAAGAAGAAATGCAGATGATAAACGGGTATACATTGGACAAATATATTATACTAGAACTGACATTTGATTACATTTTCACGCAACTTGGGTGCATAGATCCTGAGAAATCAGTACCCAGAACAACCACCTCTGGTCGTAATGACGGTCTTGATACGCCTGAGCATTGAATCAAAAAGAGCTTGGATGGTGTGTACAGGTGCGGCTGCCCATGCAGCTTCAACACGATACCACAGTTCATCAAGAGTAGTGACTGGCGTATTGTGACGAGCCAGTTGCTCGGCCACCATTGACCAGACGTTTTCAATTGGTGAGAGATCTGGAGAATGTGCTGGCCAGGGCAGCAGTCGAACATTTTCTGTATCCAGAAAGGCCCGTACAGGACCTGCAAAATGCGGCCGTGCATTATCCTGGTGAAATGTAGGGTTTCGCATGGATCGAATGAAGGTAGAGCCACGGGTCGTAACGCATCTGAAATGTAACGTCCACTGTTCAAAGTTCCGTCAATGCAAACAAGATGTGACCGAGACGTGTAACCAGTGGCACTCCATACCATCACGCTGGGTGAAACGTCAGTATGGCGATGACGAATACACGCTTCCAATGTGCGTTCACCGCGAGGTCGCCAAACACGGATGCGACCATCATGATGCTATAAACAGAACCTGGATCCATCCGATAAAATGACGTTTTGCCATTCGTGCACCCAGATTCGTCGTTGAGTACACCATCGCAGGCGCTCCTGTCTGTGATGCAGCGTCAAGGGTAACCGCAGCCACGGTCTCCGAGCTGATAGCCCATGCTGCTGCAAACATCGTCGAACTGTTCGTGCAGATGGTTGTCGTCTTGCAAACGTCCCCGTCTGTTGACTCAGGGATCGTGACGTGACTGCACGATCCGTTACAGCCATGCAGATAAGATGCCTGTCATCTCGAGTGCTAGTGATACGAGGCCGTTGGGATCCAGCACCGATTCCATATTCTTCTAACAGTGATTGGATCTCGACCAAAGCGAGTAGCAATGTCGCGATAGGATAAACCGCAATCGCGATAGGCTGCAATCCGACCTTTATCAAAGTCGGAAACGTGATGGTACGCGCCGGCCAGTGTGGCCGAGCGGTTGTAGGCGCTCCAGTCTGGAACCGCGCGATCGCTACGGTCGCAGGTTCGAATCCTGCCTCGGGCATGGATGTGTGTGATGTCCTTAGGTTAGTTCGGTTTAAGTAGTTCTAAGTTCTAGGGGACTGATGACCTCAGATGTTAAGTCCCATAGTGCTCAGAGCCATTTGAATCATACTCTGTACATGAGAACTTCCTAGTTCTCATTGGTTAGCAATATGTAGCCTGTGAAGTATTCAGACTATAATGTTCAACACGTTGCCCAAGGAGAAGTTAAGCTTTTCCAGCCTGTTGTATTACTCGCGAGAATGCGGCTGGATAAATACGTAAACCCCTGTCATTTTCGTGGCACGAATTGGAAAATTCATAACTCTCCCACTGTTATGTGGAACGAGTTACTTTAAACCCATAATGCCTGTTGACACCGTAAAATATGATAACGTACAGCCAATTTTGCCGATAGTTTTTGCACTAGCGTTAGCTAACAGTGATTCTTTTTCACGCATAGCGGTTTACATTGAACAGCAGTGACACACACCCACATAGGCGCATTATACACTTTTAAAAATTTATGCAGAGTAGAAGCAGTTGTCAAACGAATATAATAATTTCGGTTTGAGTTTGAAGTTTATTTTGTTACGCATTACAGTTTAACTTGTAACACAGTCCAAATCGCAATAAATGGCAATTATTGCAACTATTTTCGATTATCATGTCGTTAGACAATCGTCGTTTTGAGAAAAATTGCTCTTGAAGTCTTCACAAAGTTCTATCAGTTGTTATCGCCTTCCGATATCACACAGACAATTGCTGTGGAGCAGTGGACACAACCTCAAAACTCATAAGATTTGTCTCATGTAGACGAATGATCGAAATCGGTTTTAAAAAGTATTATTCCCTCTTAGGTTTGAACATGTAGTACGATACTCCGAAGGCAAATGGACATCGTTGTTGCCCGCGGCAGCACAGTTGGGCAACACGGACTTCGTTTGCCCGCACTCTGCCGCCACGCAAACGCAAACCTCATCCCCTCCACGCCTCCGGATTGCAACGCCTCTATGCGCTGAAGCGCTGTCTTATGTGAAGCACGCTATTGTCAGTTTGGGTTATAGAGTGTAATTTATTGCCAACTAGCGAACCTGACAATCCTTCGCGTTTTCCAAATAGGAATTGAACGTACATCCCAAATTCCTCCCTCCCCCCTTTCTCTGCCCATCTTCTCATCCCCCCCCTCCCTCTGTACATCCCCTCCTCCCCCCATTTCTCTGCACATAACCTTCTCCCCCTCTCTCTGTCCATTTCCTCCACCCACCTCTCTACGCCCGTTTCCGTCTGAATGTTCCATAGAGTATCGAGTAAAAATAAATAAATCGGTTCCCATTTGTATATTACATATACATTTTTATATGTAGTATATTACAAAAATATATAGCCAATGCCCGTTCGACAGTTCCCATTTATATATTACATATATTACAAAAATATATAGGCTATGTCCGTTTCACTGTTCATTAGAGTATCATGTAAAAATTGGAAGTAAATCGTTCAACAAGTTGTCAAGAGCTGTGGTAACTACGCTTTCCCTTTATGTATTACTTATATATATATATATATATATATGTATATAGACTGATGTGCCAAAGAAACTGGTACAGGTTAGAGAGCCTAGTATAGGAATGTGTAATTAAAATTCAGAAATATGCAAACAGGCAGAATACGGCGCTGCGGTCGGCAACACCTATATAGGCTAAGAAAAGTGTGTGGCGCAGTCGTTGGGTCGGTTACTGCTCCTACAATGGCAGGTTATCAAGATTTAAGTGAGTTTGAACGTGGTGCTATAGCCAGCGCACGAGCGATGGGACACAGCATATACGAGGTAGGATGAAGTACACCGTGAATGTCAGGAATCCGGTAAAACATCAAATCTACGACATCGCTGCGGCCGGAAAATGATCCTGCAAGAAGGGGACCAACGACGACTTAACAGAATTGTTCAACGTGACAGAAGTGTAACCCTTCCGCAAATTGCTGGGCCAATCAGCAACTGTCAGTGGGGGAACCATCCAACGAAACATCACTGACATGGGCTTCTGGAGCCGAAAGCCCACTCGTGAATCCTTGATGAGTGCACGACACAAAGCTTTACGCCTCGCGTTGGCCCACCAAATCAGAGACTCGAGTGTAGGCGAGTGTTGCCTGGTCGGATGAGTCTCTTTTGAAGTTATATTGAGCGGATGGACGTGTACAAATATGGAGACAACCTCCGGAATCCATGGACCTTGCATGTTAGCAGTGGACTGTTCGAGCTGGTGGAGGCTTTATAATGGTGAGAGGCGTGTGCAGTTCGAGTGATATGGGACGCCTGATAAGTCTAGATACAACACTGACAGACGACACTTACGTAAGCATCCTATCTGGTGACATGCATCCATTTGCGTCCATTGTGCATTCCGACGGACTTGGGCAATTCCAGCAGGACAATGCGACACCCCACAAGTCCAGAATTGCTACAGAGCGGGTCCAGGAACACTGTTCTGGATTTAAAAACTTCCGCTGGCCACGAAACTCCCCATACATGAACATTATTGAGTATATCTGGGTTGCCGCGCAACGTGCTGTTCAGAAAAAGATCTCCAACCCCTCGTACTCCTACGGATTTATGGACAGCCCCACCGGATCCATGGCGTCAGTTCCCTCCAGCATTACTTCAGACATTAGATGAGTCCGTGCCGCATCCTGTTGCGGCACTTCGGGGCGCCCGCAGGCTTTTCAGTGTGGACAACTGCACCATCTGCAAGAAGCCTGATGTTACTATGAATATTGTCTGCAAGATCATTAATATATATAGTTGTATATAGTTATACACACATCAAAAAAGTTTTGCATCACCTCGGTTCTTAGAGTTCCAGAGCCTGTACAGGAAATTGGAATAGAGATCAACATGAACATCATTTCCACCCTTTTTACTGCTCAAGAAATCCACACATTGCATGTTGTACCACCACACAACGAGACATTCAGATGTGGTGGTCCAGATTGCTGTACGCACCAGTACCTCTAATACCCAGTAGCACGTCCTCCTGCATTGATGTATTCCTGTATTCGTCGTGGCATACTATCCACAAGCTCATCAATTTCAATTTATCCCAGGCATGTTAGATAGGGTTCATGTCTGGAGGACGTGCTGGCCATTCTAGTCGAGCGATGTCGTTATTCTGAAAGAAGTCATTCACAAGATGTGCACGATGGGGGAGAGAATTGTCGTCCATGAAGAGGAATGGCTCGCCATTATGACGCCGATATGGTTGCACTAGCGGTCGGAGGATGGCATTCATGTATGGTACAGCCGTTACGGCGCCTTTCATGACCACCAGCGGCGTACCTCGCCCGCACTTAATGCCACCCCAAAACAGTAGGGAACCTCCACCTTGCTGCACTCGCTGGACAGTGTGTCTAAGGCGTTCATCCTGATAGGGTTGCCTCCAAACACATCTGTAACGATTGTCTGGTTGAAGGCATATGCGACACTCATTGGTGAAGAGAATGTGATGCCTATCCTGAGCGGTCCATTCGGCATGTTGTTGGGCCCACCTGTACCGAGCTGCATTGTGTCGTGGTTGCGTAAGATGGCCCTCGTCATGGACGTCGGGAGTGAAGTTGCGCATCATGCAGTCTGTTGCGCACAGTTTGAGTCGTAACACGACATCCCGTGGCGGCACGAAAAGCTTTTATTCAACAAGGTGGCGTTGCTGTGAGGGTACGCCCGAGCCATAGTCCGTAGGTAGCGGTCATCCACTGCAGTAGTAGCCCTTGAGCGGCCTGAGCGAGGCATGTCATCGACAGTTCCTGTCTCTCTGCCTCTCCTCCATGTCCGAACAACATCGCTTTGGTTCACTCTGAGGCGCCTGGACACTTACCTTGTTGAGAGCCCTTCCCGGCACAAAGTAAGAATGCGGACGCGATCGAACCACGGTATTGACCGTGTAGGCATGGTTGACCTACAGACGACACGAGCCGTGTACCTCCTGCCTGGTGGACTGACTGGAACTGATCGGCTGTCGGACCCCGTCTGTCTAATAGGCGCTGCTCATGCATGGTTGTTTACATCTTTGGGCGGGTTTAGTGACAACTCTCAACAGTCAAAGGGACTGTGTGTGTGATACAATATCCACAGTCATCGTCTATCTTCAGGAGTTCTGGATATTCATAGTCAATGTCTACCTTCAGGAGCTCTGGGAATCGGGGTGATGCAAACTTTTTGTGTTATATGTATATAGTACATCTCACTTAGTAACTCTTCGTTATTTGCAGGCTATCCCTCCGTGTTGCAGATGTTACAGTGAGGTTTGGCACTGGGGACGGTAGTTATAAGTACTTTTTAGTGGCGATGCTGCCGCTGGAGTGAAAGGATGTGTCCGTAACTGGTATTGTTGCCCAGGGAACGACTGGGTGAACTATGCACTCATTCTTTATATTCCTAATCGTGTAATCCTCCGTGCATTATACCCAGACATGTGTGTAACAAGATACTTGTTTCATGTATTCTATGTTCTTTTTGTTGCTTTGTACTGAATCTTCTAACACGAATTAAAAATTTGCTGGGTAATTATTTAGTTTAGCTGCGATGGTCCAGAAGGAAATTCAGTGAGACAGCAGGAAGTGTGGATATGCTAAATAAGCGAACATCCTTGACTAATGATACCTCTAAGACCAAAGCTTGGTAAACTGAGCCTCTCGCTTAATTTATCATTATTTTGACCCCACTTTGACCAATTACCTGCGGTCTAGGGAATCAGCAGGTGTCAAATCTTCTTCCTGTGTGACTCTTCAGGTTGTATGTTGATGATGCACGTGGGTACGAGTAGCAGCTAGTGAATAATTTACCCCGTCCCCTTGCAGACGGCGTTGGTGATGCTGGTGGCTGTGTTGTGCCTCTGGGTGCAGCCCTCCGGCTGCGCCAGCATCCTGGCCATCTTCCCGCTGGGCGGCATGAGCCACTGGCAGGTGTTCCGCGGACTGCTGGTGGAGCTCTCCAGGAGGGGGCACCGGCTCACCGTGGTGACGCCCTTCCAGCAGGAGGGCGACCCCTGGAACCACATCCAGACCAAGCCCAACCTAGGAGGAGGGGGAGGAGGAGGAGGCGGCGGTGGAGGTAATGTAGTGGCGGCCACCTGCGCAAACTGTGGGGGGCGGTCTTACATCTGCGTCCACATGTTTACTCTACAATTCACAATCAAGCGCATAACAGAGCGTTTATCGAACCACCTTTAAGCTACTTCTCCACCGTTCCACTCTCGAACAGCGCACAGGAAAAGAGAACATTTAAGTCTTCCCGTAGGAGCTCCGATTTCTCTTATTTTATTATGATGATCATCTCTCCCTACGAAAGTGGGCGCCAGCAAAATATTTTCACAGTCGGAGGAGAAAGTTCGTGAGGGAAATTTCATGAGAAGGTCCTGTCGCAGCGAAAAACGACTTTGTTTTAATGGTTGCCATCCCAATTCGTGTATCATATCGGTAGCACAGACGAATCGAAAAACTGGTAGAAGCTGACCTCGCGGAAGATCAGTTTGGATTTTGTAGAAATGTTGGAACACATGATGCACGACTCGGGGAAGATCAGTTTGGATTCTGTAGAAATGTTGGGACACATGATGCACGACTGACCGTACAACTTATCTTAGAAGATAGACTAAGGAAAGGCAAACATACGTTTATAGCATTTGTAGACTCAGTGAAGGGTTTTGACAATATTGACTGGAATACTCTCTCAAATCGGAAAAACGGTGGGGTCGAATATAGGGAGCGAAAGCCTATTTACAATTTGTACATAAACCAAATGGCAGTTATAAGAGTCGAGGGGCATTAAAGGGAAGTAATGACTGGGAAGAGAGTGACACAGTGTTGTAGCCTATCCCTGATGGTACTCAATCTCTATACCATCTAACAATACCACCACTTGCAAAGTAGGTTAGAAATCAGATTAATAATGTTGCTCACGCAGCATATGTTCGCTTTATCGGGCAACAACAAAGTTATTGACTGTGGATGGTATTGTCAGAATAGGAATAATGAAGTCACTGGAAAAAGGTTATTAATTTTGGACTTACCTTGAATGGATTTCGTCGAAGTTGTTATGGCTCATCTTGTTGATTCTACAGTGATTCCACTTTGACTGCTAGAAGGTCCAGATCTGTATTTTAGCAATATTTGAAGACTTAACAAATGCGTTTTTCAGGAAATTCTTAATGATCAAACAATCCCAGATCAGAACAATGGTATGGTAGAAATAATTTTTGACTTGGTGTTCACGATCCGCATTTTTATTAAACTTCTTGTAAATTCACATATACTTCTTCTTAATTGTCACATCATCAAGAAAACAGTTTTGTATCAATCTTCATATATTTAATTTCCACTTTAACCAAACACAAGACTTGATTGTTCTTTTACAAAGCGAAAAAACAACTTAACTTCTGCAAAGTGAAACAAAGACTGCTCTGTGCGCATTCGTGCCAAAACGGTTACAAGTAAATCAAAGATTATGACAGTCTCACAGAAATGAATACACACAAGAACCATATCACTGTAATATATCGATACATCGGAGTACCTATACATTAATAAAACCAAATGTGAATATCGTCACAAAAATATGTATGTTACTTCGCAGAAAAGCAGGGCGATATTATTGGTATCGAGAACTGGAGTTGGAGTGCCGTAATGGTCACGTAAATAAAGAACCCTTACAATGAGCAAGCAGTAAGGGAAACACAAGAAAAATTTTGAGTAGGAATTAAAATCCATGGAGAAGAAATAAAAAGTTTGAGGTTTGTCGATGACATTTTAATTCTGTCAGAGACAGCAAAGGACTTGGAAGAGCAGTTGAATGGAATGGACAGTGTCTTGAAAGGAGGATATAAGATGAATATCAACAAAAGAAAATCGAGAATAATGGAATGTAATCGAAATAAATCAGGCGATGCTGAGGGAATTAGACTAGGAAATGAGACACTTAAAGTAGCAGATTAGCTTTGGTATTTGGGGAGCAAAATAACTGATGATGGTCGAAGTAGAGAGGATATAAAATGTAGACTGACAATAGCAGAGAAAGCGTTTCTGAAGAAGAGAAATTTGTTAACATCGAGTATGTGTCAGAAAGTCTTTCCTAAAAGTATTTGTATGTAGCGTAGCCATTATGGAGGTGAAACTTGGACGATAGACAAGAAGAGAATGGAAGCTTTTGAATTGTGGTGCTGCAGAAGAATGCTGAAGATTAGACGGGTAGATCATGTAACTGATGAGGAAGTACTGAATATAACTGGGGAGCAGAGGAATTTGGCTAGAAGAAGGGATCGGTTGGTAGGACATGTTCTGAGGCATCAAGGGATCACCAATTTAGTATTGAAGGGGAGCGTGTAGGCTAGAAATCGTAGAGGGAGGCCCAGAGATGAATACATTAAGCAGATGCAGAAGGAGTTAGGTTGCAGTAGGTACTGGGAGATGAAGAAGCTTGCACAGGTTAGAGTAGCATGGAGAGCTGAATCAAAAGTCTCTGAACCGGAGACCACAAAAACTACATCGGTGACACTCTCTCCCCTGTTTCGCAACAATAGAAAACTAGCTGTCCTTCTTTTTGATGTCCACCGCCATTTATATCTGATGCAGATCCCAGATTGCACGGCAATACTGCAGAAGAGGGCGGACAAGCCTAGTGTAAGCGGTCTCACTGGTAGACCTGTTGCACTTTGTCAATCTACTGTCAATAAATCGGTGTCTTTGGTTTGCTTTCCCCACAGTATTATCTATGTGATCCTTCTAATTTAAGTTATTCGCAATCCCTAAGTGTTTAGTTGAGTTTACAGCCTTTAGATGTGTGTGCTATATCATGTAACCGAAGTTTAGCTGATCCTTTTTAGTGCTCTGTGGATGACTCCACACTTTTCATGATTTAGAGTCAGTTGCCACTTTTTGCACTATGCAGATATCTTGTATAATTCATTTTACTGTACGTTTTTATCACCTGATGAATTTTCATGACTGATAATGACAGCGTCATCTGCAAACAGTCTGAGAGGGCTACTCAGACTGTCTCGTAAATCGATTATGTAGATCAAGAACAACAGAGGGCTTCTAACACTTTCTTTGGGAATGTCAGATATTACTTCCATTTTACTCGATGGCTTTCCATCAGTTACTATGATCTGTGACCCTTTTGACAAGAAATCAAGAATCCAGTCACGCAACTGAGACGATAGACCATAGACGTGCAATTGGATTAGATGGTGTTTGTGAGGTATGGTGTCAAAAGCTATCTGGAAATCTGAAAATGTGGACTAAATTTGACGTCACCTGACGATAGCACTCATTACTTCGTGAGAATAAAGAGCTAATTGCTTTTCACACGAACGATATTTTCTTAAGGTCATAACCAGCACAAAAAAAGGATCTGTGACGCTGACACCGTGAGGTGCTGCCCTACACATTCACTTCTCAATGTGATGTTTCCCAGCTATGGATGACTTGACATAGATGTGTGTTGTAGGAGTCTGCATTTTGGTTGTTCACGAAACGTTCCAGCTCGAAACTCACCTCTCCATCATTCTGGAAACGGCTGCCATGCAATGGTTTCTACACCTGAGGGAAGAAGAGTAGGTCATTAGATGTCATGACAGGAGAATACAGATGTGAAACGAAACTTGACAGCCCAAAGAAACAGCACGTGTGGCTCTGTCCTGGGGCTTTATTGTGGAGGAAAAATGCGCCTCTTGGACATCTTTGCACAACGCCTTGCCTTGAAAGTCTCTTGTAACCTAATCAGGAGATTTCAATAGTATGCTCTTGTGACCGTGTGCCCTGTATCGGAGTAATCTGTCAACAATGCACCACGCCAGTCCCAAAAGACATCCAGTGACACCCTTCCCAATGATGGCTGGGTCTTAATCTTATCAGGTGGTGGCGAACCCACACGTTTCCGCTGCTTGCTTTGCCCCTTTGCCTTGAGGTTATATTGATACAATCGACACTCATCAATTGAGATTAGGCAGCTAAAGAAATCATTTCCACTGCTGCCTCAATTCAGTGGGCTTTTTAAATGGGTGTGAGAGTTTGCAGAACTCTGTGGACAGTGATTTACGTCATCTTGAGACGTCGCGCAACATGAAAGCTGACTCGTGGCTGATTTTCACGTTTTCCACAGTCGCCTAGACTATGACCAAGCAGTCTTCGAGGATCACAGCCCGTGATTCTCAGTTAATCGCAGATGGATTGTGTGCCACTTCATTCTTCATCAATCAGGTTTGTTTGACCACACTGGAAGCATCAGTACCAGCTGACCACTGTGTCATATGATGGTGAATGTTGTCGCACACTTCGAGCATCTCAGCATGAAATGTTGCAGTGTTGTTTCCCTCCAAATGCAGAAAACAAAACGTGCAAGATAATCTCCTAATGGAGGTTTCATGTCTTTTTTTTTTTCCTCCGACCTCTCTAGGAACTGTATGCATCTGCATGGCGAAGAAACCCTATAAGGATTTCTGTGATCACCTTCATGGCATACACCAAATCCATATTTATAGCATTCATGGATTTAGAGGAAGCTTTTGACAATGTGGACTGGACTACACTCTTTGAAATTTTGAAACTTACACAGAAACCAGGCTGCAGTTGTAAGGGTAAGAGGACGTGAAAAGGAACCAGAGAAGAGAGTGAGACAGGGTTGCTGTGTATTACTGAATTTATTCAATGTACACTCAGCAAGTGATGAAGGAGAACTCTGGAAATAGATTAAAGTTCAGGAAGATGAAATAAAAACTTTGCTGTTTGCTGATGGCATTTGTAATTCTGTCAGAGATAGTTGAGATCTCGAAAAAGCAGTTGAACAGAATTTATAGTGTCTTGAAAGAGACTATAAGAAGGGTAATGGAATGCAGTCAGAGCACAATGAGGTGACAAAAGTCATGGGGTAGTGATATGCACGTATGCAGAGAGTGATAGTATCGCGTACACAAGCTACAAAACGGTCATGCATTGGTGTAGCTGTCATTTGTGCTCAGGTGATTCCTGTGGAAAGGTTTCCAGCGTGATTATGGCTGCAAGATGGGAATCAACAGACTTTGAATGCAGAATGGTAGTTGGAACTAGGCACATAGGGTATTCCAATTTAGAAATTGTTATGGAATTCAGTATTCCACAATCCAAAGCGTTAAGAGTCTGCCAAGTACGCCATACTTTAGGCCATGGACAACAGCCTTCACTTAACGACCACAAGCAGCGGATATGCACAGAGTTGTCAGTGCTAACAGACAAGCAACACCGCTTGAAATAACTGCAGAAATCAATGTGGAAAGTACAAAGATTGTATCCGTTAGGACAGTGTGGTTTATTATTATCATCATATGCATCAATTACAGTAACACACATTTAGCAAAACAGAGAGATATATATATATATATATATATATATATATATATATATATATATATATATATATATATATATATACACTCCTGGAAATTGAAATAAGAACACCGTGAATTCATTGTCCCAGGAAGGGGAAACTTTATTGACACATTCCTGGGGTCAGATACATCACATGATCACACTGACAGAACCACAGGCACATAGACACAGGCAACAGAGCATGCAAAATGTCGGCACTAGTACAGTGTATATCCACCTTTCGCAGCAATGCAGGCTGCTATTCTCCAATGGAGACGATCGTAGAGATGCTGGATGTAGTCCTGTGGAACGGCTTGCCATGCCATTTCCACCTGGCGCCTCAGTTGGACCAGCGTTCGTGCTGGACGTGCAGACCGCGTGAGACGACGCTTCATCCAGTCCCAAACATGCTCAATGGGGGACAGATTCGGAGATCTTGCTGGCCAGGGTAGTTGACTTACAACTTCTAGAGCACGTTGGGTGGCACGGGATACATGCGGACGTGCATTGTCCTGTTGGAACAGCAAGTTCCCTTGCCGGTCTAGGAATGGTAGAACGATGGGTTCGATGACGGTTTGGATGTACCGTGCACTATTCAGTGTCCCCTCGACGATCACCAGTGGTGTACGGCCAGTGTAGGAGATCGCTCCCCACACCATGATGCCGGGTGTTGGCCCTGTGTGCCTCGGTCGTATGCATCCTGATTGTGGCGCTCACCTGCACGGCGCCAAGCACGCATACGACCATCATTGGCACCAAGGCAGAAGCGACTCTCATCGCTGAAGACGACACGTCTCCATTCGTCCCTCCATTCACGCCTGTCGCGACACCACTGGAGGCGGGCTGCACGATGTTGGGGCGTGAGCGGAAGACGGCCTAACGGTGTGCGGGACCGTAGCCCAGCTTCATGGAGACGGTTGCGAATGGTCCTCGCCGATACCCCAGGAGCAACAGTGTCCCTAATTTGCTGGGAAGTGGCGGTGCGGTCCCCTATGGCACTGTGTAGGATCCTACGGTCTTGGCGTGCATCCGTGCGTCGCTGCGGTCCGGTCCCAGGTCGACGGGCACGAGCACCTTCCGCTGACCACTAGCGACAACATCGATGTACTGTGGAGACCTCACGCCCCACGTGTTGAGCAATTCGGCGGTACGTCCATCCGGCCTCCCGCATGCCCACTATACGCCCTCGCTCAAAGTCCGTCAACTGCACATACGGTTCACATCCACGCTGTCGCAGCATGCTACCAGTGTTAAAGACTGCGATGGAGCTCCGTATGCCACGGCAAACTGGCTGACACTGACGGCGGCGGTGAACAAATGCTGCGCAGCTAGCGCCATTCGACGGCCAACACCGCGGTTCCTGGTGTGTCCGCTGTGCCGTGCGTGTGATCATTGCTTGTACAGCCCTCTTGCAGTGTCCGGAGCAAGTATGGTGGGTCTGACACACCGGTGTCAATGTGTTCTTTTTTCCATTTCCAGGAGTGTGTGTGTGTATATATATAAAGTGAAAATGTGAAATTATATACAGTACACAAGTTTTAAAACGGCTCAGGCTACACTCGGATGTTGATGGATTCGACCCAGCGGAGTGCCTCATGGGATGCTTGATGGAGCTTCTCAATGCCACCAGGGAAGCATCTGATTGGACATTCATTAACAGTGTGGCTCATTGTTTGGGTGTCACCACAGTAACACACTGTCGCTTGAAAAGCCCCACTTGTGCATGTTGTTGTTGCACCTACCCTCGTCAGTCCGATATCTGTTTAACTGCGCCCACACCTCCGTTGGTTGGTGGAAGACTGGAACTGGAACTGTTGGATTCTCTACAAGTTCATGGTTTCAGGTTGTTGTAGCTTGCCACTCACGATTCCACTCGGCATCCTGGTCGAATCCTGTGGATAGCATTTGGACTCCCATTTCATGTGCTGGTCTTCTAGATTTGAGGCGTTTCCTGGGCAGTGTGGTGAAATTTGGCATTAATGGGCTATGGTAGCAGATAACTGACATGAGTGCCCTAGCAAACCGTATGATATCGGCAGCAGCATCTCTCCTGGGTTCGTGACCATATCATTTTGACTCTAAATTATTGGAAAACTGTGGTCTGGTAAGATGAGTCCCGATTTCAGTTGGTAAGAGCTGATGGTAAGGTTTGAGTGTGATGCAGACCCCACAAAGTCACAGATCCCAGTTGTCAAAAAGACACTGGTGGTGGTTCCATAATGGTGTGGGTTTTGTTTATATGGAATGGACTTGGCCCTCTAAACTAACAATTGACCAAAATGGTTATGTTCAGCTACTAGGAGACCATTTGCAGCCATTCATGGACTTCATGTTCCCAAACTAAATGGAAATTTTATGGATGACAGTGCAACTTGTCACTGGGCCTCAATTATTCATGATTGGTCTGAAGAACATTCTGGGTAGTTCGAGCGAATGATTTGGCCACCCAGGTCGCCTGACACGAATCCCATCGAACATTTATGGGACATAATTGACTTGTCAGTTCGTGCACAAAATCCTGTCCCAGTAACACTTCTGCAACTGTGGATAGCTGTAGAGGCAGCACGGGTCAGTATTTCCACAGAGGACATCCAGCGACTTGTGGAGTTCGTGCCATATACAGCTGCTGCAGTACATTGGGCAAAATGAGGTCTTACACGATATTAAGAGGTGTCCAATGATTTTTATCACTTCAGTATAAACCAGGCAATGCCGAGGGAATTAAATTAGGAAACAAGCGACTAAAAGTAGCAGATGACTTTTGCTTACATATGATGGCCAAAGTAGGGACTATATAAAATACAGAGTGGCTAGAGCGAGATAAACATTGCTCGAAAAGAGGAATTTGTTACCATGTAATTTAAGTGTTGGAAGTCTTTTCTGAAGGTATTTATCAAAGCTTCTTTACAGAGCAACGCTGAAGATAATATAGGTAGATCGATTAACAAATGAGGGGTATTTGAATCGAATTGAGGGAAAAAAAATTGTAGAGCAGCCTGACTGAAATAAGGGATTGGTTGACAGAACACATCCTGTGTCATCAAGCAGTCATCATTTTGATAGTGGAAGGAAGTGGGGGGAGGGGGGGGGAGGGTAAAAGTTGTAGCGGGACACCAAGAGATGAATACAACACAATGAGCAGATTCAAATAGACATAGGTTACAGAAGTTATGCAGAGATGAAGAGGTCTGCTCAGGATAGACTAGCATAGACAGCTGCATCAAACCAGTCTTTGCACCGAAGACTGCATCAATGGTAACAGTTAGGTAAACCAAATACTTTCATAGAAATGGTACATAGTTAATGAGCTGTTACATTCAAGTTGGAAAGGTACTAACTTGGTCTGACTCTCAGCGCATAAGTTCATTGTCTCAAAATTGAACTTTTTTTGGATATTGACCAATGTTAC
Source organism: Schistocerca piceifrons (assembly GCF_021461385.2). Taxonomy (NCBI): domain Eukaryota; kingdom Metazoa; phylum Arthropoda; class Insecta; order Orthoptera; family Acrididae; genus Schistocerca; species Schistocerca piceifrons. The sequence goes on from NC_060145.1 coordinate 17,374,369, forward strand.
ACAGTAAAGGATGCAACATCACAGTGTTTTAGTTTCAGCTGGTCATCTTCTGAATGATGAGCAGTGCACTAACACTTCTGTTCATACACTAGGGTAACAAAGCTAGACCATCCAGTCAGTGACTTTTCAGTGCCAACACTTATCACGATTCTCTACATCTCATAAATCACAGTTTATAGAAGCAGACACTTTAACACAGATATTTATTAAAGTCAACATAAGCATTTTGTGTGCCCTCTTTCTCAAAACACATCCACCAACTGTAGATCAATAAACACAGTTTATCTTAGTAACAACCAAAAAAAGTTCACACAGATTGTTCTAACTAGGAACAGACAGCAAAACACTGCTGTAAAGAAGTTACAGTTTACTGGGTAACAGGGTGACATTAACAAGAATACTGTGAAAATAATGTGATTCTTGTTGATTGAACAGTCCACAGGTTCACAATGAAAGTAGTTTACAAGGCTCAAACACATTTGACAACTAAGGGACCAGAGGCCCATGCATATTCTTATAAAGACACAACCCACTTCAGGTGTCACTGGTGTAGTGCTAAGCACACATCGCAGACCTGGTGACCGTGGTTGTTGATGAGGCTACTACCGGCAGCTGCCTCTGCTCACTGTGGGTACACCATCTGAATGTTGGTGAGCATTACGCTTTCAATAGTGGCCTGAGTTATGTCTGATGTGGGCAGTGGGTGTAGTAAACGGTAGGTTACCACACTCCTCCTCCTTGTAGGGGGAAGGAGCAGGCTACGCCATCCACAGTGCTGCGACTGAAGAGATGTCTGTGGCATCTTCTGCAGTCTGAGAGGCAACTGGTGCACAGGACTGGCGGCACGGGCAGAGTCAACGACAAGGGTCACCGACACAGGCAGACTGGAGAGGCTCTGGTGGTGGAGACCCAGCTTCTGTCCCCACTGACAGTGGTGCCTGCGTTGTGCAGTGGGACGTGGTTGAAGGGGCCACAGGAAGTGAGCCCACCATCGGTGCTGACGAAGCCCCAACTACCGGGGTAGGCGGGCACGACCGGGCCCGCTCGACCCCAGAGCAACTAGCGCCTGTGAAGAATTAGGTGCCGTGCCTATGGTGCAAGGAGGGGTCCCTGTCTCCATTCTGGGTTGCAATTGTTTCTGGTGGTGTGCCACAAGTCGAACTTTGGTGCAAACCACGAACTCGTGATGACTGCTCTGGTAGTGGATGGCGGCCAGAATACAGTGAGGGCACTGTACGAATGTGATCCAGATTGGTGTGGCAGGTGTCAACATTGACAGAATTGGTGCTTCTAGTGGGCACCTGCCTGGTGGCAAGAGGTTAGGCTGCCTGCACTGTTCATGGCCTTGCAGGAGCTTGGTGGGCCTCTTGGTCCGCATTGGCAATGTTCTATAAGATCTTCAAAGAATGTGAAAGCCTACTTAGTTGGGAAGTCTTCTTTATACTTGTGCATCTACATCACAAACATTCAGATGAGGTGCTCTGGTTCGCCATTTTACTGCGGATGGAAGGGAGGTGGCGTGATGTGGTGAATGCCATTGTGTGTAAAATGTCCTTAAAAGATTGCACTGCAAACTGAAGAACGTAGTCTGACAGGCAAGCCTGCTATGGAGAATATCTTCAACAGGGCACTGACTACCATGTCTGTGTCATAGAATGGACAACAAATGACATGAAGAAAACAACAAAAAGCATAAATTGCCAATAACCAGAAGCCAGCAAAATCAATGTGGACTCTTTCCCAAAGTCATTTAGGGGCCAGCCATGGCAAAAATACAATACAAGGAGCTGTCCTGACCTGAACACTTGTGGTAGGCCATGACATGTTGGCAGTGTGCAAATAGTTTTAAGTGAGAGATCCCCCAGTGACCCTGATGTAAGAAGCAGAGGACCTCCCACCACAAAGCTGCTGGAACCATGATGTGGGGAGTAAGCCATTCCCTTGACAGGGGAATAATGCCATCAGTGAGGGAGAGGCAGTGGTACAAAGCAAAAAAAAAAAAATTCTGAATTGGGTTTGAGGCTCAGCCTGGCAGATGGTCAGGCCACCCATGTAGCACCATGTGTATGACCTGTCAGAGCACAGGACCTGGTGCCACAGCAGAGGCAATACAGGAACTGGTGATGGGAAAGCCATCCACAATATGCCTCATCTCTGTATCCAGTTGAAAACAAAGCAGTTCCTCCTGGTTGAGTGAGAGTCAGTACCCATGGGAAGCCAGGATGTTGTGAGGTGGAATGACAATGGATCTCATAATTGTACCAGGACAAAAAAGAGCTGATTATTAAGAGCAGGTTTGTCTGATAAGGCCACTGACGGGCTAAAAAGGGCAACCAACTGGTTTGGTCAGTAATGAAAAGAAATTTTGCTCCATACAAGAACAAATTGAGTTTTTAATGCATAGGCAATAGCAAAAGTTTGGTTTTCCACCAGAGAATAATGTTGCTGAGCTGAGTAGAGAATTTTTTGATGCAAAGGCAATAGGCTGTTTGGAACCAACTGAATGGCGACGGGCCAGAACTGCAACCACCCCGCCAAGGGACACATATGTAGCCAGGACCAAATGCTTGCCAGGTTGAAGTGCTGCAAGACACGGTGCAGAGTGTAGACTGTCCTTAAGCTGCACAAGAGCACACTGACAGGCTGCACTTTTGTAAAGCAACAGATGCACGGTGTGGGCGATAGTAGCCACTCTGGATATAAACTTGCAATAGTACGCCACCTTGCTCAGGAATTCCTGATGTTCTCATAGAATAGATGGATGCAGCAAAGCTGTAATGGTGATGACATGTTGTTCCATTGGGTGCATGACCTTCTAGGGAGTTTCGTGATACAAATAAACAATGGAAGGCTGGAAAAAGTGAGACTTAGTTAGCAAGATTAAATTTGAGGCATGTGGCCTGTAGAACAAAGAATGGAGGTTTCATAGGTGATCCTCCATGGTGGCACCTGCCATGATGATATCATCAAGATAGCTGCAAAGATGGACAAAAATTGTAACCTGGCCAAAGAAACATTGAAAGATGACAAGTGTACTAGTGACCCCAGTCATTATCCATTGATGCTGATAGAGGCCAAAAGGCATATTAACCATAAGCAAATGTTTTGATGTCTCATTCAAGAGAATCTTGAGGCAGGATTTGGCCAAGTTGATTTTCAAAAAGAATTGTCTCCCAGCCAACTTTGTGGTTAGTTCCTTAGGGTGAGGCAGGGGGTAAGCATCTGTGACTGCCTGTGCATTTATAGTGACCTTGAACTCGCCACAGAGCTGAAACTGATCAGATGGCTTCTTTACAATCACTAAGGATACATACCATTCACTTGAGGAAGTCAGTCTGAGCACACTCCTTACCAGAACCAGATAGCTTAGCAATAGAAATACAGCACCTACAATCAGTGTTTTGCAAGAGTGGATACACAGTCAAACAGATTGAGAAGGCCCTTCAACAAGCCACTCTGCCACATGTTGTAGGAGGAGAGCAAGATAAGGCAAAGACTGTGGCATACCTGCCCTGTGTGGTATTTGTTTCAGCCAAAATCAGCAGGATTCTGAAGAAGAACAATATCAAATGACTGTTCTGCCCACTTACCAAAATAAGAATGCTACAGGGAAACGTGAAAGATGACCAAGGACTATGAAAACTAGGAATTTATAATGTACTTTGCGACTGTGGCATTTCATACATTGACCAAACAACTAGGGCAGTGGACATCAGATAAAAGGAACATCAGAGGCACACCTGACTAGAACAGGGAACTAAATCAGCCATTGCAGAGCACTGTGTGGAACTCAATAATTCCATTAACTATGGTGAAACAAGGGTCTTGTACAAAAGCCCAGATAATAGGACCATTTTATAAGGGAGACTAGAGAGAGAAAGGTGTCAGAAAACCTTGTGAACCACGACACTGGGTACCAACACAGTAGAGCCTGTGATCCTGCACTGGAGTTGCTGAAAACGCAAGGGGGGCAACACAAGAACTCCACAAATACAGGAACTGAGAATGTGCATAAGGGGAACAAATCCCAGACAGAGCACCAGGTGCACCAGACTGAAGGTGGGACATTGCAGGGAGCTTCTAGTGGGAGCAGGCCACAAAGAGGTCACCTAGTACAGCACAAGACTGAAAATAGAACACCAGCATGCAGACGGGTGCATGGGATTGAAGACAAAACATGAGTGCTCAGCCTGGTGCACCGGACCAAAGAGGGAATGCCTAAGGGTGCTGTTAGCAAAAGCAAACTGCAGACAGAATGCCTGGAACCTACCTTAGAGGGGGAAGAACTTAGGTATAAGTACAGGACGTGTTCCACTCAACAAGCAGTCTCAGGCAGCACCTGATGAAGATAATCAGACACATTGTTGAAGTATCACACAAGAATGGTGCTGTTATCTGCCATAACATGCAATGCCTCAAGATACATAACAGTTTATTAAACTGTACGGTTGAGGTTTAGCAGTGTAGGTGAGCTGTATATTCAGGCAACAATTTGGTTTGCTTAATAACTTGTTACTTAGTAAATTACAAAAGGCTTCAGAACTACTTTGTGTGGTTATGCTGGGAATTACATATTTATGGCTACAGTTGTCACATTTGAAATTATGATAAAATATGCAAAATCTTAATTAGCATCTTAACTGACTGATGAATGCTATCATTTGGTCCAGAAAATTTGGGGCAACCAATATTTAGTGAGTGACTTGGGAATTAAGCTGGTATAGTGGCACAAAAGGCAAAACAGGTATCCAGACTTATCAGGCTCCAAAAAATTAAAACATGTTGCAGTCAAGTCTGGTGTCATAGCTTTCTGATGGTATACATGAGTATTTCTGAAACTACTGATTGTATCAGACAAAATATATCATTACAATTATTTGTTACTTTTAATTAAAATGGTTTCCAGAAGAAACTAAACACTTTACTGTATTTACAATCTTCAAAATCACCCTCTGAATCATAAGTATACATGAAATGTGCAGCAGAGTCCCGCTAATCCGAACACCGATAATCCGAACATTCGGTTAATCTGAGCATGATAACGTTAGTTTAAGTGTGGAAAACTGTGCAGTAAACTACTGTACATACACACTATTTTAATTTACACAGTACAGTTAATACACTTGTGGCGGCAGCACCGTCCAACGCACGAAGGGCTGAACTACGGCACTGCCGACACAAGTAGGGGCAGCTGTACCGTTATGCGGAATTTCGGCAACGGTGCGTCGCACACCGGACCGCACGGGAACAAAGCTGCCACCAGTGCGAGCTAGTCGACGCGACGCGACACACGTCTCCCCAGTTCTTCCGCCGCGGACCACGTGCGTCGAGTCAACGTGACTCCGCCGTAAATGCATACGCGCGGTCGTAAACGCAGTCGCCGTTAAATTGTCTTTCGTTTCTTCGCGGACGTTACGGCGCCTCCGGTCGCGCCAAGAGCAGAACATTCTGTGACGCGGTCTTTTGTCTCGCTCGGTCCACGCGGTCGCGCCACGGCTCGTCACTGGAGTGTACACCCTCCGGGATCGGTGACCGAGCCGTGCCGCCAGTGCAACGCGCCTATGTAGACGGACATTAGCGAAGTATATTATTTGTCATTTATTGTAACGGCAGGAAAAATAAATGTGTCCTGTCCAGAAACCGCTTTAGTCATTTATTGCCACAAAGCCTCTCCCATGAGCACAGTGCGTGGGCGCGGTGATAAATGCCGGTTCACTGCACATGATCGACTGTAAGCGGAGATACAACACGTTCCCGCTTCACTGGTGACCCCGACGTGATCTGAGGCTAAAAAAACACGTGGTGACAAACGTTCGTCGGTACGAGAGACGTGGAACCGCGAGTAGGCTTGCGCGCATACGCCCGCGCCGAACAGTGCTCCGTAGTAATTTTTTTTTTTTTTAACTAACTTTTTTTGTATTGTTTTTGTGTGCGTATATTTTGATCGCGGACTGCTTAGTGTTATTTTTTTCTTTTCGTGTGTTTCCCTTGTGTTATTTTCACTGTGTGCTTTCCTCTTGTACGAGGATTCGACTCTGAACTAAGATGGCGACACTAGAGGAGTTGCGAAAGACCGTCGAAGAACTGCTCGCACGCAACACGAGGCTGGAGAATGAGCTACAGGCACGGACTACACGCGCGGACGCCGCGCAGCCGCAGACAGCTCAGGACAATGTTAGCGCGCAAATCCCCGCCACACCGACGCCTCCTACGACCGCCGGAACGCCGACAAGCGCTGGACGGGCATTGATCAGGCTGCCTCCCTTTTGGCCGCGCGACCCCGTGATGTGGTTCAGCCAGGTTGAGGCGGTATTTATGAGCAACCACGTGACCTGCGACCTGGCGAAATTTGGGCACGTAGTGAGCCAGCTGGACCAGAACTATGCGGCCGAAGTGCGGGATATAATCACCGCCCCACCGACGCAGTCGAGCTACAAACGGCTCAAGGAAGAGCTGATCCGGTGGATTTCGTCGTCAGAGGAACAGCGTGTGCACCAACTGCTGCGGCAAGAGGAATGCGGCGATCGGAGGCCCTCGCAATTTCTGCGCCACTTGCGGAGCCTCGCGCAGTCCGATATGGTGCCAGATTCGCTGTTGCGCACTATCTGGGTGCGCAGCCTCCCAGCTCAGGTGCAGGCAGTGATAGCCGCACAGACGGAGATGCAGCTGGACGCCGTCGCTAACTTGGCCGACAGGGTGCACGACGCGCTGACAACGGCGCCTAGCACCGCGGCTGCGGCAGCTTACGACTCCGTCCCCCCACCTCCGTGGCGGCCAGCGCCTCCCGCACCCGCATCGGATGCCGACCTGCACCAGCTAGTGCAAAACTTGACCGCACAGGTGGCAGCTCTCTCGACGCAAGTCGACCGGTTGGCGCGCTCGCAGCAAGAGGGCAGCACGCGCCGCAGCGGCAGCAGACCGGGCGACAGGCGGCGTGGCTCGCGCAGCCGGCAACGCAGCAACAGCCGCTCCAACGGTACCCCGCCGACGTCACACCATGCACAAAGCGGCTACTGCTGGTACCACGCCCGCTTCGGCAACGAAGCAACCAGGTGCCGCGCTCCTTGCTCGCACCCAAACGCCAGCTGCGACCGGACCTAGGCGCACCCGGCTGCAATATGATATCGAAGCGTCTGTTTGTTGCGGAACGGGGGGCAGGCGTGAGGTACCTCGTCGACACGGGTTCGGACCTCTCGATCTTCCCCCGTTCTATGTTACGAGACCGCAGGCGGGCCGAGGCACTCTGCCTTACAGCGGCGAACAACTCCACGATTAAAACTTACGGCACACACAGCCGCAATATAGATCTGGGCCTACGGCGCACGTTCTCGTGGACTTTTACCGTGGCCGACGTCAATGAGCCGATCCTGGGCGCAGACTTTCTCGGCCACTACGGGCTACTAGCCGACATCGCAAACGGCCAGCTCATCGACGCCACGACTAAGTTAAAGATAGCGGGACAGCGCCGGCAGGCTGCATACTACAGCGTTAAACCCGTGAAGTGCCCCGGACCGTACGCTGACATTCTGGAACAATTCCCCGACCTCACCCGCCCAGCCGGTGCACCGAGAGACATCAAACATTCGACGGTGCACCACATAATAACCACACCCGGACCCCCCACATCGTGTCGCCCACGTCGACTCGCGCCGGACAGACTCGCAGCAGCAAAGGCAGAGTTCGAGGCCATGCTGCGGCAAGGCATCGTGCGACCATCGAGCAGCCCATGGTCATCGGCGTTGCATTTAGTGCCCAAGAAAGACAATTCGTGGCGCCCGTGTGGGGACTATCGCGCCCTTAATTCGCGAACGGTGCCGGACCGATACCCAGTCCCACACCTTCAAGACTTCAGCTACGCCTTGGCGGGCTGCGCGGTGTTCAGCAAGATTGACTGCGCAAAGGCGTACACCCAAATTCCGGTGGCGCCCGAAGACATCGAAAAAACAGCCATCGTGACGCCCTTTGGGCTTTTCGAAAGCCTGTTTATGACTTTCGGTCTTCGGAATGCTGCCCAGACTTGGCAGCGGTTCCTGGACGGCGTCTTGCGAGGCTTGCCATTTTGCTTCGCGTACCTCGACGACATCTTGGTGTATTCCAAGTCGCCCGAACTCCACCGCCGCCACTTAACGACCATCTTTCAGCGCCTGAGTGAAGCCGACATCGTCATTAACCCCGCTAAATGCGAGTTCGGCGTGACGGAAATTGAGTTCCTCGGCCATTTAATTACGCCCACCGGATCGACACCGCTACCGGAGAAAGTTAAGGCAATACAGAACATGCCGCGTCCGCAGACGCACAAAGAATTACGACGCTACCTCGGCATGTTGAACTTTTATCGTCGACACCTGCCCAACGCCGCAGCAGTGCAAGAGCCGCTGACTAAGGCGTTACAAGGTCCTACTTCAAAAGGAAAGACCCTCGTGAATTGGACAGACGCAATGGAGCACAGCTTCACGGACTCAAAAAGGAATCTCGTGGAAGCGACGCTGCTCGCGCACCCGGTACATGACGCGGACTTAGCTGTAGTCGTGGACGCCAGCCAGGCCGCCATCGGCGCGGCGTTACAACAGCGCGTCGGCGGGAGTTGGCAGCCTCTCGGTTTTTTCTCTAAAAAGCTTTCCGATTCGCAACGTGCTTGGAGCGCTTATGACCGAGAGTTGCTTGCGGTGTACGCGGCGGTGAAATACTTCCGACCGTCCATAGAAGCCCGACAGTTCATCATTTTCACCGATCACAAACCCATTACCCACGCGTTCGAGAACAACCACACTAAGTGTTCACCGCGCCAACTCCAGCAGTTAGAGTACGTGTCGCAATTCACGACTGACATTCGACACATTTCGGGGATAGACAATATCGTCGCCGATTGTTTGTCCCGAGCGTGTGCCGTTATTTCACCCCCTGTGAACTTTGAGGACGTGGCCCAAGTACAGGAGAGTGACGAAGAACTGCACCGCTTCCGTCACGACACTTCCAGCGGCCTGCAACTGGAGCTGGTGCCTGTCCCCGGCTCCGCACGGAAGATTTGGTGTGACACCTCAACCGGCACGCACCGACCGTTCCTCCCGGGGAAATTCCGGCGCAGTGCCTTCGACCGTGTCCACGGACTGTCACACCCCGGCATCAACACCACTGCGACGCTCGTGGCTGCGCGTTTCGTCTGGCCCGGGCTTCGGAAGGACTGCCGCGAATGGGCGCGGACTTGCACCGCATGTCAGCGCGCCAAAGTCGGGAGGCACACCCACGCACCCGTGGGCACCTTCCCGGACGCGACACGCCGATTTGCGCACGTCCACGTGGACCTCGTCGGCCCGCTTCCTCTCTCACAAGGCAAGCGGTACCTCCTAACTATGGTGGACCGCTTCACTCGCTGGCCGGAAGCAACGCCCGTCGCGGACGTCACAGCCGAGACCGTCGCCACCGCATTCGTCGACACCTGGGTGGCACGCTTCGGATGTCCCAGTCACGTGACAACTGATCGCGGCCGCCAGTTTGACTGCGCGTTGTTGACGCACGTCGCCAGATTGTGTGGCACCCGGTTACACAGGACAACCAGCTACCATCCGGCGTCGAATGGCATGGTCGAACGGTTCCACAGGACCCTCAAAGCCGCTCTAATCTGCCACGACACCTCATGGCCAGAGGCGCTTCCACTGGTGCTGCTCGGCCTGCGAGTCACGCCGAAGGAGGAGATCGGCGCGTCACCTGCCGACCTCGTTTACGGGCAATCCCTGACAATCCCGGGCGATTTTGTCGAAGATGCAAGTCTCCCACGCGACGCCGTGGCACCCACTCTGGCGGAACGTCTGCGCAGTCACATGGCCGGCCTCCGAGCGCACGCACCGACGCGGCACGGCACCGGGAAGATATTCGTCCACGCCGACCTGCAGCGCTGCACGCACGTCATGTTGCGTACCGACGCAGTACGGCCACCTCTCCGACCGCCCTACAGTGGGCCGCACCGCGTGATCGCCCGAGGAGACAAAACGCTGGTCCTCGAGTGCAACGGAAAGCCGTCGACAGTGTCAGTCGACCGCGTCAAACCAGCCTACGTCTTGCCCGCTCCATCAGCCACGCATTTCTTCGACCCGGCAGAAGATCTGTTCACGGACGACACTCCCTCTGCCAGCGGTCAGACGGAACCCGCACCCGGAGCCGCCGGTGACGCACAGCCGCAGCCTGCTGCCATCGCGCCGCCACGTGCGCCTCCCTCCACCACGCCCAGGCAGCTGGTACGGCCGCCCGGACCGCGCCCACCACAGGCGCACCGGTCGCCCCCACCACAGCCGCCAGCGGACTACGTCACGCGCGCCGGCCGCCGCGTCCGATTCAAACGGCCGTGCTGCGTCGCCAGCGCGCCACGACACCGAAACCGGCAGTCACGCGCCCGAGCCGCCGAACGCCGTCAGAATTCGGCGCCCACGAACCGCCGTCCGCTGTAGAGACCCGACCTCCAGCTGGAAGTGCCTTCGGCCGGTAACTCCAGTCGAGCGTTCGTCACAGCTCCTGGACCCGCGTTCGCGTCTTTTGCCTCCGCCGCGTCGGGCGTTGAGGCCGGATCGGCACCCGCGCCTGCTTACCTCATTCGCTTCTCCGTCGAGCTCCGGACATCGCGCACCACACCGCCCGGCTTGTCCGTAGTAGCTCCCGGACCCGCATTCGAGTTCCGACGGTAACGCACTCGCGCAAGCGCCTTCGAGACGTCACCACCAATGACCTGCAACGCGCGCCTTCACGCGCATCGCTACGGACAGTCGCAGCCAGTGCCTGCTGCCGCTGTCACTAGCCGCCAGCGCGAGGACACGCCCACCGCACGCTCGCCGGTCCGGCGCGCTGACGTCACGGGCCGCCGCCCTTCCGACGCCGACCGACCCCCACCAAAGCTGCCGCACTGCCATCACGCGCGCCACCGAACGATCGCCGCGTTTTCGCAGCTACGGAGCTCCGCTCTCCAAGGGGGGATCTGTGTGGCGGCAGCACCGTCCAACGCACGAAGGGCTGAACTACGGCACTGCCGACACAAGTAGGGGCAGCTGTACCGTTATGCGGAATTTCGGCAACGGTGCGTCGCACACCGGACCGCACGGGAACAAAGCTGCCACCAGTGCGAGCTAGTCGACGCGACGCGACACACGTCTCCCCAGTTCTTCCGCCGCGGACCACGTGCGTCGAGTCAACGTGACTCCGCCGTAAATGCATACGCGCGGTCGTAAACGCAGTCGCCGTTAAATTGTCTTTCGTTTCTTCGCGGACGTTACGGCGCCTCCGGTCGCGCCAAGAGCAGAACATTCTGTGACCCGGTCTTTTGTCTCGCTCGGTCCACGCGGTCGCGCCACGGCTCGTCACTGGAGTGTACACCCTCCGGGATCGGTGACCGAGCCGTGCCGCCAGTGCAACGCGCCTATGTAGACGGACATTAGCGAAGTATATTATTTGTCATTTATTGTAACGGCAGGAAAAATAAATGTGTCCTGTCCAGAAACCGCTTTAGTCATTTATTCCCACAAAGCCTCTCCCATGAGCACAGTGCGTGGGCGCGGTGATAAATGCCGGTTCACTGCACATGATCGACTGTAAGCGGAGATACAACACGTTCCCGCTTCACACTCCTGGAAATTGAAATAAGAACACTGTGAATTCATTGTCCCAGGAAGGGGAAACTTTATTGACACATTCCTGGGGTCAGATACATCACATGATCACACTGACAGAACCACAGGCACATAGACACAGGCAACAGAGCATGCAGAATGTCGGCACTAGTACAGTGTATATCCACCTTTCGCAGCAATGCAGGCTGCTATTCTCCCATGGAGACGATCGTAGAGATGCTGGATGTAGTCCTGTGGAACGGCTTGCCATGCCATTTCCACCTGGCGCCTCAGTTGGACCAGCGTTCGTGCTGGACGTGCAGACCGCATGAGACGACGCTTCATCCAGTCCCAAACATGCTCAATGGGGGACAGATCCGGAGATCTTGCTGGCCAGGGTAGTTGACTTACACCTTCTAGAGCACGTTGGGTGGCACGGGATACATGCGGACGTGCATTGTCCTGTTGGAACAGCAAGTTCCCTTGCCGGTCTAGGAATGGTAGAACGATGGGTTCGATGACGGTTTGGATGTACCGTGCACTATTCAGTGTCCCCTCGACGATCACCAGTGGTGTACGGCCAGTGTAGGAGATCGCTCCCCACACCATGATGCCGGGTGTTGGCCCTGTGTGCCTCGGTCGTATGCAGTCCTGATTGTGGCACTCACCTGCACGGCACCAAACACGCATACGACCATCATTGGCACCAAGGCAGAAGCGACTCTCATCGCTGAAGACGACACGTCTCCATTCGTCCCTCCATTCACTCCTGTCGCGACACCACTGGAGGCGGGCTGCACGATGTTGGGGCGTGAGCGGAAGACGGCCTAACGGTGTGCGGGACCGTAGCCCAGCTTCATGGAGATGGTTGCGAATGGTCCTCGCCGATACCCCAGGAGCAACAGTGTCCCTAATTTGCTGGGAAGTGGCGGTGCGGTCCCCTATGGCACTGCGTAGGATCCTACGGTCTTGGCGTGCATCCGTGCGTCACTGCGGTCCGGTCCCAGGTCGGCGGGCACGTGCACCTTCCGCCGACCACTGGCGACAACATCGATGTACTGTGGAGACCTCACGCCCCACGTGTTGAGCAATTCGGCGGTTCGTCCACCCGGCCTCCCGCATGCCCACTATACGCCCTCGCTCAAAGTCCGTCAACTGCACATACAGTTCACGTCCACGCTGTCGTGGCATGCTACCAGTGTTAAAGACTGCGATGGAGCTCCGTATGCCACGGCAAACTGGCTGACACTGACGGCGGCGGTGCACAAATGCTGCGCAGCTAGCGCCATTCGATGGCCAACACCGCGGTTCTTGGTGTGTCCGCTGTGCCGTGCGTGTGATCATTGCTTGTACAGCCCTCTTGCAGTGTCCGGAGCAAGTATGGTGGGTCTGACACACCGGTGTCAATGTGTTCTTTTTTCCATTTCCAGGAGTGTATGTATGAGAAAAACTGGCAAGAAAACATTAGATTCAAACAATGCATAACAATGAAAGGAAAGCTGTCAAACTTACTAAAGCACAGTGGACATTTTATCCCTACTTTTTAGATGACAAAAACTCAGTGTTTTTTGGTGTAATGAAGATAGTCTGTTATATGATGCATAGTTGCACCATCGTCTCATAAACATCAAGTCAGCAGGTGTAGCAGTGGCCTGTTGCTCCAAATAACGTAGCGCACTGTCAAGGGCTTCTGCTGCGTCGCTGTGTGGCACCAGCTCTCCTTTGTCGCTTTCAGGCTCATCATCACTTCTGCCACAGCAGTCCACTTCTTCCTGGTCTTGAGTCACAGCAGCAACTAAATCAGCATCAGTAAGGTTCTCCACACATGCCCCATCTGCTGCCAACCACTCATCTACGTCTCCTTCACTAGCTTCTTCACATCCAAGGATTGTCTGTACCATTTGTAGTAGATTTTCCTCTTCATTTTCAGCTAGGTTGTCCTGAAATTCAAGAGATGTCTACAGTTTCCTCCACAATTTTCTCAGAGTATTTTCTGAAATATTCAACCTGCCAATAAACAACATCCTTCACATTGGTCTTTTTTATTTTTTCCACTAAAGGAATGCTATCATCTTGGATCAGCATTCTTAAAAATTGTTTTCTGTAAATCAGTTTTAATGTTTGCAGTATGCCCTGGTCCATTGGCTGTAGAAGTCGTGTAACATTCCACGGCAAAAACTTCGCAACAGTTTCTCCATCACAGAATTCCTCAGTGCTGGAGTGAGATAGCGCGTTATCAATCAAAAGGATTGCACAGGGAGACAAATGATTTTCCTTAGAAAACCATCAAACAGAGGAAACAAACTGGCTGTGAAAACATCTTTGAACAGCTTACTGTCCATCCATGCTTTTTTCTGGTTGTGATAATATACGGGCAGGGACTTCACGTTGTAGCTGTGGGCCTAGCAGATTTGCCATTCAACATTAAAGGCAGCTTGTGATTACCAGTAGCGTTGCTGCACGCTAATAAAGTCACACGATCTTTGCACATTTTAAAACCAGGAGCATGGTCTTCTGCCTTTTATGCCAGGCTTTTTGTTGGCAATGTCCTAAAATTAAGGCCAGTCTCATCAGCATTATAAATTTGTTGGTGAGAATTCTTTCCTTCTCTTATCATTTTTTCAAACTCATCCAAGTGTTCCTTTGCTGCATCACGGTCAGAAGAAAGCTTCTCTCCAGTAATTGTTAGCTGGCGGATTCCATGACTTTTTTGAATGTGTCCAACCAAACTGTACTCACACTAAAAGATTCATCACCATTCATTAACTTGTTCAGGTAAACAGTCTTCTCCTGAACCAGTGCTACACTCAGAGGAATTCCCCTTTCTCTTTCCTGCATAAACCAAAGGAAAAAAGTTTCATCCACTTTATCATACTGGGACTGTGTCAAAATTCTGCTGAATTTCAAGTGTTTTTCCCAAAGACGTTGCACAGGACTGTTCAAGCTTCACTCAGTTCTTCTTCCAATCACAAATGGTTGCTTTACCAAAACCCAGTTCCAATGCCAGTTTAGATAAATTTTCACCATTGTCCATCCACGTCAAAACATTCAGTTTTTCTTTGTGAATTAATGTTGTATGTTTCCGTTTACTCATGACGAAAATACCTACACCACTACACCTGAACGAATACAATACAATTGTTATGCATGACAGCAATCAATAACTAACATAACCAATGCTTTGCAAGCCAACTGGCAGTGTACTGACCTCAGACACTATAAAGGTCTCAACAATGCACAACAAAAAGGGCAGGGAGTGAGAGTGAGCCATTGTTCCCACACTTGTTCCTATCTCTTACCGTGGTGTACCTACTTATCTGCTTGGTATACTTCATTCTAGAAACTTGTCACCATAATTCCAGCTAATCCAAACAAATCAGTAATCCGAACAAGGTCCGCTCCCAATTAGTTCAGATTAGTGGGACTCTACTGTAGTTGTAATAATATTTTGGTTATAATTGAGGGAAACATTCCACGTAGGAAAAATATATCTAAGAACAAAGATGATGTGACTTACCAAATGAAAGTGCTGGCAGGTCAACAGACACACAAACAAACACAAACATACACACAAAATTCAAGCTTTCGCAACAAAACTGTTGCCTCATCAGGAAAGAGGGAAGGAGAGGGAAAGACAAAAGGATGTGGTTTTTAAGGGAGAGGGTAAGGAGTCATTCCAATCCCGGGAGCGGAAAGACTTACCTTAGGGGGAAAAAAGGATGGGTATACACTCGCACACACACACACACACACACATATCCATCCACACATATACAGACACAAGCAGACATATTTAAAGACAAAGAGTTTGGGCAGAGATGTCAGTCGAGGCAGAAGTGCAGAGGCAAAGATGTTGTTGAATGACAGGTGAGGTATGAGTGGCGGCAACTTTAAATTAACGGAGATTGAGGCCTGGTGGATAACGGGAAGAGAGGATATATTGAAGAGCAAGTTCCCATCTCCGGAGTTCGGATAGGTTGGTGTTAGTGGGAAGTATCCAGATAACCCGGACGGTGTAACACTGTGCCAAGATGTGCTGGCCGTGCACCAAGGCATGTTTAGCCACAGGGTGATCCTCATTACCAACAAACACTGTCTGCCTGTGTCCATTCATGCGAATGGACAGTTTGTTGTTGGTCATTCCCATATAGAATGCGTCACAGTGTAGGCAGGTCAGTTGGTAGATCACGTGGGTGCTTTCACACATGGCTCTGCCTTTGATCGTGTACACCTTCCGGGTTACAGGACTGGAGTAGGTGGTGGTGGGAGGGTGCACGGGACAGGGTTTACACTGGGGGCGGTTACAAGGGTAGGAGCCAGAGGGTAGGGAAGGTGGTTTGGGGATTTCATAGGGATGAACTAAGAGGTTACGAACGTTAGGTGGACGGCGGAAACAGTTCCGTCCTCCGTCACAGGGGGACCCACTTCCTCTTCCTCAAAATCACCCTCTCCAAACCTTCCAGGAATTTCTGACTTCCAGCCTTGCCTCTCAAACCTTCTTAAAAAACCTTAATCCTACTCCCAACATCACCACTGCTGAAGCCCAGGCAATCCGTGATCTGAAGGCTGACCGGTCCATCGTCATTCTTCCGGCGGACAAGGGTTCCACGACCGTGGTACTTGATCGTCGGGAGTATGTGGCTGAGGGACTGCATCAGCTTTCAGACAACACCACATACAAAGTTTGCCAGGGTAATCCCATTCCTGATGTCCAGGCGGAGCTTCAAGGAATCCTCAGAACCTTTCACCTTACTCCATCAACCTCCTGACCCCACCGACACCCCGCACCCCTACCTTCTACCTTCTTCCTAAAATTCACAAACCCAATCATCCCGGCCGCCCCATTGTAGCTGGTTACCAAGCCCCCACAGAATGTATCTCTGCCTACGTAGATCAACACCTTCAACCCATTACGTGCAGTCTCCCATCCTTCATCAAAGACACCAACCACTTTCTCGAACGCATGGAATCCTTACCCAATCTGTTACCCCCAGAAACCATCCTTGTAACCATTGATGCCACTTCCTTATACACAAATATCCCGCACGTCCAGGGCCTCGCTGCGATGGAGCACTTCCTTTCATGCCGATCACCTGCCACCCTACCTAAAACCTCTTTCCTCATTACCATAGCCAGCTTCATCCTGACCCACAACTTCTTCACTTTTGAAGGCCAGACCTACCAACAGTTAAAGGGAACAGCCATGGGTACCACGATGGCCGCTTCGTACGCCAACCTATTCATGGGTCGCTTAGAGGAAGCCTTCTTGGTTACCCAGGCCTGCCAACCCAAAGTTTGGTACAGATTTATTGATGACATCTTCATGATCTGGACTCACAGTGAAGAAGAACTCCAGAATTTCCTCTCCAACCTCAACTCCTTTGGTTCCATCAGATTCACCTGGTCCTACTCCAAATCCCATGCCACTTTCCTTGATGTTGACCTCCACCTGTCCAATGGCCAGCTTCACACGTCCATCCACATCAAACCCACCAACAAGCAACAGTACCTCCATTATGACAGCTGCCACCCATTCCACATCAAACGGTCCCTTCCCTACAGCCTAGGTCTTCGTGGCAAACGAATCTGCTCCAGTCCAGAATCCCTGAAGCACTACACCAACAACCTGACAACATCTTTCGCATCCTGCAACTACCCTCCCGACCTGGTACAGAAGCAAATAACCAGAGCCACTTCCTCATCCTCTCAAACCCAGAACCTCCCACAGAAGAACCACAAAAGTGCCCCACTTGTGACAGGATACTTTCCGGGACTGGATCAGATTCTGGATGTGACTCTCCAGCAGGGATACGACTTCCTCAAATCCTGCCCTGAAATGAGATCCATCCTTCATGAAATCCTCCCTACTCCACCAAGAGTGTCTTTCCGCCGTCCACCTAACCTTCATAACCTCTTAGTTCATCCCTATGAAATCCCCAAACCACCTTCCCTACCCTCTGGCTCCTACCCTTGTAACCGCCCCCAGTGTAAAACCTGTCCCATGCACCCTCCCACCACCACCTACTGCAGTCCTGTAACCCGGAAGGCGTACACGATCAAAGGCAGAGCCATGTGTGAAAGCACCCACGTGATCTACCAACTGACCTGACTACACTGTGACGCATTCTATGTGGGAATGACCAGCAACAAACTGTCCATTCGCATGAATGGACACAGGCAGACAGTGTTTGTTGGTAATGAGGATCACCCTGTGGCTAAACATGCCTTGGTGCACGGCCAGCATACGGCCACTCATTCCTCACCTGTCATTCAACAACGTCTTTGCCTCTGCACTTCTGCCTTGACTGACATCTCTGCCCAAACTCCTTGTCTTTAAATATGTCTGCTTGTGTCTGTATATGTGTGGATGGATATGTGTGTGTGTGCGAGTGTATACTCGTCCTTTTTTCCCCCTAAGGTAAGTCTTTCCGCTCCCGGGATTGGAATGACTCCTTACCCTCTCCACATCCTTTCGTCTTTCCCTCTCCTTCCCTCTTTCCTGATGAGGCAACAGTTTGTTGCGAAAGCTTGAATTTTGTGTGTATGTTTGTGTTTGTTTGTGTGTCTGTCGACCTGCCAGCACTTTCATTTGGTAAGTCACATCATCTTTGTTTTTAGATATGTAATAATATTTTGATAGATTTGGGCATACACTACATACAAACAATGCAGATAACTAGTTTCAAATAAAAAAATTATGAAGAAAGTTAATTGTTAATAGAAGAGCAATAATAACAGGTGGAAGAGTTCCAGCGTGCTCTATTACACAGTCAGCAGATTTCTGTACACTACCTGCTTATGCTTCCAGTGAGTGAAACAAACAGATTTTAAAGGATCTTGCATTCAGGTACTGATGAAGTGTAGGGCATACAGCATGTTGGATGTTTCAATAACTGGAAATGTGGTTAACGTATTCTTACCCTCTTCACACACAATATTGTGAGTTTACCATTCAGAATTAAGTATAGATGTATTTTAAAATAGGCAGGTTTTAAAATTTGTGATACGTAAATACTTCAGTGTTGTTTGCTAAACTGAAGACCCACCCCACTTACTATATTAACCAGGAATAACCTGTATGAACATCCATGCGGGTAGCGTAGACATTATTGTTTAATTTTTGGCTTATTTTACACATATCTTCATCAAAATGCAATGTATGTCTTATACAGGACTATAATTAATCATAGATGGAATTTTGCTTTTTTTCTGTTACAGGAGTAAATTTCTTGGATTTTGGCAAGCTTTCACACCAACAGCAGTTCCTTCTCATGTTCAAGATAGGAGAGCAATTTTGTCAAGAGTTAATGGAAGACGAAGGTGTGCAAAGCCTTATTAATTCACAAGATGAGGAGTTTGAGCTCCTGATAATTGAAGCTTTTTTCCATGACTGTCTACTTGCTTTTGCACACAAGTTCAAAACTCCCATTGTTGGAGCATGTGCTACTGGAGCCGGTGCTACATGGACACATGCCATGGTGGGGAACCCCTACCCTCTGTCCTACCTCCCTGAGATAGGGGTTGCCTACACAACCAATATGAACCTGTTCCAGCGGACATACAACATTTTTTCTGCTCTCACATTCAACGCCTATCGCCATTACTTTTACCTTCCAGCTCTGGACCAAATGGTCCAGAAGTACTTCAAGGATCCCAGTATACCTCCTTTGGCAAAACTGGAGAGCAATACTTCACTCATGTTACTTAACACTCATTTCAGCTTTGACTACTCCAGGCCCTTAGTACCAAATATAATAGAAATAGCAGGCATGCACATTAAGACACCAAAAAAACTTCCACAGGTAAGTTATATTTTCTATACATCATTAATATAAAAACTTTAAACACAAGAAATATCTCGCTCCTGTTACTGTACTTAGTTTATTGCTTAAAGAAGCTATTTATCTTCTTTTTCCTTAGATTGTAGTTTCCAGAAATGGCAAAAACTGCAAAGAATTTTGGAGAGATACACATTATGCAATATTTAAACATTTAAGATTTAGGTTTATCATTGAATACTTTGTATGGAAAAGTAAGACACATTATGCGACAATAAATGGGAATGACTTAAGAGAACCACAAGAAAAAAATTAAACAGTCAGTATATCTAAGAGGCATCATTATCTGCTTATGGCTGTACAAATGTTTATTCTGCTATTGCAGTTTTGACAATAGTCCACTATCAAGCATTTACAAACACAGCACTTTACTTATCAGCAAAATACAATGGGAAGACAACAACAGTAAGAACACCAAACTTGGGAATCTGCCAACATGCATGTACTTACAGATTTTGAACTAAAAATTTAATGTATACCAGTGAGATGGAAAGATGCATTAGCAAGTTATAACACCTTCCCAAAATGCTCTTTAAAGAAGTATTCATATTTGTATTAGATAATCTAATGAGTACTACTTTTTCCTCTTGTAACTTGTGTGATGTCACCACCAGACACCACACTTGCTAGGTGGTAGCCTTTAAATCGGCCGTGGTCCGTTAGTATACGTTGGACCCGCGTGTCGCCACTGTCAGTGATTGCAGACCGAGCGCTGCCACACGGCAGGTCTAGAGAGACTTCCTAGCACTTGCCCCAGTTGTACAACCGACTTTGCTAGCGATGGTTCACTGACAAAATACGCTCTCATTTGCTGAGACGATAGTTTAGCATAGCCTTCAGCTACGTCATTTGCTACGACCTAGCAAGGCGCCATTATCAGTTACTATTGATATTGTGAATCATGTACCATCAAGACCGACATTCTTCATTAACAGATTAAAGTTAAGTATTCCACCAGCTACGTCTGTTTTTCTAAATTCTAATTTCTTTGTCCTGTTCCAGACCTCACGCCAGCCTGCGTGAGCTAAAATGCGTGCCTTTCGGCCTCCTCTAGTAACCTGGTGTTGGCTCTCCTGCCAACCAAAACAACTTGATGGCTAAAACAATTGGCTGTCATTAGTATTTCTTTTCAGCAAGGAAATCTTATTTTTATAAAGAGCTGCTACTTGTTCTTCATCCTCTTATCTTTTCATTTGTTTCTTCAAGATTTTCATCATGCCAACTCACATCAGTTCACTAATATTTATGATGAATGCTTCAGTTTAATTCAGCATAATATTCTGCTATATTTCCAATATAATTTGCTTGAAACTCTACCCTTAATTTAATGGCTGCCTCGTTCTATTTGAGATTTACTTCTCCTTTTTTTCATACAAGCAAATTTTGTACTGTCTGACAACGTATTAGCATTAAACAATTTCTCCTTTTGCCTATGGGTACTCCTGTATATCATGGTAGAACATACTACAGACACACATTTCAATGATATACACTTTATTAAAAGCATCTTTACACAAAGCTCGTGCAAATAATAATGACATACAAAACATGGTTAAAATAATCACAAGGAACAGCAAGTTAAAAAAGTTCATCCTCACAGAGGCAGAGGTCAACTCGTGCTGAGTTGACTGTCACTACAGAGCCCCCTGCCCCCATAGTGCAGAGCACGGTGAAGGTCATTACACAGAGGAGCGCCTGATGTGCTGAGAGATAGTGCAACCAGCCATGTCGTAGTTGTCGTGAGGGTAAGGCGAAGCTAAAGTTGCTCTACAAAGAGGAGGAGATGAGGAAAGCATGTAATCTTGGTGCCAAAAAGGGGAGTAGAGGGGACAACATGCACAGGTTAAGGTAATGTGAGGGATGGGAGAGGGGGAGTAAGTTGAGGATATGCACAGAAGGATCGTAATAGTATGCCAGCCTGCGGAATCAATGGAGGCAGTAATGTTGGCCTAATTTAAAAAGGAGATAAAGGGTAATGTAATGTTTCAGAAGGATAATGTGGGGAGTGCTGGGGTCAATGATGGAGTGAGGAGGGGTACGGAGAAGGAAGACAGTATCATCACAGATCTGGATCGAAAGATCTTCGGAGGTGAACAACAATGCATTGACAGAGATTTTTGGGACACTCAGTGGTGCTGGTGAGAGATGGGTCATCAGAATGAACACAGGAGAATCATCTGTTCTGAGCACAACACTAGGGGAATCATCATAGCACTAGGAGGGAGGGGGTTGGAAGGGGAAGCGAGAATCGATGTGCATTGATTGAACAATGAGTCGCCATACTTATCTTGAGATGGTTCACTGGGTGGTGGATCATGCATCGTGTTCCTTCAATTGTCCCAGCTGATTTTAGCCTGTGCAGGGATATAGGTCATGGCTTACTGTTGAGGAGAATAATGAAGCTGTTGTTAAAGCATGATAGTACCTTATGAGGGCCCAAATAAAGGAGCTGCAAAGCCATCCAAATTTGTTGATCATAATACGGTTGCAGGTGGGGAGGCCACTGTGAAGGAAATGCAGATGGGGAGAGGGCACATGAATGTGTGAGATGTGTGAGTAAACACAATCATCTATTGTGCATAGAGTGGAGGGGCAAGAGTATGAGAGCCCTCAACATACTCTGTGGGAAGGACCAAAGATTCACTGTACAGTACCTTGGCTACAGATGATTGAAGATCCTCTTTGAAGGCAGTGCATATGCTCAAGAGGACCCACGATAATGCTTCCACCTAGCCACTGGCACGACACACGAGTCCCACTTTCAGTGTATTGCCAGCATTCCACAAGTCTGTTACTTTGTGGATGGTAGGTAGTGGCACAGATCTTGACAGCACCACACAGATCACAAAGCTCAGTGAATGTGAGTGATTTGAATTGCCGACCCTGATCTGTTATGATAGACAGTGGGCAGCCGAAGTGGGCCAGCCAGGTGTGAATGAAATCAGTGGCTACTGAGCTGGCTGATATGTTGGTGAGAGGGACAGCATCCACCCACCAAGAGGAGAAGAGGAGGTAGCACATGTTGACTGACATTGCTACATTTTCAGGGAATTCACATGCACACACAGGTGCGGCAGTCACTTTTGATATGCAGAAAAATAAAATGCTCAGTAAGTAGACACATAGTGGCTTTGATATATGGGTCAGCCAGGTCGTGAGTGGCTTTTAAAACTGTGAGTTGCAGTGTGGAAAGAACTATGGGATGCACTGTCCTGGTAGATGTGTCACACAATACTGGAGTATCTGATGCAGGTAGCTGTCAGGATTTCACTATAGAGGACATATATGAGTCTTGTAACAAGTTCTGTACTTTGGGATTTTGCTGCTGCATGTGAGCCATTTTGTCCAGGTCAAGTGGTAAAGTAATGGTGTTAATTCTCAACAATTAGTCTGCGATGATACTGTCAGCAACTTTGATGTAACGGACATTCATAGTCTACTGAGAAATGAGGTCCATATGTTGAACACAGAGTAGTCACTAGCATCTGTGTTAAAAGAGATGCATGCGTTGGTTACAGGGTGTGCAAGTATGACAACATTGGAGAGCATGGCATTGAGATTTTTAAAAGCTTGTAACATAGCACCCAACCAGTTCATTCTATGTAATCTGGAAGTGTTCTAGCCTGCTAAAGCATCAATGAAAGGGCTTTAAAGTGAGGCAGCATCAGATATATGGCACTTGAAAAAGTTTATCATACCTAGAAACCTGCAAAGATCACAGTAGGTTTCAGGTAGCAGTAGGTCAGGAAGATGAAGTGACATGGTCAGAAGTTGGGCGAATGACCTCAGTGGTAACTTCATGATCGAGGGAGGTGATGCTAGTGTGGTGAGTTTTATTATTGTTAATTCTGACACCAATTGTCTGCAAGGACTTGTAACCCATGTTCGTCACTGGAAGAGGAAAAGATAAGGATGTCATCTACATATGCATAGCAGAATGACAGCAATAAAAGTAGAGAATCAATAAAGCACTGTCAGCTGTGGGTGGCTTTTTTCAGTCCTTAAGGCATGAAGCCATGTTCCAGTAGGCCAATTGGTGTAATGATGGCTGCTTAGGGGACGACGTCAGCATGCATTGGTATTTGATGCTAAGCCTTGCGACAGTCTATGATCCCAAACACATGCATGCCATGTGGCCGCCGTGCAAAGTCTTGGATGTGTGGAACAGGACAATTGTCAGTTGTGTGTGTGATCAGTTTGCGGTAGTCTCCACATAACCTGTAGATACCGCCTGTTTTAGGGACCAGGTGGATAGGTGAAGACCAGGTACTAGAGGAGGGGTGGGCTATACCTGTGTCTAACAGTTCCTGCACAGTGGCTCAAGTGGTGCGGTTTGTTATCCATCAGGTGCCTTGTCTTGTAATGAGTGGGAGGGACTTCATTGGTCTTTAACATATGACAAGTGTCATGTGAAATAGCCATGAGGTGTGAAAGTGAGAGGGAAGTTTGGGGGGGGGGGGGGGGGGTGCCGAACATCACACGCAACATTGATACAAGAAGAGTCGTCTGCTGAATGGCAGTGTGTGTGTCGTTGGTCAGATGTGTAGCATGTGGTGTCATGGCAGGAAGAGCATTGACCATGTGACTTGCATGCGTCAGGTTGTTGGAAGCGTCCGCAACTACCTGATGGAGCATGTTGTTGCTCGCATGAAGGACATCTATGTCACAACATTGGAGTAAGAGCTCAAACGAGGGAGTTGGCAAGTTGAGCTGTCAGAAGTATACACTCAGATGATGGATGGACAAGTGTATCACAGTGAGACAAAGGGGCTGTAGCCAGCAGAATGAGGGAACATAGTATAAGTGTGCCAGAAGTGTGATGCAATAGCACAAATGACTGGTTGTCCAGTGAAAGGCCAAAGTGCTTAAGGAAGCCAATTCCGAGGACAGGACTCTTGACATCTGCCATGTGGATGGCCCATGGGAACTGCAGATTTGGAGTGAGCTGCAGCTGTAGCATGGCTGCACCATGGGCCTTGTCTGAATTATTGGCCTCATGGAGTGTACCAGGTGATGGCAGGATGCTTGATGGAGTGAGAGCATGGTGAATAACACTTGCTTCCACACCAGTGTCAATCAGGAAGCCTGTGTTGGTTAAAGTGTTAAGCAAATAGAAGCGTCTAGACGTGAGGTGGTTGTTGGATGATTACTGACTTTGACGGCGGCACCCTGGGGAAGAATTTCAGGATGTGGAGCCTACTGCAGCCCATGTGGTGAGTTTTCCATCACACACAGGGGGTGGCAGTTACAAGCAGCATCCCCAGAGTTTGTGTTGAACCAACATACACCATGTGATCAAAAGTATCCGGACACCTGGCTGAAAATGACTTACAAGTTAGTAGCACCCTCTATTGGTAATGCAGGAATTCAATATGATGTTGGCGCTCCCTTAACCTTGATGACAGCTTCCACTCTCACAGGCATACATTCAGTCAGGTGCCATTCTTCACAGAGGGCTGCACTGAGGAGTGGTATTGATGTAGGTCAGTCAGGCCTGGCATGAAGTCAGCATTACAAAACATCCCAAAGGTGTTCTATATGATTCAAGTCAGAATTCTGTGCAGGCCAGTCCATAATAGGGATGTTATTGGCATGTAACAACTCTGCCACAGGCTGTGCATTATGAACAGGTGCTCGATCATGTTGAAAGATTCAACCACCATTCCTGAATTGCTCTTCATCGGTGGGAAGCAAGAAGGTGCTTAAAACATCAGTGTAGGCCTGTGCTGTGATAGTGACATGCAAAACAACAAGGGGTGCAAGCCCCCCTCCATGAAAAACACTACCACACGATAAAACCACCACCTCCAAATTTTACTATTGGCGCTACACACGCTGGCAGATAACATTCACTGGGCATTTGCCATAGCCACACCCTACCATCGATTCCCACATTATGTGCTGTGATTTGTCACTACACACGTTTTTCCATGGTTCAATTGTCCAATGTTTATGCTCCTTTCACCAAGCGAGGTGTCGTTTGGCATTTACCAGCGTGATGTGTGGCTTATGAG
Organism: Schistocerca piceifrons; assembly: GCF_021461385.2. Taxonomy (NCBI): domain Eukaryota; kingdom Metazoa; phylum Arthropoda; class Insecta; order Orthoptera; family Acrididae; genus Schistocerca; species Schistocerca piceifrons. The sequence goes on from NC_060145.1 coordinate 17,399,812, forward strand.
CAGGAGATAGACCATGAAATCCAAATTTTCTCACCTACCACCTACCTATCATAGTACTTACAGTGGATCCTGATGCAGTTTGGAATTCCTGTGTGATGGTCTGGATAGATGTCTGCCTATTACACATTACAAACCTCTTCAAATTTCGACAGTCTGTCAGTCAACAGACGAGGTCGACCTGCACGCTTTTGTGCTGTAAATGTTCTTTCATGCTTCCACTTCACTATTGTATCAGATAAAGTGGACCTAGGGATGTTTAGGAGTGTGGAAATCTCATATACAGACATATGACACAAATGACACCCAATCACCTGACCATGTTCGAAGTCCGTGAGTTCTGCGGAGTGCCCCATTCTGCTCTCTCACGATTTTTAATGACTACTGAGGTCGCTGATATGGGGTACTTGGCAGTAGGTGGCAGCACAATGCACCTGATATGAAAATCGTATGTTTTGGGGGGTGTCCGGATACTTTTGACCACATAGTGTAGCAAGTAGGCAGGATGGGTAGCAGGACATGAACTTCCAACACCTGTCTTTGCGCTGCACAGGGAACTATCAAGAGTAGAAGGTGAGGAGTGGGGAGAGGGATAGGGGAGGGAGTGCAAGTAGTGTGGCGGGTCTGCCGCTAACTGGCTGCACTGCTTCATTGCTTGATGTGTAAGATCTTGCATAACTTACTCTGAGTGGGCAAGGAGGAGGGACAGCCCTATCTGTATCAGGACTGCCAATGCAGGAAGCAGAATCAGGTCTTGTAGAAGTGACGAGCTCATGGTGTCACATGACTTGAAACACATGATCTGCATGTCAGAGTCTGTGTTCCAGTTGTTCTGTAGACAAGCATAAGAGCTGTAGCTGTAACTGTAGCCTCACAAGGAAGCTTGACAGTACAAATGGCCCACAAGGCACTCTCTGGCAGGATGTTAGGACCAACATGGCGTGCAGGTGACCCCCGAGGTGTGAGGGCATCTTGTCACCAGTTTGTTGCACATGAATTACGTGATGAAGCATCTATCGGTGATCGAGAAAGATGCTCGACAATGATCTGTCTTGTGTTGAGGTATCTGGGGGGAGGAGGCAGGGTCAGGATGATATAACTGATAAGTTCCCAGAAGTGGTGCTGCTAATGCACTGAGTCCACCATGGTGAACCACGTGAGAGAGCTGCCTTGTCGAGGGAGGCAGCATAGAGAAGTGTCCAGGAGGGAAGGGTGGCCTGAGCCAGCACAAAACCTGGTACTAGATGATGGCGGTACTCTCATCACAGCAATGGTGGAAGGCGACAGTGGTATGGTGCCCGACATAAGTCATAGTGGGGGAGCACTTCACAGTGTCACATATGGTGGCAGATGTGGTAGGCGTGGATGACGCTGGTGCAAATGCTGGTGACATGGATGACACGACCGGTGCAATATGAACAGCTGTGGCCATTACATCGTGGAAGAGTCTAGAATGCTCCATCTGAGTGGACAGGGCGGCAGTGCCCAAAGGCTGAAAAAGAGACACAATTTGGAGGTGTTGATACTCACCTGTTGCTCAGTCTGCTGCAGGTCCTGGATCCTGTTTAATCATCATTTGTTCAAGCTGGGCATTCGTTGTGCTATAACTTGAAATGGCAAAGATGGCTGCTGTCGATGAGGGGGGCGGGGAGGACCCAATCAGGAGACGTGAAGGCAGCAGGAAAGCAACATTTGACGTACTTGAGATGACACTCTGTATTGCACTCAATTATAGAGGTTGGCACATGGCATCCAATGTGTAATATGGTGATGACGCCCTGATCGTGGAAAACATTGTTGACAACAAACAGCAATAGTCACTGAGGAAAGTCAACGCAGCATAAAAATGCACAATAGTGGAGTCATCACTGGGTACTCCAGTACTACATTGTAGCAGAAAGGACTAGAGACAAATTTTTCAATAATATACACTTTATTAACAGTGTCTTCATAGAAATCTTGTGGCAAATAATAACATTGGCGTACAAAATATAACTAAAAAAAGCACGCAAGGATGAACAAGTCAAAGAAGTTCTTTCTCACAGAGGTGGTGGTTGATGCATGCTGAGCCAAAGAGCTGCCACAAGATTTATGCTGAATATTGCAGTTTAATTTAGCATAATACTCTGCCATGTTTCTAATATGATTTTCTTGAAACTCCATCCTTAATTTTAACTGTGGCCTTGTTCTATTTGAGATTTTCTTATCATTTTTCTTTTTGGTACAAGCACATTTTGTATTGTTTAAGTGCCTGTATTAATCTCCTCTTGTCTACTCTGTATAATCTTGTTGCTTAATATGATCTAATACACAACCCCTTATTTTTACATAAATTCTTATCATTGTGAATATATTGAGGAAATTGCAGATAAAATGGCAATACTCATCACAAAATATTTTACATGGACAGCATGCCAGTTGATGCACCAACATACATTCTGATGAGGAGGGAGAAAAGAGCTCTGCAAAGAGGCACAGAAACTGCTAAGTAATGACAAATCTCACTACATGACAATAATGAGGCTCTTAAATGCAAAAGTAAGAGAAAAACTAAATGATGTTTCTTCAGTAGGCAACTGGGTATTATAGCAGAAATGATAGGGGTCAAGTAGAAACAGAACTTCCTGAGGACAACAAGTATGTCCTTAAGACAAACTGTCCAAAGAAAATTCATATAAACTGGACTTTATAAGGACAAAAATGGAATAAAAATTAACTGACAAAGTAAGGTGGTATTTCATGTCTACAACCATAGACATAATTGCAACAATGCCATTGTTTATTTAAAACAAAGCACTTAATGTTTCAACAAGAGAGTTCTATACAGAATAATGGTTAAATTTACTTATCTGTTGTGACATGGCCATTGTCTTGGTGTTTTCAAAACTGCAGGAGCGAAATGCTATCTTACAGCACTAGTTGTCATGTATTTTCCATTTTCATAATCATGTTCACATCAATTACTGCTTTTTTTTCCAACATTGCCCAGATCTGACAACAACGGACTAGCAAACAACTGACTGTCTGCTAGCTACTTCCTTGGTCTAGCACCAGCCTTTATATCAAAGTTAAACAATACACTGAATTAACAGCACCATTAGGATATGATTCTTCAGTTTCTCCCGGTGTATTTGTTGCTTGAACAGTCCACGGGTATACCGCCAGTTCATAGTGCCCGTTGGACACTATGAACCGGCAGTATACCCGTGGACTGTTCGAGCATCATTAGAATACATAATTTTACAAAATTATACTTAGAAATTATATATGCACAACAACTTGACTGTGTTAGTAGCTTTACAATTAAAAAGTAAGGATTTGACATTATTTGTTCCCCTGTACCATGTCTGTTTTATACAGAATTTTGTAAAATGTGAATTGTAAACAATTAATTTTTAAATATGTAAATTTCTAATAAATATCTGTTACTGTGATTAGTAACGTTTATGCATGTCCCAAGTGTTGCGATTACACAACACAAATAAGAACATGCATGAAGTACTAAATACACTCCTGGAAATGGAAAAAAGAACACATTGACACCGGTGTGTCAGACCCACCATACTTGCTCCGGACACTGCGAGAGGGCTGTACAAGCAATGATCACACGCACGGCACAGCGGACACACCAGGAACCGCGGTGTTGGCCGTCGAATGGAGCTAGCTGCGCAGCATTTGTGCACCGCCGCCGTCAGTGTCAGCCAGTTTGCCGTGGCATACGGAGCTCCATCGCAGTCTTTAACACTGGTAGCATGCCGCGACAGCGTGGACGTGAACTGTATGTGCAGTTGACGGACTTTGAGCGAGGGCATACAGTGGGCATGCGGGAGGCCGGGTGGACGTACCGCCGAATTGCTCAACACGTGGGGCGTGAGGTCTCCACAGTACATCGATGTTGTCGCCAGTGGTCGGCGGAAGGTGCACGTGCCCGTCGACCTGGGACCGGACCGCAGCGACGCACGGATGCACGCCAAGACCGTAGGATCCTACGCAGTGCCGTAGGGGACCGCACCGCCACTTCCCAGCAAATTAGGGACACTGTTGCTCCTGGGGTATCGGCAAGGACCATTCGCAACCGTCTCCATGAAGCTGGGCTACGGTCCCGCACACCGTTAGGCCGTCTTCCGCTCACGCCCCAACATCGTGCAGCCCGCCTCCAGTGGTATCGCGACAGGCGTGAATGGAGGGACGAATGGAGACGTGTCGTCTTCAGCGATGAGAGTCGCTTCTGCTTTGGTGCCAATGATGGTCGTATGCGTGTTTGGCGCCGTGCAGGTGAGCGCCACAATCAGGACTGCATACGACCGAGGCACACAGGTCCAACACCCGGCATCATGGTGTGGGGAGCGATCTCCTACACTGGCCGTACACCACTGGTGATCGTCGAGGGGACACTGAATAGTGCACGGTACATCTAAACCGTCATCGAACCCATCGTTCTACCATTCCTAGACCTGCAAGGGAACTTGCTGTTCCAACAGGGCAATGCACGTCCGCATGTATCCCGTGCCACCCAACGTGCTCTAGAAGGTGTAAGTCAACTACCCTGGCCAGCAAGATCTCCGGATCTGTCCCCCATTGAGCATGTTTGGGACTGGATGAAGCGTCGTCTCACGCGGTCTGCACGTCCAGCACGAACGCTGGTCCAACTGAGGCGCCAGGTGGAAATGGCATGGCAAGCCGTTCCACAGGACTACATCCAGCATCTCTACGATCGTCTCCATGGGAGAATAGCAGGCTGCATTGCTGCGAAAGGTGGATATACACTGTACTAGTGCCGACATTGTGCATGCTCTGTTGCCTGTGTCTATGTGCCTGTGGTTCTGTCAGTGTGATCATGCGATGTATCTGACCCCAGGAATGTGTCAATAAAGTTTCCCCTTCCTGGGACAATGAATTCACGGTGTTCTTATTTCAATTTCCAGGAGTGTATTTTATTGCAAAAAGAGGTCTGATATTCCATGCAAGTCCACAGTACAAAAGCTATTCCTAGACAAAGATACAAAACTTGATTCATCCTGAGAGCAGAGTTAAAGCAACTATGAGTTCTTAGAATCGTGAAATGAGAGAATCAAATGTGACTATACGGTTTCAAGACCTTTTCAAGTCTGAGACATTATTTGCTTCTGTACCAGGTCGGGAGGGTAGTTGCGGGATGCGAAAGCTGTTGTCAGGTTGTTGGTGTAATGCTTCAGGGATTCCGGACTGGAGCAGATTCGTTTGCCACGAAGACCTAGGCTGTAGGGAAGGGACCATTTGATGTGGAATGGGTGGCAGCTGTCGTAATGGAGGTACTGTTGCTTGTTGGTGGGTTTGATGTGGACGGACGTGTGAAGCTGGCCATTGGACAGGTGGAGGTCAACATCAAGGAAAGTGGCATGGGATTTGGAGTAGGACCAGGTGAATCTGATGGAACCAGAGGAGTTGAGGTTGGAGAGGAAATTCTGGAGTTCTTCTTCACTGTGAGTCCAGATCATGAAGATGTCATCAATAAATCTGTACCAAACTTTGGGTTGGCAGGCCTGGGTAACCAAGAAGGCTTCCTCTAAGCGACCCATGAATAGGTTGGCGTATGAAGGGGCCATCCTGGTACCCATGGCTGTTCCCTTTAATTGTTGGTATGTCTGGCCTTCAAAAGTGAAGAAGTTGTGGGTCAGGATGAAGCTGGCTAAGGTAATGAGGAAAGAGGTTTTAGGTAGGGTGGCAGGTGATTGGCGTGAAAGGAAGTGCTCCATCGCAGTGAGGCCCTGGATGTGCGGGATATTTGTGTATAAGGAAGTGGCATCAATGGTTACAAGGATGGTTTCTGGGGGTAACGGATTGGGTAAAGATTCCAGGTGTTCGAGAAAGTGGTTGGTGTCTTTGATGAAGGATGGGAGACTGCACGTAATGGATTGAAGGTGTTGATCTACGTAGGCAGAGATACATTCTGTGGGGGCTTGGTAACCAGCTACAATGGGGCGGCCGGGATGATTGGGTTTGTGAATTTTACGAAGAAGGTAGAAGGTAGGGGTGCGGGGTGTCGGTGGGGTCAGGAGGTTGATGGAGTCAGGTGAAAGGTTTTGTAGGGGGCCTAAGGTTCTGAGGATTCCTTGAAGCTCCGCCTGGACATCAGGAATGGGATTACCTTGGCAAACTTTGTATGTGGTGTTGTCTGAAAGCTGATGCAGTCCCTCAGCCACATACTCCCGACGATCAAGTACCACGGTCGTGGAACCCTTGTCCGCCGGAAGAATGACGATGGACCGGTCAGCCTTCAGATCACGGATAGCCTGGGCTTCAGCAGTGGTGATATTGGGAGTAGGATTAAGGTTTTTTAAGAAGGATTGAGAGGCAAGGCTGGAAGTCAGAAATTCGTGGAAGGTTTGGAGAGGGTGATTTTGAGGAAGAGGAGGTGGGTCCCGCTGTGACGGAGGGCGTAACTGTTCCAGGCAGGGTTCAATTTGGATAGTGTCTTGGGGAGATGGATCATTAGGGGTAGGATTAGGATCATTTTTCTTCGTGGCAAAGTGATACTTCCAGCAGAGAGTACGAGTGTAGGACAGTAAATCTTTGACGAGGGCTGTTTGGTTGAATCTGGGAGTGCGGCTGAAGGTGAGGCCTTTGGATAGGACAGAGGTTTCGGATTGGGAGAGGGGTTTGGAGGAAAGGTTAACTACTGAATTATTGTGGTGCCAGATTGTGTTGATTGGAATTTTGAGGTTTTGGAGGGAGTGGAGCTGGAAGTGGGAGACTGAGTAGGTGGGAGAGACTGGGTTTGTGTGCAATGAGAGGTGGTTGAGGTTTGCTGGAAAGGCTGTGAAGGGTGAGTGAGTTGCCTTTCCGGAGGTGGGAAACCAGGAGATTGGATAGTTTTTTGAGGTGAAGGGTGGCATGCTGTTCTAATTTGCGGTTGGCCTGTAGGAGGATGCTCTGAATAGCCGGTGTGGATGTGGGAGAGGAAAGATTGAGGACTTTTATTAAGGATAGGAGTTGACGGGTGTGTTCATTGGCTGAGTTGATGTGTAGGTGAAGGATTAGGTGGGTGAGGGCAATGGATTGTTCAGTTTGGAACTGGTATAGGGACTGATGGAAAGAAGGGTTGCAGCCAGAGATGGGAACTTTAAGTGTGAGGCCTTTGGGGGTTATGCCAAAAATATATATATATATATATATATATATATATATATATATATATATATGTATGTATGTATCATACACACAAAATTCAAGCTTTCGCAACAAACTGTTGCCTCATCAGGAAAGAGGGATGGAGAGGGAAAGACGAAAGGATGTGGGTTTTAAGAGGGTAAGGAGTCATTCCAATCCCGGGAGCGGAAAGACTTACCTTAGGGGGGAAAAAAGGACGGGTATACACTCGCGCGCACACACACACATATCCATCCATATATATCATGTGGTCTACAAGCTAAGCTGCAACCACTGTGCTGCATTCTATGTAGGCATGACAACTAACAAACCGTCTGTCCATGAATGGCCACCAACAAACTGTGGCCAAGAAACAAGTGGACCACCTTGTTGCTTAACATGCTGCCAAACATGATATCCATCATTTCAATGACTGATTCACAGCCTGTGCGATATGAATCCTTCCCACCAACACCAGCATTTCTGAATTGTGCAGGTGGGAACTATCCCTGCAATACATCCTACGTTCTGTAACCCTCCTGGCTTCATCCTTTGTCAGTTGCTGTCCTTACCCTTCCAGCCCCTTCCCTGCTCCCATTCCAGCACTACATAGCCGTCATTTCAACACCACACCCAGTCTTTCTTTTTTTCCCCCTCCCCTACTACTCCACCCCCCCCCCCCTCCCCACCTCACCCCTGCCTGCCATTGGCCGAAAGCTATAAGTGTGAAAATCTTTTTGTTGTGCCTATCTGTGACTCAACATCTCTGCTATATGGTGAGAAGCAACTTTCCTTCTCATAATATTGTCAATTAACAAAATCAAATTTTTAAAAATTGCTTAAACGCGCATCTCATAAAGAAATGTATTTACATATGAGTACTTAAAATGAAACTACATGTTAGGTGTTACATTGCAACAGGAAATACATAATAAGATTTTATGTGCCTGTAAAGTGTAATTTTGCTTACTTTCATTGTATACAGAGTGCTTCACAATGCATGGTATGCACTTCCTAGTGGTTGCAGAGGGAACTCAGTAGATCCAGTTTTACATAGGAACCCATGTCCAGAAATGTCACCCAACAACAAGTATCAGAGTTATAGGTGCCAGTGCCTATAATTGTACATGTAAATGCAGGGTGATTCTGAGATGATGTTACAAATGTTCTAGCATGATGGAGAAGGATAAGATTCATTGTGCTGGAAACAAAAAGTCGGAAGTTATAAGAGAAAACCATTGTGATACCTGTGACAATGAAATATGTACATGTACTGGTACTGTTGTTGCTAAGATTTGAAGGGTAGGTAATATTCAAAGAGATAGTATGGAACAAAACAAGGCAAGAATATGCAGTAAACTTGGGCTCTGAAGTGCATGCCATAGGAGCTATGAATGGTTGTTCATCTTCACTGCTTTGAAACATGTCTTCTGTATTGAACAAGTGCTCATAGCTCCTCAGGTATGCATTTTAGAGCCCATATTTAGAGGACATTTTGCCTTGTTTTGATCCGTACTTCCACCTCTGAAAGTTGCCTACCACACAGTCCTAGCAACAACAGTGCCAGCACATGTATTCCACTGTCAGAGCTATCAGATCGCTTTTCACTTATAATTTTCAACTTAGTTGTTACTGGTACAGGGACCCTTACCTCAAATTGATATGTTTATCCATCTCCATCATCCTTGAAAGTTTGTAGCATCAACAAGGGACACACTGTATATATAAATGCATTGACAGGCACCGGGGCCTATAACTTCGACGCTTGTTGAATGATGTTACCTGACAAGGGTTCCTAAGTAAAACTTGGTCTACCAAGTCCTCTCTACAACCTCTAGAAGTGTGTAACATGGATTGTTAAACACACTGTATATGCTGTAATGTAGTGTAACAAACATGGTAACTGCATCCAGAAGACAGATTTTACATCTCTCTTACTCTGTCTGCGTAGAAAAATTGTGAAACACACCCGTTACTCCCAGCTGAAAATTGTCAGCTTGAAACCACAGGCAAAGAGTAAATAAATAAATAGATGTTACTTTTACCGAAACGAGTTTGTCACATCTTTTCCCCTCGCACAGTAATTTTTCACAATTACTTTGGCTGCTTGATAATTGAGCTGGAAGAGATAATTAGACTTCATGCAACTTTATTTTGTTCACCCAATAGCAAGTAATTAATTCTTTCATTACCAATATCTGCAAACCTATTTTTTACAGTAAGTGTTGTATTTTAGGATCTACAAATATTTATGGACACTGCGACAGATGGTGTCATATACTTCAGCATGGGGAGCAATATCAAAAGCACAGACTTCCCAGAAGACATGAGGAATATATTCCTCAAGGTATTCTCCAAGTTGAAACAAAAAGTTCTGTGGAAACTTGAGACAGAATCTCTGCCAAATCAACCCGCTAATGTGAAGATTAGCAAATGGTTGCCACAGAGTGACATTCTCGGTAAGTAGCCCGCAAACAAAGCCTATTCACTTTTGTCTGGCTTCCTGCCTGCCTGCATTAATTCACTGACCCAAAGTCTTCAGCTACTGACAATGAATTCTTATGTTCTCTGGTGGATTTTATTCTCCTTTGGTTATATGTTTGTATGAAATGGTGTGAGGCCTGCAAACCATTTAGAGTTTGAGTTGGTCCGTGGCATGTACTCTAGTAACAGCACTGGTAGTGCATGGCCCACAAATGCCTGATATGTAGGTTTAATACCTGCTCACAAACTCAGTTTTAATTGCATTAACTGACTGTCCCATTGGTTCTATGTAGAATATTTTATACATTAGGGATGAAAAGATGTGCAGCACTGGGGTGATATTCTTTAGTATTTATCATTTTACAAACTGGTTTTCAGCTGTTGCATCATTGTGAGGTACAAAGATTTCACAGCCAGATACATTTGTCTTTGTTCCTGGCAATAATGTAACAGCTGAGAACTGGTTTGGAGAAAAATAAATATCATAGAATATCACACCAATGTTGGGTGTTTTTTCATGCTTATCAGTATTAATTCTTTTGCATTTAGGAGGATCCAGTTGTGAGCAAATATCCTATGGTTGACCATGCTAATGTTGGTACACTTTCCTGAAAAATTATTGGTTCTAATCAAACCAAATTTGTTACATTCATAAGTTGTCATATTTTCTTTGAAGTGTATAACTTATATGACAATAGTTTTGTTATCACAGTGCAAATGCTACTAAAGGTAGTGACCTAAAAAATTGGCATTTAAAAAATAACATCTAAATATTTGTCAAACCTTTTATTTGAATTCCATAATTCTAGTACATTTAAATGAAAGTGATGTAATTAATTTTTGTACCAAGTTTCATTGACATACCTGTATTAGTTTCAGAGAAAATTATGAAAATTATGTCTAAAGCTAAAAAGGTCATACTTTTGGGAAAATCCATTTCAAATTTTTGATACACTCTTTTCAAACTATATTCAACATTAAATCTCACCGGGTCTGTAGATGTCACTGCTGTAGGTTTCTATATCCTCCAGCTTATGTTTGGAAGTCCTCTTTTGAATTCTGGTCTCTTTCATTATTTGTAGGGCATTTTTCACAGCCTCACACATTCTCAGCATGTCGACTGGACAATAGGGCTTTCTTCATGTGCACCTCAGGTTCTGTGGCCATATCTATGAAAAGTTTCGGCCTGCTGGCTGATCCATCATTGAAACAGGACACTGCATCCAGACACCAGTTTGTAGAAGGTTTGAGGACCACAACTACTCTTTTAGGCAATCATTCCCACACACACAGTTATTGAAACTTTCTTTGGGATTTTGAGTTTTCCCATTAATGCATTTAGCAAGCAAGGTTTTGCTAGTTAAGTCTCTATAGATAGGTCTTACAACATCTGCTATTGACACTGGTAGGGATTGGTTATGTCTATATTCATCACCAGTTACACTTGCTGTCTGACACTTACACCAGACTCAGGGCTCACTGGACAGAGAGAATGACAGGGGTCCTCTCTTACCTTCAAACTTATTCCTACTGTTAAATTTCCTTATTCTGTCCATATTCATGATCTGCACAGATAAAATGTAACTATAAATATTACATGATTAGTTCCTAAAATCGAGTACTACTTGAAATCACTATGATGAGTAAAACAAAAACAGCATGTTGCTTGATGTTCAGCTGTTACACTGTCCTAGCATGAGGTTGACCAACTAGTGAAGCAGTGGTCAAAGAATTTTAGAGTAAAGAGAAAGGGAGTCTGCTGCAGCCAGAATAAACACAGCTCGAGCAGACAGAAGGGGACATGTCACTGCTTAGCAAATGCTCTTTCTTTCTTATTACTATGCACCAAACATACAAAAACCATACTCATATTCTGGTTCATGAAGAAGTAGTGTAATGTAACACAATAAATAATAGTTCATTATTTTGACTGGTTTTTGCTGCCTGGTTCCCTTAAAGGCTTCTCGGTATGTTGGAACTGGGAACCAGGCACCCAGTCCTTCCTCTGCCTCCTGCAGATGACGCTCACACCTGCTCACCTACTCAGACATGCCTCCTGACCCATCTGACACAGGTTCAGTCTGTAAGAAGCCCCCTCCAGCTTTGGGAATTCCACATAAGGTCCTGTGCAAACTTTGCTACACTAGCATCCTTAATAGAAATGTTTTGGCATAAAAGTGACTGACTGTGGATTGTTTCCAGTGTGAATCTTCCAGCCTGCTACAAAGTGTGCCCTGCCAGTAGTGTGCTGGTGGGTAGAGATTGTGTGCCACGGGGGGACTCGAATCGAGGCCCTTGCCTTCCACAGAAAGTGATGCAGTGACCACACATAGATTTTGACTAAGCCATTCCTCTGCCATACCCTTTCTCCCAAGAATGCTAATCCTGCTAGACATTTAGGAGACCTTCTGTAGCATATGGAAAGTAGGGAAGTGGCACAGAGAGGGTGAAGCTGTGACATGGCTGGTGAGGAATGCCTGTAAATTGTTGGGCTTTGAATTAGAGTCCTGGTTTGAAGCTCAGTTTTAGTCCATCACACAATTCATAACAGTAGCTACTCCACTGCAGAGTGTGAGATTCATTCCCATTGCATACAATCATTAACTGGTATTGGTTACAATTACTTAAATGAAACTATTTCACTGATTTATTTTGTGTGGCTTTTAATAAATTTATTGACATAAAAACTGAAGGGTTAAATTTTTGTTTATAAAATTATGAGAGAGGTCTGCTAGCCAGTACTTAACATCAAGAGGTGAAATATTTAGTGCTGTCAATAGCCGTACAAGTTAGTTATGACACTATCCTACCTTTCAGAACTATTAGTTCCTTCCTCCATGAGAGAGGAGGGTCAGTTTGGGGATGCAGAAGGAAGAGCTGGATACTTAGACACCAGGATAATAGGGACCTGCCTGTTACCAACATGTCTGTGTGTGTGTGTGTGTGTGTGTGTGTGTGTGTGTGTGTGTGTGTGTGTGTGTCACAATACTAAAGAAGCAGCCTGACAAAAAAAAGTGGATCACCCAGAAGGGGTAGGCTGGGAGGGTGTGATGCTATTTTAGTGTTTACAATATAAGAGTCAAATTGACAGATAAAGTTGCAGAATGAGCTCACTTATCAGTATGATGTTGCCTGGATGCATGCTCTTATTTGATTGGGGAGGGTGTCATAAAGACATTGTATCCTATCCTGATGGAAGCTCGCCAACAACCGTTGTAACTAAGCCCATGATATCCTGGATGCTGATACTGGGACAGAGTTTACATCCAAGCTGGCACCACACATGTTCAGCTAGGGATAGGCCTGGGAATCCTGCTGGTCACAGAAGTAACTCAATGTCACACAAACAGTTCACAGAGACATGTCACATGAAAGGTAGCCTAAAACATGAGGACATAAGATATCCATGACATACCACTGTGCTGCCAGAGTTCCCTCAGTCACTAGCAGCCATGATCTTAATCATACCATATGGTCCCTCCAACCGAGATACCAGAATTAACTCTGCCATGCCTCTCGAAAATATTTGAAGAATGAGGCTTCAAATCTGCCTCAGTTACTGATTTTTACCCAGGTTTCAACTACAGTAATCTAGCCTTCTTCAAAAGCATAAAATAGAATAGAATAGAATATTTTTATTAGCCTTTCAGTATTTTTCATGCAATTGGCTTCGTCAAAGTTTACAGAGGGTTTTAGCTTCAGTACAATATTCATATAGTTACAGAAAGGGGAGAAAAGGAACTAAAGACCTTTTCTTCAGCATTATGTAAAACAATGTTTCATACAGTAATTAAATAAACACATAAGAAAAGAATCACAGTAAATAACTAGCTTATGTTGTTGTTGTGGTCTTCAGTCCTGAGACTGGTTTGATGCAGCTCTCCATGCTACTCTATCCTGTGCAAGCTTTTTCATCTCCCAGTACCTATTGCAACCTACATCCTTCTGAATCTGCTTAGTGTATTCATCTCTTGGTCTCCCTCTACGATTTTTACCCTCCACGCTGCCCTCCAATACTAAATTGGTGATCCCTTGATGCCTCAGAACATGTCCTACCAACCGATCCCTTCTTCTGGTCAAGTTGTGCCACAAACTTCTCTTCTCCCCAATCCTATTCAATACTTCCTCATTAGTTATGTGATCTACCCATCTAATCTTCAGCATTCTTCTGTAGCACCACATTTCGAAAGCCTCTATTCTCTTCTTGTCCAAACTATTTATCGTCCATGTTTCACTTCCATACATGGCTACACTCCATACGAATACTTTCAGAAATGACTTCCTGACACTTAAATCAATACTGGATGTTAACAAATTTCTCTTCTTCAGAAACGCTTTCCTTGCCATTGCCAGCCTACCTTTTATATCCTCTCTACTTCGACCATCATCAGTTATTTTGCTCCCCAAATAGCAAAACTCCTTCACTACTTTAAGTGCCTCATTCCCTAATCTAATTCCCTCAGCATCACCCGACTTAATTAGACTACATTCCATTATCCCTGTTTTGCTTTTGTTGATGTTCATCTTATATCCTCCTTTCAAGACACTGTCCAGTCCATTCAACTGCTCTTCCAAGTCCTTTGCTGTCTCTGACAGAATTACAATGTCATCGGCGAACCTCAAAGTTTTTATTTCTTCTCCATGGATTTTAATACCTACTCCGAATTTTTCTTTTGTTTCCATTACTGCTTGCTCAATATACAGATTGAACAACATCGGGGAGAGGCTACAACCCTGTCTTACTCCCTTCCCAACCACTGCTTCCCTTTCATGTCCCTCGACTCTTATAACTGCCATCTGGTTTCTGTACAAATTGTAAATAGCCTTTCGCTCCCTGTATTTTACCCCTGCCACCTTTAGAATTTGAAAGAGAGTATTCCAGTCAACATTGTCAAAAGCTTTCTCTAAGTCTACAAATGCTAGAAACGTAGGTTTGCCTTTCCTTAATCTTTCTTCTAAGATAAGTCGTAAGGTCAGTATTGCCTCACGTGTTCCAGTGTTTCTACGGAATCCAAACTGATCTTCCCCAAGGTTGGCTTCTACTAGTTTTTCCATTCGTCTGTAAAGAATTCGTGTTAGTATTTTGCAGCTGTGACTTATTAAGCTGATAGTTCGGTAATTTTCACATCTGTCAACACCGGCTTTCTTTGGGATTGGAATTATTATATTCTTCTTGAAGTCTGAGGGTATTTCGCTTGTCTCATACATCTTCCTCACCAGATGGTAGAGTTTTGTCAGGACTGGCTCTCCCACGGCCGTCAGTAGTTCCAATGGAATATTGTCTACTCCGGGGGCTTTGTTTCGACTCAGGTCTTTCAGTGCTCTGTCAAACTCTTCACGCAGTATCATATCTCCCATTTCATCTTCATCTACATCCTCTTCCATTTCCATAATATTGTCCTCAAGTACATCGCCCTTGTATAGACCCTCTATATACTCCTTCCACCTTTCTGCTTTCCCTTCTTTGCTTAGAACTGGGTTTCCATCTGAGCTCTTGATATTCATACAAGTCGTTCTCTTATCTCCAAAGGTCTCTTTAATTTTCCTGTAGGTGGTATCTATCTTACCCCTAGTGAGATAGGCCTCTACATCCTTACATTTGTCCTCTAGCCATCCCTGCTTAGCCATTTTGCACTTTCTGTCGATCTCATTTTTGAGACGTTTGTATTCCTTTTTGCCTGTTTCACTTACTGCATTTTTATATTTTCTCCTTTCATCAATTAAATTCAATATTTCTTCTGTTACCCAAGGATTTCTACCGGCCCTCGTCTTTTTACCTACTTGATCCTCTGCTGCCTTCACTACTTCATCCCTCAAAGCTACCCATTCTTCTTCTACTGTATTTCTTTCCCCCATTCCTGTCAATTGCTCCCTTATGCTCTCCCTGAATCTCTGTACAACCTCTGGTTCTTTTAGTTTATCCAGGTCCCATCTCCTTAAATTCCCACCTTTTTGCAGTTTCTTCAGTTTTAATCTACAGGTCATAACCAATAGATTGTGGTCAGAGTCCACATCTGCCCCTGGAAATGTCTTACAATTTAAAACCTGGTTCCTAAATCTCTGTCTTACCATTATATAATCTATCTGATACCTTTTAGTATCTCCAGGGTTCTTCCATGTATACAACCTTCTTTCATGATTCTTAAACCAAGTGTTAGTTATGATTATGTTGTGCTCTGTGCAAAATTCGACCAGGCGGCTTCCTCTTTCATTTCTGTCCCCCAATCCATATTCACCTACTATGTTTCCTTCTCTCCCTTTTCCTACACTCGAATTCCAGTCACCCATGACTATTAAATTTTCGTCTCCCTTCACAATCTGAATAATTTCTTTTATTTCATCATACATTTCTTCAATTTCTTCGTCATCTGCAGAGCTAGTTGGCATATAAACTTGTACTACTGTAGTAGGTGTGGGCTTCGTATCTATCTTCGCCACAATAATGCGTTCACTATGCTCTTTGTAGTAGCTTACCCGCATTCCTATTTTCCTATTCATTATTAAACCTACTCCTGCATTACCCCTATTTGATTTTGTGTTTATAACCCTGTAGTCACCTGACCAGAAGTCTTGTTCCTCCTGCCACCGAACTTCACTAATTCCCACTATATCTAACTTCAACCTATCCATTTCCCTTTTTAAATTTTCTAACCTACCTGCCCGATTAAGGGATCTGACATTCCACGCTCCGATCCGTAGAACGCCAGTTTTCTTTCTCCTGATAACGACATCCTCTTGAGTAGTCCCCGCCCGGAGATCCGAATGGGGGACTATTTTACCTCCGGAATATTTTACCCAAGAGGACGCCATCATCATGTAATCATACAGTAAAGCTGCATAATATCAAAACATTTTTCTCATAACTTAGGTAAAACATATATTTCGATGATTAGTTTCTAAGAATTCTTCTGTTGTATAGAATTTGTTGTTTTTTAGCCGGGTTTGCAATGTATTCTTATATTTATTTAGTGGTACTGTATGAGCTGAGCATGGTAACTTATTGAAAAATTTTATGCTTAAGTACTTATAGTTATTATGGACTACCGCAAGTCTTGTGGAAGACAAGTCCAGCAGCTGACTGCTTCTTGTACTATGTGCATGCACATCGCATCTCATGTTCAATTTTTTCAGATTTTCTCTGGCATATATTAAACAGTTATATATGTACATGCTTGGCACTGTCATTACGCCAAGAGATTTAAAATAATTTCTGCAGGACTCTCTGGGTGCTAACCCTTCCATGCACCTGATTGCTTTCTTCTGCCATCTGAAAATACATTCAGCCCCTGGGGAGTTACCCCAAAGCAATATTCCATATTGCAGTTGGGAATGAAAAAAAGCATAGTATGAGTGGAGTAGCAATTGCTTGCTCACACTGTTTCTTAATTTATACAATAAGAAAAGTACTCGTGCTAGTTTACTACATAGATAATTGGTGTGTCCTTCCCATGAGAGCTTTTGGTCTATGATTATTCCAAGTAATTTCACTGTTTTGTTTTCATTTTTAGTTACTTTGAGATTAAATATTATTTCTTCTGTTTTTGTTTGATTTATGCACAGCTGGTTAACCTGACACCAGTAATTAGCCATTTGCCTCATTTCTCTATTTTTGTCCAGTACACTCTGTAAGTTCTCTCCTGTACTTATTAATGTCATATCATCAGTATATGCAAAATAAACGAAAAGTAAGTGGAACCACCAAGCCTGGGGCTCCTCTACGAGAAGTGCTAAAAAACTGTGAAACATCAGTAACAAAAGGTTCGAAATGTGTCATTATTGGAGGAGGTAACGACGTTTATAGAAACGAAAGTGTCAATGCAACAAGGGCTCTACGTGAAACCTTAGGGAAAATTACACATTCAGATGTATATGTTGTAAGCATTCCACAAAGACACGACTTGATGGAAGCTTCATGCGTAAATAAAGAAATTATTCGAACAAATAGAAAATTTAGAAAGATCTGTAGCAGTTTCGCCAATGTAACATTTATTGATGCAACAAGCTCTCAGAGAGATCATTTTACAAAGCATGAGTTGCACAGAAACAATTTTGGTAAAACAATTCTGTGCAAAGAAATATTAGAAAAAATTGACAAACCACAAGAACAGATACATCCACCCATAACACTGCCAGTGAAGGAAGAAAAGGAAGAGTCACCACTTTGTCCTATAAAGGAAAAATCAGTGTTATTACCAGCAGAAGAACCAGTGTTGTCACCTCCAGAAGAAGAAGTTGTGACACCACCAGCTGAAGAAGAAGCACCACCTTCAGAGATCCTGCAGCCAAGATATGGGAGAGGAGAGAGAAGAAAGAAACAGCTAAAGGACCAGGATTTTGTATACAATGAAGCCAGCAGCAGCCGACCAATTCACAAGAGGCAACCACCTGCGAGAAGTCAGGATTTTTGTTGGCCCCAGATCAGCAACAGCACACCATAACAGACATGGGGATCAACAATCTGACAAGCACACCACTCGTAGGTAATGTAAAAAATATAAACTGTGATTCAAAGTCAAACTGTATCCAGATAAACAAAAAGGGAGATAATATGCTGACATTACTTCAAGTTAATATTTGTTGTATTAGAAATAAGATGTTAGAATTGGAACATTTCTGTAAGATTAAGAATGTTGATGTAATATGTGTATGTGAGCATTGGTTAGTTGCAAATGAGGTAGATATGTTTGTACCTCAAGGATACGTCACTGCAGACATAATGTGCAGAAAGCAGAGGCGAAATGGTGGGGCTGGGATCTTTATCAGAGATAATTTCAACTTTACAAAAATAGATGTATCATCTTACTGTACAGAGTTAGATGCAGAATTTAGTTGTATAAAAATGACTGATGAAAATCTAATAATTGTAAGCCTATACAGATCTCCCAATGGCAACATTGATACATTTTTTGAAAGATTTGAACTACTGGTTAGAAAAATACTAATGCATAAAACAAAGATTGCCATATGTGGTGATCTTAATATAGAAATGGTAAACACAAGTAATGAGCCCTCAAGAACTTTTCTTAATTTATTAAGGTCCCTTAATCTGTACTGTACCATCCAGTGTCCAACACGTAAAAATTCATGCATAGACAATATTATTGTGAATTTTCCCCGTGGCAGCTACACTGTTAGCCTTGCAAATGGGTGCTTTGCAGACCACGACCCATTGCTTCTCAATCTCTTTAGTAAGCAACCAAATTCCACTAGTGTGCACAATATGACATGGGTAAGAAGACAAAAAGAAGAATACATTATGTCATTTATTCGTATACTAGAGGATGCAAGTTGGGACTTTGTCTATAAGTGTTCATCTGAGAAGTCTGATGTTGAAACTACCTTTGAAAACTTCCTTAAAAATTATACAGAATTATGGTATTCATGCTCACCACTAATTAAAACCAACTCTTCTGGAACATATAAAAATAAAAAGGTGGAATGGTACACAGACGAACTGGTCCAGATAAGAAAAAACATGCTCGTACTATACACAGCATATAAAAATGCATGTAAACAAAGATCAGAGCAGGAGGGCACCTTTTATGCAGCATACCAAAAATGTAAAAAATTCTACAAACTTAAGCTGATACAGACAAAAAAGGCTGCTTATGAAGGGTACATAGAAGGTGCAACAAACAAGTGCAAGGCAGCATGGCAGATTGTAGCACAAGAAAATCCCACACGTCACACACATGAAACTCAGCTCACTCCAAGGGAACTAAATGACTACTTCATTAGCTCAATTAAAGAAATTGAAAGTAAGATAGAAAAAACAGATACATCTGCAAGCGATTTACTTAATGCCCTTCCACCAGTAGATCATGTCTTTAACTGGTATAGTATCACACCTGCTCAGATTAAAAGAACAGTCACAAAATTTTCAAATTCTAAAAGTATGGACTGCTACTGGCTCTCCAATTACATAGTAAAAAAAACTGTAGACTCGATCGCTAAACCATTGGCATTCATATTTAATAAATGTTTACAGTCAGGAGTGTTTCCCGACTCCCTCAAAATTTCCAAAGTTATTCCAGTGTTTAAAAAGGGTGACAAACATCTTCCTAAAAGTTATCGCCCAATCTCAATTGTGCCAATATTTTCTAAAGTATTTGAGTCACTTATGTACACTCAATTAAGTAGCTATTTTGAGACACACAACCTTTTGAGCAATAGTCAGTTCGGATTCCGACAGGGCAGAAATACCACTGCGGCCATCCTGGAAATTGTTGACCAGATATTAACAGCCTTTGAAGACCGGAATATGGTGTCACTGGTCTTGTGTGATCTGAGCAAAGCTTTTGACTGCATTCCCTTTGGCACCCTGGTTGCAAAACTAGAATTTTATGGTGTATGTAACCCAGCATTAGCAGTAATAGAGTCATATCTTCATAATAGAAGACAGTTTGTCTCAGTTAAAAATAATTACTCCCCTGTAGCAGCAGTTAGTACTGGTGTACCACAGGGCTCGGTTCTGGGACCCTTCTTCTTCATCATAGCCATCAATGACCTACCTCATCACATAAATAGTACTACCATATGCTATGCAGATGACACAACCCTCCTCACCTCACATCAGAACATCTCAGCTTTGGACAATAACACACAGGAATCACTCAAATCAGCCATCCACTGGTTCACATCCAATAAATCACTGTGTAACTCAGAGAAAACACAACAGCTTCTCTTAGGGTTACCCAAAACCATAGAAAACAAAACTGTAAAACTATTAGGAATGCATATTGATTCCAAACTTAATTGGGAAGAACACATAAATCAGGTTTGCAAAAAGCTTTCAAGAGTCTCCTATCTCCTTTGGAAACTTAGGGACATGATTAGCATGAACTTTCTGAGAACAATGTACTGTGGACTCTTCCAGTCACATATTACATATGGCCTTCTCATATGGGGGCACAGCTCTCACAGTAACAAAATTTTGTTGATGCAGAAAAGAATGCTGCGCATAATGTGTAAAGTCGGTCCCACGGAGCACTGTCGTCCTCTCTTTATAAGGCTAAGCTGTTGACCATTGTAAACTTGTATATTTATATCTGTGTGTTACACATTAAAAACAATGGTATGGAAGGTGTTGTCAGGGAAGAAATTCATAACTACAACACTAGAAGGAAGGCAGATTATGATATACCAAGACACAGACTAACAAAAAGTAGTAACTCACACAAAGTGAATACCTTAAAAATATTCAACAAACTACCGCAATCTGCTCGGGACATGCCCACAAAAATTCTTAAACAAAATTTGTACAATTGGTTATCTGACAATCCATTTTATTCTATGCAAGAATATTATGATCTGAGTAGCACAGAGATAAACCTGTAATTGCATAATTAACTTAATTAACTACTATATATACTGTTACAAAATATTTCATATCTAATACCTTTGTATTTCAACTGTGTTAGGTAACTACTTTATTTGCCAGTGTTATGATGTGTTACGTAACTACTGTGTTTGCTACTACAATGTAACTCATTTTTGGTACCTTTGTATGTATCTGAAACAAGAATATGTATTAAGCATTGCAGTCACCTGCTTAAGGTTTATGTTATTTGTAAGTTACTCATATGCTAATTATATCTATGCCTTATATATAGTGTCTGGAATATTAATATTATTTTATGTACTGACGAAGCCTATTTCATCTTGCATGATCAATGGTTAATAAAGAATCTTGAATCTTGATCTTGAATCTAGTATGTTCTTACACATTATTCGAGAAGTCATTAACATAGACAATGAACAAAAAAGGTCCAAGAACAGAGCCTTGGGGTATTCCTCCTTCTATAGGGAGTATTTCTGAACTCTGCTTATTTGCATATACAAGTTGTAACCTGTTGCTTAGATAAGATTTGAATAGACAGTGTGTGTCATCTTCATTGCCATAGTATTTTAACTTTTTGATGAGTGTGTCATGTGACACCGAGTCAAATGCTTTACTTAGGTCAATAAGTGTTCCAAACATTGATACCCTTTTTTCATACCCTTCGTAAACATTGCTCACCAAAGCTTCTACTGCTTTTACAGTTGATAGGTGTGACCTGAAGCCAAATTGTTGTTCATTTAAAATTTTGTTGGTTTCAAAATACCTGTATATCTGCTTATGCACACAATTTCCTACTAACTTGGATATGATTGGTACTATTGAAATGGGTCTGTAGTTATTTGGGAGGTTTCTCTCACCTTTTTTATACACAAACAATGTAACTGTGAGCGTAAGACAGTCGGGGAATATTCCTTCATCAAGTACTCTGTTTGACAGTGAGAGAAGTGGCATTTCAATTTCTTTTGCTATTCATTTAATGATGAGATTACTGAGTCCATAATAATCTTCTGTTTTGGAATTACTTTATTTGTTTATTGACTTATGAATATCATTTAATGTGGTTCAGGTCCAAGTGAACTTCTCACTTCTTGTCTGTTTTGCACAAGTGAGCAATGCTTCTGCATCAGAGGCAGAATTGATGGGTGGGGTGGTGATGCTATTTACAAAATATTCATTGAGAATATTGCAGTCGATAGGGATACTCCTTTCTTTATTGGTATTATTAATTTCCTTTGTAATGACAGTCCAGGCAGCTTTACATTAATTTTTAGAATTTAAATTATATTCATCATTTGCACAGCACTTAGCATTTTTTATTTGTAATCTGTAAAGGTTTCTCATCTTAGTGTAATTTTCCCTGTCCCTATCACTGTCATGAGATTTGTCTTTCATAATCATCAGTAGTATTCTGAGTTTGTTAAGTTGTGGGGTGTACCACTTGTTAGTATTTTGTTGCTTATGAGTAATACTACTCTGGTACCTTTTGGTTACCGAGGGCATGTCATTTCTATATATGCTTGATCTCTGTCAGGAAAATGGAAAAACATTTATTAATCATTTTCTTGTTATCCATTACATGAGTCCAATCCATTTCTTTTAACTGGTTTATCATTTTGTTTACATTGGATTTGCCTAGAATTCTATATGTCACTTCTCTCTCTGTAGAACTAAAGGCTGACTTTTCTATTTGAAGCCATAGCCCTGCGTGATCTGATATTCGTAATTCTATTACATCACATTGTATGGAGTCTCTTTGTACATTGCTAATTATGTTATCAAGGCATGTGTTCAGTCTAGTGGGTTTTTCATTGAGACGGTAATAGTTTAATGACTTCAGAGTCATATGAATTACATTTTTTCTCTTTGCCCTTATATCTATGTTAATATCACCTACAATTACAATTCTATGCTGTTTATATTTTGACAACAGCAATATTGAAGTATTAATTTTTTCTATAAATACTATCTCATCAGAGCCTGGGATTCGATAGTTTGAGACAATTACAGTTTTCTGTTTGTGCATTACCACACCAGCTACTTCTATTGTAGCTTCAAGGCATATTCTACTAAGGTCTATAACTGAGTAATGCAATTCAAGGTTACTTTTGCCATATATTGAGACCGCACCATGTGTAATACTTTTTCTGCAGTAGCTTGTAACTAACGAATATCAAAGAGGAACACACAAGTCTATTTCAGTGTCTTTCATCCAGTGTTCATTGATGCATAGTACACTGCAGTTGATTTTATCGAACCAGTATTGTAATTCATTGATTTTACACCTAAGAGATTGTACATTTATATGAAGGAGGAGGAAACTGTCACTGCTACATAATGGTATTCTTCTTTCACAGAACCTTCTGTGTTCATTTATTTTCGCTACATGATCTAGGGTTGCACAATTATCTAAATGAATTAGACTCCTGCAGTTTCCACTTAATGTGGTTTCTAACTTTCCTTCATCTGTAATGTCATTTTCTCTAAAAAAGGAGGTGTTCAGTCATGCTCTGTGGGACTGTCTTTTTAGACAAGGCTGCTGCGTGCTCGTATTTCATTTAGAACATTGTTTATCTCCTGAGACAAAAATGTTTTCCCATGGTAATTTAGATGCTAACCGTGTTCAGTGTGCAAATTTCTTTCAAGTCTGCTAATATCCACTACATTGCATTTAGCATAAATGGAACATAGTTGTTTGATTTTAATATTTGTTTTGCGAATCTCTTTGTTAACACATGAATTATAGATCAAGTCATGTCTATGAGGTATCATCACAACAATAGTGTTTTCCATCTTACTTACATGTAAAAAAATTTTCAAACCTGTTATACATGTGTCGGCTTCATTATGTGCTGCATCATTTGCACCAGTCACACAAACAACAAAGTCACTGTCCCTTGTATTCTTGTGTTCTGAGATGTCTTCAACAATATTTTCTGTCCTCGCACCAGGTTTTACGATGCCAGTTGCACGAAGATCCGTATTCACATCCTGTAGAATATTTGCTAGCTTTCGTCCGTGGCTGTCTGCTAGAAAAAGCACATTATGTTTCTTCGTTCACTGTTTCTGGCTGTTGGCGATGTTTTTGCAGCTTCTTACAATGTTTTTATCTTCACGTTGGGTGGCTTGTTCACTTTCAATGTTTATGGAGTTGCTGCTGCTTTCTGATAACACACTGAACTTATTTGTGCACACGAGATTAGGTTTATTCCATGTATTTCATTGTGAGCAAGGCACTTTTTTAGTCACTTTGTTTGGCATTACACGATAAATAGTTTTTGAATTGTTTACACACTTTACACCACTGTTTTCACTCTGAAGGGCATTTGAGTTCGGCCTATTTACGCAGTTTTGACCGTTACTTCCACTGTCATTTGAGTTCGGCCTATTTGCACAATTTTGACCATAACTTTCACTGGAATGTGTGTTTAAGTTGTGTATGCTCTTTTGGCGTTTACTGCTCACAACCAGTGTTTTTAACTCACGGTTTTCATTCTCAAGTTTAGTGATATCTCGTCTCAGTATATCAGCAACTAGCTGAAGACTTTTTAATCGTTCATTTAGCTTTTCGATTTCGCCTTTACCGTTATTACAAACACTATTTTTTACAACGTGGCTGTAGCTTTTTGTCTCGTTAATATTACTCACTTCTGCACTTGACACGCTTTCCCTTAAATATTGTACATCCTCCCAATCCTTTGTAGTTCCTACCTCTTTCGACAGCTGAACATGTAAGGCATACTCGCATGCTTCACAACAAAACTTAATTCACTCTTTCGAATTTCTCACGAGACTTATTTCACTGTTGCTTAGACCAACACAATCACTGTGAAACTGTTTTCTACACCATAATCCACTGATCACAAATATTTCCGTGGTTTTTATTAATTTATTGCACTTAAGACACGATTTACTCTTGTCACTAGCCGCCATCTTAAATAGACTAATACGTGCCAGAATAAGGCATGGTCAAACATAAAAAGCTAAAGTACCATGCCAAGCTATGTTACTTAACTGAGGAACAGCCCCGGCCCCACTTCGTGGAAAGCGGTCGGTTAGCCACAAACGCTACATTGGAAGTTACTTTAGCAGAAACCTGGGTAAAGACCAGTAACATTTAGCAACTGAGGCGGATTATTGACATATTAATTTATCACACTTGCTGACAAGGCTGCAACATGTTAAAAATTCTTAAATGAGGCTTCTCACCAGGTCACCATCATATTCTCCAACAAAGGTCATCTGGATTGTGCAGAACTGCCATTCATCACTGAACACATTGTGACTTCATTCATCAGCTGTCCGTGCTTCCCAGTCATGGCACCACTCCAAATGCACCCATTTGTTTTGTGCTTTTGACAGCACTGTATGCGTGGAATGATAATTCCCTAGTCCGGCTCTGCTAGTCTCTGATCAATGGCGTGTGATGACACAGAATGTTACAGAGAGTTTATTACTTGTTCTCAGGTGGCATACACAGTTGTGAAGGGGTTACAATGTGCTCAGTGTAGAATATGGTGATCCTCACTTGTGATGATCAGGGGTGGTGAACTGGAACCTTGACAGTGAGAATGCCTGCCCTCACATTCTCGTGCAGCTGAACATTGGGGCACTGTCACATCTGAATGCCCCACAAATCTGGATACTACACGATCCAACCAGCCAGCCAAATGGAGACTCACAATAGGGCCACTTTCAAGCTCGGTCACATGCTGAGGGCACTGCCTCATGCAAGACTGTGGCACCTCCTTTATTATATTTTTACTGCTCAAAAGAAGAAATTAATCTTTTAAGCTGCTGGTAATATTAAATTCATTGTTACCGAGCTAGTTTGTGTAGTCTCTCTCTCTGTATGTTTGTGAAGAAAACTGTCTCGATTGGCGTTGACTACTCCCACAGCATACATAATTTCGTACACGTAAACAAGTTAATCTCATGGTGGAGAAGCAGCTGCCGACTCTGACGGTTGCCTGTAAAATTCTTGAAATGTAAGAGAAAGAAAACTTCTATAGGATCTTCTCGAACTCCAACACTGCCATTCACATTTAGTCATTTGATGATTGTCTGCGAGTAAAATAAGTTCTTTTTAGCAGAGAAAACTTTCTCTATTATTTTCACCATGTTATTGAAGCAGATTCTATAGCAAACATCAACCACCAAATGTTCGAAGTCCTATACAGGCTTGTAGTACATAATAGTTCATCACAGAATCATTTGACCAAAACTAAATACCCGCATTTACCTTTGAAATGATACAAACTGTATTATGAATGTTACTAAACTCCACATTAACATCACATATCACTTGTGAGTCCAAAAAAAAATAAATAAATAAATAAAATAAAATAAAAAATTAAAAAAATAAATAAATAAAAATAATATTATACAATATGGCAGCTAACAATGACTGTCTCATAAATAAGTCCAGTCACATTCCAATTTTCTTACTTTTCTTCCTCGCCATGGAGCAACATAGAGTCAAGGAATAAACATTTCGTTCATGCAGGCGAAACGCGCTACCTTGTGATATATCTTCACTTTAAACCAATAACAATAGAAAGGTCGTTGAACCAATCACTCTCTTCCAGCAGCTAGTATGGGCCAAGGGATATTATACTCCGTGTCCTCCACAGTGATCACTCAACATCTCATACTGTTCCTGCCCCATACATAGCCTCACAAGCCTGGTAAGCAACTATTAATCATTTACATGCTCACCAATGGTGAGTACGCGTACAAAATTACTTTGACACCTGACTGTGTCTCCTGATTGCTGAATTTTTTTGTCAGGTACTGCATTTCACCTCCTGAGCATAAGTACCACTCAGCAATCCTGTCTGTCGATTTTTTAGTTATCTCGAGTGAATTTTCCTTTTGATGCAATTTATTTTTCCATCTATACATATATGTGGTTAAAATGTAGCATTTAACTGACTTAAATCCACCACTCATATCTTGCATATCAGTACATAGGAGGGTTCTGATAGAATAATTTAAAAAATATATTTAATCAATATACTTCATGAATGAAGTGACTAGAACACATCATGTCTTTAAAACTTTACAAAAGCTATATAAAAAAGGATGTCTGTCCCATGTATCAGTGTCAGTAAAACTGCCCTAGAACTTTATATCATATGCTGGTATTCCTCATGAGAGCACAAAAAATATCATGTTATGACTCTTTTGATACTATAAATAATTCAGTCTGCAACTTCAGTTATCCATTTAAGGATGGTAAGTAAATGTGGAATGCTTCTGGCACTTCACACATTTATGTGATCAGTATGTTGCCCTTCAGTTGGGTTACATTTTTTGCATGTCCTTCAATGAATCAACTACAAGGCTAATTACATGCCCAGTTTTCTGAGGGATTCGTTGTGAATTGGGCACTGTCTGTCCACTCCAAGTGATATCTATTTTTTACATTCAGACCTTTCTGTAGTAAATGTTCCCAAATGAAATTTGATTTTTACTGATTCCGAAAATCCTGTTGTGCATTTTTACACACAGATATAGCAAAAGTCACAGTTAGGTTTTGTGTAGCCTATATACACTCCTGGAAATTGAAATAAGAACACCGTGAATTCATTGTCCCAGGAAGGGGAAACTTTATTGACACATTCCTGGGGTCAGATACATCACATGATCACACTGACAGAACCACAGGCACATAGACACAGGCAACAGAGCATGCACAATGTCGGCACTAGTACAGTGTATATCCACCTTTCGCAGCAATGCAGGCTGCTATTCTCCCATGGAGACGATCGTAGAGATGCTGGATGTAGTCCTGTGGAACGGCTTGCCATGCCATTTCCACCTGGCGCCTCAGTTGGACCAGCGTTCATGCTGGACGTGCAGACCGCGTGAGACGACGCTTCATCCAGTCCCAAACATGCTCAATGGGGGACAGATCCGGAGATCTTGCTGGCCAGGGTAGTTGACTTACACCTTCTAGAGCACGTTGGGTGGCACGGGATACATGCGGACGTGCATTGTCCTGTTGGAACAGCAAGTTCCCTTGCCGGTCTAGGAATGGTAGAACGATGGGTTCGATGACGGTTTGGATGTACCGTGCACTATTCAGTGTCCCCTCGACGATCACCAGTGGTGTACGGCCAGTGTAGGAGATCGCTCCCCACATCATGATGCCGGGTGTTGTCCCTGTGTGCCTCGGTCGTATGCAGTCCTGATTGTGGCGCTCACCTGCACGGTGCCAAACACGCATACGACCATCATTGGCACCAAGGCAGAAGCGACTCTCATCGCTGAAGACGACACATCTCCATTCGTCCCTCCATTCACGCCTGTCGCGACACCACTGGAGGCGGGCTGCACGATGTTGGGGCGTGAGCGGAAGACGCCCTAACGGTGTGTGGGACCGTAGCCCAGCTTCATGGAGATGGTTGCGAATGGTCCTCGCCAATACCCCCGGAGCAACAGTGTCCCTAATTTGCTGGGAAGTGGCGGTGCGGTCCCCTACGGCACTGCGTAGGATCCTACGGTCTTGGCGTGCATCCGTGCGTCGCTGCGGTCCGGTCCCAGGTCGACGGGCACGTGCACCTTCCGCCGACCACTGGCGACAACATCGATGTACTGTGGAGACCTCACGCCCCACGTGTTGAGCAATTCGGCGGTACGTCCACCCGGCCTCCCGCATGCCCACTATACGCCCTCGCTCAAAGTCCGTCAACTGCACATACGGTTCACGTCCACGCTGTCGCGGCATGCTACCAGTGTTAAAGACTGCGATGGAGCTCCGTATGCCACGGCAAACTGGCTGACACTGACGGCGGCGGTGCACAAATGCTGCGCAGCTAGCGCCATTCGACGGCCAACACCGCGGTTCCTGGTGTGTCCGCTGTGCCGTGCGTGTGATCATTGCTTGTACAGCCCTCTCGCAGTGTCCGGAGCAAGTATGGTGGGTCTGACACACCGGTGTCAATGTGTTCTTTTTTCCATTTCCAGGAGTGTATTATAATTAATACTCTGTAGAATGAAATAAATCGGCTGAAAGCTTGTGGTATTGAAGAAAACATTTGACTTGGTTATTTTATGCTGACAATAAGCAAAGTAACAGTAACATATGTACAGTGAGTTAATCAGCTGTAAACTATTGGTACAGAAGAAAATATTTAACTTGGTTACTTAAGATTGGCATTCATAAATTCTTCTACAGCATAGAAGCAACTCTTCTGACATAACATGTTCACCTTTGCTTATTATCCTTCTTTACTCAACTAAGCTTTTGGGTTTCTTGCTGTATAAAAGAACATCAGTGTCCAAATGTGTCTTTTTACATAACTCAGACAAAATATTTTAGCACAATGGATGTAATTTAAATTATTTGGTGCTTTCCACACCAAGCAGCAGACTGGCACTTCCTACAATTTGTAATAGTGGATAATGGGAATAAAATTAGGATATGGCAAAGAAGCCATAGAATGAAATTATTTTCAGCATAATTAGCTCCATAATTCAGAAGCATCATGCATGACACATATTTCACCTGCTTGCCAATATTATATTGTTTCTGGGCTGTAAGAAATGTGATATTGGTCTCTCCAAGTTTGGAGTCTTAATATAGACCTCAAACTTATGGGACTGAGTCGAGAAAGACTTGTTTCAAATTAAAATTATATAAAATACTACCAAGCACTTTAAGCAAGGCCACAGTCACCTTTTGGTAAAGAATGGTGCAAGGTATGACAGCAGAATTCAATAAATAATTGGCAATAAAAATGCAAAGGATGAATTACAAGACGTCTGTGAATTTGGGCATGCTGAGAAGGTGACAGGGTGTCATATTCAGCTCTGGGATGTGAACCTCATGCAGAAATTCTAGTCCAATGCCATAATGTACTAAAGTAGTACCAAAAGCCTATTACTATACTGTGTGTACACTCTAGTCTCTAACTATCAATGCTGTTTATCCACTAGTGGTAGCTTAATATTTACTTGATTACTCTGGTACTTTTCAAAAACTTGTTTTAAGAACTCATTGTGCATAAATAAAGCTTTGATTTAGAAACTACTGTGTTCAAAAAAATATTCTGCATTTAATTTTCTTTGATGCATGACATTAAGAAGACTAAGTGAATTTTCTCTCATTAGAATACAACAGTTCTCAAAAAATTTTGTTTTGTTGTTGCAGACACATATATCACTAATTACTCTGCTTTTTAGATTCCATGGATATGACACTCATTCTTTAGATTAGATTGGATTAGATTAGCTTTTTGTTCCATAGATCCATGCTGCCGAGATCCTCATGGGTGTGGAACATGTCAATTCTTTTTTTTATCATTATTATTATTATTATTTTCATTTCCTCAGTTTTCACAATTTCATTTCTACACATTTCTCCCTCCTACCAAACTGAAAGACTAATAGTAAGAGTTTGTACTTATGAGCTACATGGAAATATTTGCTTAATAAAAGAAATAAGAAGAACAAGAGAAACATTCATACATAAGATGCTATTTGCCACTGTGATTTACACATTTCTGTTATCATAGATCAAAGATAATTGCAGAAATATTGTCTGGTTAATGTACAACATATGACATTAATTGAGAGGAGGGGAGAAATTTGCACCTAGGAACAAACAATGTTTTTTGTCTGTACTTCAGTCTAGTGACTGGTTTTAGAATCAGAAGCAATGCACACTGGAGACTGCCCTAAGCAGTTTCAGTCATTTTCTACAGTTTTTGTTGTTGTTAGGTATGAGGTTATGTTTTGCACAGCATTTGTAAATATTTTGCATTCTAGACATTTAAATGCTGTACAATGAACTAAAACTGTTTGAAATATATTGCTAATTTCTTCAGATGTAGAATTTCATGGTGAGTAAAATGTTATATATTTTTAAAACTATTTATGTAACATGTGGAAAGTTAAGCTGTACTTTGGTCATGCATCATCTTGTACTTTGAAACAGAAGAAAATCTTTTACAGTGGAACATGTGTTACTTACAAATGATCTGAGTTTCTTTAATGTCTTAACAATTTCACTTGTCTTGAAAATGGAAATTTGTGTTAATTTGCAATAGCTTCTATTTGAAATTGTGTATAACATGTAATTCATTTTTTATAATACTTCTGCTTAATTTGATTTCACTTAGTGACTGTTGGTGTGTAGTAGAGTAATAACATAACAGATAGACTGTTAAACACAGTATCGACAAGATTTTTTTTTTTATTGCAGAGCTTTCAAATTTCAAGTGAATGTTTGTTTGTAGGCACATGATCATGTTGCATTTTGGAACATGTTTTTGCTTTTAAAAAAATAACACAATTTTCTGAAGTAACTGTTGTAAGTTCAGGAAAAGATTATACCACATAAAAAGTGAATGGCATCATTGAAAAGTGGAGCAAGGGAATATATTAAACTGCCATTAAAGAGCTGGCTAGAAAAGAAGTTTGAAAAGTTACCAAGATACAACACCTTCCCCTACACAAAAGTACATATTTAAAATTGATTGTTTTGCAGCCCATTGAAATAACTGTCAAAACATACGAAGTATGATATCCAAGTTCTAGAATATGTGATTCTCTTGTCTTTGTAGAAGTGAGATAATATTTGAAGTAAAAGGTGAAAGAAAATGTTATTTACTCTGAGCCTTAAAAAATATTTTAAACTGCCTTGTTCTTAAGACGTAGTCACATGAAGTATACTGAGGTGACAAAAATAAGGGGACACCTCCTAATATTGTGTCAGACCTCCTTTTCCTCACCAGAGTGCAGCAGCTCGACATGGCACCCACTCAAAAAGTTGTCGGAAGTCCCCTGCAGAAATATTGAGCCATGCTGCCTCTATAACCATTCATAATTGCAAAAGTGTTGTCAGCAGAGGATTATGTGCATGAACTGACCTCTTGATTAGTTCCATAAATGTTTGATGGTATTCATGCCAGGCGATCTGGATGGCCAAATCATTCGCTTGAATTATCCAGAATGTTCTTCAAACCATTTGCGAACAATTGTGGCCTGGTGACATGTTTGGGAACATTAAGTCCATCAATGACTGCAAATTGTCTACAAGTAGTCAAATATAATCATTTTCAGTCAATGGTTGGCACATGTGGACCATAGGATCCAGTCCATTCCAAGTAAACACAGCCCATAACATTATGGAGTCACCACCAGCTTGCCAGTGCCTTGTTAACAACTTGGGACCATGGCTTTGTGGGGTCTGCGCCACACCCAGACCCTGCCAGGCCACAGTTTTCCAGTAGTCTACGGTTCAACTGATATGATCAGGAGAGGCGCTGCAGGCAATGTCGTGCTGTTAGCAAAAGCACTCGCGTCAGTCACCGACTGGCATAGCCCATTAATGCCCAATTTTGCTGCACTGTCCTAACGAATACATTCATCATATGGCCCACGTCGATTCTTGCAGTTATTTCACACGGTGTTGCTTGTCTCTTAGCACTGACAACCCTATGCAAATGCTGCTGCTCTCAGACATTAAGTGAAGACTATCGGCCGCTACATTGTCCATGGTGAGAGGTAATGCCTGAAACGTGATATTCTTGTCTCATACTTGACACCATGGATATCTGAAGTCCCTAATAATTACCAAAATGGAATATCCCATGTGTCTAGCTGTGACTACCATTCTGCATTCAAAGTCTGTTAATTCACATGTTGCACCCATAATCACATTGAAAACCTTTTCACATGAATCAGCTGACTGCAAATGACACCTCTGCTAATTCACTGTCCTTTTATACCTTGTGTATGTGATGCCACCATCATCTGTACATGTTCATCTCTCTATCGAATTGCTTTTGTCACCTCAGTCTATGTTTCTTATGTTTGGTGAGCAGGCCTTAAAACTAATTAGTAATGTGTCTGGGTAGCCACTGTTATCTTCAACAAAACTTTAATTTTCTTTTTATAATTTTATTTTTCAGCTGTTTACATTTATTTTTGAAGATCCTGAATATATTTCTTACATAATCATATGCTTGGAGTATTTTGGTAAGAAACAGATTATTACCCTCAGCCATTCACTTCATAGTGATTTGCAGAATATGAATGTAACAGATGTAAATTACAAATGAAGAGCACAAAATTGTGGGTATTCTACAGTATTAATTATTTAGTTAACCTGTTTTTTGGTTGCAAGGCCATGTAAGCAACAGATAAGTTATCTAACTGAATTAATACTATGAAGCAGTTACAGTTTTATGCTTTTCATTTGTGATCATGAAATTGTTCTACCTAGTGGTGAATCAGTCACATTATTAATACAATACTTTATTTCCCTGCAACTAACATCCATTTATGCGTGTCATTTCTAGTTGCTCCTTATATATTGTACTGTCAGAGAGAGAGAGAGAGAGAGAGAGAGAGAGAGAGAGAGAGAGAGAGACAGAGACAGAGAGACAGAGAGACAGAATAGGATGGTGGAATGATGAGCAGGCATAAACTTAAAGCTGTATTAATGAAATCACTTGCTTCATATGGATACATGCCTTTCCAGGTTGTAATAATCATTTTTTTCCCTTGTAGCTCACAGAAATTTGAAGTTCTTTATCACTCATGGAGGAATGATGAGTGTTCAAGAAGCCCTTCACTTTGCTGTCCCACTTCTTGGAGTTCCTATATATGGTGATCAAGAACCAAACTTGTTGAAAGTGCAAAGTCTCGGATATGGAATTATGCTTCTGTTTAATAACATCACTGAAAAATCATTTCAATGGGCAGTAAATGAACTACTTCTGAATCCAAGGTAACGACCACATGTGAGTTGCAAAGCAGTACAAAACACAATATAATTAAAATTTCTATAAGTTAAAGCACTAAAACTTGGGTGAGGATTATTCCACTGAGAGAAATTTATGTCCTTGAGGAAAGACTGTAATTTTCAGGGAGAAAATGAGGAAGGTAGTTTTATAAGCCTGCTTCTTCAACAACATGAGTGTTAATTAACATCAGTTAAGTAAAACTAAATCACAGAAAATAATAGATCCTGATTCTCTTTAACCAAACAAAAACAAAGGCGTTTAAGGGTTTTTATTTATTTCATGTCAGAAGCAAACTAAAACATTATTGAATACATTTCTGCATTACTTTACTACATACATTATGGTTTATAAATTAAACCAGTCAAAGAATGAAATAGATATTTATACACAACAATTATATTAAGAAACATTGATTAATTTAACTATACAATGGGTGCCCAAAAATTAGCAACATCCAGTACATTTTGTGTAGCATATACAAGATCTTCCATAGTGCAAACAGTTGGAGGTAATGTGCATTGTAGCAGATCTGATGTCTGCATGGCAGCTCCACAGTCACTATCAAGGGAGTCCATCTGGATGCCTCACCTCTGCAGGTTGGTCTTTGATCTTCTGACACAGGAACTCAG
Organism: Schistocerca piceifrons; assembly: GCF_021461385.2. Taxonomy (NCBI): domain Eukaryota; kingdom Metazoa; phylum Arthropoda; class Insecta; order Orthoptera; family Acrididae; genus Schistocerca; species Schistocerca piceifrons. Next base: position 17,434,146 of record NC_060145.1, read on the forward strand.
GTGAATAAGTGATTTCCATGTGGACCATTTCTATCGGCATTTAAAGTACCCTGTAGATTTACTAAATAACTCAAACATTAGTGTTGGAGACCATTGTCACTTCATTGAGCTGGGAAGCTGTCTAATGTGAATCACTTTCTAGGCACAAGCACACACCATTAGTGCAGTCCTGTTACGCACAATATGCAGTCAAATTGAGACTGCCCACATTATTAAAATAGACGTGCATATGTGCAAGCCAAACACAGTTGGCAGGAAATAATGGAGTCCAAATTAATGTCTAGAAATAGCCAAGTATTGCAGAGTGGTCATAAATAATCCTGCCAGAGAGCAGAAAGTGGACAGTGTGCCAGATCAGACATCTGAGGCCATCTGTGGCTGTCCTTAAATTTGTCACCATTGTTTACCCTCATGACCTGGTGCCAGCATATATATTGCTCTGCACCACACCTAGTGACCTTGCTGGAGATATGCACAACTATATCACCTGATATATCCTGTGCGATTGCAAGATTTAACAGCCTTATGGGCCAAAAGCTTTATTTGATACAAAACGTGCAGATGTAACGAGGGAAGACTCCAAGTTTATTTTGTATTCCAATGTGACATTCTAGAGTTTTCAGAAACAAACCAGCACCCAAGAAACCTCTATTATATGTCTAAGAATTTTACTTTATTGGTTTGTTTATTTTTAACTCTGAAAGAATTGGACTTCTCTTATTACAAAACATTGATTCTCAAGATTTTTTCATTCATTAAAATTGGCTGCAGTAGCACTACCAAGAAACAAGGAAGTACATTTCCTTCATGTGTCTCTTTTAGTTTGCATTTTATTTTTACTGTCGTGGGCAAAGTTTACACTATCCTATAGTTCAGACAGATTTCTTACTGTATGTATGGTGTAAAAGAGAACATTCTCTAACTACTATTTGATTTTATGGTGATGTTTAGTGAAGAGCAGATATTATACTATGTGCAAATGGCTGGAAAGTTCATTTAGAACATTTGTTTCAAACAACTGCCGTCTCTGACACCTAATAAACAATGACTGAGTTATAATGTTAAGAGAAATACTTCCAGGAAGAGTGCTGGAAATCTTTTGCAAAGTAGATAGTTTTTATGAAAAATTTTACTATTTTTCAAACATATTTCATTATAATTTAAGTCCTGATTTCCACTAAACAAAATGGACTACAACTGCATAGAAGCAGGACTAAATAATGGCTGGCATGGAGTTTTTACTACTAGAAAGAGAGGCCTCTACCTACTTAAGAGCACAACTCATAACACCTAGTTAAAACATTATTTAATTATTATTGTGATTATTATTTTCCTTTCCTAGAATTGTGTCGTAAAAACAAACATCGTCTGACAGGTCTTGAAGACCAAACGGCACTGACCGGCTGCCATGTTATCCTCAGTTCTTAGGAATAACTGGATCCAGGTAAAGAGCGGTGTGTGGTCAGCACAGTTATCAGTTTTCGTGACAGCTGCCGCTACTTCTCAGTCAAGAACCTCCTCAACTGGTCTCACAAGGGCTGACTGCACCCCACTTGCCAACAGCACTTGGCAGACCCAGAAGGTGACCCATCAAAGTGTTAGCCAAGCCCGAGAGTGCTTGACTTTGGTGATTTGACAGGAACTGATGTTACCACTGCAGCAAGGCCATTGGCCAGCATTGTGTCATAGTCTATATCAATTGACCATTGTTTCAACAATGATCAATCATGCTTCTGCAGTATTTTGCTATACTTATGTAGTGTCCTGCCCATTCGTCGAATATGGGGTGCCTAGGAAACCTGCTTTCTCAGATCGCTAGAGAACAATTGAGGCAAATTGCATTAATGAATTTTTATTACAGTAAGATAAATGACAATACTTAACATTGTGGATTTACAATGATCTTCAACTGGGTCACAGCCAGGCAATGTTCTCTTTGCCTAGAGGCCACTGCTGTGTCGGTGTCATCCTAGAGAGGGGTTGGTCAGTGTACTATTGTCTGACGTATTCTTCACAGCTCTCTCCACTTTTTAACATTCTTGACCAGCGTGCCGGCACTTGACTTACACTGGAACAACATAAACAAACATTAATTTAATTTTAACTTTCCAATACAACTGACTTGAAACTCATTTTCATAACAGTAGACAAACTTAATTTCAATATCTCTGATATTGTTCACCTCCATAGTGTATGTCTTAATGTAAGTGTGGTGTGTTTCAATTGTTTCAGATATGTAGAGAATGCGAGAAAGTATTCCAGACTGTTTCATGACCGTCCACAAAAACCCCTGGATACAGCTGTCTACTGGACAGAATATGTTTTACGTCACAAGGGAGCCTACCACATGAGGTCTGGGGCACTGGATCTGACATGGTACCAATACTTCCTACTAGATGTCATCTTCTTCCTACTGGTTTGCATTTTAAGTGCATTACTGGTAATGACAATAACAATAAAATATGTTGTTAAGTACATCTTTGGTACCAAACATTCAGCTTCTGAGAAGAAGAAAAGTGCAAAAAATGACTAGGTTTTTGACATTTAAAGAAAAATGTTGATGATTTTTTGGCAGTAAGACAGTACATATAAAATAATTTGTTTGACTGGCATTTTCAATGATCAACAAGATCACATATCTAACAAATTTTACAAAGCTGTGATTATTTGAATGAAAAATGTGTACACATGAGCTAACTACTGAACATTGTGCTTTACATATTACTATGATAGCATTCTATCACTTGGTATAAAATTTTGAATTTCATGACATGAACTGCAGAAGGCATATGTAATTACCTAGTTTTGATTGTCTGATTATTTAAAAAAGGCTTTAATACATTTATTACACTTTCCTGTGTATTTTATTTACTATATGTCCAGTCATGCCACACTGATTGCCCACATGTAAGGTATGCATACATAATTAACAGCAATATGAGAAGAATAGATTTTAGCTTATGACACTGAGGAGGTGTTGACAGCTGCCAAAGAAAGAAAGACTGCTAGATGTTATTAACTATTAGATTGAGATGTAGACCAAACAAAACATGCATACATTCACACATCCATAACAAACATGCATAGCTGCAGTCATCTCCAGGCACCAAGGCCCGACAGCCAATGTGTCTATGATCAGCAGCGGTCTGTGCTGGGGGGAGAGGGGGAGGGGGAAGGGTTACAGAAGAGGTGTGGGATGTGAAGGGGGAGGATAGCAGGGTTGGGGTGGGGGAAGACGCTGTAGTGCTGCCTGTGAGAATGTGTTGGAATGTGGTAGGCACAAGGTAGTGGACTGCTGGATGCAGCATTGGAAGTCTATACTGGGTTCCAGAGGATGAGCAGTGGTGATGGGGGAGGGGGAGGGGGGGGAGAGAAGTATAGAAGGTTAAAGCGCTCTGATAGTGTGTGTAGGGCTGGATCAGGAGCAGGGAAGGAAGCAGGTGGAGAACAGTGTAATGGAACTGTTCAGTATACCTCTTTTTTTCTCCACTGTTGAAGAACCCGACACATTATAATCCACAACATGATCCAAAGAGATTGAAACTGCATATTGTATAGATTCTATAATTTTTATATAAATGTTCATTGGAGAGGCATAATGGTGACATAAAATTTATTATTTTACGAGAAACATAATTATTTTTGTTATTTCTAATGTACTTTGCAGTGTTGGTCATTTGTGAAGTCCATAATATTTAGATTTAGTATTATGATCTTACTTATTGTTTTCTGTAATAAACAGAAGACTGTATTTCTTTTTGTTTTCATGGAATATAAACCAAATCCTAATTCTTTGGTCAAGAATATCAATTCTATTGACGATGTAATGGATAGATCTCTGTCCTTGAACAAATGCAGTGTTTGATATATTTTGGCAGGAGGCAGTTGTGATGTAGTCGTAGAACCATTTCCTGTTGGGAGCTGTAACAGTTGGAAGTTAGCAGTTCTTGTTAGGACCTGACTTAATTTGTGAAAACTGTAAAATATGAAATAAAATAACTTTCAAGTGAAGTTTCTGCTTCATCGTATTGCTGATTTGATGTACAGATTTGTAGAACTAGTTAAAAAAAGTGAAATGATGTTTACAGTTTTTACAGCATTTTCATCACCATAGTTACAACTTCAGCTTTTTCATAAAAAACACAAATTTGAAAATTAAAAGGTATTCAGAATTTTTATGACATCATGGTGGGAATATTTTTATGATAATCTACTTCTATATGCTTACAAATTTTCATTTATATTATAAGACACATTTACAGAGGAGGTATGTACGCACAGATACTTTGAATTTTGCAGTCTGTTTAATTGTTCATCCTCATGCACACAAAACCAGTCCTGGGTTTTGCAAGCTGTGTGAACAGGTGCTCTGTCTTCTTGGAACACAGCAACACCATTGGGAAACAAATATTGCACCATGAGATGGGTCTGACTGACAAAAATGGTCACATAATCCTTGGCAGTAATGCAGCCTTCAAGGGTAATCGTGGGATCCACAGAATTCCCTGCTTATGGAGCTGCTTTCATGTTATTTTTGTATTGACAGGGTTCTCAAGTGCAACATTCAATTCTGCAGCGACTTTTGCAGCTGCCGTGCTCTTAGCTTTCATCACAATCTTCTTCAGTGACTGTCTCTCATGATCACTCAACACACTTTTGTCCACATTGTGACTTAACATATGATGTTTTTCCATTTTCCCTGTATGCATACAAGGCACAACAACACTGTGAACCTCCACTGTCAGCACAAATATAAACTGTATGAGTCAATGGTAATTTGGCAACAAGCTGAGAGCTAAACCCCTGTAGAGGGAAGGAAACCTGATGTGTGAATCAATCTAAGGGGCAGCAGAGAATCCGAACACCACATAGAGATTGAGCATGGCAGAAAACCCTACACAACCAGTGCAAACGACTGACAACTAAGCACATAAAAACAAAGCATCGCGTGATGCAAAGGCTCAGTCTGCGGGAGTTGAAATCAGCATTAGAGCTTCTACTGTTGCTGCTGGCAGGTAAACAATTGGGCCAGGGCTCTGCCCCCGCCACCCACTGTGTCAGCGTCCTGTACTATTCCACTGCTATAAGTGTACCAGCTCCTCTGAATCCATCTGAATGTCTGCTGGCAGGGATATTGAATCCCTTCCCACTGGAAAGGCCATGTAGGGCTGAAAACAACCTAGGTTGTGCCTTGACCTGCATCACAAAACAGGAAAGGATGCGAAATTCCCTAAAAGCTGGTCAACCACTGAAGGAGACAATGCTTATGCCACTTGCTCTGCTGGAGGACCAGAAGATTTCAGAGGCCAGAGGCTGGAGGCTTGGGTAACGGTTGGGCCATCAGCACGGTCAGGAATGGGGAGCAGGGGAGGACTGCCACTGGTGAGCAGGGAAAAGAGTGCACTGGTTCAAATTCCATGGGCTCCACAGCAGCAGGCACAAGGGGCAGGTCCACTGTCACCCAGTTTTGTGGTTGAAGGCAGGATAGCAGAGGGCACAGCGGGGATAGCAGTGCATGAGCACACTGCCGCAATTGGGAGCCTCCAACCAGAACAGTGCCTCGACTGACCCTTTCACCCGTCAGGCTCGGAGTCAGCAGCATTGAAGGTCTGAAAGGTCGTGGCCATGAGTGACTGGAATGACTGATCTAAAGCTGCTGACTGAGATCAACCACAAGCAACTGCCGACCTGTTTTGCCCACCACTGTACCTGGCAGCTACACCTGCTACCAGCTGAATGAATGGGCACAAACATCAGCCCCATGAAGGAAATATGACAGGCCGGAACAGTCCAGAGCATGGAACTTGAGGTGCAACAAATCCCAAAGATCCTGTAGATGGTGCCCATGCAAACATTGTGGAGGACTACACCCACTAACCAGCATTTCCCAGTAAGCATCCAAGAAAATTGGTCAGTGCATCTTTTCGGGATGAGGCAGACAGACTTTTTCATCTGCGCCTTGTATATGCACAAAGCATTGCATCCCTCCAGTTCGATTGTGGGTGAAATGGGGAAGTAGTCAGTTACTGGACACCATTGTGTTGCTGATCATTATCAGATACAAGGGCAGGGGGGTGCCCCCAACAATGAAATGATGGACAATGCACAAATATTTGCCATTGATGTCTTGGAGGACAGCTCGGCAACATATGGGAGATCTCACAGCACACTGATCAACGACATCCACCACAAAGCCTAACTGCACTCTGTCCCAAGGTTGGTCAGAATTGGCCAAGGGGAATGTGATGTGGTAGTGCACCCTGGTACTGTGCACAGGCCATGCAAGCCCTTACCAGATGTTCAGTACCACAGTTGATTGCTAGCCAGCAGACATGACAACATTCCAAACCATTTATACAAGTCGTACCCCAGTGTGATGCATGCAGCAACTGGAGTATGTGAGGAGATAATGCTGGAAGGGTGACCACTCAACAGCTTTGCTCTACTGTAGCAAGCACGGTAAAAACAAGAGCAGGTTGTTGGTTGAATTCAGCATCTACTACCACTATCAATCACAATATAGCATCCGCATTTGCATACTGGTTGGTGATCAGAATCGACTGTCATAACCACAATTACTGAGGAAGATCACTCACCTCTGCAATTGGTGGACAGTCCTATACAGCAGCTTGGAACAAGTGACGAATAAGGAAACCCGTGACTTGTGGCTGGCAATGAGTAGGAACTTGCCCCATAAAGAAAACATGGAACTATTTAATCCCAAAAAATCATAGCTGATGCCTCCTTTTCCACTTTTGAGTAATTATGTTACAGAGCATAAAAGTCTTTGATGAGTAAACTATGAGCTGTTCAGTGTCATCCAGACCCTGATGCAACAGAACCATGCCAGTACCACACTGGGGCTCATCACAGGTCAGGGTTGAAGGTTTACCTAAAGTAAACCTAACAGGGAGAAGCACAAACACTGAAAAGCTCATTGACAATCCACAGACAAAGAAAATTTGACATCCTTTAGTCAAAGCCAGTTAAGAGGATGGCAGAGAGGCCGAATGAAATCTTGCCCAAGAAGGACTGCAGCTCTTACAGGATTTTGAGCACTGGCAAGTTGATAATGGATTTGGTGAGCTTTTACACAGGGACAAGGCCATCTCTGCAAAGCACATGACCTAAACAATGCACCTTAGTGGAAAAAAAACAGTTTTCCAATTTGCAATGAAGACCGTTCTTCAGAATTCAATGAAAACCACCTTCAGATTTCATAAATTCTCGTCTCACTTGGAGCCTGTGACTCAGATGGCATCGAGGATGTCAAAAGGAATGCCCTGAACTAACTTCTCCAAATATTGTTGATGAAAATTCAACAGGTAAGCGATTAAACTAATAAAGCCTAAATGGGTGTTGAGCAGTAAGATCCTTCAAGAAATGGCATCCAGTGACAACTGCAGGTGTGCATCACTCAACTATGTGCATAGATGTATGAAAATACCGGCTCCCTGACAATGTCACCAACAACTCCTCTAGCCCTGGAATGGGATACCAACCCACAACACATATGCATTGACCATTTGTTTAAAATCACCACAAAACTTCTTGGCAGGGCTCTCGCCCATTGTCACTGTGATGTCAGTTTGGAGAAATTCCACATTCTGTTTGAGCATTTCCTCCAGCAGCACAAAAACACCATGATGGCCACATTTTAACAGTATCAGAAAAAAAAGTAGAGTATCACACACATAAGAATGTCTGATGTCACCACTTTAGTGTCTGTACAAGGTGTGACAATGATGCAAACCACCACTGTCATCCCAAATGTAAATTACATGAGCTGATGGTCACTCAACAACAAGCCTGGAGCTGAACTCCAGAAGAGGAAATGAAACTCGACATGCAAGTCAATCTAGGGGAGAGTAGAGTGTCTGAACACCACGTAGACGTTGAGCATTGGGAAAACAACATCCAATCAGTGTGAAGCACTGACAACTGAGCACATGTAAACAGAGCACTGCGGGAGATAAAGACTTGATCTGTGGGAACTGAAATCAGCATTAGAGCTGCCGGGCCAGGCCCATTGCCAACTGCAGGAAAACATCTCGGTCGGCTGCTCTGCACATCCCAGTCTCAACATTCTTCACCTGTGCCCTCTCTGACAGTGTTGTGTATTATTCTGCTGCAATTACCAATCCAGCGCCTCAGCAGCCATTTTGATGTCCACTGGTGGACCAAACACTGTGTCTACCTTGCTTACAGAAGCACCCACCATCCAAACACTTAGCTCTGACATGATGCACTCAAAGCTACACAAAACACTGTTGTGACCAGTGCTGTTTTTCTTAGGGAACGCTGGGGATGCGTACCCCTAAACTTGTTCATTGACAAAGTAATTTTTTTGCGATGTTGAGAACCTGGAAGAGTGGCAAAGATTTATTTCACGGACGTACATTTTTTATTTCATTTTTTCATGTTGGTAATTTCAATACGAATGGTACCAGTGCAGTTTTTGGTGGGAAAAGCGATGCCATTGACTCTTTCAAGCATTTCGAAGCTATGGCAACCATTCTCGACAACTGAATCGCTGGCAGCCAGTTCGACAAGCATGTAGTGCCCTCGCCCGCTAATAGTGGGCAATGGTAGTGCTAACGGATATGCGCACACTCAAATGCCGAGCTACCAATAGATGTCTCTACAGTCCCACTACCATCATCCTTCACGATTTATTGCCATCTTTGATTTGTTATTCTTCATTCGTTGGCATTTGCTGTTCCGTTCTTGTCTTCTTCTTCTTCTTCTCTTTTTTTTTTTGGTAGTTCGACATGTTGATGATGTTATGGCTAAAAGCAGATGAGTGGTATCCCATGCCTCAGTTGTAAGTAATTTTCGTTGCTTATATCCAATGTTGGAGTACCCTCAAACTTTCTTTTAGAGAAAAAAGCACTGATTGTGACCATGTCTGAAACAGTTTTCTGACTGTTACTGACACTTGCAATGTACTGAGAATACTACGCAGGTGCCATTCATTGTCAAATACAATAGTGAAACCTGTGAGCTTGACTAGCATCTGCATTTATGTTTGAACATGCAAATCTCTTTGTCCAACCTCTATGTACTGGTTGACACAGTTCATGTGTGTATGTAAAGTCATGAAAATGGATAAAAAAAACTGGTTATAATGCAAATTAATTGTACACTTTGACACACAGTAACTGTTAGATGTTAACTGGTTGGTGACTAGGCACATATTTTAACACTCAGAATTTTATTTGTTGGTGAGTGAACGCAGACTGGCAGAGAGAAACTACTGGACTGATTACCAGTCACAGACTGCTAGAACTACTGTCCAGTGTTTTTATACAACCGTGTGTGAATAATTAGTGAAATCTGTAAGTACATATAGCTTTACAATGAGATTAAGGTCCAAATTAGTGGTAGTAGAACCATAGAAAATCAAGTAGTAATTTGGTTCAACTATATCTTAGGGAACTAAAAAATTAACAAAATGAGATGGGTTATTTGTTCATACTATGTAGATCTCAGTGGGGATTTACCAATTTTCTTGTAAATGTCTCCTTTCTTAACTTTTTTAATTTGCTTAATTTCTCAAGTAACACATTATTCTGACAACCAAGTGTATTTACTACGTCAGATGAATTAGGGTAAAAAATTATATTATTAATTCTTGCAATTAGATGTGTTTAAGGGCTGAACAATAAAAGTATTTTCTGGAGAATGGAAACTTAAATTGCAAATAGGTTTTTAGTGTATGAATAGAATAGAATAGAACAGAATATTTTTTTATTAGCCTTTCAGTATTTTTCATACAATTGGCTTCGTCAAAGTTTAGAGAGGGTTTTAGTTTCAGTACAATACTAAAATAGTTACAGAAAGGGAGAAAAGGAACTAAAGACCTTTTCTTCAGCATTATGTAAAACAATGTTTTATACAGTAGTTAAATACACACATAAGAAAAGAATCACAGTAAATAACTAGCTTATATAATATCAAAACATTTTCTTCATAACTTAGGTAAAACATATATTTTGATGATTAGTTTCTAAGAATTCTTCAGTTGTATAGAATTCGTTGTTATTTAGCCAGGTTTGCAATGTATTCTTATATTTATTTAGTGGTACTGTACGAGCTGAGCATGGTAACTTATTGAACAATTTTATGCTTAAGTACTTACAGTTATTATGGACTACAGCAAGTCTTGTGGAAGGCAAGTCCAGCAGGTGACTGTTTCTTGTACTGTGTGCATGCACATCACATCTTATGTTCAATTTTTTCAGATTTTCTCTCGCATATATTAAAGTTATACATGTACATGCTTGGCACTGTAATTACACCAAGAGATTGAAAATAATTTCTGCAGGACTCTCTGGGTGCTAACCTCTCCATGCACCTGATTGCTTTCTTCTGCCATCTGAAAATACATTCAGCACCTGGGGAGTTACCTCAAAGCAATATTCCATATTGCAGTTGGGAATGAAAAAAAAAGCATAATATGAGTGGAGTAGCAATTGCTTGCTCACACTGTTTCTTAATTTATACAATAAGAAAAGTACTCGTGCTAGTTTACTACATAGATAATTGGTGTGTCCTTCCCATGAGAGCTTTTGGTCTATGATTAGTTCAAGTAATTTCACTGTTTTATTTCATTTTTAGTTACTTTGAGATTAAATATTAATTCTTCTGTTTTTGTTTGATTTATGCACAGCTGGTTAGCCTGACACCAGAAATTAGCCATTTGCCTCATTTCTCTATTTTTGTCCAGTACACTCTGTAAGTTCTCTCCTGTACTTATTAATTTCATATCGTCAGCATATAGTATGTTCTTACATGGTATGTAATTCGAGAAGTCATTAACATCGACAATGAACAGAAGAGGTCCAAGAACAGAGCCTTGGGGTATTCCTCCTTCTATAGGGAGTATTTCTGACCTCTGATTATTTGCATATACAAGTTGTAACCAATTGCTTGGATAATATCTGAATAGTCGGAGTGTGTCATCTTCAGTGCCATAGTATTTTAACTTTTTGATGAGTATGTCATGTGAAACCGAGCCAAAAGGTTTACTGAAGTCAATAAGTGTTCCAGACATTGATACCCTTTTTTCATACCCTTCATAAACATCGCTCACCAAAGTTTCTACTGCTTTTACAGTTGATAGGTGTGACCTGAAGCCAAACTGTTGTTCATTTAAAATTTTGTTGGTTTCAAAATACCTGTATATCTGCTTATGCACACAATTTTCTACTAACTTGGATATGATTGGTACTATTGAAATGGGTCTGTAGTTATTTGGGAGGTTTCTTTCACCTTTTTTATACACAGGCAATGTAACTGTGAGCTTAAGACAGTCGGGGAATGTTCCTTCATCAAGTACTCTGTTTGACAGTGAGAGAAGTGGCATTTCAATTTCTTTTGCTATACATTTAATGAAGAGATTACTGAGTCCATAATAATCTTCTGTTTTGGAATTACTTAATTTGTTTATTGACTTATGAATATCATTTAATGTGATTCGGGTCCAAGTGAACTTCTCACCTCTTGTCTGTTTTGCACAAGTGAGCAATGCTTCTGCATCAGAGGCAGAATTGATGGGTGGGGTGGTGATGCTATTTACAAAATATTCATTGAGAATATTGCAGTCAATGGGGATACTCCTTTCTTTATTGGTATTATTAATTTCCCTTTTAATGACAGTCCAGGCAGCTTTACATTTATTTTTAGAATTTAAAATATATTTATCATTTGCACAGCACTTAGCATTTTTTATTTGTAATCTGTAAAGGTTTCTCATTTTAGTGTAATTTTCCTTGTCCCTATCACTGTTGTGAGATTTATCTTTCATAATCAGCAGTAGTATTCTGAGTTTGTTAAGTTGTGGGGTGTACCACTTGTAAGTATTTTGTTGCTTATGAGTAATATTACTCTGGTACCTTTTGGTTACCAAGGGCATGTCATTTCTACTATATGCTTGATCTCTGTCAGGAAAATGGAAAAACATTTATTAATCATTTTCTTGTTATCCATTACATGAGTCCAATCCATTTCTTTTAACTGGTTTATCACTTTGTTTACATTCGATTCACCTAGAATTCTATATGTCACTTCTCTCTCTGTAGAACTAAAGGCTGATTTTTCTATTTGAAGCCATACCCCTGCATGATCTGATATTCCTAATTCTATTACATCACATTGTATGGAGTCTCTTTGTACATTGCTAATTATGTTATCCAGGCATGCGTTCAGTCTAGTGGGTTTTTCATTGAGACAGTAATAGTTTAATGACTTCAGAGTGTTAATAATATGAATTACATTTTTTCTCTTTGCCCTTATATCTATGTTAATATCACCTACAATTACAATTCTATGCTGTTTATATTTTACAACAACAATATTGAAGTATTAATTTTTTCTATAAATACTATCTCATCAGAGCCTGAGAGTCGATAGATTGAGACAATTACAGTTTTCTGTTTGTTCATTACCACACCAGCTACTTCTATTGTAGCTTCAAGGCATATTCTACTAAGGTCTATAACTGAGTAATGCAATTCAAGGTTACTTTTGACATATATTGAGACCCCACCACATGTAATACTTTTTCTGCAGTAGCTTGTAACTAACGAATATCCAAGAGGAACACACAAGTCTATTTCAGTGTCTTTCATCCAGTGTTCATTGATGCATACAACACTGCAGTTGATTTTATCGAGCCAGTATTGTAATTCATTGATTTTACACCTAAGAGATTGTACATTTATATGAAGGAGGGGGAAACTGCCACTGCTACATAATGGTATTCTACTTTCACAGAACCTTCTGTATTCATTTATTTTCGCTACATGATCTAGGGTTGCACAATTATCTGAATGAATAAGAATAATAATAATAATAATAATAATAATAATAATAATAATTTTATTGTCATTCGGCCATTACAGCAATAGACAACGTCATATACATACTAAAATACAATTAATAGTTTGAAAGAAACAACAGGTTTCTTGTTAACATTATAGTATTATATTACAGTTGATAAATTCTCTTATGTCATAGAATGGGTGGAGGACTAGCCAGTCATGAATTGTTTGTTTGAATAATTGTTCAGGTAATTCTTGAACAGATTGAGGAAGTTTATTAAATAATTTGTACCCCATGATTTCGTAGCTGTTGAGTGACTTTGACAACCTGTGGTAAGGAATATAGAGGCACCTATTCCTTCTTGTATTGTGGCTGTGTACATTTTCTCTGGTTTTTGTTTCTGGTAATTTCTTCTTCGTATAAATTAGAACATAGTATATGTACAAGTTTATAACAGTCATGATTTTCTGTTCACAGAACAATGGTTTACAGTGTGCCTTATATGCAGAACCAGTTATTATCCTAATAGCTTTTTTTTGCAGTATTAATATGTCATGTACACAGCTAGAGTTCCCCCACAAAATAATTCCATATGTTATTATACTCTGAAAGAATGAAAAATAGGATGTTCTAACATATTTTTCAGGAACACAATCCATAAGTCGCCTTAACAGGTAAATAACTCTAGACAGTTTACCACTAATATATTGTACATGTTGACCCCAAGATAATTTATCATCAATGTATACCCCCAAAAATTTGACATAACTTGGATCGTCTGACAGAAGCTTGTCTCTAAGACTACAGACCATCTGCTGTGTTTTGTTTTCATTCAGCAGGAATCCATTTGCCTTGAACCAATAGGATGCTTGGTCAATTGTCTTTGCTGCACAAGTTTTAAGGCTATTGAAATCCTCACTAGCATGAAGAAATGTTGTGTCATCTGCATACAACACCGTGGTGGACTTGATAAATGACGGCAGATCATTTATCATTATCAGGAACAAGAAGGGGCCCAGCACAGATCCCTGCGGAACACCTACCTTGACTTGCTCTATACTCGACATTTCTCTACCTACACAAACAACTTGCTTACGATTCTGAAGATATGATTTTATTAATTTAAGGCTGTTATGTCTAACGCCATAGAATTCCAGTTTTCCTAGGAGTGGCTTATGCTTTACACAGTCAAAAGCTTTGCTTAGATCACAAAATGTGAGTTGAGCATAGCCCTTATCCTCGAACACTTGATGTAAGTATTTGACTACAAAGTCTATAGCATCCACAGTAGACAACTTTTTCCTAAAACCATACTGAGATTCACTAATTATTCCTAATTTTTCAAAATAGACAGATAGCTGTTGGTAAATTACACATTCCAGTATTTTAGAAAAAGCTGGGACTATGGAGATTGGTCTGTAACTGCAAGGTGAGTCCATATCTCCCTTTTTATATATTGGAATTACCCTAGCCACTTTGAGTTCTTCGGGAAAATATCCTTCAGATATGCATTTATTTATACAGAATGTTAAGGGGTACACAATATAGTCTATTACTTTCTTTAGTAAATTACAGGATATGTCGTATATATCTACACTGTCTGAAGATTTCATCCGTTTTACAATGCTTAGGACATGACTAGGTGAGACCTCGGAGAACATAAACGTACCTGTGTCTGTTGGTGTTCTGCAAACATTTTTAGAAAGTAACTCTGATGAATTGATATCAGGTTTGATTATAGTATTTCCTACATTTTCAACAGATTTAATAAAGAAATCATTGAATTTTTGGGGACTTATATTAATTTTTTTGCTTCTTACATCTTTAGCAACACCATTTATTAATTTCCATGCAGCTTTGCACTTATTTGTAGAATTATCAATGGTATTGAAATTATGTGCTTTTTTGGCTTCCACAATGGCTTTTTTATACTCATTCCTGCATTTTATATAGGCTAATCTGGCATGTTCTGTTTTCTGATTGCTACATATATTGTGCAACACCATAACTTGGTTTTTCATACTTGATAATTGTTTAGTGAACCATGAATTTTGTCTGTTTGTAGCCCTGTTTGTAAAGCCTTTGTCAGTTAATTTGCATTTCTTTATGGGGATATTGTCATTAAATTGTGTCAGAAATGTTTTAAAAAATCTCTCAAATAATAGTTTCCCTGACAAATCAGCACTAAGACTATAACTTGTGTCACCATGACATTGGTTGAACCAGTCTCTCTCAGCAAGGGACTTACAGAGCTGAACAATTTTGTCATCTGTGACAGGCCTGGTGATTATAACTTTTGGGACAGGCTTAGGAATATTACTATTATCAATACAGAACCTACTTGTATAGTTTAAAGATACAGAGTCATGATCTGAAAATGGAAACGCTGTAACAGCACATGATTCTTCTGTAGTTTTAAAGTTGACAAAAATATTGTCAAGACATGCTTTATCTCTTGTGGGCCTGTTATTGATTGAGTGCAAATTGCACTGTCTTAAAAGGTTTTTCAACTCAGTCACAGTACGTTTATGTGTTGTTATATCAAAATCTGCATTCAGATCTCCACCAATTACTATGTCATAATGCAACCATCTGGTCCCTCTTAGTACATCTAACAGCATGTCCAATTTTTCTAGAAATACATTGATGATACCCTTAGGTGACCTGTAAAGGGATACTATTACTAACTTAAGACTGTCCATAACTATACCAGTGGCTTCAAAGTTCTGTTCCTCACATAAATAATCTAGGTCCAACTTAACAATGGAGCAACTGAATGACTGATTAATATATATTGCCACACCACCTCTTATATGCAGTTTTCTACAGTAACTATTTGCTACATTATAGTTATCAAGTTTGACAACTGTAAGTACACTCTCAGTAACCCAATGTTCACTCAGACAGAAAATATCAAATTTGTTATCTAGTCCAAAACTGTTTACAATAAATTCTTTATCTATTAGTCCTTGAACATTCAGATAGCAAATTTTAAGATCATAATTGTTGTTTATTCTAGATTGAACGTTTTGGTGAGGTGTTGTGAAATTTGTTACACTACTTATCTCCTGGGCTGCTTCATCCTGCTGCCTTCCACTAAAAAATCATTTAGACGGACAGGAGGTGCTGTTTTCCGTCTACACGTAACACTTGATGCTGCTTCTCCTGCTGCAATTCTCATTTCTCCTTTTAGAGGCACTATAGTTACTGTTGCTGGTGAAACTTCTGCTGTTGATGCTACTGTTACTTCCTTTTCCACTGCTGCTACTGATAATGCCACTGGTGACTGTGACGCTTTACATGTTTGCACAGTTGTAATTTTTTCATCATAGGGTGTATCTGCAGATGTTTCTTCCTCATATGCTGTTGGTGCACTTTTCTTTTCTGTTATCATTGGCAGAAAACCTGTTGCAGGTAGTGCTATTTTTACATAGGCACCCACTCCTGCTGTCTTTATCACCTGGAGAATTTCTTTCGCCAGCACTTTCTTGCCTAGGTTGTTTCTGTGCAGTCCATGTCTAGTAAAATGCTCTCTTACTGAACTCGTTGCTTCAATGAAAGTTGTGTGCACAAAACCGCTACAAATCTTCCTGAATTTCCGATTTGTCGCGATGATTTCTTTGTTTACACACGAATCTTCCGTTAAGTCGTGTCTGTAGGGAATGTTTACAACAAATACCTTCGCCTGTGAAATTTTTCCTAGCGATTCTTTCAGTGTTCTTACAGCAAGGCTGCTTTCATTTTTATAGACATCGTTTCCCCCTCCGATTATGACACAGTTGACGTCGCTTTTCACGGAACTTTCACAGTTTTTCAGCACTTCTTGTAGAGGAGCACCAGGTTTCGAAATTCCAATCACTTTATATTCGGACTGCATATCAGACATGATTGTAGCCAGTCCCTTGCCATGACTCGTCGATAATATGTATATTTCTTCCTTCTTCTTCTCTGTTTCCTTTTTTGTCTCGTGTTCAGTTTTATTACAAGTTGCTCTCACACGATTTTTTCGTTTAATAGTATTTGATGGTAACGTGTTTCTGCTGGCACTTTTTTGTTCAACAGATCTTTCCGAGCAGTTACCTGTTACACTGAGATTTTTTGTCCGTGATTCTGAGCTGTCTGCACTTAGAACATCGTATTTATTCATTAGTGGAACACGAAAAACATTGGTATTTAAGACAGGTCGAGAGATTTTCTTAGGCCTAGTATATACACACTCTCGTTTGCCTGTTTGCGTATCTGTGGGAAGGTCCATATAGTCGATCAAACTTTTCAGCATTTCTGCATATTGTCTAGCTTTACTTAAGTCACTTTGCAGTTCTTCCCTCACACTTATTTCGAGTCCAGCGTTGCACATTTCAAATGCAGTTTCAAGACCGTCGCACTCAGTTCCACAGTCACATGTAGGCCTATGTTGACCGAGATTTGCTTCCACGAAACAACAAGAATGATACCATTTATGCGCCACTACACATATTTTAACACCTTTTATCACTTTTTTTGCACATAGCATACAATTCACTGACGGTAATTTACCGATATTCACGGAGCGATTTGCCACTACATTCATATACGCCGCCATCTTGAACTTCTGCTGTTTCCACTTAATGTGGTTTCTAACTTTCCTTCGTCTGTAATGTCGTTTTCTCTAAAAAAGGAGGTGTACAGTGATGCTCTGTGGGACTGTCTTTTAAGACAAGGCTGCTGCGTGCTCATATTTCATTTACAACTTTGTTTATCTCCTGACAAAAATGTTTTCCCATGGTAATTTAGATGCTCACCATGTTCAGTGTGCAAATTTCTTTCAAGTCTGCTAATATCCACTACATTGCATTTAGCATAAATGGAACATAGTTGTTTGATTTTAATATTTGTTTTACGAATCTCTTTGTTAACACATGAATTATAGATCAAGCCATGTCTATGAGATATCGTCACAACAATAGTGTTTTCCACCTTACTTACATCTAAAAACAATTTCAAACCTGTTATGCACTTTTTGGCTTCATTATGTGCTACATCATTTGCACCAGTCACACAAACAACAAAGTCACTGCCCCTTGTTGTATTCTTGTGTTCTAGGATGCCTTCAACATTATTTCTGTCCTCGCACCGGGTTTTACGGTGCCAGTTGCACGAATATTCGTATTCACATCCTGTAGAATATTTGCTAGCTTTCGTCCGTGGCTGTCTGCTAGAAAAAGCACATTATGTTTCTTCGTTCACTGTTTCTGGCTGTTGGCGATGTTTTTGCAGCTTCTTACAATGTTTTTATCTTCACGTTGGGTGGCTTGTTCACTTTCAATGTTTATAGAGTTGCTGCTGCTTTCTGATAACACACTGAACTTATTTGTGCACACAAGATTAGGTTTATTCCATGTATTTCATTGTGAGCAAGGCACTTTTTTAGTCACTTTGTTTGGCATTACACGAGATATAGTTTTTGAATTGTTTACACCCCTTAGGGCACTGTTTTCACTTTGAAGGGCATTTAAGTTAGGCCTATTTACGCAATTTTGACCATTACTTTCACTGGAATGTGTGTTTAAGTTGTTTATGCTCTTTTGGCGTTTACTGCTCACAACCAATGTTATTTAACTCACGGTTTTCGTTCTCAAGTTTAGTGATATCTCGTCTCAGTATATCAGCAACATTTTAATCGTTCATTTAACTTTTTGATTTCTCCTTTAACGTTATTGTTGTTGTGGTCTTCAGTCCTGAGACTGGTTTGATGCAGCTCTCCATGCTACTCTATCCTGTGCAAGCTTCTTCATCTCCCAGTACCTACTGCAACCTACATCCTTCTGAATCTGCTTAGTGTATCCATCTCTTGGTCTCCCACTACGATTTTTACCCTCCATGCTGCCCTCCAATGCTAAATTTGTGATCCCTTCATGCCTCAAAACATGCCCTACCAACCGATCCCTTCTTCTAGTCAAGTTGTGCCACAAACTTCTCTTCTCCCCAATCCTTTTCAGTACCTCCTCATTAGTTACGTGATCTACCCACCTTATCTTCAGCATTCTTCTGTAGCACCACATTTTGAAAGCTTCTATTCTCTTCTTGTCCAAACTAGTTATCGTCCATGTTTCACTTCCATACATGGCTACACTCCATACAAATACTTTCAGAAACAACTTCCTGACACTTAAATCTATATTCGATGTTAACAAATTTCTCTTCTTCAGAAACGCTTTCCTTGCCATTGCCAGTCTACATTTTACATCCTCTCTACTTCGACCATCATCAGTTATTTTGCTCCCCAAATAGCAAAATTCCTTTACTACTTTAAGTGTCTCATTTCCTAATCTAATTCCCTCAGCATCACCCGACTTAATTCGACTACTCCATTATCATCGTTTTGCTTTTGTTGATGTTCATCTTATATTTTCCTTTCAAGACACTGTCCATTCTGTTCAACTTCTCTTCCAAGTCCTTTGCTGTCTCTGACAGAATTACAATGTCATAGGCGAACCTCAAAGTTTTTACTTCTTCTCCATGAATTTTAACCCTTTTAGTGCCAAATACGATCTGATCGTGATCCAGATTTTCGGCGAAAAATGCCAGTAACGATCTGATCGTGATGCCTTTCTCATTCATTTTTTCCGCGCTTGAAGGCAAAGTTGTTAGTATTTCCTAGCGAATGAGAAAGGCATCACGATCAGATCGTTACTGGCATTTTTCGCCGAAAATCTGGATCACGATCAGATCGTATTTGGCACTAAAAGGGTTAATACCTACTCCGAATTTTTCTTTTGTTTCCTTTACTGCTTGCTCAATATACAGATTGAATAACATCGGGGAGAGGCTACAACCCTGTCTCACTCCTTTCCCAACCACTGCTTCCCTTTCATGCCCCTCGACTCTTATAACTGCCATCTGGTTTCTGTACAAATTGTAAATAGCCTTTCGCTCCCTGTATTTTATACCTGCCACCTTCAGAATTTGCAAGAGAGTATTCCAGTTAACATTGTCAAAAGCTTTCTCTAAGTCTTCAAATGCTAGAAACGTAGGTTTGTCTTTTCTTAATCTTTCTTCTAAGATAAGTTGTAAGGTTAGTATTGCCTCACGTGTTCCAACATTTCTACGGAATCCAAACTGATCTTCCACGAGGTCCGCTTCTACCAGTTTTTCCATTCGTCTCTACAGAATTCGCATTAGTATTTTGCAGCTGTGACTTATTAAACTGATAGTTCAGTAATTTTCACATCTGTCAACACCTGCTTTCTTTGGGATTGGAATTATTATATTCTTCTTGAAGTCTGAGGGTATTTCTCCTGTCTCATACATCTTGCTCACCAGATGGTAGAGTTTTGTCATGACTGGCTCTCCCAAGGCCATCAGTAGTTCTAATGGAATGTTGTCTACTCCCAGGGCCTTGTTTCGACTCAGGTCTTTCAGTGCTCTGTCAAACTCTTCACGCAGTATCTTATCTCCCATTTCGTCTTCATCTACATCCTCTTCCATTTCCATAATATTGTCCTCAAGTACATCGCCCTTGAATAAACCCTCTATATACTCCTTCCACCTTTCTGCCTTCCCTTCTGTGCTTAGAACTGGGTTGCCATCTGAGCTCTTGATATTCATACAAGTGGTTCTCTTCTCTCCAAAGGTCTCTTTAATTTTCCTGTAGGCAGTATCTATCTTACCCCTAGTGAGACAAGCCTCTACATCCTTACATTTGTCCTCTAGCCATGCCTGCTTAGCCATTTTGCACTTCCTGTCGATCTCATTTTTTAGACGTTTGTATTCCTTTTTGCCTGCTTCATTTACTGCATTTTTATATTTTCTCCTTTCATCAATTAAATTCAGTATCTCTTCTGTTACCCAAGGATTTCTACTAGCCTTCGTCTTTTTACCTACTTGATCCTCTGCTGCCTTTACTACTTCATCCCTCAAAGCTACCCATTCTTCTTCTACTGTATTTCTTTCCCCCATTCCTGTCAATTGTTCCCTTATGCTCTCCCTGAAACTCTCTACAACCTCTGGTTCTTTCAGTTTATCCAGGTCCCATCTCCTTAGATTCCCACCTTTTTGCAGTTTCTTCAGTTTCAATCTGCAGTTCATAACCAATAGATTGTGGTCAGAGTCCACATCTGCCCCTGGAAAAGTCTTACAATTTAAAACCTGGTTCCTTCTCTCCCTTTTCCTACTGACGAATTTCAGTCACCCATGACTATTAAATTTTCGTCTCCCTTCACTACCTGAATAATTTCTTTTATCTCGTCATACATTTCATCTATTTCTGCATCATCTGCAGAGCTAGTTGGCATATAAACTTGTACTACTGTAGTAGGCATTGGCTTTGTGTCTATCTTGGCCACAATAATGCGTTCACTATGCTGTTTGTAATAGGTAACCTGCACACCTATTTTTTTATTCATTATTAAACCTACTCCTGCACTGCTCCTATTTGATTTTGTATTTATAACCCTGTAATCACCTGACCAAAAGTCTTGTTCCTCCTGCCACCGAACTTCACTAATTCCCACTATATCTAACTTTAACTTATCCATTTCCCTTTTTAAATTTTCTAACCTACCTGCCCGATTAAGGGATCTGACATTCCACGCTCCGATCCGTAGAACGCCAGTTTTCTTTCTCCTGATAACGACGTCCTCTTGAGTAGTCCCAGCCCGGAGATCCAAATGGGGGACTATTTTACCTCTGGAATATTTTACCCAAGAGGGCGCCATCATCATTTAATCATACAGTAAAGCTGCATGTCCTTGGGAAAAATTACGACTGTAGTTTCCCCTTGCTTTCAGCCATTCGCAGTACCAGCACAGCAAGGCCGTTTTGGTTAATGTTACAAGGCCAGATCAGTCAATCATCCAGACTGTTGCCCCTGCAACTACTGAAAGGGCTGCTGCCCCTCTTCAGGAACCATAAGTTTGTCTGGTTTCTCAACAGATACCCCTCCTTTGTGGTTGCACCTACGGTACGGCCATCTGTATCGCTGAGGCACGCAAGCCTCCCCACCAACGGCAAGGTCCATGGTTCATGGTTATTATAAACACTATTTTTTACAATGTGCCTGTAGCTTTTTGTCTCGTTAATATTACTCACTTCTGCACTTGACGCGCTTTCCCTTAAATATTGTACAGCTTCCCAATCCGTTGTAGTTCCTACCTATTTCGTCAGCTGAACATGTAAGGCAGACTCGCATGCTTCACAACAAAACTTATTTTGTTCTTTCGAATTTCTCACGAGACGTATTTCACTGTTGCTTAGACCAACACAATCACTGTGAAACTGTTTTCTACACCATAATCCACAGATCGCGAATATTTCCGTGGTTTTTATTAATTTATTGCACTTAAGACACGATTTACTCTTGTCACTAGCCGCCATATGACTTTCCAGAAAAACAAAATGTTTATTGAGAAGAAGGAAATTAGGTCTTTGAAATGATCTATGTCCTGGAAATTAACAATCATTAGCTCACTACATTTTTTCAAGCACATGATTTGTGAACATTGTAAATTATAGATTTCTCTTAAAAGAAAAAAGTTTATGAAGAACCAAGTGTACCATTGGAACCAGTATATCTCAAATAAGCTAGTAAATAATGAATTTTAATCAAATATTGTGTAGAGAAGAATTTTAATATTTTAAATTAATGCACCTTAGTTATCACAAGGAGAGCGCAGAAAAGAAAAAAAGCATTTATATATCGAGTAGAATTATAGCAAATGCAGTTATCCCACATTTCATGTTGTGCTTGCATAGTCAGCGTACAGGTCCTTTTTTTCTTGTTTTGTATGCACGGAGGTCTTAATTTGTAAGTTTTTTCATCAGAGATGTGCATTTGTTTTTGGGTTTTGTGTTTTTTATGTTATGTACTTTACTGCACTGTATTCTTCATTATTCCTTTTTAATCATTTTTATAGCAAAGTCAACTTGTAATGTTAACATACATTTGGTTAGTACTGCTGAAATAAGCTGTTGTGTTGATGCTGCTGACTGGGAATGCATTCAAAGCCGCTCTGGGCATGGATGGGTTAGCTCTATTGGGTGGATATACCTCTGAATGTTAGACAAAGGACATACTTCTAGCACAATGGGGCACCATCCCGTTTCAGCACGGCTGTGAGGAATTATCTGAAAGCCATCTTCGGGAATCAATGGATCGTCCAAGGTGGCCTCTTGGCCTGACCACACAGGTTGCCTGACCTCACGTGTCTGGATTTCTGTCTCCTGCTGGTACCACTGTGGTCATGCCAGGAATCTTGTAATGGACATTACTCTCTAACAATCTGACAATGTACTGCATGCATACAGGCCAGTGGTCGCACATTACAGCAGTTCCTGTGAATGCCACTGCTGTAATCAGTGTGCTAAACTAACTCCTTTGTAAATTGTATCAACCATCAGAAACTGCCATCAGAAACCATATGCTACACAACTAAATATGTTTGGTTTGATGTCCTCTACCTCTTGCATTAGTTTTTTACTTTCATTATAGTGGACAACAGTAGTCATACAGCTATTCAGTCAGCTCTATTGACACAACTTGCAGTAAATTAAAATATTTCAGACTTAGCAAAATCTATACAAACTTTCTACTAACATTATATTAATAGAGTAATAATGTACTCATTTAGGACTTAATCCAAATCAGTCTAAAATTTGTGTGAAACACAAAGCGACGTTCTGGTGTGTCTTACCATCAACAACAACAATGGTGGACAAGTGCACAAATAATGTGTAATTCCTTTCAACCTCCTTGGCAGTTTTTATGATGAGGCCAATATTCCCTCATGCCAGCAAGATGATTTTCCACAAACTAAGTGAACCATGGACATTGCCGTTGGTGCGGAGGCTTGGATGCCTACGCGATGTAGATAGCCATACCATAGGTGCAACCACATGAAGGGGTATCTGTTGAGAGGCCAGACAAACATGTGGTTCCCAAAGAGGAGCAGCAGCTTTTTCAGTAGTTGCGGGGGCAACAGCCTGGATGATTGACTGATCTGGCCTTGTAACACTAACCAAAACAGCCTTGCTGTGCTGGTAAAGTGAACAGCTGAAAGCAAGGGGATACCACAGCCGTAATTTTTCCCAAGGGCATGCAGCTTTATTGGATGGTTAAATGATGATGGCGTCCTCTTGGGTAAAATATTCCGGAGGTAAAATAGTCCCCCATTCAGATCTTTGGGCGGGTACTACTCAGGTGGACGTCATTATCAGGAGAAAGAAAACGTGTTCTAAGGATCGGAGCGTGGAATGTCAGATCCCTTAATTGGGCAGGTAGGTTAGTAAATTTAAAAAGGGAAATGGATAAGTTAAAGTTAGATATAGTGGGAATTAGTGAAGTTCGGTGGCAGGAGCAACAACACTTCTGGTCAGGTGAATACAGGGTTTTAAATACAAAATCAAATAGGGGTAGTGCAGGAGTAGGTTTAGTAATGAATAAAAAAATAGGAGTGCGGGTAAGCTACTACAAACAGCATAGTGAACGTATTATTGTTTCCAAGATAGACACGAAGCCCATGCCTACTACAGTAGTACAAGTTTATATGCCAACTAGCTCTGCAGATGACGAAGAAATTGAAGAAATGTATGATGAGATGAAAGAAATTATTCAGGTAGTGAAGGGAGACGAAAATTTAATAGTCATGGGTGACTGGAATTCGTCAGTAGGAAAAGGGAGAGAAGGAAACATAGTAGGTGAATATGGATTGGGGGGAAGAAATGAAAGAGGAAGCCGCCTTGTAGAATTTTGCACAGAGCATAACTTAATCATAGCTAACACTTGGTTCAAGAATCATAAAAGAAGGTTGTATACATGGAAGAATCCTGGAGATACTAAAAGGTATCAGATAGATTATATAATGGTAAGACAGAGGTTTAGGAACCAGGTTTTAAATTGTAAGACATTTCCAGGGGCAGATGTGGACTCTGTCCACAATGTATTGGTTATGAACTGTAGATTAAAACTGAAGAAACTGCAAAAAGGTGGGAAGTTAAGGAGATGGGACCTGGATAAACTGAAAGAACCAGAGGTTGTAGAGAGTATCAGAGAGAGCATTAGGGAGTGATTGACACAAACGGGGGAAAGAAATACAGCAGAAGAAAAATGGGTAGCTTTGAGAGATGAAATAGTGAAGGCAGCAGAGGATCAAGTAGGTAAAAAGATGAGGGCTAATAGAAATCCTTGGGTAACAGAAGAAACTTGAATTTAACTTAGGAAAGGAGAAAATATAAAAATGCACTAAATGAAGCAGGCAAAAAGGAATACAAATGTCTCAAAAATGAGGTCGACAGGAAGTGCAAAATGGCTAAGCATGAATGGATAGTGGACAAATGTAAGGATGTAGACGCATATATCACTAGGGGTAAGATAGGTACCGCCTACAAGAAAATTAAAGAGACCTTTGGAGAAAAGAGGACCACTTGTATTAACATCAACAGCTCAGATGGAACAAGTACTAAGGAAAGAAGGGAAAGCAAAAAGGTGGAAGGGAGATGTATGTGAGGGTTTGTTGTTGTTGTGGTCTTCAGTCCTGAGACTGGTTTGATGCAGCTCTCCATGCTACTCTATCCTGTGCAAGCCTCTTCATCTCCCAGTACCTACTGCAACCTACATCCTTCTGAATCTGCTTAGTGTATCCATCTCTTAGTCTCCCTCTACGATTTTTACCCTCCACGCTGCCCTCCAATGTTAAATTTGTGATCCCTTGATGCCTCAGAACATGTCCTACCAACCGATCCCTTCTTCTAGTCAAGTTGTGCCACAAACCTCTCTTCTCCACAATCCTATTCAATACCTCCTCATTAGTTACGTGATCTACCCACCTAATCTTCAACATTCTTCTGTAGCACCACATTTTGAAAGCTTCTATTCTCTTCTTGTCCAAACTATTTATCGTTCATGTTTCACTTCCATACATGGCTACACTCCATACAAATACTTTCAGAAACAACTTCCTGACACTTAAATCTATATTCGATGTTAACAAATTTCTCTTCTTCAGAAACGCTTTCCTTGCCATTGCCAGTCTACATTTTACATCCACTCTACTTCGACCATCTTCAGTTATTTTGCTCCCCAAATAGCAAAATTCCTTTGCTACCTTAAGTGTCTCATTTCCTAATCTAATTCCCTCAGCATCACCCGACTTAATTCGACTACTCCATTATCATCGTTTTGCTTTTGTTGATGTTCATTTTATACCCTTATACCCTCGTTTCAAGACACTGTCCATTCCATTCAACTGCTCTTCTAAGTCCTTTGCCGTCTCTGACAGAATTACAATGTTATCGGCGAACCTCAAAGTTTTTATTTCTTCTCCTTGAATTGTAATACCTACTCCAAATTTTTCTTTTGTTTCCTTTACTGATTGCTCAAATACAGATTGAATAACATCGGGGAGAGGCTACAACTCTGTCTCACTCCTTTCCCAACCACTGCTTCCCTTTCATGCCCCTCAAGTCTTATAACTGCCATCTGGTTTCTGTACAAATTGTAAATAGCCTTTCGCTCCTTGTATTTTACCCCTGCCACCTTTAAAATTTGAAAGAGAGTATTTCAGTCAACATTGTCAAAAGCTTTCTCTAAGTCTATAAATGCTAGAAACGTAGGTTTGCCTTTCCTTAATCTTTCTTCTAAGATAAGTCATAGGGTCAGTATTGCCTCACGTGTTCCAACATTTCTATGGATTCCATACTGATCTTCCCCGAGGTCGGCTTCTACAAGTTTTTCCATTCGTCTCTACAGAATTCGCGTTAGTATTTTGCAGCTGTGACTTATTAAACTGATAGTTCGGTAATTTTCACATTTGTCAACACCTGCTTTCTTTGGGATTGGAATTACTATATTCTTCTTGAAGTCTGACGGTATTTTGCCTGTCTCATACATCTTGCTCACCAGATGGTAGAGTTTTGTCATGACTGGCTCTCCCTAGGCCGTCAATAGTTCTAATGGAATGTTGTCTACTCCTGGGGCCTAGTTTCAACTCAGGTCTTTGAGTGCTCTGTCAAACTCTTCACGCAGTATCTTATCTCTTATTTCGTCTTCATCTACATCCTCTACCATTTCCATAATATTGTCCTCAAGTACATCGCCCTTGTATAGACCCTCTATATACTCCTTCCACCTTTCTGCTTTCTCTTCTTTGCTTAGAACTGGGTTTCCATCTGAGCTCTTGATATCCATACAAGTGGCTCTCTTTTCTCCAAAGGTCTCTTTAATTTTCCTGTAGGCAGTATCTATCTTACCCCTAGTGAGATAAGCCTCTACATCCTTACATTTGTCCTCTAGCCATGCCTGCTTAGCCATTTTGCACTTCCTGTCGATCTCATTTTTTGGACATTTGTATTCCTTTTTGCCTGCTTCATTTACTGCATTTTTATATTTTCTCCTTTCATCAATTAGATTCAGTATCTCTTCTGTCACCCAAGGATTTCTACTAGCCTTTGTCTTTTTACCTACTTGATCCTCTGCTGCCTTCACTACTTCATCCCTCAGAGCTCCCCATTCTTCTTCTACTGTATTTCTTGCCCCATTCCTGGCAATTGTTCCCTTATGCTCTCCCTGAAATTCTGTACAACTTCTGGTTTAGTCAGCTTATCCAGATCCCATCTCCTTAAATTCCCACCTTTTTGCAGTTTCTTCAGTTTTAATCTACAGTTCATAACCAATAGATTGTGGTCAGAGTCCACATCTGCCCCTGGAAATGTCTTACAATTTAAAACCTGGTTCCTAAACCTCTGTCTTACCATTATATAATCTATCTGATACCTTTTAGTATCTCCAGGATTCTTCCATGTATACAACCTTCTTTTATGATTCTTGAACCAAGTGTTAGCTATGATTAAGTTATGCTCTGTGCAAAATTCTACAAGGCGGCTTCCTCTTTCATTTCTTCCCCCCAATCCATATTCACCTACTATGTTTCCTTCTCTCCCTTTTCCTACTGACGAATTCCAGTCACCCATGACTATTAAATTTTCGTCTCCCTTCACTACCTGAATAATTTCTTTCATCTCATCATACATTTCTTCAATTTCTTCGTCATCTGCAGAGCTAGTTGGCATATAAACTTGTACTACTGTAGTAGGCATGGGCTTCGTGTCTATCTTGGAAACAATAATACGTTCACTATGCTGTTTGTAGTAGCTTACCCGCACTCCTATTTTTTTATTCATTACTAAACCTACTCCTGCACTACCCCTATTTGATTTTGTATTTAAAACCCTGTATTCACCTGACCAGAAGTGTTGTTGCTCCTGCCACCGAACTTCACTAATTCCCACTATATCTAACTTTAACCTGTCCATTTCCCTTTTTAAATTTTCTAACCTACCTGCCCGATTAAGGGATCTGACATTCCACGCTCCGATCCGTACAACGCCAGTTTTCTTTCTCCTGATAACGACGTCCTCTTGGGTAGTCCCCGCCCAGAGATCCGAATGGGGGACTATTTTACCTCCGGAATATTTTACCCAAGATGACGCCATCATCATTTAACCATACAGTAAAGCTGCATGCCCTTGGGATAAATTACGGCTGTAGTTTCCCCTTGCTTTCAGCTGTTCGCAGTACCAGCACAGCAAGGCCGTTTTGGTTAGTGTTACAAGGCCAGATCAGTCAATCATCCAGACTGTTGCCCTTGCAACTACTGAAAAGGCTGCTGCCCCTCTTCAGGAACCATACGTTTGTCTGGTCTCTCAACAGATACCCCTCCGTTGTGGTTGCACCTACAGTACGGCTATCTGTATCGTTGAGGCACGCAAGCCTCCCCACGAACGGCAAGGTCCATGGTTCATGGGGGGGTAATATTATGGAAATGGAAGAGGATGCAGATGAAGATGAAATGGGAGATATGATACTGCATGAAGAGTTTGACAGAGCACTCAAAGACCTGAGTCGAAACAAGGCCCTGGGAGTAGACAACATTCCATTAGAACTACTGATAGCCTTGGGAGAGCCAGCGCTGACAAAACTCTACCATCTGGTGAGCAAGATGTATGAGACAGGTGAAATACCCTCAGACTTCGAGAGAAACATAATAATTCCAATCCCAAAGAAAACAGGTGTTGATAGATGTGAAAATTACTGAACTATCAGTATAATAAGTCATGGCTTCAAAATAATAACACAAAGTCTTTACAGACAAATGGAAAAACTGGTAGAAGCTGACCTCATGGAAGATTAGTTTGGATTCCGTAGAAATGTTGGAACACGTGAGGCAATACTGACCCTATGACTTATCTTAGAAAAAAGATTAAGGAAAGACAAACCTACAATTGTAGCATTTGTAGACTTGGAGAAAGCTTTTGACAATGTTGGGTGGAATACTCTCTTTCAAATTCTGAAGGTGGCAGTGGTCAAATACAGGGAACGAAGTTTCAGGTTCGAATCCTGCCTCGGGCATGGATGTGTGTGATGTCCTTAGGTTAGTTAGGTTTAAGTAGTTCTAAGTTCTAGGGGACTGATGACCACAGTAGTGAAGTCCCATAGTGCTCAGAGCCATTTGAACAGGGAACGAAAGGCTATTTACAATTTGTACAGAAACTAAATGGCAGTTATAAGAGTCAAGAGGCATGAAAGGGAAGCAGTGGTTGAGAAGGGAGTGAGACAGGGTTGTTGCCTATTCCAAATGTTATTCAATCTGTATATTGAACAAGCAGTTAAGGAAACGAAAGAAAAATTTGGAGTGTGAATTAATGTGGTGGCAGATTACCTATCTCGACTGAATGCACTGTCAGTTGACATCAACTACGTTGATCTCACCAAAGCTTAACAGCGGGACCCGCAATATTGTGCAAGATACTACAAAACTAGAACGGCATACCACTTGCAATTGATGGTGTCACTCGCGGCGTCAATGTGACACTCTTACCAGATGTGGTGGTGGAAGTGACGGTGAGGGCTTTTGAACAAGTGTGGATATCAGACGTCTGATGCCCAGCATCCATCACTATCTACTAGGGCCACCTCTTTTAGTCTGTCCCGTTCTCTGAACTGTGTAATGTTTGTGGGGTTGAAAATTACCACACCACAGCCTACCATTCACAGACCAAAGAACTGGTGGAAAACAAATCAAACACTCGAGGCAGAAATCACGTGTCACAGGGGCCAGTGGACAGAGTCTTTATGTCAGGTCATATAGGGTGCTCGTTCCACATTCAAAGAAGACCTCTGGGTCTCTTTGGCAGAGATTTTATATGGTGGACTGTTCAACCCACCATCAGATTTCATGTCCTGAGTACAACCAGCAGCAACTACAGTGCTACCAGCTCAAGTCCAGAGAGTGACAAAACACATTACATGAACAAGAATACCACTGCCCTAGTCCCACAGCTCCCCAAATCATTTTGTGCTTTTAAGGCTCTAGCAGAATGCAAGTATATGATGATGTGGAATGATACAATCAGACTAGCACTGAAGCCACCATGTTCTGGACCACATTGGGTACCGAAACGTGAAGACAACATGTTCAACATACCATTACGTAGGAAGCTGGTCACCAGCTACGTTGCTGCTTCAAACATGCCTGGATTCCATGAAATACACCAGCAGAGACAACACAATGAGCTGCTCGACCAGATGACAAGACTCACTTTGCACGGGTCACAATGGAAAAGACAGTCAGAAAATTAATAATGATTTCGAGGTGAGCCTTGATGTGCAACAATTCCAGCCAAATGAAATAGGTGTAAAACCAGTGGACGATTTTGTCGTTGTTGAAGGGCAGGTTGAGAACGATTTTATTTCCAGACATGTCACTCGCTGCTCCAAGCTACCCAATGGTGCAGATCCAAATCACACCTATCAGCCGACTTCTTCCTAACTGTCACAGGTGCTAGGAAACAGCTGACTCCTGTAAGTCCTCACGAAGCAAAGCATAATAGTGCACCACCTCTTTCGTCACAGCCGGAACCGATCATTTCGCCACGACAGCCCAAATTCTTCTATGCTGACCAGCAATAGCCATTGTCATCTGTGTAACAAAAACGAGGGGTGGGGAGCGGGGGGGGGGGAGGTGGTGGGTGAGGAGGCACCTTCACTGCAGCTGATGTGCTTCCTCACTGACAATCTGCTGCCCACTCGTGTTGTTC
Source organism: Schistocerca piceifrons (assembly GCF_021461385.2). Taxonomy (NCBI): domain Eukaryota; kingdom Metazoa; phylum Arthropoda; class Insecta; order Orthoptera; family Acrididae; genus Schistocerca; species Schistocerca piceifrons. Next base: position 17,465,040 of record NC_060145.1, read on the forward strand.
CTTGCACCCACCACGAAATGTTTGGTCATGCACAACTGCACAAGAACACGTCAACAGCTATTATCTTTATCGATGACATCCTTCCTCTACTGCTCCATACTGAACTGGGGAGGGGTAGGGGGGCTCTGTGCCCTGAGGGGACCTCACCGTCCACAACGTAGATTATTACATAGATGGGGATCTTTGGTGGTAATGTGAGTTTGGTACTACTGGGAGGGGTAGTTTTATCTTTGATGTCCTAGCCTGCTCAGATCGCTATGATCAACTGTACTGTGTGCATGTATTTCTGTTCAACATCCATCATCGGTAACAGAGTGTGTGTTAACAGCATCAACTAGCATCCTGTTTCAGTCTATGTGCATTCCCCTCTCTAATCTCTACAACCTTTTGATTCTTTATTTTTCTAAAATACATCTAAAGGTGTCCTCTTCTATCCAAAATAAGAAATACACTGAAGAGCCAAAGAAAATGGCACACCTGCCTAGTATCGTGTACTATCCCTGCAAATGTGCAGAAGTGCAGCAACACGATGTGGTATGGATTCGACTAATGTCTGAAGTAGTGCCGGAGGGAACTGACACCGTGAATCCTGCAGGGCTGTCCGTAAATCAGTAAGAGTACAACGGATTGGAGACCTCTTCTGAACAGTATGTTGCAAAGCATCCCAGATATGCTGAATAATTTTCATATCTGGGAAGTTTGGTGGCCAGCGGAAGTGTTTGAACTCAGAAGAGTATTCCTAGAGCTACTCTGTAGCAATTCTGGACGTGTGGGGTGTCACATTGTCCTACTGGAATTTCATAAGTCCATCGAAATGCACAATGCACAGGAATGAATGCAGGTGATCAGACAGAGTGCCTACGTACGTGTCACCTGTCAGAGACGTATCTAGGCGTATCAGGGCTCCCATATCACTCCACCTGCACACGCCCCACACCATTAAAGGCCGTTAACCAGCTTGAACAGTCTCCTGCTGACATGTAGAGTCCATGGACTCATGAGGTTGTCTCCATACCTGTACACATCAATCCGCTCGATACAATTTGAAACGAGACTCGTCCGACGAGGCAACACGTTTCCAGTCATCAACAGTCCAACGTCGGTGTTGATGGGTCCAGGCGAGGTGTAAAGCTTTGTGTCGTGTATTAATCAAGAGTACACGACTATAACACCACATTCAAACTCACTTAAATCTTGATAACTTGTCATTGTAGCAGCAGTAACCGATCTAACAACTGTGCCAGACACTTTTTATCTCGTATAGGCGTTGCCGACTGCAGCGCCGTATTTGATGAACCCATAGACGAGATGCATATCGGCCGATTCTTCATCAGGAAACCTATCCGTACTGTTGTGTATCACTCGTAACGTAAAACTGAGAACGCCGGAAAAAGCAACCCGGGAAACTGGACCAAGCAGTAAACGTATGCTTTACTGTTGCCAAAAGCAAGTACCATTAGTGAATGGCACAAGACTGTTTGCAAACAAGACACACGGCCACACCGCCGACACTTTCACTGTTGTGCAAATATTTTCCGTGCAATAACAATACAAGGGCTAAGAAATCAAACAAAGTGGAAGTACTCTGTAACGAGCCACCGATGATGATGAGTCCTTAATGCCGAAACACTCGAAAAATGTTCCCTCCTCAGAAATTTTGTCGGTGGAGTTGTAGTTGGCCATGTATACATGCGAAATGGCCTTTTCACCAGAATGACAATGCTTCTTTTGTACATTACTTATGCCGTTTGCTGATCCACGGTGATAGACCATATTTTATTTTAAAGTATGCTTTGTCGAGTAGAAGGCATATGATATTTAAAATCCGTGTTTATAATTCAGCAGTAAGGTTTTCCATTGTAGGGTCGTACGTAAAAAAAATATTATTGGGTCCGACAGAAAAATTAAAAAAATTTAATCGCTTCCGATTGGAAAAACCTTGGCAGTATAGTTCTTGTTCGGGCATCTCCAGTCCTCACCATTAGCACACGACGTAAGGGCGGAGCATTTTTTTTATGTGGGGTGGAGCCCCTTCACTCCCATATCGGCATGATGGCCAATGCAGAAGTCCACCGCCATCTCTGCATATTGGTTAGTTTCCACTAAGCAGGACGCGATGTTTGCGTGTGTCTGATTATGGTTAACCATTAATACATGCTCAACTGGAGATAGATGGGGTCGAAAGTTGAACGAAGGGTAGCAGTTTGAAGGGCAGAGGAAGAAACGAGCCAAGGCCAAAAAGGCCTCTGCGATAGTTGGGTCGATTTGAAAGAACAGTAGTGACGCTGTGGAGCGGTGCTACCCAGCGGTTGCAGCTGGGTACCGGTGTTGGATTCTTGGTCAGCATCAGCATTGTCGCTGCTGTGCAGGGGCTTGCCGATGTTGTCGCCTGTGAGCGTACGTTGGCTCGTCATAGCTTGTTATGTCCTTGCTAGTGGTGTCTTTGGCCGCTTGTGCTTCCCCCTATGGTTGTGTGTGGGAACAAGGTGGGACATCAGCTTCTATATCTGCCGGGCAAGTCGCGGAGTTATGACGGGATGATTCATGAACCCTTCCTCGATCTTTTCTGAGTGTAAATTTCACTGGGTGTATATTTCACTGGGAGCACTTTACAGGGCACTGTTTTACAGAGACGAAGAACTTCGCACACAATAGAGAGGCGTCGAGGAGCTGCGTCAAACCAGTCTTCGGACTGAACACCACCACAACAAACAACAACAACAACAACAACCTATGTCTTCCCATTCAGGGATAACTCATGACTGAGGAAGAAAGAGCATGATAATACGTGATGTCAACGATTATAAAGAATCCGCCTCGACTGCAAATAGAAACCAGATGTTGACCTAAGTTTCGGTGAGGATAACCACGCCTTCTTCGTAAACACATTATCGTCGAAGATCCGGTTGAAGGAAAAATGGTTACTCTCGCGTTCGTTCCTGTTGGCGATTGTTTTCTTGCAAATAACATTAAATTTGTCGACTTCTTGCAGGGCATAGAACAGTCACTTGCAACCCCAAGAATTAGTATTCCTTTTTCTTAGCTGTTTCATCAGTTCTGCAGTTTACAGCGTTATGTCAACTCAGGTAATTACGGCGCAGAAACGAATTTAACTTGAGAGGGGAAAAGGTGAAAATTCTTGAACTGAAAAGGGTCGGCATGTCCTAAATATTTCTCACAGCTTTTGAAAATTTCCCTATTCTCTTTTCTATTCCAAGCAACAGTGAGAAAAAATGAAAGAGTTTTTTCGTTAATGGCATTTCAGTTGACTGAAGAGAAAGAAACCATTGCTTGGCACAGGCAGTTATGGGGATCGTCATGGTGAAATATAATTTCAAAACATCTCCTCTGAACAGTTCTACAATTTTGTGGTGCAAGAAACGAATTCATCACCTTTGACCAAAGTGGGTGCCACTGACAAATATAAATGAAACACTGCTGCAGCTGTGACTAAGATTCTCGATTATAGCCAGGTAAGCGTTTTTTCTCTGTAAGCTATCATGCTGATAATGACTTTAGTATTTGCGCCTATTTGCAATGAGTCTCCTCTTTTTAAAATGGTCAGTGTTATCATCATAAACAATTTTTTCCCATCTGCTTATCCTACTGAAGAACTGTTTTGCAAGGCGGAGAAATACGTAACAAGCAGTAACAATGAGCTGCTGCTGCATATCGACACTGGATCAGCTATTCATCATTTCTTCAGCGTTCTCAGCTTGCTTGACAAGTGTTCTACTCCACAGAACGTGTAATAACAAAAGTCATGTATAAAGCTCTCTATGGGAAAAACAGAGCTGAAGACAATCATGTAAACATTGTCTCAGGTTTTGTCGACGTGACATTAATACCGAGCGATGCGCTGCAATGGTGGGCACACTGGGCTCACGTCCAAACACGTGCTAGCCATGCAGATTTAGGTTTTCCGTAATTTCCTAAAGCCCTCCAGGCAAATGCCAGGATGGTTCCTTTGAAAGGACATGCCCAATTTCCTTCACCATCCTTGACACAATCCGAGCTGTGCTCTCTCTCTCTAATGACCTCTACGTCGATGGGACATTGAATCCGATCTTCCTTTTTTTGCTCGACTGATTAATAGTGTTCTCGCGAATGTTCTGCCAAGCTGCTGTTTCCATTTTATGCGGAAAATTTTGACGAGCTACTGAGCTGTCTTCTTCAGGTGCTGATGTTACGTGTAGAGTCCACACAGAGTACCGTGGCCAGTTGGGGCGGAGTCGGCAGGGCACGCGTGGCATAGCGGTAGTGGTGGGGGGTATGGGAAGGCGCTGTAGGGGAAATGCCGAGTGCCGGAGGGGAAGCGCCATTCTAAACTGAAGCCTTCGCTCACATTTTTTATGAATACTATGCAGGATCCCTCCACACCCACACTTGCACAGCGACCATTCAAAAAGATCCAATCTCATCTCTGCTTTGGTTAGTATCTAAAAAGGATTTCGCCGAAAATGCAACGATTTATTTTTGCCTGGCTTGTTAACCATTTGAAACTTTCAGAGATGTGTCACTAGGGGGTGAATTTTGGGTAACGCCTGCACATTTATCTTCTTTGCTGTACTACAATTTGCGTCTTTTGTCAAAACACGGTGGTGTTTACACAGTCTCACCTCGCTAACATGTTGTGCAGATACAACTGCGAGAGAATTCTGAAACTGGTTTGTTGAGTGAGGAATCGAGGAAAAGTGAGATCCGTAGCTTCTGAAAAAGCACATCCTCCATACAAAATAAACATGATGGTGACACATAAAGGCCACCACCGAAGTCCAAAGAAAGATGCGATATCCAGAATGAGATTTTCACTCTGCAGTGGAGTGTGAGCTGATATGAAACTTCCTGGCAGATTAAAACTGTGTGCCCGACTGAGACTCGAACTCGGGAGCTTTGCCTTTCGCGGGCAAGTGCTCTACCATCTGAGCTACCGAAGCACGACTCACGCCCAGTACTCACAGCTTTACTTTTGCCAGTATCTCGTCTCCTACCTTCCAAACTTTACAGAAACTCTCCTGCAAACCTTGCAGAGGAGACGAGATACTGGCAGAAGTAAAGCTGTGAGTACCGGGCGTGAGTCGTGCTTCGGTAGCTCAGATGTTAGAGCACTTGCCCGTGAAAGGCAAAGGTCCCGAGTTCGAGTCGCGGTCAGGCACACAGTTTTAATCTGCCAGGAAGTTTCAAAGATGCGATATGTTAGCTAAATTTCATACACAGAAACATGTTGTGTAATACGCACCATTTTCGAATTTCGTGCAGTGCCTTACTTCCACGTAAATACGAGGGTTGTCCAGAAAGTAAGTTCCGATCGCTCGCGAAATGGAAACCACAGTGTAAAACAGAAACGTTTTATTTGCAACAGTTAGATACACCTTCGACCTACTTCTCTACAAAGTCGCCGCTCCAACTTTGAGTGTTGTCGTATTGTTGTACCAACTTTCCAATATCCTCGCCATAGAAAGCAGCCGCCCGTGCTTTCGGCCAGTTATCTGCACTGGTCTGCATCTCGTTGTCTGTGGAAGAATTTTGTCTTCATAGCCAGAGGTTCTTGTGAGCAGAGATGGGACTCAAGGGAGCCAATTACGGACTGTATTGTGGGTGGTCAAACACTTCTCATAGGAAACGCTGCAGGAGCGACTTCATTGCCCCTGCAGTGTGCGGCCGAGAATTGGCATGAAGAAGGAACTGCTCGGCAGTTGTGGTATGTGGGTTGCATGACACAGGCGAAATCTCTAACTAGGCCCTCATACATGGCGGGAGACGCTATTCCCTACGCATCATTAGGTGCTCACTGTTTACTCAAAACTGAAAAGAGCGACGCGACACGATCGACGGACATACTAGAGACACTGCCCAACACATCTGCGCAAAGCTTTACCGGATTTTCCCAGTGGTTTCCATTTCGCGACCGATCGGAACTTACTTTCTGGACAACCCTCGTATCACAATAACTGTGACCATTTGCGAAATGATGGGCACGTCATAATGAATCTGACATACAAAGCTACAAGTAAAGCAAAAATGAAATTTTTTACCGAATAATCTGTGCAAAATCGTTTGAGAAAGTCTGCAAGGTGTGCTCCTCTATTCTGTCATCGCTGACCGGCCGAAACGTGGCACTCTGTTGGCTTCTTGCGAACAAACGAATGAACTTGCCCAGCGCTTTGGTCGAAAATTGGTCGCTGTACATCGCCACCGTATCCTGTGCAGACTCTGCTCCGTGCCTGGAGTCCAGTCAACTGTTGTTGCTATTGCGCCGCTATTGACAGCTGGCTGATAAACGCGGGTATTTATTTTGAAAATTTTCTGTTAGAAACAAAAACAAAAAGTGAACTACGTTTGTAGTGAAGTATGGAAAAAATTTCATTTTCACGTATTCGTGAAATCACCTTTGGTGTTGTGAAACTGTTGTACAAAGAAATATGCTTTGTGTACAAATGTATAAGTGCAGCATCCAAATTAAGAAGCATGATCTCACGATTCCAAACAATTTCTGTACGCTGGGCAAAGCTGCTCCGTGTGTCTATAGCGTGATTTTCTAAACATCTCTGTGGCTTCGCCTCTCCATAGCACCGTAGATGGCTATTGTTGTCACTGACAATCGTTTGTGTTCCACAGTTTCTTAAAGCTGTCAAAAGCGCTGCAAGGTGTCACAGATTTACTTAAGCTGGCTCAAGCGTAGATCTTCTTAGTAGGAAAGAATAAATGTGTTAAAACTTCATGCATGATGAGGCATTTTTTCACTATTCCAGTGTTCATGACGTCATATCTCCTAACCTACGTGCCATAAAGTGTTGTAATTTTGTAGGTACATTCGGCGGCATATGTGGATACAGTGTACAAAATGTGTTGCGAATAGCGTGGGTGGAAAAGATGTAATAAATTTAAATGTCATTAGAATGGGACAGTTTTTCACGCATCTCAGTGTTTATGACCTCATTTCTCCTGAACTATGTGTGGTACCATGATATACGTTTGAAGGTGAGTTTAAGGGCATTTGTGGATACTGCCTGTGATATTTATTGCAAATGCAGTTAGTAGCACAGAAGTAATACATTTATACGTCATGCATAGTGAGGCAGTTTTTCATGCATCTTATTGTTTCTGACGCCATATCTCTTGAACTATGATAGGTAGACGGTTCTTGCCCCCACAGCGGTTGTTGCATGACAGTAAGGGGTATGTGTACATAGTTCAGTTGAAATCGGTCTGGTGGTTTAGGAGGAGATCTCGAACACACACACACACACACACACACACACACACACACACACACACAGATAGATATACACTCCTGGAAATTGAAATAAGAACACCGTGAATTCATTGTCCCAGGAAGGGGAAACTTTATTGACACATTCCTGGGGTCAGATACATCACATGATCACACTGACAGAACCACAGGCACATAGACACAGGCAACAGAGCATGCACAATGTCGGCACTAGTACAGTGTATATCCACCTTTCGCAGCAATGCAGGCTGCTATTCTCCCATGAAGACGATCGTAGAGATGCTGGATGTAGTCCTGTGGAACGGCTTGCCATGCCATTTCCACCTGGCGCCTCAGTTGGACCAGCGTTCGTGCTGGACGTGCAGACCGCGTGAGACGACGCTTCATCCAGTCCCAAACATGCTCAATGGGGGACAGATCCGGAGATCTTGCTGGCCAGGGTAGTTGACTTACACCTTCTAGAGCACGTTGGGTGGCACGGGATACATGCGGACGTGCATTGTCCTGTTGGAACAGCAAGTTCCCTTGCCGGTCTAGGAATGGTAGAACGATGGGTCCGATGACGGTTTGGATGTACCGTGCACTATTCAGTGTCCCCTCGACGATCACCAGTGGTGTACGGCCAGTGTAGGAGATCGCTCCCCACACCATGATGCTGGGTGTTGGCCCTGTGTGCCTCGGTCGTATGCAGTCCTGATTGTGGCGCTCACCTGCACGGCGCCAAACACGCATACGACCATCATTGGCACCAAGGCAGAAGCGACTCTCATCGCTGAAGACGACACGTCTCCATTCGTCCCTCCATTCACGCCTGTCGCGACACCACTGGAGGCGGGCTGCACGATGTTGGGGCGTGAGCGGAAGACGGCCTAACGGTGTGCGGGACCGTAGCCCAGCTTCATGGAGACGGTTGCGAATGGTCCTCGCCGATACCCCAGGAGCAACAGTGTCCCTAATTTGCAGGGAAGTGGCGGTGCGGTCCCCTACGGCACTGCGTAGGATCCTACGGTCTTGGCGTGCATCCGTGCGTCGCTGCGGTCCGGTCCCAGGTCGACGGGCACGTGCTCCTTCCGCCGACCACTGGCGACAACATCGATGTACTGTGGAGACCTCACGCCCCACGTGTTGAGCAATTGGGCGGTACGTGCATCCGGCCTCCCGCATGCCCACTATACGCCCTCGCTCAAAGTCCGTCAACTGCACATACGGTTCACGTCCACGCTGTCGCGGCATGCTACCAGTGTTAAAGACTGCGATGGAGCTCCGTATGCCACGGCAAACTGGCTGACACTGACGGCGGCGGTGCACAAATGCTGCGCAGCTAGCGCCATTCGACGGCCAACACCGCGGTTCCTGGTGTGTCCGCTGTGCCGTGCGTGTGATCATTGCTTGTATAGCCCTCTCGCAGTGTCCGGAGCAAGTATGGTGGGTCTGACACACCGGTGTCAATGTGTTCTTTTTTCCATTTCCAGGAGTGTATTTTTGTGATGTCTATGGATTGTGAGTTCGACTCCAGAACTGCCACTGTGCGCAATTTATGCTGTTTTGTTTTTCGGAGCCGACAATGATATTCCATGAAAGGCACGTACTCCCTGTGTTGCCCAGCTATGATGGATTTTATGGCCGACGAGAACCTAATAAACTGAGTGCTGGACCGCAAGCTCCGGTTAAACTCAAACCTCTGTCGCTTTTTATTACGTTTTACGACCTCTTTATTTAGGCAGACTGCTTAACTACGCTGTTCAAGAAACTTGGAGTTTGTGCCGCGATACCCGGTCTCGTAATATTTCATTTCACGATTGTATTCGAGGCAATACTCGGCGTCCCTTCTTCGTTACAGTCAAAATCGAGAACGCCTGAGAAAGAAGTAAAGACTGAGACAGAGCAAGAAAAGACAAGAATAGCTTATATACGGTATGCTATCCCAGTATTCTGAATGACTCGTAAACTAGACACGCAGTACATTTCGGTCCCGTCATCGAAGATAAAATGTCTTCCTTGCAAAGTTAAGGACTATCTAGATCTGCGAAACCACGTGTGCACGATATTGCGAATGTGGCATGCCTCGCGAAGGTTAAAAAAAATGGCTCTGAGCACTATGGGACTTAACTTCTAAGGTCATCAGTCCCCTAGAACTTAGAACTACTTAAACCTAACTAACCTAAGGACACCACACTCAACCATGCCCGAGGCAGGATTCGAACCTGCGACAGTAGCGGTCGCGCGGTTCCAAACTGTAGCGCCTAGAACCGCTCGGCCACCTCGGCCGGCGCCTCGCGAAGGGCAGTTATTACAAGAGCCGAGGGGAGTTGCGAGGAATATCAGCGACACACCCGCCTACGAGAACCGAGGAGATCAGCTCTCGCGGAGCATTGCCTCGAATATAATCACGAAATGAAATGCGAAGTGAGCAGTATCGCGGTGAAAAGGGCCACGTTCCTGGGCTAGAATAATCAAGGAGTCTTTCGGAATAGAAGTGTCGGTAAACCTCATAAACAGGGACGGAGGTTTCAATTTAAACAAACACTGGGACCGGCACGCAGTTTATTAATATCTCGCAAGCCGTCACGGAAACGCTGAGAGTGTACGCGTCTTACATAACATCGTTGCGGGCTCCGAAAAACAAAATAGCACCAGTGCGGTCATTGGAAGGTTGGGAATCGAACTCACAGTCATCTACACTGAAGCAGCAAAGAAACTGGTATAGGCAGGCGCATTCAAATACAGAGATATGTAAACAGAATACGGCGCTGTGGTCGGCAGCACCTCTATAAGACAACACGTGTCTGGCGCAGTTGTTAGATCGGTTACTGCTGCTACAATGGCAGGTTATCAAGATTTAAGCGAGTTTGAACCTGGTGTTTTAGTCGGCGCGCGAGCGGCGGGACACAGCATCTCCGAGGTAGCGATGAAGTGGGGATTTTCTCGTACGACCATTTCACAAGCGTACCACGAATATCAGGAACCCGGTAAAACATCAAATCTCCGACATCGCTGCGGCTGGAAAAAGAGCCTGCAAAAACGGGACCGACGACGAGTGGTAGAAGTGCAACTGTTCCGCAAATTTCTGCAGATTTCAGTGCTGGGCCATCAACAACTGTCAGCGTACGAACCATTCAACGAGACATGACCGATATGGGCTTTCGGAGCTGAAAAAATGGTTCAAATGGCTCTGAGCACTATGGGACTTAACGTCTGAGGTCATCAGTCCCCTAGAACTTAGAACTACTTAAACCTAACTAACCTGAGGACATCACACACATCCATGCCCGTGGCAGGATTCGAACTTGCGACCGCGCGGCTCCGGACTGAAGCGCCTAGAACTGCTCGGATACCGCGGCCGGCTTCGGAGCGGAAGTCCCACTCGTGTACCCTTGATAACTGCACGACACAAAGTTTTACGCCTCTCCTGGGCCCGTCAAGCATGTTGCCTAGTCGGACGAGTGTTGCTTCAAATTATATCGAGCTGGCGAACGTGAGCAGGTTTGGGGACAGCCTCACGAATCCGCTTACCCTGCATTTCAGCAGGGGACTGTCCAAGCTGGTGGAGGCTGTGTAATGGTGTGGGGCGTGTCCAGTTGGAGTGATATGGAACCCCTGATACGTCTAGATACGACTCTGACAGGTGACACGAACGTAAGAATCCTCTCTGATTACCTGCATCCATTCCTGTGCATCGTGCATTCCGACGGACTTCAAGCAGGACAATGCGACACGCCACACGTGCAGAATTACTACGGAGTGGCTCCAGGAACACTCTTCTGAGTGTTAACACTTCCGCTGGCCGACGAACTCCCCAGACATGAAAATTATTGAGCATATCTGGGATGCTTTGCAACATGTTGTTCAGAAGAGATCTCCATCCACTCGTACTTTTACGAATTTATGAACAGCCCTGCAGTATTCATGGTGTCAAATCCGTCCAGAACTATTTCGGGCATTATTCGAGTCCACGGCACGTCGTGTTGCGGGGTCCCTACACGATATTAGGCAGGTGTTCCAGTTTCTTGGGCTCTTCGGTGTATAAACAGTGGCGTGCCAACAACAATTTAGTCTGTTTGGAATCGAGGCAAGGAGTACACATAACAGAAAAATGGCAGCACCTGAAGAACAGTGAGGGGTGGTCGTCGAAATATCGTGCAGAAACCGGAAACAGCAACTCGGAAGAACGTGGACAAGTACACCATTCATCGTGCAAATGCTCAGTATGTTCCCATATTTTTCGCTGAGGAAGTGTGCAGTAATCGTAGATCTGGCTCCTACTTCGTAACGAAAGAGTGAAATGACGATCTGTCGAACACGCACATAACTATCTAACTCGTCACGATACGGAGATATCGCGGCAGTGAGGGGCGAGCTGTTGCCGGACGCTGAGCGATGATTTCGCGCGATCGGGTGGGGAGTGAGCGGTCAGTGCGCGAGGGGGGGGAGGGGGGGAGGAGGGGGAGGAGGCGCCCGCGCCCAGTTCCTCGCGGGACTCTACCGTGACGTCACGCCGGCTCTCTTCCTCGGTGTGTCCGCCGCGCGCAGTGTAGCTCCGTCAAGCACCGCGAACGGGGTCCGTGCAGGCGGGCGTGCTGCTTGCAATGGCGAGACGGCTGAACGAGGAGGATCCGGGAGACGGTAAGGCCGCTGCGCCGCGATTACTCTCTGCAGCGCCGCCTGCTCAGCTCTTGTTTGTGGCTTCGGTCGGAAGTGGCAGCTGCGTCTCGAAAACTGCTACGGTTTACGCCAGTGTTTACCGGAACCTCTATCTGGCGAGATAAGCACACCGATTTCAGTGACAGTTGCAGGTTAGGTGTTACTGTCGGTGCCAGTTCGCTCCAAATCTCTCGCCTGGACTGGATATCTTTGATGTTTCAGCCGTAAGCGACAGCACAGTTCTTCAAAACTCGACGCATGTCTGCATCTGCTTCCGTAATGTGTGATTCACTGTGCATTGCGTGAGACAGGATACTCTCTTTATTGTACCACACACGTGCAGGTTTCCTCGCTTTCCACTCGCGGATGGAGCGCGCCAAAGCATCGCTGCTTGTACGGCTGTGGTCTGAGACGTTATTCGCCCCGGGTCTGTGTGCTCGATCTCTACTGAGTGGACACGTAGCGGCCTGAGAAATATTCGTAGTTTCTGCCCCGAAAGGCGCGACGGTTCTCGAAGATTGCGCAGCGTCTTCTCGGGAGTTGTACTGCTTCTTTTCTCGCGTGTCTGCCAGCTGATATTTATCAGCATTTATGTTAGATCCCTGGTTAATGAAAACAGTATGTGGCAGTTCGCACCGCGTCTCTGTATACGCTTCATGTCCTGCGTCAGTGCGACAGGTACGGGCCCCGAAGGTTTAGCAGTACGCAAATGCGGTCAGTACGAGTGTTTTCTATGCAATGTCTTTCGTGGACAAAGTGCAGTTCTCCAGAGCCTCACCAACTAATAACAAAAATTCAAATGGCTCTGAGCACTATGGGAGTTAACTTCTGAGGTCATCAGTCCCCTAGACTTAGAACTACTTAAACCTAACTAACCTAAGGACATTACAAACATCCATGCCCGAGGCAGGATTCGAACCTGCGACCGTAGCTCTCGCGCGGTTCCAGGCTGTAGCGCCTAGAACTAATAACAGCCTGTTTGTCATGTGTCTTGCCTACAAATTGCAACAAAACAAGCCCTGGCGGAACCACGTTTCTCCTTATTGAAGTGTACGATACCCTCCCACTACCAGCCAGATTTGAACTCTGTTTTACTTTTAAATTTTGCAAACAATTGCATAGACTTAAATAAACATATTTAATTTCTAAATACAAATTCTTCTGCAATTTCTATTTTCTATTGAATGTCAATATCTTCGAAAAGTAAAGAAATTCTGAAAAGTGATTTTCTTAAATTCATCGACAAAACCTTTTTAAAAGTAAACGAAAATATCTTTTGTTAATTTTAAAACACAATTACACTTACTTCTCAAACGTCAGTCACGAGTTATATATTTTATATGTTTCCAAGTCACATCAAGGTCGATAACATAACAACACAGGAAGTTATTTACAATTTTTTTACAAATATTTAATTTACGTCACTTATAGTTCACTGCAAAAAGATTTACATAAATAACAACTCTATCAGAGAAACCAATAAACTAAAACGTATGTAAATTCTGGAAATACAAATCACTCAATTTACTCGGGAGTGTTGTTCTCGAAACTTCTGGAACCGTCAGCCGCGCGGTTTGAGGTGTCATGTCACGGACAGACAGGCCCCTCCGTCAGAGGTTCGAGTCCTCCCTCTGGCATCGGTGTGTGTGTTGTTCTTAGCGTAAGTTAGTTTAAGTAGTGTTTAAGTCTAGGGACCGATGACCTAAGCAGCTTCGTCCCTTAGGAATTCACACACTTTTGAACCGTCAGCTGATGTGTTTCATCACACGTAGCGTCGCTTGTCATGCAGCTGTTCTACACAAAGTTTAGAGGGAAGACGTGTGAGGCATGTTCCTGTGATGCAATTAGAGCGTATTAAAAGGCTTTGAAACCGATGTGTATCATGTCTGTACACAACTGCGTTTATGTGGATGATGTGGTGAAAGACAGTACTCCAATAAAAGTGCAAGATTAAGAAACAATATCGCCTTCCATGCACGTTATTTAAAGAAGCCACTTGCGACGAATTTTAACACAATGATAACAACAGGAGCCAGCGTAATGAAAGTGAAATTTTATTACATTTTAATAAAATGTTTTGATTTAAGCGCTGGTTCTTTATCCATGACAACAAACTGCTTTTCAGTATTATGCTAGGTCGCTGACATGTAAACTCAGTGCTGGTATTTTCATTACAGAATCGTCATAAAGTGAACCTGTAACGTCTCTCTACACTTGCTCACTCCGAAATATTTCCGTGGCATAGCTGACACTGCTTTTGATTCGTTAATCCTGTAGTCAAAGTATGCCACTTTTTTAGGTGTAGTGAAGTGCACAAGTTCGCATTTCTCTTGATTAAGAGCTAGTCTTTGCACTACGCCGATCTTTTCTCGGGATTTGACTAGACGTTTCTTCAATTTTTAGCAGGTACAATGTTATCGTAGGTAACTGCATCATCTACGAAACTCCCGAGCTGCAACTAACCCTGTTCGCTAAGTCATCAATGTAGGACGGCCCTTCTACGCTCACCCGCGTCACAGCGGGTGTTCTCCAGTGTTTTAGGTGACTCTCTAAACGTTCTGCGTCCTGCTGGCCGTGTGGAAGTTTCCAGTCAGGGCGAGAAGAGGCGGGAGGGGCTGGATAGGAGGCGTTCGGATAACTCAGGATAAACAGTTTCTCATCCATGCGTGTAGTAGTAGTTGTAAATACCGTATAATATTCTACACAGAAGGTTTGTACGTGCCGAACTTAGCTTCCGCTAAAGCAGACTCACCGTTACTTTTAACCCTAGACAATATTGTAAACGTATTAATTACGAATATAAGCAAAGATTATTTGTATCCTAATTGTCGCCTAAAGTCGTATGGCAATGTAATATTTCACTTCGTCTTGAGTTACATCTCACGAACTCGATACCTATATTTTACTTGACACTACTCGCACATGTTTCAGTATAAACATGTTGCCGGCATCGAATGAAACAAGTTTACCGTTACCGGTCACTGTTTATTTATATCCACAACGCGTTTTGAGGGTTTAAACCTCCATCATCAGGTGGAACTTAAAGTTTACAACATGTCACCTGATTACATAAATGAGTATGAAATTTCAGCTATATAGACTTGACAGAATAGGATCTGTATTCCATTTGCCATATTTATTCCAACTCATATATTCAGCAACTCAAACTGAAGTCTCCACAATCCCTTAAAACTTATTCCGAAACAATGCTGTTGTTGTGATGTATATTTTTTGTACTTTGAGATAATGTTTCCGTTTTACTATATGTTCTTTGGACCTAGTAGCTTCCAGAGGCCGTCTTTGTTTGTTTGTTGTTGTTGTTGTTGTTGTTGTGGTCTTCAGTCCAGAGACTGGTTGGATGCAGCTCTCCACGCTACTCTATCCTGTGCAAGCCTCTTCATCTCCGAGTAACTACAGCAACCTACATCCTTCTGAATCTGCTTCCTGTATTCATCTATTGGTCTCCCTCTACGATTTTTAACCAACACTAAATTGGTGACCCCTTGTTGCCTCAGAACATGTTCTACCAACCGGTCCCTTCTTCTTGTCAAGTTGTGCCACAAACTCCTCTTCTCCCCAATCGTATTCAATACCTCCTCATTAGTTACGTGATCTACCCACCTAATCTTCAACATTCTTCTGTAACACCACATTTCGAAAGCTTCTATTCTCTTCTTGTCTAAACTATTTATTGTCCATGTTTCACTTCCATACATGGCTACACTCCATACAAATACTTTCAGAAACGACTTCCTGGCACTTAAATCAATACTCGATGTTAACAAATTTTTCTTCTTCAGAAATGCTTTCCTTGCCATTGCCAGTCTACTTTTTATATCCTCTCTACTTCGACGATCATCAGTTATTTTGCTCCCCAAATAGCAAAACTCATCTACTACTTTATGTGTCTCATGTCCTAATCCAATTCCATCAGCATCATGTGATTTAATTCGACTACATTCCATTATCCTTGTTTTGCTTTTGTTGAAGTTCATCTTATATCCTCCTTTCAAGACACTGTCCATTCCTTTAAACTGCTCTTACATTTACAGAACTTCATGTTTCCCGTATTAAACTGGAACTTCTGAGCATTTATCGTACAGATGACGGTGCAGTATTAAACATCTTCTGTGCATCGTGCCTTGTTTGAAGTGGCACCTTCAGAAACATCATATAGGTGCGGCACATTTAATTCCTTGGACAAGTTTCGGGATAAACCCTAAACCCATAATCAACAGTTAGGGCTGTCACAGAATGGAAACAAGTTCGTGAGAACCACTCTTCGTAAATTACAACAGCTGTAAATAAAGTGACTGAGTCCTAAGCACTTGTACGAAATGTGAAGAACCGACAGTGTTTACATACAGACTTCATTGTGTAACTACCTCTTTACAATAGTACGCTGAAGACGAAAGGAGAAGCACGTGTACGACTTAGTCAGTACTAACAGTGTGGAATCTCGACTCACACAAGAAAATTTGGCACGTATATTAACAGGGCACCGTAGTTCAATAATTCGTACCACACAACTGCTGTTATTAGGTATACCTTAAGTTCAAAATGGTTCAAATGGCTCTGAGCACTATGGGACTCAACTGCTGTGGTCATCAGTCCCCTAGAACTTAGAACTAATTAAACCTAACTAACCTAAGGACATCACACACATCCATGCCCGAGGCAGGATTCGAACCTGCTACCGTAGCAACAGCGCGCCTCCGGACTGGAGCGCCTAGAACCGCACGACCACCGCGGCCGGCGTACACCTTAAGTATTGCCTAGACGTACGCATCATATGCTATACATCAACTTCCATTAGTTTCACTATCCGACAGCTAGTATTTGTATCTTGTCGCCTGTACAGTAAAGACTGTTAATTCTGCAGACTTCACCGAAGTGTTTTAACACTCGATTTGAGGTTTTTTCCTTCCTTTTTTTAACCTCGGGTGCAATATATTAAGAGTGGTTTTCATGAACGCTTTCATTGTTGACGGGTCTAACTGCCGGTATCATTCTAAATGCGAACATTTTAGTTTAGATTTTACAGCGACTGTTATTGATATCGAATGAAACAACATGTTTACTCCTACAAGACACTGTTCACTTATATCCACAACACATTTCGAAGGTTTAAACCTCCATCATCAGGTGGATTTACCCTGTTAGTATGACGAGGGGCCGCAGCCTTTTCGGTAGTTGCAGGGGCAACAGTCTGGATGATTGACTGATCTGGCCTTGTAGCACTAACCAAAACGGCCTTGCTGTACTGCGAACGGCTGAAAGCAAGGGGAAACTACAGCCGTAATTTTTCCCGAAGGCATGCAACCCTACTGTATGGTTAAATGATGATGGCGTCCTCTTGGGTAAAATATTCCGGAGGTAAAACAGTTCCCCATTCGGATCTCCGGGTGGGGACTACTCAGGAGAACGTCGTTATCAGGGGAAACAAAACTGGCGTTCTACGGATCGGAGCGTGGAATGTCAGATCCCTTAATCGGGCAGGTAGGTTAGAAAATGTAAAAAGGGAAATGGATAGGTTAAAGTTAGATACAGTGGGAATTAGTGAAGTTCGGTGGCAGGAGGAACAAGACTTTTGGTCAGGTGAATACAGGGTTATAAATACAAAATCAAATAGGGGTAATGCAGGAGTATGTTTAATAATGAATAACAAGCTAGGAGCGCGTATAAGTTACTATGAACAGCATAGTGAACGCATTATTGTAGCCTGGTTTGACAAGAAGCCCACACCCACCACAGTAGCACAAGTTTATGTGACAATTAGCTCCGCAGATGATGAAGAGATTGAAGAAATGTATGGTGAGATAAAACAAATTATTGATTGGCGGCTCCATGGAGTGCTGTGTGCACAACGACCATATACGTGAAATTAGAAGGAAGGTCAGTGTAGGTCGTAATATTGATGGTTTATTGACAGCAAAATCGATTTTCAATCACATAGTGATCATCTTCAGTGCTGTGGTGTACAAATTAAACTCATAGGCACTGGTATCAAGTTATTGTCAGTAACCAAAGCTAAGAAACAATCACCATAACTCAGTTATTGTAACCAAAGCTAAGAAACAATCACAATAAATCAGTTATTGTAACCAAAGCTAAGAAACAATCACAATAACTCAGTTATTGTGATCGTTTCTTAGCTTTGGTTACTGATAATAACTTGATAACAGTGCTAGTATCAGTAACCAAAGCTAAGAAACGATCACAATAACTGAGTTATTGTGATTGTTTCTTAGCTTTGGTTACAATAACTGATTTATTGTGGTCGTTTCTTGGCTTTGGTTACTGATAATAACTTGATACCAGTGCCTATGAGTTTAATTTGTACACCACAGCACTGAAGATGGCCACTATGTGATTGAAAATCGATTTTGCTATCAATAAACCATCAATACTACGACCAACACTGACCTTCCTTCTAAAATAAATTATTCAGATAGTTAAGGGAGACGAAAACTTAATAGCCATGGGGGACTGGAATTCAGTAGTAGGAAAAGAAAGAGAGATTAAAGCAGTAGGTGAATATGGACTGGGGAAAGGAACCAAAGAGTGAACCATCTGGTAGTATTTTGCAAGAGCATAATCTAATCATAGCTAACACTTAGTTTAAGAATCATGAAAGAAGGTTGTATACGTGCAAGAGACCTGGAGACACTGGAACGTTTCAGATTGATTATATAATGTTAAGACAGAGATTTCGGAACCAGGTTTTAAATTGTAAGACATTTCCAAGACAGATGTGGGCTCTGATCTGATCACTGCAGATTAAAACTGAAGAAACTGTAAAATGGCAGGAATTTAAAAGAGATGGACCTGGATAAACTGAAAGAACACCCCCTGCAGGCCCGGGGGTTAGAAAAGCCCGAGGTATTCCTGCTTGTCGTAAGAGGCGACTAAAAGGAGTCTCATACGTTTCGGCCTTTATGTGATGGTCATCCGTAGGGTTTGACCTCCATTTTTCAAAATTTTCCCCAGGAGCGAGCCAATTGGGGAAGGGCGCTTTACATGGTGCATCGTGTCCATCATACGCTGAGACATGTCGCATCCTTAGTTGACGTGGATCTGCACTTCTGCTCGTTCCCCAACCGTTGGGCGAGGTCACCCTCCTGGGGGCGTATTTTTCCCTCAACTGGGCAGTATCGTTTCCTACACTGACGATGATAATGGAGTTGTTTGCTTGGTTGCACGTGATATCCAGCACAGTAGGCAGTGCACTGTGGTGGAGCTGCCACGTACCCTGTTGGTTGTTGCCCTCTGACCACACAGCGTTCGCTCTGCTGATGCCTATGCCATTAACTCCCCACATATGCCGAGGAGTAGACGCCTGTCACCCTGGGGCATCGGGACTCCCAGCAATGGCCATCCTGCCAGGTGGCCTTTGCTGCAGCTGGTTGGCGCCTGTGGGGAGGGCCCCTGATCGGAGTGGGTGGTGTCAGGGCAGATGACACGTGATGAAGTGTAGTACATCATCTCTAGCTGGTGGTCAAATACCAGCAGCCTCTAAGTGTTCACGGCATCAATTCAGCGCATAGAAGTTTTTTGTTGAGCATTTAGAGGTCAAGTTTGGGGAGGTGGAGGGCTTGTCCAAAAGGAGATCTGGGTCAGTCTTCATCAAAACAGCAAACTCTGCCCAGTTACGGGCGTTATTCGCTTGTGACAAGCTGGGGGATGTTTCTGTAACCATCACGCCCCATAAGGGTTTAAATATGGTCCAGGGTATCATATTTCACAGGGGCCTTCATGTGCAGTCTGACGATGAGCTGCGCGCCAATTTAGAGCTGCGAGGTGTACATTTTGTTCAGCGTCTCCACCAGGGTCCGAGGGATAATGAGTTTGCCACCGGTGCCTTCATCTTGCCCTTCGAGGGTGGTACATCACCCGAGATGTGAAGCCCTCTATCCCTTCCCCAATGCGGCGCTTTAAATGCTGGAAGTTCAGCCATATGTCTTTCCGTTCTACTTCCGGCATCACATGTCGAGATTGCAGATGCCCGTCCCATCCCAATACTCTGTATGCCCTGCCTCTCATCTGTGTCAACTGTAGAGAGCACCATTCCCTTTGCTCGCCTGACTGCAGGATTCTCCAGAAAGAAAGGAAGATCATGGAGTACAAGACCCTGGACCAACTGACCTACACTGAGGCTAAGAGGAAATTTGAACACCTACATCCTGTACGTATGACATCGACTTATGCTGCTGCTACAACAGTTCTAGCCCCATCAGCTCCACCAACCCCAGCTACCTCTCAGAGCCAGAAGACCACAACTCCCCCTTTGATGGTGGGGAGCACTTCCCTCCCTGTTGCTTCTGCACCACCTACCTTGGGAGCCAACACCCCCCAACCATCAGGGATATAAGTCCCCACTTCTGCACCAGAGATGTGTAAGTCTTCTTCGGCTTCTCTCGCTAGGAAGGGGTCCCTTAGGTCACTCCCTTCCCAGGTTTCTGCTAGTGGGAAAGATGACACCCACCAGTGGCTGAAGAGCCCAAAAGCAGCTGGTCGTAGGGCTTCTCACTCGTACTCAGTCACGGAGACTGAATCAGTGAGTCCTCGCAGACTGGTAAACCCAAGGAGCAGCGAGAGAAATCCAAAAAGAAGATCACCGAGTCCATGGAATTGTGGTGGCATCCGCACTACTGCTACCTACAAGCTCTGCATCTGTGCATGAGGTGGAGATTCTGGTGTCCACTGAGGACCTAGATCTCGCCAGATCCTCAGACACATTGGATATAGACTGCTCAGACAATAAGTCGGTGGCAGCAGGTGACCCTGAGGCGTAAACTGCCTCACTGAATGTCCCATGGCTTCCCCAGTCTCACAATGAAATCGTCCTCCTGTGGAATTGCGGCTGTTTTTTCCACCGCAGCTATAAGGGATATTATAAGAACCATAGCGACTATAATCGAGTGTCAGGTAGTGAAACTGTACCCCTTCAAACCCCTCTTGAAGCTGTGGCTGTCAGAATAAGGACGACACAGGAAATAGCTGTCTGCAATGTATATCTCTCTCCAGATGGTGCAGTATCCCCGAATGTATCACCTGCACTGACTGATCAACTCACTAAACCTTTCCTACTTTTGGGAGATTTTAACGCCCATAACCCCTTGTGGGGTGGCACGATGCTTACTGGGCGAGGCAGAGATGTCGAAACTTTACTGTCTCAGTTCGACCTCTGCCTCTTAAATACTGAGGCCGCCACACATTTCAGTGTGGCTCATGGTAGTTACTCAGCCATTGATTTATGAATTTTCAGCCCAGGACATCTCCCATCTACCCACTGGAGAGCACATGACGACCTGTGTGGTAGTGACCACTTCCCTCATCTTCCTGTCACTACCCCAACGTCAAGGCCATGGACGCCTGCCCAGATGGGCTTTAAACATGGTGGACTGGGAAACTTTGACCTCTGCTGTCACCGTTGAATCTCCCCCACACTGGAACATTGCTGTAATGGTTGAGCATGTGACTACAACCATCATTCCTGGCGCAGAAAACGCGATCCCTCGCTCTTTAGGGTGCCCCCAGCGAAAGGCAGTCCCTTGGTGGTCTCCAGAAGTCTCTGAAGCAATTAAGGAGCGTCGGCGAGCTCTACAGCCACATAAGCGGCACCCTTCCCTGGAGCACCTTATAACCTTTAAACGGCTCCGTGCCCGCATTCGCCAACTTATGAAATGACGGAAGCTGGAGTGTTTGGAGGGATGCATCGCGACCATTTGGTGCCATACATCACCTTCCCTGCTCTGGATAAGGATCAAACATGTTTTCAGGTACCAGACCCCAACAGGTGTGCCCGGTGTTTACATAAATGGCGTGTTATCTACCGACACAATCGCGATTGCCGAGCACTTTGCTGAGCACTATGCTCGAGACTCTGTGTTAGAGAATTACCCCACAGCCTTTCGCACTCTCAAACGGCGGCTGGAAGGGAAAGTGCTCTCATTCACTACACACCACAGTGAAACCTACAACGCCCCATTTTCAGAGTGGGAGCTCCTCAGTGCCCTTGCACACTGCCCCAACACAGCTCCTGGGCCAGATGGGATTCACAGTCAGATGATTAAACATCTCTCATCTGACTACAAGCGACATCTCCTCATCATCTTTAACCAGATCTGGAGCGATGACGTATTTCCATCGCAATGGCGGGACAGCACCATCATTTCGGAGCTCACACGTGATAAAAACCCGCTTGATGTGAGTAGCTATCGGCCCATCAGCCTCAGCAACATTCTTTGTAAGCTGCTGGAATGTATGGTGTGTGGGTGGTTGGGTTGGGTCCTGGAGTCACGTGGCCTACTGGCTCCATGTCAGGGCGGCTTCCGCCAGGGTTACACTACCACTTATAATCTTGCCATCCAAACAGCGTTTTCCAGACGCCAACACCTGGTTGCTGTCTTTTTTGACTTACGAAAGGCGTATGACACCACCTGGCAACATCATATCTTTGCCACATTATACGAGTGGGG
Organism: Schistocerca piceifrons; assembly: GCF_021461385.2. Lineage (NCBI taxonomy): Eukaryota > Metazoa > Arthropoda > Insecta > Orthoptera > Acrididae > Schistocerca > Schistocerca piceifrons. The sequence continues at coordinate 17,487,396 of NC_060145.1, forward strand.
TCTCCGAGGCCCGCTCCCGATTTTTATCCAAAATTTCCTGTCGCTTTGTACTTTCTGTGTCCAAGTTGGTGCCTCATATCCAGGAGAATGCGGTCCCGCAGGCCTCTATATTTAGTGTATCTCTATTGTTAGTGCCCGTTAACGGTCTAGCAGCAGCTGTAGGGCCGTCTGTCTCAACTTCTCTGTATGCAGACGACTTCTGCTTTTCGTGTTGCTCCACCAGTACTGGAGTTGCTGAGCAGCGCCTACAGTGAGCCATCCGCAAGGCGCAGTCATGGGCTCTAGCGCACAGTTTCCAGTTTTCAGCCACAAGTGTTATGCAATTCTGTCGGCATTGTAACGTCCATCCGAAACCAGACTTTACCTTAATGACGATCCACTCACTGTAGTGGAGACATATCGATTCTTAGGACTGGTTTTCGACGCTTGATTGACTTGGCTTCTTCACCTTAGTCAGCTTGAGCGGAAGTGCTAGCAGCTCCTCAATGCTCTCTGCCTGAGCAACACCAACTGGGATTTAGATCGCTCTACGCTGCTGCAGTTCTACAAAGCCCTTTTTCAATCCCACGTTGACTATGGGAGTCTGGTTTATGGCGCGGCAGCGCCCTCAGCACTGCGTTTACTCAACCCAGTGCACCACTGTGGCGTTCGCCTAGCGACGGGAGCTTTTAGAACGAGTCTGGTGACCAGCGTCCTGGTGGAGGCCGGGGTCCCTCCATTGCAGGTTAGGCGTGCACGACTGCTGCCCAGGTACATTGCACATGTTCGTAGTTCTCCTATGCATCCGAATCACCATGGTAGTTCATCTTCCGCATCGGCGGCCCAGGTCAGGGGTTCCAATTGCAGCTCGTGTCCAATCCATTCTTTCCAAACTGGAGTCCTTGCCGTTACCACCTATACTTGAGGTCCATACACGTACACAAGCTATCGACCAGTGCTACACTTGTCATCCTTTGGTAGCGACCATCCAGGAGTCCATCTATGCCCTGGAACGGTCCAGTCGTTCAGTGGTGTTTGTCTGGACACCAGGTAACGTCGGAAACCCAGGCAACGAACTTGCTGACAGGCTGGCCATACAGGCTATGCGGAAACCGCTTATGGAGATCAACTTCTCTGCGACTGACCTGCGTTAAGTACCACGCTGAAAGGTTTTGTGGCTTTGGGAGATAGAATGGTATAACCTCAGTATGCACAACAAACTGCATGCCATTCAGGAGACTATGAATGTGTGTAAGACCTCCATGTGGGCCTCTCACAGGGACACTGTGGTTCTCTGTCAGCTCCTCATTGGCCACGCTTGGGTGACACACGGCCACCTCCTGCGCCGTGATGACCCACCTCAGTGTCGGTGCAACGCCCGGCTGACAGCAATAGCTCATATATTGGTGAGCTGTCCTTTGGCTGCCCGGCGACGGACTCTCCAGTTACCGGACTCATTGCCATTAATTTTAGCTGACAACGCCTCATTGGCTGATTTAGTTTTACATTTTATAAGTGACGGTGAGTTTTATCATTCTACATAAGTTTTCGTGAATGTCCTTTGCCCCATTGTGTTTTCCACTCTAATGCTTTTAGGCTGGATGTTTTAATGTGTCGCAGAGTGGCTGGCTTTTGCTTTTATTCTCATGGTCGCCCAGCCACGGGCATCTGCTCTCTTGTTTTTATCCCTTCTACCTGTTTCTTGCTTCTCTCTGTGGTTTTCTTTTCCTGTTTTGTCCATAGTAGTATTGGTTCTGTCGTTCTTCTGGTGCTTCTATTCTCGTGTTATTGTGCTGTATGTCTTCTTTCTTTTCTTCTTTCCCCTGTGCAGTTATTTTACTGGGAACAAGGGACCAATGATCTCGAAGTTTGGTCCCTTACACCACCCCCGCCTCCTTTAAACAAACCACCTGGAAGAACCGGAGGTTGTAGAGAATTTCAGAGGGAGCATTAGGAAACGATTGACAAAAACAGGGGAAAGGAATACAGTAGAAGAAAAATGGGTACCTTTGAGAGATAAAATAGGGAAAGCAGCAGTGGATGAAGTAGGTAAAAAGACGGAGGCTAATAGAAATCCTTGGGTAACAGAAGAGATATTGAATTTAATTGATGAAAGGAGAAAATGTAAAAACGCAGTAAATGAAGCAGGCGCAAAGGGATACAAACGTCTAAAAAATTAGATCGACAATAAGTGTAAAATGGCTAAGCAGGAATGGCTAGAGGACAAAGGTAAGGATGTAGAAGCATATATCACTAGTGGTAAGATAGATTATGCATACAGGAAAATTAAACAGACCTTTGGAGAAAAGAGAACCAACTGAATGCATATCAAGAGCTCAGATGGAAAACAAGTCCTCAGCAAAGAAGGGAAAGCGGAAAGGTGGAAGGAGTGTGTAGAGGGTCTATAGAAGGGATATGTACTGCAGGGCAACACTATAGAAAGGAAATAGGACGTAGAGGAGGATGAGATGGGAGATATGATACTGCATGAAGACTTAAATCGAAACTAGGCCCTGGGAGTAGACAACACTCTGTCAGAACTACTGATAGCCTTGGGAGAGCCATCCATGACAAAACCCTACCACCTGGTGAGCAAGATGTATGAGACAGGCGAAATACCATCAGACTTCAAGAAGAATATAATAATTTCAGATCCAAAGAAAGCAGTTCAGGAAAGATAAACCTACGTTTCTAGCATTTGTAGACTTAGAGCAAGCTTTTTGAAAATGTTGACTAGAGTAATCTCTTGCGAATTCTATAGATGGCAGGAGTAAAAGAACAGAGAGTGGAAGGCTATTTACAATTTGTACAGAAACCAGATGGCAGTTACAGGAGTCGAGGGCCACGAAAGGGAAGCAGTCGTCAAGAAAGGAGTGAGACAGGGTTGTAGCCTAATTCCGATATTATTCAATCTGTATATTGAGCGCAAGCAGTAAAGGAAACGAAAGAAATATTTGGAGTAGGAATTAAAGTCCAGGGAGAAGAAACAAAAATTTGAGGTTTGCCGATTACATTATAATTCTGTCAGAGACAGCAAAGGACCCGGAATAGCAGTTGAATGGAATTGACAGTATTTTGAATGGAGGATGTAAGATGAACATCAAGAAAAGCAAAACGAGGATAATGGAATGTAGTCGAATTAAATCAGGTGATGCTGACGGAATTAGATAAGGAAATGAGACACTTAAAGTAGTAGATCAGTTTCAGTATTTGGGAAGCAAAATAATTGATTATGGTCATAGTAGGGACTATATAAAATTTAGAGTGGCAATGGCAAGAAAAACATTTTGGAAGAAGAGAAATTTGTTAACATCGGTTATAGAAGTCTTTTCTGAAAGTATTTGTATGGAGTGACATGGGGACGATGAACAATTTAGAGAAAAAGAGAATAGAAGCTTTTGAGATGTGGTGCTACTGAAGAATGGGTAGATCATCTGACTAATGAGGAGGTGCTGAATAGAATTGAGGAGAAGAGAAATTTCTGGTACAACATTACTAAAAGATGGGACCGGTTGGTAGGAAACATTCTGAGGCATCGAGGGATCACCAGTTTAGTACTGGAGGGAAGCGTGCGGGTAAAAATCATAGGAGATCAAGAGATGAATACAGTAAGCAGATTCAGAAGGATGCAGGTTGCAGTAGTTGCTCAGAGATGAAGAAGCTTGGGTAGGGTAGAGTAGCATGGAGAGCTGCATCAAACCAGTGTCTGGACTGAAGACCACAACAACAACAACAGCAACACTGTTTCAGGAAACAGTCTCAGGGAGGCTTTTGACAAAAACTAAACGTATATCTAACAGTGAAAATAAAACAACTGAAATAGAATACCTCCAGTGGTCAGAGGATCATTTCTCTGCCATGTGTGAATTATCATATTTTGTAAACAAAGCTACTAGCTCCAAAGAACATACTGCAAAACAGAAACATTGAGATGTAAATAACATATTTCAGCTATCGGTGGTCCTTTTGAAATTTTATTGGCAGATCCAGATTTCTGCTACAAACTACCCATTCTCACTGCTGAGAGTACAACAGGTACATAGTTAGATAATGTCATAAAAAGTTGCAATTAATGGCTTAACTCATATGGTTTGTATATTACATACCACTATCATTTTTGATCAATGCATGTAATGCCTGTTGGTCGGGCTTCATCCACAGTTCGTTGAATACTAATGTTTGCAGAAGGTGGGCTGTGTGGAGAACACGTCAGTTGGTTACATGGCGCCATCTATGTGAACTACGTATAAACCTCAAGGGAAGTAAACCACTTCAAATTTAACTACATAAAATGGAACATAAGTAAAATTCTTACATTGTCGTCCGACTTATTTCATATTTTGCAAAAATAGACAATGTCTGCAGGGATACCGTAATCACTTTTTATATACTGTTACTTATAATCTGCTTTGATTGCAAAAATGTTTATTCAAATGACTGGTTTCGGTTCCTCTAGAACCATCTTCAGATCTGTAATTTCGGTTACAGGAGTAACCCATCCACAATCAGTAGCCTCCAGGAGGTTACTGAATGTGGACAGGTTACTCCTGTAACCGAAATTGCAGATATGAAGATGGTTCTAGAGGAACCAAAACCGATCATGTGAATAAGGTTTCTGCAATCAAGACGGCTTTTAAGTAACAGTATTTCATATTTATCATCATAGGGTTTTTCCCAGGAGGAACGAAGTAACACCTACCGTCTTGCCAATATGTAGCAACCATTTGCATTATACTATACAAGTACGATGAAAATAATTCTGAACCAACAGAACTTTTTCCATGATATGTCAGGTCAGACGCATAAACAGTATTATTAACAGCGATTCCACATATTAGTTGTTTTGCATTTACAAGGAAAATCAGCTTTAAGGGAGAAAGAGGAAGGGGAAGGGTAAATTGGCGGGGAAAATAGCAGGAAAGTTAAAGGGGGAGGCACTGTCATAAGTGGTAAAATACCAGTGGTTATAGGGTTCAGAAAAGACCCTTGTTAGGGTAGCGAGGACAGAAAGAAACCAAATTTTGAGAGAGGTTAGAACTGAGACAAACCTTCAGTTTGAGAAAGAAACCAAAAAACATCATTCTAGCTTTTTACATCAGCATAAACAGATATTGGTTAATAATTTTCAACTGTCAGCAGATATTTTAACTCTACCCAGTTTTAACTCAGTCAGTGTGAAATGTCAGCTATCTTTATTGCATCAAAATATTCGAGGACTGAGAAATAAAATTAATGAATTAACTATCTGCATAGATGTATTAGAGTCTTCAAACCCAGCTGACATAATCTGCCTCTCTGAACATAATGTGACAACTGGTCTAGAACTTTTAAGTATTACAGGTTTTAGGATAGCATCTCACTTTTGTAGATCAGAAATGGAGAAAGGAGGAGTTGCCACATTTATCAGGAACTGCCATAAATTTAAGAACATAGACATTCATAAATTTTACCTAGAACAGCATATGGAAGCATGTGCAACAGAAGTAGAATTTCACAAAAAATCCTTCATAATATTAAGTGTATATCGAGCACCTGCAGGTAACTTTAATCTGTTCGTAACCACCTTGAAGCTGTACTGGCCCATTTAACAATAAAAAACAAAGAAACAGTGGTTGCTGGTGATTTCAATGTAGATTTCCTTAAAGACTCTCCCAATAACAACTTATTTGAGTTAGTAACACTATAATTCAACTTAATTCCCACTGTAAAGTTCCCCACTAGCGTAGCCAATTGCTCACAAACAGCCATTGATAATATCTTTATAGAAAAGTCCAATGAACAAAATTGTATTACAAAACCAATAGTCAATGGCCTCTCAGACCATGACATGCAGCTCCTTCTGTTAAATGTTAATACTGAACAGAACATAAAATATGTTAAATCTGAGCTCAAGAAAGTAATCAATAAGCCAAAAATTGATTATTTTAGGACACACCTCAGAGACATTCACTGGACAGATGTTTACAGTGCTCATGGCATGAATGAAAAATATAACACTTTTGCTAATAAAGTGCTTACCTTATTCGAACACTGCTTTCCCCCAAAACTTACCAAGGTTAGAGCAAAGTCTACAAAGAAGCCATGGATTACTCAAGGAATAGTAGTATCTTGCAAAACAAAAAGAAAACTGTATCTGTCAATCCGAAACAGTTCTGATGTTGATGCTGCAGCACATTACAGGAAATACTGCAAAATATTAAAGACTGTAACAAGGACATCAGAGCAAATATATTACAAGGAAAAGATAGTCATATCAGATAACAAAATAAAGACAATATGGGGTATAGTGAAGGAGGAGACTGGTAGAACCAGACATGAAGAGGAACAAATAGCATTAAGAGTAAATGATACATTGGTGACAGATGTGTATAGTGTTGCAGAACTTTTTAACAAACATTTTATAACTATTACTGAAATGATGGAGTTGTCAGGTTCAGTAGATGCTGCTATGGAATACCTCAGACCATATTTTTTCAAGTAACTTCCATAATATGAATTTGAACCTCACTACCCCAGCAGAAATAATGTCCATCATAAAATCTTTAAAATCAAAAACATCTAGTGGGTATGATGAAATATCTACAAAGTTAATTAAAAATGTGATTCTGAGCTAAGTAACATATTAAGCTATATGTGTAACCATTCTTTTATCAGTGGAATATTTCCTGCATGGTTGAAATATGCTGAAGTTAAGCCACTGTTTAAGAAGGGAGGTAAAGAAATAGCATCAAATTTCTGTCCAATTTCGCTGTTGCCAGCATTCTCAAAAATTTTAGAAAAAGTAATGTACAATCTGCTTTATAACCATCTTATCTCAAATAACATACTGTCAAAGTCACAGTTTGGATTTCTAAAGGGTTCTGATATTGAGAAGGGTATCTACACTTACAGTGAAAATGTGCTTAACTCATTAGACAAAAAATTGCAAGCAACTGGTATATTTTATGATCTGTCAAAGGCATTTGACTGTGTAAATCACAATATCCTTTTAAGTAAATTAGAATATTTTAGTGTAACAAGAAATGCTGCAAAATGGTTCAAATCTTATATCTCTGGCAGGAAACAAAGGGTGTTATTAGGAAAGAGTCATGTATCAAGCTATCAGGCATCATCCAACTGGGAACTAATTACATGTGGGGTCCCACAAGGTTCTATTTTGGGGCCCTTCTTTTTCTTGTGTATATCAATGACCTTTCATCAGTAACATTACCAGATGCCAAGTTCGTTTTGTTTGCCAATGATGCAAACATTGCAATAAATAGCAAATCAAGTGTAGTCTTAGAAAGATCAGCTAATAAAATATTTGTGGACATTAATCACTGGTTCCAAGCCAATTCTTTGTCACTAAACTTTGAAAAAACACACTACATGCAGTTCAGAACATGTAAGGGGTGTCCCACGAGTATATGCCTAACATACGATGATAAGCAGATAGAAGAAGTGTACAGTGTTAAATTCTTGGGATTACAGCTTGATAACAAATTCAACTGGGAGGAGCACACCACAGAACTACTGAAGCGTCTTAACAAATCTCTGTTTGCAATGCTAATTGTTTCAGACATACGTGATATAAAAATAAAAAAGCTGGCGTACTATGCTTACTTTCATTCCATAATGTCATATGAGATTACTTTTTGGGGTAATTCATCAAGCCAAGCTAAAGTTTTCTGGGCACAAAAACGTGCAGTAAGAGTTATATGTGGTGTGAACTTAAGAACTTCCTGCAGAACCCTGTTTAGAGAACTCGGGATACTAACTACTGCTTCCCAATATATTTATTCCTTAATGAAGTTTGTCATTAAAAATATATCACTTTTTCAAACCAACAGCTCAGTTCATGGAATCAGTACTAGAAATAAGAATAATCTTCACAAGGATTTAAAGTCACTTAGTCTTGTACAAAATGGTGTGCATTATTCAGGAACATACATTTTCAATAACTTTGCAGCAGCCATAAAAAGCTTAACAACCAATGAAATTCAGTTTAAGAGAAGCCTAAAGGATTTATTAGTGGCCAACTCCTTCTACACCATTGATGAATTTCTCAGTAGAACTAACTCATTTGTGTGTGTGTGATATAATAACTTCTGACAATTTCAATGCAGTATACATATATATATATATACACTCCTGGAAATGGAAAAAAGAACACATTGACACCGGTGTGTCAGACCCACCATACTTGCTCAGGACACTGCGAGAGGGCTGTACAAGCAATGATCACACGCACGGCACAGCGGACACACCAGGAACCGCGGTGATGGCCGTCGAATGGCGCTAGCTGCGCAACATTTGTGCACCGCCGCCGTCAGTGTCAGCCAGTTTGCCGTGGCATACGGAGCTCCATCGCAGTCTTTAACACTGGTAGCATGCCGAGACAGCGTGGACGTGAACCGTATGTGCAGTTGACGGACTTTGAGCGAGGGCGTATAGTGGGCATGCGGGAGGCCGGGTGGACGTACCGCCGAATTGCTCAACACGTGGGGCGTGAGGTCTCCACAGTACATCGATGTTGTCGCCAGTGGTCGGCGGAAGGTGCACGTGCCCGTCGACCTGGGACCGGACCGCAGCGACGCACGGATGCACGCCAAGACCGTAGGATCCTACGCAGTGCCGTAGGGGACCGCACCGCCACTTCCCAGCAAATTAGGGACACTGTTGCTCCTGGGGTATCGGCGAGGACCATTCGCAACCGTCTCCATGAAGCTGGGCTACGGTCCCGCACACCGTTAGGCCGTCTTCCGCTCACGCCCCAACATCGTGCAGCCCGCCTCCAGTGGTGTCGCGACAGGCGTGAATGGACGGACGAATGGAGACGTGTCGTCTTCAGCGATGAGAGTCGCTTCTGCCTTGGTGCCAATGATGGTCGTATGCGTGTTTGGCGCCGTGCAGGTGAGCGCCACAATCAGGACTGCATACGACCGAGGCACACAGGGCCAACACCCGGCATCATGGTGTGGGGAGCGATCTCCTACACTGGCCGTACACCACTGGTGATCGTCGAGGGGACACTGAATAGTGCACGGTACATCCAAACCGTCATCGAACCCATCGTTCTACCATTCCTAGACCGGCAAGGGAACTTGCTGTTCCAACAGGACAATGCACGTCCGCATGTATCCCGTGCCACCCAACGTGCTCTAGAAGGTGTAAGTCAACTACCCTGGCCAGCAAGATCTCCGGATCTGTCCCCCATTGAGCATGTTTGGGACTGGATGAAGCGTCGTCTCACGCGGTCTGCACGTCCAGCACGAACGCTGGTCCAACTGAGGCGCCAGGTGGAAATGGCATGGCAAGCCGTTCCACAGGACTACATCCAGCATCTCTACGATCGTCTCCATGGGAGAATAGCAGCCTGCATTGCTGCGAAAGGTGGATATACACTGTACTAGTGCCGACATTGTGCATGCTCTGTTGCCTGTGTCTATGTGCCTGTGGTTCTGTCAGTGTGATCACGTGATGTATCTGACCCCAGGAATGTGTCAATAAAGTTTCCCCTTCCTGGGACAATGAATTCACGGTGTTCTTATTTCAATTTCCAGGAGTGTATATATATATATATATATATATATATATATATATATATGTGTGTGTGTGTGTGTGTGTGTGTGTGTGTGTGTGTGTGTGTGTGTGTGTGTAAGTACAATTTAACTTCTGCACCATTTCAGTGCAGTAATGTGTTCATTGTAAATAAGTATTATAGTAGTTGTATTGCACGTTTATTACCTTATAAATAAATTTAAAAACTTTTTTGGTTTAGATTCAGTGCATTAGTATTTGTAAAATGACTCTTTCATATAGTGTTCATTAAAAAATGACGATCAATCCACTTGGGACTTGTGGACTGGTACATTAGCTTATTTGTTTTAGTTGTAAATACTTGTCATGTATTGTTGTTTTTCTGACATGTTCTAGATCCTGGAGGACCTCCTCACTATGGATCAATTGGAATGAAAGTAAATCTAATCTAAATCTAAAGCACCATCTGTATCTATAGCAGAATAGCCAAATTGTAATAACCATGCATCTGACTGATTTTTGGCGCCATCTATGAACTATTTAGTAAATATGACAAATGATATACTTATAATGTTTTAATAAAAGGAGATATAAAAATAAATATATTTAAGCCATATCAACCATTAGATGTATACAGCATGTGTCTTCCAGTGTTTTATAACTTTAAAAAGTGTTTTTAAAAATTAAAAAAGTTTTACCCACCTGACGTAATTTAAATGTTTTAATAATAATAACGGACTCTCAAGGAGTGAACATGGAAATTTTATTACTTGACGTTAAATATGAAATAAGTCGGACGACAATGTAAGAATTTTACTTATGTTCCATTTTATGTAGCTACATTTGAAGTGGTTAACTTCCCTTGGGGTTTATACATAGTTCATATAGATGGTGCCATGTAACCAATCGATGTGTTCTCCACACAGCCCGCCTTCTGCAAACATTAGAATTCAATGAACTGTGGCTGAAGCCCGACCAACAGGCATTCCATGCATTGATCAAAAATGATAGTGGTATGTAATATACAAACCATATGAGTTAAGCCATTAATTGCAACTTTTTATGACATTATCTAACTATGTACCTGTTGTATTCTTAGCATTGAGAATGGCTAGTTCCTAGCTGAAATCTAGATCTGCCAATAAAATTTCAAAAGGACGACTGATAGCTGAAATCTATTATTTACAACTCAATATAACAGTCGCTGCGTGCAACAGCCTTTTGCCATCCACTATGCAGTGTCTCTTTCTGCGCCGATGACGACCATGGACTTCTTTGGACCTGATATCCAGCACGGTTACCAGTCCGTTGTGGTGGGGCCACCCTGTACCATGTTGGTTTTAGCCCCCTGACAACACAGGGATCGCTCTGCTGATGCCTGCGCCATTAACTCCCCGCATATGCCAAGGAGTAGATGCCTATCTCGCTGGAGCATTGGGACTTCCCGCAATGGCCATCCTGCAAGGTGGCCCTTGCTGCGGCTAGGTGGCGCCCGTGGGGAGGGCCTTTGGTTGGAGTGAGTGGCATCAGGGCGGATGACACGCAATGAAGTGTGGCACATCTTCTCTAGCTGGTGGTCAGCCACCAGCAGACTCTAAGGTTTCCAGGGCTCAATTTAATGCAAACACGTATGACTCCGAATCGTTTCCCTCCCTGGCCACACCATGGGAGGAACGAAAGGCTAAGAATGGCAGCAAAGCTTATTCGCCCTGCTACCTAGTATATATGAGAGCTGATGGGGAATCCTTTGTGTCCATGAAGCTGCAGTTTTTTGTAGAGCATTTAGAGGACAAGTTTGGGGAGGTGGTGGGTTTGTCCAAAATGCGCTCTGGGTCAGTTTTGATAAAAACAGCATCCTCTGCCCAGTCATGGGCATTACTCACTTGTGACAAGTTGGGGGATGTTTCAGTTACCATCACGCCCATAAGAATTTAAGTGAGGTCCAGGGTGTTATATTCCACAGGGAGCTTCTTTTGCAGTCTGATGACGAGCTGCACGCCAGTTCAGAGCGGCGAGGTGTTCAAATCGTCCGGCGCGTTCATCATGGTCTGATGGACAATCATGTTGACACCGGTGCCTTCATCATGGTTTTGGAGGATGATACATTGTCCGAGGTCAAGGTGATGGTCTACTGCTGTGATGTAAAACCCTATATCCCTCCCCTGATGCAGTGCTTTAAGTGCTGGAAGTTCAGCCATATGCCTTCCCACTGTACTTCCAACCTCACATGTCGAGATTGCGGACGCCCACCACATCCCAATACTCCATGTGCCCCACCTGTCATCTGTGTCAACTGCAGAGAGCATCATTCACCTTGCTCGCCAGACTGCAGGATTTTACAGAAAGAGCGGAAGATCGTGGACCGACTGATCTACACTGAGGCTAAGAGGAAATATGAACGACTCCATCCCGTGTGAATTACTTCCTTTTATGGCACCGCTACGATAACAGGGATTGCCCCATCAGTTCAGCGAATTCCAGTCGGCTCCCCAAGCCAAAAGACTACACCTGCCCCCTTGAGTGGGGGGGGGGGGGGCGGCACTACCCTCCCTGTTGCTCCTGAGCGACCCAATACGGAAGCGACACCCGCCCAACCTTCGGGGACATCTGTCCCCACTTCTAAGCCTCAGAAACATCCAACTTCTTCGGCTCCTCTCAGTTGGAAGGGGTCCCTTGGGTCCCTCCCTCCCCAGGTTTCCAGCAGAGGGAAGGATGACGCCAGCCAGTGATGTAAGTGTAGCCAGTCACAGGGCTTCACGATCCTCCTCAGTCCCAGAGACTGAATCAGTGAAGCCCTCCCAGCCAGTGAAACCCAAGGAGCAGCGAGAAAAGTCCAAGAAGAAGACCTATTTGACCAAGGAGCTTGCAGTGGCACCCACTCCATCACAACCTACAAGCTCTGCGTCTGAGGATGAGGTGGAGATTCTGGCATCCGCTGAGGACCTAGGTCTCGCTGGACCTTCAGACACCATGGAAGTCGATCGCACGGGTACTCAGTCGGTGACAGCAGGAGATCCAGTGGCGTAATCTGCCTCCTCAGTCCCTTCACGCTTTTTTCGGTCACAGACAATGTCATCCTCCAGTGGAATTGCAGTGGATTTTTACACAACCTCGCAGAGCTCCAACAAATTCTCAGGCTTAACCATTTCTTCTGCATTGCTCTCCAGGAAACTTGGTTTCCGGCGATGCGAACCCCCACCCTCCGTGGCTATCGGGGTTATTATAAGAATCTGGCAGCTTATGAGAGTGTATCTGGTGGAGTCTGTGTCTATGTCCTTAACTCTCTTTACAGCGAGTGTGTCCCTCATCAAACATCTTTAGAGGCTGTTGCTGTTCAGGTGTGGACGCCTCAGGCTGTTACTGTCTGCACTCTATATCTTCTATGGTGATGTCCCAGAGTATGTATTGGCTGCGCTGATAGCGCAATTGTCTCCACCTTTTCTGTTATTGGGCGACTTTAACACCCATAACCCTTTGTGGAGTGGATTGCTGGCATCGGGCTGAGGCACTGTCATTGAGCAAGTGTTGGCACAGCTCGACCTTGCTCTTTTAAATAATGGTGCCTCCACACATTTTAGTGTGGCGCATGGCATGTTCTCAGCCATCAACCTTTCGGTCTGCAGCCCTGGCCTTCTAACATTTGTCCAATGGAGTGTGCATGACGACTTGTGTAGTAGTGACCACTTCCTGATCTCTCTGTCACTGCCCCAGCGTCACTCACCTCGGCGCCTCTCCAGATGGGCTTTGAATAAGGCTGACTGGGACTTGTTCGCCTCCATTGCCACTCTTGAGCCTCTTTCTCATGGCGCCATTGATGTGGTGGTTCACATGATCACCACCGCCATCGGTTCTGCCTTGGAATCTGCAATTCCCTGTGCTTCCGGGTCCCCTCAGTGGAGGACTGTACCTTGGTAGTCATCGGAGATTGCTGAGGCGATTAGAGATTGCAGGCGGGCACTCCAGCGTCATAAGTGGCACCCATCATTGAAACACCTCATTACCTATAAATGGCTCTGTGCTCGAGCCCGACTCCTTATTTGCCAATGGAAGCAGAAGTGTTGGGAACAGTATGTCTCCACCAATTGCACCCATATCTCTCCATTGCATGTTTGGTGCAAGATTAGTTGACTCTATGGGTATCCAACAACCGTCATTGTACCTGGTCTTTTTCTGAATGGAGCAGTCAATACTGAATCAGACATGATTTCAGAACTCTTAGCAGAGCATTATGCTCAGAGTTCTGCTTCTATGAATTACCCACTGGCCTTCTGCTCCCTGAAAGATACACGGCACCCCGAATCATACAATGCTCCATCCAGTGAGTGCGAATTCCACAGTGCCCTAGCCCCTTGCTCTGATATGGCTCCCAGGCCTGACCACGTCCACTATCAGATGCTCACACACCTCTCGGTGGACTGCCAGAAACGCCTCCTAGACCTTTTCAACCGTATCTGGGTTGAGGGTGAGTTCCCCTCTCAATGACAGGAAAGCATTATCATCCTAGTGTTGAAGCCTGGCAAGAATCCCCTGGAGGTGGACAGCTACCGCACCATTAGCCTCACCAATGTTACTTGCAAGTTGCTTGAATGCATGGTGAGCCAGAGGTTGCGTTGGCTACTTGAGTCTTGGGGCCTTCTGGCGCCGTCCCAGAGTGGGTTTCGTAAGGGCCGCTCTGCCACCGATAATCTGGTTTGCCTGGAGTCTGCCATCTGCACAGCATTTGCCCGCCATCAGCATTTGGTTGCCATCTTTTTTGACATGCGGAAGGTGTAGAATATGACGTGGTGACATCACATCCTCATCACGCTTCATGGGTGGGGTCTAAGAGGCCCGCTCCCACTTTTTTTTCAAAATTTTCTGTCACTTCGTTCCTTCCACTTGCAAGTTGGTTTCTCCCATAGTTCCTCCCGAGTCCAGGAGAATGGGGTCATGCAAAGCTCTGTCTTGAGTGTCTGCCTCTTTTTAGTTGCTCTCAATGGGCTAGCTGCAGCTGTGGGAACGTCCGTATCGGCTTCTTCATATGCTGATGACTTTTGCCTGTACTATAGCTCCACTGGCATTGTGGTTGCTGAGCGGCAGCTACAGGGCACTATCCGCAGGGTGCAGTCTTGGGCCATCAAGCACAGCTTTCAGTTCTTGGCTACTAAGACCTGCGTCATGCGTTTCTGCAGGTGTCGCAGTGTTCACCCTGAGCCACGGCTTTATCTTGATGGCGAACCTCTTGCCGTTGTGGAGACGCATCGTTTTCTGGGCTTGCTTTTTGATGCCCGGTTGACTTGGCTCCCTCATATTTGGCAGCTTAAAAAACGTTGTGGTGCCATCTTAACACTCTTTGTTGCTTGAGTCACACCAGCTGGCGTGCAGATAGGTCTATCCTTCTACAACTGTATCAAACATTGATTCAGTCCTATTTCGATTATGAGATCCTGTCTTACAGTTCGGCACCACCTTCCGTGTTGTGGTTGCTTGACCCCATACTTCACTGCGGGATCCGACTCGCAACTGGAGCTTTCCGCACAAGCCCTGTAAACAGCCTACTTGTGGAGGCTGGTGTCCCTCCATTGCGGATCCGGCGCCAGTGACTACTGGCCACTTATGCTGCACATGTGTGTAGCTTGCCTGGGCATCCAAATTACCGTCTCCTGTTCCCCAACTCACTCGTCCATCTTCCAGAACAGCAGCCCCGGTCAGGGTGTACAATCACGGTTCGCGTCCAGGCTCTTCTCTCTGGGTCTCTGGGCTTGAGTTTTTCTCTCTCCCACCTCTTTTCCGGGCCCATATATGTATACCCCCATGGTGTGTGCCCCACCCATGCCTTTGGCTGGATTTGGCACAGGGCCCGAAGGACTCAGTCCCTCCTGAGGCCGCTTTCTTTCCATCCTTGCCGCGTTTCACGGCTTTGACGAGATCTATACCGATGGTTCGATGGTTGCTGGTCGAATTGGTTATGCTCTTACTCTTAGGGATCATCCTGAGCAACGCTCATTGCCAGCTGGCTGCAGTGTTTTCACTGCCAAACTGGTCGCCATCTTTCGCACCCTTGAGTATATCCGCTTCTGCTCGGGTGAGTCCTTCATTATCTGTAGTGACTCCCTGAGCAGTTTACGAGCTATCGACCAGTGCTTTCCTCGCTCTCGTCTGGCGATGGCTATCCAGGAGTCCATCCATACTATTGCCTGTTGCAGCTGCTCCGTGGTTTTTATGTGGACCCCAGGTCATGTCGGCATCCCAGGTAATGAACGTGTTGACATGCTGGCCAAACAGGCTGTCGGTGCACCGCCTTTGGAGATTGGCCTTTCGGAGTGTGATCTCCATTCAGTTTTGCGGCAGAGGGTCCTTGGTTCCTGGGGTGATGAATGGCGCACCCTGCCTTCACCCAGTAAACTTCAGATCGTCAAGGAGACTACCGGTGTATTGCGCTTCTCCTTGCAGGTCTCTTGCAAGGACTCTGTTGTACTCTGCTGGCTGCGCATTTGCCACACCTGAATGACGCACTGTTATTTATTGCGCTGTGAGGACCCACCTCTCTGTCGCTGTGGTTCAGCATTGACGGTGGTCCACATTTTGTTGGACTGTCCGCTTTTAACTGCGCTCAGGCAGACGTTTGCACTGCCTGATACGCTCCCTGCACTTTTAACGGATGGCGTTGCCATGGCAGGCTTAGTTTTGAGTTTTATTTATGCAGGGGGCTTTTATCGATCGATCTGAGGGTTTCTCTATTTCTTTTGTGTTGAGTCTGGCCTTTGGCCTATGGTGTTAGATTGGACTTTTTAGTGTGTCTATTGGTGGTTGGCTTTTCCTTTTTTTGTTTCCATGGTCGGCCAACCACTGTAACACACTGTGTGTTTTTCATTCCTCTTTTCTGGTCTTTGTTTATGTCTTTCTTGTTCTGTGTCATCCCTTGCTATCTCCGTTGCTTGTTTTTGTTCCTTGTGGGTGTTTCATGATTGTGGAAAAAAGGACTGATGGCCTTTGTAGTCTGGCCCCTTCAACCTCCACAAACCAACCAAGCACTGTCACGTTACATGTACAAATTTAACACGCATTGCCATGTTAAAACTACTAAATATTAATATGGATTTGACAGAATTGTGCAGTAATTAGATAAATTTTAGAAATTCTCTTCCGTTTTGGAACATGCCCCGATGGTCACCCCTTCCCTTCTTCCGCCTCCCTCTTCCAACCAACAATTTGTTTTAGTCTATTTTCTTCATTGTAGATAATTTAGCCACATGCGTTCTCTACCTATACATACAGGTAAGATAAGTGGCTAAATTATTGACAGTGGAAAGACAAGTCGAAACGAATAGAATTAGCGGTGATTCTTAGGGGATCTTCCAGAAAGGTCAAATACGTATAAAATTCATACAAATACTACACAATTTTATCAAATCCATAATATTGATGATTAATGGTGATCTATTTCCAGTTAGGACTAACCTAGCTGAATGAAATTATAATATTAACAAACGTAAAAGTATAGGCATCTGGAAGTTAAAATGTTACACACGTTATTCACAATTCTGTACAGTCTATAAAATAGGTTAATTCTTGAGGAAAAGCGGTGTGATAATTCCAGGTAAAATAACAAAGCTAAGATGACATAGTGAAATAACATTACGATATTACAAAAGTTACACTATAATACATGGAAATCACTGTTCTCTGAAGTCCATGAACCAAATGAATGATTGCAGAATAGTGGATCCTATAGCTATAGATAAAAATAGTACAGGTAAATTAAGAGTACAATCTTAATAAAGCCCGGGCCGATGGACATAAAAGTATATACATTCACACTAATATATATATATATATATATATATACAATTTGGGAGGGGGGATTAGGGGAGGGGTGACCCTCGGGGATTGTTCCAGAAGAGAACTTCTGAAATTTATCTAATTACTACATAATGTGTCATATCCGTAATAATACTTAGCGGTTTTAACACGACAGTGAGTGTTAAATTTGTATGTGTAATGTGCACCCCAGCTGCTATTTCCATTTTGCATCAAGTTGTACAGTAAATTGGATAGCCCAAACAGGCAATCTTCTTCACATAACACTTGTAGTTTCCAACATCTGTACTCTAATATATTGTTGAAATAAATGCACTGACATGGTGTAACCCATATATCGTTTTCCAGTTTTATTATAACATTGTATAAAAGATAGTAAAAAATGCACCTACTGTTTATATAATCTGTTAATAGTTCTAATGAAGCACATGACGTGTTTGTTACTACATCACTATTGTTTTATTTCATGGACTGAGTGGCACACCGCATTAAAAGACCCAACATAATCTTTTGTAGTTTGGATTTTGTACTGTAATTTCTAGTATTACATGTGGCGTGACAGACATGCTGTATGCGTCTCGAATATCTAGGATAACGAACATAATATGTCAGTGAATATTGCTCCAGTAGCTTACTTAATGTTATCGACCACCCACAGATAGGACTGAAAACATCTTTGGTCACACCCAACAGCAGTGTGTATACGGCAGCTTCCCGTTTGTGTCGGCTAATGGACGTAATCGTGTACACTGTTGTATTGTTTTTTTGCCACATACGGACAGAAATAAGATGTGTATCTGTCCACAGGTATGAGCGACGTATTAGAATGTGAAGTGACGCGCGAAGCTGAAGACACGAAGGTCACTGGGGTTACAAAAAGTACATGTATATGCGAGAGCTTTCAGACAGTTGATGTATAAAACAATGTCACGATTTTTGAACGTATTACAAGTGCTTGAAAATGACCCACGGTTGAAACTAGCCATTCGCATGGATAATAAAAATACAGCCTGCTTAGACCAGGTTTTCCTTTGTGCAGGACACAATGCTCCCAAAAATGGCGGAGTGCCAGAAAAGATGAAAGATGGCTTCTTATACATCAGGAAGAACCTCTGATAATTTAAGTCGAGTTTTAAAGCTAACCTAAACGCACCTGCGATCTCAGAAAAATGGGGTGCAGCCAATCACACAATAATAATTCAATATCTTTAAAACTACACAAGTTAACATTTCACAGTGACTAACCATTTTCACAATGGAACTCTGGATTAACAACTTTTAAACGTTTTATGCAGTTTCAAGCAAACAATATCTCAGATGATAGCATTGCACTATAGCTATTATCACTAAAAGCTAAGTATGTGTATCTGTTTTATTTCTTCTTTTATTACATTGTTGATATCTTTTCATTATGCAAATATTTATCAGAACATCATGTCCTCCACAGTTACCCAGCAAATGAATATTTCACATTTTGTCATACTTGTGTATTTATTTAATGAACAGCTAATTATTTTTCCAGTAACTTTATTTAAATATTAATTGCAGTTGACGATACAAAATATGGTAATTTAAGAAGTGGTCAATCGCAGGTGTTAGCTGACACAGCCGTAATAAAAGAGTGCCAAAAGATGCTTTCTGACAAGCAGGTCTAAATAACTGTTTAGACAATATTTAACACAAATCAGTTGTCATCTGTCATGAGCGCAACTGCACAAGAAATTGGGTTATTTATTTATGGACAGACCTTTATTTATATAAATTGTGAATGGTCTGAGTGTAACTGAATGTTTATAATATTTATTCATTTAAATATACACTACTGGCCATTAAAATTACTACACCAAGACGAAATGCAGATGATAAACGGGTTTTCATTGGACAAATATATTATACTAGAACTGACGTGATTATATTTTCACTCAATTTGGGTGCATAGATCCTGATAAATCAGTACCCAGAACAACCACCTCTGGACGTAATAACGGCCTTGATACGCCTAGGCATTGAGTCAAACAGAGCTTCGATGCCGTGTACAGGTACAGCTGCCCGTGCAGCTTCAACACGATACCACAGTTCATCAAGAGTGGTGACTGGTGTATTGTGACGAGCCAGTTGCTCGGCCACCATTGACCAGGCGTTTTCAATTGGTGAGAGATCTGGAGAATGTGCTGACCAGGTCAGCAGTCGAACATTTTCTGTATCCAGAAAGGCCCGTACAGGACCTGCAACATGCGGTAGTGCATTATCTTGCTGAAATGTAGGGTTTCACAGGGATCGAATGAAGAGTAGAGCCACGGGTCGTAACACATCTGAAATGTAACGTCCACTGTTCAAATTGCCGTCAATGCGAACAAGAGGTGACCGAGACGTGTAACCAATGGCACCCCGTACCATCACGCCGAGTGATACGCCAGTATGGCGATGACGAATACACGCTTCCAATGTGCGTTCACCGTGATGTCGCCAAACACGGATGCGACCATTGTGATGCTGTAAACAGAACCTGGATTCATCCGAAAAATGACGTTTTGCCATTCGTGTACCAAGGTTCGTCGTTGAGCACACCATCGCAGGCGCTCCTGTCTGTGATGCAGCGTCAAGGGTAACCGCAGCCGTGGTCTCCGATCTTATAGTCCGTGCTGCTACAAACGTCGTCGAACTGTTCGTGCAGATGGCTGTTGTCTTGCAAACGTCTCCATCTGTTGACTCAGGGGTCGAGACGTGGCTGCACGATCCGTTACAGCCATGCGGATAAGATGCCTGTCATCTCGACTGCTAGTGATACGAGACCGTTGGGATCGAACACGGCGTTCCGTATTACCCTCCTGAACCCACTGATTCCATATTCTGCTAACAGTCATTGGATCTCGACCAACGCGAGGAGCAATGTCGTGATACGATAAACCGCAATCGCGATAAGCTACAATCCTAATTTTATCAAAGTCGGAAACGTGATGGTACACATTTCTCCTCCTTACACGAGGTATCACAACAACCTTTCACCAGGCAACTGCTGTTTGTGTATGAGAAATCGGTTGGAAACTTTCCTCATGTGACCACGTTGTAGGTGTCGCCACCGGCTCCAACCTTGTGTGAATGCTAATCATTTGCATATCACAGTATCTTCTTCCTGTCGGTTAAATTTCGAGTCTGTAGCACGTCATCTTCGTGGTGTGGCAATTTTAATGGCCAGAAGTGTAGTTGTAATGTATTAGTTTAGTCCGGGAAGTGGCCATCTTGAGTCATAAAATGTCTGTGGAACGTAACGATGATGCATTTTTGGTGGGGACAGCCTTTAGCCAATGGGAAAGCAGACAGCAGCGGAACACTGCAGGAGTCAAGTGGAGACTGGGACTTTTTGAGTGAAGAGCTCAAGGGGGCGATTCGGGGCTCTTTTATGCGAGTTGTGGAGGGAGGCAGGCCTGCCCGTGGTAACGAGTGGTATTCCATCGTGTGGATGATAGATTCTGGGTGGTGAATGGCTGCTACAATTCTCTTATTTCTGAAGAGACTCTATTTTCGCAGAGGTCTGAATGTGCTCCAGTGTAGGACTCTGACTTTTCCCCCTTGTATTACAGAACAGAGGACGGACAGAATATGAGTTATTATTCTTTGTATCACATGTGTCAGTTTTTGAATCATTATATTGAACTCTTAACTGTTTTGAGCTGGTGAGTATTTCGGGTACTGTGAATGCGAAATGGACTTAATTTTCGCATATATTCGGTCACTATTTAGTTTGGGGATTTTGCTACCATTCTCGTAACTCTCTCAACGTAACTTTACCGTATTTTAGAAGAGTATTTCTGTCTGTATTATACTTGATTATCGTAGGACCAATTTCCTTTTATTTGAGATGTCCGTTCTTGAATAAACATTATTCACCATAATTGTCTGTCGTCTACATCAATTACAGATGTTAGAATAAAACACTTTTTATTAAATTATACATCTCGGAGACTGACAGACAGACAGACTGACAGGTCAGCTGATGCGGAAGATACTTTGCAGCCAGGAGACCCCACACTCATTTATATAGGACTCAGATACTGGCAGCCACAAGCTGATACCGTGAAACGCTATACAGAGAGGCCATAGAGATCTCGCAATGTCAATCACTTAAATATATTACCTAGACAAATGCAATGCAGAGATTTCATTACCCTAATTGTTTTTTGATGCTGCGATTTTTTTCCGTCTGTACTTCAACCTCCCACAATATAAAAAAGTACGACCACTCAATATGTGACGTCCAGGGGAAGACCAGCAGTATCACTACCCATGTAGTTGTGTTTCCTCTTGCCCAATATCTTGAACTTGCATCGTCGGAGGGTGGTACGGGACTTGAAGCTCCACCGTCACACCTTTAATGTGCACTCGAATGACGTCATTGCAGTGATGTCATTGTCCGATAGAAAAATTTTACCCTTACACCAAGACAGTAATATTACCATCCATCGGTGATGCTGAACCCCACCTACTGTAATATATATATATATATATACTCCTGGAAATGGAAAAAAGAACACATTGACACCGGTGTGTCAGACCCACCATACTTGCTCCGGACACTGCGAGAGGTCTGTACAAGCAATGATCACACGCACGGCACAGCGAACACACCAGGAACCGCGGTGTTGGCCGTCGAATGGCGCTAGGTGCGCAGCATTTGTGCACCGCCGCCGTCAGTGTCAGCCAGTTTGCCGTGGCATACGGAGCTCCATCGCAGTCTTTAACACTGGTAGCATGCCGCGACAGCGTGGACGTGAACCGTATGTGCAGTTGACGGACTTTGAGCGAGGGCGTATAGTGGGCATGCGGGAGGCCGGGTGGACGTACCGCCGAATTGCTCAACACGTGGGGCGTGAGGTCTCCACAGTACATCGATGTTGTCGCCAGTGGTCGGCGGAAGGTGCACGTGCCCGTCGACCTGGGACCGGACCGCAGCGACGCACGGATGCACGCCAAGACCGTGGGATCCTACGCAGTGCCGTAGGGGACCGCACCGCCACTTCCCAGCAAATTAGGGACACTGTTCCTCCTGGGGTATCGGCGAGGACCATTCGCAACCGTCTCCATGAAGATGGGCTACGGTCCCGCACACCGTTAGGCCGTCTTCCGCTGACGCCCCAACATCGTGCAGCCCGCCTCCAGTGGTGTCGCGACAGGCGTGAATGGAGGGACGAATGGAGACGTGTCGTCTTCAGCGATGAGAGTCGCTTCTGCCTTGGTGCCAATGATGGTCGTATGCGTGTTTGGCGCCGTGCAGGTGAGCGCCACAATCAGGACTGCATACGACCGAGGCACACAGGGCCAACACCCGGCATCATGGTGTGGGGAGCGATCTCCTACACTGGCCGTACACCACTGGTGATCGTCGAGGGGACACTGAACAGTGCACGGTACATCCAAACCGTCATCGAACCCATCGTTCTACCATTCCTAGACCGGCAAGGGAACTTGCTGTTCCAACAGGACAATGCACGTCCGCATGTATCCCGTGCCACCCAACGTGCTCTAGAAGGTGTAAGTCAACTACCCTGGCCAGCAAGATCTCCGGATCTGTCCCCCATTGAGCATGTTTGGGACTGGATGAAGCGTCGTCTCACGCGGTCTGCACGTCCAGCACGAACGCTGGTCCAACTGAGGCGCCAGGTGGAAATGGCATGGCAAGCCGTTCCACAGGACTACATCCAGCATCTCTACGATCGTCTCCATGGGAGAATAGCAGCCTGCATTGCTGCGAAAGGTGGATATACACTGTACTAGTGCCGACATTGTGCATGCTCTGTTGCCTGTGTCTATGTGCCTGTGGTTCTGTCTGTGTGATCATGTGATGTATCTGACACCAGGAATGTGTCAATAAAGTTTCCCCTTCCTGGGACAATGACTTCACGGTGTTCTTATTTCAATTTCCAGGAGTATATATATATATATATATATATATATATATATATATATATATATATATATATATATATATATATAAAGATCAGAATTTTACCACGGAATCTGAATCGTCAGAAACTTTGCAATCCTGTATAACTGTGCGAAACCCTGTTGTTAATGCTACTATGCTCATGTATCTAGCAGCTGGAGAGGCCTCTCTCATGCCCAGTATTACAATTATTCCAGCCGATTTCCCATTCAACTTAAGCGACTTCAATTCCATCAAGGCTTCCGTCGCAACAACAACTAAATACGCTCATGTTCAAAGAGGGGGGTACAGGTGATGGAAAGAGAGGGGGAGGAGGAGATGGGAGAGAGGGGGAGGAGGAGTTGGGGAGAGAGAGGAGGGAGGAGAAGGAAATGGACAGAGGGGAAGGGGGGGGGGGAAGCAGAACGAGATTAGGTCGAACATCCAATCGCATCACGTATTTAGCAGTTGCGAAGCATTGCCGGGTTTGCTGCTTCCTTACAGAAATAGCACTACCGTAGAACCTGCTTCATTGACCGACGCAACAGACGCAGTCTAAAAGTGACCAGATAATGATTGCAAAATATTTCGAACAACGGCTTCTCCGTGCCAGCAATAAACAAACGGAAAGCTCAGACGCGCTCTATCGTTCAAGCACGGTTAGAACGCGCTGGCCAGCAGCGTGATACGTTCAGTAGCCTACAGCTGACCCCAAAGAGCATGATGTTGACAGCTGCGACAGACGTGGCGCAAGCGCTCCCCCACGTCAAAATGCTCGCACCTCGGTACCGTACAGCCAGGCAGTAACGATCCCTTCCTTGTTGCCGTACACCGACGTCATTAAGCAGCCCGGCTACGGAAGCCGACCACCAGCTCTCCCTGGCGCCGCGGGCAGTCCGGCCGTGTCCTGGTTCACTTTGGCCAGTACTCACCGCACACTTGTAAGTAGGCTGTTTAGGTTTTTATATTGGTGACGCGGCGTAGCGCTCCCTATCAAAATCACTGGCTGTGCTGTGTGCAGTCTGTGGCTGGGTGGCATTATTGGAATTTGCTATTGTTGTGTTGGGCAGTTGGCTGTTAACAGCGCGTAGCGTTGCACAGTGGGAGGTGAGCCGCCAGGAGTGGTGGATGCGGGGAGAGGGATGGCAAATTTTTAAGAGCGGATGATCTGGACGTGCGTCCATCAGAGACAGTAAATTTGTACGACTGGATGTCATGAACTGATATATATACACTATTAAGGTAAATACATTGTTTGTTCTCTATCAAAACCTTTCATTTGCTAACTATGCCCATCAGTAGTTAGTGCCTTCAGTAGTTAGAATCTTTTATTCAGCTGCCAGTATTGGCGCATGCTGTATTGCAGTAGTTTAACAAAGATTTTTGTGAGGTAAGTCATTCATGAAAGGTATAGTTTATTGTTAGTCAGGGCCATTCTTTTGTAGGGATTTTTGAAAGTAAGATTGCGTTGCGCTAAAAATATTGTGTGTCAGTTTAAGCACAGTCATTTACAATTTTTCTAAGGGGACGTTCCATAATCCTGGCAGGGTCGCCATATGAAACGTCCCCTTAGAAAAATTATAAATCACTGTGCTTAAACTGACACACAATATATACTTTCAAAAATCCCTACAAAAGAATGGCCCTGACTAACATTAACCTATACCTTTCACAAATCACTTACCTCACAAAAATCTTCGTTACTCAAACTACTGCAATACAGTGTGTGCCAATACTGCCAGCTGAATAAAAGATTCAAACTACTGATAGGCATAGTTAACAAATGAAAGATTTTGATAAAGAACAAACAATGTATTTACCTTAATAGTGTTCAAAAGTCATATATATACAGTTCATGGTATCCAGTATTACAAATTTACTGTCTCTGATGGACACACGTTCTGTCATCTCTCTCCCCACATCCACCACTGCTGGCGGCTCACCTCCAACTGTGCAACGCTACGCGCTGTTAACAGCCAACTGCCCAACACTACAATGGCGAATATTACAACAATGCAAACCAGCCACAGACTGCACACGGCACAGCCAGTGATTTTCATACAGAGCGCTACGTGGCGTCACCAATATAAAAACCTAAACAGCCTACTTACACAGTTCACATCCTCCTTCCTCGTACCAGCGTCGTCTCCAAGGTTAGCGTCCGCTGAGCTGTTGCCGCACACTTTAACACTCATTACCCTCTGACGCTCACCAGCTTTTCCTGCTCCACGCTTTTGCTTCATACTCCGTGGCGTTGAGCGAAATCGAGGAAACCAGAGAGGCGGCCTGGATAGCGCGCTGGCAGACGCGATAAACGCGTGCTTGTGCAATATCGTCTCAGTTATGTGACTCGATTCCTGATATCCTGTGAGAGAGGCCGCAGTTCGTAATAACTGGCGGAAAGTAACGATTTCTGCCGTTCCCCAAGGTAGTGTTACAGGCCCAGTGCTGTTCCTTATCTACGAGGGTTATTCCAAAAGTAAGGTCCGATTCGCCGTAACTATTGAAATTTGGCGCCAATGACAAAACACGCATGCGCGCCGACTCCCGGCAAGCCTTGCGCGTCAAACGCCGCCATTCGCTTTGTTACTGTTGCTGAGTGTAGTTCACAGTGTCACTTTACAATGTTTAAGACAATTGATCAGCCCGCCGATTGTAAAGTAAGGGCAGTGATACGGTTTTTGTCTGCAAGAAACAATTCAGCGGCGGAAATCCATCGGCAGATTACTGAAGTGTACGGTCCTAACATAATGAGCGACAGTAAAGTGCGCAAGTGGGTGCGAGCTTTTAATGAAGGACGGGATAATGTGCACGATGAACCACGGTGTGGCCGACCATCAGTGATTTCAGACGATTTGGTCAATGCGGTTGACAAAAAAATTCGTGAAGATCGCCGATTCACTATTACAGACGTAGACATGCATTTTCCGAATGTGAGTAGAACAACTTTGTACAGAATTGTGTCTGAACATTTGAAGTTTCACAAATTGTGTGCCCGTTGGGCTCCCAGGCTGCTTACTGAGCCCCAACGAATGAAAAGAATGGCTTTTGCTCTTGATTTTTTGGAGCGATATCATAAGGAAGGTGACAGTCTTTTAGACAATGTTGTCACAGGGGATGAGACATGGGTTTCTCACATCACTCCAGAGTCTAAACGTCAGTCAATGCAATGGCGTCACACGTCATCGCCAGTCAAGGTCAAGGCAAAGCAGACAATCTCAACACGTAAGGTTATGGCGACTGTGTTCTGGGATAGACGTGGAGTATTGTTAGTCGACTTTATGGAGAGAGGAACAACGATTAATAAAGCCGCCTACTGCGCTACCCTGACTAAACTTCGACGTGCAATCCAGAATAAGCGACGTGGTCTTTTGTCGTCTGGAATCTTGTTGTTGCATGACAATGCCAGACCCCACACTGCAAATGAAACGCAAGCTCTGATCAAGAAATTTGGATGGGAACAGATGGACCATCCTCCTTACAGTCCGGACCTGGCGCCAAGTGATTTCCACCTGTTCCGTTACTTAAAGGAGTTTCTCGGCGGCAAGCGCTTCGACACAGATGATGAAGTGAAAGAAGCAGTTAAGGACTGGTTATCGTCACAGGCGGCCGATTTCTATAACATGGGCATTCAAAAGCTTGTTGAACGATGTGACAAATGTTTAAATAAGTATGGAAGTTATGTAGAAAGATAAATAAAGATGTAAGGAATGTAAATAAAACAATTGTTTTGAAAAAACATTTTAGTTTTGATTTTTTTTTTATAACCGGACCTTACTTTTGGAATAACCCTCGTATATAAACGACTTCAGAGACAATCTGAGCAACCCTCTTAGGTTGTCTGCAAATCAAGCTGTCGTTTATCGACTAGCAAAGTCATCAGAAGATCAAAACAAATTGCAAAACGATTTAGAAAAGATACCTCTCTGGTGCGAAAATTGGCAATTGACGCTAAATAATGAAAAGTGTGAGGACATCGACGTGAGTGTTAAAAGAAATCGATCATCCTTCGGTTACACGACAAGTCACTAAAATCTAAAGGCCGCAAACTCCAGTAAATACCTACGTATTACAATTACGAACAACTTCAATTGGAAGGAACACACAGAAAATGTTTTGGGGATGGCTAACCAAAGAGGTTTTTCGCAGGACACTTAGAAAATGTAACAGATCTACTGAGGAGACTGCCTACACTACGCTTGTCCGTCGTCTTTTAGAATACTGCTGCGCGGTGTGGGATCCTTACCGGACAGGATTGATGGAGTACATCGAAAAAGTTCAAGGAAGGGCAGCACGTCTTGTATTATCGCGAAATAGGGGAGGGAGTGTCTCTGAAATGATACAACATTTGGGATGGACATTATTAAAACAAAGGCGTTTCTCGTTGCGACGGAATCCCAATCACCAACTTTCTCCTCCGAATGCGAAAAATATTTTGTTCATGCCGGCCTACATAGGGAGAATCTATGACCATGATAAAATAAGGGAAGTCAGAACTCGTACGGAAAGATACAGGTGTTCGTTCTTTCCACGTACTACACGAGATTCGAATAATATAGAATTGTGAAGGTGGTTCGATGAACCCTCTGCCAGGCACTTAAATGTGATTTGCACAGCATTGATGTAGATGTGGAAGGTGCCGTATGTGTAAACTATCTTCAGCATTGTTACCAGTCGTGCAAGACGTCGACAATAGAATCCCGCTCCTTGGCCGCGGGGCCATTCAAGAGCAGCCTTCTGAACGTCCTCATCTTTGGAAAATCTGCGACTGCTGCGAATAATCAGTTCCTCGATTTGCCGGACATTTCCATCTTTCGTCTTGTGACGGTAGCCTTCCTTCCCGATTAGCATCATCCACGTCTGTGCGACTCTTGTCAAAGTGATCGCAACATTTCACTGCGACTTGTAGCGATATTGCATTTTATCCACGTGACGTCAGAGTTTCACGGTTAATCTGTGCGCATCTTAGACGTTTTGCCCACAAGAATCGCCCCGTCCCGTGTGCTCCAAATCTGGAGTTCATTTTCCAGCTGCTGAGCAGTTTCGCTCGCACACTGTGTGACGTACCTGTTATCCGTACCGCAGCACAACTGTGTCTGCACGTCATCCAGGACACGTACTCTCTTCTGACAATACGCAGTGCGCCTTTTTTTTAGCAGTGGGCTTAGTGTGTCACTTTCTGAGGTATCTTCATATACAGGGTGTTACAAAAAGGTACGGCCAAACTTTCAGGGAACATTCCTCACACACAAATAAAGAAAAGATGTTATGTGGACATGTGTCCGGAAACGCTTAATTTCCATGTTAGAGCTCATTTTAGTTTCTTCCACCTACGCTCAATGGAGCACGTTAGCGTGATTTCATACGGGATACTCTACCTGTGCTGCTAGAACATGTGCCTTTACAAGTGCGACACAACATGTGGTTCATGCACGATGGAGCTCCTGCACATTTCAGTCGAAGTGTTCGTACGCTTCTCAACAACAGATTCGGTGACCGATGGATTGGTAGAGGCGGACCAATTCCGTGGCCTCCACGCTCTCCTGACCTCAACCCTCTTGACTTTCATTTATGGGGGCATTTGAAAGCTCTTGTCTACGCAACCCCGGTACGAAATGTAGAGACTCTTCGTGCTCGTATTGTGGACGGCTGTGATACAATACGCCATTCTCCAGGGCTGCATCAGCGCATCAGGGGATTCCATGCGACGGAGGGTGGATGCACGTAGCCTCGCTAACGGAGGTCATTTTGAACATTTCCTGTAACAAAGTGTTTGAAGCCACGCTGGTACGTTCTGTTGCCGTGTGTTTCCATTCCATGATTAATGTGATTTGAAGAGAAGTAATAAAATGAGCAATTGCGTGGAAAGTAAGCGTTTCCGGACACATGTCCACATAACATATTTTCATTTTTTGTGTGTGAGGAATGTTTCCTGAAAGTTTGGCCGTACCTTTTTGTAACACCCTGTATACACTGATGAGCTAAAACGTTATGACCACCTCGTTAATAGCTTGTTTGTCCGTCCTTGAAACGAAATGCAGCACTCATTTTGCGTATCAGGGATACGACAGTTTGTTGGTAGGTTTGTGGAGGTATGTGGCATTAGATGCCTCCTATGGGCAGGTCATGCAATTCACATAAATAACCGACCGCTAGTTTCCGTACGCGGTGATGGCGCCCGATAGCGACCCCGATGGGTTCCATAGGATTTACATCAGGCAATTTTGGTCGCCGAGGCATCGGCGTTCACTGTAACGCTCCTGAAACCACTGTAGCTCGGTTCTGGCTCCGAGACGCAGACAGTTATACTGCTGAAAGAGAACATCGCCGTAGTGGAAGACATCAAGCATGGAGGGACGCAGGTGGCTCGCAGCTGCTAGTGCCTTCGATTACTGCCACAGGTCACAAGCGAGCGCAGGAGGATGCCTCCCGTACTTTAACACTGCTCCCACCAGCCTGCATCCGCGGCTAGCTGCACGTTTCGAGCCGCCGTTCACCTCGATGACGGCTTTCGTGGAGACGACCGTCGACCTAGCCTAGCAGAAATGAGATTCACCCGAACAGCCGACACGTTTTTATTGATCGACGGTCGAATCCCGATGGTTCAGTGCTCACTGGAATCATAGTTGACGATGAAGTTGGGTCAATAGTGTTCGGGTGGTCTGCTGCGGAGCTCCATCAACAGTGTGCGATGACCGGTGTGCTCCGAAACACTTGTGCGTGCACGCATAGATCACCATCTATCCTACTTTACAGAGCAGACGAGCCTCCGAGCCCCAAGTTCTGTCAAGAGTAGTGCTCGTCCAACCATCTAGCGCCTAGTGGAGAAAGATTGTCCATTGTATTAGGATGTTTCATAGACCAGCAGCTTCCGTAACAAACGTCGCAGAACGTTTCAGGGCAAGTCTTGAGAACATAGGAAATAAATATCCGAATTATCGATTAGTTAATAGGTGGAGACTTTACTCTGGCATCCATTGACTGGGAAAATTACACGTTTATCACAGGGGACAGAAGCAAAGACTCATGTGAAGTTATTCTAGGAGCGCTCTCAACATACAACCTTGAGCAATTGGTTAGAAAACCAACTCGAGATGGGAACATATTAGATATCTTGCCGACCAACAGACCTGATCTTTTTGAAGAAGTTAATCTACAAGAAGGTATTAGCGACCGTGATGTCGTAGTGGCTTCTATGTCGGTGGAAGCTGCAAAAAAAAACAACAACAAAGAAACAGCATAGAGTTTTCTTGTTTGAGAAAGCAAATAAAAGTGTCATTAATGAATATCTTCATAGTCAGCTCCAAGCATTTACCGCGGGACACAAAGATATTGAGCATCTTTCGTCGGAATTTAAAGATGTTTTCCATCATGTGCTAGGTCCGCCCCCGGTAGCTGAGTGGTCAGCGTGACAGAATGTCAATCCTAAGGGCCAGGATTCGATTCCGGGCTGGGTCGGAGATTTTCTCCGCTCAGGGACTGGGTGTTGTGTTGTCCTTATCACCATCATTTCATCCCCATCGACGCGCAAGTCGCCGAAGTGGCGTCACATCGAAAGGCTTGCACCCGACGAACGGTCTACCCGACGGGTGGCCCTAGTCACACGACATTATTATTATTATACCATG
This sequence comes from Schistocerca piceifrons, assembly GCF_021461385.2. Classification (NCBI taxonomy): domain Eukaryota; kingdom Metazoa; phylum Arthropoda; class Insecta; order Orthoptera; family Acrididae; genus Schistocerca; species Schistocerca piceifrons. Next base: position 17,518,242 of record NC_060145.1, read on the forward strand.
TGCTAGAGAAGTATGTGCCTAGCAAAAGTATAGAGGAGGGAAAGGATCCACCTTGGTACAACAAACATGTTAGGAAGTTGCTGAGAAAGCAGAGAATGTTGCACTGTCGTTCTAAGCGTAGTCACTGCCCCGCTGACAAACAGCAATTATGCGAAATGAAGGTCAATGAGAGATTCCTTTAACGAATTTGAAAGCAACATTCTATCTGCAGATTCTAAAAACAACCCCGAAAAATTTTGGTCGTACGTAAAATCTATGAACGATACAAATAATTCAATACCTTCTCTTGTAACGGATGATGGTAAACAGAAGGCAGAAATTCTAAACCTAGCTCTGAAAAACTCGTTTACGGTAGAGGACTGCAGCACCATTCCCCCTCTCAATTATCGAACAAACGCAAGGATGGCTGACGTAGTGTTTAGTGTGTCTGGGATTGTAAAACAATTAAGATCCTTAGACGCCAGGAAGGCATCTGGCCAGACGGTATCCCCGTAAGATTTTATGTTGACTACGCTACAAATATAGCACCATTCTTATCCATCATCTACCAGAGATCATTGGAGCAGCGGAAAGTTCCACGGGACTGCGAGAAGGCCCAGGTCGTAGCAATCTACAAAAAAGGTTAGAAAATCGGATGCACATTATTACCGGCCAATTTCACTGACATCGGTTTGTTGTAGAATCATGAAACATATACTGTGTTCAGACATAATGACCTTTCTCGACTCTGAGAAGCTCATCTGCAGAAACCAGCGCGGTTTTAGGAAACAGCGGTCATGCGAGACACAGCTGGCCCTCTTTGTGCATGATATACAGCAGGCTCTAGATACTGGCTCCCAGGTTGATGCCATATTTGTCGACGTTCGAAAGGCGTTCGACTGAGTTCCGCAGTGTCGCTTGCTCCAAAAAGTGCGCGCTTACGGTCTATCCGATGACATATGCGGTTGGATAGAAAGTTTTCTAACAGACACACAGAGAGCAGTATGTCGTCCTGAACGGGGGGGGACTTGAACGGAACAAGCGTAACTTCAGGTGTGCCCCAGGGCAGCGTAATAGGTCCTCTGCTTTTTACGATTTGCATAAACGATCTGGTTGATGGTACTGACAGCGGCCTTAGACTGTTTGCCGATGATGCTGTAGTCTACAGGAAAGTAGTATCACACGAAAGTTGTGAACAAATCAATGAGTATTTGCAGAAAATAAATGCGTGGTGTAATGGCTGGCAGTTATCTCTCAATATTAGTAAGTGGAACCTACTGAGTATAACAAGGCGAAAATCCCCATTAATGTATGAGTACAAAATAAATGATCAGTCTTTGGAAGCGGTAACATCAGTCAAGTATCTGGGTGTGACTATTCGAAATGATCTCATATCGAATGATCAGATTACACAAGTAACGGGTAAGGCGAGCTCTAGATTGCGGTTTATAGGTAGAATCCTGAATCGATGCAGTCCTTCAACAAAGGAAATAGTTTACAATACGTTAGTTCGTCCAGTATTAGAGTACTGTTCGTCTGTATAGGACCCTTATCGGTTGGGTCTGGTTCAAGAGATTGAGAAGGTCCAAAGAAGAGCGGCAAGATTCGTGACTGAAACATTTAACCATCGCGAGAGCGTTACAGATCTCATAGAAAGTTAGAAGTGGGACGCACTTGCAGATAGACGGCGCGCTAAACAGAAGGAACTGCTCACTAAATTCCGAAATCCGATCTGCACCGAGGATGTAGAGCATATATTATTACCACCAACTTTCAAATCGCGCAATGATCACCATTCAAAGATAAGGGAAATTAGAGCTCGTACTGAGGCGCTCAGACAGTCATTTTTCCCTCGCGTGATCCGTGTGTGGAACAGAGGGGGGAAAATATGACTTTGGCGCGAATTGTGCCCTCCGCCACACACCGCTTGGCACCAAGCGGTGTGTGGCAGAGAGCACAATTCGCGCCACTGTCATATTTCCCCCCCTCTGCAGATGTAGACCCCTACCTGTAGTGCGATGGTGGGACGTATTTTGTGTGTTACATAATCACCGCATCGTGACCGTATAAAATACTTTTTAATGTCTTTCATAGAACAGTCTTCACACAACTGTTACAATTAAAGAAAATTCTTGATTCCTCCGTGACCTGTTGCAGACATACTTCATTTTGGCTTTGCTTTGTAATGTAACTGCCTATTCGCTAAGGAAAGCCGTATAAATTCACAAACATGACAATATTTTAGCGAGAAGGCCTCACAGTAAACGGAAAATTCTTACGCAAATGGTGTAGTTCCCACTGCTCCGATGTTGCATAAGAAATGCCACAAAACCTAACACCCGGCTAAATGACACGCCGGAAGAAGAAATGGCGGTATGACCTTTTTCAGATATCCCCGGAGTGTCCAACAGAATCGGCCGTACGTTGCGTAAAAAAGGCGTAAACGCTGTTTAGAAGCCGACCAAGAATACGAAAGAGTGTGTCAGATAGGGAAAGGACTAAAGGGACCCACTTACAATGCCAGGAGTATACAATGTACGCTAGGAAAACGCTGTGTTGGGATGACTGGACGATCCATCAATACCAGGATTGTCAACGAAACACAGTGAAGAATTTGTTATGGCCTTCACATTTTTGTTCGTGAATTTCTTAAGGAGTATGTTGAGAAAAACCGTTTTGCTGTCTTTACTGGTCTCTCTGGCACCTGCGTATAGCACATCTAACACGAGCTCGGTGCAATGTTCGGAAATCAAAAGACATAACCACAGATCAAAACACTCTCACATTTGATAACTAAAGAAGAGGGATTGCACCTACATTGCAATGGAACACCGTCACTGTGACACGAACAAATGTGGAATATAAGGATTATATCTACATCTGCAGCTTCGCCTAACCAGGATCTGCTGAAGAACAGTAGCTTGGTTCTGAGGGCCAAATAAAGTCTGAATGGCAGGCCGGGGTGGCCGAGCGGTTCTAGACGCTACAGTCTGGAACCGCGCGACCGCTACGGTCGCAGGTTCGAACCCTGCCTCGGGCATGGATGTGTGTGATGTCCTTAGTTTAGTTAGGTTTAAGTAGTTCTAAGTTCTAGGGGACTGGTGACCTCAGAAATTAAGTCCCATAGTGCTCAGAGCCATTTGAACCATTTCAAAGTCTGAATGTAATAAGTCATTTATTTAGTCAAAACGTCGATGTATATCACACTAAAATGACAGAAATAGCTTTCCAGTTAAATGAACATAAAATCTCGTAATGTCGACTGAGAAATTGCTGCAACACAACGAGCCCAAAGTCGTCTAAAATACGACCTGCCAACACTGCTGGAGGTACCTCATCTACGCGGAAGACTGCTTGGTGAACGCTACAAACTTCCCTGAGCTGATCAGCTCGCGAAAGCAAAGAAAACAAGTCCAAGAACCAGTGCAATTAATCAGGCAACTCAAGTTGCGCGACAAATCCCGCAAATTGTGACCTGCCCAGAAAGTGGACGGCGCTAATGCGAAATGCGAAGCTTAAAACTGAGTAAACGTGCATCAGAATGCACCTGTATGTACACCGGATAAAGACGGCCGAAATAGCGTCAGAGAAAGGCTTCAACCTCTGGAACACGAGCATCCCGGACGGCTTCCCTACGACAAGTGCCAAAAATTCTCCTCCTCTAAATCTAATTTCCGACTTTTCGAAATATTCTACTCGGAGGGGAGAACACCCTGCCATTTCCACAGTGACCAGCGAGAATTTCGCTTTATTTACTTGAATACAGGGGAACCGTGCACAAATTTCCAATTCTTGACTTACTGAATGAAGAGGTTACATTCAAGAGGGTGGAATCTCTTGCTAGCCGTGTTGCACTCAATGGTCGAGCCCTTCGCGCCTAAACACGATGGCGAGCCAGACTCAAATGGTTCAAATGGCTCTGACCACTATGGGACTTAGCATCTGAAGTCATCGGTCCCCTAGAACTTAGAACTACTTAAACCTAACTAACCTAAGGACATCACACACATCCATGCCCGAGGCAGGAGACGAACCTGCGACCGTATCAGTCGCGCGGTTCCGGACTGAAGCGCCTAGAACCGCTTGGCCACCGCGGCCGGCGAGCCAGACTCACTTGATTGGATAATAAGACTTGGAGTGAAAAGGCAACGAATTTTGTCACGTTGGCGTAGAGATGCAGTGTCCGCCCGTTCTTAGATATAGGTATACCTCGACAATAATTGAACTATATGAAATAAAATCGTCATAACTTCTGAACGGATTGAGTGGGGTGTAGCGACTAAGCCCACTTTCATTTGTATGAGTTCGTCAATAAGCAAAATTGGCACATTTGAAGGACTGAGAATCCGCATTTCGCAACCAAAAAATGATTGTGACTGGATAGTGTGCAATGTCAAGTCACGAAATAATCGGTGCGATATTCTTAGATGCCACGGTGACTACCGAACGGTACGTGAATGTTTCGGAAGATGATTTCATCCTCATTATTCAAAGTGGCCCTGATTTCGACAAGATGTGGTTCGTGCAAGACGGAGCTCGACCGCATCGAAGCGGGAGAGTGTTTGATGTCCTGGAGGAGCACTGTGAGGACCGCATTCTGGATCTGCGATACCCAGAGACCACTGGCATTGGCCTCGATTGGCCACCGTATTGTCTGGATCTGAACACACCCGACCCCTTTTTGCGGGGATATATTAAAGACAAGGTGTACGTAAATAACCGCAAAAGCATTGCTGAGCTGGAAGCAGCCATTCAGGAGGTCATCGACAGCATCGATGTTCCGACACTTCAGCGGGTCATGCAGAATTTCGCTATTCGTCTGCGCCACATCACCGCCGATTATGGTAGGCATACCGAACATGTCATAACCTAAATCTGAATATCTGTAGTGACGTTTACATGTTGAATAAAGTGCGTCAACGACGTAGTTTGTAACTAATTTACGTTTTTCTTTTTTTTTCGTATAATTGAATAATTAGGGCAACGGCCTTGCCGCAGTGGATACACCGGTTCCCGTGAGATCACCGAAGTTAAGCGCTGTCGGGCGTGGTCGGCACTTGGATGGGACACCATCCAGGCCGCCATCCGCTGTTGCAATTTTTCGGGGCGCGCTCAGCCTCGTGATGCCAATTGAGGAGCTACTCGACCGAATAGTAGCGGCTTCGGTCAAGAACACCATCATAACGACCTGGAGAGCGGTGTGTTGACCCCACGCCCCTCCTATCCGCATCCTCCCCTGAGGATGACACGGCGGTCGGATGGTCCCGGTATGCCACTCGTGGCCTGAAGACGGAGTGCTATATATATATATATATATATATATATATATATATATATATATATATATATCCTGTAAGTGAATTCGTCCCGCACACTCATGTGACTTGCTGTGGCTTAGCGGCGGCTGCCTTCAAAGGAAAAAGCCGCATTCCGCGCCAACGCGAGGGGCAGCAGTTCATCGCAATCGCTTCCACGAACTGCAGCACCCTGAGGACATTTCCTTCTCTAGAGCCCCCGTAACTCACCTCATGTGGTCAAGCTGGTCTGCGGCTTGGACAACTGGCCCGCTCGTTTCTTAACATGTTAATTGCTTGCTCCAAAGTTAGCGAGCGTTGTACTCTCCTCAGAAACAGCCAGGAAGTGAGCAGAAAAATAATCAAATATCAGTCGGCAGTGTCCGGTTGTCACCTAAAGTGAGAACCACATGCATCACGACACTTTCGTTCATACTGCAACGCAACTGGAATAATTGCTTTACAGGCAGCACTAATTGGCCCTCTCGTGTTCTCTGAAGCCGTCGTAACCTCCTCGTAACACAACACGCTGTACAGAAGTGTCAGGACAGGCGAGATCACTGCATACCTCTGAGCACCACTTTGCAAACAATTTTGTGTAACGGCTGAAGAATTATGAGCGCGGCACCCACCATTTTGAAACCACATCATTTGACGAGTTCTATAGGGCACGTTTTCTAATAAAAAGAGGGAAGTACTCATCCGAATATGTGTGTACTTTTCCCCGTTCAGAGTACCAGCAACGAGATGAGGGCCGATCATATGCTTACCGATTATGCTACACAAGGGTACACGCTCCACTGTTGTTGGCTGAACCCCTCACGGAGTCAGTGTGAAATTTCCGTTCACCAGCAGCGCACGTTTCTTAAATTTAGCAGCACTTGTAATTTGTGACCGTGGTCACGTCAGTAAGCAATACTTTCTCCAGATAACTACTGTTTTACTGAAGGAGCCACTGACATAACGAAAACGATGTTGAAAATCACCGCCATATAGCTCTTCAAGTAGAAAAACACGGAACGGGTGATATTTTTTTGTGTGAAGAATTCTCAGAACGCATTTTTGGCTGATACCGACCTCTTCTTGCGCGTGACGAAAAGCTGACATGCGGACTTTACTGCAGCATCTGCTACTTCTGCAGTTTCGTTGGTAGCAATCTTCTTCCTATACGTTTTCTTGCGGCTAAAATTACAGCCTCGCGAAGTCCTTTGATGGAACTAATGAAGGTGGAACGACATGGAAACCTTTCAGCATACACTTCTGCTGTTCTTGATACATATGGCGACTTTCGCCATAAATGAATATCAAGTCCTACCAATTCATTATCATTAAATGGTACTGTACTGATAAAACTGGTATATGCAGTACTAGCGGTTCGACTATGTGGATGTTTTACAAGTAACACAATGTAAATGAGTTGCAGCGTCCCTCATAACAAACCTGGTCTTCGTAGACATCGGTTCCATCGCTCTTCAGCTAACTCCTGCAATTGACCAGATATTCTCTTGTCTCGACGACATAGGTTTCCGCCGAGCGCAGCGTAACCACCACCTACTCGTTGCCTGGACGGCTCCCGTTTCCATGAAGAGTGAAGAGTGACGTGAACTTCCAAGTGTTGGGAGAGGGGGGAGGGGGGGGGGGGGAGGGTTAGGCATTCAACGGCCTCAACAACAACACAAAACCATCTGTATCCAGTGATTTCTTGTTAGATGTTCATAACAGTTTGTAATCTCCCCCCCCCCCTTCCTAATCCCAACTGTTGTCCACATTGCCGGCCGGAGTGGCCGAGCGGTTGTAGGCGCTACAGTCTGGAACCGCGCGACCGCTGCGGTCCCAGGTTCGAATCCTACCACGGGCATGGATGTGTGTGATGTCCTTAGGTTAGTTAGGTTTAAGTAGTTCTAAGTTCTCGGGGACTGAAAACCTCAGCAGTTAGGTCCCATAGTGTTCAGAGCCATTTTTTTGTTGTCCACATTAGTCTTTTATCAAGATTTGAGAGGAGCGAAGATTACAATAAACCTTCTAGTTTACTTATCATGCTGAGTTCGCTCCACTTCTTCTTGTCTAAGGGTCTGAGTCTTGAAGCTGAAATTCTCACATTTTAGGTGCTCACGGCTGAATTCAACTTAAGAAATTTGAAGATTATTGTTGCAGACTTATTGTTTTTACGTAAATATATTTTGTCACATTTTAATATATCATACAATCTCTTGATTTTCCACATTAACAAAGCCGAAATTACATTGTTCACTCAAAATACAAAAATACGTACTATCGCATCAGACACATGCTTACGACTCTCACACTCTGCGGAAAAAAACATGCTCCAAAGGGTTTACAATTTTTATTAACAAACGAATTTCTACTAGTTTCTGTTACGTTATTTCTTTCGATTATTATTTCATAAATGAATCCAGAAATGAGCATAATAACCAGTACAGTAATGCGTAATTAATAATAGAAATTTTAAGTGCGACAATAATCCGTAATTTCAAATGTTACTAAAAAAATAATTTTAACTGTACATTTAGAACTAGTACTTGTCGAATATAACATCGCGACTAAAACATTTTACAAAGTAATTCATTTTCATAAATTTTAGCTCGAAATATAACATACTGTGTATAAAATTATATGAGAGTTTTCAGAAAAGCAAACGAGATAATGTTGACCCGACCAAAATTCGAAAAATAATACTGGTATCGACAAATACTCTTGAGGGAAAGCAGTGCTAGAGAACTATGTCCCGTTGTAAGTTGTATCAGGGAATTTGTCTCCTCGAGATCTGCTATTCTGGCGGCGAAAAATAGCAGACTTATATTGAAGGAAACAAAGCTGATGCCTTTCTCTGGACTATTACTGACGTTGCTATTAGGGCTTTCTGTCTGTTTCATGATTCACTGACCATTGTTCGCTTGAGTGAAAACGTATTACAAATGGCTTTAATGGATCAAAAGTAATTTGATGAGGAAAGATTAGGTCGCTCATACTGTGTACATATAACTGCATTTGATTCGTAGACTTAGATTTTGTCAAGGAATACATTTCGTAAGCTCTCGATAGATTTGCATCGATGTTTTAATAAATTAATAGTAATTAAAACATCATATTTTAGTTGAAAAAATTGCTTACATGGAGGTATTTCGACCTCCTACATCCACTGGCCTAAAAAAATGGTTCAAATGGTTCTGAGCACTATGGGACTTAACATCTGAGGTCATCAGTTCCCTAGACATATAACTACTTAAACCTAACTAACCTAAGGACATCACACACACCCATGCCCGAGGCAGGATTCGAACCTGCGACCGTAGCAGCAGCCCTGTTCCGGACTGATGCGCTTAGAACCGCTCGGCCACATAGGTCGGCCATTGGCCTAAAATCGTGAACTTTGATAAGAAACAAAGATTCACAGTACAATTGAAGGAAAAATCCGAAAATTCTTTATCTAGTTACATCACATAAAAAAGTACTTTTTGCCATTTGCAGTCTGTCTGTTCGTCCGTTAAGACTTCTTTTTCTCAGGAATGGGAAGAGTTACCAAGTTGAAATGTATACCAGTTACTAAGGTCTACGGTCCCTCGGAGACGTGAAAAATTCTAGACGCCAAGTCCATGCAATCAAAAGATCCGGGCATTTATGTCAGAAATGTCGATATTCGCAAATTCGCTTATCAAAAGCTGTAGGGTAGTTCCCGTTGACCTAGAATCATAAAATTTGGCAAGAAGCAAAGTTTCTCAGTACAAGGTAAGGAAAATAATCCGAAAATTGTTAATTTGTAATTATATTACGTGAAACTATTTTTTCGCCATTTGTAGTCCATCTGTCTGTCTGTTGGTCTGTCAAGAACCGTTTTGTCAGGAACAGCCAGAGGAATTAAGTCGAGGTACTGAGGTCTCGGTCCCTTAGCGGTGTAAGTAATTTAAGCTCCTAAGTCATTTCAGTCAAAACATACGACCATATATGTCACATTTTCTGGTACTCGCTAACTCACTCCTTAAGACCTGTAGATGAACTATCCATGTACTTTGCCGCGCGGGATTAGCCGAGCGGTCTTAGGCGCTGCAGTCATGGACTGTGCGGCTGGTCCCGGCGGAGGTTCGAGTCCTCCCTCGGGCATGGGTGTGTGTGTTTGTCCTTAGGATAATTTAGGTCAAGTAGTGTGTAAGCTTAGGGACTGATGACCTTAGAAGTTAAGTCCCATAAGATTTCACACACATTTGGACATATCCATGTACTTGTGGGGCCTCGTGGTCTACCGATTTGTATCGCCATGGGAGAATTTGTGGGTTTAGGGGCAACGCCTGAAGAGGGATAGTCAATTCGTTTTGTGGTAGGGTAAAAGTGGCGGCGCCAAGTAGGGGTAGATTTGATCTTTTTTTTTAGATTATACCTAGTTAGATAAGGAGATAGGTAAAAAAGTGGTAAAGCCCGTGAGTGGAAACCAAGAGGTCACTGGATGGCGTCTTGGTCGGACCACGGGTTTTTTAGCCTTCGTTTTAACCTAGCCTTCAACTCTCAATGATGTGTGGGATCGGCAGAAACAAGACGTGGTTCGGATTCCATGCCAAACTGTGGGCGCCGTTTCCACAGTTCGATAACTGGGGCTAGGTTAGGGACCCGCAAGTCGCCAAAGTGGCGCCCAATAGAAAGACCTGCACACCGAGACAAGTTGTTGCTGTCTGTACGGAACCCTCAGACCTCGACTCCTGCGCGCACTAATCCGTTAAAAAAAAATACCGAAGCACTGTTTTGTGGACGGGAGCAGAATCGCAATGACGCAGACCTCCTCTTTGTAAGTGTTGTCACGGTGCGGAGAATACGATATCCAGATTACTTTTCATTTTATCATCGGCCAAAACTACTGAGCCGCATCCAGACTAGAACTAACAGTCCCACACCACCGCAACGCCTCCAGCCGAAATTGTCTGACGTCACGCTACACAAGGCAGGTGCCGTCTGCCAGCTATCCGCCAGACCCAAATCTGACCCTCTGGGTGCTGCTTTTTCCTTCCATTTTATTTTCGTTTATTTGTACTTAATTTTTTGTTAGTACTTATTTACTTACAGGGCGTTTCAAAAATGACCAGTATATTTGAAACGGCAATAAAAACTAAACGAGCAGCGATAGAAATACACCATTTGTTGCAATATGCTTGGGACAACAGTACATTTTCAGGCAGACAAACTTTCGAAATTACAGTAGTTACAATTTTCAACAACAGATGGCGCTGCGGTCTGGGAAACTCTATAGTACGATATTTTCCACATATCCACCATGCGTAGCAATAATATGGCGTAGTCTCTGAATGAAATTACCCGAAACCTTTGACAACGTGTCTGGCGGAATGGCTTCACATGCAGATGAGATGTACTGCTTCAGCTGTTCAATTGTTTCTGGATTCTGGCGGTACACCTGGTCTTTCAAGTGTCCCCACAGAAAGAAGTCACAGGGGTTCATGTCTGGCGAATAGGGAGGCCAATCCACGCCGCCTCCTGTATGTTTCGGATAGCCCAAAGCAATCACACGATCGTCGAAATATTCATTCAGGAAATTAAAGACGTCGGCCGTGCGATGTGGCTGGGCACCATCTTGCATAAACCACGAGGTGTTCGCAGTGTCGTCTAAGGCAGTTTGTACCGCCACAAATTCACGAAGAATGTCCAGATAGCGTGATGCAGTAATCGTTTCGGATCTGAAAAATGGGCCAATGATTCCTTTGGAAGAAATGGCGACCCAGACCAGTACTTTTTGAGGATGCAGGGACGATGGGACTGCAACATGGGGCTTTTCGGTTCCCCATATGCGCCAGTTCTGTTTATTGACGAAGCCGTCCAGGTAAAAATAAGCTTCGTTAGTAAACCAAATGCCGCCCACATGCATATCGCCGTCATCAATCCTGTGCACTATATCGTTAGCGAATGTCTCTCGTGCAGCAATGGTAGCGGCGCTGAGGGGTTGCGGCGTTTGAATTTTGTATGGATAGAGGTGTAAACTCTGCCGCATGACACGATACGTGGACGTTGGGGCCATTTGGAGCGCAGCTGCAACACGGCGAACGGAAACCCGAGGCCGCTGTTGGGTCACCTGCTGCACTAGCTGCGCGTTGCCCTCTGTGGTTGCTGTACGCGGTCGCCCTACCTTTCCAGCACGTTCATCCGTCATGTTCCCAGTCCGTTGAAATTTTTCAAACAGATCCTTTATTGTATCGCTTTTCGGTCCTTTGGTTACATTAAACCTCCGTTGAAAACTTCGTCTTGTTGCAACAACACTGTGTTCTAGGCGGTGGAATTCCAACACCAGAAAAATCCTCTGTTCTAAGGAATAAACCATGTTGTCTACAGCACACTTGCACGTTGTGAACAGCACACGCTTACAGCAGAAAGACGACGTACAGAATGGCGCACCCACAGACTGCGTTGTCTTCTATATCTTTCACATCACTTGCAGCGCCATCTGTTGTTGAAAATTGTAACTACTGTAATTTCGAAAGTTTGTCCGCCTGAAAATGTACTGTTGTCCCAAGCATATTGCAACAAACGATGTATTTCTATCGCTGCTCGTTTAGTTTTTATTGCCGTTTCAAATATACCGGTCATTTTCGAAACACCCTGTATTTACTGCATACTTCATCTCCTAATTAAAAGAGCAGGTCGGGCCTGTGAACAATTTCGTCTTTCTCATACAAATGTCGGCAAGCTGGAAGTGAATAAAAGGGGTTCACATTTCCAGCTACAGCTTTACGAGGAATGTTCTGACAGAAACCTTGGTTAAAACCGGGGGATTACGTTGGTGGGTAAGTTTGTAGTTTTTTTTTTTTTTTTTTTTTTTTTGCATGCAGGTATTCCGATTGCTATGGATTTATTTATAGGTTTATTTGAAGTTCACTGTTGCTATTTGAGTTTACATGTTGTCACTTTGTCACCTGGACATAGTGTGAGTGAAGCAGCGGATTCCAGAAAATAGAAAGCCGAGTGGAGAAATGTACCATTTCCGACATATTCTTCTGTCTGAATTCAATTGAGGGGTGACAGCAGCGGATGCAGCCAGAAACATTTCCGCCACGTATGGGAATAGTGTCAATGGACAGAACACGGCAAGGAAATGCTTTTCTCGTTTTAAGAAGGATTCATTTCGCGTTAGTGGTTTTCCAAGTTCAGGAAGACCTTCGGGACTTAAATCAAGATCTTTTAAACGCATTAATCCACAATAATCCACGTCAGTGTTTTGGAGAACTGACAAATGCGGTGCAGTGTGATGATGCCATCGTCGTGCGATGTTTTCATGCAATGGGGAACGTTCAAAAATCTGATGTGTGGTTACCGCATGCTCAAGGCCAAAATCACACAAATCTGCGGGTAGCCAGCCATGTGTGCTTCTCTGCTTGGTCGTTATCAGCTGGGTCGGCAGCAACAGCGACAGTTCCTAGCCTGTACAGTTACTGGTGACGAGGAACGGTGTCTCTATGCTACAATAAGGAAAAGAAAGGAAGGGCAGAGCCCGAACAAAGCAACAACTCCCTGAACAGGACCTGCGTGCGTAGACAAAGGATAAAGTTGTGCATCTGGTTCAACAGTGACGGTGTGGAGTGGTACGAATCACTTCCCCGAGATGCAGCCATCCCTGCCAACAGTTATTGCCGACAACTGAGACGTCTTATGGACGCGCTCCACATTTACGCCCGCCCACATTCTGCTTGACTAACAAAAAACATTATACACACATCAAAAAAAGTTTTGCATCACCCCGGTTCGCAGAACTCCTGAAGATAGACGTTGACTGTGGATATTGTACCACAGACACAGTCCCTTCGACTGTTCAGAGATGTCACTAAACCCGCCCAAAGATGTAAACAACCATGCATGAGCAGCGCCTATTAGACGGAGGGGGTCTGACAGCCGATCAGGTCCAGTCATTCCACTAGGAAGGAGGTACACGGCTCGTGCTGTCTGTAGCTCAACCATGCCTAGACGGACAGTACCGCGGTTCGATTGCGTTCGCATTGTTACTTTGTGCCAGTAAGGACTCTGAACGAGGGAAGTGTCCAGGCGTTTCGGAGTGAACTAAAGCGATATTGTTCGGACATGGAGGAGATACAGAGAGACAGGAACTGTCGATGATACGCCTCGCTCAGGCCGCCCAAGGGCTACTACTGCAGTGGATGACCGCTACCTACGGACTATGCCTCGGAGGAACCCTGACAGCAACGCCACCGTGTTGAATAATGCTTTTCGTGCAGCCACAGGGCGTGCTGTTACGACAAACTGTGCGCAATAGGCTGCATGATGCGCAGCTTCACTCGCGACGTCCATGGCGAGGTCCATCTTTGCAACCACGACACCATGCAGTGGGGTACAGATGGGCCCAACAACATGCCGAATGGACCGCTCAAGGTTGGTTTAAATGGTTCAAATGGCTCTGAGAACTATGGGACTTAACATCTGAGGTCATCAGTCCCCTAGAACTTAGAACTACGTAAACCTAACTAACCTAAGGACATCACACACATCCATTCCCGAGGCAGGTTTCGAACCTGCGACCGTAGCGGTCACGCAGTTCCAAACTGAAGCGCCTAGAACCGCACGGCCACACCGGCCGGCGCTCAAGACTGGCATCACGTTCTCTTCACCGATGAGTGTCGTATATGTCTTCAACCAATCGTCAGAAACGTGTTTGGAGGCAACCCTATCAGGCTGAACGCCTTAGACACACTGTCCAGTTAGTGCAACAAGGTGGAGGTTCCCTGTTGTTCTGGGGTGGCATTGTGTGGGGCCGACGTTCGCCGCTGGTGGTCATGGAAGGCGCCGTAACGGCTGTACGATACGTGAATGCCATCCTCCGACCGATAGAGCAACCATATCGCCAGCAGATTGGCGAGGCATTCGTCTTCGTGGGTGACAATTTGCTCCCCCATTGTGCACATCGTGTGAATGACTTCCTTCGGGATACCGACATCGCCCGACTAGAGTGGCCAACACGTTCTCGAGACATGAACCCTATCGAACATGCCTGAGATAAAATGAAAAGGTCTGTTTATCGACGACGTGACCCGCCAACCACTCCGAGGGATCTACGCCGGATCGCCGTTGAGGAATGCGACAGTATGGACCAACAGTGCCTTGATGAACTTGTGGATAGTATGCCACGACGAATACAGGAATGCCTCAATCTAAGAGGACGTGCTACTGGGTATTAGAGGTACCGGTATGTACAGCTATCTGGACAACCTCCTCTGATGGTCTGTGGTGGTGGTACAACATGCTATGTGTGGTTTTAATGATCCATAAAAAGGTCGGAAATGATGTTTATGTTCATCTCTATTCCAGTTTTCTGTACAGGTTTCGGAACTCTCGGAATCGAGGAGATGCAAAACTTATGATTTGTGTACATGAGTTGGGTTGCGAAGTCATTCCGAACCTTCCTTATTCACCTGATCTTGCACCCTCAGTTTTCACCTTTTGTCCTGTCTATCGAACAACGTCCAAGCAATTACCTTCCGGATGAAAATGCGCTGCGAACATGGCTGGGACATCTTCGCCTCACAGTCACGTGGTTTCTACAGTCGCGGATACGAAATGTTACCCCAGCGCTGGAAGACTTATAAATAGTTGTAAACAGAAAAGGAGAATATATTATTGATGACTAAAGTCTCTATTATGCGTATCTCTTGTGTTTATTACTGTTATGGAAAAACGGTACGAACTTATGCAACAGCTCAATATTTTTAATGTGTTTCTTGCAGTGCTGTTCCTTGTACAGAGGTGTCCCTGTGTGTGAGCGCGCGCGCGTGTGTGTGTGTGTGTGTGTGTGTGTGTGTGTGTGTGTGTTGCTTCACAGACCACTGTTTATTGTTTGCCGATTATTAGTGGCTAGGCACATTCTTTCTTGCAACAAATGATTCCCCAGCGGAACGGCAATGAGGAGAGAAACCTATCAATTCCGGGTGGATTCTTCCATTTCGGTAGAAATCAAACCTGCATTTGGATCGGACTTCCTTAACTCTTGTGCAGGAATGTGTGCAGTATACTCCTGCACCCATTTTCAATAAGCTACCGCTCGAATTCAAAAATCTTAGCAGTAATCCACGCGCTTTGAAATCGGAACTGAAGAGTTTCGTCATGGGTCACTCCCTCTGTTATGTCGAGGAGTTCCTTGAAAAACTAGGCTGATTCTTATTGTATTGCTGATTGTTGTATTGTTGATTGTTTATGGATTGACTTTTTTCGGGTTCGTAACCATTTTGTTTTTATTTGTTATTACTTTTAGGTTGTAATTTCATGTACTGACATGTTCCATGACCTTGGAGATTTGGTCCTCAATTGAGACCTACAGAACTTGACGTGTAAATAAATAAGTAAATAAAGTCCTCTGTTCAACAGTTCCTGTCAGATGAGGTATGAGGTCTATCAACGGATAGTGACTTGGAAACAGGGAGTAAATCAAGCGATACTGATGAAATCAGATTAGGAAATGACACAGTAGAAGTGGTAGGTTAGGTTTGTTATATGAGCAACAAAACAACTTTTAAAATGCGTTGCAGGGCAGATGATGTAGACTGGCAGGGTCAAGAAAATAGGGTTCTATTAACACGTAATATAAGTTAAAGTGTCAGGAAGTAATTTCCTGAAGGTATTTGTCTGGAATGTAGCCTTGTACGTAAGTGAAACGTGGACGATAACTGTTCAAACAAGAACAGAACAGAAGCTTTTGAAATGTGCTGCCGCGGGAGAATGCTGGAATTTAGATGGGTAGATCGAATAACGAATGAAGAGGTACTGAATCGAATAGGGGAAAAGAGAAATGTGTGACAGAACTTGCGTAAAAGGCGGGATATGTTGACAGGAGACGTTGTGATGTATCAGTGAATTCTCGACTTGGTAATGGAAGGAACTACGAGGGGTGAGGGAGGATAAAAATTGTAGAGGGAGACCAGTGTTTAAGTACAGTACAGCAAGTAGTTTCAAACGGATGTAGCCTGCGGCAGTCAGTCGGAGATGAAGGGGCCTTTTTCACAGGACCGAAGTAGCGTGCAGAGCCGCGCCAGACCAGTCTCCGGGCTGAAGACGGCGACGACGCACAAACGCGGCGTCGGTAATTCGCCCGGTGATTCCCCGGCACTGGGCGAGAACATCGTTAGCAGTCGAGTCACAGGCGGCCCAGCTATGCCGCGGCCTGATCAGAACTCACTCTGGTCCCTCCGTCGACTCACAGTGAAAGAAGAAAAGCTCTTATGATGACTCCAAAATCCCAGCGGAAACGGTTCACAATTTGAAACACCGCCGACAGCAGCAACCGTATATAAACTCTCAATTAGTGCTGCACAGCCAATCAGTTGCGTAAAGTTTATTGTAATAAGCCTTGACCAGGTTTCAGCACCACTTCTAATTGCAGGCTGTACTTGGCACTGTGGCCGAATTGGCCTATAGTACACGATCAATAAACCTTTCAGCAGCTAACTGGATTTACGAGGTGCTACAATAAAGTAATGAGATTGATGTGAAAAAAAAAATTTGCTTACCGTTTTAGTCAAGTTTAGTGTTGTCTCCTTCAAAGTAGTTAACTTCTGACTGCACACACTTTTTCCAGCGGTTCTGCCATTGATGGTAGCATTTCTGGAACTCATCTTCTGCAATATCCTCCAAGACCCTCGTCACAGCTTTTTGGACATCTTGTGTTGTTTGAAAATTGTGTCCCTTGACCGTCGTTTTGACTCTTGGAAATTGAAAAAAGTCGCACAGAGCGATATCTGGCGAATATGGTGGCTGTGGTAGTACTGAAATTTGTTTTGAGGTTAAAAATTGCTGTACTGACAGAGCAGTATGGGATGGCGCATTAGCGTGATGCAGAATCCAATTATCAGCAATGTTGGCACGGACACGAAGAACTCTTTTATGAAGTCTTTCTAAAATTCTTTGTAGTAATATTGGTTAACTGTCTGTCGAGGAGGCACCCACTCTTTATGAACAATTCCCTTGGAATCAAAGAAGCACACAAGCATGCATTTCACTTTTGACTTTGACATGCGAGCTTTTTTTGGTCTGGGTGATTCCTTTGAGCACCATTGTGAACTTTGGCGTTTTGTCCCTGGATAGTACTGAAAAAAAACAATTTTCATCACCAGTGATAACACGGCTCAACGATTCTGGATTGATGTCCATTTTCTCTAAAAGATTGGCTGCCATATTTTTCCGTGTTTCTCGCTGTTGTGGTGTGAGATTTTTGGGGACCATTTTTGCACAAATGTTTCTCTTACCAAGATCTTCAGTTATTATTAGACGAACCGTTTCTCGATTGATGTTCATTTCTTCTGCAATCATTTTCACGGATAATCTTCGATCAGATCATACGAGTTCACGCACCCTGCCCAAGTGAGGTTGGTGGTCGTCCGCTGCGGTCTTCATTTTCAACATTCGTTGTGGCTTCACTAAACATTTGATGCCAATGAAAAATTTGAGCTCTTGACATAACCTCCTCTCCAAAAGCCTCCTGAAGCTTACCGTAAGTTGTCGTCGCGTTTTCACCCAATTTAACGCTAAAAGAAATGGCATACCGTTGGTCAATATTATGCGGTTCCATTTCCTTGACAAGAGACACAAACACGTGTTAACTTATTACAGTACAACTGACGACTGAGCAGTTGCATCGATATGCCACTTGGACTAGAAGCAGCTTATAGACCAAGGTCAAAGATACTGTGCCTATGCTAGCCTGCGGGGTTGACACATCTTGCAAAGAAAATCAGTTTCATTACTTTATTGTTGCACCTCATATTTGTTACATAAAATTTACTGTAACATTTGAACAAGAAAATGAATTTTAAATTCCTGGGGGCCTTCTTCAGTACAAAGAAATAGTCCAGATTATGAATTTAAAACTATAATTCAAAACGCAAATAAAATATATTAATATGCAGAACTATATGCAGCAAAACCGATCTCTATCACACCTACACAACAAATTCTTGCAAATCCGTGAAAAACAGGACTCTAAGAAAAATGAGACGAAGAACCCCTTGGGTATTCGAGAGAGAAATTGTACGCAAAATTTTTGGAGCGGACTCTGTCAGCGGAAAATGAAGAATCCTAAGAACATAGGACAACATGACGCATTTAAAGAAATGTGACGTTGTAGAAACCAAGAAGGAAAAAAGGGTTAAGGTGATTGGTCGTGTTATGTGACTGCACGGATGCAGGCAGATTCGTCAAGATTGTGGTAGGAGAATAATCGGGTGACAGAATACGGCCAGGACGATTCACAATCAGATTGTTGGATACTGTGGAAATTCAACTAAAATTTTGGGCCGGCCGTTGTGGCCGAGCGGTTCTAGGCGCTTCAGTTTGGAACCGCACGACCGCTACGGTCGCAGGTTCGAATCCTGCCTCGGGCATGGATGTATGTGATGTCCTTAGGTTAGTTAGGTTTAAGTAGTTCTAAGTTCTAGGGGACTGATGACGTAAGATGTTAAGTCCCATAGTGCTCCGAGTTATTTGAACCATTTTTTTCATCTAAAATTTTGCAAATTACTCTGTATGGACACAAAGTTAAACACAGACAAGATTGCAAAATATTATTAAATCAGCAACAATGAGGCCACATAGCTTGCAATTCTTTTGAAATAAGAATAACAATAAGACCAATCTACAAAACAACTATTTCTTTTTATGTGGAATGTGGTAAAATTGTTATTCCAAGTAGAAAACGTACCAAAAATCGTACTGAGTAGGCATAATATCCTTTTACGTACTCTCAAATTTCTGTACAACTTAAAGTAGTAAAAAGGCATTTACAATAAAACTACCCGTATAACAAATGGGGTGTTAGCAAGCGAAATAGCCGGCCGAAGTGGCCGAGCGGTTCTAGGCGCTTCAGTCTAGAACCGCGCGACCGCTACGGTTGCAGGTTCGAATCCTGCCTCGGGCGTGGATGTGTGGGATGTCCTTAGGTTAGTTAGGTTTAAGTAGTTTTAAGTTCTAGGAGACTGATGACCTCAGAATTTAAGTCCCACAGTGCTCAGAGCCATTTGAACCATTTGAGCAAGCGAAATATCTACAAAACAGAATTTTTCCTTTAGAAATTTCCTCCGTCTAAATATTTTACCAAATCAAGAAATTTCACATTTTCTGATACGTAAGAAATACCTTTGCACGAAACCAAAGTCGTCGTTGACCACACCATATTGCAACGGTTAGCAAACTGCATTTTCAGTAACTTTAGACCTAATAATTCCTCCAGCTTGTACTCATTCTACATCAGTGAAATGTACAAACAGCGCGCGCGCACGTGGAAACTATAAAACTCTATTTGTCAAATAACATTTTCGCAGAACGTAAGGAAGCGCATTTTTAACAACAACAACAGGGATATCCAGACACTGCTTAGTTTCAAATCAGATTATTTAGATAGTCACAATTGTCACTTTCAAAGGTGAACAGTTTATCTCTGAGGCTGATTATACATTTTGATTTAGGGGTTAACGGTGTCCAGTTTTAGTGTTGTAAAGGCCATAGGAGAACAAAGTTTCTGTTCAACGTAACCGGCTTGTGTTCAAAGCATGTACCCGAGCACGACGTCGGGACACGTTCAATACGAATGTCTGATGATCGTTATTGCAGTAGGTCTTCGTATTTATGCTAGTTTGATACCCTTAATCACACTTCTCTCTCCCCCCCCCCCCCCCTCCTCCCCTTTCTCTTCATGTCGCATTTTATCTATCCATCCTGTATTCTCTCACAAAATAATTTGCACGTCACTGTTTTGACGTTTCTCCCCGTATTTTAAAGCTGTCTTTTTCCAATTTTTACTTTTTTGCGTTTTCTGAATCTGCAGACTATTACCTTTTAATAGATATATAATTTATTCAATTCCGAAGGCTACAACTATTTTTAAATTTTTTTTAAATGTGTTCTACATGGGCGTGACCCACTGTGGCGCTGTTAAACTGCTGTCAAATGATGTTATTATTAACGTCCGTGTTCATCAGGTACATTTTAGTGATGTGAGACAAAGTATGTGTTGTGGCTAACCTGTGATGGTTCAATATATATCGCTGGTGTGATTGTCGATTGTTTCATGTTTATTTACTCTGTCGTTATCTCGAAAATATTCGTAATTAATTCTGTTTCTTGAGTCTCTGTTTTGTTGAAGTATAATAATGAGTAAAAGTAAAGTTATTAGAAATCCTCTGAAGGCTTTTAAGAAAAGGAGAAGTGTTGGAAAGCCAAAGGTATGTGTTATTACTGTAAACAATAAAGACGATAACCAAGTGAGTGAACCTAACCTCTCAAGTACACCTGCCCATAGCAGTCAAAGTGGGAAAGAAAATACTTCACAGAAGAAGCTTGGTTCAATGAGTGAAAACTATGAATGTTTTATGGGCGAATCAGATGTGAATGAAATATTTGATATGTCGGTTCTCGAAGGAATTTTTTCAAACTGTGTAAGATGTATTCATTGTAGTGAAGTTGGTCTGGAACTCTCCATAATAAAGCACGTAGGACTTGCTAGTGAAATACAACTGAAATGTGATAAGTGTTCATACATGACCACCTTTTGGAACAGTGTTGCAGTAACTGCAACTGAAGAAAATGGTAGCAAAATCTACGAACACAACAACGAGCGATGCTTGCTTTAGACAAGGAACGCCTTCGGGCTGCAGACAGGGCTGTAAAGAGTCTAGAAATACAAGCAAGAGTAAACAGGAGGAGGAACAAGAGGAAGCTGGAGGAGGAGTTTGCAGAGGATGAAGATAATCCATCCTATGGACCTGGAATGCACTAAAAAGTTAATCCAATGTTTGTCGCTCGCTCCCCAAAACTTTTATTTTCTCATACTAATTACATGTTTTCTAAGGATCTTCCAAACATATTTGTTTCAAACTTTCAGTAAATGTTACACAGTACCTTCTGCATAATTTAACACAGCCTTTTTCCAAAAAAACTGTATATTTTTGAATATATAAATAAAAAATTGCAAAAAAATGTTGTGAATATTGAAAAATCATCTTTAATAACTGAACTAAAATTTTGTAAAATCCCTGTGTTAAGTTGTAACCCATATTCCAATAAATAATCTGTAAAAAGTTCAACTTCCTACCTCAAATACTTTGTGAGGAAAGATGTAATTTATAAGCGTTATTTTAACATTGCAAGTATAGGGCGTTCCGGAGCCCCTTGAGCGCTTTCTGTGTTAGCAGCATTCAAAACCAGTTCTTCAGTCACCCGATTCCACACATCCATATGCTGCTTACGGCTGTGAGACCTGGACACTTCATGAATAAACAAGACGGAAACCCAAAACTGCACAAGGAGGAAAGGAGAGGCCTGTGCTGTGATTTACAAGGAAAGCCAAAGAAAAGAGCAGATGACGTCTGACCGGGCAAAGACGGTGCTGGAATGGAGTTCAGGAGACAAAGACGGACCACGAGGAACACAGCCACACTGACGGCACGAAGGGGCGCGAAACGCCACTGGAGTTAACTGGCCGAACATCGCGCAAAACCGTTGCTCGTGGAAGAAGCAGTAGTAGACTAAGTGACCTCAGTGCGTGGAGAAGCCATATCAAAAAAATTGCTCTGGGCACTGTGGGACTTGACTTCTGAGGTCATAGGTCTCCTAGAACTTAGAACTAGTTAAACCTAACTAACCTAAGGACATCACACACATCCATGCCCGAGGCAGGATTCGAACCTGCGACCGTAGCGGTCGCTCGGGTCCAGACTGTAGCGCCTAGAACCGCTCGGCGACACCGGTCGGCAGAAGCCACATCACTTAGTGATAGAAACGGCTCATAAATGTAGCATCGTATCAGCTGCTTCACCCGCGTGCACGTGGGATACTGCACAAACTTCCTGCCCCCCCCCCCCCCCCCATTCAAGAGACCTGTTCTACATCAAGACAAAATTACAAATGTTGTTTGACTGCGACGTAATCCCATTGCAACATGCAAAAGACACGTTCACACACCAGTTGACCTGGCGTATGAATAAGTCTTTTGAATTTTGCATTGGAATTACGTTACAGTCAAACATTAGAGATGCAGGTAATGGACGAAAGCGTTTGAAGCTGTTGTTGATTTAGTCTTCAGTCCGAAGACCAGTTTGATGCAGCTCTCCAACCTGTTCTGTCCTTTTCATCTCCGAACAAATGTTCGAACTTTCATCCCTCTGAATCTGCTTGCTGTATTCATCTCTTGGTCTCCCTCTACAGTTTTTACAACCCCCACTTCCCTCCAGTACTAAACTGGTGATCCATTGACGTCTGAGAATGTGTCCTATGAACCGTTCCCTTCTTCTAGTCAGATTGTGCACATATTTTTGTCTCCCCAATTCTGTTTAGTATTTCCTCATTAGTTAAGCGATGCACCCGCCTAATCTTCAGAGTTCTTTCGTTGTATCACATTTTAAAAACCTCTATTCTCTTCTTTTTAAACTTTTTATCGTCCATGTTTCACATCCACACTTAGTTACACTCCATACAAATAATTTCATAAAAGATTTCCTAACACTTAAACCAAAATGCGGTGTTAACAAATTTCTCTGCAGCAGAAACGCTTTTCTTCCCATTGCCAGTCTACATTTCATATCCTCTCTACTTCGGCCATCATCAGTTATTTTGCAGCCGAAATAGTAAAACTCATGTACTTCTTTAAGTGTCTCGTTTCATAATTCAGTTCGCTCAGTATCAGCTGATTTTATTCGACTACATTCCGTTTAATTCGACCGCATTCCATTAACCTTGTTCTGCTTTTGTTGGTGTTCACCTTATAACGTCCTTTCAAGACGCTATCCATTCCGCACAACTGCTCTTCCAAGTCCTTTGCTGTCTCTGACAGAATTTCAATGTCTTCGCCAAACCTCAAAGTTTTTATTTCTTCTCCATGGCTTTTAATACCTACTCCGAATTTTTCTTTGGTTTCCTTTAGTGCTTGCTCAATATACAGATTGAATAACATCGGGGATAGGCTACAACCCTGTCTCACTCCCTTCCCAACCACTGCTTCCCTGTCATGCCTCTCGATTCTTGTAAGTGCCGTCTGGTTTCTGTACAAGCTGTAAATAGCCTTTCGCTTCCAGTACTTCAGAACTTCAACGAGAGTATTGCAGTCAACACCGTAATTCTTAACTAGTGACCATCAAGTCACCAACTCTGACGGAACCTTAATCACTAATAAAGCTGCTCAGTATATTTCTTGGTTCTGGATTTATCTGCGGTGGACTGTCTCGGGAGAATTACCCTGTATACTGAATAAAAAAGTTTATTTTAAACTGAGATTTTTATGTTCGCAGCTTTTATTTATTTAATTATTTATGCTGGAAGCATTACTCTAAACCAGGTAGCCTACATTTTTTGTATTAGATTCAGTACGTGACACATTTCACTGCCTTGAATCAGCACTTAGAAATAACAGTGATCTGAATTGTGGAAATAGTAGTAGCGATGATAGGAGAAAAAACAGTGTATATTTGGTCTTGAGAAGTGGAACAAGCAGGACAAGTTAAAGGCACGTTGATTTAAACTGAGGGTTCTCGAAGCACTGGACGTGATGGAAGGGATGGGAGAGAAACGCGACAAGACAGCACAGATAATGAGAGAATGGGGAGAGAGAGTGATTTGACTGATGGAGAACAGAACCGAGAGAGGTGTTCAACTGGGAGAAGTTGAGAGCGTTTTCCTAATTGTTTGACACAACTGGCGGCACTTGTTACTTTGTGGGGAAAAGTGACGAGATTAACAAAAGCAAGTGCTTCAGATTTTTTAAAGAGCAAACAGAATGCGGGGTAGCGCGTTCCAGACGGCGAGGAGGAGTTTGCGAATGTTTCTCATTTTTATTGTATGGATTGTCATGGTGGTTCATGGTGTGGGTTCCTGTAGTCATGTCCTAGTTCATGAACCACGGGCAACGTATGAGTGGCCAAGTAAGTGGTCCCGACAGTCGGGATACCAGTTACTTTGGAATAAGGCTGGGCATCTCGGACATATTCTGAGTCGTGGTCACCTTCGTGCTCATACGGCAAAGACTACCAAATCCACCGGTTAGTTCCTCAGCCGTTAGGGGTAAAACTCAATGGGACTCGGGGCAAGTAAGGGTAGCAACCTGCTTCCCTGGTACTTTAAATATGATGCTGGCAACAATCAGAGCAAAATGCCTCGGACCTTTGGAGGTGACGGAGTCCCACCTCTAACTGACAAACCAGGGACTCCTAAGATACGACTTGGCAAACAAATGGTTAATGAGATGGGGAGCTATTAACATCAATGGGGGCTACTCTGGGAAGAAGGTAGAGCTGGCAGAGGCTGCAAGTAAGATGGGGCTGGACGTTTTAGCTGTTAGTGAGGAGTGGGAGAATACAAGGTCTACCTGTCAGGAGTCAAAGCAGGAATAAAATACATTAATATGCAGAACTATATGTAGCACAGTGGGGTGTAGGGCTTTACATCAGGAAAGAAATGGAACCCAGCGTAGTTGCAGTAAGGTATGTAAACGAACGACTGATGTGGATAGATTTGACAGTGTCTAGCAAGAAAATCAGGATTGTGTCAGTATATTCGCATTGTGAAGGGACAGATCAAGATAAGATGGATAGTTTTTATGAGGCACTCAGTGATGTAGTTGTTAGAGTAAAGGACCAGGACAGTGTTCTGCTCATGGGTGATTTTAATGCCAGGATTGGAAATCGAACAGAAGGGTATGAAAAGGTTATGGGTAAATTTGGAGAGGATATGGAGGCCAACAGGAACGGAAAACAACTCTTGGATTTCTGTGCCAGTATGGGCTTAGTAATCACAAATTCCTTTTTTTAACATAAGAACATTCACCGGTATACTTGGGAAGGCAGGGGAACCAGATCTGTCATTGACTATATAATAACAGATCAGGAATTCAGGAAGGCTGTGAGGGACACACGTGTATTCAGGGGATTCTTTGATGACGCTGATCATTATTTAATCTGCAGTGAAATTGGGATTGTGAGGCCGAAAGTGCAGGAGGTCAGGTCCATATGTAGGAGGATAAGAGTGGAGAAACTTCAGGATAAGAAAATCAGGCACAAGTACATAACAGTGATCTCAGAAAGGTACCAGTTAGTTGAATGTAGTCAATTACAGTCATTGGAAAAGGAATGGACAAGGTACAGGGACACAGTACTAGAAGTGGCTAAAGAATGTCTTGGAACAGTAGTGTGTAAAGGTAGGATGAAGCAAACATCTTCGTGGAATGACACAGTCAAGGCAGCCTGTAAAAGGAAAAAGAAGTCGTATCAAAAATGGCTACATACTGGAACTCAGGTAGACAGAGAAAGTTATGTTGAAGAAAGAAACAAAGCCAAACAGATAATTGCAGCATCCAAGAAGAAATCTTGGGAAGACTTTGGAAACAGGTTGGAGACTATGGGTCAAGCTGCTGGAAAAACATTCTGCAGTGTAATTAGCAGTCTTCGAAAGGGAGGTAAGAAGGAAATGACAAGTATTTTGGACAGGTCAGGAAAACTGCTGGTGAACCCTGTGGATGCCTTGGGCAGATGGAGGGAATATTTTGAAGAGTTGCTCAATGTAGGTGAAAATACGATCAGCAATGTTTCAGATTTCGAGGTAGAATGGGATAGGAATGATGATGGAAAAGGATCACATTTGAGGAAGTGGAGAAAATGGTCAATAGATCGCAGTGCAATAAAGCAGCTGGGGTGGATGAAATTAACTCGGAACTCATCAAATACAGTGGAATGTCAGGTCTTAAATGGCTACACAGGATGATTGAAATTGCCTGGGAGTCGGGACAGGTTCCATCAGACTGGACAAAAGCAGTAATCACACCAATCTTTAAACATGGAAACAGAAAAGATTGTAACAACTACAGAGGTATCTCTTTAATCAGCGTTGTGGGTAAAATCTTCTCAGGTATTGTTGAAAGGAAAGTGCGAGTATTAGTTGAGGACCAACTGGATGAAAATCAGTGTGGGTTTAGGCCTCTTAGAGGTTGTCAGGACCAGATCTTTAGCTTACGGCAAATAATGGAGAAGTGTTACGAGTGGAACAGGAAATTGTATCTATGCTTTATAGATCTAGAAAAGGCATATGACCGGGTTCCTAGGAGGAAGTTATTGTCTGTTCTACGAGATTATGGAATAGGAGGCAAACTTTTGCAAGCAATTAAAGGTCTTTACATAGATAGTCAGGCAGCAGTTAGAGTTGACGGTAAATTGAGTTCATGGTTCAGAGTAGTTTCAGGGGTAAGACAAGGCTGCAACCTGTCTCCACTGTAAGCAGTCTGGCATATGCGGATGACTTAGTTGTGATGGCAGATTCGATTGACAGTTTGCAAAGTAATATTTCAGAGCTAGATCAGAAATGTAAGGACTATGGTATGAAGATTAGCATCTCCGAAACGAAAGTAATGTCAGTGGGAAAGAGATATAAACGGACTGAGTGCCAAATAGGAGGAACAAAGTTGGAACAGGTGGACGGTTTCAAGTACTTAGGATGCATATTCTCACAGGATGGCAACATAGTGAAAGAACTGGAAGCGAGGTGTAGCAAAGCTAATGCAGCGAGCGCTCAGCTACGATCTACTCTCTTCTGCAAGAAGGAAGTCAGTATCAAGACTAAGTTATCTGTGCACCGTTCAATCTTTCGACCAACTTTGTTGTATGGGAGCGAAAGCTGGGTGGATTCAGGTTACCTTATCAACAAGGTTGAGGTTACGGATATGAAAGTAGCTAGGATGATTGCAGGTACTAGTAGATGGGAACAATGGCAGGAGGGTGTCCACAATGAGGAAATCAAAGAAAAACTGGGAATGAACTCTATAGATGTAGCAGTCAGGGCGAACAGGCTTAGATGGTGGGGTCGTGTTACACGCATGGGAGAAGCAAGGTTACCCAAGAGACTCATGGGTTCAGCAGTAGAGGGTAGGAGGAGTCGGGGCAGACCAAGGAGAAGGTACCTGGATTCGGTTAAGAATGATTTTGAAGTAATAGGTTTAACATCAGAAGAGGCACCAATGTTAGCACTGAATAGGGGATCATGGAGGAATTTTATAAGGGGGCTATGCTCCAGACTGAACGCTGAAAGGCATAATCAGTCTTAAATGATGATGATGATGATGATGATGATGGATGGTCACATCTAGAATACTGATCGTCTAGTTTGAAATTACAAATGTATACGCTTTGTTTATACGTGTTCTGCCGGTTGAAGAGTCACTGTGTGTCAGGCATATCGAGCAAGGTCTATTATAATGGTTCGTTTCTACGTACTTTGACTGTAACGCTTGCTGGTAAGACAGATACGTGGAGAGCTGTGGTTTGGCGGATGCGCGCTCGCTCGAGAATAGCAGGAAACCTGGGCGAAAAGCGCGCCGCACGAAGGAAATGTCAGAGCAGCATCTCGCGCGCGAATTACAGAAAAAAGCGGACGAGACACGTCACGTTACGCAAAGAGCGTAGCGCTTCCAGCTACTGCCGCTGCGGCGCTACAGTTCAATTCTTTTATCTTGGCGGCTCGCGCATGCCCGCCCAGACGCGGGAGATTGCTGCGTTGCCAGTTGCACACGACGCACGCGCCAAGAAAGGCAGCGCCATACTATAGTATAGTTCGCAGACCTACTTTTAGGGTGGAGCGCGCAGTTCATGAAGTAAAGCCACCACGGCCGCATTAACCCTTTCGCTGCTACAGAGACGTGCTCCCCGCATTCCGCTCTGTGCGCGATTTTGTCATCACTGCACTGCTCGCCTGTGCAGACACATGGTGTTCCCACTGCTTTCACACACTTATCATTCGATTGCACAAAAACTATTTGGCCCAAAAATTTGATTTTTACACATCTTCTTGACTGATATCTTTCTCCCACAAAAGACTTAATTTTGTTTAGATGCTCAACGCAGTTATTGTGCAGTATTAGATGTAGTAAACCATTGCACGAAATTTTGGAGAGTTTGCAGAGGTAAAAGTCCATAGCGTATACTTTTCGTATGGTCGATTTTAGTTGCCACAATGTTGAGAATGAAATGTGGACAAGATACCTAAATTTCATATAAAATTTACTGTATAACAATATCTCATTTAATTTAAGTACCAGGTAGGTGTCGTATGTAATATTGAGAAATATTCCGTCTTTCGCGACTGTAATAAAAAGTTTTATTTACACTGGGCGCGTTTGGCTTTATTTTAAAGCACTTCAATCGATCAAAAGGAAGTAGACAAAATACATTAAACAAAACTGTGGACTTATAAAAACATTATGACTTGAATATACTGTGTATCAGTGAAGTGCTCTGAGCTATGTCAAATATAATTTTTGTGTGTGCCACACACAAACAGCATGTATTTGCTAAAACACTGATCAGCCGACACAGACGTTGAATATTGTGTTAACACTCGCACCCGCCAAGGCATTCACAGCAGACCGCTCAGAAGACTGCTGAACACTCATTGGCTGTCAGCGGATGCGTGACGTCAGATGCGTAGAACAAGCGTTAAATCGATCGCACTCGCTCATGGTTCCAACTACACAGAGTGTTCATTTTAACTGGAGACATTGAAATATCCGAAAATCTACACATCGGATCCTAACAAATTTATAACTAAAATTTGTTTGACTCCGAGGGGGACATCCAATGATACCAAATCCGACGAATTTGTGGTCAAATTTGTCATAATTGGATGTCCCCTTCCGAGAGAAACTAATTTTCATTAGAATTTCTTTTGGCTCTGTGTGTCGTTTTCAAGAGATTTCAATGTCCCCAGTTAAAATGAACACCCTTTATAACATAAACAGTGTTTATAAATTTGGAAATATTCTACCTTTAGCGACTGTAATAAAACTTTTATTTATACCAGAGTCATTTCGCTTTTTTCTAAAAACGTTCTGATTAAAACAAAATTAGCGAACTACACAAAAGTGAATTGTGGACGTAATAAAACATAGAAACTAAAATACAGGGTGATTCAAAAAGAATACCACAACTTTAGGAATTTAAAACTCTGCAACGACAAAAGGCAGAGCTAAGCACTATCTGTCGGTGAATTAAGGGAGCTATAAAGTTTCATTTAGTTGTACATTTGTTCGCTTGAGGCGCTTTGACTAGGCGTCAGCGTCAGTTGATGCTAAGATGGCGACCGCTCAACAGAAAGCTTTTTGTGTTATTGAGTACGGCAGAAGTGAATCGACGACAGTTGTTCAGCGCGCATTTCGAACGAAGTATGGTGTTAAACCTCCTGATAGGTGGTGTATTAAACGCTGGTATAAACAGTTTACAGAGAATGGGTGTTTGTGCAAAGGGAAAAGTTCTGGACGGCCGAGAACGAGTGATGAAAATGTAGCACGCATCCAGCAAGCATTTGTTCGCAGCCCAGGAAAATCGACTCGCAGAGCTAGCAGAGAGCTGCAAATTCCACAATCAACTGTATGGAGAGTCCTACGAAAAAGGTTAGTTATGAAACCTTATCGTCTGAAATTGGTTCAAGCACTGTCTGCAGCTGATAAGATTAAAAGAATCGATTTCTGTGATTTTATCCTTGCTCAAATGGAAACAGATGAATCTTTCGTTTCAAAGATTGTGTTTAGTGATGAAGCAACTTTCCACACTAACGGGAAAGTCAACCGTCACAATGTCTGTATATGGGGCACTGAGAATCCGCGGGAAACAACCCAGTATGAACGTGACTCGCCTAAGGTGAACGTTTTCTGTGCCATTTCAGCCAATAAAGTTTTTGGTCCCTTTTTCTTCGAAGGTGCTACTGTAACTGGACTACAGTATCTGGAGATGTTAGAGAATTGGCTGTTCCCTCAGCTCGAACAAAAAGCACAACAATTCATATTTCAGCAGGATGGAGCGCCACCACATTGGCACTTATCTGTCCGTAACTACCTGAATGTCAACTACCCGAGGCGATGGATCGGCCGCCAGGCAGCCCGTGACAGAGCACTTCATCACTGGCCTCCAAGAAGCCCTGATCTTACCACCTGCGATTTTTTCTTATGGGGGTATGTTAAGGATCTGGTGTTTTGGCCACCTCTCCCAGCCACCATTGATGATTTGAAACGAGAAATAACAGCAGCTATCCAAACTGTTACGCCTGATATGCTACAGAGAATGTGGAACGAGTTGGAGTATCGGGTTGATATTGCTCGAGTGTCTGGAGGGGGCCATATTGAACATCTCTGAACTTGTTTTTGAGTGAAAAAAAACCTTTTTAAATACTCTTTGTAATGATGTATAACAGAAAGTTATATTATGTTTCTTTCATTAAATACACATTTTTAAAGTTGTGGTATTCTTTTTGAATCACCCTGTATATTGTCACTGAGGCGCAGTGCGCAAGCAATTTGTGTTTGTCACAACGGACAGCAAATACTTGCCAAAACAGAGATCAGTCGACGAAAATATTGAATATGATGTTGCCAAAGTAGCGAAACAAAGAATTGCGTCAGGCAATCTAGTAGATCGGCAATGTACGAGCCGAAATTCTGCTCTAAATAATACTTTTAATACTGTCGCAAAAGAATATATCTCAATGTGAATAGTAAAACAGCGACTGCGGAAGAGAAGATATACAAACAAAAGAGATAACATGAATCTTGTATGTGTGCCTTTTCATTGTTTTTAACTCCTGTGAAAAGAAATATTGGAGGACAAAATTAGGAAAACTGAAAACTTATTATGATTGTAATGAAGAGACAAAGCACTAGAAATTTCAAATAATTACATTCAAACGAATTAAATTCACGAAGTAAGACACTTCGATAATGTTTTTGAGTAAAGAAAGTATTAAGCACGAGACAAGGTTTCAATTTAGAACCTCCCACTTTACAGCCAAGCACTTTAACCATTACGCAAACGCAGCTCGTCAGTTTATAAACCTGCTGGAGGACTCTGAAACAGCACGCAAAATACTGAGAAACACTGTTAGTATGACTATGAATTAGTCACGTTTCGTCGAAGTACAATAGGAAATAAACAATTACCGCTGTTCTTTATTGCGAAAAAGCGGTTCGTGAGAATGATAAAAACACCGTGCCTTGCTATCGCCTGAATTAGGAGGCTTATTGCTTGTTTGGTATAATTAATTAATAGAATATGAAGCAATTGGTATAAAAAATGCTTTTCCCAAACTTTCTATAAGAGAAAGTCTGCTATCAAGACATTACTTTTATTCAGTTACTTTATTCATGACTGAACATTTCTAAAACTGAAGACACTCGTCTGTGCTGTGCACTGCAGTAGAGCTCTGGCAACGTCGTTCTCTGCTCATTGCCTGACTGTGTTTTGTGACGTCAGATGCGCAGAACGAACCTAAACTCGGCCGCCGTCGTAAATGACGCGCACTTTAGCATTGCTGGGCAGCCATTGGATGTCTTGGAGAACATCAGTCAAACTGCTGCCGCAGAAATGTTACCCACTGTCACACTCAAAAGTATCCGAACGGACTGGTTTTGCGTTGCGTCTTATTTCTATGCAACCCATACAACCTAACTGTCTTGCAGGTCCTCTAACAGAGTCTAACCTAGTCCCGCTGCAATCGTGTGAATGTACGAGATGGTTACTACAAGAGATCACTAGAGAACTTTGTTCCATTTGATAATCAGTCTAGTCGCAAATATATAGCACGATAATGAAAGTATCAGGAAACTCGTTATTAGAGATGACATAGTTTTAACGCTTGGTTGGTTGGTCGGTTGGTTGTGTGATTCGAGAGAGCGGACCAAACAGCGAGGTCATCGGTCCCATCGGATTAGGGAAGGATGGGGAAGGAAATCGGCTGTGCCCTTTCAAAGGAACCATCCTGGCATTTGCCAGGAGCGATTTAGGGAAATCATGGAAACCCTAAATCAGGATACCTGGACGCTGATTTGAACCGGCGTCCTCCCAAATGAGAGTCCAGTGTGCTAACCATTGCGCCTCCCCACTCGGTTTTTAACTCTTGTAAACTCAAATTTATTACAATAAACAGTAAAACGAGCTGCTCGCCCAGGCCAAGGGACGTCGACCGGCCGCCGTGTCAACCTCTGCCTTGCGGCGTCATGCGGACACGGTTGGAGTCGCACGTGGTGAGCACGCGGCCCTCCCGCCCACTTTGCCGATATCCCGGACCCTGGGGCAGCTGCCCTCACCATTAGGACCAGCAGCTCCTTAACTGGCATCGCGACGCTAACTAGACTACACCCTGCTCCAGTCCTCCCAGCAAGGATGTGTACAGATTTGAACTTAAAATGACGTGGGTATAGAGTTACGAGTTGGACAGGTATTCGAAACCAGCACTTACACGACTGTTAACTAAGCACAATCAAATCTTAGATATCGACATTGTTCAGTACTAAGAAATGTATGCGTAGTCTAGAGCAGCTGGCACGGTAGCTTAGCGTGTTCGGTCAGAGAGCCGGTTGGCCTCTGTAATAAAAAAACTGAGTGGAAGGATCAACCACCGAACTTAAACAGGATGTCTTGCGACGTCCGCAACGACCAAACACAACGATCAATAACGAACAAAATGCAAAAAAAAAAAAAAAAAAAAAAAAAAAGAGGTAGCGTCTTGATTAGTAATCAAAACGTCCTCGGTCCAGGGTTCGAAACCGGCCACCGCTTAAATTTCGATTAATGATCAGCATTGGCGGCCG
The DNA here is from genome assembly GCF_021461385.2 of Schistocerca piceifrons. Taxonomy (NCBI): domain Eukaryota; kingdom Metazoa; phylum Arthropoda; class Insecta; order Orthoptera; family Acrididae; genus Schistocerca; species Schistocerca piceifrons. The sequence goes on from NC_060145.1 coordinate 17,551,125, forward strand.
AAGACTTGCGACGTAAGAAGTCACTCTGATTCTGCCTTGTCAAACAGGGCGGAGGAGCGGAGAGAGGTTCAGGGCACTCTCGTCCTTGGTGTGGGAAACTGCCCAAGAGGCGGAAGACTCAACAATGACCAACGGCACGAGGATGCAGAAGGCAATGGAAACAGCTGCATTAAAGACACGTAACGTGTATCCACAGGACATGTGGCCTGTAATTGAAGAAGTGTCATGATGATCTATGCATTGGCAAAAGACTCCGGAATAGTCGCACATTCGGATCTCCGGGAGGGGACTGCCAACAGGGAAGTGACCATGAGAAAAAGATTCAGTAACCAACAAAAGGATGACGTTCTACGAGTCGGGGCGAGGGGACGGGGGAGAGGGGGAATTTCAGAAGTTTGAACGTGGTAGGGAAGCTAGGAAATCTGAAAATGGAAATTCAGAGGCTCAGTCTAGATATAGTAGGGGTCATTGTAGTGAAATGGAAAGAAGACAAACATTTCTGGTCAGATGAGTATAGGATAATATCAACAGCAGCAGAAACTGGTATAACGGGCGTAGGATTCGTTATGAATAGGAAGGTAGGGTAGAGAGTGTGTTACTGTGAACAGTTGAGTGATAGCTTTCTTCTTATCAGAATCGACAGCAGACCAACAACCACAACGATTATTCAGTTATACATGCCGATGTCGCAAGGTAAAGATGAAGAGATTCAGAAAGTGTATGAGGATATTGAAAGGGTAATACAGTACGTAAAGGGAAAAATTTAGTAGTCGTGGGGGACTGGAATGCAGTTGTAGGGGAAGGAGTAGAAGAAAAGGTTACAGGGAAATATAGGCTTGAGACAAGGAATGAGAGAGGAGAAAGATTAATTGAGTTCTGTAATAAATTTCAGCTAGTGGTAACGAATACTCTGTTCAAGAACCACAAGAGGAGGAGCTATACTTGGAAAAGGCCGGGTGTTACAGGAAGATTTCAGTTAGATTACATCATGATCGCCGGCCGGGGTGGCCGATCGGTTCTAGGCGCTACAGTCTGGAACGGCGCGACCGCTACGGTCGCAGCTTAGAATCCTGCCTCGGGCATGGATGTGTGTGACGTCCTTAGGTTAGTTAGGTTTAAGTAGTTGTAAGTTCTAGGGGACTGATGACCTCAGATGTTAAGTCCCATAGTGTTCAGAGCCATTTGAACCATTTTTTACATCATGATCAGGCATAGATTTCGAAATCGGATACTGGATTGTAAGGCTTACGCAGGAGCAGATATAGACTCAGACTACAATTCAGTAGTGATGAAGAGTCGGCTGAAGTTTAAGAAATTAGTGAGGAAGACTCACTATGCAAAGAAGTGGGATACGGAAGAACTAAGGAATGACGAGACACGCTTGAAGCTCTCTAAGGCTATTGATACAGTAATAAGGAATAGCTCAGCAGGTAATACAACTGAAGGGGAAGGGACATCTGTAAAAAGGACAAAAAGAGAAGTTGAAAAGAAAAACATTGGTACAAAGAAGCTAACTGCGAAGAAACCATGGGAGACAGAAAAGTACTTCAGCTGAACAATGAAAGAAGGAAGAACAAAAATTTTCAGGACTACAGAAATACAGGTCGCTGAGGAATGAAATAAATAGGAAGTGTAGGGAAACTAAGACGATATGGCTGCAAGAAAAATGTGAAAAAATCGAAAAAGAAATGATTGTGGAAAGGGCTAACTCAGCATGTAGGAAACTCAAAACGAACTTCGGCGAAGTTAAAAGCAAGAGTTGTAGCATTAAGAGTGCAACGGGAATTCCACTTTCAAATGCAGAGGGAGAGTAGACAGGTGGAAAGAGTACATTGAAGGCTTCTATGAAGGGGAAGATTTGTCTGATGTTATAGAAGAAGAAATAGGAATGTATTTAGAAGAGGTAGGGGATCCAGTATTAGAACAGAATTTAAAAGAGCTTTGGAGGACTTAAGATCAAATAAGACAGAAGGGATAGATAACATTCCATCAGAATTTCTAAGGTCATTTGAGAAAATCGCAACACAACGACTATTCACGTTGGTGTGTAGAGTGTATGACTCTGACGACATACCATCTGACTTTCGGAAAAATATCGTCCACAGAATCCCGGAGATTGCAAGAGATGACAAGTGCTAAACTTAACAGCTCTTGCATCCGAGTTGCTGACAAGAATAATATACAGAACAATTAAAAAGAAAATTGAGGATGCGTTAGATGACGATCGGTTGGGCTTTAGGAAAGATAAAGGCACCGGAGAGGCAATTCTGACGTTGCAGTTGATAACGGAAGCAAGACTAAAGAAAAATTAAGACACGTTCATGGGATTTGTCGACCTGGAAAAACCGTTCGACAATGTAAAATGGTGCAAGATGTTCGAAACCCTGAGAAAAATTGGGGTAAGCTATAGGGAGAGACGGATAATATACAATATGTACAAGAGCCAAGATGGAATAATAAGAGTGGACGACCGAGAACGAAGTGTTCGGATTGAAAAGGGTGCAACACAGGAATGTAGCCTTTCGCCTCTACTGTTCAATCTGTACATCGAAAGAAGCTGTGATGGAAATAAAAGAAACGTTCAGGAGTCGGATAAAATTCAAAGTGAAAGGATGTCAGTGATAAGATTCGGTGATGACATTGCTATCCAGAGAGAAAGTGAATAAGAATGGAATGAACAGTGTAGCACAGGCTCGTCCAAACTGTGCCCCTGGGGCGCCAGCGCCCCGGGCGGATTCGTGTGTTGTCGCAGTGGCCGAGCCGTGCCGCTGAGCTGGCTGTGCGGGCCGCCCGCCCAGCCTCGCCATGCCGCTGTACGCAAATATTGCAACAGATACAAATTTATTTTGCGACCACACATCGCTGTCCTTTTAAGCGGAACTGGGGGAAAACGCATCTAAAACCAATCTTTTTTGTTAATTTTTTATTTGAGTTTCACTGAATGAAACAATTAATTGTTAAAGTGATAAAAGTGTTTTGAAGACAGGATTGTACAAAGTTAATTGTACGTTCTTTTTTGGCGCGGTACGAGCAGGAAACAGGTGGGCAAAGTTTGTGCGCAAGTTACAAATGATCACTGAGAAATGGGAAAGCAGGGAAACGCTTTGCTGCTGGGAATCTCATCGAGGATTGCCTGGTCGACTCGGCGGCTTGTATTTGTCCACCAGACCTCACGGAAAAATTTGAAAAAATAGCTCTCTCGCCTCAAACTGCTGCTCACAGAGTCGAAGATATGGTCTCAGATATGGAGCAGCAATTAATGGAGAGAGCGGCAAACTTCAGTTCGCTTTCTATCGCTCTTGAAGAGTCCGAGGATGTTGCGGGCATATCTCAGCTCGTCATACTCATTCGAGGTGTCGACGACAATCTATGTGTCACCGAAGAATTTCTCAATCTTATACCATTAAAAGACACAACCACGCGTTTGGATATTTTTCTAGACGTGGAAAACGTGTTAGAGTCAATGGGTTTAAAATGGGAACGCCTGACCAGTGTAACAAAGGATGGAGCCCTGCGCTACGAGGGATACGCACTGGACTTCTGAGTTACGTCAGGTCAAAAATGGCTGAAGTTGCCTGTTCCTTATTCGTGACAGTCCATTGTCTGATACACCAGGAGGCACTTCGTGCGAAGATCGTCAACATAAAAAATGTTATGGACACAGTTCTTCGAACGGTTAATTACCTTCACTCGCATGGACTCACACATCGCCAATTTAAAGAATTTCTGGCTGATATCGAAGCGGAATACCCGGACATCCCCTGCCACACCGAAGCAAGATGGCTGAGCAGAGGAAAGGTGCTTCATCGGTTTTTCTCCTTGAGGGGCGAAATAAATACCTTTTTGGAAATGAAAGGACGTCCAGCAGAATTACTTTGTGATCCTAAGTGGGTGGCGAATTCGGCTTTTTTGAGTGACCTTACTGGTCATTTAAATAGTTTGAACATTTCACTCCAACGCGAAAATCACTATGTCGTTGATTTAGTGCAGACGATTCAAGCATTTCAAAAAAAAGTTATTTTGTGGGAAAAACAATTGCGCGAGAAGAATTGTGGACACTTTTCTGCGCTAGACAGCGTTAAAAAAAATGTGGATTTCTTTCAGATTATGTTGCAATTATTTGCGAATTACAAGAACGGCTTGAAAACAGATTTTTGGAGATAAGTGAGCTTCAATCGGCCTTAGATATATTTTCCCCTCGGCATAGGACGTCTCACAAGTGCTTCAACTAGAGCTGATTGACTTGCAGTGTGATATCTGCCTGAAGGACCGCTTCCTTATGTGTAAAACTTTGGGTGACTTTTACAGCTGTCTTCCACAAGAGAAATATCCTCTTTTGCACAAGCACGCGGCCTAAGTTCTCTCAGTGTTTGGTTCCACGTATATCTGTGAGCGCTTTTTCTCTCTTTTAAAGCTTGCTAAAACTAAGAACCCTTCACTACTTGACGATAAAAATTTGACTAATTCTTTGAGGTTATCAGTCTCAGGGAATATTGTACCAAACATTGACGAAACCGTTGCCTCGAAAAAGAAAGAAGTGTAAAATGTTAATTGTCTTCTTTAACAATGTTGACTGTGAGAATTAAAGAGCTTTATAACCTTAATTCTATTTTTTAACAAGTTTTCAAACTTGGTCGGTTAAAATTATTACGTACAAAACAGCAAACTAAGGATCCGATTTCTAAACTCTGAAAGGGATACAATGAGATGTAGCCCAAAGCATAACAAAAAATGTTTACTTGTAACTATTACCAGTAAGAATGAAACAATATATCCGTTACATAAAACTATTTGTAAAATGGAATATTTATGACTAGTTCATTTCTAAAGTTCATTTCTAAAATGGAATATTTATGACTAGTTCCTTTAAGAAACTGATATATTTTTCAGAAGATGCCTATGGTACATATGACGAGTGTGCATGTGCAGTACTATTAGAATCAACCTGTGGGTCAGAAAACTACTAGTTATTCTTCGATTCTTGTTTTGGATATTGTTTTCTATAGCTTTGCGTAGTAATTCTGCCACACGAACACTAGTTGTAACCTAAACAGTAAATTGTTTGCTTGTTTTACCGTTCATGGACCTCCTTTACAGAGGTGCGCTTTCTCTGTTGTTTTTTTTTACGTTCGATCAGACAGCGGTACAGTCCGGTGCAGAGCAGTGCTGTGCAGTCTCACTCGCTCCGCAGCTGTCTCTCTCTCTCTCTCTCTCTCTCTCTCTCGCTCCTATGGCGACACTAGCGACACACGGTCGCAGACGGGGCGCTGAACTACATTGAATTCTTGGATCAGCCTGCTCTAATGAGTACAGAGTATGGATTGACAGTAAATCGAAGAAAGACGAAGGTAATGAGAAGTAGCAGAAATGAGAACAGTGAGAAAATTGACATCAGGATCGATGGTCAATTGGTAGATGAAGTTAAGGAATTCTGCTTCCTAGACAACAAAATAACCAATGCCGGACGGAGCAAGGAGGACATCAAAAGCAGACTAGCACTGGCAAAAAGGGCATTCCTGGCCAAGAGATGTCTACTAGTACCAAATATATGCCTTAATTTGAGGAAGAAATTTCTGAGAATGTACGTTTGGAGCAAAGCATTGTAGGGTAATGAAACATGGACTGTGGGAAAACCGGAACAGAAGAGAATCGAAGCATTTGAGATATGGTGCTACAGACGAATGTTGAAAATTAGGTGGACTGATAAGGTAAGGAGTGGGGAGGTTCTGCACAGAATCGGAGAGGAAAGGAATATGTTGGAAACACAGACAGGGAGAAGCGACAGGATGATAGGATATCTGTTAAGACATCAGGGAATGACTTCTGTCGTACTAGAGGCAGCTGTAGAGTGCAAAAACTGTACAGGACATAGGTTGCAAGTGCTACATTGAGATGAAGCGTTGGCACAGGACAGAAATTCGTAGCAGGCCACATCAAACCAGTGAAAAGACTGATAACTCAAAAAAAAAAAAAAATAAATAAAAATAAAAAGAAAAGGGAGTCACAAACTGAAACGAAGAGACGACAAAGTTTGGACTTACCGGGACTCGAAACTAGCACCTATCGCCGTTGTTTTCTAACCACGAACAAGCGTTAAATGTCGGTGTGTTTCATCCATACTGAGATGTGCTTAAATTTGACACGGAAATGACACGGGAATAGCGTCACGAATACTACCTTGCTGATTGGGAGTCAAACCAACTAACACACACACACTCATGCCCAAGGGAGGACTCGACTCGAAACCAACCTCCGACGGGGGAGGGGGGGGGGCAGCCGTGAACCGTGAGAAGGCGCCTGAGACCGCACGGTTACAAACGAAGAGATTTAACTATCGAATTCGTTTTCACCGGCAGATGGGAGCGGCATATTTCAACCTGAAACGGTGTGATGAAAAAGTTCCGTGGTTGACTGAGAGTCGAAACCGGCACCAGTCGCCATTGTTGGTAACGCACGGAGGCACTTCAAAGCCCAGAATTACTTTTCACCTGTGGTTTGGTGCGCACATGCTGCAGCTTGTTATGACATGACAAAAATCTTTGAGCCGGACCAGGATTCGAACACACTTCCGTGGAGACATTGATGAGTTTTGAATCTTGGGGAAACAACGAAACGATGGAACAGTATCGTCCCTTGAAAAGGGAGCTCTGAGTTCGGTTGCCAGTCTAGAATCAATATTTTTAACATCTCAAGCTCAAATACAGATAGAAATAAGCCCCCCCCCCCCTTGTAATCTTACATTACAAGTAGTACATTAATACAGTAAAATTTCTAGTGTAGGAAAGCTTACAGGTGACAGAGATACTACTTGCCGCGACGTTCGCCTCTCTCATGCCCCAGCCTACACTGACTGCCCACCAGCCGGTAGCGAAGGGACAAAGTTCCGTATGGGTTTCCAACAACGGTGCAAACCTACGTTGCTCAATTGGTGTTTTCAGGGGTAAACAGGATTCCTTTATGCTTGTTAAAAATGGTTGTTGGAATTATAAACTGAAGGCAGACCTTATGCATACGAAACTACAATCATTCCAAACGACCACCGAATTAAATAGTTGGCTGGCGTATGATCTTGTCGTAACGAACATTCTTCCAGACTGGATGACAATGCTGATCACCCGGTAACAGATTACAGCCTGTTCAAAACATTCATTGCCTTGTTGATTCGCACTACCATCCGCCAGATGTCTTGGCTGCCCATTGCGTACGTTCGACTTGGTTTTGTAATCACTGAAATAAAATTACTGCCATCCGCACTAACTGGTGAAGTGGTACGATGCGAAATTTGTGCATGAGCTAGAGCTACCGAAGTGTGTACATCAAATCGAAGAGGTCTTCAGTGACACGTATTTGATGTTTCTTTGCCGTATAGTGGAGATTTGAAAACGGGAAGAAATGAATTAGATTTGATTTCGAAATTTCAATATTTTGACCATAGCTGCACTACAACAACGGTTACAGAACAGTACGTATAAAAGACAGACAGCCAGTTGCATTAAAAGGTGGTTTTCAACTAACCTTTACCATGGTTTCGATGGATTTAAAACCGTCTACTTCAGAAGGACAAATCTGCATACAGTACGGTAACATAACTTTTAATGAAAACGCCGTGGACCCATATTAGGTGCCTAATAGAAGCTGCTCTCTACAACAAGTGTAGGAATATCACAAACAACATAGGGCAATCTGTGCTTACAAATTGTGATACTGAGAATAGCTTCTGTTGGACACAAAATACTCCTTTATGGCGTTTTCATTACAAGATATGTCATCGTACTGTATGCAGGTTTGTCCTTCTGAAGAAGACGGGTTTAAATCCGTCGACACCACGGTAAAGGTTAGTTGAAAACCACCATTTATTGAACTGGTTGGCTGTCTTTTATACCTGTTAATCTCGTGCTGTTTAATTTATTTGATTAACGCCTATTCTAAATTCTTCGACTTACCAGTTTTTCACTTTTTCTAGTTTTTACACGGTGCCATCTTTAGCCTTCATGCCTGTTTCTCTTTTGGTTTTGCCCCCTTTATGTGATCCCGAATTTTTTTTAGTAAATCAAGAGCTGATGAACAGTAGTATCAGAAGACAAACAGGTGTGCACAGCGGCTATCGTGAAAGCGTTATTAAACCTTTGTAATAGTTTCAGAGATGAGATCAAGTTGTATAGTTAGCGCTATGCACTCAGTAAGGTTCTGCCGCAAGTACCGCAGTATTTAAAGTAGCAGTCTCTTCTCAGAGTTACATTCGAAACTTCTCGTATAAATGTTGTGATAGCCTAGACAGGCATCGTTAGTGTGAAAAAATCTGGAGATAGGCTATGAACAAAATGACACCTGCGAGGAAATGCAAAGCAATTCCGTCGCAGATTCAATTACATGAACGTCATCTTGTTACTTTATTGACGAGTAGGGGCACCTTTTCGCTCGTTTGGTTCTTATAGACTGAATCACAGTTTTGCTTGAGGATGACATATTATAGACATTAACGTCAGTCCGCAGCTCGTGGTCGTGCGGTAGCGTTCTCGCTTCCCACGCCCGGGTTCCCGGGTTCGATTCCCGGCGGGGCCAGGGATTTTCTCTGCCTCGTGATGACTGGGTGTTGTGTGCAGTCCTTAGGTTAGTTAGGTTTAAGTAGTTTTAAGCTCTAGGGGACTGATGACCATAGATGTTAAGTCCCATAGTGCTCAGAGCGATTTGAACCATTAAAGTCAGCGCCTTGTGTTCCTTGTTCCACATCCTCATCACAGCTGCTTCTGCTTTCAGTTTATCTAACGCTGGAATCAAACTTACACTGTACTCATTCACGTATTTAATTTCCTTCATGGCTTTTCGAGTCTTATTTTCAGTCACTGCGCCAGATTTCCTCGCATAATTTGCTTTTCTGATTTGAAACTCTTATTCGCAACATATGAATTTCCTTTTCTGATGTTCAAATTTTGTAATAAGTGCTATATTTTTTCACCTGCATTACAGATGGTGCTAATGAAAGCTTTCTAAACGAAAATTGTTTTAACCCTCCTAATACCGTGGGGTCTATAATGACCCCAGGCCGTAATTTCCTGTAAAGTATACCTTATTTTCTATTCCTAAAAATTATGAAAAATTCGGACTTTTCCTGAATTAAGTAATGGGTTCGTGATATATTAATATAACTTTTTGAAAATATTTAGTTTTGTAGAAAATCAAGAGAGAACCACTGAATGCCATTGGGGTTAAATGTGACCCCATTTCTCTCTTGCGGTATTATTACCCAGTAATGCTGTATAGAATCCGTAACTGTTGCTTTATTTCCTTTATTTTATTCTTGTAAATATTGTTGTAACGTGTGATTGTTGCCATTTCTTTATAAGCCGACAGTTATTTGTTCCATACAAGTGGAAGCTTCTATTGTGTGTGTTGCATTTAGTGGAAAATGTCTCGTCACCTTCCCGAAGACGAAGTGCTTGAAATATTACTGCAGTATAATCCTCTACCTGGAGAATCAAATAGTGATATCAGCGATATAGTTTCTGATATCTCATGCAGCGATGGAGAAATTGACGTCTTAGAAGAGAATATTCCTCAATCAGACGGAAGTTCAGAAAAAGATTTGGACTGCACAGATGTCCAGCCTGAACAGGAAGTAACACATATTTCTGACTGTTATATATAAGTACACAATGTATTTTTGTAAATGTGCGTTAGGGTCTAGAGCCAAGATATACCCTTTGTATTTTTTTATTTTTTTATTTTGTGTAGGTCTAAAAACAAAGAAGAATTGTTGCACAAACACGAGTTGAGAAGAGCTTGTGGAAGAGAAGAGAGATGGAACATAATGTGAGTAAAGCCAGGTTCAACAAAACTCGCAGTGAAAAATGTAGATTCCATAGAATCAGCTTTTCAGATGTTTCTTAGGAGAAACATTGTTGATGTGGACTAACAAAGAGGGTAGTCTTGTTTACGGTAGTAAATGGAAACCAGTAGATGCCATAGAACTGAAGTGCTTTATCGGTGTCTTGATCCTAGGAGGTGCTTATGAGGCCCATAATGAAGCACTTACACATCTGTGGAACAAAGAGGATGGTAGACCTATTTTTAGTGAAGCAATGGCTAGAACTCGCTTTACGCAAATTTCAAGGTGCATCCCATTTGATGACGCAGATGTGAGATGTCATACCCGTGCTCCTGACAAGCTGGCTCCCATTAGGGAAATATTTGAAATGTGGGTACACACATTGCAAGAAGCATATGTTCCTCACAGCAACATAAAAATTGATGAACAACTTGTGGCATTTCGTGGTAGATGTCCATTTCGGCAATGTATTCCTTCAAAACCAGGAAAATGTGGGTTGAAATTATGGGCTGTATGTGATAGTGCAACGTCTTATGTTCTAAATCTCCAAGTTTACACTGGTCGACAAGAAAATGAATCTCGTGAACTTGGTCAAGGCAAGAGAGTTGCTTTAGATATGGTGACAGGCTTAGAAAACAGTGGCAGAAATGTAACAACTGACAATTTTTTCACTAGCCTTAGTGTGGCGAGAGAACTTCTATCTCACACTCTTAGGAACAATTAGAAAAAATAAAAGAGAACTACCACAAGCTTTCACTCAGACCAAAGGTCGAGTCAAATATTGATCTATTTTTCGATTCCAAGAGCATGCTTCAATTCTTTCATATTGTCCGAAAAAGGGAAAAGTTGTAACTTTGCTCAGTACAATGTATTCAAGGAAGGAAGTGAAAGATCATGAAGAATGCAAGCCAGTAATGATTATGGATTATACCAAAACAAAATCAGGAGTAGATACCATGGACAAGATGGTTAGAACGTAGACTACAAAGAGGATGAGCAGAAGGTGGCCAATGGTATTATTTTACAACATGGTTGATATCAGTGCACTGAATGCATTTATCATGTGGCTACATCATACTGGGCAGAAAGGACCAACTACAAGAGACGGGCATTTCTCATAGAATTAGGGAAGCAGCTCGTCGGAAGAAAGCCATACAAAATTATTTCCCCAGTATTTCCATCAACAGTACAGACAAAAAAAAAAAAAAAGAGGAAGGTGTCCGTTTTGTAAAAGGTCTGAGGATAGAAAATTCATCGATAAATGTTCAAAATGTGGATGTTCTGTGTGTAAAAACCACTCTGCAATTTATTGCTGTAAGTGCAATGCGTCATAAATGACAATTTGGAATTTAATCAAAAATGTTTGTAGTTTCATGAGAATCATTTGTAAATTTTATGGAAATAAATAATTTAAAAATATGCTTTTTAATTAATTGTAATGTCACTGACATCATGTTTTAGATCGTGGAAAACATAAGGGATGTGATATTATTCTACCATTATCAAAACTATCCTTAATAACAAATAAATTCCGTTGGGGTCACTAAAGACCCCAATGGTACTCAGTGTAACAAAAAATACTCGGTACTAGAAGGGTTAAAATGTATAATATTAAAGTGAGTGTAACTTGCTACCTTAGTAGCGTGTGTTGATGCTAAAAAAGCTAATCGCTTTCGTGAATCAGCTTTTTAGTCTGCAGTTTTACAGAAAAACAAAACTATAATCCGATAAAAATTACTTGATAGTTGACATGTAACGCTTTGGAGCTTGTTTCCTCCAATCAGACCGCTCCACGTCACACACGAACCGCTCGCTGTTGCCAAACTGTGATTCAGCGTCGCATGCACAGTTATCATATCCAACAGAGAACGGCTTACATCAGATAAGCTGCGGACGACATTGCGTGAAACCGAACTTTTGAAGGCTGCAATTTACCGTTGCGACTGAGTCACTGTAGTCATAAATACACTGTGTAACTACTAATCCAGTGTTGTGACACAGCGCAACGGTTGTCGTAGAAGTCTGACATGCAGCGGTTGTAGGTTCAAATTGGTTTAAATTTATTTTTTTTTATTTCTAATTCTTTACCGCGTCATTTTTGTCATCGAATTGACTTTTTTATTTGCTCTTGTTTTTCTTCCCTATCACTCTTTTTTCGTTGGAAGTCTGCCTGCGACGCCTACAGTCTGCGACCAAGTGAAAACGAGGACCGCTCATCGGCTGGTAACACGGCGGTTCGTGTAGCCAGCGGAAGAAATGTTTCGGGTAACCAATGCTGAGGAGAAATTTGTTTGCTTTTAGCACTGAAACTGGATTTGTTTCTGTTTCGAGTTCGCTCGCGGAGGTTAGCTTTCATCGCCGTAACAAAGCGATCGCGATTTTAGTTCTGCCACAAATTGTTGTCCGCCGTTTTCCCGCATTTACTGCACGTGTCAAGGCTGTGTTTAACTCAGAACCGAGTTTTTTTTAATTCAGAGCTACAAAACACAGTTTAGTCATTGGGCACTTGAAATCAGCTGTCGACAGAGCATGCCGCATTTGCGACATACCTCGCGGCAGCCACTTCCAACAATACGCATTGGCACCATTTCTGAAGTGAAGTGACCCACTGTGTTTGGATGTGGCCTACAATAACCGAGCGTTAGCCGACGTGGCAACACTGTATCAGCAGGTGACGGGCGACAAGTATCAAGTAATTTTAATCAGACTATAGCTTCGACAGCTACTGAAAAGGAAGGCTGCCCAGGTAATTTCCGATATTCGAGTTGCAGTCGGTGGGTCCAGATATTGTTCATAAGTACGTTTTAGACTCACGTCGTAGTTACGGAACTGCGAATAAAACTCATTGGGCTGCACTTTAGGTGTTTCGGCTGCCGGCGAACGTAGGGCAGTCGACGTCGGTTAGCTAGCACAACAAACACAGTGGCTGAGAGCATTCTTGTTCTTCCTGTCGCTAGTCTAACGGAGAATTGGCAAGTTTGTAAACTGCATTTGGTAACTATGTAACCGTCGATTTCAATATCAATATTTCGTCCGTAAGGAACGCATTAAGAGGGCTGCGACTGTTGGTTAATACAAATAAAACAGTTTCTGAGTCAGTCACGTTGTTTATTTTGCAGTGGAGAATTGTTTACTTATGGTACATGGCTGGCGTTTGTGAAGCGTACAGACGTCTTTTCACAGTCGGAGATCAAGTCCAGTGTAGGTTATTTTGCGTCTTTTGAGGGACATTGGGGCTGTAAAAGATCTGCATTCTGTTGCCTGATGTATGTCCTCTCCACTGCACATTATTTTACACTGTCGTTTCAAAGAAGTTACTTGGAACGACAGTGTAAATATAATGTGCAGTGGAGAGGACATACATCAGGCAACAGAATGCAGATCTTCTACAGCTCTAATGTCCCTCAAAAGACGCAAAATAACCTACACTGCACTTTGTCTCCGACTGGGAAGAGACGTCTGTACGCTTCACAGGCGCCAGCCATGTAAGTGAACAATTCTCGACCTGAAGATCATGGTGTGAACCATCGACACGCGTAGTGGCAAAATAAACAACGTGACTGACGCAGAAACTGTTTTATTTGTACTATCGATCTACTTCCTGGAATGGTTCAGAACTATACTGCTAAATACAGTCGATATTTTCGGTCATTTCGAAAAAAATAATCTGAATGATTCTCATTTTACAAGTAATATTGGATTATCACATTTATGATTTGATTCCAGGACGGTCTTTCCAAGTAGTATCTTCAACTACTTTTATACTTAATGTTGCAAATTACCTGTGTTGCGAAGCACTATGGCAATGAGAGTGTACTACAGTCAATAATATGTCGCTAGCTAAGTGGCAATGTGGCCGGCTTGTGAAGGGGCAGATGCCTTAGCTCCAAGCTGTACGCTCGCTGGAGACCTACATAATTTGTCAGATTTTTATCTCTTCTTATTGAGCTACAAGCTTCCAGTTCTAAACCCAGTTAGGAAATCTCAGTTCCTCCACCTTCAGTCTTCCCACTAGTGCCCCATTGATCTAAGGGTGAAAAATTTAACAAATTGAGACTCTGAACCGTTGTTGATACATATTTTCTATTTATACCCACATAATTTTTCAGTTTTCGTAAACACATAATTTGAGCGATTTATGTATGACATTACATAATTTGTTCACTAGGTTCCTTTTTAGGTCTACTCTGACCGCCAGATTTGCATATGTTAGTTGTAGTGTTGAAATGCTTCATGGATGGGACACAGGACTTGATGTGTACAAAAAACATATCGAGCTCAAAAGTCAGTCATGCATTACTAATTACTGAAGTTTTGGGCAGCCTCGTATTATGAATATCATCAATTTATCACGGAAGGTTGTAATTCGTTTGTATTAAAAAAAGTGTTGATTTTAAAGTATTTCTCGTAGGTTTACTGCATATGACAGAAAACAAGAGAGAACTTAATCAGCAACAATTTCTCACATTAACTAAAATACATTGATAATGCCTCAAGCAGTTTTGAACTCCGCACCTGTAGAAACTTATTGAGCTAACGGTGTTGCCAGTCCAAGATTAAAGTGATTTTTCGACCACAAAGAAATTTTCTTGATGTTTGTTCGATATGAACCGAAAAAGGTGAACGTTGTTGGCGCAAGAATAAGTGAAGTAGGGATTGCTTTGCAGCCAAGCACCTACGAAGGTTCTTTAGTGATACCAGCAGTTTGCAGACGGACGTTCTCGTTCAGTGGCAGCATTAGAAGCAGTTTCGATGATAGCTTTTCTTATGCAAGGCGCCTCAGTTGTTGGCAGCAGATGCTAACTGCGACAGTCACATCCCTGGGATGCAGTTCGTAACACCTACTCTGTGCCACCAGATGCATTAAATTACTTTCTGCGGGTTCACACTGGCCTCTGCTTCAGATACTTTTTGGTACGTCCAACCGTTATTTTCTTTTTGTAAACTTAACAAACGGCGGTTCAAATGTGGTTGCGGCTCAAAATGCTGGTGGGCTGCCTGCAGCTCAGTAGACAGACCGCTACACACAGTCAGTTCAGCATTTTTACCCGAGAAAAAAAATGACGCTACTGCTATAATATATGTGGAACAACAGCAAGCTCCCGGTCACCCATGTGCACATTATCGGCATTGGTCGGCGATTTAATAAAACTCAAGCCTGTTTTTTTTTTTTTTTTTTTTTTTTTTTTTTTTTTTTTTTTTTTTTTTTTTTTGAGGGGCACTCAAATGAAAATCGAACACCCGCGACAAAGGGACCGTGGGATGATTCTGTTCAAACGTAATCACGACACGCGTTAAGACATTTATCCCGCTGGGAGGCGAGATGATCAATTTCTGTTTCGCAGGACGCGGTCGGCCGATGACTAATCCACAGCCGCACCCCCTCTTGCACTCTCTCGTCCGACTTCATCCGACGTCCACGCACGTCTTTCTTCAGGTCGCCAACGACTTGAAAATCACGCTGTGGAAGATCCGGGCTGTACGGGGGATGTTGCAATGATTCCCAACCAAACAACCAAATCGCTGATTCGTCCTACTGTGGTTCCGCGCCCGTGAGTGCGTGCAGCGAGCGAACGAGAAAGGCAGGCCACGTGTGGTACACAGCTGTCTGGGTGGTAGTCGAGTGTTAGGCGCTGGCCGTACGATGATATCACAGCTGGGACTGCGCTAACAGACGTCTTGCGGAAATCAGCTCGCTCCGCTCCTCCGTGAGACCGAGAGCACAGCAGGCATATGCGCCCAGGTGCAGCCGTGCTGCTTGACTTCAGGAAGGCGTTCGACGAAGTTCCGCACTGCTGTGTAGCGAACAAAATATGAGTTTTGCGAATATCGAACCAGCTTTACGGCTGGCTGAGGGCTTCCTAGCAGATACAGCACTACTCGTCATTCTAAGCGTGAGAAACGACAGACGCAAAGGTAATCTCGGGAGTACCCCAAGAGAGTTTCAGAGGGTTGTTACTGTTTACAATTTACAGAGGACAGGCAAAATAATGTGTACTTACTTGGGAATGGTTTATTAATAAGGGATTGGACCACCATTTGCCCGTAATACAGCTGCGATTCTCCTTGGAATACTGGCATGTAATGATTGTATAGTCTCCAGTGTAATGTTACGTCACTCTTCAATCAGAACCTCTACTAACTCCTGTAGTGACGAGAGAGGCGGAAATCTGCTCCGGAGTCTGCACCCCAATACCGCCCACAAGGGTTCGATAAGGTTCAGGTATGGGGGCTGTTCTGGCCACGGAAGACGCTGCAGTTCAGTTGCACGCTCCTCGTACCACGACTGTACCGCCCTGGATGTGTAAATGGGTGCATTATCGTCCTGAAATACGGTATCATTCTTGGGAACAGCAGTTGAACCGTGGATGCACCTGATCGTCTAAAATGCTCACATAACCGTTGGCTGTAACACGGCCTTTGAGAGTAATGATGCGACCAGCAGAGTACCGTGATATGGCTACCCACACCATCACACTTCCACCTCCACGCTTAACCGTTGTCATGTCACAATAATGTCACAGTGCCCAACAAACTCCAGTGGCACAAGCTACAATAGGTGCATTGTGTATCATGGAAAGATTTACTGTTGACATTCTGATACGACTTTCGGAGATGTGACAGGCAAGATATTACTTGCCCCACATCAGTCTCGCAAAGTCATTAGAATGAGGATACCAAAGAAATCAGATGTCGTAAGAAGCTTTACCGATAACCATGTTTCCCACATGGCATTCGCGGATTTAACGGCATGGGAAAGGGGAGTGGGGGCAAATACAGATATGAGAAGCGCCCTCTCCCACACATTGTAACATGTCCTGTGGAGTGTAGACGTAGGTGCAGAATACTGGAATAGTGTATTCATTGTAATCGTTTACCACCCCACAGACGCATTCTTGTGCATCAGCGCGTGGCCACAGCAGGGATTAAAGCTCCCCAACATCCTTCCTCATACCATATTCGCCTGCTCTGGCTTCAGTTGCCTTCATCCTCTTATCCAAACTCAAATTTGCCCTTAGGGGGAGGGAAGGGAAGCGGGGAGGCATTCTGACGATGTTGAATCGATTCAATGGAATGTGGCAAATTCTGAACAGCACCCCGGTCTAAGCTTTTGCTAATACGTCTAAAACTAATATAATAATAACAATTTAACATCGATTTGTACTTTGTTTTGAATTAGCCTCAGAACATATTACCCTACTGTGCAGGCGATGCCATGTTTAAGGCTGCACGTGGTCTCCCCCAATCGAGTCAGTTAGCTTCAGCGTGCATGCGCCTGTTATCTCGTAGCACTTCATTCAAAATTAAGGTAAACTTTTCTGCCAGAACTACATGGTTCTGGTAGACGAAATTCCACTGTATTCTCTCTACCAAACGCTTTAATAAATTCCTTTTTTAGAAGACACCGTAGTCGCGGTTCACCGAAAAAATTATTTATTTGCTCTATTGTAAATTCGGCCTTCTGTACTTATCAATTCGCATCCTGCAAAAGCTAAAAAATAAAGAACAGAGCGCAAATGTAAAATTGCAGTTAAATCGAGCCTTGCACGCGGCAGTTATGTTAGGAAAAACGCTAAAAATAACGTATCATTTACACTATGCTTTAGCACATGCCAAAATCTAATCATCTTCTGATATGTATACATAAAAACAGATAACAATAGCCGCGCGGGATTAGCCGAGAGGTCTGAGGCGCTTCTGTCATGGACTGTGCGGCTGGTCCCGGCGGAGGTTCGAGTCCTCCCTCAGGCATGGGAGTGTGTGTTTATCCTTAGGATACATTGGTGAACAATGATGATTTTTAGAAGTTTATAGACGATTTTGTATGACAGTAACAGTATGTGATGCTATGGTTCAATGGGAATGCTGGTGATACATGAAAATGATGATGGTTATGGCAGAGATGGAATGATGAGTATGACTGTGGTGCTCTGTGAAACCACAAGTAGCGACTAAAAGTCAGCAAGGGGAGCGAGAAAAATGAAACGATGGTTTGAGATGGGACGTTGTGACTAGTGTTGGAAACAAGGGTACATCTCCGGATGGTTTCATCTTTGGGGAGGTGCAGTTTGTCAAAATTACGACAGGAGAGCAAGGATAAGGCACAAAGGTGCATGGAGGGTGAAATATGGACATAGGGGTACAGGAGGGTACCTAGATCGGCGGTTAGTCCAAAGGTGCTCTAGGAAGAGAAGGAAGGGGTAGTAAGTGGATGACATAGTACAGGACGCTAGTTAGAGTAGGTAGACGGATGAGGAAGGCGAGGCAGAGCGCATGTCTTTCCTGGATTTCAAGGGACTTGTAGGATGTTGGGGAGGCGGAGATCTAGGCAACGTTGGCTTAAGTGAGTATGGGGCGCATGCGGGATTTATAGGTGAGGATAATGGTAGAGGGATGTTCATGGGATGCAGTTGGTTACCAGTTTTAGGCGGTTTCGAGCTTTTTGTTGCATGTATGTAGGTGTGCACTGCATGTTAATTTTCTGTCGACGGTTAGTCCTAAATACTTTACTGTGTTAGTCAGAGGGATGGGTTGCTTGCAAATGAAGAGATGCAAATCTGGACTAGGAAAACGCCGGGTGGTGTGAGCGGAGATAGTATCTTGATTTTTCTGTGGATTTACTTGATACAACGTATACAGACGATGGTTTTATGACTATCCAACCCACTTTAATAATTTTACGGTAGATGACATACGTACTGCTACGCCACACTGTAATAAATAAATTTCCTATCCCATCCCTCATAGAATATGACCGTATCATAATATACAATGCTGAATTCTGTCAAAGAATGTAAAAATGGTATTAAGGTAGTCTGATAGTACACGTTTACTGTGCAATGTACGACCTCTGACGAGGGCAAATAAAGTATGGCCTGTGAATGTCTTTCCCCACCTGCTGCCTTCGTGTAAACAATGTAGTTATTTGATGGGATTCATGTAAAGATGTAAACACAGTAATAATATATGTAATTTAAACTTTTTTCACAAAATTGGTAACATTGTGCTAGTTTAACGCTGATGTATCCTTACAGTTAAAAGACTCATCATACAAATACGAGCAGCTGCCTACCTGTTCTCATTACCAGCCCCTATGCATTACCTCATCCCCAATGCACCACATCTCAAGCTCTGTCCAAAATTCATCCAAGACCACTTCTACACAAACTGGAACGCTTACCAGGATCCATGGATACCCAATTTGGAAGCCACTCGCTAACCTTACAGCAACATGATGACATAATCATACCACATCCTTCCCACTCATATTCCCATTAAGACCATATATTCTCATCGCCCCAGTCTCCCATTACAAGCCCTACTCCTCCAAGAATCCCATCGCTTATACCGTTTTTTCCCTCCCGCTCATTTGTGGCTGGAATACACTCACACGCCACTAGCAAATACAGAGACAGGGCAGGAACTTATGAAATGTAGAGGAACGCTGGGACTGGCACCAGACATGCACCAGATTCGATGCTCCACTTCCCATTGACTCTCCCAAGTATTGGAAACCATTCTACCGCCTCACTGGCAGTGATCCCAACGCTCACTACCTGCTCCCTCGCAGCAGTTCTACATAACAACACGAGCAAAGCTGTCCACTCTGAATCTTATCTCTTCGACATCTGTTCTAATCCTGATGACTCTCATCTTGGTTACTTCCTTTCCTCTACAATAAACTGCCTCATCCCAGGCGCCCACTTCCACTACTTAGATCACATACTACAAATAGCACTGCCTCATCCCAGGTTTCCAGCTTCCACTAGCTTCCACTACTTAGACTACATACTATAAACAGAATTAAATGTACCAATCATAGGAAGCAACAAGTAGTTCAAAAAAACACACTACCCCTGCTCACGACTGCATTACTTATCGATACCTCAAAGAATGCCTCTTCTTCTTTGTCATCGCCCTTACAGCTCTATAACACGATCCTCTCTACAGTTTCCCATCAGCTTCCCCTGAATGTTCAGCAAGTTCTTCAAATCCTCCCTCTCCTGACGCATTCATCAACAAGTGAACCAACGCCATCTCTTTCCTGTTCACCAGTGTAGCTTCCGTCGTAATTTCCTTTCTGATGATCAGCTACTGCACCTCATTCATCTCCTGTCCTGTCAGTTCAACAACCGCAAAGCCACTGTTTTTGTCTTCCTTGACGTGGAGACAGCATGTGACCAGATAAGGCATCCTGGTCTCCTCTTCAAACTTATGTTTTATGCGTTTCCAGTCAAGTATGTCCTCCTCATTGCGTCCTTCCTATCTAATCACCCATCCTTCATCACTATCAACAATACCAACGCCCATACCTTCCATCCCACTACAGTTATACCCAGAGCCTTTGTCCCGTGTCTTCTTCTTTATCTCCTTTACACTGCTGATTACTCCGAAACCACCTTCATCAGCCCATCTCCCTCAGCAAGCTAAAGACGCCGATTTCGTTCAGCCTGCTCTCTAGAAATCTAAAAGATCTCTCAAAATCTTCTTTTTAATTTAAGATACGGGTACTATGCTGGCTGTCTGAAATCCACACCCATCAGACTTGCTGGTTCTAACAACACAGAAGGGTTAACTTACACATAACATACACGTGCCAGATGATGAAAGTTCTTCACTGTGAGCCTACTGACGCATGTCCTATCTATTCTTCCTTTAACTCTCTTCATAATTTCCACCAAAATTCTAACATAGAAATGATGAGCTTGAATGGTGTCAACACTAATCTGATAAACACTTGATTTATTATTCTTCAGTCACACCTAATACCTCTTCGTATTATTCTCACCCGTTCTACAGAGACTCATTCACTAAACTCCGCTTGGTTAGTGTGTGTCATTGCAGTTCGGAGTTTCACGGTCGACTTTGAATTAAATGTCATTCCTAGAGTAATGAAATATAATTATGTCTGCAAATTATGAAATTTTCCTGAGATATTAAAAACTCTACACGCACACAATTCGCTCCGCATGACCACTCTATCCAGACTGACTCACTTTCTAGTGTCGCAACCACACCCTGCCATTTTATTGGGTCTTCCCCGTCAGCCACACCACCTCTATAGAGCAAAGATGCGTAAGGGTAGACTCAATCCGTCAGCAACGGGATCGATACCTGTACCCTTACAACATCCATCAGTTTTTAAGACGAATCACCAACATGTCTTGCCTCCACGACTTGCACCTTACCATTTACAACTGTTTCATCCAATTAACTAATCTACTAAAATATGTTGGACCAACCCTCGACCAGCAACTAACATGGAAACGTCACCTACCAATCATTCAACAGAAATCCCGCAACTAAAACTACTGAACATCGGGATTGCACCCTCCACTCTCCTGCACACCTCCAAAACATCGATCTGACCCATCCACTCCTGTGCCTATACTGCATGCATATTCGCTCCATCGAAGTTCTGTAAGTCCCTCCAAATCCTTGAATGCCTTGCGCTCTGCCTCGCTTTTCTCCTCCACATAGAATGTCTACCATCTTATCAAATTCCCTCCTCTCCTCACCCACGCTGAACACCTTATATCCTATGCTATCTGCAAACGAGATTCCAATAGCCCCATTGTTTCCCCAGTGATCAACAATCCTGGTATCCCGCTGTGCTTTCACAAACATGTCCAACTGTCCCTACAACTATGCACAGTCCATATCCTATCCCAACTCAACTTCATCCAGCTCCCTCTCCCACACATTGAAATCTGCCCTGATATTTACTCATCCTGCCAACTATAGCTGCTCCCCTACCTATCTCACTCCACACCAGATCTCCCTTTTGCCTCTCGTCTTTCCCTGTCCTCTTCCCTCAAGGCTCGGACTCTTCCTCACCTTCTGTCTTCCTAATATGCATCCCAACACTTGCTTTAATCTCCTTTGCTTCCTATCCAACAGACCCCTATATTTTTTCCCACACCTTTCCACCCTCTAGAACACATTACCCCATCCCCAACGTTTTCTCACGTTGCAACTCCTTCCCCTTTTAACTGCAAGAGCACCACCATTTTTGCAATGTCTTTCAAATACCTGTATTTGTTTTTATTTTTTAATCCTTTGATTTTAACCTAAACAACAAAGAAAATGTAGTATTTCAATCTTTTATTTAAACGCCAAAAATTTTTTATTCTTTTTATACATTTTGAAACCATCTGCTAACTTTTCAGTTTCTCATCACATTTTTTCCACCTGAGTTTATATTTCTAAAAACACTTTTGGCTGTAGAGCTCCAGACAGTCCACCCTCTACCCATATGGGGCGAGGATGAAATAACTATAAAGAGAAATATACGGCCATGAGGCACATTCGAAGGTTGGAACCAGTCTTACAGTCAGAAAAACAGCTGCCCGGGCTGTTGTCAGGGTTGGAAACTCAATAGGGAAAAGTTCTCGGCTCACTGTCACTATCTTCGGTTCCAATGGCTCTGAGCACTATGGGACTTAACATCTGAGGTAACCAGTCCCCTAGACTTAGAACTACTTAAACCTAACTAAACTAAGGACATCACACACATCCATGCCCGAGGCAGGATTCCAACCTGCGACCGTAGTAGCAGCGCGGTTCCGGGCTGAAGCGCCTAGAACCGCTCGGCCACAACGGCCGGCAACTGTCTTTGTCACCAAGTTTGCTGTCAGTCGTTGCCGCGAGTCATCACCCTCACTGTCAATCATCGCTTTGCCAATGGTCATCACCTTCGCTGCCAGTCATCACCTCCTTCGTCAGCCAATATCACAGTTGCCAGTCACAGTTTTCACACCCATAATTTCCTTTGCCACCATTTTCATCACGTGCCTGTCCCTGCCATTGCCGAGTTTCTTCCAGCTTTCTGTACGGCTCGCTGTACGCTGAACCAACTCATGACTACAATGTCCACAGTCATCTGTTCCCACCCATACTCCACTTCCATCTCCTCTTATTTCTTTACCCCTATTTTAGTCCCATCTGTTCTCCCCACATCCACCTTTCCCATTACTCATATGGTTCCATCTGTCTTCAGACACACACACACACACACGCACACACACGACACACACACACACACACACACACACACACACACACACACACACACACACACACAGGCGCGCGCGCACTCTTCATCCCCAGTCTCAACAGACTCCTTCTTTTCAGATAATACAACTCCAGCACGTGCGGCAGCTGTATTACCACCGCCACCGCAGCCAGCGTCGGCAGGACTGCACCAGTCAGCAGCACCACCGACCCTTATTGTTGCTCTGTTGCCAACGCCTTCGTCACTATGTCTGGATCCAGAGGCAGAAGAGCCAGCTGCAAATACTCTGGCCTCAACCACACTTCCGCAAACTTCATACGCAGCAGCTGTGTCTGAACTAGCAACATCTGCATCTGCTTCAGCTACACCAGCTCCAGGTAAGGGAAAAGTCCACACCACATCTCAGTCCCCAACCAATAAGCTCACACAAGCTATCCCCAACACATCCTTCCAAACAACCTATGACGCACACTGAACCTGCAACTGAAACCCAAAAAACCCCACTGCAGCCCCACACACCAGAACCTATGGACTCCGCTACTGTCTCATCCCAAACGTCTCCTCCATAAACATTCCTTCATCCTGTCATGTCTGGACGTCAAGATACTCAATCCTAAAACCAAGTCGCTTGAAACTGAAAAGAATCTTCCAAACTTTGACAAATTTACAATTAATACCCTGCAAAGTTCCATCAACACCAAGTCCTGCAGTCCTGATTTCCATACCCACCTGCTGCACATACTTCCTGCCATAAATTTTGGTTCACATGCCTTCCTGCTCCCACGTAGCCCACCAAGTCCTAGACAACACCAAAACCCACACCACTCGCCTGCTCTAGCTGCTGTGATCAATGTGGCTGATCTAAAGATCACAATGGGCAGTGTCGAGCAGATGCTAAATTCGTCACGATTCTCAGATTCGAAGAGCCCTCTGAATTCACCACAACTATGATTCAGCATTCCTAATCGGTGTCTTCTCCGAAGACACATGTACCACAGAGTACTTCCTTCAGAATGGAGCCTTCATACACCACCATAAACACAAGGTAGAACCTCCCTGATTCCGAGCCTAAGCCTACAATTTCCACAGATGCCTCTTCTACAACGACCTTTAACCCTACACTGCAAAAACCCAACTTGTGCCAACACTGTCCTAAAATCCAGTCCCCAGCTCTCTGCAACACGTGCAACTAATTCCTAACCACATACTCCTACAAGTGTAAAGCTATGTCCCCTTCAAAAAAACGATGAACTGACCATCCCAATGCATCCTCACGACGCATCACTTCACCCAAAACAACTCCCTACACCTTACACTCACTGATGAAGACATTATCCACTTCATTATCTCTGTCATTCAGAATGCACAACCATTCGAGTGTGCACATATCCTCCATGAAGTCATCCTGCCAGCCCGTTCTGTTCCATGCAAATAGCACTGTCACGTATTCCTAAAACCAGTTCCCCTTCTTGTTTTCCGGACTAGACACCCTGGCCTAATACTCTCAAACTCAGCCTTGTGCAGCACATTCGACCCTGGAGCACCCATCCTAACCCGACAACATAGCTAGATGGTTCAAATGGCTCTGAGCACTATGGGACTTAACTTCTGAGGTCATCAGTCCCCTAGAACTCAAAACTATTTAAACCTAACTAACCTAAGGGCATGACGCACATTCATGCCCCAGGCAGGATTCGAACCCGTGACCGTAGCGGTCGCGCGGTTCCAGGCTGTAGTGCCTAGAACCGCTCGGCCACCCAGGCCGGCCCCATAGCTAGATCCCTCCCATCACCACATCCCTAACAAATCACATTCATCTACCTTTTTTCTTCTCCATAACAAACATCAGCTTCCTGTCCTCATCTTACGTCCAGTCTCCATCACGAACTCTTTACATTCACCCATTACGAGCAGCTGTCGTCAAGCAAATAACGATGTCAGCATCGTCTCGTCAAGCAAGTCTCTTTTCTCTTTTACGTATTTACAAAGCTCCATGCAAGTCAGCTTGTAGTTAAACCAGCACTGTAAGATTGATTCCAGAGCCCCTGGCAGCAGTCGATTTCTTACATCAGTCCACTGGGTTGACATCAGCGCAAATGCTCTTTCCACAGTGGCGTCGTGTGCGGGAATAGAAAACAAATACTCGCATAATTTTAGCAGCTGGCATTTGTGTTCAGAATTTTCGGTTTCCTTAACAAAGTAAATCCACCTGTCTTCCACGGGGAGTTCCGTCTTCCATTCTTCTGAGTCACGCTTAATTTCTAAAAAGCGCTTCGGATGCATGCATCCCTGAAAACAAAGCGACTGTGACGCGGTTGTAGTCACTGCGGGAACACCTCGATGCAGGCGTAGCTGCGCCACTCTTCCACCGCACCCAGTGGATCCACACACGAGGTGCAAATCGCCCAGCTCTACGTCAGCAAGCCTATCCACAGTGCTGCTGTGCATCACCAACACTGTCGGAAAACAAACCCGAGACAGAAACGAGCAGTACGGGATGGAAGCTTGAGGGCGAAAAGCGAAGTGGACATTACTGTCGTCAACAGCAGGTGGGGAGAGTGGACGCGGCAGTTTGTTGTCAGACAGGACACGCAGCGCGTACCGTCAACATTCGCTCTGCTGTCCACAATTCACCGTGCGGTACACATACAAAGCCTATTGGGACAAGAAACCAAACTCAATATAATAACTTTAAAGTCAGTACCGCCGTTAGGCTGTTGTTTATTTACAGTGTTACATTTACACTTACGCAATCATGATTTCGGCTTCAACGTGCCATTATCTAGTGTTTTAAGTGTTATAAATTGCCTAAGATGGCATACTGTCGTATTAAAATACACTATTAGACACAGTACATCAAGATGGTGTACTCAGTAATGAAACAAAGCAGCAGGCACTCCCAGAAATATCGACTCTTACACAATTTGTCTAATATTGTATTTTAATACGACAGTATGCCATCTTTGGCAATTTATAACACCTAACACACTTGATAATGGCACTTTGAAGCCGAAATCATGATTGTGTAAGTGTAAATGTAACACTGTAAATAAACAACAGTCTAATGGCGGTACTGACTTTAAAGAAATATGTTATGACTGTGGCCCCGCATTATGAAAAAATTACTAAATGTAATAAGTCTGTAGCGAGCTACCGAGCAACTTGGGTCCCTTACATTAAAGTAGTCAGAAGTTATTCCTGAACAATTTCTGAAAGTTCGTCGGTGGAATTCTGGTTGCTCCTGTATACACTCCGTTCCTTATAATTAAATTTTTGCAGTATACCAGTCTCCTATAGAAACACTCGCGATTGGTAAGTTCTTGATTGTTATTGACTTTAATTTTCCTGTGACCGTGGCCTAATAGATAAATGCTAATCGGATGTAGCCTCTTTGAGAGTCGTTCCCAATCAAGATCATCGACAATGTCCACGCAAAGATGAAGCGTTCTGCAATAATCAACACCAAGACTGTTTGATTTATATATCCTGTTTAGACACAATATGTAGCAGTCACTATTTTCGTCTCACGCTTGTAGTTATGGTCAAATTCTCTAATTATGAGAATATTGAAGGGCGGTTTTAATTTTTTAAAACCAATCAAAAGCCAAGACCGCACAATATATTTTTTACTCAAGATAACCGGTTTCGACAGTCTAGGCTGTCATCTTCAGGTCTTAAACATTTTTTTGTAGTAAAACATGTTCATTGTACTCTGAATCTCATGCACAAAATGTCAAGTGGATAAAACTCAGCACATTTCATGCATGAGTTTCAGCGCGAAATGAACTCATTTTACTAGCAAAAATGTTTAAGACCCCAAGATGACAGCTAAGACTGTCGAAACCGGTTGTCTTGAATAAAAAATATTTTGTGCGGCCTTGGCTTTTGAACGGTTTTTAGCAATTAGTTATGATCAATCTTATCATAGGTCAGAACCGTTAGTATTCCGTCACATGCTGTAAGAATGGTCACCATACACAATCCTCCCTGGAATCCAAAATGTGGCCAGCGCAGATGACGCGAACGTGGATATTTGGCACATTGTAAACCTTCAAGACACTTGTCAAAAAATATCATTTGTCACGAATCGGTAATTTTTTGCTGGGGTCCAACCCACAGCAGTGGGGACTCTCTCAGCCGGTACGACACGACGCATAGCTCACGCCCCCGCTTTCGAGGTCGATGAACTCCAAACTCGAATTCCGGCTGACTCTTACTCTCTTAGCGCTAGTGGTGCCTCACAACCGATTTTGCCTACCATCGACCTGTGCCAGGCAAAACGTCTTTATCGTTGGGTAAGGGATCGCGGACTCCATACATCCCCGCCCTAAAAGACTTCTTCGCAGCCGTAGGATCCAAAGAAGATAGAAAAAGTTGTTACAGATCACAAAAAAGTAAACAACGTGAAACTTAAGGACAAACAATAATATTACAAAGCATACCACATAAATTCCTTTGACGCCGATAGTGCACTGCCTCTACAATGAAATAACACAAAAATATTACACATCTTAGTGAAAAATACTAAATGTTATAAACAAATGTTTTACGTTATATGACACAGAAATTATTTCTTTGTAAAAAGTAATGAGTATTTTACACAGGTTTAATTTGCAGTTAATAATGAAAACTTACCCCTTTCAGCAGTCTGCGTGGGACATCAAACACATAATTGTTGCTGGTTACTTTTCCTGTAGCACTGCACAAAAAAAGCTCTTATTAACGTATCTCAGCTGCCGTTCGGTGTGCCATTCTTTCAGCAGGGCTTTTGCCGCCCCTAATGTTATCACTATGTAACGTCCCCTCTGGTACAACGCGTGAAGGCTACAGAGAAAATATTTCATACTAATGACTGTTCTACACTAAAGCGCCAAAGAAACTGGTACAGGCATGCGTATTCAAATAGAGAGACATATAAACAGCCAGAATACGGCGCAGCGGTGGGCAACACCTATATAAGACAACAAGTGTCTGTCGCAGTTGTTATATCGTTTACTGCTGCTACAATGACAGGTTGACAAGATTTAAGTGAGTTTGAACGAGGTGTCAGCGCAGAACCGATGGGATACAGCATCTCCGAGGTAGCGATGAAGTGGGATTTTACAGTACGACCATTTCCCGAGTGTACAGTGAATATCAGGAATCCGGTAAAACATCATGTCTCCGACATTACTGCGGCCGGAAAAAGATCCTGCAAAAACGGGACCAACGACGACTGAAGAGAATAGTTCAGCGGGACAGAAGTGCAACCCTTCCTCAGATTGCTGCAGATTTCAATGCTGGGCCATTGTCAGCGTGGGAACCATTCGACGAAACATCATGGATATGGGCTTTGCAGCCGAAGGCCCACTCGTGTACCCTTGATAACTGGACAACACGAAATTTTATTTCTGCCCTGGGCTGTCAACACCGATATTGGACTGTTGATGACTGGAAACATGTTGTTTGGTAGGAGGAGTCTCGTTTCAAATTGTATCGAGCGGATGGACGTGTACAGGTATGGAAACAACCTCATGAATCCATGGCCCCTGCATGTCAGCAGGGGACCGTTAAAGCTGGTGGAGGCTCTGTAATGGTGTGAGGCGTGTGCAGTTGTAGTGATATGGGACCCCTGATAGTCTAGATACTACTCTGACAGGTGCCATGTACGTAAGCATCCTGTCTGATCACCTGCATCCATTCATGTCCATTGTGTATTCCGGCGGACTTGGGCAATTTCAGCAGGACAATGCGACACCCTGTACGTCCAGAATTGCAACAAATTGGCAACATGAACACACTCCTGAGTTTAAACACTTCTGCTGGCCACCAAGCTCCCCAACATGAACATTATTGAGCATATCTGGGATGCCTAGAAACGTGCTGTTTCCCCTTCGTACTCTTACGGATCTGTGGACGGCCTTGCTGGATTCATGGTGTTAGTTTCCTCCAGCACAACTTCAGACATTAGTCGCGTCGAAGGCACGTCGTGCTGCGGCACTTCTGCGTGCTCGCGGGGGTCCTATACGATATTAGGCAGGAGTACCAGTTTCTTTGACTCTTCAGTTTATTATTATCTTTAACAATGTATTAACATCAAACGTATTTGGCTAAACATTACTTCAGTACAACAGATTATACAAGTAATTGATAATGCTTTAATCTGTATTAAATCCTTCACTTATAAATCTCTTGTTAACGTGGTTGTCCAAAAATAAGTTTCAGAAGGAATGGGTACTTATTCTACCCGGGATTATGTTTCTGTACTTGAATAGGTGTTATTTATTTTGCAAATAAGGTAGTACATATTTTTATTCTGTTGACAGATATAGTTCAAAATTTGAAACATCAGTACACATCATTCCTTTTACTGTGACAGCACTCTATTTTTTTAAACTCAATACAAAAGTGTGAATAACCAAGCTCAACATCCAATTAGATCATCAAATTATTATTTCTTTGTTGTTCGTGAGTAATTCTCCTTTTATTCTCGTTGTACCTTACTCATCATCACTTACAACATAAATACATACAGATACAAGTAGGGCAATTTGTGTGATAATAAATGATATTGTTCAACTGTTATCTCTTAAACTACTCCATATTTCATATATCTCAACTCACATAAATCTCTATCACATCTAACTCTCTCAAACTCAGTATTATTCTTCCTTCAAATATATACTCCTACACATTCATTAACCTCCTTATCACCTCAATAAATACACAAACATGCCTCCATGCACGTTAACTTCTCTACACATTACTACTCTCATCATATAAAACATCCCTGCACCTCATATTACTCATATAACCGAGTACCTCACTATCAGTATGTCATTTCACACTTTTTTCCTATTTGTCACAACCATGAGGTGTTATCTCATTCTATTTCATTGCCGTTCCTCTGCTGTTTCAGGACTAGCGAAACAAATTTACAAGTTTTCAGAAGAATTATCTACTAACACTAATTAGTCTTTCTCAAGATTTTGATAAATGTTTCATCTAGATTCGGCATTTATCTTTATTCTTTCTGGCACTACTGCTTGTATAGTATGATTTGGAACAATTACAGTAGTTACGTCCTCTCATTATTACTTCATAATACTGTGACGAATGTACCACAGGTTTTACTGAACTGATTCTAAATGAGATATTTGGCAATCACTGCTTAATCTGCTTAATAATTTCCACGATTTTCTTAAACCTAAGGACAGGAAAGATTGGAGAGGAGTGAGACTTGAAACAGGATGTAAAATCTCACCCAGCTGCGAGCATACCAGTGGCTATTTAGTATACTAGCAAAAACGTTGCTAGTTCCCTATGCCCATTCTGGCTCTACTTCGTCACCTGGGTTGCCCTTATCTTCATATTGCATGGACAGTACCTTTTTATGTTTTCAACATGTTCCTTGTCATGAGCTTTCATTGTTTGTACATAATCTATTTCCACAGTGTTTGGATGTTCAATCCGTCTCACCCTACATATTTCCTATATAAACATGACTGATCTTATCTATCTCAGAATTCATTTTCTTTGATTTGGCATGCACTTTCACTAACACCAGGCCCCCCACTCGATAAGTTATTGACTTTACCAGTTTATCATGTCTATCTTGTCTCCTCTTTACCTTCTCCCTCACACACACTTCGACTAGTTTTAATTTCTTCTCCCATTCTGTATCGCTCCCTGGTGGCAATTCCAGTAATTTACGAAAAATACTATCAGGTCCCTGGTTAAGCAAGATCTGAGATGGGCAAATCTGGTAGAATCATGTGATAGGTGGTTCCAGACACATTCAAAGTCGTCCAACTATTCCTTCCACGAACCATGTTTCCTGTGACAGTATGTTCTGCATAGACAGTTTAGCTCCTTCATCGTCCATTCTGCAGGATTGGAGGCCACTCTATACCTGAAGATGGCTGTCCTTTCTATACGACGTCTATCCAGCATTTTTTCTCCATTCTTTGGACCAAAATTGTGATCCGTTACCACTCAGAATTTGCACAGGGTACGTACTTTATTGAAATAGCCCTTCTCAAACTTATTAATGATAGCTTTGATGGTGGCTTTCTTCAATATGCAAAATTTTACAAACTTGGAAACAAGTTCTTCAGCAACTAAGACTTGTGGGTAGCTTCCTTGTGCTGCAGGTAGAGGTCCAAACAGACAGATGCCTACGATGGCCTTAATTGATGTCGGTATGATTGAATGCACACAGCCTTTATGTCGGACTGGGGTTGTCTTAGTCTTTTGGCTGGTATCACAAGTACTTGGTACTATGCGTATACACCTTCCCCTTTTATTGACAATGCGATCTAATTTCAACTTATTTCTTTCGTCCATAAGGAGCATTACTATAATGTGTGCAGCAGATTAACTTCTCCACTATGTGCTCTGGCACACATAGTTTCCAACTTTCTTCACTTTCGCTATTTCTCTTGTTTAATATTTCATTGTGGTCGTAATAGTAAGTACGAATCTTTTCTTCCTCAGCACACTTACATTTGATCTTAATCATCTTAGGCTTTCATCTTCGTTTTTCTCCCTAGGCACGTTCCTCGAGAACCTTCTTAAGAATTCCGCATGTTGCAATCTTTTCACTAGGTTGATCCTAATATTTCTTCTCCCTGTGGTGTGTTCACTGCTACCCAATGTGAATCAGTTGGTAATCTTGATAATGCATCAAGTATTATGTTGGGTTTACCAGGTTCGTATACCACTTAAAAGTCGTAGTCTTGTAACATCAGTGACCACCTTGTTAATCGACTATGTCGCAGTTTGATGGTGGTCAAAAATGCCAGGGCTTTGCTGTCAGTAACCACCTTCGCATATCTTTGTGTCAAATAGAAATGGAATCGTTTGAAACCCCATACAATTGCTAGTACTTCCTGTTCTGTATTAGAATATTTTCTTTCCCATGCATTTAAACTTCTGCTACCAAATGCTGTAGTTTCTATCACTTTGGTATTTCCATCTGTCTCCACTTGACATAGGTACATGCCCGTATGTGCAATCTGTAATCTGAGCTACCTGCAACGAAATAGAAGTCCTTAGTAAAATCAGGCTGGTACAATATTTCTGCATTATGCAAAGTTTCCTCCATCTTTTCAAATTCCTCTTGACAGCCTTTTTTCCAATCTACGTCATCTTTGCCTTCGTTAGCTTCGTCAAGTTTGAGCCATTGAGTACAGGATCCTTGATGAACGTTCTATAGAATTCACAGACACAGAAAAACAATCTCAATTGCTTCTTAGTGCTAGGAATAGGAAGTTGCCTAATGCCTCCAACTTAATCGGATTATGTAAATACCCTCCTCTGAAATTATGTGACCTAGGAATTTTATCTGATTCACCAAATTCTGATTCGCCCAGATTTGCTGTCACCGTTGACATATCAAATGCGTCTAGGAGGGCATCTAATTTCTCCAAGTGTTCATCCCATGACTCACTCACAATTAGTGGTTCATCCACATAGACAGTGTCTTTTCTAAGTAAGTCTTCACCTAGAATTTTATACAGTGCTCTGATAAATTCAGGGACGGATACATTAAGGCCAAATAGCAGAACCTTGAAATGGTAACTCCTGCCAGTGTATGTAAAAGAAGTATAGTGGCGAGATTCTGGGTCAAGAGATATTTGCCAATATCCAGTGGCCAAGTCAGTGCTACCGAGTGTATTCGCTCCTCGAAATTTATGAATCAATCCTCCTATCATCTCTGGCTCGTTCCACTCTAGTTCAACGATTCTGTTCATTGTGTGTGCATCCAGCACGATCGCAACTTTCCCACCCTTAAATCCACTACAAACAGGGGATTATTAGACTGTTGGCTCTTTCTATAACGCCAAGGTCCACCATCCTCTGTATCTCTTTCTCTACTGCCTTCCTTTTTGGTACAGGATGGAATATTGTTTAATACTGAATGCCTTATGGTCCTTTATTTTCACTCTGCATTCTGCTTCTCTTATGATACCCAGCTGCAGAGAGAAGACATTATGGTGCTTGTACAATATTGTAGTGAATTTCTTCATCCAGATGTGTCACCCTTTCAAGTTTCTTGCCCATCATATCTTCCCTACGCTGATCCTCTTGCACTAGCCCATCGTAGATTATCGGCACACATTCTTCCTCCAGCTCTTCGTCTTGTTGTTTGGCTGTGGGCTGCTCTTTATTGCATAAGATCACCCACTTAAATCCTTCCTCTTCATTTTCTTGTTCTCTTCTATAGAAGTTAACTTCTTCCCCTCTCTCTTTTGCTTCAACAGTGTCTTCATCAAAACTTACTACCGCTTCCGCTTTGTTCAACCAATCCATGCCCGCAATAACTGTCTTGTTCAGACCTTGCACTATTAAATATGTTCCTCATATTCTTCTCGCTCTACTTCAAAGGTAACCAACACTTGCTCTTTAATGGGTTTGCGCTTGGCAGCTACAGCATTCACAACTCTCACATCATTCACTGGAAAACTCGGAAAACAAACATTTGCATTCAATATTTGTTCATATAGCTTCTGGGATGTAGCACGTGCTTCACTTCTTGTGTCTGTTAGGGCATCAGCATTCAGTCCACAAATTTTGATTTTAACGAAAAGTAATAGGTAATATGGGTTCTTTGGACATTTGCTCATTTTCCTCCATTATGTCTCCTCTCAGATCTCCACCATCATCATGTTTAATAAGGTTAAAATTGGTCTATTTGGTCTCACTCCCAACCACACCACACCTTTAGTGCTGTTTAGTTTTCCGTACTCTCTACTTCTTCAATTTGTACCCCATTACCCATTCGTCTGTCTTCTCTTCTCCCATAAATTTTTTAATCATCTTTTCTCCGGTGATCATTGTGAAGTTGATGGCCATTACTGTGGTTACCATATCAATGACCTCTGCCCCTTTCTCTGTAACTTAGTGAGTTGCCAAATTAATTTACTTGGTAGTTATTTTCTCCTTGGTTTTGCCCATCATTTGGTTGTTTTCCTGCAATAGAATGGATTCTAACTCCTCCAGTACTTCTATAAGTATCTCTGTCTTTAATCAAGCTCCCAGATCGGTTTCCTTGCACTCTTTGGCTCAACCTCCTCTTAACTGCAAATATCATTCTGTCATCATTTAATGCTTGCTCCAACGCCTCGTTCAGCTCCCATAAATGTTCAGAAAATTCTCTCATATTAGCCCTGCAAGTGTTAAGAGGCTTGTGATATAGTAAATCTTCGGCGTTGTGCATTGATGACTCTTGAACCAGAACTTTTTCAGGAATTCTAACTCAAATTGGTCATAATTACTGAGCTTCTTCCATCTTCTTAACCTCCCCTCCCCTCCCAAGTGAAAGCTTCACCATCCATTCTATCTACTTGCAAACTGAATTTTATCTGCATCTCTAAAATGTAATGGGGAAAACCCCTCTTAACCACTTACAGTTAGTAAATATTCTCAGGTGGAGTGTCCCTTTTGGTTTATACTTCTGCTCTATGTTAGTTTGTGCATGCCCCACTATTAATGTTGTACCGCTAATCTTCCTCTTCATCTCTTCAGTTTTACTCTCCAGCTGGTGTACACCATCCTGCAACTGCTTATTATCGTCCACAACTTTCTGATTGTCTTCCTGCCTCTGCCCTTCTGTCACCTTCTTTAAATTTACTGTCAGATCCTTTTGTCTGTTTCCTAGTCCATCAAGAGCCATATTACATTGTTGTTGCAACTGTTTTACTTCTTTGATCTCTTGATCGTGACGTGTCTCTACTGCGTGGATCTTCTTTCTAAATCAATTTTAACTCCCATAATACCATCCTCAACGTTTCCCACTTTCTCTTCTCCCTTCTTGCCCATATCTTTGCAGAGTAAGCCTGCGTTCTGCAGCGGTTTACTATTTCTTTCGTCGATGTCTCTCTTCACTTATTCCTTAAATTCCAGTAACCCCCTGTACAAAGCTCCTTGAACTTGTAATATCTTCCGTATAGTCTGTTTCATTTGCATCCTTTGCTCGCTTACCCCACAAGCTCTGTACGGTGTTATGTGATCTTTCCTCATCTCCTCATGTCCTCTTCCCTTTGTGTTCTCGGAATATCTTCTCCATTTTTTTATTAACTCGTGCCCTGTTTTCTTCGTTTTCTCATACCCTCGCTCTTCCTTTTCTTCTAATGCAAAACAAGTTAGAGGAGATATCTGTATGGTGCGAAAATTGGCTACTGACTCTAAATAATGAAAAGTGTAAGGTCATTCACGTGAGCGCTAAAATGAATCTGTTAAACTTCGGTTCCATGATAAATCAGTCTAATCTAAAGGCCGTAAATTCAACTTAATACCTAGTAATTACAATTACGAACAACTTAAATTGGAAACAACGCGTAGAAAATGTTGTGGGGTAAGCGAGCAAAGGATGCATTTTATTGGCAGTACAATTACAAGATACAACAAATCTACTAAATACACTACTCTTGTCCACCCTGTTTTAGAATACTACCGGCCGCTGTGGCCAAGCGGTTCTAGGCGCTTCAGTCCGGAACCGCGCTGCTGCTACGGTCGCAGGCTCGAATCCAGCCTCGGGCATGGGTGTGTGTGATGTGCTTAGGTTAGTTAGGTTTAAGTAGTTCTAAGTTCTAGGGGACTGACGACCTCAGATGTTAGGGGACTGACGACCTCAGATCCCATAGTGCTTAGAGCCATTTATTAGAATACTGCTGCACGTTGTGAAATCCTTACCAGATAGGACTGACGGAGTACGCCGACAAAGTTTAAAGAAGAGCAGCGCCTTTTGTATTATCGAGAAATAAGAGAGACAGAGAGTTACTGAAATGACAGAGGTTTTGGGGTGGACATCGTTAAAACGAAAGTGTTTGTCGTTGCCACGGAATGTTATAACGAAATTTCTATCACCAACTTCTTGCTCCGAATGCAAAAATATATTGTTAACGCCGACCTACATAGGCAAAAACGATCATCATAATAAAATAAGGGAAATCAGAGCTCGCTCGGAAAGATATACGCGTTCGTTTTTTCCGCGCGCCGTTCGAGAGTGGAGTAATAGAGAATTATTGTGAAGGGGGTTCGATGAACCGTCTGCCAGCATTTGAGAGTGATTTGCAGAGTATTCATGTAGATGTAGACGCAGATGAAACTTTATTTTCATGTGACTGTGGTCCAATAGATAAATGCTAAACGGATTTAGCTGCTTCGAGAGTTGTTTGTAATCAGAATGCAGCAGCTCAACAATATTCACATGATGATACAAGATTCTGCAATAACGAACCGTAAGATGTTTTACACAGTTTGATTGGTGTACTCTGTTTGGACACAATACGAAGCAGACACTACTTTCGTTTCACACATGTAGTTATGGTTAATCTTATGACAGGTCAGAATTTTTAATATTTCATCACACTTTGTGACAATAGTCACCATAGAAAGTTCTCACAGCAACCCAAGATGTGGCCGGCGCGTTTCATACTATCGCGGATATTCGGCAAACAGTAAGCATTTAAGTCACGTGTCGAAGAATATCATTTGTCACGAATCGGTAATGTTTCGATGAGGGTCAACCGATGGCGGTGGGGACTCTCTCAGCCGGTACGACACGATGCGCAGCCCACGCCCCCGCCTGGACTCGGAGGATTCCTAGCTCGAATTCCGACTGACTCTGATCGTGTCAGCGCTAGCGGCGCTTGACTATCAATTTTACCTACCACCGATCTGTGCGTGGACAAAACGTGTTTGTGGTTGGGTAAGGGATCGCGGACCCCTTACACAATGCTCTTAACCCAACATTGCAATGTTGTTGTTGTTGTTGTTGTTGTTGTGGCCTTCAGTCCTGAGACTGGTTTGATGCAGCTCTCCATGCTAGTCTATCCTGTGCAAGCTTCTTCATCTCCCAGTATCTACTGCAGCCTACATCCTTCTGAATCTGCTTAGTGTATTCATCTCTTGGTCTCCCTCTACGATTTTTACCCACCACGCTGCCCTCCAGTACTAAATTGGTGATCTCTTGATGCCTCAGAACATGTCCTACCAACCGATCCCTTCTTCTAGTCAAGTTGTGCCACAAATTCCTCTTCTCCCCAATTCTATTCAAAACCTCCTCATTAGTTATGTGATCTACCCATCTAATATTCAATATTCTTCTGTACCACCACATTTCGAAAGCTTCTATTCTCTTCTTGTCTAAACTGTTTATTGTCCACGTTTCACTTCCACACATGGCTACACTCCATACAAATACTTTCAGAAACGAATTCCTGACACTTAAATTTATACTCGATGTTAACAAATTTCTCTTCTTCAGAAACGCTTTCCTTGCATATTGCTTCATTGCAATAGTACAAATAAATACACTGAAGAGCCAAAGAAACTGGTACACGTTTCTAGTGTCGTGTAGGGCCCCCGCGAGGACGCAGAAGCGCTGAAACACGACGTATATGGACTGGTCTAATGCCTGAAGTAGTGCAGGAGGGAACTGACACCATGAGTCCTGCAAGGCTGTCCATAAATTCGTAAGAGTACAGCACGTTTGTGAACAGCACGTTTCAAGGCATCCCAGGTAATGTACATGTCTCGGTAGTTTGGTGGCCAGCGGAAGCGTTTGAACTGTGTAGCAATTCTGGATATGTGGGGTGTCGCACTGTCTTGCTGGAATTGCCCGGGTGCGTCCGAATGCACAATGGACACATACGGATGCAGGTGATCAGACAGGATGCTTACGTACGTGTCAGCTGTCAGAGTCGTATCTAGACGAACCAGGGGTCCCATATCACTCCACCTGCACACGCCCCACACCATTACAGAGCCTCCACCAGCTTTAACGGTCCCCTGCTGACATGCAGGGTCCATGGATTCAAGAGGTTGTCTCCGTACCCGTACACGTCCATCCGCCCGATACACTTTGAAACGAGACTCGTCCGACGAGGCAGCATATTTCCAATGTCGGTGTTGACGAGACCAGGCGGGGCGTAAAGCTTTGTGTCGTGCAGTCGTCAAGGGTAACCGAGTGGGCCTTCGGCTGGAAAGCCCATATCGATGATGTTTCGTTGAATGGTTCTTGCGCTGACACTTACTCATGGCCCAGCACTGAAATCTGCAGCAATTTGCGGAAGGGTTGCACTTCTGTCACGTTGAACGATTCTTTTCAGCCGTCGTTGGTCCCGTTCTTGCAGGATCTTTTTTCCGGCCGCAGCGATATCGGAGATTTGAAGTTTTACCGGATTTACGATATTCATGGTACAGTCGTGAAATGGTCGTACGGGGAAATCCGCACTTCATCGCTAACTCGGAGATGCTGTGTCCCATCGGTCGTGCGCCGACTACAACACCACGTTGAAACTCACTTAAATCTTGAGAACCTGCCATTGCAGCAGCAGTAACCGATCTAACAACAGCGCCAGACAGTGAGTGTCTTACATAGGCTTTGACGACGGCAGCCCCGTGTTTTGACGGTTTACATATTTCTGTATTTGAATACGCATGCCTGTACCAGTTTCTCTGGCGCTTCAGTGTCACTTCTACTGCTAATGGCGACTGAGCTGTCTTGTCAAAAACTTTTACAAGACCCTGAATCCCACCCGGGAGAAGTAAAATTTATCTTTTACTCTTATAAGGTTTTTGTGTTGAATAACTAGAGAAGGAACGAGATACCACCCATTCCTTTTACACCACGATCAAAACCACTGGGCGCGCAACTGTCCTCAAAACACACTGAACATACACTCCTGGAAATTGAAATAAGAACACCGTGAATTCATTGTCCCAGGAAGGGGAAACTTTATTGACACATTCCTGGGGTCAGATACATCACATGATCACACTGACAGAACCACAGGCACATAGACACAGGCAACAGAGCATGCACAATGTCGGCACTAGTACAGTGTATATCCACCTTTCGCAGCAATGCAGGCTGCTATTCTCCCATGGAGACGATCGTAGAGATGCTGGATGTAGTCCTGTGGAACGGCTTGCCATGCCATTTCCACCTGGCGCCTCAGTTGGACCAGCGTTCCTGCTGGACGTGCAGACCGCGTGAGACGACGCTTCATCCAGTCCCAAACATGCTCAATGGGGGACAGATCCGGAGATCTCGCTGGCCAGGGTAGCTGACTTACACCTTCTAGAGCACGTTGGGTGGCACGGGATACATGCGGACGTGCATTGTCCTGTTGGAACAGCAAGTTCCCTTGCCGGTCTAGGAATGGTAGAACGATGGGTTCGATGACGGTTTGGATGTACCGTGCACTATTCAGTGTCCCCTCGACGATCACCAGTGGTGTACGGCCAGTGTATGAGATCGCTCCCCACACCATGATGCCGTGTGTTGGCCCTCTGTGCCTCGGTCGTATGCAGTCCTGATTGTGGCGCTCACCTGCACGGCGCCAAACACGCATACGACCATCATTGGCACCAAGGCAGAAGCTACTCTCATCGCTGAAGACGACACGTCTCCATTCGTCCCTCCATTCACGCCTGTCGCGACACCACTGGAGGCGGGCTGCACGATGTTGGGGCGTGAGCGGAAGACGGCCTAACGGTGTGCGGGACCGTAGCCCAGCTTCATGGAGACGGTTGCGAGTGGTCCTCGCCGATACCCCAGGAGCAACAGTGTCCCTAATTTGCTGGGAAGTGGCGGTGCGGTCCCCTACGGCACTGCGTAGGATCCTACGGTCTTGGCGTGCATCCGTGCGTCGCTGCTGTCCGGTCCCAGGTCGACGGGCACGTGCACCTTCCGCCGACCACTGGCGACAACATCGATGTACTGTGGAGACCTCACGCCCCACGTGTTGAGCAATTCGGCGGTACGTCCACCCGGCCTCCCGCATGCCCACTATACGCCCTCGCTCAAAGTCCGTCAACTGCACATACGGTTCGCGTCCACGCTGTCGCGGCATGCTACCAGTGTTAAAGACTGCGATGGAGCTCCGTATGCCACGGCAAACTGGCTGACAGTGACGGCGGCGGTGCACAAATGCTGCGCAGCTAGCGCCATTCGACGGCCAACACCGCGGTTCCTGGTGTGTCCGCTGTGCCGTGCGTGTGATCATTGCTTGTACAGCCCTCTCGCAGTGTCCGGAACAAGTATGGTGGGTCTGACACACCGGTGTCAATGTGTTCTTTTTTCCATTTCCAGGAGTGTATCTGGATCACTTGCTCTTGGGACGAACTAGTGGTAGTCACAGCAACACCTCCAGGAAGAGAGCACCGACTCGCTATCCACTTTCTCTGCATCAGCATAAATGCTGTCTCCAACATCAGCAATCCCTGCAGTTCGCCGGGCAGAGTGGTCGAGCGGTTCTACGCGCTACAGCCTGGAACCGCGCGACCGCTGCGGTCGCAGGTTTGGATCCTGCCTCGGGCATGGATGTGTGTGTGATGTCCCTAGGTTAGTTAGGTTTAAGTAGTTCTGAGTCCTAGGGGACTGCTGACCTCAGAAGTGAAGTCCCATAGTGCTCAGACCCATTTGAACCATTTAAACCCTGCAGTTCAGCTTATGTGAGGTCTGTGGGAACACTCCTCTCCCTGCAGGAAACGCCTGTTCCATCTTTTTTTCTGTCCTCTCCGATTGTTACGTCGCAAATGCCGGGTACACCAATTACGGTGCATTGCATTCAGTAAAATGTGGCTTACAACTGCAGCAGAATCAACACTAACCGCGCCTGAACATAAGGTAGTACTAGCAACATGCAGTAACTTTACAGAGAGAATTTAAATAATTCTTTAATATCCCTTCAAAGTATCATTAATTAAAACTTCCGGGCTGAATTGCCGTGGTCCATATATAAAACTTGTTCTCCTTCCTGACGTTTCGTTGCCTACTGCGGGCAACATCTTCGGGCTGACGCTAAACATACGGGCCTGAACCTTGGCCCGAGGTATGGAGTCCAAGCTTGGCACAGCTGTTCCTCCAAGATCCTCTTGGGTTGGAATTGTGTTGCCTCTCGTTCTGGATGGTCCTTGCGTGTTGCCTGGTCGTAAATCCTGGTTGCCAGCATGCAGGCATGCTGGCGGTGACGTTGGATGTTCCTGTGGTACTTTGTGTTCTTCCCATCCCGCGCTATGTTGTTCAGCGCGGACTCCAGCTCGGGTGTGAGCTTCCTCGCGCCATCTCCAACTTCTTTCTTCAGCCACGCGACCGCGTCATCCAAGATGAAGCCCCAGTCCCGCGGCGTGAAGATCGGGTTGGAGTTTATGGTGTGGAGGTCCATCTTCGTGACGAATTCGAGCATAATTGCCCGATATCCGCCACGAAGCTCGAAAGGCCGGTGTGGAAGCGGTGGCTTCCGTTTCGCTTCTGCTTCCGCGAAAAGGTGCGGTTTTCTTCGTACCGCCCATCTCGCACCATGGTCGCGATCTTCTTCAGGAGCGCTGGGAGGTTGGTGACGTCCGGGAAGGGGATGGTTTCGGAGTACATCCCTCCCGCCTCTTGTTTGTCCTGCTGCTGCTGCTGCTGCTTCACCACATCCGGCGGCGGCGGCGGCGGCGGCGGGATGGACTGCACCAGGTCCATGGGCGTCTCCCCGGCCTCCTGTATTGCTACAGGTTCCGGGGCGACGTCCGTTTGCGTGTACACTTCCTCCCCAACTTGTCGTACCACCGTAGGGGTGGCAACGGGGCCGGGTGTCTTCTTCTGCGTCGTCCGGATTTCTTCCCGCAGCTCTTGCAGCTGCCGGTGGAGACCGACGTTCTCCTTCTGCATGGCCGCTCTCTCTCTCTGCCGCCATCGCGGCTTTGAGGGCGGCGACGGCGTCGTCGGTAGCGGCGTTGGGCGGGATTGCGGCCGCCCCGTTTTCCCCCTTGGGCGGGGGTGGCGGGACCGCTGCCTCTTCTTCATGTACCGCTTTCTTGGCAGTTGTTGGTGTCCGCTGCTTCAGGTATGCGCAGCTGCGTGCGTTTGCGGCGTGCGCGCCGCCACAGTCAACGCGACGTGCGGTGGGCTGTCCCAGTCGCGTGTATCGTGTGCCTTTGCACATTTCAGACACGCGACTCCGTCCCCACACATCCTGGCGACGCGTCCCATCTTCTGGCAGCGGTAGCACTGCCTCACGTGCTGCGGTCGGTTGCGCTTCTTCTTCTTGTTGCTGCCGCGGCCGTCTCCTGCCAGCGTGAGCAGAAGCTTTGCCACAGCAGCAAGTTTGCCTCCCTTTCCGCGTCCGGACATGGCGATGGGCTAGTCGCGTTGGCGTGCGCGAGCGACGGTACCAACGAAGTGACAATCGATCATCTGTAATCGAGAGAGACGGCACTAGCCAGAGATAGTTTTAAAGTCGAAAGCACGTGTTGAGCGGTGGCGCCATCTAAGCGCTCTACATAAGCGCGACCTCCAGCGCCTAGCAGCCAGTCGCCGACTCACCTCAGAAGATGTCGCCCGCAGTAGGCGACAAAACGTCAGGAAGGAGACGAAGTTTTATATATGGACCACGGCAATTCAGCCCGGAAGTTTTAATTAATGAAGACGCCGGCCGTGAAAGCTTACATGTACATGTACATCTACATCTACATCTATATCTACATCCATACTCCGCAAGCCACCTGGTGGTGTGTGGCGGAGGGTACCTTGAGTACCTCTATCGGTTCTCCCTTCTATTCCAGTCCCGTATTGTTCGTGGAAAGAAGGATTGTCGGTATGCCTCTGTGTGGGCTCTAATCTCTCTGATTTTATCCTCATGGTCTCTTCGCGAGATATACGTAGGAGGGAGCAATATACTGTTTGACTCCTCGGTGAAGGTATGTTCTCGAAACTTCAACAAAAGCCCGTACCGAGCTACTGAGCGTCTCTCTTGCAGACTCTTACACTGGAGTTTATCTATCATCTCCGTAACGCTTTCGCGATTACTAAATGATCCTGTAACGAAGCGCGCTACTCTCCGTTGGATCTTCTCTATCTCTTCTATCAACCCTATCTGGTACGGATCCCACACTGCTGAGCAGTATTCAAGCAGTGGGCGAACAAGCGTACTGTAACCTACTTCTTTTGTTTTCGGATCGCATTTCCTTTGTATTCTTCCAATGAATCTCAGTCTGGCATCTGCTTTACCAACGATCAACTTTATATGATCATTCCATTTTAAATCACTCCTAATGCGTACTCCCAGATAATATATGGAATTAACTGCTTCCAGTTGCTAACCTGCAATTTTGTAGCTAAATGATAAGGGATCTATCTTTCTATGTATTCGCAGCACATTACACTTGTCTACATTGAGATTCAATTGCCATTCCCTGCACCATGCGTCAATTCGCTGCAGATCCTCCTGCATTTCAGTACAATTTTCCATTGTTACAACCTCTCGATACACCACAGCATCATCTGCAAAAAGCCTCAGTGAACTTCCGATGTCATCCACCAGGTCATTTATGTATATTGCGAATAGCAATGGTCCTATGACTCTCCCCTGCGGCACACCTGAAATCACTCTTACTTCGGAAAACTTCGCTCCATTGAG
This sequence comes from Schistocerca piceifrons, assembly GCF_021461385.2. Lineage (NCBI taxonomy): Eukaryota > Metazoa > Arthropoda > Insecta > Orthoptera > Acrididae > Schistocerca > Schistocerca piceifrons. The sequence continues at coordinate 17,594,362 of NC_060145.1, forward strand.
AATGACATGCTGCGTTCTGTTATCTAGGAACTCTTCAATCCAATCACACAATTGGTCTGATAGTTCATATGCTCTTACTTTGTTCATTAAACGACTGTGGGGAACTGTATCGAACGCCTTGCGGAAGTCAAGAAACACTGCATCTACCTGAGAACCCGTGTCTATGGCCCTCTGAGTCTCGTGGACGAATAACGCGAGCTGGGTTTCACACGATCGTCTTTTGTGAAACCCATGGTGATTCTACAGAGTAGATTTCTAGTCTCCAGAAAAGTCGTTATACTGGAACATAATACGTGTTCCAAAATTCTACAACTGTTCGACGTTAGAGATATAGGTCTATAGTTCCGCACATCTGTTCGACGTCCCTTCTTGAAAACTGGGATGACCTGTGCCCTTTTCCAATCCTTTGGAACGCTACGCTGTTCATGTTATGACCTTCAAAGTATACTAAAGTGTTACTCTTTTCCTCAGTTTGCCGCCCGGTGGTTCGTTACTTTAGCGTGAGAGGTATAAGCGTCCTTTTTTTCCACTTGGTTTACAGATAAGAACGTGAGCCCCCCGCCAGCGACACGCCGGCCAAGTATTCTGAAGTCACACTACCTGGTGTTTGGGTTCCTCGCCTTCGGAGTGCTGGTGCTCATCGGGAGCCTGGTGTTCACCATATTGTCGAGTAAAGAAGGTGAGTGGCACACGCGTCTCTGTTCTTTACGTCTGCGCTCGGATTCCGTCACACAGCAGACTGACTGATAACTCTGAACACTTGCGCCAGTGACCCACAGGCTCTGCACACGAATCCGGTGGACGCGCCGCTGCGCCCTCTTCCACAGGAGCTCTTGTCCGCCCACGCACCAGACGGGTCATACACGATTTGATCGAAAGTATCTGGACACCTGTTACTGGATACCAATGTCCTTTCTTTGCCTTTGAGGCAGTAGCCGTGCGGTCTGAGGCGCCTTGGCACGGTTAGTGCGATTCCCTCCTTCGGAGTTTCGAGTCCTCCCTCGGGCATGGGCATCTGTGTTGTCCTTAGCGTAAGTTAGTTTAAGTTGGATTAAGTAGCGTGCAAGCCTAGGGACCGATGACCCCAGCAGTTAGGTCCCGTGGGTACTTACCACAAATTTCAATTTTCTTTCAAGGCAGGATGAACGGCGCTGCGGACGCTTTCGATGAAGCGGCCTAATGTCTGTGGGGGAATGGCAGCCGTTGTTCCTTAAGAGGCGGAACCGGACAAGGTAGTGGTGTTGGACGCTCGGATCTGGAGCGAAGGCGACGTTCTGACTCTTCCCAAACGTGTTCCATTGGGTTGAAGTCTGAATTCTGCGTAGGCCAATCCGTACGTTACTGTACACAAAAGACTGCCTCGCAGATGTTGCTTTAGGGCAAGGGTGCGTAGTCATGTTGATACCAACAGTCATCGTCTCCGAACTATTCCTCTGCTGCAGGCAGCACACAATGCTGTAAAATGTGTTCCTATCCGTCAGCACAATAAAGGGACCGCACCATAACTACGAAAACCACTTACTCCATACTTCACTGACGGTACCACACACGATGGCAGGCAACGTTTTCGAGGCTGTCGCCAAATCCAAACCCTTCCATCGCATTAACACAGGGTAAAGCGTCACTCATCACTCCAAATCACTCTTTTCCGGTCATCCTCTGTGCAGTGACGTTGCTTTTTGCAGCACCTCAGACGTCGTGAAGTATTCAAAAAAATTGTTCAAATAGCTCTAAGCACTATGGGGCTTAACATCTGAGGTCATCAGTCCCCTAGAATTTAGAACTACTTAAACCTAACTAATGACATCACACACATCCATGCCCGAGGCAGGATTCGAACCTGCGACCGTTGCAGCCGCGTGGTTCCGGACTGAAGCGCCTAGAACCGCTTGGCCACCGCGACCGGCTCGCCAAGTATTGCCTACAGAAATGTGTGATTTCCGTGGAGCCAGTCGAATATTCTACCCCATTCTCTTTAATTCCATACACATCAAAAAAAGTTTTGCATCAGCCCAGTTCCCAGAACTCCTGAAGATAGACGCTGAGTGTGGATTTTGAACCACAGACACAGTCTCTTTGACCGTTCAGAGATGTCACTAAACCCGCCCAAAGATGTAAACAACCACGCATGAGCAGCGCCAATTAGACGGACGGGATCCGACAGCCGATCAGTTCCAGTCATTCCACCAGGAAGGAGGTACACGGCTCATGTTGTCTGTAGTTCAACCATGCCTACACGGTCAGTACCGCGGTTCGATCGCGTCTGCATTATTACTTTGTGCCAGTAAGGCCTCTGAACAACGGAAGTGTCCGGCCGTCTCGAAGTGAACAAAAGAGATGTTCAGACACGGAGGAGATACAGAGAGACAGGAGCCCTCGATGACACGCCTCGCTCAGGCCGCCCAAGGGCTACTACTGCAGTGGATGACCGCTACCTACGAATTATGGGTCGGAGGAATCCTGACAGCGACGCCACCAATTTGAATAATGCTTTTCATGCATCTTTTCGTGTTACGACTCAAACTGTGCGCAATAGGCTGGATGATGCGCAGCTTCACTCCCGACGTCCATGGCGAGGTCCATCTTTGCAACTACGACACCATGCAGCGCGGTACAGATGGGCCCAACAACATGCCGAATGGACCACTCTGGATTGGCATCACGTTCTCTTCACCGATGAATGTCGCATATGCCTTCAACCAGACAATCGTCGGAGACGTGTTTGGAGGCAACTCTGTCAGGCTGAACGCCTTAGACACACCGCCCAGCGACTGCAGCAGGGTGGAGGTTCCCTGCTGTTTTGGGGTGGCATTGTGTGGGGCCGACGTACGCCGCTGGTGGTCATGGAAGGTGCCGTAACGGCTGCGTGATACGTGAATGCCATCCTCCTACCGACAGTGCAACCGTATCAGCAGCATGTTGGCGAGGCATTCATCTTCATGGACGACAATTCGTGCCCCCATCGTGCACATCTTGTGAATGGCTTCCTTCAGGATAATGACAACGCTCGACTAGAGTGGCCAGCATTTTCTCCAGACATGAACCCTATGGAGCATGCCTGGGATAGACTGAAAAGCACGCGACCCACCAACCACTCTGAGGAGTGGAACAATCTGGACGAACATTGCCTTGATGAACTTGCGGATAGTATGCCACGACGAACTCAAGCATACATCAGTGTAAGAGGACGTGCTACTGGGTATTAGAGGTACCGATGTGTTCAGCAATCTGGATCACCACCTCTGAAGGTCTCGCTGTATTGTCGCAGGACATGCAATATGTGGTTGTTACGAGCAATAAAAAGGGCGGAAATGATGTTTATGTTGATCTACATTACAATTTACAGTGCAGGTTCCGGAACTTTCGGAACGGAGGTGATGCAAAACTTTTTCTGATGTGTTTATAAGGATAGTCGTTGAGCTAGCTGGAATTTGGAAGTTCTTTCTGCAGATTCCGTGCGATTTTTTACGTCCACCCTGCTTAATGCTCGACGGTCGCTGTGCGTCAGTATATGAGGTCCGCCTGTTCTTGGCGTACCCATCGTTGTTCCTTCGCGCTTCCAGTTCAAAAGCACGTCATCAACACTTCAACACTCGATTTGGTGAGCTGTAGGTGGGCTGAAGTGACATGCAGTGACTGGGCCGGGGGTCGAAGTGACATCCCATCCTCCTGTTACTGCTTCTCTGCTGACAACACAATACTCCCCGCCCCGTGTTGTACCGTTGCGTCCGCCTCTCGTGAAATCTGCTGGTCCTGTCCACAATAAATTGGGATGTCTGGATGCGTTTAATCAGACAGCATACTCACCTCTTATTTGTACCTTTTATTTCGGGTTTCGAGTGATGTGACGAATCATTTCTGGTCACGGAATCGCACATAGCGTCGAGAAAGGCTCCAGCCTGTCAGGCAGTCTCTGACACACTCATCAATAGCCATTCGACACGCCCCCCCCCCCCCCCCCCCCCGATACCCTCCATTTCCATTCTCCTGCTGAGGTGTGTGATCAGCAATGTATATGTAATTTGCTTCTTTAGCTAGAAATCGGATTGTAGTTGACGATTCACACAAAAAGGGTAATCAGCTGTAGGTAAATGAAGCAGCCAACTAGTTGCAACACAAGGCGGTTTTGTTCAGCCTTTGACCATATTTTCGACAGGTGTGAACCCATTTTGTTCAGAAATACATATAACATTGGTAAAACATCAAATAATGAGGTGATCTGACATTTGTCCAGTGAAAATGCACTGTTAGTGCACACCATTGTACCCATTACTAAATATACTGGCCACTGTGATCAGGGCTTGTCAAGTAAGAATAATCAAAATCCAGAAGTGCAACTAATCAAACAAAACGTGAGATCATGTTATGAGATGCACCCTAACTCCATGTCAAACCTTTCTCAAAGGTTGAATAAAGCCACCTTTTGTTGCAAGTGGTTGTCTGCTTTGGATTCATTTACTGATCTCTAATCGTTGCTGAAGGGAACGGCCTTGCTGCAGTGGATACACTGGTTCCCGTGGGATCACCAAAGTTAAGCGCTGTTGGGCGTGGCCGGCACTGGGATGGGTGACTATCTGGGCCGCCATGCGCTGTTGCCATTTTTTAGGGTGCACTCAGCCTTGTGATGCCAATTGAGGAGCTGCTCGACCGAATAGTAGCGGCGTAGAAAACCATCATAACGACCGGGAAAGCGGTGTGCTGGCCACACGCCCCTCCTATCCGCATCCTCAGCTGAGGATGATTCGGCGGTCGGATGGTCCCGATGGGCCACTTGTGGCCTGAAGACGGAGTGAAATCGTCGCTGAAGTGCAGCGATGTTCTAAACATTGAGGTTCGGTTTTAAAACAAATAACTGACGAGATGCTGTCATACTACATTTTGTCTTATACACCATCACACCTACAAGCCAACGATGGACGCTGACTGATCAAATTCTCCCCTTCTCTGAGGAACCTTTGGAGACCATCACCACGTATCGCCGCGAAAATAAAAATAAATATCTCGCTTCTATAGTCTGTTTAAAACTACCTGATAGTTAACGTCTGCCACTTGCTGCCACGGTGTTGCCACATCGACCGCCGGCTGTCGCTGGGACTCAGGTAACACACAGACACGGCACGTCACTTCACAAGCACTGTTAACGTGTAAGGCAGAGCAATATTGGAGGTGACAGCCGCAAACTGTGCCGGAAGTCGAGATGCTCTGTCGACAGCCGATCTGAACTGCGGCAGAAGACGCGTATTGTAGCCCTGAATTTAAACTCCATATCCTAAGCTAACCACAACATCGTGATGTGTAGTGTAGCTGAGCATGCGGTGGTCAACGATCTGTGGAAGAACTAAAATCACGATCGCTTTGTCCACGGCTATTAAAGCAAGCTACTACGAGCAAACTCAAGGCAGAAAAAGTTCACTTTCAGCGCTAGAAGCAATTTCTCGCTCTCAACTGGTGATCGGAAACTATCCTCTCACTGGCTACACGAGCTGGCGCGTTGCCAAAAACGATAAGCAGTCGGCGTTGGCACTTTGTTGCATGTTATATACTACACAGGCAGATTCAGACGAAAAAAAGAATGGTAGGTAGGAAAATAAGAGTAAATATCAAAGTCAGTACGATGAAAATGACGTGGCAAACAATTAGAAATAAAAAATTACGTTTAAGCCAGTTGTTTGAATAAAAATTATAATCAAACTTTTTTTTCCTTTATTGTATTTCGATCCTTCCCCCCCCCCCCCTCCTACCCCAGAGATGGTGGGGGGGGGGGGGGCAGCAGCGTAATAGGCCGCTCTACAGCCTACAGAAAAAAAAACATAATGAGAATATAAAAAAACGATAAAAACAGGTGATAAAATGGTGCCCTTGTAAAAAAAACTGTAAAATGGTGGAGGTTGTGGAAGTTGAAATATAAAAACATGGCGTTGACGATGCAGACGAAGACACACAGTAACTAGACACGCACAATTGAAAAACACGGCGACAGTCTGGTGTCTGTTTGCACGAGATAAAAAAAAAAAAACACAACTAGTGATAGAATGGTGGCTGTTCGCGAGACTGACAGGGGACACACAACACTGAACGTTCACTTTAAACAGCACTACAGAGGCGACACGGCGGCAGAAGGGGGTGGCGGGAGAACCCGGACCGATGGGGGGGGGGGGGGTGCAAAAAGGGGGAAGGAGAGGTAACGAAAAAACGGGAGAGCCGATGGAGGGAGAGGACATTTAAGAAAGGGGGAGGGGGCAGGGCGAACGCGGGAAGGAATGGGGAAGGCAGTGGAGGGGAAAGAAAAAGGGCTCAGGGGAGAGAAGGGAGTCAGAGAGAGGGTAGGCGGGGAAGAAACAGGATGGAAGGGGTGAGAGGAAAAGGACAGAGGGAGGCAGGGAGGGGGAGGTGAGGGTCAGAGTTCGTAGGGGGGATAAACAGAGGCAGAGAGGGCGTCATCCAGGAAGGGTAGTTGATGGAAGCCACCTTGGGGGAGGAGATGAAGCATGTAGAGGTGGAGGGTAGGGGGGATATAATCAAACTCTTTGATCAGATTGATAGTAAAAAAAGCTGCCTGACATTTGACGAGATTCGAACGTACAATCCGTAGTGTGGTAGGCTTATTCGCTAACCATTGTAGTATGGTACAGCACTGTGTCAGGTTATTATACAGGGTGTATCAAAAAGAACCATCCGATTTTTAAAAAAAATCATAGCTATTATGTTATCTGAGATACGTGCATGAGCAACATACTGTTGGAAAGAGCAAACTCTCGAGTTTTACGAGGTTCTCGCTAGGTAGCAGCAGTGCGCGCCCACTTCAGTTCTAGTAAAAATGGTGTCGGGCCAACAGAAAGTGTTTTTTATTCTACGTTTTGCGCAGTGCGGGTCAGTAATAACTGTTCAGCGTGACTTTGGTACTAGGTATGGTGTGGGTCGTCCTGCACCACAGAGCATTAGACGATGACATCAACAATTCCGAGAAACAGGTAGTTTGTGTGAAGGCAAATCGCCGGGCCGTTTCCAGGTGTCTGACACAGACGTTGAACGCATCCGCCGTAGTTTCACAAGGAGTCCGCAGAAATCCGTTTGCCGTGCAGCTCGACAGCTCAGCATACCCCTGGCGTGTGTTGCGTCGACGTTCACACGTGAAACCGTAGAAACTTTAGCTACTGCAAGCTCTTCGTCAAGGTGAGAAACAACAACGTCTGGAGTTATGTAATTTCATTTTTAACTGAAGTTCAGTCTTGATCACAACACTTATGTATCAATAACATAGGTGACCGGTTTCGGTTATATTTATATAACCATCTTCAGACCCATGGCTTCCTCTGAGGACGGTAGGCGTAGCTCTCCTCAGCTGCTACGAATTCAACAGATCAGTTGACTTCGTAGCAGCTGAGGAGAGCTCCGCCTACCATCCTCCAAGGAAGCCACGGGTCTGAAGATGGTGATATAAATATAACCGAAACCGGTCACCTGTGTTATTGATACATAAGTGTTGTGATCAAGACTGAACTTCAGTTAAAATATAATACTCTATTGATCACTGTTTCCAAAAATTTTTACCAAAATTATGTAATTTCGTTCTTCGCAAGATGCGGAATGATAGCTTTATTGCATGCTTAGTATTCAGTGACGAGGCAACATTCCATTGAAATGGAAAAGTAACCGTTGTAATGTGAGAATATGGGGTTCGGAACATCCACATAAAGTTGTACGACATGAGAGGGGCTTTCCAAAATTTAATGTGTTTTGTGCAGTTTCGCGGGAAAAGGTGTATGGTCCATTTTTCTTTGCCGAGAATACTGTTACAGAAAGCACGTATCTCGATGTCTTTCAGAACTTTCTTTCCGCATAGTTGAACACTGATTCGAAGGACTTCATTTACCAAAAGGATGGGGCACCGTCACACTGTGATCTGGAAGTGCGGGAACTTTTAAATCAAACGATTACTGATGGATTGGTGTGTGCGTGTGTGGGGGGGGGGGGGGGTTATCATGTATGATAAAATACGAAATAGAAGTGCCAGACCCGCGATTCGGGATCCAAACACAAGAAGAAACTGAAAGTGAGCTGACCAACTGTTGTGGCAGTTTGGCAACGGCGAACGGTTCGGGCATGGGGTTGAGCGCTCTGATTGGAGGAAACCAGCTCGAATGCGTGAATTGTCAACTATCAAGTAACTTGAATCGCGCTACAGCGGCGCCCGGTTTGACGCTGAGTTACTCGACCCCCGGAAGGTATTCGACACAGTTCCGCGCTGTTCTTATCGTACGTAATTACAGCTTATGGACCATCTGACCAGCTTTGTGACACAACTCAAAGCATCCTAGCAGACGGAACTCTACCTGTCATCCGTACCGAATCGAAATCTTTAGTTGTTAAAGCAGTTTCTGCAGTTCCCCTATAGTTTTGTAGGGCAGTTACTGATAATTATACTTATAAATCATGTGGTGTATGCATCGGAAGCTGCGCTAGGCGATTCGAAAATTGTCATTAGCCGTACTGAGAGATTCGATATCGTGACACTGTTGTAATAAACATTTCATGTACGTACCGTAACCAGTCACAATGTTTAAAAATTATTATTATGCTACTAATTTATTGTCGACGCGTTCAGAGCCACTACATCTGATATTCGGATATCACAGCAGACAAATCACTGAAATATTAATTACACTACGACAACAGTCCTTTAGATTATCGATTGATTGTTAAGTTCCAGGTTCTTTATTAGGTCCACATTCGATTCCATACATAGCGCCTAGAACCGCTGGGTCACCGCGGCCGGCGGACTTAACCACCAGTGACTTTTATCTGTGGGGTAGTCTAAACGGAGAAGTGTACGCAAATAACCCATAACTTTAGAAGACGTCAAGGACAACATTCGTAATGAAGTTCGGAGAACTGACGCAGCACAGTTGCGCGAAGTGTATATTAACACGTCAGCGTGAGTGCAAAGGTGCACTAAAGCACAAGGAGGTCATTTTCAGCACCTAATATAATGTAATGTAAAAGACAAGATCAATTCATTAAATGTAGACCTCTGTGTCAGCTTATTAGTTATTTCTTTATTATCTAATTATTATTAGGTTCTGCACAAGCTCGTAGTGTTTTTGTTTCGCATGTTGGTATTCCGGTTACTGTGGGTTTATTTATCTACTATCATTTTTTATTTGTAGTTCAGCGTTCCTCTTTGAGTTTACATATTTTTTGTTATTTGGAGATAGTGAGTGGAGCTGTGGACGCTAGAAAATGGAGTGCCAAGCAGAGAAACTTCGCCATTTCCGACGTATTCTTCTGTTTGAGTTCAGCAGAGGAGTGACAGCAGCGAAAGCAGCCAAAAACATTTGCGCCGTGAATGGGGATAATTGCACGGCAAGAAAATGGTTGTTTCGTTTTAGGGAGGATCGTTTTGACATTAGTGACTCTCCACATTCAGGAAGACCTTCGGGGTCTGAAGAGCCATTAAAAGCATTAACGTCAGCGTACTCGAGACGTGTCAAATGCGGTGAACTGTGATCATTCCGCCATCGTGGCACATTTGCATACAATGTGGAAGCTTCAAAAAATCGAGTGTATGGGTACCACATGGTCTAAGTGAGATTCACAGAAATCAGCTAGTGGCCATATGTACATCTCTACTTGCTCGTCATGAATTGGCTGTTGATCAACAACGAGGTTTCCTATCCTGTGTGGTTTCTTACATAAGGAAAAGAAAGGAATGGTTGAGCCCGAACAAAGCACAACTCTCCATAAAAAGACTTGCCCGCTTCCACGAAAGATAATGTTATGCATGGTAACGTTCTTTTAAAGGAATATTTTGCTAATGAATATGCAATGCATAATGTTTGTCTTACGCAAATTTACTGTGTGATGTGTTGTTCAGCAAATGGTGTGCTTAATCAGTTTTAATGTAATCCAAAAAACAACTTAACCTGGAAAACCAGTATGCAATCTGTTGCTACTGCCTTTGTCCTGCATCATGCGCAGGGTCGGCAGGGTTAAGTGCGGATCTGGCATGGTTAATTTTAAGGGGTGGCCGGATACCCTTCCTGCCGTCACCCCGTACCCCCCGGGACAGAATTAGTGTACCCCAGCTGTCCGCGTCTAGTGTAAATCGTGAGATAGTGTTTCAAATGTCTGTGAGCCGTGTAACTGAGGCGGGACGTCGGGACCATCCCGGTATTCACCTAGGGGGATGTGGAAAATTGCCTAAAAACCACATCCAGGCTGGCTGGCACACCGGCCCTCGTCGTTAATCCGCCGGGCGGATTCGATCTGGGGCCAGTGCGCCTACCCGAGTCCAGGAAGCAGCGCTTAGCGCTCTCGGCTAACCTTGCGGGTAAAAAAAAAAAAAAAAAAAAAAAAAAAAAAAAAAAAAAAAAAAAGGGTATGCAATGCCTATAATGAAATCAATCCCTCTGAAATTTACACTATCTCGTGAGCACCGAGTTCCATGGCCCTGTGCAATAAACTGATACAATTCCCTACGCAAATAAATAATGACATAAATTTTCCTTAGCTCTAGAGTCGCAACGGCTGTAATCTTGGTGTTCTGTTCTCTCCACAGTACGCATAGAAAATGTTTAATCTTGGCTCAGAGAAGTACAATGCCGGCCGTAAAATAGTAGATTGGTTGATAAATGAATAACCTTGCAAATGTTCTGCGAAAATACCGGATATTGGCTCAGCGCTGTGCAAGTCAACCCACATTGAAGCTGTTACAGACAGTAATACTTTTCTGATTCTGGCACATTAATATTTTTCTGACTCTGATTGAAAAATGATTTCTTTAAAAAACTTATTCATTTGGCTCAAATAGACACGACATACAAGAGGATGAGGTACTGATAAGGGAATATCCTAGGACCAAATACTTCAGCTTGAAAATTGTATTCAAAATAAAGTTTGTCCTCCACAAAATCTGATATGAAACATTTTACATTAAATTCAAAATCAGTGAACTTCTCAACTGTTCTACAATATTCACTTACTGTCGTAATTAAAGACACTTGGATTGTTACATGACAAAAAGTCTGACATCGTTGGACAAAACAGATTCCAAAATTTAACTTCTCTGTATCAGAATTAGAAAACACACAAAGTATTACAAATAGGCTATACCTAATCAACCTACACATTAAATCTGATTGAAAATATTTGGTTCCTACATTCAAGGGCCAGTACTTAAACATTCAGCGAAATCCACAAATTGTGTTGCTGCATACTTAAAACTTACGTACGTACTTATAGTGGCCACACAAACCGCAGCCTGTCCTTAGCCTCACTCAGTCCAGCCCTCCACACTTTCCTGTCGTCTGCATCTTCATCTCCCAGGCAAAGTACCTGCATGTCTCCCATGGTATTATCCTTCCATCTCATTCTTGGTTGTCCCAGTGGTCTCTTTCCTTCAGCTTCTCCACCCATTATAGCCTTTATTACCGTGTTCTCCCCTCTCCTCGTCACAAGTCCGTATCATATTAGTCTCTTAATTTTCACACTCGCTACGACGTCAGGCAGTGTGTATAAATGTCTGAGTTCTCTGTTTTTCCTTATTCTCCACTGTTGATTTTCTTTCACTGGTCCATATGTTTTTCTCAGTACTTGATTTTTCAAAAGTGATGAGTTTTTTTCTCTGTTTTCTTTGTCAGGGTCCGTGTCCCACTTGCATAGCACACTGTTGGCTTGACGATGGTCTGATATATTCATATTTTTGCCTGCTTATATAGTAATTGAATTCTTGTTACCATCTCTTGATCTAAAGGTTTTGCTGGTTGATGTTGACACCGAGGTACGTGAATGTGTCTGTCCTCTGTATTGTTAGATTTCCGATTTTTAGATGGTTTCGTTCTGAATGAGCTACTACCATGAACTGTGTTTTACTTTCATTTATACTTAGGCCTACTTTCTTAGCTTCTTCCATTAGCACAGTCGCCATTTTCTCCAGGTTGTCCATGTTCTTTCCTATCAGCACAATACTTAAAACTAAATATACAAAATTTCATTACCTTACAAATTTGTTCCAGTTGCTTTACATTTGATTTACAGTATCAATTCATTACTCTTCTCTAATTGCCATGGACAATGGCGAATATTGTTAATGATCTGTATCACTTGAGTTCTTGATGATCTTACAGCCTTACAAACTATTGATACACTTTTATAGAAGTAACTATGACCTAACATTTACGGGCTCTGTGTGAGCATAAACAATACCATTCATCACTTCATTTTATAAAAACTGTATTATGCTGCGTCCATAGGCCAACAGCTAAATTCTCACAGCTAGCCACTAGCTTTAAGCCTTACATCCTACAGTTAACAGAGTGCTACGGCAACCGCTGCTGCGCTCCGCGGTCCCCTACTTACAATCGATTCTGCCACTCAGGCAACATCTTTGGTTCAGTGGTGTCAAAAATACGTCTTCTACATATGACAATCGTTTTTTGTCATTTTTCATGAATTATATTACAAAATCGGGTTCCACGCACAAGTGGAACTCTCACAGCATCTGGTCGAACAGCGTGTGCTACGAATTGGTTCCCCTAGGTGTAACCATCACTGCTGAGATCTACTGGAAACAACTGCGACGTCTCGCAGACGCATTCGGAGAACAGCGGCCAGGAAGACTGCTTGAAGTGACGCCACTCCACGGTAACGCCCGCCCACTTTCTGCTAGACTGACAAAAAACTCCGTACAAGAGTTGTTTTGGGAAGTCATCCCGCACCAACCTTATTCACTTGATCTTGCGTCCTCAGATTTTCACCTTTTCCGCTCTCTGTCGAACAACTTTCAAGGAACTTGCTATCCTGATGAAAATCTGCCTCGAACATGGCTCTTCGCCTCAAAACCACGTGTTTTCCAAAACCGCGGAATCGAAAAGTTACCCAGCATTGGCAGGCTGTTGTAAGTAGTAAAGTCTCCGTTATGTATATCAGTTGTGTTTATGGAAAAGCGCTAAGAAAAAAATGTTCAAATGTGTGTGAAATCTTATGGGACTTAACTGCTAAGGTCATCAGTCCCTAAGCTTACCCACTACTTAACCTAAATTATCCTAAGGACAAACACACACACCCATGCCCGAGGGAGGTCTCGAACCTCCCCCGGGACCAGCCGCACAGTCCAGGACTGCAGCGCCCAAGACCGCTCGGCTAATCCCGCACGGCTATTGTTATCTGTTTTTATGTATACATGTCAGAAGATGTTTAGATTTTGGCATGTGCTAAAGCATAGTGTAAATGATACGTTATTTTTACCGTTTCTCCTAAGATAATGTTCATGTCAATAATAATAATGTCCATGTCTGGGGACTTTGGTGGCCAGCGGAAGTGTTTAAACTAAGAAGAGTGTTCCTGGACGCACTCTGTAGTATTTCTCGACATGTGGGGGTCCCATTGTCCTGATGGAATAGCCCAAGTCCGTCGAAATGCAAAATAGACATGAATGGATCATGGTGATCAGAAACAATAGTAACGTACGAGTCAGCTGTCAGAGCCGTATCTAGACGTACCAGGGGTCCCATATCACTGCAGCTGCACACGCCACACACCATTGCAGAGCCTCCACCAGGTTGAACAGTGCCCTGCTGACATGCAGGGTCCATGGATTCATGAGGTTGTCTCCATACCCGTACACGTCCACCCGCTCGATACAATTTGAAACGAGACTCATACGACCAGGCAACATGTTTCCAGTCATCAACAGTCTAGTGTCGGTGTTGATAGGCCCACACGAGGCGAAAGCTTTATGTCAACCAATCATGAAGGGTAGACAAGGGGGTCTCCGAAAGCCCATAGCGATGATGTTTCGTTGAATGGTTCGCAAGCTACCACTTATTGACGGCCCTGCGTTGAAATCTGCCGCAATTTGCGGAAGGGTTGCACTTCTGTCACGTTGAAAGATTCTCTTCAATCGTCGTCGGTCACGTTGTTGCAGCATCTTTTTCCGGCCGCAGCCATGACAGACATTTGATGCTTACCGGATTCGTGATATTCTCCACGTCATCGCTACCTCGGAGATGCTGTGTCCCATCGCTCGTACGTCGACTGTAACACCACATTCAAACTCACTTAAATCTTGACAACCTGCCATTACACCATCTGTAGCCGACCTAACAACTGCGCCAGAGACTTGTTGTCGTATAGGCGTTGCCGACCGCAGCGCATTAATCTGCCTGTTTACATACACTACTGGCCATTAAAAGTGCTTCACCACGAAGATGACGTGCTACAGACGCGAAATTTAATCGACAGGAAGAAGATGCTGTGATATGCAAATGATTAGCTTTTCAGAGCATTCACACAAGGTTGCCACCAGTGGCGACACCTACAACGTGCTGACATGAGAAAAGTTTCTAACCGATTTCTCATACACAAACAGCAGTTGACCGGCGTTGCCTGGTGAAACGTTTAGTGATGCCTCGTGTAAGGAGGAGAAATGCGTACCACCACGTTTTCGACTTTGATAAAGGTCGGATTGTAGCCTATCGCGATTGCGGTTTATCGTATCGCGACGTTGCTGCTCGCGTTGGTCGAGATCCAATGACTGTTAGCAGAATATGGAATCGGTGGGTTCAGGAGGGTAATACCGAACGCTGTGCTGGATTCCAACGGCCTCGTATCACTAGCAGTCGAGATGATAGGCATCTTATCCGCACGGCTGTAATGGATCGTGCAGCCACGTCTCGATCCCTGAGTCAACAGATGGGGACGCTTGCAAGACGACAACCATGTGGACGAACAGTTCGACGACGTTTGCAGCAGCACGGACTATCAGCTCGGAGACCATGGCTGCGGTTAGCCTTGACGTTGCATCACAGAGAGGAGCACCTGCGATAGTGTACTGAACGACGAATGGCAAAAGGTCATTTTTTCGGATGAATCCAGGTTCTGTTTACAGCATCACGATGGTCGCATCCGTGTTTGGTGACATCGCGGTGAACGCACATTGGAAGCGTGTATTCGTCATCGCCATACTGGCGTATCACCCGGCGTGATGGTATGGGGTGCTATTGGTTACACGTCTCGGTCACCTCTTGTTCGCATTGACGGCACTTTGAATAGTGGACGTTACATTTCAGATGTGTTTCGACCCGTGGCTCTACCCTTCATTCGATCCCTGCGAAACCCTACATTTCAAATGGTTCGAATGGCTCTGAGCACTATGGGACTTAACATCTTAGGTCATCAGTCCCCTAAAACTTAGAACTACTTAAACCTAACTAACCTAAGGACATCACACAACACCCAGTCATCACGAGGCAGAAAAAATCCCTGACCTCGCCGGGAACCCGGGCGCGGGAAGTGAGAACGCTACCGCACGACCACGAACTGCGGAGCTACAAAACACACAAAGTGTTACAAATCGGGCATACCTAATGAACCTACACATTAAATTTGATGAAAAATACTTGGTTCCTACATTGAAGGGTGAGTACTTTAAAATTCAGCCAAATGCACAAATTGCGTTGCTGCATACTTAAAACTAAATACACAAAATTTCATTACGTTACAAATTTGTTCCAGTTGCTTTACCTTTGAGTTTCAGTATCAATTCATTACTCTTCTCTAATTGCCATGCACAATGGTGAATATTGTTAACGATCAGTATCACTTAAATTGTTGATAATCTTACAGAATTATAAATTAATGATACATTTTGGTAGAAATAACTACGATCTAGCATTTACGAGCTCTGTGTGAGCATAAACAATCCCATTCTTGTAGGATCTTTTTCCAGCCTCAGCGATGTCGGAGATTTGATGTTTCAGCGGATTGCTGATATTCACGGTACACTCGTGAAATGGTCATACGGGACAATCTTCAATTCATCGCGATTTCGGAGATGCTGTGTCCCATCGCCCGTACGCCGACTGTAACAGCACGTCGAAACTCACTCAAATATTGATAATCCGCCACTGTAGCAGCAGTAACGGATCTAACAACTGCACCAGACACTTGTTGTCGTATAAAGGTGTTGCTGGCCGCAGCGCCGTATTCTGCCTCTTTACGTATCGTCTCCAATTTGTTTGGCGATTCAGTGTAATATGCGCTGATGTAGGATGGATGTGTTTCGTTTGTCCCTGCAGCCGCTCCCCACCCCGCCGAGGAGTGGAGCGTGGTGCCGCGCAGCGAGTGGGGCGCCAGGCCGAGCAGCCGCGTGGTCCCGGTGAGGGCGCCCGCCCAGTACGTCGTGGTGGGCCACGCAGGGACGGCGCGCTGCGCGGCGCGCCCGGACTGCCTGCCGCTGGTCCGGGAGCTGCAGGCGCTGCACCTGGGGCGCGGCTACTCCGACGTGGCGTACAACTTCCTGGTGGGCGGCGACGGCACCGTCTACGAGGGCCGCGGCTGGCGCGTCGAGAGCCCGCTGGCGCCCGCCGGGCTGCGGCCCAGCCTCTCCCTGGGGCTGCTCGGCGCCGCCTCCAGCCCGCCGCCCCCCGCCGCCCAGCTGGCCGCCGCCCGCAGGCTCATCCGCGTGGGCGTCGACACCGGCTACGTCGCCGCCAACTACACCCTGCTGGCCGAGTCCCTCACGGACGGCGACGAGCTGGTCCGGGAGCTGAGAACGTGGCCCCACTGGCCCGCGGGCTCTTAGCGCTGCACCGACGCTGCCGCGGCTGAGTAAACCGCGAATCTCACATGAAGCGCGACGTTTCGGATCTCCAGATACGTCTGCTCTGACTCGGCGTAGACCGCAACGTCTTAACGAGGAAGACTGCATTTTCTTATGCTGACAAATTAGAAGGAGCCATCTGGTTTCCTCGGTAAAAGTTTTCTAAAGCCAAGATCGCTCAAATATTTCCTTGTTTACAAACAACAGGTTTCGGCAAATTTTCCTGTCATCTTCAGGTCTTCGAAAATGTATGTTATAAAATGTATTCATTTTGAGTTGGACCTCACACCAAGTTGTCACGTAGATAAAATGTAGCACATCATTTAAAGGTTTTCGTAAATAAAACATTTAATATCGCGAAACACTTTGAGGACATGTTCGTGTAAGTAGCACGTACAGATGATTGTTACGTCATAAAAAAACAGACTACAAAATAAAATCAGAGCAGCACATCTATTAACGTTAGCTGGACATGTTCTAATCGCTGAAGATCTTCAATCGTTGAGGATCTTCGAACACTGAAGATCATCAACGATTAGAATATGTCCAGCGAACGTTATCACATGTGCTACTGGGCATTTTGTTGTGTACTTTTTATGACGTAACAATCATCTATGAGCGCTATATACAGGGTGAGTCGCGTAAGACGTAACACCCCCATTATTCAGGGGGCGATTGCACATATAGACAAGTGGTGTTCGGCGAATCATAGCCGACTACACGGCACATACTTCGGTACATGCACAATAATCACATCGTTTATATTGACCGAGATAATGAGGCAAGTACATGTTTTTTAAATGGGACGCTATACTTCTTTTACCATCATTCGAACGCTCTGGAAAAGACGCGTATAGTGATGTAACGCATATTGCTATTGTGATTCAAACTTCGCTTGAAAGACGCTGGGAAATATTGTACGGTCGGAATCGGCTGCAGACTGTAAATACGCCTCGCGCGACCCACAGGCCGAGTTGCCGTGCTCTATGCAGCATGCACGGCCTAAGCTACGAAGGTAAATCCTCATCCGGCCCCTTTTAATCGAAGTTTGAATCACAATAGCAACATGCGTTACATCAGTATACGCGTCTTTTCCAGAGCGTTCGAATGATGGTAAAAAAAAGTACAGCGTCCCATTTAAAAAACTTGTACTTGCCTCATTATCTCGGTCAATATAAACGTTCTGATTATTGTGCGTATACCAACGCATGTGCCCCATACTCCGCTATGATTCGCCGTAAACCGCATGCTGATACGTGCAATCGCCCCCGGAATAAAGGGGGTGTTACGTCTTACGCGACTCACCATGTATATGGATATGGCCACGTGCACAAAGCGCTTCATGATTTTAAATGTTTTATATATGACAAACCTTTATGTAATGTACTACATTTTATCTACATGACAACTTGGCTTGAGGTCCAATTCAAAATAAACGCGTTTTATGACACAAATTTTTAAAGATCTGAAGGTGACAGCAAAGTCTGGCGAAACCGGTTGTTTGTAAAGAAAGGACTATTAATCCGCTCTTGGGTTTAGAAAGTTTTTAACGAGGAAGATGGCATCAGGAATCGGTCCGGTACGTTCGTGGCTGCAAGGGCGGCATCTTATACGTTGCTAAACAATTAGCTCTACAACAGGATACATGAAACTTATTCTGGCGTGCCTTAAATCCGAAAATCACTGTGCGTTCGTGGCGACGTACGTTTCGATCACTATAGCAGGTAGTTCTCAGTGTTGGCAGGCCACGTCGCTGGATGAACGCGCTTCAGTCGTGTACCGTGTGAAGCAGTGCTTTATTGACACCAGACTGACTGCTCCCCTTTGCGAGGGCTTTGCTATCGATGCCACGTGCACAGAGACCACCAGAGGACTGTCATCGACCACGAGGTGCATACAGTGTTTGCAGTACCAAGTGACACTCACCGCACAGTGTCCAAACTCCGATCACTGTGCTACACGCGACGACGTGTTTCTGAAAGATCTTCACTTGTCCTTCTGAAATCAAATTACTAGTGCAAAAATGAACAAAGAGGAAGGACAAAATAGAAAACTGTTAAGGCTTTCGTGGCCACTTGTTGACAAACTGCCTGTTTGCTGCCGCCTCGGGTTCTTCACCCGACGTTCGTTTGATGATTTTTATGAGTGGCTGGAGTGTCAAAGCTTCACCCACCAGGAATGCAGGCTGAAGCTTTGACAATGCCAGCCACTCAGAAAAATCATCAAACGAATGTCGGGTGAATAACCCGAAGCGGAAGCCAGTAGGCAGTTTGTCGAAGGACAAAATCATTTCGCACCATTTGTACAATGTATGAGCAGAATTAAACTGCTGCTGGATTTGAAAGTCACTCATCTTCGAAGTACTTCCTGAATCACACTTCAAGCCATCCCTCGCCCCTTCAGTATTCTCCTCGTACATTTTGCTTGCATTTTCAACAATTCCTAAAAACACATCTCGTTTTGTGCATTGTTATACTCCCTTACAAAAGCTTAAGTTTTATAGAATTTATTCTTTAACAAACTATTTTGAATAATATCGCTCAAAAAGAATGCAAAATGTTGTACAAAATAATTCAAAGTAACCTGGAAAAATGCGAATTTCATTTGCTCAGGGAAATGAAGAAAAGTATCCCAGAGCTTTCGATTTGAGACCAGTCCTACTCTTTATAGGTGTGAACGACCTTCCACTTAACATACATCAAGCAAGGTTAGTACTTTCTTGCAAGCGACACGAGCATTACTGTTAATCCTGTTAGAGGGAAAGCAGGAGCAGAAATTTTCAAAGAATTATTAAATGTTTTCTCTTAAAACTGGCACTTAATTAAAAATACCAGAGTATTCAGTACTGTACGAGAAATAGAATGACATAAACATTTAATGTGAGACACAGAGTTAATTTCAATTTTCTTACTGTATACACCACGAAAATTTTACTGAAGGAAAACATGGTACTGAGCTGTTAAACAACTAAATTCAGCAAAATTTGCTGCCTTTGGGAACAAACAAATCAACATCTTAGCAAAATTTGCGTAGTTCTACTTATAAATGTTTTATGGTACAATATTCTGTGATAAGTTAACAGTTAAAAAGAAAGTACTGATTGCACAAAACTCTTTAGTCCACCCATAATCATCTTGACATTCTTCAAGCAATAAGGAGTTTTAACTGCACATACAATACCTATATAAGCTAACGAAATTTGTCACAAATAATCCATCACAATTTGAGAACGGTGGTGATGAATACAGCTACAAAAAAATTAATCTTTTACATGAAAAATTAATCTTTATTTCTAATTACTAAAGCTGTCTTTGGCTCAGAAGGGGTTTCAATAATCTGTCTCGGAAGTCTTTCATCATTTGGCTAACGACACAAAATATGCAACTTTCAAGTTTAACCTTAGTCATTCCTCCAGAACCACTTTTTCTGTTCCATAAATGAATCTGAAATTAAAAACTAGTAGTATGTGTAGCTAAATAATACTAAATTTAAATGTATCACTAGTTAGATGCACAGTATTAAACACTAATATGTTCATTCCTTTTACATTTAGTCCGTCGAACTAGCCATCTCTCCCTTTCTCTCTTTGTTGTTCAGAACTGAGGTTGGTTTGCAGCAGTACGCAATTCCCCTCTTCTCTCTGCCTTCCTCTTCATTTCCAAGTATGTAGTGAATCCCACTTCCTTCATAACCTGCTGCAAGTATGACGTCCTTGGTCCTTCCCACCGATTCCTTTCCTCAAGAGCTCCTTCTGCTACTGTTTACATTTTTATTAATTTGCCTTGAAATGTGTCCTACAAGTTTCTCTCTTCTTGTTGGGATGTTTCTCCACAGAGATTTGGCTGCCTGCACTCTTCTCAGCGCTAGCTCTGTCTCGCCGGCCGATCTTCGTCATCCTTTTGTAGCACCAAATCTCCAGGGCTTCTAGCCGTTTTCTTTCTAGTGTCCTGTCGCCTAAGTTTCACATCCGTATAGGGCCACACTCCAGACAAAAGCTTTCATGGTCCGTTTCCTTATTTCTAGATTGATGTTCTTGCTGGTGAGTAAGAACTTTCCCACATTAAAAGCAATTTTGGCCCGCCGTATTCTGGTCAAAATTTCTTTCCAGCTTCCATCACTTTTGATCCTGCTTCCCAAATAGGTAAATTCTATTATCACTTCGAGCTCCACTCTTCCAATTCTTATTCTGAAAGGTTCGTATTCTTCTTTATGCTGCATAGCATCACTTTATTCTGAGGACCTTCTGTAGATATTCCTCCGTCTCCGTGACAACAGCAATATCATTTGCGCTATGCTAATTCTGATCCAGACCTCATTAATCGAGAAAGCTAGGTCTATAACTTTCTGGATGTACGAATCTACAAAAAAAGTGTCGCTGGAGAAATTGTTTTTGTGCAATCTTTTTAACTGCTAAGTTATCGCAGTACCACAAGACATTGAGTGCAACTATCGAAGATGTATGTAGCCATACTCACAAAGAAATCGTATATACTGAAGTGTTCCACATTGTTTTGATGGAAATAGGTCAAACGACCTGCACAACATGTAAGTAGCTAACTAATTTGTAATATTTTTTGGGGCGTTGTGATCTGGTGTGGTTAGTTCCGCCGGCGCGCCGAGCGGAGAGGCTGCCTGTTTCCCCTCAGCGCAGCGTACCGCACGGCTAGTCATTTGTTCAAAAATGTTCAAATGTGTGTGAAATCTTATGGGACTTAACTGCTACGGTCATCAGTCCCTAACCTCACACACTACTCAACCTAAATTATCCTAAGGACAATGACACACACCCATGCCCGAGGGAGGACTCGAACCTCCGCCGGGACCAGCCGCACAGGCCGTGACTGCAGCGCCTAAGATCGCACGGCTAATCCCGCGCGGCCTAGTCATTTTTTCCTCAATGTAGTTTGAGTCTACACATCGTCGTTTGGTCCGTAGCGCCTGTTGTGTGTGTCTGCTGCTAGCTGTCTAGTCCGCTCAGACGTTACGCCACGCCCTATAATAACAGCCAGATGAGGCGTTTCTCAAAGGTGCGGCAAGAATTTAACAGTTTACATATGGGGAAATTTACAACAATAGAACAACCGCGGAATGGGGGAAACGCTCACTGAGGACGGATAATTTTGCTAGCAGTAAGACGTGCACAGTGTATTGCGTTACACGAAAATTTCCTGATTTTATACCACCACTTACCCAATAAAATGCTCCCTCTTGCTGCTTATTTGCAGATGTGCGTTGCATTAGGCCACTAAGTAGGCTGGCAGATATTGTTCGGAACAGAAACTGATCAGACCAGGTCAGCTTTAACTGCAAAATATTGTTTACCGATGAGAAATGATCGGAACAAAGTTTCAGAGGGATTCGGACACTTAATTGAAAAGTAATTAACGAAAGGACACTAATTATGTCCGAGCAATCTGCAGCCAACCTCGCCTATTTTTCTTGCTGTAACATTCAGGAATCGTGCAATGAATGATTAAAAGACGACGTGACGGCTTGAATGAATAATGGAGCCGCCACAACAAATCGACAATTACAACTACGACTCTTTCATCTGCTCAGCTCGAGCGCCAAACGACAGAAGGTGATACTACAGGAAGAAGATAAAAGAACAGCGCTCTTTAATTAATTCTCGCTGGCTTTGCATTCGCCACTTTTACAACTTCTGGAAGTTTCAGTATCCTAAATGCAATCTTTAAATATATACCAGAATCGTGACTTTCTTACAAATCAAAAAAAAGTTTTTTTGCTACAGAAAATTACATAAACAACTAAGAGAATAAAAATTAGGGCAAAAAAATAATGAAACGTTTAACCGCCCACCCCCTTGAATGCTCGTCGTTGTGTCAACAGTTTACACTATAAGTATGTAACAGCAGGAGGAGGACGAAGTTATCTTTCAGCTTATTATTTTCACGTTACCTTTTAGTAAAGAAGAACAGAGTGTACGACAACATATAGCAAATGAAATACAGGGTGCCACAGGAAAACTGGAACATTTCCACAATCCAATAAAACTAGAAGTGATGAAGGAAAGAAATTGAATTCATAGTAATTGAAACCTTACAAATTTGCCATTTACAAAACATTGATCGCATTTATCGTTTTTTAAAAAATTACGTCATTCAGATGACGTCCTCGTGTACGAATACACTCGCGAAATCTGCTGTTGAGATTCCTCACTGACCGCTGCAACATCTCAGCTGCGTTATTGTGAACTGCATGCCGAATCCTCCGTTTTAACTCATCTAGGGTTATTGATAGAGTCGTGAAGACTCTGCTCTTGAGGTAGCCTCACAAAAAAAAAAAAAAAAAATCACAAACGGATAAATCTGGCGACCTAGAGGGCCAGCGAATGTTACCGAATCGTGGGATCACACGGTTGCCAAACAATTCTCCGTGCTGTGTGTGACGTCGCTCCGTCCTGCTGAAACCAGTGTTGTTCAATGCAGGTGTAAAGAAAGTTCGTAACATCTCCATGTAACGATCGGCATTGACAGTTATTGTGTTTCCCTGTTCATTTGCGAAAAAATACGGTCCGATAACCCCGTGTGGTGAAACACCACACCATACTGCCACTTCAATAGCGTGTAAAGGGCGCTCATGAACGTCATTAGGATTTGTGTGCCCAGTAACGGTAGTTCTGTCTACTCACATAACCTATGAGATGAATATGTGCCTCATCTGACATACACAACTTGTTTAGAAATTCATCGTCACTCTTTATTTTTGTTGTCATTTGTGGACAGAATCCTAATCGTAACCGGTAATCGTTGTCCTTCAGTTGTCGCACCGACTGTGGTTTGTACGGATGAAATTTTAAATCAAGATGAAGAATTCTGCGAACACTCTCCCAGGACATTCCAAACACTGCCGCTTGCTTACGAATTGAACGCCGTGGGCTCCGTAAGACAGACTCGCGTACAACATCAATGTTCGCTGGAGAACGGACACATTTTGGTCGTCCTGTTAGTTTCTTCTTAAGGGCAGATCCAGTCTCTTCAAAGTTATTAATCCAACATTTTATCGCGTGTTTCGACGGAACGGCATCGTGACGTCCTAAATTATAAAAACGTCGAAACTCCCTCTGCGTCACTTACAAACTATCATTGTTTTTATAAAACATTTTTATGGCTAACACACTCTGTTGTCCGTTCCACTGATCCTTGATTATTGAAATGGCGGACTGTTTACTCGCTAACTGTCACCAACCGACAGTGCTGCCACCCGCCCATGGCTGCCACTACTTACTGCAAACATTCCCGTTATTCTGTGTCACACTGTATTTGATGAATGAATTGTTGGGAATCTTTACAAATAGTAGCTTCTTAAAAGATATTCAGGATGATTGCTTCATTGATAAGTATGCAAAAGGAAACAAAATTATTTTTTATGTTTCACTAAAGTAGAGCTCAATTGTTAGTCTAATATTCTTGGCTCATTTATCATTTTGAGTTGTCTGTCCCTCCCCGACGGGAAGCAGCTCGCGGGTAAAAAGAGCTAGGGAGAAAAAAACAAGACAGTGAGGGGCATCATCATGCTTCTATACATTTAGTGCTTTGAACCAAAATTTTACACATGTTCATGAGTCACAGTCATGGTTATTGTACGAAAATCTCAGATTTTACGCACTTTTCGTTATTCACACTCATAAAAAGTTCTCTGCATACAACATTCACACATAAATTGACTAATAAAGTAATTACCTATTTTTATTTGTTTAATGTCTAAGTTTTTTGTGAAGTGTTAGTTCTCGAGAAACATTTTGTACTTAACAATAAAATGATGTCGTCGAGGACTGAACAAAAAGTTGCCGCATCGTTGTGGAGGGGCGAGCGACTGAATCTGCCCTGCGATAAAGTTGACTAGTACATTCATGTTAAGAAATGAAATTATATATACGCGCGCGCGCACACACACACACACACACATACTTGTATGATCCAAATACGTGTTTGTTGCATGCAACACGCAACGTATTTACAAATAAGACTGTTCTTCTCAGAAATTCCACATAAACATTTCGTTGCTTAGACGTCACTGAAGTGTTCATCACTAACAACAAGCAAATGTAAGCGTCGTGCAACCGTGCGTGATTCGCATTTAATGCCGTTACGCCATGCAATTTACAGAACGAAATTTTCACTCTGCAACGGAGTGTGCGCTGATATGATGCTTCATGGCAGATTAAAACTGTGTGCCAGACCGAGATTCGAACTCTGGACCTTTGCCTTTTGCAGGAGAGTTTCTGTCAAGTTTTGAACGTAGGAGATGATGTTCTGGTGGGAGTGAAGGTGTGAGAACGGGTCCTGATTCGTGCTTGGGTAGCTCAGTTGGTAGCGGCTTTTGGGTGCCTCGTGCGTTCAGGTGTGCTTTTCGAGACCGAATGTGACACTCTCACCCTGCCGCCGGATCGAGGAGGGCTTGGGCTTGTCCATGTCTATGACAGGCCGGTCGCTCTAATTGCAAGCACGCTAGTCATGTTATGGCAACGTCGTCTGGCCAATTTGACGGGTTTGTTGCTAGAGGAACTGGTGGCGACCTCCCTGACACCGCCTGTGACGATGCAGCACGTCCCACCCCACCCCCCACCCCCTGTCAATCTCCTAATCTTTTGCATAGATATCTTTTATTTAGACGCCAGTTACGTGCGACTCGCCCTACCAGCGAGACACCGAGTCGTGCTGAACTTAAAAGTCTATTCTTCCCGGACGAGACATGTTAGCCGCGCACCAAAACTAATGCTGTGACGTGTCTTCGCGGACACACAGTGTATTACTTGTTTCGAGACAGCCCGAATGACACTTTGTACTCCGTCCGCAGCTCGTGGTCTAGTGGTTAGTGTTGCCGCCCCTAGATCACGGGGTCCCGGCCGGGTTGGGGATGGTTGGGGATTTGCTCTGCCCGGGGACCGGCTGTTTGTGTTTTCCTCATCATTTCATCACCATCATTAGTGACAGTGGCTAGATTGGACTGTCTAAAAAAAATTGGGAATTTGTACGGGCGCTCATGACCGCACAGTTGAGCGGGCCACAAACCAGACATCATCATCACTTTGGACTTCTGGAACTGTTCGCAGGAACGGCATTGCAAGATCATCCGTAACCCAAAATATAGACAATACTTCTCCAAGTATTTATGGAGTGCACATCAAAATTCTTCGCACAGATTGGATCATCACAGGCAGAAGCTAGAATTAAAAGACGATGATAGAACAAAGCACGATTCATTGTGGGATATACCTTAGTCAATAGGAGAAGTCATGCGTGGATGATTAAGCTGTGGGAGAGTTTTGTCATGACCTTTTGCTCTGTGCGGCGGTATGTGCCCCCCACTACCTGTTTGTTTTTCGTCTTAACTGACGAAAGATCCTCGGCCTTTTTATGTTTCCAGTCCAGCGCACAACGCAGTACCGATTACTGGTGGTATGGGTTCCAACATTCTGTTTTATTTCATGGCTTCCTCACCCACACACTGTCCGCCCCCGGTAGCTGAGTGGTCAACGCAACAGAATGTCAATCCTAAGGTCCCAGGTCCGATTCCCGGCTGAGTCAGAGATTTTCTCCGCTCAGGACTGGGAGTTGTGCTGTCCAAATCATCATCATTTCATCCCCATCGACGAGCAAGTCGGCGAAGTGGCGTCAAATCGAAAGACTTGCACCCGGTGAACGGTCTACCCGACGGGACGCCCTAGTCACACGACATTTCTTACCCACACACTTCACTCAACTTGAGTAGAAGAAGGGATCGGTTGGTAGGACATGTTTTGAGGCATCAAGGGGTCACAAATTTAACGTTGGAGGGCAGCGTGGAGGGTAAAAATCGTAGAGGGAGACCAAGAGATGAATACACTAAGCAGATTCAGAAGGATGTAGGCTGCAGTAGGTCCTGGGAGATGAAGAAGCTTGCACAGGATAGAGTAGCATGGAGAGCTGTATCAAACCAGTCTCAGGACTGAAGACCACAACAACAAACAACACTTCACTCCTTTTCACTGTGCTGCGACGATAGCTGTGTACATTGATCAGTCAGAACATTGTGACCAGCCACCTAGTAGCCCGTTATGTTCACTTGTGGCGAGGATAACAGCTGCGACTCGTCGTTGCACGGAAGCGACGAGCCCGTGGTAAGTCGCTGGAGGGAATTAGCAACAACATCTGTACACACGAGTCACTTCATTCCGGGAGGGAGCGATGAGCTCCGACGCCAAGTTCAATCACATCCAATCACATCCCAGATTGTTTTCAATCGGGTTCAGATCTGGCGAGTTGTGGGGGCCAGCACATCAATTGGAACTCGCTACTCTGTTCCTCGAACCACTCCACATACTACTGGCCTTGTGACATGGGCATATTTTCTTGCTGAAAAATGCCACTGCTGTCGGAAAACATTATCATCATGGAGGAGTGTACGTGGTCTGCAACCAGTGCGCGGTACTGCTTGGCCGTCATGGTGCCTTGCACGAGCTCCACTTGACCTATGGTTGCTCACGTCAGTGTTCCCCGGAGCATAATGGAGCCGCCGCCAGCTTGTCTCCGTCCCGCAGTACAGGTGTCAAAGAGCTGTTCCCCTGGAGGACGACGAATTAGCGCGCACCCATCGGCATTATGAAGAGGGTGTGGGGATTCATCAGGCCATGCAACGCTCTGCCACTGCGCCAGCTTCCACAGCCTTTGGTTCAAATGGGTCAAATGGCTTTGAGCAGTATGGGACTTAACATCTGAGGTCATCAGTCCCCTAGACTTACAAGGGGAGGCCGCCAATTGTGAAAGTCAGATTCGATTCATACTGCGCATAATAAAAGCTCATGGCCAGAGGTGTAATGTGGCAAAGCACCAAGATGCACTTCTCAGCCGTTGTCGAGAAAATCGACAGTTAAAATAAACCGTTGCGATGAAATGCCCTCTACGGTTAACAGTATATATATATATATATATATATATATATATATATATATATATATATATATATAAACTATTAATGAATTGCTTATGCATTTTGGTGAAGGCGGATCGCTCTCCAATTGTACCGCCTCCATTTTTCCGTTTGTTTAACATGGTGTACCAAAGCTCTCACGTCCGCACTGATTTTCGGCGATGTTATAAGTTGCGCTAGGGACCGCATCTACCTTCTTTCGAAGTTAGCAGGCAACTACGCTTTTATGCGGCGGCTCGTTTCGGCCCATTCAACATCTGTCCTTCAAGTGTAACGAGCGAGTAACGGAGCTTATATTTCATACCTGCCACAGCAAATTTGTGTTCGTGGGGTCTCTATTCTAATTCGAACGTTTGACTTACGCTATACGTATTCGTTTCGGAATATCGTTTCTACGTCTTCCGTTAACTATACGTGGTTAACATTGTGAAGACAATTAATAACATTTGTGAAATACAACTCTGTTTGCGGAAAACATAATGATGTTCGAAGTCGCCAGTTTTTCCACGACAAACGACCTTCAACAACTTATTATATGCATAATTGTTGCAACTGATTGCCGGGAATTATATATATATATATATATATATATATATATATATATATATATATATATATATATATATATGTGTGTGTGTGTGTGTGTATAGACACATTTGAATAACAAAAAACAAATACTAAAAAAAATAAAAAAAAATTGCATGGCGCGAGATTCGATACGGCTACCTTCGGATTACGAACCCCAGCGCTTACCGCTGTGCTACGACGCTGTCGATCAATATTAATCGTTGAGAGTATTTCACCGCAACGGTTTATTTTAACTGTCGATTTTCTCGACAACGGCTGAGAAGTGCATCTTGGTGCTTTGCCACATTACACCTCTGGCCACGAGCTTTTATCATGCGCAGTGTGAATTGAATCTGAATTTCACAATTGGCGGCCTCCCCTTGTTAGAACTACTTAAACCTAACTAACCTACGGACATCACACACATCCATGCCCGAGGCAGGATGCGAACCTGCGACCATAGCAGAAGCGCGGTTTCGGACTGAAGTGCCTAGAACCGCTCGGCCACAGCGGCCGGCCAGCCTTTGGTCACGCACCCATTTGAGTCGTAGTCGCCGATGTTGTGGTGTTAACAATGGAACGCGCACGGGTCGTCGCTTGCGGAGGCCCACCTTTAGGAGTGTTCGGTGTACTGTGTGGTCAGAGACACGTGTACTCTACCCGGCCCTAAAGTCTGATGTTAGTTTCGCCACAGTTCGCCGCCTGTCCTTTTTTACCAGT
Organism: Schistocerca piceifrons; assembly: GCF_021461385.2. NCBI lineage: Eukaryota > Metazoa > Arthropoda > Insecta > Orthoptera > Acrididae > Schistocerca > Schistocerca piceifrons. The sequence continues at coordinate 17,623,181 of NC_060145.1, forward strand.
CTTTCCAGCACACGACGTCCGACATCTGTAATGAGGGGTGGCTGCCCAAACCCACGACGCGTCTGGACGTGGTTTCGCCACGTGTTGAAGAGACTCGCCACAGCACCCCTCGAACACTCGGCAAGCCGTGCAGTTTCCGAAACGCTCTTGTCGAGCCTCCGGCCCATGAGCATCTGCCCTCCGTCAAACTCAGACAGATCGCGCTCCTTCCACATTCTACACACGGACAGCACGCTCACCGATACTTCATGCACCGCGCGTGTGTCTGACTAGCAGTCATTCCTCGCCAGGAGACGCTGCTATCACCTGGAGGGGTTTACGTCGACAGTAGGTCTGTGGTGGCTGATCGGTGTATTACGTTCTGTCAGTCCCCTCCATACACTTAGCCTCCAATTTAATGCAACAAGGGCACTACCCAGTTTCAGCCTTTTTTTACAAAACAAACAAAAAAGACAATCCACAAGAAAGCCATATTTTTAATTTTATGCAGAAGACATGCTTTATCTCTGCAAAATGCTCTATTTACAGGTGATGAGAAAAAAAGAGAGAAGCCGGTAGAGCACTTGTCCCAGAAAAGCAAAGGTTCCGAGTTCGAGTCTCGGTCCGGCAAAGAGTTTTAATCTGCCAGGAAGTTTCACATTCAGTACAGTTTACAAGACACATGTCGACAGTTGGATTCGAAGTGGCATTACTGGATGTCCGCCGCTTGCATCGGTATCACGAGTTTTGTGAGTGCGTGTTCATCATCAACTGCGGCATATACAGAAGACGAGGAATGTCAAATTCGTCACATATATCCACGTCTCTACCATTTCATCAAACTTTCAAATGTCTTTTTAATTTCTTGTCTATATCATGTAGCATCTTGGCCTACAAAAGCGTCCCTTTTTACTACTTTATAAGTTCAAATTCGAGCGAAAGGAACATTAGGTCTAAATACATCAGTCTGACTCTAATAACTTAACTATGAACTTGTACAAAGTCTCTTTCTTTGTTAGTCCCACGGACTGCAATACTTTCTTTACATTACTTGCATCAATGAATATTTACAATAGATTTTTGGATTACTCAGAATACAGTCTCTTACGATGTTTCTTTATAAAATCATTTTGTTTTTGGTTTGATACTTAAAGATAGATCTAGTTTTTTTTTCTTTTCATTTATACATGGAACAATACAGATATACAACATGGAAACATATATAGAACATAGATATATAGAACATAAGATATAGAACATGGAAAGTAAGCGTTTCTGGACACATGTCCACATAACATATTTTCTTTCTTTGTGTGTGAGGAATGTTTCCTGAAAGTTTGGCCGTACCTTTTTGTAACACCCTGTATAGTGAGTGCATTGGCAATTCGTCTAGCGGGATTTATGTAAAGCAAACGGGGATAAGCTGCTACAGTGCGCTATCCCCTGGTGGCACTGACGTAAACTTGTAGTTGAGTGGTAAGTGTGCTCACGAACCGTGCACGGTGTTTATCAAATCCGTATGTACTTGGCCTATAAGGCAATTATGTCACGCCAGTTGGGCATGTGCAAATGTTCATCAAAACGTGCACAACTGAACGCGTGCTCGAGACCCTGATGACAAGGCCCTCTGTTGTTCCTGATCTATGTTAACGACATAGGAGACAATCTGAGTATCCCTCTTAGATTATTTGCAGATGATGCTGTCATTTACCTTCTTATAAAATCATCAGATGACCAAAACGAATTGTAAAATGATTTAGATAAGATATCTGTGTGGTGCGAAAAGTGGCAATTGACCCTGAATAAAGAAAAGTGCGAAGTTATTCACATGAGTACTAAAAGAATTCCGCTAAATTTCGATTACGCGATAAGTCACACAAATATGAAGGCTGCATTTTCAACTAAATACTTAGGGATTACAATTACAAATAACCTAAATTGGAACAATCACATAGATATTGTTGTGGGTAGAACAAACCAAAGACTGTGATTCACTGGCAGAACACTTAGAAGGTGCAACAGGTCTACTAAAGAGACTACTTACACTATAGTTGTCCACCCTATTCTGGAGTATTGCTGTGCGGTGTGGGATCCGTGTCAGGTGTGACTGGCGGATGACACTGAAAAAGTTCAAAGAAGGGCGGCTCCTAAATAAGGGAGATAGTGCCACAGACATGATACGTGAATTGTAGTGGCAATCATTAAAACAAAGGCGTTTTTTGTTGCGACGAGATCTTCTCATGAAATTTCAATCACCAGTTTTCTCCTCCGATAGCGAAAACATTCTGTGGGCACCAACCTACATAGGGAGAAACGATCGTCATGATAAAGTAAGAGAAATCAGGGCTCGCACAGAAAAATTTAACTGCTCGTTTTTCCCGCGCGCCCTTCGGGAGTGGAACGGTAGAAAAAATGTGTGAAATCTTATGGGACTTAGCTGCTAAGGTCATCAGTCCCTAAGCTTACACACTACTTAACTTGAAAGGACAAACACACACACCCATGCCCGAGAGAGGACTCGAACCTCCGCCGGGACCAGCCGCACAGGAACGGTAGAGAGACAGCTTGAAGGTGGTTCATTGAACCCTCCGTCAGGCACTTAATTGTGAATAGCAGAGTAATCACGTAGATGTAGATGTAGGTGTGAAGTTTCACGGTGTCTAGAGGAGTAGCGATGTAACGTATCGCGGTAGATTCAGTGCCACGTTTTTCAGATTACCAGATCTACATTACGTTTAACACCATTCAAAGAAAACCAACCAGTAATTCCGCAAGGCGTCAAAATTTTCGGTGTTCGCATGCTCTTGTGCTCTTACACAACAGCCGCCACTGTATGGGGTGCATTTATTGACGCAGCAGTTGCCCACAAAGCTCCTTCGTCCTGAAGACATGCTGTGACAATCTAAATTTTCTGTATTTCATCCCACGATCTAGGCAAGACACTTCTAAATCCCTTTATGAAGACAAGCGGCTATGGGGATTTCTTTTCAGGCGAATATACCTGAACCTGGCGGTGTTTTAGTGAGCATTATTCGAAACCATCACCACTAAAATGGGTACTATCCCCACTGATTCATTCGCACATTCTGAATGGGGACTAACCGGCCCTACTTCATTCTGGTAAGTTTGGTGGCCAGGAACACTCGAGTCACACGTTCCAGCAGCGTAAGTTGCTGCGATGTTGCCTCTACACGTAAGTCCCTGTGCAGTATCTTTCCACTCGGTATTTAACCTTCCATTCACGTCTGTCTTTTTCTTCCATCCATTTAGTATACTCGTTGCAAAATCTTTGACCTAAGCGCTTACTAACTACTTCCTCAGGGTCAAGTACTGAACAATGATCTCTCTGAGATACTTGGTGTACAGTGGCTTCTATGGTTGAACGATCTGTCTGCAGAACTGCACATTGCTTGTTAACTTGTTTACTGCCTACTGTACGCCTTCGTTACGTTTCCTTAAGCTCTGAACTTTCGGCAGAAATACTTGACAAAGCAGTATCAGTGAGAGCGGCTAATTCGTTATCTCGCTCAGCAAGAGCGGTATTGATTTGCACGGCATTCTGTTTGGCCTGTTCTGCTAGGGTATTCTCTATTTGCGCGGAAATTCCCGTCGCCATCTCTTCGTCACGTGCTAGTGTGCTATTAATTTACGCGTCAAACTGTTTGCCACGCTGGTCCACTCGCATGACCATTTCCTGGTCCTGCTTGTTTATCATTAATGCAGTTTTCTTAAATAACATAGTGAATGGATCTACATTTTCATTCAGTTCAGGAATTTCCTCACTAGGTACTGCTTGTGGGTTTGACTATTTCAGAAATGACTGGATTCACTTTCTCTGTTGCCGGATCGGCATTGTTGCAAGCGTCGGTATCAGATTCGACATTCGTTTGATTTTCAGGATCCATTCGAACATCTTTCGCTATTTTGGTCATGATATGGAAACATCAACGTCATCCAGAACTGACATGTTACTCTACTACACTGAAGTGCCAAAGAAACTGGTATAGGCTATCGTATTCAAATACAGAGATATGTAAACAGGCAGAATCTGACGCTGTGGCCGACAACGCGTATATAATAGGACAACAACTGTCTGGTGAAGTTGTTAGATCGGTTACTGCTGCTACAGTCGCAGGTTATCAAGATTTAAGCGAGTTTGAACGTGGTGTTATAGTCGGCGCAAGGGCGATGAGACACAGCATCTCCGAGGTAGTGATGACGTGGGGATTTTCCCGTACGACAATGTCACGAGTGTACCGTGAATATCAGGAATCCGGTGAAACATCAAATCTCCTACGATGTTGCGGCTGGAAAAAGATCCTGCAAAAACGGGACCAACGACGACTGAAGAGAATCGTTCAGCGTGACAGAAGGGCAACCCTTCCGCAAGTTGCTGCAGATTTCAATGCTGGGCCACCAACAAGTGTCAGCGTGCGAAACTTTCAACGAAACATCATCGATATGGGCTTTCGGAGCCGAAGGCCCACTCGTGTACCCTTGATGACTGCACGACACAAAGCTTTAGGCCTCGGCTTGGTCCGGCAACACCGACACTGGACTGTTGATGACTGGAAACATGTTGCCTGGTCGGACGTGTCTCGTTTCGAATTGTATCGAGCGGATGGACGTGTACGGGTATGGAGACAACCTCATTAATCCATGGACCCTGCATGTCATCAGGGGACTGTTTAAGCTGGTGGATGCTGTGTAATGGTGTGGGGCAAGGGCAGTTGAAGTGATATGGGACCCCTGATACGCCTAGATACGACTCTGACGGGTGACACGTACGTAAACATCCTGTCTGATCACCTGCATCCGTTCATGTCCATTGTGCATTCCGACATACTTGGGCAATTCCAGCAGGACAATGCGACACCCCACACGCCGTAATTCCTACAGAGTGGCTCGAGGAACACTCTTCTGAGTTTAAACACTTCCGCTGGCCACCAAACTATCCAGACGTGAAAATTATTGAGCATATCTGGGATGCCTTCCAACGTGCTGTTCAGAAGAGATCTCCACCCCATCGTACTCTTGCGGATTTATGGACAGCCTTGCAGGACTCATGGTGTCAATTCGCTCCAGCACCACTTGGGACATTAGTCGAGTCCATGCCACGTCGTGTTGCGGCACTTCTTGTCCCTATACGATATTAGTCAGGTGTACCAGTTTACAAACTGCCTATTGGCTTCTGTCTCGGGTTCTTCGGCCGACGTTCATCTAATGATTTTTCTGACGTGCAAGTTTCAGCACCAAAGACATCCTGGTCAGCTTTGATGTTGTTTCGTTATTTACGAAAGTGCCACTCAGTGACGCTCTGGAGCACATCGGTTCCATTTTACCGCAGGACATCAGAAAGCTCTTCCGTGCATGTCTCACCACGAGCTATTTCACGTGGAATGGAGATTTCTACGAACAGCTGGAAGGCGTCGCCATGGGCAGTCCTCTTAGTCCAGTGGTGGCCAACTTCTTCATGGAACAATTCGAAGCACAGGCACTGGACTCGGCGACTTGCAAACCTAAGGTGTGGTACAGGTACGTCGATGATACTTTCGTGGTGTGGAGCCATGGTGAAGAACAGCTCGGTGAGTTCCTAAGACACTTGAACAGCCTCCATGCCAACATAACATTTACCATGGAAGTAGAAAAGGACAAGAAACTGCCATTTCTAGATGTGCTGGTCACAAGGGTCGGCGAAAACCTGGGACACAGCGTGTATCGAAAACCGACACACACGGACCGATACCTGCACAAACTGTCAAACCACCACCCGAGCCAGAAAAGAGGCATGGTTAGTACGCTCGTAACGAGAGCAGGACGAATATGTGAGCCGCAGCACCTCAGACGAGAAATGCAACACCTGGAAACTGTTCTGAGGAGCAATGGGTACTCCAAAAGTTATATTAAAAGTGTAACAGAGCCAAGCACTCGGCGAAGTAAGGAATCGGAAAAAGAAATGTCGGGTACGGCCTTTCTGCCATACATTCCCAGAGTGACGGACAGAATCGGCCGTATATTGCGCAAACGCGACGCAAAGACGATTTTCAAACCGACAAGGAAGATCAAAGAGTGTCTTAGATCGGCGAAGGAGAAAAGAGACCCACTTGCAATGTCGGGAATATGCCGTATACCATGCACGTGCGGAAAAGTTTATTTCGGAATGACTGGACGATCCATCAACACCAGGATCAACGAGCATAAGCGACATTGTAGGTTGGGGCAGGTGGAGAAATCGGCCGTGGCAGAGCACGCACTCTATGAGACCGACCACGTAATAAAATTCGCCGACGCGGAAGTTCTGGCTGTAGAGAAGCACTATCACACGCGCTTGTTCAGAGAAGCTGTAGAAATACAAAAACACGCGAACAGTTTGAACAAGAAAGAGGAAAGCCTTAAGGTAAACGGATCCTGGCTTCCCGTACTGCAGCGAACGACCGTCGCAGGTAGCAAGAGGAGAACCGCACCGGAAATGACCGCGGAGAAGCCCTCGGACGTTGGCACACGAGGTACATATAGTCTGTGGCCGCGAGCTCGGCTCCAGTTCACCACCGGCAATGGAGGGTGAAGCTTTGACAATGCCGGCCACTCGTGCTGGCGAAACGTCAGAAAAATTATTAGATGAACGTCGGCCGAAGAACCCGAGACAGAAGCCAATAGGCAGTTTGTCAACAAGTGGCCACGAAAGCCTTAACAATTTTGTACCAGTTTCTTTGGCTCTTCAGTGTATCGAGAACTTCGTAAACAGCACATAAGTTGCAATGCAGAAACGTAATGGGTACAGTTTCGGTTAATGGTACCAACTGTACTTACTACAAGCACACAATATCCCGGGCTATCGAGCTTATTCAATAGTACCATTGAACCACTACCACATACCGTTTCTCGCAGCGCTCCAAGATTCTACAACTGAACAACGAGGACGGACGACAGGTAGGTGCTGACACTGTTGAGTGTCGTTGTGGCGGCTTTCCAGACAGTTGGCGTGTAGTCACGAAGTGATTGCCACCACTGGCAACACTGCAGTCGCAACGTGAGTGTACCGCCGCTGTGACTTGTCCTAAGGTGGATGGCTTTTACATGAAAGGAATGTCATACCTGCGCTCGTCTGCGTAAGGGGAGCACAGTAAAAATTCCCTAATGTCAAAGATGTACAAAAGTTTGAATACGCACGGAAAAACGTAAACTGCCATTGAAATATATGTATTCACTACCCCAAAGTCTTGTCGTACTTAAATGATCATACAATACAAGCTTCTGCGGCTGCTGTTTCCTCCGTCGGTTTTTTTTTTTTTTTTTTTGTTTTATGGGTATTGGGATGGATTGGATTGTTTGGGGGAGGAGACCAGACAGCGAGGTCATCGGTCTCATCGGATTAGGGAGGGACAGGGAAGGAAGTCGGCCGTGCCCTTTCAAAGGAACCATCCCGGCATTTGCCTGGAGCGATTTAGGGAAATCACGGAAAACCTAAATCAGGATAGCCGGACGTGGTATTGAACCGTCGTCCTCCCGTCCTCCCGTCCAGTGTGCTAGCCACTGCGCCACCTCGCTCGGAGGGTATTGGCCAACAGAACGTTTCTGTACGTAACGTCTCGTTTGCTAATGCTGGAGACATAGTCAGACGCTACAAACATTCAGACAGCAGTTTCAAACTTAAACAGGGCAGCATGCCGGACTGTCTATACATATCCACGCGACGGTCGGTTCGTGACGTCATCACACCGTTGCCAGGGCTCGCAACACTACGAGATCTTGCGATCTGCAGTGGCCGTCCCTTGCAGCGAGTGAGTTTAACACTCACTAGCTGCGTGTTTAAGTCCAGTCTAGCTCTCGAGAACACATGACTAAGTTTTAAAACTTTGTACGTGGTCTTAGGTTGAAATCTTCTTGGATATTTAATAAACAGCCCATCAGTTGCAAAATGGAACCCGCCAGGGTAGCCGGGAGCGCTAATGCTCTCCTTCCTGGACTCGGGCAGGTGTGCCGGCCCCTGATCGTATCCGCCAGGCGGATTAACGACGTGGGCCGGTGCGCCGTGCAGCCTGGATGTGGTTTTTAGGCGGTTTTCGACGTCCCGCTAGGTGAATACCGGGCTGGTCCCCACGTTCCTCCAAGTTACAGGGCTCACAGACATTTGAAAACATTCACACTATTCCATGGCTTACACTAGACGCAGACAGTTAGGGTGCACTGTTAGGCCACACTTCCGTGGGGGAGGTAAGGGGTGGCGGCAGGGAGGGCAACCGGCAACCCCTTAACATTAACGTGCCACATCCGGTTAACCAGCAGACCCTGCAAGTCAGGATTAATATTTGGAAAGAGAGAGTTGCAAAATGGAACATTTATTAAATCCACTTTAACATGGTTTCAGAGTTTTTAAAACGTCTTCTTCATCAGGAAACAGTGACAGTTAGGTTACGTGTTGTGCCAGATGCATGTTAAAATATAGCCAAAAGGCGTCAGTCAGATATAAAATTTCACCTCTGTAATAATTAAAACATGCACAACATGGCTGTTGTCATTTGGTATTATGTCACCAATGTACAGCTGCTGTACAAGTGTCGTGTACTCAGCTCGTTGGCAAAGGAAAGCTCCTACATGTACATCTACATACATACTCCTCAATCCACCATACGGTGCGTGGCGGAGGGTACCTCGTACCACAACTAGCATCTTCTCTCCCTGTTCCACTCCCAAACAGAACGAGGGAAAAATAACTGCCTATATGCCTCTGTACGAGCCCTAATCTCTCTTATCTTATCTTTGTGGTCTTTCCGCGAAATATAAGTTGGCGGCAGTAAAATTGTACTGCAGTCAGCCTCAAATGCTGGTTCTCTACATTTCCTCGGTAGCGATTCACGAAAAGAACGCCTCCTTTCCTCTAGAGACTCCCACCCGAGTTCCTGAAGCATTTCCGTAACACCCGCGTGATGATCAAAGCTACTAGTATAAAATCTAGCAGCCCGCCTCTGAATTGCTTCTATGTCCTGCCTCAATCCGACCTGATACGGATCCGAAACGCTCGAGCAGTACTCGAGAATAGGTCGTATTAGTGTTTTATAAGCGGTCTCCTTTACAGATGAACCACATCTTCCCAAAATTCTACCAATGAACCGCAGACGACTATCCGCCTTCCCAACAACTTCCGTTACATGCTTGTCCCACTTCATATCGCTCTGCAATGTTACGCCCAAATATTTAGTCGACGTGACTGTGTCAAGCGCTACACTAATAATGGAGTATTCAAACATTAAGGGATTCTTTTTCCTATTCATCTGCATTAATTTACATTTATCTATATTTAGAGTTACCTGCCATTCTTTACACCAGTCACAAATCCTGCCCAAGTCGTCTTGTATCCTCCTACAGTCACTCAACGACGACACCTTTCCGTACACCACGGCATCATCAGCAAACAGCCGCACATTGCTATCCACCCTATCCAAAAGATCATTTATGTAGATAGAAAACAACAGCGGACCTACCACACTTCCCTGGGGCACTCCAGATGATACCCTCACCTCCGATAAACACTCACCATCGAGGACAACGTACTGGGTTCTATTACTTAAGAAGTCTTCGAGCCACTCACATATTTGGGAACCAATCCCATATGCTCGTACCTTAGTTAGGAGTCTGCAGTGGGGCACCGAGTCAAATGCTTTCCGTCTGATACCCTTCATCCATGGTTCGCAAGATATCATGCGAAAAAAGGGCGAGTTGCGTTTCGCAGGAGCGATGCTTTCTAAACCCGTGCTGATGCATGGACAGCAACTTCTCTGTCTCAAGGATATTCATTATATTCGAACTGAGAATATGTTCGAGAATCCTGCAACAAACCGATGTTAAGGATATTGGTCTGTAATTTCGAGGATTCGTCCTTTTACCCTTCTTATATACAGGCGTCACCTGCGCTTTTTTCCAGTCGCTCGGGACTTTACGTTGGGCAAGAGATGCAAGCTAAGTAAGGAGCCAATGCAGTAGAGTACTCTCTGTAAAACCGAATTGGAATCCCATCAGGACTTGGCGATTTATTTATTTTCAACCCATTCAGCTGCTTCCAACCCCAGGGATGTCTACGACGATGTCCTCCATACGGGAATCTGTCCGAGACTCGAACGGCGGTATGTTTGTACGATCCTCCTGGCTGAAATATTTCTCAAATACTAAATTTAAAATTTCAGCTTTCGTTTTGCTGTCTTCCGTTGCCAGGCCAGACTGATCAGTGAGTGACTGGATGGAAGACTTCGACCCGCTTACCGATTTTACGTAAGACCAGAATTTCCTTGGGTTTTCAGCAAGATCTTTTGCTAAGGTATGACGGTGGTAGTGGTTATATGCTTTGCGCATCGCTCTTTTTACAGCAGCACGAATCTCTACTAACTTTTGCCTGTCTTCATTCTCCCGATCTTTCTTGTACCTCGAGTGCAACTGCCTTTCCTTCCTGAGCATTCTCCGAATTGCGCTGTTAAACCACGGTTGGTCTTTTCCGTCGGTAACCCACTTTTTCGGCACATACTTGTCCAATGCGTGATTTACAATGTGTTCACAATTTGCCCATAATTCTTCCACGTCCATCGTACCGGAAGTAAATGAAGTCGATTCATTTACTAAGTGGGATGCTAACAACTGCTTATCTGCTCTTTCTAGTAAGAATACTCTCCTAGCCTTCTTGACCGACTTTTTAACTTTCGTAACCATAGTCGTAATGACAACATCATGATCACTAATCCCTGTCTCAACACTGAGCGACGGCGTGCTCCGTTTTAGGGAGCCTTGTATTGTTGAAAACTGCGTAGCGTCACGATATTTTGTTTGCTGTAAGAGGATATGCGGAAAATAGCAAGAGCACAATTCCTTTATAATAATTGTGCTCTTGCTATTTTCCGCATATCCTCTTAAACAAAATATCGCGACGCTACGCAGTTTTCAAAAATACAAGGCTCCCTAAAACTGAGCACGCCGTCGCTTAGCAGCAGTTTGAGACGAGGCGAATAGCGAGCAACGTGTTCCCAGACAGCAGAATCTTTGGAAACCGTGAAATGCTGTAATAACACGGAGAACGATAGCAATGAGAAGGTAAGCTGTTAACAAACATCTCACTTCCGCCATTCTGTGACATACAAAAACATAGACGTCAAATCGATTGCACCTTTCAGCGGAAACGTAACATAAATTCTCAAAAGCTTGTATAAGCTTTAATTTTAATATGCAGATCATCGACGCTGTAGTTATATTCATGTAATTCTGTTTTGCAAATCAGTCATCCAGATTGTTTAAAAAGATTTGCCCGAGGCAGTTTGTTTTGGAGACGCACGAATTTTATAAATTGTAATTACAGAAAATCGGAATGTTACGTATTATACATTCTCCTACGAAGTTCCTTTGCCAAGTGATCTCTGTGTTCGCTCATACAGACATTGTTCGAAGTCCATTGTGTCACAGTGGTTTGTTGAAGTACATATTCTCCATGCACGTGTCATAAGAAATAATACATTTTTATAAGAATTTCTAACGATTACAGAGGAATTTCAAATATTATACTGTATTTTTGCCAGAAATAATTTGCCTGTTAAAATGTAGGTGTCTTATAAATGGAATGAAATCCGATCTGAAATTGTTGTTTCTGTTTTCGTGTAATTAAATGAACTGGATCCGCGATGTCGTCCTTTTAGCACTACAGTTCGAATCCTCGATGCGAGTAGAGAGCGCCCACATTTCCTTGGCTTCTCGTCTCTCTAGCATTGAATAGGTAGAGATCGTTGCAGTTCGGGATGCTTTAATGACGTTAAAGCAGCACTGTATAGTGTAAACTGGCAATAGAACCCTGCAGCAATGCGGGTCCAGTGACTCATTTGAATGTCTGTTCCAAACCTTAAGAACAAAATTTGATGACATTTTCCCAGAAATCCCCAATAAGAACCTTGCAAGCAAGTCACAAGGAAGTGAAAACCCCATTAAAGGGAAGATATGGTATACACCCGAGCTAAAGAAATTACAGTGCATTACCAAAACATTAAGAAACCATATGAAAACAGCCGTAGATCCTCCAGGTAAAGACCTGCTTCACTGTAACTGCTTAAGAGCCAAAAAAACTACAGAAAGGCAGTGGATGCAAAAAAGGAAAAGCAATGACAAGTTCATTAAAGAGGCTCATAATCCATGTAAAGCAGCATGGAATCTGGTAAATGAGCACAGAAGAAGCCTACTCCCGTCTTAAATTCCGGTAGCCCTGATGCCTTCAAAAAATGGTTGAAATGGCTCTGAGCACTATGGGACTCAACTGCTGAGGTCATCAGTCCCCTAGAACTTAGAACTAGTTAAACCTAACTAACCTAAGGACATCACACACATCCATGCCCGAGGCAGGATTCGAACCTGCGACCGTAGCGGTCTTGCGGTTCCAGACTGCAGCGCCTAGAACCGCGAGACCACCGCGGCCGGCCCTGATGCCTTCAACCAGTACTTTGTTAGCGTAGTGGAAAGTACGGTAAATGAAATTCCAGTTTCAGGCTCAGATCCCACGGCCAACATAAAAAGTGTAAGCTGCACATTTAAAAACTCGGAGGAAAAACACCCTGAGGACCTTGTAAAGTTAGTGAAGTCCTATAAGCATTCAGAGAGTCCAGATATCTATGGTATGCTTTGCACAGTACTGAAGAAAGTAATACCAAAACTTGCTCAGCCACTAGCCACAGTAATTAACAAGTGTTTATCTTCTGGTGTCTTCCCAGATTTCCTGAAAGTGGCAACGGACAGTACCAGTCCACAAAAAAGGCGACCCGTGCAAAGTGCTCAGCTTCAGACCTATTTCAATAACACCCGTTCTTGCTAAAGTCATGGAGTCCGTAATGAAACATCAGATACAAAATTACTTCGAAAATAATAAACTCTCCCAGGACACACAACACGGTTTTCGCAGGGGAAAGTCAACAGTTCCAGCGGTACTGGACTTAATCACGAAGATAAGGGAGGGGTCTGAAGACAGAGAGAGTGTGACCTTGGCACTCTGCGACCCGAGCAAGGCGTCTGATTCCATCTCACACAAGACACTGATTAATAAGCTCAAGTGTTGTCGTACTGAAGGTGCGGTCCTAGCTACTCTTCAATCCTGTCGTGAAAACCGAAGACAAAAAGTAGCAGTCCATGGAGCAACCTCCCAAGAGCAAAAACTGGAGCATGGTGTACCCCAGGGATCCGTCATAGGACCTCTACTGGTCCTTATCAATGTCAATAATATAGGTTGTATCTACGACATTCTGCAGTTTGCTGATGATACCACACTCTATGTCAAGTGGAGAACTGCTGAAAAAGCTCTGTTGGCAGCAGATGTACTCTTTGAAAGCATTAAAGAGTGGTTCATCGAAAATGAAATGAAAATAAATCAACAAAAAACACAACACATGATATGCGGTCACAGCAACGTCGGCTGCCAGGATAACATGGATGCTGTCAAACTACTAGGCTTCGTGATAGACAGAAAACTGACAATGAGTATGTGTGTTCCAAGTTCTCTCGTGTTATAGACCTGCTAAGAAGACTAAAAGGTGTATTAACTGACCAGTAACTGTTAACAGTTTATTATTCACTCTTTCATAGCCATTTTAATTATGGTGTGCTGTTATGGGGACACACTGCAGGTTGTAAGGAGGTGTTAATGCTCCAAGAAAAGCTATCGGGATCATTACATCAAGTAAAACACAGAGGCACTGCAAACCTATATTTACCAGATTAGCCAATATGTGTTCCCATGCCTCATGTGAACTTCGAGGAGGAAGCCCTGTCGTCATCCGAACGGAAACCTACTTGCTTTTTCCGTTACGTGAACGACACTTTCGTCATCTGGCCACATGGTATGGATAAACTCCTTGACTTCCTTACACATCTAAACTCCATATACCCCAACATCAAATTCACTATGGAGACTGAAACGGAGGGTAAATTACCTTTCCTTGACGTCTTGGTCAAGAGAAGGGCTGACGGCACCCTAGGCCATGGGGTGTATCGGAAGACAACGCACACTGATCTGTATTATCACGCAGACAGCTGCCACCACCCTTCACAGAGGAATGGGGTACTTAAAACTCTAGTACATAGGGCGCGCACTATCTCTGACGCAGAGAGTCTACCCCAGGAATTGGAACATCTGAGAACTGTATTTCGGAAAAAATGGGTACTCAGAGTGGCAGATTCAACGTAATCTCCGCCCAACCACTACAGCACAACCTGTGGAGATGGATGAAATCACGAGGGAGGAGGTAGGCATTAGCGTTTATTCCATATACAGGCGCACTCTCGGGGAAAATCGCCCGCATTTTGAAGAAACACCGGGTCGGAACTATGTTTTGTCCTCCGAATAAAACTCGTGCACTGGTGGGGAGCGCCAAAGATGACCTCGGTTTGAGGAAGGTCGGAGTGCACCAGATTCCGTGTCAATGTGGCAAGTCGTATATTGGTCAGACGATGCGTACCGTCGAGGATCGATGCCGTGAACACCAGAGGCACACTCGACTGATGTATCCGAGCAAGTCGGCGGTCGCTGAACATTGTTTGTCGGAAAATCATGCTATGGAGTATAAACGCACGAGGATTCTGGTACAGACGTCGAGATACTGGGACAGCGTTGTTAGAGAGGCCATCGAAATTCGCACCAATGACGACCTCATAAACCGTGACTTTGGCTATAATCTTAGCAAGGCTTGGGAACCAGCGATTGGCTTAATCAAGAGTAAATCGAGCAAACGTATAGTTGTGACGACCACAGCGGACAGAGCCATCACTCCGACGTCATCTCAGACGCCGTCGCAATCTGTTCCATCGCGCGTCCGTGGCACGGGGCGCGGACGGCGGAGGGAGCGCGCCGCGGGCGGAGGGTATTTAAATCGGCCACCGCCGCACCGAACCCAGTTCCCTCTGAGCAGCCATAGCGTACGGATCTCCGTACCGGCACGGTCTGCCAGTTCACCTGATGATGGGGACATGTATGATCGCCGAAATACTGTGCCCGTTGGACACTATAGACCGGCAGTACACCCGTGGATATTTTGAAGATATTCATAATCACGACACCCGCTACTAGAGGAACATTGAAGTACCAAGTTGTCGACTGACTGGAACGTAAGACAGTTTTCCAGTGGTAGCCCTAAAAATGTTCAGTACACTGGACCGAGTAGTCAGGTCTCTGCCGCAAGGACTGTTCAAAAGGCCAATTGCACAGGACTTGGAAAGACACCCATTATATTCTATTGGAGAATTTTTCAATTCAGACCAAAGTGAATGAACGAAACAATATTGCCTTAATATGTTATATGTGCCCTTATTCTGCATACTTTTCTGTATTTGTATAAAGCTGTAACGAAATCTTATATGTAGCCCCGACGCAGTCTGTCCTGTCACGACTGGTAAATGACGCAGACCTAGTAATATAGTAATGTATGTCGATTCCTTCTTTGTCAATATTTGCCATCAGATGATGCTGTGCAGAACAGGCATGACACTATGGTTATTATTGTCTAATAACATATTTTCATTTCAGTGATGAGTACAGTAATTTGTAGGAATGAGTAACATTTGTGCCGGTTGTGCCCCTGATAATAGTTCACTCTGAGAAGTCTCTGACGGGAGTAGCTATCATTTCGATAGAAGTCTAAAGACTGTATATAACTTCGGACTGATATTCACTTGTTTCCAGTCGCTGCAAATCTTAGCTTTCTAAACACTGTATAAATTTTATCTTCATTGAACATTATCAATAAACTTTTACCATTTCAAATTCAATAATAAATAACATTTATGTGCTCTTTAACTACGCTCACGAGAAAGAAAATAGAAGAAATCCGCTGAATTATTGACCCATATCACTGACATAATTTTGCATTAGGATTCTGGAACATATACTGTGTTGGAACATCACGAAATACCTAGAAGAAAACCACCTTTTGACACAAGGTCAGCGTGGGTTCAGAAATTTTTGTTCTTGTGAAACATAGCTGCCTCTTTATTCACATAAAGTAGGGAGTGTTATCGACAGACTATCTCAGGGTGATTCCATATTTCTAGATTTCCAGAAGTGTTTCGACATCGTTCCTCACAACAGGCTTCCAATCTAATTGCGTGTCTATGGAGTATCGTCCCTGTTGTGCGACTGGATTCGCGATTTCCCATCAGAAAGCTCACAGTTCTAATGAAACAGAAGTCATATCTAGCTTTCTCCAAGGAAGCGCTGTAGGCCCCCCTTCTGTTCCTCTTAATCTATGTAACCGAATAGCTTACAAACCCGGAATTGCCTGGGTATTCATTTTGCCAATTTTTATTAGAAGTGAAACAAAAAATGAACTGTTTTTGCAGTGTAATATCGAAAAATTTTCATTCCATGTATTCGTGAAAACACCTTTGAAATTACGAAACAGTGATAGAAAGAAGTATACATAGTGTAGAAATGTTGAAGTACAGTATGTGGGCAGCTCCTGCACGCTGGTCGCAGCTGCTTGCGTGTCTACAACGTGATTCTGTGAACATCTCAGTGGCAACGCCTGTTCATTGCTCTACAAACGGCTATCGTTTTCGCCTACAGCCACTTGCGCCTCGTGGTTGAAAGCCGTCAAAAGCGCTGCCAGGTATCAGGGATTGCTGTATGTCGACTCGACTGTAGGTGTACCTATGTGGCAAAGAATAAATGTCTTACAACTTCATGCATGACGTGGCATTTTGTCACGCATGTCAACGTTAATAATGTCATATCTCTTGATCTATATGGCGGACGCTGATATACTCGTGTAGCTACATTCAGCAACATATGTGGATATTGTCTCTGAAATGTGTTGCGAACACCGTTATCATCAAAGAAGTAGTAAATAGAAACGTCATACATGATGAGTCAGTTTGTCACGCATCTCAATGTTTAAGATCACTTCTTGGCTCTTGACCTGTGTGTGGTACCGTGATATAATTTCGTAGGTGCATTTAGCGGCATGTGTGGATACTGTCTGAGAAATTTGTTGCGAATAGGGCTGGTCGAACAAGTAATAATTGAAGCGTCGTGCACGATGCGGTCGTTTTCTACGCACTCATTGTTTATGACAGCATACCTCCTGAACTATGAACGTAGGTGGTTCTTACACCCATAGGGATTGTTGCCTAACAGTAAGGGATGTGTGTGCCAAGTTTACTTGAAATCGCTCCAGTGGTTTAGGATGAGATGCGGAAAACACACATATTTTTATAAAATGTATGGGTTTAGGAAACAATCTGAGCAACTCACTTCGAATGTTTGCAGGTAATGCTGTCGTTCACCATCTAACAAAGCCATGAGAAGATCAAAACCACCTGCAAAATTATGTAGACAATATATCTGTAAGGTTAAAAAAGAGGCAGTTGATCCCATAATGAAAAATTTGAGGTCAGCCACATGACCACAGAAAGGAATCTGTAACGTTCCGTTTACACGGTAAATAACGAAAATTTAAAGGTTTCTAGTCCGATTAAATGCCTAGGCATTTGCGAACGAGCTAAACCGGAACTACAACTAGAAAATATTGTGGAGAAGGATAACCGAAGACTGCATTTTATTGGCGGTACACTTGGAAGGTGCAACAAATACAGTAAATAGACTGCTAACACTACGGTTGCCAGTCTTCTTCTGTAGCATAGTTCAACTGTGGAGGATCATTAGCAGTTAGGACTGACGGAGGACAGCGGAAAAGTGCAAAGAAATCAGCTCGTTCTGTATTATCGCGAAACGGGAGAGAGTGTTGCAGGTATGAAACGCGCGCTGGAGCACTCATTAAAACGAAGACGTTTTTCGTTGCGACGAGATCTTTTCACATTTCAGTCACCAACTTTCTCCTCTGAATGCGAAAATATTTTGTTGGCTGCCAACTACTTGCGGGGAAATGATCATCGCAGTAAAATAAGTCAAAGCTCACGCGAAAAGATTTTAGTGTTCGCTTTTACATGCGCTGTTCGATAGTGGAACGGTAGAGAAATAGTGTTAAAGCGCTTAGTTGAGCATCAGCCCTCTGCCAAACGCGTAAGTGGGAATTGCAGAGTAGTATAAATGTAGACGTACGAGCATGCTACGCCTGCTTTCGTTTACGCACTGAACACAGAGTTGCGCGCTAGCTAAAGTGGGATAAATGATTCACGTTTATTTATGTCAGAATAATTTGCAAAAACAATATTGATTGTTTTGATACAGGGAAAATCTTCACTTGACTGATGGATTTTACTAATTCCTCTGTTTCGATTTTTCCTTGTTTTTTTCCGTTTCTTTCTTTCGGATGACAGAGGTCCCTCAGCCTTGGGGACCTGGGCCAATGTCTTGGCTGACCCAGCTTGTTTACAGCTGACAACAATATATACATTCAGTACCCTCTCTTACTCCTATTTGGTATGGGCTCAACACTTCACCAATTTTTCTAAGATGTGACACGACTGGTTTGTATGCAATCTTCTTTGTAGACTCGCTGCATTTTTCTCAGTCTATTGGAGACGAACTGCTACTAAATTTGTACAACAATCTGTGTGACAAGGAAAGATGTGAGCTCGGATTAAAGTGGTCATAAGTTTTCGTTTTTTTTTTTTCCCCTAGTTCGCAGCTATCTTTTCCAGCTCATTGCAAGGTTCATTCTTGCCAACTACTCCGGAGACAGAGCAACTCCTAAATGGGATCAACACAGTTTCCACAAGCACTTATAATGTAAACCTGAACTGTCCTGTTCGTCAAAGAGGTCCATAAGGCTATGGATATTGTGAATTGTGGTTTATTTGTCTCATAACGTACATAATCTAAATCATTTGTTTCAGGTACAGGAGACATGTCAAACTGTGGTAAAATTTCACCATAAACAAAGAACAGCTGATGTTAACAAACAGCATAATAATAATACAATTTTTTATACAGACATACAATAAATTCTAACATTTCATTACCCCTTTCTCAAATTATCATTTCATTCACTATGAATTCTTCTATTGAATAGTGTGATTTCTCCCACAGAGTACAGAATGTCCCTGTTAACCAAGAGATATTGACAGAAGTGATTTACCTCAACATTTCCCTCCCCCCCCCCCCCCCTCCCCCGGGGGAGGCTTTGGCCAAAACCTCAATGCATAAGAGTCTTTTCATTATGACTGTCTGAAACTCAACGTAGAGTGAGTGGCAATCTATCCTTTTCATAATATTATTGATATTCCAACCTGTACTTTCCACTGTTTGATATTATGTTAATTGTGACTATTGTATTAATACAGAATGAACACTGATTTTATTGAATGAATGGCATACTGCAGTTTTGTCACAGGTAATTGTCCACAAAAGCTATACGGCAATGTTTGGGACACGTAACTGACACAAGAGACATCGTAATAAGAATAGACTTATGCGCAGCAGAGTTAGAAATAGCTACTGCAGTGAAGGTCGGTTCATTCGGGGGATGGGACCGAACAGCAAGATCGTCGGCCCCGTCGGATTACGGAAGGGTGGGGAAGGAAGTCGGCTGTGCCCTTTCACAGGAACCGTCCCGGCATTTAACTGAAGCGATTTAGGGAAATCACATAAAACCTAAATCAGGTTGGCCGGACGCGGATTTGAACCGTCATCCTCCCGAATGCGAGTCCAGTGTGCTAACCACTCAGTCTACAGTGAAGAGCAAGTGTTCCTGTTGTACAGTAAACTCAATACTACAGCATGTCACATGACCGGCATGTCGCCAGACATTGGACTGGCCAGTGACATGGCAGCTGAGTGAAGGACAGGCAAGACACACTACTGAACATTTGAACAGTCCTGATCTTGAGTGCCAGACATGGAACACTCTTGTTTTGCAAGCTGTGCAGGTAATGAGCATTTCACGTACCATGTCAAAGGTGTACCATGAATACTTTGAATTGATAAAACTTAACATCACCACAGTCAGCTAATGCTGCTGGCAACTACTGTACTGTGGATAAATGGGCCACAATGCAGAGAATCAATTGTCCACTAAACAGTGGACATCAACAGCTAGTAAGTACCCATACCATCCAGCACCAATTCCTCACAATGGGATTCACCTCTGCTCACCATACATCACAAGCCACAACAATCAGCACGGCCACAGGAAGGCCAGCATCGGACACTGGAAGCGGGGGCAAAGCTCACCACTACTGACGAGCCGAGGTACACTATGATACACGACAGTGGCAGAATATGAGTAGGCCTACTTCAGAGACTAAAACGTAATGTACAAAGATCCCCAGCATGTTCTCCGCAGACAGGGAAGACTATGGGAGCTATATGACACAGATCACAAATCAGCACCTCTGGAACTTGAATCCTGGAACAGTATGGATGATAATGAGAAAGGACCAACAATGATAATGGAAGAAGCAAAGACAGAATATCTGCAATGAAAAATGGAGAAAGTGGTAGCTGCAGATACGATACAAGCAGGAATACTAAAATGTTTGAACCAAGAAGGAGTAAGGTTATGTAACAAAATATATGACGAGGATGAATAGCCAGAAGACTTTCTGACTTCTGTAATGATTCCAGTATCAAAAACTTAGTTATTTAGTTACTTACTCCATATATCAGATTCGCAATAAACTTTATGATTTGAAATGTGCCAACAGAACAAGCATTGAACACTTATATACAACTAAATTAAAAATTAAAAAATGATACTGATATGGCTGCATGCTGGCCATTTACAATTTTTTAAATGATTAATTATCTCTGTTCAGGAATTTGTCTATTGTTTAGGAGGAGTTGCTAAGGAGAAAGCTCTTCAACCTACATTTGAAAAAACTTCTGCTATCTGTCACACTTTTATTTCCATGGGTATATTGCAAAAGAGTTTTTATAGTGTGTTTTTCACCCCGTTCTCTGCCAGATTTAGATTCATTAAAGGGTAATATGGTTCATTTTTCCTTCTAGAAGCAAGGAACCAAGAAATACAGGGAGCCCAGGACAGATGGCCTCATTTCACATACAAGCAAAGTTACGTTAAGAATCATTAATGAATGACTGGAAAAGGTAACGAATGAGAATCTAGCTGAGATTTTGATTTTAGACACAAGAGATGCACTAGGACTCTTGTAAATTTTGGAAGAGAGGGTTATTGAAAGTGGAAGAAACCTTCGTGTGTGGAAAAAAGCATTTGACAGTATAACTTCATATAAGCTCGAAACTATAATAAGAGAAAAGAGAGTGGACTGGAAAATGGGACAACACAGAAACTCATTATATATAAATCAAAAAGTGTCAGTGAAAAAAAGAGGGGAAAACTTGAAGGAGTAAGTCCAGGCTTCTATCTATCTCACATCCTTTTTAATCTGTAATTAGTAAATATGACTGACCAGAGGCCATTAGATGACAAGGAGGTTAAACTTTGGATTTGTAGATGGAATACCAGATGTAGAAGTATGAAACCAGAATTTCCCTACAAACGGTGCTAGCCGTCAGTGTAGGGCCCGTGAGACTGTGTCTGCAGCGTCATCTGCTTCCTAGAATGACTGATGACGAATGTCAACATACAGTAACCAAAGTTCCGTACATCGGTATCTGTTTCAAACCTGCAAACATGTCAAGTTTTGTGCCTCCGAACTATGATTTGCGGACAGCATTGGTTTTCTGTTATCATTTGAAGAAAACTGCTGCAGAATTGCATCGAATGCTTGTCAAAGCTTTCAGCGAACATGCTTCTTGGGAAAACACAGCGTTTTGAGAGGTCCAAAAAATTCAAAAGTGAGATTTTGACGTGAGAAATGAAAGGCGGTGATTTTGACGTGAGATATGAAAGGCGCGGGAAACCACATAAAATGTTTGAAGGCAATGGATTGCAGACCTTATTGGATGAAGATGCAACTCAAACTCAACAGGAATTCATGGAACAATTCAGTGTGATGCAGAAAGCCATTTCTCTTCAGTTGAAAACTGTGGGAAAGCTGCAGAAAGTCAGAAAATGGGTTCCGCATAAACTGAAAGAAAGACAGCAAGCAAACTGAAAGACCACTTGTGAAATCTCGCTCGCCGGATGCAAAAGAAAGTCGTTTCTCCATTGAACAGTGACAGGTGAGGAAAAATGTATATATTTTGAGAATCCTAGGAGTCATAAATCATGGGCAAACAATCGACATTCACCGCAAGACCAAATCGCTTTGGAAAGATGACAATGCTCTGTGTTTGGTGGGATTAGAAGGGTGTCATCTATTGTCAGCTGCTAAAACATGGTGAAACTGTTAACACTGGTCGCTACCAACAGCAAATTATCGATTTAAATCTAGAATTACACAGAAAATGACCAGAATATGGAAAAAGGCAACACAAAGTCATATTGCTCCATATTGTCCCATCACACACAGCAAAATGGGTCAGTGAAACAATCGAGGCATTCAGTTGGGAAATACTAGGGCATGCGGCTTATTTTCCAGAATTGGCTCCATCCGATTATCATCTATTTGCATCACTGGGACAGGCTCTCTCTGAGCAATGCTTCAATTTGTATGAAAATGTACGAAAATGACTTGCTGACCGGTTCACTTCAAAAGAAGAACTGTTTTTTTGGCATGGTATTTAACAGCCTGCTGGAGAGGTGGGAGAAATGTATAAATAGCAATGGAGATTATTTTGAATAAAATATTGTTTGTCAGTTTCAAACAACAGATGTGTAATTATTTCAGCCAAATTCTGTTTCATACTTCTATGCCTGGTATTCCATTCAGTAACAGAAGAAAAAGAATTACTAGACATAGTAATACCAGCAAAGCTACTGGATATATTGAGGGACTGAAAAGCAATACAAAGGAAAGAAAATAATGGCACTAGGAGAAAATAAATGGGTAAGAACATGAGCAAAGCTTTTAATATCAAGGAAGCAGGTTAGAAGCTGATTAGAAGAGTAACACAGAAACTAAAACCAGGAAAGCAATAGCAAAAGAGGCATTTTGTAAGAGAAGGAGAATTTTCTGTAGAGTATGGACAAAAATTTGAGAGAAAGACTAAAAAAGTGTTTTGTATGGAGTGTCCTCCTGTGTGGTGCTGAAACACGGACACTGAGGCAGAAAGATAGAGTAAGGCTGGAGGCTTTTAAGATGGAGACTTTGCGGAGGATAGAAAGAATAAGTTGGATGGATAGACTGAAAAAAAAGGATGCTGAGAAACAAAGAGCAAGACTGAATATGATAAAAGGGAGGAAACACATGTTGATAAAGAAGGAGAGGGTTTGAGGGTTATGCGAAAGGGAAGAGGAGTTGTGGGATGAGGTGGTTTCAGATCCTGAATGATGTGATGTATGGAGGCAAATACAGCAGCATTAAGAAAGAGGCAGTGGAGTGCAGGAAATGGTGACACAATGTACCTACTAATACAGCAGAACACTGATGACAGAATTCCCACGAGCCACTGAATCTTGCTCGCAAACAAGGAACTGTTCAGACAAATGGCATAGATATTTTTAGTAACCCTACCAGACATGTAGATGGATGATAAAGACACATCAATATTATGACGTTGCACATGTCCAGTGAGGGCAGCTGTGGTGGGAACGAGATCAATATCACAGAAACCCATTAATGTTCAGGTGAACGTTGGTTCTTATCCCTTGCCTCATTCAGATTAACTTTATTCTAAACATGGGAATCTACTCTCCAAAATTGATCTTGCAAAGGTATAATTTCTGCTGGTTCTTGACTAAAATCCTCAGAAGATGCAAGTATTGAACATTCCATTCGGACTATATCAATATAATTAATTGGTAGCCTTTCAGCATGGCTAGAGCTCCTGCCATCTTCAAAAGTTTCTTGAACAAGCTCAAGTTGATGACAGTCTAGCAACTGGTCAAACAGCAAACATTTGCACAATTTCCATAATCGAACTCTCACATTGTCTCGGTGTGATTGATTAACAGTGTACTTCCAGGTGATATGGTGAGTTGTTGCTTCCACTTCGCGCACAATATTTCGATGACTGACCCAGCCGTCTTGTTCAGGTGCTGTGAGTTTTGTTGTTACGTGCACTCACTGACTGTGAGTCCCTATTTATAACCGAGTTCAATTCCTGACACCCGCTATGCCCATTGGTGCTCTTTTGTTTTTCAGAACTTGCCCTGATATTCTGTGAAATGCCAACTACGATGGCCAGCAAGATTTTAATAAACTGAGTGCCATATCCGAAGCATTATTTAAATTGAAACCACTATTCCTGTTATTTAGGTTTTCTGACATGTTTTGACAGACTCCTTAATTCTGCTATCCGAAAAACTTGACGTCTGCTCTGTGATACTGCTCTTATCATATTTAATTTCATGATTACATTTGCGGCAGTTCTCGGTGACTATTGATTTTCTCGGTTATTTTAGTCAGGTGTGTCACTGATGTTCCTTGTGTCTCTGCTCGACTGTTCTGACAGTCTGCTGAGCATAAGACATTCATGGAATATGGTACTTGGCTAGCTTTTAGGCATCTAGATCATCTTTAACATTAGAAAGGACATTTTTTATCATAGTTGAAGGGAGTGAAATACACTGGATGTCAGTTTCCCTAGGAGTCTACCTATCTGTTCGTGGGTGAGGTACTTCTTCAGTGAGCCTCTCCTTGTCTGAAAGTGTTCAACATCTGCGGATCAGTGTCTTTAGCACTGAATCTCTTTGTGACAAATGGTGATGGCTCGAGCCATGGAGATAGAGGTCAGTATAGGTAGATCTGTCTTGTTCTCTTAACTGACACATTGAGGAAAGGTAGTCCTCCTGCTCGCAACTTGAACGCAGTTTTCCAAAATTCCTTCACCAGGAAAGATGAATGGAATAATCCAGAATTTGAAACACGAACAGCTGCTAGCATGAGTTTCTTAGAAGTAGATACCTTAGGGGTTGCGAAGCAACTCAAATCGCTTGATACGGGCAAGTCTTCAGGTCCAGATTGTATACCGATTAGGTTCCTTTCAGATTACGCTGATACAATAGCTCCCTACCTAGCAATCATATACAACCGCTCGCTCACCGATAGATCTGTACCTACACATTGGAAAATTGTAATCCATCTAACTATAGACCTATATCATTGACTTCGGTTTGCAGTAGGGTTTTGGAGCATATACTGTATTCAAATATTATGAATCACCTCGAAGGGAACGATCTATTGATACGTAATCAGCATGGTTTCAGAAAACATCAAGTAGTATTTTATATCTGTTTCCATATTTCTCCTCAGGTTGAAGTTTACAGTATGTTAAGTCATTTTGTTTGTCAAGACTCAAATAAAGATCATTCTTAACATGCATTTCCTTAAGAGTTTGTGTCATAGAATTCATTTTATTGTCTATTTCACTGTATGAAACACATTCTTTTTGCATCATTTTTGTAATTAGAGATGGAACACATGATATTTTTTCTCAGTGAATGCTTATTATAAATCTCAGTGTTCTCTCCTTAATAATACACTGCTTTGAGATTCTAAGTCTAGGAACTGTATGATACAGCGAAAATCTTTCAACAATGCCAACAAAGCAACTGTCTCACTAGAAATGCAACAGATATGAAACAGCTTTTTAACTTTCACGTAACCAATGACACATATAGCCACCACAATGTTTCAAGTTTTGCAGCTGTATGTGCTTTACTGAAAATTTTATAAAGTTCATCTAACAAGCATTCAAAGTTATGAACAGCATTTCCATCACTAAAAACTAGTTAAGAAACAAGGTCCATCCTATGAGCCATACAATGTACACTAATCAGGCGTGCAGATATTTTTTCATAATTCTAGCTGCAACACCTTATTTTTTACCAGTAAACACTGCTGCTCCATCCGTACCAAATCCTACAACCTTTCCTTTAAGAATTTCCCCACCTATGCCATCTTCTGAGATAGCTTGGATAATTTTTTCTTCAAGAGACTTTGCATCAGCATTTGGCACTGGTACTAATTTACAGAAACAGCAGCATGCGTTGTTTTGACTATTAACATATGTAACATATAAAATCAAATATTTTTCAGGTATCCATTCAGTTGACTTATCCACAGAAACGGAAAAAAATCAAACAATGGAAAATCCAGGATGGATTGTAACAATATTATGAGAAGGAAAGTTGCTACTCACCATAGAGTGGAGATGCTGAATCGCAGATAGCCACAACAAAAAGACTCTCACAATTATAGCATTCGGCTGTTAAGGCTTTCATCAACAAAACATGCACGCACACACACACACACACACACACACACTCTACACTCATGCAAATGCAACTCATGCACTGAGTTGCATTGGTGTGTGTGTGTGTGTGTGTGTGTGCACATATGTCTGCCTTTTGATGACGTAGGCCTTAACGTCCGAAAGCTCTAATTGTGAGAGACTTTTTTGTTGTGGCTATTTGTGACTCAGCATCTCCACTATAGGGGAAATGGAAAAAAAGTCAATTAGTTACACAAAATTAACTAATTTTAAAAGTAGCTGTTCCACAATAAAATTAGCCATTGGTGCTGCGGTCTTATCTCTATGAAGATGTGTTCTGAGATTTACGCCATTTACAATTTGTAGCTATTTAAGTTCTGGAGGGTCAGAAAACTCCTCTCTCATTTTGCACCCACACAAAATGATTGTCTCACCTTAATAATAGCAGCCAAGTTTTCCTTCCGATTTTTTAAATATTGCTCACGGAGTGAGAAGGTCTTCTCATCTCATCCTGTCCAATAAGTCTCCCCTGACCCAGGGTTCTGTGTGACTTTTCTGAACTGTACCCCTTTCCCTAAACGTCTCCAGTTCTTTTCCCTCACCCCTCTTCCTTCCCCTGCAATTCTTCAGCCAGGAGGAGGAGCCACTGGCCCCAAAAATTTGTAAAAGTTAAATCTTTTTGTGTGTGTACCCGAGCTGCTGCTTGGTGAGTAGATTTTTTTTATCTATCCATTTAATTATATCATCAATAATTGATTATTTTCATTGTAATACATGTACTAGGATACACTGCTGTTCATCAAGTAAACAAGTTGCTAAACAGTGGACAACTCGCAGTAAAAAGATGGAAATCACTTAGCTTCTGGCCAAAACTGTTTGTTGCACTAACAAACACACGTACAACTCGGACAACTATCATTACGTCCTAACACTAGCGTTAGAAGGCAACAGTGGATATGTGGGTTGTGTGTGCAAGTGACAAAGGAATTTCTTCAGAAACTAAGTTATTTTACATCTTTACAAGTACATGTTCACTATAAAGCATCTCCTCTATATGGTAAGTGGCAATCAGTCCTTATATATATGTTATAGGTAAACATTTCTTTGGTGAACACTGGCAAGGATGTCTCATGTTATTAACAAAATTAGTCCCCACTTTCTGTACCTATGCACTTTTCCCATCTAAACAATATCTAAACAATAGACTCTTACGAACTCTACATATGAAAAGCTAATCTGAAATGTATGTTTTTTACCTGAGCTGAATTTACAAGAAATATCTCCATTCACATGAGGACAAATGTAAAATACGTATTATGCATGAAGTCGCAGTGCCTGCCTGTACAGACAGGTGGTCAACACAGTGGAGCCTCACTTAACAAGCACCTCCCATAACGGCACAATTCGCATAATAAGCACAACAAATTCTAAGAAAATGACTCACCAATTGATCGTGTGCCACGGAAACATTCAAGAATATGAACACCTTTCATTGTTAGCAGCGGCATATGGACAATGTCTTTAGTATCTGCTGCAGTCTGAGTTTAGCGCTCTTTCTGCTACCGTCTTAATGCAGCTTGTGATCACACACTTCTCTGAACTTGTGTTCACAGTGTTTTTTGTGTGCAACTCATAATAACATTTGCAGAAATGTCCCCAACGATAAAGCCGCAAGAAGATGACCGTAAGAGGAAGAAAATGACTTACAAATGAAACATAAAATCGTTGAAAAACATGAGCGTGGTGTGTGTGTTGCTGATCCAGCAAGCGTGAGCAATCAGTCTACACCAACCATTTGCACTATGCTCAAGAACAAGTACAAGATTAAGGAGATAGATGCTTCAAAGGGAGTGACAAGAGTATCACTTCATAGGGAGTGACATGAATATTTAAACAATGGTCTCGTATTCTGGATGATGTCATAGAGTTGCTCCTTATATGGATAAATGAAAAGCACTTGCAGGGGGACACTATTACCAAGAACATCATTTGTGGGAAGGCAAGAATGTTTTTTGCTGACTTCATTAAGAAGCTGCCAGGATCATCAGTGGCCGAAGTAGTGTTTAAGAGAAGCTGTGGGTGGTTCAAGAAGTTTAAGAGAACTGGCATCCACAACATTGTGAGACTTGGCAAAACAGCCAGCTCTGATACAAAGGCAGCACAGAACTTCATCAGCAACTTCAGGATTCTTGTAGATTCTGAGGGTTATCTGTCACAACAGGTTTTTAATTGTGACGAGGTAGGTCTATTCTGGAAAAAGATGTTGAAGCGTACCTTTATAACAGCAGAGGAGAATGCATTGCCCAATCACAAGGCAATGAAAGACTGTCTTGCACTGCTATTCTGTGCCAATGCAAGCAGCGATTTGAAAATTAAACTTCTGCTTATTTACAATTCAGAAACTCTACGAGCCTTCAAGAAGTGTAAAGTCCACAAGAGCAGGTTAAATGTGATGTGGAGGTGCAATAACAAGGCTCGGGTGACACATGATCTTTCTTGTGATTGAATCAAATGAAGTGTTTGGTCCTTTGGTGAAAAAATACTTGCTCAAGGTCAATCTGCCACTCCATGTCTTGCTTGTTATGGACAACACTCGTGCCCATTCTTCAGGCCTACATGTTCACCTCCTTGAGGAATTTCAATTCATCAAGATGCAATTTCTGCCTCACAACACAACTCCATTACTCTTGCCTATGGACCAGCAGATTATTTCTAACTTTAAGAAGCTATACACTAAAGCACTCTTCGAGCATTGCTTCGAGTTGATTGAAGCTCACTTCAACATCATTGCCTGCGTCAAGATAATCATATTGGCATGGGAAGGGGTTACCAAGAGAACTCTTACCTATGCTTGGGAGAACCTTTGGCTGGAGTGCATTAACTAATGTGACTCTGAGGCATTTGAGTCAGTACCTGTGGAGCCTGTGGTCAATGAGATTGTGTCTTTGGCCAAGAGCATGGGGTTAGAAGTGGATATCAATGAGATTGTGGAACGGCCGAAGAGCTTATGGAGATACAGTGTGTTTCACAGCAGAGATAACATAACAGTTATTGGTGTTTACAGGCCACCTGCAGCAAATACAGATACCTTTTTTGTAAATCTTTCTGACTTGCTTGTATATATAGACACAACATTTTCTGGGCCAAATGGTCATGTAAATATTATAGTTACAGGGGATATAAATATAGATTTATTAACAAATGATGTCAGCACCAAAAAGTTACATCGTCTGTGTGATGAATTTAACATGACCCCACTCATTCGGGAACCCACTAGAGAAATTGGCAATAGTAAAACATGTCTTGACAACATAATAACAAACATGACCCACCTATCCCAAGGTGCATCGGTTTTAAAACTAGCAATCTCAGATCACCATGCAGTACAGCTTAAATTGGAGCTCCATGAGGCCCCCACTGTTACCACAAAGCAACAGTTTGTAACTAAAAGAATAATGTATAATGACAACATAAATAGACTAAACTGCATGCTAGCACAAATAAAATGGTTTGAAAATAATAGCTTTTCATATGATAGCTTTGCTGCTGACTTCTATTACTGCTTTGATACCACATGCCCAGTTGTAATCACAAAAATGAAACAAACAAAAAATATAAACAAAAATATTTGGGTAAATAGTAATGTCACTGAAGCGAGGGAAAAATTAAAACTATTCTACAGTGCAATGCTGAATAATAGAGAGATTCCTGAGCTAAAGGAAGCCTTCAAAATATATCAAGCACACTATAAGGACTTACTCACACAGACCAGGAGCAACTATGTTGCAAATAAGCTTCAAAACTCACACAACTTAACTTCTGGCATCTGGGCAGTCATAAACAGTTTTAGAACCTGCAACGACAAATTCTGTATGGACTTTACTATTAACCACAATGGCATGCTCATAAAAGACCAACTGGAAATTGCAAATATTTTTAATGAATATTTTTCTTCTGTAGGGGAAGCCATAAATGACAAACATAAAAACATGCACTACAGTTTTAAAGGTAATACATCTGACCACAGTATATCTCTAGACCCCACAAACTGTGCAGAAATAATGGGCATCATTAGCTCTCCAAAACCCTCTAATTCAGCTGGGCATAATGGCCTAAATACTAATGTTTTAAAAGCCTGTAGCCAAAATGTCTCTGTGCCTCTGTCTGCAGCAGTCAACAATACAATAGAATCAGACTAAAAATAGCACAGGTAACACCCATTTTTAAGAAAGGTGACAACAACAAAATAGAAAACTACAGACCAGTCTCAATCTTTCCTGTCTTTTCCAAAATAGTTGAGAAAGTTATATACAACCGGATTATAAACTTTCTTAACAAACACAACCTGATGTTCAAAACTCAAAATGGATTCCTGAAAGGTAAATCAACTGGCACTGCAACTGCTCAACTAATTGAAGAGGTGTTAGGGAGTATTGAAAGCAAGGAACATGTGGCAGGTGTATACCTAGACCTGGAAAAAGCCTTTGATTGTGTGAACGTTGACATCCTATTAGAAAAGCTATGGAACATGGGCATTAGAGGCGCTGCTTATGACCTAATAAAGTGTTATATGAACAACAGAAAACAGTTTGTTCTACTTAAAACGGAAAGTGTTGTCTACAAATCAGAGATCACGTGCATAAAATATGGCGTGCCCCAGGGCTTGGTGTTGGGCCCCCTTCTGTTCTTTATCTATGTAAATGATATTAAATACTGTACTGTAAATTACAAAATTGTTCTGTGTGCCGATGACACCTCCATTGTATGTAAAAAGGAATCATGTAATGAACTAGAGGCCGAGTGTAATAATGTGACAAAAGAAATTGTTCAGTTTTTTAATGAAAGCCACTTAAATGTAAGCACCAGTAAAATATGTTTGATGGAGTTTAACAAAAGTAGTTTAAATAATGAAATTAAATTATACATGGGCAACGAATTGGTAAAGAAAGAGTCTACTGTAAAATTCCTTGGCGTAACAATCCAAAGCAACCTGAAATGGGACACATATATTGACTCCCTAGCAACTAAGTTGTCAAAAAATATATTTGCAATCAGTACTATTAGCAAGTTCTGTAGAGACATTGTAGTCCTAAAGACTGCATACCATGCTCTTTTCTCCTCTCACTTGAACTACGGTATTGAAATTTGGGGGGCAACAACAAAAGTTAATCTAGATAAGCTACTAATTCTTCAAAAACGGGGTGTGAGAATAATCTGTGGAGCAAAATATAGGGAATCTTGTCGCAACTTGTTTCCAAAGCAGAGGTGTTAACTGTTATAAACACATACATTCTAAAAGCCATATTGCTTGTGAAAAGACTGCACCCAAACACTTATTCAGATTTCCACCAGTACAATACTAGAAATTAAAAAAAAAGATTTTACATTGGCAGCCACAGAACAGCACTTTATGAAAAGGGGCCTCAGTACGCAGGTATAAAATTAGCTAATGCACTGCCTAGTGCACTCATGGCTCTTCCTACAATTAAGCTGAAACATCAGCTTAAGAAATTTTTAGTAAAACACCCTTTCTACACATTAGAAGAGTACCATACTTATATGAAGAACAACAAACGCTTTGTGAAATTATGTGAATAGAAATGAGTAAACATCTTATCGTAATTTTGTTGTAAATTAATGACGTATTCAGAAGAATGTGTCCTGTGTATTGTACAAATAACTTCAATCATTACTGTTTCTTTGTACATGTGCAGTGTACCATTCGATGTTGAATAAAGCTATTACTATTATTAATTATTATTATTATTATTAGGAGGAGGAGGAGGAGGTAGTAACAGCAAGTTTCTGGCACAATAAGATAAATGCTGAAAGCATGGGAATAGGTTGCATCATACATTCAAAATCATCATCCCAATAAAGCAGTGGCCATGCACGCTACAAATTTATTTGACGATAATGCTATGTCACATTTTCACCAAGTGTTGAAGCTTCGGCAGAAAAAAAATGGTTATAGGTAGTTATAGGTAACTTCCTAGTTGAAAAAAATTAGTTGTGTATGAATAATGAAGTACATAATACTGTATGTATAGTTTTCTTTGAGTAAATGGCATGAATAAGATGTAACTTTTAGTAGTTTTTCTGCATGGAACGTATTATTGTATTTTAAATTAATTATATGGAATATATTGTTTCATTTAACAAGTACTGTATTCCAATCTTAAGTGTGAAGACTGAAAACTTTACCTTATGACACTATATTTAGCAATAAATATACCCCTCTTCATCTCTATTAATGCATGGTAATACAGTATGACTATTGTTTCAGAGTTGCTATGCTAATTTTGTGTTCGTAATATAACAGTCCACAATTTACACACACATATGTGTGAACAATAATGTTGTCTGACTGACATTTTACACAGTGAAACAAAAGTATCGTATGTATTGTATTGTTTCCAACTCTTAACATTTCCTGCTGATTATTTCTATTTTGTGTTCTTAATTACTACACATGTGGTTAGAAGTCCATAATTGTGTTAGTTCTATCTGTACTGACAACAATGAGTAGTATGAAGATTAAATGCTCTCTTAAACTTTCTTTTTCCTCAGTACAAAGTTATCCAGGAATCTAACTCTTGATTCTAGTGTAGAATTTTACAACAAAGAAGGGTTGGTTGATTTGGAAGAAGGGACCAAACAGCGAGGTCATCGGTCCCATAAGATTAAGAAACCATCCTGGCATTAGCATTTTAGGGAAATCACGGAAAACCTAAATTAGGATGCCTGGTCCTGGGTTTGAACTGTCGTCCTCAGAGTCCAGTGTGCTAAACACTGCGCCACCTTGCTCGGTAAATAAGAAGGTAGTGAGTTCATATAGGAATCTAAGTCTACCAGATGGTGACTTGCATGTCAGGTGCGGCAGGCAGAAGTAAATTTAGTAATTCTCAAAGCTAATGTAGCAGTTAACACTGGTGAAGAAGCCATTTGTCACATTCTGTTCAATGGGAATTGCCCACAGCTGTTATTTATATAAATTTTAGTATCCAAGGATGATCTAGGTTCCCCGCGAAGCCCCGAGTATCGACAGAGAGAACACGATGGAGATACTCGGACTCCAAGTGACAGTTGTGGCTTGTGTCCATATGCGGTACGGCTGCCAGTGTAAGCACGTAAGATGGTGCCGCCCTCTGACGACTGTTGACCAATATACCGCAGCCTGGAGATTCTGACCAGTCTCTCACTAGTTACCACTGAAACCACCTGCTTCATTCTGCCACTCTCCTTGTTACCACCAGTGCACATAATCATAAACCCTGTATCTACCTAGTAGACTAGGAAAGAAAATAAATGGTCTTTTCCTCCAGGTGTTAATTTATATGGAGGTTAAGTTAACTTGTCTTAGCGTACTTTTGAATATACCATACCGTACATTTGGGGAACTCTGAAATGATATATAGTTATAATTCTAATTAAAAATAAAAATGAACAATTCAGATGAGGAATGGTTATTAGTCAGCTGCCAGAAAGAGCAACATCTCAAGAAAGGACAAAATACACATGGACGAACTGTGACTCTATCAGAATTGCTGCACTTGTTCTTACAGCTGTTGCTCTTGTGTCTTGCACACACACACTCCAAATAAGTGCTATTAATGAGAAGTAGCAAACTTTTACAAAGAATTAATAATGTACATACTGTGGAGCTCCTATAGAAGAACTAAAGCAAATCATCGGAAATTACTACTTAAAACCAGGGCCAAGAGAAATACATCAAAAATACGTAGGAAATATCAGGGGTAATGTGTGGTTATCTTATCCTTACCTACTTACGAAGCAGAAAGTAACTATTGGCATTTCTTCCCCCAGCATTTCTGCTCTCACCAATCAATCTGCTTCAACATGTTGTATGCCACTCATCTATGATACTTTTATTTATGAGGTTTTTATCCATTTGTCAAACACAGTCACTGTTTGTTTATGAAACAATTCGTGTGTTGTCATAAGAAATATGAAAAACTAACCAATAAGAATATATGATAAGTACAAAACTGATTGGCAGAAATTCTTTAATTTTTAATCAACACAAAAGTTCTCACATTCAATAATAGTACAATCATTGTGAAATTTTTGTTTGGAATTTTTAGTACATATGGTTAATTTTACACTGGCAAAATAAAAACTAAAATATATAGGACCATTCATCACAGAGAAAATTGCTTTTATATACTGAGAAGCAGCAAAGCAAAATATGTTTTAATTTTACCTTGGTTTCAAGCATAAAATTCACTTTATACTGTTCCACTGCTGTAACTGTATTATAGAATACAAAATACTTCTGCAGAAGATATTTGCATTAAAGCCATGAAGTTGTTTTTCTTTTTTCTGTTTTTCTTTTACATGGTCACAAAAATATTTACGATTAATGAAATACTGAAAGAAAATTTTAATGCAGTTTTGTAGCTAGCAACATTTGTTTTACACATTTAATTACAAGAAATTTACAGTAAAATAATCATTGTATCATTCTACTCCTGTATGTTATTAAAATAACAGTTTCTCTTTTTTTCATAAACGACCTGCTCATTCATAATACTGCACAAATTTCAGCATAAACTGTATGCTCATACAGAAGAAAACTGAGTATATTTTGCAATTTAATGTTCTATTGTTACATGGTGTAAGAAGGCCTTATTCACTTTTTAATTGTAGTATTAACATGACACTTCAAAAATACTGAAATACTTGAATGATCACATCTCTGTTTTAGGAAATTGTGATCAAAGTTTAAAAATTCCTACAAGCAATTCTGATAACATAACTTATACTCTCCCTTGTAAATAATCAGTTTCACTTTGTATAGGTAGTTTCAGTAGTTTCTGTTCTCAGGACTCACTCATTAGTAATGTTAAAATAAATTATATAGTAAGCATAAGTTAAAATTGGGATATGTACATAAGAAAGTGAGATTCTAGTGAAAGATTAGACTCTCCCATGTTTTGCTATACAGCATGACAGTTCATATGTGTGTGTGTGTGTGTGTGTGTGTGTGTGTGTGTTGTTTGTAATGAACCAATAAAAGATAACTTTAAATAGGCTAAACTTTACACATTTTTCAGTCTAACTGGCAAATATTTACATACTGAATGTGTTCAGAATGGACACTGATATCACTTTCCCATGCTTATATTTTTATGTACCTCCCATGCTAAAATTTTGCGTTTGCTTTGTCAAAATACAAGTTTCATAAGCTTTTACAATGAACTATTGAAATAAATTACACAGAATAGTTTTGTGAACACTTAACTGTTTATGGAATGAACATAAATTATGAAGTGCATGTGTTGATGTGTTCTCCAAACAATGCAGGCATTTTAAGTGAATTATTAACAAAATTGCTTTTGTTCTTTTATGTGACACACAGTTTTCACTTATACTGCTCTGTGTGTGATGGCACCACTTACAAAAATTAGTAATATTTCACAAGTGAGCATTACTGGAAAACATACTGACAAATTTCTATGTTCATACCTTCATTGACTAGAAGACCTATTAGTCCTTTCAATCCTCTCTCTCTCTCTCTCTCTCTCTCGCACACACACACACACACACACACACACACACACACACACACACACACACACACACACACACACAGAGACGCCATGTGTTCATCTGCAGTCTTCCACGTTAGAACAGAAAATATAAACAGCAGTAAGATTTTCAAACTTTCTCTGAAGAACATCTTAGTGACCACAGCACAACTGCAATGCCTGATCAAAATAATGAGTAAATGTACATTGACCACTCAAATGTGTACACTAAAGATACTTTTATTACCTCTTAGCAGACCCTTATAAACACTTATTGGTCAAAAACTGCTTCAAAAGTGAATGGGTTAAATATTTAAATATGCAGAAAATTTCTGTTGGCGATAGACACACACTTCATAGTGCCATAAAAATGAAATATTTGTATTTTTGTGCAGTGGTGAATTACCAGTCAACAATTTCTTCACTTTTTTGAGACAGAATTATACACTCTGTAAGAATATGGACATGTTCTATTATATCACTTTCTGGCCAGATCACTTACAATACAGTGCATGTAATATTTCAATCAGTATCATTCTCAGTGTGAAATGAAATTTTGCTTTATGCATGGTATTGCATCCAATAAGGTGCTCAACAATCCTGGAGAACATATAATCTTTTATTCTGGTGATTAATTAAGTAGCCACTGACTTCTGAAGAAAGAACTAAACATTGATATAATTCTATTTATGAAATTAAAAAATTACCAAATAAAATTTAATTATATGTAAAATATACCATAGCATTTGGTTTTAATAAAAAAATGAATGTTCTTTCTTCGCTGTAATGTTGCTCATCTAATGTAAAAATATACTAATTTTACATTATACAGATCTTACTAAAAAGGCATATAAATTTTTTTATTATGTTAAAAATGGAGGTAACAAATATTAATGGTCAAAATATCATACAGAATTTGAAAGCCTGACTGCACACTATTTTCCATACAGCTCATGGTAACTGAATACGGTCCACGACAACAAATCAGAAATTTAAAAGTTATTACAAGTGTAAGATATAGCTTAATAACCATGTATGGAACAGTAATCTTTGCCAATGGAAATATATTTTCAAATATTGTACAGAAACAATTAGTTGTCAACAGCTTACTACTCAACAATTAGAGAAAATTTTTCATAACAACAGCTAAATGTGCATACATGAAAGAGCATATAGGAGAAAGGCACATCACATTTCAAATATACCAATTATTGAAGAATTATAAATAACTGAAAGTTATACACTGTACATCACTTTATATAAGCTTCAAAGAGACTTATTTAATGAAGAGGCACTAGGACACACATAGGTCCTTTTGTGTGGGACTTTCCACATGTCAGTCATTGTATTTACTGAAACCTCCTGTGCCAGTGTCATGTTCATCTTACTGTCATTACTAAAAATATAAATTTTCACCACAAAATTCTGCAAATACAAGGAAGAAAATAGTCTAATGGCCTATCCAGTCAGCAATATACACTGTAAAACTTTTCTTGATCGCTTACATAGCAAACTCGTAACAGGTGAGATATTGAAAATCCACCTGCTTGCAGTTTTATGATTTTTTTTTTTCATTGTCATACTACAGGCTTCAGCTCCTGAAAGTGAAGTGAAAGGATGCTCATTCTACAGCTCCTAACTATTTCACCCTGAATGCTAAAAATGCATTTATAACTACCTGCATAACTACAGTATTTATTTCGCCAAACCACAAATATCAACCAGCACTGGCCTGTACAGTTGTACAGAAAGTGTCTGCTTTTTCCTGACATAAGATCACCATTCTGTCAAATCATGAGGCAAAAATAACATGAAAATGTAACAGAGATGTATTATTTGTGATATGCAGTAATTATCATGAGTCAATCAACTTTTGTTGTGTTATACTGACTGCTTTTTAGAAAAAATGTAATACACTCAACACAAAAGAGTTTCTCACCATTATAGTATCAATTACTGAACTTCTTATACTCTGGGCATTAATCATAATTGTAGCATTTAAGTACTTACAAAAGTGATATGTCAATATACAGAAAAAGAAGTATGGAAAAAGAGTGAGGAACTTAGAAAATCAAACTAACAGTGAACACATCACAGTTATTTTGCTGCATCTTGGATGTCATATTAATTATGCCAATGAAAACTTCAAGCAGTACAGGTCATATAGGCTTAATTACAGGTCTGAATGAAGTGTATATGCACAAAATACACGCTACTGGAGTTCACTGTATGACAAAAATCTGCCTTCCAACATTTCCCATTTATGATAAAACCTGGGACGGATTTGAACAATGACAGCTTTATTTCCTTATTTCTTGCTGTGTCCATCTCACCTGCTGTTCTCCCAAGACACATAATGTTACAATAAGAATTATCAGAAATGCTCATTCATGATAATATTCCTCTCCAATAGAATACATGTTTATACAACTTTTATTCTATATTTTCAGTACACAATTGTAAGACAAAATGTATAAACCTAAAAGAAGCACACACAGATTTATAGAGTAACACAAAATAAAACTAAGCACTTTTTAGACAGTACATCCTATTTAATCTTCAAAAGATTTTTTTTAAATTTTCCAATGACTACCTCTGGAAGGGCACAGCTCTTACAGACACACTGTTTGTTGAAAACCGAGGGTTGGGCTGTCACATTCTGATTTTTGATGTTGACATACTGAGGAATCCTCCCTGTGCAAAAATACACTTTGCAGCATAATAAATGAGAATAAAAACCACAATTTTTTATTTCACTGAGAGTGATTGGCCTAGAATTTTGTTTCTATTTCATACAAAACTGGTCTGATAACCAGAGCATTTAAAATATATTTTAGCAAAACAACCAGAGAATTCAGAATTCCACGACAATTTCCTGTCAGAAATGCAACTGGCCTTCTTTGAATGTGCATATCCTTCACTCACATTCTAGTTTAACAGAATTTTCCTCCGTATTACATGTCCTGGAACATCATCCGAAAAAGACAAAATACGCAGTGTTCCTTGTAGACAAGTTTTGCAAACTTTGCAAGTAACAACCAGGATTATTCATTGTCACTGATAACTTGTAAAGTGCCTTACAATCACCTCAGTTTAACAATCTTCAGCAGAAACACAAAAGTTAGCACCTGAGTAATGCGATGAGCCCAGTACAACCTGAAAAAGAAATATTTGTCATTAAACTGTGACAGTTTCATAATATTAATTTTAAAGTGTCCTATTTATGATCAGACCTTCATATCAGCTACAGGTGTTTGTTCATTCAACTATTACAGACTTAGAATCATTACAGCAATGAAGTGATAATGCTTGGAAGTGAAACTACCAGAGAACATAAATGAATTGGTCAATATCAAGCTGAGAGCTGCTTTGTGTTATTGGTTCAAATGGCTCTGAGCACTATAGGACTCAACATCTGAGGTCATCAGTCCCCTAGAACTTAGAAGCACTTAAACCTAACTAACCTAAGGACATCACACACATCCACGCCCGAGACAGGATTCGAACCTGCGATCGTAGCGGTCGCGTGGCTCCAGACTGAAGCGCCTAGAACTGCTCAGCCACGCCGGCCGGCATGTATTATTGGTGTAATAGTTTAATGTCAGATACAATATCAGAACACTCAAGGATATAAAATGAGTTGGCTTTTTCATTTTTAATGTGTTATGGGTCTACACACTCAAAATTTTCATAACAACAGACAAAGTAGTTCCTTTAGTGAACATTGCTCACAAAATTGAAACTATCTACGAAGTTGGAACCTTGTAACACACCCTAAATTTCTGCTTATGACAGTGATCATGTTGATATCCATCTGAAGTGACAAGTAAAAATTTGTGCCAAGACCAGTCCTGGAATCTGCATTTCCAGAATTTTGCGAACGGTTGTGTTACTAGTAGGCTACCCAAGCATTCGACCTGGCTCAACCCCAAGTCTCACAGGCACTCAGCGTTAGGAATGCTCACACATCATAGTAACAACACCATTTCAAAGGAACCAAGGCAGAGTGCCTGGCTGACTTAACCCAACTGACGTATTCTGCAGTGTATACAATGTGACTTGAGCCTTTCGAGTCAAATTTAAACAGGTGATAATGGGCCCACATCCAATTATATTGAGATAGGGAACCAGTGGTCAGAAATACATATTTATTGTGTTATTATTATTTAACTGGATAGATAAAAAATCTACTCACCAAGTGGCGGAAGAACGCACACATAAAAGACTGTTGTGACTGGCAATTTCCGGAGCCAGTGGCTCCTTCTTCAGGCAGAAGGGTTGAAGGGTGAAGGAAAAGGTCTGGGAAAAGGATTGGATTTTCGGAAAGTCACCCAGAACCATGGGTCAGAGGAGACTTACGATACGGGATAAAAAGGAAAGACTGATTGTGGGAATGCATCGGACGAGATTCTACATCGGCATGACTACCACCAAATTATCAATTAGCACGAATGGCACGGGCAGAGGGTATATACTGGTAACTCGCAATATCCTGTTGCAGAACGTGCTCTACAACATGACATTCATGACCCTGGCACCTGTTTCACACACACACGCACCACTGGGATTCTTCCCCCAGATACCAGTTTCTCAGAACTCCACAGGTGGGAAGTAGCACTGCAACATGTTCTCGGTTCTCGCCACCCACCTGGCCTTAATTTATGTTAATTTCTTCCTTGAGTCTCGGCTTTTCTTCACTGTAACTGCTCTTTGCTTCACTCAGTTCTAGTTTTCTACATCTTTCATTGTCATTCCGGTCTATTTTTCACCGCCCACTCCCACTTCTGTTACATACAGTGCACTTGGCTTACTCACTCTTATTAACTCATGCACGATCTTTTAGTAGTACTCTCTGCTTGCTTATAACCCTGTCTTCCACCTTTAAGCAGTTCTGGGTGACTTTCCCAAAATCTACCCCTTTTCCTAGACCTCTCCAGTCTTTTTCCTTCACCCTTCTGGCATCCTCTTCAACCCTTCTGCCTGAAGAAGGGGCCACTGGCTCTGAAAGCTTGCCAATCACAACAGTCTTTTATGTGTGTGTTCTGTCACCGCTTGATGAGTAGATTTTTTTAAGTATACAATTAAATAATTTCATCAAAAATTGATTATTTTTGGTGTTTTATTGTGTTATGGATCCTTCGAAGCGTGTGTTTCGCAGGCAAGTTGATGGGTACTTGTTGCTGGGGGTAAGACACACAGTCTAAAACAGTCTCCTCAAAGTCTTGGCCGGCTGTCTGTGGCATGAATGACACTGTCTCTCAAGAGGTGGTATTCACACAACTTCTTCCAATTAGGATGAGGTGTTGGGAAAGTGTTCTCTACACATTCATGTTGCTATACAGACACACTCCATCCCATCACACCATTCATTAAATGCACATCTGCCTGCTGTCATTACGAGTTGCGTTCTGTCTTTGACTACGCACCTTGCACTGTACACAGTAACACATCTCACCGTGGACACGACAAGCTGTCTCATACAATGGACAACTGACACCAGAGATAGTGGTGTGTATGCGGCACAGGTTAACGTGCCGATGCGACACATGGGGTCATCGTATGACACATGTGTACAGTACGTCTGTTTGATGGTCAGGGATGTACATTGTTTATCACCTGCTGCCTGTTACAGCGTACAACAGACAGCCTACATCTTTGCAAGAGTGCAGCCGAACTGCATGCTACATTTCAATACACGCATTGGGACTGGCAGTTGTCACTTTAAACAATTACTATTAACTACATTGTTCTTGTATGGCATGCACTGTATATGTCCAAATACAATAAACATGCATTTCTGACCATTGGTTCCCTATCTCAAAATAACTGATTGTGGACCCACTGTCAACTAATTTGCCCCAAAAGAATTGAGACACCCTGCACAAGATCCATTCAAAAAACAACTGAACTTTTTGAAATAACATTTTTATTCAGCTACAGATTTTCAGCACACATCTCCTTCAAAGTACTCCCCATCTCATTTCACATACTTGTCCTAATGGTGTTTTCATTTTATTGTGATTCTTTTGAATGTCCATGAAAAATCCACTTTGAGTCCTAGTCTAGGTACAAAATTTCAACTGTCACTTCAAATGTACATTATTGCTATTAGTACATGGACTCGTGTAAACCTTTGCCTTTTGGTACTGGTTCATTTCAGACCTTT
This sequence comes from Schistocerca piceifrons, assembly GCF_021461385.2. Taxonomy (NCBI): domain Eukaryota; kingdom Metazoa; phylum Arthropoda; class Insecta; order Orthoptera; family Acrididae; genus Schistocerca; species Schistocerca piceifrons. The sequence goes on from NC_060145.1 coordinate 17,665,023, forward strand.
AGGATCATGAGTGATTTGTTCAATTCATCTCCTTTCTCCCCAATATCCATTCTCTCACTCCTCTTGGTTTTCTCTTCTTATTATGTTAATTCTAATAGTGGTGTCAGTTCACCACAGCTGTTCCCAAGTTTGCCACAGGAAGGAAGAGGTGGTGTGACAAAACCTCACAAGAAATCTGCGTTTGTCATGCTCTGGACAAGAGTAAACAGTAAGAGCTCCTTGTCTAGGGTAACAAATGACAGGGGGGGGGGGGGGGGGGGGGTGAGATATGTTGTGATGGTGGAAGGAAGTGAAAATCTCAATTGCAAAGATGGTGGAGAAATGCCCTTCATTGTAAACATGAATTTAATTCAGAGACGTCTGTTACCCCGGAGAATCTGTGCTTTGGTACTATGTAGGTGATGGCAGAATCAAATCTGTACCATCTGTACTCCATTGGTGCACCTGAAAAAGTGCCACTTCTCTAAGATGACAGTCACCTGTATGAGTCCAGCAGGCCTCACTACCTCAGTTTTAACCTCATTGCTGCCACTGTGGTAACTCAAGATATGCAAAATCATCCAATTATCCACCACTCTCCATTTGGTGTATTCCCACAGTGGAAAAACCTTTGTTTTGCCCATAGGAGGCAGAACCAGTTAATACTGAGAATTTGTATTGTGCTATGAGCTGAGGGTGGAGAGCCTAAAGTAAGGTTACTGATTGTGAAGCACACAAAATCCACAAAGTCTGGGTCCTGGCACAAATTTTCAGAGGTTGAGACATATCCGGGTGGAATTGTTCCACATGCTATAATACCACCTTTCAATAATTTTGTTTACTTTCGTTTTTTCCACTATGCACTTAATGCATATACCATGATTACACATAATTTCTGAATTCTTATCGTGCAATATGTCACTAAACTTTATTATTCACAGGATACCGTACTTACTCAAATATAAGCCGCACTTTTTTTCCAGTTTTTGTAATCCAAAAACCCGGCTGTGGCTTAGAATCGAGTGCAAAGTAAGCGGAAGTTCTGAAAAATGTTGGTAGGTGCCGCCACAACTAACTTCTGCCGTCAAATATATGTAGCGCTACACAGGCATGCTTTGCAGGTACAAAGATAAATACTGGTGCCAAAACCACTGCATCAATAAATAAATTTAAAAAAAAAAGGTGGAAGACGAGCTTTTTTCTTCGCCCCGAGTTTCGACCACTGCATTTTCATACATTATCCAACGAAGTAAATACAAATTCCGTATTGTTCCTCTTTGAATGTAGCAGCATTTCAATGTACTACAAAAATCCGACTGGCAAGACTGTTTGGGATGTTTGTCAATACGGCCAACTCTACGTTCTGAATTTTTTCGTACCTGTGAGAAAAGATAGTTGCTAATAGGAACTTTTATGAATTGTGAATCACATGCAGTATTCTCTTCACCATAAGAATAATACGAATATAAACATTTTGCCATGTATTCTTTCGTGTTTGCTGCTCTCTCATTTAAATCCTGTCTGCCAAATAAACTACGAAACTAGAGTGAGACAAAAGCAAACGCGGAAGAGTACACATATCATGTCATGTTTATATTCGTATTATTCTTATGCCTAATGGTGATAGTCAGAAATGAAGCACAGCAATTGACTAAATTTTTAAATCTAAGATGACTAATTTCTGTGCAGAATGTAATGTAGTAAAGAGGCGTCTGCAAAGATTTTCAAAAGGAGAAAAATTTTCGCTAAACTCTCGTTCAGAACATCATTTATCACATGCAATGATCATTATCAAAGAAAGCAGCAGTGTAAGTAACAACAAATAGCAGTCTCTTGCCATTGTTTCGCTAATGAGACTATTCTTCTCTTTTTTTAAAAAATTGGAAGCGGCAGTAGCGTGCACAAAAGCAAGCCATGCCGCGAGCAGCGACAGGTCGTAAACACTCATTATCAGAATGTGACAAACAATGCATGACACAGTACAGTAATGCATTTTCAGCTTAGAGTGACAAACACCTATAACAAAGAGAACGGCACTTATCTGATCAAAGAAAAATAAGCAATCAATTCAAACCAGACAAAGCATGTGAAAAAGGAAGGGTACCCGTATAAATACGGAGCACCTGACGCATAACAATGGCTACCTGGTAAAGCTTAACTGCTAAGCTTACGACTCGAACCAAACTATTGTAGCTGTATCATCATCATTTGACCTAAATTGTGTCTCATATTACAATGGACCAATTTTGTTTTGATGTGGAGGTGCGGCGTAAAATTTTTCTCTCCCCTTGAATTTCGAGTCTCAAATTTCAGGTGCGGCTTAGATTCGGGAAAATTTTTTTCCTCAATTTAGAGTCTCATTTTTCAGGTGCGGCTTAGATTCGAGTAAATACGGTAGTTACTGATATTATTATACTAATATATATTTAGTTTACTTGCAGGTGTTTTAAGGAAATATTTACAATCTTAGTGGCTTGTAAGACTTTCTGGAATTTTATATTTCAAACAAAACAACATGGAAAGAAACGATTGCTTTTGACCACACAGAGGAGACACTGAGTTGCAGACAGGCACAATGAAAAAGAATTCCAGAAATATTTCAGCCTTTGGACAAAGTTGTTCTTCTGAAGCAGAAAAAACACACATATTCACAAACAAGCACAATTCACTCACACTTGGCAAATGTCTCCAGGTGCCAGGATTGAACTATGTGTGAGTTGTGCTTGTGTAAGTTTCCTACTGCTTAAGTGAGACTTCTGAAAGCTGAAATAATCGAAAGCATTCTTTTTCATTATGCCTTCCTACAACTCAACACTTACTCAGTGGTGTGTGTAGCAAATCCATCCTTTCAATATTGTTATTCTATCCTGAACTATCTATTGTTTTATATTTTGTTATTCATATTACCTACAAATTAATGTATTCCAGAATGTTCAGGTCATAAAATGCAATCCTGTCAAAATTCTACTGTTATAGTTTTCTAGCCATGATTTTTCTGATTCCAAAAATGTAGGCTAAAACTTTCCTAAAATAACACATTAGTTTATGAAATATCCAAATTATAAAACATCACTTTCAAGAAAATTGTTGGCGAGCTTTGGAATTGCACATTAAAATTTCTGCAACACACAACAGTATCTGCCATTTTGCCATTTTCGAATTATACAGCTTACAGTTAACAAAAATAAATTCATTGCCTAATCTGTTTTCATATTTTTTAAATTTCTGGCGTGCTTTAAGCTAATAGCTAAAATGTAATAGTTCTGTATTTTCCCATTTTAACATTCCTGTGCTACGCGCATCTTTACACAGACATTCTGCAAAAAGCTACAGTCAGTCAGAGTTTGTAAATGATCCTGTAGTCAGTCATTGCCAACCATTCCATATGCAAACATATGTTAGTCAGTCAGCCCCTGCCACCTGTGAGTTTTGTGAAACCACCCACAGTATATGTAGCTTACTGATGTTTGTCGTAAAATCTATAGCACATTACAAGCAGCTGATCAAAGGTCTAGTAACATTAAATATGAATGAACTGAACAGTACAATCAAATGTGGTGTGTTGCATGATTATTAACTATTTGAATCACTTAACAATCGTTGGGAGGAAACTGAAAATATTCCATGAGACTTAGGGGGCACCAAATAGTTCATTAACTCTGCAAGGTCACTTCATTTGGTTAGATTTGTAAGTTCAATATTTATTTGATACTATGACATAATGTGAAATATCTGTCAAGACAGTAAACTGATAACATTCTCATATAACAGATCTTCGCATGTGGCTAAATATCTTAGAATTACACCTAAATGATTGTTTGAGAAACAGCAGCAGATCATCTGTTATAATTGTCCTCTGCATTTGCATTGCTATAGAATACTCTATTTCACTTTTAAATCATTATATTAGCATTGTGTAATGAATGTTGACCATATTCTTGATATTAGTAGAACTTACCAAGTATAGCTTAACACAGATTTATGAGCTAGTCATTGTCATTTCTTTTCCCCTCTATCCAGCATCAGGCTGGGTTAGGACATTTATGATACTTCTTCAATTTCCCCGGTATTTCCAAAATTGTCCTTCTATAGCTGTTTTGTTACAGTTCATATTTCTTCTTCTTAAACTGGTCTTAACTGAGCCACTCCATCTTACTGCGTGTCTCCCTCTTGCCCTCATATTTGGCCTCCATCATTCACTCTTATATTCTTCCACTTTCCATTCTCTTTATATGTCCAAACCATTTTAACCTATTCTTCTCAATTCTGTCAATCATTGTCATTTCTCAGTCTGTCCCTCTTCATTTTCCCTAACATTCTTCTTAAGAATTTAATTTCACTGGCTAAAATTCTGCTCTCTTCCCTTTTTATTATTGGCCAGTTCTCTGATGCAAATATGTTATTATGGGTGTGAACTATGTCTTTTACAACACTTCCTTCCCCAGACTAAGCCCTGCTCTGTTTCACACACTGGTACACTGTATTGCTCTGTTGTACTCTTTTGCTAAGCTTTGCCTCCGTTCTTGCAGGCTCCATTATTACATTTCCTTGATATTTAAAGTTATCCAAAATTTCAATATCCTGTTCTTAAAAATTAATTTATCCCTTACCTTCTCTGTCTCCCCTGGTTGCCACCATACTCTTGTTTTTCTCCACACTGTGTTTAATTCCATATTTCTTGATTTTTCATTTAAAATGTCTAGTTGTTCTTGCACACCTCCTTACTGTCACTTGCCCACAACACAATGCCAAAAGCAGATAGATCACCTTTATAAATAATGATGGTGACACAACACTTTCTTGTTTCAACTCTGTAATATTCCTAAGCAAATCAGTTCTTTCAACTTGGTCTGGATACAACTGAGCTGTTATGATACATTGCTTAAATAATTTCAAGGTGTTTGCTTTCCAATTTCCTCCTCCTTTTATCTGGGGACACTATTGTATGCCTTCATTAAATCAGGAAATGTCACCACCAGACCTTTTCCATGCTCTCAATGTTCTTTCAACTGTCCCATACTAAATATTGAGTCCACTGTTGACCTCCCTTGTCAGAAGCCATAATACTCATCTTCTAACTGATCTTCGATGCTTCAATAGTTACAACATACTTTTCTGTCTCTCTTCTTGAACAATGGAATTATTATTCCCTTTCCTCATTCTTCAGGAACACATTTTTGAGTACATTTGCATCTTTGCAATCTGTATAATCTCTGTAGCCTAGTAGGTCCAGCTGCCTTTACACCTCCACACTTATTTCACCTGTCCCAGGCGCCTTTCCTGTTTTCATTTTCTATGTGCTAGTTCCACTTCTAACACAGTAACCTATTTCTCTTCTTCCATGACTATGTCCCCTCACTGTACTTCTGTTACCTTTCCATTACTGTTAATCACATTTAGTAGTTTGTCAAAGTACTCTTTCCATCTTTTCCTTATCTGCACTGATCGTGTTATTAATTTTTCAACTTCCCCTTTCCCAGTTTTGTGAATGTGCTTTCCTTCCTCTCACTTCTCGTACTTCCATATAGCATCCTTTTACACCACATTAAAATCCTTTTCCAATACTCATTTCAATTCCTCCAAATTTTTCCCTGTTTTCTTAGGCTAACACATTCTTTTTACTTTCCTGGTATTTCTTTTTAATCTCTTCCTTTTCCACATATGACATTCTTTCTTTTCTTCTATTGTTTCCTGCACCTGCTCATTCCACAATGGTGTCTTCTTGTCCACTGCCCTTCCAGACATTCTGTCACAAGTGGTTCTCTGCAGAACTTACAAATGCCTCTTTGAACTTACTCCATTACAAACTAGTGCATAGCAATAGCATTAAGGCATGTGAACCTTTCATTGTTATTTACAAAAATTTCATAAAATTTCAAACCAGTCTAAAAAGAAAATTTATCCTAAAATGAGTGTATTCTCTGTTGTGAGTTGGACAGAAAAGCTAATTTTTATGTGACAAAAGAACAGCTCTCTTCTTGATCTAAAATAAAAGCAAATACCAAGGGGAGAAAATAGCCTGAAGGTAACAGGGACAAAGACAGGTTTCCAGCAAAAATAAAGAGTATGAAATTGCTGTAGGGATCAAATAATAATCAGCACATATATGAAATACATGGAAAAACTACACACACCTCTATACACTATGAGCAATTTTTTCAGTAGGTAAGTGTTAGATTGTAAGTCTACAATGTCATTATCTTTTTCCTCCATATAATGTGATTTCCTCTGAGGCATTCCAGTGCATGTCTGATAAATGCTTAACTGCTTCATGATTTGGATTCCACATTCAACTACATACCCCCTACCAATCAACTGGCAAACGAGATATCAAGATCAACAAGCGCATTGACAAAGCATGCACAGGAGAATACCTTGGTCTTCAGACCAGCTTTCTGGTTAGTAATGTTTTCTTAACCATAAAGCGCAAATTTTCTCACAGTTCTCATAATGTTGTAAAAACAGTTCACATTGAGTATGCTGTTTTCATCGTTTCTTATTTATTTCCAAGCTACTTTCTGAACACTTATTTCATTTTGCTTACAAATGTAAGAATACCGACATAAATGAATAAAGAAAGGAAAGGAAAAAAAGGATCTTTGTTTGACTGATCATGAGTTAATGAATCATAGTGCTAATACTTATAGAAAGGCAGCTGCACATACTTCTGAAGTTTTCGCCGTGCTCCAGGTATAGTGTCTGCAGAATCTTTCAGGATAAATTTCCTTATTCCTAGCATATATTGTTTGACATATTGGTCCCAATCTAGCTCAGAAATGTCCACATCAAATAATGCTTTGTCCTGGGCGTCTTCCATTAATGCCATCAAATTATCACTATGAAATTTCCACTCGTGCAAGGCAAAAAATTCACCAGTCTTAGCAGCCATTTGAAATCGCTTCGAAATCTTCATCATGCTGGAAAATACGAGAATAAAATCATTATATCTAAATTAATTTTATCAAATTATCCACAAAAATAACTAACTAAAGAGCTAATAAAATTATATTCTATGTAGATAGACTGAAGTGGTGAGTGAAAATTTGTACCAAGGCCGGGAATCGAACTTGGGTCTCCTGCTTGCTAGGTATGTGCGTTAGCCGCCTCAGTGGTTGACACACTTCATGGATTACCCGGGCATGCCTCCCTTCTCAATCCAGATTTTCACTGCCATCCCAGTCTGCTTTAAATTCCACTGTATGAGACCAGTAAAGTCTCTTCATTTGTATAAGTACTTGGACCTGGGTTTGAGGCTGGATACCCCAAATACATTTGATGCTGAGGTGCTATTCCAGAACATGGAGAGCCTCGGCAATTCTGTTGTTGTGTAAGGGAGAATTTAAAGTAGAGTGCGCTGGCAGTGAAAATTTGTATCGAAGAGGGAGGCATACCACGGTAATCTGTGCAGTGCAGTTGAACCAACCGTTGTGCCAAGATGGCTCAGTGGCCAATGCACTTACCTAGTATGCTGGAGACTTGAGTTCGATTCCTGGCCTTGATACAAATTTTCACTTGCTGTTTCAATCTGTATAAATAAAATCATATCTGCATGAGACCAGAAAAGTCTCTGAAACTGTATCATTTCATTTGTAAAACAGTGCTCACTGCATTAAATATTTCTAGTCTTTTCTCACTAGTTACTTTGAAATAATTTGTAATCCTCAGCCTATTACATAAGACATTCATAAAAAGTGTATTGATTAACAATTGATTCATTAACAGGCAAAAACAAGAAAGAAATTCAAGACATTTATTTGCAGCATTTTCAGCTACAGTTGTGAAGGGCGGTCGTGGAAAAGCAAGAAAAGTAAAAAATTAAAAGCAACAGAGATGTGGATGTGAATAATCACAAAAACATCCTGGACTGTATGACAATTTAATGAACATATTTTAGAAAGATTTAAAGAGAAAAGGACATCCTTTAATTTGATATATAGAAGACAAATTAAATTAATTAAGACACCTAATTCATCATAACATTTTCATAAAGAAAAGTCTTACAAGGAAAATTGATGGGGAAAAGCAGACATCTGCATTACAGAGTGTTCTCTGTTGAATGAACTGCAGCAACAACAGCCAAATATTTGACGATAAAATCAGTCAGAGATGTGTGAGAAAACTGATCACATAACAAAGTGAAACACTGAATAGAGTACATACAGTTCTTTAATAGATGAACCACAATTAATTCCATATAAAATATTGCCAGAAGCAGTAGGGCATACTGTGGTGGCATACAGGATAAAATTTTGCTAAACGTAGTTAATTTGTTCAAGGAGCTCTATTATTTTTGGTGCACTTCTTAGTACATTAAATATGGATAGAAACTTTAGTTACCTCTTAAAACTTTGTGTCAGACCAGGGTGTACATCAAATTTACTTTTGCAAATACTTTTCGTCAAATGGCTCATTTTACAATAGGTCATAAACTGACTCAAAGTTTCAGTCTGCTACCTTTATAGTCTCCTGTAGCACCAAACAGAGGTTTATTCATAAATTTATTTTATTTTATTCATAAATTTATTTTATTCATAAATTTATACTATGTTTGTTAATCATTCGAGTGACACACCAGGTTGGAGATATATGTTTGGTAAAACACCATGTCCTGCTGTGTGAATATGCCCACAACTGCCTGCTCCACAGGCCTTTTTTAAGAGACCAAAGGTGTGATAATCAAATGGGGAGAGAGAGAGGGACGATATGATGGATGCTTAAGTATCTCCCATTTCAGTTGGCGTAAGTTCTGTGTCACGACATTTGTGATATGGGGACATGCATTATCACAAAGTACCAGCGCCCCTTGTTGCAGTTTTCCTGGTTTTTGAAGATATGCTGCCCACACACACCCTTCATTCTCTGATCGAAGTCTACTGTTGTTTGTCCTTCAACAGCCAGGAAAAGAATAACAGCACTCTGGTCTCGTTTGGATGCATTTAGTAATAACATCGCCACAGTTCCTGTTTCCACATTTACTGCATACACGTTTGAAAAACATGACTGCCACACCAATCCCTTGCCTACACATCAATGCTATGTTGTATGCTACGTTGTATATACACTGCAGCAACAGCCTAAAACGGAAACTTTTTCATCACCCCATACATATAAAAAGCAACAGAATGAAATCAGATACAAATATGAAACATAAAGCAGTTTTTACGGCATATTCTTACATTGGTTTGGCTCCTTGTAGTCGCAGAACCATGTCGACAACAAAGGCAGGCACAATATGGAAAAGTGCCTCACATATCTTGTGCATCAGCCTGTTTGTTCTGAAGGTAAATCCAGGGTACCACATAACGTGTCGTGTAGGTGATGTGCAGGCGTGTTTCTGTGTCAGCCTTCCAAACTCAGCCCACTGGACAGGGTTCCTCATTCCTGATGTGCAGTTGTAGACTCTGACTGTGTTGGGTCTGTTAACATGGTGAACTGTCAGAACAATAGCTTTCTTAAGGTTTAGCATTTTGACGTTGCAAAACTATATGAGCAGCAGCTGCATCTTACATAGCTTTTCGTATAGAAATTTATATTAACGTTACAATGGTAAATTGTTTCAACTCAGATTCTACTCTTACACTATTTTTAAAAGTATATGTCTCCTAATATAAAAATGATTCCACCTTTGTTGGAGTTCTGTTGAATCCAAATGTAATTCAGCGATTTATTGGTACTACAGAATAGAAGAAAACAACATTTTTAAATTTAATAGCATAAGGAAAGCTTGTAAATAAAAATGAAATTTGCTGCCAAACAGAAGGTGATTATAAAGAAAAAACCATTTCTCTTTCACTTATTCTTGATTAAATATTAGTGTAGTTTGATGTTTGTTTTTATTTATTTATTTATTTATTTTCAAATTCCACAGATCCACGGCACAAGAGTATCGCTAGGATGTAGAACACGTTGCACTCAGTAATACTCTGCCAATTTATTTTTATCAATATTAATCCATAGATCACCAATGATTTTTTAAAAAAGAAATTACTATTCAGAATAGAAAGCAATTTTCATTCTCAGAGAGCAAATTAAATCTGCCTGCTTGATATGTATCCATCATGGAATAACAAATGTTCACAGCTGTGTTCAGGACTACAGTTTTGTCAGCAGTTACACTATTAAATTCAGCACAGGAAGTAATGGAGACAGTTTATCTTTTTCATAAGTGATATTTATACCAGTAGACCTTCAAGTCCCAGGAATCTGTTTTTCCCCATAGCCAAATGGGATTATAAACCTTTTTACTTTTGTGTTATTGGTTCTCTTTCTCCTACTTTCTGTGCCCACATACTTGCTTTAACCTGTTGACCACATTTTTCCTCCTGGATGCTTTACTGTATTTTGTTCTAATCTTGTTTTCCTTGCACCTGCTACACCAGTATTCCACCAAACCTCCCCACAAATGATCACCTGTGCTATTTTTATTTATCATGGTTTGTCTGAACCTTATTTCACAGTATCATTCATTATTAGCCTTTCTTTCCAAACCTCATATTGCAGATCTTTGTTTATGTTGCCCAGGTGATCGTGCAACAATGTCCGTGTATAAATGCATGTATATGCTACTATTATTTCTTTTTTAGATACTGAAAACTAAACAGATAATAACTTGTTCACTCTGCTCTACTAAACAGTGATAAATAAAGTTAGAGTAACACATTTTACCTACTTCTTCAAACATTTTGCTGTGTCATTCATAACTTCTGGACCTGTATGTAACTTATTTATGATTTGAAATTTTTCTGTTTATTTTGCAAAAGTTTTATTCACAATTTGTGATTCTTACTACGGTACTCATAAGTTTAACATTTCTCGGAGTACCTGTATGTCGCTGTGTGCCAAGCGACAGCGATCAATGTGTTGACAACGTAGTCGACAGGGATCAGGTCCATGATAAGTGTCTGGTCACATATGATGCTGCGAATGGTGCCGCGTCCTATCTCCATCATGATTCCTGTGATGCCACAGACATTGTCAACCCATCCAGGGAAAGGTTCACGCCACGCTGCTGTAACTGTTAGGACAATGTATATCATTATTATTGATACTCCTGATTGGCATTTTTGGTACTTACAGTGAACATTTTTTTACCGCAAAATTTGACTGTAGGAATTATAAACAAAAAATTCATTCCATTGTAATACTGTGTTTGTGACACGTGTGTTAATTGTGCATAAAATACATACATTTTGTTATAAACTACCTATTTAGCTACAAATTTAGGCTGTAGAACTGCCACTGTTTAAATACCAGTTCAATTTAATTACAAACATTTCAAAAAATGTTGTTTGGCATTTGTTACCAAATCTGATTTTTGTTCACTTCATAGGAAAAAGAACACTTTAATACATTCAAAAATTTTGCAGATTTGCTTACCAACAACTATATTAATCAAATGAAATGGGCAAATTGGATTATACAATATTGTAGGAACTTGTGTCAAATAGTGAGTGGCAGTAAACGTCATTAAAATAAACTGTTAGGTGCTTATAAACAACTTCCCTTACATTATAGCACAATTCATACACATATCATTGTGTAACATTCTCATAACTTCATTTTGGGGTGAGTTCCCTCCTTGAAACTCCTTTGGGTCCTCCAAAATTGAGTTCATTTGGGACCACAGTCCACTTTAGAACTATTGCATATGAGATTGTATTACCCTCTTAAATGTATTACATTTAAATAGTTATTCCCCTACCAATAGTTATTTCCTACCAATAGTTATGTCCTACTCTCCTGGCAGTACAACGAGAATCATCCATGTTTTTTTTCCCCCTTTTTACTATCCTGAATTCATGATTAATTAGAAATAATGTTTAAATAAACTAGTATAGTAAGAAGTATGTTCAGTTCTCCAAATGTTAGATACTAATATAGATGTATGACATACACTCCTCTATTTCCACAATGTGGAGAGGATGATGCTATCCACTCTTTAAAATATGTTTGTTTCAAAAACAATCACCCAATTTTATCCAAAAATTTGTTACTTATTAATATATAATTCTACTCACAAGCAAAAGGAGTTCCCTTCTATTTAATGCTGTGAGGACAAAACAACTGAAAGTTGAAAGTACTTTTCTATAAAAGTTATCATAACACTACTGCAAAACTCTGCAGTTATTGTTATCCATCAATTGTTATGACCTCCACTGAAACACACATTAAGCCTGAGTTTCAGACAGCAATTTCTTTTCACTCATTCACTCACTGATTCACACTTTGTGTTCCTTAGATGTAGCTTTGAGAAGTATACGAAAAATAAGTTATGATTAGTGCTAATCTATGCACATTGGTAATTATGAGAATTATTTCTCGATTAATTTTCACAGAGAGAAACAGAATTGAGGCAAATATACACACTAAAAAATTGGGTTAGTTCACAAATTTTTATTCTAGCAGGTCATATAATCATAATTTCCCCAAGGACAGACAACTGTTTCTGAAAGTTGTACGATCAGAAAACCATGAATTTTGCATATCATTTACATTGGTTGAAATTTTGAAACAGATCTTAGTATTCTGGGCACAATATCTGATATATATAGTCGATACTGTTTATAGCAACACCACTTTTAATGATTCAGTAGCTATAACAACGAAAGCTAACAGTTCCACCAAAATTGTTTCCATCTAAACTGGTTAGTACAACATCATATAAACGATATCATACCATATAAAACAACATATTTATTGCATTTTTGAAGAAATATATCAGCTTTAACATCCAATGTTTATTTTTGTTTCATACATATTTGGGGATTACTAACAACTATGTAACACTTATTTTCAAACTCATGTTTTCTGTACATTGTTGGTTTCATATCAGTATGTGTATTAAACAGTTAATGCCAGATGTTGCAAAAAAAGAGTAAAGCAATTAATATTGAAGAAAAGTCACAGATAATATCATGATTAGAAAATGGGGGGAACAAATGTCAGCATCACGAATGAATTGAGTCTCACATTCAACAATTGCAGTAGCTACCAGAAAGATCGCGGGAGGCGCACATTGGCACGGCGCGTCACGGACAGTAGTTGCCGCAAGTAAAGTCCCGCCCACCAGAGGGCAAGCAAGAATTCGGCCGCATCCTCTGCCGGCGGAACAACAACTCAGGCAGCATAGGCTGTGCCCAGCCAGTTCACATTGGGCATGCCTAGCAGACAGTTCCCGGTCTACACTAGGTGAAGTGCGACGGAAACGTGAATCGTGTTACTACAGTCTGAGAGTCCTAGGTTGGCGCCCGTGGAGGAGCTCTGCGGGGCTGTGTTCTCCCATCAGTGTGGTCCGGTATGCCATCAGGAAAAACGTCAACGCCTCCTCTGCAGGAAATTCGTGCACACACTTTTTCATCTGCATCTTAAATGTGAGCCTCCCATGATCTTTCTGGTGGCTACTGCAACAATGTCTACAATTTTGAAGGACAGAGAGAAAATACAGTACCTTTTTGAACATAATTCTTTAAAAATCAAGTGGGTGAGATCATCTGAGTACAACTATACTGAAGAAGCTTTACTTACACGGTTTAAGTGGCAAAGATCAAATAACATGCCAATCAATGGACCTATCCTGCACGCAAAAAACAATGAATCTGTGCACCTATGGGCAATTCCGATCATCAATTGTTCTTCGTCTAGGATACATTTCTGAGCTCACTATGATTTTATCACTGGGAAAATTCATGGTAAAATGGCCAGTGTCCCTGACAACACAACAGATAAGTGGCTATCTAAGAAGTAGCCAGTTACAAGCCAGATTATATATTCATTGCAGGGAACTTGGTTTGTTTTACAATATGAATCCCAGATAAGATGCTGAAATATAAAGGTGAACAATGTTTTGAACCTAAGAGGAGAATCACAGTTATGGTTGCTGCAAATATCACAGTATCTTGTAAAGAAGAGCTTCCGGTGATTGGAAATCCAAGAAAACTTAGAGGTTTTAAAAATAGTCACTCCTCAGCTACAGTTTTTGAAACAATGCAAAATCTTGGATGACATCTGACATTTCTGAAAAGTGGCTGCGTAACTCAGACTGGCAGCTGAAACCAAAGAAACGAAAAAGTTCTCATTGTTGATAACTGCCCCACAGACCCAGTAGTTGACAATGTGCATTGCATAAAGCTTGTGTTTTTATCCCCATATGTCACTTATGTTCAATAACACAAGGACTACAGAGTTATGAAACTCAAACTGGTGTACAGAAAACGGCAAGTGATGACCAAGTTACAAAAACAACAATCTCACCGTGTACATCCCAGCAAGTGAAGAAGAAATTGTAGCTGTCATCCACAGCAAACATGTGACTGGCATACAAGAAAATGAGCAAGAAGAACAGTTTGTTGTGCCATCACTTAATGAAGATCTCAGTGCAATGAAAATTTTACAAAACTTTCTTATTTTCAGAAAACTGTTTAATACAAACGATAATAATGAAGCATTAAAATGAATGTGTCATCAAATGCATATGTACATGTCAAACACAAAAAGCAAACAGAGGTAACTGATTACTTTAAATAACAGAATATATTGTAGTTTGTGTTATTGTATTGCATTTTGAAGTTAATGCAACTGGCTAAAAAACTAAAGAACACCGTCTTCCCCGTGGTTATAGGAAACTAGAAAATTGTTCGAAAAGGTTTCTCTTTTCTTTCTCCAAACTACAGTTTCTCTTTTCTTTCTCCAAACTACAGAACTGCAATAACAGTGTATTTATTAGCAATGCTTTGTGGTTATATGTGCTGGATATTTTCAATGTGTTAGGTATGGCACATCACGTCTGTATAGAATACTGTCTTTTCATTTTGGTACTTTTGATTAATTTTTGTAATACAGTAACTGGAATGAAGTTGTGTCACAGATGCAATCATTTGCCCTGCTCTAGAGGAAGCCTCTCAGCATGCAAGAACTGCGCATCCACAGCAGGTGGGTTTACTGGTAGTTGTGAGCTCCCGTGTCAGGCACATAGTTACACCCCTTACGAGATATGGCTGCCAAGGAGGAGAAGAAATCCAGTGTGCACTTTTATGTGCACACCGAGAGGCTTCACTCTGCACGTGGAACAAGTGCTTCCAGATGCCACGTAGACCACAGGGTGCAGCCAGCTGCTAGTGGTGGCTCACGTTTGTACTAACAATGTGTGTCGCTTTGGATCATAAGAGGTTCTCTCTGGTTTCAGGTGAAGTATAACTGTCTCTCAATTAGGAAAATTGTGAGGTCATCCACATGAATGCAAAAAGAAATCTGTTAAATTCTTATTACAGAATAAATCACACAAATCTAAAGGCTGTCAGTTCGACTTAATGCCTGGGAATTGCAACTAGGAACAACTTAAGTTGAAATGATAACACAGTTAATGTTGTGGGGAAGGCAAACCAAAAACTATATTTTATTGTTAGAACACTTAGAAAGATGCAACAGATCTATTAAAGAGACTGCCTACACCTTATTTGTTCATCCTCTGCTGAAGTATTGTTGCACTAAGGGGATCCCCACCAGATAGGACTGATGGAAGATATTGAAAAAGTTCAAAGAAGGGCAGTATGATAAACCAGTTGGGATGGCAATCATTGAGACAGGTGTATCTCGTTGCAGCCAGATTTTCTTACAAAATGTGTCACCAACTTTCTCCTCTTACTGTGAAGAAATTTTATCGTCACCTGCCTACTTAGGAAGAAGTGATAACCATAACAAAATACGAGAAATCAGAGCTCGTACAGAAAGATTTAAGCGTTCATTTTTCCCACACACTGTTAGAGACTGGAACTGGAATGACGTCTTAATTATTGGATAACGTGGAAAATTAACAGGCTAGTAAAAATACTATCCCCTTCTGCTTGAATGAAACATGGAATGTCCCTCATGTCAGGAATGCAGGCCGCAGGACGAAGACTGCTCAACGGAACAATTCGAGCTCTCTGGACAGAATACTCACCTCCCCTTTAAAAGAGCACACTGGTCACGTCAGAGCTCTGTACTCGGTGTAGAACTGGTACCACGTGGTCAAGTGACCCTCCACCACCAGCGAGGCAGTAACTCGATGTGGATGTGCCAGTCAGTTTTACAGAACAGTGCAGTAAGGCGGGTTGACCGGAGATGTGACACAATAACAGGGAAGAGCTGTCTCATTTCGATGTGCCCACGACCACATCACAATTTAAGTTGCCCGATTTGTTGACATATCGACACAGGCTACATACTTGTACGACTAATGCTGTACCATTCGCAACAATATAACATTGTGTAAGAGCAGTGGTTCCAAAAAAATCATAACAGAGGGGGACCAGAGATGAGTGTGACACCTTACTGATGACAGTCAGGTCTGACAGTGGCAGCTGCAGGTTCACCTCAACCACTTTCCAAGTGAACTGTGAGGGGAACTGAATGAAACAAACATTTGTAACTGTGTACCTCGTAAAGAGGCCCCTGCTCACGGCAGCACGTCTTCGGCGGGTCTGACAACACAGAAACCGGGGAACAGCTCACTGGAGGCATGTAGTTTGGTCTAATGAGCCACAATTTTGCCTCTTTTCAAACAACGCGAGGCACCGACGGCTCTATGAGGGGTTTAATCCACAGTGTGTGGAGAGGAAGTCCCGTGAAGTTCTGGGGCCAGTTTTTGTGCCGTGCCTCGAGTGCACTCATTTAAATTACCATGAACATCAATCACAATGTTTTTCAAACAGTTTCAGTGACCAAATGCTGCCCACTTTACTACATCTTTGCATGAGCATAGTGACTCTATACATTCCTGGTTGATGAAAAATTCAAGCATCTTATCACACCTTGACCGGTACGCTTAATGTCACAGAAAATGTTTGGAATTGTTCGAAATAGCAGGTGAGACTTAGCAACCAACATCCTTACAATTTGGTGTTTCTATGGGATTTAATCGCCAATCAGTGGCTTCAGTTGGATATGGATTTATGGCTACATTCAAACATTTTTTAAATGACTTTTCCCAAGAAAATAACTATGTTTCACTCAACTCAAAAAACAAACAAGTGGATTACAAAAGGGATACGGACATCATGTCTAAGTAAAACGAGCTTGTACAAGTACTCCAAGCAAAATATTAATACTGACTGCATTACATATTTCAAAAGATGCACAAGAAAACTAACATGAGTTATTTCAAAAGCAAAAAAACTAGAAAATGACAAAATATTGTGTAATTCCAAGAATAAAACTAAAACAACCTTGCAAATTGTAAGAAAAGAAATGGGCACCAGGCCAGTTAATCACAGTAATGTCGAGATGATTATGAACAAAAATAAACTAACTGACCCCAAACATGTGGCTAGTGCCTTCAATCATTATTGCTCTAATTCAGCAAAGCAGTTAATAAACACACACCTTGACAAACAACCAGCCAGTCACTCAGATCAAAAATTCATCCAAACACATTATTCATGTATCCAGCAACACCTGAGGAACAGTCAAGAGCCCTAAAAGAATTACTTAATAAAAATTCAGTGGGTGTTGATGAGATACTAGATGCTATTATCAAAGTCAACACAACATTTATTCTGAAACCACTAACAGACATAGTAAATTCATCTTTTGAGAGCGGTGTGTTTCCAAATAATCTAAAAACTGCAAAAGTAACACCTTTGCATTAGAATGGTGCAAAAAGTGATATTGCTAATTATAGGCCGTTTCAGTATTGTCAGGCTTCAGCAAAATTATGGAAACAATATTCCTTAGAAGATTAACAGTTTTATTAAATAAGAGTGGCTGATAAGTGACTCCCAACATGGGTTCAGAGCTGGAAAGTCAACTCAGACAGCAAATTTTGTTTTCTTAAATGAAGTATTAAAAGCAGTGGATGATAAGTAACATGTATCTGGGATATTTCTGGATCTAAGTAAGGCCTTCGATGTTACTGATCATGGCATTCTCTCGCATAAATTTAATTATGGAATTAGAGGCCTGTCTGAAAGGTGGCTCCAGTCATACCTCCGTTATCGTCTGCAGATTACAGAAATAAAACACAAAAAATTTCTAGTTTTTACAGTCATGAGGAGAAAATCAAGTATGGAGCCAACAAGGGTCAGTTCTGTGATCTCTACTATTTCTGCTGTATATAAATGACTTGGCTAGTAAAATACATGATAGAACCACTGCACCTAAACAATTTAAATAAGAGACTGAGTTTACCAGCATATGCTGTTAGTATCCTCATCCAGAATACAAGCTGCTCATCAGTGCTGACAATGTACCATTGTAGTATGCAGTTGCTACCTATGTATGGAATAATTTTAGGAGAATTCCACAAATTCTATAAAAGCATTGAAAATTCAGAAAAAGATTATCAGGGTGATAAAAAAAGCTAAATGCAAGGATTCCTGTAGACCCCTTTTCAAAACTCTCAAAATACTGCCACTGCCTTGCTAGTATATATATAATATACTAATTTTCACAAAAGGGAGCATCTTAAAAAAGACAAATATCTTCAGACACAACTATGATACACACACATATGAAACTAGTGAAAAGATGAACCCACACATGAACATACAAACTTAGGCAAAAGAGGAGTGTATCATACTGGAGCTATGTGATATAACCATTTGCCTTCTTATCTAAAATGCATACCAACATTAAATGCATTTAAAATTAAGTTAAAACAGTTTTTGCTTGACCACTGCTTCTATTCTTTGTCTGAATTTATGGAGCATCATAATAAGTAAATCTCATTTACCAAATTTTTTAATAATTATCAATTCATAATATAGTTTATGTTGTGCTTATAATGTGATCTCACTTAACAACTGCCATTATCACATGTAGAAGTAATGTAGTAAACCA
Source organism: Schistocerca piceifrons (assembly GCF_021461385.2). Classification (NCBI taxonomy): domain Eukaryota; kingdom Metazoa; phylum Arthropoda; class Insecta; order Orthoptera; family Acrididae; genus Schistocerca; species Schistocerca piceifrons. Next base: position 17,683,815 of record NC_060145.1, read on the forward strand.
ACCTTCATTGTTATGCATTTTGATTCTGTCAACAATGTAGTCAAAATGACTACTGTATTGTGAATTAACTAGGTTTACCACTGTTCTATATCACATGTACAAACGATGTACTAAAATGATTCTTGGACAAATGAACATCAACAAAACACACACACCTCATGACAGACTCTAATTCACAGGTCACTTTTCGTTTGTATGTGTGCATTATAGAGGAACATTGACAATTCATCATAGCATTTGTTTAAAGCATAATACTACTTAAATGATGCCATCAATGATTCCAGAAGTCACAACCTATGTGTATTTTGTGCAGCAGGGCAATTTGCTGGAACCAATATTTTTTTTTATTTTTTTTTTTTTCATGGGGTGTGTACACCTGTAAACTTGCTTATCAGTGATTTTTTGCATCCCAAACCATACCAAAGCAGTGTGGCAGAGAATCTACCAAAACACATTCATTCTTTCTTTGATTCAATTCTGTGACACTTAGAAGTTCTTAATGCAGTTCATTTTGATGCAGGAAAATGATTTATTTCATGCCATATTTTTCACCTATACTGAGCACCACATTTGAAAATTATTCGAAAATCTCAAAAATGTAGCAAGAAATGAAATTATAATCACTGGAACATGAAGAGGGACACCAAGACCAGCGTCCCCAACCAAAGGATGAATCACTTCTATCACTGTCAACAGTCCTCAGTCCTTGAAAAATATCAGGGAGCTTGGGTGTTTAACCCGAGACACTGAAAGATAATTTGGTGTTCAAGAAATTTATGCCCTCCTTCTCCCAGACTTCTCAGCTTAATACTCATAATGAAACACCTTGCCACTGCCAGAATTTGTACCAGCCATATCTGGATGGAATGCCACTACATCTGGGATTATGAAATAATTGGCTGATCTGCTAGTCAGGCTGATCTGCTAGTCAGTGTCATATAGTTCACATGGTTCTAGGTCAGATGAATAAGATGCACGGTGTAACACTACAACACCGTACTTTGCTACAAACCTCTTAACAGACAATGAGGTATGAGCTGGTGCATCGTCTTGATACAGAACTCATGACTTGTACTTCCATACTTTGGGTCATTTTTTCTTATTTACTCATGGATTTAAGCAAGAACCTCATGGTTGTAATGTTGATTAATAGTTTGACCTCCAGGAACCCTACGAAGATACACAGTTCCATGAATATCGGGGGGAGGGAGGGAAACGATCAACACCAATTTCAATCTTGCTGTGCTCATTCGAGCTTTTTTTTGCTTTCAGTGGAGTTGGATCCTTCCAGTGCATGGATTGGCATTTAGTGTCTCGATCAGACGTGAAAAATCAAGAATCGTCACCATGTTATCACTCTTTCCAAGAAATCAGTATCATTTTCAATGGTATTAAAAGTGTGAGTACAAACATCTTCACAAGCTTCTTTTTCTTCAATTGTGAGAATTTTCACCCCCAGTTTTGCACACACTTTTCTCATGTTAAATTGGTTATGCAAAATTTATCTCATGGGGTCTTTATCAAGTCTTTATCAATTCCTATAGTTTCAGCAATTGAAAACTCAACCAATCGACAGATCAAATCATATTACCAGCTTTTTCGATATTCCCACCTGTTTTTGATGTTGAAGAGTTTCCAGGGTGTGTGTCATCTCTAACATCTTTTCGGCCATCTTGAAAATGCTTGAGCTACTCAAAAACTTGCATACATGATAAAAAGTCTACACAATACATTTCTTTTAGTAACAGATAGATTTCAGTAGCAGTTTTTTTTCCAAGTTTCATGTGAAACTTTGTGATAATTTTTTGCTCTGTTATTATACTCATCATTTTTCTGGAAAACGAAATAACAGCTCTGAAACAAATGAAGACTATGGCCACACTGATTTGTCTTTAGACATCTTCACAGCTATCGGTTGTTGATCTTTGGTGCATGCATACTTACCCCGTGACAGCATCAGTCCTGTTATTTTATGTCCACACATCTTAAACTTCTAATCAGTTTTATTAGATTATCAGATAAACCTTTTCTAATCACAATTTCCCACAGCATGAGTCTATCCAGGCTGTAAATGCCTTTTCAAAATCATTGAAGGTGATGCAAGTTTCCAAACTGAATTTTCTTCTTTTCTCAATCACTATGAAAATGACATTTGCTGTAGAGCAGTCCCATCTAAATCGCACCTGTTCCTCGCTAATGATATTGTCTGGTATGCCCCTGAGCCTATTGTTGATTATTCTGGACTATATTTTACAGGCACTGTTCAGTAAACTACTGCCTCTATACTTTTCACGTTTGCTCTCATCACCTTACTCATAAATAGGGAATATTTCACTTTTAGCCTGTTCCCTGGTATTCTTCCTTGTCTCCAGCACATATTCAGCAAATGCATGAGGCTGACATGTAAGGGGCTTCTGCCATATTTCCAGCACTCTGTGTTAATCCCATATATTCCTGGTGCTTTTCTGTTTCTTAAATCTTTGACCTTGCCAATAAGGGCTTTGAGCATGCCCATAACCTCCTCAAGAGAGATGTCGTCTAACCTCCGAGGTTCATCTACATATATCTCTTTTTTCTGATATTTATGCCAACAATTTACATACTAGGGGTGCCAAGGTAATTCATCAATCAGAGTTAGTTAGCTAGTTAGTTAGTTACATGTTCCATAAATCATCTGAACAATTCTTTTATCAAAATAATGTGGAACGAGTCAGTTTACAGGATATGTAAACATAATTAGTGTTAACATTAGTGAACACATTTTTTGTCCTATTCATGTAACTACATTCAGATACAATTTTTTAACCCTGTATTTTTGGCTCTAAACCTTATTCTACATAAAATTAGGTTCATAGCTGTACATTATATGTTAGATTTGGAAAATACAGGGTGTACATAAAGTCCAGGAACACTTTCAATTACTCACTGCGCAAGAACCAAACATGGTACAGATATCAAATATATGTCATTTTGAAGAGAAACCCTGAAACTTTCTTTTTTTTTTTCATGTATACCAAGACAGCATAGATTCGTAATGTGCCGATAGTCAGCACTAGTCGCAAACATGGTGACTTCAGGTGTGGAGCGAGCTTATTGTGTGTTGGGGTTTGACAAAAACAAGTGTGCTTCAGCTATTCAACAGATGTTTAGAACCAAGTATGGTTAGAGGCCACCAACAAGGAAGGCCATTTACCATTGGCACAACAAATTCGTTATAACGAGTTGCTTGTGCCCTGCAAAGAGAGGTGGACATCCCAGTGTGAGTGAAGTGAATGTGGAGCACATATGAGAGAATCCAAAGTAATCACTGCGTCGTGCATCCCGTGAACTTGAAATGCCTCAAATGCAATCGACTCTCCATTCATCTTTCAGCAGGATGGGGCTCCATCCCATTTTCATCATGAAGTTAGTGGGTACCTAAACAAGGAGCTGCCACATCACTGGATAGGCCGTGCTACAGAAGGGGACAGCTGTTTCATGAAATGGCCTCCCTGATCACCAGATCTCACTCTGTGTGACTTTAGTCTGTGAGAACACATTAAAGATGTGGTGTATGTACTGCCTCTATCACGTGATGTAGCAAAGCTCGGAGAGAGAATAAGGAAAGCAACTTCCACAGTTGACGATGATGTGGTGGGACGAGTGTGGCAAGAATTTGATTACTGTATTGATGTCTGCCGAGTCACTCATGGTTTGCGTATTGAATGTTTGAAAAAAAAAAAAAATCAGTTTCTCTTCAAAATTATGACAATGTTTAGTACTTGTGCAATAAATAATTGAAAGTGTTCCCGGACACTATATACACTATTACAGTAATTAGAAATTATGTGTTTTATATTTCAGAAAGGAAATTTCAGGCAATTAAGTAATTTTAGTGCATTTTTTGTTGTGCTAATAGTTTGTGTGCGAAAAAAGTGGGTTATAACATTATTTACACATTAAAATCAGAGATTGTAAGACATCTCCATTTGATGGTGATGTTGCCTTCTATTCTGTTACATTGATGTCTAGTGGGAATCAGCCTGTAAGCCTTAAACCATCAGACATTGGCAGTACTCTACGTACGACATTCTGTACCAGCCATCTGACTCAAGCAATGTCACTGCACCTAGTAAGATATGTGTTTTGGGCACTTTACTGCATAGGCACATCCATGGGTTAACTTTTTTTTAATGAGGGAGTATCAGAAAAATGGGGTGACATTTAACTTTTTTGTTGTCTAAATAATGATTTTTCCTCGGTATATGAATGAAGCTAATAAGAGTCAACTGTGATGGGTAGTTTTAGTGTCCTGACTAATGTTTTCTATACAAGGCACCATACCAGGGGGTGTGAGGGATGCGCTGCACATGTGTGCCAGCTGCAGAAGGGTGTTGAAGGCTGGGTGCACCATTCCTAACTAAGCTAATTATTAATTCATGATCACAGCTACTACATTGCTAATTTTACCTTACATATAAGCATGGGCCACAGATTCATTTCACACGAGAAAGATTTGTGAGTACTTGTAACTCACATGTTTAATAGGGCCTCCCTTTGTAAGTTGAATTGAAATTAGTGATGCTGTCAAGAATTTTCTATTAATAATGCTCAGAAAGTAGATTTTGTATAAATAATTTTGTTATTTCTAAAAATGAATGGCTAATTACATGTTTAGGTTGTACGTGTGATAAATTTTTGAACACTAGTGCTAGATTAGCAACTCAACCTAATTGCAATATCAACTGGGGAGGGGGGGGGGGGGGGCAAGTTGGTGCTTGCACCTCGGTGACTGATGGGCTTGGGTTGCCTCTGTTCATTCTACTGATTGCATAATAATTTAAAAAATCCAATTTGACAGTGTCTTTTAGAGCTTAACTAGCATCCTGGCCTTCCCAACAGACAGACATATTAATTCAGTATCAGTTTAAAGAAACCGAGAACAGATATTGTATACTGGCTAATAGAAAGTGTAGCTTGGAGTGTAGCGAAATTAAGTCAGATTATGCCAAGGGAAATGAGAAACTAAAAGTAGTAGCTGAGTTTTGCTGTACAGACAGCAAAAAAAGCAACAATGAGTGAAGCTGGAGGGAAGTAAAATGTAGATTAGCAATAACACGAAAAAGAGAAATCCCGAACATCTATTACAAATTTAAGTGTTTGGAAGTCTTTTCTGAAGCAGTTTCTGGAGTGTAGGCTTTTATGGAAGTGAAACATGACAATAAGCAGTAGATCAATAAAATAGAAGAAATGAGTTGGTACAGAAGAATACTAAAGATTAGATGGGTGTATCCACTAATGAATGAGAAAGCACTGAATCAAACTGGGGAGAGAAGCGTTTGACTAAAAGAAGGGATCAAATGACAGGACACATCCTGAGGCATCAAGAAGTATAGGATATAAAACTTGTAGAGAGATAGTAAGCATTTGCTACAGGAAACAAGTTCATATGGATGTTGGTTGTAGCAGTCATGAAGAATCTAGAAGCTTGTATAGAATACGCTAGCACACAGAATATGTAATGAAACTGGATATCATATCAGACTTGTTCTAATGATGAACACAATCAACCTCTTTAATGAAGACTGTGATGCATTAACAAGTCATATTTGGGAGGTGAGTGTGCAGTTTCTGAATACTGTAAGATTACCCTACTTACATGTGGTACTCTGCTATTGTTATTTATCCACACATCGATCATTCATTTAATGCCAAAATTATACTGAAATAACAATTGAGATTGAGTAATTTAATAACAGCCATTATTGAAGACTGCTTTCATATAAAATTAATAACTTTTTATAGATTCTATGTTTTATATTTAGAGAGAGAACCTTTTCTTTGGTTCAGTGACCATTTGAACCTGCATGACGCAGACCTACCAGTAATTATCTTGTTTCTTTAGCGACAGCATTTGTTTGATATTTCTTATTTAAGATTTTGGATCATTCTTACAATAGTACTTGATAGTAAATTTATCATCTACTTCAAAACATAGTACATTGACAAATTAGAAAAATAATGTTATGCCTATTTTTATATATATCAGAGGCTATTGTGAGTAGTTACTGTTTGTAAAACAAAATAATTAAGATTATTATTATTACAAAAATTTCTCAGAAGAATTTTGGTACAAGAACCACCTAAATAAAAACATGAATACATGTTTTATATGTGATTTATATTAAAATTACCTGAATGAAAATATATAAATAGTTACTTAGAGTAATATTTTATAAAATCATTGGTTGTCAAGAAATTCCTGTGAAAAAATAATAGCAATTAGAATGTGAAATTATTAGTGCATACTGATTTGAAAGATCACATGATACTATTATGTAGGTCTTGGGAGTTAACTGGGATTGGAAGGACAACAAATAGGATGTGTATACAAAACATGCAATGTATTGTATATGAAGATAGCCTGAGCGAAGTTGACAATATTGTTACTAAAATATTGACAAAGTTATAAATGTCACTAAAACTGCTAATGAAACAGCAACAGAAAAATTCTTTATTTATTGAATGGATGTTTAACTGTGATGAACCTCAGCAATAATTACAAAAAACAATCATCCCCTAGATAGCTACAGTAGAAAATATTTATGGTGAAGGTAAGTATAACACAAAAGTATTTCATTATTCGTATCAGCTGTTCTACGCTACAGGCAACTTGCAGTTATCAGGTGATCTAACAGTTAAAAAACCAGTAAAGTGCCATCCTGACTCTTTAAAGAATTGATCTACCTCGTATAAAACAGTTTCAAATGTCTGACTACTTTATAAACAAATTAATATGTTGCAAGTTTGATGTTCTGCATGTACATAGAAAAAGTTTATACAAGATTTGAAATTAGGTTAAGAGTCTGTTTTAAGTCTCTAAGAACTCTCATTATGAAACACTGGACAAATACAATTTGGGTAATTTGCACTCTGATTCAAGTAAAAGATAGTTTTTCTCACATGTAAATACTTATAATGTCATATCTCCTGAATCGTGTACTGTACAATGATATAATTTTCCAAATACATTCAGTGGTATATGTGGGTATTACATGTTGTGAATACTGTTAGTAGTAAAGAAGCAAGAAATTAAAATGCCTTATCTGACACTCAAGTTTTACGGTGCGAACAGTGAAAATGTTCATTTTGCGATGTCGGCGAGAAAAAGTTCTGTAAATATTTGAAATTACGTGTAAAGTTTGTTGGGAGTCGCAACATGCCCTGATTCTCAAATATTGGGTGAATATAGTTTCAGTAATTTATGTGCCACGAGCTCCTATGTCTCAAAACACATACACTGTTTCTAATTTGTTTTACTGTGTTAAACATTTAACAAAGATTACACTTATTAATGAGAAGATTATGACGGCATTTAAATTTTAAAATTCGGCCAATAACTGTAAGATATATCTAAAATAAATTTCTGTTGCCTCTATATGTTGTTAGATAGGCAACTTGCAACTGTGTCGGTGCCTGGGGTGAGAGTCTATTTGGAAGCTGCAGAAAAATAAAATTAATCTTAAAAATTTATTATCTTTCTTAATATTTGCTACTCAGCTTATACTTCCATAGTAAGCAAGAGCATTGAGACTGATATTCGGACCGAAGACCGCTTCAACCTGAACATATCATACAGAAGTAAACACAGGTGAGCAGGGTCCCCAACTGCCGCGTATACACACCGATGGACGGCCGGACGATGGCTGCGGGGATCTCGCCCGCGTGCTCTGCGACGACCCACTCGGCCATGGCCTTGGTCAGCGTGTAGGTGTTGGGGTGGCGGCCCTGCAGGTACTGCGACACGACGTCCAGTGCGTCGTCGCTGAGTGCGTCGCAGCACTGGATGACGCGCGCCGGGTCCGCCGGCGGCCGGTACACCACCTCGCGCACCTCCCGCCGGTCCGCATTTGAGTATGCCGTCGACACGTGCACGAATGCCTGAAGCACACGTGACACACTTACACTCGAGGCACACAATTCACACTGTCATACAGTTCCATTTTATCCCTAGTGACACAATACCCAACAAAAAATAAGGATACTCTACTCAGGAGTAGTATCTTAAGAAAATTACTGTACTGATTATTAGAGTATTGAAATAAAAGTATCTATACTTGTCTTTGCTAAAAAGATTAAGAGTAGATCCTATCTCAGCTTGAGAAAAAAAAGTGAAGCACCTAAAGAAATGGTCAGAGGGCACTTTAATTTCTTATACATTATAACGATATGTTTACGTAATGTGTATACATAAACATATAGTTATAAATGTCCCCGTTCGTAGTCGATAATTATAACAATATGTTTACTTTTGTGCTGTAACGTATAGCTATAATCAGCGGTGGAAATACACTCCTGGAAATGGAAAAAAGAACACATTGACACCGGTGTGTCAGACCCACCATACTTGCTCCGGACACTGCGAGAGGGCTGTACAAGCAATGATCACACGCATGGCACAGCGGACACACCAGGAACCGCGGTGTTGGCCGTCGAATGGCGCTAGCTGCGCAGCATTTGTGCACCGCCGCCGTCAGTGTCAGCCAGTTTGCCGTGGCATACGGAGCTCCATCGCAGTCTTTAACACTGGTAGCATGCCGCGACAGCGTGGACGTGAACCGTATGTGCAGTTGACGGACTTTGAACGAGGGCGTATAGTGGGCATGCGGGAGGCAGGGTGGACGTACCGCCGAATTGCTCAACACGTGGGGCGTGAGGTCTCCACAGTACATCGATGTTGTCGCCAGTGGTCGGCGGAAGGTGCACGTGCCCGTCGACCTGGGACCGGACCGCAGCGACGCACGGATGCACGCCAAGACCGTAGGATCCTACGCAGTCCCGTAGCGTACCGCACCGCCACTTCCCAGCAAATTAGGGACACTGTTGCTCCTGGGGTATCGGCGAGGACCATTCGCAACCGTCTCCATGAAGCTGGGCTACGGTCCCGCACACCGTTAGGCCGTCTTCCGCTCACGCCCCAACATCGTGCAGCCCGCCTCCAGTGGTGTCGCGACAGGCGTGAATGGAGGGACGAATGGAGACGTGTCGTCTTCAGCGATGAGAGTCGCTTCTGCCTTGGTGCCAATGATGGTCGTATGCGTGTTTGGCGCCGTGCAGGTGAGCGCCACAATCAGGACTGCATACGACCGAGGCACACAGGGCCAACACCCGGCATCATGGTGTGGGGAGCGATCTCCTACACTGGCCGTACACCACTGGTGATCGTCGAGGGGACACTGAATAGTGCACGGTACATCCAAACCGTCATCGAACCCATCGTTCTACCATTCCTAGACCGGCAAGGGAACTTGCTGTTCCAACAGGACAACGCACGTCCGCATGTATCCCGTGCCACCCAACGTGCTCTAGAAGGTGTAAGTCAACTACCCTGGCCAGCAAGCTCTCCGGATCTGTCCCCCATTGAGCATGTTTGGGACTGGATGAAGCGTCGTCTCACGCGGTCTGCACGTCCAGCACGAACGCTGGTCCAACTGAGGCGCCAGGTGGAAATGGCATGGCAAGCCGTTCCACAGGACTACATCCAGCATCTCTACGATCGTCTCCATGGGAGAATAGCAGCCTGCATTGCTGCGGAAGGTGGATATACACTGTACTAGTGCCGACATTGTGCATGCTCTGTTGCCTGTGTCTATGTGCCTGTGGTTCTGTCAGTGTGATCATGTGATGTATCTGACCCCAGGAATGTTTCAATAAAGTTTCCCCTTCCTGGGACAATGAATTCACGGTGTTCTTATTTCAATTTCCAGGAGTGTATATTTGCGATCGCCGACCGTGTGCGGCTGTTTCTTCTTGGACCGTCTGATCAGTCGGAAGTTGCATTGCAGGGGAGAGTAAATGCCTATTCAAAATATAATTATCTTTGGATAGCTCGACACGAATTTCCTAATGGACCGTAGTTTATCATGCATTTACCAGTAGAATATGGCACGGAGAAAATATTTCGTCGCATGCAACTTCCGTGCGATTTCGACGAAAGAATTCGTGACTGCGAACTCTCTATGTGGCAGAAACATAAAGAAAATTGAATAACTTCGTGAAGGAGTGAGACATAGATTCTATACTAAATAAATAGTCCATATACCAGTTCCATTTAACTCTGAATTTATGGCAATTAATAGATGAACTTACACTGCAATGAAGGATCTAACATGGATGCCGTTTTGACTGGCACGTCTCTTCTCGTATTGAAAACAATCCTTTGACGTTTTCACATACACGACGCACAATAAATGTACTACTATGCAGTATTGCACTTTTACTTTACACTAAAATAATATTATTTTTAACAATAATAATACGGTGGCAAGACATGCGCGTCCGACACAAGTTACAAGAGACAAGAGAAGAAAAAAATGAGTAACTGTTAATCGAGAATATCTCGTACATCAAAAGAATGTGTAAAAGTGTTCTTCTTCTGTTCGCCGCGGTTTTCAAAGTCAACAACTCACAGCATCTCTGACGGCGCTTCGACAATAAACAAGTTACGTCACAGGTGGTTCACCTTTTACATTCTCGCAACATTATTTGCTAACTGTAGCTGTTGCCGAGCGACTGCTCGATTAGTGAATGATGTAAAATGATAAGGCAATCACATAATGTTACAACATTCACACGATCAGCGAGTATGTAAATGATTAAGAGTTGCAATCCTCTGTCACCACACAGCATTAGTACCGTTTGTGTTTAGTGTAGTTGCCAGTTCTGATAGGTGCACGAACAGCACCAGATGCCGAGTGACCACTGTGATGGATACAGAGGTGCCACACACTATTGTAAGACATTAGCAACAACTGACATTTTGAAACTGTGTGCCGGACCGAGACTCGAACTCGGGACCTTTGCCTTTCGCGGGCAAGTGCTCTAAAGACTGAGCTACCCAAGCACGACTCACGCCCCGTCCTCACAGCTTTACTTTGCCAGTACCTCGTCTCCTACCTTCCAAACTTAACAGAAGGGTTCGCAGATGAAAATCGTCGTTGCGTACGGTGGTGACCAGGAAAACTGTCTCATTCATCTAGTGTTTTGGAGAGGCTCATGTCGCAGTGGGGTTTACTGTAGAGTAGGAGTGGGCAAGCAGTTCTCTGCTGGAGGTTGGCGAAGGAGTGGGCAGAGAAGCAACCAGTCAGCTGGTAGAACGCATTACTGATGAACGTGAGTAGACACTGTTTAGGACATTTAAACAGCAGACTGCAAACGACGGAAGGTGATCCGCGGTCTCGAGCACACCCGTACGGGCACGCCGATTAAGGCAATTCCTGTGGACGGTGGCAGCAGCTCGGCTACCACAGCACGCCGGTGTACGGTGGTCGACAGCTGCGGGATAGCGTCACGGCAGTGAGACAGTGTCCGAGCGCCCAGGTCCGACACTCGGGCAGTGAATGTCATTTCACGGCCCGGCAGAGCCACTGTCAGACATTTGGCGATGACTGACACACGCAGCACAGCACCGGACAGTCCGGCTGAGACTACCTGCTGACGGGCTGGTCCCGGTCATTTAAATCCCGTTTCCAAATGCCGACAGTTGTGGAAGGTCCCCCATTTTGAGACAGCATCAAGAGATCTGGAGCGGCGTCGGCGGTCCGGTGTGGCGTAAGTGGTGGTTCAGTCGATCGTGTAGCGGGAGACCTGAGTTTCTCCTGGCGCATACATCTTTCAAATAACTTCCGGGAATTCAGCCAGGTAACACTTTCAGAGACCGCCGACATTTCGGCGGGAGAACACCCCGCCATTTTCAAGGCAAACTGCAACAGACAGGCGGCGTACATGCAAATTTAAAACCTCGGTTCTCCGACTGAAGCAGGAAAGATAACACACACACTGAACACTAGTGCCACCAAAGATGACCAAAGTCAGAGCTATCGATAGTGAGAATATGAATTCGCAAGTGAGGTTGCATTGAGTCTGTCCCTCTGTTTTTTGACAAGGGAGAGAGTCGGATTCCAAACAGAGTTTAAACACAAACCTCCGTCCCTGTTAACGAGGTACCTCGCTAATTTAAGCTCAACTGCCTCCCTAATGACACTGTCCCAATAGCTGGACGTGCATGCCAATATCTCGGTGTTATTATATAACATGGGGTGATCAATATCCGAGCAATGTTCGGCAATAGCAGATCTATTTGGCTCCTGTAATCGTGTCCTACACGGTCCTGATACTTTGACCAATGTATGCCATGCCACAGCTACAAGGAATACGATACTCACCCGCCTTACGCAGTCCAAGATCATCCTTAACGGAACTCAAAAGTGCTCTAATTTTAGATGGAGGTCGGAAAACACATTTCACACCGTATTTCCGTAAAATACGACCGATCTTGTTGGACGTGTTTCCTATGTAAGGCAAAAAGGCATTAGACTTAGGTGTCGACTCAGAGTTATCATCAATCACCCGATGTACAGTTGGTCGATAGCGCATCGCACGTTCAATCTGCCTATCACTATAACCATTTTGACGAAACGTAACTTCAAGATGGGACAGCTCAGCTGGCAGAGTCTCAGCGTCAGAAACGACATGTGCCCTGTGTACCAAGGTACGAAGTACCCCATCACGCAGAGCCGGATGGTGACAACTATCAGCCTGTAAGTACAAGTCGTTTTACGATGGACGTGGAAGAGGATGGTTGCCTTACCTTTCTTGACTTGTTGGTTAGGAGGAAGGATGATGGATCATTGGGACATGCAGTCTACAGGAAACGTACTCACACCGACTTGTAAATGTGAAATGTGTTTTCCGACCTCCATCTAAAATTAGAGCACTTTTGAGTTCCGTTAAGGATGATCTTGGACTGCGTAAGGCGGGTGAATATCGTATTCCCTGTCGCTGTTGCATGGCATACATTGGTCAAAGTATCAGGACCGTGTAGGACACGATTACAGGAGCCAAATAGATCTGCTATTGCCGAACATTGCTTCGATACTGATCACCCCATGTCGTATAATAACACCGAGATACTGGCATGCACGTCCAGCTATTGGAACAGTGTCATTAGGGAGGCAGTTGAGATTAAATTAGCGAGCAGCCTCGTTAACAGGGATGGAGGTTTCTGTTTAAACTCTGTTTGGAATCCGGCTCTCTCCCGTGTCAAAAAACAGAGGGACAGAGTCAATGCAACCTCACTTGCGAATTCATAGTCTCACTATCGATAGCTCTGACTTTGGTCATCTTTGGTGGCACTAGTGTTCAGTGTGTGTGTTATCTTTCCTGCTTCAGTCCGAGAACCGAGGTTTTAAATTTGCATGTACGCCGCCTGTCCGTTGCAGTTTGCCTTGAAAATGGCGGGGTGTTCTCCCGCCGAAATATCGGCGCTCGCTGAAAGTGTTACCTGGCTGAATTCCCGGAAGTTATTTGTAAGTGTAGCGGGAGTCCGTGTGGCAATCCGTCACACAGAAACACTGGCTGAGGAAGCCGTGTCTGCTGGTATTGCTGAAGTGGCAGGCCATTGGCCAGTGGACTGCAGCCCAATTTAAGCTGCCAGGCTGCAGTCCCACCTGTCGGTATTTGAGACATTGCAGTGTGACAGAACACGTGTGGGACCGGCATGGGTGCCATCTTCATCTCGGTGTCGAGGACCAGTTGATGCACAGTCTGCCCCAGGAAAGGGTACAGCGGCTATCTGACTTCCTTTCTAAGAGAATCGACTCATGCACCCAGGAGAGAGTGGACCGTTAAGTGGTCTCGTACTGCCAAGTTCGTCTAAGTTTGACTTGATACTGTAAACAGTGAAATAATGCACACACCCACTAAACCTGTGGAGTTTCATTTCGTTTCCTCATTTCGTACTGGGTGCTTCACTGTTATTGCCAGGCTGTATATAACAGACAGAGATAGTGGATTTTCACGTGTTTTGAACATAATAATACAAGCAATAGATCAGGCGGTGTTTTAATTTTCATTATAGATCACAGTTTTTAAGATTAGGAAATCAAAATATTGAAGCACAGAACAGATCATCTTAAAAACAGCGGAATGCTACGCAAATGTACATCAGTAAATCTTACCTAAACTGCCGGCCACGGTGGTCTAGCGTTTCTAGGCGCGCAGTCCGGAACCGCGCGACTGCTACGGTCGCAGGTTCGAATCCTGCCTCGGGCATGGATGTGTGTGATGTCCTTAGGTTAGTTGGGTTTACGTAGTTCTAAGTTCTAGGGGACTGATGACCACAGATGTTAAGTCCCATAGTGCTCAGAGCCATTTGAACCATTTTACCTAAACTCTGTACAGTCATTCAAAACAATATTTCGACATTTCACTGACAATCCGTTAAGTGACTATGCAGTGCCCACTCGGTACATAATAAAAGCAATATTATAAATCATTACTAGGATCATTCATACCATATCTGCTATAAGTACCGATAAAAGCATCAACTGAAAGGTAATGAGAAAAAATATCGGTATTGGGGTGAAAATTCTCTAATACCAAGAAAAACTGAAACTTTTTCCATGCCCCTACTCTTTTCGTAAATCGAGGATTGATTGTGACCACTCGAACTATTCCTAGACGCTGTGTCAGAAGTAAGGCCCTCTGGTCGTAATAATCTGAGTTTTTGAGTAGTAAAGTTGCCTCTGACGAAACATAACACACACTTTTTGCTACTACATAAAACTGCTTCGTCTTATTCGTCTCTGCCTTGATAGATCGTGTTTCTTGTTTTTACTTCATACGCTTTCTTGTTATTCAAGTTTTCGTATTTGGTTCCTGTGTCAGAAAATATCCGCAGCATTACTCACACGTACGGAAGTCAGAACGACCTTTTATTTGGAGTGAGAGTTACGTTTCGTGGTGACTGCTTCCACGAACAAAACTTGAAAAGCCTGGTTCCAGAATTGAAGTATCACGAGGTCTAAATACCTCAATTCAATTAATTTGTATCATCCAAATGACAATGTTCCAACTAAAAATAGTCCGTTAAATCGTTCATACAAGTCCATCAGTATGTTACGAGAAGCTTTCTTCTTGAAAGATTAAGTTCAGATTTGTAATCTATGATTAAGATGTGACCTTTTCGTGTGCACACGACGTGTGTTTCACAGTGTCTGTGACAGACGCCTAAGGGTGACAGATCAGGCCATGGGGAACGACTTTTGTTACAGACAAAATGTTTCGCTGACACTACTCGTCTTGTGTGACTGGCCACGCCCTGAGAGGCAGCACTGCATAGGCACTCAGCGGCGCTCGCACGCGATGCGTGTTGCCTATCGCCCGGTCATCTGCTCCGTGTGAAACGCGGGAGGATGAGCAAAATTCGAGTTCTTGCTTCGCTCCTAAAATATCTTTCTTCACTCAGAGAGAGTCACTCTCATGGCTTTCTTTTCGAAAACCACTATCAGTTTATTGGAGGTAGGCAGATACTGCACACGTGGTTAGTAGAAACCTCGTCGTCCCAGGGTCGGCGAATACCAAAGGCATCCGGCCATCCTGATTTAGGTTTTCCGTGATTTCCCTAAATCACTCCAGGCAAATGCCGGGATGGTTCCTCTGAAAGGGCACGGCCGACTTCCTTCCCCATCCTTCCCTAATCCGATGAGACCGATGACCACGCTGTCTGGTCTCCTTCCCCAAAACCAACCAACCAATCAATACCAAAGGGCTCATAGCATCGCCGTGAGGCCTCAGCGAATATTTTGTCTCTAACAAAAGTTTTTCTCCGTAACGTGGTGCATAACGCACAGACGTTTGTCACAAAGACTTTGAAACATAATATAAAATATATACAGGATAGTTCCGTGATGATGATGCAAACTTTCACGTATGTGGAGACGGGTGAATGTACCAATCTGAGGTCCGGAAGCGACCGAGTCGAAAGTTAAAAGTGAAAATTGTTCTGATATCTCTGACAGTGGAATATACTGTATATACCAGTACTGTTGTTGCTAAGGTTGCAGGGTAAGTAATCCCGACGAGCGCGTAGGTGTAGAGGTTGCCATAATCACTCATCCCAATGCAGATGGCGTACTGCGTACTGACACGAGCAGTCCTGGTGTACAATGTCTACACTGCAGCAGAGACTGCAGTCTGTCCCTACACATTGAAGTACTAACGTCGATCAGGCCTCACCAAATAAAGCAGTATCCGGTGACGGAACTTGCAGACATGATTTTCGTGTATGGACAAGCGAATGGAGAAGCGGTAAGGTTGTACATGACAAAATATCCATGTTTCCGAGACTGAGAGGGCAATTGGTACAACACTACAATGACCGAAGAGGACGAAGAACTACACGGACTCACGACTTAGAAGATGGAGTGCTTGGTTGAATGGATGTAGCACCTGCTATGAGAACTCGGGCATTTGCACGCGAGATGAATTTTTCTTTCAGCACTGTGTGGCGAATATTACGGGAAATGCAGCTAAACCCCTACCGTTCAGAGAAAGTGGACTTTCGATTCCTGCTGACTTCGCACTTCGTGTCATGTTCAGCCGATAGTTCTTGCAGTGTCTTACAGTCGATTCCCACATTGCTGCGTATGTACTTTTCACGCATGTAGCGTGTTTCACCAGAGACCGAATGATAAATAGTCGTAATAGTTATGTTTGGGCCAATGAGAATCCACATGCTACAGTTGTGAAGCGCCATCAGCACGGATTATAGCTCAACGTGTGGACAGTCATAGTCAATAACTGTGCGCTAAGCCCATATTCAGCAGCGTACTCAGTGTTTATCAGAGGCATGCCACTCAGGTTCCTAGAACATATCCCACTTGTTATTCGTCATGATGGAACCCCCACCTCACTTTGCACTTGAACACTCGGATGACACTTTCCTCAAGAGTGGATAGGCAGAGGAGGTGCTGTTTCGTGTCCAGCAAATTCACGTGATCTGACACCACTTGAGTCCTTCTCGTGGGATCACGTGGAATGTCTTGCGTACGAGATGCCTGTCGAGACTGAAGAGGATCTCCTGGCAATAATTATCGCTGCCTGCGACTCCAAATGACACTTGGGATACTAGAACGTGTACGACTGAACTTGGTGCGACAATGCCATGACTACTCAGATGCTGGGGGACGTAAGTTTGAACAATTGTAAATGTAGCAGCTTGTGCAAGTAGAGCGTGTAATGGGATTCATGATTAGTGTACCTCAGAGTTAGCATTTTTGGTCTCTCTGACATCAAGTTATGTGCGTCGTTACTAGTCGATCAACAGAGGAAATTATCAGAGGGTATTATGGAGAATTCGGCGGGAATTCCGTAGGGATGTTGAGACCCTTACTTTGAATGCTGCAAGAGACGGAATTTGTATAGATTTTCGCTTATACTTTTCGACTCAGTCGTTTCCTTACCTCAAATTGACACATTTACCCTTCTCCATCATCGTTGAAAGTTTGTGAGATCGTCACGGAATTATCTTGTATGTACAGGATGAGCCAGAACTCCACTGGCAAAATTTCAGACGTTGATGAGGCATATTTTCTAAATATTTTGGTGTAACGGGAGGCCTCAAATCAAAAATGTTCAAATGTGTGTGAATTCCTAAGGGACCAAACTAGTGAGGTCATCGGTCCCTAGTCTTACACGCTACTTAAACTAACTTATGCTAAAACAACACATACACCCATGCCGGAGGGAGGACTCGAACCTCCGGCGGGAGGGGTCGCGCAGTTCGTTTGTCATCCCAACTATCTAAACTTACGGGAAAATACCTTCACTACAGTGAAAAACTCTACTATGACAACACAAAGCAGTAATGCAACAACCATCAAACAGATGCAAAAGTCGTGTAAATGCAACAACCTTCAAACAGATGCAAAAGTCGTGTAATGCAACAACCGTCAAACAGATGCAAAAGTCGTGTAATGCAACAACCGTCAAACAGATGCAAAAGTCGTGTAATGCAACAACCTTCAAACAGATGCAAAAGTCGTGTAATGCAACAACCTTCAAACAGATTTTGCATCTGTCTGTAATGCAAGAACCTTCAAACAGATGCAAAAGTCATGTAATGGGAGAGCATCTCTGCCACTCTACCATTGCTCTCAGTGTACTCAAAACACGAGGTGCACATCAGCCAAGTCTCCATCGGCGAACGTGTCCGTACTGCTGTGCATCACTGTAAAGGAACAAATAACTCGTCCAGCGAAAGAAAGAAAAAGCGAGCGGTACTGAATGCAGTCTTGAAGTTGAAAAGTAAAGTGGGCTTCACTGCTGTCAACAAGTACCGTCAGTGAATCGTACAAGTGCTTCCAAATAACACACAGCGCTTACCGCCGACATTTGCAGTGTTGTGCATACGTCTTCGATGCAATACGGTTACGAAGATAAATGAGGGCAAGAAATCAAACGAAGATTACTGTGTAACGAGCCGCCGGAAACAACGTACCCCTTGCGCCAAAATACTGGAATAATATGGTGAACAACCTCTGAAACCTTGTCGATGGAGTTCTGGTTCACCCTGTACAGGGTGTTTCGAAAAGGACTTTACAATTTCAAAAATCCAAATAAATTCATTGAAGGAAGGTATAGACCTGGGTTTAGTGTTATTCTGTAGAGAAACAAATAGAGCTTCTTTACCTTACACCAAAGATGTTGTATGTGGCTTCCGTTGGTTATCCTGCACACATATCATCGGAAGTCAATTGCTTCCCAATCTCGCTATAGCACTGCAGATGCAACTTGCTCAGTGGCTGCGTAAATCCTTGCTCTTAGTTCAGGTAGAGAAACCGGCGTAGGAAGTACAAACATGATATCCCTCATGAATCTACATAAAAAAAATTGAGTGGAGTCAGGTCTAGGAAACGTGGGGGCCATGCAATTGGCGCATCACGGCCAATCCATTGACCTGGAAAGCGGTCACTGAGAAAATCTCGGACATCAGACAGCTACTGGGGTAGTGCACCATCTTGCATGACGTACACATTCCGTTCTTGGTCACCCTCATCGATCTGTTGTATCAAAAATTGTTGTAACATATCCACGTACACTATCCCGTTGATGGTTCTCTCATGGAAAATAAGGGGCCGTACACTTTGTTCTTGCTCAGTGCACAAAAAACGTTCAGTTTATGGCTATCGCGAGCATGTTGCAATGTCTGATCTGCGTTTTCACTCCCCCAAATCCTACAGTTATGTGTGTTAACGATTTTGTCCAAGAAATGTTCATCCTCATGTAATCGATTTAACATATCCGCACAGAAGGTCTTGCGAGCAATCTCATCAGTGTCTTTTACTGATTGTACGATCGTCATTTGTAAGGTTTCAGATGCAAACCGTTTCTCAAGACACGCCAAACGGTCACGTGTGGAATTTGCAGTTCACGAGATGCACGCCGGGTCGGTTTCGTAGGGGCTGTTGACAAAATGTTGTCTCACTCGCTCAACGACGTCGTCAGATGTGCTTGGACGACCTGATGATTTCCCACGTCTTACCGAGCACCCCGTTTCTACAAAACATTTATGCCACACATAAACTGTACGCCTACTAGGAGGGTCTTTAGCGTACTTGGTACGGAAATTAGGCTGAACTGTTGTCGCCGGCTTGGATTCTCCAAACAAAAACAAACAGCTAGCACGCTCGGGTCCAGTGAAGGCAGCCATCTTTAACGCCAACTGCCGCTAGCGCTCCTTGCGGTGCGATTCGGCACTAGCGAACTACGCGAAACAAAACTTGATGTATTTCCCTACAAACTGACACTAGAATCACCTCTGTAGGTACAATGAATTAATTTATACGAATTTTCAAAGTTGTAAAAGTCATTTTTGAAACAGCCTGTGTATAGACTTCTAATTGCGCTCCTGCAGCTGGCGTACGTCATGCTTTTACGCGACACTGACTGCAGCGCTTGCAGACGGGTGTGCGGTGCCGGGCCTACCTGCAGCTGGCGCATCTCGCGGCACAGCTCGATGACGCGCTGCGTGCCCAGCGTGTTGAGCGTGACGGCGGCCTTGAGCTTCTCGTTGAAGCGGACGGTGGCGGCCGAGTGGAAGACGACGTTGACGCAGGCGGCGAGGCGCTGTCGGTCTGCCGCGCTCAGCCCCAGCTGCGGCTCCGTCACGTCGCCGCTCACGCTCACCACCTTCTGGAAAGCCGACGGGCACTCCTGGCGCACGCGCTCGAACACCTGCCGGAACCGCACGCCGTCAGCAAATACTCACACTGCCTGTGCCAGCCGTGACGTATTCAAAAAAAAATGGCTCTGAGCACTATGGGACTTAACATCTATGGTCATCAGCCCCCTAGAACTTAGAACTACTTAAACCTAACTAACCTAAGGACAGCACACAACACCCAGTCATCACGAGGCAGAGAAAATCCCTGACCCCGCCGGGAATCGAACCCGGGAACCCGGGCGTGTGAAGCGAGAACGCTACCACGCGACCACGAGCTGCGGACGTGACGTATTCGAAATGGCGGACAATTACTCGTCAAAAAGCAGATTTCAGAGTACCTGATGGCTCAACACAAAAGTTTTGTCTCAAGTACAGATAGTGTTGACGATCAGTGGACAAAGTTCAAAACCATCGTACAATATGTGTTAGATGACTATGTGCCAAGAAAGAGCGTAAGAGATGGAAAAGAGCCACCGTGGTACAACAGCCGAGTTAGAAAACTGCTGCGGAAGCAAAGGGAACTTCAAAGCAAACATAAACATAGCCAAAGCCTTGCAGACAAATATAAATTACGCGAAGCGAAATGTAGTGTGAGAAGGGCTATGCGAGAGGCGTTCAATGAATTCTAAAGTAAAGTTCTATGTGCTGACTAGGCAGAAAATCCTAAGAAATTTTGGTCTTACGTCAAAGCGGTAGGTGGATCAAAACAAAATGTCCTGACACACTGGGACCAAAATGGTACTGAAACAGAGGATGACAGACTAAAGGCCGAAATACTAAATAGCTTTTTCCAAAGCTGTTTCACAGAGGAAGACCGCACCGTAGTTCCTTCTCTACATTGTCGCACAGATGACAAAATGGTAGATATCGAAACAGACGACAGAGAGATAGAGAAACAATTAAAATCGCTCAAAAGAGGAAAGGCCGCTGGACCTGATGGGATACCAGTTCGATTTTACACACAGTACGCGAAGGAACTTGCCCTCCTTCTTGCAGCGGTGTACCGTAGGTCTCTAGAAGAGCGTAGCGTTCCAAAGGATTGGAAAAGGGTACAGGTCATCCCCGTTTTCAAGAAGGGACGTCGAACAGATGTGCAGAACTATAAACCTATATCTCTAACGTCGATCAGTTGTAGAATTTTGGAACACGTATTATGTTCGAGTATAATGACTTTTCTGGAGACTAGAAATCTACTCTGTAGGAATCAGCATGGGTTTCGAAAAAGACGATCGTGTGAAACCCAGCTCGCGCTATTCGTCCACGAGACTCAAGAGGGCCATAGACACGGGTTCCCAGGTAGATGCCGTGTTTCTTGACTTACGCAAGGCGTTCGATACAGTTCCCCACAGTCGTTTAATGAACAAAGTAAGAGCATGTGGACTATCAGACCAATTGTGTGATTGGATTGAAGAGTTCCTAGATAACAGAACGCAGCATGTCATTCTCAATGGAGAGAAGTCTTCGGAAGTAAGAGTGATTTCAGGTGTGCCGCAGGGGAGTGTCGTAGGACCGTTGCTTTTCACGATATACATAAATGTCCTTGTGGATGACATCGGAAGTTCACTGAGGCTTTTTGCGGATGATGCTGTGGTATATCGGGAGGTTGTAACAATGGAAAATTGTACTCAAATGCAGGAGGATCTGCAGCAAATTGACGCATGGTGCAGGGAATGGAAATTGAATCTCAATGTAGACAAGTGTAATGTGCTGCTAATATATAGAAAGAAAGATCCTCTTTCATTTAGCTACAATATAGCAGGTCAGCAACTGGAAGCAGTTAATTCCGTAAATTATCTGGGAGTAGGCATTAGGAGTGATTTAAAATGGAATGATCATATAAAGTTGATCGTCGGTAAAGCAGATGCCAGACTGAGATTCATTGGAAGAATCCTAAGGGAATGCAATCCGAAAACAAAGGAAGTAGGTTACAGTACGCTTGTTCGCCCACTGCTTGAATATTGCTCAGCAGTGTGGGATCCGTACTAGATAGGATTGATAGAAGAGATAGAGAAGATCCAACGGAGAGCAGCGCGCTTCGTTACAGGATCATTTAGTAATCGCGAAAGCGTTACGGAGATGATAGATAAACTCCAGTTGAAGACTCTGCAGGAGAGACGCTCAGTAGCTCGGTACGTGCTTTTGTTGAAGTTTCGAGAACATACCTTCACCGAGGAGACAAGCAGTATATTGCTCCCTCCTACGTATATCTCGCGAAGAGACCATGAGGATAAAATCAGAGAGATTGGAGCCCACACAGAGGCATACCGACAATCCTTCTTTCCACGAACAATACGAGACTGGAATAGAAGGGAGAACCGATAGAGGTACTCAATGTACCCTCCGCCACACACCGTCAGGTGGCTTGCGGAGTATGGATGTAGATGTAGATGTAAAATCCAGTACGCTGAATGTGTCGAAGACACTGATATTCGACATCTGGTTAGCCCCGTGATTAAATATCACACAAGTGCAAGCAGGGACAGAAAAGAACAATGACAATATTTTCTCTCTGTATTACTGTTTGTAATGTAATTTGTCGTGACATACTGACGTACACAATAGTCTGAGATCTAGTTTAGGTTGCAAGATGACAGGTAGACAGTGCGTTATTGAAGCCAACAGATGGGACGGAATGTGATGAGAGTAAGTATAATTCTTGTTATGGTACACACACTCTATGACAAGAAAATATGAATGCGACGTATCACGTACGAATTATCCAAATGGGACGGGAATCAGTAGATGTGCAGTACATATACAGAAAAAAATATCATTACAATTTCAGAAAAAATTGGGTGATTTATTCAAGAGAATGAGCTTCACAAGTTGAGCAAATAAACAAGACGTTGGTCCACCTCTGGCCCTTATGCAAACAGCTACACGATTTGGCACTGATTGATGGAATTGTTGGATTTCCTCCTGCATATCGACCCAAATTCTGTCCAATTGGCGAGTTAGATCGTCCAAATTCCGAGCTGGTTGGAGGGCCCTGCCCATAATGCTCCAAACTTTCTCAACTTGATAAAGATCCGGTTAACTTGCTGACCAAGGCAAGGTTTGGCAAGCGCGAAGACACGCAGTAGAAAACTCAGGCCGTGTGGGGGCAGGCATACCCTGCTGAAACGTAGCTCCAAAATGGCTAGCCACGAAAGGCAGCAAAACGGGGCGCGTAGTACACTGTCGACGTACTGCTGTGCTGTAATGTTAGGGTGCTCGGCATCATTGCTGGTTGTCGGGCGACAGTCACGTCGGCATCTCAACGCTGTCTGGGACGCCTTCAGACACGTCCTTGACCTGGAATCTCATTGACTGGAGTAGGACTGTCTTCAGAGATGAGTCCCGTTTTGGACTGAGCCCTGATCACCAGTGAAGACGTGTCTGGAGACGCCCCATACAGCGGTGGGATGCCAACCTCACTTTCCCCTGCCATACAGTCCGGCAACCGGGAGTGGTGGTCTGGGACGCCATTTCATTTCATAGCAGGTCCTTTTTGGTGCACACCCGCAGCACCCTTACAGCACAGCAATACCTCGACGATATTACATGTCCCGCTCTGCTACCTTCGTGACAAACCATCTCGGGTTGACATTTCAGAGAGATAACGGCTGCCCGCACACGAGACTTTCTCCTGATTCTCCGCGTGTTTGCCAAACACTACCGTGCCCAGCAAGGTCGCCGGATCTACCCCCAATTTAGAACGTTTGGAGCAATGAGATCACCAATTTAATATTAGAGAGCGGTGTGGAGTGCAAAAATCGTAGAGGGAGACCGAGAGATGAATACACTAAGCAGATTCAGAAGGATGTAGGTTGCAGTAGGTACTGGGAGATCAATAAGGTTGGACGGGATAGAGTAGCAAGTAGCGCTGCATCAGACCAGTCTCTGGACTGAAGACCAGAACGACAATAAACGCGCCAATTGGACAGACTTTGGCACGATATCCTCAATCGGTCGACGCCGAGCTGAAGAACTGCTCGCACATCGCTAGAGAGGAGATGCGAGTGTCCCGGCAGCGGGCACGTACCGGGTGCTTGAGCAGCTCGTGGTGGCGCGAGTCGACGTCGAGGCCGCGCTTGGGCCGGATGAGCAGGAAGACGGTGGCGATGTCGGGGCAGCAGCGCAGCAGCTTCTCGACCAGCGCCTTGCCCACGAAGCCGGTGGCGCCCGTCACCAGCACGCACGCGTCGCGGTAGAAGCCCTGCACGGGGCCGCCCGCCTCCAGCGGGTTCTTGTTGCTGCTCTCGCCGTCGTTGTTGTTGTTGTTGTTGCTGCTGCTGCTGCTGCTGGCGAGCGGGCTGGCGTCGCCGGCGCCGGCGCTGCCGGAGCTGCAGCTGCTGGGCCCCATGGCGGGGGCGGCGCTGGGGGCGGAGGCGCTGGCGGCGGCGGAGTCCTCGGGGGCGGCCTCAGCGGCTACGTGGCCACATAGGGGCGGCGAACCTGCAACACGAGAGGAGGCGCCGACTCAGCAGCGGTCCGACGACACGTGACGGAGCTCCAACTGGTAGCGAGCGCTACTCGACACCTGACTAGGGCGGCCTGAGTGCGAACCACACGCGAGAAAGTACGAACTATGTACAACGACGGGCTACATCTCTGCTAAAAATTTGGCCATTTCGCGAAACGCAGAAGGAGATATAATAAAGCACACAACCGTAGAAACTCTGATTTCAAAAAATCTGCAATAAGAATTCTCATGCAGTATGTGATCCAAAGTATGCGGACACCTATTAGTAGATAGTAATATGAGGTGTACCCAAAAATGGTTCAAATGGCTCTGAGCACTATGGGACTTAACTTCTGAGGCCATCAGTCCCCTAGAACTTAGAACTACTTGAACCTAACTAAGCTAAGGACATCACACACATCAATGCCCGAGGCAGGATTCGAACGGTAGCTGTCGCGCGGTTCCAGATTGTAGCGCCTAGAACCGCTCGGGAGGTGTACCCACCTCTCGCCTTTATGACGGCTTGAAGTACGCTTGGGAAACTTTCAGTGAGATGTCCGAATGTCTGTGCAGCAACGTCAGCCCGTTCACCCCAAGAGTCGAAATCAGAGATGGTAGCGGTACTGGACGCTGCATTCTGGAGCGAAGTCGACTTTCTGACTCATCCTACAGGTGTCAAATTGGGACTCTGGGCAGACCATTCCATTTGAGGAACGTTATTGCTAAGAAGCGAGTGCGTCACAGGGTGCGTTGTAATGCTGATACAAATAACCATCGCCTCCGAGGTGTTCCTCTAGTGTAGGGGCTACGCAGTGCTGTAAAGTGTGTTCGTATCTTTCTGGATGTAACGTTTGCGTAAGTACGATGAGGGGACCACACCCTAACCAACAACAGCACTCCCCATATCGTAACACCAGCTCCTCCCAACTTGACTGCTGGCACTGCGTATGACGACAGGAGAGGTCCTCCAGCATTCGCTAAGCCCAAACCCTTCCCGTGGACTGCCACAAAGCACAGCGTGATTCATCACATCAAATCACCATTTTCCAGTCCATCACTATCCAGCCTCCTTTTATAATGTCAGGTACGCATCTCGCGACCTCTCGTGCTCAGTTCCGCAATACGAAGGGGTGTCCGGGTACTTCTGATCACACACAATGTACAAACAGCCATGATAATTTCTTAGCAAAGGTAGCACACAAAACTGAAAACCATCTTCTTCAACAATACTCCCTGTCACTGATCCCAGTACAACATTTTATTCGCTTATTAGAAGCTGTAATCACTTACCGAGTGGGCTGCATAAGGCCATTTCGATCCCTGTTCACCCATTAGAATAATAAGACAACGAGTTACAGTTTGAGTCACCGTGAAGCAGAAAAAGGTAATGATATTCAGATAAAACAAGAAAGGAAATTAATTCAAATTTAGATGTGGAATAATTCGTGTTATACTGACTAATTGCCATCTTTTATTAATTTGTTAGTTGCTGTTTTACATAGGACTTGCACCTTAGAAGATATTGCAATCCACGTTTCAAAGATGTTATTATTATTATTACTGTTCAAAATCCATTGTACAACAATAAAGCTATGACGCGTCGTGGAAATACGAGGTATGTCCACAAAGTAAGTTCCGTTTGGTTATATAAAACAAACGTGCACCGATACAGAAAAAAACATTTATTGTACAAAAATCTACAACTGTTAAACTACACTCCTGGAAATGGAAAAAAGAACACATTGACACCGGTGTGTCAGACCCACCATACTTGCTCCGGACACTGCGAGAGGGCTGTACAAGCAATGATCACACGCACGGCACAGCGGACACACCAGGAACCGCGGTGTTGGCCGTCGAATGGCGCTAGCTGCGCAGCATTTGTGCACCGCCGCCGTCAGTGTCAGCCAGTTTGCCGTGGCATACGGAGCTCCATCGCAGTCTTTAACACTGGTAGCATGCCGCGACAGCGTGGACGTGAACCGTATGTGCAGTTGACGGACTTTGAGCGAGGGCGTATAGTGGGCATGCGGGAGGCCGGGTGGACGTACCGCTGAATTGCTCAACACGTGGCGCGTGAGGTCTCCACAGTACATCGATGTTGTCGCCAGTGGTCGGCGGAAGGTGCACGTGCCCGTCGACATGGGACCGGACCGCAGCGACGCACGGATGCACGCCAAGACCGTAGGATCCTACGCAGTGCCGTAGGGGACCGCACCGCCACTTCCCAGCAAATTAGGGACACTGTGGCTCCTGGGGTATCGGCGAGGACCATTCGCAACCGTCTCCATGAAGCTGGGCTACGGTCCCGCACACCGTTAGGCCGTCTTCCGCTCACGCCCCAACATCGTGCAGCCCGCCTCCAGTGGTGCCGCGACAGGCGTGAATGGAGGGACGAATGGAGACGTGTCGTCTTCAGCGATGAGAGTCGCTTCTGCCTTGGTGCCAATGATGGTCGTATGCGTGTTTGGCGCCGTGCAGGTGAGCGCCACAATCAGGACTGCATACGACCGAGGCACACAGGGCCAACACCCGGCATCATGGTGTGGGGAGCGACCTCCTACACTGGCCGTACACCACTGGTGATCGTCGAGGGGACACTGAATAGTGCACGGTACATCCAAACCGTCATCGAACCCATCGTTCTACCATTCCTAGACCGGCAAGGGAACTTGCTGTTCCAACAGGGCAATGCACGTCCGCATGTATCCCGTGCCACCCAACGTGCTCTAGAAGGTGTAAGTCAACTACCCTGGCCAGCAAGATCTCCGGATCTGTCCCCCATTGAGCATGTTTGGGACTGGATGAAGCGTCGTCTCACGCGGTCTGCACGTCCAGCACGAACGCTGGTCCAACTGAGGCGCCAGGTGGAAATGGCATGGCAAGCCGTTCCACAGGACTACATCCAGCATCTCTACGATAGTCTCCATGGGAGAATAGCAGCGTGCCTTGCTGCGAAAGGTGGATATACACTGTACTAGTGCCGGCATTGTGCATGCTCTGTTGCCTGTGTCTATGTGCCTGTGGTTCTGTCAGTGTGATCATGTGATGTATCTGACCCCAGGAATGTGTCAATAAAGTTTCCCCTTCCTGGGACAATGAATTCACGGTGTTCTTATTTCAATTTCCAGAAGTGTACTTTTCTACATAGCTCCAGAAATTTTGTAGGCACTTGTTATGGCGTGGAACAAGTTTTTGTATGCCTTCTTCATAGAAGGTTGCCGCCTGTGATGCAACCATTTGGTAACATGTTCTATCAGCTCGTCTTCATCGTTGTTGAAGTGTTGACCACCAAGGACAGATTTTAGGTGTAAGAAGAGATGAAAGTCGCTAGGAGCGAGGTCCGTACGGAGGACGATCAAACGCGTCCCAGTGAAATTCCCGTAAGAGTTGTTTGCTCACATTCGATGTGTGAGGTCGGGCATTATCGTGGAATAAAAACAACACCTTTTGGCTCTAACCCTCGGCGCTTGGTCTGTACAGCGCAGCGCAATTTCTTAATTGTCTCGCAGTAACCATGTGTAGTGATTGTTTGGCCTCGTGGTAAGAAATCAATGAGCAAAATGCCTTTTCTGTCCCAAAAAACGGTTCACGTGACTTTTCGAGGTGTCAAGATTTGCTTAGGCTTCACGTTCGTTGGGGATGAAGTGTGCCTCCATTCCATTGATTGTCGTTATGTTTCAGGGGTGTCGTACGATACCCGAGTTTCATCCCCCGCGACTTTTCATCCCCCGCGACTATCCGAGAAAGAAAACCATCGCCTTCTTCATTGTAGCGTGTCAGAAACTGAAGTGCTCTGCCCATTCGTTGTTTTTCGTGTTGTTCAGTAAGAATTTTGGGTACCCAACGTGAGCAAAGTTTTCGAAATTTACAATTGTGCTTAATCTTCTGTTCAATTGTATGAACCAGTTCATCAGTAACCACAGACGGGCGTCCACTTCGTTCTTCATTGTGCACTTGACCACGTCCTTCATTGAACATTGTGACCCATCTTCTAACCATTGAATCACTCGTAGCATTTTGTCCGTAAACCTCGCAGATTTGCCGATGAATTTCCTTTGGTTTAACTTTCTTTGCATTTAGAAAGCGAGTCACAGATCCGATTTCACACGCGGCGGTATTTTCAATTACGGCTGACATTATAAAGAAGCACTGCAAAGCACACTTCGCCAGCAGCGGTCTAACAATGGCGTACATGTCTTCTCCTCGAGTCAGAGTAACTGCCGCGCGTGCTCGGGAACTGCGACCGTAGCGCTGCCGCGGATAGAAATAGGAACGGAACTCACTTCGCGGACGACCCACGCAGTACTAAGAAAAGTTGCTGGACCGCGGGGCAGTCGAACAGAACCCGAGATTTCTCAGGCTGTGACATAAACAGCTCGAGCAGTTCCAGTCACGCGCAAACGCCGCACTACCTCAGTCGCTTGCAGCGTGCCGTCGCAGTAGGGACCGTCTGGAGGGATTCGCTGGAGGTGGCCGACACCGCCGTGTGTGCGACGCGCGTCTTGACCGGCCGTGCCGCCACGCACGTGCGTCTGCGCAGTCGCAGAGTCCGCGGCGGCAGTCCGCTCCACTCACTCACCCCCGCCCCCCCCCCCCCCACACACCCCACCAACGTGTTGTCGTCACGTCGCTGACCGCCATATTTTCTTAGCCACGTAAGGAGCAAACGCAAACAAGTACACTACTGGCCATTGAAATTGCTACACCACGAAGATGACGTGCTAGAGACGCGAAATTTAACCGACAGGAAGATGCTGTGATATGCAAATGATTAGCTTTTCAGAGCATTCACACAAGGTTGGCGCCGGTGGCTACACCTACGACGTGCTGACACGAGGAAAGATTCCAACCGATTTCTCGTACACAAACAGTAGTTGACCAGCGTTGCCTGGTGAAACGTTGTTGTGATGCCTCGTGTAAGGAGGAGAAATGCGTACCACCACGTTTCCGACTTTGATAAAGGTCGGATTGTAGCCTACCGCTATTACGGTTTATCGTATCGCGACATTGCTGTTCGCGTTGGTTGAGATCCAATAACTGTTAACACAATATGGAATCGGTGGGTTCAGGAGGGTAATGCGGAACGCCGTGCTGGACCCTAACGGCCTCGTATCACTAGCAGTCGAGATGACAGGCATCTTATCCGCATGGCTGTAACGGATCGTGCAGCCACGTCTCGATCCCTTAGTCAACAGATGGGGACGTTTGCAAGACAACAACCATCTGCACGAACAGTTCGACGACGTTTGCAGCAGCATGGACTATCAGCTCGGAGACCATGGCTGCGGTTACCCTTGACGCTGCATCACAGACAGGAGCGCCTGTGATGGTGTACACTCAACGACGAACCTGGGTGCACAAATGACAAAACGTCATTTTTTCGGATGAATCCAGGTTCTGTTTACAGCATCATGATGGTCGCATCCGTGTTTGGCGACATCGCGGTGAACGCACATTGGAAGCGTGTATTCGTCATCGCCATACTGGCGTATCAGCCGGCGTGATGGTATGGGGTGTCATTGGTTACACGTCTCGGTCACCTCTTGTTCGCATTGACGGCACGTTGAACAGTGGACGTTACTTTTCAGGTGTGTTACGACCCGTGGCTCTACCCTTCATTCGATCTCTACGAAAACCCTACATTTGAGCAGGATAATGCACGACCGCATGTTGCAAGTCCTGTACGGGCCTTTATGGATACGGAAAATGTTCGACTGCTGCCCTGGCCAATACATTTTCCAGATCTCTCACCAACTGAAAACGTCTGGTCAATGGTGGCCGAGCAACTGGCTCGTCACAATACGCCAGTCACTACTCTTGGTGAACTGTGGTATCGTGTTGAAGCTGCATGGGCAGCTGTACCTGTACACGCCATCCGAGCTCTGTTTGACTCAATGCCCAGCCGTATCAAGGCCGTTATTACGTTCAGAGGAGGTTGTTTTGGGTACTGATTTCTCAGGATCTATGCACCCAAATTGCGTGAAAATGTCAGTTCTAGCATAATATATTTGTCCAATGAATACCCGTTTATCATCTGCATTTCTTCATGGTGTAGCAATTTTAATGGCCAGTAGTGTATATAATCGACACAGTTATGCTGTCTATGCGTTACAGCATCTTGGGTGCCAGCAAACAAACAATACTGTCAAATTTGTTACGTCACACAGACCGAACATTGAAGTTGGGCAGATGGCTGGAAAATTCCGTTTTCGAGATAGAAAGACACTAACGTTCACACACACACGCGCGCACAAACAGCTTCAACGACTAGAGATACGACGTTCATATCCACAGGACGTGTACATTAGTATGTTGCGCAGATATCATTAGCATTTCAGTCACCTCGGTACAGCATGTGCCCTGCTACCTAGGAGGCACACGGTCTGCCAGTGGCCCTGGTAACTTGATCCATGTGTGATGGCATCGATGTGTATAAGGCTCGTATGGCCTCCTGTGGTTTAGGCATTCATGCTGCATTCACCTGGTTGCAAAGTCCATCTGTGGTGGCTTCACCACATCTCACACATTGGCGACAAGTCCAGTGTCCAGGCGGGACTGCGCAAATGGCTGACATCCTGTGACACCGAGAAGGCGCGCGTTGGTGCAACATGTGGTCGTGCATTGTCTTGCTGAAAAATGGCGTCTGGAGTGTTATGCAGAAAGGGCATGGCTGTGGGTCGCTGGATGTCATTCCCGTAGGTCATACTGTTCACAGTGCCCCGGACACGCACCAACTGTGGTTTGTGACTGCACCCAATAGCACCTCAGACCGCAAGACCTGGAGTTGGTGCTGTACGTCTTGTCCGAATGCGGTTACCGTGATGCCGCTCCCCCTGTCTGCGGAGAACTAAAACGCGGCCATCAGTTTCAAACAAACAGAACTAGATTCGTCCATAAACACTATCTGACGCCACTCGTGTCCGCAGTGACGTCGTTCCGTACACCATCGGCATCTAACATGTCTCTGCACATGCGTCAAACGTAGACGGAGAAGTGGACGACGCGCACGTAACCCGTCTGCGTGGCGGCAACGGACCGTCACCCCTGATGGTATGCGTTGTGTTCCACTGTTCCACTGCTGCGCCAGAGCCGAGGAGGACGCAGATCTGTCCTGCAATGCCATTCGTATGCGGTGTCGATGTTCTCGGAGGATGGTCTGGCTGGTGACAGCTGACCCACCTCGTCGTGTTCCACAGCCTTCCGTCAACCACATTCCACACCAGTTGCACTGCTGAAACATTTCTTCCCAGCAGCAATTTCGCCGACGGATACATCACATTCTCTCGTGCCAATAATGCGCCCTCCTTCAGAGTCACTGAATTGACGGTACGGTTCGCATATACCGGGTGATCAAAACGTCAGTAGCCGGCCGGGGTGGCCGAGCGGTTCTAGGCGCGTAGTCTGGAACCGCGCGACCGCTACGGTCGCAGGTTCGAATCCTGCCTCGGGCATGGATGTGTGTGATGTCCTTGGGTTAGTGAGGTTTAAGTAGTTCTAAGTTGTAGGGGACTGATCACCACAGCAGTTAAGTCCCATAGTGCTCAGAGCCATTTGAATCATTTGAACCAAAAAGTCAGTATAAATTTGAAAACTTAATAAACCACGGACTAATGTAGATAGAGAGGTAAAAATTGACACACATGCTTGGAATGACATGGGGCTTAATTAGAACCACCCCATATTGCTAGGCGCGTGAAAGATCTCTTGCGCGCGTCGTTTGGTGGTGATCGTGTGCTCAGCCGCCACTTTCGTCATGCTTGGCCTCCCAGGTCCCCAGACCTCAGTCCGTGCGATTATTGGCTTTGGGGTTACCTTGAGTCGCAAGTGTATTGTGATCGACCGACATCTCTAGGGATGCTGAAAGACAACATCCGACGCCAATGTGTCACCATAACTCCGGACACGCTTTACAGTTCTGTTCACAACATTATTCCTCGACTACAGCTGTTGTTGAGGAATGATGATGGACATACTGAGCATTTCCTGTAAAGAACATCATCTTTGCTTTGTCTTACTTTGTTATGCTCATTATTGCTATTCTTATCAGATGAAGCGCCATCTGTCGGACATTTTTGTAACTTTTGTATTTTTTTGGTTCTAATAAAACCCCATGTCATTGCAAGCATGTGTGTCAATTTGTACCCCTCTATCTACATTATTCCGTGATTTATTCAGTTTTCAAATTTATACTGACTTTTTGATCACGCGGTACACCTGCGAGGCATCCAGCACGTCTGCTCAAGTGACAGAGAGCCATTACCGTCAGCTTACAGCGACAACGAGGGCGGCAGGCACATTTTACCGGTACGCGCTGCGCCGTAAGATGGATGGTGACCTTGAGCCCGTGGGTCGACATAGCTCAAATGCTAATCATTTCTGCAGAACATACTAATGTGCATGTCCTGTGAATATGAACGTCCTGTCTCTAGTCGTTCAAAGTGTTCTGGTTTTTTTTCTGAAGATGAGTGTATAATTAAAAACAATTTTAGCTGATAATAAATCTTATTCAGTGTACAGCTGCATTAATGACAGTAATGAGATGTTAGAATGTCGTACTTCAGCAGAGTATCTGCATGCTTTACACTTCTAACATTCCTTCTACGCAACTGTCTTATTTGCCACATTTCTACATCGCTTTTTTCTGAACCTTCACGGTCATCTGGAATGAAACGCAGACGACTTTTTTAAAGTACACCTATATGGTGCATTGAGTTTGTCACAATGTATCGAGATTAGCCTGTTTGTCCAGAGTAATGTTCAAATGTGTGTGAAATCTTATGGGACTTAACTGCTAAGGTCATCAATCCCTAAGCTTACACACTACTTAACCTAAATTATCCCAAGGACAAACACAGGCCCGAGGGAGGACTCGAACCTCCGCCGAGATCAGCCGCACAGTCCATGACCGCAGCGCCCTAGACCGTTCGGCTAACCCCGCGCGGCTCTCCAGAGTAAAATTACGTGTTAAACAAAACTCGAATAAGTATACTGGCTAGGTATGTACATAATCTACAATTAAGACAGCCTTTTTATGTACGGAATTCCTTTCAAAAACGTGGACCTAACACAACGATGGGAATGCAGCATAAGGCTTGACCAAGCTGCGGCGTACGCTGTAGAGTTATGCGCGCCCTTCATACCTTAGAGGTTCTGGCAGGTGCTCTTTTCTAAGAAACAAAAGCTCTAACGCAATGCCGGCCTCTGTGGCCGAGCGGTTGTAGGCGCTTCAGTCCGGAACCGCGCTGCTGCTACGGTCGCAGGTTCGAATCCTGCCTCGGGCATGGATGTGTGTGATGTCCTTAGGTTAGTTAGGTTTAAGTAGTTCTAAGTTCTAGGGGACTGTCGACCTCAGATGTTAAGTCCCATAGTGCTTAGGGCCATTTGAACCATTTGAAACTAACGCAATATGGCATAAACGTGACCCTTCTATCTTCGATTTGAACTGCTGAATGCCGCACAAGCAAAGACATGACTCTTGAAGAAAAAACTCCAGCCCACATATCTGCAATCCTCCTCACAAGCAACGATAACGCGAGCCTCCGAATTACATATTATTTACAGCTACTATATAAGTACCAGTGTATAGTACAAATAAATGTCTTTCTAAATACGTAAGACAACTTGCTAAATGTCATTCAAGTAAAAGGTGGAGTAACTGTAAGTAAAAGTTGCAAAGAAACTCGCCAGTATGTACAGGGTGAGACACATCGCTAGTCACAAGTGTGCGTGATGACATTCTATTTAACTCAGTGGGATAATGCAGTACCTCGCACATCGCAAACATCACTCTTCAGATGCCACAGCCCACGAAAAAACGAACTCCACACTGGGAATTATTTTCTCTAAACGCGTCGTCCGAGTATTAAATAAAGCAAAACTGCATAACAAACAAAATAATTTTTCCCATATCGTAATTACACCCAGTAGCCACCGACTGCCGACAGTTTTACTGAAGCCAGTTTTCGAGGTTTTCACTGGCTACGGTAACGATACACATTGCCTAAGCCGCTGCTGCCAAGATGGATTTTAGACAGAAGTTTGTTTGTTGTGGTCCTCAGTCCTGAAACTGGTTTGATGCAGCTCTCCATGCTACTCTATCCTGTGCAAGCTTCTTCATTTCCCAGTACCTACTGCAACCTACATCCTTCTGAATCTGCTTAGTGTATTCATCTCTTGGTCTCCCTCTACGATTTTTACCCTCCACGGTGCCCTCCTATGCTAAATTTGTGATCCCTTGATGCCTCAAAACATGTCCTATCAACCGATCCCTTCTTCTAGTCAAGTTGTGCCACAAACTTCTCTTCTCCCCAATCCTATTCAATACCTCCTCATTAGTTACGTGATCTACCCATCTTATCTTCGGCATTCTTCTTGTCCAAACTATTTATCGTCCATGTTTCACTTCCATACATGGCTACACTCCATACAAATACTTTCAGAAACGACTTCCTGACACTTAAATCTATACTCGATGCTAACAAATTTCTCTACTTGAGAAACGCTTTCCTTGCCATTGCCAGTCTACATTTTATATCCTCTCTACTTCGACCATCATCAGTTATTTTACTCCCTAAATAGCAAAACTCCATTACTACTTTAAGTGTCTCATTTCATAATCTAATTCCCTCAGCATCACCCGACTTAATTTGACTACATTCCATTATCGTCGTTTTGCTTTTGTTGATGTTCATCTTATATCCTCCTTTCAAGACACTGTCCATTCCGTTCAACTGCTCTTCCAAGTCCTTTGCTGTCTCTGACAGAATTACAATGTCATCGGCGAACCTCAAAGATTTTACTTCTTCTCCATGAATTTTAATACCTACTCCGAATTTTTCTTTTGTTTCCTTTACTGCTTGCTCAATATACAGATTGAATAACATCGGGGATAGGCTACAACCCTGTCTCACTCCTTTCCCAACCACTGCTTCCCTTTCATACCCCTCGACTCTTATAACTGCCATCTGGTTTCTGTACAAATTGTAAATAGCCTTTCGCTCCCTGTATTTTACCCCTGCCACCTTCAGAATTTGAAAGAGAGTACTCCAGTCAACATTGTCAAAAGCTTTCTCTAAGTCTACAAATGCTAGAAACGTAGGTTTGCCTCTCCTTAATCTAGCGTCTAAGATAAGTCGTAGGACCAGTATTGCCTCACGTGTTCCAACATTTCTACGGAATCCAAACTGATCTTCCCCGAGGTCCGCTTCTACCAGTTTTTCCATTCGTCTGTAAAGAATTCGCGTTAGTATTTTGCAGCTGTGACTTATTAAACTGATAGTTCGGTAATTTTCACATCTGTCAGCACCTGCTTTCTTTGGGTTTGGAATTATTATATTCTTCTTGAAGTCTGAGGGTATTTCGCCTGTCTCATACATCTTGCTCACCAGATGGTAGAGTTTTGTCATGACTGGCTCTCCCGAGGCCATCAGTAGTTCATGGAATGTTGTCTACTCCCGGGGCCTTGTTTCGACTCAGGTCTTTCAGTGCTCTGTCAAACTCTTCACGCAGTATCTTATCTCCCATTTCGTCTTCATCTACATCCTCTTCCATTTCCATAATATTGTCCTCAAGTACATCGCCCTTCTATAAACCCTCTATATACTCCTTCCACCTTTCTGCCTTCCCTTCTTTGCTTAGAACTGGGTTGCCATCTGAGCTCTTGATATTCATAAAAGTGGTTCTCTTCTTTCCAAAGTTCTCTTTAATTTTCCTGTAGGCAGTATCTATCTTACCCCTAGTGAGACAAGCCTCTACATCCTTACATTTGTCCTCTAGCCATCCCTGCTTAGCCATTTTGCACTTCCTGTCGATATCATTTTTGAGACATTTGTATTCCTTTTTGCCTACTTCATTTACTGCATTTTTATATTTTCTCCTTTCATCAATTAAATTCAATATTTCTTCTGTTACCCAAGGATTTCTATTAGCCCTCGTCTTTTTACCTACTTGATCGTCTGCTGCCTTCACTAATTCATTCCTCAGAGCTACCCATTCTTCTTCTACTGTATTTCTTTCCCCCATTCCTCTCAATTGTTCCCTTATGCTCTCCCTGAAACTCTGTGCAACCTCTGGTTCTTTCAGTTTATCCTGGTCCCATCTGCTTAAATTCCCTCCTTTTTGCAGTTTCTTCAGTTTCAATCTGCAGTTCATAACCAATAGATTGTGGTCAGAATCCACATCTGCCCCAGGAAATGTCTTACAATTTAAAACCTGGTTCCTAAATCTCTGTCTTACCATTATATAATCTATCTGATACCTTTTAGTATCTCCAGGATTCTTCCAGGTATACAACCTTCTTTTATGATTCTTGAAACAAGTGTTAGCTATGATTAAGTTATGCTCTGTGCAAAATTCTACAAGGTGGCTTCCTCTTTCATTCCTTCCCCCGAATCCATATTCACCTACTATGTTTCCTTCTCTCCCTTTTCCTACTGACGAATTCCAGTCACCCATGACTATTAAATTTTCGTCTCCCTTCACTACCTGAATAATTTCTTTCATCTCGTCATACATTTCATCTATTTCTTCATCATCTGCAGAACTAGTTGGCATATAAACTTGTACTACTGTAGTAGGAATGGGCTTTGTGTCTATCTTGGACACAATAATGCGTTCACTATGGTGTTTGTAGTAGCTAACCCGCACTCCTATTTCTTTATCCATTATTAAACCTACTCCTGCATTACCCCTATTTGATTTTGAATTTATAACCCTGTAATCACCTGACCAAAAGTCTTGTTCCTCCTGCCACCGAACTTCACTAATTCCCACTATATCTAACTTTAACCTATCCATTTCCCTTTTTAAATTTTCTAACCTACCTGCCCGATTAAGGGATCTGACATTCCACGCTCCGATCCGTAGAACACCAGTTTTCTTTCTCCTGATAACGACGTCCTCCTGAGTAGTCCCCGCCCGGAGATCCGAATGGGGGACTATTTTACCTCCGGAATATTTTACCCAAGAAGACGCCATCATCATTTAATCATACAGTAAAGCTGCATGTCCTCGGGAAAAATTACGGCTGTAGTTTCCCCTTGCTTTCAGCCGTTCGCAGTACCAGCACAGCAAGGCCGTTTTGGTTAATGTTACAAGGCCAGATCAGTCAATCATCCAGACTGTTGCCCCTGCAACTACCTAAAAGGCTGCTGCCCCTCTTCAGGAACCACATGTTTGTCTGGCCTCTCAACAGATACCCCTCCGTTGTGGTTGCACCTACGGTACGGCCATCTGTATCGCTGAGGCACGCAAGCCTCCCCACCAACGGCAAGGTCCATGGTTCATGGGGGGTAGACAGAAGAACAGAGGTCAAAATGGAACCCTTCAGATGCTTCACAACGAATTTCCAACAGGACAGAGAAGGAGCTGAAAAGAGACTCGCCAAGAGGACAAAGGAGAAGGAAGGTAGATCAGAGTTCAACGTCCCGTTGACAGCGAGTAGAAACATCCGAACTGCGTCGCTTCCAGTAAACGATATACGTGTTCTTTAGTAAATAAAGACTGTAAACAAAAGAGTGGCAAAAGGAAAGAAACACAAAATAAGAACAGGTTTTACTTGGTAAGAGCGAGGAAAATACACTCCTGGAAATTGAAATAAGAACACCGTGAATTCATTGTCCCAGGAAGGGGAAACTTTATTGACACATTCCTGGGGTCAGATACATCACATGATCACACTGACAGAACCACAGGCACATAGACACAGGCAACAGAGCATGCACAATGTCGGCACTAGTACAGTGTATATCCACCTTTCGCAGCAATGCAGGCTGCTATTCTCCCATGGAGACGATCGTAGAGATGCTGGATGTAGTCCTGTGGAACGGCTTGCCATGCCATTTCCACCTGGCGCCTCAGTTGGACCAGCGTTCGTGCTGGACGTGCAGACCGCGTGAGACGACGCTTCATCCAGTCCCAAACATGCTCAATGGGGGACAGATCCGGAGATCTTGCTGGCCAGGGTAGTTGACTTACACCTTCTAGAGCACGTTGGGTGGCACGGGATACATGCGTACGTGCATTGTCCTGTTGGAACAGCAAGTTCCCTTGCCGGTCTAGGAATGGTAGAACGATGGGTTCGATGACGGTTTGGATGTACCGTGCACTATTCAGTGTCCCCTCGACGATCACCAGTGGTGTACGGCCAGTGTAGGAGATCGCTCCCCACACCATGATGCCGGGTGTTGGCCCTGTGTGCCTCGGTCGTATGCAGTCCTGATTGTGGCGCTCACCTGCACGGCGCCAAACACGCATACGACCATTATTGGCACCAAGGCAGAAGCGACTCTCATCGCTGAAGACGACACGTCTCCATTCGTCCCTCCATTCACGCCTGTCGCAACACCACTGGAGGCGGGCTGCACGATGTTGGGGCGTGAGCGGAAGACGGCCTAACGGTGTGCGGGACCGTAGCCCAGCTTCATGGAGACGGTTGCGAATGGTCCTCGCCGATACCCCAGGAGCAACAGTGTCCCTAATTTGCTGGGAAGTGGCGGTGCGGTCCCCTACGGCACTGCGTAGGATCCTACGGTCTTGGCGTGCATCCGTGCGTCGCTGCGATCCGGTCCCAGGTCGACAGGCACGTGCACCTTCCGCCGACCACTGGCGACAACATCGATGTACTGTGGAGACCTCACGCCCCACGTGTTGAGCAATTCGGCGGTACGTCCACCCGGCCTCCCGCATGCCCACTATACGCCCTCGCTCAAAGTCCGTCAACTGCACATACGGTTCACGCCCACGCTGTCGCGGCATGCTACCAGTGTTAAAGACTGCGATGGAGCTCCGTATGCCACGGCAAACTGGCTGACACTGACGGCGGCGGTGCACAAATGCTGCGCAGCTAGCGCCATTCGACGGCCAACACCGCGGTTCCTGGTGTGTCCGCTGTGCCGTGCGTGTGATCATTGCTTGTACAGCCCTCTCGCAGTGTCCGGAGCAAGTATGGTGGGTCTGACACACCGGTGTCAATGTGTTCTTTTTTCCATTTCCAGGAGTGTAGTTTCGTGGCTTCTAAGTTTACAACAGATTACATTTACAAAAGGCGACGTGCAGCTCCGCCCCCTACCGGCTACGGTGCGACCGACAACCCCAACTTGCGGCGAGTTACATCATCTCGTTTCTTTTTTTTATTATTATTGTTTATTTATTGTTCCGTGGGACCAAATTAAGGAGAAGTCTCCAAGGTCATGGAACGAGTCAATACATGAAATTATAACACGATAGTAGAAACAGATAAAATGAAATATAAGTAACATATTCAGGCGACAATTCGTAAGTTTAAATAAAGAAAATCAACAATGCAACACTGGAATTTGCTTAATTTTTCAGCTCTTCCAGGAGCTCCTCGACAGAACAGAAGAAGTGAGCCATGAGGAAACTCTTCAGTTTAGACTCAAAAGTGTTTGGGCTACTGCTAAGATTTTTTAGTTCTTGTGGTAGCTTATTGAAAATGGGTGCAGCAGAATACTGCACTCCTTTATGCGCATGAGTCAGGGAAGTGCATTCCACAGGCAGATTTGATTTCTGCCTAGTATCAACTGAGCGAAAGCGGCTAACTCTTGGGAATAAGCTAATATTATTAACAACAAACGAGATTAAAGAAAAGATATACAGTGAGGGCAATGTCAGAATTCCCAGACTATTGAATAGGGGTCGACAAGAGGTTCTCGAACTTACACCACATATAGCTCGAACAGCCCGTTTTTGAGCCAATCAGGAGAATTACCCCAAAAAATAATACCATACGACATAGGCGTATGAAAATTGCGAAGTAGACTACTTTTCGTGTTGAACTGTCACTTATTTCAGATACTGTTCTAATGGTAAATAAAGCAGCATTTAGTTTCTGAACAAGATCCCGAACATGGGCTTTCCACAACAGCTTACTATCTATCCGTACGCCTAGGAACCTGAACTGTTCCGTCTCGCTTATAATATGTCCATTCTGTCTGATCAAAATATCGGTTCTTGTTGAATTGTGGGTTAGAAACTGTAAAAACTGAGTCTTACCGTGATTTAGCACCAAATTATTTTCCACAAGCCGCGACCTTATTTCATGAACTACATTATTTGTTACTGTTTCAATATTACACACAAGATCCTTCCCTACCAAGCTGGAGTCATCAGCAAACAGAAACATTTTTGAATCACCTGTAATACTAGAGGGCACATCATTTATATAAATCAGAAACAGCAGTGGCCCCAGCACCGACGTCACATGCTCAACATTTGTTATCCACCACTTTTCGGGTATTCCCTGATATTTGTGGCCCCGTGCATGGGCGCACCCAGCGAGGAGCAGGGGGGGGGGGGGGGGGGGCAGCTGCCGCCCCCCCCCCCCCAGAACATATTTGAACTCGTTCGCACAGATTCGGGAGTAATTATTTCGTCTTCGGCACGTTACTGTCGGCAAATCCTAGAAGATTATTACTGAATTAAAAAGTTGTATTTTTAAACAAGTGCATTCTTATATTTTTCACTAGTTTACTGTTTTATTTAATAAGAAGTACTGTATGTTGTCTTAAGCCCTTGTTTCCTGAGACTAGTATGACCTGCCCCCCCCCCCCCCTAAGTCCTTGTTTCCTGAGACTACCAATTTAGTATTGGAGGGCAGCGTGGAGGGTAAAAATCGTAGAGGGAGACCAAGAGATGAATACACTAAGCAGATTCAGAAGGATGTAGGTTGCAGTAGGTACTGGGAGATGAAAAAGCTTGCACAGGATAGAGTAGCATGGAGAGCTGCATCAAACCAGTCTCAGGACTGAAGACCATGACAACAACAGTATGACCTGCCCCCCCCCCCCCCCTCTCATTCAGATCCTGGGTACGCCCTTGGCCCCGTGTATGTCATATTAAATTACTTTTCTCAGCATGATCTACGTCGCTTCTGGGTTTTTTAGATTTTGCGAAGAATAACCGTGTACTAGGCCTTTTTTAAAGTGCACAATAATGGCGTGCCCTTGTCTTGAAATGACATTCTGCCGTAATATTGAAGTTGTAATATGAAAATAACAATACACGACGAAATCAATACGGCGTCTGCGAAGTTGCCGCCTGCCGCGGTCGCACCGAGTGCCACGTCACTGTGACGTCACTTGCGAGTGACGCGGGCCTGAGCTACGGGGCGCGCTGTTGCCGCTCGGCAGGCAGCGGCAGGGGCAGCACGTGGTGTTCCCAGCCGCTGAGTCACGCGGCGCTCTGCACACCGGGGGGGCCGGCCCTGGCTGCTGGCTGCTGGCGCTCGCCTCCCGCCGCCGAGTCGATAGCGTACTGCGGACTGCGGGCTGGGCGCGCCCTAACCCCAGGGCGGCGAAGGGAAGGGAAAAGGGCGGCGGAATTCCAATTTCTGCCGCCGCCTCGGCTCACATCTCGTGCCGCGCCGGCACTGACTCACTTGCTCTTCCCTAATGCACAGCTACCGGCTGAGTTTGTACGTGCGGCCAGTTTGTCAGAGTCATAAATTTCGCACAACAATACTGCTCGATAAAGGTAGGCAAAAGCTCCCTTTGCTCGCGTCTTTCTCCGCTGCAGTCAAATACGAGCGAGGGCTATTCGGAAAGTATGGTCCGATCTCACGCGAAATGGAAACCACAGTGAAAATCAAAAATGTTCTATTCGCAACCGTTTGCTACACCTTCCAGCTACTTCTCTACGTACGTAAAAAGAAGAAACACCTGCAGCCGTCGTTGCTATGCTGCAACTACACTCCTGGAAATTGAAATAAGAACACCGTGAATTCATTGTCCCAGGAAGGGGAAACTTTATTGACACATTCCTGGGGTCAGATACATCACATGATCACACTGACAGAACCACAGGCACATAGACACAGGCAACAGAGCATGCACAATGTCGGCACTAGTACAGTGTATATCCACCTTTCGCAGCAATGCAGGCTGCTATTCTCCCATGGTGACGATCGTAGAGATGCTGGATGTAGTCCTGTGGAACGGCTTGCCATGCCATTTCCACCTGGCGCCTCAGTTGGACCAGCGTTCGTGCTGGACGTGCAGACCACGTGAGACGACGCTTCATCCAGTCCCAAACATGCTCAATGGGGGACAGATCCGGAGATCTTGCTGGCCAGGGTAGTTGACTTACACCTTCTAGAGCACGTTGGGTGGCACGGGATGCATGCAGACGTGCATTGTCCTGTTGGAACAGCAAGTTCCCTTGCCGGTCTAGGAATGGTAGAACGATGGGTTCGATGACGGTTTGGATGTACCGTGCACTATTCAGTGTCCCCTCGACGATCACCAGTGGTGTACGGCCAGTGTAGGAGATCGCTCCCCACACCATGATGCCGGGTGTTGGCCCTGTGTGCCTCGGTCGTATGCAGTCCTGATTGTGGCGCTCACCTGCACGGCGCCAAACACGCATGCGACCATCATTGGCACCAAGGGAGAAGCGACTCTCATCGCTGAAGACGACACGTCTCCATTCGTCCCTCCATTCACGCCTGTCGCGACACCACTGGAGGCGGGCTGCACGATGTTGGGGCGTGAGCGGAAGACGGCCTAACGGTGTGCGGGACCGTAGCCCAGCTTCATGGAGACGGTTGTGAATGGTCCTCGCCGATACCCCAGGAGCAACAGTGTCCCTAATTTGCTGGGAAGTGGCGGTGCGGTCCCCTACGGCACTGCGTAGGATCCTACGGTCTTGGCGTGCATCCGTGCGTCGCTGCGGTCCGGTCCCAGGTCGACGGGCACGTGCACCTTCCGCTGACCACTGGCGACAACATCGATGTACTGTGGAGACCTCACGCCCCACGTGTTGAGCAATTCGGCGGTACGTCCACCCGGCCTCCCGCATGCCCACTATACGCCCTCGCTCAAAGTCCGTCAACTGCACATACGGTTCACGTCCACGCTGTCGCGGCATGCTACCAGTGTTAAAGACTGCGATGGAGCTCCGTATGCCACGGCAAACTGGCTGACACTGACGGCGGCGGTGCACAAATGCTGCGCAGCTAGCGCCATTCGACGGCCAACACCGCGGTTCCTGGTGTGTCCGCTGTGCCGTGCGTGTGATCATTGCTTGTACAGCCCTCTCGCAGTGTCCGGAGCAAGTATGGTGGGTCTGACACACCGGTGTCAATGTGTTCTTTTTTCCATTTCCAGGAGTGTAGTTTCGGTGACTCGATACACCGTCTTCCGTATTCTGCGAAAGCCAGTTTATAGATGCAGGCCACTCACGAGATCGTGTATACGATTCTACTTCACCCCCTCACCGTCAGCTAGAG
Source organism: Schistocerca piceifrons (assembly GCF_021461385.2). NCBI lineage: Eukaryota > Metazoa > Arthropoda > Insecta > Orthoptera > Acrididae > Schistocerca > Schistocerca piceifrons. The sequence goes on from NC_060145.1 coordinate 17,727,549, forward strand.
GCGGAAGATAGTGTACACACTCACCGAAACTTGTTGCAAATAATAAAATAACATCAAAACGACTGCTCCTGGTGTTCCATTTTACTGCGAAAGGGAACAGCTGAAGTGCTGCAGACCGTCAACCACACGGATGGGCATACATAAACTTCTCTAATATAGTCGCCGCTCCGACTTAGAACATTTGTCGTAGCGTTGTACCAACTTTCCAATAGTTTCATCACAGAAGGCAGCCGCCACTTCTCCACGCTGGTCTGGAGGTCGTTGTCCGGGCCGAAATGCTGTCTTCATTGCCAGCATTTCATATGGGCACAGATGAACAGAGAGAGCCAAGTCAAGCCCGTATGGTGGATGATCAAACATTTCCCATCCAAAATGCTGCAGGGCGTCCCCACTGCCCCTGCAGTGTGCGGCTGGGAATTTTCATGAAGAAGGAAACGCGTGACAGGTACTTTATGCGGGGTTGCGTGAAATCAGGTGCAACCGCGCAACAGGCACCCACACTTGGCGGGAGACATTACTATTCTAGGCATCTTTACTTGCTCACTGTGTACTCTGAGCGGACCGTGACATGGTCGACAGAGTACTAGAGACACATCTGTGCAAAGTTTCATCCGATTTTCAGTCTAATTCCTATTTCGCGATCTGTCGGCGTGAAATCTTATGGGACTTAACTGCTAAGGTCATCAGTCCCTAAGCTTACACACTACTTAACCTAAACTATCTTAAGGACAAACACACACACACCCATGCCCGAGGGAGGACTCGAACCTCCGCCGGGACCAGCCGCGAGTATTTCAGTAAAATCGTCTACTACAATGGCTGACCAACAGTCATGGCAATGTGAAGTCAGTGCCGGCTTCTAGTCACAGATGACGCATCCTTCTCGCAAACCGCACGTCTGCGGACCTACCATTAGATAACCACTTTTGCTTCTTCTCTCGTGTACTTCCACCTGTGCCAGTATCCGCTATTAATTACGATACATACTACATGTCATTGCAAGCTTTCTCGGCGTATTTCAATGATCAAATCTTGTCGAGCGATGAGGCGAGTGATGGCGTCTTCTTGTCGCAACGTTTCAATCAATTTCGTAGCCTGAAGATGATGGGTACGAAACTCCTTGAAACGTTGCGACTGACGACGCCACGTCGCGCCTCATCACCCGAAAAGATTACATTGCCAATACACAGTGTTTATCTGCACTAAGCAATCCACCTTACGGTATACAGAACGATGTGGCACAATGGTGACCCCAGTGGACTCGGTGTCGGGAGGTCGACGGTTCATATCCACGTCCGATCATGGCCGGTCATACAGACTTAGGCAAATGCCGCGATGGTCCCTTTCAAAGGGACGACTTCCTTTCCCACCGTGCATTAATCTGAACTTGTGCTGCGTCTCAAATGACCTCGACGTCGACAGTACGTTACACCCTAACCTTCCTTCTGTCCTTTTTTATACTACGACGCATGTCGGACGACGCCTCGGTCACCACGCTCATTTCCCCACTTTTCCTGTTCCATTCGCGAAACGCACAAGGAAAGAGCGAATGTCAGTAAACTCCCCGCATGACCTATGACTTTTCTGAATTTTGACGTAGTCGTTATCAATCCGCGAGACATGTCAGCGAGGAAGAATTGTATCGCTTGACCCTACTTGGAGCGTATGCTCTCGGAATTTTAACAGTAAACACGTCCGTGTTGCACTACGTCTCTCGGTGACACTTCGAACTTGCCAAGAACAGCAATAGCTGAAACGCCGCTTGATCAACTTCGAGAGTACGGTGCTGAACTTGAACGATGATTTCACAGGCAGATAAATTTGCGTAACTGGTAACTTTAACACGAACGGTTCCACAGGTCCGAATCACAATACCTCTCATGTCGATACAGTTGTCAGTGCAGCATATGGAACGTGTTTCTAAATGCACATTATACATGGCTGTAACAGGTATTTCCATAGGCGACTGAGCACAGTGTACTGAACAACATTACATCAGTATTTACGTCTTTTGCAGACTAATAATTATAGCTACTACAAATCGTATGTTTTTAGGTTTTAACAGTACTTCCAAGTACATGGGACAAGAGCAAGGCATTAAGGCGGGGGGGGGGGGGGGCTCATGAAATTGACCGAAAAAGTCAATTTTTAATGTATCACTAGAACTCCTGAACAATAAGTTCCCAAAGTTTCAATGATAAAAACGCACCCGAAGTGCCTGAAAACTAATGAAATGCCGGCCGCTGTGGCCAAGCGGTTCTAGGCGCTTCAGTCCGGAACCGCGCGACTGCTACGGTCGCAGGTTCGAATCCTGCCTCGGGCATGCATGTGTATGATGTCCTTAGGTTGGTTAGGTTTAAGTAGTTCTAAGTTCTTAATCATAACTAACACTTGGTTTAAGAATCATGAAAGAAGGTTGTATACATGGAAGAACCCTGGAGATACTAAAAGGTATCAGATAGATTATATAATGGTAAGACAGAGATTTAGGAACCAGGTTTTAAATTGTAAGACATTTCCAGGGGCAGATGTGGACTCTGACCACAATCTATTGGTTATGACCTGTAGATTAAAACTGAAGAAACTGCAAAAAGGTGGGAATTTAAGGACATGGGACCTGGATAAACTAAAGGAACCAGAGGTTGTACAGAGATTCAGGGAGAACATAAGGGAGCAATTGACAGGAATGGGGGAAATAAATACAGTAGAAGAAGAATGGGTAGCTTTGAGGGATGAAGTAGTGAAGGCAGCAGAGGATCAAGTAGGTAAAAAGACGAGGGCTAGTAGAAATCTTTGGGTAACAGAAGAAATACTGAATTTAATTGATGAAAGGAGAAAATATAAAAATGCAGTAAGTGAAACAGGCAAAAAGGAATACAAACGTCTCAAAAATGAGATCGACAGGAAGTGCAAAATGGCTAAGCAGGGATGGCTAGAGGACAAATGTAAGGATGTAGAGGCCTATCTCACTAGGGGTAAGATAGATACCGCCTACAGGAAAATTAAAGAGACCATTGGAGATAAGAGAACGACTTGTATGAATATCAAGAGCTCAGATGGAAACCCAGTTCTAAGCAAAGAAGGGAAAGCAGAAAGATGGAAGGAGTATATAGAGGGTCTATACAAGGGTGATGTACTTGAGGACAATATTATGGAAATGGAAGAGGATGTAGATGAAGATGAAATGGGAGATACGATACTGCGTGAAGAGTTTGACAGAGCACTGAAAGACCTGAGTCGAAACAATGCCCCCGGAGTAGACAATATTCCATTGGAACTACTGACGGCCGTGGGAGAGCCAGTCATGACAAAACTCTACCATCTGGTGAGCAAGATGTATGAAACAGGCGAAATACCCTCAGACTTCAAGAAGAATATAATAATTCCAATCCCAAAGAAAGCAGGTGTTGACAGATGTGAAAATTACCGAACTATCAGCTTAATAAGTCACAGCTGCAAAATACTAACACGAATTCTTTACAGACGAATGGAAAAACTAGTAGAAGCCAACCTCGGGGAAGATCAGTTTGGATTCCGTAGAAATGTTGGAACACGTGAGGCAATACTGACCTTACGACTTATCTTAGCAGAAAGATTAAGGAAAGGCAAACCTACGTTTCTAGCATTTGTAGACTTAGAGAAAGCTTTTGACAATGTTGACTGGAATACTCTCTTTCAAATTCTAAAGGTGGTAGGGGTAAAATACAGGGAGCGAAAGGCTATTTACAATTTGTACAGAAACCAAATGGCAGTTATAAGAGTCGAGGGACATGAAAGGGACGCAGTTGTTGGGAAGGGAGTAAGACAGGGTTGTAGCCTATCCCCGATGTTGTTCAATCTGTATATTGAGCAAGCAGTAAAGGAAACAAAAGAAAAATTCGGAGTAGGTATTAAAATTCATGGAGAAGAAATAAAAACTTTGAGGTTCGCCGATGACATTGTAATTCTGTCAGAGACAGCAAAGGACTTGGAAGAGCAGTTGAATGGAATGGACAGTGCCTTGAAAGGAGGATATAAGATGAACACCAACAAAAGCAAAACAAGGATAATGAAATGTAGTCTAATTAAGTCGGGTGATGCTGAGGGAATTAGATTAGGAAATGAGACACTTAAAGTAGTAAAGGAGTTTTGCTATTTGGGGAGCAAAATAACTGATGATGGTCGAAGTAGAGAGGATATAAAATGTAGGCTGGCAATGGCAAGGAAAGCGTTTCTGAAGAAGAGAAATTTGTTAACATCCAGTATTGATTTAAGTGTCAGGAAGTCATTTCTGAAAGTATTCGTATGGAGTGTAGCCATGTATGGAAGTGAAACATGGACGATAAATAGTTTGGACAAGAAGAGAATAGAAGCTTTCGAAATGTGGTGCTACAGAAGAATGCTGAAGATTAGATGGGTAGATCACATAACTAATGAGGAAGTATTGAATAGGATTGGGGAGAAGAGAAGTTTGTGGCACAACTTGACCAGAAGAAGGGATCGGTTGGTAGGACATGGCCTGAGGCATCAAGGGATCACCAATTTAGTATTGGAGGGCAGCGTGGAGGGTAAAAATCGTAGAGGGAGACCAAGAGATGAATACACTAAGCAGATTCAGAAGGATGTAGGTTGCAGTAGGTACTGGGAGATGAAAAAGCTTGCACAGGATAGAGTAGCATGGAGAGCTGCATCAAACCAGTCTCAGGACTGAAGACCACAACAACAACAACAAGTTCTAGGGGACTGATGACCTCAGATGTTAAGTCCCATAGTGCTCAGAGCCATTTGAACTAATTAAATGTGTGACGAGACATTCCTGCCACGCTCGCTTTTCGAACCAACTTTTCAATACAAGTTTGCGGAACAACAGTTCCGTAGTTTACTTCCAACCAAACTTCCACGGACACATATAGAAGGTTCTGACATGTACTCTTGGCTTTTACAGATCATCTGTGACTCTGTTCGTTATCTCAGAAAAATGCAAACTTCCACGGACACATATAGAAGGCTCTGACATGTACTCTTTGCTTTTACAGATCAAAAAATGGCTCTGAGTACTATGGGACTTAACTTCTGAGGTCATCAGTCCCCTAGAACTTAGAAATAATTAAACCTAACTAACCTAAGGACATCACACACACCCATGCCTGAGGCAGGATTCGAACCTGCGACCGTAGCGGTCGCGCGGTTCCAGACTGTAGCGCCTAGAACCGCTCGGCCACCCTGGCCGGCTTTACAGATCATCTGTGACTTTGTTCGTTATCTCAGAAAGAGACGCGTATAGAAGGCTCTTGACATCTACTCTTTGGTTTTACAGATCATCTGTGACTTTGTTCGTTATCTCAAAAAGAATAACAAACCAGCTGTTCTGATTATAAAGAAGTAATCCTTTTTTTCCTTGTGCTACTTACGGGAACTTACATAAATGTTCGATTGTTTCATCATTGAATAATGCCAGAACCTACCCAATGTAAGTGACATAAGTGCAGTGTTGGCTACGAATTTCCACATGGTGTCAACAGAGGAACATCTCGTTCGTCATCCGGCGCCACATTATCTGCTGTAAATATCTACAGGCTCAGAGGGATAACAACCCCTACATTCACAAGGAGAGGCTTGTCGGCCGCGGTGGCCGAGCGGTTCTCGGCGCCTCAGTCCGGAACCGCGCGACTGCTAGGTTCTAATCCTGCCTCGGGCATGGATGTGTGTGATGTCCTTAGGTTAGTTAGGTTTAAGTAGTTCTAAGTTCTAGGGGACTGATGACCTCAGATGTTACGTCCCATAGTGCTCAGAGCCATTTGAACCATTTGAGGAGAGGTTTCTAAACTATATCCTGAATGTTGTAAAGCCCACTTAAAAGGTTCTGACCGATCGTGAACTTCTAAAAGAATGTGCTCATGCCAAAACCGAGAATCCAAATGAGTCTATAAATTCACTCATATGGAAACATATTTTCATCTGGTCAGAATTGCAACTTATGATGCACTTCTCATATTTAATTATGGGAACGAAGGGAGGATGAAGGTATTAGTGACAATGAGCTTCAAGATAAGAAATTTCTCGATTTACGGCGCCTCTCTGCAGTTGAAAACTCAGTCAAACCTTTTAAAGGAAAGAAGACAGAAAATAAGAAAGCAGAAGAAAAGCCTTGAAGGGAAAGAGGACCCTGAGTACAAATCTGGGGACTTCTGAATAGATGATGTGAGAAGAAACGTTGGGTTGCACTTTAAATCGCATTCCCTGAAACTTATTTTCCCCTGGGCGTCAGGTCAAGTGTTGCAGTGTGGACGCGTGGACGAAAACGGTTAGTCTATACTGACAGTCGTAGTCCACTTAGTGGCGCAGTTACGATGGTGCAGAAAACATGAAGTCGTAAAGTTTGTGACGTGTTTGTGGGAAGACTGTTCGACACACAGAAAAAACAGCCAACACATCGACGTGTGCACGTACTAAGGTACCTCATGCAAAAATATCTGGACTTATACCCTGAATGTAACAATTAACTCGTTGACGATGGATTATTACTCATCACATGTCTTTTCTCTCTGCTTGAGGTTACCAACATAATCTTACACGCATTGGTTGCATTTTGTTGTTTCACTGGCTTCCCGGAATTACTGAGTGATAGGAAACAGAACATCAATATTTGTATTGCCACGTGGATGACGCGATTTTCACTTAAGTGCACATAGAGAGACACGTTATTTACAACGAGTGGTCAAACGTCATGAGAAGGGACTGGGGGCTGAATGCATCTTGCAGCTATTATCATCCCATGTTCAAAGTTGGTTAACCAGCAACGAGCTTGGATTTTCACTAGACACCTGTTTGTAACAGACTATTCAGAGTTTTTGTTCAGGGGGAAGTGAATAACACAGACCGAGAAAGACTGCGAACTATGGTGTGCACTGTACTCACACAAACCTGTAACTGAAGATGGTTGACTGAATGACTGGCGTGCATTTTCCTTGTGTTTCTGCTTGTTTACTGTCGACTCCAGCAAGTGAACTAGTTACGTTATCCCGGGTCCCTGCACTGTGTGTCACTACATGAGACTCAAAGTCACTTTCCTGTTAGGTTTTTTATGATGCCATTTTCACGTAGACGGCCATGTTTTAAAACATGTCTTCAGGAAAGAAGTGGAGTACCGAATTAACAAAACAATCTGTGTCCGCAGTTCTGGTCCGCGCCGTAGATTTTTAGTGAACCGTCAGGACTCAATCATGACAAGTGTTTTGTATTAAAATGTAATTTATTTATCACTCTCATTAATGCAACAGTCATACAGAATACTATGATGATAATGAGTAGATAAACGGTTAGTAGTTTTGGACAGTCGATGGCCGCTCTACGTCGAGATGGGACAGCCACGTAATCGCTTTGCCCCCGTTTTTTTGTCACGCTGCCCTGGCTCTCACATTCGCTCGCCTTTCTAGGCTTTTTTGATTCTTTTCGACGCTAACTTTCCTCTCACTTGCGTCTGCTACAATTCCGACCCCAGTTTTGAGCTGTACGCAAAATCACAGGTTAATGTAAGCGCAAGATAAACCAATGCAAATGTGAAATGCTGGTACATTAACAACCAGTGTAGCCGCTAGAATGTTGAACGCAAGCCTTACAGACGTGCAAGCTTTGAGTTGTACAGGGGCCGGATGTCTGTTTGTGGCATGCCTGGTGCACTGGGTCGGTCAATACAGAGACGGTTAACGCTAGTTGTGGATGACGCTGCAGTTGTCGTCCCGTAACTGCTCGATAGGAGGCAGATATGATGATCGAGCACGCCAGGGCCACATGTCGACGCTCTGTAAAGAATGTTGGGTTCAGCAGCTGTATGTGGTCGAGCGTTATCCTGTTGGAAAACACACCCTGGAATGCTGTTCGTGAATGGCAGCACAACAGGTCTAGTCACGAGACTGAGGTACAACTATGCAGTCAGGATGCCCAGGATAAGCAAGAGAATGTTCCTGCTATAAGAAATCGCACCCCAGACCGCAACACCAGCGCGTCCGGCAGGCAGACAATTTCGCGCCATCTGCTGGTCAAACCGCTGCTGCAGATGCAGTGGGATGCGCCGCAGCTACGCGACGTACACACGATGGTCTTCCTTCTCGGTAGAGCCACGTGGCCATCCGGAGAGCGGTCTTCTTGCGACGGTACATTACGGCGACCACCGCTGCCAGTAGTTATGTACCGTGGCTACATTTCTACCAGGTCTTTCTGCAGAGGTGTAGAAGGAACATCCAGCTTGTCGTAGCCCTAATACACGACCTCAATGAAACTCACAAGTGGAGGCTACGACGTTTGGAACGGCGATTTACCGTAAACTTCGTACACTCGTAGTACTGCATGTGGACAACAAAGTTGCGAGCAGTAGCGTGTACTTCTCAAGCGTTACTGAGAAAATCGCAAGATAATTTCGGTCGTCGAATATATATATATCTGTGCGTGGCTATTTTTACCATGAAGCGGCTGCAGCCGAGTGGTGACGGCACGGTAGCTCAGCGTGTTCGGTCAGAGCGTTAGCTTCCATTTCTAATAAAAAAAACTGGGCGAACAGATGAACGAACAAACTGAACGGGTGTCATGGGACGTCCGCCCCGAACAAATTCAGCGAACAATATAGAACAATATGTTTTTTTTTTTTTAAAGACGCTATTAAAATACACTCGATACTGCATAACCAATTATCAGCGCCGATTTTTAAGGAAATACTGCGTTATGCATGGTTTGCTTCCAAACTATCGTCTGAACGAGAGGTTTTCGAAAATGTTAACAAGGTTTGTTTTCCCACAGAAAACGTCAAAAGACGTTGCGTATGCGGAAACATAGCATTTATTGAATGGACGTGGTGCCGTTTAACTTTAGTTTTCCATGTTTTTACGAAAAATTCCGTCCTGCAACTTGTACTCGTAAAGACGAAAGCGACGATTAATTGTACATCTTTCGAAAGCCGTCTGTGCCGGTCAAAACTTGGAGGTGACAAGTCGCTTCGGGCTCCTTCCAGGTATAAGGGATTTCTCAAATCACGGACAAGCATACATTTTCAGTATGACTTTATGCATTTGGTCGTTTACTAGTCGATAGTTATGAATATTACATTATTTGTGATAATAAAAATCAGTAGACTGCCAATAACATTGTAAATTTAATAAAATTTCGTCCCATTACACGTACTTTCCCCATTATATCGGTTGTAATATAAATAATAAAGAAAATGGCTGTGTCGAAAACAGAAAAAAAAAACTGACGAACGCAACTCGATCCAGCAATCCAGCTGCTTGAACAGCAATTGAATTTGTTCATGGCGGACGTCTAATGACACCCATTCAGTTCGTTCGTTCATCTGTTCGCTCAGTTTTTTTTTTATTATAAAGGGAAGCTAACGCTCTGACTGAACACGCTGAGCTACCGTGCCGTCACCACTCGGCTGCAGCCGCTTCATGGTAAAAATAGCCACGCACAGATATATATATATATATATATATATATATATATATATATTCGACGACCGAAATTATCTTGCGATTTTCTCAACAACGCTTGCTTGAGATGTACGCGCTACTGCTTACACATTTTGTTGTCCCCATGGATTACTACGATCGTACGAAGTTTGCAGTAAATCCGCGTTCCAAACGCCGTGGCCTCCTCTTGTCAGTCAGGTGTTGCTAATGGCTTCTTTGTCGTCTTAAGGGCATTCTTAAGTAATATAAATTCACCACGTTCAATCTCAAAGGCAGCTATCGCTCACGAGCGCTACAGAGTGTGTATTTAAAACAGACGTGATTTGCATCCTGAAAGGGGCGCTACGAACGCCACTCTTATGCAACTGGCGCGAAATTTGAATGTATAATCACCTTCCGGATGTAGAAATACGCCTACCGACATTCGTTTATGTCGCGTGACTCCTTCCTTGTGTTGCGATTTCTTTTTCCGTCAGCGTATATGCTCGAAAATATTTTTATTGTCTCATTCTCGATTTCAATAGCACTCCGCAAACCTTTCAGAATCATATCGGAATCAGCGTCGTACTTAACGGGTTCCCACGCCACACCAGTTTATAGCTTCACACAAAGCTAATTCGTAACAATCACGCGGATGCACCTGCGCTGGAATGTCACAGTGAAAGGTAGTAGTGCGCGGCAAACACGAACAGACACGATAGATATCCGTTGTGCGCTCAACCATCGTTTACGAATTATTGGTCTCTGAGTTACTAGCGATTCAGATCTGACGGTATTTTGTCACAGAAAAAAGTTCGATCGATGAGCAAATGGACGTTTTCGCGTCAAAAATATAGGATGCTATTTTAAAAAAACACGTAGCGCTGTTCATATCTTCCTAACGAACAAAGTTACAACAAAGGCAGCCACGCTGGTTAATGTCACCGTGGTAGCTAAACTACATTTGTTTAATACATATTTTATTTTGCATCTGGACAAAGACTAATTTCGGGTGGTCAAGATAAATGCATATCCTGTATATTTAATTTTCTCCGCTTCACGCAAACAACGAAACAGTAAAGTTCATTGAAATACAGGAGTACAATATATATACTTCTTGGTGACTAATTCATTAAACCGATCCGTTACAAACTGTGCGTCGCAATTCGATAAGATGATATTGCATGATTAAATCACTATTAGTGCGATTGTGCGGTGGCGGGGACACCGTGTCAAATAAGATTAACGCTGACTTCAGCCACAGTAAAACTTCGATTACTTCATTAACATTGTAAGGGATCCGTGATCCCACGAACATAGATGCTATATCCAACGCCCAGGTCGATAGTAGACAGGAGTCGATTGTCGAGTGCTGCAGTAGGCAGTTAGACTAGTGTGGAGTGCACAGTAGTACTGGAGAGTGTCGAGCGAGGAGTAGTACGGGAAAGACGGGCAAGAATGGTGGTCGAGTGAGTTGTAAACGGCAAAATTCACCGGGGTATGACGAGTGAGCGCGTCCCCCTGATCGTCGTGGGGTTGGCCCTCATCGATACCGATTCGCGAGTGATATGAAACAGAAAGTGACTGACGAGTGCCGAATCACGTGTTTCGCGTCAACCGCGTCGACCAGCAACAACCATGGATTGCAGTGAGGATTGTTGTGGATGTTAACCATCAGCATTGCGTGTGACGAAGTACTGAAAATGAGCAACCAATAAAAAGATATAACCGTAATCAGATGTGTAAGGCGAAGGTAGCAACTGCCTCAGAATTTGTGTGTTAGTAGAAAATATAGTTTGTACATCGCAAGCTTTGTGGTCCTTAATAATAGGCCCAAACTTTCAATCATTCCACTATTCAGTTGCAAAACAGCCGCACTCGCTTGAAATACTCCCGAAACCACAGCAGGAAAACCGATAGCCTTCATCCATTAAGCACACGGTCATATAATCATAATAATTAACTGTTTGGCGGCTTGGGTAAATTACACAAAACCCAATAAGGAATTTAAACGGAGGTGTTTCAACATTCACTGCAGGAAATCTTTGATGCTAGAAAAATCCTTTACACATACAACATATTCTACATCTACATCGATACTCTGCAAATCTCATTTAAGTGCCTGACAGAGGGTTCATAGAACCACCTTCACAATTCTCTATCATTCCAATCTCGTATAGCGCTCGGAAAGAATGAACACCTATATCTTTCCGTACTAGCTCTGATTTCCCTTATTTTATCGTGGTGATCGTTCCTCCCTATGTAGCTCGGTGTCATCAAAATATTTTCGCATTCGGAGGAGTAAGTTGGTGATTGGAATTTCGTGAGAAGATTCCGTCCCAACGAAAAATGCCTTTCTTTTAATGATGTCCAGACCAAATCTTGTATCATTTCTGTGACACTCTCTCCCATATTTCGCGATAATACAAAACGTGCTACCTTTCTTTGAACTTTTTCGATGTACTCCGTCAGTCCTATACGGTAAGGATCCCACACCGCGCAGCAGTATTCTAAAAGAGGACGGACAAGCGTAGTGTAGGCAGTCTCCTTAGTAGATCTGTTACATTTTCTGAGTGTCCTGCCAATAAAACGCAGCTTTTGCTTAGCCTTCTCCACAACATTTTCTATGTGTTCTTTCCAATTTAAGTTGTTCGTAATTGTAATACCTAGGTATTTAGTTAAATTTACAGTTTTTAGATTAGACTGATTTATCTTGTAACCGAAGTTTGAGTTCCTTTTAGGAGTCATGTGGATGACCTCACACTTTTCCTTGTTCAGGGTCAACTGCCACTTTTCGCACCATTCAGATATTTTTTCTAAATCGTTTTGCAGTTTGCTTTGATCTTCTGTTGACTTTACTAGTCGATAAACGACAGTGCCATCTGCAAACAGCCGAAGACGGCTGCTCAGATTGTCTCCCAGATCGTTTATATAGACAAGAAACAGCAAAGGGCCTGTAACACTACTTCGGGAAACGCCTAAAATCACTTGTGTTTTACTCGATAATTTTCCGTCAGTTACTACGAACTGTGACCTCTCTGACAGGAAATCGCAAATCCAGTCACATATCTGAGGCGATATTCCATAAGCACGCAATTTCACTACGAGCCGCTTGTGTGGTACCGTGTCAAAAGCCTTCCGGAAATCCAGAAATACGGAATCGATCTGAAATCCCTTGTCAATAGGAATCACCACTTCATGCGAATAAAGAGCTAGTTGTGTTTCACAGGAACGATGTTTTCTAAACCCATGTTGACTGTGTGTCAATAGACCGTTTCCTTCGAGGTAATTCATAATGCTCGAACACAATACATGTTCTAAAATCCTGCTGCATATCGACGTTAACGATATGGGCCTGTAATTTAGTGGTTTACTCCTACTACCTTTCTTGATTATTGGTGTGACCTGTGCAACTTTCCAGTCTTTAGGTACGGATCTTTCGCCGAGCGAACGGTTGTATATGATTGTTATGTATGGAGCTACTGCATCAGCATACTCCGAAAGGAACCAAATTGGTATACAGTCTGGACCAGAAGACTTGCTTTTATTAAGTGATTTGAGTTGCTTCACTACTCCGAGGATATTTACTTCTACGTTACTCATGTTGGCAGCTGTTTTATAAGCTTAAATTTTACATGAAAAATTGTTGTTTTTATATTTAATATTACACAAGTTCTATTCTTCTTGTTCACGGAGCTCGACGATGTAATTGTTAACAGTGATTACACACGGAAAGAAGTGGAGTTTTGATTTGATATTCTTGTGATTCAAACTGACCTTCAGTCAACAATAATACCACACAACATGTAGTTTGACTAATAAATTCGTACTTAATTTGGTGGGTGATAATCTCTGAAAAGAAACGGACATGTAGTATGTGACGTGTCTGTGTTTACAAACTATAGGCTGACAACGCGTCTGCTGCACTGGTGAGAAAAACTTAAGGACGAAAGTAACTTTCGCATGCTGTGCCACTGCCCAGTAACACGGCTCGATTAAACGTGGGCCACACGTAGAAAGAACTGATACACCACAGTACTGGAAGAAGTACTCAGTGAGAAGAACACAAGTGAGACAGCAATTAGACTGAAGTCACTGTGATTCACGATGGTGCCGCGGATACTACATAAGGCGAGAGATGGTTGTTAGTATAGTAGGGTGTGTGATGACACGGACTGTAGTGTAAGCTCTGAAACGCGCTGCCACGCTGACCGCGGGATCCGTAAGGAGTTGTTGTGTCAGGGAGTTCCACCACTCCTCCACCAGCGCCGGTCACAGTCCCTGCAACGCATGCCACACGCGCTCGATGGGGAATCGGGGGGTGGGCAGGCCTGTCCATTCGCTGAATATCGTATCGTTCCTAGAGCTCCTGCAGCTGCGCTGTTCAGTGCGGTCGCGAACGACCATCCACGAAAATGAAGACAGGACGGAATGCACCCCTGGAAAAGAGGCACGCGGCGAAGGGCTACAGTGTCACAGGTGAGCGTGCCGTGTTCAAAGATTTGGAGGTCAGTACGCCCATGAGATGCAGTATAAGCTCGTTAGCGCGAACTCGCATAAGACGAACTCGCCGTTAACGCGAAAAAAATATTGGTCCCACCACGAATACATTAGTTCTTATATCGGTTAACACGAATTTAGGTTAAGGCGAATTACGAACTCTGTTTCAGTTCCCAGCGCAATTAAATTTCACTGTAACACAAACTTCCGACCTTAGAGTATTCTAAAGCGTAATTTTTTTCCGAAATCAATGTAGGGAATGTAGCTACAAAGCCAATTATACTTATTGTTGACTCGTTTTTAACGTATTGTAGGTCGGTAGCCGCGATTATCACCTCAACAATCAGCGTATGCTGTACATTGTAAGACATTGAATAATGTATGCAGCAGCATTTAGGAACGTACTCAGTGCCAGATTTGACAGGTGTTCTATTAGTCGTAGCCATATCGAGTTGGAATACTGACTAAAAACTACAGTTACAACCGGTACCGTAGCACGCGAAAATGGCAAAGAGGAAACAGACAGCTCTAAATGTACAGTTAAAGCTTAAGATTCTAGATGAAGTGAACCGTGGTACCAAGAAAACAGCAACTGCAGAGCAATTTGGAATACCTAAATCTACTATATCTACGATTATTAAGAATCGAGAAAAAATTATTAATGCTGCGGCATCAGGTTCTGGAAACAAATCCAAACGACTTCGTACCGCCATATATGAAGACATGGAGACGTTACTGCTAGAATGGCTCAATGATGTGCATGCATCTAACATACCTTTAACTGGCCCTGTGTTTCACTCAAAAGCAAATGATATTGCTAAAGATACGGGCATAGCAGACATCCGTTGTCCTGCTTGTTGGTTGTATCGGTTCCAAAAGAGACATTCAATTTCATCGGTAAAAATTTGTGGTGGCGCAAATTAAGTTGATGATGAAAGTGCGAACAGCTTGTTGCAAGAATTCAACCGAGTGAGGGAAAAGTATGCCTCGTGTGATGTATTTAACATGGATGAAACTGTATTTTTCTACAATCTTTTTCCAAATCACACCCTGGGAATAAAAGATGTTAAGTGTCACGGTGGAGCACGAAGCAAACATCGTGTGGCTGTCGTCCTGTGCTGTAGTGCTGACGGCAGTGAGAAGTTTCGTTCCTGGGTGATCGGTAAAGCCGAGAAACCACGTTGTTTTAATAACATAAATATGGACACTTTACCTTGCATCTACTCTCACCACAAGAAAGCTTGGATCGATGGCACATCATTTCGCAAGTGGCTTCTTCGTTTCAACAGTCGAATGGTTGCTCAAAATAGACATGTTGTTCTTACATTGGACAGATGTACTGCCCATAACGTTCATGATCTGAACCCATCCAACATAAAGGTTCAGTTTTTTTCCACCAAACGCCACAAGCCCCCTTCAGCCTTTGGACCAAGGCATAATCTCTCTCATAAAGAGAGCTTATCGTAAGCGACTTGTAAGAGCTGCAATTCGTGCTGCTGAAAACGATAGTGCAACCCCAAACTGGAATCTGTTTGACGCAATAAAAGCCATCGCAGCAGCCTGGAACTCAGTATCGCCACATCATATAGGGAAGTGCTTTAACAGAGCTTGGAGACATAGCAACACTGAAGATGTCCACGATTTAGAAGATGCCACTTCATCTGATGAATGGACAGTTCTGCAGGACGTTGCGAACCGTGGGATTAGTTTCGAAGTATTCATTAGTGAAGACGACGATGTTTCCGTATGTGCTTTTGTGGAATCGGATGTGCGAAAAGCTGTGAACGAGGTGCAAGAAGGGCCATCAGAAGAAAGTGAAGAGGAAGAGAATACAGATACCATTCCATCTACCCGTCAGGAGATGTTTACAGCCTTGGACTGTTTAGAACGGCTCGCTTCAACATCCGACGTCACTGCTGGGTTTACGGGCGCTATCATTACAATTGGTTGTGAAATTACAAAATATTATCGTTCCCATGAACGTCAGCGAACCATGACCGATTTTTTGCCAAGAAAGTAACGTACATAATTTGTGAGCACTTGTAATTTTAGAATCACTTCATAGTGTTATAAGTCTACAATAACGTGATTGATAGTGTAGTGTATTACACATGTACACTTATTAAAATATGTTTTTTTTCACTTAACACGAATTTTTGTAACATGAACTGATTTTTCGGTCCCTTCGGATTCGTGTTAACGAAGTTTTACTGTATTATGCTTCTCCAAAACAAAGCAGCTGGACAATGTTCCACAGTGCTGTACCTACCCTCATAAGGCGAGAGCTGGGAACACGTAGTGCACTCAGAAACATCGTCGAACACGATATTTTTTGGTAGTCCGAAGTGTTACGGTGCGGGAGACAAAATGTTACGTAGACGTACTGACCTCCAAATCTCTGAACACGGTACACTCGTCGATTAACATTATTGTGACACTGTACTGTTTCGCTAAATGTGTGTTTCAGGGAGTGCGTTTGATCGTGCCTTCATTTTTATGGATGACAATACATGACCGTATCAAACAGCGCAGGACAGGATATTCGGCGACTGGACTTGCCTGTCCATCCCCCGGCTTAAATCACATCGGTCAAGTGTCATGTTCTGATAGGAGAGGTACTGCAGCACATCAACACGTACCAACGAACGTCCAGCAGTCGTCAGCCTCGCTGGTGGAGTAATGGGACGGCCTGCTACGAGACAAGCCCCGTGGCTATCGTGGGATCACGTCGCAGGGCGTGCAGTGCCGCCCTATCAAGATCAAGTCGCCGCTTTTGTAATGTCAAGGGCCCCATCGTAATTTGTAGTGACTTCAGTCTAATTATTATCTGTGAATAAAACTGCCATTTCTGTTCATATCACGTTTCTTTCAGTTACCTCCTGTACTATACTGCAGCACTTCTTTCTATGGATGGTGCAGGTTTCATCTTTACTTGGCTGTGACACATCACGAGGAAGTCACTTCCGTCCTTCAGTTCTGGCCATCAGTGTGTTTTTCTTCAGCTGCGACTTAACCGAGGGTGATGTTTGTTTCCTTACAAAATAAGCAGCTTACATCTTGACGGTGCATCGTTTACTTAATCAGATCAAGCAGTTTACATCTGAAACTCACAAACAGAACTACTGTGCAAACGAAAATTCCTCGAATGGAGTCGTGCAACAGGTGTATTTCTGCGTATACCTACAGCAGTAGCAGAAATGTTCGAGAAAAAACGAAGAATGTAAAGGAGAATAATTTGCAAGTAACTGCGTCCAGCAACATGGGTGAAATTGGAAAAAAGATGCCGTCTTATTCTCTTGGCGTCGGATTGCTGCAAACGGTTGGTGGCGGTGTTGCCTAGAGAAGCGGCAAAGTGCTTAAAGCACTACAGCTGCGTTCTGACGTTAATGGTTTGCTGTAAAAATCTATGAAGACTGATAATGGGATGCTTCTTCTCAAAACGAGACGGCTGACTTTCTGACCCTCCCTTGCGCGGTACCGAAGTAGGTTCGCTATGTCTGACGGCCTCGCTAGAGTGCGACCGCGACAGGTGTTGCCACAGACTTTTGCCGACTGCTTCTGATTGTGGGGAACTGGTGCAGTGGCGAGGGCAACACTCACAAGGAACTGAGGAACTAGCTGAAGCGTTCCCGATCTGTGTGACTGGCTGGTGGTCAGAAGGTGGCGATATGAATTTCATGTGTGACACACATCCACGTCCCCGTAGTGTAAACCACAGCCACACGGCAGACTAGCAGCCGCTGCCATTCCTACCTGGAACAGCGTAGGCAACCAGCACGACCGCGGCGGCAGCTGTCTGCAACACACAGGCGCTCTTCCGCAGTACAGCCGAGGGAATCCGTAGTGCTGCGACTGAATGCAACAGCGCTGACACTCCGGAAAACGTTTCCAAAACTGCGTTGTGGCGAGAAGCTGTTACTTTGAAAGCATATTGAAATATTTCGTTTGGAATCTATATGTTCCTCGCTATATGATACAACTGGGTAGTTGCACCTAATACCTTACTCAGTAACTGGTTGACCAAGTCTGATTTCAGTATATGTCACAGGAAGACCTGAGAAGCATGGATGATTAGTGCAGGTCGATTACGATTTTGGCGAAAAAATCACTGGAAAGAGTAAAATAGCCAGAAGTAACAATCCAGAGCGACCTGACGGGAAATTACCGCAAAAACAAATTGCAGGAAAAGCAGCAGCCAGACTGAGATAAAAAACACTTGGTAAGACCAACTCTTGAGTATTGCTGATCACTCCGCAGATTAATAGAAGAGATGAACAGATCAGACGAAGAGCTCATATTTGTGTAAAATCAGCTTTGTACAAGGTAAAGATCACTGTTTCTCCCAAAACTGAATAATATGTAAAACTACAGGTTCAAAAAGTAGCTAAAAAGTACTCTGTTTTCCAAGTCCTGTTATCTATATTTTCGTGTGTGAACAAAGTCAATTGAGCATACATTTTGTAAGCGATACTTACGTATACTAAATTAGCGGTGTTGTTTGACAGCTAAGAAGTTTAGCGTGCTTCCTAAAGTGGTTAACCTCTACTGTGCTGTTGTCACTGGTCAAAGTGTTATGGGCCTTTAGGCCAGGCATTGCGCTAACATTTACTTACATTCAATGAGGTACAACGAATCAGTTTCAGTACTTTTGCCATGTATGTTGGAAGTTGATGAAGTACTATCGCCCCGGCCTCAGTGGCCGAAAGGTTCTAGGCGCTTCAATCCGGAACCGCGCGACTGCTGTGGTCGCAGGTTCGAATCCTGCCTCGGGCATGGATGTGTGTGATGTCCTTAGGTTAGTTAGGTTTAAGTACTTCTAAGTTTTAGGGGACTGATGACCTCAGATGTTAAGTCCCTCAGTGCTCAGAGCCAAGTACTATCGCTTTCTCAAAGTTCATTCCGAGAGATGTTATTCTGGTTAAAACACGTATAACTTTGCAAGTTAAAGTGCTTCTCGTCATTTTTTCCGTTTCTCGCCGTTCCTGAGTTGTTTCAAAATTCATGGAGATACGTTCCGTCTTTGTAACTAAATGAAAGTTTGTTTTTTGCCATACGCGTTTCGCTTACATTATTACATAATGCATTCATTATATATATATATATATATATATATATATATATATATATATATATATATATATATCTCTGCCACTCAAGATGCTTCATAAATAAAAGAAGCGAAACGCGTATGGCAGAAAACAAACTGTCTTTCATTTAGTTGCAAAGGCGGAAAGTGCTTGCACAAGTAAAGCGTTTCTGTTTTCTTAATTTTATTCAAGAAGACATTATTCAGATTCAAACAGCTTCAACTTAAGAAGTGCTTCAGCTTTCTCAACTTTCATGCAAAAAGACAGCATTCAGTTTCAAACAGATTTAACTTGTCAATCCAGAGAATCTACAACGTTTTCAAGAAGAAGATAATACTTAAAGGTGGAGTGTCCAACGGTTATTAAGTACTAGCTTCTGTCTTAACCTGTGTGAACTGCATTGCCACAAACTGTGAAGATGTTGAAGGACGCTAAGCAGGCAGAATGTTGTACAGTAAATTAGCGGCCATGGCTCTGTGTGTCGCGGTGTCTTCAATTCTCGATTCCCTTCCTGTTAAATTACGACTGAGAATAAACCACGGTTCAGACATGCAGTAAGTGTTTGTTTCTATAGCTTGTTAGATGTTGTGAGTAGGCAGAGATAGATTGCAGTCCAGTCAAAGAGCCTTATTGGGTGATGATAAAAACGAAAATAAAATTACTAAATTAATTAAAACGTTATTTCACAGTTCTAACGACGAAGACAGTGTGTAGCACGTTTTTGCAGATATCACAGTCGCCATCGATTGTGAAAGTTATTGGTTTGCACTACTGCTGCTTCGTCATTAAGGCCATTATCACGCGATATAGCGCAAAAAACTGTGCTTCAGCACACGGCAAACTCTGAAAATCTTTGATACGTACACAAGTCACCATGGTATCTGAGCCTTTTAGCAATGTTGCAGTCTTTAACACAAATCCCGGTAAATTACTGTTCTTGTACAGATATGACGATGACATGAGCACACGTCAAGATATTTTTAAAGCTTAGTCTGATCGAGGTGGCAAGGTGGTTAGCTCACTGGACTCGCATTCGGGAGGACGACGGTTCAAACCCGCCCCACGTCCGGCCATCCGGATTTAGGTTTTCCGTGATTTCTCTAAATTGCTCCAGGCAAAAGCCGGGATGGTTCTTGTGAAAGGGCACGGCCGATTTCTTTCCCCACCCTTGACACAATCTTTGTGCTCCGTCTCTAACGGGCCCGATTTCGATGGGACGTTAAACTTTAATCTTCCTTCCTTTAATGTTTGCCATGTGCTGAAACACAGTCTTTTACAGTATACCTCTTGACTCGAGACTCGAGACTGAGGTTGCAACTGTGGAAATAAATGACTGTTACAGTCTGTGGCGACTACGATGTCTTTGTAAAAGTTTGAAAAGCTTTCCAGGTAGCATTTGACTTTAAAAATTAGGGGTGTTACAGGCTCACTGAACTGATTGTTTCCAATCGGCTGTTCCCATCATTAGCGAGTGATCCTGGAAAAGAACGACCAAGATACAGTACCCACGGCGAGGCATGTATAGATTAAACATGCTCGCAGGACGGGATTCGAACCCGGGACCTACGTCTCCGGCGCGCAAATGCCCTAACCGGCTGAGCAATCCAGGGACGCTCAGGACTCGCCCTGGCAGACAGGTACTGGCGGCGAAACCGAGTCGTGAGTAGTGCCCATTGATATCTCGCTCGGTGAGAGCGTTTTCCCACAAAGTCACGGGTCCCGCGTTCGAGTTCCAGTTCCGCATGCAATTTCTTAATCCTAGCTGGAATAAATAGTTCATTTTTTTTTTTCTTGTAACAGTTGTTGCTGCTTTATTGCCGTTTTCAAATAATCAGCAAATAACAACAGTGAAATTATCTACACATAGTGTGGTTGTCGATATGAATAATCACATATTAGTATAATACAAAGAAGTGACAAAACATATTCCAATCGTTTATAATTACTATATGTCACGTAATTTGTAGGAATTAGACAACGACAGTTTACCATTGATCCAATACGGACTTCAAATCAGACTAGGCGTGGATAGCATTGTACACTACTGGCCATTAAAATTGCTACACCGACAAGAAATGCAGATGATAAGCGGATATTCATTGGACAAATATATTATACTAGAACTGAAAAGTGATTACATTTTCACGCAATTTGGGCGCATAGATCCTGAGAAATCAGTACCCAGAAAAACCACCTGTAACGTTCACTGTTCAAAGTGCCGTCACTGCGAACAAGAGGTGACCGTACCAATGGCACCCCATAGCATCACGCCGCGTGATACGCCAGTATGACGGTGACGAATACACGCTTCCAATGTGCGTTCACCGCGATGTCGCCAAAGACGGATACGACCATCATGATGCTGTAAACAGAACCTGGATTCATCCGAAAAAATGACGTTTTGCCATTCGTGCACCCAGGTTCGTCGTTGAGTACACCATCGCATTCGCTCCTGTCTGTGATGCAGCGACAAGGGTAACCGCAGCCACGGTCTCCGAGCTGATAGTCCATGCTGCTGCAAACGTCGTCGAACTGTTCGTGCAGATGGTTGTTGTCTTGCAAACGTCGCTATCTGTTGACTCAGGAATCGAGACGTGGCTGCACGATCCGTTACAGCCGTGCGGATAAGATGCCTGTCATCTCGACTGCTAGTGATACGAGGCCGTTGGGATCCAGCACGGCGTTCCGTATTACCCTCCTGAACCCACCGATTCCGTATTCTGCTAACAGTCATTGGATCTCGACCAACGCGAGCAGCAATGTCGCCATACGATGAACCGCAATCGCGATAGGCCACAATCCGACCTTTATGAAAGTCGGAACCGTGATGGCACGCATTTCTCCTCCTTACACGAGGCATCACAACAACGTTTCACCAGGCAATGCCGGTCAGCTGCTGTTTGTGTATGAGAAATCGGTTGGAAACTTTCCTCATGTCAGCACGCTGTAGGTGTCGCCACCGGCGCCAACCTTGTGTGAACGCTCTGAAAAGCTAATCATTTACAGATCACAGCATCTTCTTCCTATCGGTTCAATTTCGCGTCTGTAGCACGTCATCTTCTTGGTGTAGCAATTTTAATCGCCAGTAGTGTACTATTCCAATGCAACATTATTATTCAAACGGACAACCACCATATGTGTAAATAATTTCACCTATCATATTCGCAGAGTACTTGACAATGACAATAAAGTGCTGTCGTAATAAAGACTATTAAAGTTATATTGCTGCTAGTCTGGACCTATCCTTTTCAAAACGCCGGATTATGGTGTGTACTATGCTGTGGGCGCAATCGAACGAAAAAAATATTTACACAGTAATTACGCACATGCGGATCTAGAACTTTAAGGCGTGAGAAACAGTCTATACCCGTTGCCAGCTGATGTGTCTATGTTTTTGTTTTTGTCCATCAGGTGTAAGTCTGCGCAGCGGTCCCGTACGAGCGGTGGTCCCAGGAAGCCCGTAGAGGCGTCCCGTGCGTGGGCGCCAGCACCAGTGAGCGCCGAGCTGGGAAACCCCACGTGACCCGGCCAGCAGTGGGGCTGGACTGGTCTGGTGACGCGGGCGTCCGTGCGCAGCCGGGGGTCGCTCCCCGTGTCAGACGCGGCGGCGCCGGCGGCTAAGGCGCTTATCCACACGTCAAAAGCAGGCGCGCCGTGCGTTACGTAACGGCCAGGGTGGGAGGGGGGGGGGGGGCAGACGCATCGGCCGAGCACACACCCAGGGCCGAAGCACCAACGTCCGCAGCTCGTGGTCGTGCGGTAGCGTTCTCGCTTCCCACGCCCGGGTTCCCGGGTTCGATTCCCGGCGGCGTCAGGGATTTTCTCTGTCTCGTGATGACTGGGTGTTGTGTGATGTCCTTAGGTTAGTTAGGTTTAAGTAGTTCTAAGTTCTAGGGGACTCATGACCATATACGTTAAGTCCCATAGTGCTCAGAGCCATTTGAACCAATTTGAACCGAAGCACCAAGTTCTACTCACCTGGTCAGTAGTTAGGTAGCGTTCGTGTCACTGGCATCGATCTTACAATAGAAAATCCATGTCGTCAGCGATTTATGTGTACAAGGGGTAACGCGTAATAACACGAGAACGGTACACTGAACAATATTACACCAGTATTTACGTCATTTGTAGACTAATAATTATAACTATTACGAATCGCCGTCTATGTTTTTAGGTTTGGTAGTACCTCCAAGTACACGTGGCAAGAGGAAAACATTAATGTTTACTTTTCCCTGGGCAGCTCGTAAGATACTGAAGTGTGGACACGTGGACGCAAAATTGTTAGTCTATACTGACAGGTTCAAATGGGTCAAATGGCTCTGACCGCTATGCGACTTAACTTCTGAAGTCATCAGTCCCCTAGAACTTAGAACTACTTAAATCTTACTAACCTAAGGACATCACACACATCCATGCCCGAGGCAGGATTCGAACCTGCGACCGTTGCGGTCACGCGGTTCCAGACTCTAGCGCCTAGAACCGCTCGGACACTTCGGCCGGCTGTACTGACAGGTGTAGTACAATTAGTGGAGCTGTTACGGCCGTGTATAAAACATCACGTAGTAAATGACGTAACTTGTTTGTGGAAAGACTGTTCGACATAGGGACAAAACAACCGCCGGCCGAAGTGGCCGTGCGGTTAAAGGCGCTGCAGTCTGGAACCACAAGACCGCTACGGTCGCAGATTCGAATCCTGCCTCGGGCATGGATGTTTGTGATGTCCTTAGGTTAGTTAGGTTTAACTAGTTCTAAGTTCTAGGGGACTAATGACCTCACCAGTTGAGTCCCATAGTGCTCAGAGCCATTTGAACCATTTTTGACAAAACAACCGACGCACTGATGTGTGTACATATTAAGGTACCACATATAAAAATATCTGCACTCACATCAGCTACAGCCTGTAGGAAGGACACTGCGTATTTCAAGACTGTGCGCACTAGTTCCGAACGAAACAGAAAAATACGGGGTGATCAAAAAGTCAGTATAAATTTGAAAACTGAATAAATCACGGAATAATGTAGATAGAGTGGTACAAATTGACACACATGCTTGCAATGACATAGGGTTTTATTAGAACCAAAAAAATACAAACGTTCAAAAATTGTTCGACAGATGGCGCTTCATCTGATCAGAATAGCAATAATTAGCATAACAACGTAAGACATAGCAAAGATGATGTTGTTTACAGGAAATGCTCGATATGTCCACCATCATTCCTCAACAATAGCTGTAGTCGAGGAATAATTTTGTGAACAGCACTGTAAAGCATGTCCGGAGTTAAGGTGAGGCATTGGGGTCGGATGTTGTCTTTCAGCATCCCGAGAGACGTCGGTCGATCACGATACACTTGCGACTTCAGGTAACCCCAAAGCCGATAATCGCACGGACTGAGGTCTGGGGACCTGGGAGGCCAAGCATGACGAAAGTGGCGGCTGAGCACACGATCATCACCAAACGACGCGCGCAAGAGATCTTTCACGCGTCTAGCAATATGGGGTGGAGCGACATCCTGCATAAACATCGTACGTTCCAGCAGGTGTTTATCAGCCAGGCTGGGGATGATGCGATTCTGTAACATATCGGCGTACCTCTCACCCGTCACGGTGGCAGTTTTGCCGTCCAGCGCCATCTGTCGGACATCTTGTGAACTTTGTTAAATTTTTTTTTTTCTAATAAAACCCCATGTCATTCCAAGCACGTGTGTCAATTTTTACCTCTCTATCTACGTTATTCCGTGGTTTATTAAGTTTTCAAATCTATACTGACTTTTTGATCACACGGTACATCCTATCTGAATACCTGTGCTTTTAGCAGATACCCTAGTTGCAGACCCCTTTGGATAATGAGGTATCCGAGTTCTGTATCGCACATTTTCTTTCCACTTAACAAGACTGACTGTGGGGATTGGCCACCAACATCACTGCGACTTGGTAGGGGCGTTAAAAATATGTATTCTGAATACTGCAGCTTTTAAGGCAAATTTGTTTGACACATCTTCTTGAACGATACCATTTTCCCTTTTCTTCTACCGCAGAAGTTTGTATGCTACGGCTTTGATATACGTAATCTGTTTATTTCGCCAAATCTAAAATGAGCCACTTTATGTTGTACAAATTCCTCCTTCTCCACTGTTTTCCGATTTCTCCTAATATTTTTGAAATTCACATAACCGTTTGTTTGTACCTCACTGATGGTTTCCAATAATCGAAAGATGTTGACATGTGAATGACAGAACGAATCGTTCAGCTTCGAATCAAACCTTGCGCATGCATTCGTCGTTCGTGTCTGAGAAGGTAAGAATTCTGCCCATAGTGATGCACTATGGCGGAAATTTACATTCGGACTGAAACTCGGATAATTTGAAAACCGAATTGCGGCTTCGTCGTCTGGTTGAAAGGCCGGAATACTGTTTACGAAACAACCGTCTAACTCGCTAGGTGAGAGAAAAGGGAGGTCAAATGAAGTCTTTAGGAATTATGAAATGTCACCCTGGCTAGTATATTTCTTTACGTGACTCAAACATAGTAGCGTACTTTGTGAAACCAAGTCTGGCTTAGGTTGGAACGACGACTTTTCAGAGATGTAATTTGCCAAATAGCGAGAACAGCAGAATGAACAGGCACTTGAAAGTCAACATAAACAGGCCTAGGAGAAAAAATTAGGGGCAAATGATTACTTATATGTTGAAGTACCGCCGGCCGTTGTGGCCGAGCGGTTCTAGGCGCTTCAGTCTGGAACCGCGCGACCGCTACCGTTGCAGATTCGAATCCTGCCTCGGGCATGGATGTGTGTGATGTCCTTAGGTTAGTTAGGTTTAAGTAGTTCTAAGTTCTAGGGGGCTGATAACCTCAGATGTTAAGTCCCATAGTGCTCAGAGCCATTTGAACCATTTTTTGGTTGAAGTACCGTTTTGTACGTATCAAGAGACCTACTTGTAAATAAAGTAAACAACAACAGTAGATGTGTATAATTCTTAAAATCGTGAATAACGAAAACTTGTTTACAAAGGAAAAAGTAGCTTGTAAAAATACCGTCCATAAATAATGTGTCACACTGTTTTAAAGACGACAAGTTTTTTTTTCTGTGGTCAGCCCTGTAGTGTTATTCTCGACATCCTTATCAAATAACAAGTTTACGTAACTTGTTTGTGGAAAGACTGTTCGACGTAGGGACAAAACAGCTGACGCACTGATGTGTGTACATATTAAGGTACGACATATAAAAATATCTGACGCAGTTTACAAGTTGTTTATGTACTGCGAAATAATCGCGTGCAACTCCGACAGGTTCCTTGGCAACTTAGGATGAAATCTCATACGAGCAGAGTGCATATGTTTTTCTAACCAGAGTCAAATCATTGTTTTCCATGCTAAAATAACAGCAGAAATCCCCGAATGAAGAATCTTGCTTGGTCGTTCGCACAACCGTTCAAATACCTTACGTTTCAAACACTTGCTTAGCTTCTGCCTAATTAGAGACTGGACATTTTCAGTCACTTGACTGTGGGAATTATTCTCTTCACGGGTCGTACCTATCACAGGGTCGTTCCTATTACAACCGGTCTTCAGATATACTTTGAAAGACTTTTTACAGCACGACCATCGTTCAATTTCACCATTAGAATTCGACGGAGACGAAATTTGTACCCCTCCGTCACACGTAGTTGCTGCCCTTTCGCACTAGACATCGTTGGACGCCCACTGCATGCTCCAGTGTAATTACGGCGCTTCCAGTGGATCCGACCGTTATTTGTACCCGGCCTTTCAATAGATGAAGTAGAAACTCGGACAACTAGCACGAATGGGTTCGAGTATGTGGCTGCGTCAGCGGCCTCTCGCTGCAGTGGTGGCTACTGACACATTGTCAAAGTGCCATGGACCCATGCGAAACCATTCGACGTGGCACAGGACTGGCAGAATCCGTGCGACAAACTTTTACCCCCAGAGTGTGTGGCTGGCAGCAAGTGGAGAACGTTAGCAATGAGCCTCTCACTTATTAGTTTTGTAAGCATTAATCACTCAAAAACATTGTACCTTCGGACGTACACGCTGGTGGGAAAAAATTATATCTGGCCGGTGTGGCCGAGCGGTTCTAGGCGTTTCAGTCTGGAACCGCGCGACCGCTACGGTCGCAGGTTCGAATGCTGCCTGGGGCATGGGTGTGTGTGATGTCCTTAGGTTAGTTAGGTTTAAGTAGTTCTAAGTTCTAGGGGACTGATGACGTCAGATGTTAAAAGTCCCATAGTTCTCAGAGCCATTTGAACCTACTTTTTTTTTTTTTAAATTATAATATCTTAATGTACGATATCGATTTCGATCCGACGACAGAATACGCCATATGTGGAATGGTAGATGCGCCGATAATAGTTTCATCTTTGTTCGCCACCAGAGCGCCATCTGTGGCTGCCCCTTAAAAAGTAATGCTCATGATCGAAAGGCTCTCTGTGACAAGAGGTGTAGAGGAAGCAGGCACCGTGCCACCAAGAAGCACTCGTGGTTCCTGCAGACAACTGAGCGAGTCTGAGAGGGTCCAAACAGTGTCTTCCCCAGTGGCGGGATGGTCCTTTGGGAGAACTACCACACAGTTTGGAGGTGCCACGTCAGCTGTGCAGCGGTGCTAGCAAATGTAGCCACGGAAACAATATCACGGTCGTAGTCGATGATGATGATGTTTGGTTTGTGGGGCGCTCAACTGCGCGGTTACCAGCGCCCGTACAAATTCCCAACCTTTGCTCAGTCCGATCTCGCCACTTTCATGAATGATGATGAAATGATGAGGACAACACAAACACCCAGTCATCTCGAGGCAGGTGAAAGTCCCTGACCCCGCCGGGAATCGAACCCGAGGCCCCGTGCTAGGGAAGCGATAACGCAACCGCGAGACCACGAGCTGCGGACGGTCGCAGGCGAGTTGATGGACACACACGCTGCACAGACGCCAGCAGTGGCAGATCGTACAGCTACCACAGCGGACTGTCGCGAACCAGGTGCCACCACTGGGAGACTACGGGGACGCACACACTCACGCCACAGCATCGACGTGCACAGTTCGACTGGTGCTGTCAGAGGATGGAACAGCGCGTCGTGGTATTCGGTAGTGACGGCAGATTTTGTCTGCCTGCAAGCGATGGTCGTTCGCGCGTACGACGTTGAGCACTGTCTCGAACAGTGCATTCGCTGGAGACACACTGTCTTGTGGTCTGGAATGCAATAACCTAAAAACTATCGTGCGCCTTTGGTGTTTGTGTAGAGAACGCTGACCAGCATCAGACACGCGCAGAATGTCGTTTCATCAGTTCTTCAGCCGTTCTGAGAACAGATAGGTGATGTCATGTTCCAACAGGATAATGCTCGCCCAGGCACTGCTCACTCTGCAAGACGTGCGGCAGCTTCCCTGTCGAGCGCGATCGCCGGACTAGTTTCCAATGGAGGGCGTGCGGGTTGCTGTGGGACTACAAGTGGCTCGTGCGATTCGTTCTTAGATACGAGCACGTATGGAAACGGTATTCGCCACCTCTCAGTTCGACTGCCCGGCACAGTCAATGCTTGCACTGCCAGCCATTGAGACTACACTGCGTACTAATATGGCCGTTACAGCATGGGTCCACACTTGATACCTCAGAACCGCTCAAGTTGTTGATCTGTAAATGTTATAGTTCTATGTACCCCATATGTACTGTTCTGCAGTACATTTTGAATGTACTGTAAAACTCTGTTTTCTTTCTGTTTTATGGCACTGTGTTTATATGGACTATGTATTTTTTTTTTTTTTTTTTTTTTTGTGAGGAATCTGTCCCTGAAGTTTGTACAAGTACAGCACATCCAAGATAAAATCGACCCCATGTTAATAACACGCATATTTACGTCATAGGAAAACTTCACTTTATGGAAAATCAGGAAATACTTTCAAAAACAACAAGAATTTATAAATTACAAGTTATATCGAAAATGGTAGACCTGTGCCTCTTGTACAATTTTGAGGACCCGAGATCACATTGAAACTCATTTTATGCGAGACTCTCTCGTCGGTTGTTTCAGTACTCTGGCGTCTTTTCCTTCAGCTGTCCGCCTGCTTAGCTGAGTACTAACGTGTTTGCCTACCGTGCAGCGGGTCCGGGTTCGAGATTTTCTCCGTTCTTGGACTGGGTGTTATGATGTCCTATTCACCATCTCATCATCATCGACATGCAAGTCGCCCAACGTGGCGTCGCCTGAAATAAGACTTTTAACCCGGCGGCCGAACTTCACCGGACGGGGCCTCCCGGCCATCAACGCCACACCATCATTTCATTTCATTTTTTTTCCCTCAGTTGTTCTATCGTCTGAATTTTATGGTGGGATTGATTTACAAGAGCAAGTGCACTCCTTTACCAAACAAACGACTATCAAACTATACAGAGGCACCACAGCAGAAGCAAGGACGAGTGGAACACAGTCGCGCGGGATTAGCCGAGCGATCTAGGGCGCTGCAGTCATGGACTGTGCCGCTGGTCCCGGCGGAGGTTCGAGTCCTCCCTCGGGCATGGGTGTGTGTGTTTGTCCTTAGGATAATTTAGGTTAAGTAGTGTGTAAGCTCAGGGACTGGTGACCTTAGCAGTTAAGTCCCATAAGATTTCACACACATTTGACCATTTTCTTTTTTAAGTGGAACACAGAGCGACACCTGGCGACGCTGTAAACAGTAAACAAACACGACTAACACCTAAAACGACGTAAATCGGACTGCTGGTGTATGCAGACAAAGTAAGTACAAAGCCAAGATCACACATATAGCTTAATAAGATCACTACTCGTAGGTAGCCTTTGCAAATGACATAGCAATAGTAAGTGAGACGGAAGAAGACGCAAAGACACAACTCGACAACTTAAGTAAGGTAGCCAGAAAGGTGGGACTGAGGATCGCCTATAACAAGACAAAGACATTAAACACCACTGCAGACTGGAAAACACCGGAAGGCACTGTACAAATGATGACAAATTTAAATACCTGGGAGAATTTATAACTGGAAGGAACAGGAGCAAGGAGGGAATAACACAGACGATAAAGAAGATGAGGTCAGCCTTCTGTATGACGAGAGAGATATACAATAAAAAGAATATATCCACAGAGGCAAAGATAACCCACTACAAGGCAACGGTGAGGAATGCAGTATTATATGCTGCTGAGAAGATATGCGAAGACCTAGGGAAGAACTGTACCGGAACACGAGAACAATATCCGGGAACATCAGGCTCAAAATGGCAAGGTTTGCTGGACATGTAGTTAGGATATGGACAGAATGACGAAGAGAGTGTGGGAAACAACAGGGAGGACAAGGGAAAGACAGGAACCAAGTGGGTTGTTGAACTTCGGAAGGACTGGTTGGAACTGAGGATCAAGGTCGAAGGAAAGGAAAATTGCAGGAACAAATATACACCGACCAATATGCCGGAGATCAATGACAGAGAAGAATACAGAAAAAGATTAGAGTGTCACCAGTGGAGCCAACAGGAGAAACGGACACTGAAGATCTCGGAACAAGAGCGGGAGAAAAGAGAAAGAATGAAGAGGTTCTGGGAGAAGAAGAGGAGAATGCATTCCACGAAGGTGGTCCTACAGAGGCCGTAACGCAACAAGAAGAAGAAGAAGAGGAAGAAGAAGACCCAAATAGAAAGAAATTGTTTCTCCCCTAATAACAAGAGGAGAAAAAAAAGTGAAATGTAGTAATGTATCTGATTATTATATGACCTAAACGACATGTTTATTATAGGTCACTGAAGATGGTTAAAAAATCAAAAGAAGCGAAACGCATATGACACAAAACAAAAAGCGTTTCATTTAGTTGCACTTAGTTACTTGGATAATTAGTTACACGTTCCATAGCCCGCATCTCGTGGTCGTGCGGTAGCGTTCTCGCTTCCCACGCCCGGGTTCGATTCCCGGCGGGGTCAGGGATTTTCTCTGCCTCGTGATGGCTGGGTGTTGTGTGCTGTCCTTAGGTTAGTTAGGTTTAAGTAGTTCTAAGCTCTCGGGGACTTATGACCACAGCAGTTGAGTCCCATAGTGCTCAGAGCCATCTGAACCATTTTTGAACACGTTCCATACATCATTTTGCACGATAGATCGTAATGATGGGGAACGAGTCATTTGACATCACATCGCACATTAATTTGTACATATGGTTACACTCTAATCGCTTCTAAGCTCTTTTTATATTACAAAAAGAAAAAAAAAAGACAGATGTAAATTAGTAATTCCTACCTATGGCGTTCTACACATTACTGTAATAGAAATTCTTCTGCGGAATAGAAGTTGTTACGCAGAAACTTTCTCAGTTTGTTTTCGTATTTTACTTTGCTGTCTGTCAGACATTTAATACCACTGGTTAAGTGACAAAAAAATTTTCTGCAGCGTTGTGCACTCCTTTTTGCGTAAAATAAACCTTAAAGCGCAGTAATGATTGTCATTTTTCCTTCTCGTATTGTAATTATGTACATCATTGTCCCTTTTGAACTAAAGTGGTTATTTCCAACAAACTTTATGAGGGAATAAATATATTGTGAAACAGTAGTCAGAATGCCCATCAGATGTCTGCATATGATCGTAGTGAGTACGATATATTTTTCTTACAGCACGTTTTGTCCAATGAAGACTTTCTTTCTTAAAGATCAGTTGTCCCGCAATATTGCTCCATACGACATTACTGAATGAAAATATGCAATATATGTCAAATTACTGATTTGTCTCTCCCCAAGATTTCCTAGATTTTAAGCGCAAATATGGCTGAACTAAGTTGCTTTAGGTGTTGCAAAATGAGCTTTTTCCAATTTAAATTCTCATCAACGTGGACACCTGAGAATTTTGAAGTTTCCACTCTATTTACTATTTCCTCACCATGCATTAAACTTATCACTCATGTAGTACCTCTAGACGTGTAAACTGAATATGTGTGTCTTTTTAAAATTGAGGATGAGACAATTTGTAGAAAAGCAGTCAGTGATATTTTTAAGAACTTTGGCATTTATTCTGTTTCTGTTTGTATGCTTGGATTGATTATAATACTAGTGTCATCCGCAGAAAGAACTAATTCTGTTTGTTGTATATTAGACGATCGTTTAGGTATATGGAATAATAGTGGACCTAAGATTGAGCCTCGGGGAACCCAATATACGATTTCTCCCCAGTCAGAATTATGTAACCGGACTATATTGGTTCCTGCATACTTAGGTGTGACATTATCCAGTGTTTGGGTATTCCATCAATCCCATAGACAGCTTCAATTTATGTAGGAGAATACTGTGATTCACACAGTCAAATGTCTTAGATAGGTCGCAGAAAACAACAGCTGTCGTTATTTTATTATTTAATGTTTGTAAAATCTGGCGAGTGAGGAAAGTAGCTACGTGCTTGCTATTGTGGGACCCGTAACTGATAAGCAAATGTTATGCAAATCACACCGAAATGGGTTTACATAATGCATGTAGCACACATATATGTAACGCTGTCTTCTAATAGCTGTGACATAAATTCTACATAGGGTGGCTAGCCTCTCGTATAACTTATTCAATAAATCAATCGATCTACGTTCCCCTCCAAAAATGACGATGGAAAAGGATTCGGTCGAGTGTGACTGTTTAAAAGAAAAACACAGTCCTAAAAATTTACGATTAAATTTATTTTCTTTAAGTAGAACACAAAAATGATCAAGAAGTAGTACAAGAAAGAGTCATGTATTTTAACGTAAACCAAACATGTAAATAGTCGTCACTTGGTAGAGGGGTTGGCAGGAACCTAGTACAAACGACACCACATGGAATCTAGTGCGCATCTCTACTACGAGAAGATTGTGGTCGAGCAGTTCTAGGCGCTTCAGTCTGGCACCGAGTGACCGCTGCAGTCAAAGGTTCGAATTCTGCCTCGAGCATGGATGTGTGTGATGTCCTTAGGTTAGTTAGGTTTAAGTAGTTCTAAGTTCTACGGGACTGATGACCTCAGATGTCAAGTCCCATAGTGATCAGACCCATTTTTGAACAGCATCCGATAACCTACTTTGCAGGACAGTGTAATACGGCAGCGAACTGACATTAATTTGCATGTAACCAAATTCATATTCTAGAAATGCTAGATAGGCTGGTTTGATTGCCCTTAATAAATGTATGAAGGGGCCAAACTACCTTCCGTCTTGGAAGTGATCAAGTAAACTGCATTCTCAGTAGAGCGATCCTTCTGAAAGCCAAGAATATACACTGAAGCGCCACAGAAACTTGTACAGGCATGCTTATACAGAGATATGTAAACAGGCAGAATACGGCGCTGCGGTCGGCAACGCCTATATAAGACGTCAAGTGTCTGGTGCAGTTGTTAGATCGGTTACTGCTGCTACAGTAGCAGGTTATCAAGATTTAAGTGAGTCTCAACCTGGTGTTATACGAGGGTTGTCCAGAAAGTAAGTTCCAATCGGTTGTTAAATGGAAACCACAGTGAAAATGAGAAACATTTACTTTGCAAGAGTTAGCTACACTTTCCAGATACTTCTCTACATAGTCGCCGCTCCGACTTAGACATTTGTTGGAGCGTTATACCAAATTTCAACACCATCGTCGGAGAAGGCAGCCGCCTGTGCTTTCCGATAATTCTGTACTCTGGTCTATAGCGCTTAGCCTGCGCCCAAGTGTTATCTCCGTATCCAGCGTTTCATGTGAACAGAGATGGTACTCAGGACGAGCCAGTTAGGGCTGTGTTGTGGGGGATCGAACACTTCCCTTTGAAAATGCTGCAGGAGCGTCTTCACTGCCCCTCTAGAGTGCGGCTGAGATTTGCCGTGAAGAAGGAAGTGCGTGGCAGTTGTGTTAGGTGGGCTGCATTCATGAAGGCGAAGTCCCTCAGTGGGACCTCGTACTTGGCGGGAGACATCGTTGTCCTGGGCACCTTTACTCGCTCACAGTGCGCTCACTAATGAAAAGAGCGCCTTGATGCGATCGACGGTCGTACTGCCCAAAACGTCTGTGCAAAGCTTCATCGGGTTTTCACTGTGGTGTCCATTTCGTGACCGATCGGAAGTTACTTTCTGGACAACCCTCGTAGTTGGGGCACGAGCGATGGGACACAGCATCTCCGAGGTAGCGATAAAGTGGAGATTTTCCCGTAAGACCGTTTCAGGAGTGTACCGTGAATACCAGGAATCCCGTAAAGCATCAAATCTCCGACATCGCTGTAGCCGGTAAAAGATCCTGCGAGAACGGGACCAACGACGACTGAAGAGAATCGTTCAACGTGACAGAAGTGGAACCCTTCTGAAAATTACTGCAGATTTCAGTGCTGGGCCGTCAATAAGTGCCAGCGTGCGAACCATTCAACGAAACACCATCGATACGGGCCTTCGGAGCCGAAGGCAGACTAAGCCCAAACATGGGAGGTACGGTAAGGCAAGGCAAGATGAGATGCGAGACGGTGGAGCAGCTCCCTTCCGCGCCGCTCGCCCACGCACGTTTTCGAGTTGAGAGCAGTCGATACGAACGTCGCAGCACAACTCTGAGCGAGTCCAGCGCGTGTGGGCTGTGGGGAAGGGGGTGGGGGAGAAGGGGAGGGAAAGTACGCCGCGGATTACGGTGCTGGTGTTTCCGCCGGCGGGCTCATCTGCATAACGCATTACGCGGGATTTCGGCGGCGCTCTGTGGCCCCAGTTAGTGGGCGAGCCGGCCCGAATTAATTGTGTTTGGCGTGCGCGGACATGCGGCCGGCAGGGAACGGCCACCTACCACCTTTATTTCTGCGTAGCGTAAGCCTCCCCCGGCCTACGGTACGCGTCGATATTCCTAACGAGTAGTGCGCCGTATGAATGTCCATGTGCGTTACAACCTCATCTGCTCTCGGCGGATCTGAGTCTACGTGTCGCCTTCGTACCCCCATTCACAGGCAACGTGGTGGGCGAACGACTGTTGTGTGCCTCTAGTAAGCCCAAATTTAGTTTTCTCTCTTTTTCGGTTTTCAGTTTGCTCAGAATTGAGCAAAATCATGGGCATCTTTCTTTGATTCAGAAAGTTCTTCAAGGCCACAACGTAAAGGAAAAGCCTGTCTCTCGTAAATAAGGATACCGGACAAAATGGTAACCCTCTTAAAAGAGCACACTGCTCACTTTACAGCGCTCTAGATGGTAACGGGGTGGCAGCATGCGGTCACGTGACCTTGTCCACCTGTAACGTTAAGTCGTTGCGGTGCTGTGCTGCCACCACGTGCTATGGAACCACCGCTGTGTGACGGCTCTACATCACAGACTGGCAGACCCAGGCTAAAGTGTTTGGACGTGTTCCTGGTCATTCTGTGAATAAACTTACCCGGTTCGTCCATGCGCCGACACGCACTGTCCAACATGTCTACAGGGAATGGTGTACCACCCGTAGACACACCGTAAAAGCAGTGATCGTAAGGAGATCCTAACCGACAGGTATCAGATACGAGTGCGAAACCTTGTCGATGAGATTTAATCTCGAACCCGACAGGCACTGCTGGTACCAAAGAATGCAGGTCCAGTTCAGCCAGCTTCCGAATGAACATTGCGAAGAGAGCTTCACACAACGGACATTCGGTGTACCGCACGCTAAAGGCCGCTGCTCAGAGCGAGTAAGAAAGTCTTCAATGGGCCAGGCGACACAGGAACTGGAGAGCAGCTGACCAGCGCGGGCCGCCGAGTCTTTTAACGAACAGTCTGTGCAGTTGTAGTGCAGGCTGAAGGCAGTTCTGTGATGTTTCGGGTCTTCCTCGTACCATGATTCGGACCCACTGACTCACGACACCGAAATCATCAACTAAAATATTCGTTTCACCATCCTCGGTTGGGTTGCGTTGTTTGGGGGAGGAGACCAGACAGCGAGGTTATCGGTCTCATCGGATTAGGGAAGGATGGGGAAGGGTGTCGGCCGTGCCCTTTCAGAGAAACCATCCCGGCATTTGCCTGGAGTGATTTAGGGAAATCACGGAAAATCTAAATCAGGATGGCCGGACGCGGGATTGAACCATCGTCCTCACCATTCCCGGTGATCCAGGTGTTGCCCTTTCTTGACGTATGACCGAGCGAGGTGGCGCAGTGGTTAGCACACTGGGCTCGCATTCGGAAGGACGACGGTTCAATCCCGCGTCCGGCCATCCTGATTTAGGTTTTTCGTGATTTCCCTATATCACTTCAGGCAAATGCCGGGATGGTTCCTTTGAAAGGGCACGGCCGATTTCCTTCCCCATCCTTCCCTAACCCGAGCTTGTGCTCCGTCTGTAATGACCTCGTTGTCGATGGGACGTTAAACACTAATCTCCTCCTCCTCCTCTTAACGTATGACTTCATGTTTAGTATGCTGTGGAGGGTGCTGTCTTCCGTCTTAACAGGGCTGCACATTTACGTCCCTCGTCTGGCGAACACTAAGGCACCCTACCGCACATCGACTGCCGCGCTAAACCACCAGACCCTAATCCCACAGAAATTTCTGCGACTATTTGGGACGGCAGTTGAGGCGCACTGATCAACAGCTATTCAGTTCGGTGGTCTACGTGATCTAAGCATCAATGAGTGGCTTCAGGCGGATGTGCCATACATGAAGTAACCTGTAGAGTCTGTTTGGGTTGAGGCGGCGTTACACGGTATGGGCGTGATGAGTGGAAGGGTGACCATTTTTTTGGCTGATGTGCCTATTTTCGACAAGCCTCGATGCCGTATGTTTGACGTAACACAGCATTTTGCCTCCTTCATGTATCACTCAGGGCAGTGCACTGGGTGATCCCATTATTGCACGACACCACGGAAGCCCAATTTCTTTCTTTCTTCCTTTCTGTGTCTGGAAACCATCAATGTTTTCAGTTTTTCTAGTCGCTACTGAGTAAAATCAGTGGAACGTTTGCTTCAGAAAGACCTTCAAGGACCTGGGAAAGGCTTCCCTCCACAAAACGCTGCATGTCTTGGACCCGACCCGCTTCACGAAGTATGCCGTCCTCTTGACCGGCGCCGAACACGCTCGTAGCTGACTGAGCCTTCCTACAAGTCACCCGAGGCAGTTCAACGGCAGCAAGCTCGTACCCTGAAGTGCGCACCAGCTTTGAGGCTCTGTCCTACACAGTGGCGTGAGATTGACATACTTTCGTGTGTTGGCATTATTTGTCATGCAAAAACAACTGAATATCTATACTGTAAAATACAGGGTATCCCAAAAAACACGGACAACACTTAGTGTACTGTGTGGGAAGGCAGACTGATCGTTTTTGAAGAAGGAACCCATGTCCGGCCTGCATTACAGACGGGCTTCGAACTGTGTACCTCCTACGTTAACGCGGAGCCTACACCGGCGGTGCTGAACCTCATGCACGTGAGCCAATCCGCGCGGTTGTCTTTGAAGTATTTCAATCGCTCCATGGGCTCAAGCCATAAGATCCTCCATTGGAGTAACAGTTGTGCCATACGCCATACTCTTCGAGAGGTGCAGATCTGACAACTGTGCTGGCCATGGAACTGATCCACCTCTAGCAGTCCGTCGATTGGTATATGTGACGTTGAGCTGATTCCGCACGTCGACATCAAAGTGTGCTGGAGCCCCGTCATGTTCCAGCCATATGTCAATCCAAACATTTAGTGACACTACCTCCAACAGAGTAGGCAAAGTATCTCTAATAAATGTGAGGTACATCAGCCGTGTTAGTTTGGCAACAGATATGGCCCAATGATATGGTCACCAATTTACCCCGGCCTAGATGTTGAAATCGACCCTGTTTTGATGATTTTGAGTAGCCTGCACACGCGGATCTTCGTCCGCCCAAAAATGCATGTCGTGCAAGTTTAATACGCCGTCTCTACTAAAAGAGCATTCATCCGTGAACCAAGGTCAGAAACTGTCGCTGGAGTAAGCATTGTTGTAAACACCGAAGCGCAAGCTGTACCCATCGCGGGCAGTTTTCCTCCCGTAATCCCAGGACTTTCAGCACACAGTATGGATGGAGTCGGTGTTGATGGACAACACGACACACGGCGCTTCTACCCTCTGCAAACGCCTGTCCGACCTACCGAGTGCTGGTGGCCGGGTCCTCTTCCAGCAATGTCAGACGTCCCCCTTCAACTGTACTGTTAGAGCCGAGCGTGGACGACCCGCAATCACGGTCCGGCACCTACCACAGTGCTGGGGATAGTATTCCCAAGTGCTGAGCGCAAAGTGGTACCACTTTACTGTACAATGGAAACGGCTCAGGCAGGAAATACCTACGTGCAACTTTCCGTCTTCTCTGGGGTGTGTCTCGACGGCCGCGAACGTGGAGTGACGACGGGTACGTCTGTTTGGAAAACGTAGCTCACCCGCGACAGTCCGCTTTGCCGTACGCAAGCACCACGTCGGCAATTTCCGCAGCTGTGTACCGGTACATGTCTCACCGTTGTCGACAACGTTAAGGTGCGTTTACACTGCCATTTGTATCGGCACATGTATGAGATACATGTATATGCGACTTTGCGACATGTATCGCGACTTGTATGAGTTGACAAGTATCATCCTCATACTTGTATGAGCGTGCGTTTACACTGGTTGATATGTGTCACTGTGCGATAGCTTTCGACGATAATTTGGAAGATTTCACATTCTTATGTGCTTGTACACTTGCTCTTTTGGAAGATGATAGGAAGAAAAGGCGGAGGAAGCGTAGATGGTGGCAGAGAGAGTTTCTCGCGAATTAATGCTAAAGGATGGCGCATATTTTAGAAATTATGTTAGGATGAGTATGGAGGATTTCCGCGGTTTGTTATCACTTGTGGCTCCTCTTGTGTCCAAAACCAACACAAACATTCGGGAAGCGATTCTACCAGAGGATCAGTTGGCAGTAACACTCCGTTTTTTGGCCACTGGGGATTCCTCTTGAAACGAAGATTTCATTACAAAACATTTGCATTGTCGCGCGATTGCTAATGCCAACGTCTCACACACGATTGTCGGCATCCGTTGTCAACATTATCACGCGAGGCCGCCGGAATAATAGCAAAAAATTGATATACGTGCCAGATGCATGAAAAGTTATAGAATGTATTACATACTCTGATATATATAAAACTTTTACCTTCACTTCTTGGCATAAAACTTGCACAATAGCCTCGCAAACACGAAGAATAATGTTGCATATGGCACTTTTTGATGTTCTATGCAGATACATTAACGTCGAAACGATAGTCGGCACCTCCAAAACTCAGCCGCCAAAGAGCCTGGTACTACGCTAATCGTCAAAATAAGCGGCAGGCGACAAGACGACAGGAAATGATAGTACTGCGCATGCGCGAGTTCTTCAAATGTCGCTCATACATGTCGCGTATATGGCCAAAAAGCGATATACAATATGTATACGCGACATGTATGAGCTCGAGGGTCCGCATACAAGTTCCGTGAATTTTTGTATCACGTGATGTATCGCGACATGTCAAATTGACATGTCGCTCATACATGTCGCGATACATGTATCCCAGTGTAAACGTACCTTTACTGCACTGGCAGACCACACACGGCCCGCAGTGGTATGCGTGCTGGGGCTGTGCAGAGGGATGTGGCGCATGCGCAGGAATGTTATGACGCTCAGGTCGCCCATCCGCAGCACACAGATGGCTGAAAGGCTGCACCAAAACGAATCGCAAGAAACTATCACAGCCGTTCGTTCTCCAGACTTTGACGCTCTCCAGCGCTCAAGCCGTGCATCTCGTATGTGGTTTATGTCTCGAAAACCGATCAGTTTGCCTTCCCGCACAACGTGTTAAAAACTGTATTATTTTTATTTTTTTTATTTATTTATTTTTTTTATTTTTTTTTATTTTTTTTTGCTGGGGGGGGGGAGGAGCACTATATAACATGTACTCCGATACGATGTAAGAGACTGACCATTTGCGTTCAACGCCACTGATAACTTTAGTAGCAAAAGATTAAATGTTTACAATGGCTGCGAAGTTACCACTTGCAAACTTTCTCAGTGACACGGTTAAATTTATGGTACGAGTGTTCAGACTTCCGATTCTTTGAAGTGGACGAACATTCTGGATCAGATGACCTGAAGAAAACGTCCGAATGCTACTTTGTGACAGACACAAGGTTAGCTATATTTTATTACGGATTAACTCAAACGGAAACCGTACATAGTTGAATTACAGTTTCTCTCTCTCTCTCTCTCTCTCTCTCTCTCTCTCTCTCTCTCTCTCTCTCTCTCTCACGTATGCACCCCTTTAAAATGCGATCAGGTGTCAACAGACACTGCAGGAACTCAAAGTCTGGCAGATAGACTGTACGGTTGTATTGAAGCTTCCAACAGGTTAATCACCTACTACTAACATAATTGGAAGGAATGCTTCTACGAGTTTGAAGTTACGAATTAGTGTCATACTTTGTGAATGCATGTGAGCACCTGAGATAATTTCTGCCTGTTTCTTTATGACACATTTTTCGGTTGGTGACTGGCAAAATACGAGTATAATGATAATTTGCAAGTTCACACTCGTAGAAACATTGCTTCCAATTCTGTCAGCAGCAGGTGATTAATCTGTTAAGAAACTTCCAATAAACGCTCAAGTTTATCCTCCACACTTCGAATGGTCGTTGAGTCTATAGACACCTAATGAAATTTTAAAGCCGTACATCTCCAGAGTTTGTTCATCCTTCTTTCTTACTGTGTGGAATAGCAATTATTACAGGATATTCCTCTTTGATAATCGCCAACTCCGTCTAAACTTGTAACAAAGTAATTTGCACAGTAATTAGACTGTGGGATAACTTCGGAAGAGCCTGATTAAAATGCGAACAGTAAAACTTGCTTTGCTACCTGCCGGGTTCTGCCTCAAAAAGATCGGACCCTGCAGACCAGACTACAAAACTAGCAGGGCGTAAAAAACAAAACTAAATTTGGATCTTGTGACGTGTCGACACGAAGACGGAGGGGTAGGCGGCTGCCTGGGGCCAGAAAAAACCCACCCCGCTGTGGACGTCAGGTCCTCACCATCATCTGTAGGGAAATTCCGTGTTACGCAGTACACCTTCCTACAGCTTTGTTATTAACGCAAACACGTTTCAGCACAGCTATCTTGAGTGGGATTTTTTATTTTCTTTTTAGAAAAATCATTGTTACATGTTTACCTCTTTTGTAAGTTATATGAATTTTTAGCTCAAATGTAACCTACTCAAAACCTCAACATGTAATAAGAATTTAGCAGAAAGATAATAAACAAAAAATCCCACCGAAGGTAGCACATACAGTGTTGAAAGATGTTTGGGAAAAAATGAAACTATAAAACGGCGTCTTGCGTAAGGCAGAATTCCTATGCACGGAAATAAGAGGAACTGCAACATCCAAAATATGATTATCCTCTCATTATGTCACTGCAATTCGGGATTAACTGCTTAGCAGAGGTCCACAGGGCCACTTTCAAACTATTTCTGGACCGTTCCACCCTGTAATAGGGCGTGCGAATAAAGGACCACCGGAAACTTCCGCTGCAGGCTCTGTTTTCATTGCGATGATTGTTTCTCCCTATGAAAGTCGGAGTCAACAAAATTCAGCGGTGTAAATTAGTGATTGAAATTTCGTGAAAAAATCTCGCCGCAACGAAAACCCTTTGTTT
Organism: Schistocerca piceifrons; assembly: GCF_021461385.2. Classification (NCBI taxonomy): domain Eukaryota; kingdom Metazoa; phylum Arthropoda; class Insecta; order Orthoptera; family Acrididae; genus Schistocerca; species Schistocerca piceifrons. Next base: position 17,769,143 of record NC_060145.1, read on the forward strand.
TCAATGATTTCACCCCACGTCGCGTATCATCCGCTGTTTCGCAGTGTTACAAAACAAGCATCCCTTCTTTAAGCTACCCCGATGTATCTCGTTAATCCTCTCTGGTAAGGATCCCATCCCGCGTAGCAGTACTCTAAGAGGACGACAGACAAGCGAAGTGTGGGCGCTGTCTTTAGTACAGCTGTCGCACCTTCTAAGTGTTCTGCCAATAAGACACAGTCTTCGGTTCACCTTCCGCACGCCTTTTCTGTGCGATCGCTCCAATTTAAGTTGCCAGTAATTGTAATCTCTAGATATTTAGTTTAATCGACAACCTTTAAATCGTAATAAAAAGGAACACCAGCAGCCGTCCTTTCGATATTATTTATTATACAGCTACCGGTTTCGGTGATTCACTACACCACGTTTAGGCCTTAACTGACGTTGAGGGGTCTGGCTGCGGACACAACATCGCTGTTGCAGTCTACGGGAACCAGTCCACAGATGTCGGCCACTGATGGCATCGTCTATACAATGGGACTTCACCCCCCTCCCCCACCTCAGCTACCCAAACTGGTAGCTGTGTAATAAATAACATCGAAAGGTCGGTTGCACGTGTTCCATTTGATTGCGTAAGAGAACAGCCGAACTCGCTCAAACTTTTTATCAGAAAGATGGACATATACTCTTTAAATTTGTGAGATTTATCGTGTGACCCAAATTTAACGCATCTTTTTAGTACTCATGCGCAGGACTTGACGCTTCTTATTGTTTAACGTCAAGTGTCACTTTTCGCGCCTTACAGATAAGTTGTCTAAATCTGTTTTCCAATTCGTTTTGAACTTCTGATGACTTCACGAGTCCGCAGACGTCAGCAACATCTGCAAGTAGTCTAACAGAGCTGCTCAGATTGTTTCCTAAATCGTTTATGTAGAATGGGAACAGCAGGAGGTTTACATCAGTTCGCTGAGGAACCCCAGATGTCACTTTAGCTTCACTAGATTAAAACCAACTGTGACCTCTCTAGCAGAAAACCACGAACACGAACGGTACTCCACAGAAATGCAATTTGATTAGAAGCCGCTTGTGTGGGGGAGTCTCAAAAGCCTTCTGGAGATCTAGAAGCATGGAATCAACTTGGAAGTCTCTATCAGTAACTGTCCTTATTTTATATGAATGAAGTGTTTCAGAAGAACATTTTCTGAGCCCGTGCTGGTTACGCGTTAATAGATAGTTTTCTTCGTTATGTTTCATAATGTTCGAGATTGTATATGTACGAAAATCCTACCCCAGATCAATGTTTCACGGTAAGAGACTGTAATTGAGCGGATTACTTGTGTTTCCTTTCTTTGATATTTAGATCTCTGCAACTTTGAAGTTTCTAGGTAAGCATCTCTCGTCGAACAAGCTTTTGTATATGATCGCTAAAAGTCGAGTTTTTTCATCAGGATGCTCCGAAACGAACCTGTCTGATATACTCTCTTGTCCGGAAAACTATCTGATATACTCTCTTGGCAGGAAAACTGGATGTTACTTTAAGTTGTCTCGCTACACCGAGGGTATCTTCTTCTAAATTACTCATGTTGACCGCTGCATTTGATTCGAGTTCTGCAATATTTACTTCATTTCTCTTTGGCGAAGACATTTCGGAAAATCATGTTTACTGGCCCAACTTAGTGGCGCTATCATCGGTAATATTAGCAGGGTGAGTGAATGTGCGACAACGCAGGGCACCAAGTGAAGTGGACAGACTATTCCCTTCTCCAGAGGCCTGTAATATTTGAATATATCGTTCGTTTACAGCGAACTTGACTTTTTTCTGTTACTCAAAGTGAACCGAAAAATACAGTAATTTAGAAAATAATGAGAACTTTTCACAAGAAACAGAGTTGGCCCGTCGGCAGCGGACGTCTCGCCACACAAAAGAGTCCGGGACCCGATTTGCTGCAAAGCGAGGTGTGGCGGTGTTTAGTGCGCTGCCTTTGCTTTCGGGAACATCGGGCTTCACGTCCCCGCAGGTGTGCCTTAGTTTCTCTATGCCGTTTTCTTCCAGTCACATCCTTGTACGGTGCAAGCTTGTGCGCTGTATCCGTGACTTCGACGTCGCCGCAACCTTACTTCCAAATCACCCTTTATTCTTTCACGAATTTCTGGAGGGACCTCCAGGAAACAATTGTTACCTCGCTCAGTTTGTTCTTTACACGCAGACGACAGTAGATCGCAGTACCCAGGTTGATGCTGTGTTCCTTGATTTACGGAAGGCGTCCGATGCAGTTTCGCACAGCCGCGTAGTGAACAAAATACAACCTGAAGAATTTTACCTTCCAAGCAGACAGAACCCAACCGCTTTGTTAAAGGGGCGAAATCGTCAGATGCAAAAGTATCTTCCGGACTGTTTCCAGGGAGTGTCGTATGCCTGTTACTACTTACGATGTACGTAAATGGTCTGTCGGGTTATGACGTAAGGCGCGGATCACGGCGTCGTACGCAGGGAGAACGTCAGAAAACGGTAGCGAAGTGCAGGACCACCTGCGGGTAATCGATACTTCTGCGGAGACTGGTCGTTGACTCTGGACGTAAATAGCTGCGCGAAACTGCGCGTAAACACGCGCAAAGAGCCATTACTGTCCGACTACACTGCTGGCTATAAATCGAGGGAAATATTAACAGTCGTAAAATACATAGGAGCGACCTAAATTGGGGCAACAGCACAGAACTAGTTAAAGGAAGAGCAGAAGCCAATCTGAGAATCATTCGCAAGAACAAAATTGCTTACAAAACACTAGAGCGACAAACTGTTGAGTATTGTTCATCGCGCTGGGATTAATCGTGAGCTGAGAGAAGATCTACATCTACATCTACATTTATACTCCGCAAACCACCCAAAGGTGTGTCGCGGAGGGCATTTTACGTGCCACTGTCATTACCTCCCTTTCCTGTTCCAGTCGCGTATGGTTCGCGGGAAGAACGACTGTCTGAAAGCCTCCGTGCGCGCTCTAATCTCTCTAATTTTACATTCGTGATCTCCTCGGGAGGTATAAGTAGGGGGAAGCAATATATTAGATACCTCATCCAGAAACGCACCCTCTCGAAACCTGGCGAGCAAGCTACACCGCGATGCAGAGCGCCTCTCTTGCAGAGTCTGCCACTTGAGTTTATTAAACATCTCCGTAACGCTATCACGGTTACCAAATAACCCTGTGACGAAACGCGCCGCTCTTCTTTGGATCTTCTCTATCTCCTCCGTCAACCGGATCTGGTACGGATCCCACACTCATGAGCAATACTCAAGTATAGGTCGAACGAGAGTTTTGTAAGCCACCTCCTTTGTTGATGGACTACATTTTCTAAGCACTCTCCCAATGAATCTCAACCTGGTACCCGCCTTACCAACAATTAATTTTATATGATCATTCCACTTCAAATCGTTCCGCACGCATACTCCCAGATATTTTACAGAAGTAACTGCTACCAGTGTTTGTTCCGCTATCATATAATCATACAATCATACAATAAAGATCCAAACAATAGCGGCGTCTTTCGTCAAGGTTTCGTTCAGCGACCGCCACAGCGTTACAGCGATGCCCAGACACTATTGGCGAGGCAGCAAGCATCACAGAGGAATTCCTCTTAAACTATCGACAGGGGATCTCAAGTTGATTCCGTATTTCTCGATTTCCGGAAAGCTTTTGACACCGTTCCTCACAAGCGACTTCTAATCAAGCTGCGGGCCTATGGGGTATCGTCTCAGTTGAGCGACTGGATTCGTGATTTCCTGTCAGGAAGGTCGCAGTTCGTAGTAATAGACGGTAAATCATCGAGTAAAATTGAAGTGATATCAGGTGTTCCCCAGGGAAGCGTCCTGGGACCTCTGCTGTTCCTGATCTATATAAATGACCTGGGTGACAATCTGAGCAGTTCTGTTGGGTTGTTCGCAGATGATGGTGTAATCTACCGCCTAGTAAGGTCATCCGAAGACCAGTATCAGTTGCAAAGCGATTTAGAAAAGATTGCTGTATGGTGTGGCAGGTGGCAGTTGACGCTAAATAACGAAAAGTTTGAGGTGATCCACATGAGTTCCAAAAGAAATCCGTTGGAATTAGATTACTCGATAAATAGTACAATTCTCAAGGCTGTCAATTCCACTAAGTACCTGGGTGTTACAATTTCGAACAACTTCAGTTGGAAATACCGCATAGGTAATATTGTGGGGAAGGCGAGCCAAAGGTTGCGTTTCATTGGCAGGACACTTCGAAGATGGAACAAGTCCACTAAAGAGACAGCTTACACTACACTCGTTCGTCCTCTGTTAGAATACTGCTGCGCGGTGTGGGATCCTTAGCTGGTGGGATTGACGGAGGACATCGAAAGGGTGCAAAAAAGGGCAGCTCGTTTTGTATTATCACGTAATAGTGGAGAGAGTGAGGCAGATATGATACGCGAGTTGGGATGGAAGTCATTAAAGCAAAGACGTTTTTCGTCGCGGCGAGATCTATTTGCGAAATTTCAGTCACCAACTTTCTCTTCCGAATGCGAAAATATTTTGTTGAGCCCAACCTACATAGGTAGGAATGATCATCAAAATAAAATAAGAGAAATCAGAGCTCGAACAGAAAGGTTTAGGTGTTCGTTTTTCCCACGCGCTGTTCGGGAGTGGAATGGTAGAGAGATAGTATGATTGTGGTTCGAGGAACTTTCTGCCAAGCACTTAAATGTGAATTGCAGAGTAGTCATGTAGATGTAGATGTAGAAACTTCCGAGAGCGTGTTTTCTAAGGTACTTGCTCCCTCCCGCACGTCGCTTGAGGGCCGCGCTGAGGTAATAACGATACTCGGCCTCCTACGACGGCTTACCCACCGCCGGTCTGCCCACGGCGCATTTGCGTAAGGATCGTGAAACGACCAAAGTTCCAACTGCCAGCCGAAAAACTCCCATAAAAAAGGCCAGAATTCAGAAGTTCGTGTGAGTTCATCCGACGTGTAAGGTGACCTAATGACGTCACACTGGCACCAAATTCTACCAGAATTCTTCCCGTCGCCACCGTGGACGAGCCACACGACTGGAATATCTTCATAGGCCCCCTTACACACATTTGACCCCTTTTTCTTGAGGCTTGCCGAGGAAAACATTTCAGAGATACCGCCGCTCAGAATCGGCACGAAAACGCCTTACTGTTGGCGTCAATGAAATCACCCCTTCTCTTGGAGTGTTGATTCCCGCACATTTCACCGTCGAAAACTGCAGTTCCCAGTGATGTCGGAAACAAGGCGACGCCGTCGACAACCTTTTACACTGCCGACATCCCCATACGTTTCAACCGATCTCTATGGACACAGCGGGGCTGCATCCCCATGGAACACTATCGCACCCCCTAGGAGTGCAGCGCGACCGCAGTTTTTGCTCACGTGTACAGGCTGGAGCCACTAGGGACTGTTCAAAGTCATTCGACGAAATTAGAACGTGATCCGAAGCAGCAGAGGCTGATCGTGCTCTTTCATCCCTGTTCCGTGCCCTCCTGCGACGTGAACACAGAGGGTTTCAACATTGACAAGGGGAGGCCGCCAATTGTGAAATTCAGATTCGATTCATACTGCGCATGATAAAAGTTCATGGCCAGAGGTGTAATGTGGCAAAGCACCAAGATGCACTTCTCAGCCGTTGTCGAGAAAATCGACAGTTAAAATAAACCGTTGCGGTGAAATACTCTCTACGATTAATAATTTTCTACAGCGTCGTGGCGCAGCGGTAAGCGCTCGGGGTCGTAATGCGAAGGACGCCGGATCGAATCTCGCGCCATGCAACATTTTTTTATTATTAGTTTTTTGTAATTCATATATATATATATATATATATATATATATATATATATATATATATACCTTCTTTCGAAGTTAGCGGGCAACTACGCTGTTATGCGGCGGCTCGTTTCGGTCCATTGAACATCCGTCATTCAAGTGTAACGAACGAGTAACGGAGTTTATATTTCATACCTGCCACAGCAAATTTGTGTTCGTGGGGTTTCTATTCTAATTCGAACGTTTGACTTACGCTATACGTATTCGTTTCGGAATATCGTTTCTTCGTCTTCCGTTAACTACACGTGGTTAACATTATGAAGACAATTAATAACATTTTTGAAATACAACTTTGTTTGCGGAAAACATAATGATGTTCGAAGTCGCCAGTTTTTCCACGACAAACGACTTTCAACAACTTATTATATGCATAATTGTTGCAACTGATTGCCGGGAATTATATATATATATATATATATATATATATATATATATATATATGTGTGTGTGTGTGTGTGTGTGTGTGTGTGTGTGTGTGTGTGTGTGTATACACACATTTGAATTACAAAAAACAAATACTAAAAAGAAAAAAAGAGGTTGCATGGCGCGAGATTCGATCCGGCGACCTTCGGATTACGAACCCGAGCGCTTACCGCTGCGCCACGACGCTGTAGAAAATCATTAATCGTAGAGAGTATTTCACCGCAACGGTTTCTTTTAACTGTCGATTTTCTCGACAAAGGCTGAGAAGTGCATCTTGGTGCTTTGCCACACTACACCTCTGGCCACGAGCTTTTATTGTGCGCAGTATGAATCGAATCTGAATTTCACAATTGGCGACCTCCCCTTGTGAGACATGCACGAGTAAAACAGCGAAGACCACCCACAGTTCGGCAGCACCCTCGTGGCACCCGGTCACATTTACTGAGAATTTGAAAAAATGTCTCTTTACACAGAATACCAACGAAATGGCCCTAGGCGTCTGCAGGCATACAACTGGCATGAAAAGAGTCTCAGTGGTTGCTACTACACTATGTGATCAAAAGTATCCGGACACTTGGCTGAAAATGAGGTAAAAGTTCGTGGCGTCCTCCACCGGTAATGCTGGAATTCAATATGGTGTTGGCCCACCCTCAGCCTTGACGATAGCTTCCACTCTCGTAGTAGCCATACCCTCAATCATGTGGTGGAAGGTTTCTTGGGGAACGGCAGCCCATTCTTCACGGAGTACTGGACTGAGGAAAGGTACCGGTGTCGGTCGGTGAGGCCTCGCACGGAGTTGGTTTTGCAAAACATCCCAAAAGTGTTATATAGAATTCCGGTCAGGGCTCTGTGCAGGCCAGTCCACTGCTGGGATGTTATTGTCGTCTAACGACTCCGCTACAGGCCGTGCATTACGAACAGGTGCTCGATCGTGTTGAAAGACGCAATCGCCATCGTCGAATTGTTCTTCAGTAGTGTGAAGCAAGAAGGTACTTAAAACATTAGTGTAAGCGTGTGCTGTGATGGTGGCACGCAAAACAACAAGGGGTGCACGCCCCCTCCAAGAAAAACACGACCACACCACGACATCACCGCCTCCGAATTTTACTCTTGGCACTACACACTATGGCAGATGACGTTCACCGGGCATTCGCCATACACACACCCTGCCATCGCATCGCCGCATTGTGTACCGTGATTCGTCACTCCACACAACGTTCTTCCACTGTTCGAATGTCCAATGTTTACGCTCCTTACACCAAGCGAGGCGTCTTTTGGCATTTACCGGCGTGATGTGTTGGTTGTGAGCAGCCGCTCGACCACGAAATCAAAGTTTTCTCACCTCCAGTCTAGCTATCATAGTACTTGCAGTGGACCCTGACGCAGTTTGGAATTCCTATGTGATGGTCTGGACAGATGTGTGCCTGTTACACATTACGACCCTCTTCAACTGACGTCGGTTTCTGCCAGTTCAACAGACGAGGTCGGGCCTGTACGCTCTTGTGCTGTACGTGCCCCTTCCCGTTTCCACTTCACTGCCACACTTCAGACAGTGGACCTAGGGACGTTTAGGAGTGTGGAACTCTCTCACGTACAGACGTATGATACAAATGATATCCAATCACTGACCACGTTCGAAGTCCGTGAGTTCCGCGGAGCGCCCCACTCTGCTCTGTCACGATGTCTAATGACTACTGAGGTCGCTGATATGGAGTACCTGGCAGTAGGTGGCAGCACAATTAATCCTAATATGAACATCGTATGTTTTGGGGGTGTCCGGATACTTTTGATCACACAGTGTGACGACATTCCCATGGTTTGACACGTACACAGTGGCGTTGTGAGGATATTTGGTGCCAGTGTGACACCGGTCACCTGCCTCACACTTCACACGCACTTGCGAGCTGCGGCCTTTTCTTTCGCCACATGTAGACACCTCGCCTCTCTCAAGCGTCGCCGTCGAAGGAAGCTACATTTCTGCAGCATCACAGAGCAAGGTACCTTTGAGCCACAGTTCAAATTTATGCGCCGCAATGGGAGGAAATTACAGGCTTTCGAAAAAGTGATCCTTCGTATTGCGCTGTGTAGTTCTATTATACACCATCATCATTGTCAGTAAGTTTGACAGAGGGAGCATGTTCCGTAATTTTATAGTGAATATTTGCTGTTTATCACTTGTCTGACATTGTTGTTGTTGTGGTCTTCAGTCCTGAGACTGGTTTGATGCAGCTCTCCATGCTACTCTATCCTGTGCAAGCTTCTTCATCTCCCAGTACCTACTGCAACCTACATCCTTCCGAATCTGCTTAGTGTATTCATCTCTTGGTCTCCCTCTACGATTTTTACCCTCCACGGTGCCCTCCAATGCTAAATTTGTGATCCCTCGATGCCTCAAAACATGTCCTACCAACCGATCCCTTCTTCTAGTCAAGTTGTGCCACAAACTTCTCTTCTCCCCAATCCTATTCAATACCTCCTCATTAGTTACGTGATCTACCCACCTTATCTTCAGCATTCTTCTGTAGCACCACATTTCAAAAGCTTCTATTCTCTTCTTGTCCAAACTAGTTATCGTCCACGTTTCACTTCCATACATGGCTACACTCCATACAAATACTTTCAGAAACGACTTCCTGACACTTAAATCTATACTCGATGTTAACAAATTTCTCTTCTCATTGAGAAACGCTTTCCTTGCCATTGCCAGTCTACATTTTATATCCTCTCTACTTCGACCATCATCGGTTATTTTACTCCCTAAATAGCAAAACTCCTTTACTACTTTAAGTGTCTCGTTTCCTAATCTAATTCCCTCAGCATCACCCGACTTAATTTGACTACATTCCATTATCCTCGTTTTGCTTTTGTTGATGTTCATCTCATATCCTCCTTTCAAGACACTGTCCATTCCGTTCAACTGCTCTTCCAAGTCCTTTGCTGTCTCTGACAGAATTACAATGTCATCGGCGAACCTCAAAGTTTTTACTTCTTCTCCATGAATTTTAATACTGCTTGCTCAATATACAGGTTGAATAACATCGGGGAAAGGCTACAACCCTGTCTCACTCCTTTCCCAACCACTGCTTCCCTTTCATGCCCCTCGACTCTTATAACTGCCATCTGTTTTCTGTACAAATTGTAAATAGCCTTTCGCTCCCTGTATTTTACCCCTGCCACCTTCAGAATTTGAAAGAGAGTATTCCAGTTAACATTGTCAAAAGCTTTCTCTAAGTCTACAAATGCTAGAAATGTAGGTTTGCCTTTTCTTAATCTTTCTTCTAAGATAAGTCGTAAGGTTAGTATTGCCTCACGTGTTCCAACATTTCTACGGAATCCAAACTGATCTTCCCCGAGGTCGGCTTCTACCAGTTTTTCCATTCGTCTGTAAAGAATTCGCGTTAGTATTTTGCAGCTGTGATTTATTAAACTGGTAGTTCGGTAATTTTCACATCTGTGAACACCTGCTTTCTTTGGGATTGGAATTATTATATTCTTCTGGAAGTCTGAGGGTATTTCGCCTGTCTCATACATCGTGCTCACCAGATGGTAGAGTTTTGTCATGACTGGCTCTCCCGAGGCCATCAGTAGTTCTAACGGAATGTTGTCTACTCCCGGGGCCTTGTTTCGACTCAGGTCTTTCAGTGCTCTGTCAAACTCTTCACGCAGTATCTTATCTCCCATTTCGTCTTCATCTACATCCTCTTCCATTTCCATAATATTGTCCTCAAGTACATCGCCCTTGTATAAACCCTCTTGTCTGACATAAGGTAAGTCATTTACATTATTCTTGTTACCTCAATTAAAGGTACACTAAACTTGTATTGTATTGTACTGAACAGGGCACCTAGAAACGACGGAGAGGCTTCGTCCCCGCCGTAGCGCTCAGTGGTACAGAACCCTACAACGGGCTACGGCAGTCCACTCACCCCACCGCCGCCCCACACCGAACCCAGAGTTAGGACGTCTCAAACCTGATGAGTGCAACCCCAATTGTTTGCGTGGTCGAGTAATTATGGCGTACACGTATGCGGAGAAAATGCTTGCGCAACAGTCGCCGACATAATGTAACTGAGGCGGAAAAGGGGAACCAGCCCGCATTCGCCGAGGCAGATGGAAAACCGCCTTAAAAACCATCTATAGACTGGTCGGCACACCGGACCTCCACACTAATCCGCCGCGCGGATTCGTGCCGGGGACCGGCACGCCTTCCCGCCCGGAATGTGGTGCGTTAGACTGGACGGCTATCCGGGTGGGCGTAATTTTTGTATATTATCACTGTTGAATTTCTTTCCTGTTATAAATGTACTCCGCTTTTTTTTTATGTGTGAACCGCTAATGCTTTCTTGGCGTCTGATCTGGAAAAGTACCCACTTTGCCCACTTCTCCCAATAATTCAGTTTTAATCTGAATGTCACAGTAGAAATTGCTTACTTCCGTGCGTCACACATAATATTACAGGCTGACTTCGAAATCCTTTCATATACAAACCTATCGTCCGTCATTTATCGCTCTGTGACATTTTTGAATTAATTAACTGATTAATATTATTTAAAACCGTCATTCTTCTATTTTGGTGCCTAGAAAATATGTCCGGAAATCAGAGCAACAAACAAAGGGTCCCTTTGCGATGGTAAATGCTGTTGAGGCGATAACGAATGGTAAGACGCCTTCTACAACAGAAAAGCAGTTTAATGTTCCACGTAATATTCTGAAAAGAAGACTTCTAGGAACAAAAAAGAGACGCAGTACGCGGTAAAAAGATTCTGGGAACCTTATGGACGGTGTTCGGTAAAGAAAAAGAACAAAAAATGCTTGTCGTGACGGAGTTTCGTAGAGGAAGCTTGCTCCGTTATTTTCTAGTAAAAACTTCTGAAATGGCAAAGCAATTTTACAGCTTTACAGTGAATTATCTAGTGGCGTCTGCATTCCAGATTCAGAAAGGAACAAAACATCGTATCGCTTTAAGCGAGAGTTGCAGGTGGCAGGCAAAGACAGTACTCTTAGTCTCAGGAATGCTACCTACTCCGACTGCTACAGAAGAAGCTTTTAACAAGGTCAACGTAGACAAGATTTTGATGTTGTTAAAACAGTGCAACAAAAACAATCTCATCCTGATCGCCGTTTTACAAGGAGACTGAAACCGTTAACTCTTCAGTCTGAGAACATCACAGTGTTTGCAGTTAAAGTAAGACGCCAAGCCGTCACTTCAGTCCAACACAGGGCTGTTATCCACTTCCGGACTGTGCCATGTCTGCACTGGTCCCTTAGCCCCGTTAGCGTGGGAAAAATGGTCATTGTGTAAGACTTCAGAAAAATTCGTATACATCCCACTCAGTACACATTTTTTTTACTTAGAGATATTTAGTGTGATACTTTATAATATGTAAATTGAAAATATGTCAGGCTTCTATCAACAAGCATATTCCAGTGAAAATTCAATTTCCCGTAGACTGGTCACTCTACCCTATACATGTATTAACCCTCATACAAGGCAGTGGTGTCTTGTTTCGTGACAGATGCATTCGCAGAGGTGACCTCTGCCGTGCACTCAAAACAGAAACGACACCTCGTCCGCCGTCCACTTTCACTGGATTTATTTATTTCACTATCGCAACTTGGACAAGGCTGTCATTCCTGAGAGACAAGGAATACGAAAATGTGGTTGAAAACGAGAGCAACAATCCTATGCACTGACGCTCTCCACGGTGAATTATCACTTGATAATGGAAAACTGCCAAAACCACGACTGTGAAATGAGCAAATCCATTTACAGTACAAACGGTACATCGTTTAAGTTTCTAAGGTACTGTAGGACTATGGACTCACACAAAGAGAATGCAATTTAGTCTCTATGTTGATTGTTTTGATCAGGAGGGACGGATTTCTTTAGCAAGACAACGCGCCCGGACGAAACGCTATGGGGAGGGAGGGAGGGGGAGGTGACGGCGAGATGGGCGGGGTGGAGGCACCACGGAGCGGTCCCCTAGTTTTAGTTCCCTCAGTCCGTTCGCTAGTTGTAGTTCTCTCCATCTGTCCCCTAGATGTAGTTCCCTCTGTCCGTCCCCTAGTTGTAGTTCCCTCTGTCTGTCCCCTAGTTGTAGTTCCCTCCATCCGTCCCCTAGTTGTAGTTCTCTCTGTCCGTCTCCTAGACGTAGTTCCCTCCATCCGTCCCCTAGATGTAGTTCCCTCCGTCCGTCCCCTAGTTGTAGTTCCCTCTGTCCGCCCCCTAGTTGTAGTTCCCTCTGTCCGTCCCCTAGTTGTAGTTCCCTCTGTCCACCTCCTAGATGTAGTTCCCTCTGTCCGTCCCCTAGTTGTAGTTCCCTCCGTCCGTCCCCTAGTTGTAGTTCCCTCCGTCCGTCCCCTAGATGTAGTTCCCTCCGTCCGTCCCCTAGTTGTAGTTCCCTCCGTCCGCCCCCTAGTTGTAGTTCCCTCTGTCTGTCCCCTTGTTGCAGTTCCCTCTGTCTGTCCCCTAGATGTAGTTCCCTCCGTCCGTCCCCTAGATGTAGTTCCCTCCGGCCGTCCCCTAGTTGTAGTTCCCTCTGTCCGTCTCCTAGATGTAGTTCCCTCCGTCCGTCCCCTAGATGTAGTTCCCTCTGTCCGTCCCCTAGTTGTAGTTCCCTCTGTCCGTCCCCTAGTTGTAGTTCCCTCCATCCGTCCCCTAGTTGTAGTTCCCTCTGTCCGTCCCCTAGTTGTAGTTCCCTCTGTCCGTCTTCTAGATGTAGTCCCCTCCGTCCGTCTCCTAGATGTAGTTCCCGCCGTCCGTCCCCTAGTTGTAGTTCCCTCTGTCCGTCCCCTAGTTGTAGTTCCCTCCGTCCGTTCCCTAGTTGTAGTTTCCGCCGTCCGTCCCCGGATCTTACAGCACCCGGAGCTCTGAGAGAACACCCTGCACCCTGACGGTCGCGTAGGCCGTTATGCCTCTCCGTCATGCACCGTCGTCAGCACAACAGGTGACCGCCGCACGTGCTGGTGTAGAACTGTCAGCACCTACCTGCGTCACCCGCGGCGCACATCGAACAACATCCCTCTGCATGCAGAACTGGCAAAACACACTATAATTTCTTTTTGCTTTGTCTTTTAGTTCTAATGATGGCTAGTGTGGGGCGACATCGGCTAACGTTTTGAAGACCTTTTTGTGACGGCGTCAAATGAAAATAACGTGTTAATACTTTGTCGTTGTTTCGTTCGCACGTGTTCGTGTGAACTACCCAAACAAAAAGAATGCAAATGCCACACAAGGAATCTAAGAGCAATCAAACATTCGATCTACCCGTACTCGGAATTGTCTACCAGTGCGAACGCGTAAACTGGGAGTTCCGTCGCACTTTCTGAGATCCACTCTCACTTTGACAGGCGGTACGTGTTATCTCGCTCGCAAAGGTCCAGACATGAAAAACGTCTCTCGCTTACTGAGTTCTCAACAGGTGGAAACGACGGGCACTTGACAATCAGGGGTTTCTCGCTCAGCCATTTCACTTACCCAGGGATTCGATCGCATACCTCAGTTTCCAGGGCAGGTATCACCTCGTGCATGAAGAGCTTTGTGCAACAGACGCCATATCTAGGAAATATCGGAATTACGTGACTTGACAGCGTATTCTTATGCAAAGGGAACACTTTGACAATAAGCAAACAATCCGTAAAAATAACGGGAGTATTAGAAGCCGAGTTGTGTTTGTTGTGGCACACTGCTGACTGTTAACAAAGGCCGGAATATACGGAAAAATTTCTCAGACGTGCGACTGAATCGTAGATTTTTTGAGTGAGAGAACCGGATGGGAGAAAGTTCATCAGAAATAAAGATAACGTCAGGAATGCATCCCGAAAGTACGACAGAATTGGTTGGTCCCGTTCTCCCTAAACATAAACAGCCCGTCAAAGGCTGATGACTCTTTGTGTACAGGGAAATGTTGTCGCTGTGTGACGATAGATGGGTTCAGGATAAATTGGATACAACTTTTATTTGGGCAATGGACTGTGTGGGTAAATGTAAATTAATCGAATAAGTAGGAGAAGCGGATTAGGCTTTTTCCTCCTGGCCGATTGCTGGCTACAAGGCAGCAGGAGGAGAGATCTATGATTGTGCGATGTACAGGGGGATCAGAAACAGAGTGAGAAGCTTGTAAGGGAGTTGCAGAATATACAGTACTGGGAAATATCTGTTAAGAAAGATATTCGATACGTTGCGCCGTAATCAGCACTGAAGCTAGCCATTCAAGCTGTTGCGCGCACAAATTCAAGCAGCCCGCCAGATACACTCTCGCCAAACGTGTTACTCGTTGGCTTCCTAAAGTTGAACAAGACAGCGACACAAGAATTGTACACGGGACGGTAATAAGCATCGAACCCGAGCCGAGGGCTCAGCAGTCTCGTGCGCCACCCCCCACGTTGTGAGACAAACTGACACTAACTGTATCTGCTGGCCCGCAACGGCCTTATTCGCCAACTGCGGTGCTAATCAACTCGGAAATGGCGCAACGTAACCGATTTTTCTTCTTACCAGTTACTTCTCAGCACAAACTACGCTGCAGCTCCCTTACAAGCTTGTCAGACAACCCTGAACAATCAACAAGGCGCCACTCCCTCCCTCCAGCTGTTGTCGCCAGCAGGTCAATGCTGGTGACGCCGCCGCTGCTTTATTCAAGCAGCTCCTCAACTGGCTTCACGAGGCTGACTGGCCGCGTTCCAGGACTCCCTGTGTCAGAAAAAAATTCGAGGAGAATAGAGCGATTCGAACCCGTGTCTTTCCACATCGAAGGCAGCGACGATAAACGTTGTTTTCCATTCTGTTCTCGTCATTTGGTGTGGGAAGATGTCTCCTGACACCCCTTCAAATTCATCGTTGAGTACTTCACTCTTTTATTTTTTATTTCATTTCTTCATTTTATTACAGAGGGCAGCCAGTCTTCCGCCGGAACACGCTGAGCTACTGTGCCGGCAGCGTTCGACAACGGAGGTAGTCTTTCGTGTTATTTTCTTCATGCTGTGCACCACGGCCGTATATTGGCTAACGGCCATTTTGAACCATTCCACATCGGCTCTTTTTTCGAAAGTTTTCAATTTATTATATTTCGCACGACTGGTCATTTTCAAGCGCAGTCTCCAGAGAAAAATATCAAAGGCACAATAAGTACAAGTTTGCCATCCCGACATATCAAAGTAATATATTACAACAGGCGTCGATGTTTTGTACAATTACCGGTTCGCAAACGGGATACAGCTAATCTGAAAGCGAGTACATAACGTGCAACCGTCAGAATTAAAACGACAAAATCTAATTGTGTGCAGTAGCAATCATCCTTAAAACTACTGACATACTCCAAGTCCTCGCTTTCGTTGTCGAACATCAACTGTCACTTCCGTCCACATGGGAAACTGTTGCAACAAATATACAACAATGTGAGTTTAAATTCTGACGCTCGCACGTTATTTGCTCACTTTCAGATCGGCTATATCGGCGTCTATTAACAGCATAATTGTACAACACATCGACACTTGTTATGCGCCATTACTACGTTCAACTGACTGAATTATATCGTTTAAATATGAATCCGTAACGTCGTGAAACGAAACGAGATAGTATCAGGACAGAAGATCAGTTATAGGAAATGTGGATGGACGACTTCGTATTGTTGGGAGAATTTTGATAAAGCCAGGTGTGCCTGCAAGGGAGACCGAGTAGGGAGTGCGACCAATGATGGAGAACTCCTACAATTGCCCGGTATCGGCGAGCTGGTGGGATTAGAAGTAACGTAACGAAGCAATTGGGGGGGGGGGGGGGGTGTTGCTGCGAGTCTTACTGGCCGCTACGAGTTACGGCAGCGCTCCGCGAACTTCAATGAGTTTCCTAGCAGGGAAGATGAGCATCTTCTCGCGAAACTCTACTGAGGAAATTCAGAGCACCAGCAGTGGCGACAGACTGCAAAAGGTTCTCCTCCCTCCAATGCGCACTCGCGTACCGCTCGTAAGGGGAGGAAAAGAGGGATCAGGACTCTTCCAGAAGCATACGGGCGCCCTATTTGCGAGTGGAACAGAAAACGAAATCAGTAGCGGAGGTACGAGGAACCCTTCGCAGTGGTTTGAGGAGTTTGGGTGCAGCTTCTTTGTAAGGGTTCTGGGACAGCGCAGCCCATCTGCAATCGAAATCGCATACAAAACGCTGGTGCGACAGATCCTAGAATACTCTCCTTACCGAGTAGGCATGATGTCCACAGACTTCACAGAGACGAACTGCCAGAACAGTAAAATGTCTCAGCACAAGTGTGATGTACTCGACGCGCGTAAATTGGAATCTCTGGAAGAAGGCGGCTTTGCTTTCGCGGAACCTTTTTCGGTACATTTAGGGGAGTGCCAACAACTCCAATCCTCATTCCTGCCGAAAACGAGGTGAGGCGGGGTGGTTGCAGCTGCCACATATTTGCATGTGAACGTGTACACTGAAGGAGCGGGTCAAGAACGTTCTCTCGACTCACCCTGCACCTAGTATACACTTACTTGATCGAAAGTGTCAGGACACCCTTATGAAATGCGGAATCCACCACTAGATGTGTGATGGCGAAGGCGGACCCGTCACCGTACCAGGGTGAGTCAAATGAAAACCTTAATTTTATATATTTGTATATATATTATTTATTGTGCAGAAGTGGTACAAAGCTGTATCACTTTTCAACATAATCTCCTCCACGCTCAATGCAAGTCCTCCAGCGCTTACAAAGTGCAAAAATTACTTTAGTAAAAAATTCTTTTGTAGTCCGCGCAACCACTCATGCACCGCGTGGCGTACCTCTTCATCAGAACGGAACTTCTTTCCTCCCATGGCGTCTTTGAGTGGTCCAAACATATGATAATCACTTGGGGCAAGGTCTGGTGAGTATGGTGGATGAGGAAGACACTCAAAATGCAGGTCTGTGATTGTTGCAACTGTTGTACGGCCAGTGCGGGGCCTTGCATAGTCCTGTTACAAAAGAACACCTCCTGACAGCAATCCACATCGCTTTGATTTCACTGCAGGCCGCAGATGATTTTTTAGGAGATCTGTGTATGATGCACTGGTGACAGTGGTCCCTCTAGGCATGTAATGCTCCAAAATGACGCCTTTTTCGTCCCAAAAGAGAGTCAGCATAACCTTCCCTGCCGATGGTTCTGTTCGAAACTTCTATGGTTTTGGTGCTGAGGAATGGCGCCATTCCTTGCTCGCTCTCTTCGTTTCCGGTTGGTGGAAGTGAACCCAGGTATCGTCCCCAGTAACGATTCTTGCAAGGAAGCCATCACCTTCTCGTTCAAAGCGCCGAAGAAGTTCTTCACAAGCACCAACACGTCGTTCTCCCATTTCAGGAGTCAGCTGCCGTGGCACCCATCTTGCAGACACTTTGTGAAACTGGAGCACATCATGCACAATATGGTGTGCTGACCCATGACTAATCTGTCAACATGCTGCAGTGTCATTCAGTGTCACTCGGCGGTTTTCCTTCACTGCTGCAATGTTCTCTGGAGTCACAACTCGTTGTGCCTGACCTAGACGAGGAGCATCTTCCACTGAAGTCACACCATTTGCGACCTTCCTACTCCATTAGTAGACCTTCTGTGGTGACATTCATGCATCACCGTACTGAACCTTCATTCGTCGATGAATTTCAACAGGTTTCACACCTTCTCTACACAAAAACCGAATAACAGAGCGCTGTTCTTCCCTGGTGCAAGTCGCAAATGGGGCGGCCATCTTTATACTGATACTGCGACGGTATGTGTGCATCTGCATTATGCTGCCACCTACAGGCCACCCTGCACGCTGTTTGTAGCACGCTTACCAACTTACAGGCAAACAACGCGAAATTTCGATTTGTTATTACATGTTTATGGTTTTCATTTGATTTGACTCACCCTCGTAAAAGGAGGTAGGTTGTATCGTGTTGCGAGTGGAGTTGCAATAACCGCACAAAACCCTTGGTACGGGGGAGGGGGGGGGGGAGGGGGGGGGGGAGGGGGGGGGGCGTGCGTGGACTGCTGTAGCTTGTTGTGAACCACTGCGGGCTACGGAGGGCACGAAGTCTCTGCGTCGTTTCTAGGTCCTCAGTTCAATAGAATACAATACAACTCGTATTTATCGATAACACGGCGATCGTAAGGGCAAGATTAGGGTAATTACAGCATGCAGACGATCATCTTCCCGCGCTCCATTCGTGAATGGAACGGGAAAAGGTCCTAATAATCTGGTACAGTGGGAAGTATCCTCTGCCATGCACTTCACAGTGATTTGCACACTACAGCTGTAGACGGAGACTGATGCGGAGCTAAGCGCGCGACCTGGACGCAGCATCTGTCGCCAGGTCGAGCTTATCCCACGTTGCACAACATTGCAGTTTCCATATACCGCTTTATTTGGCCGAAATAACTATGTCGCAATAAAGCCACATCATCTTTACATACAGGGTTATTACAAATGATTGAAGCGATTTCATAAATTCACTGTAGCTCCATTTTTTGACATATAGTCACGACACACTACAGATACGTAGAAAAACTCACAAAGTTTTGTTCGGCTGAAGCCGCACTTCAGGTTTCTGCCGACAGAGCGCTCGAGAGCGCAGTGAGACAAAATGGCGACAGGAGCCGAGAAAGGGTATGTCGTGCTTGAAATGCACTCACATCAGTCAGTCATAACAGTGCAACGACACTTCAGGACGAAGTTCAACAAAGATCCACCAACTGCTAACTCCATTCGGCGATGGTATGAGCAGTTTTAAAGCTTCTGGATGCCTCTGTAAGGGGAAATCAACGGGTCGGCCTTCAGTGAGCGAAGAAACGGTTGAACGCGTGCGGGCAAGTTTCACGCGTAGCCCGCGGAAGTCGACGAATAAAGCAAGCAGGGAGCTAAACGTACCACAGCCGACGATTTGGAAAATCTTACGGAAAAGGCTAAAGCAGAAGCATTTCTTAAACAGGAGATTGGAAAACCGATGGATCGGTCGTGGTGGAGATCATGATCAACAATTCATGTCATGGCCTCCACGCTCTCCTGACTTAACCCCATGCGATTTAGTTCTGCGGGGTTATGTGAAAGATTCAGCGTTCAAACCTCCTCTAACAAGAAACGTGCCAGAACTGCGAGCTCGCATCAACGATGCTTTCGAACTCATTGATGGGGACATGCTGCGCCGAGTGTGGGAGGAACTTGATTATCGGCTTGATGTCTGCCGAATCAGATATCGAACATTTGTGAATGCCTAAAACAACTTTTTGAGTTTTTGTATGTGTGTGCAAAGCATTGTGAAAATATCTCAAATAATAAAGTTATTGTAGAGCTGTGAAATCGCTTCAATTATTTGTAATAACCCTGTATTTCGCGTAACGATCATGGAGGTAGAACACGACGCGTGACGTGGCACTTTTCCCTTAGCTCACTGTGCCATGAGAGTGACTAAAAACCGTTGAATCCGGTACCGCGACTGCACAATGCCTTCCGCAGCAGATAACGGAAATGGTCGTCTTTCCTAAATTATGTGAAAAACAAAACCTGTAGTTTTATTTCCGAGTTATAGTCTTCTAACGTCACAAATTGCTCTTTTAGTTCATTTTTTGAAGTTCAAGGAAAGAGGAATAAATGGCTCTGAGCACTATGGGACTTAACATCTGTGGTTATCAGTCCCCTAGAACTTAGAACTACTTAAACCTAACTACCCTAAGGACATCACACACATCCATGCCCGAGGCAGGATTCGAACCTGCGACCGTAGCAGTCGCGCGGTTCCGGACTGAGCGCCTAGAACCGCTAGACCACCGCGACCGGCAAAAGAGGAATAATTTACTAAAAAGATACATGAATAATAATATAAAAAAGACGTGCTCATCTTTTTGTTTGTCCTTAATACAGTGCCCATCGTTTTTGCTCGGAGCTGATGTAGTCCTCGAGTGAAGACACTTTTTGACAATATCGCATCACTTGTTGTACTTCACATTTCAGCTTGTCATAACAGTAAAAATACACCATTCAAGTTTTTAGCACTAAACAGAGCTTTTTTACTCGTAACTTTATGAGACAAAAGGCATGGTGTAGACTAGTGGACATGCTGATTTCCAACTACTCACTGATAATATGGCACATATACAGTTCTGTATATTAAAACATGAAGTTCCACTATGTTCCAGAAGCTGTAGTGTTGAAATTAACGACATCTGGTTTTTGCATCATTAACAATTTTATGTATACTTATCTTTTTTCATTGTTGCAAAAATCAAAGGAGTAAAATGATAGTAAAAGTTATTTTATGAAGTGTATTTTATGCACAATGGATCCAATTGAGCTCCGTGACTGTTCCTTTATGTGCAGTAGAACAATAACCAGTGACTACAGAAGACGATTTTATGTAACACACGATCGGTTTCGGGCTTGATAGTTTACATTCATGTACATGCTTCCGTGCTTAGTGTTGGAGAATACTGTTTAAATCAAAAATAGATGATGTGATGAAGACTATTCACACAAATGAAGCGACTGGAAGTGCCTACGCGACGTGTGTCGCTAAATATTGGATACACCGGAGTAACGTAAGTATTATACACTCCTGGAAATTGAAATAAGAACACCGTGAATTCATTGTCCCAGGAAGGGGAAACTTTATTGACACATTCCTGGGGTCAGATACATCACATGATCACACTGACAGAACCACAGGCACATAGACACAGGCAACAGAGCATGCACAATGTCGGCACTAGTACAGTGTATATCCACCTTTCGCAGCAATGCAGGCTGCTATTCTCCCATGGAGACGATCGTAGAGATGCTGGATGTAGTCCTGTGGAACGGCTTGCCATGCCATTTCCACCTGGCGCCTCAGTTGGACCAGCGTTCGTGCTGGACGTGCAGACCGCGTGAGACGACGCTTCATCCAGTCCCAAACATGCTCAATGGGGGACAGATCCGGAGATCTTGCTGGCCAGGGTAGTTGACTTACACCTTCTAGAGCACGTTGGGTGGCACGGGATACATGCGGACGTGCATTGTCCTGTTGGAACAGCAAGTTCCCTTGCCGGTCTAGGAATGGTAGAACGATGGGTTCGATGACGGTTTGGATGTACCGTGCACTATTCAGTGTCCCCTCGACGATCACCAGTGGTGTACGGCCAGTGTAGGAGATCGCTCCCCACACCATGGTGCCGGGTGTTGGCCCTGTGTGCCTCGGTCGTATGCAGTCCTGATTGTGGCGCTCACCTGCACGGCGCCAAACACGCATACGACCATCATTGGCACCAAGGCAGAAGCGACTCCCATCGCTGAAGACGACACGTCTCCATTCGTCCCTCCATTCACGCCTGTCGCGACACCACTGGAGGCGGGCTGCACGATGTTGGGGCGTGAGCGGAAGACGACCTAACGGTGTGCGGGACCGTAGCCCAGCTTCATGGAGACGGTTGCGAATGGTCCTCGCCGATACCCCAGGAGCAACAGTGTCCCTAATTTGCTGGGAAGTGGCGGTGCGGCCCCCTACGGCACTGCGTAGGATCCTACGGTCTTGGCGTGCATCCGTGCGTCGCTGCGGTCCGGTCCCAGGTCGACGGGCACGTGCACCTTCCGCCGACCACTGGCGACAACATCGATGTACTGTGGAGACCTCACGCCCCACGTGTTGAGCAATTCGGCGGTACGTCCACCCGGCCTCCCGCATGCCCACTATACGCCCTCGCTCAAAGTCCGTCAACTGCACATACGGTTCACGTCCACGCTGTCGCGGCATGCTACCAGTGTTAAAGACTGCGATGGAGCTCCGTATGCCACGGCAAACTGGCTGACACTGACGGCGGCGGTGCACAAATGCTGCGCAGCTAGCGCCATTCGACGGCCAACACCGCGTTTCCTGGTGTGTCCGCTGTGCCGTGCTTGTGATCATTGCTTGTACAGCCCTCTCGCAGTGTCCGGAGCAAGTATGGTGGGTCTGACACACCGGTGTCAATGTGTTCTTTTTTCCATTTCCAGGAGTGTACTGTTTTGCAACACATATCGCTTAGCCACTTTCAAATGTTTCATTTGGGCCTGTTTGCTCGTTATCACACGACCTGTTTGTGATTTAAACAGTAATCTCCAACACCGAGAATGGAAACATGTACCTATGTGTCAAGCACCTGAAGATGGACACAAGATCGAAACCGGTCGACCAGTAAATAAAATCGCCTTCTATTGTGACGTAGCGGTTATTATTTTACACCCTATTTCATAAAAAGGGCTTTTTAAAAAGTGTGGGGCATTACTTATTGAACGATCCTCGTATATGCTGCTCTTTACACGTGGCATATTTTACAATCCCAAAATTTCTATTTTGCAGTTATTGAATTCCTGTGCGCAGAGAAAGAAACCGTGACGAACATCCATAAATGTGCAGTGTATAGCGATGCTGCAGTTGCTAGGAGTACAGTTGGGCGACGGGTACAGAAAGTTACAGCGTCACGAAATGCAGAAACAGCTCCACGGTCAGCCACCCTCGGCACGTCCTGTCACAGCCACTGCTGACTCGTGGGGACGCCATTATTCGTGCCGACCGGCGCATCACAATTCGACAATTGGGTCTACAGTTATCGGCCAGCACTCGAAGTGCAATGATCGAGACTCTCGGAAGAGGTACTCACGACGGGTTCCACGAATGCTCACAGCGGACCAAAAGATTCAAAGAGAGGCCATTTCATCTGAATTGTTGGAGCTTATTCTCTACGGAGAACACACTTTGAAGATGGCGAGAGTGTCAGCCGTGTACAGAAAACACGGCTGCGCCTACAGGAGAAGAGCTTTCACCAGCAGGGAATACACGCCCTCCCACAACGTTGGCGTACGGCTATAGAACGTAATGGACACTACGTGGAAAAATAAGACATGGACAAGACATGCTGATGTATATTGTCACCAAATTCTGACTCTTAACAATGAACATGTTCTGAGTAACAATAAACATGTTCTGAGAAGAAAGTGTGGGGCATTACTTACTGAACGACCCTCGTACTTAGGTTGTACAAAAAAATTGAATTATTTACGGAAAATTAAGTGCGATTTTAGAGCAAAATAATAGTTTTACGTTTAGTACAGAATAAATTTGCATGAAATATTTTGTAAATTACATTTCCAAAGATATTCGAACCCTATGGCATTTGTTATACCCCATGCAAAGTGAAATCTACATGATTACTAATTTGTATGACCAATAACTTTTGCATTCAAAGGTACAAAAAAGTTTCAATACACTGCGAAATATCTTAGCAAAGGCGTTACTGCAACAGACATGAAACCTGCACTTAGTAACTGCTGCTGGAGAGAACATTGCCGAGAAAAGAGATGGGATCGTAGTTTTGGGTAACTGCCGATGGTATCGTAAAGTACACTACTGGCCATTAAAATTGCTACAGCAAGAAGAAATGCAGATCATAAACGGGTATTCATTGGACAAATATATTATACTAGACTTGACATGTGATTACATTTTCACAAAATCTGGATGCATAGATCCTGAGAAATCAGTACCCAGAACAACCACCTCTGGCCGTAATAACGGCCTTGATACGCCTGGGCATTGAGTCAAACATAGCTTGGATGGTGTGTACAGGTACAGCTGCCCATGCAGCTTCAACACCATACCGCAGTTCATCAAGAGTACTGACTAGCGTATTGTGACGAGCCAGTTGCTCGGCCACCATTGACCAGACGTTTTCAATTGCTGAGAGATCTGGAGAATGTGCTGGCCAGGGCAGTAGTCGAACATTTTCTGTATCCAGAAAGGCCCGTACAGGACCTGCAACATGCGGTCGTGCATTATCCTGCTGAAATGTAGGGTTTCGCAGGGATCGAATGAAGGGTAGAGCCACGGGTCGTAACACATCTCAAATGTAACGTCCACTGTTCAGAGTGCCGTCAATGCGAACAAGAGGTGACCGAGACGTGTACCAATGACACCGCATACCATCAGGCCGCGTGATACGCCAGTATGGCGATGACGAATACACGTTTCCAATGTGCGTTCAACGCGATGTCGCCAAACACGGATGCAACCATCATCATGCTGTAAGCAGAACCTGGATTCATCCGAAATAATGACGTTTTGCCATTCGTGGACCCAGGTTCATCGTTGAGTACACAATCGCAGGCTCTCCTGTCTGTGGTGCAGCGTCAAGGGTAGCCGCAGCCACGGTCTCCGAACTAATAGTCTATGCTGCTGCAAACGTCGTCGAACTGTTCGTGTAGATGGTTGTTGTCTTGCAAACGTCCCCATCTGTTGACTCAGGGACAGAGACGTGGCTGCACGTGCAGCTATGCGGATAAGATGCCTGTCGTCTCGACTGCTAGTGATACGAGGCCGTTGGGATCCAGCACGGCGTTCCGAATTACCCTCCTGATTCCATATTCTGCTACCAGTCATTGGATCTCGACCAACGCGAGCAGCGATGTCGCGATACGATAAACCGCAATCGCGATAGCGTACACTCCGACCTCTATCAAAGTCGGAAACGTGATGGTACGCATTTCTTCTCCTTACACGAGACATCACAACAACGTTTCACCAGGCGACGCCGGTCAACTGCTGTTTGTGTAGGAGAAATCTGTTGGAAACTTTCCTCTTGTCAGTACGTTGTAGGTGTCACCACCGGCGCCAACCTTGTGTGAATGCTCTGGAAAGGTAATCATTTGCAGATCACAGCATCTTCTTCCTGTCTGTTAAATTTCGCGTCTGTAGCACGCCATCTTCGTGGTGTAGCAATTTCAATGGCGAGTAATGTATATTTGACACAGGATTCCTATAAGTTTCGTTCATTGTAATATGAAGGTGCGGACGCCGACTGAGTTACAGAGCGACAAGGACGCGGGGGCGGTGAACTGGACTAGGAGCCTAGTGATGCTGGAGAGACATGTTACACAGTGTAAAAGCCGAGGGCAACGCGCACTGTGGAGTGGGTCCCGTTCACACAGAGCCGCTAGCTAGCTAGCCGTACCCCCTCCAATGGAGGGCAGGCAGCCCTGCCTCGGACCTCCAGCTACTGCTGCTGCTGCGACCGCGACCGCTATTGATCGCCGCGCCGCCGCGTGGCCCCCCGTCTCCGCAAAGCGAGCGGAAAATCGCCGCGCACACAGTCAGTCCAGCCAGTCAGTCGGTCGGTCGTCAGTTTTCGCAGTCGGTCGTCAGTTTTCGTGCAGAGGACGCACCGGCGGACGACGTAATTCCCCCCGTTATTCGTCCCGGCGCGGCGAAAGCGACGATTTTCCGAAGACGCTCTGCACGGCGAGTTCATTACGGCGGGCGGAGACAACGCAATCTTCTCGGCCGGCGGCTGCGGGAAATTGCCCCGCAGACGAGCCAGGTGCGGCCGGACGGAAAATTGGATATTTCTCGATGACAACGACGTCACTTCGAGAACGCCGTACCTTATGGGCTGTTGCTGGGAAAAGTGGCTACGGCGAGAGTTCCAGGGGACTGCTCGGAACTGCGATAAGCTGGAAGTAGCGCACACGTGACATCGGAGAAATAATAAGAAAGACAAAAAGGAAACAGAACCTAGTTGTAAGATCTTGGAAGAATAAGTGGTTATGACAAGAGCAGGACGAACATTCCAAGATCCGTTACAAAAGTTCATTTTTCTACAGGACACAGAGAGACCACATGTGTCACAAACACGGCGGCTCTCAAATCTTCTGCCCACTAGACCGAAGTTTAGCAGCCTTACGTAAAGAGACACTTTTTCGAACTTGTACTGATTATTTTTTTCGGTTGACTTTGCACTTATCTATTTCTGCTGAATGGCTCTGAACTCCTACGGTGTGATTAGAAAAACATAAACTGCAACAGAAGGAGGACGACACTCTGCACAGACGGTGTAAACATCCCACTCCCCCCCCCCCTCGCCCCTCCCCCAAGCTGCCACTCTGGAACATCGAGCGAGACCACCAAATGGCCGGCCGGAGTGGCCGTGCGGTTCTAGGCGCTACAGTCTGGAGCCGCGCTACCGCTACAGTCGCAGGTTCGAATCCTGCCTCGGGCACGGATGTGTGTGATGTCCTTAGGTTAGTTAGGCTTAAGTAGTTCTAAGTTGTAGGGGACTGATGACCACAGCAGTTGAGTCCCATAGTGCTCAGAGCCATTTGAACCATTTTTTTGCATTTATGAGTCTTTTTTTGTTCTTCTACTACTTCATATGTAGTCCTGTACACTAAATAAATAATGTCTCTGACCTAAGAAAACCTATTCGTTTCATCACAAACCGTTCATTTCATCATAATAGCAAATCTCTCATCTCAAAATGGTTCAAATAGCTCTAAGCACTATGGGACGTAACATCTGAGGTCGCCAGTCCCCTAGACTTAGAACTACTTAAACCTAACTAACCTAAGGACATCATACACATCCGTGCCCGAGGCAGGATTCGAACCTGCGACCGTAGCAGCAGCACGGTTCCGTGCTGAAGCGCCTAGAACAGCTCGTCCACAGAGGCCGACTCTCATCTCAAACATTATTATTCCCTGACATACCTACTGACAGGGGCAAGAAAATTATAGTCTTTGACTGCAATCTTGTTTCCAAGAAGTGTCACATCTACAGATTAAAAGTATTTTTCGGGAACACATTCAGTGATATCGGATACTTATTTTCATTTTCGCACCCTTACGCTTGTTTGACGGAACACGTGCAGTGAAAACCGAACAACCTACAGGACCTTCGCCATGAGTTATCAGTGAATCCGATTCTCGCCTTATGCAGGCATTTCACACTTCTGTACTTTGTTTTTACTATCCCTCACACGTTCCTTTTTTCCATTTCCCTCAGACGCAACTGTCCATCAGGCCACGGCGCATACACGCGAGTGAATGGTGGACACGTCCGCGAGGGAGGTTTCCCTCTGAAATTCGTTTCGTAACTAAAAATGGATCGGCGGACTTAAAATTCATAAAATATGCACCAAGTTTATGTATCGCTGAGCTATTATTCTGTTAAGACACTATACATCTGGAAAAAGTTATATAACGTCAAAATAAAGCCACTGACTTAACAATCTTTTGTATTTCTGACGAGACAATTGCATGAGCGCTTCACTATGCCTGAACCTGTTCCGGCCAGCCGGAGGTCATCTTCAGACTACATTCACACGACACTTGGAGGATTGTGGTGCGTTGTGGGCACGGTGAAATGCTCATGTGATTCTGTCGAAAATAATATAAAAAAATAAAAGAACGCGATGTCTTTGTCGGAACTGTGACGCTGTTACAAGACGCGTGGGAATTTGTGTTCAGTGACAGGGTGTGGCGTGCGGTACCCACAGCGGATCTCAGGCTGATTCCATATTTCTAGACTCCCAGGGACGATTCTGACACCGTTCCTCACAGACGGCTTCTAACCAAATTGCAATCCTGTGGAATATCGTGTCAATTCTGCGATTGGGATCGCGTTTTCCTATCCGAAACGTAACAGTACGTAGTAATTGATGGAAAGTCTTCAAGTGAAAGCAGAGTGATACCTAGGGTTCCCCAAGGAAGTGATATAAGACCCTTGCTCTTGTTAATATACTGAACCTATTTAGGTCACGATGTGAGCAGGCCACGTACACTGGTTACAGACGATGATCACATTTATCATCAGAAAAAATACAGCCACCAGAAGATCAAAATGAATTGTAAGATAATTCAGACAACATATGAAGTGCTTATTTCAATAGTGGTACAAGTCCATTTTTGTTCATTCTGAGATACAGAGTCCAAAAGTTAAATGAGCGCTGAAAAATCTGGAGTTGAGATACCAGAAATATTCTTGAATATATACTTGAATATTTCTGGTATCTCAACTCCAGATTTTTCAGCGCTCATTTAACTTTTGGAGTCTGTATCTCATAATGAACAAAAATGGACTTGTACCACTATTGAAATAAGCCCTTCATGTTTGTATGGAGCGAAAGTGGCTATTGACTCAAAACAATAAGAACTGTAGGGTTCTATACATAACTAGTAAATTCGTTACATTTCGATTCCATGATAAATCACTCAAATCGAAAGACTGTCAGTCAATTAAATACCTACGGATTATAATTACGAACAACTTAAGCTGGTACCATCAGACAGAACATATGCGAAAGCGAAACCGGAAGCTGCGTTTTATTGGCAGAACGCTTAGAAGACACAACACGTCTACTAAGCACACCGCCTGCACAACTCTATCTATTCTGATGTATTCCTGCACGGAATGGAATGCTTAGCAAGTAGGATTGACGGAGTAGAGCGAAATACGGTGATGTGTTACTGCCAGTAACCCTATGAAACTTGGACTACACATAGAAAGAACTCCTACAGTACAGTAGACAAGATAATTCAAAGAAATACGCAATGACGCGAACACAAGTGAGGCTTTTAATCACAAACAACAATTACTCTGAGGTCGCCACGATACCTGATTGCTCCCTGGACGTTAGAAAAGGCGGGACGCGGTTCTTAACAGGGTGTGTGACCACCACGGCCGGCAACGTGCTCCCATGGTAGCCATAGGACTGGTACCGAGTTCTCATGGTAGCGCGCTTCATTGCTCAACATCTGCTTCATTGTCGTAGGTTCATGTAGACGTGTTGAAATAGGTCTGCCGCCGCGCGGGACTAGCCGAGCGGTCTAAGGCGCCGCAGTCATGTCGACTGTGCGGCTGGTCCCGGCGGAGGTTCGAGTCCTCCCTCGGGCATGGGTGTGTGTCTTTGTCCTTAGGATGATTTAGGTTAAGTAGTGTGTAAGCTTAGGGACTGATAACCTTGGCAGTTAAGTCCCATAAGATTTCACACATTAACTGCCAGTAAATTAGGATTTTACAGGAATGTTATCGCATTTATTTTTGACAAAATTCGTTTATGTAACCAAAGACACAAGTTTTGACGATGATTTGGGTTCTACTCAAGTCTTTTGATTTATAATACTTAAGTAAGAGAACAACTTCATGCAGCCCATACAGTGAGGTAACTGTTTCCCCTGCTATTTTCCCGATACTTTGTCTGATACTTGTACTTTTATTGTGCTGTAATCTGTTGCAGTTGTAACACTTGATAAATGCCTAAGGCCGACAAGAAGATTGTGAAAGGAAACCTGTTCTACTGTCAAATGGTGGCTATACCTTTCAATCAAAAAAGTAATCAGTTGCCGTCTGTCTTTCCTGATGTATTAATATTCATCTGGTGTCGCTGCATCGGTTGTCTGCATGTTCGTAAATCACGAAGTTTCGAGAGGAGGAGGAGGAGATTAGTGTTTAACGTCCCGTCGACAACGAGGTCAATAGAGACGGAGCGCAAGCTCAGGTGAGGGAAGGATGTGGAAGGAAATCGGCCGTGCCCTTTCAAAGGAACCATCCCGGCATTTGCCTGAAGGGATTTAGGGAAATCACGGAAAACCTGAATCAGGATGGCCGGAGACGGGATTGAACCGTCGTCCTCCCGAATGCAGTTTCGAGAGCAACTGCCGTGCGTTACACAGTATCAGCTTGACACGTTTTTTTTTTTAAATTATTATAACATTATTACAACAATACATGTACAGAAAATTGTAATTGTGAATATCTGGTCAATATTTGACATTATTGAAATCGTTTAAGAACGAAAATAAACACAACTGACACGTGTGACTAGTAATGTACAGACGGTTTTAGTCACAATTCTAAAAATACGAGGTCAGTGTGTGTTGTGAAATGTAAAGAAAATGTAATAAGTTCATCAGGTAAGAAATTAATAGAAAATGGAAAACACAAATGAAGAAAGAGAAACAAAAGGGTACTTCTAGCGAAGGTATTGATTGTAAGTGAAGCGTCCTCTGAAATCCGTACAATAACGCAACTGATAAAGTGTTGCCAAAATGTTCAATGTGTACTTCGGTGAACGGTGCAATGACATTCCCACAGGTAGGCCATTGCCCAATATTCTGACCGAGGTGTAACAGCTTCGAAGCTGTGCAGTCTCCTGAAATGTATTGCACAAATCGTCGATACCGCTGCCAGACGGTCGACAGTATTGCGTTTGGCGTCGTCTGTCTACCTCTACGCCACAGTGCGCGGTCTCTGTTCGCCGAGGCTGCGCTGTGGAGCGCCTTCTCCCGTTTCCAGCCGCCACGCGGCAGCAGTCCAGCGGGCCGCTTCGCCTCACTTCCAGCTCCACGCGGCCGGCGTTTGTTTTCTGCACACTTTCTCCGCGCATTGCCCGCGCCCCGCCGTGTGGTGTAGCGCGTGGTGTGTACAGTGTGTAAACTTTTAGATGGCAGACCTCTCCCTAGTCCTGAATCGGTACAAGTCGGTAAACGTCGGGAGGCTTCGGTAGACACGCAGTTTCGACTGCTGCCAACATTACGTAGCTGACTGTGCTGTACAAGGTAGCCACTGTCGTCTGCTTCGTTATTGTTTTGCGCTTTACTGTTGGTTCAAATGGCTCTGAGCACTATGGGACTCAACTGCTGAGGTCATTAGTCCCCTAGAACTTAGAACTAGTTAAACCTAACTAACCTAAGGACATCACAAACATCCATGCCCGAGGCAGGATTCAAAACCTGCGACCGTAGCGGTCTTGCGGTTCCAGACTGCAGCGCCTTTAACCGCACGGCCACTTCGGCCGGCCGCTGTACTGTTCTGCGTGTTTTTATTGTGCAGTTGTGCTAAACATTATCAAAATGAGTGAAGAGGCAGTTGCTGGTCCATCTTGGCAGTCTCCAGCAACCCCTACCGGTAGGCCTACGGTTAGAAGGAAACCAGTATTACGTAGCGATGCTCGCAAAATTATATTGCGTGTGATTGAATGCTGCGAAAGGGAAAGGGAGCAGAAAAAATTGCTTCACCCCATTTACAAATTTTCAGTGAGAGCTGCTACATACACAGGATAAAGCATGCGTAGCATCGGAAGATTCAAACAGTTTTCCAAGAATCATCCTGGCGTATCACCGCAAACGTCTGGCAAGAAAAGGTGAGTTTCCATTTCAGATACTTTGTTCGCGATCACTTTGAAGGAGGCCCCTATTTCGTCCGAATTACCTTATATTTCATTTTTCCTTGCTACCGTATTGCAATCCGATGAATGGTTTGTGAGCGCATAGTAGACAAACATATATATATATATATATATATATATATATATATATATATATATTAATCTGATTTGATCCATTATAAATGGTTTTTGAAAGCCAGCGACTGTAGATACAATAAGTTTGTTTATAAATAAATAAATCTTCTGCTACCAGTCACGATTTTTTCTTTATTTTACTATTCGCACGACGCGTTTCGAGAAATAACTCCCATTTTCAAGAGCGGTTTTTTTTTGTGTGTATTAAGCCATTTCTTTTGATGTTGCCAGTGTGTGTGAGTCTGCTTCATTTTGTTGACTTTTAAGTTTTCTAATGGTCCATTTGTGTAGAGTCTCACACACTCTTAACATCACACACAACTTGTTGTACACTTTACACATTTTCGATGTGTAAAGTGTTGTGTGAGACTCTACACAAATGGACCATTAGAAAACTTAAAAGTCAACAAAATGAAGCAGACTCACACACACTGACAACATCAAAAGAAATGGCTTAATACACACAAAAAAAAAACGCACTTGAAAATGGGAGTTATTTCTCGAAACGCGTCGTGCGAATAGTAAAATAAAGAAAAAATCGTGACTGGTAGCAGAAGATTTATTTATTTATAAACAAACCTATAGATTTTAATGTACATGACGATTTCAGTTTCGTTTACGAACAATATCGAAAGCGAGTTTTACTTCGAAGCCTTTCGTCTGCTTTCGTGTAAGCATGACGCGCAACAATTAGTAGTGCCAGCACCGCAACTGGTAGGCGTGCCTTGTCCCCCCCCCCCCCCCCCCCCCCCAAACGGCTCCTATCCCCTCGCCAGCCAATGCTTGCTTCTTCCTCTCCCCGCACTCGCCACGTAACTCTGCCGTCTTACAGTCAACACACTGTACGCGCAGTGTACGTGCAGAGCACAGACCGGCCGCGCCGGGACGCGGGCGTGGCCTGCTGCTTCTGCTGCTGGCCTGCTCTGGCAGCTGCCGGCTTCAGCCAAGAGCGGGCAGCGGCAGACACCGGGCGGTGAAAGCGGCGCGCCGGGGCCCGTCTGCGCTCTCTGCTGCTGCTGCTGCCACCCGGGGTCAGCTCGTGCATCTGAAGTCTACATTCTAGACCGGCCGCGCGGTTTGAGGAGTCATGTCACGGACTGCGCGGACCCTCCCGCCGGAGGTTCCAGTCCTCCCTCGGGTATGGGCGTGTGTCTTGTTCTTAGCATAAGTTAGTTTAAGTAGTGTGTAACTCTAGGGACCGATGACCTAAGCAGTTTGGTCCCTTACGAATTCACACTTCAACAACAAGGTCACTAGACAAGTGAGCTGACACGTACTTCACGATTGCAGGAGTACATGACAACAAATTCAGAACACACACCAAATGAAAGCGCATGGCACAGTAAAGGATGCCCGAATAGATGCACGAATAGACAGTAATTTCCCCTCCCTCCCCTCCACCATTGAGCGAAGCAGCGTAATGGTTAGCACACTGGACTCGCATTCGGGAGAACTACGCCGCGCGGCTAGAGGCTCCATGTCACGGACTGCCCGGCGCCTCCCGCAGGAGGTTCGAGTCCTTCCTCGGACATGTGTGTGTGTCTTGTTCTTAGCATAGGTTAGTTTAAGCTAGTTTAAGTAGTGTATAAGTCTAGGGACCGACGACCTCTGCAGTTTGGTCCCTTAAGAACTCACACGCATTTGAACATTCGGGAGAACTACGGTTCAAACCGTAGTCCCGCCATTCCGTGATTTCCCTAAATAGCTTCAGTAAAATGCCGGGATTGTTCCTTTGAAAGGGCACGGCCGACTTTCTTCCCCACCCTTCCGTAATCCGATGTGACCGATGACTTCGCTGTTTGGTGCCCTTCCCCCAAATCAACCGACCAACCAAACTCCCCTCTGGCGGCAACGCAGGCGTCTATTCACGCATGCAACGATCGCGAAGGTGCCGAATGCCATCTTGCGATAGACTGTCCCAAGCACCTGACGCCTTTAGTTTGGGAGTCTACATCCTAGACCGGCCGCGCGGTTTTAGGAGTCCTGTAACGGACTGCGTGGCAGCTCCTGCCGAAGGTTCGAGTCTGTGTGTGTGTTGTTCTTAGCATAAGTTAGTTTAAGTAGCAGGGGAAACAGTTACATCACTGTATGGGCTGCATGAAGTTGTTCTATTACTTAAGTATTATACAGCAATAGACTTGAGTAGAACCCACATCATCGTCAAAACATGTGTCTTTGGTGGAGGCGCTTCCAGGCCCTGACGCAGGAGAAACTTCCCGCTTCGTCGTGTCACATCCGTGTCCAACTGGCAGAGGACCTGGTGATGGCGCGGGCCGGAGCAGCTGTTGTGCACCGCGAAGAGCACGCTGCGTCGCACCAGCCGTATGTGGGCGTGCATTGTCCTGCTGAAGGAGGGCATCGCCTGCCCGTGGAAGAAACGGCACTAGCATGGCGATAAGAGCCAGAGTAGTACTGGCGGGCGATGATTACTTTACGCTGCAGAAACACCAGATGTGACCGTGGGTTACCCCCCCCCCCTCCCCTCCCGCCCATCCCTGCCGTGAAGGCTGGGAGCGGCCAGCGTGTCGTGGGCGGATGCTGTCCGGAGCACACCGCTCACCAGATCTGCGCCGTACCTGTATACGCCCACCACTCGCATACAGACAGAACCTGCTTTCATCGTTGAAGACAACACTCTCCAGTGGAATCTTGCACGACACCGGAGCATCTGCCCTCGGTGACGTCACGGTGCCATCAGTAGCCTGGCGATAAGCAGACACCGTCTTCTCGGTCCTCCTGCGTGGAGGCCGTTCCTGGCGCTCCTCGGTGGCACACCAGGCCCAACATTTGCCTAGGTTTCCTCCCCGATCACACAATGCGTCCATTTTCTGTCGAGCACCATGGAACCGGCGAATCATTTATTTTGTATCCCGCCTGGAAGCGCCTGGAAGGCGGCGCGTGGGTCTGCTCCTGAAAACAAAGGTAGGCCGAAAGTAGGAAGCAAGGTGAGGTAGAACTCTCGGCAGTGCAGTGTAGTGTGAACTAAAATCACCTTTACTTAACTATGCATACAAGTAGTGGTCCGGCGACCGTGAAATAGAAACAATGTTGCTAGGTCGTGTCCTCGGAATCAAATGGGCCGAATCTGGAGCGGCGCTCGTAGAGCTGCACAGCGCCTGCTAGAGGGCGCTGTCGTCGGTGTCGGTGTCGTAGTGCCAACCTACGAACTTGCACCCACGCCGTGGCATCATAGCTATCGATGCCAAAATTTAACTCTCAAACTTTTTTTTATACAAATGGACAACTTTTGAAGCCATATTATAAGTGTTACTTCATAAATGTACGTTTGAAATTTTACACAAGAGACGATGTACAACACGGAAAGGTTCACTGCTAACGTTCCGAGAACATACGTTCCAGGAACAACCCAGTAACATAATACTTCCCGGTGCGTATATCTCGCGGATAACAACCGTGACGTCAAATTCAGAGGAACTGCTGGCACGTTCCGTGACCGGAAAAGGAAAGCTGGAGGAACGAGCGTGGTACCCCAAACATCTTCCGCCGTACTTGCCTAGTGTAGATATACAGGCTGTATCTCAATCAGTAGTTAACACTGACTCGGGTGAAACGACACGATAAAAGACGCAGAAATGTTCCAGTGAACATGGGTCCGCAAGAGTACAGTTTGGAACTCCGTGTCTGTGGCTGAGAACCACTACTGATTTCAGTTTGAAACATTGTCCTAGCCATTACAATAGTACGTTTGAAATGCACACTTCTCGATTCTGCCACGGCCTGGCTGTACTCAAATTTTGCCAGTGGTCAATGCATCTGGTCTGCTGTAGGCGGGTGGTGCTCATCTGACGTGTCACCCCACCCACCAGTGTAGTTGTGGGTACGTAGGTCGAGTACGACATGTACCTTGGCGTCCAAGACAACCTCATCTCAGTCCTCCTCTTTTTTCTGTCTGAGGTCCTTTCCAAAGTGACGTGTACCCCGCTGCCGTTGATGCGGCTGAAGAACTGCAGCAGCGGACTGTACAGCGGTGTCAAGCTTCACGAAATGGCCCTCGGGGAGGAGAGGGGAAGTAGGGTCGACAGTATTCGCAACTCACTGCACAGTCGAGTACAGTACGCTGGGACGATACGTGCAACACCTCCTTTAACATGTAGCTACGAGTGTACAGTGAATTGTGAGATGTACGGTGCTGAAGCATTATTGTATTTCTCGTTAAACTAAGCCATGCAGCCGGCCGTTGTGGCCGAGCGGTTCTAGTTGGAATCCTGCCTCGGGTATGGATGTGTGTGATGTCCTTAGGTTAGTTAGGTTTAAGTAGTTCTAAGCTCTAGGCGACTGATGATCTCAGATGTTAAGTCTCATAGTGCTCTGAGCCATTTGAACCATTTTAAGCCACGGATGAAATTCAACGCAGTTGCACGGTCAGTGAAGAGAAAAGTACATTTCCTCTTATTAGGACGATACTACAAATTGACATCGGTAGCAGCCAGTAACCGCACAACCGCAATTATCTCGAAAATTGCCCCGTTTCCGAGCCATGTTTTACTGGAACTTACTTGCTTCTGCTGTATATTGTCGCCGACGTCCGTTTTCAGTGTTAATTGTGACACACTCTGCCTAAGTAGACAGCTCTGCAAAACTTGTTAAAAGGACCAGCTAGATAAAGTAACATAACATGCTAACTACTCAAATGTTTGTACGTCAATTCTTTAGGGGGCTACGGCCGTTTACTATTGTAAGAAAATGAAACACCTATAGCGATCTTTAAGATGTCAGTCCTACCAGTTTCGGCGCTTCAATGCACCATCTTCAGGCCTTAGTTGATACTGATGGGGCTATCACGATCCTTGGATACGACGCATCAGTGGCCAATTCTCTGCGCAGCAAATCAGTTATGTTCGCCACTGATGCATAGTATATATGGATCGTAACAACCCCTTCAGCATCGACTAAGGTCTGGAGATGGTGCACTGGAGCGCCGAAAGTGGTAGCTACGCAATAAATGACATTATAAGGACGGCTGTACGCGTTTCATTTTCTTGCAGAAGTTAAGTAGTCATAACGCCTATTTTAATATTTATGACGACTTACTGAGATGATCACTGTTGCGTATAGAAGTCCAAGCCGAAGGATGAGAGACGGCGGATGGTGAAAGAGCTGGAAGACGCGTGCAGCGGCTAGCGCCGTCGACGGGGCCCTCCTGCACGGCCCTCTTACCCACGGCGATGGACTTCAGACGGCTGAACGGCTCGCGGCACCCAACACCGAAATAGTGGGAACCACGGAAGCAGACCATGGAGGAAAACAAGTCTACA
Source organism: Schistocerca piceifrons (assembly GCF_021461385.2). Taxonomy (NCBI): domain Eukaryota; kingdom Metazoa; phylum Arthropoda; class Insecta; order Orthoptera; family Acrididae; genus Schistocerca; species Schistocerca piceifrons. The sequence continues at coordinate 17,805,762 of NC_060145.1, forward strand.
CCAGCGCCACGGATATAGAAATCGCCCTTTGTTTTAGATCGTATAAAAATTATAATTTTATTGTGAATTTTAATTTTGACAAGTACAGAGTTTAACTTTGACAGCTACACATTTTAATTAAGTATTTTAGAGATAAAAGTAAATTAGAATAATCTACTTAATACAATAGGTGCATTTGTAATTTAACAAATGTACCAGACGCCACCTGTCGGAAATAGTTTTATAATTGATGTAAATGACGTGCATTCTGCCGACCACAAGACCGCTACGGTCGCAGGTTGGAATCCTGCCTCGGGCATGGATGTTTGTGATGTCCTTAGGTTAGTTAGGTTTAACTAGTTCTAAGTTCTAGGGGACTAATGACCTCAGCAGTAGAGTCCCATAGTGCTCAGAGCCATTCTTCCGACCAATTTTATGTGACGCAGCATGTGAAGGTTGCTGTGTGTGGACGGGTTGCTCAGAAAATGGTTCAAATGGCTCTGAGCACTATGGGACTTAACATCTGAGGTCATCAGTCCACTAGGACATAGAACTACTTAAACCTAACTAACCTAAGGACATCACACAGATCCATGCTCGAGGCAGGATTCGAACCTGCGACCGTAACAGCAGCGCAGTTACGGATTGAAGCGCCTAGAACCGCTCGGCGACAACGGCCGGCACGGGTTAGTCCTGTAACCGAAATTGCAGGTACGCTCTGGTACATCTGATGTTGATCGGACAGGATTAAAAAAGTTTGCATTTGTGAAATAGTAAATTAGTATCACTATCGTTTCAGATCTGAAGATGGTTCTAGAGGAACCGAAACTGGTCATGTGAATAAACATTTTTGCAATGAAGACGGATTATAAGTAACATTGTATAACCAGTGATTGCGGTATCCTATCAGACATTATGTCTGTTTTTGCAAAGTTAAGTACACGGTGGAAATGAATGAACATGCCATGTACCGAGAGGTGTGCCAGTCGCGCCCAGAAAGCTGTATATGGGTCAGTTGAAAGAACGGGAAAAGGCAGTGTGTGTGTGTGTGTGTGTGTGTGTGTGTGTGTGTGTGTGTGTGTGTGTGTCAATTATCGTATCGCTACGGTGCACTCTGGTGGTGGTCTTCTTTACAGCGTGGCCCGGAGAGAACAGGGAGGTGAATTAACACGGGGAAGGATCATCGGGAAACTGTGAGATTGTTGTTTTGGGGGAAGAGACCAGACAGCGATGTCATCGGTCTCGTCGGACTGGAGAACGATGGGGAAAGACGTCGGCCGTGCCAATCAGGATGACCGGACGCGGAATTTAACCGTCGTCCTCCCGAATGCGAGTCCAGTGGAAACTGGAAGAAAGACGAAGTGTGACGAGTGTAGTCCAGGAGTTTCGAAGCGCTCACAGCACTGTTTCACGTGCACGGAGAGCGTTCGGGACAACAGTCACTGCTGCCCGAACCAGAGGAGGTGGTCGACCACGGTCAACACCGGCAGCAGCAGGTGGGCGCCCGGCGCTACACCGTGCAACAGGCAAGAGGGGGGGGCAGCCCTTGTGAGACAGCGGGTGCAGTTGCAGCCACACGTAACAGGACCGCTCCGCACGCAGTCACGTGCTCTGCAGCGACTGTGGTGGCTGCGCCAGTTGGTCTCTTTGCCCGACAACCAGTACGCTCTATTCCAGGCTGTTCCAGCTCGTCGGCTCCGTTGTGAGCCGCGGAGCGCTCCCTGCTCCAGGGAGCCGTGTCGCTCTCTGTGACCAGTCAAGTGGGCCGGCACGTGTCGTGGCTGGCTGAGGCAGGCGGCAAGGCAAGCGTTCTGATGTGCCAGCTGCGTCTTACAAGATCGACAACCTCATACTACTTTAGCTGCTAAGACGTGGTGACGTGCTACACCAGGAAATACGATGTTCAGGAAATAAATAAAGACTGCAAGCCCAGCATGTGCGGTGCTTTCGTCAAGCGCTGGCGAAAATGCAACAAAAGCTCTGCGCCCTTTTCGTGAGCTGTGTCTCTAAATCCACTGCCATGTCCAGGATTCGACGAGACATTGTTTGCTTTGACAAGCAAACCCCTTCAACTGCCTGCACCTCCCTTGGAAACAAACATTCTACAACTGCTACCATTCACGATTTTACGAGTGGTCCCACCGAAAACGGCTTGCCACTTGTCGCAATGATGTGAGCGACCCTGTAGCTTGCTTGAATTGCAGATTCAGTAGTGTTTTCTCCGCTCTCGTTCACCTGAAAATTATAAACGCATTACAGAACACGAATTATGTTGCTTGTTTTGATACCCTCCGTATTAATAAACCGTTTTTAAACTCACGTCTCCTGGTATGCCGTTCTTAAGCCTGGCTACCAGTTCTCTGCGTGCAACGCCTTCTAACTGATCGTAGTGCGCTGCGTGAAGACGAGTATAATGTCGTTGTATATTGGACCTCTTCGCAGAATTAAATACTTTATGACATACAAGACACTGCAGACGACCATCCCTCACAGTGAATAGAAAGGTATTCCCCAATAGAGGTACAGGGCTCCCGCGGCTAGTCATAGCTGTCATTGAACACGGATTATTGCGTCAGTTGCGGCTGCATGCAGCCAGGGGGCAGTGAGTAGGCTTTCCCCCTCCACGCCGGCTCCGAACTGCGGCAGTGAGCGCTCCGGAGCCCTCCGGCTCCATGGAGCTCGGTTGGAACAGCCTGCTCTATTCCGTTGACAGCCGCACAACGCCATAGGGACTGCAGCAAATACAAGCGGGGTCGCGTGCTCTTCTCGTATCAGAGCTCATTTAACCTCAACGGTGATTCTGGACGTACCGTCAGACGACGAGAGACGGGAGCACACAATGTAGCCAGCAACGTTGTCGAACATGATCGTTTTGGTGGCCCAGGTGTTACGGTCTGCGGAAGCGTGATGTAGCGTGGCAATACTGACCTCCAAACCTTGGAACGATCACCGTTACTGTGACACTGTAAGCCTTCCCCACGTGCGTCTCTTCAGTGGTGCATTAGCAACCCACTTCATTTTTAGGGATGACAATAGGCGACGGCACGGAAAAGCGCAGCTGCAGGAATTCCTGGAACGAATGGACTGGGCTGCCCGTTTCGCCGACTTAAATCCCACAGAGCTCACTCGGGGTGCGTTGGGGAGACATACCGACGACCCAGCAGGCGTCAACCTCGCTGGTGAGGGAACGGGACGCTCTGTCACACTAACTACTCACTAACGACACGTGGGAGCACGTTCCAGAGCACGCTCCGTCGTCCGTGGTGATCACACACTGTGCTGAGAACCTCGTCACGCCTTTCGTAATGGCCAGGGCAGCATCACGAATCGCGGCGACTTCAGTGTAATCATTGCCTTAGAATAAAAGTGTCATTTCTGCGCGTCTCATTCCGCACTTCTTCCAGTTATCTTCTGTACCACACTGCGCCAGTTCTTTCTACGCATGGTCCGAGTTTCATCGAGCTCTGTGACATGGCGCGAATTACCTTCAGCTTTCCAGAGATAACCACAACCAGTCGTCACCTGCGCTTCTTCGAATTTCATTTACCACGACCAGTTTTCCAATCGCCTGGCCATTCATCATTAGATAGTACGCATTTACCGAATATCTGGAGCATTGAAGGGTTATGTAACTCTGGCAAAATGTAAGAACGAAACAAGTAAGCACTGAATGTGGCGAGAATTATTTACATCACGAAATCCACTTAAAGGCATTACTTCCACTTTCGTCGTTGAGCTCTGCACACCAGCGTCAACTACAAACAGATAATGCCAAACGAAAATCAGGACTCAACAAGTTTCTTGCATTTTCCGCACACTACCAAGCCTCTGCCGCAACTTTGCAAACTTTCTTGTATTTCGAAATCTCCGACATTACGTCGGCTAAGAAATGAAGAAGCAGCGCTCAAAACGGTCTGAGAAAACTTTTCCTTTAAAAGTACGCAGGGGAATGAGGCGTTCATAAAAGAAGCTGCCCGTTTAAATTCTGTATAAATTTCCCCGCGTTTGGTTTTTATTTATTTTTTACTTTTATTTAGGTACTTCAGCACAGCGGACCAACACCTCAGGTCTCGCTTGTCTGGTAAGTAGTCACTCTTGTGAAACAACTCTGGCTCTAGAATCTCGTGCGACATGCGCTCACACAGAATTTCAGCGATGAAATTTTTTTTCCTGTTTCTAATAAAGATACGAGCGAAATATAGGACGGAGTAATCAAAATAGCTGGCGAAATAAGCAGAGAAAGTACGATCTGCATCAAACAATATTAAATATTTTTTTAATATTGTACTATTTTTAATATAACCTTACTGGTGCACCACAGCGTCACCAAAGCTGCGAAAAGTAATTGGCTAGCGCATGAAAAAAAAAAAGGTAACCGAAATTTAGCTCGGCGCACACCATACAGTGAATGTCACCAATATTGTCACGTTCGTTATACTGTTTCTGAGGTGGAATGTACAAATTAAAAATTAAAGAATAATACGAATTAATACTGCGGCTGGCGTGTCTGATGTTTTCTTTGTATCTTTCTGACCCTACTCAAGGAGAGATGCAAACATGTCAAAAAGTGGAAGGAAGTGTCGCAGTCAAATTTACTCCGATCTTTCTCTCCTCCACTGTACCGATATTGAAATGAAGAAACACGGCGAGTGTTCTTTAAAAAAAGGAAAGGAAATTTGCGTGTTTACATTTTTTCCTGAAGCACTGTGAACTTTGCTCTCCGACTGCCTCGCAAATAAGTTTTCAGGTGAGTGAAAAATGACAATATAATAAGTGTCATGACGTGAACTACTGACAAAGGCGAATGTGTTCATGGTGTCACGCTGAGAGAGTAAATGCTGAAGATCATCTGCAACATCCACCATAATTGATCATCATACTGCAAATGAGGATTCCTCCCTGCTCTGCATTACCGTAACTGGGTGTTGTGTGTTGTCCTTAGGTTAGTTAGGTTTAAGTAGTTCTAAGTTCTAGGGGACTGATGACCATAGATGTTAAGTCCCATAGTGCTCAGAGCCATTTTTTGCATTACCGTAGGCCCCCACAACACTCGAAACGGGATGTTGACGTAGTTTCCACCCTGAACTTCTACTCTGGACGGAAGCAGTTCAAATCTCTGTCCGGCCACACTCATTAAGGTTTTCTGTGGTACAACTACATTAAGTAAGGCGAATGCCAGACTGATTCCTTTGAGGATGACACGGCGCAGTTCTTTATCCAGGCTTGTGCTCTGTCTTTAATAACCTGGTCGTCGACGGGTCGTTAAACCAGAATCACCCACGCTTCCTTTACTTCAGTGTAAAGCTTTTTGTGTACTCGTATCTTCTGCGCTCTTCTGCCAACATTCGCACCTCGACGCTAGAGTATTCTCTGTGGTGATTCGGCATCGTTCCTTATATTGGATAGAACTGTCAGTATACACACTGGCCTTCCCTACCTTAGCCGGCCGAAGTGGCCGTGCAGTTAAAGGCGCTGCAGTCTGGAACCGCAAGACCGCTACGGTCGCAGGTTCGAATCCTGCATCGGGCATGGATGTTTGTGATGTCCTTAGGTTAGTTAGGTTTAACTACTTCTAAGTTCTAGGGGACTAATGACCTCAGCAGTTGAGTCCCATAGTGCTCAGAGCCTTCCCTACCTTAGACGGCCCCCGTGAAGAACTAGTGATCACAGGACAATGAAACTTCGTGCAAACATTTGTAAGGACATGCAGAAGAGAAATAACGAATACACCATTGAAATAAACACATTTTAATTTCCGTATGAGAGGATAAAATTTGTCAACTGCGTACCATGTTAATACGTTCCGTGTTACACGCGTTGCTCGGTGTGACGACCGACCACCTCCATCCACAGAAGCCTGGGACCGCACTAGAGATAAAGTAAAGTTTCCCAATTGTTGCAGCTGTGTTCGAACGGCTGTCTTGACGCACCTCGTACACTGCTTGAAGATCGCACTTTGTGTCCAGCATTCTTAGCCGTGGCAACAGGAACTTCAACAATTTGTGGCGCTATTGGACGTCGGCCTCTCGCCGGAGCAATTCTGAAATCGCCAGTTAATTCAAACTTCTCAATCATGTCCAACTCCGGTGCGGAAAGAGGGACCCCTCCGAACTCTTGTAATGCGTCGACACTCGCGAAAAGCGACAGCACTATTGTCGCTGTTTTATCACAGCAGCTTTACGAGTAAAGCCCTGCTCACCTTGTCCAGACCCGTGTTGGTTGTCTGGAAATCTAATGCTCAACTAGAGAAAGTTCAATCAGAACCAGCCTGTACACTGGTGCGCAAAACTCAAGGACGATAAGTTAGATGGCTTGATGAAACTTTGGCCCAGACATACGGAGTAACAATTATTGAAATGTATGAAAAAAAAAGACGAAAATAAGTTACAAACTATGGCGTGCATACACTTACTTCAACATGTAAACGTCACTACAGACCAGAATGAGATTTTCACTCTGCAGCGGAGTGTGTGCTGATGTGAAACTTCGTCGCAGATTAAAACTGTGTGCCGGACCGACACTCGAACTCGGGACCAGAAGAGCTTCCCTGAAGTTTGGAAGGTAGGAGACGAGGTACTGGCAGAGCTGATGGTGTGATGACGGGTCGAGAGTCGTACTTGGGTAGCACAGTCAGTAGAGCAGTTGCCCACTAAAAGGCAAAGGTCCCGAGTTCGAGTCTCGGTCCGGCACACAGTTTTACTCTGCCAGGAAGTTTCACGTCACTACAGACATTTGGATTTAGGTTATGACACGTTAAATAGCCTGCCATCATTGGCGATGATGTGATGCAGACAAAAAGCGAAATTCTGCATGACCCGCTGAAACGTCGAAACATCGATGCTGTCGATGATCTCATGAATGGCTGTTTTCAGCTCAGCAATCGTTTTGGGGTTGTAGCTGAACACAGCCCCACAAAAAGGAGTCACATGTGTTCAGATCCAGAGAATATGGCGGCCAATCGAGGCCCATGCCACTGGCCTCTGGGTACCCCAGATCCAGAACTGCGGTCCCCAAAGCGTTCCGCCGGGATAACAAACACTCTCCTGCTTCGATGGGGTCGAGCTCCGACTTGCATCATCTAAGTCCTCTGAAATCAGGGTCACTTTGTATAATGGCACGAAATCATGTTCCAAAATCTTCACGTCCCGTTCGGTAGTCACCGTGCCTGCACACTACACACTCACCCGTTGAGGGTGAAGAGTCTTCTCGATCGCTAAATGCGGGTTCTCAGTCCCCCAAATGAGGCAATTTTGCTTACTGGCGAACCCATCCAAATGAACGTGGGCTTCATCGCTAAACTAATTCGCATCATGCCCCGCGGCCAACCGCGCAGTTTCAACGTTGTAACGCAAACCGTTCAGAAGTGATGAGGATTTTATTCATGTAGTTTAATAACTGTCACCCTTTAGAAACAATAGCTACAGTATAGTACAGAAGGCAGCTGGAACACACAGTGAGACGATCAGAAATGACGCACTTATCCAAAGGCTATAACTACAATGAAGTCACCGCGACTGCTGATGGTCCCACGGACATTACAACAGACTGGACGTAGTTCTCGATAGTTTGTGTGATCGCCACGGACGGCAATACGTGCTCTGGAAAGAGATCCCATTCTGGCCACAGAGTTGGTGAGAACTTCTTGTGATGAGGCGTTCCATTACTCCACCTGCGCGAGTGACAACTGCTGGATGATCGCTAGTGCATGCAGAGGCGGCTACAACACGTCGACACACCGCACTCCACACGTGCTCGATGGGATTCAAGTCGGGGGGAAGGGGCAGGCCAGTCCATTCGCCGAATATCGTCTCGTTCAAAGAACTACAACACCTACGCAGTTCAAGGCGGTTGTGCAATGTCATCCATAAAAATGAAGTCTAGGTCGATTGCATCCCTGAACAGACGCACAACGAAAAGGAGTAGAGTGTGACAGTAACACTGAGTAGTAAATGTACCCTGTCCACAGATTTGAGCCGGCCGCGGTGGTCTCGTGGTTCTAGGCGCTCAATCCGGAACCGCGCGACTGCTACGGTCGCAGGTTCGAATTCTGCTTCGGGCATGGATGTGTGTGATGTCCTTAGGTTAGTTAGGTTTACGTAGTTCTAAGTTCTAGGGGACTGATGACCACAGCTGTTAAGTCCCATAGTGCTCAGAGCCATTTGAACCATTTTGAACCACAGATTTGAGGGTCAGTGTGCCCTGCAACAGTACGCCGCTCCCCACCTTAACACGTGGAGCAGCAAAACGGTAACTTTCGACAATGCTAGACATAGCCCCATATGGCGAGTGGTGCAAAAAGGTAATGCACCAACGAACACTGTAACGGCAATAACACACCGACTTCCAATGCGAAAAAGGTTCTAAAATTGGGTGCTGCTACTTTTACGGTCATTTCTAGTAGAGACGATCAGAGAACAAATGTACCAGGCTACAGCCTAGAGTGGAGGACGTAATGACAACAGCAGCGATATGTACGACGTGAAGTGGGGGTGGCGTACCGAACGAGAGGGCTCTGTCGGATTCTGGAGAGGTCCGAAACAACCGAAGAAAAGGTGGTGAGGTGACGTCAGCAAATATCTGTCAGGAAAACGGATGCGTGTCGATGAGGCCCCTTCTTGCAGCGGTGTACCGTAGGTCTCTAGAAGGGTGTAGCGTTCCAAAGGATTGGAAAAGGGCACAGGTCATCCCCGTTTTCAAGAAGGGACGTCGAGCAGATGTGCAGAACTATAGACCTATATCTCTAACGTCGATCAGTTGGAGAATTTTGGAACACGTGTTATGTTCGAGTATAATGACTTTTCTGGAGACTAGAAATCTACTCTGTAGGAATCAGCATGGGTTTCGGAAGAGACGATCGTGTGAAACCCAGCTCGCGCTATTCGTCCACGGGACTCAGAGGGCCATAGACACGGGTTCCCAGGTAGATCCTGTGTTTCTTGACTTCCGCAAGGCGTTCGATACAGTTCCCCACAGTCGTTTAATGAACAAAGTAAGAGCATGTGGACTATCAGACCAATTGTCTGATTGGATTGAAGAATTCCTAGATAACAGAACGCAGCATGTCATTCTCAATGGAGAGAAGTCTTCCGAAGTAAGAGTGATTTCAGGTGTGCCGCAGGGGAGTGTCGTAGGACCGTTGCTATTCACAATATACGTAAATGACCTTGTGGATGACATCGGAAGTTCACTGAGGCTTTTTGCGGATGATGCTGTGGTGTATCGAGAGGTTGTAACAATGGAAAATTGTACCGAAATGCAGGAGGATCTGCAGCGAATTGACGCATGGTGCAGGGAATGGCAATTGAATCTCAATGTATACAAGTGTGATGTGCTGCGAATACACAGAAAGATAGATCCTTTATCATTTAGCTACAAAATAGCAGGTCAGCAACTGGAAGCAGTTAATACCATAAATTATCTGGGAGTACGCATTAGGAGTGATTTAAAATGGAATGATCATATAATGTTGATCGTCGGTAAAGCAGATGCCAGACTGAGATTCATTGGAAGAATCCTAAGGAAATGCAATCCGAAAACAAAGGAAGTAGGTTACAGTACGCCTGTTCGCCCACTGCTTGAATACTGCTCAGCAGTGTGGGATCCGTACCAGATAGGGTTGATAGAAGAGATGGAGAAGATCCAACGGAGAGCAGCGCGCTTCGTTACAGGATCATTTAGTAATCGCGAAAGCGTTACGGAGATTATAGATAAACTCCAGTGGAAGACTCTGCAGGAGAGACGCTCAGTAGCTCGGTACGGGCTTTTGTTAAAGTTTCGAGAACATACCTTCACCGAAGAGTCAAGCAGTATATTGCTCCCTCCTACGTATATCTCGCGAAGAGACCATGAGGATAAAATCAGAGAGATTAGAGCCCACACAGAGGCATACCGACAATCCTTTCCACGAACAATACGAGACTGGAATAGAAGGGAGAACCGATAGAGGTACTCAAGGTACCCTCCGCCACACACCGTCAGGTGGCTTGCGGAGTATGGATGTAGATGTAGATGTAGAAGTGCATGGACAAGTCCAGAGGAAATCTTTGGACAGCAGTTCATGTCAAATTGTTGGTGATGGTGATGCACAAAAGACTTGGGTAGGACAAGGAAGTCAATGACTCATCTGCAGAGTCATGCTCGCGGTCTATCCACTACACAGGATGGCTGCAATTCGCAGTTTTTGTTGCAAATTGTCACCATCGTTATGGTGTACCTATACGCGCTGCTAACGACATTTGTGAGTTCACGACGGTGTGACCATTGCAGAATACTGTGGGCTTTTTTAATCCAGTTTCATGTCAACGTCTGCTTTTACTCTGCTATCTGCGCTGTTTAAACTGCATTGGCTTCTTTGATGAGGCGGCCTCAGAAAATATTTGTTCGGACGACAGCACATAGAAACACGCACGCTTTGCGATGACTGCGTCTGCTGGTACAGGCGCAAACTCACCGCTGTTCTGTACAGTGCAGTATCTGCCCTACTGAAGTACACAGTAGCCACTGCAGCTAAAACTGAGGTGGAAGTAGTGGGGAGGACACAAATACGAAGTGCACCGTTATGCCACGTAAGGACGTTACCAGCCAGTGACGCCCCGAAAACAGGCAGCGTTTAATGTGTGCCGCCACTCGACCACTAACGACGTACTGGGCCTCGCAAACGGAAAACATGTTAAGCGCCGTTGAGACCGCCAGAAACAGAAACTCCTGCAGGGGAGTCACCAACAGGGTGACACATTCAGCTGTGAGCCGTCGCGTTAGCCGACATCTGTGCTCCGTCTTGCAACCTCCATAATCAGGCGCTAATGTTTCGTTTGTATGAATAATTCGCACGTATGGTAAACTGGCAATCTTATGAAGTGAAAATGGGAATTACTGAGGCTCTCATAATAACAGAACGCTCTGATGGCGGACCGTCTTCAGTTTCTCCCTACGATACCAACAGTAAATCACAACTCGCACAAAATTTCTAGAGAGATACACTGACGGATTTTGCAGTGAAAGACTGCCTCTATCGCATGCTTCGCATAGAGTTCACTGTGATAAAAGAAGAGGGATTACGGTGCGTGCAAGGGCATATGTTCGCTTTCACAGCGCTCCATTCGCGAATGGAATACGCACAATAGGCATGGTGAGCACTACAATATGCACCGTAGAATGCCTAGCGGAGGATGTATGTATATGGACACAAAACATAAACATCGTTCTGAAGTACGTTTCAATTCTTCTATTCTTAAACGTACAAATAACTTACAGAACTGTCATGACGTTTCACTATAAGCCAATATGGACGCAGTTGATGTCACGCCCTGGTCGAAAAAAAAAAAAAAAAAGGTTCAAATGGCTCTGAGCACTATGGGACTCAACTGCTGTAGTCATTAGTCCCCTAGAACTTAGAACTACTTAAACCTAACTAACCTAAGGACATCACACACATCCACGCCCGAGGCAGGATTCGAACCTGCGACCGTAGCAGTCGCACGGTTCCGGACTGCGCGCCTAGAACCGCGACACCACCGCGGCCGGCTCGAAGGAATTCCTTCACACCGGCACGCAAGTACGACATTGCGCCGAAATCATTACAGCTATAAAGTTTTGCCAAGCCACTATTCACCCTTAGATAGGCCCTCAGTGCTATCCTCTCTGCTTTCTTTGCTATCAGTCTGAAGTTTGGGCTAGCGTAGCCTTTCGATAACGTTATATTATTTTTAAGCCTCGCTAATTTCCGTGGGAATTTCGACTGCAAATCTTAGTTCTGGTTACTGTTCCTTTCCAATTTTATTTCTGTACTGATTTTTTATTCAAGTTTTTTACCTTCCTCTCCTACAAGCAGGTTACACGAATGCGATGAAGAGTTTCAACTCAGCCTTATACACTATGTGATCAAAAGCATCCGAACACCCCAGAAACATACGTTTTTCATATCAGGTGCATTGTGCTGTTACCTTCTGCCAGGTACTCCACATCAGCGACCTCAGTAGTCATTAGACATCGTGAGAGAGCAGAATGGGGCTCTCCGCGGAACTCACGAACTTCGAACGTGGTCAGTGATTGTGTGACACTTGAGTCATACGTCTGTACGTGAGATTTCCACACTCCTAAACATCCCTAGGTCCACTGTTCCCGATGTGATAGTGAAGTGGAAACGTGAAGGGACACGTACAGCACAAAACCGTACTGGCCCGACCTCTTCTGTTGACTGACAAAGACTGACGACAGTTGAAGAGGGTCGTAATGTGTAATGGGCAGACATCTATCCAGACCATCACAGAGGAGTTCAAAACTACATCAGGAAGGCGGAAGCTGAGAAAACTTACATTTCATGGTCGAGCGGCTGCTCATAAGCCACACATCACCCCGGTAAATGCCAAACGACGCCTCGCTTGACATAAGGTCTGTAAACATTGGACTACTGAACAGTGGAAAAACATTGTGTGGAGTGACGAATCACAGTACACAATGTGCCGATCCGATGGCAGGTTGTGGGTATGGAGAATGGCCAGTAAACGTCATCTGCCAGCGTGTGTAGTGCCAACAATACAATTCGGAGGCGGTGGTATTATGGTGTGGTCATGTTTATCATGGAGGGGGCTTGCACCCCTTGTTGTTTTGCGTAGCACTATCACAGCACAGGTCTACATGGATGTTTTAAGCACCTTCTTGCTTCTCACTGTTGAAGTGCAATTCGGGGATGGCGATTGGGTTTTCCAACACGATCGAGCACCTGTTCACAAAGCACGGCCTGTGGCGGAGTGGTTACAAGACAATAACATCCCTGTAATGGGCTGGCCTGCACAGAGCCCTGACCTGAATCCTACAGAACACCTTTGGGACGTTTCGGAACGCCTAGCAGGCCTCACCGACCGACGTCGATACCTCTCCTCAGTGCAGTACTCCGTGATGAGTGGGCTGCCATTCCCTAAGAAACCTTCCTGCACCTGATTGAACGTATGCATGCGAGAGTGGAAGCTGTGATCAAGGCTAAGGTTGGGCCAACACCGTACTGAATTCCAACATTACCGATGGAGGGCGCTATGAGCTTGTAATTCATTTCTAGCCAGGTGTCCGGATATCGAGGCTGTGGGAGACGGCCGATGCACTTCCTTACCCTTCTCCTTCGCTAGTTTGTGCCACCTCTGTGGGTAGTCGCCTCGCCGCCGACGGAGCGTTAAAGGCTAAAGTTCCTTCTTTCCTTCGCTTTTCTGCTACGGTCGCCGGTTCGAATCCTGCCTCGGGCATGGATGTGTGTGGTGTCCTTAGGTTAGTTAGGTTTAAGTAGTTCTAAGCTCTAGGGGACTGATGACCACAGATGTTAAGTCCCATAGTGCTCAGAGCCATTTGAACCATTTTCCTTCGCTTTTGACCGATATGCACGGCTACGGAAACCTCTTCCTCAAGCTTCGCTAAATATTGCGTCCCAGTACAGTTCGTTAGTTCTGAAAGCATTTCTCTCAGAAGTCACATTTCTCTCTCTCTCTCTCTCTTTATTTTTTTTTTTTTTATTCACCCGCGGTAATATTGCTTCGATGTTTTCGTTGCTTAGCCGTCTTGTATGGTCTAGCTTTCTAGTTATCGGAAGTCATTCACTTCCCCTGCTGCTTTTTCTTTTCTACTTCTGATTTTAAACAAGCCTGGAGCTCTTCATTAGTTCCGTCCGTATTTTGTATATTGTTAGCGCAAATTTACTGCTGCGTACCCTACGCACTCTGTGGAACTCTTCACTTCAGTCCTCCTGACTCTCATGCAAAAGAGATGTTTCGTCGGCGGACGTGTGCAACAGTACTTCGCCTTTCTGTTCCCTAGCAGAAGTTTCCTTTCATTTCATTCATCCCAAGTTTGTCTGCCCCGCGCGAGAGTGTCAGTGAGACATCGGAAAAACTCAGTTCCCAGACTCTTGAGATAGACTTAAACTATTCCGAGAAAGTCTACCAACAGAGATTGAAGAAGAGGCTTCAGGTGATGACTCTAGGAATATACTACAACCTTCCACATATCGTTCACACAGAACAGGATTAGAATAATTACAACACGTACAGAAGCATTTAAACAATCATTTTTGCGGCTCTCCGTATGTGAATACAACGGGAAAAATGCCCTGTAACAACTGTCACAATGGGACGTACCCTCTGCCATGCACTCCTCAGTGGTCTGTCGGGTATAGAAGTAGATGTAGATGGGAAGGAACACGTGTGCGCCATCCCGTCTGTCAATCGTGTAGACTTTGTTCTGTCCGTAGTCGTAATTTTAAAGCGTTTGCATATCGTATTTGCTGAGGTGGGGTCCGCCCCCGGTAGCTGAGTGGTCAGCGCGACAGACTGCCAATCCTAAGGGCCCGGGTTCGATTCCCGGCTGGGTCGGAGATTTTCTCCGCTCAGGCACTGGGTGTTGTGTTATCCTGATCATCATTATTTCATCCCAATCGACGCGCAAATCGCCGAAGTGGCGTCAAATCGAAATACTTGCACACGGCGAAAGGTCTACCCGACGGGAGTCTAGTCACAGAGTCTAGTCACACGACATTTCATTTCATTTCTGAGGTGGGAGGATGGGACCAATCCACAATTTGCCTAGACGAGCGTGGAAAACTGCCTGAAAACCGTGGTCAGACCGGCCTTTGCACCAGCATCGGTCGCCGATCTGCCACGTGGGATGCGATACGCACATGCCTAACGCCCGCCCCCGTACATTGGAAGGTAGCGCGCAGCGCGCTACGCTAAACGAGCCATCTGAAACTGTATATGTGAAAATTGGAGTCCGCAACTTACATGGGGAGGGCACGACGTTTGGATCACGGATTTACTTCAAACTTTGTATATTTTAGTACGCCATTGAAACTAGCACTAAGGCGCACTACTCTGGCAGTACCGACGAGCAAATCGCAAGAGAAGTTTTACACGTCTACTCTGTAGGTGATGTATCTGTGCGAAGGGGCCGGCAGCAAGAAGTCGTTGTAGTGAAGCGACTTCCCAGAGGGCCGTCAACGAGCCGACTCTTTGAATGCCGCCATCTACATTTGTTCATCACTGGTCACTTATACGACATCTGAGAGGTAACATAATGAAAAAAAAATTCCACATTCATTTTCACGAAGTAGTAGGGAATTTCGTACGTAACTTGACTGTTTACCATTTCTAATTAAATTTTCAAGGACGAGGGACAGGCTTGCAAAGCCTAAGTCAAACCTCGATACATAATGATGCGAATGACGTTATTCACAATTAGTAATATAGTAAATAACAAGGTGCCAGACCACATGAGTAATGCAGAATTACTCGTCGGATGTGCTCTCGACATCACACGTTGCAGAACGATATTTGCCATACAGACATGGGAAGCAGTAATTGAAACTTCAGGCAAATAGTTAATCCAAACAGACGTGATTTTTTTCCATTGTATTACTTCTCAAATGTCATGTAAATTAAATAATATGATCAGTGATGAAAAAATACAGGTGTCGAACCGTCGCCTCATAAACGTCTGTATTCCGAAGCTCGAACGCTAAGTACCATTTTTTTATAAAAAAAATCTCATTTTGTTCGTTGTTTGTTGCATTTGTTCGGTATGGACATTCGTTCAAGTTCATCGTTGATCCGTGCACTCTCTGAGCTACCATACCGGCCAAACGCTTGAGTACCATGAACTCTAATTTCCACACCTACTCACAGATACATAAGGCGCCTAATAACAGAATCGTAAAACTTATCTTGCGATTTTTTTCGGAACTGGCACAGAAGAGCAGCTTCTTAGTTGCACATTATGTTGTTTTAATGTCCCGCTAAAGTTGTACAAGTTTGAAGTAAATCCGTGATCCCAGCGTCGTGCCGTCCCCTTTTTAGTAAGGACCGTGGTTGACATGGTACGTGGAAACGCCTTTTTTTGTCCCATAAGAAGCGCTGCGAACTGTCTGCCATGCAGCGCACTATTAACTTTCCAACCAAACACAAGGCGAAGCGGCAGTGACGCAGGCAGAGCTGTTACCAATTGGGAATAAATTCGACGGCGGGGGACTCGCCGGTTACAGCACGCATCTTGCAACCGAGGGAAACCTGCAGGAAAGCTTGGACGGAACCGCAGGATTGCAAGTATTTTCGATTTATTTCTATAACAGTGGTGTCCTCTGTTACAGGCAGAGATCTAAAGTGTAGGGAGGCAGTGTAGTGGCTGCAGGGTGGTGCAGGCCCCGCCTGGGAGGACACGATACTCTTTGATCGGCACTTCACTCTCGAGATTTACTTTAGAAACACTCGAAGGAATGCGGTGCACTAGACACAGCCATAAGCAGTTTCTGCCATTTTTTTACAGTTTTTGCTGTTGCTGCACAGAATTTGCAAATATTTCGCGTTCTGCACATTTAAGTGCGGTATAATACAGTATATTCAGGCAGAGAATTCTGTGGTGAGTAAAATGCTATATATTTTTAGAACTATTTATATAACAAGTGGGTATCTGAGTCCTGCTTCAACCAATCGTGCACTGTCTTGTGCGTTGAAACGGAAGACCTCGTACACATGGAACTGAGTTCCTTTGATGTCACCATAATTATACCTGTCTTGAAAACGCGAATTTCTGTTAGTTTCCAATAGCTTTTATTGCAAAATGTGATTAAATTGTAACTGGTTTTTGGTAATACTTTTGGCTAGTTTGATTTCACCTACTGATTACTGGTCTCCAGTAAGGTAGTAAAGTAAGCTATACACTCTCAACAACACCTCGATTGCGACGCTTTTAAATTTCAATCGAATATTCGTTCGTAAGTTCACGACCTTGTTGTATCTCCGAACATATTTTAATATCTGGAAAAACCTTAATTTTCCGCAATAATTTCTGGCATTTCAGAAGAAGACTGCAGCGCATAAAAAGTGAGCGCCATGTGTGCTCATTACCTACCTGGGGCCCTGTAAGAGTCCAGCAAGTTTGTACTTGGTATTTAGGAATAACACGCATGGCTAAATTAGCGACTTAAATAGCTGAATTAACATTAAAGGAGCTCACTGCATACGAAAAGTATACAACAATAAAACGCTGCTTCAATCGCGTACCTATACGATCAACACTATGCGGACTCCTATTAGTGGACATTAACAGGGGGCGCGTCTGTCCACCCTTCGTCCTTACACGACATCTCCACCTATGCTGGGGACACAGCATGTGACTTGGCTGGGTATCTACGGAGGAATGGCACACGCTGGAGTCCGGAGCGAAGTGAACGATCTAAGTGACCCAGAAGGTGCTCCAGCTCACTTCAGGTCGGCACTCTTGGTAGACCAGTCCAGTTCAGGAACGTTACTGTCCAGCAGCCAAGCACTGCCTCATACAGAGAGTGCTCGTCTCCGAACGCTTTTCCTACACTCCGGAGCTCTGGTGCTACTTTTAGTCATTTTCTACTGGACGACAGCACGTAGTACGAACTGAATAGCAGTTTTGGTTTATACTCCGATCTGACTGTGTGACATCTGTAGGTTTGGGTGTCAGATACAGCTGCGCGGAATCATCAAAACGATTACCACTAACGGAAAAACAGCCATGTAAAAGGTGCCTTCCACACGATGATATAGAATACTTATCGAAATGCGCTGTGGACGAAACAAAACTTCCTGACTGATGCATAATTAACAGTAGCTGATCTCACAACATGTTTCTTAATGGGTGTGACTGCTAGCTACATAAAGATATTTTGTCAGCAAGTAGCATTCTCAGAGTTTCTCGGTTTCTGTGTATGCAGCTACCAATCACTAACCTGATAGCGTTCTATCCTTTGACCTCCTCACTCGAGGAAGCAGTCGCTGCACCTGCATATCTACAGTCGCGGGCCAGAGGACTGTTTTTCCCCGTCACTCGCCGAAGGTCAAGCCGGCAACGCCTAACGCATGTTCAGATAATGTTACAACGCTTGGCCGGAAAAAGGAAAACCATGCCAATGTTACGGAATTTGAGTTTCAGTATCAGCCGCTGATTACTTTCCACAAAAAGTCAATTTCTACAAAATTCCAGAACTGCGTAGTATTAATGTCAGTAAGTTGTACTTTTGTATTTAGGTTTAGTTTGATATAAAAATATTCTCTAGAGGTTTCTGTCAAGTTATCCCTTTAAATTTTCAGTTTACTAAATAAAAGTGATTTTTCTTCTAAAACCTGTAAAAACATTTTAGATGAACTGACCTACACTAAACTGGCAGCGCACTATAGTCAACAGATGTAGTAAGGAAGCTGTACCAAAATTCTAGAGAACAGTGTAAAGTGACAAAAGTACTGACGGTAGAGAAGAGGCGGTCCAGAGGTCACAATCGACTCTCAGTTCCGTTGGAAAAATTCTGTAAGTCACACTTTAAAGAGTTATCGAACGGATGTTTTTGTACAACGTAGGGTACAGTTCTGATCAGGCAAAAATTGCGAAAATTATTAGTCTTCGACAATGTAAATTATTTTGTAATCAAAAAAGGTCCCTGTGCGTGCACTGCTGCAGAAGCTGGACGCATTCCCAGTGCAGGTGTATATAGGGACCAACGTAGGGGCATTAACCTTCGATTGTTAAAATTTATTTCGGACATGTTTGAAAAATAAAAGGTCAAAAACTGTCTTCCTTTATCATAAATAATACACATTAACTAACAAAAACATTTAAGTTTAGTGTCCCACGAGCATAACCAGATCCATGTTTTCATCTGAACCTAGCGCTTTGCCGGCCGTTGTGGCCGAGCGGTTCTAGGCGCTTCAGTCCGGAATAACGCGGCTGCCTCGATCGCGGATTCCAATCCTGCCTCGAGGGTGGACTTGTGTGATGTCCTTAGGGGACTGATGACCTCAGATGTTAGAACCATTTGAACCTAAGGTTTTTCAGAGTTGCATTTTTAATTTTAGAACCAATGTTTTCTACATTGTATGAAGTTTTCTGCGGCATATACGTCCCACTACATACAAATTGTGTACAGACCAGCATAATCACTGAGGTACATAGTATGTTTCAAAACATTTGCCTATGATGTGTAAGAAAACACAATTAGTTACTTCAGACATTCTTGGAATGGAGAAGATGGTGGTTCGGTCTGGCTTTCGTGAAATAGAAGCACTGTAAACACACGCCGGTCCATTCGATAGCTCACAGACTTGTATATATCCACACCATGGGCCGCTGCATTTTTGTCCAAGTTTCACATCATCTCACTACATGCTAGCTGTAGACATACACTACGTGATGAAAAGGATCCGGCCACCCCCAAAAGCAAACGTTTTCCACATTACGTGCATTATGCTGCCACTTACTGGCAGGTACTCCATATCGGCGACCTCAGTAGTCATTAGGCATCGTGACAGAGAAGAATGGGGTGCTCTGCGGAACTCACGGACTTCGAACGTGGTCAGGTGATTCGGTGTAACTTCTGTGATAAGTCTGTACGCGAGATCTCCACAGTCATAAACATCCCTGGGTCCACTGTTTCCGATGTGATACTGAAGTGGAAACGTGAAGGCACACGCACGGACCTCGTCTGTAGACTGACAGAGACCGCCGATAGTTGAAGAGGGGTCGTAATGTGTAATAGGCAGACATCTATACAGACCGTCGTACAGGAATTCCAAACTGCATCAGGATCCGCTGCAAGTACTATGACAGTTGGACGGGAGGTGAGAAAACTTGCATTTCATGGTCGAGCGGCTGCTCATAAGCCACACATCACGACAGTAAATGCCAAACGACGCCTCGCTTGGTGTAAGGAGCGTAAACATTGGACGATTCAAAAGTGGAAAAACGTTGTGTGAAGTGACGAATCACGGTACACAATGTGGCGATCCGATGGCGGAGTGTGGGTACGGCGAATGCCCGGTCAACGGCGTCTGCCAACGTTTGCAGTGCCAACGGTAAAATTCGTAGGCGGTGGTGTTATGGTGTGGTCGTGGTTTTCATGGAGGGGCTTACACCACTTGTTGTTTTGCGCGGCACTATCACAGCACAGGTCTACACTGATGTTTTAAGCACCTTCTTGCTTCCCACTGTTGAAGAGCAATTCAGGGATGGTGATTGCATCTTTCAACACCATCGAGCACCTGTTCATAAAGCGCAACCTGGAGTGGTTACACGACAATAACATCCCTGTAATGGACTGGCCAGCACAGAGTCCTGACCCGAATCCTGTAGAACACCTTTGTGATGTTTTGGAACCCCGACTTCGTGCCAGGCCTCAGCGACCGACATCGATACCTCTCCTCAGTGCAACTCTCCGTGAAGAATGGGCTGCCACTTCCCAAAAAAGCTTCCAGCACCTGATTGAACTTACGCTTGCGAGAGTGGAAACTATCATGAAGGCTAAGGGTTGGCCAACACCATACCAGGGTGTCTACGTGGACAAGAAAAAAAAATTCCCGGATTTTTCCCGGATTCCCCGGTTAAAAACACAATTTCTCCCGGATGAAATTACGTATAAAGCGGGTGAAAATACATCCGTGTTAAGTAACAGTATGCTTTCCCTCGGAGCTGTAAAACCTATCAGTCCTTTGAATCGTAAAGGTCTTAAACCGGCGGAGGACGTAGCAGCACTTTAGGAAACGAAATCCAGGAAAAACAATGCGTTTGGAAAGTTGTTTGATGCGAGACAATAAGCACAAAGTTTATTTTCGTATTGCGAAAGTATATACACAAATTCCACAAATTACAGCACGGTAGCTTCCGAAACTCTAAAATAGAGATTGCGTTGAGCGATGCACTTTTGTCAGCCAGTCATAGCTCATGTCACGTGATCTCGCTAGCGAATGACGGCAGTTTTTCAGAGCACGAGGCCTACGAGAAAGACAGGCCGCGGCGCGTACGTTACGAAGGTAGGCCGAGCTCGCTCAAATCAGCTAAGTGCGTTTCTACACCGGTTAACTCGTAACTAGATGTGTATGTACGAACGAGAATTGCATCGTCTATTGGCATCCACTGTTATTAGTCCTACAATGATAGGACGTCCGTACGCCTACTAACAGGCTCTAATTTGGCAATTAAAATCGTTCCAAAATGATTATCAGTTGCGTAGAAAAGTCGAGCTGTTCTGGCATGAAGAGGCTTGTGACATTCCTCACTAACACAGTATGCACATTTTTTTGAAGGTCAATTACACTTTTTGCCATCGATTGCATAATTTTTTATCTATGAAAGAACAACATTAAATATGAAAACTAACTTGAAGCTCGGTCTTTTTTTAGTGTGTGTTACATGTTAATTCATATCAAATATAAATGTGCCGGTAAAATTTTAAATAGTGGCATAAATGACTTACCTTCTGCGCCCGACATTTTTCAAATGGCTGATCCTCAAAGTGTTAAGTTTTGAATGAGAGTTATAACGCCCTGTGATTTAAGAAATTCACTGCACATTCTCACACGTAACATAAATCATCTTGCGTGGAAATGTAATTTGTAAGTAACGCATCTCAAGCCACTATTCGTAATATTTTCTGGTGATCTGTTAGAAATGTAAAGAATTGTGACGTGACGCACATCGAATGCACATTAGTTGTTACGGACGTACTGCATAATCTTCGACCTAAAGCCTTTGACACTTTTCGGTGTCGGCAAACTGGTCTGTGCATTGTGTGGATGACCCATTTCTATACAACTAAACTTTTATTTTGGTGTTATTCTCTGATTTATGTTTCATTGCTGCAGTATTATTCAGCAGTAGTGGACTAAAGCTCTTTGTCAGCGTATCAGATCTTACACGTCAAACCTACAAAACTTTAACTCAAATCTAAAACAATGAAAAATCCCGGAATTCTAAAAAATTCCCGGGTTTTTCCCGGATTTGTCCCGGATGAAAAAATTCCCTGGTTTTTCCCGGATCTCCCGGATGTCCCGGGCCGTATACACCCTGCATACTGAACTCTAGCATTACCGATGGAGGGCGCCACGAACTTGTAAGTCATTTTCAGCCAGGTGGCCGGATACTTTTGGTCACACAGTGTATATGAAGTGCAGTCGTCCCAACGGTCAAAAGTGCATATTACTTTAGTGCGACTTATCTATCCCATTAATCACGAAAGGGTTAAAAAGCCATTCGGTCGTCGCCGGTCGCACGTGATGGATGAGCCTCTCTACTCTCCAGAGAGTGCTGTAATTCCAGCCACGCCAGGGCGCTTAAGCCAGGGATGGCGTTAACGACCAGCGACTGGGGTGCTTTACGATCGAATTATCGCGCAGATTTTGTGCAAATATCTAAAAGGGAAGTTGCGAGCATTCACAATTTGCTTGATAGCCCGTGTTTTTGTTCCGACGTTCCCAGCTCTGAGTACCGCCCGTAGTGTTACAGAGAACCGCGTGGCAAGTGGTGAAGCTGAGTGGCCGCATTTAAGGCAAGCAAATAACACTACTTAATTCACAGATGGAGTGATAATTAGCAGTACTTGCAACTTCGGGTAGAAATCGTCTATGAAATGTGTCGAGTCCAAATAACGGTAGGGAAAGTCAAATGAAATCCAAAATTGTTAATTTGGGTGTGTGAAATTAAAATTATATGTAATATAGATGATAGTAGACTTTCATTTGTCGTCTTAGTACCTGATTCCTCTGGATAATAAATAGAGAGTTGCAACAGTTTCTGGCTGTCCGCACAAATGATTTCCCGGCTATTTTACAATACAGTGCATTTAAAAATAGCACAAATGATGTGAATGAAGAGAAACTGACTAGCGCCCAAACAAGAACTAAAAAAATACATAGACGTCGCCCTAGATTCAGCTCTTCTGTAGCACATATGCTACATCCAACTACTGTATTATGTTTTCCTTCTCATCCAATTAACTGAACTCCTTGAGCCTGACGATATGGTGTACTTTACAGCCTGTGCCTTTTGTGGAGCGTTAAATTTCGTTTCTGGAAGCTCCCAATAAGTTTCATCATATAACTGAAAAAAGGTGTTTCTCAGAGTGTCGTCATAGCTTCGAGAAATGATGGTAATTTCTGCTTGTATTCAGTAATTTTGAGCAAGCGTGTGTCTAAAATATGCTGCTGCAATATGCTGATATACCGTATACCACCGAATAAATGATTGATTGTTTCCTCCCAACAATACGGCGTCGCTTTTTTTTCGATGTAGCTTTAGGTTTACAATCGGCGACGACCTACCTGTCACAGTCAAAAGAGAGAATAAAAGAGCAAGAAGAGTGTGAAGAAGAAGAAGAGAAGGAATGATGACAGAGATGACAACGACCCAGAACACCAGGCCTGTACCATCGCCCCGGCGAGGTTCGAGTCCTTCCTCGGCCATGGATGTGTGTGTTTGTCCTTAGGATAATTTAGGTTAAGTAGTGTGTAAGCTTAGGTACTGATGACCTCAGCAGTTAAGTCCCACAAAATTTCACACGTATTTGCACATTTTGTACCATCACCAACTGCAAACATGTTACATTCCTTGAATCTACCTGAGATGACGAATAGAACACAAGAAAGTTGTTTTCGTTTGAGGGTTATCTTCATGCAAGGATTTCACAATCTGCAGTGAGATAAATGCAAAATAGATCACCGTTTCACAGAGAAAAGGAAATGTTTCAAGAAATTCCGTAAGAAATTTGTAGAATTATGAAAAATTTTCTGATTTTATTTTAAGGTATAATAAGAAAATAAGGTTTTGTGATACTTGCATAAACGTATTTATGTGTTTCATTTCTCAGTTTATAAATAGAATCCAGAAAAGCTATTCCTGAAAACATATTTTTAATGGGATAAAAGTGTATCAGAATCCTGACGTAGCACACATCTGATGTTTTGATGAATTCCAAAAATTTCTTAAATTTGGTATTTTTAGCCTTGTTTTGTAGGAGGACTACACACAGACCATCTCCATAAACTTGTCATTCACAAATTCTAAGGTCAAGACTGACGAGGTTCAGACATTTTACTGTTTCTTGGAATTATGGGTTTCGAACGGTTTGCTGTTTCGAACGGTTTGCTCACCACCAGATGGCTCCGTTGTACTTAGAGGTGGTATTTTTAGCCTCGTTTTGTAGGAGGACTACACACAGACCATCTCCATAAACTTGTCATTCACAAATTCTAAGGTCAAGACTGACGAGGTTCAGACATTTTACTGTTTCTTGGAATTATGGGTTTCGAACGGTTTGCTCACCACCAGATGGCTCCGTTGTACTTAGAGGACGGACTGGCGATCAGAAATTGAATGCTTTCAAACGGTTCAAATGGTTCTGAGCACTATGGGACTTAATATTTGAAGTCATCAGTCCCCTAGAACTTAGAACTACTTAAACCTAAATAACCTAACTAACGGACATCACACACACCCATGCCCGTAGCAGGATTCGAACCTGCGACCGTAGCGGTCGTGCGGTTCCAGACTGAAGCGCCTTGAACCGCTCGGCCACACCGGCCGACCTTGAATGCTTTCAACGCCACGATTCCCTACACTGAAAACGTCTAAAACTGGTAAATTTATGTAAACGAAACGAAAGTCGAGGATAACTTCAAGTTGAGACTGTGTATCGCACATGTACTTACTGTGAATGTGTCGAAGATGCTTTGAAGGCTAGCGGTCTAAGGCGCTGCAGTCATGGACTGCGCAGCTGGTCCCGGCGGAGGTTCGAGTCCTCCCTCGGGCATGGGTGTGTGTGTGTGTGTGTGTGTGTGTGTGTGTGTGTTTGTCCTTACGATAATTTAGGTTAAGTAGTGGGTAAGCTTAGGGATTGATGACCTTAGCAGTTAAGTCCCATAAGATTTCACACATTATCTTTGAAGGCTTGCGTTTTATCCGTGTAGCATGAAACGTTACATCGAGTAATATAACGATGAACAAAACCTTCGAAACCGATAATGGCACGAAACAATAAAATGTATTGAACAAAAATATCATCAAGTTAGCAGTTGCTAGATGTTTTTATCAGGTAACTATATAATTGTAACACACTTTAAAAATGGTAAAAAGGTTGTAGATTACACGTGTAGCTGCTCAGAGTTGAGGAAGATTTTATGGCACCTTCCATCGGAGATTAGTAAATCGCTCTTGACGTCCATTTACCTCCTCCTCGATGTAGTCTTTCCGTCGTGTATAGTCACACCGAACCGTAGAAATTTTCCGAGAGTCGCTTACAGGACGGAAGATAGCCGGTTCGTTCTTCTACAGGCCGCTCACTTACTTCTTGACTGTGGCGACTTCTGCAGACTGCCGGCTACTGGTGGAGACATCCCGGAAGGCCCGTGGCCGCAGATTAACGTGGCGCGGTAATTAGCCAGCGCCGCGGGCCTGAGGGGGGGGGGGGGGGGGGCTTTTATCGCCGCCGGCTCTGATTATGTGGGGGAAGGGGGGGGGGGGGGGAGCTAGAGGCGGGTAACTGGCAGAGCGCGACCGCTGCTTAACGAGATACGCGGCCGCACTTCTCTTTACAAAGTCTGTGGGAGCGCAGTACGCCACAAGTTGCGTTAAATTAGTCCCAGCAACTCTGAAACTTATCCCCCCATCTTTTCTCAACTCTGGCTTACACTTCACCTTTCACACCTTTTCTATCCTCTTTCCTTACATTTTTAAGCCATCAGTCTGTCTGCTCTTTCGTCCTCTGTCTCTTGTTACTTAATCGCAATCTTTTATAATTTCTGCCTATCTCTTTCACTGCACAGTTCAAGCACTGCCAGTCTCTCCGGATCCCCACTTAACCTCTGTATACCTCCTTTACAAATACGAGAGTCACTCCAAAAGAAATGCACACTATTTTTTTTTAAATCCATCTTTTATTCTACATGTCTGAAACTTTTACAGTTGGTAGATACATCCTTTAAGAACAATATTTTCATTTGTCCACATAATTTCCATCCCTCTCAACTGCCTTACGCCATCTTGGAACCAGCGCTTGTATACCCGCACGGTAAAATTCTAGACCAACCTGTTGGAGCCACTGTTCGGCAGCGTGCACAAGGGAGTCACCATCTTCAAACTTTGTTCCACGAAGAGAGTCTTTCAGTTTCCCAAAGAGATGATAGTCACATGGAGCCAATTCAGGACTTTAAGTAGGGTCTTTCAATGTTGTCCATCCGAGTTTTGTGATCGCTTCCATGCTTTTTGACTGACATGTGGCCGTGCATTGTCGTGCAACAGCAAAACATCCTGCTTTTGCCGATGTGGTCGAACACGACTCAGTCGATCCTGAAGTTTCTTCTGTGTCGTCACATATGCATCAGAATTCCACTTGGCACGATGTCCACAAGCAAGAGTCCTTCGGAATCGAAAAACACCGTAGCCATAACTTTTCCAGCAGAAGGTGTGGTTTTGATTTTTTTTTCTTGGGTATATTTGCACGATGCAACTCCACTGAACGCCTCTTCGTCTCTGGTGAAAAATGGTGGAGCCTTGTTTCATCCATTCGGGAGGACGACGGTTCAATCCCGCGTCCGGCCATCCTGATTTAGGTTTTCTGTGATTTCCCTAAATCGCTCCAGGCAAATGCCGGGATGGTTCCTTTCAAAGGGCACGGCCGACTTCCTTCCCCGTCCTTCCCTAATCCGATGAGACCGATGACCTCGCTGTCTGGTCTCCTTCCCCAAAACAACCCAACACCCTATTTTCATCACCTTTTTTAACGCCAACACTTTGTAACCTCCCAGCAAATATACAGAGTGATTCAAAAAGAATACCACAACTTTAGGAATTTAAAACTCTGCAACGACAAAAGGCAGAGCTAAGCACTATCTGTCGGCGAATTAAGGGAGCTATAAAGTTTCATTTAGTTGTACATTTGTTCGCTTGAGGCGCTGTTGACTAGGCGTCAGCGTCAGTTGATGCTAAGATGGCGACCGCTCAACAGAAAGCTTTTTGTGTTATTGAGTACGGCAGACGTGAATCGACGACAGTTGTTCAGCGTGCATTTCGAACGAAGTATGGTGTTAAACCTCCTGATAGATGGTGTATTAAACGTTGGTATAAACAGTTTACAGAGAATGGGTGTTTGTGCAAAGGGAAAAGTTCTGGACGGCCGAGAACGAGTGATGAAAATGTAGCACGCATCCAGCAAGCATTTGTTCGCAGCCCAGGAAAATCGACTCGCAGAGCTAGCAGAGAGCTGCAAATTCCACAATCAACTGTATGGAGAGTCCTACGAAAAAGGTTAGTTATGAAACCTTATCGTCTGAAATTGGTTCAAGGCAGGCAGCCCGTGACAGAGCACTTCATCACTGGCCTCCAAGAAGCCCTGATCTTACCCCCTGCGATTTTTTCTTATGGGGGTATGTTAAGGATATGGTGTTTCGGCAACCTCTCCCAGCCACCATTGATGATTTGAAACGAGAAATAACAGCAGCTATCCAAACTGTTACGCCTGATATGCTACAGAGAGTGTGGAACGAGTTGGAGTATCGGGTTGATATTGCTCGAGTGTCTGGAGGGGGCCATATTGAACATCTCTGAACTTGTTTTTGAGTGAAAAAAAAAACCTTTTTAAATACTCTTTGTAATTATGTATAACAGAAGGTTATATTATGTTTCTTTCATTAAATACACATTTTTAAAGTTGTGGTATTCTTTTTGAATCACCCTGTATTTAATGGCAATGACAATAAATGAGAACTAGCAAACTGAACCAAGTGTAAGCTCCCCACAAAAAATGTAACTCAATTCAATAAAAATGAAATCTCAGTGACAATGAAAACGCAAATAGACCTAAATGTCGATCTTAGGCCCTGTTCTTACCTCAGTAAAATTGCATCTGCTCTTATTTTTCGCCATAGCTTGGAGGAAATGCATCGCAAAAATTCTTTGAACTAAGTAAATTTTTTCTTTAAGGAAATGCATGGGTAATTTTCTTTCAATAAAATGTTTGTTTTGTTAAAATGCTTGGTTTGAAAACAAAATTATTATTGGGGCGATTCTTGAACAAATTAATTACACTTAAGATGCATTACATTATCAGATGAGCGCAATGCTGCTTCATTACCTTATTTAAAAAATATACCTCGTCCTGAATCTTGACCAGAGTCCCATGTCGACGCCCGCCGACTCCTCACACACAACAGCACCTACCGACTCCCTACATGCAACTGAACTCTCTCGCAACTCGACCGCAACTGCTACTGCCGACTCCCTACATGAAACTGAACTCTCGCGCGGTCAAGCGCAGACTAGCAACGATAAACAACTCTCTGGTCAGAGATTCTGTCATGCCTCGCCATCGCTGCTACATAACATACGTGTTTCAACTTTCAGTATTCTGCAAACACTCCCTTTCCGTATCCCAAAGTAACGTGACAATTCGTTCACTGTGATGCGTCTGTCAGCAGTCACCAATTCGTTAACTCTCTGCACATTGTCTGGAATGCGTGCAGTACGAGGCCTGCCGCTGCGAGGACAATCCTCAATATTGCCGTGCCCGCTTTCATCACGTAACCTGCCTGCCCACCGACTATCTGTACTGCGATCGACAGCAGCATCTCCATACACCTTTTTCAAACTCTTGTGGATGTTTCCCACTGTCTAGTTTTCACAGCACAGGAATTCTATGACAGCACGTTGCTTCTGACGAACGTCAAGTGTAGCAGCCATCTTGAAGACATGCTGTGACGGCGCCACTCACGGGAACAGGTTGAACTAAGTTTGAAAACAAGCGGGAAGGATGTATCTACACACTGTACAACTTTCACACATGCAGAATGAAAAAAAGTCGGCCGGAGTGGCTTTGCGGTTCTAGGCGCTACAGTCTGGAGCCGAGCGACCGCTACGGTCGCAGGTTCGAATCCTGCCTCGGGCATGGATGTCTGTGATGCCCTTAGGTTAGTTAGGTTTAATTAGTTCTAAGTTCTAGGCGACTGATGACCTCAGAAGTTAAGTCGCATAGTGCTCAGAACCATTTGAACCAGAATGAAAACTGTATTTTTACAAAAATAGTGTGCATTTCTTTTGGGGTGACCCTCGTATGACACAAATTTTAGGAAGCGTCAAAACATTCACAATCTCGTAACCGCCGTGTCGTAAGGGAATTCTCTGGAAGACCAAAACTCAGCTGTGCAAGCGATCAGTATAATGTTCTCGTGACTGTAGCAAACGAGAGTCCTTAGACTTTCCCGCCATAAGACATAAACACATCAGTGAGCGTGAACACTGACGGTGTCCCCACATCCGAGAGGCAGGTCTGGAGGCTGACTCCAGTAAGCGCTACACGCGGGAAGGCT
Organism: Schistocerca piceifrons; assembly: GCF_021461385.2. Taxonomy (NCBI): domain Eukaryota; kingdom Metazoa; phylum Arthropoda; class Insecta; order Orthoptera; family Acrididae; genus Schistocerca; species Schistocerca piceifrons. Next base: position 17,834,867 of record NC_060145.1, read on the forward strand.
TGTCGCTGACTGGAATGCGACTGTCTCTGTGTATTTCCGTACATACTGTAGGAAGACCTGGAACTGAACATTTATCGGGCACCTTCCAATAATATCACTGGAAGGAAATTCCATATCAACATGCCAGTCAGACGTAACTGGAAAGGAAAACAAAGAGTTACGCGAGCACTCGAAGCATACGTCCCGCTCCAGCTGGACAAACGGTATTTAAGGAACTGTAGTCTGCCCTTGTCTAACGTTATATGTGAATGACAATACATAATGGCTCTGAGCACTATGCGACTTAACGTCTGAGGTCATCAGTCGCCTAGAACTTAGAACTAATTAAACCTAACTAACCTAAGGGCATCACACATATCCATGCCCGAGGCAGGATTCGAACCTGCGACCGTAGCGGTCGCTCGGCTCCAGACTGTAGCGCCTAGAACGCACGGCCCTCCGGCCGGCGACAACACATACTGTTTCATACGTAGTCGTATATGAATGAGAGAGACAGAGAGAGAGAGAGAGTAGTGGGAGCAGTAAAATAAAGCACGGCCATACTTGCACGATGTCCAATTAAGTCCACGTGTAGCGCTTTCATTACAACCATTACATTCGTGGCGTGTAAACGATCTCGTAAAAGCGGTAAGCTTGGTACGACATGAGCTGCAGTGGCGGCCATTAGTCTTACGTGCGCAATATGACAGACGATGATCTCACCTGCTACGTGCCGTCCCTTTCTCCTCAATTTCACGGTGAGTACGACTGAAAAAATTTACGCGCAGCTTATTCCTTATAACCATTACTTAAGTGTAATGAATCACGTCACATGAATGCCATACAGTAGCACACAAATGTACTGTAGACGCTGATACGAATACCGGAAGTTTTAGAGCAGACACTTGTGAAAGGCATCGCACTGATTCGTTCGTGTTTCCCGTTAACGGGCGGTGTGCACTGCGAGCGAATTTTCTTGTAGTAAGAAAGTTTATGACCGTCAAACACTCGAGTACAACGTTTCTGCGGCCAAAGCAGTTTCGTCTTATAAGTCTCTCCAACAGTGCTGTAAAGAAAATGAACAAAACACTGTATTACAAGTAGACAGACAAAAAAATCATGTCGGTAAACTATACAAATACGTTGCTAACGCCACACACAATTAAAACTGGTACGACGGAATCAGTTTGCAGCAGGGCTACGTCATAGTATGTGGATACTGGGATGCATCCTACCATCTCTTCGGCATTCGACCCTTACTCAAGTTGTATTTCTCGCGAATCTCTTGGGCAGTGGAGAGTACCAAGCGAATTAAAAAAATCACAGATCAGTCCAGTATATACGAAGAATAAAACAACGGGCCCGAAAGACTAATAAACGTGAGACTGACGCAAAATTCTTGAGGGTATTTTAAGATCGAATACAATAATTATTCTTGAGATAGGAAAGTTTCTAGCCACAAATTAATAATAATATAATATGTGGTGCTCACCCACGATCATCTAGTAGACATCTGTTTAAAGAGTTGGGCTTTCTGACTAGTGCTTCACAGTATATTTATTGGCTCATGACTTTGTTGTAAATAACACACTACAGTTCAAAAGGAACAATGACGTTCAAAACTGCAACACCAGAAGGAAAAGTTACATTCACAGCTGCACATTAAGGTTGTCCTCAGCACAAAACGGGTGCACAGCGCTGCAATAAAATTTCTGATACTTACGCAGTGATATGAAATGTCTGACAGACAGCAAAGGAAAATTTGACAACAAACTGAAGAAGTCTATCGTTGGCAAATCCTATTCTATAGAATACTTTCTGTTATTATAATGTGTAAAAGGTGGTGGGTAGGGATTACTAACTCATACATGGTGTTTCACGTTTGATGTTACACACTTCTAGAGGTTGTAGAGGCGCTCAGTAGATCAAGTTTTACATGGGAAACCATGTCCGCAAACGTCATCCGAGGACGCTACAGAGCCTTATAGGTACAGGCACCGGCGCCTGTAAATGTATGTAATTACAGGGTGGTGATGATACAAACTTTCTAGGAAGATGGAGAAAGACAAATGCATTAATTTGAGATAAGGCTCCCTGTACCGGAGACGAATGCGAAAACTGTTTGGATACCTGACAGTGGAAAACACGTACTGGTACTGTTGTTGCTAAGATTGTACGCTAGGCAACTTTCAGAGGTGGTGGGTGGTGTGGAACAAAGCAAGGAAAAAAATGTCCGGTAAAAATAGACACTGAAATGCATACCAGAGGAGTACCAGCACTCGCTCGTCCTCGCGAGTGTCAAACACATCTACCTCTTCGGAACAAGTGTCCATATCACTTACGAGCTCGTTGCATTTCATGTCGCGTTGCAGCGTTACGCCGTCTGGGGTGGCCGAGCGGTTCTAGGCGCTACAGTCTGGAACCGCGCGACCGCTACGGTCCCAGGTTCGAATCCTGCCTCGGGCATGGATGTGTGTGATGTCTCTAATTTGGTTGGGTTTAAGTAGTTCTAAATTCTAGGGGACTGATTTTTTTCATTATTGCGTCTAGATATTTAATGGATGTGACCGTCTCTGGGTTTGTGCATGGGGCAAATAAAAGTGGTCCAGAGAAACAGAATTCCAGGGTACAAAGAAACAGAGCAGACGAGAGGAAATACAGTGCTAAACTGTTTATAGGAGATGTTGAAAGTGACCACCGTTCATCTCCTGGCACTTTTGAGCCTCGGTCAGCAAGCTGCTGAAAGCGCATCGAAGCTGAACTACTGCAGCCGCGTCCGAACTGTTATGATGCAGTTGTTGAAGACTACGAGGGTTGTTACGATACACCTCACTCTTGAGGGCTCCCCACGCAAAGTAATCGCACGCTGACAGTCAGGGGACCTGAGTGGCCACCTAGGGCCGCGATAAGACTGAACTCTTCTAACAACTCTGTCACTTTGAGAACTCGTTCGCACGATCAACGTGATATGCTTGTCTCTTGCGACAGGCGTGGGTCGGTTTGGTAGGACTCTGAAGCGTTTTCCGGTGAACTGCAGCCACCCTTTATGGTGTGCGGGCACGTTTGGGAATGTTTTTAGACTTAACAGTGATCCTGTCTACGCCATTTCCAGACTAAAGGATCCCTGACACCCTTTGCTGGCACTCTAACACCATTAACATTCTCAGCAAACAACTGACCACACCGTTTCCACGACTTCGTTGTCACGTAACTCCCCACAACGAACACCCGCTGTTCCACTGTGAGCACCATCGTCTCCTTCGCACTGCTCCACTCACACTGACACAGCCCACACTACCCTCTGAACTGGTGTGGATCATGTGGCAGGCATACAAGTCGTGTGCGCGTCACGGGGTCTGGTTATATGCATACATTCACGTCAAATCGTGTCCACTCCTCCGGGCCACTTTTATTTGCCCCACGCTGTATTTAGAACTACGTAACGTGCTTGTAATTCGCCCTGCAGAATCACTTTAAGTACAATTTCTGATTCTGGTATCTTTTTTCAGTTATACAAGCACATAGCGTCCCAAAGTGTCGAGTTTTTTTTATAGTAGTATTTCACCGCTGTCGCGTACTGCTGTTCATTTCGTGAAGAGCTCAACGGTGTGCTCTTTTTCTCCGCAACAGGGCAGCGAGCTACGACAGTGTCTGTTGTAGAAGACACGAGGTTAGCGTTGAGCCTGCAGCGCCTGTACAGAGGAGCTGTGGTGGCCCTCAGACAGCCACGGGTGACGCCTCCCGCAGGCCAGACTGCGTGTGCCACTACACCTATCTACTGGAAGATAGGTGGTCTATAATTGCGCGGAATATGGCAAGTGTACCGACGGAAGCGAGCATTAAGCCCCTAAGTGGGCACACGTCGTTGTGTATTTTTACGGTATTCCTACACATCTGTCGATCTAAGTAAGGCTTAAGCTATCCACAACAGTTCCCAACACTTTTCCGCGCGAGTCCGTCACGTAATCAAGAAGCGCGCTAACCGGAGATTGTAAGGTGCCTCTTACGTGAGGAAGACAATTTTACCAGTTTTAATAAAGTATTGTCTCTTATTGATGTATTCACGATAGTTAGGAAGTGCTGTAGTCCGTAGCCGGCCATGAGTCGGAGAGCATTTCCCATGCTGGCTGGCTGGCTGGCTAGGTGACGGCGCGACCATATGTCGCGCGTAGTGGGGTGGGGCTCGGCGCTGGACCGTAGCAGCAAGCGTCAGCCTGAGAAATATACACGACGGGAAGTACAGCCATCTTGGCGCCAAAGTCACCGATTCTGTTTATTTATACTTAATAATTAAAGTCATTTATGACAACATGAATACTAGGAGGAGCCTCTGGATGTTTAAAACTATTTATCATAATTTTGCCTCGTTAAAATTCACACCCGTTCATTAACAAATGCATATCTTAGTAAGTACGAACTTGATCGGAAATACACGAACTGTGACGAAACTAGTAAGAGATACGGACTGCGCGCCAAAGTCGGCAGTCGGCGTTAAGAGCTCTTCCTGTCTTGTTCGATGGTAGCCGTGCTCTCGGTTACGAGTAGTTTGTGAATGAGTGTTTCATTATTGATCTCATACGAATAAAAGTGATATTGCGGCATTCTGAATGTTAATTTCGAGTAAATAGATACCCCAAAGTTAACCGACAACAATTTCAGATAATTATCTTCCACCGACAGACACATCCAATGCGCCAATGAAGAATCTGCACGGGACGACATTTACGAGAGCTGCACCGCGCACAGGTAGGAGCAAATCCCACGATACGACCCACCAAGGCGGATCAAGGAAGTTCCGACATACACTCGCAAACTCCGGGTGGAAATGCTGACCAGTCGTACTGCACGTCACATACACCACCCTCTACGGACTCGCGGCTAAGCTGAGTAATAACGGTATCAGTTTAGAAGCGAGGGGATCTTGGAAGGTAACCAACTCAAACGTGGTCAGCTCGAAAGCTGTCGGTCAAACTTCACCACCAGGATTTGGCTGGCTTAGGGGGGCGTGCTGTGCAGCTGCAGGTCAGCAGACAATGTGTCACAGACGGTACCTCCACACAGCGCCTCGCTGTTGACCCTTCCAGCAAGTGGGGATGTTAAGACCAGCGTCCTCGTCGACGTTGTGCACGCCCGTCTCGTAATCCTCTTCTTTCCTTTCATGGCGCCCTCATCCAAACCATCACCTACTGAACACCGCTGTACACATGCAATCGCCATAACTATCCCCAAGATACGGGGTAGATGTGTGACACTAGGTAACAGGTCGAACGAAGGCAAAAACTGCTACGACCTCTTCCTGGACTGCAACACGAAATTGCTTATTCAGTGACTGATAACACACTGCGCAACAGAATTAAATCATCGCTTTTTCGAAACCCCGCACTGCCTTGCACTGCGAATCATAAGTTTGAAATCTGGCTCGAAGGCACGTAGAACCTTCCTCTTTAGTGGTGCAAAAGCGTGGAGCCCTGCGATGTCAGCCACAGGTGCAAGTGGCTCTGGGCACTGTGGGACTTAACTTCTGAGGTCATCAGTCCCCTAGAACTTAGAACTACTGAAACCTAACTAACCTAAGGACAGCACACAAATCCATGCCCGAGGCAGGATTCGAACCTGCGACCGCAGCGGTCGCGCGGTTTAACACTGTAGCGCCTAGAACCGCTCGGTCACCACGGCCGGCTCAGCCACCGGTTGAACGACGTTTCAGACAGCAAGCTGTCGACACACGCGCAGAAAACTCAGGATCCCAGAAGTTCGTGTGAAGTGTAAACTGGGTTAATGACGTGGCGCTGGCACGAAATTTCACCACAATTGTGCCAAACGGCACCGTGTACGTGTCAGCCCCTTCGATTACCTTCGGCTGCAGTTTGGCTGCCTTCAGGCGCTCGAGCAGCCGCCACGTTAAACTGGTGTCGTAGTTCCTGACAGGCAAATTTGTAACGTGCCCAATACACCTGCGTGTGTGTTGACGATCTGGGGGGTCTTAAGACGGACCCTTTGGTTTTTAATTGACGCACGTGTTAATGTTGCGCTCCCGTGTGATGACGCCACACGAGAGCAGAAAACTGGAGGAGTAAGAAAGCGTAACTGCCCTATACTGTTTCGGATTCCGTCGAATGTTTTTGAATGGCCCCTAGTGGTTCCACTCTGAACACGAGAGCAAAAATCGCCGTCGCACTGCACTCCAAAGGGGTGCGACCACGTTCAACTGGGATGAAGGCTTGAAACATCCGCGGGTGTCTGCAGTGTAAAGAACAACTTCCTGTTGGCCCATCGCAAGGTGAACTGTCGTTTTCGAGCGCGAAATATAGGGGAATCAACGACGAAGGGCAAGGGGTGGCCTCATTAACGCCCTTTGTGCCCCCTCCCCCTCCCCCATGAGGCCTTTCCGTGTCGATTTTGAGCGGCGGTGTGTCTGGAATGTCTTCCCCGGTCACTGATAAGGAAACCGCGTCATGTCAGCGCTGGCTGTGTCAGTTCCTACCTCCATCGCAGAGATGTCAAAAGAATTTTACTGCCGCCAACTTACATTTCACGGAAAGACCATAAAGATAAGGTAAGAGAGATTAGGGCTCGTACAGAGGCATATAGGCAGACATTTTTCCCTCGTTCTGTTTGGGAGTGGAACAGGGAGAGAAGACGCTAGTTGTGGTACGTGGTACCCTCCGCCACGCACCGTATGGTGGATTGCGGAGTATGTAGATGTAGATGTAGATGTAGATGTAGAAGTGGCGAAGTGTGGGTGAGGGCGGCTGTGACGACCTTCGCATCGTGCGACACGTCCGCGGTGGCCTTGGGCAGAATTGTCGTGGAATTTGGTGCCAGTGTGACGTCATTAACCCACCTCACAGCTCACACGAACTTCTCAGCTGTAACGTTAGGTCGCCATATTTTTGCAGCACTACAGAGGACGGCGGTGCGCACCTTTGTGCGAAATTTCAAACTTACGCGTCGCAATGTGAGGTAATTATGGGGTTTCGAAATAGTGCTACTTTAACTTCGTTGCTGCTTAACTGCAGTTAGTTGGGCAGATTCTTTTTAAACCTTGCTATTTACAAAAGCGACATACGCTGGTTCTCAATAGCTGCCGTCTGCCAACCACATTATTCGTTACACCGTCACGGTTACCCTGCTCCACGTTCCAACACAACTGACGATGGTGGAGCGGCGGAGAGATCTTAACACATCCCACTGTATAGCAATACAGTACTGTCAGGTTTGAATCTCACCATGAATACATATAACTGTTACCTGCCCCAGTCCTGGTGTTCCATAATACTGCCCACAGTGTTCGTTGCTCATACCACTGTACAGTTTGCGTTTCCCTACTCAGACAATCGCGTCCTTACTTTTTACTGCTTTCTACAGCCGTATTTTGACAGTGAAGAACCATACTTGACCGTCTTCCTTAATAGATCACTGTTAATGCGTCAGTATTGGCGAGGAGGGGAAAGCAGTAGGCACCCGTTGAGGTGAAAAATCAAACAAAGTTTTAACAGTATGAAGTTTTGATGCCGTAAAAAGGACAGGCAGGGCTGGAGAAGCCGCCGAGACTGAATGGGCAGACGTCCAAGAGAGCCGGTGAGGAGGGCGTCTGGTCGGTTTGGAAGCAGCCAGCAGAAGAGAAGGGAACGGCGTGTCCGCTCCCGGCAGCTGGCCGCGGTTCCGCCCCCACTTGACCACCTCCACGCCTCCCTATTGGTCGGTCAGATCGTAAGACGCGTAGTTCGGTAGCGTTACCTCGTCAGCAACACGTGAGTTTAGCTGCTGATGGTTCAACACGTGAGTTTCAGGGTGGTTCTATCCGCTTCTGGGCAACGTGACTGAGACGCTGCAACTTACCGCCAGGTAGAAGCCACTGACGAACATCAAGTGAAAAATAAAAATCAAATTTTTATACTAGTAAACCCATTCAGTAACGGCCCCCACTGTACAACACCATACTGCAAATTAAAGTTGAACTATATATAAAGTACCAAATAACCTCAGTTGGTATCACTTATTTTTCACAGCTAGCACCATGTTTCACGCCATACTCAGCGTGGACGTACAGACACACCTTTCAGCGCAAATACCAGCGTTACGCCTACTTTCATTTTCTGGCTGACAAGTAATGAGGCTTACCCGTTCCCCAGTTGCCTACAACACGTCGTATAAGCACCTCACTTCATTAACATAACACGAAAATGTCAGTGTATTCATAAATTTTGTGTTTTAAGCTTAATATAATGATAATGACAATAAAAGAACAAAAACAATGGAACAAATAAAAATACAAAAGCAAATAATATAACATAAAATTCTACAATTATGCCCAAATATAATGCATAATCGCAGACAAGCCTATGCCAGTACTTAAACTGATACAAAATTTAACAACTGCTGCCTTTCAGTCCTCTGCTCACCTCTGTCAGACTCTTCCCTCCACATTGCTGCTTGGGATTTTTATTTTCTAAACGCAGCCCAGTGGATTCGTTGCTGCGGTGGACAGCCAGTCGCTGCGTCCCGTGTGAGTTTCTAGCTGTTTAGCTTTGTGATACGCAGTATGGACGAAAATTGTGAAGTGTACACAACTTGTTGCGTAGCAACTGAGTCTTCCCATCTACTCTAATAATACATAGAATATCAGTGTCAAATAAAAGCAATCACAATAAACAAAGAGAGAGAGAGAGGAAATAACTTTTCAATGTATCTGTTCAATATGTGAGGCAGCAGAAATTGTATTTAACACAAAAACACTGGCGCAGGTAAGTCCAGTATCGTGAAAACGTTGACTGGAGTAAGCTGAGAAGCGCTACGTCCGTAAGGTTTTTGAATTTCTTCCCACCACGAAGTTTAACAGTTCGCCGTGTGCTATGTGCATCACGCCATTATTTGTAGTTGTCCAGGAATCAGCGCGAAGCACTGCAAACCGCGAATTCGTATCTACACAGCCGTTGCCGGCAACATCACTGTTTAGAAGACATTGAGGTAGATTCTACTGCACCGAGCGAGGTGGCGCACCGGTTATCACACTGGACCCGCATACGGGAGGACGACGGTTCACATCCGCGCCCGACCTTCCTGATCTAGCTTTCTCCGTGGTTTCCCTAAATCGCTTCACGCAAATGCCGGGATGATTCCTTCGAAAGGGCACGGCCGACTTCCTTCCCCATCCTTCCCCAATCCGATGGGACCGATGACCTCGATGTTTGGTCCCCTCCCCCGCCCGAATCACCCGCCCAACGGACATCTTACTACGCAGGGACTTCAGTTATGCGTGTCGTTCCACGCTAACACCAGTGCGCAAAAGGTGTGTCGCGTCGTCAGGACAGGTGTACGTGTCACGAGCCTCATTCGTTGTTCTGCTCCGGATAACAGGGGCAAAACAGCGTGCGACTGAAACGGTGCGGCAGCTGGAAACGCACTCCACGATGAAGCAGGCGCGTCACTACCACTATTATGGGCTAAATCTCTAAATTTCAGCTAAATTCAACGTAAAACGTTTATGCACCAAATGCCGTGTGGCGCCCAGCCATAATAAAGTAGTACCAAAAATTTGACCGAAACCACCCCGGACGTGGGTGATACTGACCGGTGTCTGCCCTCTTTTCGGCAGGCTGACAGAACGCGTGGGAGATTCTCCAACGACGAAAAGGTCCACACGGCGCTTCTCGAATGGCTCCGTCACAGAGGAGCGCATTTCCATTGTCGACCACTTGGACGAGTGGTAGAACCTTCCGACATGAGGCTTGGTGAGCGTAAGATAAACACCGCCCTTCTGCCCACAGACGGGACAATCGGGACCGACCGACCGCCGCGTCGTCCTCTACAAACGGCGTCAACTGGACGCGGTTTGGAGGGTCGCAGGGTCAACACAGCTGACATTGCGGGGCTGAGCGACACTCCCCGTTCCAGTCGTGCCACCGAGCTAACGCCGGCAATCGAACCCAGGCCTGCCGCACGGCAGTTAGCGACGCTCACCACTCAGCTACGGAGGCAGACAAACGCTTCGTAATTACTGCCACTACTTTTACGTTCCTGATGGACGGTAATCTGGCTTGGTAATTATGTTGGAAAACAGTGTCAAGTATCCGTCTCACTAGTAAAAGCAGTGCAGCATTCAGTAGAAGTTACTTCTCGGAGTGCCATCGCGATAACAGCCCAGTCTTGTCAACGTCTACCCAATTTATCCAAACGCAGGTAGGGGACCCACAGTTTAACGTGGAATCCGAGCCACGTATCGCGCCTGGCAAATCTTGACACAACTGAGAGGCGAAGGCTCAAAATCATGAAAAGTTCAATTTTTACTTTTTTGCGTTTTCTGAATCTGCAGACTATTACCTTTTAATAGATATATAATTTATTCAATTCCGAAGACTACAACTATTTTTAAATTTTTTTTGAAATGTGTTCTACATGCGCGTGACCCACTGTGGCGCTGTTAAACTGCTGTCAAATGGTGTTATTATTAACGTCCGTGTTCATCAGGTACACTTTAGTGATGTGAGATAAAGTATGTGTTGTGGCTAACCTGTGATGGTTCAATATATATCCCTGGTGTGATTGTCGATTGTTTCATGTTTATTTACTCTGTCGTTATCTCGAAAATATTCGTAATTAATTCTGTTTCTTGAGTCTCTGTTTTGTTGAAGTATAATAATGAGTAAAAGTAAAGTTATTAGAAATCCTCTGAAGGCTTTTAAGAAAAGGAGAAATGTTGGAAAGCCAAAGGTATGTGTTATTATTGTAAACAATAAAGACGATAACCAAGTGAGTGAACCTAACCTCTCAAGTACACCTGCCCATAGCAGTCAAAGTGGGAAAGAAAATACTTCACAGAAGAAGCTTGGTTCAATGAGTGAAAACTATGAATTTTTTATGGGCGAATCGGATGTGAATGAAATATTTGATATGTCGGTTCTCAAAGGAATTTTTTCAAACTGTGTAAGATGTATTCAATGTAGTGAAGTTGGTCTGGAACTCTGCATAATAAAGCACGTAGGACTTGCTAGTGAAATACAACTGAAATGTGATAAGTGTTCATACATGACCACCTTTTGGAACAGTGTTGCAGTAACTGCAACTGAAGAAAATGGTAGCAAAATCTACGAACACAACAACGAGCGATGCCTGCTTTAGACAAGGAACGCCTTCGGGCTGCAGACAGGGCTGTAAAGAGTCTAGAAATACAAGCAAGAGTAAACAGGAGGAGGAACAAGAGGAAGCTGGAGGAGGAGTTTGCAGAGGATGAAGATAATCCATCTTTGTCGCTCGATTCCCGAAACTTTTATTTTCTCATACTAATTACATGTTTTCTAAGGATCTTCTAAACAGATTTGTTTCAAACTTTCAGTAAATGTTACACAGTACCTTCTGCATAATTTAACACAGCCTTTTTCCAAAAAACTGTATATTTTTGAATATATAAATAAAAAATTGCAAAAAAATGTTGTGAATTTTCATTACAATTGAAAAAAAATCATCTTCAATAACTGAACTAAAATTTTGTAAAATCCCTGTGTTAAGTTGTAGCCCATATTCGAATAAATAATTTGTAAAAAGTTCAACTTCCTACCTCAAATACTTTGCGAGGAAAGATGTGATTTATAAGCGTTATTTTAACATTGCAAGTATAGGGCGTTCCGGAGCCCCTTAAAGGCCGACTGAGCCATACAGTAATCCGACCGGGATTCAACCTCGCAGGCTTTAGTTTTCCAGACACGCGCTTTGCCGCTACGCCACAAGGCACAGCAGTGTAGTTCAACATGGTGTCCCACATTCACGTCTGCCTTATCTTCTCTCGCTGATTTTATGCAGGTAGAGACGGTATGGTTATGAAACAGAGCATGCATCTACTTGAGTTGGCACACTGCGGTTTCTTAATTTTGCGAAAGTCTAGGAACAATTCGTTAAAAGGAATCCAGTTCGGCTGTCTGACACCCTTTGGCACGCAACCATTCTGCAGAATATTGACCCAACTTTATTCGTTAGTTGGTTCTCGGTGATCCCCTTTTCCGCAACTAACGGCACGCAACTCTGCGCCTGGCGGCTATGCAGGTGTGATGCACACCCAAAGTTGCTGCCGGTGCTTCTGCTGGTGCCTGGTGCTGTATACAGGGTGAAAAGTATTTAAACCGAAAAACTCTGGGAGGTTGTAGGGGACATCAAAACAAATATTTTTCCCTAATGTCATTTTTCCCTATGAGGAGTATTTAAACCGGTAGAGGAAGATTTCTCTGGCGGCAAATTAATTAAACCAACAAACACTTTTCCATTTTTTAATGACCAAAACACAACAAATTAAGACAACCCAATTTCAATTACAGCAGATTTTCAATAATGCCTCCACTGACACTTAAACAAAGCTTACACCGTCGGATCATGTTCTGTCTGACACGGGCAAAAAGCCCCAGGAGTATCCTGAATTGTTCCTGCTGCTGCTGCTACTATTACGGCAATCATATCCTCTTCTGATGCAACAGATGTTGCGAAACAAGGTTGCGCATCTCTCCCCACACAAAAAAGTCCAGAGGGGGCATGTCTGGGGATCGAGCAGGACCACCTCTGCCTATCCACGTTTCTGGGAACCGTCGGTCAAGGAATCGACACACACGACGACTGAAATGTGCCGGCGCCCCGTCATGTTGGAACCACATGCGTTGCCTTGTAGGGAGCGGGACGTCTTCCAGCAATTCTGGCAATGCTCTGGCGAGAAAATTGTAATAGTGCCTGCCATTTAATGGCCTAGGTAGCAGATACGGCCCAATCTAACAGTCCCCAACAACTTGACGAGCGCTAGTAACTGTGGCATGTGGGTTATCCTCAGTCCAAACACGCGAATTGTGCATGTTGAAGACTCCATCACGCCCGAACGTTGCTTCATCGGTAAACAATACAGAGGATGGATATGTAGGATGCATTTCACACTGTTCCAGGTACCACTGCGAAAACTGTGCTCTGGGTGGATAATCAACTGATTCCATGTTGTGGACACGCTGTAATTGAAAAGGACGTAACAATTGCCCTCGAAGGACTGTTCTTACATTCGTCTGATTTGTCCCCACGTTACGTGCAGCTGCACGAGTGCTCATTGGAGGACCCCGCTCCACATGCTGCAAGACAGCTTCCTCAAACTGCAGCGTTCTTACCGTGCGACGGCGTCCCTGTCCAGGCAATCTGCTGAATGGCCCGGTCTCACGCAGGCGTCGGTACACAGGAGCAAAAAAGGTCGTATGATGCGGGATACGGCGATTAGGATATTGTTGTTGATAAACCCGCTGTGCAGCTCATCCGTTGTGGTGCGCTACGTAGTACGCACCAACCTTATCAGTGTACTCACTCCAGGTGTATCGCCCCATTAGTGAACAGAGACAATGCACTGCTACACTGGTGGACAGCAGTTGCCTACAACTGAAGAGCGTAATACAGCCTCTAACAACTGAAGATCGTAATAGGGCCTCTAACAACTGAAGAGCGTAATACGGCCTCCACCGGTTTAAATAATCATCATAGGAAACTCCCAGAGTTTGTCGGTTTAAATGCGTTTCATCCTGTATAAAGCTCTATTTAAGAAGCACACCTACCTGCACTCGCGTTCTCTGACAAAAGAAAAGCGGGCCAACTTGTACGAGACCTCATGGCGCTGTTTACCCCTGCTGCTGTTTTACAAATGACGCCATAAAAGCTACGGCCTTCTTCGCTGCCCAACAGACCCCACCTGTTACAGGCACACTCGGGCGCCGGCGATTTCTCTCTCGCGTGCCTCCACTCGGGTGTATATCTTCGGCACACTGCGACACGTCCCAGAGTGTCTTGGCACTTTCTGGGCAGAAAACATCACCGTTAGAGCACAGTACCGAAGCAATTTATCTCCATTTTTACGTCCTTGTAAGAACTTGCATACAAAATTGACAACTCAACATGTCTAAATTGTAGAAACTGCCTATTCCTGCAACCTACCTCTAAACCACATGACAGGCGCTTCACGAATCGTCGTAGTATGTTTCTTCCGCAATTTCTTACTTTGCACTTAACAATCAAGTCTTTCGCAGAGGATTCACACAACGACTCTTCGACTATTTCATCTGCATCTACATTTATATTCCGCAAGCCACCCAACGGTTTGTGGCGGAGGGCACTTTACGTGCCACTGTCATTCCTTTCCTGTTCCAGTCGCGTATGGTTCGCGGGAATAACGACTGCCGGAAAGCCTCCGTCCGCGCTCGAATCTCTCTAATTTTACATTCGTGATCTCCTTGGGAGGTATAAGTAAGGGGAAGCAATATATTCGATACCTCATCCAGAAACGCACTCTCCCGAAACCTGGACAGCGAGCTACACCGCGATGCACAGCGCCTGTCTTACAGAGTCTGCCAGCTGAGTTTGCTTAACATCTCCGTAACACTATCACGCTTACCAAACAATCCTGTGACGAAAGGCGCCGCTCTTCTTTGGATCTTCTCTATCTTCTCTGTCAACCCGACCTGGTACGTATCCCACACTGATGAGCAATACTCAAGTATAGGTCGAACGAGTGTTTTGTAAGCCACCTCCTTTGTTGATGGACTACATTTTCTAAGGACTCTCCCAATGAATCTCAACCTGGTACCCGCCTTACCAACAATTAATTTTACATAATAATTCCACTTCAAATCGTTCCGTACGCTTACTCCCAGATATTTTACAGAAGTAACTGCTACTAGTGTTTGTTGCGCTATCATATAATCATACAATAAAGGATCCTTCTTTCTATGTATTCGCAATACATTACATTTGTCTATGTTAAGGGTCAGTTGCCACTCCCTGCACCGAGTGCCTATCCGCTGCAGATCTTCCTGCATTTCGCTGCAATTTTCTAATGCTGCAACTTCTCTGTATACTACAGCATCATCAGCAAAAAGCCGCACGGAACTTCCGACACTATCTACTAAGTCATTTATATATATATTGTGAAAAGCAATGGTCCCATAACACTCCCCTGTGGCACGCCAGAGGTTACTTTAACGTCTGTAGACGTCTCTCCATTGATGACAACATTCTGTGTTCTGTTTGCTACAAACTCTTCAATCCAGACACACAGCTGGTCTGATATTCCGTAGGCTCTTTCTTTGTTTATCAAGCGACAGTGCGGAACTGTATCGAACGCCTTCCGGAAGTCAAGGAAAATGGCATCTACCTGGGAGCCTGTATCTAATATTTTCTGGGTCTCATGAACAAATAAAGCGAGTTGGGTTTCACACGATCACTGTTTCCGGAATCCATGCTGATTTCTCGACAGTTCCATGGTAGAAAAGGAACAGCTACATCTTTCCGCGTGAGCTCCGATTTCCCTTGTTCTATTACGATGGGCATTTCTGCCTATGGAGGTGGGAGCCAACAAACTATTTTCGAGTTCGTGGAGAAAGTTGGTAACTGAAATCTCGTGATAAGATCTCGGCGCAATGAAGAACACCTTCCCTTCAATGAGTGCCACCCCCGACCGCCTGTCATATCCGAGAGAGGTGGCGGTGTGTCGGCACACTGGACTCGCACTCGGGAGGACACCGGTTCGTATTCCCGTCCGGCCATCAGGATCTAGTTTTTTCCGTGGTATCCCTAAATCGCTCCAGACAAATGCCGGGATGGTTCCTTTGAAAGGACACGGCCGATTTCCTTCCCCATACTCATATATAAGAAAGAAAGGCAAAAAAGATTCGTGGTCGTGCTCTGTCTTTAATGAGCCCGATGTCGACGACATGTTAAACACTGACCTTCCTCCCTTCTTTTTCCCATGACATTCTCTCCGCTATTTCACGATACTATACAACGAGCTGCCCTTCTTTGAACTTTCTCGACGTTTTGCGTCAATGGTATGTAGTAAAGATACCACAACTTACATCAGTACTGCGGAAGAGGATGGACAAGCGGAGTGTAAGCACTCTCGTTAGTAGATTTGTTGCAGCTTCTATGCGCTCTGTCAGTAAAATGAAGTCTCTGAATCGTCTTCTGAACAACATTTTGTATGTGATGGTCCCAATTTGAGTGGTTCGTGATTTTACTCCCTGGGTATTTAGTTGAACCAATCGCGTGATTTATCGTGCAACCGAAATTCAATGAAATTTTTTTTTAAACTATTCATGTGGAATTTAGCGTCACTTGCCGCTTTTTTGCACCATACACACATGTTGTCTGAATCATTTTGTAATTCGTTTTGATGTGCTAATGAGTTTACTCGACGGCAAGCGACTGAAGCGTCCATCAACCATTTTAGAGGGCTCCTCAGGTTGTCTCCTAAATCATTCACATAAATGAAGAACAGCAGAGGGCGTGTAACAATTCCTGGCAAAGCCGGATATCACTACGCTTTCACCAGAGCACCTTCCGTCGTTTACTACGAACTTTGACTTTTCCGACAGGAAACCACGAATTAAGTCGCGCATCTGGGACGGTACTCCATAGGCACGCAACTTTATTGAAGCCGCTTGTGAGGAGTTTCGCTGTTTTACACGGCAAATTGAGTCGGAAGCTTGATAACATGGAAGTGTTGTAGCTCATTGCTACACTATGGACACAAACAAAAAGAAATGTAAGATAACTGTGTACGGGAAATGTGGACGTGTTTGACAGCTGAATGTTATATCTGTACGACAAGAATTATGCTATCTCTAACGTAGAATAGACAAAGACGGCACTAAAAACTTAGTAGCGAGGACTGCAGAAGGCTAAAGGGATTTCTATTGAAATAAGCAACTGCTTACAACCAAAAATACGGGACGTCGGGGGTACAGGTACAGATAATGTTATCCTTGGTACCTGAATATGTACCCACAATGTTAGTTGTTTTTTCTCCGGAACTAACAGAACTACAGCAAACACGTCACTTAATTTACTACCTGATGTTTTCTGCACGGTCGCAAGTGTTGTGCGAACTGGACAACGCCCGTCAGTATAGACTGTCCGTTTTTGAGTCCACTCACACTTGAATACATCGCCCGCTGCCTGAGGGGGCACAAACATTAATGGCTTGCTCGTGAGTTGCGTACCTGGGAACTTACCGAAAAACGTGCAACTCGTGATAGCTATCGTTGTTAGCGAGAAAATGAAGTGGATACAGGTATAATGTTGTAAAAAATGTTCAAACGTGTGTGAAATCTTATGGGACTTAACTGCTAAGGTCATCAGTCCCTAAGCTTACACACTACTTAATCTAAATTATCCGAAGGACAAACACACACACCCATGCCCGAGGGAGGACTCGAACCTCCGCCGGGACCAGCCGCACAGTCCATGACTGCAGCGCCTAAGACCGCTCGGCTAATTCCGCGCGGCTATAATGTTGTACAGTACTCTGTCCTCAGTCATCAACAGAAAAATCCGCGGTTGTACACGTGACACGCTGTATAACCACTGAGGGCAGCCGGAGGTTAATAAAAAGTAGTGTTTTGGGTTTTGAGCATCCCTCCGGCACGCTTTATATACCCTGCATTGCTAGTGCTTCCACCTGCCGTCTCTGAGTCGTTATTGCACGATGACGTCGAACATAGGCGGTGGTCACATTAGTTCTACTCGATCGTGTTTCTTCTATCTCTCACCTGCTACTTTCCTTCCGAGCTCCTGCTTTGCGGGGTGTAAAGATTGAGTAGCGTCCTGGACACGCCACAGTCCCGTCTCACTACCTTCTCAACCACCGCTTCCATCTCCTGCCCTTCGAAAGAGGACTCATTCTGTACAAGTTGTAGGTAACTTTTCGCACTCTATATTACACCCCTGAAATCTTTCATCATCATCATCATCAGTTATCTGCTATATTAGCAGGTCCTTTGCCTCTCCATTTTCTGCGATCCATTGTTTCCTTCTTAAGGCTGCTGTATGTTGTACCGTCCATCATGTCATCCAGTATCTGGAATCTCTTCCTTCCTCGCTTCCTTTTCCGGTCTACATAACCTTCTAAAACTGTTTTTATCAGTCCGTCATTCTTTCTTAATATATGCCCAATCCAATTTCTTTTTCTTCTCTTTATTACATCTAGTAACTGCCTTTTCTCTCCCACTCTTCTGAGTACCTCTTCATTTTTTACTCTGTCCATCCAACTTATTGCTTCCATCTTCCGCCATGTCCAGATCTCAAAAGCCTCCAGCCTTTCTCTGTCTTTTTTCCTCATAGTCCATGTTTCAGCGCCATATAGAAGAACACTCCATACAAGACATTTTTTGAGTCTCTTTCTGAGTTCTCTGTCCATACCGCTGCAGAAGATTCTCCTTTTCTTATGAAACGCCTCTTTTGCCATGGCTACCCTTGTTTTAATTTCTGTGGTGCACTTCCAGTCGGTGTCTAGCCTGCTTCCAAGATACTTAAAATTTTGCACCTGTTCTAGTGTTTCTCCATTCAGCACAATTTTTATTTCCTTATTTCCTCCTATTGCCAATACTTTTGTTTTATTTGTGTTAATTTTCATTCCATATTTTTTTCCGTTAGTTGCAATGGTGTCCACCAAATCCTGTAATTCTTTTTCCCCTGTGGCTAGAAGGACCATGTCATCAGCAAATCTCAAGCACCCTACTCTTCTTCCTCCAATTTCTACTCCTTTGTCATCTAATGAGCATTGGTCAATCATATTTTCCAATCTTTAGTCAGCTGAATTACAGACGAAGGAACGGTCAAAGTGTTATATAGAAAGCGAGGAAAGATAATTAAGGACGACCCATTTCAATTCGACTGCGAGTGCGGTGGAGGATGCGACAGCGGCCTGCTGGACTGGGGATTTGTGCGGGCGCGGCGACCCGCCTACAGGTCCTCAGAACAGCAGCAGCAGCAGCAGCAGAAGGCGGTCCGCCCGCTGTGTCGATATCGGAACGACGCGCCGCACGGACGCGCAATGATATTGAATGGGGCGAGCGGCTCGGCTCTGGGAGGGAAATGAAGTTCCTCCAGCTACGGCGGCGGCCCCATCTCCGCCCACGCAACGGCCCTGGCGGGCGAGTCGGCAGGAAATAAGAATTCATCGACGACTGAAACAGGCGGCGGCGCCGTCCACAAATCAAATAAACTGGAGACTCGGCGGCGCTGTACGAGTCTGTCACTTGCTACTACACGGTACAGTCACGGTAAGGTGAGCGCCGACCATGTTCGATGCCAACGTGAAACAACCACTGTAACACCCCAAATAGAGCCCCTTCTTGACAGCAAATGATATAAAAATTAGCTATCTACATCTACATCTACATACATACTCTGCAATCCACCATACGGTGCGTGGCGGAGGGTACCACGTACCACAACTAGCATCTTCTCTCCCTGTTCCACTCCCAAACAGAACGAGGGAAAAATAACTGCCTATATGCCTCTGTACGAGCCCTAATCTCTCTTATCTTATCTTTGTGGTCTTTCCGCGAAATATAAGTTGGCGGCAGTAAAATTGTACTGCAGTCAGCCTCAAATGCTGGTTCTCTAAATTTCCTTAGTAGCGATTCACGGAAAGAACGCCTCCTTTCCTCTAGAGACTCCCACCCGAGTTCCTGAAGTATTTACGTGGCACTCGCGTGATCAAACCTACCAGTAAAAAAACTACCAGCCCGCCTCTGAATTGCTTCTATGTGCTCCCTCAATCTGACCAGAGGGATCCCAAACGCTCGAGCAGTACTCGAGAATAGGTCGTATTAGTGTTTTATGAGCGGTCTCCTTTACAGATGAACCACATCTTCCCAAAATTCTACCAATGAACCGAAGACGACTATCCGCCTTCCCCACAACTGCTATTAGAACATGCTTGTCCCACTTCATATCGCTCTGCAATGTTACGCCCAAATATTTAATCGACGTGACTGTGTCAAGCGCTACATTACTAATGGAGTATTCAAACATTACAGGATTCTTTTTCCTATTCATCTGTATTAATTTACATTTATCTATATTTAGAGTTAGCTGCCGTACTTTACACCAATCACAAATCCTGTCCAAGTCATCTTGTATCCTTCTACAGTCACTCAACGACGACACCTTCCCGTACACCACAGCATCATCAGAAAACAGCCGCACATTGCTATCCACCCTATCCAAAAGATCATTTATGTAGATAGAAAACAACAGCGGACCTACCACACTTCCCTGGGGCACTCTAGATGATACCCTCACCTCCGATGAACACTCACCATCGAGGACAACGTACTGGGTTCTATTACTTAAGAAGTCTTCGAGCCACTTACATATTTGGGAACCAATCCCATATGCTCGTACCTTAGTTAGGAGTCTGCAGTGGGGCACCGAGTCAAACGCTTTCCGGAAGTCAAGGACCTTGACGATAGCTACCGGCAAGAAAATATTAACATTATTGAAAGTTTGACCAACAGAAATACTAGAGAACTAACAACATATATTCCACGGAAAGAACTAAATGAAAGACTATCAGATGATCACTTAATCTACGAAGCGTGAAAGTCTAAACAAAGAATTCAAAATATATGCTTTACGAAGATGAAAACCCAGACGAGATAAAGTGATCAAAGGTAACATTTACCCAAGAAAAGAGTTGTAGCCGCATCGAGCTGCAAGTTCGGTGCGATTACAATGAAAAACTTCAATGGAGATGTTAATTCGCTCTCTTGTAGACATCGCGATAGAAGCACGCTTATTGGCCGATACTAGAGTGTTTCAGACCGATCTGGAATTTTTCAAGTATCGTCTCGACGTATTAGTCAAAGTTCTGAAGACAAGTGATAGAACATTTACCGTTTAGCCAGACAACGCGACAGATAGTATACGCGAGGGAAAAGCAATTCTGGGACTTAGTCCTCGTGATCTGTGATTGTCACGAACAATGAAGGACACAGCAATGTACCAGACGCCGACATAAACTCTACAAATAGACTTCAGTAAGAAACATATACACGCAATCATGAAGAATTCACAGGTGCGCCGTGTTGTCGGAAGCTGTAGTCAATGTCAGAACTGCTGATGTAAATCGTAGCTTCAATTCCCTGAATGACAGATCGGTGTGCTTTCCAGTGCAGTGGTAAGATAATTCGAAAGTTCAGTAAACTCAGTCATAACTTTAATACTTCGTGTTGTCTACATTATTTAATTCAACACTATTACGACGCTTCCTGTACGTTATTTAGAGAATACATTGTATCTGGATTTACTACGTAGGAGTTGTTGAATCAGCACCGTAGCGACGCATTAACGACGATATAATACTTCACAAATCAACATCCTAGAAAGACTATAATGTGGCATAGGCTTGAATGGTGGAACTTATAATTAGAGATATCATATTATGTACCTTTGAACATTCAATTGCAGCCCGCATCTCGTGGTCGTGCGGTAGCGTTCTCGCTTCCCACGCCCGGGTTCCCGGGTTCGATTCCCGGCGGGGTCAGGGATTTTCTCTGCCTCGTGATAGCTGGGTGTTGTGTGCTGTCCTTAGGTTAGTTAGGTTTAAGTAGTTCTAAGTTCTAGGGGACTGATGACCATAGATGTTAAGTCCCATAGTGCTCAGAGCCATTTGAACCATTCAATTGCAAACCGGGCATAAAAACTACTGTTACCAAGTTCGCGTAAGCTTATAAACCCGTCGCGAACACGCGAAGGATATTTGGTTCATTGTTTCACATAAAGGGAGTTGTTGCGGTAGCGAGTGGTTCAAAATGGTTGAAATGGGTCTGAGCACTATGGGACTTGACTTCTGAGGTCAACAGTCGCCTAGAACTTTGAACTAATTAAACCTAACTAACCTAAGGACATCACACACATTCATGCCCGAAGTAGGATTCGAACCTGCGACCGTAGCGGTCGCTCGGTTCCGGACTGTAGCGCCTAGAACCGCACGGCCACTCCGGCCGGCCATCTTCAGGTGTTTACACACTCATGTACATGTTTATATGCTGGAGATCGCTGTATAAATACAAAAAAAAATTATTTGCTGGTGACAAAACAGATACAAGTGGGACAATTTTAAGTGGCAAAGCAGCATTTCTCGAAAAGATTTCTGTACTTTTTTGTATTCATACAGTTGTCTCCAGCATATAAACATGTACATGAATGTGTAAACACCTGAAGATGGGCGCAAGCCCGAAACCGGTCGTGTGAGAAATAAATAACCTTTTATTGTGACTGGTAGCGGAAATTTTTCTACACCCTAATTTGTTGGACCACCTCGATTGGTCTGTTCGCGTCAGACCTAGAGGGCTAGCGCAGTGTTTAGCACAGTGGAGTCGCATTCGGGAGGACGACTGTTCAAATCCCCGTCCGGCCGTCCTGATTTAGATTTCCGTGATTGCCGTAAATCGCTTGAGGCATATGCCAGGATAATTCTTCGTAAGGACACGGCCGCTTTCCTTCCTTAATGCAACCTTCTGCTCCGTCTCTAACGACCCCGTTGTCGACGGGACATTAAACACTGATCTGCTCCTCCTCTACGCGTCAAGGATCCTGAAAGGGGAAACTTGGCGTAGCTGGCCAGGTCAGTGGAGGCGGTGTTGCTCCACACCCACGTGGGAACCTTTCAGAACATCACTGACTCTATTCCTGCACGTTTCCCGTCGGTCTGGCTGCAGAAAGTGGGCCGGCCGCTGTGGTCAAGCGGTTCTAGGCGCTTCAGTCTGGAACCGCGCGACCGCTACTGTCGCAGGTTCGAATCCTGCCTCGGGCATGGATGTGTGTGATGTCCTTAGGTTAGTTAGATTTAAGTAGTTCCAAGTTCTAGGGGACTAATGACCTCAGGTGTTAAGTCCCATAGTGCTCAAAGCCATTTCAACCATTTGAAACCTCATTACACTTCAAATTAATGTAATTTACATGTCGCTGTAAGGCATCTCATGATGGCAGAAGGCTACCTGAAGACGTCGTCCTAATAAACAGTAGTAAAAATAAGCTGAAGCCAGAAAAACTACTTCATAAAAGATAAATAACACGAGACAACAGAAATGAAGAGTACATAAAATGCAGGCTGGTAACAGCAAGAAAAGCTTTTGTGAAGAAGAAGTGTTTTTTTTTTTGCGCCGTACACCAATTTAAACGTTAGGAAGTCTTTTCTGAAGCTAATTGTGTGAAGTGTAGAGGTGTACGGACGTGTAACGTGTATGATGAACAGCGCAGACATGACGAGAACAGAGCACGGACTCGCAACTCGCGTGGTCCTCAGCCGCCACTGTGCCTTCGATCAGTACCGCAGGTCCCACGGAAGCCCAGGTACCAGTCCTGCACAGCACAGTGCTATCCACACCGACCATCGTCCGTGACGCGGCGCACGTTTCGAGCAACCGTTCGCCTGGATGGCGGCGTATCCGGCCAGGACCATCGACCTGGCATTAAGGGGCTCCGGAAAGGCTCAAAATCATGAAAAGTTCAATTTTTACTTTTTTGCGTTTTCTGAATCTGCAGACTATTACCTTTTAATAGATATATAATTTATTCAATTCCGAAGACTACAACTATTTTTAAATTTTTTTTGAAATGTGTTCTACATGGGCGTGACCCACTTTGGCACTGTTAAACTGCTGTCAAATGGTGTTGTTATTAACGTCCGTGTTCATCAGGTACATTTTAGTGATGTGAGATAAAGTATGTGTTGTGGCTAACCTGTGATGGTTCAATATATATCGCTGGTGTGATTGTCGATTGTTTCATGTTTATTTAGTCTGTCGTTATCTCGAAAATATTCGTAATTAATTCTGTTTCTTGAGTCTCTGTTTTGTTGAAGTATAATAATGAGTAAAAGTAAAGTTATTAGAAATCCTCTGAAGGCTTTTAAGAAAAGGAGAAATGTTGGAAAGCCAAAGGTATGTGTTATTACTGTAAACAATAAAGACGATAACCAAGTGAGTGAACCTAGCCTCTCAAGCACACCTGCCCATAGCGGTCAAAGTGGGAAAGAAAATACTTCACAGAAGCAGCTTGGTTCAATGAGTGAAAACTATGAATGTTTTATGGGCGAATCGGATGTGAATGAAATATTTGATATGTCGGTTCTCAAAGGAATTTTTTCAAACTGTGTAAGATGTATTCATTGTAGTGAAGTTGGTCTGGAACTCTCCATAATAAAGCACGTAGGACTTGCTAGTGAAATACAACTGAAATGTGATAAGTGTTCATACATGACCACCTTTTGGAACAGTGTTGCAGTAACTGCAACTGAAGAAAATGGTAGCAAAATCTACGAACACAACACTAGATTTGTTTATTCCTTGCGTTCAGTTGGTAAGGGTGCTACTGCAGGTGCAATTTTCTGTGGCATCATGAATCTTCCAAATCCCCCAACCAAGTTTACGACCTATAATAAATTAATAGGGTCTAAAGTAGAAGATGTCTGTATAGAATCTATGAAGAACGCTGTGGAAGAGGCAGTAATGGAAAATAATGGTAACAGAGATTTGACTGCAGCGTTCGATGGTACCTGGCATAAACGGGGACACACATCTCTTCATGGTGTAGTATCTGCCACCAGTATGTATACAGGGAAAGTTTTAGATGTAGCAGTAATATCAAAGTATTGTAGATGTCCACAAAAATATAAAGGTACACACGAAAATAATTGCAAAGCTAACTATAGTGGCAGTAGTGGAGGAATGGAAGTGGCTGGTGTTGCCAGTATATTCCAGCGTTCTGAGGCGTGTGATAAAGTGCGATATGTTAATTACCTTGGTGGCGGTGATTCTAAAAGTTTCAAACATGTTCAAGGACTGAAGCCCTATGGTGATGATGTTGTAGTGCAGAAATTTGAGTGTATTGGACACGTACAGAAGCGAATGGGAACAAGACTTCGGCGACTGAAAGCTTCGTACAAAAAACAAAAACTCAGTGATGGTAAAGGGTTGGGTGGGAAGGGAAGGTTAACTGACAGTGTAATTGACAAAATACAGAACTATTATCGAATGGCTATTAGGCAAAATACACAAAGTGTCGACGAAATGAAGAAGGCTGTTTGGGCTCTTTTTTTTACATACTTCTTCAACCGATGAAAATCCCCAACATAGCTTGTGTCCCAAAGAAGAAGACAGTTGGTGTAAATATAACAAAGGATTGCTAACTGGTGAAGTGTACACTCATAAGCATAGTCTGCCTCATGCAATAATGGAGGTGATAAAACCTATTTTCAGAGACTTAGCAGCACCTGAACTGTTGAAAAAGTGTGTTCACGGAAAAACTCAAAACCCCAATGAAAGTGTAAATAGTGTTATATGGTCGAGAATCCCCAAGACTGTATTTGTTGGAATAGAAACACTTCACTTTGGTGTGTATGATGCTGTTGCGACTTTCAATGATGGCAACATTGTGAGGTGCAAGGTATTTAGAAATATGGGAATGAAGATAGGTTCTAACATGGTACGAGCGATGCTTGCTTTAGACAAAGAACGCCTTCGGGCTGCAGACAGGGCTGTAAAGAGTCTAGAAATACAAGCAAGAGTAAGCAGGAGGAGGAACAAGAGGAAGCTGGAGGAGGAGTTTGCAGAGGATGAAGATAATCCATCCTATGGACCTGGAATGCACTAAAAAGTTAATCCAATCTTTGTCGCTCGATTCCCTAAACTTTTATTTTCTCATACTAATTACATGTTTTCTAATGATCTTCCAAACATATTTGTTTCAAAGTTTCAGTAAATGTTACACAGTACCTTCTGCATAATTTAACACAGCCTTTTTCCAAAAAACTGTATATTTTTGAATATATAAATAAAAAATTGCAAAAAAATGTTGTGAATTTTCATTACAACTGAAAAAAAATCATCTTTAATAACTGAACTAAAATTTTGTAAAATCCCTGTGTTAAGTTGTAGCCCACATTCCAATAAATAATCTGTAAAAAGTTCAACTTACTACCTCAAATACTTTGTGAGGAAAGATGTAATTTATAAGCGTTATTTTAACATTGCAAGTATAGGGCGTTCCGGAGCCCCTTAACAAGGGGCGTGGTTCGTCCGGCCGAGCGTCACGGCGCCACTGATCCACGGTCCGGCCTCGATGACCCCGCGCCCACTGCAGTCGTAACTGACGATGTCGTCTGCTGCCGACCACCAAGCTCGACCCCGTGCGCTGAAAGGTGCGGTCCGATAAACACCTGTGCCTGCGCCAGAACTGCGCCCTGCCGCCAGACCTGGCACGTATCGCCGCCCACACTGCCGTTCAGAGAGCGCGACCATCCGACCGCCACGTCCTCCGACGAGTCGTGGACGGCCAGCGCCTCGTCGCCTACTCGTGGTTTCATCGACCTTCTGCAGCTTTCCTAACGACAGCAGCAAACAGGCGACCTGCTTCGCCGTTTCCTCGATCTTAGTTCTCAGGAACCTGGTCATAACACTCCGTCCTCACTCAGAGTCACTTACGTCGACGTTTTTCCCCATCAGCGGCCCGCATCGCTGCTTGAGACGTTCTCCACTCGTCACTGCACCGCTCAGATACTTTCGTTGTCAAGTTAGGTGGACCCAACGCCGGCAAGCAGTGCTGTCGCATTCACGTGAACCGTGTGAACGGCCACGGGCCGGCGCGAGGCGCGCAGGGAGGGAGTCAGTGACGTTCTGGAAGTTACCGGCAGGGACGTGCAGCCACACCCACTCCTGCGCTGTGGCCAGCTACGCCAGCGCCGCGTTTCTCGCTTGAGGATCCGCGGAGCGAACAGCCCATGGGGGTGGTCCAAAAGACTCTCGATTCGGTTTAACTCCGGGGACTTTGGTGCTCAGGGAAGTAGGGTAAACTCATCGTGGTGCTTCTCGAACCACGCACATAGGCTGCGAGCTGGGAGACACATCGCGTCGCGCTGCTGGCAACGCCATCGTCGCGAGGAAAGAGAAACTGTGAGTAGGGGTGGACGCGGTCACCAGGAATACGTGCGTGCGTACTTGTGTCGATCCACTGTGACTTCGAGAATGACGATATCGCCTGGGAAATGTAACGAAAACACTCCACAGACCACAACGCTCTTTCCTCCGGCCTGGGTGCTTGCCACGACTGTTGCAGGGCGTTGGTTGTGAGGCGCTTCGCGCTGTACACGCCAACTGCCACTTGACCGGTGGCGCATAAAATGTAGTTCACCTGAAAATGCCGCCGGTCACCACTCGGCGGACGTCCAGTTGCGCTACTGGCTCGCCAACTCCCGCCCTCGTCGCTAAGCACTGGTGCACCAACCAAGCGCCTGCTGCAGAGGCCCACACGCCGCGACGCTCGCTGAACGGTAGTTCAGGAGACGCTGCTCGCAGAATTCTAGTCTATCTGGGCGGTCAGTTGCTCAACAGTCGCACATCTATTCGCCCGTACACATCTCAGCAGCTGTTGTTCAGTCCTGCCACCCGTGGCCCCAAATGCGCCAGTTGCCCCGGTCCCAGTTTCGGATAGCGCCACTTTGCCAACTGTTCACAAACTTGGCCGTTGCGGAAATGATTCCACCCTTAGTCCGAAAGCCAATGACCGTGCCCTTCTGGGCGTCACGAACCGCATTTCGATGACGACTGCACTGTTCTATGTGTCCCCCCGACACGGTTCGTACGTACACCCTGCACTGCCAGTGCTGCCACCCGCCGTCTGTCAGGGGTTACTGCACACCGACATCGAACATTGGCGGTGCTCAGCTTAATGGGACTGGTCCGTGTGTATCGCGGCGAGCCCCAGTCGTAATGTGTCGGCTCGCCACTTCATACTGGCCACTCCCTTACGCACTCTGATCGCCTGTCTGGGACGTGACGATCCCGCGCCGCCGCTCTCGGTGCCTGCCTCCAGTTCTTCCATTCGGCGTCGCCCAACACTCTACAGTCTGAGGTCACCTCATCTTGCTGTCTGCTTCTGGTCGCCCAGGACGTCTTGATCCTTCCATCATCATATGCCGTTTCTGCGGACTAAAGTGTGAAGAATGTGGTGGTACGGTTGTCGTAGTTCGGGTGTGGTCCCCTTATTGCTCTTAAGAAGACACTAAATGCGGGTGGAGAGGAGCACGTTTCACAGCACTGTGGGAAGTGTACAGTAGAGGAACGGTTCGTAAACAAATACTCTTTGTAATAGCGTGACAGAGCGTCCTCCCAGAAAGCAGCCTCGTTGAGGGAATGATTTGTGGACAACAACATTCCTGGAATGGACTGGCCTGCCCAGAGTTCCAACCTGAACCCAGTGCCGAACCGTTGGGATGAGTCAAGAGCGTCGACTTCGTTCCAACCCCCAACCTCCAACATCGCTACTTTCTCTGCTTCGAGCTCTTGAGCAAGAATAGGCTGCCCGTCCTCCACAGATATTTAGACACCTCTCTGAAAGTGTTCGAGCCATCATAAACGTAAAGGGAAAACAAAGGCCATATTGATGCCCACTAACAGGTGTTCAGACACTTTTAATCGGATTGCGAACACAGTATGGAAAATGTAAATTGAGCTTGAAAGAAGTGCTGTTTATGACGTAGGCTGAAGCATCACCATTGCTGAGGCTCTCCATTACTGGAATAACAGTTCAGCAACGAGCAAAATGTGGGGTTAATCCTGTGAGTTTAGCAGGGGAATAGCAATGGGCTGAGGCGTCAGCTGGAATTTGCAGCGGGTAGGGAGATACACAAGGGTAGCCCGTCCAGCTATATTGGCCGCAGCTCCAGCCTAAACCACGGTAACTCACAGTGTTCGGTCAGAGGGTTAGCCACCCCTGTAACAAAAAAAAAAAAAAACTGAGTGAACGGATCAACGAAGAACCTAAATGGGTGTCATCGGACGTCCGCTACGAACAAATTCAACGAACAATATAGAACAAAATGAGATAAAAAAAAGTGTGGCGTAACGGCTAGCGCACCTCATTAGTAAGCAGGGGACATGGGTTCGAATCTGAGTAATTGTACAAATTTTGCTTCATTGCTTCGACCTACATTGTTATCGTAAACAAAGGTGAGAGTTTCAGGAGTATCATTTGCGAACGAAAAGTACTGGTTTTACATCCATCCATGCGTCGTGCCTATGCCTAGAGCATTAGGAAATATTCTAGAGTCTATAACATTCAAAAATATTCGTTAACATTCGACAATACTTTTAAAAGTTCGAGAACATTATAGAAGAACGTTTCCCTTTTTCCCCTTGAAAAAGAGTGCGATGCGAAGGAGACAGAAGACTTTCTGGTGAGCGCCACGATGAGATTACCACCACTTCAGACACTCACATCTCCTCCACAAACGTAACAGCTGCCGCCACACAGCCACTGTAGTGCACAATGGGGGAGCCAAGGGCAACACCGGACGTAAACGGCAGGGGACTGTCGGCCGCTGGGTGGTTTTGCAGGTTCCCTCAACTTCACGCGGAAACTTCTTCAAGTTGTATGTACATGTTGATTAATGTGCAGCACACTGGTATAGCAGACTAAAAGAAAGCACCACTGTAATATAGATAACACATACTGAGAATGATGTGCATTTTGCCGTCACGTTTGGCAACTAATTTCACTATTTACAACGTAATTCGCATGATACCAATTTAAGAGAGGGTGGTCACGATTAACTCTGAGATTAACTTGCCGGTTTTGCGACGGGCAGACGTAGAGAAAACCGCTAGCAGAGTAAACCGGGGCTCCCCAGCTCTTTGCCGATTTACCCGGCGGAAAATTGCGACAGAACTGCAAAGCGACAGAAAGTCGCCAAGCAGTTAGCAAATTAAAACTGATTTGCCAGGGACGAGTCAGGGGCCGCATCCTCTGCGAAATGTCGGTCTTCCTCCTTTCGCTACTTTCGCGTGACGTAACTCGCTCGGAGCTTTTGTAAGAAGTTAGTTGCGGTTTTTCGTGTAATTAAAATGCTGGATTGCTGCGGATGGATCCAATTTGCAGTAAAGCTCTCTCCAGCTGCTCCACGCCCTCTCCCGTGCGCAACCCTCGCCTATACCTCCGCCCCCCCTCCCCCCCGCTCCTCTCTTCTCCTCTCCCGCCCAACAACTGAAGTATCTCTCACAAACGACTCCCACCACAATCTCGACTCGGCGGGGCAAAAAAATTAACAAAACCTGCGAGGCGTAGCATCCGCCGAAGCCATTAGGGAACCTCCGCTGGAGTGCAAGATATTCGAGGTGGATGGGCGCTCTCGACAGAAATAACGCACTCTCGAATTAACTAGGGCCGCGTAGGCTGGTTACGCCCTGTGAACGACTGCGCAGCTCCGTTCCGGGTTTTTGTTATACCGCAACTCGCGCTCCGTGTACAGCAATCGCTATTCCCTTCTTGAACAAGTAGAATTTTTCTCCTGGGTTACTTTTAGGAAGGTAAAATTACTACATACAGACGTGCTTGAACAGACTGATATGAGGGTATCAACGGGAGTCGTATTCTGGAGGACTTCAATTCTCCGGCCAGTCATTCACATTCAGATTTTTCGTGATTTCCCTGCCATCTCCTGAGGCAAGCGGCGATTTGGTTCCTGTGAAAGGCCACAGCTGATTTCCTTCGCCCACACGACCCAGCGCTCCGACCCTAACGACCTCGTCGTCGACTTTGCGTTGAATCCTGATGTGCCTCCCCCGTTCGTGGACTCATTCAAGCACTTCCTTTACAAGGATGTCATTTAGTGAGAATATTGTCCAGATATACACTACTGCCCATTAAAATTGCTACAACAAGAAGAAATTCAGATGATAAACGGGTATTCATTGGACAAATATATTACTAGAACTGACATGTGATAATATTTTCACGCAATTTGGGACCACAGATCCTGATAAATCAGTACACATAACAACCACCTCTGGCCGTAATAACGGCCTTGATATGCCTGGGCATTGAGTCAAACATAGCTTGGATGGCGTGTACAGGTACAGCTGCCCATGGAGCTTCAACACGATACCATAGTTCGTCAAGAGTGGCGTATTGTGACGAGCCAGTTGCTCGGCCACCATTGACCAGACGTTTTCAGTTGGTGAGAGATCTGGAGAATGTGCTGGCGAGGGCAGCAGTCGAACATTTTCTGTATCCAGAAAGGCCCGTACAGGACCTGCAACATGCGGTCGTGCATTATCCTGCTGAAATGTAGGGTTTTGCAGGGATCGAATGAAGGGTAGAGCCACACGCCGTAACAAATCTGAAATGTAACGTCCACCGTTCAAAGTGCCGTCAATGCGAACAAGAGGTGACTGAGACGTGTAACCAATGGCACCCCATACCATCACGCCGGGTGATACGTCAGTATGGCGATGATGAATAAACGCTTCAGATGTGCGTTCACCGCGATATCGCGAAACACATCATGATGCTGTAAACAGAACCTGGATTCATCCGAAAAAATGACGTTTTGTCATTCGTGCACCCAGGTTCGTCGTCGAGTACACCATCGCAGGCGCTCCTGTCTGTGATTCAGCGTCAAGGGTAACCGGAGCTGTGGTCTCCGAGCTGATAGTCCATGCTGCTGCAAACGTCGTCGAACTGTTGTCTTGCAAACGTCCCCATCTGTTGACTAAGGGATCGAGACGTGGCTGCGCGATCCGTTACAGCCATGGGGATAAGATGCCTGTCATCTCGACCGCTGGTGATACGAGGCCGTTGGGATCCAGCGTGGCATTCCGTATTACCCTCCTGAACCCACCGATTCCATATTCTGCTAACAGTCATTGGATCTCGACCAACGCGAGCAGCAATGACGCGATACGATAAACCGCAATCGCGATAGCGTACAGTCCGATTTATCAAAGTCGGAAACGTGATGGTACGCATTTTTCCTCCTTACACGAGGCATCACACGCAACGTTTCAGCAGCACCGCCGGTCAACTGCTGTTTGTGTATGATAAATCGGTTGGAAACTTTCCTCATGTCAGCACGTTGTATGTGTCGCCACCGGCGCCAACCTTGCGTGAATGCTCTGAAAAGCTAATCAATTGCATATCACAACATCTTCTTCCAGTCGGTTACATTTCGCGTGTGTAGCACGTCATCTTCGTTGTGTAGCAATTTTAATGGCCAGTAGTGTACTTGCAGGGTTGAAGATGATCATCATTTAACAAAGACTGTCGCCTGAACCTAAAAATAATAAATAAATGTAATGTAGTGCGCGTACATAGACGAAAAGAAGCTATATCGCTTGATTACGGGATCGGCGAACAGTTACATCCATTTAGCATGCAGCAGCCAGTATCTGTCCGGAGCACAAATCATCACTGGGGAAGTGAGATACCAGATGCAATTTATCAAAGGTCAAAGGAATCCTGTGAAGTGACTTGGACGTGCGCGCCCGCGAGCTAGTGTGTGTGTGTGTGTGTGTGTGTGTGTGTGTGTGTGTTCGATTTGGTATTGGAAAGTAAATGCATGTAAAGTGTGTACAGCTCCTACAGTTCTTTTTTCGTTTCGGCCAGCCTAGAATCACGCTGTTTCAACCATGTCTTCCCTTGAGCTTTCACTTGCTCTCAACGTTCCCTCACATGTTTTCTGCGACCCGCCTTTCTTCGCGTCTTGCCAGTTCAGAGCTTTGACTTTTCTTGGAAACTTTGGCGTGTTCCAAGTTTCTTGCATGTCTTCACTGAGATGTACACTTCTTGAAGACCCTCTCAGACTCGGTGAAACACGGCCACTTTGCTTTTCGTTGTCGTAAGGCGCAGACGGATGAGATTATGTTACGTCCTCGAGGGGATGTTAATTGGCTTTCGGGGCAAAGATGGAAGCATTTCCGTTATTAAAGCATACCGCTCTTGGCAAAATGACTCCATCCATAACCAGCAGGGAAGCAACTGTGTTGCTCCGCGGGCCACGCCACAGGGGCGAACGACCGCTGCAGTGATGTGGTCAGGCGAGTAGATGTGAAACTGGTGAGAAACTGGCGGCCCACGTGGACCGAGGAGCTGCCAGCTGCGTCTCCGCAGCGACCGTTGCTGCGTGCGGGCCTCCGCAGGAGCCGCCTGGTTCGCGCACCCAAGCTGACTGCTGCTCGTCGGCCATGAAGGCTGGAATTTACAGGCCACTAACGCAACTGGCCTTCTCAGATGAATCACGTTTTATGCTTCATCGGAGAGATGGCCATTGTCGTGTGCGGCGTGAAACGCCTGAAAGCAATGTGTCCAGGGCGGAGGAGGGAGTGCCATGGTCTGGGGAATGTTTTCGTGGCATTCTCTGCGTGACTTCGCCGTTCTGAAAGACGCAATGGATCATCAACGCAGGTATGCATCTGCCCTTCGGGTCCACGTCCAGCTTTAAATGCTGTTTGTTTTTCCTCGCCACGATGGCACTACCGGCAGGAGACTGCAGCGTGCCACCCACCTGCCAGTGTACGTGCGCGATTCGAAGAGCAGCTGCATCCGTTTACACCACACCCTCGGCCACCAAACACCTCTACATCTATACATAATACAAAACGTGCTGCCTTTCTTTGAACTTTTTCGATGTACTCCGTCGGTCTTATCTGGTAAGCATCCCACACCGCGCAGCAGTATTCTAAAAGAGGACGGACAAGCGTAGTGTAGGGAGTCTCCTTAGTAGATCTGTTACATTTTCTGAGTGTCCTGCCAATAAAACGCAGCTTTTGCTTAGCCTTCTCCACAACATTTTCTATGTGTTCTTTCCAATTTAAGTTGTTCGTAATTGTAATACCTAGGTATTTAGTTAAATTTACAGTTTTTAGATTAGACTGATTTATCGTGTAACCGAAGTTTGAGTTCCTTTTAGGAGTCATGTGGATGAACTCACACTTTTCCTTGTTCAGGGTCAACTGCCACTTTTCGCACCATTCAGATATTTTTTCTAAATCGTTTTGCAGTTTGCTTTGATCTTCTGTTGACTTTACTAGTCGATAAACGACAGTGCCATCTGCAAACCGAAGACGGCTGCTCAGATTGTCTCCCAGATCGTTTATATAGATAAGAAACAGCAAAGGGCCTGTAACACTACCTTGGGGAACGCGGAGAAATCACTTCTGCTTTACTCGATGACTTTCCGTCAATTACTACGAAATGTGACCTCTCTGACAGGAAATCGCAAATCCAATCACATAACTGAGACGATATTCCATAAGCACGCAATTTTACTACGAGCCGCTTGTCTGGTACAGTGTCAAAAGCCTTCCGGAAATCCAGGAATACGGAATCTACACTCCTGGAAATGGAAAAAAGAACACATTGACACCGGTGTGTCAGACCCACCATACTTGCTCCGGACACTGCGAGAGGGCTGTACAAGCAATGATCACACGCACGGCACAGCGGATACACCAGGAACCGCGGTGTTGGCCGTCGAATGGCGCTAGCTGCGCAGCATTTGTGCACCGCCGCCGTCAGTGTCAGCCAGTTTGCCGTGGCATACGGAGCTCCATCGCAGTCTTTAACACTGGTAGCATGCCGCGACAGCGTGGACGTGAACCGTATGTGCAGTTGACGGACTTTGAGCGAGGGCGTATAGTGGGCATGCGGGAGGCCGGGTGGACGTACCGCCGAATTGCTCAACACGTGGGGCGTGAGGTCTCCACAGTACATCGATGTTGTCGCCAGTGGTCGGCGGAAGGTGCACGTGCCCGTCGACCTGGGACCGGACCGCAGCGACGCACGGATGCACGCCAAGACCGTAGGATCCTACGCAGTGCCGTAGGGGACCGCACCGCCACTTCCCAGCAAATTAGGGACACTGTTGCTCCTGGGGTATCGGCGAGGACCATTCGCAACCGTCTCCATGAAGCTGGGCTACGGTCCCGCACACCGTTAGGCCGTCTTCCTCTCACGCCCCAACATCGTGCAGCCCGCCTCCAGTGGCGTCGCGACAGGCGTGAATGGAGGGACGAATGGAGACGTGTCGTCTTCAGCGATGAGAGTCGCTTCTGCCTTGGTGCCAATGATGGTCGTATGCGTGTTTGGCGCCGAGCAGGTGAGCGCCACAATCAGGACTGCATACGACCGAGGCACACAGGGCCAACACCCGGCATCATGGTGTGGGGAGCGATCTCCTACACTGGCCGTACACCACTGGTGATCGTCGAGGGGACACTGAATAGTGCACGGTACATCCAAACCGTCATCGAACCCATCGTTCTACCATTCCTAGACCGGCAAGGGAACTTGCTGTTCCAACAGGACAATGCACGTCCGCATGTATCCCGTGCCACCCAACGTGCTCTAGAAGGTGTAAGTCAACTACCCTGGCCAGCAAGATCTCCGGATCTGTCCCCAATTGAGCATGTTTGGGACTGGATGAAGCGTCGTCTCACGCGGTCTGCACGTCCAGCACGAACGCTGGTCCAACTGAGGCGCCAGGTGGAAATGGCATGGCAAGCCGTTCCACAGGACTGCATCCAGCATCTCTACCATCGTCTCCATGGGAGAATAGCAGCCTGCATTGCTGCGAAAGGTGGATATACACTGTACTAGTGCCGACATTGTGCATGCTCTGTTGCCTGTGTCTATGTGCCTGTGGTTCTGTCAGTGTAATCATGTGATGTATCTGACCCCAGGAATGTGTCAATAAAGTTTCCCCTTCCTGGGGCAATGAATTCACGGTGTTCTTATTTCAATTTCCAGGAGTGTATCTGAAATCCCTTGTCAATAGCACTCAGCACTTCATGTGAATAAAGAGCTAGTTGTGTTCCACAGGAAAGATGTTTTCTAAACCCATGTCGACTGTGTGTCAATAGACCGTTTCCTTCGAGGTAATTCATAATGTTCGAACACAATATATGTTCTAAAATCCCGCTACACATCGACGTTAACGATATGGGCCTGTAATTTAGTGGATTACTCCTAGTACCTCGGATCTGAACCCAATCCGGAATCTGTGGCAGCGCCTCGATCTGTCTGTCTGCGCCACGGATCCTGACCCGAGAAACCTGGCGCAGCTGGCCACGGCCCTGGAGTCGGCGCGGCTCCACATCCTTCCAGAACCTCCCTGACTCTCTTCCTGCACGTCTCGCAGAGGTTCGCGCTCCAAAATGTCGCTATCCAGGCTTCTGGAGGTGGTCACGGTAATGTGACCGGACAGTCTATAAAGGAGTTTATCAAATACAAATATTAATTGCCCAGTAAAGGTGTCACTCTCAAAACTGCAGTTCGCCCATCTCTTGGGTACTACGTGTATTAGATTCAACGAAGAACTGTAGGGCTAGTTATGTGATTCCTGTAAACGCTCGTGTGCAAAGTTTAAGAACGAAGGTAACCTTCGCATCATGTGTCGATGTCAAACAACATATGTCGACGAAACTTGGACCATAAAGATCTGCTACACTGTGGTAGAGAAGGTAAGTAAAAGAAATACTGTTGAAAGACATTAATTCCACTGAACTCACCACTCCTCTTGGTGGTCTCCTGGAGATTAAAGAAGGCGAGAAATGGTTCTTAATAGCGCGTGAGATCTCGACGGGCGACGACGCATACTCTGCAACGTGCTCCCATTCTGGTCACAACGTTGTCGTAGGTCGTTCCGATAATCCAACAGCGCGTGTGACAACTCCTGTACGATCACTGCTGCACGTGGACTTTCTGCGATACGTCTACCCTACGCAACCCACACCTGCTCGATGGGCCTTTAAGACGCGGGAATCAGCAGCCGACTCCATGCGCCAAATATCTTCTCACTCGAAGACGTCTTCCAGCCGGCTTCGATGCGGTCGCGCACACTCATTCATAAAAATTAAGTCAAGACCGGAAACACCCCTTAAAAGACGTAGATGGGGAAGGAGTACAGTTCCAATGACGGTGACCGTTGAGTGTATCGTGTTCAATGACTGGGAGGTCAATAGGTCCACTCAACGTTAAGCCTCCCAATACCGTAACAGGTAGGCCAGTAAGACGATCATGTACGAGACTGTTCCTGCGTGGATTATGTGTTCCCGCCTATCACTGTATGAGGGTGCTTGATGCACTCAGGAACACTGTCCAACACTATCGCTGGTGTGGGGAGGCGTATCCATATGTCCATATTGGCCTACAAATTCGATATACACACTGGTCAACGACACTGTGACACCGTGCGTCATTTCAGACGTGCATTCGGGCCTCACTTCGTTTTTATGGATGAGTCTGCGCGACCGCATCAAATAGCGCAGGTGGGAGAGACTGCGCTGCCCATTCCCCCGACTAAAGTCTCGTCGACCACGTGTATGATGCTTTTGGAAGACGTACCGCGGCACGCCCAGGTGCACCAACGGCCGTCCACGAGTTGTCACCCTGCTTCGTGGAGGTGTGGAACGCCCCACCACACCAACTACCTGCCGCTTCTCAGGCCAGCATGGCAGCACACTGCAGAACATCCATCGCCGTCAGTGCTGATGTCCAGGGAACCATCATAAACTGTGACGACTTCACGTCTGATTATTGTCTTCGATTAAAAGTGTCATTTCTATTCGCCTCATTTCTTTCACTTGCCTTTTGTATTACATTTTGGCAATTCTATGTACGGTCCAAGTTTTTCGTACAGTCCAAGTTTCTTCGAGCTCTGCTACCTGGCAGTGACACATCTTGTGAAAGTTACTTTCCTCCTTAAGTTTTGCACGCCAGTCTACATTATGACTGTCGTTCACAAAGATAGAAAAATAATCAGCTGCATGAGCGGCGTTTCTGAGAGATTAAAGCTACCTGATTTGTGCAAATCAGCCGGTATCTTTCAAAACACCGTCAACAATTTTTTCTGTCGATGCTCCTTTTGCCCGGTTCGACGAGATTGGTCCTATCATATGAAACAGCATTAATCGTGCCTGGTGGCTGAAGGTGTAGCTGCAAAAAAGTATGTGTAAATGCGGTGGTAAAAACTAGCAGTGAAGATGATTAATATGCGAGTGGTGTATCTGCGTGAGATTTCATACCAGTCAGAGGCATAGGAACTGTGTGTTGTACAGTTCCACGACAGCAGTTGTTTGAAACCGCCTCCGGAGTTCGAAGGGAAGAACGCGCAGAATTAGACCTCGCAACTGAAACCGCTGTTCCGTTATCAACTTCCGAATGTTGCCTTCTGCATGTTAAATGAACCAGTACGGGTGTACAGCTCAACTACTCAGCAGTTCATTAACAGAAAATGGCTTACTGTACTGGAATAACGCTGAGAACGACAAAAAAACAGGCATAGCAGTTTCCAGCAATGAGCAATAACTGACAACTAAGCACATCAGTCACTCGACCGGAAGACAATGAGGTATACCCAAAGGCGCCGCTTTTGTCTCGGACGTAGTCTAGCGACTGGCCTCACGTTCACCCGGAGGAATAGATTCGTTTGATTAGCATAAACGAACCCCGTACGAAATTAAGTAAGTTACAAATTTACGTCTCAAGCAACGTGTAACTACGAGGGTGAGTCAAATCAAAACCTTAAATATTTTTTAAATATTATTTATTGTGTAGAAGCGGTACAAAGCTGTATCACTTTTCAACATAATCTCCCCCACGCTGAATGCAAGTCCTCCAGCGCTTACAAAGTGCATAAATTCCTTTAGAAAAAAATTATTTTGGTAGTCCGCGCAAACACTCATGCACCGCGTGGCGTACCTCTTCATCAGAACGGAACTTCTTTCCTCCCATGGCGTCTTTGAGTGGTCCAAACATATGGAAATCACTTGGGGCAAGGTCTGGTGAGTATGGTGGATGAGGAAGATACTCAAAATGCAGGTCTGTGATTGTTGAAACTGTTGTAGGGGCAGTGTGGGACTTGCATTGTCATGTTGCAAAAGGACACCTGCTGACAGCAATCCACGTCGCTTTGATTTGATTGCAGGCCGCAGATGATTTTTTAGGAGATCTGTGTATGATGCACTGGTGACAGTGGTCCCTCTAGGCATGTAATGCTCCTAAATGACGCCTTTTTCGTCCCAAAAGAGTCAGCATAACCTTCCCTGCTGATGGTTCTGTTCGAAACTTCTATGGTTTTGGTGATGAGGAATGGCGCCATTCTTTGCTCGCTCTCTTCGTTTCCGGTTGGTGGAAGTGAACCCAGGTTTCGTCCCCAGTAACGATTCTTGCAAGGAAGCCATCACCTTCTCGTTCAAAGCGCCGAAGAAGTTCTTCACAAGCATCGACACTCCGTTCTCTCATTTCAGGAGTCAGCTGCCGTGGCACCCATCTTGCAGACACTTTGTGAAACTGGAGCACATCGTGCACAGTGTGGTGTGCTGACCCATAACTAATCTGTAAACGTGCTGCAGTGTCATTCAGTGTCACTCGGCGGTTTTCCTTCACTATGGCTTCAACTGCTGCAATGTTCTGTGGAGTCACAACTCGTTGTGCCTGACCTGCGAACTTCCTACTCCATTCGTAGACTTGCTGATGCGACAAACATGCATCACCGTACTGAACCTTCATTAGTCGATGAATTTCAATAGGTTTCACACCTTCACTACGCAAAAACCGAATAACACCACTCTGTTCATCCCTGGTGCAAGTCTCAAGTGGGGCGGCCATCTTGTGACGGTATGTGTGTATCTGCACTATGCTGCCACCTACAGGCCATTCTGCACGCTGTTTGTAGCACGCTTACCAACTTACAGGGTAACGGCGCGAAATTTCGATTTGTTATTGCAAATTTAAGGTTTTCATTTGACTCACCGTCGTATATCAGATTTGCAAGCATTTTGCGCAACCAAATTGTTGAATGAGCGGTGACACAGTAGAAGACATACAGAAGGAGGAAGCAAGGATGAGCGACCCTGGAGACCTTTACTCACCAGTGGAAGTCGGACGGCTCGCGCTGGTCGGTGAATCCAGCCACGGGTTTTCATACAGCGTGAAGGTTAGCGAAGCGT
This sequence comes from Schistocerca piceifrons, assembly GCF_021461385.2. Classification (NCBI taxonomy): domain Eukaryota; kingdom Metazoa; phylum Arthropoda; class Insecta; order Orthoptera; family Acrididae; genus Schistocerca; species Schistocerca piceifrons. The sequence continues at coordinate 17,874,421 of NC_060145.1, forward strand.
TACCACCCCGTGGCCAGCAGTAGAGACAGCACTCGGCGTGGACTCCATGTAGTGGGCCGGCTTGTCGGAGGGGAGCTGTCTGGCTGCCTGCACCACATTTCCGAGTCGGCGGCGGCGGCCTACTGCCGCTGTCACGCGTTTATCTGCGTGCGCCGTCACACGTGTCACACGCCACGGCGCCACGTTCGTAGCCCCCACGTCCGGAAACACTCCAGCTGTCTGTGGGGGGAGTGTCTGCTCCACTCTCGCTGTTCGCACTCCCGTCATCCTCGTCAGAGGCAGGTCAGCGTCGTCTAGTTTCCAACGAATAAGACGTGAAAATTGCGTGTGCAATTTCTGGTGCAGTTGTGACGATGGTTATGCCAAAAGTTTTCAGCAGAAATTCGGAAAATTTTTATTTACAATACACCTTCTGCAATTTTTCAGTATGCTCTCCAGTACGTTGTCCTCGATGGTGAGCCTTCATCGGAGGTGAGGGTATCTATCATCTGGAGTGCCCCAGGGAAGTGTGGTAGGTCCGCTGTTGTTTTCTATCTACATCAGGGATACCCAACCTATTTTGGACAAGTGACCCCTTTTCCAAAATGAACTGTTACCTCAGACCCCCATGGCCAAATTACCTACTTCTAAGATCAACCCCCTTATTCATAACGGTCCGCTAACTTAAAACAGCTGCTACAGAGTGTTATTTTTCATTCTGACTTAGGTCAATAGAAGAAGACAGAGTGAGAATTAGCAATGCTTTAACTTAGCAGACTATTATGAATAAGGGGGCCTATCTTTAGTTTTTTTCCTATTGATACAAAATACCTAGGTACTAAGGTACCAACTGCAAAACTTTGCACTTGGTTAACTGAGTAAAGTTGACTTCATTTTCTCATCAAAATTTAACAAAATAAAAAGACATACAATTCAGTAAATATCAACTTAAATTTATAATGATTATTACAAATTGAGTACTTAAAGAATCTTAAGTAGGTCGGAAATTATATTGAAAAAAGTATTTATTCGCAAGGAGAAAATAAAACATTCAGTTTGATGGATGAACCTGGTGACTATCTACCAATCTAGCTACATCCGGTTCAATATTGGTGAGTTGCAGCCTTAAATCTTCACGTTCGTTGATTTTCAAACGGTTTCTTTGTTTCGTCAAAATGTTTGTTACCACACTGAAGCTTATTTCAACTAGGTATGATGATGGAAAAGCGATAAGGTATTTTTGAGCAATGTTCCACAATGTAGGATACTGTTTTTCAATGTTGCGTTGCAACCAGAACTTCTGATAGGCTTGGTTGAACTTCTGCTTAAGCTCTTCGTCTGTGCTGATGGTAATCAACTCTTCTTGCATTATCACATTGACTTCTTCTATGGCTGTGGTATTGTACGGATTCATTATCCATCTTGTACGAACTTGAGACTTTACATTACTACAACAATGCTATTTCCTACAAAAATATTAATTATTCTTAGTACACGTAACACAACATAAACAATACAGTACCTACCTATCTTGAAAGTTTTAAATAAGAACTTGTGTTAATTTAATAGGGGTCGATTTTTAGACCTCGTCGACCCCCAAAATCAGTTTTCGTTTTTGTCGACCCCTAGGAAACCGATATCGACCCCAAGGAGTCGATATCGACCACTATGTGAATCCCTGATCTACATAAATGATCTTTTGGATAGGGTGGATACCAATGTGCGGCTGTTTGCTGATGATGATGTGGTGTACGGGAAGGTGTCGTCGTTGAGTGACTGTAGGAGGATACGAGATGACTTGGACAGGATTTGTGATTGGTGTTAAGAATGGTAGCTAACTCTAATTACAGATAAATGTAAATTAATGTAGATGAATAGGATAAAGAACCCTGTAATGTCTGAATATAGCGCTTGACACAGTCACGTCGACTAAATATTTGGGCGTAACATTGCAGAGCGATATGAAGTGGGACAAGCACGTAATAGCAGTTGTGGGGAAGGCGGATAGTCGTCTTCGGTTCATTGGTAGAATTTCGGGAAGATGTGGTTCATCTGTAAAGGAGACCGCTTATAAAACACTAATACGACCTATTCTTGAGTAGTGCTCGAGCGTTTGGGATCCCTATCAGGTCGGATTGAGGGAGGACATGGAAGCAATTCAGAGGCGGGCTGCTAGATTTGTTACTGGTAGGTTTGATCATCACGCGAGTGTTACGGAAATGCTTCAGCGACTCGGGTGGGGGTCTCTACAGGAAAGGAGGCGTTCTTTTCGTGAATCGCTACTGAGGAAATTTAGAGAACCAGCATTTGAGGCTGACTGCAGTACAATTTTACTGCCGCCAACTTACATTTCGAGGAAAGACCACAAGGATAAGAGAAGAGATTAGGGATCGTACAGAGGCATATAGGCAGTCATTTTTCCCTCGTTCTGTTTGGGAGTGGAACAGGGAGAGAAGATGCTAGTTGTGGTACGAGGTACCCTCCGCCACGCACCGTATGGTGCATTGCGGAGTACGTATGTAGATGTAGATAAGCACTTACACTGTTTTCCATCCTTCGAAACCACTTCAAATATGTTTCATTCCAAGCTTCTTGAGGAAAATCACTTACAGTACTGTTGTATGCTGGGACAGACCTTTTATCGGACGAAAAACGCCGCTCACGAATGTTTTCCTTCGTCTTTGGGAACAGGTGGAAGTCACACGGAGCCGAGTAAGGAGAAAAGTGTGAGTGCGCCAACACTGGTACTTTTTCCGCGGCAGCCGCGTGCGCTAAGGCACTGTCACGATGCAGAAGGACGTGCTCACCTTTCGAATGTGGGTGCTGTGACGTCCACCGCGTTGCGATGCCTTTCGGCAGATATACAGTCACATACCGCTCGGCAGCGAGTGCGCGACGTTTGTCGAAGGTCACAGGGGTGGGACGACCCGTCTTGGCGGAGGAAGTGGTCGCCATCTTCTTTTCAGAGCTCCAACTTCCTCACCTGACAAGCAATGTACTGAAGAACGCCTTTTCGTTTCGGGGTCAAAACGGTACACCCGTGCTTCGTCGCCTGTGACGATTTTGGGATGTCTTTGTACCGTCCTTCGTCGCATTTTTCAAGCATTAAACGACACCAATTCATTCTTGTGTAGTTTTGGGCTTCTGTGAGGAAATTTGGCACTCAATGGGCCCATCTCTTGGTTAGGCCTATACGATCACTAACGATGGTCTGTGCCGCTGTCGATCCAATATTCGGGGTCCATGGAAAGTCAGAAAATGACAGATCAGGATCATCTTCGATCATTTTCCTCACAGCATCTGTGTTTCCTTGGGCCACTGCCATTACTGGGCGACCTCAAGGAGGTTCACCTTCAAGAGATTCTCGATCCATCGAAAATTCACATAATCTCTTTCCAAAGAGGGCAATAGAAGGGGAACGCTCATCATAAACACGCACCAAAGAAGAATGGCATTCTCCTACGTTCAACTACTTCTCGTAATGGTGCACGAGAACCACCACGTGACAGGACCATCCTGCACTGCGTCTGACTCAGCACTGCCTGCCTCTTCACTCACCGTTCGCAGCATGGTCCGAAAACCAGTGGTGGGGGTAAAACCGGCGCGCGAACGATCCAAGTTCGAAAAACGACGCTCTTACAAAATGAAATAACCCCGTTCTCGTCACACTTCCGCTTTAACAGTCGATACAAACTTTCGTCACAGCCCATGTACCCTGTTCAAAAGCTTTTTCAAGACTGACACGTGGGCTGGGGCACGCCCATGTGCCACGTGGAGCACGGGACGCCCTCTGGAGCTGACCTCTCACGTAACTCGCTCACAGCCGAGCACCACTCCACGAGAGCATGGAATGGGCTGGCGTGGGGTGGGCGAACTCCGATTAATTTTGCGTGGGAGGAGGCTGCTGAAGGAAACGAGGTACAAATTATATAGGCCTACAAAGTACAACTCGAACTGCTGAAAATCTTCGTTTATTTAGTCACCGAGTCTAAGACTGTTGCCGCTTTATAATTACGTACTTAAGAGTATTCGTAACTGACAGTATAATACTGTCAATATTTTCTGTCATTATTCCGCAACTGCTACTTGAATTACGTTTATCATGTAGATTTATAAGCAATACCTCCTTTCGCAACCGACTGCAATTTGGTTTTCAACCAAACACGTATTGTCTGTTCATACTACGCAATGCCAGTGGTTTCCCTTTTTTTCCAGAGTTTTCTTGTATCCACTGTACCAATTGGAAACCTGTACAGTGTGCATCTAGTGTCTACACAAGAACCAGTGTGGGCACATGAAAAGAGTAGAAAAACGAAAACCGCTGATGACGCCTAGTAGAAAGAGCCGAAACATGTCTCTTCTTCTTCTTCTTCTTGCGTTACGGGCTCTGTAGGACCACGGGTAGCCCCTTCGTGGACTGCATTTTCCTCTTCTTCTCCCAGAACCTCTTAATTCTTTCTCTTCTTCTCTCCCGCTCTTCTTCCGAGATCTTCAGTTTCCGTTTCTCCTGTCGGTTCCACTGGTGACACTTTCCCTGTATTCTTCTCTGTCATTGATCTTTGGCATATTGGTCGGTGTATATTTGTTCCTACAATTTTGCTTTCTTTCGACCTCGATCCCCAATCCCAACCAGTCCTTCCGAAGTTCAACAACTCACTTGGTTCCTGTCTTTCCTCTTGTCCTCCCTATTGTTTCCCACACTCTCTTCGTCATCCTGTTCATACTCTTCCTAACTACATGTCCAGCAAACATTGCCCTTTTGAGTCTGATTTCCCCGGATATTGCTCTCATGTTCCGGTACAATTCTTCCCTAGGTCTTCGCATCCACCTGTCTCCACCTCTTTTGGGACGTAGTATTTTTCTCAGTATTTTTCTCTCTTCTTTCTCTAGTTGTTCTGACCCATTTCTTCCTAGTGCCATCGTCTCAGCAGCATATAATACATGTCTCGTTAAAAACACGTAAACATTCAGTTGTAGAAAACGATTTTGTTCTTATCTACCTGATAAACATAACTTGGAGGGTACGAGCTGAAAAAATAAGGTTTGTACATATTTTTCTGTTACGCAGGTAATTTTCAGTTACATGTGAATCTTGTCTGTAGTTTGCGACACTGGCTGATAACATCGCGTAATGTCGGCATAACGCTAAGGACACATTTACAGTGTAGAAAAATCTGACATTTTCAGTTACAAGGAGAACGGCTGCCGATGACCTGAGACTCATGTAGGGTTGACCGATTACACTGACAAAATTACCGAACATTGCCTGCAGAAAGGATCTGCTCAGTGCAGGGTTGAGGGTGAACACAATAAAACTCGTTTAGTAACCTTAAAAAGTTACATTTGTTATTCAATATTTCGAACGTGGCTATTGCTAGTTATAGCTTTCAGTTTGTTTGTAAAAATCGTTCCACATTTCACACCTCAAACTGCAACGAACGCATGATTCTGCTTTTGTCATATCGACACTCACTTCGTTTCCCCCGTCAGACCATAAATGACTGATGTGACAGAAGACTCTTTCCACATAGCCACTGCTGCATGGAACCGCCATTATGCTTTAGATAATTTTCCTGATCAATAAATAAAATAGTGGTATGACTGGAATTGTAACACCACCGAACAATTCATACTTAGGTACCGGACACCGAACAGGAGTCGAAGTACCGAGCAGTTCGGTAAAAAACCGAACACCTGGCAACCCGACACTCAAGACAAATCGCTTTGCTACCAGGCGACATTCATTACACGTTCACACTTTCTTCAAACCGATACTGAGTTGGCACGTCCGTCTTTGTGGAAAGAAAAGCTGAAGTTCGGTTTTTGAAGATAGTAATTATTTTTTGTGCCTCAAACATAAAGCACAACGCAATCTTTTTTCTGGTAAGGGAATCAGAGTAGAGAAGGAAGATGGGAGTCTTCAATAACTGGAGGACATTACATGAGGCCGCCGTTACGTTCGCCGCTGGGACATCACTCGCTTCAGCTTGCATAAATGAGTGAGCCGTCAGCTGTGTTTTGTCACGTTATCGACGTTATTGCTCGATGGCTCAGTGGGTGGCAGCCTGCAAATCCCGAGGTCCGTAGTTCGATCGCAGGCGGTCCCGGGGTTCTTACCCCTCGCTTGTCGTTCGTGTCGCCTCTGGTAATGACTTGATAACATGAAAAATGCCAATCTGAAGCCCACATTTAACTGTAGGTCCCCCTTTAAGGGCCTTGAGTGAGTCTGTTCGAAGATTGGGGGAAGGCAATGGTCTACCACTTCCGTCAAGAGCACACCCAGTATAAAGCACTGCGATGCTCAAAGCAAACTTTCCAGTTGGGAGCAGCCGTGCCATCAAAGTCCTATCAACACGACAATCGCCATTTATCCTGCCCCCCCCCCCCCCCCACTTTTAAAGTGATTCTCAAGAAGTTCGTACGTTTACCACGAGCAATAGTCACAAAATAAATATCATCAATCCTTTCAAAAATTAATTATTTCCAAACCAGAAACGATTTATAGCATTGCTTAACCGTCAAATACAGTCCTGATCGTCGCTTCTAGGCCCTTTAGAAAGACTGCTTTGGATCCAGAACGAGATTTTCACTCTGCAGCGGAGTGTGCACCGATATGAAACTTCGTGGCAGATTAAAACTGTGTGCCGGACCGAGACTCGAACTCGGGACCTTTGCCTTTCGCTGGCAAGTGCTCTACCAACTGAGCTACCCAAGCACGACTCACGCCCCGTTCTCACAGCTTTACTTCTGCCAGTACCTCGTCTCCTACCTTCCAAACTTCACAGAAGCTCTCGCACAGCTGGTAGAGCACTCAGTCGGTAGAGCACTTGCCCGCGAAAGGCAAAGGTCCAGCGTTCGAGTCTCGGTCCGGCACACAGTTTTAATCTGCCAGGAAGTTTCACTGCTTTGGATGCTCTACAATGCAATTCTCTTAGCAATGTTAAATATACAAAGTTTTCAACAAGTTTCAACATTGAAACATATTAGATCAATTCTGTGCTGGAAATCCGCTGCAGATAGGAAATCCCGATTAAAAGATTTCTGACAAGTCATTACCTGGCGTTCTTACAATTCCTCCGACCAAAAGTGTGCTACTCCGAGACGTCGCTGCTCGCCACGAGGAAACAGACAAAAAAAAAAAAAAAATTACTTCGACATAGCATTTTTCGTGGACTTTTACATTTGTAAGCAGGTTGTTGGACGAAAAATTAGTCTCAAATGGATCAAATGGCTGTGAGCACTATGGGACTCAACTTCTGAGGTCATCAGTCCCCTAGAACTTAGAACTACTGAAACCTAACTAACCTAAGGACATCACACACATCCATGCCCGAGGCAGGATTCGAACCTGCGTCCGTAGCGGCCGCGCGGTTCCAGACTGCAGCTCCTAGAACCGCTCGGCCACTCCGGCCGGCAATTAGTCTCCTTTCTACAGCGTCCATCTAATGTTCGTGAGAAATATATCAGAGACAAGATTAACCAAGTGAATTAACTCAAGGTGAGGCAAGTACAGCTCGAATACAGTCCAATTCGGTCAAACAGTTTGTGGTAACGTAAATCACCGTCAGCTACCCAACAGTGGCCGGATAATTTGTTTGTAGCTCCATCTTCGACTGTCGGTATGCTGGTGCATTGGTGCACTGGTTTCGACAATAGAGCTAGAACACGCGGCGGCTCGGAGTAAGCAGCGGATTGTGCAACGGACCGTCACGTCGCTGTTGCTTGTGTAATACTGTGAATTACGTAAACGGCGACTCGTTTTTACAGCCCACCTGCCCAGCGCCCTCCGGATGGGTCACTGCACTCGCGGGACACGGTGCAACAGACAGCTGATTTATGTACGGCGCTTCGCCACAGAGTGTCGGCTGCGGAAGCCACATCAAGTAGTCTGTTGCAGGAGAGCCGAGTTCCTTAGCGTGAGGTGCAAACGCTACGGTGTGAAGAAAACACACAAACGACAAAGAACACGAAAATTAATGAGAAACAAAAAATACTTTTACCATTCTTCCTGGAAAATCGCTTAAAGTCAATCACTAGAAAACAAAAGAAATATCCTTATAAGCACCGCTGGGCGCTGTAACCAGAGAGCAAGTGACGTCACCTCGCAGGGTTCCTCGGCGCGATTGCTTAACGGTGTGCTTCCGGTTGTTCCGCCTAGTTATTGTTTTCATTTCGTGCGCAATATTTAAACAACGCAGCCACGTGGCTTCTTCACTTGCTGCGTGTCTTGCTGTTACGTGTACTCTCTGCATGGACTCCAACCAGACTCTCCATTACTGTTGGTCTCACGCCAAGTTCGATTCCCGACGTTCCCCACTTCTTTTGATGCTGTTTCGTTTTTAAGAGCTCCCTCTGATATTCCGTGGAAGGGAATGTTCCTCAGCGTCTCGAATGAAAAACAGCCCACAGTTGCACTAAATACCTCGACCATGGTTCCTGCTATAATAATACAGCCTTCTTCAGAAGTCATACACACTAATAAATGAAAAATGTCTTAGCTCAGCGGCTGCGAATGGTCCGAATGGCTCTGAGAACTATGGGACTCAACTGCTGTGGTCATCAGTCCCCTAGAACTTAGTACTACTTAAACCTAACTAACCTAAGGACATCACACACACCCATGCCCGAGGCAGGATTCGAACCTGCGACCGTAGCAGCAGCGCGGCTCCGGACTGGAGCGCCTAGAACCGCACGGCCACCGCGGCCGGCCTCAGCGGCTGCGTCAAGACCTTTAAAATAACTTCTACGGACATTAGCCTGTTTCGGACATAAGTAAAATTACATATGGCACCGTATGTCCTCCGCCACTACCTCTGTTATCTTGTAAGGCCCGTACCGAATATTACGTGACAGCGAGCAAGAATGGGAAAACGGGCCTAAGAGAACTACAACTATGGTATGAATCTTCTTTTGGTCAATAGCTGGTTAAAATAGCGTGCTTTTGCTCGATTCCTGGTCTGGGTATACAAATGGTACTCCTTTAGAGGAAACTATCCCTCCTGAGAAGTGTGTGACATTGCACTTCATACTACCCGGAACCACTAGACATATCCAGTCTGGATGTTTGTTTTTTTCCGTAACTATAAAACATACTATGCCACTGTCTGCTGCTACGCCTTAAAGGACAGCCAGTTTCACGGTAAGCTCCACGACAGACTGTTTCGCATTCAGATGCACGCCACCACATTCCACCAGTCCTCATCAACTCGTTACACCCGTGTCATCCTATATGCATTCTTTAAGAGTCAATACCTAACTGATGGACCTGCACGGTTTGTTAACTCCCAAGGAGTACGCCTTCTCTGTTGATGCTGCGAAACTTTTTGATCACGGTAGCGCGCCATTTTTCATTCGGTGTTTATGGCGCAAGTTAATGCTTTGTTTTGAACATTTCTTGAATGTCGACGATGCCGATACATCCCATAGAGGTTTCATCCCTGCACCTCCTGGACACTCATTTTCTGTCGCCCCCCCCCCCCCTGATGCACATGATGAGTCATTAGCAGCTAATATTTTTCCTGTCACAATTTAGTAACGCAACACTTTCAAATGTGTCGTACTAAACATTGGACTTGTGCGATGTCAGACGGCGTGTACGACAGGAATCTGCAGGCAGAGAGAAGTTGTACGCTCGGAGGCCAGAATTGTACGAGGGCTGTTCAAAAAGTAAGGTGACTTTTCCAGTTGCGCGGGCAACGTACATTCGACCATCGATCTTTTTTTATGTTCACAGTTTCAAGCGTACAGCATGCTCGGTTTGCTTTTGACAGACAGAAAGCTTAGACGTTTTTTAGTGTGCTCGGCGATTTTCGATTACTATAAAAATGGAGCAAAGTATTTGCATCAAATTTTGTGTGAAAAATGGAATCAAGTGCTCTAAAACGCCTGAAATGTTGACAGTGGCGTGCGGCGAGTATGCTGTAAGCATATATATATATATATATATATATATATATATATATATATACACAAGTGGTACAAGCTCTTCCAAGATCGCCGAGATGATGCCAGTAACGAACCTCGCTCTGGACGCCCCAGCACATCAACAATAGATGATAACGTCGAAGCTGCGAAGCAAATTGTTTTGGAAAATCGTGGTATTATCGTAAGAGAAGTTGCTGAGGGTGTTGGCATATCGGTCAACTCGGGTCACGCAATTTTTTCGGACGTTTTGGACAAGAGACATGTGCCATATAAGTTTGTTCCAAAACTTCTCGATTTTGATCAGAAGAACCGTCGCATGAGTATCGTTCAGGAGGTCTTGAATGACGTCAGTGATGATCCTGATTTGCTCAAAAGGGTCATAACTGGTGATGAACCATGGGTTTACGGTTGTGACGTCGAAATCAAAGCCTAATCGTCCCAATGGAAGCATCCCAGAGAGCCAAGACCGAAAAAAAGCACACCAAGTTCGATATAATGTCAAAACTTATGAGCATTGTTTTTTATTTCCAATTACCGTGGCGTTGTGCATTACGAATTTTTGCCTCAAGGTCGTACGGTCAATAAGGAGTGTTACCTTGACGTTATGCGCCGTTTGGGAGAAGCAACACGCAAAAAATGTATGGAATTGTGGAAAAATAATTCATGGATTTTACATCACTACAATGCACCTGCTCATCATCGTTATTTGTGAGAGATTTTTTTGGGCAAAAATAACACTGCAGTCATGCCTCAGCCACCATATTCACCGGGTTTGGCCGCCTACGACTTTTACTGTTCGCAAAACTGAAGAGACCTATGAAAGGACAAAATATGAGGAAATAAAAACGGCGTCCAAACAAGGCCCCGGGAGTAGACAACATTCCATTAGAACTACTGACGGCCTTGGGAGAGCCACTCATGACAAAACTCTACCATCTGGTGAGCAAGATGTATGAGACAGGCGAAATACCGTCAGACATCATGAAGAATGTAATAATTCCAATCCCAAAAAAAGCAGGTGTTGACAGATGTGAAAATTACCGAACTATCAGTCTAATAAGTCACATCTGCAAAATACGGCTTATCTTAGAAAATAGATTAAGGAAAGGCAAACATACATTACTAGCATTTGTAGACTTAGAGAAAGCTTTCGACAATGTTGACTGGAATACTCTCTTTCAAATTCTAAAGGTGGCAGGGGTAAAATACAGGGAGCGAAAGGCTATCTACAATTTGTACAGAAACCAGATGGCAGTTATAAGAGTCGAGGGGCATGAAATGGAAGCAGCGGTTGGGAAGGGAGTGAGACAGGGTTGTAGCCTGTCCCCGATGTTATTCAATCTGTATATTGAGCAGGCAGTAAAGGAAACAAAAGAAAAATTCGGAGTAGGTATTAAAATCCATGAAGAAGAAATAAAAACTTTGAGGTTCGCCGATGACATTGTAATTCTGTCAGGGACAGCAAAGGACTTGGAAGAGCAGCTGAACGAAATGGGCAGTGTCTTGAAAGGAGGATATAAGATGAACATCAACAAAAGAAAAACGAGGAAAATGGAATGTAGTCGAATTAAGTCGGGTGATGCTGAGGGAATTAGATTAGGAAATGAGGCACTTAAAGTAGTAAAGGAGTTTTGCTATTTGGGGAGCAAAATAACTGATGATGGTCGAAGTAGAGAGGATATAAAATGTAGGCTGGCAATGGCAAGGAAAGCGTTTCTGAAGAAGAGAGATTTGTTAACATCGAGTATATATTTAAGTGTCAGGAAGTCGTTACTGAAAGTATTTGTATGGAGTGTGGCCATGTATGGAAGTGAAACATGGACGAAAAATAGTTTGGACAAGAAGAGAATAAAAGCTTTCGAAATGTGATGCTACAGAAGAATGCTGAAGATTAGATGGGTAGATCACATAACTAATGAGGAGGTATTGAATAGAATTGGGTAGAAGAGGAGTTTGTGGCACAACTTGACTAGAAGAAGGGATTGGTTGGTAGGACATGTTCTGAGGCATCAAGGGATCACAAATTTAGCATTGGAGGGCAGCGTGGAGGGTAAAAATCGTAGAGAGAGACCAAGAGATGAATACACTAAGCAGATTCAGAAGGATGTAGATTGCAGTAAGTACTGGGAGATGAAGAAGCTTGCACAGGATAGAGTAGCATGGAGAGCTACGTCAAACCAGTCTCAGGACTGGAGACCACGACCACAACAAACAACATCGATGGAAGTACTCACGTGCTTATGAGAAGTGCTTCGAGGACTGGAAGAAGCGTAGGCACAAATGTTTTGTATCTGAAAGCGATTATTTTGAAGGGGACAACATGAATATTGATGAATAAATAAATACTTTTTTCATAAAAATGTAAAGTCGCCTTACTTTATGGACACACCTCGTACATCCCGACAGCACGAGATGGTTTGATGGTTTTTTTTTTTTTTTTTTTTTTTTTTTTTTTTTTTTTTTTTTTTTTACAGGATGAGCTCTGGATGGGGGAGAGCTTGTGCGCGTATAATATAACGGCGTTGCGCTGCAGCCGTGGCCAGGACTGGGGGTGAACCTCGGCAGTGGAAACTGCCGCCGCGCGCCCCAAACTCCCGTCGTCCTGTCCTCCCCCCCTAGACGGGCCTACCCCACCACCAGTCCCCCCCCCCCCCCCCGGCTGTTAGCGCCAGACGGGCAGCCGCTCTGCCGCGACTCGCGTTGCGTCGCGCTGCGTCCCGATCGTTAATTGTTATTCCGGCCGGCCGACGGCAGAGCGCTCGGGCGGCGTTTTTGTAATTTCCGCAGCAGCTAATTTCAGTCTGCACCCGCGCCGACGGTCGGCGGTCGCGTTCTCTCTCTCTCTCTCTCTCTCTCTGTCCCTCTCTCTCTCGCTCTCCCCTCCCCAATTGCCAGCGGGAGAATGCCAACAGCGCGGGCCAACCACGAACTATTCCGATGGCACGCAGTGAATAGTGGAAGATGAACGACGCTGCAGAGGAGAGGGTAGGTTTAATCAGCGGGTCCTGCCGCTCTTCTACGCGCGAATGGATTGCCTAATCCCACTCCCTCTCTCTACCTCTGCCTGGCATGGATGAAAACTGTGCCCAGTGAAATCTGGGGCCATACAAAAGTCTGTGAAATCTGCGCCCGGTGCAGTTAAAACCTAGCTGTTCTCTACGTCACGGTCTGCTGCACTGTCCAACAGAAACGCTCCGTGTGCCCGCAGTGAGCACCGCGTTTCTGACACTTGTACGGGGAGGGAATGCGATGACATTTGCACGGACCCCGGGACACTGTAGGTAGTGGACAGGGTGTTCCAGACGTAGGATACACCGGCCCGTCCGCCGTTAACTGCGACGCATTCTGGAGAAGCCCAGAGTCCATTTCCTGCACAAAGTTCCCTGTCCCCGCACCAGTTCGTATGTGCGTAGCTTTCTCCCAGCGTACAGTACTTCGGTTAACCTCTGACTGGCAAGTAGTGTACCGCGTTTTAATGCTGCGATAATGGAGGTTTCCGGGATCACCAGTGGAAAGCCTTTACTGAATTCCAACGGGCACCAATTTATAGTAGACAATACAAACAGGAAGTGACTTACTGGCGCTGTGTTAACTTTAAAAAGAATGAATGCAAAAGAAGACTATCCACAAAAAATAACACAGTTTTAGAGGAAGGTAGTCACGTTTGTATTCCAGATGAAGCAGGAAATAAAGTGCGAAAACATTTTGGCAGCGCAAAGAAGCGGGCAATAAAAAAATAAACAAAACAAAACAAAAAGACAACAGACGCTACAGTCTCACGAGTTTACGTTGAAGAAGTAGGGCAGCTCTTCAATCGAGGCTACGAATTAATAACATCAGTACCATCACACGGAACTACGAAACAATCTTTACACTGCATTACGCGAAAATATATGGAAACTACACCGATTCTTAAGGAACATAGTTCCAAGAAAATAAGTCACTGATGAATGATTGTAGCAATTTTTCACTTCCAGATGATAACAGGGGATCTTATGACAGAATACTGGTGTTTGCCAGCGAAAGGGGATAAATGTGTTTATCAAACTGCGAATCATTTTTTCTGGATCTAACGTTCAAGGAGAGCGAGCAAGCAGTTTGGAAAGTTGTTTATACTCCTCGCCGACCTTAACAGTTCTAGGAAGAAAACAAACACCACTCCAGTTGCTTACCTTTTTTGCCAAATAAAAACTGAAAAGCATGTGAACATTTTTAAAGCTATTAAAACTAACGTGCTTAGATGGGACCCTGCGTCTCTGATGATGGACTTGGAAATTGCCATCATCCAAGCAGCTAACAATTCGTTTCCTGGAACAGAGATTACTGGACGCATTCACCACTGTAATCAGTGGTTGTGCAAACAAGTTCAGAGTGACGGTCTCGTTCCAGCCTATAAGGAAAACGAGGAAATACGCAGTCACATAAGAAATGTTCTGCTGTAGCACATTTTCCCTGAAAATGTTGGGCTACGGTCGGTCGTGTATTCAGGAGAGCACACCTGAAAACCAAAAGCTTCGGGACTCTTGTGGCTATTTTTTGGACAAATAACTCGATAACGAACGTAAGCCAAAAAATGGTTCAAATGGCTGTGAGCACTATGGGACTTAACATCTGAAGTCATCAGTCCCCTAGAACTTAGAACTACTTGAACCTAACTAACCTAAGGACATCACACACATCCATGCCCGAAGCAGGATTCGAACCTGCGACCGTATCGGTCGCGCGGTTCCAGATTGAAGCGCCCAGAACCGCTCGGCCACAGCGGCCGGCTGAACGTAAGCCAAGAGAGATGTGACATTGCAATGGAAGGGCCATAGCACTAATAACGTCTCAGAAGGATGGAACCGAAGAATAAATACAGGGTGTACATAAAATCCGGTAATACTTTCAATTATTTATTGCACAAGGACCAAACATTGTACAGATATCATACATATGTCATTTTGAAGAGAAACCCTGAAAGTTTTTTTTTTCATATTTACCGCCACAGTGTGGTTCGGTAATTTGCCGATAGTCAGCGCTAGTCGCAAACATGGCGAGTTCAGGTGCGGAGCGAGCTTTCTGTGCGTTAGCGTTCCACAAAAACAACTGTGCTACAGCCGTTCAACGGATGTTTGGAAACAAGTACGGTAAGAAGCCACCAACAAGGACACATTAAAGATCAAGTGTATGTACCGCCTCTACCACGTGATGTAGCAGAGCTCCTGGAGGGAATACAGGAAGCGACTGCTACCATCGACGATGTCATGCTCGGACGGGTATGGCAAGAATTCGATTACCGTGTTGACGTCTGCCGGGTCACTCATGGTTCGCATATCGAATGTTTGGAAAAAAAAAGAAAAAAAAGAAAAAGAAAAAAAAGAAAAAAGAAATCAGAGTTTCTCTTCAAAATGCATGCCATCTGTACAATGTTTAGTTCTTGTACACCAAATAATTGAAAGCGTTCCCGGACTGACTTTATGGTAAACACTGGACATTAGTATCAAAAGGTCATCTGAATGTTTACTTATTGGTGAAAAATCTTCGACGAGATGCAGAGTATCATGGCCATCAGTTTGATGGGAAAAAAAAGAATCTGGAACGACGACTGACGAAACGGTTGCAAAGGCTTCAAAGAAAATCCAAACTGAGGGAAACATACAATCATTTCAGACTTGTGTGGCCTACGGACACGAGTTACAATGACGAAGCAAACGTCACTTTCATTGAGAAATTTGTTAATTTTGAAAAGTAGCACAATGAAATCACTGACAGTCTTGTAAGCATTGTAAATAAGTTTAATGGTGGACTGAAAGAGACCACCTCTTCGTGGTGTTCCCTGGAAACGACACAAAGTCGGTTAAATGTCTCTTGAAATTTGTTAAATATTCCCTAATGAAGACACAATAACTTTTCTAGGTAATATTCGCAGCATTTTCCTTGAGTGGTTCTTAGAATCAAAATCTGTTGGCCGGCCGCCGAATAAGAAATCTCTTCAGCGGAAACGCGGGGCAACTAGCCGCAATTAAATCCATACTCCCTCCCTCCGCTAGGAGATCAGCAAACCAACATGAAATTGTTAAGGACAAAATAAGTTATCATAACAAAAAGCGACTAGTCGCAGTTTTGCAGCATATGTTAAAACATGTGTTAAAACCAATTCCTGATAACAGATGTTGTAGACTACAGCAGACCTGTTGAGGGTGCGGTAAAATGGGACGGCCACGCGTCGTTAAGTGGCGCAGCACGGCCTACTGGTACCTAGGAAGATGTGCCTTCAGGGTAATGACCGTACAGTACATACATAATATGGCGCAGTACTTACGGTGAGACTCCACTCAAAAATTTTAACTTCTCTTCTACTTTGCGGATAGTAATCAAATTTTAAAATCGTGTCTGTTATGTAAAGATGTAGCAATACCCAAGTTTTCAAGACCATAACTTCACTGGTTTTCTAGTTTTGAATTTTTAATATGACTTTAATGGTATTGTTGAAAACCAACTTTTGCTACTCACACCACAATTTTCACATGCCAGATTTTGTAGGTAAATTCACAAGATACAGCTCAACTGTTCTGCGTATTCATTGTACGCGAAATATTAATAACTTGTTTTCAGTGTTTATTTAAAATTTCAGTCTTAAATTTTCTTTGATTACCGGAAGAAAAACGTGACGATAAAATCAACAAATTAAATTTTCGGTAGCACTAATGCATAGAAGTGTGCAAACACGTCAAGACTACTGCAAAAATTCATACCGATTAATGTTTATGATACAAAATATTGGTACTGAGCTCAGAAAAACAAACTTATGATGAAATGGATTTTAACATTTTATCAAATGAAGAATGTTACTACCAAGATCGGGGTAGTCCTTTTCTTGAATTTTGTAATTAGAAATGTACTCACAGTTCTCCCGAAGAGGGGCGGTGGTAGTGATCACAGATTGTAAGCCAATGCCCGATTCCTAGGAGCTTGTTGATTGTACTGAACAGGACTTCAGTGTATTCGCTAAATTTATTTTTACACCGCCAACAGACAAAGCAATCGATTCCCGACGACTGGCTGCCAATAGTTTCGCTTCAGTTTTCCTAGATATCTTGTAACTTGATTTTCCCAGTTTGAGTTTATGCCAACTTCGTAGTTGGTTCTGTTTGGTGGTGATAGAAATCAAAAATTATCTTCGGCCTCTATCGGTGTGCCACAGCCCCTTACGCAATCCGTATTTCAAACATTTCTCAGACGTACTTGTAATTCGAAGCAGCCAAATCGTTTTGGGATGTAAGAGTAAACACTCCAAAGATGAGAACAGCAATTAATTTTTTTTTTTTGAAAAAAATAATTGAAGTTTTAGGGTGAAGTCTACCCTTAAAATGGCGAGTAACTGTTTTGAAAGGGATGGGAAGAAACATGATTGTCGGTCTAGGAACTTCAAAGCGGTCTGGCACATCAACGTCAACGTATCACAGCAGGACACTGGTCTATATGTGTACTGTTTGTGATGGTGTCTTGATACGCTTAGTGCTCTATTAATGCGCTCCAAAACTTTGAACACAACCAAAAACGAAGAAAATTACATTACAACAGATACCATGCAAAAGATTATGATCACTTGGATGATTAACGGCGAGAAGCCGATGGAAGAAAAAAAGACTGAAATAATTCATCATAAGGGACCAGAGAAATCAACGACTCAATAACTTTCCCAACATTTTCATTATGAAAGTACATTTTTGTTTTCAGGATAAACACTCAACGTATGAATCTGCAGTTAGCTCAAGTTACCAAATTGCTTTTCAGCTTGCAAAGGGTTCTGCAGTTCCACTGATTTTAGTGTTATGTTGACAATGTGGTAACTCGCTCTACTGAACGAAATTTCAGTTGAAAATACAGTAACTTACAGTAATGCAGTAACAGTATAGTAATTGGCAACCAATTTTTTTAAAATAAATCAATTTCAGAAACAATGTACCGAAGTTTGGGGTCACTAACGTGAAGAATGAAATTTTTGTGTTTTTTCATAATTTCATTGAAATCTGGATTCAGTTTTGTCACCATCAATGTTAGGTGCGATTTCACATTAAGATGATTTTGCTTTAACATTTTAATACTGCAAAGAGCAGGGAAGATCTGCTCAACTAAGTTGTAGGGAAACGCATCAAAAGTTCCTATTCCTCTTTAGACAACTCTTTATACCCACAACGCACACGCAACCAAAAAACTACAAAGTTCATTTTCCTTGAAAACATTTTTCCATCAAGGATTGCAGGATTGCAGTTGTCGTCGTGCGTCAGAGAAACTTCGTCATTTGTGAAAGGATCTTCAATCTAAGAGTGCCAGGTTGTGGGAGAGGGAAATATTCTCGAAAACTTACAGCTAATGCTACCAAAGTGTCTTACACGTCTTCTGGACTTCAGTAGAGAGTTTTTCAAAATCATACAGTTTCTCGCTTGAAAACAACGTTGCTTGTCTAAAAGAAACAGTTGCACTTCGTCACGCAGCTCAAAGAAACGACATAGAACTTTCCCTCTTGAGACACAACGCACTTCAATAAGTGAGTAAAGCTGACTGCGTTCACTGCTGATTTCTTCACATGAAACTGTGAAAAGACGGGAATTTAGATAACGTGGTTAAAAAAAATTAATAAGTTTTGTAACTTCACGCAGAGCACATTTCAAACACTCAGGCATTTTTCTGGCTGCTAAAGCTTCTCTGTACGAAGCAATGAGTACACTATTTCTGATGCTGAAGGTTTACTTCGAGCCACTAGGCTTTTAAAAGTGTCCTGACAAAGAAATAATTTCTCTCCCTTGAAACAGTCCTACATAACGGTTGGCCAGCTTCAGGGCAGAAATTTAGCAAAGCAATGAAACATTTAAATTTACAAAAGTAAGTGTAATTTCTAATTCCTTTCTTTTTAGCGGCTGAAAAATCACTTCTTGCGTAACAGCTGTGAGTAACATTTTATGACAACAGATTTCAATTTTTCGGCGTCGCGGACCCCCTGGCTGGGTACTGCGGACCCACTTAGAGAAACAGTGGCCTAGGGCGTTAGAATACGACCGACCGCTGCCCCACGGCGAGAAACAGGCAAAGCAGCATGCGAGGGAACATGCAGGGAAGCACGAAAGTTCGCCCACCCCACCGCGTGAAAACACTTCTAACCGGCGGCGTGTGCATGTGAAAAATTCAGAGCGTCTGTGAATGTCTACCATTGTTACTGCATGTTTAGATAAATGTAATTCAGGCAGTTTGTGTTCAACGCTGGAAAACTGTTAGCAGGAGTTAGGACAGACCGGTCGGATGTACGTTCTAGTAAGAGATATTAGTCGGCTATGTCTGACTGCTGACAGGCTATGCTATTCCGAGACACTCACCAAACCAGCGGATTAAAGAGCAGATTTTGGAATATCGTAACAATGACTCTTTTCTACGAGCTCTTTCGTTATCATCGTCACAGCCGTATTCACGTCCTAGGCCATCTGGTTTGTTCCTGTCTGGTCTTCATCCATTTTCAGCACATGTTTCAACCACTTATTTGGACATCCATTAATTCTGGCCGC
This sequence comes from Schistocerca piceifrons, assembly GCF_021461385.2. Classification (NCBI taxonomy): domain Eukaryota; kingdom Metazoa; phylum Arthropoda; class Insecta; order Orthoptera; family Acrididae; genus Schistocerca; species Schistocerca piceifrons. The sequence goes on from NC_060145.1 coordinate 17,893,866, forward strand.
TACAGAATATATGTCTAGCTATTTTCCGATTTCCTCAACTCTGTAGTAGCCTCTGGAAGCAGACCTGAATTCAAATGTTCAAATGTGTGTGAAGTCGTAAGGGACCAAACTGCTGATGTCATCGGGCCCTAGACTCACACACTACTTAAACTGACTTAACGCTAAGGACAACACTCACACCTATGCCCGAGGGAGGACTCGAACCTTCGGCTGGAGCGGCCGCACAGACCTTAATTTTATTGTTGTTTCTCTTCTGCAATGGCTTCCCGGCGTCCTACGTACTGTTCCGGGTACTTTAGATCAAACCCCAACCTTATTTCCAACATCTCGGCCATATTCGTACCTGATATTACAACAAGTTACATTTTTAGCCGCTGCTTTTGGGATTTCTCAGCTGTTGCATTTTGCGGTGTCTTTCACATCGCAAAATCAGGACTATAACATATCGTATCACACAAAAAAACGCGCCTGATAAGAAGAACGGCCTCTTGAAACGCATCGTGCGGAAAATAAAGAAAAATCCTGAATGCCGACAACAAATGTTATTCCGTAACAAACATTCGCGGACTTTCAACAATCATTTCATTATAGACAAAATAAAAACTAAAATAATAATTCTGTTTAGTTCGGAAGTTATTTAGAAACTCATAAATAGCCTGTATGAAGTACTGATTACTGAGAGTGTGTTATTCAACTGTACTGTATGCAGACGTGGCACACTGTACATCACTACTGAAAAACAGGCCATGCGCCAATGAAAATTACAGCAATATATTACAAGTAACACAATAACTCACGTCACTTCTGGATGGAGATAATTTTGTTTTCACCGAAAGTATGGCATCTAAACATTACAATGTCTCATAATCTCACAGTTCCCTTAGGTTCCGTCCACGTGACAACCAAACGCTGCTTAAATACTTACTGGTTCATAGTCTGCTTCTTAAACAGCACCCATGCTAAGTTATCTTATCGGAAAAATCACAGAAAACTACTACGACAAACAGACAGCTCTTTGCCACGTTCCCGATACCACAGAAAAATTAATTTTCAGTTCGAATTCCGCTGCTCGTTATCCACTTTAGGACAATGTACTATATTTCCTGTTTCAACTGAACTTTTACTACTCGCACATTATCGTTTATTTTCCGCGAGGAATAAGTGTTCGGTTGCAAGTGGTCGTTTAAATAGCGGTCCCATCGACACGGGAAGCAAACGGGCAGCCGTTCGGTCGCAGTGTACGCACAAATGGGGACTCGGGCGCAGTTTTCCGTAACAGTATAGAGCGTACGGCTGGTATGGCGTGATTTACGCGCTCCGAATCTCTACGGGGAGGCGCTATTAATTTGCATAATCCGGCCGGCAGCGGCGTTTGCGCACTACTTTGAGCCTACTGGCGCCAGCGGATGCCGGTGCGGTGCAAGCGACGAGGTGACGTCAATACTGGCGCGCACAGAGTGCGTGCGAAAACGGGAGGGCAGAGAAATCCACGGTAGTGGCTGCAAATGGGGCGGTTAAGCACTCTGGAATGCTATTCTGTCATATAACGGCATTACTGGAATACCGTGGCTGTTACGCGATGTACAATATTGTCATTGTACAGCAGCGAGCAACCAGCCGCAATTCGGTTTTGTTTCATTTCACTGAAAAAAAACCTTACCGGCTTCCACTTTGTATAAACATTGTCAGACAGCTTGTCAGCATCTATCAAAACATGTGGATGTTTACAGCTGAGACTAGCAAGGACACACAAAAATTCAAAGGTTCAAAATTCAGATAATGATGGTTGCATTACAAACTCATGGAATGCAACTTCCGTCAATGATAGCCAGGAACATTTGCTAAAATCGTCTTTCTGCAAAGAATACCGTTCGTGTTGTTCTTGATTTTTTTTTTTTTTTTATTTAGCATTCACGTTCGTATTGCACAGGGCTCGTTGAAGGTCGAAGCGACCCAAACGGCCGCTTGCAGCGAAAACTGACGGGTGGGTGAATGCAGTTATGCAACAGCAGAAGCGAAGTCAACACAGGTCCGCAGACGAGCCGATTGCAAGATATTTGCGAATGTGTGTGACTTCAGTACTAAGTATCCACATAGTTGGCATAAGTATTTCATAAGTACATTTTTGAGTTACGTAACCACGAAATAGGGGTCAAATTTCACTCAAGGGTTCCTTTAACAAGAAATACAGTACTGCTTCTGCACATTACATTTTACAATTTGTGTTCTTTTTCTTCGTCCTGTTTAACTCGTTCGGGCCGTCTGTGCAGTACAGTGCCTGTGTTGTTGTCGTGTGCCGCCTCTTGTGTTGTTGGTGATGTTTAGTACCTCACTCAATCAATCTATCTGTGTATCCACACATATACATACAGTGCAAACCAGTGTGAAGTTCTTGTCAGAGGATACTTTGGAATGGCACTAATGTTTCTTCCCGCTGTAGTTAGTGTAATCTTGTTTTCACAGTCAGCACGGAAATGGAACTTAAAGCAGAGCTTTCATTTGATATTAGTTCTCGAAATTTTCGACACTGGCTTCCTAGGGATAATTGGCACCTGTCTTCAAGAGTGCTGCAATTCTGGTTCCCTAACACTGTCGCGCCGCTGTCCCATGAGTGAGACAAACCCTATGACCACTCATCTCAACCTCCCTTACACACATACCGTATCCGTTGCTTGTCCACTTATGGATCTTGTGCGTTTGAGAAACATTCCAAGATTGTTGTTGTTGTGGTCTTCAGTCCTGAGACTGGTTTGATGCAGCTCTCCATGCTACTCTATCCTGTGCAAGCTTCTTCATCTCCCAGTACCTACTGCAACCTACATCCTTCTGAATCTGCTTAGTGTATTCATCTCTTGGTCTCCCTCTACGATTTTTACCCTCCACGGTGCCCTCCAATGCTACATTTGTGATCCCTTGATGCCTCAAAACATGTCCTACCAACCGATCCCTTCTTCTAGTCAAGTTGTGCCACAAACTTCTCTTCTCCCCAATCCTACTCAATACCTCCTCATTAGTTACGTGATCTACCCACCTTATCTTCAACATTTCGAAAGCTTCTATTCTCTTCTTGTCCAAACTAGTTATCGTCCATGTTTCACTTCCATACGTGGCTACACTCCATACAAATACTTTCAGAAACGACTTCCCGACACTTAAATCTATACTCGATGTTAACAAATTTCTCTTCTTCAGAAACGATATCTTTGCCATTGCCAGTCTACATTTTATATCCTCTCTACTTCGATCATCATCAGTTATTTTGCTCCCCAAATAGCAAAACTCCTTTACTACTTTAAGTGTCTCATTTCCTAATCTAATCCCCTCAGCATCACCCGATTTAATTTGACTACATTCCATTATCCTCGTTTTGCTTTTGTTGATGTTCATCTTATATCCTCCTTTCAAGACACTGTCCATTCCGTTCAACTGCTCTTCCAAGTCCTTTGCTGTCTCTGACAGAATTACAATGTCATCGGCGAACCTCAAAGTTTTTACTGCTTCTCCATGAATTTTAATACCTACTCCGAATTTTTCTTTTGTTTCCTTTACTGCTTGCTCAATATACAGATTGAATAACATCGGGGAGAGGCTACAACCCTCTCTAACTCCTTTCCCAACCACTGCTTCCCTTTCATGCCCCTCGACTCTTATAACTGCCATCTGGTTTCTGTACAAATTGTAAATAGCCTTTCGCTCCCTGTATTTTACCCCTGCCACCTTCAGAATTTGAAAGAGAGTACTCCAGTTAACATTGTCAAAAGCTTTCTCTAAGTCTACAAATGCTAGAAACGTAGGTTTGCCTTTTCTTAATATTTGTTCTAAGATAAGCCGTAAGGTTAGTATTGCCTCACGTGTTCCAACATTTCTACGGAATTCAAACTGATCTTCCCCGAGGTCCGCTTCTACCAGTTTTTCCACTCGTCTGTAAAGAATTCGCGTTAGTATTTTGCAGCTGTGACTTATTAAACTGATAGTTCGGTAATTTTCACATCTGTCAACACCTGCTTTCTTTGGGATTGGAATTATTATATTCTTCTTGAAGTCTGAGGGTATTTAGCCTGTCTCATACATCGTGCTCACCAGATGGTAGAATTTTGTCATGACTGGCTCTCCCGAGGCCATCAGTAGTTCTAATGGAATGTTGTCTACTCCCGGGGCCTTGTTTCGACTCAGGTCTTTCAGTGCTCTGTCAAACTCTTCACGCAGTATCTTATCTCCCATTTCGTCTTCATCTACATCCTCTTCCATTTCCATAATATTGTCCTCAAGTACATCGCCCTTGCATAAACCTTCTATATACTCCTTCCACCTTTCTGCCTTCCCTTCTTTGCTTAGAACTGGGTTTCCATCTGAGCTCTTGATATTCATAAAAGTGGTTCTCTTCTCTCCAAAGGTCTCTTTGATTTTCCTGTAGGCAGTATCTATCTTACCCCTAGTGAGACAAGCCTCTACATCCTTACATTTGTCCTCTAGCCATCCCTGCTTAGCCATTTTGCACTTCCTGTCGATATCATTTTTGAGACGTTTGTATTCCTTTTTGCCTACTTCATTTACTGCATTTTTATATTTTCTCCTTTCATCAATTAAATTCAATATTTCTTCTGTTACCCAAGGATTTCTATTAGCCCTCGTCTTTTTACCTACTTGATCGTCTGCTGCCTTCACTACTTCATCCCTCAGAGCTACCCATTCTTCTTCTACTGTATTTCTTTCCCCCATTCCTGTCAATTGTTTCCTTATGCTCTCCCTGAAACTCTCTACAACCTCTGGTTCTTTCAGTTTATCCACGTCCCATCTCCTTAAATTCCCACCTTTTTGCAGTTTCTTCAGTTTCAATCTGCAGTTCATAACCAATAGATTGTGGTCAGAATCCACATCTGCCCCAGGAAATGTCTTACAATTTAAAACCTGGTTCCTAAATCTCTGTCTTACCATTATATAATCTATCTGATACCTTTTAGTATCTCCAGGATTCTTCCAGGTATACAACCTTCTTTTATGATTCTTGAACCAAGTGTTAGCTATGATTAAGTTATGCTCTGTGCAAAATTCTACAAGGCGGCTTCCTCTTTCATTCCTTCCCCCCAATCCATATTCACCTACTATGTTTCCTTCTCTCCCTTTTCCTACTGACGAATTCCAGTCACCCATGACTATTAAATTTTCGTCTCCCTTCACTACCTGAATAATTTCTTTTATCTCGTCATAAATTTCATGATGAGAGCTAGTTGGCATATAAACTTGTACTACTGTAGTAGGAATGGGCTTTGTGTCTATCTTGGCCACAATAATGCGTTCACTATGCTGTTTGTAGTAGCTAACCCGCACTCCTATTTTTTTATTCATTATTAAACCTACTCCTGCATTACCCCTATTTGATTTTGTATTTATAACCCTGTAATCACCTGACCAAAAGTCTTGTTCCTCCTGCCACCGAACTTCACTAATTCCCAGTATATCTAACTTTAACCTATCCATTTCCCTTTTTAAATTTTCTAACCTACCTGCCCGATTAAGGGATCTGACATTCCACGCTCCGATCCGTAGAACACCAGTTTTCTTTCTCCTGATAACGACGTCCTCCTGAGTAGTCCCCGCCCGGAGATCCGAATGGGGGACTATTTTACCTCCGGAATATTTTACCCAAGAGGACGCCATCATCATTTAATCATACAGTAAAGCTGCATGTCCTCGGGAAAAATTACGGCTGTAGTTTCCCCTTGCTTTCAGCCGTTCGCAGTACCAGCACAGCAAGGCCGTTTTGGTTAATGTTACAAGGCCAGATCAGTCAATCATCCAGACTGTTGCCCCTGCAACTACTGAAAAGTCTGCTGCCCTTCTTCAGGAACCACATGTTTGTCTGGCCTCTCAACAGATACCCCTCCGTTGTGGTTGCACCTACGGTGCGGCTATCTGTATCGCTGAGGCACGCAAGCCCCCCCACCAACGGCAAGGTCCATGGTTCATGGGGGGACATTCCAAGATAGGGCCGCACAAATGATTGTAAGCCATCTTCTTCCCCTGGAGTGCCGCACCACTGAATAGCAGCATGTTTGACGCTCACGTACTCTGTAGCTATTCTGAGTCTGCTTTTTATGTAATATAAGTGAGAAAAATTCGTGGGTCGTCTACAGAATTTCTGGTGTTGCCTAACAAAGGTGGACAGTAATAAAGATCCCTCGGAGTGTATGTAAAAACATGAAGAAAGCGAATATTATACGTTTGAGAAAGACAGCGGAAACTAATCATATCACTTCAGTTGCATTCTAATACGAGGCTGTAGCGCACCATCATTATTGCACTGTCATATTCCATTTACTGTACGGCAAGTCAACTGTAAGCCGACGTTCGGCACGTTTTGATAGAGGCGTGAAAACCGCCTGACGATGGATGCATGACTTCGCAACCCCTTAACGAGGTTTTTTTCAATAAAGTGCACCAGAACAAAAATAAGTTTTTGAAAACAAAAATTGTGGTTGTTTCATGGCTGCCGTGTACTATCAAGTTCCTGTAAAGTTTCGTGGCACAACATCATTGTTGTTGCTAATCTTAGATTTGCAGTTCAAAGCAATGATTAACAGTTCCACAATTTTCATGTAACACTATGTTCCAGTGATTGACCGTTATTTCACCTTTGGCTTTAGGAAGCACCTTTGAAGTAGGCGGACAATTTGCTACATACAACAAAAACAGTAAAACTTAAAAACATACCCAGCGACTAGCGACTACAGCGAAAGAGATTGTTGACACGTACTCGTTTTACCTGAAACAGAGAAAGAAAAACCGTAGTCAGATAAGTTAACACTGAATGTAAATTTAGAGAGACAATAATAATCCAAGTGTTGGTCCAAAAACGATAAAACTAACATAATCAGGTACAGAATAGGTTCAAATTTTACGCTGGCTTTGACATATTCTACACACACGTGGTTGCTTGTGTCATTAAACAGTTGTCTGATGGTATCTTTTTCATTTTGTTAATTTAATTTCCTTATTACCCCACCTACTGCACTTCAGTACAGTTTGTCACACAAAAGCACTTTGCGGCTCAGCGAGCGACATACCGCAGTGATTCAGACGCTTAGAGGGGCGGAGTTCAAACGCCAGTCGGGGTTTACCGTTGTGTCCCTCAGTTTCAGGCGAATACCGGGATGATTCCTGCAAGAAAACCGCATTCGATCGCGTGCCTCAGCCCTGTACTGCTTTGTTACAACACAATCTAACAGCGACTTAGATGTCGACGTTATACCCCAATAAATGTAAACGTCGTATGGCAACGTTTGCTAGCAACCTAAGCCACGGGGTCGGGCACTAAGCTCCTATCTTCCTTAGCGACTGACCTCATTACAAAGCCGCCCTTGAAAACTAATCTGGCAGATACGTAATCTGGTCCCTGGCACTAATATCCTACCCACCTTCTTTTCCAGTACAATTATGTTTGTAAGCGACGTGTCTAGTAATAACTTCCTTTACGATTACACAACACACGCTGTGACTGTACTCTACAGGTATGTGCTCAGAAATAAAAAGGAAGGAAAGTTAGCTGTTTAAGCTGTCATTAGAGACGACGCGCGAGGTACTTTTAGGGAAGGAAGTGAGAAGGCAGTCTGCTGAATCCTTTTCGAAAGAAACATACGACTTTCGCTATAAGCAACTTAGGGCTTAGGGAAACCAAGGAAAACGCAATCTGAATGAGCGGTCTGGGATGTGAAGCGCGGTCCTCCCGAATGGAGTGCAGTGCCTCTCCTGGCCTACCGCTGCCTCAACCATCTCACCCAGAATGCAGCGCGCCTACAGAATGCCGCCGCTGGAAACCTATTCGTGATGGGATATCCTAGTCACTGGTGACAATATTAAACAAAACACTGTTATCTTCACACCGTAAACTTGTTCCACAATGGTGGTTGGCAACACTGGGAACGGGAAGTCGGATTACTGGATTTTGCATATCCTCATTCGTATAGTTCCTACTGGATAACACGCGAGGATAAATCGACATCTAGACAAGAAGTATTGGTTACACAAAAAAACATAAACTAATTATCATTGCGCTTTAAGTCCTTGTGCGTGCATCTTAAAGATATCTATTTAAATATTTCGTAATATTAACTAAAATCTCACTCTGCATTCATAACTGACGACATTTGTTGCTAAGAGTCGATTTGAGTCTGTAAGTAATTGTGACATTCACTAATATATTCACGAATGTCCGAAGGAACATTGCTTCGTTTTCTCACAAATACGGGCAGTGTAATATCGTATTTACCCGCCGATATCAGGCTAGCGACTTCCGATTAAATATCTTCCGAATATGGGGATTACAACAAGTGTACGAGTGCAGGCTGATAACACGTGGCCATGAAGCGCGCACGGGCAGCCGAAATTGCCATGGCGACCGCTCGCAACAAGCGCAAAATTCGGGTTCGAGTCCCGGTCAGCACAAATTTTCATTGTTGTCATTCCATTCCACTGTTGTAGGTTGCCCGTATTCGCAACTGCGAATATATTTCCTGTATACAAACATAATACTGCCTAAAAGCCAAGTGAAACACACCGCTACAACACTTTTTGACAAACCATTCAGAGAACTAAAATATCTCAAGACTTCAGACGTGATTTTATTAGCAGACTGTAGTTCCCACTTCTTGGTCATTGTATTTACGACAAAGATAAGATCTTGAATAAAAATAAGTAATACTTTACAAAGCACTATCTGTAAACGGCCGAAGTCTAGCTATATAAATCTCTTCATTAGTATGCGTGTTAATGAGCTGACATGCTCCAAATCATAACGTTCAACGTCACCATAACTCAAAGCGCCCTCTGCAGAAAAGAGAAGCACCTGTATGAATATCAAGAGCTCAAAAAAGGGAAGAGGAAGTAGAAAAAAATGGTTCAAATGGCTCTGAGCACTATGGGACTTAACATCTATGGTCATCAGTCCCCTAGAACTACTTAAACCTAACTAACCTAAGGACATCACACAACACCCAGCCATCACGAGGCAGAGAAAATCCCTGACCCCGCCGGGAATCGAACCCGGGCGTGGAGGAAGTAGACAAAGATTGAGTATGGAGATGAGTTGAGAGATATGGCACATTGAGCAGAATTTGACAGAGTACTTAAGTCGAAACGGTGGTCCCACAATTATTAATATCCTTGGGGGAGCGAAACATGACAAAACTATTCCACCTAGAGTGCAAGACGTATGAGACAGACGAAATATCCTCAGGCATCAAGAAGAATATAGTGATTCCAATTCCAAAGAAGGAAGGCGCTGACAGGTATGAACATTGGCAAACTGCGAACATTGCCAAACTATCAGTTTAAGACGCCACGATTGCAAAATTCTACACTGAAGAATGGAAAAACAAACTGTTAAAGCCCAATCTCGGAGAAGATCAGTTTGGGTTCCAAAGAAATGCTGGATCAAGCGAGGCGACACTGATCCTGCGACTTATCGTAGAATACACATTAAAGAAAGCCAAACTTGTGTTTATGGCATTTGTAAACTTAAGAGTAAGCTACTGACAATGCTGACTGGAACACACTCTTTGAAATTCTGAAGGTAGCAGAGATACAATGCAGGGAGGGAAAGGTTTCATACAACTTGTACAGAAGCCAGACGACAGTTACAGGCATCGAAGGACACGAAAGGTAAGCAGTGGTTAAAAAGAATATGAGACATAGTTACAGCCTCTCCCAGGTGTTGTTCAACCTGTACATTCAAAAAGTAAATCAAAGGAAAATTTGGAGAAGGAATTAAAGTTCACAGAAAAGAAATAAAATCTTTGAGATTTGTCGATAACATCGTAATTCTGTCAGGGACTTAATAACATGTTAACAGAATCTCCCGTCGGTTCTTGGTAGAACAACATTACAATAAATGAAAAGAACCAGTTTGCTTTTGTTGTACGATATTACTTTTATTGTTAACCGGTTTTCGGCTTACAAGGCCATCTTCAGTCAGACTGAGACTGTAGCGCCTAGAACCGCTCGGCCACCCTGGCCGGCACACTTGGAAGAGCAGCTGAGCTAAATGGTTATTGTCTCGATGCGAGTTATAAGCTGCACAAAGGTAAAATGGAATGCAGGCGAATTACACCAGGCGCCGCTGAGTGAACCACATTAAGAAATTAGGCAGTAAAAGCAAAAGGCTTTTGCTATTTGGGCAGTAAAATAACTGAACACGGCCGAAGCAGAAAGGATACTAAATGCAGACAGCCAACAGCAAGAAAATAATTTTTGAAAAACAGGAATTTGTTTACATCTGATATCAATTTTCAGTGTTACGAAGACGCTTCTGAAGGTATTTCTCTCCACTGTAGCCTTATACAGAAGTGAAATGATACCAAGTCCCGAGGAGAAGAGAATAGAAACTTTTGAGAGGCGGTGCTACAGAAGAATGCTGTAACTTATTCGGGTAGATCGAGTAAATAACGAGGTGGTCACAAATCGAACTGGAGAGGGAAGAAATTTATGGCACGACTTGAGTAAAAGAAGGCATCGGCTGTAAAATACATTCACGTCAAGAAATTAGCAATTTGGGGATGGTGGCATCTGTGGAGAATAAACAGCGTAGAGGGGGAAAAAGGGAGGAAAATTAGGGACAAATGTTCCGTCATAATCGAGCTCATTAAAGATGGAGCACGAACTCTTAGTGTTCTAAGAATAGGGGAGGAAATCGGCCTTACCTTTCCAGGAATTTGCCTCGAGCGATTTAGGGAAATCACGCAAAACCTAAATCTGGATGGGCAGATGCGGATTTGAGCCGTTGTCCTGTCGAATGCGAGTGCAGTATGCTGACCACTGCGCCACCTCCCTCAGCCATTGTTGAGAGTCGGCAAAAGATAAACATAGCCAGCAGGTTCAACCGTCTGTCGGACGCAGTTGTTACTCGCAGATGAAGAGTCTCCTACAGGACACGTTGGCGGGGGGAGCTGTATCAGACCAGTACGCGGACTGAAAACAACAACAATAATCCCAACAACCGCCACACAGAGTGTTGTCTCTGACTCCGGTAAGAATTTCTATGTTCACGTATAGCCTAAGGGCAGTCACATACGTACTTGTATGTACTGACAGATGCGGCAAAGTAATGCTTAGAAGAACACATTCGTTAAGTTGCGTGATGAAATGCAAAGCCTTTGCAGGCGCAGAAGAATGTTTGGTCGAGTTACGTGGCGCATTCATCTCCTCGCAGCGCCAGAACTTCTCGACGGTAGCACGGAAATGCTAACGAGTTTCCGAGACAGCTAACACGGCGCTGCAGAATCCTTAGCTCTGTCCACCAATTAGTACGCCAAGCGTGCCGAGAACGTTATGTCCGTACGGATATTCGTTTAGTGAGCTGTCACGTCCGGTTTGCGGTCGAGGTTGCTGACCTTCGTGGGAAAGGGCGGGGAGAAAATTAAATCTCGACTCTAAAGCAAGTTGTTCGAAGCTCATTTGAGAAAAGGTGTTTCATTGCCAGAAGTCGGCAGGTGGAGTGCCAAAGAGGCTGCGAAGTACCCGAACTCGACACGTTCTACGTAGAAGAACACCGTGGGCGGTAGACGAGTAGACGGCAGGGCACGTGTGGGGACAGCATTAGTGGTGGGGGCTAGAGTCTTGCATGACCGAGTAAGCGAGCACAAAATACGAGATGGGGCGAGCACACCCTAACTGGATAGGCTGCCCGCACTAGTTCTAGTGACCGAGCATAGATGCCGTGACCGAATACGTAGCACGTAACTTCAAACACATTACACGTGTCATTATCCGTACGGTGTGTCTCTCTCTCTGTAATCATGCAGCGCGAGGAAGCCAGTGCAGTAAGATGTAAGATTGAAACCAATGTTTACACATTGAAAAAACTGGAAGGTCTAAAAAGCCTAGTATGGAGTAAATTTCTGTTGGTTGTAGACGAAAACAGTGCGTCTACTGGGTACGCGTCGTGCATAAACTGCTCCACATTATTGTGTTTCCAGTCGGGAACCACTCATTTAATGGAACACAGTTGCAAGAAAGATGACAAAGATACAGCTCCTTCACGGATATCGGCAGTAATAAAAAATAGTATTACAGCAAAATATGTTTCAATGTGCGCTAAAGATATGAGACCTTTTCATGCTGTTTCCGGTGAAGGTTTCAGAGAACTGGGCCAAGAATTAGCACATCTAGGTGCGCATTATGGAGAAGTTAAGGTGGCAGATGTCATGCCACATCCCTCTGCTATAAGCAGAGATGTCAAAGAACGAGCTGATGCAATACGAAACAGCATAATGCCTTCTGTTATTGCAGAAGTTATTAATAAAATATGTGTTGCGACAGATGATATGTGGACTGGTTCGCAAAATCCGGTGCACTATTTAACGCTTGCAACACATTACATTAACACAAATTGGTCTCTTGTGAACAACGTTTTATTTACAACAAAATTCCCGGGAGTTAAGAAGAGCCGGCCGGTGTGGCCGTGCGGTTAAAGGCGCTTCAGTCTGGAACCGCGTGGCCGCTACGGTCGCAGGTTCGAATCCTCCCTCGGGCATGGATGTGTGTGATGTCCTTAGGTTAGTTAGGTTTAATTAGTTCTAAGTTCTAGGCGACTGATGACCTCAGAAGTTAAGTCGCATAGTGCTCAGAGCCATTTGAACCATTTGAGTTAAGAAGACGGGAGTAAATATTATGATAGAAATTGAAGAGAGGATGGCTGATTGGGACATTTCGCCGGACATGTTGCAAAGTTTTGTTTTGGTCTCCGACCAGGGTTCCAATGTAGTAAAGGCTTTGGAAAATCACGAAAGGATTCCTTGTGCTGCTCATTGTATAAGCAAGCACACACCTAGCCATGGTTTCGATGAAGATAACTTCCTGCTAAATCATGCCCCGAACATCGCATCAACAATAAATACTGCAAAATGCATTATAAGGTACATTAAAAAAAGTAACCTCTGCTCGTCTTTGAAATCATCGTTGAAACTAGAGGCCTACACACGCTGGAACAGCTTGTACACTATGCTGGAATCCTTACACACTGTATTATCATAGATCCTTCAAGTACTGTGTCATCACCACCCAGAAAGAGAGGTCGTTTCAAGGAATGGAGGAACAACAGATCATCCGCAGCAGATGAAGTAGATCTCTACATTTTAATGTACCCCGGAGATGATGATGACATCTTAAAAAAATGGTTCAAATGGCTCTGAGCACTATGGGACTTAACATCTTAGCTCATCAGTCCCCTAGAACTTAGAACTACTTAAACCTAACTAACCTAAGGACATCACACACATCCATGCCCGAGGCAGGATTCGAACCTGCGACCGTAGCGGCCGCGCGGTTCCAGACTGTAGCGCCTTTAACCGCTTGGCCACCACGGCCGGCTCCAAAATTTCATTTCGATATCTAAAACCGTGTGTGAAATATGACGAATGTTGTGTATATTTCACTCTGACATTATCGCTGGCGCGGCACGATCGCAAATGAGTGTGCTTTGTCAGATCAATTTTCTCGAGATTGGTTACAGATAGAGACCTCCACCTACGACTAAAGAAAAACTGTGTGTGTTAGCTAAATGTCATACCCAACATATTATGTAATATGCACCAAATGCAAAGTCATAGCGACCTCTGTTTTTCATTGCAAACTTTTTAGAATTTCGCGCATGTCTTACTGCCATGTAAATATCACAATAACCATGACCATTAACGAAATTATGGGCACATCATAATGAACCTGACATTTAAAGCTACAAGTAAAACAAAAATGAATTTTTTTTGATAAGTTTCCGTAAAATCGTGTGAGAAAGACTGCAGGGCGTGCGCGTCGATTCTGTCATCGGCGACCGGCCGAAAAGGGGGCAATCAAACGAACTCGTCCGCCGCTTTGAAGGAAAACTCGTCACTGCGAATCGGCTACCTTATCCTGCGCGGAGTCTCCGCAGACGAGACTAATGCATATTTCAAATATCCAGTTAGTGGCGAAATGTACAGACACTGCGACTGGCCATAAATATGCATGTACAACTGCAAAACGATCCATCAGCAGACACATTCTCCAACAACTGCTGATGGCAAAATTCGTTTGCATGAAGATATCCAATTAATTACATTGTCAATTTATGCAACAACGTTGCTTCTAAAAGAAGTTTATCGAAAGTGTATTCCCTAATTTAATCGACCATACACCAACCACACAAGACTGACAGACCTGTACATTTACACACCAAAAGAAAGAATAACCAGATATATGGTATACACACTAGCATCACCATAAATTCAACTTTTATTGCTACTTCGCTCAAATTTCATAGATCAACCACATTCAATATTTACATTTAAGAGAGCCACTTTTCTTAATTTTATTCTTCGTTACCTAATTGCGTTAACGTATTTCAGATACTTCAATTACACTGAATAAAAGATTTTAGTTCAAGACATATACGTTGCTAGTGAGGTCTTTGGCGGGATGACGTCCTCAAGTATCTTTGTAAAATCGAAGGAACGGACAGTTGAAGGATAGCGATAATACGGAGAAGTAATGGCGTGAGTTTTTATGGACATCGAATGTATGAAAATAAGAATTCGACCGACTGAAGGACTAATAAATGGTTCAAATGTCTCTGAGCACTATGTGACTTAACTTCTGAGGTCATCAGTCGCCTAGAACTTAGAACTAATTAAACCTAACTAACCTAAGGACATCACACACATCCATGCCCGAGGCAGAATTCGAACCTGCAACCGTAGCGGTCGCCCGGTTCCAGACTGTAGCGCCTAGAACCGCAAGGCCACTTCGGCCGGCGAAGGACTAATAGCTAGCGTAAAAAGTGTATACGAGTGGAGCAATGAACGTGTAACTCCGAGTGAGTAAAGCCGCTGAGATACTGCAAGCGATTTATGACCGAAGAGGAGTTGATGTCTGAGCTGTAAACGAGGGAAGAATTCGGCTTTTTACTGAATTACGGTAAGACATCATTGATTACGTAATAACACTTTCACTTTTGCGAATGCGTAGCACATATACTAATTGCTTTATATGTCTTTTCTGTTTGATAAAAAATCGGAATCCTACAATTATACATCGCGCGTTGCGATCAAATATCGACAGTTGTGAGTAAACTACCAATATCTGTGCTTTTTAGAAACCCTGTTTGATTCAAGTCAGTTTGTCGCACGTAAGCGTCATTAATCGTTTCCGTGAATATTCGCGTAAAATCAAAAAATGTGCACGCCATCTTAGCAAAAACGGCGAAGACAGATATTGTAGCATCACTCGCCGCCTTCGTCACGAGGCAGGAGAGACTTTTTTTGCATATATCTTTGGGCATCAAAAGGCATTGACTGCAAAGGTGAACAAAATAGGCACAATCACGGGTACACAATAAGATCCGACATAAGTTTAAAAGACTTCCTTCCTTATGTAGCAAAAACAAGGTTTTTTAATGAAAAACAAACCAGCAGGCAAAATTATCAGGACAGTTGGTATATTAACTCGGTTTTGCTGGAACTAAGATGTTTAAAAACCAATAATCATAATTCATCATATGCGAAACATCTTGTTCTAAGCGGTAAGTTAAAAGATAACATACTTTGGAACCAATATTAAAGTAAGCACGACATGCAATATTACAGTTTTAGTTAGGAGAAACTATGTACACTGTAAAGCATATGGGTGTCCAATGTTTGTATACGCATCAATGTAATGTGCATTGTGGAAGCAATTTTGCCACCTGAATTAGAATTAACAGCGGGAGGACACTTTTCTAAATACTAACTACTGCCGCAGTATTATTTCTAATTTCCTTCATTCTCTGGTCGTGATAATTTCACGAGACTTATGTGGAAGGAAGTAATCTGTTACAAAAACAATCGGCCCACACTGCAAATGATTTTTTATTTTCCTGAGCTGATAGTTTTCATTACATTACGATACATCGAATGTATGGAAATAAGAATTCGACCGACTGAAGGGCTAATAGCATAAAAAGTGTATGATGTTCCAATTAAGAGTTCAAATACTGTACTATGTTGCCTGACTGCTCTTGTAACGCACGTTCTCGTAATCTCAACATGGTAAAGAGTTGTTCAGCATTCCGTAGGGCTTTCGCACTTACTAATCGAGCCCTTGACGAAATGCGCAGCACTTCACTGGATCTTCTCTATATCTTTTCATTAACGATGTGATGGAGGGTTAAGGCACTATATTTCGGGGCAGCGAGATTTTTTGCATGCCTGGATACTTTCTGAAGGAAGGCCTCGCTCAAGTCCAAGTAATAGCCAAGAATATTTCCGCGACACGGATGTTTATATCTCGGTGTGTGTGTGGTGCTGTAGACTGTCTGCACCTTCTTAAGTTTAAAAAGAAGTGTTGAATCTCGGTTAATATTTAGCAGAAATGCGAACTACCTCAAAAATAGCCAACAGGATTTCCGTTGGCACCTCCACTATTCGAAGAAAGTTTTGCCACGACGAAAAACAGCCACCATCGCATTTACAGCGTACGTTTTAAAAGTGAACAGCAGTCTCAGGAAGAGTCTGTTTGAAACCGATAATGGAGCCATTTATTGTTAATAAGTAACATTATTAACAGTTTCTGGTTGCTGTTTTTACTCTCTTGTAAGAATAAGCATGTGTTTCAAATATATGGCAATCCAAAAGTTTAATTATAACTTTAGGCATACATTGTAAAATCTGGATACGCGTTATGACCCTAACAAATACCTAATTATAATTGATAGAATCATTCACAAAATTATTAGATTGCATCACATAACAAAGATGCAAATCTATATTCCAGTGCACATTTTAACTGTAAATATTAGGGGCAGTCAAATGAAAGCGAGAAATATGGAAAAAATTAGGTGAACTGTTTATTATTTCAAAGTAATTGCTGTGAACAATGCCTTCATGGAAAAATGTTTGCGGTTCTCTACGGAACCATCATTGTGCCCAAGCGTGCATTTCTTCCTCCGAAGCAAATCGATGGCCACGAATTCGTATTTCGGGGTTCCAAAAATCTGCAAATCGCCTGGGGCAAATAGAGACTGTGTGAACGATGCGTAGGGGCTTCCCAGCGAAACTGCTGTAGCATCAACATAAGTAGGCGCGCCCACGTCCTCCATACAGGCCACATCTCTCCCCATGCTCTCTCCGTGCTTTTGGAGCGTTGAAGAATGACATTCGTGGCCGTCAATTTGCTTCGGACGAAGAGGTCACGCCTGAGTACAAACACGCTGCGGCAGGCAACAGCAAGCTTTTTTCCAGGAGGGCACTTACCGTCTCGTCTCTCAGCGGGATAAATGTATAATCAGTTACCGAGACTGCTTTTGAAAAAACAAAGGGTTGACTTACTTTTTATACATCCGTCCTCGTTTCCATTCGGCTGCACTTAATATCAGCAAAACACGGATCTGTATATGTACGTATACACGCGACACTTAAGTAAACTACTTAAGACTTATTGAATTCTAATTTTTAATTGGAAAAGTTGTTTTAGCTTCGTTACACAAAAGTTCTACAGATAATATTGTGAGTTAGTCTACAACTTGGGTGGGGAGGGGGGGGGGGGAGGGGCAGGAGAGTTTAAGATATTAAAATAGTTGCTTTTTATTTCACAAATGATTCAGCGACTTTGATGACGCACCAAGCTGCTAGCAGTACGTTTGACAGGAGATGCGCAAAATTCTTATATCTCAACAGACTGTGAGCCACCCAACTTATTTTCGGAAGGCAGAATACTTTGCTACCTAAAAGATAAGTACATTTCAATAGTTCATGTAAAGTACATGTTATCAACAGGATTATGAAAGCAACTTTCTCTAGATAACGATCTGAAATTTCGGCCTTATGTGATTAAATACCGTGCATCGGACAAGTTACGAAATAAAGTTTAAAATATTTACAGAGATATTTGTGTTCATATTACCAATAACGTTGTCTGAAACCTAAATGACCTGGTAGTGGTATGTAATCACGAAGACTACGGCCTTCTCGCATTTAAGATGATGTTATAATATTATTCCTGGCGGCTACAATGCTGAGCTTTGTTGAATAATAAACATTACCTGTGATAAATCAGGTTCCTTTCACTGCCAAATTATTTCAATGCATAGAGTTTGAACACTGTTTATTACTATTTAATCTCTTACCGAAACGAAGCTGTGAACCATTAACGTAAACAAGAGAACCGTATTGCTACGTGGCCGCCTGTGGCTCAACCAAGCTCGACACCAACTACAGCGGCCCCTGCGCGATCAATAATACTGCACAACAATGTTGTGGAGTATTGTTGACGCTCTCCCTACGTTGTTCAATAACACTATCATTAATATTGTGCAATAGTGCTGTGGTTCAGACTGTTGGATGATAAATTGGTTCAAGGAGCGTCAATGCTCACTCACGAAAACTTGTTCAGATAACTGAGATTGAACGAAATAAAAGATTATTATAACTTCTAGTATGTTGATAGTCCCACGATTGATACAGTACTGGAAATGTTTTCCCCATAGATTAGCGCCCCCGCCCCCCCCGCCCCGGATTAAATTTCTGGGGACGCCGATATCCCGATCATCAAAAAGCAAAATAACACAATGAGAGATGCAGTACCACCAGATCAACGCTTATCTATTGCGCTACGATATCTTGCAACCGGCAGTTCTTTCGAAGACTTGCTATTTACAAGTGCCGTTTCCTTACATTGTTTGAGATATAGTTACGGAAATGTCATGCAATAATGCGTGCACTAATGGATTATGGCTGGTTAAGTAAAGCGCATTAATTAAATTTTTTTGAAAACCTCTTCCTTCGTGGCCGTTACCTGTATTTTCTGAGTAACAAATCATAAGATTCATCATGTTAACACATCCATTTTTGCACTCATCTGCACCAACACGCGATAACAGCGGCAATGATTTATACATTTCGATGTACTCTAATAATAATGTTCTTTCATTTTCTTTTGAACTCATTTTCCACACAACAACAAAAAGTAACGTATACTAACCACCTTGGTCCGTGTAGCAAGCTAGAGACAGTCAAAGAGATTGCCAACACACTTGCCACAGATGGCATAATATTGCCAGGCAGCGCAATATATTTCCAAAGGTTTCGATTCTTTCAATATTGTTTCCCAACCTTTCAGTCTCGCACTTAGGTGGTCAGTATTGCTGCGCATCCGTGAAATACTGAACGTCTACGGCATCGACCGTCGAACTTTTTTGCTCGAGAGCCAATACTCACATGTGTCCTGAGCTCCCAACTGACTCGCTGCAGTAAAGGGGCAATGAAATGCTTGCCGGTCCCAAAGTACTGATCGATAAATGTCGGCACCGGTCGGCACACTTCGTGTCGACTGTTCTCACTTTCAGATTGCTGCCCCCCCCCAGCGATCACAACTTGTGGCACTGAAATTGTCTCACAAACTGATATTGTGCTGTCTGTGTGCGTAAATGATTGATTAACAACACCAATTGTACTTATATTTACATGCATTAGGCAAATGTTTACTACAAGTTTAGAACGTAATTTTTTTCTTGTGCTTGGTGCATTGTATTACTGCATCTTTAAATTAGTTTCGTTTTCATTGTTACAAATACGGTGCACATCTGAAGACGACCGTCACTATAATGAGTATCACGAATCCATGTTACTTCCATTTTAAGTTTATACCAAGCAGCTGAAGGGTATTCCCTCCCCTCTGTCACCCTGCAAGCGCACACACGCTCTCGCTATTCAGAAGCCCCTGAGGTAAGCGGGAAACTTTACTTAGCCGAGGACCGATTTTAGCAACATCAACTGAAATTAAGCACATATTAAAGTATTACTGTTTCTGAAAGTATTTTTGTTCGTTACTGAACAGGAAAACTACTCCGTTAAGAAGCTCTTAACATGGTGACTTTCTGGATTCGGCTGCTGGTTGCTACTTCCATATTGTTATAAAATGCGGTTAACAACGGCGGACAGCACGAATACTCGATTCGGGTCACACCGAAGACCACTATACTTCGTACATCATAAGAATAAACTTGATGTAAATGAACACAAACGCGCCGCGCGGTTTCGGGCACTCTTTGCCACGGTTCGCGCCCCCCCCCCCCCCCCCTTCGGAGGTTCGTGGTTTCAAGATATTCTTATATTAACAACCCTCAACGTTTTTCTTACTCGTACTTTAGCTATAAAGTTTTAATTTAAAAAATCGTGTACAGTCATAGTCTCTGGAACGGCTTGCTGTACTTTGTAGCGCTATTAGTACGTTCCGTGAAAATGGGTGACACTGGTTCCTATTCCGTAGTGGAACACACTCGTGGAGCATCGTTACAAATGGCGACAAACAAGTTGCTCTTAACGTTTTCACATGTTTACAGAAAAAATCGAATGGTTCAAATGGCTCTGAGCACTATGGGGCCGGCCGCGGTGGTCTCGTGGTTGTAGGCGCGCAGTCCGGAACCGCGCGACTGCTACGGTCGCAGGTTCGAATCCTGCCTTGGGCATGGATGTGTGTGATGTCCTTAGGTTAGTTAGGTTTAAGTAGTTCTAAGTTCTAGGGGACTGATGACCATAGCTGTTAAGTCCCATAGTGCTCACAGCCATTTGAACCAAGCACTATGGGACTTAACTTCTGAGGTCATCAGTCCCCTAGAACTTAAAACTACTTAAACCTAAGTAACGTAAGGACATCACACACATCCATGCCCGAGGCAGGATTCGAACCTGCGACCGTAGCAGCAGCGCGGTTCCGGACTAAAGCGCCTAGAACCGCTCGGCCACCGCGGCTGGCCCGACCGGAGAAAATCGACCTTGAAGTTTTCCCGACAAGTTTATATTCCGCAATGGTAATGAGTTCTGTCAAGGAGACGCGTGGCGGTAGCGTTGGAGAACGGTAGTCGGGTGTGCTGTGGACCATCGCTGGTTCGAATCTCCAAGAGCTTGGTTTTTCCCGTTCAGTTCGAAACATATACCACTTACAGGTAAAATTCTTCAAATATATGTTCAGTTTTTATGAAAACTGCACGTCTCCTTGCTTCTAATTACACGTCGCATGCTAAATTCCAGTTTTAATTACAAATATAAATTCTCAATTACCGATATTATATTAAAGATTGTTATTTAAATTAAAAAAACATTATAAATATTTGGGGTAAAAATTATACATTAAATACTTTTTAGTTGGACTATGACAACTGTTTTATACCACAGATGTGTTTTCACGCGGGACAGAGTGATACACGTCGTAGAAACATGGAGAGTAACATTTTCACGGCCTGGAACACACCGCACAAATGCTGCATTTTTTACAGCTGCTATCGTAAAACTGCAATCTGAACTCAGCAAAACTGATATGTTGTGAAGAGAAGGGACTAGTCGGAAGCAACAAGACAAACGTACTGGAGCTAATGCACGAAGCGTTTTCACACGTTACTGCCGAACGCTCGCGAATTGCAGAGCAGCACATTAGAAAAGAAGAGGAGAAAATGTGGCGCGTGGATGGCCTTGTGGATCGTTGTTGATGCCTCATTATCAATACAGCAGATGATAGTTCCTCGGATTCGGATATGGAAGGAGTTCAGAGGTTACCAGATGACTGACAGTAATAATTATTTAACTATACCGTGAAATCCCTGTCATACAAAGAAAAATTGCCGTGTGTTTAAGTTGGGAATTTTCATCACACTTGTTTTTAATTACAATAATATGTTCGCTAACAACTGGAGTATGTTGTGTATTCCGTCTGATCCCCTAAGAAGGGCATTGCCGAAGTTTTGCCATATATTATTTCATTCTGTTTAAAATTAAATGGCATTCGTAGCTATATTGCTTCTGCGCTCTCGGCTCTTTTTACATCTGAACAGAAACTGTCCACGTCACTGAAGGTTAGTTGTACCAGCCGGCTGGCCACTGCTGACCAAGTTGAATGCGCCAGTAGAGCTTCTATCCGGTGTTATCACTGAGCCGCTGTGCTCGTAATGCAAAGCATAAAACGTATCCTTATCGTGCTCGACTGCACTCAAGACAGCTTGGCTGGCAGCTCCACGTGAAACAAAATCAAATGAGATTTCAGCAAACGCAGAAGAATACACGGTGTGATATTAACATCAGGTTTAATCTTTTGATGAACGCAGTATAATCTAGGGAGTCGCTATGGAGCTCTTTGTTTGCTGCGCTGGCTACTGCGCGTTTTTGGCGTCAGCGATGTAATAATTTTTCGAACATGTAAGGGCATTCTTCTCTTCCAAACCCCTTCAGCAGATATTTTCTCTTTCTGGCTGGTACCGTTGGGCTGTATACGATGTAGATGAGGACACTTAACTGTACAACATGCCCATGTTCGTTAGTGTCTACTACAATCGTTGTCCCGCTTGAAACAGTGTAATCAGTATCACACTGAGTCGCCACAATTCTTGTTTGTGGACGGACAAACGGTAAGCTACTGCTGTGATTGTGTTGTGTTGAGGGGCAGTCATGGAAATTAAGGATGGATGTCGCCGAGGTATACGTGACCATGGAACTGGACACAGCATCGTGGCGCCAGCGTGTCGGACCGGTCCTCTTTCTGCTGCTCCTGGAAATACCAATATAAAGGTTACGGACTGCATCTCAGCACTGTTCAGTTACGGTTCAATGTAGTACAGAGCAGACGCGGCCGCCACGCCGAGAAATGGGCACGTTTTCCCATAAGCAGCGTGACAACCGAACAAACCTAAGTCGTACAGTGACAGGTAAAATCACAGTATTCCCGCTGCACAAGGCAATGCTAAAATTGAGCTTTAGTAGAATCAGAGATTAATTCCTGTAGTGAATAAAAACTTTGCGCCAAACAACGCATGGGGGAGCAAGCGTCTCCTCTTCCGAATTCCCACCCGTCTCCTCCCTAGCAGACACTTGCGGCCTACAAACACGTAATACTGTATTACAATCTAACGGAGCAAGTTGTTGGCTGATGATGCTCAGCGTCGCGTTTGAGTGACTTTAGGGCGACACAGGTCGACTTGGATAGAATTTCTATTTGGTGTGATGAAGTGCAATGAATGGCAGATTGCTCTAAATGTGGAAAAATGTAAATTAAAGTGGATGAGCAGGAAAAACGATCCTATAATGTTCGTATACAATGTTACTGATGTGCTGCTTGACACAGGCCGATTAAATATCTAGACGTAACGCTGAAAAGTGCAATGAGCGGGTAAGGTCTGCTGCTCCGCTGCAGGGAAGCGGATTGCCGACTTAGGTTCATTGGGAGAGTTCTAAGAAAATATAGCTCGTCTATGAAGCGGACCACGTGCAGAACAGTTGTGCAACCCATTCTCGAGTACTTCTCTGGTGTTTCGGTCCTCATCGGATCGGATTAAAGGAAGATATCGAAGCAATTCAGAGGCGTTCTGCTACATTTGTTGCCAGTGGATTCGATCAAGACGCGAGTATGACGGAGATGCTGTGTGAGCTCAGAAGGGAATCCCTGGAGGCAACATGACATTCTTTTCGAGCAACACTACCGATAAAGTTTAGAGAACGGGCATTTTCACAACCCTACTGCCGGCCGCGGTGGTCTCGCGGTTCTAGGCGCTACAGTATGGAACCAAGCGACCGCTGCGGTCGCAGGTTCGAATCCTGCCTCGGGCATGGATGTGTGTGATGTCCTTAGGTTAGTTAGGTTTAATTAGTTCTAAGTTCTAGGGGACTGATGACCACAGATGTTAAGTCCCATAGTGCTCAGAGCCATTTGAGCCAGCCACAACCCTACTGCCACCAACATACATCTCGCTTAACGACCGTCGAGACAACATCAGAGAAATCAGGGCTCGTGATGACGCATAAAGACAGTCTTATGACAATTAATTACGTCAAAGCTCGCTTAGATACACAAAAAATACACACATTACCGGTTTCGGCAAATAGTTGCCATCGTCAGTTTGCTCAATCGGCATAAAGCTTCGTATAGATAAATATAGTTAGGCATTTCGTACATCATAAAGTAAATTACCATTTTAATGAATGTACATCAAATCGTCACACGGTAAGAGACTCAGGTCAATAATGTCAATAATTTTTTATATAGATCTACGCAATCGTTGACGTAATTAATTGCCACACATACATTACAACGGTCACATACTTCCAGTTTGCCATATATCATTTTTTTTAAAATATTAGTCATTATTCTCTCGCTACGTTTGCGAATGGGACAGGAACTAAGGGAAGGCGTAGCAGTGGCAGGAGGCCCCCTCCGCCAAGAACACAACGGTGGTTTGCGGAGTGCGTATTGTATGTAGATGCAGACAGCAATTAGCGAACGGTGCAATCCAGTAGACGCCGGCCGCCTAAACATGGGACGTGGCTACCCGCTATTCTGCCGCTTCGTGCCAACTCTGGACGACGAGGCGTTGCTACGGCTTCACGCCCACACTCTGCCGCCGCGCCGAATGGCTTCCTTCTCGCTGTAAGCAGTCCTGAACCTCGCGAGCAGGTACTCTCTCCTACATCAGAGAATGTCCGCCCACAAGTGACCTCGTACCCTTCACTGACTTCAACTTTATTAGCTCACCGTGCAACTTTATTTGCTTACCGTGTACGATTTCGTATGAAGTTGGGCTGTAGGGTGGAAGTCGGAAGTGAGGCAGTGTACCATTGAGAAGGCACTGAATATCACGAACGGAAACCCATTTCTGACTGAAATGGTAATACTCAGTGGTTCATATGCTAAAAAAATAGTGAGATGGATGAAAAAAGATTTCCGAATCGTAATTAATCTGCAATTGGAATCAATATGCTGCAATGAGAGCATAAAATGGGAAATCTGAGATATTAAAGATACGCCAAAGGTTGAGACAGAACTCTTTCTAATGTCAGAGAAGGAATTGTCTTGAATAGAGAGAAGTTGAACAAAACCAGCTACGCTAAGGATGTTGTTGTTGTTGTGGTTTTCAGTCCTGAGACTGGTTTGATGCAGCTCTCCATCCTACTCTATCCTGTGCAAGCTTCTTCATCTCCCAGTACCTACTGCAACCTACATCCTTCTGAATCTGTTTAGTGTATTCATCTCTTGGTCGCCCTATACGATTTTTACCCTACACGCTGCCCTCCAATGCTAAATTTGTGATCCCTTGATGCCTCAGAACATGTCCTACCAACCGATCCCTTCTTTTTGTCAAGTTGTGCCACAAACTCCTCTTCTCCCCAATCCTATTCAATACCTCCCCACTAGTTATGTGATCTACCTCAGACTTCAAGAAGAATATAATAATTCCAATCCCAAAGAAAGCAGGTGTCGGCAGATGTGAAAATTACCGAACTATCAGTGTAATAAGTCACAGCTGCAAAATACTAACGCGAATTCTTTACAGACGAATGGAAAAACTGGTAGAAGCCGATCTTGGGGAAGATCAGTTTGGATTCCGTAGAAATATTGGAACACGGGACGCAATTCTGACCTTACGACTTATCTTAGAAAAAAGATTAAGGAAAGACAAACCAATGTTTCTAACATTTGTAGACGTAGAGAAGGCTTTTGACAATTGTGACTGGAATATTCTCTTTCAAATTCTGAAGGTGGCAGGGGTAAAACACAGGGAGCGAAAGGCTATTTACAATTTGTACAGAAACCATATGGCAGTTATAAGAGTCGAGGGGCATGAAAGGGAAGCAGCGGTTGGGAAGGGAGTGAGGCAGGGTTGTAGCCTGTCCCCGATGTTATTCAATCTGTATATTGAGCAAGCAGTAAAGGAAACAAAAGAAAAATTCGGAGTAGGTATTAAAATCCATGGAGAAGAAATAAAAACTTTGAGGTTCGCCGATGACATTGTAATTCTGTCAGAGACAGCAAAGGACTTGGAAGAGCAGTTGAACGGAATGGACAGTGTCTTGAAAGGAGGATATAAGATGAACATCAACAAAAGCAAAACGAGGATAATTGAATGTGGTCAAATTAAGTCGGGTGATGCTGAGGGAATTAGTTTAGGAAATGACACACTTAAAGTAGTAAAGGAGTTTTGCTGTTTGGGGAGCTAAATAACTGATGATGGTCGAAGTAGAGAGGATATAAAATGTAGACTGGCAAATGGCAAGGAAAGCGTTTCTGAAGAAGAGAAATTTGTTAACATCGAATATAGATTAAACGGGCAATTCAGAACCGGAGAAGAGGAATGTTGAGCAAGGGCGTACACTAACTCCATGGCAACGCTCGCCCACACATCGCTCGGCAAACCGTTGCTCTCCTGCAACAGTTTCAGTGGAACATAATCACCCACCCACCCTATAGTCCTGACTTGGCGCCCAGTGACTATCACCTGTTCCCTAGGTTAAAAGAACATTTGGCCGGAAAACGATTCAGCTCCGACGACGAGGTGAAAGAAGAGGTTCATAACTTCCTGAACAGCATGGCGGCGAGCTGGTATGACATGGGCATGAGAATTCACTTGAACACATAATTCTGAGTTATCCCTCTTAACAAGAAACAAGCCACTTGGAACAACAGATAACCATTTCGAGTCATATGTTGAGACAGAAAAAATGTACTTGCGCAGTGTGTTCAAAAGGGTGTTTGCAGTAGTGATGAAGCTAACAAGTCGTGGACTTCCCCTCGTGGACAGCTGAAAGATTCCATTCATTACATAATGGTCAATTTATGATGTCTCTTGAACTTATAGCAGAGTTTGATCGTTTTCTCACAGAGCACACTGAACGGTGTGGAAATCCGGGCAGGTACATAGAAGTTATCTTTCTTCAACAATCTGTGACGAAATAACAGAGCTTCTTTCTGAACGAATAAATAGAATTACCATAAGTGAAATAAAGCAGGCTAAATATTTCTCTATAACAGTAGATTCTACTACGGACAATATCACATATTGATCAATTATCTTTCATATTAAGATATGTGAACGAGAATGGTGAACCTATTCAACGTTTCCTTCTGTTTTTACCAAACGCGGGACATACTAAAAGTCCTGTCTACAAATTCCATTGATATCACTGACTGTAGACGCCAGTCATTTGACAACGCAGGTGGTCGTCGGGAAGCATGTTCATTTTCCAATGTAGTGCAAAACCTGCATAATTTTTTCTACGCTTCTACACAGCGCTGGAATAAACTTCTTTCTTTCATGAAACCAGGAAGCAAAATAGTGTAAAGAGTTCATCAAAAACACCTTCGTCAGCAAGAGAGGAAGCGTGTGTAAGTCTGTGTGAAAACTGGGAGGGCGTTATCAATGCCCTCGAACATGTTGCCAATAATACGTTTGAAAAACCACTTGTGCCGAAATGAGGCTTCAGCTTTATTGAATCAACTCAGCAGACTAGAAACAGTATTCATGATGACAGTTTGGAAGGACGTACTCCAGAGATTTAATAGTGTAAATCTGAAATTGCAAAGTGTAAATATTGATACTAAAATAGTGCATGAAAGTGTAAATCTGAAATTGCAAAGTGTAAATATTGATACTAAAATCGTGCATGAAATATATGAATCACTTGTACGATTTATTGCATCTATTTGTGGCATACTCGACTATTATGAAAATAAATCCATGGAGGCTGTGACTCATGTAGACCATGAATGTACCTATAAAAGATCACGAAAACGCAAACTTCATGATGAGGAGGAAACGGACTCTGAAGAAGTTTTTCTGACAGGAAGGGAAAAATTTAGAGTCGAAACATTTCTCCCAGCACTCGACAACTTATACGCCGAATTAGTGAGAAGGAAGGAAAGCTATAGAACACTGTTGGACTCCAGTTTTCAGTAACCTTAAGAACAGTTCACCTAACGATATTGCTGAACATGCAGCAAAATTCCAAGCATCATATGACACAGATTTGGAGCTTTCCTTCCATAGTGAATGTGTACATTTCACGGAACTTAGTGATATAACAGTAGAAATGAGTAAATTTAAAGAAAAGAGTGGTTACAGTTCATGTTTCCGAATGTTGACATTGCTCTTAGAACACTTCTATGTATGGCATTTACAGCAGAACGCTCGTTTTCGGCTCTTAAAAGGCCGGAATCGTACCTACCTTCTACGTTGTCTGAGGAGAGATTGAACGCCTTGTCTATTCTTCACATCGAAGCCGTCCTCATAACTGATAACAGTCTGAACTATGAAGGTATGATCAACGAGTTTTCTGCCGTCAAAGCCAGACGCAAACTTTGCTGACTGGTGAGTTTGTTTATTTATGTAGCCTCTCCCCGATGTTACTCAATCTCTATATTGAGCAAGCAGTAAAGGAAACAAAAGAAAAATTTGGAGTAGGTATTAAAATCCATGGAGAAGAAATAAAAACTTTGAGGTTCGCCGATGACATTGTAATTCTGTCAGAGACAGCAAAGGACTTGGAAGAGCAGTTGAACGGAATGGATGGTGTCTTGAAGGGAGGATATAAGATGAACATCAACAAAAGCAAAACGAGGATAATGGAATGTAGTCGAGTTAAGTCGGGTGATGCTGAGGGTATTAGATTAGGAAATGAGACACTTAAAGTAGTAAAGGAGTTTTGCTACTTGGGGAGCAAAATAACTGATGATGGACGAAGCAGAGAGGATATAAAATGTAGACTGGCAATGGCAAGGAAAGCGTTTCTGACGAAGAGAAATTTGTTAACATCGAGTATAGATTTAAGTGTCAGGAAGTTATTTCTGAAAGTATTTGTATGGAGTGTAGCCATGTATGGAAGTGAAACATGGACGGTAAATACTTTGGACAAGAAGAGAATAGAAGCTTTTGAAATGTGGTGCTACAGAAGAATGCTGAAGATTAGATGGGTAGATCACATAACTAATGATGAAGTATTGAATAGGATTGGGGAGAAGAGAAGTTTGTGGCACAACTTGACCAGAAGAAGGGATCGGTTGGTAGGACATGTTCTGAGGCATCAAGGGATCACCAATTTAGTATTGGAGGGCAGCGTGGAGGGTAAAAATCATAGGGGGAGACCAAGGGATGAATACACTAAGCAGATTCAGAAGGATGTAGGTTGCAGTAGGTACTGGGAGATGAAGAAGCTTGCACAGGATAGAGTAGCATGGAGAGCTGCATCAAACCAGTCTCAGGACTGAAGACCACAACAACAACATTAGTTTCAAAAATTTAAGATTATAATTACCTGTTTATTTTACAATTGTCGATAGCAGAACGAGGAACTAAACCTCGTTTACGTGCAGACGTGACCGAAGGCGCCCGAATGACACAGACCGCTCGGCGCTGTACAAGTCATGCTGATACTGTACTATATTACAACTGATGCGTGGCGTCTGCTGAAATATATAGTTATCGCAGAAATATAGGTTATCGGAAAGTACGCTCAGATGACAAAGTGTTAATAATAAATCATCATCATCATTTAAGACTGATTATGCCTTTCAGCGTTCAGTCGAGCATAGTCCCCCTTATAAAATTCCTCCACGATCCCCTATTCAGTGCTAACATTGGTGCCTCTTCTGATGTTAAACCTATTACTTCAAAATCATTCTTAACCGAATCCAGGTACCTTCTCCTTGGTCTGCTCCGACTCCTCCTACCCTCTACTGCTGAACCCATGAGTCTCTTGGGTAACCTTGCTTCTCCCATGCGTGTAACATGACCCCACCATCTAAGCCTGTTCGCCCTGACTGCTACATCTATAGAGTTCATTCCCAGTTTTTCTTTGATTTCCTCATTGTGGACACCCTCCTGCCATTGTTCCCATCTACTAGTACCTGCAATCATCCTAGCTACTTTCATATCCGTATCCTCAACCTTGTTGATAAGGTAACCCGAATCCACCCAGCTTTCGCTCCCATACAACAAAGTTGGTCGAAAGATAGAACGGTGCACAGATAACTTAGTCTTGGTACTGACTTCCTTCTTGCAGAAGAGAGTAGATCGTAGCTGAGCGCTCACTGCATTAGCTTTGCTACACCTCGTTTCCAGTTCTTTCACTATGTTGCCATCCTGTGAGAATATGCATCCTAAGTACTTGAAACCGTCCACCTGTTCTAACTTTGGTCCTCCTATTTGGCACTCAATCCGTTTATATTTCTTTCCTACTGACATTACTTTCGTTTTGGAGATGCTAATCTTCATACCATAGTCCTTACATTTCTGATCTAGCTCTGAAATATTACTTTGCAAACTTTCAATCGAATCTGCCATCACAACTAAGTCATCCGCATATGCAAGACTGCTTACTTTCTGTTCACATATCTTAATCCTACCAAGCCAGTCTATTGTTTTCAACATATGATCCATAAATAATGTGAACAACAGTGGAGACAGGTTGCAGCCTTGTCTTACCCCTGAAACTACTCTGAACCATGAACTCAATTTACCGTCAACTCTAACTGCTGCCTGACTATCCATGTAAAGACCTTTAATTGCTTGCAAAAGTTTGCCTCCTATTCCATAATCTTGTAGAACAGACAATAACTTCCTCCTAGGAACCCGGTCATATGCCTTTTCTAGATCTATAAAGCATAGATACAGTTCCCTGTTCCACTCATAACACTTCTCCATTATTTGCCGTAAGCTAAAGATCTGGTCCTGACAACCTCTAAGAGGCCTAAACCTACACTGATTTCCATCCAATCAGTGTGGGTTTAGCCCTCTTAGAGGTTGTCAGGACCGGATCTTTAGCTTACGGCAAATAATAATAAATAACGTACTATAAATACGTAAAAGCTTTGCTAATACCATTAGAAAGAGCTATGGTGAGAGACCCCCCCCCCCCATGAACCATGGACCTTGCCGTTGGTGGGGAGGCTTGCGTGCCTCAGCGATACAGATAGCCGTACCGTAGGTACAACCACAACGGAGGGGTATCTGTTGAGAGGCCAGACAAACGTGTGGTTCCTGAAGAGGGATGGTTCAAATGGTTCAAATGGCTCTGAGCACTATGGGACTAACATCTAAGGCCATCAGTCCCCTAGAACTTAGAACTACTTAAACCTAACTAACCTAAGGACATCACACAACACCCAGTCATCACGAGGCAGAGAAAATCCCTGACCCTGCCGGGAATCGAACCCGGGAACCCGGGCGCGGGAAGCGAGAACGCTACCGCACGACCACGAGCTGCGGACCCTCAAGAGGGGCCTTTTCAGTAGTTGCAAGGGCAACAGTCTGGATGATTGACTGATCTGGCCTTGTAACAATAACCAAAACGGCCTTGCTGTGCTGGTACTGCGAACGGCTGAAAGCAAGGGGAAAATACGGCCGTAATTTTTCCCGAGGGCATGCAGCTTTACTGTATGGAGTAGCATGGAGAGCTGCATCAAACCAGTCTCAGGACTGAAGACCACAACAACAACAACAACATGGTGGGAGAAGTAGCTGAAGTACAAAACTGTTCAGCCCTTACATGGATTAAAGATACTGTGTACACTAATTATGCAGCATCTAGCTACACAGACCCTAATGCTTTACTCGTTAACTATTAGATTATAAAACAAATTTGATTTTTCCACGCTAGTCTGTAAAATTATGTAATAGCAAATCCAGTTCTGTGTTTTTTCGTCTGTGTTTAGTTATTATTTCGTGCACTGAAATCTCTATTTCATTTCCATTTCTCACGCTTTCCTATAGATTCACGTATTAATACCGAAAGTGCTTTTTTTATCTGCTACACATTCAAGTTATTAGATCGTAAAACGACAGTTTAATTTTAATTTTGAACGCATCTCTGTAAAAGTTCGTATTAATTTCTAATGTATGACACGTTCGCTTCAATTGATCGTAACACAACTTCTTTATTTTCATTTTCAACGGTTTCGTGTAAAAGAACATATTACAAGTGAATGTATAACAAAAATCCGTTGTGTCGTACATGCTCTGCTGAATTTTTATGCCATAAAAGAAAAGTTATTTTCCTTGTGTTCGTTTCTGTTGTCTTTCGACAGCAGAATGTGGTAACACAATGCAGTTTTAAATTTGTTTTATCCGCTGCCGTATACCAAGTGCAGTTCAGGAACCATATTACATTTTGATTGAGCGCGACTAGACCGCTGACGCGTCCTTCAGAACAACGAATAGCAGAGTACGGAAACAGCCCGCAGGGCTCCCACCCAAAACGGCAATTGTGAAGTGATCGTGTAATAGTTATTATTTAAAACATGGTTTTTTGGGGGGGCGCATATAATATGGTGTGCCTAGGGGCGCAAAAATTTTTAAATCCGCCACTGATTGTTTCCATTTTTCATTACGTTGCCGAGATATCGTAGTTTTCTGACAGTCGTCACAGTTAAACTCTATGCAGTAAGGAAAAATAAGTTTCGGCCTCTTTGAGCCGATCACAGACACTACCGTCTGTACATGTTGAAGGCCACTCGGCAACCGTACAATCGTATGGGAACGATCTAGAAACTGAATCGTTCACTGATGTAATTGTTAAGCAACGCCGTCATTAAGATACCATATTTTCTGCATCACGTCGTAATTTAATTCGCCTTGCTACGATTCTTGGGAGGGCACATTTAGAGAAAATTGTACATCTACACCTAAAACTACACCCCGAAATGCATGTTACGGTGTGTGATAGAGCCTACGTCACACACCAGTACTGTTTCTAAGCCTCTCTATGCAATTCGAATTACTCTGATTTTACCACCATTGTTATTTGCAAGAAGCATGTGGTGGGAGGTAATAAACTTTTGGGAATGAGTTCGAACGTCTGCTCTGGACTCGGGTATTATTCGCGACAATCGGAGTGTTGCCAGAATAGAACAATGGGGACATTGTGATGATAAAAGAACTTAAACACCAATAGGTAGAGTAAGACCATGTATTATAATTCATAAAAATCAGTTCTTTTCTGCTGCACTACATGGTACATTATCTGTCAGTCTAAAAATATCAGTACACCCATCAGTGGACATTAATGTGCGGTGTGGTCACCCTTCGCCTTTATGACAGCTTGCACTCTGCTGCCAACACTTTCAACGAAGTGTCTAAATCTCTGCGCAGAAATTAGCAGCCCTTTTCTCCCTCACGAGGTCTGGAGGCAAGTCGACGTTCTGAGTCATTCTAAATATTTCCTCTGGGTTCGTGATGGGGCTCTGGACAGGCCAGTGCATTTCAAGGCTGTTATTGTCCACAAACCATTGCCTCCAGTTGATCCTTTACGAAAGAGTGCATTGTCATGCTGATACATGGTATCCAAACTGTTCTGCTGTACGTTGTACACAATGCTGCTGTAAAATGTCTTCATATCCTTTCACATTTAGCTGCTTCTTAAGCGCAGTAAGGGGATCACACCCCAATCACGAAAAACACCCCCCACACCGCAGCACCACCTCCTCTGCATTTCACTGTTGACACAACAAAGGATGGCGGTAACGTCCTCTAGGCATTCGCCGCACCCAAGCCCTTCCATCAGATTGAATCAGGCTGTAGCGTGGTTCGCCGCTCCCAGTCGTACAATGTCCATCGCTCTTCACGCCACCTCAAGTATCGCTGAGAGCTGATTACTGAAATGTATGGCTTATAACGGGCTGCTCCACCACTCTACCTCTCATTCTTGCTAAACTCCCTGCCCACAGTCCATCCTTGTGCTAGGTAGACTGCTGGTACACATGGAAACTCACGACTGATTCCTTCCGCTGATTTCACCGGATTTGTTTTTTAGAAGCACCTTCTCTAATGCTTCACGGTCTCTGTCTGCCTGACCTTGATTTAGCTGTGGCTGTTCCTTCGCGTTTTCACTTCATTATCACAAAACCAACGGTCGACTTGTGCAGCTTTAGATGGGCTGAAATTTCCCTGATGCATTAGTATACAGTATGAGTAACAAGTGACCCGACACACTTTCCTGGGACTCGCCTGTACATCTCTCGATGACTCTCCATCCAACACAACGCGCTGCAAAAGACGTTCTCAACGCAGTCACAAATTTTGTTTCATGTCCAATGTAGCCGCATTTCTTTCAAAAAATTTTAGTGTAGCACGGAGTGAAAAACTTCTCGAAAGTCAAGGACTGCTGCATCTACATGATTACCTTGATTTATGTGTTTTTAGGATCCCGTGTGAAAAAAGTAGCAATTTCGTGTCCGTAGAGTGTCTATTCAGCCTTTTGAAGACAACGCCGGCCGGGGTGGCCGAGCGGTTCTAGGCGCTACAGTCTGGAACCGCGCGACCGCTACGGTCGCAGGTTCGAATCCTGCCTCGGGCATGGGTGTGTGTGATGTCCTTAGGTTAGTTAGGTTTAAGTAGTTCTAAGTTCTAGGGGACTGATGACCTCAGAAGTTAAGTCCCATAGTGCTCAGAGCCATTTGAACTATTTTCGAAGGCAACGGAGACGTGAAGGAGAAGTAGGTGCTCTGATTTCTGAAGCAGGCACTAAAGGCCAGCAGACAGTAGCGCTCATCATTCCAGACCCCCATTCTCTTACTACGATGTGGTATACAATTTTGCATTCCCTCCGTCGAATTTTTTGAACATTCAGTTGTATCAGGCTGACACTAGCCACTCTCTGAGCTTCGGTCAAATTGCGGGGAATGCATCGGGAACAGAGACATCAGTGAGAAAGAGACGTAAGGGTTGATGCAGAATAGAACGTACTGTTGTCCATTTTACGTTTGACTATGTCTCTATCGGTATTACACATCACGAAGCCGACTGTAGACAATCTTTTTTTTATGAGGGTGACGGATTACCAAAACTAGAATGAATCGATTCGAGGCACTGTTTATGAGTTCAAACCTTAACGAAAATCGCGTTCATCGGAAAACTTCGCGTGGTATTTCTACACTGGAAGGGGAAAAATCGCAACAGCAAGAAAAAGCTGTGCGACATAAACGACAATTGGCAGGCGTGTTTCTACAACTGAAAGGTGATGTCCACTTCAATTTCGTACCAGTCGCAGGATGCAAATCTGGTTTGGTATAACGATTGTGGATGTTGGTTACCTCTGAGATTGAACGTGGTG
Source organism: Schistocerca piceifrons (assembly GCF_021461385.2). Taxonomy (NCBI): domain Eukaryota; kingdom Metazoa; phylum Arthropoda; class Insecta; order Orthoptera; family Acrididae; genus Schistocerca; species Schistocerca piceifrons. The sequence continues at coordinate 17,928,725 of NC_060145.1, forward strand.
ACTTATTAGACAAGAAAGCCTTTAAGGAGACAAAGACGCCATTACCAACACGTTTAAATGATGTCGTGTAATAGGTTTACGAGAAGCTGCACGTTCCTTCTGACTTTGCAGAAAGATTTGACAGGAATGTTGCTACTGGACACGATTGCTGGCAGCGGTGGTCAGGAAAATGTACGGTCGCAAGAAGACCGGGTTCCTTACGACCACTGCGGCTGCAGCAGCAATCTGACCAGCAGTTGGCTCCACAGTAACACAACGAACTGTTAGAAATCGGTTACTTCAGTGCCAGAAGCCCTGTATCGTGCACTCCACTGACTTCAAACCACGTCATTTGCGACTACAGTGGTATCAAGCGAGAGCTCGCTGGATGGCAGGATGGGTATCTATTGTGTTCTCTGACGAAAACTGGTTCTGCCTCTATGCCAGTGATGGCCGAGTGTTGGTTAAGAGCCTTCAACCAACCTGTCTGCGTGCCGAACACACTGGACTTACACCTGGAGTTACGGTCTGGGGTGCCGTTTCGTATGACCTCGCGGTTGCCTCACGCATCCTGACTGCAAATTTGTACGTCAGTCTGGCGATTCGACCTGTCGTGCAGCCGTTCATAAACAGCATTCCAGGGTGTGTTTCCCGACGCCTGCATACCGCTCTTGTAATGCAACATTCTCTACAGTGTCGACATGTTGCCTAGGTCTTCTCTCCAGTCAAGCACATACGAGAAATCAGTCGGACGACAACTGCAGCGTCACCCACAAACGGCATTAACTGTCCGTGTATTGACCGACCAAGGGCAACAGACACGGAACTTCATCCCACTAACTGACATCCGGCATCCGGCACCTGCACGTTTGCATTCAGTACTCTGGCGGTTAAACCGGTTATTAATGTACCAGCATTTCACATGTGCAAGGTCTTATCACGAACCTAAATACCAGACAAATGTATTTCCGTCATTTCATTGTTCAACAAATGGCTCTGAGCACTATGCGACTTAACTTCTGAGGTCATCAGTCGCCTAGAACTTAGGACTAATTAAACCTAACTAACCTAAGGACATTACACACATCCATGCCCGAGGCAGGATTCGAACCTGCGACCGTAGCGGTCACGCGGTTCCAGACTGAAGCGCCATTAACCGCACGGCCACACGGGCCGGCCATTGTTCAACATTAATTATTTTGCTGTAGCGACTTCTTTTCCGTCGGTGAATTTTTTTTCTTGATCACTGTTGCTACAAATGCTCACTGCAAACAAACTACTCTGTCGAGTTCTGAGCTCCCATTGTTTTAACGGCAGCAAATATCAAATCTTAGAGCAATAATAATGTTCAACCTCAATAATGCCATTAATGATCGGCAAAAGTTACACAGGCGTCTCACGTATTTAACTCTCTAAATTTCAGCCCATTTTCAATAACTTACATTAGCAGCGTGGGAAATGCCGTACTTTGTGAAGGGACAAGAAACCCTTACTTCTTGACTTTTTAAAGAGGTACTGACGAGTAAGTGGGAGCCATAACCCGAAAATATCTTCCAGCACTGTGTTAAAAAATGCGTCTTCAGATTTTGCACTTATTGAGTCACTTAAGTTTATTTTGTCTCATCTACATCTACGTGATTAGTCTGCTATTCACAATAAAGTGCGTGGCAGAGGGTTCAGTTAACCAATTGACCACCTTCAAGCTGTCTCTCTCTCTCTCTCGAACGGAGGGGGAGGGGAGGGAGGGGGGGGGACACGAGCACTTAAATTATCATGGGAAATATATGTTTAAATAATAAATGTCGTTATAGACCCTTTGAAGAAAACTGAAGTACAATTCAAAAATACTGGAAATAATTTAGGTTAAATTAAAATAGTTTACAGAACATAACATTGTTGCTGAGAAAAATTTTCGTACAAGAAAATTCGTCTTCAACTTCCTTCACCACTTCATCATTGTTATCAAATTAAATTTCCAAATCTCTTGAATCTATAGGTTCTTCTAAAATCTATAATGTTTTTCTCTCACTAAGGGAACGTCAACAAATTTTAAATCACAGTTGTGTCTAACACTGGACAAACTGCGACTCAACAAGAAAGACCAGAGAGAAATGAATGAGGCTGATTGTTGCCATGCATACAGAGAAATTTGATGTCATAATACTATTGTTTACCGAGCATTTTATACTACCATTAATCCAATGATGTTGTTGTTGTTGTGGTCTTCAATCCTGAGACTGGTTTGATGCAGCTCTCCATGCTACTTAACCTACCTGCCCGATTAAGGGATCTGACATTCCACGCTCCGATCCGTAGAACGCCAGTTTTCTTTCTCCTGATAACGACGCCCTCTTGTAGTCTCCGCCCAGAGATCCGAATGGGGGACTATTTTACCTCCGGAATATTTTACCCAAGAGGACGCCATCATCATCTAATCATACAGTAAAGCTGCATGATTTGGAATAATTATAGAATCTGGCAGAAGACTTCATTAAAAGCAATAAACATTTTTCTCGATTTTGCAATATAAAGTACATGACTACAGTACAATATTCACAAGTGGGCATACATTACATCGTGTCCCCCCTCCTCTCCCCCCAGACTTGGTACTTCTGCGGTTAATCAGGCGGTAGGACGCCAATGAGTTGCTGAATAACGTCGACCTCCGCGGGCATACATTGTAAGGCGAGCAATGCAACTTACTAGAGCCTTAAACATACGTCTCTTGTACTGATTATGAACACAGAATTGAATAAATTTTGGGTTACAAGGGACTGCACCGACTAATACCGCCCGCTAACCGAACAGTGGCTTGAACTTGCAGACGTCGAGCAGATGCGCAAAACTATAGACCTATATCTCTGACGTCGATCTGTTGTAGAATTTTAGAACAAGTTTTTTGCTCGAGTATCATGTCGTTTTTGGAAACCCAGAATCTACTATGTAGGAATCAACATGGATTCCGGAAACAGCGATCGTGTGAGACCCAACTCGCTTTATTTGTTCATGAGACCCAGAAAATATTAGATACAGGCTCCCAGGTAGTTGCTATTTTTCTTGACTTCCGGAAGGCGTTCGATACAGTTCCGCACTGTCGCCTGATAAACAAAGTAAGAGCCTACGGAATATCAGACCAGCTGTGTGGCTGGATTGAAGAGTTTTTAGCAAACAGAACACAGCATGTTGTCATCAATGGAGAGACGTCTACAGACGTTAAAGTAACCTCTGGCGTGCCACAGGGGAGTGTTATGGGACCATTGCTTTTCACAATATATATAAATGACCTAGTAGATAGTGTCGGAAGTTCCATGCGGCTTTTCGCGGATGATGCTGTAGTATACAGAGAAGTTGCAGCATTAGAAAATTGTAGCGAAATGCAGGAAGATCTGCAGCGGATAGGCACTTGGTGCGGGGAGTGGCAACTGACCCTTAACATAGACAAATGTAATGTATTGCGAATACATAGAAAGAAGGATCCTTTATTGTATGATTATATGATAGCGGAACAAACACAGGTAGCAGTTACTTCTGTAAAATATCTGGGAGTATACGTGCGGAACTATTTGAAGTGGAATGATCATATAAAATTAATTGTTGGTAAGGCGGGTACCAGGTTGAGATTCATTGGGAGAGTGCTTAGAAAATGTAGTCCATCAACAAAGGAGGTGGCTTACAAAACACTCGTTCGACCTATACTCGAGTATTGCTCATCAGTGTGGGATACGTACCAGATCGGTTTGACGGAGGAGATAGAGAAGATCCCAAGAAGAGCGGCGCGTATCGTCACAGGGTTATTTGGTAACCGTGACAGCGTTACGGAGATGTTTAATAAACTCAAGTGGCAGACTCTGCAAGAGAGGCGCTCTGCATCGCGGTGCAGCTTGCTCGCCAGGTTTCGAGAGGGTGCGTTTCTGGATGAGGTATCGAATACATTGCTTCCCCCTACTTATACCTCCCGAGGAGATCACGAATGTAAAATTAGAGAGATTAGAGCGCGCACGGAGGCTTTCAGACAGTCGTTCTTCCCGCGAACCATACGCGACTGGAACAGGAAAGGGAGGTAATGACAGTGGCACGTAAAGTGCCCTCCGCCACACACCGATGGGTGGCTTGCGGAATATAAATGTAGATCTAGATGTAGACGTAGCTTTATAACAAGCAAGTCCAAATCATAGTGGGCCATAACATGCGGTACGGGGCTGCCACTACAGAAGCAGCGTATAGGGAGGTGTAATTAGCGACAGCGTGGCTCGTATCAGAAAGGCAGGCTCGGGCGGCCGCCGGCGGAGGGAGTCGGAGTGGACTCTGCCTGAAAAGGAAGGGGGGAGATGCGCAGGTCGTGCTGCAGCGACAGTCCATTGTCCGCCAGCACTCAGCCTGATTGCACGTGTTGCAGCTACCAGAGGACGGCGGGCGAAACACTCGCCGGTTCTCCATCTATCTGTCCCCAGCGCCTTTAACAGCAGTCTGCCTCTCTGGGTTATCAAATTAATTAGGACATTCCAGCTTTCACCTGCACACCGGTCTCACTCCCAGGCTTGCGCGGAACTGATGCCAATATGAATTGCTCTATGCGACAAAGAACCTCGATAGGAATCGACAAATGCAGAACTTTGGCGAAGCCATATTGGATTTGTCGCTCGTAGTTCATTGTGTTTGTATTGCACTGGAGCGCCAAAGAAACTGGTATAGGCATGCGGCGCTGTGGTCGGCAACGCCTTATGTTCTAAACAAGTGTCTGGCGCAATTGTTAGACGGTTACTGCTGCTACAATGGCATGTTATCAAGGTTTAAGTGAGTATGGACGTGGTGTTAATAGTCGGCGCGATGGAGCACAGCATCTCCGAGGTAGCAATCAAGTGGGAATTTTCCTGTACGACCATTTTACGAGTGTACCGTGAAAATCAGGAATCCGGTAAAACATCAAATCTCCGACATCGCTGCGGCCGGAAAAAGGTCCTGCAAGAACGGGTCCAACGACGACTGAAGAGAATCGTTCAACGCGACAGAAGTGTAAGCCTTCCGAAAATTGCTGCAGATTTCTGTACATGGCCATCAACAAGAGTCATCGCGCGAACCATTAAACGAAACACAATCGATGCGATTTTTCGGAGCCGAAGGTCCAGTCGCGTACCTTTGATGACTAAACGACACAAACCTTTACGCCTCACCTGGGCCGCCGGCCGGTGTGGCCGAGCGGTTCTAGGCGCTTCAGTCTGGAACCGCGCGACTGCTACGGTCGCGGGTTCGAATCCTGCCTCGGGCATGGATGTCTGTGGTGTCCTTAGGTTAGTTAGGTTTAAGTAGTTCTAAGTTCTAGGGGGCTGATGACCTCAGATGTTAAGTCCCATAGTACTCAGAGCCATTTTTTTAATCACCTGGGCCCGTCAATACCGACATTGGACTGTTGATGACTGGAAACATGTTGCTTGGTCGGACGAGTCTCCTCTCAAATTGTATCGAGCGGTTGGAGGTGTGAGGTATGGAGACAGCCTCATAAATCTATGGACCCTGCATGTCAGCAGGAGACTGTTCAAGCTGGTGGAGGCTCTGTAATGGTGTGGGGCGGAGTGATATGGGAAGCCTGAAACGTGTAGATGCGACTCTGACGGGTGACACGTACGTAAACATCCTGTCTGATCACCTGCATCCGTTCACGTCATTGTGCATTCCGACGGACTTGGGCAATTCCAGCAGGGCAGTGCAAGACCCCACACGTCCATAAATGCTACAGAGTGGCTCCAGGAACACTCTTCTAAGTTTAAACACGCTGGCCACCAAACTGTCCAGACAAGAACATTATTCAGCATATCTGGGATGCCTCACAAAGTGTTGTTCAGAAGAGATCTCCACCCGCTCGTACTCTTACAGTTTTATGGACAGCCCTGCGAGATTCATGGTGTCAATTCCCTCCAGCACTACTTCAGACATAAATAGAGTCCATGCCACGTCGTGTTGCGGCAATTCTGCGTGCTGGCGGGGGACCTATACGATTTTAGGCAGGCGTACCAGTTTCTTTGGCTCTTCAGTATATAACAGGGGCAGTAGAGCTCCAAAAATAACCAGCACTCCAGAAGCGAAACAACAGCCCTGGCCCGCGCTGACTACTTCGCCAAGCAGCAGCGCCAAGCAAAGCTGCTGGAGTGCTTGTTACTCTTCAAGTTTTACTGTCGCCATTAATACATACCGCACTAGACGAATTTGCAACCGCGCAGTCGAGTGGACGCCTAAAATGCCCCTTTAAAAATCGCTTCGCCCGTATTGGGGAACATGGCATACTTAATGGGCGGTGTTTGTTTGGGCTGACTCCAACCACACACTGCAAAATCGGAATTGTAAATATCTACCGAAACGCCAGAAAATGCACGTGACGACTCTTGGAGAGACGGCCTGTATAAACAAAACGTAAATAGTGATTGTTGCACGCCGAAGTACACATTCACACGAAGACTAAGCCTCCGCCGTTTAGCGCTCGAAAGTATTATCATGATCAACGAAGGCTTTAATATTCACTCGTTCCGTGTTGGAGGGCCGGCCACGGTGGCCGAGCGGTTCTAGGCGCTTCAGTCCGGAACAGCGCGAGCGCTACGGTCGCAGTTTCGAATCCTGCCTCGGGCATGGATGTGTGTGATGTCCTTAGGTTAGTTAGGTTTAAATAGTTCTAAGTTCTAGGGGACTGATGACCTCCGATGTTGAGTCCCATAATGCTCAGAGCCATTTTGAACCTGTTGGAGGAATTGGATATAAGATTGACTGTAACGCATTGAATCTCAAAGTTTTGATGGGTAAAGACGGATCGACACACCGTTAAAAAGCAATGAAAACGGCAGGTTTCTCGTTGCCTGGCAATTGGAGCAGAAGGCACTCATAGTGTGACCCGGAGCGCGTGCCCCTGGCCAAAAAAGGTCTGTTGTTTTTGTGTTGCCGCTCCTCGTATTAACGAGAGAATAAAATGGTAATCGGAGGCAGGTGCGTAAAGCGTAGCGCTTTAGTAGCGGCATCCACGTCGCAGCGGACACAAAGCAAGCTCATTTGCATCGGCCTCTGCAGCCGACAAAGAATGCAGCGTGTTTCGGGAGCTGTCCGAACAACATTTGTTCGTTCTTCTAGTGGACGTCGCGTTGTTTTTCGATTAATTCTGTAGTACACGGGTTTTAATGTAATATTCGTCTCGTGTTGAAACTTCACGCGTTTCACAGACTAAGCAATTTTGATTGGTTTATGATGTACCCAACATTAATATGCATCCACATTTCTATTCCTAAATTAAGCCAGCTGGACACAGGCGTAAATTTTGTCGAAATTCGGTATTGGACACGTTCCAGAACAGCGAAACGGCGTAAATGGGTCTAGGTAACACAGTAAGTGAACTTGGCATTTATGCAATCATCTAAAACTAACGCCACGAAGTTATTGCGTTGTTAATTAAATAACGACCGTTAAACACTTTTTTTATCTATAGACGGATGGTCAAACAGTGGTTATTCAATATTACTTGGAACTTTGCATAGGTTACCGTCATTTTAATTACGTGGTAAAATGGAATGGCTGGCTCTGAGCACTATGGGACTCAACTGCTGAGGTCATTAGTCCCCTAGAACTTAGAACTAGTTAAACCTAACTAACCTAAGGACATCACAAACATCCATGCCCGAGGCAGGATTCGAACCTGCGACCGTAGCGGTCTTGCGGTTCCAGACTGCAGCGCCTTTAACCGCACGGCCACTTCGGACGGCTTTTTTCTTAAAAAAAAAAAAAAAATGGTTCTGAGCACTATGGGACTTAACATCTATGGTCATCAGTCCCCTAGAACTTAGAACTACTTAAACCTAACTAACCGAATGACATCACACAACACCCAGCCATCACGAGGCAGAGAAAATCCCTGACCCCGCCGGGAATCGAACCCGGGAACCCGGGCGTGGGAAGTGAGAACGCTACCGCACGACCACGAGATGCGGGCAAATGGAATGGCAGGATACCGGAGATCATCTATGCAAGGACATATTTCATTGGAGTGGTTTCCTATGTCTGAAGGTGGAATCTATTTTCTGTAATTGATCGTCTATGATGTATAAATAATCAACGTTACTCAAGTGCAGCCTGACATAGTCTGTAATCTTTCACATAATAAAATGCATTGAGCCTTGTCATATACTGATGTGATACGATGTGGTTTTGTAGTGAATATACCATTTTCTGCTCAAGATGTTTGTTACGGCTTCTCATCGTTGCTGCATTAGGTTACGAAACTTTAAACCGAAGCATTTTAAATAACGTTTTCAGTGATTTAAAAAGCTTTTTTTGCGAACACTTTGACACTGCTTTCGGTCTTCTAGCATTTACGTGTGCTATTTGCGGTGATATAAAATTGTTCAGTTTTTATTGTTTTACATGTGATGGCTGCTCATTCTGAGATCTCCGGAAGAAAAAACACCTCACATACAGCGGTAATCCTGTGTATATACCCACTGACAGAAATTCATATTTTTTGTTCATCCAAATCGCATGTTGAATTACGTTCTGTTATACGCAATGTACTAGTGAAATACGCACGTCGTGTAGCGTCCGCCATTAAGCTAGCTGCTTACGACCAATCAGGGAAGTAAGTGTTGATGAAATTTCGTTGTCAAGTATGTAGACCAGGTGAAAACGTTGAATCTGACACATCCGCGTTCCGTGGGACTTGCTCACATATCAGAATTCGTCATACTATGGTATTAAAACGCCATTTTGGGGCCTTGCTTGTTTGTTGAATATTAGAAATAGGTTCACTCCGACTAAGTGTAATATTCAGTGAATTTTGAAAACAGTTAAAATTTTATGGGTTAATTACCGCAGAAATTACATGCACGAGATTTTGAACAGATTTAATTAGAAACGTGACAGGTTTCCTCCACTTTTAGTATTGTTTTTGGGTTTAATTCTGCTACACTTTAAAAGATGAATTATTTTCTTACTAAAATTTTATATGACGACGGTTTTTTGGTAAAGTAATATTAGGGAAGTTCCTATTTCACTGCAGCCAAAGACAACGAAGATGGAGAAATTAAAGAGAGTACCTCAGTCGCTTAGAGAATTCCCTGCCAAACTGTGAGGATGTTACAAAACAGCACTCAGAGTGAAAGATTCGTTCTGGTGGTGCGGCATGACCCGGTAAGAAAATCATGAGGAACTCTGCCGTGCAAAAAAACATTCTGAAACCAGTGCTGTAACTATAAAAGATATACCCGCCGGAGTAAAAAATAAACGGTAGGTCCGACTGTAACTGATAGTATAACTCGGTTCAAAAGTCGGGTAAGGGACGGACATATCACTATCTACAGGACCGTGCATGATAAAGCACAATAATCTGCTGGTTACGTGTAGATTTTCTGTAATTATAATATCGCTCATATATACACAATCGCTTGACAATGTAAATAAGAAATGTATGAGCCTCTGAACTACGCAACTGCGCGTATGTCCCCGCAATGGTGTACCAGTGTAAAGTACCGCCGCCGTGTATTCTGGCTGAAGCTGTTACGCTCAGTTACTAGTCCCATAATTAGCTAAATTCGCTGAAAGGGTGCAACAGGAGGTCTTCGCGCCTATGAAAAGAATTACCTCCGCCAAGTTTCGCCATTAGCTCTCTGAACTCAAGCGAGATAGCGATCCGGACTATTTTTGTTTTAGTATTAATCATTAATTAGACAGGACAAAAGAGTCCAAGTGACAGTAACACGTGTTGCGGATGGAAGATAAAAATAGACGGCGGTATGCGCCGGGGTAGTGGGTCATTAAGCTACCTGAGGGACGCGCACAGGTGAGCCCTCGCCGACAAGCAGTGGCTCTGTTCTAGCGTTCGAGAGCCGAAAGAGCGGTGCTCTGTGAGGTAAAAAGAACGCCCGCTTGTCAAAATTAACTTACCACTTTCGATTTCCGATACGAAAATAATTCAGGAAAACCGAAATAACCGTACATGAACACACTTTTAATTTCTGCGTCGGCTGTGTTCTAGAGTGTCACTTCTGATTGAAAACGGCCTTGAGGTACGCACATTTCGAACCTCATTTTAAAATTTCACATCGCACGTTTCAACATTTCTAGTGCCCACAATTTCAATACCTTCGTCCGCTTACGACGTTGCAAACGCAAATTTCAGATAATCCCTGTGAATGAAACTTCCTGGCAGATTAAAACTGTGTGCCCGACCGAGACTCGAACTCGGGACCTTTGCCTTTCGCGGGCAAGTGCTCTACCAACTGAGCTACCGAAGCACGACTCACGCCCGGTACTCACAACTTTACTTCTGCCAGTACCTCGTCTCCTACCTTCCAAACTTTACAGAAGCTCTCCTGCGAACCTTGCAGAACTAGCACTCCTGAAAGAAAGGATATTGCGGAGACATGGCTTAGCCACAGCCTGGGGGATGTTTCCAGAATGAGATTTTCACCTGGCAGAAGTAAAGTTGTGAGTACCGGGCGTGAGTCGTGCTTCGGTAGCTCAGTTGGTAGAGCACTTGCCCGCGAAAGGCAAAGGTCCCGAGTTCGAGTCTCGGTCGGGCACACAGTTTTAATCTGCCAGGAAGTTTCATATCAGCGCACACTCCGCTGCAGAGTGAAAATCTCATTCTGGAATCCCTGTGAAATTTCAGATAATCCCTGTGATGTCACACACTGGGGCAAATCTGGTGTCATGGCAGCCAAGGAATACACTCATGACTCAGAACAGTTCGATCACCTACCTAATAGCTGGCATGCCCACGTTTGAAACGGATAACAGCGGTGACGCGTCGCGCACGGAAGCAGTGAGGTCACATCCCAGATGTGTTCCGATCTGGCGAGGTGTGAGGGCAGCATAACAACTGGAAGTCGTCACTGTCTTCCTCGGATCACTCCATCACTCCTGGCCTTGTGACATTGCGCATTGTCTTGTTGAAAAATGCCCTGCCGTCGGGGAACTTGATTGTCATGATGAGGTGTACGTGGTAGGCATCTAGTATACGATACTCTTTGGCCGTCATGGTGCCTTGCACGAGCTCCACAGCACCCGTGGGTGCACACGTGAATGTTCCCCAGAGCATAACGGAGCCGCCGCCAGCTTGTCTCCAGCCCACAGTACAGGTGTAAAGGAGTTGTTGCCCTCGATGACTACGGATTCGCCCCTCCAATCTGCATTATAAACAAGGTGTCGGGATTCATCAGACCATGCAATGCTCTGCCACTGCGCCAACATCCAGGACCATGGTCACGTGCCCACGTAGCTGCCGATCGGAGACATAAAGTCTGAAAATAGTCCGTGATCATATTTTGGCACTTTATTTTACAGGTCCGTCTTGATCACACAAACCTGTATACTTCACTATAACCAGTTCCGGCTACCGCCATCTTCAGATCTGTTCCAAATAGAAACGAAGTGTAACCAACTAAGTTGAGTTTCCTGACGCTAAATCTATAAAAGGCCTAGTGCTACATAAGAAATATAAAAAGGATTTACATGATTAACACCCATGTATACCAGTCATACAGAAGTAGTTGCCCGTGTCGTGCTGTTAGCATTGGGGCATGCATGGGTCGTCGGTTGCGAAGGTCCATCTTTCGGAGTGTTCGGTGCACTGTGTGTTCCTAGTTCCGTCACAGTTCGCCGCATGTCCTATTTTACCAGTCTGCCCAGCCTACGACATCCGACGTCTGTAAAGAGGGGTGGTCGCCCAACCCCACGACCTCTGGGCGTGGTTTCACCTTGAGTTGAAGATATCCACCACAGCGCTCCTCGAACACCCAACAATCCGTGCACTTTCCGAAATGTTCGTGCCGAGTCTCCGGGCCGCCACAATCGGCCCTCGGCCAAACTCAGATACACTACTGGCCATTGAAATTGCTACACCACGAAGGTGACGTGCTGCAGACGCGAAATTTGACCGACAGGAAGAACATGCTGTGATGTGCAAATGATTATCTTTTCAGAGCATTCACACAAGGTTGGCGCTGGTGGCGACACCTACAACGTGCTGAGATGAGGAAAGTTTCCAACCGATTTCTCATACACGAACAACAGTTGACCGGCGTTGCCTGGTGAAACGTTGTTGTGATGCCTCGTGTAAGGAGGAGAAATGCGTACCATCACGTTTCCGACTTTGATAAAGGTCGGATTGTAGCCTATCCCGATTGCGGTTTATCGCATCGCGACATTGCTGCTCGCGTTGGCCGAGATCCAATGACTGTTAGCAGAATATGGAATCGGTGGGTTCAGGAGGGTAATACGGAACGCCGTGCTGGATCCTAACGGCCTCGTATCACCAGCGGTCGAGATGACAGGCATCTTATCCGCATGGCTGTAACGGATCGCGCTGCCACGTCTCGATCCCTGAGTTAACAGATGGGGATGTTTGCAATACAACAACCATCTGCACGAACAGTTCGACGACGTTTGCAGCAACACGGACTATCAGCTCGGAGACCATGGCTGCGGTTACCCTTGACGCTGCATCACAGACAGGAGCGCCTGCCATGGTGTACTCGACGACGAACCTGGATGCACGAATGGCAAAACGTCATTTTTTCGGATGAATACAGGTTCTGTTTACAGCATCATGATGCTCGCATCCGTGTTTGGCGACATCGCGGTGAACGCAACATTGGAAACGTGTATTCGTCTTCGCCATACTGGTGTATCACCCGGCGTGATGGTATGCGGTGTCATTGGTTACACGTCTCGGTCACCTCTTGTTCACATTGACGGCACTTTGAACAGTGGACGTTACATTTCAGATGTGTTACGACCCGTGGCTCGACCCTTCATTCGATCCCTGCGAAACCCTACATTTCAGGAGGATAATGCACGACCGCATGTTGCAGGTCCTGTACGGGCCGTTCTGGATACAGAAAATGTTAGACTGCTGCCCTGGCCAGCACGTTCTCCAGTTTTCTCACCAACTGAAAACGTCTGGTCAATGGTGGCCGAGCAACTGGCTCGACACAATACGCCAGTCACTACCCCTGATGAACTGTGGTATCGTGTTGAAGCTCCATGGGCAGCTGTACCTGTACACGCCATCCAAGCTATTTTTGACTCAATGCCCAGGCGTATCAAGGCCGTTATTATGGCAAGAGGTGATTGTTCCGGGTACTGATTTCTCAGGATCTATGCACCCAAATTGCGTGAAAATATAATCACATGTCAGTTCTAGTAAAATATATTTGTCCAATGAATACCCGTTTATGATCTGCATTTCTTCTTGGTGTAGCAATTTTAATGGCCAGCAGTGTAGATTCCGCGCCAGTGGCGGATTTTTAAATTGCCACCAGTAGCCTATTTAAATTTTGCCACCCCTACCGACCTCCACATCTCGATACTGTACTTGACAATCATGTTAATTACAATTTTTCTGTCAACGAAATTTTTGAAAAATCACAGCACACAACCAGAAGATGTACCAGAGAAATATTCCCTACGTATTTCATATGGTCACAATAACTTAACGATTGCGCTTGTGCTAGCACAAGCGGAGGAAAGCGTCACTAGTTGAAAGATATTCATTTGTCTCGGAGCGCTGCCAGCGTTACACCACGTCGTACGTGAGCGGTCAAATGCGAAAGCGGCGCGCCGCAGGAACAAACGAGCGACACACTGCGAAGCGGTGCGATTCGCTCGTTCTGTCCTACGTGAGCTGCCCGCTGCGCGGCGGATGATAACAGTTCATGACAAAAAAGTGTTTTCCGATTTTCTTGCAGAAAAAAATGCTGTATGTTAATGAAGCAAAGCTACATCAACTCCTATAGTTAGTTTTTCCGTAGACATTCTCCTTTTCCTTTAAAAAATTGAAAACAGCTTATTTCGGTTTTGGAAGTATTCTTCACTATATAATACTACTCACTCGACTATAAGAAAACTAATTGTTACAAAGAACTGATTTTTCCGTATCTTACAGTATCATATCGCAGTGTCAAGGCGGGAAAGGCACCTGGATTGGATAGAATACATCCAGAATTCCGTCTTCACTGTGGGGAATACGCCAAAAAACGGCTTAAAGAGTTTCACTCAAATATAATGGCAACAGGGAACATACCACAGAAAATGAAGAACTCGGAGATCACCGCACAGCTTATATCAGGAAAACCTAGCGATCAGCCGAAGAGTTATAGGCCAATCGCATTGTTCGCTGTGACATAGAAGCTGTTCGAGAGACTCCTGTATAACAGACTGAGCCCAAAAATACTGGAATCAGTTCCAGGCGAGAGTCTCATAACTAATACTGACAATAGCACTTTCAAAGGAATTTTCTGTGTCCCTCATACCCATTTCGTCTTCCAGAGTAGTAGCACATGTAAAGTCCAAAAAATTTGATAACGTGCTCGCTGCTGAGTGTTCTCGCTGCAGCTGCAAGTTCCCTTCTGTTTTTCGTTGTGTCAAAATATCTTTTTAAAAAAGCATGGCCAAGTGCCTCTATATACCGGTTCACTGTTGGCGTCAACTCCATAACAAGGCTTAGGTTCTTTTTTTTTCTATTCTTTTGCGAACGTATCCATTCTATTTTTCCATTTTTTCTTTGCCGCATCGCCTGAAGTAAAAATTTGAAAAGAAAAAGACTTCAAAGCATAACGGTACAAAAGGGTTGTTACCCTGTCTAACAATTTCCGTTTCAGTGGGGAACACTACGAATTGTTGACTTGATTGTTTATGTTGTGGACTGACAAGACAGCCAATCCACAATGACGGGTAGCCGAAAGGCACGCGTTTAAGCTCACGCAGGCTGGCGTGAGGTCTGGAACAGGTAAGGGAATTTATAGTAGCAAAGAACGTAAGTAACTACTGGAATATTTAACTTTAATTCATAATTGGTGAACATCGGTCTCACGGTACATGTATCACAAGATAAATAGCAAATGATAATGGCGCCTTGCTAAGTCGTAGCAAATGACGTAGCTGAAGGCTATGCTAACTATCGTCTCGGCAAATGAGAACGTATTTGTCAGTGTAGCTTCGCTAGCAAAGTCGGCTGTACAACTGGGGCGAGTGCTAGGAAGTCTCTCCAGACCTGCCGTGTGGCGGCGCTCGGTCTACAATCACTGACAGTAGCGACACGCGGGTCCGACGTATACTACTGGACCGCGGCCGATTTAAAGGCTACCACCTAGCAAGTGTGGTGACCGGCGGTGACACCACAGTTTAGAATTAATGGCGAGCGGTGTATTCCCCCTCAGTGAAAATGGAACTTTCCATTCGCTATATGAGCTTAGCGAACATAAGACAAATTTAGTATCAAACTGTCCATACTACTGATTCATCCTTGTACAAAGAAGTGTCGGAAATTAATGCGATTGTTTAACGACATAATGATTGGTGAGATGCTGCAGACGTTTGCTCCACAGTTAACGGTGTTCTTCTGGCAGACTTGACCTGCGTGATTTATAATTGCTTTTCCACTGAATCGCTCTATGTCATAACAACTGACTGCTTGCTGACGATCAAAATATGTTAAAGGCGCATAATGGCAGTATATCACTCCGAATACTATAGTGATGATAATTTCGAGCTCGTTAGCGTGTAAACAAAGACAAACTCACCATTCTGTTGTCTGCAATTGTGAGAGGGACAGGTTATACAAATAATTATGTTATTTGTCAACGTTCGATATATCGCCGCATTACATACGTAAAAAGGAAAAAAATATTGTCCAATTAAGAACCTACCGCATTTTTAAATAAATTAAAAAAATTTAAGAAATTAAGGCAGATTTTTCATCATTCCAGGTACTTAGCCACGAGCATACCGCCCCGCCAGCTCGCTTTTCCATTCAAAATTTCTAAAACGGCTATATCCACAATCGTTGCATAAGTTTGTAAAGCTACCTGGACAACAGTCTTAATAAAGTACATCCCTGAGCCAACAGAAGATGACTAAAAAAGTAGCACAAAGTTTTTGGGACAGATGGCAATTCCCTAACTGTCTTGGAAGTATAGATGCGAAATACATTCGTATTAAAACACCCAGTAAATCTGGTTCCATTGGATTATTAGCCGTCACCGACGCAAATTATAGGGTGTTATGGTGAATGTAGACTACTACGGCAGAGGCAGTGACGCAGGTGTGTTTGATAAATGTTCCTTCCGACATGGAATACAAAAGGGAAGATTAAAGCAACCTGAAGAATTTTTGCCAGGATCCAGTATCAAGGGTCCGTATGTTTTTCTAGGTGATGCCGCATTTCCACTAAAGGAATATTTAACGAAGCCTCTTCCAGAAAGACCGACGATTGCAGGTGACGGTAAATACAACTATCGGTTATCTCGGGCAACAATGGTGGTAGAATGTTCATTTGGTTCTATCACATCTAAATTTAGAATTTTGCATAATCGTATCGAAACTAGAGTGTAAAATACAGTACATATTGTTAAAGCTATAACTTTATTGCACAACACCATCCGTGATCTTGAATCAATAAATGAGCCAGAGGTGGCATTTTTCCAAGACGTATACCGAAATACAGAGAGCGTCGATTATCCGAACGTCGGGGAACCGAACGACCGCTTAACCGAGCTGTGTACTCGCTGTCACCTGTTACTCTCCATCATCCCCCTCACTCCCAAACCAAGCAATAGATTGCCACGAATGTGATGAAGAAGACGTTCATGAATGGATGAATATCGATGATGCAGATCCAGGATTCCAAATCATGCAGGACAGCGAGACTGTAAACGTCGTCACTGATAAAGATGAAAGTATATCAACAGCTTCTGAGGCGTTCACTTGTTTAGACACTGCCTTGCGATGGTTTGAAGCCCAAGATGAAAGTGACCAGTTTTAGATATCTGTAATGAAAAAAGTACGTGACTTAGCTGGTCGTAAGCGCGTAGGCTTGCTTAGACAGACCAAAATAAAGGATTTTTTAAACGTTAATTTTGTATACCGTGTGTATTGTTCATGCAAAATGCGTATGTAATATTTATATATTTTTGTTTAATAAACTGTGCCACATACTACATATTCCTACTGAAGTTGCCTTTGTTACTTTGTAATACTAAAAGAGATGCCTGTTTTTATGAATAAATTTACTGTACAGTACTTCTTTTTGGTAAATAAACATGTACAGTTCGATTATCCGAACAAACCAGTTTTCCGAACACCCATGTCTCCCAATTACTTCGGATAATCGACGCTCTACTGTATACCAAACACAGCACAAGACAATTTACAAAAGAGATACAATGCATCATCACGAGCAACTCTGCAAGTGAGGGATAATTTCAAATTGTATTCTGAACAAAATCCTGTACAAAGAATGTAGACTACACTGCTTAAAAATGTGTTAGTAGTAGTAGTATAGTATCAGTTGTATTGGCAATAACGAAAAATTTTAAATTGTATGTTGAACAAAATCCTGCGCACAGAAAGTAAACAATACTGCTTAATAAATGTATGTTACACATGTACTTATTTGTAGTACCAATTATTTTCGCAACTTCCTCCCATTCCCGGTATGATATTAAACGGTTATAATAATTTTTATTTATCTTGTCCCGCAATACACGCCGTTCTTGAACAGCACTGATCAAAACTTCAGCCATTTTAAGATGAAAAAACACACTGCCGCAGCACTTTGCGGCAGGAAGACCTGCCTCCTGAAGACGCTTATCAAAACAATGTTTTCCGCTTCCGTAGATAAGGCCGCCGAGCCGCGGCATGCCGCCCGACGGACGGTTAGTTCAGAGCACACGGTTTCCAGCATCGGAATTCCGTCTGCTGTCCTGGAGAGATGGGGCCAGAACATTTTATTACGCCGCTCCCGCCTCGGATAAAGAATATGGGCACAGTAACACGTGAAAAAGTCCGGCTACACCTTATCAGCCGCAAGCCACCTTACAGTATCGTATCGTGGCGTAAGAATACTGTGCACGACCGACATATTCTCCTTCGTGCGTGCCAAATCCAGTGCAGAGAGTAGTTGGGACCGCACAGGACACGCACTGAGTTGTGAGGAGGATGTAGTAACGTGCGCTTGTCAGGGGCAATTTCGGAGGCATGCAGCTAGACTATAAAACGCTGTAGTAAAAGAAGTGGACGCCTTTTGCTATTATGGCAGCAAAGTAACCAAGAGGGGCAAAGTGGACATGCTTTAACGAATAGAAATTTGAATCTTGGGAAGTCCTTTCTGAAAACTTTGTGAGGAATGTAGGCTTGCACAGAAGCTGGACATGGATTAAAGGACACTTGAGACAGGAAGAAAATAGAAGCTTTTGAAATGTGAGAAGAATGCCGAACATTAGATGGGTAGGTCCGATAACCAATGACTAAGTACTGAATCAAACTGGGGAAAAACAACTTGACTAAAAGAAGACGTCGGTCGTGCGGCGTTAAAGGAAAGTTCGGAAGAGCGATAGAACGTTTTCCGTTCCGACAAGTGATACTCGCAAACGATAGAACGGCATAAAGAATTATTACACAGGATACCGTGGCTACTGCGTGATTTTATTATTTATTTTCATGCGGCGAGCTCTGTCGAGGGACGACGCGTGTCTTCAAGGTGCGACGGCCGTCACAGTAACTTTGCTGGAGTACGCATCCACCTAGGAGTAAATGCCGGGCAACGCAGGGATCGACTTTCGTAGACAAACAAACTCTCTACTGTAAAATGTCAAGTAGACATCCATGTTCAAATTTTGAGTCACGAGTCCGTTGTAATGTCCTCAATTCTATTACGGAATTGAAAGAAATGATAATGAAGAGTTCCTTGAACTGAACTGAAAGAACGTCGATTATCCGGACGTCGGTCAACCGAACGACCGCTTAACCGATCTGTGTACTCGATCGCACCTGTTACTCTCCATCATCCCCCTCACTCCCAAACCAAGTTTCCCACAGTAGTCGCCGCACTGGGCCACCGCTGGCGGAACATTGCTTCTAATGGGGCCTTCACAAGGCGCTGCTGACCTGCCAAGTCGCCAGTCGCTGTTTTTCAACAATCGGCACACTTCTTTAGGCTTGGCACTGGCAGTAGAAGTAGCGGCAGTATCAAAGCTGTTCACAGCAACAGCTGCGCCAGCTTAGAGTTGAGGCTTCTCACGGTGCAGTCACCTTCTGTTCTCTGTTACGACCACTTGTGTTCTGCTGCGTGAAGAAGTGAACTTGATGATACAAAATGCTTAAACGTAAACGTGTTGTCCTTTCTATGAGGGACAAGTACGAGATTATTAAAAGGTTAGAAGAAGGTGAATCTGCAACCACTTTATCCAATGAGTACAAGGTGGGGAAGTCGACAATTACGGATATAAAAAAACAAAGGACGAGCATAGCAAAGTTTATAGCTATGCTTGATTGTACTGATTATCCGAACAAACCAGTTTTCCGAACACCCATGTCCGCCAATTACTTCGGATAATCGACGCTCTAATATATATATAGAGGGAGAGAGAGAGAGAGAGTCGTATATATTTAAGAAAGTGAATGTTGTGCTAAATACTTATCTTCGAGAGGACTCTGCATACATACACTCACAAAAAGGAACATACGTTCCGTCGACAGTGAGTTCATTAGAGACGGGGCACAAGCTCAGGTAAGGGAAGGGTGGGGAAGAAAATCGCCTGTGCCCTTTCAAAAGAACCATCGCGGCATTTGCCTTAAGCAATTTACGGATATGACGGAAGACCTAAACCTGGATGGCCGGACGCGGGTGTGAACTATCGTCTTGCCCAGTGCTGAATGCGACTACAGCGTGCTGACAACTGGTGGCTAAGTCACTAAAGACGTGGGGGTCTATATTAAGCATTCACTACTCGAGACAACATCCGAACCTCCACAAAAATCAACACGAAAACATTACAGTTGATAGGACACTTACCGAAGCATCAAGAAATTACCAGTTTGGGAATTGTGCGAAGTAGAAATTATAGAGGCAGACCAAGTCTTGTCTACTGTAAGTTGGTTCAAATGGCTCTGAGCACTATGGGACTTAACATCTATGGTCATCAGTCCCCTAGAACTTAGAACTACTTAAACCTAACTAACCTAAGGACATCACACAACACCCAGTCATCACGAGGCAGAGAAAATCTCTGACCCCGCCGGGAATCGAACCCGGGCGCAGGAAGCGAGAACGCTACCGCACGACCACGAGCTGCGGACTGTAAGTTGGTGACTGCGGGACTGATGAAGAGGCTTGCACAGGTTACATTAGCGTGAACAGCTTCATCGAACCTGACTGAGGACCACAGCAACAACAAATAACATTGGAAGAAGTCTATTTATTGCAGTCATACAGTTTACGCTGGAATCTTCTATGAAAGATGAAGTTACACCGAGTACCAGGCTAAATGGATGGATGGAAAAAGTTCCAGGTACTGGAAGAGAACAGTGCTTTTTCCAGGGCAATTGAAGCATAATATAGAAAAGCGGAGGGAAGGCCTAAGGTCTTCTGCTCCGGTCTGCTTTGTAGGTAGCAAATTACGTGAGCCAAGAGAGCGAGATTCAGAACCTCCTTCACAGGAAGACGCAGGAGGCACTCAAGTAGTCTCTGTCTCACGCCTCCTGATTGGTTACTCGAAGAACGTTGCGCCGTGCTGTGTCTTATTACAGATCATCTACTGTCCGTGGACTTCGGTCCACCGATTCAGCACTCACGTAACGGCACGTCTACCTGACTAAAACGAATGGGTGCGGAATGCAAAGTGGTAATGGGAAATGCAAGAATTATATAAAAAAAATTAATTTGTAAGCGACCATGTCGACACTGGCTGTCGGAATTGTGCACAACTGCCGATAAATCTCGGCGTGAACTCTAATTTCTCTGGTATTCAGGTCACGGGCATTTCGTGCGATGCATGTCGGTGGAAGTAACACTTGGCTGACTTTTCTCGGAAACAGCGCTCTCGAAATTTTAACAGTAACTGTCTTAAGTGGAGCAGAACGCTTCTCTTTCACCGTCTGCCACTGGAGTTTAAGCATAACTTAATGGAACCGTGCCGAAACGGTGTGCTTCGCTTTGGATTTGTTTATCCTCTCTATTAGCACTATCTGGTAAGGAAGCAGAATAACGAGAATAAAGATTTTGTGAACGAGTCGTTTTTTCTTAACATTTTTCCAGTGAAACAGAGTGTAAAAAAAGGAAAGGAAGATTACAGTTTGACACCCCAAAGACGGAAGACAGAAGACTAGGGTTCAGAATTCCGTCGATAACGACGCCATCAGAGAATGGGCAGAAGCTCGGAATGCGGAGGGAAACCAGCCGAGTCCTTGTCAAACGAACAGTCTGACATTTGCCGCAAGATAAAAGGTTTATGAAAACCACAAACTGGAGTTCAAACTGACGCTCCCAAGAAAGCAGGTCCAGTGAGTTCGCATCGCGCTACCCAGGTCGCTGATCTGTCTGTCATTCTGTGTTAAGTTGTCGTTCCGCCTTGGTACACTGCTGGCATTATACTCAAAGATGTTTTCCGGGTGTGATTGTTTCAAGCGGCTGATCGCCAATTGCGAATCTGCCAGGCCTCCACCATGCGATGGATCCTCTCTCGTGTCTTCCACAATAACGCCAAAATTTACTGACCCTGCTACTGCCTTCTACAGAGTGACTTTTCGGAAACGTTCGTAGTTCGCTAGTGCCGAATAGCACGGTAAGGAGCGCTAGCGGCAGTTGCGTTAAAGATGGCTGCCTTCACTGTAACCGAGCGTGCTAGCAGTGTGTTTTGGTTTGAAGAATCGAAGTCGACAACAACAGTTAGCGTAATTTCCGTACCAAGTATGCTAAAGATCTTCCTAGTAGGCCTACAATTTATGAGTGGCATAAATGTTTTGTAGAAACAGGGTGCTCGGTAAGACGTGGGAAATCACCAGGTCGTCCAAGCACATCTGACGACGTCGTCGAGCGAGTGAGACAACGTTTTGTCAGCAGCCCTACGAAATCGACTCGCCGTGCATCTCGCGAACTGCAAATCTCACACACGACCGTTTGGCGTGTGTTGAGAAACCGTTTGCATTTGAAATCGTACAGATTGACGATCGTAGAAACAATAAAAGACACTGATAAAATCACTAACAAGAACTTCTGTGCAGATATGTTAAATCGATTACATGAGGATGAACCTTTGCTGGACAAAATCATCTTTTCTGACGAGTCGACTTTTCACTTAAGTGCCAAGGTTAACACACATAACTGTAGGATTTGGGGCAGTAAAAATCTACATCAAACATTGCAACATGTACGTGATTTCCCTAAGCTAAGCTGAACGTTTTTTGTGCATTGAGCAAGAACAAAGTGTAGAGCCCCTTTTTTTTCCGCGAGAGAACCATCAACAGTATAGTGTGCCTGGATATGTTGCAACAATTTTTGATACCACAGATCGATGAGGATGACCAAGAACGAAATGTTTACTTCATGCGAGATGGTGCACCACCCCATCACCTGGCCGATGTCTGCGATTTTCTCAGTGACCGCTTTCCAGGTCAATGGATTGGCCTTGATGCGCCAATTGCATGGCCCGCACGTTCTCCAGACCTGACACTACTCGATTTATTTTTTTTTTTTTTGGGGGGGGGGGGGGGTGTTCATCAAGGATATCGTGTTTGTACCCCCTGTGGCAGTTTCTCTACCTGAACTTAGGGCAAGAATTTACACCGCCACTGAACAAGTTACACCTCCAATGCTACAGCGAGTTTGGGAAGAAACTGACTTCCGATGGGATGTGTACAGAATAAGCAACGATAGCCACGTACAACATCCTTAGTTCTAGGTAAAAAAAAACTTGATATATTCCCCTACAAAATAATACTAAACCCAGCTGTAAATCTTGTTTTAATAAATTTATTTGAATTTTTAAATTAGTTAAGTCTTTTTTGAAATACCTGCACATATGTAACTGGCAGACGAAAAGTCCTCCCCTACTTTTTGTTTGGCCTACGGCAAGCCTTTGCAACTATACCTCAAGGGGCAGAAGCGACCCGGAGCGCTGGGGGAAAGCGAAATGACGCAACAAGTCGTGTTAACACGATTACAGCTATCGTTAGTCGCCGAAGCCCTAGCCTCAGTTGGAGGAGACATTTCTACTTATTGATGGGTACCGACGTGCAGTTGAGAGTATTTAATTCTACAAAGAATTGCAACATATAGACTTATTTGTGCACGCCTTCACGCGACGCATTACAAGTAGGGAGGGGGCGAAGCGCTCAAAGAACTAGAACCCAAGCTTGTGAACGACTTGTATAAACGAATTCTTGGCAGAAAAGTCGTAGAAATATGCAGCGTCAGTTCACGCGTATATATTTTCCAGGTGAATGACGGTGGAGAAAACGCAAATGAGGCAGCAGTTGAAGCACGCTTCAAAGTCGCGACGAGTAGCGAGCCTTTTTCAGTGGGACTTCTCGTAAAACCGTGTACGGTATCAGTTGCAGAATGCTGATTTTCAAGGGAGCTGCAGGCAGTTTCGAAGCAAAAGTGTATTTTCGAATCCCGGACATGGCGGCGGAATTGGAGACGCACTTCAGAAGAGAGAACTGGGCCTCTGTTGCATTTTCGCTCAGTCTCTGACTGGAGAGATCCGTATGACTGCGCTCAGCTTTCAGTATTTATGTGTAGTACCGATAGGGAACTGCAAGTGGGAAGATCTCAGGTCTGTTACCGCACGGTTACGCTGGTATTTGGCTGATTAGTTTTTGGGGAGGGGACCGAACAGCGAGGTCATCGGTCCCATGGGATGAGGGAAGGAGGGGGAAGGAAGTCGGCCGTGCGCTTCCAAAGGAACCATCCCGGCATTTGCCTGAAGCGATTTGGGGAAATCACGTAAAACCTAAATCACGATGGCCGGACGCGGCATTGAACTGTCGTCCTCCCGAATCGGAGTCCAGTTTGCTATGCCGTGCGCCGCCTCGCTCGGTGGTATTTTCGAAGCTGTTTCACAATCAGTGGAGAGTATGAATTGGCCATGGGACAAGCTACACTTCGTAGCCACAGAGGGTATACAAAAAAAAAATGTTCGGGCCCCACCCAGGTTTCGCTTCTCGTTTAAATAGTAAACTAAAAAGTGAATTCGGGAAAGACGTTTTAACGGTTCGCTGCTTCATTCAGCAAGGAGCACTGTGTGCTGAAACAGTGGAATTTGGTCATGTACTGACGTTCTGGTGAAATGTCTTAATTTTATGCAACGTCACGGTGCAAATCACCGTCAGTTCGAAGGACTAAGCACAGTTCGTTGGCTTAGTCAGCAAAAAGTTCTTGTAAAGAAATATACATTGTTCTCAAAATGAAAGGGGAAGAAATGCATAACTGAAAGATTTACAACAGGTGCAAGACGTAGCCAGCCTCCCCAGTAGGCGTGACTGCACCGCCTGTGCCCCAACACGCGACTACGTGCAGATGTCAGACGAAGCAGCCACGCACGCTGCACACCTCCAGGTTTGCCTTGACAATATGCAGCAAGTACCAACAGGGGGGTGGACAATAACACGGAAACACCGTGAGAAATGCAGGGAGCGCTGTCGTATTTGACCGCGAAGGCACGTGTGCATTGTCATCAACACTGGTCAGAACACTGTTCTGCGTAGTCGGAGCCCAGTGCATTCGAACGTGGGCAGGTCGTTGGTGCCCGTGGGGTGGGTAGCTGCAGTGTCTGGTGTTTCAGGAGATTTACACTGCATACAGGGAGACCCGAAAAACATCATCCGGTAAGTCACAACGCGGACGAAAGCGTATGTCGAGTGATCGTGACAGGGGGCTGGTCCCGGCGGAGGTTCAAGTCCTCCCTCGGGCATGGGTGTGTGTGTGTGTGTGTGTGTGTGTGTTTGTCCTTAAGTCGTCGACACACGGACCGTGCATCCGAACGTTGAGCGTGCCGAGTTTCTGACGTCATAGCGTGGAATAGCACGTTCGGGAGTCTCTCCGAACGGGCAGAGCAGTATCTGGCGTGTCAGATATTCTGAGCGTGCGTCTGAGCGTTGACCAATGAGATGGCACAACGCCACCTACGTCACACGCACGCCGTCTCCCTTCAGTACAGAGTTGTGAGGCGCCATATTGGCATTCATCTCAAGCCTATATGTATATATGCCGTTTCTGAGCACCAGCAAATTGAGAATCACTGGGAAACCCGTTGTTAATTGTGTGATTCGCTCTAATAAAATAATGAGAAACATGACATTCGTGGCAAAAGAATTATTGTAACTTGCGTATTATGAGAGTATGCTATTTGAAGGCAGCGACACACTGAAGATCCACGGAAAACGCGTTGTTCTTGGTACAATTTGTTATAGTTAAATTTCAATTAGTAACATAATTATCTACGATTAATGTTTTTAGCAAGGCGTAAGACAATATGGATAAGCCCAAGGAGTTTGTTGTTGGTGTAGCGTAATGCGTAGCGTCTCTAACGAATAATGGGAGTTTTTGTTGGGGCGATGGTTCGCGTCGTAACACTTCCAAAGTTTTTTTTCCTAACATTCACGTTCTTATTAGGTTCTGATACTTTATTATTAGTTTCATATAAGTATATGTTATAATATTTGATGTTATATAAATAAAAGCTCACCTTTTTTAGGGGAGTGACTTTGTTCGATTGGCTTAATCTACTAGATGGCTTACGCTACTTGTATAAAGATATTTTGCTCGTTTTTCTTTTACGCTTCGTAATTCACACGTTGCAAAGATTCTGCTACTGGGTAGGAACAGTGATCAAGTAACGCTGACCTTGGGGTTTTACTAAAATGTGGGAATGATGAAATAATGTTTATCTTATGCGGAGAAGTATTCCAAATTTGTACCGCACTGTTTGTAATGGAACTTTTATAAGCCTGTGTCCTTATTGATTGGACATGGTACTTTCCTTTTCGTGGACTATGAAGCAAATGTACATTTTAATAGAGCTAACGTGGGAATTTTACGCGCGCCTGTTGAGTAAACAGTGTGGTTTACGAACTAGAAACACCCCTCAACTGCCGCTGGAGTGCGTTGCGATCGCGTATACCACGTTGGGGCCCACGTACCGTATGCACAAGTCGCATCATTCCTGAGCGTTCAGCAGCACGTTGAACTCGGCACCCTCAACGTTGACGTTCGACAGCACGGTCCGTGTGCCGACGGCTTTAGGATAATTTATGTTAAGTAATGTGTAAGCTTAGGGACTGATGACCTTAGCAATTAAGTCCCATAACATTTCACACACATTTGAACATTTTTTTTTTGATCGTGACAGATGGACGTTAAAGAGAAATGTGACGAACAATAGGACGGCGACAGCTGCAGAGGTCACTGCGGAACTAAATGTCTCTCACGCGAACCCGAACCCTTTCATCGCCAATATAAGACGAATGGAGCTTCATCAGCACGGAATCGCACGGCGAACTGGAATTCCAAAACCACTCACCAGCGATGCAATTGCTTGCAGAAGGAAAACATGGTGCCGAAGCCATAAAACCTGAACAATGGAGCAATGAAGAAAGTAATTTGGTGTAATCAGTCTTGTTTCACACTGTTCCCAACTTCTGGTAGAGTAAAAGACGGCCGTGCGGTGAGGATTTCGGCATCCATACCGTGGTATTCCGTGGGCTCCTCCGCAATCACCAAGGTCGCATTACTGCCACGCATTATGTAACCATTTCGTGTGATCACGTCCATCCCACGGTACAAGACGGCAGGTTCCCCGTCCACACAGCCCGCATCGTCCGGGACTGGTTCTGTGAGCACCACGCTCTCCCGGGCACGACACTCACCAGGTCTCGATGTTGTTGAGCCATTGCGGTCTACTTTGGAGAGACGAGTGCGTGATCGCTATCTGCCTCCATCATCGCTGCTTGAACTCGCCACTATTTTGCAGAAAGAACGGTATAAGATTGCGTTGAAAACAATACGCGGCCCGCATTCATCCGCTCTGAGACGACTGGAAGATATTTTGAATGCCAACTGTTTTGCTACACCGTATTAGGCACGGCAATGAGTTGTTTTTCCATATGCTTGTCCAACCCCTGTACAGGCAAGGAAGAGCACGCCTTACTGGCTCTTAAGTAACGTTCGCACGGGCCACAAAAATTACGTACTGCCAAAGACAAAACTGGTACCGTCGGCAACGTTGCCGGAAAACGTTGCCACCGGTGCGAATTGCAGCCTCGTGTTCGGAAATAATGACTGCCACTGTTGCCGGGCGATATTTGCGGTAACACATTTGTCGCTCACATGTGTTTACAGCGTCCACAGTATGGCAGCAAACTGGGCGGAGGCGCGCTACTAGAAGTGGGTCCGGCTCTCCTATTTTTGGGGAAAAAATTAAGACGAAAAAGGGAAATCGGGTTTGTGAATGTGTTCTGTCTCGAGCGAACTGGTTCCGAAACTTTAACTCGTGGACTGATACGTACGTCTTTCAGAACGTTGTATGGAAGATTATAAACCAGTTGACAACGAGACTGGCGACCACCTTCCGGTTTTCGGCCAGTGGTGATGCATACAGAAGTTTGACGTTCCTCTTAGAAATGTAATCCTCATCGATGTGCATCTCGGTACCAGCGTGCCGCAGCGCCTCGGTGTAAGGACTCGACCAATTTATCAAGTCTGAAATAACAACCGAACGTTTGTGTTAATAACGCGCAGTGGCTAGCAGCGCAGTATGAAATTTGGTTTCGCAACGCCGTGCGTCCGCGTAAGCTAGACTCGCCGCGTCGGACACCTCCGGTAGACCGCCAGAAGCGACTACCAGGACCGACACACCGGCAAGCGAGTGACTTTTTGTGGCCGACGTGCTTTCCTCGCTGCTGAAGAATTCGCTCTCACCAGCGCGGCGGCGGCAGCACTCGAGCCAGCAAAACTCCGCTGCAAGTGGCCCCCGTTCGAGGATTTCCGGCCCCTTCACAACACCGACACCTGCCGTGTATACTGCCAGCTCGCAGGCCTCGCTGCGGCCGCTGCCGAGTCCCCTGCGGAAGCTCGTGAAGCACTTCAGTGTCTGCAGCCAACACGGACGATGGCAACTGGAGCCACTGCGACCTTGGGTAGCAGAATATGGTACACCGTGTGACCGAACGCTTCCCCTACTATATGGTGTACCATATATTTTCAAATGGTTCAAATGGCTCTGAGCACTATGGGACTTAACATCTACGGTCATCACTCCCCAAAACTCAGAACTACTTAAACCTAACTAACCTAAGGACATCACACAACACCAAGTCATCACTAGGCAGAGAAACATATATTTTCACCAGCCTAAATAACTTTTACCGCAGAAGCAAAATAAAAACATTTATCGAGCAAATATCGTTAAGGGACACAAGGCGCTATTGCCTTACGAATTATTAACCGTTGTACGTCTTCTTTAAACAGGAGCCGGCCGCTGGTGGCCGAGCGGTTCTGGCGCTACAGTCTGGAACCGCGCGACCGCTACGCAGGTTCGAATCCTGCCTCGGGCATGGATGTGTGTGTTGTCCTTAGGTTAGTTAGGTTTAAGTAGTTCTAAGTTCTAGGGGACTTATGACCTCAGCAGTTGAGTCCCATAGTGCTCACAGCTATTTTAAACAGGACTCTACATTTCTTATTCAGTAATGCAGTTCCTTTCCTCGAGACCTGTTCCCAAATGTATCACAATCTACCATTCGTGCAAACATGACGTCATTACAAACCTTAACACAAAACTGACTTTGCCGGCCGAAGTGGCCGTGCGGTTAAAGGCGCTGCAGTCTGGAACCGCAAGACCGCTACGGTCGCAGGTTCGAATCCTGCCTCGGGCATGGATGTTTGTGATGTCCTTAGGTTAGTTAGGTTTAACTAGTTCTAAGTTCTAGGGGACTAATGACCTCAGCAGTTGAGTCCCATAGTGCTCAGAGCCATTTTTTTGAAAACTGACTTTCTCTCATGCGCTGGTACACACTGAATCTACCCTGGGTAAGGCAACTCGTCCACTCTCAGGAAATGACGGTAAACAAATACAGAGACAGGGAAAATGCAGTCATCCAGTCAACCCTCTTCATTGGCTGGTTGATAAGGGGCAGGGAACTGAACAGCTACCTCATGTGTCCCATCGCATCAGAGAAGGGAGTCGACCGTGCCCTTTCAAAGGAACGATCCCGGCATTTGCCTGAACCGATTTAGGGAAATCACGGAAAACCTAAATCAGGATAGCCGGACGCGGGTTTGAACCGTCGCCCTCCTGAAGGCGAGTCCATTGAGCTAACTAAACACTGCGCCACCTCGCTCGGTGCATATCCTTTAAGACAATGGTTCAAATGGCTCTGAGCACTATGGGACTTAACATCTGAAGTCATCAGTCCCCTAGAACTTAGAACTACTTAAACATAAATAACCTAAGGACATCACACACATTCATGCTCGAGGCAGGATTCGAACCTGCGACCGTAGCAGCTGCGTGGTTCTGGGCTAAAGCGCCTAGAACCGCACGGCCACAACGGCCGGCTATCGTTTGAAAGTACTACAGTACTGAACTAAATGTACCCGGATTGAGAATCAACTAACGTTATTCCAATTACTTCTCTGCTGACTCACGTTCCCCACAGACGAGTAGCATTTGTGGCTACTCATCGTTGGTGAGAGCTGTACTCACACAAATCTTCAACTCAAGACGGGTGACCGGATGACCGGCGTGCATTCTGCCAGTGTTCCGAGCTGCAGCACGTGGGCCCATTACCTCCATTGTGTGCTAGTGCAGCGCAGTTTAAAGTCAATTTCGCGTTACGTTTTTAATAACTTCACGATTACGAGATGTTACACTGTGGTACGTTTCTGAACTGGTCTTGACGAGAGGAAGTGCATTATTCCACAAAAATGGTGATATTTAGAAAATACGTACTGCTGCTGTTCATGTCTTCGTGATGAACAAAGATACAAGAAAAGCACTTATGCTGCTTAATGTCCACTGGTAGCTAAACAACAATTGCTTAATATATTTTTTATTTTGCTTGTGGAGAAAAAGTTATGAGCAACCCTCTAGGACTGTTTGCAGATGATGCTGTCATTTACTGCCTAGTAAAGTCGTCAGAACGTGAAAACCAATAACAACACGAGTTTGAAAAGATACCTGTATGGCGCGAAAAGTATGATGTCATCCACACGAGTCCTAAAATGAATTCGTTAAATTTCGGTTCCACGATAAATCACACAAATGTAAAGGCCTTTAATTCGACTAAATACTTAAGGGATTACAGCTACGAATAACTTACAACGGAACGCTCACATAGATAATGTTCCTGGGAAAACGAACCAAAGACTGCGTTTTATTGCCAGAACACTTAGAAGATGCAACATGTCTACTAAGGAGTGAGCCGGCACTACGCTTGTCGGTCCTCTTTGGAGTACTGCAGTGCGGTATGGGATCCGTTTCAGATGGGGTTGACGGAGAACATCGGAAAACTACAAAGGGTACGGCTCGTTTTGTATTAGACGGTTAGACTTGAGGGTTCCCCACACAAAGTAATCGCACACTGACGGATCATTTGACCTGGGTGGCCAGCAGGGGCCGCGATAACACTGACCTCTGCTAAAACTCTATCAGGCGGTATTCGTTCCCATAATCGACGTGACATGCTCGTCTCTTGGGACAGGTGTCGGGTTGATTCGGTAGGACTCTGAAACATTTTCTGGTGAACTGCAGCCTCATTTTCTGGTGTGCGGGCACACGTTTCGGAATGTTTTTTGACTTGTTGGAAACATCCTGTCTGACGCCATTTCCGGACTAATGGTTGCCTGGCACCCTTTGCTGGCACTCTGACACCACTAAACCGCTCAGCAAACAACTGACCACACAGTTTCGACTACTTCGATGTCACGTGACTATCTACAACGAACACCTGCATTCACAATGAACACCTGCTGCTCCACAATGAGTATATCGCCTCCTGTGCAGTGCTCCACTCACACTGACACAGCCCACAGTACGCTCTCAACGGTGTGGCTCACGTAGCGTGCTTACACGTGATGTTCCCGTCACGGGGTGTGGTTATATGCATACATTCACATTCAGTCGTATCCACTCGTCCGGGCCACTTTTATTTGCTCACCCTGTACCGGATCCACTAACAAGACAACAGATTGTTTTATTGAAGGGTGCCGTCATGAAAGACCTGATTATTCCTATTTCTCATTCAACAAATTGAAGTATGTTAAACAGATATGAGCGTTTGACATGACCTATAAACTTTTCTGGTGTCCTGTACTGTGTCTTCCGACATATTAAAACTTTTCGCTTTTACGTCATTCACCCACAGGATAGAAAAGAACAAAACTTTTCTACGTGTAAGAATTTTGTTACGTCGGAGGTAAGCGAACCGAGGCGCAACACAGGGTTGTGAAAACAGGGCAGTCCCTGTCCTGTAACGGGTGAGCTGAGATGTTTGTCGCCCTAGTGCCGTTGCCACGGCCGTGCTGCGAGGGGAGCTGGTTTTTTCCCCCCTCCTTTCAGTGCCCGCCGCCGTTTGCTTGCTGACGTCACTTCCGGACGCAGGGAGCACCTGCTCTGCGTCAGTCGCTGGTTCGCTGCGCCGCAACAGCTGACTGCCCGCTGTCTCGCCGGTCGTGGTTCAAAAATGGTTCAAATGGCTCTGAGCACTATGGGACTTAACATCTATGGTCATCAGTCCCCTAGAACTTAGAACTACTTAAACCTAACTAACAGAAGGACATCACAGACATCCATGCCCGAGGCAGGATTCGAACCTGCGACCGTAGCGGTCTCGCGTTTCCAGACTGAAGCGCCTAGAACCGCACGGCCACATCGGCCTCGCCGGTCGTGGTGACGCCCTCTGTTCCCTTGTCGTGACGCGCGATCGTCAAGTCATAAAAACACTATGGCGACGCTAATAGATTTCCCATTCCGTCAGTGCGTCGCGCCGCTTACACTCTGGGGTGTTGGCGACGCCACCGGGCCGCGATGTGCATTGCTCATAATCAGGGTCCGGACTTCATGTAATTACATATTCTCTTCCTTTATATGTAGTTATAAGAAAAACTAAAATGTTGACGAATTACAATGAACGTTTTAAGTTGCACATTATAACATATTTCGAGGTATAATACATGTTTTACACAGCCGGCCGGTGTGGCCGTGCGGTTCTAGGCGCTTCAGTCTGGAACCGAGTGACCGCTACGGTCGCAGGTTCGAATCCTGCCTCGGGCATGGATGTGTCTGATGTCCTTAGGTTAGTTAGGTTCAAGTAGTTCTAAGTTCTAGGGAAGTGATGACCACAGATGTTGAGTTCCATAGTGCTCAGAGCCATGTGAACCATTTTGAACCAACGTATTTTACACTATACTGCGTAATTTTACATATTATAATATTATTGCGGAATTATTACACATTTTCTCAAGTCCCATCCAAAAAAAAAAAATGGTTCCAGACTGCAGCGCCTTTAACCGCACGGCCACTTCGGCCGGCAGTCCCATCCACTTTCGTGAAATTACCGTGTTTCTGATACTGTCATCAATCCCGTTACACTAAAACCTAAACTCCCCAAGTTCGATTTGGACAACTACGACTTGTTTCATATGTTCTCCTTCCTCGTTCTCAAACTCTTCACAATCTGAATTTTAGTCTGAAAACATGGATTTCTACTGTAGCGCTTTAATCACTGATGGTAAAACAGTCCTCTGGCAAACTTGAGATAAACTTATAAGATGTACGATAAAGTCTCAAACTGACCAACGTTTATGAAGCAATCTACATATTAGAATTAAACAAGGCATTTCTTAAAGCAGACGGTCCCTACTTACACAGCCTACATCATCTAAAATTGAATTTTACAAGGAACTAACTTTTGGAGTGGCTCCGAACGTACCTGAATTCAAACAGTACTTACATAAATACTGCAATCGCAACATGCCGATGT
The DNA here is from genome assembly GCF_021461385.2 of Schistocerca piceifrons. NCBI lineage: Eukaryota > Metazoa > Arthropoda > Insecta > Orthoptera > Acrididae > Schistocerca > Schistocerca piceifrons. The sequence goes on from NC_060145.1 coordinate 17,961,485, forward strand.
ATCCACTCTCAGCAATCATTATCTGGATTCTTGCTATGTTGACATATTAGAAATAAATCGAGCTGATATTGGCAAACCACCTTTATGGGTTTCTATTGCTGAGACGAGTGAAGCTGTTGGCCGTTTCACTGCTCACGTAATTGCGGGAGAACTGGACTCTCAGGCTGCATCTAGGCTCTATTTAATTTATTGTAGACCTTTGGAGGCAACAAATAGTTGAACAATTGTTGGACTTATGGTACCATGACCAGATGACGTAAAAGAAGAGAGGGACGTTGATGTTCATAGATGCAGCTCCATATAAGTCCAAAGAGGGGAAATCGCCTACGTACTTTATCCACACTTAGTGTGTGTTAAATGTACGCTTCATGCATTGCAACGAGTGGCAGAGACAATTAGACATGAATTCCCACAAATAAATTCCCTGATAGCAGCAGCGAACAACTTTCCCCTCAAATGTCCTTTGTAGCAGAAGTGAACTGATAGAGAATTAACATAGATTTTCACTAGGCTACCCGTGAACTTATATTTTCTAGCAAAGAAATTATTTTTGGATTTTCCATATACTTGCTTCATTACATACCTACTTACATATTTCAGCAATTTTGGTCACGTATTTATATATATATTTCTTAATTTGATATTAGATTAAAAACCGGACTCCAGTCTCGTCAGTTTGTGCTGATTACTACGAGAAATATTACATTCATGGACGTTACGAATTTTCGAGCGAAGCTGTTTTAAAATTCGACAACTGTTCCTCGCGAAGACGTAATCCTTAGCAGTCTTGTCAGCAGCAACACCGTTATGGATCGGACAGGAGACTCCCGTGATTTCGATCGTAGGTCATCTGAAGGAGCGAATCCATCAGGGACATTTCAACACTTCTAAGAGGGCCGTCAGTGACGTGACTGTAAAGTAGGAATGGGAAAGAACAGCCACAGTTAAACCGAACCCAGGCAGACCTCACGTAGAGGCGGACGGGGAAGGTCGAGCATTGCGAAGAGTGGTCGTAAGAAATCAGCTGATGTTACAAAGTGCGCCGAGCATTCTAGCTAGCACAATGGCTTGCGTAAAGAATTAAAAATAATGCGGTTCCATGGTCTGGAAACGAGTGGTTTGGAGCGATGAACTGCGCTAACCCTGAGGCAGTTCGACGGAAGGTTCAAAAAATGGCTCTGAGCACTATAGGACTTAACATCTATGGTCATCAGTCCCCTAGAACTTAAAACTACTTAAACCTAACTAACCTAAGGACAGCACACAACACCCAGTCATCACGAGGCAGAGAAAATCCCTGACCCCGCCGGGAATCGAACCCGGGAACCCGGGTCGACGGAAGGGTTTGAGTTAAATACCATCATATGTAGTGCCAATAGGTGGTGTTATGGTATGGGGGTGTTTTTCGTGGTTAGTATGTGCTACCCTACCAGTGCTTAAGCTAATGTTAAATGCAGGTAGATATGAACACACTTTACAGCATTGTGTACTGCGTGCAGTAGAGGATGAACTCCCTCCCTAGCGTCTACGGCGTGGATTCCTCTCCCCCCTCCTTCTCTGCCGTAGCCCCCGTACGTCCCGATAGGTCACCATTGTCCTTAAGCCTGGCAAGGATCTGTCGTCCATTCATAGTTACAGCCCCATCAGCCTGGCCAATGTCCCCTCATTCAGCAACTCCCCCACTCTCCCTTCCTCGGTGGTTTTAATGCCAATCATCCTTTGTGGGGCAGTGCTTCTTCATCTAGTGGGGCTCCTCACTGACCAATTTCCTGCAGACCACGACCTGTGCATTCTTAATGACGGTTTCCCTCCTCATTTAAATACCACATATGACACTTTTTCCGCTATTGATCTTTCGCTTTCTTCCCCTCCCCTTCTTCCTTCCTTACAGTGGTCGTCACAAGATGACCTCTGTGATAGTGACCACTTCCCATTGATTATCTCGTTCCATTCTCACCTCCTGATCATTAGGTTACCCTGCTGGGCTTTCCATCATGCTGATTGACCTCTATATACCACCCAAGTCGTGTTCTTCTTTGTCAGGATGTATTGACAAAGTCATCAACGATCTTTCCGATAACATATTCAACGCTGCCAACATTGCGCCGGCCGGTGTGGCCGACATTGCGCCGACCAGTGTGGCCGAGCGGTTCTAGGCGCGTCAGTACGGAACCGCTCTGTTACTACGGTCGCAGGTTCGAATCCTGCCTCGCGCATGGATGTGCGTCATGTCCTTCGGTTGGTTAGGTTTAAGTAGTTCTAAGTTCCATGGAACTGATGACCTCAGATGTTAAGTCCCATAGTGGTCAGAACCATTTGAACCATTTTGAGCCAGCATTGCCGTTCTCCGCTTAACGAGCCCCTTCACTGTAGACGGTTCCATGGTGAAGCGTGGCCACTGCCACTGCTATTCGTGATCGTCGTTGCACCTTGTAACATCTTAAGCGGCACCCGTACTCCGCCGGTCTTATTACTTTAAACATCTTCACGCCCAACCCCATTACTTAATCAAACAGAGCAGGGAGTGGGCTACACTCTACACCCTCCAAGGTTGTCAGTGGCAGTCTTCCATTGCGGGCCTTGCCCTTCCAGGTGGCCTGTGTACAGATCAATCAGTTCTCGCGGAACACCTCGCGACCCATTTTGCGACGGCATCAGCATCGGCCTCTTATCAACTTGCCTTTCTCCTCCAGAAACAGCGGGCTGAAACTTCCTGCTTATGATTTACCTCTTGTCAGGCGGAATCCTACAATGAACCTTTTACTGAATGGGAGTTTCTTCTGGCCCTCTCTTCTTCCCGCATTTCAGCCCCTGGCCCTGATTCGATTCACAACCAACCGCTTCGACACCCCAAGTCTCCACAACGCCACTATCTCCTCCAGGTGTTTAACCGTATTTGGCTCCAAGGAATTTTCAACTCTTAATGAACGGACAGTATTGAGCTTCCTGTCCTTAAGCCTGGCAAGGATCCGTCTTCCATTCGTAGTTACTGCCGAATCAGCCCGGCCAATGTCCCCTGCAAGTTACTAACATGCATGGTGGTCCGTCAGCTCAGTTGGGTCCTTGAACCTCAGGAGTTTGTATCTCCCTACCAGTGCGTCTTTCGGGAGGGACGATCTCTGATCTATCATCTGCTTCAATTGGAAACCGCATTTCGCCAACCCTTTTCTCAGTTCCGCCATCTTCTCACTTTTCTTCGATATACGTAAGGCCTACGAAATAGCTTGGCGCCATCACATCCTCCTTACGTTCGATGAATGGAATCTTGAGGGCCCCTCCCGATTTTTATTCGCCAGTTCCTGTCCCATCTGTCGTTCAGACTCTGCGTTGGCACAGTTCCCAGCCCTCTGCAGGCCCAGCAGAATGGCGTTCCACAGGGCTCCGTATTAAGTGTCCTTCTTCTCATAGCTATTAATGCGCTTGTGGCCTCTGCCAGATGATTTCTGTATTTGGGCTGTGTCCCACTCGGTGGCCTCTGCAGAACGACTGCGCCAGCGTGCCATCTGGCGTGCTTCCATGTGGACACTCTTGCATGCTTTTCAATTCTTTCCCCTTAAGTCGAAGCTGGTGCATTTCTGTCACCGTACTAAGGTCTACCCTGATCCGAAGCTCTACTCTGATGCCCAACGCCTGTTCTTTTTGACAACAAGCTTACTTTTTACCCTATATCTTCCGTCTGATGATTGGCTGTTTTTGTAAACCCAGTCTCCTTCACTTCCTTGCCCACACGTCTTGCAGCACAGATTGCTCAACACTTCTGCACCTTGACTGGGCATTAGTTCTGTCTTGTCTGGACAATGGTTGTCTAGTTTATGGATCAGCTACCCCTTCCATGCTGCTCCTCTTGGACATGGTTCACCATCGTGGTAATCGCTTAGCCACCGGTGTTGGCGCAGATTACGATCACTTGCCTGCCTTGTGTGGGGTATTTACTGTGGAACTGATGGCCATCTAGTGGGCCCTCTGTTGGATATCGCTCGGTGTCCTTCCTGCCACCCCTTGGTATGTGCTACACATCACCTTCCTTCTGATACTGGTGATTCTGCTTGTTTGGTTGACTTCCTCTGGGTAGATATCCCGGTTAATGAACTTGCTGATCATTTGGCTGGGGAGGGGGGGGGGGGTAGGGTGGAGGGGGCGCCACCACCAACCGTTCTCCATGACCCCTCCAGGAGTAGATTTGCGGCTCTACATCAAATCCCTTTTTGATCAATCGTTGGCTGACTCTTTGGAGACTACCCCATGCATAATAAACTTGGTGCCACCAAGGGGACTCCCCCTATGTGGCATTCTTCTCTGCCTCTCCCAGCGGGAGTCTACCATTCTCTGCCGACTTCGTATTGGCCATAATAGGTTGACTTAGGCCACAATGAGCCGCCTTCTGCCCTTTGCAGTCGCAGGGCTCCACTCCCAGTAAACAATATCATGCTGGATTGCCCCCGCATTTTGGCCCTCCACCTTGTCTTTGTTGTTAGCGGATGACCCTCGCAGGGTTACGTCAGTCCTCTGTTTCCTTCACGAAAGTGGTTTCTACTCTCAGGAGTAAGTCCTTGAATTTTGCTCTGGAATTTGAGTCCCTCAGTTAGTAGGTGTTACTCCAGCCTTGATGTCTGCCATGCTAGATAATGGGTCCGGTGACCTTGCTGTTTGATCCTCTCCCCCAAATCAGCCAACCAACACCCTTTCATAAGGCAGCGTGATGCAATGTTTTGTGGACAATAACATTCCTGAAATAGTCTAGCTTGCCCAGAGTCCCGATCTGAATCCAATGGAACACCATTAGGATGAGTTAGAACGTCAACTCCGCTCCAGCATTCAGTGTCCAACATGACTGACTTTCCTGATTTCGGCTCTCGAGGGAAATGGGCTGCCATTCCTCCACAGATATTCGGACACCTCTTTGAAAGTGTCCCCAGCGAAGTTCAAGTCATCATAAAGGCGGGGAGTCTGCACTACCATCATTAATGTCCACTGATAGATGTCCGGAGTGAGAGCAGTAAAGTCAATGCAGGTCAGTTGCGTGACGCTCTCAACGCGTTTGAAGCGTAAATTGGAGACGCTTTGAAAATCGTAACTATTTTTGTTCCACGAGAATATTTTCAACACTTAATGGACAATACTTTTGAAGGTACCACATGCTGCGTAATATAATTTATTTTTTGTGGGTTTACTCACTGTTTTTTATCGTAGACTTGTATTAAAATTTTTGAAAGTAAACCATATAGCAGCGAGTTTTATCCAGTTTGAGGGTCTACTTTGACGTGAAGTTTAGTGTACAATCTTTTGAATTTTTTTTTGAGATCTCATGCCACGAGTGACCACTCCGTTTTTAACGTAACGTTTAATATCCCGACGCCGACGCTTTTTTTATTTAGGACGGTCGCGCTATTGAGCCAGAACAGTTAAGCTGGTTTCACCGTCTAACTATAAACTGAAACCAACCATGTTGCCGCGGTGTCACTTTCAAATAACTAAATTTATAAATTTTTAATAGTCAGTTTTCAATATTTAAACAAAAACTGTAATGACTTCAATACTATATACAACCAATTTCGTTTGGTACGTAACACGAAAGTTGAAAATTTAGAGAATGTTTTTGTACCAATATGAAAAGGATTGAAATATGACATATACTTTGAAATAAAAGTTCCGTCATACGCATTGTGTGTTATTCTACATAATTTTAAATAGTTTCGTGCAGGTACTGCGAAAATGCTTCTAAAGAGTTTCATGTGGTATTTTTTGCCTACGTGAGTTCATGAAGTCCCGATTCATGGTGACCTCACTGTGAAATGGGTACCACAGCCAATTCGGTAACTATCTGAGGAGGCTTAAGAGTCGCGAAGGAAGAACTTAAAGTACCGACAAGAGCATTCGCAGAATTCTTGTACAGAAAATACCTTGACAGATGTTTTATATTGGCTGCATGTGTCATCTGCTCTTTATTTCCTAGTGAGCTATTAAAACGACCAAACAAATCTACAGGACTATCATTCGAGGCTACACAATTATGGTTACCTAGTGATGGACACGCAATACATGATTCTTCATCGGACGACTGTGACGTAAGCTCGGAATCCAACAGACGGTTTAGCGAGTGAAGCTAGTTGACAATTTATAATGCAACTGCAACGTATTAATAGTTCAAATAATTTGTAAAGCAGTGAATATTTTTTCAAAATTAACAATAATTTTCAAAACCTTAATGAGCACGTTTTCCTAGAATGAATGAGTTTTTTAATTGAAAATTTCTCTATTTTTCATCCGCCATATTCAATTTAACGGCAAACACAACGTATTTTCCAGATTTAAGTCTTCCAAACCTTTATGAACCTACTTTTTTCAGATTTTTCACGAAGAATTCCGGCTCTTTGAATTTTGTGTAAATAATGTCAAATTAATAATCAGATTCCTTCGAAACTGTTGAATGTCTGTTTTTACTTCAATCCGAATGTTCTTTAATTTGTGTCCGCCTTTTTCGCGAAATGGTTCAATGGGAGAGTTTGGACGTGTGGCTGCGACCTTGAAGCGGCCGGCCTTTGAGGAGGTGACAGACACACTCGGCCCGCTATGCCGGAACGCCGCACTTTATTCTGAGCGTGCCGGCACGCGCGACTGACTGCCCGCCGTGGGCCAGGGTGACGCCTCTGCTCTCCAAAATTAGACCGCCTGGTCTGGAAGCCGGAGCTGGGCGGCCCCGAGCTAGCTGCCTGTCACAGCCAGCCACTGCCCGCTGACACTTGCAGGCTGGCCGGAACGCCCGCTATTGTAGGGGGGGGCGCCAGCTGTCCCAGCTCATTAAAAATGCCGGCCAGCCTGTTACACCACACGGGTCGTCAGGTACACGCTGTATGTTTGACAGTACTGTTAACATGCCATATCCGGACCGCGCCTGTGTTCTCGTCCTGTTCCTACTTTGCGGTAGCTGGCCGAAAGTGGTTTTAATTATACAATGAAGGATTTCGGGACGAGTTGTCTTAGCTGCTGAAGAATCTTTTCTAGTTGCATGTCGTGATCCATAAAACTTCTTTCTTCCTGAATTTGCACATCGGAACACCTTGTACCGCATATATATATATATATATATATATATATATATATATATATAATTTTTTTTCACTTTGGAAATATGACCTTGAGCATCGGATACTCAACGCCTGTTGCAAACAAAATTTTAAATATGCGTTGTTATATTGGAAAGTTGATGTAGGAATTGCTAATGAGATGATAAACTGTAGCAATAACACATATAACGAAGATACAGCATCGCAATAATAATAATAATAATACTAATAATAAACACTCACACTTTCATTCCTACAAGCTGCTCTGTATTATAGCAATTAAAGGTCAACAACTTCATCTGTTGGAGGTCCTGGGAATCAAAAAAACACCTGGCGTGCAGTCCTGATTTAACGTTAAGTGGCCAAATATACATTAATGCTTCCCCTCTTCTAAACGTCACTTAATCCTCTCAGTTTTCTCATGTTTTCCATTGTGAGTACTATTCTATTCCTCAGTTTTCCTGTATTTACTTATTTCACTGCGACTGTTTATGTACTCCATAAATTATACTGTTCTGTCCGATACACCGTTTCTTTGTTACCTTCTATTGCATAATGCCTCTTCAAGCAATTATTCTGTACTCTTATCACATACTAATTTTTTGGGGGAGATTGTTAATTTAATTTTAATTGTTAAATAGGCACTGGTTTTTCGAGTTCAGTGGCCGGCCGAAGTGGCCGTGCGGTTAAAGGCGCTGCAGTCTGGAACCGCAAGACCGCTACGGTCGCAGGTTCGAATCCTGCCTCGGGCATGGATGTTTGTGATGTCCTTAGGTTAGTTAGGTTTAACTAGTTCTAAGTTCTAGGGGACTAATGACCTCAGCAGTTGAGTCCCATAGTGCTCAGAGCCATTTGAACCATTTTTTCGAGTTCAGTGCAAATTTTTTTCTGGTTTGCTGTTTTTGTACTTATTTACAGTTTACCTCGAACATTTATAACTACATTATCATAGCGTTGTCAAAGATTACTTTTACTCTGCGTTCATACCTCAGCCTCTATGTATAACATCTTATTCAGTGCTGTTCACGAATACTGTACCCTCTTTGACAATGATTGTTTAAGTCTCGTGACAGCCTAGTAAGCTCGAAACCGGTTTACAAAACATACACAATACTGTCCTTTTCATTTATAATTGTCAAACTGTTCTAGCAAGAAACGACGGAAATTTAACTATAAACACGTCTTTTGTGAAAGTATTCGTGTGGAGTGTAGCCCTGTACCAAAGTGAAACGCGGACGATCAGGGGTTCAGGCAATAAGATAATAGAAGCTTTTGAAACGTGGTGCTACAGAAAAAAACGGGCAGATTGTGTAACTAACGAAGAGGTGCCGACTGCAATTGGCTGAAAGAAATGATCGGTTGATGGGAGGCATCAAGGAATTTCAATTTGGTATTAGAGAGATTAAAGGGAAGTGTGGGAAGTAAAAATTTTAGAGACAAACCTAGGCGTGACTACAATAAGCAGTTCATATGGTTGTGAGTTGCGGTACTTGCGTGGAGAGGGGGAGGCTGGCAGATTATGGACCAGCGTGGAGAGCTGCATCAAAACCAGTCTTCGGACTGAAAACGGCTACGACAGCAGCAGCAACAACAACAACTGGAACTTCACCAACTACGACATGGTCGCGTATACAAACAGTGATCCAATACTGTCAAATGTTTTTTTTTTATTTCAGTCTTTGATCACAATATGAATTCTTTAGACGATGGCCGGTTTCAGTCTGTAACGACTGTAGGACATGGTGTAAAAGAGATCTGAGGATGGTCATTACGGACTGAAACCGGTCATGGTCTAAAGAATTCATACTGTGATCAGGGACTGAAATAAAAAACATTTGACAACTGGAGCTACTTGCAGAGCACCGTTATCTGCTGTTACCTACCGGCAAACTCTCGAAACACTTTACTATTCATTATGGTCACTTCCCCTGTGTAATTTCTCTCGCTTCCCAAATAGTTAATTAAGTCTCTGCTATGTTTATTTCGCCGAATTTCCTTTACATGCACGGAATTCTCATGTTCAGGGACGGCCAGCCCTGTCTTCCCGTGGGTACTTGCTCGTGTGTGTGTGTGTTTGGGTCATAGACACAAGTGGCCGTGCTCAATTCCCCAGTAACAGCAGGCTGGGTAATTATCTCTAAACAGTGCGGTCAATGCGTGGCGCGTGGCTCGCACAAATTGCCCCGGCTGGGCCATCTGGTGTGTGGACTGGCTGCCCCGTCTGTGCCGTAGCAGCCGACCCTGACAGGGCTGCACTGCACTACACCCTACGGTCAGCCCCTCGCCTTCACCCCAGGCGCCGTTTGGACTCGCCCTGGCATCTGGGACCTTCCCCGTCTGCACACTTGCTTGTTGGCAGCCACTACGCCATGTTTAGGTACGTAACAAACTGCGTATTGCCGAGAACATGACCCGGCAACAATGCTGGCCGCATGTCGGCATGATGGCCGGCAGTATTTGCGCCATTACGTATCCCGGCCAGAAGTGTTAACCCAGGGCAAAGTAAATCGACGGAAGCGAACTGCTGGGACTGACGGCGGCTCTCCTGCTCTTGCATTCCATGAGGAATCTACACTGCGCAGGCACAATTAAAGGACCACGCTGTTGAAACTCCGTAACTGTCTTTCATTGCGAAGCCTAACTTTGGAATTTGGCTCAAAGGTGCCACGAACTTCCCTCTGTAGTGGTGCGGAAGCGTGGCGCCCTGCGGACGTAAAGCTGGAGCCAGGCGACGCTTTAGACGGCAAGCTGTCGATATATGCGAAAAAATCACAACTTCGTGTGAGGTTTGATGTGGGTTAGTGATGCCACATTGGCACCAAATTTCACAACAATGCTGCCCAATGCCATGGTCGACGTGTCACTTGGTGAGAAAGCTGTCACACACCTTCGTTTGACGCCACTCCGATGGAGGTCAGAACCTTGACACCTAGCGTTGAAATGACGCGTGTTTCTTGTGGGTGGCAGAGGTAAACATTCCACACACACACATCCGCTCAGAATCGACAAGAAAAGGCCTCTGGAGGTGGCATAGAGGGGCGTCAGTGAAAGCACGCCTACCGTAAGGGCGTTCGTTCCACACATTTCGCGGTCGAAAACGGCAGTTTGCAGTGCAGTGTACAACAACACGTTCTTGACAACCTGTGCCACCGAAGTTGTAGGTGACTTACCAAGATGTACGTGTTGGCATCCAAGAACACCCCACATTAAATTTATCAACGGAAATGGTGTACTGTTTCCGAAATAAATGGAATATGTCCGTGAAGGCTTCTGAAGAGAGTCGATCGGGTAATTTTTACGAAAACCCTCAGAAAATTTACCGTTCATGCACGATTTGAGAAAGCTCATAATGAGAAAAGGGAAAAGCGAGCGGAGTGTTGCTCGTGTCGAAACTTTTAAATCATATTTCACTTTGTGTCAAACCAATAGTAAGTTAGTAGTCCATCACAAAATAGAAAGCACTAGCTGAGATTTAAAGTAACAAACGCTCACTGACGTACACATACCGCTCTAAAACAAGTTCATACGTTATTTTAAGTTTCAGCACGATAGGCAATACGACACAGCCGCACGCGAAGGTATTGTTCAATAAACGCACGCAAGGCCACGCCAGAAATAACAGGTATTTCGTGCGCTACACGAAACATAGACATCGCATGTAATGAGAGCGAACAACGTACATTTTGTACCATACATGTGTGATGAACGGATGTGGAGTAGTGAATAGCTCGTTTTTAGATAATACCTATAAGTTAAAAGACAGGCCACGCCAGTGAGCTTAATTTTGTTGGAAGTGAAACGAGAAAATACTAACTGAAGAAGGATTTCAACATTATGCCATATAAAGCGCAACAAAATATTTTAACAAAAATGAGAATGTCTCAAATAACATATTTCAACAACGGTAACACCCGTTTATAAGGTTTTCGGGTGCTAGGTCACACTTAAGAAACAGTCGGACCACTGCCCAAAGATGGCGAGCAGGTGTCTAGTAGAAATATTGTGTATTTGTGCAACAACATAAGACGTTACATCCGTTACATCCGCTTCTACCAGTTTTTCCATTCGTCGTCTGTAAAGAATTCGCGTTAGTATTTTGCAGCTGTGACTTATTAAACTGACAGTTCGGTAATTTTCACCTGCTTTCTTTGGGATTGGAATTATTATATTCTTCTTGAAGTCTGAGGGTATTTCGCCTGTCTCATACATCGTGCTCACCAGATGGTAGAGTTTTGTCATGACTGGCTCTCCCGAGGCCATCAGTAGTTCTAATGGAATGTTGTCTACTCCCGGGGCCTTGTTTCGACTCAGGTCTTTCAGTGCTCTGTCAAACTCTTCACGCAGTATCTTATCTCCCATTTCGTCTTCATCTACATCCTCTTCCATTTCCATAATATTGTCCTCAAGTACATCGCCCTTGACAAGCCTCTACATCCTTACATTTGTCCTCTAACCATCCCTGCTTAGCCATTTTGCACTTCCTGTCGATATCATTTTTGAGACGTTTGTATTCCTTTTTGCCTGCTTCATTTACTGCATTTTTATATTTTCTCCTTTCATCAATTAAATTCAACATTTCTTCTGTTACCCAAGGATTTCTATTAGCCCTCGTCTTTTTACCTACTTGATCGTCTGCTGCCTTCACTACTTCATCCCTCAGAGCTACCCATTCTTCTTCTACTGTATTTCTTTCCCCCATTGCTGTCAATTGTTCCCTTATGCTCTCCCTGAAACTCTCTACAACCTCTGGTTCTTTCAGTTTATCCAGGTCCCATCTCCTTAAATTCTCACCTTTTTGCAGTTTCTTCAGTTTCAATCTGCAGTTCATAACCAATAGATTGTGGTCAGAATCCACATCTGCCCCAGGAAATGTCTTACAATTTAAAACATGGTTCCTAAATCTCTGTCTTACCATTATATAATCTATCTGATACCTTTTAGTATCTCCAGGTTTCTTCCAGGTATACAACCTTCTTTTATGATTCTTGAACCAAGTGTTAGCTATGATTAAGTTATGCTCTGTGCAAAATTCTACAAGGCGGCTTCCTCTTTCATTCCTTCCCCCCAATCCATATTCACCTACTATGTTTCCTTCTCTCCCTTTTCCTACTGACGAATTCCAGTCACCCATGACTATTAAATTTTCGTCTCCCTTCACTACCTGAATAATTTCTTTTATCTCGTCATACATTTCATCTATTTCTTCATCATCTGCAGAGCTAGTTGGCATATAAACTTGTACTACTGTAGTAGGCATGGGCTTTGTGTCCATCTTGGCCACAATAATGCGTTCACTATGCTGTTTGTAGTAGCTAACCCGCACTCCTATTTTTTTATTCATTATTAAACCTACTCCTGCATTACCCCTATTTGATTTTGTATTTATAACACTGTAATCACCTGACCAAAAGTCTTGTTCCTCCTGCCACCGAACTTCACTAATTCCCACTATATCTAACTTTAACCTATCCATTTCCCTTTTTAAATTTTCTAACCTACCTGCCCGATTAAGGGATCTGACATTCCACCCTCCGATCCGTAGAACACCAGTTTTCTTTCTCCTGATAACGACGTCCTCCTGAGTAGTCCCCCCCCGATGATCCGAATGGGGGATTATTTTACCTCCGGAATATTTTACCCAAGAGGACGCCATCATCATTTAATCATACAGTAAAGCTGCATGTCCTCGGGAAAAATTACGGCTGTAGTTTCCCCTTGCTTTCAGCCGTTCGCAGTACCAGCACAGCAAGGCCGTTTTGGTTAATGTTACAAGGCCAGGTCAGTCAGTCATCCAGACTGTTGCCCCTGCAACTACTGAAAAGGCTGCTGCCCCTCTTCAGGAACCACATGTTTGTCTGGCCTCTCAACAGATACCCCTCCGTTGTGGTTGCACCTACGGTGCGGCTATCTGTATCGCTGAGGCACGCAAGCCTCCCTACCAACGGCAAGGTCCATGGTTCATGGGGGGGCATTCCAGTAGCCAAACAAAATAGTGATGAGATATGCTGAATTTACAACTGTGCAAGGGTCTCCAATGGAATACGTTGGGATCAAGAACATTTGCATCAACTAACCATTAAGCGAGAAAGCTCTGCTCTCGTGCATTTCCCTTGTCAGTTAACGTCTTTCCGAGAGAGCTGATTTTTATTTTCGAAAATAATCAAACGACTGAAGTAAAAAAAGGATATGTTGTGAAGCCATCGTACAACTGTCTCGTGAATCACTACTGAGATGATATGCACTAGTTGCCAAATGCGAAATTAGTACTGATACGTTACGCATCAGTTGGCAAATGTGTGATATATTTACACCACAACAAGTTTAAGTTCTATAAAACAAAGAAACAAATCAATACTAGCAACACTGCATATGCTGACAGCCAAGCAAATATCTATATTATCTTGCAGTACAACAAATGAAGTTTTTGTACCATTAGGCTACGTCAAAAGTAGAAATCCAGCACCAAACATGCAATGCAAAAGATAAAATCTACCGGAACATCACGTGTTGGACGTAATACTCTAAAAGCGTTCAGTTGTAAACTAAACTTTATCTAGAGAGGGTAGTGCTATCCTCTGATATCCCCAGCGACACTACTGTCTACCGCAAGATCTTTGAGCAATACGTCAAGTCAGAGCAAATCATAAAAACAATCCTGTTCTTACACTGTAATGTGTGCATCCATAGAGAATCACCGACAGACATCTTAAAATCTTACGTCGCTAACAAGAAACTGTCCAATGCGACACGTCGCAATTTTTTATACAGGAAGAATACATCGACTGTATCACTACGTTATAAAGTGAATTAATTTGCTTGCTAATAGCGTCTGTCTTTGTGCAGATTCCACAGTAACGTGGAATCCAATGCATGTGTTCACAAACGTGCGAAGATGAAATACGAAGAACATGGTATGCAATCCAAATTACCTACTTCTTTTCAAGAGCTACATGCCTGCTATTTATTAGTTAATTTCTTGGAATTCATTGTAATGATGTCGACATTTCGTTGGAAACTGAGGAAACATGAGAGGAAGCAGGAAACGACCTGGACGATTCAGTGGATTGTCGTTAGAACGGAGAGTGTTGCGCTGATTAAAGTCCACAGCAGGAATAGAGTACTTTCCAATCTCAAATAAAACATTTCACGGATGACGAGACTTGGCGTTATCAATACCGAAATTGCACAAAATGACAGAATGCGGGAATTCACATGAAAGATCAACGTTCTGACGACATGACCGACATTAAAGCCGATGTGGCGTGCTTGTTAATGAACAACATCCCAAACAAGGACTTGCCTCACAGTTTCTAATGGTTGTGAAACGCTCTGTGCGCTGTACTCAAATGGGGTGGGAGTGGGGGTGGGGGGTGCAGGCTGTGTAAAACATCTGAAGCGTGAAAACAACCATACTAATTTTTCTCTAATTTTTATTAATGCAACCAGGAAACTTTTTGGACTGATATTTTATACTCTAGCAAGAAAATATAATTGAAAGATATTTAGCACAAGAAAAAACGTTTAAATTTAAAATGGAGAGATTGACAGCCTGCAATTCGAGCTTATTAAAACTGTCCAGGTTATTTCATAGTGACCTCATGCATTTCATTTTACGATGTTATCCGCGAGCAGCTATGAAACTTAGGGATGTTCATGAACATCTGTGGAAGTACATCACAAAAATTGTAGCCAAGTAAAAAAAAAAATTATTGAAAAACGAAGTTACAGGACAGGTTCGCAAACGTCATTATGAGTGACATGTTCTACTATTAAAAGTTGACCTGTAAACGAGGAAAATGCAAAGGATCAACATATGAGTTGTGCAGTCAACAAGACTTACAGTAAAACTGCAGAACTACAGCTTTATTTGCACTGGACATGAAATATGATTCTTCCAAAATCAGAAAGTGAGGATATAGGTAAAATATGAAATGGCAATGAGTAGAGAAGCATTTTTGAAAAGGAGAAATTTGTTAACGTGGAATACAAAGCTAAGTAGGAATAGTAAGCAGCCCAGCACTTGCAAAATGCAACGTTTATTAAAATCTCGTTCATATGATTTCAACGAAAAAATCTTCTTCAGAAGGAAATATTGGTAACTTTCAAATGGCTCTAAGCACTATGGGACGTAACATCTGAGGTCATCAGTCCCCTATACTTAGAAATGCTTAAACCTAACTAACCTAAGGACATCACACACATCCATGACCGAGGCAGGATTCGAACCTGCGACCGTAGCAGCAGCGCGGTTCCGGACTGAAGCGCGTAGAATCGCTCGGCCACAGCGGCCGGCTATTGGTAACTGGACTACATGTTGTGGTAGGGGTACGTTAAAATAATGCCGAAAGGCGTTAGTCAAAAATGAAATTTTACGTCCACAATAATAAAACGGTGCACAATACTGGTGTTGTCATACGGTATTTTCTCACCAATGCGCTAGTGTCACGTACCCAATGCTTGGGCTAAGGAAAGCTTCTTGCAAGGGGGCGCACTAGTAGAATGCGCAAAGAGGAAGCGCGCTGTTGTGCACGGTTTAATTATCATGGAGATGAAATTTTATATCTGGCTCACGGCTGTCGGCTATATTTTAACGTACTCTGCCACAACATATAACCCAGTTGTCGACATTTCCGTCTAAAGAAGACGTTTTTATAACCGTTGAAACGGCAGTTGTGGTGTCACCGCCAGACACCACACTTGCTGGGTGGTAGCACTTTAAATCGGCCGCGATCCATTAGTATACGCCGGACCCGCGTGTCGCCACTGTCAGTAATAGCAGACCGAGCGCCGCCACACGGCAGGTCTAGAGAGACTTACTAGCACTCGCCCCAGTTGTACGGCCGACGTAGCTAGCGATGCACACTGACGAAGCCTCGCTCATTTGCAGAGCAGATAGTTAGAATAGCCTTCAGCTAAGTCAATGGCTACGACCTAGCAAGGCGCCATTTATCCTCTGCTATGTATCTAATGAAGTATGTACAGTAACAAGACCAATGTTCACCAATTGTGGATTAAAGTTAAGTATTCCAGCAGCTACGTACTTTTCTTTATAGCATTCATTACGTATCCTGTTTCAGACCTCACGCCAGCCTGCGTGAGTTTAAGTGCGTGCCTTTCGGTTACCCGTCACTGTGGACTGGCTGTCTTGTCAGTCCACAACAGTAGTAAAGAGGTCTAAATGAACCTTCCGTTTTACAACTGATTGGCTGTTTATTTCCAGAAGATTTCATTTTACGGTTGCTGCTCCAGCCACGTACAAAATTTTAAAATGAAGTGTTAGCGGAGCTTCATCGATTGGTCTTCCGGCAGAAGACCGCTTCAACAACAACAACAACAACAACTCGCACTACCGTCGTATTAACAGCCCGGTAAATGTTATTTGGGTGGCTGCTTTGCCGTCTGCCGGCAGCCCCTTGTCTGTAGTGGGAGCAGCGTGCCGCCGAAATTAACAGCTGCTCTGTGGCTGACCCTCGCCCTTTGAGAATCAACACGGGCCGAAGCACAGCAGACCGCGGACTGGAACAACACTCACCCAGGCGCACGGAAACCGTCCAGCCAGCGGGGCCTGGGGAGGCGGTCGCTGATTTACGGCTACGGAGTCGTGCCTGCGGGCTGAGGGAGGGGGAGGTGGGGGGGGGGGGGTGGCGTGCTGTGCTCGGCTGGCACCGCAGGACTGCGGGAGCCCCGGGCGGGCGGTCTGCTTCTGGAAGGAAAGCAGGGGCAGGCGAGCACGCCACCGCCGCCCCTCCCGTCCAGGGCGCCTCCCGCCTGATTTACAACCCGCTCCGGCGCGGGTGGCGTCAGAAAAGCCGGCGCCCTCATTCCACCCGAAACCAGGCTTCCGCCCGGCAGCCGCTTTTGGTCCCTCCGAAGTCCCTTCTGCTTGCGAGTTACATCTTGAATTTAAGGCTGCGAGTTTATGAGCGACGTGGCTGGTACACCTACATGTACGTATGCTCGGCGTAGTCCATGGACGGAGGGTACTCGGCACAAATACTAGCTATTTCATATCCCGCTGCACTCGCGTACCGAGCGGGAGACAATAGACTGCCCGCATGCCTGTGTAGGCGGCCCACTCTCCCTTACCGTATTCTCACGATCCGTACGCGACGTACGTGATGGCGTCAGCATAATTAGTGCACAGCCTTCCTCAATATAAGTTCTCTAAACGGCTTTCTCCCAAAGACTCGCATTTAAGCTCGCCATAATTTCTTATGGGCTTACCGACCTCTTAAGGTCCTGGCAGCGCGTCTCCGATTTGTTCAATGTTTGATGTCTACTTGTGGTCGTTGTTGTTGCTTTCAGTGCGCAGGCTGTTTTGACGCAGCTGCCCACGCTACTCTATCCTCTGCAAGCTTCCTCATCCCCGAATAACTACTGCTACATACATCCGTCTGAAAGCGCTTAATGATTCATCCCACACATCCCTGCACTATTAAACTCACAATTCTTCGATGCCTGAGGATCCCTCCTATGCGACAGTCCCTTCTCGTAGTCAAGTTGCACCACAAATTTCTTCTTCCCCAAATTCTATACGGTACCTGCTCATCAGTCACGCGATCTACCCTTCTAATCTTCAGATCATTATTCTGTAGCGCCACTTTCAAAAGCTTCTACTCTCCTAAGAACTTTAGATGCAGCCGTATGGCGTAGAGTCGGTCGCACGAGTGGGTGTCCTCCGTGATTCACTTTACACTCTCCCAGAACAGTTTCAGCAAATCCGTGCCAACACACTGTTGAGTGCCCCTCCTGACCGGTTCGACTGTACTTTGATGAGTTGGCATGTGCCAGTGACACGCCCCCCCCCCCCCCACTATTCTTTAAACATCCGCACTCCGACGTACAAACGTCACACCTTGTGAACTATGTATCGTCAAATGATATAATTTTGGAGCTACATTCAGTGGTATGTGTGGATAGCGTCTGCAAAACGTGTGACGTGTGGTAAAGAAGTAATAAATTAAAATGTTGTGCTCATGCCGAAATTTTATTGTATGAATGGCGAAAGTGTAGTACCCGATAAACTTTTTTCCTTTCATTATATTGTGGAAGTGTCGGAGGGGAAAGAGTTTGGAACAGATTTGAAACTGAAAGTAAAGTTCGTTGGAAGTCGCTAAGTACTCTGATTTTGAATGAGTATGTGTAATTTCTGCGCTCTGAGTTACGCTGCGTCAAGGCACATACGAATGTTGGATTTGAATAGTGTCAGCTACTTGTTTACAACTTATACAAGATAGATACGTGTTTCAATGTTACTGTCGTCGAAAGTAGTCACCTGCATCGTGTATTAACTCGCTGCCAGTGATATGCAGGTCGTACGATACCTTTAGCTTGTTCGAGTGCAGCGGTGCATTACCGCATGGATCTCCGTAACAGTTCTGAAGCAAATGCCGTGAATTGCTTCCTTCATGTTAGGGCGCTTCCCAGCCACACGCGTCCGAGGAGCACAGCCCGCTACTAACTCAGAGAAAGAAGCGGGGACGCTTTCTGCTCGAGCCGGCCACCATTTTGCTCGATCAGTGGGGCTGGGAAGTGCGGTACCAACCACCAACACTCTCTCCGGACTGAAGCCCTCATCCAAAGACGAAGGAAGCTTTTTATGGCACTCAACTGCTACAGAGATTCATTGAGCAACACACCGCTCTGCTCGAACCATCAACGCAACCGGCGCTGCTAAGGGTACCCTGCGACTCCATCATCGCTTACATGTAATGCTGGGACTGCGCCGAAGAACTGTAAAATTGTGGCAGATGTATCTGTTTCGTACAATAGCTGCCGCTATTAAAATTTACACAGTTTCTAACTGTAATGATTATCTCCAGCGTTAAACCTATACGTAAGATTATACTTTTTAATGAGTAAATTACGGCATGATTTAAAATTTTTAAATTCGGTCAATAATCATGCAAAATACTGACTCTTTTTTGGAGGCCTTCCAGCGGTTTTGCCGTCTAATAATGCAGGTGATATTTAGATCATCCGATGATGGTTTACTAGAACTGAAAACCAGCGACGATATCATTTGTGAAAAGTGACTGTGAAATATACGATTAAAAAATCTATGTCTTCCTTCCGGATCCCTAATTTTTCGTTTTTGTGCCATCCCAATTCACTTCCTAGTGTTTCCCGTGTACACCCACACGATATGCCCAGCTCCAGATGTTCACCGCTAGTCTCGTGGTCAGACACTACCTGGTTTGCTATCGCGAGGCAAGTGAATGGTTGAATGTCGCGGTGTGTCTGAACAAGACAGTCCTCTAGACACTGGAAAGCGCCCGCCAGGCGATGAAGTTGCGGGTGACGCCGCAGGACAAGCCTCGGCACCAAAAGACAGGAGACACATTCGCCTTACTTTGTGCCCATAATTCTGTTGCTTCCTTCCTGTGGGCTCCCATCCTGTCTTCAGACCATTTTCTTCCAGTCTTCTTCTCTGGCTTTTCTTCTTGGTCAACTTGCCACATGTTCCCGTAGATTTAGCGCTTTCGGACGCAGCCTGGTATAATTCCCCAAATTTCAGATAAGTTTCGATCTCGCCAACCAATTTCATCGCGTCCGATTTGCCTTCCCTTCTGTTGTCAAAGAATTCGACCTCTTTTTTTGTATTTCTATCACGGTACACTCTTCTAACGTGTCTATAGAAACTTAGCCAGCGTTTTCTGACGTCACCAAGTTCATTTTTGTGTACAAATGGTTCAAAATTTCAAATGGCTCTGAGCACTAAGGGACTTAACATCTGAGGTCATCAGTCTCCTAGAACTTAGAACTACTTAAACCTAACTAACCTAAGGACAGCACACTCGTCCATGCCCGAGGCAGGATTCGAACCTGCGACCGTAGCGGTCGCGCGGTTCCAGACTGAAGCGTCTAGAACCGGCTTGGCCACATCGGCCGGCCTTTTGTGTACAGTTCGATTTTCAGTTTGCCTCAGAGTTGATACCATTCGTCTACAGTTTTTGGTCTTGGATTTTTCTTAAGGTTTCGTGTTCCTTCTTCTGGCTGTTTTTAATGTTTGTTTTCCTGTTCAAAATTAGTGTTTCTGATCCGTAGGAGCATTCTACTTAAGTTACTGTACTGAAATAACAGTTTCGTGTGCCTGGAGATATATTTCTTGTTATAGATATTTTGGACAAGTCTACAGGTGTATGCAGTTTCCATCTTTTGGCATCTAATTTCGTTTGCTTTTCTTTCCATTCTATTTTCCTGTATGGTTCCACAGATTTTTAAATTTTGGAATACGTTTAATTTTGCCTTTTTTCGCGTCCTTGAATTTCGATGCTTGTTTGTTGAAGGTCATGTACTCCGTGTTTTCGAAAGATATCTGGAGAACTACTATTTCCAGCAGTTCCTTTCAATCTCAGCGCGTGACGGAAAGATATTAACGGTTTTGGAGTAGCTCTGTGAAGTGTAACTGCAATCAAATAAGCTTTGACCCACAATACGAATAAAAGGAATAGTACTCTACAGTGATGAGTTAAAAGACATTATGTCCAGCAGCTGCTAAGTAGGTTGACAGGTTTCCCCGGAGATATGTGCCACTAAATGCCTACGTACATGTTAAGCAATTACCGTAAATGACGGCCGGCCAGAGTGGCCGAGCGGTTCTAGGCGCTTCAGTCCTGAACCGCGCTGCTGCTACGGTCGCAGGTTCGAATCCTGCCTCGGGCATGGATGCGTGTGATGTCCTTAGGTTAGTTAGGTTTAAGTAGTTCTCAGTTCTAGGTTACTGATGACCGCAGAAGTTAAGTCCCATAGCGCTCAGAGCCATTTGAACCATTTTGAACCGTAAATTACAGGGTAGTTTGTTGGCGCCGAGCTGAATCCCGATAGCGTCCCAGATGCGTTTCACCGGGTCCACATCAGGCGTATTTGGCGGTCAAGACATCATGGCCCTCAAACCGGTGTAGCCCAATTCTGGCCTTGTGATATGGGCAGTTATCCTTATGGCTCATGCTACTGTTTTCGGGGAAGGCATCGAGCATGAAGGGACCTAGGTGGTCCGCCTTAATGTTCACGTAGTCCACAGCCACGGCGGTGCCTTCAGTTAGTACTACAGGCCCAGTGGAAGCCCAGGTCAATGCGACCCGCAGCCGAAGTGCCCACTGCTCCCTTTTCGTTGTGACTAAGAAGTGTTATAACTTCAGACTTTCTACTGCAAGTGAGGTGGCACGAAGGGACAGTTTTTATTTCCTGGAGGTACCCTAAGGCTTTTGCGGTTCAGCGTCTGGGAAGGAATGATACATCCATATAAAGAAGAAGACGCACAAAACACTTGCTCTTCACCACTTCACAAATTTTGAATCCTCATCAGGTCGAACTAGAGGAGGAGATCGAATGAGTTCAGAGACTCGTACACATGCACATGTTTCTGTGCAGGGTGTTCAGTTAGTCTTGGAATGATACGAAGTAGCTCGGGCAAGGTACGTGAAGGCCTTTGTAACAAAGACGAAGACGGTCTCGCCGTGAGACGGTGTTCGCCGAGGTTAAATGACTGAGGCTGGAGGCAGGATTGTAAAACGTGTCTGCTCTGCATCCATTGTGTACCTCGCGCGAGGATCATAATAACGAGATAAAAAGAGATTACGCTGAATAGTGAGGCCCACGGGAAGTGTGTTTCCCGGCTCAAATCGCGAGTAGAACAAGCAAGAGAGTGGCAGATAACAGTACGACGCATTCTACGTCGTGTCATGCTGTGCTGTGCTGTGGATTATAACGTCGAAGAGACGCCAGATAGTAAAGTATAGACACGCACACACACACACACACACACACACACACACACACACGCGCTAGTGCGCGCGCGAGCGTGATCTTGGTAAAACAAGCCCCCGACGTTGATCTTGATCTCGGTCGTAGCAAATTCGAGTTATTGTCGTCGTGAACAGCGTGAACTGATCACAAGCCTAAGCGAATCCAAGTGAGGAGGGAACATGTCGTTAATTTGACTGAAGGTCTTGGTAGAGATGTGCGGCTAT
The DNA here is from genome assembly GCF_021461385.2 of Schistocerca piceifrons. Taxonomy (NCBI): domain Eukaryota; kingdom Metazoa; phylum Arthropoda; class Insecta; order Orthoptera; family Acrididae; genus Schistocerca; species Schistocerca piceifrons. The sequence goes on from NC_060145.1 coordinate 17,983,521, forward strand.
TATAATAACTATAAACAATTTAAAAAAGCTTCGTCTAAGAGAAATAACTGTTGCGCAAAGATGTTGAAACTACATTGCTTATTTAGCCTACACCTGTGTACTATGTACACCATGTAACTTTATATTTGTTGCTTTATTTTTATCGGGTTAAAAAAATGTTCATGTGTGTGAAATCCTATGGGACTTAACTGCTGAGGTCATCAGTCCCTAAGCTTACACACTACTTAACCTAAATTATGCTAAGGACAAACACACACACACACACACACACACACACACACACACACACACACATGCCCGAGGGAGGACTCGAACCTCCGCCGGGACAAGCTGCATTTTATCGGGTCATCTGAAGATGGGCAGCGTCCGAAACGGTTAATGAGGGGCGGTCCACAGAAACAGTAGCACCTGCTTTTTCGCGGTCATCCGGGTTCTTTAAATGCCTTATAGTTTTTGCAAAGGCCTTGGCTGGCCGTCGCTCACAGTGGACGCCACCGCTGCTTCTACCAGTACTGCCACCACGACGTCGTCGCCGCCTACACTGGCTCCAAGGCGTGGTGCGTGGCCGTGCAATCAGGACCCCTGCTGGACTCAGCTAGTGACCTCCGCTGGCAGTTTCGGCGTATCGTCAAACTTCAACCAGCAAACTACACTTTTCTTCCATAATAGCCAACCCAAGCTGCGTGTTTAGACGTGGTCTGTCCAACCTTTCAGCGCACCTGGACCACGCTGGAGAAAGAGGAGTACTTTTGGGCCGCACGTAATTTAAGTCACACTAAACAATCAGAGAGGGGAAAAGAGGAACGGCATAAACCAACGAGAGAACAGCAGCGGGTGGCAGCGGTCTCAAATTGAAAATATTCTCTTTATCGTAATCATATTTTTATACAAACGGAAATACAGGGTTATTACAAATGATTGAAGCGATTTCACAGCTCTACAATAACTTTATTATTTGAGATATTTTCACAATGCTTTGCACACACATACAAAAACTCAAAAAGTTTTTTTAGGCATTCACAAATGTTCGATATGTGCCCCTTTAGTGATTCGGCAGACATCAAGCCGATAATCAAGTTCCTCCCACACTCGGCGCAGCATATCCCCATCAATGAGTTCGAAAGCATCGTTGATGCGAGCTCGCAGTTCTGGCACGTTTCTTGGTAGAGGATGTTTAAACACTGAATCTTTCACATAACCCCACAGAAAGAAATCGCATGGGGTTAAGTCGGGAGAGCGTGGAGGCCATGACATGAATTGCTGGTCATGATCTCCACCACGACCGATCCATCGGTTTTCCAATCTCCTGTTTAAGAAATGCCGAACATCATGATGGAAGTGCGGTGGAGCACCATCCTGTTGAAAGATGAAGTCGGCGCTGTCGGTCTCCAGTTGTGGCATGAGCCAATTACCGCGGGCTACGCGTGAAACTTGCCCGCACGCGTTCAACCGTTTCTTCGCTCACTGCACGCCCCTTAGAGAGGCATCCAGAAGCTTTAAACTGCGCATACCATAGCCGAATGGAGTTAGCAGTTGGTGGATCTTTGTTGAACTACGTCCTGAAGTGTCGTTGCACTGTTATGACTGACTGATGTGAGTGCATTTCAAGCACGACATACGCTTTCTCGGCTCCTGTCGCCATTTTGTCTCATTGCGCTCTCGAGCGCTCTGGCGGCAGAAATCTGAAGTGCGGCTTAAGCCGAACAAAACTATGAGTTTTTCTACGTATCTGTAGTGTGTCGTGACCATATGTCAATGAATGGAGCTACAGTGAATTTATGAAATCGCTTCAATCATTTGTAATAGCCCTGTATATGGAAATTTTTTTCCTATTATGTGATAGATGCTCACTTCTCGGACCGCACTGATACTTGCTTCGGGCCGCATGCTGCCCGTGGACTGTCGGTTGTACAGCCCTCGTTTCGACGATGTCTGCACCGGCGTTATTTGGAAATTTGTAGTAAGGTCTTAAGGGACCGAACTGGTGAGGTCTTCGGTCCTTAAGCTTACGTGCTACTTAATCTAACTTAAACTAACTTACGCTAAGGACACACACACATGCACACACACATGCACACACATACACACCCATGGCCGAGGGAGGACTCGCATCTCCGACGGTGGTTCAAAATGGTTCAAATGGCTCTGAGCACTATGGGACTTAACTTCTGAGGTCATCAGTCCCCTAGAACTCAGAACTACTTAAACCTAACTAAGGACATCACACACATCCATGCCCGAGGCAGGATTCGAACCTGCAACCGTAGAGGTCGCGCGGTTCCAGACTGTAGTGCCTAGAACCGCTCGGTCACTCCGGCCGGCTCCGACGGTGGGAGCCGCGCGGACCGTGAAGGACGCTCCAGACCGTGCGGCTGCCCCGTGTTATAATATTTCCTTTGTTTAGAAGCTGTACAACCTAATTTACGGGTTATTGGTGATTCTTCTACTCTGGTGATGGTGATTACTTTCTTGTTTCGGGCGCTCTAAACACAGTATTCTGGGGACGTAGCGCAGACTGCCGGTTCCGGCTTTGGCATATTTTTCCGTCGTTGCATTTGGTTTATTTGACGTCGGGTAGCTTCAGCAAGATTATCATTAGTCATTCGTTAGACTGCCACTAGTCTGGGCTACCATCTTGTGAAGTGAATGCAACTCTTGGCTGCCTACCTCATCGCTCGCGAAAGTGTTTGTTGCCGGACCTTCTTAGAGGTCGATTCCTGGAACACCGTCTGTGGCCCCTTGGTTCTTGTAAGACGTGTGTGTTCTAAAAGGAGGGCTGGTGGCCAATAGTTCAGTGTAACGCTCCTTCAGTCCACGCCTTTTGTGGGTATAATCTGCCTCAGTACCCTTTAAGGAACTTATGTACTGGTCCTTGTGTTCTACGAGGTGCATTCAAGTTCTAAGGCCTCCGATTTTTTTTCTCCGGACTGGAAAGAGATAGAAACATGCGCATTGTTTTAAAATGAGGCCGCGTTCATTGTCAATACGTCCCAGAGATGGCAGCACCGTATGACAGATGGAATTTCACCGCCAGCGGCGAGAATGAGAACTGTTTTAAATACTTAAAATGGCGACGTTTTCCTTACTTAACAGCGTGCAATCATTCGTTTTCTGAATTTGCGTGGTGTGAAACCGATTGAAATTCATCGACAGTTGAAGGAGACATGTGGTGATGGAGTTATGGATGTGTCGAAAGTGCGTTCGTGGGTGCGACAGTTTAATGAAGGCAGAACATCGTGTGACAACAAACCGAAACAACCTCGGGCTCGCTCAAGCCGGTCTGACGACACGATCGAGAAAGTGGAGAGAATTGTTTTGGGGGATCGCCAAATGACTCTTGAACAGATCGCCTCCAGAGTTGGCATTTCTGTGGGTTCTGTGCACACAATCCTGCATGACGACCTGAAAATGCGAAAAGTGTCATCCAGGTGAGTGCCACGAATGCTGACGGACGACCACACGGCTGCCCGTGTGGCATGTTGCCAAGCAATGTTGACGCGCTACGACAGCATGAATGGGACTTTCTTTTCGTCGGTTGTGACAATGGATGAGACGTGGATGCCATTTTTCAATCCAGAAACAAAGTGCTAGTCAGCTCAATGGAAGCACACAGATTCACTGCCACCAAAAAATTTTCGGGTGACCGCCAGTGCTGAAAAAATGATGGTGTCCATGTTCTGGGACAGCGAGGGCGTAATCCTTACCCATTGCGTTCCAAAGGGCACTACGGTAACAGGTGCATCCTACGAAAATGTTTTGAAGAACAAATTCCTTCGTGCACTGCAGCAAAAAGGTCCGGGAAGGGCTGCGCGTGTGCTGTTTCACCAAGACAACGCACCCGCACATCGAGCTAACGTTACGCAACAGTTTCTTCGTGATGACAACTTTGAAGTGATTCCTCATGCTCCCTACTCACCTGACCTGGCTCCTAGTGACTTTTGGCTTTTTCCAACAATGAAAGACACTCTCCGTGGCCGCACATTCACCAGCCGTGCTGCTATTGCCTCAGCGATTTTCCAATGGTCAAAACAGACTCCTAAAGAAGCCTTCGCCGCTGCCATGCAATCATGGCGTCAGCGTTGTGAAAAATGTGTACGTCTGCAGGGCGATTTCGTCGAGAAGTAACGCCAGTTTCATCGATTTTGGGTGAGTAGTTAATTAGAAAAAAAATCGGAGGCCTTAGAACTTGAATGCACCTCGTATTTTTGTATTGTTTATTACTATACCTTGTAATGCCTACATTAAAGGTTATATATGTCTAGTTAATAGTTCTGGTCGACGTCTGGAATAAATCTAGCAGTGTAGTGTTCAGTGGATGTTAAGGGTTGTGTTACAAAGTTTACCATCATCTTATTCCACCCGTTTGGTAATCAGTTGTTTGTTTTGTTAATTAACCTTTCGTTCCTGGCGTGTAAGGCCTTCAGGCGTGATTGTGGTCGTTTGCCTTAAAATTCTAATTAGGTGTTTGTATTTTAGCAGTAAGCCTCAAAACCTTATTTACTGCCATTCCTGGCGTGTGATGTCTCCTGCTGTGTTTGTGGCCACTTACCTTTGCTATTCCAGTACCTGTAATTTGTTAAGTTGCAGCGAGTTTTAAACAATTCTTAATTTATTGTCATTCTTGGCGTGTAAGGCATTCTGCCCAGATCACAGTGGCTTGCTTCTAAAACATTATCTGCTGCATCTGTATTTAATGGTGATTTGCTAAATTCTGACTCGCTGGAAACACTATTATTCACACAGTTGTTTATTCCTTCATTAATAACGTGTGGTATTTTTATTTATTGTTGATTCTGGAAGTACTGGTTTAAAATAAATTGTGTGCGACTGGATAAGGTAACCAATAATAACCGATTACGGGCCCGTCCACAATCGTAACCGAATCCTGCCTTCCCTTGACTACCAGGTTTCAATTTGAATGTCTTATTTTAGCTATGTACCACCACATTTTCATATGTAACATTTCTTATACATGTCACTACAGCTACACGACTCCCATAGTGCTGCAGACACCCAGTAAATGTATACCATCTGATGGTGAATTACTACGCGATTCGAAACCGGTTATGGGATAACAAAAATTGAAGAACGAAACAAAAGGCGTTGGCGGTAATTTCAAGAAATCTTTCTTATACGTAATTGTCACTTTTGCCAAAATTCTACATCATATTTCCTGGATCTTCATGGTCATTTGGAATGTCAAGCTGACGACTTTATTAAAGTACGCCTCTCTACTGCATTTAGTTTTCTTAATGTATTGACAATACATCTGTTTGTCCAGGGTAGAAATACGTGTCAAACAAAAACAATACTAGGTATATGAACTACACAAGTATATGAACTCGAAGCTAGTCTTTTTCATTTATTATACACAATCCTATTGGAAAACAAGGACCTAAGACAACGATGGGTTAGCAACATAAGGCGGGAACAACTGACAGCCTAGTCAATATATACTATATGATCAAAAGTATCCGGACACGACCCCCCCCCCCCCAAAAGATACGTATTTCATATTAGGTGCATTATGCTGCCACCTACTGCCAGGTACTCCATATCCGCGACCTCAGTAGTCATTAGACATCGTGAGAGAGCAGAATGTGGCGCTCCGCGGAACTCACGGACTTCGAACGTGGACAGGTGATAGGGTGCCACTTGTGTCATACGTCTGTACGCTAGATTTCCACACTCCTAAACATTCCTAGGTCCACTGTTTCCGATGTGATAATGAACTGGAAACGTTAAGGGACACGTACAGCACAAAAGCGTACAGGCCGACCTCGTCTGTTGACTGGCAGAGACCGCCGACAGTTGAAGAGGGTCGTAATGTGTAATAGGCAGACATCTATCCACACCATGACAAAGAAATCCCAAACTGCGTCAGAGTCCGCTGCAAGTACTATGACAGTTAGACGGGAGGTGAGAAAACGTGGATTTCATGGTCGAGCGACTGCTCATAAGCCACACATCACGCCAGTAAATGCCAAACGACCCCTCGCATTGGTGTAACGAGCGTAAAACACTGGATGACTGAACAGTGGAAAAACGTTGTGTAGAGTGACGAATGACGGTACACAGTGTGGAGATCCGATGGCAGGGTGTGGGTATGGCGAAAGCCCGGTGAACGTCTTCTGCCAGCGTGTGTAGTGCCAACAGTAAAATTCGGAGGCGGAGGTTCGAGTCCTCCCTCGGGCATGGGTGTGTGTGTTTGTCCTTAGGATAATTTAGGTTAACTAGTGTGTAAGCTTAGGGACCGATGACCCTAGCAGTAAAGTCCCATAAGATTTCACACACATTTTTGAACAAAACTCGGAGGTGGTGGTGTTATGGTGTGGTCATGTTTTTCATGGAGAGGGTTTGCACCCCTTGTTGTTTTGCGTGGCACTATCAAAGCACATGTCTACACTGATGTTTTGAGGACCTTCTTGCTTCCCGTTGTTGAAGACCAATTCGGGGATGGTGATTGCATCTTTCAACACGATCGATCACCTGTTCATAATGCACGGCCTGTGGCGGAGTGGTTACACGACATTAACATCCCTGTAGTGGACTGGCCTGTCCAGAGTCCTGACCTGAATCCTATAGAACACCTTTGGGATGTTTTGGAACGCCGACTTCGTGCCGGGCCTCACCGACCGACATCGATACCTCTCCTCAGTGCAGCTCTCCGTGAAGAATGGGCTAACATTGCCCACGAAACCTTCCAGCATCTGATTGAAAGTATGCCTGTCGGTAGAGTGGAAGTTGTCATCAAGTCTAAGGGTGGGCTAACACCATATTGAATTCCAACATTACCGATGAAGGGCGCCACGAAATTGTAAGTCATTTTCAGCCAGGGATGTCCGGATGCTTTTCATCACATATTGTAGATGTATATGGTGTTGTCGTCTTAGGGCTTGTTGTAAATGCTAGTATCGTAGAGCAATACGAGAATAAGCATGACGGATCTATCTGTCATTAGAACTGCTGAAATTCACACAAAAACGTGACTCTAGAAGGAAAAACTCTAACCCCGGATCTGGAGCTATCCTCAACAGCAGCGATATTTCACCCTTTGAATCGCGTATTAAAATGTTTGGCTCTAAATGGCTCTGAGCACTATGGGACTTAACATCAGGTCAGCAGTCTCCTAGAACTTAGAACTACTTAAACCTAACTAAGGTTCAAATGGCTCTGAGCACTATGGGACTCAACTGCTGAGGTCATTAGTCCCCTAGAACTAACCGAAGGACATCACAAACATCCATGCCCGAGGCAGGATTCGATCCTGCGACCGTAGCGGTCTTGCGGTTCCAGACTGCAGCGCCTTTAACCGCACGGCCACTTCGGCCGGCCTAACTAACCTAAGGACATCACACACATCCGTGCCCGAGGCAGGATTCGAACCTGCGACCGCAGCGGTCGCGCGGTTCCAGACTGAAGCGCCTAGAACCGTTCGACCACTCTGGCCGGCTTAAAATGTTTATTTACAGTTACTATACTCTGCTTTCTCTATAAATTCCAACGACCTATAAATATATTTGTTTGACAGGTGGTAAGACAGCACTTCCTAGAGCGAAAGTCGATGAACGTTATCCAAGTCAAAGGTGTAATAACTATAAGTAGGAGCTGGACTGAAATTCGCCAGAATCAGTGGGGTCAGATATATTAAATACATACTTTGTTTACATTAAAGTCACCAGAATAATGCAGCAGCTCGCACGTCGCAAGCATCGCGGTTGAGATGCCGCAGTAAGAGTCAAACGCAGTTCATATTTTGCAATAGTGGCTCGAAACACGTCGTATAGGCAATAAATAAAGAAAAAATCGCTACTGGTAGTAGCAAATGTTATTGTATGAGAACAAATGTTATTGTATGAGAAAACCAGATGATTCCGTGCTAGCAGAAAACTGCACTGCTTAACATGACGTTGCAAAACATGGCGGCCAAGTTTTCAGTTGGATTCAAATTTGGCAACGCCTCCGCCAGTCTGTGTTGGTACCAACAAGGCCCACGAGAAAGACAGGCCGCGGCGCGTACGTCACGAAGGTACGCCTCAGCTCAGCAGACAAACTACGCTTCTAGGCCTGTTAACTCACAGCTGGATGTGTACATACTGACGAGAACTGCTCCTCCTACTGGAATCTGCCATTATGAAGTCTAACTGATTACCATTCGTACAACAAAATTTAAGATCAATTCTCGACATAAGTGGTATACCAGCTTGTTTGGAGCATTTAGTTCAAATGGTTCAAATGGCTCTGAGCACTATGGGACTCAACTGCTGTGGTCATCAGTCCCCTAGAACTTAGAACTACTTAAACCTAACTAACCTAAGGACATCACACACATCCATGCCCGAAGCAGGATTCGAACCTGCGACCGTAGCAGTCGCACGGTTCCTGACTGCGCGCCTAGAACCGCGAGACCACCGCGGCCGGCGGAGCATTTAGTCTCTTCTGCTTAACAGTCCTCATTTCATACCAGATGTAGTGCCTTATGCAACTGATAATCATTTTGGCGTGATTTTTCTTTTATTGTACCCCAGTACCGCTGTAACAAATTATAAGTAGGCCGATGGACTTCCGATCACTGTAGGACTAATAACAGTAAGACTCCATAATAGCTGATTCAAGTAGAAGATGCAATTCTCGTTTGTACGTACACGCCTAGTTAAGAGTTAACAGGTGTAGAAGTGTAGTTTGCGTGCTGAGTTGAGCGAGCGAGCGCAGGCCTACCTTCGGGACGTAAGCACCGCGGCGTGTGTCTCGCTCGTTGGCAGCCAGCCTCAATATCTGTGACACTTACGGTAGCCTTCTTGCAGGGATAGCGCTACGTGGTCTCTAGAAAAACCACGTTCCTTTGAGGCTCCGTCCACACATGGGTGCCAGTATTTTTGTCAATGATGGCCCGTCACAGCCGTAATCCGCTACGCCACGCTGGCAATAGGCACAGTTTGAAAACGCCGCAGTTTTAAAGCAAAGATTACACTGCAACCGATTTTAAGGTCACTTCTCTCTCTTTTTTGCTTTGCCGGCATTTCGGCAGGGGTTTGAACCTCCCAATGCGGCCCCCCTTCTGTCTACGCCCATGATTAGACAAATCGAAATAAAATTTTTGTGTGCACAGTTGGGGTCCACGCAGTACAATTTTCGTGAAAACAAAGGGATGAAATCATAAAAAGTGTTTCGTACCAATATGTAGTCCAATTATCAATCTCTTTCATGTAATGGTTACAATGAGTAATATGTTGTTGTTGTGGTCTTCAGTCTTGAGACTGGTTTGATGCAGCTCTCCATGCTACTCTATCCTGTGCAAGCTGCTTCATCTCCCAGTACCTACTGCAACCTACATCCTTCTGAATCTGCTTAGTGTATTCATCTCTTGGTCTCCCTCTACGATTTTTACCCTCCACGCAGCTCTCCAATACTAAATTGGTGATCCCTGGATGTCTCAGAACATGTCCAACCAACCCATCCCTTCTTCTAGTCAAGTTGTGCCACAAACTCCTCTTCTCCCCAATTCTATTCAATACCTCCTCATTAGTTACGTGATCTACCCATCTAATCTTCAGCATGCTTCTGTAGCACCACATTTCGAAAGCTTCTATTCTCTTCTTGTCTAAACGATTTATCGTCCACGTTTCACTTCCATACGTGGCTACGCTCCATACAAATACATTCAGAAACGACTTCCTGACATTTAAATCTATACTCGATGTTAACAAGTTTCCCTTCTTCAGAAACGCTTTCCTTGCCATTTGCCAGTCTACATTTTATATCCTCTCTACTTCGACCATCATCAGTTATTTTGCTCCCCAAATAGCAAAACTCCTTTACTACTTTAAGTGTCTCATTTCCTAATATAATTCCCTCAGCATCACCGGACTTAATTTAACTACATTCCACTATCCTCGTTTTGCTTTTGTTGATGTTCATCTTATACCCTCCTTTCAAGACACTGTCCATTCCGTTCAACTGCTCTTCCAGGTCCTTTGCTGTCTCTGACAGAATTACAATGTAATCGGCGAACCTCAAAGTTTTTATTTCTTCTCCAGGGATTTTAATACCTACTCCAAATTTTTCTTTTGTTTCCTTTATTGCTTGCTCAATATGCAGATTGAATAACATCGGGGATAGGCTACAACCCTGTCTCACTCCCTTCCCAACCACTGCTTCCCTTTCATGCCCCTCGACTCTTATAACTGCTATCTGGTTTCTGTACAAATTGTAAATAGCCTTTCGCTCCCTGTATTTTACCCCTGCCACCTTCAGAATTTGAAAGAGAGTATTCCAGTTAACGTTGTCAAAAGGTTTCTCTAAGTCTACAAATGCTAGAAACGTAGGTTTGCCTTTTCTTAATCTTTCTTCTAAGATAAGTCGTAAGGTTAGTATTGCCTCACGTGTTCAGACATTTCTACGGAATCCAAACCGATCTTCCCCGAGGTCGGCTTCTACCAGTTTTTCCATTCGTCTGTAAGGAATTCGCGTTAGTATTTTGCAGCTGTGACTTATTAAACTGATAGATCGGTAATTTTCACATCTGTCAACACCTGCATTCTTTGGGATTGGAATTATTATATTCTTCATGAAGTCTGAGGGTATTTCGCCTGTCTCATACATCTTGCTCATCAGATGGTAGGGTTTTGTCATGACTGGCTCTCCCAAGGCTGTCAGTAGTTCTAATGGAATGTTGTCTACTCCGGGGTCCTTGTTTCGACTCAGGTCTTTCAGTGCTCTGTCAAACTCTTCACGCAGTATCATATCTCCCATTTCATCTTCATCTACATCCTCTTCCATTTCCATAATATTGTTCTCAAGTACATCGCCCTTGTACAGGCCCTATATACTCCTTCCACCTTTCTGCTTCCCCTTCTTTGCTTAGAACTGGGTTTCCATCAAAGCTCTTGATATTCATGCAAGTGGTTCTCCTTTCTCCAAAGGTCTCTTTAATTTTCTTGTAGGCAGTATCTATCTTACTCCTAATGAGATAAGCCTCTACATCCTTACATTTGTCCTCTAGCCATCCTTGCTTAGCCATTTTGCACTTCCTGTCGATATCATTTTTGAGACGTTTGTATTCGTTTTGCCTGCTTCATTTACTGCATTTTTATATTTTCATGAGTAATATAACTGATACATAATAGATGCCTCACACGTTTTTCGCAAGTATCAAAGTCTCCGGACTCGTGAAGTCGAACAAGTGCATTAAGTGATATTTAACGGTGTGAGTCGTATGATCACCGATGGGATCAGCAGTGGCATCTTCCGTGAAACAGACAGCTGCTTGACGCAGAACACAGGCGTGCGTGGCATGAGCTTCGTTGTACTATGCGGTGACGTGGCTGAAGGGCACGTAATCGGTTTGTGCCGTTTTTCATTTCCTTTTCGAAGGTGCCCTGGTTCTCGTACTGGACGCTTCAGGATTTCTTGGGTTCCTTTCGGCGCGAGTTTTCCTCTGACTTGTCTACTGTATAATTATTTACAAGTCATACGAGTAATCTTTAATTATTTTGTAATTTTCTGTTTAATACCGATTTTTACTTGCATACCAGCGAATATTTTTATTGCCTAACATCGGGTCCTAGTAACGCTCCGCAATCTCTCCACAGTGACAGCCGAATCAATGGCCCAGCTAAACTTGTTTGCTTGAGGCGCCTATTCATAACTTTACACAAAGTTACTTCGTAAGACTCGTGTACATGCGCCGACTTTGGTACACTGACGTCACAGATAGAACGAATACTGCGCCACAAATGCGTAAAGAAACCGTCTGTTCATTTGGACTCAACCGTAGTTTGCTCAACATTAGTCTCGCGGTGCCGGCCGCTGTGACCGAGCGGTTCTAGGCGCTTCAGTCCTGAACCGCGCTGCTACTACGGTCGCAGGTTCGAATCCTGCCTCAGGCATCGATGTGTGTGATGTCCTTAGGTTAGTTAGGTTTAAGTAGAATAAGATTTTCAATCTGCAGCGGAGTGTGCGCTGATATGAAACTTCCTGGCAGATTAAAACTGTGTGCCGGACCGAGACTCGAACTCCGGACCTTTGCCTTTCGCCAGCAAGTGCTCTACCACTGAGCTACCCAAGCACGACTCACGTCCCGTCCTCACATGTACTGGCAGAAGTAAAGCTGTGAGGACGGGGCGTGAGTCGTGCTTGGGTAGCTCAGTGGTAGAGCACTTGCCGGGGAAAGGCAAAGGTCCGGAGTTCGAGTCTCGGTCCGGCACACAGTTTTAATCTGCCAGGAAGTTTCATATTAGGTTTAAGTAGTTCTAAGTTCTAGGGGACTGATGACCTCAGATGTTAAGTCCCATAATGCTTAGAGCCATTTTGAAGTGTCGCGGTTATTAGCGATTCAAATGTGACGGTATTTTGTCACACATGAAAGTCGTACCGAGGAGCGGACAGAAGTTTTGACGCCAGAAGTTACCTGCCCAGAGGCTCCCCGTGCTCCTTGACATCTTGCGCAGTATCTCAAGATTTATGCTTCGAAACGATTCCTCAACAATGTCCCGGAGTTCATTAGTCTTGTACCGACTATGAGCCCCTTACAATGAGTTGGGTGCCGTGGTACGACCCGAAGTCTGTGATGTTCATTCGCACTCGGAGACCGCAGTTGTCCGATAATAACTGGTGCACAGCCTCTGATTTTCAAACCTTTTTTAATGTGGTGACGTACTGTTGACCCCGGTACTTCATCTCCCCTTTCGCGAATGGAGGGGGCTCGCTTCACGGAGCGGCGGCGGCGGCGGAATGTTCCCTTGCGCCCGCTGCGCGGCCTGCCTTCGACACTGCCTCAAACAAGAGCTCGTTTCTGGCATTCAGCGAGTGTGCATTACGGTGAAAGGAGCCTCGCCAAAGCGCTCTCTAAAGGCACTCATTATGTCGGCCCCTGTTTGCGGACGTTCTTCCACTGTCATTCACACACACACACACACACACACACACACACACACGCGCGCGCGCGCGCCCATCACTAATCCCTCCTCAGCGTAACATGGCCCGCTCACATCAGCTACGACTTCCCAACTGAAGTAATGCAGTACTGGAACAAAACAAAACAGTAGAACACCGACAGCGGCGCTTTTCTTCAGCCTCAGAGCAGGGATAACAACAAAAAAACTGTGTACTTCGCCAATAGCACAAACACAAGAATTCTCGGATACCCTAAATTGGTGCATTTAGTTTATTTTGTTCTCTTTATGGCACGGAAATGAAACCGTTTTAGGCGTAGGCTCCTGTATAAAATTTAAACAGCTGACTCCCCTCTATACTATCTACAAGTTCGTAACTGACGAGGGCGGGTCACGCCGTTGCGATCACAGGTTTACTTCAAACTTCGTACCCATGTAGTAGGCCATCAAAGCAACATAATGTGCAACTAATCTGGCAATTCAGAGAAAATCGCGAGATATGTTTTAGGCGTCTGTTACGTGGCTTAATGTATCTGTGCATAGGTGCCAGACATTAAGAGGCCGTGGTGGTCAACTGGTTCCTCTGTAATAAAAAAAACTGTGTGAATGGATTAACGATGAACTACAAGAAGCGTCTTGGGACATCCGCCCCGAGCAAATACAACGACCAATAACGAACCAAGAAAAGAGAATTAAAAGTGGTCAGCGTTCGAGCTACGGAAGACGAACGTGTGTCAGGCGACGGTTCGACTCAAGTTAATTTTTAATCTATCCTATCGGAAGAAAGAGAAATTTTTCATCGAGATGTGTTTTACCTTATGAAACTCTGAACATTCACAGTAAATGCGGGAAAACTACATTGATTCGATATAGTAGACGCCGTTTCAATTTATGTTTTCCATGTCTGTTCGACAAATAGCACCCTGCAACTTGTGACGTCGAGAGCACACCCGACGAGTACTTGTACGTCACTCTTGTGGTCTGCCACACAGTGGCTTACTATATTACTGAATGACGTCATTCGCATCGTTATTTATCGGGGTTTGGCTTGGGCTTTCCAAACCTATCCCTCGTCCTTCAAATTTAATTAAAAATAGTGAATAGACAAATAACATATAAAATTCACTAAAACTTCATGAAAATATACGTGGTTTTTTTCACTATGTTACCTCTTCATTGCCATATAAATTGATCAATGTGACCAGTGACGAAAAAATATAGATTAAAAAGTAAGTGGTGGCGGGATTGGAACCCTCACCACGTCTACGCCCCTCTTTCAATGCGCGAACTGTAACCGCTTGACTACGGTGACTTTTTACAGCCGGCTCCTTTGCACAGAAACATGATGTACACAGTAGGAGCGGAAAACTTCTCTCGCAATTGCCAGAGTGGTGCGCCTTACTCCTTTCACATTATGTTGTTTTAATGGCCTCCTGAAGGTGTACAAAGTTGGAAGTGAATCAGTGATGCCAACGTCGTGGCCTCCCGTTGTAATATAGTTACACCACACGTCTGTATTTGGCAAGCTACCTTACGGTGTGTGGCAGAGGGTATTCTGTGTGTCACTACCATTTTGCCATTCCTTTTCCCATCAACTCTAGAACACTAAAGGAGGGAGGGGGCTAGACGAGGGGTAGGAATGTTACATTGCTACTAAACCAACTCGGCCATCGCAAAGTTCACTTCAAATGGTTCAGATGGCTCTGAGCACTATGGGACTTAACATCTGAGGTCATCAGTCCCCTAGAACTGAGAACTACTTAAACCTAACTAACCTAAGGACATCACACACATCCATGCCCGAGGCAGGATTCGAACCTGCGACCGTAGCAGCAGCGCGGTTCCGGACTGAAGCACCTAGAACCGCTCGGCCACAGCGGCCGGCCAAAGTTTACTCCTCCACATTTTATTGAAAGCAAGACATAATTTATAGGTTATGCATTAGTTTGTCACAATTACTAGATCTCCGATGGTATGTTACATCTCAAACCAAGCACAGAATGTTCCTACTGCAACCGTGAATTTAACGAGGGTTTAATAATCTAGGGTTGATGAAAAGTGGCGGGACGAGCGGCAATAAGCCTGTAATGTTTTTCTTGGATTTTGTCGTCGTGGCTACTTCGCCATGTGTGTGCGAGAGAAGGTACTACGCCGCTCGGCTGTTGTCGGCACGTGCACTCCGGAATTTTAGGAATAACACTGTCTCTGCTGCACAACCTCTCTCTTCTAGCATCGTTCACCGCAGCCGCTTAAACATCTAGCGCAGGAGTAGTCAGCAATTTTTTACCTACCTTCCACTTTCATGTGTCTGTTAGTAATAAAATGGTCTAAGCGCCCACCGGTTGCACGGTAATAATGATTTATAAATTACGAAAGTAACTTTACTTTATAAAATTTATACAGCAGAGTTACAGCAAGTTAAAGCATATAAAAATAATTACTTACCAAATACTTGATGTTAAAAATTTGCGCATGCTAAATGGAATTGTGACGAAACGCGACGTTCACCATTGGATCTTATGTATCTCTTCTATTAATCCTAGTTGGTAAGGGTCCCAGTCTAAGGAACGGTCGAGAAAGTATTTTGTAAGCCACTTCATTCACGGATGAGTTAGGTTTTCTCAACATATTTAGAGTGGAACTCAGCCTTCCATCTGCTTTTGTTACGTGGCTACTCCACTTCAGAAAGGTTGCTGCAAGGTATATTACGGTAGTTACTGTTTTCAGTGGATGATGGCCAACTGGGAGCAGTAGCGGGTCCCTCGGCACAACACGTCGACTGGCGACGCCTGCGTCAGACGGCGGGCGTCTACTGTCTTGCAGGCAGCAGCAGCAGCGGCAGCACGCACACCTGACGCTTTCGTCTCGATGAGGAGGACGTGCCGAGCTCCGTCTGCTGGGAAGAACCTGGTCCATGACCGCTAAGCTCGTAGTTTATTCGCTAAAAGACAACGCAGAACAGAGTGGAAGGCCTTCGGCGAGTCGAGGAACGCAGCATCAACCTGGGCGCCCTGCATCTGAGAGAGAGAGCCGAATTCCAAAAACGTCTCTGTTTTGCGGAATACAAGCTGGTTCCTATAAAGGGGATACTCGTTTCCACAAGCGTTACACTGCGTGAGCATTAAGCGTGTTCTACCATCTTACAACACATTAAGGTCGACGATACAGGCCTGTAATTCGCTGTTGGAGTGACCTACGACAAACTAGTGTTAGGAAGGGAGCATTTCCTTCGGGTAATCTCTGCTGGCTCTGAAGGGATCTCGTCGGGTCCACGTGACTTCCCAATGTCGAACGACTTGAGTCGAATCTCTACTCTGCGATCACTGAACTCAGTATCTGGAATTTCGGCGTTCGTGCGGCGATTGACAGCATGAATCGTACTACGGCGTTCGGAAATGAAACAATCACGAAAGACGGAATTCCGTACTTGGGCCTTCTCTCTGTTTTCTTCTACGCATTTCGGTTCCGTTAGTATGCCACGGTAGAACATTCCTTTTTTTTGTGAGTCGTCGGATTCTCTATCTACAACACAAAAAAGGGAGGTAGTTTAGCGACTAAGCACCTACTCAAATAGCCACTGGCAGAGGGGAGCAGGAGACCGCGCCTGCCCGGCGGTCGTGTTACGGCACGGCGCGCGGAACCTGAGGAAACGGAGAGTTTGGCGGCGTCATCATTATCCCTGCCGCCCTGCTGAGGTGTTTCAGGGTCCCTCGTTAACGACTTTGCCGGAGGCTCGCCATTAGCAGGGACTACAGGAGGGCGGTCCTGGGGCGCCGAAGGGTCAAATATCGCAGCTGGTCAAGCCCGGGGCAATTTCTGGTCCAAATGAGAACAGTGCCGTCTGTCTTGCGCAGAGAAATGCCCCGTAGCGTACAAGCGGTGAGATAGCAAAACAGAATTTTAGGCGGTACCGTAATTTTGTTAACTACTTCTCCCGTGGGACGAAAAAGAAAATCTGACCTCAGGCAAAGAAGAGTGAAAAAAAGACGGACCTCTGTCAAACTACTACTCTCTAGCAGGTCCCGCTGTGCTAATTTTTTTCCCAGTTTGTTAGCAAATTAGCACCATCGCAACATGTAGCATTTGATCTGATCAACCTTGCCGCGAAAGTACTGTTCAATGCTGCGGAAAGCTACATACGTATGAGGAGTGATTAAGTGTTCTTTCGCGCCTTGGGTTTACCAGGATTAAATGTTGCTTTACGAAAAGCAGACACATTCCGCTCTCAGTAACTATTCCTAGATGGAGTAGTAAATGTCCCCATAGTCTATCCAGATCCCTCCTAACAGTTTACGGCGCTTGTTCTTTCTCGCGTACTTTCGTTTCGTGCTTTACCTGAACACTTAATTTTTAACACTAGCATTCCATGAAACAAACAAGATTATATATCGAATGTCTTTCGTACTTGTCACTTAAACAGACATTTCGTTGCGAGGTATATCCACGACACTGTGCGCAGTGGTCGTGTTTCTGTCCCCACTTGTTATGCGGGCCTCTCGCGCAGACGGGCACAGCGGAGAGGGCCTGCGTTTTACTCTTCGCAGCCGAGAGATTTCTACATCTTACGTTTTTCGGTGTGTTATTTGTTTGTTTCAAGTGCGGGTACAATAATTTGTTTCTGATGCTCGATGACAAAAAAATATTAGTTTACAAAACAAAAGAAGATAAATTATACTGAAATTTTATGCTCGCTAATTTAAGCACTTGAATGAAGCAGACAAAGTCAGAAACATGAGATGTAAGATAAATGATAAAATACTGGAGGAAGTTTAGTTAGAAGTAATAAAAAAACTTGGCAACAAAGGAGACGGTAATGAAATGAGGGAACGGTAATGGTGTAATGGTATTAGCATAAGTAAAAGTATTGGCAAATATAAGGTAACTTGGAATATGTAATGAGATTGTGGTGGCTGTGTTTTGATAAATGGGAGCACAGAGGTTTGTGCGTGCATATCTTTGGTGTGTGTGTGTGTGTGTGTGTGTGTGTGTCTGTGTGTGTGTGTGTGTGTGTGTGTGAGAGAGAGAGAGAGAGAGAGACAGAGAGAGAGAGAGAGAGATAGTAGAGTCGAAGACACAAGACAGTTGGACAAGGGTTAGTAGAAATCTGCTTCTCAGGATGTCTCCGCATATGGGGACTAAACGTTGGATCTGTCGAGCACGTCAGTTCTACCACAGAATAATATACGGGGAAACTGTGTAAACCGTAACCTAACAGGCGCACAAAGAGAGAGCTAAGGTCTTCAGTAGCCAAAAGCTCTTGGCAGAGGTGTTTACAGGAGAAGGCCGCAGAGCGCCGCGGTAAGTGATTGTGTGTGTGTGTGTGTGTGTGTGTGTGTGTGTGTGTGTGTTTTTGTGTGCGTGTGTTACAGCAGCGGGCGTTCCTCAGGAGATTGATTGAACGCTTCCTCTTCCGCCGCCAGCGGCTGTAAACATTCGTCTGCCGTTCACTGCGAAGCTAACGCAAGGGAGGTGTGTCCGCGTCTGTCGCATTATCTTCGGAGCAGCAGGCGTGCGTATTCCTCAGCTATAGGAAAAGCCCGTACAGCGCCTGAAGCGACAGAGGGTGAGCGATTCTTTTGTCATTACTGTCGCGTCATCAGGCCTGCATTCCTCTCACACTGTGCTAGGCTTTTCATCTCTACACATTCACTAAAACATGTTTCACGCCATCGCGCGCGCGCGCGCGGGCACACACACACACACACACACACACACACACACTACCCTATGATATTAACTCTTTAGTCTGCCGTGCTTTGATACTTTTCAACCTATGAAGAGCTTCTTACTAATATAGTAACAACAATTAGACTTTTCTGGTACTTGTCTAGGAGATGTAAATTCTCCTCCTCTGATGTATTGAGAGGTGGCATGAGCCCCCTCTCATATTTCTATCTTACTCTGAGTAATTCGATTTTCCTCTCTAATTGCATGCGGTGAAAAGTTGCTATTCCTTCACATGCGGACTTCCCACGCAGCGTCTCTCGTCATCCGGGTGGTTCGGTGACAGGCGGGCACTGCTGATCTTGAAACGGTTAAGCCGACGGGTGTGAGGGAGTCGAGTGAATGCTTCCCAGACGCCGACATTGTCATAAGAGCGCGTGCGACACGCCCACACGGAGCGGCTGGGCTACCTGCGAGGCGTGGGAATGACTTGTGTTCCCAGGCAGTCTTGGCGGACAAATTCCCGCGTTTTCTGCAAAATCATAACTCTGATTGGCTTGCTCAGGGGATAGCTCCGTGACGTAGCAAAATCGGCGCAGAAATTGGCACCAAGTATCTCCATTGGTGGAATGGTAGTGCTTCGGCAATAGAGTGGAATTTTCTGCCGGTTTTCGAGTTGCTGATTGGAACGTTTAACCACGGTCACTGTCACGGGGGCGGTAATGTTCTGTGTTCGGCTTGTACGGGTGCTCTTGAGAGGGTCGGCTCTCGCCTTTAGGTCGGAGTACGTTACAAGACTGAGCTCTCGCTGCTCTGGACAGCCTGCCCTCCGTTGGCTCTCTAATATACTTTCATTTAAGTGTAACTGTTTGACGAAGTTTCTGAAGTTTCGACTTCAACGTAACTTTCAGAGTACAGTTGGCAATTGAGCGTCCTGCGTACAAGCGGCCTATGTTGTCCATCTTGAGCAGTTTTGGCTAAAGTTGACTGTACCGGAGTTACTGTGTGACTTCGCTTGTTAAAATCAATCACTGTACCTTCAGTGATTGTGTGGCGAGCCTTCTTTGTCTCCCTCAGAGGCGCATTTGTATTGATATGAAGTCTTTAGCCTGGAACAACCAGACCAGGATAATTTGTTTCGGGCTATACTCGCGACATTATCATCACCATGACTGGACGTCGAAGCACCCAGCCATCGCTTCCGGTACGCCAGATCGTGTCCTCGCAGTTAAGAAGACAGCTTGGTAATGTTCGTCCGCAGCACCGGCAAATCAGGGAATTTTCCTCTGTAATAATCAGAGCTCAGCAGAGCGCGCCTGTTCCCGTCTTTTCTTACGTGGTTCTGTCTTGGATGTTCATTGCCTGAGTTCTCCCTACTGTATCAGCAATTAATGTTGGGTTGGCTGGGTGTTTCTCTTAAGATTTGAGTTGCAAGGAATTGGCTCCACATACCACTTGGTCATAAACGTCACAAACTAGTTTATGGACAACTTCACCTTCACAGCATTTATTTGAGTATCCAATTTGACGTATTGTAAATGTTTCATGTGTTTTGTTTATTATTTTGAGTTTAGTCATAATAAATGAAATTGTTATTTTGGACAGAACTTTCAATCTGTGGATCGGTAAAGCAACCCTTTCATTTCTCACTACGTTAATGAAACTTTCCTTTATCAAATTAATTTCTATCAAATTAAATTACTGCAGGTGCCCAACTCTTTTCTACCCCACTTGCAGGGTCGATTACACTCAGTTCGCGTTTCTTTTTGATCCATGTGCCACAGCAAAAGTCGGAGTTAGAAAAGGAGGGGGGGGGGGGGGGGCTTAGAGCATCATTTCCATATGAAGATTCTAGAAGAATTTAGTGTTAAATACACTGCTAGCCCCGGCACCTCGCAGTATTTCGATTTGCATCTACGACAGCAGTCGTTGTTCATCGTTGCTGTTAATAATAAAAATATCTGTACAAACAGAGCAAACAGCGTACATGTAATATTAAAGCTTCACCGTTTGCATAAAATGTATACGAAGAGTATAATACGAAAATGAAGCTAGAACTGCTTCCCCCCCCCCCCCCCCCCCGCCCCCTCGGCAGCTGTCGGGGCATATCATTTCCATACCAGGCAGTTCGCACTAAGTTTTTTTGTCCTCTCAATATTGTGTAAAGTATCTAAATGGTTCAAATGGCTCTGAGCGCTATGGGACTTAACATCTGAGGTCATCAGTCCCCTAGAACTTAGAACTACTTAAACCTAACTAACCTAAGGCCATCACACACACCCATGCCCGAGGCAGGATTCAAACCTGCGACCGTAGCGGTCGCGCGGTTCCAGGTCGGCAAAGTATCTAAGACACACGTTCTGAAAACCATAAAAACGGCACTCCAGATACGAAAATAAACTTGCAAACGACAAACTTCGGCAGTGAAACGCCGTCAGTGAGGAAGGAACACTTTGCCGCCATTGCTTGATCTACGTAATCGTTCCTGAAAAGTCTACAATGTGGTGACACTTGCGCACATCCTAGTGAATCGTACCGAGAGACTTAAACATTTAGGATGTCTTTACTGCAGTGGATATAATTGGTAATGGCGGAAAGAAAAACGTACCTTTAACGTTCTCAAAACATTGTCAAACGTTGATTAGTGACGCATCAAAGCATAAGAGAGATAACAGCGACAGACAATGGAGGGTGTGGGTCCAACACATGCTTGCAATCAGCGGATCGTGAAAGTCGACGGTTCCCACAGCTCAGCTACTTGTGGAGGACACGTCTCCAAATAGCCGCTACACGCGGTGCTAACATTTCGAGGCACAGCCTAGCATGGTGAAGCTGTTTGAAAAACATCAATCGATATCTAGAGTTATAAAAAAGTTGCTGAAGTTAAAATCTTCTGGGTTATTAGGCCGCGTCATTTTTTTTTTTTTCTAAAATGTTCGACGTTTGGACCCCTCT
The DNA here is from genome assembly GCF_021461385.2 of Schistocerca piceifrons. NCBI lineage: Eukaryota > Metazoa > Arthropoda > Insecta > Orthoptera > Acrididae > Schistocerca > Schistocerca piceifrons. The sequence goes on from NC_060145.1 coordinate 18,005,033, forward strand.
GCTGGGATCTTCCTCAGGATCTTTTGGTGTCCACTACTGCTAGAACAGTCATTTTTTTTTTTTCTAAAATGTTCGACGTTTCGATCCCTCACCTGGGATCTTCCTCAGGATCTTCTGGTGTCCACTACTGGTAGAACAGTGTTCTAGTTTCTAAAATGTTCGACGTTCGACTGTTCTAGCAGTAGTGGACACCAAAAGATCCTGAGGAAGATCCCAGTAGAGGGGTCGAAACGTCGAACGTTTTAGGAAAAAAAAAAATGACGCGGCCTAATAACCCAGAAGATTTTAACTTCAGTGACAACGGCCACGAAATCCTAGAGACTTGTATAAAAAAGTTGATTGTCATTATTTAAATCTATATGCAAAACATTCTGTATCGTTTCTGATAATTTAAATTATGTAATACATCATGGACGAAAAACTTTAAATCTATGTTTGGGGGCGGCGCTGCCTCCGGCGCTGGCGCGGAGGTGGACCGTAAGCTGTGCAGCGATAAGCGGGGGTGCACGTGGGGCCGGCGGGGGGCGCACAGGCGGCTGGCTGGAGGCGGCGTCAAACTCGCCGGCGCCGGCCGGTGCGGCGGGCGCGCCGCATATCGACCCAGCTGTCTGTCGACCTGACCGCCAAACAGCGTCGACTCGGCAGCCGGTAGGGCGACGGCCGGGCGCTGCCTCGCTCTTCAAGCAGCCGTGGCTGGAACGGCGCCGTGTGCTCGAGCAGCGGCTCTCTCTGCAGCCTGTCGCCTTTTGAAGCCCGTTCACGCGATCGACTTCCCGGACAAATCAGAATTCTCGTTGTGGGTGTGCCGCCACGTGCTTGCGTGTAAACCGGCAGCCAATCACGTCACGAATGGGAGAGTGGCGCCAATGATCATCTGCCTTTGCCGAGTATCTACATTACTGAGCGAGCATCCCGCGGCCGAGCGGTTCTAGGCGCTTCACTCTGGAACCTCGCGACCACTACGGTCGCAGGTTCGAATCCTGCCTCGGGCATGGATGTGTGTGATGTCCTTAGGTTAGTTAGGTTTAAGTATTTCCAAGTTCTAGGGGACTGATGACCTCAGATGTTAAGTCCCATAGTGCTCAGAGCCATTTGAACCATTTGAGCATTCCGGAGCACAGCCCCACGAACACCAGAAATTTGATTTTCGTTACATCGTGTAATTATTGAACGAATTTAAAAATTTAAAATGTTGTCAGCATTTTAAGCGTCAGGCGGCGCTGAAAAGCGTGTCAGCTCGTGATTAAGTACCCGTGTCCGTCTGTAAGTACTCTCGCTCGCAGCTCAATTCGAGCTGTAACAAAAATGCGTTGACATGTGTTGCAACCTACTGCTACAAACACCTTTATAGCTGCAGTATTTACACTGAAGCAGCTCAAATCGCCGAGCCCACGTATCCAAAAAAAGGAAATTCAAATCCAGAGGAAAATAAACGAAACAGGGGGAAGTGAGACTTGAAGATGTAGAGCTTCGGCGAATACTTCACAACTGTAACGTTATTTCAAATGTATCGTTTGTTTTGCGGTCCAAGCTGAGAATTTAATTTTTCATTTTATTGCTAGTCTCGATGAAAGCAGGTAACGTTCGGATAATTTTACACTGTGATTTATTTTTAGATCTGAAGATGATCAACTTTGGTCGAAGCTAGCCATATTATAATTATATAAAAAAAATAAAGAGTGCGACTAGAAGGCAAAATAAACGACAAATTATTAAAGAAATTCAGCGTGTATCGCAGGATGCAATCAGTGAGGCTTGATAATCGTGTGAGTGAGCTGCGACTTTTCCTCGGGATGTAGGCCAGGGTAGCACACAATGTTTTGGAGAGCGTCTCTTGTAGTCGAGGGGCCTGCCGATAAAGTCCGGAGGCAGTGCAGCAGGGCGACACGACGAACTCGGCAGAGTGTGGCTGGGACAGGCGTCGGTGTGCGGCACGCACGCTGCCACGCAGAGCAAATCGGGCCGGCGGACGAGCACACGCAGCGGGCGGCCAGCGTACAGCCGTTACACGTGCTGTGCTGCAGGAGACAGGCAGAGTTTGCACAGCGCGCCGTCCACTGCGCCGGTCACCCGGCAACAGTGCATAATGAATGAGAGTCGAGAGCCCCCACACCGCCTCCCAGCCTTTATCGCTGTCTGCACGCACAGCCCAAAACGTGGCGGGCCAGGTGCGTCCCTTTAAACCGCAGCTGCTGCACCAGCTTCCCGCTAGCCTGGTCTGCATGAACAAGGGGCGCCCAGCCTGCGTCTCTCGGTCACCTCCATCACGTCTTACGCATCCAAATCATAAGCTGAGTGACTATACCGGCACCGAAACGGAATAGTACACTGCTGGCCACTCAAAGTGAAAACGCTGAAGGAAGCATCGAGCAGATACTGCACCGAGACAACTCTCTGCTGCGCGACAGATTCAGACAGGCAGCTCGTCTGTCCTACGACGAGGCGGAACACTCCCGAACAGGCTCACTCAGGACTCGGGCCACCAAATGCATCGCAGGTCGACCACGCTACGCTAGAGATGGGCAAACTCGCTCATCCTTGGGAACTAGTTCACTGCTGATCGTTCTTTTTTGGGAACCGTTCATTTTTACTCGTTCACTGTTCATTTGTGCTTGGTATACGGTTCTTATGAAAAACTGAAAACTAGTAGTGTAGGTGAGTGAAGGATGGAGGGCACCAAGGGGGGGCACTTGCCTCCCCCCTGGAGTACAGAGATTTTATTCATTACAGAATTCTTACACACTTTTAGAAGTAATTTCTGTGATTCTGCAGAACCTCTCGTTTAGCCAACTGTAGCCTTGTGTGGCTGGTTACAGGGAAATATATAGGGTGGCGCACGGAAAATCGGCCCCGAGTACAGACTGCTCGCCAATTACGGACGATGTGTTGCCCGTTACGAGCAGGCACAACAAACAGACAAACATGTAATAATTAGGCAGTGAAGAAATAACAAGCTAATGGAAGCAACAATTGCGAAACAATCGAAGACGATGTGTAGAGAGCTGGAGAACCTCACGCGACACGCACTGGCTATATTTCATGTAGTCTTGTAAACTTAATGGTGGTTGTTTCCCAACTTAATAGACCACAAGTGTCTTGTATAAAATTCTTCGTTTCCACTTCCACTACATAGCTACGCTACGTTGTAAACAATAATCGTTTACACCCTATATATACTTCACGTTGTCTCTGAGTTCGTAGGCGAAGTAGAGACTTTATGGAAGCAAAAAATAAAAATGTGGTTTTCTCATACCTGCGTCACACGCCTAGTAAAAATTAGGTTTTTATGTTGCGTTATTAAAGTTAATGCAGCAATAACAATAATAATAATAATAATAATAATAATAATAATAATAATAATAATAAAGTTCGCAGTAATAAAGTTTTTGGTTTGAAAGCTCCTTTTGAACAAATGTTATTGAGATAATAAGTAAATACGATTTTATGGCAATCTATGTCTTTTCAAATGGAGAGGCACCGCTTTTCCTACTGAGCCAAAATGACCCAGAACCCACTTTTTTTTCCCAAAGAAACAAAACTAGCAGGTAATGCAAATTGGAAACAACCAAACTTAAAAATAATTAGAGCCTTCCTAATTGTGATGTTTTGTATATGAAAGATACACGAAAATCGTTTTATATGAATTTTCTTACACTACAAATTAAGCAAATTATTGAAAGTTAGTTGCTAAATCAAGTCGATGAAACCAAAAAAATAGATGAATAACAAAAAAAAAAAACTTGCCTTGTTATAAGTATGTTTTCTGCTGTTCATCGATATAATGAAGTGAGCTGATATGCCCTTTTGTTACCTGAAAAGACGTATCTATTACGTACAACGTAATTTTTATGTAATTTACGTAACTATAAAATACTTTTTGATTATCGGTCGTGGACGCTGAATAGCCAGACCCAAGTGGAAGAACAGTTTGGAACACATGTAAAACGGGCGAGCGCAGTGAACGAAACGAACAACTGGATACTGAACTAACTAGGAGCAGTCGGCAGTGGAACTGAGACAGGTGGTCATGCGAAGAAGGACGAGTGCGGCCGTGGGAGACCGAGACTGAGACGAGCACGCGACCGAGGCTGGAACGAGAACTGCCCAAGTGTCCGCCGCGACCGAAGTGAACTATGAACCGATCGTTCCTCGTTCCCGGGAACTATAAGTAGACCGCCGCGACCGAAGTGAACTATGAACCGATCGTTCATAGGAATTCGTTCCTCGGTCCTATCGTTCATCTTGGTGAACCGTTCCTTTGCACCCGTTCGTTCGCGAACCACCCATCTCACGACCACGCGTGGCCCGACCTGTTGCGGGAGTAGACACCTCCTAACAAGAAGTGCCGCAGGAGTAGCGCACCAGACGGTTAGCTTGCGGCCAGGATAGGCTTGTCATTTTCAGCGACCACCCGAGTGGACATACTGGAATCGTTCTTTCGTGCGGTTGTTTTGCGGAAGCAGCTTCAGTATGCCTCGCAGACGATAGCGAGCGCCTTCCGAGCGCATTTCGCTCTTCGACCGAGGAAGCATAGTTGCCTATAGGGATTGCCGGCTATCCTTCAGAGAAACCAGCGCTCAGCAGAGTCCGCGCGTACCACTCGACGTCGTCTGCAGCAGAGTGGACTGTCCGCAAGTCGTCCGTTGCTGCCTTTGCCACTGGGTCAAAAGCCACGCGTTTGCGCCGGCAGTGGTGCATTGGACGATGGACACCGACAACCGAATGGAAGGACACCGGTTTTACCGGCGAATACCGATTCTGCCTGCACCAACACGACGATCGGATTTACGTCTGTAGACGTCATGATGACGTACTGTTGTACTGTTGCCTTGTGCATCACCATACTGGTCCCTGCACCCTGTACTGCGGTTTGAGGAGGTATTAGTCTCCACTCCGCTCCACCCTGTAGTACGCATTTCGGATACACTAACCAGGTAGCGTTTCATGTCTGAATTGTTGGAGCCTGTTGTCCTCCCACACCTTCGGAGCTTTCCGACGGCCACATTGGAAACGAGCGTCTGGCGCCATTGGCCGGAGGCCTCTGACGGGGCAGGTCCGGCCGCCTTGGTGCAGGCCTTACTACATTCGACGCCACAACGGGCCACCTGCACGCCGAATGGGGATGAAATGATGATGAAGACAGCACAACACCCTGAGCGGAGAAAATCCCCGACCCAGCCGGGAATCGAACCCGGGCCCGTCGGACGACAATCCGTCACGCTGACCACTCAGCTATCGGGGCGGACGACGGCCACATTGCAACAGTGTAACGCGCGACCACACGTGGCATGCAGTGTTCGCCGCTCCTTCGTCGCCCTTCATACAGGATTGCTGCCTTGGCCTTCCTGTTCTCCCGATCTCTCGCGTATCCAAAACGTCTGGTCGATGGTTGCGTAGCGACTGGCCCAGAATACACCACGCGATGGTACACCAGATCAACTCTGGCAATATGTGGAAGAAGCGTGAGGTGCTGTACCCGAACAACACATCCATAAAATAGCCCCTTTCATGCAATGCCGAGACGTGTAGAGCGGTTATAGCCAGTAATAGCGACGACGCTCGTACTGATTCCGTCATTGGCTATCTACAGTTCGTGTTGTATTTCGGGTGACCAGAAGTGTATTGGTTGACATTGTCAACGTTGACGAAAAGTGATCTGTCGTAATGTTTATACTACGGACGCTACGCCCAGTATCGACGGAAAGCATCGGTTTGATTCCCGTTGCAAATAAAATGATTTTTAAAGCATAATTTTACCTGCCCATTCGATAGAGCGGTACCTGATTAATCTAGTGCGATGTTGGTTTCATCGAAATGTGTTAACAGGGACAGTAAAAGGTGATAAAACCCGAATAATACAGGGTGTTTCAAAAATGACCGGTATATTTGAAACGGCAATAAAAACTAAACGAGCAGCGATAGAAATACACCGTTTGTTGCAATATGCTTGGGACAACAGTACATTTTCAGGCAGACAAACTTTCGAAATTACAGTAGTTACAATTTTCAACAACAGATGGCGCTGCGGTCTGGGAAACTCTATAGTACGATATTTTCCACATATCCACCATGCGTAGCAATAATATGGCGTAGTCTCTGAATGAAATTACCCGAAACCTTTGACAACGTGTCTGGCGGAATGGCTTCACATGCAGATGAGATGTACTGCTTCAGCTGTTCAATTGTTTCTGGATTCTGGCGGTACACCTGGTCTTTCAAGTGTCCCCACAGAAAGAAGTCACAGGGGTTCATGTCTGGCGAATAGGGAGGCCAATCCACGCCGCCTCCTGTATGTTTCGGATAGCCCAAAGCAATCACACGATCATCGAAATATTCATTCAGGAAATTAAAGACGTCGGCCGTGCGATGTGGCCGGGGACCATCTTGCATAAATCACGAGGTGTTCGCAGTGTCGTCTAAGGCAGTTTGTACCGCCACAAATTCACGAAGAATGTCCAGATAGCGTGATGCAGTAATCGTTTCGGATCTGAAAAATGGGCCAATGATTCCTTTGGAAGAAATGGCGGCCCAGACCAGTACTTTTTGAGGATGCAGGGACGATGGGACTGCAACATGGGGCTTTTCGGTTCCCCATATGCGCCAGTTCTGTTTATTGACGAAGCCGTCCAGGTAAAAATAAGCTTCGTCAGTAAACCAAATGCTGCCCACATGCATATCGCCGTCATCAATCCTGTGCACTATATCGTTAGCGAATGTCTCTCGTGCAGCAATGGTAGCGGCGCTGAGGGGTTGCCGCGTTTGAATTTTGTATGGATAGAGGTGTAAACTCTGGCGCATGAGACGATACGTGGACGTTGGCGTCATTTGGACCGCAGCTGCAACACGGCGAACGGAAACCCGAGGCCGCTGTTGGATCACCTGCTGCACTAGCTGCGCGTTGCCCTCTGTGGTTGCCGTACGTGGTCGCCCTACCTTTCCAGCACGTTCATCCGTCACGTTCCCAGTCCGTTGAAATTTTTCAAACAGATCCTTTATTGTATCGCTTTTCGGTCCTTTGGTTACATTAAACCTCCGTTGAAAACTTCGTCTTGTTGCAACAACACTGTGTTCTAGGCGGTGGAATTCCAACACCAGAAAAATCCTCTGTTCTAAGGAATAAACCATGTTGTCTACAGCACACTTGCACGTTGTGAACAGCACACGCTTACAGCAGAAAGACGACGTACAGAATGGCGCACCCACAGACTGCGTTGTCTTCTATATCTTTCACATCACTTGCAGCGCCATCTGTTGTTGACAATTGTAACTACTGTAATTTCGAAAGTTTGTCTGCCTGAAAATGTACTGTTGTCCAAAGCATATTGCAACAAACGGTGTATTTCTATCGCTGCTCGTTTAGTTTTTATTGCCGTTTCAAATATACCGGTCATTTTTGAAACACCCTGTACCTGCCCATTCGTTAGAGCGGTACCTGATTAATCTAGTGCGATGTTGGTTTCATCGAAATGTGTTAACAGGGACAGTAAAAGGTGATAAAACCTGAATAACAACCAGCACACTCCGGCGGCTCGAATGCAGCGCTACTGAGCCGCTGCTGGATTGCACATGATTCGTTCTTCGTGTTTCACTGTCGCTATTAATACATATCGAGAACAGAAATATCGCACTACATTAATCTGGTTCCGCTCTATCGAATGGGCTCGCAATGCAAAAGTGAAATTGCAATATCTGCCGAAACACTAGAGAATATGCGCATGACGGCGCCCGAAACGGAAGATGACAGAGAAAAGGCCAAAATATGGAATTCGGTCTTCCGAAAGTGGTTAACAGCGAAAGTTCGTTGTACGATTCCTGCTTCCAATTGTCTTACGAATCCCGAAGCGGTATTTCTTGAGACAAGTTATACTGGAATAAAAAAATGAACAAAAATCGGTGGACAGTGAAGAGCAGAATAAAGAAACCATTTGCAACACACGTGCGCAAGTACTGATAGTTCCGTACAACGCTTTCACATAGAATACCGTGAAAAATTGTCATCATTTCGGTACGAACCCAGGACCCGTGGTACGACTATCTAACGCTCTATGAACTTCCCCACGAAAGCTATAAATATTAGAAACTCACAGTTACGCTTTTATTGTGCTCCGTAAAACTGGTGTTAATTTTAATTTACGCTTACTCCTGTTCTGCAGGACGACAGCACATCATACGAAGTAAATTAGTGCCTTCGTTGATACTCTATTGACATACAACGTTCGGTACAGACATGAGAGGTCTGGGTGTCAGTGGCTTGGACTGGCCAAGTCCTCGGTAGGTTGCCGGCGTACGTGGCACCAGAGATCACGCAGTTCCAGGCCAGTCCTCTATGGAAGATCAGATCGGGCAAATTTCGTGGCAAAGACGTCAACTTGAGTGACATCACGCTCCTCAAACCACTGTAACACAATTCTGGCCCCGTCACAAGCACATTTGTCCAATTGGAGATATCTTCGCCGACGGCACAGACATCCAGCATCACGGATTGCAGGTGGTCCGCAGTAACGTTTATGTATTCGAAATGTGTCAATGTGCCTTCGATTGCTACCACGGGTCCCGTGGCAGCGCACGTGAAGATCAGGCGACACCTTTCCACCGGTCCACGGCACAGTCTCGATGATCCTGTGTCCACTACAATCGTAATTAACGGTGCCGTTCAATCGACAGGGGAAGCCTTAGGGATCGTCTGCGGTGGAGCCCAACGATCAACAGTGTGCGGTGAACGATGCGCTCCGAAACACTCGCGCTGCACCGGCGTTGTCAGATCTGCCATAGGTCGCCGACTCTCCTCGTTTACAGAGCGAGCGAGCCTTTGACCACAACGCTCCGTGACGAGGAGTGGACATCAACACCTACCACCGTCTCCGACTGGTGATTTCACCGTCCACCAACCATTTTCCACAGGTGATGAAAACGGTGACACGCTAACAGCTTCGCCGTTTCCGAGATGCTCGATGTCAGATTCCGGCCCGCAACAGTCAGTCCTTTGTCGGTGGATTTACATATTTGCGGCCCCTTTCGACCGTACCGACCCGTCTGTGTCTGTTCCGCTTATATACCTTCACAATCTCGTAACCTGACCACGACACCACCAGGCGTTGCCGAACCTCGCGGTGGACCGGGATCATAACTCTTTGGCCCATCTGTTGTATGGCCCATCAGTTTATCTAGACATCACAGCATGTTGTTGTGGTCTTCAGTCGTGAGACTGGTTTGATGCAGCTCTCCAGGCTACTCTATCCTGTGCAAGCTTCTTCATCTCCCAGTACTTACTGCAACCTACATCCTTCTGAATCTGCTTAGTGTATTCATCTCTTGGTCTCCCTCTACGATTTTTACCCTCCACGCTGCCCTCCAATACTAAATTTGTGATCCCTTGACGCCTCAAAACATGTCCTACCAACCGATCCCTTCTTCTAGTCAAGTTGTGCCACAAACTTCTCTTCTCCCCAATCCTATTCAATACCTCCTCATTAGTCACGTGATCTACCCACCTTATCTTCAGCATTCTTCTGTAGCACCACATTTCGAAAGCTTCCATTCTCTTCTTCTCCAAACTGGTTATTGTCCATGTTTCACTTCCATACATGGCTACACTCCATACAAATACTTTCAGAAACGACTTCCTGACATTTAAATCTATACTCGATGTTAACAAATTTCTCTTCTTCAGAAACGATTTCCTTGCCATTGCCAGTCTACATTTTATATCCTCTCTACTTCGACCATCATCAGTTATTTTACTCCCTAAATAGCAAAACTCCTTTACTACTTTAAGTGTCTCATTTCCTAATCTAATCCCCTCAGCATCACCCGATTTAATCTGACTACATTCCACTATCCTCGTTTTGCTTTTGTTGATGTTCATCTTATATCCTCCTTTCAAGACACTGTCCATTCCGTTCAACTGCTCTTCCAAGTCCTTTGGTGACTCTGACAGAATTACAATGTCATCGGCAAACCTCAAAGTTTTTACTTCTTCTCCATGAATTTTAATACCTACTCCGAATTTTTCTTTTGTTTCCTTTACTGCTTGCTCAATGTACAGATTGAATAACATCGGGGAGAGGCTACAACCCTGTCTCACTCCTTTCCCAACCACTGCTTCCCTTTCATGCCCCTCGACTCTTATAACTGCCATCTGGTTTCTGTACAAATTGTAAATAGCCTTTCGCTCCCTGTATTTTACCCCTGCCACCTTCAGAATTTGAAAGAGAGTATTCCAGTTAACGTTGTCAAAAGCTTTCTCTAAGTCTACAAATGCTAGAAACGTAGGTTTGCCTTTTCTTAATCTTTCTTCTAAGATAAGTCGTAAGGTTAGTATTGCCTCACGTGTTCCAACATTTCTAGGGAATCCAAACTGATCTTCCCCGAGGTCGGCTTCTACCAGTTTTTCCATTCGTCTGTAAAGAATTCGCGTTAGTATTTTGCAGCTGTGACTTATTAAACTGATAGTTCGGTAATTTTCACATCTGTCAACAACTGCTTTCTTTGGGATTGGAATTATTATATTCTTCTTGAAGTCTGTGGGTATTTCGCCTGTCTCATACATCTTGCTCACCAGATGGTAGAGTTTTGTCATGACTGGCTCTCCCAAGGCCATCAGTAGTTCTAATGGAATGTTGTCTACTCCCGGGGCCTTGTTTCGACTCAGGTCTTTCAGTGCTCTGTCAAACTCTTCACGCAGTATCTTATCACCCATTTCATCTTCATCTACATCCTCTTCCATTTCCATAATATTGCCCTTGTATAAACCCTCTATATACTCCTTCCACCTTTCTGCTTTCCCTTCTTTGCTTAGAACTGGGTTGCCATCTGAGCTCTTGATATTCATACAAGTGGTTCTCTTCTCTCCAAAGGTCTCTTTGATTTTCCTGTAGGCAGTATCTATCTTACCCCCAGTGAGACAAGCCTCTACATCCTTACATTTGTACTCTAGCCATCCCTGCTTAGCCATTTTGCACTTCCTGTCAATCTCATTTTTGAGACGTTTGTATTCTTTTTTGCCTGCTTCATTTACTCCATTTTTATATTTTCTCCTTTCATCAATTAAATTCAATATTTCTTCTGTTACCCAAGGATTTCTATTAGCCCTCGTCTTTTTACCTACTTGATCCTCTGCTGCCTTCACTACTTCATCCCTCAGAGCTACCCATTCTTCTTCTACTGTATTTCTTTCCCCCATTCCTGTCAATTGTTCCCTTATGCTCTCCCTGAAACTCTCTACAACCTCTGGTTCTTTCAGTTTATCCAGGTCCCATCTCCTTAAATTCTCACCTTTTTGCAGTTTCTTCAGTTTCAATCTGCAGTTCATAACCAATAGATTGTGGTCAGAATCCACATCTGCCCCAGGAAATGTCTTACAATTTAAAACATGGTTCCTAAATCTCTGTCTTACCATTATATAATCTATCTGATACCTTTTAGTATCTCCAGGTTTCTTCCAGGTATACAACCTTCTTTTATGATTCTTGAACCAAGTGTTAGCTATGATTAAGTTATGCTCTGTGCAAAATTCTACAAGGCGGCTTCCTCTTTCATTCCTTCCCCTCAATCGATATTCACCTACTATGTTTCCTTCTCTCCCTTTTCCTACTGACGAATTCCAGTCACCCATGACTATTAAATTTTCGTCTCCCTTCACTACCTGAATAATTTCTTTTATCTCGTCATACATTTCATCTATTTCTTCATTATCTGCAGAGCTAGTTGGCATCACAGCATATATTCCATATATTGTGTGTGTCCTTTGAGCGTTCATAGGTCCCCAGAAACTGCCAAAAATTATGGAAATGCAATCCGTATTGAAACATCACGAAAGTTATTAACAATGGAAGCGATCTTATTGTGTGCTCTTCACGAAGTTTTTCTTTGTGTCTCTTGCATGTTTTTTTGTCTTTGCACCGAACGTTGCCACGCGGCTACGCGTGTTGCCTTCGCCTCTGCATGTTACGGAAACGTTAAGGGCACTACGCTTAATGTGTACGTGCATTGTTATGCTTAATTAAGCCCACATTTTCACTGCTTACGGAGTTTTAATTAATGTCAAGTACGCCATGTGTCATCACTTCACCTAGCGAGGAAGTTCTAGAGGTGCGATTCCCTTTTAAAATACTGCGTCGCAAACGGACCGCGGTTTGTTCTGCTGACTAACTTCAGCTGTCCTCAGTCGGAAGGTTGGCTTGTACACCGGCCCGCTTTATTAGGCGCGGTCATCCTGTATGCGATACACCATTGCCTTCGTCCGACCTCTGGATTGACTTAACCCTGCCACTGATACGGCCAGCTACAGTTTATCGTGGCCTCCAAACCAGTCTGCAACAATGTACAGTTAATCGTCAAAGGTGATACGCCGTAGTTGACGGGAGAAATTCTGGGACAGACGGGGGAGTGGATCCCCGACCGTAGGGTTTGTAGTCTAATACATACCACACTTCTGCTGAGTTCTCGCACAAAAAATTCTCTTGTCCTAAGCAATGTCGATTCAACCGTTAATTCCGAGGTTTCATTCAATTCCAAGAGTCGGAGCATGTAACAAGAAAGTAGTAGTCTCTACATTCAGCAATATGGGAAGGACACCGCGGACAAATTTGGAAACGAAGATAAATTACAGGGAAAGAAATAGAATCTTTACAGTTCAGCGATGGCGCTTTTTTTCTGTCAGGGACGGCAAAGTATTTGGCGCAGCTGCAGAACGGAATGGATGTTGTTTTGAAAAGAATTATAAGATGAACATCAACAAAAATAAAACGAGGGTAATAGAATGAAGTCGACTTAAATCAGGCAATGCTAACGGAATTAGAACGGGAAACGGAGTAGGTGAGTTTTGTTAATTGAGAAACAAAATAAGCGATGGTCGTCCAAGTAAAAAATGCAGACTGGTAATAGAAAAAAGCATTTAGGAAAAATGGGAACATTTTAACTTGTTATATAAATCCGAATTTTGAAAGTCTACTCTGAAGGTGTATCAGAAGTGTAGCCTTTTATAGAAGTGAAATGTGGATAGTAAATAGTTCATAGAAGTAGATAACAAATGCATTCCAAATGTACTTCTACAGAAGAACGCTGGCTGAAAATTAGATGGGTAATCGTGTAACTGAGGAGGACCTACTGATCAGAATCATCAGCACACAGAAATGTACAGTAGAAATAACGAGACACAGGAATCTTGAGTGTCTCCTGTTGCATTTTTAGGAGAGTATAGTGCCACAGGCCGCCGGTTCTGGGGGCTTTTCCGTTCAGTCTGACATTACGCTCACAGAGCTAACGGATTATTGAGACGACATTAGCATATAAACTCTGTTTCGAGTGCTGTTACGAAATAATTATGGGGCCGCAGGTGCATTATAGCCTGTTGAACGCTCCAGTGAACGCTCTACACTATTCCAGGACGCAACGCCGTAATGGTTTCCGTAATCGGCAGTAATTGCGCTTGTGTTGGCAGCTCATTCCGTTCCACGGACCTCCTATTATTGCCGATGCCGCCAGATCAATTGTTACACATATTGACTCGTCTAGCAAAATCAGCAATTAACATGGTCGCCTGCTCACATTTGTCGGAAAATGAAGCGCAGTGAAAAGACTTATTCAATGTCCTGACCAAGTAATACGTTTGTGCTCGAACTCATACATGAATTAGTATCTCAGCCGTTATGTTTAATGAAGTGATAGGACAAAACGTCTCGCTGTACGCATTTACGGAGTAACGAAGAGATAAAAAGTTTGTCATGTTTTCACAGTCGCAATTTCCTTAAAGCTGGCACGTTACCAACATTTCAGAAGTACTTTTTCTTCATTTTAACTCCGTATTTCTTTCCAGAAAATTATTCGTAAAACGCCACATTCCATAAGTCACCGTCAGAGGGTATACATACGGCTTGCGATTATGATTTACACTTCCCAATTCATTCGCGGTTGAAACGCGTAAAGGAATATTTTGTGTAACTTTTGCATGAGCCCCAATTTAATTTTAGCGTCGTGGTCATTATGGGAGATTATTCGACGAAGTATGTGTTGTAGACTCATGTCGGAAATTCGACGCCGGAATTTTGTAAGTAGCGCAGCGTCGCATTTCCGTGCCACTCTCGAGTTACCGCGCTGCTCTTGGTCGGATCTTTTCCCTCTCCTCTCCTAACTCACCACGGTAAGTGACCCAAAACGACGAACAGTATTCCAGAACTGGTCGAAAGGAAATTTTCCAAGCTACTTCGTACTTGTGTGAATCACTATTCCTCAGGATTCTTGCAATAAATCTGAGGCTGGTGTCTGCTAGATTTATGTGGCCGTTCCACGCCGCACGCCAATTCCTAGAGACTTGAAGGTTGGGACTCATTTCGGTGACTGGTAGACGATCACGTGATCAAACGAAACTGGACCATTTTGTCTACTTACGCAATTTACGTTACATTTATTTATTATGAGAATCATCTGCCAGACTTTGCACCAGGTGACAATCTGCAAGTATTTCCGAATTTCGTAACAGTTTCCTAACGGTGTCACCTCCCTGTCCAAAAATACGGCGTTTGCGAGCGTCCTCTTAGGGATGCAGACGTCATCCTCCCGGTCGTTTGTACATGTTCCGAACACCAGCTACCCTGTCACACTGCTCCATCTCACGGGCAAAGTCTCGGAAACGTAACATACAAATGCACTATTTGATCAAAAGTATCCGGACACCCCACAAAACATACGTATTTCATATTAGGTGCATTATGCTGCCACCTACTGCAAGGTACTCCATATCTGCGACCTCAGTAGTCATTAGACATCGTGGGAGAGAAAAATCTGGCGCTCCGCGGAACTCACGGATTTCGAACGTGGTCAGGTAATTGGGTGTCCCTTGTGCCATACTTTTGTACGCGAGATTTTCACACTGCTAAACATTCCTAGGTCCACTGTTTCCGATGTGATAGTCAAGTGGAAACGTGAAGGGACACGTACAGCACAAAAGCGTACAGGCCGATCTCGACTGTTGACTGACAGAAACCGCCGACAGTTGAAGAGTGTCGTAATGTGTAATAGGCAGACATCTATCCAGACCATCACACGGGAATTCCAAACTGCGTCAGAGTCCGCTGCAAGTACTATGACAGTTAGGCGGGAGGTGAGAAAACTTGGATTTCACGGTCGAGCGGCTGCTCATAAACCACTCATCACGCCGGTAAATGCTAAACGACGCCTCGCTTGATATAAGGAGAGTAGACACTGGACGATTGAACAGCGGAAAAACGTTGTGTGGAGTGACGAAACACGGTACATAATGTGGCGATCCGGTGGCAGGGTGTGTGTATGGCGAATGCCCGGTGAACGTCATCTGCCAGCGTGTGTAGAGCCAACAGTAAAATTCGGAGGCGGTGGTGTTATGGTATGGTCGTGTTTTTCGCGAAGCGGGCTTGCACCCCTTGTTGTTTTGCGTGGCACTATCATAGCACAGGTCTACAATGATGTTTCGAGCACCTTCTTGCTTCCCGCTGTTGAAGACCAATTCGGTGATGGCGATTGCATCTTTCAGCACGATCGAGCACCTGTTCATAATGCACTGCCTGTGGCGGAGTGTTTGCACGACAATAATATCCCTGTAATGGACTGGCCTGTCCAGAGTCCTGACCTGAATCCTATAGAACACCTTTGGGACATTTTGGAACGCCAATTTCGTGCCGGGCCTCACCGACCGACATCGATACCTCTCCTCAGTGCAGCACTCCGTGAAGAATGGGCTGCCATTCCCAAAGAAACCTTCCAGCACCTGACTGAATGTATGCCTGTCGGCAGAGTGGAAGCTGTCATCAAGGCTAAGGGTGGGCCATCACCATACTTAATTCCGGCATCACCGATGGAGGGCCCTACGAAGTTGTAAGTCATTTTCAGCCAGGTGTTTTTGATCACGTAGTGTAAGTAAATGGAAGAACACAGTGTGTACACAACATCCCCTGCACCCTGATGTGGACTGTCTGACTCCAGGATTTTGGTCAATCCGTCTTTCAGAGATGACCGTTTCCCATATAGCGTAATGGAAACGTCAGGAATGCACTGAGCAGGGTCCTAATAAATTGGAATAACAGGAAACCTAAACTTTAGGAATCAATTGTCACACAGCCTTTTCAGTTTCTGCCATTCCTACACAGGTGTCAGACACAGAAGGATCCGTGTAGAGACGATAGGGCGATGTTTGCAGTGTAATTCTGCTGCCTACGAGGATATGCGCGGCGGCGCTTAGTGTGGTGCAAACAACGTTATCACGGCTTTGTTAAGGTGTTAGCCAGTGACGTGGCACAGCACAGAAGACCACGCGGCACTGGTGGGCGGAGTTTACTGTGCAGCCCGCTGGGGCTGTTGCTCATCGTTTAGCCTCCAGCCGTTATTTTCTATTGACGACGAAACGAAGACAGGTGTTAGGAGAATGTAACGGACGGTAGCACGCTTTCCACGCCAGTGTTACCACGCAGAAACTACTGGATCGTGATTCGAAGAATCTCAGGCTCTTTGCTCAACTGGCCTCTTTTTGACCCTCCACACTGGGTTACTACTCAAACACAAATCATAAATGCCCTGTGGCATTCTAAATGCATTTAAAAAAGATTTCGTACTCCAACGACTGGACTGATAAACCTAAATTACCAACAGTCAATGGGCATTCTGGAATCACAGACAACGGAAAAGTCGAGAAATTAACAGGGAGTAGTATCACGGAAGGGATACCTTTCTTTTTACTTCTGCTCTACACAGACTTCGCAGCTTCTAAAACAAAAGGGGTGGGCCTATTTGATGAATGGTACCGATTCTGGGAAACCTCTCGGAATATGAGAGGACGCAACTTTGCACTGATTCAACCGTTCATTCCCATAAGAACATGTTATTTAGATGTCAGATTTGTTCAGTTTCAAAAAACAGCAATAATAACAATGCGAAGTGGACACTGGTGTTACATTCTAAATCTCTGCAGAACCAAAGTTTTAACTGTTCCCATATTGCGAGTATCAACCTTCAGAACTGGCAGATCTAAATCACCTACTGCTGGACTGCTCCCGCTACGTCACTCAACATGCCGATGCCGCGCGGGATTAGCTGAGCGGTCTGAGGCGCTGCAGTCATGGACTGTGCGGCTGGTCCCGGCGGAGGTTCGAGTCCTCCCTCGGGCATGGGTGTGTGTGTTTGTCCTTAGGATAATTTAGGTTAAGTAGTGTGCAAGCTTAGGGACTGATAACCTTAGCAGTTAAGTCCCATAAGATTTCACACACATTTGAACATTTTTTGAACATGCCGACCTCCGTACGGGAATACCCTTACGCAAAAATGTCAGGAACCCCGCTCGACTGCCGACAACCTGTGTCCACATAGGAAATTTTGAAGAAACACAGATTCATCTCTCAGTTTCAAGATGGGAAGACAGCGAGACACAGTAGCCGCATATGTGATATGATTAATAAACTTCTAAACGAGTGATCCGTCTCTGTACAAACATGAAAGGGCTCTAATTTTTCATTCAGCATATACATTTACACAGTGTTATTATTCCTGTCTTGACTCTGTTTCCTTGCGCTTCAGTAAGTTCTATACATTATACAGAGTATTAGAGTCTCTAGCAAAAACGTGCAGCTATATAAAAATTAAATACATGAATACAGGAAATATTTATGAGTTAAAGTAAAATCAATAAAGTAAAATGTAAAGTTCCACAGACGGAAATGTGACACTTTTTAAAAAAATGCCCGGCCGTTATACCCCGTGTTTTGCCGGCCGGAGTGGCCGAGCGGTTCTAGGCGCTACAGTCTGGAACCGCGCGACCGCTACGGTCGCAGGTTCGAATCCTGCCTCGGGCATGGATGTGTGTGGTGTCCTGAGGTTAGTTAGGTTTAAGTAGTTCTAAGTTCTAGGGGACTGATGACCTCAGAAGTTAAGTCCCATAGTGCTCAGAGCCATTTGAACCATTTTTTTTTATACCGTGTTGCGATGCGAGCCAAGGCGTGCATGGACCCTCGAAAAAGATACAACTCCTCCTTTGA
Source organism: Schistocerca piceifrons (assembly GCF_021461385.2). Lineage (NCBI taxonomy): Eukaryota > Metazoa > Arthropoda > Insecta > Orthoptera > Acrididae > Schistocerca > Schistocerca piceifrons. The sequence goes on from NC_060145.1 coordinate 18,023,032, forward strand.
AGATGTTCCTCGCAGATGGGGCAGTGCGGCTTTCATTGCGAAAATCACCTCAAAATGGCATTGTAGTATTTTAATAAGGGTGAAAAACGATTCTGAAGGCCAAGGAAAACATGGAAAGACTTACATCACCAATAAAAATCTTGAGGTTAGGACTTATTTTTTGCGTCCCTGTTTGCTTTCAGAATAATATCTTCAAAAGTGAAGATTTTAGGTTAGGCTTTGTCGAGACAGATATTGATATCAAAACCGAAAATTGACTTTCGCCCCTCCACACAACATCCCAATGACGCTGAGAGGATCAGATCGCGGAGTTTCTGTAGTTTCTTATTTACGTACTCTAATAATCATTAATTCAAATAAAAATGTATTAGAAGGCGATTCGTCGCTGAGCAAACACAGTTTCATCCACAGAATTTTATTAATGAAGTTTCTGCATTATCAGATGATGGTGAAATTTCACTGAAACATCTATGTTAGTTCAAGGCAGAATCTTTTACCAAAACATATTTTACGTGTATATGAATTTGAAGAGATAACAACCTTGTAAGGGATCCACAACCCATTACTCGGAGTTACTCTGCACTGTAGAGTAAGGAGTGCGAATGAGTGGTCGCCCAGGCGGCAGCTAAATCGGTACAATTGTACCACGTAGTGAGAAAAATGTACCGCCTTTTATTAGAAGTAAACGTCAGAGCACAGATGCCACTTGCGTGTTCACGTCAACGGCTCCAGTCAAAGAATTATAGTCACCATGTTACTCGGGCTCCCAAAACCGGATTTCGTAAACTAACTTCCCAGAACCACTTCTGTTTGGTCACGTAAACGCTCGCAAAATCGATTCTGGAAATCCGAGCCTTGCTGCCTGTTTTCCACCTTTGCAATCGATTTTCGCTCCCGTGTAAATCCACAGCCGTTTTTGAAACGTGCTTGTATTATCAGATTACGTCTTATCTTTAAAAATTATTGGCTAATATTGACATTGACTTTTTTACACTGAAGACGAACTAGAAATTTTGGACCGAGTACGAAGATAGCTACCTGTAATAATTCATTGAAGAGAAATAGCGGCTGTAAATCAGATGACGTCATATTTCACTGGGCTAGGAAATCCGCTTCAGGCCTTATCGTGGAAAACGATAGCGAAAAATGGATTCCTAAATTCCGTTTTCGTCCTCTGGAAGTGGTGTCGGATGTAAAAGTGTTGGACTACGTGTTTGGATCAGGAGAACACCGTGTGACGATATTTCGACGTACTTGGTCTGTGTTGAGATTGGACGTGAGCAGTTGGAAGACGAAGGTGCGACTCTGTTCTATTGTGTTTAAAAATGATACATTGCTTTACGTAGTGCAGTTATGGGCTACCTCGACTACTACAGAACCATTAATTCTGTTGTAAACATCTTCCACACCAAAAAACCCATCATCCTTAACCATCAGGCCACGGAGACAAAAATCTAAAGTTAGGCTGCTAAATTATTCCAAAATGTTTAGCAAACAAATTAAACACGAACATTATAACATCAAGTTACCTTCCACTAGGAATGTGGGCTGCACTCAACGACCGTGATATGACTTTCAAAATGATGGAGCACAAAAGTCACTCCTGCTTTCTTTTCAGGCTTTAGTAAAGCAATTCTAGATTTGGGCTAGTCACTAGCCACAGTCAATGCATTATTTCAGAGTTTTAGTACATGTCCTAGTACGTGAGTAGTCTTGTATGAACTGTGACGCGAGCTCGAACAACACAGGCCTGAGGTACTAGGACATGTACTAAAACTCTGAAATAGTGCATTGACTGTGGCTAGTTACTGGCCCAAATCTAGAATTGCTTTAATAAAGCCTGAAAAGAGAGGACGAGTGACTGCTGTGCTCCATCATTTTGAACGAACATTACAAGCTATGCAGCCCAACTCGTGTCGAAAGAAAGCGAAATCGGCGAACACGGTGAGACAGTGCACCACTTGGAACAGGGAACAGCACGATAGACTTATGACGTAACGGAAAGATCGAATGCTGCCGCATCGACCGGCGCGCCGTTCCGGACCCGTACCGTGACGCGTCACTTTTGTGCGTTCCCGACAGTAATTACGGCAGGCAGCTGGCGGCGGCTGCCGGCGCAGTTTTCCGTGCCGGGGAAAGGAACAGCTGCCGCCGCGCCCACCCCCACCCCTCCTCCCCCGCCCCCTTTTATGTTTCAACAAAGTGCGAGGCGCGAGCGGAGCGCACGCAGCGGCGACTATCGATCCCTGGCTGGCGGCGCAGGCAGCGGCTGGGAAGGGGCGGGGAATGGTGGGGGTAGAGGGGAGGGGTGGGTTCGTCCCTGGCCCCGGCCCCGGCTAAAACTCTGCGGACAGCTGTTGGTTAGCGGCCGGCCGCGGCTGCGGCGTGAATTATTAATGGCGAGGCACAGGCGCGGGGGCAGTCCGGATGTGTGTGTGTGTGTGTGTGACCTCCCGGGTTACGCAGCGCCTAGCCCAACACGACGGGTCACCTGCGGGCGTCAACTGGTAATTGTACAGATAGGGCGATGTAATGGGGTCCAGGCAATCAGAATGTCGTCAAGAAAATCACAGAAGGCTGTCCGCCAGGGAAAACAATCAACACGACACGGTATACACGCTGGAGTACCCAAGGGAAGCATCCTAGGGCCCCTACATAAACGATCTCCCAACCACACATAACACAGCGATGGCAATCTACCCGGATGACACAGCCATCCTCGCGCAAGACTGGAAACCATCAAACATTACGTCACGCTTACAGACTGCGCTCAGAGTGGCCGAGCCTTGGTTGGAGAAATGGCGTGTTAAGAGTAAACGTCGACAAGTGCGAAGCCGTTCTGTTCACTAGAAGACCGAAGCAACTGCGCAAACACCGACACTGTAGACCAATAACTCTACGTGCACGCCCAATACGTTTCCGCGAGAAAGTCAAACACCTCGGTGTCTGGCTGGACCGGAAATTACTCTGGGGGGACCACATACAACACATGACCAACCGAGCAAGCGCGAGGCTCAAACAGCTCTACCCCATGCTCAACAGGCGTAGCACACTGAACAGAAGGGTGTCGAGGCCCATGTACATGACACTTATTCGACCCCTGATGACGTACTCAGCCCCTGTCTGGGGATGCGCTGTGCCTACACGCCTGCGCCGTCTGCAGCTCATACAAAACAAAGTACTCAAAATCATAAGCAATGCTCCACGATACACACGCATCGCGGACCTTCACCGGGAATACCGACTTGAGACTCTCGCGGAGGTAATCCACAACCTCACCACAAGACTATACAGAAACCCCAGACATTCGCAGAACCCGTTTATTCTGAATCTGGGGAACTACGACCACAACCGTAGATGGAAACATAAAAGACCAAAAGACATACTTGTAAGGACCTAATATCTATGGCCAAGTACACGCAAACACAACGGTACAGGTGAGCCCCTGTTAATCAGACGCCATTACTGGATATCCAGCTGGAACACACTTGCCGAATAACTGGCACCACAGGGAAACCGTACCGTACACTGCATGCAGACAAGCTCCACACATCCCCCACACAGCGAGATGATCTATGGCCGATCTCCCACTACTATATAACGATCTTGATTGTTCCAGGTATGCAGCGGCTGCAGCAAACTGGGATACACCGTCATTGCCTGCCACGGTAATGATCCATAATACCCACACTAACAAATCCAATCTTGCATGAACTATCGCAGCTAGTAAACCACTACTGCTCTTACTACTCATCCCACTGTCGCAGGGGTTTTTTCCCACGGCATGAGCCTTGGCACTTTTTCCCCCTCTGCTCTTCAAATTGCTACCCTCACTCGCGTTTCGTCCACTATCTATCACCTGATGGACCGTGTTAATGCTTAGTGTCACCCAGACGCACGGATAACATCACAGCCCAGCATCCTGTGACCCACCTATTAGATAACTAACATGTTGACGGAGGTGACAGTAGAACGTTTGGTCTGGTCACCATGTTGGTGCGGGCGTGGAGGGGCCCCGTCTCTATCATAACAATAAATCTGATGTAAACATTACACGATGTGCATTTTCAACTTTTCGCGACTTAATGAATAGTCCATTAAACTTCGGGCGTGAGCCGCGCAAATGAAATTCCTTTCACTGATATTTCGGCCGCGTATCGTCCGGCCATCCTCAGCGTATCAGAAATATCAGTGGAAGAAATTTCGTTTGCGCAGCTGCATGCCCGAAATTTAATGGATTATTACACGATGTATTCTCCCGCGTTTGCTTGAATCTCACTGGATTTCGTTTCACGTGGAGCGGAAGCCAAGCTGTGTCCAGTACAGTCAAGAACACTCCTAAGGATACGTTTTATGCTGTGTTTACACGCACGTAGACTGCGGGACAATAGCCTTACCGGCGAATTTAGCAAGGACACCACTGGCCGGCCAGCTGGTCTACCTCACCTGCAATGAGCAGTTGCAGTTCAGACGTACACAATATAGCTTCGAATGTCATTCAATTTTTAAATAGAATGAAATAATATTCGCCGAACTCCATCGCTACAGCACGCTTCTTAGGTGACCAGACGGAAAACATAAAATGCTTTCGTTCTCACCTAACACAGAAGTCTAATTACAAACAAGACTGATGAAAATTCCTAACTTAAACACAGGGTAATTTTTCTGAGCGACCTATGTGCGATGCAAAAGCATACTGTAGGGATTTCGCCTATCGTTGAATACTGAGGTCACTGAACGTAATAATTACAGTCAGTCGCCTGGTAATCTCCTAGCGTCCTCCTTATCCGAATCCGAGAAATTCATTTCAGCTCTGGGACTGTCATCTGCTACGTTGATAACGAGTCGATCAACAACAGAATCGACGAAGCCAACCACGCGCCTCATTTTCTCCTCTCCTTTTATGACGAGCCGTTCTATATCCCGCCAGCGTTCGTCAGTGACATGTGAAAAGGCTGCGAAGCTTCGTGCGTTAGTTCCAGTATGTCTGGCAGCTTAAGTCTTGTTATTTCTCGCGACAAAGCCCGTAATTTGGCTCCAAATCAGTTCTGTTGGGTTCAAAAAAATGGTTCAAACGACTCTGAGCACTATGGAACTTAACATCTGAGATCATCAGTCCCGTAGAACTTCTTAAACCTAACTAATCTAAAGACGTCACACACATCCATGCTCGAGCCAGAATTCGAACCTGCGACCGTAGCGGTCGCGCGGTTCCAGACTGAAGCGCCTAGAACCGCTCGGCCACACCGGCCGGCTCTGTTGGGTTCATACTGTAATGGTAACAGTGGCCAATGTAAACATTTAGCATTTGTATGGTGTGCGCAATGATATGAAAATGAGTGTTCTACGACACTTGTCACTCTGGTTCGTGTGAAACAATGGACATAGTCCAAATAGATTAATTGCTTTTTCACTTTTATCCTAAAAAATTAAACTGCTATTCTTTCTTAAGTTAAGAATCCTTTATTAACAATCTTTCATAAAACATCGATAGTTAAGAACTTCTATTTGAAATGAAAACAGGGATTTCGCGTCTAGTATGTAATTAGAAACAAGAAGACGTGCATTACTCATAAAAAATGATGATGAATTTTACAATTACGAGATGTAGGTATTTCAAATAAACAAAAAAAAAAAAAAAAGGATTACCGACGCGAGACTTTAAACTCCGACGCCGGGCGGCTGTGGCCGTGCGGTTGTAGGCGCTTCAGTCTGGAACCGCGTGACTGCTACGGTCGCAGGTTCGAATCCTGCCTGGGGCATGGATGTGTCTGATGTCCTTAGGTTAGTTAGGCTTAAGTAGTTCTAAGTTCTAGGGGACTGATGACCTCAGATGTTAAGTCCCAGAGTGCTCAGAACCATTTAAACTCCGATATATGAACTTCAACAGAAAAATTGTTCAAATCGCTCTGAGCACTATGCGACTGAACTTCTGAGGTCATCAGTAGCCTAGAACTTAGAACTAATTAAACCTAACTAACCTAAGAACATCACACACATCCATGTTCGAGGCAGGATTCGAACCTGCGACCGTAGCGCCCAGAACCGCACGGTCACTCCGGCCGGCAACTGCAACAGATTGTCAGTCCTACGCTATAGATTTCGCTATACATCCGCGTGTATTTGTGTCTCAACTGTATCACATACAGTCCATCGGAAAATTTCAAAGCCGCATTTTTCTGTAAATTTATGAAAAACATTAAGAACAACCTATTTCTCGGCACTTTCTAACCATGTTCCACACGTGTGTTCCGCTACGGAGCAGGAAGCTTCAGCCATTTTCTTACTGCGTATTAACAGCGCGACAATCAGGCTGTAACTACACACGATTTTTGAAATAAAAACTACACAATTAAAGCGTGATCAAGAAACACGTTTATGGCTGTTAATACATTAGAATATCTTAAACTTTCATTTAACGAAATTTAGTAATACGATATCTAATACATAGGTAGGATCTATTTCCCAGAGCGTTTAACACCACTAGTGTACGTGTCCTACGGCTTCTGACCAATCATCGCGTTTGTGTTTGTTTGCATCAGGTTTATTCTTATGATGACCAGAGCATAGCATCTGGGCTTACAGGCTACATCTGACAACATACAGGAACACCGTAAGGAAGGGGCAGAGAGCGCTCTGGTCAGGTTATCTCGAACCTTCGGAACTACGTCGAAAAAAATGGCTCTGAGCAATGGGACTTAACTTCTAAGGTCATCAGTCCCCTAGAACTTAGAACTAGTTAAACCTAAGTAACCTAAGGACATCACACATCCATGCCGGAAGCAGGATTCGAACCTGCGACCGTAGCGGTCTCGCGGTTCCAGACTGCAGCGCCTAAAAACCGCTCGGCCACACCGACCGGCTACTACGTCGACGGAAGCGCTTTCCCGACTGACCTCACAATCAGACTACGGGCAGTCACGTACTGGTTAAAGGCAGGGAGACACGATAACGTGACAGAGGTTACAGGACAGAATCTCAATGACAGACGACAACTCATCAAATGGAGGGTGGACTCGTGGCAGAGGGAATGGGACAAGGACGGCAAGGGCCGTAGGGTCTGCCAGTTTTTCCCGGACGTCAGGTAACATCTGAATATGAACCGTATGAACCCCCGTCGAGACACAGTTTCTTTTCTGGCGGGCAACGGCCCATACCCCGCGCATCTACAACATCGCGTGGGATTCAGTCAATGCGACACCCGTATACGTGGGGAACACGGACCCCCCGAACATACAGTACTTCGCTGTCCATTAGACACTACTACAGTTACACGTGCACAACTGCAGCTACACACGCTGACAGACATAAATGCGGCAGTCAGGGCTGAAGACACGTGGGATGAAATAAACCGAGAGGCAAATGAAATATCCCGGACACTCCACAAAGCTTACAACCAAACAAGGCCATACTTCAGACTGCGACAACAGACACGAAACACTGGAGAGACGGAACCGTGAGAAACTACCAGCTCCGACACGGAAGATGACACGGACGCGATGCAAAAACAGACTCAGACATCAGCAACAATACGTCCCACAATCAACACAACGACGAAATCAACACCACAATAAAGACAATCACAGACATCCCGGACTGCACTCTGCTTTTCACACCGACGTGAGGATGGAACATGTTCAGTACCTGTAATGGCATAATGCAACGTAGCGGGCAGGGAATGGATGGCTCCAAGAACATTCTGAGCCCTCCAACCCTGCTGGTTAGATGGGGAGAACCATACCGTTTCCTAACCCAACATCCAAAATTCTATTAAATCCTTCAACCTAATAACCACCACCGTGTATCCAAGTCCTCATAAGAATAGTTTACAAGTAATCTAAATGCATGTTTCTTTTTTTTCTTTTTCTTATTTTATATTATTAGCATTACTCTCTAAAAGCAAATTGAAAATGCATCCAACGTGCACGTTAATAATCTGAAAAATCAGTGTGAAACCAAGGTGATAATACCCGATGGCAAATAACAGCAAAGCGGGAGATACTGGTCCGCGTCCACGTGGCAGGGACGGGCGATATCGAGGGCGGCCGGAAGCTGACTAGCTTGAGCCACTTAAAGAGACCAGCAAACCTTGTTGGGTATATTATAAAACTATTTTTTTGTGGTAAAAAACGACAAGCCCTATAACCACAGGCAGCTGGTCACCCGCATGATTTAATGAAAAAAAGCAAGATTCCCTCTAAAAAAACAGACGCGGACGTCTGCGGGAGGAGTAAAGACCGGAAGAACTTACCTGAGAACACATTTACCAACAATCTACCATCGCAACACATTCTCACCGTCTGCATCTACACCTTAACGTATGTGGCGAAGAGTAACTCCATCGGCGCTATCTTTTCCCTCCTTCCCTGCTCCGTTGAAAAGAAACACAGCTTGCGCATTCCTCGCACTGCGGACTACTGATGGAGGGAACAGCAAGAGTGTACGTTCCTACATTTCTGCAAAGCGTTTGATACGGTGTCCCTCTGCAGACTGTTAACTAAAGATCGAGCATATGGAGTAGGTTCTCACATACGTGAGTGGCCTGAAGACTTCTCAACTGTTAGAGAGACCCGTACGTTTTCCTGGACGACAAGTATTCATCAGAGACAAGGGTGTAGTCCAGAGTGTCCCAGGGAAGTGCGATAGGACCGGTCTTATTCTCTGCTCACATAAATGATCCGACGGACAGCAGCCTGCAGCCCAAGTTGCCGTCGCTGAGTGACTGTAGCAGGACTCAGAATAACTTGGACACAATTTTTATTTGGCATGATGTATGACAGCTGTAGCTAAATTTAGAAAAATTGAAGTTAATGGAGACGAGTAGGAAAAAAAGCAATCCTGTACCGTTCGAATACAGCATTAGTACTGTGCTGCATCGATCAGATATCTACACGCAATGCTGCAAAAAAGTATGAAGTGGAAGGGCCGCGGCACGTAAGGTGAACAGCAGGGAGGATGAATGACCGACGCCGCGGCTCATCTGTACAGAACACTTGTCCGATCCGTTCTTGACAACTGATCGAGTGTTTTGGATCCCCACCAGGTCCGGTAAAAGGAAAACATCAAATCACTTCAAATGGGCGCTGTTAGCTTTGTTACCGATAGGTCCGATCAACAAGCGAGTATTATTGGCAATGCTCCCTGAACTCAAATGGCAAACCCTGGAGGCAAGACGAAGTTCTTTTGGCGGAACAATGTTGAGAGAAGTTAGGGAACCACCATTTACGGCTGACTGCAGAACTATTCTGCTGCCGCCGACGTACATCTCGGGTAAGGGCCGCGAGAACAAGACAGGAGAAAGCATGGGTCGTACGGAGGCACAGGTAGTCGTTTCTCCCGCGCGCTGTTTACGAGCGGGAACAGGAAAGGGATTGACTCGTACTGATACAACGTACCCTCCGCCAGGCATCTTACGGTCGCCTGCGGATGGAAATGTCAAATACAGGCAGTTCGCGGACTTTTATACATAAATGTAGAATATGCGTCTGGTACTGAGATAGTTTAGCAGCAGCATGCGATACCCGCTGGAAAAAAAGGGAAATTATACGAGAAAAACTCCAGCACTCAACTCAGGTCATACAGAGGGGAACCATGCGACGTCTAAATGATGACAATTTTCGAATACGGATCGCGACGTTTAAATCAGGAAAGTTTTCGTGTATAGATCCACTCCCTTTACCTACTGGGCCATCTCTCCCTGTTTTTCGACGTTTGTTTGGCTTTAATGTACACGAAAAAAGAAAATTTCATTTTTCACAAAGTCACAGCCAGCATGTTATTTTGTATCGTTCAAGCTTTGTTTGAGACTAATTCTGAAGATTTGCTGCGTAGACCGGATAACTAATGAAGAGGTACTGAATTGAAACAAACTGGAAAAGAGCTTTACGCACAACTTGAGTAACAGAAGGGGTGTGTTATGGGACACATACTGAGACATCAAGGAATAGTTAATTTGGTAACGGACAGAAGAGACTGTGTGTGTGTGTGTGTGTGTGTGTGTGTGTGTGGGAGGAGTTATTTATCCTCCTCTTCAAAATCTTAACTGCTTTATTGGGCACAACGGGTACATCGATAGGATTCTACGGAGGAGGTCACGTCTTGTAGTTCAGAGATTCAGGCAGCAAAGATATATGTGATAACGCTAGTCGTAAAAGGCTGTGTGCGTCCTGCATTTAGCGTGGAATACGAAGTACTGAACTAATGGCCAACAACGTTCTATCAGCCCAGAGGGTCGGATCGAACTTTCACTATTTCCTGTGGCGTTTTCCATCTAATTGCATCAACGTTGTCCTCATTTGTCTATTCACTGACGGCTTCAAAGTAACAGAGGGCACCGGGTTTGCTAACTTCTGCGCGGATCCTCTATCTTGCGCTATGTTTCAGCTTCCGACGGAATCCGGCACCTTCGCTGCCGAAGTCCTTGCAATGAAGGAAGCCCTTTGATATGCGGCAAATCGGTTCGAAGACATCTTTATTGTCACGAATACGAAGAGTACACTGGAAAACCTGGAAAAGCAGCAATGGGACTCAAACACTAAGCGCCATGCACTCGGTGCAACAAATTTAATCTATCAGTGTGAAAATCAGCAAAAACTTTGTCCGTTATCCAGTCATACGTCAGACACAAAGGATCAATCGCGAGGAGTTCTGATATAAGGACTGTGTTCAATGTGTGACTGTGTAAAGCGTACCATGTACTTTACCTCTAAATGTGATTTATAATGCCTAAGCTGTGTGTATGATAGCTGACGCCACCTCTGTTGTTACTCATTTTTCTGGTTAAATGGTTGATGCCAAAGGCCAACAAAATAAAAATTGCACTTATTCTGTATTCCATTACAAAAAAACTCGTTCTTTCTGACGTTGACAACTCGTCTATCCGCAGTGGAGTTGAAAGTCGGAATTAACGGCTGATTCTGAATGGACGGTACAGTACATTCACTCGCTGTTTAATGTTAGAGTACTTCAATTAAAGGTCGGCGAACAGGGTTAAATAAGTTGTTGGAAGGTATAAGCTACCGGTGTTATTGTTCCTTGCCGGAAAAAGTTCACACAGTATCCGACTGAAGTTGTCATTGACGGGCTTGTAAGCCCGTATAAGACGCGGCCTACCGGCCTACCGGAGCCCTAGCGGGCACCCTTTGTGGACCACTAAGCGACGGAAGCGGCCGAATGAATGAACAATTGGAGCCTCAATGAAGGCGTTGCACTTGCGTGCGCCGCTTCTCCACTCTACAGCTTCCAGCTCCAGAAGCGAGACACTCGCTACGTGCAGCCTGAACGGGCGTGCCGTACAGGCATTTCTGTTCACAGTATATACAAAGCACCAAGAGTACAGCGTCAGATGCTCCATTAGGACGTTCGAGGACGATTCTGATGTATACAGAAGTCGCGACGTACATCGTTTATACACAGGCGAAAAGGCTGCTGACTGTACTGTAAACGAATCCCGAACAATCAAACGAATGCCGAACAGTCATAGGAAGCAATCACACCCATAAATATCTCTTTGTACGGTGTAATTTAAACGGGCACGAGCACGTAAAACTAATGATAGGCAAGGCACAGGCCAGACTGAGATTCACTGGAAGAACCGTCAGGATCTGTGGCACTCATACGGAATAGGTAGCACAGAAAACCCACGTTCGACCGACACTTGCGTTCTGCTTGCCAGTCGGTGACCTGATAAGCGAAGTAGAGAAAATACAAAGAAGAGCAGGGCGTTTCGTTACAGTTCCATTTTGTGACAGAGATGATCAGCCAATTGCAGTGGTAGGCGCTAACAGAGTAGCGTCATGCACCACGTTGTGGCTTACTTTTAAAATTCCGAGAGCTTACGTTCCTAGAAGAGTCAACTAACATTTTGTTTCCTCCTACGCATATGTGGCGAAAAGGTCACGATGATAAAATCAGAGAGACGCTGACTTAACAAGCATTCTTGCCACGGGCCAATTGCGGCTGGTACAGGAAAGCGGGCAGGGGCAGTGATACACGAAGCACCCGCCGCCACACACCGCGACGTGGCTTGCGGAGTACAGCTGTAGAGGAGGGCGTGTTGTGGGACTTCTCTGTAGGGCAGTCACTTACAACCTTACCAAGCACGTAATTCCTCAACAAAATAAAATATCAGTCTATATCTCAACAGAATTTGGCACCTTACTAAACTTTACACTGAAAAAACCTACTACTTTTAAACTGACTAAAGATAAGTAACATTTAGCTAACGTCAGAAAAATAAAATTAATTGGTTTTTGTATACGATTTATTACAGCGAAAACTAATGAGTCGATGACAAGGTTGATACTCCTTATTTCTACAAAAAAAAATTTTAATTGCACGGTGTAATTGGTTTTATGGGCATTAAGGCACGAACTATGTCATGTTTCTGTGCGCAACTTTTCATCTTCACCTACGGGAGACAGTCTCAGGGGCTATGATGACGTTGTTAGTTGACTCTTCAAAGAAAATCTTGTTCAGAAAGACGAAGCTGCTTCAGGTGAGAACAATGTTTTCTAAATCTCGTCGGAAATGATGCTTACCGCGAGCGTTGGCCCTTGGCGCATGGGCTAGGAAACCTTTAGCTTGTGTTCAAACTGAATGGCTACACTGAAAAGGAAATCCGTGGAGCTTTGGAGTTCGGACATTCTCCAGAACAAGCAGAAGACCTACCTACATGATTACTCTGCAATTTACAATTTTGCGCGTGGCACAGGCGTAAGTAGATCGGTTACTTTTCTACAATATGCCGGTACTTTTATCTCCAACGATAGAAAGGATTTTAAGGAGGTATAATATCAGAAGTGAGCTCGGTCCGCCAGCCGAACTTAGACCTCCCCTTGGCTCGGTTAAAGATAGTGTAGGGCTGAGGAAATCCGGTGTTTACGGAATCCCTTGTCATTTGAGAAAACATGCACGATTCGCACCCTTCACGACAAATGTTACTACGACTGGTTGGTTGATATTAAGTGTAGGTTAGTAGTGCGTCCTGGTCAGCAGAAATTAGGGAACTCGATGAAGATCTGCTGGGAGAAATCTTTTTCGAGCGCTGGTGCACAGTTGTGGCGGAGTGGATATTACCTCCGCTGTGGGGCAATACGAAACCGAAAAAAAGGGAAGAGAGAGGTCAACTGTAATAAATAGGTCACTCTGGTCTCTTGTGGCAATCGGTAAAGGGCAAGGCACCAATTGAAGTCGCCAGAGATCTCATTCGCGAAGGCGGGTGTGAAGTCGGCGCTCCGGTCACATTTACGTCCTTCTGCCGCAGGAAACACATCATCAGCTACAAGCATCTGTGGCTAGTTGCCTGGTGGAAGCCTTTCTGTTACGTATCAAAAGAGCCATTACTCTATTGACGTCCGGAAGATTCTCACAGGTTTTGCGTACAGAACAACAACAGGATGATTCCATTCCATTCGTACAAGTTGATGACAGACCTGCTGCAATAACCGTATTTACTGTTAACGTCTCAGTTGTGCCCGAGACTGTTTCCAAAAGTGATCGTTTTCATTTAGATTGCAAACTTGCATTGCTTGTTGAATTGGTTGGTCCAGAAAATTCCGGCTAATGTAATTTACATCTTGTGACTGTTAAGATCACAGTTTCAGTTTATCAAGTTGGGTTTTTCCACCTTGTTATATCGCCAGTTAGTTATATAATCCCTCCGATGAAAATGTGTGTGTGAGTAGAGAGTTAACTATTTGCTGTAATTTTCGTAACTCACAAAATAAAAATATAATCCAGATTTCGCTTAGTTTTAATTGTCAAAGTGTTTAAAAGTTAACTATTTGCTGTTTTTTCGTAACTCATAAAATAAAAATATACTCCAGATTTCGCTTAGTTTTAATTGTCAAAGTGTTTAAAATACTGCGTTGTTAAAAAAAATCAAATTTCTACAAAGATCACCTCTAAGAAGTGTAATGAACGACAAGAAGTCAAGAAACTATATATTCCAAAATTTTGGTTTGATATATATGATATAAAAATGCGGTCTTTGAGACCCCTCCATAGTAATTGTGTTCCTGTGAATGACCATAGTAGTTAAGGGTAAAAAAAAAATTGAATTTGTGAAAAAAGTAAATATCGTTTACGAACTTTTATTCGATGTTGGATCCGCAGACCTTAAAAAAAACTGTTAGTGTGTTTTTAAATGCGGTGCATAGTGATCTCTTCGCAAACTGACAACACTGGGCGAATCTGCTACTATCACGGTCCGAACGACGCGCAATATTTCGCCGTCAGCTTAAGTGTTCGAGACGTTCCCTAAGCGACCAGTTTGTTAGTCAGAAGATACCGCACTGCCACTGTTTGTTCAACCTTCTCATTTTGAAAGCGTTTTCCAGAAAATCTTACGGCGACTGTGAATATTGTAGCTGCTAAAGGAGACGTCGTCTTCATCGCGGGTTGTAGCAGTTTTCTCCGACTTTGCCTGTCGTTCTCTGAGAACCGGAGAAGCAGAAACCTCCGACCGCCAACTCATCCTGTACCTTACCCGTTCTCTTCTTACAGCAGCCATTAAGAAAAACATGTTCATCTATAGTCAAATGTATTTCACAGATTGTTTGTATTAGACTGGTAAAACTTTTATAATTTATGTTTCTAGGCAAAAAAAAAAAAAAATCAAAAGAGAGGTTTTCTTATGCAGTACCTGTCTTATCTTTGCCAAAGACAAAGGCGAAAGAGCAAGTTAATTAATTAATAGTTTTTTGGTTTTTGCGTAGCAGTTTCATTTCAAATGAAAACAACAATTAAACGGGTGAACTATATCTTACAACAAAGGAATTGGAGAGTCAAGGCTTCCAAAACGGAACGCAACTACAAAAACATAAAAAAACAACATATGTTTCAACAGAGCCCAGAGAAACTGTGTGATTGTGAAACTGTTGCGTTTATTTGTTGCAGTTTATGTGCCAAACTATTATGTTTGCATCGGTTCTTTGGGAGTATTCACATTCATACGAACCCTAAATGGGGCAAGGAGGCATGTCTCCATGTCTCACTCACTTACCAGGCGTGGGTGCGTCGATAAGATATTCCTATCATATGGCACACGTACTGTCACTAAAGCCGTGTGTGACACACCAGACGTGTTTTCCGGTGGAGAATTCGGTTGACTTGTCGCCTTGTCATCAAACGTTTGCGGTTCCCATCCGAAAGCCACTTGGCTGCTCATAGGTTAGTTGCGCAGAATCAACTGTCAAATAACACGCCGCTGTTGCAAACGGACGTTACACCACGGCACTGACACAAATTTGAGTAAACCGAACAGCGAAAATAAAAAAAAAATTAAATAAATAAAAATCAAAATTTGGCACGAGGGAGGTTTTGAACACTGCTTGCTCGAGTCGCAATCCACATCTGCCCCCTGCATCCACATCTACATGCATACTCTGCAAATCACATTTAAGTGCCTGGCAGAGGGTTCATCGAACCACCTTCACAATTGTTTATTATTCCAATATCGTATAGCGCCTGGAAAGAACGAACACCTGTCTCTTTCCGTGTGAGCTCTGATTTCCCTATTTTATCATGGTAATCGTTTCTCCCTACGCAGGTCAGCGTCAACAACATATTTTCGCATTCGGAGGAGAAAGTTGGTGATTGGAATTTCGTGAGGAGATTCCACCGCAACGAAAAACGCCTTTGTTTTAATGATGTCCATCCCAAATCCTGTACCATTTCAGTGACACTCTCTCCCCTATTTCGCGATAATACAAAACGAGGTTCCCTTGTCTGAACTTTTTCCAACACCGTAACCACTTACCTACGACGCCATTTCTTGTCCCTGTTGCTCTATATTGCACTTCGTTTTCTGAGACTGTTCACTGTTTATATTTTGCTTATTTTTTCACAGTCCAGCACACCTTCGTCCAGCTTGATCCTGTGTTTATTTTTTGACGGTTTGTCCACTGGGTGCTCTTACCACTAAACATGAGAGGGGTTCGGTGGGGAGTTGGCCGTGTAAGTAGGTCACACAGCAGAGCTTAGTAGTGGTTGGGGCCGCATAGCGTGACGTCAGCGGGCCGGGCGCCTTATCAGCGAACGTTGCGTGGGAGTTGGCTGGCGGCGCGCGCGCAGAAGGGCCCGCCCACGTCCCACTCGAGAACGCTACTCCACACACTCGCTACCTGTAACCCCCTCGCCTTTTGTTCCGCCAGGTGCAGGACACCAGGCTCCTAGGGTGAAAGGTACTAAGCGTAAAAAAATGAAATTTACTTTAGTGACAAAATCGTACTTCGGCACTTGAGCAATGAACACAGTTATTAAGAAAAACAGCATACATTAGCCACAGCACATAATAACACATTCCTGTTTTCGGTTTAATTCAGCAAGACCTGACCAATCAGGGTTTTTATGTTTCACCCGGCCCAAGCCGCCATTAAAACAAATGACACAAGCTAACATGTGAACCAAATTCACGTAAGTCTGCAGGCCTTCGTCACTAAATAATTACAAGACCATTAGACCTTAAAATTCCCCACGGTTCTCAGCAAGTCCTCACTTGTGCGCAGCTCTCGTGCTCTCGCGGTAGCGTTCTCGCTGCCCGAGTCCGGGGTCCCGGGTTCGATTCCCGGCGGGGTCAGGGATTTTCACCTGCCTCGGGATGACTGGGTGTTGTGTCGTCTTCATCATCATGACTCATCCACACTACGGTCGGAGGAAGGCAACGGCAAACCACTTCCACTAGGACGTTGCCTAGTACGGCGGTGCGGGTCTCCCGCATCGTCACCTACGCTCTGTTGCGTTAAAATGAACGTTTATGATTCTAACTTAAATACTAAACTGTTGGTCGGACTGTAGCCGCTTAAAATACTTGACTTCCCTACTTGAACCGGCAGTAGTGTCTTAAATTGCCAATTACATACATAGTAAAAATAAGATAAATTTAGCGTTGGTCTGATGACTGCGCAAACAATACATGAAGTTTAACTCGGCGCTTAGCCGCCTTTGAATCGGCACCAGGTGTTTAAATTTTTAAACTACACAAACAGATTAAATTTAGCTCCAATGAATTTACAAATTCGAATCGGCACTAGCCCTTTTAACTTAGGGAATAAACCATTTTTTTTAATCCAGCCCTTGACCACACAACACCCAAAAAAATTTTTAAACAACTTATCTGCTCTAGTTTCCACTAAACTACGCAGGTTGACAATTTTCCTGAGCAAAGATAGATGCTCGGGAGTTTCAGTTTAAAGCACTAATGAAGCTAATCGCCTGACAGGACATACTCAAAAATAGACGTTGATCGACGCAGCACATGAAAACGGTACTTGCATCAACCGGCGCCTTCAGCTGACGATACACCGCGTTAGAAGCAAGTCCAACTATTCACATGAAATCGTATGGGCACTAGCTGTTTGATACGTAATCAGACGTGAGGTTACAACTCGTCAAGCAATAAGCCCGCCAATCCTGCCACGTAACAGGTGGAAGGCTTTAAAGGTGTTCAATGATAACAATTACATAGAGGTGCGATTGGAGGCTAGACATAAACCACTTTACTGCCACAAATTACTCTAAAAACGCATAGGGCAGCACTGCTGGAACATGTTAAAGATGGCCGTAAGAATAATGACAGATAATATTTCATATAGGTGGCTCTAGCCGCTCACGTATCAACCAATAGCTCACACGCAAAATACCCGTTGCTAAAATAGTTCACCGGCATACGTCGGTCGCAAACGTTTCACTTGAAAAACAACAGAAATACCAACGACCGGGCTACCACTACACCCAAACAAATGAATTTCAAAGAAAGGCCTTCAGCCACTCTGCGTTTTAAATGTTTTTAAGCATACAGTAAGTTTAAGAACATAGGAAATGGCTCCACGGCACAAAGCAGTATTAGCCCAGATGTACAACAACTCTTAATTTTAGTCACAATGCTTTGAATTTGCCCACCAAGACAGAGATCAGGACCATACCCCAAAGGCTGCCGCATTTCTAGCCAAACTCGCGCAAGACTCCGCACAACCGGAGCCTTTCAAGCACACTAGAACACGAGCCTTATAAAAAAAGCTGACAAATTCTCCAGGAACGATACTTGACGATGTTACCACGAATCTAGGAGTACACGAAAAAGTAATTTCGGAGACCGTTTTTTTACATGTTAAGGTGTGAAGCGGATTTGCTAGCCCAGTTAAATATGGGCCTAGAAAAAAGTTGCTACAATTTATGACTTACTTAGCACAATCGCCACTTCTCTTTAGTTAGACAAGGTGTAAACAGCTTTGGTACAATATTTCTACTTGTCCTTCGCTGTACAAAAAGCCACTCCGTCCATATTAGCCGAAAGTTTTTAAAAACAAGCCGAATCCTGACAGCCCGGGCACGTTTCAAAACCGGCTGCGTCTACATGGGAACGAAAGTCGATTACGGGATTGGAAAACCGGCAACTAGAAGCGAATTTCTAGAATAGATTTTGAAGTGTTTACATCACAACCCACAAGCGGTATTGGGAAATCGGTTTATGAAATCCGGTTTTGGGAGCCCCATGTAAACGGGGTGAAATCGCTTAAAACCGTGACCTCGCGCGACCTCTATAGCCCCAACCACGAGCGATGGCCATCCGCGCATGTAGAGAAACGGACGGGGACTGCATTGTTGACGGTTCCAAGCGACAATTGCAGTACGCGCATGCGCATGCATTCCGCTCAAAGAAAGCCTGTATCCTACAAATTCGCTCTTTCACTTGCTTACGCAGAATTTATCACTTACCATCAAAATCAGCGCAGACAAATCGCAACAAATGGAATCGAAATTCCGTAGACAATTCGCTACGATCACGTTTAATGCTCTCATTAGCCACATAGCACTACTGAACGCGCATTGGCTGTCGGAGAATACGTGACGTGGGTGCGCGGGAGACTCCTAAACTCTGCAACTCTCCCCAAAGATCTCAGCGGCACGCCTCACAATCGACTTACCATTTGCCCCCCCCCCCCCCCTCCTCCCAACTTCTCCCTCGAAAACTGTTACCCGCGTCAGTTTTCGTTACTAATTGTGAATCGCGCTGATTACAAATCCTGCACTCGGTCACCCCCCCCCCCCCCCAGTCGCCATTACTAATTGTGGCACGTCGTGTATAGCTTGGCTCCGCAACCGGCGGATGTGTCTCTTGTGCCTTAAGCCGGTTCTGGACCCACCACACTACCGCTGACGGGTGCTCGACTCACAGCTAAGGCACTCTGCTGAAATACAGGATGATTCAAAAAGAATACCACAACTTTAAAAATGTGTATTTAATGAAAGAAACATAATATAACCTTCTGTTATACATCATTACAAAGAGTATTTAAAAAGGTTTTTTTTCACTCAAAAACAAGTTCAGAGATGTTCAATATGGCCCCCTCCAGACACTCGAGCAATATCAACCCGATACTCCAACTCGTTCCACACTCTCTGTAGCATATCAGGCGTAACAGTTTGGATAGCTGCTGTTATTTCTCGTTTCAAATCATCAGTGGTGGCTGGGAGAGGTGGCCGAAACACCATATCCTTAACATACCCCCATAAGAAAAAATCGCAGGGGGTAAGATCAGGGCTTCTTGGAGGCCAGTGATGAAGTGCCTGGCGGCCATTCTCTGTAAACCGTTTATACCAACGTTTAATACACCACCTATCAGGAGGTTTAACACCATACTTCGTTCCAAATGCACGCTGAACAACTGTCGTCGATTCACTTCTGCCGTACTCAATAACACAAAAAGCTTTCTGTTAAGCGGTCGCCATCTTAGCATCAACTGACGCTGACGCCTAGTCAACAGCGCCTCAAGCGAACAAATGTACAACTAAATGAAACTTTATAGCTCCCTTAATTCGCCGACAGATAGTGCTTAGCTCTGCCTTTTGTCGTTGCAGAGTTTTAAATTCCTAAAGTTGTGGTATTCTTTTTGAATCACCCTGTATGTGCCCACAGAGAGCTTCAACGAGGTTTCGGAGTAAAGTCGAAGAAGTCGCTTCATGAAACATGTAAAACAGCAAATACACGTAAAAAGTCACCTTTGGACTGTATGTGCTTCCCACTTGACGTTGACGGCTAACCGTGTGGAGGTTTTTTAGGCTCAGTTTCGGCTGTGTACCTGAACTTTGTTTTCTATTGTGCGAAGTGTGTGGACATTGGTCCAGGCCAGGGCTTTCCAACAGTTTTCGTTTAACAGGCCTACACTGGAAGAAGACGGGTGTTTTTGGGCCGTTCATAATATACTTAACACTAACAACAACCGCTGGCCAAAAGGGCAGTCGGAGGTATTTAGTTAACACATTTACGTAACTTAGAATTTTTTAACTTGTGATTCTTTATTGTAAAAAAGAAACATGGAATTAATTTTACATTTTATACATGCTACTTAATTAATAATTTTGTAAATACGTAACTACCAATCATAGAATTAATGTGACTTTGAATGAGGGAAACTAATGCGTCAATATATCATACTGCCGAAGTACCGTCGACGGAACAGCGACCAATCCAATATTGAAAAAGTAAATGTTTTAGTCTATAGTCGCAGTTTATTCATTTTGCCGGTTTCGGCGCAGTGTGCTATCCTCGTGCATCGCCCGTCACGCAGACGACGCGCTCGCTTCGCAAATAGGTGTGTCTAATAATGACACATCAACTTTGGGACAGGTGCTGCATGAAGATGGCACTGTGAACAGAAACCAGGAAAATAAAGAATCTGCGACTATAGACTAAAAGATATATTTTTTTCTTTCAACAACAAAAATAGTCAGTCGTCAGCTGCTGCTTACTATCAAGCAGTTAAAAAGCAACGTAAAAAATGTGAAGATACGGTGACCAAAAAAACATTGCAGCATAACGAGGATATTAAAAAACCACGAAACATATGACGATTGACACCAACGGGTCTGCGTTGTACCAAAGTCAAACATGGACCATGCATGAACCTTAGAGAAACGAAGAGAATACAAACTTTTGAAATGAGGCGCTACAGAAGAATGCTAAAGATTGGATGGCTAGATCGAATAACTCATGAAGAGGTAATGAACCAAACTTCTTTAGAAAAAGCATTTATGACATACAACCAGACTAAAAGCACGGATCGTTTGGTAAGACAAGTTCTTGGGCACGAAGGAATGGTTAATATGGTAATACAGAGCGGTGTGCGCGTGCGTGTGTGTGTTGCAGTAGTTACGTAGACATGAAGAGATCTGTACTAGGGGGAGAGCAGCAGCAAAGCAGTCTTGTGCTCGCACGTTAACACCTTCAAACACAGACAACTTGGCGGCGGATCAGCCACTAGAGAACGCGACTGTCGCTTGATCGAATCGACCTGGACGCACTTCAGCTGTGGGTCTAGGCAGTCGTGTCAGTTATGGAGCGCATACTGTAAAGGAACTGTTGCTTTTCGCTTTGTTACTGGAAAGAAAATACAGGCGCCACCGACCACAACGGAAATCCATCCTATGTTAACAGTTCGAAAATAACACTTAAGTTATTTTATAAGGAAGAGACGGAAAACTCGACAAAATTTTCCTCCACAATGTCTGCGACGTCTTTTTATAAGTTCCCTGCTATGCTGAGGGCTAGTAAGTAAACACTAATAAATCGGAAATATTTAATACTGGTGAAAGACTAGCTCGCGATTTGATATACTTGGTGGGCTTGGGTTGGTTGTAAAAACTAGGGGTGGGTCTGGATATGTAGGTATGTGTGAGATGAATTAAAAATCACGAGTTTTGTAGTGAACTATTACTCCTCGTTTACTTCTTCAACAAAGACAGCATTTCAAATTTAATGTCTGTGGCACATATTTCAAATCGTTCAATAGTAACAGTAGAAAATGCTTTCGTTTGCTGCCGGCACCTGAATAATTTCTTCCGCTGTGTCACCTTTGGTATCCTATGACAGTTGTAGCGGAATCCATCTGAACACAGGCTTCTTCCAATCCTGACAGTTTAGTGGCAACTGGAGATGATAAGGAAATTCGTGTGATTCTGCGTGAGAACTATTTTTGACGCCTTTTTTCTTGTTGATTTCTTTTGTGTAAGTCACGCTCTCACGTGGCTTTAATAAAGCAGAAGTATCTTATTACAGGCGCTGTGCGCTGCTATGGGCTGTACATTTACGCAGTTGCGTTATTCCTTGAGATGTGTTATTTCCAGTATATCAAAAACCGTGCGAGACACCACTCACAAAATATGGGATAACGCACGAAGCATATGCATACCACCTGCTTCTGAGGAAGCCTGGTTTAATATACGAGAAAAGTTTAAAAAGCATGCTGATTTTCAGAACTATCTTGGTGCAACTGACGAGAAGCGTGTTCAGACTTTTCATACATGAATACAGCAGCTCTTTAAATTACAAGTACAAACTTTTTTTTTCATATAAGGCGTTTAGAAGCAAGTATAAGAGATAGAAAAAATATTTGTACGTATGTGCACCATATCGTAGAGGAAGGCCCGATCTGTTAGTTGGCAAAGGTATATAGGTGTATAGGGTGATCGGAAATGCTTCCAAGCGGCTATTTGAAGAACTATTTAACAAGAAGTGTCTTATCTTTGGATGCAGCGAGTTGTAAATGCACATAATCTCTCAGGTTAGAAACGTTTTTTTGTAAGCTGTTGCGATCAGGTGATTCGGTGCTTCAGAATTTGGCAGATTAGACGCCGTTTTCGCATTCAGTACATTGAAATAGGGCCGAAGAAGGTGAACATCTTAAGAAGAAAAGAAATAATAAACAGTCAGACAGCGAAAATGCTAACAGAGATGGTTTGCGGAAGCGTGTACAGCAACTTCCTCATTGGTTTTAGTGGTAATGCAGGTGGACAGAACAAGATGAAAAACATCGCTAAGTTTTAGATGTACATCGTAATGCGCACCTCACTAAAGATCAATTACCACAAGTTCCTCATTTCAGGTCACTCCTGCATGGGAAGTTCCATAAACTACCATCAAAGTTGACCTGAATTTTAATTCCATTTTCGTAAGACGACCAAATATAGGATGCCCAAGGTCAGCGGTAATACAGTTGAATGTACGATCACTACTTACCATAATAACATAGAAACATCAGAATCTGCAGCGCCACTTCCATTTTTGCCTCAAATTTGCCACCCATTCTGTACAAATATTAAGCGCAAATAAAAACATCTATTTCCACAACCATACAGGACATCGCACTAGCAAGTAACGGGCCAAGCACACTATCTGCAAATGACATGGTGCCTTCTGATGCAGCTGTCTGGGATCAGAAAAGACATTTCCTGTCATAAAAATAAATGCGAGTATTTGTATGTGTAGGTGCTAAGAGTCTGCTATGTGTAACATTGTTTATCTATCTGCCTTATTCTCTCCATTATTGTATAATCAATAAAAGTTGTGTGTATTGATTAATTTAATAAATGAAGCTGGGACAACATATTATTTTACATTTTACAAGAGATTAGAGCCCAGACAGAGGCATACCGACAATCCTTCTTTCCACGAACAATACTTGACTGGAATAGAAGGGAGAACCGATAGAGGTACTCAAGGTACCCTCCGCCACACACTGTTAGGTGGCTTGCGGAGTATCGATGTAGCTGTAGCTGTTGTGCTTCATTCCGAAGCTGATATTACTGAGAGTCAAAAGGCTGTAAGTGACTACCTTGGAGTCAGAGGGTGCAAGTTCTTCATTTTGAATTTCATTTGATAGTGTATCTATAGCTGCTTAGTTAATAACTAGTGCATATGACGGTTACTGTAGACAATGGAGCAAATGAAAAGAGAATTTTAAAGTTGATACAAAATTTGATCCTAATTTTCTCAGAATAATGATTTTGCCATTTAGACCCATTTGCTTTTAACCGTCTCAATCGTGTTACTAGTTGTTTGTGACGCTCACTATGACTTCACATTAATAGACGTAGGTTCATGCAGAAATAGTCGAGACATGCCATTTTATAAAAATAGGACCTTTAAAGCAAAATGACCTGCAACAATTTAAATCTGCTGAAGCTTCTACTTTTTACTCGAGCCCCTTCCATTCAGCTTAGTCAGAGACGAAGCATTTGCTCTTAAAGACAACATACAACGGCCGTACTGTGGGGCAAAATTGACGGAAGAAAGAAAAGTTTATGTTATCGGCGACGCGACGCTAAGCAGACTGTACTTTTGGGATCCTTTTCAAGAAATGGCGAATATTTTATCGCACTTAAAACGTGAAACAGGATTTCCGTGCAGTAATACTTGGAGCAAAAGAGATGGATAACAGTTGGATGAAACTAGAGAAATAATCGCTGCCCCTAGTATACGAGACAAATTCGTAGATACACTGTAAGCACTGAAGGTGATGATCATGGCAAATATACGAAATATCGGGTAATAGAGGAAATAAATAATACGTACCAGATTCGTTTTTTTCCATGAAGTTTTATTTTCGAAGTCAAATTTTTCACACGTCTACTCCCAAATATTACGTTTTTCGATTTCTTATCGCTATATTCCTTATTGCCTGAATCGCAAGCTACAGGACGTCGCTGATGTAAAGCTCCCGCCCACAGTCATTTTCGCAGCACAAAAGAAAAAGAAAATTGTTTAAAACGACACAGGAAACGCTAGTGACTGAACAATCGCGGAGCGCATCAACAATAGTCAAGCGCAGCGCGACACGACCTGGCGATGCGGCAACTGTTTACCCCCTCCCTTCCCTCTACAGCATCGTTGCTGTTTATAGATCGGTAGGTGTGAAAATGAGAGGAGGGGTCAAATGCGGCTGACGGCAACCCACTCATCAGTTGAAGCCTCATGTACAACTGTTAACGGTTTACGTACGTTCGCTTAATGCCTCCCGTCCGCATGATGACAATACAAACATTGTCCATACTTTCGAGAGTTTATAAACAGCTGCTATTGACTGGGAACACAAAGGGCGAACAATATTCCAACATTCCGAATTTACAAAACGGTTCCTTGCTTACCACCAATACGAAAATGTATACAGTGAATAACCTTAATAATCGGACACTAAGAGATTTTTACTTCGCTGCAACACAACTGTATTCTGAATAAAAGAAAAAATAATATATCCACGTATTATGTGAAGATAGATATACCGGGTGATCAAAAAGTCAGTATAAATTTGAAAACGTAATAAACCACGGAATAATGTAGATAGAGAGGTAAAAATGACACACATGCTTGGAACGACGTGGGGTTTTATTAGAACAACAACAACAACAACAACAACAAAAAAGTATTGGTAGACGCGTGAAAGATCTCTTTCGCGCGTCGTTTGGTGATTATCGTGTGCTCAGCCGCCACTTTCATCATGCTTGGCGTCCCAGGTCCCCAGAGCTCAGTCCGTGCGATTATTGACTTTGGGGTTACCTGAAGTCGCATGTGTATCGTGATCGACCGACATCTCTAGGGATTCTGAAAGACAACATCCGACGCCAATGCCTCACCATAAATCCGGGCATGCTTTACAGTGCTGTTCACAACATTATTCCTCGACTACAGCTATTGTTGAGGAATGATGGTGGACAGATGAGCATTTCCTGTAAACAACATCATTTTTGCTTTGTCTTACTTTGTTATGCTAATTATTGATATTCTGATCAGATGAAGCGCCATCTGTCGGACATTTTTTCAATGTTCGTAGCTTTTTGGTTCTAATAAAACCCCATGTCATTCCAAGCACGTGTTTCAATTTGTACCTCTCTATCTACATTATTCCGTGATTTATTCAGTTTTCAAATTTATGCTGACTTTTTGATCACCCAGTATGTCCAGTAAACAATAGTATGAATGATGTTTACACCACGTATACCACTTGTTAAATAATACCACTGAAATAAAGCACTCTTCGATGGTCACGTTAGTTTAATATCCGGACAGATGGCAGTGCCGCACTTGTTTTCACCGTTTACATAAGGCAGCGCGTGTTTCAAAAGCGCGGTCGACAGTCCAGACGGTACGATGCCACGGCAAAGCTAATACTAGTTTTGAGATCCGACAGTTTGTGAGTTTTCACAACGCGAAATGTAAATCATATAGAAAAATTGCTGCCACGCTCAACATAAGTAAGAGTACTGTGGCAGAGATCGTCAGTGTGTGCTGTGTCAAAACGCCCTTACTAGCGCTGAGCGTCCTACCCGATAACTTAATACAAAACACCCGGTGGTTACTGCAAATATACGTGTACGATGTATTAAGAAAAAAAAAAGTTGTAGATGATCCGAGAGCGTCGACGAAAAAACAGATGGTGAGCACGCGCGACTTCAGCGATGCTGCCTGAGCGACGCCCAGCAGCCGGCCGCTGTCGTAGAGAACCGACAGCAGCAACGAATAATTAATTAACTGTCAAAAGTTGGCGTGGCGCTGCGCGTTTGTTCGTTTTAAATGGTTCCTATGGTATGACAGAAAGAGTTAGTTAGTTCCCATTAGACCTCTCACCGATATATCGGTGTGCGTGTAGGTCTGATAGTAGAGCGACATACTGCGTGGTGTAGTGAGGCACTGCAGCGGTTGGGAGAGGGAAAGGAGTTTTTATTGGTAATACCAGTACAGGTCGCGAAGGCAGCGTGGCTATTTAGTCTGTTATGCCCCTGCTCATATACGTGGCTGTGACGGTTGTTTCCTCCCAACGCTAAGCCAATTGATTGTCGTCTTGTGGGCAGTTTCGCTCGTAAAGTTTGTTGTGGTAAATCCAGCGTGAGCCTAGTTAGAGAAGTAGATGTGTAGTGCCGAGTGTTTGGGAATCGGTGGAACCGATATCCTGTCCGTGTTTTACGATTACTGGTCGCGGCTCGCCCAGAGGTAATTGGGTTGTTAGCCGTTTTGTTGAAGTGGTTTGGTAGTGGTTGGTGTGTGTGTCGAGAAGGGAAACCCTCGAACACATGTTCGTAGTTGTTGTTGAAGTACCACCATCTTACAGCGGACCGAGAATTGGCTCGAATAAATACGAACTGTTTCACTATATTGTGATAGAGTGCACCAGTGGTTTAGTGGATAAGTGACGAGAAAATAAAGGACCCATTTTACAAGCAGCACGCAGCTAAAGAAAAACTTGATAGCTAAAGTGACGAGTGGCCGAATTCAAGTAGGGAACTTAGCGGATCGCGTATTGTCAACGCCTGAAGGGAGTCAGAATTGTCTTAAACTGTCACGTAAGGTCAGATTTAAAGTGGCGATGGCACTTAGGATTTTTGTTTAATTTTTTTATTATTGAATTTCCGTGTAGAGGGGGGTGTAGTATTTGATGGCCCTCGCACACTTACATGAATAAAAGTGTACTGAAATACCTAGAGACAATAAATTCAAGTTTTCTTGAGTTAACAAAAACATTACGTGTGCTCAATTAGTATCTGGTGTGTGGATATATATTTTACGAGAAAAGCAAAGTGGCTACGATGGAAGAGTGGCCAGGAAGCCGTATGTGAATGAACAGAATCAAACGAAGAGATTGTACTTTGCCAGTGAGTTTATTGCGAAGGATGAAATATGGTGGAACGACGTCATTTTTGCCGACGAAAGTAAATTTAACGTTTTTGGGTCTGGTGGACGAATCATGCATGGTGTGGCGGAAGAAGAACGAAGAATTTAGTCACAACTATTAAACCGACTGTAAAGCATGGAGGTGGCAGCGTTCTTGTCTGGGGCCGTATATCGATATTTGGACCGCGCGAATTGGTGTTCATCGACAGTATTATGGTCAAATATGACTAGTACTGAACCATGGGGTTATCAAACATGTTCAAGTTTTACCAGGGCAATGACCAGAAACATAAGGCTCGCATTCTGCAGGAATGTTTGTTGTACAATTGCCCCAAAGTCTTACAACCACCACCTCAATCACCAGATCTCAACCCCATTGAGAATGTGTGTGGAGAACTGGACGACGTATTAGAAAAACAACAGTATCGTCCAACGAAACTCTGACGCGTCCATTAAAGGAAGATTGGGGCAGTCTACATGCGGACTATTTAAAAAAGATCATTTGCAGTATGCCGCAGCGTTTGAAATAAGTGATAAAACAGAATAGCAACCCGACAAGATACCGAAACATTTAACGCTTCACAAAATCTAGTCTTGAAATGATTAGTTCTGCAAAGAGTCCGAATATTAAAGTACCGCGAGTATAGCACGGAGTTGTATTTAAATAGTATTATAAAAGAACTTATGTATGTTTATCTTAATAAAGTTTATGCTATTATTTACAAGACACATCACGAAATATAATAATACTTGGTTACATGGTTTGTTTGTTTTGTTACGAATATAGTTATGATGCTACAAGATTAACATATCGTAGTGTCCAAATATTGAGGTGATTGACTGTATAACAACCCTTCGACCATAGTAATACCTCGGGGCGTATAGTCAGTTAGCTTCTGTATTCTGTAATGCTGGCACACTCGCTCTGGGTTGCGGTTTTGGTCACCGTTTAAACGCGACATTTAAGTTCCACAAAACTTTCTTTCAGTTAACTTTTCGTGTGATATGGGTGCTGCATTAAAGTCTGACGTTATTACGACGTGAGGCGCCCCACGCCCACGCCCATTGTCCACTGCACTTTCTCGGTCTTTTCTGATGATGTTGCTGTTTTGAGACGTCTGTCACGTGGATTGTCTTCCATAAGAGTGCACCTTCTTTGCTCTGTAGAAGGCCGCTGCAACCTCGGCTTATTTAAGTACTGTTGGGGACACTCATGGGCATTTTAGGGAGACTGACAACGACCGCAGTAGCCTACGTATTTTTATCACGGTATAACTGGCTTTCTTTAAGCCATCCGCCTCTCATGACCATCTTCAACCTTAAGGATAATACAAGCTCTGGTTTGTCCCTTATACACGTACTTCGTTGGATCCATCTGCCCGACCGATCTCCTGTAGCCCTTGTTTCGGCTTACATTTTTCCAGTGCATTCCTGTTAACTGTTCCTTTCATTCGCTGATGTACTTTTATTATTCCTTCATCCACATTAGATACAGTAACTATATTCTGTTATTTTCATTTCTCATCCTCTCAAGTGATGTCAAGCCACTGTTGTTGCTCTCAGAAATCACATCTCTGCAGGTATCTAACATTCACATCCAAACAACAATGTCTTTGCCTGACATTACTTGTGCCATGTATATATAATCCTATTTTTAAAACGCCGTTTGTGCAATAGAGTTGCAGAATTCAATTGATACAATATAACGTCTGTGGTAAAAGACTTGGTTAACTTGTTCTATGATTGCGTTATTAAACACTTCTTTGGCCCTTACTGGCTTTCATCCTCTAAATGCCGTTACTTTTATCTTCTTCACATTCACAGCAAGAAACACAGTGGCATGAAAACAAACTATGGTTTTTTATTGCCTTAGGGTTACAAGAGATGATATACGATGTTGAAAAAACCTGCATTGCGGCCGGAAGGGTCTGACAGGAAATATCGTATATGACACCTTGGGTCTTATGCTATACACCTGGATTTGAAATTGTCTGATGCAATTGTTAAAACAAAGGGACACTATAGGTGACGTACATCTCACAAATGTCAACGAGCGCCAGTGTGAGTGTCGGCATTTTGATCTGTTTTTTAGACAAATGCTTTGCACAATTTTTTCTTGCAATTATATGTGGAATTTGTGCCACTGTCCGTAGTTTTCGCGTTTCTGCAGCTCCCGTTTCAAAGGTCTCCTCACCTCATTCACTATCATCTGAGAAATCAGTTTGTGTGTATAGATGATGTTTTGTCACATCCACTCTACATCTACATCTACATCCATACTCCGCAAGCCACCTCACGGTGCGTGGCGGAGGGTACCCTGAGTACCTCTATCGGTTCTCCCTTCTATTCCAGTCTCGTATTGTTCGTGGAAAGAAGGATTGTCGGTATGCTTCTGTGTGGGCTCTAATCTCTCTGATTTTATCCTCACGGTCTCTTCGCGAGATATACGTAGGAGGGAGCAATATACTGCTTGACTCTTCGGTGAAGGTATGTTCTCGAAACTTTAACAAAGGCCCGTACCGAGCTACTGAGCGTCTCTCCTGCAGAGTCTTCCACTGGAGTTCATCTATCATCTCCGTAACGCTTTCGCGATTACTAAATGATCCTGTAACGAAGCGCCCTGCTCTCCGTTGGATCTTCTCTATCTCTTCTATCAAACCTGTCCGGTTCGGATCCCACACTACTGAGCAGTATTCAAGCAGTGGGCGAACAAGCGTACTGTAACCTACTTCCTTTGTTTTCGGATTGCATTTCCTTAGGATTCTTCCAATGAATCTCACTCTGGCATCTGCTTTACCGACGATCAACTTTATATGATCATTCCATTTTAAATCACTCATAATGGGTACTCCCAGATAATTTATGGAATTAACTGCTTCCAGTTGCTGACCTGCTACTTTGTAGCTAAATGATAAGGGATCTATCTTTCTATGTATTCGCAGCACATTACACTTGTCTACATTGAGATTCAATTGCCATTCCCTGCACCATGCTTCAATTCGCTGCAGATCCTCCTGCATTTCAGTACAATTTTCCATTGTTACAATCTCTCGATACACCACAGCATCATCTGCAAAAAGCCTCAGCGAACTTCCGATGTCATCCACAAGGTCATTTACGTATATTGTGAATAGCAACGGTCCTATGACACTCCCCTGCGGCACACCTGAAATCACTCTTACTTCGGAAGACTTCTCTCCATTGAGAATGACATGCTGCGTTCTGTTATCTAGGAACTCTTCAATCCAATCACACAATTGGTCTGATAGTCCATATGCTCTTACTTTGTTCATTAAACGACTGTGGGGAACTGTATCGAACGCCTTGCGGAAGTCAAGAAACACGGCATCTACCTGGGAACCGGCGTCTATGGCCCTCTGAGTCTCGTGGACGAATAGCGCGAGCTGGGTTTCACACGACCGTCTTTTTCGAAACCCATGCTGATTCCTACAGAGTAGATTTCTAGTCTCTGAACTGATATAGTCCGTAACTCTTCCTTAACGAGTCCACTGTTTAAATGCGATCATTTGATTGTCAGTGAAAATGTCTGTAGACCATGGGGCCTTCAGACACGAGTCTCAAACGGTGTTTAGCATAGTCCTCACTTTCCTGAAGCGATCAGATTGTCTATAATATCGGCGCGCAGAACTATCGACAACAACGTTAAGGTTGACTCGTAGAAGAAAGAAACTGTTTCTGGAAATATTGTGTACTGCTTCGGGAATTCTTGTTCTTTGAGACCGAAACATTTTCAAACGCCGGCCGGGGTGCCGAGCGGTTCTAGGCGCTACAGTCTGGAACCGCGCGACCGCTACGGTCGCAGGTTCGAATCCTGCCTCGGGCATGGATGTGTGTGATTACTAAGGTTAGTTAGGATTAAGTAGTTCTAAGTTCTAGGCGACTGATGACTTCAGAAGTTAAGTCACATAGTGCCCAGAGCCATTTGAACCATTTGAAAACGTGGATAACCAATTACTGTTGAGTAAATCCAACATCCAAAGACGTTTTCACTTTATCTAAATTGGTATCAAATGATTTTCATGAACCTCTTAAATTAGCAAATCAGTTACTTTCACAAAAAATGTCATTTACATGGTCTTAAAAATACTGAAATGGCTTCCAAAGATTATAACTGGATATTGGCTGTTGTACAGTAATTTGGGTTGGTAAAAATATGTTTATGAGAAAAGAAAAAATCTGTAATTTCTACAATCCATTATCTAAAGTTCCTAATTATTTAAAAAATCTTAAGAGAATTCTAAACTTCTATATCCATGTGCCTGTAAGAATCCTGTCATTTTTCCTCCCTATTGGTTTAAAATCGTGCTGCAACTGGTATAGAGATTCTTCATTTCTAAAGTTTTCCAAGAAGAGTTACGGTTTTCCTTAATCAGTCTGACATTCAATTAAAATTCGTCTTCGCTGTTTTCACACTATAAATCAGAGCGTTTTGGGTCTATCTGATTTATTAGAGCCGAAGTTTCGGCGTCTGTGAGTATTATAAGTAAACGCAAAACATGAGTCTCTGTTGTGACTATCGTTTGTGTTGCCATGTTAAAAGACCAAAGTATCAAATTGATACTCTCATTTATTGACCTATAATTCAGCGTAAATTTGCATTTCAGTTATCAAGCACAATAACCATGACTAGCGTACTTAAATGAAGTGTAATACATGGGAAACGACATTAAAAATATTCCATTTACGTTCGTTTCCCCTAGCAGCGCGGCAACAGCTCGCATACTCCATTTTACACTACCCCGAAGTTTACTGGCAAACCAAGGTTATTTATAAGGGCTGGCAAACGTTCGCAACAATTCCAGGTCGCGTTCTGCGTTTGTGGGATTGTTGGCACAAATACGCACATTGCGCTGTACAAAAAATGTTGAAAGTGAGGTATCATAATACCTGGCAAACGGAGAGGTTATGGCGTGCAAATATTTAAATTATATTGACTTGCTACTTTCACAAGCAGGTAACGTTCTCCTTATTTCCAGCTAAAATAACTTGTTTGTCTACTGTGAGCATTGTATGTATAGCAGAGTTATTTCTTTTCAGGTGTTTTGATAACAATTTTTGACAATTATTTATCAAGTATAGATCAAAGTGAATATGTCACAAAGGGCACCTTTCTCGACGTCCTTGGGTCATTTCGCTCCAATTAAAACTTGAAAGTATGTTGTATCATACATATACTGTGTTAGTTTTACTAAAAGCTGCGGTTAACTTGTCGAGTAAGGATTGAAGGAAGTCTGTTCCGTTTACCTTGTCAAATGCTTTTTACGTAGTCAACGAAAGCAATGTACATAGGTGTACTAAATTGTAGATGTCTTTCTATTACGTTAATTACGGAGTAAATCCAAGCTGTTGAAAATTAAGCAGTAAATTCGCCAATATGGTGATGAATTTCCGTTATGGGCACAGCGTCCACGTCTAAAAATTACTTTACGGCATTGTATTCCATCTTATAGATTTGAATCAATCGCGCTCGCCAACTTCCGGTTTCTTCTTGCAAAACTGGCGTTGTGTCGAAATACTTGACCTAGTTAGGAAGGGAAAACCAACTGATTTATTTGTGTATATTACTTAACGTGTTACAAGTTGGTTCGGAAACTGTGCTGCATCATCACACTTTAAATTTAGTTCACCTGTATGAGGCAGTTTGTTTTTTTGTGATGCTTGAAGCGATATTCTCGCTGCAATGAATATGTAACCTATTCTGAGTTCATCAAATTGCAGAACGTCACATAACTGAATTGAGTTTATTGAATAGTGGTACCCTATTGCCCCGCGCATGGATTATGCAGCATGGCGGTGTCTTCATCGCTACAGTCAATGTCGGTTCATTTTGTCCATTGAAAATACCATTACGTCATATTATTTCGACAAGCCTGATGGTGAGGTTTCGGTACCGCTGCTTCAGAACGCCATGTCTTAACCACAAAACACCTCGGTCGGATTCGAAAAGGGGCGCGGCGGCTGAAGATTTGTCATTAGGACATTCCTCCAAGTGATTTACTGAAAAATCGCACACCTAAATCAGGACGGTCGGATGAGAACTTACGTCTCTCTCGTCCCGATTATTCTTGTATGTTAACCACGTCTATAGCGCACGAAAGGAACGTCTGATTTCAGATTTAGACAGTATACGACTATATGGTCACCAGGCAAATGTGGTTGGATTCAAGAGGTGTTTGTATCTAGGCACAGAGGTGAGGGAGGTATCCTAGACACATGCGCGCTGCACTGTACAGCGTATCAGCTGCGTGGGCGTATTGCTGGCGGCTGGCGGCCACGTGACGTTGTTATCATGTAGGTGCAAGTCGACGCCATCACGATTACAGTCAATGTTGGTTCATTTTGTCAAGCAGGTATGCGAATCGGCTGAGACTCCTTTGAAAAGATCACGTCATATTATTTAGAGCAGCCAAATATAATTATAATGTGAATACGCATCTCTGGCAGTGTGTTATGTTATCGAGTTCTTCCACGGTAAATGTCGATATGTCTATATAACCAGCTAG
This sequence comes from Schistocerca piceifrons, assembly GCF_021461385.2. Classification (NCBI taxonomy): domain Eukaryota; kingdom Metazoa; phylum Arthropoda; class Insecta; order Orthoptera; family Acrididae; genus Schistocerca; species Schistocerca piceifrons. The sequence continues at coordinate 18,056,998 of NC_060145.1, forward strand.
CTTGTTATAAATAATCTGTTTATGAAAAGAAATCAAAATCTATAATTGCAACATTTGTATTTTTTAAAAAAAACCTCTTGAAAATACTGACTGGAACAAACTCTAAAATTCCGAAGTTATGAGGGGTAAACTACAGGCAGCGGAAGATTATCTTCAGTTATAGAAACAAGATTTCATTTGTACGAATCGAAGAAGATGAAAGAGAAGCAGTAGTTGTGAAGGAAGTAAGGCAGGGTTGTAGCGTAGCCCCGATATTATTCAATCTGGACACTGAGTGAGCTTTAAACGACGACAAGGAGAAATTTGGAAAGGGAATTTAAGCTGAAGGAGAAGAACTGAAAACTTGAAGGTTTACCAGAGACGTTTAACTTGTTACAGATAGCAAAGTACTTGGAAGATCAGTGAAACGGAGTGGATAGTCTTGAAAAGACTGTACCTGTAGAAACGTAAAACTATCACAATGGACTGCAGCCGAATTGAAACGGATTATGCCGGAGGAATGAGATTAACAAATGAAGAACGGATCGTAGAAGACGATCTTTGCTATTTGGGAAGCAAAATAATCAACAATGACACAAGTAATGAGGGTGTAAAAGACAGACACGAAACACCAACTAAAACTTCTCTGAAAAAGAATATCAGTCGCAAATTTAAATTTTAGGAAGTTTTTATTTGATGTATGGAAGTGAAACGTGGTCTATAAACAGTAAAGAGAAGAAAATAGTAGTGACTTTTAGCAGGGTGTTGATACAGAAGAGAGCTAGATATTAGTTGGGTCGGTGGTATGAATAATGAGGAAGCACTGAAATGAAATGGGTAGAACAGAAATTTGTCACATTTTCACTAAAAGAAGGTGTAAGTCAATCGGACAAATCGTAAGACAGGAAGGAACAATTACATTGATATGGGGGAGGGGGGGCGGTAAAGGAGACCAGGAATTAACTGCAGCAAACAACTTCAAGTGGAAGATGGTTGCAGCAGTTATGCAGAGATGAAGGGACCTGCAGTGCGAAGCTGGATCAAACCAGTCTCTGCCACAACAAGGCCCTCTTCATTAGCATTTTCTTGATCGTTTAAGATGCGTCGTATCAATCTATGCGTTCTTCAGATCATACTATGCCATAAATTTGGTTTGCCCCCAGTTGGCTCAGTTATTCGAGATCTACCCATATAATCTTTAGTATTCTTCTGTGAGACTACATTTTGAAACGCGAGATTCATCTCATCTGTACTGTTCACGGTCCACGTTTCACGTCCACGTAAGGCTGCAGTCCAGACATAAACGTTCAGAAGACACTTCCTAATACTTTTACTATGTTAACTTACTTCTCTTTTTCAGGAAACCTTTGACTGATGCTTCTAGTCTGCCTTTTACACCCCGTTTACTTCTGGCGTCGTTAGTTACTTTGCTGCCCAAATAGCTCAACTCGTCCACTACTTTTCGTGCTGCAAATGGTAATCTAATTCTCCAAAAACCACCCACATTGATTCCACTGATCCCCATTACCCATGTTTTATTTTAATGGGCGACCATATTATAACCTCTTTTCAATACAGTATTTGCTCCATTTAAATAATCTTCCAACACCTCTGGCACTATTCCTCGGGTTGGAACTTTTTACAGCTCGTACAAAATTGGTGCATGTTTCAAGGTTTTACTGACCTTCAAAGTAGTCACCAGCACTGTGTATCACCCATTGCCAGCGATGTGGAAGTCGTAGATACTCCTAGCCGTGCCAGTAGTGTTGACAGTTCGAGCGGCGCGGTCTATTGCCCGACGAATTTGTAGCAGTTCTGAAGCGAATGCTGTAAAGTGTTTCCGTCAGTTTGGAAATCGAGTTGAGCTCACGGGGGTTTAAGTCAGGGGAGAGCAGTAGGTGGTATAGCACTTAGCAACCCCATCAGTCAAACAAATCAGTAACAGCTTGCACTGTACGTGCTTGAGCATTGTCCTGCAAAATGATGGTCAGGTCCTGCAGAAAGTGCATTCCCTTCTGTCTCTATGCTGTTCACTTTTGGAACACAAGCTACGACGAGCTTAGAGACAGAAGTGATGATAAATTTCTGCATGACCTGACCATCATTTTGCAGGATAATGCTCAAGCACGTACAGTGCAAGCTGTTACTGATTTGTTTGACTGATGGGGCTGCCAAGTGCTATACCACCTACTGCTCTCCCTTGACATAAGCCCTCGTGAGTTCAACTCGATTTCTAAACTGACGGAAACACTTCACGGCATTCGCTTCAGAACTGCTACAAATTCGTCGGGCAACAGACCGTGCCGATCCAACTGTCAACACAACTGGCACTGCTAAGAGTATCCTACGAGTTCCACATCGTTGGCAACGGGTTATAATACAATGCTGATGACTACTTTGAAGGTCAGTAAAACGTTGAAACACTTATCTATTTTGTACGAGCTGTAAATAAATAGTTGCCACTATTAAAGTTCCAACCCTCGTATAAATGCCATCGAAAAACTTTGAAATTTTAATTTCTTCTCCATGCACTTAATTCCTTTCTCAAATTTTTCCTTCGTTCCTTTTAATGCTTGCCCTATGTACTCGTGTGATTTGTATAACGCTGCGGTTGGGCTAAAACTACCATCTTGTCTGACTACATTCTCAGTAAGTGGCTCCCTCTGGTACGGTTCGGTTCTTACCACTTCGGTCTAGTTTCTGCATAAGCTGTATATAATCTTTCTCTATCTGTATTTTTATCCTCGATAACTTTAGAATGCTTAAGATTTGACGTTGTCTCGTAATAATAGGTGTCCTACGTCACGGGGAGAATCGCCCTGGCGCACAGGCGTCCTGCCACGGAACTCCGCAGGGCCGATGCAGTCATAAGTAGGACGCCCGGTCCTCGGTTCCGGTAGAGCACACTGTTTCCGTTCGCCTCTTTTAATCAATGGCGTGTAGAGTTTGAAAGAAAATCGGAGAATACGATTTCAATAACAAAGTAAGCTGTCAGGAACTTTTTATTCTCTACCTCTAAGGCGAGATGCTGGAGTTGTGACCTATTGTAGACTCTGGGTGTTTTCAGTCAGATATCAGGCGAGATGATTTCCAATTATTGCGAATGCACGGGAGAGGATTTACATTTCCAGCAGCTTCTTTACAAGCGAAAAACTCTGTCAGAACCGGGGTCATGAAAATTAGTTTGAAATTAGTTCTGGGAGAATTTGTCGCAGGCAAAACGTGGGAGGCCAGATTACTTGCTCATGGTTTCTCAGAGTGAAGTAAACTATTGTAGAGAAGTCGAACTTGGCCTCGTATTCTTCCTCCAGTAGCTGCTGAGCGCTGGAGAGCCACTGCACAGCTTGAAAGAAATGCCACCTTGACGCTTTTAAAATCGGTGCGTGAGGTTAGGAGCAGTACTTTCGCTTTAGTATTTGGTGAAAAGCACAAAGCATTGTAAAGAATTCGTCATGATTCTTATCGTTCTAGCCTTCAGCTACTAATGATAGTTAATCGCGTGCAAGTCCCTTCATCTTTGCGCAGCTTCCATTCCATAACCTCCATCAATTTAGCTACAGTTTTTGCCTCTCACATTTTTATCCATTACCATAAATGCATGTGCTTTATCAGGCTTCTTTTAGTCACGTTGCACAATAAAACACTTTTCTCCCCGATTAGATTCCGTAATTGTTAATTAGCTGTCCGATATGTGCACATTTTTTATTCTCTTCTTGTGGGCGTCGTTTGTCGTGCAAATTCATCCGCAAGACAAACGCATCATTTCGGCCCTTGTAAACTGTGATTTCATTTTCACCATCGTAACATACGCTGCTGCCAGTCACGTCTTTTACGTCCACAATAAAACCGGAACCATCGTTTCACAGTTGTAGAAGGTTTCTACAGGCAGTACCACCAGCTCTTTCACCAGGGCAGGTGTGCGGCATTTTTGCACATTCACTGAGGTTGGGTGCTGCACTGATGCGTTAAGAATCAAAGGTAACGCTCAAAAATCTGTGTGTGACTTTGCAGCCGTGTACTGACGGGTTGTATCGCACTGAACTGGCACTACTACCTGCAGGTGGAAACATTATATCTGCGTAACGTCGAAAATGTGATATTTTGGCAAGAAAAACGAAACAGTCGGTTTACACTCGCTGCCATTCACAATCATTTTATAGAGGGCGAGATAGAACTTCGAACCAGGTGGCAGAAAGGCAGAAGCAACGAACCTGGAGTAGCGCCTTGCCTTGGACAGCAGTGCAGAAGAGCCGCATTGCCACAGACGTCCAGTGCGTGAGAGCGGCACCGACTACAGCGCGGCGGCTCGGCCGACACCCTCTGCGTGTACCGTGGGCAGGCGTGTGCGTGCGTGCTCCGCCAAGCGCATGGCGGAGGGTACTTGCCACTCAAGTACGTATTAGGGTTTCCTCCCACTCCATTTACATATACAGAAAGACTGACGCCCATACGTCTCTCCGTGCACTGTACTTGGTCTAATCCTGCCGTCGCGGCACGTACTGCGAATGTGGTATATTCCGTGATTAGTCACCTACAGCTGGTCCTTGAAACTTTGTGAGTAGGCTTTGACGGGAGAGTTTGCGTCTGTGTTCAGGTGTCTGACAGCTCAGTTTTTCAGTGTTCCGTCACACCTTCCCACGCGTCAAACAAACCTGTGACCATTCGTGCTGCCCATCTCTGCCTACGTTCAGCGTCTCCAGTTGCTTCTCTGTGGTGTGAATCCCACACAGTTGAACAATAGTCTGAAGTGGGTCGCACGCTAGTTTTGAGAGCAATCCAGTATTCTACCGATGAACCCAAGTCTGCCGTCTGCAGTACCTACGATTGAGGCTGTGGGATTATTCCACTTCATTTACCGCATATGTTACACCTAGCTACTTGACTGACTCCAGATGTGAATCGTCGTTATTGTAAGCATACGAATGCTATAGTTTAGCATGTTGTGAAATGAACAGTTTCATATTTCAGGATATCGCAAGCTGCTATACTTTCACAATTTTGAAATCTTATCCAGGTCTGTCAGTATACCTGTGTAGTGGTTTTCTTCACTGTAGTCCTTCGTTACAGATCAGTGCATCACCTGTTAACGATCTGGCAGGCAATACGCAGCCTTTTAATATTGAACAAGAACGGCGAAGGGCGCCCTCCAGCCGAGCTAACACACTGCGCACTCCCTATCCGAGACACGCGTGGATAAAAATGTGATCAATGCCGGTAGCCGAGGCCGGGGGAGGCGGCAGCTGGCCGAGGCGACTTACTGTGCAGGCCGGCGAGGGGCTGCGGCGCCTGGGGGCGGGACCCGCCTCCGCCACTGTGCGGGTCTCGGCTGCTGCCGCCGCCTGCCACGCCGCCCACGGCTGAGTCGACGCTGCCGCACACACCGCCGACGTCGCCTCCGACGCGCAACACCTCACAACACATCCCCCGGCGACCGCCGACTGCCCGCCGCTGCCGCTGCCGCTGCCGTAGTGCCGCGAGGGGAGCGCGCCGGTGACGTCACCCGGGTCTAGGTCAGTGATTGGCGCTCGCGCCCGCTTCTCGCCGCCGCCGCCGCGGGGTGCGCGTCGCGTCTGCCGCCGCTCCACTCGATACTACGCGCCCGACTCTCTTTCCGGCCCGAGCATCGCACACAGTCGCCGAGTTTTGCCCTATTGCTGAGCAGCGGTAATTAAAGCGACGACATACGGGCGGCAGAGCGAGGAAGATTACGCGGCCTGCGCGCGCGGGCGCGAGAACAACAGCGGCGCGACTGGCGTTTCAGCGCGACGAAGCCATCTGTCGGCAGCGCGCCGTTACTACGGGAGAGGGCCTCGGCAGACGCCACTGCGCAGGCGCGGGGGCTCCCATTAATCCGGTAAAGCTGAAACTCGACGGGCCAATCTTTTTAACAGCTTCCGCCGAATACTTCGAAATCTGAATACCGATTGTATTGACAAATGAGAAATTATGCGAGGTCACAAGCTATTATACGAATGATTTACGATGTGTCCTGCGTTCCCGTTACAGAAATCCATAATCTACATTGATTATACAATTCTTGTTACCGCGGAGCTCCGAAATAGGGAGAAGATTTTAACTCTTCATTGACATTGTGGTCGTGCCACAGGGGGCTGTCCAACTTGGACGAAGAGGGGTAAAGTAGTCATTCACTGAGTGTTTTAAGGAATGGTCCCGGTAGTTGCGTTAAGCAAATCGGGAAAACTCGTATCTGAATGGCCGAAGGCAGTACTTGAACCCCGCCACTACATAGTACGCTACATTCGCCTCGATTGCAATAACCACTGCGTCGCACTGCTTACTCCATGTTAGATGAAGTGGACAAAAGTCAGATGATTTGCCAGTCATTGGCTACTTTCTCAATTTGGATGAAGCGAAGAAAAAGACACAGGCTATGGACGCGAACGCTATTCGTTACCTCCGTAAAAACCCCATCTGAAACAAACTTAATCTGATCCCCTCACCTTTTCCATACAATTTATATAATTTCCGTAACTCCTCTTTCTTCATTTCCTCCACTTAAAGAGGACGTTAGAAATTGTCTTCATATTTTTCACTTCATTATCCTCCCAGAATATGTTTGTGGCCTCCTATCCTCCTAAAATTTCTTCATGAATTCACTGTGTCTCTTTTTCCAATGTTCTGACCATTTCTTGCCAGTTTTCTTTTAAAACGTCTGCGTGGTGACATTCCAAATGGTAGATGTTTTCTTCTGTGTTGTTTAAATGCTGTAAATCTTGTCTAACTGCCTCTAACCAAATTATTTTGACCTAGTTTGAAATGTTCCTGTTGTCTTTTGGCATCAATTGTTGTCCTTTCTACCGGGTGATCCGAAACTGTCTTGAACAGCTTTAAGGGTGTGGCAGGGTAGGTTGTGCAGAGAAATAACTGTTAAGAAAAAAATTCGCTACGTTGCGGCGTTTCCGAGTTAATTAGCGTTGAAGTTAGCCATCAGGCCGTTGCGCTCGCAGATTCTACCGTCCCGCCACACAAAATTAGTGTCAGTTGTTCTCATATCGTAGACTACAGCTCACGAGACTGCTCAGCCTTTGGCTCGGGTTCGATCCTTACCACCGCCCTATGTCCAGTTTTTGTATCGCAGTCTTGCTCGGTTTTGGCGACACCATCTCTGGCGGGCACCTTGAATTTACGCGCGCAACTGCCTTATTGACCAACTTCAGCGCTAATTAACTCGGAAGCGGCACAGCCATCGAATTTTTTTCCAAGAGTTATTTCTCAGCACAACCTACCACTCAACACACTTACAAGCTTTTCAGTCTGTTTTCTCACCGTCCTATACAAATACGCCATAGAATTTCACGCGTCTATTGCACATTTTTTCACCGAACGTGTTTATTTTTCTTACTAGAGATCATGTACTTTCGTCTTCACACAAATTCCACTGTACTGAGTGGAATGTTTTCGTACGAATGTTACGCTCTTTCCCTTCAATTTCTACAGCCTCAGAGAGACTTCCAATAGCCACAGTATTTGAGTAGTAGTTTTTGTAAACGTATTAAACTGTTGCGAAGTACATCGAAAAGAATGAACCGTTTCACGCCAACCAGCATGGTTCCTGAGGTGTTGAAAATTAATCATTCGCTCCTTTCCCCTCAAAACCGACCTGAAAAGCTTGCTGTTTGTCACCATAACTACATATACAATACTATGAAAAGGATAGTTGCTGCTCACCATATAGCGGGGACGCTGAGTCGCAGATACACAACAAAAAGTCTGTCACACTATAAACTTTCGGCAAGAAGGCCTTGTCATAAATAGTCAAACACACACACACACACACACACACACACACACACACTCACATGAGCGCTGTCTCTGGCAGCTGAAGTGAGTGTGGCATTAGCTGCCACAGACTGCTCATGTGTGTGTGTGTGTGTGTGTGTGTGTGTGTGTGTGTGTGTGTGTGTGCCTGTACGTGTGTCTGTTGTCTATTTTTGACAAAGGCCTTTTTGGCCGAAACTTTTTTGTGCCTATCTGCGACCCAGCATCTCCGCTATATGGCAAGTATCAACTATTCTTTTCATAATATTGTTGCATTCCATACTGGAATATCCATTGTTTAAGTAATATACGAGAGGAGGTCGAATAGCCTAACAAATAAAGAATGAAAAAATTTCATAATACCAATTTATTTTTCAGTTTAATACCCGTGTACACTATTAGACTTGCGGGCACGCTCATATAGCATCCGCAAACCGTGCAAATAACCAAGTCGGACACCAAACGCTCAAAGCATCAATCACTCCATCGTCATTGTGAAATGGTCGTCCTTTGGGGTCCTGCTTAAGATTTGGCAAAAGAAAAGAGTCTGATGCAGCCAAATCTGGAGAATGTGGCGGATGACGTAACGATTCGAACCCGCAATCACGTAGTTTCTAGTGTTGCGAGAGCTCTGTGCGCCAGTGCGCTGTCGTGACGCAAAAGAACTCGGCGCGCCTATTTTCCGTGCCTTTTTTTCTTTATCTCCTCTCTCGAACGGCGCACGTGGCTTTAATAGTGTGACGCATTGATAGTTCTGCCCTTTTGCAAGCAATCCACCATGATTACCCCAGAAGACCGATGGCATCACCTTACCGGCTGATTTTTGCACCCTGGATTTTTTTGGGGTAGGCGATGAAGGATTTTTCCATTGCTGTGACTCTTGTTTTGTCTCAGGATAAGAGTGGTGGTCATATACTTTCGTCTTCACACAAATTCCACTGTACTGAGTGGAATGTTTTCGTACGAATGTTACGCTCTTTCCCTTCAATTTCTACAGCCTCAGAGAGACTTCCAATAGCCACAGTATTTGAGTAGTAGTTTTTGTAAACGTATTAAACTGTTGCGAAGTACATCGAAAAGAATGAACCGTTTCACGCCAACCAGCATGGTTCCTGAGGTGTTGAAAATTAATCATTCGCTCCATTCCCCTCAAAACCGACCTGAAAAGCTTGCTGTGTGTCACCATAACTACATATACAATACTGTGAAAAGGATAGTTGCTGCTCACCATATAGCGGCGACGCTGAGTCGCAGATACACAACAAAAAGTCTGTCACACTATAAACTTTGGGCAAGAAGGCCTTGTCAGAAATAGTCAAAACACACACACACACACACACACACGCGCGCGCATGAGCGCTGTCTCTGTCAGCTGAAGTGAGTGTGGCATTAGCTGCCACAGACTGCTCATGTGTGTGTGAGTTGCGTTTGCGTGAGCGTGTGTGCTTGTATGTGTGTCTGTTGTCTATTTTTGACAAAGGCCTTTTTGGCCGAAACTTTTTTGTGCCTATCTGCGACTCAGCATCTCCGCTATATGGTAAGTATCAACTATTCTGTTCATAATATTGTTGCATTCCATACTGGAATATCCATTGCTTAAGTAATATACGAGAGGAGGTCGAATAGCCTAACAAATAAAGAATGAAAAAATTTCATAATACCAGTAAACTCTTCCGGGCTAAGTTGCCGTGGTCGATCTGTAGAACTTCTTCTCCCTGACGTTTCGTTCTCAACTACGGAGAACATCTTCCGAGGTGAGTCGACGACTGGCTGCTAGGAGCTGGGGCCGCCGCTTATATAGAGATCGTAGGGGGCGCCACCACACGTCACGTGGCGTCGATGTGCAGCTATCTCTGGCTATCGTCTGTTCTCTCGATTGCGAGCAATCGATTGTCGCGTGATTGATGCAACGTCGACCGCCATATCTTATCCAATTTTAATCCTTCTTCTTTACGATTAAAATTGTATTGATGTTTGTGGATTTCAATTGCCTCTCTATACATACGTGTATAATAGTGCGACGTCCTCGCTAGCACGCTTGTTTCACCAAATTTTATGTCGTGATCTCCATCCTTAAAAACATGTTCCGCTACTGCCGATTTGTCGATATGTCCCAAGCGACAGTTTCTTTTGTTGTAAAGGAGGGAATTTTGCAATAACTCCATCCAAGATTCCTGTGGAGGACATTATTGCTAATATAGAGGCAGGAATTCGTCAGTTACCATCATATTCTGCTGATGAAATTAGAATGGAAACCTCCAGGATATTACACAAAGCTAAGCCACCCAGCAGCAATCTGTCTCAAGGGGAAAGGAAGGGATTGCGGGAGATCAATGCAGACAAGAATGTTATTATACACTCCTGGAAATTGAAATAAGAACACCGTGAATTCATTGTCCCAGGAAGGGGAAACTTTATTGACACATTCCTGGGGTCAGATACATCACATGATCACAGTGACAGAACCACAGGCACATAGACACAGGCAACAGAGCATGCACAATGTCGGCACTAGTACAGTGTATATCCACCTTTCGCAGCAATGCAGGCTGCTATTCTCCCATGGAGACGATCGTAGAGATGCTGGATGTAGTCCTGTGGAACGGCTTGCCATGCCATTTCCACCTGGCGCCTCAGTTGGACCAGCGTTCGTGCTGGACGTGCAGACCGCGTGAGACGACGCTTCATCCAGTCCCAAACATGCTCAATGGGGGACAGATCCGGAGACCTTGCTGGCCAGGGTAGTTGACTTACACCTTCTAGAGCACGTTGGGTGGCACGGGATACATGCGGACGTGCATTGTCCTGTTGGAACAGCAAGTTCCCTTGCTGGTCTAGGAATGGTAGAACGATGGGTTCGATGACGGTTTGGATGTACCGTGCACTATTCAGTGTCCCCTCGACGATCACCAGTGGTGTACGGCCAGTGTAGGAGATCGCTCCCCACACCATGATGCCGGGTGTTGGCCCTGTGTGCCTCGGTCGTATGCAGTCCTGATTGTGGCGCTCACCTGCACGGCGCCAAACACGCATACGACCATCATTGGCACCAAGGCAGAAGCGACTCTCATCGCTGAAGACGACACCTCTCCATTCGTCCCTCCATTCACGCCTGTCGCGACACCACTGGAGGCGGGCTGCACGACGTTGGGGCGTGAGCGGAGTACGGCCTAACGGTGTGCGGAACCGTAGCCCAGCTTCATGGAGACGGTTGCGAATGGTCCTCGCCGATACCCCAGGAGCAACAGTGTCCCTAATTTGCTGGGAAGTGGCGGTGCGGTCCCCTACGGCACTGCGTAGGATCCTACGGTCTTGGCGTGCATCCGTGCGTCGCTGCGGTCCGGTCCCAGGTCGACGGGCACGTGCACCTTCCACCGACCACTGGCGACAACATCGATGTACTGTGGAGACCTCACGCCCCACGTGTTGAGCAATTCGGCGGTACGTCCACCCGGCCTCCCGCATGCCCACTATACGCCCTCGCTCAAAGTCCGTCAACTGCACATACGGTTCACGTCCACGCTGTCGCGGCATGCTACCAGTGTTAAAGACTGCGATGGAGCTCCGTATGCCACGGCAAACTGGCTGACACTGACGGCGGCGGTGCACAAATGCTGCGCAGCTAGCGCCATTCGACGGCCAACACCGCGGTTCCTGGTGTATCCGCTGTGCCGTGCGTGTGATCATTGCTTGTACAGCCCTCTCGCAGTGTCCGGAGCAAGTATGGTGGGTCTGACACACCGGTGTCAATGTGTTCTTTTTTCCATTTCCAGGAGTGTAGTTGCCGCTGACAAGGGAAATGTTACTGTTTTAATGAATACTGAGGATTATCACAAGAAGATCAGTGATCTCCTGGAACCCAGCACATACAAGAAGTTGAAAAAGGATCCCACAACGAATGTGCTGAATGCCACCAATCGTCTGATAAAACAGTCTTCAATTCCTACAGAAGTTAAAAAGTATCTTTGTGAAACGGAGGCTTATCCTCCGAGATTATATGGATTACCAAAGATACATAAACCTGATGTTCCTTTGAGACCAATAGTCAGCGCAATTGGAGCTCCTACCCAAGAACTAGCCAGACACCTTGCCTCTTTGTTACAACCTCACATAGGCAAAACTGAGAGTCATATTAAAAACTCTCTACACTTCATTGAGAAATTGAGGGAAATTACTGTCGGTCCTAATGACATACTTGTCAGTTTTCATATAGTGTCTTTGTTCACGATGGTTCCAGTTGATGAAGCTCTCTCCCATATAGCCAATATGTTCCCTACTGATATAGTAGCCTTGTTCCAACACTGTCTATCCTCAACCTATTTTCAGTACAATGGTGAATTTTATGAACAGATCGATGGGGTAGCCATGGGAAGCCCCCTAAGTCCCGCAATTGCGAATTTATTCATGGAATATTTTGAACATCAAGCATTGCAGTCGGCCAAAAAAAGCCCCTCGAAGTGGTATCGGTATGTGGATGATACCTTTGTAATATGGAATCATGAGGAAGAAGACTTGAATGATTTTCTGGTACACTTAAATAGCATCAACCCAAAGATTAAATTTACTATGGAGAAGGAGAAGAATGGACAACTTAACTTCTTGGATGTATCAGTTATCAAACGGGCGGATGGGACCTTAGGCCATAAGGTCTACAGGAAAGGTACACATACTGATCGCTGCCTCCATAAGAACTCAAACCACCACCCTAGGCAAAAGAGGGGGGTCATAAAAACACTAGTGGATAGGGCCAATAATATTTGTGAACCAGGCTACTTACAAGAAGAACTAAATCATTTACGAATGGCCTTTGCGAAAAATGGTTATACGAAAAACAAGATTAATCGAGCACTTCACCCAAATAGAAAAATGCCTAAAAATAGGAGACAGCAACAACCAGCTGGAAAAGTATTTCTTCCGTTCATCCATAATATCACGGATCGCATTGGAAAAGTACTAGCCAAGTTTCAGGTAGAGACCATTTTTAGACCTACTAAGAAAATTAGTGAATGCCTAAGATCAACAAAAGATGCTCGTCACCCCCTAGCCACCCCAGGGGTATATAAAATTCCGTGTAGTTGCGGCAGGGTTTACACAGGAACTACAAAAAGAAGCATCAATACTCGGTTGACGGAGCACAAAAGAAACTGTCGCTTGGGACATATCGACAAATCGGCAGTAGCGGAACATGTTTTTAAGGATGGAGATCACGACATAAAATTTGGTGAAACAAGCGTGCTAGCGAGGACGTCGCACTATTATACACGTATGTATAGAGAGGCAATTGAAATCCACAAACATCAATACAATTTTAATCGTAAAGAAGAAGGATTAAAATTGGATAAGATATGGCGGTCGACGTTGCATCAATCACGTGACAATCGATTGCCTGCAATCGAGAGAACAGACGATAGCCAGAGATAGCTGCACATCGACGCCATGTGACGTGTGGTGGCGCCCCCTACGATCTCTATATAAGCGGCGGCCCCAGCTCCTAGCAGCCAGTCGTCGACTCACCTCGGAAGATGTTCTCCGTAGTTGAGAACGAAACGTCAGGGAGAAGAAGTTCTACAGATCGACCACGGCAACTTAGCCCGGAAGAGTTTACTGATAAAGACGCCAGCCGTGAAAGCCTACATGGAATGTTTCATAATACCAATTTGTTTTTCAGTTTGACACGCGTGTACACTATTACACTTGCGGGCACGCTCATATAGCATCCGCAAACCGTGCAAATAACCAAGTCGGACACCAAACGCTCACAGCATCAATCAATCCATCGTCATTGTCAAATGGTCGTCCTTTGGGGTCCTGCTTAAGATTTGGCAAAAGAAAAGAGTCTGATGCAGCCAAATCTGGAGAATGTGGCGGATGACGTAACGATTCGAACCCGCAATCACGTAGTTTCTAGTGTTGCGAGAGCTCTGTGCGCCAGTGCGCTGTCGTGACGCAAAAGAACTCGGCGCGCCTATTTTCCGTGCCTTTTTTTCTTTATCTCCTCTCTCGAACGGCGCACGTGGCTTTAATAGTGTGAAGCATTGATAGTTCCGCCCTTTTGCAAGCAATCCACCATGATTACCCCAGAAGACCGATGGCATCACCTTACCGGCTGATTTTTGCACCCTGGATTTTTTTGGGGTAGGCGATGAAGGATTTTTCCATTGCTGTGACTCTTGTTTTGTCTCAGGATCAAAGTGGTGAACCCACGTTTCCTCCATTGTCACATATATTGCAAGAAAGCCGTCTCTGGTGTGCATTCGAGTCTTTCGGGTCCCACCGAGATGAAACTTCCCGCATGCCCAAAATATTCACGACAGTGTCACGAGCATGCCCGTGGGAGATTCCAAATGCGGTTCCAACGTGCTGCAACGCTGTTCGATAGTTCTGCAAAATCGTATCGTGAATTGCGGTCACTGTTTCATCAGGCCTTCCGCTCCTCGGCGCATCTCCCACGCTCGTTCGTCCACGTTTGAAGTCGGACACCCCGTTCTTCACTTCTGCACAAGACGTTCCTTCGTCATTCACTTCAAATGTAGTCAATCACAGTATATTCTCTCGATGTTCGCCATTTTGCTTACACTACGGTATATAACGGTTCCTAGCGGCAAAACTAACAAAGGTGGAGCCGCGAAATTTGACTTGCATATCCTTTCTGCGAGACATTACGGTAACTATCTCGGGCTAGATACTTCGACACCCCTCGTGCAGTGACTTTTTCCTCGGGCACTTAAAACCAGTATTAGGGAGACGACTTCCATCTTTCTATTACGCCGGCCGCTGGTGGCCGAGCGGTTCTGGCGCTACAGTCTGGAACCGCGCGACCGCTACGGTCGCAGGTTCGAATCCTGCCTCGGGCATGGATGTGTGTGTTGTCCTTAGGTTAGTTAGGTTTAAGTAGTTCTAAGTTCTAGGGGACTTATGACCTCCGCAGTTGAGTCCCATAGTGCTCAGAGCCATTTGAACCATTTTTTTTTCTATTACGGTATCACTTCTTCAATTCTCGTGCAGTATATGGAGATATCCTGCATTGAGCTCACCTGAAGCACAGACTGTGTTCAGGTGGCAAGGAGAAGGCGGCCTAAGCAATCAGAGGTACTGCATTCGTAACAGGTTATCAGCAGCATTTGAAAGCAACTGAGGTATTAACAAAGCCTCTCCTTTGTATTATAACCTCTGTTCTTTCAACGAAGTAGTATGTACAGAAATTAACTTACCATATCACTCACCGTTATTACTGTGAGACGGTTGTGAAATATTTACACAGTTACGGACATGGTCAGTTCCTCCAGTGATTTCAGGTACAATCCTTCCAATGTCTTTATACAAACATGTTGTTTATTGAATGTGTACATTAACTTTGAATTTTCAAATGTTCAAATGTGTGTGAATTCCTATGGGACCAAACTGGTGAGGTCATCGGTCCCTAGACTTACACACTACTTAAACCGACTTACGCTAAGAACAACACACACACACACGCATGCCCGAGGGCGGACTCGAACCTCCGGCGGGAGGGGCCGCGCAATCCGGGACATGACGCCTCAAACCGTGCGGCTGCTCTGCGCAGCTTGAATTTTCACTTACTTTCTTAATTCATGCATCTTTTAAAAAAATCCAAATCTGTCGATGGTTATTCCAATGATTACAAATAAGAATGTCTTAAAACAGGTTGTGAATAACCGAATAATAATTTGCAAGTACTTGGAGTCAAAACGAAGTAGGCAAGAGGACGATGTCTAGCATACCCACGCAGTACACGCAAGACACGCTTACAACAACTAACTACATCACTGACTTCCTCGTTAATTCAGTGAAGACTATCATTGCCTCTCTAAGAATGATTAAGACGCAAGTTTTATAAAACGGAATTCATTCTTTGACGAAAGGTGGGAAAATTTGTTGGGAATATTAGAACCGTTGTAGTAACATAGATGTTCTCGATTTTCCATTCGATGATGATCGGAAGAAGGAAGAAAAGATTGCGTTACACTGTCTTGTAGACACCACTGTGATCTGTGTATTCCAACCGTCTGAATAACATTGTCTAGTCCACAATTTAATTGTATTTTTCGACGTATAAAATACAGTAAAATACTAACGGAGACTGTGTTATTTAGACAAAATATAACAAAATATAACAATGAATAAAACAGAAGTCATAATTGAAACTTCCTGGCAGATTAAAACTGTGTGCCCGACCGAGACTCGAACTCGGGACCGAGTTCGAGTCTCGGTCGGGAACACAGTTTTAATCTGCCAGGAAGTTTCATATCAGCGCACACTCCGCTGCAGAGTGAAAATCTCGTTCTGGAGAAGTCATAATTGTTATAAATGGTATGGACGTGATAACAGGTGCAGAGTATTTCTTATTTTTTTCGGGTACGTATCGGAAGGTGAACTTGGGAGAAACACTTTGTGTAAGAGGGTTTGTTGGCGTCGACGATGTTTGCGTCGCTCCGGGGCAGTAGTTGAGGAAGACAAGAGAATAAACCTTCCTTCCTCGGCCAGTGTGCGGACTTGTTCACTAATTTATTTCCTTGGCCGGTTTCTAGATCAAAGGGCTACGTGGCTATTTATTTCGGATGGTCTAAAGCTGGATAATGTAATACACTAAGACGACCTGCATTCATTCGTGAAGCATGCACATACGCATTTGATTATAAGACTGAATACCTCAAAATTTGCTAAGCGAATAAATCATTAAATAAATGAGCTGTAGCAATGGCAGGGGAAGGATTGTTCATTGTGCCTCTAATACATTGTCGAGTTCATTAAAATGGCCGCTCACATACTTTTTCCCTTTGTTTGTGGGAACGCTTGGAGACGATTTGATTGTTATTTGTTCCGAGGGTTAAATCTAGACAATTTATTACGATTTGTAAGGTGCCAGTGTGCTAGAAAGTCAGTTTTAAAGTGAGAGTAGAAAACAAACAGGAAACTCGATGCACTTCTCACTTGCGATTTAAATGTCAGCAACATAACTGTTGCAAATATAACAGGAATAGTAATATTTGTAACTTTATCAGCAACAAGAGCATGATTTTATGTCTGGATTTTGGTAGCCTACAATATTACGTGGTCACCTATTCCAGGACTAAGGATGTCCCACAGAAGCATAGATTTTGTCACCGTACAAGCGAAATAAGGAACGACAGAGAAACATGGCAACAGGTCAGCCATATGCGTACGATGTCCGATGAATGGAAATTTTTAAAGAAAATCTCACTCACTTGTGGACACCTGAAGATGACCCGTTGAAGAGGTTGGCTTCGATATTGAGGACGCCTGGAAAAAAAAATAAAACTAGTTGATCGGAGCTGTGTGGAAATGTAACGCACTTGGCTTCTTAATACGACTGAGGCTAAACCTTACATCCTCTGGTACACCCGGCAAATCAGAATTAATTAGGTAGCAGAAAATGTTGGTCTTTATTGCATAAATGTTATCAGGTACTCCTTGTATTCGCGTCGTTGTTGGATTCAAAACGTTAACAAGTGATCCGTAAATGCTTACTACCGTGTACTCGCGTGCGTAATATCCAACTGAAAGGTGTCACTGACAGAGCTGTTGCGGAGGCAACAGCAAATCCAATCAGGAGGGGCACTGAAAATTTATTTCTTTATTTATTTAACCTGGCAATATTAGGGCCATCAGGCCCTCTCTTGCATCTAACCAGGCATTCTACTTATTTTACATTCATATGTTTTAGTAGACATGTTAAACTACATCTAGTACAAAAAATGAAATAAACAATTAGAAAGGTACACCTGGAAAAATACATACATATAGAGTTTATATTCGTAGATCATAAGTACTGTTATAACTAGACATTATTGAAGAGACAAATTTTAGATAGGAGTGCTGGCAGCAGGGAGTATGAGGGAGACTCATGGTGAAGGGAGGAGAAGAATAGAGAGACATGATGAAGCATAATTAAGGAAATATAAAGGAAAAGAAGATTGCGTGGCTAATAGAGATAGATGAAGAGGAAGGCATCTCAGGAGCAAGATAGGAGATGCTAGCTTTGCTATTTGACAGATGAGAGGATTGGCCTGGTACATTAATTTTGTGGAGAACTTTATGAGGATGATAGTAGGAAATGCTTCAACTTCTTCTTAAAAGCAGCAGTGGATTGAATTTTGCACAAGGTAAGGGGCAGTTTGTTCCAGAGGCGGACAGCGTCAACTGAGAAGGAGTTTGCAAAAGTTTTTGTTTTGTGAGTGGGCACAGTTAGGATACCAAATAAGAGTGACCTCGTGTTTTGATTATGATGGCATGACAGGTTTTTAATCTCTGAAGCAAGGTACTGGGGTGCTTGCGCGACGAGGAGTCGGTGAAGTAGACATAGAGTGTGGTAGTCACGCAATTTGTCCGGCCGCAGCTACCCTAGCTGGGAGTATGAAGCACTAACATGATCATATCGGCGAATGTTGCAGGTGTAACGCACACAGGCATTCATGGTTAGCTCTAGCCGTCTTTTGTTTTCACTACTCGTGCCTTGTTGAATCACATCACCATAGTGGAGGTTCGGTAGAACGAGTGCTTGCACGAGCTGGCGTTTCAAGTCCTGTGGAAATATGTTCCGAAACTTTTTGAGAGCATGGAGACAAGCAGACGTCTTTCGGCACACTGCGACTGTATTCTCCGCCCAGTTGAGATGCTCCTCCAAAGTTACACCCAAGTTCTTCACTGTTTCCTGATGTGGTATTGGAGTACCGTCGAGCAGAATAGGAGGTAGCCGTTCGCGGAAATCTGAACTTATTAATTTCTGATGGGCTATTAAGATTACTTGCGTCTTTTTTGCATTTAGTTTAAGCCCCAGGTTTTTCGCCCATGTCACTACTGAAGACAGATCATCATTCATCTGAGCGATTGCAGTGTTTACATCTTCAGGTCTGACGCTTGGGTAGAGCTGGAGGTCGTCGGCTTAGAAATGATATTTACAGGAGGACAGAACCGACGAAATGTCGTTGACATATAAAGAAAACAAAAGTGGTCCTAAGACTGATCCTTGTGGCACTCCTGAGGTGACATGTTTCCAGGAAGATTTTTCATTTACGCAGACAACACATTGCTGTCTGTCTTTTAAGTAGCTTTCAAACCATCTCATTGCACTATCAGAGAAATTAAGCTGTTGCATTTTTCTGAACGATATGTCAAAGTTAACAGTGTCAAAAGCTTTGCTGAAGTCCAGTAGCGTCAATATTGTTGCCTTTCGATTGTCGAAGGCATATTTCAGGTCATCAGTTACTTTAATTAGAGCAGTGTTTGTGCTGTGATGTTTACGGAAACCGGATTGAAATTTGTCATATAGGCTGAATTCATGCAAGTGTTCAGTGATTTGGTCATGAACAATATATTAAAGTGCTTTGGAAACAGCAGGCAGTATGCTAATTGGTCGGTAATCACTAGGCAGTTGCGGGTTTTCGATCTTAGGGATGGGTCGAATTATGCTTCTTTTCCATGCAGTGGGATATATTCCGTTCACGACGGAAAAATTAAATATGTCAGTTAAGGCAGGTACTAAGATATCGGCAACATTCTTAATCATGGTTATACCGATACTGTCGTTGCCTATTGTATCAGAAGAGATTCTCATTATTGCTTTTCTTGCCGTATTTGTTGTTACATGTTTTAGATGGAAGGTATCGTTGTTAGTTATCCTGTTGGGGATTCTTGTGGACGGTAATTATCAGCCGTGCTGGTATTCAGAGGTGCAGAGAAGAATTCATTTAATTCGTTAGCTGACACATGAAAAGTAGTTTCCGATTTTGCCTTTCCGACCCCCAAGCTACGGAGATTCTTCCATAGAGTCGTGGGCGTCAGATCGCTGCATACAAGGGAGCGAGCGTGCCTGATTTTAGCATTGCGAATGCATTGTTTCACTCTGTTCCGTAGCTTTCTATATTCTTCGAAACGCTCGGGTTTCGGATCTGCCTTGAAACGCCTGTGGGCAGCATCCCTATTAGTCATCATTTGACGTAATTCAGCTGTCAGCCATGGAGCAGGAGATTTTCTTACAGGGATTGTGCGCACAGGTGCATGTTTATCATAGAGAGGGCAACCGGCTGTTAGAGCGTCAAGGTCAATACGTTTCATGTTCCTACAAGTTATGTAACGCGATTTGATCCTTGGGGGCTGCACAGAGTAGGCCAGGAATATTACATCATGTGCTGAGAGGCCAGGGGCGATGTTTGACCAACATCTCTTACTTTGTCAGTCTGTTTCGTTGCGATTACGTCTATAAGAGTATGACTGTGCGCCGTATGGTGTGTAGGTTGTAATGGAAGAATGTTCATGCTATTGCAACTAAACAGTCTTCTTAGGTTTATTGCGGAGGGAGTGTCTCTTAGCAGGTCTATGTTCAAGTCACCCATTACGATGACATGTTCGTATTGACACTGAAGTGAAAAGGTAGGCGCCCAGTATAATTCTGTATGTAGAGTTTCGTTGGGTGATATACGCCCTCCTCACAGAAACAGCCGAACAAACTGAACTTTGTGCTGAACTGAGAGCGTGTCAGGTGTGTTGTCCGTCTCGGTTCTATTCCTTTCTCAGGAAATGGAACGCCGTACCAACCGAGTTACTCGTTTCCGAGGTAACGCGAGCTTACCGCAAGCTGCGGCCCCCAAGGCCTTCACCACTGGCCAAAACAACTGCAGGAACAGGAGAGATATCGCTGACTATGGAAAGATAACGTTTTACTTCGCTCTGAAATACTATTGTGGAGGACAGAGTTTCAGACAGAGAATAACATACGTGAACCTGCCGGACAGCGTCGTGGTTAGAACTGTGGGTCTCCCTTTAACTCGAAAGGTCAGTCAGTTGAAAGGTGTGATGAAGGCGAGGGCACCCCAGCTGCAAAAACACCATACCAGCGATGAGGTGTTCACGCCGATCTCGGACTGAGTATAGCTTCTTCTTATGGTAAGATTATTTTTTGCATCAGTTGATTCACCAGAAACTCGTGACGAAATCGTAATAAATGTGTATGAAACCGTTTACTTTATATCGAGTTGAGATACAGTCGCAGCAAAAATCCACATTGATCTAGGAAATGGTTTTTTATAATTCTACGAGGGTGGTGTGAAAAGTTCTCGGAATCACCACGAGAGGTCAGCGCTAGCGCAACGAGCTGTTCACGTGATATTCGTTGGACTGTTGGCTGTAAACTCGTGCCACGTCTGACGTCAGTGTTCTGTGAAGAGAGCTGGGGCAGTGACGTAGCTCTGTTGTTGTTCACGCGCAGTGATTTGCGAGGATGGAAAAAATCGAGATTCGAGCAGTGATTAAGTACTTCGTAATGAACGGTATGAAAGCAAAGGACATTCATGCCGATTTCCACAATACAATGGGGGACTCTGCTCCTTCATATTCAGCTGTTACGAAGTCGACAAATGAATTTAAATTTGGTCGGGAGAGCTTAGATGATGCTCCGCGCAGTGGTCGGCCGAGATGTGTCACTTCTCCAGAAATCATTGCAGAAGTGCACAAAATGGTCATGGAGGATCGCCGATGGAAAGTGCGTAAAATTGCCCATGCTTGCCAGATGTCATCTGAAAGGGTGTATCTTTTAACTGAAGAGTTAGAAATGACAAAATTGTCTGCAAGGTTGGTGCCGCGACTCTTGACGCGCGCCCGCACACATGTGCCGTCGCCATGGCGAAATTACACGAACTAAAGTATTTATTGTTGCCACACCCACTTTTTTCACCTGATACGGCTCCGCCAGACTGCCACCTCGTCCGAAAGCTGAAAATTTTTCTTGGTGAACGAAGATTCACTTGAAACGAAGAATTGATAGCCGGAGTTGACATCTATTTTGCAGGCCTGGAGGAAACTCATTGTCGAGATGGGATCAAGGCACTGGAACATAGTTGGACCAAGTGAATTAATCTACAAGGAGACTACATTGAAAAATAAAGAATTATCACTGATGGAAGTACTTCTTTTCTATTCCGTTTTGAGAACTTTTCAAACCACCCTGTATTGGGTTTGAGCATAAGTTCGTAGCGTTTTCCCTTAAGTTTAATAACCAGAACAGATACACGTAACAGACATCAGGCATCAATTATGTGTTCTCCTTCACTGTTTACAACAATCCGCCTACGCTGGGCTAACTTTTCGATTCCGCGACTGTGTGAATCGTAAAGGCGAAGAACTCGTCCGGAGTGCCTTTTCATCCGGAAAGGAAGTTTACTGAAGGCTGCTCGGTAGAGAGCGAAAAAGGTGGAAATCTGAGGGCGCAGGATCACCTGAATAAGGAGGGTGGGGGTGACTTCCCAACACAACTCCCGTGTAGCGTTCGTTGTGAGTCTAGCAAAATGCAGGCGGTCGTCGTCGTGGAGTGGCGTCACTTCACGCAGTCTTTCAGGTCGTTGTTCTTGGACTGCCTCTGCAAGACGTCTCAGTTGCTGACAGTAAATCTCAGCAGTGATGGTCACATCTCGGGGAAGCAATTCTTAGTACACGACACCGTCGTGTATCCACCCGGGCCATAACATTATCTTTTACTGGATGCGCTCAGGTCTTTGCACGAAGAGTTGCTGCTTTGTTTGGGCTCAAACATTTCTTTCTTTTCCTTATCTCAGCATACCTGCTAATTTTTGTGGTTGTGGCTTAGAGAATGCGGTTCTCGTACATCCGATTTTTGAATCTTCCCCATTGCATGTAAATGTCAGACGACGATGGAATCATCACATTTCATCGCATTTGCCAGTTCCCGAGAACAGTGACGTAAATCATTGTGCATTAAAGCGTTTAAACGATGTTCGTTAAACGCCGAAGGTCGTCCTGAACGTTGAGAGTCACTAATGTCGAAACGATCCTTCTTAAAACGAGAAAACCGTTTTCTTGCTCCATACACGGCGCAATCGTTTCTGGCTGCTTCCGCTGGTGCCACGCCTCTGTTGGACTCAAAGAGAGGGATGTGTTGGAAATACTCCGATTTCTCCACTTGGCACTCCATTTCCTAGAGTCCAGACTTCCACTGACTATTTCAAAATTAAAAAACGACAATATGTAATCTCAAATAGCAACAGTGGACAAATAAAAAAGTGACAATCGATAAATAAACCTACAGCAGCTGGATACCAACATGCAAAACAAAGACGCTACGAACTTTTGGACAAATCTAATAATCACGCACCATAATATTTTATACGGCAAGATAGCTCTGTCTCGTTATTTGGTAGGTCTTCAAGATGGTCATCATAAACCCAAGTTAATTACCTGGTCAAAAGTACTGTCGTCCTTAGCTGGAATAAATATAAAAAGCAAAACATAGTAGCTCATTTCCATCTTCATCACTCGTTGCTGCTGGTAACTGTGCCACTTCTCAAGAAAAGCAAATTTATAGCTTCGAGCCGTCAGATAGCTGCTTTGGCTGATTTGCCCATCGACCAAAACACAGTCCTGCTTATTTTAACAGTCTGTCATCTCGAAAGAAATAACCTGCGTGTACAAGTGTGAGTTCCATTCGCTCTTCACACAGTGGGCAGTATCCGTTTGCTACGTTATTTCTCTACCCCGTATATTCGAGAAGTACCGGTTAGTCACACTATCGTTAATATTACTGTCATTAGTATCTGGCATATCATTAATACACGACATGAACACCAGGTGTCCTAAGACACTTTCCTCGGCCAAGCCTGAAGTTACTACTTCTATATCTGTCGATGACTCCGTGTCTAAGATAACATGCTGGGAAATCCTTTCCGTGGAACGCTCAGTCCAGTAACAAATCTGGTTTGATAGCCCATACAATGGTACTGTACTTTCTTACCAACCGGAGACGCCGTACTGAGTCAAATGCTTTTAGGAAGTCAACGAATATTGCATCTACCTTGCGGCCCTGATCCATGGTTTCGACGAAATCATGTGACAACGGCGTTCAGCATTTGCAGGTGGCCACAAAGCGACAGGCAGTGGTGATTAACATTTATATAACATAACGGTAGTTGATTGCCGTTAGTAATTGATTATTTATTGAAAGTGGCAAGGTTAGGGCCCTGAAGCGCTCTCTTACACCTAACCAGCCATTATACATATTTTACATTAAAAATGGTTCAAATGGCTCTGAGCACTATGGGACTTAACATCTCAGGTCATCAGTCCCCTAGAACTTAGAACTACTTAAACCTAACTAACCTAAGGACATCACACACATCCATGCCCGAGGCAGGATTCGAACCTGCGACCGTAGCAGTCGAGCGGCTCCGGACTGAGCGCCTAGAACCGCTAGACCACCGCGGCCGGCGTATTTTACATTACATTCATTCGGTAAGTACGTTATAAATTACATCTAATATACATGCACATTTAGAATAGTAATCACTTAGTGCGAAAAAAGGAAAAAACACTACTTACATTCGTTTATGAGAAGTACAACAATGGAAACAAGTTACAGGAACGTACTTTTAAAATAAGAGGGCTAGCAACTTAGAGAAGAGGTGGAAGACGCAGATAAAGAGCAAAGTGATGAAAGACAGTTAGTAAAGACATGACTGGTTGAGAAATGGAAACAGAGTATAGTGTTACTGGGAGGAGATGGGAGAATGAGGGTGACAGAGGCAGATGTTTCAGCTTCTTCTGAAAAAGAACGGGGCACTGGAGTGCGCATAGAGTGCAAGGCAGTTTGTTTCAGAGGTGGACGCCAGTGAGACATAAGGAGTTTGCGAATGTCTTTGTTTCGAGATGAGTGGGAAGCAGATAAGTGAGACCTTATGATGAGATGAGAGGTACTTGATCTCCAGTTCCAGTAATAAACACGACGTGTGGCAGTCACGCGGCTTGTCTGGCTGTAAGCGGCGTAGCTGGGTGTGTGAAGCACTGGCGAGGTGAAATCGATGGGTGCCACTGGCGTAACGCACACAGGCATTCGCGGTTAGCTGTAACAATCTAGTGTTATCACTGCTCGCCCCGTGTTGCGTTATATCGCAGCAGTGGAGGTCGGCAGAACGAGAGACTGCACAAGTCTGCGCTTCTCACTCTGTGGCAAAACGTTGCGTAATATTGTTAAGTTGGCTGTTATCCTTACGTGTTTGTAAGATGAAAGTTCAGCTATCCTCCGTTTTGCGAAGTCCAACCAACTGAGCTTGCAGGCCTCAACAATGTGATCCTAAGGTTTTCGCGCTGTGACAGACAACGCCGCAAGTTTCTTAATGCCATAATCAGAGCAGGAATTCCCGAAGCTACATCTGTGATGGATCTGTTTCGACAGCTGCCCACAACGGCCCGTTTACGCAAGAACCGAATGTCCAGCGATAAATGAGAAGTTGTGATAGTTGTGGTATATGGACTGTGTTGAGAATGTGAATTTACGAAGTGTACCATGAAGTTTATCTGGAATTAACTTACTTTGTAACACCTATGCTGTATATATGATATGGTATACCAAATCTGTAGTTACTCACTTTTCCGGTAAATGGTTAATGCCAAGGCCAACAAATAAAAGAAAGACAGATTATCGTTGATCCAGACGGTCGCAGAATTGATGTCCTCAGGTCTCACACGTAGGTACAGATCGTCACTATAGGAATGATATTTACAGGAGAACAGATCCAGTGAGATGTCATTGATGCACGAGAAGAAGGTTGGGCGCCCGGTTAGCCGAGCGCCTTACTGCGCCGCTTACGGGACACGGGGAGGCAGTCCTGTCTCTCATCGAATCCTCATCCCGCATTAAAGAGGACGACTGGAGGGCAGACTAGCCAAGATGCGGTTTTTAGGCGGTTTGCCATATCCTGTGCCAAAGTCAGAATTAACCCAGAATAGTATCATCCTTTCTCCTGTAAGTAGGCTGTTTATGTTTTCTCTATGTAAGTAGGCTGTTTATGTTTTCTTATTGGCAACGTTACATAGCGCTCAATATGAAAATCACTGGCTGTGCTGTGTGCAGTCTGTGGCTAGTTTGCATTGTTGTCTGCCATTGTAGTGTTGGGCAGCGGCAGCTGGATGTGAACAGCGCGTAGCGTTGCGCAGTTGGAGGTGAGCCGCCAGCAGTGGTGGATGTGGGGAGAGAGATGGCGGAGTTTTGAAATTTGTCATGAACTGCTATATTTATATATGATGATATCAAGGTAAATACATTGTTTGTTCTCTATTAATATCTTTCATTTGCTAACTATGCCTACCAGTAGTTAGTGCCTTCAGTAGTTTGAATCTTTTATTTAGCTGGCAGTAGTGGCGCTCGCTGTATTGCAGTAGCTTGAGTAGCGAAGATTTTTGTGAGGTAAGTGATTTGTGAAAGGTATAGTTTTATGTTAGTCAGGGCCCATTCTTTTGTAGGGATTATTGAAAGTCAGATTGCGTTGCGCTAACAAAATATTGTGTGTCAGTTTAAGCACAGTCCTGTATATATTGTTCAAAGGGGACGTTTCATATGGCGACCCTGCCAGGACTCGAACCTGGAATAAAATACTGCAGTAAAACAAACCCTGTCCTTTCCTTTTGTATTATTATGCTATATGTTTGTGTACCCTTGTGTATTTGTGTACTTCCTGTCTTTATGTGTTTATCTGGTAAGACTTATGTTGTAGAATTTTTCTAGTACTAAGCTATATTCACTATGAGGAGGAATACTGTTATCCTCAAATATAAGTTGCATTAATAATATGTTATTTTCTTTGTAAAGTTGTTTACAATTCTGTTCTGTTTCAATGTTCATGTGTGAAATTAATGTTTTGAAAACTATTCTCATTATTTTATATATTTACTTATGTCACAATTCCTGTAACACTGATGTATATGTTCATTTCGATTCTTTTGCAAAGCCTGTACTACAAATGTTATCTGTATTGTTATGTTTTTAATGATGTATTTTGTACCTTTGTTATTGTATTCTTATGTTATAAAATTGTAATTGTCACCAGTTCATGATATTATTAACTTGTTAGTTACATTTCACTGCACACGTTTCTGTTGGTCATAGTATATGGACAATATGTGAGAAGTAAGGACTGTTAGTGTTTGCACGTGTGTTAATAATTCAGCAAGGGACTGGATAACAGCATTGCTGGTTCTAAGGACAATTCCAAAAACTTTGTGAGTGCACAAGTGGTGGTTTATGGACTTGCTATATTCTCCGCAAGACTCTTCGATGGTGAATGTGCACCTGCACAATCGCAACAGATGGCTGCTGGCCATCTCTACAAGGACTACAGTGGGTCTGCACCTCTGGTGGCCCACCAATACCATTATCTCTACAAGGACTACAGTGGGTCTGCATCTATGATGACCCACCAGCGCCATTATATCTACAAGGACTGCAGTGGGTCTGCACCTCTGGTGGCCCACCAATACCACAATCTCTACCAGGACTCCAGTGGGTCTGCTCTGTGATGACCTACCTACCAATATTCTTCAAAACTTCGAACGACTCTGCTGTGGGTTTGCTCCGTTGTGACCCATTACTTGTCTGCATGTCGAGAGTCAGCACTGTCTTTCTGTTGGAAGGACAACACTACTTCTTCAAGACTGAATGGAAATCCACTACTTCCGTGTGCATTTTCTTCTACTGCTCAGACTTTGAGAAAAACACTACTATTTTACCGTAATGAACGATCAGGACTGTCTTTATGGACTGTGAGAAAATTTGAGCTTTTGACCAACATTGTATCAATAAGTGTGTGCATTTGATTTCTTTGTTATTGTAATTATGAAAAATTTTTTCAAATCTGTATTGGCCACTGCCCAATCCAATTTGTAAAATTTTTTGTGAGGAGCATGGGGGCTATGTAAGTAGGCTGTTTATGTTTTCTCTATGTAAGTAGGCTCTTTATGTTTTCTTATTGGCAACGTTACGTAGCGCTCAATATGAAAATCACTGGCTGTGCTGTGTGCAGTCTGTGGCTAGTTTGCATTGTTGTCTGCCATTGTAGTGTTGGGCAGCAGCAGTTGGATGTGAACAGCGCGTAGCGTTGCGCAGTTGGAGGTG
This sequence comes from Schistocerca piceifrons, assembly GCF_021461385.2. Classification (NCBI taxonomy): domain Eukaryota; kingdom Metazoa; phylum Arthropoda; class Insecta; order Orthoptera; family Acrididae; genus Schistocerca; species Schistocerca piceifrons. Next base: position 18,084,689 of record NC_060145.1, read on the forward strand.
AGCCGCCAGCAGTGGTGGATGTGGGGAGAGAGATGGCGGAGTTTTGAAATTTGTCATGAACTGCTATATTTATATATGATGATATCAAGGTAAATACATTGTTTGTTCACTATTAATATCTTTCATTTGCTAACTATCCCTATCAGTAGTTAGTGCCTTCAGTAGTTTGAATCTTTTATTTAGCTGGCAGTAGTGGCGCTCGCTGTATTGCAGTAGCTTGAGTAGCGAAGATTTTTGTGAGGTAAGTGATTTGTGAAAGGTATAGTTTTATGTTAGTCAGGGCCCATTCTTTTGTAGGGATTATTGAAAGTCAGATTGCGTTGCGCTAACAAAATATTGTGTGTCAGTTTAAGCACAGTCCTGTATATATTGTTCAAAGGGGACGTTTCACTCCTAGTGTTGTACCTATGCACGTCGCTGTTATTTTTGAATTGGGATGGGTTATTAATAACGAATTTCATAAATGAATATATGTATTGCGATGGTACTGTGAATATCCCGACTTCCTTAAATAACAGTGTGCAAGATGATCTTGGGTGAGCTCCAGCTATTATTCTGATTACACGCTTTTGTGCAATGAAGACTTTCTCTCTTAATGACGAATTGCCCCAAAATATGATGCCATATGAAAGCAGTGAATGAAAATAGTAATAGTGAGCTAATTTACTGATATGTTTATCACCAAAAATTCCAATACCCCTAATAGTAGAGGTAGCTGAATCTAACCTTATCAGCAGACCATCAATGTGTTTCTTCCAATTCAACTGCTCATCATTACACACACCCAGAAATTTAGAATATTCTGCCTTAGCAACAGACTTCTGTTCAAAGTCTATATTTATCAATGGTATTATGCCATTTACTGTATAGAATTGTGTATAATGTGTCTTTTCAAAATTTAATCAGAGTCCATTTGCAGAGAATCACTTAATAATTTTCTGAAAGACATTATTTACGATTTCCTCAGCTGATTACTGTTTGTTGAGTGTGAGTACTATACTTGCATCCTCAGCAAAACAAAGTAGATTTGCATCTTCATGAATAAAGAGTGGCACATCATTGATAAATATCAAGAACAATAATTGACCCAAGACTGAGCCCTGTGGGACACCATTCGTGATACCTCCACAGTTGGAGGACTCTGGTGATTTTACAGACTATCTATACTATTAATTTAAACTGTCTACATTGTCCCAGTTAAATACGAACCAAACCATTTGTGCACAGTCCTATCAATACCACAACACTTAAGCTTACGTAGAAGAATTTTATGATTCACACCGTCAAAAGCCCTTGAGAGATCACAATATATCTCAGTGGGTGATGTTCGGTTATTCAAAGCATTTAATATTTGATGATGAAAGCAAATATACCATTTTGTGTTGAAAAGCGTTTCTGAAAACCAAATTGGCGTTTTGTTAGTACTTCATTTTTACAAGTATGTGATGCTACTCTCGAATAGATTAGTTTTCAAGAATTTTGGATAAACCTGTCAGAAGTGAGATTGGAAGGTAGTTGTTTGCATCAGATCCGTCCCCTTTTTTATGCAATGGTTTAACAATTTTAGCCTGTCTGGAAAAATGCCTTGTCTGAGTGAGCTGCTACACATGTGGGTTAGAATCCTACTTGTTGACAGGGAACAAGTTTTTAGTACACTGTTGGAGATGCCACCAATTCCGAGTGAGCTTTTACTTTTGACTGAATTTATTTATTTTCTGTAGGAGAGATGGGTTGAATTTCAGTTTTATCAAACTGCATAGGTATTGCCTTTTCCATATACTGCCTTGCAATTTCTAATGAATAGCTGGATCCTATTTTCTGTACAACTCTTAAAAATCATTATTAAAAATGTTTTCTACTTCTGACTTTTTGTTAGCAAACTTTTCATTGAGTTTGATAGAAATACAGTCTTCCTTTGTTCTGTTTCCCTTTTGACAATATTCTAAATTGTTTTAATTTTATCATCAGATGTGCTAACCTCAGACAAGGTGAACATGGTTCTGGAATTTTTAGTACCTGTTGCTAATACAGTGATGTAGATTTTATAATGTTTGACAGTTTCTGGATCATTACTCCGGCTAGCTGTAAGACACATTTGCCTTTTCTGTTTACAAGATATTTTTATCTCTTTAGTAAGCCATGGCTTTTTACTATTATATTTCACGTTTAGAACACGTTTTCACTCTTGCATATAGGGTTAAGAGCAGATGGAGACGGATGGAATACACTGACTCCGTGCTGGGGGTGAGTAGGAGACCGATCTAGTCTGCTTGCATCCACAATCAGCAGCAGCAGCAGCACCACCACGACCCACCGGACTGACGTACAAGGAGAGCAACAGCGGGCCCGCGGCTGACCCCTGCGGCACTCCTCAGAGAACTCGCTGCTGGGGCGACGTCGCTTTCTCACAGACGACACGCTGCTCTCTGTTGTTGAAGTAGCCTCAAAACCATTACAGAGCACTATCTTGAAATTTTAGCTGACGCCTTTTTCCAAGTAATATGTCAAAGTTGACGATGTCAGATGCTTTTTGTTATAAGAAAACTAAGGCCCCTGGAGGAATTAACAGTGGAACCTTTTTGTTATGCCGGCCGAAGTGGCCGTGCGGTTAAAGGCGCTGCAGTCTGGAACCGCAAGACCGCTACGGTCGCAGGTTCGAATCCTGCCTCGGGCATGGATGTTTGTGATGTCGTTAGGTTAGTTAGGTTTAACTAGTTCTAAGTTCTAGGGGACTAATGACCTCAGCAGTTGAGTCCCATAGTGCTCAGAGCCATTTGAACCATTTGAACCTTTTTGTTATAAGAAAACTAAGGCCCCTGGAGGAATTAACAGTGGAACTTTCGTCGTAACAGGCCAGAAAGAAAAAAAAAAAACCTAGAGAGAATTTCTTCCAAGCATTTCTGAAGGTAGCTGTTTCCGAGTCATGAGGCCGCGCACTTGCGGCGCTGGGGGCTGCCGGCCTCGACCGTCGACCATCGACCAGTCCACCAAACTCCCCAGACGCGAACATTATCGAACATATCTGGGATACCTTGCAACGTGCTGTTCAGAAGAGGTCTCCACCCCCTTATGGACATCCCTGCATGGCGTCAGTTCCCTGCAGCACTACTTCAGACATTTGTCCAGTCCACGCCACGTCGTGTTGCGGCACTTCTGCGTGCTCACGTTGGCCCTACACGATATTAGGCAGGTGTACCAGTTTTTTTGGCTCTTCAGTGTATTAGCCAATAGTAGCTGCTCTTATTGTTTCTTATCGTGAGCCAACAACCTCAGGCAGACAGGTACCAGGCCGATGGCTGCTGCTGCTGCGAAGCTCCCGAGTGCAGACGTGCACGACGGCCTCTTGTCATTCCACATGGAGGATCTTAACTCGTAACTGCCCCTTGCCCAGGGTTTCTCGCAATATGGGACTCCTGCAGGACTCAGTTCTTGTCAGTTGTGCACGTCCTGTCGCTGTTAGCTTGTGGCACTGGTGCTACTGCAGACGCCACGTTAAAAATAGCCACTTAATGGCCTGCCGTTGGTAGAAAGCGCAGATGGCGCTGGTGTGGCGGGCACAGTGCACAGGGCTGAGCACTTCCCTGCCTGGCCGCTCGCTCCCCCAGCCGTGGCACCACGTGTCGGGACCAACGACACGACACTGGCGCTCTGCTAGACTTCGCTCAACATACACCCAATAAGACTTTAAACTGCTCATTTAAGTGATCCTTCGGAAGAAGAAATCGAAGTTTACTTGTTAGGTATGGCAATCACTATCACTGACTTTATGAATACTCGTACTTTCATGCCTCAGTGGAAATTAATTGAGATTAGAGGGGTTTATCAATTTAATTGAGTCCTATTATGATGCGGGGAAGTTTGAATAAAAGCCGTCAGGTATCCCATATGTCTTGTCTAAATCATTTTGCAATTGCTTTTTATCTTTTGGCGACTTTCGTACACGGTAAACCACATCATCTACAAACAAACTAAGATGGCTACTCAGATTGTCTCCTAAATCCTTTATGAAACCAATAAACATGCGACTAATTTTTCACATGGTACTCTTCCAAAAGGGGACACCTGAATTTTCCGGCTATTGGATGGGAGATCTTTACGATTGAAACTGTTGTCAGAGATAGGATGAGCTTGTTGTGAATGTCTTGTCCAGAAACTACTTAGAAGACGTAATTAAGAAAACCGATTCGTGACGACAACGTCCTAGACCTGCTAGTATTTAACAGAGCTCAACTTTTCTAATCAGATAACACAGAGGAGCGCATGAATGATACCATCAGTCACCATGGGGCTTACAAGATACACTGACGGAAAAATTACGCAAGGATTGTGCGACATAAACGAAAGTTGACAGGCGTGTTTCTACATCTGAAACATTACTTCTGTTCCAATTTCGCGCCAGTCGCATAGGAGTGGTAGTTGCGTCACTCTGAGGATGCAAATTAGATTTGCTTTACATACCCGTTGTAACGGTCGTGCGCGTTTGGTTACCTTTGAGACTCGACATGGATGTTAGTTAAGAATGCCTTTAAGGTGACAAAGACGCCATCATCAACACTTCACTGAGTTTGAACGATGTCTTGTAACAGGGCTACGAGAAGCTGGCTGTTCCTTCTGCGATACTGTAGAAACAGTTGTCACTGTACACGGTTGCTGACAGCGGCGTTTACGAGAATATACGGGCGGTTACAAGTAGACCGGCCTCCGGGTGGTCACGTGACAGTACGGAGAGGAAGATGGGTCAAATGGCTCTGAGCACTGTGGGACTGAACATCTGAGGTCATCAGTCCCCTAGAACTTAGAACTACTTAAACCTAACTAACCTAAGGACCTCACACACATCCATGCGCGAGGCAGGATTCGAACCTGCGACCGCAGCGGTCGCGCGGTGCCAGACTGAAGCGCCTAGAACCGGTCGGCCACATCGGCCGGCTCCACTGTACAGAGACACTGGCTACAGATCATCGTGCAGCGGAGTAAAACCTGCTTCTCCGAAATCAAGCTATCTCACGTGATACCACTACTACTGTATTACGTGCACCGAGAGCAACATTGTTCAACTGTCGCTATATATTCATTACTGGTGAGTGTCGCACCGTGGGTGTTGTGTTTTAGTCGCTCTAGGAGTGTCGCAGACGAACAGCGTGTGGGCGTGGTCTCCATTTTGACAGGACATTGTACTCTCCCCTCGGATCTCAGTTTGGACTTCGGACAAAATCTATTCATGTTTTGTCGTCTGATTTCAAGTTAGTTCGCTTCCATGTTAGCGGTAGTGCTAGTGGTGGTTCTTCATCTGTTTGCATTTCCGTATGCTCGTTTGACGGTTGGGCCTCACTTGTTACGATATTCCTGGTGGCAGTATCCTCGATAGTTTCACAACGTGCGACATTGTCGCGAGAAAACAGTGACCCGTATATGTAACAAGTTTCCTTTAATTTACGTCTATGGTCACAAACTTTTTGTTAACAGATTACCGGTTTCGGTCTTTAATGACCATTATCACACCTGCAGCAAAAATGGGATAAACTTAAATTTATATTTTTCCCATTTTTGCTGCAGATCTGATGATGGTCATTAAAGACCGAAACCGGTAATCTCTTAACAAAAAGTTTGTGACCATAGACGTAAATTGAAGGAAATCCTCAATAGTTGTAGAGGGGTCAGTGTCGGTTGTGGTGTGTAGTTTTCACCAGAAGGACCCTTCTCACAGTGTGAGGCGGGTTGTTTATGGTTGTAGAAGTGCATAACACTGAGATGCAAAATTAAAGTCCCCATGATTGGAAAACTGAGTAACGCTGCCTATACAATCATGCGTATTTGCTTTGAAAAGGTAATAAAACAAGTCGCACAACAGATAAGTCTTATTATGTAAGGCGTCCGGATTTTATGGATCTTACATGAGCTTGATGCATAACGACAGTGCGAGACAGAATCAGATCCTCAGAAGAAATAACTATATTACATCAATAAAAGGCAATTGCAGTAATCTCATGTACTGAAAATTAATGGAACAGTATCTACCAATATATGGACAGGGGCATGAATAAACAAGTTAAAGTGAAACACATTTTGGAGACGAACTGAGCAGGTGGTTAATGACATCGGAAAACCCTACTTAACAAGAGAACAGCGAGCTTCAGCGCAGAAAGGGATCAGGCCAGAGCAATACATTATTCCTTTTAACGTAAATACGGCTGGGACCGAGGGTAAGTGGTTGCACGGTATTAACACGGCTAGGCTGTGACCCTGCAAAAAAAAAAAATAAATAAATAAATAAATAAATAAAAATTCACCTCTAGTGAGACAGTGATTGGCTGAAGCCATACTGGGCGATGCATACGCGACACGGTGTGGAGATCCCCATTATATAAAAGCGTTTTGAGAACTAAAATGGTTAGATCAATCTCTCGTCTCGTGGTGGACTGCACAAGTGTGTGGAAAATAACGAGGACGTTGACAGTTTTGCTTTCTGCGAAATGTGGACGATACGCTTCACATATCGTGGTGACAGATTGCAAAGAGGTAGTTAATTATTCCTGCGGGAATTTTTGTGGACAAAGAAATTGTGCACAACGCTCGAACCCTTAGCGAGTGTGCAATAGCCATTATTTTGACTAGGGAAAGGTTAATGTTCTACGGAACGCAGGAAAGTTGAGACTGAGTGAATTCAGTCAAGGCCAAAATAGGGAATTAGTGTTTCAGATCAAGCACAAAGCCATTGCAGATGCCACATGGTAAAGTACCATCGCACATTAGGCTACAGTAAATGTTGAGTCTAGATTTTGCTCACTCCAACTTGCGTACACTTTGACCATTGAATATCAAAAGCTTGGATACTACTCTCACATTGAGTACATGAGAGTTTTTTCATTTGTTCAAAACATACATTATTCATTCTCCACCAACTCAGTGCACTGAACAACTACGATACCGTAGATGTAAATGGGCCAATGAAAATTTTTAATCATTCTTTCCTGTGATAAAATTTTTTTTTCATATGTAGAGATAACGATTTTAATAATCTAACGATTTTAATAATCGTCAGTTCAATATGTCCAAGAGTTAAATATTTTGTTATTGACTGTCAAAAGTAATTGAACATGATTGTTGTGTATCACTTGACCCCTGAAAGCACAGTTGATAAATTATATGTAGAATAAAAAAGGGAATAGCTTTTTTGTCTTTCTAGAATAGATACCGAACTTTCACTTTTATTAATTGATGCATTCTAGTTAAGTGACAGCAGCATTTCTAATCACTTTTGTTATAATCCGCACCTAATATTGGCTCCCTTACAGGGCCAGGTTCATATTTATTTAGAATGTCTGTTTAACACCCTGGGCTTGAGAAGACAGTTCAGATGTTTTGTCCATTTGCGCGCTAAGTGGTAACCTAAGTTTGTACACATTCGTACACTCACTGTACACACACAAAAAGTGCGGACGCTGACAATTACATCTGGATTTAATAGGGGTAGGCCCACATTTTAAAAGTTAATAGTAATGCATCAAATACACAGCTCATTCACCACACGCCACATATTTGTTAGCGTGGCGTCTAACTATCGAATGAAAACGCATGTTCACAAAAGATGCTGTTTCTTTCCTTTAATTGGTTTCTTTCAAGTGGGAAAACCTTCAAGAAGATGACAATGAATGCAAAATTAAAGAAACAGTTTAACTCCGATTTTGTGCCAATTTCTGGATCGCGTACTGAGTGCTGCCAGTACTCGAGCGGAAGGCGTACCAGAAAGTGCTAATGAAAAGTGATCACTGTTCAAAGATGCGAATCAAACAACTCACCGCGGTTATCAGTTACCGAAGCGACCAACTCTGCGAAGTTAAAAATGGCGCACACTGCAGAACCTTTCCACGGAAAAGCGCTGCCGGCCGAATCTCGCCAAATAAACTTGCAGTACTCGTAACTGCGTGCGCGCCGGCTGTGGGCGCCAGACAGTACAGAGCGCAGCGTTCTGGCCCCGTCTCGGCGTGTGGGGCCCGCGAGGTGGCGGCAGTGTCTGTCTAAACCGGAACTCTGACTTCTCTCTCAAGTTCTGGAGAAGCGACGAGGCATCCACCGGTGACGGTAATGATTCCCAGCACTGTCCAATCTTTAGCCAAGTTTTGCCGAGATTGCGAACCCGGTCCCAATGAAATTTGAAGATTTTGATGGAACTCCTGCAAGAGGGAGACTTTTTCTTTTGTTTTTAGATGGGGACCAGGACAGAAGCCAGCCTTTGTATCAACCCCTCCAAGACCCAGGCGGTCATCACAGGCCGCACCACCCGCTCCTTCCGCCTCCATGGTTTCTACCTCACCATTCATGGCCGTCCTATCCACCTCACTCCTACCCTCACATACCTTGGCCTCATCCTCGACCGCCACCTCACCTGGACTCCCCATCTCCTTACAATCCAACACAAACACCACAACAGAAACTCCTGTCCAGCTGGACATGGGGACTGCATCCTTCCACCATCCTTCACACCTAGAAACACTTGATCCACCCCATCCTTTGTTATGCCAGCGTTGCTTGGATTTCCGCCCCTCCCAGGTTCTATTACGCCCTACAAATCCTCAAGCGCCGTGCACTCCGCCTCACTTTCCATATCACCCTTCCATCCCCCACCCGCATCCTCTACGACATGATCCCCTTCCCCCAGCTTCTTCTTTTCCTTGAACACATCCGCACTCTGTATATTGTCCGCCGACTCGATCCTCCCCATCCCCTGGTGTCTCCTCCTTCCTCTCCACCCCCAGCCTGTTTCTGTGCCTTTACCGTTGTGTCCCACCCTCTCTCCACCTCTGCTCCCTCCACCTCCTTTCCCAATGCAACTTCCAGCACCTACCCCTCCCAGAATATGAACTTCGTCCTGACATCTACCCCTCCTACCCACTCTAACTCCGTCTTCCTGCCTCCTCCTCAGGGCTCCCTCTCCTGCCCCTCCCTCCTCCTGAGCGACTTCCCCCTCCTACTCCCCCTCCCTCTCTTGTGCCCCCTTTCGGTGTCTCTGCACTCCCTCCTGCCCTGTCTTCCCTCTTCATCTCCCACCCCACGTGTCTCCTGCCTCTCCGTGTACCCGCTGACGCCCCTACTCTCTTCATCCCGCCGCTTCCCCTGCTGCCCCTTGCTCTCCCCTCCTTTTCCATCCTCTCTGACCTTTTACTCGGCAGGTCCCACCTGGCAGTTTTATTCTTCGTCGTGTGTGCTACAAGTGGGTTCAAAAAAAGGCTCTGAGCACTATGGGACTTAGCATCTGAGGTCATCAGTCCCCTAGAACTTAGAACTACTTAAACCTAACTAACCGAAGGACATCACACACATCCATGCCCGAGGCAGGATTCGAACCTGCGACGGCTACAAGTGGGTTTTAAGTGTGTTGTTCTGGAGTGTTTTTAATACTGTGGCCAACTTTTAACCTGTGCATGTGACTTCAGTGTCTTTTTTGTGCTCTACGAATCGCCAACTGTGTTTTTTAACTTAACATCGACTTTTTTGTCCCCCCATGAACGTCTCTGTGTCAGTGTATATTTTCCCTCCATTATCTCCCCTTCCTCTGTTTTTATGTCTCCATTTTTATCGACTTTATAAGTATAATATTCTCCTTTTATTAGTTGTCATATCACCCGGCTGAAGTGAGGCGGATTGTGCCACTGCCAGCCCTCCCCTGCCCATATGGGGCAGGGGAATGAAATCACAATCAAGAAAAAAAAAAAAAAAACAACAACAACAGAAGCTGACCGTCTTTCTAGCCTAGCAGCTGTTGAGATGCTGTGTCTTCCTGTCTTCCGGTTCTTCCAACTGACGCTTCTTTAAGTAAAGGTGACACTCCTTAACGCCGTCACTGTGACGCAGTAGCCTCCCGCCACGCCACCAGCCCCGAGCCGGGGGAGGCAGTGGGGCTGGATGCGGCCACACATACGTGGCCGTGCCGGACGTCGGTTGCCGACGCCTCTCTCTGCTAGGCTGATGTGCCGAATAAATGGGAACACACAGCTTCTAACAAGCCGATGTGAACAGCTAATCCAGTTTCTAGCCCGACCCTGTGCAATATGTGGAGTAACTCACGCCATTTTGCAAGCAGTAATACGAATTATCAAAGTAACAGCTCAGCTAACCCATTCACTATGTTAAAAGACTTGGGGAGTACTAAGAGAGCATAAAAATGTAACAGTTTGTACGACGGCTGCTGCATGAATAACTAAGCCACCTTACAGTAGTTGCCACCAGATATGCTGCTGGTTACGCGAAAAGTTCTAACCTTATTTAGCTTCTTGGGATGCTGGTATATGCCAAAGATGATGTCGACAGACTGGTCGTTCAACTTGATGTATCGACAGAAGTGCCGACACAGTGTGATTTGAGGGGACCGCAATGCACGCTATAAACACACGAAGGATGGCGTGAGGTCTGAAACAGGATACGTAATGAATGCTATAAAAAAAAGTACGTAGCTTTTGGAATACTTAACTTTAATCCATCCTTGTTGTATACATCGTTCATGATGAGACATGCTTTATACGATAAGTATCAATTGCTATGTAAGGCTAATGGCGCCTTGCTAGGTCGTAGCCATGGACTTAGCTGAAGGCTATTCTAACTATCTGCTCGGCAAAGGAGCGAGGCTTCGTCAGTGTAGTCGCTAGCAAAGTCGTCCGTACAACTGGGGCGAGTGCTAGTCCGTCTCTCGAGACCTGCCTTGTGGTGGCGCTCGGTCTGCGATCACACAGTGGCGACACGCGGGTCCGACATGTACTAATGGACCGCGGCCGATTTAAAACTACCACCTAGCAAGTGTGGTGTCTGGCGGTGACACCACACAACTACGCCTAACGATTCACACGACAAGCCGCCTCCCGCACATCACTTTGCTCCCTTGCCTCGCAGCGGACCTGTAGAGCGACTTGCGTAGCGCTGCCGTTGCTAGGCAACAGCTGCTCTTCACATTTCTCGGAATTGTGGCTTGCACTACTCTGCCGAGCCTGATCCTGTTTCATCAACTACTCCTGTTCAATTAGCTGCCATTTTTGAGCTTGTAAGTCTAGACACTGCCGTTGTTGTAATTCTACCACTGGTTCTTCTCTACTTACTGGTATAGGAAAAGAAACTATTCCACTGTCAACAGGGAGTATTGAATTCCTTTTTCTCACTTTCAGGGTTAATTATTCGCAGCGGTTAGCACAAATGGCAGTGAAACAGATGAGAAATCTTACGGGAGGAGGCGGCGCTAGAAACAAAAGTGGGATACAGAGCGCAAATTAGAAAATGCTATGAACAACCGTATAGCGACTTTACGAGCTTAAACGATACTAAAGGAATGGAAAAAGCGGTCGCAAAGTAATCAGCAGTAAAATAAAACGCAAACCATAATCCTGAAACAAATGTATGTGATCGCTTTCTCAGTATCCTGCTGCTTTATCAGTGGGCGGGAATAACATCAGAGCGAAAGTTTAAAACGAACACGGCAATAATTTCGGGGACAGTAATAAAGTTAGGAAGAAGGAAACAGACTTGAGGTGGCACTCGCTGGAGAGGTTTCCTGGCCGTGGGCTCAGAGGGTGCAAGGCAGCGCAGGGCGCGGGCTGCGAAAGTAGTCTAGCGTTAGCCGCTACAGAACACGTGTAGGATGTCAGGCAATGACTGCGGCAACACGCGTTGCTTCGGTTTTTCATTCATTCGAAGGTTTGGATCAAATTTGAAGATCGGCAGTATTAAGTCCAGAAACAAAACTGACCTCAGTAGTAGTTTCCTAAAAATGGTTCAGATGGCTCTGAGCACTATGGGACTTAACTGCTGTGATCATCAGTCCCCTAGAACTTAGAACTACTTAAATCTAACTAACCTAAGGACACCACACACATCCATGCCCGAGGCAGGATTCGAACGTGCGACCTTCCAGACTGTAGCGCCTAGAACCGCTCGGCCACTCCGGCCGGCAATAGTTTCGTAATACACATGGAACTATAACATGAATTTGTACGTAATTTCCGATGTAGGCGAACACGTAAGTCTGCCAAATGGCAGAAGCTGTGCTGCAGCAGTACGCCACTGACCAAAACAAGATGTTACAAGATACAAAAAAACTACGTAGATCCAGTGTTCAAAATGAAGTCGATATCAAGTCCATAATGTTGGACTTATGTCAGTACCATGCCAATGGAACTGTAGTGAAAACAGGAAAAGCATCTTGGCATAAAGAAACGTACATACGAGTTGAATGTTTGGTTCATTTCTTCAGTGCACAGCTAAGGAGCTTAGCCATCAGTGTAATAGATGATTAATATTCATTCTCAATCTCAATGTATTTGGTCTGTAAGTCGAAAGAAACGAAGACATGTGGAATGGAAGTTGAAATTGTGAGGTTTCCTATGACATTGTAACTCTGTGGGAGACGGCAAGGACTTGGAGACACAGACGAACGGAATGAATAGCGTCTTGAAAAGATGTTATAAAATGAAAATCAATGAAACAAAGAGAAAGGTAATTGAATGTAGGTGACTCAATTCCGACCATGATAAAGGAATTAGATTAGGAAATGAGACAGTTAAAGTAGTTCATGAATTTCGCTATTTTGGCAGCGAAATAATTGACGGAAATGAAGACTGACAATGGCAAGAATACGGCGTGCGCAAATTTAAATTTTGTGGAAGTGTTTTCTGAAGGTATTTGTCTGGTGTGCAAACTTACATGGAAGTGAAACGCGGACGATAAACAGTTCAGACAAGAATAGAGTAGAAGCTTTCGAAATGTGTTGAAGATTAGATGGGTACATGGCGTAACTAATGACGAGGTACTGTACAGAAGTGGGCAAAAAAATTTCTGGCACAACTTGACTAAAAGAAGTGATCAGCTGATAGGACACAGTCTGAGGCATCAAGGGATCGTCTGATAACGGAGGCAAGTGTGTGGAAGGGGAGGAGGGGGGGGGGGTAGGGGATAGGCGGGTTAAAACTGTGTAGGGAGGGTTGGCTAAAGTAAGCAGGTTCCGCTGGGTGTAGTTTGCAGCGGCTATGCACAGATGAAGAGCCCTGGACAGTATGTACCAGCGTGGAGGAGACCTGCGTCAAACTAGTATCATCATCATCATCATTTATTGTATTTGCGGGCCTTTAAGTCCTACAGAAGAATAAAAAATGGTACAACCACAGTATAAAAAGAATACAACAAACTGCACATTATAAAAAAATTTGCAAAGGTACACATTACAAAAAGAAAAAAACAATACCAGTCCGTCACAATTCGGTATAGGAGACATTCATTGCAGCTGGCGGTCCATCGCTGTCGGTCCACAGCCTCATGTTCTACAGCTGAGCTGTCGGCCCCACTTGTTTGGGTACTGCTAGAACCCGGTCCTTCCATCGCGTCCTCGGTCGTCCCTCTGGGCGTCTCCAGCAGGTTAGGAACACAGAACACGGTTAGGGAGGGATCTACCGGCTCGGAATATGTGGCCAAACCACTGTAGCCTCTTCTGCCCTTATATTCGGCCGATGTGTAGCTTTCCGTACCGCTGGTCTTCTTTTATTCTTCGTTCCCATTTACCTTCCACGGTATTGTAGACGGGTCCACATATCTTTTGAGGTACCTTCCTCTCGAACGCTTCTTCATTTGTTGCTGAAGTTGACCAGGTTTCACAACCGTATAAAAGTGTCGGCCGTACTAATGTCATGTACAGCCCAATCTTATTTTTTAGCGATATCAGTCGGGATTTGAATAGATTGTTTAGGCTGAAGAAAGATTAGCGTTTGGTATTCGTTGCTGCACCACTTCACTTTTGTTGGTCAGTGCCGCGCGGGATTAACCGAGCCCTGTTTGCTTCGCCTTGCGGAGGAATCGTGAAGTGTCAGCACTTACTTGCTCCTGGACCACAACATCTTCAGAAAATTCCAGGATTGTGTCTGCTCCCGTCATCTCCATTTCTCTGTTTGGACCAGTGTCGCTGCCAAGTTGAATAGTATTGGCGCCAAGGGATCTCCTTGTCGCAGTCCATTTTGAATACTGAATGGTGGTGATAGCTGGCCGCCGAACCTTATTTGGCAAGTTGATTGGGAGCAGCAAGATGCTATTAGTGGGATGTGTTTAGGTGGAATGTCGAGTTCTTGTAACGTTTTCCTTAGCATGGAGCGGTCATTGCTGTTATACACTTGTCTAAAAGCTGTAGTTCCCGATCAAACTCGTAAAATTTTTCTCTTAGCTGCGTCTAGATAAATATGTAATCAAGAGTCGACCGTCTCGAGATGAAGCCACACTGATAAGGGCCTATAATTTCTTCAGCCAATGATTTCAAGCGCTTCAGGATCAGCATTGTAAATACCTTGTATCCAATCTAAAGTAGTGAAATCCCGCGGTAGTTGGATACTTGTGTGGCATCTCCCTTCTTGAAGATGGGATGTATAATTGAGGCCTTCCATTCTTCAGGAATTTTTCCCACTGTCCAGATGGTAGATATCAGCCACTTCAACGCCCCCATCAATGCTTCACCCCCAGGCGTAGCATCTCAGCTGTGATACCGCTACCACCTGGAGCCGTGTTGTTCTTGTGGGCTTTAAGCGCAACACGGATGTGTTACTCTGATGGTTCATGGATTTCCTCTCTATCAAATTTGACCCGTATCTGAGTTGTCAACACTGTTGGGCTGTCATGGTTCAACGAACTCTCAAAGTGGTTTTTAAATAGGTTCGCCTGCTCTAGTAGCGGTACCACTTCACCAGTCTCACTTGTCAAAACCTATGTAAGTTGCCGGTAGACACCTCTTTCATCAAACCAGTACTGGGAATAAAAGCACAGCAATTAGAACGTAAAAAGAGTCTGGTTGCCTCGTGTTTTCCAATAATGTGAGGCACAGTGACGGGGGCATAGCCAGAAGTATTGTGGATAAGTTGAAACGTCCCTTCCCCCGCTCCCGTGTTTCCACGACGACATTCAGTTTTCTTCAGGTTGCGGCTTTACCAGCTGGTAATTGGTTTGCTACGAAAATAACTGCGGTATTAAGTTGCAAAGTAAACCTATTTCAACTCCGATGGCGAAATTATCTTGTCACCTAGGGGATAACTTAGATTTGTATCACTTTAGTTAATAATGAAACCGTTTCTGCCGTATAGATCAGATTTACACTGTGCTTGATTGATCTTAGGTGGTGCGATTTACATAAAATTCCCCAACCACAAATTGTTAAAGTCCAATATAATGTGTATTTTTCTTTATTACGCATACGGAGTAAAGACTGGTAATCAAATTACACTACATAGGTAATCGAACTGAAGTTACCTCGAGGCCGAGCGGAGGGCCCCAGAAATTCCATGCATCTGCGTTACTTAACGACTTACAGCAGTCACCAAACTTATTTTGCAATTCATTATAGAACAAATTCTAAAGGTGGCAGGGGTACAATACAGGGAGCGAAAGGCTATTTACAATTTGTACAGAAACCAGATGGCAGTTATAAGAGTCGAGGGAGACGAAAGGGAAGCAGTGGTTGGGAAGGGAGTGAGACAGCCTCTCCCCGATGCTATTCAATCTGTATATTGAGCAAGCAGTAAAGAAAACAAAAGAAAAATTCGGAGTAGGTATTAAAATCCACGGAGAAGAAATAAAAACTTTGAGGTTCGCCGATGACATTGTAATTCTGTCAGAGACAGCAAAGGGCTTGGAAGAGCAGTTGAACGGAGGATATAAGATAAACGTCAACAAAAGCCAAACGAGGATAATGGAATGTAGTCGAATTAAGTCGGGTGATGCTGAGGAAATTAGATTAGGAAATGAGACACTTAAAGTAGTAAAGGAGTTTTGTTATTTGGGGAGCAAAATAACTGATGATGGTCGAAGTAGAGAAGATATAAAATGTAGACTGGAAATGGCAAGGAAAGCGTTTCTGAAGGAGAGAAATTTGTTAACATCGAGTATAGATTTAAGTGTCAGGAAGTCGTTTCTGAAAGTATGTGTATGGAGTGTAGCCATGTATGGAAGTGAAACATGGACGATAAATAGTTTGGACAGGAATAGAATACAAGCTTTCGAAATGTGGTGCTACAGAAGAATGCCGAAGATTAGATGGGTAGGTCACATTACTAATGAGGAGGTATTGAATAGGATTGGGGAGAAGAGGAGTTTGTGGAACAACTTGACAAGAGGAAGGGACCGGTTGGTAGGACATGTTCTGAGGCATCAAGGGATCACAAATTTAGTATTGGAGGGCGGCGTGGAGGGTAAAAATCGTAGAGGGAGACCAAGAGATGAATACACTAAGCAGATTCAGAAGGATGTAGGTTGCAGTAGGTACTGGGAGATGAAGAAACTTGCACAGGATAGGGTAGCATGGAGAGCTGCATCAAACCAGTCTCAGGACTGAAGACCACAACAACAACATTATAGAACAACTCACTTTTGTGCACTAAAAATCTGAACACACTGACGTATCATACTCGATCCTGTGTGAAGTAGTCCACCCATAAATTAAAATTTAACAAATTCATATTTTTATTGTAGGGTCAAATTCAGTTTATGCGCTCTATGTCATGAGAAATTACTGTATATAAATGTGCAGTGTCTATTTCTTACAGGAACTGAACTGTCCTTCCCATTGCAGCAATCAGAATTTATATTCATGTAAAGATTTTTAATTTAATCGAAAAACCACCCAAAATACACAGAAGCGCCAAAGAAACTGGTACAGGCATGGTTATTGAAATACAAAGATATGTAAACAGGGAGAATACGGCGTTGCGGTCGGGAATGCCTATATAAGACAACAGGTGTCTGCATCTCCGAGACACAGCATCTCCGAGGTAGCGATGAAGTCGAGATTTTCCCGTACGATCATTTCACGAGTGTATCGTGAATGTCAGGAATCCGGTAAAACATGAAATATCTGACATCGCTGCGGCCGGAAAAAGATTCTGCAAGTTCGGGACCATCGACGACTGAAGAGAATCTTTCACTTGACAGAACTCCAACACTTTCGCAAACTGCTGCAGATTTCAATGCTGGGCCAGCAACAAGTGTCTGTGTCAGCTTGGGAACCATTCAACGAAGCATGATCGATATGGGCTTTCGCAGCTGAAGGCCCACTCGTTTACCCTTGATGGGTGCACGACACAAAGCTTTACTGAAATGATAATTAAATCAAGACCCTAATCTGTCGACAGGCGTTGATATACATCAAGGGGGACAGTTGAAAATGTGTGCCCCGACCGAGACTCGAACCAGGGATCTCCTGCTTACATGGCAAACGCTCTATCCATCTGAGCCAACGAGGGCGCAGAGGATAGTGCGACCGCAGGGATTTATCCCTTGCACGCTCCCCGTGGGACCCACATTCCCAGCTTAATGTCCACACACTACATTCGTAGTGCCCCTGCCCATTACACTCATTGCCCGCGGCAGACAATCTTACCGAGTCCCGTAAGAGTTCCGGCAATGCGTGTGCATCCGCACAGAAGAAGAGGGTAATGGGCAGGGGCACTACGAGTGTAGTGTGTGGACATTAAGTTGAGAATGTGGATCTCACGGGGAGCGTGCAAGGGATAAATACCTGCAGTCGTACTATCCTCTGTTCCCTCGGTGGCTCAGATGGATGCTGGCACAGTACCTCAGCGTGTTCGGTCAGAGGGTTAGCAGCCCTCTGTAATAAAAAAAAACGGAGTTAATGGATCAACAACGAACGTAAATGGATGTCTTACGACGTCCGCCCCGAGCAGATGCAACGAACGAAAGCGAACAAAACGAGATTAAAAAAAAAATCCCGTGTTCGAGTCCCGGTCAGGGCAGAAATTTTCAACTGTCCCCGTTGATGAATATCAACACCTGTCGACAGCTTAGGGTCTTGATTTAATTATAATTTCATTTTAAGAGAGCTGCATGGTCACCGATGGTATCTGTTCTTTCGGACATGTCCATTTATGAAATACGCTAGTTTTAATCAAACATTCAATTAACACGTCTCTCGCAGGTTTAGTATTTCAATAATAGAGTAATAAATCTCAGTCGATGCTTATCGACGAGCATTACTATCTCATATCAACATATCTTCTGTGTAATAAAATGTAGGAACGTTATTAATTATGAACTGAACTTCCGTTAAAAGAACATGCACGAGCAGTAACTTTTTCCCACATTACCTCCATAGCATATCTACATATCCACAGATTCAACAGTATTATGAGAAGAAAAGTTGCTGCTCACGACACAGCGCGGATGATGAGTCTCAGATAGGCGCAACAAAAAGACTCGCATTTAAAGCTTTCCACCATTGGCCTTCGTCAACGACAGACGCACACATACAGACACCACACACTCACGCAAACGCAACTGACACGCACGACTGCAGTCTCAGGGCACTGAAACCACACATACGTTTTCTCGCGGTGTATCGTGTTTCACGGTACTGACAGTAGTTTGCGCCAGAGCTCGCAGATGTGTACAAAGCAAATAACGTGACTGCGGCCGCGGCTGTGCGGGCACGACGGCGTCCCATCCCGGCAGCAGCCCGCACGCCTGACAGACAGATGCACGCCACGCGCTCTAGCCGCACGTGTAATTCAACCAAGGCGCTCCACCGAAACACTCGCGTCAGCTCAGTTTGCAGTTGGTCGTGTCACAGCAGCCATCACTGTGTTTTCCACTGTGGTGCCCTGCTTCAGAGTACATTGGCGTGCGGACTGCTGTTTCCATCCACACGGCTGCGTCAGGGAAGACGAGTGTTTGGTCAGGGCGGGGTGTGCTGCTGCTGCTACGTAGTCCTTCGGCTGCCTCCTCCGTCAGCGTACACAGCAGGCCAGGCAACATCGTGGCCCCACACACCGACGTCCCTTATGGCCTCACAACTTCACCTCCGTCTCATGCTTCGAGTAGCTTTGAAACTCACAGACGGAGAGCCCGTTGCAACGAACCGACCAGGTGACCCTCCTGTGTACTCCCAACATGTGCCTCTTCTTTATTCCTTTCTCCTTCTTCTTTTGCCGGCCGGAGTGGCCGAGCGGTTCTAGGCGCTTCAGTCTGGAACCGAGCGACCGCTACGGTCGCAGGTTCGAATCCTGCCTCGGGCATGGATGTGTGTGATGTCCTTACGTTAGTTAGGTTTCAGTAGTTCGAAGTTCTAGGGGACTGATGACCTCAGATGTTAAGTCCCATAGTGCTCAGAGCCATTTGAACCATTTTTCTTCTTCTTTTCCCAAGCGTTCATCCTGTCTCGTAGACGGCCGGCAATTTACAGAACTTGGCAAATATTATGGTATTACTTAAGTACGTGACCAGATGCCACTCACCAAGGTAATCTAGGGGAGGTAAAAGAACGGACCCGCAAAATTACTGACCAATATCTCTAACTTCGGTTTGGTGCAGAATCCGTGATCGCATTCTCGGTTCGAATATAGTAAAGTTTCTTGGGACTGAGAAGATTATGTGCACGAATCAGGATGGTTTTAGGAAGCATCGCTCATGTGAAACTCAGCTTACTCTTTTCTCACATGATATACGAACTATGGATGAAGGGCAACAGGAAGATTCCATATTTGTAAATTTCCGGAAAGCATTTGACACTGTTCCCCATTGCAGGCTGTTAATGAAGGTACGAGCATATGGAATAAGTTCGCAAGTTGTGTGAGTGGCTCGAAGACTTCTTAAATAACAGAACCCAGTACGTTGTCCTCGACGGCGAGTGTTCCTCAGAAATAAGGGTGTCGTCAGCAGCGTCCAAGGGAAGTGCGGTAGGACTGCTCTTGTTCCCTATATTCGTAAGTAATGAGCCAGACAGGATGGGCAGCAATCTGCACTTGTTTGCTGCTGATGCCGTGTTGTACGGTACGGTGTCGAAGTTGAGTGACTGCAGGAAGATTCAAGACGACGTACACAACATTTCCAGTTGGTGTGACGAGTGGCAGCCAGCCCTAAATGTGGAAAAATGTAAGTTAATGCGGATGAGTAGGTAGATAAAACCTGTAATGTTCGGTTACAGTATTACTAGGGTCCTGCCTGACACACTCAAGTCGTTTAAATACCATTTCAAAGCGATATGTGGCGGAAGCAGCATGTGAGAACTGTTGCAGAGAAGGAAAGTGGTTGACTTGGCTTTATTGGGAGAACTTTAGGAAAGCGAGCTTCACTTGCAAAGAAGACCGCACATAGGACAGAGGTGCGACCTATCCTTAAGTACTGCTCGAGTGTTTGGGATCTGTACAAGGTGGGATTGAAGGCAGACATCGAAGCAATGCAGAGGTGGGCTGCTAGATTTGTTACCTA
Source organism: Schistocerca piceifrons (assembly GCF_021461385.2). Taxonomy (NCBI): domain Eukaryota; kingdom Metazoa; phylum Arthropoda; class Insecta; order Orthoptera; family Acrididae; genus Schistocerca; species Schistocerca piceifrons. The sequence continues at coordinate 18,104,918 of NC_060145.1, forward strand.
CAGGTTCAAACAACACATACGTGTTACGGAGATGCTTCGGGAACTCGAGTGGGAAGCTGTCGAGGGAAGGCAACATTCTTTTCGAGAGACGCTACTGAGAAAATTTGGAGAACCGGCATTTGAAGCTGACTGCCAAACGATTGTACTGCCGCTAACATACATTTCACGTGAGGGTCACGAAAACAAGATACGAGGAACCAGTGCTCATGTGGAAGCGTACAGGCTTTTCCCTCGCTCTATTGGCGAGCGGGACAGGAAAGAAGACAAGCACTGGTACAACGTACCCTCCACCCCACACGGTACGGTCGCTTGCGGAATACCGGTGTAGATACAGAGGGGAACCGTGCGCGCCTTCTGTTTCTGTCTGAATCCTGTATCCCTGGTTGCACGTCTTACTATGGTTTCTCTTCTCTGAGGCGAAATTGGAGGACTGACCGAGCGTTCACTTGAAGGAACCTGGAAAAGCGCCTAATAGCTACACTGAGGCTGTCCGTTGTACCAGCCCAGTGTTTCCGCATCACTAGTATTCGACTTGGGTGTAGTTCACGTACAAGTCTCGCGAGCTAGCTTGCTGCGCGTTATGCCGTAAGAAGCAGTTTTCTTCTTTCATACACTCCTATTCCCTAAGGGCGGAACAATCCCAGAGTTCAACGTTCCATCGACGAACGTTCGACGTATCTGCTTCTCAGGACACTGGTTCTACACTGCTGTCCCATTTAAAATTACAACACTATGTGTCATAAGGTGTGTTCCGGCTTAACGACAAGTGCCGACACGATGATGAAGAACGCAAGAGCAGAGAGGCCTGTCAGACGACGTCAGCCAGTACTACGCTCTCTAGGACGACAGCAACACAGGAGCGGCCTCTACACGAAGACAACATAAGCGCCACGCCTCCTACCCAGGGGGGAGTCGAGGACCGGCCCTCACACAAACGCTACAGCAGTCACTTATGAACTGTATTGTTTCGCTTACATTGAAACTGTATATACCGAAGGACATTGATTATTTGCATGACGCCATTTGCTTGCGATACACCTTTGTGAATAGGCAAAGTTGTTGTTGTTGTTGTTGTGGTCTTCAGTCCTGAGACTGGTTTGATGCAGCTCTCCATGCTACTCTATCCTGTGCAAGCTTCTTCATCTCCCAGTACCTACTGCAACCTACATCCTTCTGAATCTGCTTAGTGTATTCATCTCTTGGTCTCCCTCTACGATTTTTACCCTCCACGCTGCCCTCCAATGCTAAATTAGTGATCCCTTGATGCCTCAGAATATGCCCCACCAACCGATCCCTTCTTCCAGTCAAGTTGTGCCACAAACTTCTCTTCCCCCAATCCTATTCAATACCTCCTCATTAGTTACGTGATCTACCCACCTTATCTTCAGCATTCTTCTGTAGCACCACATTTCGAAAGCTTCTATTCTCTTCTTGTCCAAACTAGTTATCGTCCATGTTTCACTTCCATACATGGCTACACTCCATACAAATACTTTCAGAAACGACTTCCTGACACTTAAATCTATACTCGATGTTAAGAAATTTCTCTTCTTCAGAAACACTTTCCTTGCCATTGCCAGTCTACATTTTGTATTCTCTCTACTCCGACCATCATCAGTTATTTTACTCCCTAAATAGCAAAACTCCTTTACTACTTTAAGTGTCTCATTTCCTAATCTAATTCCCTCAGCATCACCCGATTTAATTTGACTACATTCCATTATCCTCGTTTAGCTTTTGTTGATGTTCATCTTATATCCTCCTTTCAAGACACTGTCCATTCTGTTCAACTGCTCTTCCAAGTCCTTTGCTGTCTCTGACAGAATTACAATGTCATCGGCGAACCTCAAAGTTTTTATTTCTTCTCCATGGATTTTAATAGCTACTCCGAACTGTTCTTTTCTTTCCTTTATTGCTTGCTCAATATACAGATTGAATAACATCGGGGAGAGGCTACAACCCTGTCTCACTCCTTTCCCAACCACTGCTTCCCTTTCATGCCCCTCGACTCTTATAACTGCCATCTGTTTTCTGTACAAATTGTAAATAGCCTTTCGCTCCCTGTATTTTACCCCTGGCACCTTCAGAATTTGAAAGAGTATTCCAGTTAACGTTGTCAAAAGCTTTCTCTAAGTCTACAAATGCTAGAAACGTAGGTTTGCCTTTTCTTAATCTTTCTTCTAAGATAAGTCGTAAGGTTAGTATTGCCTCACGTGTTCCAACATTTCTACGGAATCCAAACTGATCTTCCCCTTGGTCCGCTTCTACCAGTTTTTCCATTCGTCTGTAAACAATTCGCGTTGGTATTTTGCAACTGTGACTTATTAAACTGATAGTTCGGCAATTTTCACATCTGTCAACACCTGATTTCTTTGGGATTGGAATTATTATATTCTTCTTGAAGTCTGAGGATATTTCGCCTGTCTCATACATCTTGCTCACCAGATGGTAGAGTTTTGTCATGACTGGCTCTCTCAAGGCCATCAGTAATTCTAATGGAATGTTGTCTACTCCCGGGGCCTTGTTTCGACTAAGGTCTTTCAGTGCTCTGTCAAACTCTTCACGCAGTATCTTATCTCCCATTTCGTCTTCATCTACATCCTCTTCCATTTCCATAATATTGTCCTCAAGTATTTCGCCCTAGTATAAACCCTCTATATACTCCTTCCACCTTTCTGCCTTCCCTTCTTTGCTTAGAACTGGGTTGCCATCTGAGCTCTTGATATTCATACAAGTGGTTCTCTTCTCTCCAAAGGTCTCTTTAATTTTCCTGTAGGCAAAGTTAACTGTTGTTAATTTAACTTACTGTAATAAACTCCGTTAATACGATTTGCTTGAATTGTTGTCTAGTGATCCGAGGAAGTAGCTTCCTAGGCACCCTGTATTAGACGAGTGGGCTAGATACAGAAAGGTGTACTGTACTCTCGGATTTGTAAATGATCAGCATTTCAGTGGCACCACACAAAGCGTACAGGGGTGACACCGCCTACATTCTGTATATAGGGAAACTCATTCAGGATTCTTTCTTGTCGTTTGTCTAGTAGCAGGTGCCGGTACTCAACAGCGGCAGCATAGTGGCGTGTGGTGTGTCACTCCGCTACATTTCTGCTCCCTTTGATTTTCCTGCAAAGAGGGAGTCAATGGACTCGGGTGGACCATACTCGACAATCCCAAGAGGCTAGCGCGGGAGAGGACAGGCATATTGTTCCCTCGACCACGCAGCACGATACAGCCTCGTTTGCTGCAAGAAGAGTACCGCACGTACAATCTGGAGCACCACGGACCGACACCACGACGGTCATTGTCATGGCTTCCCAGAGAGAGGACTGGGGTGCGCCGAACGCCAATGCTGTTTTTTCAGACGACTTCCGATTCTACATACAACTTCACGACGGGCATGCCCATGTATGAAGAGTCCGAGGGGCACGAAATCTGCCAGCCTGCTTCCTTAATTTTCACAGAGGCGTGATGTTGGATGCCACTGGATACACAACACAACCATCTCTGGTTGACATAGGCAGTAATGTGCACAACAGATGTTACATTTCTGGCATGTTAAGGCCGATGGTTGTGCTCTATCTTCGAGGTCCTCGTACCGCTATCTTTCAGGAAGATAACGCCCGACCGCATGCCTGACGTATCTCGGACTTGTGTCCTGGGCAGAGCATTCTCCACGTCTCACACCTGCTGACATCTGGACACCACCACTACCACTCATCTACTCTGCTACAGAGTTGAAAGCAACAGGGAATGACGTACCTGTACCTGTCACCAGAGTTCAGTTCGACTCTGGGTCCAACCGGGCTAGAGCGGTCGTTGCCACCAGAGGTGGCAGATTTGTGTACTATGTTGCGCACTGTGTGCAAAGGATAGCAAATAACGAGGTTTTTCTTATCGTGTGAATGCCGGTGACGACACGAGCTTCCGCGGTCGTTACAGACCGTCGCCAGTCGTGTGGATGCGACACAGAGGCACCACGTTACTACGAGGTTTTACTGCGAGTGAGCGCCGAAGCCTCGGAAGAATGGGCGAAGTTGCTGCTACTGCTGCGGCGAACAGCTGTTTCCTTACGCTTGAGTTGCTATAACATATTGCCTACTCTAACTAGGCTGGCACGAACCTATGATTGGCTGATCTTCGCCATCTACCGTGCTGGCGCTCAGGTAAATTTTTACTGCCGCTGTGTCATTATTCGTACCCACCTGTCTCGCACCTCTCACTATCGAGTGCTTCTTATTACCTGTGAATGCCTTCTTTCTATTCGATTATCAGATTAATGTTTCGAAGATTTGTTGTTATATTTTTGTTTGAGCCGCGCGGTTTGAAGCGCATTGCCACGGTTCGCGTGGCTCCCCCCGTCGGAGGTTCGAGACCTCCTTCGGGCATGGGTGTGTGTGTTATCGTTAGTGTAAGTCAGTTTAAGTTAGATTAGGTAGTGTGTAAGTTTAGGGACCGATGACCTCAGCAGTTTACTCCCATAGGAACTTACCGCAAATTTCCAAAATTTTTTTGTTTGGCGATTTAAGCACTTTTTTCTACTTCTCCGGTACGTAACGAAACGAATCTTTGCAGGCAAGCCACGTGCTGAGACGTACACCTGGCTGGCCGCTCAAGGCCGAATAAGGAAGAATGGGCGCTGTGGGAATATACAGGGTGTTACAAAAAGGTACGGCCAAGCTTTCAGGAAACAATCATCACACACAAAGAAAGAAAATATGTTATGTGGACATGTGTCCGGAAACGCTTACTTTCCATGTTAGAGCTCATTTTATTACTTCTCTTCAAATCACATTAATCAAGGAATGGAAACACGCAGCAACAGAACGTACCAGCGTGACTTCAAACACTTTGTTACAGGAAATGTTCAAAATGTCCTCCGTTAGCGAGGATACATGCATCCACCCTCCGTCGCACTGAATCCCTGATGCGCTGATGCAGCCCTGGAGAACGGCGTATTGTATCACAGCCGTCCACAATACGAGCACGAAGAGTCTCTACATTTGGTACCGGGGTTGCGTAGGCAAGAGCTTTCAAATGTCCCCATAAATGAAAGTTAAGAGTGTTGAGGTCAGGAGAGCGTGGAGGCCATGGAATTGGTCCGCCTCTACCAATCCATCGGTCACGGAATCTGTTGTTGAGAAGCGTACGAACACTTCGACTGAAATGTGCAGGAGCTCCATCGTACATGAACCACATGTTGCGTCGTACTTGTAAAGGCACATGTTCTAGCAGCACAGGTAGAGTATCCCGTATGAAATCATGATAACGTGCTCCATTGAGCGTAGGTGGAAGAACATACTGACGAAACTAAAATGAGCTCTAACATGGAAATTAAGCGTTTCCGGAAACATGTCCACATAACATCTTTTCTTTATTTATGTGTGAGGAATGTTTCCTGAAAGTTTGGCCGTACCTTTTTGTAACACCCTGTATAAGCAGTCACTCATACGACACCTGGGGATCTTTGGTAATGAACAACCCACCGGTGTGCCCAAAATTCCCTATCAGTTTTATTTGAAGTTCTTTGGAAATTCAATCACGATGTAAACCATTAACGATATTTGTGAGAAGAAAGAAAAAAATAGATTTCGGGCGCCGTCATTTTTGAGCGGAGTTGATATTTTATCCAAAGTGGCAGCTGCCATTCGAGTTTTACTCGGACGCTGGCACTGACCTCTGTGGGACAATAGACGCTATCAGCTGCAGCGTGTCAGCGGGTACGCCGGCTGGCTGCGGCTCCACTTTTTGAAGTCGCAAGTTTCCACGAGTGTGGCACCGGCTGAACCATGAAAGCTGTGCTCGGCGTCACATCCTGTACCATGCGGCTTGAGCTCCGGGCCGGACCAGCGTCTGCAGTTTCGGCACACGCGCTTCGCCTTCGGTAGTGGTTTAGCTGTCCACCGCCGTGAACAGAACGCAACAAAGTAGCTCGCGTAGGCTCCGGCCTGGTCGCATGTGCTTTCCGTCTGTTACTACTGTGCAACGTCACTAAGGCTGCCTCTGCTAAATATGGTTTGGCTGGATTCTGATTCAAGAGTACATCGCTATTTTTGTTAGTTCTTATTTTCCTTCGTATTGGAGTTGTGATATCGTCACAAACGAATCACGGACCCTCTGGAACTAGGAACGTTGTCGACGCCTTACACGGTCGAATAGTTGACAGGAAATCAGTTTAAAATTCCTGCCCCCGCAACTGAGGAATACTGCTTTCATTCGTCGCCAGCGACTGCAAGATCTATGAGGGTCAGGTAACCACAGGCAATATTAGTAATCATTCAATCGTTGTGATGCGATAGCGCGTATTTTTGACCACCAAGGCATACCTGTTTTATCTGAGTTTAGCTTTTGTGAAGTAGGGATGGGAGATATCGACCGGTTAAAAGCCACACCGGTATTTTAGTTCAGAGTAACCGGTATTTTTCGATGTTTGTTTCGTTTTAGTTACAACAGGTAGTTTTTTTTACCGATAATAGGGCATAAATCCAATGTATCAATCTGCCATAGCAGTGGCGCTGAAGTTTTTGGTTTTAGGTAAAATTTCTTTTAAAAAACGGGTTTGTAAGTGCGTTCTGTGGCTTCTGAAAGACTGATATCGTCTTTGAAAGGAGTCAAGTTACAGGTCAACGCATTATAGAAGGAGTATTTGTGAGGAGATTGGACAATAAATATTTGAGATTTGATTAATTCTATACTCAAATTTTAACTATTGTCATGTAATTGTTCCTGGTAATTAATACATTTTGCCGAATATATAAACGGTTCATTTGAGTTTTTTAAGAGAGTTTTTTTGTTTTTGTCGCCAAGAAATCATTTGTATTCAAATTCCCGTTGAAAAGTAAAGATATATTTCACTAAAAACGGTCTTTCCATTCGAAATAGTTAAAGACATAGAACGCTAGTAGTATTACACAAAATCTTATTATTTCTCTTCCATTTCTATGAACTGATAGAAAACGGAAGTCACGGCTCGAGTAATAAATTACAAACTTAACAATTTGTTAATAGTTTGTAATGAAATTAGATGCTCTGCTACTTGTAACCCGCAGAAGCGGACAACTTAACACGAAAAAATACTTCTCCCTCAATAGATTTCATCCTTTAACACTGACCATTCGTGACGCCAAATAGCGGTTTGATCCTCGGTTAGAACGTGATTTTTAACATTGTTGTTGCGGTTGTCTTCAGTCCTGAGACTGGTTTGATGTAGCTCTGCATGCTACTCTATCCTGTGCGAGCTTCTTCATCTCCCAGTACTTACTGCAAGCTACATCCTTCTGAATCCACGCTCCGATCCGTAGAACGCCAGTTTTCTTTCTCCTGATAACGACGTCCTCTTGAGTAGTCCCCGCCCGGAGATCCGAATGGGGGACTATTTTACCTCGGGAATATTTTACCCAAGAGGACGCCATCATCATTTAACCATACAGTAAAGCTGCATGCCCTCGGGAAAAATTACGGCTGTAGTTTCCCCTTGCTTTCAGCCGTTCGCAGTACCAGCACAGCAAGGCCGTTTTGGTTAGTGTTTCAAGGCCAGATCAGTCAATCATCCAGACTGTTGCCCCTGCAACTACTGAAAAGTCTGCTGCCCTTCTTCAGGAACCACACCTTTGTCTGGCCTCTCAACAGATACCCCTCCGTTGTGGTTGCACCTACGGTACGGCCATCTGTATCGCTGAGGCACGCAAGCCTCCCCACCAACTGCAAGGTCAATATTACAATCAGGGGAATGCTGAGGCATTTTTTGTAGTTTTCAGGCCCTCATTACTTTTGAAGGAAAGCAGCGGACTGTGGACAAAATGAGTTTTCCTTTGTTTACGTATTTTATTTGATATTCTGTTTCTATGTGTCTTCAAAGATGTAACGCAAAAGTAAGAGGGAGTAGTAGAATTTTTCAGGCTTTCGACGATGTCTACGTTTACTGTCGGAAATTATAGCAATAAAAAAACCGAATTCGGTTATTTCAGAAACGGGTTATTTTGAGCGATTTTGACAGTTAGTTTATACTGGAGATGAAAATAATGGATGTAACCGATAACCAGTAGTTTGATCGATAATCGTCGTCTCTACTGTGGAGCTCCCCTCCTACACTACAATTCACGTCTGTGGCTAACCGTGTCAGATCCGACTGGGGAGAAATACTGATCAAGTTGCTCTCTTCTTCTTTCACGTACGCACTTACGTTATTGCACTTCGCTGCGGCCTCGAAGGATCTTCAACACGTTTTCTTAATGCTGGCACTCGTACTGTCTTCACAGACTTTCTATGATGTCCGAGTTTTGCGTAACCGTACTCTACGTTATTCCCGCGCAATCACAAACTCTCTGTCGCGCTTCCTCGGGATTTCACGGAGTGCTGCAGCTCCATTTCTGCCCTTTTCACTTTAATCTGATCTCCGGAGCTGTCTCTGCACTTAAAATTGCGCGCCGTCTCGTCTGGAATTAGCGACGGCGGATTAGATATGCGAACTGCGTAGGCGGAGAGGTGGCTGCATTCTAATGACGCCGGGGCCAGCCGTGAGTCGAACTGCAGCTCCTGAGGGAGCAGCGGCGCCTCGGACTGGGTCACTCCTGTTGGACGCTGTTCGTGTGGGTGCGAAAGTACTCACATAAAAGCATAGCTCTATAACGCAGTTTCAAGCAAATTTTGGATGTAAATGACTTACAATAAAGGCGTGGGGTTGGGGCTGGGAAGTGGGCAACATGTAAAAAATTATCGCAAACTATTAATACACTACTGGTCATTAAAATTGCTACACCACGAAGATGACGTGCTACAGACGCGGAATTTAACCAACAGGAAGAAGATGCTGTCATATGCAAATGATTAGCTTTTCAGAGCATTCACGCAAGGTTGGCGCCGGTGGCGACACCTACAACCTGCTGACATGAGGAAAGTTTCCAACCGATTTCTCATACACAAACAGCAGTTGACCGGCGTTGCTTGGTGAAACGTTGCTGTGATGCCTCGTGTAAGGAGGACAAATGTGTACAATCACGTTTCCGACTTTGATAAAGGTCAGATTGTAGCCTATCGCTATTGCGGTTTATCGTATCGCGACATTGCTGCTCGCGTTGGTCGAGATTCAATGACTGTTAGCAGAATATGGAATCGGTGGCTTCAGGAGGGTAACACGGAACGCCGTACTGGGTCCCAACGGCCTCGAATCACTAGCAGTCGAGATGACAGGCATCTTATCCGAACGGCTGTAAATGATCATGCAGCTACGTCTCGATCCCTGAGTCAACAGATGGGGACGTTTGCAAGACAACAACCATCTGCACGAACAGTTCGACGACGTTTGCAGCAGCACGGACTATCAGCTCGGAGACCGTGGCTGCGGTTACCCTTGACGCAGCATCACAGACAGGAGCGCCTGCGATGGTGTACTCAACGACGAACCTGGGTGACGAATGGCAAAACGTCATTTTTTCGGATGAATCCAGGTTCTGTTTACAGCATCATGATGGTCGCATCCGTGTTTGGCGACATCGCAGTGAACGCACATTGGAAGCGTGTATTCGTCATCGCCATACTGGCGTATCACCCGGCGTGATGCTATGGGGTTCCATTGGCTATACATCTCGGTCACCTCTTGTTCGCATTGACGGCACTTTGAACAGTGGACGTTACATTTCAGATGTGTTATGACCCGTGGCTCTACCCTTCATTCGATCCCTGCGAAACCCTGCATTTCAGCAGGATAATGCACGACCGCATGTTGCAGGTCCTACACGGGCCTTTCTGGATACAGAAAATGTTCGACTGCTGCCCTGATCAGCACATTCTCCAGATTTCTCACCAATTGAAAACGTCTGGTCAATGGTGGCCAAGCAACTGGCTCGTCATAATACGCCAGTCACTACTCTTGATGAACTGTGGTATCGTGTTGAAGCTGCATGGGCAGCTGTACCTGTACACGCCATCCAAGCTCTGTTTGGCCCAATGCCCAGGCGTATCAAGGCCGTTATTACGGCCAGAGGTGGTTTTTCTGGGTACTGATTTCTCAGGATCTATGCACCAAAAGTGCGTGAAAATGTAATCACTTGTCAGTTCCAGTATAATATATTTGTCCAATGAATACCCGTTTATGATCTGCATTTCTTCTTGGTGTAGCAGTTTTAATGGCCAGTAGTGTATTAGTCTCAACTCCGCAGTGTACGCCGTTGCTAGGATCACAGGTGACCGTCCCCATCACATCTCACGCTTACATTTGTGGTGGGGGTGGAGTTCTCATGGGAGACCTAAGAAATCTGAAACGGCCAAAGCCAACATAAATATTGAATCAGTAGTTTTCTGGGAAGCAAGGTTAACTGGAAACACTGGCTTATCATCTGTTGTTAAATATATCTTTCATATCTAACTCATAATTATTTACACAAAATCTACTAAACCTAGATTTTCAGTTTGAGGGAAGCACAGTGTCAGCACTGTCACTCTATCAAGCACGAGGACGCGAGAGGTTTTTACGAAATATTGACTTAATCTTTAAAATGAGGGTTAATTCTTATGGTTACGGACCCACAGGTACAGCGGACAAAAACGGTTAAGGAAATTGATATATTTCTACATCCAAAAATCTGTGTACTCCGAAAGCCACTGTTGGGTGAGTTTTGGAGGATCTAATAAAATTAGGTCCGGCGATCCTGAAGCATTTAGATGTGGAAAAGAGTCACCAAAAGTAGCAAAGGAGTTTTGCTATTAGGTTTACAATGGTCGAAGAAGAGAGAATGAAAAATGGAAACTGATAGTAGCAAAAATAGCGCCTCTGAAAAGGAAGAAGTTGCTAAAACTACACATAGTTTTTTCTGAAAGATTTTATTTAACATGCAAATTATGCAGCATAGGTAAGACGTGAATAGAAAGATTTGAAATGTGATGCTAGAGAAGCATGCTAGCGAAGAGCGTTAACAGTACTGGTATGGCGACTCCAGGACGCTTTGACATTTAAATGACCTTGAAGGTGACCGCGGGATCGTCTGATGCATGACAGCGTCGATGACCTAGGACTGATGGCGGTGTCATACTTATCGGGAGAAAACACACTCCCTTTCCTCCTCCTGCTCACCCTCAGCCCTCTGCCTTATTTCCAGACAGTAACATCACTGTATCAAAACCGAAACTGTCAAGCAAAAATTCAAGTTGGTGGATATGGATTAGCTGTGATAGTGTGCAATCAGAAACCCTATTCCACCCCTTTTCCCACTTCCTTTCCTCAGCACTATCTCCAGGCAGTTATAGTGCACTATTAAAATGAAACAACCAATAAAAAATACAAGATCGTGTAAAAGTGGTAAAAAGTTGTAGATTTTAAAATCCATTCCAACCAAGGAGAGAATGTATTTAAATAATGTGTAAAAAATGATGTCAGATCGCATTACTTCCAAAAGATATTTCACATACAGATGAAGTAACATCCCTTCCCCCTCTCCTCATCTCTGTCTCCAACCAATCATACCTGCCTCATTCAAAGTAATCATTTCTTTCTGTATTTCATATGTTAAAAAATACTATATTCATTCAACACACCTGTGATCAGTATTCACAGAAACATGTACACAGAATTGGAAACGTAATCGCTAGACAGTAAATAGTAAACGGCAATCACTAAGCACTAAACAATTTAATGCGAAATGAGATGCCCAGCCGGCCAGAGTGACCGAGCGGTTCTAGCCACTGCACTCTGGAACCGCGCGACCGCTACGGTCGCAGGATCGAATCCTGCCTAGGGCATGGATGTATGTGATGTCCTTTGGTTAGTTAGGTTTAAGTAGTTCTAGGGGACTGATGACCTCAGCAGTTAAGTTCCATAGTGCTCAGAGCCATTTGAACCATTTTTGAAATGCCTAGGTCAAAGTTACGCATTACCTACGTACACATAGATACTTCTGGCGTAATATCAAAATGACTCCAAGATTGAAGGTGTGCATTATATTTGTAAAATGGCATACACACATAACTCTATTTAACGTCTCAAGTAACTGATCTTTCACAGAAAATAATCATTTCTGTCTCCCTCCCTCCGTCTCTCTCTCTGTCTCTCTCCACATTTGTCTTATAATTATAATATATTGCTGAGGGAGTATAAGTACAAAATGAACAATACATAGAAATTGTTATCAAAAACAATTTTCACAGGGAACTTCACAATATATACTGTTTTACACCGTCATACTCAGTGGAAATATAAAAATTTAATAGCATCTAATGCGTTATGCCTAACACCTCAGACAGACATACATACCTCTGGCACAATATTAACATGATTCCAATATGAAAAATATGGATTATTTACATATACTTGTGTACCTCTGGCGTAATGAAATGTTTATAACGCATTTCGAAGTGGGAGGACCTGTCTCCGAGGCATATTTCCACGTTGTCTTTGTGGATGGGCGTGTGTTGTGTCTCTTTGCTTTTCTTCTTCCACACTCTGTGATTAGTACTGGCTCTATCATGTGGGAAATGTTTTTATGCCTCATTTTAAAACTATGCTCTGATTGGTTGGAAAGATGAGCGATTTTTAAATTTACCACCAACACAACTGGGCTATTTGTACCATCGAGGATTTTTTAAATTGCTTATTTTGTTTTCAATACTGCGCTATGATTGGCTGGAGGGGGAGCGGATAAGGAGCGCGACTTCCCACTGATAAGGATGATAAAATCAATAATAATAAGTGTGATGGTGTCATGAGTTCAAGGTTCGTGACTACCTTGAAAGCCATTTAAGGTCTAAGTGACCTGGAGTCGCCATATCATTAATGTTACTGCATAAGTTGACTAAATCAAGAGATTAGTTGACAGGAGACATCCTGAGGCATCAAGGAATCATCAGTTTGGGCACGGAGGTGAGTGTGGCGAGTAAACATTCTAGAAGCAGAGCTACGTATGAAAACAGTAAGCAGATTGAAATGCATGTGAATTGCACTAATTATGCACAGATGATGACACTGACAGAGGCTGGAGCAGCCGGCACGGTAGCTCAGAATGTTCGGTCAGAGGGTTAGCTGGCCCTTGTGGCTATCCGTGCAAGACTCTCGATCAGACCCAAATTCCATATGTCGTCAACCATGCGCCTGTGACCCGTACTCGTACACACAGTATACATATGTATTACCGTACAGGTCAGAAGTTGTACGTACGTACGTGTGTTGCTGCTGTCTCTGCACTGAAATTACCAAGACCACTAAGAACTTCCTTCTGCATGGAAGGCACTTCAGATCTGGAGAAATCTGGCTGTCCGTTGGCGTAAGCACACCACCGGAATAATCGAAACTTTAGATCCTCTTCCTTTCAACGATGTATGGTTCATTCATATCCAGTTAATATTTCGGGACATGATTCATGTCCAGTTTATATTTCGGGACATAAATATTAATTAAACTGTGTTGATCTTTTTAAATAACTTCCTATTCTCCTTTCACGTTCTCACAAATATGACGCGGCGTTCTTTGGTACAGTGACCCATCACGAGTAACGGCTGCTAGGATCAACACAAACTATTGATAGCAGAGAAAGTCGTGGTGCTACCAGCCGAACACTGCAGTAACAGCGCGTAATTCTATTCGACCACACAGGGTGAGTGTGTCAGCCGCGCGGGGTAGCCGTGCGGTCTGAGGCGTCTCGTCACGGTTCGAGTCCTCCCTCGGGCGTGGGTGTGTGTGTGTTGTCCTTAGCGTAAGTTAGTTTAAGTTAGATTAAGTAGGCCGATAGCCTCAGCAGTTTGGTCCCATAGTCCTTACCGCAAATTTCCAATTACAGAGTGTGTCAAAGAATACACTGAAACAGAAGGAAACCATATTGAAAGGAAACAAAAGAGAATAGTAAAATATGGGAAGATGGACTGTTAAAATGAAAACAAGATTGCAGTCTAATATTGATGGTAATTATACTAATGGACAACGAAAGCGGAAGGCCTGCGAAATGCACTTCATGTGTTAACTGTGGGGAGACTGTTTGAAAGAAGAGAGAGGTTGGACAGCCAATATCTGATCGCCAAGTCACCCTCGTTCTGTGAGTTCCAGAGCGGCTGTAAAAGGCAATGCTGAAAGGAATTCACAGAAATGAGTTTGTAATCTGTCACAGAAAAAATAAAAAGTGCTGGGCACTCCAAGAAGCACTATGCGCTGAATCACTGGAGGAAGTCTTCTGAACGCGTATAAAACTCGACTGTCACAAGAACTCAAGCCGCGAGGTCTTTTAAAGCTGCGATAATCCGTTAGGTGGATACTGGGCGAAAGTTAAACACATAATAATCTGTCATAGAATCTTCACATCCCACTTTCGGCTCAACGTGAACGTGAGTAAGTAAATCAGCCTCTTATCGTTCGTGACCAGTCTTTGTACCGTCAAACAGTAACCGTTTGTATCGATTTATGAAGCAGTTGGAGAGCGGGTCGCATTTCTTTGGAAATGAGGTTGATGTTGGATGACGTTCCTCTAATATGTTGAGGAAGTTTCATGGTCTTACGTCGACAGTCTATGGTTGGTAGACACAAGTCCACCAGGGCATATTGAATCGTATCTATTTTACGTGAGCCTTGTTACTACTCATGAAGTAATAAGTGCTATCGACAGGGGATGTCAAATTGATTCCATATTTTTAGATTTCCAGAAGGCTTTCGACACCGTTTCTCACAAGCGTCTTCTAACCAAACTGCGTGCCAACGGAGTATCGCCTGAGTTGTGCGACTGGGTTCGTGATTTCCTGTCAGAAAGGTTAGACTTCATGGTAACAGACGGAAAGTGATCGAGTAAAACAGAAGTAATATCCGGCGTTCCCCAAGGAAGTGTTATCGGCCCTCTATTGTTCCTGATCTATATTAACGACATAGGAGACAATCTGAGTAGCCGTCTTATATTGTTTGCAGGTGATGCTGTCATTTAGTGTCATGTAAAGTCATCAGATGATCAAAACGACTTGCAAAATGATTTAGAAAGGATGGTGCGAAAAATGGCAATTGACCCTGAATAAAGAAAAGTGTGAAGATATTCACATGAGTACTAAAAGAAATCAGCTAAATTTCGATTACGCGATAAGTTACAAAATTCTGAAGTCTGTAAATTCAACTAAATACTTAGGGATTACAATTACAAATAACCTAAATTGGAACGATCAGATACATAATATTGTGGGTAGAGCAAACCAAAGACTGCGATTCAGTGGCAGAACACTTAGAAGGTGCAACAGGTCTACTAAAGAGACTGCTTACACCACGCTTGTCCGCCCTATTCTGCAGCATTGCTGTGTGGTGTGGGACCCGCATCAAGTGGGACTGATGGATGACATCCAAAAAGTTCAAAGAAGGGCTGCTCGTTTTGTACTATCGCGAAATAGGGAGATAGTGCCACAGACACGATACGTGAGTTGGAGTGGCAATCATTAAAACAAAGGCGTTTTTCGCTGCGATGGGATCTTCTCATGAGATTTCAATCACCGGTTAACTCCTCCGATAGCCAGAACATCCTGTTACCACCCACCTACATAGGGAGAAACGATCATCACGATAAAATAAGAGAAATCAGGGCTCGCACAGAAAAATTGAAGTGCTCGTTTTTCCCGCGTGCCGTTCGAGTGTGGAACGGTAGAGAGACAGCTTGAAGGTGGTTCATTGAACCCTCTGCCAGGCACTTTATTGTGAATAGCAGAGTAATCACGTAGATGTAGATGTACAATTTGTAAAAAAAGGAAATTTGTGAAGAATGAAGTTTTAGAGGTGCACTGAGCACCCCGATGAAGCATTAAATGTGGAGGGGCGTGTCAGTGTGTCCCCAGAGAGTTATGTATGTAATACAGACGGAGAGGATCGATAACGCTAATCCTCCCTACACACGCGCGCACACGCACACACACACACACACGCACACACACACACACACACACACAGGTGCCGGTAGTCCGCGCCGCTTGTTTACACGCGTTCACAGGCACGTATGCATGCGCTCATGCGCCGTTTAGTGCAGAGGCAAACATACGGGCGCCGGGCCTCTCTCGCAGCTCCTGACGGCTCGCAAACAACGCCAGACAGCCAGCTTAGTTAATTGCCACCGGCCTCCCAACTGCTGGCCGCTTGCACACTACATTACGTGGAGAATGAAGTGCGGTGAAAGCACGAGGCAAGTGAGTGAATTTCACGAAAGGATCCCTGCAAAAACATCTGTTTATCAGTTCACTGATTACTAATAGATTCAGCCTTGTCTATACAGAATGCAACGGAAAGGTAAGGCCAGCCTTCCAGGACACATCCTTGACACGTAGAGAAGAAGAGAATATATTATGGCGATATGGATCCGGAAACGCTAGAGAACATTTTCTACAGCTCTTGAAGGAACAGGGTAGTTCAAAATGATTCTCCCGCGTATAAAGGTGAATATCTTTTGCAAAAATGAAGATATAAAGTTCTGGCATATTTTAACTTAATCATCGAAAGCAGAATTTTAAGGTGGCGTCAGGTGTTGTTTGTGTAGCTTGTGGTAAGACATTCCCTGGTGGAGCTAGCTCGCTGACTCGCTAATTACGCAAGGTATGTCGAGTGTAGGTGACGATAACACAGCAGCAAAAGGCGGTATGCGTTCTCACCGAGCGTACGCAACTGCGCCTCCAGCAGCTCGGAGCATTGGACGATAGTAGCGGCAGTTTATGACCTTGTGGATGACATCGGAAGTTCACTGAGGCTTTTTGCAGATGATTCTGTGGTGTATCGAGAGGTTGTAACAATGGAAAATTGTACTGAAATGCAGGAGGATCTGCAACGAATTGACGCATGGTGCAGGGAATGGCAACTGAATCTCAATGTAGACAAGTGTAATGTGCTGCGAATACATAGAAAGAAAGATCCCTTATCATTTAGCTACAATATAGCAGGTCAGCAACTGGAAGCCGTTAATTCCATAAATTATCTGGGAGTACGCATTAGGAGTGATTTAAAATGGAATGATCATATGAAGTTGATAGTTAGTAAAGCAGATACCAGACTGAGATTCATTGGAAGAATCCTAAGGAAATGCAGTCCGAAAAGAAAGGAAGTAGGTTACAGTACGCTTGTTCGCCCACTGCTTGAATACTGCTCAGCAGTGTGGGATCCGTACCAGATAGGGTTGATAGAAGAGAGAGAGAAGATCCAACGGAGAGCAGCGCGCTTCGTTACAGGATCATTTAGTAATCGCGAAAGCGTTACGGAGATGATAGATATACTCCAGTGGAAGAGTCTGCAAGAGAAACGCTCAGTAGCTCGGTACGGGCTTTTGTTGAAGTTTCGAGAACATACCTTCACCGAAGAGTCAAGCAGTATATTGCACCCTCCTACGTATATCTCGCGAAGGGACCATGAGGATAAAATCAGAGAGATTAGAGCCCACACAGAAGCATACCGACAATCCTTCTTTCCACGAACAATACGAGACTGGAACAGAAGGGAGAACCGATAGAGGTACTCAAGGTACCCTCCGCCACACACGGTCAGGTGGCTTGCGGAGTATGGATGTAGATGTAGTTTAAAGGCACTGCTTCTTTACGCTGGGGGGAGATCCACAGGTCGCCCCCCGTGCACTGCCTCATTAAACAGAGTTTCTCAGCTAATCCACATAAATGTACTCGCCGTGCCAAATGAGAGCCGTGCGTCACGTGTCCATCTGGCGAGTTTTACTGCGAAGTTGGAGTTTCAAACTATATAGGACTGAATTGCTACAAGCCTTTCATGTCGGTGGAAAACAACCGTTTCGTGAATTCGTTCTCTTTGTGGAGAAGCAAAACGAGGATAATGGAATGTAGTCGAATTAAGTCGGGTGATGCTGAGGGAATCAGATTAGGAAATGAGACACTTAAAGTACTAAAGGAGTTTTGCTATTTGGGGAGCAAAATTACTGATGATGGTCGAAGTAGAGAGGATATAAAATGTAGACTGGCAATGGCAAGGAAAGCGTTTCTGAAGAAGAGAAATTTGTTAACATCGAGTATAGATTTAAGGGTCAGGAAGTCGTTTCTGAAAGTATTTGTATGGAGTGTAGCCATGTATGGAAGTGAAACATGGACGATAAATATTTCGGACAAGAAGAGAA
Organism: Schistocerca piceifrons; assembly: GCF_021461385.2. Taxonomy (NCBI): domain Eukaryota; kingdom Metazoa; phylum Arthropoda; class Insecta; order Orthoptera; family Acrididae; genus Schistocerca; species Schistocerca piceifrons. The sequence goes on from NC_060145.1 coordinate 18,122,974, forward strand.
TAGAAGGTTTCGAAATGTGGTGCTACAGAAGAATGCTGAAGATTAGATGGGTAGGTCACATAACTAATGAGGAGGTATTGAATTGGATTGGGGAGAAGAGAAGTTTGTGGCTCAACTTGAGTAGAAGAAGGGATCGGTTGGTAGGACATGTCCTGAGGCATCAAGGGATCACCAATCTAGTACTAGAGGGCAGCGTGGAGGGTAAAAATCGTAGAGGGAGACCAAGAGATGAATACACTAAACAGATTCAGAAGGATGTAGGTTGCAGTAGGTACTGGGAGATGAAGAAGCTTGCACAGGACAGAGTAGCATGGAGAGCTGCATCAAACCAGTGTGAGGACTAAAGACCACAACAACAACAACAACAACAAAAACATGTGGAGATGGGGGATAAGAATATCCTTTCACGTTTAGTGTTCAGTGATGAGGGTACGTTCCATTTAAGCAGAAAAGTGAACTCCTGCAAAGTAAGAATATGTGTGAACATGACAGCCCGTTAAACAAGCAATGACTTTAACAAGGCGACTGCACGTGTCAAGCACTTGGATACGCTGGAGCTGTGGCTTTGCCCGCTACTGCGCCTGCAGGTTGGTTTTTCAGCAGTACACTGCCACCTGCCCGGCAGAGCACTTCTCAGCCGAGGGCTGCGTCATCGGCGGATCCGTCGTGGCGGGCGTACGGATCTCTTGCCGAACCATTGCCCTCCAGCGTCACGTAAGTTATATTTTCTGTTTTTTTCTGCGGAGGTTTGTCAAAGACTCCACACGCATGTCTCGCCTTCCATCATGTTTCCGTTGACCTCGACACTGGATAGCAGTAAACGCAGTTACGGCGGACAAAGTATCGCGCGGGTCTGAATGTCGTGGGGATATTTGTCGTCGCGTGTTGGGTGCAGGACACACTGAACATCTATGAAAAGTAAATGAAAAATCTTATCGCATAGGTGACTGTAAACAGTAGCCTTTTTGAATATCAAAAGCTTAGAAGCCCCACGCCTTAGTTAAAACTTACTCCAAGTTTCTCTCTTCATTCGTGGCACAAGATATAATCTTGTGAAACAAGATGATTGTTTTTAAACGCACTGTATGATTTGGAAAAAAATGTCACGTTGAAAGGGTAAAAGGTCTCTTTATAACTTTTGTTACGGCGGATTCCTGTAGTTATTTCTTATGTTACTTGATAGTCTTTGTAAAAATAATGTGTGCTAAATTTGTGATTGCTGATGGCTCACGTTCACTTCGTTGCATCACAGATCGACACGTGTTACGTTTGCGGAAGACGATGTCGATTGGAAAATGACAGAGAAAAACATTGTTTAGTAGGGTGTTGGCAGAGCAGACGGATAATCACTATTTCCTGCGCAAATATTTCGTCTTGAAACCGAGAACTCATTTCCAAACGATTCGGAGACTGGCAGCTGTGTAAATTTGGCGTATCGTTTACGTTTCGTGGCAGTACTCCAGTTTCCGAGGTTAGCCGTTGCTATGTTTTTGATACTTTTCATTTTGTACCTCGAAAGGTTGAGCTGACGCGAGAGACTTTTCAGCCAGATATCATGCCATCTAGTTGAGGAGCAGATGCAGTTCCAACTGGGAATAAATAAATTACCTTACAACCAAGAGAAGCCCCCGAAAACCTCTATGAGAACTGGGTAATGGGAATTATTTTTCATTTCATTCTGGAACAACATGTTACACACAAAAATACGAGAACAATTTTTTTCTTTTTATATGGAGGGTGAAGTTACCGACGTGCGCGACATGTGTTTCGGCGGCAGGCGACGCAACTGTTACGTGTTGCGATCTCGGCGCGCAACTTCCGCAAGTGAACTAAAGTGACTCGGGAGTTAGGGAAAGCGCCCTTCGTGCGGTACGATGCAAGCCGCGCGATGGCTGTGTCGGGTGGGTTGCCGTCCGCACTGGCGAAAGGCGTCGGAATGGCGGTAGGCGGTGCCTCGGGCGAGAAGTGTTTTTAGATCGAAGATGAGATGCAGGGGGAGGGGGAGACCACAGAGGCGTCTCAGTCCCTGCGCAGCTCAGTAAACTAGCGAACATAGTTCCAGCAAACGTAATCAGTAGTGCAGCGGTGCAAGAATCACCTATTCCTAGGCGAAAGACTGAGTATCGGTGATGTCGTAGCCGTCAGCGATCAATCGGAAGGCCATCAGCACTTTGCAATGGCCGAGAAGCAGTCGGCCGAAAGGCCGTGGATACACGAGCACTTGACCGGCTGCGAGCAGCACTGTAAGATTGTTCGCTTGTGATGCTGTTGTCTACAGAAAATTATCATCGGACGATCATAAATAAATGCTGAAAGACCTGCACAAAATTCTCGTTTGGTGTAATGAATGGCAGCTGTCTTTTTAAAACGGACAGAGGAAGATAATGCCTATAAGAGAGAACCTGAGGGAGATTGCTCATATCCTCCAATCCGCTCCCTCAATTGCTCTGGCAACCGCGCCGCCACATTCTGCGAATGCCCTGTGTACCTTGAAGAGCAAGCCATTCAGAAGATCCGGGTGAAGGAAAAAGTACCCCTCAATGTTAATCGCACAATGCTAGCAAACCGAAAGCCTTACCACTCTCCGGTAGTTACAATATCGCTGTTGCTACCCACGACCCACAAAAGGTATGTCCACGCAGACCAGCAACCTCCAGTTCTACGCTCGTGGAATCGCCTAGTGCTAAGGAGACGTCCTCACCTCTGCTACTACAGTGGTCAACACACCAAATAAGCTTCGCCCATACTGGTGAAGTCACTTGTGACCCAACCAGAAGAACGGAAATCTAAAAAAGAACACTCCCGAGAAGACTTTTTGTGCACCTCAAGTCAGCAAATGTCTGGGTCCATGTCTGACAAACGCGAAGGTCCTAAGAAGTCGAACAAAGACAAACGTTCTTCCCCTTCTCCAACTCGGAGATTCTTTGCATCAGTGACACCGCGCGGAATCTATGTCCGGCTGACCTACATTTCAGAGGTGCGAATCACCAACCGGTTCTCCACCCTGGAGTCAGATGACCGTCACAGGAAGGCTACTGGTACCTTGAAGAAACGGTGGATCAGAATCCTACAGCCTTAAAACCCCGTGTAATACGCAGCCACTGAAGAAGTTTTCCCTTATAAGAGAAATATTTCTTATCACCTATCATCTAATATGACCGCTCTGCGATGGAACATTCGTTGCATCAGATCCTACAGGGCAGACTTACATCTGTTATTGCGATCGCAATGCCAAGTTGTTTTATTCCTCCAAGAAACGAAAGTACGCCATCGAGACTGATTTGACCTCTTACAATTCGCTCCAGTACATTTTACCTTCCTTCTGAGGAAGGATTTCCAGCTCACAGGGCCGCGACGCGATTTGTGCGCGGAGACGTGCTCTCCGTGTCTTTGAACGCCAACCCACAAAGGAGAACGGTGTTCGTTATAGACAGCTGCGCCCAAAGTATTGTCGCATTATCAGAGATAGCAGAAAAGCTAGTTAGATCTCTTTTACTGATTATTTTAATCATTTTACTTTCTCTTCTTTCCTGTGGATTTCTGGAAACAAGGTACATCTTCCGATTCCTGGCGTAGCTGTAGGGAACTATGCTATTGTGGACTCTATCGATATCTCCCACATCTTTGTTCGGTACTTTGCAGAGATCTCGAGCCTCGACCATTACCATTCCGCCTTCCTGCCACAGAAATGAGCCGAGGAGGCTCGGCAGACATCTTTCCTCTCTCAGAATACCGAATGCTACAATATCATTTTTACTAGTTCTCTCACCTCGTCACGATCCCCCACCCCAGGATCGTACGATATTTACATTTGTAAGTAGGCTGTTTAGGTTTTTTTATTGGTAACGCCACCTCTGTATGAAAATCACTGGCTGTGCTGTGTGCAGTCTGTGGCTGCTTTGCATTGTTGTAATACTCGCCATTGTAGTGTTAGGCAGCTGGCTGTGAACAGCGCGTAGCGTTGCGCAGTTGGAGGTGAGCCGCCAGCAGTGGTGGATGTGGGGAGAGAGATGGCGGAGTTTTGAAATTTGTCATGAACTGCTATATTTATATATGATGATATCAAGGTAAATACATTGTTCGTTCTCTATTAATATCTTTCATTTGCTAACTATCCCTATCAGTAGTTAGTGCCTTCCATAGTTTGAATCTTTTATTTAGCTGGCAGTAGTGGCGCTTGCTGTATTGCAGTAGTGGGAGAAACGAAGATTATTGTGAGGTAAGTGATTTGGTGATTTGTGAAAGGTATAGTTTAATGTTAGTCAGGGCCATTCTTTTGTAGGGAATTTTGAAAGTCAGATTGCGTTGCGCTAACAAAATATTGTGTGTCAGTTCAAGCACAGTCATGTATAATTGTTCAAAGGGGACGTTTCACATTCACACGTTGCAGCACCTGTCTCTTGACGGCAAACACTTTCTCCTTCGTACGTATACTCGCGTCTGGATGGACGGTGCGTTTCTCAGACGTTGGCGTGAAGCCACTGTAATCCCCATAGCCGAGCCTGGTGAGAACGAACATCTTCCGTCTAGTTACCGCCCAGTTCCCCTCACCAGCAGTGTCTGCAAAGTGATCAGTGGTCGGCCGGTATGGTGGCGTGGTTCTCGCAGTTCGCTAACAAATGCACACGTGGATTTCCTAAGCACCGCTCTACAGTTCATCATCTAGTCACCCTGTCAACCCATATTACGAACAATTTTCTGCTGAAATGCCATACTGTAGCTGTGTTTTTTGATTTGGAGAAGGATTATGATAGCTGCCGGGGAGGGGCATTCTCCATACAACGCACACCTCGGGCTTCCGAGGCTGCCTGCCCCATTTTATTCGAGAGTTTTTAAGAGACCTGGTTGTCGTGGCACGTGTGGGTCCGGTGTCGTCTGAGACTTTAATTCAGGAGGACGGGGTGCCTCAGGGCTCTGTGCTGAGGGTAGCCCTATATGCCACTGCAGCTAACCCTATCGTGGACTGTCTGCCGCCAGGCGGCTCAGTCTCTCTTTTCGTCGATGACTCTGCAATCTGCTGCAGCTTTCAACGATCTGTTTCCTGGAGCGACGACTTCAGCGATGCCTCGAGCATCGACAACGGTTTCGACTTTTCCACTGAGAGAACTGTCTGTCTCAACTTCTGGCGGCGTAAGGAGTTTCTTCCACCATCCTTGCATCTTGGTCCTCCTACTCTTCCGTTTGTCGAAAACAAAATAGTCTTGGAGCTCACACTCGATAGGAACTCCGTTGGTCCCCCTACGTATCTTATCTGGCAGGACTCTAAATATCCTACGTGTTTTACTTAGGAGAAGAACAACCTCTTAGCTGAGATCACTATAAAAATCTTTATTGTAGATTACCTGTTTCGGTTAAACTGAGTTGACATCTTCAGGTCTTCATAAAAGTTATTACGAGGATCGTTTAATAAGTAATGCCCCACCTTTTTTTTTTTTTTTTTTTTTTTAAAAAAAAGCCTTTAATGTACATAGACAAACGTCCTTGTTGGTGATCCACATTTGATGTTTGTGCTGTGCGCCGGTGAAGTTTCGAACCGTTCTGGAAGATGGCAGAGTCGTAGTACAGCGTCAAAACGGCGTCTACATACGACTCATGTTACAAGCAGCGTGCTGTTATTGAATTCTTGTGTGCAGAAAAGAAACCGTGGTGAACATCCATAAAAGTCTGTGTGCAGTATATGGCCATGCTGCAGTTGATAGGAGTACAATTGGGTGATGGGTAGGGAAAGTTACAGCTTCAGGAAATGCAGAAACAGAGCTGCACGATCAGTCACGTTCGGGACGTCCTGTCAGAGCCACTGCTCCAGACGTGCTAAATCGCGCGGATGCCATTATTTGTGCCGACCGGGGCATCACAACTCGACAATTGACTCTACAACTATCGGTCGGCATTGGAGGTGCGTCTGCAATGATCGACACTCGGATATTCAAAGAGGTACTCACGATGGGTTCCACGAATGCTCACAGCGGACCACAAGATTCAAAGAAAGGCCAATTCATGTGAATTGCTGGAGCTTAAAGATTCTCTACGGAGAACATGCTTTGAAGATGACGGGAGTGTCAGCCGTGCAGTCAAAACATGGCTACTCCTACAGGACAAGAGCTTTCACCAGCAAGGAATACATGCTCTTCCACAACGTTGGCGTACGGGCACAGAGCGTGATGGAGACTACGTAGAAAAATAGGACGCGGACAAGGCATGTTGATGTATATGGTCACCAAATTCTGACTCTTAACAATAAATATTTTCTGAGAAAAAAAAATGTATGGCATTACTTGTTGAACGGCCCTCTTACAAGTTTCTTGTGCCAGTTACACGCAAAATCTTTCCACTCAACTTCCAGGCACATAAAACATGAAATGAGCGATGCGTTGGCACGTCAAAATTAAAGTGGCTGTGTTCTACTGACGTTCCAACGTTTCGCTCATTTCATGTTTTATGTACCTCTAACTTCAACGGAAAGTTTTTGTGTGTATCTGGCACGAGATGTTTGTAATAACCTTTATGAAGATACAAAGATGGCAACTTAGTTTTACCGAAACCGGTTTTCTACAGTGAAGTTTTTTACATAAATCTCGGCTAAGAAGTCGTTGTTCTCACTGGTGATCACTAGATATCGCCCCTTTGAGCTCAACATGAGTAAACTATGTGTTGTAAACGGTACTTCATGGGAGTGGATCAGAAAATCCTCCTCCGTTGTCGGATCAACAATTCACTACGGGTGTCTCGTTTACTCATCTGCATGATCGTCTATTTTACGCCATCTCATCACAATCCACCATCGAGGCACACGTTTGGAAACTGGAGCTTTCTCCAGCAGCCCAGTTATCGGTCTCTACGCAGACGCTGCCGAACTACAGCTGTCATACCGGCGTGGAGCTCTCAGCAGGTCCTCAATGGCCAACCATCCATCCTATACGCCCTTTTTTGATGACTGCTTTGACCGCCAGCGGGGGCTAAGCGCAACTTGTTTATTGCTTCCCGGAGCTCCCTTTCGTGTACTAATTCGGAAGCTTGACCTTACATCACTTGCCACGTTCCCGATGGGTGAGAGACCTTCACCGCATTGGCTTGGTACAGAGGTCTGCGTTCATCTCGGACATAGTCCGCTTCCCGAGGACGCTGCCCCAGATTCGACTTATCGCTGTAAGTTTCCCGGACTTTGTACGCGATTTGGAGTGAGCACCTTCGTCTACGGTGAAGGCACCAAAACCGACCGTGGTCGCGGACGTGACTTTGTCGTTGACAATAAACATTTTAGATACCGGCTTTTAGAGCAGTGCTCTATTTCCACGGCAGACCTTTCCGCCCTCATCATGCTACCCAGTACATCCGACGACATAGGCTTCTCAATTGTGTATTAAGTTCCGATTCCCGTAGTAGTGCCCTCCAGAGCCTCAGTGTGTTACACACGTACCACCCCTTAGTACAATGAATCCAATAATGCTTTCACTCGCTCGCTGATGATGGAGCCAACATGATATTGATGTGGGTCCCTGATGTCGTTGGAGTACTGGGGAATGAAGCTGCCGATGCTGGAGCCAAGATTACCCAGCTCTTTAGCTGTTCTGTCCCTTCGTATGACCTCTGTGTTGCCGCACATGTAGCATAGTGTGTAGCAGTCTGAGTTTGACATTAAACTTTTCTCCGCTATTCAGCTTTCTTTAACACTCTCTTAGCTGCGGCAAGCTGGAGCGCCCCATCAACCTGAAGCGGCATTTCCTTATAACAACACCAACTTCTGCGTAAGAGATTTCCTCCGCTTGGGTCTGGGTGTGGCGCTGTCCTTATCTTCGTAGCGTCATAACTGACACAGAAAACGCCTACCTGACGTCAAATGACAAGTCAAAGTCTATGAAATTTCGTACCAGGAATCGGGTTGACCCTGCTGAATATTCTGAGCTGTCGAAACGCACTATCGTAATCCTCTTACTAGCGGGAGGTATTACTGTAGTTACATCTCAAATAGTTGAGTTAGTACCGATATCTGATAAACTAATATAGTTATGAAAAGACCATGAGTCATTTAGGGAAGACTTTTTCGCAACTGATTGGTATGTAAACAGAATTTCGGTACCTTAAATGGTTCAAGAAATATCTGAAGTGTACAGTATAGCTGAATTACCTTGCAGAGGTAACAATTTTTTTTATGTAATGGTAATGTTACTCGGTTACAGTTATTATCTCCTTAAGGCGAAGCGACCAGATGAGGTAAGCTTATAGCTGAGGATGGTGCAGTTGTGTGACAAGTGTCGTGCAGCCCTGCTCCAGATGCAGGTTCACCTCGGTTTCCTTACAGATCTCAGTCGCGCTAATAACACGTCTAGAACATCATTATCTGCCAAGTTTCCGCCGGCGGGTGAAAGTTTCAGCCCCGATATCGACAGCAGACTCGGTAAAAGCTGCCGTCAGCTCTCCTTTCTCCCAGTCTCGCTAGTCCTGAACTGCCTCAGAAGTATGAGTACACAGGAAGGAATCGTAAAATGTATGAAATGGGAGATTAAAATTATGAGTAATATCTCAAGGCGTGCTGAGATTTTCAGTTTGTAGACTACAGGAAACTGTTCGATAAAGGCACTTGTACAACTAGCTCCGAAACTGACGATATGTCGAACTTGTACCCACGATGTCCTGTGCGTTGTACTTCAATTCACATAAAGTGTGTTGTGGTCGTATTTAGTCGTGATTCGCCTATAAAAGTCACGTTCTGTCTTTTCACCGAAACCCGTCCGATTTGTTCCTTCCATCTATTATGCAACTACTGCCGAGACAAAAATAAGAAACTGCGTCAGTTGTTAGCGACTTCATTATCTATACAGAAATTTATGTTCGCGTTCCACAGTGATACGTGACTGATAAATCTAATGAGAAAGGTGAGAAGGAGTGCATCCATTTTTGTTAATTTTCACCCATGATTTGATTTCAGTGTTTGAAACTTAGCCTTCCACAAAACACTATTTTTACCTTTATTTCCTACTCTTTTTGTTGCCTACAGTGAGTCTCGTTTTGTTTCTTTCTGAAACTGCATTAAAGTTGCCTTTACACAAGTTGGTCTGCTATTATGCGGTTCTCACAACTTGACAGGACGTCATGTTTTCGGTCATACTGCGCATCCCAGCCGCGTACACAGCTTTTCGCTCCTTTTGCACTTCACTTCCACACGGTACAGCAAGTTGCCACACACTGTAACGAGATCTAGGAAAGTTTATGTCGCCACACTCATCGAAAGGTATTACTATCTCAGTAACACAATGTTGCTAACTTTCTCTGGCTCTTTCACAAATCCGTGATATTCTTCTCATTTATGGCAAAAATCGATTATCTGGAGATGTGTAACGGGAGATGTGGAGACCATCGTCTTGAGGCGACTCAACTTCTGAGCTACCGTGTAAACACACTGGATCAAAGCACACACTCCAGCACTATGGAATAGTCTGGAAAACGCGAACACGCTCCACACTTCGTCCAGATGGTACTCACCTTGTGAGACGGCGTACAAACGATTCCCGGAAGCGTCAGCGAAAGTTGGAAACGAGATCCGAGAGAAAGAAACGGAGCACACGAGAGAATAACGAACGCCACGTCCGAACACTATCCGACCCGCAGCACTCGCGTTGAGGCCTGCAGAGTACTGGCCAATCCCGTTCAGTTGTCACGTCAGCCACTGTCGGAACACTGGCGGCTGCCTACAGGGACCGCCGTCGGAGTGTCAGAAAAACGGAAGTTACGAAACAAAAACGAGAGATGGAGAGACAGGGTTCCTCCCCCATCCCCACGGAAGGGGCGATCCTCATCCCTCTGCCCTCCCCCCCCCTCCCCCAGAGGGTACCAACCCCCACCCCCGCCATCCCGCGGAACACGGCGCCCGTCCGCTGGACCTGCTGAGGAGGAGAAATGAGAAAGCAGAGTCGAGCTGCTCGCCTGCTGTAGCATTCTCCTCTCCCTCCACCTGCGCTGCCTCTCTCTCTCTCTCTCTCTCTCTCTCTCCCGGCCCTACCCCACTGCCTCACCGACACTTTTTCTCTCTTTTTACTGCTTCCGTTCAGCTTTCGCCGGCAGTCCGCGACGAGAACGAAAGCGGTCGGCGGGCCGAGGTTTCTTACCGGGAACCGGATTACGGAGGTCTGCGGCGCAGCCCCGGCTATTACGAAAGCGCGCCCACCGCTGTTGGGCCGGCTCTGGTTACACGCCGCTGCGGCGTCTCCACGGGGGGAGCCGATGCGGACGCTTACGCGCTCTCCTGCGCCCAGGACGTAACACACACACAGACACACACACACCGGCAAACACTCTCTCTCCCTGTCGCCCTTTTTCTCGCGCTTTGCGGCTGTCTGTAGGAGGTTACGAAACGCTCAGCTCCTCCGGCAGCTTTCCTCTGGGCGACCTTCGAGCCTCGCTTTCTTTCCATCTTTCTCTCGAAGCAGCGGAGCGATTAAACGCCGTCGCTCGTCACGTGACGCTGGACTTTCTTCCCCTCTAGGCCACGTGACGCTGGAGCGAGCGCTGTCACGAAACGGAGAACCTCGCTATTACCAACAAGCAAACAAATTCCAGCCTCACCGACGCACTGTAAAGTGGAGAATGCAGCAGGGTTCGCTCGTTTACTACTGTTGGTTCAAAACGGCTCTGAGCACTATGGGACTTAATTTCTGACGTCATCAGACCCCTAGAACTCATAACTGCTTAAACCTAACTAACCTAAGGACATCACTCACATCCATCCCCGAGGCAGGATTCCAACCTGCGACCGTAGCGGTCGCGCGGTTCCAGACTGTAGCGCCTAGAACCGCTCGTACTATTGTTGTTTTTGTCGTCGCTGTACATAACTACTGCTGTCTGCAACCGCTGGAATCCGCTTACTGCATTCAAGCTCTAGGCTCCCTCTGTAGCTTTTACCATTCCTTCCCCCCGCTCCGCACACTCAGTCACATACTCACATACCCACCCATGCTCACAACCACCCACCCACCCAAATATACACCACACAGCCCACCCACATCCACCCACTATGCCACCTACCCACCCACACGACAGACAGACAGACAGACACACACACACACACACACACACACACACACACACACACAGAGAGAGAGAGAGAGAGAGAGAGAGAGACAAACACACGCATTTTTATTCATTTATTTTTGGCTGTGGGCAGCAAAGACCAAACATTCAACACTACTTACAAAAGTGCCACGTTAACATTACTGCAATTTGCACAGCAAAAAAGTAAAGAGTTGGATGTACAAACGTAAGTTCTTAATGCAAAATAAAAACACTAAAAGACGAACACCACACAGCTAGCAGTAGTTACAGCAGTGACAACATTAGTACAATTTTCACAACAGAACAACGATAAGAGTGTCAAGTACAAAGATATGTTAGTAATGTAAATAAAAAAAAATTGCGACCGAGGTTTCGAACCGGGCCGATTCCATAGGAGAATGATATTCACAGCAATTTGTAATTGAAAACTGCACAACAGCGTCGTTTACAGACGTAAATTGTTAATGAAAAGTGAAAACACAAACAGATGTCCCAGTTTTCGAACCGGGCTGCTTCCATGGGAGGACAACATCCACATAACTTCTAAGTCAAAGCTGGATGACGGCTTCTTGCGAAGAAAAGCAGCTACACTTCTATGGAGAGGGTAGCCCCTCGCAATAAATCAGTCTAATCTAAAAGCCGTCAATTCAACTCAATACCTAGGTATTACAATTACAAACAGCTTAAATTGGAAAGAACACACAGAAAATATTGTGGGGAAGGCTAACCAAACACACCTTTTTTTTTGGCAGGACACTTAGAAAATGTAACATACCTACTAAGGAGACTGCCTACACTACGCTTGTCCGTCCCCTTTTAGAATATTGCTGCGTGGTGTGTGATCATTACCACATAGGACTGACGGAGTACATAGAAAAAGTTCAAAGAAAGGCAACACGTTTTGTATTATCGCGAAATATGGGAGAGAGTGTCACACAAATGATACAGGATTTGGGCTGCAAATCGTTAAAAGAAAGGCGTTTTTCGTTGCGACGGAATCTTCTCACGAAATTCCAGTCACCAAATTTCTCCTCCGAATGCGAAACTATTTTGTTGACACCAACCTACGTAGGGAGGAATGATCACCACGATAAAATAAGGGAAATAAGAGCTCGTACGGAAAGATTCAGATGTTTATTCTTTCCGCGCGCTATACGAGATTGGAATAATAGAGAATTGTGAAGGTGGTTCGATGAACCCTCTGCCAGGCACTTAAATGTGATTTTTAGAGTATCCATGTAGATGTAGATGTACTAATTTCTTGCACTTGGTACACTCCAGTATGACGTGGTTCAGATCCGCCGCTGTCGTTGCGTCGTGATTAGTGTCAAGAAGCGGTGATTCTCAGCTGATATATGTGGGCGGGGTAACGCCGTGTCTCACACACACACACACACACACACACACACACACACACACACGCACACTTCCATCCTTTACCAAAGTGACAATTTTTTGATGTCTCGGTATCCGTCCTGTCAACCGACCTCTTCTTTTGGTCAGTTCTGCGCCCCAACTTTTTTCTCTCCCACAATTTGCTTCAGTATCTCTTCACCAGTTATTCTCTCGTAGCACCACATTTACAAAGCTTCTATTCACTTCTCGTCTATACTCCACTCCAGATACATATTTTCTGGAATATTTCTTCGATGTGAACACTTTTTTTCTCTTTCAGAAATGCTTTTCTTGCTATCGAGACTCCACATTTTATATATCATCATTATTTTTCTACTCAAATAGAAAAACTCGTACACTACTTTTAGTGTTATTTTCTAATTCGCTTATCACAGCGTGATTTAATTAGGCTACATACCGTTGCACTTGCTTTAAGGGGAGACCCGGGCAAAAAATGGAAAAATTTTTTTTTATCTTTTTGTTTCATTAAAATCTACGGAATCTGCTGAACATTCTGATATATTATTTATTTGGTGGAAATATTATCTTGTTGGTATTATCGTCCTTTACTGTGTATCTGCATTGTCAGTTTTCCTCCTCGCGACTTACATTGACTTATTTGAATGGTCATGTTTCAGAAACTATTCACTATAGAAGGCTGTGGTTTTGTTGTTTGTTGTACATTGACAGTACTTTGCAGAAGAAAAATGACAAAACCACGCGGAATATTCAAGAAGCGAAGAAACAAAGGTAACAGGTTTTACCGAAAATGTGTAGCTGATGAAGTTTGTTTGAGTATATCACAAGGAACTACAAGCGACAGCAGTGACAAGAGAAGTGCAGTGCCTACACCCTCCCACCAAGTGCTTCAAAAAGGAAAGTTCACTTTAGAGTTTATGAATAGTTCAGTGTAGAAAAAGTCATGGGTACAAATATAATTGTGGAGTTCGGTATTTTGGCTCGTGTTCTAAGTGAAGCAGTGAGTTGTTCTCTTTGTAGTGGTGCAGTAACACTGCCTGAAGATGAATCAGACAGGAAAGTAATTGTTTGTCATTTACGTATTTCCTGTCAGAACTGCGAATTCTCTAAATCGTTTGGCACATCAAACAAGTGCAAAAACAACTTGTATACTAATAACGTAAGATTAGTATATGGACTGAGGTGCATTGGGAAGGGTCAGGCAGCTGGGAAAATGTTGTGCAGCATCATGAATTTGCCAGGTCCTCCTACAGAGTATGAACACTACACAAATGTCATTGATCATTGTGCAAAGGAAGTGGCTACAGATTCCATGGTATCTGCAACAAAAGAAACAGTGGAAGCAAATGATGGTTGCTCTGATATCAGTATCGCCTTTCATGGTTCCTGGCAGAGACGAGGACACAAATCTAAGAATGGAGTTGCAGCGGCAACAAGTGTTGTCCTGGACCTTGAGATTTTGACAAAATATTGTCAAGGATGCACATGTGCTGGCGTGGATAGAGAGAGAGTAGAAGACCATAAGCGAAACTGTGGAAAAAATTATGAGGGAACAAGTGGAGGGATGGAAGTGGCTGCTGCAGTAAATATTTTTCAGCGATCTGAGGAAGAAAGGGGAGTTAGGTACATTCAGTTCTTGGGAGATCGAGACAGCAAGTCGTTCAAAGCAGTGGTGGACAACAAACCTTACAGTGTGCCCAAACTAAACTAAAGTGTGTAGGCCATGTGAAAAATAGAATGGTTGCACGTTTCAGACAGTTGAAAATAAAACTTGGCAACGCAAATCTATCAGATGGTTCTGGCAGACTGACTGACAAGGTGACAGATCAGTTTCAAGATTATTATGGCAAAGCTATCAGGAACAACACCAATGATTTGCACAAGATGGTGAGAGCTGTGTGGGCTATCTACTATCATACAATTTCAACTGATAACAACCCCGAACATTGTTTGTGTTCTCCTTTTCCTGAGACATGGTGCAAATATAGAAAATCTGAAGCTGAAGGATCTCTGGCAGATTTTAACAATAAAAATAGTGTGTCTCAAGCAATAATGGAGGCTCTGATGCCTATATTGAGAGATCTGGTCGATCCAGATCTGTTGAAAAGGTGTTTGCATGGGAAAACAAAGCGTCAACGAATCTTTCAATAATCTTCTCTGGACTCACATACCAAAAAGGGTATTTGTTGGGATGAGGACCCTACAGTTAGGAACGTATGACACTGTAATCATGTTTAATAATGGATGTAGTGGCAGACTGAGAGTACTTGAGAAGCTGAGAGTAATTTTGGGGAAGCATGCAGTGGAAGGTCTTCACAAAGTGGACATCAGAAGAGTGAAAAAAGCTGAGGTTTCAGCAAAACATGTGACCAAAGAGGCAAGGAAAAAGAGAAGCGAGCTGTTACTTGATAGAACTGGTGGAGAAGATGACCTAGAATATGGAGCAGGGTGTTTTAGTAACATCATGTAACCATAAAGGTAAGGAATTTCATACGAAAATTTTAAACGTCCTTTTCCCTGTTTATACATTTTTCACTACAAATGCCCCGTTTTCTCAGAAACTGTTCATCCTATTGCACTGAAACTTTTACAGGGTCCTGCACAACTATCCAGTAAGCCATGGATCTACGGCCAAGAATATGCGTTAAGCTCAGCTATTTTTATGTATATTTATGTTAGCAAAATTTTTGCAGAAATACAGGCATTGAGTAAAAAGTTTGTAAAACCTTTTGTTTTGATGCAAAACCTTCCATCGTAAATCAGTAGAATAAATAGACAGTAGTTAATATATTGCAGAAATTTCAAATCCGTGTCTACAACAGTCTCTGAGATAATGGGTCATTAACATTGGTGAATTAAAATGGGCGAGATAGAGGCCCGGGTCTCTCCTTAATTTTGTTGATATTTGCCTTATGACCGCTTTTCAACACTATATCCATTTAGTTCAACTCATTTTCCAAGTGCCAACGGCCTTCCCTCAATAAATACATCGATTCCCGCCTGATCATGGAATTTAAACAACGCCGGGCGCAGACGGTTCTCGGACGGGTAACCGTCCCGGGTACGTCACACGGTGCTGGCAGTTTTCCTGCAGCCTCTCCACCAAAGGACAGGAGAGGTGGTGGTGGTGTTGCAAGAGTTCCTGACCACCAGACTTAGTGCGAGTCTCCTGAATTAAATTCCAAACCTCTCCGCTGTGTCCCACGAGCTGAAGGCATGTGTGTGTGCTGACGGCGAACCGTCAGTCGGGTGCGGTCATTAAGCTCCGTAGGCCCCCCCCCCTCCCCCCTTCCGGTGGTATTCTAGAGGAGCGGGCCGTGTGCAGGCAGCAGTTTCTCCCTTCTCTCACCGTCACACGGCACAAATATGACACACACCGTCATCTACGTGTATCAGAGACACCTAACACGCAAATCTTACACTTCGCGAGGGAAAGACGGCAGTGTGCGCGAAGGAGAGGTAAAACCTTTCTTGTTAGGCAGCCGAGCCTGTCCCTCGCACCCTGTCAGCCGATCATGCCATATGGTTTTTATCTTCCAAGTCCGCTGCCACCGCTGACAGAAATACAGTGGCTTCGGCAATCTTCAAAGGTTTTTATTTCTTCTCTGAGCTTTAATTGATTTTCCAAATCTCTTCTCGGTCTCCTCTCCTGCGTCCTTAACGTATAGACTGAATAACGTCGGGTGTGGGGGACAACCTTGTCTAACATCCTTCCCAACTTTTCACGTTTTTCGTGCCTTATAACTGTAGTCTGCTTTCTGTTCAAGTTGTGAACAACATTTCGCTCTCTGTATTTCATTCCTGGCACCTCAAAAATTTCAAAGAATGTATTCCGATCAACGTTCTCAAAAACAGGAACTGCGTATTGAATACAGTCACGTTCACAACTGCAAAATATGGATAAAACTAAACTGTCGAAAGCTTTCTGTAAATCGACAAATGTTGGTCCTACATTTCTACGAAACCCAAACTGATCTCCCCGCAAGCTGGCTTTTGCGACGTTTCCACTCTCCTACATCTACACTGCGCGAATCGCCGCGAAATGTTTGCTACAGCGTACCTTTTATCGTATTTATCGAGGTCTCTCCGGTCTCCTATGCAGCGCTGTAGAACGACTGCTTTCACAACTCTGGCGAGCCCTCGCTTGCTTCATTTTATCTGCACGATCTCTGCGGATCTGATACCTTAACAGATCTTGCCCGAGGCCGGCTTTTACCGGTTTCTCCGTTGCCCTGCAAATAATTCCTATCACTGTTTTACAGCCATGATTTATTAAAGTGGCGGTTCGGTAGTATGCACACCTTTCAGCACACGCCTTTTTTGCAATTGCAATTATTAGATTCTTCCTGAGCTCTTCGGGTATTTCGTCTATCTCATACGTATTGCACGGCAGGTGGAATTAATTTTGTCATGACTGGCTCTCCCGAAGATATCAGCAGCTGTGATGGAATGTCGTCTACTCCAGGGTTATTTTTTCGATATACATCTTTCAGTGCTCTATCGAATTATTCTAACAGCATCTTATCTCCTATCTCATCTTCACCTACTTCTCCCACTCTTCTTTCTATTATTTTGTTCCCAGGTACGCTTCTCTTATACAGATCCTATATACAGGGTGGTCCATTGATCTTGACCGGGCCAAATATCTCACGAAATAAGCGTCAAACGAAAAAACTACAAAGAACGAAACTTGTCTAGCTTGAAGGAGGAAACCAGATGGTGCTATGGTTGACCCGCTAGATGGCGCTGCCATAGGTCAAACGGATATCAACTGCGTTTTTTTTAAACAGGAACCCCCATTTTTTATTACATATTCGTGTAGTACGTAAAGAAATATGAATGTTTTAGTTGGACCACTTTTTTCGCTTTGTGATAGATGGCGCTATAATAGTCACAAACGTATAAGTACGTGGTATAACGTAACATTTCGCCAGTGCGGACGGTATTTGCTTCGTGATACATTACCCGTGTTAAAATGGATCATTTACCATTTGCGGAAAAGGTCGATATCGTGTTGATCTACGGCTATTGTGATCAAAATGCCCAACAGGCGTGTGCTGTGTGTGCTGCTCGGTATCCTGGACGACATCATCCAAGTGTGCGGACCGTTCGCCGGGTAGTTACGTTATTTAAGGAAACAGGAAGTGTTCAGCCACATGTGAAATGTCAACCGCGACCCGCAACAAATGATGATGCCCAAGTAGGTGTTTTACCTGCTGTCGCGGCTAATCCGCACATCAGTAGCAGACAAATTGCGCGAGAATCGGGAATATCACAAACGTCGGTGTTGAGAATGCTACATCAACATCGACTGCATCCGTACCATATTTCTGTGTACCAAGAATTGCAGGGCGACGACTTTGAACGTCGTGTACAGTTCTGCCACAGGGCATAAGAGAAATTACGGGACGATGACAGATTTTTTGCACGCGTTCTGTTTAGCGACGAAGCGTCATTCACCAACAGCGGTAACGTAAATCGGCATAATATGCACTATTGGGCAACGGAAAATCCACGATGGCTGCGACAAGTGGAACATCAGCGACCTCGGCGGGTTAATGTATGGTGCGGCATTATGAGAGGAAGGATAATTGGCCCCCATTTTATCGATGAGAATCTAAATGGTGCAATGTATGCTGATTTCCTACGTAATGTTCTACCGATGTTACTTCAAGATGTTTCACGGCATGACAGAAAGGCGATGTACTTCCAACATGATGGATGTCCGGCACATTGCTCGCGTGCGGTTGAAGCGATATTGAATACCATATTTCATGACAGATCGATTGGTCGTCGAAACATCATACCATGGCCCGCACGTTCACCGGATCTGACGTCTCCGGATTTCTTTCTGTGGGGAATGTTGAAGGATATTTGCTATCGTAATCCACCGACAACGCCTGACAACATGCGTCAGCGCATTGTCAATGCATGTGCGAACATCATCGAAAGCGAACTACTCGCTGTTGAGAGGAATGTCGTTACACGTATTGCCAAATGCATTGAAGTTGACAGACGTCATTTTGAGCATTTATTGCATTAATGTGGTGTTTACAGGTAATCACGCTGTAACAGCACGTGTTCTCAGAAATGATAAGTTCACAAAGGTACATGTATCACATTGGAACATCCGAAATAAAATGTTCAAATGTACCTACGTTCTGTATTTTAATTTAAAAACCCTACCTGTTACCAACTGTTCGTGTAAAATTGTGAGCCATATGTTTGTGACTATTACAGGTCCAGCTATCACAAAGGGAAAAAAGTGGTCCAACTAAAACATTCATATTTCTTTACGTACTACACGAATATGTAATAAAAATGGGCGTTCCTATTTTAAAAAACGCAGTTGATATCCGTTTGCCCAGTGCCCTCCGCCACACACCGTTGGGTGGCTTGCGGAGTATCAATGTAGATGTAGATGTAGATGGCAGCGCCATCTAGCGGGCCAATCATAGCGCCATCTGATTTCCCACTTCAAGCTAGACAAGTTTCGTTATTTGTAGTTTTTTCGTTTGACGCTTATTTCGTGAGATATTTGGTCCAGTCACGATCGATGGACCACCCTGTATATTTGTTCCACTTTTCAGCCTTCCCTTACTTCCCTTATTTGCTTAGCAGTAACTGGCAATTTGAGATCTTGAAATTCATACAGTTGCTTCTCTTTTCTCCAAAGGCCTCTTTAATTTTCTTGCAGGCCGTCTCTACCTTTACCATTCTTATGCACGCTTCAACGACTTTATATTTGTCATCTGCCGATTCCTGCTTAGCCGTTTTGCATCTTCTGTTGATCTCATTTTTTATTTGTTTGTATTCCATTTCGCTTCTTTCATTTGCTGCATTTGTTGCATAATTTCTTCTTTAAAACTTGTCCTCGTCCAAATTATTTCTTATCGGAATCTGTAATAACTTCACTAGATGCTATCGTGTCTTTTCATGCTTTAAAGACGTCTCCAGCAAGGGTGTCTAATCTGCCTTTCCTATATTCATTCCGGTCGGAGTTTAGATGGTTCAGATGGCCCTGAGCACTATGGGACTTAACTGCTGTGGTCATCAGTCCCCTAGAACTTAGAACTACTTAAACCTAACTAACCTAAGGACATCACACACATCCATTCCCGAGGCAGGATTCGAACCTGCGACCGTAGCGGTCGCGCGGTTCCAGACTGAAGCGCCTAGACCCGCTCAGCCACCTCGGCCGGCTTTGGAGTTTAGAATTTGATTACTGCCAGCTTTCCGACGCTCTGCGTAGAAGAGGAAAGGGGGAAGTACAATGGTACATAAAGTAACACACAGTAAGGCCGTGTGTAGATGTAGATGTAGATTTAGATTTAGGCCAGGCCAAGCACTGTGTCCGGGTGGCGCAGTGATTAACGCCACGCCCAGTAAGCAGGAGGTCTCGGGTTAGGATCCTGGTCCGGTTCACATTTTCACTCCTCGCCGCTGATTCCGCGTAAAGCCCCGTGAGCTGATATTGTTAGTTCCTTCCTTTCTTTTCTGAAGATGATTGTATGGCGTGAAGCCATGTATGGAAGTGAAACATGGACGATAAACAGTTTACACAAGAGGAAAAATAGAGGCTTTGGAAATGTGATGCTACCGTACAATGATGAAGATGAAATCTGCAAATCGCAAAAGGAATGAGGAGGTACTGAATAGAATTGGAGAGTAAAGAAACTCGTGGCACAACCTGTAGTACTGGAAGGAATTTTGGGGGGGGGGGGGCAAAAATTGGAGAGGGAGACCAGGAGTCGAGCACACTAAGTGGATTCAAAAGAATTTGGGTTGCAGTAGTTGTTTGCAGATGAACAGGCTTACAGAGAATACAGTATCTTGGAGAGGTGCGTCAAACCCGTCTTCGGACTGATGACCATATCAATAACAGTAGGAGATGCCTGCAAAATTTACTACATATTTAAACAGCATTATAGGGGCAATAGAAATTAAACACGATAGTCAATTCTTACCGAATACTTTGTAAACCGAAATAGCATTCTTGAGTACAGGAAAAGATTTGCAGGTAGTTGGAAGAAAGAATGAGAACAGGGTTCATTAAACTTTATCCTGCGCCCTCTGAGGTTGCTTGTACTGGAGTCCCCAGTTTCGTCAACACTGAGAGATCTCAGATGAGACAAGTTTGCTCATAAAGTTGGTACACATTTCATAGGAGAGTGTTTACATTTATGCTGTGAGAGATGTCAGCGTGAAACGTGAGGAATGCACCACAGCCAACCATCGCCTAGCAGGGACCACGCGTCGGACGTACTTGTCAGGTATTGGAGAGGTCTTCCGTTGCAGCTCAGCTACAGGGGTCAGCGACAGAAGGACACGCGGAGGGGCGATAGGACTCTGCTGTCACGGTGATGTTGCTGGTCACGTTCTTACAGACGCCACTTAGCAATGAGATGCCACATCCTGTGGCACAACGGCGGCCACTCCACAGTCAGCACCTCGAAACCACAAACTCTTCCATTTCTCGAATGAAGTATTAGTTTGCGGCGCTAATATATAAGATAATTTTTTTTGAGTGATCTAACGATTTCACCCACGCCGAAAAGAATACTGCGTCATGAATTTTGATCTCTATTTTTTCCGAAAACTCAAGCTCAGCGACCTAAACGTTCAGAGAGGATCACAGAATGAAGGCTTTCACGGCAGGTATTGTCATCACTTTACACTTCCGGGCTGAGACGCCGTGGTCCACGCATAAAACTCTCCCCTGACGTTTCGCCTTCGACTGCGGAAGGCATCCTCCGAGGACAAGCGGCGACTGAGCGCCGTATATATGAGCCGTCCAGAGGGCGCCGCTGTCAGTCACGTGACGTCGGCTGTGCTATGATCTCTGATATTGCCAACTTTCTCAGTTGAAATTAATCTATTGTCACGCTGTTGCTGCGATGTTGACATCCACATCTTATCCAGCTTAATGCCTTCATCTTTTCTATTAAAATTACTGCAGTGTTTGGCAATGTCAGTGGCCTCTCTGTACACTCGCGCATAATAATGCGACGTCTTTGCTATGACGGTCGTCTCACTAAACTTTATTTCATGATCACCTTCCTGAAACACACGTTCCGCTATAGCCGATTTATCAATGTGTCCGAGGCGTCAGATCCTTTTATGTTCACCCAGACGGGTGTTGACGCTTCTTTCTGTTGTACCACAACTGCACACAAGTTTATAGACACCTGGTGTAGCTAGAGGATGTCGTTTATCTTTTGCGGGTCTTAAACATTCTTTTATTTTCGTGGTGGGTCTGAAAACAGTTTCCACGCCGTACTTGCTTAAAATTTTTCCCATGCGATCAGCGACCTTACTGATGAATGGTAAGAACACTTTCCCCTTGGGTTGGTGTCATTCCTCGTCCGTCCTGGTTGTCAGTCTAGGGCGTAGTGCGCGATCTGTCTCTCTGTTGGAATTCCCATTCTTCTTGAAGGTCGCTCTAAGGTGTTCAGTCTCATCATCTAAGTGAGCTGGTTCACATATTTTGTGCGCCCTGTCTATTAATGTTTTAATCACCGCTCTTTTATGTCTTCGGTGGTGGTTAGAATCTTTCTGCAGATAACGATCAGTGAGTGTGTGTGCGTCTTTTCTGAAAACCTTATGACCCAATGATCCGTCCTCTCGTTTGATTACAGTCACATCTAGGAAGTTCAGGTGACCATCGACTCTCTTTTCCATAGTGAATTGAATTCTTGGATTAATACTATTCAGATGTAACAGGAAGGTATCCAGTTCCTCGTCCCCATGGGTCCATATAACAAATGTATCGTCTACATAACGATACATCTACATCTACATCTACATCTACATTGATACTCCGCAAGCCACCCAACGGTGTGTGGCGGAGGGCACTTTACGTGCCACTGTCATTACCTCCCTTTCCTGTTCCAGTCGCGTATGGTTCGCGGGAAGAACGACTGTCTGAAAGCCTCCGTGCGCGCTCTAATCTCTCTAATTTTACATTCGTGATCTCCTCGGGAAGTATAAGTAGGGGGAAGCAATATATTCGATACCTCATCCAGAAACGCACCCTCTCGAAACCTGGCGAGCAAGCTACACCGCGATGCAGAGCGCCTCTCTTGCAGAGTCTGCCACTTGAGTTTATTAAACATCTCCGTAACGCTATCACGGTTACCAAATAACCCAGTGACGAAACGCGCCGCTCTTCTTTGGATCTTCTCTATCTCCTCCGTCAACCCGACCTGGTACGGATCCCACACTGATGAGCAATACTCAAGTATAGGTCGAACGAGTGTTTTGTAAGCCACCTCCTTTGTTGATGGACTACATTTTCTAAGCACTCTCCCAATGAATCTCAACCTGGTACCCGCCTTACCAACAATTAGTTTTATATGATCATTCCACTTCAAATCGTTCCGTACGCATACTCCCAGATATTTTACAGAAGTAACTGCTACCAGTGTTTGTTCCGCTATCATATAATCATACAATAAAGGATCCTTCTTTCTATGTATTCGCAATACATTACATTTGTCTATGTTAAGGGTCAGTTGCCACTCCCTGCACCAAGTGCCTACCATATGGCTGGTCTTTTTCTAGCTGTTTGCAGTGCCCGTTGTTCAAAGTTCTCCGTGAACAAGTTAGCCACAACTGGACTAAGAGGACTTCCCATAGCCACCCCGTCAATCTGTTCATAAAAAACATTATTATATTGAAAATAAGTTGTTCTAAGGCAATGTCTGAATAATTCCAAAATATCACTAGGAACAATGTCCGCTATACATGTGATCGCTTCGTTCTCCGGGATCATGGAAAACAACAACACCACATCAAAACTGACCAGGATATCATTAGGGCCCGCACTAATTTCCTTAATAATATCGATGAAGTGATATGAATTTTTAACATGACTGTCGGTTCCACCAACATGAGGTTTCAGCAGCGAGGCAAGGTGTCTAGCTAATTCATGGTTGGGAGACCCTATTGCGCAGACTATAGGTCTCAACGGTACCAGCGGTTTGTGGACCTTGGGTGACCCATAGAGTCTGGGCGAGTAAGCTTCTGATTTAAAGAGTTGTTTCTAGTCGACTGAAGAGAGGGAAAACGCTTTCACCATTTTGATTGATCATTTTAAAAATCTTCGATGTCGAATCCTTCTGAAGTTGTTTGTAATTGTTGGGATCCAAAATGTCCATGCTTTTTCCTGATAATCTTTACTCTTCATTACGACAGTAGCGTTGCCCTTATCTGCAGAAAGCACGATGATGTTTTCATCTGCGTTGATGTTCCTGAAAGCCTTCCTTTGTGCCTGTGATAGATTACTATTAGGTGGCTTACATGTGCGCAGAATTCTAGGTGTTTCCATTCTTATAACATCAGCGGACGGATACCTTCCTCAACATTAGCCACAATTTCTTCCGTGGTAATCATTCGGGGCGTCACTGCAAAATTTCCACCCTTAGCAAGTACTGAAACTTCATCTACAGTCAAGACTTTGACAGGTTAATAACTGTCCGAGAATTATCCTCTCTTGTGCCTCCCGACGTGTTCTTCTGTAAGTTATCGAACTTCCTCTTTCGTCTAGTCACTGATATTTCTGCACTTACTTCCATAGTTCTAAATGTAAGGCTGTCAATCTTATTCCAATCTTCATACTGCATGGTATTACTAATGAGAATATGAAGTTGAAATAGCTTACTGTTGGTTTCCGCCAGTGCTCGCCGCGTCTGGTGAATCCTCTCTGGTAACATTGCTGATTCCATACGGCTGTAAATTCGATGAGCTTGTGCCGAGCGGAACGTCCTCTTCACTTGCAGAAATTTCGGAACAGTTGACGCGTCCCTGCAGCGTAACAGGAAGGTGAGCGAACACAGTTGTTGTGACTTCTTCTTGCGCATGCTCTCGAACCGTCGAACCGATGTCACATATCCTCCCCGTAGAGGCGATTGATCGTAGAATGAAGGGTTTCACGGCAGTAATTTTAATAGAAAAGATGAAGGCATTAAGCTGGATAAGATATGGATGTCAACATTGCAGCAACAGCGTGACAATCGATTAATTTGAACTGAGAAAGTTGGCAATATCAGAGATCATAGCACAGCCGACGTCACGTGACTGACAGAGGCGCCCTCTGGATGGCTCATATATACGGCGCTCAGTCGCGCTCTCGTTGCAGGTCGCCGAATGTCCTCGGAGGATGCCTTCCGCAGTCGAAGGCGAAACGTCAGGGGAGAATTTTATGTATGGACCACGGCATCTCAGCCCAGAAGTGTAAAGTGATGAGTTTAGAGAGGAATTACTTTCGAACGGCCGCCGACTGGTCAGCTGACATGGCAGGAACGCGGCGTCTGGTGCGTGCTCCTTAAAGTTGAGCAGGCAACGCCGCCATTTGTCCGTGCAGGCACGGAACAAGATTTTATACGGCGACAAACTACGTTATCTACTGTGCCGCTGAAAGAGGTGCATGCGGAACACGCAGACGTCTGGAAACTGTAGGGTTATGCTCTCACAGCTCGTCCGAATATCACTATAGGCATTCATGTCCATTGTGCACACCGACAGGCTTGTACAATTAGAGGAGGACTATGCGACACCCCACACGTTCAGAATTGCTACAGAGTGGGTCCAGGAGCACTTTTCTGAGTTTGAACACTTCCTCTGGCCACCAAACTACCCAGACATGAGAATTATTGAGCATATCTGGGATGCCTTGTAACGTGCTGTTCAGAAGAGATCTCCACCACCTCGTACTCTTACCGATTTATAGACAGTCGAAGGATTCATGGCGTCGGTTCCCTCCAGCACTGCTCCAGACATTAGTCGAGTCCATACCACGTCGTGTTGTGGCACTTCTGCGTGCTCGCGGGGGCCCTACACGACATTAGGCAGGTGTACCAGTTTCTTTGGCTCTTCAGTGTAGCTTTGCGATGATTCGTCTGTCGATGATAAGGAAGTTAGTCGCGCGAAATGGTCCAAGGTCCAGCTAGCTCTCACTAGAGTTTGTTCCTCATAGTGGAAAAAACTAACAGTAACGAAAAATGGTTATTATCAGTGGGAATACCTCATGTGAGATAAATCAGTTTCCCGATTAGTGCCGCATACCGCCTTAGGACGAGGGAGAAGGGAGTGATCTACAAGGCGGCAACCAAGCAGAGTACACTATCTGGTCAGAAATAGCCGGACACCCAATAGTGAACTTTTATACGAAATATATTCGCCGTTCATCATTATCAGTATGTGAACTCTGTTGCAGCCTCTTTAAATGACGTGTCTGTGGAGGAACGGCAGACCATTCTTTCGCAAGAGTCAAAATCAGAGAAAGTAGTCAGTCGGAGGCTGGCGTCTGGTGCGAATCGACGTTCTGGCTCATCCCAAAGGTGTCGTCTTCGGTTCATGTCCGGACTCAGTCCATTTCAAGAACGTTTTTGTCCGCAGACCATAGCTTCACAGATGCTGCTCTACGACGGGGTGAATTCTCATGGTGATACAGACAACCGTCGTCTCCGGACTGTTCCTCTTTCGTTCGCAGCACAAAATTCTGCAAACTGTCTTCATAACCTTCCGAATTTAGCGTTTTATTGAGGGCAATGAGAGCGCAAAACCCTAACCACAGTACATTCCCCCATACAATGCGCCCGGACTTCACTGCTGGCACTACAGACAATGGCAGGTAACGTTCTGCAGGCATTCGCCAAACCCAAACCCTTCCATCAGATTGCCATAGCGCGAGTCGTCACTCCGAATAACTCATCTCCGTTCATCCACTGTCCGGTGACGTTGCTGCTTACGCCACCTGGAGCATCGCTTGGCACTGAGTGCGGAAACGTGCGGCCCATCAGGAGCTACTCAACCACTGCAACACATTCTGTTCAGCTCCATACGCACAGTCGTTGTGCTAGCTGGACTGCTGGCAGCACTCTGGAACTCACGAGAGATTCCTTCCTTCCGCTGACTTCACGCGATTTCTGGCAACCGCGATCCTCATTGATCGACAGCTCCTGTTCGTCAGTACGTGGACTCTGCCTGGTCCCGGTTCAGCTGCGGTCGTTCCTCCGCGTTCTCATTCCAGAGTCCCATCACCGACAGCAGACTTGGGCAGCTACACCAGGGTTCAAATGCCCCTGTCGGATTTGTTTCTCGCGCGACATCCGGTGCAGTCCACGTCACGCGTCGCCGAGTTACCCTGACCGACGCACTCTGCTGTTACCGTTTCTCTACAGACACCACAATCCACTGGATGCGCCTCTCGTGACATCTGGTGGTCATTACATATCGCTGTCCGAATATTGTTCATCAAACAGTGTATAAAAGAAGGTGCGTTATCCTGTGATATTAACTGTATGTTCCGACGACGATGCAGTTATGTGGAAGTGTTATGAGGGTCTGTTTTGGTATGAATTCGTTAGTTCTTTTGTTGATCGTTAAACGAATGCACGGTAGGTGTTTGTGGGAACATTTCATATAACAGCATACTTCCCGTAATTTTCAATCAGAGGTTTTTTTATATCAGCGTGATAATGTTATTGTTCGTGGATGGCTGAAGAAGACCATCTGGATTTTTGGATGGGTTCGTTCAAAACAATCTGCACGCCATCCAAGTTGTGTAGGACGGAGTGGAGCAGTGTCGGTCGCACACTTGTAAGATACGGTAGTCCACACTCTAGAGTAAAATACAGACTTCGCTCTCTCTCGGGGAGGGGGGGGGGGGAGTCAGTTTGCTAACAGAAGCGACAGCTACGTCATCGAGTAAAGACGATGCGTCGTGCCGTGACTACACAGTTCCCGCCTGTGAAACGTCCACTCCGTCAATCCAATCATTCAATTACATCGCTTAAATTGTGTAGCCATTCATCTGTCTCTTGGCAGTTTGATTAGTAGCTAGCTCTCAACTTCGAATACTTACACTCCACACCACGAACAGATTAAGAAACATCACCCACAACACACAATGTATAAGGGGCGCTCAAAAAGAAACGAGCCGGAGGCATAATTACAGAAACGAGTATGTCTATGTTAGAACTATTGACCCTGGCTGTTGACACTTGTCCCACTGTGACACATAGCGGTGAATGGCTGTCTCATAAAATTCCTGGGGCTGCGATGTTAACCAAGTTCCGCACATGCAGCTGGACGTCGTCGTCCGAGGTGAATCGTTTGCCACTCAGCCCCTTTTTAAGGGGACCAAAAATGGCGCTATCACAGGGAGAGAGGTCCGGGCTTGTATGTAGGGTGGCCGAGAACCTCCCACTTAAATTTCATGAGGAGTGCCGCGACTATGTTGCCCGTATGAGGCACTGCAGTGTAGTGGAGCAGAATGACTCCACAGGTGAGATTGCCCGGTCGTTTTGATTTCATCGCTTGGCGAAGGGTGGCCAAGGTCTGCGAGTAACGCTGGGCATTCACTTTTGTCCCGCGCTGCTTGGTGAGTCTCAAGGGGGTCCCTTAAAAACTCTTTGAATGGATGAATGATGATGATGAAGACGACACAACAACACCCAGTCATCTCGGGGCAGGTGAAAATCCCTGACCCCGCCGGGAATCGAACCCGGGACCCTTTGCTAGGGAAGCGAGAACACGACCGCGAGAGCACGAGCTGAGGACATAATATCCGCTACTGCAAAGAAAAGCAACACAGCACCTGGTCGTGGCTCTCCCGTGTACCACTACCTCAATTAAATAGTCTTCCAGCTCCGCAACTCCTTTCTTAACATCCAATTTCACCTTCAAGCCGTGGGGAGCTTCGAGAATTATTTTGTTCTTAAAGCAATACAAACCACACATTGATACCTCTTTCTACCAACTCATTAGCCACATCTCTGTCTTCAGCGAGGTCCTTGCATCTACCATTTCCAGAAACATTCACATGTACTAGGAACGATATCTTTCTATTGTTTAGTATGAAGTGATCAACTCCTGAATCTAGTCAACGTCCTACACCAAATACAACTAGCGTCGACCCTTTCTTTTTATCCGTACAAACAGAAGAAAGCTATGGCTGGGTATGGGGTTCCAGTCTCCTGTCCAGACTCCAATGATAATCCCTATCAGTCAATTGTATCCTTCCTGACAAATCATCTCTGCTACGTAACTAAAAGCGACACTCAGTATCCACGTGCAGGTGAGCTAGAAGGGACCGTCCAATGACGGCTTCTTTATCTTCTACGCAGAAGAGCCAAAGAAACTGGTTCGCCTGCCTAATATCGAACAGGGTCCCTGCGAGCACGCAGAAGTGCCGCAACACGGCGTGGCTTGGACTCGACTAGTGTCTGAAGTAGTGCTGGAGGGAACTGACACCATGAATGCTGCAGAGATGTCCATAAATCAGTATGAGTACGAGGGGTGGAGATTTCTTCTGAAAAGCACGTTGCAAGGGATCCCAGCTATGCTCAATAATGTTCGCGTCTGAGGGGTCTGGTGGCCAGCGAAAGTGTTTAAACTCGCAAGTGTGTTCCTAGAGCCACTCAGTAGCAGTTCTCGACGTGTGGGGTGTCGCATTGCCTGTTGGAATTGCCCAAGTCAATCGGAATGCACAGTGGACATAAATGGATACAGGCGATCAGACAGGATGCTTAAGCACGTATCATTCGTCAGAGTTGTATCTAGACGTATTAGGGGTCTCATATCACTCCAACTGCACACGCCCCACACCATTACAGAACCTCCACCAGCTTGAACAGTCCCCTGATGACATGCAGAGTCCATGGATTCGTGAGGTTGTCTCCACACCCCTACACATCGTTCTGCTCGACAGAATTTGAGACTCGTCCGACCAGGCAACAGTTTCCAGTCATCAGCAGTCCAATGTCGGTGTTGACGGGCCCAGGTGGGGTGTAAAGCCGTGTGTCGTGCAGTCATCAAGGGTACACGAGTGGGCCTTCGGCTCCGAAAGCCAATATCGATGATATTTCGTTGAATGGTTCGCACGCTGACACTTGGTGATGGCCCAGTACTGAAATCTGCAGCGATTTGCGGAAGGGTTGCACTTCTGTCACGTTGAACGATTCTCTTCAGTCGTCGTCGGTCCCATTCTTGCAGGATCTTTCCGGCCGCAGCGATGCAGGAGATTTGATGTTCTACCGCATTCCAGATATTCACTGTACACTCGTGGAATGGTTGTACGGGAAAATCTCCACGTCATCACTACCTCGGAGATTCTGTGTTCCATCGCTCCTGCACCGCCTATACACAACGTTCAAACTCGCTTAAATCTTGATGACCTGTCATTGTAGCAGCAGTAACCGATCTATCAACTGCACCAGACACTTGTTGTCTTATATAGGCGTTCCCGACCGCAACGCCGTATTCTACCTTTTTACATATCTCTGTGTTTGAATAACCATGCCTGTACCATTTCCGACCGCAGGGCCGTGTTCTGAATGTATCCCTGTATGTGAATACAGGTGGCTATACCAGTTTCTTTGGCGCTTCAGTGTATACATGGCTGACGTCTCAAATGCTTCCACAGCGACGTAGTTAGTCGCATTCCTCGCTGCCTAGACCACCCTTCATTCGGTACAACAGTTCCTCTAACTCCGTCGCATCACTTCGCCTCCTTCGTATAACCAATTCTACCTCTGGATCAACGCTTGAAAACGCAGAAATAATTACAGCAGTAATCACCAGTGCAGAATATCTCCGAGACCTCCATAGAAACAATCCACAACAGTCGGATCTTCTTAACCAAAATTCATAGATCTAATACGCGATGAAAAACTAACATGCTCATCTACTAATTATCCTAAATTAAGATAATAACAGATTAAAACTTCATTCCTCGCCAAATATGGTGACTAAATCTCACGAGCATCGTTCACCCATGCAGCATCTTCATCTAACCCCAGTCTCTCCTATGCATTTCCGTATTTCTCAAGTTGTACAACTCCCTCCAAAATCTCGAACGGAATGCACTAAACGTTCGTTTCTCTCACCACTGTGGTGTAGCAGCTCATAAGGTTCGCGCACTTCCTCGAACGCATTCGCCTGTCCTACATTCTCTCGTATTGTTGACTCCCTATGTCCCACTGTATCCATCATCCATTACAACTCTGGCCTGACGCTGGACCTGAACCAATACAGCCCTTTTTCCTTTCTTCTTCAGACGTCTACTCAGCAAAATATGATGTAATGATTGAGATCTACCACTCTGTAGAAAGTTACCTGCCCGCCTGTCTATTCCTAAATGGAGTTTTCTTCCTGCCACACCCTTCCTGCGTAACTGGAATCCTACTTACTTCATAATTCCTTCATAGCTACTATCAATTCTTTCCGCATTAGACGTCCCACATTCGTTACCGTACAACATGCATTCCAATACTAACCTCTTCCAGGTACATTACCTCCGGTTACCAGGAGTCTTCATCTCAACCTTTCCCACAGAGCAAATGAATTCACATAATTCTCGCCATGTCATAAAATCTAAGTATTCAACCTTATTAAACTTTGTATAACCTTCACTTTCGTAAATCAAAGGACTGAATAGCTCCCACCTGACATCTGTCAACCAGACCAATGTAGTAGGAATGGAAATACTAATAACAGTACAGAAGTGTTCACTGTAGAGCGCGATGCGCAGTGAGCAGTTTTCGGCCAGAGCGCTGGACGAGTACGGTAAGAGTACGACTAGGGTACGGGAGTGCGACATTGTTTGCCACCTTCCTGCCTGTCGGCGACACACTGCAATGACAGAATCGAGGCGCACGTCCTGCAATCTTTCTCGAACGGTTTTACAGAAACTATTCGGTAAAAAAATTACTTACAGCTTTATATGTTAGCTTCATCATGCCGTGTCCGTCATTTCATTAACGGTCGTTGTTATTGTGATATTTGCTCTTAAGTAAGACACTGCTTGAAAACTTTGCAATGAAAAATACGGGTCACTATGATTTTGTGTGTGGTGCATATTACGTAATACGTTACTGTGTATGAAATTTAGCTAATATATTGAATTTTTATGTAGATTTAGGTAGAGGTCTATCTGTCACCAGGCTGAAAAAATTTATCTGATGTAGCACGCTCATTGCTATCGATAACATACAAATGGGCTGAGATATTGAAATGAGAGGCTGGCAAATGATAGCATGCAAAGAGAAGAATATTTGGCCATATAATTATTGTGCAAAACTTCATTACCTGTCGAGTTATTCCACTAACTACAGACTTTAAATATAATTTTTAAGGGTTTTCGATAGCTGGTGAAACGAGAAATGCTGTGGGGTTTTGAAACTGCGTAAGTGAAGACATTACACATTCATTTTTGTACTGAGGATGGGCTTTTCCGTAACTTGTTCGCCTTACTTTTCCTCTGTTCCTCATTTAGTAAACCACAGTTTCAGCATTCTCTCGCAATTGCGTCTGTACAACATGTAAGTCAGGTTGTAACAACAACGACTCTGTACTATTGTACATAGAAGTACTTCCTTTCTTCTGATTTACGATAAACTTGTGTAATTGATGTTCTGATTTCAATTTTTTTGTTTCACGCCATTGTGTTAGGAAAACTGTAAATAAGTTTCAATGTGAATATTAATGTTGATGTCAAATGTCAAGTAATATTGTAATAGAATTGAAATGTAATAAATGTTAAGACTGTTGTAAGATGTTTAAAATTGTGGCTGTGCGTCTGGTCCATACGTAGGCACTGTGTTAGGATATGTAGAATGCAACCCTCGGGTGAATACCCTCTCTGTAAGGGAGCGGTAAAAGGTGGATGGCAGGCGAGCGCGGGAAAATGCGCGCGGGGACTGCACGGCACAACGGGCACAGTAGTTGCTGGAGTTTGGCACTGGTTTGAGCAACACCTTCTGGAGCGAGGAGGCTCTCCTGGAAGGCATAGCTTCACTGAGCCTCGGGTATGCTGTTCCAATCCCACACAGCACGGCAAAATTCCATAGTCACTAAATGGAAAAGTATTGCGACGCTATGAAGAAGTAAAGTGCCGATACGTCAAGAGCCATAGCTGTGGTTGTATGTGTGCTCTGTGCCTCGCCATCTCGCCGCCCGCCAACCGCCGCATCGATACTAGCAGGTTGAAACTTTTAGTACTGTATTCGCATGGATCAGAGAGTGAACTGTGTTTGTTTGGTGCAATAATAACCTAAATTTTACCAGAACTTTTCCATCATTTAATTATCCTCACAACTAAGCTAGACAGGGTTGTTTGCAAATGTTGTGCAATCCGAGTGTCCCGAAACGAAAATTAAAATTTGTGTTAATAATAAGTATTTGCAGAACTAGCTATGTTAGAATGGTGTTATTTTGTTAATGAACCAGTAAATGAATAACGAAGGTCTAACGAAGTTGAAAGATAACTTTAGCATTGATATAGTAATGAAGTTTATTATTTTGAGACAGATTTAAAGGCATTTAAATGAGCAGTAAATAAGATGAAAAGAGTAGTAACTTATACACTGGAAATCTTGAACGCATAATAAACTCAGTAATCAATTTTTTAAATACAGCGATCATAACAGTTTCAGAGTCCCCCCTCATTCATTTGAATTCTGAAGTGTTCTAAATTGGTTTGACCAGCAAAAGTTAAAGTCAATATACAAGTCAAAATTTATCAGTGTTTTGTCTTTATCAAAATCGACATTTTGTGTGTGGCACGAAAGTGCAGTTTCTAGGGTAACCTATGCCCGATTTTAATCTGATTAATAGACAATATAAAGTTTTGTAGTATAAATTATAGTGTAGTGTCATGTATTCATCCATATCAGTACAGGACGTGAAACTATCAGTTCAGTAGATTTTCTGGTTCTAAAATTCGACTATATTATGCAGTGTTACAACTTGTTGTTTTGCATGAATACATACCAACTTGGATAGGGAAGAAACTCAGTTAATGCCTAATTAGGCCGGCGACCGTATTATTATCTAATTGGTAGCATCTTCTGGGTTGCTTTTGATCCATCCTGACGTGTAATTGCATTTCGAACTTACTTGACGGATCATTGTTATTACAGAGTGGATGTAAGTCTGATTTTCCACCATTCAGGTGCACGCGGTCGATAACTATACGAAAATCCTTTCTCATAAGGTGAACCCCGCTCACTTACTACAGCACAGGCTTTAACGAGTACTGCGTTAGGGATTCCAAGGTGACATTGTGCAAACTCCGCTGTGTTTTGGCAAAAGAAGCAAATTTTAACACGGCAAAATGTAGGTTTTACTCAAAATTTGCCACTCTCGGCGCTTCTATGAAAGTTACAAATGGTTAAATAGCCATCCGAAAATAAATCGCCGGCCGAAGTGGCCGCGCGGTTCTGGCGCTGCAGTCTGGAACCGCGAGACCGCTACGGTCGCAGGTTCGAATCCTGCCTCGGGCATGGATGTGTGTGATGTCCTTAGGTTAGTTAGGTTTAACTAGTTCTAAGTTCTAGGGGACTAATGACTTCAGCAGTTGAGTCCCATAGTGCTCAGAGCCATTTGAACCATTTTTTTGAAAATAAATCGCTGTTTCGTTGATATTCCGTGAAATTGTTTCTTGCAGGTATGGGCGTGGAGGTGCTCCAGTTAATATTTACAAAAATGATGAGCCTAGGCTTCAGTTTAGAACGGCACTTCTCCTCCCTCCCCCCCCCCCCCCCTCTCCCCAGCACTTGGATTTTCTCCAACAGCGCATGCCCGTAACTCACACCACTATCACTCTCCCATGCGTACCCTGTTGACTTTGCATCTACAGTCCACATTATTCTGCACGTAGTCTACAACTGACAGCATTTGTCTTTCATGCTGAATTCAAATGTATCACAACAGTGGTTTAGAGGATTAACAACACTGCAGTTTAACAGAGCGATAAATTATTCGATAAACACTTTCTAATATTCTGCACTACAGATACTGTGCAGTCCCTAGACATTCGCAACAAAATACTAGCAGTAATCACTATTAATTGTGGCTCACTATTAGTGTATACTGCATCGACGCTATTATGTATGTTGAGTATCGGGTCTTAACTCTAAGAATCACCACATGTCTACTGGATTTAATATATTCTATGTTCTTAAATGAAAACTGAGTATCTCTTTTAATTAAATATTGTACTACAAGTAATATTTCATTAATTGCTACTGAATATCAAAAGTTGGAATTAGCTGGTTGCCGCCCGCTGACTAGGCTTCTATTTGAAACCTGCTACATTATAGGCAGGTGTGCGGCGGTCGTTGTCTGTACCAGGTCTGTCGACCCCAACGTGACACAATTCACGCAATCAAATCTCACCGTGCCATATTCTGTTATGTTGCAAAATAATGACTGCAGTTGCAATTTAATTCTTAACAGTCGAGTGTATATACTGGTGACTGATTTAGAATATGAATACATAACGACAATTACGGAAAAGATTTGGAAATATTCGTGTAACATCATTACAATGATCCAAATTACAAATAGGTTGTATGATGCCAGCAAAAAACTGTAAGCAAAAGAATGGAGACAAAAAGAATGTGACTACAAGCTAAATCAGTAAGCTAATAAGTGATAAACACTGCTAACAGTCAGCAAACTGCAACTCAACACTCAGTACCGAAACTCAATGAAAATACACTACCTTAGTCCAAAATAGTTTTCTATTATTTGTTTTT
The DNA here is from genome assembly GCF_021461385.2 of Schistocerca piceifrons. Taxonomy (NCBI): domain Eukaryota; kingdom Metazoa; phylum Arthropoda; class Insecta; order Orthoptera; family Acrididae; genus Schistocerca; species Schistocerca piceifrons. Next base: position 18,157,938 of record NC_060145.1, read on the forward strand.
TCGTAATTTTTCATTCATTGGTTAAATGTTGGATAGAAGCACAGGTGTCCTCAACAAAGGGCAAGGGGGAGGGAAGGAGGTGCAAGAAGGGGTTCTCGGACCCTCCTGGAGCATGGGCTACTTTTTGTTCATTACAGTATTCTCATACGTTTCTAGCAAGGACTGTCAGCCGTTTTTGTACTGAACCGTAGGTTAAGCATTGCAGACCACTGTGGGGAAACTGTAACTTAGCAATGACTGTACAGGTTTACTGTCAAGTGACTCCAGGGTTTTACTCGTAGAAGATACCGCGGGAAAACTACAAGAGATGCAGAAAATACGCACATATCAGTGACAGAACAGCTCTCCAAGTTCTTAGCTCATATTACAAGTTCTCAAAATGGGCAGTTTGTGATCCGGAGAACGTCACTACGTTTGTGACGTCATTGCTGCTGTGGCCGGAGAGACGTGACGACAACAGCCCGCCTGTTCAGTGCGTTGTCTGTCTACAGGCAACAACAAATTCGAAGCGACAGTACGGAGCGGAAGGCTTTGTCTACGTGTTGTGACATGGCTGCCCCCACCCCCGCCAATTTCCAACTTGGGGAGCTGCCCTGGGCACTGATGTGCGTCTGTTTCTTGCATGTCTTGTAGTTCTCGCACAGAGGTCTTCAGAAACCGGGAGGTACTTATGAATAAACTTCTGAATAACTCTGCGTAACTCTGGCTTGCTTGTCTGTGAGTCTGCTCAAGTGAGAGTGTACAATTTTCTCTGCGCTGTCCTGCAGTAAAGACTGATGCGAACTTTCGTTAACATTTGTGCTGTAACATTTTAACCTGTGTCACTTCTTTCTAATGTAACTTCACGCTTGTTGGTGGCTACGTGTAACCATTAGTTTTAACTATGTGAAATTTCCGATTTTCGATTTTCTATGCGTATAGTTGTGTGCGCTGTATGCATTCTCTGTTAACCCTAGCTATGTGACCTTGTGGATGTTACTGTTCCAAAATGTATAAATTTGGTTCGTATTCTTTATGTTTTGACTTCCAACACAAAATATTTACACAATCTTTTACTTGTTCATCATCGGTATGTGTGATTACCAAACCAAAATTTACATATGTAACTGTGTAAATTCTTGCATAATGAATGAACAAACCGCTAAATATACAATCTACATATGCACTGATATGATTATAGAACAATACAATACTTTTCAACTCATTGCTGAGAGTACGATAGTACGTTTGGCTTAAGAACAGTAATTAATACACGTACAGAGTGAGCATATATAGAAGCAGGAGGCTGTCTGAGTCTGTGCAAAATGGGTAAAAACTCACCGTTCCCTAAACGCAGTAGACAATGTCTGAACCTGGCCTTAATGGCGTACTCGCGCAACAACGTAAACGTACATCTACTGTGCAACGCAAATATAGTTATCTGTGACAACATGAGCTGAAAGAAATCACACTATTTTTGGTACTGGTTAAATAAATTCGGTAATTGCAATGCGAGCAAACCGAGAGCCAGAAATCAAATGTTAGTAATCGGATGGAGCTGCAATTTGTATCCGGTTAATCTTGTTTTCGAAACTTTTTGATTAAACAAGTGGGATGTGAAGGCTCAGTCACTAATAACTTGAGAGCTACTGTCCTTTATTTGTGTATTAATTAGAGGAATTTGAGAATGTCAACACGCAGACATTGCTGATCATTGTTATAATAACAGTAGGTTTGGAACACTTTAGTTGAAACTTCCTCTTACATTCAGTACTTAAGAAAAGGGTAAAAAATGATGTGATCCTTTCCTGAGTTCATGGTAGTTATGAAATGCTTAAACCGACAATGTTCTGATAGCCAAGACACAATTCAAGGTACAATATCTAAAAAGCTAAAACCGAAAAATCCTCCCTAAATGCGACATCGCGTTTCTTGCAAAGCCAGCACACGCGAATGCATAGCCACCTGTTCCCCTATTCGATATGTTCCAAGCTGCACAAAATGCGTTCCGACGTCAAACCTCCCCACCAGCACCATCCAAGTCAACATATCCGATTCTACCAATACTCGGCAAAGAAGTGCTCACCAGCGAGTACTTACTACTCAACGACAATATCCAAAAACTCTCCTCTATACATGTTGTGGGAGATACGCGGTACGTGGCAAATACACACATCAAAAGAAGTTTTGCATCACCCCGGTTCCCAGAACTCCTGAATATAGACGTTGACTGTGGATATTGTGTCAGAGATAAAGTCTCTTTCACGGTTCAGATATGTCACTAAACCCGCCCAAAGATGCAGACAACTATGCATGAGCAGCTCCTATTAGACGGAGGGGGTCCGACAGCCGATCAGTTCCAATCTTCCCACCAGGAAGGAGGTACAAGGCTCGTGTTGTCTGTAGTTCAACCATGCCTAGACGGCCGATAGCGCAGTTCGATCGCGTCCGCATTGTTAATTTGTGCCAGGAAGGGCACTCAACAAGGGAAGCTTCCAGGCGTCTCGGAGTGAACAAAAGAGATGTTGTTCGGACATGGAGGAGATACAGAGAGACAGGAACTGTCGATGAGATGGCTCGCTCAGGCCGCCCAAGGGCTACTACTGCAGTCGATGACCGCTACCTACGGATTATGGTTCAGAGGAACCCTGACAACAACGCCACCATGTTGAATAATGCTTTTCATGCAGCCACAGGACGTCGTGTTACGACTCAAACTGTGCGCAATAGGCTGCATGATGCGCAACTTCACTCCCGACGTCCATGGCGAAGTCCATCGTTGGAACCACAAGACAATGCAGCGCGGTACAGATGGGCCCAACAACATGCCGACTGGACCGCTCAGGATTGGCATCACCTTCTCTTCAATTATCAGTGTCGCATATGTCTTCAACCAGAGAATCGTCGGAGACGTTTTTGGAGGCAACCCGTTCAGGCTGAACGCCTTAGACACATTGTGTGGCGAGTGCAGCAAGGTGGAGGTTCCATGCTGTTTTGAGGTGGCATTATGTGGGGCCGATGTACGGCGCTGGTCATGGTAGGCACCGATAGTGCAACCATATCGGCAGCATATTGGCGAGGCATTCGTCTTCATGGACGACAATTCGTGGCCCCATCGTGCACATCTTGTGAATGACTTCGTTCAGGATAACGACATCGCTCGACTAGAGTGGCCAGCACGTTCTCCAGACATGATCCCTATCGAACATGCCTGGGATACAGTGAAAAGGGCTGTTTACGGACGACGTGACCCACCAACGATTCTGAGGGATCTACACTGAATCACCGTTGAGGAGTGGGACAATCTGGAGCAACAGTGCCTTGATGAATTTGTGGATAGTATGCCACGACGAATACAGGCATTCATCAATGCAAGAGGACGTGCTACTGGGTTTTAGAGGTACCAGTGTGTACACCAGTCTGGACCACCACCTCTGAAGGCCTCACTGTATCGTGGCACAACATGCAATGTTGGTTTTCATGAGCAATGAAAAGGGCGGAAATGATGGTTATCTCTATTCCTATTTTCTGTACAGGTTCCGGAAGTCTCGGAACCGAAGTGATGCAAAACTTTTTTTTGATGTGTGTATTACACACATAACAGCTGTCTCTCATAATATATTTAGGTTAGTAGTGTTTTTGCTTTGTGTGATGATATTCTGCTTGCTATGGCTTTATTTATCGAGTGTGATCTTTTATTCTAGTTCACTGTTGCTCTTTGAGTTCACGTATTGTCATTTTGTCATTTCGAGGTAGTGATTGGAGTTGTCGACACTCCGAAAGGGAGTGCCATACGGAGAAATCGGAAACATTTCCGGCATGCTCTTCTGTTTGAGTTCAGGAGAGGGGTGACAGCAACGGAGGCAGCCAGGAACATTTGCGCCGTGTAGACGATAATGCCAATAGACAGAGCACGGCAAGAAAATGGTTTTCTGTTTTAAGCAGGGTCGTTTTGACATTAGTGACTCTCCACGTTCAGGAGGACCTTCGGGGTCTGATGAAGAGCCTTTAAAAGCATTAATCCACAGCGATCCACATCATTGTATTCGACACCTGGCGTATGTGATGAACTGTGAACATTCCACCATCGTGCGACATTTGAATGCAATGGGGAAGGTTCAAAACTAGGGTGTATTGGTACCGCATGCTCCGAGCCAAAATCAGAAAAATCAGTGGGTGGCCATATGTGCATCTGTACTTGCTCGTTATCAATTGGCTTGTGAATAGCACGGACCATTTCTAACCTGTATCGTTACTGGAAACGAGAAATGGAGTCTTTACGCCAACATAAGGAAAAGAAGGAATGGTTGAGCCCAAAGAAAGCAGCAGCTGCCCGCTGAAACCTGCGCGCATTCATAAAAGATAATTTTATGCCTCTGGTGGAACAGCGACGTCCCCGGGCGTAACCATCATCGCTGTCTTTTATTGCCAACAACTGAGAGGTCCTGCGGACGCAATCCAAGAACAACGACCTGAAAGACTGGGTGAAGTGATGCTAGTCCACGGTAACGCCAGCCCGCATTCTGGTAGACTGACAAAAAACACTATACAGGAGCTAGGAAGGGAAGTCATTCTGCACCTACCTTATTCGCCTGATCTTGAGCCCTCAGAGTATCACCTCGGACGAAAATGCGCTCCGAACATGCCTCGACGAGGTCTTCGCCTTAAAGCCCTATGATTTCTAGAGTCGCGAAATCCAGAAGTTACCCCAGCGTTCGCAGGCTGATGTAAAGAGTGAAGGAGAGTACAATTATTATTGATGACTAAAGTGTCTGTTAGATGCATCTATTGTGTTTATTGAACTTATGGAAAAGCGCTACGAACTTACGCACCAACATAATAGAAACTGAATAACTACACTCCTGGAAATGGAAAAAAGAACACATTGACACCGGTGTGTCAGACCCACCATACTTGCTCCGGACACTGCGAGAGGGCTGTACAAGCAATGATCACACGCACGGCACAGCGGACACACCAGGAACCGCGGTGTTGGCCGTCGAATGGCGTTAGCTGCGCAGCATTTGTGCACCGCCGCCGTCAGTGTCAGCCAGTTTGCCGTGGCATACGGAGCTCCATCGCAGTCTTTAACACTGGTAGCATGCCGCGACAGCGTGGACGTGAACCGTATGTGCAGTTGACGGACTTTGAGCGAGGGCGTATAGTGGGCATGCGGGAGGCCGGGTGGACGTACCGCCGAATTGCTCAACACGTGGGGCGTGAGGTCTCCACAGTACATCGATGTTGTCGCCAGTGGTCGGCGGAAGGTGCACGTGCCCGTCGACCTGGGACCGGACCGCAGCGACGCACGGATGCACGCCAAGACCGTAGGAACCTACGCAGTGCCGTAGGGGACCGCACCGCCACTTCCCGGCAAATTAGGGACACTGTTGCTCCTGGGGTATCGGCGAGGACCATTCGCAACCGTCTCCATGAAGCTGGGCTACGGTCCCGCACACCGTTAGGCCGTCTTCCGCTCACGCCCCAACATCGTGCAGCCCGCCTCCAGTGGTGTCGCGACAGGCGTGAATGGAGGGACGAATGGAGACGTGTCGTCTTCAGCGATGAGAGTCGCTTCTGCCTTGGTGCCAATGATGGTCGTATGCGTGTTTGGTGCCGTGCAGGTGAGCGCCACAATCAGGACTGCATACGACCGAGGCACACAGGGCCAACACCCGCCATCATGGTGTGGGGAGCGATCTCCTACACTGGCCGTACACCACTGGTGATCGTCGAGGGGACACTGAATAGTGCACGGTACATCCAAACCGTCGTCGAACCCATCGTTCTACCATTCCTAGACCGGCAAGGGAACTTGCTGTTCCAACAGGACAATGCACGTCCGCATGTATCCCGTGCCACCCAACGTGCTCTAGAAGGTGTAAGTCAACTACCCTGGCCAGCAAGATCTCCGGATCTGTCCCCCATTGAGCATGTTTGGGACTGGATGAAGCGTCGTCTCACGCGGTCTGCACGTCCAGCACGAACGCTGGTCCAACTGAGGCGCCAGGTGGAAATGGCATGGCAAGCCGTTCCACAGGACTACATCCAGCATCTCTACGATCGTCTCCCTGGGAGAATAGCAGCCTGCATTGCTGCGAATGGTGGATATACACTGTACTAGTGCCGACATTGTGCATGCTCTGTTGCCTGTGTCTATGTGCCTGTGGTTCTGTCAGTGTGATCATGTGATGTATCTGACCCCAGGAATGTGTCAATAAAGTTTCCCCTTCCTGGGACAATGAATTCACGGTGTTCTTATTTCAATTTCCAGGAGTGTATATAGAACAGTGCCGAAATAGCATCCATCACCTCTTCTCTGTTGATTCGTCGCACATCCAGTTCCAACACTCTGACACCAAGAAAGCGTTGCACATTCCCACGACACCGCTCTGTTCCCTCATTAGCGCAACCTACTTTTGGCTGTATTACAACTGGCGGAAGCCTGTCCAATTCCAAAAAGAACACTCCCCGTCTCCCGGGTGCACAACCGTAGCTCACCTTCTCCGTGTTCGCAAACATGACCGGCAGAGCATTGCTGAGTCTACATTCAGTATTACACGGCAGAAAGATTTTAGTAGACCGTGAAGGACCCGTCTGAAGGTAGGCAAACCCCATCCAAGGTGTGTAGAGGAAGTTGCCTAACCGTTAGGCTGTAGAGCATCCGCCAGTCTAAACTGACGCCGAGGTTTCTGACACGTACATTTGCAACGGGCTCAACAAAGCTGCGTGGGTGTTGCTGAACTGGGGGTTCTTAGGGGGAACCTTTGCAGTTTTATACACACACTTATTAATGTTGCACACCCGTGTGATCACGCCAGAGGACGGCGGAAAACAAGAGGCTTGAAGAAGTATAATTACCGTTTGCTGCTTCGGATCACGTCTAGATTTTCTTCAATCGTTTGGAACGGTCCCTAGTGGTTCCAATCTCATGAGAGCAAATACTATTCAAATGTTCAAATGTGTGTGACATCTTATGGGACTTAACTGGTGAGGTTATCAGTCTCTAAGCTTACACACTACTTAACCTAAATTATCCTGAAGGACGAAGACTGTAGTGTAACGACGTAAGTTTCTTATAAATGATTTTCTTTCGACATATGACCGTGTGTAGACTTCGTCACCTACGTCAGTTACAACCCACTTCAAAATTATTTATATTCTTTTTAAATTTGTCTCAGAATGGTTCTTGAACGAAACTGTAAAACATCATTTGAGTCGTATGCACAGAATTACGTCACTGGGGCCAATTGGTTTGCGTAAACTTTTTCAATTTTAGATGTCGTTTGTTTCTCCTCAGAAATTATATTGATACACGTTATCTGATTTAATCGATAATAGAACCACATTGAATAAACTTTTTGAGATTCAAAGTCGCGATGAACTCTGTCAAGATCCAATAATCTTGTCAAATATATTATTAATTCATTGACATAATTCTTCATAAATAAATCCTCGGAACACGTATTTCAACTTTAGTAGCATCCACTAGTTTATTATCTTCCTACATACAGACGTGAACCTGAGCCTTGACGAGACAAAACTAACAGTATCAATAAGATTAAACTCTCTACGACGTCATTGTTGTACAAAACATTACAAATTAGTCATTTTCAATTTTTAGAAGCACGACGCAACAAATCGGTTTCAGAATCTTCTGTGGCTCTTTGGCTGTCGACCCGCGACGTATAGTGGCCAGCAATTTTCTCTCCGGTCCCGGCAACGAAGATGCTGTCTCCGTTCGTTGCGCCGCCCTCTCCGTACATGAAACATAAAAAAAGTACAAAAACTTTAGACACTTCACAACCATTACAAATATTACAAAAAATACATAAACAAAACTAAATTAAACTTATATTCACCTGCAAACTGGGCTGACACTGGTGGAGGGGTGACGCTTCAATTTCGTTCCACTACAAGACACACACCCATGCCCGAGGGAGGACTCGACCCTCCGCCAGAATCAGCCGCACAGAGCATGACTGCAGCGCCTCAGACCGCTCGGCTAATCCCGCGCGCAAATACTGTGGCGACGGTGCACTCCAGTGCGTGCTTCATTGGTGGCAGCTCCATTATGTCCTTAGAGAAGGGCTGAAACGGCTCAAGATCACAGCAGAGTCAAAGATTCTCAACAGCATCTTCTTGTTGCTAATCGCACTGCGAACTGCCGTCTTCGACAGGAAATGTGTGGGAATCGATGCTGCAGGGAAACGGCTGGTTTCATTGGCACCCTTTTTGCCAACCTCTGAGGCCTTTACTTGTCGATTCTGAGCGGCGCTGTGTCTGAAGCGTTTTCCTCGACCACAAATAGAAATCCGCATTGTTTCAACGCTGGGCGTTGCGGCTTAACCTCCGTGGCGGAGGCATCAAAAGAGAGGATGAAATGTGGGTAAGAGAGGATGCGACGACCTTGCCGTCGTGTGACAGGTCAGCAGTGGCGTTGGACAGGAGTGAGGTAAAGTTTGGTGACAATGTAACAAAGTTAACCCACACTCCAGACTTCTCAGCTCTGGCTGCTTCTCTTCCACGTGCCGACAACTTCCTGACTAAAGCGTTCCCGAGAACTAGGATGACGTAGCAGGGCGGCACGCTTTTGTACCATTATAGAGGAAGATTTTAGCCTAATTTCAAGCTTACGCGTTGCAATAGGACGCAGTTATGGGGTTTCGAAAAAAGCTATTCTTTAATTTTGCTGTGCGGTGTAGAAGAAGATGTTCAGTCCAGGTGTTGGCATCTTCTCGAATTCTGTGGAGTGCAACTCCGCGAAACACGAAGTCATCATAGAATTCTGCTACTACCCATTTTGCGTGGTTGCTTGAAGTTGGTTGAATGAACACTCTGCCAGGCACTTAACTGTGTGCTGCAGAGTAATCACGTAGGTGTAGATCCAACGTGTGGGAGTGGGGAGTTCTGGTGCCGTCCTGTAGCAGCGTCGGCCAGAGAAGAGCCCTCCCCTATTGCAGTGGGCTGGACGCGGCTGCTTCGTTCGTCTGCCTCAATCGATCACGTAACGCGAATGTCTCTATGGCAACGCATAAAGTATGTTATACAAGTCACATTAGCAGCTTCGGTTTACTACAATCATCACAGTTGTTTCAAATAAAAATAGAAAAAATAGAAAGAAACAGTAATGTGACAATAAGACTAAATACACAGAAGACCTACGACTACATGAAAAGATAACATCTTTATCACTCGTATATACCAGCAATAAAGTACACGAAAGTGAAGACTGTTTTGAAGACCACACTGATCTAGCGGGCGCGGGCCGTTGCCTCCCTCCAGCCTCTGAACTGACCCACCCAGTTACTTATATGGGGACCTGCTGTTTGACATCGACTAACATTGCCAGAGGTGAAAGAAGTGACGAGTGACAGATAAAAATCCTAGGATTGACTGGGGTTCTAACCATAGAATTTTGGACCAGTAATCTGGCACTTTTTGTCGTTATCGTTTGTTGCATTTTTTTTCGGGTGGACGTCCCATGACACCTGTTCAAGGTCATCCTTGAGCCATTCACTCCTTTTTATTACGGAGGACAGCTAACCCTCTGATCGAACACGGTGAGCTACCCTGTTGGGGACCAATCAGTTACCGCGCCACACACACAGCTGACATTAAACGTATTCGGGTACAAACATTATCGAAATAAACCAACAATGAGTCGAAATTAGAATAAAAGGTTTAAAATGTGATGTACTGTAGAATCAATTGCCAGAAAGCCTTCCTGTATGACAAGGCGAATAAAACACACCCCTATGTGAAGGTGGTCAATTGAACAATTATTATTTTATAAAAACCCCGGTATTCGGTAGTGTATTATGAGTAGAGTGCAGATAGCACCATGCTGCGACCTCCCTGTAAGCTATTTCGTCATTCTGTGGAGCCGATTGCAGAAGGAAGCCCCAATCTCATGCCGCGTGTGTACGGCCGCTGTTCATACTTGTGAGAGTCGACGCTCAAGTTAAACTCGTGCTCTTCGTTAAGCTGTTCCCTGGTTGGCATTGTCTGTTGACATAGCTCTCTGTTCCTTCCAGTAGCTCCAATAATCGCCCATTCGATGCCCTTTTGTAACACCTGCATATTACCCCGCATATTTCTTGCTACATGTTTTTTCTTACCCACATGAATACCAATGCGGTCCTATGTTGGTTGGTTGGGTTGGGTTGTTTTGGGGGAGGAGACCGCACAACGAGGTCAGCGGTCTCATCGGATTAGAGGAGGATGGGGAAGGAAGTCGGCCGTGCCCTTTGAACGTCCTATGTTGCTGTGCATTTGTTCCTTGAAGCGAGTCTTGAACCTCCTTCCAGTCTGACGGATGTAAGACTTAATCGTTCTCGTTGTGGCGTGGCCTGCAACCAGTGGTGCCCTTTGTCTGAAATCCAGTTCAACTTTACTCTTTCTGAAAGTCTGCACAATTCTGTCGGAAAAGTGCACCATTGTGTGACACACTAACAAACCTCTTGTCTGCTGTATCTAATGTTTTCTGACTGTGAAATATTTTTGACCTTAATGCTTAAATGGCTCCTACTCTGTAGTGAAAGAGAGCAGAACTGTATCGTCTACTTCCTATACAAGTAGGAAGTAGTTGCCTCTCCTAGACTATGGCCCCAGTGCGTAACCGCACGGCCTCTTAGATGGTCCGTGTCGGCGTACCTCTGACCACTAGAGGTTTATGTTATGGAGCGTCAGCAGCTTAGGGGAAGCGGAACGGGTCATCAGCTCCCTAGAACATAGAACTACTTAAACCTAACTAACCTAAGGACATCACACACATCCATGCCCGAGGCAGGATTCGAACCTGCGACCGTAGCAGTCGCGCGGTTCCAGACTGTAGCGCGTAGAACCGCTCGGCCACCACGGCCGGCGAATAGTAATTTTAGATTTCTGTTGACATCTCTTCTTTCCTTCATTAAAAAATAAGATAATGACTTTTATTTAACAAGTTGTGGTGAAATAATAGACTTCGGGTCTTTGCTGTGACAGTAATTTTACACTTGTATTCAGCTAATTATCCACTAGCAACTGAGACGGAGTGGTTTCTCAGTTAACCGTGTTTATTATTCGCGGTGTACTATTTAAGCTGCTAGTGTGGATTACGCTGTTCCATAGGAATGATGCGACTGAAAACCATTCGAGAGAGCGACTGCAAGTTCAACTCACTCCTAAGTAACACAGCTCCACAATTACCGCACAGAGACAGTAATCGAATTCGAGATTGTGGTTTCTTTTTTTCCGTTTGTTTTATGCAGAAAATAGCCGTGCAGTTTCTAAGGGAGAAATCCGTATTCGAAGCGGTGCATTTGCCCAGTGTATCAGCAACGTAGTCATGAAATTGTAATTTTCGCAGAAATATTACATCTCCGCCGAGCGGCGTGGCCTGACTCCTTGCAAGCTCTGCCTGCCAGCCGGAAACTGCATTATTGAGACGCCCTCTCCGGGTAAGCGGTCTCGCTAGGTCGCTCGCTCTTTCTATTTGGCCCCCTTTTAAAATTTCACGATCCGTTTACGGGCGCTTGCCGCTCACTGGTACATACCAGAGTCCGCTGTACGGTGTGCTGCTGTCTGCGCACTGAGTCCTCACTATGAGACAAACCGTGCTAGGGCTGGAGGGCGTCTGCAGGGACTTACTGGCCATTCCCGCCTCTCTCACTTGAAACAGTCACCTGTGAAAACTTCACGTCTGTCTCGCGAACCAGATAGTGTCACACGTGTTTTTGGATCCGTCCGACAACGGAAGGGAACCAACCCTGGAGGCTTCCATGATCTAGGACAAAATCTGGTCACGCCGCATTGGTAATACCAGGTTAACCCAGAGCTTCCCATTGCCTAACAAATCGCCCCACATTGTAGTTGTGCGCACTTACAGTCACTTCAACAAGAAAGTTTACGCCGTTATGTGTATGAAATAAAAGACACTATTATAAATATATGTTTACATGGACATTCGTGTTGCTACTAATTGCACAATTACCTAATAGTTAATACAATCGCCGCCGTTATCGATTATACCTTGTCACCTTTTTGGCATGCTTTTAACTACATTTCTGCATATTCTCTCTCGGTAACGATATCCACATCGTCCTGATTTTGTATGACAGCTGCTTCAAAGTATATACTGGCTTACCTTTAAGCTTCAAGCTTCATCTCAATATATGACCAAACATTTGCGATAGGATTTGCATCCGGAGACAGGTGCTGGCCAATCCATCCTGGACACTCCATTGTCTTGTTTTCACGCTGTACAGAGGCGGCTGCGATATATCGCATCATTAGGCTCTTGAAGCACCCAGTTTCCCTGTTTCGAACCATATATCTTCTTAACAGACCTCAGAAGGCGTTTTTAATAAATATTCCACATTTTTCTGCATTTTAATTCGCTGTAAATATGAAACTTCCTGGCAGATTAAAACTGTGTGCCGGAGCGAGACTCGAACTCGGGACCTTTGCCTTTCGCGGGCAAGTGCTCTACAACTGAGCTACCCAAGCACGACTCACGCCCTGACCTCACAGCTTTACTTCTGCCAGTAAAGCTGTGAGGACGGGGCGTGAGTCGTGCTTTGGTATCTCAGTGGTGGAGCACTTGCCCGCGAAAGGCAAAGGTCCCGAGATCGAGTCTCGGTCCGTCACACAGTTTTAATCTGCCAGGAAGTTTCATATCAGCGCACACTCCGCTGCAGAGTGAAAATCTCATTCTTCGCTGTAAATAAGTGCAAATTGCCAAACCATTCAACTGTCACACTGTGCAAAAGCACATTGATTACAGATTGGAGACCAGTACCAGAGATGACACTGTGGATGTTTTAAAGTTGTAGCGTACACTTTTTTGTGGAACTGACTGTACGGTCAGCAGCTCATATCCAGGTGGATTGCCCCCTACTTTTGGCCTTCTGCTAAGTATTGACTTCCGGTCTCAATGGCTGTAATATTGGCGAAGGATTCACGGGTGGTTAAAATGGTTCTCAGTTTTCTCCGTGAAAGTGGTTTTTATTCTCAGTTATAAGGTTTTAATCTCCCTCTGGACCCGGGGCAGGGTAGTCGGGGACGTGGCGTCTCCCGCTGTATGCTACGTCTGGGAGATACCCGACCCCACCTCCTCGACCAGGTTACTTTTCCATCTCTCCTTTGTTTTAGTCACTTTTAGATTCTGTATGCCTCTTTTCTGCCGCACCCAGTTCTCTATTCTGGGTGTCGCTCTTTGTTGAATAGCGGGCGCTCTTGACTGTAATGAATTAGGCCCGATAGCTGTGGGTGGGACGTTGGCTGTCACATGCAGAGTCTCGGGAACGCCCACTCGCTGAATTCCCTGCCTCCTTCATCTTATGTCCATTACATTTTTAGTCTTCTCGCTTTTACTGTTATGAATCTCCCTACTAGAGCAGAGAACGTCCTCGGTGGATGTCTCTACTTCCGGATGCACCATTCTTGGACCGAGGGACTGATGACATTGTTGTCTGGTCCCTTATCCCCTCTCCCCACCATCCCAATTAACTAACCAACGAAAATTGGCCACTCGCCCTGTGCTGGGTAACTGCTTTTGTTCAGCAGAGAGGACAGCCAATGCTTGTTTGGACTCTGATCATGAGACTTCCGTATCCTTCAGTCCAATACTCACCACAAAGTACATCCGTTTACAGCTAGCGTGAAAGAGGCCAGAGCTTCCCGAAAGGTTAGAAGCAACTCAGAGACGCACTACTAGATTTGTTACCGGTAGTTTTGAACAACACGTAAGTGTTATGGCGATGCTTCCGGGCCGGCCGAAGTGGCCGTGCGGTTAAAGGCGCTACAGTCTGGAACCGCAAGACCGCTACGGTCGCAGGTTCGAATCCTGCCTCGGGCATGGATGTTTGTGATGTCCTTAGGTTAGTTAGGCTTAACTAGTTCTAAGTTCTAGGGGACTAATGACCTCAGCAGTTGAGTCCCATAGTGCTCAGAACCATTTGAACCATTTTTTTGATGCTTCCGGTAATCAAATGGGAATTCCTGGAGGGGAGGCGACACTCTTCTCGAGAAACACTACTGAGAAAATTTAGAGAACTGGCGTTTGAAGCTGACTGCAGAACGTTTCAACTGCCGTCAACGTACTCTGCTCGTAAGGCCCACGAAGACAAGATTCAAGAAATTAGGGCTCATACGGAGCCATATAGACAGTCTTCTTTCTCTTGCTATTTGCGAGTGGAACGGGAAAGGAAATGACTGTTAGTGGTACAGGGTACCCATCCTCATGGACCGTACGGTGGCTCTAGGAGCATCTATGTAGACGTAGATGAAACACTTGTTACTATCCTTATCTGGTAAACAGAGCAGTGCCTAAAATGGTCCTAACTTCTTCCTCTTTACTGATTCTTTCTGATTTACTACTGCTATTCGTTTAAGACAGTTTATCTAGAAGTTGCAGGGACTGTCATTTGGATACGTGTTGTATAATGATTTACACAGTGGTTGGTTCGGGGAGGGGGCCAGACAGCGCAGTCATTCGTCCCATCGAAATAGGGAACGATGGGGAAGGAAATCGGCCGTGCCCTTTCAAAGGATAGCTTCCCCCACCTTGTCAATTAGCTCGTAAAATTTGAAAGTGCCTCACTGCACGTAACACATAATGGTTCTGTAGCAAAACGCTCACCATACACCTCCTAAACTACAAAATTGTTAAGGCTTTCGTGGCCACTTGTTGACAAACTGCCTATTGGCTTCTGTCTCGGGTTCTTTGGCCGACGTTCATCTAATGATTTTTCTGCCGTTTCGCCAGCACGAGTGGCTGGCATTGTCAAAGCTTCACGCTCCACCGGCAATGGATGGTGAAGCTTTGACAATGCCAGCCACTCGTGCTGGCGAAACGTCAGAAAAATCATTAGATGAACGTCGGCCGAAGAACCCGAGACAGAAGCCATTAGGCACCTCCTAAACTGTTGGGATTAAAGCGCCACACTCCCGTCCATTTAATCCAGCCCTTAGACAGTTCGAGTATTCCTGTCCCGAACTAATATGTCTCTAATATTGTCTGGTAGACTGTGTCCATCTCTAAGAAAGGTTGACTGAGTTCGCAGGCATGGGACACAAGAACACTTCAAATACATACAAAATAAGTACATATAAGTGAGACATATGACAGGTAATATATCTAGAAATGTTATGTAGCAAGAGCTGCTGTAACAATATATAACTCTGGGTTACTGTTTTCGATTGAAGATGGATGTGTGAGTAGGCAGTGCAACCTTGTTATATGAAAACGTCTTTCACCAAACTAGAAAATTTGGTGCGTATTGGCTTCTTATTGAAAGCAATTTAGATCTGTTAGAATTCAGGACGCCCTTGATGCAAAACTTCAATTATTAAGCAGTGCAGTCAACACACCAATAAACGGACCTTACTGGAATAAAATTAACGCCAGCACTGAAGATTGAGTGGTGACCCTCTAACACCAATAATCGGTACTGTTGTGTATAATCCGTACAAGTTCTCTGTTGACATTGTACACAAGTCTATCTGCATAGTCAAGAGCTTTGGTAGTGTAAATATGTAATGCTTACGTTGTTTTGGCGTTTTAAGAAATTGTATTATAACTTTTGTATGTAATACTCTGTGAGTGTAATAACTTGTACAAACTCGGTACGTTTTACTGGTCCCTCAGCAGGGCAGCTAAATGTGAAACCTGTAGTAAAGCCCCACCGCTACGGGAGTAGTTTGGCGAGACTGGAAAAGGTCGACTTGGCACGCAAGGCGATGGATTACTCTGTGGCGAGTTGTGACTGTGATACTGAGTGGTCGGAGGAAGCCTTGGTCAGCTATTGTGGTTAATTTGGCTGTATAAATTGAGGCAAGAAGAGCTTGCGACCACATAAATTAGCCTCGGATGGAATTTAAAATGGCCTGTTGACCATCGTATCATTATTGGCCCTGTTTGGTTAAATACACGACGCCAGGAAGAGTTATATCAGCGTGCGAATAACATCAAGAACAATGGTTGCTCTACCGCCAATTTTATAGCCACTGTGATTCACCACAAGCGCCACTACCTTCAACAGAACTGTTTTTTAAATATGTACACTACATCCAAGGGATCAAGTATTATGTATTGAATAATAACTTTTTGTGTAACTTCTAACTTACGTGTGTGCCACCCGTGATTATCCCCAGTCACATTCCTAGACAGGACCCTTTCCAAGTGAATTAATTCCGAGTATCCTGTTTTTATTAAACTGACAATTAGTCAGTACTTATGTGGAGTATGAAGTGTGGTTATTTTTCTGTACAGTAGTGAATGATTTACACCACATAATTTTTCATCTTAAAGTTTACTAAAGTGTGGTCATAAAGAAAGCTATTCATTAAATAAGAAGCTGTCATTAAAATAATCAATGACAAAAACATAAAGTGCTTATCACTGTCTGTAAGTAAAAGTTATAAAGAGACAGCAGTATTATTTCACCTTGAATAGGTTTGTAAACTTGCAATTGTTTGTTTTTTGTATATGCTGTTTTAAAGTAGTTTTTCAAGTTACGTAGTCATTTACAAAACCAGTTTGAGTCCACTGAGAGACTAGTTGCTAGGTCCCATTGTTAAGTGTTGCATACCAATGCAATCAAAAGCCAAAAACAAAAACAGGTCCTCTTCAGGGCCCACCCTGACGATCGTCAGCCTGAACGTCGAGGGAATCACCAAGAATAAGGAGGATGTAATATCGCAACTATGCCGATCAGAAAAGTGGGACGTACTGTGCCCGCAGGAAACGCATAGAGATGAAACAGCAAACAGACCCAATATCAAAGGAATGCGCTTGGCAGTAGAAGCACCTCACAGAAGATATGGGAGCGCAATATTTACTAGACCCGAGATGCTGCTCTCTTCCACGAGTAAGACAACCACCAACAACATTGAAGTGTTAGCGATAGAGAGTGGATCATTTACAATATGCTCCGTATATAAACCCCCCGACCAGAACTTACACACTTCAACGCCAGAAAGCTTCAACAACCAAAGGACACAATTCGTTGTGGGCGACTTTAACAGCCACAGCACCACCTGGGGCTACGACGAGACAGACGCCAATGGTCAGTTGCTAGAACAATGGGCTGAGGCAAATAACCTCTCACTTCTCCACGACCCCAAGCTCCCCTGCTCCTTCAACAGCAAAATTTGGAAGCGAGGTTACAATCCCGATATTTGTTTCGTCAGCCGGAACATCTACGACACCTGCTGCAAAAGAGTATATGATGCAATCCCAAAGACACAACATCGACCTATTGGAATCCAAGTCTACTCAACAATCAAAACAACCAAAATACCTTTCCGTAGGAGATTCAACTTTAAAAAGGCTGGGTGGTCAGAATATTCCCACGCGCTGGATGAGGAATTAGCCAGTCTGACCCCAACACCAAATAATTACCTTACCTTTGTTGAGACTTTGCGAAAGATATCTAGACAATATATTCCTAGGGGTTGCAGACAACACTATATCCCAGGGCTCTCAAATGCCTCAAAAGGACATCCTGGAGAAGTATCAAGTATTGTTCGCGGAAGACCCATTCAGCGACGAAACCATCACCTGTGGCACAGCTTTAATGTCAGCCCTCAGCGAGGCATGCGAGAAGAAGTGGATAGCAACCCTAGAAAGAATGGATATGTCCCACAGTAGCAAAATAGCCTGGAACCTGATTAAGAAACTGGATGGTGACCCAAGGCTAAGCAAGGCCCTGTCCAACGTAACTCCAAACCAGGTGGCCAACCAACTCCTTCTAAACGGCAAGTTCAACTCCAAACGTCAGAAAACTAAAATCACACGCCTACTGCCAACGGAAAACACCAACTTCCAGAAACCATTTAGCATGAGAGAGTTGAACAATGGCATAAATACCATCAAGAATGGGAAAGCCGCTGAGTTTGATGATATTTGCGTGGAACAGATTAAAAACTTCGGCCTTGGCGCCAGGGACTGGATACTTGGACTTTTTAACGTGTGCCGTGAAACCTCTCAAATCCCGAAACTGTGGAGGAAGTCAAAAGTGGTGGCTCTCCTTAAACCCGGGAAGGACCCAGAGTCTCCGAAGAGCTATCGACCCATAAACCTTCTCTGCCATCTGTTTAAGCTCTATGAAAGATTGATCCTCAACAGAATAGAGAAGATCGCTGACTCGAAGCTAATTCCACACCAAGCAGGTTTTAGACCTGGAAAGTCCTGTACCAGTCAAATTCTAGCATTGACGGAACATATCGAGGACGGGTTTGAGAATAAACTAATCACCGGGCTGGCACTAGTCGACCTAAGTTCCGCCTATGATACAGTACATCAGCGGACACTACTGCATAAAACCTACGAGACCCTGAAAGACTACCACCTAGTCAAGATAATCGAATCCCTGCTCCAAAATAGACAGTTCTTCGTAATGCTTGAGGGGAAAAAGAGTCGATGGCGGAATCAGAAAAATGGGCTCGCCCAAGGGAACGTGTTGGCGCCAATCCTATTCAACATATATACAAATGACCAACCAACTCCAGACAAAACTAAAACTTCTGTATATGCAGACGACCTGGCAATAACAGTTCAAGGCAACAGGTTTGAAGGCATCGAGGAGAAACTAGAAACCGCCCTTTCTATAATGTCAACCTACTACAAAAAGAATTATCTAAAGCCCAATCCCTCCAAAACTCAAGTGAGTGCATTCCATCTGAACTCGAGGCAGGCAAAGTACAGGCTCAGTGTTACCTGGGATGGGACATTACTAGAACACACACATACTCCCACCTACCTTGGCGTCGTGCTGGACAGAACATTGACAGACAAATATCATTGCGAAAAAACACGCAAAAAAGTAGAAGCAGGAAATTCCCTAATAAGAAAGCTGTCCAACAGCAAATGGGGTGCCAAACCTACCGTGGTCAGAACTTCAGCCCAAGCCTTGTGCTTCTCAACTGCCGAATATGCCTGCCCGGTATGGTGCAGATCCGCCCACGCAAAAAAGGCAGATATTAGCTTGAATGAGACATGCAGGATAGTGACAGGCTGCATGAAACCAACCCCCACAGAAAATCTTCACAGGGCCGCAGGTTTCACAAACCCTGACTCACGTAGGAAAGCCCATGAACATACCGAGAAGCTAAAACAAACCTTTGATGCTCGTCACTCAATATTTGGCCTAGAGTGTGGCCCCAGCAAACTCAAATCCAGACGCCGTTTCCTAAGTTGCGCCTTAGATGAGCCCCCCATCTACTATCCACTAAGAGAGGACCCACCAAGCGGCGTTTCTGGTGATTGGAAAACCTGGAGAATGCTTAACCGCATCAGAACTGGGGTAGCTCCTGTGAAATCTAATCTGACCAAATGGAGTTTGTTGGACGAAAATGACGACAAATGCGACTGCGGCACTCGACAGGACATGGAACATCTTCTACAATGCCCAGCCTGCCCCCACAGATGCACCCTCGACGATCTATGGTTGGCTAAAGAAGAAGCATAGGACATTGCCCAATATTGGGCAAACAAATCGTAGTTTCCGGACACGAAAAAGTAAAGTAAAGTAAGTTAAGTGTTGAAATAATTTTGCGTTACTCATTTATCATTATACTTAAAGTTGTTACTAAAGGCATTCGCTACTTTCTCCAATTTGTATGTTACTATTTACAACTGATTATGATTCTACAAACTATACCGGTTTCAGATATCTCATAAGCTACTTAACTAGTGTGATAAAAGAAAGTAAAGGCTCCTTCCGAGCAAGTGTAGCAATCAGGACAAACATTTATTCTACACCAAAACTTTTCTTATAAATAATAAATTGCACTGCCCATTTGAATAGAGCAGTCCAACGGCATTGTCACAGTGGTAACACCGATTCCCGTCAGATAACCGAAGTTAAGCGCTGTCGGGCTGGGCTAGCACTTGGATGGGTGACCATCCGGTCTGCCGAGCGCTGTTGGCAAGCGGGGTGCCCTCAGCTCCTGTAAGGCAAACTGAGGAGCTACTTGACTGAGAAGTAGCGGCTTCGGTCACGGAAACTGACATACGGCCGGGAGAGCGGTGTGCTGACCATATGCTCCTGCATATCCGCATCCAGTGACGCCTGTGGGCTGAGGATGGCACGGCGGCCGGTCGGTACCGTTGGGCCTTCATCGCCTGTTCGGGAGGAGTTTAGTTTATTTGCATACAGTAATTTCATGTGCAAATGTACGAAGCCCATAATAGTCAGTACTGCTTCAAATCATGATCTTTATTGTGATAGTTAATTAAAATAAAGTACTTCATGCTACTGCCAGTTAGACCTTGTTAGAAGGCTCATATATCCTGCATTTGTTCATTATATTGCATAGTTTTGCCTATGAAGTGTTATTGTGAGTCAGTGTGCACTGCTGCATTTATTGGCCATTCTGTGTTCTGCATAAAGGTTAACTGTTGTTTGAGATTAACTGTCCTAGAAGAGATTAGTTAGGACATGAAGTGAGGTTAGTTTTCTTATGTGAAGTTTATTCCCGCTTTGCCATAAAACTTGATACCACATTGCCTACTTAGGTTGGGGACTGCACGTATATATATAATTACAATTTACTTTCCTATTAGTAGAACGTCAATTCAAAACCTGTTTGCTTTGCAGTTGTTAGTGTTACACTTACTTCGCGATTACGAAATTGTAGTCCGATTTTTTGTCATTAGGTACAGTCACGGTCAGGCCACACCCTTCACAGAAGGTTAACATTATCTGCGATTGACAATTTGGTAAGGGCCGGTAGTGTTACAACCCGGCTTGAAATAACGCAGTTGTAAACAGTTTCGACTTTGAGTCGTCGTTTACTTATTATAAATACTTCCATCGTTTCACGAGGACCATCTTTAACAATGTTAGTTCACTGCATCAGTATCACAAAATCGTTCCATCTTTATCCTAACTATCTTCAAAATATCGCTAACTAAACTGTAACCGCTGGGTGAACACACTTTATGTGACAACTATGTAAAGTTCTGACACTGAAATTACCCTTAACAGCACAAATGTAACTTTATTTTTAGATGTTACTCAAGGAAACATGTTAAAAGGTAAACTGAAAATTGACTTGAACCTGCGTAACACACTTTAGTAGTATTTGTCTATAGGAGTGTATAAAATGTTGGTTGACAGTCGATATTGTGATGGGAGAAGTGTGCGCTCAGCAGCTTCCTGCCTGAGACGACGGACTACTGCTGCATCTAAGACAGTCGTTCGTAATTTTCAGCTTAACTCGTAGTTCCAACATAACACAGCTCACCATCGCTTCTGAACTGCCTCTTCGTAACATTATTCACAGATATTCGCTTGTCAGCTGTCAGTTCCAGTGATCTCTACGCTACCTGGATGTTGAACTTCAGCTGTCTGATCGTGCCAGTCATAGATGCTCATATTTTGTTTCTTGCCAAACTACAACATGGCTGCTTAGATGTGTCGCTAGAACACGAAAAGAAAACACTTTTCGATCCCACATGAACCTATTACATCACATGTTGACGTAAAGTTCAAGACAAGAAATAAGTCTCCAATTCTTCGTCACGTGCAGCTCGATGCAAATTTGTTTGCCAAATAACAACATGGCGGGCGATGCAGAGCTCTGTGTCAGTTCGTAACATTATTCGCAGATATTAATTTTCCTAACAGATCGAAGCTTCTAAAATTACAAGGAGATTACATACATTCATGCAATCAACATTATCCAATAAATAAGAATATTGATTGTATGTACTACATTACACTGCATATGGACATACAGTATCACAACAATCCAAGGTAGGTTACGTTCACAGAGAAAAGAGGAAAAAAAACGCAAATAGAAAAAAATACATATTGACTTCATTAATGTTTCACAGAAGTCTAAACGAATATTAGTATTAGTAGATGCAGAATGCAATAACATAAGCCAAGTAAACCTGTTACGGGGCGTGCCGTGTACACCATAGACTGATCTTCTCGGTGGACACGAGTGACCGATAAATTTGGAGGAGGACATCGTACCATTAGTCTGTATTTTAAAAGTGTACTTTATTAAGCACTCCTAGTTTAGAGAGTTCCTGAGTCTCAAGTGCAAGTGCAAGCATCACAAACCGTAATGACATGAAAAAGAAAATATAAAAGCCTGTACGACTGGACCCGTTGAAGTTTTGGCTCAAAATCGGTGGTCATCTGCAACAGAAGGAAACACGTCGTTCTCGTTAAAAAGAAATCGCCTGCCGTGGCTAGTTGCACACAGCACGGTTGTCAACGTGAACGATGTAAGTATGAAATGCATAGAGTTATATTCGGTTCGAGAACTACAGTAATAACACATAATTAAAAAGCTACACACAACCAGTCACAACGGAAGAGAAACCTCGCAGCCGGAATCCACACCTGGACCCAGCTGTCTACAGCAGCTCCATATCTTAACCAGTGTGGGCGAGAAAAATGTAACTGTCAGCCGAAGAGTCTACAGTCAAAGGATCTTGAAGTACTATCGATATACAATTTCAAAATAAATCTTTTTTGGTATAGTTATACGAGCACCTGCTGAAAAGTAATGCCTCCGAATTTTTTATGTGAAAACTCTTAGAACGTTTTAAAAAAACAAACGTTATTAACACTCTACGTCCTTGTTCTTCATGCCTACCTACATATTTATTTCTCAACACATCCACTCTGGTGAAGAGCACATTTCTTCCAACTATAGAACAGTTTGTTGGTGCCATCACTGTAGAATGTGACGGCACCTCACCTTTGCTTGGTCCGATTCATCACTTTCAAAGGGAAGTCTTTTTTTCTCTTTATTGTATTTCTATTTCCCCCCAGAGGGGGGGGAGGGGGGTTGGCGGCCTACAGATAAAGTTAAAAAACATAATGAGGAGATATAACAATAAAAAGAGGGATGAAATGGAGACTGTTTGAAACTGGTACATGACGAAAATGTTGTGAAGAAAACAAAAAGCAAAGAGGTCAGTGATGATGATTAAAAACACTTAGACAGGCACAATTAAAAAAGATGGCGACAGTGTGGTCTCTGTTAGCAGCACCATAAAAAGGGACACACAACACTGAACACTCACGGAAAACACTGCACTATAGAGTACAAAGGCATACAGGTATGGGGGAGGGGGGGAGAATCCAGACAGATGATGGGGTGAGAGAAAGGGGGAGAGTCCATGGAGGGAGAGGGCATAGAAAAAGGGGGGAGCAGTGCAGAGGCGAGAAAGGAGTGGGGAAGACAGTGGAGGGGAAAGAGAAAGGACTGGGAGATGAAGGGTGTAGAGGTGGAGGGTAGCAGGGACACAATGGTGAAGGTACAGCACGGGATGGGGGTTGGAGAGGAGAGGAGCAACCAAGGGATGAGGGGGATCAAGTCAGCAGGAGGTGTAGAGGACACGGACATGTTCGAGGAAAAGGAGCAGATGGGGGAAAGGAATCAGGTGATAGAGGATCCGCGTGGAGGACGGGAGGTGGATACGGAAGGTGAGGTGGAGTGCATGGCGCTCGAGGATCTGGAGGGACTTATAGAATTTGGGGTAGGAGTGGATATCCAGGCAGGACTGGCATAACAGAGGTTGGGATCTATTTAGGATTTGTAGGTGTGAAGGATGGTAGAGGAGTTCAACCGCCATATCCATCCAGAGAGGAGTATAAGGAGACGGAGGCAGTTGTGGGCCTTGTATTGGATAGAACGGAGATGAGGCATCCAGGTGAGGTGACGGTCAATGGTGAGTCCAAGGTAGGTGAGGGAGGGGGAGAGGCGGACAGGACGAGCGCAGGTGAGGGAAAGATCAAGGAGTCGGAAGTGACCAGTGCGTGGCTCATGTCCCGCCATCATGTATTTTACACACTGATTTTAACGTACTTCCACCTCACAACATTAATTTAAATTACTACTGTCACTGAGTTGCCGCTTTGCCTGACCGTGTATCGTGTATCGATATATCCCCTCTCGTCGTATCTTTGCTCGACTGCTATTACTTCCAGGTCGTTGTCTGTCGTAAGCGATTTTGGATAGGGAGTTCGGATCACGAGTTCGGGCTGCCAGTCGGTTGGAACGCGTCTGGAGCGCAGTCCGGACCCGCCAGTTGGGGAGTTGCAATGCGGCACTAGTGCAGTCGGGTTGGAGCAGCGAGGTCTGCGTCGACATGGCTCGCCCGACCATTGCCGCAACGCATCATCTGAGCCGGGCCGCGGTCTTGGTGGATGGTCGATAGGTCGTCCTACCGGACGACGCGTTTTGGCTCTCCGATCGTTCATGAGTCGGCTGTGTGTGTGTGTGTGTGTGTGTGTGTGTGTGTGTGTGTGTGTGGACTCCTGATTTGTCCTTGTGCGTGCTTAGTTACTGTTCGGCACCATTCAGGTCTTCGTGTGTTTGTCAGGTTGTGTGTGTAGTTGGCGTTATTTTCACTGACGACTATTTTAGATGTTGTCGGCATTCTGAGGGAGTGAGCCGGAGCGTGCGAGGAGGAGAGTTCGCGGCGGCAGTTGGGGTCGTGAGTTGGGCCCTGGCAGTCAGTAGCAACGCGTCTGGAGCGCATCCCGGGCCAGCCAGTCGCCGGCTGGCAGCAGCAGTGAGCCCTGCGTGGACATCGCCGCCCGACCGTTGCCGCCACGCATCACTTAAGCCGGGCCTGACTCTTGGTGAATTGTTGGTCGGTCGGTTGGTCCGAGGACATCTCCTTCTGGCGTGGTCGACTGGGCCGCTAGCGGTCGGAGTCTGTCTGGAGCTGTCCGATCGGCATGAGCATCGTCGCTCGCCGACCCAGGACGTAAAGGTTGAGTGGTTTTGAGCATTACGTTGTTGGTTCCGCCGTTGCTGTTGTGGAGGTTTTCCTGTGAGCAACAACGAGTGAAGCGTTCGAGATAGCCGCCGTCAGGTAGAAATGATTAAATTAACTTATCCATAGTTAAGTGCACCAGCGGAATTTTCTGCCTTGTGGCCGTTAGTGTTCTGGCTACCTGCCCTGGCCGCTTACGTAATTTTTAGGCAGTGTCTTTTCCTCACAGGTTGTTGCTGACCAACATGGTGTGTAGTTTTGGCAGCTCAGTTCACACACACGTTTGTTTGGGGATAGTGATACTTGTAACTTTTTTGGGGCCTTGAATTCTCGTGTACTCCGTCGTGGCAAGCAAGCGTTTGGTCGGTCGGTCGGTGACTGTCCATTGGTTGGGTTCGCACGAATTAAGTTCAAATGGTTCAAATGGCTCTGAGCACTATGGGACTTAACATCTGAGGTCATCAATCCCATAGAACTTAGAACTACTTAAACTTAACTAACCTAAGGACATCACACACGAATAAAGTGTAGTTGGACTCACCACCTGTTTCGCCTAAGTGAACGAGGGCAGACCGATCCACTGCAGACTACTGAGTGCCGCTCTCTTAATTATCCATTTGGCAGTGTTAATGTTGTTGTAATTTAACTGTATTTTATATTTTTAATTGGAGGTGGTTAGTTTTGGGCCTTCAATCCTGGAAACATGTTTTCAGAGTTTCCTTCAAGTCCAAACGTTGTCGCCTTCTGCTCTTGAAAGGTTATTGTAATTTCCTCTCAAAGATTTTACAAGTGATTGAGGACCTTCCGCCGTTGGTGTTGTGCTGTTGCGAAAAGGAAATTTTTAAACTTAATGTATTCTTTTACCGATTGTTGTAATATATATTTCCTTAATTTGCAGAATTTAACTTTGCGGCCTTGAGCCATCTTATTGCGTTTGTTTATCTCTTTCTGTGCACCTTGTGGGCTATCAGTCCTATTAGCATCTTAAAACATTATGGCCTTCTGCCTTCAGCCGGCCGGGATGGCCGAGCGGTTCTAGGCGCTACAGTCTGGAACCGCGCGACCGCCACAGTCACTGGTTCGAATCCTGCCTCTAGCATGGATGTGTGTGATGTCCTTAGGTTAGTTAGGTTTAAGTAGTTCTAAGTTCAGGGGACTGATGACCTCAGAAGTTAACTCCGATAGTGCTCAGACCCATTTGAACCATTTTTTTTGCCTTCAGTAATCATCATAGTATATTTGGAATTTTGGAGATTTATCCGGCGGCCGCTCCGCATGCTCATCTCATATATGTATACGATTTATCTTATTCGTAAATTTAACTGTGTGTCATGTCTTTTCAAAATTGAACTTATTCTAAAGCATCTGTTTGGAGGCCTTCAGCCGCGAAGCAAATTAAATTCTTTCAAAAGTGTATTTGTGAACTAAATGATAATAAATTACAATTGTGAAATGAATCCGACCGCAACTCCCTTGGCCCTTTCCACAACCCTAATTACGTGTTGGCCCTGCGTGATTTACCGGCCGTCTGAGGAAGGAGCGAATGGTAGAGACTACGATGATTGCCTGGGTCTTGGAAGGATTGATTTTGAGGAGCTACTGGTTACACCATGTGACAAAAAGGTCAGGTGATTCTGGAGAAGGCATTGGGACAGTTGAAGGGTAGGAGCGAGGGCAAGGAAGGCGGTGTCATCGGCATACTGCAGGAGGTGTACCAGAGAGGTGTGGGGGGGGGGGGGGAGGGTTGGGGTCTATCTGCCGTGTACAGGAGGTTGTTGTTGTTGTGGTCTTCAGTCCTGAGACTGGTTTGATGCAGCTCTCCATGCTACTCTATCCTGTGCAAGCTTCTTCGTCTACCAGTACCTACTGCAGCCTATATCCTTCTGAATCTGCTTAGTGTATTCATCTCTTGGTCTCCTTCTACGATTTTTACCCTCCACGCTGCCCTCCAAGAGGCAGAGGAGAAGGTAGAGGACAGAGCCTTGGGGCACACCCGCAGAGGGGTAGAAGGTGCGGCAGCTGACGTTATGGATGCTAACGTAGGAGGGGCGGCGGGAAGGAAGTAGGCAATCAGACGGACATAGTTGATAGGAGGGGCGTAGATCTAGAGTTTAAAAGTTCACCGGGATGCCATACACGGTCATAGGCCTTTTCGAGTTCTAGGGAGACAAAAATGGCGGAGCGACGGGAGTTAAGCAGCAGGGAGAGGAGGTGAGTGAGGCGTAAGAGTTGGTCATCGGCAGAGAAGGAAGGTCGAAAGCCACCCTGGGTGTTGGGGAGGAGGTGGTGTTGGTGGAGGTGGTGATGGATGCGCCGGGTAAGCATGAGTTCCAAGAGCTTGCTGAATACCGAGCTGAGACACATAGGGCGATAGGAAGAGGCATCAGTTGGAGGTTTGTTGGGTTTGGAGAACATCAGGATACGGGAGGTTTTCCACAGTCGGGGTAGAGGCCGGTGGCAAGGATTACGTTGTAGAGGGCAGTAAAAACTGCAAGGGAGGAGGGAGGGCAGTGTTTGAGATGGCGGTAGGTACCGCGGTCGTGGCCGGGAGCAATGTCGCGTTTAGGGCAGTGTGCGAGGCTGATGTCCTGTGTAGTGATGGGAGTGTTAAGTCCTGATGGTGTGGTGCGGCCGAAGAACTGGAAGCAAAGGGAAGTCCTCAAACGTGCTCTTTAAGTTTTAGAAACAGAAGAAAATCGGATGGGGCGAAGCCAGGACTGCGTGGAGGATGATCGATGCCAGTGGCGACAGGTTGTTGCAGATGTCGCAGCGCTCGTGTGTGGTCTGCCATTGTTGTGCTGAAGGGGAGAGTGATCCGTGTGTGGAACAACTCCTCGAATTCGAAATTCGATTGCAGCACGCTGTTTCTCACGCACCGACGTACTTACGTTACACACCGCACAATTCGGAGCCCTGTAGCGGTAGAGGGCTGCAATTGTGTACACACGAAGAATGAAGATGTATAATGTTGCTAATGGTTGTTTCATTCAAAAAACTTTAGGAGTTTCCATACAAAAATTCGAAAGCATAACTTTTCAGAACGCTCTCGTAGTTACGAGGGAGAGCACGTAACACTAATATTTAAGGAACTGTGTCACACACAGGCACTGGCGCAGAAAACTTTGTACACAAACGTCAGGCCGAAATTCACAAACAGCCGAACTGTGTCTGCAGGAGAGAACTCCGTAGAACATGTTGGGTTTCCACAGTGATGTGTGGGCGAGTGTTATCTTGTTGGAAAACACACCCTGGAATACTGTTCATCAGTGACAGCACAACAAGTCGAATCACCAGACTGAGGTACAAATTTGCATTCAAGTGCGTGGGATTACCGCGAGAGTGCTCCTGCTGTCATACGAAATCGCACCCCAGACCATAACTGCAGGTGCAGGTCCAGTGTGTCTAGCACTCAGAAAGGTTGCTTGCAGGCGCTGAACTGGTCTCCTCCTAACCCTCACTGGCACCGAGGCGGGACCAGCTTCCATCGGAAGACGCAAAAGGCCTCCACCCACCCCTCCAATGAGCTCTCGCTTGACATCGCTGAAGACGCAAATGGCGGTGGTTTGGGGTCAGCGGGATGCACGCTACAGAGCGTCTGGTTCGGGCTGTCCTTGAAGTAACAGATCTGAAACAGTGGTGGCAACTGCTGCTCAGATTTCTGCTGCAGGTGCAGTACTATGCTCCGGAGTCATGCACCGCACACGATGATCTTCCCTCTCGGTGTTGCCACGTGGCCGTCCGGAGACCGGTCTGCTTGCGACCGTACGTTCTCGCGACGACCGCTGTCAGCGGTCTTTGTACAGTGGCTACGTTCCTGCCAAGTCTTTCTGCAGTATCGCAGAAGGAGCATCCACGTTCTCGTAGCCCTATTACATGACCTCCTTCAAACTCAGAGAGGTACTGTACTGATACTGGCGTCTTTGTCACCCTAGAGACATTCTTGACTAACATCAACTCACCACGTTTAATATCAAAGGAAACTAACGCTTACGACCGTTGACGCGTGTATTTAAAGGAAACCTGTTTTGCATCTTCATAGTTGAGCTGCTAGCGCCTCTCTTATGCAACTGGCGCGAAATTTGAACAATCATCTTTCAGGTGTAGAAACACGCCTACGCAAAACTCCGTCTTGGTGTTGCGATTTTTTTCCCCTTAGTGTAGATTGAGGTTAGTGACAGCAACTGCACGCGGCTCTTCTATGCGTTAGTTAATATCACAGTCTTGATGTTAAAAGATTATGTCGTAGCTGCTAGGTAAAACTTCGTATTACACTTAGAATATTCCTTTCAGAAAATTCTGTACCATGCTACATTCTTAGTGTTGCAGGGGCATGTTTCATATTCAGTAAGTTATACCGTCACATGATGTTCGTTTCACAGTATGCTCGCAGCAGATCATAAAAATTTCACAGATATCACAATTAGAATGGCTCTGAGTACTATGGGACTTAACGTCTGAGATCATCAGCCCCCTAGAACTTAGAACTACTTAAACCTAACTAACCTAAGGACACCACACACATCCATGCCCGAGGCAGGATTCGAACCTGCGACCGTAGCTGTCGCGCGGTTCCAGAGTGAAGCGCCTAGAACCGCTCGGCCACAATGGCCGGCATCACAATTAGAGCTTTCCTTTCGCGATATTACGCTGAAACATTAAACAATTAGAGTATTGCACTGAAATGTTATGCATTTAGAAATTTAAACACTAAAGGTTACAAATGGAGTAGCACAGATAATCAGACAGATGTTTAACTGTTTAGCAATGCGACGTTTGTCACTTCACAGCAAGCGGAAGCTTTGTATCGTATGGTTACACCATCAGTGAGCCACAACTGGAACCAATCAATTCATACAAATATCTGGGTGTAACAGTTTAAGGATATGAAATGTCGTGTGGCTAGGGCTTCCCGCCGGGCAGACCGGTCACCTGGTGCAAGTCTTTTTAGCTGACGCCACTTCGGCGACTTGAGAGTTGATGGCAATGAGATGGTGATGATGATGATGATGATGATCAAGACAACACAATACTCAGTCCCTGAACGGAGAAAATCTCCGACCCAGCTGGGAATCGAACCCGGGCCTCTGAGCATGGCATTCCGTCGCACTGACCACTCAGCTATTGAGGCGGACTGTAAGCATATGAAATGAAATGACCACAAAGGCTCAGTCGTGCGTATATCACGCGGTAGATTTACAAACGTTCGAGAAAAACTATTACGTAAGAAATTTACGACGACCTCCCATCCCCCTCTTCGCGCAAGGAACGCGAAGACAAGGTTAGACTAATTGCACGCACAGAGGTGTTTAAGAGTCATTTCATCCTATACGCGAATGCAACGGACAGAAACCCTGACATCTCCTACAATGGGAAGGAACTTCTGCCGTGCAAGTCACAGTGGTTTGCAGGGTATGGATGTAAATGTAGAGATCGAGTGGGGGGACTTCGTGACAACATCCGAACCCTAGAATGAACGCACATAGGCAGTATCGAAACAGTAATGAATAAACCGAGGTGAGACATTTGAACTTCTTCCGGCCTACTGATTTTTCAGATAATATGCGGGCATGAAGACGGGTAAGTCCTTGACAAGCGCCGATATTTCGTCACGTGGACACCCCTGGCACAAAAATGAGCAACTCGTGAGAATCTCACTCGGGTCGGCGGCGTTGAAACCTGCTTGTTTCCTTGGCTGCCAGCAGTTCCACAGCCCAGAGTCTCTAAGGAACCGAACTGCCGCCTGTAAAACAGTTTTAGACGTCTCATTACAAACAAGTTAACTTGCTCATTGTCTGACGTTAAGCATGTTAAACGTTTATGGCTGAAGGCGCAAAAACCTAATGATCTTACTTCCATTAGTTTCGGATTATTCATCCTTTTTTTTGAGTCATCAATCCCACTGATTTGACGCGGCCGATCATGAATTCGACTCCTGTGTCAACCACTTCATGTCAGAGTAGCAATTGCAACCTACGTCCTCAATTATTTGCTGGATGTATTCCAATCTCTGTCTTCCTCTACAGTTTTCGCCCTCTACAGCAGCCTCTAGTATCATGGAAGCCATTCCCTCATTTCTTTACAGATGTCCTATCATCCTGTCTCTTCTCCTTGTCACTGCTTTCCATATATTCCTTTCCTCTCCGATTCTGCGCAGAACCTCCTCGTTTCTCACCTTATCAGTCTACCTAATTTTCAGCATTCGTCTGTAGCACCACATCTCAAATGCTTCGATTCTCTTCGGTTCCGGTTTCACCACAGTCCATGTTTCACAACCGTACAATGCTGTGCTCCAGATGTACGTTCTCAGAAATTTCTTCCTCAAATTAAGGCCAATGTTTGATACGAGTAGACTTCTCTTGGCCAGGAATGCCCCTTTTGCCATTGATAGTCTGCTTTTGATGTTCTCCTTGCTCCGTCCGTCATTGGTTATTTTGCTGCCTAGGTAGCACAATTCCTTCACTTCATCTACTTCGTGACTATCAATCCTGATGTTAAGTTTCTCGTCGTTCTCATTTCTACTACTTCTCATTACCTTCGTCTTTCTTCAATTTACTCTCAGTCCATATTCTGTACTCATTAGATTTTTCGTTACATTAAGCAGATCATGTAATTCTCCTTCACTTTCACTCAGGATATTAATGTCACCAGCGAATCGTATCATTGATATCCTTTCACCTTGAATTTTAATTCCACTACTGAATCTTCCTTTTATTTCCAACATTGATTCTTCGATATACAGATTGAACAGTAGGGGGGAAGACTACATCCCTGTTTTACACCGTTTCTAATCCGAGCGCTTCGTTCTTGGTCGTCCCCTCTTATTTTTCCCTCTTGGCTCTTGCACATATTCTATATTACCCGTCTCTCCCTAGAGCTTACCCCCATTTTTCTCAGAATTCATCTTTCATCATTTTACGTTGTCGAACGCTTTTTCCATGTCGACAGATCGTATGAACGTGTCTTGATTTTTCCTTAGGCTTGCCTCCATTATCAACCGCAACGCCAGAATTGGCTCTCTGGTCCCTTTACTTTTCCTGAAGTCAAACTGATAGTCCTCTACCACATTCTCAATTGTCTTCTCTATTCTTCTGTATATTGTTCTTGTAAGCATCTGGGATGCATAGGTTGTAAAGCTGATAATGCGATAATTCTCGCACTTGTCAGCTCTTGCAGTCTTCAGAATTTCGTGGATGATATTATTTCGAAAGTCTGATGGTATGTCGCCAGACTCATAATTTCTACACACCAACGTCAATAGTTGTTTTCTTGCCAGTTCCCATAGATTAATCTTAGTATTTTGAGAGGTGGTGATACGGGTCAAAACGATAAGAAAAGTCCAGTAATAGACTCTAATATCCTTCGAGCATTTGGTCATCTTCATGTTTGTCATGCTGTGAGCTTTTGTTCATCTCCACTTCTGTGAAACACATCTCTTCCACTGCAAGCTCTTTGCTATCGTGATCGACCTACACCCTGCAGTACATCTACATCTACATTTATATTCCGCAAGCCACCCAACGGTGTGTGGCGGAGGGCACTTTACGTGCCACTGTCATTACCTCCCTTTCCTGTTCCAGTCGCGTATGGTTCGCGGGAAGAACGACTGTCTGAAAGCCTCCGTGCGCGCTCTAATCTCTCTAATTTTACATTCGTGATCTCCTCGGGAAGTATAAGTAGGGGGAAGCAATATATTCGATACCTCATCCAGAAACGCACCCTCTCGAAACCTGGCGAGCGAGCTACACCGCGATGCAGAGCGCCTCTCTTGCAGAGTCTGCCACTTGAGTTTGTTAAACATCTCCGTAACGCTAACACGGTTACCAAATAACCCTGTGACAAAACGCGCCGCTCTTCTTTGGATCTTCTCTATCTCCTCCGTCAACCCGATCTGGTACGGATCCCACACTGAAGAGCAATACTCAAGTATAGGTCGAACGAGTGTTGTGTAAGCCACCTCCTTTGTTGATGGACTTCATTTTCTAAGGACTCTCCCAATGAATCTCAACCTGGTACCCGCCTTACCAACAATTAATTTTATATGATCATTCCAGTTCAATTCGTTCCGCACGCATACTCCCAGATATTTTACAGAAGTAACTGCTACCAGTGTTTGTTCCGCTATCATATAATCATGCAATAAAGGATCCTTCTTTCTATGTATTCGCAATAGATTACATTTGTCTATGTTAAGGGTCAGTTGCCACTCCCTGCACCAAGTGCCTATCCGCTGCAGATCTTCCTGCATTTCACTACAATTTTCTAATGCTGCAACTTCTCTGTATACTACAGCATCATCCGCGAAAAGCCGCATGGGACTTCCGACACTATCTACTAGGTCATTTATATATATTGTGAAAAGCAATGGTCCCATAACACTCCCCTGTGGCACGTCAGAGGTTACTTTAACGTCTGTAGACGTCTCTCCATTGAGAACAACATGCTGTGTTCTGTTTGCTAAAAACTCTTCAATCCAGCCAAACAGCTGGTCTGATATTCCGTAGGATCTTACTTTGTTTATCAGGCGACAGTGCGGAACTGTATCGAACGCCTTCCCGAAGTCGAGGAAAACGGCATCTACCTGGGAGCCTGTATCTAATATTTTCTGCGTCTCATGAACAAATAAAGCGAGTTGGGTCTCACACGATCGCTGTTTCCGGAATCCGTGCTGATTCCTACAGAGTAAATTCTGGGTTTCCAGAAATGACATGATACGCTAGCAAAAAAACATGTTCTAAAATTCTACAACAGATCGATGTCAGAGATATAGGTCTATAGTTTGCGCATCTGCTCGACGACCCTTCTTGAAGACTGGGACTACCTGTGCTCTTTTCCAATCATTTGCAACCATCTGTTCGTCTAGAGACTTGCGGTGCACGGCTGTTAGAAGGGGGGCAAGTTCTTTCGCGTACTCTGTGTAGAATCGAATTGGTATCCCGTCAGGTCCAGTGGACTTTCGTCTGTTGAGTGATTCCAGTTGCTTTTCTATTCGTTGGACACTTATTTCGATGTCAGCCATTTTTCGTTTGTGCGAGGATTTAGAGAAGGAACTGCAGTGCGGTCTTTCTCTGTGAAACAGCTTTGGAAAAAGGTGTTTAGTATTTCAGCTTTACGCGTGTCATCCTCTCTTTCAATGCCACCATCATCCCGGAGTCTGGATATGCTGTTTCGAGCCACTTACAAATGACGACACATTTATCCTGCTACTGTGAACCAGCAGACCTTTTGACGTAACCTGCTTGCCACTGCACCCGACCTGCTCTTGTGAGCCATCACTAAAGGAGAGGCTCAGTATGGTGGACACTTAGTTTAAGGCACGCTTCTGTCCGACGCCTTAGGGAACCTGTCACACTCTGAAAACGTTCCACGTCGGTCACGTGTGCACTGGCAAGCATCGATGACGCGTTGGTGCAGCGTTTGTACATCATTTATGGGGCTTGCGTACACTGAAGATTTGAAGCGTCCCTACAACCAAAAATACAAGGGATTAAGATCTGGGGAACGAGCTGGCCAATGTACTAGACCTCCCCAATCCATCCACTGTCCATTAAATGTCTGCATGAGGTGTTCTCGGATATTTGGGAGAAAATGGACTGGTGCTCCATCATACATGAACCACACCTCCAGTCGTGGGAATGGTACCTCCTCCAGCAGGACAGGTAAGTTGTTTGAGAAGAGCCGATGTTACCGTCCAACAGTCAACCTGTCTGGTCGTATCTAAGCTCCTGTTAGTCTACAGGCAATAATTCCTACCCGTATATTAACTGAAAGTGGGCACCGATGCCTCGCTTGTTCAATTGCGTGTGTATTTGCATCGGCCCATACATGCTGCTTATGGAAACTGATAATCCCCTCTTTCTTGAAACCAGTCTCGTCTGTGAGCAACTTTGTTATCAAAAGTAGACCCATATTTGCTGCAGCCAATTAAAGAACTGCATTCTGGCAGGCTTATCTTGTTTCCAAAGGGCTTGGACATGCTGAACACGATCTGGGTATAGTAACTGTTTGTGCAGGATCGCCCAGACTAAAGGATGACCAACCCTGGTAGATGCTGAAATTCTACGTACACTAGTTCCAGGATCTTCTTCCACCTGTTGCAGTACCCACACCAACTCAACAGCAGAACGAATTGTTCGACATCTGGTACTATCCGCTATTGTTGGAGCTACAGAGCCAGAGTCAGCCAATCACTGAAGAAGACACCTGAATAACACTCCAGAGGGATCCATGCACTCTGGATATTTTTCAGCATACGGAACACAGCAGTCTTGACAGTTGCTATTGTTTGCCAGATGATCGAACGAAATGTGGTGGTGGTAAGTCATCTCATGGCACATATTCATTTCAGAATTACTTTGTTTTAGATTTAGAGTAATGATTAAAATGAAGCAACAGGTAGAAACCTATGCAGATGGATGTGTATTTTAATTTAAGTCAGATTGTCGAAAAGTGCATCGTGATCCGAGCGTGGAATCATGAGATACTTGAATTTTAATTGCGCGTCATAATCGGAATTGATGGTAACTGGCAGCGGCCGTGACAAGCCGCTGTCACGCAATATGGAGAAGGAGCGCACAAGAAACGCGAGTCGTCATAGCGGGGGTCGAGAGTGTGGCGTCAGGAAGTTACGAGGACTGGGGTAGGGATACCAGCAGGGGCAAAAATAAAGTCGTGCCGTAGTTTGCAGTGGCGGACATCTTCAGCTACGCCAAGGTGGAACAGTCCAAGGCAGTTCAGCACACAAAGGAAAAATAGTCGTCCTCAGTATTACGTACTGTCAAAGTTAGGAGGCTGGGGAAATTACTTCATGTAACAGTCTAAGAGTGTCTCCACTGGAACAATCGAGTGAGGCTGTTATATTAAGAGAAGAATTAACATTCCTAAAGTGGATTGTCTGACATCACCACAGCCAAGTAAAGTTAACAGTATGGGTAACGAGTCATTGTTGTCAGATAACGCACTGGGTTCTGGAAGAGATCGGACCTGCATAAGATGGCAGCTTCACGTCTACAGCATTATAAACTTTGTCGAATTAACACGGTGTAATGAAGTACAGCTGCAAAGGCAGTGATTTTGGTAGGTGTCGGTAAATGACCGTATATTTTGATCGTTATAATCTATACAGACTTAGGCAATCATAGATAGAGAGAAAAGCTTATGCCGTTCAATATTCCATCATTCCAATGCACTTTGGAAAGTGGGACGATGTGGACTATCCATTGTTCACTGCCATTGAAGGCATCTTGGTCACAACGATGGGTTTAGATCATTTTGTGTTTTGGAGAATGTAGTATTATGTACTGCGAGCAGATCCAAATTAAGCCTGGTATTGTGCTCTAAGTCCCGTGTGGCAGAGAGCATAAATCATATGCCTCACATGTAGCAGTGTTGTGGCAGCTCAGAATTGTAAATGCTTACGTGAGGAACTGTTTCGTTCGTGGCGGAGGTGCTGTGTTGATCGGAAGTAGTTGCAGTCGCGTGAATTCCGACAAACGCAGTTATAATTTAGCATAATTGCCTTCAGTAATGTATACCTAGGACTCAACAATATATTAAGATTTTGCGAGATTTTTTTGCTCTTCATTTGGTGGTGTACCAGCCTCACCCAGTAAGTTGGCACTGTAATTCACATGTTGGGGCGCAACGTACGAACACCGGACTTAATGGCAGGAGAGGTTGAACAGGTCGTGTATGCCCAGATGGACTTCGAAGACGCAGTGCCAAGAGGTAGGTCTGCTTTAGTGGTGTAATAGTGTTGCCAAATGAAATGTGTTGCCAGGCTTAGTCTGTTATTTTAAATGAGCGTCTGTGGAATCCACGGTCTAGTGCGCTAAGATCCCTGAAATCGATTCCGTTTCGCACAGAAGGAGTCCGCTGTCCTTGGCGTTGACAGTGACTGGAATCCAGTTTTCTGGATGAGAGCATACTTCGTTCCTCTCTACAATTGCAAAACCTGTGTGACACGGTGGAGACGGCAGCGCAACTCTGAGTGAACTGCTCACGTCCCGTCCACACCACGTCACTGACACTCCACCGCCAGGTGTCAACTGCCTTGTATGTACAGGCGGCTGGTTCTATAGGACATTGTTGCATAACGTTCGGCACTTATTTTATCTCGAGGCAAAACGATGTATTTTGTTCCGTTTAGCACCAAAAGAGCTAAATCCAATAATGTTCAACCACAAGAGGATATAACATGGTCCAAGAAGATCATGTCTAAGATATACCGCTTGGAGTAATAGCGTGGTAACTGAAAAGATGGAACTAAGATATAAAAGCACCTATCAAACTTATCAAGACACTAACTGGTTTCATTGGAACTAATGTATGGTCTTCATTTACCCAGACTTGTGAACAGTACGTTTACTGTATGCTGTGCCTATTTTGTTTGCAGCATTCCGCAGGTCGTTCGTAATAGTAAAGAGTTTACAGTAGAAGGGTTGTGATTCACAGTAGCGAAGACGAATGGATGATAATAGCTCTCAAGTTAACCATTTAGAGCTCATGATTCTTGGAAATTTTTGTCTTGTTTTGGTCTGTACTACCACTTCTTAAAATATGTAATACTTTTTTAACACATTGTATACTAAAAAACTGGGAGTTTCTCACGCATCTCAATGTTTCTGGCGCTGTATCGTCTGAAGTGTGGATTGTATAATGATATAATTTTGTCGGTACATTCACTGGTGTATGGAGATACTATATGGAAGATGCGTTGCGAATAGACTTATAGTAGTGAAGAAGTGATGAATTAAAACACCGTGCCTGGTGACGAAGTTATTCTGCATGAAGCGGGAAAATGTAATAAGTGATAAACATTTTCCTGTCATTATTTAGTGGGGCGTGTCAGAGAGAATTTGTTTCGAAAAGTTTTGAAATTATGTGTAAAGTATGTTAGAAGTCGGCAAGTGCTCTCGTTACAAAATACTGGATCAATAAAGTCTGCTTTATTTGCGCGCTCGGAGTTACCCCGCCTGCCTCAAGACCTGTACACAGTTTCTGAGTTTAATACTTGTCTTATCACATAAACAATTTAACGTAACATCATAACTGCTAATGCGTAGATTATGGGAGCATTTAAATTTTCGAAATTCGGCCAGTAATTGTATGAAATAGTGAATTTTTGTTGCCCTTGGAAGCCGTTGGACAGGCGCAGTTTAATGATATAAAAGTAGACTACACTTTTGAGTTCATTAGAGGGAGGCTTTGTACAGCTCTTTAGAATATTTGAATTCTATGTACTTGAAATTCGATTCTACATAGGAATGGAAAAGCATGGCTGCTTCCCTGTCAGCGGGAAAACTGGTGATTCTTTGGGACAACATTTTATCTTGAGGCTGATGATCATCACCATTCATCTCGGCATGCAGACAGTGCTGTAAAATGTTCTCGTATCTTTTCCCACTAAGAGTTCTCTTAAGCGCAGTGTTGGATCCACACCCTAACCACCAACATCATCCCCGTACCGTAACACCACCTCCTCCGCAGTTCGCTACTGACAATACAGGCAATGGCAGGTAACGTTCTGCCGGCGTTTTTTCCAAGCCCAAATAGTTCTGTCAGATTGCCACAGGGTAGAGCGCGGTTCATCGCTCCAGATGACTCGTTTCCAGTCATCTACTGTACAGTGGGACGACTCTTTACACCAACTCGAGCATCGCTTACCGGCGACTACAGAAATGTGTGGGTTCTGGGGGACTGCTCGATCATTCGCCCCTTTCTTTTTCATCTATATGTCTACATCTACATCTACATGACTACTCTGCAATTCACATTTAAGTGCTTGGCAGAGGGTTCATCGAACCACAATCATATTATCTCTCTACCATTCCACTCCCGAACAGCGCGCGGGAAAAACGAACACCTAAACCTTTCTGTTCGAGCTCTGATTTCTCTTATTTTATTTTGATGATCATTCCTACCTATGTAGGTTGGGCTCAACAAAAATTTTTTCGCATTCGGAAGAGAAAGTAGGTGACTGAAATTTCGTAAATAGATCTCGCCGCGACGAGAAATGTCTTTGCTTTAATGACTTCCATCCCAACTCGCGTATCATATCTGCCACACACTCTCCCCTATTACGTGATAATACGAAACGAGCTGCCCTTCTTTGCACCCTTTCGATGTCCTCCGTCAGTCCCACCTGGTAAGGATCCCACACCGCGCAGCAATATTCTAACAGAGGACGAACGAGTGTAGTGTTGACAGTTCGAGCGGCGCGGTCTGTTGCTCGACGAATTTGTAGCACTTCTGAAGCGAATGCCGTGAAGTGTTTCCTTCAGTTTAGAAATCGAGTTGAACTCACGAGGGCGTAAGTCATGGGAGTGCAGTAGGTGGTGTAGCACTTAGCAGCCCCATCAGCCAAACAAATCAGTAACAGCTTGCACTGTACGTGCTTGAGCATTATCCTGCAAAATGATGGTCAGGTCTTGCAGAAAGTGTCATCACTTCTGCCTCTAAGCTGGTCGTAGGATGTGTTCCAAAAGTGAACAGCATAGAGACAGAAGTGACGACACTTTCTGCATGACCTGAGCATCATTTTGCAGGACAATGCTCAAGCACGTACAGTGCAAGCTGTTACTGATTTGTTTGACTGATGGGGCTGCCAAGTGCTATACCACCTACTGCACTCCCCTGACTTAAGCCCTCGTGAGTTCAACTCGATTTCTAAACTGAAGGAAACACTTCACGGCATTCGCTTCAGAAGTGCTACAAATTTGTCGAGCAACAGACCGCGCCGCTCGAACTGTCAACACAACTGGCACTGCTAAGAGTATCCTACGACTTCCACATCGCCGGAAACGGGTTATACACAATGCTGGTGACTACTTTGAAGGTCAGTGAAACTTTGAAACACGTATCTATTTTGTACAGCTGTAAATAAATAGTTGCCACTATTAAAGTTCCACCCCTGTATATCTCATAAACTGCAGGTACACTTAACGTGCCCAGTTCGTAGCGTACTGTTTCCAAGACATGTAGTGTTGCAGAATAACTCCCAAAATAGTCTTGAATCTCACGCTATCGTGACACTGTATATGTTTCACATGTAATGTGTTTGTAACACCGAAAATGCAGATAAAATACCTTCTGCGCCATCCAAAACTGTTGATAAGTTGTACTGTGCTTCTAATTATGAATCTGCAGGCTTTATTACAGAAACTATATTTAATGGATGTAATAGTGTATTTATTTCTGAATGAATATATTTGATTGTAATTATAATGTAAATATTGTAAATTGTTCGATAATAGCCAAGGAAATTTATTTAAATGTATCGATAGCGACGACGAAATGGCAATACCTGTGGCATTGTTCACCTTTGCGTATGGGGAGTCTCTGCCGCGTTGCGAGCAGAGAGGGTGCAGAGCAGCTTGAGTCGTGAAAGAGTGCGGACGTGTTTGTTGGGCGCTCCCGCTGCCGCGGCGTGCAGCTGTGCTCGCGCCAGTGTAGGCGCGCCTGATTTGTTAACCCGCGAGTATTGAGCGCACGTTAGGAGTGGACAGGAGGAGGAAGCTGCAGTTCCAACCACTGCCTGTCCCATAATTATCCGTGCCTCTGGGGACGACTTTTCGTACTCAACCAGCAGCACCAACAGCAACAGCAGCAGCTCACCAATGTCGTCGACTACATTCTTTGTCGTTTGCACAGCTACAACATCGTAAGACTATTAACTAATATAGTACAGGCGTTACCCAGTGGAATTTCTATAACAAAGCAAAACTAACCTGAATAATAACCTGCAATATTTAAATCTTGTAGGCCAGCTTTGTTGTAATTGTCATCAGAAATTATTACCAAAAGGGTCCCTTATTCTTGCCAAGCAATCACCGAATGTCGTAAAAATATTGAAAGGGTACAGTGCCGCCCGACATTGAAAATACGTACAACATTCTTCGTTATTCTTGTCAGAACAACATATTTTTTCTAATAATAACTCAATTTCAATTAATACATCGAAGCCGGACACCAGTGTGGGAAAGAATGACAATTTATTTATTTAATTGATCACATGTGCACTCCCACAAAATAAATCCCTACATCCAGTTTGGTGAGATCTGTGAAATGAATGAATGTATGATCGTCTGCTAACCGCAGATAATGAATGTGAATATATGATCATCTTTGAGACGGTACTTGGGTCACCTTTGGTGGGACCAAAGAGATGAAATTTACCTGAGCTTTGAGCGCCTGAAATGTGGCTGACCAATACGGTAGCAGGGTGCTCCCCCACTTCGGCAGAGGTGCGAGAGAACCTGAAGAACGGCCGTGTTTCAGCACTCTGCCGCTGGATCTTGTGCTGTTAAGACCTGTCTTAGGCGTGCTCCGTAAGGACAAAAGAGTGGAGACATGGTATGCATGTGGCATACTTAAGAGTGGTTTAGAATAATAATTTCTCTATTTCAGGAACTTTTGTGGGGAGAATTAAATGTCAGGCAGGTAATATTAAGGGGATCGTAGTAATCTTCGGAAGTGACCAACGGTCACAATGAAACGACGTGTAGCAATAAGTCGAAATACTTCCGAGTGCTTAAGTTAAGCTGAATTACTAGCGTGTGTACTATAAGTTGGAAATATTTAAGAAATGGCGTGTGCAGGACTTGAAATTAGAGACGAGTACTTCCATGTGGTGAGTACTGTGTGAGTCTCAATCTGTGTATGTGACAAAGGATAAAGAGAAGTACTCGTCCATGGTATCAGTTGAGGACTCGCGTGTGTGATGAATATGTTCTTAATATTACTTTGCGTGTTATGTTTCCGTGTGACGCTTGATTCAAACCATAATACTCTGAGAGAATAGCAAGGTGAGTCAGCCGTCTATCCAGCAACGCCACTTGGCTTGCATTGCACAGGAAGACGTGTATATATCGTCCAGAGTTCGTAGTAGGATTCCATGTTGCAGTGTTGGTGTATGTCATGTAATTTAAGTATGTGTGGTTTGCATGGGAGAGTAGCAAGGTGGTTTCAGAGGTAGTGGGTATGCATGTTCCTTTTGTACCGCTCGGTCTGAAGGAAATTTTCGTGATGATGGTTGTGAGAGTCGAAGTGTGAGATATAGCAAAAGATCCACCATCCTATCCAGAAAGTGCACTGGAGCATTAAGTAATTACGAGACCATAAGATAGAGAATCACCAATGTAAAGCCATGCCCACTGGGCGGAATTTCTCATGTGTTATTGTTGTAGGTTATAGAATTTGTGTGTTTAGGTTATAGAATTTATCGGAATAAATAAGATAGTGAAAAGAAAAAGATTGGTGGCCTTTTCCTTCGAATTGTATGTTGTCATGATATCCAGAATTTATAATGTGTGCGCCATTCATATTCAGTGTGATGGCCACGTGTTGATAAAAGCCGTTAAATAAAAAAAAGAAAATGTGGTATTGCCAGTGCGAAGTGAACAGTCAGAGTAGTCAGTAGTCAGATGTGCGTTTCCGTTGCGTAATATTCATACAGGAGAATAATTTGTAACTTAATTGTGAGTACGAGAGTTCATGTTACTTGATAAATAAGAATGAATCAACTCGCCTGGCAGACCACTCATCTTGCAGGCCTGACTGCTTGATGCCACAGTATGAGCAAGGCATGTGGGTGCCTCTCAATATAAAAACTGATTAAGTATTTAATGCCAGTTTTGTGTGATGGGAATTACCAGTTTCAGTCTAAGTTTTGCTGCCTCGTTAAGTAATGGTTCTGAACACTATGGGACTCAACATCTTAGGTCATAAGTCCCCTAGAACTTAGAACTACTTAAACCTAACTAACCTAAGGACATCACACACACCCATGCCCGAGGCAGGATTCGAACCTGCGACCGTAGCAGTCCCGCGGTTCCGGACTGCAGCGCCAGAACCGCTAGACCACCGCGGCCGGCCCTCGTTAAGTGTTCATTTTTGTATTGCATAACAGACGCTTAAATAATTTGCAATTTTGCGTATTAACTCCTTGCACTTAAAGTAACGCAAAATTTCACTGCCAAAACTAATA
Organism: Schistocerca piceifrons; assembly: GCF_021461385.2. NCBI lineage: Eukaryota > Metazoa > Arthropoda > Insecta > Orthoptera > Acrididae > Schistocerca > Schistocerca piceifrons. The sequence continues at coordinate 18,200,636 of NC_060145.1, forward strand.
ACTAAAAGTACAGCACAAATAATGACTGCGTAATTTCATTTTTTCTCTATTTAGCTTAGCGAGTGACTTTTGCTGGCTTGGTATCTATTGTATTGTTGTTATTTTAAAAGTAAAATCAGTTTCTCATTTACTCGATGTAAATTCAACTCTATCTTTCAATAATCTAAAGTAAATTGCTTGCCTGTTTTTTTTTTGCATTACATTACACCGAGTTTACCGAGAGTCATTTTTTACGCAACAAAATTTAAGTTAAACCGATCATTTATTTAACCCGTAGCTCCATTTAACTTTGTTTTCAAAATTTAGCATTTCAGAATAAGTAACTACAGTCTCAGTGCTTTTGATTCATTTATTCTCTCGTGAACTGTTGTGTTGCTGAAAAGCGTCGCAGCCTTCTGTTGCCACGTCACTGATCATTTGCTCAAATTTCGTTGCCACTACCTTTCTTAAGATTCTGGACGTTCGTTGCCCTAGCGGGTTTGCGATCATTTAATTATCCGCTTTTTACGCAATCAGTGTTTTCTTTGCATTATCAGTATTTTTTGCATTAAATATTATGTGGTACCTTTTTCCCCCAGTGTGGTTCTTGAGCGATTTCACTATATTCCAACCATTTCAAAATTATTATCAGTATTTAGAATAGATTCTTCCTTCAGAAGGGTCTGTTTTACACTTTCCTCCTACTAACAGGTATTATTTTTCTTCTGCAGTGAAAGCCTTACTCACTGTAAACTTTCATTAGGCGTACGCGATGACGGTCAATTATATCGCGATCCAGTAGGCCGATAACGAAGCGGGAGGTTTGATGTTGTTCTGGCATATATGCAAATGGTTGATGCGTGTAATTCAGTCTATTTCATTGTCTCAGCTGGTGGCCCGTCAGTGCAGAAGATTTTTGCTTCCTCCCGAGCATTATGTGACAAGTCCTGACTGCGCCTCTAAACGTTGTTGCGTTGCAGCCGCAGCCGGATCCGCTGCCAGGACACTCGGTGGCAGCCGCGTCACCTGCCTTCCAGCTGGAGTGCGAGGAGTGTGTCTGCCGGCGGGGGAGATGAGCGGAGGAGAAAGCCGCGCAGAGTTCCCAGCTGTCGGCTGCGCGCGGCAGCGGCGTCACGCCGCGTCTCGCCGAAGGAGGCCGCTCCTGCAAGAAAGTGCGTGGCAGGCCTACTCACTCTGCGACCAAGCAGCTCGTCTGCAGGTTTCATTTTCTTACAGTCTCGGTATGAAGCAATCCGTCCTCCGCAAAATCACCGCCTCTGTTTTAGAGCGACTTCCTATTAACGTGCTGCGCACGTGTTGATGACCACGGAGGTACCATTCGGCTGGATTCTGTTCTACACTATGTGTAGATCATTTGATGTCCACCTCTCCACTGCAAAAGGAAGCGAATAAATTGTAGGGTCAAAGGACGAACGATCAAAATTAAAGTACCAACTGTGACGTGACTTTGGTCACTTCTAGAGCCAACTGTCGATCTGTTCGGTAAACGCCCTTGATTCCTGATTCCTTAATCGTGCCACACTTACACATCATATCTTAAATACCATAAAAGAGGAAGCGGGATGGAATCGTGGCTGGTAGTCACAATTTATCACGAAGAAAGTTTACTGACATTACCCTTTAAAAAAATTGACAATTACAAACTGTGGACTAGCCACTAGATGAAACTTTGCAGATAAAGTTAGAAACGCAACGTACTCAGTCTCTAACAAACAATTCCAAATTAAGAGAACAGGGTTACTGACAAACTTGAGAACTTCAAACTCCCATATAGGAGTTCCCTCAAAATAGATACACTACTGGCCATTAAAATTGCTTCGCCAACAAGAAATGCAGATGACAAACGGGTACTCATTGGACAGATTTATTATACTAGAACTGACATGTCATTACATTTTCACGCAATTTGGGTGCATAGATCCTGAGAAATCAGTACCCAGAACAACTACCTCTGGGCGTAATAACGGCCTTGATACGCCTGGGGATTGAGTCAAACAGGGCTTGGATGGTGTGTACAGGTACAGCTGCCCATGCAGCTTCAACACGATACCACAGTTCGTCAAGAGTAGTGACTGGCGTATTGTGACGAGCCAGTTGCTCGGCCACCATTGACTTGACGTTTTCAATTGGTGAGAGATCTGGAGAATGTGCTGGACAGGGCAGCACTCTAATACTTTCTGTATCCAGAAAGGCCCGTACAGGACCTGCAACATGCGGTCGTGCATTATCGTGCTGAAATGTAGGGTTTCGCAGGGATCTAATGAAGGGTAGAGCCACAGGTCCTAACACATCCGAAATGTAACGTCCACTGTTCAAAGTGCCGTCAATGCGAAGAAGAGGTGACCGAGACGAGTAACCAATGGCACCCCATACCATCACGCCGGGTGATACGCCAGTATGGCGATGACGAATACACGCTTCCAATGTGCGTTCACCTCGATGTCGCCAAACACGGATGCGACCATCACGATGCCATAAACAGAACCTGGATTCATCCGAAAAAATGATCTTTTGTCATTCGTGCACCCAGGTTCCTCATTGAGTACACCATCGCAGGCGCTCCTGTCTGTGCTGCAGCGTCAAGGGTAATCGCAGCCATGGTCTCCGAGCTGATAGTCCGTGCTGCTGCAAACGTCGTCGAACTGTTCGTGCAGATGGTTGTTGTCTTGCAAACGTCCCCATCTGTTGACTCAGGGATCGAGACGTGGCTGCACAATCCGTTACAGCCATGCGGATAAGATGCCTGTCATCTCGACTGCTAGTGATATGAGGCTGTTGGGATCCAGCACGGCGTTCCGTATTACCCTCCTGAACCCACCGATTCCATATTCTGCTAACAGTCATTGGATCTCGACCAACGCGAGCAGCAATGTCGCGATACGATAAACCGCAATTGCGATAGCCTACAATCCGACGTTTATCAAAGTCGGAAACGTGATGGTACGCATTTCTCCTCCTTACACGAGGCATCACAACAACGTCTCAACAGTCAACGCCGGTCAACAGGTGTTTGTGTATGAGAAATCGGTTGGAAACTTTCCTCATGTCAGCACGTTGTAGGTGTCGCCACCGGCGCCAACCTTGTGTCAATGCTCTGAAAAGCTAATCATTTGCGGATCACAGCATGTTCTTCCTGTCGGTCAAATTTCGCGTCTGTAGCACGTGATCTTCGTGGTGTAGCAATTTTAATGTCCAGTAGTGTATAATGAGAACAATTACAGGTAAAGGGTAACTTAATAACACTTGAACACTAGTGGCCAAGCTAAGATGCCATTACATAACGTGATAGAACCACTTAAATAAAAAACTACAACAGGAACACTGATCTTTAAAAAATAAATGTTCACGTGCTCCGACTTGTTAATAAAAAAATTTGGGAAAAAAAGCTGCACAGGGAACTCAGCAGATGCTATACTGTTTAAGTTTTAGCCAGTTGCCAATCCATAATATTTAAGAAAACAAGTTCATATACAAACAGCTTACATACAATATATACATATATATATCTACCAGGTTAACCCGCCTTGAGGGAAGGAAGATAAATGCTGAACTTTGGAAGGCGGTATGTGAACAACCCCGGCAGTGGCCGGGTTCTTAAACACTGCGAGGCTTACACCTCGTACGACATTTCACTCCCCACCAAGGCGCTGGCACAATCGAAAGTTTCTGCGCGAATCACAAAGACATTCCAGTAGCTCTGAAACATAGAAACACTCGGCAGAACCTTTGACTCACTTTAAAAACGGCAACAAAATTTCATTTGATTGCAAGAGACACAAAGCACTAGTAAAACGTCTGAGAAAATTTTCAAATAACGGCCACCATTTAACTAGGCCAACTGAACTCTTCCACACCGTCTTAAGTTTCAATTATGAAAGTCTCACCATCATAATAAAGTTTAAAATCTCTGAGTGCGTCGGTGAACAAGCACAATGACGACGACTTACTCCATATCAGGTACAAAATACGAGGGAGCGGGTTCCACAGCTTTACCGCTTCACTTTAAATTTCGTTCCCAGCGAAGTCACAGAACTTCTATCTCCAAACTGCCCATGTTTGCAAAACGCCCCTACCGATTTCACACCACCACGTGTAACGGTCATTACGCTCGTTCGGAAGCCATTGACACTCGTCTCTTCGCTAATGTCACGAGATCTCGAGGGTTACCTGTCGAAGGCTAACAACCAAATCGCTTCGCCCGCCAACCAGGAAGATAAGACACGCGAAAGCAAAGATAACTTAGCTGAACCACAATCGATGTCAACGATACATGAGCAAAATAACACTGGCGCCAGGTCGCCACGACTCAGCCGTAAAGTCAGATATGCCCAGCTGAACGCTAGCTAAAAATAGGTATTTCGTTCTTGATTTCGTTGTCTATAGTGTTAGTCCACCTATGTCGTTGTTGTTGTGATCTTCAGTCCAAACACTGGTTTCATGCAGCTGTCCATGCTACTCTATCCTATGCAAGCCTTTTCGTCTCCGAGTAACTACTACGACCTACATCCTTCTGAATCTCCTTACTGTATTCACCTCTTGGTCTCCCTCTACGATTTTAAGCCCCCCCCCCCCCCCCCCCCGCTTCCTTCCAGTAATAAATCGGTGACCCCCTGATGCCTCAGAATGTGTCCCACCAATCGATCCCTTCTTCTAGTCAGGTTGTACCACAAATTTCTCTTCTCCCCAATTAAATTCACTACCTCCTTCTTTGTTACGTGATCCATCCATCTAATCTTCAGCATTCTTCTGTAGCACCATATTGTCCTCCTATACACTATAGACTTACTGCTTTCATGACAATTTGCTAATTTAAAAAAAATACAGTTAAAACTACAGTTAAGTTATTTTTTCTTTATTCCGTGAACAAAACAAACAAAATACGACTATTCGTTACATGCCAATGCAGCTGACATCTTGATAAAACAATTGCTCTACCAAACCACGATAACAGGCACACGTTTGGTTCGTAAGACAGCTTATCAGCAACCGCCCTTCTGTCTGAAACGGTTATACGAGGGTTTCCCAGAAAGCAATTTTTTTCTCAGCCGAAAACAATGCTATGAATGCGAAACGTTACGTATGTATTGTCTGCAGTCTCCTGAGTGAGCGCGCCAAGTTTCCGTCATTTCCGACAGATAGCGTAGCTGCAGGACAGTTTCAAAACGACGTCTGTAGGTGACGTACGTTACAAGCAACGTCGCTTCATTGAATTTCTCACTGCAGAGTAAGAAACTGTGAGGAATATTCGTAAACGCTTGTGCAAAGTCTGTGGAGCATCTGCTGTCGACAGAAGTACAGTTAGTCGCTGGGCACGGCAGTCGAGGTCATCAGAAGGCGGTTCGGTGGAGCTCCACGATGTGCAGCGGTCGGGGAGACCATCCACGGCTGTCCGCTTCGGACTTTCACTTGTTTGGGCCATTAAAGGATGGCATTCCTTTGAGACATTTTGAGCACGATGACGAGGTGATTCACACAGCGAAGCCTGGTTCCGCCACCAGGACAAGAATTGGTAGTGACAGTGCATACACGCCCTTGTTTCGCGCTGGAGAAAGGCCATAGAATGAGACAGAGAATGGGGTGTGTATATAAAACACCATTCTTTCGTGTGTGTAATTCTCATTTTGTACAGTAAAGAATTTTTGAAGAAAAAAATGCCGTGCATTAGTTTCTGGGCAACCCTCGTACTTAAAAAGAAGGACTTATTTATAAGTCAAAAAGCAATATAATTAGGTTTAAACATTGAATTGATTAGTATTTCGGAAGGTATCCCGCGCGTGGTGTCAGGTGTGTAGGCTTGGAATCACTTTACAAATTTTTGGTTCAGTTTGCCTCACAAGAAGAAGATAAAGTGGTTGAGAATAATAAAAAAATATGTATAAATAATTTTTTCTCAGCTTTAAAATAGTGAAAATGACATTTCGTGTGTAAACTTTGTTCACGGATTGACGTGTCACGAGTGTTAGTGAAGTTATTAACTGGTGGGTGTCGAGAGCTTGGCCCAGGGCAGTGAAGCACTCGGCGGTTCACAGGTCAGCTGAAGGTGCCGCATCCTAGCTGGGGTTTGGGTTCTAGACGTAGTGGTGGCTGGAACCGCTTGGCGAGGCCTTAACGAAACATCCCTGTTTAGGGTAGTCGTTTATTCATTTTGTTACAGAGATGGGATTTCACACCCTCGACGGCGATGGTGGGAATGGGCGCAGGGAGCACTAGGATCAGTAGCAGCCCAGCACAGCACAGCACATGCTGGTGGCAGCGGGTGGTGACATCAGCGATGCCCCCTCCCCAAAGTGTGCTCGTACGTGTCCGTCCAGGTTGGCGTCGCCGTGTAACACAGCCAGTGTCCAAACCGTAGCATCCAGCGCGGCCGAACCTGAAGCCTTGTGCCAGGACTGGGAGGTGATCAGCAATGGTGGAAGTCTCCAGGGACTGGCGTACAGCGAGACTGGACCTGGGTTCGAACGTGTGCCCCACCAGGCAGGTGGCCGCCAGGTTAGGTTAGGTTAGGTTAGGTTAGTTTAGGTTAGGTCACCCAGAGGGGGATCCAGCTGTGTGAAGTCCTAGCTCACGTGGTTGGCTGCTGCCACTGGAGACAAAGTCCGTTGTAGGTGACTGGGTACTTCATCTAGCACTGCAGTGGTCTCCACGTCGAACTTAGCAGCTGATGGCACACTTTGGCATCGCTTACACATCCCGATAACGTCAAGCACAGACAACATGGCGAGCATCTGAGGGCATCTGAGAATGAGGGTCTGATTTGAGTGGATATTTATGAGACACTGCTGTCCAGTATGTATCTGAAATCCCCACCTCAGGCTGTAGCAGCCAAGTGTCGTCGCTGGGTGGAAATGACTTCATTCGTTCTGCTGCCCTTGTTTGTCAGTTCCTGGAGGAGCCTAACCGGAGCTGTAGGATTTCTCAACTTGACTGTTCAGAAGTTCCGGCTCCTCAGCTTCCTGCGTTCTAGAGGCACTTTCTTCTGAAACGCCGTCTGGGCTTACAGTATGCGAGGGTGATAACTTTATTTGTCGCAGCATGTGCGCGAGTTTGGAAAGTAAGCTCGTTGAGGGGCCTATTCGTGACAGGAAGGCTGAGTCCTGTTTCATCAGTTACACTCCTGTGCCACAGTATTGTTTTCGCATTTGCGTCCATTACGAAAACGTGTCTATCGTGGCGACCAAGTATTGCCGCTGTAGTTGTATTTTCTGACTGCATTGAAAATATTAAAGTTATGTTACATTATTCTAAGGTAGTTGTTATTTCTGTTGTCACCGCATATTCGTCACACAGTTGACGTGTCTTTGTCACTGTTGTGCCTTTATTTGGCATCACAGTGGGAAGTAATGATACGTGCTGTAACTGGCATGTGGGATAATACCCCATTTCTGTAGCATCGCTCCTGTATATGTATATATGGCACGCATAGGTCCAACTACTGTAACACCCTCCGAAGTTCTTGCATCCCCATGGCGCTGTGGACCTGGCCGATTGTAATCAGCTGTCTCTGATGCGTTGCCGTTGGGGTGCGAGGTGACTGTACGTGAATACTACGGGAACCAAGTGGGCACACGGCTAGGGGCCGTTCTGATCCGTGTTCATGTACGTATTACTCAAACACAACACACTTGATATGAGAGGCGTTTACACGCCACGTTTCGCATACAGGAGGTTCACCAGCGTACCGATAAACAGAGGTGGCAATACGGTATACACACGTAAGCAGCCGCTGCGTAACACAACGTACGAAAAGGCACTAACAACGGCAACAGATTACTAGCCACAAGTGTACAGACTTGCTAATCTCTGTATTACAGCCGTTTCCGGCGATCAGAGAACTAAGGGCGTTAACCAGGATTAGCAGTGCATAGACGATTAGTGACAGGAGCAGTGCTTCGCTTGCTCTGTGCTGAATATTTACATAAGTAGGCCGTGACAGACTGGCCGCGAAGCAGATGCGCACTATTCTTCTTTTACAGGCCGCTGTATTTCTTAGGTGTGTTTGCGTACGCTGCGTGTATAACGGAGAGGCGCGTGACAACTACAAGCTGTGCGGAGGCCGGAACTGCCGATCGTTCTTCCGGCGGAAGAATTTGTGGCGAAGAGGGGGAGGGGGCGAGGGGAGGAAGACGGTCAGGGACGGAGGGAGAGGAGGAAATGCCACGAGGGAGGGAGCCCGCGGAGGCGGCGACGCCGAGGATCGATGTCCCGTCCCTCCAGACAAAGGTCGGCACGCTCCCAGACTGGCGATGAACCTACCAACCTTTGTTCTCTTGCTTGGCAGATGGAGGTTCCGTTGGTGAGACCCGTCAAGTAGCACCGGAATACAGCATTATATGCTACATGTCCCTTACTTGTCTCGTTCCACTAACAATGGAAACTATCCGCCACACCCATGTCAGATTTAGTGGTAAGAGTGCGCAGTGGGCATTCTGCCAAAAACTGAACATAACTGAACATAGGTCGATCATGAAAACAGGAAGAAGGTGTACTGTACAGTGGAAAAAGGAGAATAGAAGCAGTGAACGGTCAGAAGAAAAGTGCGATACAGAGCAGCCTGAAACAGCAGCGGCCACGGTGGTGAACTGCCGTCAGCCGTGTTCAAACCTCCGTCGACCCAAATTGTGTCTGTGTCGTGGTGTAACGTCCATTTCCAACTGCGAGGTGTGAGGAAGGGACCTATAATGACAGTTGATTCTGCACAACTACTCCATTAACAACCGAAAGGAAGTGGCTTTCGAATGAGAACCGCAAACGTGTGATGTCAAGTCAACCGAATCCTCCACTGGAAAACGCGTCTGCTATGTCACGCTCGGCATTAGTGACAGTACGTGTCACGTGACAGGAATCTCTTACCGACGAACCTAATTTGTACGCCTGCAAAAGTGAGTCAGATATGTCTCCTTGCCCGATTTAGGTGTTCGTATGAATGCGAATGTGATCACTCCCAAGCAAACGATGAAAGCATAATAGTTTCTCACATAAGCTGCAACAGATGAACAACCAAACAGCTTGCCTGCTGTCTGTCAATATATATATATATATATATATATATATATATATATATATATATATATATATATATTACGTTTTTGAATATATATATATATATATATATATATATATATATATATATATATATATATATATATATATATATATATATTACGTTTTTGAAGTATCGTCAGGATTCCCCCAGGGAAGAGTGACGGGACCGGTGTTGTCCTCTGTACATGTAAGTGACCTGGCGGCCAGGGTGAGCAACAGTCTGCGGCTGTTTGCTGAAGATGCTGTGGTGTACGGGAAGGTCACGTCGCCGAGTGACTGTAGGAGGATACAACATGACTTAGACAATATTTATAGTTAGTGTGGCGAGTGGCAGCCAGCTGTAAATGTAGAAAAATCTAAGGTAATGCAGATCAGTAGGAAGAACAATAGCGTGGTGTTCGAATACAGCACTGGTAGAGTTCTGCTTCACACACTCACGTCGATTAAATATCGGGCATAACGTTGCAAAGAAATTTGACGTGGAAAGAGCATGTAACGATTTTAGTAGGAAAGGACTTCCGTTTATGGACAATCGTAGCTCGTCCTTAGGGGAGGCCGCGAATAGAAAACTGTGCGACCCATTCTTGTGTACTGCTCGAGTGTTTGAAACCCTCTCCAGATCGGATTAAAGGAAGATGTCGTAATAGTTCAGAGCTGAACAGCCAGATTTGTTACCAATAAGTTCGATCAACATGCGAGTATTACGGAGGTACTGCGGGAACCAAAATGCGAATCCCTAGATGTAAGACGACGTTCTTTCCGCGAAACTCTTTTGAGAAAAATTGGAGAACCGGCATTTGAAGCTGGCTGCATAAAGATTCTACCGCCACCAACATAAATTGCGCATAAATACCAGTAAGATAGGAGAATAAGCAGATTCAGGTTGAAGCTCTTCTGTCAGAGTTTGCTTGCAAATAAATTTCTTTTCTAAATTAATTTCTATATTGGTGCAGATGACAGACTGTGAAAGAAAGACAACTGCAATGCAAAACATAAGAAACCCGGGAACGTGTTTATACAAGGTGTATATACAAAAAGTTGTCTGTTTTTCAAATTTGTAAATGCTTTCTTAAAAACGGGTCTGTATGACAGCAAAGAGTATAGAGTATTTTTTTTGTTTCATACATAAAAAATTAAGTTAAGCTCTGTGCAAAATTCTAACAGACGGCTTTCTCTTTCATTTCTTACCCCCAATCCATATTCACCTACTATGTTTCCTTCTCTCCCTTTTCCTACACTCGAATTCCAGTCACCCATGACTATTAAATTTTCGTCTCCCTTCACTATCTGAATAATTTCTTTTATCTCATCATACATTTCATCAATTTCTTCATCATCTGCAGAGCTAGTTGGCATATAAACTTGTACTACTGTAGTAGGCGTGGGCTTCGTGTCTATCTTGGCCACAATAATACGTTCGCTGTGATGTTTGTAGTAGCTTACTCGAACTCCTATTTTTTTAATTCATTGTTAAACCTACTCCTGCATTACCCTTATTTGATTTTGTATTTATAATCCTGTATTCACCTGTTCAAAAGTCTTGTTCCTCCTGCCACCGAACTTCACTAATTCCCACTGTATCTAACTTTAACCTATCCATTTCCCTTTTTAAATTTTCTAACCTACCTGCTCGATTAAGGGATCTGGCATTCCACGCTCCGATCCGTAGAACGCCAGTTTTCTTTCTCCTGATAACAACGTCCTCTTGAGTAGTCCCCGCCCGGAGATCCGAATGGGGGACTATTTCACCTCCGGAATATTTCACCCAAGAGGACGCCATCATCATTTAACCATACAGTGAAGCTGCATGCCCTCGGGAAAAATTACGGCTGTAGTTTCCCCTTGCTTTCAGCCGTTCGCAGTACCAGCACAGCAAGGTTAGTGTTGCAAGGCCAGATCAGTCAATCATCCAGACTCTTGCCCCTGCAACTACCGAATAGGCTGCTGCTCCTCTTCAGGAACCACATGTTTGTCTGGTCTCTCAACAGATACCACTCCGTTGTGGTTGCACCTACGGTACGGCCATCTGTATCGCTGAGGCACGCAAGTCTCCCCACCAGCGGCAAGGTCCATGGTTCATGGAAGAATCCCGGAGATACTAAAAGATATGAGATAGATTATATAATGGTAAGACAGAGATTTAGGAACCAGGTTTTAGATTATAGGACATTTCCATGGGCAGATGTGGAATCTGACCACAATCTACTGGTTATGAACTGCAGATTAAAATTGAAGAAACTGCAAAAAGGTGGGAATTGAACGAGATGGGACCTGGATAAACTGACTAAACCAGAGGTTGTACAGAGTTTCAGGGAGAGCATAAGGGAACAATTGACAGCAGTGGGGGAAAGAAGTACAGTAGAAGAAAAATGGGTAGCTCTGAGGGATGAAGTAGTGAAGGCAGCAGAGGATCAAGTAGGTAAAAAGATGAAGGCTAGTAGAAATCCTTGGGTAACAGAGGAAACATTGAATTTAATTGATGAAAGGAGGAAACATAAAAACGCAGTAAATGAAGCAGGCAAAAAGGAATACAAACGTCTCAAAAATGAGATCGACAGGAAATGCAAAATGGCTAAGCAGGGATGGCTAGAGGACAAATGTAAGGATGTAGAGGCTTATCTCACTAGGGGTAAGATAGATACTGCCTACAGGAAAATTAAAGAGACCTTTGGAGAAGAGACAACCACTTTTATGAATATCAAGAGCTCAGATGGAAACCCAGTCCTAACCATAGAAGGGAAAGCAGAAAGGTGGAAGGAGTATATAGAGGGTCTATACAAGGGTGATGTACTTGAGAACAATATTATGGAAATGGAAGAGAATGTAGATGAAGATGAAGTGGGAGATACGATACTGCGAGAAGAGTTTGACAGAGCACTGAAAGACCTGAGCCGAAGCAAGGCCCCGGGAGTAGACAATATTCCATTAGAACTACGGACGGCCTTGGGTGAGCCAGTCCTGACAAAACTCTACCATCTGGTGAGCAAGATGTACGAGACAGGCGAAATACCCACAGACTTCAAGAAGAATATAATAATTCCAATCCCAAAGAAAGCAGGTGCTGACAGATGTGAAAATTACCGAACTATCAGTTTAATAAGTCACAGCTGCAAAATACTAACGCGAATTCTTTACAGACGAATGGATAAACTGGGAGAAGCCGACCTCGGGGAAGATCAGTTTGGATTCAGTAGGAATATTGGAACACGTGAGGCAATACTGACCTTACGACTTATCGTAGAAGAAAGATTAAGGAAAGGCAAAACTACGTTTCTAGCATTTGTAGACTTAGAGAAAGCTTTTGACAATGTTGACTGGAATACTCTCTTTCAAATTCTAAAGGTGGCAGGGGTAAAATACAGAGAGCGAAAGGCTATTTACAATTTGTACAGAAACCAGATGTCAGTTATAAGAGTCGAGGGGCATGAAAGGGAAGCAGTGGTTGGGAAGGGAGTGAGACAGGGTTGTAGCCTCTCCCCAATGTTATTCAATCTGTATATTGAGCAAGCAGTAAAGGAAACAAATGAAAAATTCGGAGTAGGTATTAAAATCCATGGAGAAGAAATAAAAACTTTGAGGTTCGCCGATGACATTGTAATTCTGTCAGAGACAGCAAAGGACTTGGAAGAGCAGTTGAACGGAATGTAAAGTGTCTTGAAAGGAGGATATAAGATGAACATCACCAAAAGCAAAACGAGGATAATGGAATGTAGTCGAATTAAATCGGGTGATGCTGAGGGAATTAGATTAGGAAATGAGACACTTAAAGTAGTGAAGGAGTTCTTCTATTTGGGGACCAAAATAACTGATGCTGGTGGAAGTAGAGAGGATATAAAATGTAGACTGGCAATGCCAAGGAAAGCGTTTCTGAAGAAGAGAAATTTGTTAACATCGAGTATAGATTTCAGTGTCAGGAAGTCGTTTCTAAAAGTATTTGTATGGAGTGTAGCCATGTATGGACGTGAAACATGGACGATAAATAGTTTAGACAAGAAGAGAACAGAAGCTTTCGAAATGTGGTGCTACAGAAGCATGTTGAAGATTAGATGGGTAGATCACATAACTATTGAGGAGGTATTGAATAGAATTGGGGAGAAGAGGAGTTTGTGGCACAACTTGACAAGAAGAAGGGACCGGTTGGTAGGACATGTTCTGAGGCATCAAGGGATCACAAATTTAGCATTGGAGGGCAGCATGGGGGGTAAAAATCGTAGAGGGAGACCAAGAGATGAATACATTAAGCAGATTCAGAAGGATGTAGGTTGCAGTAGGTACTGGGAGATGAAGAAACTTGCACAGGATAGGGTAACATGGAGAGCTGCATCAAACCAGTCTCAGGACTGAAGACCACAACAACAACAACAACAACAACATAAAAAATAAAAGGCTACTGATGATGCTGAAACTTCAGGTAAACATGTCCGGATAAAACAAGGTAGGGAAAAAATTGTATTTTGTTCAAGGTGGAGCCACTAAAAAAGAGAAAATGAAAGAAAAAATGGCCAAATTCCTGGCTCGCAAGGCGGCCTGGAGAAGTGTGCGCCCCTGCCGAGGCTGTAGCAGACTGCAGCCGCGCAACATTGCAGCCGCGTGTCCTTGGTTGACGGCGCATCAGTAAACTCAACGCTGTGTCTTACGCCGATCAGTCTCTTTTCGTGAAAGAACTGCGAGTAAACTGCACTTCATCGTTTCGAGGCGAAAAAAGATACTCTGCTGTACAATCAGTTAATACTATGACGCATTCATATACAAAAGCGCCGCTATTAGGTAAGGGTGGATTACAGTTTATCCAGCTTCATACCTGCCCTAGGAACCTCAACGTATATTAGGACCAAAACAAAAAAAATAGTGACAAAAATGGTATAATCGACCCATCTGTGCCGTCCTAAGGCATCAAGTGCACACCGACCAGCGCAGCGCCGCGAAACGGCATGAAGAAGGCGGTGACCCGCGCGACAGTGGGAAGAGCAGGCAGCGCCACACCTCCAAGAGGACAGAGTTCAGCGACCCCTGTCAGCGCTGACTTAAGCAGCCGCCAGTCGCCAGTCGGCCCCAGTTGGGTCGAAGACTTCGAGAGTATTGGTACTGAGTAATAGGCAGACGTTACCTAGCCTGCCTTCTGCCATTAGTAGTAGTGGTGTGTGTGAGCAATTGCAAGGGACCTCATAACGAGAAGCTGTGTTTCTTTTGTTTTTAGAAGTAAAGTTTTCTGTTAATTTGAAAGTGTTATGTACAGATCATTTTGGATTCCTGCCAACGGCCATTACAACTTCCCTCCTGCCTCGTTTGTGTTATGCTGACTCCCACAGTATCCGACTCAACGCTTTCGTTACCTAGAAAAATAGGAAAGAACAATTTTAACACTTCTTTCACGCCAGTTCCAAGCCAGTTGCAAAATTAATTCATTGCTTTTGTTGGACTCTTTGCCTGTACGTAAGGACACCTCTATCTTTAAGGAAGACGACGAAAAACTGTTGTAATTTAAATTCCATCTGGAGCAACCAATGTGACTCTTGATAAAGAGTTTCACCGACTGTAGAAAGTATTTTTAAGGATAGTTCTGTATCATTTGAGGTTTATCAGTAGAACAGTATTCTTAAATATCAGTCGTTTCTGCATTATCAGTTTGCATCGGACCGTCTTACAAATTGCTTAAAGTATACCTGGCATGCAGCACAGTAAGCAGACCAATAGCCAGGACCGTTCTCACTCCACCGCAACTCTGTTAAATAAAACTATCAGTAACCGTCAAGTTCTTGAAAGCATTACTTTTTCTTTAGTCATATGTGCCTGGTCTACGGTAAATATTTGTTTCCTCCATTGACATCACAGACATCAGACTTTGCTTTTTGTGTTGACTATGGCCAATAAATAAGCAAATGTTTCTTTCTTAGTGAGATAAACATTACTCAAAAATTGTCATGAGGACTGTGTTACAGAAATTATTATAAGATGTATGTGTAATAATTAACCATTCTAACAAACTACAATCACGATTGGTGGAAGTCGTCTTTAATGTCGGATGAAACATTGCTTTGGTTAATTTTTCTCTGCAAAGTCACCTTTGTGCAAATAACATATGCACCACTTTAACTGTCTGCATGAGCTGTCTCTTACCCAAGAAATACTACAAAAATTAATGGTACCTGACCTTTTTCTGAGATGTAGGCGATCCAAATTCGTGTGTGTCACTCTGGATATTGCCACTATGCGGCGCTATGTTCTCTTGTCACAGTTCATCGCGCGCTACACAGGAAGAGCTCCACAAACCGCTCTCACAATCAGCTCTTCATAAGACGATAACAAGTAACTTCAACCATTTTTAAAACATACTTGCAGTGCATCTTAGCAAGTAAAATGTTGTCAGTGGATTTCTTTTGTTGTATTCGTCCTATATAAAAAATTTCAGTGTGGGTTTTGACATGTCAGAATGGACCTTCCCTTCTCACAACAGCTTATCTCATTGGTCATTTTAAACTAACATTCCTTCATAGTGTGATTACTGAGAGTTGACGAATCCCACTTGTTTCGCATTCTGTCGACTGCACCTGCCTGCACATTTGTCCTTTCCAAAAGCATTTCTTTAGTTGACTCTTACGATGTACTTTCATGACAGATACACTGAAGCGCCATAGAAACTGGTATAGGCATGATATGTAAACAGCCAGAATACGAGCCGCCCGTTGTGGACGAGCGGTTCTAGGCGCTACAGTTCGGAACCGCGCTGCTGCTACGGTCGCAGGTTCGAATTCCGCCTCGGGCATGGATGTGTGTGATGTCTTTAGGTTAGTTAGATTTAAGGGACCAGTCAGGGGACTGATGACCCCAGATGTTAAGTCCCATAGTGCTCAGAACCATTTGAACAGGGAGAATATGGCGCTGCGGTCGGCAACGCCTCTATAAGACAACAAGTGTCTGGCGCAGTTGTTAGATCTGTTACTTCTGGTTCAGTGCTAGGTTATCAAGATTTAAGTCAGTCTGAACGTGGTGTTACAGTCGGGACGCGAGTGATGGGACGCAGTATCTCCGAGGTAGCGATGAAGAGGGGTTTTCCCGTACGACCATGTCACGACTAGACCGTGAATATCAGGAGTCCGGTTAAACACCAAATCTCCGCCATCGCTGCAGTCGGAAAAATGTCCTAGAAGAAGGGGACCAACGACGACTGAAGAGAATTGTTCAACGTGACAGAAGTGCAGCCAGTCCGAAAATTGCTGCAGATTTCAATGAGTGTCAGCGTGCTGACCATTCAACGAACCATCATCGATATGGGCTTTCGGAGCGGAAGGCCCACTCTTGTACCTTTGATGACTGCACGACACAAAGCTTCCCACCTGGCCTGAGCCCATCAACACTGAAGTTGGACTGTTGATGACTGGAAACATGTTGCCTGGTCGGACGAGTCTCGTTTCAAACTGTTTCGAGCGGATGGACGTGTACGGATATGGAGACAACCTCATGAATTCAGGGACACAAGCTGCGACATTGTCGCGAGAAAACAGTGACCCGTATATGTAATAAGTTTCCTTTAATTTACGTCTGTGGCCACAAACGTTTTGTTAACAGATTACCGGTTTCGGTCTTTAATGAACATCATCAGATCTGTTTCATAAAAACGAAGTCCAACAGTGTTACCATTCCTTCCTCACCAAAAAATCCCTCCAATAAAGCCTAGCCACCTTGGGATAATACACCTGCACTGACAAAAATACCCCTGCCCAGTATGCTGAAGGTCTCACCGAGGCTTCGCAGACAGGCACTGTCCCTCAGACCTGGTCTGCAGACAGATCTCCATTGCCTTTTTCCTACTCCCTCAATCCTCCCATCACCCCCAAGAACCAACTACAGAGCAGTGCCCCCCCCCCCCACTCTTTGTCATCCTGTACCACCACGAACTGGAACAACTGAACCATGTCCTTAATCAGGGCTTTGATTACCTGTCATCAAGACCTGAAATGAGGCTCATTCTACCCAAAATCATTCCCACCCCTCCTAAAGTTGTGTTCAATCACCCACCCAACCTCCACAGCTTCGTAGTCCATCCCTGTGTCACTCCTAACCCCAACCACTAGCCACAGGGACCATATCCCTGTGGAAGACCCAGGTGCAATACCTGCCTAAACCACCTACCCAGCATTTCCTATTCCAGTAATGTCACAGGCTTATACTGCTGCATCAGAGGCTGGGCCACTATGAAAGCAGCAGCTCTGCTCATTCATTGCACAACTTTTGTGCTGGTATGACAACCAACCAGCTGTACACCAGGATGATGGCCACTGCCAAACTGTGGCCAAGAGCGTGGCGCAACTTGCAGCTAAACATAACATGCTTGATTTCAATGGTTGTTTCACAACCCAGGCCATCTGGATCTCCCCCCCCCCCCCCCCCACCACCCTCCTACCCTTACCATTCCCTCATTCCAGTACGAGCCGCCAGAGATGGGAGTCATGTGTACGTGAGGTGTGATTGCTTGTGCGAATGGAATGTGTGTGTGTTTTCTATTTGAAGAAAGTTTTGGCCAGAAGCTAAATGCGTAATTCTTTTCATTGTGCCTGTTTGCAACTCACCGTCTCATCTTTACAGTGAGTACCAGTCTATCTTTTTCCTAATATTGTAGGTAGATCAGTAAGTTATTTACTTAAGAATTTATGATTGTCTATACGGTACTTGAACATTGCACAAACCTAGACCTCGGGCAACCAATGGCACTATTACTAGGTGAGGTTTTATTTTATAAAAATAAATACATTAACTGAGTGAGGGACAGTCTAGTGCAATACTATTGTTGGTGGTGTACTTTGAAACTATTTGTCCAACAAGACATAATCATCAGATGTGTATAAGACAGAATTTTGCTGTTATTCGCGAATCAAAGGTGAGAAACATTTACTTTCAAGCGTATGTAATGTTTGCCATAGCAAATTATAAAGTGTATCACCTGAGATTATCTGAACGCTATGGAACTAAGTTAAAGTACCATATATATTGCAATATTAGTTATACACATTGCCATAAAAACTGCATTTCATTACATTGGTAACCACTTTAACTTAAATTAATTTAAAAAAAATACTTGAGTTGTACAGACAAATAGGGTTAAAATGTACTGTGTCTATATACATGTTAGGAATTAGCCGTTGTAAAAGTTGTATAATTAAGATGAGGGTGGTATATGCATCCATTTACAGTTTTAGCTTATTTCTTTAAATAAGTAGTTATAGAGATAAATGTGGGCATTCTCAACTGAAAAATTTTTAACTGCGTTCAATCATACAGTACTAGGATTCATAAAAACTAATACTAGAATGGAAACTACAATATGTTATCTAGGATTGAGAATTCTACAATTTATGTAAAAGATTACACTGATTTCTTCTATCTCACTTTTTGAAGATAACCAAGTTCACCTTTTACAGTACTGCAATACATAATGTACTTTAACCTATTTCTGTAGGGTGCAGGTAGTCTGTGCCCCTACAAATTATAATCTGTTAGAGCAAACTCTATACAAACTTGAAACCAACTGTCTCATCTGTGATTAGCAAACAGTAATAATAATAATAACTGCGAAATATTGTCTCACACTGAAGCACCAATGCAACTTGTATAGGCGGAGCGGTTCTAGGCGCTACAGTATGGAGCCGCGCGACCGATACGGTCGCAGGTTCGAATCCTGCCTCGGGCATGGATGTGTGTGATGTCCTTAGGTTAGTTAGGTTTAAGTAATTCTAAGTTCTAGGACTGATGACCTCAGAAGTTAAGTCCCGTAGTGCTCAGAGCCATTTGAACCCAACTTGTATAGGAATGCATATTCAAATACAGAGATATGTAAACAGGCAGAATACGGCGATGCGGTCGGCAAACGCATGTATAAGACAACAAGTGTCTGGCGCAGTAGTTAGATCGGTTACTGCTGCTACAATGGCAGGTTATCAAGATTTAAGTGAGTTTGAACGTGGTGTCAGAGTCGACGCACGAGCGATGGGACACAGCATATCCGAGGTAGCGATGAAGTGGGGATTTTACCGTAAGACCATTTCACGAGTGTGCAGTGAATATCAGGAATCCGGTAAAACGTCAAATTCCGACATCGCTGCGACTGGAAGAAGATCCTGCAAGAACGGGACCAACGATGACTGAACAGAGTTGTTCAGCGTGACAGACATCATCGATATGGACTTTCAGAGCAGAATGTCCACTCGTGTACCCTTGATGACTGCACGACACAAAGCTTTACGCCTCGCCTGGGCCCATCAACACCGACATAGGACTGTTAATGACTGGAAACACGTTGCTGGGCGGACGAGTCTCGTTTCAGATTGTATCAAGCGGATGGACGTGTACCGGCATGGAGACAAGCTCATGAATCCATGGACCCTGCGTGTCAGCAGGGGACTGTTCAAGCTGGTGGACGCTGTGTAACGGTGTGGGGCGTGTGCAGCTGGAGTGATAGATACGTCTCTGACATGTGACACGTACGTAAGCATCCCGTCTGATCACGTGCATCCAATCATGTCCATTAAGCATTCCGACGAAATTGGGTAATTCCAGCAGGACAATGCGACACCCCACATGTTCAGAATTGCCACACAGTGGCTCCAGGAACACTTTTCTGAGTTTAAACACTCCCGCTGGACACCAGACTCCCCTGACATGAACATTATTGTCCGCCCCGATAGCTGAATGGTCAGCGTGACGGATTGCCGCCCTACGGGCCCAGCTTCGATTTCCGGCTGAGTCGGGGATTTTCTCCCCTCAGGGACTGGGTGTTGTGCTATCTTCATTATCATTTCATCCCCATCCGGCGCGCAGGTCGCCCAATGTGGCGTCGAATGTAATAAGAGCTGCACGAAGGCGGCCGGACCTGCCCCGTAAGGGGCCTCCCGGCCAATCACGCCAAACGCTCATTTCCATTTCTACATGAACATTATTGAGTATATCTGGAATGCCTTGCATCCTGCTGTTCAGAAGAGATCTCCATCCCGTTGTACTCTTACGGATTTATGGACAGCCCTGCAGGATTCATCCTGTCAATTCCCTCCAGCACTACTTCAGACATTAGTCGATTCCTTGCCACGTCGTGTTGCGGCACTTCTGCGTGCTCGCAGGGGCTCTACACGATATTAGACAGGTGTATCAGTTTCTTTGGCTCCTCCGTGTATGTACATCTGCAGATTATGTCAGTTTAGGCTAATTTTTTCAGGGTATACCAACATTATTAGTATTACACTAGGACAGTCCCTCATTCAGTTATTTTATATGTTTTGTTCAAAAAAAAGACCGACTGAGTAGCAGTACAACAGGTTGTCAGAGGTCTAGGTTTGTTGGCGGGTAAAATTACTGTATGGACAATATCAATAACTTACGGACTACCCTAAGTAATCCCGGACATGGGGCTGCATAGGCCAGTCAGGGATCTGCATGTTCCTCAAGGGATTTTGTTGGTGACAGCAGCAGTCTGAGGTCTTGCATTATCCTACAGGAATGTGTCATTTTATACCGTCATCGTGAATTGTATGACAACAGGACTTACCGTTCTTGTCACATACTGGTGGGCATTCAAGCTTCCTTCAGTGTTAACAAATCAGTCCCCTTGTCATATCCAGTAAGTCCACTTCCCTTGAACCTGTAGTTGGAGAGCTACAGAATCTGGAGAATCTGGGCATGCTCTGACGTCGCACCAGGCCGTCTGTGGACACATTATCGTCAACGTGACCTCCACAAACAGAAGCAATACTCGTCTCAGAACGCTACAGGATGCCTCTCACTACAGGTCAGCCTCACTTTATACTGCGTAAGTGGCTGCTGTCTGTGGTACGGTGTCAGCAGTAAACGACACAAAGCAGTTAGAGATTTCAACACAGCTTCCAGTACTCTCTTCCAGATGGTTCATAGTGACACACTGTAAAGTGGTCACATCATTTTGATTTTGTATGTCATTGATGTGCATCTCAGAGAGAGATGGAGAGAAAGTTAAGCAATCTTTGGTCTTGCCATGGCACAGTGTTTGCCTCTGCGCAGCCTGACTCAGTGTTAGTTGAAGTGTGGCAGGTGATGGACGTATTTAGCAGTGCTCTGTGGACTTTTGATTGTATTTGTTAGATGAAGGGACAGAAAGGGTGGGTATGATGTTACAATGAAAAGTGAAAGGAATATAAATTTCAAATAATGTAACTGTTTTTGGAGAGAAGAAGTCTGAGGTAAGACTGCAGCACTGCGCACCTAAATTGTCAGAATGATTGCTGCCAGCCAGTTAACTTGCTAAGAGCTGAGAGAAAGACCACCTTACTTTCCTGAATCACGGATTAACATATTAATTGATTAAGCGGTTTGGTTTTTATAGAAATTCTCTGTTAACATTGTACCATCTTTAAATCATTGTTTACTTTGTTAAGCATAGCACTGTTCAGGCCAGAGTTGTGTGTGAAGGTGACGTTAACTTTTGCTCTGTCTTTTTTAATATCATACGAATAGTCACTCTCCCCACCCCACTGTTTATCCTTACGCATTACCACATGTCAGCAACAGTTTGAATATGTATTTAGAAACAGAAATCTAGCTTAGCCATTGCCCACTTGCTGTTTTCAGTGGTGCTTTCGAGGACTCTGCAACAATGTTGTCAGGAGATGAGGTAGGGGTAAATTTTCGTTAGCCCCAGATAACGGTTTTACTTCCGTTGCGCAGTTAATACAAAGACAAGCTGGATTCAGATTTGTTACTGTTCAGTTCAAATTAGATTCTGTTTAGTCAAAGGTCAGCGTATGACTGTAAGTCGGGTAACACTTTGTGAATATATGGTTTTGGTAATACGTACACTTTTATAGTGTGGGAGGTGAATTTGGCCTACATTTCATACAGAAACAAATATAGTGGGGAGATTAAACCTGTTCGTTCATAGTGAAACTCTACCTGTAATCCCTGTCCGAGTTTGATGTGCTGGTCTCCATCTAAAATCCTAAAGTTCTGAGTTGAACATTACACAGTCATTGCAATACATCCAACCGTCTGTCTGATCTACCAGTATGTTGGTCTCATGTCCCTCACGCCAATGGTGTGACCTTTGAGAATGTCCGAATGATGATGATAAGTTGCGAGCCTGTGTTCTGCGGGTATGTTGTGTCACGATGTTCACCTGGTGCTTTCCAGTGACGCTAGACACAGCTAGTAGACACTGTGCACAGACAACACTCTGTACTTGTGGTGTTGCACTGGAGATGCTTTGCCTGGCATGGCTGGATTACAGAAACACTATCATCATTAAACTTTCTAGGAGATTAAAACTATGTGGTGGACCGATATTCGAACTCGGGACCTTTGCCTTTCGCGAGCAAGTGCTCTAACTCTTTTTTTTTTTTTTTTTAGTTCGTTTTGTTCGATATTGTTCGTTGCGTTTGGTGTGGGCGGACGTCAGAAGACATCCGTTCAAGTTGATCGTTGATTCTTTGACTCAGTTTTTTTATTACAGAGAGCACGCAGCCCTCTGACCGAACTAGCTGAGCTACCGTGCCGGCTTGTCTATCTGAGCTACCCAAGCACGACTCACGCCCCGTCCTCACAGCTTTACTTCTGCCAGTACCTCGTCTCCTACCTTCCAAACTTCACATAAGCTCTCCTTAACGAAAGCACTGCAGAGAGATAATCTGGTTGTGGAAACTGTCATCATGAGTTGAGGCAACAAGTGCAGTCCAGAAGGAGGCCAGTAGTTTTGCACAAGGAACTGCGCTGACACTGGCTGCGCCTCAGGTTCCTTGCCACACATTCAGCTCCGGAGTGTGCAGCCTGAGCTGTAACTCTGCTGAGGACAGTGGTAAGGCGGAAGCCACGGGGGCGACGCTGACCAGACTGAGCGCTGCGCCTAGGTTCTGTCGTGACTTAGGCGAAGGAAAATGATACCCATTCAAACAAAGTGATGCGCTGAGCCTGTGTAAATACTGACCATTTCAGCCGAGCGGGATCTGTCAATGTAGCCGGCTATGAGAGGAGGTCTGTGCCAGTCGTTGTCCTGAAATGGATTATGTAGCTTCCATCACTAGACACTAAGCTGCGGATGTGCCTGCTGCGCCAAAGTCCAGATGCCGCTGGGAGTCTAACTGGTGCCTTCCAGCTGGAGGGCCACATTCCAGCTGACTTCCTTAAGCTGTGTGTCTTACTTGGGGGACCACGATTCACACCTGAGCCTGACTAACTGCGTTCTATAGGCATTGTCCCTGCCTAGGTCAGGCATTCTCTACCACTGCCATCTTTGCTGACTACGCCGCATGCAGAGATGGACTGTGCACGCTCTGGTGCGTCCTCCACTGATCTGTGTAGTAGCACCAGCCATTGGAGATGTCTTCCTCAGAGACCACCACAGCTCCATCCTACCTGGGTTGGAGGCCTGCCTAGGACTATCCTCGCCGCCATGCTGCTGACAGAGGGATGCGGCTCCACTACAGTCTGGTTACGGCATGAGCTGGTCGTGCCAGAGAAGACTGACTGCTGATTTCAGCAGCCTCAACACACACACTAACGCCAAGATCCGCCTATGGCCATAGGCTGCAACAATGCAATGGCGTACACGGGTGAATACACGTACGATTCACTATGACACCTTTACCCTCTTTATCTGTCAAAAGACCCCACCCAGTTCCTACCCACCGATTCGCTGCAAACGTGCCCAGGGTGGGTATCTGAACTCCATCGTGACCTCTAGGAGAATGACTGGAGCTTCCACTGTAGAGGTGAAACCGCCCTCTGGACCTCTACAGTAGGAATGGATTCCCTCTGTACTGAAAGTAAGCTCGCATAAGAATAAATCTTTCAAGCAACACATGCCGCAGTAACATTTTCCGTTGCCGTCGTCGAACAACGACGGTAAAGGCAATAAAGCTGTATGGGGAAAGCTGGCTTTCACGGCGAATTTCGTTCACGAAATCTTCGCGGATTGTCAGCCGAGTCGTGACTTCTCCGCCTGAAGATGACGACTAGAAAAGTCGTCGAAACGTTGCGGTAGCACGACGCCAGGACGCAGCTAACAACCGGAGAATGTGCCATCAGCCGACACCAGACCGGGTTGGTCCCACAGCTGTGGCAGGTGCAGAGGCGGGAGCCGCGCTGCAGTCGGCGCGGGCCAGACCAGAGCAGCCCGGAGCAGACCTCGGCAGAGGTCGGCGATGCAGCCGCGATCGATAGCTCGCGCCGCCTCGCCTCGCCTCGCCTCACAGCTCCGCCCGCCACCCAACGATCCGGCGCTACCGGTTTCCTCGGTACTGCGAGCACTGCGGCGCAGCACGCTACGACCCAGCCCTGGCGTACTTTGCGATACCGCCCCCACTTAATGTAACACGGCTAAGCATAGCTAAGCACTCGTTCCCGGGAAACGCGATGCTAATACTGACTCTAGCCTAGACAATAGCTCAGTTCGGCGAGGAAGAGAGTTCACAAGTGTTTTCAGGTGTGTGCCATATCCTGCTCGAGGCACTCGTCGACGATTAGATTCTGTGAGGCCAACAGATTGCGGGAGTGTTGACTGCTACGAGTCATCCACTCTTCCAGAGAGTCCCAGACATTTTCTGTAGGTTCAAACGGGAATAATTTATCGTGTCACTGGAGAAGGCGAAAAGCCTCGCTCGCGGGGTGGAATCTGAGCTAACTATTTGTAGTATCGTTCCCAGAACCGATCGCGGTCCTCTGGTTTGGAGCCGAGTAGAAGGCTTAAACCAGAGGCTCACACGATTCTGCGGAGATCTGGGGTGCAAATTTCTCGACCTCCGCTATCGGGTGGAGAAATGTAGGGTCCCCCTGAATAGGTCAGGCGTGCACTACACGCAGGAAGCGGCAACAAGGGTAGCGGAGTGCGAGTGGAGTGCACTTGGGGCTTTTTTAGGTTAGAGAATTCCCTCCCTAGGCCCGACAAGACGCCTCCTGAGACGCGGAAAGGTAGGAGTAGGCAAAATGCAACTGAGAATAACAATATTAATGTGCTAATAGTAAACTGCAGGAGCGTCTATAGAAAGGTCCCAGAACTGCTCTCATTAATAAACGGTCACAATGCCCACACAGTACCAGGGACAGGTTCCAATCCTGCCTCGGACATGGATGTGGGTGATGTCCTTAGGTTAGTTAGGTTTAAGTAGTTTTAAGTTCTAGGGGACTGATGACCACAGATGTTAAGTCCCATGGTGCTCAGAGCCATTTGAACCATTTGAGTACTAGGGACAGAAAGTTGGCTGAAACCAGACGTAAACAGTAATGAAATCCTAAACTCATTGGAATGTATACCGCAGAGACAGGCTGGACAGTGAAGGGGGAGGCGTGTTTATAGCGATAAGAAGTGCAATAGTATCGAAGGAAATTGACAGAGATCCGAAATCGGAAATAATTTGGATGAAGGTCACGGTTAAAGCAGGCCCAGACATGGTAATTGGATGTCTCTATAGGCCCCCTGGCTCAGCAGCTGTAGTGGCTGAGCACCTGAAGTCTAATTTGGAAAATATTTCGAGTAGATTTCCCCACCGTGTTATAGTTCTGGATGGACATTTTAATTTGCCGGATATAGACTGGGAGACTCAAACGTACATAACGGGTGCCAGGGACAAAGAATCCAGTGAAATTTTTTTAAATGCTTTATCTGAAAACTATCTTGAGCAGTTAAACAGAGAACCGACTCGTGGCGATAACATGTTAGACCTTCTGGTGACAAACAGACCCGAACTATTTGAAACAGTTAACGCAGAACAGGGAATCAGCGATCATAAAGCGGTTACTGCATCGATGATTTCAGCCGTAAATAGAAATATTAAAAAAGGTAGGAAGATTTTTCTGTTTAGCAAAAGTGACAAAAAGCAGATTTCAGAGTACCTGACGGCTCAACACAAAAGTTTTGTTTTAAGTACGGATAGTGTTAAGGATCAGTGACCAAAGTTCAGAACCATTGTACAACATGCGTTAGATGAGTATGTGCCAAGCAAGATCGTAAGAGATGGAAAAGAGCCACCGTGGTACAACAACCGAGTTAGAAAACTGCTGCGGAAAGCAAAGGGAATTCCACAGCAAACATAAACATAGCCAACGCCTTGCAGACAAACAAAAACTACGCGAAGCGAAATGTAATGTGAGGAGGGCCATGCGAGAGGCGTTCAATGAATTCTAAAGTAAAGTTCTATGTACTGACTTGGCAGAAAATCCTAAGAAATCTTGGTCTTATATCAAAGCGGTAGGTGGATCAAAACAAAATGTCCAGACACTCTGTGACCAAAATGGTATTGAAACAGAGGATGACAGACTAATGGCCGAAATACTAAATGTCTTTTTCCAAAGCTGTTTCACAGAGGAAGACTGCACTGTAGTTCCTTCTCTAGATTGTCGCACAGATGAAAAAATGGTAGATATCGAAATAGAGGACAGAGGGATAAGGAAAAAATTAAAATCGCTCTAAAGAGAAAGGCCGCTGGACCTGATGGGATACCAGTTCGATTTTACACACAGTACGCGAAGCAACTTGCCCCCCTTCTTGCAGCGGTGTACCGTAGGTCTCTAGAAGAGCGCAGCGTTCCAATGGATTGGAAAAGGGCGGAGGTCATCCCCCTTTTCAAGAAGGGACGTAGAACAGATGTGCAGAACTGTAGACCTATATCTCTAACGTCGATCAGTTGTAGAATTTTGGAACACGTATTATGTTCGAGTATAATGACTTCTCTGGAGACTAGAAATCTACTCTGTAGGAATCAGCATGGGTTTCGAAAAAGACGATGGTGTGAAACCCAGCTCACGCTATTCGTCCACGAGACTCAGAGGGCCATAGACACGAGTTCCCAGGTAGATGCCGTGTTTCTTGACTTCCGCAAGGCGTTCGATACAGTTCCCCACAGTCGTTTAATGAACAAAGTAAGACCATATCGACTATCAGACCAATTGTGTGAATGGATTGAAGAGTTCCTAGATAAAAGCACGCAGCATGTCATACTCAATGGAGAGAAGTCTTCCGCAGTAAGAGTGATTTCAGGTGTGCCGCAGGAGAGTGTCGTAGGACCGTTGCTATTCACAATATACATAAATGACCTTGTAGATGACATCGGAAGTTCACTGAGGCTTTTTGCGGATGATGCTGTGGTATATCGAGAGGTTGTAACAATGGAAAATTGTACTGAAGTGCAGGAGGATCTGCAGCGAATTGACGCATGGTGCAGGGAATGGCAATTAAATCTCAATGTAGACAAGTGTAATGTGCTGCGGGTACATAGAAAGAAAGATCCCGTATCATTTAGCTACAATATAACAGGTCAGCAACTGGAAGCAGTTAATTCCATAAATTATCTGGGAGTACGCATTAGGAGTGATTTAAAATGGAATGATCATATAAAGTTGATCGTCGGTAAAGCAGATGCCAGACTGAGATTCATTGGAAGAATCCTAAGGAAATGCAATCCGAAAACAAAACAAGTAGGTTACAGTACGTTTGTTCGCCCACTGCTTGAATACTGCTCAGCAGTGTGGGATCCGTACCAGATAGGGTTGATAGAAGAGATAGAGAAGATCCAACGGAGAGCAGCGCGCTTCGTTACAGGATCATTTAGTAATCGCGAAAGCTTTACGGAGATGATAGATAAACTCCAGTTGAAGACTCTGCAGGAGAGACGCTGAGTAGCTCGGTATGGGCTTTTGTTGAAGTTTCGAGAACACACCTTCACCGAAGAGTCAAGCAGTATATTGCTCCCTTCTACGTATAACTCGCGAAGAGACCATGAGGATAAAATCAGAGAGATTAGAGCCCACACAGAGGCACACCGACAATCCTTCTTTCCACGAACAATACGAGACTGGAATAGAAGGGAGAACCGATAGAGGTACTCAAGGTACCCTCCGCCACACACCGTCAGGTGGCTTGCGGAGTATGGATGTAGATGTAGATGTAGATGCGAAAGGATGTCTAAGTGTTCGCCAAACCTGCAGCACCACAACCGGGACTGTTGGTGGCTTCGAAGACGCGAGTCTCCACAGAAAACTCACCATGACGATGATGAAGAAATGGCCACACTCGGTCATTAGAATCTTCAAATAAACATCGGAAAACCTCAGTGAGTACGCAGATTCACGATACGAAAAATTGGATAACGCCAGAAGTTCGATGAGGCTTTCCACAGGTGAGGGTCTTGTACGCAGCAAAGCCGCGACACGTGGTGCAGGGGGCGTGTATTGACTTTTAACGTAAGGAAGTGTAGAGCATTGCCCATAAATAGGCAGAAACATCCATTCTTGTGTGATTACTCGATTGCAAGACAATGACTGGAAACAGTTACTTCCACAAGATATCTTTCAGTATGCGCAGGTCGCAACCACGCAAAACCAATTGGAGGTGCGGCAAATGCCAAACTGATATTCGTTGGAAGAATCCTTAGGAAGTGCAGACCACCAGCAAAGGCCGTCGCTTAGAAAACTTTCCTTTCGGCCAGTGCGTGAACTATGCATGTCAGTTTGAGATGTGTACCAAACAGGACTGATAGAGGAAATTGAGAAGATCGGAAGAAGGGCAGCAGATGTCCTTACAGGTTCATCTAGTAGACGCGGAAACATCAGCGAGATAATCAACACCAGTAGCAAGCACTGCAAGAGAGCCGTTCTGCGTCACGGTATGGTCTACTGTCAAAGTTCTGAGAGCGTACATTCCTAGAAGAGTCAACCAATATATCGGTTCCTCCTACGCAGCGGAAGGACCACCAAATTAAAATTAGCGGCATTCGAGCCCATACGGAGGCTTATCAGCAATCGTTCTTCCAGTGAACCGTTGGCGAGTTGAATGGAATAAGGAAGAAGTGATAGCCGTACACGAAGTACTCTCCGCCCCACACCGTAACATCGGTCGCGGAGTACGGTCGTAGATGTAGAACAACAGTACCAATTCATCACAGAACAATCTCCAGTTTAAACAGTATCCATTACAGTATGCGGTTTATCACCTCAATGAGTAGGCGCTTCAGTCCGGAACCGCGCGACCGCTACGGTCGCAGGTTCGAATCCTGCCTCGGGCATGGATGTGTGTGATGTCCTTGGGTTGGTTGAGTTTAAGTAGTTCTAAGTTCTAGGGGACTGATGACCTCAGATGTTAAGTCCCATAGTGCTCAGAGCCATTTGAACCAACCTCGATCATCCGCTATCCACACTCTCTGTAGTTTGGCTCACTGAAAACGTGCAGTTCTATAAGCCTGTTTGAGCAACGGCGTATTGAGAATTCTCTCGTAGAAATGACCACTGTCTGGAGCTCCCTTCAGTGTTGTAGATCCCTCCGACTAAAAACCGTGCACAGTAGTAGGGTGTCAGGAGTGATGCACAGAACTACCGTCCAACATTCTTGACATCCATTTATTGTAGAATCTCGTAACATATTCTGAAGTCAAACGTAGTGAGCTGTCTTGAGCAGAATGATGTCCTCCATGTTAACGAGTACATCTTGCCAAAGCGCCGATCATGTGAAACCGAAATAGCACTTTTCTTACATGACATACTGAAAACTTTGGGTCAAAGCAGTCAGGGAACTGCTGTATTTCTTTGTTTCCGAGAAGCATTTGACTCAGTACCACATATACGCTTATTGTCAAAAGTACGATCATATGAAAGTGATATTTGTGATACGTTTGAGCAGTTTTTGGTAGGAACGACACAGTATGTTGTCTTGGATGGAGAGTCGTCATCAGGTCTAGAAGAAACTTCGGGTATACCCCAAGGAAATGTGTTGGGACTCTTGCTGTTCACGTTGTATATTAATGACTTAGTGGACAATATTAATAGTAATCAGACGTTTTGCAGATGACCCACGTTGTGTACAGCTTCGTACACAATGGTAAGGAGAGGTGGGCTGCAGAGTGTTGCACCGACTGTTGTACGAAAGTTGGACATGAGCAGAAATCATTAGCGAACAAGTTAACACAGCAAACACAAGATTTGCTTAACTCATATTCCTCCAAGTGGACGAAGACTGTTTACAAATAATGCAGCAAGAAACAGAGTCCAGGTATCACAATGTCAACAAGGAAGGGGCTCGCTGTACTAAGCACGAATGACGGTGCCGTAGTGCAGGGGCACCAACTGCTAGTGGGATGCGGGGCTGCCGCCAGCAGCCCAATACTGTGGCGGCAGGGGGCGCTCGTGGTACACAGCCTCCGGAGCCGTGGCGCAGCGGGCGCGCTCCACTGCGTCCGCCACAACTCCTGCAACTGCTACCGTCGTCTAACGGAAACTTGCGATTCCATTAACTACTTTGTGACGCCCGTGGTATTGTATCGATACTTGATACCACAATGCTGTTATCTACAGGGTGGGGCAAATAAAAGTGGGCTGGAGAACAGAGTTCCAGGGTAAAAGGAAACAGAACAGAGAGAAGGAAATACAGTACTAACCTGACTATAGCGCATGTTGAAGGTGACCATCATTCGTCTGTCGGCACTTTTGGCCCTGATCAGCATACTGCTGTAGGTGGATCGAAGCTAGACTGCTGGAATTGCTGCAATCTCATGTGAAATTTTCTACTGAAGTTCTTGAATACTGTGAGAGCTGTTGCGATACACCTTAGAGATTAGGGCTCCCCACACAAAGCAATCGTACACTGACGTACCAGGTGACCTCGATGATGATGATGATGAGGTCCCATACTCCGTAGACGTTGCGTGCGCATCAGAGGGTGTGGTTATATGCATACATTTACGTCTAGGCCACTTTTATTTCTCCCACCCTGTATAATGAAGTACAGCCTGAAAAAAACAATGAGAGGCGTCAAGACACTCCCTCACTTTAACAACAGTGTCAGACAGATTAATATTCATATTTTAGGTACGTGTGATTTATGACTTTTCACGTGAGGAAATTTTGGGCCGAATGTTCGCATAACTGCATGTGTAGCCTGTAGAGGACTTGTACCTGAGGGGCCATAGTGGAGGCGACGGAGAACAGGGAGAACAGGGACTGCGGGCCCTAAATGCTGTGTCCAGCGACGTGGCTGTGCGAGTGATTCGGGGAAGCAGCGCTCTCTGAATTGTTCATGGAGAAGGGCATGGGGCCGCGGAACTATCCTCTCCCCACTTAGAGTCGGAGCAGGAGAGCGCCTGTCCGCAGAACATTTTACCTGGGCCAGGCCACAGGCCTTCGCGAAGGTGGCCAGGTGGTGGAAAGTGGTGGAGGAAGCCATTTAAGAGACGCTGCTCTGTAATCTGAGGTTTTGTGCAAACGGCGGGACGTCATAAAACTATAAGCATTCCCCTGTTAGAAGCTGGGACGATACGACGAGAGCGGCCGGTGCACGTGTTTAGTGGAGGCAAGACTGTAATTCCCCTGACACCAGGAAGTCGCCAGGTTCTTTTATCGAGCGAAAAAAACATATATTTTACGGGCACGACTGTCTGGGAAGATTAACAGCATTCTCTCATCTCGCATTGATGTCCGCGCTAAATTTCGAGCTTCTGTAAAAGATCGCCAATCTTGGAGATTTTGCGTGTGTTTAAATTTGGCATATTTTTTTCGTTGTTTCTTTAACAGTATTCTGACCCGTTTTGTGTACCAAGAAGGATCAGCTCCGTCTTAATTTATTCGGTATAAATCTCTCAATTGCTTCCGATACTATTTCTTTAAATTCAGGCCACATCTGATCTGCACTTGCATTGTTAATTTGGAAAGAGTGGAGATTCTCTCTCAGGAAGGCTTCAAGTCAATTGTTACCTGCTTTTTTGAATAGGTATATTTTTCGTTTATTTTTGGAGGATTTGAGGGTTAGAATGTTCAGTCTCGCTATGACAGCCCTGCGTTCACTAATCCCTGTATCCGTTTTGATGCTGGTTATTAACTGAGGATTATTTGTTGCTAAGAGGTCAAGCGTGTTTTCACAACCGTTTACTATTCGCGTGGGTTCATGTACTAACTGCTCGAAGCAATTTTGAGGGAATGCGTTTAGCAAAATATCGGATGATGTTTTATGCGTACCTCCGGAATTAAACAAGTTGAAATGGTTCAAATGGCTCTAACCTCTGTGGGACTTAACATCTGAGGTCATCAGTCCCCTAGAACTTAGAACTACTTAAACCTAACTAACCTAAGAACATCACACACTTCCATGCCCGAGGCAGGATTCGAACCTGCGACTGTAGCGGTAGCTCGGCTTCAGACTGTAGCGCCTACAGCCGCACGTCCACTCCGGCCGGCTGTGGAGAAAGCCTACTTACAAATTTTCAGGAACTGGCTTCACGTGTTGAGTCTAGGGACATAGTACAACCTCCTATGTATCGCTGCCATAGGTATCATGAGGCAGTGTGAACATGATTGTCATTGAGAAAACGCGAGGGTTCTCTCCTGAACAGGTGTCACTTGAGATATTTTTGCGACCACTGTAGTTACGCCGTGTTACATGGCTGCGAATCGTACTGTATTCGTCGTAGACACGATGGACAATACGCGCCATTGTATTGTTATTAACGGTGTGCTCATGGTCACATCCAAGGACAACGTGTCCTTCCTCGATTGTGTTACGTCTTCACATCGACCCATCCCACTGCGGTAATGCTATAGAGCTGGTGGGACATGCGAGGCACTTGACTGATACGGTTTACTAGAGCGGTTGAGGATCATATGATGGTCTGGCAACAATTCTACACCACCCCCCGCCTACCCGCAGCCGTCAAAAGCGATCAGAGTGCGCTGTCAAGCGTGGGCGTGGGAAGGGGGGGGGGGGGCGACCGTAACGCTCTGCCCGGTGAGCCCAATTGTATTACGGCGCAGTACCAGGCCTCGGCCACGTGGAACGAGGTCATCACAGCACAGGCAAGTACACGGTTCAGGAAGCGTAGCTCAAAGACCTATAGTAGCACCACGTGAGACGTATGAAATAACTGTGAGCGTAAATGTTGTGGTTGTATTACATGATGCGAGCACAGACACGGTCAGTCCTGATGCAACGGTTTTTAAGACTGCAATCACACGTTTTAAGTCTTCAGACGGTACTGTATTCACTTGTTCCTTTGCCTGATCGAAATCTAATAGCAGAGTCTCACCGTGAGTTCAGGTGGACCCCTGTCGGGAAGGCCGGCGGTTCTAATTTTCCCGCGGTCATCCAACTTTAGGTTTCCGTTGGTTTAAAAAGTCACCTAAGGCAAGTTCCGAGCAGCCGGCCAGGGTGGCCGTTCTAGGCGCTACAGTCTGGAGCTGCGCGACCGCTACGGTCGCAGGTTCGAATCCTGCACATGGGTGCGTGTGATGTGCTTAGGTTAGTTAGATTTAAGTAGTTCTAAGTTCTAGGGGACTGATGACCTCAGATGTTAAGTCCCATAGTGCTCAGAGCCATTTGAACCATTTGAACCAAGTTCCGACCAGGTTATTTCAAAAACAACTCCGCCGCTTTCCTTTCCAATCCGTACTTCGGCTCACTCCGTCTTCCATAATTTCCTCGTTAGCGGGATATTGAGTCGTAACCAACATTCATATCTCCAAAAATGTGATGTTTTGTACGGCGTTGGTGATAATACGTAGTTTCAGTGAACATCCTTTGCTCAACGGCCTGGTGGCTACAGTTCGGCACGGCTTACCGATCCTCTTTCTTGTAGTGATGAATAATAACAGAGTTTCCCAAATTTTGAGGAAGTGTTCTGGTTAGCAAACACTTTGAAAAGTTCGACAGCGTTATTGGGCGTTTTGACTTCGTGTCGCGACGCAGTTTCTGCAAAGCGTCTTCGTAGCACTGTGCATTGACTGTGATTGTTGCAATGCCAATGCTGTTGGACCGGACCGGAACATCCTGTTGCACGATGCCCCCCCCCCCCCCCACATTGCACGATGCTACCCCCCCCCCCCCACACACACAGACACACTCACAGACACCGCCAATCGAACGAGGGCTACGCTGCAGCGATTTGGTTCGCAGACGCCGCAGCATCCCCTGCACAGCCCGGATCTTTTCGTGTCTCTGAGGACACATGAAGAAAGGCATGCGTGGAAGTCGGTCTCACTCGGTCAAGGAAGTGCAAGAGTGGGTGCGGTTGTGGATCCGTCAACGGCCGACCGCGGCCACCCAAACAGGAACTTCGTCTCCTCTCCCAGTGGGATAAACGTCTTAACGCCCGTGTTGATTACTTTTGTATGGAACCATTCCGTAGTCGTGTTGTGGTGGGTGCTCGGTTGTCGTTTGCCTCTTACACGTGACCAGAACTATACCTTTCAACAGGACTCGTAGTGCTGACAATATTGCGACTAATGCTGCAGTGCGGTTCGTCTACGACGGTACTCAAGCTGCCAGGATGTGCAGAAATTGTAGAAGATGGTGTTGCTGCGTGACTGAACGAGGAGAAGTCTGACCGAGGCCAAACTTTAAAAGACGAAGAAATGATCGAAAGCGTGCAGGAAAGTCATGATGAAAATGACGAAGAAGAGGAAACAGGAGGAGAGAGCATGAAGATATCTCACGCTACAGGCGCTGAAAGTGCAGACATTTTCCTGTAGTACGTACTTAGTAGTTAGTGATACTACTGTATATGTCCATAGTCAAGGACTAAGTTTTCTGTGAGAAGAAATGTATGTTTGGATTTAATAAAGTACAGGTCCTATGTGCTTAAACTAAGTTTCGGACATCCTCAATAACGCGGCACTTCCGCTAATTCGGCACCCTTGTGTGCAAAGAGTGGCGGGAACAGCGAGAATCTGATATAGCAATAAATGATTCCAAAGCACTTACGCGGAAGAAACGGCAGCGGTTTACGAAGGCGCGTTTTATGGCACGACGTACGATAATTTTTTTAAAAAGTTTTCTGTGCCTATCTTTGTCACAGTTGGAATCTTCACCTTCACTGTCCATTGATAAGTATCAGTATTTCATCCCCACATAGCCATCGTTGTGAAAGTGCCTTCGGATACTTTCAGTCGATGTTCACTCTATCGTTTAATCACAGACTGTTAAGAGAAAGAAAAGAATACCCTAAACGTATGAATACTTGTTGCACTTCTAAGATGTATGAGTGCTTGAACCTTTATTTATTTCAAGTAATTTTTAATTTTTAACTTCGAGGGCTCTTCAGAAAGCAAGAGCCGATCGGTCGCGAAATGAAAACTGCAGTGAAAATCAAAAATTTTTTTATTCGCAACAGTTGGTCACACCTGCCAGCTACCTCACTAAATAGCCACCGCTCCGACTGTAACACCACAACTCAGACCCTACCTCACTGTTTACTGATTCATTTTTGCTTTCTGTTTATTCAAGATTATATTGTTGAGCTTTTGTAATTATTATTAATTCGATACTGTATAAAACACGTATAATCTTTTCTCAGTTGAAAACTTTGATGTCTTTTAGATTGTAGGAAGTGTAATCTCTGCAATATGTACAACATGTGCAAATGATATGCTTTGTCTATCTCATATGATCTCTTTGGTTATTTTTAAAATTGACTAATTTTATTTGAATAATTTTGTATAGAACTACCAATATGTGCAAACGATATGTTTTGTTTAAAGTGATGGTTTGCTGTTATGTAAACTGCTGACCTTCATTTAGGGCTTTCAGTTATTTGGTATGTAAAAGGTGGTGTGGTTCCCCTCGGGAACGGAACTGCGTAGCGCGCGCAAAATGTGGTTGGCATGGATGGAAAGGTGGAACAAAGAGTCAGTCGGAGACGAGCTACTGAACCGGTAACAGCTCATGTAAGGGTTGTGATTTGTGCTGGTGCCGAGAGGGGCTTTTAATGCCGTTTTAATACTCGTTAAAGCCTCGGATGAATGGAGTAATATGCTGGCAATGCTCTGAAATTGATATCTATCTTCCCCACCAAGAAATGCCAGAGACAAGCTGGCTTGTCTATCTGCACCTCCATCCAACAACATGCAGTCGCCACCACATTGCGCAATCACTGAATAGGGACCAGGAAATAGTAGAGTTGTAAAGTGAAGGATCAGCTCATTGGATATTTGAGTGTGCTCAAATATAAGGTAATTTGTACCCGAACTCTTGTACCTATCCTGATTTTTTATCCTCAGTCACTTATCCAATCAGGGTCCTTCCCATTTTTAAGTGCTTACCGAGCATCCTAATTGAAAGAATATCAAAGCCCAGTGTGTTATATAAAAAGGCCTCTTTAAAAATTTTAAAGTTTTGGTTAAAATGAATGTGGGTAAAGAATGTGCCATGATAACTCTTTGTTGAAGCAAATTTTGCAGTCAAAGTTGTTGCTTAAAAATCTATGGGTTTTCAAAGAATTATCGAAAATTAAGAAGCAGATGAATTCAATTAGGTCTTAAAACAATTTGCTGTTATTTCAAAGCTAATAGAATACTTACTCATGCTGAGGCTACAAAATTTTGTTCAGTAAATGAATAATGCAGCTTGTTGTCCACTGTACCAGGTGAGTCAATGCCTGACGTTTTATGTTAACTTGTGTCTTACTGAGGTAACAGGTCAAATTACTGATGAAAGTTTCATGGTTATGTTTGCTAAAATAAGGATCCCATGTGTATAGGAAAGTGTATATCATTAGTGTAATAGGACCTACAGTTTGTTTATTGTGTTCACTAGTAGGAAACATTTGATAGCTAGACCATTTGTTATGATTACAGTAACTGATTTCAGTCATAGATCCGTGAGAAAGTGTTTGTCAGTGCATTTCATTTAAATTTTATTCTAAGTAGAAAGGTATTTAGCTGAGAGAGACTTAACCTATGCCTAATTCATAATTTTGTATTGAACTATGTTTACATTTGATGTGACTTCTGGGCCGAAATATCGTGGCAGAATGTCGACGGGATCCGGCTGCATACCCGGAAATTATTAGAAGTATGTTTACATTTTTTTGTTAGATAGGAAAATGTTTGAAAAGTAACACAGAACCTATGTCCAATTTATGATTCTCTGGTGAATATTAATATTAATATTGTTGAGACCATCCTGTTTAACTAAGCACTGAAGACAATAGTGTGTGTCAGTATCTGTCGTACTTAGTCAAATAGTTTGTTCTGCTCTATCAGCTCCAACCTTAATGTTAACATGCTTTTGCTAGTGTGGCATTCTCGTGTGGCAAGGTATAGGTTGTGTTTGACCATTAAAGTTACTCATATTCATTTTCTTGAATAGGAATATTACTCATTCTTATACCTAATTAGGCTGGCGACCGTTTTGTTTATCATTTGTACAGTGTGGATAGGTAAATTTTGTTTGTTGCCGCTTAAACATTTACGTAATTCTGACTTTCCCTTCCCATAAGCGACTTCCGTTAGGTACATCACGGTCAACATAACAAAATTCCTTCCAGAGGGTAACACTGCTCTGCTTTTTTTGTACTGTAATTGCTTTAATTAAAATAATTTCATTTTACGAACTGCCTCCAGCTTGGAGATTATGGTATAGCAGTAGGAGCGGACGGCAGTGTTGTAAGACTTACACATTTGTCGTGGCGTTGTACAAACTTTCCAGCCGCCTGCGGTTTCCGCCAATTCTCTGCGCTGGTCTGCCTTTCGCTGTTTGTGCCAAAATGTTGTCTTCGCAGCCAGCGGTTCATGTGAGCAGAGATTATCAATGGAGGGAGCCAATTAAGAGCTATATGATGGGTGATCAAACACTTCCCATCGAAAACGATGCAGGAGCGTCTTACTGCCCCTGCAGAATGCGGCTGAAACGTGTCTTGATGAAAGAAACGAATGACGTTTATGTTATGTGGGCTGCATAGCTTCAGGCGAAATCTCTCACCAAATACACATACTTGGCGGGAGACACTGTTGTTTT
The DNA here is from genome assembly GCF_021461385.2 of Schistocerca piceifrons. Lineage (NCBI taxonomy): Eukaryota > Metazoa > Arthropoda > Insecta > Orthoptera > Acrididae > Schistocerca > Schistocerca piceifrons. The sequence continues at coordinate 18,238,392 of NC_060145.1, forward strand.
AGGCATTTCTAAGTGATCACTTCGCGCTCTGAACTGAAAAGAGCGACGTGAAGCGATCTACAGGCACGCTAAAGACAGACACCGCCCAACACATCTCCGCAAAGTTCCATTGGACTTTCACAGTGGTTTCCATTTCGCGCCAAAAGACCTTACTTTCTGTATACGCCTCATAAGTTTAGTACGTAAATGTAAAATGAATACTGCAACATTTACAGTTTTCAGCGCACGTTATTATTAACACAGTGCTTCGTCTCGTAGACAGGTTCCAGAGCCGAAGCATCTATAGGTGTCTGGATACATTTTACACATAATGAAAGTTAAGGTAGAGCAGAGAACGCATTTACATATGGCCTCTACAAAGAAAACCGATCGAATACACGACGCAATACTCATGGTGATACAATGAAATGGTTTTATTCCTAAAGTTCACCCGAAAATATATTTCAGCGCCAGAAAATAAATTAAATACTGTCGTTATTAGTCAAACCTGTACGTGAACATCAATTTGCAAAAATCGGAGAGCTACTAGTTGATGCTTGACAGCGACGAAATATTTCATGGTTCTTCCAGTGGCGAGAGACACCCGTTGCATTTCCGTTTTTGAAAATAATATATCGGTAGCAGATGCGGCATTGCACTTTATTTTCTGGGACATTTGTGAATTATTCCTTGGCCCATGACATCCTCTTCGTTGCCACCAACTTTCACGCCACTGCTTTCAGCACAGAACTTTGCGACTCGCGCCAAAACAATGCTGCAGATCAAATGAAATGAGCGAGTTTTTCTCGACTGCTGCTTGCCGGCCGCTGTGGCCGAGCGGTTCTAGGCCTTTCTGTCTGGACCCACGCGGCTGCTACGGTCGCAGGTTCGAGTCCTGCCTCGGGCATGTATGTGTGTGATGTCCTTAGGTTAGTTAGGTTTAAGTAGCTCTAAGTCTAGGGTACTGATGACCTCAGATGTTAAGTCCCATAGTGCTTAGAATCGTTTGAACCATTCGTCTGCTGCTTAACGTCGCAGCCTTACCAGACTGACCGCATGCGAGTCTCTGTCAACAGAAAGCCTGCCCACCTCGGTTTATGACTCAGCCCCTCGGCCCGTGCAACAAGCGTCCGAGCCTCTTGTTGTCCTCAGATTTTCGGAATCCTGACGTCAGAAGCCTCTTTCATTCCTGGAGCCTCACAAGGCATGCATCGAGAAGTTCTCGAGTCTCTTAATACACGCGCATATATTTCCCATGCCTGGTTGTTAGCAGTGCAGAATAGGTGCACAACATCCACGACAAAAACGTGTTTGGTTTTGAGTGGTCGCAAGTTAAGTGGTTGCTGAAGTACAAGATAACGTGAAGAGAGATGTTCTCACATCAAATACATTTTCTAACGTACAAGACTCAGTTTCATAAAGAGCACTGCTGATAGCGAGCCATACATACGTTTATGTACGAGGGTGAGTCAAATGAAAACCTTAAATTTGTAATAACAATTCGAAATTTCGCGCCGTTATCTTGTAAGCTGGTAAGCGTGCTACAAACAGCGTGCAGAATGGCCTATAGGTGGCAGCATAGTGCAGATGCACACATACCGTCACAAGATGGTCGCCCCACTTGAGACTTGCGCCAGAGAAGAACAGCGTTCTGTTTTTCGGTTTTTGCGTAGTGAAGGTGTGAAACCTATTGAAATTCATCGACGAGTGAAGGTTCAGCACGGTGATGCATGTTTGTCACAGCAGCAAATCTACTAACGGAATAGTAAGTTCGCAAATGGTGTGACTTCAGTGGAAGATGCTCCTCGTCCAGGTCAGGCACAAAGAGTTGTGACTCCACAGAACATTGCACCAGTTGAAGCCTTAGTGAAGGAAAACCTCCGAGTGACACTGAATGATATTGTAGCATGTTTACATATTAGTCATGGGTCAGCACACCATACTGTGCATGATGTGCTCCAGTTTCATTAAGTGTCGGTAAGATGGGTGTCACGGCAGCTGACTCCTGAAATGAGAGAACGACGTGTTGATGCTTGTGAAGAACTTCTTCGGCGCTTTGAACGAGACGGTGATGGCTTCCTTGCAAGAATCGTTACTGGGGACGATACCTGGGTTCACTTCCACCAACCGGAAACGAAGAGAGCGAGCAAGGAGTGCCGCCATTCCTCATAACCAAAACCAAAGAAGTTTCGAACAGAACCATCAGCAGGGAAGGTTATGCTGACTCTTTTGGGACGAAAAAGGCGTCATTTTGGAGCATTACATGCCTAGGGGGATCACTGTCACCAGTGCATCATACACAGATCTCCTAAAAAATCATCCGCGGCCTGCAATCAAATCAAAGCTGGATTGCTGTCAGCAGGTGTCCTTTTGCAACATGACAATGCAAGGCCCCACACTGCCCATACAACAATTGCAACAATCACAGGCCTGCATTTTGAGTGTCTTCCTCATCCACCATACTCACCAGACCTTGCCCCAAGTGATTTCCATATGTTTGGACCACTCAAAGACGCAATGGGAGGAAAGAAGTTCCGCTCTGATGAAGAGGTACGCCAGGCGGTGCATGAGTGGTTGCGCGGACTACAAAAGAGTTTTTTTCTAAAGGAATTTATGCACTTGGTAAGCGCTGTAAGACTTGCATTGAGCGTGGGGGAAATTATGTTGAAAAGTGATACAGCTTTGTACCACTTCTGCACAATAAATAATATTTAAAAAATATTTAAGGTTTTCATTTGACTCACCCTCGTATAATGCAGTACTACAAGATAATCGAGAATTTAAACCAGCTTGTGTACGCAAGATCGTGGTTTAGATCGCAATCAGTAAACCCCCGATTCTTTACACAACCGAACTCCCATGTACAAAACGGTTTGAAACTTCTAATTACTTTACAAATGAGTTAATGCGCTGACTATTTCACGCTAAGAATGTAATCGGGAAAAACCTTAGAATGATTCTGAGATTATGTTTAAAATTTGTGCAAAGTCGTTCCCGGGTTCGATTCCCGGCGGGGTCAGGGATTTTCTCTGCCTCGTGGTGGCTGGGTGTTGTGTGCTGTCCTTAGGTTACTTAGGTTTAAGTAGTTCTAAGTTCTAGGGGACTGATGACCATAGCTGTTAAGTCCCATAGTGCTCAGAGCCATTTTTTTGTGCAAAGTCGCAAAGTGCTCCCGTTTTGAAATACTGGATGGATAAAGTCTGGGTGTCTGCATGCGGTTCCGTCTCTAATGACCTCGTTGTCCACGTGACGTTAAAGACTAACCACCACCACCACCATCTGCATGCGGTGAGTTGTGCTGCCTCAAGCGGTACACACAGTTTCTGCCTATCCTACTGTGTTACACCTTTATATCTCTTACAATTACAGTTAGATATTTAAATTCGGCCAATAACTATACGAAATTTTGAAACTTAAATATTTCGTGCCACTGGAAGCCACTAGATAGGCAACCAGCACTTCAGGGGCCGGTTTACCAGTTAAGTAATGCAGGCGCTCCCAGACATCAGAAGCGGGCAGGTTTTACCAGCAGCCCCGCGCACCGTAATGAAAACAAAAAACTCGCCAGAACTCAACTTCATTTGCCTGTCTTTCTGTAACTTGTTTTATCCAGTTCGACAGACGTGATACAGCGCAAGAGTAATATGGCATACAGATATCTATGAATAATGCTTATGACTCGATATGTATCCTTGTTCTACATGTAGATTTACATGACTGTTCTGCAGTTGGCACTTCAGTGCCTGGCAGAGGGTTCTTCGAGTCATCTTCAGACTATTTCTCTACCAGTCCACTCTCTAACAGCGTATGGGAAAAGTGCACACTTAAATGTTTCTGTACGACCTCTGATATCTATTTTATTACGATGCAGTTGTTGCAGTAGATTGGTGGCAGTAAAATATACTCGCATTCAGACGAGGAAGTCGGTAATTAAAATTTCGTGGAAAGATATCGCCGCAACGAAAAACGCCTTTGTTTTAATAATTGCCATCTCATCTCGCGTATCATATCCATGACATTCTCTCAGATACTTCGCGACAATACAAGACGAGCTGTCCTCCTTTGACCTTTATCGATGTCTTCCGTCAATCCTCTCTGGTAAGCCGGCCGGTGTGGCCGTGCGGTTAAAGGCGCTTCAGTCTGGAACCGCGTGACCGCTACGGTCGCAGGTTCGAATCCTGCCTCGGGCTTGGATGTGTGTGATGTCCTTAGGTTAGTTAGGTTTAACTAGTTCTAAGTTCTAGGCGACTGATGACCTCAGAAGTTAAGTCGCATAGTGCTCAGAGCCTCTCTGGTAAGGACCCCGTACTGCACAGTGATACTCTAACAGAGGACAGACAAGCGTAGTGTAGGCAGTCTCTTTAGTAGACCTGTTGGGTCTTCTATGCGTTCTGCCAGTAAAACACAGTCTTTGGTTTGTGTTCCCCACAACATTACCTACGTCATCGTTCCACCTTAATTTCTTTTAATTGAATTCAAAGCCCTTAAATTTGTGTGATTTATAGTGTACCCGAAATTTAACGCATTTCGTTTACCGCTCATGCGGATAACCTCACACTTTTCATTATTGAGAGAAAACTGTTCGCACCATATAGATATCGTGTCTTAACTCATTTTGCAATTGGTTCTGATGACAATACTAGACGATAAAACACATCACCTACATTCTATCTGAGGGGCTGCTCAGATTGTTTTCTGAATCGTTTACAGAAATCAGGAGCAGCAGAGGACTTGTAACAGTTCCTAGGAGAGCGCCAGATGTCACTTCTGTTTTACTCAATGATTTTCCGTCGACTGCTACGTACTGTGACCTCCCTGACAGGAACTCGGAAGTCCAGTTGCACAACTGACACTGTACTCCACAGACGAGTAATTTGATTAGAAACCGCTTGTGGTGAACGGCACCATAAGCCTCCTGCAAATCGAGAAATATCCTATCGACAGCACTCGTGACGTCATACGAGTAGAGAGCTAGTTGCGTTTCACAAGAACGATGTATTGTATTCTGAATTCGTGTTGACCATGTATCAGTTGACCCTTTTCTTCGAGGTAGTTCATAATGTTCCAACACAATACATGTTCCAAAATCCTATTGCAAATCGGCATAAGTGACATGAGTCTGTAATTTAGCGGATTACTCCCTTTTCGTTTCTCGAGTACTGATGTAACCAACGTCAGTTTCCATTCTGTTGGTACGCATGTTTCGTCGAACGAGCGGCTGTATGTTATTGCTAAGTATGGCGCTTTATTAGTTTTTAACTGGGTGCACTTTTAAATTACGACAAGTATTCTTCAAAGTCAGCCATACAAACTCCTCTTACTGTTCCTTCAGCCAACATCTTGCTGACCCCAACACACATGGAAAATTTCGTGTAAAATTGTCAGTGATAGTCCTCTTTTACCAAAATTATTCAAACGCTATAATTTAATTTCTCCAGGTTAGAGCAAAGTGTCCACATAACTAAAACGAAGGAATTGACTGTTTTACTCCTGACGTTCACTAAGTTTTGCCTCAACATCGGTCTTGTTTGCCACTGAACCGCTTTTGCCGACATCGAGAAAAACAGAAAGTAGGTAATTTCCCTTGCTGTACGATCTAAAATTGAATTGTATGCGCCGTTTATTGTTTCAAACGTAATTTACACTGAAGAACCAAAGAGACTGGTACACCTGCCTATTATAGTGTAGGTCCCCCGTGAGCACGCAAAAGTGGCACAACACGATGTGGTATGGACCCGACTAATGTCTGAAGTAGTGCCGGAGGGAACTAACACCATGAATCCTGCAGGGCTGTCCATAGATCAATAAGAGTACGAGGGGCTGGAAATCTCTTCTGAACAGCACGTTGCAAGGCATTCCAGATATACTCAATAATGTTCGAGTGTGGGGAGTTTGGTAGCCAGCGGAAGAATGTTCCTGGAGCCACTCTGTAGCAGTTTTGGACGTGTGGGATGTCGCATTGTCCTGCTGAAATTTCCCAAGCCCGTCGGAATGCACAACGGATATGAACGGATGCAGGTGTTCAGACTGGATGTTTACGTACGTGTCACCTGTCAGAGGCGTATCAGGGGTCCCATATCACTTCAACTGCCTATGCCCCACACCATTACACAGCCTCCACCAGCTTGAACAGTCCCCGCTGACATGCAGGGTCCATGGATTCATGAGGTTGTCTCCACATCCGTGCACTTCCACCCGCTCGACGCAATTTGAAACGAGACCAGTTTGACCAGGCAACATGTTTCCAGTGATCACCAGTCCAATGTCGGTGTTGACGGGCCCAGGCGAGATGTAAAGCTTTGTGTCGTGCAGTCATCAAGGGTACACGAGTGGGCCTTCGGCTCCGAAAGCCCATATCGATGATGTTTCGTTGAATGGTTCGCACCCTGATACTTGTTGCTCGCCCAGCACTGATCATCATTCAGAGATGCTGTGTCCCATTGCTCGTGCGCCTACTGTAACACCACGTTCAAACTCATTAAAATCTTGATAACCTGCCATTGTAGCAGCAGTAAACGATCTAACAGCTGCGCCAGACGCTTGTTGTCTTATACAGGCGTTGCCGAACGCAGCGCCGTATTCTGGCTGTTTACATATGTCTCCATTTGAAAACGCATGCCCATACCAGTTTTTCTGGCGCTTGAGTGTAGTATTATATTTGTATTAATGGAAAGTTTATTGCTGCAGCATTCTGTTTATTAAATTCCTCTGAAAAACATCGTGGTCAGTGCAAACATTCCGCGGTTGAGATTATTAAATTCCACGGTCTTTGGAGTCCTTGGGGCGCCATATCTGATTCTTTCCCCTCGACAATGCCATAATTATCATGCTAAGGCTGCCATCACGCATGTGCTTGTGGGTAGTTGCTCTAACCATCCAAATGTATGCTTTGAAAAACGATGCAGACAAAAATAACGTAGTCCTATATCTGTTGCTTAGTACTATACATTTAGTGAAATTTAAATATTGTCTTAAAAAAAACTAAAAGCAGACAAAATGAATTACTTTCAAATAGCACATCTGGGCGATCATTACATGTGATAACCACGCAAACGGACTGTGAAATACTGCATCAGCTGTTACTGATGTAATTCTACGAAATGGCGTCATCGGACCCTTCGGAACTTATCCAGTGTTAGTATGACAATTGGTTAAGCAAGGGCAGGAGACCTGTTTGTCGTTTTTTGTCGTAACGTAAAGTACCAAAGAGATACTGAACGGATAACGGAGAAAATTCAATATTTCGTTTGATTTCTGTTGCATGCTGTACAAAACCGATCTTTCCTGCCTTCCGAGCTATTAGCCGTTTCGGTACGTTAGGCTGATAATTAGCTGCGTCACATCAGTGGTGATGTCAGCAAACAATTCCGTTTTAAATTGCATAAAGGTACTGTGTAGCCAATAGGTTCGAGGAAGTGACTGAAATGTAAGAGCTCTCATTTGCACTATCTTCTAGTGATGGAAGTGTGTGGGTGAAAAGTTGTGTAAAGAAAAAGTTGAGAACAAAAGGCAAAATTCTGCTCCTAGCTAACATTCATGATATTCCCAAAAGCTGAATCGCTCTGTAACGGTGTCAATGGTAGTCGTTGGGTTTAGTCTTAAAAGACATTTCACTTCGTATCAGATTCAATTTTTAGGCGTATGTTTTCCCTTTGCGTGCTTCAGCTACTGCAGCTTTATATTTCCTCCTTTCGTCAGTTAGTTGCAGTACAGCGTGTGTTGTACAAGGATTTCTACTGGGTCTTGGGTTTATGTCTATTTGATCCTCTGATGGCTTCAGTGTTCCATCTGTTCCAGTCATTCACCACCTATTGTAATCGTTTTCTCCGTGTCGGTAAAAAATCAAATGTCTCTGAGTACTATGGGACTTAACATCTGAGGTCTACTTAAACACAACTAACCTAAGGACATCACACACATCCATGCCCGAGGCAGGATTCGAACCTGCGACCGTAGCAGTCGCGCGGTTCTAGACTAAAGCGTCTAGAACCGCTCGGCCACAGCGGCCGGCCTTGTCGGTCAAGCGCTGTCTAATGGTCGTTCTGAAACTCCCGACAAGCTTTAGGGTTTTCGTCTTACCCACGTCGCAATTGCTTAATTTTATACCTTCTTGCAATTTATTCAGTTTTAATCTGCAGTCTACATCTGCCGACGGTAAGCTTCTGCAGTATGGAATATAGTTTCGAAGTCTCTGTTCTACCAATACAGGGGGTAGACAACAATATGGAAGCACCAGCGACACATTACCAGGCGTTATAAGGGTAGGAAAACCGTTGGCTCTCAAACAGCTTCCAGTCGTTTTGGAATGGATAACTACAGGTCCTGCCTGGTTTTCAAGGGAATCTTATATCAGTCTTCTTGCAAAACAGTGGCAAGTTCAGATAACGACGACGGCACGAAGGCGCAGTAGTACTGAGGCATGCTGACTGCGGCAACCCGTGAAGGGGGGGAAGGGGGGGGGGGAGGTGCGAGGATTCGCCCTCGTGTTCGCTAAACCAGTCCTGGACGATGCCAGCTGTGTGAACAGGGACGCTCCCGTCTTGGAACAGAGCATCGCCATTGGAGAACAAATCAGCCAAAATCGTCACACAACCCTTTGGGGCGATGCGACCTCGCAAGATGTCCATGCGGCGCATGGAACACCACGATATGGCGATATCGTCACAGAACCCCCGCCATCTTTCACTACTGAGACGCAAACCTGGCCAGAAGTTTCAATTCCTATGTCACTTAAGTATCTTAATAGTTTATTTTATCTCATCACACATTATTTCATCATTTGCAGGGTTAGTAGGTATGCTACTGTGGTGACTGTTAGCTTTGTATCTGTCTCGGACACTACAGTGTTTCGATTACGCTCTTCGTAGTAAATTACCCTTATTGCTATTTTCTTTGCTTTCTTATTCGTTGTTAGCAATACTTCTTCATGACCTGTACTTGATTTTGTGTTGGTGACTCTGTACTACTTAGACCAAGCGTGCTCTTGTTCTTGCCATCGCACTTTATTTGTTCGCCATACAACCGTCTAGAACAACAAGAGAAGATAAAATAAATCCGAGATTAAAGAAGGATGTTATGAATTAAATGTACTATTCATTTACGAAACGAAGTGCAGTGGCTTTTAAAAGCAGTTAACTTGCCACTAGAACGAGCAGGAGAGACAACGGAACTGAGACGCCTGGTTAAATCCGCAGGACCGAACAGGTAGTTGGAATTGTGGAAAGGGCCCAGATATGAGCGGCTGTCAGTTCACTCGAACACATATAACTTTATTTAGTTGCCCAAACATTACATCGCAAATTTCCGAGCTTAACTATCGACTGAATATATCACACAATGCTACGGCTTAAGCGCACAACCTCTTCAATTTTTAAAACTGCTGAATGTCCATGATTTAAAACGCAACTAGAGTAAATTCTCAAAAGGCAGAAAGCGCAAGGTTTTATCCTTAAATAATATTTCAAATGAGACTGAAGGTCCAAACAATCTAAGTTTTAACAAGTACGGAATTTAAATTTTAAGACAGCTGAAGGCCCATGATTGAAAAACAGAACTACAATAAATTTTCAAAAGGCAGAAGGCTCAAAGCTTTATCCAAAATATTTTAAATGAGGCTGAGGGCCCAAACATTGCAAGACTTGACAAGTAAGGAACATTCCATTTTAAAACAGCTGAAGGCCCATTATTTAAAACCCAACTAAAAGCATACAAATTCAAACCATCTGCTATGAGCCATTAAAATAGACAATCAGACGTCGCCGAAGTGGCGTCAAATCAAAAGACCTGCACCAGGCGAAAGGTCTACCCGACGGGAGGCCCTAGCCACACGACATTTCCATTTACCAAAAGGCAGTACATCCAGCGTCGCTCAGAAGTTTCCGGGGGTCGGTCTGCACTTGAAATATTAACGTTCGCTCAGGGGAGACAGGTAGTCGGCCCAACTGTATCCGATCCGCCGGCAACCCAACCAAGACACAGTCAACGGACCCACCGACAAGACGAGCTGCTTTCCACCCGACCGGTTCACAAGGAACTCCAAAGCCAAAACTTGAAAGTCGTAACCGCCCACAACCAAGTATGCATAATCTGTCAAAACTACACACACACGTGTCGGAGAGCAACAACACGGCGAGGAAAGGACACTGCCTGAATTTTACGTCAGCGGCCAGGGCAGGTAACCGGAACGCTAACGGCCACAAGGCAGAAAATTCCGCTGGTGCACTTCAAATAACCAAAATACAGTTAAACTCCACTGGATGGTGGCCAAACTTTCGCCAAGTCGAACACTCGCTGTTGCTCACAGGAATGCCCACAACAGCCATCCACGGAAACCAGCGGCACAATGCGAACAGACTGGCCTCGGTAATTAAATCACCACTCAACTCTGATGTCCTGGGTCGGTGAGCCACGAACCTCGTAGCAATCGGAACAGCTCCCTCACACTCCGACACTGCGTAGAGACCGCCAGTGGGCCCGGCCCAATGCACCGCACGGAGACTTCCTGGCTGATCCACACCAACCGACCGACTCCTCGCAGCCAGTACGCCGACAACATTTAAAATAGCTTGTCAGTCAAAATCGCACAAACTACACACACTTTCAGGAACACTTGCACGAAGAACTAGATAATGCTAACGGCAGTGACTGTACAATAACAGGGAAGAATCACGAGTCGGCACACACAGCCAAACATAAGCGATCGCCGGCCAGATACACGTCGGCCGCCGAGACGACCGACCGACGCCCAACCAAAGTCGTCGCCACTCCAGTCACGTGTCTCGGCTACCGTCGGGCGAGTCATGGCGGTCCGGACCTCACAGCTGCCGCGCCCCGACTGAACTTGTGCCGCGTGATAACTCAGACACTGCCAGGTCCGAACTAAAACACAACACACGACGACCGGGAAGTAATAGCAGTCCAGCAACGACAATACGGCAGGGCCTATATCGATAAGCGCTGCTGCTGCCGCTCGCGGGCAGGCAAGGCGGCAACTCAGTGACACCATTAATTGAAAATTAACACAACGAGGTGGCAGGATGGTAAAAACAAGATGTAAAATAAGAAATGGCACGAAGAGGAGCCACGCATGTCTCAGGAACATTCTGTAAAAAGTGAATAAATAATGGAGGAGAGCATTAGGCTCGTGTAACACTCCTCTCTGATTGCTCCATCATCGTGGTCATCAGCCATGCTGGATAAACGCCTGCTCCGCACTTCTCCATGCACTGTCGTCTTCATTTACACAAACCCGTGTTGTTCTCACATGTTTCCTAAAATTACCTACTAAGCTACCCATTTTTCATTACATCTTCTCCTTTTTTTGTTATTTATCTGAATCGAGTAAAGTATTTCCTTGGTCATCAATTTTCATGACAATACGTTATGCTCATCTCCATTTTATTTTCGCAGTACTCACCATTACGGCTTCTAGATTTGTTTATTTATTGCCCGCAGCTCGTCGTCGTGCGGTAGCGTTCTCGCTTACCGCACCCGGGTTCGATTCCCGGCGGGGTCAGGGATTTTCTCTGCCTCGTGATGACTGGGTGTTGTGTGATGTCCTTAGGTTAGTTAGGTTTAAGTAGTTCTAAGTTGTAGGGGACTGATGACCATAGATGTTAAGTCCCATAGTGCTCAGAGCCATTTGAACCAGCCATTTTTATGTCGTTCAGTAATTTCCAACGTGAATCTCTCCAATGCTCGCTAGACTAACCATCAGATTTAGGTAGTTTTCATATTAAAATTTTATGAGTCACTCTTATAGGTTAAAACGTGCTATACATACTGATTATAAACGATTCATTTCGTTTACGTTAGAAGTTCCTACTGAAAATTTTTTTCAGTTTACAAAAAGTACCGAACGCCTCTTTCATTCTCGTGTTTATCTACTTTTTTGCTCCAAACACAAAAACTCCTCAAGTGCTTTTATCATTTCATTGTTTCGTGCGAAGTGTTGATTGTACATTATGTTAATCTCGCTAAAACTGATTTCCAATTCTGCTTCCGAGCACACTACGGTACACTGTTTAATTGAGTACGGTAGTTTGTCTGAACTAGAGGCAGACAACTCGTCGTCATCCGCAAAGGATGGCTGGTTGAGGTTTAGTGCAGTACACCGCCACCTCGTGTGAGGGTCTGAAATCCTCCTCCAGGCATCCCGAGAATAGTTTTGGTGTTACAGGATGGCTTTTCCTTACTCCTATTTCAGTTCTCATTTTCACACTATACTGTGCTCATCAGGTCTAGTGGAAACTTCACCACCGAAACAATGATGCGTATATTCTTCACTGTACTAACATACACTCCTGGAAATGGAAAAAAGAACACATTGACACCGGTGTGTCAGACCCACCATACTTGCTCCGGACACTGCGAGAGGGCTGTACAAGCAATGATCACACGCACGGCACAGCGGACACACCAGGAACCGCGGTGTTGGCCGTCGAATGGCGCTAGCTGCGCAGCATTTGTGCACCGCCGCCGTCAGTGTCAGCCAGTTTGCCGTGGCATACGGAGCTCCATCGCAGTCTTTAACACTGGTAGCATGACGCGACAGCGTGGACGTGAACCGTATGTGCAGTTGACGGACTTTGAGCGAGGGCGTATAGTGGGCATGCGGGAGGCCGGGTGGACGTACCGCCGAATTGCTCAACACGTGGGGCGTGAGGTCTCCACAGTACATCGATGTTGTCGCCAGTGGTCGGCGGAAGGTGCACGTGCCCGTCGACCTGGGACCGGACCGCAGCGACGCACGGATGCACGCCAAGACCGTAGGATCCTACGCAGTGCCGTAGGGGACCGCACCGCCACTTCCCAGCAAATTAGGGACACTGTTGCTCCTGGGGTATCGGCGAGGACCATTCGCAACTGTCTCCATGAAGCTGGGCTACGGTCCCGCACACCGTTAGGCCGTCTTCCGCTCACGCCCCAACATCGTGCAGCCCGCCTCCAGTGGTGTCGCGACAGGCGTGAATGGAGGGACGAATGGAGACGTGTCGTCTTCAGCGATGAGAGTCGCTTCTGCCTTGGTGCCAATGATGGTCGTATGCGTGTTTGGCGCCGTGCAGGTGAGCGCCACAATCAGGACTGCATACGACCGAGGCACACAGGGCCAACACCCGGCATCATGGTGTGGGGAGCGATCTCCTACACTGGCCGTACACCACTGGTGATCGTCGAGGGGACACTGAATAGTGCACGGTACATCCAAACCGTCATCGAACCCATCGTTCTACCATTCCTAGACCGGCAAGGGAACTTGCTGTTCCAACAGGACAATGCACGTCCGCATGTATCCCGTGCCACCCAACGTGCTCTAGAAGGTGTAAGTCAACTACCCTGGCCAGCAAGATCTCCGGATCTGTCCCCCATTGAGCATATTTGGGACTGGATGAAGCGTCGTCTCACGCGGTCTGCACGTCCAGCACGAACGCTGGTCCAACTGAGGCGCCAGGTGGAAATGGCATGGCAAGCCGTTCCACAGGACTACATCCAGCATCTCTACGATCGTCTCCATGGGAGAATAGCAGCCTGCATTGCTGCGAAAGGTGTATATACACTGTACTAGTGCCGACATTGTGCATGCTCTGTTGCCTGTGTCTATGTGCCTGTGGTTCTGTCAGTGTGATCATGTGATGTATCTGACCCCAGGAATGTGTCAATAAAGTTTCCCCTTCCTGGGACAATGAATTCACGGTGTTCTTATTTCAATTTCCAGGAGTGTAGATTAAAGCAGATTTCTGTAGGACTGTCAGCACGAAATTTGTCGAATCTGAGACAAAAGCATTTTCAAAACCTACGAATTCGTTTCATCTACAAGATGCGAATGGTTCATTCCGCCATACGCAATTATAAATCCAACTCTAGCATTTGTCTACTTAAAAACCAATATTTTTCCTCTGCGATTGGCAATGACTTCAGTGAATATTGTTTTCTTTAGGAAGGTTAGGGTGACAGGACTGTGAAGTAGAGAGGCTTAGGAAATTTTCTTCTTCCCCAACAATCGGGAAATAATTTTGCAGCCGTCTGTTGTATAATTTTATCTCCAGGTTCCTCGCTGTCTTCATTTGTCGAATGTGTCGGTACATCTCTTCCGGTACGACCCACAAAACTCACTGATTTCGTCATACTCAGCCATTCTGACTCCTATCTTGAACCGTACCAACAACTAAAAAAATTTTAGGAATCTTTGTACAATTGCCTGACTGTTATTAGTCACTGTGCCTTACGTCACAGTTGCTGATGAAATGTCATGTCTGCCCAACACCTGATTCTTTTTTTGTTGTCATGCTGTTCTTTCCACCGGTATCTCTCGCGAAACTTTCACTGTGTCTTTTCACATCCTCTTATTTCGTCGTATCCGTCTCAGCAGAGGAGAACAATAGGGGACTGCAAAGGACCGCGGCTAGGGCTCCACTTTTTAATTTACTCTGAGTGCGCCGGCGCCTTCGCCTGTTTCCTTCCGAAGGACGACACGACACAGGGCGCTGCAGCTTTTACTCCCCCCCCCCCCCCCCCAAAAAAAAAAAAAAAACCACCAGCACTTCACTTGCCTGAGCAGCACGTAACCTACAATCCACTATTGTTTCTCTTCAGGAGGAAATAAAGCAACAGGGAAAATGTGGTTACTTCATGTTCACTGTATCGTCGCACCTGTTCACGTGGCAATTTGAAAATTGAACGAATAGTGTCAGGAGGTTATGAGCACACGGAAGTGAGGCGCTTTTTACAATCGATTACCTTTTCGAGGTCGGAAACAACAAAAGGTGTTTCGACTGCGGCAAAGAAGGCGCCATTACGGAAAGGAAAAATTGCTAGCACGTCGTAGCGGTAGTTGCACTTACTTTAATGAAGACCTAAGGTCGATACGGCTATCTCTTCTCACTTGTCCTACATTTACAACTGAGAAACGGTAAGTGTTTCATTTTTTGAGCGTATAATGTGGTTCGTTTACATTAGACATACATTACAGGTTTGGCACTTTCCACAGCGTGTGGAAAAAGCAACCTACAATCTACAAAAAAGTTACGAGATGGTAGCACTTTATCACAATCTGTCGTAGAGTGAAATGTCTGGTTCACTGTAATGCTTGTACTTCAACAGGGGGTCTCACATTCTGTCGTCCATTCCCAGTACCTTCCAAGATTACATTTACGATATTACTGTCCCCTTATATAGCGGTTAAAATGTTGGGTACATTAAGGTGGCTGGCGGTAATTCTTACTTGCAAGACGGAAAAACAATGTGAACACACGCTCTGTTGTTGTTGTTGTGGTCTTCAGTCCTGAGACTGGTTTGATGCAGCTCTCCATGCTACTCTATCGTGTGCAAGCTTCTTCACCTCCCAGTACCTAATGCAACCTACATCCTTCTGAATCTGTTTAGTGTATTCATCTCTTGGTCTCTCTCTACGATTTTTACCCTCCACGCTGCCCTCCAATACTAAATTGGTGATCCCTTGATGTCTTAGAATATGTCCTACCAAGCGATCCCTTCTTCTAGTCAAGTTGTGCCACAAGCTCCTCTTATCCCCAGTTCTGTTCAATACCTCGTCATTAGTTACGTAATCTACTCATCTAATCTTCAGCATTCTTCTATAGCACCACATTTCAAAAGCTTCTATTCACTTCTTGTCTAAACTGTTTATCGTCCACGTTTCACTTCCATACATGGCTACACTCCATACAAATACTTTCAGGAACGATTTCCTGACACTTAAATCTATATTCGATGTTAACAAATTTCTCTTCTTCAGAAACGCTTTCCTTGCCATTGCCAGTCTACATTTTACATCCTCTCTACTTCGACCATCATCAGTTATTTTGCTCCCCAAATAGCAAAACTCATTTACTACTTTAAGTGTCTCATTTCCTAACCTGATTCCCTAAGCATCACCCGATTTAATTCGACTACATTCCATTATACTCGTTTTGCTTTTGTTGATGTTCATCTTATACCCTCCTTTCAAGACACTATCCATTCCGTTCAACTGCTCTTCCAGGTCCTTTGCTTTCTCTGGCTGAATTACAATGTCATCGGCGAACCTCAAAGTTTTTATTTCTTCTCCATGGATTTTAATTCCTACTCCGAATTTTTCTTTTGTTTCCTTTACTGCTTGCTCAATATACAGATTGAATAACATCGGGGACAGGCTACAACCCTGTCTCACTCCCTTCCCAACCGCTGTTTCCCTTTCATGTCCCTCGACTCTTATAACTGCCATCTGGTTTCTGTACAAATTGTAAATAGCCTTTCGCTCCCTGTATTTTACCCCTGGCACCTTCAGAATTTGAAAGAGAGTATTCCAAACAACATTGTCAAAAGCTTTCTCTAAGTCTACAAATGCTAGAGACGTAGGTTTGCCTTTCCTTAATCTGTTTTCTAAGATACGTCGTAGGGTCAGTATTGCCTCACGTGTTCCAACATTTCTACGGAATCCAAACTGATCTTCCCATTTTTTTCTATTCGTCTGTAAATAATTCGTGTTAGTATTTTGCAGCCGTGGGTTATTAAGCTGATTGTTCGGTAATTTTCACATCTGTCAGCACCTGCTTTCTTTGGGATTGGAATTATTATATTCTTCTTGAAGTCTGAGAGTATTCCATCTGTCCCATTCATCTAACTCACCAGATGGTAGAGTTTTGTCAGGGCTGACTCTCCCAAGGCTATGAGTAGTTATAATGGAATGTTGTCTACTCCCGGGGCCTTGTTTCGACTTAGGTCTTTCAGTGCTCTGTCAAACTCTTCACACAGTATCATATCTCCCATTTCGTCTTCATCTACGTCCTCTTCTATTTCCATAATATTGTCCTCAAGAACATCCCCCTTGTACAGACGCTCTATATACTCCTTCCACCTTTCTGCTTTTCCTTCTTTGCTGTATGAACGGTATAATGGCACAGATATTGTGGTGAACAATTTGTTAGCCTCACATTGGGAAGGTATCTTACGAAATGTTTTCTAGTTATGTATGGTTCGAAGTACCATTCGTGTAATGATGGATTTATAATGTTTTCGAGCATAGCAAGATAATTTATGTTAATTAATTTTTGTTAACATATAACACACTTGAGTGTGGCAAGCTGCAGTTAGAGTGATTAAAGCAAGGCAGTTAAATGCATGGTGGTTACCCCTGAGTAATTTACCCCCCTGTGAGGTATTTAAAACAGATCAACTGAAATCGATCTACGACAGAACAAGATTTAAAAACTGTGATACGCCCATACTAATGATGACAGTATCACCGAACCTCTCCTGAGTGTTGCTTCTTGTTCTGAGGCCAAAAATCTGATAAGAAGAGTTTTGCTTGGCCATGCTCACGCGTTTCGCTAAGTGTGTTTTGGTCGAGTGACTCATGGTTTTCACGTGGCGACTTGAGATGAGAGGCGGTCACCGTCGTGTGTTCCAGTTTCAGGCAAATGCCGGGGTGGTTCCTTTGAAAAGGCACTGCCGATTTCCTTCCCTAATCCGAGCTTGTGCTCCACCTCTGATGACCTCGTTGTCGACGGGACGTTAAACCCTAACCTGCTCGTCCTCCGTCGCGTGTGCGGCAGCAGCCTCACCGAACCGAACCAGACGTCCGATAGCCCACTGATCGTCAAGGCCTATTCTCGGAACCACAGTCTCGAATAACCGTCCAGCAGCAAATGATACAGTGTCCGAAACTAGGAGTCGCAAAAATGCCGTGTCTCCCCTGCAATTAAGCAAAATCCGCCTTAGACAATGGCCTGATTGGGGTCTGAGTCCAGCTGATTGAATTATTTGCTGTACAGTTCCATTAATTGTGAGCACTACCTCATTTCGCACGCTAAAAGATGTACGCTACTGGCCATTAAAATTCCTACACCACGAGGATGACGTGCTACAGACGCGAAATTTAACCGGCAGGAAGAAAATCCTGTGATATGCAAATGATTAGCTTTTCAGAGCATTCGCACAACGTTGGCGCCGGTGACGACATCTACAACGTGCTGACATGAGGAAAGTTTCGAACAGATTTCTCATACACAAACAGCAGTTGACCGGCTTTGCCTGGTGAAACGTTGTTGTGACGCCTCGTGTAAGGAGGAGAAATGCGTACCATCACGTTTCCGACTTTGAAAAAGGTCGGATTGTAGCCTATCGCGATTGCGGTTTATCGTATCTCGACACTGCTCCTCGCCTTGGTCGAGATCCAATGACCGTTAGCAGAATATGGAATCGGTGGGTTCAGGAGGGTAATACGGAACGCCATGCTGGATCCCAACGGCCCCGTATCACTAGCAGTCGAGATGACAGGCATCTTATCCGCACGGCTGTAACGGATCGCGCAGCCACGTCTCGATCACTGAGTCAACAGATGGGGACGTTTGGAAGACAACAACCATCTGCACGAACAGTACGACGACGTTTGCAGCAGCATGGAGAATCAGGTCGGAGATGATGGCTGCGGTTACCCTTGACACTGCATCACAGACAGGAGCGCCTACAATGGTGTACTCGACGACGAACCTGGGTGCACGAATGGCAAAACGTCATTTTTTCGGATGAATCCAGGTTCTGTGTTCAGCATCATGACGGTCGCATTCGTGTTTGGCGACATCGCGGTGAACGCACATTGGAAGCGTGTATTCGTCATCGCCATACTGACGTATCACACGGCGTGATGGTATGGGGTGCCATTAGTTACCCGTCTCGGTCACCTCTTGTTCACATTAACAGCAGTTTGAACAGTGGACGTTACATTTCAGATGTATTACGACCCGTGGATCTACCCTTCATTCAATCCCAGCGAAACCGTACATTTCAGGAGGACAATGCAGGACCGCATGTTGCAGGTCCTGTACGGGCCTTTCTGTATACAGAAAATGTTCGACTGCTGCCCTGGCCAGCACATTCTCCAGATCTCTCCCCAATTGAAAACGTCTGGTCAATGGTGGCCGAGCAACTGGCTCGTCACAATACGCCATTCACTACTCTTGACGAACTGTGGTATCGTGTTGAAGCTGCATGGGCAGCTGTACCTGTACCCGGCATCCAAGCTCTGTTTGACTCAATGCCCAGGCGTATCAAGGCCGTTATTACGGCCAGGGGTGGTGCTTCTGGGTACTAATTTCTCAGGATCTATGCACCCAAATTGCGTGAAAATGTAATCACATGTAAGTTCTAGTATAATATATTTGTGGAATGAATACCCGTCTATCATCTGCATTTCTTCTTGGTGTAGCAATTTTAATGACCAGTAGTGTACTTTTACCTAAATCTGATCCCCCAACTGTTGACTGATCCTTAGTTCGCCACTATCTCGCCTTAACATCTATAAACTGGGTGTCCAGTTCGCTTGTAATATTTGTGACCCTTGAGCCGGACCCTAGCCTATCTGTCGTGCTGTTCCACTGACCAGTAAGAAGAGCAGCATCCTGCTGCATCCGCATTGGCGCTCAGGGAGGCCCCCCTCCTTTCGTTACCAGGCAAGACGTTTTCTCTCCTGTCCTCAGACGTGCCGGTGTGTAGGCACGTTGTATGGTGTACGATGAAATAAGTCTTCAGTAAATTCTCAGAGCTGTAAATTATCTATTTGTAGAGTCAGGAACGCAATGTACAGTACGGCAGCTAATTTGTTTTTGTGAGGCAGAAGAAATCATCTTCAGCGGAATCAAAGTAGCAACGGGCATAAATGTGGCACTGAAATAGCCCTTTGCTGCGGGGCCATAAAATGATAATGGGCCATAAACTCGGTAAGCGCTTAAGCGCAGCAGTGTAATTAGCGAGGAGCAAGTTGCTGCCAAAGCTGAGTTTCACCCTCCTGCTTACAACTATATTCAGCAACATAAACATCGTATTATGCTTCAGAACTTACACTCCGTAGCCACCGAGACAACAGGTATATTCGCTTGAAACTTTACGGACACCTGCAGGAGGACAACGACTGTTAAAAACTACTCTGTCGCGCCTGTAATTGCAGCCCAGCTCACCGTCAACGGCAGCTCGCACTGTGTGAAGCATCGTAGTACAGGGGCACACTTTTGGAATGTTAACTGAGTCGGTAGCTCAGTCATTCTGGTCAGTCACCAGATCGCTCCAGACACACCAATACCCTACCGCTCTAGTGACATAGTGGCGATAGTGGTAGATTCTCTGCCTCGTGATGACTGGGTGTTGTGTGCTGTCCTTAGGTTAGTTAGGTCTAAGTAGTTCTAAGTTCTAGGGGACTGATGACCATAGATGTTAAGTCCCATAGTGCTCAGAGCCATTTGAACCATTTGATAGCGGTAGACAGTGCATCTGGAAAGTGACATATCGCATTGGGTGCGAGCCACGACTATTGATCCACATAAACATCAGAATGCGACCTAAAGCAGCGATGTTCCAGATACTTTTGGTAAGGGGATGGCCGTAGGTCTTAACCGAACATCAGTTCCTGTACCAGGGGGAACGCAAAGAAAAAGACATTCCGTTGGAAGTTTCTTTGTGTGGACATCATCCGCAGCAGCAAGCACAGAAATATTCATTTTGTTGCAATGTATTTTATTTCTTCCGGGCGCGTTATGCCTTTTACTTTAACGCCTCGTCAGTGGAATACTTCTTCGCGTTGGCAGCTGCACCTTGTAATACGCCCGGGAGTGCAAATGGCGGGGGAGTACCTTTAAACTGTTTTCACTTCTGGACCGTGCGCCCTGTCCACACCACGTACCTGATAATCCCGCAGCGGTCGTTCTGTTCTGCTCCACAGCTGGCTTGCCTGAAATTATCTATCGAAATACACAAGCGAGTTAGGGGAGCCACTCAACGTCAGAACACAACCCTGTTCTACGTCTAGTATGAACAACTATATTCTGAGGCGATAAAGAAAGTCGCAGGTTGCACTGTTTACATTCCAATTCATAAGTGTTTATCCCAATTAGTGGATGATTACCAGTCCACAATATCACTCAGACGAGCGTACGCGTAACCGACACGACGCGGGTGATTGTTGATGATGCGGAAGCCGAATGATCGCACGAAAGTTCTTACGCTCGTCACGCATACACAGATATCTGATACCAATCCTCTTTGACACTACTAATGAATTTTAACACTGATCACAAAGTTAAATTTACAGTTCACAGTTCGCAGTTGTAGAATCGTGCGCGTAACCGTCGCAGCGCGGCTGATTGTTGATGATGCGGAACGCGATGATCGAACGCAAGTCCTCACGCTCGCTACAAGACACTGGCACTTGTTAGCACTCTTTTGTGGTAACTAATTTTTTTTTCTGATTACATTAGTTCATTCTGGGAGACCGAAGACGGAGCGGATGATTGATACACTACGGTACGACACGCAACGATAGGATACAGAAATACGTTATCAGCAGCACTACTCATTTTAAATTACTTCTTGACGCACTTTCCTCTGAATCATTTACTTATTTTATCACTTTACTGTAACAGCACTTGTAGCAACACTTCAACTTCAATGCCTCTCACATGCAGAGCTACACACTACACAACATAACAGTACCGTGTCCCGCGCTCGACTCCCTACAGACGCGGCTGCCCGCAAAGATACTCCACAACTAAGCCAGCGATATGACAGTGCGCTTAAAGTCTGGTCACATGTTCGAGGTCGCACTACAACTTCACTTACCGAAACGCAAGCACGATTTGATGTTACGAGCTTTTCTCTTCATAATTTTCATGTTGTTTGCCCTGACTGTTGTGGAGCGCCATTAGTCTTCTGTCAGCAGCTGTAAATATTTTACCGAAAACGTGCTTTACAGTCGTAACTACTGTGTTCACTTTGCATCACCCTGTTTGGTTTGCTTACGTAAATCTTTCCAAAAAGGGTGAGACAAAATGAACACAGTTGTTAGAATTGTGAGGCACATATTTCAGCAAAACATTTACATCCAGTGACAGAAGACTAATAGCAGTCCACAATAATTATGTCAAACAATACGAAAATTATAAAGAGAAAAGTTTGTAACATGAGAACTGCGACGTGGAACATGTGACCAGACGAGAGGAAACGCAGATGCCAACAAAAAAGGCGAAGGACTATTCCACCGACGATGCATTAAAGGAAAAGGTGAAACGCGTGTGACAGAAATAAAATACAACAACAAAAGATGGTTTTTATTGGAAAAGCGAACATTCAGCTGCGTATACCCTCGAAATTGTCTCTTCTTCTTCTGCACGTCATGGTCTTCGCGAAATGTTTCAAATGGTTCAAATGGCTCTGAGCACTATGGGACTTAACATCTATGGTCATCAGTCCCCTAGAACTTAGAACTACTTAAACCTAACTAACCTAAGGACATCACAAAACACTCAGTCATCACGAGGCAGAGAAAATGCCTGACCCCGCCGGGAATCGAACCCGGGAACCCGAGCGCGGGAAGCGAGAACGCTACCGCACGACCACGAGCTGCAGACACGAGATGTTTGTTCAGCGAAGAAGTGGTAGTGGTAGCAGTAGTACTACAAGAAGAAGAAGAAGAAGAAGAAGTTCATGAGTAACTGCGGATGTGCTCTGGTACAGGTTACAACATTTAGCAGAGTAAGGTGCGTGGTGGGGCTGCCACCTCTAGGCTTTCTGGTTTTCGATGTAACGGTGACAAGTGGCCCTTGGCGGAGTTTCGGAACTATCTACATCTACATATGACACTGGTGAAAAGTATGGAAACCCCGCGAGAAGAGCATATGCCTTGAAAAAAAAATGCACATGCTACCAAAGCTTGGGGTTTGCTCTTGTCTTTGACCATACACGGCACCTGTACAACGTCCTCCTTACGTTGCAAGTACGTCGTGGTCAGAACATCTACATCTACATTGATACTCTGCAAATCACATTTAAGTGTGATTTAAGTGTCCTATACAGTGTCCTGTATAGTCAATACATTGCGTCGGAACAAAGTGAATTCGAGCTAGGCAAAACTGTTGCTGCTCGTGTGGTGACTGTTTCCGTAACCAAGGCAGCAGAAGTGTTTGGTGTTTCAAGAGCCACCGATCGAAGTTTTACGCCGCATACAGGGAAAGCGGAAAACATCATCCGCGAAGACACAACTCGGCCGAATGTGTGTGTTGAGTGTTCGTGAGGGACGGTCACTGAAGAGTATTGTGAGAAAAAATAAAAGGACGACAGCTGCAAGAGTTACTGCAGAACTGAACATCGCGCTCGCCAAACCTGTCGGCAGGGAAAGAATACGAGAGCAGCTGCATATGCCGGAAATTGCAGGGGGGACTGGAATGATCACAGGAAAACGTGGTGCCGGAGACAAAAAATCTGAACCGTGGGGCAGTGGAAGGGTGGCATTTGGACGGATGGGCCTTTTCTCATAGCCTTACCAACTTCTGGCCGATTTACATCTACATCCACATCTACATAGATTCTCTGCAAATCAGAGTTAAGTGCCTGACAGAGGGTTCATCGAACCATCTTCACAATAATTCTCTATTATTCCAATCTCGAACAGCTGTATCTTTCTGTGCCAGCTCTGATTTCCCTTATTTTATTATGCTGATCTTTTCTCTCTATGTAGGTCGTCGTCAACAAATTTTTTTTCATTGGGTCGAGAAGTTTGTGACTGAAATTTCGTGAGAAGATTCCATCTAAACGGAATATGCCTCGGTTTTAATCGTGTTCGCCCCAAGTTCTGTATCACGTCCGTGACACTCTCTCCCCTATTTCCCGATAATACAAAACGTGGTGCCCTTGTTTGAACTTGCTCGGTGTACCCCGCTAATCCTCTCTGGTAAGGATCCCAGACCGCGCAGCAGTACTCCAATAGAGGACGGACAAGTGTAGCGTAGGCAGTCTCTCTAGTCTGTCGGGCCTCCTGGGATGGTATCGTCATACAGGGGTATTCTGGTCTATCACATTGCAGCCAATGATTATTATTTTGCCTCATCAGCCTATCCCGGTCGGCTGCTGTGGCCGAGCGATGCTAGGCGCTACAGTCCGGAATCGTGCTGCTGCTACGGCCGCAGGTTCGAATCCTGCCTCGGGCATGGATGCGTGTGATGTCCTTAGGTTAGTTAGGTTTAAGTAGTTCTACGTTCTAGGGGACTGATGACATCAGATGTTAAGTCCCATAGTGCTCAGAGCCATTTGAACCATTTTTTGAAGAAACACAGTCTAGAAGTAATGTGAAATTGTGTTGGCTTTCATCAAGATAATTAAATAACATGTGGAGACGAAGGAAAAGCAACAGTAAAAATATCAAACAGTAAAGAAATAGAGGGGAAGCGAGAGTGGAACTCCAGCACTTGGAAACGTAAAACAAAGAGAACAGCAGGAGAAGATTGATACGAATCTTCTCAGAAGATTTAGATAAGCATTACAGACAACAAATACTTCGCATTCTATTTTGTATGGATTTTTATACGAAATTATGACCGGGCGTAACATTTTGTTGACGTCGTGGTTGTCAGAAAAAGTGAGAATAAATGAAGACTTGGAAGAAGGTGGTTCCTCCTGATCATTCGTAAACATTGTTCCTTATTAGATTTGTGGACAAAAATGTTGGGAGTGGAAACGATCTGTTTACGGTGTTCATCGTGCTTTAAGCTCAGTGAAAGCTTAAAACAGCGTCGTGTCGCTGTCAACAATTCGCTGGCTAATTTAATTTAGCAATTAATTCGTGTGTCGCCGACAGAGGTTTCATATACCGGTTTGCAGGTGACGCAATGTAACAGCGAATGCTCTGCGAGATCAAAACGCGATTATTAGCGCTAACTGGAAAGCAAATACTCGTACTAAACCCTCACGTCAAACGTTTGATTTAGTTAGAAATCAGCTGCAACAGCAATGAACTCGATTAATAATTCATACTTCGATGACACGATTTTAACTGTTGACCACCAAAAGCGCCATAACTCGGAAACTGAAACGTACTCATTGCATAGTCGGACTCTCTTTGACCAGGCAAAGGGACAGCGAGACAGAGGTGTAAGTGGACAAATTATATATGGAAAATTTGATTTGAAGTGTTCGGACAACAGTCTTCACACTACGACTGAGTGTCTCCAGCAAGTGAACGATAATAGGATACACTGAGGGGGTGCAATAAGGGAAAACAAGACAAAAAATAGTCTAACACCTTACGTAGTGCTTTAAATGTATGATTTGTGAGGAGGAGGAGATTAGTGTTTAACGTCCTGTCGACAACGAGGTCATTAGAGACGGAGCGCAAGCTCGGGTTAGGGAAGGATGGGGAAGAGAAATCGGCCGTGCCCTTTCAAAGGAACCATCCCGGCATTTGCCTGAAGCGATTTAGGGAAATCACGGAAAACCTAAATCAGGATGGCCGGAGACGGGATTGAACCGTCGTCCTCCCGAATGCGAGTCCAGTGTGCTAACCACTGTATGATCTGTGAAAGTAATTAAAGAGAAACATCGAAGAACCTCTATACAAGAGATAGAAAAGATAGTAAAATTTATTGGCCGACTCATAGCTAGCCGGCCGGTGTGGCCGTGCGGTTCTAGGCGCTTCAGTCTGGAACCGCGCGACCGCTACGGTCGCAGGTTCGAATCCTGCCTCGGACATGGATGTGTGTGATGTCCTTAGGTTAGATAGGTTTAAGTAGTTCTGAGTTCTAGGGGACTGATGACCACAGATGTTAAGTCCCATAGTGCTCAGAGCCATTTGAACCATTTTTTGACTCATAGCAGTTGCCCAAGTATTTTACCGCCGGTGCAGGTGAGTGAGACACTAAGAACTGCTCCGTCACGCTTCCAGGGAGAGCGGGGTGTTGAAACGGCCCAGCAGCTACCCAGACGTGGTCCGTCCAAGCTTCCCCCTGCGGCTCTACACGGCTCTAAAATCTAACTCACTTTCTCTGTACGTGCGTTATAATCGTAGATACCATCAACGAGTAAATTGCTTCATGATACACGTTTATAATTGCTTTAGTGGCAGTCAACCATTCGACGAAAAAGTATAGTAGGTCTCTTTAAATTCCATGAACGTACGGCAACATGCGCAGCCTATTTATGGTCTAGCTGTGATGGCGCGCAAATTGATGCAATTTATCCGGTCGTTTCGTATGCAAAAGTCACATTTCTCGACTCAGTATAAAGCAGTAGCGAGCCCCAGTCCGTTGGAGGGTTGGAACTTCGCAGTATCAAAGTAAAGGCTTCGATATTGTTTATACGGCACAGCGTCTTAACATATACTTGAGCTACTCATTCCGTTACATCTCACTTGTTTGGTTATTTTCGACTGGCCGGATCAACTCTAAATTGCGGCACGTACGCGGAATTATATTATAATAAGCTTTCTGGGTGCCAACATTTCATCAGTGACACATCTTAAGATCATATCTTTATTTCCCCTGCTGAAATGGTCGCGCAGTTGATGTCCTGGAAAGCAGTGTTGTTTCACGTTAGTCTCCATATCCTCCCCACGAAAGTGGACCTATCGTGGTACAGGGTCATTCACACTCTGATTATGACCAACCAACGCCTCCATCGCATTGGTCTGAGTCCGAATGATCTTTGCGACACTTGTATCACCCTTACACATTACCGCATAGGCTTGCCTCTTGCGGACGAGACCGCTGGCGCTGGATTCGCCGACAGATGGTTTTCTTTACCCGATCAGGTGAAGCTGCTTTCTCGGTTGAACGTCTTCTTTGTCTGGACTTTTCCGTTTCCTCTCGGATCGTATGGCTCTTCGGACACGACGCCCAGTCTAGTAGTCGAGCGGGTCCCGACCGCCGTATTTTTCGGCGATGTATGGTGAACACTCATTGGAAGTCGCAGATTCTTCCACGTTGTGCATTGTTCGCAAGTATGTTGTACCTTGTCTTTAATCGTCAAGGTATTGGATTAGTTTTTTTTTCCTGTTTTGGAGCCTTCCCTCACTGAGTTCTTCCTTGAGAAAAGATTTGTTTTCTTTCGAGTCCCGGAATTTTGGAATCTATGTCTATCAAGTTTTATTTTGTATAAAACGAGGCCATTACAGTGTGATGGTAGAGCACAGTGGTGGTGAGGTCGGTGGGCGGGGGGGGGGGGGAGGGGGGGGGGGAGAGGCATCGCGGTCAGGCCTGAGGATTCTATCCCCACCCATCGTCTCCATCCAGCCTGAAGCTGACTGTCTCCTTCGCTGTAATGAGAAATACAAATTAAAGAAAAGGTTAACTGTTGTGTTTAGTAACGCCACGTCTCAGACCTCAAGCTAAAGAAGGAAGAAAATCGTGTAGCGGCAATGCGCGTGCCTGCAAACGACGAGGTTGCGGTATTTAATACCGATCAGAGCACGAATTTTTTTTAAAGGTTGGAGGGGTAGCGTTTCTGTTTCTAGACTGTGGGATCCCGGATACGGTTTCCGGCCACGTCGGAGATTTTCTCTGCTAGAGGGCTGGATGTTGTGTTGTTATCATTTCATCGAATCGCCGAAGTGGGGCCAAACAGAAATACTTACACAAGGCGGAGGAACTAATCCCACATGGGGTCTCCCGTCCAGTAGTGCGATGCGATTATTTAATTTCCTTGGTAAGGTAATGCCTGTAAAAAAGAGAAACAATGGTACAGTATCTGTTTACAAAATTAATGGTGAACATCTTCAGGACTCTGTATCATATGAGTATTTAGAGGTAATACGAAGAAGCGGTACTGTAATGTTTTGTTGCAGTGTTGGCTAGCCTTGTCATATAGGCGCGACAGCAGACATCGAACCAGTTCTGACTCTCGCTGCTGCCATCGTAACAGGCCGGTGTGGCCAGTACTAAAGTGTGACAGATGTGTCCGGGGAAGTCAAATGAGAATCCTTGTTTTGTAGATTTACAGCACTCTGTTTTCGAGGAATGCTGGCAAACAAAGTATCGCTCACTTATATATCGCGAGAGATTAGCCGCATACGGTAATTTTTCTGTCACTGAGTACGTGAAGAGAATAGGGAAAAGAATCCGTAACACTGCTGTGGCGTCGAGTAGTGAAGCTGGCTTCACAAGCCGCACTCTCTGAGCCGAAACGCTCCCACGACGTCCAGCGACGTTAATGGCCGGCGGAATTAGAGGGGCGAACGCCTGGCGGCGGGCTACGCCCGCAACACCTATCGGGAGCCATGCGTGTGGTACACGTGGACGCCTTAGGCATCACCTGACCTCACGTGCGGAATGCTGCCAGGACCGCTGTGACAAGGTCCGCGTGCGGTCCCTCAGCGCACAGACCCAAGTGTCTTGCTGAAAGGATGCCGCCGGCCGAAGTGGCCGTGCGGTTAAAGGCGCTGCAGCCTGGAACCGCAAGACCGCTACGGTCGCGGGTCCAAAACCTGCTTCGGGCATGGATGTTTGTGATATCCTTAGGTTAGTTAGGTTTAATTAGTTCTCAGTTCTAGGGGACTAATGACCTCAGAAGTTGAGTCCCATAGTGCTCAGAGCCATTTGAACCATTTTTGAAAGGATGCCCTAGCGTATATCCTCATACACACATCAAAAAGAGTTTTGCATCACCCCGGTTCCCAGAACTCCTGAAGCTAGACGTTGCTATGCATATTGTATCAGAGACACACTCCCTTTGACTGGTCAGAGATGATACTAAACCCGCCCAAACATGTAAACAACCATGCATGAGCAGCGCCTATTAGACGCAAGGGGTCAGACAGCCGACCAGTTCCAGTCATTCTACCACCAAGGAAGTACACGGCTCGTGTTGTCTGTAGTTCAACCATGCCTAGACGGTCAATACCGCGGTTCGACCGCGTCCGCATTGTTACTTTATGCCAGGACGGGCGCTGAACAAGGGAAGTGTCCAGGCGTCTCGGAGTGAAGCAAAGCGATGTTGTTCGGACGTGGAGGAGATACAGAGAGACAGGAACTGTCGATGACATGCCTCACTCAGGCCGCCAAAGGGCTACTACTGCAGTCGATGACCGCTGCCTGCGGATTATGACTCGGAGGAACTCTGACATCAACGCCACCATGTTGAATAATGCTTTTCGTGCAGCCACAGAGCGTCGTGTTACGAGTCAAACTGTGCGCAATAGGCTGCATGACGCGCAACTTCACTCCCCACGTCCACGGCGAGCTCCATCTCTGCAACCATGAGACCACGCAGCGCGGTAAAGATGGGACCAACAACATGCTGAATAGACCACTCAGGATTGGCATCACGTTCTCTTCACCGATGAGTGTCGCATATTCCTTCAACCAGACTATCGTCGGAGATGTGTTTCGAGGCAACCCGGTCACGCTTAACGCCTTACACACACTGTCCAGCGAATGCAGCATGGTGGAGGTTCCCTGCTGTTGTGGGGCGGCATTGTGTGCGGCAGACGTACGCCGCTGGTGGTCATGGAAGGCGGCGTAACGGCTGTACGATACGTGAATGCCATCCTCCGACCGATAGTGCAA
Organism: Schistocerca piceifrons; assembly: GCF_021461385.2. Lineage (NCBI taxonomy): Eukaryota > Metazoa > Arthropoda > Insecta > Orthoptera > Acrididae > Schistocerca > Schistocerca piceifrons. Next base: position 18,267,683 of record NC_060145.1, read on the forward strand.
CCATATTCTCTATTGCAATCTTCTGCACAGGTTCCGCAACTCTCGGAACCGAGGTGATGCAAAAATTTCTTTGATGTGAGTAGAGGCATTGCATGACGTTTCTGGACATGGCTGCCTGTGCTCGACTTTCTCCTCAAGACACCTTCTACAACCCCTGAAGTTAGTCAGTGTCATTTCATTGCTCCCTTATACCATATCCGATTCCGGTCGCCGTACCTTTCAATTTTGGGACATTTCTCAGTTATTTTTGCCAACAGTGTCAGCGCCAAAATTAATAACCTTTGAATCACTGAACTCGTGTTTTCAAGAGCAATCGAATTGCCTGAAAGAAAGATTATCGCTTCATTACACTACTGGCCATTAAAATTGCTACACCATGAAGAAATGCAGATGATAAACGGGTATTCATTGGACAAATATATTATACTAGAACTGACATGTGATTACATTTTGACGCAATTTGGGTGCATAGTACCTGGGAAATCAGTACCCAAAACAACCACCTCTGGCCGTAATAACGGCCTTGATGCGCCTGGGCATTGAGTCAAACAGAGCTTGGATGGCGTGTACAGGTACAGCTGCCCATGCAGCTTCAACACGATACCAAAGTTCATCAAGAGCAGTGACTGGCGTATTGTGACGAGCCAGTTGCTCGGCCACCATTGACCAGACGTTTTCAATTGGTGAGAGATCTGGAGAATGTGCTGGCCAGGGCAGCAGTCGAACGTTCTCTGTATCCAGAGAGGCCCGTACAGGACCTGCAACATCCGGTCGTGCATTATCGTAGGGTTTCGCAGGGATCGAATGAAGGGTAGAGCCACGGGTCGTAACACATCTGAAATGTAACGTCCACTGCTGAAAGTGCAGTCAGTGCGAACAAGAGGTGACCGAGACGTGTAACCAATGGCACCCCATACCATGACGCCGGGTGATACGCCAGTATGGCGATGACGAATAGATACTTCCAATGTGTGTTCACCGCAATGTCGCCAAACACGGATGCGACCATCATGATGCTGTAAACAGAACCTGGATTCATCCGAAAAAATGACGTTTTGCCATTCGTGCACCCAGGTTCGTTGTCGAGTACACCACCGCAGGCGCTCCTGTATGTGATGCAGCGTCAAGGGTAACCGCAGCCGTGGTCTCCGAGCTGATAGCCCACGCTGCTGCAAACGTTGTCGAACTGTTCGTGCAGATGGTTGCTGTCTTGCAAACGTCCCCATATGTTGGCTCAGGGATCGAGACGTGGCTGCACGATCCGTTACAGCCATGCGCATAAGATGCCTGTCATCTCGACTGCTAGTGATACGAGGCCGTTGGGATCCAGTACGGCGTTCCGTATTACCCTCCTGAACCCACCGATTCCATATTCTGCTAACAGCCATTGGATGTCGACCAACGCGAGCAGCAATGTCGCGGTACGATAAACCGCGATCGTGATGGGCTACAATCCGACCTTTATCAAAGTCGGAAACGTGATGGTACGCATTTCTCCTCCTTACACGAGGCATCACAACAACGTTTCACCAGGCAACGCCTCTCAACTGCTGTTTGTGTATGAGAAATCGCTTGGAAACTTTCCTCATGTCAGCATGTTGTAAGCGTCGCCACCGGCGCCAACCTTGTGTGAATGCTCTATCACAGCATCTTCTTCCTGTTGGTTAAATTTCGCGTCTGTAGCACGTCATCTTCGTGGTGTAGCAATTTTAAAGGCCAGTAGTGTACAAAAACTGGCGAGGTGCGAGTAGAACTATCGTACTTAGGGCTGCTTACAAGTTTAATTATGAACCTAGAATGCTCATCCATTCCAGAAATCGAAAATCTCGAACAATCTTGACTAGTCTCGACTATGGTACTGACATCGATCCCATCGAAGAAAACGGGGATGAAACAAAGTGAAACGCACATTTACTCTGTAATAAGCCGCCGGAAGCCACTGGTTCCTCGCATTAAAATATTCACCCGCGAACAACTTCCGAAATTTTGACTGTGAAGTTCTCATTCGGCTTATAAGTATAGGAGGAATGACCTAAAACTTGCAGCCGTTTTATTACGTGTACAATTCGAGATGTTGAAACGTTCTGTTCGACACATGATAGCAGGTAATAAGTTTCGTTGAGCGGTTAATACTCCTCTATCGACTGAGATGTTACAGCAAGTACGTATCTTTTTAGGGTTCTTTGCTTCGGCTTGTAAAAACGGAAATCTTGTAGGACGATTTTATCGTCAGTCTGTCTATCTGCCTTCCGACTGTTAAAAACGCTTTTCCTCGGGAACGAGTAAACGTATCAAGTTGAAACTCATGTCACGTATTAAGGTTTATTGTCCCTTGACGCTGTAATATGCTGAACGTTCTAAGTCAGTGCAAGCAAAATATGAGCCCATTATGTCACATACATATTTTGATGCTCCCCAACTCACACATAAAAACTTACAGGATACATACCGTTACCCTAGGATCATGAAAGTTGGCAAAAAGCAAGGTTTCACAGTACAAGTAAAGGAAAAATCTGGAAAGCATACATTTGTACGTATACTACACTTAAAATTTTGTGATTTGTTATCTGACGCTGTATCTGTTGGTTCGTCTGTTAAGAGTCCTTTTTCTCAGGAACCGGTAGAGGTGTCAAGTTGAAATTTACGTCAGATATTAAGGTCTATTGTTTCTTGGCGGTGCAAAATATTGAAACTTCTAAGTCAATACGGCTATATGTTGATACTCGCAACCTGGCTCATCAAAACCTACAGGATACTTCGCGTTGGCCTAGAATCGAGAAATTTGGCAAGAAGCAAGGTTCTGTAGTCCAAGTAAGTGAAAAATCCAAAAACTATTAATTTGTGATTATGTGAGACGCAAAAATATCTTTTGTCATTAGTTATGCGAGGTCAAGCTGCAAAGAAAAAATCCTCGAAAATCTTGGATTACCTGGGACCGATGTGAATGCTCTATAACGGAATAAAACGGCTACAAGTTTTAGGTCATTCCTCCTATACATATAAGCTGAATGAGAACTTCACAGTCAACATTTCGGAAGTTGTTCGCGGGTGAATATTTTAGTGCGAGGGACCAGTGGCTTCCGGCGGCTTATTACAGAGTAAATGTGCGTTTCACTTTGTTTCATCCCCGTTTTCTTCGTATCCGTATTGCATTGAAAAAATCTCCGCAGCAATGCAAATGTCGACGGTATGCACTGTGGGCCTCGTTTCGAAACAAACTTGTTCCACTCAGTAACTCACGCTACCTGCTGTTGACAACAGCAGTGACTACCGTACTCTTGGCCCTGAAGCTTGCATTCCGTTCTGCTCTGTTCTGTCTAGGATTCTATTTTCCGCCAGTGTTGGTTGTACAGAGGGGCCGAGCGGAGACACCTCTGCTTGGCACCAGCGAAAAATTACTAAAGTTGAGTAACATATTCTCGATGTTTACATGCCGTCGTTCTTCGGCACCAGTGCCGGCTGTCGCTCGTTCAGCTGCGTGTTGGGTTCCGGCTGATGCGCTGACGCCTGTCCAGTCAGCTGCACGGTTGCTCTCCCGTGATATCGGCGACCCATGGCCCGTGGCGGGTTGCCGGCGAGCAGGGGCGGCAGTTGCCCTGGGCGAAGTGGTCCCACTCTGGCTGCTGGGATGACCTCGGCGCCACTCCGGTTTCTTCGATGACCCTCGATGACGCATCTGCGATGTACCTGGTGTCGGTAGTCGTGTGGTCGGTTGATCACTCACAGGCGCCTGGGTGTTGGACCCCTGGAGGTCCTGCTCCTGGCTTCCACGTCCAAGTTGAGTGCTGGCAGCACCGTGCGATGGGGAACTGTAGCAAGACGGACAGCTTCTTCCTCAGTAGATGGCAGGCGGCGGGCGGCATAAAGTTCACCGGGTGAACACCATCATGTGCAGTACATCGTCGGCTAGGTCATAGACTTTGATGGAACATTTAGGACATAGATTCACTACACTATCATATATGCGGACTCGAGTGGTATTACTGCGAATGCCGTGGATCCCAACGATCAACTCATGATGAGAGCTGGAGTATTTAGAGGGAGCTATCACTCAAGGCTCGGTTCGTAATGACCATTTGTATTTTGCTACGAGGTAAGCCCAAAAGTAAGGTCTCCTATTTTTTTTTATAAGTACATAGACCTGTTTATTTAAACAATGGTTTACATCAGTTTACAGCTTGAACATTTAGCTATTTTTCGACATCATCACCATTTCTGTCGATGCATTTTTGTAGACGCTGTGTCAGTTTTTGTATGCCCATGTCATACCAGCTCGCCGCCACGCTGTTCAGAAAGTTATGAACCTCTTCTTTCACCTCGTCGTCGGAGCTGGATCGCTCGGACCACAATTAACGCTGACAGGTACTGTGAGACTCTGAAAAAACTCAAACGGGCAGTTCAGAACCGGAGAAGAGGAATGTTGAGCAAGGGCGTACACTAACTCCATGACAACGCTCGCCCACACATCGCTCGGCAAACCGTTGCTCTCCTGCAACAGTTTCAGTGGAACACAATCACCAACCCACCCTGTAGTCCTGACTTGGCACCCAGTTCCCTAGGTTAAAAGAACATTTGGCCGGGAAACGATTCAGCTCCGACGGCGAGGTGAAAGAAGAGGCTCATAACTTTCTGAACAGCATGGCGGAGAGACGATATGACATGGGCGTACAAAAACTGCCACAGCGTCTACAAAAATGCATCGACAGAAATGGTGATTAAGTCGAAAAATAGCTAAATGTTCAAGCTGTAAAATGACGTAAACCATTGTAGAAATAAACAGGTCTGTGTACTTATAAAAAAATAGGAGACCTTACTTTTGGGATTACCCTCGTATTTTCCTTTAACAGGCTGTTAACTGGCGTGTGCTTTCGAGAAAGAGATAGAGCTTGTGTTACACGCTCAGCTTGTCTCGCTTCCTTCGGCTTTCTGTTGCAGACTCCTTTCTGCTGAACACGTGTCCTCACTCGGCAGATGGCGTCGTTCCGGCTCCGTATCTCCTCCCAACTCTGTCTATGGCGTGACTCGATGTTGCCTGTGACACTGTTAACGAGTTTTAACGAAAGTTCTACTTTCCTGCATCTTGGTAACCAGCGTCGTAACAGTAGAGCGTTACAGTGGAACACAGAAGTATTGATAGGTTTAGTGACGAAGTGTTGGCCGATATGCACCTCGTGTGTGCGTTCACTGGATGAAGTGGAACGCATGGGACATTCCATTTCTGGAATCGTTAGGGAATTCAATATTTCGAGATTCGAAGTGTCAAGAGTGTGCCGAGAACACCACATTTCAGGCGTTACCTCTCTCCACGGACAATGCACCGGCCGAAGGCCTTCACGTAACGACCGAGAGGAGCGGTGTTTGCGTAGAGTTGTCAGTGCTAACAGACAATGGACACTGCATGAAGTAACATAAATCAGTGTAGGATGTAGGACGAGCGCATCCGTTACGACGGTGCGGCGAAATGTGATGTTAATGGGTAATGGCAGCAAAAGACTGACACCAGTGCCTTTGCTAACGTGTGCGTCTACATGTACATCGATACCCTGCAGTCCACCGTATGATGCGTGTCCGACGGTACTGCGTACCGCCATTAGTCGTTTCCATTCCTGTTCCACTCGAAAACAGAACGGGGGAAAAGGACTGTCTGTATGCCTCCGTATGAGCGCTGATTTCTTGTATCTTGTCCTCTTGGTCCTCACGCACAGTGTATGTTGGAGGCGGCAGAATCGTTCTGCAGTCAGCTTCAAATACCGGTCCTCTGCATTTCCTCAACAGCGTTCCTCGAAAAAGACGTCGGCTCCCCTCCAGGGATACCCATTTGAGTTTCCGAAGCATCTTCATAACACTTGCGAGTTGTTCGTATCTATCAGTAACAAATCTAGCAGCCGGCTTCTCTGAATTACTTTGATGTTTTCCTTTAATCCGACCTGGTACCGACACCAAACACTCGAGCCGTACTCAAGAATATGGCGCACTGGTGCTCTATATGCGGTCTCCTTTACAGGTGGACACTCTTTCCTAGAACTCTCCCAATAAACCGCAGTCGACCATTCGCCTTTGCTACGAGAGTCCGCGCGCTCGTTCCACTTCTGAGTCCTTTGCAGCATTCAGCGCAGATATGTTTGAACGATTCGACTGTGTCAAGCAGGACACAGTATCCAAAGTTTGTTCTTCCTACTCATCCGCCATTAACTTACATTTTTCCACATTTAGAACTAGCTGCCACTCATCACACCAACTGTAAATTTTGTCTGAGTCGTCTTGTATCCTCCTACAGTCACTCAACGTCGATACCTTCCCGTACACCACAGCGTCATCAGCGAACAGTCGCAGATTCCCTGCTCGCCAAATCTTTTATGTATATAGAGAATAGTAGGGATCCTTTTCACTTCTCTCGAGTTTCCTGTCTCTGATGAGCACTCTTAGTCAAGGACAACGTACTGGGATCTGTAACGTAAGTCTTCGAGCCAGTCGTATAACTCCAAATGCGAGTGAAATCTTATGGGACTTAACTGCTAAGGCCATCAGTCCCTAAGCTTACACACTACTTAACCTAAATTATCCTAAGGACAAACCACACACCCATGCTCGAACCTCCGCCGGGGCCAGCCGCACAGTCCATGACGGCAGCGCCTTCAGACCGCTCAGCTAATCCCGCGCGGCAGTCGTATAACTATGAACCTATTCCATATGCTCATGTCTGCTTTAACAGCTTGCAATGGGACACCGTTTCAAACGCTTTCCGTAAAGCTAGGAATGTGGAATATGCCTGTTCCCCTCCATCCATAGTTCGCAGTATATCGTACGAGAAGAGGGCAAGCTCGGTCTGACGCGGGCGATGTGTTCTAAAACCACGCCGACTCCCGCACCAGACTGGTCAACAAGTGATTAGATGGAAGCCTTAGACGCACTTAGCGATTTTGCATAGCACCAGAATTTTCTCGGATTCTGCACCAGATCTTTTGCTAAGGTGTGACGGGGGCAGTGCCTGTATGCTTCGCGCAAATATGTTTTCACAGACGGCATATCTCTACTACCCTTTGCTTGTCGTCATCTGCGCGTTCTGTTTTGAACTGAAACTCTCGATATTAAAACACGGTGGATCTTTCCCGTTATTAATGCACTTACTAGGCACGTAACTCTGCAGACGACGATCTACAATCTGCTTAAATGTCGCCCATAATTCCTCTGGGTCCCTGTGTCTGGAGCTAAGTGATGTCCGTCCTCTGTCTAACTGAGACCCTAAGAACTGTCTACCTGCTCTTTATAGCAAAAACACTATGCTACCCCTTCTTAACTGATTTATTAGCTTTCGTTACCACAGTTGCGATAATGACGTCGTGAACGCTAATCCCCGTTTCTATACTGCCATTCTCGATGAGATCCGGCCTATTTCTACTTACATGATATAAGGTAATGTCACTGCACGTAGGCTGCCGAACTAGCTGCTCAAGACAGCTTTCAGAAAATGCTTTCTGAAGTACTTCGCGCGACTGTCTGTCTGCACCCTTAGCAATGAATTCATAGACATTGCGTCTATACTCGTTAAGCCGTCGTCACACGGACCGTGCTGTCGAACGTTAACGCTGAGCGTGCCAAGTTCAACGTGCTGCTGAACGCTCAGGAACGATGCGACTTGTGCACACGGTACGTGGCTCGCAACGTGGTACACGCGATCGCAACGCACTCCAGCGGCAGTTCAGGGATGTTTCTAGTTCGTAAATCACACTGTTTACTCAACGGGCGCGCGTAAATTTCCCACGTTAGCTCTATTAAAACGCACATTTCGTCCATCGTCCACGAAAGGGAAAGTACCACGTCCAATCAATAAGGACACAGGCTTATAAAAGTTCCATTACAAACAGTGCATTACAAATTTGGAATACTTCTCCCACATTTTAGTAAAACCCCAAGGTCAGTCTTACTTGATCACTGTTCGTATGCAGTAGCAGAATCTTTGCAACATATTTGAATTACTAGGCGTAAAAGAAAAAGGAGCAAAATATCTTTATACAAGTAGCGCAAGCTGTCCCGTAGATTAAGCCAGTCCAACAAAGTCACCCCTCAAAAAAAGGGTGAACTTATATTTACATAACATCAAATATTATAGTATATGCTTATATTAAACAAATAATAAAGTATCAGAACCTAATAAAAACTCGAATGTTAGGAAAAAAAATTTGGAAGCGTCAAGACGCGAACCACTGCCTCGTCATAAAACACTGCTCAGTGACTCTACTCATTCCGCTAAACCAACATCACAACCTAAACATATAATTACGTTCTCATATGCCATGCTGAAAAGCTTAGATATTTTACTAATTGCAATTTAACTATAACAAATTGTACCAAGAACAATGCGTTTTGGGTGGATCTTCAGTGTGTCGCTGCCCTCAAATAGCCTACTCTCATAATACGCAAGTTACAATAATTCTTTTGCCACAAATATTATGTTTCTCATTATTTTATTGGAACGTATCACGCAACTAACAACTGGTTTTCCAGTAATTCTCAATCTGCTGGTGCTCAGAAACGGCATATACACGTATAGGCTTGAAATGAATGCCAATATGGCGCACCACAACTCTATACTGAAGGGAGACGGCGTGCGTGTGACGTAGGTGGCGTTGTGCCATCTCATTGGTCAACGCTCAGACGCACGCTCAGAATATCTGACATGCCAGATATTGCTCTGCACGTTCGGAAAGACTCCCGAACGTGCTATTCCATGTTACGACGTCAGAAACTGGGCACGCTCAACGCTCAACGTTCGGATGCACGGTCCGTGTGCCAACGGCTATAGGTTATAGTCGCCACTAACTGGCAACGAGCTGGCCGGTGTGGCCGTGCGGTTCTAGGCGCTTCAGTCTGATACCGCGTGACCGCTACGGTCGCAGGTTCGAATCCTGCCTCGGGCATGGATGTGTGTGATGTCCTTAGGTTAGTCAGGTTTAAGTAGTTCGAAGTTCTAGGGGACTGATGGCCTCAGAAGTTAAGTCCCATAGCAGTCAGAGCCATTTTGAACTAGCAACGCATGATCTGGATATTTACGCGCTGCTGACCATTCACTTTCTTTGAATGACTCTAGAACTGTCACAGTAGAATTGGGTGACCGGAAAAACATCCAAAAATGAACTTGGTTTCCCGAAGACCGCTTATAGCGAGCAGATAACTCCACTGCCACGCTCGAGTTCGACAATATTTTTGTCAACTGCAATGAAGAATCCCCCTCCTATTTCATCTAATCGGTCTTTCCCTTACACGTTCCATGACTCGCTAAATATCTTAGAGCTTTCCACTAACACTCTGAGCCAGCTTTCCGTCGCGAGGATAAAGTGAGCCCTAGGAGTTTCCTGAGGAGCCGTAAGTTCGGGAACTTTGTTACAACACGGCATCGCCTGAATAGCCTCTCCTGGGCTCGTAACCACATCGGTTGGACCCTAGACTACTGGAAAACCTTGGTGTCGTTAAATGAGTCCCGATTTCAGTCGGTAAGAGCTGACAACCAAGAGGGAATAATAAGAGTGGACGATCAAGAACGAAGTGCTCGTATTAAGAAGGGTGTAAGACAAGGCTGTAGCCTTTCGCCCCTACTCTTCAATCTGTACATCGAGGAAGCAATGATAAAAATAAAAGAAAGGTTCAGCAGTGGAATTAAAATACAAGGTGAAAGGATATCAACGATACGATTCGCTGATGACATTGCTATCCTGAGTGAAATTGAAGAAGAATTAAATGATCTGCTGAACGGAATGAACAGTCTAATGAGTACACAGTATGGTTTGAGAGTAAATCGGAGAAAGACGAAGGTAATGAGAAGTAGTAAAAATGAGAACAGCGAGAAACTTAACGTCAGGATTGATGGTCACGAAGTCAGTGAAGTTAAGGAATTCTGCTACCTAGGCAGTAAAATAACCAATGACGGACGGAGCAAGGAGGACATCAAAAGCAGACTCGCTATGGCAAAAAAGGCATTTCTGGCCAAGAGAAGTCTACTAATATCAAATACCGGCCTTAATTTGAGGAAGAAATTTCTGAGGATGTACGTCTGGAGTACAGAATTGTATGGTAGTGAAATATGGACTGTGGGGAAACCGGAACAGAAGAGAATCGAAGCATTTGAGATGTGGTGCTATAGACGAACGTTGAAAATTAGGTGGACTGATAAGGTAAGGAATGAGGAGGTTTTACGCAGAATCGGAGAGGAAAGGAATATGTGGAAAACACTGATAAGGAGATGGGACAGGATGATAGGACATCTGCTAAGACATGAGGGAATGACTTCCATGGTACTAGAGGGAGCTATAGAGGGCGAAAACTGTAGAGGAAGACAGAGATTGGAATACGTCAAGCAAATAATTGAGGACGTAGGTTGCAAGTGCTACTCTGAGATGAGAAGGTTAGCACAGGAAAGGAATTCGTGGCGGGCCGCATCAAACCAGTCAGTAGACTGATGACAAAAAAAAAAAAAAAAAAAAAAAAAAAAGAGCTGATGGCAGGGTTTGAGTCTGACACAACACACCCCGCGAAGCCACGGACCTGTCATCATGAAGGCACTGTGCGAGCTGGTGGCGGCTCCGCAGTGCTGTGGGCTGTGTTTTACGGAACAGACTGGGTCGGTCCTCTGGTCCAACTGAACCGATCACTGATACAAATGGCTGTGTTCGGCTACTTTGAAACCATTTCCAGCCGTCGCATTGGCTTCCTGTTCCTAAAGAACGGCGGAATTTTTATGGATGTCAATGCGCCATGTCACCAGCCCATTATTGTTCGCGATTGGTTTGAAGAACATTCTGGACAGTTCCAGCGAGTGACTTGGCCACCCAGGCCGCCCGACATGAATGCCATGTGGACAGAATCCATAGGTCAGCTCGTGCACAAGATCGTGCACCGGCAACACTTTCGCAAATTGTGGACGTCTTTAGAGGAAGCATGGTTCAATAGTTCTGCAGGGAACTTCCAACGACTTTTTGATTTGATGTTACATCGAGATACTCCATTGTGCCAGGAAAAAGGAGGATATTAGGAGGTATCCCATACTTTTTGTCACTTCAGCGTACATTTCGTGCTGTAGGTTTTGGTGACTGCATATTACAGGTTTTTTCACTGTTATGAAAGTATTTTCTTAGAAGCAGAGATAACTGTGGTGTTAATTACATTATTACTCTGTAACGAGGTACCGAAAATCACGGGCTCCTTATGCCAAAGTATTCGGAGAATGTTCGTGAGCAATCTTTGAAATGTTGTAGGTGGAGTTTTGGTTCACCCTGGATGTCCACATTCCTTGTTGGAGGATTCGTGATAGCGGCCGTTTTACGCGGCGTGGATGCCATCCTTGCGATCAACCCCAACCCTTAGTGCCGTAGTGCGATCTTTTATAACATACTGTGTGCTCTGTTTCCACTGAGAGTTTACTGTTGTTGTGAATATATCTTCGCGACCAAGGCGTCGGCTATCATCTACTAACTCAACCAAAGAGCTTTGTAGGTGAAGAGACTTGTCCGACAGGACAGATGAGATCAGTAACAGATGATGTCTGAGGTTTGCCAGGTAAAGTAACGGCCAGGTAAGATTTGGCGAGAACGCGCGCACACACACACACACACACACACACACACACACACACACACACACACGAACACACACATGACTTATGGGACGACGCTGAGAGTGGACCGACTGCTGCTACCGTCTGCGTGCTGAATGTCCTAAGTGTAGGAAAGGTGCTAAAGTGTAGTGTGTGTGGTCGTGCTTAAATACTACAGACTGGACTTGCTGTGTGGTTAGCGGAAAGATAAGCGAGGCTCTTTATTTGACTCTTAGTAACGACTGTGATCGCATGATCGTCGACCTCTATGAGATATTGATTCTTCTGATTTTTAGTTACTGTGTGATTTCGACACTGTTGCTCTTGGTGGACTCAGCCGGTGCCAGCGTTTCGGTGCGACGGATCTCGTGTATTCAAGGTGCTGTGACGTAGGGCTTAAGGCTTCAGTTTCTCCCAAAAGTTTTTGCATAACTTGGGTAATTCTTTCTCTATTGATAGGTTGATTAAGCTCCTGATGTATGTACCGGGTTCGCGCCCATCTGGGAGCCCCAAGGATCAAACGTAAGCACCTGTTTTTCAGAGTTTGTATCAGATTCGTGTTAGAGGTGCTACTTGTTCCATAAGTAGAACACCCGCATAGGATAACCAAGGGGACCATAGCTCTACATAAACTCGTTTTCGGTTGTACGTGCATGTGGGAGCTTGCCAATAGTGGGTACAGCTGCGCGATTAGGCGAAGGCTCTTCGCCCTCTTGTCACGTATCTGCTGCGTGAGTAACAGTCTATTATCCGACATGACTGGAAGGTACGAGGGCAGTTCAATAAGTAATGCAACACATTTTTTTCTCGGCCAATTTTGGTTGAAAAAACCGGAAATTTCTTGTGGAATATTTTCAACCATTCCCGCTTCGTCTCGTATAGTTTCATTGACTTCCGACAGGGGGCAGCGCTGTACGGAGCTGTTAAAATGGCGTCTGTAACGGATGTGCGTTGCAAACAACGGGCAGTGATCGAGATTCTTTTGGCGGAAAACCAGGGCATCTCAGATATTCATAGGCGCTTGCAGAATGTCTACGGTGATCTGGCAGTGGACAAAAGCACGGTGAGTCGTTGGGCAAAGCGTGTGTCATCATCGCCGCAAGGTCAAGCAAGACTGTCTGATCTCCCGCGTGCGGGCCGGCCGTGCACAGCTGTGACTCCTGCAATGGCGGAGCGTGCGAGCACACTCGTTCGAGATGATCGACGGATCACCATCAAACAACTCAGTGCTCAACTTGACATCTCTGTTGGTAGTGCTGTCACAATTGTTCACCAGTTGGGATATTCAAAGGTTTGTTCCCGCTGGGTCCCTCGTTGTCTAACCGAACACCATAAAGAGCAAAGGAGAACCATCTGTGCGGAATTGCTTGCTCGTCATGTGGCTGAGGGTGACAATTTCTTGTCAAAGATTGTTACAGGCGATGAAACATGGGTTCATAACTTCGAACATGAAACAAAACGGCAATCAATGGAGTGGCGCCACACCCACTCCGCTACCAAGAAAAAGTTTAAAGCCATACCCTCAGCCAGTAAAGTCATGGTTACAGTCTTCTGGGACGCTGAAGGGGTTATTCTGTTCGATGTCCTTCCGCATGGTCAAACGATCAACTCTGAAGTGTATTGTGCTACTCTTCAGAAATTGAAGAAACGACTTCAGCGTGTTCGTAGGCACAAAAATATGAGCGAACTACTCCTTCTTCATGACAACGCAAGACCTCACACAAGTCTTCGCACCCGAGAGGAGCTCACAAAACTTCAGTGGACTGTTCTTCCTCATGCACCCTACAGCCCCGATCTCGCACCGTCGGATTTCCATATGTTTGGCCCAATGAAGGACGCAATCCGTGGGAGGCACTACGCGGCTGATGAAGAAGTTATTGATGCAGTACGACGTTGGCTCCGACATCGACCAGTGGAATGGTACCGTGCAGGCATACAGGCCCTCATTTCAAGGTGGCGTAAGGCCGTAGCATTGAATGGAGATTACGTTGAAAAATAGTGTTGTGTAGCTAAAAGATTGGGGAATAACCTGGTGTATTTCAATGCTGAATAAAACAACCCCTGTTTCAGAAAAAAAATGTGTTGCATTACTTATTGAACTGCCCTCGTACTTAACATGCTCGCTTCAGGCAGCTGCCGGGTCACGCATATCGGGGCGTCGGCGGGTGGACATAACCGCACGTCTTTTGTCAGCGTTGAGGGTAGTGGCGCTGTTCTTTGCCCGCTGCTCCGTCAGCGTGATTTGGCGTTACTGAAGCCCGATGGCGACGTCGACTTTCCGGTTGCTAGTTAAGAGAGCGGCGTCATCCGCGGATTGAGCCATGACGACGCGTGATGCTACCGCAAGACCGTCCACGCATATGGCAAACAATGTGGGTGACAGTAGGGATGCTACAGGAGTGCCGTCTGTGAGTGGTTTCAACACCTCCACAGGTGCCGCAATCTCTGATATTTTGTCATATGATGGCACATGTCGTCCTTTTGATAACAGATTCATCACTGAGAAATCACTGGCTCGGTAGCTGCTTCACAGTAGCCATGTGGATCTGAGAAGTTAGCTCGATAAGCGTGTTTGGACCTAGAAATTTTTTTTTTGGTCTAAAAATTTATTTATTGCCAAATTATAGACCTGTTACCTGATGTTTAAAACAGGTCGTACATCTTACAATTTTCGTTTTTCATCTTTTTACAGTTTTCTTTCCTTTTGTTTTATCTACAAAATTTACAATGAATGACACTTTTCAAAATAACAATAATTTAAGGTTGAAATATAAATAAAATTTTGTTGTTTTTGAAGAAGAATATAGAAAGAAGATAGGATAGATGAGAGATTTGTTAGTACCATCACCGAGTGTGACTGACGGTGAGTACCTCGGAATGGTCTCTTCGAGCCGTTGACCGCCAGTCACACACACACACACACACACACACACACACACACACACACACACACACACACACAAATGGTTATTAATAGAGAAATAATGTTGCTTATCCTATTTATTACTAATCCTATGTATTAACTACTTTAGGTGCCCATCCATGTACAGCATTTGGTGACTTTTCTTGGCTAGATTGCCAGCAATTTGCCTATTTACTGTCACATCTCAGCTTCCTCCTCCTGTTCCTCCTCATTGTCACTATTTTCGCCGTCACTGAGGGTATCGCTGTCCATTCTCTGGAGATTTCTGTTACGCTGCACATAGGTATGTCTGTGATGTCGTGTCCGCATATACTCTTCATGTGTTGTCTTTGAAATAATGTTTGTCAATGCGTTTAATTGTGCCCATTGTTCTTCGTCTCTTATTGCTGTGTATATATCTATGTCTGTATCTGTGTAATCTAAGTGTAGTGTATGTCTATTGTTCGCGTATTGCCCGCAGAAAAGGACAGTGTGTTCTGGGGAACCTTCTTCCCCGCATGTGCATGTAGGTGTCTGTCTCAGACTCACGCGGTTTAAGTGCGTGGGATAAGGTCCGTGTCCGGTTAAGAAATGTGCCATACCGCGGCTGGGATCGATATGTCTCGTTCTCAACCGCTCCCTTATGTCAGGGAGGAAGTCGTGCAGCCTACGTCCCTTATCGCTTACATCCCACTCACCTTGCCATGTATCCAAACGCCAACTTTTAAGGTGACGTATCGTCTCTATGGCCACACCGGTTATTGTGTGTACCTTATCTAGTCTCCCCACCTTCAACCAGTACCTTGCAGCTCTGTATTTGATCGTGATATCTATGGGGCATATTCCGAGAACCACACACAGTGCATCCGCTGAGGTGGTACCGAAGGCTCCAGATAACCTAAGTAGGACACTTCTCTGCCCTCGTCTGACGGATGCTTTGTTGGTGACCACGTTCACTCTATGTGCCCACGTGCTAGCTGCGAAGCTGAGTACTGATTCGAAGAGCGCACAGTGGTATGTACGTATGACTGGTAGAGGTAGTCTGTACTGTTTTGAATTTAGCCTCACCAGTTTGTGGAGTATTTTTTCTGCTTTGTCTGTTGCTAGCCTTATGCGTTCGTGGAAATTCAATTTTTCATCTATGTGTACCCCAAGTAGCGCGTAATGCGTGCTCGTTTGATGTTTGTGTCCCCAATTTTAACCGAAGGATTCCTTTGGAGCGATCCTTTCAGTAAAGTGTATGTTGTTTCGTTTTCGGCTATCCTGAGTTTGTTGTTGTGACACCGCTGAGTAATTGTTTGTAGTAATCCACTGGCTTTCTCTTCTAACAGGGCTCTGTTGTTTGCAGTGACTACAACTAATAGGTCATCTGCGTAGGCGACAATTCCGTCTGACCTGCCATCCCCATCCAGAAGCTGTAGGAGGGGTTCGATTGTTATGTCCCAGAAGATGGGGCCGCAGATCGACCCTTGAGGACAGCCTTTGGTAATTCTTTTAATTATTTTCCGGCTGTCCATCTGCCATTCGACTACTCGGTCTTTATAGTAGTCTAGGAAACTGTTGTACAGTGATTGCGGTACCTCCGGATGTCTTAGCCTCTGAAACAGTGCTGGCCACCAAAGGTTATCAAATGCTCCGGCAATGTCAATCAATATTGGCATGGCGTATTTCTGTTTTGTGTTGTTAACTATGTGCAGGGCCTGGTTGATGGCATCATCTATTGATCTGCCCGCTCTGAAGCCGAACTGGTGTTGGCTCATGGCCCTGAGAGCTCTGTGTGTTTGCAGGCGCTTACACAGTAGCTTCTCCTGAATCCTTGCTAGGGTGTTTATTAGGCATATTGGCCTGTAAGTCTTTGGATCTGAAGGATCCCTGTCCGCTGATTTCTTAATAATGACTGCTTTGGAGGTTTTCCATACTGTAGGTACCCTGCCCAGCCGTAAGGCATCGTTCAGTAACGTTGTTAGGAACGGGGTGATCTGCGGTGCTAGTTTTTTCAGTGTTTCCGAGTGGATACCATCTGGTCCAGGTGCTTTCTTGTTTTTGAGCTCTGAGATTGCTAGCGCAACCTCTTCTTGCGCAAAAGGACAGGTGACAGTTGCAGTGTTGTCTGGTGTGTGTAGGTTTTCTCTTGGTGTTGCATGATATTGTGTGTCTGTATCGATAACGTCGTCAGGGAGCAGTTTATACAGCAGAAACTCCGCTGCATTCCTCCATCCCCTCGTCATCGTGCCGTCATCCTGCCTTAGCGTTCCCAGAACTAGTGCGGTTTTTATCTTTTCTGTCAGTATTTTGTATGGTTCTCCCCATATATTTTGCTCTGTTTGTGTTGTTACAAATAGCTCCCATTGTTGTCTACGCGTGTTGTATAGGGTCTGTCTTGTGCATGCCTATATGCTTCAAGTGTTATTCGTCTGTCCCTATCTGCTGTCGCCCTTTGATATAATTTTCGTTTGCGTCTTGCGTCTTGTTTGAGTCTCGTAAGTTCGTTGGTCCATGGTACTGGTGAGCAATTTGTGTTCTTTGCTGTCGGTATTGAAGTGTTTTGTGCATGTTGTATCACCTGTGTTAACTTGTGTGCTCTATAATCGATACTTCCATTGATGTTTTCTAGATCGTGTCGTTGGATAATTTCCGTTAATTTGTTCCAGTCTGCTTTGTGCAACAGCAGGTGTCTGGTGTGTGATTTGGTCATTGTGTTCTGAGTGTGAGTTAGTGTGTATGTTATGACATTATGATCACTACTGGTTATGTTGTCGTGTACAGTCCAGTTTGTTACGTATGCCATTGCTGCATTATTTGGTAGCGTGAAGTCGATATTACTATTCGTACCATCGAACCCTGCGTATGTTGGTATAGGTCCTTCCTTATTCATTACATGTAATTGTGTTTCTTGTATTAGATCGGTGATTATGCGTCCTCTGTCATCTGTTCTGTCTGAGTTCCAGAGGGTCGATCTGGAATTAATGTCAGCACTTATCACTAATTTTTTGCCTCTGGCATACATTGCTAGGTCTCTGATGTAGTCTGCATACGGCTGTATTTGATGGCTATATTGGGCGTACATGGATGCAATAACCCATGTGACGTTCCCGTTAGTTATCTCTATGGTAACCAAGTGTTGATTGCATAACTGTGTTACCTAAATTATGTTGTAATTTCTGTTTAGAATTACTATTGCTGCCTGTTGTTGTGGTAGCATGTTTTGGTAGACATATCAGTTGCCCGTTTCTATTATAAGGTTCTTGTAAGCACATGATGTCTGCCTGCGGGTCCTGTGCTATTTTGGAGATTTCCGCGCTGACTGTCGTACTGTTTTTTGTATTATGTTGTAAGATATTCATTTTTTGTCTATGTGTTCTGGGTGTTTTACGTGTACAAAACATTTACTGCCAGTCTGTGAGTAATCAAAATATGTTCGTCCGTGTGCTCTTACGTGATCTATATATATTTTGTCCAAGTCGAAAGATTCTGACCTGCGCAGGCAGACCTGGAGCATGAGATCGAGCAGCGGCTCTGCTGGTGTAGGAATATTTTCTGTCCTTAGGATGATTCTGTCTGTCTGCTCAGTTGCTGGAAAACAGAGAGAATCTCCCTTTGGATGGCACAATCTAAGTAGCATCCGCTGCGCTGCCTGCAGTATCTCTTTTTTTCTCTAGCCTACTTAAAAGTAAGTTAACTTCCAAATTATCATAATTAGGTGCAGCTGGCTTGCTGTTGGTACTGGTTTCTGTTGCGGTCTCTGAGGTGGTACTAGACAGATTGTGGCTTGGTGTTGGCCGCTGATTGGGGGACATTTTAAGACCTCTTTGGGATGTCACACGGTTACTTTTCGTTTCGTCACACGCCTCTTCGGTGCTGTTTGCCTTCACACGTTTTTCACTGATGTTGGTGGTGCTTGCTGGCGTGGTGTCAGCGATGGTGGTGATTTGTATGGGACTGACTGAAGGTGTTATGTTGCCTTTGTTTGTGTTTGGAGTGGAGGTTGTTGCTAGACGCACGTTGACATCGTTGCAAATGTCACATGTCTCTCCCTCAGATTCGTCCTCATCTAATTGGTCTACTTTTATACGTAAGTCTGGGTCCAGTAGTTTTGAGTTTTGTATTGGTCTGTAGCCTGAGTGTTTCGATGTGTTTTGATTGAGGGACTGCGTGCCTGTCTGTTCCTTGTTCCTTTTTCCCGGGGTGAAGAGTGCCTCCCGAGACAATTTTGACTGATTTGATGTACTGTTCACATTTACGTGTGTCGTAGGGTTTTCCATGTGATGATGATTCTGGTTTGTGTTCATCCTGTGTATGTGTGGTGTGATGTACTTCGACTGGGAGAAATTGTGAGGGACTATGTCGGTTTTGTTTGTACATTTTCTTGTGCACAATATATGTAAGCTCATCTTCCAACTCATCTATCCTCTGCGTTAATGTTATTTGGAAGTTTATCCAGTGGTGTAATTGTCTTTTAATTTGCTTTGCCATCTCGTAGTGGATGGAGCCACAGATTGTCATGTCATCTATATATTCTATCGTATTAATGCAGCTATCCTGTAACGTCGTTGAGTGTGTTAGGGGCGAGATGGGTTCATTATCGACGTAATTCTCCGGCAGAAGATTCATTTGTCTTCTCCAGGAAATTGCTCTTTGGTAGCTTCTCTGTAATGTTGACGGTGATTTGTATTTATGTGTTTTGGGTGATTGGCTTTGAGCGTTCGCGTTTCTTGTGTGTGTGCTGATTTTAGCTGCCATAGTTTATACTGTCCAGGAGCCGGTCATGCAGCTGTTTATAGGTCTGACAATCACTTCCTTTTGTTTTATTGCAGACGCGGCCTCTGTATTTGCAGGGGATACAGACGCAAACCGCGGACCTGCGCTCACTGCGCTTGTGTCCTCGGTTGCCGCACTTGGCACACGTGACGTCCGCTTTTCTGCAGGTTTTAGTCGTATGTCCTAGGTCGCAACACTTAAAACACTTGTTTACTACTGTATAGTCTTTCACAGAAAGTAATTCGAAGCCTTTGTAGACTCTCTGTCTTCTTATAAGGACTCTGTACAGGTGTGGGCTGACCTCCAGTATCTGGTGACTGAAACCCCTTCCCTTAGGCCCTGTTTTGAATCTTATTTTGACCTCTCTGTCGAAGTCTTCTTTCGTGGTGTCACCGCTTAGATTCTGCTCGTAAAGGCTTTCTAAAAACTCTTCGTCGGTAAGTGTATCTGGCACGTGATGTACTGCCGCGAGTGGCTTGCCTTTTCCCGATCCTTCACAGACAATGGTTTGCAGGTCTTTAGTCTTTTCTATTATTTTTCGACAGTCCTCCTGTGTTTCCGTTTCTACTATAACTGCAGTCTGTGTGGTTCTGATTGATTTTATATGTATATTCTCTTTCCTGGGATTTATATTCTTGGTGATGGTCTGTCGAACAGCTTTGGCGTCTTGATTTTCTGTCGATTTGATATAGAGGATTTTGGCCTGTTTTGTTTTAGCCTGTTCTACTCTTCGAGCCTCTTTGGTTTTGGGCTCTATAGTTAAGGCGGCAGCATATGTCAGTGTCTGTGCTTGTGTCTGTGCTTGTTGTGTGACTTTATTAGTTAGTTCTCTTATTTGTTGCTGCAAGTCTTGGTTCGCTACATTCAATTCCCTATTTTCGTTCTCTAATTTCTCAGCCTTCTCTTGCAAAGTTTGTATTTGTAAGTCTTTGACTGGATTCGAGGCTCTCTGTAGTTCTAGTCTTACAAGGGGAGGACGCCAATTGTGAAATTCAGATTCGACTCATACTGCGCATAATAAAAGCCCATGGCCAGAGGTGTAATGTGGCAAAGCACCAAGATGCACTTCTCAGCCGTTGTCGAGAAGATCGAGTAAAAAGAAACCGTTGCGGTGAAATACTATCTACGATTAACAATTTTCTACAGCGTCGTGGCGCAGCGGTAAGCGCTCGGGTTCGTAATCCGAAGGTCGCCGGATCGAATCTCGCGCCATGCAACCTTTTTTTTGTATTTGTTGTTGTAATTCAAATATATATATATATATATATATATATATATATATATATATATATATATAATATCACAAATGTTATTAATTGTCTTCATAATGTTAACCACGTATAGTTAACGGAAGACGTAGAAACGATATTCCGAAACGAATACGTATAGCGTAAGTCAAACGTTCGAATTAGGATAGAGACCCCACGAACACAAATTTGCTGTGGCAGGTATGAAATATAAACACCGTTACTCGCTCGTTACACTTGGAGGACAGATGTTGAATGGGCCGAAACGAGCCGCCGCATAACAGCGTAGTTGCCTGCTAACTTCGAAAGAAGGTAGATGCGGTCCCTAGCGTAACTTATAACATCGTCGAAAATCAGTGCTAACGGGAGAGCTTTGGTACACCCTGTTAAAAAAAAAGCGGAAAAATGGAGGCGGTACAATTGGAAAGCGATCCGCCTTCACCAACATGCATAAGCAATTCATTATATATATATATATATATATATATATATATATATATATATATATATATTTGAATTACAAAAAACAAATACTAAAAAAAATTGCATGGCGCGAGATTCGATCCGGCGACCTTTGGATTACGAACCCGAGCGCTTACCGCTGCGCCACGACGCTGTAGAATAGTGTTAATCGTGGAGAGTATTTCACCGCAACGGTTTCTTTTAAATGTCGATTTTCTCGACAACGGCTGAGAAGTGAATCTTGGTGCTTTGCCACATTACACCTCTGGCCATGAACTTTTATTATGCGCAGTATGAATCGAATCTGAATTTCACAATTGGCGGCCTCCCCTTGTTAGTCGCCTATTTTCATCGTTTAGGCAGGACAGTTTAGCTTCGAGGCTAGTTATTTCGGAAGCCAAGGGAAACACTTTGTCTCTAATGACGGTTAACAGGGCAGGTGAACCATGCTTAGCTTTTAACTCTGCTATCTTTTGACTGGGGGACATGGGCACAAGTTCTTCCTCCGTGTGTTCCATACCTGGTGTGACGTTGATTGTTCGAGCTAGCTTCTTACCCCGGCCTCTGGTGTGGCGGTGTCGCTGCTTCGTCGGCTGGAATCCAGGGCCGAAGGTAGGCAGGCGGTTGTTTACCAACAGCAGGGAGCACAGCCGGTGGCCGCTGCCGACGCGTCGCATTCCGCTGCGGCTGGCGGGGTGTCTGACTGCTGACACGCGAGACGACGCGGCTCACTGGCGAAACCGAGACGCGCTCGGCCAGCACGAGGGCGACAGCTTCTCAGTTGAAGCGTTGCACACGACGAACGCACTAGAAGCACTTTAATCACTCTCTCTGTCTTATTTACAGTATTTAATGAGTAAACGAGAACGGACTGTGTAAGGTAACACTCCCGATACACGATAATTAAAAAATCAGTGCCCGCAATCAAATTTTTACCGAGAAAATCTGCGTCTGAACGCGGAGCCACGTCACACTGCAACCTACTCGGCCGCCATCTTGCTTGGACCTAGAGCCACATCTCGTATGAGAGCTTCTCATCATACACTGAAGAGCCAAAGCAACTGGTACACCCGCCTAATATGGTATGAGCTCCCGCGAGCACGCAGAACTGTCGCAGCAATACGTGCCATGGACACAACTAGTGTCTGAAGTAGTGCTGGAGGGAACTGACACTATGAATCCCGCACGGCTGTCCATAAATCCGTAAGAGCACGACGGGCTGGAGATCTCCTCTGAATGGCACGTTGCAAGGCATCCCAGATATGCTCAATAATGTTCATGTCTGGGCAGTTTGGTGGGCATCGGAAGTGTTTAAACTCAGAAGAGTGTTCCTGGGACCACTCAGTAGCATTCCTGAACGTGTGAGGTGTCGCATTGCTTGCTGGAATTACCCTAGTCCGTCGGAATGGATAGTGGACATGAGTGGATGCAGGTGATCAGATAGGATGCTCACGCACCTGTCACCTCTCAGAGCCGTATCTAGGCGGATCAGGGGTCCCATATCTCCCCAACTGCACACGACCCACACCATTACAGAGCCTCCATCAGCAGGATTTTGGAACATATATTGTGTTCGAAGATTATGGATTACCTGGAAGAAAACGATCTATTGACACACAGTCAACACGGATTTAGAAAACATCAATCTTGTGAAACACAACTAGGTGTTTACTCGCACGAAGTGTTGAGTGCTATTGACAACGCATTTCAGATTGATTCTGTATTTCTAGATTTCCAGAAGGCTTTTGAGACTGTACCACACAAGCGGCTTGTAATGAAATGGAATACCGTCCCAGTTGTGTGACTGGATTCGTGATTTGCTGTTAGAGAGAGCAGAGTTCCTTAATTGACGGAAAGTTTTCGAGTAAAACAGAAGTGATTCCTGGCGTTCCCCTAGGTACTGTTATAGGCTCTTAGCTGTTCCCTATATATATAAACGATTTGTGAGACAATTTGAGCAGTCGTCCTACATTGTTTGCAGATAACGCTGTCGTTTATCGACTAATAAAGTCATCAGACCATTAAAACAAATTGCAAAACGATTTATAAAAGACATCTGCATGGTGCGAAAATTGGCAGTTGATCATAAATAACGAAAAGCGTGAGGTCATCCACATGAGTGCTAAAAGGAATCCGTTAAACTTCGGGTACACGGTAAATCAGTCAAATCTAAAGGCCGTAAATTCAACTAAATACTGAGAAATTTCAATTGCGAAGAATTGAAATTGGAAAGAGCACATAGAAAATGTTGTGGGGAAGGCTAACCAACGACTGCGTTTTATTGGCAAGACACTTAAAAAATGTAACAGATCTACTGAAGAGACTGCCTACACTTCGCTTGTCTGTCCTCTTTTAGAATACCGCTGCGCGGTGTGGGATCCTTACCAGGTAGGATTGACGAAGTTCATCGAAAAAGGTCATAGAAGCGCAGCACATTTTGTATTATCGCGAGGTAGGGGAGAGAGTGTCACTGAAATGATACACGGTTTGGGGTGGACATAATTAAAACAAAGGCGTTTTTCGTTGCAGCGGAATCTTCTTACGAAATTTCAGTTACCAGTTTTCTCCTCCGAATGCGAAAATATTTTGTTGGCGCCGATCTACATGGGGAGAAACGATGACCATAATAAAATAAGGGAAATCAGAGCTCGCACGAAAAATATAGGTGTTCGTTTTTTCCGCGTGCTGTACGAGATCGGAACAACAGAGAATTTTAGCGAAGGTGGTTCGAAGAGTCCTCGGGCAGGTAGTTACATGTAATTTGGCGAGTATCCATGTAGATGCAGATGTAGATGAAATCTTCCCTTGAATATCCGTATTTTTTGTTGCGCACTATGCGATCGTATTGCCACGGACATATTCGAAATCTGTACATAATTGTTTTTTCCTGTGACGCGGATGATCTTCCATTTAGGTAATTATGTTTCGAGCCCGATCGTTGGGCAACGATTGTTCTTTATTTTGTTTCACAGGAGACGGGACTTGCGGCTCCCTGTCCAACATGGATGATGAACTACATGACTCGACAGCTGTCTCAATGGCACTCTCACTTGCTAAGCACGTATAGTCATCATTGTAGTCCTCATGTTCATTGTGCGAACAGTCTAGCGTATAATTCCATAAATTATCTGGGAGTACGCATTAGGAGCACTGCTTGAATACTGCTCAGCAGGATTTGGGGTGGACATAATTAAAACAAAGGCGTTTCTCGATGCGGCGGAATGTTCTTACGAAATTTCAATCACCAGGGTTTCAATCACTATAGGGTTGATAGAAGAGATAGAGAAGATCCAACAGAGAGCAGCGCGCTTCGTTACAGGATCATTTAGTAATCGCGAAAGTGTTACGGAGATGATAGATTAACTCCAGTGGAGGACTCTGCAGGAGAGACGCACAGTAGCTCGGTACGGGCTTTTGTTGAAGTTTCGAGAACATACCCTGACCGAGGAGTCAATCAGTATATTGCTCCCTCCTGCGTATATCTCGCGAAGAGACCATGAGGATAAAATCAGAGAGATTAGAGCCCACACAGAGGCACACCGACAATCGTTCTTTCCACGAACAATACGAGACTGGTATAGAAGGGAGAACCGATAGAGGTACTCAAGGTACCCTCCGCCACACACCGTCAGGTGGCTTGCGGAGTATGAATGTAGATGTAGATGTACGTGACACAACCCATTCCAGTGACCCATCTCTGAGAAACGCTAATATTTCATCTGCCGTTTCTTTCCGACGAAATGTTAACTGCGGCAACTGTTGCTATAGGTATAATGCAATGTTTGCTTTGTGGACCGCCACCATTGCGCCGCTTAGTATCAACACCACTAGCTCTGTAGCACTGTTGTGAGTTGTTCGTCGACCAAGCAGTTCCACTACGCTGCATAGCCTCGTGCTGTGCTCACCACTGGACACCTGATGCGGGGCTTCGAATGGCTTAAACGTCGTTGGCCTTTTGCGACCTATCACTCGAGATGCTCCTATGTAGGTGGTTCTTTAATCATCAGACGAAACTTCAGTAGACACATACTAGTAAAATGGCGGGGGCACGCAGTCGCTGCCACCCGGCTCCGTGCGGCCACTGTGCGGTTGCGTAATAGCCGCGCAGCGATCTGCCCCTTTCCGCCGCTCTTCCTCAGACTGCGCGGCCGGCACGTAGTCGCGGAGGCCGCCGCCTTCCCGGAAGGTCAGCTCCGGCCGCTGGAGAAAGCCCTGGAGTGCGGCTGGTCCAGGAACGCGCCCCGCCGGAGAAAGTGGCCGGCCCGGCTGGAGGCTGTGATGCAACGCGGCGAGACCGGGGCCGGCTCCAGCTTTCCAGCTGCCGCTGGAGTCTTCACCATCACCAGCGACGTCCACCCGTTCAGAGCGAGTGATCGCGTACTTTCGACACTCGAATGTTACATAGTCTTTAGCTGTCGTGTCCTCAGTGTCATTTCAGAAAATTTGGGCACAACGAGTGTGAGCACTCGATAACTCGCTTCGTGCGCGCTCTGGATGGGTTGGGGGAGGTCGCCTTTCGTCCATCTAGAATTATGTTCCCTGTCCTTTCTCTAAATCATCTCACACAAAGTCTGACTGCTCCGATGTACATTACTGACCATTAAAATTGCTATACCACGACGATGACCTGCTACAAACGCGAAATTTAACCGACAGGAAGAAGATGCTGTGATATGCAAATGATTAGCTTTTCAGAGCATTCACACAAGGTTGGCGCCGGTGGCGACACCTACAACGTGCTGACATGAGGAAAGTTTCCAACCGATTTCTTATACACAAACAGCTGTTCAGCGGCGTTGCCTGGTGAAACGTTGTTGTGATGCTTCGTGTAAGGAGGAGAAATGCGTACCATCACGTTTCCGACTTTGATAAAGGTCGGATTGTAGGCTATCGCGATTGCGGTTTATCGTATCGCGACATTGCTGCTCGCGTTGGTCGAGATCCAATGACTGTTAGCAGAATATGGAATCGGTGGGTTCAGGAGGGTAATACGGATCGCCGAGCTGGATCCCAACGGCCTCGTATCACTAGCAGTCGAGATGACAGGCATCTTATCCGCATGGCTGTAGCGGATCGTGCAGCCACGTCTCGATCCCTGAGTCAACACATGGGGACGTTTACAAGACAACAACCATCTGCACGAACAGTTCGACGACGCTTGCAGCAGCATGGACTATCAGTTAGGAGACCGCGGCTGCGGTTACCCTTGACGCTGCATCACAGACAGGAGCGCCTGCGATGGCGTACTCAACGACGAACCTGGGTGCACGAATGACAAAACGTCATTTTTCCGGATGAACCCAGGTTCTGTTACAGCATCATGATGGTCGCATCCGTCTTTGGCGACATCGCGGTGAAACTACTTTGGAACCGTGTATTCGTCATCGCCGTACTGGCGTATCACCCGGCGTGATGGTATGGGGTGCCATTGGTTACACGTCTCTGTCACCTCTTGTTCGCATTGACGGCACTTTGAACAGTGCACGCTACATTTCAGATGTGGCTCTACCCTTCATTCGATCCCTGCGAAACCCTACATTTCAGCAGGATAATGCACGACCGCCTGTTGCAGGTCCTGTACGGGCCTTTGTGTATACAGAAAACGTTCGACTGCTGCCCTGGCCAATACATTGTGTTGTGGACTGGCAAGACAGCCAATCCACTAGGAGGACGCCGAAAGGCACGCGTTTAAGCTCACGCAGGCTGGCGTGAGGTCTGGAACAGGTAAAGTAATTGAGACTACCAAATAAAGTAC
Organism: Schistocerca piceifrons; assembly: GCF_021461385.2. NCBI lineage: Eukaryota > Metazoa > Arthropoda > Insecta > Orthoptera > Acrididae > Schistocerca > Schistocerca piceifrons. The sequence goes on from NC_060145.1 coordinate 18,294,394, forward strand.
GTAGCTGCTGGAATACTTAACTTTAATCCATAATTGGTGAACATCGCTCTTGACAGTACATGTTTTACAGCATCAATAGTAACTGGTAAAGGCGCCTTGCTAGGTCGTAGCAAATGACGTAGCTGAAGGCTATGCTAACTATCGTCTCGGCAAATGAGAGCGTAATTTGTCAGTGAACCATCGCTAGCAAAGTCGGCTGTACGACTGGGGCGAGTGCTAGGGAGTCTCTCTAGACTAGACCTGCCGTGTGGCGGCGCTCGGTCTGCAATCACTGATAGTGGCGACACGTGGGTCCGACGTATACTAACGGACCGCGGCCGATTTAAAGGCTACCACCTAGCAAGTGTGGTGTCTGGCGGTGACACCACACATTGTCCAGATCTCTCACCAATTGAAAATGTCTGGTCTTTGGTGACCGAGCAACTGACTCGTCACAATACGCCAGTCACTATTCTTGATGAACTATGGTATCGTGTTGAAGCTGCATGGGTAGCTGTACCTGTACACACCACCCAAGCTCTGCTTTACTCAATGCCCAAGTGTGTCAAGGCCGTTATTACGGCCAGAGGTGGTTGTTGTGTATACTGATTTCTCAGGATCTATGCACCCAAATTGCGTGAAAATGTAATGACATGTCAGTTCTAGTATAATATGTTTGTCCAATGAATACCCTTTTATCATCTGCATTTCTTCTTGGTGTAGCAATTTTAATGCCCAGTACTGCATTATCCAAATCGCTTCCAGCACCTTTTCTGCACAATCGTATGATGGACGGCGGTGCACTGAACTTTGTCAGAACCGGAAGTGACCAGCTAATCCTACACGTATATTGTGACTTAAAACTGGACTAAAATTCAAAGTGCTTCACCATGAGACTCCAGGCCACTATTTAACTAATTTTGTAGAAATGTCCGTCACATGACAAGTAATGAATAGTTAAGCTTTTATCACACGCAGAACTATGTTCATCTTTACATAGGTACGAAGCGTGATCCACACGTCATCTTGAGGAATTTCTTGCGATTCCTGAAATACATGTGTGTGTTCACGGAGTCTTTTGACTGAAGGCTGTTGTGAAAACATGACTTCCAATCGCATCCCAGAGACGGTCTGTGGGTGACTAAAGGAGTGACTCGGTGGGCCAGAACAGGATCTGTTCACTCCTCATGGCGTTTCCAGTGTGAACTGTAGTGTAGAGTCTTGCAGTCCCCCTGCAGGAATATCCAGTTTGGCATCCTAGTCGTCCTCATTGCGAGAGGTAAATATAATTACAGAGTACAATGGACACCATTGAAGTTAAAGGAAAGATTAATCGAATGAAAATACGAGGGCAGTTCAATAAGTAATGCAACACATTTTTTTTTCTGAAACAGGGGTTGTTTTATTCAGCACTGAAATACACCAGGTTATTCCCCAATCTTTTAGCTACACAACACTATTTTTCAACGTAATCTCCATTCAATGCTACGGCCTTACACCACCTTGAAATTAGGGCCTGTATGCCTGCACGGTACCATTCCACTGGTCGATGTCGGAGCCAACGTCGTACTGCATCAATAACTTCTTCATCATCCGCGCAGTGCCTCCCACGGATTGTGTCCTTCATTGGACCAAACATATGGAAATCCGACGGTGCGAGATCGAGGCTGTAGGGTGCATGAGGAAGAACAGTCCACTGAAGTTTTGTGAGCTCCTCTTGTGTGAGGTCTTGCGTTGTCATGAAGAAGGAGAAGTTCGCTCATATTTTTGTGCCTACGAACACGCTGAAGTCGTTTCTTCAATTTCTGAAGAGTAGCACAATACACTTCAGAGTTGATCGTTTGACCATGCGGAAGGACATCGAACAGAATAACCCCTTCAGCGTCCCAGAAGACTGTAACCATGACTTTACCGGCTGAGGGTATGGCTTTAAACTTTTTCTTGGTAGGGGAGTGGGTGTGGCGCCACTCCATTGATTGCCGTTTTGTTTCAGGTTCGAAGTGATGAACCCATGTTTCATCGCCTGTAACAATCTTTGACAAGAAATTGTCACCCTCAGCCACATGACGAGCAAGCAATTCCGCACAGATGGTTCTCCTTTGCTCTTTATGGTGTTCGGTTAGACAACGAGGGACCCAGCGGGAACAAACCTTTGAATATCCCAACTGGTGAACAATTGTGACAGCACTACCAACAGAGATGTCAAGTTGAGCACTGAGTTGTTTGGTGGTGATCCGTCGATCATCTCGAACGAGTGTGTTCGCACGCTCCGACATTGTAGGAGTCACAGCTGTGCACGGCCGGCCCACACGCGGGAGATCAGACAGTCTTGCTTGACCTTGCGGCGATGATGACACACGCTTTGCCCAACGACTCACCGTGCTTTTGTCCACTGCCAGATCACCGTAGACATTCTGCAAGCGCCTATGAATATCTGAGATGCCCTGGTTTTCCGCCAAAAGAAACTCGAGCACTGCCCGTTGTTTGCAACGCACATCCGTTACAGACGCCATTTTAACAGCTCCGTACAGCGCTGCCAACTGTCGGAAGTCAATGAAACTATACGAGACGAAGCGGGAATGTTTGAAAATATTCCACAAGAAATTTCCGGTTTTTTCAACCAAAATTGGCCGAGAAAAAAAATGTGTTGCATTACTTATTGAACTGCCCTCGTAAGTACAAAGAAAATAAAAGTGATGGCATTGGGAGGAAGTAAAAAGATAAAGATTACGGCGAGTAGAGAAGACTTATAACGTATGCAACGCTGTGTACCAGTTTGTACACACGGCGGTAAGGGGGTGGGCTGTGGAGCGGTGCGGCAGCTGTCGTTGTGGCAGATGAACCGTGAATTTACTTTCAAAAAAACTTTTTTTAAGAATTTACTTTGTTTACTGGCGATTCATCAAGAACATTGACACATTTAATCACACTATGTCAGCGTGGAGGTAGTTGCCAGGAAGTAACTGATGGAAAATTACTTTCAACAAATGTGAATTTATTTCTAAAAGCTTTTTCTAAATCGATTTAAAATTATAAGCAGAAAAACACAAAAATGGTTCAAATGGCTCTGAGCACTATGGGACTCACTGCTGTGGTCATTAGTCCCCTAGAACTTAGAACTACTTAAACCTAACTAACCTAAGGACATCACACACTCCCATGCCCGAGGCAGGATCCGAACCTGCGACCGTAGCAGCAGCGCGGCTCCGGAATGGAGCGCCTAGAAAAACACACTCGTAATATCTAGTCACAATTTAACAAATGTGAATTTTATTTCTAAAAGCCTTTTCAAAACAGATTTAAAATTATAAGGAAAAAAGCATCCTCGAAATATCAAGTTACAGTTTTATTTAGAGGCAAAGAACAATATTAACAGCATGAGCCATCGGGCTGAGAAGCTTGCCTCGTCATCACCGGTCACAACAACCTCTGAAGGAGTGCACTGGTGCAAATCTGCAACACAGCAGATTACTTTAAACTAAAAATTTTTTAACAACCCACACAAACATGTAAACTTTGCACCCCGTAAGAGGAATGGAAACGGTACAACCCTCAAATTATTTGCCACCGAAAGTGCAATTTTTTTTTTTTTAAAGACTCTTATGGTGTAATGATGGCAAGCTTATAACCTAAAATGACTATTTAAATAAAACCCATAAAATGCAGACTTACATAAAATGTACAACATGCTTTACATTGCACATATACCACCTCGCAAGATGATAAGCAAGATAGAAACATATTTCAAGAATTCGGCCTTTAAGCAATAAATTCGTTAACACCGAACCCGACAAACATGACAGAGGCACCTATTAACGTATGACAGATTGACAGGGGGGGGGGGAGTTACTAAACAACCCGAACCGCAGATTGCTCTAAACCTCCCCAATACCACAAGGGAAAAACGGAGCACCCAATTCACAATAACCGCCTTTCCGCGGGTGGGCAAACGGAGAAGAATAGTGTGACGACTCCAAAACAAAGCGGCTGGTGACCTCACCAAGAGAACAAGTAGGATTTAACAAGAGTAAATCAAACAACATATCTCCAATCACTTAACTTCTAATAAACTGCGATTTCTGGCGAAGACCTGGCGCAGCACCCCCAACGCTCTCCCGAACCGTCCGCTGCCAGCCGCTTCAACGGACGCAGGAAGGCGCGCCGATCTCCCGTCTCACGGCGTCGCAGCTCGCCGCGGCCAGTTCTGTGTCGTAGTTTCGGTCCTGTTGCTCTCGTGTGAACCGCGAAGGCACTACTCCTTTCTATACGGCGCTGCCCACTGGACTCACGTGGGGACCTCACATGCGCCGACGCTCAAGGCGGACAAGTCATCTCGTGTCTCGGTACGCGACCAATAAACCGACCGATCCAACCGCCAATGACCGTTGCCCGAGCAACTCGAGCAGATTGGCGGCCTAACGCGCAGACTCAGATGCAGGAACTAAGCCCCTACCGGGCGACCACTGGCTGAGTTCTGATACTGGCGGAGTGGAAAGACTCTCATGTTCTGGCTTTAAGGTCTGATCCAAATGACAGACACACTAGCACTCCAACGACAGTCAGGCACTAACTGTCGCACAAATGCAAACGAGAGACAGACCAGCAACTGGTGACGCGAGACTGACCTGGCCTGACTCCGACTGACCCCCCTTAGCGTACGGCTGACCGACAGAAACTGACTGCCCGACGCTGAGCCGGCTGACCAACTGACTAGGCTCAGACTGACCCAGACTCACCGACTGCGAGCTCATAGCGCCCCTTAAATGCACGTGAACGGGCAACCTTTCCCCTTTCCCACCAGAGGGAGACACCAAAGCTGCGACTGCCACAGCGGCGCCACCGCCAGAAACGGAGGGCGGCTGGTTTACACTACGCGCTGCGGCGCGCTCTTCAAAACGGCAAATTTTACTACGCTTCTGGAGAGTTGGACAAGAGCAGAAATGATAAGCGAACAAGTAAATACAATAAACACAAGGTTTCAAGTAGATGCAATAAACAGAAGCTTTACTTAAGTTCGAAGATTCTTTACAAATGAACAAACAGCAACAAACTGCAATTAATACGACATCAGCAAGAGCACCGTAGGGTGACGCTCTGGTAATTAGTGCACCAGTGATAGTGACAGGCCCGCGTGTGGACTGCGTGTCGCTGGCGACTCCGCTGTGTCTGGGTTGTGCTGCGTCGCGAATGGGCCTCGTGGCTGCCGCCCACTATCATACTTTGCGACGGTAGGGGACGCTCGTGGTACGGAGCCGCTGGGGGCGTTGTGGGGCGGCGAGTACGTTTACTTCACTGGTTTAAAGTTCTGATGCCGTCTTTAATCACGTGAGCCGGGCAACTAATTTGGTCGTCAGCCAGAAAGCGAAGGGAAACATACTGACTTTAGTTTCCAGTCTGCACGGCCACATTCCGGTCCAGCCCACTGAAAGAAAAGTGTCTGTTTCCCATTTCTTTGGAGGATCAGGACTATGACTTCAGTGAAAGTTTAAAGTTCCATTCAAGATTTAATTAAATTAAAGTTTCTCACAAGCAACACTTAAAATTGCGTTATGTTCAATTGAAAACAAGTCTTTCTAATCTAACAGCACCTTTAGCAGTTCAGAGGCGACCTCTACGGTAGCTTCCTACCAGATTGTTTTTCGCCCTGACTAACATCACTCAATTGAAAGTTCGCAATAAATGTTCAAAAATTAATGCTCGCCATAAAACTGGAAATAAATTCACCACTTGCCACGCGGAATTGAATTTCGCACGAACGGCACACTAACAGCTATTTTACCGAATTGCAAACGATCCAGGACGGTGTACAGTCCTCGCGAGTTCACAATCCGTTTTCACTGCCAAATACGCGCCTGTCACTGCTCGACTCTGACGTCATCCGAGGCAGAGCGCGACCAGACGTTTAACTGGCGTGGACCTCACAGTGTCTGAGAGCGAAGTGAACCTTCCTACTGCTTCAGGGGCTGTATTTATAAGGTGCCGGTGCGGACTGCTGAGAAAACATCTGTTGTCTCTGTCTGTTAGCATACGGCGGCAGTCTACAAACGACCGCTATCTCGGGAACATCATCTTTAATAATATACTTCACAAACTTCTTAATTTTTGTTGGTATGCAGATAAGCAGTTTGAAAGCACGTAGAAAGTTTCAACTCGCTGGAATGAAAACTTTGCTTAGTAGAATTTATTTAGTGGAACTAGCGGTAAATTGTTACCTCTCAACCATACCTTTGCTTACATCAGTTGCTATTTATGTTACAAGTCTTAAACTTGGTGTAGCTCTATTATTTGATGTATTTGATCATCTGGTTTAACAAAAAATCCTCTATCATTAAAATTTCACGTACTTAATCTACAATACTTGGGAACATTTTAGTTACAAAATTAGTTTTTATTTAATTATTCAAAAACTATAAGAGGTAGATTAACGTGGACTCTGTTATTATTTTTGGGGTGTACTGAAGGATAAAACAAATTTTCAAGTTTCTAAGTCCATTATTTAGGGCCTCTGATTTTTCCGCAAAACGTGGATTCTGGCGTTAACTTTTGTTTTATGGTTTTGGAAACTAGCATAATTTATTTATAACTTCTAACTGCACCTTCTGACCAAACTCTGGCTTCCTAGCGTCGTTATTTAGCTCCTCTGATTTTTCTCTTAACACGGCATTTTTCCGTAAACTATTAACTATTATTTAACAAAGTTTTAAACATAAATTTTGATTTTTAATTCCATACTAAATTGTGCGCTACATGCAGGCACGTTATGGTGACGTGGCGCCACTAGCAGTGAACTGGGTACAGTCCCTGCGCACTCGCTCGCCTCTCTATCTCACGCATGATACAGAGCTTGGTTTGCTTCAGCGTGATTCAGCAGGTGTGTTCCATTGGGTCCGCCAGACCACGCACGACTGCTGTCAGCGTCTGACGGAAACTTCCATTGGCATTATCAACTGCAGGGCGCCGTCAACCGTGGAACTTCTCAATTCGTTACAAAATCAAAAATTACAATCTCACCACGGTCATTTAAAGGAAATAGGAAGCCCGGGATCACTTGTGAGCGACAAGCTTGTGATGGTCTCACAATTTTAATTTGACTCAGACATTATTATAAACTTCAGTTCGGGCATTTGCTGTCTTACTGATGCAATAAACAAATCTTCAGTTTAAATGATGTATATAAACACGAATAAGAATCATGTTTTGCGTCCGCAGCCAAAATCATAGATAGTAGTCACGGTGAAATAATCAATCATAAACAGTCCTTCTTGTTTAACCATATCTCAAAAGACTAGTAACACTATAAACTTCCAACCCAAGATTACACAGCCACATAGTACCACAACTTCATTAAAAAATAAAGATCTTAAAGCTTAATAAAACTGAACTGCCCACATAAAGAGCCACAGCGAAACATGCTTATACTAAAAATGCAAAGTGGGCCAACGAAGGTCGCAAAACTGGCACACAGGAAAAATAACAAGTTGCACATTCATTAAAGATACACAAATGATTAACATAAGTGTTACATAAGAATGGCTAGTAATAACTCAGCCAGTAAAATGACTTACAGAAACGCTAATATTAACAAAGTGGCCTCACTTAACTAACGGACATAATGACTCGAATGATTCCCAAATTGCACTTAACTTTAGAGAACAGCGTTAAGGCCCACAGCAGTATTTGGAAGCAATGACGCTACGGCCGGCAGGCAATACGAGCGTTCACTCCCCACGGCTTGTCCACAGGCTCACCAGCAGGCGGTGTATACAGGGTGTTTCAAAAATGACCGGTATATTTGAAACGGCAATAAAAACTAAACGAGCAGCGATAGAAATACACCGTTTGTTGCAATATGCTTGGGACAACAGTACATTTTCAGGCGGACAAACTTTCGAAATTACAGTAGTTACAATTTTCAACAACAGATGGCGCTGCGGTCTGGGAAACTCTATAGTACGATATTTTCCACATATCCACCATGCGTAGCAATAATAAGGCGTAGTCTCTGAATGAAATTACCCGAAACCTTTGACAACGTGTCTGGCGGAATGGCTTCACATGCAGATGAGATGTACTGCTTCAGCTGTTCAATTGTTTCTGGATTCTGGCGGTACACCTGGTCTTTCAAGTGTCCCCACAGAAAGAAGTCACAGGGGTTCATGTCTGGCGAATAGGGAGGCCAATCCACGCCGCCTCCTGTATGTTTCGGATAGCCCAAAGCAATCACACGATCATCGAAATATTCATTCAGGAAATTAAAGACGTCGGCCGTGCGATGTGGCCGGGCACCATCTTGCATAAACCACGAGGTGTTCGCAGTGTCGTCTAAGGCAGTTTGTACCGCCACAAATTCACGAAGAATGTCCAGATAGCGTGATGCAGTAATCGTTTTGGATCTGAAAAATGGGCCAATGATTCCTTTGGAAGAAATGGCGGCCCAGACCAGTACTTTTTGAGGATGCAGGGACGATGGGACTGCAACACGGGGCTTTTCGGTTCCCCATATGCGCCAGTTCTGTTTATTGACGAAGCCGTCCAGGTAAAAATAAGCTTCGTCAATAAACCAATTGCTGCCCACATGCATATCGCCGTCATCAATCCTGTACACTATATCGTTAGCGAATGTCTCTCGTGCAGCAATGGTAGCGGCGCTGAGGGGTTGCTGCGTTTGAATTTTGTATGGATAGAGGTGTAAACTATGGCGCACGAGACGATACGTGGACGTTGGCGTCAATTGGACCGCAGCTGCAACACGGCGAACGGAAACCCGAGGCCGCTGTTGGATCACCCGCTGCACTAGCTGCGCGTTGCCCTCTGTGGTTGCCGTACGCGGTCGCCCTACCTTTCCAGCACGTTCATCCGTCACGTTCCCAGTCCGTTGAAATTTTTCAAACAGATCCTTTATTGTATCGCTTTTCAGTCCTTTGGTTACATTAAACCTCCGTTGAAAACTTCGTCTTGTTGCAACAACACTGTGTTCTAGGCGGTGGAATTCCAACACCAGAAAAATCCTCTGTTCTAAGGAATAAACCATGTTGTCTACAGCACACTTGCACGTTGTGAACAGCACACGCTTACAGCAGAAAGACGACGTACAGAATGGCGCACCCACAGACTGCGTTGTCTTCTATATCTTTCACATCACTTGCAGCGCCATCTGTTGTTGAAAATTGTAACTACTGTAATTTCGAAAGTTTGTCTGCCTGAAAATGTACTGTTGTCCCAAGCATATTGCAACAAACGGTGTATTTCTATCGCTGCTCGTTTAGTTTTTATTGCCGTTTCAAATATACCGGTCATTTTTGAAACACCCTGTATTTATGTATAGTGCGACCGGCCTCACAGTGAGCAGTCCTGACAAGAATCCATAACCGCACCGACGCCAGGAAACGAGCAGACTTAACAAATGGTCTGCAGCACAAATAGATTGCAGTGAAAACAAGGTCAAATCACAGCCACACTGGAATATATAATAAGCATGCCCCCAAATTCTTATGGAGCAGTACTCTAACATTACCCGTCCCCCAGTAAATTAGCAGGAAACTTAGAGATCACTTGCAGTTGCCTTAAGGCACTTTCAACATTAAATAAACATACCAAATACTCCCGTGAAACATGATTAAAGCATTAACTCTATGGCTGCCGGGAGCGTACACAACCGCAACCAGTCCCCAAGCGGTCAATATGTCCTAAAACAAGTTAAAATTTGCATGCAAACCGCTTAAAACGCACACTCCACAGATGATGAGAAACGAAATGAGGAATATGAGCCTCCTTAAAATAGCCACTGTGGAACCAAGTTCAGAACCATGTCCGGCAGCTACCCATGCCACAATAAGTTTCAACAATGTCCTTATTTAAACACAGAATAAAGTAATACGTAACTGACACACACAGTGGTTATGGTTACTACAAGCCACACCACAAGTTGGGAAACGGGGTTAACTTTCTAGTAGTTTACTGTCGAGTTGAGATTTTCACAAATGTTCTATTCGTATCTTACAGAAACTAGCAATACAGCAATAAACAGCCTTTTAAACACGCCGCTAACGGCAATCAAGTAATTTATAGCATTACAACAATTTAAAAAAAATTTAAAAAAAGCACAGAAGCTAGCAGTACGGCAATAAACTACCTTTTAAAACACGCCGCTAACGCCAATCAAAGTAATTTATAGCAATACAACAATTTAAAAAAATTTAAAGAACATTAGTAAACAGGCTACTAAAGTAAATACAGAATTTTGTTAATAAAGTACGGTGAGGTAGTGAAGCTACCAACACCGCCATTAAAAAAATTAAACAGGTCTCAGCAAACACACGATTAATGGCAATAAAAGGAATTTACAAACTTAGAGGAATTAAAAAAAATTTTAAACAAAAGTGTCCTGGAATATCATTAGAACATGACAGACCCGTGTAAGGCGGCCACAAGTCACCCACTCAGGGATGCTCAGGCTAGGCAGAATACTGATTAATGTAAATACGCCCGTAAACACAATTGCCACTCTCAGGCTGGTCACTGCACCGACTTTAAGCCAGAGAAAACTTGTTATAAGATGGCTTAACTTGCTGACAGAATTAGAGCTAACCTCGTGCAAGGAAACATTACACTACACAGTCCTGAATGAGCGACCACATGATCAACCAACAAGAAGCACGAATTTACCCATAACCCACGACAGAATAGCGAAACAATTAAACTGCCAAAACTACACCTCCCATCGGACAGTAACGAGAGGAGGAGGAAAGATCACTGTCTTCAATTACACCGGTGACACGAACAGGAAACCCGGTCGCCGGAGGCCACAACGCAAAAGAGACGCTGGTTACACAAAATTATTACTTGATGATTAGACGTTCCACGAACTTAACTTGCAATTATGCTCCAACAGGCAGTACACGACCTCCGATGGCCAGGATCCACACATCCGACCGCGCACGCGTCGCCAGCGTACCCAACCCGCCACGGTCACGCGACAACACGCTCTGTCACCGGAGTTCACGTCTTCTCTGCAACGTTGACGGGTAGTGACCGCTCCTTCATGTTAGGTGTCTCCTTTTAAACTCCAGTGTTGAAACGGAGGATTTAAAGAAGCTTGCTAACGCCCCACCAAGGCGAAATGAACAGCAACTACTCGTGGGGCGATTCTGTATACAACCAACACGCGGGGAGCTCTTCCGTCAACTCGACCCGCTCGTTACACACAGCCGACATACATCACGTGGCGACTCGGTACAACCGACCACGCCTGGTCCGCCCTGGAGAGCCACACTGCTCTCCCGTGTCCACCAGACTCTCTCTGCCCGCATCGCCCCTACTTCCGCGCCACCACACCAGGTTACAACCGGTCAAAGAGATCTCACTTCCTCCATAGCAGTTTCCCAGAAGCAAAAACGCAGATATCGATAGCAGAGGGCAAAGACAACCAAGCAGCCACTTAGTGACAGACAAGATATCAAACAAACATGTCAGGGGGAGAAAAGGAAAGCCAATACAATCTAAACACAAGGTGTAGCACTAGTCGATACACGGCTCAGCAACTTGGAGCTAGCTAATCCCGAGCTGGGAAGCTGTTCAGCGTGAGACGACGAACCCACCGCAGTTTTGCACGTCAAGGCGCTCAATGATCGGCACCGTAAATCCGACGCACCAAAAGACAAGGGCGGCGAGCACGGCGAGGCCCTTGCGCCACGGTTGGGGACGCGGGCCGCGGGCCTGTTCTCAACACAAGTTGGCTACTTGAAGGCCGACCGAAGACTATCTCGTCACACGTTCACCCGGAAAACCCGCCGGGGGGAGGGGGGGAGGGGGGGGAGGGGGGGGAGGGGAGCAGTCAAAGATAGCAAGACAGCCGAATATCGATGTCAGCGACGCAAGTAGAACACCCTAGCGCCAGTCGCCACGGCTAACGACAGTTGGGTGATATCGATATGCAATACTACATGCAAAGGTTTCAGTAGCTCGGAAGCGGGGTAGAAACCGACTGGTGGAAGAGCAGCACAGAAATTAAAACCAGAATTGCAACGGCGGAAGAGACATTTTATAAGAGAAGAAGAATTTCCTGCAGCAGTATGGACAAAGATTTAAGGAAAAGGCTAGTAAAATATTTTGCATGGGGTGCCCTGTATGGTGCTGAAATGTGGACACTGGGAAACATAGAGCAAGGCTGTGGGCTTTTGAAATGTGGGCCTGGCAGAGGATGGAAAGAATAAGTAGGACAGATAGACTGAAAAACGAAGAACTACTGAGAAGAGTGGGAGAGCAGAGGGAATTATTGAATGTACTAACAAGAAGGAAATAAAAATGCGACATATATTAAGAATGAAGGATGGGCTCATAAAGACAGTCTAGTAGGTGGAAGGAGGGAATAGTCGATGGAGGAAGAGGTTTCAGGTCGTGGGTGATGTGATGATGAAGTGTGGCAAGCCACTCTGGGTATGAGATGTCCCCCTTTCCTGCTCTCCGTTGGCCGGCGAAAGATGTTCGGGAGTTAAGGTGTTTTAAGGCGTTTGGTAAGCAGCGAGCACTGCACTTCCGGGCGGTGTTTTGCGGTCTGTCCACATCGGAGCTGTGCCGACCCTATGCAGCGGACGAGACGGGCCGCGAACGCTCGCTTCCAGCTGCTGGATGAAAAGCCGGTGAAGGGCGCGGGGAGAATGTGACCTCCGTGAAGTCACAGAAATGCTCACCAGAGAACAAATCATGTTGAAATATTTTTGCATAGACTGTTATTGTCTCGACTGACTCCGACAGACATGCATTCTCTTGCCCGACTCGAATACAAGCAGGTGTAGTCCATCTGTCTTGATCTAGAATTCTATATTATAGGCAGTACATCGAGTTTAAAATATCTTGGTGCGTTATTTCAGTAGGTAGATCGAACAACACAAGTCTCTTTCAGCACCTTTGGACCCAAAAGGAGAAGATGCCCACTTATAAGAGCTGATGCACTGTTATTAGCAGGGACCTTTCACCACGAGAAATACGGCGACCGATAAATGTGTTGTAAGTACTCTGAAGAATGAAACTACGAAAATTCTACGGATCGACTAATGAACTGTTTTACCTATCAAGAACCTAGTAGGAAAAGTAGGAACAAACTTTCGACGAACGGCAGCATATACACGGCAATGGATCGCATGAAATGTAGTCGCAAAGGAGCTGCTAATATAGCAGAGAACTGACGATGATAAGTCGTCAAGGATGTGCCAACAGGTTTTAGCTATCCTCGCCCATACTGGCAAGCAGCCACCCTGCGATCGGTGACTACTGAATCTGTCCTGCTGTTAGTTTATTGCCTCACCACCTGGAGGGGTGTGGCTCTCCAGAGCGGCTGCCCCTTCTGACGCTTCAGCCGGCCGCCTGCTGACCGCCACAGACAGAACAGAGACTCATCGCTGAGCGCCGCCACTCGGCACCCCTGCTGAGACCGACTGCACACCCTACCAGTCCCCGTCGGCTGCAGATGACGCCATGCAGCTCGTGACGTTACACCAGCTTCCAGCAGGCTGTAACCAGCGATTGATGGTGACCTACTGCTGTTACTGACCGCTGCTGTCGCCACCCGTCTGTTTGCGAGAGCCGGTCGAAGTAACCCTACACCTTCCCGAGGTGCAGTCATTTTGGAGGGACGCTTGCCTACTTGTTTCCCCTCTCTGTGGTTCTGAGTCTATCTCGTCACCAGTCGTTCCGGTCCCACAACATTACAGCAGACTTCCTGTACGATATGCGAGTACCGTACGCCCATATCACTGAAGCCAGTGATTCGACCTCTCGCACGGTACGAAAGATGGCGATAAATTCCAGGTGCACATCTACTGCCCAGCTTTTTTCCAGTCTCCAGTTGAAAAGGTCTAGTAAAATTGGACACAAACAACAGGCACCACATAGTCACACCATTCTTTACCTGAAGAAATGCCTTTCTTTCTACTGAAAGTAAGCTCGCATGAGGAAGGAAGAAATTTTCAACAATATGTCCCAAAAGGCATGGAAATACTTCGTTACTACTTTGGTAACATTCGGTCAAAGTGTTCATGGCGGAGCGCTTTCCGAAATTTTAAAGAAGTGACAACTTTAAAAGGTAGCTGGAACGCACGTTCTCGTTGGTGTTGCTGTTGTGGTCTTCAGTCCCAAGACAGGTTTGATCCAGTTCTGCAGGCTACTTTATCTCGTCCAAACCTCTTCAGCTTTGCGTTGCTAACAGTAGCCCAAATACACCTGAACATGTTTAGTGTATTCATCCCTTGGCCTCCCTCCACAATGTACCCCCCCCCCCCACCCCGAATTTCCTTCTATTACCAAAATGACAAGTCCTTGACGCCTCGCCGGCCGAAGTGGCCGTGCGGTTAAAGGCGCTGCAGTCTGGAACCGCAAGACCGCTACGGTCGCAGGTTCGAATGCTGCCTCGGGCATGGATGTTTGTGATGTCCTTAGGTTAGTTAGGTTTAACTAGTTCTAAGTTCTAGGGGACTAATGACCTCAGCAGTTGAGTCCCATAGTGCTCAGAGCCATTTGAACCATTTCAACCTTGACGCCTCAGAATGTCTTCTGTCAACAAATCCCTTCTTTTACTCAACTTGTACCATAATTTTTTTCCTGCAATTCGATTCAGCACCTCCCCATTTCTTATTTGATGTACCTTTGTAAACTTCAGCATTCTTCTATGACAACACATTTTCAAGTCTTCTATTCTTCTTGTCTGAATGCCTATCGTTCATATTTCACTTCCGTAAAAAACAAGTACTTTCAGAAAATGATGATTAAAACAAGACCCTACGCTGTCTACAGGCGTTGATATACATCAACGGGGACAGTTTAAAATGTGTGCCCCAACCGGAACTCGAACCCGAGATCTCCTGCTTACATGGCAGACGCTCTATCCATCTGAACCACCGAGGACACAGAGGATAGTACGACTTCATGGATTTATCCCTTGCACGTTCCCAGTGAGAGCCACATTCCCAACTTAATGTCCACACACTACATTCGTAGTGCCCCTGCCCATTAAACTCACTACTCGCGGCAGAAAATCTGACCGAGTCCCGTAAGATTTCGGGCAATGAGTGTGCACTCAGCGCAGAAGAAGACTGTAATGGGCAGGGGCACTACGAATGTAGTGCGTGGACATTAAGTTGGGAATGTGGGTCTCACGGGGAGCGTGCAAGGGATAAATCCATGCAGTCCTCTGTGCCTTCAGTGGCTCAGAGGGATACGACAGCACTGTAGCTCAGCGTGTCCGGTCAGAGGGTTAGCTGCCCTCTGTAATAAAAAAACTGAGTGAATGGATCAATAGCGAACTTCAACGGGTGTCATGGGACGTCCGTCCCGAACATACACATATACTTTCATAAAAGACTACCTACACTTAAGTGCGTATTACACGTTAACAAACCCCTATTTTTCAGAAACGCTTTTCTTGCTATAGCGAGTCTGGATTTCATACCCTCTTTACTTCGACCATATCAGTTATTTTCGTGTCCAAATGGCGAAATTCATGTACTACTTTTAGTGAGTCGCTTCCTGACCTAATTCCCTCAGTATCACCTGATATAATTGGATTACACTCCATTACTCTTGTTTTCCTGTTATTGATGCCCGTCTTATGACCTCGTTTTTAAGTCACTATCCATTTCGTTGAACTGCTCTTCCAAGTCCTCTGACGTCTCAGAGAATTAATTTGTAATTATCAAACATCAAGGTGTATTTTTAATCTCCCAGATCTTTAACATCCTTTCCAATTTTTTTGGTGATCTCCTTCACAGTTTATTCAACGTACAGATTGAATGAAATAGAGTATAGACTGCAACTGTGTTCCACTCGCTTCTCTTTCATGTCCATCGACTCTTATAGCTGCACTGTGGTTTCTGTAAGAGTCGCACATAACCTTTCACTTATGTACACTCCTGGAAATGGAAAAAAGAACACATTAACACCGGTATGTCAGACCCACCATACTTGCTCCGGACACTGCGAGAGGGCTGTACAAGCAATGATCACACGTACGGCACAGCGGACACACCAGGAACCGCGGTGTTGGCCGTCGAATGGCGCTAGCTGCGCAGCATTTGTGCACCGCCGCCGTCAGTGTCAGCCAGTTTGCCGTGGCATACGGAGCTCCATCGCAGTCTTTAACACTGGTAGCATGCCGCGACAGCGTCGACGTGAACCGTATGTGCAGTTGACGGACTTTGAGCGAGGGCGTATAGTGGGCATGCGGGAGGCCGGGTGGACGTACCGCCGAATTGCTCAACACGTGGGGCGTGAGGTCTCCACAGTACATCGATGTTGTCGTCAGTGGTCGGCGGAAGGTGCACGTGTCCGTCGACCTGGGACCGGACCGCAGCGACGCACGGATGCACGCCAAGACCGTAGGATCCTACGCAGTGCCGTAGGGGACCGCACCGCCACTTCCCAGCAAATTAGGGACACTGTTGCTCCTGGGGTATCGGCGAGGACCATTCGCAACCGTCTCCATGAAGCTGGGCTACGGTCCCGCACACCGTTAGGCCGTCTTCCGCTCACGCCCCAACATCGTGCAGCCCGCCTCCAGTGGTGTCGCGACAGGCGTGAATGGAGGGACGAATGGAGACGTGTCGTCCTTCAGCGATGAGAGTCGCTTCTGCCTTGGTGCCAATGATGGTCGTATGCGTGTTTGGCGCCGTGCAGGTGAGCGCCACAATCAGGACTGCATACGACCGAGGCACACAGGGCCAACACCCGGCATCATGGTGTGGGGAGCGATCTCCTACACTGGCCGTACACCACTGGCGATCGTCGAGGGGACACTGAATAGTGCACGGTACATCCAAACCGTCATCGAACCCATCGTTCTACCATTCCTAGACCGGCAAGGGAACTTGCTGTTCCAACAGGACAATGCACGTCCGCATGTATCCCGTGCCACCCAACGTGCTCTAGAAGGTGTAAGTCAACTACCCTGGCCAGCAAGATCTCCGGATCTGTCCCCCATTGAGCATGTTTGGGACTGGATGAAGCGTCGTCTCACGCGGTCTGCACGTCCAGCACGAACGCAGGTCCAACTGAGGCGCCAGGTGGAAATGGCATGGCAAGCCGTTCCACAGGACTACATCCAGCATCTCTACGATCGTCTCCATGGGAGAATAGCAGCCTGCATTGCTGCGAAAGGTGGATATACACTGTACTAGTGCCGACATTGTGCATGCTCTGTTGCCTGTGTCTATGTGCCTGTGGTTCTGTCAGTGTGATCATGTGATGTATCTGACCCCAGGAATGTGTCAATAAAGTTTCCCCTTCCTGGGACAATGAATTCACGGTGTTCTTATTTCAATTTCCAGGAGTGTATTTCAACCCTGATGCCTGCACTACTGCAAATAACGTGTTCCAATGAACATCATCTGACGATTTCTTAAAATATTCAAATGCTATGAACGTAGGTTTGAGGTTTGAACGTAAGTTTGAGCTTTGCCTTTAGATAACATACCTCCTAAAATAAGTGATACGTTCAGTATTGCCTTGCATGTTCCTGCATCTCTCTGGACCCCCAACTCATCTTTCCCAAGCTCGGCTTCTACCAATTTTTCCATTATTCTGTAAATAATTCGTGCTATTATTACTCAACCATAACTTATTAAACCTATAGCTCGGTAATATTTACATCCGTCAGCACCAGCTCTCTTTGGAACTGGAGTTAGAGTATTACGTTCTTGCTCAAGTCTGAGAATATTTCGCCTTCTTCTTATTATTCAACCAATCCCTTTTGCACGATTTGAATATAAGAGAGTTCTATATGTACTGACGTAGCTTAGCTGCTTCCGATTACTGAGACACGCGCATTTTTTTGTTCTGTCAATTTCACATCATTACAGCGGTATGTCACTGCTGTCAATCTGTTGTAGAAAATTATGGAACATGTTTTGTACTCCCGTATTTATGACGTTCCTGGAGAGTGAAAAATCAAAGTTTGTGCAACAAACAGGCACCTTGCGAAACTCAGCTACCTCTGTTCGATTCTGCGAAATGTCGAGTGAGTTGTTGGGCGTTTGTACTTGCTGCCAGATATTACACCGCAGACTATTCTGGCCACCTGCATGCGAATACTCACACAACACCAAAGCGTCGGAAGTGCAAGGCCCGTCTTATGACAACGACAGCAGCACACAAAGTGGCGTGACAGTGAACGAGAAATACGGCGCGGAAATTCGTATTATTGCTTCTCCAAATACTAGTGCTATATGGCAGTATTTTTCATTTACACTTTATGCGCGGGTCTGGTAGTCTGGTGGTAAAGTGGCGGAGGGTTAATTTTTCTTGACGTACTAGTTTTCGAGAAAGAGGATGATAGCTTAGGCCACAGAGTTTACTAAAGACCCACGCGCACAGACCGTTTCCTACATCGGCATTCCAACCACCACCCACGACAAAAACGAGGTACCATAAAAACGTTGGCGGATAGAAGTTGATTGGTTGATTTGTGGGGGAGGGGACCAGACAGAAAGGTCATGGGTTCCATCGGATTAGGGAAGGAAGTCAGCCGTGCCCTTTCAAAGGAACCATTCCAGTATTTACCTGAAGCGATTTAGGAAAATCACGTAAAACCTAAAGCAGGATGCCCGGACACGGGTTTGAACCGTTGTCTTCCCGAATGCGAGTCCAGTGTGCTGACCATTGCGCCACCTCGCTCGGTGGGGGATAGAGCAAGGAACATGTGTGAATCACAGCTGCTTGACGCTGAATTAAAACATCTCAGCAATGCACTGCTCAAGAATGGTTATTCGTACGCTGAGGTAAAAAGGACGTTAAGGCCATCGCAAAGAAACCATAGTGAAGCACAAGCCCTTGTGAAATCCAAAGTTTTCCTAACTTTCATTAAGGACTTTGCTTACCGCGTAGGAAAAGGAAAAACGGAATATTGCATTCATCTACAAACCCAGCCGGAAGATAGAAGATCACCAAAAATTGGCCAAGGATGCTAGCAAACGGCTGGAAGAAGCGAGAATTTATAGGATTCCGTACAGTAGTGGTGAGGTATACGTGGGTAATACAAAAAGGACTACCAAAAAACGACTAGAAGAGCAAATGGCATTTGCAGAAGAAGAGAGAATGACCGATCAGCTGTTGCCGAACAAGCTTTGTAGCCAGGAGACCACCACTTCCACTTCTATAGGACTCAACTGCTGGCAGCCACAAGCGGATACCACGAAAGTCCGTACGGATAACCCATAGAGACTGTAAAACACCTCAGGAGTTTCAATCTTTCACCGCGGGCTGCTGGCAACAGCGGTGACGGCAGTCGGCAAAGGCCAGCTGCTCTCTGGTATTCGAAATACGTGACGTTACGCCATTGAGCGAAACTACGAGGAAGCGGAATTTTGCTGAAGTCGGTAGCGATCCAGGTTGTGAATCGGACATTCAAAGAAGCTACGATCCCCCTTGGAAACGTCCTCCGCAGATGGGGACGAAACGTTGGGTTTAAATGTGAAATGCATTCGACTACAGCATAGTAGCCTGGAACATTTTATTAAAAAGGAAACGATATCATGGCTGCTCAGTGAGTTGCTGCTTTACATTTTAAGTGACTTGAGTACGCTAATATAATCAGTGCAAGTTTGTATATGAAGTGGAGATTTGCCTTCAGTGGGGCTGAGTGAAGACGCCAAGGACGTGGCCAAATCGCGGATGACTGCTCACAATAGGTCGTAGAGGTTCACTCCTGTACTGATCTCAGGCAGTCCGTACAGCCTAGGTGGATCTGACCTGTGTGGTATCAATGTTTTGTTGACCTCCTTTGGTAGAAAAATGGAAGACAAAAGTTTCGCTGTTTCTCTCTTGAGAGGATTAGTAGGATACTTATCAATGTTGCTACACGAGTACGTTTTGAGTTACATAACAAAACACTGTTCTTATTAATGTGGTCCTCTTGTGCCACGAGCACGGTAGAGCAGACAAGGAGGTTTTGCGAAAACCATTCTTCTCACGCGCCATTCGGGGATGGGTGGGTCAGATAGCGATACCAGAAGTACCCACCACCATGTACCGTAAGGTGGCTTGCGGAGTAGCTAGATTTATTGGCTGCTTTGCTTGATCCAGTAAATCATATCGTCATCCTAGAATGGATTGCATTCGAATTGTCATTCTTGAAGATTATGGGAAAATCGACCAGAGTTTCTGTGTACTTGGTTGCTCGCAGAAGTTGGGATGGGATGGAGGGGGGACGGGAGGAGAGGGGGATATTTTTCGACTGAAAAACAGGACAGTAATTACAACAAGGCTATGCAGAAGGGAAGTGGACCAAAGGCGCAGGTGTATTCGCAAGGTGTGCAGTCCTCTTGTCCTTAATATCACAATGTCCATTTTAATACATTTCGAGAGGTCCATGAAATTCTAATTCGCATGTTTTGGTTGGGGCTGCTTAGGTGAAATTTATAAGGGGAACATTCACTAATGCTAATACGTAAAATAAATTACCGCAATGCTTTGCGCGGCTGCTGGTTACATTCACGTGAGCATGCTCGGGTGGCTGGGGTATGTCTAAACACTGAATGCGGTTACAATTATTTGTCAAATGATTGCATGGCATTGGCTACGGTGTCATAACAGAGTTTCATTGTCATGCAAGCGAGAGTTTTTAAAGTGTAGTTGTAATGTAATGTAATACGAGGGTTGTTCGGAAACTAAGGAACGATCGGTCGCGAAATGGATACCACAGTGCATTTAGCTACACCTTCCAGGTACTTCTCTACATAGTCGTCGCTCCGACTTAGACATTTGTGAGAGCGTTATACCAGATTTCCGACACCATCGTCATAGAAGGCAGCCGCCTGTGCTTTCCGATAATTCTCTACGCTGGTCTATAGCGCGTAGCCTGCGCCCAAGTGTTGTCTTCGTATCCAGCGTTCCATGTGAACAGAGATGATACTCAAGACGAGCCAATTAGGGCTATGTTGTGGGGGACCGAACACTTCCAATCGAAAATGCTGCAGGAGCGTCTTCACTGCCCCTCCAGAGTGCGGCTGAGATTTGCCGTGAAGAAGGAAGTGCGTGGCAGTTGTGTCAGGTGGGCTGCATCCATTAAGGCGAAGCCTCTCAGCGGGCCCTCCTACTTGGCGGGAGGCATCGTTGTTCTAGGCACCTTTACTCGCTCACAGTGCGCTCACGACTGAAAAGAGCGTCTTGGTGCGATCGACGTGCTTACTAGAGACACTACCCAAAACGTCTGTGCAAAACTTCATCGGATTTTCACTGTGGTTTCCATTTCGCAACCGATCGTTCCTCACATTCCGAATAGGCGTCGTAGTTTGCCGTATATCCGCCACCTCAAGGTCGATGTGTTATCATAATCTGGTCTAGAATAACGAGCTTATTTACGAAGTTATGTGGCAGTCGGGCTGTAATCAGAGGTCAGTTAATATTTCAATAGGTGTTACAACAACTTTGAGCCGGCCGGTGTGGCTGAGCGGTTCTAGGCGCTTCAGCCTGGAACCGCGCGACTGCTACGGTCACAGGTTCGAATCCTGCCTCGGGCATGGATTTGTGTGATGTCCAGGTTTAAGAAGTTCAAAGGTGGACATCACACAGGTTTAAGAAGTTCTAAGTTCTAGGGGACTGATGACCTCAGATGTTAAGTCCCATAGTGCTCAGAGCCATTTGAACCATTTTGAACAACAACTCTGAATGGGGAATCAGAACAAAAAGTGAAAAAAGAAGGAAACTTAGGGGTGTGCATCCCGTACATTGCAATTTCATTACGAATGGAACGCAAACGGACTGAACAAGGATGAGAAAGGAATTGAGCCGCATCCTTCTTGAAGGAAACTTCCTGATTCTCGCCTTAAAGAGCGTTATTGACACACGATAAATCTCGGTATGGATGTCTGGACGAGGATTTCAACACTGCTGCCATCTAATGCGAGTCGAGTGTCACGCTGCTGTGAGGAACAGAGAGTCAGTACGATAACTGGAGTTGCCGGAACTGAAACAAGACTGGCGTCAGACACGACTGGATACTTTAAAATAAACAAGTCGCAGACGTATACTACAATATACTAGAGCTACTGTACGAGAAAATTCTATGATTGGTAAGATATATAAAAAGTGAAAAAAGTGATAGTTGTTTAAGAATATAGTGCGTTTGAGAAGGAAGTAAAAGGCAGATCTAATGTAGAATACGAGTTACGAGAGAGAAACTTGGATCTGGCTACTATGTTGTGGTTTGAAAGTTGTAGGGGCAGCTGCACACCTCAGACAGCAGACGACAGTGTGATGGAAGCCGTCCAAATACACTTTGCTTGTCTACGCTCGAGCGTGGGCTTGGATTGAGAAGGAGCGGGGAATGAAAGAACAGCCTCGTGAAATATAAACCCAAAACAGTAACCAAAGCTAAGTCAGTCGCTTCTATTTTTTCTACGCGTGTGCAATCAGAATCTGCTTCTGCGTGAAACACCTCGATGCTCCAGCCCGCGCGCTGCGACGTGCTGGATCCTCCACGTGCCGCTGTTACCCAAGCGTGGCCCGCTACCCGCTCTTACGTGGTGATCCGCATGACGTCTTTCGGTGCGTCAGCACGGTTGTTTTCGATAGAGGACTGAGGACAAACGCAGCGCACGTGCACGAAAGGTGTCTTACAGTGGTGAATGACAGGCTGTAAGATAGACCTTAGTCTCGAAGGCCATGATTAGTTCGCATTAGGGAAGTTTATACAGTGATCAGCCAGAACATTATGACCACAGACCTACTGTCCACATAAACCCGTCCAGGCGGTAGCAGCGTCACCTGGCGAGGAATGACTGCTACTCAGACACACGCACGGTGCATGGAGTATCAGTGATCGTGCTGTCCACGTGTAGAAATGGGGAAGGCGCGCCATCTATCTGAGGTTGCAGAGGGCAGATTGTGATGGCCCGGACGCTCGGCACGAGCGTTTCGAAACTGTTCGACTTGTCGGTTGTTCGAGGAGTCCCCTGGTGGGTGTCTTCAACACGTGGCGAAACCGAGGTGAAACCACGTCCAGGCGTCGTGGGGCTGGGCAGCCACCGCCCACCGCAGATGTGGGACGTCGAAGGCTGAGGAGTCTGGTAAAACAGAACAGGCGGCGGACTGTGGCGGAACTAATGTGAGACTTAAGTGCTGGGTAGAGTACATCCGTGTCTGAACACACAGTACAGTGAACACTGTTAGCGATGGGCCTCCGCAGCCGACTATCCACGCATGTGCCAATGTTACCACCACGACATCAGCAACTACGAGTGAAATGGGCACGTGACCATCGGCAGTGGACTCTTGCGAAGTGGCAGAGCGTTGCATGGTCTGATGAATCCCGATACCTCCTCTATTATGCCGATGGGAGGACGCGAATCCTTCATCTTCCTGGGGAACAGCTTCTTGATTCCTGTACTGGTGGACAGAGACAAGCTGGCGGCGGCTCCATTATGCTCTGGCGAACTTCCACGTGGTCATACATGGGTGCAGTGGAGCTCGTGCGAGGCACCGTGATGGCTAAGGAGTATCGTACTCTGGTTGCAGACCACGTGCGCTCTTCGTGACGATCATGTTCCCTGATGGCAGTGGCATTTTTCAGCAAGGTAATTCACTCTGACACAAGGCCAGGAGTATCAGGAGTCCAGAATGAGATTTTCACTCTGCAGCGGAGTGTGCGCTGATATGAAACTTCCTAGCAGATTAAAAGTGTGTGCCGGACCGAGACTCGAACTCGGGACCTTTGCCTTTTTACGGGGAAGTGCTCTACCAACTGAGCTACCAAAGGTAGGAGACGAGGTACTGCCGGAAGTAGAGCTGTGAGGACGGGGCGTGAGTCGTGCTTGGGTATCTCAGTTGGTAGAGCACTTGCCCGCAAAGGTCCCGAGTTCGAGTCTCGGTCCGGCACACAGTTTTAATCTGCCAGGAAGTTTAGTATGAGGAGTGTTTCGAGGAACATAGTGTCGAGTTCCAGTTGATGTGCTGGTCCCCCCAAATCGCCAGATCTGAACCCGATCTAACACATCTGGGATATGATTGAACATGGCGACACAGTTCACCGCCCCCCTCCCCGGAATTTACGGGAACAAGGTGACTTGTGTATCCAGATGTGGTGCCAACACCCTACAGCGACTTACCAAGGCCTCGTTACCTCCATGCCACGTCGCGTCGCCGCTGTTATCCGTGCCAAAGGTGGACATAACGGCTCTTAGTTAAGTGCTCATACTGTTCTGGCTGATCTGTGTATAACGTGAAGTGCACAAATGCGACCTACTATCAACTGGACTGTCCTATGTCCATGTTATGCCTACAGAATAAAAAGACTAGAAAAATGAAGATCGGTCAATTGCCGAAACATTTACGGGTAAAAACAAAATAAACATTCAGTTGCAAAAGGCGGAAGTTTTCTTATCTACATGACAAATATAATAAAACTTATACTCTAGTAAAATCAGAAAGTTATTTTGGAAGTAAAAGCTTCTGAGTGTAAGTTTGGATCTTAATTCACGTACAAGATACAAAATCTTGTCAAGTCTGTCGAATCTTTTTGAATCATCCTGTAAGGATCCTGAGGAGACCGTTGTGGACACTATCCGACTGTGTTACGGCAGTGCACTTCAAAGCATGTCCTCTTACTCACATTTTATCCTGTGAGTTCATAATAGACTATGACTGCGATTATTGTGCGTTGAAATGTTACCATAGGCGAACAGACGCAATCTGACTGAGTTTCTTTAAATTTTCGAGTAAAAATGGTTTTAGGAAAGCTCAAGAGAATAATAAAGGAAGGAGAGTTAGTCAGATGGTTCAAATGGCTCTAACCTCTGTGGGACTTAACATCTGAGGTCATCGGTCCGCTAGAACTTAGAACTACTTAAACCTAAATAAGCTAAGGACATCACACACATCCACGTCCGAGGCAGGATTCGAAGCTACGACCGTAGCAGCAGCGCGATTCCGGACTGAAGCGCCTAGAACCGCTCGGCCACGGAGTTAGTCAGAGTTAACTACCAGGGGGAACAGGCTGTAACTCTGCCCTCTGATACAGTCGAATCTTGGTATAGTGAAAACAGGGTGAAAATAAAGGGACACAAAGGCTTAGGTGCCAACACCCAATAGTTTCTGAGAAAATGACGGCCAGACTTTCGACGCAGCTCGCATCCGTCCACTCATGCATCGGAAAACCAGGTGAGTTGGCAGTGCAGTGGCTAAGACGACATTTTCGAAATTTCGCGTCCCGGGTTCTTCTTTTGTTGTCGCGGAAGTGTCTCACATCAGTATTTTTTTGTGACATCGTGAAATACAATGGAATTATTGACAAAAGAAACAAGCGTTTTAAATCTTTGTAAAAATTGATTGTATCTTCACAAATCTTATGTAATCTTACATAATTAACCTTAATTGAAGCCGGCCGCTGTGGCCGAGCGATTCTAGGCGCTTCAGTCTGGAACCGAGCGACCGCTACGGTCGCAGGTTCGAATCCTGCCTCGGCGATGGATGTGTGTGATGTCCTTAGGTTAACTAGGTTTAAGTAGTTCTAAGTTCTAGGCGACTAATGACCTCAGATGTTAGTGCTCTGAACCATTTGAACCTTACTGAAAATTAAAAACATAGGAGTTATAGTATTTCAGTTTTTGCTTTAAGAGAAACCGTGCATTTGTAACAAAATATCCATAGCATACAAATTTGGGGTACCACGCGCAATGTGTGCAGACACATTATTAACATTTTTTTGTGCGCCTATCATTATGAAATAACCTCGCGATCTGGCGACAGTTTCGCGGTAAGCCACGCATATCGAAACATTTTCTCGAAAGCTGGTGCCTGCAGCTGATTATGGATCAAAGTGTCTTATTAACTCTATCGCTTCTACTTGTGATTTCCCTTTGCTGTGAGATGAGCGTTGGACAATTTTTTGCAATAGGCGAATGTAATTCTTCGTCTCCCAGTAACTGAATATATCGCAGGGTTTACATAATGGGATACACTTTGGCGGAATTACTTTTAATGAAAGTGTCGGTATAGCGATTTCATCGACAATCAGTAGACCGTAAAAGGAGGGATGCTTTCGCCCACCTCAAGAGTCAACTGTGTACAGAAATAGCTCCATTTTTACGTAAGGACCCAAAACTTTGCCCAGAAACTGATGATACAAGGTCCATTGAATGAACAAATGGAAAAGTTGTGTAAAAATACAAAACTGGGCAGAATTTTGTGCTTCTTTGTTATGTTTTGGTGGTGTCCTGGAACTGTTATCATACTGGATCGGTTCGGCGGCCTCGCGAACAGGGTGCTGGGGATCAGTGAAACAAGATGGCGGCACACTTTCAGGTTTGAACTGACGTGGAGCAACGGCGTGTCGCTAGATTTCTGTTACATGAAAGGTTGAAAGTAATCGAAATTCGCCGTCGGATGGCAGCGCAATATGGTGAAAGTTGAGTGAGTCGAACACAAGTGTACGAGTGTGCAGCGACATCCAAACGGGGCGTAGCGAGTGCTGAAGATTCGCCACGCCGAGGGCTCTGTGCAGCCTCGGAGAACAACACTGCGAAGATTGAAGAGTTGTTACGGGCAGACAGGGCTGTTACAGAGAGCAATGTTGCAGCATTAGCATCGGATCGTCCCACCATTGTTCTTAACGTATTGATGTTCAGGACAATGTCTGCGAGTTAGGTTCCAAAACATGTGATATCACAAATGAAAGGTGGGATGATATTCAAGAAAGCGTGTATGAGGTGGGTTCCAAAACATATGACTTGAAAGAAATGTTCATGGATGTGCGCGGAGAAGCTTTTGCGTCAGTACAAGGCTCAACAGGGTGGATTTATTCACCTTATTTAACGGGAGATGAAATCTGGGTGCATTTTGAAAGATAGCAGCCTTCAGTGGTGTGGCGACATTCCTCGTCTCCAGAACCCAAAAAGGTGCGAACTGAAAGAAGTGCTGGAAAGGTGACGTTGACTTTGTTTTGGGACCATAAGGGAGCTATTCTTAAATATTGCATGCCGAGAGGTCAAAATATGAAGTGTGCGACGTTCACAAACCTTATGCGTGAAAATCTGATAGCAGCAATTTTGAGGAAGTGCTGGGGCTGGTGTCCAGTGCAGTTCTGTTACTGTACGACAGAGAGAGGCGACACACCGCTGGAGTCACATGAGGTGCCAACAGGGACCTGAGGTCCGTCTGCTTGCCTCCCCTCCCCCTCCCCCCCCTCTCCACGTATCCTCCGGGTCTGCAGCATTCATGTTATCACGTTTTTAGGAATCTCTTAGAGGCTCAAGGTTCGGTGATTGGAAGTCGACGCAGCAGTACACAACTGGTTGCACGCACGCCAACAAGAATTCTTTGAACTTGGAATTGAGAAGCTTGTCCAGCTCTGGCATAAGTGCATAGAATTTGAGGAGGATTACGTTGAAAACAAATAAGTGCTGTATTCCATTCTAATAATAGATTCTTTACAAAATGATATTTGTAGGTTTGTTCTGTGAGCTTTATAGGTTTTGTGGCTGTCACGTGCACATTCTGATCTCGTTTACATCTCAAAGCACTCGCTGTCTTCTTAGAGACGAACTAAAACTGTCGGTAGTAGTCTTCTGGAAGGTGTTAATTCGTGTCAATTGTGATTGTGAAATCTATTTTTGATAAGATTTTAAATATTTATTTATTTTGTCATTAACTCCACTGTATTTTACGATATCATAAAAATACTGATGCCACGTTCTTGCGCCAAGAAGAAAAGGACTGAATACGGACACGGGTCGCAGGTTTCGAAACGGTGCTGCTAGACAGACACTGCGCTACCAACGCACTTTACTTTACGCCGCTCGAACAGCGTCATCAAGTCGCGTGAAAACTTTGGCCGTCATGTTCTTGGAACCTATTGCGTATTAGCGCCTAAGGCAAAATAGGTGCGCCTTTGTTTTCATCCTCCTTGCAACCTGCCAAGTTTCAATTCTGTCAGAGTGCCACCTAAGGCCGGTTCCCCTTTTACAGATACAGCTATGTTAGATAAGTTATACAGGGTGGTCCATCTGAAGTTTCGGATGAGATTATCTAGAAAACTATACATCGGGTAAAAACAGTGGGTAAGACAAATTCGTAAGCTCACGGGGGGACATCAAATGATACTACACGTGACCTCCAGCCCCCGCCCCCTTGGGTGTGGTGGGGGGCAGATTTTAAATCTTAAATGGAAACCCCCATTTTTTATTGCAGATTCGGATTCTCCATAAAAAAAATCAAGTTTTGTCTGAAACATTTTTTTAAACCATTGACAGATGGCGCTGAAATCGAGAAAAAAGTAAAATTGTGAAAGAACTCTGTTTTATTTAGAATTATCCCAGAAAGACGCATCAAATTGATAAAAAATGTGCACCAATTCTTTCGTTACGCCAAATTCAGCTATTTTTGTACAAAATGGACTGTATCCTACTTTCAGCGTTACCCAGGAACAACGACAAGGACGTACTAGAATGGTGTTGCCATGGGGTGCTTCAACTAATAATGACAATCATGACGATTTAATTCGCCATTGTTTTTGAATGTGGCTGGTGCTAGTCTTTCGATTTCACGCCACTTCGGCGACTTGCGCGTCGAGCTTCATCGGTGAACATAACGTATCTAAAAAAATGATTGTCACCTCTTATCACTTCCAAGCCCCATTGGCAGAAATGCACGTCTATTTCCATATCTTCTGGCGTTAATGCCTGTGTCAGTGTGGTATGATATGCATGACATTTAATGTACCTTCAAAATTCTCAAAACAGTTGATTTCGGTATCCCAGTTTGTCTCTGAATCGCACGACTACTGTTTCCAGGATCCAGTTGAACACAGGCGAGGACAGTAAGGGCACGAGCGTCGTTTTCATTGTATCCGCGATGACGAGGTGGACAGTGCATGTATCCAATTCGAGCTCGTTGAGTGCTATTTCGAATAATGCTTTCGCTTGGATGTCGTCTGTCTGGGAAACGATCTGCATT
This sequence comes from Schistocerca piceifrons, assembly GCF_021461385.2. Classification (NCBI taxonomy): domain Eukaryota; kingdom Metazoa; phylum Arthropoda; class Insecta; order Orthoptera; family Acrididae; genus Schistocerca; species Schistocerca piceifrons. The sequence continues at coordinate 18,323,305 of NC_060145.1, forward strand.
CACCTAAAATTAACATCATATCAACAAACTCTGTAGGAGGATACTGAGCCATGTTTCGCTAAAGAATAATTTACTTTCGTCAGTTGATGTTTACGGTTCACAATCTGAAAGTGAAGTGACGTCTGATCGCATTGCACCGACCTTTATACTGAGCCATAGTTCGCAGTTTGGCCACGGTAGCGCCCCAGTCGGTTGAGCAATGCAATTGTGAAGAGTTCCTTAACGAGATTTTAATACGATTCTGCCTGTCTCCATCAAAAACTGTGGCGGGTAGGATGGATTTTGTAAAAAAAACCTTAATTTGGCGTAATGAAAGAATTACTGCACATTTTGTATCGATGTGATGCGTCCTTGTCGGATCATTCTAAATAAATCGGAGTTCTACCCCAATTTTAATTTTTCTCGATTTCAGCGCCATCTATCAATGGCTTAAAAAAATGTTTCAGACACAACTTGATTACGTTTTTATGGAAAATACGAATCTGCAATAAAAATGGAGGTCTCCATTTAAGATTTAAAAGTTGCCCCCCACCTCACCCGAGGGGGTGGGGGCTGGGGGTGACGTGTAGTATCATTTGATGTCCCCCTTTGAGCTTACGAAATTGTCTTACCCACTATTTTTACCCGATGTATAGTTTTCGAGATAATCTTATCCGAAACTTCAGATGGACCACCCTGTATATAAGAGATTACAATATAGCATCTTACCCATGCAGAACTAATATGGAAAAACGAGGAGTTGTTCCGTACAGGGTGGTTCAGAAATGATGGTCGATAATTCACACATGGAAAGTACAGGCCAAACGTAGCTAAGAAGGCCCAAAAAAAAATGGATCCACAAATCAACCACTGTCGAGTTACAACACATTTTCTGTTGCGGTTCATCAGCGTCTAGGAACACATGGCATCTCTAAACGTTAAAGCAAGTGTTCGAAATGCTGTCTACATGTCTGAATGCAACACTGAACTCGCCTCTCAAATGAATTGCGAATCCTCTCAGGCAGTCCTGGGGAATTCTATAAAAGTTGGAAGGCTGCTTCAATTCGCACGCGTAGTTCCTCAAGAGAGTTGACCTCGGTAGAGTAGACCAGGCTTCTGACGTGACCCCACACACACAAATCCACGGGATTCAAACTCGGAGACCTTGGAGGCCACGGCACAGACCCTCCTCTACCTACCCAGCGTTGCCCAAACGTCCGAATTAGAAGCTGGCGCACTCGTAAATGAAAATGTGCTGGAGCACCGTCGTGTATGAACCACATGTTCAGACGTTGGTTCACTGAGACATCATCATGTACATCTGGAAACAGAGGAAGCCTCATGTATTGCTTGAGACGCCCTGCTAAACCTGCAGGACAGGACAGGTGGTTTAAATTGTGGGAAGGGGCCAAAATAGGGGGCTGTCAGCTACACTCGAGCATACAACTTTATTATTTACAAGAACTCAAAAGAAAATTTTTAAAAACACATAGCTTTAATCTTTGGGACTTAAGTACTGGCTGAAAGCCACTTTAATTTAAAAACGCCTGAAGGCCAATAACTTAAATCGCAAACATAATCATAAATCTAAAAGGCAAGCCTTATCTTACAACAGTTTATTTAGGCTGAAGGCCCAAAGAATCTGAGATTTTCAGAGCAAACAATTTGAATCTAAAAATCGGCTGAAAGCCCAACACTTGAGGCTAAACAACATTAAATTTAAAAAAAAAAAACAGAGCTCTTACGTAAAACAGTTCTCAATTAGGCAAAACTGAATCAAAACAGACATTTGCTGGCCGGTGTGGCCGAGCGGTTCTAGGCTCTTCAGTCTGGAACCGCGTGACCGCTACGGTCGCAGGTTCGAATCCTGTCTCGGGCATAGATGTGTGTGATGTCCTTAGGTTAGTTAGGTTTAAGAAGTTCTAAGTTCTAGGGGACTGATGACCACAGAGGTTAAGTCCCATAGTGGTCAGAGCCATTTGAACAATTTTTTTGAAAACAGAAATTTAAAAGGCAAAGCCTTATGTTAAAACAGTTCCTTAGTTAGGCTGAAGGCCCAAAGAATCAGACACTTCAAGAGCAAACAAGTTGAATTCAAATCGGCTGAAGGCGTAACACTGCAAAACACTAATTTTTTTTAAATACCAAAGGCCTTACGTGACACAGTTCTTTAATTTAGGCTGAAGGCCTTAAGAGCAGAACAAATCAAACTCAAAATCGGCTGAAGGTCCAACACTTAAAATCCAACAACATTAAAACCTTTAAAATTCCAAAGGCGTTAGGTGAAACAGTTCTTTAAATTAGGCTGAAGGCCTAAAGAATCTTACGACTTAAGGGCAAAACTACCTTGATTTAAGAAAATAGGCTAGAAGCCATACAAGTACAAACAACGAGAACAAATAAAACAAAGGCAGGACACCCAAGGGCGCTCAGATGTTCGAGGGTGGGACTGGAATTCAAACGCTAACGCTCGCTTAGGTGAGACAGGCAGTCGGGCCAGCCACTCACAATCCGACGACAACCCAACCGACGGACAGTCAACGGACCACGCGACACGATGTCCCAACAGCCCACAACGAAATTCAAACGACACAATGTGAACAGTTGGGACTGGCTGGTAGATTAACTAAAGACTTAACTTTCGTGTCCGGGATCGGCGAGCCACGGGCCTCGTAGCAATGGGGACAGTCCCTCCCTCACACTCCGACCGCGCGTGGACCCCGCCAGCAGCGCCGGCCAGACACATGCCACGGAGACTTCCTCGCCGCTCCACTCCAACCGATCAACTGCCCAGGCCCGGGAACGGTCAAAGGACGAAATGTACGTCGGCCGATGAGACGACCAACCGAACGACCAACCAACGGTTGTCCTGCTCCAATCTCCCCCCGTCGGACAGTTCGTGTGACTCACCAGCGGTCGGCGAGCACTGGCTGTCGGGGTCTCATCGGCGCTCCGTCCCCGAGTTCACTGCTGCTGCGTCCCGACTGCGCTGCTGCTTCGTCCCGAGCTGACTGCCAGACACACGACGACCCGGAAATACTACCAGTCGCTGCAGACATGGTACGAGAGTGCACTTATCGATACGCGCTGCTGCTGCCGCTCACGGGCAAGTAAGGCAGCAAGTTAGTGACACCAGTAAATGGAGCAAGAAAACGAGGCGGCAGTGCCGTAATAGACGATGACAAACAATAAATGGCATGAACACGAGCCGTGCACGCCTCATTGCTGTCGGGTTAGTCTCTGTGGTAGGAGGTGTGGTCCAATTATGCGTTCTACATCTACATCTACATCTACCTTTATACTCCGCAAGCCACCCAACAGTGTGTGGTGGAGGGTACTTTACGTGCCACTGTCATTACCTCCCTTTCCTGTTCCAGTCGCGTATGGTTCGCGGGAAGAACGACTGCCGGAAAGCCTCCGTGCGCGCTCTAATCTCTCTAATTTTACATTCGTGATCTCCTCGGGAGGTATAAGTAGGAGGAAGCAATATATTCGATACCTCATCCAGAAACGCACCCTCTCGGAACCCGGACAGCAAGCTACACCGCGATGCAGAGCGCCTCTCTTGCAGAGTCTGCCCCTTGAGTTTGCTAAACACCTCTGTAGCGCTATCACGCTTACCAAATAACCCTGTGACGAAACGCGCCGCTCTTCTTTGGATCTTCTCTATCTCCTCCGTCAACCCGACCTGGTACGGATCCCACACTGATGAGCAATACTCAAGTATAGGTCGAACGAGAGTTTTGTAAGCCACCTCCTTTGTTGATGGACTACATTTTCTAACGACTCTCACAATGAATCTCAACCTGGCACCCGCCTTACCAACAATTAATTTTATATGATCATTCCACTTCAAATCGTTCCGCACGCATACTCCCAGATATTTTACAGAAGTAACTGCTACCAGCGTGTGTTCCGCTATTATATAATCATACAATAAAGAATCCTTCTTTCTATGTACTGGATGTACACTACATTTGTCTATGTTATGGGTCAGTTGCCACTCCCTGCACCAAGTGCCTATACGCTGCAGATCTTCCTGCATTTCGCTGCAATTTTCTAATGCTGCAACTTCTCTGTATACTAAGCATCATCCGCGAAAAGCCGCATGGAACTTCCGACACTGTCTACTAGGTCATTTATATATATTGTGAAAAGCAATGGTCCCATAACACTCCCCTGTGGCATGCCAGAGGTTACTTTAACGTCTGTAGACGTCTCTCCATTGAGAACAACATGCTGTGTTCTGTTTGCTAAAAACTCTTCAATCCAGCCACACAGCTGGTCAGATATTCCTTAGGCTCTTACTTTGTTTATCAGGCGACAGTGCGGAACTGTATCGAACGCCTTCCGGAAGTCAAGGAATATGGCATCTACCCGGGAGCCTGTATCTAATATTTTCTGGGTCTCATGAGCAAATAAAGCGAGTTGCGTCTCACACGATCGCTGTTTCCGGAATCCATATTGATTCCTACAGAGTAGATTCTGGGTTTCCAGAGATGACATGATACTCGAGCAAAAAGCTCTTCTCCGAGCAGTCCTGCCGAGACGTTCAACGAATAACGCTGCTGACGTAGTGATGTGTGTTGCATTAGGGTTGACATCGGGCCAAATGTGACAGTTATGGCAGTTAAAAATGCCGTCAGGGGTAACTCCAACATCATCCGTGGATATAATACTGCTCACAATCGGGGGTTCAGGGTACACTGGTGTTGCACCCCTTAGCAGAAATTCTCCCTATGAGGGAAGTCTGCATTATTGAGGGCTTTCTGTAGATGATATGGATAGGGTATTTTCCGATGTAAAATCGGCCACACACTGCTATGACGCAGGACTCGCTCTCGGGTAGCAATCCTCCTTGCTGGAGTACTCGGACGTTCGAGTACAATGCGTAACAGCCTTTCCTCAACATCGGACGTTATGGATCTGCGTCGAACTTCTCGTATATGCTGTGTGTGAAACTCCCGGTTTCTCTAAGGCGCTGATGTAGCCGACTAACTGTACGGCTGTCGGGCCGCCTGTGAAGAGGAAAAGCTTCTTCATACAATTGCGCAGTCTCAGGGGCACTGCAATTCGCTTTACAATGCATGAAGTGCATGTCAGCGCGCGGAACGCCGTGCTGGATCCCAACGGCCTCGTATCACTAGCAGTCGAGATGACAGGCATCTTATCCGCATGGCTGTAACGGATCGTGCAGCCACGTCTCGATCCCTGAGTCAACAGATGGGGGCGTTTGCAAGACAACAACCATCAGCACGAACAGTTCGACGACGTTTGCAGCAGCACGGAATATCAGCTCGGAGACTATGGCTGCGGTTACCCTTGACGCAGGAGCGCTTGCGAAGGTGTACTCAACGACGAATCTGGGTGCACCAATGGCAAAACGTCATTTTCTTCGGATGAATCCAGGTTCTGTTTACAGCATCATGATGGTCGCATCCCTGTTTGGCGACATCGAGGTTTACGCACATTGGAAGCGTGTATTCGTCACCGCCATACTGGCATATCACCCGGCGTGATGGTATGTGGTGCCATTGGTTACATGTCTCGGTCACCTCTTGTTCGCATTGACGGCACTTTGAACAGTGGGCGTTACATTTCAGATGTGTTACGCCCCGTGGCTCTACCCTTCATCCGATCCCTGCGAAACCCTACGTTTCAGCAGGATAATGCACGACTGCATGTTGCAGGTCCTGTGCGGGCCTTTCTGGATACAGAAAATGTTCGACTGCTGCCCTGGCCAACACATTCTCCAGATCTCTCACCAATTGAAAACGTCTGTTGAATGGTGGCCGAGCAACTGGCTCGTCACAATACACCAGTCACTACTCTTGATGAATTGTGGTATCGTGTTGAAGCTGCATGGGTAGCTGTACATGTACACGCCATTCAAGCTCTGTTTGACTCAATGCCCAAGCGTATCAAGGCCGTTATTTCGGCCAGAGGTGGTTGTTCTGGGTACTGATATCTCAGGATCTATGCACCCAAATTGTGTGAAAATGTAATCACATGTCACTTCTAGTATAATTTATTTGTCCAATGAATACCCGTTTATCATCTGCATTTCTTCTTGGTGTAGCAATTTTAATGGCCAGTAGTGTATTTGCGCATGCATAAAAAACAGATAGTCGATCCCAAACTTTGAGATACCAACGTAAACACCGCAGTATTCATGGGCGTTTACAGTTGGTTCCGAACTCGAATTAATGCGATACCTCGGCAACGGTTGATCTGCGGACCCATGTTTATTGGAGCTTCTTAGTTACTTTTGTGCTGCACTTTCCATATGTGAATTATTGACCATCACCCTGTGTATTAAGACACAACACAATTTCAAAAACAAACCGACAAGTAGATTCTGTACCGATCAGCACATAGAAGTGCGTGCTTCTTAATTCATGCTGAAAAATAGCTCACATTTAATTGGGATTATGTAGGTACCCGCTGGGGAATTTTGATCTGTTTATGAAGAATCTGGATTCCTTACTGTGCTATCTGTCAGACAGCATCAAGCAGTTAACAGTCTGGTTTGACTTCAGTGTAGATTTTTCCAAAAGATTATGAGAGGAAAAATGACCTGGAAACGTTATTTGGTTACTAAAATTTGATCTCAGTAATTAGCTTTTCAACACAGGTGGATTAAGACAGCAGGCATCTAGTTGATAATGTCTTCTCTGATGAAGCTCACTGCAACAAAATAACTGTTCATCCAGAAAAAATGCTCTCTCTAACCATGACGAATAGTTAATTAGGATAAATAGCACAGTGGCTTACACTACTAATAACTCTTAGTGAAAATGTTACACTAATTAATGGCTCCGGCACAAACCTTCTTAAGAATAGTAAACAAGGAATGACTGGGTATGAAATATATTTCGAACCAAATGCTAACATAAAATTTAATCTATTCCGTGATAAATTCATATCGTGAGTGCAACTAGCTTTCCCAAGAGCTAATCAGAATGGACATTAAGCAGCCTTGTAAAAACCACGGCTCAGCAGAGGGATCTAAGTACCTTGCGAAGGGAAAAGGTAAATGTATCTGTTGGCAAGAACAAGTATATACCCTGCAGTAATTTCAGACTACAAGAAACTACTCAAAATTACTAAGAAAAATTAAAAATCTAGGAAAATTCACATAATATCAGAAATCCGTAATTCTGATAACAGAGTTAAGGATGTATGGAATGTAGTGAAACGAGAGAAACGACATCCGGCCGCAGGACAGGATAACACATCACTGTTGAAATGAATGGAAGGTCTCTGACTGATGCCGGCAGCAAATACTCCTATATTTAATAATCATTTTTTAAATATAGCAGAAAGTAGAGGGAGGAACTGTTCAATAGAAAAATCACAGCAGTATGTTGAAAAAGCAGCTCTCATAAAACTCAGTCATTGCCAATTTCTCCTTCTGAAATGAAGAAAATTATATGTCCTCTCAAAAATAAAAGCTCAACTGCATTTGATGGTATTTCCAGTAGAGTACTAAAGATTTGTTCTCGTACAAAATCTATGTCTTATCTGAAATATATAATGCAGCACAAATTCAAGACATTTTTCTAGAGAGACTGATATAAGTCGTTGTCAAACCCATTCATCGGAAAGGTGATGGCAGAGATATCAATAATTGCCGACCTGTTTCACTACTAACATCATTTTCCAAAATATTTGAGAAGATGATACATTTTAGAATAGTATCTAACCTGAGAAACAGTAAAGTCCTCACCAGATCACAGTTTGGGTTGCAGAAGAGTTGCCCTGCTGAGTATGTCATGTTCACTCACAACATTTCACAAGCATTAGATAACAAAATAGCATCAGTTGGTATTTTCTACGACCTATCGAAGGCATTTGGCTGTGTGAATCCCAGTATTCTCCTACATAAACTGATGTTTTACGGGAGTACTGGTATAGCCAAACAATGGATGATGTCATATCCAACCAAAGCAATGTAGAAAGTAGTACTTAGTTGTTCAACCAACGTAGTCCGAGAACATTATTATGGCTGGGGTGAAGTCATGTATGGGGTTCCCAAAGACTCAATTTTAGGTCCACTATTGTTTCTCAGTATACAAACGATCTTCTGTGTAATACACAACAAGAGAATTAGTTCTTTTTGTAGGTGACACTAGTATTGTAATCAATCCAAGCATACAAACAGCAACAGAAGAAACGATAAACAAAGTTCGTAAAACTATCGTTGTTTTCTGCGAATGGTCTCATACTCAATTTTAAAAAGATACAACATATTCAGTTCTGCACATCTAGGGGTACTACACCAACGATAAGTGTCACACATGGTAATGCAATAACAGGGTTCACAGGTATCCATGTTGATGAGAATTTAAACTGGAAGAGACATATTTTGGAACTCGTAAAACAACTTAGTGCATCCACACTTAGAATCATTGCAGATCTTGGGAAGAGACAAATCAGTAAGTTTGCGTATTTTGCATATTTTCGCAGAATAATGTCACATGGAATAAGATTCTGGGGTAACTCGTCTTTAAGACAAAAGTCTTCGTTGCTCAAAAACGTGCTGTAAGGAGCATATCCACGATCATCTTGTACACATCTTTTTAAAGAGGTGGACATTCTGACTACAGCTTCACATTATATTTATCCCCTCCTGAGGTTTGTTGCAAGGGAACCATGAAGTACACAATTACAGTACCAGAGGGAAAAATGACATTCATTACTCCACGTGAAGTCTGTCTTTAGCACAAAAAGGGGTGCACAGCGCTGGAATTAAAATTTTGGATAGCTTACTCAGCGATATAAAATGTCTGACAAACAGCAAAGTAAAATTTGAGAACAAACTGAAAAAAGTTTCTTCTTGACAACTCTCTTTATACCTAGAAGAATAGCTATATTGTAATGTGTAAAAAATGGTGGGTACGAATAACTCACAGTTGTACGTCTTTAAAAAATGAAAATAATAAAAATTGTAGCCATGTGTACAAAATAGTTTGGGATGTGAATATGAAATCAGTCGTTCCACATCATTTCTATTTGCTGTGCAAATCAGCCATTAAATGTGAAACTAACTGACTAACTAACTAACAATACGTGCAATGCAAATGTTTTTGCAATTTGTGCCCTACATCACCGAGTAATAATCTGAATACCCTGAGTTACTGTGATAGCAGAAAGTATTTCGATGTCTGCGTCTCCGCTGATTCGTGCGTCTATGTTCAACAGCAGCACAAAGTTTCTTGCATATCTAAAAATTTTATTTAATAAAACTGCAGTTTCCACTTAGGGCAGGATATTTCTTCACAGTTTCACAAATGAGTGTGTTACCTTTCGAGAACGTGATTCTCGAGTGAACTCATGTGGAAGCGTGGAGCACTTGGAAGGTTAACTTGAACAAAGACAAGGGGAAGTGATAATAAACTCGCAAAACTACCATTTAATCTGAAAGTGATATAATGGCCAGTATTTGAGTACAAGATAACGTATTTCCACTGCAAATATACTTCAGGGGACTATTTCATTTTTCATTATCCCTGGATTGGAATACAGAAAAGAAAATCACGACATATGCCTGAAACATTATTTACTAAGCGGAACAGGAATGAGACAAAAACACTTGAAATATTGAATGACTGAATAGAAATCGGTTATTGATTCGCACGTGTTTTAAAGAAGGCGAACGCGCAAGGAAAGACCTAACTTTTCGCACGTTGAAGACGACTGAAAAATGTACCACGCAAAATACACTACTGGCCATTAAAATTGCTACACCAAGAATAAATGCAGATAATGAACGGGTATTCATTGGACAAATATATAATTCTAAAACTGAGATGTGATTACATTTTCAAGCAGTCTGGGTGCGTAGATCCTGAGAAATCAGTACCCAGAACAACCACCGCAGGCCGTAATAACGGCTTGATACGCCTGGGCATTGAGTCAAACAGAGCTTGGATAGCGTCTACAGGTACAACTGCCCATGCAGGTTCAACACGATACCACGGTTTATCAAGAGTAGTGACTGGCGTATTGTGACGAGTCAGCTGCTCGGCCACCATTGACCAGACGTTTTCAGATGGTGAGAGATCTGAAGAATTCCCTGGCCAGGGCAGCAGTCGAACATTTTCTGTATCCAGAAAGGCCCGTACAGGGCCTGCAACAAGCGATCGTGCGTTATCCTGCTGAAATGCAGCGTTTCGCAGGGATCGAATGAAGGGTAGAGCCTCGGGTCGTAACACATCTGAAACGTAACGTCCACTGTTGAAAGTGCCGTCAGTGCGAACAAGAGGTGACCGAAACGTGTAACGAATGGCACCCTATACCATCACGCCGGGTGATACGCCAGTACGGCGATGACGAATACACGCTTTCAGTGTATGTTCACCGCGATGTCGCCAAACACGAATGCGACCATTGTGATGCTGTAAACAGAACCTGGATTCATCCGAAAAAATGACGTTTTGCCATTCGTGCACCCGCTTCGTCGTTGAGTACACCATCGCAGGCGCTCCCGTCTGTGATGCAGCGTCAAGGGTAACCGCAGTCACGGTTTGCGAGCTGATAGTCCATGCTACTGCAAACGTTGTCGAACTGTTCGTGCAGATGGTTGTTGTCTTGCAAACGTCCCCATCTGTTGACTCAGGGATCGAGACGTGGCTGCACGATCCGTTACAGCCATGCGGATAAGATGCCTGTCATCTCGACTGCTGGTGATACAAGGTCGTTGGGACCCAGCACGGCGTTCCGTATTACCCTCTTGAACACACCGATTCCATATTCTGCTAACAGCCATTGGATCTGGACCAACGCGAGCAACAATGTCGCGATACGATAAACCGCAATCGCGATAAGCTACAATCCGACCTTTATCAAAGTCGGAAACATGATGGTACGCATTTCTCCTCCTTACACGAGGCATCACATCAACGTTTCACCAGGCAACGCCAGTCAACTCCTTTTTGTGTATGAAAAATCGGTTGGAAACTTTCCTCACGTGAGTACGTTGTAGGTGTCACCACCGGCGCCAACCTTGTGTGAATGCTCTGAAAAGCTAATCATTTGCATATCACAGCATCGTCTTCCTGTCGGTTAAATTTCGCGTCTGTAGCATGTCATCCTCGTGGTGTAGCAATTTTAATGGCCAGTCAGTGTAGATCTAATACTCCGTAGGCTGAAAAGCCACGTAAGTGCAGAACAAATGCGCAAAAGCAGCAACAGTCTCACCGTAATCCGAAATGAAGTCAGATGTGAAAGAGTCTGTACTACCAGGCAGATCGGCACTTCGCCGTCACGGCAGCAGAGAGGAGAAGACGAGCCACGAGGTGTCGTGAGACGTAATTGCGCCGGCCAGCTTCGCTGCTGGTTGTCTCGCGTCAAAGTTCGCACGACCTGTCGAGACAAACCTCGCTCTTTCTACCCAGACACGTCCTGCCCCAGCAGACAGGCAGGTGACTGCAGATCTCTGAGGCACACAGGTGCGTTCTGTCGCGCCTCTCGCACTTCTCCAGTTTTCTGCGGAAGTGACCAGCACCGCCGGATGGAGTTCTGCCATCGAGGGCCAGAGGTGTCACGACTCCCTCCCTCCCTCCCTCCCACCCCCGGGGACTCGTCGATGCGGGGCCGGAAAGCGGCGCAGCCCGCTGTGATTGATGGCGGCCATTCATCTGTGGTGACGGCGCCGTCGCCGGGTTGCGGCCCCGGCGCGATCCTGCGTGTTTGCGCCACTTGCGCTGGGGAGGCGCTGATGAATACGCAGCGCAGCAGTCGCTCATTCGATTGCGGAATCGCGCACGACCCAACTGTGAGGCGTGGAAGACGTTACAGTGCGTTTCAAAACAACTTCTGACGCCACCGTCTCTTCGTAGGGCGCGCGTGTTTTTAAATTATGTTAGTTAGCGAAAGACAAGTACAGGGCTATTACAAATGATTGAAGCGATTTCATAAATTCGCCGTAGCTCCATTCATTGACATATGGTCACAACACACTACAGATACGTAGAAATACTCATAAAGTTTTGTTCGGATGAAGCCGCACTTCAGGTTTCTGCCGCCAGAGCGCTCGAGAGCGCAGTGAGACAAAATGGCGACAGGAGCCGAGAAAGCGTATGTCGTGCTTGAAATGCACTCACATCAGTTAGTTATAACAGTGCAACGACACTTCAGGACGAAGTTCAACAAAGATCCACCAACTGCTAACTCCATTCGGCGATGGTATGCGCAGTTTAAAGCTTCTGGATGCCTCACGGTTTAAAGTTTACGGCCCCTCTTTCTTCTGCGAAAAAAAACGTTACAGGACACGTGTATCTGGACATGCTGGAAAATTGGCGCATGCCACAACTGGAGACCGACAGCGCCGACTTCATCTTTCAACAGGATGGTGCTCCACCGCACTTCCATCATGATGTTCGGCATTTCTTAAACAGGAGATTGCAAAACCGATGGATCGGTCGTGGTGGAGATCATGATCAGCAATTCATGTCATGGCCTCCACGCTCTCCCGACCTAACCCCATGCGATTTCTTTTTGTGGGGTTATGTGAAAGATTCAGTGTTTAAACCTCCTCTACCAAGAAACGTGCCAGAACTGCGAGCTCGCATCAACGATGCTTTCGAACTCATTGATTGGGACATGCTGCGCCGAGTGTGGGAGAAACTTGATTATCGGCTTGATGTCTGCCGAATCACTAAAGGGGCACATATCGAACATTTGTGAATGCCTAAAAAAACTTTTTGAGTTTTTGTATGTGTGTGCAAAGCATTGCGAAAATATCTCAAATAATAAAGTTATTGTAGAGCTGTGAAATCGCTTCAATCATTTGTAATAACCCTGTATGTACTGCGACTCCAAAAAATATTCGCCCGACCTTAGGGCACGGAATACAGTGGAGTGAACAAAGGGATGGGACTGCGATATGCACATACATTGACGGCGGTTGTATAGCGTACAGAAGCTTGGAAACGGCAGTGGATTGTCGCCTGTACTCAGGTGAGAGATGAGATGATCGTATGGCATTGTCGGCCGGGAGGCCCCGTGGTGGGGAGTTCGGCCGCCGTATTGCAAGTACTCTTTAGCTCACGCCACATCGGCGACTTGAGAGCCAATGATGATGATAATGATGATGGACGCACAACACCCAGTCCCCTGCCGGTAATCGAACCCGGGCGCCCTGTGTGGTAGGCAGTAACGCTACGGAGGCGGACTGTATTCAGGTGATTCGTGTGAAAAGGTTTGTGACGTGATTATGGGCGCACGACGGCAAGTAATAGACTTTGAACGCGGAAGGGTAGATTGAGTTGGACGCACGGGGAATTTCCGTTTCGGAAGTCGTTAGGGAATTCAATATTCCGCGATCCACAGTGTCAATAGTGTGGCAAGAATACCACATCTCAGGCATTGCGTCTCACCACGGACGACGGCCGAGTGATTTCAGGTGTGCCGCAGGGGAGTGTCGTAGGACCGTTGCTATTCACAATATACGTAAATGACCTTGTGGATAACATCGGAAGTTCGCTGAGGCTTTTTGCAGATGATGCTGTGGTGTATCGAGAGATTGTAACAATGGAAAATTGTACTGAAATGCAGGAGGATCTGCAGCGAATTGAAGCATGGTGCAGGGAATGGCGATTGGATCTGAATGTAGACAAGTGTAATGTGCTGCGAATAGATAGAAAGAAAGATCCCATATCATTTAGCTACAATATAGCAGGTCAGCAACTGGAAGCAGTTAATTCCATAAATTATCTGGGAGTACGCATTAGGAGTGATTTAAAATGGAATGATCATATAAAGTTCATCGTTGGTAAAGCAGATGCCGGACTGAGATTCATTGCAAGAATCCTAAGGGAATGCAATCCGGAAACAAAGGAAGAAGGTTACAGTACACTTGTTCGCCCACTGCTTGAATACTGATCACCGGTGTGGGATCCATGTCAGATAAAAAAATGGTTCAAATAGCTCTGAGCACTATGGGACTTAACATCTGAGGTCATCAGTCCCCTAGAACTTAGAACTACTTAAACCTAACTAACCCAAGGACATGACACACATCCATGCCCGAGGCAGGATTCGAACCTGCGACCGTAGCGGTCGCGCGGTTCCAGACTGAAGCGCTTAGAACCGCTCGGCCACTCTGGCCGGCCATGCCAGATAGGGTTAATAGAAGAGATACAGAAGATCCAACGGAGAGCAGCGCGCTTCGTTACAGGATCATTTAGTAATCGAGAAAGCGTTACGGAGATGACAGATAAACTCCAGTGGAAGACTTTGCAGGAGAGACGCTCAGTAGCTCGGTGCGGGCTTTTGTTGAAGTTTCGAGAACATAGCTTCACCGAAGAGTCAAGCAGTATATTGCTCCCTCCTACGTATATCTCGCGAAGAGACCATGAGGATAAAATCAGAGAGATTAGAGCCCACACAGAGGCATACCGACAATCATTCTTTCCACGAACAATACGAGACTGGAATAGAAGGGAGAACCGATAGAGGTACTCAAGGTACCCTCCGCCACACACCGTCAGGTGGCTTGCGGAGTATGGATGTAGATGTAAAGAGCAGCGACGTTTACATGGAGTTGTCAGTGCTAGGAGACAAGTAACACTGTATGAAATAACCACAGGAATCAATGCGGGACGTACGATGAACGTATCCGTTAGGACACTGCTGTGAAATATGGCCTTAATGGGCTACGGCAGCAGACGACCGGCGCGAGTGTCTGCAGCCTGCAGCACCTCTCGTGGACTAATGACCATATGAGTTGGAACACAGACAACAGGAAATCCGTGTATTAGTTAGATGATTCCCGACTTCAGTTGGTAAGAGCTGACAGTAGGGCTCGAATGTGATGCAGACCCCACGAAGCCATGGACCCAAGTTGTCAACAACGCACTGTGCAAGCGGTGATAATGTGGGCTGTGTTTACATGGAATGGGCCGGGTACTCTGGATTTTATGGATGACAATGCGCCGGCCGAAGTGGCCGTGCGGTTCTAGGCGCTGCACTCCGGAACAGCGAGACCGCTACGGTCGCAGGTTCGAATCCTGCCTCGGGCATGGATGTGTGTGATGTCCTTAGGTTAGTTAGGTATAAGTAGTTCTAATTTCTATGGGACTGATGACCTCAGCAGTTGAGTCCCATAGTGCTCAGAGCCATTTGAACCATTTTTGATGACAATGCGCCATGTGAGAATATTTTGGACAATTCGAGCGATCGAGAGAATGATTTGGCCACCCAGACCGCCCGACATGATTTCATTGAACATTTATGGGACGTAATCGGAAGGTCAGTTCGAGCACAAAATCCTGCACCGCCAACACATTCGCAGTTATGGAACCTACAGAGGCAGCGTGGCTCAGTCTTCCTGCAGGGGACTTCCAGCGACTCGTTGAGTGCACGCCACGTCGAGCTGCCGCACTGTGCTGGGCAAAAGGAGTTCCCATACGATAGTAGGAGTTGTCTCATGACTTTTGTCACCTCAGTATATAACAACGACAACCCAAGAAATATAAGTAAGAGACAAACAGTAATTACACTACTGGCCATTAGAATTGCTACACCACGAAGATGACGTGCTACAGACGCGAAATTTAACCGACAGGAAGAAGATGCTGTATTATGCGAATGATTAGCTTTTCAGAGCATTCACACAAGGTTGGCGCCGGTGGCGACACCTACAACGTGCTGACATAAGGAAAGTTTCCAACCGATTTCTCATACACAAACAGCATTTGACCGGCATTGCTTGGTGAAACGTTGTTGTGACGCCTCGTGTAAGGAGGAGAAATGCGTACCGTCACGTTTCCGACTTTGATAAAGGTCGGATTGTAGCCTATCGCGATTGCGGTTTATCGAATCGCGACATTGCTGCTCGCGTTGGTCGAGATCCAATGACTGTTAGCAGAATATGGAATCGGCCGGTTCGGGAGGGTAACACGGAACGCCGTGCTGGATCCCAACGGCCTCGTATCACTAGCAGTCGAGATGACAGGCATCTTATCCGCACGGCTGTAACGGATCGTGCAGCCACGTCTCGATCACTGAGTCAACAGATGGGGACGTTTGCAAGACAACAACCATCTGCACGAACAGTTCGACGACGCTTGCAGCAGCATGGACTATCAGCTCGGAGACCGTGGCTGCGGTTACCCTTGACGCTGCATCACAGACAGGAGCTCCTGCGATGGTGTACTCAACGACGAAGCGGATGCACGAATGGCAAAACGTCATTTTTTCGGATGAATCCAGGTTCTGTTTACAGCATCATGATGGTCGCATCCGTGTTTGGCGACATCGCGGTGAACGCACATTGGAAGCGTGTATTCGTCATCGCCATACTGGCGTATCACCCGGCGTGATGGTACGGGGTCCCATTGGTCACACGTCTCGGTCACCTCTTGTTCGCACTGACAGCAATTTGAACAGTGGACGTTACATTTCATATGTGTTACGAAATGGCTCTGAGGACTATGGGACTTAACTTCTATGGTCATCAGTCCCCTAGAACGTAGAACTACTTAAACCTAACCAACCTAAGGACATCACACAACACCCAGTCATCACGAGGCAGAGAAAATCCCTGACCCCGCCGGGAATCGAACCCGGGAACCCGGGCGTGGGAAGCGCGAACGCTACCACGGGACCACGAGCTGCGGACGATGTGTTACGACCCGTGGCTCTACCCTTCATTCGATCCCTACGAAACCCTACATTTCAGCGGGATAATGCACGATCGCATGTTGCAGCTCCTATACGGGCCTGTCTGGATACAGAAAATGTTCGACTGCTGCCCTGGCCAGCACATTCTCCAGATCTCTCACCAATTGAAAACGTCTGGTCTATGGTGGCCGAGCAACTGGCTCGACACAATACGGCAGTCACTACTCTTGATGAACTGTGGTGTCGTGTTGAAGATGCATGGGCAGCTGTACCTGTACACGCCATCCAAGCTCTGTTTGACGCAATGCCCAGGCGTATCAAGGCCGTTATTACTGCTACAGGTGGATTTTCTGTGTGCTGATTTCTCAGGATCTATGCATCGAAATTGCGTGAAAATGTAATGACATGTCAGTTCTAGTATTACATATTTGTCCAATGAATACCCGTTTATCATCTGCATTTCTTCTTGGTGTAGCAATTTTAATGGCCAATAGTGTATTTTCCTTACATCGGTTAATGTCTACAATTAGGAATAAAACGTAGTTTGAGTCCATATATTGCTTAATTTTGGGACTTATCCAAGTTATTCGTGATCATTCCCCACTTGCTGTCAGACGAGTATTCGTCTAGTAAACAAGATGGAGGGCTCGCGGCCGCACTGACATTCGCCCCTTCCCCTTTTCTGAAGCAGTACAGGGAGAGCGTCCATAATTGACTCTCTGTTTTGAAAGGTGTTGGGCCGTATTTAAGGAATATGCTTCGAAAACGTAGTGAAAGTACCACAGAAACAGAGAAACCTCCACCACGCTGTTTCGAAAACGAAAATCTTTTCAAGAAATCGTAGAGACCATTGGCAGAGCTATCGGTACAGTGGAGGCTATTACGTACAGCTTTAAACAGAACAAAAGGTACGTAAATCAGTCAGCAACTGATCCATCTGCTGCTCTATCCGATGTTTATTTCTTTACACGTCAAGTTCCGTAGGGCCAAACTGAGGAGCAAATTTCCAAGGTCATGGAACGTGTCAGCACATTAAATTACATCATAAAAGTAATAACGAATAAAAATAAATGTTCATGAACCTGAAAAAAGTCAGTCCAATAGTTTAAGTAAACGCAGTCAACAATACAGTAAGAACAGCTTAATTTTTCAAGGAACTCCTCGACAGAATAGAAGGCGTGACCCATGAGGAAACTCTTCAGTTTCGATTTGAAAGCGCGTGGATTACTGCTAAGATTTTTGAGTTCGACTGGTAGCTTATTGAAAATGGATGCAGCAGTATACTGCGCACCTTTTTGCACAAGAGTTAATGAAGTCCGATCCAAATGCAGGTTTGATTTCTGCCGAGTATTAACCGAGTGAAAGCTGCTTATTTTTGGGAATAAGCTAATATTGTTAACAAGAAATGGCAGTAAGGAATATATATATTGACAGGCCAATGTCAAAATACCCAGACTCGTGAACAGGGGTTGACAAGAGGTTCGTGAACTTACACCACTTATTGCCCCAACCGCCTGTTCCTGAGCCGGCCGGCCGCGGTGGTCTCGCGGTACTGGGCGCTCAGTCTGGAACCGCGCGACTCCTACGGTCGCAGGTTCGAATCCTGCCTCGGGCATGGATGTGTGTGATGTCCTTAGGTTAGTTAGGTTTAAGTAGTTCTAAGTTCTAGGGGACTGATGACCTCAGATGTTAAGTCCCATAGTGCTCAGAGCCATTTGAACCATTTTTAGAACCGTTCCTGAGCCAAAAATATCCTTTTAGTATGGGAAGAGTTACCCCAAAATATAATACCATACGACATAAGCGAATGAAAATAACCAAAGTAGACTAATTTTCGAGTCGGACGGTCACTCACTTCTGATACCGTTTCAATAGTAAAAATGGCAGCGTTAAGTCTTTGAACAAGATTCTCAACGTGGGCTTTCCACGACAGCTTACTAGCTATCTGAACACCTAGAAATTTGAACTGTTCAGATTCACTAATCATATGCCCGTTCTGTGAAATTAAAACGTCAAGTTTTGTTGAATTGTGTGTTATATGCGAAAACGATAGCTACTTAGAGAAATCAAGAAAAATCAAAAACTAGCTACTGCACTTCAGATGCATACAGGAAAGTCTCTCACAGCATAAACTATACCAAATGTGCTGTACGAAGCTAGGTATGGAGACCGAACAACCCGTACGAAATCAAACTTGAGCAAAATCAAGAAATGGGGGCGCGCGGGCTGCATTTGCAGGAGAATGGGTTTGCTTTCTGGAAGATGGTTGTATTTACTGACGAGAGTCGATTTGGGCAACTCAAATGGGTGAGTAACAGTATGGAGAAAAAAGAATTGTGCACTTAAAGAGAGAAATATGACTGACTCAGGTGACATTTGAGGAGGTTCAGAATCTGTCTGGGGCTGCATTAGTGCAAATGGTGTGGGGGATTTGTGATTTATTGGTGGAATTATTGTCCACGAGTTTTACATAAACTTTCTAAAAAAACTCATCTATACAGTAGTGTAAATTACATGGATCTTTCTGAATATTGTATTTCCAAATACAGTAATGATCCACGAGATGCAGCTCCAGATACGAGGCTGTAGCTGTAACACAATACCCATTGCTGTGTGCCGTCAACACCACACCTTCTGACAGAGAGTTTGTGGAATGTACTCGACCAAAAATTAAAAATCATTGGATATCGAACAGGAATAATCTAAAGAAAGCTCTGTTAAAGTAGTGGCAATGCATAGGAGTTATAATGCAAACAACAGAGCCCCTGTCATGTTTGATTCCATGGGTATAAATGTGTCCCACGACCGTAATGTAATCCAGGACAGAAAGAAGGTCGTAATAGCATCTGTCTTTTTTTACTCCAGTGCAGATTTGGATTTCAACTGACAGCAGAGTTATCATCAGTGCGTCATAAGTAGCACTGATGATGATATCTACGTTGTCAGTTGAAATCTAGACCTGCAGTGCAGCAGAAGAAACAGATGAGATGCTGACCTTCTGTCTGCCCTGATCCAGCATCGGTCTGGTGAAATCCATGACTATGGCAATGCAAAGAGGAAAGGACGACTTACTAAGTACTAACCATAACAGTTCATGTTCAGAGTGTTATTTTCCGTGTTACAGATTTATACTTGTTTTGTATCCTAAGCTACCTAACTTTACTTTCGAATCTTTAGATATGTTGATGTAAATGAAAATGGCCGTTTCTTCGTTGTTTACTCCTTTCAGTGATCAATAAACACATCGACGTCCGTGCTGTGTTTTATTCCGACAATTTTCCACTATCTAGACGTTCTTAAACTTAAAGTCGTATATTGCAATATATACAGGGTGGTCCATTGATAGTGACCGGGCCAAATATCTCACGAAATAAGCGTCGAACGAAAAAAACTACAAAGAACGAAACTTGTCTAGCTTGAAGGGAGAAACCAGATGGCGCTATGGTTGGCCCGCTAGATGGCGCTGCCGGATATCAACTGCGTTTCTTTAAATAGGAATCCCCATTTTTATTACATATTCGTGTAGAAAGTAAAGAAATATGAATGTTTTAGTTGGACCACTTTTTTCGCTTTGTGATAGATGGCTCTGTAATAGTCACAAACGCATAAGTACGTGGTATCACGTAACATTCCCCCAGTGCGGACGGGATTTGCTTCGTGATACATTACCCGTATTAAAATGGACCGTTTACCAATTGCGAAAAAGGTCGATATCGTGTTGATGTATGGCTATTGTGATCAAAATGCCCAACGGGCGTGTGCTGTGTATGCTGCTCGGTATCCTGGACGACATCATCGCCGTGTCCGGACCGTTCGCCGGATAGTTACGTTATTTAAGGAAACAGGAAGTGTTCAGCCACATGCGAAACGTCAACCTCACAAGTGCTTTAGTTTTTTTTTTACTTCTTTTTTTTTTTTTTTACTTAATTTCAGTGAACGATGCTGGTGCTGCTTCTGGTTGTTTAAAGTTTTGTGGAATGACATTTATTATATTCTCTTGTTTTATTCAACTGAATCATTTAATCTTATATTTGCTGCTACGTTTAGAAAGCGATTGTTAGAATTACTTGCAGCTTGTGGAACATCAGTCACAACATTGTCATTTAGTTTAATTTTTATAGAATCTTGTACAGTGAGTGCCTGTCCTGTCTCCGATTTGACAGTGGCCCATATAGTTTTAATTTTACTATCTGCATTATTTACTTCCGTCAGGACATATGTACTTCTGGACATTTTAATGACTTGCCTTAAAATACTACAGTACCTTTTTTAGTACGCAAGTAATGTGAGATCTTGACTTTACCTAAATCTCCTTCTTCCTCTTACATGACATTTTTTAGTAATCCACAGATTGCTTGTTTCTTTAATGAATCTTTCAGATAATTTTTTAGTAAAGCAAGTTTCAAGTATTGACATAAACTTGACATTAGCATATCTTTCTACATGTTCGTCGTCCCATATCACCCCCTCTAGCTTACACTTAAAACATTGTATCCTGTCCTCATTACTCAGCCTCACTGCTTTGTGTGAACCTGCCACCAGACTGTAAGATACCGTACTGTTTATTTCTATTAACTGTACATGATGATCAGATAGTCCATTAGCAATTGGGTACAAATTCATTGTTTCAGCCTGAACACTGTTTAAACAAATGGTATCAGTGTCCTACTATTTTGATAGACACATTTGTAAAATTGACTACTGAAGTTAGATTGAAACATCCAAATAATAATTCTAGTTCATTTTTCCTGCCCCTATCTTTTAAGAAATTTGCATTGAAATCTCCGCAAACTACCAACAGTTTCTTCTTGTTTGACAGGTAGCTCAATAAGGCATGTAGATGTTTCATTCCATTGCATTGCATTAATACTTGTTGCACAGATAATGACTACGAAATTTCATAATGATGTGGAACGTGTCAGTTTAACATCAGGTTTCTTTACACGATATAATTACTTTTTTTACGATTAATACTTCGTATCCAAAAATTCCTCTTATGAGTAGAAGGGGTTGTCATTCAGAAATTCTTTTAATTTGTTTTTAAGTGCTGATTGGCTATAGTTAAAAGTTTCCTACATGTGATGTGTTGGCTGTTAGAATTATCAGGGAAGTATTCTGCAATGAAAACTCACAAGCACATGCTTCTAGGTCGTGCTCAACACAAAAACTATTTGTTTCAATATTTTTGACTTTGTGTCCAACTTTAACGCATATTGCGACCCCTCCTTTTTCCACGTTACCTCAACGCGAAAATGTTGCAAGTCTGTAATCCCTGATATCTGACTTCTCCATTCCTGTGGTTACACGGTGTTCAGAGAGGCACAGAATGTCTATCCCTTCAGAACTTTCCACATCCTCTAGGTATACAATAAGCTCATCCATCCTGCTTTTCAACTCCCTAGTCTTCAGTTGAAACAAATGAGTTTTATTTTTCTGGAAACTGTTACACATATTATGGCCTTGTACTGCTCTAATTTCAGTACTCTCTGACTCTAACGTAGAAAACGTGCCGCTCTGATTCCAGTACTCACAGGGATTTTGTCTCGTGTGCTTGTCGCACCCCTTACACTTTCTACAAGATGCTCAGGTAATCTCTCCTTCCGCCTCGTGTTCAGGTTCAGGTCACGATTACTGTATCACCATCTCCCAATCACAGCAACAGCCACGGCACAGATCTAAGACTTTGTTTCAGTTAAAAGCAATTCGCCCAGCTCTTTGTTCACACGACTGAGAGTCGTGTTAATCCAGGGCTGGTCATGTCGTTGCAAAACTTTTAATGCCATATTCTAAGTTGTTAGCCAGTCTGTTTCCTGCTCGCCATCAAAATCTCTATGCATGATCGCTATTTTCTTTGTCATCTGGCAAAGCTTGTCTCTGGGTTTCACGATGCTTGTGACTTGGTACTCTACTCCTAGCTTGTCCTGTAGCAATTGGCCTACACCTCTCCCTTGACTGCTCCCTAGCAGCTAGACTCTTTTCATTCTATGTGACTTTTCTACCGACCTAGCCTTCACCCCAAAAGTCGTTCCTGCGAGTCTGCCTCACCCTCTTAAGCTCAAACGCTGGTTGAGGCTCTTCCCCTATTTCAAGTAACAAGTGAAACTGATTACCAATCGGAATCTGAAATGTGGTTTCTGAGGTTTTCTCCTTTCGCTTATTACTTCACCTCACAGCTCCCAGCGTCTCTTTACCTCTTCAACCTTCCTAATTCAAAATATGACGTTTCTAATTCTGTCTCAAGTACGTGATCGACAATTCCGTGGAAGAGCCTCATCTGACACTTTTTTTAGCTTTCCCGCTGGATTCTCTCCAATGAAACACCAACCTACAGCCCTGGCATGTTTCTCCTATACCAATGGATCTACGGCAGCATCCACAGATGTCACATAAGACGCTTTTACACCAAACGAAAAGGCACTACGCCATACTTACAAATGTAATAAAGTTACAATCAGTGAACTCACCTTTCGTGAGTTGTGCAGCTAACTCCCAGGAGTCAGGCAGACGTAGAATAACACGATCGAAGTTCGTTGAATGTAGGTTCGTTGAACAAAGTGAATAAAGACTATAAAAGCACGGTATTTTCTAACAACACTCTTAAACCGATGCTATCAGGGATTGTTTAAAGCAATGTCATACATCCAAGACAACACGCAACGATTGTACGGCGAGCAGAAGTTAACACTTGTTTACAAACACACTGCCGAATCTCACTTAACGCACATGTTTTGAATCGCGGACGGTTCAAATGGCTCTGAGCACTATGGGACTTAACATCTGAGGTCATCAGTCCCCTAGAACTTAGAACTACTTAAACCTAACTAACCTAAGGACATCACACCGATCCATGCCCGAGGCAGGATTCGAACCTGCGACCGTAGCGGTCATGCGGTTCCAAACTGACGCGCTTAGAACCGCTCGGCCACACCGGCCGGCGAATCGTGGACGACACGAAACGAATGAAAAAACTGTATAACGCACGATATTTATAACAGCGTTGTATAACAAGACACAATCGAAAAATTATGGCGAGCGCCGGCCGGGGTGGCCGCGCGGTTCTAGGCGGTACTGTCTGGAGCCGCGCGACCGCTACGGCCGCAGGTTCGAATCCTGCCTCGGGCATGGATGTGTGTGATGTCCTTCGGTTAGTTAGGTTTAAGTAGTTCTAAGTTCTAGGCGACTGATGATCTCAGAAGTTAAGTCCCATAGTGCTCAGAGCCATTTGAACCATTTTTTACGGCCAGCCCTGTACTGCGTTCAAAACAACTCGTAACGCTGTGCCCACCGCTCTTGTGCACTGCAGTGCGTCCCGCTCAACGGGTGCCAACTGGCAGCTACAGATGGAAACCGAGACCACGGAACTACTGCGCTTACTTTGAATTTTGACGTTCGTTAATGGCTTCCATGTACGTCTGCTTATTCCGTAAAAGGAGCGGCTTTTTAACAGAGAAAGTTATTTAACAAATCTGGTGCCTGACTGTGTGTTTTCCCGAGTCTTCCTTCGTGTTTTCGTGCAGCCACGACCTTATGTAAGGTCACGGTCTGCAAGAGCTATATAATTGTACCATCACTCACAAATACTTTGCACATTTCGCAACGCCAGGAATATTATTATACGAGGTTGTGAAACGTTCCCTTAGAAAAATTGTACATGACTGTGCTTAAACTGACACACAATATTTTGTTAGCGCAACGCAATCTGACTTTCAATAATTCGTACAAAAGAATGGGCCCTGACTAACATTAAACTATACCTTTCACAAATCACTTACCTCACAAAAATCTTCGCTACTCAAGCTACTGCAATACAGCGAGCGCCACTACTGCCAGCTAAATAAAAGATTCAAACTACTGAAGGCACTAACTACTGATAGTGATAGTTAGCAAATGAAAGATTTTGATAGAGAACAAACAATGTATTTACCTCAATAGTATTCAAAACTCATAATGTATATAGAGTTCATGACATGCAGTCTTACAAATTTCAAAACTCCGCCATCTCTCTCCCTACATCCACCACTGCTGGCGGCTCACCTCCAACTGCGCAACGCTACGCGCTGTTCACAGCCAGCTGCCTAACACTACAATGGCAGACAACAATGCAAACTAGACACAGACTACACACAGCACAGCCAGTGATTTTCATACAGAGGTGGTGGCGTTACCAATAAAAAAACCTAAACAGCCCACTTACATAGCCCCCATGCTCCCCACAAAAAATTTTACAAATTGGGTTGGGCTGTGGCCAATACAGATTTGAAAATTTTTTTCATAATTACAATAACAAAGAAATCAAATGCACACACTTATTGATACAATGTTGGTCAAAAGCTCAAATTTTCTCACAGTCTATAAAGACAGTCCTGATCATTCATCACAGTGAAACTGCCGTTTCTTTTCTCAAAGTCTGAGCAGTAAAAGACAATGCACACGGAAGTAGTGGATTTCCATGCCGTCTTGAAGAAGTAGTGTTGTCCTTCCAACGGAAAGACAGTGCTGACTCTTGACATGCAGACAGGTAATGGGCCACAACAGAGCAAACCCACAGCGGAGTCAGTCGAAGTTTTGAAGAATATTGGTGGGTAGGTCATCACAGAGCAGACCCACTGTAGTCCTGGTAGAGATTGTGGTATTGGTGGGCCACCAGAGGTGCAGACCCACTGCAGTCCTTGTAGAAATAATGGTATTGGTGGGTCATCAAAGATGCAGACCCACTGTAGTCCTTGTAGAGATGGCCAGCAGCCATCTGTTGCGATTGTGCAGGTGCACATTCACCATCGAAGAGTCTTGCGGAGAATATAGCAAGTCCATAAACCACCACTTGTGCACTCACAAAGTTTTTGGAATTGTCCTTAGAACCGGCAATGCTGTTATCCAGTCCCTTGCTGAATTAGTAACACACGTGCAAACACTAACAGTCCCTACTTCTCACATATTGTCCATATACTATGACCAACAGAAACGTGTGCAGTGAAATGTAACTTACAAGTTAATAATAAGATGAACTCGTGTCAATTACAATTTTATAACATGAGAATACAATTACAAAGGTACAAAATACATCATTAAAGAACATAACAATACAGATAACATTTGTAGTACAGGCTTTACAAAAGAATCGAAATAAACATATACATCAGTGTTACAGGAATTATGACATGAGTACAAAAATAAAAGATCAGAATCACTTTCGAAACATCAACTTCACACATGAGCATTAAAACAAAACAGAATAAATAATGTGTAAGCATATTTATAAGGTAAATAACATATTATTAATGCCAATTATATTTGAGGATAACAGTATTCCTCATCATAGTGAATGTAGCCTAATATTAAAAGAAAAAAAAATTCTATGAAACTACACAGAGACAGGAAGAAAACAAATACACAAGGGTACACAAACACATAGTGGGATAACACCAATAGGAAAGGGCAGGGTTCGTTTTCAGTGTAACATGTTGTACTGCAGTCCAACACAAAACTTCATATATCTTTCCTCTTATTTCATCCTTTGTTTCCACCAAAAAAATTCTATCTAAGCATGCTTTCTGTATTTATATGTTCACACATTTCTTACCTCAACGTTTATATCCAAGAAAATCCTACCTAAACCTGTTTTCTGTACTTTTTTTCGTATAACTTCTGAATGCATTTCTTCCAATTCATCGCAACTCATTCTCTTAGAGGCTACCCCCTCTTAAGCTAACTTAAATCTACTGAGCTCAGATGCTAAACTAAGGGACGAGGCAATGCAGCAGCACATAACAAATTAACACAAACAGCAATGCAAAAAAAAATGGAAAATTGCAAATCAAGCTACAGTAAATATAAATTACCAAGCAATGCAACATTACAACTAATATGAGCCTATGTGCAGTAACAAGAAAAATAAGTCAGTAGTAAAACTAGCTTAACAGAGTAACACAATTTAAAATTCAGTAGCACTATGCCTGGCAAACAGCAGCAGCAAATATAAAAAATATAAAACTTATATCTATACATGACAAAGCTCAAGCAGAAAAGATATTACAGTAAAAACAACAATGCAGATAAGGGAAGTGTATATTCACATCTTAATGTCTATGTAAATTAAAGTGGTGCACCACAACAACTTATTGTAAAAGAAATATTACCATGTACTTGAAAAGAAAATTATGTGTCCAGTTACTGTTACTAGTCCCTTCTTATTGTTCTTTCCAAGTGCTCCTTTTTTAAAGAATGTGGATTACAAAATTATTATTTAATAGATCTGTTGACGGAAAGTGTTCACATTAGCAAATGCATTTAAGTTTATTTTATAAAACTAATGCTGTAACACAGCTGGAAAACAGGTATCAAATGAAATAAGCAATTACGCAAACCAAAGCATAAAAATATCATTCAATAATCATGTGACATTTCATAAGTTAGTAGAAATTCTCTCAACTCTCGTAGAAAGACGTTTGTCGTAATCAGGTGTGCAGATGTAAAAATATTTCTCGTCATTTCATTAGGCATTTCAGTAAATATCATAAATTACGAGCTCCACAGTATGCTTTCAACAAGGAAATGTCAATAGTGAGGATAATGGCCTCCCCCTTTTTTTTTTTTTTTCGACCTGTGCTTCCGGAAAGGCACACCTTAATGGCTTGTTCTCCAGGTGTCTGACACAGCGGTGTGCCGACGACGCACGTGCAGGTGGTCACTTAACTTTCTTACGGAAGTATTTACGACAGCAGTTTCCGCTACAGTGACAGTCTCACATAAAAATATTTCACAGGTCAAGAATTAGCGTTGCAAATCTGTAGAAAGAAAATCCTATAAATATAAGTGTCCAAATAAAATATTCGTCAGCATTGTGATACAGTCACGCATTTACGCACATTTCATAACTCTTAAAGCACGATTCTTGGTTTCCAACATACTTCTTATTCCTCATATATGGTAGCATCATCTTATTGATCATAAACATATCTCAACAGCATAGTACACATCGTCGTTGTAATAATAACATCACAACACCTCAGTCAAATCTCAAAAACGTCGTATCTTTCTGCAATAATTTCAAAACCTAAAAAAAATTCTCTGCTCATTTCAATAGTGTCATCTACCTCAAACGTACTTTAAAATCATGCTCCCTTACCAAATATATCATTCAAAGCTCTCATAGTATCACAATGGTTCCGAAAAAATATGAGCATTTCACAAAGTACAGACAAAATACAATTTCATAAGTGTGAAGTTATCCAACTGTGTAATTGCGTAAACATCTGTCACTGATGTAATAAAAAAAGTTTATCTCTCAGTTACATGATCAGATAGCTGTGTAATTTGTGTGTTAGAGAAATATGGTACCGATGTGTAAAGTTGTATAAGAAAATACCATATTAGCTAGGGTTCCTTGTGGTTGCCACACACATGGTACACAAAGTAAGCGTGTACCCCCCTGAGGATAAATGTAATTATACTCTCAGGTGCTACAGATTACAGCAATGGAATGAAATGTATCACGGAAAACTTTCTTTGTAATTCAAAAATCTTTAAAAATAAATGTTTTAAGTACAAAATTAATCACTCAAATACGTGTACTGTAGCGCTAAATGTGCGTCTTGTTGCAACATAATCTGTGTGGAAGTGTCGTAGTTATCGTCCTCCGAAAGCTAAGTTCTGCAGAAGTCAATGTACTTACCTTATGATAAACAAAAGTGAAATGGTTTGCATATAGATATCTTAGTTATTACGCTTATTGCCGTGATGAGGAAAGTACTGTGCTGTAACGTATTGTTGTGCTACGGAAAAGGCAGTCTCATTGTAGCTATACCACAAAAGTTACTACTAAAACCTGTTTTACTTTCCAGAATAAAACAGAAAACTGTGCAGATATAAAACAGAAACACTGCAAAAGCAACATTGTAAATTGTCACTCATTAGTAGCGTCGTGATAAAATCGTGTAGCTGTCACATAAACTAACCACTGTGCCATCTGGTATCTCACTGAAAGTACTTTAAATCCAGAATATATTTTCAAGTAAACCAAAATGTTGCATTAAAATCTCATTGGCAGTACTGGTAAATGTTCTAAGTATGTAAGCCTTAAAGTCGTTCCTTAATCGTGCAACTAACAAGCAAGAATGTACACACACAATAACGCTGTGACGTCTGTTCACTATAACAATGCATTCGTCATTTCTGTTTAAATAAGTTCTCTTGGTTCTTGATTGGATATTTAACTTCAACATTGTTGTATGTTAACAGATTCTAAGTCTGACAAAGCATATTAGAAATGTGAAGTGAAAAATTTTATGGCAAAGACAAAGTTAAAAAGCAGATTATCTTTCAATAAACGGTTTTAAATGTGAAATGTGGTGTAAACCTTTACTCTTCCTAGTACGCAGAGTTTCAACTTTAACGCAATTATCATGTGGTATACGTCGGTAAAGGATACTGGAATTTTTCTCAAGGTTAGCGTCTATGTTATTTTTCTCTGAGCCACCTGGCGCACGCGGCTGCCTGCTGTGCGAGTCATTGTCTGCTCCCTTGTTGGCGCGTGTCGTTATTGGGATTAGGAGACCTAACTTCTACAAATTCGCTATGCCGAGAGGGCCCAGCTGTGTTAGAACCCCGCCAGTTCTGATGAAATTGACGTCTGTCGTTATGATTATATCGTCTGTCGTCATGTCGGTAGATTCCATAGTTTCTTCCTTGTCGGTCACGTAGTGGAGAATTTCTCCCTGAGTCGTAACTGCGCGCTGGTCCGTTGCGTCTAAAGTTATTCTGCCTCCCTTGATAGTATTTATTTTGGTTCCCATATTGTCTGTTTCTCTTATTGTCTCTGTGATAGTCATTACCACGGAGAGGTGATCTTTCCCTGTAGTTGTTATTCTGCCAACGGTCGTCATACGGGTGGTGTCTGTTTTGGTCACGATATGTGTTGTGAGAATAGCCTTGTCGTGTCCAGTTATTACTTCTTTCATCGCAGAATTGCGACGGATGTGACCTGTAATTGTTGTGTTTCTGGTTTCGCGTTCCGCGATTGTCAGTGTCAATTTCTAATTCTTGTAAAAGTCCCTGAAATGCTTCAATGTCGTCTTTGCAACGTCCTGCCAAAATAATATGTCGTAAATGTTCAGGCAGTTTGATTAAGCAAATGCGGATGAGTTCTGAGGGGTTGTATGGGTTTGAAAGATACTGATTCTTATGCAACATGTCTTCAAAATATTTCATACGACTGGAAAATTCAGATTGTTCGAAACGTTTCATCATTATGATGCTATGTTTTACTCGGTCTTGTGTGGCTTGAGACCAATATGCTGAGAGGAAGGCATGGTAAAACTCTCCTTCACTGTGGCAATCGTGAATTACCGATCGCATTCTTACAGCTGGTTCATTCTCCAAGTAGCCACACATAAATTCTAATCTGTGTTCTAACGACCAGTTGGGATGAAAACAATGCGAGAAGTGATGGAGCCATGCTTGTGGATGAATGTCGTTGCCAGAATTCTTAAATGTTTTGAAGTTACGTGTAGTAATGAACAGCTTATAGTCAAAATCATCATGTCGGCGAGTCGCATGTCGGTCATTGTTACGTCGTGTCGGCTGTTCAATCTCAAAATTCGGTGCACATTGCCAATTTCTTTCATAATTTCCGAAATGCGCTGTGTTATTATTTTGTGGTTGTTCCGTATTTCTATGTCCCTCTTCCCATATTGGGGCGCGAGTGTTCTCTGAAATACGTAATTCTTGTACTACTTGTGCCAATTGATCTTGCACTTCCCGGATTTCTCTTTTGTACTGTGTATTGATTTGATTTTGATTTTGTTTGAATTTTCTAATTTGTTCATACTCTTCTGTGTCAGTGAAGGTTACGGGTCTTGTGTCATTCAGATCATCATCTACCTTTGTAGATAAGTTAGTGACCTGATCCGAAAGTTCGGCTACTTTCTCCGATAGTGTACTTATTTCCTCCATGTGTCTTTCTGAACCAATTTTCAGGGTATCTACCGTGTCCTTTAAGTTTTCCTGAGTTCTTGCAAGTTGCGTAACCGAATCGGTAGATGAAACTGAGTCAATTTTAGCTTGCAAGGTCTCATGATTTTCATGAACAATAGTTTGCAGTTCTTTTATGGCTGCTTTGTGATTCTGTAATACATTTTCATGACGCGAAAAAATAGGTTGGAAATGCTCACAAATTTGTGTTTTTACGTCATTACAGACCTTTTGACATTTCGATTCGATGTTATGTAACTCAGTGGTTAAATCTTCATGTGATTGTTCAAGTGTAGTGTCTAACTTTTGAAGATTTTGTTCCATTGTGTCTAACTTATTGAGATCTTGTTCCACTGTGTCTAACTTTTTGAGATTTTGTTCCACTGTGTCTAACTTTTTGAGATTTTGTTCCACTGTGTCTAACTGTTGCTGTGTTTGTCTCTGGTGTTGTTCCATTATGTCTAACTTTTGAAGCTTTTGTCCCATTTGTTGCATTAATTGTAATAACAATGCACTGGTGTCTGAAACATGTTCCTCAGTGCTTTTCGGCAGTGAATTTGCACCGGCAACATTCACATTTTGACAAGCGGAAAATGTGTCTTGACTCATTTGAGAAAACGGTGAGAACCCAAAACCTGAGTCTACAGTATTTGCAAAATTGTGTTCTGTCATTTCGGATTCCTGAGGCGAGCTGTTGCCGACCGATCGATCGATAATGCTTCCCTCTTCACTAATTGTTTCACTGTCCACGCCATTGTTTGCCGCCCTCTCCATTTCCCTATGCACAATTACCAAATTACTACTTTGAACATCAGTTAATTCATTACTCGGTGGCGCTAACACACTGCTTTCATTTTCACTGTCATTTCTCAGTTTACTTTGGAGCCTAGTATTACGTTTTTCACACGCCATTATTGTCACAGTATTTCACACGACAACACAGAAAAACACAATTTGAAGATCAAAAATAAGAGAACACATTAACATAGCACTGAAAATAATATCTAGTTAATTGCAGCTGCGAAATACTTGGTGCAAATCTACATGCATGCCACAACTGTTTTACTGTACAACAATGAAAGTCTGCAACTACAAAGGAGATTTTCTCTACAATTACGCGCTAGCAATAAACAAAATCTACACTAATTACACAAACTACAACAAAAAATCAGAAGATTCCAGTGAGGTATCCTCGGCTAAGGGTCGACATATGAAACGTTCCCTTAGAACAATTTATACGTGACTGTGCTTAAACTGACACAGAATATTTTGTTAGCGCAAAGCAATCTGACTTTCAATAATTCGTACAAAAGAATGGCCCTGACTAACATTAACCTATACGTTTCACAAATCACTTACCTCACAAAAATCTTCGCTACTCAAGCTACTGCAATACAGCGAGCGCCACTACTGCCAGCTAAATAAAAGATTCAAACTACTGAAGGCACTAACTACTGATAGGCATAGTTAGCAAATGAAAGATTTTGATAGAGAACAACCAATGTATTTACCTCAATAGTATTCAAAACTCATAATGTATATAGAGTTCATGACATGCAGTCTTACAAATTTCAAAACTCCGCCATCTCTCTCCCTACATCCACCACTGCTGGCGGCTCACCTCCAACTGCGCAACGCTACGCGCTGTTCACAGCCAGCTGCCTAACACTACAATGGCAGACAACAATGCAAACTAGACACAGACTGCACACAGCACAGCCAGTGATTTTCATACAGAGGTGGTGGCGTTACCAATAAAAAAACCTAAACAGCCTACTTACAGTTGGAACTTAAATAGTGGCAGCTATTTATTCACAGCCGATACAAAAGAGTTACATGTTTGCACCTGTTACTGTCCTCCAAAGTAGTCACCAGTGTTGTGTAGAACCCGTTGCCAGCGACGTGGAAGGCGTAGTATACCGTTAGCAGAGCCTGTTGAGTGGATGGTGCGAAT
Source organism: Schistocerca piceifrons (assembly GCF_021461385.2). Taxonomy (NCBI): domain Eukaryota; kingdom Metazoa; phylum Arthropoda; class Insecta; order Orthoptera; family Acrididae; genus Schistocerca; species Schistocerca piceifrons. The sequence goes on from NC_060145.1 coordinate 18,355,835, forward strand.
GGAGTGTTCTATTGCCTGTCGAATCTCTGGCACAGTTCTGAAGCGAACGCCACGATGTGGTTCATTCATCTTCGGAATCAAATCAAAGTCACAAGGACTTAAGTGCGGGGAGTATGGTGGATGGTACAGTACTTCCCAGTCCCATCGACCGAACAGAGCAGCCACAGCTTGGCTGTATGCGCCAGCGCATTGTCGTGCAAAATGATGGGTGGGTTGCGCAGGAAGTGTCGCCGCTTCTTTCGCAAAGCTGGTCGCAGGTGATACTCCAAAAACGAACAGTAATACTGTGCATTGACTGACTGCCGTCGAGGAACGTAATGGGTTGGGATAACACCATCACAGTCGTACACGAAAATCGCCAAAACTTCCATCATACTGGAGCTCTGACGCACTTTCGACTTTCGCGGCGACCCATAATGACGCTATTCGTTGGATTGGCGTTTCAGTTTTGACTCGTACGATGTGGCCCATATCTCATCCAGTATTACGATACGGCGTAAGAAAGCCTCTCCTTCGCACTCATAGCGCTCCAAGTGCATCTGAGCGGCGTCGTAACGCATCCATTTCTGCATTTCCGTCGTGCGGAACCCATCGTGATGCAATTTTTCGCATGCCCAGGTGTTCCTTCAGGATGCGAAGCACAGTCGTATGCGCTAATCCAGTTTCGTGGGCGAGCTCACGAATCGTACGGGGTCGATCACTGTCCACTAACGCGGCAACAGCATGCACTTCTTCAGAGACGCTAGGACGACCTGCCCGATGCATGTCTGCCACTGTTTGCGACCTTCGTCGAAGACTTTTACCCGACGTGCCACTGTTCTGTACGGAAATGGCGATTCCTCGCACGCCTCTTGAAGACCTTGATGACACTGTCGTGCTGTACGACCTCTGGCACATTCAATCTTGATCCAACTCCGTTGTTCCTCTTTCGAAAACACAGTGGCACACCGTTACGTTAGACCGCTCGCTCACAACTGACTGTGCTTCCCTCGATTGTCCACACGCCGGTGACGTGGGACGGGCGAGTCCATTTGCTGGGAGGTAAGGCAGGAATGTCAACAACGTGTGCTATCAACGACAATAGTAGATTCCATTGCATAGTGTCTCGACAGCAGTATTGCCACTGTTTAAGTTCCAACCTACGTACGTTACGTGATTTTTTTGATTGTTTCGTTTAATGCTATGAACAGCCGTGAACATTATTCTTGACTTTTTAATTATTTAAAAAACTTAAATATAAAAAGTTTCAGTTTTTATTACCACTATATTTTAAATGTTAAGTGTACAGCCTCCTTCACAACAAAGGCTAAGAAGCTGTGGAAGTACGCCATTAATAGAGCATCTTGTTCTTTGGTAGAATTAATCAAATCAGTAGCTGACGTAACGTCAGATGTAAAGACATGTATCCGCCATCTCGTCTGTAGTGAAGCTTATATTCGGCAAGTTCCATGTGAATGATGCAGACCTTTATGCTGTAATGTGTAGAAAAGAACTATTCGTCAAGGAAGTAAAATGTAAAGGCCTTGTATATAACGTAAAATCGTCTGTAAACACGAAATTCATAAGTATTTTGTATTATTAGCGGATAAACATGCAAAATTTGTTCAAGAAATCCCCGCTGCTGTCTGAAGATGGGTTCACGCTTGAAACTAATTATGTCGAAACAAAGCATTCACTCAGACAGGGTGGCTGGTTGCAATTTCTATTAAGCTGAGGTGCTCTAAAACTATTATGGATAACATAACTCTGTTGTAACCCAGAAATTTATCTCAATGACCTCCAGCTATTTTGAATGCATCTATGAACTACAAGAGGAACTATATTGTCATCGGTGCACTACCAGCCTCTAGACTATATCAAACGAGGCGAAAACTTAAAAATACGATTCCAAATTTCAAATCAGCACCCAGAAGGAATCCGCTAGATGGATGACAGCCTGGACCTCGCCGGCCAAATACGTGGCTACGTATATTTCTTTCACCATCAGGATTCGAACCGGTTACCACGGAACTTGACGTCACAGCGGTAACCGACGCTGCCTTCTCGACTAGGGGTTCAGGTCTCCCCAGTAAACAATTCCCAGGAGAACGGTTTTCCTAACGTAACATACGAGGCGTTGTTTACTCATGTGTCGGTCGCCTGCTTCAGTGTAAGTACGAGGTGCATTCAAGTCCTAAGGCCTCCGATTTTTTTCCTAATTAACTACTCACCCGAAATCGATGAAACTGGCGTTACTTCTCGACGTAATCGCCCTGCAGACGTACACATTTTTCACAACGCTGACGCCATGATTCCATGGCAGGGGCGAAGGCTTCTTTAGGAGTCTGTTTTGACCACTGGAAAATCGCTGAGGCAATAGCAGCACGGCTGGTGAATGTGCGGCCACAGAGAGTGTCTTTCATTGTTGGAAAAAGCTAAAAGTCACTAGGAGCCAGGTCAGGTGAGTAGGGAGCATGAGGAATCACTTCAAAGTTGTTATCACGAAGAAACTGTTGCGTAACGTTAGCTCGATGTGCGGGTGCATTGTCTTGGTGAAACAGCACACGTGCAGCCCTTCCCGGACGTTTTTGTTGCAGTGCAGGAAGGAATTTGTTCTTCAAAACATTTTCGTAGGATGCACCTGTTACCGTAGTGCCCTATGGAACGCAATGGGTAAGGATTACGCCCTCGCTGTCCCAGAACATGGACACCATCGTTTTTTCAGCACTGGCGGTTACCCGACATTTTTTTGGTGGTGGTGAATCTGTATGCTTCCATTGAGCTGACTGGCGCTTTGTTTGTGGATTGAAAAATGGCATCCACGTCTCATCCATTGTCACAACCGACGAAAAGAAAGTCCCATTTATGCTGTCGTTGTGCGTCAACATTGCTCGGCAACATGCCACACGGGCAGCCGTGTGGTCGTCCGTCAGCATTCGTGGCACCCACCTGGATGACACTTTTCGCATTTTCAGGTGGTCATGCAGGATTGTGTGCACAGAACCCACAGAAATGCCAACTCTGGAGGCGATCTGTTCAACAGTCATTCGGCGATCCCCCAAAACAATTCTCTCCACTTTCTCGATCGTGTCGTCAGACCGGCTTGTGCGAGCCCGAGGTTGTTTCGGTTTGTTGTCACACGATGTTCTGCCTTCATTAAACTGTCGCACCCACGAACGCACTTTCGACACATCCCTAACTCCATCACCACATGTCTCCTTCAACTGTCGATGAATTTCAATTGGTTTCACACCACGCAAATTCAGAAAACGAATGATTGCACGCTGTTCAAGTAAGGAAAACGTCGCCATTTTAAGTATTTAAAACAGTTCTCATTCTCGCCGCTGGCGGTAAAATTCCATCTGCCTTACGGTGCTGCCATCTCTGGGACGTATTGACAATGAACGCGGCCTCATTTTAAAACTATGCGCATGTTTCTATCTCTTTCCAGTCAGGAGGAAAAAGATCGGAGGCCTTAGAACTCGAATGCACCTCGTAGGACAGTGGGAGGTAAGAGGCTCTCGCGCAGGAAACACAACAGGGCAGCGCCGGTAAGAGGTTATGAATAACTCAAGTATGGGCGACGGAGCGGCTGGGAGCGGTGGTGGGTGCACAGTGAAGCCCCCCCTCCCGCTCCCCCCCCCTCCCCCCCGTTTACTGTGCGCTCGCCCCGCCGCTGCATGTTACTGGCTGCGGCGCCGCCGCTGCATCTGGAACAACAGGAAGGTGTTCCAGTTCCCCGCCTGTCTGTGAGCAAGTAGCGTTCCCTTACTACAGAATAGTCGCGAAGTCTTAATTACCATAGAGAAAAAATAAAACTGAGACCGTGAAACTTAATGCCCCGTGTATACATAATATGGTGCTGAGCCACATTCTTTTCGTTAAAAGAGATTCTTTCTGAAATTTCATTGTAGTGCTGTGCAGGGGCAGAGACTGTAATACCATCCCCGTCACAGTCATCGTGTAAAGCAGCCCATTCACAGCCGGACCGGTCCGCCGACCGACCTCGTGTCCGAAGTTGGGGTGCGTCGCCTCCACCGGCGAGCCGCTACCTGCCTGCTGAGCCGCGGCCCCAGCTTAGGCCGGCCGCTTCCTCCTAGGCCCAGCCCACACTCCCTCGGTACGGTGTCCGACTCTGTGTTATTCACTACTTCTTTCGTTGTCACTGCTCTTCGCTGCTTTTATGATAACGTCGTTCGAGGAAAACAAAGACTTTTGGGCGTGTTTCATTAATATGTACAGAGAATGGCCATGTTTGTGGGAGATAAAATCGAAGGACTACTCCAATAGGAATATGAGAAACAAAGCCTACGAAGTTCTTATAGCTAAGTGCAAAGAGATCAATCGTGCAGCAGACAAGGCGTTTGTTATTAAAAAAAAATTTGTTCTCTACGAGCGTCTTTCCGGTGACAGTTTAGAAAAATACGGGACGAGAAATCAGCAACTGGAAGCGCTGCTGAGAACGCGCCAGAACCGACGCTTTGGTACTACGGTCTGCTGCAGTTCACCCTGGATCGAGAAGAGGTGCGATGTGGGGTATCTTCACTAACACAGGGGAGGACCCTGGAGGATGAACAGACTGAGGAAGTAAATTATGAGTCAGATACTGATGTTGTAAGTATACAAACGCTTTTGTTTATTAAGCATACAAAGTATAAATAAATGTTGCTCTGGACATAAACTCTAAATGATCAAAGTTTCTTGAAATTCTAATTCATTAACGTCACTGAAATATTGCTTGTATTTTCCTCGCACTTCCTCTGCAGTAACTGTGCTGGTTTGTCGTGTCGTATCGAGCCTTAACATTTGTTGACTACCTCACTGCAAGTTTTTATCTGTAAGGTATACAATTTGTGAGTTATTGCAATCAGCGGCAGTATGAATGTAATTAGATCTTTTCTTCCTCAAAAAGTTGTGCATAACTGTACATTCATGAACGATTCCATAAACAGTTTTTACGTCAACCGCTATTGGCGTTAATAACACTCTAAATCTGTTTGCCATTATTCCAAAAGCATTCTTAACTACCCGCCGAGCTCTGCTAAGCCTATAATTGAAGATCTTTTTCTCCCTTGTTAAGTTCCTTTGAGGATACGGTTTCATTAAATTCGGCATCAAAGAGAAAGCTTCATCACCTACGAACACAAATGGCACTGTAGAAAAAAATGGTTCAAATGGCTCTGAGCACTATGGGACTTAACTACTGAGGTCATCAGTCCCCTAGAATTTAGAACTACTTAAACCGAACTAACCTAAGGACATCACACACATCCATGGCCGAGGCAGGATTCTAACCTGCGACCGCGCGGTTCCAGACTGCAGCGCCTAGAACCGCTCGGCCACCCCGGCCGGCTGGCACTGTAGAGTCCACTCCTTCCAGATAAACGGGATCTGGTACATTTAGTGTTCCAGATACTAGTGAAGTGTAGAAGTCTGTAAGCTTTAGAATACCACCATCTCACACTCGACAATTCGTACCGGTGTGAACATATATAAACTCGTAGTTTGCATTTACAACAGCGAAAAGGACAACACTGAAAGTACCTTTGTAATTATAGTAATAGGAGCCAATAGCCACAGGCTTTTTAATCAGGACATGCTTATCATCCGATGCCCCTAAACAGTTTTCAAAATTCCGTAGTTCTTTAAACTGACGAGCAACGTTTCATCCGTCTTCTTGAGATGAAGTAGTCTGAAATTAAAATTGATACAATTACCGAAATGCACGATTAAGTGGCAAAGTTGCACAAACAATGAAAACACTGCATACGTTTGATGCAGACATTCTGCTTTCCAGGTGAACCTGTCACAGGAGCTAGCTTAATGTGGAAGCCTAGCAGCTGCAACGCCCACTACAGGGAAAAAGAGATGTGGTCGAACTCAGGAGAGAACATCATGGACGAAAAAGAGATCTCAGTTAGCAGATAGTGTGTCCCAGTACCTGCAGGCTGATGACTCTACCCCTGACAATGATGCCAAAATGTGGGTCTCGAGATTCAGGCAGTTACTGATAACGAACAAAAGGACATTGCAAAAAAAATTATTTCGGATGTACTCTTTTTGGCAAAGAGGATCAAATTAAGTTGTGATTTCCAAATTTTTAAGCCTCACTCAAATCCGTATATGTATGTAATGCAATCTCCACCACAGTTTCCACTCCCATACGGTGCAATACAATTGCAACACCATAGTAGAATATACGAAACAGGCATGCATCAACAAGCTACACAACTGCAACCCCATGGAAGAACAGTTGATGCAGGCGCATGTAAGCCATCGACAAGTCCTAGTCAGCAACATTAACTATATTACTGATTGTATTTTACAACAATAAAGATGAATTTCACTAAGAAACAGCATCAGTTTCCAATAACAATTTTCCCTAAAGCAACCCTATACGTTTTAGTCAAATTTATATGTCAATTCTGACTTTGCCAACTAAATATTTCATTTGTGTGTACCAAACACGTTTCGTCTATTCATGCTAGGCATTCTGAGTGCTCAATAACAGAAAGAAAATTAGATAATTATAAATATTCTGAATAGAAAATTATTTTCTTTATATTACACTACTTTGTATTTCAAAACTTCTTTTCTGAGGTCACGGTTATTTTTAGGTGATCTTGCATATTTAGTGCACGCTGAATTGAAAAATGTAACTCACTTTGCTTAATCGTGTCAGATTTCGTCCCTACCTAAATTTTCAGGTAGTGGCCTATTAGGTATATAAGCGATTCAAGCTTTCGAAATTTTTAGGTTTGTCACAAGGCAGAATTATTTCCATGTCATATTGCAGTAAGCTGTAAACCAGCATGACTTAAGTTTCCTGAGTGACAGCAGTATTGTTATAAAATGAATCGAAAGTGCAAGAATTGTCCTGACCGATTTTGCTGCATAGTGAATAAGTCATTAACCCACACTAGAAGTTAAACACCACTCCTTTTGTGACGAAAATCTATCTTTAATTCTTTGGAGCTACAGCATCTAATAAGCAAGACCTTCCCTTTCATCTGGTTTGCACAACGTTAAGGCACAAGCCCTCTTGAATCCTCAGAAAATTCCACTTTCACTGCTGTACGTTAAAGTTGGTTTGATGAGGTTCTATATGATGGCAGCGAACAAAGAAACTGGGGTTTTACTTGTAAGTAGGCTGTTTAGGTTCTTTTATTGGTAACGCCACCTCTGTATGAAAATCACTGGCTGTGCTGTGTGCAGTCTGTGGCTGCTTTGCATTGTTGTAATACTCGCCATTGTAGTGTTAGGCAGCTGGCTGTGAACAGCGCGTAGCGTTGCGCAGTTGGAGGTGAGCCGCCAGCAGTGGTGGATGTGGGGAGAGAGATGGCGGAGTTTTGTAATCTGTCATGAACTGCTATATATATTATGACTATTAAGGTAAATAATTTGTTTGTTCTCTATTAAAATCTTTCATTTGCTAACTATGCCTATCAGTAGTTAGTGCCTTCCGTAGTTTGAATCTTTTATTTAGCTGGCAGTAGTGGCGCTCGCTGTATTGCAGTAGTTCGAGTAACCAAGATTTTTGTGGGGTAAGTGATTTCTGAAAGGTATAGTTTAATGTTACTCAGGGCCATTCTTTTGTAGGGACTTTTGAAAGTCAGATTGCGTTGCGCTAAAAATATTGTGTGTCAGTTTAAGCACAGTCATGTATAAATTGTTCAAAGGGGACGTTTCATATGTCGACCCTTAGCCGAGGATACCTCACTGGAATCTTCTGATTTTTTTCTTGTAGTTTGTGTAATTAGTGTAGGTATTGTTTATTGCTAGCGCGTAATTGTAGAGAGAATCTCCTTTATAGTTGCAGACTTTCATTTTTGTACAGTAAAACAGTTGTGGCATGCATGTACATTTGCACCAAGTATTTCGCAGCTGCGCTTCCAATTAACTACATATTATTTTCAGTGCTATGTTAATGTGTTCTCTTATTTTTGCTCTTCAAATTGTGCTTTTCTGTGTTATCGTGTGAAATATTGTGACAATAATGGCGTGTGATAACGTAACACTAGGCTCCAAAGTAAACTGAGAAGTAATAGTGACGACGAGCGTAGCTTGCCAGCACCACTGTGTAATGAATTAACAGACGTTCAAAGTAGTAATTTGGTAACTGTGCATAGGGAAATGGAGCGGGCTGCAAACAATGGCGTAGACAGTGAAACAGGTAGTGAACGGGGAAGCATTATCGATCGATCGATCGGCAACAGCTCTCCTCAGGAATCCGAAATGACAGGACACAATTTTGCAAATACTGTAGATTCAGGTTTTGCGTCCTCACCGTTTTTTCAAATGAGTCAAGACACATTTTCCGCTTGTCAAAATGTGAATGTTGCCGGTGCAAATTCACTGCCGAAAAGCACTGAGGAACATGTTTCAGACACCAGTGCATTGTTATTACAATTAATGCAACAAATGGGACAAAAGCTTGAAAAGTTAGACACAATGGAACAACACCAGAGACAAACACAGCAACAGTTAGACACAATGGAACAACACCAGAGACAAACACAGCAACAGTTAGACACAGTGGAACAAAATCTCAAAAAGTTAGACACAGTGGAACAAAATCTCAAAAAGTTAGACACAGTGGAACAAAATCTTAAAAAGTTAGACACAATGGAACAAAATCTTCAAAAGTTAGACACCACACTTGAACAAACACGTGAAGACCAGAATGAGATTTTCACTCTGCAGCGGAGTGTGCGCTGATATGAAACTTCCTGGCAGATTAAAACTGTGTGCCCGACCGAGACTCGAACTCGGGACCTTTGCCTTTCGCGGGCAAGTGCTCTACCAACTGAGCTACCGAAGCACGACTCACGCCCGGTACTCACAGCTTTACTTCTGCCAGTACCTCGTCTCCTACCTTCCAAACTTTACAGAAGCTCTCCTGCGAAACTTGCAGAACTAGCACTCCTGAAAGAAAGTGAAGTGAAGATTTAACTACTGAGTTACATAACATTGAATCGAAATGTCAAAAAGTCTGTAATGACGTAAAAACACAAATTTGTGAGCATTTTCAACCTATTTTTTCGCGGCATGAAAATGCATTACAGAATCACGAAGCAGCCATAAAAGAACTGCAAACCATTGTTCATGAAAATCATGAGACCTTGTGGGCTAAAATTGACTCAGTTGCATCTACCGATTCGGTTACGCAACTTGCAAAAACTCAGGAAAACTTAAAGGACACAGTAGATTCGATTTCAACACAAATGGACACTCTGAAACTTGGTTCAGAAAAACACACTGAGGAAATAAGTACACTATCGGAGAAAGTAGCCGAACTTTCGGATCAGTTCACTAACTTATCTACGAAGGTAGATGATAATCTGATTGACACAAAACCGGTAGTCTTTAATGACACAGAAGAGAGCGAAGAAATTAGGAAACTGAAACAAAGTCTGAATCAAATTAATACGCAACACCAAAGAGAAATCCGGGAAGTACAAGATCAGTTGGCACAAGTAATACAAAAATTACAAATTTCAGAGGACACTCGCGCTCCAACACGGGAAGAGGGACTTAGAAATACGGAAAAGCTGCAAAATAATAACACAGGGCATTTCGGAAGTTATGAAAGAAATTGGCAATGTGCACCGAATTTTGAGATGGAACGGCCGACACGACCTAACAATGACGGATATGCGACTCGCCGACATGATGATTTTGACTATAAGCTGTTCATTACTACACGTAAATTCAAAACATTTAAGAATTCTGGCAACGACATTCATCCACAAGCATGGCTCCATCAATTCTCTCATTGTTTTCCTCCCAACTGGTCGTTAGAACACAAATTAGAATTTATGTGTGGCTACTTAGAGAATGAACCAGCTGTAATGCGATCGGTCATTCACGATTGCCACAGTGAAGGAGAATTTTACCATGCCTTCCTCTCAGCATATTGGTCTCAAGCCACACAAGACTGAGTAAAACATGGCATCATAATGATGAAACATTTCGAACAATCTGAATTCTCCAGTCTTGTGAAATATTTTGAAGACATGGTGCACAAGAATCAGTACCTGTCAAACCCATACAGCCCCTCAGAACTCATCCGCATTTGCTTAATCAAATTACCTGAACGTTTACGACATATTATTTTAGCAGGACGTTGCAAAGAAGACTTTGAGGCTTTTCAGGGACTGTTACAAGAACTGGAAATTGACACTGACAATCGGGGAACATGGAAACAGGAGCACAACAATTACAGGTCACATCTGTCACAATTCCGTGATGAAAGAAATAATAACTGGACACGACAAGGCTATTCTCACAACACATATCGTGACCAAAACAGACACCACCCGTATGACAACCGTTGGCAGAGTAGTAATAATTACAGGGAAAGATCACCTCTCAGCGGTAGTGACTATCACAGAGACAATCAGAGAAACAGACAATTTGGGAACCAAAATAATTATTATCAAGGGAGACAGAATAACTTTAGACGCAACGGTCCAGCGCGCAGTTACGATTCAGGGAGAAATTCTCCACCACGTGACCGACAAGAAAGAAACTATGGCATCTACCGACATGACGACAGACGATATGATCGTAACGACAGACCTGAATTGCATCAGAACTGGCGGGATTCAGACAGAGCAGGGCCCTCTCGGCATAGCGAATTTGTAGAAGTTAGATCTCCAAATCCCAATAACGACGCGCGCCAACAAAGAGACAATAGACAATGACTCACACCGCTGGCAGCCACAAAATGTACTTATGAAACTAACGACGCAGCTGCCGTACCCAGTAATTACGTAAAAATGGAAGACATTAGGGACATCTTACTCCAGGAACACGACATAAAACATAACAACATTGCATATCCTGTGATTCACACTACTGTAAATGACGTAAAATTTACGGCAGTACTTGACTCTGGCAGTCCCATCTCAGTAATTAGTGAAACAGCTTTTAGCAAATGCAACAAATCGAACGATTGCCCCACACTTCCGTTACGTAAGATTAAATTACAAGGTGCAATCTTTGGAAAAAGTGTAGATGTACGCCAACAAACCAATTTAGAATTCTTTTGCCAAAGCCACAGCTTCTCTATGAACTTTCTTATTGTTCCATTATTGTCGACGGAAATTATGTTGGGAGTAGACTTTTTGAATGAATACAAAGCAATCTTAAACTTTCACGATGCTGAAATAAGTTTAGAGAAGGAAGGTAAGTCAATAGCTTTGAAATTTGAAGATTGGCTCTCAAACCATGACGAAGAAATTAATCGGCTTTACCTTCTGTTGGACAACAGTTCGGAATTTTCTATGGAACTAGACACTAACAATCACTCTGCAAGTACTGACAGGGATGATATCGATGGCATATTTGAAATTAATGAGTTAATTCAGAATAAAATTCAAACAATTGAGAATTGTAATGACACTGATAGGCAGGACCTTTTTGAGATTTTACAAGAACATTCCACAGTTTTTACTCACAAAACAGGAACAATCAAGGGATTTCAATACCAATTTCGTGTTCGTGAGCGTACTAAATTTTGTGTTAGACCATACGTAATTCCAGCACATTACAGGGACCTTGTTAGAACAGAAATACAATCTATGCTTGACGAGGGCATTATTGAGCCTGCAGTAAGCTCATACAACAATCCATTACATGTTGTTGAGAAGAAAAATGGATCGATCAGGCTTGTCTTAGATTCGAGACAAATCAATACTAGCATTATTCCTGAAACAGACAGGCCGCAAAGGTTGGAAGAACTTCTTCAAAATTTTAATGGTGTAAAATATTGTCTTCCATTGATCTCAGATCCAGCTTTTATCAGATCGAACTTCATCCAGAATGTAGAAAATACACAGCTTTTCTTTGTTTCGGCGTTTGTTATCAGTTTCGGAAACTTCCTTTTGGTTTGAACATTTCTTCGGCAGCATTCATTCGCGGGCTAAATTCCATATTACCTGAGTTCTTAAAACGTCACATCACCTTATATGTGGACGATATTTTAATAGCAGAAGCTTCATGGGAACAACATAATCGCATCCTCAACAGTTTGTTACGTATTTTTGCAGAATCTGGAATTACAGTTAACTTGGAAAAGTCAGAATTCGGTAGGTCAAAGGTGAGGTTTTTGGGACATATTATTTCTTCTGAAGGCATTCAGCCGGATCCTGAAAAGTTAGAAGCAATCAGAGCCATTCCAGTTCCATCCACAAAAAAACAGGTCCGCAGTTTTCTAGGTCTCGTAAATTTTTACCGTCGTTTTCTGAATATGCAAATTCTTGTTACACCAAAACTTTGTTCTCTCACTGGAAAAAATACTATTTGGAACTGGGACGAACAAGCACAGTTGGAATTCAATTCTATGAAAGAATCGCTACTTAACGCGCCAATACTAGCTCATCCAGATCTGTCACAAGATTTCTGCCTTAGCACGGATTCTTCTAAAGTCGGTCTTGGTGCCCATTTATTTCAAGAAGCCACAGAAAATGACACTACTGTTCAGAAAACCATTGCTTTTGCTAGCCGAGTGCTAACAAAATCTGAAAAAAATTATTCCGTTACTGAATTAGAAGCTTTAGCAATCGTTTGGGCATTTAACAAATTCCGTTTCTTTCTTTCTGGTAAGCACGTAAAAGAATACAGTGATCATCGTGCATTACAATTTCTTATCTCTTCAAAATTAAATCATGACAGGTTAAAACGTTGGGCATTGTTTCTGCAGGAATTCCACTTCACAATAGTCTACATTCCCGGCAAGGAGAACATTGTTGCGGACGCACTGTCACGCGCACCAGCTGGGCTGGAGAAAAGCAACACAGACGGCAACCTCGAAAAAAAATTTCAGTATTCTTTACATTCAGAAAGTCGCCTTTGAAAACTTCATCACCACATCTTTAAAGGACATTGCTCATGAACAAGATAAAGATCCGATTTGGAAAGACATCAAGAGCAAATGGCATGAAAAGACACACACACAGATTCGGCATTATTATCTGGTTAGAAACAACATACTGTTCAAACGCTGCACTGTTGATGACAAGCTATGGGTACTTTGCATTCCTGACGATTTTGTTAATAAGCTCATTTGGTACATTCATTTCAGATACGCACATTTTGGCCCACGAAAATGTTATCATATTCTTCGAACGACTTGTTATTTTAACAATATGGAAAAGAGAATTCGAAGAGTCTTGTCTATTTGTAAACTTTGTCAAAAGGCGAAACCATCTACTATCTCCCATCGTGCTCCGCTGTTTCCTATCATTCCTTCTAAATTTAAAGAATTTGCTGCTGTTGATCTCTTGGGACCGCTTGTCAGAACATCTAATGGATTTTCGTACGTTCTAGTCGCTGTTGAACTTACTTCAAAATTTGTTTCTTTCACACCGTTACGTAAAGCCACTGGACGGTCTGTATCCAACGCCTTTGTTAAAAATTTCTTACGTGAAGTTGGACACGTTAGCAAAGTCATTTCAGATAACGGACCTCAATTCAGATCTGCTGTTTGGTCACGCATGCTTCGGAATCATAAAATCAAACCTGTTTTTATTTCATTGTACTCACCACATTGTAACCCATCTGAACGGATTATGAAAGAAATCAATAAGCTTTATAGACTTTATTGTCACAGAAAGCATCAGCATTGGGACAGATATTTACACTTATTTCAAAATGTGCTGAATGAAATGCCTCATGATTCCACTGCTTTACCACCTGCTCTTGTACTAAAGAATGAAGAACCACCGAACAGAATCAGAGAGCTTGTACCTTTCCCGAATACACGTAAACTTCGACACAAAGACATAATTGATTTGGCTCTTAAAAATATAAAATCTGCAGCAGACAAAAGGAGAAAACTACACGGTAAAGCAAATGCAAAGAAATTGTATATTGGTCAGAAAGTTCTCATTAAAGTTCATTCATTGTCACATAAGAAGAAACACTTGAGTCACAAATTCTTTCTAGTTTACAATGGACCTTACAGAATCCGACGTACTCCACATGATAATTGCGTTGAAGTAGAAACTCTGCATACTAGGAAGAGTAAAGGTTTACACCACATTTCACATGTAAAACCGTTTATTGAAAGATAATCTGCTTTTTAACTTTGTCTTTGCCATATAACTTTTCACTTTACATTGCTAGTATGCTTTGTCAGACTTAGAATCTGTTAAAATACAACAATGTTTGAAATTAAATATCCAGTCTATAGCCTAGGGAACATTTTTAAACAGAAATTACGAATGCATTGTTATAGTGATCAGACGACACAGTGTTATTGTGTGTGTACATTCTTGCTTGTTAGTTGCACAATTACGTAACGACTATAAGTCTCACATACTTAGAACATTTACCAGTACTGCTAATGAGATTTTAATGCAACATTTTGGTTTACTTGTAAATACATTCTGAATTAAAGTACTTTCTGTGAGATACCAGATGACACAGTGGTTAGTTTACGTGACAGTTACACGATTTTATCACGACGCTACTAATGAGTGACAATTTACAATGTTGCTTTTGCGGTCTTTCTGTTTTATGTCTGCACAGTTTTATGTATTATTCTGGAAAGTAAAACATGTTTTAGTAATAACTTTTGTGCTATAGCTACAAGGAGACAGCCTTTTCCGTAGGACAACAATACGTTACAGCACAGTACTTTCCTCATCACGGCAATAAGCGTAATAACTAAGATATCTATACGCAAAGCATTTCACTTTTGTTTATCATGAGGTAAGTACATTGACTTCTGCAGAACTTAGCTTTTGGAGGACAATAACTACGACACTTCCACAGAGATTATCTTACAGCAAGACGCACATTTAGCGCTACAGTACATGTATTTGTGTGATTAATTTTATACTTAAAACATTTATTTTTAAAGCTATTTGAAGTACAATGATACAAAGGTTTTCCGTAATAATTTCATTCCATTGTTGTAATCTGTAACACCTGAGGGTAAAATTACATTAATCCTCAGGGGGGTACACACCTACTTTGTGTACCATGTGTTTGGCAAGCACAAGGAACCCTAGCTAATATGGTATTTGCTTATACGACTTTACACATCGGTACCATATTTCTCTAACACAGAATTACACAGCTATCTGGTTATTTAACAGAGAAACAAACATTTCTTTACTACATCAGTGACAGATGTTTACGTAATTACACAGTTGGATAACTTCACACTTATGAAATTGTATTTTGTCTGTACTTTGTGAAATGCTCATATTTTTCCGGAACCATTGTGATACTATGAGAGCTTTGAATGATGTCTTTGGTAAGGGAGCATGATTTTAAAGTACGTTTGTGGTGGATGACACTATTGAAATGAGCAGAGAATTTTTTTTAGGTTTTGAAATTATTGGAGGAAGCTACGACGATTTTGAGAGTTGACTGAGGTGTTATGATGTTATTATTACGATGACTATGTGTATTATGCTGTTGCGGTATGTTTATGATCAGTAAGCTGATGCTACATGAGTTATTTGATTATGCTACATATCTGTAATGATGAAATATTGAAGAAGTGTCGACCAATAAGGTAAGGAATAATGAGTAGTGGTTAGGGACTCTAGTTTGTGAAAAAGGTTGTTGGAAACCAAGAATCATACTTTAAGAGTTATGAAATGTGTGTATATGCGTGAATGTATCACAATGCTGGCGAAAATTTTTTTGGACGCTGTTATATTTATAGGATTTTGTTTCTACAGATTTGTAACCCAAATTCTTGACCTGTGAAATATTTTTATATGAGACTGTCACTGTAGCGGAAACTGGTGTCGTAAATATTTCGGTAAGAAAGTTAAGTGACCACCTGCACCTAATGCGTCGTAGGCACCCAGCTGGGCGACAGTCGCCTTGAAAAAAGCCATTAGCGTGTGCCTTCCAGAGGCACAGGTGGAAAAAAAAGGGAGGCCATTATCCTCGCTATTGATGTTCCTTTGTAGAAAGCATTGAAAAAACGACACGGTCAAACTTGATAACATATGATTACACTGTGGAGCTCTTAATTTATGATTTACTGAAATGCCTAGTGAAATGACGAGAAATATTTTTATGTCTATACACCTGATTATGACTACTGTCTCTCTAGTTGAGAGATTTTTCTACTAACTTATGAAATGCCTAATGACTACTGAATGATGTTCTTATGCTTTACTTTGTACATAGTTGCTTATTTCATTTGATATCTAGTTTCTAGCTGCACTGCAGCATTGGTTAAAATAAAATTTATAGATGTACTAATATAAATATTTTCTGTCTACAGATCGAGTAAATAATAATTTTTTTCAAAAAAATGAGGGAGCACAAAACGACATTTACCTTCACAGGAACTGCATTCATAATTTTCTTTTCAAGTACTTGGTAATTTCTTTTGTAGAATAAATTGTGATGCATCACTCTAGTATTAAGATGTGACATAGGTATTAGACATGGCCATTTTTGGTGTACTATTTTTTTTGTTTGAGCTTTGTAATGTTTAGATATAAGTTACTGCATTTGCTGCTGCTCTTTGCCAGGCATAATGTTACTGAATTTGACTTTGTATTACTCTATTAAGCCAGTTTTACTACTGATTTATTTTTATTGTTTGCTGCACATTTCCTTATATTAGTTGTAATATTGCAATTGCTTTGCTAATTTCTATAATGCTGCTTGCTCCGCCAATTTCCGTTTTTTGTCATTGCTGTTTGTATTAATTGTTTTGTGCTGCTGCATTGCCTCGTCCCTTAGTTTATGCATCTGAGCTCAGTAGATTTAAGTTAGCTTAAGAGGGGGTAGACTATATAAGAAACTGACTATGGACAATAGGGAAAGAATGCATTGAGAAGTTATATGAAAAAGATTTGGGCCAAAATGAGTATTGTACACTGAGAAATAATTATTTTGAAAGAAATATGAATAGAATACAGAAAGCAGGTATAGATAGGACTTTGTGGGAATAATGATGAATGAAGGGAGATCTCCAAGAAGTAAAGAAAGTTTTGTTTGCAAAATACTGCAGTAAAACAAACCCTGTCCTTTCCTTTTGTATTATTCTGCTATATGTTTGTGTACCCTTGTGTATTTGTGTTCATCCTGTCTTCATGTGTTTATCTGACACGATTTATGTTGTAGAATTTTTCTAATACTCAGCTACATTCACTATGATGAATACTGTTATCCTCAAATATAATTTGCATTAATAATATGTTATTTACTTTGTAAAGATGTTTAGACATTATTTATCTGTTCTGTTTTGTTGCTCATGTGTGAAGTTGATGTTTCAAAAGTTATTCTGATCTTTTATGTAAGTACTTATAATTCTCATATAAGATGTGAAACGAATACTAACAAAGAGATAGAGGGGCTGGCCAGTACTTACCTCAGCTCAGTACAGCCGATAGATACACATAAAACAGAACTGAAAATTTATGTTCCTAGCTTTCGGAACTTTGTTCCTTCATCAGGGAGGAGAGAGGGGGAAAAAAGAGAAGAAGGGAAAGTGGATTCAGTTACTCACAACCCAGGTTATGAAGCAACAGGGAAAGGTAAACAGGGAGGGTAGCAAGGATGGAGGCATGGTTGTCAGAGGGAAACCAAAGATATTCTACTGTAAGTACTGTGCCAGCTTCAAACCAAAGAGGATGCATACAGAAGTAAAGAGGTATATAGTATAAAGATAAACACCACTATGTAGGATGAAAAGATGCGTGAATGGCTAAAGAGGAAAGGGAAAGAGGAGAAGACTGAAGAGTGAATGGGAGTGAGGTTGTTTAACGTAGGTTCAGTCCAGGGGGATGGCGGGATGAAAGGATGTGTTGGAGTGCAAGTTCCCATCTCCGCAGTTCAGAGGGACTGGTGTTGGGTGGGAGAAGCCAAATGGCACATACGGTGTAGCAGGTTCCTAGGTCCCTAGAATTATGCTGGAGGGCATGCTCCGCTACTGGGTATTGGGCATCTCCTAGGCGGACAGTTCGTCTGTGTCCGTTCATGCGCTCAGCCAGTTTGGTTGTTGTCATGCTGATGTAAAAGGCTGTGCAGTGCAGGCATGTCAGCTGATAAATGACATGTGTAGTTTCACACGTAGCCCTGCCTTGAATTGTGTATGTTTTACCAGTAGCGGGGCTGGAGTAGGTGGTTGTGGGGGGATGCATGGGGCAGGTTTTGCAGCGGGGTCAGTTACAGGGGTAGGAACCGCTGGGTAGAGAAGGTAGTCTGGGAATATTAGCCCCCCTAATCTCCGTAACATCCTTGTTAAACAACCTCACTCCCATTCACTCTTCAGTCTTCTCCTCTTTCCCTTTCCTCTTTAGCCATTCACGCATCTTTTCATCCTACATAGTTGTGTTTATCTTTATACTATATACCTCTTTACTTTTGTATGCATCCTCTTTGGTTTGAAGCTGGCACAGTACTTACAGTAGAATATCTTTGGCTTCCCTCTGACAACCATGCCTCCATCCTTGCTACCCTCCCTGTTTACATTTCCCTGTTGCTTCATAACCTGGGTTGTGAGTAACTGAATCCACTTTCCCTTCTTCCCTTTTTTCCCCTCTCTCCTCCCTGATGAAGGAACAAAGTTCCGAAAGCTAGGAATGTAAATTTTCAGTTCTGTTTTATGTGTATCTATCGGCTGTACTGAGCTGAGGTAAGTACTGGCCAGCCCCTCTATCTCTTTGTTAGTACTTATAATTCCTGTAACACTGATGTATATGTTATTTCGATTCTTTTGTAAAGCCTATATTACTACAAATGTTATCTGTATTATTATGTTTTTAATGATGTTTTCTGCATCTTTGTACTTGTGTTCTCATGTTATAAAATTGTAATTGTCACCAGTTCATCATATTATTAACTTGTAAGTTACATTTCACTGCACACGTTTCTGTTGGTCATAGTACATGGACAATATGTGAGAAGTAGGGACTGTTAGTGTTTGCACGTGTGTTAATAATTCTGCAAGGGACTGGATAACAGCATTGCTGGTTCTAAGGACAATTCCAAACACTTTGTGAGTGCACAAGTGGTGGTTATGGACTTGCTATATTATCTGCAAGACTCTTCAATGGTGATTGTGTACCAGCACAGTCGCAGCAGATGGCTGCTGGCCATCTCTACAAGGACTACATTGGAGCTGCATCTTTGATGGTCCACCAATACCATTATTTCTACAAGGACTACAGTGGGTCTGCACCTCTGGTGGCCTAATAATACCGTAATCTCTACCAGGACTACAATGGGTATGCTCTGTGACGACTTACCTACCAATATTCTTCAAAACTTCGACTGACTCTGTGGTGGGTTTGCTCTGTTGTGGCCCATTATCTGTATGCATGTCGAGAGTCAGCACTGTCTTTCCATTGGAAGGACAACACTACTTCTTCAAGACTGCATGGAAATCCACTACTTCCGTGTGCATTTTCTTTTACTGCTCAGACTTTGATAAACACTCCAAGGTTACTGTGATGAATGATCAGGACTGTCTTTATGGACTGTGAGAAAATTTTAGCTTTTGACCAACATTGTATCAATAAGTGTGTGCATTTGATATCTTTGTTATTGTAATTATGAAAAATTTTATCAAATCATTATTGGCCACTGCCCAAAACAATTTGTAAAATTTTTTGTAGGGAGCATGGGGGCTATGTAAGTAGGCTGTTTAGGTTCTTTTATTGGTAACGCCACCTCTGTATGAAAACCACTGGCTGTGCTGTGTGCAGTCTGTGGCTGCTTTGCATTGTTGTAATACTCGCCATTGTAGTGTTAGGCAGCTGGCTGTGAACAGCGCATAGCGTAGCGCAGTTGGAGGTGAGCCGCCAGCAGTGGTGGATGTGGGGAGAGAGAT
Organism: Schistocerca piceifrons; assembly: GCF_021461385.2. Lineage (NCBI taxonomy): Eukaryota > Metazoa > Arthropoda > Insecta > Orthoptera > Acrididae > Schistocerca > Schistocerca piceifrons. The sequence continues at coordinate 18,375,633 of NC_060145.1, forward strand.
GGCGGAGTTTTGTAATTTATCATGAACTGCTACATATATTATGACTATTAAGGTAAATACATTGTTTGTTCTCTATTAAAATCTTTCATTTGCTAACTATGCCTATCAGTAGTTAGTGCCTTCCGTAGTTTGAATCTTTTATTTAGCTGGCAGTAGTGGTGCTCGCTGTATTGCAGTAGTTCGAGTAACCAAGATTTTTGCGAGGTAAGTGATTTCTGAAAGGTATAGTTTAATGTTACTCAGGGCCATTCTTTTGTAGGGATTTTTGAAAGTCAGATTGCGTTGCGCTAAAAATATTGTGTGTCAGTTTAAGCACAGTCATGTATAAATTGTTCAAAGGGGACGTTTCATACTTTGTTAAAACAAATTTCCATGTTTCATTGAGGCTAGATTTAATCCAGGTATTTTTTATGGCCCTCAGATCAGCGAGCTGATGAAAGACTCACAATTCTATGAGAGTGTGGAGGATACAGTGATAAATGCCTGTCTGGTATTGAAATCTATAATAAAAAATACTTCTTGGCATCTATATGAGCCCAAAACATGAAAATACAGTCTAGAAATTTCGGCAAAACTTCAAAATACATGGTGTTCATATGTCAATAAAAATGCACTTTCTCAGCTCACATTAGATTACTTCGCTGACACAACTGTGGAGACTATAGACAGGGGCAGGGTGAGCTTCATAAAGTGTATCAGAGTCATGGAGGAAAGTTACCAGGTTCGCGAGAATGAGAACATGCTTGTGGACTATTCCTGGTGCCTCAAGAGAGACATTCCAGTTACAAAACACATACGGAAGTCTTTGAATAGAGCATTTCTTCCATAAAATGATGTTAATGTACGATCTCGTATACATGATTTAGACTTCATCCAAATATAAGACAGTTTTCAAACCATAATCCGCATATTTATGTTGAAAAATTTCTTAAGTGCCTTATTTAAAAACATGAAATAGCAATAAAACCTGACCTGACTCAACAAAACGAGTTTCATTTTTTATATCAGCGTGCATGAAATATTAAGAATCAGCCTATAAAACAACGACCTCAAAAACGACGGAGACTAGTAAGACCACTGAATATGCTTAACGTGAATAGGCGAAAGATGTTTGCACACAGAAATGAAACATTCAATAGCGAAATAAGTTTTTTCTTATATATATGATGAAGCATAACTGAAGTAGCAACTGGGGAAAGTGGCTGCAAATATTGAAAACATTATTTGTAATTTGAATAAAATGTGATCCACTTACTCTTAAATATATTGGCTGCAGTGTGTCAAAGATGGCCCTACACGTTTCGGGGATGATTTTTCCAAGCAGCTGAGATGAAATGGCACAGGTGTTTTTCAGGTCTTCATAGCTTCTGCCTGTAGTCAGAAATCGCAATGTTGCTACTAGTCGCTCCTCAGCAGTGATGGTAGCTCTTATATGCGTTTCTTTCTTCTCGATTTTAGGCCGTATGAGATCCAGTAATTCACAGAAAGTATTGTCACCCATACGTAAGAAGTTTTTATTGTCTGTAGGCTCTTGAACTTGGAGGGTACGTAACAGATTTATGTGAGAAAACTTGGATTTATCTCTCAACTTTTCTTTCATCCATAAACGTTTCTTTTTCTTGCCTTCGTCTACACGTAACATCACTGCTGCAGCCACAGCAAGTTTTCCTCTTTGTTTTGGCATGGTGAGCGCTGCCACACGAGTGTGCGCTCGCGGGTAGAGGCCGGGGTGGAGGGGGGGGGGGGTGGGAGGTGGGGGGGGGGGGGGTGGGGGCACGCACAGCTCGACTTGTCGGGGGTACCGTGAGCGAGCGGTTTGGCGGACCGGTCGGGCTGCGAATGTATATTCTAAAAAAAAATAAAAAAATTCTTAGTTTTGCGTGTGTGCACATTTTTTTATTAAACCAAAGTGTTACTGTTGTAGGTGATTTCGGCGACTTTGATCGAGGGATACACAGTGCTGCAGGTGAGAATAATGAAATGTTGGAGTGGGTGGATGAAATGGAGGCGGATCTGCGTCGGCGTGAGGAGATGCTGGAGGTGGTCCAATGATTTGAGGGGTACGTTACAGAGCAGAAGCAGTATACATATTTTTATATTATTTATTTATTTATTTAACCTGATCAGATTAGGTCCATCAGGCCCTCTCTTACATCAGACCAGTGTTCCACACATGCAGCATTTCACACATCAGAGTTACATCATGACCATAGTTTAAATGAGAAAATTAGCTTACTCTAATGACAATATGAATAAAGAGTAGTGACTAAGACCTAATAAAGTAAATGCGGCAGTATTTTTACAACAGGTGCTATACATACAGATTATGATAAAATCAATAATAATAACAGTAAAAAAATCAAATAATAATGATAAACATGACTAAGACCTAATAAAGTAAATGCTGGCAGTATTTTTACAACAGGTGCTATACATACAGATTATGATAAAAGCAATAATAATAACAGTAAAAAAAATCAAATAATAATGACAAACATAAGAAGGATTGGCAAGAGTAATGAAGGTTTGTGCAGATGTGCATAATATCTTGGTGTGTAAAGTAGATGTTTACTAGTATAGCGAGTTTTGGGGAAGGGAGATTTAAGGAAGTGGAAAGAGGGAAGTAATGAGGTGAAGCGCATTCATGTACAGAGGAAGGCATTACTGTTGCTTAATTAGATACGTCATTAACTGTTTTTTGAAGCCGGACATGTTTTTAAGTTCTCTAACATAACGGGGGAGGTTATTCCAGAGTCGGGTTCCCGCTACTGTAAAGGACTTGAAGAAGGTGACTGAGCCATGCAGTGGAACGGAGAGGATTTTATTATGGTGGGAACGTGTGTTTCTGTCATGTTGTTCCGACATGAGCGTTAGGGACGAGGAGAGATATGAGGGACAGTGTACATTTATAAGGCAGTAGATGAGACAGAGTGTATGGAAATCTCTGCGTTTGTCTGCACGCAGCCAGGACAATTTTGTATATGCTGGTGAAATGTGATCAAAAAGTCGAACGTCACAGATATATCGGACGTACTCACGTTGCTTGCTTGTAACCAGTGTTCTTCCTTTTCTTGCAGCTGCAGCAAAAAGCAGTGTCTAGAATGTTGTAATTAATTTTTTTACTTTGTTGCCCTTCTTCCAGCAGGTGTGTGACAACAATGCACAATGGTGTGGGTACAGAGGGCGGCTGCGGCCGCCCCCGCACCAGCTCCACTGTGGCGTCCGTGGGCCGCTGTTCCTCTTGCAACTGGCTCAGGGTTCAGGCTGCTGACGCTGGCGCGACGCACCACCTGCTCCCCCATGTTCTCGGGCAAACTGCGAGGTACGTGCACACCTGCCTGCTCCTCCGTGCTACTGCCATCGTTGTCATAGCCAGTACCAGCAGCAGCAGCATCATCGTTTAGTTGTCGTTACAGTAATAGTACTAATCCTGTGGCTAGCTGCAGTTCCCTCCCCCCCCCCCCTGTCCTTTTAAAGAAAGACATCAGATAAGCAACAGCATACCACGATGAGAATAGTCAGTGATTATGAACGCCTTTGAGGAGCGAATCTCATTCACTAGGATGGAGAACCCAGCAGGAGGTTACCCTGACCCTGTAGGTTGTCTGAATGCACATCTTCCAGTTCTCGAAATGGATCTCCTCAAGGATGTTAATGATCCGTGGTATCCCGCCATTAAATGCAGCATTGTGCTGTACATCAAACTGTCGCAACCCCCCCCCCCCCCCAAAAAAAAAACAGGCCTCTGACATTGAGGAAATAACCGTTCACTATCTTTGAGCAGAAAACGGCGTGATGTGAAGCACCTGAATTGCCGGGTGGTTTCATGAGTCCACCTTCAATACTGTACTGGATCCATTTTCTGAGATAGGAGTTCGGGGATCATCTAAAGCACTCTGCCAAATATTACATCTTGACACCCATACCGATCTCTTTGCTACAATAAATGGAGGGTCAATGTGGAGGCTGGCCGTGTGGCATCGCCCGCTCTGCCTGTGAGTGGACATGTGGCCGCCCCTTCAGCAAGGTCCGAGCAGGCACACGGGGGGAGGCGTTTATTAGTGATTGGGAGCTCCAACTTTAGGCGGGTGATGGAGGCCCTTAGGGAAATAGCGGAAAGGTCGGGGAAGAAGGCCAGTGTTCACTCTGTCTGCTTGCCGGGGGGTCTCATCCGAGATGTGGAGGAGGCCCTGCTGGGGGCGATAGAGAGCACTGGGTGCACCCGACTGCAAATTGTTGCTCATGTCGGCACCAATGACTCCTGCCGTCTGGGTTCAGAGGTCATCCTCAGTTTGTACAGGCGGTTGGCGGAATTGGTTAAGGCGGAAACCCTCCCGGTCCTCTGGTTTGGAGCCGAGTGGAAGGCTTAAACCAGAGGCTCAGACGATTCTGCGGAGATCTGGGGTGCAAATTTCTCGACCTCCGCTATCGGGTGGAGAAATGTAGGGTCCCCCTGAATAGGTCAGGTGTGCACTACACGCAGGAAGCAGCTACAAGGGTAGCGAAGTACGTGTGGAGTGCACATGTGGGTTTTTTAGGTTAGAGAATTCCCTCCCTAGGCCCGACAAGACGCCTCCTGAGACACGGAAATATAGGAGTAGGCAAAATGCAACAGGGAATAACAATATTAATCTGCTAATAGTAAACTGCAGGAGCGTCTATAGAAAGGTCCCAGAACTGCTCTCATTAATAAACGGTCACAATGCCCACACACTACTAGGAACGGAAAGTTGGCTGAAACCAGATGTAAACAGTAATGAAATTCTAAACTCAGATTGGAATGTATACCGCAGAGAGAGGCTGGACAGTCAAGGGGGAGGCGTGTTTATAGCGATAAGAAGTGCAATAGTATCGAAGGAAATTGACGGAGATCCGAAATGTGAAATAATTTGGGTGAAGGTCACGGTTAAAGCAGGCTCAGACATGGTAATTGGATGTCTCTATAGGCCCCCTGGCTCAGAAGCTTTTGTGGCTGAGCACCTGAAGGATAATTTGGAAAATATTTCGAGTAGATTTCCCCACCATGATATAGTTCTGGGTGGAGATTTTAATTTGCCGGATATAGACAGGGAGACTCAAACGTTCTTAACGAGTGGCAGGGACAAAGAATCTAGTGAAATTTTTTTAAGTGCTTTATCTGAAAACTACCTTGAGCAGTTAAACAGAGAACCGACTCGTGGCGATAACATATTAGACCTTCTGGTGACAAACAGACCCGAACTATTTGAAACAGTTAACGCAGAACAGGGAATCAGCGATCATAAAGCGGTTACTGCATCGATGATTTAAGCCGTAAATAGAAATATTAAAAAATGTAGGAAGATTTTTCTGTTTAGCAAAAGTGACAAAAAGCAGATTTCAGAGTACCTGATGGTTCAACACAAACGTTTTGTCTCAAGTACAGATAGTGTTGAGGATCAGTGGACAAAGTTCAAAACCATCGTACAATATGTGTTACATGAGTATGTGCCAAGAAAGATCGTAAGAGATGGAAAAGAACCACAGTGGTACAACAACCGAGTTGGAAAACTGCTGCGGAAGCAAAGGTAACTTCACAGCAAACATAAACATAGCCAAAGCCTTGCAGACAAACAAAAATTACGCGAAAAGAAATGTAGTGTGAGGAGGGCTATGCGAGAGGCGTTCAATGAATTCGAAAGTAAAGTTCTTTGTACTGACTTGGCAGAAAATCCTAAGAAATTTTGGTCTTATGTCAAAGCGGTAGGTGGATCAAAACAAAATGTCCAGACACTCTGTGACCAAAGTGGTACTGAAACAGAGGATGACAGAATAAAGGCCGAAATACTAAATGTCTTTTTCCAAAGCTGTTTCACAGAGGAAGATTTCACTGCAGTTCCTTCTCTAGATTGTCGCATAGATCACAAAATGGTAGATATCGAAATAGACGACAGAAGGATAGAGAAACAATTAAAATTCCTCAAAAGAGGAAAGGCCGCTGGAGCTGATGGGATACCAGTTCGATTTTACACAGAGTACTGGAAGGAACTTGCCCTCCTTCTTGCAGCGGTGTACCGTAGGTCTCTAGAAGAGGTGTTTAGCGATTTCGAACACCCAAATAATTTCAACCGAAAGGAGGAGGGCGTCAAATTAAACGGTATATGGATGCCGGTGTTAAAGAAGATGTGTACCACTCGTCCACTACTGGGTGATGGCAACGGCGATCGACGGCGACGGACAGCGGCCAATTGCACTGACGTTTTCAAAACACGTGACGTCACGCTGCGGCGCGGGGGCGCGCGGACACGGAATTTAGCGGCAGTCAGTAGCGAGCCAGTGTGTGTGTTGGACCTTCCATCAAGCTACGGACCCCCTTGAAGATGTCTCCCGCAGTCGGAGACGAAACGTTGGGAATCACCTCAGAATTCATCAACCGACCACAGCATAACAGCCCGGATAATTATAATGGACATGATATTTCCGGCCGTGAAAGTTTACATTTTAGTATCATTCGGTACATCGCACCGTTTCCGAGCTAATTAGTACCGAGTGTAGTCAATTTGACTGTTGTACGCCCAAATTCAAGCGGCACGTCAGCGATGGTGTTTCCAAACGTGCTCCAACAAGAGGGCGGTACAAACACTGGACACGAGACAGTAGTAAGGACCGAACCCGGGCCAAGGGCTGAGCTGCCTCGTGCCCTGCCATCTACGCTGTGAGAACAGCTGACACTATTTTCATCTGACAGCACTGGAACTTGCGCACACAACGGCGTCATTGACTAACTTCAGTGATTAATGAACTCGGAAACGCCGGAACGTATCGGCTTCTTTTCCTCAAGAATTATTTTTCATTTTTCAGCACAACCTACGCTACAACATTCCTACACCCTTTTCACGCTATTTCCGCCAGCCTGTATGTGAAGAATAGTAAAGTAAAGTCTTGTGGCGTCAAGGGCAGTGTCAGATGCCTAACTGGAAGGGTTTTCCCTATCCTTGCCTGGCGCAGGCACCTTTCCTTCGCGAAGTATCAGAGCCACGTGCGAAGCGCATCTTTTAAAGGGCAGGCGACTGTGAGAGGTTCGTGCCCTCTTTTACATGTCTCCTCTCATTTTCATCAATTTTATTAATGTTCTATGTCATTGCACGGTAGTAACAGACCGAATAAGGTTATTGTAATGAGAGTGTTTGTACTCAGAGCTCAAAAAATCCTTTCACTTGATTGCTAAACTTGTTGTTTTACTTCCTTGGGTGGCCTCTGCGAGGTGAACATCGGAGGACGCGGCACACTGCGTTTCCGGTTGGGGCTGCACTTCCCTGAACTCTGAGGGGTTCGTACAATGGGCTTAAGCGCCTGGCGGAACGACTGACGTCGGTCTAGTTTCGCCTATTGTATGCAGGGCGAAACGACCTGCGAGACGTCCGAGTGTCGCCGCAGTTTATGTGTTTACCGTTCCGGCGCGTCCGGAACGAAGATTCCTGGCATCGACTGACTGCATTGTCCTTCTGATTCGGAGAAAAACTTGTGGACTACGCTCATCTGGGAGTGACTGTCTGGCACCGGATGGCCGGTAGTCTAGGCAGGTTGTTTTTGTAGCCGGTCAAACAGCAAGTCCAGCGTCCTCAACTGAGTAGTTGAGGCATGATTGGTCAACTTAAACTGAGGCTAGGTGACGTCATAAAGCCCTGCTCGAAACTGGAGGGAACGGTCGCTATTGGCGCGAATGATGTTCTGAGACAGTTTGGGGGAATTTTGGAATCAGAACTGAATGCTGAATCACGGTTTTTCGAGGAGAGTAGGGAGTAGAGCAATGTTGGCTTCGCTCTTGCGTTGCGCGGGCAGGGGATTCGGGATCTGATTTTCCTCGGAGTCTGACGGTCTTGCGACTTGGTTGCTCTTTTTCGGAAGAACTTAGAATTCTCGGCCAGCCTTCGCGGCCAGGGGTTGACACAGAGTTGCTGCACGGCTGAAGTCGGCGCTTACATCATCAGGACGCTGCCTACTGACGATGTGCTGCAGATTTCAGTACTGGTACAGTGTTTTGCGGCTCTGGCGTTGTAGGGCCTTATCAGTTTTATACTGAATCCTTCAGCAGCACGCGCACTCGCTTTGCCACAAGTACACCTTGCTTGTTTCTCCATGTGATCCCATTTGAGCTCTCGCTACTGATTGCGATACTGCTATATAGTCGGATGATTAATATTTGATTCATTAGGACCTCCAGTCGTTATCATCAATCTATTGCATCACAGAGAGCAGGAGCCCCTTGTTCTCGAGCCAACTCTTATTCTCATAATATTTCAGTATACCCTATTGTTTAATCTACTGTGTGTGTCGACAGTCACGTGCATTTATGTTCTGATATATAATAAATCTCATTGTAATATTTAATCCGCATATCATTTCGTAGATATAGGCAGAATCCCATTTCCTGTTGTTTATTATGATAAAGTTCTCTTTGTTTTAGTAGATGACGCTTTTTTTAAATTATTGTGAGTGTGCACTCCTTATTTTACCAATTAGCAGGGTCCACCATCATTTCCTTCCGTTACAGTTGCGCACATAATTAATTAGCTGGTAGATAAGGAGGGGGTCGAGTGCATGTCTCGTTCTCATGCAAAATTCGTCTGAATTAAAGAGGTACAAACTCTTCTCCACCCCGGCACCTCGCAACTATAATGGGCGTGTGTGCTGTGTGGTGTCGTGTTTGTCTTGGAAATGATGAGAGAAGGGAGGGGGGTGAAACGCGGTTACCGGCACACACACACACTGTTTCTTTCGAATAGCACCAAACGGGGCCGCCGAGCTTAACTTCCCCATCCAACGGGTGGATCTCCACCATCAATGACGTGTGACCTCACTTCACGAGACACTGCGAAGAAGTTTCGAATTTAATCCAGGAGACTGTGCAAAGAATAGCGACCAAATACTTTACGCTACCACCTCTCCTTCCCCTGCCGGCCAAAGATCGCCACAGTGAAAGTTTGACCCATCACCAGGATTCGAACCGGCTTACATCCGAGTCGAGCGTCTCCGTACAGGCGTGCTTTAGCGACCTCGCCTACAGAGGCGGGTCACGAAGAATTGTGCGGCACTTGGGGCGACTGCTAGGTACGTCTAATGTTACTGGAATTTTCCCATTTGAGGATGCAACCCAGTACGTTCAGACTACACGCACGGACAGCTTATCGCCATCTGGCGGACTTTGAGACAGACTCATTAGCATGAGGGTGATGGGGCCATCAAGCCGACACACCGCAGACTCGGTTGGCGGTGGCTTAACGAATGGAGGGCGAGTGGTGAGGAGACTGACTCATTCACGAAAAAGGTCGTAGGTTGGTTCATCTGGCCGTGACCAATAAACGAATCACAACAGCTGGTGTCTGGGCGCAGGGTTACTGTGATCGTGTCATCACGAACTACCGGGAAAAAATTACTGCAAGCAGTGTTGAGATTAAAACTGTGTGCCGGACCGAGTCTCCAACTCGGGACCTTTGCCTTTCGCGGGCAAGTGCTCTACCAACTGAGCTACCCAAGCATGACTCACACCCCGTCCTCACAGCTTTACTTCTGCCAGTACCTCGTCTCCTACCTTCCAAACTTTACAGAAGCTCTCCCGCGAACCTTGCAGAACTAGCACTCGGGAAAGAAAGGATATTGCGGAGACATGGCTTAGCCACAGCCTGGGGGATGTTTCCAGAATGAGATTTTCACTCTGCACTGGAGTGTGCGCTGATATGAAACTTCCTGGCAGATGAAAACTGTGTGCCATAGTGCCGGGTCGCCATAGTTCGTCTGCCAGTGACGCCTGAACCACAGCCAACAGCGACTTGCTTGCCGTGGAGCCACAGTCAGGTTTCACGTTCGGATGCGACGTGTTGTAGGGAAGCAGCCTACTCACGCTGTAGTAAATTCACATCAGTTTCCATTGTGTGCCAGCCAGTCTGCTGTAACTAGCTCTGACGTCATAAATGTTGCGCAATACCTTAAAAATCAAGCAAATGACCTAAAACTTTTCTAGCATGTCAGAAGTAATACTAAATTAATGTGTGTTAAATATCAGTTCGATAACTTCAGCCATTTTCGAAATTTGGACGTTTTTCTAAAAAAATCATTGGCGCAACAGAAAAGAGCTAGAGACTTCAAAATTTATATTTAGATTCATCTTTCATAATGATTTAATAAAAACAGTACTTTGGATTTCACAAATTAAGACTTTAGTGGAAATTCATGATTTTCTGGTTTTCGTCTCAAAACTGAAGGAAGCAAGATAGATTAAGTAGGTTAATAAATAAGGCTAGGATGTTTAGATTTAAATAGGTTGGAGGTCCGCTATGACTATGAAGATGTGTAAAGTTTCTTTTGAATACCTATAAAATTATAGCGATAGCGGATCTCGAAAGGGCCAGTTCAGAGCTCATCTACTGCGTGCAGTGTAATTTAATTAATTCTCTCGCCCAAAATATTTAACTTAGCCACGTCAAAATTTTATTATCAATACTTACCTGCGTGCTGAATGCACGTTTAAATTAAGAGCGTCTTCGGCCATCAGCAAAAGAAGCTATAAATTATTATGTAACTTGAAGTGATGCGTTACTAGCCCAGCGGCTAGCCGGGACAGCCGATTTGATTAGGCGTTCCCTTAGCCGTCCGCACCGCGGATTTATATATAAGAACGCTGCGCGAAGTAAAGGAAGGCCCCAGTTCTCTCCAGACGCTGAATGACACGCCATCTGTGTCGGGAGCCGCGTCGCATCAGTGTCACTGCTACAAACAGCCTCGGGTGCCGTATTAAGTTACTAGAGATACGCGGAACCATGAAAACATTTCATGTGAAGCGTTAATTCTGGGATGATTTTCATTATCTAGTTTCAGTTTGCGTATTGTCGTATTTTCACGTGCCGTCGCGGGACAGACATTCTACCAAATATTTAGCGTGGCGTTTGATGAAATATTTTCATCAAATTATGGCGAGCATTCTTTTTAACATTTAATTCGGACATTTATAGTTGCATCAGCGCATTAGACTCTGAACTGCTCTGTTAGTTAGGTTGTAGGGATACTTGTGTTTTTTATCAGTGAATTTCAGAATATACTCAACTATTTTGGAAAACCGTTTTTGATTAGAAATCCCGGACAATCTCCTAATTCCTCAGAGCTATAAGCTGCAGCTATAATAACCTTCTCAGATAAAGTGGGCACTAGGATCTCTAATTGCTGGTTCCATGTTTTATTAAATCACTTTCTGGGTGCCAAAAAGTAAATAGAGAGCCAGTGTTGAGAACGGCAAAAGACAGCATTAACAACATTCTAAAAGCCAGAAACTGATTCAACATGCAAGCATTTATGCAGCAAATTATTTTTACAAAAATATCCGCCGCCCCACAGTGTGATGTTCAGCGACGCGTCCCGCTTCTGTTTCTGCCGGTCAGATCGATGGCAACTCGTCGGTGGGCTACCTGTTGGAAAGAGTGGTGTCGTAAATACAGTAATTATGTAATACACCAATATGGTAGGTAATAAAATATTGATTGATAGTAATATTTTGGAATTTTTTTTCCGTACTAGCAGCACGACAGACAAACAGCAATAATGTCGTAAGTTCATTTTGAAGTACTGTATCGAACAACCAGCGGGCAGTTTAGCCCCCACTGTGTGGCCGGTCAATCGATGCGTTTCCTCTCTGCCTCATCTGTCTTGCCGGACACGAAGCACCGTAAACAGCCTCCTTCATTTGTCCAGTTGACTGACGAGCGTCAATACTTCTTTACAAATGGTTCACAACAGTGACAGCCTTAATTCTCTATCACAAAATAAATAAACATTTCCAAAGACACGTCCAGAACTTGTCTTTCACTAGACAAGTAGTATCCGCGATATTAACGATCTTGGGGCTATGTCTGTGTGCAAATGCATAAATTCATTCATTGCTCTGCGACACACACAAGCGTCTCCGTCGGCTTGGAACACGTGTACGCTGCCGGCTAATTAAAACGGCAAGGCCATAGAAGCAGCAAGCAGCAAACGTCGAACTGGCATGAAGCGCCACACATGCTTGGATAAGCAAACGATTGGCATCTCTACGGAGCCACACGAAGAAGGTAGGAGTAAGACATTCTACGTTATGTGTCGTGTCGGCTACCGACACAAACAAGGAAGGAGAGAAGTTGCGACGGCCGATCGCAGGAAGCCAAAATGATCTGTACGTAACACTTGTTGTTTAACAGAACACTTTATATCTAAAAAAGGAAAGAAACGTAAGATAATGTCTCGAAGTGAGGTGGCTTGTTGTGCTCTGTGTTCCCTACCTGCAATTACTTTTGCATACTATTACTACTCGCAGAAGGCAGGCTAGGTATCATCTTGCGTGTTACTCAGTACTGACGCTCTCGAAGTCTGCGACTGGACTGTGGCCGACCAGGGACGGGCGGCTGGTCAAGTCAGCGCCGACTGGGCCGCTCAACTCTGCCTTCCTGGAGGCGTGGCGCAGCAGCCCGCCCTTTCCACTGGCGGGCGGCTCAGCGCCTTCTCGGCGACGTCTCAGGGCTCTGGGCTGGTCGGTGAACAGTCGATGCTTTGGGACTTGAGATTATGCATATAAAGAAAAGATTACACAGGGGCTTTCTGGTTGAGAAAACGCATTTTTATGTTAATAAAAAAGTCTACAGGTGTACTGCCGCTCCATGCTGTCCAACGGGCACAATGTTCCGGCGATTAAACACGTCGCCATCGTCAGATGTGTTGACGAACTGATACCCTGAGGGCGCGCGGCCGATTCATAACCCTTCCCGCCGCAATCCCCTGTAGCGCAGACCGCAGAGGGAACGGCTTGCGGTTGTAAGTCGGCAGTGCCCTCTAAGAGGCTCAGTTCGTCAACACATCTGACGATGGCGACGTTTCTGATCGCCGAAACATTGTGCCCGCTGGACAGCATGGACCGGCAGTACGCCTGTGGACTTATTGATCAACAAATACGCTGGTAGAAGCTGCATAATTGAATGTAAATGTTGTGTGTTTGTGGGCATATCGTGTTACTGCTGGAGAAACACCTTCCATCAAGTGTCAGAATTCCACAGTGCGGCAGAATCCGACTGCAGTTTATGGAACAGCGATACTGCTGCTCGTGTTGGACAGGATCCCAAGATTGTCAATCGATAGAGGAATTGACGTATTCATGAGGGTTACGGGGCACACCAAGGCTAGTTCTTACAATTTTTTTCAATAACTTTTGGACAAGAAGGTTTTGGAGCTATTTTAATGCGAAATATAGCGTAGTGTCACTAGCTTAACATTATGTCCTGTCGTGGATACTGTAACAAGGTACCGCACAGTGGGGAATGTTGTTACAGTCGGTGTGAAAAGTTGTCACACGCAGTGTAGCCTGTTAAGCATTGGTCTAAAGTGTTATACGTTTATATCACCCATACTTATCAGCTTTTACTCCTACACGTGATTTGCTATCAGTATTACAGACACATCTGTTTTTTATTCAGAAATTACTGTTAGTGTAACATTACTTATTTTCTCACTTCACCACATGCATTATTTTGCGTTGAATGTCTATTCGTATTCTTTTTGTAATTTCGTATGTTGCCTTCACAAGGAAAATCTGTATTAATAATAAAACTGTAAAACAGGAAATTTATTGGCAGTTGCAAATGCAGGCAACCTCCAGCTGTGGAATGAAATGACGACAGTGAAAATTTCTCCTGGACCTGGACGGGAATCCGAATTTCCTGCTTGTCGCAAGCGGTCGCCTTAACCAATGTATTGTTTTTATTTCTTTTGTTTGTCATTTATTCGCCACCCGTTTGACGATCAGCGACACCAAGGGCGACAGTGATGAATTTGAAGATCGTGGATCATCAACATGGTCGCCGTTAATATAGTAATTGTAGTCTGATGAAAAAGGTACTTTGCTGAAACTTCCTGCCAGACTAAAACAGTGTGCTAGACCAAGACTCGAACTCGGGACCTGCGGCTTTCGCAGGGAAGTACTCTGCCAGCTTTTAATTTACCTACTCAGCCAATTTCTTTTTAATTTTTTTGTATTTTTATTTATTTTTGTTATAAAAACGTTTATTTTAGTAAGAAGGCATTGTAAAGAAATTACATCTATTTCGTGAGTCCACCTTTCAACATACGAATCAACTGCAAACACCTAATAACAAACAAGAGAATGGAAATTCTTATAGTTGTATTGTTTAAACAAGTACCACATGGTCAAAGGAAATCAAAATACTGATGAAAAACAAAATCTATCACGACATTCCACGCGCGCCTCCAATTTTCGGACAGTGTGCTCATTTGTACCTAGTCGATAATCATTTCGCCTCGTGTTAAGTTCCATCACCGCTGCTGTGAGCATGGTTTATGAAGAGACTGCTCAAATAATTTGCGAAGAGTTGTTGATAGCGAGAAGTGTGCTCAAGTGTGCTCTGATTATGTTGAGATGTTGCCAGTAGTCAAGAATCATCTTCTCATCATGGCAGAATAAGTCATAAAATGGATATGCCTTTAAAGCATGTGACAGCACGAGTCTTCGCGGTCGGGAAACGACTATCCTCTGGGCGTGGCGGAGGCGGGGCTCTATCTTGTGAGGTAATTGGCGAGGATCTTCTGTACCAGCATCCACACGTCAAACGCTGTTCCACATGTGAAACGACGTTCGTCAGTGTGCAGGAGTGGCAGTGTGGGCGGGGGGGGGGGGGGGGGGGGGAGACTCCATCAGCCCACTAGCGTGCAACGTGTGTCGTGTCATGTGTGACCGCATGCTAAACGTTGCTCGTACCTGTGTAGGGAGGTAGGGTCGCTGGACTGCCCTCCACACCACAGGCCACAGAGCGGCCGGGTTTTTACCCACAATCACATTGAGAGATACGGATCTCACAAGGGAACCTCCCCATCGCACCCCCCTCAGATTTAGTTATAAGTTGGCACAGTGGATAGGCCTTGAAGAACTGAACACAGATCAATCGAGAAAACAGGATGAAGTTGTGTGGAAGTACGAAAAAAAAAGCAAAATATACAAACTGAATAGTCTATGCATATGATATGCAAAATCAAGGACGGCTTAAGCTCATGAGCGCCGTGGTCCCGTGGTTAGCGTGAACGAAAGGTCCTTGGTTCAAATCTACCCTCGAGTGAAAATTTTAATTTTTTATTTTCAGATAATTATTATCCGTCCGTCCGATGCGATCACTTTTTTGGGAGTGATTATCACATCCACAAGAAAACCTAAATCGGGCAAGGTAGAAGAATCTTTTTACCCATTCGCCAAGTGTACAAGTTAGGTGGGTCGACAACATATTCCTGTCATGTGACGCACATGCCGTCACCAGTGTCGTATAGAATATATCAGACGTGTTTTCCCGTGGAGGAATCGGTTGACCTATGACCTTGCGATCAAACGTTTTCGGTTGCCATTGGAGAGGCACGTCCTTTCGTCTACTAACCGCACGGTTTTGCGGTGCGGTCGCAAAACACAGACACGAAACTTATTACAGTGAACAAAGATGTCAATGAACGAACGGACAGATAATAATTGTCTGAAAATAAAAAATTAAAATTTTCACTCGAGGGAAGACTTGATCCAAGGACCTCTCCTACTACAGTTGCTCACGCTAACCACAGGACCACGGCGCTCATGAGCGCATATTTTCCGAGATGTTGCCTATCTTGGCATGGACTACTCAGTTTGTATATTTTGCTTTTTTTTTTCATACTTCCACATAACTTCTTCCTATTTTCTCGATTGATCTGTGTTCAGTTTTTCAAGGCCTATCCACTGTGCCAACTCATAACTAAATCTGAAGGGGGTGCGATGGGGAGGTTCCCTTGTCAACAGCGAACGATAGGTGAGACATCTATCGAGTGTTGGGCAGATCACGGTGCACGCAGATACATTCGAGTATGAATGCCGAGATGTGGAAGAGAGGGGGGGCGACGTGCTGCGCTGTCGTAACAGGTGAAGGAATGAATGACGGTACCACTTCCTCCAACACACTCTGCGATGCCACTATCCGAATGTACTGTAATATTTTTAGACCATGCGGCATCGGACGTCTGGAAAGCGGCTATCGCGTGTAATAAGCGTGAATAGCTTTGCTATGTAGTTCAGACTACGACACGGAATTACTGAATAAATATTGGCAATGGCGTACAAGAAATCGAATGTTAAATGAATTCTGATTTTCATTAACAAAAATAACCTCTTTGAAGTGACTGAACAGAATGCACTAACTGGTGTACGTTAATCACGCCCAGCAGGCGAACATCATTTACGTAACACAATATACACACACATATGATAAACACTTGAACTTGCTGTAAGTTAGATTGATCTACACCAAATGTCAGTAATGATTTTTATGTTACTGAATTTGCATTGCACTGGAGGTACAATGAGTACTGTGGTGGCAATAAATTCTTTAATTGAATAATCAATGAACACTATATAACTGATGGTTACTAGACATGTCAAAAACATTACTTTAGAATCATTTGAATGAGTTTTTACGTTGATAACGTACTGAAAAGCCACCGCATCGAGTTGAACTGTAACTAATGTGACACAGTACCTGGCGTCTTCTGTCAGTTGTATAATCCGCCGTTTGTTGGATATTTTCGGCGTTAACTCCGATTATATCCTCTTGTTGCATTAATACGCCGATACTCGCGTAACATAGCCTTTTTACTGGTATTGCTGCACACACAGAGATGGATTTGGGATAATAATGAACTATTTTCTGTAAATAATTGATGACACTTGTGGAATGCACTTCGAATCACAAACTTATTATTTCACTCAGACATTACACTGTAGAGAACTTGACTTGATAAATACATAAACTGGTTCGCTAGGGATAAATGTACTTGTTATGGCGTCGATATAAAATGCACTGTTCATAAAAACACTGTCGTACGATAACTAATAGTTCGTTGCTTGTGCTGGCGTGAGCTCATCAATGGATCTCATGTGGTAGTAAGATCACATTGCAACATTAGCTGCAGACACTGGTCACTTCATACCTTGCTGCTGGTCGCTGCAGACCGTCGTAAATTACGCAGACTTCCACAAGGCGTGCTATGTGCTTTTTGAGCGGGAGCAGCAGCTATATCGCTCACAAGCCGTCTCCGTCGAAATGTTGCAAGCCTTATTGTACATTTGACTTGCTGACACACCATAAATCCAGTTTGTGTTTTTATAAGCTCACTTTTAACTGTCTATAACCAACGTACTGAAACCGTCACGTTCGCGCCGCGTTATCTCTGTTCTGCATCTGAACAGTTCCAGAACACATTTCTCTCTACTGCCAAATTCACGAGCCAACCAGCATTGTTCGCGTTCTCGGGGATTTCCCTCACATTTAAACATTAATTTACACTATGCCAAGTTCTCTATTTACAAATGGACATATCATAACATTACCATATTCAATTACAATCATTATATATATATATATATATATATATATGAAATGATAATTATATATATATATATATATATATGAAACTAATATTAAATTAATATTTTTACCATACGTAATAATATTATCCTAGTTTACTGCTTGTTCATTTCGTCGTCCGAGCGCAGCACTATTCAGATACTGTCTTACTTGTAGCGCTATTTCATTTGACTGCCGACAGGCAGAAACACCTGTACTTTTGTTTGCGCAACTATTCAACAGATGCCATGAGCATTCACTTATTCAACTGCTGCGCCTTGACTACGCTTCGTTGTGGCATTACAACTCCCCGTAAGTCAAGTACGTTGACAAGTGCACAGTTTCGCCACTGGGCACAAACACAAGGCTGCAGCCAGCGCTCATACATTTATAAGTCCCTGTCCCCGTCCACGTTCACGTCGAGGGAGGGTGAGGGTGTCGCACTGGACTTTAAACAGCAATCCAACAGTAAGGTAACACCCAAATGTCGCCTCTAGTCTGCGTGCCATCGCTGTAGGTAGTGGGAGAATCTGGGCCATGTGGATCAGTTTGGTCGCCACATCAAAGTTGATACTGAACATGCTGTATTGGTTAAAAACAGTCTTGGTTGCAATTTTGGTTTTTTATTTTTCAACGACGCGTTTCGCCCTATTTTGGCATCTTCGGGTTATCTTTTCTAGATGGACGCGAGAGGCACCAACATCTGCATAATGCGTTTCCGTTCACAAGAGCGATTAACAGTCACTCAGTAACAGTTACTCGCTCCTGTGAACGGAAACGCATTATCCAGATGTTGGTGCCTCTCGCGTCCATCTAGAAAAGATAACCCGAAGATGCCTAAATAAGACGAAACACGTCGTTGAAAAATAAAAAACCAAAATTGCAACCACGATTGTTTTTAACCAATATTGTTAAACACTGGTTTTCTGTATGCCACATATGGATTGGATGAACATGCTGTAGTAGATTATGCGTCAAAGTAGTTTTGTGGTAGACTTCTGTCCGTACCGCCTGCAGTAGATGTCTGTAATTCATGGGAGCCATGCATCGCACGTGTAGTGTAAATGCAGCGCGCAAATACCCGACCGCATCCACGTGTGGGAGGGTTGGCAAGCCGCCTTGCTGCAGGCCGCTTCGCACACGCACCGCCGCCGACTTGGGCTGCATTCATGTGGCTTCTCGCCGCCAATCCATATCGCTTAACCCAATCGAGCACGGAATGCACCTCATCACTTCATCGAACCAGCAGTAGAACGGCGTCAGCGTTCGCTCTGCAGCAGAAGGTGTGGCCCCTCAACGTAATCCCTGAAACTCTGCGTTTCAGCCCTCCTACGAGCAGTTCTAGTGCGAATGCGTAAAAAATCATAGAGAGTGGACACCATTGTCGAACCGAATGCCGGACTGGCAAGGGACCAACCGTAGGTTGTGAGTTAACGAGCACTGCGCTCTCATTTAAATATATGGCCGAAAGAGTCAGCCTACAGAAACAGTGAAACGAACCCTGTCGCCCAGGACCGCGTGCCACAAAGGGCGCAGATTCACCACGAGATGGGGAAACTCGCAGGCGTCTATTGAGATTCACCACGAGATTGGGAAACTCACAGGCGTCTATTGTCTATTCAGACCTAAGCGCTGTAGTGTGCGAGTGAGACAGACGAGAACCTACGTCATAGGGAAACTCAGTAGAAGCCATTTGTTGCCAAGGAGGCGTAGCAGTGTTAAATATGGCGGGCCTAAGATCGGCCATGAAGGGAAACATTTACGAAAACTACTTAATTTTGTAGTAGTGCAGGGAATCAAACCACAGTATTTTTAACCTACTATCCTTCATAAATTTTCATGGTGATCACAATAAAACTTGAATATTGATCATATCTACAATAGTTTAGGATTTACTGTTAAAGTGAAATTAACAAGTTTTGTGAGAAAGACCTGACTGCTAAAAGCTGAACGCATTAGTCAATCTTAACGATCGACATTTCTTATAGAAGCGCATCATTAAAATGACAAATGTTGTAAATATCAATTCTGTAACTTCATTTGTTTAAAAGATATACTAAATTTAGATTATCAGTATTTTCAGTTCTACATCCACATTCTACATTTATACTCCGCAAGCCACCCAACGGTGTGTGGCGGAGGGCACTTTACGTGCCACTGTCATTGCCTCCCTTTCCTGTTCCAGTCGCGTATGGTTCGCGGGAAGAACGACTGTCTGAAAGCCTCCTTGCGCGCTCAAATCTCTCTAATTTTACATTCGTGATCTCCTCTGGAGGTATAAGTAGGGGGAAGCAATATATTCGATACCTCATCCAGAAACGCACCCTCTCGAAACCTGGCGAGCAAGCTACACCGCGATGCAGAGCGCCTCTCTTGCAGAGTCTGCCACTTGAGTTTATTAAACATCTCCGTAACGCTATCACGGTTACCAAATAGCCCTGTGACGAAACGCGCCGCTCTTCTTTGGATCTTCTCTATCTCCTCCGTCAACCCGACCTGGTACGGATCCCACACTGACGAGCAATACTCAAGTATCGGTCGAACGAGTGTTTTGTAAGCCACCTCCTTTGTTGATGGTCTACATTTTCTAAGCACTCTCCCAATGAATCTCAACCTGGTACCCGCCTTACCAACAATTAAGCATCAGATCATCATTTGCTCCACATAAAACACATTCAACGATGGCGGCATGACACCTTATTCAATCATTAGGTAATAGAATATTTGTTGTAAAGTTTAGTGCATAATAGTTACTTTTCTTCTTTATTTATTTATCAGAAAGCATATTGGTCTTATGTAAAATAATTTAACGTTTATTATGTAACGGATATTATTGTTACTTCATTTAGACCGTGAAAGTGGTCAAGCTTTGATTATTTAAATATGTTAAAATGTAAAGTAAGGTACAGTAAGCTGTAGCTAATCAGATGGACGGCTTCAGGAAAGGGAACTGCGCTAGTCAGTTGAGCGAGGATGATCGGCGCGGCCGGCCGAAGTGGCCGAGCGGTTAAAGGCGCTACAGTCTGGAACCGCACGACCGCTACGGTCGCAGGTTCGAATCCTGCCTCGGGCATGGATGTGTGTGATGTCCTTAGGTTAGTTAGGTTTAAGTAGTTCTAAGTTCTAGGGGACTTATGACCACAGCAGTTGAGTCCCATAGTGTTCAGAGCCATTTTTTTTTTTTTTTGTTCGGCGCGCTGGAAACGCGGCCGGCAACGGTCAGAGGGCAGTTGTGATCCTGACACCAAAGAGTACAGTTCGGCTGGAGACACCTAAGTGGACAGCGCTGGTCGAGACACCTAAGGGGACTGTTCGGATTGAGACACGAAAGCGGACAGTCTGTCTTTAGGTGGCTAGCAAGTGGAACAGAAAACTTCGCGTTGTGTGGGACCGCGGGACTCCGTCTCTCTGTACGGGGTGAGAAACCGCGCGCCTGCAGTGAAGTCTGACTTTTCGTGTAAATATCGAGGTGGAGTATTGGGTTTCGCGATGGGATTGTGAATGATCGAACTGTGTCAAATGGATATGCGGTCGAGTGTACAAGTAACTCTAAATACGACCACTTTCGCTATTAGTTTCCTTTTTTTTTATATAGGACTTAACTGCTAAGGTCATCAATCCCTAAGCTTACACGCTACTTAACCTAAATTATCCTAGGACAAACACACACACACACACACCCATGCCCGAGGGAGGACTCGAACCTCCTCCGGGACCAGTTTCCTTTCCTGATAAACATTATTGTAACCAAATTGCACGCGAGTGGCGTACATCATTTATGGATCGTTAATTTAGTTCCCGATATTATTATTACTGTTATTATATGTTATATTGTCCGCAGCTCGTGGTCTTGTGATAGCGTTCTCGCTTCCCGCGCACGACCTCCTGGGTTCGATTCCCGGGGGGTCAGGGATTTTCCCTGCCTCGAGATGACTGGGTGTTATTGTGCCGTCTTCATCATCATCATCATCATTCATCCTCATTACGATCGGAGGAAGGCAATGGCAAACCACCTCCACTAGGACCTCGGTTAGTACGGCGGTGCGGGTCTCCCGCATCGTCCCCTACGCTCTTCGTAGTATAGGACCTCATCATCATGATATGTTATGTTATTTCGTAAACTTGCAATCAGCCAGACAATTTAACCAAAGGGTCATAAGTGTCTAATTTAGGGCGTGTAATGCGACACGTGCGGTTCAACCACGAGACGAGTTTGAGCCAAGACATTTCGACGAAGAGGAACCGCATGTGAGCCCGAACATCTTTGGGGATGTTAGCTCGCAAGGTCCATTTGCCAGTACACGGGATGACACTCCGCGTTCGAGGCGCAACATTACGTCGAGGAAGTCGGATAGGAAGCCCACGCAGGCTAGAACGGACGTAAGAAACTTGTGGCGCACTCTGTCAAGAGCGTGGTCGAAGTCTATGGAGATCACAGCAGCTCTGAGGCGACAGGATGTGGCGAGAGCTATCACATCCCTACATTCACCAGTGGTCGTCCGTATGTTGGACTCTCCTCCTTGTGTCGTCAGCTCCGCTCAAAGGGTTAGTGGCAGGATCTTGTTTATGCGCGCTGCTAGGAGCCGGCAAAGATCTTGGATTTATTTCAGTGCGTGGTGTCTGTTCCTTTCAAAGAATAGACACCACGCAGGTCCCGCAGCTGTGTGAAACACTGTATGTAGTCTGAAGGGGGATCACTGCTATCAGCTGCACCAGGCTATTCTTTCTTCAGTGTGAATGCACAAACACGTCCGACTTGCTGTGGGAATCTCACAATAGGGAGCATGGAGGGCGTGGACAGGGACTGTGTAAGCAGGCTGTTTAGGTTTTCTTATTGGTAACGCCACGTAGCGCTCTGTATGAAAATCACTGGCTGTGCTGTGTGCAGTCTGTGGCTAGTCTGCATTGTTGTCTGCCATTGTAGTGTTGGGCAGCTGGATGTTAACAGCACGTAGCGTTGCGCAGTTGGAGGTGAGCCGCTTGCAGTGGTGGACGTGGGGAAGTGAGCTGGCGGATTTTTGTGAATGGATAATCTGGAGGTGTGTCCATCAGAAACAGTACATTTGTAAGAATGGATGTGATGAACTGCTATATATATTATGACTATTAAGGTAAATAGTTTGTTCTCTATTAAAATCTTTCATTTGCTAACTATGCCTATCAGTAGTTAGTGCATTCCGTAGTTTGAATCTTTTATTTAGCTGGCAGTAGTGGCGCTCGCTGTATTGCAGTAGTTCGAGTAACGAATATTTTTGTGAGGTAAGTGATTTGTGAAAGGTATAGGTTAATGTTAGTCAGGGCCATTCTTTTGTAGGGATTATTGAAAGTCAGATTGCGTTGCGCTAAAAAAAATATTGAGTGTCAGTTTAAGCACAGTCATGTATAAATTGTTCTAATGGGACGTTTCAACTGGAGACAGGTGGCGCTCGATGGGGGTGTGGATCGGCCGTGAGGCGCGACGAGGTAGTCCCAGCAGTCTCTACTCGCACTGTCTCAGATGGCGGAGTGGTTACCTGCCCAGTAAGCAGGCTAGAATCCCGGTCCGGTAATGTCGCGATGCAGCTGATAGCAGTGATCGTCAATTTACTTAAGGATCTTACAGTCCGAATTTAACACTGTAATGGGGCGGGTGTCCTCGATCGACCGACCTCAGGAAAGATTGTTTATCGGGATGAGTAGTCCTTCGACGAAGGCAGGCGGTACGCAAAAGCAGGGCGACATCAGTTCCTGGTGCATGGTGATCAACCGTGGCGTCATCAGGGTGCGGAAAGCCCGAGTGGCAGTACATCCGACCCGGGCGACTTGTCGATTGCACCCTTACCTAGCGCGCCCTCAATGTCATCCCATGTAATCTCCGCTCAAAGCGACGGTGTTGCTGTGTCGTCGACAGTGCGCGACATATCCTGCAAAACGTCTTTATCGTGCCCCTCCTCTGTATTCTGCTCCTGGTAAAAACGTCGAGAATGGTCTGTAAAGGCTTCCACAGTGGTTCCTGGGTGGTTAACGACCGAACATCCGGCAATGACCACAAGCTGTCGCCGTCGACGGCTATCGAGCACGGTGCGGTGCTTGGACGAGATTTCGCCACTCGCTCCGTCTCGACGCCGCGATCGCACGGTGACCCCTCCTGATTTTAGCCGTCTACGAGACAAAAAGTTGGCTGTAGTTCGCCGTCTTGACATATGTCGGTCTGGTGGCGGCGGTTGGGATGCGAGTTGGCGAAGCGTCGTGTAACACAAGCCCAGAGTACGACGACGCTATGGTGTATGCGCAGCCGCCGGAACGCTGGTTTTGGACACGCCGTCCACCATGCCAACGTCGAAGGGTATCGTGGAAGACGTGTTTCGCGGTCCGCCAACGCGGGATTCGAACCGGCGACCGTAGTGGTCGCGTGGTTCCAGACTGAAGCGCCCTCAACCTGTTCTGAAGCCGCTCTGCGCCTCCGCTTACGTCACTCTGCGGATGCCCTCGGGTCTTCGACGAAGGCAGGGACTGACGACGCTGTTGCTCGAGGGCCGCAGTTGGCACGGTCGTCACGGACAAATTCATCCGTCGATGTGGGCGGCGCTGTCGGAGCGGAGTCCGCGACACGTAAATCAGCTGCTCCACCTCCCCGCCGCATCGGAGTACGCTGCGTTGTGTCCCATGGAGTGTCGGAGGGCGCCGGCGTAAGCCACGGGAAGCTGCGACCGCGGCGACACGTCCCAGGCCGCAGTCGCGTGAGCCGGCGATGCAAGCATTCGGATCGCACGTGGCCCTGCTTCCCGCATCCGAGGCATGTTCGTGGTTGTCCATCGCAAATGACGACGACACGGCAGCTGCCGGTATACAGATATCAGGGCACAGGTTTTTTTAACTGCAGTCCGGGCCTGTGGGACACGGTCGAGGACAGGGTACGTTCGAACTGCGTCCATTTTCCGGCGACACGGCTGTATACCGTGGCGGGGGCGAAGAACCGATTCGACTTCTTCCGTTGGGAGTTCAAATAGAAGTTCAAAGATACTGACTGTGCGGAGTCCCAAACGAACATAGTGGACGTCCACAGTACCCACACTGCCATCAGCTTGGCGTTTCCCGCAGGATACTTTCACACGTTGCATCGTTGATGATCTTGACGTAGATTACTCTGCCCACAGTGGATAAGTGTATACCGACGATGTCGGCCGCCGGGATTTTCACCTCTTCTCGTAAAAATCGTTCGACTTCGAGTGTTTTTGGACGTGTAAATGTGGTGTCACCGCCAGACACCACACTTGCTAGTTGATAGCCTTTAAATCGGCCGCGGTCCGTTAGTATACGTCGGACCCGTGTGTCGCCACTATCAGTGATTGCAGACCGAGCGCCGCCACACGGCAGGTCTAGTCTAGAGAGATCCCCTAGCACTCGCCCAGTTGTACAACCGACTTTGCTAGCGATGGTTCACTGACAAAATACGCTCTCATTTGCCGAGACAATAGTTAGCATAGCTTTCAGCTACGTCATTTGCTACGACCTAGCAAGGCGCCATTACCATTTACTACTGATATTACGAGTAATGTACCGTCAAGAGCGACGTTCACCATTAATGGATTAAAGTTAAGTATTCCACCAGCTACGTCCGCTTTTCTAAAGTCTAATTTCCTTGTCCTGTTCCAGACCTCACGCCAGCCTGCGTGAGCTAAAACGCGTGCATTTCGCCTCCCTCTAGTAACACGGAGTTGGCTCTCCTGCCAACCCACAACAGCAAATGCCTTTTTGCAACGTAGATTTGAGCGTCGATTTTCTGTATTGGTTCGCCATTCTGATGTATACGCTTAAGCCGGCGCGAGCCGCTCGGCCGAATACTGAGTGAAGAGACACGTGCGCTCAGTCCGCGGCGGCACAGAAACAGCGCGTCCGCGCTGCTGCCCTGTTAAAGGCGAAACTGAACCGTTCGGCTACCTGTGCGCGCTTCGCAGCCAGGCCCCGTGCGTCGTCGTCCGTGTGTCGTTACCCTCAACTCGTACACTTGCTGTCATTCCCGTACAGGGGACACATTTAATCGAAATTCGCTACTAGCCTGTTATCGGCGGATAATTACGAAATTCCCAATGTCGTCTTTCCATTCTACATTTGGGGGTTGCCCATTTCGCAATTGCGAATACAGTTCCTGTATTTCATAGCGACTGTACTCGCCGCAGTGCCTGTACCTTGAGACAGGCACGCATCTCCGAATGAACGTTGTATCGCACTTCTTATAAACACATGAGTATCTTCGGAAGGTTATGTCAGTGACAGAATTAAGTGCTGCCATCTTATTGTACGAGTAGAAAGTAACAGCGATTTTACTTGGCTAGGATATACGCATATGAAGATGTCCGAAAGAACAAAAAATGTTCAAATGGCTCTGAGCACTATGACACTTAACTTCTGAGATCATCAGTCCCCTAGAACTTAGAACTACTTAAACGTAACTAACCTAAGGACGTCACACACATCCATGCCCGAGGCAGGATTCGAACCTGCGACCGTTAGCGGTCCCGCGGTTCCAAACTGTAGCGCCTAAAACCGCTCGGTCACCCCGGCCGGCCCGAAAGAACAGATACCATCTTCATATTTTTTTTATTTATGTATTTGGCCAGCTATGGACCGCATACGGCTTAAGACTTACGGTGTTTCTTTTTTTCCTTTCTTCCCAATAGTTCATTTTCTCGCCAACTGCTCGTCTCTGCTCCTCTGTCCACACTCTCTTGGGTCGAGGTTTTGGCGCATCTTCTTCATAGTTTTCGTTTTCTATAAGTAGCCTAAAGTTATTCCTGTCACGTATTATTTCTTCTGTAACACCTATTTTGTTGGCGTCTTTCTTTACTGCTTCTATCCATCCTACAGTGTTTTTCAGCTTACTAACGTAATTAAAAATTTTCTTTGTAATCCGTGTTTCTTCCATTCTTTTTAAATGTCCATAAAATTTTAGCCGTCTCTTCCTCATTGTATCTGTGATCTTTTCTGTATTTTTGTATAGGTCTTCATTTCTCCTTTTAATCCACCTATTTTCCTTGTTTTTCTCAGGACCTAGAATTTTTCTTAATATTTTTCTCTCTCTTTTTTCTAGTTCTCTTAATTCGACTTTCTTATTCAATGTTAGGCACTCTGATCCATATGTTGCTCGTGTCCTAATAACTGAATTATAATGTTTAATCTTTGCTTGTATGGATATTGATTTCTTATTGTAGTAGTTTTGCGTTAATTTATATGCAAATTCCAACTTTTTTATTCTTTCTTTATTTGTTGCGTTATCCAGTCCATTGGCTTGGATCCACTCCCCCAGGTATTTGAATCTATCAACTCTTTTAATTTTTCCATACTTTGTTTTCATAAACTTTTCTGTATTATGTTTGTGTTCTATATACTCGATTTTTTCGTAGGATATTTTTAGCCCAGTCTTTTCAGCAATCTCGTGTAACATATCAAGCATAACTGTTGCGTCTGTTCGGTTTTCAGTTATCAATGCCATATCATCCGCAAAGGCTAAACATTTTACTTCAAATGTGTTCTTTCCTTGGCCCATGCTTATACCCTTTGTGCCTCTGTTTTTAATGTGTTTTCCCATGTTTTTACTACTTTATCTAAAACCAAGTTAAAGAGAATTGGGGACAGTCCGTCACCTTGTCGAACACCTGTTTTGATTTTGAATGGTTCAGAAATTTCGCCTTGAAACTTAATTCTTGATGTTGTATCCTTGAGCGTTTGTTCAACAAGTCTCCTGGTGTTTTCATCTATCCCTGATTCATAAAGTATGTGGAATAGTGTTTGTCTGTCAACAGAGTCGTAGGCCTTCTTGAAGTCTACGAAAGTGACTACTGTATTTTTATTTTGTATAGCTCTCACTCTCAAAATTGTTTTTAAATTAAGAATCTGTTCTGCACATGATCTACCTTTTCTAAATCCTGCTTGATAATCTCCTATATTAGGTCCTGCTTGTTCCTCTATTCTATTTAAAAGTGCTTTAGAAAGTATTTTGTATGTCACTGGTAACAAGGATATGCCCCTGTAGTTGTTGGTGTCTGTTTTATCTCCTTTTTTATGGAGAGGGCGGATCAATGCTTGTTTCCAGTCACTGGGTATGATTCCTTTTGTCCAAATGTCTTTAATTACTTTGTGAATTTTCTGACATGCGGATAAGCCCCCTAGTTTCCACATTTCTGCCACTATCCCATCCTCACCTGGTGCTTTGTTATTCTTCAATGCTTTGATAATCTTTTCTATTTCTTCCACTGTAGGTGGTTCCGACGGTGGATTTTCATGTTGTGGTTTTTGAAATTGTAACCTGTCATTAGGCTCCTCACGTTTTTTAATAGATTTTCAAAGTATTCAGCTAAGATTTGGCAGTTCTTTTTATTGCTTAGAACCATTTTTCCATTTTTATCTTTAAAATGTAAACTTGGTGACTGGAATCCTGTTAAAACTTCTCTGAAAGTCTTATAGAAGTCTCTAGTGTTGTTCCTTTTGAAGTCAGAATCCATTTCTTCTAATCTGTCTTTGTCATATTTTTTTTTCACTAACCTGATGATTTTTGATGTCTTTTTCCTTTCTTCTTTAAACTCTTCCCAGTATTCGTGTTTCTTATTACTGTTCCATTTTTTCTATGCCTTTAGTCGATTGTCAATTCCTTCACCACACAGCTCGTTCCACCATCTGTGTTTTGGTATTCTTCGTGGCTCTCCCATTTCTTTAACTGACTCTATCATTGTTTCTTTAATTTCTTCCCAATTATCCATTTTTCTTGTGTTTAGTATATGAAAGAATTTGTCCTGCTTTTGCAGGAGAAATTTAGTGTTTACTCTTGGAAATCTTCTTGGTTTTGGTTTAGGTTTGTTTGGTTGGAACATGGTCTTTATTTCTGTCAGATAATGATCTGAGTCTATCTTTAGGCCCTTCCTCACTCTGACATCCAAGATTTCCTTGTAGTTTCGAGTTGTTATTGCCACATGGTCCAACTGATATTCACCCTGATTTGGATTAGGTGATACCCACGTTTTTTTTCTTTCTTGCAAGTTTCCTGAAACATGTCGACATTAATTTTAGATTAAACTGTCTACAAAAATCTATGAGTCTTTCCCCATTTCTGTTGGTTCTTGCATGTGCTGGAAATCTCCAACTACTGATTTAAATTTTATTTCTTTGCCAACTTGTGCATTAAAGTCTCCCACTAAAATTTTTATATGTTCTTTTGGTAATATAGATGTTTCGTGTTCAAGCATTTCCCAAAAATCTTCCACTTTGTCAACATTTGTTCTGTTATGTTGGTTAATAGGTGCATGTGCATTTATAATAGTGTAGCGTTTATTGCCTGACTTGATCGTCAGAAATGAAATTCGTTCTGATGGGGAGCTAAAATTAGTTATTGATTCCGTAAGTTGCTGTTTGACCATAAATGCGGTCCCTAATATAGTCGTATTATTGGAATTTTTAATGGCTGGTTTTCCTTTGTAGATCCTGTATCCACGTGATTCAAATGCATTTTCATCCAGATACCTTGTTTCTTGAAGAGCTAATGTAAGTATGTTGCGTTGATTGAGATCTTCATATGTATATATAGTTAAAACTCACCGGCCATTTGACCATCTTCTTCTGTGCGGATGCACGAACAGTGCCAGAACTCTTACGGGAATCGGCTAAAAGTCGCGAGTAATGAGTGTAATGGGCAGGGGCACTATAAATATAGTGCGGCACAATAAGTTATCAATGTGGGTCTCAAGGGAGGCGTGCCAGAGATACGTCCCTGCCGTCGCAGTCTCCTGCGTGTCCTCGGTGGCTCAGATGGATCACCGGCACGGTAGCTCAGCGTGTTCGGTCAGAGGATTACGTGCCCTCTGTAATAAAAAAACTGAGTTCTTCGATCATCAACGAACTTAAAAACGGAAGTCTTACGACGCCCGCCCCGAGCAGACGCAACGAACAAAAGCGAACAAAATGAGAAAAAAAAAGATGGATAGACCGTCTGCCATGTAAGCTGGAGATCCCGGGTTCGAGTCCCGGTCGGGGCACACATTTTTCAACTATCCCCGCTGACTTATATCAACGCCTGTTGGAGCTAGGGCTATTCATTTCATTGTAATAGGATATACGTATTTACGGATTTCGCTTTGTGTATTAAGATGTTGAAGAAAATGCTCTCGTTCTTCCTGCGGGTTTTATTCGTATTCTTCTCTGGGAAAAACATATTTATTAGGCTTGCTTTGTATAGTGTCGTAGCCTGTCTATACTGCCGGAGTGGCTGCCTCGAAGATTCGTGCGGGCGCCGGGAGTGGCGCTGGCGCTGTAAACGTCGCCACCAGTGAAGAACCTGCAGGCCGCCGACCTACGAAGACCGCCAGGATGGTGGTCACCTGACCACCACTCTTCTGCTTCAAGACTGCTCGTAGTTAAAGAAGCAACCAGCGTGCCGCTAGCTGGTGCCGAATGTCACACCGAGCTGCTGATAGGTGTACCGGCAAACACTCAGTGTTGGTAGACGCACGTCCGTGGCAGGTGTCTGATTATAACTTGCCGCGGCTGCCTCAGCTTGTCAGTACTGTAGCAGTTGTATCGCAGAAGTTGACTAAGCACATTTATTTAAAGTTCCCACCTGTCAATTCACCTTTTCCTTGGCCGTCGAAATTTCTATGGCGGCGGATCCTCTGTCCACGTTACACCCACTTATCATTAGTAGGACGCAATATTTGGCTCCTCGGAAGATAATGGTTACCAACTCGCAACTCAACGCTTTGTGATTTGGGTGCCTATTTATTACATTTAGATTTAGTTTTGTTTACAGATAAAAATACCTAGTGAACTGTCGGGTCTTTCTGAATACACCAGAACGGATAAATGACTGAGGACTACCCGGTGTCCCCCAGAATCCAACGAAGGTCGCGAGGCGAGGTGTGCTGTGACTCGAGAACATCAGGTTTTATCTCGCTCTTTGGAAACACCTTGCCGAAGCGACGTAACCTGATCCAGACTGTCGTGCATTACCTAGCTGCTCAGACCTCTTTACTCGCAGAGGCATAAAGTGGCTTATCTCCGTCGTAACGTCATAGAAGCGGAATTTTTGATGGTAGGTGGCGCAGGCGAGCGAGTTTTTTCACCCAGAATTCCGCTTATTCCTAAGTATCCACCACTTCGCTTTCAACCAGACGCTGCGTGTCGTAGGTCTGGATCCCAGTGCCAGCTGCTTTTCGCACGACCAGCTCCGTGTGGCTGTCCCCCCTTCTACATTCGTGTCCCCAATCACACTACTTCAAAACGTTGTATACAAAGAAGCTTTACAAGTCAACAGTAAATTAGATGCACACAGAGTCTCGGACACAGCTGCTAAGACTAAACAGCCAGGCAACTCGGGGTTTCTAGGCTACAACATACACTCCAAAAAATTGAAATAAGAACACCGTGAATTCATTGTCCCAGGAAGGGGAAACTTTATTGACACATTCCTGGGGTCAGATACATCACATGATCACACTGACAGAACCACAGGCACATAGACACAGGCAACAGAGCATGCACAATGTCGGCACTAGTACAGTGTATATCCACCTTTCGCAGCAATGCAGGCTGCTATTCTCCCATGGAGACGATCGTAAAGATGCTGGGTGTAGTCCTGTAGAACGGCTTGCCATGCCATTTCCACCTGGCGCCTCAGTTGGACCAGCGTTCGTGCTGGACGTGCAGACCGCGTGAGACGACGCTTCATCCAGTCCCAAACATGCTCAATGGGGGACAGATCCGGTGATCTTGCTGGCCAGGGTAGTTGACTTACACCTTCTAGAGCACGTTGGGTGGCACGGGATACATGCGGACGTGCATTGTCCTGTTGGAACAGCAAGTTCCCTTGCCGGTCTAGGAATGGTAGAACGATGGGTTCGATGACGGTTTGGATGTACCGTGCACTATTCAGTGTCCCCTCGACGATCACCAGTGGTGCACGGCCAGTGTAGGAGATCGCTCCCCACACCATGATGCCGGGTGTTGGCCCTGTGTGCCTCGGTCGTATGCAGTCCTGATTGTGGCGCTCACCTGCACGGCGCCAAACACGCATACGACCATCATTGGCACCAAGGCAGAAGCGACTCTCATCGCTGAAGACGACACGTCTCCATTCGTCCCTCCATTCACGCCTGTCGCGACACCACTGGAGGCGGGCTGCACGATGTTGGGGCGTGAGCGGAAGACGGCCTAACGGTGTGCGGGACCGTAGCCCAGCTTCATGGAGGCGGTTGCGAATGGTCCTCGCCGATACCCCAGGAGCAACAGTGTCCCTAATTTGCTGGGAAGTGGCAGTGCGGTCCCCTACGGCACTGCGTAGGATCCTACGGTCTTGGCGTGCATCCGTGCGTCGCTGCGGTCCGGTCCCAGGTCGACGGGCACGTGCACCTTCCGCCGACCACTGGCGACAACATCGATGTACTGTGGAGACCTCGCGCCCCACGTGTTGAGCAATTCGGCGGTACGTCCACCCGGCCTCCCGCATGCCCACTATACGCCCTCGCTCAAAGTCCGTCAACTGCACATACGGTTCACGTCCACGCTGTCGCGGCATGCTACCAGTGTTAAAGACTGCGATGGAGCTCCGTATGCCACGGCAAACTGGCTGACACTGACGGCGGCGGTGCACAAATGCTGCGCAGCTAGCGCCATTCGACGGCCAACACCGCGGTTCCTGGTGTGTCCGCTGTGCCGTGCGTGTGATCATTGCTTGTACAGCCCTCTCGCAGTGTCCGGAGCAAGTATGGTGGGCCTGACACACCGGTGTCAATGTGTTCTTTTTTCCATTTCCAGGAGTGTAGAAAGAAACAGCACAGCTAACGTTGTTGCATCGCGACAACTAGCCCCACAGAAACTGTAACCAACTGCCCCATTCATTCCTACTTTAAAATGAGTTACAGCTAAGCGTGAATAATCACTGGCAGAAAAATTTTAAGCATTTTGTCATTAAGACTTTCAAATGATGCAGAGTTTCGCTGGTATACCGAAATTCTACGTTGCTATTAAAAAAATACTCCGAGTAGAAGAAATTACAAACAAGCGGAGAAACAAGGTTTCCTCCCGCAGTCGCTCTAATACTGCTCATCCCGCCCTCCACCTATCGCCAGGAGAACCATGCCACTCCGGTGCTGCCATCTACTGGAAGGAAAGTACGTTGCCACCTGCGATTGATTAAAAATTCGCCTGCAAATTTTCCCCGTGTAGCAAGTATAGCGCAGTCCTGACAGTTGTCAGTGCTGTTGTCAGCTTTCAACTGCGAAGCGCAAACAGCTGCTGGCGAAGACAATAGCCGTCTAGACTGAGGCGTTGCCACAGAGACGTTTAAAAAATCGCGTAATGCGGCTGGTTGCAGGAGGTGCGCGGAGCTGCTGCGGCCAGCCCACTGCAGCCGTCAGGCAACTTGTTGCAGCGACTCGACTGAACACCACACAGGACCTCAGTGGCCCCAAAGGACTAGCGCCCGAGAGGACACACATGTTACTCACTCGGCTATTCAGGATTTTGCACCCACATTCCGTACATTCAGGCACGAAAGAGCCTGTTTGCTATACCTACTGACATTATATTTATTCGCCTTTAATGATAGTCTGTCACCTAGTTTACTAAACGGACCATTTTCGTATTACATTTAGCTGTACAAAAAACATGGATTTTTCTCGTTATTTCTTAAAGTATACGGTATCCTGGCCGCAGGATGTGTGCCGGTCTATGTCCACCGGCAGCCAAGAAACTAATAGTAGCCCGTTGGTCCTATCTAGACACATTGGGTAATAGCGTCGCCACAGTTTATTTCTCCGCGTTTACGGCTGATACGTCGGAAACAGTCGGTGGCCACACTAAATCCCTTGCCTACATGTCGGTGCTTACACGGGGTGGTTCCGTAAGACCGTGAAAAAATGTAACAGGGCGTAGAGAATGCTCCACCGAACAATTTGAGGCAGGGAATCTGAGGTTCGAGAAGCCAGCATAAGGAGATATGGAAGTAAACTTGTCTACCGCTTTGTGTAGCATTACTGTTTTCCATCCAATTTACAACTAACACCCATACAAGTTTACATGTACTGTGCTGTTTATTTATATGTACATTCTTTATTTCCAGCAAGGAAATAAGGAGGACGAGCCTGATTACTGGAACGTCATGATGCTGGTCTTGCTTACTCCACTTGCCCATAAGGTGGCCCCGTTGTATCTTATTTACGTTGTCCTTTTGGCTGTTCTTGGGAGCATGTGGATACAACACGACAGTGCATCGCTTCACTTTAGTGTGGATGTCCGCCACCATCTCAGTGCTGTATTTCCTGCTCGCTGGATTGGAAGGGGGGGGGGGGGGGGTCCTGTTCGATGGCCTACGAGGTCACCTGACCTGAATCCCCTTGAATATTTCCTATTGGTGCATCTAAAGTCACTTGTGTATGAGAACCCAGTGGATTCGGAGATTTAATTAGTTGGCAGAATTGTAACTGCCTGTGACGTAATTCGAAAAACACCGAGATATTTTGCCGGCCGTTGGTGGCCGAGCGGTTCTAGGCGCTTCAGTCTGGAACCGCGCGACCGCTACGGTCGCAGGTTCGAATCCTGCCTCGGGCATGGATGTGTGTGATGTCCTTAGGTTAGTTAGGTTTAAGTAGTTCTAAGTTCTAGGGGACTGATGACCTGAGATGTTAAGTCCCATAGTGCTCAGAGCCATTTTTTTGAACCGAGATATTTGTCAGGGTGCGTCAGAACCTTGTTCGTCGATTTCATGCTTGCTTTGAGGTTGATGACCGTCAGTTTCAGCACATTTTGTAAGATACAGTACAAATCGTACCTTCATTGCATCAGTGATGGTATTGCAGTTAACTGCAACTACCGTAAATAAAAAAGTACACAGTATTGTGAATTTATTCCTATTTTCTCCTTGAGCTGGCTTCTCAGACCCCGGGATTCCCGCCTCATGTTGTTGGGTGGGGCGTCCTCTGTGACACGCTGTACAGCGACATCGGATAGGTGCTGCCGCAACGCCCCCACATACAAAATTTTTGATCGCACCTTGTAAAATGTTATTTGCTATCCTTCCTAGCGTTACAGTTTCAATTGTCAGCACATTACCTACAACGAAAATTGAACCGCAAAAAAAAGAAAAAAAAACAAAGAAAAAACAGAGAATCATTGATTACTTCATGGGGAAGAGCGACTGTAGCAAAGAAAAATTCTATCTACAGTACGTCACTTGCAGTACCGTCAAGGAAGCCATAATGCGGATTAGATCAGCATCTACTGGACATGATGGCATCACTATCCAGATGGTAAAACTTATTATTAAACAACTACTGCCCTCTATAACAGACATTTTCAACGATTCATTAATCACAAGTGTTTTCCCTCAGGCCTGGAAACTGGGACAAATTAAGCCACTGCCTAAAAAGGACATCGCCGTAGCACCCTCTGACTACCGCCCCATCTGCCTTCTTCCTGCACTATCAAAGGCCTTACAATACATAGTTCATGACCAGCTCACCAACTACCTAACTACCAACAACCTACTAGACGAATACCAATCAGGTTTCCGTAAACATCGAAGCACAACATCCGCGCTGATGACGGTGATAGATGACCTGAAACTTGCCATGGACAGACAAGAAGCGACTATCATTTGCTTCTTAGATTTCAGCAAAGCATTTGATACTGTCGACTTCCACATCTTACTAGCCAAAGCTAGCGGTCTAAATTTCTCACCAAGTGCAGTGCAATGGCTTCGCTCATACATGACGTCTCGTCAGCAACGCGTCCTGTCTGGGAATATAAAATCACAATGGCGGCAGGTAGTGTCAGGCGTTCCCCAAGGCTCAGTATTAGGTCCTATACTCTTCTCTCTGTATGTCAATGATGTGTCATCGGTTCTGACCTATTGCAAATATCATATGTATGCTGATGACCTTCAGTTGTATCTAAGTGCGAAACCATGCAATCTCAAGAAAGCTATTGAAAATATCAATATCGACCTTGATGCACTGTCAAAATGGGCACAGGACATAGGCCTAAAACTAAACCCATCTAAAACCCAGGCGGTACTTGTTGGTCACTCTAAGCTCATTAGCCCAAAACATCGGGAATGCCGTACCACATCTTATCCTAAATGGAACAAATATTAACTTCTCTCCCTCAGCAAAGAGTTTGGGAGTAATAATAGATGAAAATCTAAATTGGACAGAGCACGTAACTGCAGTGTGCAAAAAAGCTTCAGCATCCCTTCATGTCCAACAAAAATATAAAAAACTCTTCCCTTTCGATCTGAAAACGAAATTAGTACAAACGCTTATACTCCCAATATTTGACTACAGCGATATTATCCTACAAGGCCTCTCTCAGGAAAATTCGCGACGTCTAGAACTGGTCATGAATGCCTGCGTCCGATATATCTGTGACGTTCGACTTTTCGATCACATTTCACCAGCATATGCAAAATTGTCCTGGCTGCGTGCAGACAAACGCAGAGATTTCCATACACTCTGTCTCATCTACTGCCTTATAAATGCACACTGTCCCTCATATCTCTCCTCGTCCTTAACGTTTATGTCGGAACAACATGACAGAAACAGACGTTCCCATCTTAATAAAATCCTCTCTGTTTCACTGCATCGCTCAGTCACCTTCTCCAAGTCCTTTACAGTAGCGGGAACCCGACTCTGGAATAACCTCCCCCGTTATGTTAGAGAACTTAAAAACATGTCCGGCTTCAAAAAACAATTAACGACGTATCTACTTAAGCAACGATAATGCCTTCCTCTGTACGTGAATGCACTTCACCTCATTACTTCCCTCTTTCCCCCACCTTCAATCTCCCTTCCCCAAAACTCGCTATACTAGTAAACATCTACTTTACACACCAAGACATTAATGTACATCTGCACAAATCTTCATTACTACTGCCAATTTTTCTCAAGGTTTTCATTATTATTGGTTTTTTTCCTGTTATTATTATTCCTTTTATCATAATCTGTATGTATAGCACCTGTTGTAAAAATACCGCCAGCATTTACTTTATTAGGTCTTAGTCATATTTATCATTATTATTTGATTTTTTCCTGTTATTATTATTGCTTTTATCATAATCTGTATGTATGGCACCTGTTGTAAAAATACTGCCGCATTTACTTTATTAGGTCTTAGTCACTACTCTTTATTCATATTGTCACTAGAGTAATCTAATTTTCTCATTTAAACTATGGTCATGATGTAACTCTGATGTGTGAAATGCTGAATGTGTGGAACACTGGTCCGATGTAAGAGAGTGCCTGATGGCCC
The DNA here is from genome assembly GCF_021461385.2 of Schistocerca piceifrons. Lineage (NCBI taxonomy): Eukaryota > Metazoa > Arthropoda > Insecta > Orthoptera > Acrididae > Schistocerca > Schistocerca piceifrons. The sequence continues at coordinate 18,412,307 of NC_060145.1, forward strand.
TAATCTGATCGGGTTAAATAAATAAATAAATATATTTGTAAGCAAATACGGAAAAACTGTAAAAAGCATTTGAAGAAATTTTTACCCCTTTCGTGTTTGATTCCCGAAAGCACGAAATGTCGACTATCATTTCCTCAGACACTCGGTGAATTCCAGGTATCACTCAGAAGTTTCACTGATCTATTTTTAAAGCCTTTTTAATAGTGTATGAGTAGTATTTGTTTATTAACACTATCGCCAACTTTTGCGACTGTCGAAAGCTATTTCCAATGCAATTAACAAATTGATTTTACTATTCCTCAATATCATTTACCGCATTTTTCATACAAAAGTTTTTGACTATCAAGTTCTCCCAACGGTCGGACGGTTTCTCGGTTGGAGTTGAATGCAAAGTAAAATTTCGCGACGAGGAAAACGATGTAGAGTTCTTAGTAGTGTGATGGTTTTTACAGTCTGACGAGACAGAGCGCACCTTCACATCCTTCGCACGTTTGCTGTGCCTTCGTGCTTCCTCCTAGCCGCAGCTCGCACTTGTTACTTGGAAGCCATACATCGTTTTCCTTCCCCGTTAACGCCGGCCGGTGTGGCCGTGCGGTTCTAGGCGCTTCAGTCTGGAACCGAGCGACCGCTACGGTCGCAGGTTCGAATCCTGCCTCGGGCATGGATGTGTGTCCTGTCCTTAGGTTAGTTAGGTTTAAGTAGTTCTAAGTTCTAGGGGACCGATGACCTCAGATGTTAGGTCCCATAGTGCTCAGAGCCAGCCTTCCCCGTCAACGTTCCGCTCTTACAGTTTCTGTTGGGACTTCTAGAGTGTGCTGACTCACACGTCTATTGCGTCACTGTTTCTCTGCTGAACTTGATACCTAGTTTTGCGCATGGCTCTCTTCCTTCTAAAGTACCTCGCTGTACTATGACTGCGCTCCGTCGCGTCTTCTACTTTCAGTTGTGCTCCATATCTTGTTCCACTGAATGTCGCTTTTTAACCGCTCTTTTGTGTCCAGTGTTACAGCTCCCTTTGTTGTGCCGAAACGCCAGTTTTGATACACGTTACACTGACTCCACTGATCTATAGACCTAGTTGCTAACCACTTCCCTCCGTCTGAGCGCCCGCATCTGTGCTGCAGTTTTTGCTTAACTTCCGTGCCGGAACTTTCAGACCGTCTTGGCGGGGTTTCGAGTCGCCGCCACGTCCAGCAAGTTACTTCTTCACCTGGTAATGCTCAGCTCGCATTACTTCTTTTTCAACCCTCAGCCTTCTCACTGCTCTGATGCGGCCCGCCACGACTTCTTCTCCTGTGCAGCCTCGTCACCTCAGAGTTACACTTGCACCCTACGTCGTCAAACACACTGAAGAGCCAAAGAAACTGGCGTAGGGCCCCCGCGAGCACGCAGAAGTGTCGCAACACGGCGCGGCAAGGACTCGACTAATGGCTGCAGTAGTGCTGGGGGGAACTGACACCACGAATCCTGCAGGGCTGTCCATAAAAACGTAAGACTACGAGTGGGTGGAGATCTCTTCTGAACAGCACATTGCAAGGCACCCTAGATACGCTTAATAATGTTCATGTCTGGCGAGCTTCGTGGCCAGGGAAGTCTTTAAACACAGTAGTGTGTTCCTGGAACCACTCTGTAGAAATTGTGAACGTGTAAGGCGTCCCAATGTCCTGCTAGAATTGCCCATGTCAGTCGCAATGCACAATGGACACGAATGGATGCAGGTGATCAGACAGGATGCGTACGTACGTGTCACCTGTCAGAGTCGTATCCTGAAATGTCAGGGGTCCGCTATCATTTAACTGCATACGCCAAACACCATAACAGAACCTCCACCAGCTTGAACAGTCCCTTGCTGACATCCAAGACGCATAGATTCATAAGATTTTCTCCATACCCGTACACGTCCATCTGCTCGATACAGTTCGAAACGAGACTCGTCCGACCAGGCAACATGTTTCCAGTCATCAACAGTCCAACGTCGTTGTTGACGGGCCCAGGCGAGGCGTAAAGCTTTGTGTCGTGCAGTCATCAAGGGTACACAAGTGGGCCTTCGGCTCCGAAAGCCCATATCGATGATGTTTCGTTGTATGGTTCGCACGCTGACACCTGTTGATAGCCTACCATTGAAATCTGCATCAATTTGCGGAAGGGTTGCCCTTCTGTCAGATCGAACGATTCTCTTCAATCGTGTTGGGCCCCGTTCTTGCAGGATCTTTTTCCGGTCTCAGCGATGTCGGAGATTTGATGTTTTACCGGATTCCTGATATTCACGGTACACTCGTGAAAAGGTCGCACAGGAAAATCCCCACTTCATCGTTATCTCGGAAATGCTGTATCCCATCGCTCGTGATCCGACTATAACACCATATTCATACTCACTTAAATCTTGTCAACCTGCCATTATAGCAGCAGTAATCGATCTAAAACGTGCGCCGGACACTGTTTGTCTTTTGAGGGTTGTCCAGAAAGTAAGTTCCGATCGGTCGCAAAATGGACACCACAGTGAAAACCCGAAGAAGCTTTGCACAGATGTGTTGGGTAGTGTCTCTAGTATGACCGTCGATCGCATCAAGATGCTCTTTTCAGTCGTGAGCGCACTGTGAGCGAGTAAAGGTGCCTAGAACAACGATGCCTCCCGCCAAGTAGGAGGCCCCGCTGAGAGGCTTCGCCTTAATGAATGCAGCCCACCTGACACAACTGCCACGCACTTCCTTCTTCACGGCAAATCTCAGCCGCCGCATTCTGGAGGGGCAGTGAAGACGCTCCTGCAGCCTTTTCAAAGGGAAGTGTTCGATCACCCACAACACAGCCCTAATTGTCTCGTCCTGAGTATCAACTCTGTTCATATGGTACGCTGGATACGATGACATCACTTGGGCGCAGGCTACACGGTATAGACCAGCGTAGAGAATTATCGGAAAGAATAGGCGGCTGACTTCTATGACGATGGTGTTGGAAATTTCGTATAACGTTCAGACAAATGTCTAAGTCGGAGCGGCAGCTATGTAGAGAAGTCGATGGAAAGTGTAGCAAACTCTTGCAAATAAAATGTTTCTGATTTTCACTGTGGGTTCCATTTAGCGACCGATCGGAACTTACTTTCTGGACAACCCTCGTATGTAGGAGTTGCCGACAGCAGCGCCGTATTCTGCCTTTTTACATATCTCTCTATTTGAATACGCATGCCTATACCAGTTTCCGTGGGCTCTAGTATAGTTGCTGAACGTAATGCAGTCTGTGTCTTCGTCTACAGTTTTTGCCGTCTACAGCTCCCTCTGGTACCATGGAAGTTATTACCTGATGTGTTAACAGATGTGCTACCATCCTGTCCCTTAGTCGAGCGTGTGTCTTCCATATATTCCTTTCTTCGTCGTTTCTGTGGAGAATCACTTCCTTCCTCAGCGTATTAGCCCATCTAATTTTGAACATTCTTCTGCAGCGCCGCATCTCAAATGCTCCTTTTGCAGTTTTGCCGCAGTCCACGATTCAGTAACACAGAACGGTGTGCTCGAAGCGTACATTATCAGAAACTTCTTCCTCAAATTAAGGCTATATTCTATACTAGTAAACGTCTTTGACCAGTTATGGCCAGTTTGCCGGCGGTAGTGTGCTTTTTATGTCCTCCTTGCTTCATCCGTTTGATTCCAAGGTAGGAGAATAGACGAACAGGGCATTGTCTTATCGACAAGTACCACGAACACTGCCCGACAGCCAAAAGTCTGTCGAGTCTGTCGCCACATCAAAAGATATTTTCAGCTGACGCATATTCGCTTCTAAATTATAAAATGTGAAGACGTCGATCGACAGTAACCGCGTTACTCGATTGGCTAAACAGCCGCATACTGGTCAAATTATTCCAGAAGACGTCAGCTTTTACTGCACATATGGCACGGGCCTTATCGAGCGTAGGGCCTACACCTGCTCTACGATCCTTTTCCATTTCTGCTGTAGAGTGCCTTGCGTGTCCCTTTGGAGATGATGCACATACTGGCCGTTGGTGTTACCTCGCCACCTAATTCTGGACATTCTAGGCAGTCTGTTCTCGCACATTCTCACTTTGTCAGCAGCCCATCGAAACCTTCTGTTGTTTAGCTCTTCAACGATGCTACCATGTTTGTACAGCTCTCGTAGTTCTTCGTTTTTTTTTATCCTCCTTTCCACGATGTTGTAATTAATTACGCGTCCAAAAGTTCTCCTTTCGATAACCAACAGATTTTCTTCGTCTTTCTTTGCTAAGATTGGTGTTTGACATCGGTATAAAGTCACTGGGACAATAGTTCATCCATACAAGTGAATTTTGAAGTAAGTGGTAAATAATCTTTTCCTAAGAAAGTGATGCAACTTAAAAGTGTTTTGTTAGCTGCTGCTAGACTGGAATCTATTTCTAGATTCCATTGTTGTTTTTACTTAAAAAACTCCCTAATAACTTTAAGGGTATACGGAATGAGTTTTTCGATGAAAAAATCGATTTTTGGGTAAATGCATTTTCGAAAAATTTAGACTATCCCGTTTAATACCATGTATAAAATATTTGGATGACGTGAATAGAACTATTTTAAATAATTTTTTAAAATAATTTCGACACACGATGATCCGCACCTTGTATATGAGACGCGAAATATACCTGATATAGACAGCCTTGCCAGAGATATAATTGAGCACAAGACAGCTAGCTTTTCTGTTGGCTACACTGCTAGACAGTTGACAATAGATTCTGCATCATTTGTATTGTTTCCTTTGTGAGTACATCCATGTCATTGTTGTGAAAGTCGTATGTGGAGAAGTCATTGAGTTTTCTTTCCTTCAACATGCAAAGACCTAGTCTGAAGGTATTTAGAAAGCGTGTACATTGGCGCAAGAAAGTAAAGTGTACTAAAAATTCGTCTGATTCATCTTCATCAGTATCTGATGTCCCAGTAGCGACTAACCTCAACACTGGTAGTGATACATAGAGTGATGCTGCTGCCACTACACCGGAAAGTGCTTCAAGAAGAAAACTAGCTGGAATTGAAGAAGAATACAAGAAACTAAATGCTGGGACTGCAAAATATGAGGTAATTAACGTCTCTTTATTATCAGACGTTTTGGAGAACAATGTGTGCTGCAGACAATGTGGAAAATGTGGTGTTTCATTGAAAACAAACTTACATGTAGGACTTGCTTGTGAATTAGAGTTGATGTGCAGTTATTGCAAACACAGTGTTACTTTCTTCAATTCCTCACATGTTACTGCAGACACAGGTAAACTATATGATATAAACATTAGACTGGTTTATGGATTACGGTGTATGGGAAAGGGCAGGGCTGCAGGTGCCGTATTGTGTGGTGTGATGGACCTCCCTCCTCCACCTTCAGAATTTAACAAACACATAATTGCAATAGGCTCTGCTGTAGAAGATGTGCCACAGGAAAACACGAAAGATGCTGTTGAGGAAGCAGTTGTTGAAAATAATAATAGCAGAGACTTGTCCATAGCTTTTGATGGAAGCTGGCAGAAGAGAGGCCACACATCTCTGAATGGTGTAGTAACTGCTACAAGTGTGGACACTGGTAAGGTAGTTGATGTGGCAATACTTTCCAAGCATTGCAGATGCAAGGAGAAAATGAAAACTAAGCATGAAGAGGAGTGCATAGCAAATTACTATGGATCAAGTGGTGGTATGGAAGTTGCTGGTGTAAGAAGTATTTATCAGTGCTCAGTAAAACGGTACAACGTTAGATACACAAATTATCTTGGAGATGGTGACTCAAAGGCTTTCAAAGAAATTGAGGAACTGAGACGCTATGGTAACGATGTGAAAATTTCCAAACTGGAGTGTGTTGGCCATGTTCAGAAAAGGATGGGATCAAGACTTCGACGGCTCAAGGCTAGCATGAAAGCAAGAAACTGAGTGATGGAAAAACTTTAGATGGGAAAAATAGACTGACAGATGCTACAATAGATCATATTCAGAAGTGCTATGGTCTAGCAATAAGACAGAATACAGAAGATGCAGAATTAATGAGAAGAGCAAGCAGTCTGGGCTCTGTTTTTTCATACAGCTTCAAACAATGAGAATCCCCAACATGGGCTATGTCCAAAAGGAAACGATAGTTGCTGCAAGTACAACGGAGGCAAGGTAACTAAGAAACAATACAATCACCCTCATCACCTGCCACCTGCCATAATGGATGAAATAAAACCAATATTCCGAGACCTCGCAGATATTAGTCTACTAAAGAAATGTATTCATGGCTGGACTCAAAATCCAAATGAGTGTGTGAACCATGTGATATGGAATAGACTACCTAAAACTGTGTTTGTGGGTATAAACACACTTCACTTTGGCGTTTATGATGCTGTTTCATCATTCAATCAGGGCAATATAACAAAGTACAAAGTTCTGCAGAAGTTGGGGCTCTGTGTAGGACTACGAACTGCCGCAGCTATGCTTTGTTTGAACAAGGAACGGCTCAGGTGTTCAGATAATGCCATAAAAGTATATTCAAAGATGGATAGACAGCATAGCAGAGCCATCAAGAGGAAGCTGTTCGACAATTCTGATGATACAAGCTCCCGTAACTTTAGTTTTTTTGTGTATAAGGTACATTTTCTCAGGGCCTATTAGTAGTAGAAAGATGAAATTTTCTGTAGTTGTTCCTTAAGACCTTCTAATATACCTGAATTAAAATATATGTGGAATTATTTTGTATTAATGGATGTAAATTTCAAAATACTTGTTAAAATGTATAACTTTTTTAACATTTACAAAAAATAAAATATCTGAAAAACTATACATTATTTTTTCAAAATTAATAATTCAGCATAAAAGCAGAACATATCTCTGCGTTCTGTGAAAAAATCAAGAGTATCGTCCAAATAACAAATGAGAAAATGTTCCTAACTTTTAGCTCAATTTAACATTGTAAGCATAGGGCGTTCCGTATACCCTTAAACATGTACGTTTGAAATATGATTGAAATTACGTAACTGACAGTGGTCTGAAACACAACTGTTAGAATTGCTCTGGCACGTGAACGTCGCTTGTGCCCTTTGCCCTGTACTCGGCTAAACTGACTGCGGGAATGTAAATTTAATTCCGCTGTGCGAATCTGAAATGTGAATATATTAAACCAGACTAGAACTACATGAATTTACGTAACACAAAAACTGAATCTGGCGTAACACTAATGATTTGAAATTAGCCCTAGTGGTAAAACAAAACTTGATCCATTTGAAAATAGTGGTCCCTTAATGAATACTACCCGTGAAATAATAAAATTTCTTACCTTTTTCTGAGCAATGGTACTTTAAATTGTATAGTTAGCAAACAGCTATTGTACAAGGCTGTTGCTTAGCGTACATTTTCATTAAATCGAATGAGACAATAAATTATTGAGAAAAAAAGTTAATCAAAATGACATGTATCTGGGAAGTCATATTGACTTGGGGTCAGAACAATATGGGACTAACTTTAAAAATTATATTTTGACTCTTCGAAAATTAATAATGTTGACAACTAACACACTCAATAAACTGATTATACATTAACAATTAGCTTTTCAAAATCACTGGATGTGAGCGTTATATATGGTCTCAATCATCACTTACGAATACGCACATTGCATAAGGAACAAAACCACTTACTTTACCTTCATTACTTCAAGTTCTGTTGAGATTCCTTTTACAGTTAGCAAGCATCTTAGTATCTTGCTAATAAAGAAATCGTTAATAACCGTAACATGTAAGCATATATCCAGCACAAATCAGATACAACACGTATTTACACTTGAGAGTCCTCCATACATGATTCGACCTGAAGTTACACTAGTACAGTACCTATAAGACCCAGAACCAGCGATCGCTGTTGAGCAGCGACGCTACTACACAATCGATACTGTATTTCACCATCTCTGGTTCAATATACGAGGCGTGTTTTTTTAAGTAAGTACCGTTTTGAAATTAGAAAAAGATGTGCTAAGATATCTCAATAATTTTATTTTTACAGGGTAGCCTCTACCTTAATCTACTTTTCTACATAATTTTCGTCAATATTGAGGCACTTGTCATAACGTTGTACCAGTTTTTGAATACCCTCCTCATAGAAGTCTGCCGCCTGACTTGTTAACCACTGCATCATCACTGTTTTGACTTCGTCATCGTCTTGAAGATGCTGACCGCCCAGGTGTTTCTTCAAGTGCAAGGGCAGATGGTAGTCACTGGGCGCAAGATCGGGGCTGTACGGGGGATGATCTAGAGTTTCCCATCGAAAAGATGTGATGAGATCTTTGGTCTGATTCGCCACATGTGGACGGGCATTGTCTTGTAGCAAAACGATGCCCTTGCTCAACTTCCAAGGACTGGTGCTTTGATTCTGGTGTGACGTAGGCCACCCATGTTTCATCGCCCGTAACAGCTTGGCTTAAGAAATCATCACCGTCATTGTAGTACCGCTCGAGGAAAGTCAATGCACTGTCTAAAGGTTTGGCTTTGTGCACATCCGTCAACATTTTCGATACCCAACGTGCGCACAATTTTCGGTAATTCAAGCGCTCGGTCACAATGCCATACAAAACACTACGACAAACATGAGGAAAGTCATCCCGCAAGGAGGAAATCGTAAAGTGTCTGTTTTCTCTCACCTTATTGTCCACTTCCTGCACCAAACTTTCATGAACGCCGGAATGACGCCCACTCCGTTGTTCATCATGAACATTTGTGCGGCCATCTTTAAATGCTCTCACCCACTTTCTTACCATTCCATCACTCACAATGTTTTCTCCGTAAACTGCACAGATCTCACGATGAATATCGATCGCTTTTAGGCCTTTAGCACTAAGAAATCTTATAGCCCGTACTTCACAGTCCGCGGGACTCACGATTATCGGAGGAATCTTAAACACTCAGTGCCGGCCAGGGTGGCCGAGTGGTTCTAGGCGCCACAGTCTGGAGCCGCGCGACCACTATGGTCGCAGGTTCGAATCCTGCCTCGGGCATGGATGTGTGTGATGTCCTTAGGTTAGTTAGGTTTAAGTAGTTCTAAGTTCTAGGGGACTGATGACCACTGCAGTTGAGTCCCATAGTGCTCAGAGCCATTTTAAACTCTCAGTACACAACGTAAACAAGGAAGAATCAGACTGTAATAGCGTCAGTGAGCAGATTAAGGTACAGGCTTTCATGTAAAAATAAAATTATTGAGATATCTTAGCACGTCTTTTTTTAAATTTCGAAACGGTATTTACTTATAAAAAACGCGCTTCGTAATATTTTCTTACAAAATTTGAATTAATTGACCCTGTGTGTACATCTTTTTAACTTAAATCGAACGATTTTCTTGGAAGTGAATCACTAGTTGTTCTGTCCACTTTTTCTCACACAGAAATCCGTAAATACATTTGCCTGTGGAACAATTAGAACAAACAGGAAAGGTTTGCCAGGTAATTTACCTAAATAAAAATGTCTAAACCGTGGGGAATCAAATCACAGAGATTCATCGTTAGACCTAACAGTATTTCAATGAAGGGAAAATAAAGTAGTGTATTTTGCGTCAAACTTCCATGGCACTGAACAGAGCGTAGTGACAAGAAAACAGAAAGATGGAACTAGTATGACTATACCATGACCAGTTATTGTATGTGATTACAATAAACACATGGGTGGTGTGGATCACGCAGACAGATTACGTTCAACTTATGGTCTTGACAGGCGATCAAAGAAATGGTGGCACCGTCTCTCCTGGGGAGCAATGGAAATTGCTTTTGTCAATGCTTACGTCATTTTCAGTGATCTACATGGGGCACTGCCACTGCTGGAATTCAGGAGTGCTGTGGCACTAGGGCTAATGAATGAACAGCAAGTCCAAATCTCAAAAAGAGAAACTCTGGTAAATATGAAATAACTCACCCAAAGAGAAGGAAGGATAACTTTTCTGTCCCGAAGAATGTACGTCTTGGCAACTGAGAAAACCATTTTGTAGTGTTCAGTTGTAAAAGAGGACGATGCGAAATGTGTGCGAAAAATAAAATTCAGTCGACAGCACATTCACAATGTAGCACATGTAAAGTGTATTTGTGCTACAATGAGAAAAAGAACTGTTTCCTACAATTTCATGAGGTATCACTAACACTAAATATGTGATATGTATATACTGTCATAAATGTATAGCTAAGTTACTATGTATTGTGAAGTTGCTCTATAATAAATTTATGCGAAATTTAAAAAAAACATTCAAAAATACCATATTTCTGTTAATTAATTTTGTAATGTAAAAATATTTAATATTTATGTGGAATAAAGTACAAGTTATAAAAATTGGAGCACTTTTCTGCGCATATTGTGATTCTGTCCGTGGAGTCTGACGGTACTTCTGAGTACCAGGAGAGAAAAAAGTTGTGAAAAATAAAATAAAATTTTACAAAAAATCCTACCGTCATTTGAGGCCACAACAGTATAAATTCTGCAAAGAAAATGTTAAAAAGTAAATTTTTTCTTATGTCACGAAACAAAGGGTTAAGTATCTCCGGAACTATTCATTGTAGAAGTCTGTGGCTTTCAGCTATTTATTCCTGGAATTCACGTTAATGTCCGTGTTTCCGCGCCGTTTGAGGCGTCACGTCACGGACTGCGCGGCCACTGTCGCCGGAGGTTCGAGTCCTCCCTTGGGCATGTGTGTGTGTGTTGTTCTTATCATAAGTTAGTTTAAGCGGGGTAGGACGTCAAACGGGCCGACTTGGAGCAGGACAGGCACCACAGGACATTTTAATTTCCACTGTCTATACTTTTACAAATAAATTCATAAGACTTTGTCAGCATCACCAGGAAGGATTCAGAATTCACTCATAGCAGTGGAAGTTCGAAACCATAACGAAGTAATTTTTTTTTACATGTGAAATTTCATCATTTTTTTCACTTACTAATGGCAGCATTTGTTGCTATAGGTACACTTTTCTTCATAAGTAAGAGAGATGGTTCGATGAATTTTACACAGCATACAAACCATAATTAAAGATGTATGAAACTACAGTTTTCCAAATCTATTAAAAACTGTGGTAATTAACTACAAAATTTGTGTTTTTTCTAAACATGAAGTTTAAAATACAACAGATCATTCGTTTTTCATAAATTAAATAAATTCTAGAGTTTCATACACCTGTAAGTATGGTATGATGGTGTGTATGCTGCGCAAAGTTCATCGAAGAATCTCCCTGACTTATGAACAAAAGTGTACCTATAGCAACAAATGCAGCCATTAGTAAGTGAAAAAAATGATGAAATTTCATACGTAAAAAAATTGTTTTTTTATATTTTCGAACTTCCACTGCAATGAGTGTGAATCCTGAATCCATCCTGGTGATGCTGACAAAGTTTTATGAATTTATTTCTAAAAGTATAGACAGTGCAAATTAAAATGTCCTGTGATGCCTCTCCTGCTCCAAGTCGGCCCGTTTGACGTCCTACCTCCCTTACGTAGTGTGTAAGTCTAGGGACGGATGACGTAAGCAGTTTGGTCTCTTAGGAATTTACACACACACACACACACACACACACACACACACACACACACACACACACACACAATGTTCGTGTTAACAAGTTGGATGCAATGTGTAAACAGAAATGGCGGTATTGCACGTGCATTTTGTGGAGACTGTAAATGTTAATGGAAGACTTACAGACAAGAACATTGATGAACTCCATCAGTGTTATGGAATGGCAATAAGAAACAATACACATAGTCTACAAAGGATGAAAAGACCTGTGTGGGCTACATTCGTCCACAAATTATTCACTGATGATACAACTATACGTGGTCTTTTCAAATGTATGTGAATTCCTAAGGGACCAAACTGCTCACGTCATCGGTCTCTAGACTTACACACTATTTGAACTTAAGCCAAGAACAACACACACACACACACACACACACACACACACACACACACACACACCAATGCCCGAGGGAGCACTCGAACCTCCGGCAGGAGCGGCCGCGCAGTCCGTGACGCAGTGTCTCTAACAGCGTGGCCATATACACACTACTGGCCATTAAATCTGCTACACCAAGAAGAAATGCAGATGATAAACGGGTATCCATTGGACAAATACATTATACTAGAATTGACATGTGATTACATTTTCACCCAATTTGGGTGCATAGATCCTGAGAAATCAGTACCCAGAACAACACCTCTGGCCGTAATAACGGCCTTGATACGTCTGGGCATTGAGTCCAACAGAGCTTGGATGGCGTGTACAGGTACAGCTGCGCATGCAGCTTCAACACGATACCACAGTTCATCAAGAGTAATGACTGGCGTATTGTGACGAGCCAATCGTTTTAGTTAACAGCTAAGTCGCTATTTAGATATAGCACACTTACAAGACGCAACAAATCCAGCACAGAGACCGCCTCCACTTGGCCTGTTCGTCCTCTGCTGGAGTCAGTGCCATGCGGTATGGGACCCTCACCAGGCAGGACTAACGGAGGATATCGAAGAAATTGAAAAAAGGACAGTTCCGTTTCCTGATATCGCGAAAAAGGGGAGACAGAATCACGGATATAATACGCAAACTGGGGTGGCTATCACTAAAACAAAGACTTTTTAATTGCAGCGAGATCTTTTCACGAAATATGAATCCCCAACTTTCCTTTCCCAATGCGAAAATGTTTTATTGTTGCCCATATACGTAGAGAAATGATCATTGCAATGAAGTAGGGGGACGTACGGAAGTATGTGAGTGTCCCGTTTTTCCCGCCCGCTGCTCGAGAGTGGAACGGTTGACAAATGGAGTGAAAGTGGTTCGATGAACCCTCTGCGAGGCACTCAAGCGTGAATTGCACAGTAGTAACGCAGACAGTTTTTGTAAGAACAACATAAAGAAAAATGGAATCAGTTGTGACTGTATTCAGTTTCAGTTTTCAGTCACAATCACATTTCTAACTAAGGAGAACAATGAGAGAGGCATTCAACGACTTTGTAAGTAAAATCTTGTCAATCTATCTGAGTAAAAACCCTGAGAGGGTTTCGTCTTACGTAAAATTAGTAAGCGGTTCGAAATTCTCTCTGTTGTCTCACGTCAAGGTGGCATTATGATCACTGAGTGAATGAATAGAGAAGGCCGAAATACTGAATTCGGTCTCCCGAAATTGTTTCACCGCGGAAGCATGTCACCCGGTCCCTCCTTTCAACTGTCGTACGAACGCCGAAAGAGCAGATATTGAGATAACCGATCGCGGTATAGAAAAGCAACTTAAAAAAATGTTCAAATGTGTGTGACTTGCTAAGGACCAAACTGCTGAGGTCATCGGTCTCTAGACTTAAACGCTACTTAAACTAACTTATGCTAAGAACAACATACACAAACCCATGCCCGAGAAAGGACTCGAACCTCCAGCGGAAGGAAGCAACTGCAATCGCTTAGTAGTGAAAAGGCATCAGGTCCACATGAGACACCTGTAATAAGATTCTACGAAGAGTATGCGAATGAACTTACTCTCTTTCTAGCAGTAATTTATCGTAGAGCGCTGGAGCAACAAATGGTACCTAGCGGCTGGAAGAAAGCGCAGGTCATTCCTGTTTTCAAGAAGGGTCGTAGGACGGAAGCAGTTAATTATAGGTCTGTATCGTTGACGTCAATCCGTTGTAGATTTATGGAACAAGTTTTTTATGGTCAAGAATTACGACTTTTTCGAGTATGAAAATCTCCTCCATAAAAATCAACATGGATTCCGCAAACCTAAATCTTGCGAAACTCAGCTCGCTCTGTTGTTCCATGAGATGCAAGTGCTGCACACAATGGGCGTCCAGGCTGATGGCGTGTTCCTTGACTTCAGGAAGGCACCTGTCAACGTCCAGCACGGCCATCTAGTGGAAAAAAATACGAGCTTTCCGGGCATCGGACCAGATCCGCAACTGGATTCAAGACTTCCTTGCAGCCGCCCGGTGTGGCCGAGCAGTTCTAGGAGCTACATCTGGAACCGCGCGGCCGCTACGGTCGCAGGTTTGAATCCTGCCTCGGGAATGGCTGTGTGTGATGTCCTTAGGTTAGTTACGTTTAAATAGTTCTAAGTTCTAGGGGACTGATGACCTCAGAAGTTAAGCCCCATAGCGCTCAGAGCCATTTGAACCAGTTGAACTTCCTTGCAGGCAGAACTCACCACGTCGCTCTTAACGGGACAAAATCGACAGATCTGACTGTATTTTCCGTAGTATGCCAAGGAAGTGTGATAGGAGCATAGGGACAGTCACTGTTTACAATGTATTAGCTATAGAAACGTAGTCAGCTCTTTAAGACTGTTAGCAGATGGTGCGATTGCCTATAAGAAGGTAGCAGCGCCAGAAGACAGTTTAGATTTGCAGAATGACGTGTAGAGGGTTCATTACTCCATTACGTGTGTTCTATCACTTCGTATTTCTCTTTGTCCACCAAGTTCCTTAAATCTACTTGCCTATAATTTAAATTTGTTGTTCTACTTTTCACGAACGAATATAAACAGTGTCTTTGGTCTGTTATACGCACATCTACATTGACATGGTTACACTGCAAATCACAATTAAGTGCCTGGCAGAGAGTTCATCGAACTACCTTCACAATTCTCTATTATTCTAATCTCGTATAGCGCGCGGAAAGAACGAACACCTATATCTACTGTTTCCGCTAAGCATGTCATAGATATTTCTAAGTACTGGATCCTCTTCCACGAACCTACTATGCTGTCATAGTAGGAGGAGATGTGGCGCGTCCCAGGTGGCGGATAGGGAAGTCCTCACCGGTTTACCGGCGGACCTGAGTGAAATATAACAGCTCTCGCGGATCAAACACACCCTCTGCGGTTAACAACCGTAGTTGTAAATCGGAGCTTCCTCCAGCTAAGGTTGACAACCTTCGAAAGTCAAAACGGAAAGGTCTTTTAGGAAAAAAATTCCACCGTCCTGCTCAAAAAGGCAGGAAAAGGCTACATCGGATTCGGTGGGTAGTCAGCTAGAAGACAGCAACGAATCGGAGCGTTTGCAACCATCAAAATGCGCACTAAAACCCAAAAAGAAGATTAAACATGAGCAGATAAATTATATAGCAACACACAACATAAACTCACTACTTCAGACCGGAAAAGTCAAGGAGCTCACAGATGAACTAAATAAACAAAAAATTTTAATAACAGGGATCCAAGAAATGAGAAACACCACAGAGGACCCATTCGAATCACAAGGATACAGAATTTATAATGGGAAACCAGGACCGAAGGCAATGAAACAATGTCCCCAGTTTGGAACAGGGTTTTTCGTAAACATAAAAATAATAGATTCAGTAACGGATTTCCAAGCAGTATCACCAAGAATTGCGACTCTAAGCTTAAATACAATGAATAAAACCTATACAATAATAAATGCTCATGCCCCAACAAATGAAAAAAATTGTCTAACAAAAACAAAGGAAGAGGTAGATAAATTTTGGGACCTTCTAGAACAAACTGTGAACAGAGTAAATAAAAAGAATGTAAAATATTATTAGGAGATTTCAATGCTCAGTTGGGAAAAGAAAGGAAATATAAAGATATAATTGGAAAATGGAGTCCACATAAATTTACGAACAAAAATGGTCAAAGACTTGTGGAACTCTGCAGAGAACACAACCTTATATCTAAATCAACGTACTTTAAGAGGAAGCCAAGTAAACTTAAACATGGAAACATCCAGACTGGAGGAAGGGGGAGTGGCAGCTAGACCATGTCTGTATGGACAAAAATTTTCATAAGGAGATCCACAATGTTAAAGTACTGCGAGGAGTAGACACAGGCTCAGACCATTATATAGTTAAAATTAAAATAAAAGTCACTCCGTTAAAGAAGAGAACCGGAAAAACTAATAAAATAAAAAGGAGGTTTGACCCACATCAGCTAATTAAAAATAATAAATACCAACAAATAACACAAACCATCAAATTAACAGATGATCTAGAACAACTAGTGCCTAATATTAAAAAAAGAAACAGAGAATCTAGCTCCCTTGAATCCACGAAGGAAACATGGTGGACATCAAAATGTGACAAATTCCATGAAGATAGACACATAAAACTGAAGAAAATGACATCAACCTAAAAATGAAAGAAAAAAATTCACACAAAATATTAGAAGAATCAAGAGAGGATTCCACAAAGACATTATAAACTCTATAGACGGTAATTATCATAAAAACAACTCCAGGAACTATTATAAAATCTTTGGGAAGCAACTACAACAGTATGAGGCCCCTACATTAATACTGAAAGATGAAGATGGAAGAGTGACACACAGTAACAAGGAAAATGCAGAAATCGTGGCAAAAGCATTTTACAAACTTCTGAACTGCGAGGGACCCAAAGAACCCTTACAAATCAACATAAATACCCCAATAAATACCAAACCTAACAAACTAGACCCTCCAACTTTCCAAGAAGTAGAAAACATTCTTAAGGAACAAAAAAATTATAAGGCATGTGGAGACGATCAGGTTTTTGTTGAAATGTGGAAATATGCAAGTGACACAGTCAAGACCTCCTTACACATGGCTCTAACAAAAATTTGGGTAACAGAACGATTCCCCGAACATTGGACCACAGCTATCATCCAACCACTACACAAAAAGGGAGATAAGAGCAACTCAGACAACTACAAAGGAATCTCTCTCCTAGATTGCACATATAAAATTCTATCCAAGATCCTATATGAAAGAATCAAGGAGTAATTAGAACAGGATTTAGGGGAATATCAGGGAGGTTTCAGACCATGGAGAAGCTGAGCAGAGCAGATAATTAGTTTAAAATTGATTATGGCATACTACAAGAATCGCAACAAACCTCTGGCAGTAACATTCGTAGATCTTAAGAAGGCATATGACTGTCGCCACAGACCTTCAGTATTAAAAATTTAAAGAAATCTAGGACTCCATCCAAAACTAATTAAAATAATACGACTCACAGTAATCAACACCAAATCAAAAGTGAAGTTTAGAGGAGAAATTTCGGAAATATTCCTCATAAAAACAGGCTTAAGGCAAGGTGACTGCCTGTCACCATTACTGTTCAACTGTGCACTGGAATACATAATGAGAGAATGGTACAAGGACAATCCAAAGATGATAAGAATTGGAAGTGCAAAAGACGATATTAGCTTAAACTGCTTGGCATTCGCTGATGATCTTGCTCTCCTAGCCAACACCGTTCAAGAAGCCAGGCAACAAGTGAAATCACTACAAGAAATAGCAGAGAAAGTAGGCCTTAGAATATCATTTGAAAAAACGGAGATTATGCTAACTGATCCACCACTTGCAAACAAAATTACAATAGGAGAACAGGAAATCAAATTGTTGATAAATTTAAATATTTAGGCGAAATAATAAGATACAATCTAAATGAGAAGCCATCATGGCAGAATAGAATAAAAAAACTGAACTATGCAAATTACATTACCAAATCTACATACAACAAAAAAACCTATCTGTAGATGCAAAATTAAAACACTATAAAACAGTTATTCAACCAGAAACAACGTATGCAGCTGAAACTATCTTCAAAACAACTAATACAGCATAAATTGACAGAAATAGAAAGAAGAATAATTAGGACATGTATAAATAAACAGTATAAAATAAATGGACATTGGAGAATAGCATCAAATGAAATAGTATATAAGAAAATAGAACCAGTCATGAGCACGATCAGGAAGAAACGCATCTCATTCGTTGGACATCTGATGAGAACTCCAGAAAACAGAATTAGTAAAAAAAATAATACAAAAATTGTGGAATATCAAGAGCGACATTAAATGGATCACAGAAATTAAGGAAGATGTAAAAGAACTCCAAATTACAGTAGATGACCTAAAAAACAAGACAGAGAAAACCAGAATACTGCAAGACCCGCAAACCAGACTACAAATGAAAATCAATAAAAGGAGTACAGGAAGAGTGATCTCAGATGAAGAAAGAAAGAAAATATCTGAAAGAATGAAGAAATATTGGGCAGACAGAAGAGCAAAATACCTTTCATATAAGAATAGACTCTAATAATTATATTACCTAAATATCACATTAATTTATTGTTGAGCCAAATTGTATCCCTGTGTAACAACTTGTTTACAACTTTGTATTTTTGACTAGAGTGGTCCAATGAAGGCCATAAAATAAATAATAATAATAATAATAATAATAATAATAAAACTGGATCCTCTTACATTTACTGTAACGCATATAATTTAAAAAGTATAGAACGTCTGGCTAGATGTAAGAACTTGCATGTACTGGCTGTAACATTAAATCGCTGCAAATAACGTCAGACACATACAGGTATATTTAATGACCGAGGTTCGCAAAACGTTTGATCGCTGAAGGTGTAGGCGAGAGTTAATCGGTCTTTGCGACCACCTACAAGCGCTACGTCGTCACCACCAGACCCTCGTTGCACGTCTCGCTGACGTCGCCCCAGTTTTCTGGCGTTGCCGTTTGCCCTTATTCAACAGCACTGTGGGCCGAAAGTGTGACCGATCTTCCGGCGTAACTAACCAGACATGTTGTCAAGCGTGCGGGTCTTTCCCCTCGGAGCTACTCTTGCTTCTGTGGACGTCTCCTAGTTGACAATGGCCCAATGAGTTCTGTTTGCTTGAAGCCTTCGGTTCGTTCACAAAGGAAGCAAACCCGTAGTGTTGTCACTGGGCGGCAATCTTCCGGCAGTGAGCTTCTATCTGCTATCTTCTTGACGTCATGGGGAACACAGTGATGTCAGATCATACTGCTCACGAAACCCGTGTTGTTTCCTACAGCAAATCAATCTTTTATTCTCAAATAAGGTAATGACACGTGAGCATTAAGCGTGTTCTGTTGTCGTGTAACTTGACATACGCAGTACAGGCCTATAATTATCTGTTGCTGTCCCACGATTCTGCTTTAAAACAGTGATAAGATTCTAGACTTGGGTTCGGGAGGTCGGGGGCTCATCACGACCATCCGGATTTAGGTTTCTCCGTGGTTCTCCCCTTGGCTTAAGGTGAATGCCGGGAAGATCCCTCTGAAAACGCCACTGCCGGCTTCCTTCCCCAGTCGGAGTTGCCGCTCTGTCTCTGATGACTTGGACGTCGACGCGACGTTGGACTTCCACCCGTCCCTCCATTCTTCCTTCCTTCCGTCTTCAGAGCTTAAACAACACGCTATTTTATGTACTGGCGAGGAACACTTCGTTCCGCTGGTGACGTGTCATACTCGGCTGCTAGATAGAATTGAGGCAAGTTCTTTCGCATTACCTGTTCGGAAGCCATACGGTGTGTTTAGCATAATTTCGATACCCCAGTTCTTGGTCTGTGTCCGGATAGTGCTGGTCACATTGGCATTGATGTTCATATGTGTAACACGGTCAACTGAGAGTCATCAGGTGCACTTTGACAATGGATCACACTTCGAAAATCACGCCACATAGGAAACCCGCTTTATAATACGGATTTTCCTGGTCATAAAGCTCAAAACTCTTCAGATTAAAGTCGCAATGAGGGAGCTGTGCGTCAGATTTCTCGGAGGGTTTTCCGCGATATCGTGACGAAAAAATTAAGGTGGCATAAGTATTATTAAATGATGATAGTAACTGAAATATTATAAATAATAATAATAAAAATTGGAAGATGGCTTTCCAAAATTACGAGAATAGCTGCAGTGTAAAACGGAAACATAGTCTTGAATAGGGGTCCAAAACTAACATACTATGATCTAACAACTTATGACGCAGAGAAATTCAGATAGTCCACCATGGCTTGGGACTTTGGGAAACGGCAAAGATAAAATGTAAAATGGGAGAAGGGGGTAGAGTCTGCGTGTGGAAGCAAGGGCACCGCTCAACAAACTTTTCGGCCCTGACGTTTCGTCCACAGCTGCGCTGAACATCTTCAGAGGAGATCCTCGTTCCGCTGTGTCTTGCCGACTGATGGGTCGAACGTCAAATGGCTCTGAACACTATGGGACTTAACATCTGTCATCAGTCCCCTAGAACTTAGAACTACTTAAACCTAACCAACCTAAGGACATCACACACATTCATGCCCGAGGCAGGATTCGAACCTGCGACCGTGGCGGTCGCACTGTTCCAGACTGAAGTGCCTAGAACCGCTCGTCCACAACGGCCGGCTATGGTCGAACGTCGGAAAGCGACATAAATAGTGTGAAAAACGGGCGTCGTGAAGTTCACACGTGATCGGCAGAGATAACCGTAATCACTGATAAAAATGCGCTATCGACTGTCGACCGTCAAAGATAAAACTTATCCATCGATTGTATAGAGCTGCTGGCCCTATCGCTAAGTTTCATGGCTTTTTCATTTCTGTTAAAATTACCCGTGTGTTTATATCGGGGGTATCCAACCTTTTAGTTTACCTGGGCCACAATGGAAGATGATGTGTATTTTTGGGACTCACATAATACCCTTGCCACTAATTGTAACCGCTGAAGAAAAACAAAAGATGGACCAATGAGAGAATACCATCGTGTGCAGGTATTTCCAAAATGAAAATATTCAATTTATCATAAATTTTACGCATAGGGCATTGTACGGAATTTTTTTCCGCCGATCGTGTGACGGAGCCTCACTCCTTGGGTTGTACTGGTCCTTGCTTTGGACAGCACGCGGCCAGCGGACCGCGGCTTGGACACCCCTGGTTTATGTATTTCGATGGCGTCGGGTAACAGTTCGCCTTGGTACACAAAATTTTCGTTTCGGAAAACTGTTCTTGATGATTTAGAATATGCTCTGCTACAGCTGATGTTTCTACTTTCCCAACACTCGGAAACTTTTTGTGTGTCCTTCAGACGCGTATTCACACTTTTGTCTTAAGTACCATGTAAATGTTACCACAGGTACATGGAATTTTTTATGTATGCCTCATGCAGACAGATCGGAACACCGGTCTGGTGTTACGTTTCCGTAAAATGTTTCTGATCTAGCCAGTTACCTTTTAAGTAAAAGGGAGGAAGACTTTACAGTTTTTACCCTCCACAGCTCCATCTATCACCATGGAAATTATTCCGCGGTATCTTAACAGATGTCCTGCTATCCTGTCCGTTCTTCTTGTCAGTGCTTTCGATGTATTCCTTTCCTCGCCGATTCTCCGGAGAACCTCTTCATTCCTTGCCTTATAATTGTACCTCATTTTCAACATATTCCTGTAGCATCACCTCTCAAATGCTCCGATTCTCTTCTTTTCCGGTTTTCCCACAGTTCATGTTTCACTAACATACTGTACTAACATGCTAACCTGACTCGATCTGCATCAGTACGAAGTGTCGTATTCATGATCTATGGAACAAGTACCAGTATAATCTAATCTAATCTGTGCTCCAAACGCACGTTCTCAGAAATGTCTTCCTCAAATTAAGGCCTTTGTTTGACACTAGTAGACTTCTCTCGGACAGGAATGCCCTTTCTTCCAGTGCTAGTCTCCTTTTGATGTTCTCCTTGCTCCGTTCGTCATGGGTTATTTTGCTGCCCAGGTAGCAGAATTCCTTAACTTCATCTACTTCCTGATCACCAATCCCGATGTTGAGTATATCGCCAAGTCGTTTTGTTGCTACTTCCCTCAACAATTTTAGAAATCCCGATTGAATGTTATCTATCTCTTCTACCTTATTTGATATTTAGTCTTCTAAAACTCTTCTAAATTCTGACTCTAATACTGGATCCATCAGCTCTTCACTATCTTCTTCTATCACGTACTCCCCCTCACAGGGGCCTTCAATGTACTCTTTTCCCCTATTCGCTCTCTCCTCTGCATTTAAAAGTGGAATTCCATTACACTCGTAACGTTACCGCCCTTGTTTTTAATGTCGCCGAAGGTTGTTTTGACTTTTCTATATGCTTAGTCAGTCCTCCAGACAATCATCTCTTTTTCGATTACTTCGCATTTTTCATGCAGCCACGTTGCCTTAGCTTTCCTGTACTTCCTATTTATTTCAGTACTGATTCACCTGCATATGAGGACATGACATAGTTTGCACATTTACACGCAATAATGGCGTACGGAATGATTTTCTGGGGTAACTCGACACTTAGAAAGAAAGTATAGATTGCACAAAAGCGAGCAGTAAGAGTGGTGTTGAGCCCGTTCGGCTCCCCGCTGCTTCCCGAGCGGGAAGGGGCTCCTGGTCCCCGGCACGAATCCGCCCGGCGGATTAGCGTCGAGGTCCGGCGTGCCGGCCAGCCTGTGGGTGGTTTTTAGGCGGTTTTCCATCTGCCTCGGCGAATGCGGGCTGGTTCCCTTTATTCCGCCTCAGTTACACTTCGTCAGCGATTTCTGAACAAAACAAGATCTACACGTAGGCATACACTACCATTACTCTACCACGCAAACATTTGGGGCTACAGTCGTCTGGTGTGAGACGTTCCCACCGCACAATAGCCCTGGGTTCGGTGTAGGGCGGCGGTGGGGTGGGTGGACTGCTGTAGCCTGTTGTAGGGTTGTGAACCACTGAGGGCTAGGCAGGACGAAGCCTCTCCGGTTCAATACGCATACACAAACGTGGTGTTCACCGACGGACGTCATGTAGGTACCTTTTCAACGACATAGGCGTTTTCACTGTGGCGCCACAATTCATATTTTCTGTAATCAAATGTGTCGTAAATGATACATCACAGTTTGAGATCTGTGATGTACATCGCTACAACAGTAGACGAAAAAATGACCTTTATTATCCATTGTTAAAGCTGTCAGTGACTCAGTGAGGATTTCAATATATAGAAACAAAAGTTTTTGATCATTTGCCCAATAACGTAAAGTCTGTAACAGGTCGCGAAGCAAGTTTTAAATCTAATTTAATATCATTTCTCCTGAACAACTCTGTCCATCCAGAGACAAATTTCTATTTAAAAGCTGGTAATCAGATTTAGATAAAATAATCGTTCAAACGGTCCATGGGACACGAAATAACTAACTGACATTTCCGAAGGTATCCAGAGCACCTCTGAACGAAGCATTAGGAACGGGAATGTTTCGATGGACGCTGCCACACAACCCCGAAGATTCGCCATCATCTGCATCTACATCTGCGTGATTACTCTGCAACTGACAATTAAGTGGCTGTCAGAGGCTTCATGAGCCACCCTTAAGCTACTTCTCCACCGTTGCAGTCTCGAAGGGCGTGCGGGAAGAACGAATACTTTATTTCCGTGCGAACTCTGATTTCTCTCATTTTATTATGGTGGTCATTTTTCCCTGTGTAGGTGGGCGCCAACAAACTATTCTCACACTCTGCGGAGAAAGTTGGTGATTGAAACTGATTGAGAAGGCCCTGCCACAGCGAAACCGTCTTGATTTTAATGACGACCACCCCAACTAACGTGTGATATCCGTCGCACTCTATCAAGTGTTTTGCGATAGTACAAAACGAGCTGCCCGTCTTTGAACTTTTTCGATGTCGTCCGTGAATCCAGAAGAGGGCGGACAAGCATAGTAGAAGCCATCTTTTTAGTAAACCTGTCACATTTTTCAAGTATTCTGCCAATAAATCGCAGTCTTTGGTCGCTTTCCCCGCGTCATTATCTATGTAATCATTGCAATTTAAGTTATCCGTAATCCCTCCTAAGTATTTAAGTGAATTTACAGCCTTTACTCACGAGGGACTTATCGTGTGACCGAAATTTAGCGGATTCTTTTTAGTGCTTATAATTCCCGCCCCCTCCAGTCCTAGCTAATTCCACCTATTCTCCACGTTAGTCTTTTATAAAGATTTGAGAGGAGCGAAGATTACAATAGACTTCCAAGTTTATTTAGCTTGTGGTGTAGAGTTGGCTCCAGTTCTTCTTGTCTAAGGATCTGGTTCTTGAAGCTGAAAATGTCACATTTTAGGTCCTCACGGTTGGATTGATGTAACTAAATTTGATAATTGTTGTTGCAGAATTTTTGTTCTTATGTAAATCTATTTTCTCACATTTTAGTATATCATACAATCTTTTGATTTTTCACTTCAACAGAGCCGAAATTACATTGTTCGCACAGAACACAAAAATGCGTGCGATCACATCAGAGGCATGCTTAGGACTCTCATACTCTGAGAAAATAACCCTATTCCAAGGGGTTTACAACTTTTCTTAACAAATGAATTTCTACTTGTCTATGTTTGGTCCGAGCACGGAGCTCACAAGCCGAACCACACGCCATTGTTAATAAGCACTAATGAAGGACTGGGTCCCTTACTTCGATTGCACGTAATTCATTAAGGTCAATCCGACACATGTACACTCCTGGAAATGGAAAAAAGAACACATTGACACCGGTGTGTCAGACCCACCATACTTGCTCCGGACACTGGGAGACGGCTGTACAAGCAATGATCACACGCACGGCACAGCGGACACACCAGGAACCGCGGTGTTGGCCGTCGAATGGCGCTAGCTGCGCAGCATTTGTGCACCGCCGCCGTCAGTGTCAGCCAGTTTGCCGTGGCATACGGAGCTCCATCGCAGTCTTTAACAATGGTAGCATGCCGCGACAGCGTGGACGTGAACCGTATGTGCAGTTGACGGACTTTGAGCGAGGGCGTATAGTGGGCATGCGGGAGGCCGGGTGGACGTACCGCCGAATTGCTCAACACGTGGGGCGTGAGGTCTCCACAGTACATCGATGTTGTCGCCAGTGGTCGGCGGAAGGTGCACGTGCCCGTCGACCTGGGACCGGACCGCAGCGACGCACGGATGCACGCCAAGACCGTAGGATCCTACGCAGTGCCGTAGGGGACCGCACCGCCACTTCCCAGCAAATTAGGGACACTGTTGCTCCTGGGGTATCGGCGAGGACCATTCGCAACCGTCTCCATGAAGCTGGGCTACGGTCCCGCACACCGTTAGGCCGTCTTCCGCTCACGCCCCAACATCGTGCAGCCCGCCTCCAGTGGTGTCGCGATAGGCGTGAATGGAGGGACGAATGGAGACATGTCGTCTTCAGCGATGAGAGTCGCTTCTGCCTTGGTGCCAATGATGGTCGTATGCGTGTATGGCGCCGTGCAGGTGAGCGCCACAATCAGGACTGCATACGACCGAGGCACACAGGGCCAACACCCAGCATCATGGTGTGGGGAGCGATCTCCTACACTGGCCGTACACCACTGGTGATCGTCGAGGGGACACTGAATAGTGCACGGTACATCCAAACCGTCATCGAACCCATCGTTCTACCATTCCTAGACCGGCAAGGGAACTTGCTGTTCCAACAGGACAATGCACGTCCGCATGTATCCCGTGCCACCCAACGTGCTCTAGAAGGTGTAAGTCAACTACCCTGGCCAACAAGATCTCCGGATCTGTCCCCTATTGAGCATGTTTGGGACTGGATGAAGCGTCGTCTCACGCGGTCTGCACGTCCAGCACGAACGCTGGTCCAACTGGGGCGCCAGGTGGAAATGGCATGGCAAGCCGTTCCACAGGACTACATCCAGCATCTCTACGATCGTCTCCATGGGAGAATAGCAGCCTGCATTGCTGCGAAAGGTGGATATACACTGTACTAGTGCCGACATTGTGCATGCTCTGTTGCCTGTGTCTATGTGCCTGTGGTTCTGTCAGTGTGATCATGTGATGTATCTGACCCCAGGAATGTGTCAATAAAGTTTCCCCTTCCTGGGACAATGAATTCACGGTGTTCTTATTTCAATTTCCAGGAGTGTATTTCAAATAACACAAATGAAGTTACATTTGAATCTGTCTGACATTAAACAGGAATAAAAAAAAACAATTTCAATATCAGCTGATTTAGTGCGTGAAGCGCGAGTGAAGCCAATAACGAGGTAAACTAAATTTGAATCTGTCTGACACTAAGCAGGAATTAAAAAAAAATTATATGTTTAAATTACAGCATTAAGGAATTCCAAATCTTTCCCTTTTCTAGGCAGAGGCTGAGCCAGAAACACAGAATGCCACAAAAACACAGTTTTGCTGTGAAATCTTACAGGACACCCGGAAGCAGTAACAGACAAGGGGTCGGCACCCACAAATAACACAGGCTAACAGTCAGGCTGGGAGCACATCCTACGAGAACTTGTTCACACTATGCTCACCACAAACTGTAGACATTCCGGCCGAACATCAGCTTGCGGTGGCTGACAGAAGGACGAAGCAGCCGACAGGCCCACGCCGTGCTTCTCACACAGGCACCTCAATTTGTACAAACATCTCGGCCAACACCAGCTCCGGACTCCCCTCTCACTGCCAGGCTTGGCACAGTTTATACCAAATGCCTTCCAGGAGGCAACCAGTAACCGCCGCAGGAGTTTCACGATTAGCAAACAGCCCCAGCGTAACAGACGTCACACGCGTGCTTACGCCCTAGCCACGATTCCGCGAGTCTCACCGGCCGCCCCAAACCGACTGCCTCTCGCCGTCCCGCGCGCCCCAGCCGAAAACGCAAAGCTCCTCATGCCCGCGGTCGCGCCAAAGATAACAAGGCGATCGCTCATGATCGACCAGCGATCTGGCTCATTGTTACATTATTATTTTCGACTATTATGCAATAAATGAGTTGAGAAATAAACTTACAAGGGAACCTCCCCTTCACACCCCCCTCAGATTTAGTTATAAGTTGGCACAGTGGATAGGTCTCGAAAAACTGGATCCAGATCAATCGAGAAAACAAGAAGAAGTTGTGTGGAACTATGAAAAAATAAGCAAAATATACAAACTGAGTAGTCAATGGGCAACATATGCAACATCAAGGAGAATAAGAGCTCAAGAGCGCCGTGGTCCCGTGGATAGCGTGAGCGGCTGCGGAACGAGAAGTCCTTGGTTCAAGTCGTCCATCGACTGAAAAGTTTAATTTTTTTATTTTCAGACAATTATTATCTGTCCGTCCGTCCGTCCGATGCGAGGTAACTGCGCCGTAGTATGGGGACGCCACACCTAAACAAACATCGAAACACACGACGTCAGTCGACCACAGCGCACGGAAGAGAGGGTATTCCTGCTAACGAGCCTCCCTGGGTGACAGTTGACTGTTCACTACTTTGGACGAGAGTGCATTAAATACGTGAGATGTATTCCGTGGGCAATATGAATCCAGCAAATATAGCTCGGGCCTTCAATAACAATCGCACGGTTTTGCGGTTCGGTCGCAAAACACAGGCGCTAAACTTATTACAGTGAACAGAGACGTCAGTGAACGAACGGACAGATTATAACTTTGCGAAAATAAAGAAAGTAAAATTTTAACTTGAGGGAAGACTTGAACCAAGGACCTCTAGTTCCACAGCGGGTCACGCTGACCACGGGACCACGCCGCTCTTAAACTCTCACACTCCTTGATGTTGCTTATCCTGCACATGGACTACTAAGTTTGTATATTTTGCTTACTTTTTTCATAGTTTCACACAACTAAATCTGAGGGGGGTGCGATGGGGAGGTTCCCTTGTTAGTAACAAGTACAGTATTGTGTAATTAATAGCCCGCATCTCGTGGTCGTGCGGTAGCGTTCTCGCTTCCCACGCCCGGGTTCCCGGGTTCGATTCCCGGCGGGGTCAGGGATTTTCTCTGCCTCGTGATGGCTGGGTGTTGTGTGCTGTCCTTAGGTTAGTTAGGTTTAAGTAGTTCTAAGTTCTAGGGGACTGATGACCATAAATGTTAAGTCCCATAGTGCTCAGAGCCATTTGAACCATTTTGTAATTAATAACAGAAATTTTAAGTACCAATAGTTCGTAAAAAAAGTATTTTAACTGTACATTCAGAACTAGTACTTATCGATTATAACACCGAGACTAAAACATTTTATGAAGTAGTTCATTTTCACAAATTTTAGCTTGAAATAGAACATTGTGTGCGTAAAATTACGTGAAAGTTTTCAGAAAAGCAATTGAGTTGGTATTGACGTGTCTAAAACTTGGAAAAGTAATACTGGTATCGACAACTGCTGTTGAGGAAAAGTGATGCCATAGGAGGATGTCCCGTTACACGCTCACAGTTTTTGTTATTTAGAGTCAGTTGCCACCTCTTGCGCCTTACAGATACCGAGTGTAAATCATTTTGCAGCAGGTAATACATACATCCGGTCGTGAAGGAATTGATTGTATGAAACAAAGTCAGACGTCGTTGTTGTACAAGCAGTAGAGGAGGGGGAGAAAAAACGGAACGAGGTGTCCTGCGTTCTGCCGGTGACGCCAGAGCACCGTGCCTGTTCGCCCTCTTACGTGGTTTCGCTCGGCACGAATTCCGAGTCGGGCGAAAGCGACAGCCGAGGAAACGTACGGCACAGCGGGCAGGAGCGGCGGGAAGCACCGGCTGCGTCTGGCGCGAGGCGGCGCTTCACCTGGGCCTGCGGCGGCGGGGCGGCGCAGGGCTTAGCGGCAGGCTGGCATGCGGCCGCGCACGGCTGTGCAGGCGGGTACCCTGGGTACAGCCGACACCGACTCAGAGGTAGGCCTCGGCGCTTGTTGGTGACGTCACGTGACGTCAGCTAGGCACGGCGAACGCCACGTCTGTTGCAGGCATACTCATAATGGTGGTGTCTCCCTCTTCCTCACAGGAAAATGTGAAACTATTGGCGGTAGTTGACCGACACACATTGTTCTGAGAGGTTTCTGCAATCAATTAATTGTGCAATTCATTACACAAATAGTGTACTCCTGAACTTAAATTTCCACCTGTTTTAAGGACTGACATACAAAAACAACTTCGTGGTCCAGCACCAACAGAATTCGTGCTTCTTTACCTTATTTGTAAATCTGAGGAAGTTACGTTTGTGCTGGGTTGCTTTTACAAGAAATTGTGAACACATTGGTGTCCGCAGCTCGTGGTTGTGCGGTAGTGTTCTCGCTTCCCGCGCCCGGGTTCCCGGGTTCGATTCCCGGCGGGGTTAGGGATTTTTCTCTGCCTCGTGATAACTGGGTGTTGTATGATGTCCTTAGGTTAGTTAGGTCTAGGTAGTCCTAAGTTCTAGGGGACTGATGACCATAGGTGTTAAGTCCCATAGTGGTGAGAGCCATTTGAACCATTTTTTGAACATATTGGTGCTCTTCTTCAGGTATCTTGGTTGACAATGGGGTGAGGAGCACTGAATGTTAATGAAATATATTGTACACGTTGGGGGAGGGCGTGGGGGGACAGAAGAAGAGGCAAAAGAGAGATACTTCTTTTATCAAATAAATTTTTTTTATCTTATATAGTTTCTCCTTTCAGTTGCAAGAGGGTAATATTTATCTTTTCTAATGTGCACGTTTAAAAAAGTTTAAGCTCAGCAGTATTTTCGATGTACGAAGCTATTTTGTGTACTGTTTAGAATTCCTTTCGTTGAAAAGGACTGTAATCTAATGACTGGCAACAGTTGGACATTTACACATGTAAATTAGTTCACATTTCCAGTGACGATGTCAAACGAAAATAAATAAGTAAATAAATAAAAGAAACGAGTTCATTGTAAGGGGGTTAGGGTAAGTTTCGATAACAAAATGGATCAAGTAAATATACACTCCTGGAAATTGAAATAAGAACACCGTGAATTCATTGTCCCAGGAAGGGGAAACTTTATTGACACATTCCTGGGGTCAGATACATGACATGATCACACTGACAGAACCACAGGCACATAGACACAGGCAACAGAGCATGCACAATGTCAGCACTAGTACAGTGTATATCCACCTTTCGCAGCAATGCAGGCTGCTATTCTCCCATGGAGACGATCGTAGAGATGCTGGATGTAGTCCTGTGAAACGGCTTGCCATGCCATTTCCACCTGGCGCCTCAGTTGGACCAGCGTTCGTGCTGGACGTGCAGACCGCGTGAGACGACGCTTCATCCAGTCCCAAACATGCTCAATGGGGGACAGATCCGGAGATCTTGCTGGCCAGGGTAGTTGACTTACACCTTCTAGAGCACGTTGGGTGGCACGGGATACATACGGACGTGCATTGTCCTGTTGGAACAGCAAGTTCCCTTGCCGGTCTAGGAATGGTAGAACGATGGGTTCGATGACGGTTTGGATGTACCGTGCACTATTCAGTGTCCCCTCGACGATCACCAGTGGTGTACGGCCAGTGTAGGAGATCGCTCCCCACACCATGATGCCGGGTGTTGGCCCTGTGTGCCTCGGTCGTATGCAGTCCTGATTGTGGCGCTCACCTGCACGGCGGCAAACACGCATACGACCATCATTGGCACCAAGGCAGAAGCGACTCTCATCGCTGAAGACGACACGTCTCCATTCGTCCCTCCATTCACGCCTGTCGCGACACCACTGGAGGCGGGCTGCACGATGTTGGGGCGTGAGCGGAAGACGGCCTAACGGTGTGCGGGACCGTAGCCCAGCTTCATGGAGACGGTTGCGAATGGTCCTCGCCGATACCCCAGGAGCAACAGTGTCCCTAATTTGCTGGGAAGTGGCGGTGGGGTCCCCTACGGCACTGCGTAGGATCCTACGGTCTTGGCGTGCATCTGTGCGTCGCTGCGGTCCGGTCCCAGGTCGACGGGCACGTGCACCTTCCGCCGACCACTGGCGACAACATCGAAGTACTGTGGAGACCTCACGCCCCACGTGTTGAGCAATTCTGCGGTACGTCCACCCGGCCTCCCGCATGCCCACTATACGCCCTCGCTCAAAGTCCGTCAACTGCACATACGGTTCACGTCCACGCTGTCGCGGCATGCTACCAGTGTTAAAGACTGCGATGGAGCTCCGTACGCCACGGCAAACTGGCTGACACTGACGGCGGCGGTGCACAAATGCTGCGCAGCTAGCGCCATTCGACGGCCAACACCGCGGTTCCTGGTGTGTCCGCTGTGCCGTGCGTGTGATCATTGCTTGTACAGCCCTCTCGCAGTGTCCGTAGCAAGTATGGTGGGTCTGACACACCGGTGTCAATGTGTTCTTTTTTCCATTTCCAGGAGTGTAGTTACTCGAATGTACAATTTCCGAAGCTTGCAATCCGGCAAAGCATCTTCTCGTACTGATCTACGTTTGTTTCGACAGGATTCAGTAATACCGAACTATGATGTTCATTTGTAGCTTTACGATAGTAAGAAAATCTTTCATCTAAATAAAACTGCAGAAACCAAAACAATACCAAACGGTTTGTCCAAAAATAAGAGATTTATAGTGATAAGCACGCCCAGGCGTTTCTGCCTGCAACAGACGTAGCGTTCGCCGTGCCTAGCTGACGTGACGTCACCAACAAGCGCCCAGGCCTTGCTTTCAGTCGGTGCTGCTACAGCCGCGTACAGCCGCGCACGGCACGCACCGGAGCCGCGCACTTCAGCGGCAGCGCCAGCTGGTGTCGGGAGAAAGCAGACTCCAGCCGCTTTCACCGGAGCTGCCGGAAGCTGGCAGCTGGGAGCCGGCTGTTGACGTACCGCGGGAGGGGGGGGGCGCGTACCGGAAACAAGCACACACACACACACACGCACACATGTGTGTGTGCTTCTGTGCCGCTTTTCCGCATCTCGCTAAGCCGCTGGCGTTCTTGACCCGCAGGACGGCCTGCGTCGCATTCGACAGCGACGCGCGACGTGGGAATCGGCGCCCCTCCAGTTGGGCCTCTCAGGTCCGCCCCACACACGTAGGGCCGGCTGCGCTTGCCGAGACACGAAAGTACCCTCACCGACACAGCAGTAAGTGGCGGCCAGTCGGACGTCTGGAGCAAATTTTTTACGTCTCCACGCTGACAATATTTTTTACACAAATTGGTAACCGTCTATTCATACATATTTCTACACTACTGGCCATTAAAACTGTTACACCAAGAAGAAATGCAGATGATAAACGGGTATTCATTGGACAAATATATTATACTGGCACTGACATGTAATTACATTTTCACGTAATTTGGGTGCATACATCCTGAGAAATCAGTACCCAGAACAACCACCTCTGGCCGTAATAACGGCCTTGATATGCCTGGTCATTGAGTCAAACAGAGCTTGGACGGCAGCTTTAACACGATACCACAGTTCATCAGGAGTAGTGACACGCGTATTGTGACGAGCCAGTTGCTCGGCCACCATTGACCAGACGTTTTCAATTCGTGAGACATCTGGAAAATGTGCTGGCCAGGGCAGCAGTCGAACATATTCTGTATCCAGAAACGCCCGTACAGGACCTGCAACATGCAGTCGTCCATTGTTGTTGTTGTTGTGGTCTTCTGTCCTGAGACTGGTTTGATGCAGCTCTCCATGCTACTCTATCCTGTGCAAGCTTCTTCATCTCCCAGTACCTACTGCAACCTACATCTTTCTGAATATGCTTAGTCCATTCATCTCTTGGTCTCCCTCTACGATATTTACCCTCCACGCTGCCCTCCAATACTAAATTGGTGATCCCTTGATGCCTCAGAACATGTTCTACCAACCGATCCCTTCTTCTGCTAAAGTTGTGCCACAAACTTCTCTTCTCCCCAATCCTATTCAATACTTCCTCATTAGTTATGTGATCTACCCATCTAATCTTCAGCATTCTTCTGTAGCACCAAATTTTGAAAGCTTCTATTCTCTTCTTGTCCAAACTATTTATCGTCCATGTTTCACTTCCATACATGGCTACACTCCATACAAATACTTTCAGAAATGACTTCCTGACACTTAAATGTGTACTCGATGTTAACAAATTTCTCTTCTTCAGAAACGCTTTCCTTGCCATTGCCAGTCTACATTTTATATCCTCTCTACTTCGACCATCATCAGTTATTTTGCTCCCCAAATAGCAAAACTCCTTTACTACTTTAAGTGTCTCATTTCCTAATTTAATTCCCTCAGCATCACCCGACTTAATTCGACCACATTCCATTATCCTCGTTTTGCTTTTGTTGATGTTCATCTTATATCCTCCTTTCAAGACACTGTCCATTCCATTCAACTGCGCTTCCAAGTCCTTTGCTGTCTCTGACAGAATTACAATGTCATCGGCGAACCTCAAAGTTTTTATGTCTTCTCCATGGATTTTAATACCTACTCTGAATTTTTCTTTCGTTTCCTTTACTGCTTGCTCAATATACAGATTGAATAACATCGGGGAGAGGCTACAACCCTGTCCCACTCCCTTCCCAACTACCGCTTCTCTTTCATGCCTCTCGACTCTTATAACTGCCATCTGGTTTCTGTACAAATTGTAAATAGCCTTTCGCTCCCTGTATTTTACCCCTGCCACCTTTAGAATTTGAAAGAGAGTATTCCACTCAAGATTGTCAAAAGCTTTCTCTAAGTCTACAAATGCTACAAACGTAGGTTTGCCTTTCCTTAATCTTTCTTCTAAGATAAGTCGTAAGGTCTGTATTGCCTCACGTGTTCCAGTATTTCTACAGAATCCAAACTGATCTTCCCCGATGTTGGCTGCTACTAGTTTTTCCATCCGTCTGTAAAGAACTCGTGTTAGTACACTCCTGGAAATTGAAATAAGAACACCGTGAATTCATTGTCCCAGGAAGGGGAAACTTTATTGACACATTCCTGGGGTTAGATACATTACATGATCACACTGACAGAACCACAGGCAGATAGACACAGGCAACAGAGCATGCACAATGTCGGCACTAGTACAGTGTATATCCACCTTTCGCAGCAATGCAGGCTGCTATTCTCCCATGGAGACGATCGTAGAGATGCTGGATGTAGTCCTGTGGAACGGCTTGCCATGCCATTTCCACCTGGCGCCTCAGTTGGACCAGCGTTCGTGCTGGACGTGCAGACCGCGTGAGACGATGCTTCATCCAGTCCCAAACATGCTCAATGGGGGACAGATCCGGAGATCTTGCTGGCCAGGGTACTTGACTTACACCTTCTAGAGCACGTTGGGTGGCACGGGATACATGCGGACGTGCATTGTCCTGTCGGAACAGCAAGTTCCCTTGCCGGTCTAGGAATGGTAGAACGATGGGTTCGATGACGGTTTGGATGTACCGTGCACTATTCAGTGTCCCCTCGACGATCACCAGTGGTGTACGGCCAGTGTAGGAGATCGCTCCCCACACCACGATGCCGGGTGTTGGCCCTGTGTGCCTCGGTCGTATGCAGTCCTGATTGTGGCGCTCACCTGCACGGCGCCAAACACGCATACGACCATCATTGGCACCAAGGCAGAAGCGACTCTCATCGCCGAAGACGACACGTCTCCATTCGTCCCTCCATTCACGCCTGTCGCGACACCACTGGAGGCGGGCTGCACGATGTTGGGGCGTGAGCGGAAGACGGCCTAACGGTGTGCGGGACCGTAGCCCAGCTTCATGGAGACGGTTGCGAATGGTCCTCGCCGATACCCCAGGAGCAACAGTGTCCCTAATTTGCTGGGAAGTGGCGGTGCGGTCCCCTACGGCACTGCGTAGGATCCTACGGTCTTGGCGTGCACCCGTGCGTCGCTGCGGTCCGGTCCCAGGTCGACGGGCACGTGCACCTTCCGCCGACCACTGGCGACAACATCGATGTACTGTGGAGACCTCACGCCCCACGTGTTGAGCAATTCGGCGGTACGTCCACCCGGCCTCCCGCATGCCCACTATACGCCCTCGCTCAAAGTCCGTCAACTGCACATACGGTTCACGTCCACGCTGTCGCGGCATGCTACCAGTGTTAAAGACTGCGATGGAGCTCCGTATGCCACGGCAAACTGGCTGACACTGACGGCGGCGGTGCACAAATGCTGCGCAGCTAGCGCCATTCGACGGCCAACACCGCGGTTCCTGGTGTGTCCGCTGTGCCGTGCGTGTGATCATTGCTTGTACAGCCCTCTCGCAGTGTCCGGAGCAAGTATGGTGGGTCTGACACACCGGTGTCAATGTGTTCTTTTTTCCATTTCCAGGAGTGTATTTTGCAGCTGTGACTTATTAAACTGATATTTCGGTAATTTTCACATCTGTCAATACCTGCTTTCTTTGGGATTGGAATTATTATATTCTTCTTGAAGTCTGAGGGAATTTCGCCTGTCTCATACATCTTGCTCACCAGATGGTAGAGTTTTGTCAGGACTGGCTCTCCCAAGGTTATCAGTAGTTCTAGTTGGAATGTTGTCTATTCCGGGGGCCTTGTTTCGACTCAGGTCTTTTAGTGCTCTGCCCAACTCTTCACGCAGTATCGTATCTCCCATTTCATCTTCATCTACATCCTCTTCCATTTCCATAATATTGTCCTCAAGTACATCGCCCTTGTATAAACCCTCTATATACTCCTTCCACCTTTCTGCTTTCCCTTCTTTGCGTAGAACTGGGTTTCCATCTGAGCTCTTGATATTCATACAAGTCGTTCTCTTATCTCCATAGGTCTCTTCAATTTTCCTGTAGGCAGTATCTATCTTACCCCTAGTGAGATAAGCCTCGACATCCTTACATTTGTCCTCTAGCCATCCCTGCTTAGCCATTTTGCACTTCCTGTCGATCTCATTTTTGACACGTTTGTATTCCTTTTTCCCTTCTTCATTTACTGCATTTTTATATTTACTACTCTCATCAATTAAATTCAATATTTCTTCTGTTACCCAAGGATTTCTACTAGCCCTCGTCTTTTTACCTACTTGATCCTCTGCTGCCTTCACTACTTCATCCCTCAAAGCTACCCATTCTTCTTCTACTGTATTTCTTTCCCCCATTCCTGTCAATTGTTCCCTTACGCTCTCCCTGAAACTCTGTACAACCTCTTGTTTAGTCAGTTTATCCAGGTCCCATCTCCTTAAATTCCCACCTTTTTGCAGTTTCTTCAGTTTTAATCTACAGGTCATAACCAATAGATTGTGGTCAGAGTCCACATCTGCCCCTGGAAATGTCTTACAATTTAAAACCTGGTTCCTAAATCTCTGTCTTACCATTATATAATCTATCTGATACCTTTAAGTATCTCCAGGGTTCTTCCATGTATACAACCTTCTTTCATGATTCTTAAACCAAGTGTTAGCTATGATTATGTTGTGCTCTGTGCAAAATTCTACCAGGCGACTTCCTCTTTCATTTCTTACCCCCAGTCCATATTCACCTACTACGTTTCCTTCTCTTCCTTTTCCTACTATCGAATTCTAGTCACCCATGACTATTAAATTTTCGTTTCCCTTCACTATCTGAATAATTTCTTTTATCTCATCATACATTTCTTCCATTTCTTCGCGATCTGCAGAGCTAATTGGCATATAAACTTGTACTACTGTAGTAGGCGTGGGCTTCGTGTCTGTCTTGGCCACAATAAGGCGTTCACTATGCTGTTTGTAGTAGCTTACCCGCACTCCTATTTTTTTAAATTCATTATTAAACCTACTCCTGCATTACCCCTATTTGATTTTGTATTTATAACCCTGTATTCACCTGACCAGAAGTCTTGTTCCTCCTGCCACCAAACTTCACTAATTCCCACTATATCTAACTTTAACCTATCCATTTCCCTTTTTAAATTTTCTAACCTACCTGCCCGATTAAGGGATCTGACATTCCACGCTCCTATCCGTAGAAAGCCAGTTTTATTTCTCCTGATAACGACATCCTCTTGAGTAGTCCCCGCCCGGAGATCCGAATGGGGGACTATTTTACCTCCGGAATATTTTACCCAAGAGGACGCCATCATCATTTAATCATACAGTAAAGCTGCATGCCCTCGGGAAAAATTACGGCCGTAGTTTCCCCTTGCTTTCAGCCGTTCGCAGTACCAGAACAGCAAGGCCGTTTTGGTACTTGTTACAAGGCCAGATCAGTCAATCATCCAGACCGTTGCCCCTGCAACTACTGAAAAGGCTGCTGCCCCTCTTCAGGTACCACACGTTTGTCTGGCCTCTCAACAGATACCTCTCCGTTGTGGTTGCACCTACGGTACGGCTATCTGTATCGCTGAGGTACGCAAGCCTCCCCACCAACGGCAAGGTCCATGGTTCATGGGGAGGGGAGTCGTCCATTATGCTACTGAAATGTAGGGCTTCGCAGGGATCGAATGAAGGGTAGAGTCACGGATCGTAACACATCTGAAATGTAACGTCCACTGTTCAAAGTGCCGTCACTGCGAACGAGAGGTGACCGAGACGTGTAACCAATGGCACCCCATATCATCACGCCGGGTGATACGCCAGTGTGGCGATGACGAATACACGCTTCCAATGTGCCTTCACCGCGATGTCGCCAAACACGGATGCGACCATCGTGATGGTGTAAACAGAACCTGGATTCGTCCGAAAAAATGACGTTTTGCCATTCGTGCACCCAGGTTCGTCGTTGAGTACACCATCGCAGGCGCCCCTGTCTGATGCAGCGTCAAGGGTAACCGCAGCCGTGGTCTCCGAGCTGATAGTCCATCCTGCTGCAAACGTCGTCGAACTGTTCGTGCAAATGGTTGTTGTCTTGCAAACGTCCCCATCCGTTGACTCAAGGATCGAGACGTGGCTGCACGATCCGTTACAGCCATGCGGATAAAATGCCTGTCATCTCGACTGCTAGTGATACGAGGCCGTTGGGATCCAGCACGGCGTTCCGTATACCCCTCCTGAACCCACCGATTCCATATTCTGCTAACAGTCATTGGATCTCGACCAACGCGAGCAGCAGTGTCGCGATACGATAAACCGCAATCGCGATAGGCTACAATCCGACCTTTATCAAAGTCGGAAACGTGATGGTACGCATTTCTCCTCCTTACACGAGGCATCACAACAACGTTTCACCAGGCAACGCCGGTCAACTGCTGTTTGTGTACGAGAAATCGGTTGGAAACTTTCGTTATGTCAGCACTTCGTAGGTGTCGCCACCGGCGCCAACCTTGTGTGAATGCTCTGAAAAGCTAATCATTTGCATATCACAGCATCTTCTTGCTGTCGGTTACATTTCGCGTCTGTAGCACGTCATCTT
Organism: Schistocerca piceifrons; assembly: GCF_021461385.2. Taxonomy (NCBI): domain Eukaryota; kingdom Metazoa; phylum Arthropoda; class Insecta; order Orthoptera; family Acrididae; genus Schistocerca; species Schistocerca piceifrons. Next base: position 18,450,059 of record NC_060145.1, read on the forward strand.
CGTGGTGTAGCAATTTTAGTGGCCAGTAGTGTAATAAAAGTTGCAAATGAAGACAACATAAAATAATATACTTCGTCTGTTTTTGCGCACTGTGTCCACTGGGCGGAATTCACCCTTCTTTTTTCGATTTCTCCTTTTTCGATGACACATGTTACAAATAAACTGGGCTTCATCGTCCTAAATATCTACATCGGCACATTGGAGCGTTTATTAGCGCCTCATGAGCGCTGTTTACAGCCTGCGTGGCGATGTTTCGACTGCTTGAGCGACGCCTGTTCTGTACCAATTACTCCATGCAGCTGCACTTAACACCGCCGCCTTAACACTCCCTTGTTACAGTGGAGAAGATACTCGACCTCGCAACTCTTGTCATTTAGCGCAGGGTCCAGCTACGCTGTGTCCTCTTCTTCCTCGGCATCGAAGTTCTATCTTCCGTGCAGATTTCTGCAAGTGAAGTGACTGTAAAACAAAACGCTGTTTCTCTACTTAAATGAAGTGTAGATTGGTTCCAATTGAGATGTGGCATGCCTTTAGATGCACACAGTGACTCGCCTCCTCTCATATTTGTATCTTACTCTGAGTAACTCGAATTGGGGAAGTATGGCCGAGTATTGTCATTACAAGGCTAGTATTGCGAACTCAGAAGATATGAATATTTTCCTCTCTAATTGCATGTGGTTGTAACACTCCGGTTTGATCTTGCTGACTTATCCCACTCGATCGAGATCTGATAGCAGCCCGAAACAGACATTAATTAATATGACCGTGTACCTAATGGGGCTGGCAATCGGATTGGACTGCTACGGAGTTGTTACATTCCATTTTGTCCTTCTCGAATGCTGTAATAATAAAATGTCTGGTGGCAAGAAGAACAACAACACAGCTTCATTAATCAACGACCTATATTCATCACAAAAACACAAAGTAAGGAGACAGCCACTGCCTTCGTCGTACAGAATTAATAACGGCTAATCTCAGCACAGGTCCTTTCGTTATTCCTTATCGTCACATGCAATTTCAATCATTGTATTCCAACACTACCATCCAACACTGCAATCCAACACTGCAATCCAAATAATGCCGGCGCGGTAGACGCGTAATTACAAATAGCAGCACAAAAAAATCACTGAATCACACTAGTAATTATACTTTTTCACTTTCCCGAATATTCCTAACACAAAGGGGTTAAACCACGGCGATGGCCACTCCCTTTGTCGGTACGGTCTTGCATTCCAGCAACAGACCTCCACCCGGCTCGGCCCGCAGCGCGTACCACACTCTACTGTCTCAACACTCGCTCTCGCTCACGCAACCCGACACACACTATCGATTGTTTGTCCTGTCGACCTGTGCTGTTGCAAAACTTATAGTAAGGGCCTACGGACCCCTTACATGGTGAAAAGTTGCTATTGCTTCACACGCGAACTTCCCACGCAGCGTCTCTCCTCACCCGGGTGGTCCGGTGACAGGCGGGTTCAGCTGAGCTTGAACGGGTTAAGCCGAAGGGTGTGAGGGAGTCGAGTGGATGCTTTCCAGATGCCGACATTGTCATAAGAGCGGCGGCGACACGCCCACAGGGCCCTGAAGGAGCGGCTGCGGCTAGAGTCCGTTACTTCGTAGAAACTTAGTGAAAACACTTTCTGGTGGGCTACCAGAGAGGCGTGGGAATGACTTGTGTTCCCAGGCAGTCTTGGCGGGCAAATTCCCGCGTTTTCTGCTCAGGGAATAGCTCCGTGACGTAGCAAAATCGGTGCAGAAGCTGGCGCCAAGTATCTCCATTGGTGGAATAGTAGTGCTTCGACAATAGAGTGGAATTTTCCGCCGGTTTTCGAGTTGCTGATTGGAAAGTTTAGGTTGGTTGGTTGGTTTGGGGAAGGAGACCAGACAGCGTGGTCATCGGTCTCATCGGATTAGGGAAGGATTGGGAAGGAAGTCGGCCGTGCCCTTTCAGAGGAACCATCCCGGCATTTGCCTGGAGTGATTTAGGGAAATCACGGAAAACCTAAATGGCCGGACGCGGGATTGAACCGTCGTCCTCCCGAATGTGGAAAGTTTAACCACGGCCACTGTCGTGGGGGCAGTAATGTTCTGTGTTCGGCTTGTACGGGTGCTCTTGAGGGGTCGGCTCCCACCTTTCGGTCGGAGTAGGTTACAAGACAGCTCTCGCTGCTCTGGACAGCCTGCCTTCCGTTGGCTGTCTAATATACTTTTAGTAACTGTTTGACGAAATTGCTGAAGTTTCGACTTCAACGTAACTTTCCAAGTACAATTGAGCGTTCTGCGTACAAGCGGCCTATGTTGTCCGTCTTGAGCAGTTTTGGCTAAAGTTGACTGTATCGGAGTTACTGTGCGACTTCGGTTGTTAAAATCAATCACTGTACCGTCAGTGGTTGTGTATCGAGCCTTCTTGGTCTCCCTCAGAGGAGCATTTGTGTTGCTAGGAAGTCTTTAGTCTGGAACAACCAGACCAGGATAATTTGTTTCGGGCTATACTCGCGACGTTATCATCACCACGACGGGACGTTGAAGCAACCAGCCATCGCCTCGGGTATGCCAGATCGTGTCCTTGCAGTTAAGAAGGCAGCTTGGTAATGTATGTCCACAGCACCGGCAGATTACGGAATTTAGCTATGTGGCAATCAGAGCTCAGCAGAGCACGCCTGTTCCCGTCTCTTCTAACGTGGTTCTGTCTTGGGTGTTCATTGTCTGAGTTCTCCCTACTGTAGCAGCAATTAATGTTGGGTTGGCTGGGTGTTTCTCTTAAGATCTGAGTTGCAAGGAATTGGCTCCACATATCACATGGTCATAAATGTCACAAGCTAGTTTATGGATAACTTCACCTTCACAGCATTTATTTTAGTATCCAGTTTGACGTGTTGTAAATTTTTCATGTGTTTTGTTTATTATTTTGAGTTTAGTCATAATAAATGAAATTGTTATTTTGGACAGAACTTTCATTCTCTTGATCAGTAGAGCAACCCTTTCACTTCTCACTACGTTAATGAAACTTTCCTTTATCAAATTAATTTCTATCAAATTAAATTATTGCAGGTGCCAAACTCTCTTGTACTCCACTTGCAGGGTCGATTACAGTCAGTTCGCGTTTCTTCTTAATCCATGAGCAACAACGAAAGTTGGAGTTAGAAAAGGGAGGGGGGCTTAGAGCACCATTTCTATATGAAGATTCTAGAAGAATTTAGTGTTAAATACACTGACAGCCCCGGCACCACGCATACAATTATCCCTGTATATTGCCACAAACTTTGAAAGGTGGCTACACTGAGCCACAGCGCCAGAGATTGCGCCAGAGAGTTTTATTCAGCCGCCTCCACTGGCAGTGCTTGTCGAGAACTCGTGGTAGGGAGTGCTTGCTGAGATGTCGTAGTGAAAAGCTCTTGTCGAGAAGTCGTATTGGAGAGTGCTTGTTCCATGTTTTATGCAGTTGTTTGATGGGCTAGACAGCAGATGTTGTTCGAATGGAGATATTGTAATGATCAGAGTGCTTTTCGTCAATATGTATGAAGGTAAAATATTCCCTGTTTTTTCATTATTTCAGTGTCTTAAATAATGCGTCATTACAGGTTCAGTCAACAAAGCACCTGGCTTGTGTTCTTGTATTAGAGTGATTCTGGTTTCCTTACGCAATTATGGTATGTCTTTTTTTAATTACTTCAGTATAAATGGTATTTAAAATTTCTTGTCTTGTTGAAGAAGAACCGTGCCAGATGTGTACGTTGAATCACACTCCCACACACAGAACAATTACACTTGTGTTTTGGTTTCGTAGGTTTTATAGTTGCTGGGGACTTAATTAATTAATTGTGTTAACGAAAATTTTCTTTTATTCTTGTTGTTATTCTATGCAGTCAGATTGCGTACAAATACTAGTCAGGGCCAACCGCTTACGAGACTTCGTAATCGGACATACAGCTACTAAAATTAAAAAATATTTGCATTCATAATATATAATTAAGCCCCCATGCACGTGGCGACCACTGCTTCGGATCGTCCCTTGGAATTCTTCTGACTGTAAAAATAGTAGACAGTAGTATTGTTGTAGTAATTTGTAGTTTAGTAATTGTAGTCTATTTTGCATGTGTAGATTTGGTAATTGTCATTCTTCTAATGGTATTTCAGAATTTAATTTTGTTGTCTTGTATACGCGTTTGACAATTTAATGCAATTATTTCAATTGTTCGTTAATCGTGTTTGAGGGAAACATTTCGTGTGAATGGTATTGTTGGAGATGAGGAGTCATTGTGTGTAATTTTCGTACAGTGATGAGTTTTGTATGTTTTGTAAGTGATTACGCGATCGATGAAAAAGGCAAAAATGATGGATAGTCAGAATGACGAAATTGTTGACATGGCGAACTCGCCAACACAGGACAACAGTGTGATGAATAATGAAGTGGAAAACAATTTAATAAGTCGGGAAGATAGTCCGGAACCATTTCAAAACTTTTCACAATCAAAAAATTTTCAGAATACGAGATTAACGACAGAAGATATGGAGCAGTTGATGGGTGCTATATTAAATTTGGGAGCACGAATGGAAACACAGTTTAGATCTGCATTAAAAACAGAGATAGGAACAATTAAAACTGAGATAGGAACAATTAAAACCAAGATGAAAGCAATGACAACACGGTTAGGCTCACAAATAGGAACAATTAGAACTGAGATGGGAACAATGGAAACACGGTTAGACTCACGAATAGGGACATGTTTCAAAAATATGAAAGATGAATTAAAGAAAGAAATCAGAGAAGAAGTACAACCAATTTTGAATTCTCACAATAATAGATTAATTGCAGTAGAGATTAGACAAAAGGAACAGGATAGAGAACAGGAAGAAAGAGATCGCGTGATAGTACAAAAATTTTCAGAGTTAAATTTACTACGTGCACACGACAAGGAGGAAATATTTGAGAGAATCGAGGAATCCATACCAAATGACAGAATAAATAATCTAACACAACAATATGAACAGTTAACTACCAAATGTGTCAATACTGAAACCCAAGTCGCGACACTTACAGAAGACGTAAATAAACAGAAAGAACAATTAGGTGACTTATCGGAAAGAGTTGAGGAGATTTCAGATAAATTGACAAGTCTTAGTTTAAATGGGGACAGAGATACAGATGATACAGCACCATTGCCATTTGCAGAAACCGAAGAGTACCAGAACATAAATAAGCATGTTGAAATTCAGGGAAAAATTAATGAACGCGTCAAAAGGGAATTTGAGGCATTACCAAAGCAAGTCAAACAAACTGAAAGCGAAATCGTAGGAAAAGACAGCAAAGGAAATTTAGAATCACAAATAGCAGAGGGGTTTGAAGAAAATAATTTATTTCATTTACGGGATGCAACAAGAGAGCGCCAGGCGCGCGAACTTGACAATAATCGACATTCGGACTGGAACAGTCGCGGTAGGTCTTTGTCGACACGAGGCGAAAACTTTGACTATAAACACTTTTTGACTGTTCGGAAATTTAAGATCTTTCGTAATTCTAAGAATGAGATACATCCATGTTCATGGTTAGATCAATTTACGTATGCACTTCCGCCAGATGTGCCACAAAGTCACAAACTGGAATTTATGTGCGGCTATTTAAGTCCTCAGGGGATTCACTACACTAAGTGAATACATGCCGTAGCGTGCATAGGGCCCCGAGCTGTAGTGGTGCTATTTCCCTTTTAGTTTTCTGCACCGCTGCCTACTCTTTTACTATTCTTTGCATCTGTCAAAATAACTCTTCAACTATCAATCTATCTAGAGAATCGGTAAAGAATAACCGGATATGACTATTTTACCAAAAGTGATTTCGGAAATTACCATTGGACTTACTGTATCTTCAGCAGCATTCATTCGTAGTTTGAACGAAATTTTACCTGTTTATCTTCGTGACAATATTACTTCATATGTTGCCGATATTCTTATTGCTAAACATTCTTGGAGTGAACACAACAAAATTTTGGATTCATTATTACGTATTTTTGCACGAGTTGGCATTACAGTAAACTTGAAAAAATCTGAATTTGGTCGTTCTCAGGTGAAACTTCTTGGTCACATTATTTCTACAGAAGGTATTCTTCCTGATCCAGAGAAACTAGATGCTATTCGTAATTATGCTGTTCCTACCACAAAACGTGATGTTCGTAGTTTCCTTGGTGTCTGTAATTTTCTTAGACGCTTTGTTAGATTGGACAATTTGGCCACACCTCGTTTTTGTGAACTATCTGGAAAGTTCTTTTTAAATGAAAATCGGTCGACAACTCTGTTTGGTTAGTTTGTATTCCTGATGAGTGGGTCAATAAATTGATTTGGTACACACATTTCAGATATGCACACTTTGGTCCCAGAAAATGCTTTCATAAATTACGGGAAAATTGCTACTTCAGTAATATGGAAAAACGTATTCGATCTGTTCTGGCCAAATGCAAATTATGTCAAAAGGCTAAGCCGCCAACTATTTCTCACAGAGCACCGTTGTTTCCTATCATTCCAGCGAAATTAAAGGAGATGGCTGCAGTCGATTTGTTCAGTCCAGTGGTTCGTTCTACTAATGGTTTTGCGTACATTTTAGTAGCAGTGGAATTGACATCAAAATATGTGTGTTTTACACCTTTACGCAAACCAACTGCTCGTTCAGTATCTAATGCTTTCATTAAACATTTTCTTAAAGAAGTGGGTCATGTTGATAAGGTTATATCAGATAATGGATCACAGTTTCGTTCTAAAATTTGGCTTCGTACTCTACGGCGTCGTAAGATTAAATCAATTTCCATTTCACTTTTTTACCCTCAATCTAACGCTTCAGAGAGATGGATGAAGGAAATCAATAAATTGTGTCGTCTTTATTGTCATCAGAATCATAGAACATGGGATCAGTATCTTCATATTTTTCAAAACATTCTGAATGAACTTCCTAATGACTCAACTTCTTTACCGTCAATACTGATATTAAAAAACAAAGCACCGACAAATCGCATTTCTGAAATCGTTCCTTTTCCGCCTACACGGAAACTGCGGCATTCTGAAGTTGTCAACCTGGCTCTACAAAATACTGCATCTGCGGCTGCTAGAAGAGAGAAATCAGCTAAACATCCTGGTCGTTTAAAAATTTTGTCAGTTGGTCAGAAGGTGTTAATTAAGTCTAATCGTTTGTCTCACAAAGGAAAAGGCTTGTGTCGCAAATTTTTTCTGCTTTATAACGGTCCATACAGAGTTCGCAAAATTATTCATGATAACACTGTCGAAGTAGAAACTCTTAAATCTCCACGCTCTAAGGGAATACATTATATATCTAACGTTAAAATTTTTGTGGAATGATATACTTTTGAAAAATTTTTGTGGAATGACATACTTTAGAGAAACTAACAGCTACATGTAAACATGCAGAGAATACAAGGATATCGGGCTGTGTTTTGGCGGCGGCACATACTCAAAGCAACAGTCAAGTCTGCGCGCCGCACAAGGCAGTCGTTGACCGCAAACAATTACTTCCTACGTCACGCGCGCCTACAGCTGATCGAGCGCTCAGTGCGAATGCACTGACAGCCGTAAACAAATACACAGTCTAATTTCTCCGATTAAATTCAGTATAAAGCTATAGTGACTTGATGAATTATGTTATTAACGTTCAGTATTTTTCAGGATACGGTTATATAAAATATTTAAGACCTTCAGGTAAATTCTGTGTCTCCGACGTTAAGACGACTTGCTATCGAGAAAATTTCAGGAAGAATGTAATTTCGAAGAAGAAACTAAAAAACTAAAAAGGTAACTATTAATTGAGTTTATTTTTCAGGTAACATATTTCCACTGAGGTACGTACTTTAGACGTAATTTGCTGATCGCGATTATGTGATTCAGACTTCGTGCTAAATTTTATGTTCTATGAATTTACGTGTGAAGCGACGTGCTTGCGTACATTAACTGATTTTGGCAATGATTGATTAATGAACAGGGTTGTTAATTATGTATATTATGCATCGCTCGGCTGCTATGCATTTTCACTGATGTCACATTATTTTTTTTTTATGTCCCTGCTGTGCTTAAAATATAATTGTCACCTGATTAGTTGTACTGATATGGTTATGTATGTAAGTTATACCTTGTGATTTATCTGCTTGCGCCTTCATGTTTACTTATTAAGATGACATATGAACATTTATTTGCTTATGCTGATATGATGCTAATGATTTGTTTATTATGTACGATATATGTTTGCTGCTGTGCGTATGGATTGCATATTTATACATTTCTGTTTGTTGTCATAACTACTATTTAATTTGGTATATAGAAATGCTGATGTACTGTGTACGAACATAGAGTGTAGGTCACACTATTGTATTAATTATAGATTGTTCGCTTGGCAGACCCTCGTTGTAAGAATTGTGCTGCGTCCATTTGTTGACATTCTGTTCTCTACTGGTATATTTACTCGCTGTTGCATGTTTTGCTTACGCTCAGTGCCTAATATTTTTAAGATAAGAAAATGAACTGCTATAATTCGACGAACGACATTAGTACAAGAAACTTCATAGAAGTTACATGAGCTGGAGGTTTTATGAAAGCTGTATAAATGTATGCTAATAGGAAGGAAGCTAACGACATGACATACCAATACTAGGTTTAGACCATTAATAATTATTACACTGCATTTTTCGTAAGCAATTGAAATAGCAAGTGACACTTGACACAAAAAATACTCCACATGTTTGCTTCTGCCATGATTCTTGAAGTGGTGTACACACTGTGAAATATTATGATCATTCACACTCTGTAATCGTACTTAATGACTCAAAGTTATTCAAACTAAAGGCTGTTAGAGGTCATGTATGCATTTCTTTTGTTGAATGATGGACAAGGTAACCAAAATGTATTTTATAATTCATAATGAGTAGAAGATTTGGCTCAGGTGGAATACACAGAGGTTGTGTGTGGACATTGTGTCTTTGGATTGTATGGGATGATGAACTGAAGTTTGCACTAGGATTTTATCTGTACTTGTTCGAGGAGACTGACTAGAGGAAAGAGTTGTTATGGAAGTGAAATGATATTGGTGCTAAGGTTTATATGTATCGACGTATTGAAGAGGTATTATTGAGGTATTGAGATTATGTGAAGTTGATGATTATTGGAGTTTTGGTGGACAAGAGGTAAGGTAAATGATATTGATGATAAGGTTTATATGTTTCGACGTAAGAGGTATTATTGAAGTATTAAGATTATGTGATGCCAGTGATTATTGGAGTTTTGGTGGATAAGAGGTAAAGTAAGTGAGGAGCATATTTTTTTTGTTGGTTTTATGGAACAAGGAGGATGAAGATAGCAGACCAGAACACTAAAGTGGAAGGAAGATTGTCTACACACACTTTGTTAAATCACTAAGCAGTATATATTTTTTTTTTTGAGAGAGGAAGCATTTGCATATCTTGGCTCACTGACAGTTGTTCAGCAACCGTACATTTGATCTGGCTTGGCAAACATTGGTCTTGACATGATGACTATGACGTTGACTAACTATTATTGACTGTTATACATTGCTGCTACTACTACTTGATACACATGTCGAACATCAAACCTTTGACAGAATTGCATTTACACAGTTAACACTATTCCATTACACAGTAGCACTTAATGTGGATTAAAGATGAGTGAGTGTGTTTTGCGTGTTTCCCCTTCCTAATCCCAGATAATTGGTACCAACCTATCTCCTAAATATTATTTTATTTGTTTGTAGTGGCTTGCACTGACACCCATAAATATTATAGGTTTACTGATATTTGTGTATTTGTAATATTTAATATGACAATTATCTGATATCATTTGTGTGTTTACTATAATTTGTATATTTAGTGTAAGAGCATTGAGAATAATTTTGTAAAAGCAATTGTGTGTGCATTCAAACTATTGTTCATGCCTGAACTGTCTGATTAGTGATAGTGAATATTATGGACTGTTACCTGCACTTGTTCAACATGATGGGTGCCACTTAGAAATGTTTAATTTCTGCTGATGAACTGTGTGATTAGTGATAGTGAATATTATGGACTGCTGTCTGGACCTGCTCATCATTGCTAGGTGCCACTGATGGACTGCATCTACTGAAATAATGTCACTTGTTGGTGTCTGCACCTGTTCAACATTGCTGGGTGCCACTGATGGAACTGCTTCTATTGAAATGATGTCACTTGTTGGTGTCTGAACCTGTTCAACAATTCTGGGTGCCACTGATGGACTGCTTCTACTGAAAAGATGTCACCTGTTGGTGTCTGTACTTGCTCAACATTGCTGAGTGCCACTGATGGAACTGCTTCTGCTGAATGATGTCACTTGTTGGTATTTGCACCTGTTGACAATTGCTGGGTGCTACTGCTGGAACTATCAACTACTTGTTTTTTTTTAATCATGGAAAGCATGTTATGTGAACATTTGTATGAACTGATTTTTTGTGTATTGTGTAAACTATTATGTAAAGTCACATGTATGAAAGAATTTGTATTGCTTACTGTATTTTATATATTAGGTTATTGAAAGGTCAGTGCAAAGCCAAAATTTTATCTAATTATGTGATATTTACGTATTAATATTATCTTTTATTTTTGTCTGTATTTTTGGGGACGAATTTGGTGGTATTTTCACCACCAATGCTGGCAAAAATACCATCAAATTCTGGCCCGTGGAGGAGGGGCATATGAAAGGTGGCTACACTGAGCGACAGCGCCAGAGATTGCGCCAGAGAGTTTTATTCCGCCGCCTCCACTGGCAGTGCTTGTCGAGAACTCGTGGTAGGGAGTGCTTACTGAGATGTCGTAGTGAAAAGTTCTTGTCGAGAAGTCGTATTGGAGAGTGCTTGTTCCATGTTTTATGCAGTTGTTTGATGGGCTAGACAGCAGATGTTGTTCGAATGGAGATATTGTAATGATCAGAGTGCTTTTCGTCAATATATATGAAGGTAAAATATTCTCTGTTTTTTCATTATTTCAGTGTCTTAAATAATGCGTCATTACAGGTTCAGTCAACAAAGCACCTGGCTTGTGTTCTTGTATTAGAGTGATTCTGGTTTCCTTACGCAATTATGGTATGTCTTTTTTTTAATTACTTCAGTATAAATGGTATTTAAAATTTCTTGTCTTGTTGAAGAAGAACCGTGCCAGATGTGTACGTTGAATCACACTCCCACACACAGAACAATTACACTTGTGTTTTGGTTTCGTAGGTTTTATAGTTGCTGGGGACTTAATTAATTAATTGTGTTAACGAAAATTTTCTTTCATTCTTGTTGTTATTCTGTGCAGTCAGATTGCGTACAAATACTAGTCAGGGCCAACCGTTTACGAGACTTCGTAATCGGACATACAGCTACTAAAATTAAAAAATATTTGCATTCATAATATATAATTAAGCCCCCATGCAACTTTCACTAACGGTTACACGTTGTATGGGAAGTTACTACTCCCAGAACGTACTAATATTACTGTCTCAAAGACCTCTCATTAACATGTCTCTGAATAGTATAAAACGACAATCGCTTATATACATCATATCTTTCTTCCTTGGTGTCTTATGTCTTCCATGGTACCAGAGCTGCTTCGTTCCTCTCGCTCGACGGAGATTTCAAATCTTCTCCAGCAGGTAGACTCCGTACCTGCCGACTAATACTTCCACACAGTACGTGGCCCGATGTTTACAAAGTAACTGCGATCACGCACATCTTTACTCTGACCTCTATATTTCGCGTAGGCGACACATGCCCTCCCACGAATGGCCGGGATCACTACAACACGAGTTATGACCTTACTGGGTCCTGCAGCTGAAGTCAGGATGGCGAGCGAGAAATCCGAGGACCCACTTTCTCCAGCCATTTTCGTTTCGTTATGGGATGGTTGCGGGCGTCCGTTTCGTTCTGAGAGTTGATGTGCTAATCTCCGCAATTCTTTCATGGTCACACCAAAGTGTCTCTTTTGCAGATTCTTAACATATTTGACCCTGACTCTTGCTCCTCTTTAAAAAGACAGTGATATTTTTCGCAGGTTTTGTCAGTTGTTGAAAGGGAACTGTCCTTTTTCATTTGTTCGTATCGTTTTACAGTAGTCAAAGTCACGACAAATTGTTTCGACGCTTTTTCGTGTGTCATCGTTTTATTAATCACCGATTGAACAGCTTGTTCCACGTTTTTCGTGGAACAATTTTGTGTTTCCGTTGTCCGCACAGAATGACGTGCCACTTGCAAATGAGAAAGGCAGACCGTGCGGTAGAATTTGTCAAATGAAGAATAAAAGGCGACCGGGGAGGAACCGATCATATCAGTAAACCATTCCGCCCCAAACGTACACCTGCTGAGAAAATATTCAGTAACTACCGTGAATGTTTTACCCGACATTATTGTACACAAAGATAGCAAAGAACAAGCTGACTTACGTCGACTAAACGTTGATTGTGAATATATCTATCTTCTCAGCGATCACAGACCCTGTAGACGACGCGCTGCATCAACGATGTGCTTCCACCGCCTTCTATCTCCCGCAGCCTCTCTCCACCCTGCGGAAATTCCTAATGCTGGAACGTCCTTCTCTATGTCATCTTTCCACCTTGTATGAGGTCGGCCCAATGGTCTTGGTGCCTGGAGAGTTCATTCAAATGCATTCTTGGTGATCCTGTTGTTTTCCATTCTGGCCATGTGTCCAGCCCACTGCAGTCTCCTACTTTTTAATTTCTGGATGATAGTGGGTTGCTTCATTAACTGATAAATCTCATTGTTCTTTCGAATTCTCCATGCGCCATTCTTCAACACAAGTCCCAAGATTTTTCTCATTACTTTTCTTTCGAAAACATTCATTTTTTCTCTTTCATTCTTTGTAAGTGTGTCCAGCTTTCTGAACCGTATAGTACTATGGGGCAGATAATAGTGTTGTATATCTTCATCTTTGTGGTGATTGACAAAGCTTTACTTTTGAGTGGGTTGCTTAGTGAGTACAGACATCTTGACCCTGAGGCTATTCTTTGATTTATATCCATTGTTATGATATTTTCACTGTTGAAACATGATCCAAGGTATTTAAACTGGAGAACTTTTCTGAATTTAGAATGGTGGTCAATTTCAAAGTAAGGATTTGGGTTTATGACTCGAGCTATTTCCATATATTCGGTTTTCTCTTGGTTAATCAAAAGCCCGATTTTGCTGGCACTGTACCTGAGAGATCTGTACATGTCTTTCAGTTCTTCTTCAGTTTCACTCAGCAACACTATCTCATCTGCATAAGCCAGGAGTTTTGCTTCACTGTGTTCGAATCGGAGACCATTGTACAGATGTAAATTACTCTCCCGAACCACTTTCTCTAATGCAAGGTTGAAGAGGGGACATTTAAGAGCGTCTCTCTGTCGTAAACCTGTTTTAATTGGAAAGGGGGGGGGGGATATGGATCCTCTGAACTTCACTGCTGCCTGGTAGCCAATCATGCACAGTTGTATCATCCTAATAATTTTACTGGGTATATTAAATTCTCGTAATGTGTTGTAGAGGCTACTTCGTGGGTGCTGTCGTAGGCTCGCTGGAAGTCAATGAAGAGACAGTGGATGTTTTTGTTAAATTCCCAGTATTTCTCAAAGATTTGTCGTATAGTAAACAAATTATCAGTTGTGGAACGGTTTGTTCGAAATCCAGCCTGGAAATCTTGAATAATGTTTTCTGCGTAAGGTTTAAGTTTTTCCAGAATGGTCATTGACAGGATTTTGTATGTTATGTTCAGCAAACTGATTTCTCTGTAATTTCCACTTCCCATTCTGTTTCCTGTCTTGTGCATGGAACAAATTATCGCAGTTTTCCAGATCATTGTGATAAGGTTATAAATTTGTTTGTGTAGTTTGTTTCCCCCCTCTTTTAACATCTCTGCTGATATCTGGTCCTCGCCTGCTGCCTTGTTGTTTTTGAGCTTTTGAATGGAGTGGATCACTTCTGTTCTGTGATTCTACTTTCGTCATTATTAATGCTGTCACTCTCAGACATTGCGTAATTGAAGGTTATGTGCGGATCAGTGCAATTTAAAATATATATTTATGTGTGTGTGTGAGAGTGTGAGACTTACCTTTATTCGAAGTGGTCCTCAAACGTATAAGGATCAGCGAATTCGCTCAGTTTTGTAGGCAGACTACGGCTCTCGGGCGCGACAACATTTGCAGCCTTTCTGAACCATAACAGATATTAGCGACCTCTAGCGCCTCTAAACGAAATCAGACGACGAGACGATTGTGCCTCGGTAGTCCATTCCGCCACCATCTCCCGTACTCTGCTGGCAATTACAACTTCTACAGCAGCTAGAATAATAAATAACGAAAATTTGCTTCTTGTGCATACACGCTACAGATGGAAGAACACATGAGTTAATTTGTAGGTCAGGTTTGTTGGTGTGGCTATTACCCGCAGCAAGTATGTAAACATTCGCTTTATAAACTGAAACGCCGTCTCCTTCCTGCAGTCTATATTTATTTGTGTTCCAGACACGTTTTGCCTTTTGCACTTCTGCATCTTCAGTGAGTTTAATCTGCAATAATACAGGTTTTCCAGCCGGTGTGGCCGTGCGGTTCTAGGCGCTTCAGTCTGGGACCGCGTGACCGCTACGGTCGCAGGTTCGAATCCTGCCGCGGGCGTCGATGTGTGTGATGTCCTTAGGTTAGTTAGGTTTAAGTAGTTCTAGGGGACTGATGACGACAGATGTTAAGTCCCATAGTGCTCAGAGCCATTTTTGATACAGGTTTGTTTTTAGGTGCGGTATTTACGATGACAAACGGTTTACCTCGTAATTTTTACGTTAACAAATTATTGCAGTTTTTTTGGACGAAATCTGCGTATCCTCAACATGTATCTTTCCCTGAGTGTTCGTCGGTTCTTCTTATTTTAATTCCACCTTGCACTGTCATATTCGGAAATGGCAAACATATCCTGAGTAATTTTCCTGTGTCAAACAAACTGGTAGCTTACTTTTGAAAACATCTGCATCTACATCTAAGTGATTACTATTCACAATAAAGTGCCAGGCAGCGGGTTCAATGAAAACACTGTTTAATTTTTCAGAATGCGAATCATGACAGTTCCACTCATCTGCTGCTTCCATGATTTTATCCCTAATCTGTTCTATTTCACTCTCGATACATCGTTTATATATGATTGTTGGTTTTATAGTTCCTTTGGAAGCCTACTCTGTTACACCGAGCGAGGTGGCGCAGTGGTTTATAACACACTGGACTCGCATTCGGGAGGACGACGGTTCAAACCCCCGTCCGGCCATCCTGATGTAGGTTTTCCGTGGTTTCCCTAAATTACAGCAGGCAAATGCCGAAGTGGTTCCTCTGAAAGGGCGCTACCAATTTCCTTCCCCATCCTTGACACAATCCGAGCTTGTAATCCGTCTCTAATGACCTCGATGTCGACGGGACGTTAAATCCAGTCTTGCTTCCGTGCTCTGTTACGTTCAGTCATTGTTGAAGTTCATCTGCAGTTCAGGTAAACAGTACAGCATCGCCTGCAACCTAATCTGTTCCATTAACACGCACTACATTTTCACTGACCCAGTTCGGTGCTCTGGAAACTTCTTCGACTCCTGACAACAGTTTCCGTGATATACAATCTCTCTGCTCTGAGTCGTTGATCACTTTTGAGTTTCCTACTACTATGATGAAGCTGAAACTTTGCAGGACTCTAGTTGTAAGTGCTTAACCTCACTGCGTATGTATGCGCATCTCACTAGTGTTGAATATACAAATGCAGCGGACTGACGGTGGATGTACAAACGCAATGAAGTGACAATGAATATACATGTGGCTATGCATCTGATTATCATGAATGTTTAAACACAGTGGAATGAAATTACTGTTTTTTAAACAAAGGTGCACACCCAGATAACGTTTATGACTGCATTGAAGACTATGTTGCCATCTGGTCTAATGTTCTGTACCTAAAGACACTTTAAACATTCCAGCAGTCGTGGGGAGGTATTTATTTATTTCTCAAGCAAAGACCTGCTGCGTGTTATTATATAGCAGCTCGTACATTGTGTGATTTTACATATTCTGTCTGACAAATTCAGTTTTATTACTAGTACATTTTTGTTTTTGAAAATTATTCAAAGTACGAACGCATATAAAAATTTGTTTACAATTGTTGATAGATAATGTTAATAAACAAGATACATAATAGGTTTTGGATGTACTTTTAATTTAAAACGAAAAGTGTATTTCATGAAAGAAACAAGAGGTGGAGGTAGCGAACAAGTGGCACTTAACTATGATCTTGATCTCAGCACCCTTCACACAGGAAAATGAAACAAACCGATGTTGTGCTGCACGGACTAACTTGGTCTGAGCACTTGGTTACCAAAACTTAAACATCTGCATGTCACATTACACCAACTCTTCGGACATAACAACTTCATACTGAGACAGATGGTCTGGTTTAATTAATAATAATAATAATAATAATAATAATAATAAAGGAATCGAAGCTGCCGGCGCAGGCGGCAGGTGCTGAGAAAGTGCAATACAAATCTTCAAAAGAGGTTAATGAAAAACTAGAAAGTACTACGAGTGTATTATTTGCAAGCAGCGAAATTTATACCTGAAATGGTTTAATGGGAAGGCACACGTATTCATCACATCTCGGACATTCTTCGCTGCAGGACAAAGCATTCAGGACCAAGGGAAACCTCTAACCAACACACACGAAGACTATTCCCTTTGGTTGTGTATCCAAAAAATTGAATTAACAACAGAAATTACACGATACATGACGTAGAATTAATACTGTGAGGCGATCCGTCAGGCTGCCGCGTATTCTACACACACACACACACACACACACACACACACACACACACACACACACGCAACTCGTAGGCCTCTATTTCCCACAATTAAAATGAAAACCACCTCGAAGGTGACTAAAAATAACCGTAAATTTCGATACCATATGAAAGAGGTTGTCTTATCTCTTAATAGTCGTATGAATTGTGGCCTCATTAAGCACTAAATGATAAGGCAAAGGATTTGGCGCTCACTGACCACGACGAGATATGTAAGGTGGAATTTACCGAGAATTTCCTCTCCCGGAAGTTTGTAAACCACCACACGTTTCAGCTTAAATTCCAGAATAGTTACGAAGAACGCGGCCGAGAAGCGAACACGGTACCAGCAGCGTGTGATGAGACACCGGCGAAAAACTCCAGCCAGCGTCGTGGCACGGTACTTTACGAAACTTCGTATCTATAGAACATAACACACTGCAAGACAAGGCATTTATCAACTCAACGAGCAATTTACTATTTAAACTGGCTAAGCAACTGAAATCACTCAACAGAGGAAAGTCCACTGGACCTGACGGCATGCCAATTCGATTCTACACAGAGTACGCGAAATAACTTGCCCCCATTCTAACAGCCGTGTACCGCAAGTCTCTAGAGGAACGGAAGGTCCCAAATGATTGGAAAAGAGCACAGGTTGTTCCAGTTTTCAAGAAGGGTCGTCGAGCAGATGCGCAAAACTATAGGCCTGTATCTCTGATATCGATCTATTGTAGAATTTTAGAACATGTTTTTTGCTCGCGTATCATGTCATTTCTGAAAACCCAGAATCTACTCTGTAGGAATCAACATGGATTCAGGAAACAGCGATTGTGTGAGATCCAACTCGCTTTATTTGTTCATGAGACACAGAAAATATTAGATACAGGCTCCCAGGTACATGCCATATTCCTTGACTTCCGGAAGGCGTTCGATACAGTTCCGCACTGTCGCCTGATAAACAAAGTAAGAGCCTACGGAGTTTCAGACCAGCTGTATGGCTGGATTGAAGAGTTTTTAGCAAACAGAACACAGCATGTTGTTATCAATGGACAGACGTCTACAGACGTTAGAATAACCTCTGGCATGCCACAGGGGAGTGTTATGGGACCATTGCTTTTCACAATATATATGAAAATGACCTAGTAGATAGTGTCGGAAGTTCCATGCGGCTTTTCGCGGATGATGCTGTAGTATACAGAGAAGTTGCAGCATTATAAAATTGTAGCGAAATGCAGGAAGATCTGCAGCGGATAGGCACTTGGTGCAGGGAGAGGCAACTGACCCTTAACATAGACAAATGTAATGTATTGCGAATACATAGAAAGAAGGATCCTTTATTGTATGATTATATGATAACAGAACAGTAGCAGTTACTTCTGTAAAATATCTGGGAGTATGCGTACGAAACGATTTGAAGTGGAATGATCATATAAAATTAATTGTTGGTAAGGCGGGTGCCAGGTTGAGATTCATTGTGAGAGTCGTTAGAAAATGTAGTCCATCAACAAAGGAGGTGGCTTACAAAACACTCGTTCGACCTATACTTGAGTACTGCTCATCAGTGTGGGATCCGTACCAGATCGGGTTGACGGAAGAGATAGAGAAGATCCAAAGAAGAGCGGCGCGTTTCGTCACAGGGTTATTTGGTAACCGTGAAAGCGTTACGGAGATGTTTAACAAACTCAAGTGGCAGACTCTGCAAGAGAGGCGCTCTGCATCGCGGTGTAGCTTGCTCGCCAGGTTTCGAGAGGGTGCGTTTCTGGATGAGGTATCGAATATATTGCTCCCCCTACTTCTAACTCCCGAGGAGATCAGGAATGTAAAATTAGAGGGATTCGAGCGCGCACGGAGGCTTTCCGGTAGTCGTTCTTCCCGCGAACCATACGCGACTGGAACAGGAAAGGGAGGTAATGACAGTGGCACGTAAAGTGCCCTTCGCCACATACCGTTGGGTGGCTTGCGGAGTATAAATGTAGATGTAGATTACTGAGCGCCACCTGGGCACTGAACAAATTCCAGTCGAATTTAATTACCAATTTCGGGACTTAAATTATAGAACTGATTCCTGTAATTAATCTGAGAGGAGGTATGTAATGACAAAAGTGAGTATGAAGTTCACTCTTCCTCGCGCGTGCGATATGTGTCGCATCACCTTATCGGCGGCGGCTGCGGCGAGGTCTACCATAGGGATGGCGATTATCGCTAAAACAACCGGTTTTCAGTTATATAGCTTTTTCCAACGCCAATTTAGCCTGCATGTTAAAACTGCTCAAAATAATCGGTTTCTGTAATAACCGATATTCAGTGTTTCATTCCTATTATTTCCTGCAATAACAGTACAAATGGAACACAGATTTAAAAAATTTGACTCCCGTAGTTTCAAGATACAAGGAATCAAAATATTAAGTTAAACAGATAAATAAAAGAAAACTTAGTCCGTCCACCGTTCGCTGCTTTTCTCGAAAAGTGGCGAGTGGTTGAATACTACAAACAGTCACCAGTATTCTCCTATTGATTCTAATGCTTTTTTAAAACCCTGTTGAAAAATAATGTTGTGATCGAGGATCATACCACCATTCTGGTATTACGAATAGGCAGTGCTACCGGGTGAAATCTGAGGCTGAAGAAAGCTATTTTCGTATTAACTTGTCCGTGTTCAAGCGCTACAAGCAGATAAAGGCACACTATTTTTGTTGTAAACTATGAATGAATCGTTAAGTTTTACGGTCTCTCGTTACATGATGTAGCAGTTTTGTTGTGGCTGCTCCCGTTCTTAATCTTTTAAAGTAAATGAAGCATTATGCGTCATCGATACCGCACTTCGTAAAGTACTTCAAGACCATGCATAGCGTCATTGTGTAATACAGTCCGCCCCCGGTAGCTGAATGATCAGCGCGACGGATTGTCAATCCTCTGGGCCCGGGTTCGATTCCCGGCTGTGGCGGGGAATTTTCTCCTCCCAGGGACTGGGTGTTGTGCTGTCCTCACGACCGCGCAGCAGTGTACTGGCTTAGGATGGGGAGAAAAGACCAGGTTCGGCAGATCACTGGTGTACCGACTGAGACAACACGCCAACTCAGAGCATGGCGAGTGGATACCTGGCAGAGCGAGTGGGCCAACAGCGATAAGGGCCGCCGTGTATACAACTTCTTCCCTGACATCTGGGAAAGACTAAAACTAAAACATATCGATCCCAGCCGCGGTATGGTACATTTCATCACAGGACATGGCCCTTATCCCACGCACCTGTACCGCGTGAGTCTGCAGCAGACTAATAGATGCACATGCGGGGAAGAAGGTTCCCCTGAACACACTGTCTTCTTCTGCGGACGACGCACGAACACAAGACACACAGTATACATAAATCGCCAGAACACACAGAACGAACTACATGCCATAATACGCGACTCGGAAAGGTGGACTGAACTCAACAAACTAACTGACGAAATCTCGAAGATCCAACAAATAGAATGCTTGCGCAACAGACCCTACCGAAGGCAAGTCGGTCCAAACAGACGTCACGATGCCCAGGGGCACACAGATATGATTAGCGCCACGAGTGATGAAGAAGAAACAGATACAGACCAGGGCACCAACACAGATATTGAAGCGTCCAGCGCGGATGATCCATAGTGTCAACCAAGTCAAATTCATAGAACAGTCTGGAACAACCGACAAGAGGTGCACAAGTCACACACAATCCTAAAAACAGATTGCACCTTATGTGTAAATAGTTAACAGCACCCCCATGTCTAATAAGAGCTTAAAGCTAGGTACAACTTCAAGGGACCTACGCCTTCCGTTAAGAGGCAATGAACAGTCTGGATGGAAGGATCTTAATTGTGATCCCTCTCTTTTGAGCCCAACCCGACGGATACCTATGGTAGATCGGGGAAAACCACCGTTCAGGTCGCGTTGTCGGCGGGGCCGGGAGGTGCTTGCGCCTAATGTACTCTACTAGGAGCCCTGTAGGCTCAACACAAACCGTTAGCGTCATTACCTTATTACTTTTACCACAAGTACCCTTTCATTAGCAACTTTGAGCCAAGCACAAAGTCAGTTACCTCTCTATTGTATATCGTTAATAGTTTAGCAGGCTGGACACGGAGGTCTTAGTCTTAGTTTCTAGCTTTAACGTACCCTAATCTCTTCTAGTTAAGTTAGTTTTTAGGATGGTAGATGTTAAAGACATGGTGAGCAACGGCCAGCGTCTTGAGGGTCATTCCAAGACCCGGGCCGCCGCCCACAACCAGGTGACGGGCAATATTATACCTGTCTCTTCTCTATTCAATTCTCTTCCTTCCTTCTTTCTAAATATTTAATTTCGTTTGGTTTATTAATATCTCACTTGATTTTGTATTAGTTATAAGTTTTTCTAATGCTGCACCAAAAAAAAGATATGAAATGGACGTAAACAAATAGAGCCCGCCTCCACGTGGCGGGACACGGGCAACGGTGTGGGTGGGGACGGGAGCCGGGGTGGTGTCACTCTCAGTCACTGCGGACCCCGGACCCAGTCACAGCGGTTAAGTGGCAACAGACGACCCACCATAAGAGATTATACGGTGGGTCATAAAAAATAAGCAGCTAGTGGAAAAAAGTGTCATCATCATCATCCTATCATCGTCATCGACTGCAGGTCGCGGAAGTGGCGTCATACTGAGAGACCGGCACCCGGCGAACGGTCTGCCCGGCGGGGGGCCCTAGCCACGACCCGTGAAGATTTCGCAGATTGTGCTCAGTTCGAAGCTCATCTACCTTACGGTGCCGAACACAGCTATCTTTGATCGATACGAAAGCCAGAGAGTTTACGATACGCGAAAAGATTTCTTGCTCTCTGCTCGCGCATGCCAGGTATACATGCGATATGATTTAAAACAGATACGAATTCTAAAATATCTCATAAAAATCTAATTTTACACTCTTACTGAATTATTCTCACACAGCACAGACCTTTGAAAGTCAAATGGATATTTAATATTATATTCTTCTGCATAATCACATACAGTAGACTGAACCAGTGCCTTTTACTGAAGAACTGTCAATGTAGTTTTTCTTTTTTAAGCCGGGTGGTAAGCTTTCTCAAAAACTATAAACCACAGAGGAAGTGGTCATTCGTACTCATCAATCCGTTCTATAATTTGTGACTCGTCCATTACATGTAAAGACTTCCAAACCAAACTTGTTGCTTGCGACATTTAAATCCAATGTTTTCTCTTAGCAGCTGGTGATAGTGACTGTATCGAGACAAGGCTGGTAGGTTGCAGTTTCAGATTGTTTGTCTGCCTCTTTTTTTACCAGATGCAATAAGTACAGGAGTTGTTCCAGTTTCGAGAATTTTCTTGCCCCGCAGACGTACTGTGAAATATTTGGCGAGTTCCCTTTGCATTACTTCCGGAGGCAAAAGAGAGCAACATCAAAGGTTAAAATCTGACAGCAATGTTTGGTAACGCCACGTAGCGCTCTGTATGTGCTGTGTGCAGTCTGTGGCTGGTTTGCATTGTTGTTGGAATATCTGCCATTGTAGTGTTGGGCAGCTGGATGTGAACAGCGCGTAGCGTTGCGCAGTTGGAGGTGAGCCACCAGCAGTGGTGGATGTGGGGAGAGAGATGGCGGAGTTTTGAAATTTGTAAGACTGGATGTCATGAACTGCTATATATATTATGACTATTAAGGTAAATACATTGTTTGTTCTCTATTAAAATCTTTCATTTGCTATCTATGCCTATCGGTAGTTAGTGCCTTCCGTAGTTTGAATCTTTTATTTAGCTGGCAGTAGTGGCGCTCGCTGTATTGCAGTAGTTCGACTAACGAAGATTTTTGTGAGGTAAGTGATTTGTGAAAGGAATAGGTTAATGTTTGTCAGGGCCATTCTTTTGTAGGGATTATTGAAAGTGAGATTGCGTTGCGCTAAAAATATTGTGTGTCAGTTTATAAGCACAGTCTTGTATAATTGTTCTAAGGGGACGTTTCAACTTGATTTTCAACATTGTAGTTTATTATGTTTTCGTCTTTTTTCTCACATGTGCTGTGCATCAACGGAATGACATTTACTAACACGATCTTTCGGTCCTATACGGTACAGCTTAGCGGGAAGAGTAAATTGGAAATAAACTATCTCAACGAAGTTTTAAGCTACTGGTACTCATCTATTTAGTCTCCTGAGACTCGATGAAGTACGCCGAAGACGGGGCTGCACTTCTGAGCCGAGTAGACGGCGATATTTGTAAGTGAGGAAATGACTACAAACATACTCATTTCCTGTCTTTTTCAGTGGCGATTATCCACGTAAATTTAATCCAGACATTTTGTCTCGGCTCTCACACGTCTGCAAGAGTTGAAAGGGGAGGGACGAGGAAAAAAAGGAAAGGGAAGGAACTAATGATATCAGCCGCCCGGGGACTTCGTGCGGAATCGGTGGCGACGAGTGATAATGTGTGACGTAGAGGGACTCGAACACTGGACCTCCTGCTTAACAGACAGTTGCGATGAACAGTCCGCCACCCGGGCACAGTGTTCATCGTAACTGTCTGTTAAGCAGGAGGTCCAGTGTTCGAGTCCCTCTACGTCACACATCAACACTCGTCGCCGCCGATTCCGCACAAAGTCCCCGGGCGGCTGATATCATTAGTTCCTTCCTTTTTTCTTCTCTTCCCTTTGAGCTCTGAAAGAACACATGTCACGTGTATATATAACCACAGAATCGATACAAGACACTTGCAAGGTTCTTGCCAAGGGTCCCAGGCAGTTCTGAAGTTGAATGTGGGCTGAAGTAATTTTGTGACACTTTAATAACAGAAAAATCGCGACAAGTTAGTATTCGGCAAACTACATAGGGGCGCTGATACATCGTTGGAGACGAACAAGGAGGCGCTCTAGCTAAGATGTAAATAGGAAAATTAATCTGCTTAATATCATTTCGTACGCTCGTGTCATTGCGTGGAACCACGTACTTCTGAAAACTTTTTTTCTCTCGAATTAAGTAAGCGCAAGCTTCCTTTTGATTTTATAGCTTTTTCGTCACCAGTGTCAAGACGATGGTTCAACCAGATTTGCGAAGTAACATTTACATTTATTTTGCTAGCCAAAAGTAGATATTTCTCCCGAGATCACAGAAAAGCTGAATCAGCTCGGAAGATCGAAATAGCTTACATGAGTGGTAGATTAACAGGTTTTCCTTGGGTGTTTTCTTTGTGGCCTTAAGAATCTGAAGCTAATCTTTCGATGACAAACTAGAAAATCACGGTAACACGATTTCTTATCTGAAACCTAGAGTCATATTCGTTATAACAGTCGTGTGGGAGACATCAAGACTCATACACTGTCACAGTTAGTAATGTCATATATGTTCAAAATTTTTAATGTAAGCTGGAACTGAATTGTTAAACATAATGTAGCTTATTGGCACTTCTGCCGCTATCACAATTCTACTTATTGGCATTCTAGTAGGCTGAAAAAAACTGTTTCTACGTGAATTATTTTGCAGTTTTCCGTTATTGCAATATTATAAATGTTATCTACGCATGGTACACTAGACAGCAAATCGCTGTGTAATTTATTTACACGAAATCTCAAGTGTCACCGAGCAGTTGTATATAAGCTTGCTCTTAATGTACAGAAGTCTATAACAAAAGTTGTTTGCCGCGCGGGATTGGCCGAGCGGTCTAGGGCGCTGCAGTCATGGACTGTGCGGCTGGTCCCGGGGGAGGTTCGAGTCCTCCCTCGGGCATGGGTGTGTGTGTGTGTTTGAATTAGGATAATTTAGGTTAAGTAGTATGTAAGCTTAGGGACTGATGACCTTAGCAGTTAAGTCCCATAAGATTTCACACATATTTTTGAAAAGTTGTTTGTTAACTCAGATGGCAACCATGTTCTTCTTGTGAACGGGCCCCGCACTAGCGTCAGAGGCGACAGCATGGCGTGAGGTGGCGCCACTTGTCTGTAGACTACACAAGTGCAGAAATCGAAGGTCGTGGCGATAGATCGCTGATTGACTGTAGATTACAACTAATCCAATGAATCGTTTTTGATGAATTGCTTTCGATGTGACACCTAGGTGTGTCAGTATTACCTGCTGCTTGCCACCAGTTCTTTCGGCTACAAGCTTGGTTGTGTAATTTTGTTTCGTTCCGCTTTGATATCGTGGAGTAAGAAGTATAACAATTTCAAGAGATTAGAGTTGTAAAACTACCGTAGGCTACCGTAAATACTGTAAGCAAGCGTACAATACGGTACTTTCCTTGTAGACTTCGTGATTTAAGAGGGTAACAGAGTTTACAAGTATGTTAGCTCTGTTGCATACCTATCAGGCGTTAACTCATTTCGATCGGAAGTGGTGAATCGTCTAGAATCTGAGCGAGGATTACATGAAGGGCCACCAAACCTACGGAACATTCTTGTTCTACATAGCTGTCGTCTTTTCTGTTACTTAAAAATAAAACAATATATAGAACAAAGTTGAAATTGTCACTGTTTAATTTAGATTTTTTTCGAAAATTGTTAATTTGTAACGTGAAACAGAGGGACGTTGCGGCAATTCTATGTACCGACTTGACAGAAAATCCTAGAAAGTTCTGGTCTTACGTTAAATCAGTAACTGGATCGAAACAGCATATCCAGACACTCTGAGATGACGATGGCATTGAAAAAGAGGATGACACGAGTAAAGCTGAAATACTAAACACCTTTTACCAAAGCTGTTTCACGGAGGAATACCGCACTGCAGTTCCTTCTCTAAATCCTCGCACGAACGAAAAAAAATGGCTGACATCGAAATAAGTGTCCAAGGAATAGAAAAGCAACTGAAATCACTCAACAGAGGAAAGTCCACTGGACCTGACGGGATACCAAACCGATTCTAC
Organism: Schistocerca piceifrons; assembly: GCF_021461385.2. Classification (NCBI taxonomy): domain Eukaryota; kingdom Metazoa; phylum Arthropoda; class Insecta; order Orthoptera; family Acrididae; genus Schistocerca; species Schistocerca piceifrons. The sequence goes on from NC_060145.1 coordinate 18,475,770, forward strand.
ACAGAGTACGCGAAAGAACTTGCCCCCCTTCTAACAGCCGTATACCGTAAGTCTCTAGAGGAACGGAAGGTTCCAAATGATTGGAAAAGAGCACAGGTAGTCCCAGTCTTCAAGAAGGGTCGTCGAGCAGATGCGCAAACTATAGACCTATATCTCTGACGTCGATCTGTTGTAGAATTTTAGAACATGTTTTTTTGCTACCTTATCATGTCATTTCTGGAAACTCAGAATTTACTCTGTAGGAATCAGCACGGATTCCGGAAACAGCGATCGTGTGAGACCCAACTCGCTTTATTTGTTCATGAGACCCAGAAAATACTAGATACAGACTCCCAGGTAGGTGCCATTTTCCTCGACTTCGGGAAGGAGTTCGATACAGTTCCGCACTGTCGCCTGATAAACAAAGTAAGATCCTACGGAATATCAGACCAGCTGTTTGGCTGGATTGAAGAGTTTTTAGCAAACAGAACACAGCATGTTGTTCTCAATGGAGAGACGTCTACAGACGTTAAAGTAACCTCTGGCGTGCCACAGGGGAGTGTTATGGGACCATTGCTTTTCGCAATATATATAAATGACTTAGTAGGTAGTGTCGGAAGTTCCATGCGGCTTTTCGCGGATGATGCTGTAGTATACAGAGAAGTTGCAGCATTAGAAAATTGCAGCGAAATGCAGGAAGATCTGCAGCGGATAGGCACTCGGTGCAGGGAGTGGCAACTGACCCTTAACACAGACAAATGTAATGTATTGCGAATACATAGAAAGAAGGATCCTTCATTGTATGATTACATGACAGCGGAACAAACACTGGTAGCAGTTACTTCTGTAAAATATCTGGGAGTATGCGTACGGAACGAATTGAAGTGGAATGATCATATAAAATTAATTGTTGGTAAGGCGGGTGCCAGGTTGAGATTCATTGGGAGAGTAGTTAGAAAATGTAGTCCATCAACAAAGGAGGTGGCTTACAAAACTCTCGTTCGACCTATACTTGAGTATTGTTCATCAGTGTGGGATCCGTACCAGGTCGGGTTGACAGAGGAGATAGAGAAGATCCAAAGAAGAGCGGCGCGTTTCGTCACAGGGTTATTTGGTAAGCGTGATAGCGTTACGGTGATGTTTAGCAAACTCAAGTGGCAGAGTCTGCAAGAGAGGTGGTCTGTATCGCGGTGTAGCTTGCTGTCCAGGTTTCGAGAGGGTGCGTTTCTGGATGAGGTATCGAATATATTGCTTCCCCCTACTTATACCTCCCGAGGAGATCACGAATGTAAAATTAGACAGATTCGAGCGCGCACGGAGGCTTTCCGGCAGCCGTTCTTCCCGCGAACCATACGAGACTGGAACAGGAAAGGGAGGTAATGACAGTGGCACGTAAGGTGCCCTCCGCCTCACACCGTTGGGTGGCTTGCGGAGTATAAATGTAGTAGATGTAGATGAAAATTAAAAATGATACAGATTGATCATATACTGCTAGAAAAGGCTTTACTTCTCCCAAATAAATGTAAAATTCAAAACAAAACAATACGAAAACGTTCCAACATCGCTTCAGTACTTCGTCGAGCTGCTATAAAACATCTTTCTGTTAGTTGTAAAGAACTTCGCACATGTCAGTAATAGCAGGAAAGTCTTGCACTCGATCGTGATCAAGAACGTTCTATTGAGTACAAAATAACAACAAGAACTCTATAGATCCTTTTTTGTTTTTGTATGTAAATTACACTTCCATGCATAGTAATTGCTTTCGTTACATAGAAACGCAGAACTTACGGGATCAACAAGTTACCTATAAAATGCAGTTCATACCAGCCAGAACATTATGACAAGTGGCCTACTACCGATATAAGCCCGTCCAGGCTTTCGCAGCGTCACCCGGCGAGGAGTGACTGCTGGTCAGACAGACGCACGGCGCGTGTAGGAACCGTGAGCGTGCTGTCCGTGTGTAGAGTGGGGAAGGCGCGCGATCCGTCTGGCTTTGACCGAGGGCAGGTTCGTGATGAACCCTAGGCTCGGCACGACCATTTCGGAAACTGCACGACTTGTCGTGTGTTCGAGGGGTGCTGCGGTGAGTGTCTTCAGCAAGTAGCGAAAGCAAGGTGGAACTGGGGTTAGGCGGCCCCCACTCATTACAGATGTCGGACGACGTAGGCTGGGCAGACTGGTAAGACAGGACAGGCGGCGAACTGTGGCGGAGCTAACATCAGACGTTAATGCTGGGCGGAGTGCAAGTGTGGTTCAAATGGCTCTGAGCACTATGGGACTTAACATCTGAGGTCATCAGTGCCGTAGAACTTAGAACTACTTAAACCTAACTAACCTAAGGACATCACGCACATCCATGCCCGAGGCAGGATTCGAACCTGCGACCGTAGCAGCAGAACCGCTTGGCCACCGCGGGCGGCAGTGCAAGTGTGTCTGAACACACAGTGCACCGAACACAGCTGAGGATGGGCCTCCTCAGCCGACAACCCACGCATGTGCCAGTGTTAACATCACGACGTCGGCAGCTACGGCTGAAATGGGCACGTGGCCAACGGTAATGGACGCAGGCAGATGAGCGGAGTGTTGCACGTCCTGATGTATCCGCATAACTTCTTCATCGTGCCGATGGGTGCGCGCGAATTAGTCGTCTTCCAGGAGAACAGCGCCTTGACACCTGCACTGCGGGACGGACAGCAGCAGGCGGCAGCTCCATTGCTCTGGGGAACATTCACGTTGGCAGCAGTGGGTCCAGTCGAGTTCGTCCAAGGCGCCGTGACGACCAAGGAGTATCGTAAACTGGTTGTAGACCACGTACTCCCCTTTAACGATTATGCTTCTCGACGGCAGTGGCATTTTTCAACAAGATAATTCACCATGACACAAGGACAGGAGTGTGCTGCAGTGCTTCGAGGAACACAGTGGCGAGTTCCGACTGCTGTGCTGGACCCCCCAACTCGTCAGATCTGAACCCGACTGAACGCATCTTAGATGCGATCGAACGTGGCCTCAGAGCTCGTTTCCTCCCTCCCTGGAATTTACGGGGATCAGGTGACCTGTGTGCGCAGATGTGGTGCCAACTCCCTTCGGCGACTTACCAAGGCCTCATTGTTTCCATGTCACGTCGCGTCGCCGCTGTTATCCGTACCAAAGGTAGACACACCGGCTATAAGGTAGGTGGTCGTAATGTTTTGGCTGGTAACTTATATTTCGTAGAGCCTACCTATTCTGGAGCTATATACACTATGAGATAAAAAGTATACCGACACCCCCCAAGACATGCGTTTTTCGTATTGGGTGCATTCTGCTGCCACCTACTGCCACGTACTCCATATCAGCGACCTCAGTAGTCATCAGACATCTGTGAGAGAGCACAATGGAGCGCTCCGTACAACTCGTGGACTTCGAACGTGGACAGGTGACGGTGTCACTTGGGTCATACGTCTGTACGCGAGATTTCCACACTCCTCAACATCCATAGGTCCACTGTTTCCCGTGTGATAGTGAAGTGGAAACGTGAAGGGACACGTACAGCACAAAAGCGTACAGGCCGACCTCGTCTGTTGACTGACAGAGACCGCCGACTGTTGAACAGACTCGTTATGTGTAATAGGCAGACCATCACCCAGGAATTCCAAAATGCGTCAGGATCCACTGCACGTACTATGACAGTTAGGCGGGAGGTGAGAAATCTTAGATTTCGTGGTCGAGCGGCTGCTCATAAGCCACACATCACGCCGGTAAATGCCAAAAGACGCCTCGCTTCGTGTAAGGAGCGTAAACATTGGACGACTGAACAGTGGAAAAACGTTGTGTGGAGTGACGAACCACGGTACACAATGTGGCCATCCGATGGCAGGGTGTGGGTATGGCGAATGCCCGGTGAACGTCACCTGCAAGCGTTTGTAGTGCCAACAGTAAAATTCGGAGGTGGTGGTGTTATGGTCTGGTGTTTTTCATGGAGGGAGCTTGCACCATTTGTTGTTTTGCGTTGCACAACTTGCCAGGTGCAGGTAGTACTCGCTCACTGAGGCTTCCGTACAAACTATGCGTACAGACAGCTTACCCATTCCGATTATTTCCAGTTATCGACATTAATACTGGTAAGATATCGGTCCCACGGATTCCTAGAGTTTCGAGAATGTTTTAATTTTAAGTCTGAAGTGGGAAAACAAATCACGAAAGAAATATTTTTCTTCTTGTGATATAGCCTAATTACGGATGAATAATATTCGCATTTTTTCCTTTGGTTGTAGTGTGAAACCTTGTCTCTTGCCAAATTTCTCGATTGTAGGTCATGGGGAAGTGCCCTGTGGGTTTTGATGAGTGATTTTTCAAGTATCAAAATATATGACATAAATGACCGTATCTTTAGACTGCATTGATGTAGATGCTTCACTTTTTTACCCCGCGAAGGAACCGCAGACCTTAGTGTGCGACGTAAATTTCAACTCGATACGTCCAACCGTCCCCGAGGGAAAGGATTCTGAACAGTCGGACGGGCGAAGAGACAGGCAGATTCACAGCACACCGATCCTACGAGGCTTTGGTTTCTACTGTTTGTGGTACGGAACACTAAAAAATAAATAAAACGAGCCACGAAAAGATACTGGCCAAAGGAATCAGCTCATAGACATAAAAAAAAACTTGAAAAAATCGTTTTTACCATTCCGTACCTCAGTCTATGAAAACTTAACTTTTATAGGATGATTGTGTTGCCTGTCCGAGTCTTCAGAATCCTTTTCCTGAGGAACGGGTAGACGCGTCGTGTTACACTTATATGACATGTTGACGTCTACGGTGCCTTGGCGAAGTGAAAACTTGAAGCTCGTAAGTCAATGTTGTCAAAATATACGACCACTTTGTCATATACTCGTATTTTGAAACTCGGAAACTCACTCATTAAAACCTATAAGGTACTTACCCTTGACGTAGAATCATGAAATTTCGCAAGAAGAAAAGTTTCACACTAAAGAAAAAGAATCAAAATATTATTAATTTGCAATTGTATCACACTAGAAAAATATTTATTTTTTAATTTGTTATCCGACTTTAAAGTTAAAATTAAAACATTCTCGAAAATTTTGGACTCACTGGGACCGATATCTTGCCATTATCAATATCGATAGCAGGCAAAAATCATCGACGTCCTGTATTGCCGGAATGGACGAACTGTGCGCAGATATAATTAAGATGGTACGGAATCCTCAGTGTACGATATGTACTCGCACCTGGACAATCTGTGATCATGCATTTCAGCGCCAGGTCACACATCAGGTCGAAATTTACAGTACGATCACGGAGTTGAGGTGAAGCAGTAAGCACACTCGCTGTAAGAAGTAATGTCGTACCAGTATTGTTTAATGCTTTCTTTATCATCGAAATGAAATGAAAACGGAAGGCATAATTTAATCGCTAAGCTGCAGTGTATTTCACTGTGTCGCCGGCCCGACGTATTGATCTAGCCCGCGAGGCTCTGGAGTGTCGGGTGACACCGCCGCCCTGGAACTCCGCGCTCGATCACAGCTACTGGCGTGCGCCGTGGTACTCCGATTACGGCCGTGCCTCGTCCAGCATTTATGTAGGAACGTCGCCGACGTCTAATGAAGGGCTACGCGGGAACTTTCCCCGACGAGGGCGCCTTCTGTAGAGAACTTCTGCCCCGTTCTTTGTTGCAAAGTCAGCCGAAAGTCGCCGGCCAGCCCGAGGCATTCAAAATTCATTGCACAGCTTTTTTTTTTTTTTTTTTTTTTTTTTTTTATTTGGTGTGACCTTAGGGTAAAGTGGCGACAGCTGCTGCTTCGACCGCCGTTACGAAATAATTCATCGCTCAGAATGTTCTAGAGGGCGGCTGTTTTATTGACAGATTCGTGCTAACACATTCCTACGTCAGCAGTGGGCCAGTAGGGCAGTCCGGACTAACAACGCCGGTTACGTCACCCGTGGCCAGCGGCTCTGCGTTATTCAGGAGGGGACGGGGCTACGGCCTGGTTTAGAGCTAACCTGATCATCTTTCCAGGTCATACTGAGTACACATGGGAGAAATATGCGGTCGACACGTTTCTTGACATTTGTGCATTCGCGCAATTCGGCAAAAAAAAAAAAAAAATTAATAATAAAGTAAAATAAAAAAATTGAAAAAGCAAAGAAAGATTAAAGAGCGTCGTTGACGGCATTTTCTTTCACTTTTCTGGTCAGCCGCGACAAAGGCGGCGTAAAAAGGGAAAAAGAAATTCTCCTCGTTCCGGTATTGAAAGTTTCAGTGTGTTGGGCGCACCGATGATGGTTTCAGTCCGGAATTAGAGTCTCATGTACAGTAGTGTCGCAGTGACAAGTAGATCACACTAATCAATCGCGACAAAATGGTGCAATATTTACAGGCATAATTTGGTTTTCAAGAAGGCGTGAACAGGTGCAACCATCTCCCCACTTGTGTGATTTGGAATAACAACCCGCTATCCTCTTCGCTGTCCTGATGGCGCCTAAACGAGCTTTTAGATGGGGCATATTTTATGGCAATATTTGGCCTCGACTGCGGTGTCGTAAACATGGCTGCAACGTACAGCAGTTTTTCGCTATGGCTCGACAATATTGCTGATGTTGCAGTTAGTGTCATTGTATTGGTGAGGGATTGCCGGTGTTGTCAACCATGAGTGGGGTATTTCGTGTTGCAGGGCAATACCTGTCTCCACCTTTGTAAGTGCTTCCCTCTCGCTCTTGCCTTTGTTTTTGCCTAGTTCTCTCACCAACAGCGCCACAGTCGCTTGTCTGAGCTAAACGATGTCGCTTCGCTTTTGTTAGAAAGTAGGCGGGCGTACATCTAACCACATATTTTATAGTTCGTCGTTGTCTTTAGTTTTTTTGTGTACAGCAACGAAAAAATGCAAAAACGAGAGAATTATTAATTTTATAATGCGAACCACCTGCGACCGGAGCTATGGGATCTCGAAAGACATGCAGCTGTAGATCGCAAACTGAAAAAAACTGTTGGCAAGCTATTGCTGATGAACTCGCAAGTCTTCGGATCTGTGCCAAATACGAAAGAAAAAACTTGCATAGGAAGACTATAAGCGGAGGCGACTCTTCATCCACTGGTTTGCATTTGACGCCTTGAGTTTCATATATATTGAGTCGAACCCGAAGCAGGAACTGACAGTGTAAACAGTGGCGTGTGCTGGTAAAAAAAACTAAAATAAAAATTTAAAAAAATTCTTATTTCAAACTTCCCTTAATGAACTCTTTCATTCCTTCTACCGAAGCATTCCATACTTTCGGTACGACGAGGCTTTTTGGCGAATAATGTGCACTTTACAGAGGTGCATTAAACTTGTGTATAAGTCACCAGCAGCTACAAACCGAAGGGTCATCGCCAATCAGGTTGTATCTGGTACAGTCTCGTACTTGTGTCGGTTTTAGCAGTTCTCGGACCAGTTGCTTCTGTGTGATATTCTAAACCGCGTTTCGACGTTCTGGTAAAATTCTGGAACAGTTGTTTATCCATTATCAGTTAACGACTTACATTTTCTGAAGCATTCCGCTCACTTAAAAAGAACGCATCCACAAAGCGCGATTTCTTTTATTCTCTTTAATGACTTTGTTCCTTCTGTGATGCGGAAGCACTCACTTCTGCTGCCTGGGCGCCGCGGTCATCCATTTTATGGCCACAGCTACACTCATGGTCCCGAAATGTGATCCAGCGAACAAAATGGTTCAAATGGCTCTGAGCACTATGGGACTCAACATCTTAGGTCATAAGTCCCCTAGAACTTAGAACTACTTAAACCTAACTAACCTAAGGACATCACAAACATCCCTGCCCGAGGCAGGATTCGAACCTGTGACCGTAGCGGTCGCGCGGTTCCAGACTGAAGCGCCTAGAACCAGCCGGCCACACCGGCCGGCTACGTTTGTACCACCACAATGAAATAAAAACAGTGTATAGCTGATGGAGTGTGAATGAGAACAGTGGCGTATTTAAGTTTACAAAATAATGGCAGGTTTTATTAAATCTTTAGTAACTAAAACTTTCTGGAGAACCAGCTGATAAATCTTACACAAAAATGTCAAACACAAATCAGTTATGGAATGGTGTTTGATAGGTAAAGCATACACTGGAGTGGAAACTATACAAATTATCCTGTGAATTAATCCCTTTTACAATGCAATCTGCCTTGGTTTACATGAATCCACTGTGAGGCCCAACTCTATACAAGTGGAATCAACTACGATCAGCCATACCACAAGCATGATGCTTCTGACAACAGGGAGCTGTGAGTATGATTTAACAGCCCCACGCCAGTGCAACAGTACTTTACCCTTTCACCTTCATTCTGGTGTTAACGGGAAACCGCGCACTGTGTGCGAGGAGCGAGCGGCGCTGAAACCTCGCCAGATTTCAGTTTGAGGCGCACCCGATCAGTGGTCTGGCCAAACCAATTTGACTGCAGGCACGACAGTAATTGCTGGAATTGTCAAATGTCAGACGACCGACTCAGGACGAATAAGTTCACCCTCATGACACACGGCATGTCCGAGGCGATATGCAGTTCCACTGCCGGTACAGTTGGAGACTGCCACTGGCTCTCAGTCCACCACAAGTGTCACCCAGTAGGGAAAGACCTGAAGTCCTCCATCAGGGGACGAGCAGAAGACGAAGTCCGTCGAAGAATCGCCACCACTCTCCACCAAGCCTCGGTATGGAAACCGAATTAGCAAAACGAAACAGCCCCACATTGTAAAAAGCAACTGAACTATGATCTACTCATTGAATCTCCCCCTCTTGACTGTTCAGTTGGCCTGGTAGCCAATCCAGACACAGCATCGGGGTTCCCACGCTGGAGAGCCAACCTTTACCTTGCATATACTGAGAGCAGCCAATTAGCGAATCCAAATCTCTCTTGTATGAAAAAAGAAAATTTTAGACTAGGGTAAGCATAGCCATGTTTTGGCGAGAAACATCTTCATAGACGGGACTACAGTCCCTCATTTACAGAGTGATCTAATATTTCTGGGCCAACTGTTTCCAATTTCTGAAAGAATGCTGACAGGCTCCCCTGACAATCGTGCTCATGAATTGCATGTTTTTGCCACTCCCTAAAAGAACCTGGCGCCAGAGGAGGGTTACTGTCCTACTTCCAGCAGACCGTCGGGGATAGGGTACAGCCCTGTCTCACTCCCTTACCAACCACTGCTTCTCTTTCATGCGCCTCGACTCTTATAACTGCCATCTGATTTCTGTACAAATTGTATGTACGCCAGCCGCTCTGCTCGCGTCATACCAGCTTATAACATGAGAATGTAGTTTTATGACCTTCCCATCGTTTGTAGAAAAGCTCTGTTTACAGCAGTCTCTCTTACCCACTTTCAGCCATCTAGTTGTGTCCCCTGATTGACTGGTGCCTGGCCTAGGTAAAATGTTTTGCGAACCAGCACCCTTCTGCCCGACCCTAAGTGGAGGGAGGAGAGAGCTTAGCCAGAAGTCGCTCTGCAAGAAAGAACCACTGAACTCCGCTTCCCAGACTCACTCGCACAGCCAGTTCGCTGTGCTCAGCATTCATGGCCCCAACTCGGCTCAATACCTGTTCTCGGCCACCTCCGCCACGGTCCCCCCGGCACAAGATCTCTACTGGTTACACATGCAGTTACAACAACATTCTGCCCACAATTTTCTCACGTAGGGAAAGTTATTAACCACTGAAAGTATCTTTGATAAGATTGTTGTAAATTAATTATTCAGCAAACCTGGATCTGACTGCGTCTGTGAACTTGTTTCTTGTACTCCTCCATTTTGCCAGAAATGCAACATGTATTTGACTCAGCAATAAAATTTAAGGGAATAATGCCGTCTGTGCAATGGCATTAAGATGGTACTGGAATTAACTTTTTGCCCTGATGTTTACTTGGTTCTTTCATTGGTGGGCAACTGTACTCTACTACTCATTTTCATATTCAATTTAAGCAAAGGATACAATGTTGATCTCAATACAGGGTGTTACAAAAAGGTACGGCCAAACTTTCAGGAAACATTCCTCACACACAAATAAAGAAAAGATGTTATGTGGACATGTGTCCGGAAACGCTTAATTTCCACGTTAGAGCTCATTTTAGTTTCGTCAGTATGTACTGTACTTCCTCGATTCACCGCCAGTTGGCCCAATTGAAGGAAGGTAATGTTGACTTCGGTGCTTGTGTTGACATGCGACTCATTGCTCTACAGTACTAGCATCAAGCACATCAGTACGTAGCATCAACAGGTTAGTGTTCATCACGAACGTGGTTTTGCAGTCAGTGCAATGTTTACAAATGTGGAGTTGGCAGATGCCCATTTGACGTATGGATTATCACGGGGCAATAGCCGTGGCGCGGTACGTTTGTATCGAGACAGATTTCCAGAACGAAGGTGTCCCGACAGGAAGACCTTCGAAGCAATTGATCGGCGTCTTCGGGAGCACGGAACATTCTAGTCCATGACTCGCGACTGGGGAAGACCTAGAACGACGAGGACACCTGCAATGGACGAGGCAATTCTTCGTGCAGTTGACGATAACCCTAATGTCAGCGTCAGAGAAGTTGCTGCTTTACAAGGAAACGTTGACCACGTCACTGTATGGAGAGTGCTGCGGGAGAACCAGTTGTTTCCGTACCATGTACAGCGTGTGCAGGCACTATCAGCAGCTGATTGGCCTCCACGGGTACAGTTCTGCGAATGGTTCATCCAACAATGTGTCAATTCTCTTTTCAGTGCAAATGTTCTCTTTACGGATGAGGCTTCATTCCAACATGATCAAATTGTACATTTTCACAATCAACATGTGTGGGCTGACGAGAATCCGCACGCAATTGTGCAATCACGTCATCAACACAGATTTTCTGTGAACGTTTGACCAGGCATTGGTGGTGATGTCTCGATTGGGCCCCATGTTCTTCCACCTACGCTCAATGGAGCACGTTATCATGATTTCATACGGGTACTCTACCTATGTTGCTAGAACATGTGCCTTTACAAATACGACATAACATGTGGTTCATGCACGATGGAGCTCCTGCACATTTCAGTCGAAGTGTTCGTACGCTTCTCAACAACAGTTTCAGTGACCGATGGACTGGTAGAGGCGGACCAGTTCCATGGCCTCCGCGCTCTCCTGACCTCAACCCTCTTGACTTTCATTTATGGGGGAATTTGAAAGATCTTTTCTACGCATCCCCGGTACCAAATGTAGAGACTCTTCGTGCGCGTATTGTGGACGGCTGTGATACAATACGCCATTCTCCAGGGCTGCGTCAGCGCAACAGGGATTCCGTGCGACGGAGGGTGGATGCATGTATCCTCGCTAACGGAGGACATTTTGAACATTTCCTGTAACGAAGTGTTTGAAGTCACACTGGTACGTTCTGTTGCTGTGTGTTTCCATTCCATGATTAATGTGATTTGAAGAGAAGTAATAAAATGAGCTCTAACATGGAAAGTAAGCGTTTCCGGACACATGTCCACATAACATATTTTCTTTCTTTGTGCGTGAGGAATGTTTCCTGAAAGTTTGGCCGTACCTTTTTGTAATACCCTGTATATACACTCCTGGAAATGGAAAAAAGAACACATTGACACCGGTGTGTCAGACCCACCATACTTGCTCCGGACACTGCGAGAGGGCTGTACAAGCAATGATCACACGCACGGCACAGCGGACACACCAGGAACCGCGGTGTTGGCCGTCGAATGGCGCTAGCTGCGCAGCATTTGTGCACCGCTGCCGTCAGTGTCAGCCAGTTTGCCGTGGCATACGGAGCTCCATCGCAGTCTTTAACACTAGTAGCATGCCGCGACAGCGTGGACGTGAACCGTATGTGCAGTTGACGGACTTTGAGCGAGGGCGTATAGTGGGCATGCGGGAGGCCGGGTGGACGTACCGCCGAATTGCTCAACACGTGGGGCGTGAGGTCTCCACAGTATATCGATGTTGTCGCCAGTGGTCGGCGGAAGGTGCACGTGCCCGTCGACCTGGGACCGGACCGCAGCGACGCACGGATGCACGCCAAGACCGTAGGATCCTACGCGGTGCCGTAGGGGACCGCACCACCACTTCCCAGCAAATTTGGGACAGTGTTGCTCCTGGGGTATCGGCGAGGACCATTCCCAACCGTCTCCATGAAGCTGGGCTACGGTCCCGCACACCGTTAGGCCGTCTTCCGCTCACGCCCCAACATCGTGCAGCCCGCCTCCAGTGGTGTCGCGACAGGCGTGAATGGAGGGACGAATGGAGACGTGTCGTCTTCAGCGATGAGAGTCGCTTCTGCCTTGGTGCCAATGATGGTCGTATGCGTGTTTGGCGTCGTGCAGGTGAGCGCCACAATCAGGACTGCATACGACCGAGGCACGAGGGCAAACACCCGGCATCATGGTGTGGGGAGCGATCTCCTACACTGGCCGTACACCACTGGTGATCGTCGAGGGGACACTGAATAGTGCACGGTACATCCAAACCGTCATCGAACCCATCGTTCTACCATTCCTAGACCGGCAAGGGAACTTGCTGTTCCAACAGGACAATGCACGTCGCATGTATCCCGTGCCACCCAACGTGCTCTAGAAGGTGTAAGTCAACTACCCTGGCCAGCAAGATCTCCGGATCTGTCCCCCATTGAGCATGTTTGGGACTGGATGAAGCGTCGTCTCACGCGGTCTGCACGTCCAGCACGAACGCTGGTCCATCTGAGGCGCCAGGTTGAAATGGCATGGCAAGCCGTTCCACAGGACTACATCCAGCATCTCTACGATCGTCTCCATGGGAGAATAGCAGCCTGCATTGCTGCGAAAGGTGGATATACACTGTACTAGTGCCGACATTGTGCATGCTCTGTTGCCTGTGTCTATGTGCCTGTGGTTCTGTCAGTGTGATCATGTGATGTATCTGACCCCAGGAATGTGTCAATAAAGTTTCCCCTTCCTGGGACAATGAATTCACGGTGTTCTTATTTCAATTTCCAGGAGTGTATATTGTTAAAATTTTAAGTCATACACAAAACCTACATTTCCAACATTTTTGCAGCACGAAACAATCTTACAAAAAATTTTACCAAACGCTTGCTGTGTCAAACCTTGGACATACAAATCCTAAGTCTGAATATTATCTAACAAAACCAATTTGAAATCATTATATATCTTCTCTCATTTACGTGCTAAGGTTTGGTCCGGGTCAGCGAGCGCGGCCTACCTTACAGCTGTCACCACACGTCTGCTTCCTCCGGAAACCTAGCCGCGACTCGTCCTTTTTATACTGCACGCGCCCGACTCTCTTAACCATCAGAGAACCTCCTACTCAAATACACTCCTGGAAATTGAAATAAGAACACCGTGAATTCATTGTCCCAGGAAGGGGAAACTTCATTGACACATTCCTGGCGTCAGATACATCACATGATCACACTGACAGAACCACAGGCACATAGACACAGGCAACAGAGCATGCACAATGTCGGCACTAGTACAGTGTATATCCACCTTTCGCAGCAATGCAGGGTGCTATTCTCCCATGGAGACGATCGTAGAGATGCTGGATGTAGTCCTGTGGAACGGCTTGCCATACCATTTCCACCTGGCGCCTCAGTTGGACCAGCGTTCGTGCTGGACGTGCAGACCGCGTGAGACGACGCTTCATCCAGTCCCAAACATGCTCAATGGGGGACAGATCCGGAGATCTTGCTGGCCAAGGTAGTTGACTTACACCTTCTAGAGCACGTTGGGTGGCACGGGATACATGCGGACGTGCGTTGTCCTGTTGGAACAGCAAGTTCCCTTGCCGGTCTAGGAATGGTAGAACGATGGGTTCGATGACGGTTTGGATGTACCGTGCACTATTCAGTGTCCCCTCGACGACCACCAGTGGTGTACGGCCAGTGTAGGAGATCGCTCCCCACACCATGATGCCGGGTGTTGGCCCTGTGTGCCTCGGTCGTATGCAGTCCAGATTGTGGCGCTCACCTGCACGGCGCCAAACACGCATACGACCATCATTGGCACCAAGGCAGAAGCGACTCTCATCGCTGAAGACGACACGTCTCCTTTCGTCCCTCCATTCACGCCTGTCGCGACACCACTGGAGGCGGGCTGCACGATGTTGGGGCGTGAGCGGAAGACGGCCTAACGGTGTGCGGGACCGTAGCCCAGCTTCATGGAGACGGTTGCGAATTGTCCTCGCCGATACCCCAGGAGCAACAGTGTCCCTAATTTGCTGGGAAGTGGCCGTGCGGTCCCCTACGGCACTGCGTAGGATCCTACGGTCTTGGCGTGCATCCGTGCGTCGCTGCGGTCCGGTCCCAGGTCGACGGGCACGTGCACCTTCCGCCGACCACTGGCGACAACATCGATGTACTGTGGAGACCTCACGCCCCACGTGTTGAGCAATTCGGCGGTACATCCACCCGGCCTCCCGCATGCCCACTATACGCCCTCACTCAAAGTCCGTCAACTGCACATACGGTTCACGTCCACGCTGTCGCGGCATGCTACCAGTGTTAAAGACTGCGATGGAGCTCCGTATGCCACGGCAAACTGGCTGACACTGACGGCGGCGGTGCACAAATGCTGCGCAGCTAGCGCCATTCGACGGCCAACACCGCGGTTCCTGGTGTGTCCGCTGTGCCGTGCGTGTGATCATTCCTTGTACAGCCGTCCCGCAGTGTCCGGAGCAAGTATGGTGGGTCTGACGCACCAGTGTCAATGTGTTCTTTTTTCCATTTCCAGGAGTGTATATTATACTCGTTCCACCTTGCGGTTGGCAGCTACCGACTATATTCTGGAGCTACCCTGATCAGACCTTACCACATACCTTTCACCACACACAGCAGATGTATTACCGAACAACACCGAGATCATGGCGTAAAATTTGGGCCGGCTAGAGTGGCCGTGCGGTTCTAGGCGCTACAGTCTGGAACCGCGCGACCGCTACGGTCGCAGTTTCGAATCCTGCCTCGGACATGGATGTGTGTGATGTCCTTAGGTTAGTTAGGTGTAAGTAGTTCTAAGTTCTAGGGGACTGATGACCTCAGAAGTTAAGTCCCGTAGTGCTCAGAGCCATTTGAACCCTTAAAATTTGAATGTTAATCTGACTGGCAATGTTTTTAAAGTGAGAAAGCTTGTGACACCTCTCGTAGTGCCTGATAATGCTGTTGTAAATGTGGCTGAAATTCGTGCTACCGCTATCTTGTCAGGAGGCACTGTCGGGGTATATTGCTGGCAATGAAGAATTTTTACCTTGAGGCATCGGAATCCTTTCCTATTACATGCGTGTTATTCGATCTTTTCAAACACATTACAGGGAAGTGGATCAAAATGGCTCATATGGCTCTGAGCACTATGCGACTTAACTTCTGAGGTCATCAGTCGCCTAGAACTTAGAACTAATTAAACGTAACTAACCTAAGGACATCACACACATCCATGCCCGAGGCAGGATTTGAACCTGCGACCGTAGCGGTCGCTCGGTTCCAGACTTTAGCGCCTAGAACCGCACGGCCACTCCGGCCGGCCGGAAGTGGATCAGAAATGTTTATAGATTAAGCACCGAGGCAGTAGGGCAGCTCTACTGGAGTAATAGTCGACTGCAGACTACTTTAAACATGTGTAATTTGGAAAGACCACAACTGCATTAGTAACGAAAGAGGTAAAAAGGCACCGAAAACGGAGGTGAAAGTCCTGGAAGCAAGAGAGGACCGGCTGACAGCGGTCGTTCGGACGGGAAAGACTGCGCGCTCAAATTGCTAGAGAACACTGACAAAGGGAAGAAGTAAAACAGTGGAATGAGGGCGAGCGAAAGAGACGTGCAGTCTAGCGGCGGCACACAGCAGTAGAATGGGGCGCAGTACTTTAGCGGCTGTGTGCAGGCGGCGGTGGTCCCGTTGTGATCGTGGTTACAACGCTGACCGCAATTTCGAATGGTCTGTTAGTTACAAATAGTGGGAAAGAAGACTGTGAAGTAATTCTCTAACTAACTGATAGTGTTAGATCGAAGTCCTGTTGTCCATAGCTCACAGTTGTTGTCTCGACGTGGCACCTAAGCGGAAGGACTATACGCTCCGTATGCCATACTGTCAGGAAAAATTCTTACTTCTGGAAAGACGACGTCGGTTTTGATCCGATAACAGTGTATGCCACCTGGAGAATAGTAGAGATACTGATAATGGTAAATGGATAGGTTAAAGTTAGATATAGTGGGAATTAGTGAAGATCGGTGGTAGGAGGAGCAGGACTTCTGGTCAGGTGAATACAGGGTTATAAATACAAAATCAAATAGGGGTAATGCAGGGGTAGGTTTAATAATGAATAAAAAATAGTAGTGCGGGTAAGCTACTACAAACAGCACAGCGAACGCATTATTGTGGCCAAGATACACACACAGCCTACGTCTACTACAGTAGTACAAGTTTATATGCCAACTAGCTCTGCAGATGATGAAGAAATTGATGAAATTTATGATGAGATAAAAGAAATTATTCAGGTATTGAAGGGAGACGAAAATTTAATCGTCATGGGTGACTGGAATTCAACAGTAGGAAAAGGAAGATAAGGAAACGTAGTAGGTGGATATGAATTGGGGCTAAGAAATGAAAGAGGAAGCCACCTGGTAGAATTTTGCACATAGCATAACTTAATCATAGCTAACACTTGGTTTAAGAATCATGAAAGAAAGTTGTATACATGGAAGAACCCTGGAGATACTAGAAGGTTTCAGATAGATTATATAATAGTAAGACAGAGATTTAGGAACCAGGTTTTAAATTGTGAGACATTTCCAGGGACACATGTGGACTCTGATCACAATCTATTGGTTATGAACTGTAGATTAAAACTGAAGAAACTGCAAAAAGGTGGGAATTTAAGATGAGACCAGGATAAACTGAAAGAACCAGAGGTTGTACAGAGTTTCAGGGAGAGCATAAGGGAACAGTTGACAGGAATGGGGGAAAAGAAATAGACAAGAAGAAGAATGGGTAGTTTTGAGGGATGAAGTAGTGAAGGCTGCAGAGGATCAAGTAGGTGAAAAGACGAGGGCTACTAGAACAGGTAACAGGTAACAGGTAACAGAAGAAATATTGAATGTAATGGATGAAAGGAAAAAATATAAAATGCAGTAAATGAAGCGGACAAAAAGGAATACAAATGTCTCAAAAATGAGATCGACAGGAAGTGCAAAATGGCTAAGCAGGGATGGCTAGAGGACAAATGTAAGGATGTAGAGGCTTAGCTTACGAGTGGTAAGATAGATACTGCCTACAGGAAAATTAAAGAGACCTTTGGAGATAAGAGAACCACTTGCATGAATATCAAGAGCTCAGATGGAAACCCAGTTCTAAACAAAGAAGGGAAAGCAGAAAGGTGGGAGGAGTATATAGAGGGTCTATACAAGGGTGATGTACTTGAGGACAATATTATGGAAATGGAAGAGAACGTAGATGAAGATGAAATGGGAGATATGATACTGCGTGAAGAGTTTGTCAGAGCACTGAAAGACCTGGGTCGAAACAAGGGAGTACACAACATTCCATTAGAACTACTGACAGCCTTGGGAGAGCCAGTCCTGACAAAACTCTACCATCTGGTGAGCAAGATATATGAGACAGGCGAAATACCCTAAGACTTGAAGAAGTATATAATAACTGCAATCCCAAAGAAAGCAGGCGTTGACAGATGCGAAAATTACCGAACTATCTGTTTAATAAGCCACAGCTGCAAAATACTAACGTGAATTCTTTACAGACGAATGGAAAAACTAGTAGAAGCAAACCTCGGGGAAGATCAGTTTGGATTTCGTACAAATATTGGAACACGTGACGCAATACTGACCCTACGACTTATCTTAGAGGAACGATTAAGGAAAGACAAACCTACGTTTCTAGTATTTGTAGACTTAGAGAAAGCTTTTGACAATGTTGACTGGAATACTCTCTTTCAAATTCTAAAGGTGGCAGGGGCAAAATACAGGGAGCGAAAGGCTATTTACAATTTGTGCAGAAACCAGATGGCAGTTATAAGAGTCGAGGGGTATGAAAGGGAAGCAGTGGTTGGGAAGGAAGTGAGACAGGGTTGTAGCCTCTCCCCGATGTTATTCCATCAGTATGTTGAGCAAGCAGTGAAGGAAACAAAAGAAAAATTCGGAGTAGGTATTTAAATCCATGGAGAAGAAATAAAAACTTTAAGGTTCGCCGATGACATTGTAATTCTGTCAGAGGCAGCAAAGGACTTGGAAGAGAAGTTGAACGGAATCGACAGTTTCTTGAAAGGAGGATATAAGATGAACATCAACAAAAGCAAAACAAGGATAATGGAATGTAGTCGAATTAAATCGGGTGATGCTGAGGGAATTAGATTACGAAATGAGACAGTTAAAGTAGTAAAGGAATTTTACTACTTGGGGAGCAAAATAACTGATGATGGTCGAAATAGAGAGGATATAAAATGTAGACTAGCAACGGCAAGGAAAGCCTTTCTGAAAAAGATAAATTTGTTAACATCGAGTATAGATTTAAGTGTCAGGAAGTCGTTTCTGAAAGTATTTGTATGGAGTGTAGCTATTTATGGAAGTGAAACATGGATGATAAATAGTTTGGACAAGAAGAGAATAGAAGCTTTTGAAATGTTGTGGTACAAAAGAATGTTGAAGATTAGATGGGTAGATCACATAACTAATGAGGAGGTAATGAATGGGATTGGGGAGAAGAGAAGCTTGTGGCACAACCCGACTAGAAGAAGGGATCGGTTGGTAGGACATGTTCTGTGGCATCAAGGGATCACAAATTTAGCATTGGAGGGCAGCGTGGAGGGTAAAAATCGTAGAGGGAGACCAAGAGATGAATACACTAAGCAGATTCAGAAGGATGTAGGTTGCAGTAGGTACTGGGACATGAAGGAGCTTGCACAGGATAGAGTAGCATGGAGAGCTGCATCAAACCAGTCTCAGGACTGAAGACCGCAACAACAACAACAGATAGTGGTTTCACTGTCGTCCGCCAACAGATAGCGTAGTGGCGTAGCTACCAGAGCGTCATGTGTGTCTACCCTTCAGCAGGAAATGCTCACAGCTGAAAGGATCTGTGTGGTTCAAACGTGTGAAGGAAGCAGGGGACCACGCCACGGAGATGCAGTCGCGCTTCCTACAGGTAAAGAAGTGAGACTGAAAGGGGATGAAAGTGTGGCCTTCCGTGTGGCGGGATGGTCCTTTGCGATCTTGGACGTGCTGCGTCAGTTGTGCAACGATGGTGTTGTCAGTGGTCACGTGAACATTGTCACACCCGTAGACGAGCTTCTGTAGGTCCATGCAGCACAGACGCCTGTAAGGATCGTCTTATTGTAAGAGCAGCAGTGGCACACCGTACACCTACCACACCGCAGATAAGAGGGCTCGTGAGCCCAGACGTGTCAACGCGAGCTGTTGCCAACTGGTTACCACCAGTCGGACTACGGGTACGCACACCTCCAGGCCGCCTTCCAGTGACGCCACAGGATCGACGCGCACGGCTCGACTGGTGGCGTCAGAGGATCACTGGGGAGATGGAATGGTGCGCCGTGTTCTTCAGAACTGAGCTCAGATTCTGCCTGGACGGGAGTGATGGTCGTTTGCGTGTACTATGTAGACCTGGTGAGCGCTGCCTCGTAGAGTGCATACGTCCAAGACACTCTCGCGCCATTCAAGGCCTTACGGTCTGGGATGCGATAAGCTACAACTCTCGTTCACGTTTGGTGTTCCCGGAGGGGACGCGATCCGGCGCTCGGTCCACGCAGAATGACGTTACACCCGTTTTTTTTGTCGTTCTTGCAACAGAAAGGCGATATGTTGTCCAAACAGGATAATGCTCGCCCGTACACTGCCAGTAAAACTCAACGTCGTCTGCAAGACGTGCAGCAACTTCTCTGGCCAGCACAGTTTCCGGACTTGTCTCCAGTCGAGCATGTGTGGGATACGATGGGACGAGAAGTGTCTCGTACGACTCGTCAACCAAAAACTCTTACACAACTGTGTGGACAGGTCGAGCACACACGTCATAACGTATCCCGGGTTTTCACAATATATATAAATGACCTAGTGGATAGTGTCGAAAGTTCCGTGTGGCTTTTCGCGGATGATGCTGTAGTATACAGAGAAGTTGCAGCATTAGAAAATTGTAGCGAAATGCAGGAAGATCTGCAACGGATAGGCACTTGGTGCAGGGAGTGGCAACTGACCCTTAACATAGACAAATGTAATGTATTGCGAATACACAGAAAGAACGATCCTTTATTGTATGATCATATGACAGCGGAACAAACACTGGTAGCAGTAACTTCTGCAAAATATCTGCGAGTATGCGTGCGGAACGATTTGAAGTGGAATGATCATATAAAATTAATTGTTGGTAAGGCGGGTACCAGGTTGAGATTCATTGGAAGAGTCCTTAGAAAATGTAGTCCATCAACAAAGGAGGTGGCTTACAAAACACTCGTTCGACCTATACTTGAGTATTGCTCGTCAGTGTGGGATCCGTACCAGATCCCAAAGTTGTTTCACAGAGGAAGATTGCACTGTAGTTCCTTCTCTAGGTTGTCGCACAGATGACAAAATGGTAGATATCGAAATAGACGACAGAGGGATAGAGAAACAATTAAAATCGCTCAAAAGAGGAAAGGCCTCTGGACCTGATGGGATACCAGTTCAATTTTACACGGAGTACGCGAAGGAACTTGCCCCCCTTTCTTGCAGCGGTGTACCGTAGGTCTCTAGAAGAGCATAGCGTTCCAAAGGATTGGAAAAGGGTACAGGTCATCCCCGTTTTCAAGAAGGGACGTCGAGCAGATGTGCAGAACTATAGACCTATATCTCTAACGTCGATCAGTTGTAGAATTTTGGAACACGTATTGTGTTCGAGTATAATGACTTTTCTGGAGACAAGAAATCTACTCTGTAGGAATCAGCATGGGTTTCGAAAAAGACGGTCGTGTGAAACCCAGCTCGCGCTATTCGTCCACGAGACTCAGAGGGCCATAGACACGGGTTCCCAGGTAGATGCCGTGTTTCTTGACTTCCGCAAGGCGTTCGATACAGTTCCCCACAGTCGTTTAATGAACAAAGTAAGAGCATGTGGACTATCAGACCAATTGTGTGATAACAGACGGCAGCATGTCATTCTGAATGGAGAGAAGTCTTCCGAAGTAAGAGTGATTTCAGGTGTGCCGCAGGGGAGTGTCATAGGACCGTTGCTATTCACAATATACATAAATGACCTTGTGGATGACATCGGAAGTTCACTGAGGCTTTTTGCGGATGATGCTGTGGTGTATCGAGAGGTTGTAACAATGGAAAATTGTACTGAAATGCAGGAGGATCTGCAGCGAATTGACGCATGGTGCAGGGAATGGCAATTGAATCTCAATGTAGACAAGTGTAATGCGCTGCGAATACACAGAAAGATCGATCCTTTATCATTTAGCTAAAAAATAGCAGGTCAGCAACTGGAAGCAGTTAATACCATAAATTATCTGGGAGTACTCATTAGGAGTGATTTAAAATGGAATGATCATATAATGTTGATCGTCGGTAAAGCAGATGCCAGACTGAGATTCATTGGAAGAATCCTAAGGAAATGCAATCCGAAAACAAAGGAAGTAGGTTACAGTACGCTTGTTCGCCCACTGCTTGAATACTGCTCAGCAGTGTGGGATCCGTACCAGATAGGGTTGATAGGAGATATAGAGCAGATCCAACGGAGAGCAGCGCGCTTCGTTACGGGATCATTTAGTAATCGCGAAAGCGTTACGGAGATGATAGATAAACTCCAGTGGAAGACTCTGCAGGAGACCATGAGGATAAAATCAGAGAGATTAGAGCCCACACAGAGGCATACCGACAATCCTTCTTTCCACGAACAATACGAGACTGGAATAGAAGGGAGAACCGATAGAGGTACTGAAGGTACCCTCCGCCACACACTGTCAGGTGGCTTGCGGAGTATGGATGTAGATGTAGATGTAGATGTAGATGTAGATGTAGATCGGGTTGACGGAGGAGATAGAGAAGATCCAAAGAAGAGCGGCGCGTTTCGTCACAGGGTTATTTGGTAAGCGTGATAGCGTTACGGAGATGTTTAGCAAACTCAATTGGCGGACTCTGCAAGAGAGGCGCTCTGCATCGCGGTGTAGCTCGCTGTCCAGGTTTCGAGAGGGTGCGTTTCTGGATGAGGTATCGAATATATTGCTTCCCCCTACTTATGCCTCCCGAGGAGATCACGAATGTAAAATTAGATTCGAGCGCGCACGGAGGCTTTCCGGCAGTCGTTCTTCCCGCGAACCGTACGCAACTGGAACAGGAAAGGGAGGTAATGACAAAATGGTTCAAATGGCTCTGAGCACTATGGGACTCAACTTGTGAGGTGATTAGTCCCCTAGAACTTAGAACTAGTTAAACCTAACTAACCTAAAGACATCACACACATCCATGCCCGAGGCAAAATTCGAACCTGCGGCCGTAGCGGTCTCGCGGTTCCAGACTGCAGCGCCTAGAACCGCACGGCCACTTCGGCACGTAAAGTGCCCTCCGCCACACACTGTTGGGTGGCTTGCGGAGTATAAATGTAGATGTAGATGTAAATGTAGACAGTGTTGGCCATCTGTACAATCGACCGGCTGCCAGAGTCAGCTCACGACGTGCTAATACGGGTGTTTCAGCATGGGTCGATACCTGATGCCTCAGAACCGCTTGTGCTATTGATTTGTAAACGTAATCATTTCATGTACTCCATATGCACTATTGCAACAATAAATCTCGAGTGAATTGGAAATCTCTAAAGGAGTGTACTAATTTTTTTCCGGCAGTGTATTTGCAGCAACCACGAAAGCACATTTGGTTGCAGAAAAAATTTGGTCGGAGTGGACTGGAGCTCTTGCTGTGAGGATTATTTAACACCTCAGGTTTCGGAGAAAACGTCCGACAGAGCGGAGGGAGGACTCAACTTTACACAGCCAGCCTGGCAGTGGTCAGTACTGTGCACAGTTTTGAGCCGGCTACAAAGTTAAGGTACGCTACCTACTTGCTGTTCGAATGCTGCCTCAGGCATGGATGTGTGTGAAGTCCTTTGGTTAGTTAGGTTTAAGTAGTTCTAAGTTCTAGGGGACTGATGACCTCAGAAGTTAAGTCGCATAGTGCTCAGAGCCATTTGAATCATTTTTTGAACCTACTTGTCGTTAACGTTCAGAGCAACGCTTCTCTGGCGCCACACTGGTGTGACAACCGTTCAAACGTAGGCAAAAATGGCTGCCTTACAACGAGAAGTGCCGCCTTGTCGAAAGTTACCAAGATCACAATTAATATAAATCAAGACCCGCAGTACTACGGTATATTGATAATTTTCACTTATGGACCGTCTGACAGCAACTGAATAAAACACAATTTTAGTGCCATACGCGTTTCGCCTTTATTTTCTGCAAGGCATCGTCAGTGGCAGGTTGCGTGGACAGTTTCTTACATATTACGCTCCTGTTGCGTTTTTGGTGTTGTTGTTCTTGCTATGAGCGCCAATTTGCTGTTTTTTCCACATTCCACAGCTTGAATAAAACAAACGTTCAGTGCATAGTGCTGTGGAATGTGGAAAAAACAGCAAATTGGCGCTCATAGGAAGAAGAACAACACCAAAAATGCAAGAGGAGCGTAATATGTAAGAAACTGTCCACACAACCTGCCACTGACGATGCCTTGCAGAAAATAAAGGCGAAACGCGTATGGCACTAAAATTGTGTTTTATTCAGTTGCTGTCAGACGGTCCATAAGTGAAACTTATCAACATACCGTAGTATTACGCACAACTGAGGAGGACAGGACCACAAAAGTTGAAGACCCGCAGTATTTATGGATAATACTTGCATGCCGTGGCACCATCGCTGTCTATTTCACATCTCTGTTCCGCCCTCGCAACACACAAAAATCACAAATAAATTACAATTAATCTTAATTACTTTATACAGAAACATCTTTGACAACTTCAGAGGCTTGTCAACGTGCAGTCACCCTAATCCAGGTTTTCCACAACTGGAGAGTGTGCAGCCACAGGGACAACGACTCGAGGGAGGTAACATTCCGTTCGTAACGGGACGAAATTGTGAAGTGTACAAGAAAGTCAGGGACTAGCCTACGGGAGGACCGCCGGTGAACGTTCACAATAGACGTTAGCCTAATCATCTGACGCAGAACGTCTAACGCTCCGCGTGACTGTCAGCGGATCGTAAGTTTAAAAGTGTGAAGACTGTGGCGAGGTGCAGCAAGGCCTGTAGAAGGGGGCCACATGGACCGCCAGGCGTCCCTCGCAGTCAGCGTAAACCAGCGCGGCATACTGCGCATTATGTACGGCCACTGTTGCGCAACTAGCGATCAATGGTTAGTAGGAAATAGAAACGACAATAAAATATTCAGCAGTTTCCGTCTAGAGCGGCCTAAAGCCGAACGAACACAGAAAACCGGACGCGGAGGAAGTAAGTGCCCCGTCGACATTGTGGCGTGTCCTCTTTCTAAAAATTAACTTGAGATTGAAAATGACTCAATTTTTAAGTAGGCTGTTTAGGTTTTCTTATTGGTAACGCCACGTAGCGCTCTGTGTGAGAATCACTGGCTGTGCTGTGTGCAGTCTGTGGCTAGTTTGCATTGTTCTCTGCCATTGTAGTGTTGGGCAGCTGGATGTTAACAGCGCGTAGCGTGGCAAAGTTGGAGGTGAGCCGCCAGCAGTGGTGGATGTGGGGAGAGAGATGGCGGAGTTTTGTAATTTGTCATGAACTGCTATATATATTATGACTATTAAGGTAAATACATTGTTTGTTCTCTATTAAAATCTTTCATTTTGCTAACTATGCCTATCAGTAGTTGGTGCCTTCCGTAGTTTGAATCTTTTATTTAGCTGGCAGTAGTGGCGCTCGCTGTATTGCAGTAGTTCGAGTAACCAAGATTTTTGTGAGGTAAGCGATTTGTGAAACGCATAGGTTAATGTTAGTCAGGGCCATTCTTTTGTAGGGATTTCTGAAAGTCAGATTGCGTTGCGCTAAAAATATTGTATGTCAGTTTAAGCACAGTCATGTATAAATTGTTCAAAGGGGACGTTTCATATGGCGACCCTGCCAGGATACCTCACTGGAATCTTCTGATTTTTTTCCTGTACTTTGTGTAATTAGTGTAGCTATTGTTTATTGCTAGCACGTAATCATAGAGAGAATTTCCTTTCTAGTTGTAGTTTTTCATTGTTGTACAGTAAAACAGTTGTGGCATGCATGTTGATTTGCACCAAGTATTTCGCAGCTGCGCTTGCAATTAAGTAGACATTACTTCCATTGCTATGTTATTTTATTTTGCTCCTCAAATTGTGTTTTTCTGTGTTATCATGTGAAATATTGTGACAATTATGGCGTGTGAAAAACGTAATACTAGGCTCCAAAGTAAACTGAAAAATGACAGTGAAGACGAAAGCAGTGTGTTAGCGCCACCGTGTAATTAATTAACTAATGTTCAAACTAGTAATTTGGTAACTGTGCATAGGGAAATGGAGCGGGCGTCAAATAATGGTGTAGACAGTGAAACAGGTAGTGAACAGGGAAGCATTATCGATCGATCGGTCGGCAACAGCTCGCCTCAGGAATCGGGAATGACAGAACACAATATTGCAAATACTGTAGACTCAGGTTTTGGGTTCTCACCGTTTTCTCAAATGAGTCAAGAAACATTTTCTGCTTGTCAAAATGTGAATGTTTCCGGTGCAGCTTCACTGCCGAAAAGCACTGAGGAACATGTTTCAAACACCAGTGCATTGTTATTACAGTTAATGCAACAAATGGGACAAAGGCTACAAGAATTAGACACAATGGAACAAAATCTTCAAAAGTTAGACACAATGGAACAAAATCAGAGACAAATACAACAAAAGTTAGACACAATGGAACAAAATCTTCAAAAGTTAGACACGATGGAACAGAATCAGAGACAAACACAGCATAAGCTTCAAAAGTTAGACACAGTGGAACAAAATCTTAAAAAGTTAGACACAGTGGAACAAAATCTTAAAAAATTAGACGCAATGGATCAAAATCTTCACACCACACTTGAACAAACACGTGAAGATTTGACTACTGAGTTGCATAAAATCGAATCGAAATGTCAAAAAGTCTGTAACGACGTAAAAACACAAATTTGTGAGCATTATCAACCCATTTTTCCGCGGCATGAAAATGCATTACAGAATCACGAACCAGCCATAAAAGAACTGCAAATTATTGTTCATGAAAATCATGAGACCTTGCAAGCTAAAATTGACTCAGTTGCATCTACCGATTCGGTTATGCAACTTGCAAAAACTGAGGAAAACTTAAAGGACACAGTAGAAAGACACATGGAGGAAATTAGTACATTATCAGAGAAAGTGGTTGAACTTTCGGATCAGGTCACTAACTTATCTACAAAGGTAGATGATGATCTGAATGACACAAGACCTGTAGCCTTCACTGACACAGAAGAGTATGAACAAATTAGGAAATTCAAACAAAATCAGAATCAAATTAATACGCAACACCAAAGAGAAATCCAGGAAGTACAAGATCAGCTGACACAGGTAATACAAGAATTATGTATTTCAGAGGACACTTGCGCCCCAATACAGGATGAGGGACACAGAAATACGGAACAGCCACAAAATAATAACACAGCGCATTTCGGAAATTATGAAAGAAATTGACAAGGTGCACCGAATTTTGAAATGGAACCGCCGAAACGACGTAACAATGACCGATATGCGACTCGCTGACGTGATGACTTTGACTATAAGCTGTTCATTACTACACGTAAATTCCAAACATTTAAGAATTCTGGCAACGACATTCATCCACAAGTGTGGCTCCATCATATCTCTCATTGTTTTCCTCCCAACTGGTCATTAGAGCACAGATTAGAATTTATGTGTGGCTACTTAGAGAATGAACCAGCTGTAAGAATGTGATTGGTCATTCACGATTGCCACAGTGAAGGAGAGTTTTACCATGCCTTCCTCTTAGCATATTGGTCTCAAGCCACACAAGACCGAGTAAAACATGGCATCATAATGATGAAAGATTTCGAACAATCTGAATTTTCCAGTCTTGTGAAATATTTTGAAGACATGTTGCACAAGAATCAGTACCTGTCAAACCCATACAGCCCCTCAGAACTCATCCGCATTTGCTTAATCAAATTACCTGAACATTTACGGCATATTATTTTGGCAGGACGTTGCAAAGACGACATTGAAGCTTTTCAGGGACTGTTACAAGAACTGGAAATTGACACTGACAATCGGGGAACGCGGAAACAGGACCACAACAATTACAGGTCACATCTGTCATAATTCCACGATGAAAGAAATAATAACTGAACACGACAAGGCTATTCTCACAACACATATCGTGACCTAAACAGACACCACCCGTATGACAACCGTTGGCAGAGTAGTAATAATTACAGGGAAAGATCACCTCTCCGCGGTAGTGACTATCACAGAGACAATCAGAGAAACAGACAATTTGGGAACCAAAATAATTATTATCAAGGGAGACAGAATAACTTTAGACGCAACGGTCCAGCGCGCAGTTACAATTCAGGGAGAAATTCTCCACCACTTAACCGACAAGAAAGAAACTACAGGAACTACCGACATGACGACAGACGAGATAATCATAACGACAGACCTGAATGTCATCAGAACTGGCGGGATTCAAACAGAGCAGGGCACTTTCGACAACGTGAATTTGTAGAAGCTAGGTCTCCTAATCCCAATAACGACGCGCGCCAACAAAGGAACAGACAATGACTCGCACCGCAGGCAGCCGTGTGCGCCGGCTGGCTCAGAGAAAAATAACATTGACGCTAACCTTGAGAAAAATTTTAGCGCTCCTCACCGACATATACCACATGATAATTGCGTAAAAGTTGAAACTCTGCGTACTAGGAAGAGTAAAGGTTTACACCACATTTCACATGTAAAACCGTTTATTGAAAGATAATCTGCTTTTTAACTTTGTCTTTGCCATATAACTTTTCACTTTACATTCCTAATATGCTTTGTCAGACTTAGAATCTGTTACCATGCAACAATGTTTGAAGTTAAATATCCAGTCAAGAACCAAAAGAACTCATTTAAACAGAAATTACGAATGTATTGTTATTGCGAACAGACGACACAGTGTTATTGTGTGTGTACATTCTTGCTTGGTAGTTGCACGATTATGTAACGACTATAAGGCTCACATACTTAGAACATTTACCAGTACTACTAATGAGATTTTAATGCAACATTTTGGTTTACTTGAAATTTGGTGTATCATGAGGTAAGTACATTGGCTTCTGCAGAACTTAGCTTTCGGAGGACGATAACTACGACACTTCCACAGAGATTATCTTACAGCAAGATGCACATTTAGCGCTACAGGACGCGTATTTGAGTGATTAATTTCGCACTTAAAACATGTATTTTTTAAGCTATTTGAAGTACAATGATACAAGGGTTTTCCGTGATATATTTCATTCCATTGCTGTAATCTGCAACACCTGAGGGTATAATTACATTAATCCTCAGGGGGGTACATGCCTACTTTGTGTACCATGTGTTTGGCAAGCACAAGGAGCCCTAGCTAATATGGTATTTGCTTATACAACTTTACACATTGGTACCATATTCCTCTAACACACAAATTATACACAGCTATCTGATCATTTAACTGAGAGATAAACATTTTTTTATTACGTCAGTGACACATGTTTACGCATTTACAGAGTTGGATTACTTCACACTTACAAAATTGTATTTTTTCTGTACTTTGTGAACTGTTCATATTTTTTTCGGAACCGTTGTGATACTATGAGAGCTTTGAATGTTGTATTTTGTATGAGATCATGATTTTTAAAGTACGTTTGATGTAGACGACACTATTGAAATGAGCAGAGAATTATTTTTAGGTTTTGAAACTACTGCAGAAAGCTACGACGTTTTTGAGATTTGACTGAGGTGTTACAATGTTATTATTACGATGACGATGTTTATTATGCTGTTGAGGTATGTTTATGATCAATAAGCTGATGCTATATGAGGAATTTGATTATGCTACGTATTTATTACGACGAAATATTGAAGAAGTGTCGACGAATATGTATATGTGTAATAAGGTAAGGAATAATGAGTAGTGGTTAGGGACTCTGGTTTGTGAAAAAGGTTGTTGGAAACCAAGAATCATACTTTATGAGTTATAAAATGTATGTAAATGCGTGAATGTATTACAATGCAGACAAAAATTTTTTGGACACTGTTATATCAATAGCATTTTGTTTCTACAGATTTGTAACGCAAATTCTTGACCTGTGAAATTTTTTATATGAGACTGCCACTGTAGCGGAAACTGCTGTCGTAAATATTTCAGTAAGAAAGGTAAGTGACCTTGGCGTAATGCGTTTTGGGCGCCCAGCTGAGAGGTTGTCGCCTGACAAAAGAAAGCCATTAGGTGGAAAAAAAAGAGGCCATTATCCTTGCTATTGACATTCCTTTGTAGAAAGCATCGCAAATACGACACGCTCGAACTTGAAAACATATGATTACACTGTGGAGCTCTTAATTTATGATATTTACTAAAATGCCTAATGAAACGATGAGAAACATTTCACGGCTATTGTCTTGCTTGTTGAGAGAAATGCCATATGGCTTGCTTTATGTATTTATTTACTCATTTTGTTTAATATCTAGTTTCTAGCTGCACTACAGCATTGGTTAACATAAAATTTTGTAGATGTACTAATATAAATATTTTCTGTCTACAGATGGAGTAAATAATAATTTTTTTCAAAAAAAATGAGGGAGCACAAAAAGACACGTACCTTCACGGGAACTGCATTCATAATTTTCTTTTCAAGTACTTGGTAATTTCTTTTGTAGAAATAGTTGCGGTGCACCACTTTAATTACTTAGACATTAAGATGTGATTATACATTTCCCTTATCTGCATTGTTATCTTTAGTGTACTATTTTTTCTGCTTGAGCTTTGTCATGTTTAGGTATAAGTTATTTCATTTTTTGCTATTGTCTGCCAGGCATAATGCTACTAAATTTCACTATACATTACTCTGTTAAGCCAGTTTTACTACTGATTTATTTTTCTTGTTTGCTGCTCATTGCCTTATATTAGTTGTAATATTGCTGCTTGCTTTGACAATTTCCATTTTTTCATTGCTATTTGTATTAATTGTTTTGTGCTGCTGCATTGCCTCGTCCCTTAGTTTAGCATCTGAGCTCAGTAGATTTAAGTTAGCTTAAGATGGGGTAGACTATATAAGAGAATGAGTTGCAATGAATTGGAAGAAATGCATTGAGGAGTTATACGAAAAAAGTACAGAAAGCAGGTATAGATAGGACTTTTGGGAATAATGATGAACCAAGGGAGATCTCCATGCAAACTACTGCAGTAAAACAAACCCTGTCCTTCCCTTTTGTGTTATCCCACTATGTGTTTGTGTACCCTTGTGTATTTGTTTTCTTCCTGTCTGTGTAGTTTCATAGAATTTTTTTCCTTCTAATACTAAGCTACATTCACTATGATGAGGAATACTGTTATCCTCAAATATAATTGACATTAATAATGTGTTATTTACCTTGTAAATATGCTTAGACATTATTTATTCTGTTTTGTTTTAATGCTCATGTGTAAAGTTGATGTTCCAAAAGTTATTCTGATCTTTTATGTATGTACTTATGTCATAATTCTTGTATCACTGATATGCATGTCTATTTCTATTCTTTTGTGAAGCCTGTACTACAAATGTTATCTGTATTGTTATGTTTTTAATGATATATTTTGTACCTTTGTTATCGTGTTCTTATGTTATAAAATTGTACTTGACACCAATTCATCAAATTAATTAACTTGTAAGTTACATTTCACTGCACACGTTTCTGTTGGTCATAGTATAGGACAATATGTGAGAAGTAGGGACTGTTAGTGTTTGCACATGTGTTAATAATTCAGCAAGGGACTGGATAACAACATTGCTGGTTCTAAGGACAATTCCAAACACTTTGTGAGTGCACAAGTGGTGGTTTATGGACTTGCTATATTATCTGCAAGACTCTTCAATGGTGATTGTGTACCTGCACAGTCACAACAGATGGCTGGTGGCCATCTCCACAAGGACTACAGTGGGTCTGCACCTCTGGTGACCCACCAATACCGTAATCTCTACCAGGACTACAGTGGGTCTGCTCTGTGATGACCTAGCTACCAATATTCTTCAAAACTTCGAATGTCTCTGTTGTGGGTTTGCTCTGTTGTGACCCATTACCTGTCTGCATGTCGAGAGTCAGCGCTGTCTTTCCGTTGGAAGGACAACACTACTCCTTCAAGACTGCATGGAAATCCACTACTTCTGTGTTCAATTTCTTTTAATAATGAGACTTTGTGAAAAAAACTGTAATTACTATTATGATGAATGATCAGGACTGTCTTTATGGACTGTGACAAAATTTTAGCTTTTGACCAACATTGTATCAATAAGTGTGTGCATTTGATTTCTTTGTTATTGTAATTATGAAAATTTTTTTCAAATCATTAGTGGCCACTGCCCAAAACAACTTGTAAAATTTTTTGTGGGGAGCATGGGGGCTACATAAGTAGGCTGTTTAGGTTTTTATAATGGTAACGCCACGTAGCGCTCTGTGTGAGAATCACTGGCTGTGCTGTGTGCAGTCTGTGGCTAGTTTGCATTGTTGTCTGCCATTGTAGTCTTGGGCAGCGGCAGCGTAGCGTTGTGCAGTTGGAGGTGAGCCGCCAGCAGTGGTGGATGTGGGGAGAGAGATGGCGGAGTTTTGTAATTTGTCATGAACTGCTACATATATTATGACTGTTAAGGTAAATACAGTGTTTGTTCTCTATTAAAATCTTTCATTTTGCTAACTATGCCTATCAGTAGTTAGTGCCATCCGTAGTTTGAATCTTTTATTTAGCTGGCAGTAGTGGCGCTCGCTGTATTGCAGTAGTTCGAGTAACCAAGATATTTGTGAGGTAAGAAATTTGTGAAACGCATAGGTTAATGTTAGTCAAGGCTATTCTTTTGTAGGGATTTCTGAAAGTCAGATTGCGTTGCGCTAAAAATATTGTATGTCAGTTTAAGCACAGTCATGTATAAATTGTTCAAAGGGGACGTTTCAAATTCCGCGTTATAAAGTTCAAGTTCTTGCTGCTTATCTCGGGTGGGCTGCCACTATAAAGGGTCCTAAATGAAAATCTCCTGGAAACATTCATTTAACATTATAGAAATCGCGACTGGGGACCTGGGATACGCGTCTGACTAGTTAAAATAATGTCTCGGTTCGTGCGAGCCGCTAAGCTCCAAAGAATACTGTGCTGTCCCAGTTCCAGGCAGTAACTAATAAAAGCTGCACACTTTGCAAACGGACTGAAAATAAATTACCACACTGCCATTCATAGTCACTCAGTAGAACAAACGACTGAACACTGAACGAAATATTGAAATACATTGCGAAAACAGTAATACAGAAAACGGAGAATTCCGCCGAGGACACAACTGTGAATTATAAGAACATACATAAGTCATTGTTACCAGCATGAGGAAGCGGAGAATGATGTTTTTTGGTCATCTGGAAAGAATGAACCCGCAAAGACATACTCATCGCATACACTCGTCAATTTCAAAAACAAAATCGTATTCAAAATGGGCAAGCCGAGTTAAAAAGGATTTACAGGAAACTGAAATTTCATTTGATGACATTCAGGACCGAGACGTTTAAAAAAAAAAATGTCAAAATTACTAAAAACCTTATTTCGCTTACCACGCCAGTTCCACGTCCTGCCTGCAAATGGCCAAAACAGGGAAAAGAAGCACAGTCAGCAAAAATGAAAATCTATTGGCAAAAGAGGGAAACACAATCAGGAAACAGATAAAAATATTCGTGGTCCATAGCAGGCCGAAACGATGGCAAAATAAATAAATAAATAAATAAATAAATAAATACAGACACTGCGTGTGATAGAATAAGACTTCGTAACAGTTTTTTAAAATATGTCAATAACGGCTGCCGTAGCGCTAACTTGGCAGAAGCTCTCCTGCTAACCCTGCAGAACTAGCACTCCTGAAAGAAAGGATATTGCGGAGACATGGCTTAGCCACAGCCTGGGGGATGTTTCCAGAATGAGATTTTCACTCTGCAGCGGAGTGTGCGCTGATATGATACTAGCAGAAGTAAAGCTGTGAGTACGGGGCGTGAGTCGTGCTTGGGTAGCTCAGTTGGTAGAGCACTTGCCCGCGAAAGGCAAAGGTCCCGAGTTCGAGCCTCGGTCCGGCACACAGTTTTAATCTGCCAGGAAGTTTCAAATACGTAGTTACTGTTCATTTTTTCGTGGCAAGGGGTGGTGGGCGTCGGGGGGGGGGGGGGGGAGGGGCGGGGTTATGGACGCCGTGCCTCTTACATGACTTTTTACTGAAAAGGTTTTCTGCCTCTTGTTGTCCTCCTTCCGTCGCATGTATTTCAAATTAATATTTTACAGGGGAATAAAAAAGACCGTTAAAACATTCATTGGAAGAATCCCAAGAAAACGTAATTAATCCACGAAAGAAGCGACTTAGGAAACACTCGTTCAACCGACTCTTGAGTACCGCATCCAGCCTGGGCACGCTCAGTGGAGGAGGTGGGCGGCAGCGGCAGTCAGAGAACGGCGGCGCGTTTCGCCACGAGGGCGGTTAGTCGGCGCGACGGCGTTACTAACGTGCTTCACAAACTCCAGTCACGTCTAATTTTTAAAGAACGTTACACTTAATATTTTTTAAAGAACGTTACAAGGTACAGTCTTTGCGTACGTTTAATAATACGCTATTTGGTCATAAGTATCCGCACAACTCCTATCTGATGAGAAACAGACCACTAGTATTGTCACGAGGCGGACCTGCTAGTGTAAAAAGCGAGGGACAGTACTGTGGAGTCATCTGAGAAGCAGTATCAGTCTCCGGATGTCTCCTGAGTGACATTTCGGCCCTCCTTAAAGCAGACCGAGTGTTGGTGACGTGATTGTCAAGTGGAAAAGCCGAGAAATCAGCTCAGATAAACTAAGAACAGGCAGCCTCATGCGCTACGGTCGCAGGTTCGAATCCTGCCTCGGGCATGGATGTTTGTGATGTCCTTAGGTTAGTTAGGTTTAACTAGTTCTAAGTTCTAGGGGACTAATGACCTCAGCAGTTGAGTCCCATAGTGCTCAGAGCCATTTTTTTGGGCAGCCTCATGTAGTGGTGGACGCTGAACGTCTAGCACTGCGAAGGGTAGTTGTGGAAAGATAGCGTGAAATGAGTGGAAGGAGTCAGTCGAGACTTACAAAGTGCAACCAGCACCGTGCGGTTCTAGGCGCTGCAGTCTGGAACCGAGCATCCGCTACGGTCGCAGGTTCGAATCCTGCCTCGGGCATGGATCTGTGTGATGTCCTTAGATTAGTTAGGTTTAACTAGTTCTAAGTTCTAGGCGACTGATGACCTCAGAAGTTAAGTCGCATAGTGCTCAGAGCCATTTTGCTACCAGCAGTCCACCACGATGTGGGTAGGAAGTTATAGAGAACGATGTACAATGATCGCCAGACCCTGGTGAGGGGGGTGGGATGGCCTTCAGACAATGGAAAAACAGATTGTGGTGGATCACCACTGAAATCAAGTGGAGACGGACACTTCTCGAGTGAAGAGCACAAGGGAGCCATTCTAGGCACTTTTCGTTTGGATCTTGAAGAATACACTTTTACGTTGATTCTTGAAGAAGGCAGACCAGCCAGTGATATAATGCATGCGTTTCTGGGTGACAGATTGTGGCAGTGAAAGGCCCCTACAGTACTCTAACTTCTCCCTATTACGTTACAGAATTATTGAGAATAGATATACGAGTAGATGGTGTTAGGGACGGAACAAAAGGTTGGATTGCTTCAAGTACGTGGAAGGAAAGTTGCCGTACCCTGTCCAGGGAACCATCCCGGCATTTGGCCTGCAGCGATTTAGGAGAATCACAGAAGTCCTAAATCGTGATGGCCGGACACGGATATGAACCCTTATCCTCCCGAATGTGAGTCCAGTATCCTGACCACACCGCCGCCTCGCTCGGCTATCAGCCCGTGGGCAGCGATCCGACTGAAGGCCAATCCAACCGATGTAGGTCGCAGTTCGTAGTAACAGACGGGAAGTCATCGAGTAAAACAGAACTAATATATCCGACGTTCCCCAAGGAAGTGTTACAGGCCCCCTATTGTTTCTGATCTATATTAACGACATAGGAGACAATCTGAGTAGCCGTGTTAGATTGTTTGCAGATGATGCTGTCATTTACCGTCTTGTAAAGTTATCAGATGATCAAAACGACTTGCAAAATGATTTAGATAAGATATCTGTGGGGTGCGAAAACTGGCAATTGACCCTGAATAAGGAAAAGTGTGAAGTTATTCACATGAGTACTAAAAGAAATCAGCTAAATTTCGATTACGCGATAAGTCACACAAATCTGAAGGCTGTAAATTGAACTAAATACTTAGGGATTACGAATACAAATAACCTAAATTGGAACGATCAGGTAGATAATATTGTGGGTAGAGCAAACCACTTGGAAAGTGCAACAGGTCTACTAAAGAGACTTCTTACACCACGCTTGTCTGCCCTATTCTGGGGTACTGCTGTGCGGTGTGGGATCCGCATCAGGTGGGACTGACGGATGACATCGGAAAAGTACAAAGAAGGGCAGCTCGTTTTGTACTATCGCGAAATAGGGTAGATAGTGTCACAGACATGATACGTAAATTGGAGTGGCAATCATTAAAACAAAGGCGTGTTTCGTTGCGACGGGATTTTCTCGTGAAATTTCAATCACCAGTTTTCTCCTCCGATTGCGAAAACATTCTGTTGGCACCCACCTACATAGGGAGAAATGATCATCGCGATAAAATAAGAGAAATCAAGGCTCGCACAGAAAAATTTAAGTACTCGTTTTCCCCGCGCGCCGTTCGAGAGTGGAACGGTAGAGAGTCAGCTTGAAGGTGGTTCATTCAACCCTCTGACAGGCACTTGATTGTGAATAGCAGAGTAATCACGAAGATGTAGATGTAGATGTGAAAATCCACAGGGGTGTCAAAACAGCTTGCCACGTGCTGTCATACTGAAATACTGGACGAATGCAGTCTGCATACTTTGCGCGCTGTGACTTAGACCCCTAATAACTTGAACACTGCACCTATCGTCTGTTTCTAATTTGAGGAAAGGCTCACAATGATAAATTGTGGCTCAGCTGGAATCCGTTTGTTCAGGGTGTTGCGCCATAAAGTATAAACGACAATAAATGGGAGCAGTCACAGTTTCAAAAAATGAATAATAAAGCTGAACTCACTATCCTGAACTGCTTCTGCTGCATACGCGTAACTGAAAATTAATGTCCAACCGTATTATTACATGGCTGTAATACTCACCTGGTCACGCTGGTTGCCTGTCTAGCATCTTCCAGATGCAATAAGAATTCGATTTTCAGTGTTTAATACAATTAATGACCGAAGTGAAAAATTTGAAATGCTTTCAAATCAAATCATGAAACAGGTATATTGCGTTAAAAGCGTAGCACAGTAAGTTAATTACAAAAGTTAGAAACTGCATGTATGTTTCCAGGCAGTGTAACTCACTCCACGCAAATTAGCCAGACTGTATTTGAGTATGTCAGCACTTGGCGACTACCAATAGACTGTACACAAAATGCCACGCCTTTTCTCACAGAGAAGCCTACCGCTTAATACGTTTTCGCTGTTCCTGTGATGAAACTTCAGCACCAGGCACGACGTTTTGATTTATTACTTATTTAAATCAAACTCCATTCGCAACACATTTTTCGGAGAATATCCACGCATTCTACTTACGGCAGCTGCAAACTTGCACACCTGGAAATTGAAATAAGAACACCGTGAATTCATTGTCCCAGTGTAGGAAAGCAGCCTACTCACGCTGTAGTAAATTCACATCAGTTTCCATTGTGTGCCAGCCAGTCTGCTGTAACTAGCTCTGACGTCATAAATGTTGCGCAATACCTTAAAAATCAAGCAAATGAACTAAAACTTTTCTAGCATGTCAGAAATAATACTAAATTAAGGTGTGTTGAATATCAGTACGATAACTTAAGTCATTTTCGAAATTTGGACGTTTTTCTAAAAAAATCATTGGCGCAACAGAAAAGAGCTAGAAACGTCAAAATTTATATTTAGATTCATCTTTCATAATGATTTAATAAAAATAGTACTTTGGATTTCACAAATTAAGACTTTAGTGGAAATTCATGATTTTGTGGTTTTCATCTCAAAACTGAAGGAAGCAAGATAGATTAAGTAGGCTAATAAATAAGGCTAGGATGTTTAGATTTAAATAGGTTGGAGGTCCGCTATGATTATGAAGATGTGTAAAGTTTCTTTTTAATACCTATAAAATTATAGCGATAACGGATCTCAAAAGGGGCAGTTCAGAGCTCATCTACTGCGTGCAGTGTAATTTAATTAATTCTCTCGCCCAAAGTATTTAACTTAGCCACGTCAAAATTTTATTATCAATACTTACCTGCGTGCTGAATGCACGTTTAAATTAAAAGCTTCATCGGCCATAAGCAAAAGAAGCTATAAATTATTATGTAACTTGAAGTGGTGCGTTACTAGCCCAGCGGCTAGTCGAGAGAGCCGAAAAGATCAGGCGTTCCCTTCGCCGTCCGCACCGCGGCTTTATATATAAGGACGCTACGCGAGGAAGCAAGGCCCCAGTTCTCTCCAGACGCTGAATGACACGCCATCTGTGTCGGTAGTCGCGTCGCATAAGTGTATCTGCTACAAACAGCCTCGGGTGCCGTATTAAGTTACTAGAGATACGCGGAACCATGAAAACATTTTATGTGAAGTGTTAATTCTGGGATGATTTTCATTACCTAGCTTCAGTTTGCGTATTGTCGTATTTTCACGCGCCGTCGCGGGACAGACATTCTACCAAATATTTAGCGTGGCGTTTGATGAAATATTTTCATCAAATTATGGCGAGCATTCTTTTTAATATTTAATTCGGACATTTATAGTTGCATCAGCGCATTAGACTCTGAACTGCTCTGTTAGTTAGGTTGTAGGGATACTTGTGTTTTTTATCAGTGAATTTCAGAATATACTCAACTATTTTGGAAAACCGTTTTTGATTAGAAATCCCGGACAATCTCCTAATTCCTCAGAGCTATAAGCTGCAGCTATAATGGTATCTCAATTGAAGTGGGCACTAGGATCTCTAAATACTGGCTCCATGTTTTATTAAATCACTTTCTGGGTGCCAAGAAGTAAATAGAGAGCCAGTGTTGAGAACGGCGAAAGGCAGCATTAACAACATTCTAAAAGCCAGAAACTGATTCAACTTGCAAGCGTTTGTTACAGCAAATTTATTTTTACAAACTTACACACGCCGCCCCACACCAGGAAGGGGAAACTTTATTGACACATTCCTGGGGTCAGATACATCACATGATCACACTGACAGAACCACAGGCACATAGACACAGGCAACAGAGCATGCACAATGTCGGCACTAGTACAGCGTATATCCACCTTTCGCAGCAATGCAGGCTGCTATTCTCCCATGGAGACGATCGTAGAGATGCTGGATGTAGTCCTGTGGAACGGCTTGCCATGCCATTTCCACCTGGCGCCTCAGTTGGACCAGCGTTCGTGCTGGACGTGCAGACCGCGTGAGACGACACTTCATCCAGTCCCAAACATGCTCAATGGGGGACAGATCCGGAGATCTTACTGGCCAGGGTAGTTGACTTACACCTTCTAGAGCATGTTGGGTGGCACGGGATACATGCGGAGGTGCATTGTCCTGTTGGAACAGCAAGTTCCCTTGCCGGTCTAGGAATGGTAGAACGATGGGTTCGATGACGGTTTGGATGTACCGTGCATTATTCAGTGTCGCCTCGACGATCACCAGTGGTGTACGGCCAGTGTAGGAGATCGCTCCCCACACCGTGATGCCGGGTGTTGGCCCTGTGTGCCTCGGTCGTATGCAGTCCTGATTGTGGCGCTCACCTGCACGGCGCCAAACACGCATACGACCATCATTGGCACCAAGGCAGAAGCGACTCTCATCGCTGAAGACGACACGTCTCCATTCGTCCCTCCATTCACGCCTGTCGCGACACCACTGGAGGCGGGCTGCACAATGTTGGGGCATGAGCGGAAGACGGCCTAACGGTGTGCGGGACCGTAGCCCAGCTTCATGGAGACGGTTGCGAATGGTCCTCGCCGATACCCCAGGAGCAACAGTGTCCCTAATTTGCTGGGAAGTGGCGGTGCGATCCCCTACGGCACTGTGTAGGATCCTAAGCTCTTGGCGTGCATCCGTGCGTCGCTGCGGTCCGGTCCCAGGTCGACGGGCACGTGCACCTTCCGCCGACCACTGGCGACAACATCGATGTACTGTGGAGACCTCACGCCCCACGTGTTGAGCAATTCGGCGGTACGTCCACCCGGCCTCCCGCATGCCCACTATACGCCCTCGCTCAAAGTCCGTCAACTGCACATACGGTTCACGTCCACACTGTCGCGGCATGCTACCAGTGTTAAAGACTGTGATGGAGCTCCGTATGCCACGGCAAACTGGCTGACACTGACGGCGGCGGTGCACAAATGCTGCACAGCTAGCGCCATTCGACGGCCAACACCGCGGTTCCTGGTGTGTCCGCTGTGCCGTGCGTGTGATCATTGCTTATACAGCCCTCTCGCAGTGTCCAGAGCAAGTATGGTGGGTCTGACACACCGGTGTCAATGTGTTCTTTTTTCCATTTCCAGGACTGTATATCGTTGTACGAAAAATATGTCAGGATACATGGCGTCATAGACATTGAGACGCGCGAAGAACTATATGTATTTGAGATGGAGTGAAAACAGTGTAGGATTTACATTTTTGGTGTCAAATATTTAACGCCTTAACTAATTTGTAAAGTAGACGTTTGAAAATGTTTTATAAAAAATGTTCAAATGTGTGTGAAATCTTATAGGACTTAACAGCTAAGGTCATCAGTGCCTAAGCTTACACTCTACTTAACCTAAATTATCCTAAGGACAAACACACACACCCATGCCCGAGGGAGGACTCGAACCTCCGCCGGGACCAGCCGCACAGTTCATGACTGCAGCGCCCAGACCGCTCGGCTAATCCCGCGCAGCAAAATGTTTTATACATGGGATTTAAATTCTTTGAAGAACTTGGGGTAGTTTATCAATCTGTGCCATCAGTTTCATTATATTTTCACTACCGAATAACACACCAGTTATGTTACCATTATTGGATACTACAGATCCACTACCGAATTGCGAAATTTTAATATGTATGGACGTTTATCCGCAAAATTGTCAGCATGGGGGACAGTGCATCAGCCCTGGCCACATCTGAATGCTTACAGAAGTGGTACAATTTTACCTACTTTGTTTCCTCGTGGAGTGTTATCAATTGGGTCAGACCTACAGCCGTCAATGAAAGCGATAAGTCTGCTGTCTGTAATTCGGCCTGATTAGCGAATTCACACGACCGAACTGATATGTCATTCTTGTTTGGATGCTAGAAGCTTGCATGTATTACGTCACCGGCATATGTTGCGTTTTGCCAGTGCTAAATGGGTGTTTCTCTACGGTCATGGCCATATTAAGGCCGATAAAATTTTTTAAAGAGCCTCCCATTTTCATTGCTAAATAAGTTATACCACGTTGCGAGTTTGAATGTTGTTGTTGTTGTTGTGGTCTTCAGTCCTGAGTCTGGTTTGATGGAGCTCTCCATGCTACCCTATCCCGTGCAAGCTTCTTCTTCTCCAAGTACCTACTGCAGCCTACATCCTTCTGAATCTGCTTAGTGTATTCATCTCTTGGTCTCCCTCTACGATTTTTACCCTCCACACTGCACTGCAGTACTAAATTGGTGATCACTTGATGCCTCAGAACATGTCCTACCAACCGATTCCCTCTTCTAGTCAAGTTGTGCCACAAGCTCCTCTTCGCCCCAATTCTATTCAATAACTCCTCATTAGTTATGTGATCTACCCATCTAATCTTCAGCATTCTTCTGTAACACCACATTTCGAAAGCTTCTATTTTCTTCTTGTCTAAACTATTTATCGTCCACGTTTCACTTCCATACATGGCTACACTCCATACAAATACTTTCAGAAACGACTTCCTGACATTTAAATCTATACTCGATGTTAACAAATTTTTCTTCTTCAGAAACGCTTTCCTTGCCATTGCCAGTCTACATTTTATATCCTCTCTATTTCGACCATCATCAGTTATTTTGCTCCCCAAATAGCAAAACTCCTTTACTACTTTAAGTGTCTCATTTCCTAATCTAATTCCCTCAGCATCACCCGACTTAATTCGACTACATTCCATTATCCTCGTTTTTCTTTTGTTGATGTTCATCTTATATCCTCATTTCAAGACACTGTCCATTCCGTTCAACTGCTCTTACAAGTCCTTTGCTGTCTCTGACAGAATTACAATTTCATCGGCGAACCTCAAAGTTTTTATTTCTTCTCGATGGATTTTAATACCTACTCCGAACTTTTCTTTTGTTTCCCTTATTGCTTGCTCAATATCCAGATTGAATAACATCGGGGATAGGCTACAACCCTGCCTCACTCCCTTCCCAACCACTGCTTGCCTTTCATACCCCTCGACTCTTATAACTGCCATGTGATTTCTGTACAAATTGTAAATAGCCTTTCGCTCCCTGTATTTTACCCCTCCTACATCCTCCACCGTGTCGTGTGACATTCATTGTATGAAGCTATTTTACGACCGGCATTACACTTCACTGAATATTTTGTATGCCTTCTCTGGAGGGAACAGAATACCAAGATTACATCCGGTGCGACTCAAGAGCTAAGTAAAAAGTATTTGAATGTTATAAGAATGAATTTCACTGTTTAGTGGTACCCGTCCTTAACCGGCGCAGCACGTCCACATGTTTAATTCTGCAACTCAGTGGAGTCCCACTATGTGTAAGGACATTGTTCAGACGTGTCGTTACACATTATTTTTCACTTATGGTCACTACTGAAGTCGTCTCTTACTGTAATACTATCCCAAAAGTGCTGTCCACTGAAGCCACACGCGTTTAAAAACTACTTCATTTCCGTCATTCCCGTTAGTTAAGACTCTTAGTAGCACAAACAAAGTAGAGACATCCATCAGAATGTGAAAAGTTTTCCTTAAAACGACAGACCCCTTGTCCACTAACTGACAGGTTTCTCCTACTGATTTTTACTGAGTGTGTGTGTGTGTGTGTGTGTGTATGTGTGTGTGTCTGTGTGTGTCTGTAAGTCGTTACAAAGCTTTTCCAAGTCCCAGTCAGAGTCAAAGAGAAATTGTATCAGGCGAATGTCAGTTTCTGGTGTCCGATGTTACGAAATGACGTTCTGTCAGGGTAATTTCAGAGCGAATGGAAGTCCGAGTAGTGGTGTACATCAAAGCGGTTGACATCAGAGAGGAGCAGCAGAGTATTACATAGTTTTACGGCCAGCGCCTAGGGCCTCTGCTTTTCTTTTCTTGACACTGTGGCTACACTCCGTTTCAGGATACAGAGCGCTTCAGAAAGGTTTACCCGAAATACAGAGGCCACATCTTCACCGCCAATCGTGATACAAATGTGGAGCAAATTTTAACTTACTCAAAGGACTATAAAGTCGTTATTTTCTAGAGAATATTTCACGAGGTCACATATTTTCCGCGTATGCCGGTTGTGAGGGATCCACTTGTACGTGGAGTGCGATTTTCTAAAGCAGAGGTTCCCAAACTTTTGTTTGTCACGCCCCCCGTCTGCCGAAAAAAAACTTCCGTGCCCCCCCACCCCCCCACTAAAAATACAGAGATTTTTATTAATTATCAAGAAACTATTGAAAAATTTGTGATGGTGACGTCATGTAACATGGTGGGCTGTTAATGTATCGAGTCGCAGTTATTACGTCATCAGTCTAGTCTAGTGATTATAAGCCACTCCTAAAGTAAAAAAAGTCCTTGGTAAACAAGGAAAAATATTTGCGACCCTTGCAGATTAGTGGATGCGGGCCATTATTTTAAGTTGAGTGTATCTTATTACTTTAACTCATTATCAAAAATAGTCGCTCAGTCACGGTGTTAACGAACATTACTGATTTGTACGCCTATAGCGCTCTCCATTGTCATTGCGCATAGGTTGGCATTTATGTCAACGACGACAGTTACCGAACGGCGACAAAGGCCCAGTTCCCAGAACCAGACAAAAAATGAAAAATACGTTTTATGAAATAATTTTGCAGACAACACAGACCTTTAAAAAATATGAATAAAACAACTTCCTTACCTTGATTACATTCCCTTGCTGCGCACCATTTCTTCACCAGTATACGATTTTAGGACTACTCTTCGCTTGCCATATCTAGGCTAAACTTTCGCTGTGTCTTCATCCAGAAGAAATACTATTATTAGTTGAAATAACATACCACACGTAACATCAGAATCCATAAGGATCACACGCAGTGTTTATATTTAAATCAGATTCACTATGTTTATTTTATATTTTTTCTTAGAAGTAGTTTTTTTATAATTTTACAGTATTAGCTAAATGTAAGGATAGTTAGGAGGAAAGTAATAATTTCTCTTATAATGTGACGTATTTATTATTAATATATTATTTCCACAAACATATGGCAAGAAAAAAAATAAATCAATGTGAAGGATGAGCTTGCATATTTTTTACAAGATTTTGAATTCTTCGCTGAATAGTAGTAACTGCGCAACGTAAATCATTGGCAATACTGAGTTTGCTTCTAAGCTTATTTTTTATCGTCACTACCGCTCTTTCGCACAAATAAGTGCTTTAAAATGGTAAATACAGTTTCAGTGCTTGTTCTGCTGTGCTGGAATACACCGTGAGATATTTCACCCAAAATAAAGGCTTATCCATCTTCTCAAAATCATACTCCGCTGCAGAATCATTTTTAATTTCTAAGATTTCCTCTTGTAGTCTGTCTGGCAACACATCCACGTCAACGTGAAATGGATCCGTCGCTAACCTATAATAAATTTTACCATCACAACTGTTATGGAACCATCGTTCGAA
Organism: Schistocerca piceifrons; assembly: GCF_021461385.2. Classification (NCBI taxonomy): domain Eukaryota; kingdom Metazoa; phylum Arthropoda; class Insecta; order Orthoptera; family Acrididae; genus Schistocerca; species Schistocerca piceifrons. The sequence goes on from NC_060145.1 coordinate 18,519,935, forward strand.
TTCATCAATGAGGTGCTGCAAATGGTTCGATATTTTACTCTTAGTATTAGTATCCTTAAAATCGTTTTGAAATCGGGCTTCTTCCAGGATTCCAAACAATCTGGGAAAGCAGGAATAATTGCAGGCTAAAATTTTACGTTTCCATAGTTGCAACTTAGCAGTAAACGCTTTGATGGCATCCCGATGAAAAATATGTTTGACTCTCCACCTTGTAATTTCAAATTCAATGTGTTGAAAGACTGGAAAATATCTGACAGATAAGCCAATGCAACATGAACGCCAGGCTTGCTAAATCCCACATACGCATCAGTTTGTTGGTTATTTTCCAAAAACTGGATCACCTCGTCTCGAAGTTCAAATAATCTTCCTAGCATATTTCCTTTTGAGAGCCAGCGTACTTCTGTATGAAATAAAAGTGTTTTACACTCTGCTCCCAAGTCTTCACAAAGAGCCGTAAATAACCTGGAATTTAACGCACTCTTTTTAATACGATTCACGATTTTGATGCACAATTTCAAGGCATCATTGAGTTCCTTTGGAAGTCTCTTAGCTGCCAATGCTTGATGGTGTGTTACACAGTGGATAGCAGTAATACTAGGTTTTTTCTCTGACCATCTGCACGAATCCTGATCGACATCCATGCATTGATGGGGCGCCATCTGTGCATACGCCCATCAGTTTCTGCCATGATAACTCATTTTTACAAAAGAATTCAGAGACGGCTGCCATTATATGAATTGCTTTTGAAGTTGCCTTTAACTCTGTAGAAAACAGCAACTCTTCTTTAATTGCTTCATTTTCTATATAGCGAACGAAAGCTAGCAGTTGGCAACAATTCGCAACATCGGTACTCTCGTCTTAACTGTATTGCGAAAAACTGCGATTGTTTGACTGCCGTAACTAATTGATTTTGTGTGTCTTCGGCCATATCATCAATCCGACGTTTCACAGTATCGTCAGAAAGCGGTATTTGTGAAAGTTTTTGTTTGCTTTCTGACCCAAGAACAATATCAGCAGCTTTCAACAAACAGTGTTTGACTAGTGTCTCTCCGATAATATGACTTATCTTGGTCTTTGAAGTAAGTAGCGATAACTCATACGAGGCTTCCAGTACCTTTTCTGATGTCTGAGCGAAGGATCCAGCAGTATCCAACTTCATTCGTTTCTAATTATCACATTTTGCAGCAAAAAAATCCTTCGGCTTCTCTTTCGATGCACCATGCTTTCCCCACAAATGGCGTTCCAGACGAGAAGGTCTCATAGAATCATTGCTCAATACCTCATAGCAAATAAAACATTGCAGCTGGTCAACACAATTTTTTTGTATAGAAGCAAAACCGTATTTGATATAATCATCATTATATTTACGTTTTTTTCACGACACTCATGGCGAAGTAAAAAGAAAACAAGAATAGTATAATTTCGCACTAACACAGATTTTACTGAGGCACAATTGTGAAAGATTCAACGCGATTTCAGCAAAATCCAATACATCAGATGAGTCAACAACCGCAAGCAACCATCTGAAATAAAGGAAAACTACTGTCGTCTGTCGGCACCTCAGATGACTGCCTGTGAGGAGTGGGGCGAAGAACGGGGAAGCCCAGCCGCAGCACAGGTAGTGCACTGTCTGTCTGCGACCTGGTGGCCGAGCAGGGCTCTTGCTGGGAGAAATTTCATGGGTACACCTCACACATGGCTGGAAACTGTGCACAGTGCCAAGCAGTTACCTCTGTACTCGTACCAAAAGAAGCCATTCTCGCAGCAAAGAACGTACACTAATTTCAAACGAAATTATGCCGTATTTCAAAAAGGCAGAAGAAAAATAACTGTTTTGTCAGATGAGTAATCCGAATTAAAGAGCTGTAGTACTGGCCGTTCGAAAAGAAAAATAGCCTCGCTAATGGACTTCATTGTCTACCTAGCTGGGTTATGTTTCATTGTTAGCACTCACGACAATGTTTCCAGAACGGCGTGAAGTACTCTGCTCAGAACGAACACTTTACTTGTTTCGCATTCACGTCGTGCACATTTTTCTGGTGACGAAGGGCATGACCCTGGCGTCCACATTACGAACCCGCCAGTTCATTTAAAGCGTATACAGTCTATTAAAGTCACTGTAATCGCATGACATGGGGATCCGCGGGTTGACAGGGTAATAAAACGGCATTTTTGCAGTTACGCAGTATAAGTGATTATTACACTGATGAACACAGCCTACTACGGCTAAAAGTTATGACATGATTACGTTCAGTTCATGTGCACAAATGTACGGAATAGTTAATACCTGACTTTTCCGTTTTCCACTTGTCAGAAGTAAGTTCTTTACAAATCTGATACATTAGAATTAACGCATATCGCCTTCGTAATTTTGAGAGTTTCTGTGTGTGACATTCTAAACGTGATCTTCAAAAGCTGTGTGTTCTAGGATAGGTTATTGAGATAGGATTGCGGGAAGTGGGACACCAAACGATTGCATTTAGCACCATAATCTATCATTAATACCTGCACATTCATTTTTATTAAAATATCAATATTAAAAAGAAATATCAGGTTTATACCGCTAACTCCACCCGCGCCCCCCTTGCAACATCATCACGCCCCCCCCCCCCCCCCCCAAGGGGAGCGCGCCCCACAGTTTGGGGGCCCCTGTTCTAAAGTATTTCATGAAAAATGATGTGTAATGCTTATCACATGTAGAAGACATTGTATCTTCGACACCACTGAACCAAAGATGTTGCTTGAGTGGCAGAATCGATTGTAAAAGTAGGGGCCCGCAGAACGCAGTACCAGTTGCCGCTGCACTCTGTTAAAGGTAGGATGTAAGAGTTTAAGCTAGTGGCTAGCTGTGAGAATTTAGCTGTTGGCCTATGAACGCAGCATAATACAGTTTTGTAAGGTAATGAAATTTTGTATATTTAGTTTTAAGTGTGCAGCAACGCTATGTGGCTTTTGCTAATTTTACAGTACTGTCCCTTGAATGGAGGAACCAAGTATTCGCCCTCGTATTTAATGTATAGGTTGATTAGAAATGCCCGATATGTAATTTTGTAAATTTTGTAAACCTGATACAAGGAAGTTAAATTTTGGAAACTATTTTGTCAAACGATGTCAGAGACCTTTTGTCATGTAACAAGCCAAGTATTATTAACTACGTCAGTAAGTGGGAATTGCAGAACAGTTGAGAAGTTCACTGCATTTGAAGTTAATGTTTCATATTATATTTTGTGGAGGAGCAACTTTATTTTGAATACAATTTTTGAATTGAAAATTTCGGTCTTAGAATATCCTGTTATCAGTACATCATCCTCTACCATGTAATGTGACATTCTTTGTATGAAGCTATTTTACGGCTGGCACTACACTTCACTGAGCCAAGATTGACTACTTTGTACGTCTACTGTGGAGAGAACAGAATACCAAGATTACATCCGTTGTGACTCGAGAGCCAAGGAGAACGTATATCACTGTTTAATTTCATTGGGAATTTTATCAGTTTATTGCACAGGGCCATAGAACTAGTTTTCCAGATTGAATTGGTTAATTTTTCTTTGGATTACGGTTAACCTGATTAAGCACACTATTCCCTCAACAACAAATCACACAGTAAATTTGGATAACACAAAGTTATTTTTTAAAGAACGTTACAAGGTACAGTCTTTGGGTACGTTCAACAATACGCTATTTGGTCATAAGTATCCGCACAACCCCTATCTGATGAGAAACAGACCACTGGTATTGTCACGAGGCGGGCCTACTGTCGAGTCATCTGAGGAGCAGTGTCGGCTGAAACGGTCTGACAGCGGAGCTCAGTGGCTTCGGAGATGGACCAGTCTCCGGACGTCTCCTGAGTGACAGTTCCATCAGTGACATTTCGGCCCTCCTTAAAGCAGACCAAGTGCAGTGTTGGTGACGTGATTGTCAAGTGGAAAAGCCGAGGAATCAGCACAGCTAAAGTAAGACCAGGCAGCCTCATGTGGTGGACACTGAGCGTCTAGCAGTGCGAAGGGGAGTTGTGGAAAAATTGCGTGAAATGAGTGGAAGGAGTCAGTCGAGACTTCCAAAGTGCTACCAGCAGTCCACCACGAAGTGGGTAGGAAGTTATAAGGAACATACGTTTCTATGGTCAGTGCTGAGTGACGCTCGAGGTGGCATAAAGAGGGACGACACTGGTCAGTGGCTGACTGGAAATGAGTGATTTGGGGCGATGGACGGCGGTATACCCTGTGGTAACCAGACGGAAGGGGTTAGCGAAGTCCTGTAGGACGTTACTTGCCATCGCGTGTAGTGGCAGAAGCGAAGTACGGAGCAGGTGGTGTCCCAGTGTGGGGGAGGTTTTTACGTGCTTAGGGCGTGATCTCATTGTCGCGCTTTAGGCGACGCTAAATGGGAAGGACGTGAACACATCCTACAGCATTGTGCGCTGCGTACAGCAGGGGAACAGCTCGGGGACGGCGAGTGTTTGTACCAGCACGACAGTACGCCCTGTCATAAAGCAGCGTCTGTGACGTAAAGGTTTGTGGAAGTGAACTGGCCTTCCCAGAGTCCCGACCTCAACAGCGTGGAACACTTTTGCAGTGATTTAGAACGTAGACTGCGTCCAATGCGAGAATAAACTGCTGCCCCTGTGACAGCATCTGGATAGGGTGTGCTGCAGCAAAAATCTCCGTCCAAAGACAGCAGCTCTAAATGATACCCATCCCCTTATTATTATACATTTTTGCCCTTAAGACAGTGAGTCAACTTGAGTATTACATAATTATTCTATTTTCCCCCTTTTTATTTTTATTCTTCCCAAAACCTCTCCATTCTTTGACTTGTAACACCCCACCCGTCACTTATCTGGTTTTCGTGTGTGTTCACCCCAGGTAATTGACTAACAGATCAACAGAGATTGCAAAACTGCCGCAATGTCGGATAATGCAAAGAAAGTAATAAGGCCCTTTGACTCCTGATTGAACTGCGGTGGCAGTGTTGACATTAATTGATTCAGAATTGATGCCTTTTAATTAAAAAGGGGTGCACATTGATGTTATATTCAGCTATTGAACACCAAATTCAAATGTTGAACATAAAATTAATTAAGGAAGTGACTTGGGATTTCAACTACTTGATTGAAAACAGATGAAGTCGATTAGCACAAATTTATTTTAACTCACGGCCTTCAATCATCACATTACATGACTCTCCAACAGGTAGTGGGAATAAATTGCATTTATGTGGAGAAAAGTGCGATAAATCAAAATTAATTCCTATCGATGGACCCAGGCGTAATGGGAAGTGCGAGAAGAATTCTACAATACACGGCCCATGAAACCCTCGTGGAAACTGCCGACGTGATCCAACAAATTAATCAGTGGCCTAACTCAAGCCGAAGCAGGCGCAATATCACCGAATTCAGCGTGGTGGAGCGGCGTCGTTGTGCAGACGTCGGCCGACCTCGTGGTGCTGCAAGGCTGCGCTCGTCTGTTCACTCTTAGCTATCTTGCTCAGTACATAGCTGAACGAAAGCTTTCTATCTCCAAGCCCAATCGTTCCATTTGCTAAGTCCTAAACTGCAGAGATGCTCACTCTCTCTCAAGCAAGCTGAGTAAAGAACGCCACGTCCGCACTCTAGGCAAACTGGGAATGGAATACCTCTACGGAGATTTCTGCCAGTCCGCTCTTTGCCTCCGTTTCCCCTCCAGCAAAATCGCTTATGCCAATTGCAGCACAAGCCGCGTTAATTATGCGTCGCTTCCCAGCGTCGACCAATGCCTGCTCTGGGCAGTGAACAAATTCCCACAAAATTTCCCTTCCTCTCAACTTCTGCTATTGAGCTCCTCCCAGGCCACCCATCAAGGTTGGCATCTGCATAAAACACCATTTTTTCCGAAATTCTGACTCCCAGGAGAGTACTTCAAATTCCTTGGTCCTACATTCCCATCGGAGGCCGGCGTATTTCATTCTTTTGCTCTTCACCTGATTTACTTCAGACTCTGTGGACCGTGAATTCAGTGTAAAGTTGCTATAGTCACGAACACGCATATTTCGGCCTCTGTTGAACGCTCCACCATAGTTTTGCGCAGCTTTCTCGCATGTTTCACTGAAAACGGGATGATGGGCATATGTCAACAGGTGTACAAGTTCTCCGTCTGCTTCCCGGTACACCAGTATGGGGTCAACCACCCCTCACTGTCACCCATCTTAAGGCAGCTGGAGTCCATGCCCCGTTACCGCTTTCTCAGAGTTTGAGCTGCCCTAAGCTGCCTATTGTCGCTTCCCTTCAATGCTCCCCAACCACGCGCCGCCACCTGGCCGCGGTCAACTCTGAATACTTCCCTGGGGTAAACTAGCCTCCAGTAAATCGATGCCTTTCCACAAAGTTTTCACATCACGTGAATTACTTTAAAACCATCACCCAACATTAGTTATTCCAATACGTCCATAATATACCCTCTAGAAGATGCATTGTGCCTTGTCAGTCATTTTTGTTCAGCCCTACTGTTCGCTCAACGTGAGTTAGGTGATCTTTAATGACTTCATGTAAGGGGCATAGTTCTTGCCGTCTTACAGACTGTGTTCGTGTTTCCTTTGTTCTGTCCGTATTTTCCCTCGTCTCTTCCTTTCTTTTACTTTAAATTTCATGTTCATAATTTTGTTTCTGAATCTGTCTCTTTCATCTATCATTTCTTTATCGATTCCTGCTTGTTTTAGGTCTTCTTCTGTTTCATGAAACCAGTTTTTTTTTTTTTTTTTTTATTGAGCTGTTGACTACGCCAGGTGAGTCTGGTGTTGTTCATTCTGTGCATGTGCCCAAAGAATGTCAATCGACGTTTTCTGATTATGTATGTGGGTCTGTCTGTATGTTCGTGTAGTTCTTTGGTTGGCCCCTTCATCCATATACCATCTCTATGTACTGCTCCAAAAATTTTTCGAAGGATTTTGCCTTCTGATGCATACAGGGCTTCTGGTAGTACAACTGTGTTGTAGTGCCTGAGTTTTGCGTCTTGAGATGCTTCTTTTACTGTAGTGCCCTCACCTATTTGTTTGTATTCTCCAAGATACTTGAATTTCTCCACTCTGTTAAGCAATCTGTGTTTCATGTGCATGATTTGTGCATTGTTATTCTTTCATTCCAAATATTGTGATTTCTCGTACGATATCTGTAACCCTGTTTTAGCAGAGACTTCATGTAAATATTCCAGGGCTTGTTGCACTTCTTCTCTGTTGCTGCTGACTAATACCAAGTCACCTGCAAATGCTAGGCTTTTTATGATTGTCTTGTTTGCACGTGTTCTTCCTAACTGCATTCCTTTTAGTTTTTCTTCCCAGTGCTTGACAATTTTGTCCAGGAGTATGTTGAATAGAAGCAGTGAGAGACCATCTCCTTGTCTGACCCCTGCATGTATCTCACATGACTCTGAGATTTCTCCCACAAATTTTATTTTGGATATGGTGTCTGTGAGCTTCTGTTCTATCAGTGCCCTAGTCTAGCACATATTCTTCTAGTGTGTCAAATAGAGTCTGCCTGTCAGCGAAATGATAGGCCTTCTTAAACTGCACAAATGTAACTGCAGTGTTGTTCGCCTGTGTGACCTTCAAGAGAGTTTGCAGGTTCCAAATTTCTTGAGTACAGGATCTTCCCTTTGTGAACCAGGCCTGGTATTCACCTATTACCGAGTGAGGTGGTGCAGTGGTTAGCACACTGGTCTCGCATTCGGGAGGACGACGGTTCAGTCCGGGGTCCGGCCATCCTGATTTATGTTTTCCGTGATTTCCCTAAATCGCTGTAGGCAAATGCCGGGATGATTCCTGTGAAAGGGCACGGCCGACTTCCGTCCCCTTCCTTCCCTAATCCGATGAGACCGATGATCCCGCTGTTTGGCCTGTTCCCCCAAATCAGTCCAATCCAATCCAGTCCACTCCAGTTCAATCACCTGTCTTTGTATCCACTCGTGGTTCCAGTCTGTTCAATAACACCTTGGACAGAATTTTGAAAGTGACCGGTAATAATGAGATCCCTCTGTAATTATTAGAGTCAGCCCTGTCTCCCTTTTAGTGGAGTGAGCGAATCAGTGCCCACTTCCATTCCCGTGGAATTCTCTCTGTACTCCATACTTCCAAGAGAATTTTATGAATTTTCTTTGTAATATTGACTTAAAATACGTAAAATCTCACGAAATTATAAGCAACGACTTGTGTCGTGGTCAAAGCGCGTGTGACATTACTCACGAAAATTTTTATTTAATAAGTTTCTGAAAGTTGGTTTTGCCTTTCTTAGATGTGAATTTCCTTCAAAATGGTTCAAATGGCTCTGAGCACTATGGGACAACTTCTGAGGTCATTAGTCCCATAGAACTTAGAACTACTTAAACCTAACTAACCTAAGGACATCACACACATCCATGCCCGTGGCAGGATTCGAACCTGCGGCCGTAGCGGTCGCACGGTTCCAGACTGTAGCGCCTAGAACCGCTCAGCCAGTCCGGCCGGCTAAATGTCCTTCAGTTCACGTCTATGGTCACAATGTTTTTTTTTTTTTTCCTTGGTCATCAGACTACCGGTTTCGGTCTGTAATGACCATCTTCAGATCTGTTTTATAAAAACATGTCCTCATGTACTGGAGCCGTAGTGGCGACCATAGACGTGGACTAACGGAAATGTATTCTATATTCGGGTCACTGTTCAATTAGCGACCATGTCGCAGCTTGTTTTGTCGCAGATGTTTTGTCATCTCACAAACCCCATCGATGGCAAATCCACTCTTCATCATCCGTCAACCATACCCGTAGCAATGTGGGGTTTCTCTGCCCGTTCCAGTTTCATTCAGATATTTTGTGAGCATATTGTTGCTTCCTGTCGTGTCTAGAGTTCGATGTTATTAAATTCTTGCAGGCAGTGGTACGACTTGCCAACAAAGGCGATTCGCACGTACTACTAGGAAGGCAGAGAGGCGGACCGCGCGGTGTGCGGTGTCAGAGAGACAGCTGGGCCCCACTGGAGCCCCGGAATGCGGCCGCTCCTTTGAGGCCGCCCTCGTGTTCCTCTGTGCGGCTCCGGTGACGTCAGCGGCCGGCCGGCCGCCCTGGTCGCGGAGGTCCCCTCCCCGCCCCTCCCCAACCGCCGTCGCTACAGCCGACACCACACCGCGGCCGGCTCTGCACTGCACTGCACTGCACTCCGCTCCACTGCCACCCACACATTTGCGATAGTGCGGGCGCCAGCAATGGCAGCTGTCTTCAGCCGTCACCGTTGAAACTTTTTATCGCCTTCCTCTTTCCGGATACCTGAGAGGTAAAGCGTGGGTTAGGGAACACGGGTAACCACACGTCGTACAACGTCACTGAACCCATACTGCACACTAAACAAATATTGGTGAAATAGCTTGCAGCCCCACCTCCCCCACCCTACAAATCAAATTCAAATGGCTCTGAGCACTATGGGACTTAACATCTGAGGTCATCAGTCCCCCCAAACTTAGAACTACTTAAACCTAACTAACCTAAGGACATCAAACACATCCATGCCCGAGACAGGATTCGAACCTGCGACCGTTGCGGTCGCGCGGTTCCCGACTGAAGCGCCTAGAACCGCTCGGCCACACCGGCCGGCTGCCTCACAGAAAGCCTTCCTGATAGAGAACATAGACGTTTCAAAATACTCTTCCTTCAGTCAAGCGTAACGAGTTTGCTTGCAGCCAGTGGACCAACTGGCTACCGAAACTATGAAGCGACATCACAGAAGACAACATTTGAGGAAGCTTTTGACAAACGTTGAAATGGAGGAGGCGTTGTGTCTCACCGCCAAAAAGTGAATTTAAAAGACGACTCTTACAGGTTAACAGAAGCACGAAATTTGGTGAGGATAAAGAGATTAAAAAGAGCTTGGAACAAATTGAAAGGCATTTCATATAAAGATGAGGTACACAGAGAGACGAAGACGAAAAGAAGAGCCGGCCGCGGTGGTCTAGCGGTTCTAGGCGCGCAGTCCGGAACCGCGCGGCTGCTACGGTCGCAGGTTCGAATCCTGCCTCAGGCATGGATGTGTGTGATGTCCTTAGGTTAGTTAGGTTTAAGTAGTTCTAAGTTCTAGGGGACTGATGACCACAGTAGTTAAGTCCCATCGTGCTCAGAGCCACCAGCCACGAAAAGAAGAAGCGTGAAAAGAAAGAGAAGCAGCAGGGGACGAAACATCACCTGAGGACGCAAGAAGGATTCTTTTGAAATTTTATAGACGTTCCGATTGCAGTGCAGAGGATATAGGCGAGTGGCTCGTTTGTGATTCTCGGAAACCTGGATTCCAAATTCTCAGTGACGCTGAAATCATTCAGAGTGTGAGAGGAGAAACTGATGGCCAGCAGCACGACGTGTCCGCTCAACCAGATGCGCGATCGTCGGACGGTGAGGCGTTTGCGAGTCTTGACGCTGCACTGTTACGGCACACAACTGTAAGTGGTGGAAATTAGGGAATTTTTTATTAAAACTCACTCATATTGCGACAGGCAATTTCAAGTTACGTGAGAGGCGGAGGCAGGGGGCAAACCAGAATGTGGCAAGTGGGTCAGGTGGACGACACTGTCTGTCTGCCGGATAGGGGCACACATTCAGCAGAAGGGAGGCTGCGACAGACAGCGAGACGAGCGTATTCGGTAGCTCGTGAGGCATGTTACAGGGAACTGTATGCCTTTCATAAGATCACTGAGGGAGGGGCCCATATAGCAGTTAACAGCCTGTTAACTGGATATATCACAGTAAGGTGGACACATTCGGTCAATAAGAACCGGGCCCTGCGTCATAGCTTCACGCTAGCCCCTTTTAAATACTCCAACCTTGGTCTTGAGTTGACCTAGCGATCGTTTGCATTCACAGTAACAGTACTCGATTCCACGAGTATGATACTGTAGTGAATTTACAGTGAAGATGCAAAGAAGCTGGTACACCTGCCTAATATCGTGTAGGGCCCCCGCGAGCCGCAACACGATGTGGCATGGCCTCGACCAATGTCTGAAGTAGTGTTGGGGGGGAATGACACTATGAATCCTGTGTTTAGAGTTTGTTCCTGCAGCTACTGTGCAGCTTTTCTGGACGTGTGAGGTGTGGCATCTCCTGCTGGAATAGCCTACGTCCGTCGGAATGCACATTGGACACGAATGGATGCAGGTGATCGGACAGGATGCTTAGTACGTGTCACGTGTCAGAGTCGTATCTAGACGTACGACGGTCCAATATCACTCCAACTGCACACGCCCCACACCACTGCAAAGCCTCCACCAGCATGAACAGTCCCCTGCTGACATGCAGGGTCCATGTATTCATGAAGTTGTCTCCATATCCGTACACGACCATCCGCTCGATGCAATTTGAAACGAAACTCGTCCGACCAGGCAACATGTTTCCAGTCGTCAACAGTCAAGTGTCGATGTTGACGGGCACAGGCGAGGCGTAAATCTTCGAGTCGTGCAGTCATCAAGGGTACACGAGTGGTCTAATGAAGAATAAAATTTACATATATGGAAATAATGAAATTAATTAATGGCAGATAAGAAAATAATCCTCCCCTCCCCCCTCCCCCCCCCCCCCCCCCCATGAACCATAGACCTTGCCGTTGCTGGGGAGGCTTGCGTGCCTCAGCGATACAGATAGCCGTACCGTAGGTGCAACCACAACGGAGGGTTATCTGTTGAGAGGCCAGACAAACGTGTGGTTCCTGAAGAGGGGCAGCAGACTTTTCAGTAGTTGCAGGGGTAACAGTCAGGATGATTGACCCATCTGGCCTTGTAACACTAACCAAAACGGCCTTGCTGTGCTGGTACTGCGAACGGCTGAAAGCAAGGGGAAACTACGGCCGTAATTTCTCCCGAGGGCATGCAGCTTTACTGTATGGTTAAATGATGATGGCGTTCTCTTGGGTAAAATATTCCGGAGGTAAAATACTCCCCCATTCGGATCTCCGGGCGGGGACTACTCAAGAGGATGTCGTTATCAGGAGAAAGAAAACTGGCATTCTACGGATCAGAGTGTGGAATGTCAGATCCCTTAATCGGGCAGGTAGATTAGAAAATTTAAAAATGGAAATGGATAGGTTAAAGTTAGATATAGTGGGAAGTAGCGAAGTTTGGTGGCAGGAGGAACAAGACTTCTGGTCAGGTGAATACAAAATCAAATAGGGGTAATGCAGGAGTAGGTTTAATAATGAATAAAAAAAATAGGAGTGCGGGTAAGCTACTACAAACAGCATAGTGAACGCCTTATTGTGGCCAAGACAGACACGAAGCCCACGCCTACTACAGTAGTACAAGTTTATATGCCAATTAGCTCTGCAGATCGCGAAGAAATTGAAGAAATGTATGATGAGATAAAAGAAATTATTCAGAAAGTGAAGGGAGACGAAAATTTAATAGTCATGGGTGACTAGAATTCGATAGTAGGAAAAGGAAGAGAAGGAAACGTAGTAGGTGAATATGGACTGGGGGTAAGAAATGAAAGAGGAAGCCGCCTGGTAGAATTTTGCACAGAGCATAACATAATCATAGCGAACACTTGGTTCAAGAATCATAAAAGAAGGTTGTATACATGGAAGAAACATGGAGATACTGACAGGTTTCGGATAGATTACATAATGGTAAGACAGAGACTTAGGAACCAGGTTTTAAATTGTAAGACATTTCCAGGGGCCGATGTGGAATCTGACCACAATCTATTGGTTATGACCTGTAGATTAAAACTGAAGAAACTGCAAAAAGGTGGCAATTTAAGGAGATGGGACCTGGATAAACTGACTAAACCAGAGGTTGTACAGAGTTTCAGGGAGAGCATTAGGGAACGCTTCACAAGTACTTGGGAAAGAAAGACAGTAGACGAAGAATGGGTAGGTTTGAGGGATGAAGTAGTGAAGGCAGCAGAGGATCAGTTAGGTAAAAAGACGAGGGCTAGTAGAAATCTTTGGGTAACAGAAGAAATATTGAATTTAATTGATGAAAGGAGAAAATATAAAAATGCAGTAAATGAAGCAGGCAAAAAGGAATACAAACGTCTCAAAAATAAGATCGTCAGGAAGTGAAAAGTGGCTAAGCAGGGATGGCTAGAGGACAAATTTAAGGATGTAGAGGCTTATCTCACTAGGGGTAAGGTAGATACTGCCTACAGGAAAACTAAAGAGACCTTCAGAGAAAAGAGAACCACTTGTATGAATATCAAGAGCTCAGATGGAAACCCAACTCTAAGCAAAGAAGGGAAAGCAGAAAGATGGGAGGAGTATATAGAGGGTCTATACAAGGGCGATGTACTTAAGAGCAACATTATGGAAATGGAAGAGGATGTAGATGAAGATGAAATGGGAGATATGATACTGTGTGAAGAGTTTGACAGAGCACTGAAAGACCTAAGTCGAAACAAGGCCCCGGGAGTAGACAACATTCCATTAGAACTACTGATGGCCTTGGGAGAGCCAGTCCTGACAAATCTCTACCATCTGGTGAGCAAAATGTATGTGACAAACGAAATACCCTCAGACTTCAAGACGAATACAATAATTCCAATCCCAAAGAAAGAAGGTGTTGACACAAGATGTGAAAATTAGCGAACTATCAGTTTAACAAGCCACGGCTGCAAAATACTAACGCGAATTCTTTACAGACGAATGGAAAAACTGGTAGAAGCCGACCTCAGGGAAGCTCAATTTGGATTCCGTAGAAATGTTGGAACACGTGAGGCAATACTGTCACTACGGCTTATCTTAGAAGCTGGATTAAGAAAAGGCAAACCTATGTTTCTACCATTTGTAGACTTAGAGAAAGCTTTTTACAATGTTAACTGGAATACTCTCTTTCAAATTCTGAAGGTGGCAGGGGTAAAATACAAGGAGCGAAAGGCTATTTACAATTTGTACAGAAACCAGATGGCAGTTATAAGAGTCAACGGGTATGAAAGGGAAGCAGTGGTTGGAAAAGGAGTGAGAAAGGGTTGTAACCTATCCCCAATGCTATTCAATCTGTATATTGAGCAAGCAGTAAAGGAAACAAAAGAAAAATTCGGAGTAGGTATTAAAATCCATGGAGAGGAAATAAAAACTTTGAGGTTCGCCGATGAAATTGTAATTCTGTCAGAGACAGCAAAGGACCTGGAAGAACAGTTGAACGGAATGGACAGTGTCTTGAAAGGAGGGTATAAGATGAACATCAACAAAAGCAAAACGAGGATAATGGAATGTAGTCGAATTAAGTCGGGTGATGCTGAGGGAATTAGATTAGGAAATGAGACACTTAAAGCAGTAGAGTTTTGCTATTTGGGGAGCAAAATAACTAATAATGGTAGAAGTAGAGAGGATATAAAATGTAGACTGGCAATGGCAAGCAAAGCGTTTCTGAAGAAGAGGAATTTGTTAACGTCGAGTATAGATTTTAGTGTCAGGAAGTCGTTTCTGAAAGTATTTGTATGGAGTGTAGCCACGTATGGAAGTGAAACATGGACGATAAGTACTCTGGGCAAGAAGAGAATAGAAGCTTTTGAAATGTGGTGCTACAGAAAAATGCTGAAGATTAGATGGGTAGATCGCATAACTAATGAGGAGGCAGTGAATAGAATTGGGGGGAAGAGGAGTTTGTGGCACAACTTGACTAGAAGAAGGGATCGGTTGGTAGGACGTGATCTGAGGCACAAAGGGATCACCAATTTAATATTAGGGGGCAGCGTGGAGGGTAAAAATCGTAGAGAGAGACCGAGAGATGAATACACTAAGCAGGTTCAGAAGGATGTAAGCTGCAGTACGTACTGGGAGATGAAGCAGGTTGCACAGGATAGAGTAGCGTGGAGAGCTGTATCAAACTAGTCTGAGGACTGAAGACCACAACAACAGCAACAACAACAACAACAAGAAAATAATAAAGATGTGACCTGAAATTGGAATTTTCATTACTGCATCATGAAATTTTCCGGCGTGTCGGACAGGCACAATAAACTGAGCTATGACTGTAAATGGATAAAAAATCTTTTCATATTCCCTCCACATAAACGAAATTGTGTTTGTCTTGTTGTATATTTATGCTTACCAATTAATAATACTACGTCCGATCACCGTATCCACCTACGAAATCTTGACCGTGTCCTTCATATTGTAGTAATCGGATCTTCGTGGTAACTCGGAAGTGCACAGGTGGAATTCTTGGTTTTCTTCATATTGCAGTACTACTTGGGTAATGACGTATACAACTTTTCACTGGTAGAATAATGCTGTATTCTTCCTTCAGTGCACATAGAAATAGAGACTTTTTACTTATTCTCACAACCAAACTGGCTACCGGCGATTACACTGTAAAACAACGTGCGTCTACCTTCTTTCATTAACAGAGAGCGAGTCCTTCCTCTTACCGAGGAAAAGGGAAAACAACCGCTCTTTTAACACGTGAAAATCAAAAATACATGACGGTAGGCGCAGGCTCTACACTCGGCTACCGCTTCACATTTTCTCTTTGCCTTTGAAGAAAAAGAAAACGTGAAAGCAAGAAATGTAAAAGGTACGTACATCATAGTGGGCCTTCGGGTCCGAAAGCCCATATCGATAATGTTTCGTTGAATGGTTCTCACGCTGACACTTACTGATGGTCCAGCATTGAAATCTGCAGCAATTTGCGGGAGGTTTGCACTTCTGTCACGTTGAACGATTCTCTTCAGTCGTCGTTGGTCCCGTTCTTGCAGGATCTTTTTTCCGGCCGCAGCCATGTCGGGGATTTGACGGCGCCGCTGGACGCCAGGGTCCTCTCAGCTCACGGTGTGCGTTTCTTCCTTTTTGTGAGCTTGTCTACATCTAAGACTAAACAAACACAGTGAGGCTGCAAAAGCCATAGTATACCTCCTAACATCGTGTACTCTCAGCAGAAACAATCAGCCATTGGAACGTGAAGTCCATGAATGGCTTCAAATGGTCTCCAAGTAGCCGATCATAATCATTTGCAGACAATTATCATTTCAATTAGACCACAATACCCAATCCATTACCTGTAAACACAGCTCACACCGTTATGGAACCACCACCAGCTTGCACAGTGAATTGTTGACAACTTGGGTCCATGGCCTCGTGGTGTCTGCACTACACTCCAACCCTACCATCAGCTCTCACCAACTGAAATTGGGGTTCATCTCACAAGGCCAAGCCGGCCGGGGTGGCCGAGCGGTTCTAGGCGCTACAGTCTAGACCCGCACGACCACTACGGTCGCAGGTTCGAATCCTGCCTCGGGCATGGATGTGTGTGATGTCCTTAGGTTAGTTAGGTTTAAGTAGTTCTAAGTTCTAGGGGACTGATGACCACAGAAGTTAAGTCCCGTAGTGCTCAGAGCCATTTGAACCGTCCTACGTCCCGCATTGATTTCGGTGATTGTATCACGCATTGCTGCTTGGCTGTTATCACTGACAACTCTGCGCGAACGCCGCTGCTCTCTATCGTTAAGTGAAGGCCCTCGGCCACTGCGTTGTCCGTCGTAAAAGGTGATGCCTGAAATTTTGTATTCTCGGGACACTCTTGACACTGGATCTCGGAATACTGAGTTCCCCAACGATTATCGAAATGGAATGTCCCTTGTGTCTACCTCCAACTACTATTCCGCGTTCAAAGGCTTAATTCCCGCCGTGCAGCCATAATCACGTCGGTAACCTTTCCACACAAATCGCGTGAGTGCTGATGACAGCTCCACCAATGCCCTTCTATACCTTGTGTACGCGACACTACCGCCATCTGCATACGTGCATATCGCAACCCCTCACTTCAGTGTATACTCTTCGAAACAGTGTGCAGTACGTGCCAGTGGGTCCCTCCCTCCTATTCGCGTATGGAACGCTGGAACGACGATTGCTCAAACGTCGCCGTCCACACTGTTATTAGTCTAATATTATCTTTGCCCTGTGTAACAGAAGCGATACGCTGTAGTATATTTTCACGTTCTTCACTTCCAGCTGGTTCCTGGAACTTTGTTCGTATGTGTTAACTCCCCTTTTGTGCTTCTCTCCAGAGAATCTGTCCGTTCAGTTTTTCCATCACCTCCGCAGCGCTGCCCCCTGTGACTATTGGTGCTGCCCTTCTCTGTATTCCTCCAACACTCCCTGTTACTGCTGCCTGGTACGGGTCCTACACACGTGAGCAGTATCGTACGGTAGGTCACATGATGTGTTTGGATAGAAATCCCTTTTAGTGACCAACTGCATTTTCTAGTGTCAGATTAGATATAATTTTCGTTCGAAATTTTACGCAAAATTACATTAACATTGAATACTGTCTGCCCGAGAAATAAATAACCATCCCCAAAATCAAAATAAGTAGTGTTACAAAAATAATGAAAAAAATGATTTATTATGTTATTGTTTCTGTTTGTGTGTTACGGGCCAAATTGGTGGAAAAGCAAAACTAAATTGTATCCAATCCAAGGGGTGAATCTGTGTTCTATCATTTTCAAATACGATAAATTTTCTAATAGATAGAAAGTGCTTGTAATCAAAATTATCGTCTCTGAATGTCTGAGCAGGTTCAGGATTGTATGAGAATCTGTTTGTCTGTGTCTGTTCGGAATCTAAGTCACGTACTCTTTGTAAATTACCTAAGCTACACTGGCTGTGGGAGTGTGACAAATGTTCAGAATGTGGCGTATGCTGTGACGTGTTATAGGCTGAAACATTTTTCATTTCTGTCGCTTCTTGCTGTAAAGATGACAATTTTCTACGTAATGTATTATTGGTCGCACCTATCTCACTGTTTGTCTGCTGTATATTTTGGAATTCGGGTGTTTGATTGAACGAAACTGGTATCGTCTGATTTGGTGTCTTTGTTATTTTCGATAACGTCAATACGACTGGCCAATTCATCAAATTTTTCAGTCAGTGCTTTTACCTGATCGTCATTTTTAGTGTCACAGGCATCAATTTGTTTTTGCACTTTACATGTGGTTTTGTTTAATTTCTTAATGTCTGCTTTAATGGTATCTGGCTCCTGTATTAATTTCAGTTGTTCAAGTCTGCTGGTCACTGTCTGAAAGTCTACTGTGTATTTATTTTCAAAAGTCTGAATATTAGTGTCTGTTTTTGTTTTTAGATTGGAGATTTCGCCATGCAATTCAGTGTTCAACTGTATTGATTTCATCTGATACTGTAGCAATGTTGGTGTCTACGTCTGTTTTTGTTTTCGTAAACAATTTACGCTTGTCTCCCTGTCTCTGTGCAGTACTTGTTTCCATGACCTGTTTCTTTACTTTGTTCTGTTCCTGTATGAATTTACAGTAATGCGTTTCACCGTTTTGTGTAGGTAGTGATTAAAATGTTCGTCAATTTGGCTGTTCTGTTGTTCAAATTTCTTGTCGATTTTCGCATCCAGAGTGTGCGGAAGTTCTGCTGACATTAATTTAAACTCGTGCCATAACTGTGTTGCGTTTTCGTAATTTTGTTGTGGCTGCATGTGTATTATGTGTTTCTGTTGCAATGGATCTCATTTCTTCACTACAACGCCTAGCACAAGCCTTAATTTCCTTACGTGTCTGTTCTTTGGTATCGTGACATTGCATGGCAACAGCTGTAATCTGTTCACTAAGTTGTTTGTAATTGTTGTCGTGTTTTTCGTTAAGTTGTAGCAATAATGCCACAACTTGATCCATGCCAAAATTAGGGATTTTATTCTCTGTGCTGTGTGATGGTGTACCTGCATTTATCACGTTTTTTGTAACCATTTGGTCATTGTCTGATTCATGGAAAGGTTCGCCATTTGGATGTACGCTGTTGGTCACTACATCAGAATCAAATAAATCTGACGTATTTTGAGTGCATTGTTCATCTTCGTTAGAAACATTTATCTGTTCACTGTGTAAATATTGCAAATCAGATGTGTCAAACTGGGCGGCGTTCATTGTAGCAGAACGTGCCGCGTCATCAATTGTCGTAAAATTTACTGTGGACACAATTGAATTTGTTTGCTCATCATTTCGATTAGAATCATTACTGCACTGATTATCTATAATTACGGGATTATCACTACGACACTGAGTGTCGCTAGTATTATCAGTGAAATTATTCAAGTCGGCTTTTTCACCCATTACGCATCGTGATATATTGCTGGCAGTTTTTCGTGGCATTTTCATAAGTCAAAGGTAGGCACAAAATCAAACAAAGACAAAGAAAAAATGGAACAAATACAATAAAAACAAAGAGCAATAAATTGCCGATGATCTGTGAAAGAAGGAGTGACAAATTAGTAAATGTGTTGTGCCAGATGCAAACTACATTTAAGAGTAGGTAAATAAGAGCAGATATATAACTGACTACATCTCAGAAATCGACAAAAAATTACGATCCTGGCCGGCTGTCGCCAAGTGTAAACTCCCAACATATAAATTCTGTTACCTCCCAATAAAAAGGTGACTAACCTCCCAATAAAAATGTGACTCATATATAACCTTTCAAAACAAATCTCGTAATGTAACCTTTCAACAATTAACTGACTGTGAATCTAAACTGGTAAATCTGGACGTCAGCAGTGCTGCCTCATGGCCCTGAAAAATCATTCTGAATAGACTGAAAATTCTGACCTCAATGATGTCGCCGGATAACGCGTATATATCTGCTCCTATAAGAAATTTTTCTGGCGCAGCCCAGTGCGATGCTGGCCATTATAATTTATCATGTATGAAAAACAACTGATTTTCTTTACGATAATTGGCATGACTATGGATAGGAGAAATTAGTAAAAACTTTAAATTCAGATAAATGACTGTCAAAAGTTACCTTTATAAGAAACATTATTATTGAAAGATTTTTGAAAACATTTACATGGGACTTTGATATAACAATAGTACAAAAATCAGTTGTAGCAATTAACATATGTGCACGGCAACAAAGAACAGTATTTTGCTTCTACGAGGTGCATTCAAGTTCTAAGGCCTCCGATTTTTTTTCTAATTGACTACTCACCCGAAATCGATGAAACTGGCGTTACTTCTCGACGTAATCGCTCTGCAGACGTACACATTTTTCACAACGCTGACGCCATGATTCCATGGCAGCGGCGAAGGCTTCTTTAGGAGTCTGTTTTGACCACTGGAAAATCGCCGAGGCAATAGCAGCACGGCTGGTGAATGTGCGGACATGGAGAGTGTCTTTCATTGTTGGAAAAAGCCAAAAGTCACTAGGAGCCAGGTCAGGTGAGTAGGGAGCATGACGAATCTCTTCAAAGTTGTTATCACGAAGAAACTGTTGCGTAACGTTAGCTCGATGTGCGGGTGCGTTGTCTTGGTGAAACAGCACACGCGCAGCCCTTCCCAGACGTTTTTGTTGCAGTGCAGGAAGGAATTTGTTCTTCAAAACATTTTCGTAGGATGCATCTGTTACTGTAGTGCCCTTTGGAACGCAATGGGTAAGGATTACGCCCTCGCTGTCCCAGAACATGGACACCATCATTCTTTCAGCACGGGCGGTTACCCGAAATTTTTTTGGTGGCGGTGAATCTGTGTGCTTCCATTGAGCTGACTGGCGCTTTGTTTCTGGATTGAAAAATGGCATCCACGTCTCATCCATTGTCACAATCGACGAAAAGAAAGTCCCATTCATGCTGTCGTTGCGCGTCAACATTGCTCGGCAACATGCTACATGGGCAGCCATGTGGTCGTCTGTCAGCATTTGTGGCACCCACCTGGATGACACTTTTCGCATTTTCAGGTCGTCATGCAGGATTGTGTGCACAGAACCCACAGAAATGCCAACTCTGGAGGCGATCTGTTCAACAGTCATTCGGCGATCCCCCAAAACAATTCTCTCCACTTTCTCGATCATGTCGTCAGCTTGTCGGCTTGTGCGAGCCCGAGGTTGTTTCGGTTTGTTGTCACACGGTGTTTTGCCTTCATTAAACTGTCGCACTCACGGACGCACTTTCGACACATCCATAACTCCATCACTACATGTCTCCTTCAACTGTCGATGAATTTCAATTGGTTTCACACCACGCAAATTGAGATAACGATTGATTGCACGCTGTTCAAGTAAGGAAAACGTCGCCATTTTAAGTGTTTAAAACAGTTCTCATTCTCGCTGCTGGCGGTAAAATTCCATCTGCCATACGGTGTTGCCATCTCTGGGACGTATTGACAACGAATGCGGCCTCATTTTAAAACAATGCGCATGTTTCTATCTCTTTCCAGTCCGGAGAAAAAAAATCGGAGGCCTTAGAACTTGAATGCACCTCGTACCTTATACTACATCGCTCAGGCACCGCCACCGTTCTCCACGACTGGCCTTGGTAATTCCATAACTCTGCTGCATTTCTCGAGCTACAAAACACCACTATTGGTCCATCACACAAGTGCTCTCTGTGGGCTATACAACTCAACAACTGCTCTCTGCGAGCGACCTGACCCAACCGCCCGGCTGCGAGCTACTACTACCACCACTACCACTACTGCTGCCAACACTGCTCTCTTGTCAGAGATTCTGTTGTAGCTTGCATACCGCAGGCAGCTCGTGAGCAATCGATCAAAGTTACATCTGCTCGAGTGTGCTAGCAATAAATTCCTTAGTCATGACCTCTTACAAATCAAGAAGTTTACTCATCTGGCATTAGCAATTACCTTTTAGCTGTGATGTGCTGTAGGTTGCATGGCTGCTCTCACCCTCTGAAAATCCTATAAAAAACTAATCAAAATCTTTACCGATTTTATCAGCTGAAACTGTCCTATGTTTCTCGTTAAGCGAGAAGACATGCACTCATTCCTAGTCTGGAAAATATGGCGATATACACGTGCATAGATGGTGCAGCATGTATACTTGTGCCCTCTCAGTTCTCGTTTCTCCGACATTGGAGCTCAACGACTCTTCAGCTAATTTGTAGCTGCAGCGAAAGTTGTCCACACAAAATTACTCTTTTGGCGTCGTGCAGAGCTGTTGTGCACTGTTCTGCACTTCAGGCTGGTTCAGAGGAGAGTCCCTGAAGTTTCCGGTCTTGTATCTTTTGTAGCAAACTGTCCCCCACCTGTGTCCTTTCATGCTTCACACCACAGCTTTTTCAAACCAATGGGAGCATTCCTTACATCTTGTGGAAACTACCTCAGCCAACCGCAAAGGGCTAGCCTTATGCTGTGTCGAAATATCGCCTCTTTCAACTCCTTCTAACAAGGGAACCTCCCCAACGCACCCCCTTCAGATTTAGTAATAAGTTGGCACAGTGGATAGGCCTTGATAAACTGAACACAGATCAATTGAGAAAACAGGAGTTGTGTGGATCTGTGAAAAAATAAGCAAAATATACAAACTGAGTAGTCAATGGGCCATATAAGCATCATAATGGACTATGTGAGATCAGGAGCGCCGTGGTCCCGTGGTAGCGCGAGCAGCTGGAGAATGAGAGGTCCTTGGTTCAAGTCTTCCCTCGAATGAAAATTTTACTTTCTTTATTTTTGCATAGTTATTATCTGTCCGTTCGTTCATTGACATCTCTGTTCACTGTAACAAGTTTAGTATCTGTGTTTTGCGACCGCATCGCAAAACCGTGCGATTAGTAGACGCAAGGACGTGCCTCTCCAATGGGAACAGAAAACATTTGTCGCAAGGTCATAGGTCAACCGATTCCTCCACAGGAAAACACATCTGATATATTCCATACGACACTGGTGACGGCATGTGCGTCACATGACAGGAATATATTGTCGACCCACCTAACTTGTACACTTGGCGAATGGGTAAAAAGATTCTTCTACCTTGCCCGATTTAGGTTTTCTTGTGGATGTGATAATCACTCCCAAAAAAGTGATGAAAACATAAGAGTTTGTCACATAAACTGAAAAAAAAATAAACTTCACACTTGATGGAAGATTTGAACCCAGGACCTTTCGTTCCGCAGCTGCTCACGTTACCACGAGACCACGGCGCTCCTGCGTTCATATCGTTCTTAATGTTGCCTATCTTCCCTTGAACTACTCAGTTTGTATATTTTGCTTATTTTTTCACAGTTCCACACAACTTCTTCCTGTTTTCTCAATTGATCTGTGTTCAGTTTTTCAAGGCCTATCCACTGTGCCAACTTATAACTACATCTGAAGGGGGTGCGATGGGGAGGTTCCCTTGTAAGTATATTTCAGCCAATCGGACATTTTGTGCCCACTTCTGACGCCTAAAAGTTACAAGCGTACATCGCGAGTGTACCACGAGCATTTCACGTGATCAGCTGCGTCGCTGGTCTGTTTGTATCCATCTGGAAATTCCCCAACCTGCTGTCTTCGATGTATCGCCTGGCTCGTTCATTGTCCCTCTCGCCACAGGTCACCAACCCCTTTCTGGAAGTGTTCTATTGTACTCGGACCACGATGGTTCAACTCGCGTCTGCCCCCAAACTAAATCGTTTCCTCCAGCAGCTTTTTTAACCTTTTGCTCATTGACATGCAGGATTTGGGTTCGGTGTCGTAATACTGTCGAATTGAGTGTCATCCCTTTGCATTACATACTGTACATTTTGATAGGCAAATCTTCTCATTATCGCCCAAGTATGGCAGGTGACATATTCCTCTGCTTGTTACGACGTATAAAATTTCTCATGTAAGGTGCAAAATTGACATTCATTCAGTCTGCCACCTTACATATGACGGGTGGAGGTCGTGTCTTAAGATTTATAATTTTTATTTGACTTATCTTTTGTTTCTTTATAATTGTTTCTAGTTTCCTGCATAACTGATCAACTATTAGATATACTTGGAATCCGGAGTACTGCAACGAAAATAGCAGTAACAATTCGTTACGGAAGTGTTGCCAAATTAATAGTTGTGGTAATGTTAAATGGAACAAAAAGAAAGAATTCCCTCTGAGAGTTGCAACGAAATTTGCAGTTATTCAAGTTTAATGATTGAGCAAATTGTTACAGGAACTACAAGTACTTAATATAAAATATCATGTCAGGCTAGAATTTCAGTGTGCAGCTAATGGCACAGTCAAATCACTCGCAAATAATCTGTATAAGAAGATGTAAGTGGGGCTGGTGAACCTGCGAATTGACGTACATGGGAATTTCGTGGATGGGGTCGAATGGGGCTACGGAAGGTCGATGGCCATCATGATGTGGACAGAATTCAGTACGACCTGCTTGGGGGCTGGATCTCTACTGGTCGGGAGGTGCGACTAACGTCCAGGTCAGGCTGAGGGGCGATTCAAGCTGCACACGCTTTATGAAGATAAATGTTTTATGGGTAGTCCAGTATCTGGACTTGGAAAACTCAGGGCCTAGTCAGGTTTCTGTTTTCTGGCAGATGATCGTCTGGACTTGTGTTTCTCGTGTGAAGTGGGCTTCGGATTCTGTTTCTGAACACTAAAGTTGGACTTTGTCTCAGTTTTAACCGCGAGAGGCTGTGACGATTGTTGCTAGAAATCGGCACTTGGAATTTACCCTCCTTTGTCGGTTTGACTTTAATCAGGTGCGAGTAGGTCTGCGGTTTATTTCTCCTTTGACGATCAGCAGTGAACAGAGTTAATGTTTTGCAGCAGTTTTTCAATTCATTAAATTTTATAGAGGCAGCTTATCTGCTACCATGGTGGGTGTTTGACTCGCTTTTAACCACTTACTGAAATAATTCGTTCCACCAGTCTTTGATTGTATGTGGATATATTAAAGACAACAAACTTTTATTACTGTAAATTGATATGTTGTACCGCTGCTACAGAAAAGCCAACGTTTCGGCCAAGATTGCAGCGGCCTTCTTCTGGGTCTGATGGTGCGTTCTAGCTATGCTGCATCCTTTATATTTTGTTGTTAGTGTTCACTGCGCATGCCATTACGTCATAATTGTAAAAAGGTAGTTAGACGTAGAGGTAACTTTATTTTTAATAGATTATTGCGGTGGAGGGAGAACGTGACCTCTGTTGTCTGTTGGCTCTTGTGTTATGTACCACGATTGGTGGTCACTGTCGAATGAGACGTTGGCTGCTGTTTACCAACTGCTGGACGTCGGCCGCGCGGCGTCAGTCACTCGCCGGTAGTGCTCGTGCCTCGTGTTGGCAGTGCGGTCTGTTGGGCTCTGATTACTGGCAGCCAAGATGGGGCAAGTCTGAGTCCATCCTCCCTGTTCATGTTGTTAGGGTGTTTAAGTATTTCGATGGCCTCTCTGATTTTGCATTTCGTCATAACTGACTGCTCGGCCAACACACAGGCTTCGCTGGATTCTATTTCTTTTCCGCAGTCATGGTGATGTTCTGCCACTGCGGATTTGTTGTGTTCACCTAGACGAATATAACGCTCGTGCTCCCGAATGCGCGTTGCTATAGGCCTACCAGTCTCGCCGATGTACGCCTCTCCACATTCGCATTCCACCTTGTAAACGTCTGCAGTGTGTAATGCATCCACCTTGTCCTTAGCGGAGCCTAGCACGTCCTGGATCCTTCGACCACTATAGAAGACAGGGTGCAACCCAATGCGGCGAAGCTGTTTGCCTATTCGATCAGTAACTTCTTTCACATAGGGTAAGCGCGCTGTTGGCTGCAGTTTGTCTATTTCCTGCTTATCTTTCTTGCTTGTGTTCGTCGACAAGGCTGTGTTTATCGACTTATGGCTGTAGCCATTGGCTAGAAACGTTGTGCGTAACCTTTTAAGCTCAGGTGTGATGCTTCGAGCGTCACTTAGGCGCTGCGCACGGATTGCCAAAGAGCGGATGACAGAGTTCTTCTGCACTGGGTGGGGTAGGATTGTCACTCTCCACAATTATATGATATGTGCGAGGTGCCGGGGCTAGCAGTGTATTTAACACTAAATTCTTCTCGAATCTTCATATGGAAATGATGCTCTAAGCCCCCACCCCTTTTCTAACTCCTACTTTTGCTGTTGCACATGGATCAAGAAGAAACGCGAACTGACTGTAATCGACCTTGTAAGTGGAGTAGAAAAGAGTTTGGCACCTGTAATAATTTAATTGGATAGAAATTAAGGAAAGTTTCATTAACATAGTGAGAAATGAAAGGGTTGCTCTACCGATTAACACAATGAAAGTTCCGTCCAAAATAACAATTTGATTTATTACGACTAAACTCAAAATAATAAACAAAACACACGAAATCCAATCAAATTGGATACTCAAATAAAGGCTGTGAAGATGAAGTTGTTCATAAACTAGATTGTGACATTTATGGCCAAGTGGTATGTGGAGCCAATTCCTTGCAACTCAAATCTTATGAGAAACACCCAGTCAACCCAACATTAATTGCTGCTACAGTAGTGAGAGAACTCAGGCAATGAACATCCAAGACAGAACCACGTAAGAAAAGACGGGAACAGGCGCGCTCTGCAAATCTGCCGGTGCTGCGGACATACATTACCAAGCTGCCTTCTTAATTGCAAGGACACGATCTGGCATGCCGGAAGCGATGGCTGGGTGCTTCGACGTCCCATCGTGCTTATGTCGCGTGTATAGCCCGAAACAAATTATCCTGGTCTGGTTGTTCCAGACGAAAGACTTCCTATCAATACAAATGCGCCTCTGAGCGAGACGAAGAAGGCTCGCTGCACAATCACTGACGGTACAGTGATTGATTTTAACAACCGAAGTCACACAGTAATTCCGATACGGTCAACTTTAGCAAAACTGCCCAAGACAGACAACATAGGCCGCTTGTACGTAGAACGCTCAATTGCCAACTGTACTTGGAAAGTTACGTTGAAGTCGGAACTTCAGCAACTTCGTCAAACAGTTACAATCAAATGAAAGTATATTAGACAGCCAACAGAAGGCAGGCTGTCCAGAGCAGCGAGAGCTCAGTCCTGTAACCTACTCCGACCGAAAGGCGGGAGCCGACTCTCTCGAGAGCACACGTACAAGCCGAACACAGAACATTACCGCCCCCACGATAGTGGCCGTGGTTAAACGTTCCAATCAGCAACTCGAAAACCGGCGGAAAATTCCACTCTATTGCCGAAGCACTACCATTCCACCAATGGAGATTCTTTGCGCCAATTTCTGCGCCGATTTTGCTACGTCACAGAGCTATGCCCTGATAAAGCCAATCACAGTTATGATTTTGCAGAAAACGCGGGAATTTGTCCGCCAAGACTGCCTGGGAACACAAGTCATTCCCACGCCTCGCTGGTAGCCCGCCAGAAAGTGTTTTCACTAAGTTTCTGTGAAGTAACGCAATCTCTAGCTCCAGCCGCCCCCTCCGGCCCATCTGGGCGTGTCGCCGCCGCTCTTATGACAATGTCGGCTTCTGGACAGCATCCACTCGATTCCCTCAAACCCGTCAGCTTAACCCGTTCAAGATCAGCAGAGCCCGCCTGTCACCGGACCACCCGGGTGACGAGAGACGCTGCGTGGGAAGTCCGCGTGGGAAGGAATAGCGACTTTTCACCGCATGCAATTAGGGAGGAAAATCGAATTACTCAGAGTAAGATAGAAATATGAGAGGGGGTCATGCCACCTCTCATATGTTGTAGTTGTGCGTCGTCATTTCACGTTATTTTCATCTGGATAACGCCTAGTGATTGTCTTACAATTTTACTTCATCACTTGAATTACTAATGTGCACGGGAAAGGGAAAACAATGAGCGCCTTAGTATTTAATTTACAGACTAACACATTCTTCCCCGTACCGTCACAAGAATCTTAGCGTTCCGTAGAAAAATGATGTTGCTCCTACAGATATTTCATAGCTACTCTGTACAAGACATCTGGGCAAGCTGCCACACTATTCTGCTGTTCTATCACCACGTATTAACGCTGAGAGCAGCTTCAACGTCGGCGAAGAATTCCAGCAGCTGAAGCAAATGTGGCTGAATTTTGTGATCGCAGCACCAACGTCGCGTACCCTCTCGATCTGTGAAGTTTCATTTCGTTCCCTCTTCCCGTTCTGGGAGCTTCACGTTTTTGTCTGGCAGCATACAATTATCCGTATTTCAAGTCCAAGTGGCGGGACGGTGGGTGAACGGGTAGCGTTCTTCTTACCAGCGCAGACGTGGAACTGACGCCGAGTGCTAACATCGAAAATCCGACGATGTGTGCGATTGTGAACGATTCGTGGTAAGTACAAATGTCGGTGACTGGGCGACACGCCTAGACTATACTCTGTCCATCATAAGAGTAAACCTCATCTAAACATTACGCCGTGTATTCTTCCGCGTTTGCTTGAATCTCGTTGGATTTCGTTTCACGTGGAGCGGAAGCTAAGCTGTGTCCACTACAGCCAAGTACGATCATGAGGATACGCTTTATGCTGTGCTATACGCACGCAGACTGAGCGACAATGCGGGACAACAGCCTTACGAGCACTGGCCATCCAGCGCTCCAACTAACCTGCAATGATGTGAGCAGCTGCAGTTCAGACTTCAAAAGAGCCGAGCAAAGAAACGATATAGCTTCGAACGGCATTTAATTTTTTAAGAGAATGAAATAATATTCGGAAGAACTCCAGCACTACCGCGCACTTCTTACGTGACCAGACGGAAAGCATAAAATGCACTGCTTCTCACCTGACACAGTATTCTAACTACACACAAGAGTGACGAAAATTTGTAACTTAAACATAGAATAATTTTTCCTCAGCGAGCTACACTCCTGGAAATTGAAATAAGAACACCGTGAATTCATTGTCCCAGGAAGGGGAAACTTTATTGACACATTCCTGGGGTCAGATACATCACATGATCACACTGACAGAACCACAGGCACATAGACACAGGCAACAGAGGATGCACAATGTCGGCACTAGTACAGTGTATATCCACCTTTCGCAGCAATGCAGGCTGCTATTCTCCCATGGAGACGATCGTAGAGATGCTGGCTGTAGTCCTGTGGAATGGCTTGCCGTGCCATTTCCACCTGGCGCCTCAGTTGGACCAGCGTTCGTGCTGGACGTGCAGACCGCGTGAGACGACGCTTCATCCAGTCCCAAACATGCTCAATGGGGGACAGATCCGGAGATCTTGCTGGCCAGGGTAGCTGACTTACACCTTCTAGAGCACGTTGGGTGGCACGGGATACATGCAGACGTGCATTGTCCTGTTGGAACAGCAAGTTCCCTTGCCGGTTTAGGAATGGTAGAACGATGGGTTCGATGACGGTTTGGATGTACCGTGCACTATTCAGTGTCCCCTCGACGATCACCAGTGGTGTACGGCCAGTGTAGGAGATCGCTCCCCACACCATGATGCCGGGTGTTGGCCCTGTGTGCCTCGGTCGTATGCAGTCCTGATTGTGGCGCTCACCTGCACGGCGCCAAACACGCATACGACCATCATTGGCACCAAGGCAGAAGCGACTCACATCGCTGAAGACGACACGTCTCCATTCGTCCCTCCATTCACGCCTGTCGCGACACCACTGGAGGCGGGCTGCACGATGTTGGGGCGAGAGCGGAAGACGGCCTAACAGTGTGCGGGACCGTAGCCCAGCTTCATGGAGACGGTTGCGAATGGTCCTCGCCGATACCCCAGGAGCAACAGTGTCCCTAATTTGCTGGGAAGTGGCGGTGCGGTCCCCTACGGCACTGCGTAGGATCCTACGGTCTTGGCGTGCATCCGTGCGTCGCTGCGGTCCGGTCCCAGGTCGACGGGCACGTGCACCTTCCGCCGACCACTGGCGACAACATCGATGTACTGTGGAGACCTCACGCCCCACGTGTTGAGCAATTCGGCGGTACGTCCACCCGGCCTCCCGCATGCCCACTATACGCCCTCGCTCAAAGTTCGTCAACTGCACATACGGTTCACGTCCACGCTGTCGCGGCATGCTACCAGTGTTAAAGACTGCGATGGAGCTCCGTATGCCACGGCAAACTGGCTGACACTGACGGCGGCGGTGCACAAATGCTGCGCAGCCAGCGCCATTCGACGGCCAACACCGCGGTTCCTGGTGTGTCCGCTGTGCCGTGCGTGTGATCATTGCTTGTACAGCCCTCTCGCAGTGTCCGGAGCAAGTATGGTGGGTCTGACACACCGGTGTCAATGTGTTCTTTTTTCCATTTCCAGGAGTGTATATGTAATGCAAAAGCATAGTGCAGGGATTTCGCCGTACTGTTGAGTACTGAAGCCACTGAAGGTATTAAGCCTAGTTTTCAAGACGACACTTGGTTGCACACAACTGCGGAACCGGCCACTGCGCATGCGCGCCGCGCGTTTGCGCAACTCGTTGGTGAAGCTAAACACTTTCATCGTGTCCCAACTTTGGCGACACTAGTTGCACGAGTTTTGAGGTCATGTGTGTTCGTAGAGTGTAGACAAACTGAAATGTGGAGTGGGGAACGGAGAATAATGTTCGCTTTTTCGATATGTACGCCTTGCATAGGTGTTTGTGGGATTTCAGTGATGCTGATTACAAAAGTAAGCAACATATTGCTGCCGCTGAGACCGTCATGTTCGATCATAACATAGATGGTTTGACAGTATCTGAGCTGCAGGGCAAAATTTATTGTGTTAGGAGCAAATATACAACTGAATTAAGAAAAATACAAAATGGTTCAAATGGCTCTGAGCACTATGGGACTCAACATCTTAGGTCATAAGTGCCCTAGAACTTAGAACTACTTAAACCTAACTAACCTAAAGACATCACACACACCCATGCCCGAGGCAGGATTCGAACCTGCGACCGTAGCAGTCCCGCGGTTCCGGACTGCAGCGCCAGAACCGCACGGCCACCGCGGCCGGCAAGAAAAATACAAGCAAGTGTAATTCTAGCTGTGGCAATGCTCCCGTCTACAAGACTAAAAACCCATCGTTCGAGTTGGCCAACTCTTTGTTAAGGAATATTGTTGACAGGAGGGAACGCTATACAAATTCAAGAAGCTGCATTGTCTATTCAATATTCATCTGTTTATAACGTCGCCGCAGTGCGCTCCCCGTTCACGTATATTAGAATTTTGAAATATTGCCAATGTGCAGAGGTATCTTCAAGAGAGTAGTTTGCAAACCATTCTCTTCTTAATGCGGCCTAAATCGAATAGTTATTGTTGCTAATGTTCAATAATTATTAACATTAACAGTAATAATTATTGTGTTAATGAAATAGCGTTATCACCAACTAAAAGCCTATCTTACAGCATGCCGAGTGTTCTCGATTGTAATGCACGCAATATGATACGTAATTTCTGTTCTGGCGACAGTGCTTCAAGCATTACAGTACCTTTATTCCTCATCGCATAATGAACTGTATTTACAAGAAACGTGAACAGTTCTGGTGACATTATAAGATAATTAAAATAACTTCTTGGATTTTCCGTTATAAATTATTTCAGGGGGGATGCTGAGCAACCGAGCTGGCGTCTTTTTTCGTCCAGTCACGAATCGAAACACGTTTCTTATTTTTTTCTTATGCAGCGATTCAACGCAACAAGCTTTAACGCCCTCACAACTCGTGCGACGTGCAGCTGCCAAAAGTTTCATTTCAGCCACGACTCAGGGACTTAACAAAACGAAACGAAACTGAAGTGTAGTGCCGCCGTGTCTACAGTCATATACGAAACCACTTGCGTGCAACTCTTTCCACACAACGAGTGGCGCAGCCCAATGTCGTGATGTAAACTAAGCTTTAATTACAGTCAGTCGTTTGGTAATCTCGTAGCTCCTTCCGTATCCGAAACAGAGAAATACATTTCAGTTTTGTAAGTGCCACCTGCTACGTAGATAACGAGGCTATTAACAATAAAATCGACGAAGCCAATCAGGTGGAGCATTTTCTCTTCTTGTTTTATGACGAGCCTTTGTATATACCACCTGCGTTCGGCAGTGAGGTGTGAAAAAGCCGCGTGCTTTAGTTCCGGTACGTCTGGCAGCTTAACAGTCTTGTTACTCCTCGGACCAAATCGTGCAGCTTGGCTCCAGATCAGTTGTGTTGGGTTCATGTTGTAATGGTACAGTGGCAAATGTAAACATGCAGCATTTGCATGTTGTGCTGGTGCGTGGCTCCCCCCATCGGAGGTTCGAATCTTCCCTCGGGCATGGGTGTGTGTGTGTGTGTGTGTGTGTGTGTGTGTTGTCCTTAGCGTAAGTCACTTTAACCCTAGGGACCGATGACCTGAGCAGTTTGGTCCCTCAGGAATTCACACATTTGTATGATGTTCTCGACGTTGTGAGAATCATTGTTTTTCATACTGTACTTCTACGATACTTATTTACCTCTGTGGTATAAAACGATGGACATAGTCCAAATAAAGAGGATGTGGTTTTTCATTTTTTTCCTCAAAAAAGTAAACTTATGCTTTCTTAATTTAAAAAACTTTTATGAACAGTCTTTCACAAAACATCGATAATCAAGAATTTGTATTTGAAATGGAAACAAGAATTTCGCGTCCAATATGTAATTAGAAACAAAAAGACGTGCATTATTTATAAAATAATGATAATGAATTTGATAATTACGAGATGTAGGTATTTCAAATTGATCGAGAAAAAAAATACTGGGGAGATTTAAACCAACGCGCATAAAACCGCATTTATTTCACGTTTTTTTTACGCTACCGACTGCGCTACACTTTCAATGAAGAATACTTTGTCAACTGCAGTAAATACACCGCTGGGAAAAATGGTTCAAATGGCTCTGAGCACTATGGGACTTAACTGCTGTGGTCATCAGTCCCCTAGAACTTAGAACTACTTAAACCTAACTAAACGAAGGACATCACAAACAACCATGCCCGAGGCAGGATTCGAACCTGCGACCGTAGCGGTCGCGCAATTCCAGACTGTAGCGCCTTTAACCGCTCGGCCACTCTGGCCGGCCCGCTGGGAAAACTTCAAAGCCGATTACCTCCGTAAATTTATGAAAAACATTAAGAACGTTCCATTTCCCCGCACTTTTTAACAGTGTTCCACGCGCATATTTCACTACGGAACAAATGCAGCCTCAGCCATTTTCACACTGCGCATTAACAGCGCGACAATCAGAGCACAACAATGCAGAGGCTGTGACTACACGATTTTTGAAATAAAAACTACGTAGCTAAAGCGTGATTAAGAAAAACGTTGATGGGTGTTAATACATTTGAATATCTTAAAGTTTCATTTGACGTAACTTAGTAATAATATATGTAAAGCATAAGTAGGACCTACTTGCGAGAGCGTAACAACACCAGAGTACGCGTGCTGCGGCTTCTGACCGATCATCGCGTTTGTGTTTGTGTACATCGGGTTTATTGTTACGATGAACACATTGCTGTGTATTTTATAGCGCAGGCGGTGGACGGAGCTGCTGTCACACAGAGGCACGCGATCGCTCGTGTAGCTGCCACTCCCTCCCCTCCCCCTCCCCCAGAGCAGTGGCGACGTCACCGCCGACAGCAGAGGGCTGAAATATTAAGCGTCGCACCCAGGGGGACGGCCTAGCGCGCCGCACCGCGCCGCGTCACGTGACACGTGACGTCAGCTCTGCTATGCCGCGGCCTTCTCGTGGGCCTCGTGCTGCCGCGCCCCCGTGACCCGCCGCTGGGAAGGCGTCAGCTGTGTGGCCGGCCACCGTAGCTACCCCCTGCACTCACTCTGGCCGCAAGGGTACTCCAGCCACCAGCGGAAGCGCTACCCAGAAAAACGTCGGCACGCAATTCAGCAGACATAAACAAAATCAGAGCCAACGTCAGACTGTACAATCCCCCCCCCCCTTCTCCCCCAGGGGGCTCACCACTCTTTGGTGAGTACATGCTTGGTTACCACGGGGCCCCAACCTTTGCTGTATTCCTTCGTCTTTCTGTGCTGCAAACCTGCACTTCGACTATCTCTTACCTCCTCTGACTTACTGTTGGATGGCCCTTTTGGTGCAGGCTCTCTTGTACTGGTTCACGGTTTTGGTCTCGATTTCTAGTTTCAATCCCGGTGCTATCTTCACCGACCATTAATTATTATATGGTCTCCATAATTGGGTTTGACCTGACACCTTTTCCACACTTTAGGGAAGAGCGTCTCACGCAGGCAAGGTCACCCACTCTGGTCTACGCACTGCTTCTCTGCCATTCCATCCTGTCACCCTTCCTTCCTATAGTAGTATGCCCAAACCCAGCTCGGTAGCCATTCCATTGTATGCATATGGAAGGGGGGGGCAGGGCGGGGTTTGTCAAGTGCCTCCACAGTGGTAGCCCCCTGACCGGGCACGGATCGCACTGTCGCTGCCTGTACTGCACACTCATTCCCCGTGTATGGCATGGCACGGAGTATGCTGGGGTAGGAGGACTCCCAGAAATGGATTACTGGCCAGGTAGCCGTTGCTGTGACTGGGTGGTGACCGTGACGAGAGCACCCATTTTGATCGGGTGGCACGGTGGCAGCTAGTTCGCAGATGGAGCAACTTACAGTTTTCTCCCACTGGTGGTCGCATGGCCCGATTAGTCCGTCATGTCGAAAGACCTCATGCGGTCAACAAAGTACGATCCCAAAGCGTTCCCTTCCCTTGCCGTGCCCTGGGAGGAATGCAGGACTAAACGGCGAGGAGCAATACCTGCCCTGTGCCTGGAGTGACGGGGACTCCGTTTTGTCCACAAGGCCTTTATTTTTTTGTGGAAACCGTTGACGACAAATACAGGGAAGTTGCATCCATGATGAGCGGTTCCCTCCTCATTAAAACGTCATCTCACGCCCAGTCACAGGCGCTGCTCTCTTTTGAGATGTTGGGTGACATTCCCCACAAGAGTGTCAATACAGTCCAGGGCATCATCTTTCACCGTGGTCTTCTTCCGCAATCTTACGATGAGCTGCAGGTCAACTTATTGCGACGAAATGTGCACTTCATCTGTCACGTCCATAGCGGACCAAGGGAAAACAGTTGTCACCGGGGGCTTCTCCTCGGTGTTCGAGGGTAATACATTGCCTGAGAAGGCCAAGCTGATGGTCTACAGGTGTGATGTGAAACCCAGTGTTCCTCCCCCTGTGAGATACTTCAGGGGTGTGACGTTCGGACATACGAGGGCAGTTCAATAAGTAATGCAACACATTTTTTTTCTGAAACAGGGGTTGTTTTATTCAGCATTGAAATACACCAGGTTATTCCCCAATCTTTTAGCTACACAACACTATTTTTCAACGTAATCTCCATTCAATGCTACGGCCTTACGCCACCTTGAAATGAGGGCCTGTATGCCTGCACGGTACCATTCCACTGGTCGATGTCGGAGCCAACGTCGTACTGCATCAATAACTTCTTCATCATCCGCGTAGTGCCTCCCACAGATTGCGTCCTTCATTGGGCCAAACATATGGAAATCCGACGGTGCGAGATCGGGGCTGTAGGGTGCATGAGGAAGAACAGTCCACTGAAGTTTTGTGAGCTCCTCTCGGGTGCGAAGACTTGTGTGAGGTCTTGCATTGTCATGAAGTAGGAGAAGTTCGTTCAGATTTTTGTGCCTACAAACACGCTGAAGTCGTTTCTTCAATTTCTGAAGAGTAGCACAATACACTTCAGAGTTGATCGTTTGACCATGGGGAAGGACATCGAACAGAATAACCCCTTCAGCGTCCCAGAAGACTGTAACCATGACTTTACCAGCTGAGGGTATGGCTTTAAACGTTTTCTTGGTAGGGGAGTGGGTGTGGCGCCACTCCATTGATTGCCGTTTTGTTTCAGGTTCGAAGTGATGAACACATGTTTCATCGCCTGTAACAATCTTTGACAAGAAATTGTCGCCCTCAGCCACATGACGAGCAAGCAATTCCGCACAGATGGTTCTCCTTTGCTCTTTATGGTGTTCGGTTAGACAACGAGGGACCCAGCGGGAACAAACCTTTGAATATCCCAACTGGTGAACAATTGTGACAGCACTACCAACAGAGATGTCAAGTTGAGCACTGAGTTGTTTGATGGTGATCCGTCGATCATCTCGAACGAGTGTGTTCGCACGCTCCGCCATTACAGGAGTCACAGCTATGCACGGCTGGCCCGCACGCGGGAGATCAGACAGTCTTGCTTGACCTTGCGGCGATGATGACACACGATTTTCCTACGACTCACCATGCTTTTGTCCACTGCCAGATCACCGTAGACATTCTGCAAGCGCCTATGAATATCTGAGATGCCCTGGTTTTCCGCCAAAAGAAACTCGACCACTGCCCGTTGTTTGCAACGCACATCCGTTACAGACGCCATTTTAACAGCTCCGTACAGCGCTGCCACCTGTCGGAAGTCAATGAAACTATACGAGACGAAGCGGGAATGTTTGAAAATATTGCACAAGAAATTTCCGGTTTTTTCAACCAAAATTGGCCGAGAAAAAGAAATGTGTTGCATTACTTATTGAACTGCCCTCGTACATCTTCCCGTTGCACTGTTATCCCTGTCTTCAAGGATTGTGGACGTCCACTGCATGTGAATGTTGCTTTCCCCTCCCCCTGTCTGTGCAAACTGCGGGGACCTACACTCTCCCTGCCCACCAGATTGCTCCATTTTTAACGTGAGAATAAAGTCGAACAGCATAAGACCCCGGACAAGCTCACATATCTGGAAGCCAGAAAAATGTATGAGCGTCTAAACCCCAGACAAAAGACGCCATCTTGTACTACAGCCGCAACGTCGCCTCGTCGTCTTCTCTCTTCCCCTGTTGCGCCCCTTACAATAAGATTGTCTTCCACGTCAGTTTTACGCGTGCTTGAAAATGACATGACGTCGAAATTAGCTAATCGCGCTATTTAAATAAAGATCGTCTACATTACAGCCAAATACGGAACAAGTTTTGTTTTATTAATTTTTAAAACCGATGGCTCGGTAATATCCATACCTGGCCGTATCTGGCTTCTTTGGCTTTGAGATTATTAGATTATTCTTCCTGTCTGCGTGTATTCCGTTTGTCTCCTGCATATTGTATAATAGATCGAATAGTTTTGTCATGTTTGACCCGTCAAAGGATCTCGGGGATTCTGAGGGAGTTTTATGTACTCCAGGTACCTTGTTTGGACTTTCGTCCTTCACTGCTCTATCAGATGTTTTCTTTCAGATCCACATCTCCGTATCTTCATCTAATTCCTCCTCTCTTTCCAAATATTGTTTTAAAGTTTGTTTGCTATGTGTAGCTTTTCTATATATTCCTTCCACAGACTCATATATCTCTCCTTTCCATTGTGCTACCTTGCCCCCTGCGCTCTTTTCCCGAAACCACACGATTTAAATAAAGACTGTCTACATAACAGCGTAGTACGGACCACATTTTATTTTATTAAGCATTTGGAGGCCTTGGATCCCCACGAAAACAAAATCTAAAGAAGTTTAATAAATCATGATTGAAAGAGAGTAATTGTTTGTAGAACGGAAGAGCTTATAGAAACCGATCTGGGGAAGGTCAGATGGTTTCCAGAGAAACATATGAAGAAGTAATGCAGTTCTAACCTTGCGACTCGTTTTAGAAGATGCACCGAAGAAAGACAAACTGAAGATACACTGAAGAAACGCAAAATTACGCTGTAGACGTAGAAAAAGCTTTTGAGTACGTTAACTGGAATGCACTCTCTGAAATTCTGAAGATAGTGGGGATAAAGTAGAGTGAGCCAAATGCTACTCACAAATTGTGCAGAAAGCAGACTGCAGTTATAAGAGTTGAAACATGTGAAAGGGAAGAAGTGGTTGGCAAGAGAGTGAGGAGGGGTTCTAGCCTATCCCCGGTGCCACTGACTCTCTACATTGAGCAAGCAGTGAGGGGAATCAAGGACAAACTTGGTAAAGGAATTACAGTTCAATCAGGCGGTGCTTAGGAAATCGAAGTAAGAAATGAAATACAGAACGTGACAGACATGTATTTTTCTTTGGCGTCAAAATAACTGACGATATTCGAAGTAGTGAGGATGTAAAATGCAGATTGGGGATAGAAACGAAAGACTTTCTGACAAAGACAAATTGTTAATTTCGAATATAGGTTTAAGTGTTAGGAGTTCTTTTCTGTTTGTCTGGAACTTAGTGTTCAAGCTAGTAAAATGGGGACGATAAACAGTTCACGCGAGAAGAGAAAAGAAGATTCTGAAAGGTGGTGCCGCAGAAGAATGTCTGACATTACATACGTTGATCGGGTTACTGAATAGAAAAGGCGAGAAGAGAAATTGGGTACGGCACAACTTAGCTAACAGAAGGGATCGGTTGATACGACAGGCGCTGAGACATGAAAGGATCGCCATTATGATAATGAAGGGAAGTGTGACGGGTGAAAACAGTAGAGAGATACCAAGCTTGACTTCAGTGTGAGAGGCACCCACATGCCTTGCTCATACTGTGGCATCAAGCAGTCAGGCCTGCAAGATGAGTGGTCTGCCAAGCGAGTAGATTCATTCTTATTTATCGAGTAACATGAACCCTAGTACTCACACTTAAGTTACAAGTTATCCTCCTATTTGATTAATACGCAACGGAAACACGCATCTGACTGTCAGTAATTTACAGAACTCTGACTGTACACCACGCACTGGCAGTACCACATTTTCTTTTTGTCTTTTATTTAACGGCTTTTGTCAACACGTGGCCACCGCACTGAATATGAATGGCGCACACATTATAAATTCGGGACATACAATTCGAAGGAAAAGTCCACCAATCTTTTTCTTTTCACTATCCTATTTATTCCGATAAATTCTCTAACCTAAACACACAAATTCTATAACCTACAACAATATCACATGAGAAATTCCGCCCAGTGGGCATGGCTTTACATTGGTGAATCTCTATATTATGGTCTCGTAATTATTTAACGCTACAGTGCACTTTCTGGATAGGATGGTGGATCTTTTATTATATCTCACACTTCGAATCTCACAATCATCATCACGAAACTTTCCTCCAGATCGAGCGATACAGAAGGAACAAGCATAACCCACTAATCTTTTGAAACTACCTTGCTACTCTCCCATGCAAACCACACATACCCAAATTACATGACATACATCACACTGCAATAAGAAATATAAAACACTAAATAGTCACAACACTATCACTTTCAGCTTTCCTACTTCAATTAATATTTATCCCAGTTTCACACGACACTGCCCCACTTCGTAATTCTATTTTCCTACTATGAACTCTGGACGATATATGCACGTCTTCCTGTGCAATGCAAGCCAAGTGGCGTTGCTGGATAGACGGCCGACTCACCTTGCTTCTCTCTCAGAGTTTGAATCTAGCGTCACACGGAATCATATCACGCAAAGTAATATTAGAAACGTATTCATCACACATGCGAGTCCTCAACTGATACCATGGACGAGTACTTCTCTTTATCTTTTGTCTCATACACAGTTTGAGACTCACACGGTACTCACCAAGTGGAAGTACTCGTCTCTAATTTCAAGTCCTGCACACGCCATTTCTTAAATATTTCAACTTATGGTACACACGCTATTTCTGAAATATTTCAACTTATTGTACACACGCTAGTAATTCAGCTTAACTTAAGCACACGGAAGTATTTCAACTTATTGCTACACGTGGTTTCATTGTGACCGTTGGTCACTTCCGAAGATTACTACAATCCCATTAATATTACCTGCCTGACATTTAATTCTCCCCACAAAAGTTCCTGAAATAGAGATATTATTATTTCAAACTACTCTAAAATATTCCACATGCATACCATGTCTCCACTCTTTCGTCATTACGGAGCACCACTAAAACAGGTCTTAACAGCACAAGATCCAGCGGCAGAGTGCCAAAACATGGCCGTTCTCCAGGTCATCTCCCATCTCTGTCGATGTGGGGGAGCACCTTGCTACCGTATTGGTCAGCCACATTTCAGGTGCTCAAAGCTCTGGTAAATTTCATCTCTTTGGTCCCACCATAGGTGGCCAAAGGATCATCTCAAAGATGATCATATATTCACATTCACTATCTGCGGTTAGCAGACGACCATACATTCATTCATTTCACAGATCTCACCAAACTGGATGTAGGGATTTATTTTGTGGGGGTGCACATATAATCAATTAAATAAATAAATTGTCATTCTTTCCCAAACTGGTATCCGGCTTCGCTGTATTAATTGAAATTGAGTTATTTTACAAAAAAAATGTGTTGTTCTGACAAAAATAATGAAGTATCTTGTACCTATTTTCAATGTCGGGCGGTACTGTACCCTTTCAAGTGAACAGGTTCAGTTGAATGTAGGAAGCGGCAGATATGAACAAATTTAGAGGATAAACTATGCCGGTAAGCTGCACCAAATGGTTCAAATGGGTCTGAGCACTATGGGACTTAACAGCTGTGGTCATCAGTCCCCTAGAACTTAGAACTACTTAAACCTAACTAAGCTAAGGACATCACACACATCCATGCCCGAGGCAGGATTCGAACCTGTGACCGTAGCAGTCGCGCGGTTCCGGACTGCGCGGCTAGAACCGCGAGACCACCGCGGCCGGCAGCTGCACCAAACCAAAGAGAACGACAACAGCGATGTAGCATATATTACAAGAAGAGAAAACAAAATGGGTGACATAGAGAAGTTTGTTTATTGGAGGAGAGCCAAGCGCCAAAAGCTGTTGTTATTTCTTTGCGGAATTTTTGAAAGCTCTGCTTGTACCGTGATCAGTAACTTGTAGAAGATGTAAAATTACGATCTGTATATGCCAAGTAGATTCGTAGGAAGGTTTGGGACTGGAACCATTCGCTTTTCCTCTTAGCTCGTAAGTTACTTTCACTATATTGTAACGAGTATACGTTTCGATTATGAAATTCCAATTCCTATCATAAAATCTTCGTAACTGGAAGTGACCTCATAAGAAACGTTTAACTTATTTACACTGCGTTCCTATTAATTTAAAAAACTGGAACGATTACTTTACTCTAAGCTGTTCAAAATTCCTTATGCTGGTGAGTCTAAACTGGCCGACTAGTTACGAGAAGTAAGAAGTGACACAGCCAGAGTGATTGCAGTCGGGCAGGAGCGTCAGTTAACGATCGCTGCGAATAACAAATCGATGGTGCGGCCTCATTTTAATTATGTCACTAACGGAAACGGCGTATAGGGAGCGCTACATTGCTCGTGCTTCATAAGGAAATGAATCGGTGCTTTGGGTATCTCCTAATCTATTTGGTGACAAGCATAAAAAAATCAAATGTAGCTAAATACTCAGCAGTGTGCATATATTAATTCCCGGAGGAGCTATAATGAGTGTACTATGCACGATTTACTTATGGACAACACAAGATCTCGCTCATACTTCATCAAGTTATTTAGGCGGAATTTGCGCCTAAAGCAAGTACCGCGTCCAGTAAGATGGGAATGAACCCTGAGTTGATAAGTGATGGGATGCCTCCTTATATGGCGTCGAACCTGTCTTTTCCCGGCGTAGTGCAGCAGCTGGACTGGACGGGACTCAACATGTTCTTGGAAGTCCCCTGCAGAAATATGGAGTCATGTTGCCTATATAGCCGTCCGTAACTGCGAAAGTGCTGCGGGAGCAAGATGGTGTGCACCAACTGACCTCTCTATTAGTCCCATAAATATACGATTGGATTCATGCAGGGCGAACTGAGTGGCCAAATCATTGGCTCGAATTGTGCAGAACAATCTCTAAACCAGTTGCCAACAACTGTGGCTGGGTGACATGAGATCGTTGTTTGGAATCATGAAAGGTAGCAAATAGTCTCCAAGTAGCCGAGCATAATCATTTCCAGACAATAATCAGCTCAGTTGGACCTGAGGACCCAGTCCATTCCATGTAAACACAGCCCACATTATTATGGAGTCACCACCAGCTTCCTCAATGCGTTGTCGACAACTTGGGTCCATGGCCTCGTGGAGTCTGCACCACGCTCGGACTCTACCATCAGCTCTTACCAACTGTAATCGGGATTCATCTGACCAGGCCATGGTTTTGTCAGTCGGCTATGGCCTAACCAATATGGTCACGACGTCAGGAGAGACGCTGCAGGCGATGTCGTGCTGTCAGCAAAGGCACTCGCGTCGGTCGTCCGCTGCCACAGCCCATTAGGGCCAGATTTCGCCGCACTGTCCTAACGGATACGTGCGTCTTACGTCCCACATTGATTGCTGCGGTAACTTCACGCAGTGTTGCTTGTCTGGTAGCACTGACAACTCTACGCAGACGCTACTGCTCTCAGTCGTTAAGCTAAGGTCGTCGGCCACTGCGTCTTCTGTGGTGAGAGGTAACGCCTGAAGTTTAGTATTCTCAGCACCCTCTTCACAATGTGCATCTCAGGATATTGGATTCCCTAACGAATTCCGGATTAAGGAAAGGCAAACCTACGTTTCTAGCATTTGTCGACTTAGAGAAAGCGTTTGACAATGTTGACTGGAATACTCTCTTTCAAATTCTAAAGGTGGCAGGGGTAAAATACAGGGAGCGAAAGGCTATTTACAATTTGTACAGAAACCAGATGGCAGTTATTAGAGTCGAGGGACATGAAAGGGAAGCAGTGGTTGGGAAGGGAGTAAGACAGGGTTGTAGCC
Source organism: Schistocerca piceifrons (assembly GCF_021461385.2). NCBI lineage: Eukaryota > Metazoa > Arthropoda > Insecta > Orthoptera > Acrididae > Schistocerca > Schistocerca piceifrons. Next base: position 18,562,250 of record NC_060145.1, read on the forward strand.
TCTCCCCAATGTTATTCAATCTGTATATTGAGCAAGCAGTAAAGGAAACAAAAGAAATTTCGGAGTAGGTATTAAAATCCATGGAGAAGAAGTGAAAACTTTGAGGTTCGCCGATGACATTGTAATTCTGTCAGAGACAGCAAAGGACTTGGAAGAGCAGTCGAACGGAATGGATAGCGTCTTGAAAGGAGGATATAAGATGAACATCAACAAAAGCAAAACGAGGATAATGGAATGTCGTCAAATTAAGTCGGGTGATGCTGAGGGAATTTAATTAGGAAATGAGACACTTAAAGTAGTAAAGGAGTTTTGCTATTTGGGGAGCAAAATAACTGATGATGGTCGAAGTAGAGAGGATATAAAATGTAGACTGGCAATGGCAAGGAAAGCGTTTCTGAAGAAGAGAAATTTGTTAACATAGAATATAGATTTAAGTGTCAGGAAGTCATTTCTGAAAGTATTTGTATGGAGTGTAGCCATGTATGGAAGTGAAACATGGACGATAAATAGTTTGGACAAGAAGAGAATAGAAGCTTTCGAAATGTGGTGCTACAGAAGAATGCTGAAGATTAGATAGCTAGACCACATAACTAATGATGAAGTATTGAATAGAATTGGGGAGGAGATAAGTTTGTGGCACAACTTGACCCGAAGAAGGGATCGGTTGGTAGGACATGTTCTGAGGCATCAAAGGATCACCAATTTAGTATTGGAGGGCAGCGTGGAGGGTAAAAATCGTAGAGGGAGACCAAGAGACGAATACACTAAGCAGATTCAGAAGGACGTAGGTTGCAGTAGGTACTGGGAGATGAAGAAGCTTGCACAGGATAGAGTAGCATGGAGAGCTGCATCAAACCAGTCTCAGGACTGAAGACCACAACAACAACAACAACAACGATTTCCGAAATGAACGTCCCATGCGTCTAGCTGCAACTACCATTCCGTGTTCAAAGTCTGTTAATTCCGGTCGAGCGCTCATAATCAAGTCGGAAATCAGTTAATCAGTTAATAGAACAATAAAATATTGTTCATTTCAAGAAGGTACGTCTTATTATACACCCAGCGATATACTTCTTTTGTGATTTACTAATAAACACCAGCTTGAGAACAGTTCCGACGGGAGCGTTCAGTTCCAGTGAAATAGTTCGATGTTTTCTTCGGAGAAGAAGTCACTTCATGCATCATTCAAATCCACAATAGTACCTGGACATTTCTCAGAACTGAAAGCAATCTGACTGCTATGCAACAGAGCCCCGAAGAATATTTCTCGGTACTTTGGTTACCACTTTCAGCTCAACACGGTATCTGCAGCATCTGGAGCAGATTTCTACAACAGCGGAAGCGTGTAATCGCTATCAGTTTCACACATCGCCCTGTGTACGCTGTATGTATTCACCCACAAGAGTGAACATACAGTTACTCACACACATAGAAAGACAACACTAGGTGGTGTGGGGAAACATTTCAGTATAAAGATCCTGTAGAGCTAAACAGTAATTAGCCTAGTAAGAAAGGGAGTCTTTATATATGCCTACCGTTAGACAGGACACAATCCTGATACAACACTCATAGTGAACCTGCAATATAACTATGTTAGTAATTTAGTAATTAATGTTTCATTGTGTGTATATATGTCTAGTTTTCTAGAGTAACTACATTATGGTCCTTTGTATGTTTCATGCTAACTGAACGTGCGGGGGTATCTTGTGAAGAGAACGAGTACGCCGTCCCAGCAGCCGAGCAGAAACTTTAAAAAGGCCAGAACATTTGAATTACTGGCTTTCTTGAGCATTTATGCATTGTAGTGATCTTTCTTGTCTTAATTTTCGAAGTATAAATAGTCTTGTTACATTACTTTTACTAGAATTCCAGTATTTCAGTAGATATAGTAAGACAATATTTTATGTGTTAACTATGTACTGTGTTTGTGTCACATTGTAAAGTGTACATTAACAGTGTTAGGACATTAACATTTTTTGCGTGTGTAAAATTTAATAGTCACTTTTGTAGGACTTATTTAGAGGAGAAACTGTCAATTGCTCATTTACGTGGTGATAACTAGATCTATGTTCAAAGCCAATAAGCAAGCACGCATCACAATGCCACAAAATGAATTAAATAGTGTGAATGCATCGTCAACTAGTGCCACAGAATTTAATACCGCAGTAGTTAGCGATATGTCGATTACGGCTGAGCAACCAGCAGTCATTAATGCGCTCACGCCGTCGACGCAAACGGTTGCTAGTTCCGACATTCATATGTCGAAAGAAGTCCAGAGAAATATGCAGCAACCAACAAACAACATGAATTTCATCTCTGACACAGACGCGTGCGAAAACGAAATGACTGTACCGAAAATTGTGTCGGTACAATGCTCATCAAGCCCAGTGCAGTCGTCAATTGCTGAGAATACCGATTTGTTATCCCAGCTGATGTCAAGTTTGACTGTCATAACACAAGGGATTAAAGCATTGGAAACCACGCAATCCACGTTTACAAATGACATGAATCGTAGATTCCAAGTATTGGAGAGTGCGCAATTTAATTTGGCTCAGGAGCAATCTAATAAACTAAAGGAAATAAATGATAAGATTACCGAAAAATTCCAGAGTTTGGAAACAAAGCAGAGTCACTTGATTGCCAGTCAGGCACAACTCATAGTTACACAAGAACAACAGTATCAGGAATTAACAAACAAATACAAAGACATCTTATGTCGTCAAGATACACTAAATCATCAAGTGCAAGAAGTTATTCATGTACAGAACACTATTGCGCAAGACGTGAATATAATTAAGCACGATAACGAGCAAGCTGTCATTGAGCTTACTCTGAGGTTAGACAAACTCAGTCTCGAAGGCGAGAAACACATAGAGAAACTGTTCAATGAACATAAGATCGCATTCTCTACGGACATTGAAGATTGGGCGAAAGAGCAAACCGAGACAGTGCGAAATTATGTTGACAAAACCTTGAAAGAAACGATTTCTAACGTGCAAGTTAACAACGAAGCTGCACAAGAACAACTTAAAGCAGAAGTTAAAGAGATTAAGGAGAATATAGGAGATGAATTTCCTGCTTGAAAAGCAAAGATAGAAAATACATTAAAAGCATGCCAGCAGGGTCTAGTTAATACTAGAGGGGCACATACTACTTGCAGTTTATCAAAAGCAGATATTATTCCTGATGAAACCAGTGAAACCGAATCCATGCAACAATATCCATGTATTGGTGCATATTTACGTAATCAACCAGAAACAAATTATCGAGATTATCATTCACCGCGAAGTAGCCACCAGAATACACCTGTGACTATGAATGAAGAAAAAATGCTTAAATATCGTCAATTCCAGATATTTATTCCCGAAAGGAAGTCGATCAATCCCGTGGTATTTATCAAGCAATTTAAAGCGATATTGCCGCGAATGTGGACTGAGCAACAAAAAATTATGTATGTTGCAGGATTTATACATGGAGATGGATCGATGTGGGCGTCAGAAGCATCGGCTTGGTGTCAAGATTATGACCAATTTGAACGCGCTTTCCTGCACAAATACTGGAATTAGGGAGTACAAGAAAGACTACGTAAGGAAGTTTTTGACCCACAACCTTTTTCTTTCAAAAATGGATCTTTAAGAAAGTATTTCGAGAAGTATATAAATAAAAGCAAATACTGGAATGAACCAATCCCGACGCAGGATATCATTCGAATATTAAAGGGCAAACTTCCACTTGAAGTTAAGAAAAAACTTCTACATGTGCCTGAACAACATGTAGATGATTTTCTAGCCACATTGGATTCAATAGACATTCTTTTCGAAGAATCACGTGTGTGCTATAACCAACCAAGTTACCAACCTAACAAATACAATAGTAACAACAAACAGTATGGATACAAACCTTCTGCACACAATTCACCAAACCCACAGGTGAATTAATCCCAGAAAAACGTGAAATTTGGTAATGAAAATCCCGACCAGTGTAATCATGACCAACAATGTGAACAAACATATAAACGGAAATGGAGGAAGAATAATAAGAAGAGGAAAGGATACTATCAAGAAGGGAATTATCAGCAAAAACGCCGATATCAGCAACCAACCCAAGAATATCACAACCAACCACAAACTTCAGGTTGGGTACCAAATGCTAATGCAAATGAATGGTGAAAACAACCACCAATAATAACTGACGTAACGGAGCAGACATCTACTAATAATGGACAATCGTCAAACTAAACTCGACTGCCAGAAGCCCCGAAGATGCAGTCGAGGAAGTTTTCAGGGGCGAAAATTCAAGCGTCAATTTTTTTCGGTACAATGATGGCAGATTATTAATAGAAGAACTTCAGCAGGATATGATGCCTTGTCAAGAGGAACATATCACTGAACCTGTTCCGAAAATTCAGGCGGCAATTGAAGGCATTACTGTGCAAGTCACTTTAGATACAGGAGCAGCAGTAAATGTCGTTTCGGAGAAGTTATTTCAAAGAATACTTCAGAAAGCAAATCCACCGATTTTTCCTGTTCAATGTTGTAGAATTGTAGGTCCTACTGGTCATAAGTCTTCTCAGGTTAAAGTGCAGACTCAACTCCAGTTAGATATAGGAAATGTAGCTATAAATTGCACGTTCCTTGTAATGGAAAAATTGGTTGAGGACTGTATCCTGGGTATAGATGAATTTAGAGAGAGAAATTGGCATATCGATTTTTCTCTAGGCCGTGCCAGTTTTACAATAATGGATCAGAAACATCAAGTGAATCTTCTCAGGGAATATAGTACCCATGGAAAGTATTGTCAGGGACGAAAGCTGCAAATAAAGTGGATACATAGCAAACCTGCACGGTATTAGCAAATTAATTACTTGCAACCAGTTTTAAACCCTGAAGATATGGTATATGAAAAGGTGCAAGAACCTGAATATTTGCAACAACACCAAAGAAAGCAATTATATGATCTACAGGAATATCATGAAGTCTTTCAAGAAAGACCAGGTGTAATCAAGGGATACACATGCCATTTAGATGTGATACCACACCAAGTTTTCTGCCGTATTTTTTATCCAGTACCGTGGCACCAACGAAAGGCAGTTGATGCGGAAATCCACCAGATGCTTGAATGGGAACTGATCGAACCTTCGACGAGTCCATACTGTAGTCCGCTTCATGTCGTCTCGAAAAAAGGAGGAAAAGTTCGTCTCGTGCTAGACGCACGGCAGATAAATAAGATTATCGTGCCCATGCGAACTCATCCGGAAAATATCGATGAGCTAATTCAAAAGTTCGAGGGGATAAAATACTTAACAAATATTGATCTGAGTAGTTCATTTTGGCAACTGGCTCTAGACGAACCATCAAAAAAGTACACCGCGTTTCTACATGCAGGTAGAAGCTATCAATTTAAGGTTTTACCTTTCGGGCTAAACGTGAGCTCAGGAGTTTTTATAAATGCTCTAGATTATGCAATGGGACCTGCACTTCGAAGCAATTTAACTTTGTTTGTGGACGACATGCTCATAGCTACGACCACATGGAAGGAGCACGTTGATTTATTGAGAAGAGTGTTAGAACGTTTTAAGGAAGCAGGCATAACCGCAAATCTGCAAAAGTCCCATTTTGCTCGAGATAAAATCAAATTTTTGGGTCATCTTATAAATGGAAAAGGCATCTTACCGGACTCCGAGAAGCTAAAGGCAATCAAAAACTTTGCAGTTCCAACAACAAAAAGACAGTTAAAGGGCTTCCTCGGAGTTGTCTCTTTTTTCAGGCGTTTCATTCGCGACCACTCTATTAATGCAGAACCGTTGTACAGCTTGTTGCGCAAAAATACTCCGTGGGTGTGGACGCAACAATGTCAGAATGCATTTGAAGCAATAAAACATGCCTTAGTCAATTCACAAATATTATATCATCCAGATATGAGCCAAGAATTCGGTTTAATGGCAGATGCTTCGGAAATTGGAATAGGTTCATGCCTCTTCCAAGTAAAGATGATAGATAGGAAATCAACTTTCTGTCCAATAGCTTTTGCTAGCCGACTCTTAACTGCTTGTGAAAGAACATATACGACTACCGAAAGGGAAGCATTGGCCGTAGTCTGGTCATTTAAGAAATTTTACTATTACTTATACGGAGCGAAGACAACAGTATACTGTGACCACAAAGCATTAAGTTTTTTTCAAACATGTAAATTATTACATCCAAAATTAGCAAGATGGACGCTCTCACTCCAAGAGTTTCAATTTGAAATTAAATACATAAGCGGACAGGATAATTTCATCGCTGATGCACTGTCTAGAATGCCAGATGGAGATTTGTCAACTATCAACATCACGGACAATCCGTCCGAATTTAATGTTCTTATAATGACTGATAGAATATATAGGAAACATTTTCTTGACATGTGTAAGAACATGGTAAAACTACAGAATGAAGATCCTCGTTGGCATTCAATAAAGGAAACTTTAGCAAAGCCTGGAAACGATGATCTGAAGAGACTGTACAAAGTTGAGGACGACGTCTTATTTTTCAAAGGGCATCTTGATTCAGATAATTGGAAGGTGCGTATTCCCGAGAAGAATGAGAATGACTTAATTTTGCACACGCACATCACTTGGGGACATTTTGGAGTATTAAAGTGTGCTCGGAAGATTCAAGCATATTGCTACTTCCCAAACATTCGCAGGAAAGTACACAGACAGTTAAGGAAATGTAAAATTTGTCAGCTAGCCAAACCAGGAAATTTTTGTGTGAAAGATTTCCTACATCCTATTATGCCCACTAAACCGCTGTCAGTCATTTCGGTCGACGTCTGTGGTCCTCTACCATCATCAAGGGGAGGATGCAAATATATTGTAGCTTTTCTTGATATATTCACTAAGTATGTCAAACTTTATCCATTAAAATCAGCTACTGCTGCATCCATAGCCAAGAAGCTGGTCAAGGATTATATAGTCAAGGTAGGCAAACCAGATGCTATTCTTTCTGACAATAGGTCAATGTTCACTGGATTTCGTTGGAGGCAAACATTAGCCAGTTGTGGTATAAAACAAATTCTAACATCAGTGTACCACCCTTCGGCGAATCCCGTGGAACGAATTTTTCGTGAATTAAACCGGTTCATGAGAACATATTGCCACAACCAGCAACCCAAATGGATCGATTATCTTCACGATTTTCAGGAAATTGTAAACAATATGCCACATACTACAGCAGAATACACCCCATACGAACTGATGTTTGGAAAACAGGAACAGAATGACTGGATTCGACCAATTCCTAAAGTAGCTATTAACAAAATAGACCTACAAAATAAAGTACGACAATCCTTACTCAATATAATCGAAAAGGCAAGAAAAAGGAAACTATATTTTGACAATCGACTTGGAAAAATAAAAACATATTAAGTGAAAGACCAAGTTTTAGTAAAAACTCATCCTAAGGCTTCACTTATACAGAGGAAGAACACAAAATGGCAATTATTGTATCAAGGACCATTTGTGATTACCAAAATACCCCATCCAGGAACTTGTGTTTTGAAGGATGTGAAGAATGGAAAGGTGAAAGGAATGTATCTTCATTACTTGTTAAAGCAATTTCATGATGACTGAAGATTCTGAAGATTGAAGATACTATTCTTATCAAATAATATTGATTACAGAATTTTCATTAAACCTATCAATCATACTTAAGATAGTTTCTTTGTTTTTGCAATTTAGTAGTTAGTTTTTCCTTTCAGGCATAATGTACGAGAGATATGCAGACATTATGTATTTGTTTTCCACTGTAAAGATAAGTTTTCTTTTCAGTATGCAGAAAATTTAGCTATAGTATGAATGATTTCTTTTAAACTTTTTTTTATTTAGTTGATAGTAACTTCAATCAGGTTTCACAATGCATCATCACCATGGGTTAGTGACTCAAATGAATCTGTTCTATGGCAAGATATTTTTTCTTATGCCAATTTAACAATGTCAGTGTATGTTTGTATTTGCTTTTTTACTCGCTGAGCTGAAGTCATGCTATTCGGAAGGGGTAACCCGTTCTCAGTTTTAAAAGGACGCCTATTACTTTGTTTCAATCATTTGTGATGAACATTGTCTATATAATTGTACTATTGTTGTAACATACCTGTGTATGTAAATTATGTTATGTCAATTGTTGCTCGCGAAGTTACCAACTGAGCGAATGCCTTTCAGTTATAAGCACATCAACAACTGTTTAAGTCCATCTGAAAGATGACGAGCATAAGTTGACACGGCAGCACCAGTTGGATTTGTGTATAGTGCATTCTAGGGTTGTTAATAGAAATGAAGAACACCTTACGACTTCCGAATATTTCGAATTCAGGGCAGAGAATTAGGAAGAACTTTAGATTAGATTCTATTTCAGCTCAGCATAGATCAAACACCTTTTCCACGGAACTTACACTGACTCTTATTTTCATGTTAACCATATGCGGAAAACCATAATACCCACCAGGAGACGGTGAAATGGGAATAGAACTCAATCAGTTACCCGGAGATGACAGATAGAAGGGAATCCCAGATGGACGTAAACCAACGCGTCGACGGTTCACATCAAGACACAGAAGATTAACAGTGTTGTGTTTCTATTGTGAACAGTGTTTAAATTCATTCAAAAAAAAAATACATATTGTAAATATTTTTTTTTTCCATTGTAATTCAATTAATTTTCTTTGCAGATGAGAAATACGAGGATGGTAAATCTATCCCGAGGTTTTCCTTGGTTTTCCTTTGTGGGGCTTGGCCGAATGGCTAGATTATCCGTTTGAGACATCCCAAGGCGAGTGACAGAAGCTTTGAGTGATGATGAAAAAGGTTTCTGATCACATCTCACGCCATCCTCGACAAATGAATAAAAGCAAGCATCTAAACTAAGCATATAAGCTGCATCAGGAATTTTCAAGCAGCACAGGCTTTGTCAGCAGTATATGCGCCCAAATCTATAATTTCCATTTAGATAGTCATTGACTAATACCAAAATATCATAAGAAATACAGTGGACATTAATACTCTAGTGGACATTAATACAGCGTCATAAACAATCACCGATATAGTGTTGTGTGAACGCTCGTGTTTGTTTTTGCCCAAAAACGTTCGTCCACAAGAGGGGCATATATGATGTACCATGCAGCGTAACTTGCTGTGACAGTGCGAGAGAGAGACAAAGATATTGTTTATTACTCTGTGGCGGACAGTGCTCACATAATTATTCTTAGGATATAGAGTTTTTTGTTCTTGTGAAGAGTAATTTTTTAGGAGAGGAGAGCCATTCTTGTGATGTAAAAAATCGACGCCATTGCGAGTTTTTGATTCACATTGTAAAATATGTGTGTATATGGAAGGAAATCAGTTAATAGAACAATAAAATATTGTTCATTTCAAGAAGGTACGTGTTATTATACACCCAGCGATATACTTCTTTTCTGATTTACTAATAAACACCGGCTTGAGAACAGTTCCGACGGGAGCGTTCAGTTCCAGTGAAATAGTTCGATGTTTTCTTCGGAGAAGAAGTCACTTCATGGATCATTCAAATCCACAATAGTACCTGGACATTTCTCAGAACTGAAAGCAATCTGATTGCTATGCAACAGAGCCCCGAAGAATATTTCTCGGTACTTTGGTTACCACTTTCAGCTCAACACGGTATCTGCAGCATCTGGAGCAGATTTCTACAACAGCGGAAGCGTGTAATCGCTATCAGTTTCACACATCGCCCTGTGTACGCTGTATGTGTTTACCCACAACAGTGAACATACAGTTACTCACACACATAGAAAGACAATACTAGGTGGTGTGGGGAAACATTTCAGTATAAAGATCCTGTAGAGCTAAACAGTAATTAGCCTATTAGCAATAGTGGTAAACTTTTAATCTTTTTTTTTTTCAAAGGAGTCTTTATAGCCCGTTCGGTTAGCAGTCCGGCGCGCTGACTGTGCAGCTACCGAGGCGGCCGGTATTCAACCTGGTCAGACTAGCACGGGCCATCAGGACGAATCCCATCAAAGCCGGAACTGAAAAATAAGCTGAAGGTGTTTCATATTTGAGGCTGTTATCATTACTTCATAAAGGCAATGTAATAGAATGGATACTTCCCATCCCTCAGGTAGTCCTTTTTGTATCAAGCGTCACAGAAAAAAATAACTGGTTGTTGTTTTGCTGCTTTGACTAGAGCCTTGACTAGAGCCTATTACTGTCATATTATTTTGCTTATTCATACTTTTTATAATATGACACGTTTTAACGTAGTACAATGTATAGTTTTACACTCACAACTCTAGATTCGCTACACTAACATTGTATCGATTGAGTGTTTTCATATATTCTGACTTTGGTAACACAGTTTCCTTCCATGCTCGCCAAAAACATGTTTTTTCTTGCCTGTAGACTAGTACGTTTGTTATGAAGGCTCTTGATGTTTACTGGCGATGTTCTTTTCTCTTTTTAAGAACAATTATTGCCATTGTACCATGTCACTTCACTCTTTTACACGTAATTTATGTTGTGTTGGGCGGATTATAATAGCCTCTCCTGTATTGTGTAGTATGTTGGGTTACAAGCACCTGCAAATGTACACATGCAGCCGACAAAAGACCTGCCCTAAGCCATACGTCTGTGCTGTTTGTTTTCATGTTGAGAGACACTGCAGAGTCCAGCTCTTGTGGAACTACTGCGTTTTTTCTTAAACTGCTGGGTGCAACTGAACCTACTGTCTCTTTACTTATTTTTATCATTTCAACACTGACCTACAGCATTTTCCCTGACAAATACAACTCAAACTTATTCTACTCATTTATTGCCCACAATATACATACGCAACGCAATCTGACTGCAAATAATTAACACAAAAGAATGGCCCTGAATCAGAAGAAATCCTAACAATAACCCATACATTTCGTAAGTCAATTACCTCACAGAAAATCTTCATGACACGAGCTACAGCAAATATAGAAGTCAGCCAGCAAAATAAGAAGATTCTAACTACTGTGGGCTCTAACTACTAACAGGCATGTGGTTAGCAAAGGAAAGATTTGATTTTTTTTCAGAGTAAATAATGTTTTTAGCAGATTTTACCTTAATCATGTGGCATCCAGTTCCAAAAATTATATAATCGTCAACAATTCCATTATCCGAGCATTAGCAGGCACATCAATCGTCATTTTACAATCCATGTCCAACCAATTAAATCTCCAAGACGGACACACGTCCAAACTGTCCGCTCGCTCCAACACCGCTCACCCCCCTCCATCACTGCTACCTAATAACTCCCTACTGCAAGTCCTGTGTTAAAAGTGCTGTGCTGTTTGTCACTTGGTTGTGGAGTGGTCTGGTGTCTAGCTGGTGCACTTCGGATGGGCTCTTTCTAACTACGCTGCGGTGGTATTTAGAACTCATTCTATCGTAAGGCATGGATGAGAACCCCACGCTACGGAGACTGTTTACGTGAATGAGATTTTCACTCTGCATCGGAGTGTACACTGACGTGAAAGCTCCTGGCAGATTAAATCCGAGACTCTAACTCGGCACCTTGGCCTTTCGCGGGCAAGCGCTCTATCGACTGAGCTAGCCAAGCGTGACTTACGACCTGTCCTCACAGCTTTACTTCCGGAACTACCTCGTGTCCTTCAAATGTCGCGAGTTCCAGTCTCTATCCATATACCAGGAAGTTCCAGACTGTTTTCATGTCTACCAAACCATTCGCTGAGCTCCTACATGCTTGTGAGTATTGTAATGTAACCAAGTTTCTAAATGTTCTACCTTGAAAGGGTAGCTATTTTTACTAATATACTGTGCGTCTCTGTCAGGTTATGACGGAAGGCACTTGAAACGTTAAGTAAAGGTAACACTTGTAAGGTAAATGGAATTACCTCTTGACGCTGGCTGAGGTGCTGGTAACTCTCTCTCTCTCTGGCACGCCTCTTCTTACAGCAGGTTCAAATGATTCAAATGGCTCTGAGCACTATGGGACTTAACATCTGTGGTCATCAGTCCCCTAGAACTTAGAACTACTTAAACCTAACTAACCTAAGGACATCACACACATCCATGCCCGAGGCAGGATTCGAACCTGCGACCGTAGCAGTCGCGCGGTTCCGGACTGAGCGCCTAGAACCGCTCGGCCACCGCGGCCGGCTCTTACAGCAGGTATCGACTGCAGGCTGTCCCTTTCCTCTGCCCCGTGCCTCTTCGTTCACCAGTTGCTAATTTCGTCCACTTTTAACATCATCCAGCATTCCAGTATTCTTACTTCTGTAACTCTCTTCACTACAATTTTTCGTTAGATGACCCTTCGTTACAGGCAATTTATAAGCAAGTATCTGGTAAATCCGGCATTCCCAAGGTATTCACTGTGCTAGTTTTCTTCTAGAAATGAAAACAAAAAAATGAACTGTGTTTGTAGTGAAGTATCGAAAAAATTTCGTTTCCATGTAGCCGTGTTCGGACGCTTGTCTTCGGGAAGGCGTTTAACGGCAGAGCGGCGCTTAGCGGAAAAGCTGATCGTTTTCCTCGAGTTGCGTAACCTGACGAGTGACATTCCTGGCGCAAGTGCGGGAAAGTCGGCGCCCCTTACAGTACAGTGCAGTGCAGCGCAGGACTCTCACCCGTGGGGACTGCCCGGCCATCACGTCACCCGCCGACGTCTTCCTGGAAGGCGCGCTGCTTGCCGCGACTGTTGGTGAGGCAGGCGTCTGTGGGACGAAGAGGCGCTGAAAAGGATCATACACTACCCTAACAGGCGTATTTATAAAGTCTGCCGACGGAGCTATTGCTTTCACCCCCACCTGTATAAAACCCGCCTGTTGCTGTCTTTAGTTACGTTCAGAACGCAACGGGAATTACACGCCATAGCTTGCAGCATGCGAATTCACGTGTAATTTTATTCTTGCTTGGTCAAAACATACACACTTGACAGCTTTTACAAATATTGTAATGGTTCTCGATATCTCCCGTTTATTTACTTATCTGGTGAGCATTGTCTGGCCGTAACCAGTAACTGCATTTGAGCATTTTGGAAACGCTATCATGGTTGTCGATGCAAGAAAATAAAAGGTGTATGGTCTTCCAGAGGGCATACCGGGTCGTGCTTATTTGATCAGACTGTCACAGGCTCCAGTGACTTAGCACTGTTGCACGTCATCACTACTGGTCTTAACGACGGTGTTAACCATGGTGGTTGTTACTGCCAACAGGGTGTAAGACGTATGCATTGCCGGCGATGGGCGAGGCATGGCAGAGTCTCTGACCAGAGAGTAGTATGTAGTTAGTTGTTGCTTGTCGCGAGTCGGCGCCAGTCAGTAGTCAGTCGGCTGTAGTCTTCTGTCTTGAGTACTCGGCGGTCGGCGCGTGCCTGCGCGTGTCGGCAGTCTGCTCTGGTCGGGACTCTGGACGATGAGTATTATTGTAGAAGGTAAAGAAGCAGCCTTGCGCACATCTACGAGGGCTATCCACAAAGTACATTACGTTTTGGAATTAAAAGTAAATAAAGTATTGGAAAATTTTTATATTATATACAGATGAAAGCCACACTTAAATATTACTTTTCTACATAGTTGCCATTTAAATTAAGGCACTTATCGTACCGATGGACGAGCTTGGACATTCCTTAGTCGTAAAATTCGGCCACCTGCGCCTTCAACCACGTGGTTACCTCTTCTTGAAGCTGTACGTCGTCATCAAAACGCTGCATAGCCAACCACTTCTTCATTGCTGGGAATAAGTGGAAGTCGCTCGGTGCCAGGTCGGGACTGTACGGCGGATGAGGAAACAACTCCCACTTAAAAGATTCGAGAACTTCACGAGTGGCATTTGCCGTGTGGGCCCGGGCGTTGTCGTGAATCAGCAAGATCTTTGAGCCCAACTTTCCCCTGCGCTTGTTTTGTATTGCTCTTCTGAGGTTGTGCAGAGTTTGGCAATACCTTTGAGAGTTTATTGTAGTGCTTCTTTCCAGGAAATACACAAAAATCACACCTTTTCTGTCCCAAAAGACAGTCATTACGTGGTTGAAGGCGCAGGCGGCCGAATTTTACGACGAAGGAATTTCCAAACTCGTCCATCGCTACGATAAGTGCCTTAATTTAAATGGCAACTATGTAGAAAAGTAGTATTTAAGTGTGGCTTTCATCTGTATATAATTAAAAAAAATTTCAATACTTTATTTATTTTTAATTCCAAAACGTAATGTACTTTGTGGATAGCCCTCGTAGTAATGTATATTAACTGTCATTAACTTCTCTTAAAAATGCCGCAATAATAATTTTCATAATATAAAGTAATTTTTAAAGAAAAGCATTCATTTCAATTTAAAGAATATTTCTAATGCATGATAATTCCTTCCAAGAATCAGAAAAAATATTGGCCAGCATTGCACGAAACTGTGCCGAAAAATATCTACATAGAGCAGATATATTTGCAGTTTTTATTGAGGTAAGAATTTTTCCTTTTTTTTATTCAGAATACAGGGCCGAGGCGCAGCGCTGCTGCCGTCATAAAATTTACCAGGTTACTGAATTTTTTTTAAAAATTATTTCCGGATTTACGAATTGAATTTTGTGGTTACATTAAATGTGAATACATTCTGCACGGAGATTATAAATGGGAGCCAATTTTGTTAAGAGATTACATTAAAATTAATTTTGTTCAGAGGTTACAATACTTTAAAAATTCATTTAATTATTATTTTTGTGGGAGGATACGCTTGGTTCACGGTTCAGGGTTTCTTATAAAAATATTTTCTTGTGGGGGATTTACACTTGGCTCATGGCTCATTTTTAATCATTTAAATGATCGTGTGGGGAGGTTACAAGGGTGTGGCAGCACGTCGATTTCAGTGAGCTTTTAAGGTGATTTGTGTAGCGCACATTTTCTGCGAGATTGATACGATGAAGTGCTGTGCTGGTCTCAGATCGGCCTTGGAAATCTCCCACGTTTCAGCTTGGTGGAGCTCTAGAGAATACAGTTTAGACTGCAAAACCAAGAAGACTATATGACTCGTCGTATGTGCTTAAATTGCGCAGATTGTATTGAGATGCCCTGCATAACAGCGCGAGAGGGGCTCTTTAAACAATAGTTTTAACTTATTACCGTCACTTTCATTTACTTTCCTACCACGTTATAGGAGTATCAATACTACTTCATGTACAAGGTACACTCAGTCACCAGACCATTAGTGCTCTTGCCTTTACTACTGTCTTTACCAGTTTTAATGATATACATGTACTTATTCTATTTTGAAGTTCGCTACTTCAACTGTGGCCCTCAATTTCATTCTACGCACCATGCAACATTTTTTTTACATCGAACAGAACAGATGCTTTTTATCTCATGTTTCACTTCCTAATCAATGACGCATAAGACTTAGTCACGATAGTAAAATATTCCCCTATTTATACTGTATTAAAATACATAGTGATATAAAATACTACATTCTAATAAGGGAACTTCATCAACTCGACCTCATACTTGCTTGAGACGAAAACAAATGAGCTGCATAACAATCCCAGCAAGAATTCGCGCCTTTATGCAAGTACGGCACCTCTCAACACACAGTTTACATTCGCGCACTCGGGCTGCTTGTCACGCGCCACACTTCACTGCGACCGCGTAATGCCCGGAGTTCAGCAAGAGGTTTTGTGCTCGTGATGTCGGTGAACCGGCAAGCTGTCGCGTGACACCCCCGGGAGCGGTATGGAAAGACGGATAAAGTGCAGCGATTGAATGTCAAAGAACAAGAACTGTTGAAAGTCCTCACCGGTCAGCATCAACATCTGCGGTTGGACGAACTTCTGTACACGGTAAACGTAAGCACATGGCGCTTTCTTTATGATTTTCCGTACATCTTTCATCTTCGTTGCAGACACCATAGACAACTGCACGGATGAAGACGTGCTAGATACAGGAGACAACAGTGTGTCGACGTTCGGTGCATGTCTACAAGAGGGTGGCGATGGCGATGGTGAAGCTGCCATTTCACCGCCGCCGCACTTTCGCTGCTTCGACGGGGCTGCGGCGTGCAAACGACGACGGCAGTGGCGGTGTAGGCTGCGCTGACGACGTAAAGCCGTCGAATACCACTGTGCCCTTGTCGGTAACAGAGGAACATATGCAACGGGTCTTTGCCTTTTTGGAAAAGTGGAAAAAAGGAACATATAACTTGTCAATACCTCCAAGAAGACTTTTAAATTATTAAAACAGAAAAGGGATCGGTACGTTTGGAATAAGTACGTCGAAAACCGAGGTACGCAACGGCAAAAACTGGCAAAAGTAAATACAGTGTGTTCTAGATATATCAATGCATAGTGGGATAAGTTCACGATCCGCGACGTTAACGTGCGGCAGTGGGGTCTTCCAGCAACAGTGGAGGTGGGCCTAAATAATTCCATGGTATCTGCTGGGTGCGCTTAGGCCTTCAAGAAGAAATACGGTATTGTGTCACAAAAGATAAACCACGTCACAACAACAAAAAAGCAGCGTAACGAAACAGCAATAATTACAGCCTATGAAAAATCCGTCGCCGATACCAGAGACAGCAAAGGACTTGGAAGAGCAGTCGAACGGAATGGACAGTGTCTTCAAAGGGGCATATAATATGAACTACAACAAAAGCAAAACCACCATAACTGAATCTAGTCGAATTAAATCAGGCGATGCTGAGGGCATTAGGAAATGAGACACTTAAAGTAGTAGATGAGTTTTGCTATTTGGGGAGCAAAATAACCGATGACTGTCGAAGTAGAGAGGATATTTATTAACATAAAGTATAGAATTAAGTGTCAGGAAGTTTTTTTGAAAGTATTTGTATAAAGTGTAGCCATGTATGAATGTGAAACATGGACGACAAATAGTTTAGACAAGAAGGGAATAGAAGCTTTCGAAATGTGGTGCTACGAAAAAATGCTGAAGATTAGATGGGTACATCACGTAACTAATGAAGAAGTACTGAATAGAATTGGGGACTAGAGGAATTTGTGGCGCAACTTGACTATAAGAACGGATCCATTGGTACGACATGTTCTGAGGCATCAAGGGATCACAAATTTAGCATTGGAGGGCAGTGTGGAGGGTAAAAGTCGTAGAGGGAGACCAAGAGATGAATACACTAAGCAGATTCAGAAGGATGTAGGCTGCAGTACGTACTGGGAGATGAAGAAGCTTGCACAGGATAGAGTAGCATGGAGAGCTGCATCAAACCAGTCTCTGGACTGAAGACCACAACAACAACAAGACACTTTAAGGAAGAGGTCGGTAAACAGTATGTTTAAAACATGGATCGGAGTGGGTTTAATTTAAAAACGACGTCTGGTCGATCGCTTGCGAAGAAAGGGACAAAAGTTGTCGCCACAATCGTACTGTCACACTGTAACACGACTCATAGGTGCACAACAATGGCAACGATATCTGCAGATGGTCACTCGCAGTCTCCTATGTTTATCGTTTCAAAAGAGCCTACCGGATAGTCTGGGCCGCGTGTCAAATGAGATTTGTTTCACGCGGATTTCTACTAGCCCTCGTCTTTTTACCTACTTGATCCTCGACTGCCTTCACTATTTCAGCTCTCAAAGCTACCCATTTTTCTTCTAGTGTATTTCTTTCCCCCGTACTTGGGAATTGTTCCCTAATGCTCTGTCTGAAACTCTGTACAACCTCTGGTTCTTTAAGTTTATCCAGGTCCCATCTCCTTAAATTACAGCCTTTTTGCGGTTTCTTCAGTTTTAATCTACACTTTATAACCAATAGGGTTCACGTCTGCCCTTGAAGATGTCTTACAATTTAAAACCTGGTTCCTAAATCTGTCCTACCATTACATAATCTACCTGAAACCTTCCAGTGTCTCCACGCCTTTTTCACGTATACAACCTTCGTTCATAATTCTTTAACGAAGTGTTAGCTACGATTAAGTTATGCTCTGTGCAAAATTCGACGAGGCGGCTTCCCTTTCCTTTCTTATCCCCATTCTATATTCACCTACTACTTTTCCTTCTCTTTCTTTTCCTACTATCGAATTCCAGTCCCCCATGACTATTAAATTTTCGTCTCCCTTCCCTATGTGAATAATTTCTTTTATCTCATTATACATTTCTTCAATCTCTTCGTCATCTGCGGAGTTAATTGGCATATAAACTTGTACTACTGTGGTAGGTGTGGGCTTCGTGTCTATCTTCGCCACAATAATGCGTTCACTATGCTATTTGAAGTAGCTTACCAGTGCTCCTACTTTTTTATTCATTATTAACCCCACTCCTGCATTACCCCTATTTGATTTTGTGTTTATAACCCTGCATTCACCTGACGAGAAGTCTTATTCCTCCCGCCACCAAACTTCACTAATTCCCACTATATCTAACTTCAACCTATCCATTTCCCTTTTTAAATTTTCTAACCTATCTGCCCGATTAAGGGATCTGATATTCCACCCTCCGATCCGTAGGACACCTGATAACGTCGTCCTCCTGAGTAGTCCCCGCCCGGAGATCCGAATGGGGGACTATTTTACCTCCGGAGTATTTTACCCAAGAGGACGCCGTCATCATTTAAGCATATAGTAAAGCTGCATGTTCTTGGGAAAATTACGGCTGTAGTTCCCCCTTGCTTTGAGCCGTTCGCAATACCAGCACAGCAAGGCCGTTTTGGTTAGTGTTGCAAGGCGAGATAAGTTAGTCATCAAAACTGTTGCTCCTCCAAGTGCCCCTCTTCAGGAACCACACGTTTGTCTGGTCTCTCAACAGATACCCTACCGTTGTGGTTGCACCTACGTTATGGCTATCCGTATTGATGAGACACGCAAACCTCCCCGCCAATGGCAAGATCCATGGCTCATGGGGGGTGGGGGGGGACACAGTAAGTTACTGTAACACAAACCGGCCGCGTGATGATCAACTCCTGAATCAATGGCAGTCAATTCAAAAGCTCCGGTGCGGATTTCCGCCCTGCGCTTGGCTTCACGCGCACCGGCCGCACTGTGCGAATTGAAGATTCCACAATATATACGAAGATTTACGAGAGCTGCATCATCAGATTGTTCGCTGTGTATACTGTACGGAAGTACGAGCCTTGGACGACCGTAAGGAAAGGGAGGAATGCTTGAACAAAATTTGCATAAGATTTAATGAAAGGAATCTCGCTTTAACTGTGGCTAATAGACGGCAGTGATTTTAGTAGAGAGAAATAATCTATGATGTCGCAGTATTGCACGAGATAAGCGGCTGAACGTATTGAGCACGACGAACCGCTTAAATACTTCGGGATTCTACTAACACCCATCTCAGAAATGAGACATGTATACAAATTCTGCAATAGGTTAGGCGAATGAATGGCTCGGATTTCCTGAAAGGCTTGTAGCAAACTGCCCATCATCTATAGAGAAAATCGCCTGGAAGACGTTGGTTCGACAGATTCTAGGGGAATGCTGGAGCGTATGAAGCCCTCAAGTCGACATGAGAACAGATATGCAACAAAATGAGACACACGCTGGTCTGGTAGGGTCGTAATATGTAGGTGAAGCCGACATAAATGTGTAACAGAAGTGCTTATTCGAGTGTGCAACAGACTTCCTCGTGGAAGTTAAATGGATGGCTTAAGAAGGAAAGCGACGTCGATGTTGTGAGAGACTCTGTCGTAAGCTTAGAAAACCGTTTGCTATAGGAAGAGTTTACCAGTATTGTATATCTCACGTATAGATCATGATGTTAAGGTAAGAGAGATAAGGGCGTGTATTGAGGAATTTCGACAGTCGGTTTCCGACTCGCTTAATACTCGAATAGACTAACACAGAAATCGACCATATTGGTAGCAACTATCCTTCGAAACGAACAGTACAGAATGTACTACACGGTGCATAACAATTAAAACCGTAAACTGACACGGCTGAAAGGATATGACAACAGAAGCAAAACAGTTACAATAAACACAGCGGCCTCAAATGACCCGATCGCGAGGTAATGGCGAATAAGTCTCCACTGACGTCGATATTAAATATTGTCCTAGCTACCATAAATGTATCTAAAATACAAACTTTTGATTGAGTTCCCATCTAATGTGTGCTCAGATTTCAGTGACGGCTAACCTTAACATCATCTACTACAATACTCCTTCAGCACGCTACGTGTTACCATCTGCTGTACGCACGTTCCTGTTACACTTGTCGTCTTCGCATTTGGATTCAATGCTGCACTCGTTTGTGTCCTGAGTTATGAAAGCTTCTAAACAATCGCCGGATTATCCCGTAAACCTTGATAACGCTGTGCAGCCCGATGTTCCAGTTCTTCAACCGTATCAACGTAAGTGTTGCACACTTTACTTCCGAGATGGCACAACACACAAAACTCAAAACATTGAGGGAAGGTGACCTTGCTGGCCAAGAGTACAGGCCCCGCTCATCCTATCCATCTCGGTCGACATTGGAGAGTTAGATTTCGCCATACATCGGCAGAAAAATGTGCCGGTGCAATACCATTCACGTACCACCGAACGAACGGTCATGGGTGAAATTGGAGACCAGTTACATTAGACGGACACTAAGCTGAAACGTTTGCATTTCGAACACATTTGTACTAACATACTTCATACTGAAGTCAATGAGGGTCGTAACTACTCATACAATGATCGCTCTTCTGAAGCACAACTGGCTTTTTCTTCACACGAAGCAATGAGTGCCATCGACAGGCGATGTCAAATAGATTCAATATTTCTCGGTTGCCAGAAGGCTTTTGACACCGTTCTTCGGAAGCAGCGTCTAATCAAATTGCGTGCCTAAGGCGTATGGTCTCAGTTGTTCGACTGGATTCGTGATTTACTATCAGAAAGGACACAGTTCGTAGTAACTGACGGTAAATCGTAGAATAAAACAGAAGTGATATCTGGTGTTCCCCAAGGAAGTGTTACAGGCTCTCTGCTCTTCGTAATCTGTTATTGAATTATTGAACTATATGAAATAAAATCGTCATAACGTGTGAACGGTTTGCGTTGTGTCGTTCAAACAGCACGGTTGGCCCCGGGGCATGATGGGAATTGTTATGCGCAAGCACGGTTTGGTTTAGCGACGAAGCTCACTTTCATTTGGATGGGCTCGTCAATAAGCAGAAAAGGCGCATTTGGAGGACTGAAAATCCGTATTTTGCGATCGAAAAGTTTCTTCACCCTCAATGGGTGACTGTGTGGTGTGCAGTGTCAAGTCACGGAATAATCGGAGCGACATTCCTTGATGGCACGCTGACTACCGAACGATACGTGAAGGTTTTGGAAGATGATCTTGTCCTCATTATCCAAATTGACCCTGATTTCGACGAGATGTGGTTCATGAGAGACAGAGCTCGATCCCAGCAAAGTAGGAGAGTGTTTGTTGTCCGCCGGCCGGAGTGGCCGAGCGGTTTTAGGCGCTACAGTCTGGAACCGCGCGACCGCTACGGTCGCAGGTTCGAATCCTGCCTCGGGCACGGATGTGTGTGTTGTCCTTAGGTTAGTTAGGTTTAAGTAGTTCTAAGTTCTAGGGGACTGATGACCTCAGCAGTGAAGTCCCATAGTTCTCAGAGCCATTTGTTTGATGTCCTGGAGGAGTGCTTTGGGGACAGCATTCTGGCTATGAGGTACCAGGAGGCCACTGGCGTGGGCCTCGGTTGGCCGCCATATTCTCTGGATCTGAACACATCCGACTCCTTTTTGTTGGGCTGTATTGAAGACAAGGTGTACAGCGTTAACCCCAAAACCATTCCTGAGCTGAAAACAGGCATTCAGGAGGTCATCGACAGCATCGAAGTTCCGACACTTCAGCGGGTCGTGCAGAATTTCGTTATTCGTGTGCGCCACATCACCGCCAATGATGACAGGCGTACCCCAAATCCGAATATCTGTAGTGACGTTTACATTTTGAATAAAGTGTGTACACGCCGTTGTTTGTAACTAAGTTAAGATTTTCTTTTTTCATATGGTTCAATAATTGTGACCCTGGAAACGAATCAAGAGACAACCTGAGTTGCCCTCTTTAGACTGTTCGCAGATGATGCTCTCGTCTACCGCCTAGTAAAGTCACTAGAAAATCAAAACTAATTGTAAAATGATTTGCAGAAGAATTTGTATAGTAGGAAACGAGGCAATAAACTCTAAACAAAAACAAATGTGCCGTCAATACTACTAAGTGGAATGTGTTAAATTTTGTGTATTCGATAAATCGCACTAATTTAGGGACTGTCAATACAACTAAGCTCCTAGGGATTATAAATAGGAACAGCTTAAACTGGAACGATCACAGAGGTAGTGTTGTGAGCCACGCGAACCGAAGACTGCGTTCCACTGAGAGATCCCTCAAAAGATTCGACAAATGCACTGAAGAGACTGCCTACAATACGCTTGTCCTTCCTCTTTTGAGTACTGCTGCGTTGTACGAGATACATACCAGGTAGGCTTGACGGAGCACATCGAAACTGTTCTGAGAACGGCAGCTCGTTTTGTATTGTCGGTAAATGTGGGAGGAGGGGGTGGGGATGTGAGGGGGGAGAGTGTGTCGAGGATGTGAAACACGAACTGGGGTGTCAATCATTGCTACGCTGCCGGGACTGTGCCCCAGTGTACACCATACTGTAAATACTGGGTGATTCAAAAAGAATACCACAACTTTAGGATTTTAAAACTCTGCAACGACAAAAGGCAGAGCTAAGCACTATCTGTCGGCGAATTAAGGGAGCTATAAAGTTTCATTTAGTTGTACATTTGTTCGCTTGAGGCGCTGTTGACTAGGCGTCAGCGTCAGTTGATGCTAAGATGGCGACCGCTCAACAGAAAGCTTTTTGTGTTATTGAGTACGGCAGAAGTGAATCGACGACAGTTGTTCAGCGTGCATTTCGAACGAAGTATGATGTTAAACCTCCTGATAGATGGTGTATTAAATGTTGGTATAAACAGTTTACAGAGAATGGGTGTTTGTGCAAAGGGCAAAGTTCTGGACGGCCGAGAACGAGTGATGAAAATGTAGCACCCATCCAGCAAGCATTTGTTCGCAGCCCAGGAAAATCGACTCGCAGAGCTACAGAGAGCTGCAAATTCCACAATCAACTGTATGGAGAGTCCTACGAAAAAGGTTAGTTATGAAACCTGAACGTCAACTACCCGAGGCGATAGATCGGCCGCCAGGCAGCCCGTGACAGAGCACTTCATCACTGGCCTCCAAGAAGCCCTGATCTTACCCCCTGCGATTTTTTCTTATGGGGGTATGTTAAGGATATGGTGTTTCGGCCACCTCTCCCAGCCACCATTGATGATTTGAAACGAGAAATAACAGCAGCTATCCAAATTGTTACGCCTGATATGCTACAGAGAGTGTGGAACGAGTTGGAGTATCTCGTTGATATTGCTCGTGTGTCTGGAGGGGGCCATACTGAACATCTCTGAACTTGTTTTTGAGTGAAAAAAAAAACCTTTTTAAATACTCTTTGTAATGATGTATAACAGAAGGTTATATTGTTTCTTTCATTAAATACACATTTTTAAAGTTGTGGTATTCTTTTTGAATCACCCTGTATGTGCGACGATGCTATGCCCGTACTGTGCATAATTTGTGACGGTGCCTCTATAGTTGCATTATTGTAGTTATAGAACAGGTATGCCTCGTCATATTTAAGCGCATGTTTTCATATCCATGAAAGTAATATTTTTTCATTCCGGCATATTTTATTGTTCTAAGACGTAATCTGTTCACTAGTTGTGTTCTGTTTCCCATATTTTGCTGCAGACGCGAAGATCGTCATTGCTGACTGAAACACTGAAACTGGTCTCTAGATTATTAAAGACGGAAAGTTCTGTATCGATGGCGGAAATGAAATAAATTCATTAAAACAAAGGTGTTTCGCTTTGCGGCGAGATCTTGTGACGAAATATCGTTAATTAAGTTCAGACGGTGGTCATGTCATTTTGATTTTTGTATGTCATCGATGTGCAGGTCTGAGAGAGAGAGAGAGAGAGAGAGAGAGAGAGAGAGAGAGCAAGTTACGTTACCGCTAATTAATCTTTGGTGTTGTCGTGGCACAATCTTTGCCTCTGCGGATTCCCAGTTGCAGTATGGTAGGTGATAGAGGTATTTAGTAGTGGTGGGTGGACTTGTTGGTGTATCTGTTAGATGAAGGAAGGACAGCAAGAATGAATATGATTTATACAATGAAAGGTGAAAGGAGTATAAATTTTGAATAATGCTATCGTTTTTGTAGAGGAGTTTGAGGAAAGACTGCAGACCTACGCACATTGTCGGAATGATTATTGTGAGCTAGTTAACTTTCTGAGAGCCGGGAGAAAGACCATCTCACTTCTGAGTCACGCACTAACATATTAACTGATTAAACGGTTTGGTTTTTAAAATCATTGTTCACTTTGTTAAGCATAGTAGTGTCCAGACCAATGTTATGTGTGCAGATCTCCCGAAGTATTACAGTCTTTTCGAATATATATGCTTCATTCTAAAACCGTTCCCTTGGAATATCATTTCATAGCAATAGTTACTCTCCCCAGTGTTTATCATTAAGCATTACCAGAAGTAACAGTTTGAAAATGTATTCAGAAACAGAACTCTAGGTTAGCCGCTACCTGCTTGCTGTTGCGGTTTCGCGAAGTCTGAAACTATGTTGTTAAGAGGCGAGGCAAGTGGAAATTTTGATTAGTTCCAGATAACTGTTTTACTTCCGTTGCGCATTTAATACAAAGACAAGCTGCGTGCAGAGCAGTTCAGTTTAAATTAGGATCTGTTTAGTCAAAGGTTAGGATACGAGTGTAAACTGGATGACAGTTTGTGAATACATAGTTTTTGTAGGATGGGAGGTAAAGTTGGGCTAAATTTCATGCAGAAACAAATGTAGTGGGGAGGTCAAAAGTTTCCCCTCCGAAATGGAAAATATTTTGTTGGCTCGGACCTAGAAGTGGAGAAAATATCATCGTAACAAAATAACAGAAATCAGAGCCCGCACGGAAAGAAAGTATACATTTTTCTCACGTGCTGTTAGAGAGTGTAACGGTAGAGAAATGGCTTGATAGTTGTTCGACGAACCGTTTGCCAAGCACTTAGTTTGAACTGCAGATCAGTCATGTAGATGTAGCTCTCCCAAAAAAAGAGGTTGTTATCGTACGTTTACTGGAACATTCGTGCTTTTTATGATGTTGTTCAACTAAATGCCTGTGAATCTGTCGGGTTTGCAGCCGAGTGAGTTCCCATTGGAAAGGAAGAACGTGATATTATTTATTTATTTATTTATTTATTTTTTACTGCGTACCTTCACGCTGCACGTGTAGATGTCGGAGGTATATCGAGAGGTTGTAACAATGGAAAATTGTACTGAAATGCAGGAGGGTCTGCAACGAATTGACGCATGGTGCAGGGAATGGCAACTGAATCTCAATGTAGACAAGTGTAATGTGCTGCGAATACACAGAAAGAAAGATTCTTTATCATTTAGCTAAAATATAGCAGGTCAGCAACTGGAAGCTGTTAATTCCATAAATTATCTGGGAGTAGGCATTAGGAGTGATTTAAAATGGAATGATCATATAAAGTTGATCGCCGGTAAAGCAGATGCCAGACTGAGATTCATTGGAAGAATCCTAAGGAAATGCAATCCGAAAACAAAGGAAGTAGGTTACAGTACACTTGTTCGCCCACTGCTTGGATACTGCTCACCAGTGTCGGATCTGTACCGGATAGGGTTGATAGAAGACATAGAGAAGATCCAACGGAGAGCAGCGCGCTTCGTTACAGGATCATTTAGTAATCGCGAAAGCGTTACGGATATGATAGATAAACTCCAGTTGAAGACTCTGCAGGAGAGACGCTCAGTAGCTCGGTACGGGCTTTTGTTGAAGTTTCGAGAACATACCTTCACCGAGGAGACAAGCAGTATATTGCTCCCTCCTACGTATATCTCGCGAAGAGACCGTGAGGATAAAATCAGAGAGATTAGAGCCCACACAGAGGCATACCGCCAATCCTTCTTTCCACGAACAGTACGAGACAAGAATAGAAGGGAGAACTGGTAGAGGTACTCAAAGTACCCTCCGCCACACACCGTCAGGTGGCTTGCGCAGTATAGGTGTAGATGTAGATGAACGAGAAGTTAGCGTATGTGGAACGAGAGGATAGCCACATAGAAGTGCCCCGTCAAATTCCGACACAGCACGTGCGTCTGGAAATGCTCGCATCGCGCGTGTTCTGTACATTCTCTCAGTAGCCGGCTGGCACGTATGTCGGTGCTTTCGGCGCTCAGTGTGTCGGCACACGTGCGCACAATTCTCGCTGAGTGGACCAGACGGTGCAGCGGCTGCAGTGTTAACTGGGTCCCGCGCCAGCAATCACCCCCCCCCCCCCCCCCCGCCACCACCATCATACACTCAACGTCGCTGCGAGAACAATGGCGCACAGCTCAGCAACGGCGAGGGCATTACTTCCAACTACGCGGCCACACCGCTCAGTTCCCGTTCTGTATCGCCTGTGTAAGCCGGCCTAATTGACGAGTCCGTCCCCAGGGCAAGGATATCTGCAGCTGCGCTACTCAGCTACGCGCACCGATATTTCTTGAAATTTCGGTGAAATTTGTTGGAGTAGCTTGAGTGCTTAAATCAGTCGGTGGTTCTCGTGCCGGAAGGAATACCGCACACGGTTTCCCTGCGACCACGGTGGTCTCCGCTCGGTTGCAGTTCTCTGGCGGTACACGTGTACTTTCGAGGCACCCGTTTCCCGGCTCGATGTGTGACCACGGAGAAGGCGGTCGCTGCGGGGCTGCGGACCGCGGGGACCGGCCAGGCAGGCCGGGCGTGGCCGAGTTCTTCGCGGGGCGCTGCGTGCTGGTGACTGGCGCCACCGGCTTCGTGGGCAAGGTGCTGGTGGAGCGGCTGGTGCGCTGCTGCCCCGACATCGCCGCCGTCTACCTGCTGCTGCGGCCCAGGAGGGGCCTCGGCGCCCAGGAGAGGCTGCAGCAGCTCACGCAGGGACAGGTGAGCAGCGGCGGCGGCGGCGGCCTGCCAGCGATGTTCCCGCGTTGTCAGAGCCCTTCAAACGGTTCAAATGGCTCTGAGCACTATGGGACTGAGGTCATCAGTCCCCTAGAACTTAGAACTACTTAAACCTAACTAAGGCCGGTATTACACCATCAAATTTCTTTGTCAAATATCTTTGTCCAATATCTTTTCTCAAAGATATTTGATGGTGTAATAGGGAACTTTGTCAAATGTCGTCCAATATTTGATCAAATCTAGGGCCTCGCTGTAGGTTTGATCAAAGAAGTCGCTTGTCTTCTGTTCACTGCAATGTGACATGTTACCACATGGAGCGCTAGCATCGCTGCAGCATTCTGTCGTCTGTAGTGTTTTTATAAACATTGCAGGTAAATACAACTGGTGTGTGCCGACAACTACAAAATTAATAGAGATGTATGAAGCTGATTAGGCGCTTTACAACGTGAGGCACGCTGAATACAAAAATAGATTACGAAGATTGGAGACCTAACCTAACCCTCTCCTGTAGCAAGGAATTGGAGTGTTACAGTGAGCCTGTCTTCTGCAGATGTAGCAGTTCTTAAGTGAATATTGTGCTTTGTGATATGACGATACACTTCATTGAGCACATACACAAAAGTTTGCTCATCCATTCTTAAGTATTTGATGTACGACTTGACGTCCTTCACTATAAGCTCATGTGACAAGTTTTGTTGAATGCTTTTGTCGTGTCGTCGTAAAACCCACGGCTTTACCCACGTTTGTTTCCTTTTTCCCCAGCTTCTCCTCCGCATGTGCACACAGTGCAGTTGTGGTACATGCAACTGCTGCGGTTAATAACAAGTTGTTGTTGTCAGCCATCTTGAACTTTGACGAATAAATATAATGACAGTGTAATACCCCTTCTAGCGCTACATCAAGATCTTTGTCAAATATATTTGACGAAATATTTGATCACATCTTTGATCAAATCTTTGACAAAGAAATTTGATAGTGTAATACCGGCCTAACCTAAGGACATCACACACATCCATGGCCGAAGCAGGATTCGAACCGGCGACCGTAGCAGTCGAGCGGTTCCGGACTACAGCGCCTAGAACCGCATGGCCACCGCGGCCGGCTCACAGCCCTTCAGTGCCTCCTTTAGGCTAGGCGCAAACTGAGACGCGTATAGCTCGTGTGACGTGACACTAGACTACAGCGCGACACGCACGTGCCGCACGGGTCCAGCGCATATTGCGACGCGTACACCATAACGCGCCGACTGGCGACACTCTGCGCAGAGATAACCGAAGCGCGCGCAACCTCTTATTTTCCTCAAACGATTTTACAGAAACTATTCACTGAAAATATTTCATTTTTGCCTTACTTGTAAAGTTATATGTCGGCTTCGTGGCGAAGTGCCCATCATCTTGCTAATGACCATTCTTACTGTCACGTACACATTTTAGTAAGACACTACTCAAAACTCAAATTTTGCCACAACTGCAAGGAATACCAAGATCATCTTTTACGGATGCCAACAGGGCCTTAATCTTAAAAGGTGGTCGATAAACACATTTCACATCATACTTCCGCAACATACGGTCAATCCTGTTGGAAATGGTTCCTGCGTAAGGCGGAAATATGATGTGAAATGTGTTTTTCGACCACCTTCTGAGGTTAAGGCCCTGTTGGCGTCCGTAAAAGATGATCTTGGTTTGCGTAAGGCTGCGGTCTATCGTATTCCTTGCAGTTGTGGCATGTCATATGAAACGTCCCCTTACTTAGAACAATTATACATGACTGTGCTTAAACTGACACACAATATTTTTAGCGCAACGCAATCTGACTTTCAAAAATCCCTACAAAAGAATGGCCCTGACTAACATTAACCTATCCTTTCACAAATCACTTACCTCACAAAACTCTTCGTTACTCGAACTACTGCAATACAGCGAGCGCCACTACTGCCAGCTAAATAAAAGATTCAAACTACGGAAGGCACTAACTACTGATAGGCATAGTTAGCAAATGAAAGATTTTAATAGAGAACAAACAATGTATTTACCTTAATAGTGTTAAAAAATCATAATATACATAGCAGTTCATGACATCCAGTCTTACAAATTTCAAAACTCCGCCATTTCTCTCCCCACATCCAACACTGCTGGCGGCTCACCAACTGTGCCACGCTACGCGCTGTTAACATCCAGCTGCCCAACACTACAATGGCAGACAACAATGCAAACTAGCCACAGACTGCACACAGCACAGCCAGTGATTTTCATACAGAGCGCTACGTATCGTTGCCAATAAGAAAACATAAACAGCCTACTTACATAGCCCCCATGCTCCCCACAAAAAATTTTACAAATTGTTTTGGGCACTGGCCAATACAGATTTGAAAAAGTTTTCCATAATTACAGTAAGAAAAATATCAAATGCACACACTTATAAATACAATGTTGGTCAAAAGCTAAAATTTTCTCACAGTCCATAAAGACAGTCCTGATCATTCATCACAGTAAAACTGCCGTTTCTTTTCTCAAAGTCTGAGCAGTAAAAGACAATGCACACACAAGTAGTGGATTTCCATGCAGTCTTGAAGAAGTAGTGTTGTCCTTCCAACGGAAAGACAGTGCTGACTCTCGACATGCAGACAGGTAATGGGCCACAATAGAGCAAACCCACAGCAGAGTCATTCGAAGGTTTGAAGAATATTGGTAGGTAGGTCATCACAGAGCAGACCCACTGTAGTCCTGGTAGAGATTACAGTATTGGTGGGCCACCAGAGGTGCAGACCCACTGCAGTCCTTGTAGAAATAATGGTACTGGTGAGTCAGCAAAGGTGCAGACCCACTGCAGTCCTTGTAGAAATAATGGTATTAGTGGGTCATCAAAGATGCAGACCCACTGTAGTCCTTGTAGAGATGCCCAGCAGCCATCTGTTGTGACTGTGCAGGTGCACAATCACCATTGAAGAGTCTTGCGGATAATATAGCAAGTCCATAACCACCACTTGTGCACTCACAAAGTTTTTGGAATTGTCCTTAGAACCAGCAATGCTGTTATCCAGTCCCTTGCTGAATTAGTAACACACGTGCAAACACTAGCAGTCCCAACTTCTCACATATTGTGCATTACTATGACCAACAGAAACGTGTGCAGTGAAATGTAACTTAATTTAAAGAACTAGTGTCTATACAATTACAACATAAGAATACAATTACAAAGGTACAAAATACATCATTAAAGAACATAACAGTACAGATAACATTTGTAGTAACACAGACTTTCCAAAAGAATAGAAATAAACATATACATCAGTGTTACAGGAATTATGAAATAAGTAAATAAATAAAATAATGAGAATAGTTTTCGAAACATTAATTTCACACATGATAATTGAAACAGAACAGAATTAATGTCTAAACATCTTTACAAAGAAAATAACATATTATAAATGCAAATTATATTTGAGGATAACAGTATTCCTCATCAGAGTGAATGTAGCTGAGTATTAGAGAAATTCTACAACATAAATCTTATTAGCTAAACACATAAAGACAAGAAGAACACAAGTACACAAGGGTACACAAAACATAGCGAAATAATACAAAAGGAAAGACAGGGTTCGTTTTCAGTGTGACATTTGGTACTGCAGTCCAGCCCAAAACTTCGTTCTGTAGATCTTTCCTCTTATTTCAACATTTGTTTCCACCAAAGAAATCCTATCCAAGCATGCTTTCTATATTCTGTTCACATCCTCTTTCAAATTTTTTTTTGGCTAAACCATTTTCTTATAGCTTCTCAATGCATTTATTCCAATTCATCACAACTCGTTCTCACATATAGCTTACCCCATCTTAAGTTAACTTAAATCTACTGAGCTCAGATGCTAAACTAAGGGACAAGGCACTGTAGCAGCACAAAACAATTAACACAAATAGCAATGACAAAAAAATGCAGAGTGCAAAGCAAGCAGCAGTAAATCTAAATTAACAGATAAAATGCAAAATTACAGCTAATATGAGCGAATGTGCAGCAACAAGAAAAATAAATCAGTAGTAAAACTGGGTTAACAGAGTAATGTAAAGTGAAATATATTAGCACTATGCCTGGCAAACAGCAGCAGCAAATGCAATAACTTATATCTGAACATGACATAGCTCAAGCAGAAAAAATATTACACTAAAGACAAGAATGCAGACAAGGGAAATGTATATTCACATCTTAATATCTATGTAATTAAAGTGGTGCATCACAAGAAGTTATTCTACCAAAAAAATTACTAAGTAGTTGAAAAGAAAATTCCGTATGCAATTCCTGTGAAGGGAAATGTCTTTTTATGCTCCTTCGTCTTTTTGAATAGCTCATAAAATTATTTACTGGATCTGTAGGCATAAAATATTTATATTAGTACATCTATTAAATTTTATTTTAACCAATGCTGCTGCAGCTAGAAACTTGATATTAAACAAAATGAGCAAACTCTCAACTAGAAAGACAATAGATGTAAAATGTTTGTCATCATTTCATTAGGCATTTTAGTAAATATCATAAATTAAAAGCTCCACAATATAATCATATGTTTTCAAGTTTGAGAGTGTCGTATTTGCAATGCTTTCTACATAGAAATGTCAATAGCGAGGATAATGGCCTCTTTTTTTTTTTCCACCTGTGCCTCTGAAAGGCACACACTAATGGCTTTTTTCCAGGCGACTGTCGCGCAGCTGCCCACGACGCATTACATGCAGGTGGTCACTTAACTTTCTTACGGAAATATTTACGACAGCAGTTTCCGCTACAGTGACAGTCTCATATAAAAATATTTCACAGGTCAAGAATTTGCGTTACAAATCTGTAGAAACAAAATCCTATTGATATAACAGAGTCCAAAAAATTTTCGTCGGCATTGTAATACATTCACGCATTTACATACATTTCATAACTCTTAAAGTACGATTATCGGTTTCCAACATCCTTTTTCACAAACCAGAGTCCCTAACCACTGGTCCTTATTCCTTACCTTATTCGTTGACACTTCTTCAATATTTCATCATAATAAATACGTAGCATACTCAAATAACTCTTATAGCATCAGCTTATTGATCATAAACATACCGCAACAGCATAATACACATAGTCATCGTAATAATATCATCATAACACCTCAGTCAACTCTCAAAATCGTCGTAGCTTCCTCCAATAATTTCAAAACCTAAAAAAAATTCTCTGCTCATGTCAAAAGTGTCATCTGCCTCAAACGTACTTTAAAAATCGTGATCCCATACCAAATACATCATTCAAAGCTCTCATAGTGTCACAATGGCTCTGAAAAAATATGAAGAGTTCACAAAGTACAGACAAAATACAATTTCGTGAGTGTGAAGTTATCCAACTGTGTAATTACGTAAACATCTGTCACTGCCATAGCAAAAAAAGTTTGTCTCTCTCAGTTAAACGATCAGATAGCTGTGTAATTATGCATTAGAGAAATATGGTACCGATGTGTAAAGTTGTATAAGCAAATACCATATTAGCTAGGGCTCCTTGTGCTTGCCAAACACATGGTACACAAAGTAGGCGTGTACCCCCCTGAGGATTAATGTAATTATACCCTCAGGTGTTACAGATTACAGGAATGGAATGAAATGTATCATGGAAAACTTTCTTTGTAATTCAAAAATCTTTAAAAATAAATGTTTTAAGTACAAAATTAATCACTGAAATGCATGTCCTGTAGCGCTAAATGTGCGTCTTGCTGTAAGATAATTCTGTTGAAGTGTCGTAGTTATCGTCCTCTGTAAGCAAAGTTCTGCTTAAGTCAATGTACTCACCTCATCATAAACAAAAGTGAGATGCTTTGCGTATAGATATCGTAGTTATTATGCTTATTGCCATGATGAAGAAAGTACTATAATGTAACGTATTGTTGTGCTACGAAAAAGGCTGTCTCATTGTAGCTATACCACAAAAGTTACTACTAAAACATGTTTTACTTCCCAGAATAATTCAGAAAAACTGTGCAGATATAAAACAGAAACACCACAAAAGCAACAACGTAAATTGTGTCACATATTAATAGCGTCGTGATATAATCATGTAGCTATCAATCAAATGCGAAGTCATCTTTAATCTCACTGAATGTACTTCAAATAAAGAGTATCTTTTCAAGTAAACCAAAATGTTGCATTAATATCTCATTAGCATTATAAGTTCTAAGTATGTAAGCCTAATAGTCATTACGTAATTGTGCAACTTGTTGCAATAATGTATAACACTGTGTCGTCTGTTCACTATAACAATGCATTCGTAATTACTTGTCGAAGTTCCCTAGGTTCTTGAATGGATAGTTAACTTTAGAACATAGTTGCATGTTAACAGTTTGTAAGTGTGACAAAGAGTACCAGTAACGTGAAGTGAAAGATTTTATGGCAAAGACTAAGGTAAAAGGCATATTATCTCTCAGTAATTGGTTTTACACGTGAAATATGGTGTAAACCTCTACTCTTCCTAGTATACAGTGTTTCAGTTTCAACGCAATTATCATGTGGTATACGTCGGTAAGGAATACTGGAATTTATCTCAAGGTTAGCTTATGTTATTTTTCTCAAGCCCAGCCGGTGCACGTGGCTGCCTGTGGTGCGAGTCATTGTCTGTTTCTTTGTTGGCACGCGTCGTTATTGGGATTTGGAGACCTAACTTCTACAAATTCACCTTGTCGAGAAGGCCCTGCTCTGTTTGAATCCCGCCAGTTCTGATGCAATTCAGGTCTGTCGTTACGATGATATCGTCTGTCGTCATGTCGGTAGATTCCATAGTTTCTTTCTTGTCAGTCACGTGGTGGAGAATTTCTCCCTGAATCGTAACTGCACGCTGGACCGTTGCGTCTAAAGTTATTCTGTCTCCCTTGATAATAATTATTTTGGTTCCCAAATTGTCTGTTTCTCTGATTGTCTCTGTGATAGTCACTACTGCGGAGAGGTGATCTTTCCCTGTAATTATTACTACTCTGCCAACGGTTGTCATACGGGTGGTGTCTGTTTTGGTCACGATATGTGTTATGAGAATGCCTTGTCGTGTCCAGTTATTATTTCTTTCATCACGGAATTGTGACGGATGTGACCTATAATTGTTGTGCCCCTGTTTTCGCGTCCCGCGATTGTCAGTGTCAATTTCTAATTCGTGTAAGAGTCCCTGAAAAGCTTCAATGTCGTCTTTGCAACGTCCTGCCAAAATAATATGTCGTAAATGTTAAGGTAATTTGATTAAGCAAATGCGGATGAGTTCTGAGGGGCTGTATGGGTTTGACAGGTACTGATTCTTGTGCAACATGTCTTCAAAATATTTCACAAGACTGGAAAATTCAGATTGTTCGAAATGTTTCATCATTATGATGCTATGTTTTACTCGGTCTTGTGTAGCTTGAGACCAATATGCTGAGAGGAAGGCATGATAAAATTCCCTTCACTGTGACAATCGTGAATGACCGATCGCATTCTTACAGCTGGTTCATTCTCTAAATAGCAACACATAAATTCTAATCTGTGCTCTAATGACCAGTTGGGAGGAAAACAATGAGTGAACTGATGAAGCCACGCTTGTGGATGAATGTCGTTGCCGGAATTCTTAAATGTTTTGAATTTACGTGTAGTAATAAACAGTTTATAGTCAAAATCATCATGTCGGCAAGTCGCATTTCGGTCATTGTTACTTCGTTTCGGCGGTTCCATCTCAAAATTCGGTGTACCTTGCCAATTTCTTTCATAATTTCAGAAGTGTCCTGTGTTATTATTTTGTGGTAGTTCCGTATTTCTGTCCCTCTTCCCATGCTGGTGCACGAGTGTCCTCTGAAATATGTAATTCTTGTATTACTTGTGCCAACTGATCTTGTACTTCCCGGATTTCTCTTTTGCACTGTGTATTGATTTGATTTTGTTTGAATTTTCTAATTTGTTCATACTCTTCAGTGTCAGTGAAAGCTACAGGTCTTGTCATTCAGATAATTTACCTTTGTAGATAAGTTAGTGAACTGATCTGAAAGTTCGGCTACTTTATCCGATAGTGAAATTATTTCCTCTGTGTGTTTTTCTGAACCAAGTTTGAGTGTCCATTTGTGTTGAAATCGTATCTACTGTGTCCTTTATGTTTTCCTGAGTTTTTGCAAGTTGCGTAACCGAATCGGTAGATGCAATTGAGTCAGTTTTGGCTTGCAAGGTTTCATGATTTTCATGAACAATAATTTGCAGTTCTTTTATGGCTGCTTCGTGATTCTGTAATGCATTTTCATGACGCGAAAAAATAGGTTGGAAATGCTCACAAATTTGTGTTTTTACGTCATTACAGACTTTTTGACATTTCGATTCAATGTTATGTAACTCAGTAGTTAATCTTCACGTGTTTGTTCAAGTGTGGTGTCTAACTTCCGAAGATTTTGTTCCATTGTGTCTAACTGTTGCTGTGTTTGTCTCTGGTGTTGTTCCATTGTGTCTAACTTTTGAAGCTTTTGCTGTGTTTCTCTGATTTTGTTCCATTTGTTGCATTAATTGCAATAATAATGTATTAGTGTCTGGAATGTGTTTCTCTATGCTTTTTGGCAGTGCATTTTCACCGGCAACATTCACGTTTTGACAAGCAGAAAATGTCTTGACTCATTTGAGAAAACGGTGAGGACCCAAAACCTGAGTCTACAGAATTTGTAACATTGTGTTCTGTCATTTCGGATTCCTGTGGCGAGCTGTTGCCGACCGATCGATCGATAATGCCTCCCTGTTCACTACTTGTTTCACTGCCGACACCATTGTTTGCAGCCCGCTCCATTTCCCTATGCACAATTACCAAATAACTACTTTGAACATTAGTTAATTCATTACTCTGCGGCGCTAACACACTGCTTTCGTCTTAACTGTCATTTCTCAGTTTACTTTGAAGCCTAGTATTACGTTTTTCACACGCCATTATTGACACAATTCTTGACATGACAACACAGAAAAGCACAATTTGAAGAGCAAAATAACAAAACACATTAACATAGCATTGAAAATAATATCTAGTTAATTGCAAGCGCAGCTGCGAAATACTTGGTGCAAATCTACATGCATGCCACAACTGTGTACGACAATGAAAAACTGCAACTACAAAGGAAATTCTCTCTAATTACGCGCTAGCAATAAACAAAAGCTACACTAATTACACAAACTACAAGAAAAAATCAGAAGATTCCAGTGAGGTATCCTCGGCTAAGGGTCGACATATGAAACGTCCCCTTACTTAGAACAATTATACATGACTGTGCTTAAACTGACACACAATATTTTTAGCGCAACGCAATCTGACTTTCAAAAATCCCTACAAAAGAATGGCCCTGACTAACATTAACCTATACGTTTCACAAATCACTTACCTCACAAAAATCTTCGTTACTCGAACTACTGCAATACAGCGAGCGCCACTACTGCCAGCTAAATAAAATATTCAAACTACGGAAGGCACTAACTACTGATAGGCATAATTAGCAAATGAAAGATTTTAATAGAGAACAAACAATGTATTTACTTTAATAGTGTTGAAAAATCATAATATACATAGCAGTTCATGACATCCAGTCTTACAAATTTCAAAACTCCGCCATTTCTCTCCCCACATCCAACACTGCTGGCGGCTCACCTCCAACTGCGCAACGCTACGCGCTGTTCACATCCAGCTGCCCAACACTACAATGGCAGACAACAATGCAAACTAGCCACAGACTGCACACAGCACAGCCAGTGATTTTCATACAGAGCGCTACGTATCGTTGCCAATAAGAAAACCTAAACAGCCTACTTACACATATATTGGTCAGACAATCAGGACTGTAGAAGACCGGTGTGTTGAACATAAGCGTCACACACGCTTACAACACCCGAGCAAATCCGCTATTGCAGAACATTGCCTTCACACCGGTCATCCTATGGAATACAACAACACGGAGATTCTAGCTTGCACGTCCAGCTATTGGGATAGTGTTATTAAGGAAGCTGTTGAAATCAGGCTATCAAGGAACCTTATTAACAGAGATGGTGGATTTTGTTTAAATGCTGCTTGGAATCCGGCTCTGTCTCTAATCAAAAAACAGAGGGACAGGAATAGTGCTACATCACCTGTTGATTAATAGTAACTATCGATGTCTCTGATGTTGGTTATCTTTGGTTGTGTTGACACTTGTTCTGTGTGTGGTGTCTTCCTTGTTTCTCCTCTGTGAACTGAGGTATTAAATTGCGTGCACATTTTTTCTTCCTTGCATTTTTGCCTTGAGAATGGCAGGGTGTGCTCCAGTCGAAATATCGGCGGTGTTCGACGATGTCACCCGGCAACAAACCCGTAAGTTATTTGAACATTCGATTCGCCGGGAAAAGTTAAGGTCTCAGAAGGAGGAGAGTGTTTTGCCAATTCATAAACACACGGAACTTTCTTATCTATATATCGGTACTTACCTATATATCAGTGCTTATACTTCCCTTTTTATTTATTTCACTCCAGTGACTAATTTTTTAAGAGTTGTCGACAGCTAGCGAAACAAGAGTTTACTAGTATGAAAATAAACATGAAAATCCTTCTTATGTTACTGCAAACAAACACTATGAGGTTTTCCGTAAGCTATTGAGCTCTGTGATTGCCAATTACTTGTTTAATGAGGCACTCCGTTTCGGAATTATGTCTCAATAGCTGCTGTGAGATGAATTTGGCAAATTACACTGTGACAAAGAATGTACAATTAAACCAGTCACCAAGAGAAATGTGGCCGTTACTCACAAACGGTGGTGCTTCTTCGAATGAGAAAAGGTTAACAACTCACACAAGAATAGATTGCCAATTCTGTTGCAATTCTGGTGCAAGCCCCGTAGCCCATCGTATTTTTAACACTGAACAACTGGAATGGAAACTTAAAAAATGGTTCAAATGGCTCTGAGCACTGTGGGGCTTAACTTCTGAGGTCATCGGTCCCCTATAACTTACAGCTACTTAAACCGAACTAACCTAAGGGCATCACACACATCCATGTCCGAGGCAGGATTCGAACCTGCGACCGTAGCGGTAGCGCGGTTGCAGACTGTAGCGCCTAGAACCGCTCGGTCACTGCGGCCGGCATGGAAACTTTCCAACGGAATTTACTCCTTCTCTTGATCTGAGCAGTATTAAAATAATGACGAGCGTTCCTTCAGGGGGAATGATAGGCACATGCCAGATACTGCTTACTCACCTACGGCTTGCCAAACTGACAATGTGTGACGCGAATAAAGTAGTTGTTATTGAGAAAAATAAACAATTGATCTGTCGCACAACACAATGGTCAGTGTATTGTCGGCAGCGGAGGATAATGCGCGCGACAGGAATGCACATGTGTGCCTTGTGAGTTGGAGTTCGAAAAACAGTGTCATGAAAGTAGATCTGCCTTTGTCAGCAGCACATTTCAACAAATTAAATATATCTAATCATAACACACTTTTAGGATATTCCTACTTTCGTAATAATACCGACCATTTTCTTCATTTGTGTAGCCTGTTGATTTATAATTAGTTTATTAATACTGATAATGTGCATGCAACAATTGAAATGCTTTTTCTCATCACGGCGAACCAATTAAAACATTGTCATTTGTGACTGCTTTTCGACTGTTTCTAGCTTGCAGTGGAAATGTGATGTCCACATGCATGTAGTACAGTGTGTCGTATTACATTATTACATCCATATTCAAGTAATCACAGTGAGACTTCTATACTTCAGATCTTGGACGCTTTTTTCTAAATTTTTGTAACAGATCGTACAGATACCCCAGCATACTAGGCTGCGAAGAGATAACCTTGTTTTACTTTCCTTCCTTGCTTCTGATCACATGGTTTTATAATATTCCTTGCTTCCTTATTCACTACCCTCTGTCCCTTCTTGCGACCTGAAAACATCGCGGAGGCATATGATAAAATTCCAGCGACCAATGGGTCATCAGTTACTGAAGTATGCATTTTTATTGACAGAAGAAAAACAAAACTATACAGATGCAAGCCAGCCGGGGTGGCCGAGCGGTTCTAGGCGCTTCAGTCTGGAACCGCGCGACCGCTACGGTCGCAGGTTCGAATCATGCCTCGGGTATCGATGTGTGTGATGTCCTTAGGTTAGTTAGGTTTAAGTAGTTCTAAGCTGTAGGGGACTGATGACCTGAGTTGTTAAGTCCTATAGTCCTCAAGGGCCATTTGAACCATTTTGTAGGTTGCCTGTCTTTCCCTATAGCTTGTTCCTAGTTTTCGCACGATTTGGAACATCTTGCCATTTTACATTATCGAACGTCTCTTGATTTTTCTGTTGTCTTGCTTCCATTATCAACCGCAACATCAGAATTGCCTGTCTAGTGCCTTTACCTTTCGTAAAGCCAAACTGATCGTCATCTAACACACCCTCAGGTTTCTTTTCCATTCTCCGTACAAACTTAATTATCTCTTCAGACAGTTCATCCATTCAGAGAATCGACGATCTCGACGAGTTTTGCCTGTTACGACATTCTTCGGTCCCCCGGATTCCTATACTTTCCAGAAAGTTTTAATTTCAAATTCGAAGTCGGATAACGAATGACAGAATAAAAATTCATTTTCTGTGGTATAATTACAGATTAATAATTTTTGGATTCTTTTCCTGCAGTTATATTGTGAAATCTTCCTCGTTACCAAATGTCATGATTCTATGCCAAGGGAAGTACCCGATGAGTTTTAATGACCCAGTTTGCTAATATAAAAATGACACAAATAGCCATGTCAAGTGGTTCCATTAACACAGAAGCTTAACATTTTTCCACCACCAAAGGGCTATCGACCTCAATATGTAACATAAATTTCCACTTGACACGCTAACGGTTACTGAGCAAGAGAGGTTTGAACAGTCAGAGCGACAGGCAAACAGTCGGATAACAAATGGTAAAAAATGTTTTCGTGTGCTATAATTACACATTAACAATTACGAGTTTTTCTCTTTACATGTACCGTGAAACAATTCTTCTTGCCAAACTTCGTGATACTAGGTCGACGGGAACCCTATCAATTTTGATGAGAGGGTTTGCGAATATCAAAATGTGTGAAATAAATGGCCGGATCTTTTGGTTTGATTGACGTAGGTTATATTTACTAAACCGACAAATAACTCTAGACCTCAGCGTGTGACATAAATCTGAACTTGATACGCCCACCCCTTCCTCAGAAACACGGGCTTATCAACGGATGAACAGACAGTCCGATAACAAAAAGAAAATTATGCCTGGTATAATTACAAATCAACGATTTTCGGATTTTTTCCAGTTTTTTGCAATGTGAAACTTTGCTCCCTGGCAAATGTCATGGTTCTAACTCAGAGGGTGCAACATACGGGGGATATAATGAATATGAAACTTCTTGTTTCATTACTGCTACCAGACCTCGGCTTTGTTTCAATGCGCGAATATACCCCCAGTATAGTTTGCATCGAATTAATATGATAATATATTTTGTTAATAAAACTCTTATTGTATCAGTAGTTTGCTACCTACAGAAATGATAATGTTTTGATTATTTTCTGTTATTAAATCTCATTTATTTATTAAAAACAGGATGAGCAATATTCCTAACCTAAAACATTACAATCAGATTTATTTCCTAAACTAACTATTCTATGATTGGCACAATGGAGACTCTATCCCTAATCGTCCCTTTCCCTAACTTACGTAGGTTAATACTGGCCAAGCAAGTTGTTTTACTGAAGTTCCACCTAGACGGACACAGAATCAGAGAGCTCAAGCAAAGAGCTAGTAGAACGAGCACGCAATTTCAGTTACAGTGCCCTACTTTGCCAGCTGTTTGCTCTAATAACACCATAATTCAGCACGTGGATTACGACAGCCGTCCCAGGCTCTTGCGGAGCGGAGCAGACCAGACCCTCAGCGTCTGCCTCGCACCACCGCCGGCACCAGAGTCCCGATCACGTTGCCGCCAAACTGTGCCGTTCCTCGCACATCTATCCATACGCGTCTTTTGGCCAATCAGGACTCTAAACTTTCGCGCTGACCTCCCACCCTTCACGGGCGCGCCGTATTTGCGTCCCGTTAGACGCAACGGCAGTAAGGCCGGTATTACACTATCAAATTTGTTTGTCAAAGATTTGATCAAATATGTGATCAAATATTCCGTCAAATATATTTGACAAAGATCTTAGAGGTAGCGCTAGAAGGGGAATTACACTGTCATCATATTTTTCGTCAAAGTTCAAGATGGCTGACAACAACAACTTGTTATTAACCGCAGCAGTTGCATGTACCACAATTGCACTGTGTGCATATGTGGAAGAGAAGCGGGGGGGAAAAAAGGAAACAAACCTGGGTAAAGCCGTGGGTTTTACGACGACACGATAAAAGCATTCAGCAAAACTTGTTTCGCGAGCTTATAATGGAAGACGTCAAGTCGTACATCAATTACTTAAGAATGGATGAGCATAGATTTCTGAATGTGCTCAATGAAGTGTATCGTCATATCACAAAGCACAATATTCACTTAAGAACTGCTACATGTGCAGAAGACAGGCTCACTGTAACACTCCGAATCCTTGCTACAGGAGAGGGTTATGTTAGGTTAGGTTAGGTCAGATCAGGTCTCCAATCTTCTTAATCTATTTTTGTATTCAGCGTGCCTCGCGTTGTAAAGCGTGTTGTCGGTACACACCAATTGTATTTACCGGCAATGTTTATAAAAACACTACAGATGACAGAATGCTGCAGCGATGCTAGCGCTCCATTTGGTAACATGTCACATTGCAGTGAACAGAAGACAAGCGACTTCTTTGATCAAATCTACAGCGAGGCCCTAGATTTGATCAAATATTGGACGACATTTGACAAAGTTCCCTATTACACCATCAATTTTCTTTGTCCAATTTCTTTGTCAAAGATATTTGACAAAGAAATTTGATAGTGGTAATACCGGTCTAAACAGTCTCTGTCCCGCACGTACGCCCCCTCTCTCTTCTTCCGCCTGTGAGGTCTCGGTCTCAGGCTCCCCCAATACCCCCTGTGGTCACAAGTGCCACTCAACCGACAAAGCAGCCGCCGTGTGAAGCATCACAAACAACTCTTTCCTGTGGCCGTCCAACCCACCTTCCCATTGATAATATGCACGGTTTTAAAATCTTACGTACCAGTATTAACCTTGATGTGTTGATACTAGTATCGTTGTGTCAAATGGCTATCTCTATCCGCGTGGTATTTGTTATATTATTTTCTGAATAAATATCAACTAAGGTGCTAAAATCTGCCACCTTACAAGGGAAGTATCCTGCAAGTTTTGATGAGTCAGTTTGCGAATATCAAAATATGCGACATAAATGGCCGTATCTTTTGATTGCACTGACTAAGATGCGTCACTTTATTTTGTAACCTCCCCACAAAAAATGAAATGATATTATTTTAAATGTGAATAGTCATTGAGCTAAGTGTAAGCTCCCCAGAGAAATTTTGAAACACAATAATTGAATGTTATCGAGAATAGAACCTCGTGTAACCTCCCAGGAAATAAATTTAATGACAATGACAATTAAATAATAATTAGCAATCTGACCCTAGTGTAAGCTCCCCACAAAATGAAAGTCAATTCAGTGATAAGAAAATCTCAGTGACAATGAAGACGCAAATAGACCGAAATGTCGATCTTAGGCTCTGTTCAATAATTAAACTCAAATTCTTACCTCAGTAAAACTCTTATTTTTCGCCATAGCTTGGAGGAAATGCATCGCAAATTTTTTTTTTTTTTTGAAGTTAAAGGGAACCTTTCTTTATAGAAATGTAAGGCAAATATTCTTTCAAAAAAGGATTCTTTGTTAAAAATGGTTGGTTTAAAAACAAAATTATTATTGGGGCGATTCTTGAACAAATTAGTTACAGTTAATTTACATTACATTATCAAATGTGCGCAATGCTGCTTCATTACCTTATTTAAAAATATACCTCGTCCTGAATCTTGACCAGAGTGCCATGTCGACGCCCGCCGACTCCTCACACACAACTGAACTCTCTCGCAACTACATCATCTCACACGCGCTACTACTACCGACTCTAACTCGCAACTGGACCGTAACTGACTGAACTCTCGCGCGGTCAAGTGCAGACTAGAAACGACAAATAGCTCTCTGGTCAGAGACTCTTGCAATGCCTCGCCATCGCCGCCACACAACATACGTGTTTCATAACCCTCCACTGGGGGGGCAAAAATTTGGCAGCGATGGTGAGTCATTTGGACTTGCCATCGCAAGAATTTTTTTTTTAATTAATCAATTTTTACAATTTACAGAATATTCAAATGTAGTACATAAATTAAATGTGGTGCACATGCACCGAGTACAAAACATTTCAGACAAAGACAAAAAATGTATACAATGAGTACAGAGCGTATCAGCAAATCAGAAAAATGTACATACAATATAAAACACAAGAGTGCACATATACTGTACTTCAGAACAATTCGAAAAATGTCTTTAGCACTTTCACAACAAATAAACATAATGGCAAAAAATCATGTTGACAAGTGACATGAGTGCACATGCACTGTAGTTTAGAACATATCATCAAAAAAAATGTATAGGTCATGAATACAAATCATGTTGGCAAAAAAATTTTTTTTTGACTATGTTACAAGAATTAGGATAGGAAAGGGTAGGATTGCATCATGGTTGTAGCACTTAGGTTGCACGCAGCTGCACTGAAAGTCCATATCTTTCCACAGAAGTACAACACCAAGTGAGACAATTTGCAGTTCTTTTCCCATAAGTGTTTATCAGCGTAGCCAAGACACTGAAATGTCGTAGTAATATTCCATGTTATCATTTTGGCAGTACATCAGGTACACCAAACAGTGGGACCATAATAACGTCTTCATCGCTCACGGTGGTGGACAGCATGTCGTGTCAACACCACGCTCTTACAAGGACACCAACGTAGAATTAGTGCAAAAACCAAATACAGTGCTCCATGATCATGTGGATGGACAAGACAAATGGATATTACAGTAATTCCAGGTAGTTAGGTCAGAAGGTGAAGGACATTAAGTCACAGACTAGTCTTGATTAGGAATTACATTAGTAGTTTGCGGCATTCATTGCCTAGTTATTGAACATTTCTGTACCATGTATTTAGTATTACAGAATAATGTTCATAAAATTAAATTATTGGCATCATGGGTAATCGTATTACAATAAACAGTGGCAGTTTTTGGCCAGTTACAAAGCATATTTAGTATGACAGAATAATGTTCATCAGAAGTCTTCATTGAAAAGGAGAGTCAATAATTGGCCTAGCATTAACATAATACATTGAGTTATATAAATTATTGGCACTCATTGGCCAGATACCAAAACATGAAAAATCATTGAAAACAAGAGCTAATTAATGGCATAATTAATAACATAATTCATTTAGTGACATTAATTATTGGCACTCAGTGGCCAGTTACCAAAACATGAAAAGTCACAATTGAAAACAGGAGCTAATTAATGGCATAATTAATAAAATAGTTAGTCATAATTCATTTAGTTACATTAATTATTGGCACTCAGTGGCCAGTTACCTAAACATGAAAAGTCATAATTGAAAACAGGAGCTAATTAATGGCATAATTAATAACATAGTCATATTTCATTTAGTTACATTAATTATTGGCACTCAGTGGCCAGTTACCAAAATATGAAAAGTCATAATTCATTTAGTTATATTAATTATTGGCACTCAGTGGCCAGCAAGTATTGAACAGTATAAAACATTGTTCATCATTCATTATTATTCAGAATTCTCTTAAATGAGTAGCATTATTTCAAACTGGTGATACACACCTTTTTTTCCTTTTTTTGTATCATTAAGAAGTCATTATTAAAAATCAGTTAATTAGAGTCATAGCATTAATAATCATGGGCATTATAAGTAGTCTCATTACAATAAACAGTGGCAGTTATTAGCCAGTTACAAAGCATTATTT
The DNA here is from genome assembly GCF_021461385.2 of Schistocerca piceifrons. Classification (NCBI taxonomy): domain Eukaryota; kingdom Metazoa; phylum Arthropoda; class Insecta; order Orthoptera; family Acrididae; genus Schistocerca; species Schistocerca piceifrons. The sequence goes on from NC_060145.1 coordinate 18,607,226, forward strand.
TATATATATTTTTGTATCATTAAGAAGTCATTACTGAAGTGACATACTATTCAGAGCTGATCAGTATTATTCAGAATTCTCTTAAACTAGTAGCATTATTTGGGACTGGTAATACATTTTTTTTTGTTTCCGTGCTAGTTAGTTAGCAATGCATTGCTTTGGGTAATTATAAGGGAAAGCAAGAAGAGAAAAAGAAAAAAAATTGCTTCTGGGTTGTTCCTGTAAATGAAAAATGTGTAACGTCATTCGTCATGCGTCAGCTGTAGCAAGGTTGTGACACAAGTGGATAAAAAAAATGCAAGTACTAGTATAGGTGTAATAAGTGACAAGTTTAGTAACTATCACGAAAGGCTTCTCCTGGAAAAAATACAAAATGGATTATTGAGCTGAAAGAAGAAACGCAGACTATGCTGAAAAGTAGTGAACTTCGAATTAACAGGTAGTGAAATGTGTATAAAAAATGTCTTCCATAGCTGTCCTTTCCCAAACCTTCAGTCATCATACCATATGATATAAAACATACTGTCAAAACAAACTGCAACAAATACTTAAATAACTACATAGCATAAATACATAAGCTTCAACATCATCCTCATCTGTAAAGAAAAACTTCATTATCCATATTATCATAACTTCATTATTATCATCACCTGTAAAGAAAAACTTCATTATTCATAGTAGCATATTCTTCATCATTACTCTTCATCAGCATTCATTATCATCTGCAAAAACAATCACTTCATTATTCATTACACAACTATTCCTTATCTCTAGCATATTTCATCACTTAAAACTAAGATGTGTAGTTCTGTCTGACAGCCTACGTCAATCGCCTTGTATTCTGAAAGAAAAAATTAGTTAAGACTGCTATTCTACGATGTGTATAGTATATTCTTGTTAATGCTTGTTAATTCTGATCCATTTACTCTTCCTCATAAGGTGTTTGTATCTTCTTTCGTCTATTCCGTAGTTGAAATTCCCATTTCTGTTTATTTCCTTTACGCATCATTTCTTTCTGAAATTGATGAACAAAGATTAATGCCTTGGATTTATGTCATATACCCACTAAATAATGACTGGTTAATGGTGACACAATCAAGCATACAGCATAACATGACAGAAAACGTAATATGTCAAAAGCATAAACAGTGTTCAAAGGCAAAATGTACAGAGAATATCACAATGCAGCAGAAAGAAAAGAAAAAAATGTAAAATAGTCACGATGTTGAGATATCACAGGGCAAAAAATGTCAAAGTCAACTGGTGTGTTATACCTTACTATTTCACAGTGCATACAAACAAAACAGAAAAACAATCATACATACAAAAAAAATGGAAAACTTGCACGGTCTGATGTGTAACGTCAAGAAAAGCGACCTGCCAACCTTACCTTGACGGGCACTTGCCAAGAAAAAATACGATAATCATCAATAATTAGTCACGTGAATATAATTGCAGAAATGATCATAAAAATTAGTAATTAGCAATATAGTGTGATAAATCGTAAAGTATGTTCACTCAATAAAGGGTTTTATGTTGGATAAGTGGTGGTTTCCTTTCGATTTTCTGGTTCTCAGAATTTCGACATGTACTACATTGGGGTGAGGAATACTGCGAATCCGATATGGTCCTGCGTATAGAAGTTCAAATTTACTGCACTTACCTTTTAATTTGCTGGATAAATAGTGTGTACGTACTAATATCTTCTGTCCAATGTGAAAGTCTCGGCGTCTACAAACCTGTTTTTGCTGTCTTCTCCGGCGCTCTGCGGCACGTTTGATGTTGTTCAGCGCAATGTCAATTATTTCGCGGTGTCTTAGTCGACCTGATCTAGGAAAGTTTACTAATTCTTTAATTTTGTTTGGTGGTTCAACGTTTTTCAGTATAACAGACGGAGATAGCATAGTGGATTCATTTGGTATGGAATTAATTACATCTTGGAACGAGAATATGTGTGTATCCCAATTAATGTGTCTTTTGTGGCAGTATATTCCACACAGTTTACCAATTTCTTTCATTAATCGTTCACAAGGGTTCGAAGAAGCGTGGTACTTGGATATATAGATCGGAGAAATGTTTCTAGCTCGTAACATGCGTGTCCATATAGCAGAACGAAATTGTGATCCATTATCGGAAATTACTTTCATCACATGCCCCACATGAAATAGAAAATGTTTTACAAATGCTTTCGAGACAGTTTTAGCAGTAGCTTTGCGTAACGGAGTGAAAGTAACAAATTTTGAAGTGAGTTCAACAGCGACAAAGATGTAGCAATAACCTCTATTAGTTCTCGGAATTGGACCAAAAATGTCTACTGCGGCCATGTGTCTTAATTTAACAGGTACAATGGGATATAATGGAGGAAAACACAAACATTACATGTGTACAAGGTCAAAACCACTACCTAACTTAACGGTGTACGCTCCATCTCACACCGGCCTATGTTCGATGGGCCAGTTGACGGCGGGTCACGGCCCATCGAACGTAGGCCGGTGCGTTGCGCCGTCAGCCTTCTGTGCAACGGGTGAGTGACGATAGCATCCAAGTGGCACCCAACTCTACGGCCTTTTTGCCTTACGCAGGAAGCATTTCCAACAGGATTGGCCGTATTTTGCGGAAATATGATGTGAAATGTGTTTTTCGACCACCTTCTAAGATTAAGGCCCTGTTGACGTCCGTGAAAGATGATCTTGGTTTGCGTAAGGCTGGGGTCTATCGTATTCCTTGCAGTTGTGGCATGTCATATATTGGTCAGACAATCAGGACTGTGGAAGACCGGTGTATTGAACATAAGCGTCACACACGCTTACAACAGCCGAGCAAATCCGCTATTGCAGGACATTGCCTTCACACCGGTCATCCCATGGAATACAACAACACGGAGATTCTGGCTTGCACGTCCAGCTATTGGGATAGTGTTATTAAGGAAGCTGTTGAAATCAGACTATCAAGCAACCTTATTAACAGGGATGGTGGATTTTGTTTAAATGCTGCTTGGAATCCGGCTCTCTCTCATCAAAAAACAGAGGGCCAGAAATAGTGCTACATCACCTGTTGATTAATAGTAACTATCGATATTTCTGATGTTGGTTATCTTTGGTTGTGTTGACACTTGTTCTGTGTGTGGTGTCTTCCTTGTGTCTCCTCTGTGAACCGAGGTATTAAATTTGCTTGCACATTTCTTCCTCCTGAAACGTCCCCTTTTTAACAATTATACAAGACTGTGCTTAAACTGACACACAATATTTTTAGCGCAACGCAATCTGACTATCAAAGATCCCTGCAAAAGAATGGCCCTGACTAACATTAAACTATACCTCTCACAAATCACTTACCTCACAAAAATCTTCGCTGCTCAAGCTACTGCAATACAGCGACCGCCACTACTGCCAGCTAAATAAAAGATTCAAACTATGGAAGGCACTAACTACTGATAGGGATAGTTAGCAAATGAAAGATATTAATAGAGAACAAACAATGTATTTACCTTAATATCATCACAAGTCTTAATATACACTCCTGGAAATTGAAATAAGAACACCGTGAATTCATTGTCCCAGGAAGAGGAAACTTTATTGACACATTCCTGGGGTCAGATACATCACATGATCACACTGACAGAACCACAGGCGCATAGACACAGGCAACAGAGCATGCACAATGTCGGCACTAGTACAGTGTATATCCACCTTTCGCAGCAATGCAGGCTGCTATTCTCCCATGGAGACGATCGTAGAGATGCTGGATGTAGTCCTGTGGAACGGCTTGCCATGCCATTTCCACCTGGCGCCTCAGTTGGACCAGCGTTCGTGCTGGACGTGCAGACCGCGTGAGACGACGCTTCATCCAGTCCCAAACATGCTCAATGGGGGACAGATCCGGAGATCTTGCTGGCCAGGGTAGTTGACTTACACCTTCTAGAGCACGTTGGGTGGCACGGGATACATGCGGACGTGCATTGTCCTGTTGGAACAGCAAGTTCCCTTGCCGGTCTAGGAATGGTAGAACGATGGGTTCGATGACGGTTTGGATGTACCGTGCACTATTCAGTGTCCCCTCGACGATCACCAGTGGTGTACGGCCAGTGGAGATCGCTCCCCACACCATGATGCCGGGTGTTGGCCCTGTGTGCCTCGGTCGTATGCAGTCCTGATTGTGGCGCTCACCTGCACGGCGCCAGACACGCATACGACCATCATTGGCACCAAGGCAGAAGCGACTCTCATCGCTGAAGACGACACGTCTCCATTCGTCCCTCCATTCACGCCTGTCGCGACACCACTGGAGGCGGGCTGCATGATGTTGGGGCGTGAGCGGAAGACGGCCTAACGGTGTGCGGGACCGTAGCCCAGCTTCATGGAGACGGTTGCGAATGGTCCTCGCCGATACCCCAGGAGCAACAGTGTCCCTAATTTGCTGGGAAGTGGCGGTGCGGTCCCCTACGGCACTGCGTAGGATCCTACGGTCTTGGCGTGCATCCGTGCGTCGCTGTGGTCCGGTCCCAGGTCGACGGGCACGTGCACCTTCCGCCGACCACTGGCGACAACATCGATGTACTGTGGAGACCTCACGCTCCACGTGTTGAGCAATTCGGCGGTACGTCCACCCAGCCTCCCGCATGCCCACTATACGCCCTCGCTCAAAGTCCGTCAACTGCACATATGGTTCACGTCCACGCTGTCGCGGCATGCTACCAGTGTTAAAGACTGCGATGGAGCTCCGTATGCCACGGCAAACTGGCAGACACTGACGGCGGCGGTGCACAAATGCTGCGCAGCTAGCGCTATTCGACGGCCAACACCGCGGTTCCTGGTGTGTCCGCTGTGCCGTGCGTGTGATCATTGCTTGTACAGCCCTCTCGCAGTGTCCGGAGCAAGTATGGTGAGTCTGACACACCGGTGTCAATGTGTTCTTTTTTCCATTTCCAGGAGTGTATATATCAGTTCATGACAAATTACAAATCTCCGCCATCTCTCTCCCCACATTCACCACTGCTGGCGGCTCACCTCCAACTGCGCAACGCTACGCGCTGTTCACAGCCAGCTGCCGCTGCCCAACACTACAATGGCGAGTATTACAACAATGCAAAGCAGACACAGACTGCCCACAGCACAGCCAGTGATTTTCATACAGAGGTGGCGTTACCAATGAAAAAACCTAAACAGCCTACTTTTCATACAGAGGTGGCGTTACCAATGAAAAAACCTAAACAGCCTACTTACATAGCCCCCATGCTCCCCACAAAAATTTTTGCAAATAGGATTGGGCAGTGGCCAATACAGAATTGAAAAAAATTTTTCATAATTACAATAACAAAGAAATCAAATGCACACACTTATTGATACAACGTTGGTCAAAAGCTAAAAATTTCTCACAGTCCATAAAGACAGTCCACATTGTTCATCACAGTAAAATAGTGTTTTTCTCAAAGTCTGAGCAGTAGAAGAAAATGCACACGGAAGTAGTGGATTTCCATGCAGTCTTGAAGAAGTAGTGTTGTCCTTCCAACGGAAAGTCAGTGCTGACTCTCGACATGCAGACAGGTAATGGGCCACAACAGAGCAAACCCACTGCAGAGTCAGTCGAAGTTTTGATGAATATTGGTAGGTAGGTCATCACAGAGCAGACCCACTGTAGTCCTGGTAGAGATTACGGTATTGGTGGGCCACCAGAGGTGCAGACCCCACTGCAGTCCTTGTAGAAATAATGGTATTGATGGATCATCAAAGATGTAGACCTACTGTAGTCCTTGTAGACACGGCCAGCAGCCATCTGTTGCGACTGTGCAGGTGCACAATCACCATCGAAGAGTCTTGCGGAGAATATAGCAAGTCCATAAACCACCCCTTGTCCACTCACAAAAAATTTGTTTGACATGTCCTTAGAACCAGCAATGCTGTTATCCAGTCCCTTGCGGAATTATTAACACAGGTGCAAACACTAACAGTCCCAACTTCTCACATATTGTCCATATACTATGACCAACAGAAACGTGTGCAGTGAAATGTAACTTACAAGTTAATAATATCATGAACTGGTGACAATTACAATTTTATAACAGAAGAATACAATAACAAAGGTACAAAATACATCATTAAAGAACATAACAATACAGATAACATTTGTAGTACAGGCTTTACAAAAGAATCGAACTAACATAGACATCAGTGTTACAGGAATTATGACATGAGTACGTACATAAAAGATCAGAATAACTTTCGAAACATCAACTTCACACATAAGCATTTAAACAGAATGAATAATGTCTAATATCTTTACAAAGTAAATAACATATTATTAATGCCAATTATATTTGATGATAACAGTATTCCTCATCATAGTGAATGTAGCTTAATATTAAAAGAGGGAAAAATTCTATGAAACTACACAGAGACAGGAAGAAAACAACTACACAAGGGTACACAAACACATAGTGGGATAACACCAATAGGAAAGGACAGGGTTCGTTTTCAGTGTAACATTTGGTACTGCAGTCCAACCCAAAACTTCATTCTATAGATCTTTCGTCTTATTTCAACCTTTGCTTCCCCCAAAAAAATCTTATCCAAGCATGCTTTCTGTATTCTGTTCATATTTCTTTCAAAATAATTATTTCTGATTGTACAATACTCATTTGGGCCCAAATCCTTTTTATATAACTTCGCAATGCATTCTTTACCTATTCTCCATAATCAGTTTCTCATATAGTCTACCCCCTCTTAAGCTAACTTAAATCTACTGAGCTCAGATGCTAAACTAAGGGACGAGGCAATGCAGCAGCACGTAAAACAATTATTATAAACAGCAATGCAAAAAATGCAAATTGGCAAAGCTAGCAGCATAAATGAGCAAAAGTCAAATTCAATAACACTATGCCTGGCAAACAGCAGCAACTTATACCTAAACATGACATAGCACAAGCAGAAAAAATATTACACTAAAATGGCCATGTCTAATACCTATGTCACATCTTAACATTAGAGTGATGCATCACAATTTATTCTACAAAAGAAATTACCAAGTACTTGAAAAGAAAATTATGTGTTACTGTTATTAGTTCCTTCTTATTGTTCTTTCCTTTCCAAGTGCTCCTTTTTTTTAAAGAATGTGGATCATAAAATAATTATTTAATAGATCTGTTGACAGAAAGTGTTCACATTAGCAAATGCATTTCATTTTATAAAAGCAATGCTGCAACACAGCTGAAAAACAGGTATCAAATGAAATAAGCAGTTACGCAAACCAAAGCATAAAAATATCATTCAATAGTCATGTGACATTTCATAAGTTGGTAGAAATTCTCTCAACTCTCGTAGAAAGACGCTTGTCGTAATCAGGTGTGCAGATGTACGAATATTTCCCATCAATTCATAAGCATTTCAGTAATTAGCACAAAGTGCGAGTAATCATATGTTTTCAAGTAACGAGGGTGTCGCATTAGCGATGAAAGGCACACCCTAATGGCTTGTTCTCCAGGTGTTTGACACGTCCCACGTCCCCTTTTTTTTTTTCTACCTGTGCCGCTGAAAAGGGCTCGCAATAATGGCTTTTTCTCCAGGCGTCTGACACAGCTGGGTGCCCGCGACGCATTACGTGCAGGTGGTCACTTAACTTTCTTACGGAAATATTTACCGCTACAGTGACAGCCTCACATAAAAATATTTCACAGGTCAAGAATTAGCGATACAAATCTGTAGAAACAAAATCCTATGAATATAACAGTGTCCAAAAAATGTTCAGTGGCATTGTGATACATTCACACATGATTCACACATGTCATAACTCTTAAAGTACGATTCTTGGTTTCCAACATCCTTTTTCACAAGTCAAGAGTCCCTACCCACTATTCATTACTCCTTACCTTATTACACATATACGTATCCATCGACACTCGTCAATATTTCGTCACTATAAATATGAAGCATAATCAAATAACTCATATAGCCTCAGCCTATTAATCGTAAACATACCTCAGCAGCATAATACACATCGTCGTCGTAAAAATAACATCATAACACCTCGGTCAAATCTCAAAATCGTCGTAGCTTCCTCCAATAATTAAAAAAATTCTCTGCTCATGTCAGAAGTGTCATCTGCCTCAAACGTACTTTAAAAATCATAATCCCTTTACCAAATACATCATTCAAAGCTCTCATAGTATCACAATGGTTCCAAAAAAATATGAAGAGTTCACACAGTACAGACAAAATACAATTTCGTAAGTGTGAAGTTATCCAACGGTGTAATTACGTAAACATGTGTCACTGATGTAGTAAAAATAAATGTTTGTCTCTCTCAGTTAAATGATCAGATAGCTGTGTAAATTGTGTGTTAGAGAAATATGGTACCGATGTGTAAAGTTGTATAAGCAAATACCATATTAGCTAGGGTTCCTTGTGGTTGCCACACACATGATACACAAAGTAAGCATGTACCCCCCTGAGGATTAATGTAATTATACCCTCAGGTGCTACAGATTATTGCAATGGAATGAAATGTATCACGGAAAAACTTTGTATCATTGTGTTTCAAATATCTTTGAAAATAAATGTTTTTAGTACAAAATTGATCACTCAAATACGTGTCCTGTAGCGCTAAATGTGCGTCTTGTTGCAACATAATCTCTGTGGAAGTGTCGTAGTTATCGTCCTCCGAAAGCTAAGTTCTGCAGAAGTCAATGTACTGACCTCATGATAAACAAAGTGAAATGCTTTGCGTATAGATATCATACTTATTACGCTTATTGCCGTGATGAAGAAAGTACTGTGCTGTAACGTATTGTTGTGCTACAGAAAAGGCTGTCTCCTTGTAGCTATACCATAAAAGTTACTACTAAAACATGTTTTACTTTCCAGAATAATACAGAAAAACTGTGCAGATATAAAACAGAAACACCGCAAAATCAACATTGTAAATTGTCACTCATTAGTAGCGTCGTGATAAAATCGTGTAGCTGTCACATAAACTAACTATTGTCTCATCTGGTATCTCACAGAAAGTACTTTAAATCCGGAATGTATTTTCAAGTAAACCAAAATGTTGCATTAAAATCTCATTAGCAGTACTGGTAAATGTTCTAAGTATGTGAGCTTTATAGTCGTTACGTAATCGTGCAACAAACAAGCAAGAATGCACACACACACAATAACACTGTGTCGTCTGTCCACAATAACAATGCATTCGTAATTTCTGTTTAAATAATTTCTCTTGGTTCTTGGCTGGATATTTAACTTCAAACATTGTTGCATGGTAACAGTTTCTAAAGCATACTAGTAACGTGAAGTGAAACGCTTTATGGCAAAGACAAAGTTAAAAGACAGATTATCTGTCAATAAATGGTTTTACATGTGATATGTGGTGTAAACCTTTACTCTTCCTAGTACGCAGACTTTCAACTTCAACGCAATTATCATGTGGTATACGTCGGTAAAGAATGCTAAATCTTTTCTCAAGGCTAGCGTCTTTGTTATTTTTCCCTGAGCCAGCGGCCGCACGCAGCTGCCTGCTGTGCGAGTCATTGTCTGTCTCTTTGTTGGCGCGCGTCGTTATTGGGATTAGGAGACCTAACTTCTACAAATTCGCCTTGCCGAGAGGGCCCTGCTCTGTTTGAATCCCGCCAGTTCTGATGCAATTGACGTCTGTCGTTATGATCATATCGTCTGTCGTCATTTCGGTAGAATCCGTAGTTTCTTCCTTGTCGGTCACGTGGTGGAGAATTTCTCCCTGAATCGTAACTCCGCGCTGAACTGTTGCGTCTGAAGTTATTCTGTCTCCCCTGGTAATAATTGTTTTGGTTCCCATATTGTCTGTTTCTGTGGTTATCTCTGTCATAGTCATTACTGCGGAGAGGTGATCTTTCCCTGTAATTATTACTACTCTGCCAACGGTTGTCATACGGGTGGTGTCTGTTTTGGTCACGATATGTGTTGTGAGAATAGCCTTGTCGTGTCCAGTTATTATTTCTTTCATCGTGGAATTGTGACAGATGTGACCTGTAATTGTTGTGCTCCTGTTTCCGCGTTCCCCGATTGTCAGTGTCAATTTCCAGTTCTTGTAACAGACCCTGAAATGCTTCAATGTCATCTTTGCAGCGTCCTGCTAAAATAATATGTCGTAAATGTTCAGGCAATTTGAGTAAGCAAATACGGATGAGTTCTGAGGGGCTGTATGGGTTTGATAGATATTGATTCTTATGCAACATGTCTTCAAAATATTTGACAAGACTGGAAAATTCAGATTGTTCAAAGTGTTTCATCATCATGATGCTATGTTTTACACGGTCTTGTGTAGCTTGAGACCAATACGCTCAGAGGAAGGCATGATAAAAATCTCCTTCACTGTGACAATCGTGAATGACCGATCGCATTCTTACACCTGGTTCATTCTCTAAGTAGCCACACATAAATTCTAACCTGTGCTCCAATGACCAGTTGGGAGGGAAACAATGAGAGAATTGATGGAGCCACGCTTGTGGATGAATGTCGTTGGCAGAATTCTTAAACGTTTTGAATTTACGTGTAGTAATGAACAGCTTATAGTCAAAATCATCGTGTCTGCGAGTAGCATCTCGGTCATAGTTACGTCGTGTCGGCGGTTCCATCTCAAAATTCGGTGTACCTTGCCAATTTCTTTCATAATTACCGAAATGCCCTGTGTTATTATTTTGCGGCTTTTCCGTGTTTCTAAGTCCCTCTTCCCGTGTTGGAGCGCGAGTGTCTTCTGAAATACGTAATTCTTGTATTACCTGTGTCAGCTGATCTTGTACTTCCCGGATTTCTCTTTGGTGTTGCGTATCAATTTGATTCAGATTTTGTTTCAGTTTCCTAATTTGTTCGCTCTGTTCTGTGTCATTAAAGACTACCGGTTTTGCGTCATTCAGATTATCATCTACATTCGTAGATAAATTATTTAGCTGATCCGAAAGTTGAACTACTTTCTCTGATAATGAACACATTTCCTCAGTGTGTTTTTCTGAACCAAGTTTCAGAGTGTCCATTTGTGTTGAAATCGAATCTACTGTGTCCTTTAAGTTATCCTGAGTTTTTGCAAGTTGCGTAACCGAATCGGTAGATGCAACTGAGTCAAATTTAGCTTGCAAGGTCTCATGATTTTCATGAACAATAATTTGCAGTTCTTTTATGGCTGCTTCGTGATTCTGTAATGCATTTTCATGCCGCGAAAAAATAGGTTGAAAATGCTCACAAATTTGTGTTTTTACGTCATTACAGACTTTTTGACATTTCGATTCAATGTTATGTAACTCAGTAGTTAAGTCTTCACGTGTTTGTTCAAGAGTTTGTTCCAATGAGTCTAACTTTTTAAGATTTTGTTCCACTGTGTCTAACTTTCGAAGATTTTGTTCCATTGTGTCTAACTTTTGAAGCTTTTGCTGTGTTTGTCCCATTTGCTGTATTAATTGTAATAACAATGCACTGGTGTCTGGAACATGTTCCTCAGTGCTTTTCGGCAGTGAATTTGCACCGGCAACATTCACATTTTGACAAGCAGAAAATGTGTCTTGACTTATTTGAGAAAACGGTGAGGAACCAAAACCTGAATCTACAGTATTTGCGAGATTGTTTCCTGTCATTTCGGATTCCTGAGGCGAGCTGTTGCCGACCGATCGTTCGATAATGCGTCCCTCTTCACTAATTGTTTCACTGTCCACGCCATTGTTTGCCGCCCGCTCCATTTCCCTATGCACAGTTACCAAATTACTACTTTGAATGTCTGTTAATTCATTACTCTGCGGCGCTAACACACTGCTTTCATCTTCACTGTCATTTCTCAGTTTACTTTGGAGCCTAGTATTACGTTTTTCACACGCCATTATTGTCACAATATTTCACACGACAACACAGAAAAGCACAATTTGAAGAGCAAAAATAAGAGAACACATTAACATAACACTGAAAAAATATCTAGTTAATTGCAGCTGCGAAATACTTGGTGCAAATCTACATGCATGCCACAACTGTTTTACTGTACAACAATGAAAGTCTGCAACTACAAAGGAGATTTTCTCTACAATTACGCGCTAGCAATAAACAAAATCTACACTAATTACACAAACTACAACAAAAAATCAGAAGATTCCAGTGAGGTATCCTCGGCTAAGGGTCGACATATGAAACGTCCCCTTTGAACAATTTATATATGGCTGTGCTTAACCTGACACACAATATTTTTAGCGCAACGCAATCTGACTATCAAAGATCCCTGCAAAAGAATGGCCCTGACTAACATTAAACTATACCTCTCACAAATCACTTACCTCACAAAAATCTTCGCTGCTCAAGCTACTGCAATACAGCGAGCGCCACTACTGCCAGCTAAATAAAAGATTCAAACTATGGAAGGCACTAACTACTGATAGGGATAGTTAGCAAATGAAAGATATTAATAGAGAACAAACAATGTATTTACCTTAATATCATCACAAGTCTTAATATATATATCAGTTCATGACAAATTACAAATCTCCGCCATCTCTCTCCCCACATTCACCACTGCTGGCGGCTCACCTCCAACTGCGCAACGCTACGCGCTGTTCACAGCCAGCTGCCGCTGCCCAACACTACAATGGCGAGTATTACAACAATGCAAAGCAGACACAGACTGCCCACAGCACAGCCAGTGATTTTCATACAGAGGTGGCGTTACCAATGAAAAAAACCTAAACAGCCTACTTTTCATACAGAGGTGGCGTTACCAATGAAATAACCTAAACAGCCTACTTACACTCCTTGCAATTGTGCCTTGAGAATGGCAGGGTGTGCTCCTGTCGAAATATCGGCGGTGTTCGACCGCGTCACCCGGCAGCAAACCCATAAGTTATTTGAACATATGTACTGTTTGTGTTTTCCTTTTTTCGTTTATAAATGTATAGCCATGGTGTTCTTTTAATCATTGACAAAGGTCTTCTTAGGCACTTGTGGGTTTTATTGTTCTGAAGAAGGTGTAGTTATCTACGCCGAAACCTAGGTTAACACTAGGAGCTTTTTTCGCAATCGAGGCGGGTTTCTAGATTTTTTAATAAGTCACGAAAAACCTAAATCAGGATGGCCGGACGCGGATCTGAACCGGCGTCCTTACGAATGCGAGTCCAGTGTGCTAACCACTGCGCCACCTCGCTCGGTCCCTCTTTAGGGCACAACTGCAAAATTTGAACCTCTTGAGTGCGTTATGGAGTCTGAATAGTATGTTTTGTTTCTGAATGACTTCAAATTAAGTACGAACATCGGACATGACGCTCATCTACTCGTAAACTGCAGAGGTGCTCAGTGAGGCGAGACAGCGAATAGAAAATGGAGAAAGCAAGCAAAGGTTGCCGCTGTTCTCGTTATGGAGTCTGCTTTAAGGAAAAGACTGAAAGCTGTGAGTTTCCAGAGGACTCGACCCGGTACGTGGAGTGTGGGAGATGGCGGCACGAACAGTGCTCTTCATTTCGGGGTGATGTTGCGTTCATTTGTGACACGCGCGAAATGCGTACTCTCTGGGCATATGTTGCGCATTCTTAAGCGCAGGTGAATCAAGGAATGCGCATTTCCCGCTTTTCGTATTTTTGAAAAGTCCACTAAAAGTATTACTCTCTGCTGATGTAGTTTTCTGAACATGTAGATTTTGTGTTAATAAATATAAACCTAAAATTTTTTGTATTCCTATTAATAATAACCGAGATATTTACGGTTACTCCTTAACTGCGCACTCTTAGGTATGGTTGCCTTATTTTTTACGTCCATTCAGAACTCATTTAACGTCAAGAAAAAAAATGTTAAAATGTGTGTGAAATCTTATGGGACTTAGCTGCTAAGGTCATCAGTCCCTAAGCTTACACACTACTCAACCTAAATTATCGTATGGACAAACACACACACACACACACCCATGCCCGAGGGAGGACTCGAACCTCCGCCGGGATCAGCCGCACAGTCCATGACTGCAGCGCCCTAGACCGCTCGGCTAATCCCGCACTAACGTCAACAACGTTTTATGAGTGACTCAATGATGTCGCTATTTTGCATGTCTACCTCGACATTAGCTACGAATTATCTTCAAAACAGAATAGCATTTAATGAGTTTTTCATCATTATACAGAAGTTACTGCAAGTCTTTTACAAAACGTGTGCAGTTATTTAATACCAACACAGAGAAGAGAGTGCGTTCATTTTTATTATTCAACTTTTAAAGACGTCATTTGCCTTTATACGTTTACTCGACTTCATGACGCCATGTTTTCCGGTCCACCGTCAGCATTGCTTCCTTTTTCTTTTTTGGTCCCTTCCCCCACCCGCCTCCTCCTTGGTCTGTCCCCACTGCTGCTCTCCTAGGTAGTCGTCCTGTAAATCGGGCAGCCACGTCGTCGACGCGTGTTATTTCGCACTACTTCATGAACTAGTTTGTAACTCGGTACCCCTCCTGCAGCTCGTTCTGTCGATACGTGCCAGCTACCACGCTTACCACCGTCATGTAAATTACATTTCTTTGTAACATTACGTCACTAGTAGGGCTAGCACAGGTAATTACCAAACTCTGTTACGTTTCTTCTGCTCCACCGATGAATGTTAGTCTGCTTCCATGTTTCTCCTGCAACTGTGGCTATGCTGCGAAGAACTAAGAGAAGCATGGTCCGGCGACTCGCTAAATGTCTTGAGATGCAGGGACAACTGTTCGAGGAAGAGTACACGTGTATGGCTGCTTGCTGGCACTGGTAGTCCAACGCAGCTTCCCATCCACAGATAAACAGCATAAGTGAGATTAAAAACACGGCCTTTCATTTACCTCTCCCACAGATAAAAATCGCAAGGCGCTGTTTTGGTGACCTCGGAGGCCACCAACGATGAAGTTTGTCTTCTGCTCGTCCTCTTCTCGCAGTCCATCGTCTTGGGACGGTGTCATCCAGATAACAACGCCACCTGCCCCCCCCCCCCTGCGGGTCCGGGGATTAGAATAGGCCCGAGGTATTCCTGCCTGTCGTAAGAGGCGACTAAAAGGAGTCCCTCCCCCTCAAGGGGGTAGTTGGCGCCTGCGTCCGGAGGCGGACGGTTCCACGACCTCTATTTGCGGTCATTTTGATTTTTCACTTCTCGTTTCTTCCTTCCTTTGGTTGGTTCCTTTCTTTGCTCTTCTCCACCTCACTGTCTTCCTTACTCTTTCCCTTGCCTTCTTCTCCTTGCCTTCTCATTGCCTTCTTCTCCTTGCCTTCTCATTGCCTTCTTCTCCTTGCCTTCTCTGGTCTCCGCCTCGGCGTTTGAGACAGTCTGTCCTCTCTCTCCCTCTCTCTCTTCTTTTTCCTCTTCTTCCTTCCTCCCTGTGCGCGCCTGAAGGCCGACCCACGCGTTCGCACGCGTAGCCGGTGACGGGGTAACGCGTAATTCCCCGCCCTGGGTGGACATGTAAGGCACGCACGTACCCCCTGGTAAAGGCCAGGCCCAGGGAGGGGTGATTGCCTGAGCTGATACCTTCTGACCATGCCGATTGGTCCCTCCGTCTGTTTCTCGGGAGGTGTGACCTGAGGTGTAAACATTCACCTAAGGCGGGAGTGCCCTCTGAGAGGGTCCCCACAAGGAAGGAGCGCGCCATCGGAGACGCTGGCAATCATGGGGGATTCCTCCGCAATGGATTTCACTCCATCTCTCTCGACTTCTGCCCAAAAACGGAAACATGACCAGCCACCAGTGACAAAAGTACTACCGCCTGCCCCACAGTTCCTCGTCGTTTCTCGATCTGAGGACGGAAAGGATTTTTCCTCTGTCAACCCTTTCGTTATCCAGAAGGGCGTAGATGCCATAGCCGGATCTGTCAAATCTTGTACCAGGTTGCGTAACGGTACCTTATTACTAGAAACTGAGAGCGCCTTTCAGGCACAAAAACTGCTTCAGGCCACACTCCTGTAGACGTTCCCTGTCCGGGTGGAGGCTCACCGAACTTTGAATTCGTCTCGTGGTGTGGTCTATACTAGATCCCTCGACGGATTGACTGACGAGGAGATTCAATCTTTCCTCGCTGAGCAGGGCGTGACGGCTGTCCGTAGGGTCATGAAAAAGGTCAACAATGACCTTGTACCGACCCGGACACTTTTCTTGACCTTCGATAGTGTTAAGCTGCCATCGCGCATCAAGGCGGGCTACGAGGTAGTTTCTGTTCGCCCCTATGTCCCGACACCTACGCGCTGCTACCAGTGTCAGCGTTTCAATCACACTCGACAGTCTTGTTCCAATGCGGCTAAGTGTGTCACTTGTGGCAGGGATGCCCATGAGGGTGACTGTCCACCTCCGTCTCCTCGTTGTGTGAACTGTCAGGGTGACCATGCCGCATCCTCCCGCGACTGTCCTGTCTATAAGGAAGAACGCTGTATCCAAGAAATTCGGGTCAAAGAGAAAGTGTCCACCTCGGCTGCTCGCAAGCTATTTGCTAGTAGGAAGCCCACGCTGCTCCCAGCGGGGAAATACAGTACTGTCCTCGCCTCTCCTCAGACTACCAGGGAGGTGGCAACCCAGGCATGCGATCTGACCTTCAGCACCACGGTCGTCCGTTCGGCCAGTGCTAAGATCGCGCGGTCGACGTCTCCTCTTCCTCCCATCACCCCACAGACACCAGCCCCTTCATCAGCTTCTGCTAAGACGAAGACCCAGAAGTCAGATGCACGGGCCTTCAAGAAGGAACCGTCCCGTGCAGACTTCCTACGTACCTCGAACTCCCAGCCTTCGACCGGTACTTCCACCAAACGACCTTCCAAGAAGGCTCATAGGAAGCACAGTTCTCCTTCTCCGCCACGGCGCATTTCTTCTCCTGCGCCACCCAGCGGTTGCCGCCCCAGGCCGTCATCCGTTTCGCCTGGCCGCACCGCTGGTAGCCGAACATCTGGCCGTTCACCGGCGGAGAAAGCTCCCCCTCCCGTCCATCTTCCCAAGATGGCCGATGAACCTATAGACCCAATGGACGATGACTGTCCGCCTACTGATAGCGGCGGCAGTGCTCGCTCGAAGCCAGGCCCTCAGCGGCCTTCGAGGTGACCCCTTCTTTCATCTTCCTTTTCTTCTTACGATGGCACTTATTCACTGGAATATTCGCAGCATTCGCTCCAACCGAGAGGACTTGAAGTTGCTGCTCCACTTGCACCGTCCGCTCGTCGTAGCCCTCCAGGAAACAAGCTACGCCCATGCGATCAAATTGCCTTGGCACACTACACCTCTGTGCGTTTTGACCTACCCCCTGTGGTAGGTATCCCGGCTCATGGAGGGGTTATGTTGCTGGTCCGGGATGATATTTACTACGATCCCATCACGTTGCACACCGGCCTGCAGGCAGTTGCCATCCGCATTACTCTCCCCACTTTTACATTTTCCATTTCTACCGTTTACACTCCATCGTCGTCTGCCTTTACCAGGGCAGACATGATGCAACTTATTGCTCAGCTACCTGCACCATCTTTGTTAACTTGAGACTTCAATGCCCACCATCCCCTTTGGGGCTCTCCAGCATCCTGCCCGAGGGGCTCCCTGTTAGCAGACCTTTTCAACCAGCTCAATCTTGTCTGCCTCAATACTGGCGCCCCTACTTTTCTTTCGGACACATCTCACATCTATTCCCATTTAGACCTCTCTATATGTACTCCCCAACTTGCACGCCGGTTTGAGTGGTATGCGCTTTCTGATACATATTCGAGCGACCACTTCCCGTGTGTTATCCATCTCCTGCAGCATACCCCCTCTCCGTGCTCATCTAGTTGGACCATCTCCAAAGCAGACTGGGGGCTCTTCTCTTCCAGGGCGACCTTTCAGGATCAAACCTTCACAAGCTGCGATCGTCAGGTCGCACACCTCACGGAAGTCATTCTCGCTGCTGCTGAATATTCCACCCCTCACCCTACTTCTTCTCCACGTCGCGTACCGGTCCCCTGGTGGACCGCAGCATGTAGAGACGCTTTACGTGCTCGTCGACGTGCTTTACGCACCTTTAAACGCCACCCTACAGTGGCGAATTGTATTATAAACGATTACGTGCACAGTGTCGTCGTATTATTAAAGAAAGCAAGAAAGCCAGCTGGGCTGCTTTCACAAGCACCTTCAACAGTTTTACTCCTTCTTCTGTTGTCTGGGGTAGCCTGCGCCGGCTATCTGGCACTAAGGTCCACTCACCAGTTTCTGGCTTGACGGTCGCGAATGACGTCCTTGTGGCCCCTGAGGCTGTCTCCAATGCCTTCGGCCGCTTTTTCGCAGAGGTTTCGAGCTCCGCTCATTACCACCCTGCCCTCCTCCCCCGCAAGCAGGCAGAGGAGGATAGGCCACCTAACTTCCGCTCCTCGAATCGTGAAAGTTATAATGCCCCATTCACCATGCGGGAACTCGAAAACGCACTTGGCCGATCACGGTCCTCCGCTCCAGGGCCTGATTCTATTCATATTCAGATGCTGAAGAACCTTTCTCCTGCGGGAAAAGGTTTTCTTCTTCGTACTTACAATCGCATCTGGATTGAGGGACATGTTCCCGCATGCTGGCGCGAGTCTATTGTTGTCCCGATTCCTAAGCCGGGGAAGGACAAGCACTTGCCTTCCAGTTATCGACCCATCTCGCTTACCAGCTGTGTCTGTAAAGTGATGGAGCGAATGGTTAACTCTCGATTGGTTTGGCTGCTCGAGTCTCGACGCCTACTTACCAATGTACAATGTGGATTTCGTAGGCGCCGCTCTGCTGTTGACCACCTGGTTACCTTGTCGACCGTCATTATGAATAACTTCTTGCGGAAGCGCCCGACCGCGGCTGTGTTCTTTGATTTGGAGAAGGCTTACGACACCTGTTGGAGGGCGGGCATTCTCCGCACCATGCATACATGGGGCGTTCGCGGTGGCCTCCCTCTTTTTATTCGTTCCTTTTTAATGGATCGACAGTTCAGGGTACGTGTGGGTTCTGTCCTGTCAGACACCTTTCGCCAGGAGAATGGGGTGCCACAGGGCTCAGTTTTGAGCGTCGCTCTCTTCGCCATCGCGATCAATCCAATAATGGATTGCCTCCCAGCTGATGTATCAGGCTCCCTTTTCGTGGACGATTTTACCATCTATTGCAGCGCGCAGTGTACACGTGTCCTGGAGCGCTGTCTTCAGCGTTCTCTTGACCGTCTTTACTCACGGTCTGTATTAACTTCTGGCGCTACAAAGAGTTTCTCCCACCGTCCTTACGACTCGGTCCCGTTGCTCTCCCATTCGTGGAGACAACAAAATTTTTAGGCCTTACATTTGACAGGAAACTTAGTTGGTCTCCACATGTGTCATATTTGGCTGCCCGTTGTACCCGTTCTCTAAATGTCCTCCGTGTTCTCAGTGGTATGTCGTGGGGAGCGGATCGAACCGTCCTACTTCGCCTATATCAGTCGATCGTCCGCTCCAAGCTGGATTATGGGAGCTTCGTATACTCCTCTGCACGGCCATCCATCTTACGCCGCCTCAACTCCATACAACATCGAGGTTTACGACTTGCGATCGGAGCGTTTTATACTAGTCCCGTCGAGAGTCTTCATGCTGACGCTGGTGAGTTGCCACTCACCTACCGGTGCGATATACTGCTTTGTCGGTATGCCTGTCGGCTACTGGCAATGCCCGACCACCCGTCTTATCGTTCCTTTTTTGATGACTCTCTCGACCGTCAATACGGGTTGTATGTCTCTGCCCTGCTAGCCCCTGGAGTTCGCTTTCGTCGCTTCCTTCAACACCTTAATTTTTCACTCGCTGCAACCTTTCGAGTGGGCGAGAGCCACACGCCACCTTGGCTCCAGGCTCAGGTTCGCGTCCACCTTGACCTCAGCTCGCTCCCGAAGGAGGTTACCCCCGGTTCAGTCTACCACTCCCGTTTTGTCGAACTTTGTTCGAAGTTCATTAATATGACCTTCATTTATACAGATGGCTCTAAGACCAATGACGGGGTCGGGTGTTCTTTTATTGTCGGGGCACAAAGTTTCAAATACCGGCTCCATGGCCATTGTTCGGTCTTCACAGCTGAGCTCTTTGCCCTCTACCAGGCTGTTCTTTACATCTGCCGCCACCGACATTCTGCATATGTCATCTGCTCCGATTCCCTGAGCGCTATCCAGAGCCTCAGTGATCCATACCCGGTTCACCCTTTCGTGCACCGGATCCAACGCTCTCTTCAGCAGCTGGTGGACGTCGGTTCTCCGGTTAGCTTTATGTGGGTTCCTGGCCATGTCGGTATCCCTGGGAACGAAGCTGCAGATGCCGCGGCCAAGGCTGCGGTCCTCCAGCCTCGGACAGCTTCTTGTTGTGTCCCTTCGTCAGATTGTAGCAGGGTCATTTGTCGGCGCATTTTATCGCTGTGGCATGCCGATTGGGCTGCACTTACAGACAACAAGCTTCGGGCCATGAAACCTCTTCCCGTGGCTTGGACGTCCACCTCACGCCCTTCTCGGCGGGAGGAGGTCGTTTTGGCCCGGTTACGAATTGGACACTGCCGGTTCAGCCATCGCCATCTGCTGACGGCTGCGCCGGCGCCGTTCTGCCCATGTGGGCAATTGCTGACGGTCCGCCACATTTTAACGTCCTGTCCGGATTTTAACACACTGCGTCTTGATCTTGGCCTGCCATGTACTCTGGATGCCATTTTAGCGGATGACCCACGAGCAGCTGCTCGCGTTCTTCATTTTATCAATTTGACGACCCTCTCTAAGGACATTTGATTATGCTGTTTTCTTTTTTTAATCCTATGCCTGTCAGTCTGTCTTTTATCGTGTTTTCCGTTTCGTTGCTGTTTTAAACTTGTGACTCGCGGTGCATTCCTAACGTAGTCTGGGCGCTAATGACCGTTGAAGTTGTGCGCCCTAAAACCACAAAAAAAAACGCCACCTGGGATGAAGTTGAAGTAATGTGAATCACTTTGAAGTTGGGAAATAGGCGGTTTTGTGTAATCTCTAGATGCGAGAGGCCTGCGACAGTGTTCTCAATAAATAAGAAGGGTCCATAAACTTCGTTTTGATTACTGGCACAAAAGGCGTCAAACTTTGGTAAGTCTCCTTCGTGTTGAACAATTACCATCGGATTTTCCTCGTCTAAAATCTAGCTTTCTAGCGATTAGCTGTAAAAGAAAGACGAGACGTCGATTCGTCCGAAAAAATTAATCGTTCAAAAAAAACTGCCCTCTTCCACGCCCTTTTGACTTGCAGTACAAATTATATACTTTTCGGAGTGGCCGTCAGAATCAGTGCTTGCGACAACTGCAGTTTGTAGGACTTCTGATACGGGTGATGTTTCGGAACTTGCCATACTTTTAGTTGAGAGAATTGTGAGAGTTATTGGTTTCTCGTGCCGCGGATATCCTAAGGCTGATTTCGTACACACACACACACACACACACACACACACACACACACGCTCGACATTGTCATCCGCTTTGTGTGGTCGACCCATGCTTTTCCGTTACTGTTTCCTAACATCGTCTACGAATTTTCGATTCCACTCACAAATTTTCTTATGAAGAGGCAACGATTCGTGCAATTGTCAGCGGGATATAGACTGCACATAAACAATAGACTCTAATTTTGCTAACTGCAGCACAAAAAATATCGTTTCTGTGGTGTCGCTATTTTCCTACAAACAAGCAACAGCGCCACCGTGGCTTTGAATCGAACTTCTACGCGGACTGTTCAAAACTTCCAACTTTTCTATATCTACGAGCGATGGAGCTGTATTGGTGTCTCTTATAACTTGCGAGAGAAAAACCTTAGAAATCTGCTCCTTTCTTTTGAACAACGCTGCAGCTGAATTTGTTTCTACAGTTGCATGCCTTCGTGTGACACAACTGTCAACAAATAGGTGGAAACACGAGGTACGTACAACAGTTTTGTTGGCTGCAAACATTTTGTTAAAGATTAAGTTTCAAACAGATTATTCAGAGACTACATTTGGCCGCTATAGGCAAATGCGTGGTACATGTTGACTTGTGTCCGTATGTTCGTATCAGAGGTCTTACTCTCTGAAAATAAACTGCAAATAATGAGACTACGGAAAATGTGACGTCGTTCTTTGCCAACGCTGTGTAAAGTACTCGGCAGAGAGTTCTGTAGAAGCAGGGAAGGAATACCTGTCTGTTAGGCACTTAAACACGTTCATGAACGTGCAAGCAAAATAGCAACCTATCGGCACGACGTAAGTGTTCTACATGGGAGGTTTACGTATCGCATCGTTCAATACAATTCATGAATGGGTGCGATACATGCAAAGCACTTCTTACCAGTGCTAATGAGACCTCACTGCAAGCGAGATAAACAGTGGAGTTACCTCATGTTACCTCAATCTGTGGAGAAGCCTTAAAGCAGTTATCTGATTTAATATTTCAGACTGACGTTGAAGATCGATTGTCGCAGTCACTTATTTCTGATGTCTGTGAAGGCCAGCTCCTAAGTAGCGTAAATGACTGACTGGTTGAAACTTTCCCGTCTCCTCTATCTTTTGTTACGCAACCTTCCCCCTCTACAATAACCTATGAAACCTTCCCTTAGGATTTCTACCTCTTGCTTAATAATAACAAATGAAATCTTCCTTTTGAAATTAATTCTCTTTCTCAATCTTCGCATACAAATTTAAATGCTGCTTATTAAGTTATTTTCTGATTATTTCGACGAAACATGGAACGTGTCGTCGTCGTGACCCTCAGTCGTTACCTGCAATAATCCAGGCCTGCCGGTGTGACCGAGCGGTTCTAGGCGCTGCAGTCTGGAACCGCGTGACCGCTACGGTCGCAGGTTCGAATCCTGCCTCGTGCATGGATGTGTGTGATGTCCTTAGGTTAGTTAGGTTTAAGTAGTTCTAAGTTCTAGGGGACTGATGACCTCAGAAGTTAAGTCCCATAGTGCTTAGAGCCATTTTTTTTTGCAATAACCCAAAACTGTTCCTTACCTTTTTTACTGTTACTGGATCTCCATCTGACTGCTACATCGAACTGCGACATGAATATACTTGCTCTGTCTTACTATACTCTATTAGCTACTGGTGGGCTGTCATAAGTGGCTGTATTTATTACCTAAGCTGACGTTATTCTTCAATAGCAAAGCTGACGTTATTCTTTAATTTGAATGCAGTTGCGTAATTCATAGTTACACTTTTTCTTGACAACAATAAAATTTTGCGAAGTTTTACGTTGATGGATTTTGAGATGGATTATAATCAGTAATGCAATATTTGATTTTACAAACGTTCAAATGGGACTTACTTTTTACAATAATCTTACAACTATCAATGCGCAAACATACCTTCAGTAGTCTTGAGTTTCTCAAAAAATTAATTCAATAATATTAGTTCCTCTTATGATAATAGTTAGCTGATGTCTCTGTACATACTTTTATAGTCTCTTGTAAATCATAGCTGGTGGCTGGCTGGCAGGCACACCGCTCCTCTCAACCTCTCGCTTCACACCTGCTACCGACTCGCTTCACATCTCGCTTACCACTGACTTCCTACGAACGCTAAAGTGCGGTCTCTACTGCCAACAATGCTTTCTGGTGCAGACAATCCCTGCTACCATTACAAAATGTATCAATGCGCGGTCTTTCCCGCTCTTTCTTAAAATGTATCCATACGCTGTCTCTCCCGCCCTTTTTAAAATTGTATTAATGTGCGGTCTCTCCTGCCAACAATACTTTGGTGCAGACATTCCCGGCTACCACAATTATTTCCAACATGACAAGTATTAATTATTCCTTCTTCATCCTATTAATAAAATATAAACATATTTCATAAATTGTGGTTTGACAATAGACAATAGAAATATACACGTCTTACAAGGTATTCAACAACTCCTGGAAATGCCGGTTGAAGCTGCTCACCTGCCTGCGTCGTGTAGTTGTGGTAGTTATCAATTGAAAGAGGTTACATTTTGGGAAATATTTTCATAAACAGCTACTCTAAAATAAGAGCCGGCCGGAGTGGCCGTGCGGTTCTAGGCGCTACAGTCTGGAACCGCGTGACCGCTACGGTCGCAGGTTCGAATCCTGCCTCGTGCATGGATGTGTGTGATGTCCTTAGGTTAGTTAGGTCTAAGTAGTTCTAAATTCTAGGGGACTGATGACCTCAGAAGTTAAGTCCCATAGTGCTCAGAGCCATTTTGAAAATAAGAAACTACCGTTGTGTAAACAGCAGTAGAGGGAAATTACTTACGTATCAGCAGATGTCTCTGTAATGGTGTGCCTTTTCCTTACTAATTTTCGCTCCTGGACTTGGTTTTCTGTATCGTGTGCCACATAAGCTGTATTTCTTTTACATTAGATCATACTAAAAAGGCTGCACGTTTAATTTCGGAAACTAAGCAGTAATTGTCTTGCGAACAGTATTTATGGTGTTCCATTAAGTTTCGGGTGTGCAGCCGCAAGAAATCTCCTTCTAATATTTCGGCTGTATACAGTTCAGCCATCTTCAGAGCGAGCCGCAAGACTGCCGCTCCAGTGCTCGCTTCGTCCCTTTGTACTCGTGTACCGCGCGACTGCGCATGCGGCCACAGATGCAAATGCGCCAGAGACGTTGGTCGGCGGCAGAGACGTGCATAATGCGCGAGTTGTATCTATGACTCCGCAGTTGATCTTTGTTAGCATATCGATATATCATTGTGAGCTGCACTGTGACGACGTCTTTGTGAGTTTATTACAGCAAGTGCCGGATTCTATGATTTATCAAGATTGAAACTACTATCTCTATTAATTAAATTCGTCGGTAAGCGAATTTCGATTGCCTGCTTCACTATCGAGTCCGAAAAGGATGATATAGTTGCCAAAATTTCGACGTTGTCATACAACATACTGTGACCATTATCAATACAGTGCTCTGCCACTGCCGACTTGTTAGGTTGTAAAAGTCGTGTGTACCTCCGGTGTTCTGCACATCTTTCTTGGACAGTACTAGTTATTTGTTCGATGTAAGAAAGGCCACATTCACATGGAATTTTGTAAACTCCAGATTTTCGGAGCAGCAAATCATCTTTGACGGAGCCCACGAGTGCAGCTGTCTTGGGTGGAGCACGAAAAATCACTTTTACTTTGTGTCTGCCGAGAATGCGTCCGATTTTTGATGAGAGGCTACCCACATATGGCAGGAAGGCCATCGATTTAAAGATTTCTTCGTCTTCTTCTGTTTTCTTTGTGGCCTCTTTCGGTTTCATTTTCAGTGCCCTCTGTATTTGTTGTGGAGAGTACCCATTGTCTTCAAACACTCTTTGTAAGTGGGAAAGTTCATCTTGCGGACTGCTTTCGTCAGAAATAATATGCGTTCTGTGGGTCAAAGTTCGGAGAACACTCATTGTCTGGGCAGGATGGTGGCAGCTATTTGCATGTAAATACAGATCGGTGTGCGTCGGCTTCCTATACACTTCATGTCCCAAAGTGCCAAGAGGAGTGGATTGAAATAAAAAAAATTGTAGTTCTCCAGTTCTAAGGCGCTGCAGTCATCGACTGTGCGGCTGGTCCCGGCGGAGGTTCGAGTCGTCCTTCGTGCATGGGTGTGTGTGTTTCTTGTGTGTGTTTCTCCTTAGGATAATTTAGGTTAAGTAGTGTGTAAGCTTAGGGACTGATGACCTTAGCAGTTAAGTCCCATAAGATTTCACACACATTTGAACATTTTTGAACATTTCTCCAGTTCTTCCGCGGACGATGTGCGCTATATGTTACCACGTTGCGGTGTTTTAATGACCTGTCGTTAGAGGACCAAGTAGAAGAGAATAAACTTTCGCATACGTGGGTGTCTTTTTCTCAGTGTGAGGGTGAAATGGTGCTGAAAGATTTACTGATATAATCATTAGGTTCTAAGTGAAACATTTCCTTAGACAGGTTTACAGCTTTATATTTCTCATTTTAAACCATTACCTGGACCAGCGTCTTGTTTTCTTGCCAGAGGCAATATTAATTTGCTTTATCTGCATCTGTAGCATTCCCACTAGTGCCAAAATACAGTATACACGAAAGGTGTCTGCTTGAAAAATAAGGTTAAATTGACAAAATGTCCTAGTATGTTACACGTTTGTTTGGCACATACGCGGCTAGACGAGAGGGATTTAATAAGTTTTGAAAAGTTTTCTTGTCCATTCGAAGAAAATCCGTGGCTAGATAACGGCAATGTTGTCAAACACGTTTTATCGTTTACGGGCCCCTGTATAAGTGCATTTGTAATAATTTAAAACTTTATTGCCCATCTAACATTTCTGTTTGTCGTATTTGATTTTACCGGGTATTCTGTTTGCGAAAAAAAGTACTTTCGAGTACAACTGCAATGTGTCCAAGTCAAAGTAATTGTTTAACGAATGGAATTGTGAAGTGAAGTGGCAGGGTAGAACTGAACTTTGCCAAGTTATGTGTAGATACGATTAAATCACAACAGCCACTATCTATAATAGTATCATAACTAACGCCTCAGTAAAAATAATTCAATCTGTTGCTACTTAATGAACAGTTTGTGTAGAAATTTTTAAATAAGCAACTCATTCTAGCTACACACTTCTGTTTAACTAAGTTTTCTACTGTGGGCAAGTGTGTACTATTGACACTAAAGTAGGAATCTACTGCTTCTTACATTATCTTGATCTTCGTTGAAACAGAAAAGTTACAGGATACACAACAACTAAGTGGTGGAAGCATAATGGAAATAATCGTCCTGTTCGTACTGGCAACTGATTTTAAATCTAGCAGATTTACAATGGAGTTATAACGAATGGTGGCTGACACAGTCTTGAAAATAAAGCAACAAACTAAAGCACTACACTGGCAATCAATGAGAATATCAGTTAAAGTGCTTCAGAAACGGCAGTGTAAATGTGTGTCGTATTCTGTGGAATTACGACAGCCATGAAACCGGAACTGTAGTTTCTCATGGCTCACTTAGTTAATTCAAAACTTGTTTCTCAAATACATTAGTTTCAACGTAATTTTTTGACGTTACTGTATTGAAATTTAACTTGTCGTATTACATCGCGATGGGGTTTTGAGTAGCTGCTGCCCAATTACAGTTTCACGTTAACTGCACAGTATTATTGTTTGCAATGTTGAACGGTCAGTGAGTTTGACCTGTACAGTTAACTGCAGGCAGCAAATATTTCGCTAGTGTTGCTATTACATTGGATCACGTCAGACGTACCGGGCGAGGTGGCGCAGTGGCTAGCACACTGGACTCGCGTTCGGGAGGACGACGGTTCAGATCCCTGTTCGGCCATCCAGATCTGGGTTCGCCGTGATTTCCCTAAGTCGCTTCTGGCGAATGCCGAGATGGTTCCGTTAAAAAAGCCCGCCTGATTTCGTTCCCCTTCCTTCGCTAATCCGAGCTTCTACTGATGTACTCCGTCTCTAATGACCTCGATGTCGACGGGACGTTAAAAACTAATCTCTTCCTCTTCCTCCTCCTCCTCCTCCTCTTCCTCCTCAGACCTACCTGAAAGGACAACTACTGCCTCTAGTGATGTCACAAGCAGATTGTTTCTTATAATGTTAATAGTCTCTCTGAGAGGGATGTTTGTGTACTGGTTTACAATGTCTAGTGATGCTAACATTATAAGAAACAATCTGCTTAAATATAAGGAAATTAGTATTACAGAGATCTGTGAACTCATAGAATTACTTTCACTTATTCTAGAGCATTATTACTTTAGCTTCAACAACAAACTGTACCAATAACATGATGGTTTGGCGATGGGAAGTAGCTTAGCTGGGATATTGGGTGACATTTACATCAACCATACAGAACAAAAATTCTTCTCAACCAACCAGCACATCTCAAACAAAATAATCTACTACAGAAGATACACTGACGATATAATCTTGCTTTTTGATGGTACAAGCAATGAAATAGATACATTAGCAGCAGATCTAAGCAAAATGCACAAATATATTAAATTCACAGTTGAACGTGAAACTAATAAAAGCATGAACTTACTTGACCTGAAAATTTGCAAGAGTAACAATAAACATCAATTTAGTATTTACAGAAAACCTACCACCACAGATGTCAGTATTGACAATTAATCTTGCCACCCCTGCCAACAAAAAGTGGCATGTTTCAGAACGATGCTACACCGAATTAAAAAAGTACCTATGAGTGACACAGACCAACAAAATGATATCAATATAATTAAAACAGTTGCTCATAATAATGGATATAGACTCATAATAATAGAAAAACTCCACAACAAAACACACACAAAAAAACCACAGATCCCCTTCACAGCAGTCACTTAAAGCCAAATCAGTGTGCCACAGAAGACAAACCTAAATATGCTGCTCTCCCATACATAGGCCCACTATCATGCCAACTAGCAAACTTATTTAAAAAGAAAAAATCACAATCAGCTTTTCCACAAATAACAAATTACAAAAAAAGTAATCCATGATGTAAATACCTCCAAGAGCCCCTACCGTAAATCAAGATTATACAAACACAAATGCGATACATGGCCAAAATTCTACATTGGACAGAAGTTTTGAAATTAGATACAAAGAACACATTGATGCTTTAAGACTTGGTAACTTGAACAAATCTGCATTTGCGGCCCATATTGCTGAAGAAAGCCATTCAATGGGAAACATTGAGAACAACTTAAAAATTTTACATCTAGCACAAAAAGGAGCCACTATGTATATATTAGAAGAAATAGAAATACACACACACACACACACACACACACACACACACACACACACACACACACACACACACACACACACAGCACCACAGACTATATCCTTAATGAACTGAGTTAACTAACAACCCTTTCCTGAAAAATTCCAAAAATTATTTTCCAACCTCCAAAGCAAATAATATTAGTATCCCTATCTGCAGATCAAGTAGTAAATTTATATGTTACTATAATTCTTATGATGCTAAATGTAATTAAATAATGTACTATTTTACTTATACAGTACTAAAAAAACCAACTTTATAATAATGTAACAGTATCAACTCAAAAAATCAATGTCTCTGTACTAGTGTAAAAGGCATTTCAGTTGCGTAAGTGAATATATGATTCTTTCCAAACATAGGACATCTTCAAATGTTACCATATATCATAGCATATTTGATACTCATATGTTTGTAAGCTCTTTGTATGTATCAAAAAATGTGGTGCGTGGTAGAAATCTTCTCAGTGACAAATCTAAAGTGTTCAGTGAGACAAATTTACGTGTGCAACAATAAGAATGCAGTGGGAATGTATTCACATCTGTTGGACGAATGTTATGAAAACAAACACTCCAAACCGACATTTCACGTAAGTCACATGCAACGAAAATCTGTAATACAACCATCTGTGTATGGCGTGCTTATAATTATTATTTATATTTTAGGACAATTAATCTATAAAAAACACACCGCACGTCATAAGGAAAGCGTGTAAACCGTCTGATGATGAATCACAATAAAGGAACTGAAAGTAAATATGTGGCTGGTTGCTGTCCCAACACCATCAAAGCAAAAATCGTCTACAACTTTTAGTGTATAATTTCTTACTCCAGTTACCTAGTTACGTGATTTGAATTCGACTATATACAGCGTTACTGTTGTTTACATTTTTCTTGGCGTTCATATACTAGCCTCTTTCGAAAAAAAATTGTTCAGTTCAAGCAATTTTCCACGTCCCTCACCGCTTCCGACGATGTTACAGCGCCATCGGCAACCTATAATTCGTTACTTCTTCATCTCGAATCTTAATTCCTTTTCCAAATTTATCCTTGCTTTCCCTTACTGCTTGCTCTACGTCCAGGTTGAATAACACGGGGCATACGCGGCAGCAACTGGCCAATTCCCATCTGTTACTGTCTTACTTAGAACTACAGTCTGGTTTCTATACCCTTCCGCGCCCTGTGTTTTATCTCTCATAACTTCAGAATATCCTCACGATACCAGGTACCGCTCTGTATGTGGAAAACTGTCAGCAGCAGTCTGCAAAGAACGTGGTATCTTCTGCTCTGCTCTGCTTCCAAATACAAATTCATGTGAGACAGAAGAGTAGTTACTTACGTGAATATTTCACTTCCCCGTCATATCTGGGAATACTTCTACTGGAACCAAGAGCCACAGATTTTGATTCTATGTAGCCACAGAGCCAGCAAGGATGAAAAATTACGTAAGTATATAGCCTTCGCCTACCACCGTATGTCTTACTTCGCGTAGTCAACTTTGTAATATCCTTACAAATAAAAGAAAAAAATCTGCTTTCTTTTGTTGTAAGTGAAACAACATAAAGAAGATAATTCTTTTGTACTCTGTCAGTCAATATAGGATCTAGCAGGAGTGCCTATCCTTTGCATAGTTCTGCTCACAGCTTCCTGAAGTACACTGTAATACGAAGCGACGTGGTCAGCACGCTCTCTCACTTCTACCTCAGAATCGTTTGGAAAGTTACTGCAACATGGAGTCTCGCAGTGCACTGAGAAATACCCATTCGCTTTACTTAACACACTGGCCGACATCAGTTGTTGTGAAATTCCATGTCCAATGTTCCGATCATTTTTAATTCCACCTTTGATATTGTTAAGATTATAGTGCATAGTAATAGCATGTTAATTAGGTGCAAAAATGAGTCTGTTTGCAGCAGTCAACATTGGAGAAAGTCTTGCATGCAAACAAGAAAAAAACCTAATATATAATTAATAGGGTGTAAAGTTCTCAGTCTTTTGCAGAACATAATTATTAGTCTTCTTCGTGTGTCATTGTTTCTTCTGTTATTATTTGCAAACTATTCTCTTAAATCTCCAGTGCTGAATAATCATATCTGGTTTGATGTTGGACCCTGTACAACAAAAATTATGTGATACTTCACATCAAGATCTTTGTATACAAAGAAAGTTTTTCAGTACCCTGCCGACGTAATTACTTTTCATACAGTTACACACACACACACACACACACACACACACACACACACACACACACACATAGGTCTCCCGCCTCAAAATAGGATAGGCAACCAGTTTTGTTGTGCTTATCCTAAAATTCTTTACCTCTTTTGTCCAATTTCCATTGACCATTGCATTAATTGCTTCCCAAAACTACAGAAAAAAGGATCATTACACGTTTTGAATGATAGCTTCCTATTCTTCTTGCTTTCGAAAAACTTTGCAGGGAATTATCCTGGACAAGGGTGGACAGAGTTATATGAACCACATCAGACTTTTATCTCTGACTATAATGCACAAAACATTCTTCCAGATTCACAAATTGTGCATTCTGCTTATCTCTTGTTCTTTCATAAAATCTCTGAATTGGCAGTGAATCGGGGTACCTTGTCTGACAATAATATTTTTGTCAGTGAAATTCTTCACACATCAAAAAAAGTTTTTGTCACCCCGGTTCCCAGAACTCCTGAAAATAGACGCTGATGTGGGTATTGTGTGACATGCAAAATCCCTTTGACTGTTCAGAGATGTCACTAAACCCGTCCAAAGATGTAAACAACCATGCAAGAGCAGCGTTTATTAGACGGAGAGGGTCCAACAACCCATCAGTTCCAGTCATTCCACCAGGAAGGAGCATGTCTGTAGTTGAACCATACCTAGACGGTCAATACCGCGGGTCGATCGCGTACGCATTGTTACTTTGTGCCAGGAAGGGCTCTGAACAAGGGAAGGGTACAGGCGTCTCGGAGTAAACGAAAGTGACGTTGTTCGGACACGGAGGAGATACAGAGAGACAGGAACTGTCGATGACTTGCCTTGCTCAGGCCGCCCAAGGGCTACTACTGCAGTGCATAACCGCTACCAATGGATCATGGCTCGGAGGAACCCTGACAGCAGAGCCACCTTGTTGAATAAAAGCTTTTCGTGCAGCTACAGGACGTCGTGTTACGACTCAAACTGTGCGCAATAGGCTGCATGATGCGCAACTTCACTCCCGACGTCCATGACGGGGTCCATCTTTGCAACCACCACACCATGCAGCTCGGGTACAGACGGGCCCAACAACATGCCGAATGGACCGCTCACGATTGGCATTACGTTCTCTTCACCGATGAGTGTCGTATATGTCTTCAACCAGACAGTCGTGAGAGACGTGTTTGGAGGCAACCCGGTGAGGCAGGGTGGAGGTTCCCTGCTGTTTTGTTGTGGCATTATGTGGGGCCGACGTACGCCGCTGGTGGTCATGGAAGGTGCCGTAACGGCTGTACGATACGTGAATCCCATCCTCCGACCGATAGTGCAACCATATCGGTACCATATCGGCAGCATATTGGCGAGGCATTCGTCTTCGTGGACAACAGTTCGCACATCCATCTTATACATCTTGAATGACTTGCTTCGGGATAACAACATCACACTGTAGCTATCACGTTCTCCAGACATGAACCCTATCGAACATGCCTGGGATAGATGGGAAAGGGCTGTTTGTGGACGACGTGACCCACAAACCACTCTGAGGGATCTTCGCCGAATCGCGTTTGGGGAGTGGGACAACGTGAACCAACAGTGCCTTGATGAACTTGTGGGTAGCATGCTACGACGAATACAGGCATGCATCAATGCAAGAGTGCGCGCTAGTGGGTATTAGAGGTACCGGTGTGTACAGCAATCTGGACCACCACATCTGAAGGTCTCTGTATGGTAGTACACCGTGCAACGTGTGGTTTTTATGAGCACTAAAAAGGGCGGAAATTACGAGGTTACTCCCAAAGAAATGCACACTATTTTTGTAAAAATACAGTTTTCATTCTGCATGTGTGAAAGTCTTACAGTGTCTAGATTCATCCTTACTGATTGCTTTCCTACTTAGTTCAACCTGTTCCCGTGAGTGGCGCCGTCACGGCATGTCTTCAAGATGGTTGCTACACTTGACGTTCGTCAGAAACAACGTACTGTCATAGAATTCCTGTGCTGTGAAAACGAGACAGTGGTAAACATCCACAAGAGGTTGAAAAAGGTGTATGGAGATGCTGCTGTCGATCGCAGTACAGTTAGTCGGTGGGCAGGCAGGTTACGTGATGAAAGCGGGCACAGCAATATTGAGGATTGTCCTCGCAGCGGCAGGCCTCGTACTGCACACACTCCAGACAATGTGCAGAGAGTTAACGAATTGGTGACTGCTGACAGACGCGTCACAGTGAACGAATTGTCACGCTACGTTGGGATAGGGGAAGGAAGTGTTTGCAGAATACTGAAAGCGTTGGCGTTAAAAAAGGTTTGTGCCACAAAGAAACAAGAAAAACTGTATGCAGCGAACTTTTGGATGGGTACGAGAATGGTGGAGATGAATTTCTTGGAAGATTTGTGACAGATGATGAAACATGGCTCCATCATTTTTCGCGAGAGACGAAGAGGAAATCAATGGAGTGGCATCATGCAAATTCACCCAAGAAAAAAAATTCGAAGCCACGCCTTCTGCTGGAAAAGTTATGCTACGGTGTTTTTCGATTCCGAAGGACTCTTGCTTGTGGACATCATGTCAGGTGGAACCACCATAAATTCTGATGCATATGTGACGACACAGAAGAAACTTCAGGATCGACTGAGTCGTGTTCGACCACATCGGCAAAAGCAGGATGTTTTGCTGTTGCACGACAATGCTCGGCCACATGCCAGTCAAAAAACCATGGAAGCGATCAGAAAACTCGGATGGACAACACTGAAACACCCGCCTTACAGTCCTGACCTGGCTCCGTGTGACTATCATCTCTTTGAGATACTGAAAGACTCTCTTCGAGGAACTAGGTTTGAAGATGATGACTCCCTTGTGCACGCTGCGAAACAGTGGCTCCAACAGGTTGGTCCAGAATTTTACCGTGCGGGTGTACAGGCGCTGGTTCCAAGGTGGCATAATGCAGTTGAGAGCCATGGAAATTATGTGGAGAAGTGAAAATATTGTTCCTAAAGGATGTACCTACACACTGTAAACTTTCAAACATGTAGAATAAAAGATGGATTTTAAAATAATATTGTGCATTTCTTTTGGAGTGACCCTCGTATGTTTATATTGATTCCAATTTTCTGTACAGGTTCCAGAACTCTCGGAACCGAAGTGATGCAAAACGTTTTTTGATGTGTTTATAAAATTGTCCGACGTTTCGGGCACTATTGCAAATGGCCTTCCTCAGGGCTTTGTGGTGAGGTGAATGCTGAATGAAAGAGACTTTAGATCTTATTCAGTAGCGGAGGAAGCTGTTTACGTAGTTTGGTAGGGTATTTGAAGACAGGATGGCGGGTGTTAGGCGTTCTTTGTCGGTCTCTGTATTATTCCCTGTCATTGGTGGGTAAAGACGAGCTTTATTGGTGTTTACGTTATTTTCTGCGATTGGTGAGAGCAGAGGAATCAGAAACGGGCGGTAGGTGTGACGTAGCGCTGTGTACGTGTTGGCAGGTGCGGGCTGCCGCACACACGCGCTCTGTGTACGTGAGACCGCCGCGGCCGCGTGAGTTACTTATATCCTCTCGTAGCGCTGTCACTGCTGGCTGGCAGGAGGCCGGAAACCTAAACCCGTTCTCTCTAGTCACGTCGCTTGGCTATTTCTATCGCCTCTCTGATCTTTCTCGATACAAATGGCTGTTTCGCCAGTACGCCGACTTCGCCGATTATTATCTTTTTATCGCACCCATCCTGGTGTTCCGTCAGCGCTGACCTGGTGCGTTGTCCCAGAGGCATACACCCTTCGTGCTCTGCAGTTCGTGAGGTGGTCGGCCGCCCCGCCTCGGCCACATACACCAGTCCACGTTCACAACCGATTTCGCAGACTCACGCGCTGTTTAACTCGGCGTCCGCGTCTTTCCTTGAGCCTAGAACATCTTTTATTTTGTTATTGCTCCGGAAGACCGGATTGACGGCGGATCGACGAAGAATTTTCCCCACACGTTCAGTGACCCCTTCTACATATGGTAACAGGGCTATTTTCTGTGCTTCTTTCTGCTCTTCGCTATTGCCTCCATCCTTTGTCGTCATAGTTTTATCTGTCGTATTCTTTCCACAACCGTCGGCTCCAAAAATGGATCTGAGGTTTCGCATTCCCACCTTCAGATGTTCGTCATCGCTGCTCCCGTGAGCCCTCCGGGTTTAAGTGTGAAGGGCGAACCACTTCCGTGTAGGGTGACGGTGGGAGGTTCCCGCGCTGGTGGCTTCTCCGTATACCCTGTGGCCAAGTTTACCTGCAGGCATTCGGTGAACTTCCACGTCGAGGAAAGTCAGCACCCCATTCTTTTCAATCTGTGTAGTAAATTGTATTTTACTATGCCGCTGAATGAGATGTTGGTCGAACTGCTACGGTTCTTCCTTTCGCTGTGTCCAGATGACGAAGATATACGCAACATGTCGGAGTCAGCAATCAGAGTGTAATGGTGTGGACTGGAGAGCTCTTTCTTCAACGCCTCCACAAAGATGCCTGCAGCAAAAGGCGAGGGAGGGAACACATAACTACACCGTCCGTTCGAACAATTTTATACTGTATAGTGACAATGTGGTCATCAGCCCAGAAGAATTTCATTGACAGTGACAACGGCCACGGAAGACTAAGCTTACAATAATATTTTTTGTTTACTGACTTTGCAAAAATATTCTTTTGTTACATCATGTTGATGGTTTTCTATTTGTGGCCTTTTGCACAGGGTAGTTTTTCACAGCTTTCTAGTAAATCT
This sequence comes from Schistocerca piceifrons, assembly GCF_021461385.2. Taxonomy (NCBI): domain Eukaryota; kingdom Metazoa; phylum Arthropoda; class Insecta; order Orthoptera; family Acrididae; genus Schistocerca; species Schistocerca piceifrons. The sequence continues at coordinate 18,642,806 of NC_060145.1, forward strand.
CTATGACTATTAATAAACAGTGCGTTCCCTAGTGTCGTTTTGGTAATGGGCCGCAAATGTCCACTGCACAGAAATACCACAGATGATTTGAAATGATTGAAATCCGCACCACATGTCGCGGCTGGGGACGTGGGCCTGTTCCAACGGGCTGACTGCTACCCACAAGGCAGCACAAGGAGCGAGCGACGTGTTACCGTGAGGCGTGTAACCGGCGTGCCGCCAGCCCCCTCAGCTGTTGTTGGCTGTGGATGAATCCTGATGGCGGTGCTGCTCCTTTAGTGAGGCAGCTGCTCATTTGGCCTCTCAGGGCTCACTGTGCGCTGTTCGAGACCCCCCCCCCCCCCTACCTCAGGAAAAAAATCTGAGGAGGTGCTGCGAAATGGACCCGGGTCTTTCCAAGTCGAAGGCAGTGACAACCATTCGGCTACAGAGATGCTCATGAATGAGTCTGTGGGAGGTTTATGGATCTGCTTTCTCCATTCGTCTTCCACACGAGTCTCATATGATTAAACTGCTTTTAAATTTAAATGTCAAATTTCTAAAAAAAAAAAAAAATGTCTGGCTAGAAAGCCCATGTCCTGCATGAAGGTGCCGTATGATCAGATGTTCGTACTCTCAGGGTATGCAGAAATGGTGTGATCGCTCACTGTTATTTGATCAAAATTTTACTGTGAATGCTAGTTTAATTGGACTTTCTTTTAGTATGGAGAACACTCACAATTTCATCTTTTACCTCATCATGGGACTTCCTTCTGTTTATATTTAGATGTTTTATCATGTGAAACTCCTTGGCCCCCTCAGCTAGTTTAAAAAAGCATTGATTTTGGTTCAAATGGCTCTTAGCACTATGCGACTCAACTGCTGTGGTCATCAGTCCCCTAGAACTTAGAACTAATTAAACCTAACTAACCTAAGGACATCACACACATCCATGCCCGAGGCAGGATTCGAACCTGCGACCATAGCGAAGCACTGATTTTATCATCTCCATGTACGATATCTGTATCATCCTTCAGTCGGATTGGTAATTTCGATAGGGCATCTGCTAGGAGTCCTTACTTCCTTCTACAGGTTTTATTTGCGTCATCACTCTTTTGTAGAGTAGATGGCTCTGAATTTGAAACGCTGCTTAGAATGAACAATGATCTTGCAGCCTTTCAATAAATAATTAAATTTCTTGGCAGGCTTTCAATAAATAATTACATTTCTTGAAAGTTCACACTACAGTAATGGTTTCTTCCTTGATAAATAGTACAATTCTTTCCGGTGGCAGTAACTAATCTTATAGCAAAATTTGTCATTCGCCTTTGTTCCCCCCGTTGAGTTTGAATTAACTGAGAGATTTCTCTTCCTGATCCACAACCAGATGGAGTGCTCATCATATACAAAGCTTCCTCATACCGCCCTAACGTGATCAAGTTCCTGGTGGCATTCACCCGACTACTTCCAACTTGTATTTTTCCTTAACCAATGTACCATGTTCACTGCATTCAGTGCGCCCTCAGCTACGAAATCTATACGAAGAAGCCCACAAAATCTAAAAATTATTTAGGTTCTTATTGTGTTTTGGTGCTGGAAATATAATTGGTTCTATTTTGACCGAAATGGGCCTAATATCTTTCAAAGCAACGCCTTAAAAATTAGTTCACTGCAGTCAGCTCCGGCTTTCTCTAGTTTCACATAGATGTGCCGAAAGGTCGGCATGCTTAGTAACGGACTAGGCATTGTTAATTTCAGGGGGTCGGCAGAGGCCCTCCCTGTCGCCTGTACCCCAGCTGTCTGCTTGTAGTATAACGCACGCGAGAGTGAATGACAGTTTTCTAAACGTTTGAGAGTTGTGTATCGGAGGTGGGGACTTGGGATCCAGCCCACAATACACCTAGTGGGATGTGGGAAACTGCCTAAAAGCCACATCCACGCTGTGAGTATTTAGCATAGTGCAGCCCCGTCATCAACTGTGATAGACTAATATTTTGAAGAATCAGCCTCAGTTACCCAAATTTTCTGGTCTTTACGAGGTTTCGGCTAAATTAATCTAGACTCCTTCAGAAGCATAAAATTGCTATAACATGCCAGAGTAAGGCACAATCAACATTAAAATTAAAACCTATAGTACCTTGGTACAATGTCGAATTAAAACTACTCAACTGACGTCCAGCCCCGGCATCTCTTCACCACGCGGTCGGTTGCCAGCGGCAGCTACCTTGGCACTGACCGTTGCACGCGGAATTGAACTGAGCACATCGCAACTCGTGCGCGTGCGCGTGCGCGTGCAGAGTGTCAGGGCTGTATATCATTGGCTGCCTGTACATCAGGTGTTGGGAGCTGATAACCTTAATTGTAAGCAAACTAAGCATTATGTAGATGCAGTCCGTATGTGTATTAACTATACGCACCGAGGCAGTGGTTAGCACTCTGGACTCGCATTCGGGAGGACGACGGTTCAGTCCCGCGTCCGGCCATCCTGATTTAGGTTTTCCGTGATTTCCCTACATCGCTTCAGGCAAATGCCGGGATGGTTCCTTCCAAAGGGCACGGCCGATTTCCTTCCATAATCCGATGAGACCGATGACCTCGCTGTTTGGTCGCTTCCCCCCAAATCAACCCAACCCAACTACAAGCAAAATGTATTAATTGGAAGGAAATTTATATCGTTGGGTATATAAAGTTTAAAGATAACCTTTACGACTTTAAGCACATACGGTCATCGTGTAAAGTATCCCCACCGAACATGCCTAATAGTTAGCACCTTACTTGCCTCACTTATTTAAAACATTAATCATTATAATTTAACTAGGGTGTAACTGGCCGTACAGCGCCCCTGTCATCACACTTAACTAGTATTGACCGACATATGTCAAGCGTATTAATTAAAGTGTGACGGAAGGTACAACGTCTCCGTCATCATGCCCACGTGCTATTGACCGACATAGGTCAACTATACCAAAATATAGTGTACGATGTACGCCGGACGGGAAATATTTTCTATAGGTAACATTATGAGTAACGCGATACACGTGTAACGTTATCGTTATCATTACAAGGGAAATAATATAGCAGCAAGTTCTACTTTACTTTGCTGCATCATTGTTAAATTCATCTATGCTAATGACCGACATAGATCACGCATATTAATTATGGTGTGGCGGGGGTACAACATCTCCGTCATGACGCTTATGTGCTATTGACCGACGTAGATCAAGTGTACTACCATATAATGTACAATGTACAATGTACGTTTGACGGGAATATACTTCCACAAGTAACATTGTAAATAACGCGATATGCGCGTAAAGTTATCGTATCATTGAAAGGAGAAGTATTTAAAGCAGCTAAGTTTCACTTACTGTGCTGCATAATTGTTAAATTCAACTATAATGGCGTCCAGACTCTCGTCAGAGAGTAGCGGGCCAAACTTAAATTTAGAGGGACGCGCGAGGCTTGAAGTCTGAACATGGCATGCGGCAACCAGGAGAGAAATATGGCGGTCGAAGTAACAGGGATAAATTAAACCAAACGTAACGAAGATTGGAAACCTTCGAATGAGTTTTTATTTCTCAGCAGCAGCTGATCGTTCAGAAGGTTTTCTTTATCGGATAGCAAGTGTTTAAAAAATCTGCATCTCCTCTAGAATATCTAGCCTTGTTCCTTTTAGTTCATAGTGCAACAGCTCGGTATTAGTTGGAGGATTGGGTGCATGGGCCATCTGGACGAGGTGCTCGGCGAAAGTCGAACCCCGTGTGCCGTCACCACTTCCCGTTGGCATACGCTCTTTATATCTTGCTGGCAACGCTCTCCCTGTTTGGCCAATGTAAAAGCTAGGGCACTCACCTCATGTGGTTTTATATACCCCGGAGAGAGATAATTTGTCCTTAACTGTTTTTAAAGAGTGGATTAAATTTTTCTTAAGGCTGTTATTGGTAGGATATGTTGTCCTATAACCATGGATCTTTAGAATTCGCCCTATTCTGCATGAAGCTTTACCTATAAAAGGGACACTGGACTCGCATTCGGGAGGACGACGGTTCAATCCCGCGTCCGGCCATCCTGATTTAGGTTTTCCGTGATTTCCCTAAATCACTCCAGGCAAATGCCGGGATGGTTCCTTTCAAAGGGCACGGCCAACTTCCTTCCCCGTCCTTCCCTAATCCGATGAGACCGATGACCTCGCTGTCTGGTCTCCTTCCCCAAACCAACCAACCAACCAACCTATAAAAGGAATGGAGATTACGTTCGCATGGTTATCATCTGACGTGGCACCTAACGTAGATGAAGTCGAGCTTCTCCTGTTATTTACTCCCTTGTTATAGAGTTGTCTTAGTGTCTGGTTTACACACATTATTTTCGGCAGTCAATTCGAGTGTTAATGATTCGTTCTGCAATGCCTTAGCAGAAAGGGGAATAGAAAGCGCTCTACGTAAGCTGGAATGAAAGAAGACCATTTTATGAGATTGTGGGTGCACAGAGTCAGCTGGTATATTTTAGGAGAAGATACATTTTCTAAACATGTTAAATTCTAAACGATTGTCTACTATAGTGAGATTGAGGTCTAAATAATTCGGCATTCTATTGGGAGATTCCATTTCGAGAGTGAAATTCATCTTATCGTGGAGTTCATTGAATGTTGAAAAAATCTGGTCTATATCTTCCTGGGAACCATCAACTATGAGAAGTATATCATCAACGTATCTTGCGTAAAATGTTATTTTACTCGCTATCTCTGTATTATCCACAAAAAATTGTGATTCCATCACTTTCACCAATATTTCGGATAGAATACCGGCCAGGGGGGCGTCCCACTGCAAATCCAAAAGGTTGCGAATATATTTTTTTCATTAAAGGAGAAGTATTTGTCTTTCAAGACTATGTTCAAAAGGATCATTAGTTCATCAATCTAATATCTGACAATTTCTTGTGGAGGCGTAGGTTACGTTCTAAAATGCTCAATGTTTGGTCTACAGGCACGTTGGTATAAAGACTTGTAATATCAAGTGACGCAAGCTTTGACGTTTTTGAGCAGGTTAATGCATTCAATTTATTTGCTAATTCTACTGAATTTTTACCTGAGTGGTTTCCTGTGAAAACAAAATTATCTTTTATCTTATAGTGCAGGTATCTGGCTGGCTTGTGGTATGCACTATTTATTAGTGCTGTCCACGATCGGTCGAATCGGGTGATTGTTCTTGTGGACTTTAAATTGACTCTTCATGGTGGGTGGTTTGGGGCCTACATTTATGAGCCATTTTTTCTATCAATTTTTTGGTTTTGTGGAGGCCTGCTCGTATTTCTTTTTGTAAGGCTGGTGTGGGATCTTTATCAATAGGTATAATACCATTTTCTGCAGATAACGTTTCCGTCTTTTTTATGTACTCTGCTTTAGAGGCAATGATCACAGAATTACCTTTGTCGGCTTTAGTGATTATGGAATAGTTACTTTTCAATTACCGATTGATATTATTTAAGGTTTTGTAAGTACTAGCGTCTGTTTGTGCGTAGGTCATCTCATTTTCCAAAATTTTACAAGACCCATACGCTGTCCGCGTTTGAACGTTTTTTCTGTTTCCGCACATTCTAAGTTTAGTTTAAGGTCAACTATTAAATTATCTATAACGTGTGTCTTTGAAATGTCAGGTTTCATGTAAAATTTTAGCCACTTTGAGAGTAGCTTATTTTCAGATGGTGTAAAATTAATATTTTTTTATTTATTACTCGGTCATAAAAGGTGGGTTTGACTACTGTTTCACTATGGTTCCGTTCCTCGTCGCACCCGATATCCCTGTTAGATAGGTTTGATAATTTCTTAGCATGTGTTGCCGCGATTTCTTCTTTTCGCTTAAAGATCAATTTTTTGGCACAGGCCAAGGAATGATCTATTTGAGTGTTATAGTATTTTGAGTACCACTTCGAAATTTCAAGATACAGCATATACGCTATTTCATTTAAACTATCTTTCTTCGTGTATAGGTCTGCAGTTCTATTGTTGAGTATCTGTGTGATGAACCTTTTTTTTGAGGGTGGGGGAATTATGGCAAAATGTCCCTCGATAGCTGTTAACAAATTTAGGGGTCATCTGCGATTGTTTACACTGGTTAATAAATGAAATTGCCATAGTAGTTTTTGCGATACTTGTCGGCTGCGTTTGACACTTCGGCAGGCAGAAATCTAAGAATTTTTAGCATATTGCAGACCCGTCAGCAACTGTGATAGACTAATATTTAGAGCCGGGTGGAGCGGCCGAGCGGTTCTAGGTGCTACAGTCTGGAACCGCGCGACCGCCACAGTCGCAGGTTCGAATCCTGCCTCGGGCATGGATGTGTGTGATGTCCTTAGGTTCGTTAGGTTTAAGCAGTTCTAAGTTCTAGGGGACTGAGGACCTCAGAAGTTAAGTCCCGTAGTGCTCAGAGCCATTTGGACTAATATTTTGAAGAATCAGCCTCAGTTGCGCAAATTTTCTGGTCTTTACCAGGTTTCGGCTAAATTAATCTAGCCTTCTTCACAAGCATGAAATTACTATAACATGCCAGAGTAAGGCACAGTCAACATTAAAATTAAAACGTGTAATACCGTGGTACAATGTCGAATTAAGACTACTTAACAGAAGTACACAAACAGCTAAGTAACAGCTCAGTGCAAACCAAATAACTGGATTCCACAACACTATCGCAACCCCAAGTGTATATTGCCGACATACGAAGTTCACCTTTTAATATTTTGTTTACTAACAGCCGCTCACGCAGTTGTATATGACATGATGTTCGCTGAATAAAAACGGCAACAAAAAATAACAGAAAATATATCGCGAACAGCTACAATAATTCTCAAAAATATGCTGTAACATACGATAAATAGGTTAGTATGAAAGTAGCCATAGAAAACTATAATTCTAAAAGCGAATAGTAAAAATGTAATAATGTGCCACTGTGTTTGTATAACCATGCTATTTTTCTGCATGTTTTAGATTAAATAAACGCACCGATGATGGTTATATTTGTCGCCGAAACTAGTTTGGAAAAATAAAGAAGTAAACGAATAACAAGGTGTTTTGCATCAAGGGGGGACTTAGTTTCTGATATTGTTGTTTTTCAGTGGTTTGAAGAGTACAATGAACAAGGATCCTGGGTGGCAGAAGTGAGTCAAGTACTCTGGCTCTAAAAATGTGGATAACGCAACTTGAATTTCTGACGCTGAGTTGACTTTGAGTGATCAAATCTACTGTAGTTTCACTACATAGTTGCAGCTGAGGGCAAGTGGCGATTGAGATCTGTACGCCCTGACAATGGCGGAGCGGCAGTACGTCGCCCTGTTAGCTTCGTGCGGCGATGTGAGCTGCAGCTGGCGAGATGTGTGCGGCGGAGGTGAGGCGTGAGGCGGCAGCTGTGAATCGATTGCGCCCACTAAAGAAATGCAAAAATCTCACGGTCTAGCGATCAGGCAGGCGGATCTCAATTTACTCTCTCTGTACGAGAGCCCTGAAATCACGGTAGATTTCGGTGTGTGACGCACCCGTTCGCTGGTCGCTCAAGGACCAATTTGGCTCACTTATAACACAGAGCGCACAAGGACACCAAATACCGAAGCTGGTAAACCAAGAACGAATAAGTGTGCCTCGGCAAACAAGTAGTCCGAGACGTTTGAAGTCACGCTGTCGGTGCAGTAAGGACTTCACCACAGGCTCCCCCAGTCTAAATTATTCGCAAGTGAAGTCAGTCTCAGCACAGGTCCTAAGCACCAACCAGACATGCCAGAACATCGACCAGAAGTCCCTTCCAGACCCAAGTCCAGCCCCCTAGTGCTTCACACCTCTTCAGAAGAAAAAAAATCCGTTTTCCCGCAAAGTGCACGAACGACACCGCCTTCACGCCATCTTGAGCCAATCACAGGGCCGTATAGGCGCTAAATCTCCCCTCCCACAAGATAGCACAAACACATGTCGAACCAGGGTAGGAGCTAAGAAAGCTGTATCACTGGAAGAAAAAGAAACCGCCAGTTACTGGTTTTTTGAAGTTTTTCAAAGGGGGATGGGGGCGGTGAAGATTATTTTCGCTGAAGTCATGACGCTTCCCACAGCAACAAGCGAACAGATACAATCTTAAAGACCTTATCTAAATCGCCTGTACCTCGGCGCTTGTTAGTCCTAACTATGAGGTATAATAAAGACTCTATCTCGAAACGTTTCTCAAACGCCAGAGTTTCTTATGCAACCGAGGTGGCCAATGGAAGTGGTACACAGTCGAGATGGATAGTTTGCGAACTAGCGGGTCCAAAGGAAGGCTCACCAATATGAACGGAACGAGCGAGGAACGAATTCTAAGGAACGGTCTTACATAGTACACTTCGGTCGCGGCTTTCTACTTACAGTTCCGGGGAACGGGAAACGGTCCATCTCGTTCCCCGCAACGTCACGTCGGCCGGCCTCGTTCCAGCCTGGGTCCCGTTCCCACTCTGTCTCTGTCTCTGCCTCTGTCTCTCTCGGCCCGACTCGTCCTTCGCGTGGCCACTCGTCGCAGTTCCCAATGCCGACTGCTCATAGTTAGTTCAGTATTGAGTTGTTGTTCGTTTCGTTCGCTTCTCACGCCCATTCTAGATCTGTTTCAAACCATTTCTGAACTCTGAACTTCTGGTTCTTTATGTATTCTATTCAGCGTCCACGACCGGTAACTAAAATATATTTTATAATCACGTAAATTACATAAAAATTACGTGGTATGTAATACATACATCTTTCCAGGTAACAAAACGGCATATCAGCTTACTTCACTATTTCGATAAACAGCAGAAGAAATACTTGTAAAAAGGCGAGATTTTTTTGTTATTACACATGCAAAGGGTGTCTGCGCCACGAATGGCCATTTTCCGTCTTTTTTTTTTAAACCAAGGCGAAACATGTTCATTGTTGTGGAAGTCAGACTGACTTACAACCGAATGAAACCTGTGCTCCATAATCTAGTGTCTGGTGTCACATTTTGTAAAGAGAATATGATAACTCCTACAATATTATTTCAGTGGTACAGGAGGGCGCACGAAAAATCGGCCCTGAGTGCTACACTGCTCATTGTCGCCCACCAATCGTCATCTATTGTTTCGAAATTGTTGTTTGCATTAGCTTATTTGTTATTTCTTCACTGTCCAATTATTACATGTGTATCTGTTCTGCTCGTAGCGGTCAACAAATCGTACGTAATTGGCGAGCAGTCTGTACTCGGGGCCGGTTTTTCGTGACCAACCTTATATAATTTCACTGCGATCAGCCACATAACGCTACAGTTGGCTAAACGAGACATTTTGCAGAATCACGAAAATTACAAGTGCGTGAGAATTCTGTTATGAATAAAAATTCTGTACCGAGCGAGGTGGCGCAGTGGCTTGCACACTGGACTCGCATTCGGGAGGGCGACGGTTCAATCCCGCCTCCGGCCATCCTGATTTAGGTTTTCCGTGATTTTCCTAAATCGCTCCAGGCAAATGCCGGGATGGTTCCTATGAAAGGGCACGGCCGACTTCCTTCCCCATCCTTCCATAATCCGATGAGACCGATGACCTCACTGTCTGGTCTCCTACCCCAAACAAACCAAACCAAACCAATAAAAATTCTGTACTCCAGGTGGGAGGCAAGTGCCCCCTCTTGGCACATTCCATCTTCAGTCACCTATGCTACTAATTTTTAATTTTTCATAAGAACTATATATTGAGCACAAATGAACGGTGAACGAGTCAAAATGAACGTTTCCCAAAAAAAAGTGATCACCAGTGAACTAGTTCCCAAGGACGAATGAGTTTGCCGGCCGCGGTGGTCTAGCGGTTCTAGGCGCTCAGTCCGGAACCGCGCGACTGCTACGGTCGCAGGTTCGAATCCTGCCTCGGGCATGGATGTGTGTGATGTCCTTAGGTTAGTTAGGTTTAAGTAGTTCTAAGTTCTAGGGGACTAATGACCACAGATGTTAAGTCCCATAGTGCTCAGAGCCATTTGAACCATTTGAACGAATGAGTTTGCCCATCTCTAGTTCACGGGCCTATTTGCATTATCGGTGAACACAAAACTTGTGAATTTTTATTACGTGTGGCTCTGCACACAGTGCTCGGTTTATCCACTTCGTAGACATGTCCCTTCAGTCTGTCGCCCCAAGCCCAGGCTTCTGCTGGCACTGCGGCAAGTAGTTCGGCATTGTTCTGCTGGAGTCCTGTCTCGACGAAAGGCTGCCCTGCCTGCCCTGTACAGCTGTGGACCTGTCCGGCAAGATTTACTGAGGGATAGGCTCACCGCCAATTGCTTTCAACTCCCAACATGCAGTTTCCACGGGCTAAGAACCATAAAAATACTTTATGCTTTTAGCGCCCTATCAGGCTCTATCAACCTCTCCTCAGGCCATTAACTTTCTAGAGTCTTTATGAAGGTGTCAGGTTGTAACAAAATCTTTAATAATTTTCCATATACGAAAAAAGGTGAGAGAGTAACTTGTCCTCTCTCAACGTAATGGGACTCTTGAATTAAATTTCAGGCGCCTATTTACTGATTTCAAAACGAATATCGTCCCAGAGTTACCTGCCATTTTTGAGATTAGTAGTGTTCGATATCTCCACGTGTTATTCATGGTCAACATACTCATCTCTTTCTTAAACTCTGCTCTATTGGCCTTCTGCTTCCATCCATAGTGTGTGTTGTGCGGTGGCTGTTTCTATGATTGGTGTGTGTCGTGCTTTTAATGAGTTTTGGGACCTTCATAATGTCCAAAACTCGTTACGTTCATGGTGTCTATTCTTAACAGGCACGTGTGTAGCCTGAAACCCACCACTGGAAATCTGAAACAGCCCGTGTAAATTTTGAATCATCTACACCTACATCTACATGTACATACACAAACCACTGTGAAGTGCACGGCAGAAGGTATTTACCACACTACCTCTAGGCTGCCTTACACAATGGTGCCAGCATTATTGTCGCGCTCTCTCCTCCTCCATTCCCCAAATTTTCCCAACAGGGCTACGCGGGAACCACGTAGTCTACATACGTAGTGGGCGCCTCGTCATCTGCAGTACTAGGAGTTGTCTGCAAAGTCCTTTCTGCGCCCTCTTGTCAAAACCGACGCCTGATGATATTAGCTACCTGTAGGATAATTGCTGGCCGTTTGAAATCCCAGTTTTAAAATTTCAACTCTGGATTAGATTGCTATACACGTAATTAAATTACAATTACATGAAACTGTTAGATAATTAGCTGCGGTATCTATACTTACAACAAATGTGTTCAACTATAGCGTCTCTCGGTCGTCTGAGGCGAATTGGCTGGCCGGTGTGGCCGAGTGGTTCTAGGCGCTTCAGTCTGGAACCGCGCGACTGCTACGGTCGCAGGTTCGAATCCTGCCTCGGGCATGGATGTGTGCGATGTCCTTAGGTTAGTTAGGTTTAAGTAGTTCTAAGTTCTAGGGGACTGATGACCTCAGATGTTAAGTCCCATAGTGCTCACAGCCATTTGAACAATTTTTAGGGGAATTTTACGCCGGTTTAGCAGGTAACTTCAGCATTGCTTGAGGCAGCATATAGGCTTTAGTTCTCCAAAATCGAATCCTGAGTAGAAGATCTCATAATTTAAAGTTTTTTAAAGCCGTTTTCTCTGGCTGCTTAAACACTCTAATCTCCAAATCGTCTAAAGGAATATTTAAGGGATTTTTGCAAGTATCTTTGAGCATACCTTGGGGCGCCGTGTAGGCTTTATTTAATCGAAACCGAATCGCACGGAAAAGTATATCGTGATTTAAAATTTTATCTAAAGCCGTCGTATCTGTCTGTTTCTCTGTTTGAACACACTAATCTCCAAAACTACTACACGGATTTTCACAGCATTTTCAATGATATTTTGATCACAGATTGGGGCACCGCATATGCTTTATATCGTCAAAATCGGATCATAGAAAAAATATCGTATTTGAGTTTTATCTATATGCATACCAATATTATAAATGCGAAAGTTGTCTGTTACTTTTTCATGGCTAACCTGTTGCACCGACTTCAAATAAAGTTGCTATTGAGGTAGCTTGAACAGTGAGGAAGAACACAGACTTCTTTAGAAAGTGTGTAGTACAAGATAATTATTGATTTGAGGAATGTGAGCCACGCGGGATTAGCCGAGCGGTCTCAGGCGCTGCAATCATGGACTGTGCGGCTGGTCCCGACGGAGGTTCGAGTCCTCCCTCGGGCATTGGTGTGCGTGTTTGTCAATAGGATAATTTAGGTTAAGTAGTGTGTAAGCTTAGGGACTGATGACCTTAGCAGTTAAGTCCCATAAGATTTCGCACACATTTGAACATTTGAGGAATGTTAAGCTAATTAAGGAAAAATAATTACTCTTTGAGAAAGCTATTTGGTCTCTAAAGAAGCTATTTACCGTTTGACTTTTGAACTTTATCATATTTGTGATAATGCTTTTGTCGGTTCATAAGCGCTGCGTCATACAATTCAAGGTAATGAATGCAATGCTTATACAACCTTCAGTGTGTTTAATCCGTGCTTCCACACTCATTTGATGAGTGATGTACATATTGTATAATGTACAGCTACTTTAGTAGCTAGGTAAAGGCGCTGCACATGCCGAATCGTTGTGTGTTGGGAGAGCTTGGGAGGGGAGGCAGAGCGGGCTCGCATCACGAGGAATGCTGGGCTGAACAGGAAGACACGCGAGGGCAGCTCACGTCTTACTCACAATCACTCAGCGTAACAGAACTACTGGTATGCGTGCTCAGTGACAGGTAACAGCTGGTGTGTGATAACAACGATGGTCTCATGCACCAATTCAAATGTATTAGTTAGCTCAAGAAAAACACAAAAATTGGCAATGTAAAGAATCATTAAGAGGAAAATACACACAGTAATGGAAAAAGTTCAGTATATTGACACTAATGTTACCAAACTGCGTAACAATGTCTGCTTACATTCCTTGTAATGCGCTGGTTTACTACAGTATTTTGTTAAATGCTCCAGATTAAAGTCTGTTGTCTGCCTGCTCAGACACTTTACAGTGTTGAGGAAATGATCCATGTTTTCCAGTGTCACTTTGAACTGCTTTAGCTATGAGTAACGATGGTCGTATTTTCACCCAGTGGACATCACTGTTCTCCTCAAATTATGATGATTATTTATGAGCAATTTCATTACTGAATCTACTGTAAAGGCGTAGTTCGAATCCCTAATTCCTTGAAGACGCAGGTAAAAGATGACTCGCTATTGTGAAATCAAGGTTTTCTTCCTAAGTGATCAGTTATCACACAAACTTATAGCTGGGCCGTTAGTTAGTGGAAATACGTGAGTATTCTGAGGTGTTGATTTGTTTGTGCTGCAAACTAGAAACTATGGGAAAAGAAAAAACTGCTAAACTTAGCTGTTTAAGATGTTACTTCTTTGTTTTCTAGTTTAAATTTTCGTCATATCTACACCAAAGATTTTGGGCATCGTACCCTATTCACTAATTTATGTTGATGTGCTACAAAAACTGTCGATGATATTCTGTTTATTGTATAAAACAGTGTATAGCTGCTCATTTCCCAAACTATGGGAGAGTCAATTTGCAGAAAACTACTTATTACTTTTTTAAATACATTATCCAGCACTTCTTCTGCTATCCCTCCAACCAGATTCTGAAAGTAACCTCCAGAGGGTCGAGTGTGGGTGCAGAGTCTCTCAGCCCAAGCTGCAGCGTCATGCCATGCTGGGCGCCATCGTTTTCTAACTGCGCCACATTCGCTGACTGTTTCGCGATGTCGCTGTATAAGGCAGATGCCAGTTCTGGAAACCATCTTCTGTCATTGCTACAAAGCTAGTAGTCACTTCACCTGCAATTATGGACGTTTGCCATCGCCTTCCAAAGGCTTTTTTATTTTTCCTACAGCAGCTGTATTAAATGAAACGTCAGTGTAATGCTGTATTTCTTACACAGTTTAAGATATGTAAACGAGAATTCTTACATGCTACAATACTACGCAAACTGGCCAGCAATTCGTTCTGTAGGACATATAACTTGCTTTGTCTGCAAAGATGCTGTAACAAATGCCTTATTTTAATGTAACATTATACACTTTCTGAACAGCATTCGAGTGTTCATGAAAAGTGCAGTATAATAAAATAACCTTCGGTGTTGTTGTTTGCAATGAATCCAATGACTTCGAGGCTTTCTGAGCTTCTGCAAGTTGGAAATTATTGTCTGAGCGTTTTATAGCCTCTGATGATGCCTCCAACATTATGAGATGAAACGCTAGGCACAGAAACATTCCCTGGACCACGGCCTAATGCCAACAGACCAAATTCTTTACATTTCTGCAATCTATATAAATAAATATGTAAGTGTTCGTTTGTTCAAAATCGTTGTTGATAGTGTTCTTGAAATTTCAACACTACTTTCAATTGTAGTACCGGTACCTAATTCTTTAACATGTGTACATTTTAATACATACAATACATATACATATGTATAATGTAAACGGAAAACATTGTTACCCAAATTCTGGAAATGCACCTTTCCCATTTACTTCAAATTTTTACACAATAAATACATGTACACAGTGCCGTTAAAATCTTCAGAATACATCATGTTTAGTTTTATGGATACTGTGTGATGAGAGCATGAACCGATTTTCTGAACTACCTGTTCGTCAAAGGGCAACATACAATTTGTCATGGGAAAAATTTATACAAATGACTTCCTACCTTAGTTATAACGAACGCCGGGGAGGAAAACAAAGCAGAATATCTTCACAGCCTATCTGTATATTATATATAGTACATACAACTGTTGTTTTGAAAAATACATAGCGTATGTGTTAATAGTATACAGCATAATTTTAGCTTTTGGCATGCCGCGTAAGACTTAATGAAACGGCACATACAATTAACCATGCTGAAAACTGTCTTATCGTCAATCAGTTCCAACCTATTTGTATGTTCGCCCTTGATCCTTCTTATGTCCAAACGAAACATTGATTCCCTCAAACTGAATTGGGTAAATCGTTCAGCATCATTGGTACACGGACTATAAGAGGCATCTTTCCATCTAGTGGGTCTGTTGCTTCAGTTCCATTACTTCGCATACCTTTAATCTTCAAACGGGCAGCATTGCAAAGTTTCAGATGACTCACATTGTGTAATAGTGTCTCAATCATATCACATGAAGCCATAAGCTAACTTTCCTAATATCTAGGTCTTACGTTAAAACCGACTGCCAGGAATTAAACTAAACAGCACATATACAATATAAGAGGTATAAAATTTTTTATGTAAAACTGTGTGTAGGCTGAAATAATATACACGGAAGGAACAATTTATCTAATGATTTAAATCCATACTACAGAATTTAAACCCCGCTAAGAGACAGAAGACGAAAGTACACATTTTCACAGCACAGCATTTTCTTTGTCGCGGTCGGCTTTACGGCAAATCTGTATACTATCGCTTAACGAAAATATGTTGGCTGTGTCCCACCGTAATTCGAAATGTTTGAAAACAACTTTTCCCCCATCACTTATTAGTACGGATTCTTTGTATTCGTCCACCGAATACGGGGCGTCACGCCAGACTGTTCAGAATACTGTGTGTAAAATTAAAACAACTTTTCCCCTTCACTTTTTAGTATAGTTTCCTTGTATTCGTCCACGGCATACGGTGCTTCACATCGCACTGTTCAGAATACTGTGTGTTAAATGAATAGCCATATAGGAACGATATTAGCCGCCTTAAATAGCAAGCTAGGAGTGTCACTTGTCAGATCAGTTACCTTAGAGCCGATGGACGGCGACTGCATTTCACTCTGCGAACTAAACATCAGACGAGAAGTCCGAGAAAGAAAAAAAAAAGAAAAAAATGGCGACCCCCCTACGGACTGGGTACTCCCTCCTTATGTAGAGTCTGTTGCATCAGATTAAATTTTCAATGCTGATTGATAGGCAAAGTATGTACAGGGTGTTTCAAAAATGACCGGTATGTTTGAAACGGCAATAAAAACTAAACCAGCAGCGATAGGAATACACCGTTTGTTGCAATATGCTTGGGACAACAGTACATTTTCAGGCGAACAAACTTTCGAAATTACAGTAGTTACAATTTTCAACAACAGATGGCGCTGCAAGTGATGTGAAAGATATAGAAGACAACGCAGTCTGTGGGTGCGCCATTCTGTACGTCGTCTTTCTGCTGTAAGCGTGTGCTGTTCACAACGTGCAAGTGTGCTGTAGACAACATGGTTTATTCCTTAGAACAGAGGATTTTTCTGGTGTTGGAATTCCACCGCTTAGAACACAGTGTTGTTGCAACAAGACGAAGTTTTCAACGGAGGTTTAATGTAACCAAAGGACCGAAAAGCGATACAATAAAGGATCTGTTTGAAAAATTTCAACGGACTGGGAACGTGACGGATGAACGTGCTGGAAAGGTAGGGCGACCGCGTACGGCAACCACAGAGGGCAACGCGCAGCTAGTGCAGCAGGTGATCCAATAGCGGCCTCGGGTTTCCGTTCGTCGTGTTGCAGCTGCGGTCCAAATGACGCCAACGTCCACGTATCGTCTCATGCGCCAGAGTTTACACCTCTATCCACACAAAATTCAAGCGCGGCAACCCCTCAGCGCCGCTGCCATTGCTGCACGAGAGACATTCGCTAACGATATAGTGCACAAGATTGATGACGGCGATATGCATGTGGGCAGCATTTGGTTTACTGACGAAGCTTATTTTGACCTGGAGGGCTTCGTCAATAAACAGAACTGGCGCATATGGGGAACCGAAAAGCCCCATGTTGCAGTCCCATCGTCCCTGCATCCTCAAATAGTACTGGTCTGGGCCGCCATTTCTTCCAAAGGAATCATTGGCCCATTTTTCAGATCCGAAACGATTACTGCATCACGCTATCTGGACATTCTTCGTGAATTTGTGGCGGTACAAACTGCCTTAGACGACACTGCGAACACCTCGTGGTTTATGCAAGATGGTGCCCGGCCACATCGCACGGCCGACGTCTTTAATTTCCTGAATGAATATTTCGATGATCGTGTGATTGCTTAGGGCTATTCGAAACATACAGGAGGCGAAGTGGATTGGCCTCCCTATTCGCCAGACATGAACCCCTGTGACTTCTTTCTGTGGGGACACTTGAAAGGCCAGGTGTAGCGCCAGAATCCAGAAACAATTGAACAGCTGAAGCAGTACATCTCATCTGCATGTGAAGCCATTCCGCCAGACACGTTGTCAAAGGTTTCGGGTAATTTCATTCAGAGACTACGCCATATTATTGCTACGCATGGTGGATATGTGGAAAATATCGTACTATAGAGTTTCCCAGACCGCAGCGCCATCTGTTGTTGAAAATTGTAACTACTGTAATTTCGAAAGTTTGTCAACCTGAAAATGTACTGTTGTCCCAAGCATATTGCAACAAACGGTGTATTTCTATCGCTGCTCGTTTAGTTTTTATCGCCGTTTCAAATATACCGGTCATTTTTGAAACACCCTGTATTATGTCGTTTGCGGAATACTGCAAATATCTACTGACTGATATATAGCGGTCGTTACCATTTTTAGGCGATCAAGACTATTTGTAGGCTAATTACATTTATCTTGCAAAATAGAAAAGTGCCCACAGTTGCCCGAATTCGTATCGTTACGCCTTGGCCGTTGAAGGATCGACTGGCCCGCTATACAGCTACGTATAGCGTGCTGAGCAACGTCAGGGGAAGGAAGCCGCGGCTGCGTGCGCGTGACGTAATGCGACTTTCCTGCCAAGTTCAGTTCCGGCGCTCACAATCAGACGGCTGCCATTGTTCTGCTGTTCCATGCCGCAGAGATGACATCCCATCTTCCGCCCGCTTCTCTCTCTCTCTCTCTCTCTCTCTCTCTCTCTCTCTCTCTCACACACACACACACATACACACACAGCTATTTAGATACAGCACAACGAGTCTCGTAACGTAGCTGTTCCAGGTTTAGTACCGACTCCTTACAGTACTCTCTCCGAAGAACCCCCTGGAAGCGTGTGTAGCTACAGTCTTACTATAGAATAGTATTTGCCCCGATTGAGAAAGCTCGGTTGCTCAGTTAATTTCATAGTCCTTGGATCATTTTGCCCAATACGTCGTAATGATATGGAACGAGTCATTTTATGTTCATAACGCAAATTAATTTGTACGTATGGTTACATACTGAGCATTTCTAAGCCGTCTTTTTCTTTCACAAAAATAGAAAAAAAGGGAAAAAGATGCACAGATGTGAGTCACTACTTTCTACCCGCCATCTTTTACACATTACAATAATAGAAACTCTTCCGCAGAATAGGGAGAGCTATCAACGAGAAACTTTCCCAGGTTGTTTTCAAATCTTACCTTGCTGTCCGTAAGATATTTTGTATTGCTGGAAAAGTCTGTGACAAATACCCAGGTATTTCGCTGTTGTTCCAGGAGGGTCAGTCTTTCCCAGAAATACGTATAATGGCTTGCAGGAAGCGTCCTTTTCTTGAGTCTTTGACAGATTTTGCAGACCAGAATCAGTATATCACTGCCAGCAGAGGGATCTCTTATATCACTGCCAGCAGAGGGATCTCTTTGTGTACCGCCAGCGACACGTTAGAACTGGCCTGGAAACCCTGTATTCCTATCTCCAGGGGGAGGACAGGTTGGGAGGAGGGGAGGTAAGACTGGTTCTAAGCTGCTTAGTCTGTATCCACACATCGAGGTGAACACACGTGCAGCTGCCGCCACTCTCCCCTGGCGAGATCCTTTTCTGTCGGTTTTTGCGGTAGTTGTGATATCACAATCACTGTTCTCCGTTCTCAGTGCGTGTGTTGCATTATGATCCGTTGTTTATGAGCGGTTGATTTCCACGACAATTTCGATGTGTAATTAGAGCAGTGGAGTATTTCCTGTCAGTTGTGGTAGCGTGTACTGACCCTCCTACAGTGCACTGACAGTTCGCTGCTGTATCCCTTCTTCACACTTATGCACGTGTTTGTACAAGTTCCTTACCAGCCATACACTTGTGGATCAGTAGGAGACAATTCCCCCGTCATCGGCTGCAGGTTAATCCCCCACCAGTTCCGAGTGGTATTGTGCCCTAGGGTACACAGCAAGGTGAACATATACACACACGCGATCGGAAACGGAAACAAAACCCGTTTCAAGCATCCTCAGTCGAGTTCCATACAACGAGGGGAGCACCTCTGGTTCATACAGTCTGCGGTAGTGGAATATGACAAAGCTGTCTCGTGCGCTGTGGATTGACCAGCAATTAAAAAAGACACGAACAGTTCCAGCACAGGCAGTAGTCTCTATGATTTGCGAAATGCATCATCAGTCCACCCTGCTGCCTCATTATCATTTGCTCCTCTCTGTCCAACACAATAACTCTTTAATTGAACATATTTACCAGCAATTTAATTAATGTTTAAATATATAAACAATATATTGCTCGAACTTAATATCCATTCCTTGTCATGAGATTCGTTTTTTCCCTAGAGTCTTTTTCTATCGTCCCACCAATTTTAGCCAGTTGTGTTTATTTGAATTTCAAATATCAAGGCTGTAGTGTAGTTCTGTTCCGCGCTAAAATTTAGAAAATCGTTCCAGCAGGATAATCCACATTTAAACAAATGAACACAATTCCCAACACAGAATCTAACATCATTCCTCTCCATCGGCTCTGCACAGATTGTCTTTTTCCCGCCAGTTCTCAAACGGTGGAGCGGAAGGGAAGTAGATGGGAGGAGGGCAGAAGTAGGAGTGAGGAGGGGAAGTGGGGGAGGAGGCAGGAGTGGGGATGGTGATGTAAACAATGCGACGTTCGCCCATCTATCCCCCAGGGAGAGCTGCCATCTTGAATAAACTAAAACTGCATCGGGTATCTCTTTATTTCTCTACCAACGTATCCTCATTATTATTAAATACATATTTAGCTACCATATGCAGCTGCAGTATATGCATAGAAAACACGCCTGCATTCGGCTGCAGTGCTGTGTAAAAATTTCAGAGCAGTCGATCAAGAACTTTCGGAGATCTAAGACTTTGAACAAACGAACATTTACGTTTTTATTTACGTAGACTGGCCACTTTTCAGGCAACAACTTCATTTTGTCCTCTTTGTCCCGAATGTCCACCGTTCCCAATACTTCTTCACACGCTCGCTATGCTGTTGGTGTTTTTCTTCCATCCATGTTATTGCCCTCTTCGTAGTTCTTCTTGCGACTTGGAACCCCTCAAAAGTTTATATTCGGTTTCGAAACATGAACTATTCTATTGTGAGGGTTTCCAGATTGTTAGACCTCTCAAAGTCTTCCCAAACTTCTTTAATGCCCGTTGTGAAAGTTGCCTCTTTTCTAGAGGGAGTCAAATATTTGTTTGGATAGTCTCCTTTTGTTCAGTTTGTACAGGTGTCAGAAATATCTTCCTATTTTTCCTCACGGTCTCAGATGTCCTGTCCGCGTTCTAGCAGACTCGTCTGGTTCCGATGTTTCCTGGAATTCTCTTCTCCGTGGTCTCCAACTCCTCCAGCTTTCAGTTCAGCGAGAGGCATTCGCTGGCGTACAGGTACTTTATTTTGATCACAATATTGTAATGTCTCAGTCTGTCAATACAGGAGATGCACTTTTTCAAATGTTCAAATGTGTGTGAATTCCTAAGGGACCAAACTGCTGACGTCATCGTTCCCTAGACTTACACGCTACTTAAACTAACTTATTCTAAGACACACACACACACACACACACACACACACACACACACACACACACACACACACACACACACATGCCCGAGTGAGGACTCGAACCTCCGCCGGGAGGGGCCGCGCAGTCCGTGACATGGGGCCTCAAACCACACGGTCAATCCGCGCGGCTTGCACTTTTTTTTCTCATAAAATTTTTTGGCCGCTCATATGCTGTCTTCATTTCTGAAATCTGTTTGCCTATCGCAGTTTTTTTCCACTTTTCGTGTGCGCTCTCACAGAGGTACTTGAATTTCTCTAGCCTCGCAATCCAGCTTGTCTTTGCTTCAACGGATTTCAGTCCATATTTGTCATTCATCATGAATTTGGTCTTTTCTTTCCAAATGCTAGCTCCGTTTTGCTGACGACCCTTTGTAGGACATTGGTCTGGATGGTCGCTTTCTCTGGGCTTTCCGAAAGTATCGGAAAGTCATCCGCAAAGGCCAGCCGGTTCACTTTAATTCCTTCCGTCTCATTTCGACTAATTCCATTATTTTTCAGGTTCTGATTTTCAAATTATGACAGTATTTTCAGAACACACAGATGAGTAGACTGTCGCCTTGCATCACACCTGTCTTGAGTTCAAAAGGCCGAGACGGTTCTCCCATGAGCTTCACCTAGGAGGTAGTGCTTGCTAAGGTGACTTTGGCTGTGTTCGAAAATTTGGTCTGACACCGAATGATCTGATAACCCTATCCACGCTGATAACCTTTTTGAAGACTATGAAACACCTCTCAATTTTCTTGCGACTCGTTATTCCGTAAAGGATGATCGACTTCAGATGAAGGATTTGCTCGGCGCTTGAGCGTTTGTAAGTAGGCTGTTTAGGGTTTTATGTTGGTAACGCCACGTAGCGCTGTGTATGAAAATCGCTGACCGCGCTATGTGCAGTCTGTGGCTGGTTGGACTCACTGTTGGAATATTCGCTTGTGTAAAGTTGGGCAGTTGGATGTGAACAGCGCGTAGCGTTGGGCAGTTGGAGGTGAGCTGCCAGCAGTGGTGGATGTGGGAAGAGAGAGATGCCAGAGTTTTGAGAGGTTACTATAAGCGGACGATCTGGACATGTCTGTCAGAAAAATGAAATTTGTTTAATTGGATGTCACAAAATTGTATAAATGTCTTTTGAAAGCTATTAAGATAAATACATTGTTTGTTCTCTATCAGAATCTTTCATCTGCTAACTATTCCTATCAGTAGTTAGTGCCTTCAGTAGTTAGAATCTTTTATTTACCTGGCAGTATTGGCACTCGCTGTGTTGCAGTAGTTAAAGTAACGAAGATTTTTGTGAGGTAAGTGATTCATGAAAGGTATAGGTTATTGTTGGTCAGGGCCATTCTTTTGTAGGGATTATTGAAAGTCAGATTGCGTTGTACTGAAAATATTATGTGTCAGTTTAGTGATGACCAGAATAAGTAAAGAGGAAACTGTTTGAGTACGTTGAGTTTTGCTCAACTGTTTGAAAATGAAATAACGAAGAAGTTTACCAGCACAGTCATTTATAATTTTTCAAAGGGGACGTTTCACGGTCATTCCGCGACCCTCTTTGGTGCTCTCAGAGTTGCTTATCCAGGGTCACGTTTTTTCTACTCGGACGTATTTTTGAAAGGGTTTTGTAGGCGACCGGTAGGAGACACACATGTATAGCTGTAACGTCCTCTCTCTGTAACGTTTTGCAACTTCAAATTATTTCTCGGTCTCCCACAGCGTTTGTAAAATTTGGTGTAGGTCAACGATAATTTTCGGTATGCGGATTATTCCGAAGGCTTTACACCACCTGATATTTTCAAAACGATATTTTGTGATACTTCAGTCCTGTAGATGCTGCAGGTAAATACAAATTTCGAAGCTTACTCCACAAAAAATATTCCTATGTGAAGCATCGCAATGACGACCTCCACTCTTGTTTGCGAGGTGGAACGGTGCTGCCTTTGTTAGCTGAGCAGCTCTGTCAACCGTAAGTGGATGCTTACTGTAGCGCGAGCGCGTCATTTGTACTGGCGAAAAGAGTCACTACATTACGTTTATTCTTTCGGTAGAAATAGCGAGAAAGCCTCCCCCCCCCCCCCCCCATTTCGCTCTGTGGTACGTGAGTAAATACTGTGTCCTGCTCCAACAAACACTAGTTAACATTAAAAACAGTTAACTATAGGAAAGTAAATACGTATTTTAAAAGCCCGTGACATTAAACATAGTTTTACACGAAAAGTTAGGTTAATGTGAGACACAGAGAATGCTGAAAGCACTAGGGAAGTTGTTTACCATTTTGCGCGCAATCCAGTGTTTACAGAGCGATCGTTATTGTTGTGTAGCGCACAAACGTCAAGGCGAACGACCTTAAAACTTAGGGATTCCCAAGTGAAACGCTTCATCAGTGTTAAGACTGAAATCATTTGACACAATATTCTGTATTAACTTTTTTTGCCTGATATTCTGATGGTGGGCTGCGCCCGAAACGCTCAAATAAAGTTTCACTAGGAACTCGACCGTGCGACGAAGACGTCCCGTGTATCCAGTGACGTCACTGGTGCACCGCTCATTGGCGCCTCCCTCTGCTGCCGTGACAATAGAAGCCGCAACAATGGGCGCCGTGCTGGCAGTGTGTGGTGTTATGGACGCCGTCGCATTGTTCACGTGGTGCCGTGTCTTGTCTCAATGCAAACAGGCGATTTCCTCACTCAACGTAAGTGACGTCGTTGTACCACTGTACGGCATACGGAAGAACGTTTGTCCTCTCCGACGCTACTCGCGTAGGACCGCTTACATCGTCCATAGCGTCGAGTATGGCACTTCTGAAATAAAGTATTTCATATTAGCGTCAGCCATGAGATCTCGACCACCCACCCGAATGTCTGTGCGTATTAAAACGCCACTTCCGGGACAGGGAGGTGAACTGGGCCACGAATCTAACCCGCCCAGAGGATTAATGACGAGGTTCGGTGCGCCATCCAGCCTGGATGTGGTTTTCAGGCGGTTTCTCACATCCCACTAAGTGAATACCGGGCTGGAACCAAAGACTGGCCTCAGTTACACGATTCGAAAAATTTTAGAAAACTTTCGCTCACTGTCATACAGATAGAAATAGACGCAGACAGTTGGGGGTAAACACACACTCGTAGCCGAGAGGTCTGAGGCGCTGCAGTCATGGACTGTGCGGCTGGTCCTGGCGGAGGTTAGAGTCCTCCCTCGGGCATGGGTGTGTGTGTTTGTCCTTAGGATAATTTAGGTTAAGTAGAGTGTAAGCTTACGGACTGATGACCTTAGCAGTTAAGGTCCATAAGAGCTGACACAAATCTGTACATTTTTTAGACATACACTCCAAAAAAAAAAAGCACTCACTAAAAAAAAATTACCGTATTTTACGGACCATAATACGCACTTTTTCTTCTAAAAATTGCCTCTGAAATTCAGGTGCGTCTCACACTCGAAATTAATTTAAAAATGTCCAGCGATTCGTTTAAAATTCCCACCACTCTTAAAAATGGCCATATATTCGATGCCGTGGGAAACATGTCTCTATCTGGCAACATTGGATTCAACTGGCAACAGCAGTGCACCGATGCGACGGACATGAGCTGTTGGCATTCGCAAGCTTGCTAACACTGTCTCCTTCCCACACCGCCGCCACAAACGCAGAACACAGTCTAGCCAATGATGTGTCATTGCAGCCTAAGGGGCCAGTGAACTTGAATTGAAAGTGATTTGTGACAGTAAAATATTTTTCTCAGTAGCTAGTTTCGTAATAGAAAAAAGTAAAATTTCGTCATATGATGCCTGCTACTGAATGAAAGTAATAGCGTACGCAGAAGAACGTGGAAACAGAACAACTGAGCGACATTTCGACCCTCCAATGTTAGAAAAAACTATTCGCGATTGACGGGCTGCTAAAGAACTGGAAAAAATGAGAAAGAGTAAATCTGCGAATCCAGGACTCAATGACCAAAATCAAAATATCTCTGAAGATGCCACAGGAGTATGAAGAGAAAATACTATCTTTCCATCATTTTATTATTCAACATCGAAAGAAGACCAGTGTGAAACTAAGCCAAAACTCCTTTGACACTGGATATGAAAGAATGGACTACACTGTTGTCCTTTCATGTTGCATTGACGGTACTAAACGTAATCCAGCGATCATTTTCAAACGCGAAACAATGCCGAAACCTGAAATACGGCCAGGCGTTGTTATTCACGTACGTGACAAACGCTGGATGGACGAGGCTGGTATGGAATTATGGGCCAATAGTGCGGTAGAGAAGGAAAGGTGCTTTATTGGAGAAGAGTTCTCTTCTTGTGCTGGATCATTTTAGTAGTCATTTGAAAAATTCTGTGAAAGGGAAACTGAGGCAGGGAAATACAGAGGTTGCTGATATTCCGGGAGGATTTACTTCACAATTGCAACCCCTTGATGTTTCGATAAACAACCCATTTAACGTGTACCTGCATGAGACAGGAATGGAACAAATGTGTGATGGACGAAGCCCAACATGAATTCACACCGAAGGGAGCTTTAAAACAACCTACAATCAAACAAGAACGTCAGTGAATAAAACAGTTGTGGTCCAGAGTGTGAGAAGATATTAATGTTAAATCTCTCAAGAAGTGCGGCATAAGCAACGTCCTCGATGGCTGTGAAGACCATCATATATGTGAAGCGGGCAATGATTACTACTACGACGAAGAAGAAGAAGAAGAAGAAGAAGAAGAAGAAAAAATTCCAGATGAACATTTTCAGGAATTTTAAAGGTCAGTTCGGTTTTATAAACAAAGAATTTCTTTTTTTAGTCTGGCTCTGCAATATAATAATAAAAATCGTAAAAACGTCATTTTTTAAAAAACTGCTTAAAAATTGAGGTTCGTCTTATAGTCCGCAACGTCTCATAGTCGGTAAAACACACTACTGGCCATTGAAATTGCTACACCACGAAAACGACGTGCTACAGACGCGAAATTTAACCGACAGGAAGAAGATGCTGTGATATGCAAATGATTACCTTCTCAAAGCATTCACACAAGGTTGGCGCCGGTGGCGACATCTACAATGTGCTGACATGAGCAAAGTTTCCAACCGATTTCTCATACACAAACAGCAGTTGACCGGCGTTGCCTGGTGAAACGTTGTTGTGATGCCTCGTGTAAAGGTCGGATTGTAGCCTATCGCGATTGCGGTTTATCGTATCGCGACACTGCTGCTCGCGTTGGTCGAGATCCAATGGCTCTTAGCAGAATATGGAATCGGTGGGTTCAGGTGGGTAATACGGAACGCCGTGCTGGATCCCAACGGCCTCGTATTACTAGCAGTCGAGATGAAAGGAATCTTATCCGCACGGCTGTAACGGATCGTGCAGCCATGTCTCGATCCGAGTCAACAGATGGGGACGTTTGCAAGACCACAACCATCTGCACGAACAGTTCGACGACGTTTGCAGCAGCACGGACTATCAGATCGGAGACCACGGCTGCGGTTACCCTTAACGCTGCATCACAGACAAGAGCGCCTGCGATGGTGTACTCAACGAAGAAACTGGGTGCAAGAATGGCAAAACGTCATTTTTTCGGATGAATCCAGGTTCTGTTTACAGCATCATGATGCTCGCATCCGTGTTTGGCGACATCGCGGTGAACGCAACATTGGAAGCGTGTATTCGTCATCGCCGTACTGACGTATCACCCGGCGTGATGGTATGCGGTGTCATTGGTTACACGTCTCGGTCGCCTCTTGTTCGCATTGACGGCACTTTGAACAGTGGATGTTACATTTCAGATGTCTTACGACCCGTGGTTCTACCCTTCATTCGATCCCTGCGAAACCGTACATTTCAGCAGGATAATGCACGATCGCATGTTGCAGGTCCTGTACGGGCCTTTCTGGATACAGAAAATGTTCGACTGCTGCCCTGGCCAGCACATTCTCCAGATCTTTCAGCAATTGAAAACGTCCGGTCAATGGTGGCCGAGCAACTGGCTCGTCACAATACGCCAGTCACTACTCTTGATGAACTGTGGCATCGTGTTTAAGCTGCATGGGCAGCTGTACCTGTACACGCCATCCAAGCTCTGTTTGACTCAATGCCCAGGCGTATGAAGGCCGCTATTACGACCAGAGGTGGTTGTTCTCGGTACTGATTTCTCTGGATCTATGCACCCAAATTGTGTGAAAATGTAATCATATCTCAGTTCTAGTAAAATATATTTGTCCAATGAATACCCGTTATCATCTGCATTTCTTCTTGGTGTAGCAATTTTAATGACCAGTAGTGTAGGATATGCGAATGGAACGGAAATCAATAGATGTGATGGATGTGTACAGAGAAACATATGATTACAATTTCAGAAAAATTTGATGATTTATTCGAGAGAGAATCTCCACAAATTGAGCAATATGAGTAACACGTTGGTCCACTTCTGGCCCTCATGCAAGCAGCTATTCGGCTCGGCGTTGACTGATAGACTTGTCGGATGTCCTCCTGATGGCTTTCGTGCCAAATTGTCCAGTTGGCGCGTTAGAACGAAAAAACCCCCAGATGGCTGAAGGGCTTTGCGAAAAATACTCCAAACGTTGTGAAGTGGGGAAAGATCCGGAGACCTCGCTGACCGAGGCAGGGTTTTGCAGGCGCGAAGACAAGCAGTAGAAACTCCCGCGGAGTGCGGGCAGGCGTTATCTTGCTGAAATGTAAGTCCACGACGGCTTGCCATGACGGGCGAGGAAAGGGGGCTACAGAATGTCGTCGGTGTACCGCTGTGATGTACGGGTTCCGCGGATGGCAAGCGAATGGATCCTGCTCTGAAATGACACGAGCTGGCTGGTGACTGGGGCTCTGTCAGAAGCGGGACTCGCCGCCGAAGACGGCTCTACTCGAGTCAGTGAGATTCCGGGCCGAAGACGCCCGCGGGCTTACATTTCACCAACACAACGCCTGTTCACACACGGCGAGAGTTTCTGCTGCTTGCCTTCGTGCCTGCAAAACCCTACCTTGGCCAGCAATGTTGCCGGGTCTCTCTTCAATTGAGAACGTTTGGAACACTACGGACACGCCCATCTCGGGATTCCGACGGTCTAGCGCGCCAGCCGGACAGATTTTGGCACGGTGCCGCTCAGGAGGACGTCAAGCATCTCCGTCAGTCAATGCAAAGCCGAAGAACTGCCTGCATAAGGGTCAGAGGTGGACCACCGTCTTACTGACTTCGCCCAGTACACAGAGCTCTTCCTCTTGAATAAATCGTGCAATTTTTCTGAAATTATAGTCACTTGTTTGTCTGTACATGAACACACATTTACCGATTTTCGTCCCATTCAGACAATTCCTTCGTGGTGCGTTTTTTTTTCCCCTTGGTGTGTACTTCATGCGTTTGTGCTGAAATGACAGGTTGTAACACCTCCGATTTATGTATCCCGCTCGATCGGGATCAGATAGCAGCCCAGATAAATATTAATTAATGTGACCGTGTACCCAATGGAGCTGGCAACCGGATTTGACTGCTACAGAGTTGTTACATTCCATTTTGTCCTTCTCAATGCTGTAATAATGAAATGTCTGGTACCAAGAAGAATAACAACACAACTTCATTAATCAAGAACCTATATTCGTCTCTAAAACACAAGAAAAAGGAGACAGCCACTGCCTTCGTCATACATATTTAATAACGGCTAGTCTCAGCACAGGCTTCTTCGTTATTCATTATCGTCACACGCTAAATACAACCACTGCAATCCAACAGTGCAATCCAAATGATGCCGCCGCGGTAGACGCGAAACCACAAATATCACTGATCACTCTCGTAATTATACTTTTTCACTTTCCCGTATTATTCTAACACAAAGGTGTTAAACCGCGGCGATGGCCACTCCCTTTGTCGGCAAAACCTTGCATTACAGCAACAGGCCTCCACACGGCTCGGCCCGCAACCTGGGAACTGACTTCAACTCTACACTCGCTCTCGCAACCCGACACTATCGATTGTTTGCCCTACCGACCTGTGCCGAGTGCAAACTTATAGTAAGGGACTACGGACCCCTTACAAGGTCTATCGCGTAATTTTAAATGATAATAAATGACTGAATAATTCATGCAGCGATAACCGTGCTGTTATTCTTATTGTATGAAATAGTTTTGAAAAATAGAAAGAATGAATTCTCTCTCTTTTCTGCATGTTAAATGCCACAGCTCACTTTTCTCAGGGTGCTATCACCAACAATAGCATACATATCCCAACGTGAAGACATCCGTCCAACCCACGATGCATTAAAATCCTTTTTAACTATTTCGCGATAATACATTTAAACAATTCTTAATTTTTTCTGAGGGGCTGGATGTTCCAGGATAGCTGCCTATATGCAGTGGCAGCGTAAGCATTTTCGATATTGTTATTAATAGAAACTGCACCTGTGGTCTAATATGAATTGAAAAATATTGCAGGGCGCCGTTTTCAGATTATTAATATTATTCTTTTTATACTGTTAGTATTATATGACTGTTAGAAGAACTTGTATAATTTTTGTCATTAAAATGGAGTCGCTACAACAATGAGCCTACACAGAAATGGCCAGGGCAACATTTAATTGTTACGTACTGAATCATATACAGGATAGGTACTAGCTACTCACAAAAATACGAACTACAATTATTAATCTCATATGTATTCAACAAAATTATATTCCTACTACAAAGAATTGTATCAGTTACAGACCGTGAAAATTTAACGTCCGTCAGGGAGGACCGCATAATCGACAAGACACTGAAACAAAAAACCACTCATCCTTCAAAAATGGCTCAAATTGCTCTGAGCACTATGGGACTTAACATCTGAAGTCATCAGTTCCCTAGAACTTAGAACTACTTAAACCTAACTAACCTGCAGACACACACATCGATGCGGGATTCGAACCTCCGACCGTAGCGGTCGCGAGGTTCCAGACTGAAGTGCCTAGAACTGCTCGGCCACATCGGCCGGCACTCATCTTTCTTCTACAATAATAATAATAATTATTATTATTATTATAATTATAATAATCCCCGTGGAGGCCCGGGAAAAGAATAGGCCTCCGGTATGTTCTGCCAGTCGTAAAAGGGGACGAAAAGAACAAACCACTAATAGGGCTAACCCCCCTTTTAGTGTGATCAGTTGGTTCAGGACAGAACTAAAGAAGCCTCGGACAAGCGCCGTCATGGTCGGGGACGACGCTTGAACCCTATGCCCGCCCACAATGGTAACGACACTGCTAGCCAACTGGAAAATGATTTAAATCCAAATAGAGGTGTTTTGCAGGATATGCTTCCTGCAACCACCCTAGAAGGAAAACAAAGACAGAGGATGAGATGGTCAGATGAAGTTAATCGACACCTCATGTTCTGTTATTACCAAGCAACAAACCTAGGAACCAACAAAACTGGATACAGATCACAAGTATACACAACATTTATTACCAGATACCCAGAATTAAAATTTTTAACAGAACAACGACTAGCTGATCAGATCCGTGTAATAATAAAAAATAACAGGATACCCCAGTCAGAATTAGAAAACACCAAACAACAAGTACAACAAATACTGGAACAAAATAATGTACAATCAGAAGAAGAAGAAAATACAGTAATGGACTCAAACATCCCAGAGCAAACAAACAAAGAACAACACGCACCAATTAAACAATCAGAGGAAAACGAAATCTTAAGACAGCCACCAGAACAAGCACAAATAGAACACGAAGTGACACAGATGTTAGATATAGAAGAAAAATTTCAGCTAACATATATAGAATACAAAGACACAAATACAGACATTAGACCATTCTTGCATAGACCACCAAATAACTCACAAGTCTAAACAACAATAAAAACTATCAACACAATCATACACAACAAAATAAATGAAAACACAACTATGGAAGAGTTACAACTACTGGTTTATATAGGAGCACTCACTACACTAAATATACACACTAGGCAGAGATCAGAACCAACCAACACACAGAAGAAACCCACCAAACCAGCATGGCAACACAGGCTACAGATCAAAATAGAAAAACTGAGAAAAGACATTGGACAGCTAACACAATTTATAAGAAATGAAATCTCGGAAAAAAAAGGAAAAGGTTAGGTAAAATCTCACAACAAGAAGTGACAGAGCAATTAGACAAAAAGAAGCAGAAATTACAAGCATTAGCCAAACGACTCAGAAGATACAAAAAAAGTGAAAATAGAAGGAAACAAAACCAAACATTCAACACAAACCAAAAGAAATTTTACCAGACAATAGATAACACACACATTAAAATAAACAATCCGCCAAACATAACAGACATGGAACACTTCTGGAGCAACATATGGTCAAACCCGGTACAACATAACAGGCATGCACGGTGGATACAAACAGAAACAGACACATACAAGATGATACCACAAATGCCTGAAGTGATAATTTTGCAACATGAAGTCACCCAAGCAATTAATTCTACTCACAATTGGAAAGCCCCTGGAAATGATAAAATAGCAAATTTCTGGTTAAAGTAGTTCACCTCAACACATTCACATCTAACTAAATTATTTAACAGTTACATTGCAGACCCATACACATTCCCTGATACACTTACACATGGAATAACTTATCTGAAACCTAAAGATCAAGCAGATACAGCGAACCCAGCTAAATATCGCCCCATAACATGCCTACCAAAAATATATACAATATTAACTTCTGTCATTAAACAGAAATTAATGACACATACAACACAGAACAAAATTATAAATGAAGAACAAAAAGGCTGTTGCAAAGGAGCACGAGGATGTAAAGAGCAACTGATAATAGATGCGGAGGTGACATATCAAGCTAAAACTAAACAAAGGTCGCTACACTATGCATACATTGATTACCAAAAAGCTTTCGATAGTGTACCCCACTCATGGTTACTACAAATATTGGAAATATACAAAGTAGATCCTAAATTGATACAGTTCCTAAACATAGTAATGAAAAATTGGAAAACCACACTTAATATCCAAATAAATTCAAATAATATCACATCACAGCCAATACAGATTAAGCATGGAATATACCAAGGAGACTCATTAAGTCCTTTCTGGTTCTGCCTTGCTCTGAACCCACTATCCAACATGCTAAATAATACAAATTATGGATACAATATTACTGGAACATACCCACACAAAATCACACATTTGCTATACATGGATGATCTAAGACTACTGGCAGCAACAAATCAACAACTCAACCAATTACTAAAGATAACAGAAGGATTCAGCAATGATATAAGTATGGCTTTTGGAACAGACAAATGTAAGAAAAATAGCATAGTCAAGGGAAAACACACTAAACAAGAAGATTACATATTGGATAACCACAGCGACTGCATAGAAGCGATGGAAAAAACGGATGCCTATAAATATCTAGGATACAGACAAAAAATAGGAATAGATAATACAAATATTAAAGAAGAACTAAAAGAAAAATATAGACAAAGACTAACAAAAATACTGAAAACAGAATTGACAGCAAGAAACAAGACAAAAGCTATAAATACTTATGCTATGCCAATATTGACCTACTCATTTGGAGTAGTGAATGGAGTAACACAGACTTAGAAGCACTCAATACACTTACACGATCACAATGCCACAAATATAAAATACATCACATACATTCAGCAACTGAAAGATTCACATTAAGCAGAAAGGAAGGAGGAAGGGGATTTATCGACATAAAAAACCTACATTATGGGCAGGTAGACAATTTAAGAAAATTCTTTATAGAACGAGCAGAAACTAGCAAAATACACAAAGCAATCACTCATATAAATACATCGGCTACACCACTACAATTTCATAACCACTTCTACAACCCTTTAGATCACATAACATCAACAGATACGAAGAAAGTAAATTGGAAAAAGAAAACACTACATGGCAAGCACCCGTATCATCTAACACAGCCACACATCGATCAAGACGCATCCAACACATGGCTAAAAAAATGGTTCAAATGGCTCTGAGCACTATGGGACTCAACTGCTGAGGTCATCAGTCCCCTAGAACTCAGAACTACTTAAACCTAACTAATCTAAGGACATCAGAAACATCCATGCCCAAGGCAGGATTCGAACCTGCGACCGTAGCGGTCTTGCCGTTCCAGACTGCAGCGCCTTTAACCGCACGGCCACTTTGGTCAGCCAACACATGGCTAAGAAAAGGCAATATATACAGTAAGACGGAAGGATTCATGATTGCAATACAGGATCAAACAATAAACACCAGATATTACAGCAAGCATATTATTAAAGATCCCAATACCACAACAGATAAATGCAGACTTTGCAAACAACAAATAGAAACAGTAGATCACATCACAAGTGGATGTACAATACTAGCAAATACAGAATACCCCAGAAGACATGACAATGTAGCAAAAATAATACATCAACAGCTTGCCTTACAACATAAACTTATAAAACAACGTGTTCCCACATACAAGTATGCACCACAAAATGTACTGGAGAACGATGAATACAAATTATACTGGAACAGAACCATTATAACAGATAAAACAACACCACATAACAAACCTGACATCATACTCACCAATAAAAAGAAGAAATTAACACAACTAATCGAAATATCCATACCCAATACAACAAATATACAAAAGAAAACAGGAGAAAAAATTGAAAAATACATCCAACTGGCTGAGGAAGTTAGACATGTGGCATCAGGATAAAGTTGACATCATACCAATTATACTATCAACTACAGGAGTCATACCACACAATATCCACCAGTACATCAATGCAATACAGCTACATCCAAACATATATATACAACTACAGAAATCCGTAATTATTGATACATGTTCAATTACCCGAAAGTGCCTAAATGCAATATAACACGTACTGTACAGTTAAAAGGAAGTGACGCTTGATCAAGGTCCGCATCACTCCATTTTTAACCGGACTTAACGTCTGAGAAAGTGAAGGAAATAATAATAATAATAATAATAATAATAATAATAATAATAATAATAATAATAATATGTGTAATTCTGATGGCACAGGTAACTCTTCTCCATTGTTAAGTCTCTGCATTTTATTTCTGCTATTTTTTAACAGAGGCAATGCTATAAAAAAAGCTTGGAATACCATTTGTATAGTTCCATACAGCCATGTAAATGGCATTCCACGATAGCACATTTCCTTTTATCGTTTGTCTACGACCAAACAGGTGACGATCGACGTGTTTGATTTAATCTTTATTATTTAATTATTATGTTTATCTGCTTCCGAACAGGTGATTACAGGTTGATGTGATTTATTTTATTATTATTATTATTGACTAAATTCGTCTGCATCCAAACAGGTGGCGACAGATACACGTTGTTTTTTAATCATCATATTAATGTGTTTTAAGCTTGCCTGCGTCCAAACAGGTGACTGCAGGCACATGTGATTTTAATAGTTATGATAATACATGTGCTTTCTTACAATTCTTGTATACGGGTGCTTTTACTCTAAAGCTGAGTGCAGCCTTTTTTTTGCTATTTCTCCTCGGAATGATTTGTTTTATGCTCCCCCATTTGGGTAAAGGCTACTGGGAAATGGAGGGAATACCAGGGCAGAGCTGTAAAGACTGTACTCTTATTAAACATTTAAATACATAAAAACAGACACAGTTACCTTCAATTTGGTTTGTCGTTAAGATTTTTACATAAAACAGAATGTTCATAGTTATTTTTCTTTCGTGGTAAGCTGGTGAAGTGAAGTGACGAGGGAATGGGCGCCGGAATGCGACCCCGTCAGCGCGTACTGCACGTTGTGACGTCACCGAGGCGAGCGATCAGCTGACGCGCGACAGCGACGAGCCGCACGCAGCCGCCCGCCGCCCGTGCGTCGCCCCCCACCCTCCTTGCGGTTGTTCTCCGCCACCGCTCCACAGCAAAATTTCATGAAATGCAAGAACAGCGACATCAGTTCGTTATAGATAAATAGATGCTTATTTCTGCGGTTGGGAAAAACACCTGATTATTAATCCTGTTTTATTGCTTCAGCCAGCACCAGTTTGTCGTTTCGCGTATGAATTAATCGTCCACTCGTTAATACATACGAAGTCCACTGTATGACACAGTTTAATTACAGCTCGTCACACTCTTGTTGAAGTTTATATTTCGATTTCTTATTGCTGCATGACACTGTTCAATTTCACAGTTTGTCCCACGTTAACGTTTTCTTTTTTTATAGCTTCATACAGTTGCTGCGCCCTAGAGTATGCTGTTTACACAGTCACACTAACACACCACATTGTCTATAATGTGACGAAGAGGTATCTCCGGACATGCTTGCACAGATCAGCTGTTCTGTTCGCTTTCGCGGTCGGATTCCCATTGTTGACTTACTCCACTCCAATCGTTGGCGAGATGTCCGTACAGATCAGCTATGCTTCGAAACAGGTTAAGTAACGTCCTCGTCCGAAACACATTTACCAGTTTGCCACGGGCTGTTATCTATCTACTACATTTCACCTTAAGGGGACGTTTACTATCTTTTGGTTCTAAAAAGCGATTTTTTTTAAATTGCATTTTTGGATCCATAAAAGTGTTTAGAGTCAACTCCTGAAACGGTTTTTTCCGAATACGGAACGGAAATGTTTGTTATTCGCGGTTGAAGAAAAAATTTCACATGCCTGAAATCGGCCTTTTTCACGCACCAGTTTCCTTTTCGGGAATTTCGACTTTCTGGCCGCGAAAAGTTCTATGTGCTTGCGCATGACTAAAACTGATAAAGTGGCGTATTGCAGAGGCTACCGGACATCTGGACGAATAACAATACGACCAGCCGCTCTCCAGAGAAGTTCAAAAAGTGATTCTTCCGATCTACGAAGCCCTTTCGGAGGACGAGTTATTGTAAGGGTCCTTTGGAGGAAATACACAAAATTCAAATGAAAGTTTGAACGCGTGTGTTTGGAAGTTAACCGCCAATCATTCGCATTCTTGTGCGAAGACTCTGGAGATTGCGACTTTCCTGGAAGTGAGCACCTTCAACGATGGGTATTCAGCAATTCCGAAGACCGTGACAACGATGGACGTCGCCCTAGGACTCTATTCGACTCAGTTCGCCGAGCATTAGGACGACCACCGGATTCAACCTTGTCGCCGGCCGTACGAGCGGCTCTGGAGCAGCGCAGGATGGCCCAGATCGAGCAGAACGCCCTCTATGAGGAAGAGGAAGGACTAGTTTATGGACCTGAAATAGCAGATTGAACATAAGTTGCATAATATTGCATTTATATGTAGTCAAAACTTCAAACGCGTTTTTCTCGAAATGACTTTCTTTTATCGCGCGGTATGGTAACTTCAAATCTACTGAACCGATTGGCATGATTCTTTGTTTCCGACAAAGCTAACTAAATTGTCTAGGAGTTGTACCACGTTTATTCCGATCCATCAACTATAAATATTTTTACATGGCCGACGAAATCGAAAAATTAATGAAAAACCCCTATTTTGTTTCAAATGGCCGCCATTTTGTTTCATATGGTCCAAATAACTTAAGCCAGATACATCTCCTAAATAATCTTATATACTTCGTTAACGTCAACTCAATTTTGATTTCGGACCAGCGGGCTGACCTGTGACTTACCGCGCGTTGAGGTCTACATCGAAATTTTGTTTCGTCCCGACGGCACTTCCTCCTTTTCTCTTCGATATTTCCAGTCGAAAAAAATTCGTTTGTAGAGGAAATATCAGTAAACAGTTTGACCAAATTTTACACTGTTATCCATAACACATCCCGAGAAAAAAATTCTCAAAGAACATGCTTTTTTTTTGGGCCAAAGATAGTAGACCTCCCCTTAATACACTATAATAAAACCAACATCTCTGGCGTTGTACTGTTCATAACGTTTCATGAACAATATTTATTACATAATACTTCCGTTCCTCACAGTCTCTTCTGACATTAAATCGTTCATGAAAACTTTAACATTTTACTTACATGACGAAATACACAATGTATTCGTATTCACATTATAACTCATTACAATTCACATTAGGTATTGGTAACATTAGTACCTTCCTGTTACATATGCTTGGCCAATTGACCATTTTTTTGACTTTTCAGCACTGGTCAGGTTTATACAATAACTCAGTTGGTCACATTAAGATACATTTAAATGTATATTCACTGAATACAAGACTCCTGAATATGTCTCTGCTTCCGTGATACTTTTAACATCACTGTACTTGACAGTCCGGTTCACTCAAAACGTGACCGTATCTTAATGACATCCTATCGTTATAAATTCGGTTGATAAAACTACCTAGTTTCTACCTATTAATCTTTAATTTTTTCATTCAGTTGATTCATGGCTTGTACCGTTACATGTACTACGCTCATGATCATTTAATAAATTCTTTAATCTTTTTAAAATTCTACTCATACCACTGTATTTGTCATAACATATTTCTAACAAATTCTATCATGACGTTAATTGCTTGAAACTTTTATTACATACTAGGATAAAACTTTAATCTTGACTACAAATAAATTGAAAATTCATTAATGAAAAGAAATATTATTAAGCCTAAACTGACATTTATTACATACATATATATTATTTATAAAATTTCTTTAAATCCTTGTATGGGTATAAACCCATTGGTTTCTTATTCTCAGGATTAGTTAGAAAATAACTACATCCATATGGTATCTTTTCAATCACATATGGTCCACTATACAGTAATTGGCATTCCTTATTTCTTTTGTTTACAAGAGAGGCCTTCGGGTGATTCTTTAGAAGTACCATCTCCCTACTTCATACTCTCGCACTTTCCTTCACTATTGGTCGTACTTCTTGCTGATCTCTTCTCCAGTCAGCTGCTGACAGTTTAACTTTCGCAATGGAGGTACCCACTCGCCATTTTCATCCTCAGACAATATCAATTCTGCTAGGGTGTATTGGGTAGATGGTTAGATATGTTCTCAAACAGGTTTACATATTCAGTCCATTTTGCATGTTTATTTGGCACGTATGTCCACATGAATCTGTTCAATTCTTTGAATATACGTTTCATCGGACTGGCTTCCGGATAGAGCCTAGCTATCAGTATCTGTTTTATACTATGGTTTCTCAGAAAATTTCTTTACATGTAACCAGTAAAATACGAAGCATTATCTGAAATGATAGCTTCCGGTTTACCAAGGATAGGTATATAATCTTTTTCTATCCTGTTCATAATGGCTGTAGTTGTAGAGGATTTGATCGGATACACCTTCAAAAATTTGGAAAATACATCCTAAACTGCCAATGTATACTATCACCTTCCTCGTGCTGTCGGGAGTGGTCCAGTTAAATCCAAAGAAACTAGTTGTAACGGGTGCGTCGATACGGTTGCATGTAATTCGTTTCTTGCTGAACAGTTGCTCGGTTTCGTTTTCTCACATATGAGGCATGTTCTCAAAATTCTGCGAACATACCTGCCTAAATTTGGGTAATAGCAAAAGCGTTCCATATTAGCAATAGTTTTATTGATGCCAAAATGCCCCCAAGTTTTGTGGGTATACCAGATAAAGTCTTGCAAACAACTTTCCAGAATGCACACGCACCACCGTTCTTCCTCTTTCGTAGGTTTATGGTATAAAAATGCCATCAGTTATCTTAAATTGCTTGGCTAATTCAGATTTTTGATTCTCAGTGATCATTTGCACAATGTTTTTCCACTTACAGTCAGCAGTTTGCAATTCAGACATACGTTTACACATATCTAAAAAATATTGCCAGTATATTTGATCTATAATCAACAGTACCTTGTACACTGATGCCTATTCGATAAGTTCTGCATTTTCAGACATGCCCTGTGGCAACCTAAACAAAGCATGAACAATGATGTTATCTTTCCCATTAATACGTGTACACAATTTGGAAGCGATACTCTTGCAACACTAAAGCCCATCTCGCTAGGGTGTATGTAACAATTTACATGTTAACAAGAAACTTAAAAACTGGTGATCACAATACACCTTTACCTTTTCATCGTAAATTTAAAAATGAAATTTCTTGAAGGCTCAAACCACAGCTAAGGCTTAAAGTTCCGTTGCTGAATGCGATAATTCACATTCTGTTAGTACACGACTCGCAAAACTAATAGCGTTAATCTGGTGTTTGCAGTCTGTTCCATGAACTTGGAACAGACAAGCTCCTAGTCCTGTAAATGATGCATCAGCAGCAATGCAGAAATCTTTGTCGGGGTGGTACAGAAGACCTGCATTGACAAACGCTTGCTCGATTCTATTGAGCTCTCTCTCACAGGGGAGCGAAATTATATTTTTCTTGAGCATATTTTAATCTCTCTTCTACCAAGTTTTGAATTTAGATTTGCAGTGATTCCCACTTGTTCGAATTTGCTGAGTGTTCTATTTATTATCTCAATATGCTCTTCCCCGGTGGGAGTCGCAATCAAAATGTCATCCACATATACGGTGACTATCAAGAAACTCTGGGGCTAACACCGAATCAAGAGCTGCTATGAACACCCCAGCACACGTATTTAACCCGAATGGGAGCACTTTGAACTGGTAACTCCGACCAGCGAAAATGAAAGGTGTATACTTTCTCGACTGCTCCGTCAAAGGTATCTGCAAGTAGGAAGATCGCAATTCTATAGATGAAAGATACTTCACTTCAAAGAACTTTTCCAACTGTTCCTCCAAATTCTCTGGTCTGGTGCTTACTGGCACAATAATCTTATTAATGTCGCGAGTGTCTAACACCAGTCGTATTTTTTCACCATCTTTTGTAACCGCTAGCAAGAGGCTGCTATAAGGTGACATTGATGGCTCAATTATTCCCCATTCTAGCATCTTACGTATCTCTTCCTTCACTGCCTCCTTTTTCGACCTTGGAACGGAGTAAGTAGCGTTACAAAATGCCTTGTGTAGTGTCACATAAATATTATACATATAACCTCTGATGGTCCCTGGTCTCTCAGAGAATACCTCTTCAAACGTCCCCTTAGAACAATTATACATGACTGTGCTTAAACTGACACACAATATTTTTGGCGCAACGCAATCTGACTTTCAGTAATCCCTACAAAAGAATGGCCCTGACTAACATTAACCTATACGTTTCACAAATCACTTACCTCACAAAAATCTTCGTTACTCGAACTACTGCAAAACAGCGAGCGCCACTACTGCCAGCTAAATAAAAGATTCAAACTACGGACGGCATTAACTACTGATAGGCGTAGTTAGCAAATGAAAGATTGTAATAGAGAACAAACAATATATTTACCTTAATAGTCATATATATAGCAGTTCATGACATCCATTCTCACAAATCTACTGTTTCTGATGGACACACCTCCAGATTATCCATTCACAAAAATCCGCCAGCTCACTTCCCCACGTCCACCACTACTGGCGGCTCACCTCCAACTGTGCCACGCTACGCGCTGTTAACACCCAGCTGCCCAACACTACAATGGCAGACAACAATGCAAACTAGCCACAGACTGCACGCAGCACAGCCAGTGATTTTCATACAGAGCGCTACGTGGCGTTACCAATAAGAAAACCTAAACAGCCTACTTACATAGCCCCCATGCTCCCCCACAAAAAATTTTACAAATTGTTTTGGGCACTGGCCAATACATATTTGTTAAAAAAATTTTCACAATTACAATAACAAAGAAATCATATGCACACACTTATTGATACAATGTTGGTCAAAAGATAAAATTTTCTCACAGTCCATAAAGACAGTCCTGATCGTTCCTCACAGTAGAATAGCAGTGTTTTTCTCAAAGTCTGAGCAGTAAAAGAAAATGCACACAGAAGTAGTGGGTTTCCATGCAGTCTTGAAGAAGTAGTGTTGTCATTCCAACGGAAAGACAGTGCTGACTCTCGACATGCAGACAGGTAATGGGCCACAACAGAGCAAACCCACCACAGTCAGTCGAAGTTTTGAAGAATATTGGTAGGTAGGTCATCACAGAGTAGACCCACTGTAGTCCTGGTAGAGATTACGGTATTGGTGGGCCATCAAGGGTGCAGACCCACTGTAGTCCTTGTAGAGATGGCCAGCAGCCATCTGTTGCAACTGTGCAGGTGCACAATCACCATCAAAGAGTCTTGCGGACAATATAGCAAGTCCATAAACCACCACTTGTGCACTCTCAAAGTTTTGGAATTATCCTTAGAACCAGCAATGCTGTTATCCAGTCCCTTGCTGGATTATTAGCACACGTGCAAGCACTAACAGTCCCTACTTCTTACATATTGTCCATATACTATGACCAACAGAAACGTGTGCAGTGAAATGTAACTTACAAGTTACTTAATTTGATGAACTGGTGTCCATTACAATTTTATAACATAAGAATACAATAACAAAGGTACAAAATACATCATTAAAGAACATAACAATGCAGATAACATTTGTGGTAATGCAGGCTTTACAGAAGAATCGAAATAACATATACATCAGTGTTACAGGAATTATGACATAAGTAAATACATAAAAGATAAGAATAACTTTTGAAACATCAACTTCACACGTGAGCATTAAAACAAAACAGAATAAATGTCTAAACATCTTTACAATGTAAATAACATAGTATTGAAAAATTCTACAACATAAATCTCATTAGCTAAACACTTAGACAGGAAAAAGACAAATACACAAGGGTACATAAACACATAGCGGAAAAATAGAAAAGGAAAGACAAGGTTCGTTTTCAGTGTGACATTTGGTACTCCAGTCCAACCCAAAACTTCGTTCTGTAGATCTTTCCCCTTATTTCAACATTTGTTTCCACCAAAAAAAATCCTATCCAAGCATGCTTTCTGTATTCTGTTCACACCCTCTTTCAGAATTCTTTTTTGGCCAAACCATTTTCTTATAGCTTCCCAATGCATTTCTTCCAATTCATCACAACTCGTTCTCACATATAGCCTACCCCATCTTAAGCTAACTTAAATCTACTGAGCTCAGATGCTAAACTAAGGGACGAGGCAATGCAGCAGCACAAAACAATTAACACAAACAGTAATGACAAGAAAATGGAAATTGGCAAAGCAAGCTACAGTAAATCTAAATTACCAAGCAAATGCAACATTACAACTAATATGAGCCAATGTGCAGCAATAAGAAAAATAAATCAGTAGTAAAAGTAGCTTAACAGAGTAATACAAAGTGAAATTTAGTAGCACTATGCCTGGCAAACAGCAGCAGCAAATACAATAACTTATATCTAAACATGACAAAGCTCAAGCAGAAAAAATATTACAGTAAAAATGGCCATGTTTAATACCTATGTCACATCTTTACACTAGAGTAATGCATCACCTTGACTTACTCTAGCAGATAAGTTACCAACCTGTTAAAAAATTATTTTTGCAATTCCTGTGAAGGGAAATGTCTATTTGTGCTCTCTTTTCTACGAAAGTACATCATAAAATTATTCTTTACTGGGTCTGTAGACAGGAAATAGTGATATTAGTACATCTATTTAATTTTATTTTAACCAATGCTGCTGCAGCTAGAAACTTGATATTAAACAAAATGAGCAATCTCTCAACTAGAAAGACAATAGATGTAAAATGTTTGTCATCATTTCATTAGGCATTTTAGTAAATATCATAAATTAAGAGCTCCACAGTGTAATCATATATTTTCAAGTTTGAGCGTGTCGTATTTGTGATGCTTTCTACAAAGAAATGTCAATAGCGAGGATAATGGCCTCCTTTTTTCTCCACCTGTGCCTCTGAAAGGCACACACTAATGGCTTTTTTCCAGGCGATTGTCGTGCAGCTGGGTGCCCACGACGCATTACGTCAAGGTGGTCACTTAACTTTCTTACCAAAATATTTATGACAGCAGTGATAGTCTGATATAAAAATTTCACAGGTCGAGAATTTGCGTTACAAATGTGTAGAAACAAAATCCTATCAATATAACAGAATCCAAAAAATTTTTGGCGGCATTGTGATACATTCACGCATGTACACAGATTTCATAACTCTTTAAAGTACGATTCTCAGCTTATTGATCATAAACGTACCTCAACAGCATAATACACATCGTCATCACAATAACATCATCATAACAGATCAATCACATCTCAGAATCGTCGCAGCTTCTTTCAATAATTTCAAGACCTTCAATAAAGTCATCTACCTCAAACATATTTCAAAAAAATCATGATCCCTTACCAAATACATCATTCTAAGCTCTCATATTATCACAATGGTTCCGAAAAAATATGAACAGTTCACAAAGTACAGACAAAATACAATTTCATTAGTGTGAACCTATCCAACTGTATAATTGCGTAAACATGTGTCACTGACATAAAAAAAATTTTTTGTTTATCTGTTAAATAATCAGATAGCTGTGTAGTAATTCTGTGTTGGAGAAATATGGTACCGATGTGTAAAGTTGTATAAGCAAATACCATATTAGCTAGGTCTCCTTGTGCTTGCCACATACATGGTACACAAAGTAAGGGTGTACCCCCCCCCCCCCCCTGAGGATTAATGTAATTATACCCTCAGGTGTTACAGACTACAGCAATGGAATGAAATGTATCACGGAAAACTTTCTTTGTAATTGAAAAACCTTGAAAAATAAATGGTTTAAGGACAAAATTAATCACTCAAATGCATGTCCTGTAGCGCTAAATGTGCGTCTTGCTGTAAGATAATTCTGTGGAACTGTCGTAGTTATCGTCCTCTGTAAGCAAAGTTCTGCTGAAGTCAATGTACTTACCTCGTCATAAACGAAAGTGAAATGCTGTGTGTATAGATATCGTAGTTACTACGTACCTTACCATGATCAAGAAAGTACTATAATGTAACGTATTGTTGTGCTACGGAAAAGGCTGTCTCATTGTAGCTATACCACAAAAGTTACTACTGAAACATGTATTACTTTCCAGAATAATACAGAAAAACTGTGGAGATATAAAACAGATACAGCGCAAAAGCAATAATATAAATTGTTTCACTCATTAGTAGCGTCATGATATAATCGTGTAGCTGTCACATAAACTAACCACTGTGTCATCTGGTATCTCACAGAAAGTACTTTAAATCCAGAATGTATTTTCAAGTAAGCCAAAATGTTGCATTAAAATCTCATTAGCAGTACCGGTACATGTTCTAAGTATGTGAGACTTACGGTCGTTACGTAATAATGCCACTAAGAAGCAAGAATGTACACACGCAATAACACTGTGACGTCTGTTCACTATAACAATGCATTCGTCATTTCTGTTTAAATAAGTTCTCTTGGTTCTTGACTGGATATTTAACTTCAAACATTGTTGCATGTTAACAGATTCTAAGTCTGACAAAGCATACTAGTAATGTAAAGTGAAAAGTTATACGGCAAAGACAAAGTTAAAAAGCAGATTATCTTTCAATAAACGGTTTTACATGTGAAATGTGGTGTAAACCTTTACTCTTCCTAGTACGCAGAGTTTCAACTTCAACGCAATTATCAAGTGGTATACGTCGGATTCTGTAAGGTCCATTGTAAACGAGAAAGAATTTGTGACACAAATGTTTCTTCTTATGTGACAATGAATGAGCTTTAATGAGAACTTTCTGACCAATATACAATTTCTTTGCATTTGCTTTACCGCGTAGTTTTCTCCTTTTGTCTGCACAGATTTTTAAGAGCCAAATCAATTATGTCTTTGTGTCGAAGTTTACGTGTATTCGGGAAAGGTACAAGCTCTCTGATTCTGTTCGGTGGTTCTTCATTCTTCAGTACAAGAGTAGGTGGTAAAGCAGTGGAGTCATGAGGCAT
Organism: Schistocerca piceifrons; assembly: GCF_021461385.2. Classification (NCBI taxonomy): domain Eukaryota; kingdom Metazoa; phylum Arthropoda; class Insecta; order Orthoptera; family Acrididae; genus Schistocerca; species Schistocerca piceifrons. The sequence continues at coordinate 18,687,335 of NC_060145.1, forward strand.
TTCATTCAGCACGTTTTGAAATAAGTGTAAATATCTGTCCCAATGCTGATGCTTTCTGTGACAATAAAGTCTGCAAAGCTTATTGATTTCTTTCATAATCCGTTCGGAGGGATTACAATGTGGTGAGTACAATGAAATAAAAACAGGTTTGATTTTATGATTCCAAAGCATGCGTGACCAAACAGCAGATCTTAATTGTGGTCCATTATCTGAAATAACTTTAGCAACGTGGCCAACTTCACGTAAGAAATTTTTAACAAAGGCATTGGATACAGACCGTCCAGTGGCTTTACGTAACGGAGTGAAAGAAACAAATTTGAAGTAAGTTCAACAGCAACTAGAACGTACGAAAATCCATTCGATGTTCTGACAAGGGGTCCCAAGAGACCCACAGCAGCAAATTCTTTTAATTTAGAAGGAATGATAGGAAACAACAGAGCACGATGTGAGATAGGAGATGGTTTCGCCTTTTGACAAAGTTTACAAATAGACAAGACTCTTCGAATTCTCTTTTCCATATTGTCAAAATAACAAGTCGTCCGAAGAATATGATAACATTCTCGTGGGCCAAAATGTGCGTAGCTGAAATGAATGTATCAAATGAGCTTATTAACAAAATCGTCAGGAATGCAAAGTACCCATAGCTTGTCATCAACAGTGCTGCGTTTGAACAGTATGTTGTTTCTACCCAGATAATAATGCCGAATCTGTGTGTGTGTGTCTTTTCATGCCATTTGCTTTTGATATCTTTCCATATCGGATCTTTATCTTGTTCATGAGCAATGTCCTTTAAAGATGTGGTGATGTTTTCAAAGGCGACTTTCTGAATGTAAAGAATACTGAAATTTTTCTCGAGGTTGCCTTCTGTGTTAATTTTCTCAAGCCCAGCCGGTGCGCGTGACAGTGCGTCCGCAACAATGTTCTCCTTGCCGGGAATGTAGACTATTGTGAAGTGGAATTCTTGCAGAAACAATGCCCAACGTTTTAACCTGTCATGATTTAACTTTGAAGACATAAGAAATTGTAATGCACGATAATCACTGTATACTTTTACGTGCTTACCAGAAAGAAAGAAACGGAATTTGTTAGATGCCCAAACGATAGCTAAAGCTTCTAATTCAGTAACGGAATAATTTTTTTCAGATTTTGTAAGCACTCGGCTAGCAAAAGCAATGGTTTTCTGAACAGTAGTGTCATTTTCTGTGGCTTCTTGATATAATTGGGCACCAAGACCGACTTTAGAAGAATCCGTGCTAAGGCAGAAATCTTGTGACAGATCTGGATGAGCTAGTATTGGCGCATTAAGTGGCGATTCTTTCAAAGAATTGAATTCCAACTGTGTCTGTTCGTCCCAGTTCCAAATAGTATTTTTTCCAGTGAGAGAACAAAGTTTTGGTGTTACTAGAATTTCCATATTCAGAAAACGACGGTAAAAATTTACGAGACCTAGAAAACTGCGGACTTGTTTTTTTGTGGATGGAACTGGAATGGCTCTGATTGCTTCAAACTTTTCAGGATCCGGCTGAATGCCTTCAGAAGAAATACACTCCTGGAAATGGAAAAAAGAACACATTGACACCGGTGTGTCAGACCCACCATACTTTCTCCGGACACTGCGAGAGGGCTGTACAAGCAATGATCACACGCACGGCGCAGTGGACACACCAGGAACCGCGGTGTTGGCCGTCGAATGGCGCTAGCTGCGCAGCATTTGTGCACCGCCGCCGTCAGTGTCAGCCAGTTTGCCGTGGCATACGGAGCTCCATCGCAGTCTTTAACACTGGTAGCATGCCGCGACAGCGTGGACGTGAACCGTATGTGCAGTTGACGGACTTTGAGCGAGGGCGTATAGTGGGCATGCGGGAGGCCGGGTGGACGTACCGCCGAATTGCTCAACACGTGGGGCGTGAGGTCTCCACAGTACATCGATGTTGTCGCCAGTGGTCGGCGGAAGGTGCACGTGCCCGTCGACCTGGGACCGGACCGCAGCGACGCACGGATGCACGCCAAGACCGTAGGATCCTACGCAGTGCCGTAGGGGACCGCACCGCCACTTCCCAGCAAATTAGGGACACTGTTGCTCCTGGGGTATCGGCGAGGACCATTCGCAACCGTCTCCATGAAGCTGGGCTACGGTCCCGCACACCGTTAGGCAGTCTTCCGCTCACGCCCCAACATCGTGCAGCCCGCCTCCAGTGGTGTCGCGACAGGCGTGAATGGAGGGACGAATGGAGACGTGTCCTCTTCAGCGATGAGAGTCGCTTCTGCCTTGGTGCCAATGATGGTCGTATGCGTGTTTGGCGCCGTGCAGGTGAGCGCCACAATCAGGACTGCATACGACCGAGGCACACAGGGCCAACACCCGGCATCATGGTGTGAGGAGTGATCTCCTACACTGGCCGTACACCACTGGTGATCGTCGAGGGGACACTGAATAGTGCACGGTACATCCAAACCGTCATCGAACCCATCGTTCTACCATTCCTAGACCGGCAGGGGAACTTGCTGTTCCAACAGGACAATGCACGTCCGCATGTATCCCGTGCCACCCAACGTGCTCTAGAAGGTGTAAGTCAACTACCCTGGCCAGCAAGATCTCCGGATCTGTCCCCCATTGAGCATGTTTGGGACTGGATGAAGCGTCGTCTCACGCGGTCTGCACGTCCAACACGAACGCTGGTCCAACTGAGGCGCCAGGTGGAAATGGCATGGCAAGCCGTTCCACAGGACTACATCCAGCATCTCTACGATCGTCTCCATGGGAGAATAGCAGCCTGCATTGCTGCGAAAGGTGGATATACACTGTACTAGTGCCGACATTGTGCATGCTCTGTTGCCTGTGTCTATGTGCCTGTGGTTCTGTCAGTGTGATCATGTGATGTATCTCACCCCAGGAATGTGTCAATAAAGTTTCCCCTTCCTGGGACAATGAATTCACGGTGTTCTTATTTCAATTTCCAGGAGTGTATGTCCCAAAAACTTCACCTTTGTCCTGCCGAATTCAGACTTTTCAAAGTTAACTGTAATTCCAGATTCTGCAAAAATATGTAACACGCTGTTGAGGATGCGATTGTGTTGTTAGCATGAGGCTTCTGATATCAGAATATCGTCCACGTATAAGGTGATGTGACGTTTTAAGAACTCAGGTAATATGGAATTTAGCCCGCGAATGAATGCTGCTGAAGAAATGTTCAAACCAAAAGGAAGTTTCCGAAACTGATAACAAACGCTGAAACAAAGGAAAGCTGTGTATTTTCTACATTCTGGATGAAGTTCGATCTGATAAAAGCTGGATCTGAGATCAATAGAAGACAACATTTTTACACCATTAAAATTTTGAAGAAGTTCTTCTAACGTTTGCGGCCCGTCTGTTTCAGGAATGATGATAGTATTGATTTGTCTCGAATCTAAGACAAGCCTGATCGATCCATTTTTCTTCTCAACAACATGTAATGGATTGTTGTATGAGCTTACTGCAGGCTCAATAATGCCCTCTACAAGCATAGATTGTATTTCTGTTCTAACACGGTCCCTATAATGCGCCGGAATTACGTATGGTCTAACACAAAATTTAGTGTGTTCACGAACACGAAATTGGTATTGAAATCCCTTAATTGTTCCTGTTTTATGAGTAAAAACTGTGGAATGTGCTTGTAAAATCTCAAAAAGGTCCCGCCTATCAGTGTCATTACAATTCTCAATTATTTGAATTTTATCCTGAATTAACTCATTAGTATCAAATGCGCCGTTGATATCATCCCTGTCAGTACTTGCAGAGTGATTGTTAGTGTCAAGTTCTGTCGAAAATTCCGAACTGTTGTCTAACAGGAGGTAAAGCCGATTAATTCCTTTGTCATGGTTTGAGAGCCGATCTGCAAATTTCAAAGCTATTGACATACCTTTTTTCTATAAACTTACTTCAGCATCGTGAAAGTTTAAGATTGCTTTGTATTCATTCAAAAAGTCTACTCCCAGTATAATTTCCGTTGACAATAATGGAACAATAAGAAAGTTCATAGAGAAGCTGTGGCTTTGACAAAAGAATTCTAAGTTGGTTTGTTGGCGTACATCTACACTTTTTCCAATGATTGCACCTTGTAATTTAATCTTACGTAACGGAAGTGTGGGGCAATCGTTCGATTTGTTGCATTTGCTAAAGGCAGTTTCACTAATTACTGAAATGGGACTGCCAGAGGCAAGTACTGCCGTAAATTTTACGTCATTTACTGTAATGTGAATCACAGGATATGCAAATGTTATGTTTTACGTCGTGTTCCTGGAGTAAGATGTCCCTAATGTCTTCCATTTTTACGTAATTACTAGCTACGGCAGCTGCGTCGTCAGTTTCAGAAGTACGTTTTGTGGCTGCCAGCGGTGTGAGTCATTGTCTGTCTCTTTGTTGGCGCGCGTCGTTATTGGGATTTGGAGACCTAACTTCTACAAATTCACCTTGTCGAGAGGGCCCCGCCCTGTTTGAATCCCGCCAGTTCTGATGCAATTCAGGTCTGTCGTTATGATCATATCGTCTGTCGTCATGTCGGTAGATTCCATAGTTTCTTTCTTGTCAGTCATGTGGTGGAGAATTTCTCCCTGAATCGTAACTGCGCGCTGGACCGTTGCGTCTAAAGTTATTCTGTCTCCCTTGATAATAATTATTTTGGTTCTCATATTGTCTGTTTCTCTGATTGTTTCTCTGATTGTCTCTGTGATAGTCACTACCGCGGAGAGGTGATCTTTCCCTGTGATTATTACTACTCTGCCAATGGTTGTCATATGGGTGGTGTCTGTTTTGGTCACGATTTGTGTTGTGAGAATAGCTTTGTCGTGTCCAGTTATTATTTCTTTCATCGCGGAATTGTGACGGATGCGACCTGTAATTGTTGTGTTCCTGTTTTCGCGTTCCGCGATTGTCAGTGTCAATTTCTAATTCTTGTAAGAGTCCCTGAAAAGCTTCAATGTCGTCTTTGCAACGTCCTGCCAAAATAATATGTCGTAATTGTTCAGGTAATTTGATTAAGCAAATGCGGATGAGTTCTGAGGGGCTGTATGGGTTTGACAGGTACTGATTCTTGTGCAACATGTCTTCAAAATACACTCCTGGAAATGGAAAAAAGAACACATTGACACCGGTGTGTCAGACCCACCATACTTGCTCCGGACACTGCGAGAGGGCTGTACAAGCAATGATCACACGCACGGCACAGCGGACACACCAGGAACCGCGGTGTTGGCCGTCGAATGGCGCTAGCTGCGCAGCATTTGTGCACCGCCGCCGTCAGTTTCAGCCAGTTTGCCGTGGCATACGGAGCTCCATCGCAGTCTTTAACACTGGTAGCATGCCGCGACAGCGTGGACGTGAACCGTATGTGCAATTGACGGACTTTGAGCGAGGGCGTATAGTGGGCATGCGGGAGGCCGGGTGGACGTACCGCCGAATTGCTCAACACGTGGGGCGTGAGGTCTCCACAGTACATCGATGTTGTCGCCAGTGGTCGGCGGAAGGTGCACGTGCCCGTCGACCTGGGACCGGACCGCAGCGACGCACGGATGCACGCCAAGACCGTAGGATCCTACGCAGTGCCGTAGGGGACCGCACCGCCACTTCCCAGCAAATTAGGGACACTGTTGCTCCTGGGGTATCGGCGAGGACCATTCGCAACCGTCTCCATGAAGCTGGGCTACGGTCCCGCACACCGTTAGGCAGTCTTCCGCTCACGCCCCAACATCGTGCAGCCCGCCTCCAGTGGTGTCGCGACAGGCGTGAATGGAGGGACGAATGGAGACGTGTCGTCTTCAGCGATGAGAGTCGCTTCTGCCTTGGTGCCAATGATGGTCGTATGCGTGTTTGGCGCCGTGCAGGTGAGCGCCACAATCAGGACTGCATACGACCGAGTCACACAGGGCCAACACCCGGCATCATGGTGTGGGGAGCGATCTCCTACACTGGCCGTACACCACTGGTGATCGTCGAGGGGACACTGAATAGTGCACGGTACATCCAAACCGTCATCGAACCCATCGTTCTACCATTCCTAGACCGGCAGGGGAACTTGCTGTTCCAACAGGACAATGCACGTCCGCATGTATCCCGTGCCACCCAACGTGCTCTAGAAGGTGTAAGTCAACTACCCTGGCCAGCAAGATCTCCGGATCTGTCCCCCATTGAGCATGTTTGGGACTGGATGAAGCGTCGTCTCACGCGGTCTGCACGTCCAACACGAACGCTGGTCCAACTGAGGCGCCAGGTGGAAATGGCATGGCAAGCCGTTCCACAGGACTACATCCAGCATCTCTACGATCGTCTCCATGGGAGAATAGCAGCCTGCATTGCTGCGAAAGGTGGATATACACTGTACTAGTGCCGACATTGTGCATGCTCTGTTGCCTGTGTCTATGTGCCTGTGGTTCTGTCAGTGTGATCATGTGATGTATCTCACCCCAGGAATGTATCAATAAAGTTTCCCCTTCCTGGGACAATGAATTCACGGTGTTCTTATTTCAATTTCCAGGAGTGTATTTCACAATACTGGAAAATTCAGATTGTTCGAAGTGTTTCATCATTATGATGCTATGTTTTACTCGGTCTTGTATGGATTGAGAACAATATTCTGAGAGGAACGCATGGTAAAATTCTCCTTCACTGTGGCAATAGTGAATGACCGATCACATTCTTACAGCTGGTTCATTCTCTAAGTAGCCACACACAAATTCTAATCTGTGCTCTAATGACCAGTTGGGAGAAAAACAATGAGAGAATTGATGAAGCCACGCTTGTGGATGAATTTCGTTGCCGGAATTCTTAAATGTTTTGAATTTACGTGTAGTAATAAACAGCTTATAGTCAAACTCATCATGTCGGCGAGTCGCATATCGGTCATTGTTACGTCGTTTCGGCGGTTCCATCTCAAAATTCGGTGTACCTTGCCAATTTCTTGCATAATTTCCGATGTATCCCGTGTTATTATTTTGTTGCTGTTCCGTATTTCTATGTCCCTCTTCCCGTATTGGGGCGCGAGTGTCCTCTGAAATACGTAATGCTTGTATTACCTGTGTCAGCTGATCTTGTACTTCCCGGATTTCTCTTTGGTGTTGCGTATTAATTTGATTCTGATTTTGTTTGAATTTCCTAATTTGTTCGCACTCTTCTGTGTCATTAAAGACTACCGGTTTTGTGTCATTCAGATTATCATCTACCTTCGTTGATAAATTAAATAGCTGATCCGAAAGTTCAACTACTTTCTCTGATAATGAATTAATTTCCTCCATGTGTCTTTCTGAAACAATTTTCAGAGTATCTACTGTGTCCTTTAAGTTTTCCTTAGTTTTTGCAAGTTGCGTAACCGAATCGGTAGATGCAACTCAGTCAATTTTAGCTTACAAGGTCTCATGATTTTCATGAACAATAGTTTGCAGTTCTTTTATGGCTGCTTCGTGATTCTGTAATGCATTTTCATGTTGCGAAAAAATAGGTTGAAAATGCTCACAAATTTGTGTTTTTACGTCATTACAGACTTTTGGACATTTCGATTCAATCTTATGTAACTCAGTAGTTAAATCTTCACGTGTTTGTTCAAGCATGGTGTCTAACTTTTGAAGCTTTTGCTGTGTTTGTCTCTGATTTTGTTCCATTTGTTGCATTAATTGCAATAATAATGTGCTAGTGTCTGGAATCTGTTTCTCTATGCTTTTTGGCAGTGCATATTCACCGGCAACATTCACATTTTGACAAGCAGAAAATGTGCCTTGACTCATTTGAGAAAACGGTGAGGACCCAAAACCTGAGTCTACAGTATTTGTAATATTGTGTTCTGTCCTTTCGGATTCCTGAGGCGAGCTGTTGCCGCCCGATCGACCGATAATGCTTCCCTGTTCACTACTTCTTTCACTGTCTACATCATTATTTGCCGCCCACTCCATTTCCCTATGCACAGTTACCAAATTACTAGTTTGAACATTAGTTAATTAATTACATGGTGGCGCTAACACACTGCTTTCGTCTTCACTGTCATTTCTCAGTGTACTTTGGAGCCTAGTATTACGTTTTTCACACGCCATTATTGTCACAATATTTCACACGATAACACAGAAAAGCACAATTTGAAGAGCAAAATAAGAAAACACATTAACATAGCACCGAAAATAATATCTAGTTAATTGCAAGCGCAGCTGCGAAATACTTGGTGCAAATCTACATGCATGCCACAAGTGTTTTGCTGTACAACAATAAAAAACTACAACTACAAGGGAAATTCTCTCTATAATTACGGGCTAGCAATAAACAATAGCTATACTAATTACACAAACTACAAGAAAAAATCAGATTCCAGTGAGGTATCCTCGGCTAAGGGTCGACATATGAAACGTCCCTGTAGAACAATTATACAAGACTGTGCTTAAACTGACACAATATTTTTGGCGCAACGCAATCTGACTTTCAGTAATCCCTACAAAAGAATGGCCCTGACTAACATTAACCTATACGTTTCACAAATCACTTACCTCACAAAAATCTTCGTTACTCGAACTACTGCAAAACAGCGAGCGCCACTACTGCCAGCTAAATGAAAGATTCAAACTACGGAAGGCACTAACTACTGATAGGCATAGTTGGCAAATGAAAGATTTTAATAGAGAACTAACAATGGTTGGTTGGTTGTTTCGGGGAAGGAGACCAGACAGCGAGGTCATCGGTCTCATCGGATTAGGGAAGGACGGGGAAGGAAGTCGGCCGTGCCCTTTGAAAGGAACCATCCCGGCATTTGCCTGGAGCGATTTAGGGAAATCACGGAAAACCTAAATCAGGATGGCCGGACGCGGGATTGAACCGTCGTCCTCCTGATTGCGAGTCCAGTGTCTAACCACTGCGCCACCTCGCTTGGTGGTAGAACTAACAATGTATTTACCTTAATAGTCATAATATATATAGCAGTTCATGACATCTATTCTTACAAATCTGTTTCTGATGGACACACCTCCAGATTATACGAGGGCAGTTCAATAAGTAATGCACACATTTTTTTTTCTGAAACAGGGGTTGTTTTATTCAGCATTGAAATACACCAGGTTACTCCCCAATCTTTTAGCTACGCAACACTATTTTTCAACGTAATCTCCATTCAATGCTACGGCCTTACGCCACCTTGAAATGAGGGCCTGTATGCCTGCACGGTACCATTCCACTGGTCGATGTCGGAGCCAGCGTCGTACTGCATCAATAACTTCATCATCCGCGTAGTGCCTCCCACGGATTGCGTCCTTCATTGGGCCAAACATATGGAAATCCGACGGTGCGAGATCGGGGCTGTAGGGTGCATGAGGAAGAACAGTCCACTGAAGTTTTGTGAGCTCCTCTCGGGTGCGAAGACTTGTGTGAGGTCTTGCGTTGTCATGAAGAAGGAGAAGTTCGTTCAGATTTTTGTGCCTACGAACACGCTGAAGTCGTTTCTTCAATTTCTGAAGAGTAGCACAATACACTTCAGAGTTGATCGTTTGACCATGGGGAAGGACATCGAACAGAATAACCCCTTCAGCGTCCCAGAAGACTGTAACCATGACTTAACCGGCTGAGGGTATGGCTTTAAACTTTTTCTTGGTAGGGGAGTGGGTGTGGCGCCACTCCATTGATTGCCGTTTTGTTTCAGGTTCGAAGTGATGAACCCATGTTTCATCGCCTGTAACAATCTTTGACAAGAAATTGTCACCCTCAGCCACATGACGAGCAAGCAATTCCGCACAGATGGTTCTCCTTTGCTCTTTATGGTGTTCGGTTAGACAACGAGGGACCCAGCGGGAACAAACCTTTGAATATCCCAACTTGTGAACAATTGTGGCAGCACTACCAACAGAGATGTCAAGTTGAGCACTGAGTTGTTTGATGGTGATCCGTCGATCCTTTCGAACGAGTGTGCTCGCACGCTCCGCCATTGCAGGAGTCACAACTGGGCACGGCCGGCCCGCACGCGGGAGATCAGACAGTCTTGCTTGACCTTGCGGCGATGATGACACACGCTTTGTCCAACCACTCACCGTGCTTTTGTCCACTGCCAGATCACCGTAGACATTCTGCAAGCGCCTATGAATATCTGAGATGCCCTGGTTTTCCGCCAAAAGAAACTCGATCACTGCCCGTTGTTTGCAATGCACATTCGTTACAGACGCCATTTTAACAGCTCCGTACAGCGCTGCCACCTTTTGGAAGTCATTGAAACTATACGAGACGAAGCGGGAATGTTTGAAAATATTCCACAAGATATTTCCGGTTTTTTTCAACCAAAATTGGCCGAGAAAAAAAATGTGTTGCATTACTTATTGAACTGCCCTCGTACATTCTCAAAAATCCGCCATCTCTCCCCCCACATCCACCACTGCTGGCGGCTCACCTCCAACTGCGCAACGCTACGCGCTGTGAACATCCAACTGCCCAACCCTACAACGGCAGACAACAATGCAAACTAGCCACAGACTGCACACAGCACAGTCAGCGATTTTCATACAGAGCGCTACGTGGCGTTATCAATAAGAAAACCTAAACAGCCTACTTACACTCTATATGTTCCTTCAATATCTGAGATAATTGTAATTTTTGGTCTGGTGTCAGATATGTGGATTCCTCTAAGTTATTGTTTATTGACTGGCAGGACCCTGTGGTAGTAACATTCTCCTCACCATGATGGCTATAACTCGCCCCCCCCCCCCCAAAAAAATACTGCTGCATATGCAGTATTTTTGGCAGGTTACACTTCGCTTTAACATTCTGACAATACTTGCCATGTATAACTTTAGTGCGTAGAAATTCCGTTTCATTCACTTCTCTATTCTTCAAACTGCAAATACCGTTAGAGAGGTCCATATAGGCATTCCTTTCCCTCAAAAACTCTCAACCCAGAATACAGGCGACTCTCAATCCCTTTACAACCAGGAACGTGCAACTGAATGCTCCATTTCCCATAAATACGTCCACCTGTACCTGGCTCTGGACTACCTGTGCTTGTGCACCAATAGCACCGACACTTTGCAATTCTCAACTGGCAACATTGGCACTTTATGCAATTGTCACAATTTCCTATACAAATCATAACTCATCCCATTAACGGAAGCTCCTCTACCAATCATGATATTGACCGGTATACTAAGAACTTTAGCCTGAACTACAGTCTGTATCAACTATCTACTTGGTTACGTCTCTTATTCTCAGATAAAAGCTCCTCCCTCATTCCAACAACATTATTATATCTTAACCTATTCACTACGTCAATTTTCTCCTTACTCTCTTGTGTGTTCTCCCTCAGTCCCGCAGCCAACAACGGAGAGCTAATTGTGGCCGTCTTTACTTTGTTGGATCGGTTGACGTAGGACGATTGTCATTCATCACATACACTATTCTCACACTTTGATTCTGATTCTGCTAAGCCAGGTTGTTTGAAGTACCTGCTTGACCATGTTCGTTCCAATTATTGCTATTGTTCGGATATCTTTGTGTGTTATTCTGACTATCCTGTCTCGGATACCATGGCATTGTAAATCTATTCTTCCACTGTTGCCCTGCGACTCGCATTTGCTGTTGATTGCCACCTCCTGGGCCAAACCTTTCCTTATACCTAAGTTTCCGTCTGTATTGGGGTGAACTGTTCCCCCAAGCCTGTCTCTAGTTATTATCTTTGTCTTATTTGGATGGCCGTTACATGACTGGTTTCCGTTCACAGGTTCACCATTGTGGTTTCGCCCATTAGAACAATTCCCACAATTATTCCAGCCATTTCGTCTATTATTGTTGTTTTCCTTATAATCTTAACTATTTCCATTGCCACTTTGCAACTTTAAGTCTTACTGAATTAAATCTATTGGATCCAAGACAGACAAGAAGTCATCCAGATCATTGTCTGGGTCATGGATTAGTATCTGATATTTGGCGGAAGTCTGGCCTTTAATAGACTGATCACATCACGATTTGGGATCGGTTCGTCCCACTATCTCGTTTTGTTGCTGTACTTTTCAAAATACTTTCTAAGGCTTCCATGTCTAGGGCTACATGCCTCTGCACTATATACTTCTTTTCTAATTATTTCCTGAATACAAGGCGACCATTTATTTAGAAATGCCTTCTCAAATTGTTCACAGATGTAGCTGGTTTCAGCTGCATCTGTCGCCCATAGAGCAGCATCTCCTACTATGTGCGAAACAATAAACTTTATCTTTTGTTTCTCTGTCCACGCTCTGGGCAGTACGTTTCGAAAACACTTTATAAATAAAACTGGGTGGATATTTTTCTTGTCGGTGGAGAAGTTTTGGATCTGTCGGTGTTTAATTAAACTCTCTTCCACAGTGGGTATAGCCCCCGCACCATTCAACGATTTCGCTGTTAGGACCACACGTTCCTGCCTGTAACCCACAAATTGTACTCGTACTGTAGGTGGCAGAGAACGGCGGATTTTCATGTGAAACATGCGAAGCAGGTACGTAATTGTCCTACATTCTCATGCAATTTACTCTTTCCTGTTCTGTCTGAAGATCTGACTAGTCGAGTGAACTGCGCGAGTCACTTCTGTTTGCATTTTATCGTCTATATATTTATCTTTGTTATTCATCCATTTTCTAATTTTTCTTCTACTTTATTAGTATGTTCCGCGCGGCAATTCTGTATTCTTTCCTCATTTGCTAACTTTTCTACCCTCTCGGTTACGTTCTGAATGTCTTCCTTCGTGCTATTCTGCTCTAGTTGCAAATTTTGTACATCTGTTGTTAAGCTAGCTACAAAATTTGCCAATTCCTGGTATGCTTGTTTCAAACTGTCTGTCTGCTTTCATGACTTCTAAACTTTTAAGCTGTTCATATATTCTGTTTTCCCTTTCTTCCCTCTCTCTTTCTCTCTCCTCCTGCTCTCTCTCCCTTTCTAACTGTATTCTTTCCCTCTCTCTATCTCTCTCCTCCTGTTGCTTCTGGAATTGATCTAACTTCATCAGAATTGCAGTTACGGAGTCGTAACCAGGTGCGGTGCACTAACTGTCTGCTTAGTTGCGGGAAGCGCGGCTGTTTCACCCGCACCTTTTGTGAACACGCTGCTATCACCGTTACACTCAATTTCTGCGCGCTGATATGTAGTTTCTACTTCGTGATCCGTAATATTTTCCTGTATATTTCTATTGGATGTAGATCCCGTGGGGATTTCCTCCAATTCGTTGTCACTAGCCTCTCGTGAACCTGCTTCCATATCAACTTCTCTCCTAGTGTTACTACGTAATCTCATTGACTCTGTACGAGACATTGTTCTATCACAATTATTTTCACACAGGAATCACCACAAAAAATTAATAACAATACAATATAAAATTTCTATTTCTACAAAAATTTACAGCAAATATAAATTTTCTTGCCTACTTGAGTAACTATTTGCAAGACACTACCACATGGTACGAACCATGAATATTGGCAAACAACACGACACACGAAAGCAAGAGATATTTTCAGAAGCCCTTACCTTCGTCCTTACTGTTGACTTTATTCTTATTCAAATCTGTTGTACGTTCCAGGTCTTCCATTTCTCTTAACATCTAAAATAATAATCCTTGTCCACATGAAACAGATTACATATACGAGCATTAATTTTCTTCTATTAATAAGATATTGTTACCACATACATAAATTTTCCGGAACCTCGAGCCCCACGTTGAGCGCCAGTCATCGCGTAATTTTAAATGATAATAAATGATTGATTGAATAATTCATACAACAATAACCGTGCTTCATTCTTACTGTATGAAATAGTTTTGAAAAATAGAAATAATGAATCTTCTCTCTTTTATGTGTGTTAAAAACCACGGCTCATTTTTCTCAGGGTGCTATCACCAACAATAGCATACATATCCCAACGCGAAGACATCTGTCCTACTCACGATGGATTAAAATCCTTTTTAACTGTTATGCAATAATACATTTAAACAATTCTTTTTTTTCTGAGGGGCTGGATGTTCCAGGATAGCTGCCTATGTGCAATGGCAGCGTAAACATTTATTGATATTGTTATTAATAAAAACTGTACCTCTCGCCTAATATGATATGAAAAATATTGCATGACGCCGTTTTCAGATTACTAACATTATTCTCTTTATACTTTTAGTGTTATGACTGTTGGAAGAACTTGTATCATTTTTATCATTAATGGCGTCGCTACAACAATGAGCCTACAAAGAAATGGCCAGGGCAATATTTAATTATGACGTGCTGAATCATATACAGGATAGGTACTAGCTACTCACAAAAATACGCACTACAGTTATTAATCTCATATGTATTCAACAAAATAATATTCCTGCTACAAAGAATTGTATCAGCTACAGACCGTGAAAATTTAACGTCCGTCAGGGAGGACCGCAGAATCGACAGGACAATGAAACAAAAACCACTCATCCTTCTTCTACAAAAAAACACAGATAATAATATTTGTATTTCTGATAGAACAAAACTCTTCTCCACTGTTAAGTCTCTGCATTTCATTTCTCTTATTTTTTACCGGAGGCAGTACTATAGCCCTTTGGACGTCTACTGCACGTCGCCATTAAGATTTTGCAGTTTTGACGGCGAGCGGTGTACAGAATACGTTCCACAAGTTCGGGGTCTATCCCTCTGTGATACTATAGGAAGGAGACCAGTGGGAAGTTTCATAAAGCCACACAATCAGAAGTTACGACAAGTCATTGTGATAATCATCATGTTTCATTCTACATCCAATCCTGGGCAAGAAATCCATCTGAACTTTTTCATGCATACTATTTATCGAATATTTCGTACGTACTTCGAAAAACATATTCTCCACAGATAAAAAGAGAAAACTAACTTTACTGGGAATCGCACAATCCCAACTTAATACATAATGACTAAATATAGTTCCATTATTAATCTGGCTAAAGTAGCAGCCGGCTGTTAATTTTCTTGTAAGATGATACGTTGAATGTAAATTATGTTGCTCATATCCCACGTATCCTTCCTTCTCTCCTCTCCACCGTCCTCCTTATCCTGTTCATCACGTTCAGCAACCTGTTCATCATGTTCAGCAACCTCTTTATTTTTGTCCGCTTATCATACTAGCTGGTGCCAGTTCTTGTTTGGTGCAATTGTTTGCCCTTTATATTCATACAAATTTCATGTTCGAGTAAAATGTATAGTGACATTTATTTGTATGTATTTCCTTTCTGTGTGCCTCTGCCGGCCGGAGTGGCCATGCGGTTCTAGGCGCTACAGTCTGGAACCGCAAGGTCGCTACGGTCGCAGGTTCGAATCCTGCCTCGGGCATGGATGTGTGTGATGTTCTTAGGTTAGTTAGGTTTAAGTAGTTCTGAGCTATGGGGGACTGATGACCTCGGAAGTTGAGTCCCATAGTGCTCAGAGCCATTTGAACCATTTGTGTATTTCTATATGCTTCTGACAGTTTACGAGTTTGTGTACAGTTGAGAAAATTTAGCCAATATGGGATTAACCTGTGTAGTGCAACCTGCGTAGGTCAGTAAGTGGGTTTAGGGATTGAAGTACTATAATTTGTGTTTTTTTGTATACATATATAGTCTTCAAGCTGTGACACACGCTTTGGAATAAGTCTTGGCACAGCTAGAAGCTCTCCGTGATGTTGTGTCAACTATCTAGTCTTAAGTTGTCTGATGATGTAGAAAGGCAACTGTGGTTCAAAATAAAAAATGAAGTGAACGCTATTGTGGCTTATGAATACTGCGTATGTCGCAATTTTCCAGGTATTGTGGTCTCGCAGCAGTACCGAGCCGTTGCGTCTGCGTCTTTCTGGTGCAATCCAACCCACTTTCCACTAGGTCACTTACCTAAACTCCTCCCAGCTCCTGGATTCAAGCAGTGTAATCCCTTGGTTGCATGTAGTGTATTATCCGTTTTTCTGCTAATATATGCAGCTCGTCATTTCATATCCACACTGTCAATTACGTCCCCCACCCGCGTCCATTAGCTCATTTGTTTTTCCAATATTTCTCAAGAATTCCCTGCATGCGTCTCTCTATTGCTGGCCGAAAAACTTTGAGCTCCGAATTTTCGTCACGTCAGATGTCAATATCTCACTGATTCTAGCAGAACTGGTAATCCGTACAGAGCGTAGACTTTCGCTGACGCTCCGAAAACTTATTCTCTTTTCTTTTGCTGTCGGTCCACTTGACGTCTTCAACCGCCCCAAATCCGAAAAACGAACGGCGACGTGGTCGGTTTGCTTCTCGGTGTGTTGGCTTAAGAAGCACGAGAGCATTACGGCGGGGCAGACGCTACACGAGAGGCACGGCGGATCACGGAGAGGTCTACTCCTGAAATTACGAGACAAGAGTACACTGGAAGAAGAGTCGGGCAACACATTATTCCCTCTCACATACGCGCCGCGAAATGATCGCAACGAGAAAGTTACGGAAATCAGATATCGCAGCGAGGCTTAGCTGCTGTGCGTGGTTCTCCGGAGGAGCCATCCGCGAATGCAGCAGGCAATGTGCGACCTGTTAGTGCTACCAGGAATACCACCCGCTTTATAGCGTAAGCTGGCTTGCGAAGTGTTTACGTAGGTAGCTTACAAAAATATCCGGGTAACTGCCAGTAGCACCCACGCACCGGCGGCTCCGCTTTTGACACTGTACCACACAAGCGGCTTGTAGTTAACTGCGTGCTTACGGAATATCCACTCAGTTGTGCGACTGGATTACCTGTCACAGGTCCTGTTGTTATACGCTCTCTGCTGTTCCTTATCTATAGACACGATTTGGGATACTATCTGAGGAACCATCTTAGGTTGTTTGCAGATGACGCTGTCGTTTCTCGACTAGTAAAGTCGAGAAGTTTGTTTTGAACGGCCAGTGTCGGTTGGTCGCAGTCAGTGTGCCCCCTGCCGCCGTTGGATAAGCAGCTGAGCAGCAAGTCGTACACTCCTAGCTCACTCATTTGTTACATAGTTTAATTCTTAATTTCTTTGCGTGTTTTTGGTACTTGAATTGTTTAATTCATAAATTTCGGGCGTATTATAGTATTTGAGAGTTGTAGCATCGCGTTTTAGTACCTGAATAGTGTAAATTCGCGTAGTCTCCTTCCGCCGCCGAGCAGTGTGTCAGCAGTGCGCAAGTAGCAGCATTACTGCATTTACTAGGCAATCTTGTATTTTAATAACCGTTTAAATTTTGTTGATTTGTTTGCACTCTCTGTAGATTAGTTCAGACGTTCTTTGCAAAACAGTTTTTAGCATGGATAGGGACTGCAACTGCTGTGTTCGGATGCAGGCTGAGTTGGCATCCCTTCGCTCCCAGCTTCAGGCAGTGTTGGCTTCGGTCACACAGCTTGAGGCTGTTGCCAATGGGCATCACTGTGGGGGTCCGGATGGGGGTTTGTCGGGGACGGCCAGCTCGTCCCACGCATCCCCCGATCGGACTACGACTGTGGTTGCCCGGGATACTGCCCGCATTGAGGCTGATCCCTCACCTGTGGTAGAGTGGGAGGTCGTCTCAAGGTGTGGCAGGGGGCGAAAGATATTCCGGAGGGCTGAACGGAAAGCCTCTCCAGTTTGTCTGACGAACCGGTTTCAGGCTCTGTCTCAGGCTGATACTGATCTTCGGCCTGACATGGCTGCTTGTCCTGTTCCAGAGGTTTCCCCTCAGTCTGCAAGATCCGGGCGGTCGCAGAGGGTGGGCTTACTGGTAGTTGGGAGCTCCAACGTCAGGCGCGTAATGGGGCCCCTTAGGGAAATGGCAGCGAGAGAGGGGAAGAAAACCAATGTGCACTCCGTGTGCATACCGGGGGGAGTCATTCCAGATGTGGAAAGGGTCCTTCCGGATGCCATGAAGGGTACAGGGTGCACCCATCTGCAGGTGGTCGCTCATGTCGGCACCAATGATGTGTGTCGCTATGGATCGGAGGAAATCCTCTCTGGCTTCCGGGGGCTATCTGATTTGGTGAAGACTGCCAGTCTCGCTAGCGGGATGAAAGCAGAGCTCACCATCTGCAGCATCGTCGACAGGACTGACTGCGGACCTTTGGTACAGAGCCGAGTGGAGGGTCTGAATCAGAGGCTGAGACGGTTCTGCGACCGTGTGGGCTGCAGATTCCTCGACTTGCGCCATAGGGTGGTGGGGTTTCGGGTTCCACTGGATAGGTCAGGAGTCCACTACACGCAACAAGCGGCTACACGGGTAGCAGGGGTTGTGTGGCGTGGGCTGGGCGGTTTTTTAGGTTAGATGGCCTTGGGCAAGTACAGAAAGGGCAACAGCCTCAACGGGTGCGGGGCAAAGTCAGGACATGCGGGGACCAAGCAGCAATCGGTATTGTATTTGTCAACTGTCGAAGCTGCGTTGGTAAAGTACCAGAACTTCAAGCGCTGATAGAAAGCACCGAAGCTGAAATCGTTATAGGTACAGAAAGCTGGCTTAAGCCAGAGATAAATTCTGCCGAAATTTTTACAAAGGTACAGACGGTGTTTAGAAAGGATAGATTGCATGCAACCGGTGGTAGAGTGTTCGTCGCTGTTAGTAGTAGTTTATCCTGTATTGAAGTAGAAGTGTATAGTTCCTGTGAATTATTATGGGTGGAGGTTACACTCAACAACCGAACTAGGTTAATAATTGGCTCCTTTTACCGACCTCCTGACTCAGCAGCATTAGTGGCAGAACAACTGAGAGAAAATTTGGAATACATTTCACATAAATTTTCTCAGCATGTTATAGTCTTAGGTGGAGATGTCAATTTACCAGATATAGACTGGGACACTCAGATGTTTAGGACGGGTGGTAGGGACAGAGCATCGAGTGACATTATACTGAGTGCACTATCCGAAAATTACCTCGAGCAATTAAACAGAGAACCGACTCGTGGACATAACATCTTGGACCTACTGATAACAAACAGGCCCGAACTTTTCGACTCTGTATGTACAGAACAGGGAATCGGTGATCATAAGGCCGTTGCAGCATCCCTGAATATGGAAGTTAATAGGAATATAAAAAAAGGGAGGAAGGTTTATCTGTTTAGCAAGAGTAATAGAAGGCAGATTTCAGACTACCTAACAGACCAAAACGAAAATTTCTGTTCCGACACTGACAATGTTGAGTGTTTATGGAAAAAGTTCAAGGCAATCGTAAAATGCGTTTTAGACAGGTACGTGCCGAGTAAAACTGTGAGGGACTGGAAAAACCCACCGTGGTACAACAACAAAGTTAGGAAACTACTGCGAAAGCAAAGAGAGCTCCACTCCAAGTTTAAACGCAGCCAAAACCTCTGACAAACAGAAGCTAAACGATGTCAAAGTTAGCGTAAGGAGGGCTATGCGTGAAGCGTTCAGTGAATTCGAAAGTAAAATTCTATGTACCGACTTGACAGAAAAGCCTAGGAAGTTCTGGTCTTACGTTAAATCAGTAAGTGGCTCGAAACAGCATATCCAGACACTACGGGATGATGATGGCATTGAAACAGAGGATGACACGCGTAAAGCTGAAATACTAAACACCTTTTTCCAAAGCTGTTTCACAGAGGAAGACCGCACTGCAGTTCCTTCTCTAAATCCTCGCACAAACGAAAAAATGGCTGACATCGAAATAAGTGTCCAAGGAATAGAAAAGCAACTGGAATCACTCAATAGAAAAAAGTCCACTGGACCTGACGGGATACCAATTCGATTCTACACAGAGTACGCGAAAGAACTTGCCCCCCTTCTATCAGCCGTGTACCGCAAGTCTCTAGAGGAACGGAGGGTTCCAAATGATTGGAAAAGAGCACAGATAGTCCCAGTCTTCAAGAAGGGTCGTCGACCAGATGCGCAAAACTATAGACCTATATCTCTGACGTCGATCTCTTGTAGAATTTTAGAACAAGTTTTTTGCTCGAGTATCATGTCGTTTTTGGAAACCCAGAATCTACTATGTAGGAATCAACATGGATTCCGGAAACAGCGATCGTGTGAGACCCAACTCGCTTTATTTGTTCATGAGACCCAGAAAATATTAGATACAGGCTCCCAGGTAGATGCTATTTTTCTTGACTTCCGGAAGGCGTTCGATACAGTTCCGCACTGTCGCCTGATAAAGTAAGAGCCTACGGAATATCAGACCAGCTGTGTGGCTGGATTGAAGAGTTTTTAGCAAACTGAACACAGCATGTTGTTATCAATGGAGAGACGTCTACAGACGTTAAAGTAACCTCTGGCGTGCCACAGGGGAGTGTTATGGGACCATTGCTTTTCACAATGTATATAAATGACCTAGTAGATAGTGTCGGAAGTTCCATGCGGCTTTTCGCGGATGATGCTGTAGTATACAGAGAAGTTGCAGCATTAGAAAATTGTAGCGAAATGCAGGAAAATCTGCAGCGGATAGGCACTTGGTGCAGGGAGTGGCAACTGACCCTTAACATAGACAAATGTAATGTATTGCGAGTACATAGAAAGAAGGATCCTTTATTGTATGATTATATGATAGCGGAACAAACACTGGTAGCAGTTACTTCTGTAAAATATCTGGGAGTATGCGTGCGGAACGATTTGAAGTGGAATGATCATATAAAATTAATTGTTGGTAAGGCGGGTACCAGGTTGAGATTCATTGAGAGTGCTTAGAAAATGTAGTCCATCAACAAAGGAGGTGGCTTACAAAACACTCGTTCGACCTATACTTGAGTATTGCTCATCAGTGTGGGATCCGTACCAGATCGGTCTGACGGAGGAGATAGAGAAGATCCAAAGAAGAGCGGCGCGTTTCGTCACAGGGTTATTTGGTAAGCGTGATAGCGTTACGGAGATGTTTAGCAAACTCAAGTGGTAGACTCTGCAAGAGAGGCGCTCTGCATCGCGGTGTAGCTTGCTGTCCAGGTTTCGAGAGGGTGCGTTTCTGGATGTGGTATCGAATATATTGCTTCCCCCTACTTATACCTCCCGAGGAGATCACGAATGTAAAATTAGAGAGATTAGAGCGCGCACGGAGGCTTTCAGACAGTCGTTCTTCCCCCGAACCATACGCGACTGGAACAGGAAAGGGAGGTAATGACAGTGGCACGTAAAGTGCCCTCCGCCACACACCGTTGGGTGGCTTGCGGAGTATAAATGTAGATGTAGATGTAGCTGGGAAGACTAACCAAAGACTGCTTTTTATTGTCAGAACGCTTGGAAGATGCAACAGATCTACTAAAGTGACTGAGTACACTACGCTTATACGTCCTCTTTTAGAATACAGCTGCGCGGTGTGGTATCCATACCAGATAGGATTGACGGAGTACATCGAAAAAGTTCAAAGAAGGGTAGCACGTTTTGTATGATCGCGAAATAGATGAGAGCGTCACTAAAATCATACAGAATTTGGGTTGTACAGCATTAAAACAAAGGCTTTTTTCCTTGCCGCGGGCTCTTCTCACGAAATTTCGATCGCCGACTGTTATTGTTGTTGTTGTTGTTGTTGTTTTCAGTCCGGAGACTGGTCTGATGCAGCTCTCCATCCTAATCTATCCTGTGCAAGCTTCTTCACCTCACAGTACCTACTGCAACCTACATCCTTCTGAATCTGCACCGAGCGCGGTGGCGCAGTGGTAGCACACTGGACTCGCATTCGGGAGGACGACGATTCAATCCCGCGTCCGGCCATCCTGATTTAGGTTTTCCGTGATTTCCCTAAATCACTCCAGGCAAATGCTGGGATGGTTCCTTTGAAAGGGCACGGCCGACTTCCTTCCCCATCCTTCCGTAATCCGATGAGACCGTTGACCTCGCTGTTTGGTCTCTCGCTGTATTTGAAAAAGGACTCAATTTTGCACCGACACCTGCATATCTGCCGTTCAATGAAATAATCTCTTCAGTAGAACAGGCAGTCCGTGGCTTACCAGATGACAAAGCAGAAGAAATGAGAAGGGTAACTTGCCGGATTGTTTCAGCCAGAAGCAACATCTCGAGAGCAGAAAGAGCAGCACTACGAGCCCTCAGAGACGATATGGAGATCGCCGTTCTTCCTGCCGACAAAGGAAATGCCACAGTCATCCTTGAGAGAAGCGACTACCAATAGAAGATGCTGCAATTGCTAGACGATCCAGCATATCGGAAAATCAACACATACCCGACCAGGAAGATACAACAAAGCACCGCCACATTGCTGAAAAATGGTGCGCTCGAGGACAAGGACATCAAAAGACTTCGGCAACGTTCGGCGGTAGCTCCGAGGATATATGGTCTCCCAAAAACGCACAAAGAAGGGATGCGACCCATAGTTAGCAACATGGGGGCACCGACGTATCTTCTGGCGCAGCACTTAGCGGGCATGCTAAGACCTTATGTGGGGAGATGTGCGCACCATATCCGGAACTCGGCGGACTTCATTGGCCGCCTGAAGGAGATGACAGTGCAATAATCTGACATCATGGTCAGCTTCGATGTCGTCTCATTATTCACACGTGTCCCGCTGGAAGATTCTCTCCACTTAATCAGTGAGAAATTCGGGCCTGAACTGACACAACTGTTCAGGCACGTGTTAACATCGACGTGCTTTATCTTCAACGGTCAATACTACGAGCAGACCGACGGAGTAGCCATGGGGAGCCCGCTCTCCCCAGTGGTGGCCAACCTGTTCATGGAGAGCTTCGAAGAGGAAGCACTGGAAGCCGCCGAACTGAAACCTGTATGCTTCTTTCGCTATGTGGACGACACGTTCGTCATCTGGCCAGATGGACAGGAACAGCTACAGATATTTCTGTGCAACATATAATTGGGTTCATAGTAACATTCAGTTCACGATGGAGACTGAGAAAGATGGAAAACTACCCTTTCTTGATGTCCTAAAGGAACGTAGGTCTGATGGCTCACTGGGTCACAGTGTGTACCGAAAGCCCACACACACTGACCTGTACCTACATGCGTCCAGCTGCCACCATCCCGTGCAGCTTAATGGAATGCTCAGTGCCTTGGTACATAGAGCACACTCGATCTCAGACGAACAGAACTTGACAACGGAGCTCAAACACCTGGAGACCGTGTTCCGCAAGAGTGGGTATGGCAACAGCCAAGTCCAAAGGGCGTTCCGACAACAGAAGTGCAGCAAGAACCGAGATGAAGAACAACCCGAAGAAGAAGAGCAAGCTCTGGCCTTTCTGCCGTTTGCTGGCAACGTGTCGTCAAAAATAGGGAGACTTAAGGCGACACAAGATTGACACAGTCTTCCGGCCACCAGCAAAGATTCGTGACCTACTAGGAACGGCAAAAGATGACGTAGGGCTGAAGAAAGCGGGCGTATACAAAATCCCGTGCGGCTGAGGCAAATCCTATATCGGCCAAACAGTTCGCACGGTCGAGGACCAATGCAACAAAGAACACCCGCTTACGCCAACCCAGCCATTCGGCCCTAGCAGAACACTGCATTGAAACCCGACACACAGCGAAATTCGAAGAGACAAAAATCCTGACGGCCACAAGTGCCTACTGGGACACTATCTACAAGGAGGCCATAGAAATTCGAGTAACACATAACCTCATCAACAGGGACACCGTGTTTCATCTTAGCAAGGCCTGGAAACCGTTATTAAACACCATCAAAGAGCAACGGCGCGAGCGGACGCGAGATCCTTCCACCACGGCGGACGGAGATGGACTGCGCCTACCACCGGGCGTGGCTGCAGCTACCCCCACCCCTCCCAACGCGCAGCGCCCTGCCGGCCGCCCGAGCCGGGGTACGACTCGGGACCCCGCGGACATAAATACTACGGACACAGCGCAGACAGATCATTCCATCACCACCAACTGATGATGGCGGAACGGTTATTCGCCGAAATGTCGTGGAACTTCGACGAACGGATCCGGCTGGACACCCGGAAAACTGGATACAATCCAATCTAATCTGAATCTGCTTAGTGTGTTCATCTCTTGGTCTCCCTCTACGATTTTTACCCTCCACGCTGCCCTCCAATATCAAATTGGTGATCCCTTGACACCTCAGAACATGTCCTACCAACCGATCCCTTCTTCTTGTCAAGTTGTGCCACAAATTTGGCTTTTCCCTAATTCTATTCAATACCTCCTCATTAGTTGTGTGATCTACCCATCTGATCTTCAGCATTCTTCTGTAGCACCACATTTCGAAAGCTTCTATTCTCTTCTTGTCCAAACTATTTATCGCCCATGTTTCACTTCCATACATGGCTACACTCCATACAAATACTTTCAGAAACGATTTCCTGACACTTAAATCTATACTCGATGTTAACAAATTTCTCTTCTTCAGAAACGCTTTCCTTGCCATTGCCAGTCTACATTTTATATCCATCATCGATTATTTTGCTCCCCAAATAGCAAAACTTCTTTACCACTTTAAATGTCTCATTTCCTAATATAATTCCCTCAGCATCACCCGACTTAATTCGACTACATTCCGTTATCCTCTTTTTGCTTTTGTTGATGTTCATCTTATACCCTCCTTTCAAGACACTGTCCATTCCGTTCAACTGCTCTTCCAAGTCCTTTGCTGTCTCTGAGAGAATTACAATGTCATCGGCGAACCTCAAAGTTTTTATTTCTTCTCCATGGATTTTAATAGCTACTCTGAATTTTTCTTTCGTTTACTTTACTGCTTGCTCAATATACAGATTGAATAACGTCGGCGATAGGCTACAACCCTGTTACTCCCTTCTCAACCACTGCTTCCCTTTAATGCCCCTCGACTCTTATAACTGCCATCTGGTTTCTGTACAAGTTGTAAATAGCCTTTCGCTCCCTGTATTTTACCCCTGCCACCTTCAGAATTTGAAACAGAGTATTCCAGTCAACATTGTCAAAAGCTTTCTCTAAGTCTACAAATGCTAGAAACCTAGATTTGCCTTTCCTTAATCTAGCTTTTAAGATAAGTCGTAGGTTCAGTATTGCCTCACGTGTTCCAACATTTCTACGGAATCCAAATTGATCTTCCCCGAGGTCGGCTTCTACTAGTTTTTTTCTATTGGTCAGTAAAAATTCGCGTTAGTATTTTGCAGCTGTGACTTATGAAACTGACAGTTCGGTAATTTTCATATCTGTCCACACCTGATTTCTTTGGGATTGGAAATATTATAATCTTCATGAAGTCTGAGGGTATTTCGCCTGTCTGATACATCTCGCTCACCAGATGGTAGGGTTTTGTCAGGACTGGCTCTCCCAAGGCCGTCAGTAGTTCTAATGGAATGATGTCTACTCCTGGGCCCCTGTTTCGCCTCAGGTCTTTCAGTGTTCTGTCAAACTCTTCACGCAGTATCATATCTCCCATTTCATCTTTATCTACATCCTCTTGCATTTCCATAATATTGTCCTCAAGTACATCGCCCTTGTATAGACCATCTATATACTCCTTCCACCTTTCTGGTTTCCCTGCTCTTTAATTTTCCTGTAGACAGTATCTATCTTACCCCTTGTGAGATAAGCCTCTACATCCTTACATTTGTCCTCTAGCAATGCCTGCTTAGCCATTTTGCACTTCCTGTCGATCTCGTTTTTGAGACGTTCGTATTCCTTTTTGCCTCCTTCATTTACTGCATTTTTATATTTTCTCCTTTCATCAATTAAATTCAATATTTCTTTTCTTACTCAAGGATTTCTACTAGCCCTCGTCTTTTTACCTACTTGATCCTCTGCTGTCTTTCACTACTTCATCCCTCAAAGCTACCAATTCTTCTTCTACTGTATTTCTTTCCCCCATTCCTGTCAATTGTTCCCTTATGCTCTCCCTGAAACTCTGTACAACCTATGGTTTAGTCAGCTTATCCAGGTCCCATCTCCTTAAATTGCCACCAATAGATTGTGGTCGGAATCTACATCTGCCCCTGGAAATGTCTTACAATTTAAAACCTGGTTCCTAAATCTCTGTCTAACCATTATATAATCTATCTGAAACCTATCAGTATCTCCAGGCTCCTTCCATGTATACAACCTTCTTTTATGATTCTTGGACCAAATGTTAGCTATGATTAAGTTATGCTCTGCGCAAAATTCTACCAGGCGGCTTCCTCTTTCATTTCTTACCCCCAATCCATATTCGTCTGCTACATTTCCTTCTCTTCCTTTCCTATTACCGAATTCCAGTCACCCATGACCATTAAATTTTCGTCTCCCTTCACTATCTGAATAATTTCTTTTATCATACATTTCTTCAGATTCTTCGTCATTTTCAGAGGTAGTTGCCATATAACCTTGTAGTACTGTAGTAGACGTGGGCTTCGTGTCTATCTTGGCCACAATAATGCGTTCACTATGCTGTTTGTAGTAACTTACACGCAGTCCTAGCTTTTTATTCATTATTAAACCTACTCGCCGACTATCTCTTCCGAATGCGAAAATATTTTGTTGACGCCGGCCTACATAGGGAGAAACTATCATCATGATAACGTAAGGGAAATCAGAGCTCGAGCGGAAGAATATAGGTGTCCATTTTTTCCGCGCGCTTATCTAGAGTGGAATAACAGGGAATTATTGTCCAGGTGGTTCGATGAAGCCTCCGCCAGGCACTTAACTGTGATTTGCGGAGTATCGATGTAGATGTTCATCGCCAAGGGATCATACACGTAAGTAGCATGTGATGTCTACTCGTTCGTGAGAAAAAAGTTTCGTAACAGTAGGACAGATAGACAACTGAGGTACGGACCACTACAAAGAAGCTAGATGTGTAATTTAACGTTTGTTTAGTCTGGTACATTTGATCTAGAAATTACCAACACATTTTTCAAACATAAGGACATTCATAAATATACTTGGCAACAGAACACCAAAGAACTTCATTCTATAATAGATTATATTATCATTAGGCAAACAAGTAGTTTCAAAGCAGTAGGCGTAAGATCTTATAGAGGAGCCCAGTGTGGATCAGACCACTATCTAGTTAAAATGAAGTCTTTCTGGCCATGGAAGAATGCAAGGAGTGATACAAGTAACATAAATAAAACGAACCAGACTGAGAAATATGAAAATTTACCCTTTAATATTGACAGCCTACAAGACGAAAGTATCAGAACACTCTTTGCGGCCAGGATGGAAAGGAAACTGGTTGAATCACTTGAAGGAAGTACAGAGGAAATGTATGACTATATAAAACCTAATGTGAAAATCATAGCAACAGAGGTGTTGGGTAAAAAAGATAGCAACCACAACCGTGAAGCAGAGTGGTGGTCAGAGGAACTAGAGGTCCTTGTTAGAGAAAAACGAAATGCGTTCCTTCAGTGGTTGAAAGATAAATCGGAAGAAACAAGATCAATAATCAATATACAAGGAAAAGAAGATGAAGTGATGTAAAAAATAAGGATGGCAAAAAATGAAGAACATGTGCCAAGGTGAATAGCAAATTATGATTTGGGAGAGCAAAAGAAGCGTGGTCAGTATTGAAAGGGCTTCGACAGGATACAAAAAGCAAAACTAATCTCCAACTGATAACACAAAAGGAATGGGAAGAATATTTCCAAAAATTATTAAATGAGGACAGAGAAGAATATCTAGAAGAAGGAACAAGGGAAGATAGACATGAAGATGATGAGATCCAGATTTTAGAAAGTGAAGTACTTCAGGCGTTGAGAACAGGAAAGAATGGTAAATCACCGGGACCAGGTAATATCAATCTGGAGTGTCTGAAATATGGTGGTGACAAAATTGTGAAACTGATAACACAGCTCATCAACAAAATGATACATGGAGATTCAATACCCAACGAGATGAAGCTAGGTTACATTAATAGAATATTTAAGAAAGGGGATCGCAAAATTTGTTCAAACTATCGAGGAATTTGTGTTACAAACACATTAATGAGAATTTTTGCGAAAGTAATTAAAAACAAACTGGAAAAAAATTTTAGAACCCAAGAAGAACAATGTGGATTCACGGCTGGGAGATCATGTGTAGACCATATTTTCACATTACGACAGATTTTGGAGAAACATATGGAAAAATCAAAAAATATAGGATTAATTTTCATAGATCTAGAAAAAGCGTATGATACTGTTCCAAGAAAATTACTTTGGAGAGAACTACATATGGCAAACATAAACCCTTCCTTGATTAAAATAATACAACAGATGTATATAAATAACATTTGCCAAGTGAAAGTTGGTAATAAACTTTCACAGAAATTTAGAACAAGCAAAGGCCTTTTACAGGGCTGTCCCATGTCAGCATCATTATTTAAAATCTACATAGATATTAGCCTTAGAACATGGTCTCGTAAATGTAATAGTATGGGATTAGAAATAAGAGATGGAGTTTACCTACATCATTTATTATTTGCTGATGATGAAGTAGTCGTAGCACAAGATGGGGAGGATGCTAACTATATGTGCAATCAACTAGCAGTAGCATACAAAACTTGGGGTTTGAAGATTAATTACCAAAAAACAGAATACCTGACTAATGATTCAGATGAGCTATACATTGAAGGAAAGAAAATCAAAAAGATAAACATTTTCTGTTATTTGGGATCCATTTTAGAAATCGAGGGAAAATCAGAGTCAGAAATCAATAAAAGAATTAGTAGCGGACGGAGGGTCATTGTTATGCTTAACTCAGTCTTATGGAGCAGGAATGTAATGAGCAGAACTAAAAAATTAATATACAAATCCATATTAGAGAGTGTAGTTCTGTATGGAACGGAGACCTGGACAATTAACATGAAGCACATTAAAAAATTACAAGCTCTAGAGATGGACTTTCGGAGAAGATCGGCAAGAATCTCCAGGAAAGAAAAGATAAGGAACACCGAAGAAATAAGGAGAATGGAAATAAAAGAAAGAATATATGACGTAATGGATATGAAGAAATTACAGTGGTACGGCCATGTACGACGAATGGAGAAAACCAGAATACCAAAATTGATACTGGAGTGGGAACCGGAGGGGAGAAGAAGACGACGACGACCTATGACCACCTGGCTCCAAAATGTACAGCGCGCAGAGGAAGAAGACACACGAGATCGAAACACCTGCAGAAATATTTTGAGAATATAGTTTAAGAACGTTTATTGTTTGTATTGTAATTTCCAAGTAAATTATTATGATGGAGATAAGCCTCTGTAATGAGGAAAAGCTCAAAATAATAATAAAAAAAATAGTCTGGTACATGCAGATTTCTCATTTTGGGTGTAAAAACCTATGTAATAAAACGTAATAATATCGTCCTTTTTTTCGACATGCACTGTGCAGCACTGTAAGGAAAACGAGTTTCGCGTGTCGTCAACGACGAGGTCATGAGCGACGGATCGCTTTCCCCGGATTGTACAGGGACCGGGATCTGAAGTCGGCCGTGTGCTCTTAGGTGGAACAATATGGAGGAATCCATTAAAATTTTTTGTTTCTCCATTTTTAGTGTTCCGTACCTCTGTCGCTAAAAATAGAACCCTATGTTGCCCGTCAGTCTTTCTGTCCGTGCGGCTATTCAAACCGTTTTTTTCAGGAGCGCTTAGACGCATCAAGTTGAAAATTGCGTGACATATTAAGATCTGTGGTCCCGGTGACATATTAAGATCAACGGTCCCGTAGCGATTTGGACCCGTAGGAATCCACACACAGATTTTAAAAAAGTGAAGCTTCTAAGTTGATGCAGTCAGAAGATACGGCCATTTACGACATATATTTTGATACTCGCAAACTCACTCATCAAAACCTATAGCGTACTTGGTCTAGAATCAGGAAATGTGGTAAGAAGCAAAGTCTCACAGTAGAAGTCAAGGGAGAAATCGCAAAATTGTGAGTTTGTAATTATAGCACACGAAAAAAGAATTTTTTGTCATTTGTTATTCGACATTAAACTTGAAATAAATACATTATGGGATCTCTTGGAACCCCTGGGATCGATA
This sequence comes from Schistocerca piceifrons, assembly GCF_021461385.2. Taxonomy (NCBI): domain Eukaryota; kingdom Metazoa; phylum Arthropoda; class Insecta; order Orthoptera; family Acrididae; genus Schistocerca; species Schistocerca piceifrons. The sequence continues at coordinate 18,717,127 of NC_060145.1, forward strand.
TCTTGCCAGTGTCAATGTCGATTAGACGCAAAAATCAGAGAGATCCTGGATTCGCGGAATGGATCAACTGTCTGTGTACATAATTACGTTCCTAGGGAACCTTGAGTGTGCGAGTCGTCCTCGCATCTGGCAGTTTTTTAAAAGGCAGTAGCAAAGACAGAGGAAATTATAGAGGGGTAAATTCACCAACTGCAGGGTGTAAAACTTCCGGGGAAACTGTTAATCAAAGATCGCAAACTATAGCTGGCGCAATAATTTCTGAAGAACAGTCAGGCTCCAGGAAGGGACGTTTGAACAACAATAATATATTTAAAATAAGATAAATTATTGAAAAACTTCGGGAATTGGGTTCAGAAACGCAGCTATGAGTTATTGATTACGAGTAGGCCTTTTAAGAAGGAAAAAGACCCATTTTGTGCAAAATATTATAGATAGCAGACTTTATTAATGTCCTAAAGACTTCATTCGTAAGTAAGAAAACATTTGTAAATTCAAGAACGGAAACTGCAGATGAAATTTTTGTAAACCAAGGCGTTCGATAGGAGACTAGTCAGTCACTCACTTTATTTACTTTCAATGCTGAGGATCTACTGATGAAGTGGAAAGATGAAATGAAATAAATTTAGGAATTGAAATTGGACCTAGCATACCATTCAACACACTGTTATGTGCTGATGAACAGGTAATTATTCATGAAACAGAAGATAATTTACAAACTGTAGTATAGAGATTGAGCCAAAATGTAAAATACTACAGTTAACAACATCTACAAAAAACACGGTGAACTCCTTTCAAAGGGAAGAATTAAGTGAGATCGAAAATGATAATAGATGCAACAAGTATTCTATTTCAGTTATCTAGTATGCGAGATTTGTTTGAAACTTTTAAAAGCTTTCGCTCGTTAATTGGAAATTGTGTGTGTGACAAAACCTCTCGGTAACAATATGAAAACAAATGCTTTCAGATTCCGGTTACAGTGTAACCGATGTATTCTGACTTAGAATAACCTTCACCCTGATTTTGGACACTAATGTTGACTGTGTACATAACTTTTGATGTGTGGGTGACACCACTTAATACAAACTGAATCCGACTGTTTATAAATGGAATTAAATACAAAGATTAATTATCAATAACGCTTTTTCAGCAATTACATGCAAAGGCAAACTGTTGCGTATGAAAACTGCGCCCTGTTAGAAAAACGCATCTAATGAATTTATATGAAAATTTTGGAAATGAGAGCTGTTCCGAATTTCATGTCAAGGAGTTCGTTTAGGCCCTACAATTGTATCTTACCTCTGCAACGGATAACTCAGCGCCGGCCTGTCCGCGTACTGCAACGACACGAACTGGCGAACTGCAGGTCCCTGAAATAAATCAGTGCGCTGCAAACTGCCTTATCTTGTGTTATTTTAAGCTGCTTTCGTAAATTTAACTTTTTTTCTCTTTTTAAAAATGCAGCTCACGGTCTGCGCAATACTGCAAGGGGTGACAGCGCAAATTTTACCATATTTATTTTTTATTTAACAGTGTTGATTACGTTCACTGAAATATACGTGACTCGTACTGACATCAGCTGTAACTTTTACTCAACACTGTTTTACACTTTAAAAATTACTTTTACACCCAATTTTTAAATTACGTAAAATTTACTCCTCACTCTCCTATACTTTTAACTGACAGTGGAGAGAGAAAGATAATTGGTATACTGAACACATGACATAATTCACGCTGGATGTCAGCACACAGATACTGATAATCTCAGTATAATTTTTGCACTACAATAATTACTCGGGCTAGCGCTTATAGGAAATAAACTCAGTGCAAATGATCTTTTGCTAACATGTCGTCTCCCTACAGAAATCTTCTTAAAAATCATCCTCTATTGTTAATCCTCAATTAGACGTCAGGAATCATCTCAGATGAAATTCACTGCGTGTTCCCCCACGCCTGCCATCCAGGCTCCTCACTCTGCTACGACGCAGCACACTATCTCTCTCTCTCTCTCTCTCTCTCTCTCTCTGTCTGTCTGTCTGTCTGTCCGCAACTGACTCACTCTCTCGCCCAACCTTTGCTCAATAACACAACCTCCGCTAGCCAAAGAATTCGTCTCACTCACGTATTCAGGCAGGCAAAGATTCTTACAGTGGCAAACATACCAAAAAGACTATTTCTCATGCATACAAATACCTCTGATAGCTATTTCTGATAATATGTATACCTTTAAAGCTATAATTATTAGAAAGATATCGAGGAGAACGTTATTAAATTTCGAGCTATCTGCAGAACAATTGGAAGAACTTTGGAGAGAAAAAGGAGAAAAGAAACACAAATGAAATGTTATAAAGTTACGGCTGTACCTAGTATTGTACCCTATATGGTTCCGAATAATTGATAATAACAAAAAAAAATTACGTGTACAGGCAGCAGAAGTGAAGTCCAAGAGATATAAAATGGATTAAGTAAGGATCGAAATAACGTCATGTTTTGGATGATAAAAGAGAACAGAATGAAATGGAACGATTATATTGATACAATGAGTGGAGATAGACTGCCAAAAAGTTGGCCGTGTGCTATCAGGAGCCGGCCGGTGTGGCCGAGCGGTTCTAGGCGCTTCAGTCTGGAACCGCGCCACCGCTACGGTCGCAGGGTTCGAATCCTGCCTCGGGCATGGATGTGTCTCATGCCCTTAGGTTAGTTAGGTTCAACTAGTTATAAGTTCTAGGGGACTGATGACCTCAGATGTTAAGTCCCATGGTGCTCAGAGCCATTTGAACCATTGCGATCAGGACTGGTGGTGGGAGGGTTCCGTAAAAACGTAATTGTCTATTCTGGGAACCGAGGGTCCCGGCAGTTTTTGATTGTTATCGTCACTGATACCGGCAGGATGTCGGTCCCAAGGATTCCGAGAATGTCTCAAGTTTGCTGTCGGATAACAAATGGCAAAAGAAATATTTTCTCGTGTGCTATAATTGCATATTAACAATTCTCGGATATTTCCCTGTGGCTGTAGTGTGAAACCTTGCTTCTTGCCAAACTTCATGATTCTAGGTCAATGAGATGTACCCTGTGCGTCTTGATGAATGACTTTGCGAGTTTCAGAATAAGTGACGTTAATGGCAGTATCGTTTGACTGAATTTGTCTTAGATGCTTCTTTTTTACAGCACCGTGCGGCCGTAGACTTAGACATGTGACATAAATTTCGAGTTGATACGTCCACTTGTTCTTCCGAAAGTGTCTTTTTAACAGTCGGGCAGACAGACAGATACACAGACAGATGCCAAAGTGGTCCTATAAGGGTTCCGTTTTTACCGACCGAGACGCGGACCCTGGAAAAGTAATCAGTTATGGACTGGAGACAATTAACGAGGTAGGCCTCGTAAGAGGTTGCTGGATGACGGAGACCAGAACAGGTGACTACATAACACCTTGTCCTAGCAAGGAGATGGTGGTGGTGGTGGTGGTGGTGGTGGTGGTGGTGGTGGTGGCGGCGGCTCCGGCAGCTGCCATGGGGACGGAGGGGAGGCTGGACCTGCGAGGCCGGACAGATAAGCGCTCCCTGGTGCCGTCGGCTGCGAGGCCAGCAGATTCCTCTGGTCTGTAGTATCCAGTGGAACACGTATCGGGCGCCAGCAACGTGCCTGTAAACCACTAACCCGTAATTTCTGGGAACTGCTTGACCTGTCAGTAGGCGTCTGGTGCCACATACTTCTGGAAACCTACCACGGACTTGTAGAATCCTGGCCAAGCAGAATCGCTGCTGTACTGTCTTTCAGAAGTCGACCAACACGCTATCAAAGTGGTAGTCATGTTTTGGGTCATCCGTGTAATAAGGTATGCAAGAGACGTGCCCTGCATATGGGTATTCTGCAGGGATATGACCCATCTGGCAAGGAGATTGGAATAAGCGTGGCATAAGTACTTTGTAGACTACATTGCCAGCAGATTACTGGAAGGATTGCGGTTAAGACATTCATAACTTTTGGGCCTGATGATATCTAGGCAAAGCTCTGAAACAGGAGGTGTTTTAAGTTGGTCTAATCTAGTACGATATTGAGCAAACTAGTGAGGGTGAAGGTGTTAAAGTTCTGGAGGAATGAGGACAGGGTGGCTCAGCCCTGGGTCCATATCGTGCAGTTATCACCAGTGAATCTGAACTAGGCAAGATTTCACGATGGTGTACAGAAAGGTTTCCTTAACTTTGTCCATAAACAGGTTCTGGCATATCCGGGTGCCAAGCGGATGCCCAAGGCTGTGCAGTGGATTTGCACGTATACCTGCCCAAGGAAGAGTAGTTAAGATTAAAGACAGATTGCTGCCCACCACATAGAGGAGGCACTGAACAGCAGACAGGCTAATTTGACAAGGAACTGTTGGAGGCAGTTAAGCTATCAAACAAAGTACATGTTGTGCGCACGCGCGCCTACCCACCCACCCACCCTGTAGTGTTGATGCATTATGTTGTTCTGAAAGCGGTGCTGATATTCATGACAATAAAAGCGGGTTAAAAGCTGTGAGCTATCTGGGGGAAGTTAACCTTGCATTATTGAGCAACTGTTTCACCAGGTATCCAGTCTAGATTACCAAATTCCCAACCAGACTAACATTAATTATAATCTTTTAATATTCATCTTTGACAACCGGTGATTTATATATATAAGAGAATTTAAATAAAAAGAAATAAATCAGTTTATATTTAGACATTTATTTTAACATTGATCATTGAAATTTCAGCATATTAAACTTCATTCATAACTAAACTGGTGCCTTATATAGGATTGTGAAAATGTGAGTTTGTAATCTTACGGAACACATCAAATATGGAGCCAAGATTGGGAGACTGCATACAACACTGCATTAATAAAATAACACGAAGAACGTTGAAACATATGCAAGAGCAAATTAACCACAGCCAACCGATTCAATTTTCACCCAAAGAAGTTACGTTCGTAGCACAATCCTGTCAGTCATGAAATTACCACACACTGGTATACCTAATTCATACTAACACTCTGTGAAATCTTCCTGAAAAGAATAGCAATCCTTCACGTGGTCAACTTGGTTTACACAAAGAGCGTAACTCCACGATAATTTTGATAATTAAAATAAATGACATCGAAACGTACTTCACAAAAGAAAAACCTCGAACTGGTTACAATCGTCTTACTGTTAACCTGATGGGTCAAACAGTTGTATAAGCACGTGGTACTGGTCTCACAAAGTACACCCCACGTGGGTTTAACATACAGAAAAGTTGCTATATTGAAGAATATTGTCAAGACGAGACGTTATAATATCACGCACATTCGCATTTAAGATTGATGATCTTAGAGTTACGGAACATCAACCCCATGGTTCCACTTTACTCACAAAGTAGTGACAAAGCAACTATGGAAGATATTCTGAACTTCACACGAGAATTACACTGCGTTTCAATTTAAGATAACATTAGATATTTTAGATCTTAAATTTTCAGTTAGGCTGAACTTAAGAAATCCATTGTCCTACGGACTTAGCAGAGACTCGCTTAGCCGGAGATCTTACCACTTCAGACGTTCGCCGCAGACAGACTGCCGTGGGCCCCTCCTGCGGGTCCCTCACAGATACAAACGGAAGTGACCAGAGAGGCAGCTCCCTATACCAACATCACAAGGGACGGACAGGACCATACCAAGAATAGAAACCTTTTTGCTTTTAGAGAGCATAGCTACCTGTTCCGACGTTGGTGCTACTGTTCTCTAGCAGACAGGCTTGTCTGCTACTATCAAGCATGCAACTAGAAATACATTTGCTCATTCATCCTCTCACACAGAAGGGAAGGGGGATGACAGTATCTTATCATATACAGCATATAAAAGAAAGCAGATGTAGGTTCCATATGAGACTGTGTGACATGAATTACATATAAACTGTGTTTTAAAGTGTAGTTGTGCGACAGATCGTTCTTCTTTATGTGTAAAAGTAACACGTTCCACTGGATAGTCAGAAACACAACAGTAAATTTAGAAGTGGAATGTATGCCGTAAATGACAACAGTTTTAAGAAATTGACATGAAAGGAACCCAACAGAGACCTTTCAACTCTTCACATCCTCTCTACCCATCCCCCCCCCCCCCCCCCCTCCTACAGAGGTACCCACACTCCGCTTTTAACCTGCCCGCACTTGCCTGTTAGCCACACAGGCGGGCTGCCGCACGTCACCAGCAGCTCTACTCCCATCCCATCCAAGACAAGCTGTGCCCAACCCGAGCACACGCTACGGAGAGTCTTGCTTGGCTGCCTGCCCACCTTCCCGCTGTGCTACGCTACGTAGCAGTTTGTTCTGCACGTATTCACTGTACTGGTTTGACCAGGTTTCGGACGATTTCACCCGAGTATCGCAGGACCTGTATACCATATATACATTTTGGGTCATTGTAGCCCAGAAAACTGTGGAAGGTATTTGGCCCTTTACTCCTTTTGGCGTATTTCAAGCTTGTTTATTTACGACTATTACTGGCTTTTCTCATTTCGATCCATCATCTGGTCACCTGTCATACATGTTTTCTATAGTAAGCAGAACCATCTCTAAAAGTAGAGATCCTTTGCAGTTAAGAATCTAAAGATGTCTATCATATTGTAACGCCAACTAAAGCAAGTGAGTTTCTGGAAGTCTAGTTTCTGTAACCTTAGTGTGTTTCAGCCAAATTTGAACCCCATAATAACAATTTTAATTAATTTTGCGAGTTCGCTGACTTCATTCTAAGTGGCCGAAATAGTTTATTCTAAATTGCCCAAATGCATTTTAACAAACACGAAGTTCATTCTTCATATTATGTTGATCTAAAAAGTAAGTCTGAAAGACGAAGCTTTTCTTTCCTACTAAGGTTTCTTCGCACTACCTTGAATATCTTCAGAATGTGGTTTCTAATATCCATTGAACCATATATTTTTCCTATTTCAGTCTGTTTGCCGCAATTTTAGAAAGCCTTATATGCTGCAAAATGGTCTCAAGTACTTGAGACACATTTCGACACACCTGTCAGCCACTAAGTGGTTGTGCTCGTTAGAAAAGAGGAAACTAATGCTCAAATGTACAAAGATTTCGAGGTTCCCAAATGAGCGTTTAGTAACTTTTTACACAATTTGCATCGCGACACACCTACACATGTCTTTGAAGCCGCCTCATAAACGCACAACTACTTTCCTGTGCTGGACATGGCCTGTGTTCCGATGACGGGTATATATTTCCCAATCCTTAATTTCTTCTCAGTCTCCTGGAAGTTTGGTTTGTTCATTTTGCTGCTCCCACCATTATAACTGAGCTGCAGTGAAACTGCCTACGCAAGGTAAAAGAGGTGCCTTGCCCATTAAAAGGGATCGTGAATGGCAGCCCCCCTTTCACCACATAACGTGGATTTTGCTCACAACTGCCCTATCAGTGTCACTTTCCCTTATCTAGAAGGGAGGACTGGGGTTGAATTTCATACAGATAACCACATACAAGAGTCGTCGGCGCATCAGAAAGGATGAGGGCATGGCGCAAGGATCGTCTATGTGACTGCATAATTAATACCCACCACGATCAAACAAAACTACTCATTCAATTTACACTTAATTTTACCTTCTTCAAAGGAGCATTTTCAACAGGGGGTATCATTCCATTGATATCTCTACACATGGGGTTAACAACTTTCATTGAAAGTCGGATTAAAAGCACAACAATTTATTATAAATCGAAATTACAGTTGTACGCATATTTTGTTACATATGGATGTTAATACACGATTTGAGGGGGGGGGGGCATGGGTGGATATGGCCTAGATTCAGCAGTCACCCACAATACTAGCGTTCTAAATGGACAAGGAAAGGTGGGAGCTGACCATCCACAAAAGAATTTAATCTAATAGTTAGTTAAAGGTAAGAGACGGGATCCAGTAGATAATACGTAAATATATTGAAAAGACAAATTATGAACTACTTGTGGGTGCACGTTTTTAAAGCGACCTCCCGTCCGTAAACTAATAAAACTCATAAAGCTCATTCTGCAACACCTTCACTTATGAATACGAATAACAAGAACCGCGGGCCATGCTACTTCTGGTTCAGTTTAGATATCGTGTGCAGTACTATTCGCCACGAGTTCACACGTGGGCTACAAAGAAGGGAAAACCTAACACACAAAATGCCGTTATGAATTGTTCCCTAATGTCACGGAGTATGGGAAAAGGAAAGACATTCGCGGTAGGCGACGGGGTTACAAAGAGGGTTCAATTATACCGAACGTGGTGACTGAGTTCCACGTATATTTGCCATACTGCAACCGACCAGGCTCTGACGCCCAGTCCAAAAACAAAATTGCAAAATGAAGAAGAAATAAAAGCAATGAGGTGCAAATCCTCCCGAAATAAAAGATCACCTAGCACTTTAATATGTATTCGCGAGTCAATCCACTTCTGAACCTAGCAAGAGCACGCAAGCTTACCAGCTTGCAACAGTCTTCTTCTGGATCTCGCCAGCGAGTCCCCACGGCTGCTAACCGCCTACCGGCCGTTGCTCCAGCCGAACCGGGCCTTGTGGGGTGGGAATTGGCGCCCTTTTCGCCGGCCATCAGGGGGTACGGATCTGTCGCCGAACTACCTGCCGTTCAAGCAGACATTCCTTACTAGGCGGAGTGACTCGTGATTGGGTAGAATTTAGTCACGGAGGCCTCTCTACACAGCCAGACGTGCAGGAGAAACTGAGTTTTAGGTTGGTAGTAATACTTAGAAGAATAAGGAGGACTACTTTGACTTCCCCAAGTCTTTAAAACTACCAGCCCATGCTTCTAAGCTCAAAGGTCAGCGCGGGAAAAGGAAAGCCAACGTGGTTAGCTGAGGGAGACTACTGAATATTGTAACCTCCCCCTCACTTATCGACCTTAATGACAGTGAAAAATTAAACCGCGTGCACCTAATGGAAATTTGGGAAAAGCAAACCGTCACCGAAAATAATTTGTCGATAAAGAGGGAGGAAAGGGTTACATCTAAATGAAAGGAAAAATGCAAATGAAATTGGTGGAAATTAATTTTGAGAAAAGGATAAAATTAATAAAGAAAGTAAATGTGCGGTCGTTATGTTAACAGTTAATTGGCGTTAATTAGATATTTGAGATTTGGGGGAAATTACGGTCGCCAGTCCTATGAACAACTACTATAATAACTGAAAATGAAAGATTAATGCACGTATAATTAGCACTAAAGGCGTGGCAACTGAAGATTGACACGTGTTGTGTGAAAACTGAATGTTTGTCAGAATTAATAAATTTCGCTACACTCTGACTTTATTTAGCAAAAGAATTAATAAAACCGGAAAATTGAAAGTTAATTTAGTGACTGAAATTGATAGTAAACTTTGTTTCTGAAGCACTACAAAATTCAATAAAACAAGGTTAGTCTTGGGCTACCTCAACAATCATTTCAAAAGCTACTTGAATCTACGCAATTTAGAAATAAGAGGTTTAACTTTGAACTTGAATTAAATGATTCTGAACAATTAACAATAGTAAAATTTAGTACGTACCAAGCTGAGCTGCAGTCACAGGTAAGCTAAAATACGGTAACAAAACTCGCACTCTTAATTTGTGCTCGTGTAATCTAAATATTGTAGCCAGCTATAAACACTTTAACTGAACTTTGAAATTAAAGCAGTGAAATGGAATGATATTACGTTAATGCTGACGTTTGAATTTCAACGACACTCGGGTTCATTCCGGAAAAGGAAGGGACCCTGTTTGGTAATGCAATTGGGGCAATGAGCAACAAAGGTTCATCCTACGTTGCTGTAATTTTGAGAGACAAATTGAACAGTTTGAGAAGCTGAGGTCTGCCACACAGTTCTCAAACTTTACGTGCTTCCAGTCTTCCTTGTTGGCTGATTGAAGGTTTGAAGTCGTCGGTCGAGGAGGTGGCGACAGTCAATCATGTCGGCCGTCGCTGTTGCAGAAGCTGGATGTTGGCGCGCCTTCTTCTCGACACGGTCACCAGGCGAAACGGGCTCTCGATGTGCGCCAGCTAATGTTTCCCGTCTGCGACACCGTGTCAGAAACTATCATAGCAAGTCGAGCGCAATTACATGCTGCCAAACCCCGAAAGCGCGGCAACTCGCGGGAGCGTCACACAACACACCTGCTCCACCGCCCTACTCCAGCCAGACTCCTCTTCCCGTGCTCCACGCGGCAGAGTTAACACTCTACCAAAGATCCTAAACACTTTGGTTCTCCACACGACCTATCGACGTAGTCGTTCGATAGCATAGTTTTCCCAAGGCAAGACCCAGCGTAAAAATACAAATAATATTTACAAAACAAACAAATTAATCGACATAAATGCATAAATATACATATACAAATTGTAAAACAATTACAATATATGAAGACACAGAAATGTCATATCTTCAGGTAACAAAATAAGGAAAAAATTATAGTACAATAGATGGAAACAGGATGATATGCATTTGCGGCGTTACAATATGGAAATGAAATATAATTACCTTGCTCCAATCCCCTCTCCAGTTTCATTATGCTGTCGATACTGAAAAAAAAATCAGCAGAATGGGAGGCATTCTATTGCCGTATTAGTAATGATGATAATTTCACTGCAATAGCGTAAATCATAAATAAGTGAAAGAAGTGCAAGGTAGATGCTCGTCTTTCAAAGGATATACCTGGCTGTTCTGTAGTCACGCTGGATTTATAGCACAACCTATTGTCGGGCTGAACTGGTCTCGTGAAGCTTGCTAGACTAGCGCAAGCCGAAGTTGTCCTGCTCTGACTACTGTGCTTCAGTACCCAACACGCACACCCGTGTCTCCGTTGCCTTAGGCTGAGCCGCTTTAATGGTTGCAGGCGAGATAGGGACAGACAGACAGGTGCTCTACCAGATCGGAGTCTGTATGTAGGCCACACCGTAATCAGCGGGACACTCAGCAGAGCAGAGCCTGCAGCAGGCGACAACTAGCCCGCATGACATCACCAATCCGGTGCAGCGCCATTCCTGTGCGAAATCCAATTGTAAGCTTGCGAAGTTAATCCCGCATAAACGTATTTTCGTTTTTAGACACTGCCCACTTACTCAAACTATGCGTAATAACTTAAATTGATGAGGAACAGTTATTTGTTTCTCCTTACTTTCGAGATTAATGCGAAGTTCTAACTGCTAATTTGAAATATTTGTAAACATCTCATCGTTCAGAAGAGTGTTACTTGATGAAGCTGCCACTGTTATTATGAGCACAATGAAATTATGGTTTAGCCATTGTTTGCTCGTACACCCCGTCATGTGCGATACTGCTGACATCTACATCTAAACTCCGCAAACCGTGGCAGATCCTGCTTAGCATGATACATGTTCCGGTCCCTCGTCATTCCGATAGCGTACGGAGCGATACGCTGGGGTCTTAACACTGGCTCTCGAAACTTCATCAGTTGCCTTGCGCGGCATAATTTGCGTCTGCCTATTCAGTGTTCTCAGCACTTCCGTGACGCTTTCTCAAGGACCAAACATACCGCGGATCATTCGTACCGCACTTGTCCGTGTATTTCAGTATGTCCTGTTACTCCTATGCGGTACGATTCCCACACACACTCCAGTAATACCGTAGGACGTGCGGCGCGAGAGTTGTGCTAGCAATCTCCTCTGTGGACTGACTGGATTTCGTCAGTACTGTGAGGGGTACCATTAATCGACGGTGGTACGACATAGCTAGTCGAACCTCTTAACCATCACTGGTTTTCTGAGACATTCGTAGGGGTGCGCGCCTTGTCTTGCTTTTTCGTTCAACAATACTCCATGTACTTATTGCGAGGCGGGAGCAGTTGTGATTCAGGTTTCGCGTGGAACTGCTGTATACAGGCAAATTGCACGAAAAATATGACCACTTAACACATGGGTTTAAAAGAATTCTGTCGAGTGGCAGGGCAACCTCCGTTGTGACTGACTGTTCGCATTTTTCACAAACACAACTTTTATTGATGTAAGTTCACAAGTTTGATGACTGAACATACAAACGAAAGGTAACAATAACGAAAAAAAGTCTCCTAATTGAGTCAAACGAAAGTTCACTACTAATTTTCCACAAAGGTTCGTGGTAACACACTCACACACTAGTAACAGTCCAATTCCGAGACGAAGACGTAATCTTCAACGGTCGCAGTACATGAGGTCGGCATCCGGCGTGAACTGAACTTCGGGCCTGGTTCCAGCCCCTAAATAGCTGTCTCCAGCCAGTCAGGTTTTGCCGTAGTGATACATCCTGCAGGTCGTGGCTCGAGCTCCCCCTGCAGGAAGTAGTGCTCGGAATGTCTGTTTCCATTACCTTGTATGTAAATAGCCGGTGTTTACCATGGTGCTTTTGGGTACGCCTTGGGCTAAAGACAACCTCGTCCTCTGTGGTGTTATATGGGTTGCCGGTCCTCAGGGGCTACCTTGGCTCCGGTATAATAACCTCTACATGATAACTCTGCAATTCACAATTAAGTACCTGCCAGAAGGTTCATCGAACTACCTATAAACTAATTTCCTACAGGTACACTCTCGACCGCTGCGTGGGAAAAACGAATACCTAAATCTTTCCGCGCGAGCTCCGATTTCTCTCATTTTTTAGAGTGATGATCTCTCCCCATCTAGGTGGATGCCAATAATACATTTTCAGTGTGAGGAGAAAGTTGGTGATCGAAATTTCATGAGATTCTACCACAATGAAAAACTCCTTTTTCTTTTAATGACTGCCACTCCAATACACGTATCATATCTGTGGCGCTCTCTTCCTTATTTCGCAATAATACAAAACAAGCTGCCCTTCTTTGAACTTTTTCGATGTCCTCCGTCACTCTTATCTGATGCAGATCCCGTACCACGTAGCAATACCATGAAAGCGGGCGGATAAGCGTAGTGTGGGTAGTCTCTTTGGTAGACTATTGTCTTTCCTAAGTATTGTGCCAATAAATCAGTCTTTGGTTTGTTTTCCCCGCAACATTCCAACTAAACTTTTTCGTAATTGTAATCCCTAAATATTTAATTGAATTTACTGCCTTTACGATGTACAGTGTAACCGAAATTTAGCTGATTGCTTTTAGTGGTCATGTACACTCACGCTCATAAATTAAGGATAATGCTGATATATGGTGAAACAACGCTCTGGTGGGCGGTTTTCGGCTTTAAATCACCTCGGGGTATGACCATGCGGTGCATTTGACCTGCGGTCGCCGCACGTTGGCGCTGGCAGCAGTCCACATACGCAGAGTTGTGTTGGTGCATGTCAGAGTACGGTGCAGCGAGTAAGTGTGTAGACGTTTTCAGACGTGCTAATGGTGACTGAGTTGAAAATGGCTCAAAGAACACATATTGATGCCGTTATGATGGATAGAACACTAGGGCGACTGGAGATTCAAATGGCTCTGAGCACTATGGGACTTAACTGCTAAGGTCATCAGTCCCCTAGAACTTAGAACTACTTAAACCTAACTAACCTAAGAACATCACACAGATCCATGCCCGAGGCAGGATTCGAACCTGCGACCGTAGCGGTTGCGCGGTTCCAGACTGTAGCGCCTAGAACCGCGCGGCCAGCGTGACTGGAGGCTGGTCAAACACAGCAGGTCGTGGCACGGATCATGTGTGTGCCACAGTGTGTGATCTCAAGATTGTGGCAACGATTCCAGCAGACAGGAAACGTGTCCAGCCGCTACAGTGCGGGACGTACACAGTGTACAACACCACAAGAAGACCGATATCTCACCGTCAGTGCCCGCAGACGGCCACGGTGTTCTGCAGGTAGCCTTGCTCGGGACCTTATCGTGGCCACTGGAACAGTTTTCTCCAGACACACAGTCTACAGACGACTGAACAGACATGGTTTATTCGTCCGGAGACCTGGAAGGTGCTTTCCACTGACCCCTGCTCACAGGAGAGCCCTTAAAGCATGGTGTCAAGAACACAGTACATGGTCATTGGAACAGTGGTCCCAGATTATTTTCACGGACGAGTCCAGGTATAGTCTGAACAGTGATTCTCGCAGGGATTTTATCTGACGTGAACCAGGAACCATATACCAACCCCTTAATGTCCTTGAATGGGACCCGTATGGAGGTAGTGGTTTGATGGTGTGGGGTGTGATTATGATTGGTGCACGTACAGCCCTGCATGTCTTTGACAGAGGAACTGTAACAGGTCAGGTGTATCGGGACTCATTTAGCACCAGTATGTCAACTTTTCAGTGGTGCAGTGGGTCCCACCTTCCTCCTGATGGATGATAACGCACGCCCCCACCGAGCTGCCATCGTGGAGGAGTACCTTGAAACAGAAGGTATCAGGCGAATGGAGTGGCCTGCCTGTTCTGCAGACCTAAATCCCATCGAGCACGTCTCGGATGCTCTTGTTCGACGTACCCCTACACATCCTCAAACCCCTACGACACTTCAGGAGCTCGAACAGGCACTGGTGCAAGAATGGGAAGCTATACCCCAGCAGCTGCTCGACCACCTGATCCAGAGTATGGCAACCCGTTGTGCGGCCTGTGTACATGTGCATGGTGATCATATCCCATATTGATGTCGGAGTACATGCGCAGAAAACAGTGGAGTTTTGTAGCACATGTGTTTCGGGACGGTTTTCTCAACTTATCACGAATACCGTGGACTTACAGATCTGTGCCGTTTGTATTCCCTATATGCCAATGGTATTAGCGCCAGTTTTTTGGCACCACATTCTGCAATTATCCTTAATTTGTGAGCATGAGTATAGGTAGCTACATGATTTTCGTTATTTAGAGTCAACTGCCACCTTTTCCACCATACAGATATTTTATATAAATCATTTTCCAGTTCCTTTTGATCATCTGATGACTTTATAAACGGTAAATGAAAGCATCATCTCTCGGGTTCGATTCCCGGCGGGGTCAGGGATTTTCTCTGCCTCGTGATGGCTGGGTGTTGTGTGCTGTCCTTAGGTTAGATAGGTTTAAGTAGTTCTAAGTTCTAGGGGACTGATGACCATAGATGTTAAGTCCCATAGTGCTCAGAGCCATTTGAACCATTTTTGAAAGCATCATCTGTAAACATTCTAAGAGGGCTGCTGAGATTGTCTCCATCCTTTATGTACATCAGCAATATCAAGTGTTTATAACACTTTCTTCGCGAACCCTAGATTATTTCTGCTTTCCTCGACGACTTTCAGTGAATTATTATGACAGAAAATCACGAATCCTGTCCCACAACTGAGACTATACTCCATACGCACCTGAGGAGCGGCGTCAAAAGGCTTCTGGAAATCTAAAAATATGGAAGCAGTTTGATATGTCCTGTCGACAGCACTCATTACTTTATGAGAATAAAGAGCTGCTTGTGTTTGGCAAGAACGGTATTTTCTGAGTCCTTGTTGGCTATTTGTCAGCGGATTACTCCACTTTCCTTTCTTGGGTATTGCTGTGACTCGAGCAACTTTCCATTCTTTAGGTACGTATCTTTCGTCGAGCAAACAGCTGTATGTGGTTGCCAAGTATGGAGAAACAGTGAGAGATTCGTTGGCATCTTCGCGGAGGGTGCGTGTAATTACACACGACATAAGGGAGAAATTAGTAACGCTATTCTTCATCAGTAGCATGCGTTGCCAGGCTCTTACATCATTTCAATAGTTGTTAAGGCTGCATAACCTGTTACAGCGTTATACGGTACTCTGGCAAAGCAAGACAGCATTAGCAAATTCCATCTCGAAAGTGGAACTAAATACAATTGTTAAAATGAGCGTGGTTGGTCCAGCCATCTACATCTACATGATTACTCTGCAATTCACATTTAAGTTCTTGGCAGAGGGTTCATCGAACCACTATTATACTATCTCTCTACCATTCCACTCCCGAACAGCGCGCGGGAAAAACGAACACCTAAACCTTTCTGTTCGAGCTCTGATTTCTCTTATTTTATTTTGATGGTCATTCCTACCAATGTAGGTTGGGCTCAACAAAATATTTTCGCATTCGGAAGAGAAAGTTGGTAACTGGAATTTCGTAAATAGATCTCGCAGCGACGAAAAAGTCTTTGGTTTAATGACTTCCATCCCAACTCACGTATCATATCTGCCACACTCTCTCCCCTATTACGTGATAATACAAAACGAGCTGCCCTTTTTTTGCACCCTTTCGATGTCCTCCGTCAATCCCACCTGGTAAGGATCCCACACCGCGCAGCAATATTCTAACAGAGGACGAACGAGTGTAGTGTAAGCTGTCTCTTTAGTAGACTTGTTGTATCTTCTAAGTGTCCTGCCAATGAAACGCAACCTTTGGCTCGCCTTCCCCACAATATTGTCTATGTGGTCTTTCTAACTGAAGTTGTTCGTAATTTTAAAACCCAGGTACTTAGTTGAATTGACAGCCTCGAGAACTGTACTATTTATCGAGTAATCGAATTGCAACGGATTTATTTTGGAACTCGTGTGGATCACCTCACACTTTTCGTTATTTAGCGTCAACTGCCACCTGCCACACCATACAGCAATCTTTTCTAAATCGCTTTGCAACTGATACTGGTCTTCGGATGACCTTGCTAGACGGTAAATTACAGCATCATCTGCGAACAACCTAAGAGAACTGCTCAGATTGTCACCCAGGTCATTTATATAGATCACAGCCGAGGTCCCAGGAAGCTTCCCTGGGGAACACCTGATATCACTTCAATTTTACTCGATAATTTGCCGTCTATTACTACGAACTGCGACCTTCCTGACAGGAAATCACGAATCCAGTCGCGCAACAGAGACGATACCCCATAGGCCCACAGCTTGATTAGAAGTCGCTTGTGAGGAACGGTGTCAAAAGCTTTCCGGAAATCTGGAATCAACTTGAGATCCCCTGTCGATAGCGGCCATTACTTCGTGCGAATAAAGAGCTAGCTGCGTTGCACAAGAACGATGTTTTCTGAAACCATGCTGATTACGTATCAATAGATCGTTCCCTTCGAGGTGATTCATAATGTTTGAATACAGTATATGCTCCAAAACCCAACTGCAAACCGACGTCAATGATATAGGTCTGTAGTTCGATGGATCACTCCTACTACCTTTCTTAAACACTGGCGCGACCTGCGCAATTTTCCAATCTCTAGGGTCAGATCTATCGGTGAGCGAGCGGTTGTATATCAATGCTAAGTAGGAAGCCATTGTTAGGAAGTGCTTTACTTACGAAGTGGTATGAACTGTTATCCTTTCAAAGCAAGCTTTTTCACTTTAAACTCAGGAACTTTAATATCCATACAGAAAACAGGAACGTCTTCGTTTTCGACAACACGGTCAGGATTGGTACGAAGCGTTTTCTCTGTGTTTAACATCCTCTGCCAATGTCCGATCGCCGCAAGCAAAACTGTTTTGACTAACAGTGAGCAAAATATATTGGGAGGCAGACTGCAGTGTCCTGGCAATGAACCGAGGTGTGTCAGCTGCCTGATCTACGACCGGGACGATTTGATCGCTGTTTCGTATCCCCAGAAGCTGTTACTCCCAGCTGTACCACCGCCACACACAAGCTGTCGCCCCGGCTAAGGGATAATAGAGCAACTTTAAATCACGCAATTATCTGGCCTCAAAATTGGGCAGATGAAAGAAAAGCGTTCAGAGGTCTGGAATAATGAGGTCAGGTGGTTGGCCTGAATTTATTACGAGCCGACATGCAACTCTTTGAGCTGCTGTGTACGAGTTCGAAAGAAGCAGCTCCGTGTTTAGCGGGCCACTGCCAGCTCAGCTTTTGTTCCGAGCATTGTGCAAGGATGCTGGGGGAGGGGTGGTGGGTGTGTGGGCGGTACACACACGTGTGTGCTGACGGGACGACGGCGGTAAGTAGCGCGCGCGCCCGCCAGCCGGCCGCCGTATTGTCCCGGACAAAGCACGGGCCGGCTCCGGGAAAACACACGCCGGCGGCGCCGTTCTCTGCCCTCACCCGGTGCTCCAACTCGTCAGCAAAAACGCCGACATTACACGACCGCGCAAAACTAGGAAGTGTCTACTTCCTCCTCTTCTTGTTCCTTGCGTTTTCCCACGTCTGCACTGGGTCGGCGTTGTTAACACGGGTTTCACCAACGCTATTGTTTCAAAGACACGGAAAAAGTCACGTGTGATTTCTAAAACCAAAGAGTACATATCAGAGCCTTCTACACGTATTCCATGCAAGTCTGCTTGAAAGTAAAAGACGGAATTGTTGTTCGCCCAGTTAGTACTGAAGTGTTGACTCAAAAAGTGCAAGTGCAGCAAGGTAGCCTCACATTTAATTATTTTGCAGGCAATTCGAATGCGATTTGATCATCACTGACACTTTGCGAACTTACTGTCCATGAGCTCTAGTAATAAATAAAAAAATAAACTGAAAAACTGACGTTTTCGGTCAATTTCGTGAACGTAACCTCTCTTGTCACATGCAATTGGAAGCACTACGAAGACCTAAAAACATACGACTTGTAGTAGCTACGATTATTAGTCTGCAAATGACATAAATACCGAAGTAATGTTGATCAGTACACTGTCCTGTCACTAATAGAAATGCCTACGAGTACATTGTGTGATCAAAAGTATCAAATGGTTCAAATGGCTCTGAGCACTATGGGACTTAACTTCTGAGGTCATCAGTCCCCTAGAACCTAGAACTACTTAAACCTAACTAACCTATGGACATCACACACATCCATGCGCGAGGCAGGATTCGAACCTGCGACCGTAGCGGTCGCGCGGTTCCAGACCGTAGCGCCTAGAACCACACGGCCACTCCGGCCGGCTCAAAAGTATCCGGACACCCCCCAAAAACATACCGTTTTCATATTAGGTGCGTTTTGCTGCCATCAACTGTCAGGTACTCCATATCAGCGACCTCAGTAGTCATTAGACATCGTGAGAGAGCAGAATGGGGCGCTCCGTGGAACTCACGGACTTCAAACGTGGTCACGTGATTGGGTGTCACTTGGGTCATACGTCTGTACGCCAGATCTCCACACTCCTAAACATTCCTACGTCCACTGTTTAAGGTGTGATAGTGAAGTGGAAACGTGAAAGGACCCGTACTGCACAAAAGCGTACAGGCCGACCTCGTCTGTTGACTGACAGAGACCGCCGACAGTTGAAGAGGGTCGTAATGTATAATAGCCAGACATCTGTCCAGACTATCACACAGGAATTCCAAATTGCATCAGGATCCACTGCAAGTACTATGACAGTTAGGCGGGGTGTGAGAAAACTGGGATTTCATGGCCGAGCGGCTGCTCATAAGCCGATAAATGCCAAACGACGCCTGGCTTGATGTAAGGAGGGTAAACATTGGACGATTGAACAGTGGAAAAACGTTATGTGGAGCGACGAATTACGGTACACAATGTGGCGATCCGATGGCACGGCGGGGCCATGGTGAATGCGCGGTGAACGTTATCTGCCAGCGTGTGTAGTGCCAACAATAAAATTCGGAGGCGATGATGTTAAGGTGTGGTCGTGTTTTTCACGGAGGGGGGGGGGGGGGGGGGGGGCTTGCGCCCCTTGTTGTTTCGAGTGTCGCACTATCAAAGCACATGCTTACATTGATGTTTTAAGCACATTCTTGCTTCCCACTGTTGAAGAGCAATTCGGGGATGGCGATTGCATCTTTCAATACGACCGAGCACGTGTTCATAATGTACAGGCTGTGGCGGAGTGGTTACACGAAAACAACATCCCTGTAGTGGACTGACGTGCACAGATTCCTGACCTGAATCCTACAGAACACCTCAGGGATGTTTTGGAACGCCGACTTCGTGCCAGGCCTCACCGACCGACATCGATACTCTCCTTAGTGGAGCACACCGTGAAGAATGGGCTGCCATTCGCCAAGAAATCTTCCAGCACCTGAGTGAACGTATGCCGGCGAGAGTGGAAGCTGTCATCAAGGCTAAGGGTGGGCTAACTCCATATTGAATTCCAGCATTACCGATGGAGGGCGCCACGAACTTGTAAGTCATTTTTCAGCCAGGTATGCGGATACTTTTGATCACATACTGCATACCTGTTAACCCCTGTATAATATGCATTTATAAACACGTTCCATTTGCTGCACTGACAATAGTAACGACAGCAGATACATTGGGATTCGTACCTGTAGATCCATTCGTGTTTAAGTTGCAATATACGCAAATTTATCTACCTGTGAAATCATCAAAGTCAATCAATCGCCAATGTAATCAAGCGGCATTTCCGCTATTGCTCTTCTTAGCAAGTTCCAAGCGTCACACGAGAGACGTTGTGCTACACGGACGTGTTTACTGTTAAAATTCCCGGAGCACACGCTCCAAGAAGGTTCAATCGATATAATACTTCCTCGTGTGCACATCTTGCGGATTGATAGCGACGACGTCAGAATTCAGGAATGTTATACGTCATGCGGAAAGTTTAGTGATATTCGTTCTTTCCTTGTACGTTTCGCGAATAGAGCAGGAAAAGTGGGGAAATGAACGTCGTGACCGAGACATCGTCCGACATCCATCATGGAAGAAGGACAGAAGGAACATTAGTGCAGCAGCTGTTGTGGCAGAGCACCTGAAGGAAAATTTGGAAAATATTTCGAGTACATTTCCCGACCATGTTATAGTTCTGGGTGGAGATTTTAATTTTCCTGATGTAGACAGGGAGACTCAAACGTTTATAACGGGTGGCAGGGACAAAGGTTCCAGTGAAATTTTTTTAAGTGCATTATCTGAGCAGTTTAACAGAGAACCGACTCGTGGCGATAACATATTAGACCTTCTGGTGACAAACAGACCCGAACTACTTGAAACAGTTAACGCAGAACAGGGAATCAGCGATCATAAGGCGGTTACGGCATCGATGACTTCAGCCGTAAATAGAAGTGTGACAAAAAGCAGATTAGAGTATCTGACGGCTCAACACAAAAGTTTTGTCTCAAGTAGAGATAGTGTTGAGGATCAGTGTACAAAGTTCAGAACCATCGTACAATATGAATTAGATGAGTATATGACAAGCAAGATTGTAAGAGATGGAAAAGAGCCACCGTGGTACAACAACCGAGTTGGAAAACCGCTGCGGAAGCAAAGGGAACTTCACAGCAAACATAAACATAGGCAAAGCCTTACAGACAAACAAAAATTACGCGAAGCGAAATGTAGTGTGAGGAGGGCCATGCGAGAGGCGCTCGTTGAATTCGAAAGTAAAGTTCTATGTACTGACTTGGCAGAAAATCCTCCGAAATTTTGGTCTTACGTCAAAGTAGTAGGTGGACCAAAACAAAATGCCTAGACACTCTGTGACCAAAATGGCACTGAAACGGAGGACGACAGGCTAAAGGTCGAAATACTAACTGCCTTTTTCCATAGCTGTTTTACAGAGGAAGACCGCACTGTAGTTCCTTCTCTAGATGGTCGCACAGATGACAAAATGGTAGATATCGAAACAGACGACAGAGGGATAGAGAAACAATTAAAATTCCTCAAAAGAGGAAAGGCCGCTGGACCTGATGGGATACCAGTTCGATTTTACACAGAGTACGCGAAGAAACTTACCCCCCTTCTTGCAGCGGTGTACCGTAGGTCTCTAGAAGAGCGTAGCATTCCAAAGGATTGGAAAAGGGCAGAGGTCATCCCCGTTTTCAAGAAGGGACGTCGAACAGATGTGCAGAACTATAGACCAATATCTCTAACGTCGATCAGTTGTAGAATTTTGGAACACGTATTATGTTCGACTATAATGACTTTTCTGGAGACTAGAAATCTACTCTGTAGGAATCAGCATGCGTTTCGAAAGAGACGATCCTGTGAAACCATTCTCGCGCTATTCGTCCACGAGACTCAGAGAGCCATAGATATGGGTTCCCAGGTAGATGCCGTGTTTCTTGACTTCCGCAAGGCGTTCGATACAGTTCCCCACATTCGTTTAATGAACAAAGTAAGAGCACGTGGACTATGAGATCAGTTGTGTGAGTTCCTAGATAACAGAAAGCAGCATGTCATTCTCAATGGAGAGAAGTCTTCCGAAGTAAGAGTGATTTCAGGTGTGCCGCAGGGGAGTGTCGTAGGACCGTTGCTATTGACAATATACATAAATGATCTTGTGGTGTAAGTAGGCTGTTTATGTTTTCTCTATGTAAGTAGGCTGTTTATGTTTTCTCTATGTAAGTAGGCTGTTTATGTTTTCTCTATGTAAGTAGGCTGTTTATGTTTTCTTATTGGCAACGTTACGTAGCGCTCAATATGAAAATCACTGGCTGTGCTGTGTGCAGTCTGTGGCTAGTTTGCATTGTTGTCTGCCATTGTAGTGTTGGGCAGCGGCAGCTGGCTGTGAACAGCGCGTAGCGTTGCGCAGTTGGAGGTGAGCCGCCAGCAGTGGTGGATGTGGGGAGAGAGATGGCGGAGGTTTGCAATTTGTCATGAACTGATATATATATTATGACTTGTGATGATATTAAGGTAAATACATTGTTTGTTCTCTATTAATATCTTTCATTTGCTAACTATCCCTATCAGTAGTTAGTGCCTTCCATAGTTTGAATCTTTTATTTAGCTGGCAGTAGTGGCGCTCGCTGTATTGCAGTAGCTTGAGCAGCGAAGATTTTTGTGAGGTAAGTGATTTGTGAAAGGTATAGTTTAATGTTAGTCAGGGCCATTCTTTTGTAGAGAATTTTGAAAGTCAGATTGCGTTGCGCTAACAAAATATTGTGTGTCAGGTTAAGCACAGTCATGTATAATTGTTCAAAGGGGACGTTTCAGTGGATAACATCGGAAGTTCAATGAGGCTTTTTGCGGATGATTCTCTGGTATATCGAGACGTTGTAACAATGGAAAATTGTACTGAAATGCAGGAGGATCTGCAACGAATTGACGCATGGTGCAGGGAATGGCAATTGAATCTCAATGTAGACAACTGTAATGTGCTGCGAATACACAGAAAGAAAGATCCTTTATCATTTAGCTACAATATAGCAGGTCAGCAACTGGAAGCAGTTAATTCCATAAATTATCTGGGAGTAGGCATTAGGAGTGATTTAAAATGGAATGATCGTATAAAGTTGATCGTCGGTAAAGCGGATGTCAGACTGAGATTCATTGGAAGAATCCTAAGGAAATGCAATCCGAAAGCAAAGGAAGTAGGTTACAGTACGCTTGTTCGCCCACTGCTTGAATATTGCTCACCAGTGGGGGATCCGTACCAGACAGGGTTGATAGAAGAGATAGAGAAGATCCAACGGAGAGCAGCGCGCTTCGTTACAGGATCATTTAGTAATCGCGAAAGCGTTATGGAGATGATAGATAAACTCCAGTGGAAGACTGCAGGAGAGACGCTCAGTAGCTCGGTACGGGCTTTTGTTGAAGTTTCGAGAACATACCTTCACCGAGGAGACAAGCAGTCTATTGCTCCCTCCTACGTATATCTCGCGAAGAGTCTATGAGGATAAAATCAGAGAGATTAGAGCCCACACAGAGGCATACCGACAATCTTTCTTTCCACGAACAGTACGAGACTAGAATAGAAGGGGCAACCGATAGACGTACTCAAAGTACCCTCCGCCACACACCGTCAGGTGGCTTGTGGAGTATGGATGTAGATGTAGGGTGTAACGTACGGTCGATATCGAAGTCATTAGAGACGCAGTACAAGCTCTGATACCGGAACCGCGCGACTGCTACGGTCGCAGGTTCGAATCCTGCCTCGGGCATGGATGTGTGTGATGTCCTTAGGTTAGTTAGGTTTAAGTAGTTCTAAGTTCTAGGGGACTGATGACCACAGATGTTGAGTCCCATAGTGCTCTGAGCCACCCAGCCAAGCTCTGATAAATGAAGAGTAGGGAAGGAAGTCGTCCTTTTCAAAGAAACCACCCCGGCAGTTGCCTGGAACGATCCACGGAAATCTTAAATCTGTATGACTGGACGTGGATATGAACCGTAGACCTCCCGACAGCGAGTCCACTGGGCTAACCACTGCGCCACCTCGCTCTGTATACCGTAAGGTGGCCTCTTAGTGTTGATACACGAGGTATATCGGTGGTGTAATCTTCTTGGGTTATCAGGCAAGTTGGGGCGTCGTCTTGTCGCAACGTTTCAATGAGTTTTGTACCCATCATCTTCAGGCTACGAAACTGATTGAAACGTCGCAACAAGACGATGCCACAACTTGCCTGATCGCCCGAGAAGATGATATCAATGAAATACGCCGAGAACGCCTGCAATGACATATAGTATCTATCACAATCAATAGCCAATACTGGCAAAGGTGAAAACACAAGAGAGAAGAAGCAAAAATGGTTCATTAATCGTGCGTCAACAGACGTGTGGTTTTCGAGATGGATGCGTTATCTGTGATTACGAGCTGGCACTGACTTCACATTGTCATGACTGTTGGTGAGCCACTATATAAGGCGAATGTACTGAAATGCAAGGACTACTCGCAAAGTAAGGTCCGATAGGTCGTGAAATGAGAACGACAGTGAAAATCCGACGAAGCTTTGCACAGGTGTGTTGGGCAGTGGCTCTAGTATCTCTGTAGATCGTGTCGCGTCGCTCTTTTCAGTTGTGAACACAAAGCTCGTAAATCTGCCCAGAACAACAGTGTTTCCCGCCAAGTATGGGTCCACTGAGAGGTTTCGCCTGATTTCATGTAACCCCACATAACATTTCTGTCCTGCGTTTCCTGCTTCATGACAATTGTTGGCCGCACTCTTCAGCGGCAATGACGATGCTTCTGCAGCATTTTCGATGGGAAGAGTTTGATGACCCACAATGCAGCGAGTAATTGGCTTCCTCTGAGTATCATCTCGGCTCACAGAAACCACTGGCTATGAAGACAATGTTTCGGCACAGCCAACGAACTGCAGGCCGGATCAGAGAATTGGCAGAGAGCACAGGCGGCTGTTTTCTATGATGAGGGTGTTGGAAAGTTGGTGCAGCGCTACGACAAATGTCTATGTCGGAGCGGTGGCTATGTAGAGAAGTAGCAGTAAGATGTAGCTAACTGTTGCAAATAAAACATTTTTGATTTTCACAGTGGTATCCATTTCGCGATCGATCAGACCTTACTTTGCGAATAGCCCTCGAATATACAGGAGTCAGCTGCCCTTTTTCTCTAGCCGCCTGGGACTGAAGACTGGATAAGAGATTCGTAATAAGTGCAAGCTAAATTAGAGACCACTGCTGTTGAGTGCTCTTTGTCAAATCGAACTGGGCTTCCATCTGGACTGGCGACTTGTTTGTTTTCTACTCTGTTGTTTCTCAAGGCTAGAGATACCTATTTCTGTGTCCACCACACTTACGTCTGTGGGAACATCAAACGCGGGTATCGAACAACGCACTATTTCTGCCCACGTGACTTGGGATGGAAAGTGGGGGTAGCGAAGGTGTAGCTCTCTGCGGGCCAGGTCGGGGTTACGCCTTTAGCATTGCGCCGTCTCGCCGCTTAACGCCTGCTGAGCAGGCAACCAAAATTGCACTGGTGTACCGCGTGCCCCGTGGGATACACGAGGGCTCCCAGCGGGGAAAGGAGACGTCACATGAAAAGGGTTTCTTTTTTCCTCATCCAAACAATGTAAAATTTTATATACGTAGTTTTTTGATACTTCGTATGATGATACTTCCACGCAGACCAGCACAAACTGATTTAAACAGTGTGCTCGGCACTAACTGATTGGCAGACGGCTGCTGAACGATTTTAATGTCGTTCGTGCGCGCGGAAGTCGTAAGGAACGCTCGAGGTTCCTGCTGCGAGCCACATCTACTGGAGTCTAAGAAAAGACCATCACGTCATACGAAAATCTGGATAGCCGTAGTTAACGCTGAGTCTTTCCATATTAGAAGCAGATTTCTTGGTACGATAACGATACTTAGAATCCTTTACTCTTACAAATAAGATATCTCTAATTTTCGTAAATGAAACTGCTACATACTTTCACATCCGAATGTATCGGCTCAGAACTCTCTGTATGTTGAACTAGTATAACTACAAACATGAAATTTGGGACAGATTTACTATATCACGTGACAAGTAAGCCGTTCAAATTTATAAACTACATCTTAATCCAAAATGTTTGATAATGTCTCCTATTTTATTTTTCATCACAAGTATACATTTTACTTAATAAAGTGGCAAATACTGAAAATAACTGAAAAAGTTTTTCAGAACGACGATTCCGTACTGACAAGTAGACATATCCAAGGATACAATTAGATTTTTATCGGCTTTGAATATTGAGTAGTGTAGGGCAACATAAGGAACTCATATTTTTTATACATGCCCATATGGCCTTTAACGGGGTGAATCGTCCCCTTGAGAAAAACTGAATTTAACATTTCTGAATGAATGCCGTTGAAACTGTAACATACTGAAGAAAATTAATTCCAATAAAAGTGCTATGGTTTTTGATGTGCGTTACTCCGGTGCAACCCATATTTGTTGAAGGTGTCATTTTTTCGAAATCCCTTGTGCCACACTACTTTGCTGATCACTTCGACATTTGACCAACAGCAAAACCTATAGCTTCGTTGACACCAAATTACCATATATGATGAAGTACTATCCCAAAGACGCATTTTTCAGAAAAAGCTAGAAATACCTCTGTATTACTGTACATTCGCCCAATGTGTGTCAGATGCACCGTCTGTTGTCAGGTTTGGTTGTTTAATAGGCCTCTCCCAGATAAATAAAATTATGGAATATAAAATATCTTGTGTTGTGATTGTATTTTCTTTTTTTCATTATGTGTATTTTTTTTTTTTATTTTCGAGCAGTAACCTTTTCAGAAATAATTGTTATATTTGAAATTGTTTGTAAATTTCTGTTGTAACATTACTGAAAATCTGTACAATAATGAGGAAGCAAAGAATTTTTGGGGTCATTAGAATGCTGAATGGGAAGGGGCTCCCAAAAAAATGACTTCTTCGACAAATATAGATGCAGTGTTATAATGTATACTAAAAACTATAGAATTTTCAATTGAAGATTTTTTATATCTGTTACCATTTCAATGATACTCATTCAGCAACATCAAATTCTGTATGTGAGGGGGATGTTTCACCCCCTTAACAGCCGTATAGGCACATATAAAAAAGTGCCTCATATTTTGCCCTACACAACACATTCAAAGCCGGTCATAATCGAAGTGTATCCATTGGATAGGTTTACTTGTCATTTACACAGCTATTACAATATCAGCTTCGTAGCTTTCATATTTAGACAACCAGTTTTAGATCACATTAATGCAATCTTTAGGCCGCTATCCACTAAATGTGTGCAGAACCAGGTATATCGATATACGCACAACTGCAGTCGTCAATACCTGGATTCCGTGAATTCTTTGTGCACCTTTTTTTTTTTTTTTTTGCTAAATATCCGACTAGCTGCTGCTTGTATCCGCGGTCGATCAACACAGATTATGCAACAGTTCGTGCGTCTTACGTAAGTATCACGATAAGAAGACGCGGTTAGCAAACATGCAGAAAAATACGTTCATGGAATAGAAGGGAATGTGGTTAACGTCGGTGAAAATTACCCTCCACGATGCACTGTAATGTGTCGAGTTTGTATGCTGACTGGACGAATTGTTAGTAAGCTGCTTTAAAAATCACAGTGCCGCCTTTAGAGCTCTGCAGACGATGCATATCTTGTAACGCGCCCGGGGGTACAATTGGGTGGGGGTATACTTATACTGGTTGTCGTTTCGTGACCGTGCGTGGTGAGGACCACGTACCTGATAATCCTGCAGCGATCGTACTGTTCTGCTCCACACTGCTGCTGGCTTGCCTGAAATTATCTACAGAAATATGCAAGCGAGTCAGGGGAGCCACTCAGCGTCAGAACACAACACTGTTCTACGTCTGGTATGAACAACTATATTCTGAGACGATTAAAGGAAATCGCAGGTTGGACTGTTTACATTCTAATTCATGAATGTTTATCCCGATTAACAATCTTGATGATTATCTGTCCACAATATCACGCAGACCAGCTAGGCGTAACCGACACGACGCGGGTGATTGTTGATGATGCGGAAGCCGAATGATCGAACGAACGTTTTTACGCTCGTCACACATACAGATACCTGGTAATAGTCCTCCTTGACCCTAGTAATCATATAACACTGTTCGTAAAGTTAATTTTTCAGTTTTCAGTTCTCACTTGGACGAGCGTGCACGTAACCGTCGCGGCGCGGCTGATTGTTGATAAAGCGGAAACGCGATGATCGAACGCACGTCCTCACGCTCGCTACAACACACTGGCACTTGACTGCACTCTTTTATGGTGACTAATTTCTACTGATTCACATCATTTCACTTTGGGAGACCGAACACGGCGCGGAATATAGATACTGTACAGTGCGACACGCAACGAGAGGATACGCAAATACGTTATCGGCGGTACTGGTCATTTTTTTTATTACCTCTTGACGCACTTTCCTCTGAATCACTTCCATATTCCATCACTTCCATATTCTATCACTTCCATATTCTATCACTTCCATATTCCATCACTTCCATATTCCATCACTTCCATATTCCATCACTTCCATATTCCATCACTTCCATATTCCATCACTTCCATATTCCATCACTTCCATATTCCATCACTTCCATATTCCATCACTTTACTGTAACAGCACTTGCAGCAACACTTTAATTTCCATAATAACAATGCCTCTCACATGCAGAGCCACACACTACACAACGTAACAGTTCCGTGTCCCGAGCTCGGCTCCCTATAGACGCGGCTGCCCGCAAAGATACTCCGCAACCAAACCAGCGATATGACAGTACGCTTACAAACTGGTACTAAAATAGTATGACCCTCCACCGCTGACGTCATTTGCACTGAAGCAGTGTGGAAGTGCCGGTCGGTGTGTGGAGTCAGCTTGATTCACGTGGGTCGGCGTGGAGGCAGGACAGGGCTGCAGAAAGGAGGAGTCGTGTTCGGACAGGCGCGTCACCGCAACGTGAGCGACGCTGCCCGATTTGTCGGGCTATCGTCGAGGACTGTCCGATAGCGTGTCTACAAGGAGAGAGTATTTCAACGTAACGGTTTCTTTAACATTCCTGGCAGATTAAAACTGTGTGCCGGACCGAGACTCGGACTCGGGACCTTTGCCTTTCGCGGGCAAGTGCTCTACCAACTGAGCTACCCAAGCACGACTCACGCCCGGTACTCACAGCTTTACTTCTGCCAGTATCTCGTCTCCTACCTTCCAAACTTTACAGAAGCTCTCCTGCGAACCTTGCAGAACTTGCCCGCGAAAGGCAAAGGTCCCGAGTTCGAGTCTCGGTCCGGCACACAGTTTTAATCTGCCAGGAAAGTTTCGATCCCCTGGGATATCGCTAAGCCATTCCTCACTTATGTCCTTCTTCTGCGAGTGTTACCCCTATACCTACCGTAAGTTGTGCGGAAAAAATTCTGTAAAGTTCCATATGTAGCAGTTGAGGGAATAACTCTCATTAGTTAAGAGGCGAGGTACGATAAGAGAGCTGCGTGCGAGACGCAAAGTTCTGGTGTCGAGTCCGATCGTGAAACAAAGTGGCAACCAGTCAGGAAGTTTCGCTTTGATGCTGTTTGTTTGTATCTTTACCACGTAAAGTCAGTATAATGAACAAAAAGGATAGGGACAAATATTGTAAACCTAATCTTGTATAGTGATATTTAACGACAGCGCATATATACACTCCTGGAAATGGAAAAAAGAACACATTGACACCGGAGTGTCAGACCCACCATACTTGCTCCGGACACTGCGAGAGGGCTGTACAAGCAATGATCACACGCACGGCAAAGCGGACACACCAGGAACCGCGGTGTTGGCCGTCGAATGGCGCTAGCTGCGCAGCATTTGTGCACCGCCGCCGTCAGTGTCAGCCAGTTTGCCGTGGCATACGGAGCTCCATCGCAGTCTTTAACACTGGTAGCACGCCGCGACAGCGTGGACGTGAACCGTATGTGCAGTTGACGGACTTTGAGCGAGGGCGTATAGTGGGCATGCGGGAGGCCGGGTGGACGTACCGCCGAATTGCTCAACACGTGGGGCGTGAGGTCTCCACAGTACATCGATGTTGTCGCCAGTGGTCGGCGGATGGTGCACGTGCCCGTCGACCTGGGACCGGACCGCAGCGACGCACGGATGCACGCCAAGACCGTAGGATCCTACGCAGTGCCGTAGGGGACCGCACCGCCACTTCCCAGCAAATTAGGGACACTGTTGCTCCTGGGGTATCGGCGAGGACCATTCGCAACCGTCTCCATGAAGCTGGGCTACGGTCCCGCACACCGTTAGGCCGTCTTTCGCTCACGCCCCAACATCGTGCAGCCCGCCTCCAGTGGTGTCGCGACAGGCGTGAATGGAGGGACGAATGGAGACGTGTCGTCTTCAGCGATGAGAGTCGCTTCTGCCTTGGTGCCAATGATGGTCGTATGCGTGTTTGGTGCCGTGCAGTGAGCGCCACAATCAGGACTGCATACGACCGAGGCACACAGGGCCAACACCCGGCATCATGGTGTGGGGAGCGATCTCCTACACTGGCCGTACACCACTGGTGATCGTCGAGGGGACACTGAATAGTGCACGGTACATCCAAACCGTCATCGAATCCATCGTTCTACCATTCCTAGACCGGCAAGGGAACTTGCTGTTCCAACAGGACAATGCACGTCCGCATGTATCACGTGCCACCCAACGTGCTCTAGAAGGTGTAAGTCAACTACCCTGGCCAGCAAGATCTCCGGATCTGTCCCCCATTGAGCATGTTTGGGACTGAATGAAACGTCGTCTCACGCGGTCTGCACGTCCAGCACGAACGCTGGTCCAACTGAGGCGACAGGTGGAAATGGCATGGCAAACCGTTCCACAGGACTACATCCAGCATCTCTACGATCGTCTCCATGGGAGAATAGCAGCCTGCATTGCTGCGAAAGGTGGGTATACACTGTACTAGTGCCGACATTGTGCATGCTCTGTTGCCTGTGTCTATGTGCCTGTGGTTCTGTCAGTGTGATCATGTGATGTATCTGACCCCAGGAATGTGTCAATAAAGTTTCCCCTTCCTGGCACAATGAATTCACGGTGTTCTTATTTCAATTTCCAGGAGTGTATATATATATATATAACATTACCGCTGGATATATTTCGTAAACCACATCAAATATTGACGAATCGATTCCACAGACCGAACGTGAGGAGAGGGGCAAGTGTAATTGGTTAATACAAACCATAAAAAAATGCACTGAAATGTTTTTAACACAAACCTACGTTTTTTTTAAATGGAACCCCGTTAGTTTTGTTAGCACATCTGAACATAAAAGCAAATAAGTAATCAGTGCCGTTTGTTGCATAGTAAAATGTTAATTACATCCGGAGATACTGCAACCTAAAGTTGACGCTTGAGTACCACTCCTCCGCTGTTCGATCGTGTGTATCGGAGAGCACCAAATTACGTAGGGATCCAAAGGGAACGGTGATGGACCTTAGGTACAGAAGAGACAGGAACAGCACATTACGTCCACATACTAACGTCTTTTTATTCGTCATTTTCACTGACGCACATATACATTACCATGAGGGGTGAGGTACACGTACACACGTGGTTTCCGTTTTCAATTACGGAGTGGAACAGAGTGTGTCCCGACATGTCAGGCCAATAGATGTTCAATGTGGTGGCCATCATTTGCTGCACACAATTGCAATCTGTGGCGTAATGAATGTCGTACACGCCGCAGTACATCTGGTGTAATGTCGCCGCAGGCTGCCACAATACGATGTTTCATATCCTCTGGGGTTGTAGGCACATCACGATACACATTCTCCTTTAACGTACCCCACAGAAAGAAGTCCAGAGGTGTAAGATCAGGTGAACGGGCTGGCCAATTTATGCGTCCTCCACGTCCTATGAAACGCCCGTCGAACATCCTGTCAAGGGTCAGCCTAGTGTTAATTGCGGAATGTGCAGGTGCACCGTCATGCTGATACCACATACGTCGACGCGTTTCCAGTGGGACATTTTCGAGCAACGTTGGCAGATCATTCTGTAGAAACGCGATGTATGTTGCAGCTGTTTGGGCCCCTGCAATGAAGTGAGGACCAATGAGGTGGTCGCCAATGATTCCGCACCATGCATTTACAGTCCACGGTCGCTGTCGCTCCACCTGTCTGAGCCAGCGAGGATTGTCCATGGACCAGTAATGCATGTTCCGTAGATTCACTGCCCCGTGGTTTGTGAAACCCGCTTCATCGGTAAACAGGTAGAACTGCTACGCATTCTCTGTTAATGCCCATTGACAGAATTGCACTCGATGATTAAAGTCATCACCATGTAATTGCTGATGTAGCGACACATGAAACGGGTGAAAGCGGTGACGATGCAGTATGCGCATGACACTACTTTGACTCAGTCCACCGGCTCTCGCAATGTCCCGTGTACACATGTGTGGGTTCATGACAACAGCAGCTAACACACCAACTGCACCCGCTTCTCCTGTGACGGGCCTGTTACAAACCCGTTTGCGTGCTACGGCCATACCTGTTGCATACAGTTGGCGGTAGATGTTTTGCAATGTGCGGGGCACGTTGGATGCTCTCTGTCCGGGTACCGTTCTGCATACACCCTGCAGGCTCCAGCTGCATTTCGTCGACACTCGCCATAGATGAGTATCATCTCCACCTTTTCAGAGTTCGAATACACCATGGTCACAGTTCCTACAGCACTACACTATCACAGACGTCTGGTAACGCGGTGCACTACAGTTGGTCTGCGTGCGGAGACGAATGCAGAATAACAATAGCAGCAAGCGCTACATGCGGACACTGCGACAGCTAGACCAAACCACAACAGTGCACTACAGCCACACTCGTAAACACGGTCGTCAGCGTAAACATGTCCCTGCAGATGCTGCTCGCCGACCGTGGCCCGTGTTTGTTACAACACGCAACTGAACGTCGGAGGTTTCAAGCGGCAACTTTAGGTTACAATATCTCCGGATGTAATTAACATTTTACAATGAAACAAACGGCACTGATTACGTATTTGTTTATATGTTCAGATGTGCTAACAAAACTAACGTGGTTCCATTTAAAAAAACGTAGGTTTGTGTTAAAAAACATACTTCCGTGCATTTTTGTATTGTATTGTATTGTATTAAACAATTACACTAGCCCCTCTCCTCACGTTCGGTCTGTGGAATGGGTTCGTCAGTATTTGATGTGGTTTACTAAATATATCCAGCGGTAACGTTAGTTTATGCACCCTATATATATTATATATATTCCTGGAAATTGAAATAAGAACACCATGAATTCATTGTCCCAGGAAGGGGAAACTTTATTGACACATTCCTGGGGTCAGATACATCACATGATCACACTGACAGAATCACAGGCACATAGATATAGGCAACAGAGCATGCACAATGTTGGCGCTAGTACAGTGTATATCCACCTTTCGCAGCAATGCAGGCTGCTATTCTCCCATGGAGACGATCGTAGAGATGCTGGATGTAGTCCTGTGGAACGGCTTGCCATGCCATTTCCACCTGGCGCCTCAGTTGGACCAGCGTTCGTGCTGGACGTGCAGACCGCGTGAGACGACGCTTCATTCAGTCCCAAACATGCTCAATGGGGGACAGATCCGGAGATCTTGCTGGCCAGGGTAGTTGACTTACACCGTCTAGAGCACGTTGGGTGGCACGGGATACATGCGGACGTGCATTGTCCTGTTGGAACAGCAAGTTCCCTTGCCTGTCTAGGAATGGTAGAACGATGGGTTCGATGACGGTTTGGATGTACCGTGCACTATTCAGTGTCCCCTCGACGATCACCAGTGGTGTAGGGCCAGTGTAGTAGATGGCTCCCCACACCATGATGCCGGGTGTTGGCCCTGTGTGCCTCGGTCGTATGCAGTCCTGATTGTGGCGCTCACCTGCAAGGCGCCAAACACGCATACGACCATCATTGGCACCAAGGCAGAAGCGACTCTCATCGCTGAAGACGACACGTCTCCATTCGTCCCTCCATTCACGCCTGTCGCGACACCACTGGAGGCTGGCTGCACGATGTTGGGGCGTGAGCGGAAGACGGCCTAACGGTGTGCGGGACCGTAGCCCAGCTTCATGGAGACGGTTGCGAATGGTCCTCGCCGATACCCCAGGAGCAACAGTGTCCCTAATTTGCTGGGAAGTGGCGGTGCGGTCCCCTACGGCACTGCGTAGGATCCTACGGTCTTGGCGTGCATCCGTGCGTCGCTGCGGTCCGGTCCCAGGTCGACGGGCACGTCCACCTTCCGCCGACCACTGGCGACAACATCGATGTACTGTGGAGACCTCACGCCCCACGTGTTGAGCAATTCGGCGGGACGTCCATCCGGCCTCCCGCATGCCCACTATACGCCCTCGCTCAAAGTCCGTCAACTGCACATACGGTTCACGTCCACGCTGTCGCGGCATGCTACCAGTGTTAAAGACTGCGATGGAGCTCCGTATGCCACGGCAAACTGGCTGACACTGACGGCGGTGGTGCACAAATGCTGCGCAGCTAGCGCCATTCGACGGCCAACACCGCGGTTACATTTCCAGGAGTGTGTATATATGTATATATATATATATATATATATATATATATATATATATATACTACTGGCCACTAAAATTGCTATACCAAGAAGAAATTCAGATGATAAACCGGTATTCATTGGACAAATATATTATACTAGAACTGACATGTAATTACATTTTCGCCGGCCGGTGTGGCCGTGCGGTTCTAGGCGCTACAGTCTGGAACTGCGTGACCGCTACGGTCGCAGGTTCGAATCCTGCCTGGGGCATGGATGTGTGTGATGTCCTTAGGTTGGTTATGTTTAAGTAGTTCTAAGTTCTAGGGGACTGATGACCTCAGAGGTTAAGTCCCATAGTGCTCAAAGACATTTTTGTTTGCATTTTCACGCAATTTTGGTGCATAGATCCTGAGAAATTAGTACCCAGAACAACCACCTCTGGCCATAATAACGGCCTTGATACGCCTGGGCATTGAGTCAAACAGAGCTCGGATGGCGTGTACAGGTACAGCTGCCCATGCAGCTTCAACACGATACCACAGTTCATCAAGAGTAGTGACTGGCGTATTGTGTCGTGCCAGTTGCTCGGCCACCATTGACCATACGTTTTCTACTGGTGAAAGATCTGGAGAATGTGCCGGCCAGGGCAGCAGTCGATCATTTTCTGTATCCAGAAAGGGCCGTACAGGACCTGCAAATTGCGGTCGTGCATTATCCTGCTTAAGTGTAGGGTTTCGCAGGGATCGAATGAAGGGTAGAGCCACGGGTCGTAACACATCTGAAATGTAACGTCCACTGTTCAAAGTGCCGTCAATCCGAACAAGAGGAGACCAAGACGTATAACCAGTGGCACCCCACACCATTACGCCGGGTGATACGCCAGTATGGCGATGACGAATACACGCTTTCAATGTGCGTTCACCGCGATGTCGCCAAACACGGATGCGCTGCAAACAGAATTTGGATTCTTCCGAAAAAATTAGGTTTTGCCATTCGTGCACCCAAGTTAGTCGTTGAGTACAGCATCGCAGGCGCTCCTGTCTGTGATGCAACGTCATGAGTAACCGCAGCCATGGTTTCCGGGCTGATAGTCCGTGCTGCTGCAAACGTCGTCGAACTGTTCGTGCAAATGGTTGTTGTCTTGCAAACGTCCCCATCTGTTGACTCAGTGATCGAGACGTGGCTGCACGATCCGTTGCAACCATGCGGGTAAGATGCCTGTCATCTCGACTGCTAGTGATACGAGCCCGTTGGGATCCAGCACGGCGTTCCGTATTACCCTCCTGAACCCACCGATTCCATATTCTGCTAAAAGTCATTGGATCTCCATCAACGCGAGCAGCAATATCGCGATACGATAAACCGCAATCGCGATAGGCTACAATCCGACCTTTATCAAAGTCGGAAACGTGATGTTACGCATTTCTCCTCCTTACACGAGTCATCACAGCAACGTTTCACCAGGCAACGCCGGTCAACAGCTGTTTGTGTATGATAAATCGATTGGAAACTTTCCTCATGTCAGCGCGTTGTAGGTGTCGCCACCAGCGCCAACCTTGTGTGAATGCTCTGAAGAGCTAATCATTTGCATATCACAGCATCTTATTCCTGTCGGCTAAATTTCGCGTCTGTAGAACGTCATCTTCGTGGTGTAGCAATTTTAATGGCCAGTAGTGTATATATATACAGTACACGTTTCCTGTTGAAACCTACTGGAAGAAAAAAACTATATTGTCATGTGCTGTGCTATGGAAATGTGCGTTTTTGTTTTCTTCCTCACAGTCGGTTTTTACAGAAAACTAGAAACTTGTGTTTCTGGCTTCTCTGCCCACTATTGGAAAACTACTACAGAATTTGAATCGGTCGTAACTTTGTAATCCTGCCCGTTCGCTGCTTAAAATTATGCGAAATACTATCACTGGGGCCACGACCCTCATAGTTCCAGCAACTCGGAGAGGTCTCCCTCATACCCCGTATGCCAATTACCCATTCATTTTAAGGTACTACAGTTCCCAATCAAAGTTTTGTTTACGATACCAATAAACGAGGCTCATAGTCAGAGAGGGGGAAGGGAAGGCAATGCGAGGGAGGGGTTGGACAGACAGGGAAGGGGGAGGAGGAGGGGGCGGAGAGAGGGTGGAATGA
This sequence comes from Schistocerca piceifrons, assembly GCF_021461385.2. NCBI lineage: Eukaryota > Metazoa > Arthropoda > Insecta > Orthoptera > Acrididae > Schistocerca > Schistocerca piceifrons. The sequence goes on from NC_060145.1 coordinate 18,753,804, forward strand.
TGAGGAGATGGACAGAGAGGGCAGAAGAAGGAGATGTACAAAGGGAGAGAGAGGATTGGATTGTTTAGGGGAAGAGACCAAACAGCGAGGTCATCGGTCTCATCGGATTAGGGAAGGACGGGGAAGGAAGTGGGCCGTGCCCTTTCAAAGGAACCATCCTGGCATTTGCCTGGAGTGATTTAGGGAAATCACCGAAAACCTAAATCAGCATGGCCGGACGCGGGATTGAACCGTCGTTCTCCCAAATGCGAGTCCAGTGTGCTACCCACTGCGCCACCTCGCTCGGTGGAGAGTGGAGGAGAAGATGGGCAGAGAGAGGGGAGAGAAGTAGTTTAGGAGCTACATCCAGTTCCCACAGCAATTGCGAAGCATTACTGGGTTTGCTAGTAATACCGGGTGATCAAAAAGTCGGTATAAATTTGAAAACTGAATAAATCACGGAATAATGTAGATAGATAGGTACAAATTGACACACATGCTAGGAATGACATGGGGTTTTATTAGAACAAAAAAAAATACAAAAGTTCAAAAAACGTCCGACAGATGGCGCTTCATCTGATCAGAATAGCAATAATTAGCATAACAAAGCAAGACAAAGCAAAGATGATGTTCTTTGCAGAAAATGCTCAATATGTCCACCATCATCCCTCAACAATAGCCGTAGTTGAGGAATAATGTTGTGAACAGCACTGTAAAGCATGTCCGGAGTCATCGTGAGGCATTGGCGTCGGATGTTGTCTTTCAGCATCCCTAGAGATGTCGGTCGATCACGATACACATGCGACTTCAGGTAACCCCAAAGCCAATAATCGCACGGACTGAGGTTTGGGGACCTGGGAGGCCAAGCATGACGAAAGTGGCGGCTGAGCACACGATCATCACCAAACGACCCGTGCAAGAGATCTTTCACGCGTCTAGCAATACTTTTTTTTTCCTAATAAATGTGTGTCAATTTTTACCTCTCCATCTAGATTATTCCGTGGTTTATTATTTTTTCAAATTTATACTGAGTTTTTGATCACCCGATATATACAGACGTTTGGAGAGCCAGTTCAAATTATTCGGCGAGAGACATCTCTTGAGGCAGCCATTCCTATCGACGACATCGTATATCGCCTGTAAACGGGAGTTACATACAGACCTAACCAAAAATCAGTTCCCTCTCCTTTAGGCAGGCACCAAAGTCACACAAAATTTGCGAGATGGCAACATTTTCCACCGCCGTCTGAGATTATTTACTTATTGACGTTGTTGTTTAATTTCGGCTGTTACGTCATTTTGAAGCGGTAGTCGACGTGCTGGAGCACAAGTCCACAACCTGTCCAACCACCGGCACATGGCACGTAAACGTAAAACTTACGGCAAGTAGTCGCGCGTGCGTTGTGCATAAAATCGCTCTGAAGACGACAGTTGAGACGAGAACAGCTCTCTCAGTGCGGGTCAGCTGCCGTAACACAGGCTGTCCCGACAATGGCAATCGTGTAATACACAAACTGCTGGCCTTGTTATTTGATAGACCATTGCCGGTACTGCGTTACTGTGGAGCTAGTAAAGAGCGCAGGTTCACAGCTATGTACAGGCCACTAATCTTTAATGAAATAATTTGTTTCTTTTTGTCAAAAACAAAACGTTTCGGCTACAGCGACTTAGCAGCAGTTTTCCCATCAACATCGCAGCGTTTTGTGTTGGTGCACTTACACAGAATTGGGTACAACTGTTTGGTGCCTGAACTGAAATCGATGGATGTGACCACTCCTATACAATGAAGACTTTAATTCCATTACATATGACTGGGACGCTGTAGAGTCGAAGATTTTCGCCCTCACGCCGCCGCGGCGGTCCGCTGCAAATCTCCAGAGGCAGATCCGTCCCCAGTGGCAGGAATTACCGCAAACCACGCTGGACAGCCCGAGCAGAACCACCGTACAGGGAGCCGTTGGTGGCTGCCCAACCGCCGCCATCCGAGCGCACCAGTCCCTCAGCCGATAAGGCCCTACACGCAAACGGCGGCGACTTCGACACACTGGTGGTTTTGCGCTATACCTTATAGTATCCTCGTCACAAAACTCAGCGACAGTTCCCGTGCAGTATCACGCGACTCAAAGACTCATTACCTCACAGATATTAGTGTAATATTGGCGCAGTAAACCAATGATGTCTTTTCCTTTGTCGACAAGTCTCAAAAAGCGACGACGTAGTTGGTTTGTACTTGAAGTGCCGGCCGCTGTGACCGAGCCGTTGAGTCCGGAACCGCGCGACCGCTACGGTTGCAGGTTCGAATCCTGCCTCGGGCATGGATGTGTGTGATGTCCTTAGGTTAGTTAGGTTTACGTAGTTCTATGTCTAGGGGACGGATGACCTCCGATGTTAAGTCCCATAGTTATTAGAGCCATTTGAACCATTTTGAAGTAAACTACTATGTTGAAAACGGTTATCCTTTAGCACACGGGCTACCAAACACTCCTGTTGTTGACAAGAGCCAGATGCTATCACTAGATGTCACCAATTTATACACAAACATCCCGATGGATGAAGCAGTGGATGTTATTAAACACAATCTCATGAAACACAAAAAGCCATCAGTAGATGGTATAGTTCAATTCACTGATTTGTTTGAACTGGCAGTTAATTACAAATATTTCACTGTCAGTAAGAAAGTATACAGACAACCAAATGATCTAGCAATGGGGTACATCATATCGGGGACCATAGCTAACATATCCATTAACCACGTTGAGCAATAATTATTCAGTAGCAACAGTCCATACAGAGATGACATTAAGTCCGCAGCTCGTGGTCGTGCGGTAGCGTTCTCGCTTCCCACTCCCGGGTTCCCGGGTTCGATTCCCGGCGGGGTCAGAGATTTTCTCTGCCTCGTGATGACTGGGTGTTGTGTGATGTCCTTAGGTTACTTAGGTTCAAGTAGTTCTAAGTTTTAGGGGACTGATGACCATAGATGTTAAGTCCCATAGTGCTCAGAGCCATTTGAACCATTTTTTTTAGATGACGTTAAGCTTTACAAAATATGTGGATTACACACTACCAATAACACAGCGGGGAAAGTAAACAAGATCTTGAGGCAATAATTCAACCCTTCAAAAGCATGCACAAGAACAATCAGTTTACTTGTGAATATGAAAGTCATAATTCAATAAACTTTTTGCTCCTTACCATTACCAGAAGAAACAGTGAACACAATCTTAGTTTTTACAGAGAAGCAGCAACTACAGCTGTAAAACATCCATGCTTCTTCAGGCCATCGGCACACATACAAATTAGCAACTTAGAGATCATGTTGCGCAGGGCTTCAGATCAGAACACGTGTGGATGTTCCCTTGCTAATCCCTGTCCTTTAGGTAGCCCTACAATCAGAAATCACAGGGAGTGAGATCAGGTGATCACGCTGGCCAACGATTTGGAACCGATCGGCTGATAATTCAATCATTTCCAAATGTGTTTCCGAGAAGCAAGTAAACTTCACAAGCGATGCGCAGTGGAGCCCCATCTGCATAAGAACTGTTGAGTTCAATGCATCTCTCTCTTGTAGGGCGGGTACGACATCCTGGCGAAGCATGTCGCAGCCGTCACGCTGCACTTCTTTGGTCCTTGAGCGCCAACGATGGACGTAGCCGTGAAGCCACACCCTACGGTCACACGTTCAGCACACAGAGGAACTTCACGCACAGTGGCTGGAGGTGAAGATCCCCACACTCGGAAATTCTGTGTTCACTTCACCCGTCAGAGGAAAATGAGTTTCGTCTGTCCATAGGATGGCCCAGGGCCAGCCCTCGTCAATTTCAATCCTTGTAAGAAAGTGGAGAGTGAAGTCAATAAATCGTTGTGCGTCCTGTGGCGCTAGCTGCTGTACGATATGGATCTTGTACGGATACCATTTGAGGAAGTTTCAAAGCACCACCCGTACAGTGGACCACAGGATGTTCAACTGTCGTGACACAGCATGTGTACTGCCCTGACGATCGGGAATTGTGCGCAGCGTTGTCTGCACTGGCAACAGCGATCTCACCAACCACCTGTGGTGCAACTGGTCAGCGGCCTCTTCCCGGAACGACGTCCAGTTCTCCAGTTGATTCGCACTTCATCATGATCCGCACAGCAGGTGGAGAAAGAGGACCCTTCTGTAACCCTTTCCGTGGCCGATATTCTCTAAGTGGAGCTGCAGCATTACTATTGTTTTGGTAATAGAAAAAAATGGTTCAAATGGATCTAAGGACTGTGGGACTTCCCCCCCCCTCCCCCCTGAGGGGGCCACAGTCCTTTTGTGGGTACGTGTGTGGCGCGCGGACCCCAAGCTATTGCAGCCTCCTTTCCTTTCCTTTAACGGCTACTTTACCATCCCTGTTTCCATCTCCTTTTCGGCGTTTTTGGGCCGTTTGAGGTTTGACCCCCATTTCCAAAAAATTTCTGCTCAGTGTGAGCCATTTGGGGATGAACTCTGTATCTAGCTTCCATGGTGCAGGTTCCCCTCCCCTCCCCTCCCCACCCCTTTCCCTTTGCACCCTGGCCCGCCTCCAGCTAGGTCACCATCACGGTAGTCCAGCCGTGTGGTGGGGCTTTTAAGTACCCACTTGGCTGAGCCCCATGAAACCACAGGGATCACACTGCTAGTACCTGAGCTGTTAACGCCTTGTGTATGCCCAGGAGTCGATGCTCATTGTTTTGGGGCACCAGAACTCCCAGCAATGGCCGCCATGCCAGACGACCCTTACTGTTGCTGGGTGGTGCCCACGGGTCGAGCCCCTGATCGGAGTGGGTGGTCCTAGGGAGGATGCCTTGCACATGAAGCGACAAAAACTTCACCATCCTGGCCATTCTGTGACTTTCTCTAAGAGTGGTAGTAGACGTGACACTCCTTCTTCCGATCCTTCGGCCTTCCTCCTCCCCCCCCCCCCCGGCCACCCCCTGGGAGGAGGGGCAAGCTCGCCAGCTTGGGTTGAAACCTTTCCCTCGGTACCTGGTTTGTACCAGGATGGATGGCGGTAGTTTTGCCACAAACAAGCCTTTGTTTTTCGTGGAGACCATTGAAAATAAGTATGGCGAAGTTGAATCGACGAGTAAAATGCGGTCTGGTGCTTTGCTCATCAAGACATCTTCTGGTGCCCAATCTGACGCCCTGCATGCTTGTGACTGTCTCGGTCACGTCCCAGTCTCCGTCACGCCCCACCAATCTTTGAACTCACTACAGGGCATTATTTTCCACTGAGGTCTTCTTCTGCAAGCTGATGAGGAGCTCTGTGCTAACCTCGAGCGGCGAGGGGTTCGTTTTATCTGCCGTGTGCAGCGAGGCCCTCCAAACAATCGCATTGCTATGAGGGTCTTTATTCTGGCCTCCATGGGGGATGTCCTCCCATAGAGGGTCAAGGTAATGGTTTATCACTGTGATGTAAAACCTTATATTCCACCACCGATGAGATGTTTTGAATGCTTAAGGTTTGGACACATGTCTTCCCGCTGCACCACTGATCCCCTCTGTGGCGACTGTGGGGGGCCCCCTCCATGAGGGGAGTGCCTGTGCTCCCCTGCCAATGTGTGTAAATTGTAATGGACAGCATTCTCCATGCTTGCCTACATGCCCAATGTTTGTGAAAGAAAGGATGATTCAAGAGTACAAAACCTTAGATCGGCTACATACACTGAGGCTCATCAAAAATATGACCCACTCCATCCCATGTTTATGACCTCTACTTTTGCTTCAATTACGTCCATTCCCCCTCCGACCCCCTCCTCTCCCCAGCCCCACCCCATTCACCCCATGCCTTCAGCCTCCTCCCTCTCCCCCTCCCCCTCCCTGTCAGTACCCATACCCACCTCTTTAGGTGCTGTTCCCCCTCCCCTACCAGAGAAGTGCTCCCCTCCTTCATTGGTCGCTGGTACTGGAGCTCCCTCCTCAGACTCCTCTTCCTCGCACTCCCCTGAAACGCGATCAGCTGCTCAACATTGTCAGCGTTATCTGCCACTGGTGGGTGCCAAGATTGGCCAGTGTAATTCTGTGCCTGCCCTCGCTGAAGTCTGCCCTTCTCTTCCTTCCCAAGAGAAGAAGCAGAAATGCAGGAACAAGGGCAAGGCCCCTCTGGTCCCCCTGAGGTTCGGCCTTCCCCTCCTACAGTCAATGAACCAACAGAGTACGACCCCACCTATATGGATATTACCCCATCCTTACTGGTGACGGATAGTGAAGTGGTGGCATGACCGATTCTGATCCAATCACTTCCACTTTGGACTCCGGCTTGAGAATCCTCCAGTGGAACTGTAATGGATATTTTCGTTGCAGCCCCTCCCAAGTGGGCCCTATCTAAGGCTGATTTGGGTGCCTTCTCCTCTGTTCCCACCCCCCCCCCTGTATTACCACACGACAGTGTTGATGAATCTACTCAGGCTTTGACTACTGCCATCCTTTCAGCAGCTGTTTCCGCAATCCATTTTCCCTCAGGTTCCCCACACCGGAAGATGGTCCCGTGGTGAACTCCAGAAATTGCTGCAGCCATAAAAGACCGCCGCCATGCTCTTCAACACTTCAAGGTTCACCCTTCTACTGCTCTTCTTCTGCTCTTTAAATGACTCTGCACTTGGGCCCGCTACCGAATCAAATTTCAGAAACGGATTTGCCGGGAACAGTATGTAGCTGCATTAGGACCCCACACCCCCTCTTCACAAGTCTGGGTGAAACTCTGGCGAATTTTTGGCCACTGTCCTCCCACTGGGGTTGCAGGAATTTCTGTACATGGTGTTGTCGTTACCAATCAGGACTTTGTGGCAGAAAATTTCGCTCAACACTTTGCTCAAGCTTCGGCATCGGATCAGTATCCACTCATGCTCCTTCTCCTGAAAGAGCATTCAGAACGACTGCCTTTGCCTTTTGTTTCTCGCTGCTTGGAGCTCTATAATGCCCCATTTAGCGAGTGGGAATTTGCCAGCGCCCTCGCCCTTTGTCCTGACATGGCTCCTGGACCGGATCGGATATATAACCAAATGCTCCAACACTTATCGGTGGCTGGCCACCATAGTATACTGACCCTCTTCAACCGTCTGTGTGGTTAGGGAGTATTTCCTACCCAGTGGCGGGAAAGCATTGTTGTTCCAGTGTTGAAGCCAGGGAAGCTGCCTCTTCAGTTGGATAGCTACCGTCCCATTAGCGTCACCAACACCCTCTGCAAGCTCCTTGAATGCATGGTGAGACGGCCACTGTTGTGGATCCTTGATTCCCGAGACCTTTTGTCATTGATTCAAAGTGGTTTCCGCTGTGGCCGCTCTATGATGGATAACTTGGTGCACCTAGAGTCTGCTATCTGGTCAGCTTTTGCCCATCGGCAACACCACCATACAGTCTTCTTTGATCTGCATAAAGCCTGTGACACCATCTGGCGCCACCACATCCTCACCACCCTTCACGAATGCAGCCTTCGTGGGGCTCTGCCCGTTTTTATCCAAAATTTTCTTTCTTGTCGCTCTTTTCGGATCCATGTGGGCTACTGCTACAGCTCTCCGTATCTGCAAGAAAATGGGGTTCCACAGGGTTCCATGCTGAGCGTCCCTCTCTTTCTTATACCCATTAATGGTCTAGTGACAGCTGTTGGGCCAACAGTATCCTTCTCTTTGTATGTTGACGATTTTTGTATCTACTGCAATGGGCACTGCAGAACGCCGTCTACAGGGGGCAATCTGTCGGGCCCACTCATGGGCTCTCTCCCATGGCTTTCAGTTTTCGTCAGCCAAGACTTGTGTCATACATTTCTGCCATCGACGTACAGGCCATCCCCATCCAGAACTGTTCCTCGACGGCCAGCCCCTCGAGGTGGTGGATACCCATCGCTTCTTGGGTCTGGTCTTCGATGCCCAGTTGACATGGCTCCCTCACCTTCGCCAGCTGAAGAGGACGTTCTGGTCCCATCTCAATGTTCTTAGCCGTCTGTGCAATACCACCTGGGGTGCAGACCACTCTGTTCTCTTGCGATTGTATCAAGCGTTGGTCCAGTCTCGTTTAGACTATGGAAGTCCTTCCTAAGGTTCTGTGTCACCTTCGAGACTGCAGATACTAGACCCTATCCACCGTTGTGGGGTCCGACTTGTGACTGGTGCCTTCCAGACTAGCCCCATACCTAGTCTTCTTGCAGAGGCGGGGATTCCGCCACTGTGAGTTTTGCGTCAGCAACAGCTGATATCTTATGCACTCCACATTCGCTGCACCCCAAAGCACACTAATTATGGTCTCCTTTATCCAGACACGGAGAACACCCTGCCGCAGCGGCGGCCACTATGTGGGCTTACCATGGATGTCCGCATTCAGTCGCTCTTTTATGAGCTCCAGCAATTTATCACCTCTCTTCTCTGCTCATGCATGTACCCCTTCGTGGTGCGTCTCTCGGCCGCAACTCTGTCTTGATGTCTCAATCGATTCAAAGGATTCTATCCCTCCGATGGCTGTTCATCACCAGTTCTATTGTCTCCTCAGCTCCCTTCAGGGCTCAGAAGTGATCTATTCTTATGGCTCCATGTTTGCTTGCTTAACTGGTTTTGCTTGCAGCTATGCGCAACGCACGGAAATTCACTCCTTGCCAGATGGCTGTAGTGTTTTTGCTGCAGAATTGGTAGCCATCTTGCACACACTGGACCATATCCGATCCTGCTCAGGACTATCCTCCACTATCTGTAGTGACTCATTGAGTGGTTTGCACGCTATCGGCCAGTGCTTCCCTCCCACAATGTGGATGCTTGGTGGTTTTCATTTGGACCCCAGGCCATGTTGTTATTCCTGGCAATGAACTTGCCGATCGACTGGCTAAATTAGCTACTACTAGGCCATCTCTCGCTATTGGCATTCCAGAAATAGACCTTCGCTCGGCATTACGTCATCAGGTTTTGGGCCTTTGGGATGCAGAATGCAGCACTCTTTCCTTGCCAAACAAGCTCAGGGCAATTAAGGATTCTACAGCTCCCTACGACGGACTTTTAGCTTTCCAGAATCGCTACCCCTGGTGTTGGATGACGATGCCTCAGCGGCGGATCTCGTTTTACGTTTTATTCGTGATGGGGTTTTTTTATCGCTTTATTTAAGTGAGGGGCCTTCCACCTTATCGGTGAGTGGAGGGGATGACAGGCTTTCATGCTCCCCCCTTCATCCCTGACTGGATTGGGTTCAACTGGGCTTGGTGGTTCACCCCGGCCCTCTGCCTTCCCACTCCTATCCTCGTGGGGTCTTTTATGTCCTGAGCGCCTCTCTTGTCTCCTTCTTCCTTCACGCGCCTGTCATTAGTCACTTTCTTTCCCTCACCTTTTCTTCCACCCTTTTCCTTCCTCCCCTGTCAATAGTTTATCATTTTATGGACATTGTAGTTCCTTCTTTTAATTTGGGATTTTATAGGTTTTAGTTAATCTCAGGTCAGAGGGACTGATGACCGCGTAGTTTGGTCCCTTCCCCAACCAACCAACTATGGGACTTAACATCTGACGTCATCAGTCCCATGGACTTAGAACTACTTAAACCTAATTAACCTAAGGACATCACACACATCCATGCCCGAGGCAGGATTCGAACCTGTGACCGTAGCAGCAGCGCGGTTCTGGACTGAATTTGATAATAGAGCTTCACCAATAATGGTGTGCTCCTTTTGTCCCAGCTCATGTTGACACAGCAACAAGTGCACTGCGACTGGTCAGGTGTGTGAGACTACGAGCCAAGATGACTGATCACCGCACCTGTTGGCCATAGTTGGGATTGGACTGTGGCGCTGTGACGCATAGAAATCATGCACCCCATACTCTGGTCATTAATGCTACCGAGGTTGGTACTCATATGGTAATGACTTCCCGTGTTATAACGTGTTAAATAGGGAAACTTTAATTATAACCACCCTGTACATCACATCTGCCGATTTCCGTCCCATTCGGATAATTGTTTTACTGGTCTTAGAGAGTATATCCACCGGTGTACGTAATTTCAGTCTACATTAAAAAATTCTCTTGTGTTGCGCTGGTGCAAAACGCAGTTCAGGCGAAACTAAATTTTATCATTGGTAATCAAAAGCCGTTAGCAAGTAAAGTTAATTGGAAGTTAATGTAAAAATTACAAAATCCTTAAAGGGGCGGCAGTGGATTTATCTATTGTACACATCGTTCTTGCTGCTGGTTTCTGCTGAATAAATACCTTACTTAACTTAAATGCATCGTCACAGAAGGTAATGGTGGTGAAAATGTGCATAAAAACATACAATCTTTGTCTTTGGGTCAACATAGTGAAAGTAAAAGAAGTATTTATTTTGATTAGTTTATGTACGTGCTGCCTCAATTTTAACTTGTCATGCAACTGGACTGCAAAGAATTTTACATGTGGTGTTTCATTCAGTGTGTAACCATTAATATCTGCTGATATCGCTAACGAATTATTTTGTTTGTTTGAAATTGCACAATACGAGCCTCTGTAAGATTAAAACTTAAATTGTTTGCTCAGAACCAGTTGCAGTCCTGTTCAGCTGTCACCTGAGCTGTGTCTGCTAAGGCTTGAGTCTTTGAGCAGTACACCTGCAACTAGAAAACATTACAATTTCTGAACCGACCTTTAGAACCACCTACTTCACATGTAATTGTAAGTTTTGTTGATTGGTGATATCAGAATGAGGATACTAGATAGGAAGTGCAGGCTGCTAACAACAACGTCGACACCTCCCCCTGTGTGTGTTGGGTGAACGTAATCGCAACCAGACAACAGCTGACAACACGTGCTAGCGAGAGGGGTAGCTCACATCTGCCTCACATTCTCGAGGCCAGCGGTCCAGTGCACTGGGGTAGGGACAGAGTTGGGCAATGCTGATTTAGCCTCCCTCTCTAATGATCCTCTTATCGACGGATCGCTCAGCCTTAAGCTTTGTGTCCCTTTCTTCCGTTTTTACGCCGTGTTCTGTAACATGAACTAGACAAACACTTGCTTTAAACATTCGTGCGCTGACAGGTGTAACCTTTTACTGAAAAGTGCATCAAATTACACCACAAGTTAATTACGCTGCCTAAACACGTCATTAACGCCTGCTGTTTCAAATCTCATATTCAGTTACGAAGGTAATTAACATCACAGCGTAAATTAAACGAAATAATTGTACACAGGACCCCACAGTAGTCGAGACAGCTAACACATGGTAGCGCAGTATGGTATCATAGTGATGGAAGGGTATTTCATCGCCTGAACCTCTCCAGCAAAGGGAGTGAGAACTTAGAGCGAACAGCAGCTAAGGAACTAACAATTTTTTGCTTAATTTTCGGGGTACAGCTGAGCCTCAAAAAGTAGAGATATATTGTAACCTCCCCCCTCACTTATCGACCTTAATGACAGTGAAAAATTAAACCGCGTGTACCTAATGGAAATTTGGGAAAAGCAATCGTCACCGAAGTTAATCTATCGGTAAAGAGGGAGGAAAGGGTTACATCTAAATGAAAGGGAAAATGCAAATGAAACTGGTGGAAATTAATTTTGAAAAGGGGTAAAGTTAATAAAGAAAGTAAATGTGCGGCCGTTACGTTAACAATTAACTAGCGGTAATTAGATATTTGAGATTTGGGGGAAATCACGGTCGCCAGTCCTAAGGACAATTACTATAGTAACTGAAAAAGAAAGGTTATTACACATACAATTAACACTAGAAGCGTGGCAACTGAAGGTTGACACGTGTAGTGTGAAATCTGAAAGTATGTCAGAAGTAATAAATTTCGCTACACTCTGACTTAATTTAGCAAAAGAATTAATAAAACCGGAAAATCGAAAGTTAATTTAGTGACTGAAGTTAATAGTGAGCTTTCTTTCTGAAGCACATCGAAATCCAGTAAAATACGATTAGTCTTGGACTACCTCAACAATCATTTCAAAAGCAACTTGACTCTACGCAATTTAGAAACAAGAGATTTAACTTTGAACTTGAATTAAATGATTCTGAACTATTAACAATAGTAAAATTTAGTACGTACCAAGCTGAGCTGCAGTCACAGGTAAGCTAAAATATGCTAACAAAACTCGCACTCTAAATTTGTGCTCGTGTAACCTAAATATTGTAGCCAGCTACTGAACTTTGAAATTAAAGCAGTGAAATCTAATTATATTATTTTAATGCTGGCGTTTGAATTTCAACGACACTCGGGTTCATTTCGGAAAAGGAAGGGACCCTGCTTGGCTATGCAATTGGGACAATGAGCAACAAAGGTTCATGCTGAGTTGCTGTAATTTTGCGAGGCAAATGGAACAATTTGAAAAGCTGAGGTCTGCCATACAGTTCTGAAACTTTACGTGCTTTTAGTCTTCCTTGTTGGTTGATTGAAGGTTTGAAGCCGTCGATCGAGGAGGTGGCGACAGTCACTCATTGTCGGCCGTCGCTGCTGCAGAAGCTGGATGTTGGCGCGCCTTCTTCTCGACACGGTCACCAGACGAAACGGGCTCTTGATGTGCGCCAGCTAATGCTTCCCGTCCGCGACACCATGTCAGAAACTATAATCGCGAGTCGAGCGCAATTACATGCTGCCAAACCCCGAAAGCGCGGCAACTCGCGGGAGCGTCACACAACACACCTGCTCCACTCGCTACTCCAGCCAGACTCTCACTGCTCTGCCCGCGCTCCACGCGGCAGAGTTCACACTCCCAAAGATCCTACACACTTTGATTCGTCACACGACCTATCGACGTAATCGTTCGATAGCAGTTTTCCCTAGGCAAGACCCAGCGTAAAAATACAAATAATATTTACGAAACAAACCAATTATACATCGACATAAGTGCATAAATATATATATATCCAAACAGTAAAGCAATTACAATATATAAAGAGACAGAAATGTCATATCTTGAGGTAACAAAACAAGGAAAAAAATAATAGTACAATAGATGGAAATAGGAGGATATGCATTTCCGGCGTTACAATATGATACCGCTGGTACCTGCTGGAATTCCGCAAGAGTGCGTTATGTGATATCGTTCGTTGCGTGTCGTTGTAAGCCTAGGTCTGCTTTAGGACGACGTCGCTACTACACACATAAAACGTTAGCCAACTTCAGTAAAACACTTCAGCATATCATACTTAAGGGGATCACACCCTGCCTATCTAACCCATGTTAATTTAGGCAAGTATTTGACCCATTTCTGAAAAAGCTGTTTGATACAGGACCTTAATATTTTTACTGTATGTTACATGATACTAATAGAGTCAACTGTACTAAAATCTACTTTATACATTTTTTAGTTTTTAAGAAATACTTTTTAAATTTATTAACGAACTTCCTAATGAGGGAATATTAATGAATGTAGTACCAGAGGTGGCTTTTTATGTTATACAGAGTCTCTGAAAATTTCATTCATTTACCTATGATAGTTTCTCATATTATGGGGCATATGTACTGAAAATTTGAGTTTGCGGAAAATTGACTTTATAGAAAAAGCTTTTGAAATTTGTTACTTACAGTTAATTCACCTTTCTGGGTGTTTGTCTAGCTTTCTTGGTCATATTAGATGCAGACCTGGCTGCATCGGATATCCTCATTTTATTGCAACGCTGCAGATCATATTTTCACCAGGATTAATTCCCAGCTTTTTCAGTACCCAACACGTTCCAATTTACCACAATTGAATGTAATAACAGCATCATGAACTCCTAGTTTCATTGTATGCATGCCTACAAATAGTTTTAGGAAGGCGGTTCCAAATTATGCTGTTGAAACATTGATTTGGGTTCTGTGTCTGCCCATGCAGACATTTCCTTAGAAGGTCAGGGTCATCCAAGTCTCTGAAAATAGGTTTAGTTGCTGTAATAACAGCAGCAGGAAGAGAGTGCTGGTGAGAATAAGATTCTCCAGTTGCCTGAGCCCTATTGTATTTGCACCACGAATTTTCTCCTGGTGGACACAATCCATGACGTGGCTTATCATCAGTAGAGGAGTTATGGAAGAATATGGCCCAAACATCTCTCTTCATTGCCTCCAGATTTTCTTTATTTCTCCTTATTGCCTGCTCATAGTATACCTGCAAGTTTTCTATTTCAGTTTTAGTTAGCCGACCCTGTCAAGTCAACAATTTTCCACCTTCTAATTTTTTTCCTCTCATATCAACAGTTAGTTTTCTCACCCTTGTTCCCAAACATTTTTGAACATAGCCTACACATTCTGGTTTGCTAATAATGGCATCTCCATATGGCTTAGAGTTCACCACATTGTTGTATGCCTTACTGTCACCATCGCCCAAATATTTGGTGTGTTTTTACGAAGCGATGAAATATTTGTTGTACTCCATGAACTTGTACTACACCACTTGTTCCTCTAAAATTAGCCACACAGTTGTGTTCTTTATTTTCACTGACTTCACAACATTTGCAATATTTAGACATTATCTCCACATCTAACACTTTACCGGTGTCTACGCTTGTGGCAGTCACTAGTCCATTAAGAGAAGTATGTCCTCTTTTCTGCCAACTTCCATCAAGTGGAATTGCAATATCGGAACATCCATAATTTTCTTCCACTGTTTCCCTAGCAGCCAGTTTCATGCTTTCCTCACTGACCGCACATACAGCTTTCTCTAATATTGCAGTCAGTTTTTCAAATTTATTTGGTGGTTGATTAGCCGGCCGAAGTGGCCGAGCGGTTCTAGGCGCTACAGTCTGGAACCGGGCGACCGCTACGGTCGCAGGTTCGAATCCTGCCTCGGACATGGATGTGTGTGATGTCCTTAGGTTAGTTAGGTTTAAGTAGTTCTAAGTTCTAGGGGACTGATGACCTTAGAAGTTAAGTCCCATAGTCCTCAGAGCCATTTGAACCATTTTTTTTGGTGATTGATGTAAGTTCATCAATGAACAAAACATCCCCCCTGCAGCCATGGCCTTGCCAAAGGATCGTAAGGCATAAACTAATCTAGTATTGATTTCATATGGGCCACCTGAATCTGGTTTTGAAGAACTCATAAATGAAATCACAGCTGAGTATTTGGTGCAAATTAAATCCAAAGCAATTGCTAGGCCTTCTCTCCCACTGGCGCTCTCACAAAGTTTCACACTCTGACTCACTACACTGTCTACATTGTACAAATTTAGAAATTACATCTGATAATATTCTCAAATTTATAATAATGTTACTGCACCCCTTGTCACTTACAGTAAATTCGTTATAACTCTCTTGAAATGGTGAGAGCTTTGATGATGCACTTGTTGAAGAATTACAATTAGAAACATCGTTGTCAAGCGACATAACCTCTTGTACAGAAAGCTTTCTAAACTTGTTCCCTCTAAATTGTCGTTTCTTGAAAACACCTTTACGTTTCGTCATCTTCAATAAACGCAACAAAACACACGTAAACAAGCACTGCAAACGTAAGTACAACAACTACTCGCAATCACACTTGACAAAAACTAACCGCGTGTTTGAAAGCGTGTTGTTTACAAACAGCAGAAACCAATGAATACCGACCGTTGCATTCCAAGGACAGCCAACACACTCGGGAGTAGAAAAAAAAATCCCTAAAGTGCAATGTAGGGGATATAAAGACCTAAAATATATGCAGAAAAGAGGATGACAGGAAAATGGGCGTTGCACATAAACACACCACGTGGTAGGAAAATGCTCGAAACAATTTTTTTTCAGCAAAATCCTTTTCAGAGTACTTAAATAAAACCTTAATCTATGGAAATATGATGAAAAACGAAAATCGATTTTTTTTTAGACCTGAACCACGGTGTGGTCCCCTTATCTTGGACGCAATCCATCGGCACTGCGCTCTGACGTCAGTAGTCCTCCAGCAGCGCCGGCATACGGAACCTCTTGAGGGCGTGTATTCGCTGACGCCTCTCATTCGTGGCTGCGACTGGCAACGACAGTCTTTTGCTTCTTGTTCCGTCGTGAGGTACTAAATTTAGTTTGGCACCTCGCCCTTCGCACAACACCACGACATTTAGTTCACTTCTGTCTCCCATTAATTCAAATTTTGCTGTTTCTGTTGTTGTAGTTGTTGTTGTCGACGTCTTCAGTCCTAAGATTGCTGATACGCAGCTTTTGAAGCTAGTCTGCCTTGTGCAAGCCTCTTCATCTCTGCGACCTAGGTTTATACCCGCTCACTATATTCATATCTTGGTCTCCTCCTGTAGTTTCCACTCCACGCGCTTTCCTCCATTACCAAACCGACGAAACCTTGCAGCTCCAGGACATGTGCCATCAACCGACTTAGCTGCTTAATCTTTGACATTCTTCTCCACACATTTCATAATCTTCTACTCCCTTCTCGTCTCGACCTTTATCGTCTGCATTTCGCTTCCGAACAAGGCTACCCTACAGACAAAAACATTTAGGAAAAACATCCTGACACACAAGTTTTTATTCAATATTGACAAATTTATCTTTTTCAGAAACGCTTTGTAACACTATTAACAATACTACCTATAATGATCGTATCTACACCACTGGCCATTAAAATTGCTGCACCAAGAAGAAATGCAGATGATAAACGGGTATTCATTGGACAAATTTATTATAATAGAAGTGACATGTGATTACATTTTCACGCAATTTGGGCTCATAGATCCTGAGAAATCAGTGCCCAGAACAACCACCTCTGGCCGTAATAACGGCCTTGATACGCCTTGGCATTGAGTCAAATAGAGCTCGGATGGCGTGTACAGGTACAGCTGCCCATGCAACTTCAACACGATACCACAGTTCATCAAGAGTAGTGACTGGCGTATTGTGACGAGCCAGACGTTCTCAATTGGTGAGATCTGGCGAATGTGCTGGCCAGGGCAGCAGGCGAACGCTTTCTGTATCCCGAAAGGCCCGTACAGGACCTGCAACATGCGGTCGTGCATTATCCTGCTGAAATGTAGGGTTTCGCAGGGATCGAATGAAGGGTAGAGCCACGGGTCCTAACACATCTGAAATGTAACGTCCACTGTGCAAAGTGCCGTCAGTGCGAACAAGATGTGACCGAGACGTGTAACCAATGGCACCCCGTACCATCACGCCGTGTGATACGTCAGTATGGCGATGACGAATACACGCTTCCAATGTGCGTTCACTGCGATGTCGCCAAACACGGATGCGACCATCATGATGCTGTAAACAGAACCTGGATTCAGCCAAAAAATGACGTTTTGACATTCGTGCACCCAGGTTCGTCGTTGAGTACACCATCGCAGGCGCTCCTGTCTGTGATGCAGCGTCGAGGGTAACCGCAGCCACGGTCTCCGAGCTGATAGTCCATGCTGCTGCAAACGTCGTCGAACTGTTCGTGCAGATGGTTGTCGTCTTGCAAACGCCCCGTCTGTTGACTCAGGGATCGAGACGTGGCTGCACGATCCGTTACAGCTATGCGGATAAGATGCCTGTCATCTCGACTGCTAGTGATACGAGGCCGTTGGGATCCAGCACGGCGTTCCGTATTACCCTCACGAACCCACCGATTCCATATTCTGCTAACAGTCATTGGATCTCGACCAACACGAGCAGCAATGTCGCGATACGATAAACCGCAATCGCGATAGGCTACAATCCGACCTTTATCAAAGTCGGAAACGTGATGGTGTGCATTTCTCCTCCTTACACGAGGCATCACAACAACGTTTCACCAGGCAACGCCGGTCAACTGCTGTTTGTGTATGAGAAATCGGTTGGAAACTTTCCTCATGTCAACAGGTTGTAGGCGTCGCCACCGGCGCCAACCTTGTGTGAATGCTCTGAAAAGCTAATCATTTGCGTATCTCAGCATCGTCTTCGCTTCGGTTAAATTTCGCGTCTGTAGCACGTCATCTTCGTGGTGTAGCAATTTTAATGGCGAGTAGTGTAACTTCTTTGTTTTTATTTAATGTGATTTCTGTACAGCTATGCTCTTTGATGTGCCATCCATGTAACTGTTTCACTGATTATTTATGAAAATTTATATAATTGTAATTGATCTGTGGACGCAATGTCAAAATTAACGCACTTTAAAACAGTGAAAGTGTTTTTTACTGGTTCGTGCATAGGGGAAGTAGGTTTGCAATCGTGTAAAACTTGGAGGAGAGTCCCTCCGCAACGGGACTGGCCAGGGCTAGCCCTAGGGGGGAACAGAAAAGGCGCATCCGGCGGTCGAACTGCAAGGCTGCCGCGTGGGTGGGGTCAGTCGGTGGCTGGCAGGCAAAGGGTGCGCACCCTGTGATCTGGAAGAGGCGAGAGGAACCACGAGAATATATAATGTAGCCACAGATGCGGAAGTAATGCGGCTGTACTATTAAAATCCGCGCTAAGAAGAGAACACTCAGAGTTCGTCGTGCTGGAAGAGCCATGGATACTTTTGCCGCTCTTCTTTGAATAGCACAGGAGATGGGATGTGCCACCACCTCCGTCTCAAAGTATGAGTTGAGTACTGTATGACTGCACGGACCAATTATGTGGTTTCGTTTTCAATAGCAATTTTGTGTTCTGTAAACTTTGTGTTGAGTTCAGCCATTGTATTTGGTGCTTAGTCATTTACCTTGACAGGGTGCTATCCCAAGCGCTAGGAGGAATCAGTGTGTACTGTTTTACTGAACTGAAAAGCAAATTATTTTCCTTAACGAAAGTTAACAGACTTTGTGGAGTTGTAAAATATATGATTATTTAGTGAGCGTGCGGTAGCGTTCTCGCTTCCCACGCGCGGGTTCCTGGGTTCGATTCCCGGCGGGGTCAGGGATTTTCTCTGCCTCGTGATGGCTGGGTGTTGTGTGCTGTCCTTAGGTTAGTTAGGTTTAAGTAGTTCTAAGTTCTAGGGGACTGATGACCATAGATGTTAAGTCCCATAGTGCTCAGAGCCATTTGAACCATTTAGTGAGCGTAAGTTTTGAAATACTGCATGTAATTTTCACGAATGGGCAGTTAAAATATTCGTTTCAAAGCTCTTTTTTAATTGAAATAATAGTGTTTACAATTTCATGCGGAATGTAATTGTTCTCTATTTTGTGTTATGACTACCGTGATCAGCCACGATCTGAATCTACCGACAACTTATTTTCTGGGTCCCCATACTGGCTGTTGAGCCATATTTAAATGTCTTATTACAACAGCAGTCAAAAATAAGCAACTGGTTACACTTATTCAAACTGCACTAGATCCAGGTGCCACATATTCCATTTGAGCTAAATAATAGAAGGCAGTGAATACTCCTTGAGAGTGCAAATAATAATCAGTGCAAAAGATACAATTGCCTCATAACTATTTCAGTAGCAGTAATTATGTATAACTAAACAGGCAAAGTAATCTCTGGACCATGTCAGTAGGACTCCACCGTTAATAATCATTTACATATAATTATCATTCTCTTCCTACTATAATGTACAGATAGTGTTACTAAGAGCCAGTTGTTGCCTAAACGCCGCGCGGGAGTAGCCGAGCGGTCTATGGTGCTGCAGTCATGGACTGTGCGGCTGGTCCCGGCGGAGGTTCGAATCGTCCCTCGGGAATGGGTGTGTGTGTTGGTCCTGAGGATAATTTAGGTTAAGGGGTGTGTAAGTTTAGGGACTGATGACGTTAGCAGTTAAGTCCCATACGATTTCACACACATTTGAACACTTTTTTGTTGCCTAAACACATTAATATCACCCCTGTGTAGTTCAAGTTAGTTCATTGTTACATTACTCGCTAAAGTATGCTGTTGTCTTGTATCTTACCAGCAAAACAGAAGTTAGTAACAAGTAAAGTCAATCCAAATAGTTAACTTTCTCTATGAACCTTGGTACTACTAATGGGGTACAAGTTTGCCCAATTACGCTGGCGTCCGTTTGTTTTTACTTAATTACAGTTTTCTTGATTACTAATAGAACCTTGGTTCGATTCCAGTTTGTTTTGCTATTGTTTTCTGTCAATAGCAGTCTTTCCAGAATCGAAAAATAGTCCAATACCTTTCCATTACACAGAGTCACGGTCACAAAAATCCTTTCACAGGAATAACATTATCGGTAGTAGTAGCCGGTAGTGTTACAACTTATCTTGCTGTAGCCAGCCTTTATTTTACAGCCTCTCAACTTTAGTCATTGTCACTTTCGTCCTCAAGTAGCAAAACTCATCTATTACTTTTACATTTATTCCAGTCCATTGTGGGGCGGTGATACAGCAACCTTCTATTGTGATTAATATTAAAAGACAGTCCTAGGTTGTAGAATGTTCTTCATTGGCTCAAAAACGACCCGTTTCACCCGGGTAGGGCATCATTAGATTATGTGGAAGTACAATGAGAAATGGACGTAGTAAATAACAGGGCGTGGTCCTATCCTGAACTACAATACTCAACAGTGAAATCCACAAACGTAAATATGTAAGACGTAAAGGACAGAAAAGCACGTAAAAATGTTGCAATTCACTGCCACGAAGTATTCGTCAAATGTATCATAAAATTCCGGTAAGCGAATGTGAAAAACACCATAGGAGATGGTATGAAAACGACCAACAGAGAAATACTTAAAAAGTGTGTCCGTCACGTTACCTCGTGTGATTTGCGTCATCAGTGACAGGAGCGCAGAGTAAGACCTCGCGCGTCGGCCGTAAACATGGCCCAGGAGCAAACTGCCGGCGGCCTGTCTGTGCTCACACTGTGCTGATACAATCACAAGTGACTGACGGCCCTAGTAAAGAGAAGCGGCGCTAGGTGGCGCGAAATGCAGTTGCAAAGCTGTCGATGAAAGTCATTGTAGTAGAGAGAAACTTTCATAAGCGAGCTACAAACACGCTGGATAGGAAATAAACTGTATAAACGTCGTATAGCCATAAACATTGTTAGTTTAACACGCTCAATACCAAAGGCACTGGATTCAACTATGCGAACGTAGTACAATGAAATAGGAAAGATTTAGAAACAGCAAGAAGAAATGCGGCAGAGGTGCGTAATACAGTAGAGTGGAAAAGCTGACAAACAATAAGAAGACAAAGTAAAAAGAATTATACAATACAACATCCAAACGGTAAAGTTCCTGATTAAAAATTAAGCGAAACTATGCGCCAGGCCATGAATTAGAAGCTACATGAGCAGGAACGCTTGTCAATCAAAAATTAAAAATTTTTGGCAGAATGACTGAAGCTAAAAGAGGGCCAGTATTTGTCAAGATCGTTTAGCACAAAACACAGCTAGATTGTAATCCTAAATCTTCCATGCACTTCTGGTGGCATGAACAGGAACCTTCACTATAAAGCAAGACAAAACTGCAAACCTCAAATATCGCTTAAAACGTAAAGAAATTACAAAATTGCAATTCTTTAAGGTAAAACCATAATAGAAACCTACAAAAACCCTTATAAATTAAAAACGACACCTTTATAGTTACATATCACGTCCAAGGGGATGGGTTGAGAGGCACATAGAGGGGAGCACACTGCCAGTAAAATTAACTAAAATGACCAAAGCAAAATTGGGCCTGTTCTTGTGAAGAACATATAGGCCCATACGATTAGTTTATAAAATTGACGCAAACTCTCCTGGGAATTGCGGGAACCGTCAAGCAAACACAAGACAAACTACAAAAATGGTTCAAATGGCTCTGAGGACTATGGGACTTCACTTCTGAGATCATCAGTCCCCTGGATCTTATAAGTACTTAAACCTAACGAACCTAAGGGCATCACACACATCCATGTCCGAGGCAAGATTCGAACCTGCGACCGTAGCGGTCGCGCGGTTCCAGACTGTAGCGCCTAGAGCCGCTGGACCACCCCGGCCGGCGACAAACTACAAGTCCCAAGTATACTAAAGAGAATTATGTAACTACAAAGCATTGATTTGAAGGTAGAAACAAGAAGAGATGTAAACATGAAACAAACGTTATTGATTAAATATCATTATAGGAACCCAAAAATTCACCAAATGGTAGCATGGCAGATACTGGAGTTTCAATTAAAAACAAACCAGCACATTTATGTTGTGAAAGTACCTGACGGTTACTGCTTGGTGAGTTGTTGTTCTAGACAGCATCCCATACGAGAAAAGCAACTGATTGTGGTTCCTCGTACCTTCGGTAATCTGGCTGTGCACGGCTCTGTTTGAAAACAATAGCTCGATGTGGTCACAGGGTCGAGGTGTGCCCGTCTGTTTTCGTGCGCCACAGGTAATTTGCTGCAAGTAACAATCTGTGGCTGCGATCCCGCAGTCGATTAGTCTTTGCATTAGCTAGAACTACGAATCAGCGAAATACAAAATAAAACTTAAATAAATAATTTAATAACAAGGTTTTATTCTAATGTCTGTAGTTAATGTAGAAGACAGAGAATTATATTGAGCAATGTTTATTCAAGAAAGAACATCGCAGATAAACTGGAAGTGTCATATGATATTTAACGGAAATACAGACAGAAATACCCTTATCAAATGCATTAAAGTTACACTCAGAGCCTTACCATTCGGTAACAAAATCCCCAAACTAAAGAGTCATCAAAGATACGTGGAAACTGAGTCCATTTCGTGCTGACAATACACGAGAAATGACCAACTCAAAATTATAAATAATTCAGAGTTCAAAATGATGCTTCACTGATTGACACACGTGATACAAGGAATAGTAACTGATACTCTCCCTATCGTCAGTTCCGAAATACAAGCAGAAAAAGTTAGGTCCTGCTCTGGAGCACATTCAGATCTCTTGTGACTTTGAGTCTGTTCAAGAGTTGGAGTGTTATAGCCCATACATCCGAATGATGCACGTTGTCACAGGCAGGTCTGTCTTCTTCCAGCACAAACGTAAAAGCATCGAGAATCACTCCCTTGAGCTCTTCACTCGAAAAGTCCCAGTCTCTACTTGACACCCGTAGTGTTCCACTGCTGTCTGCTTTCCCATTGGCTGAAGGCTGTCCCCACCGAAAATAAATCGTCCTTACACTCTGCAGAGACGATTTGATTAAACTTGGCACTTCCTGGACTAACGAATATATTACAACAATATTTAAGTATCTTCCTGGCAGAGATCGAGACTAGAACTCGGGACATTTGCCTTTCGCGGGCAAGTGCTCTGGTAGAGCACTTGGGACGAAGGTCTGCACTACTAGTTTCTGGCAGAATGTCAAAGTGGTGCTGCACTGGAATGTTCTTACAGAAAGGAAGTTCATGAGGCTGTGTTCACCCGAGAGTGGTAGGCTGGTAGAGCTGGAAGAGCACTTCCCCGCGAAAGGTAAAGGTCCGAGTTCGAGTCTCGGTCCGGCATACAGTTTTAATCTGCCAGGAACTTTCATATCAGCGTACACTCCGCTGAAGAGTGAATATGTCATTCTGGAATATTTAAGTAAATAAATTTATAAACAATCGTTTATACTAAGATCATTTACAATAAATATAGTAATAGCTGGTTCATAAATAAGTAAGCTAGTGCTCTTACACAGACGCACTAATGTTAAATGACAACGAGCTATAGTTAAATGTTTTTTAAGCAATTATTCATGCCTTCTTGACAGAAGAGTCTTTTAGTTCTGTGTTCAGCTGTGGTACCCCCTGACACAAGCGACTGACCACATTAAACTAGTATAGTTTTTTAATGGCACTTACAATCAATATTTAAATACAATTACCAGTAAAATAGTAAAATAGTAAACTGTTCATTAAATAAATACATAAGTATGACAACATATGAGGTACTAATGCTGTGTTCATTTACCGTGTGAATGTGGAGAATACGATGTTCTGACAAACATCTGTGTAACAAAAAAGATATAAAAGACTTAATGTATCAAGAAATAAAATAGATACACATGAGTGACTGTCAGGGATGATACCTACAGTGAAATTTCATCATCTGACCTAAACGGTTACTGATATTTCAACAAGCGTTATAAGTTGTTAATTCAGAGGTTTAGAGTGAAAATGTTCATTCGCTGTGGAATATTAACTTCTTTGATTTGAAAGAGATCGAAATGCTGTTGTGTCACTGGATGCCCCTGATTTATCTGAGATTGCTGAGATTGCTTTAGTACTTGATTTAAATTATTACAGACTGTCAATGAGCTCTAAGATGCTATCTTTCAGCTCCTCTGACATTCCGCCTTGTCTTGCGTTCGAATGGCTCTGAGCACTATGCGACTTAACTTCTGAGGTCATCAGTCCCCTAGAACTTAGAACTACTTACACCTAACTAACCTAAGGACATCACACGCATCCATGCCCGAGCCAGGATTCGAACCTGCGACCGTAGCGGTCGCTCGGTTCCAGACTGTAGCGCCCAGAACCGCACGGACACTCCGGCCGGCCCATGTCTTGGTAAATTGTCTCCTCCACAAAAGTCATAGGAGCGACAGCCGTCAAAATTCGCCGTGCCGTGATTTTCCCCATTTTCTGCGACGCTGCTAGCCTTTGTAGCTGGACTCGCTCGGAGTGGTCACCCAGTCGGAATCCGGAGCTGCGGCGGCGCGCGCCGGTACCTGGGCCGTACAGCAAACTCGCCTGACCTCGTAAAAATGCTGAGCTGCCGACCAGCTCGCCTGCAAACGCGTAACGTTACAGAGTCGTTGCCGCGTTCTTTAATTTCGATCTCCAGAGTGCGTCGATAGTGGACCAGAGCTTCAGCTTCCTGTGGTACCTTGCTGTACTGTTGGTGGCTGTGAGGCAGGCAGTATATGACATCCCTCCCCTCTAAGGGAGCGACAGGAGTATCATCTGGGGAATGACAAGGCATTCAAGGGACGAGTAGTCGCAGTACTGGGGAAGCGGGTGCCTGCGTGGGCTGAGCCATAGCTGAAGGCAGGCATCTTGCGTACAGGTACGATAGATGGGTCTGGAAGACACAAACCTGAAAAAGAAAGATGAGCTGGGACGCTGTCTTGGAATGTTGGCTATGACACGGAAAGCGGCGATGGTTACGTGAAGTCGTCGTCTTGGGGAGTCGACTTGGCCACTGAAGGCGGCTGCAGACACGTGACCCAGTGTGGCCAGGGTTCTGCACTGAAATTTCCAGCAGTGCACAACTAGAGGGGCCACAGACGTCCCTCTGAAGGCCCGAGCAGGGCGTGCAGAGGAGGAACGGCAGCAGCTCAGTGCAACACAAAAGGTTCCTGCTGCCGCATGTGGGGCCACCAGCTTGAGGAGCCCTGGAGAGGAGACCGAGCAGAGGTGGCACACGACGTGCATCATAAGAAGGCATGTTGCATCCTGCGACGCTGCTAGTCTTAACACAGTGCAAGAACGTAAGAGAAGTGGACGATCGAAGAGGAAGGCGAGACGGATGACAGGAGGCTACAGTAGCTGAGGGGGCTGGCGGAGCCGAGGGGGACGGGAGAGCCAATCCTGTTCCCAGGAGCGCTGATGCTGGTGGCAATGGCGGCAGCGTTGATGTGTCCAGTGGTAAAGGATTGTTGGGGTTGCAACAGACTGGTCCCGGCAAAGGTTAAGGAAGTAGTGTGGAAACTTCGAAAGATGTTGTGTGGAGTGTTGCAGATTTAGTTACCTGTCGTAGCCTGGTATGTCTCTGGTGTTCTTTACATCTTATTTCAACTGTTCTGGTTGTTTGACCGATGTAAGACATCCCGCATTCACATGGTATATGGTAGACACCAGGTTTCCTTAACCCCAAATCACCGTCGACAGTTCCAAGGAGCGTCCTTATCTTGTTAGATGGGGAGAACACACTCCTGATATTGTGTTTCTTCAACGTTCTTCTGATCTTAGCAGATACAGATCCAGCATACGGTAGAACGGTTGCTTTCCTGCTCCACTCTCCTGTTGCCTCAGGCCGTCTGGTGGGATGGGAGTTGAAATAAGATGTCAAGGACACCAGAGACCTACCAGGCTACGACAGGTAACAAAATCTGCAATAGCAGAACATTGCCTGGACCTTGAGCACACCATGGATTATGACAAAACCAGGATCCTGGCACGGACCGCCCGATTCTGGCCTAGTGTCATTAATGAATCGATTGAAATCGAGATGGCGGAGAACTTGATAAAGCGGGAAGCAGGATATCAGCTTAGTACTGCGTGGAATCCTGCTTTGGAACTACTACAGAAACAACGGAAGAAAGTTCCCTCCTCCAGGAATGAAGTATAGACGTCCAAGGGCGTAAGTAACGGAACAGAACGACATACGCGATACCAGGCGGCAGCAAGCTCCTCGGAGGATTGCCATCCTAATATGCAGCTCCAGCAGCAGCCGGATGCCGCAGGAAGCGCACCTCACAGGCGCATACCGGGTTCAGGAGGACAGGAGAGGGGCTCGGCCACGACAGAAACTCGCCGCCGTCGCGGACGGCATGAGGAACTTCAACAGAGCCACGATAGTGCTAGGATCGCGCCTATCGGGCGCCGACCCAACACGGAACGCCTTGGGATGTCCGCCACCTCAGAAGAGAGCCGCAACGTGCGCGGACCGAAGATGGAGCTCCTAGAGACTGATACCGCCGCCAGGAATGGCCGCAGTGGGCGCGGACGGCATAGGGAGCGCCACACAGCACCCAGGCATAAATATGGGACAAGCTCAGCTCGTCAACCAGTCTCAGGGAACACCTGATGAAGACGCCGAGTTACGACGTCGAAATACCGTGTTGGGCAGGCGCGGACCACAGGCAGTACACCCCATTCTACGAGATGACAAGTGAGAAGACGTGCAGCGAGTCAGTAGGTCGATAATAGCTCAGACGGGGCACAGCATTGCAGCAGGTCGAAGATCACTGAGACGAGGTGCAACGAGGCAGTGGCTCGGGTGTGGTTCAGACGAGGCCCAGTAAGGCGATAGCTCCAGGCTGAACTTCGATTGATGGGCCGTTGAGAGCAGTCGACCTAAGCCTGGAGGGAGCACCGGCTCCAGAGCAATCAGGTGGCGACCTAGGTACCCATATGTTCTCGCGGAAGAATGCCAGCTTGGCGTCCCAGAGGCACGTGTCACGCGGAAGCGAGGCAGTAACGCGATGTGGGGTCTGTTTGTGGCGGTGGTAGCAAGGCGGCTCCTGGAGGTTAGGCTCAAAATAACCCCGTGTGTGTGCACTGTTGTCGGACGGTTTTTCTTTCGATCTCCAAACATAGTGTGGTTAGCTTTGCAAGCTTGCGGTACCTGACTGTACAGTTGGTGAGTGTGTAACACACAGTGGCAAGGGAATACAGCAAAACCTGTCTTCGAACTGAAGACGACGACGACATTAACAACCTGATCATCAGAAAATGTGAGAGTGAAGACAACGCTGTCGCCCTCTACGTCACTCTCAAAATCTAGATGTAGAAATTTTCTTCTCCATTGTCGAATGACGTTGTCGACGTATAAACAAAGATGCCGACAAAGAGCAGCCTGGTCGGTAATCCTCGTTAGTGTGTTGTGAAATGAGTTCTCACTGCATCTTGTTAACACATTTCTGTCTTCCCCCAAATGTTTTTCATCGCTTCTAAAAGATGGGGATCCACCTTCTGTCATAATAAGGAACTGGAGTTTTGATTATGGCAATAGGACTTTCCGCGAGTATTTTTCTCATGATAAGTAAACACGCTACAAAAAATATAGATAATGTAAACCGAATACCACTACGGTTATCTTACTTAAATTACTGAACTAAAGGGAAATGCTGACATGGTTGCTTAGCAGTACTAGGTAGTATAGCCATTCTGCAATGGACACCACGTGAAGGTAACAAGCAGCGGTATGGAACCACGTGCATACCGGTACACACTCCATTAACACCAGCCGCGCGGTCTTGGGTGCCTTGCCACGGTTCGCGCGGCTCCCCCCTTCGGAGGTTCGAGTCCTCCCTCGGGGATTGGTGTGTGTGTGTGTGTGTGTGTGTGTGTGTGTGTGTGTGTGTGTGTGTGTGTTGTCCTTAGCTTAAGTTAGTTTAAGTAGTGTGTAAGTCTAGGGACCGATGACCTGAGCAGTTTGGTCCCGTAAGGAACTTACCACAGATTTCCAAAATTTTCCAGTAACATTGCACATTCAGGCAATAAACAAGCGTCGCAGTTTCCGAAATCTTGCAAAAGCACTGGACAGAGTTAAAGTAGTAAAAATCATTTATGTGAATGTAAGTTAGTGGCCAGGTCAGCGCCACTCTAGTTGCGTCAATGGAAGTTTAGTAGACAACGTAAGATTCTTCTATCGTAAAACCTAACTACTAGTAAAGGTCACCGAGCGAGGTGGCGCAGTGCTTAACACACTGCACTCGCATTCTGGAAGACGACGGTTAAAACCCTTGTCCGGCCATCCTATGATGTCCCTAAATCGCTTAATGCAAATGCCGGGATGGTTCCTCGGAAGGGCACGGGCGCTTTCCTTCCCCATCCTTCCCTAATCCCAGCTTGTGCCCCGTCTGTAATTGCCTCGATGTCGAGGGGATGGTAAACTCTAATCTCCCCCTCCTCCTCTTGCACCGACAAATTTTTGGCGTTTGTTCTTACAGGTTACTGAATGGGCACAGACGTGGAAATTAGTTTCACTTTAGCAACCTTCACATAAAAGTCGTTGTAATCACATTTAGCCACCTTTCTTTGAAGGGTTTTAGATTTTACAAATGTAAACTATCTGTTTTTCCATTACGTACGTTTCCACCGGAGTGCACACACTAACGTTACTCGTATTAGTTGAATACACTTCGAAGTTAGATCGAAGCAGCTTAAGGAAACAGCTTAAAACTTAAAGTTTTTAACAATTACCGTAGTCATTTTAGGTTCCTATTTGTGATATGTTATTTCTAAGTTTGGTTTTTCTGATCATGAATTTCGATTAAATATGTTATGAAGTATTCCAGTATGACTTCTATTGGGATGGGCTGTAAGTTATAATAATCACTCTCGAGTGCCAACATAAACTTTGTATACAGTTTAATATTGACAGCATTCGAAATTAAAATAAAGACAGCCAGTTGCAAAATCTAGATGCACACTCAGCCACGGCCATGCGCATGTCCATTGTCGTAGTTTGCAGTTGGAAGTGCTTTGAGAAGTATTTGGCTGCGCCGACGCCCGCCGCCTTTGAACGTTTGGCGGCGCCTCCGTTCTACTTCGTGGGCCTTTCTGTTCAGTGGACAAGTGCCGCTGCTGGGCCACTACTGTGTTAACACGCTGAGCTGTCAGTACGCCCATACGCCTCGTTGCCTCGGCTGCCCAGAGTTGGGCTGTAAGAAGTACACTGCTGGCCACCGTAAATGCAACACCAAGAAAGACAAGAGGTAGCACAACAAAATTTATTTTGTAGATAACATGTTGACCAAGTATCAAATGATTACGTTTACAGACGTCAGTAACATGTGGTTCCTGCCAGAATCAGTAGCCAGAGTAGCCGCCATTGTTGGAGATCACCGCTGCCACACGTCTCGGCATTGAGTCAAAAAGACGTTGGATGTGTTCCTGGGGTACAGCAGCCCAAGCAGCTTCCACACGTTGCCAAAGATCATCTGGTGTGCCAGCTGGGGATGTAATCTGGGTCACTCGTTTAGCAACCATGGACCACATATTTTCTATCGGCGAAAGATTCGGAGAGCGAGCCGGCCAGGGAAGCAATTCAATCTGGTTATTGACGAAGCACCTTTGGACAATGCGTGCCACGTGTGGTCGCGCATTATCCTGTTGAAATATGGCTGTGGCCGAGCCCTGAAGGTAAGGAAGGACAACTGGCTCCAGTACCTCGGATATGTAGCGCCGGCTATTTAAAGCACCGGCAATGCGTACTAGAGGCGTGCGAGAGTAATATCCAATACCGCCCCATACCATAATACCCGGTGCAAGACCAGTGTGGCGGTGCATAATGCAGCTGTCCAGCATCCTCTCTCCACGGTGTCTCCACACTCGAGTCCGACCATCGTGGTGCTGCAGACAGAAGCGTGCCTCGTCAGTAAAGACAACGTCATTCCATTCTGCCGTCCACATCCGTCTGTCATCACACCATTGGCGACGGAGACGTCTGTGGTTCTGCGTCAATGGTAGACGAAGCAATGGACGTCTTGCGGACAGACCACTCTGCTGTAAACGGCGTCGAATGGTACGCGCAGACACTGGATGATGCGTTACAGACGCAATGTGCTGTGCTATGGTTCGGGATGTCACTGAGCGATCCGTCACTGCCATGCGCACAGTTTGCCTATCAGCACGTGCAGTGGTGCACCGAGGTGAATGCGATCGACCACGTCGGTCCGTCGTACCCTCCTGCATCCAACGGTCACAAATCCGCATTACAGTTGTTTGGTTTCGTCCAACACGACTAGCGATTTCTCTGTATGATAATCCACAATCTCGGTAAGCCACTATCCTTCCTCTGTCGAACTCGGATACTTGATCAAAAGATGTTCGCTGTTGTCTACGAGGCATAACTGATCGTCTTGTGAAACAACCACAAGGGAAACACACGTGCCGAACGTACACTCGTCGAAATCGCCAAGCCTTAAATGGCGCTATGAGGTGGCGCCACAGGCGCGCGTGATGTGCGTCTGCGCTGAAATTCTAATCAGTTGCATATCTCATCGCTGCAAACCCATGGTGTAAATTTCACTTGATTCGGATGCTTCCTTCAGGGTGTTGCATTTACGGTGGCCAGCAGTGTATAAGGCCCACGGCTC
The DNA here is from genome assembly GCF_021461385.2 of Schistocerca piceifrons. Lineage (NCBI taxonomy): Eukaryota > Metazoa > Arthropoda > Insecta > Orthoptera > Acrididae > Schistocerca > Schistocerca piceifrons. The sequence continues at coordinate 18,784,266 of NC_060145.1, forward strand.
TCGCCAGTGCGCTGACAACAGTTGGGTGTCTCTGACATGCAGCACGCAGCCGACTTGTCTTAAGAGCAGTTTGCTCGTAACAGATGTTAACAGAACTTTTTAGTTTAGTTCGTACAACACGTTCTACTGTGCACGTTATGACAAATTGTTTAACAAAAGATGACTTTCGTCAAGCTCAGTTACTAAGGAGAACAGAAAAGCAATCTTTACAAAGAGCATATTTGTAAGGTCAGTATTTATTAGTAGTTAAATAAGCCATCCGTAGGTGTATTAACGTCTCCCGCACTTTCTCGGTGTACTGCTACGTTTTATTATACAACACTAGCGACACACGGCCAGCACTAAGTGTGTGCGCCAGGGGTACTCGTCGAGAATGGCGGTGACAGACTGTACACACCAGAACCTGTCTCGCAAACCGGCCTCTCTACTGACGAAAACCGCATCTAAATCTCTACGGCAGTTCCCAAGAATACCCAACACGCGCAGACACAAAAAACGCGGCAGCGGACTTTAATTTGTGATATGAACAGAAGAAAAACATGTGTTGATGTATAAATGTTGATAATAACAGTCTCGTGTGGCTCAAGATCCTGGTGTAAATCTTTATACTGGACGCCACTTTGGCGAGTTACGTGTTCCTATCCTGTGCCAATTTAGGCGACCGATAGCTTAATTTGGAACTGGAAACACGTGTTGTATCTGGCTAGTCTCTCCTGACATTCAACTTTTATTGTTCATTCCTGTCTCCATAATTCAACTTCAAACTTCTAAAGATGGTGACCATCTTTTTGCGGCTTACATTGGCGAACAAACAAATAAAAGTAACGGTTTTTCATACCGTAAGAAGCCGACCAGACTATCAAAAGTCGTCGCCATTATTTTCGTCAACAGGCGAGTTTCTCACAGCTGTCCTCTCCGTCCCGTCGACTCTGTGTGCCAGTCCTATCTGCCTTCCCAATCCCCCCCCCCCCCCCCCCCCGCCCGCAAAAAAAATCCTCCCGCAGTCCTCTTAATTACAGGTCTTCTCCGACTTCCATAGATCAGTTGAGTATAAACTGTCCTCTTTCTTCCCTAAGGGTGTCCACGCTACCATTTGCATGAGAAATCTCTCCAAAGCTATTTTCTTCACGTCTTCAAAGCATGTGAGGCGTTCCGCTCGAATTGTCTGTACATCATCAGTTCCAGATCCCATGGTCTCTCTTATTTGTCGGTTGCTTAGAAGATTCCTTTTCTGCTGCCCAGCAGGGCCTCTAGTAATACAATTTCATTACTCTTTTTACTCTCATCTTTCATTTCTAATATTTCTGCCGCATACATACTGATACATTACTTTTATTTTAAATATTCGTCTCTTCGTATTCTTGGATACACACGAGTATTAGAGTATAAAATAATAATAAAGCACAGTAAACTAGCATAAACTTGGAAGAGGAATTAAAGTTCACGAAGTAGTGTGTTGTGTAGGGTTCGCCGATTAAGATGCAGTTCACTCAGAGAACCCGAATTGGCAATTTAGCATCTTAAAAAAACAGGTTATAAGCTGAATGTCAATAAAACTAAAACAGTACTCATGAAATGTAGTGAAACAGTCACTGGATGCAAGGGGAATTCACTTACGAAACGGGAATGTAAAAGTAATGGACTTGTTGTTTGGGCAGCATAATAACCGACTACGGCAGTCTTGACATTTAATGTAAACACCTCTACGTAATTGTGTAATTTAGTACTTTCTGTAATTTTTTTATCTGTCCGTAAGAGATTCCCATTGCCTCTAACAATAACGTGTTTCGTCTTGTTCGCTTTCATTACCTTCCCCTAATTCGCGCACTCTTCTCGCAACTTACGTAGCAGAAGATGCGCACCACCTTCGTTTGCTGCTGCCGACAAACTGTAGCCTGTCCAGACAGAGTATTCCCGCGCCATGGCGCTCCCTTCTCCAGTTTGAAAGGTCTTGTCGTACATGGACCTTAAACAGTATCGCGAACGTACAGAATCGTTGCTCTAACCGCTCAGTGATTTTTTATAAATCCCCTCCCCAGTACATGCTGAGATACTTTCCAACAAATTTCCCACACCTATTACGGGCTGGCGGTTTACGTCACGCTTTTGCATTGCATAACGAGTTCACCTGTGCATACCAAAATTGCACGTTCTTGCGGCGACTCAAGATCTACATTTACACCAATATCTACGCTCCTCTTCCCCCCTTAAGGTATGTGGCGGAAGGTACTTCTCGTAACAGTGGCAGTTACCCCCTTTCATGTCGCACTCGCAAATGGTGCGTCTCAAGAATGTTCGTCGGTCTCTCTGTATGAGGCAAACCTCGCTGATTTCCCCGTCGCGGCTATTATGGGCGATACAGTGCACCCGAAAACGATTGTACCCTTTTCTTCATTCTTTTTTTTTCTTTTCTAGGTGCTCAGTGTATGGAGCGAGGTGTCATGGGAAGTACTGCTATGACGTACTTAAAGTTCTGATTGAATTATCACCCGTTCAAAAAAATACAGTTTTTCAAGATGGCGACCCTAGAATAACAGAAGGCGTTTTGTGTTGTGAAATACGGAAGGACAATATCCGATGTCACGGATCACCGCAACTTTCAGCGACAGTTTGTGGTCGATCCACGTGAGAACAACTCCATTAAGCGTTGGCATAGGCAACTCATGGAGACAGGTCGCCTTTGCAGAGGCAAAAGCAACGGCAGTCGCTCGCGTTCAGACGAGGCAGTGGGCAGAGTTCGGCAATTCTTCCTACGCAGCACGACGTAATCGGTCTGGGATGTTCTTCGTCAGCGCCCAGCATTCAAGGCTTACACGCTGCAGCTTGTTTGGGCACTCACTCAAGATGACAAAAAGATTCGTACTGTCATCAGTGTAAACATTCTGAGATTACGGGAAAATGATCTTAAGGACAGGGTAGTCTTCAGTGACGAGATCTTCCACATCGACAAATTGAACAAGCATAACGTGCGAATCTGGGGTTCGGAACACACTCGACGAACCATTGAGCATTTCAGATATGCTCCAAAGTTGAACTTATTCTCTGCCGCGTGCTGAACGAAGCTTTATTGGCCATTTTCCTTTGCAGAAAGAACTGTAATGGGGCACTGGTGTCTTGATGTGCTCAAGATATAATTCGTACCACAACTTGAAGAGGACTCCCGTCATTTCACGTTTCAACGGGATAGAGTTCCACCCAGCTTCCACAGTCAAGTGACGGGGTACGTGAGTGAGCACCTGCCTACAGTGCTGGACAGGTCGCACTCACACCGATGACTAGACCCGGCGGAGCTACGAGAGCGGATCACAAAAAAAAAGAAAAAGAAAAAGAAAAAAACATGGGCTGCTGTGACAGCAGATACGTTCAGACGAGTACAGCAGGAATGGAACATCGACAAGATAGCTGCCGTGTCACGAAGGGCGTCCATATTGAATCCTTGTAAGGTAGGAAAAAACACTTTCATACATTGCCTTACTTCTGGTTTATGAAGGATTCCAGTGTCACATTAGACAACCCGAGAACACTTTTTAAGGGTGCATTGATTTTCGTACACCCTGTATATGTGACAGGAGACACAAACTCTCTGACACTTCTAGGAATGCACGCTCTGGAAATTTTTAATAGCAAACAGCTCCATAGCGTACAGCGCCTTAAGATTTTTCCGATGAATATCAGACTGACGTCTGATTCCACTCCAGTTAATTTTATGTTGAGATTCCACGTTAGTTCGCATCAGATATTTATTTCCAGATAGTTTACGCTTGTTACTATTTTAATGGTTTACCGCCAATAGTGCAACAGAAGACTAAGGGTGTAAGGTGCGAGGATTTATAATAATAATAATAATAATAATAACAAAGGGACTGGCAAGGGCGTGAGGTCATGACTTTATTGACATATGATGAATATGAGGTACTCTCCAGTAGTGTTCCCTGCATGTCTGCATGATTAAGACACTAACTTAAAGCGTTGGTGAAAAGTGTCGGAAGTTGAGAATTGTGGAATGTAAAGTCTGCAGCTGGCCGTAGCTCGCCGGGCCGCCGTGGGCGCAGGTAGCGGTCACTTTTGGGGATAGTCCGGCATCCGGGGCCACCTGTGCTGGGCAACACGTGGCGAGAACGGGAATTTGGTTTCCCTAGGTGCGATATGACAGACACGATCATTGGGTAGAATCTCAAAAATGGCGTTGGAGGTATTTCGGCGATGTTAGAGAATTCGACATTGCCCGAAACTGAGTATTCTTTCGCCGCGTTTTCGTACGCGTGGAGAAAGAGGACTTCCCCTTCAGCCATCGAGCGGTACGGACTTGGAGACGGCGTCTTGGCCATCGTCTTCGAAGGGAGCGGACATCGACTTGGACGTCGGCGAGTTAGGACACATCCCGAGAGATCTAAGACGCGAATTGTTCCTCTGTGTAGAACAGTGCAGAGAGGGATTTTTCTCGTATTCGAGTTACGGGTTTTGTCAAAATAAAGTTGGCATCTGATTTCTAACTTGCAGGATTGGCGCTCTCCTGTGGGGTGGAACTTTGACAAGCAACTTTCAATTGAGATTACCTCAGACTGGGAATGCTGTGACTCGGAGACGCCAGAGTCGTCCGAATTATTGTTATCTTTACCATAGGGCCAGTTTGAATGATTGGCTTCACTACAGGTGTAGGATTGAGCATTTTTTTTAGGTCTACACGACGAGGTTCAGCGCGGTTGATACACGGTCTGTATTGCAGCATGGCACCGGGCCGCGTTCCATGCAGATTTCTGCGCTTACAGCTATTTTTGTGCTCAGAAGCGGCATTTCCACCAACGCTTAACCACTTCCAACAACTTATATAGTATTCACGGTAGTTATCCTTGCGAGGTGCCGAGTATTCATCAACGTAGCTACCGGTAATTGGGGCGCGTAGTTGCAAATTAGTTCATGTGCCACTGTCAGGAATGCGTGGATGGACAAAAAAGTTCACGTTTTTGTAATTTTTGTCACTTGTGGGAAATATCAAAATTAAATACCAGTATTACAGTCGAATTATAGATTTCATTGTAGATAGCATTTAACCTGTCCCAGCAAGTTTCACCAGAGGGGAACAAAATAAGGTTTGCGATCTTCTATGTTGAAACGTCCCCTTAGAAAAATTTGTGAATGATTGTGCTGGTAAACCCCTTACGTTATTTGATTTTCAAACAGCTGAGCAAAACTGAACGTACTCAGACATTTCTCTCTTTACTTATTCTGATCATCACTAAACTGACACACAATATTTTTAGCGCAACGCAATCTGACTTTCAAAAATTCCTACAAGAGAATGGCCCTGACGAGCAATAACCTGTACCTTTCACAAATCACTTGCGTCACAAAAACCTTCGTTACTCGAACTACTGCAATACAGCGAGCGCCAATACTGCCAGCTGAATAAAAGATTCTAACTACTGAAGGCACTAACTACTGATAGGCATAGTTAGCAAATGAAAGATTTTGATAGAGAACAAACAATGTATTTACCTTAATAGTGTTCAAAAGTCATAATATATATAGCAGTTCATGACATCCAGTCTTACAAATTTACTGTCTCTGATGGACACACGTCCAGATCATCCGCTCTCAAAACTCCGCCATCTCTCTCCCTATATCTACCACTGCTGGCGGCTCACCTCCAACTGCGCAACGCTACGCGCTGTTAACAGCCAACTGCCCAACACTACAATGGCGAATATTCCAACAATGCCAACCAGCCACAGACTTCACACAGCACAGCCAGTGATTTTCATACAGAGCGCTACGTGGCGTTACCAACATAAAAACCTGAACAGCCTATTTGCAATGTCAGCGACGGACAAATAAGCTTACAAGCGGCTGTTGTGTTCTCCTTTCTCATAGAAAACAGTCGGTTAACGCTCGCAGTCAATAACACAACTCTACTTAATACTCAATGATGCTCGTCTTTAGAGCTGTGACTTGCGGGAGCACGTCTGCAATTATTTATACAAATGTAAGTCTTGCTTTCGGAAGCAAATAAAGAAGCAGCAAAGATACTGATCTGCATGAAATGCAAAGATTGTTGATCTCAAACTCTAAATCTTTTAAATGTAATTCCTGCAAACACTGCGCGGTAGACACAACTAACTGCAACAGCGCCCTACTGCGGCTGGGCTGCCTAGCACGGCCGGCAGCCGGCTGGCCGCGGCTCAGCCGCGCGGCGGAGACAGCAGCCGCTGCGCACCTGTGGCACCGTCAGGCGAAACGGAAGGACAATAGATACCGGTTACATCCTACGTCGCAATCCCGCTCTACAAGCGGAATGTTTGCTACTTTTTTGTCAACTCTGTGGGTAGCACATTATTTGAAAATCACAAATGCATGTGTTATACTTGGATCTCAAATTTGAATAGTGAAATGTATCAGTTGGATTGCAATCTGATACAAAAAAGGTTTAGGAGCAGCTGAAGAGTGATAAAGCTTATCCAGGAGCAGAGATAAACTCGGACCACAATCTCGTAGTGGGGCAAATACAAATGAAGTTCAAAAAAGTGTGGAGAGGTAAAGCAAAAGAAAGATTAAACTTGCAGGAAATACTCAAGGAGGTAGGTAAGGCTTCAGAGTTGGAATACAGGTTCGTAGAAAAATGAGAGGGAGGTAGAAAGGAAGAATGTATAGCTGTAAAACATAAAAGGATAAAAGTGAGGGAGACACTCGTGGACTCTGCCAAAGAAGTATTAGGAACTAAAGTGTCCAAAGTATCAGTAAAGAATGTGTAACAGAAACATGTTGAAAATGATGGAAGAAAGCAGAAAGCGGAGAAATGTGGAAAATGAAGAAAGCAAAAAGAGAAACACGAAACTGAATAATTAAGAAGAGAAACTGAAGACGCAAGAGAGAGATGGATGAAAGGTAAATGCGACGAAACAGAGAAAATGAAGAGAGACTAAAGTTTGAAATGGTGTACAGATTAGCTAGGAAGATATTTTTTGCAAGTAACAGAAGGAAGACTAACATGGAAATAGAAAGAGTGGAAGATAGCTGTAGGATCGCAGGAGGTTCTGCGCAGATGGCAAGAATATATAGAATGTACGTATATGATGGATCAAATACCAAGTGAAATCAAGCCTAAAGAGGAGGAATGCATGCTGGAAAATGGAAAGGGGTACAGCATTTTGGAAGCAGAAGTAGAAAAGGATCTGCAGGAAATGAAGAATCGGAACAAGAATAGGAACAAGAGAAGCAGTAGTATGTTAAGGATCATAGGGGAAAGATATTTCGAAAAAGTTAGATATTTATGCTATTTTTATTGATTTGGAAGAAGTTTTCGACACAGCACAGTTGAACAAGCTGATGGATATTTTAAATAGGAAAGGAGCAGACAGGAAGGAGAGACGATTGTTACAGAAAGTATATTTACGACAGAAAGTAAGCATAAAGATTGGAAATGAAATGTCTGAAGAAAGCGGCACTGGAACGGGCGTTAGAAAACCCTGTTGCCTCTCCCCTTTATTGTTCATGCTACACGTGAAAGAGGTTATTACGAAACGCTTAGATGGAAAATGACGAATGTGTACTGATGTGTATCATTTGCTGATGGCATGGTATTAGTGGCAGAAAGTGAACGAACTGTAAATAAAATGCCAAAAGGTCTGAATGATCCTTGTGTAGAATATGGGATGAGAATCCATGCGGTAAAAGCAATGAGTATGGTTATTGGCAAAGGAAGGAGATCGGCGCGCATATTAAGATAGGACATGTTGTTATAAGCCAAGTAATAGTATTTAAATATTTTGGAAGTACGGTTGCTGAAGACTTGAGAAGCCATCAAGAGTTGAAAACTCGCCCTGCTATCGCGGAGGAGACATTCAACAGAAAGAGGAGATTATCATGTGGAAAACTAGGTAAGAGTCTGAGGAAAAGACCTGGCAAGTGTTTGGTCTGGAGGGTGGCGGAAACAAGTACACTGCGACCGGAGGTTGAGAAAAGGGTTGAAGTATCTGAGATGTGGGGTGTGGGAGAGAATGGATAAGCTGGACGGAAAGAGTGAGTTACAAAAGAGACTGGGAAAAGGTTGGTGAGAGGAAAAGACTGCTGCAGGTTGTAAGATAAAGGAAGAAGAGCTGGAGAGGACATTCGATGAGACGGAAGTGCCTGCTGGTAGACGCTTTGGAAGATCTAGTTCGTGTGAGGGGGTTGAGAGGAAGGTGCAGATAAATGACAGACTGGAACTGGAAATTACGCAGACCTGAAGAGGGTGGCAGAAGACAGGAGAGGACAGAGAGTTACCACGTGGGCAGAACACTGATGACGGTGATTCCAAACGAGAGCTACGCGTCGTAATCACCAGTGTGATCTGTGACTCTCAACACCCGGCAGGTGTGTTAGTCGTCGTCAGCTCGATGGAACTGACATAACCATTTCTACGAGTGTTAAGTGTTGTAGAATGCTGAGGCGTAGCAAACGTCGTTGCTACAGGATGTCCTACAACTGAAGACGACACTGCTTCAACGTATTACTTCCTCCCTCTCGCTTCTCGCGAAATGACCTCGACGAGAAACAGGTAGCGCTGAGGTTTATCGAACAGTCGATATACGACGTACGACTGAAAAGGAAAGGGGAAATTACAGGGTCCCTCCCCGTATATTTTCCCTCCTGTTGCAGGTTCAATAACCGTTCTTATAAAAGGCAGGTAACTCGTAAAAATGTAATTGCGATTTCCATTTCATCGACAGCCCGCAAAAAGCAGTCCACACATATTTGATAATTCGTGAAATATACTTTTTCATTTGTGTTAAATTCTGTTCAACAGAGCTAACTTCCAAACTCTTTTTTGGTAAAATGGACAGAATTAAAAGTAATTAATGCAATTTTGTCATAGATAGACATGGCGATAGACATTGTTGGAAGACCGTGGCTGTTATATAAACTAAACTATTGATGGTGAACGGCAACCAGCCACAAACTGGTTTTACGGTACTTTATTCAAAAAGTACCGTTACCGGTTTCGAATATTTCTTCTTATATTTTTCTTTTTTTCTTTTGTTATAATTCCTTATCAGAAGGTTTTTTCATGGTTTCATCAATACAGATTATACACTGGTTTCCTGTGAGTTGCCCTAGGATAAAGAATAATTTACAAATTACAAATGTGTAACGAAAATGGTTGCGCTACATATTTGTGTTGGAAAGCAACTTACGTAAAATGTCCATCTGGCGCATTTGTACAAGCAGTTTTCTTGCAGTGAAATATATTCTCAGTGATGTATGTATTTTCACAGTCACAAACGTTGCAATGCATAAAACGACTTTCGAAAGTCCACCACATGTTCTGATTTTTTATCACACGAAAATAAATACACATTTTGCTATGTAGATGGGTGTTAAAGATGCTATAGCGCAATGATAGAAAGATATGGCTTTTTTTAGGGGGGCGGGATGGGGAAACGAAAATTACTGTTATGTAGGATTGAAATAGTGTTTTACATTAAATCTAGGGCATTAAATTGAGATAGAAACGATTAACAGTAATTAATGTTAGAAACAGGCAACAAATAGCACCTGCGCGGCGCTGTGGAGTTCGTCGTCCTAGTATCTTTGGCCTGGACGGTCGGTAAAATAGTGGCCTAGTTACGATCCACAGCGGACGGATTGAGGTTGGTTGGGGCGGTCGCTTACTTCACATGAAAAAAGAAAAGACTGCGCGCAAGAATCAGTCCCCATAAAAGAAAAATTTAAGCTATTCAAATAATAGTGCATTGAAAGCAGAATGTGTAGTAACTTTACTGTAAGTGAATTACACTGAAGCGTCAAAGAAATTAGTACACCTGCGTAATATCGTGTAGGGCCCTCGATACACGTGAGGGCATGGACTCGACTAATTGCTGAAGTAGTGCTGGAGGAAATTGACACCGTGAATCCTGCAGGGCTATCCATAAATCTTTAAGAGTACGAGGGGATGGACATCTGTTCTGAATAGCACGTTGCAAGACATCGCAGATATGCTCAATAAAGTTCACGTCCGGGGAGTTTGGTGGCCAATGGCAGTGTTCAAATTCAGAAGAGTGTTTCTGGAGCCACTGTGTAGCAGTTCAGGACGTATGGGGTACCGCATTGTCCTGCTGGAACTGCACAAGTCCGGCGGAATACACAAAGGGCGTAAATGGATGCATCTGATCAGACAGGATGCTTAGGTAATTGTCACCTGTCAGAGTCTCTACGTAGATGTATCAGCGTCCCACATCACTCAGACTGCACACGCCCCATACCATTACAGAGCCTCCACCAGCTTGAACAGTCCCCTGCTGATATGCAGGATCCAAGAATTCATGAGGTTGTCTCCATTCCCTTACGCGTCCATCCGCTCGATACACTTTGAAACAAGACTCGTCCGACCAGGCAACATGTTTCCAGGCACCAAGAATCCCATGTCGATGTTGACGGGACCAGGCGAGACATAAAGGTTTGCGTCGTGCAGTCATCAAGGGTACGCGAGTGGGCCTTCGGCTCCGAAAGCCCATATCGATGATGTTTCGCTGAATGGTTCGCACGCTGACACTTGCTGATAGCCCAACATTGGAATCTACAGAAATTTGCGGAAGGGTTGAAAGATTCTCTTTAGTCGTCGTTGGTCCCGTTCCTGCAGGCTCTTTTTCTGACCGCAGCGAAGTCTGAGATTTGATGTTTTACCGGATTCCTGATATTCACGGCACACTCGTCAAATAGTCGTACCTCGGAGATGCTGTGTCCCATCGCTCGTGTGCCGACAGTAACACCACGTTCAAACTGACTTAAATCTTGATCACCTGCCACTGCAGCAGCAGAAACCGATCTAACAATTTCGCCAGACACTTGTTGTGTTGTAGAGGCGTTGCCGACCGCAGCGTCGTATTCTGCTTGTCAAATGATATCTGCGTTTGATGACGCATGCCTATACCAGTTTCTTTGGCGCTTTAGTGTAGAAAGGGTAGCTGAATCTGACACTACCGTGCCTGCCGCAGTGGTACGCATACGGAAGTTATTGTCAACAACCGGGTGGTTTACAAATACTAGTGCTCCCGGAAGCAGCTGGCTTGGGGAATACAGGTGTGTGTGTGAGCTGCGCCTATGGAGGCGGGGACGCTAAAGACAGGCCGACGCTGCGGCGACACGGAGGGAGGGTACGCCCGAGGCGCGCCGTTCTCTCCGCCGGGAGCGGCCCGCCTGTGGCAGAAGTGGCCCCCTGTGCTGCGCCGCGGCCGTAATTTCCCACAAACGAGCGGCGCCTTTTGTGCGGCCGCGACCCCTGACCTTCGGCACGCGGCAGCCGCCGGCGCATTGTCTGCGCGCGCCTACCGCCCGGGCGGAGTCGCTTCGCGGATCGCCAGTAATTATCCGAAAAGTAGCGGTGGTAGTAGCAGCAGCAGCAGCAGCAGCGACAAATGTCGAGGACTGAAAGCTACCGCCACCTGCCAAGTACTCGCCGCTTCTGCGCTCACATCGAACAACAAGCGGTCGCTCGGTGAAGAACAGAAACGGAGAAGAGTACGAGTCTTGTGTTGAGGGTTGCATACGAGGGCAGTTCAATAAGTGATGCAACACATTTTTTTTCTGAAACAGGGGTTGTTTTATTCAGCATTGAAATACACCAGGTTATTCCCCGATCTTTTAGCTACACAACACTATTTTTCAACGTAATCTCCATTCAATGCTACGGCCTTACGCCACCTTGAAATGAGGGCCTGTATGCCTGCACGGTACCATTCCACTGGTCGATGTCGGAGCCAACGTCGTACTGCATCAATAAGTTCTTCATCATCCGCGTAGTGCCTCCCACGGATTGCGTCCTTCATTGGGCCAAACATATGGAAATCCGACGGTGCAAGATCGGGGCTGTAGGGTGCATGACGAAGAACAGTCCACTGAAGTTTTGTGAGCTCCTCTCGGGTGCGAAGACTTGTGTGAGGTCTTGCGTTGTCATGAAGAAGGAGAAGTTCGTTCAGATTTTTGTGTCTACGAACACGCTGAAGTCGTTTCTTCCATTTCTGAAGAGTAGCACAATACACTTCAGAGTTGATCGTTTGACCATGGGGAAGGACATCGAACAGAATAACCCCTTCAGCGTCCCAGAAGACTGTAACCATGACTTTACCGGCTGAGGGTATGGCTTTAAACTTTTTCTTGGTAGGGGAGTGGGTGTGGCGCCACTCCATTGATTGCCGTCTTGTTTCAGGTTCGAAGTGATGAACCCATATTTCATCGCCTGTAACAATCTTTGACAAGAAATTGTCACCCTCAGCCACATGACGAGCAAGCAATTCCGCACAGATGGTTCTCCTTTGCTCTTTATGGTGTTCGGTTAGACAACGAGGGACCCAGCGGGAACAAACCTTTGAATATCCCAACTGGTGAACAATTGTGACAGCACTACCAACAGAGATGTCAAGTTGAGCACTGAGTTGTTTGATGGTGATCCGTCGATCATCTCGAACGAGTGTGTTCGCACGCTCCGCCATTGCAGGAGTCACAGCTGTGCACGGCCGGCCTGCACGCGGGAGATCAGACAGTCTTGCTTGACCTTGCGGCGATGATGACACACGCTTTGCCCAACGACTCACCGTGCTTTTGTCCACTGCCAGATCACCGTAGAGATTCTGCAAGCGCCTATGAATATCTGAGATGCCCTGGTTTTCCGCCAAAAGAAACTCGATCACTGCCCGTTGTTTGCAACGCACATCCGTTACAGACGCCATTTTAACAGCTCCGTACAGCGCTGCCACCCGTCGGAAGTCAATGAAACTATACGAGACGAAGCGGGAATGTTTGAAAATATTCCACAAGAAATTTCCGGTTTTTTCAACCAAAATTGGCCGAGAAAAAAAAAAAGTGTTGCATTACTAATTGAACTGCCCTCGTACATTAGAAATTAAGGCGCCGCTGTTACGTCAGTCTCGCCGCTGTTGTATGCGAGAATGACGTGTCTGGGAACGGTGAGGCTGCTCTTGTTTCCTCCTCGTACTGAAGCGAGCAGGAGTGTAAGACGACTCGTGGCTCAGTACACAAGCTCAGTCCTCAATCTTGCAGTTACAAAGTAGCACTGACAGGGCGAATGTGACGGATTGCTGTGATCAGAAAAAGGCCTACGACGACACTGCGTCTTGCGTGGACGGTGTAAGACGAAAATTACGTGATGCAGTATACAAAATTGCAAATAAGCTCCATTACAGGAAAACGTTCTGCGCTATACACCAAACTTCCAAGGAAAAACAAAGTTCGTCCAATGCAAACACAATGCCTGCATTCGTGCTTATTACACCTCCACCATCAGACAACATACGTGACCCCTCAAATGAAAACATGGCACACAGCAACTTCACAGTTACATCACTGCGTCCAAAAAGCGCGCTATTTATACATCCGCTGGCCGTGACAACTAACGTTTATGGGATAATAGCGAGTTGTGGCTTCAATTTCTGTAACGTTTTCGTAGACTGTTGTATATTTATCGTAATAATGAACAAGATTTAGTGAATACACAGCATCCTCGTGTCCTGTTTCCTGGTATTGTTATCAGAGACACTGTAGTATTTAGAGTACACACACACGCACACAGAGTAAATCACCTAAATCACCAGGGGCATGTGTGTGTGAAATCTTATGGGATTTAACTGCTAAAGTCATCAGTCCCTAAGCTTACACACTACTTAACCTAAGCCGGCCGCGGTGGCCGAGCGGTTCTAAGCGCTTCAGTCCGGAACCGCGCTGCTGCCACGCTCGCAGGTTCGAATCCTGCCTCGGGCATGGATGTGTGTTATGTCCTTAGGTTAGTTAAGTTTAAGTAGTTCTAAGTTCTAGGGGACTGATGACCTCAGATGTTAAGTCCCATAGTGCTCAGAGCCATTTGAACCATTTTGAACTTAATCTAAATTATCCTAAGGACAAACACACCCACCCACCAGGGGCATGTATTGTTAGCCAATACGTAGATTGCAATAATGCTTAGAAAGTGTCTTTTTTGTGGAAACATACTCTTTCTTAAATAGAACATCTTCTGTTATCATTAACAAACTAAAAGTAGAGTAAACTAGGATGGCAGAGGTGTTTGTTAACAGGAGTCTAGAGCGAGCCGTTTACGAGATATCGTACTCTGGAAAGTTAAAGTTGACACTTGTACAAGACTTGTGGTAGCACACATTAAAAAACGACACAAGTGTATACACTGGTTGTGTGTATTCTGACCATCACGGTTTCTTTTCAAAATGACCTCCGGCGATGGCAATACACGCTTTGTCTGGTATGGAACGACCACTGCACGCGTTATAACATTTCGGAGGAGATACACGAACAGGCTGCAGTAATACGTCCTCGCACATCATCAGGTGTGGCTGGTATGTCCTCGTAGATAGCGTCTCTCAGCTTCCCCCACAGAAGAAAGTGTGCAAGCGCGAAATCCGGGGAACGGACCAGCCAAGGTACACGTCCCCTACGTCCAATCCGACGATATGGAAACAATTCGTGTAGACGTACTGTGGCACTTCGTGAACTATCGGTTGAACAGCCATCATGCTGGTACCACAGGTTACTCCTAGTCCTCAAAGAACGTCCTCTAGCATCCGTGGAAGACGGTCTGTTAGGAGGCTGCGGTCCTCCTGGGTGTTCTGTACTCCGTCTATGAAAACCGGGCCTATGACCTGATGGTTCATTATCCCACAGACTTACGTTCCATGGATGCTGACTTTCCATCTGACGAAGCCAACGCGGATTGTCAACAGTCCAATAGTGCATGTTTTGGCGGTTTACCCGGCAGTGATTGCTAAACGTGACTTCATCATAAACAAGATATACGGTACATCTGCAGTATCCTGACGTAAAGCCCATGTAGAGAATGCTCGTTTCCATATGGATCTTCATGGAGAGAGGTGATACATCTATATCGATGGAGAACGCGTATGACACTTTCCTGACCCGTGTCCCTTCCTCGTGCAATTACGCGGGAGCTAAAGTGCTGGTCAACTGCCAGAGCAGCAAGAAAATCAATAATTCCCCCGTCTTCTGTCGTCGCTTGTTTCCTCCTGTTGCGTTGTCCTGGTGTTACACTACCACATTCACGTAACTGGATGAAGAGACTGATAAGTAATTGCCGAGGTGGGATATTTTGCAGCATACACCGTACAAGATCGAACTGCATTCTTCCTACCTCTCCATCCGCCATGAGCATGTCGGCTTTTTCTGCACTGGTAAATCCCAGCATCCACTCACGACCCACTGCTTGGACTGTCACACAGTAGCTGACTAGCAAGTCTCACTGCACTCAACGAACACCCAAGCACAGTGTAAGCAAAGATGACAACATCGTACGTAGCAACTACGCAGTCTGAATGGCGCAAACAAGTCTCGGTGTGGAAACTTTTCCAAAATGTGGTACCTCGTAGACGAGTCGCTCTAGACTCCTGCAACGAACACCACTGACATTCTAATTTTCCCCACTTTTAGTTGGTTAATGTCAATAAGCTTTGTTCGATTTTAGAAAACGACTATGTTTGCAAAAAAATGCACTTTCTATTATTACACTCTGTGTATTGGCTAACAATACGAACCCCTCACTCACTGCTAACCTACCAGTTGCGTGTGTAGCGGCTTTACCGCGACTCCTCGATCGTACTTGAGGACGCGTGTGCTCACCCTCCTCTCTACGCTAGCGCAGTCCACTTGCGCGCGACAACAGACTCAACTCAGGAGTTTTCAGCTAAATAGGCAGCAGTGGCGCCTCGAACCTCCGACAGTACGGAGATGGCGAGTTCGGAAATAACGTCACAGCAAAGAGTAGTTGATGCAGCTCTCCATTCTACTCTATCCTGTACAAGCCTCTTCATCTCTGAGTAACCACAGCAACCTACATCCTTCTGAATCTGATAGTGTATTCAAATATTGGTCTCCCTCTACGATGTTTACCCTCAACACTTTTCTCCAGCACTAAATTGGTGGTCCCTTGATGACTATAAGAAGGGATCGGTTGGTAGGACACATTCTGAGGCAAGTTGTGCCACAAATTCCTCTTCTACCCAATTATATTCAGTAACTCCTCATTATTTAAATGATTACCCATCTAATCTTCAGCATTCTTCTGTAGCACCACCTTTCAAAAGCTTCTATTCACTTCTTGTCTAAACTGTTTATCGTCCATGTTTTACATCCATACATGGCTGCACTCATACAAATACTTTCAGAAAAGACTTCCTGGCACTTAAATCTATGCTCGATGTTAATAAATTTCTCTTCTTCAAAAAGCCTTTCGTTGCCATCGCCAGTCTACATTTTATATCTGCTTGATGCCCATTCGGTTCAAGTGTTCTTCCAAGTCGTTTCCTGTCTCTGACATAATTACAGTGTCATCGGCGAACCTCAAGGTTTTTATTTCTTCTCCCTGGATTTCAATTACTACTCAATTTTTTTTTTGTTTCGTTTACCACTTGGTCAATGTACAGATTGAATAACACCGGGAATAGGCTACAACCCTGTCTCACTCGCTTTTCAGCAATTGCTTCCCTTTCGTGCCTCTCAACTCTGATACCTCCCTTCTGATTTCTGTACAAATCATAAATAGCCTTTCGTTCCCTGTATTTTACCCCTGGCACCTTCAGAACTTGAGAGTATTCCAGTTCCAGTCAACATTGTCAAAAGCGAGTGTACAGATCTCATTTGTGATCTCCACTATATCCTAACTGGATCAGCTTCGCTCCTTTTTACGTTTGGAGACTAACAGAGACGATCTCTACACATGAAAGTGATTAAAGCGTTATCATAAATTCTTAGACATTGTCTGTGAGTCAACTACTTAGACTTCCGACACCTCAGAGTCTGAAAAGCTGAAACTGCGTTCCCAGCTGCGTCACTTGGAAACGAGCACCAGCTTCCCTGACAGTTCATTTCGTGCCACAGGCGTTACTCAACCTTGTCTCCGCAATCACAGTTGACAGCTGAGGGACTGAAGGAGAACCACAGCTCAACTCAAATAGTAGCGACCACAGACAGTATATTTTCTGTAAAGACTGACAAATATATTAACAATGAAGCTCACAGACTGAGTTCCGTAAAAAGAAACTGAATTAGGGGGCTAAAGTGTCTGGATACACGAACGTTAGTACTGGGCAGGTAGACTACAGTCGCTCAGTCGAAAATCTACACGTTACTCATAACAGGCCAAAAACTGAAGTAACGAGGGAGCGGAAGGTGTACTCTCTAATGACGGCACGTGGCAGTGGAAATTGACAGATTATTCGAAGCGTCACTGATCTGATTGCAAGTTGCCATTCTGGATGACCTGCCTGTCCCAGCTAGCGAGGGACGAAAGCGTTAACCGTTCCTCTGGCTAATTTTCTTGCACCTAAATTCAAATAGATCCTGTGAGTTGTTACGGGTAGAGACTGCGCTTGAAAACCGGAATGAATTAATAATTGGTTCCTTTTTACCAAACCCTTCGATTCAGAGTGTGTAGATGCTGAAAGGTTCATAGAAAACTTCAGTATCATCTTAAACAGGTACCCGACCCATAGTTGGTGGTCACTTCAATATATACTCAATATGTTGGCCAAAATACTTGTTCAAAACAGGTGGTACGTGTAGAACATCTTCGGAAATAGTATTACATGCGCGCTCGGAACATTATTTAGACCAGTTACTTCAGGAGCTCACTCGAACTGTAAGTGGTTGCGAAAACACACTTGACCTCCTAGCAACAAGCAACGCCGAGCGAATAAGGAGCATCATGACCGGTGAAGGGATTAGTGACCACAAGGTACTCGTAGCGAGACTGAATACCGTAACATCCAATTCCATCAAAAATGACTGCAAAATATTATTTAAGAAAGGAGATAAAAATCGTATAACGCTTTTCCAAGAGACAGTCTCCATTCCCTCCAAACTATGTAACCGTAGAATAGATGTGACTTAAAATCCAAAGAAATTGTATCGACGAGAGTTGATTACATATAAATCAATAGGAGATGATACTGACCCCCCATGGTTCACAAAAGGGGTCAGAACGCTGTTGCAGAGGCAACGAAAAAAAGCATGGCAGATTTAAAAGGAAATCAAAATCCCCAAGATTGTCGAAGTTTTACAAAAGTTCAAAATATAGCGCGAAGTTCAGTGCCAGATGCTGTTAATGGTTTACACAACGAAACTGCCTCAAAATCTGGCAGAAAAGCCAAGGGGATGCTGGTTGTATGTAAAGTACACCAGTGGCAGGACGCAATCAATACCTTCACCGTGCCATGACAATGGCGATGTTCCTGATAGTGTCACTAAAGGAGAATTACTGAACACAGTTTTCCGAAATTCCTTGACGAATTAAATATTCTAGGATTCTAACCAAGAACAACTGTCACCATGAGTAACAAAGAAATAGATATCCTTGGTGCAGCAAAGCAGCTTAAAAAATCTGTTAGTAAAGGTAAGTCATCCGGTCCTGATACTATACCAATTAGATTGTTTTCAGAGTACGCTTATATAATAGCTCCATATCTAGCAATCATATACCGGATGGTTATAATTAAACTTTCCTATTTAACACGTTATAACACGGAAACTAATTACCGTACGGGTACCAAACTTGGTAGCATTAATGTCCAGGGTAGGGGATGCATGATTTCCATGCGTCACAGCGCCACAATCCAATTCCAACTATGGCCAACCAGTTGCCGTGATCAGTCATCGTGATTCATAGTCTTGCACACCTGACCGGTCGCAGTGCACTTGTTGACGTGTCAACGTGAGCTTGGACCAAAGAAGCAGGGCATTACTGGTGAAGCTGTATTACCAAAACAACAGTAATGCTGCAGCTGCACTTAGAGAATATCGCCGGCTGAAAGTGTTACAGAAGGGTCCTCTTTCTCCACCGCCTGTGCAGAGCATGATGATGAAGTTGGAATCAACTGGAGAACTGGACGTCGCTCCGTGACGAGGCCGAAGACCGGATGCGCCACAGATGGTTCACGAAATGGCTGTTCCTATGGCAGACAGTGCTGCGCACAGTTCCCGACCGTCAGGGCAGTGCGCGAGCTGTGTCACGACAGTTGAACATCCCGTGGTCCACTGTACGGAAGGCGCTTCGAACCATTCTCAAGTGGTATCCGTACAAGATCCATACCGTACAGCAGCTTGCACCACAGGGCGCTCAACGACGTGTTGAGTTCGCTCTCCACTTTCTCACAAGGATTGAAATTGACGAGGGCTGGCCCTGGGCCATCCTATGGACAGACGAAGCTCATCTCTCTCTGACGGGTGAGGTGAGCACACAGAATTGCCGACTGCAGGGATCTTCACCTCCAGCCACTGTGCATGAAGTTCCTCGGTTTGGTGAACGTGTCACCGCATGGTGTGGCTTCACGGTTACGCTCATCATTGGGCGATTCTTTTTTTGAACAGGTTGGCGCTCAGGGACCAAAGACGTGCAGTGACTGGCCTGTGTTACTGGGATATGCTTCGCCATTCGTACCCGCCCTGCAGGAGGGAGACGCATTGAACTCAACAGTTTTCATGCAACAAGATGGGGTCCCAGCGCACGTCGGTCGTGAAGTTCACCAGCCTCTCCGAAACACATTTGGAAACGATCGAATTATCAGCCGATCACTTCCACATGCTTGGACGGCACGATTACCTGATCTCACTCACTGCGATTTCTGGTTGTGTGGCTACCTGAAGGACACGTGTGCTGATCCGAAGCGCAGCATGTCAAGAGAGGTAGTCAGCATACCTACGGACATGCTTCGGTCTGCTGTGCAGAATGCAGTCCTGCGCTTTCAGACTCTTCTGGACACTGATGGGCGCCATATTGAGCCCTTTTTGTAGCAGTAATGGTACCGGTATGTAATGGTGTGATGAACCGTAGAGGCACATTAATTGTGTTTCAGTTGAGCTGATTCTGCATTATTTCTCTTCCCCATGCCCTTGACATTAATGCTACCAAGTTTGGTCTCCGTAAGGTAATTAGTTTCACTGTTATAACGTGTTAAATAGGGAAAGTTTAACTATAACCACCCTGTACAACTCCTCATTCAAGAGACCTTCCTTACACAAAGACTGGAAAGCTGAACACCTCGCACCAATACTTGAGAAGGACATAGGAGTAACCCACCGGACTACGGACCCGTATCACTGACGTCGATTTACAGCGGGATTTTGGAACATATTCTGTGTTCGAACATTACGAATTACCTCGTAGGTAACGGTCTATTGGCACACAGTCAGTACTGATTAAGAAAATGTTGTTCTTGTGTAACACAACTAGCTGTTCATTGTCGTGAAGTAGTGTACGCTATCGACAAGGGCTCTCAAATTGATTCCATATTTTTAGATTTCCGGAAAGGTTTCGAAAACGTTCGTAAGAAGTGGCTTGTGATCAAATTGCGTTATGTACTTCTATGGCCTATCGTGTCAGTTGTGCGACTGGATTTTGTGATCTCCTGTGAGAGAGGTCACAGTTCGTAGAAATCGACGAAAAGCCGTCATATAAAAGGGAAGTGATTCTGGCGTTCCCCAAGGAAGTGTTATAGGCCCTCTGCTGTTCCTAGTCTAGATAAACTATTTAGGAGACGATCTTAGACTGTTTGTAGATGATGCTGTCATTTAGCGTCTAGTAAAGTCATTTGAAGATAAACACCAGTTTGAAATTTATTTAGATACAGTATCTGTGTGATACGAAAAGTGGCAATTGATTCTACATGAGGTATGAAAGGAATCCGTTAATTTCGGTCACACGATAACTCAAAGTAAATAGCTAGTACAACAATTGCGAAGAACTTAAATTAGATCGATCACATAGATAATGTTCCATGATGCTACTCCAGGCGGGTGTAAGATGAATGTGCGCAATGGAAAATAATGAACGCTAAAATAAAGATTTCGCCCTGTCTGACTACCCCCTGAGGCAGATCTTAGGATCTCTTAATTCTATAAATTACAACCTAAACATAAATGAATGATTAAGGCAACTAATACTACTGAATGATAAGCGTTGCTCCTGCTTATGTATTTATTGTAGATTAAAAAAACAACCCTTTATTAGAAATGTCTATATTTCCTAACTAAAATTGCTGATCAATTGCCCAACTCTGCCCCTTTTTATGGCCACGCGATCTAACATAAATGACACGAAATGACTGAGATCATCTACGTATCAAACACTAGAAGACTAGATGATCTACGGTGGTGTGGAACCTCAGTGGAAATAAACTAACGTGATCACAGCTGTTTAGCTTTTATAGCTCTAATAAGCCGAAGCAACTTGCGATATCACCGTATGTACTGCGGCCGGTGCGTCGCAGTGATGATTCCTGTGCTCGTCTGCAGCGATGGAAGAACTCCAGCCACAAAATAAAAACCCTTTGAAACACTAGGACGACAGAAGGTGGTCCTCTGACTAATATACTCCAATACTGTCTTCTCCTCTCTGTGTTCTACTGGCGAGAAACGCGAACTCCCAGCCACAAGGACGGAGTTCAAAGAACGTCTCAACGTAAGTATAGGCAGAAGAAATGCTCTCAATCACAGAACGCTGCGTACTCAACGACGACTTCCAACCCGGAGGCGAAGTCCAGAATCGTATAAGTTCGCAAACAGTACAGTGCCTAACCGTTCTAACTGTGAACTCTCCTGAGAGCAAAGACAGCAAGTCCGTCTGTGCCAACAAAGCTGATACTGAGCGACTGTCAGACACGGGCGCTCAAAACGGAAGACTTCTTCTCTCCATCGCTGGCTCCCCAGCAAGCTCGGCTAGGCTCCCTCGTAACTGCAGAAGGCAAGTCATATCCTCAAAACCACGGAATATTCTCGCTCTCTACAGATTGTTCCGAACGCCGACCAACAATATTTTAGTCTTTTATCGGCCAGCGCGGAAAGTTTGACCTATACTCATACAATGGTACGCTTCTGAGTAAAATCCTTGGAAGTAACCCAGCCTACGTGATTTCCGAGGTGACGCTTCCTCGTTCCTCTGACGTGGGTCCAAGATTTTCATAGTCTCCGAAGTATAGACCTGGCCTAGCTACAACACCGGCCAGCCACCGGTGTATTGAGCTTCCGCGCCCAGGTTTTCCGACTGTCCGTCTTGGCACTTCCTGGGTCAAGCAGGACCAACAAAGCTGTGCGGGCTTTTTGAGTTCCACCTGCCGTTTAATCTCCACTGGCGTTCCAACCTCTAGTGGTATGGGCAATCATTGATTACGCAGTTTTGATAATAAAGACACTCCATCACCTTTCATGCAAAAGCGTTAACAATTATTTACAAGGCATACGTGACAATGTCAGACTTCTTTACATATTCATATATACGATGTACAACCTACCAAATGATACCTAATTCTGGTTGCAGATCACGGCAAAGTATGTAGATGAGTGCTTGTAAGGTGCGAAATTATAGTCACTTTACAACCAAGGGTTGCATTTTATTGGCAGCACACTTAGAAGATGCAACAGGTCTACTAAAAAGACTGACTTCACCACGCTTGTCCGTCCTCTGTTAGAGTACTGCTGTGCAATGTGGGATCCTTACCTGATAGGACTGGTGGAGGACACAGAAAAATTTCAAAGAAGGGCAGCTCGTTTTGTACTATCGTGAAACAGGGGACTGAATGTCACAGATATGAAACGCGTGCCGGCCGCTGTGGCCGAGCGGTTCTAGGCGCTTCAGTCAGGAACCGCGCTGCTGCTACGGTCGCAGGTTCGAATCCTACCTCGGACATGGATGTGTGTGATGTCCTTGGGTAGCCAGCCGGTGTGGCCGTGCGGTTCTAGGCGCCTCGGTCTGAAACCGCGTGACCGCTACGATCGTAGGTTCGAGTCCTGCCTCAGGCATGGATGTGTGTGATGTCCTTAGGTTAGTTAGGTTTAAGTAGCTCTAAGTTCTAGGGGACTGATGACCACAGATGTTAAGCCCCATAGTGCTTAGAGCCATTTGAACCATTTGATACGCGAGATGGTGTGGCACTCACTAAAATGAATGCGACATTTTTTCACGAAATTTCAATCGCCATCTTTCTCCTCCGAATGTTAAACTGTTTTGTTGAGGTCCACCTACATAAGGAAAAATAGTCGACGTAATGAAATATGAGAAATCAGAGGTCACACGCAGATATTTAAGTGTTCGTTCTTCCCGCGAGCTGCTCGAGAGTGGAACGGTAGAGAAACAGTGTGAAGGTGGTTCGACGAACCCTCTGCCGTGCACCTAAGTGTCAACTACAGAGTAGTAGATGTAACTAGCAGTGACTTATGCACCATTCTGGCGTCTGTTGTACCATGGCCCGTATCTGATGTGTGATGTGCATATGTAGGCGAGTTATACGGCCGCGTACAACTGAGAAGAGGTAAGAATTTGTGGTAAGGTCTTATGGGACCAAACTGCGAAGGTCATCGGGCCCAAAGCTTACGCACTACTTAGTGTAACTTTAACTTACGCTGTGGACAACACATACACCCATGCCCGAGGGAGGACTAGAACCTCCGACGGAGGGAGCCGCGCGGACCGTGACAAGGCGCCTCAGACCGCGCGGCGGGATAAGGTAAGGTGAATCTGTCTGCGTGGCTGAGCGCCAGCAGGCGCGGCGCGGCACGGCTGGTACGGACGAAGTGCTGGCTACCGGTCAGCCCGTGTACAGAGCCGAGAAGCACGTGGCCGTAAAAGGGCGACCCCCAGGGCGGGGAGCGTTTGGACGGCGGCTCCTCTCGTGGGCAGAGTGCAAGAGGTGTACCACAAATGGCGGCACTCTGAAACATGGCTGCTTACAGCTCTTAGAAATTCCATAAAAAAGTCACAGTTACGAGCCGTAGTTGTGTCCGGCTCTTCGAAAAGTGCGACAGGCGGAGTGCTTTCGCTTCGCGTCTATAGTGCGCGTCATTTACGACTGCGGCCGAGTTTAGGTTCGTTCTGCGCATCTGACGTCACAAAACACAGTCGGCCAATGAAAAGAGAACTACGTTGCCAGAGCTCGACAGCAGTGCAGAGCACGGACGAGTGTCTTCAGTTTTACAAACGTTCAGTCATAAATAAAGTAATTGAACAAGAGTAATGTCTTGATAGACTTTCTTTATACCAAGTGCTTCATAATTAATTAAACCAAACAAGCAATAAGCCTCCTGGGAATTCAGGCGATAGCAAGGAAAGGTGTTTGTATCATTCTCACAAACCGCTTTCTCGCAATAAAGAACAGTGGTAATTGTTTATTTCCTGTTGTACTTCGATGAAACGTGAGTAATTCATAGTCATACTAACAGTGTTTGTCGGTATTTTTCGTGATTTTTAGAGTCCTCCAGGAATCCTCTTGAATATTAAGCTGCGTTAGCGTAATGGTTAAGGTGTCGGGCTGCTAAGTGAAAGGTCCCGAGTTCAAACCTTGTATGGTGATTAATATATTCTTTATTTTAAAAAATATTGAAATGCCTTACTTCATGAATTTTATTCGTTTGAATGTAATTTCTAGTGCTTTGTCTCTTCATTATAATCATCATAAGTTTTCGGTTTTTCTGATTTTAGGGCCAAATCGTTTTTGTGAAATCGAATGATAAGTGTGTCAAAGCAGTCGGAACACCATGTGTCTGCACAGGCGAGCAGTGCAGTGATGACAAAACCGCTCACAGCGCGGAATGCGAGGAGCACGTCTATGTAGTAGCGAAAAGGTTAATGCAGCCGTGGTGGCTTTACTTCATAAACTGCGCGCTCCCCCCTAAACGTAAGTTTGCGAACTATAGTATACTATGGCGCTGCTTCTCTTGCCGCGTGCGTCGTTTGCAACTGGCAACGCAGCAATCTCCCGCGTCTGGGCGGGCAAGCGCGAGCCGCCAACATAAAAGAATTGAACTATAGTGTCTGCGGTGACGCTTTCGGTTTGTCGCGCTGTTTGGATCGCTACCGCCCTCTGGCAGGAGGTGGAGCAAGTGTAGGGTCACGTGACGATCGAGGAGTACGTACTGGGCGGTGACCGAGAGAGGTCAACTGCTCGCCACGTGCTTTGGCCGACCTCTCGGCTGTCAGGGGCTGAGTCTGCCTTACCCGCATGTACGTGGCTTATGAAGCTTAGAAGCCGTGGTGCAGGAGGTCAGCGCGTGGGACCGTATGTCTTCTTATCGGCCGTTGAAACCACTGGCAGCGGTTGGTTCTGGTGAGCATAAGGGAGTGCAACGAGTTCCCGGCGCTGGGGTGGAGAGTGAGAAGTAGAGTACTTTTTTTATGTAACAGAGTTTTATGGCTTTCAAGTTAAAGTGAAGTGTGTGGGTTTCTTAACCAGTGGTTTTGTTGGGGTCTTCCCACCACAGTTTTCGTTTGCCTGTCCGCGGGAATGTGGT
The DNA here is from genome assembly GCF_021461385.2 of Schistocerca piceifrons. NCBI lineage: Eukaryota > Metazoa > Arthropoda > Insecta > Orthoptera > Acrididae > Schistocerca > Schistocerca piceifrons. The sequence continues at coordinate 18,809,550 of NC_060145.1, forward strand.
AATGGCTTCTTGGCCGGGCCGTTTCATTCAGGCCTCGATTCGGTGATTTAGGGTCGGTGTCGCGTGTCCCTGTGGTTCGGAGTCTGTGCAGGCACCGCCCTTGCTACATCTTCTGGTTTTGGGTACCTCGGGGAGATAGTGGCTTGTAATAGAAGTTATGGGGCTGATCTGCTGTGGCCCTGTAGACCACCAACAACTATTCCGACTATTGTGATTTGAGCCCCTTTACACGTGCCACTCCCTCACCGAGCTAAGGAATTTTTGTTTTGTTTTATTATTAATTTTTTTTTTTTTTTTTTTTTTTTTTTTTTTTTTTTTTTTTTTTTTTTTTTTTTTTTTTTTTTTTTGGGAACTGCCTTTAATGTGGAGGTTTATGTGCTGGCTTATTCACATGTATCTTGTAACAAATGTAAGTTATGTAACTGGCGAGAGACAACTACTTTTGCTTAGCACAAGCTAGCTAAAGTTTTTTTTTATTGTTCTCTTTTTGATATAAAAAATTTAAAGTCTTATTGTTAACATCAAACCTTGCAATATACTTTACGTAGAGCTATTTTTGAGTTCTTTAACTGTTGTCATATATATATATATATATATATATATATATATATATATATATATATATATATATTAAAATCTCATTATTGGCAAGTTGTCAATGTCCTACCCGGTAATCTCCTTTTCATAATGAAAATTTTCAAGCTACTTGAAATTTTTTTGAAATTATTTTTTAAAAGAAATGCCAGACTTAAAAATATATTGAGGAGTAAGCCTTTCAGAATAAAAAGCTTATCAATGTCTTTTTCACCAGTACCTCCTCGCCCCTACTTCCACGATAACGTTTTTCGAATAACATGTGTACTTGAGTGGTTGTTTGTGATCCGCCGTAATTGACGGTTCAAGTTACATAAAGAAGCAAATCTGAATACACCTGCAGTCTCAGAAAAATGAGGTGTGCCCAATGAAGCAATATTATTTTCAATATCTTAAAACCTGGAAAAGTGGCAGTGACTGAATATTTTCACGCTGAACTTTACAATTCATAAGCTTTAAACGCTTCTTGCGATTTCAGCAAACAATGTCTCGGATGACATCATAGCACCACAGCTATCATCCGTGTAAGCTAGATATCTATATCTATTTGATAGTTTGATTTATTGCTTTTCGATATCTTTTTCATTCTGCAATTATTTGGCAGATCACATCCTCCACAATAACACGGCAACTGAATGCATGTCTTGTCCTCTTGTGTAGTATTTAAGGAATATTTTACTATATTTGCCGATAACTTCATTTAATTATGATTACAGTCGATATTAAAAACCAATATAATTTAAAAGTGGTGAATCGCACGTGTTAGATGACGGTATTCCTGAAAATTGTGTCAAAAGATGATTTTAACAAGCAGATATAAGTAATCGTTTAAACAATATTTAACAACAATCTACTTTCATTTAACGTGAGCACATCTGCGCAAGAATGCTGGTTTATTTATTTTTAAACAAATTATTATCTATATACATGGCGAGGCACGTAAGACATAATTCCCCTTATGTTTGGTCAACAGTTGCACATATCAAAACGCGGTTTTCAGTAAATGCTAGAGCGTCGAGGGACACGTATCTTTTTGCTTGGTGAATGTTTTTCCGCTGGTATCAACTGAGATACTGAAGTAACTGTTGTTCTTTCAAATGGAACAGTATACTTTTTATAACTGCTTTCGTGGCTCTTCAGAAGACAATTACAGTGATACAGCGTTTGTTAATGTTGACGTTGAAACCTGCTTGAAAAAATTCGAGAAATGTCCTAGAATGTGAGAGCACGATGCAAACACTGCCAATCAGGCGTCTCGGAGCAGGCTGCGTAGCTCTACACTGTAACTTACGCCTGTGCGACGAGAATCAAGTTTTATTCCCCCTTGAACCAACTTGGGATCTAGATCCACGTTCAGCTACGAACGTTGTATGTGGAAATACGGCGAGGGCTACAATCAAGCGTGTCACAAAAGGCTTAGGAAAACTATTTCACATTTGTGTATCCTCCCAGATTTATGTGCGCTGAAACAGAGAAATCAACCATTCATGATTCAAAAATAAAGAGGTCTTAAACGCTGCAAAAACGAACTACTGTATTAAATATATAAATGTCAGCTTCGCTGCGTCAGTTAATTTATGATTCATGTGCGGACATAGTGTTCTTACGGTAGGTGTTATTTAGGAATTTCTCCTTACCTGGTTTTCGTGTGATCTTTAATGTTACACCCACATATTCTGCGGGGACCGCCTTATTCTTTCGCGAAGGCATTCCTATTGCTGAGGTGGAAATGTTGGATTCTGGCAGGGGCATAATTTGTCGACTTTTTAATCTTACCTTCGTTCTTTTATATGCCTGTTCTGGCACTGTCCGCACAGTAGATCGTTCGCATTTTTACAAAGAGGAAAGTGTTTATCTGTTGCCTAAGAGTCCTCCGCGTATTCTTCTGGGTGGTAATTTTAACTGTCTATTGCGTTCTGCTGATCAATCTCCAAATTTTAATTTCTCTCCTGAATTACGTGAATAGGTCCGCTCCTTACTACTAAAACGTCTGGATATGTAAATACTCGACGTTAGTTAAATTTACCCACTTTACTGTGACTTCTAGTAGCAGATTAGATAGGTTTTACTTATCAGACTGCCTGAGCGATAGTATTCTTAATGTTGAAGTCATCCCAGCTTCCTTTACGGATCACTGTGCTCTGACCACAAATCTCAATCTTGACCGGCAACCAGTCAAATTGTTTCGCCCGCCGTCGATGTTAAACGTCGCTCACCTAGCTGAACCCCTCTTTCGATGACGTGATGCGAGTCGTGTGGGAGCGTACTCTACGGTCCACTGGGAAATACTCTTGACTGGTGGACACAGCTAGCAAAACCGAGGCTCTGGCAAACTTTGATAGTTTTCTATGCTGCCACAGCGCGATACTTTCGGAGAACTTACGAATATTACTATTCCATCCTGCGTGAACTTTATGCTGCTTCGGGTCACGCCCCTCTGCGAATTGCGGATGGTTGGCGTGTAAAGGCAAAATTGGTGACCTTTAAGAGAATGCTAATGGAAGGTTTGAAAATTCGATCGAAACCGCGTTCATTGGTGACGCAAGAAGTGGCTTCCTTATGTCATTTGCTTCGACATCACACCCGTCGCCGACGCGCTTGTATTCATTCTCTCACGACAAATGATGGACGTGCCGTAATGGCGCAAGCTCATATAGTGCGCATCTTACACCAGCACTATGTAGACATCTAAGACATCGATGAGTCCACTGAAACCTGTTACGACCCACTTGTCAGCATCTTGGATACGACAATTACAGCTGAACATAATGCAGCGCTTCAGCTGCCTTTCAGCCTGAGGAAGTTTAGAAACTTATTGTGGAATGACAAACTGCCTATTGGGTTCTGTCTGGGATTCTTCGGCCGACATTCATCTAATGGTTTCACTGACGTTTCGCCAGTACGAGTGGCTGGCATTGTCAAAACTTCACCCTCCATTGCCGGTGGTGAACTGTAGCCGAGCTCGCAGCCGCAGACAATATGTCCCTGGCGCACCGACGTATAAACTGGCAAAACACTTGGCCTCTCTGCTCCAGCCACACGTGGGGAAGACCGACACATGCATAAAGGACTCAGGATATTTCATTCAGAAGCTGAAGAAACTGAACCTTGCAGCAAACGACATCGTGGTCAGCTTTGATGTTGTTTCGTTGTTTACGAAAGTGGCACTCAGTGGCGCTCTGGAGCACATCGGCTTCATTTTCCCGCAATACATCAAAAAGCTCTTCCAGGCATGTCTCACCACGAGCTATTTCACGTGGACTGGAGATTTCTACGAACAGCTGGAAGGCGTCGCCATGGGCAGTCCTCTTACTCCAGTGGTGGCCAACTTCTTCATGGAACAATTCGAAGCACAGGCACTGGACACGGCGACTTGCAAACCTAAGGTGTGGTACAGGTACGTCGATGATACTTTCGTGGTGTGGAGCCATGGTGAAGAACAGCTCGGTGACTTCCTAAGACACTTGAACAGCCTCCATGCCAACATAACATTTACCATGGAAGTAGAAAAGGACAAGAAAGTGCCATTTCTAGATGTGCTGGTCACAAGGGACGGCGAAAACCTGGGACACAGCGTGTATCGAAAACCGACAAACACGGACCGATACCTGCACAAACTGTCAAACCACCACCCGAGCCAGAAAAGAGGCACTATTAGTACGCTTGTAACGAGAGCAGGACAAGAATGTAAGCCGCAACACCGCAAACGAGAAATGCAACACCTGGAAACTGTCCTGAGGAGCAATGGGTACTCCACAAATTATATTAGAAGGGTAACAGAGCCAAACACTCGGCGAAGTAAGGAATCAGAAAAAGAAATGTCGGGAACGGCCTTTCTGCCATAGATTCCCAGAGTGACGTACAGAATCGGCCGTATATTGCGCAAACATGGCGTAAAGACGATTTTCAAACTGACAAGGAAGGTCAAAGAGTGTCTTAGATCGGCGAAGGAGAAAAGGGACCCACTTTCAATGTCGGGAATATACCGTATACCATGCACATGCGAAAAAGTTTATGTCCGAATGACTGGACGATCAGTTAACGCCAGGATCAAAGAGCACAAGCGACATTGCAGGTTGGGGCAGGTGGAGAAATCGGCCGTGGCAGAGCACGCACTGAGTGAGACCGACCATGTAATAAAATTCGCCGACACGGAAGTTCTGGCTGTAGAGGAGCACTATCACACGCGCTTGTTCAGAGAAGCTGTAGATGTACAAAAACACACGAACAGTTTCAACAAGAAAGAGGAAAGCCTTAAGGTAAACGGATCCTGGCTTCCCGTACTGCAGCGAACGACCGTCGCAGGTAGCGAGAGGAGAACCGCACCGGAAATGACCGCGGAGAAGCCCTCGGACGTTGGCGCGCCAGGTACATATAGTCTGCGGCCGCGATCTCGGCTCCAGTTCACCACCGGAAATGGAGGATGGAGCTTTGACAATGCCAGCCACTCGTGCTGGCGAAACGTCAGTAAAATCATTAGATGAACGTCGGCCGAAGAACCCGAGACAGAAGCCAATGGGCATATTGTCAACAAGTGGCCACGAAAGCCTTAACGATTTTATTGTGGGATCACCTTCTCAAAAGTCCCCAGGTCTGGATGGACTTCCCAAAGAATTTTAAGTGCGCTTTTGACCGTTGTTGGGTGCTCCCTTTACGTCCATTTTGAATGAAGTGTTACAGGGTAGAGCAGTGCCGACATCGTTCAAAGTGGGAAAAATTGTTTTAATCCCGAAACGCCCTGGACCGGTTGCCCCCTGATAGCTTTCACCCAACTACTTTGTTAAACTTTGTGGCGAGGGCAGTTAATAGTAGGATTTTGGCTCTGATGGAGACGATTGTTGCAAAACATCAGAGCTGCGTACCTGGTCGTACGATTCTTACTCCTATAGTCGAGTGTCGTGATGTGGTTTCGGTTGCTTCTGTAACGTCCGTCCCTCGTGCCCTTGCTTTCCTAGATTCTGATAAGGCATTTGATCTTGTTAATCACGACTTTTTGCTTCGGATTCTGGAGGCATTTGGTTTTACTGTTGACCCAAGGCGAGTGCTCTCAAATCTGTTTACGGGTATTTCAGCTTCGGTGGTTGTGAATGGCCAACTGCCACCTCCGATAAATATCCGTAGGGGAGTGTCTCAAGGAAGCCCGCTGTCAATGACTCTTTGTGTTGTCTTTGGAGCCCCTACTTCGGATGCTAGCATCCTGGCTGACAGGTTGGACGCTTTCCGGCGGGACTGTAGCTGTTCGTGCATACTCGGATGACGTGACAGTTCTACCTCGCAATCCTGCGGTGATACCTCGAATGAAGGCTGTAATCGATGATTTTTGTCGAAATTCAGGTGGACTGCATAATGAAGGTAAGTGCAGGCTTCTTACTTTGCGAGGTTTTGATGACGCGGTTGTTCCATGGGCTACTGCAGTGGATCAGCATACGTCTCCCGGTATCATCATTGACCGTTGTCCACTCAAAATGGCGACGCTCAACTGGAAGTCTGTTACGGGAGCGATACTAGAACAAGAAAGGCGTTCTCTTACTCTCCTCCAGAAAGTCCGAATACTGGATACATATGTCCAATGCAAAGCTTGTTACGTGGCCCAAGGTTATCCGCCACCCTCGATGACAGCGAAGAAAATACAACAATTGTCTGGTCGTCTCTTATGGAAGAGACATATATTTCGCTTGCGGTATGAGGCGGCCACAAAGCGTCGTTCCTTTGGAGGGGTTGGGACTCACTGATTCAGGAAGGGAGACGCAGATGCTATATGTGCGGCGTACTGTTGTGACGATGGCTCAAGAAACCCCCACATTTACGTCTCGTTTATTTCTCTGTGTTCGTCCTGCTGGTTGGTCACGTAAATTATAAGTTAAAACACATTCGTGACTTCTATCTTGCGGTTTTAAAGAGACCCGTCCTCACCACGAAATTCCTAAAGAGTTGTTGGGAAGCAGCCCCTTGCCCGAATCTCGTCGAAACAGAATCGTCGAAAACGACCTGGTCGAAAGTTTGGTTCAATATAAAGCTCCCGATTTTGCCGATGCGCGTAGCGTCCTCGTGGTATGAGGCAGTAAATAACTTGATTCCAACGAACGAGCGACTTTTCCGTATTGGGCTTAGCGGCACGGAATTACGTACTAGTTGTACGTCTACAGGTATGACACGACATCGCTTTACTTGTGGAGGTCATATGGCAAACTGGTATTGGATTAGGACACAATTGGCCTTCCTTACTCGATCTTCTGAGACTGCATACACTACGGACATATATTGCGCCCTGATTCTTCCTTCTTTCCATGGCCGAAAACCCATACCGTTATGAGGTTGCTGGGACACTTCGTTCAATGTGTTGTAGAAGGCGAGGGAGAAGGTCGCATGAACTTCATGCAGTACGTGATCACGGCCTATTAGACATGCTTGCGGATGCCTCGATATCGAGACCTCTTCGCCAGCGTGTGGAATCTTGTTTTCCGTCGGCAAGGTGTTGGTTAATTTAATTTTTGTGATGCTAAGTGTTTTTCTTTGTTATGTATGTTCCCATCAGATTTCCTTCGGCTTGTTCACTTCTCGTTTCTCTGTTCGTTTTTTTATATTTTTAACTTTTTTCAGCATCGCTCCAGTTCTATTGTAAAATGTGTACAGATGAAGTACACTACTGGCCAATAAAATTGCTACACCACGAAGATGACGTGCTACAGACGCGAAATTTAACCGACAGGAAGATGATGCTGTGATATGTAAATGATTAGCTTTTGAGAGCGTTCACACAAGGTTGGCGCCGGTGGCGACACCTACAACGTGCTGACATGAGGAGAGTTTCCAACCGATTTCTCATACACAAACAGCAGTTGACCGGCGTTGCCTGGTGAAACGTTGTTGTGATGCCTCGTGTAAGGAGGAGAAATGCGTACCATCACGTTTCCGATTTTGATACAGGTCGCCTTGTAGCCTATCGCGATTGCGGTTTATGGTATCGCGACATTGCTGCTCGCGTTGGTCGAGATCCAATGACTGTTAGCATAATATGGAATCGGTGGGTTCAGCAGGGTAATACGGAACGCCGAGCTGAATCCCAACGGCCTCGTATCACTAGCAGTCGAGATGACAGGCATCTTATCCGCATGGCTGTAACGGATCGTGCAGCCCTAGGTCAACAGATGGGGACGTTTGCAAGACAACAACCATATGCACGAAGAGTTCGACGACGTTTGGAGCAGCACGGACTATCAGCTCGGAGACCGTGGCTGCGGTTACCCTTGACGCTGCATCACAGACAGGAGCGCCTGCGATGGTGTATTCAACGACGAACCTGGGTGCACGAATGGCAAAACGTCACTTTTTCGGATGAATCCAGGTTCTGTTTACAGCATCATGATGGTCGCATCCGTGTTTGGCGACATCGCGGTGAACGCACATTGGAAGCGTGTATTCGTCATCCCCATACTGGCATATCACCAGGCGTGATGGTATGGGCTGCCATTGGTGACACGTCTCGGTCACCTCTTGTTCGAATTGACGGCAGTTTGAACAGTGGACGTTACATTTCAGATGTGTTACGACCCGTGGCTCTACCCTTCATTCGATCCCTGCGAAACCCTACATTTCAGCAGGATAATGCACGACCGCATGTTGCAGGTCCTGTACGGGCCTTTCTGGATACAGAAAATGTTCGACTGCTACCCTGGCCAGCACATTCTCCAGATCTCTCACCAATTGAAAACGTCTGGTCAATGGTGGGCGAGCACCTGGCTCGTTACAAAACGCCAGTCACTACTCTTGATGAACTGTGGAATCGTGTTGAAGCTGCATGGGCAGCTGTACCTGTACACGCCATCCAAGCTCTGTTTGACTGAATGTCCAGGCTTATCAAAGCCGTTATTACTGCCAGAGGTGGTTGTTCTGGGTACTGATTTCTCAGGCTCTATGCACCCAAATTGCGTGAAAATGTAATCACACGTCAGTTCTAGTATAATATATTTGTCCAATGAATACCCGTTTATCATCTGCATTTCGTCTTGGTGTAGCAATTTTAATGGGCAGCAGTGTATATACACTCACAGATGACTTTATACAATCCTTGCAATCAAACTGGGATTCTTACTGGTTTGCTGTTGAGAACATAATCTCATTTTGTTGTCCTGCTTTTAGAATCTATATGAAAACAAAAAAAAAGACAGTTGGGCGGCCGCTCGCGATAAGCGGCAAGTCCGGATTGGAGTACCGGCCAGGCACGAACTTCCACTGTCGCCATTCCACTCTGCAGCTGATGGTTGTCCTCCTTCGCAACTGCGAATTCAGCTAGTGTAATTCTGACGTGGCCGCTACGGTTTGACAGCCCTGGAGTGGGTGGCATCAGATGAGTCCTCGGCAGTCTGGTATCGGCGGTTTCAGAACCTTTTTTGCCGTCCACTTTTCCATTTTATCTGCAGACTCAGACGTCTGTGGTGCTCGCCCGACACCAATGCAGCGTCCGCAGCGGCATCAGACAACGCTCGCCAGACACCATCGTCGTCGTAAGAGGTCACCCGATAACATCGGTCTCCACAAAAACAGACATTTATCAATTAACCTCTAATAACTGTCGTTCAGCTTATGAGTGTAGCAATTTTTTCTTTCAGTCGTCAACTTTGTGAATTGTTTGATGTGGCCAGCCACCTCTTCGTCTCAGAGTAGCATTTGAACCGTGCGTCTTCAGTTGTTTGCTGGATGTATCCCCGTCTGTGTCTTCCTCTACAATTTTTACCCTGTACAGCTCCCTCTAATAGCGTGGAAGCTATTCACTGACGCCTTAACAGATGTCCTATCATCCCGTCCGTTCTTCTTCTCGTCTTCGTTTTCCATGTATTCCTTTCCTCATCAATTCTGCGGAGAACAACCTCATTCCTTACCGTGTCAGTCCACCTGACACAAATTTTGTAATTAGAATCTCAGCACCTAAATCAGTGTAGTGGAAACACATACATCACATTTGTTAAACACCTCATACAACAGAATCACCACCATAATGGCTTACAAACACCAGTAAGCATTATTAATAATTCGTAAACAGTTAACGTTCACCTACTGCTACACGAAAAAGGTCCTCTACAGTAACTTTAAGCACCAAAATTAATGGACGCCATTTTTATCTTGGACAGTCAGTTTTCTGACGTTATAATCTAGGCCTAAAATTTCCGATACTGATTTTGCCTGCTTGGCGTGCCCAGTTCGCTGCGTTAAGACCGCTCGGCGATTCTACCGCGTGAAGACGATCGACCTGATATCGACGAGGCGAGCCTTCACCACGGGCAGCGCAGAACAGCGGACGCGAGAGCAGTGACAAGTGGCTGCTCCACGCATGCGCTGGCGCCGTTCCAAAACAGGGTCGGTCAGTACGGTTTCGCCGGTGTACACCTTAAGACGGTCACCCAAATATCGTGGCAGCAAGTTGCAGACATCCGGCAGTTCTCCCGAAAATTCGTGGAACAATCTGTACGCTGGTAACCCATCCAATTAGCCGCGCGCGTTATCAAGCAGCCCCTCAGATTCGGGGGGACGCGTCGGCCTCGTATCTAATCCACCCGACGAACTAGTGACGAGTGCCGGTGTGTTGGCCAGCCTGGACGGGAGTTTTAGGCTGTTTCCCACTGGCAAGTAGGTCAATATCGAGCTGAGCCCACGTTCTGACTCAGTTACACGACTCTCACACATTTTTGAACCGTTCTCACACTTGCGGGATCAACAGGACGCCTTTATACAGCTGAGCATTGCGGCGGTTGATGACAGTGAGAAGAACCACATGAAAGTTGTAAATTGCGAGACAAAATAACACTGCCCAAGCGAAATTACTCATAAATTCTGAGACTCAGAAATGCAGCTTAGTACGAACAAACTATTGATGATGAATAGACGGATCACCGTTATTGAATTTTGCTGTTTCGTTGGACCATCTATAGCTATCGCTTTGAATTTGCAGTTTGGAGGGTACTGAAAATTTACCACCAAAGTTATGTGAAGGATTTTCTAAAAGTGAAGAACTTTTCGACCTGGCGATCCGCGTAATCTCCCCCCCCCCCCCCCCCCCCGCCACACCCCACCTCCACCCCCACCCTCAACCCCGCCACTGTTTCATATGTCTTTCTAAGCGTTGGCACCAATTAGACGTTTACAACGAACGGTTGTTTACAGTTTCTATAGGCGGTTTTATAAACTGTGACAAAAATAACGATCCCGCCAATGTGAGGTTTATAGTGTAGTTTCTAAAACAAAAAAGGTGCACTCTGTCGAAATCTACAGACAGATAATCGAAGTTTATGGAAATGTGATGAATGAAGTTTCATTTCGAAATTGGCGTGTCGTTAATGACGAGTCAACGAATATTCACGATGAATATCCATCAGGCCGACCTAAGCTGTGACTGACTAATTCAAAGACTGAGAAGAAAATGAACAAGGTAGATGTCTGATTGTGGATGGATTGATTTATTCTTTCCTGAAATTTCACGATCAGTTCTTCATCAGACTGGGCTACAGAAAAAAGAGTGCCAGGTGGTATGCTCGGCTTTTGACAGACGAACAGCCGGCCGTTGTGACCGAGCAGTTCTAGGCGCTTCAGTCCGGAACCGCGCTGCTGCTACGGTCGCAGGTTTGAATCCTGCCTCGGGCATGGATGTGTGTGATGTCCTTAGGTTAGTTAGGTTTAATTAGTTCTACGTTCTAGGGGGCTGATGACCTCAGATGTTAAGTCCCATAGTGCTCAGAGCCATTTGAACCATTTGAACAGACGAACACAAAGAAAAACGAACCAGAGCTACACTTTTCCCACTTACTACGACAGTGGTTTCTGAGCCACTCTGTTGCTGGTGACGAACCCAGGGTTGCTCATAAACAAAGCAACTGTCAATGGAATGGCATGATTTTCAATACGCAACAAAACAAAACATAGAAAGTCGAATTCTGAGCACACATAAGATAATGGACACAGTGTTTTGGGATCGACTTTGTGCTTATTAGCGGTGAGATCGTAAGTGCATAATGCGGCCTGGATGATGATGTTTGGTGTGTGGGGCGCTCAACTGCGCGGTCATAACGCCCATACAAAGTCCCAATTGTTACACAGTTCAATTTTTTTCACAGCCCACTCATGCCACTGCCCCAAATGATGATGATGATGATGATGATGATGATAACACAAACACCCAGTCCCAAGGCAGAGAAAATCCCCAACCTGGCCGGGAATCCGACCAAGGACCTCGTGATCCGGAGGCAGCAACGTAATGCGGCCGTTGCCAGACGCTTCACCGAGTACCGCTTGTAACGGTAACAGCGGTCGCCATAAACGGCAGTCGATGCTAACGTTATACCCCTGAGAGGAATTTTTGAGGAAGTTGACCGTGAGATGACCTAATGGAAACAGAACAATCAAACTGGGATTCGTTTCCGAAACACTCAAGCAGGGTATAACTAACAGTAAACAGGTGGGTTATGAACAGACGTTCTCCCAGCACAACAGCAAGTTGTAAATTGCATATAGGGTCCCTATGACTGTGCATTAACCAACTTTAACACTGTTAATAGTTCTTTCTTAAACTCGGTTTGAAGCCCAACTAAACAGAATGCAAATCTAACTACACTGGCTCTGATGGAGCATTTGCATTGCTCCATTAACTAGCCTAGTACATGAGGACCCTTAATCTTTCATGGTTTGGTGAAGATCCATGCTCATTAACAAAACTACACTAGCATGTATGAGAAATGGTAAGTATTGTTATCATTAATTATTAATTAAGTAAAGCACAGAAAACTCTAACACTTTAAATAACAAATGTGCTTTCATAAGCAGTCTTGTGACCCACTCAAAAATATAATTTACTATGCAAATGATAACACAACTTTAAATTCAAGTCAACCATTTTCTCATAATAAATTCGGACACTCGGAATTAAGACCACTAGGCTAGGATTCCTGTCCAGGTTTGTGATTTGGGATAGTCACGGGTGTAAGATGGAGGTTTTAGCAACATCACGATTACTATTAAAATCAACCAAATTTCACAAATACTTGGTCCATTTACAGAGTTCCGAAGCTGCGGGGCTTCCCCACATCTTTTACATTCAACCCTATGTTCCCTAACTATGGACCAAGTCATTTACAGGACATTATATAACAATTTCAGTAGTTATTTAATTCACAGACATAATTTAAACAACATCGTTCAAAAATTTACATAACTGAAATATGTGTACATAGTCAAAGAATTTCCATGATAGATACAACACTCTACTTAAGCATCACATATAGAATTATCGATACAGATACAAAATAGGTCGAAAATAGGTGTTACAAGCTCGGCGTTCAGAACAAACGACGAGGGTTTTTTGAGGGCGACTTTGTGCTTCGATACGATAACGATCGCCCGCACTCTGTTGCTTTGGACGAAGGATGTGCTTCGGCATTTTTAGTGCCAAGTTTTTGAACACCCGCTGTAGCGCAGGACTTGACGTCTTTCGCCCAATTCGAAGAATTTTCTGGGCGATAAGCACTGTGGAAATGACAGTGAAGTGAAAGAGAACGTTAGCGACTGGTTCAATAACGTAGCCGCAGCTGAATATTCAGAAGGCATAGGAAAGCTTGTGGAACGCTACAACAAATACGAAGTGTCCGAAAAGTTGCAGTGCAGTTACAACTTCTGTTGGAAATAACGTCCACGGGAGGCTACAACAGTCTGAACCTGCTTAATTCAAATGGAGAACACTTCCTGCAGATCTGATTCTGATATGCTTCTAATGCACGCACTTATTTCAGTTGTTAGGTCACATAGCGTGCATGGGCGACTGCGATACAACACAGTTCTTAGTGTGCGCCAAGGAGAAAAGTCTGGTGCAGTAAGGTCGGACGAGCAACGAGTTCCCGGAAAAACTCTTCCAGAAGACGCGCATTGTAGTTAGCCGTGAGCACAGTAGCTCCATCTTCTTGAAGCTGCGAATTGTTGATGAAATTGTGGGTTATCAAACAATAATGTTCACTGTTCAGGATTCCTCCAAAAAATATTGGTCCCGTAATGTGCCGTCTCAAAATTGCTACTCACACTGCAATTTCCTACCCGTGCAGTGGCGCTAGAAACACCGTAACAAGACTCTTCCGTGACAAAAATCGTGTTTTTTGTGTGTTACGATGACCTGATAGGTGGAACCACGTTTCGTCTGTATAGAAGGTGACATGAATAATATGAATGGTATTCCTCTCAATTAAAAACATAAACTATTTGCAGTACCGCGTTCGCTGTTAATTATCCACATCTTACTATTTATGCACTGCCTTCACTTTATACAGGAAAAATTTCAGTGTTTGCCCAACTACTTTATGCGGTTTTGCAAGCCCTGTATCTTTCTCTTGTGCCTTCTTGTGCAATGATTTTGCTGGGCTCTGCTGCATAGAGTCAGAAATGTCCAACAACTTTGTAAGTAGGCTGTTTAGGTTTTTATGTTGGTAACGCCACGTAGCGCTCTATATGCAAATCAATGACTGTGCTGTGTGAAGTCTGTGGCTGGTTGGCATTGTTGGAAAATTCGCTATTGTAGGGTTGGGCAGTTGAATGTGAACAGCGCGTAGCGTTGCGCAGTTGGAGGTGAGCCGCCAGCAGTGGTGGATGTGGGGAGAGAGATGGCAGAATTTTGAGAGCGGACGATATGGACGTGTGTCCATCAGAAAGAGTAAATTTGTGATACTGTATATCATGAACTGATATATATGATGACTTATTAAAATAAATACATTGTTGGTTCTCTATTAAAATCTTTCATTTGCTAACCATGCCTATCAGTAGTTAGTGCCTTCAGTAGTTTGAATCTTTTATTCAGCTGGCAGTATTGGCGCTCGCTGTATTGTAGTAGTTCGAGCAACGAAGATTTTTGTGAGGTAAGTGATTCATGAAAGGTATAGGTTGTTGTTAGTCAGAGCCATTGTTTTGTAGGGATTATTGAAAGTCAGATGGCGTTGGGCTAAAAATATTGTGTGTCAGTTTAGTGTTGATCAGAATAGGTAAAGAGCAAAATGTCTGAGTACGTTCAGTTCTGCTCAGCTGTTTGAAAATCAAATAACGTAGAGGTTTTCCAGCGCAGTAAAATATAAATTTTTCTAAGGGGACGTTTCAATTTCTATTGGTTTACTTTAGGTAGTCTTGCAATTCGTTCGTATTCTAATTCAGGGCCTGTCTCACAAAATTTCTCATTAACTCTACGAGCCGCATTACGATGAGGTACAGCTGTTGGCGGGAAATTTTCATCAGATGTCTCCCGCACTAAATCTGTGTACTTATCTGCTTGTCGAAAGACATGTTCGACGAAAAAAATACGTTCCTCAGTTGAAACCACCACAATCCAAAAAAAAAAAAATATCGAACAGCTAAATAACATTAACCGCAGTCAAGCTCTCATCAAGTGATCCAAACAGTTAAATGCAACGCAACATCAGAACGAATTGATAAACAATCATTTATCTATGACAAAACAGGTCTACTACCTTGCATTATGCCAAATTTGTTCCGAACTTCCAACGTAGTGTACATCTGTAGTCCCGAGCACAGTAACTTCCGTAACGCTCTGTATTTAAATTTAAACTGCGACAATGTGGAAAAATGGCTAAAATGTTAAAATATGTTGGAAAATAAGATTTATTTCATTATCTCGAATAAAAATATCTGGAGAAATAAACGTCCTTTCCTTTCAGAATGTCCCTCGTACTTGCGGTTGTAGATACTGAAATCTTTCGCGAGTTCAAAAAGGGGCAAATTTCGAGTCTGTTTCTGGTTTTCCAGTTTGGTTTAGCACCGCGTTACGAGGCCCAGCGGCGCAGCCGCCGGATTTTAATTCCGTTCAGAGGCCGCCTGTCGGACGCTTTGCCCTGGTGGAGCCCCTATCTCGCCTACGCCTCTCGCTGTGTTTGCCGTGGCACAGGGTGCACGCAGGGGGGGGGGGGGGGGGGGGTAGCAGTGGGGGTGGGAGTCAATTGTAAAGCTGTAGCACGCAACGCAGCTGCGTCACAAAGGCAAGCCAACACAGAATTGCCCCCAACCGTTGTCGCGCCGTTGGGGCTCGAAAGTACCTGACAATTAAAATCACTAATTAAAATTCGCAGGCGCCAAACACAGAAGAAATTGTAAAGATAGAATTGTTACAGAATGGATCAAGTCGACTAGCCTAAAAATCCATAAAATAAATAAAATTAGTAACAGCGAAACGTCAGCGAGTCGGAGAAATTACTGATGACAGGTAAACTTACGGTATATTGATAATTCTTACTTATGGACCGTCTGACAGCAACTAAATAAAACACAACTTTAGTGCCATACGCGTTTCTCCTTTATTTTCTGCAAGGCATCATCAGTGGCCTGGAATATGTACATATGTTTGCTATTTAATTTACATTTTTGTCACTGTACCTATAGGTTATAAACAGTTCTGGTGGTTGGTATTTCCTATTAAGTAGTAATGTTTTGAACTGTACTTAAAAGTTGCGTGGACAATTTCTTACATATTACGCTCCTGTTGCATTTTTGGTGTTGTTCTTCTTATGAATGCCAATTTGGGTCTTTTTTCCCCACATTCCACAGCTCTATGAATTGAACGCTTGTTTCAATGCAGTGTTTTGGTTTCTGTTGCCGACTGTCAAATGTTTTTGCCAAAGATCGAATGTTATCGCCAAACTTTCGAGTGTAATTATTGAAGTATCTGTGACCTGTTCGTGTACGCATTTGTGTGTGTGTGTGTGTGTGTGTGTGTGTGTGTGTGTGTGTGTGTGTGTGTATTTTGGTGTGATACATTTTTTGTGGGCTTTTTTGTGGGCTGTGTGTGTGTGTGTGTGTGTGTGTGTGTGTGTGTGTGTGTGTGTCCAGAAGGTGAAGGGGGTAGAGTTTTTTTGTTTTCTCTTATCATTTCCATTATTAAGTGTAGTATGGAGCCCATGCCGATGTGTGTTTGTTCATTTATCACATGTTTTCTTTCTGCTATGGCTTTCTGGATGTGGAAGTTTTCTTGCGTTTGTATAAGATGTTTGTCAAATGGTTCAAATGGCTCTGAGCACTATGGAACTTAACATCTGAGGTCATCAGTCCCCTAGAACTTAGAACTACTTAAACCTAACTAACCTAAGGATATCACACACATCCATGCCCGAGGCAGGATTCGAACCTGCGGCCGCAGCGGTCGCGCTGTTCCAGACTGAAGCGCCTAGAACCGCGCGGCCATATCGGCCGGCAAGATGTTTGTCATGGTTGCTCATTCTCATTATTTTCATGTCTTGTTCCATGTTTGTAGGATGATGGTTATGCTGTTTTAAATGTTCTGCAAATGTGGAATGGTTTGTTTCATACTTCGAACATCTGATATGTTCTTTGTATCGTGTTTCAAAATTCCTGCATGTCATGCCTATGTATACTGCATCACAACTTTGACATTCAAGTTTATATATTCCTGACTGTTGGAATTTGTCTCTCTTGGTAGCTGGCTGGCTTAGGTGTGATTGAAGGGTTTGCCCAGGCTTATATACTATTTTGAAGCCCTGTCTCTTTAGGATGTTTGCAACTCTGTGTGTTAGTTTGTGTGTAGGTCATGGTGTACCATCTGGTTCTTTTCTGTGTGGTGTTGTCATTGTGCGTGTTTGTTGAGTGTGTTTGTAAGTTTTCAGCTTGTGAGTTCTCTTGTATTCTGGAAATCTTGTGTTTGTTTCGTATTTGTGTTTTTATTTTTTGATTGAGCCCGTGTACCACATGTGTGTCATACCCATTGTTCCTAGCTATTGTATGATTGTACTCATTTCTTGTTCATAGTTTCTCTTGTTGAGTGGCATTCTGTTTAATCTATGTAACATGTGTCTTAGTGCTGCAAGTTTCTGGCTGTGGGGGTGGTTGGATGTGGAATGTATTATTGTGTCTGTGGCTGTTGGTTTTCTAAAGATGTTAAATGTATGTTTACCATTTTCTTTTCTTTTTTTTTGTAATGTCAAGAAAATTTATTTGATTTTATTTTTCTTTTTCAAATGTGAATTTTATGTTCTGATGAGCTTTGTTTATTTCCGAATGGAGTTCATCTATTTTTTTCACTTGGCTCATCTACCATACAAATAATGTCATCCACGTATCTGTACCAATATATGATTTTGAAACTTTCATTAGTGGTTATCTTTTCAAATATCTAATTTTCTAGATGATTGATGAAAATGTTTGCCAGTGTTCCTTATATTGGGGATCCCATGTGCAGTCCATCACTTTGTAGATAATATTCTTTCTCAAACTGAAAGTAGTTTTGTTCAGTTGTCAGTCTGAGCATATCTGTTATTTCTTTTATTGCGTCTGTGGTGAGGTTGCTGTGGGATGAGAGCTTTTGCTCTATGATTTCTATTGTTTCTGTGATAGGAATGGAGGTAGACATATTTTCTATGTCGAATGAAATCAGTGATGCTGTGTGTGGTACCTGTATGTTCTGCATGTTTTCTGTTTGGTTTCCTGTGTTTATGACTGTTCTGTTGTTTTCTACTTTATAGTGTTTCGTAACTAAATTTTGGAGGTGTTTGGCTATGTGGTATGTTGGGGCGTTCTTGAAGTTGATAACAGCTCTCATTGGCATTCCGTCAGACGATCCATAAGTAAAAGTTATCAATATACCGTAATATTACACGCAACTGAGGAAGACAGGACTAAAAAAGTTGAAGATGTCAATACAGGTAAACTGTTCAGATGGGCCTCACTACATTAGACGAGAACAGAAATATCGTTAATAATTTTAGAGCAGTTGCCTTTCTTCCTGTCACATACAGAATTCCTCCTCAATGTATCCTCAACGCAACGCAGATTGAATTTAAAAAAAATGACGGATATCAAACAGCTTTCAGACTAAATAGATCTGTCACCGACAAATTTTATTTTTGAAACTAATTCTCAGACATCAAAGAAATTTGTTCTGCTGGGAATTAAAATGTGATAGAAGCCAGCCGTCTAGTTTTGACGTACAGTAGCCAGTTCGATACCTCATTCAGACTGGGCTTTACCTAAGGTCGGTAAGCTGTCCGTGGGTTCAGATGTGAATGAAAGCAGCGCAATCATTAACGCCAAAAATAAGCTTCGGAAATGAATACATGGATGCCGGTGTTGACCTGTCATTTAAATAAGAAAAATGGGCAGGGGATGTCTAAGCTACGAAAAGAAAAAATCCAGGTTGCCCAATTTTATTTAGTCTGGTGAGCAAACACAAGTTTATTAAGCAGGTTCGTAGATTTGGAGGAGGGGACTAAACAGAGGTCATCGGTCCCGTCGGATTAGGGAAGGACGGTATAGGAAGTCGGCCGTGCCCTTTGGAAGGAACCATCCCGGCATTTGCCTGGAGCGATTTAGGGAAATCACGGAAAACCTAAATCAGGATGGCCGGACGCGGGATTGAACCGTCGTCCTCCCGAATCCGAGTCCAGTGTGCTAACGACTGCGCCACCTCGCTCGGTAAGCATAATGAGAGAGCGAGAGAGAGAGAGAGAGAGAGAGAATTTACATAAGAAGCAAAACAACAGTAATAAACCATTGATCAAGAAGCGGAAATTACTAGGTTTCTTTAGACATGTCGTCGGGTGGGGCGCGTGGAACAGGTAGGATAGACGAGAAAAATGGTCACTCCAAACAGCCGTCCAGGGCGACGTTCGGCGCTGACAGAGACGGACGTGCCGTCCATGCTCTGTACAGGGTACAAATTGTTTAAGCCGACAGTCTCTGCGAGGTTGCAAGGGACACAGAAATAAACATTTTCTCTCTAATGACACATGTTCCTGTGAGGGTTTTTTAAACCTATACAGGACGCCTTCTCTCTACCAAACTTAATTGAACTAACAAAGTCTGGGAGGTTGCATGGGACAATGAAAACACTTTTCCTAATGTGTTTTCCTGAGAGGACCAAAAGTAAAACAACCGAGTTTCTTTATTACCAAGAGATGAAAACATTAGCACAACACAATTACAGGAGAGGTTCAAAAATGATTCCATTGACTCGTAAGCAAAGGTTAGACCAGTGGGCCATGTACTGTCTAACACTGTTAGAGACTGCTGTTGCTGTTATGTGGGTCACCAGACCCCCCTCCGATTCAACAGCGGTTTTGTATACAAGATGGCACATCTCTCCTCACACACACACACACACACACACACACACACACACACATCAAATAAGGGACTCGTGTAGGCCACGTGCGGCGGCGCCGTGCGTTTCTGCAACTTATAAAGTTCTACTCGTGGTGAGTCTCTTCTCACCTTCACGCCTCATCGACGATACTGAAACGCAGTTCTCAACCAGAGAAAGCTATAGAGAAAACAGCTGCACATCTCGTAACCACAAGTCGCATTCAAATTTCTTTTGTCGGTGGAAGGTTAATTATAATTAAATTACAGTATTTATGTGCGTAAAATTCACTGTTACGGTAAGCTTGCGTACCCAAGTTATTACCAAGCCTTACTCCACACGCACACATCATTCACAGCCGTAGCCAGTTTATGGTAATTATTAGAAACGGATTGTTTCTTACAGAATAACTCGTTCAAATGTTGCTATAATCGGTCTCGCGTAACAGAATGTCCACGTTCGCGAGGAAGCAACACGCCACGCGGAAATTAGCTATTTAAAATGTCGCCAAAAGATCTGTATTTGACACCGTGCATTAAATCGAACTCTGTTCCACACTTTACGGCACTTCTCGAACATTTTGCTACCGAAATATAACAATATTGGTCATTTTCATCGGAGCAGCTATAACAGCTCTAATCACTATGACATTCAAACCCCGACTCTACTCTTCTCTCTGTACAGAAGTGCGCTGTGGTTCCCAAAATACGCGCGAATATGCTACTTTCTTATTGGTGGAGAGAGATCGCAGCCAATCGGAAAAAAGCATGAAACCCGCTCAATCCAGCACATATACAGAGTGGTACATTGATAGTGACCGGGCCAAATATCTCACGAAATAAGCATCAAACGAAAAAACTACAAAGAACGAAACTTTTCCAGCTTGAAGGGGGAAACCAGATGGCGCTATGGTTGGCCCGCTAAATGGCGCTGCCATAGGTCAAACGGATATCAACTGCGCTTTTTTAAATAGGAACCCCCATTTTTTATTACATATTCATGTAGTACGTAAAGAAATATGAATGTTTTAGTTCGACCAATTTTTTCGCTATGTGATAGATGGCGCTATAATAGTCGCAAATGTATAAGTACGTGGTATCACGTAACATTCCGCCAGTGCGGACGGTATTTGCTTCGTGATACGTTACCCGTGTTAAAATCGACCGTTTACCAATTGCAGAAAAGGTCGATAGCGTGTTGATATATGGCCAACGGGCGTGTGTTATGTATGCTGCTGGGTATCCTGGACGACATCATCCAAGTGTCCGGACCGGACCGGATAGTTACGTTATTTAAGGAAAAAGGAAGTGTTCAGCCACATGTGAAGCATCAACCACGACCTGCAACAAATGATGATGCCCAAGCAGGTGTTTTAGCTGCTGTCACGCGGCTGATCCGTACATCAGTAGCAGATGAACTGCCCGAGAATCGGGATTCACAAAAACGTCGGTGTTGAGAATTGCACCTGTACCATATTTCTTTGCACCAGGAATTACTTGGCGACGACTCTGAACGTCATGTACAGTTCTGCCACTGGGCACAAGAGAAATTACGGGAGGATGACAGATTTTTTGGTCTCCACGTAATTATTGGAACAATCTTCTTAACAACATGTCTACTTAGACACTCAATCAATTAATTCTCACCAAGACACCACTTTGGATTTGAAGCAGCAGCAGCATGATACTGACACTTCGTAGATGTAGTATGATTATTCTTATACATTTCTATTTATTGATGAGGTAGATAATTGTTTTTCTAGTATAAATAGTACATTTGACTTCCAATCAGAAAGCTTGATATAAATCAAGAAAAACAATCCTAATTCTATCTACAAGAGTTTTTATTAGATTTATTATTCCAATAATTGTTATAGTCCTTGCAACAACATTATCAAAGAAATTAATCAATGATCGAGAAAAAAGATCCCCATTTGAATGTGGCTTCGATCCAAAAAGATCAGCACGAATACCATTCTCCCTACGATTCTTCCTAATCACAGTAATTTTTTTAATCTTTGATGTAGAAATTGCACTAATTCTTCCAATTGTAATTATTTTCAAAACTTCAGACATTATAATCTGGACAGTATCAACAATATTTTTATTGTAGTCCTATTAGGCGGACTATACCATGAATGAAACCAAGGAGCCTTTCAATGAGCAGAATAGAGGGTTGTAGTTAACTATACCATTTGGATTGCATTCAAAAAGTATTGATA
Organism: Schistocerca piceifrons; assembly: GCF_021461385.2. NCBI lineage: Eukaryota > Metazoa > Arthropoda > Insecta > Orthoptera > Acrididae > Schistocerca > Schistocerca piceifrons. Next base: position 18,831,488 of record NC_060145.1, read on the forward strand.
TAATCAATCAACCTTAAATAGAATAAGAAGCAAAATATTGCAGTCAGTTTCGACCTGGAAGATTGGTAAATAAAATACCCTTATTCTTATTAATTGAAGCCAAAAAGAGGCATATTATTGTTAATAATATAATTGAACTATAAATTTCCAATTAAGGAAATGTAAAACCAATATGAAAGCGGGGAACTTTTTATATTGGTGGTTAAACTCCATTAACATTTCTAAAATTTATATAGTTTAAATAAAATACTACATTTTCATGGTAAAGATAATATCTATATTTATAAATACCTAAAAGTAAAAAATACTTCCTGAACATCTTCAGTGTCATGCTCTAATTATAAGCTATTTAAGTACACGAAAAACAATATCACTAAAATAAATATTCAAAAAATAAAAGTTAAAAGATAAATCTTGAAATTAGAATCATATCAACCTTGAATGTATACAATTAATTAAATAAATAAATAATCTATATAAACCTTGGCCACCAAATAACTCACCTCAACCATAGTCAAATAATTTTGATGCATAATAACCTAACTTTAAAGGATCATATCTAACAAACTTAGTTGAAAGAAAAGGTATAAATCATATAGAACCAGCAAATGTAACAAAAGAAAGCACACTTAAAGAAAACAAATTATGAGAAAAATCAAACTTAGAAATAAGATAACCCAAATGAGCACCTAAAACAACAACTGTAATAGCTAAAAACTTTCAATAATAAGGTAAAGCAATAATATGAGGAATAGGAAAAATTAATCAAGATAAGACTACCACCAAAAACAGCAACAAACAATAAACTAATTATACCAAATGAAATATAATAACACTTATCATCAAAAGAAAATCTAGAACAAAAATTATTATACCCAGATATTGAACAATAAAATAAACGAAAAGAATAAGAAGCAGTTAAACCAGCAGAAAAAAATAAAGAAAAAATTTAAACAATTAATTCATCTTAAACCATTTCAAGAATCAAGTCCTTTGAATAAAACCCTGCCAAAAAAGGCATACCATGCAAAGATAAACTAGAAACATTAAAAGAAATGGAAGTTAAAGGTATAAAATTAACAATTGAGCCTATAAAACGAATATCCTGAGAATCCTTTAAATTATTAATTATTGAACCTACACACATAAATAATAATGCCTTAAATAAAGAATGAGCTAATAAGTGAAAAAATGCAAGTTTTGGATAACCTATAGCCAAAATTCTTATTATTAAACCAAGTTGTATTAAAGTAGAAAGAGCAATAATCTTCAAAATTAGCACCCAATCCAGCCATAAATATAGTTATACAGCCAATTAAAAGTAAAAATCAATGACAATTATAAGTATCTAATATTGGTCTGAAACGAATTAATAAATAAACCACAGCAGTAACAAGAGTAGAAGAATGAACTAAAGCAGAAACAGGGGTAGGAGCAACCATAGCAGCAGGAAGTCAAGAAGAAAAGGGAATTTGAGCTCTCTTAGTTATAGTTCCCAAAACAATTAATATAGTAATAAGCTTTATTTCAAAAGAATTAGAAATGAAATCATAATAATAAATGTAATTCCAACCACCAAAATTTAATATTCAAGCAATAGAAATTAAAATAGCAACATCACCAATACGATTAGAAAGTGCAGTTGATATACCAGCACTACAAGATTTTACATTTTGATAATAAATAACTAGACAATAAGAAACCAAACCCAAAACATCTCATCCTAACAAAATTTTAATCAAATTAGGACTAATAATTAAAAAACCTATAGAAAGATTAAATATTAAAACAATAATAATAAAACGATTTATATTCTTTTCGCCCGATATATAACCCTCTCTATAATAAATCACTAAAGAAGAAATATATATAACAAAAGACATAAAAATAAGAAACATTCAATCCAAAATTAAAGTTATAACAACCATAGAACCATTTAAATTAAAAAGTTCTCATTCAACAAAACCTCTAAAGGCGATCAATACAAAAGTAAAAGATGATATTCACGAAAATAACCAAGAGAACAAGTATAAACCCCAGAATAATAATTCCCATGCTGAAAATAAGAATATATATATATAAAGTATAAACAGCTCTAAAAAATATAAAAAAATTAAAGCAAAAAATCTAAAAGAAGATCAAGACATAATTCTACTTAATAATCTAAGTTCACCTACCAAATTTAATGATGGAGGGGCAGCTATATTTGATGATCTTAAAAGGAATCACCATAAGGCCATTCTAGGCATCAATATAATTATACCCTTGTTAATTAATAATCTTCATCTACCTAAATGTTCATAAATAATATTAGATAAACAAAACAATCCAGAAGTACATAAACCATGGCCAACCATTAAAGAAAGAGAACCCATACAACCTCATCAATTTATAGTTATCAATCCACCAATAACCATTCTTATATGAGCAACAGAAGAATATGCAATTAAAGACTTTAAATCAACCTGACTAAAACAAATAAATCTAACAAAAACCCCACCCCCAGATAAACCTAAAGATAATCAAAAATAATTAAACTTAAAACCCAAATAAGAAATAATCTTTATAACATGAAAAATACCATAACCACATAACTTCAATAAAACACCATCAAGAATTATTCTACCTGAAATAGGTGCCTCTACATGAGCCTTAGGAAGCCATAAATGAGCGTAAAAATATTGGCATCTTAACTAAGAAAGCCAAAATTATAAATACATAAAACATAAAATAATAAGAACCAAAATCAACCAATAAAGGGAAATATGAAGTGTTAGAAAAGTCATAAACCCTAAATAAAACCAACAATAAAGGTAATCTAGCAACAAAAGTATAAAAAATTAAATAAACACCAGCCTGTAAACGTTCACATTGGTAACCTCAACCCAAAATCAAAAGTAAAGTAGCAACTAATCTAGCCTAAAAAAAAATATAAAAAGAAAGAAGCCTCAATCTAGCAAATGAACAATAAAGCATGATCATTAAAATTAAAGCTATAAAAACAAAAAAATTAGAATCATAAGAACTTAAACTGAACCTCTGGCAGTAATTATTAAAGAACAAATTCAAAAACTCAACAGCATCAAACTAAAAGAAAAATAATCAATACCAAAATAATATCTAATTATGTTCAAATCAGCATATGATTAAACAGAAATCGTTGTTGTTGTTGTCTTCAGTCCTGAGACTGGTTTGATGCAGCTCTCCATGCTACTCTATCCTGTGCAAGCTTCTTCATCTCCCAGTACCTACTGCAACCTACATCCTTCTGAATCTGCTTAGTGTATTCACCTGTTGGTCTCCCTCTACGATTTTTACCCTCCACGCTGCCCTCCAATACTAAATTGGTGATCCCTTGATGCCTCAAAACATGTCCTACCAACCGATCCCTTCTTCTAGTCAAGTTGTGCCACAAACTTCTCTTCTCCCCAATCCTATTCAATACCTCCTCATTGGTTATGTGATCTACCCATCTAATCTTCAGCATTCTTCTGTAACACCACATTTCGAAAGCTTCTATTCTCTTCTTGTCCATGTTTCACTTCCATACATGGCTACACTCCATACAAATACTTTCAGAAACGACTTCCTGACACTTAAATCAATACTCAATGTTAACAAATTTCTTTTCTTCAGAAACGCTTTCCTTGCCATTGCCAGTCTACATTTTATATCCTCTCTACTTCGACCATCATCAGTTATTTTGCTCCCCAAATAGCAAAACTCCTTTACTATTTTAAGTGTCTCATTTCCTAATCTAATTCCCTCAGCATCACACGATTTAATTCGACTACATTCCATAATCCTCGTTTTGCTTTTGTTGATGTTCATCTTATATCCTCCTTTCAAGACACTGTCCATTCCGTTCAACTGTTCTTCCATGTCCTTTGCTGTCTCTGACAGAATTACAATGTCATCGGCGAACCTCAAAGTTTTTATTTCTTCTCCATGAATTTTAATACCTACTCCGAATTTTTCTTTTGTTTCCTTTACTGCTTGCTCAATATACAGATTGAATAACATCGGGGAGAGGCTACAACCCTGTCTCACTCCTTTCCCAACCACTGCTTCCCTTTCATGCCCCTCGACTCTTATAACTGCTATCTGGTTTCTGTACAAATTGTAAATAGACTTTCGCTCCCTGTATTTTACCCCTGCCACATTCAGAATTTGAAAGAGAGTATTCCAGTTAACATTGTCAAAAGCTTTCTCTAAGTCTACAAATGCTAGAAACGTAGGTTTGCCTTTTCTTAATCTTTCTTCTAAGATAAGTCGTAAGGTTAGTATTGCCTCACGTGTTCCAACATTTCTACGGAATCCAAACTGATCTTCCCCGAGGTCCGCTTCTACCAGTTTTTCCATTCGTCTGTAAAGAATTCGCGTTAGTATTTTGCAGCTGTGACTTATTAAACTGATAGTTCGGTAATTTTCACATCTGTCAACACCTACATTCTTTGGGATTGGAATTACTATATTCTTCTTGAAGTCTGATGGTATTTCGCCTGTCTCATACATCTTGCTCACCAGATGGTAGAGTTTTGTCATGACTGGCTCTCCCAAGGCCACCAGTAGTTCTAATGGAATGTTGTCTACTCCCGGGGCCTTGTTTCGACTCAGGTCTATCAGTGCTCTGTGAAACTCTTCACGCTGTATCATATCTCCCATTTCATCTTCATCTACATCCTCTTCCATTTCCATAATATTGTCCTCAAGTACATCGCCCTTGTATAAACCCTCTATATACTCCTTCCACCTTTCTGCCTTCCCTTCTTTGCTTAGAACTGGGTTGCCATCTGAGCTCTTGATATTCATACAGGTGGTTCTCTTCTCTCCAAAGGTCTCTTTAATTTTCCTGTAGGCAGTATCTATCTTACCCCTAGTGAGACAAGCCTCTACATCCTTACTTTTGTCCTCTAGCCATCCCTGCTTAGCCATTTTGCACTTCCTGTCCATCTCATTTTTGAGACGTTTGTATTCCTTTTTGCCTGCTTCTTTCACTGTATTTTTATATTTTCTCCTTTCATCAATTAAATTCAATATTTCTTCTGTTACCCAAGGATTTCTATTAGCCCTCGTCTTTTTACCTACTTGATCGTCTGCTGCCTTCACTACTTCATCCCTCAGAGCTACCCATTCTTCTTCTACTGTATTTCTTTCCCCCATTCCTGTCAATTGCTTCCTTATGCTCTCCCTGAATCTCTGTACAACCTCTGGTTCTTTTAGTTTATCCGGGTCCCATCTCCTTAAATTGCCACCTTTTTGCAGTTTCTTCAGTTTTAGTCTACAGGTCATAACCAATAGATTGTGGTCAGAGTCCACATCTGCCCCTGGAAATGTCTTACAATTTAAAACCTGGTTCCTAAATCTCTGTCTTACCATTATATAATCTATCTGATACCTTTTAGTATCTCCATGGTTCTTCCATGCATACAACCTTCTTTCATGATTCTTAAACCAAGTGTTAGTTATGATTATGTTGTGCTCTGTGCAAAATTCTACCAGGCGGCTTCATCTTTCATTTCTTCCCCCCAATCCATATTCACCTACTATGTTTCCTTCTCTCCCTTTTCCTACTGACGAATTCCAGTCACCCGTGACTATTAAATTTTCGTCTCCCTTCACTACCTGAATAATTTCTTTTATCTCGTCATACATTTCATCAATTTCCTCATCATCTGCAGAGCTAGTTGGCATATAAACTTGTACTACTGTAGTAGGCATGGGCTTTGTGTCTATCTTGGCCACAATAATGCGTTCACTATGCTGCTTGTAGTAGCTAACCCGCACACCTATTTTTTTATTCATTATTAAACCTACCCCTGCATTACCTCTATTTGATTTTGTATTTATAACCCTGTAATCACCTGACCAAAAGTCTTGTTCCTCCTGCCACCGAACGTCACTAATTCCCACTATGTCTAAGTTTAACCTTTCCATTTCCCTTTTTAAATTTTCTAACCTACCTGCCCGATTAAGAGTTCTGACATTCCACACTCCGATCCGTAGAACGCCAGTTTTCTTTCTCCTGATAACGACGTCCTCTTGAGTAGTCCCCGCCCGGAGATCCGAATGGGGGACTATTTTACCTCCGAAAATTTTACCCGAGAGGACGCCATCATCATTTAATCATACAGTAAAGCTGCATGTCCTTGGGAAAAATTACGGCTGTAGTTTCCCCTTGCTTTCAGCCGTTCGCAGTACCAGCACAGCAAAGCCGTTTTGGTTAGTGTTGCAAGGCCAGATCAGTCAATCATCCAGACCGTTGCCCCTGCAACTACTGAAAAGGCTGCTGCCCCTCTTCAAGAACCGCATGTTTGTCTGGCCTCTCAACAGATACCCCTCCGTTGTGGTTGCACCTACGGTACGGCCATCTGTATCGCTGAGGCACGCAAGCCTCCCCACCAAGGGCAAGGTCCATGGTTCATGGGGGGAAGAAATTATAAAAAGAAAACTCGACAGAAACATTAAAGAATGAACCAACCACCAACAATTATTCAGCAAACAAAGAGGGATCAAACAAATAGTTATAAATAAATACTTTAACATAAAGATAAACCAAAAGAATTTAAGAAATCATTACCATGAGACCGAATTATTGAAACTAAAATAGAAAGACCTAAAGCACCTTCACAAACAGAAAAAATAAAAAAATAAACAGGAAGGAAATAATCATAATCAAACTTAATAAGAAAAACAATAATTAATATAAACAAAGAAAGAACAACATACTCTAATCTCAGAAGAACCATCAATAAATGTTTACGTTTAGGAGAAAAAACATGAACACCAGCAAAATAAACCAACAAAGAAGTAAAAATTGTGCAATGTATGCAGATTTCCTACGAATGTTCCACCGATGTTACTACAAGATGTTTCACTGCATGTCAGAATGGGGATGTACTTCCAACATGATGGATGTCCGGCACATAGCTCGCGTGCAGTTGAAGCGGTACTGAATAGCATATTTCGTGACAGGTGGATTGGTCGTCGAAGCACCATACCATGGCCCGCACGTTCACCGGATCTGACGTCCCCGGGTTTATTTCTGTGGGGAAAATTGAAGGATATTTGCTATTGTAATCCACCGACAACGCGTGACAAAATGCGTCACCGCATTGTCAATGCATGTGCGAACATTACGGAAGGTGAACTACTCGCTGTTGAGAGGAATGTCGTTACACGTATTGCCAAATGCATTGAGGTTGACGGACATCATTTTGAGCAATTATTGCATTAATGTGGTATTTATAGGTGATCACCCTGTAAGAGTATGCATTCTCAGAAATGATAAGTTCACAAAGGTACATGTATCACATTGGAACAACCAAAATAAAATGTTCAAACTTACCTACGTTCTGTATTTTAATTTAAGAAACCTACCTGTTACCAACTGTTCGTCTAAAATTGTGAGCCATATGTTTGTGACTACTACAGCGCCATGTATCACAAAGCGAAAAAAGTGGTCCAACTAAAACATTCATATTTTTTTACGCACTGCACGAATATGTAATAAAAATGGGGGCTCCTATTTAAAAAAAACGCAGTTGATATCCGTTTGACCTATAGCAGCTCCATCCAGTGGGCCAACCATACCGCCATCTGGTTTCCCCTTCAAGCTACACAAGTTTCGTTCTTTGTAGTTTTTTCGTTTGACGCTTATTTCGTGAGATATTTGGCCGGGTCACTTAACACATTTAATCACACTAGGTGAGCGTGGAAGTAGTTGCCAGGAAGTTGGTGATTGAGAATAAAATTACCTTTAACAAATGAGAATTTTATTCCTAAAAGCCTTTTCAAAAACAGATTTAAAATTGCAATCAGAAAGCACCCCCTATATATCAGATTACAATTATTGAGAGGCCGAATAACAATTTTTTTTTTTACAGTAGGAGCCTTCGGGCTGAGAAGCTTGCGCCCCCTTTCAACACGGCCGTAGTCACGACCGCTCACAACGACCTCTGAAAAACTACACTGGTCCAAATCTGCAACACACCAGATTACTTTAAACTAAAAATTTTAACAACTCACACAAACGCATTAAGTATGCACCCCGTAAAAGCGTGGAAATGGTTCAAACACTCACACTAAGAAATTATTTGCCACCAAAAGTGCAATTTGTTTTTAAAAGGGCTCTTACGGTGGAAGTGTGGCAACTTTATAAGAAAATGACTAAGTAAATAAAACCCATGGAATTCATACTGACATAAAATGTACAACATGCTCTACATTACACATATACCGCCTCGCAAGATGGTAGGCAAGATAAAAACATATTTCAGGAATTCGGCCTGTACCTTAATTGTACAAATTCGTTAACATCGAATCCGACAAACATGACAGGGTTTACTAAACAACGCGAACCGCAGATTGCTCTAAACCGCCCCAATTCCACAAGGGAAAAACGGATCTCCCAATTCACAAATAACCACCTTCCCGCGGGTGGGCAACCGGAGAAGAATAGTGGGACGACCCCAAAACAAAGCGGCTGGTGACCTCACCAAGAAAACAAGTAGAATTTAACAAGTAGAATTTAACAAGTAAATGAAACAACATATCTCCAATCACTTAACTTCTAATAAACTGCGATTTCTGGCGAAGACCTGGCGCAGCACCCCCAACGCTCTCCCGAACCGTCCGCTGCCAGCCGCTTCAACGGACGCAGGAAGGCGCGCCGATCTCCCGTCTCACGGCGTCGCAGCTCGCCCCGGCCAGCTCTATGTCGTGGTTTCGGTCCTGTTGCTCTCGTGTGAACCGCGAAGCCACTACCCCTTTCTATACGGCGCTGCCCACTGGACTCACGTGGGGACCTCACATGCGCCGACGCTCAAGGCGGACAAGTCATCTCGTGTCTCAGTACGCGACCGACCAACCGATCGACCCAACCGCCAATGCGCATTGCCTGAGCCAATTCGAGCAAACTGGCGGCCTGACGCATAATAGCACTCCGGACGACAAACAGATACTAAACGCCTCACGAATGCTGACGAGAGACAGACCCAGACTAACTTGGCTCACCAACTAACCAGACTCGGCGACTCAGACTGACCCTGGCGAGTCCGGAACCGCGCGACTGCTACGGTCGCAGGTTCGAATCCTGCCTAGGGCATGGATGTGTGTGTTGTCTTTAGGTTAGTGAGGTTTACGTAGTTCTAAGTTCTAGGCGTCTGATGACCACAGATGTTAAGTCCCATAGTGCTCAGAGCCATTTGACCCTGGCGAGCTCACAGCGCCCCTTAAATCCACGTGAACAGGCAACCTTTCCCCTTTCCCACCAGAGGGAGACACCAAAACTGCGACTGCCACAGCGGCGCCACCGCCAGAAACGGAGGGCGACTGCTTCACACTACGCGGTTCGGCGCGCTCTTCAAAACAGCAAATTTTACCACGGCTCACGCGTCATTCCGGAACATTCCCTCAAGAGAGGTGTGTGAGGTGATCCACATGAGTTCCAAAAGAAATCCGTTGGAATTCGATTACTCGACAAATAGTACAATTCTCAAGGCTGTCAATTCGACTAAGTACCTGGGTTTAAAATTACGAACAACTTCAGTTGGAAAGACGACATAGGTAATATTGTGGGGATGGCGAGCCAAAGGTTGCGTTTCATTGGCAGGACACTTAGAAGATGCAACAAGTCCACTAACGAGACAGCTTACACTACTCTCGTTCGTCCTCTGTTAGAATATTGCTGCGCGGTGTGGGATCCTTACCAGGTGGGATAGACGGAGGACATCGAAACGGTGCAAAAAAGGCCAGCTCGTTTTGTATTATCACGTAATAGGGGAGAGAGTGTGGCAGATATGATACGTGAGTTGTGATGGAAGTCATTAAAGCAAAGCCGTTTTCCGTCGCTGTGAGATCTATTTACGAAATTTCAGTCACGAAGTTTCTCTTCCGAATGCGAAAATATTTTGTTGAGCCCAACCTACATAGGTAGGAATGATCGTCAAAATAAAATAAGAGAAATCAGAGCTCGAACAGAAAGGTTTAGGTGTTCGTTTTTCCCGCGCGCTGTTCGGGAGTGGAATAGTAGAGAGATAGTATGATTGTGGTTCGATGAACCCTCTGCCAAGCACTTAAATGTGAACTGCAGAGTAATCATGTAGATGTAGAGACTCGTTACTTAAATGTATAGTATAAAAACTTTACATAAAACATCATTTCACATTCACACCTTCATTCAGTCTCATAACTAAACACAATTATGATAGTAATTAATAAACAATTGGAAAATTAAATGCCGGCCGAAGTGGCCGTGCGGTTAAAGGCGCTGCAGTCTGGAACCGCAAGACTGCTACGGTCGCCGGTTCGAATCCTGCCTCGGGCATGGATGTTTGTGATGTCCTTAGGTTAGTTAGGTTTAAGTAGTTCTAAGTTCTAGGGGACTAATGACCTCAGCAGTTGAGTCCCATAGTGCTCAGAGCCATTTGAACCATTTTTGAAAATTAAACAAACAGAACTGGAAATACAAATAACAGTATTTTCAGTGCAGCTCAAACAGTGTCCGTCAGGTAGTGACGTCTACTACATGGCACGGAAACTGCACGCACTCGGGCGCCTCACGCCGCCTGCCCTCCGCCTGGCTGTTGCTGCACGTCTGTTCTCTGCTGTTACGCGGGATCTCGGCAGGCGCTAAGCGCCACACGGTATACAGCAGCACCGCCGGTAGTCCACTTTACTGCTCACTGTCGGCTCGAGAACAGACGCACAGCACGGCTGGAGCGTGCGGCGGCCTGCCGTGCCGGATGCGCGTGGCTGTCTGGTAGCGAGTGGCACCTCATCCAGCAGTTCCAGCGATGCTACGCAGAGGAACCTGCAACAGTGCCTGCCATTTAATGGCCTACGTAGGAGATACGGGCCAGTAAAACTGTCACCAACAAGGCTTGCCCACCGCAATCGACGAGCGCGAGTAAATGTGGCATGTGGACTGACCTCACTCAAAACAGGGGAATTGTGCATGTTGGACATCCCGTCACGCCCGAACGTTGCTTCCAATGTAAAGAGCACAGAGGAGGGAAATTCAGGACGCATTTGACGCTGCAGTCGGAACCACTGCCAAAACTGTGCTCTGAGGAGCTAATCATCCGGTCCCAGGTTGTGCACACGTATAAGCGCATATGCTCGTGAAGGTCGTTCCTTACACTGGACTGATTCGTCTCAGTGTTATGAGCAACTGCACGAACACAGAGAGCAGTTACGCCCTCTACCGGATTAAAAAATGTTACCAACTAATTACGACATTAGAGAAAAATGTTCGTTTTGCCGTTCTGTGCAACCGTCCAGAGTTTATCGGTTTAACATTCATCCAGGCGCGCACGCCGTCAGTTTACCGTCTTTTTTTTTTTTTTTTTTAAACAAAAAAAGAAAGACAAGGAAGAAACCTCACGAATATTTCAATTGGCTGATCTGAGTTGGCCGGGAGGGGGAGTATTCTCTAGTTGCCCACCCGGTTAGCCGTGCTGTGTAACGCACTGCTTTCCGGGCGGGAAGGCATGCCGGTCCCCGGCACGAATCCGCCGGCGGATTAATGTGGAGGTCCGGTGTGCCAACCAGTCTGTGGAAGGTTTTTAAGGCGGCTTTTCCATTTGTCTCGGCGAATGCGGGCTGGTTCCCCTTATTCCGCCTCAGTTACACTATGTCGGCGATTGCTGCGCAAACACTTTCTCCACGTACGCGTACACCACAATTATTTTCTACCACGCAAACATTGGGGTTACACTCTTGGGGTTACACTCGTCTGGTGTGAGACTGTGGGGGAGGGCTGGGGGGCGGGGGGAGGACGGGGGTGTCCAGTCCACTGGGGGCCCGAACCGCACAATAACGCTGGGTTCGGTGTGGGGCGGCGGTGGGGTGAGTGGACAGCTGTAGCCTACTGTGGTGGGGTTGTGAACCACTGAGGGCTACGGCAGGGACGAAGCCTCTCCGTCGTTTCTAGGTCCCCAGTTCCATACAATACAATACAATGCTCTAGTTACACGATACGGCGCCAGAAAGAGACAATGTGCAGGTTCGGACAGGTGTCCTCCTGAGTCTTTGTTCTCATTTCGCAAGTGCACTATAGATTCTGCACAGAATACCAAAAGGTTTTGCAATGAAGATTCTTGAAGAATTAGGAATCTGTATGTACAAGAGAAAATCCCGACAGTAAATAGTAAACGCTGCGCGGGATTAGCCGAGCGGTCTAAGGCGCTACAGTCATGGACTGTGATGCTGGTCCCGTCGGAGGTTCGAGTCCTCCGTCAGGCATGGGTGTGTGTGTGTTTGTCCTTAGGATGATTTAGGTTAAGTACTGTGTAAGCTTAGGGACTGATGACCTTAGCAGTTAAGTCCCATAAGATTTCACACATTTGAAATAGTAAACGAACATAGAGAATTTAGACACAAGTACTACCTCAAAAACTTTATTGAACTTTTAGAACACGAGAATGGATAAATCGGAAGTAACAAATGCAACAACCAAAGACAATGGTAACAAATATTAGTTAATGAAATAATATCGCTGTCCATCTGCACAGTCTTTGTAACATATAGCGTAGCAAGAGTGGAACTGTCAAACTGCTGTCACGTCGTAATTAACATTTCATTTTCAACATCTTGACATCATTAACCATATTATAAAACAGTCCACTAACGCCGTAATATGGACGTCGCGTCAATACAGACGTGAGTACAATACAGATACTTTAATATAAATGACACTGGCATCCATATCTGTCGTCACGAAAAAAATTGCAGGTAATAGAAAATGGCGATGAAGCCGAAACAGTCTGTTGTAAATAAAGATCACTTGTTATGAAGAGCTATTTGGTACATCTACTCTAATAAACATGTCGCTATCAGTCTTATATTGTGAGCCGGCCGAAGTGGCCGTGCGGCTAAAGGCGCTGCAGTCTGGAACCGCAAGACCGCTGCGGTCGCAGGTTCGAATCCTGCCTCGGGCATGAATGTTTGTGATGTCCTTAGGTTTAACTAGTTCTAAGTTCTAGGGGACTAATGACCTCAGCAGTTGAGTCCCATAGTGCTCAGAGCCATCTGAACCATCTTATATTATGCTGCTGACCCTAAAGAAGAAAAATTATATACCTTAAGAGAATAGAACTGAGGATGAGAAAGAAAAAGCTCCGTTCTTGAGAGATAAGTTAATGTATTTTGCACTAAAGCACAAATTACGAGGCACATCCAGAAATTACAGGACGTATATACAGCCACTTCGGTTGCACAAAATTAAATAGCATACGGTTGCTCGATCAGAACCAATCAAATGTTTAAAATCCCACATACAGAAAGTGTTTCCCTATTTTTATGTTTGAGATATTTTTCGACATACTCGCTAAAAGAATTGAGACTGTAACATCAGCTTTCGTATTTCAATGCCGTAGAAGTCCGCCGACTGTTGGTGGAATCAGCGGCAGTCGTCTTCAAGTCTTTTTCGAAGTCAAAACGCTGGCCGGAGGACAGGGATGTATTGAGGTGCAAGAAGAGATGGAGATCGCTGGGACAAAGATCAGGACCGTATGCTGGACGATCAAACACCTCCCAGCCTATCTGCAAAACAGTTGCTGTGCGCTGAGCCGTTTGGGGGCGAGAATTGTCAGGGAAGAGGACAACAGCTGCAGCAAGCCTTGCACGCCTCTCGTTCCGAATGGTACGTCGCAGTTTCGGCGTTCTGTCACAACAGCGGTCAGCGTTCAAAAAAATGGCTCCGAGCACTATGGGACTTAACTTCTGAGGTCATCAGTCCCCTAGAACTTAGAACTACTTAAACCTAACTAACCTAAGGACATGACACACACCCATGCCCGAGGCAGGATTCGAACCTGCGACCGTAGCAGTCGCTCGGTTCCAGACTGTAGCGCCTAGAACCGCACGGCCACTCTGGCCGGCGCCAGCGTTCACTGTCCCACGTCTGGGCAGGAAGCCAGTGAGCAGGATGCCCCCCCCCCCCCCCCTGTCCCAGAGCACCGTGCACGTCACTTTCTGCACCGACACAGCCTGTCTGAAGTTCGTCTCGAACGGAGATCCACTGTGACGTCAATGCGTTGACTGCCGCTCGGTGTTTCGGGGTCAGGTGAGGAGTCCACGTCTCGTCGCCGGTGACGATCCTCTCGACAAACTCGCCGCCGTCATCGCGACACCGCTGCAGCAGTGTCACCGCTGCTCCAGAGCGGTTCGTTTTGTTCTCGGCTGTCAGGTTTCGCGGCACACACCAGGCACACAGTTTCTTGAACGGCAGGTGCTTAGTGACAGTTTCGTGCAACGAGGACCGCGATATCTGCAGAAAATGGCTGCCGAGCTCCGTAGTCGAGGGGCGGCGGTTCTCCAGGACGCGCCGCCGCACCACTCAACCAGGGCATCAGTGGCGAGGGCGGTCGCTCACTACGCTCTTCATCGTGGACGCTTTGACGACCTACACAGACGACGCCCCAGCTGTTTGCTCACGATGTTCTGTCCGTAGACAGGGCGCCGTGTTTTGTACATTAAGGAGCCTTACCAATGACCGAACCAGACAGGCGGCGGGAGAGCGAATAAGAGGCGCCATTTCGGGGCACTGCTGCCGTGGTACACGGTACTGGCACCAGGGCCGCTATTCTGTATCGTTCATACCGATCGGTGCAGTAAGTTAGTCTCGCTAGTGACGTCATTTTCGGTTCTTCATCCGAATTTCCTATTCAGTAAGCTTTTGAGACCTGTTACCGAACTGTCCTCCAACCGATTTTTTCGACAGCCGTACCGAGACGTTTTGGATTTCGGTATGGCCCTGTCGTTCGGTTACCTGTGGTTTATTTACACTTATAATTTGTTATTTTAAACATATTGAACAGTTTTAGCTTTGGATTTAGTGATTGCGTTACTAAAGAATCACCACAGGGCGCATCCAGTTGGAAAGTGAGTTCATAATAGACCGTTTCCCTTTGCTAGAAATATGGTTAGGTTAGCTTGTTAGTGTGAATGATTACAACATACAAAAAAAAGTTTTCTGTCAATGTTCTCTCAAAATGCCTGTTATTTTATGCAATTAAGAGTTTAAAGGTCATTAAACATCAAGACATTGGCTCTGCTTACGTATATTACGCGAGTGTTAGCTAAAATTACTAGTGACTTAGCGTACTCTTTTCTGCAAATAGTTTACTTATTAACTTTCGAAACGCGTTTAAAATTTTTGTAACAATCAAAAGAATTCTGTGAAATCTGATAGAGGAAACCTTACAAAATTTCATGCATTTACCGCTTACGCCCTCATCGTTGGGGAACGAAGTCAGCCTGTCTCTCTCTCGGATGGAATTACATGAAATAAAGCACCAACAGCATGTGAGTTGTAGTAGCGAAGTTGGTGAGGCGACGAATCGCTGCCGGCACGGTAGCTCAGCGTGTTCGGTCAGAGGGTTAGCTGCCCTCTGTAATAAAAAAGTGAATTAATCGATCAACAACGAACTTAAACGGATGTCTTACGGCGTCCGCCACGAGCAGATGCAACGAACGAAAATGAACAAAATGAGAAAAAAAATTGCGGTGGCAGAGGGCATAGGTTCGTATACTGCTGGATACGAAAATACTTTTTTTTTTCCTCTTCGTGTTTGCGACACATTCTGAGACTTCGTTATTCGTCAAAGTTAAGCATTTTTCTGTAATATTCGTTGTAATTTACACGCAAGAGCGCGCTTTCTCAGTAACGAGTATCTCCTACTTCGTGACTTCCATATATTTATGAAATGAGAGATGAAATTACTGTGCGTGAAACAACTGACAGTGACATTTATACTACTTCTTGTCACAAATAATTCACCATTTTTTTCGGAATATTTAGCAATTTCCAAGAGTGTAGTCAGACAGGAATCTAAGAGCATAACGTAAATTACTGCGAATGAAACTAGCAACAATCGTTTTTATACCCTAGTTTGTCATAAGTATTTACCTGCGATCGAATCCTTAACAACAGTAGACAGAGATGGAAGGTTCTCGCCACAATATTCTCAGACTATACCACCATATATGAAACATTTTGATTCATCAGGTGCATGTTCTAAACTACAATGAACTTCTATAGTTGCACTCGCCACACGCTCTCGAAAAGGCGATTTTTTTAAAAATTTTGTTTTTATGAACCAAATCGTTGCTTATCATTCAGGGAAGCAGGCTACGTCATCATTTGGATCCCTAGGAGCGAGCTACAACCACATTCTATCCATCATCTTATTCTTTGACATACTCTTGAACAATTTTTCGGGTTCGTGGAGACGTGTTTCGTCTATGCAACTAATTGAAGGCAGTTTATTCCCATAAGCGTTTCGCTTCTTTTATTTGTGAGGCATCATCAGGAGTAAAGGAAGCGAAACGCGTATCGCAATAAACAAACTGCCTTCAATTAGTTGCATAGACGGAACGTATCTCCATGAATTTTGAAGCAACAAAGGAATGACGGAATACAGAAAAAATGACGAATTTTTCGGGTGTTTCTATAGATGTCTTTGTAGAGTGTGGTACTCCATTCCTAACTCATATTCCGAAACGTAAAATCCAAAACAAGACGTCGATGTGAATGAGAATAAAATCACGTAATGTGACATTAATGACAGTGTCCAGAAAACAGTCAATATTCTATCGTTATCATGCATTCATGGAACCCTTTGGTCAGCGAAATTTGAATAGTATTACATACTGTAACCACACTTTTCGGTGCTGTGAAGAATGGCATGCGTGGGTTGGCTGCCAGCCGCTTGGAGTTCGTTCCGCTGTGACGCTGCAATGCGCATGCGCGGCTCTGAGGCAGATTGCTTTTCATTGGTTGGCGTGAGGCGTATTCACAACAGCGTTTCGGTTCGTTAGAACTGTTCGGCATCGCTTTCGAAATGCTTACTGAATAATGTTGGGGCTTTGTTTCGAAAACAGGACCGTTCGGTGCGTTCGCCTACCGACACGATCGGCAAAATGGCGGAGAGATACAGAATAGGGTCCCAGGCGAGAATGGCCGGCATTTGATTGTCACGTCATAGAACTCTTGCACATGCGCAATTTTCCCGGCCACATACATTTACTCTAAACGAAACAACATCTGGAAACTGTGTGTGTGTGTGTGTGTGTGTGTGTGTGTGTGTGTATAAAGGTAAAACGCGCGTGCCACTGCCGTCTATGTCGACAGTTCGATATCACTTGCCACTACACCAGCCCCCCTTCTTGAAGTTCGGTGCCCCAGGGATGTTGTGGTGCTGGTGGCGAACAGTTCTTGCAGCTCATATGATCACTGGAGCAATATGTGGATGGCCTGCAGGTGGTGTGGCACAGTCCGTATCTCGAGGTCCGTGTGGCCCCCGGAGGTCTCTGTTTGTGGCGGCCGCACCCAAAGTCCAGTTACCCCATGCGTCAGGGTGAGTGGGTGTTAGCGGCTCTGTGGAGACCGCTTCATGCCGGCCGAGTGGCCGAGCGGTTCTAGGCGCTTCAGTCTGGAACCGCGCGACCGCTAGGGTCGCAGGTTCGAATCCTGCCTCGGGCGTGGATGTGTGCGATGTCCATAGGTTAGTTAGGTTTAAGTAGTTCTAAGTTCTAGGGGACTGATGACCTCGGATGTTACGTCCCATAGTGCTCAGAGCCATTTGAACGAAGACCGCTTCATGCTTTCCATTCCAATCCATTACGAAGTCGTTCGGCAGTCTGCACAGCACTCTGAACCGACCTGTACGTGGTTGGTGGAGAGGGAGACTTGCAGTGTCATCCCGTAAACAGACGTGCGCTGATATGGCCAGCTGGTCGTGTATCAGAGCTCAGGCCCTTGAAAATGCTGGACAATGTAACACTATTGAAGATAAATGTGAAAAGATGAAAAAGACAGTGCAGACAGCAGCAAGCAAGATACAGTAGAGCGTCGATTATCCGAACGTCGGTCAACCGAACGACCGCTTAACCGAGCTGTGTACTCGCTCGCCTCGCACCTGTTACTCTCCATCATCCCCCTCACTCCCAAACCAAGTTTCCCACAGCAGTCGCCGCACTGGCCCACCGCTGGCGGAACATTGCTTCTAATGGGGCCTTCATGAGGCGCTGCCGATCGGCCGAGCCGCCAGTCGCTGTGTTTCAGCAATGGGCACACTTCTGTCGGCTTGGCACTGGCAGTAGAAGTAGCGGCAGTATCAAAGCTGTTCACAGCAACAGCTGCGCCAGCTTTTTAGAGTTGAGGCGTGCCGCTCCGCGCAGTTTGAAGGATTGCGCGCCCCCAAGAAGAGCTTCTCACGGTGCAAACAGTCACCTTCTGTTCTCTGTTACGACCACTTGTGTGCTCCTGCGTGAAGAAGTGAACTTGACGATACAAAATGCTTAAACGTAAACGTGTTGTCCTTACTATGAGGGACAAGTACGAGATTATTAAAGGGTTAGAAGAAGGTGAATCTGCAACCACTTTATCCAATTTTAATTTTGTATACTGTGTGTATTGTTCATGCAAAATGCGTATGTAATATGTATATATTTTTGTTTAATAAACTGTGCCACATACTATATATTCCTACTGAAGTTGCCTTTGTATGTTACTTTGTAATACTAAAAGAGATGCCTGTTTTTAATGAATAAATTTACTGTACAGTACTTCTTTTTGGCAAATAAACATGTACAGTTCGATTATCCGAACAAACTTTCCGAACACCCACGTCTCCCAATTACTTCGGATAATCGACGCTCTACTGTACTTGGGAACAGTGTAAGGCAAACAATAACCTCGTGGTTCGATGCTGAATGTGAAACAGTAACAAATGAAAAAAAAAAACAAAGCATACAGAAGGGCACTGAAACCACACTTACCAGCAGGATAATGGAAGAATATTTTAAAAAATGGCTCTGAGCACTATGGGACTTAACTTCTGAGGTCACCAGTCCCCCAGAACTTAGAACTACTTAAACCTAACTAACCTAAGGACGTCACACACATCCATGCCCGAGGGAGGATTCGAACCTGCGACCGTAGCGGTCGCGCGGTTCCAGACTGTAGCGCCTAGAACCGCTCGGCCACTCCGGCAGGCTATTTTAAAAAACGGAGAATTGAAGAAAGGACCCATCAAAGGAAAAAGAGGGATTGGATGAAGGCAAATATTGAAGAAATGGAGCTTCTGATAAGTGCAAATGAGGCAAAGAAACTTTATAGAGAGATGAATAAGGAACAGAAACCTTTCAGGTGAGAACAAGTTTAATAAAAGATAAATGCGAAATTATAAGCGAAGTTTAGATGTGAGAGTTGCCGTCCGTACTTTGATAAACTCTTTAATCCAAGACCAGTTGTACCAAGGAACCCAGCAGAAGTACAGGAGGAAGAGGACCCAAATGACAGTGTCGAGCCAACTAATTTCGAAGAGGTCAAAACTGCGATGAGGAAATTAAAGAACGATAAGGCGGCAGCAACGGACGGCTTTACAGCACAAGTTTTTCAAACAAGGAGGCTCTAAATTGGAAATAAACAATCTGGAAGTGGTTAATCTAATATGGGAAGAAGAGGAAATGCCTGAAACATGGAATGAGGGAATTATATGCCCTACATATATAAGAAAGGAGACCAGGTGGAATGCGATAACTGTAGAGAGATCACACTGATTAATGTGGGATATAAAATCCTCGCTAACATTCTGTATGAGCGACTCTTTCAATAATACAGCCGGAAAGGACGTCGCACCAATGTGGATTTATCCCCGGTAAGTTAACTATCGACCAGATATTTACCTTAAGACAAATTGTGAAAAAGAGCAAGGGAATATGTGTTGGAACATATCATTTTTATTGATTTTAAAACAGCATACGATAGTATAGGCAGAAGGCAAGTGTATCAAGCTCTAGATGAATTGGGTATTCAAAAAAACTGGTAAGGGTAGTAAGAATGACAATGAGAGAAACGAAAGGTAGCATTAAAAACTGAAGGAATATTGTCCAATACTTCGGAAATTAAAAATGGAGTAAGGCAAGGCGATACGCTGGCATCCCTCCTATTCAACGCTGACTCGGAGAAGGTGATAAGAGAAGCAAATATTTTGAAGAGGGAAACCTGTGCAGCTACTGGCTTATGCGGACGACATCGTCATAGTAGCAAGAACTCTGACGACAAGGGAAAAGACATTCACGGCACTTGAACAGGCCGGGAGGAATACAGGACTAAATAGCAGTGAGCAGAAAACGCAATACCTAGCTGCTGGGAAGGCACACAAAGAGAATACCCGAACCGCAAGGACGGTCAGTTATATATCATTTCAAGTACCTGGGTTAGGCAGTGACCAGCCTAAACGATACCTCATATTAAATAAAGCAGAGACTAATTGCAGCAATAAAGGGTATTTCACCTTAACAAAGCTTCTATCTTCAAGGCTCTTGACTAGGACCACAAATTTAACCATCTGTGAAACACTGATCACACCAGTGCTTACATACGCTCCTGGAACCTGGACCTTGTCAACAAAGGACGCCGAATCGATGGATGCATTCGAGAGAAGGATTCTCAGGAGAATCATCGGCCCAGTTTGCGAAAGGGAAAGTTGGAGGAGGAGATACATTCATAAGTCGTACAGCATCTACAAAGATCAGCCTGTTAGAAGATTTGTGACGTCACCTGACTGAGGTGGGCTGGACACGTGGACGAGTGAATGGTACAGAAATGAAAAAAAAAGAGTTTACAGGGAAAGCCAGGTGGACAGAGAGGATGTGGTCGACCGAAAAGTAGATGGGAGGGCGGAATCTTAGAAGACCTTCAGAAGGTGGGCTACAGGAATTGGAAAATGATAGCAGGGACCGAGATAAAAGGAAGCACATACTTTAACAGGCCAAGACTCATCATGAGTTGTACAGCCACAGAAGAAGAAGAAGAAATGTTTGAACTAACCCACTCCTTGCTGGGTGGGAACTAGTCGATCGAATGTGACGGCAGCTGCGTATCTGTAGCATCTCTTGAGACAGATAAGCCTCAAACCGTGTCCCGCGGCCAGACGTGATCACTTGCGGTACCCCGCAGCGAGCAAACCAGTGTGCCAGGGGTGTGGTGGCCACAGTGTCTGCCCGAGTACTGGACCCGGCGGCAGCTTCTGGCCGACGGATAAACCGACCCACCGCCGTCGACACCTGGACCACGGAAGAGGTCCCACCACATCAATAAGTAGGTGCATAAAAGGGGCTGTGGGCTCGGCGAAGGTTCCCATAGGCGCGTACACGCTTCTGCCAACCTTGCTCTTCTGCCACAGCCCAGCGGCGGGAATCGCGTCTATTCCGAACCATATCATGTATTTTGCCAGCAGTTTGGTTGAAGCCCTGACTCCGGGGTGTACTAAACTACGAAAGGCGCAGAAAACCTCTTTCCTGTGTCCTGGTGGAATCCACGGACGTAATCTACCCTGTGGTATAGCACACCATAAGGCAAGTCTCAACTCTTTTACCTCTGCTTTGTCAAACACCAGACCATCAGCTTGATTAGCTAACAACTGGGCCAACTCAGAGTCTTCCTTCTGGTCAACCGCTGTTTTCTCTCAGCAGAGCTGCCTGGACTCTGGCGCAGCTACGTCGTAATCAGCCGCAACATCGTCCCTGCAGCCTACTTGTCTCGTGCCTGTGGAGTCCGCTGTGCTCTGCACTGCCGGGGCGACGCTACGTCTGTCGTCTCGGAAAAGAGTGCCGTAAGCGGTGCACGACCTGTGTAAACCGTCAAGTGCTCCTCGCCCTCCGGGTATTCTTTGAAGAATTTAACAGCTGCGTAAATGGCTGGTAATTCACGGTGTGTAGCGCTTCATTTGCACTGTGCTCCTGTCAACAGGCGGGAAAAAAACCACGGTTGGCAGTCGCCATTCGTCCTCTGTCGTCATGTCGCACCGACTCCATCCTGGCTAGCGTTGACAATGATGCCCAGTTTGACATCGTGAACAGGATGGTGTAATAGCACAGCTTCCCTCATAGTATCCTTCACGTCCTTACAGACATCCAGTAGATTCTCGTTCCACGGTACCTTCTTGCTCTCTGAGGTGAACTTGCCGTTCGGAAGTACATTCACAGCAGCCTGTTTCGCAGATACCAGTGGAAGATGGCGCCCGTAGGAATCAATCGTTCCCAAGAATCTTCGCAGTTCCACGCAAGTCCTCGAAATCGGCAAGCGCCGGCCGGAGTGGCCGAGCGGTTCTAGGCGCTTCAGTCTGGAACCGCGCGACCGCTACAGTCGCAGGTTAGAATGCTGCCTCGGGCATGAATGTGTGTGATGTCCTTAGGTTAGGTTAGGTTTAAGTAGTTCTAAGTTCTTGGGGACTAATGACCTCAGCTGTTAAGTCCCATTGTGCTCAGAGCCATTTGAACCATGGCGTTTACCACTTGTGCGTTGCACTTTGTTACATACCTTTGAACCATTTGAAATCGGGAAGTTACGGATGAGTTGTACGCTTTCAGGGTTTGGAGACAGACCTTTAGCGGGAACGAGGAACCCGAGAAACTGTACGCTCTCTTTCCAAAAAATGTACTTGTCTTCGTTAATTACCACCCCGAAGTCCTTAAGCCTCTGGAAAAAGAGTTTGTCAGTCCTCCTTACGTTGTTCCATAGTGTCGGAGAAGACGAGAACGTCGTCAGTGTAACAAAACAGGAACGGAAACCCTGTCACAAGTTGGTGAATAAACATTCACCACGGTTCTAGTCCTTCGGCGGGGTTACCACTCTAGACGCTGTCTACCTTAAGTGAATACAATTGACGGCGAGAAAATAAGCTCCATATTTACAAGATAACTTAATATATTTACACTAAACCACAAATTACAAATACGGCGAGCTAGCGCCAACACACATCGAGAGTGAGCACCAGAAGAATAGAACAAAGAACATACTTAAACACAAAACGCACTGAAACATACCACAGCCGTCTAAGTCCACTGATCGACATCACTTTTCGTAAACTCATTCTTACACTAGATACGTAAAATTTTGTTTGTGCGATGTGTCTACTGGGAGAGCCAACTACCAGTGAATTACTGTGACAAAAAGTACATCAGAGAGGGGTACGCACAGGGTAAGTTCAATTATTCTATCTGCAACTATCCGTATCGCCGATTATGCAAATGGCTTTGAGGAAAAATAAATTTGTACTGAATGACTAAAATTGTTGGTTTCCTTCTATAGTTGCTAGAGTATACAGTACACTGTACGTTTCTTTATCGTTCTAATTTCAATCTGCAGCGAATATATTAAAGGATAAAACCTTCCAGTGAACAATGAATACAGTACGCGCACTGTTGTACGCGCAGTATACGCAATGTTGTGTTGATGGTGACCGTCATTCAGTGCGGCCTACATCAATCAGTTCAAAATGGTTCAAATGGCTCTCAGCACTATTCGGAGGCTTTGGCTGAAACAACATTAGCTTCTAAAAGAGAAACTGGTGCGCTGCCCATAAGGTTAGTGGTGACCGTGTTATCACGCTGAAGTGTGCTGACCCTACAGGAAGCCACAAAATGCCCCTTCTGTTAATAGGAAAATCGAAACACCCCGGGCTTTCAAAAATGTTGACCTTCCTATCTTTTACAAGAATCAATCAAACACCTGGATGGCTGATACTTTGTTACGATAATGGTACGATTCAATTGAAGTAAACAAATACCACAAGGCCACATGGAAAGAAAGCATTAAGGTGATTCTAAATCTGGACAATGCACCCACCCACTTCACAGAAAGCCATCCTGATAGAGAAGATAGACTTCTCAAAATACTCTTCCTGCAGTCAAGTGTAACGAGTTTGCTTGCAGCCAATGGACCAACTGGCTACCGAAACTATGAAGCGACATCACAGAACATAACATTTGAGGAAGCTTTTGACAGAAGGTGGAAATGGAGGAGGCATTGTGCCTCACTGCCAAAAAGTGAGTTTAAAAGACTGCTCTTACAGGTTGGCAGAGGCACGGAATTTGGTGAGGATAAAGAGATTGAAAAGAGCTTGGAGCAAATTGAAAGGCATTTCATGCAAAGATGAGATACAGAAAGACGAAGGCGAAAAGAAGAAGCGTGAAAGGAAAGAGAAGTGGCAGAGGACGAAACATCACCTGAGGACGAAAGAAGGATTCTTTTGAAATTTTATAGACGTTCCGATTGCAGTGCAGAGGATATAGGCGAGTGGCTCGTTTGTGATTCTCGGAAACCTGGATTCCAAATTCTCAGTGACGCTGAAATAATTCAGTGTGAGAGGAGAAACTGATGGCCAGCAGCACGACGTGTCCGCTGAACCAGATGCGCGATCGTCGGATGGTGATGCGCTGCGAGTCTTGACGCTGCACTGTTACGGCACACGACTGTAAGTGGTGGAAATTAGGGAATTTTTTATTAACACTCACCCACAATGCGACAGGCAGTTTCTAGTTATGCCGAAGGCGAAGGCGGAGGCAGGGGGCAAACCAGAATGTGGCAAGTGGGTCAGGTAGACGACACTGTCTGTCTGCCGGGTAGGGGCACGCATTCAGCAGAAGGGAGGCTGCGACAGACGGCGAGACGAGCGTATTCGGTAGCTCGCGAGGCATGTTACAGGGCACTGTATCTCTTTCATAAGATCACTGAGGGAGGGACCCACATAGCAGTTAACAGCCTGTTAAGTGAATATATCACATCTTCAACTTTTTTAGTCCTGTCTTCCTTAGTTGCGTGTAATATTCCGGTATACTGATAATTTTTACTTATGGACCGTCTGACAGCAACTGAATAAAACACAATTTTAGTGCCATACGCGTTTCGCCTTTATTTTCTGCAAGGCATCATCAGTGGCAGGTTGCGTGGACAGTTTCGTACATATTACGCTCCTGTTGCATTTTTGGTGGTGTTCTTCTTCCCATGAACGCCAACTTGCGGTTTTTTCCACATTCCATAGCACTATGCACTGAACACTTGTTTTAATGCAATGTTTTGGTTTCTGTTGCCGACTGTCAAATGACGTATGGCACTGTCAAATGACAGTCGGCAACAGAAACCAAAACATTGCATTAAAACAAGTGTTCAGTGCATAGTGCTATGGAATGTGGAAAAAACCGCAAGTTGGCGTTCATGGGAAGAAGAACACCACCAAAAATGCAACAGGAGCGTAATATGTACGAAACTGTCCACGCAACCTGCCACTGATGATGCCTTGCAGAAAATAAAGGCGAAACGCGTATGGCACTAAAATTGTGTTTTATTCAGTTGCTGTCAGACGGTCCATAAGTAAAAATTATCAGTATACCGGAATATATCACAATAAGGCGGACACATTCAAGCCTTGGTCATACCTTCGCGCTAGCTCGTTTTAACTACTACAACTCTCGTCTTGAGTTGACCTTTGGGATCGTTTCCAGTCACAGTAATAGCACTCTATTCTACGATTCCGATACTGTAGTGAATTTACAGTGAAGATGCAAAGAAGCTGGTACACCTGCCTAATATCGTGTAGGGTCCCCACAAGCCGCAACACGACGTGGCATGGCCGAGACTAATGTCTGAATTAGTGTTTGGGGTGGAATGACACCATGAATCCTGTGTTTAAAGTTTGTTCCTGGAACTACTCTGTAGCATTTCTAGACGTGCGGAGTGTCGCATTGTCCTCCTGGAATTGCACAAGTCCATCGGAATGCACAATGGACATGAGTGGATCCAGGTGATCAGACAGGATGCTTACGTACGTGTCACCTGTCAGAGTCGTATCTAGACGTATGAGGGTCCCATATCACTCCAACTGCACACGCCTCACACAATTACAGAGCCTTCACCAGCTTGAACAGTCCCCTGCTGACATGCAGGATCCATGGATTCGTAAGGTTGTCTCCATACCCGTACACGACCATCCGCTCGATGCGATCTGAAACGAGACTCGTCCGACCAGGCAACATGTTTCCAGTCATCAACAGTCCAGTGTCGATGTTGATGCGCCCAGGCGGGGCTTAAAGCTTTGTGTCGTGCAGTCATCAACGGTATACGAATGGGCCTTTGGCACCAAAAGCACATATCAGTGATGTTTCGTTGAATGGCTGGCACGCTGACACTTGTTGATGGCCCAGCATTGAAATCTGCAGCAGTTTGCGGAAGGGTTGCACTTCTGTCACGTTGAACGATTCCCTTCAGTCATCGTTGATCCCGTTCTTGCAGCATCGTTTTCCGGCCGCAGCGATGCCAGAGATTTGATGCTTTACTGGATTCCTGATATCCACGGTACACGCGTGAAATGGTAGCACGGGAAAATCCCCACCTCACCGCTACCTCGGAGATTCTGTGTCCCATGACTCGTGCGCCGACTGCAATACCACGCTCAAACTCACTGAAATATTGATAACCTGCCATTGTAGCAGCAGTAACCGATGTAACATACTTCAACGCAAAAGGCAGCAACAGCACCTTTTGGAGTCCACATTCCTGATCAACACTCAGGGGTCCTGAAACCTATCATGGATAGGGAGGGGATCAACCCACCACGATTGCCGACACGAGATACATCGCTGATGGATCAGCAAGGGCCATCGTAGAACTGGGAGTGGGAGCCAGTACACTGCAGCTGCCGACTCGAAGCGGCCGCGCCTGCCCGCCGGCAACCCGCCGTACAGCCAGGGTCGCTGACGTCATCTCCTGGGCGCGCAGACAGCTGAGCTGACTCGACGGACAGCCGAATGAGCAACAGCGGAAGCTGGTGCGGAAGAACGACGACTTGTGAACATTGAGAATAAACCACTGAACGCTGGTGATGTCTTACTGGCGTCGACGTTTCACAGGTACCCAACAGCGCAGGTGTGTCCCCTCGGCCCTCTGTAGCGCTAACACGGATGGAGCGGCAGCGTGGGTGTCACCGTATGCAGCCAATCACCGTCAAGCGGGTGAGAGAGTTGGCTACAAACGATTCAAGACAGCAAAACAACTGACTCTTACTGACTGACAGATATGTTCAAGAACCGACACTGTTCACAAGTGCAGAACTGAACAGAATCTAAACAACATTGTTTGGTAGTCATTAAATTAATATTACCCTAGTAGTTATACACAAATTTAGCTTTCCCTTTTTTAAATAAATGACCTGTTTTTACGATTTATCAAATTATCCGGATATTTTGTCATCTGGGACGGGTCCGGTAGCGAATAATTGGAGTTCTACTGTGAACGACATGCGAACAGTTGTCTCCGTTACTTTTTCAGTATCGTTCTCACTCCTGTGCCCGACTGGCGCAAGATGGTATCACATAAAGCGAGTACGAAAAAAGTCAGCCAGAGCACTGGCCGACGCCTGTCAAACTGCAACACCGTGTAGGCAGGTTGCAGAAAACGGCAAATTGGTACGAAGTGCGCCGGCCGTGGTGGCCGAGCGGTTCTAGGCAATTCAGTCCGGAATCCCGCGACCGCTACGGTCGCAGGTTCGAATCCTGCCTCGGGCATGGATGCGTGTGATGTCCTTAGGTTGGTTAGGTTTAAGTAGTTCTAAGTTCTAGGGGACTGATGACCTCAGATGTTAAGTCCCATAGTGCTCAGAGCCATTTGAACTATTTGGTACGAAGTGCGCTGCGTGTTTGGATATGGAAATGATTAGCATTTCAGCGCAACAGCACAAAATAGGTGATATATAAAGAAATCTTACGCAGCGTGTTTCTCATTCACATATTGCACTTCAGTGTTGGTTTTTGATGAGGAGATGGTAAGAAAGAGAAAACTCTACTAGCACGAATCCGACACCAGTGGGACCACGGCCTACTCAGACTGCCGTTTATCGTTCGCCTTATTGCTGGTCGCGGTAGCAAGGATCACACGACTGTCGTGCGAATACGGAATCGAAGGGTTCAGGAGGGCCATACTCAACGCAATGCTGGACCGCAATGGCTCCACGCGACTAGCGCGCAAGAGGAGAGACTCGGTGTTCGTTCGGCCATGCAGAATCGCACAGTCGTGAATCACGTCACATACCCTGCGTCAGGAAACAGGCTGCCGAGAGACTGACAGTTTGCGTACTCCGGCGTAGAGCTGTAACAGCTCGAAATGACTCTCCCTCTGGCCATCCAAGTTCTGCTCTACTGAGTGTCCAGCCACACTACTAGAGCCACTGCGGCCGCCACCAGCACTAGTGACTCGCTCACCCTAAAAGTTAAGTCGTGTACATTCTCTACTACACTGGATAGGCTCGATAACTAAAGTTGTCTTACTTTCTGTCCTTCCTGGAGTTGCAATTTTAAGGGCTGGCATTGTATAATAAGAAAGAAATTTTTAGCTTTGTATTTTTTTAAGAAGTGGCTCAGAGGCTCACGTCTAAATTCCCAAGGAACAACGTCTGGACCACAAAACCACTGTAAATATTGAAGAAACGCTTAAGTGTACAAATTCTGAAGCTAAATTCAGGTGAGAAATTTCAGAATGCTACCACAGTACATCGGGACTGAGATCAAGGTAATGCACAATTGCCATTAGAAAAGTCAACGAATTATGGCGCGAGCTTAAAAATGACAATGTAATCAAATTAAGAATAAAACTAGAACAGAGCAGTTTGCCTTCTTCCTGTCACATACAAGTGGCAGTCAAATGAAAACGAGACAGATGGCAAAAAAACAAGTATCCATTCTTTCAGGAGTGCAGGTTCTGCAAGGTTCGCAGGAGAGCTTCTGTAAAGTTTGGAAGGTAGGAGACGAGGTACTGGCAGAAGTAAAGCTTTGAGGAGCGGGCGTGAGTCGTGCTTGGGTAGCTCAGTTGGTAGAGCACTTGCCCGCAAAAGGCAAAGGTCCCGAGTTCGAGTCTCGGTCGGGCACACAGTTTTAATGTGCCAGGAAGTTTCAAATTGTTTATTATTTCAAAACTAGTCCGCTATAACTGTTAATAAGTTTATCGCACTAGGAGACAAGATGGTCAGTGCCTTCATAGGAAGGCGCACTCTAAGACAAAAGACGACGCACCACGAAGTAGTTAGGCAAACTGCTCAGAAACTTATATTCACAAAGGTATCGACGGAAAATGCAAAACTGTAAACTTTGGCGGCCGATGGATGACCGTGTAACGCTGCAGCGCACATCCACAGCGCAGCTGGGGAGGAGAGTAAGCAGGGCACATGTCGATAGCAGGGCGTAAAGTCTTTGCGGCTGGGTTAGGCAGTAACTGTTCGTCGCAGACAGACACATGAACAAGATACGCATTTAAGAGATTACGTATAGTTGGGTTCAAAGAAGCCGGTTAGAGTAACTGGAGAATCGCTCGACGTTTAAACAGGAGTGATGCCATTATTCGACGATGTTGGCAGGAATGGCTGAACTATTGCTGAATACACTGTCAAGAAGGAAGCGGTCGGCATAGAGAGAACGAAAACGAAGACTGAGCAATCGTCGGAGAGGTACTCAGAGCCCCGTATTCATCATTACCATCGATCCGACGTACAACTGGTGCTTCAGCGATCACAAGGACCGTCTCACAGAAAGAGGGCCGAGCTCACAGCTCCACTTGGGTTGACTGCTATTGACCTCTGTACACCAACTGGCCAGTCTGCAGTAGTGTCCGGCCCATTCGACCTGATATCTCACTAAACAGAGTATAATTAGCTCCAGTGATGAATATCACTACGAATTCAGCCCCGATGACCAGCGAAGGCGTGTCTGGAGACGCCCTGGAAAACGGCGCCACAGGAACTTCACTGTCGCCCGCCATACAGACTGACTACCAGGAATGATGGTCTGGGGTGCCCTTTCCTTTCGCAGCAGGACCCCTTCCACCGTCATCCGCAACACCCTTACGGCACAACGGTACGTCGACGATATTCTACGTCCCGTTTTTCTCCCCTTCATGGAAAACCATCCTGAGCTTACATTTCAGCAAGATAATGCCCTTCTGCATTTCTACTACTTCTCTTCATCCTTGTCAAATGTTACTTTGACCAGCGAGATGCCCGGATCTATCTCCAACTGAGAACTTTTAGAGAATTTTGGGCGCGGCCCTCCAACCAGCTCGGGACTTTGACGACCTGACGCGTCAATTGGACATATTTTGGCACGGCATTCCTCAGCAGGACGTCCAACTACTCTATCAGTCAATGACAAGCCAAGTCTAAGGCCCAGAAGTGGACCAACGTGTTACTGACTTACTTAATTATTGAAGCTCTTTCTCTTGAAGAAAACATCCAATTTTTCTGAAATTTTAATCATTTGTTTCTTTGTACATGTGCATCAACTCTACCGATTTTCTTACCATTCAGATAATTCCTTCGTGGTGCGATTTTTTTTAACGGCGTATCTTGTGGTTGTCTGCGGAACCATGATTGTACCTGTCCAGGCTGTGGCTAAGCCATGTCTCCGCAATATCCTTTCTTTCAGGGGTGCTAGTTCTGCAAGGTTCGCAGGAGAGCTTCTGTAAAGTTTGGAATGTAGGAGACGAGGTACTGGCAGAAGTAAAGCTGTGAGGACGGGGCGTGAGTCGTGCTTGGCTAGCTCAGTTGGTAGAGCACTTTCCCGCAAAAGGCAATAGTCTCGAGTCTCGGCCCGGCACACAGTTTTAATCGGCCAGGAAATTTCATATCAGCGCACACTCCGCTGCAGAGTGAAAATCTCATTCTGAAAACATACCCCAGGCTGTGGCTAAGCCATCTCTCCGCAACATCCTTTCTTTCAGGAGTGCTAGTTCTGTAAGATTCGCAAGAGAGCTTCTGTAAAGTTTGGAAGGTAGGAGACGAGATACTGGCAGATGTAAAGCTGTGATGACGTGGCGTGAGTCTTTCTTGGGTAGCTCAGTTGGTAGAGCACTTGCCCGCGAAAGTCAAAGATCCCGAGTTCGAGTCTCGACCCGGCACACAGTTTTAATCTGACAAGAAGTTTTTTATACATGTAAGTCCACCTCTTCGTCCGAAGCAAACCGACGGCCACGAATGTCTTCTTCCGGGCTCCAAAAATTTGGAAATCGCGTGGGGGGAGATATGAGGACTGCGTGGAGGATGTATTAGGGCTTCTCAGCGTAGTCGGAGCAACATTGGCAGCATGTGGACCGACACTGTCCTGCAACGGAACGATGCCGGCCGCCAACCCGCTGCCCAGTGACTTTTTGCTGGAACAGGGCGCCGCACTGAACGCGCACCGGTACTTGAACACTTTGCAAAAATTGAAGCTCGCCATCAAGTCAGAACGCCCGGGAATATTGGCGGATGGCATCATGCTGTTGCAGTATAATGTTCGCCCACATCTTTCCACGGCTATTTCGACTACGCTGCAGTTTTTCTGGGCATCCTCCATACACTGTCGATCTCCTCCCATGCGATTTCCATATTTTTGGAGCCCTCTGCGGATACAGGCAACCGCAAACATTTTTTCCATGAAGACATTAACGGTCTTCTCTTACAGTGACATAAATGAAATAACAGTTATGGCGACTGCCACTGAAATAATAGTTTACTTTTCCGATGTGTCTAGTTTTCATTTGACTGCCCCTTATACAAAGACCCAGGAAGAACTTCCGGTCTGCGGGAAGTCAAAGAACCTGCTCTGAGTTAATGAAAGTAATCTGAACACAAAGAAAGGTTAAAAGAAAAGTATGAAATACCATTCGTTGTACATCGCAAACTCCAGTGGGGTCGAAAGGTCAATAATAATCTTTCAGGAAACATTCGTCACACACAAAGAAAGAAAATATGTTATGTGGACATGTGTCCGGAAACGCTTACTTTCCATGTTAGAGCTCATTTTATTACTTCTCTTCAAATCACATTAATCATGGAATGGAAACACACAGCAACAGAACGTACCAGCGTGACTTCAAACACTTTGTTACAGGAAATGTTCAAAATGTCCTCCGTTAGCGAGGATACATGCATCTACCCTCCGTCGCATGGAATCCCTGATGCGCTGATGCAGCCCTGGAGAATGGCGTATTGTATCACAGACGTCCACAATACGAGCACGAAGAGTCTCTACATTTGGTACTGGGGTTGCGTAGACAAGAGCTTTCAAATGCCCCCATAAATGAAAGTCAAGAGGGTTGAGGTCAGGAGAGCGTGGAAGCCATGTAACTGGTCCGCCTCTACCAATCCATCGGTCACCGAATCTGTTGTTGAGAAGCGCACGAACACTTCGACTGAAATGTGCAGGAGCTCCATCGTGCATGAACCGCATGTTGTGTCGTACTTGTAAAGGCACATGTTCTAGCAGCACAGGTAGAGTATCCCGTATGAAATCATGATAACGTGCTCCATTGAGCGTAGGTGGAAGAACATACTGACGAAACTAAAATGAGCTCTACCATGGAAATTAAGCGTTTCCGGACACATGTCCACATAACATCTTTTCTTTATTTGTGTGTGAGGAATGTTTCCTGAAAGTTTGGCCGTACCTTTTTGTAACACCCTGTGTATATGCCTGAGGGAGGAGTCGAACCTCCGACGGGGGCAGCCACGCGAACCGTGGCAAGGCGGCCAAGACCGCGCGGCTACCCCGCGCGGCTCTAGAGACAGTTTGTGATTTATTTTTTAACCGCTTTTTCCTTCTTCATCACGTGGCACAGTACATCATCCAGTAATGGAGTCTTCCTACTCCCCGAATTCGAGGCGCTTCTTTAACATCGTTTATTTGTTTATCACGACTCCCTTAGCTCAGTTAATTTCCTCCTAGCGAGGCACTACAAATACCGATGAGATAATTCACAACAAGCACTCACTGCCAAGGTTTAGAAATTGTGTGTTACGTGACTGGTTTAGGATGTTTACAAATACATCGTCGAAAACTTGTGCTGTAAACGTTCTGTGAGGTTTAGGAAACCGACAGATATGCATAAAAACGAATGGTTATATTAAACGTTGTTATTCCGATAATTAAACATATACTCAGTAACCTAATCCTCATCCAAATAAACACCGTCAAATGCGTACCAATGTGCAATTATTTAATGCAACTGTAATGTAAGTAAGAACAATGAAGTTGTTTGCCCTCGCTTAAGCAAATTTCCTCAACTTTACTGTCGTTTAAAGAACCAACGTACAATACAAACTGAACACACACAATCATTTTCTTTCCAGTCGTGGGTGGAACAACAATACAGTGACAAATAAGATGTAGTACCCGGCACCATGCATTATTTAGAGTTCTTCTGTGGATGCGGAAGAAACTAGATGAGTACTTTAAGACTAATGGCATTTGAAATCGCTGTAAATGTCACTTTAACGGAACCAAATGCGTTTTCTCTCGCAGAAACAGACGCAAAGAAAAGATTTATCTGTTCCCTCTTGGCAGATATTAAGCTCTGGGCTTACAGTCCCTCAAACCTTAAACAGGTCATGCACACTACATTCCGTATGGAAGGAAACATTTTGCAGCTTTTGTCTGTGAGCATATTGTATTCTTTTTTTCTTGCATAATTGAGTACTCACGAGCTCTACGCTCATGTGCAAAACTTCTGAAGTGTACTCTCAAGGGTCCATAAGCGTAACTGTCGATTGATTGTGACGGTGCTTCTACGTCGGAGCTGTCATAAATGGTAAACGCCTCTAAGAGAACAGCGACGGACACAAGCTGTGGCTCTCAGCTTGCGCGAGGCGGCCATTGGCAACTGCACGTGGCTGAGCACTGGCCGGTCCGGCTATTCTAGCTGTCGTAGGGAAGCCAAGGCAGTCGCAAGCTTTCCCTCTTCTTTCGTAGCGCAGCTGCAGACGCGCTATTGTCAATACTTTTGAAAAGAGCACTGTTTACCTACGAATACTCGATCAGCTGAAAATATATGCGTGTTGCTGACTGCATTACGATTACTTTTCAGGTGTCTGTCTAAAACTCACTCACTTAGAAGTACAGAGTATTCTTTTCATGTTTGTCTTCTAACTGTTGCATAAATAGTAAGAGAAATAACTAAAGATCTATGGGGAAGTTTACAACCGTTCCACAAGAATGTAAAACATGTCATGTCCCAGTACATAGACGGCCAAAAATATTTACGATCTCTTCAGAAACATATCTTTGTCCGGATCCAATGCGAATTCGTGTTGTTTATTACGATTACAATTGTTGCTACGAAAATAATCTATTTCACTTAACGCATTGTCTTAAACTCAACTGACGCTTCTTGCCAGATTCCTTACAAATCGATCATAATTAAAATTGTTTCTGTGTTTCTGATCAGAAATTGCAGAGCACTCAAGCATTTCTCTAGCCAGTCATTCAACATCCATCCTCGGTACTACCGAATAAAGCTCAGACAAGTTTTGTAGCAAAGTTATTGTTAATCAGGTACTAAACGTTACCCATAGTGGTCCTCCGAACAAAAACTACTGTGGGAAAGCTCTTACCTCGTTCCGCCACTACACTATTATCACTGCTTTTGTCGTTTATCGCGGCTCTCAAACGAAACTAATCTGGTAGGTCAGCTGTAAGAATACCGAGTGATCAAAAAGTCAGTATAAATTTGAAAACTTAGTAAACCACGGAATAATGTAGATAGAGAGGTAAAAATTGATACACATGCTTGGAATGACATGGGATTTTATTAGAACAAAAACAACAAAGTTCACAAAACGTCCGACGGATGGCGCTGCACAGCAAAACTGCTACCGTGACGGGTGAGAGGTACGCCGATATGTTACAGAATCGCATCATCCCCAGCCTGGCTGATACACACCTGCTGGAACGTACGATGTTTATGCGGATGTCGCTCCACCCCATATTGCTAGACGCGTGAAAGATCTCTTGCGCGCGTCGTTAGGTGATGATCGTGTGCTCAGCCGCCAGTTTCGTCATGCTTGGCCTCCCAGGTCCCCAGACCTCAGTCCGTGCGATTATTGGCTTTGGGGTTACCTGAATTCATAAGTGTATCGTGATCGACCGACATCTCTAGGCATGCTGAAAGACAACATCCGACGCCAATGCCTCACCTTAACTCCGGACATGCTTTACAGTGCTGTTCACAACATTATTCCTCGACTACGGCTATTGTTGAGGGATGATGGTGGACATATTGAGCATTTCCTATAAAGAACATCATCTTTGGTTTGTCTTACTTTGTTATGATAATTTTTGCTATTCTGATCAGATGAAGCGCCAGCTGTCGGACATTTTTTGAACGTTTGTATTTTTTTGGTTCTAATAAAACCCCATGTCATTCCAAGCATGTGCGTCAATTTGTACCTCTCTATCTACGGTATTCCGGGATTTATTCAGTTTTCAAATTTATACTGACTTTTTGATCACCCGGTATTTGTGGTACTCACCCACGATCGTCTTGTAGATATCTGTTTAAGGAGTTGAAAATGCTGACCGCAGTTTCACCATATATATATTCCCTCATGTAGTTTGTTGTAAATAACCAAATGTAACTTCCTGGCAGATTAAAACTGTGTGCCCGACCGAGACTCGAACTCGGGACCTTTGCCTTTCGCGGGCAAGTGCTCTACCATCTGAGCTACCGAAGCACGACTCACGCCCGTTCTA
Organism: Schistocerca piceifrons; assembly: GCF_021461385.2. Taxonomy (NCBI): domain Eukaryota; kingdom Metazoa; phylum Arthropoda; class Insecta; order Orthoptera; family Acrididae; genus Schistocerca; species Schistocerca piceifrons. The sequence goes on from NC_060145.1 coordinate 18,866,828, forward strand.
TCCATCGAAGAACTCCTGCTTCTCTCGCAGCAATCTACCCAGCATGGAACAGGTAGCCGCTCACTACTTCTCGTCGTGGCGAGTCCCTTGTGGCCTATAAAAGACTCTTTGACCGTCGTTACTGGTGGAAAACACCTTCTCGACAGTACAAATGACACGACGCACTCATATGGAGCTCCAAAAATGTCAGCCGCTGTAAAACATTGTCTTCATCGAGCTCTTATTCCATGGCAGATCGTCGCCCGTGCAGTCCAGCGTCCCTCAACCTTTGTGTCACTGGAGCCGGGGAAGTTGATCCCCTGGCGCAACTGCTTCGCGTTTGGAAAGGGATTTTCTCCGCCCTTAGACACTAGCTCCCTGTCCTGCTGTGAGCTCGCTCTCTTCCTGCCCGAGTCAGGAGCTCTGTTGGTAGTGCCTCTTTCAAGGCAGTTCCTCGACTATCTCGCTGCAGTGATATGTCGCATGCCATTCCTTCTACCAGCTTCTACGTTGGAACATCCACCTTCTTCAGTAAGAGCGACGACGCAGTCTCGAGTAGATCTCTCCCAGTGAGCCATTGCAACAGAGTGCCTGGCATGTATCTCTGCTTGCCGCTCTTACACCTATGCCAGGACAGGAAATAAAGAGGGGGCCGTTGGACCGCCACCACTAGCTCGCTCGCTTCGGTCTCGCCTCGGCACCAGACTTGTAGCCGGCTGGCCAGTCAGCCAGTCGTCCAGCCCTGGCCCGTGGCCCACGAGCCGCGGTCAGTACACGCCCAGGCCGCAAACCCACGCTCACCCCATGAAAGATCAAATGTTTCATCTACCCTACCCAAGTCTGCAGTACACTGAAGAGCCAAACAAACTGGTACACCTGCCTAATATCGTGTAGGGCCCCCGAGAGCACGCAGAAGTGCCGCAACACGACGGGGCATGGACTCGACTAATGTCCGAAGTAGTGCTGGACGGAACTGACACCATCAATCCTGCAGGGCTGTCCATAAATCCGTAAGAGTACGAGGGGGTGGAGATCTCTTCTAAACAGCACGTTGCAAGGCACCCCTGATATGTTCAATAATGTTCATGTCTGAGGAGTTTGGTAGCCAGCGGAAGTGTGTAAACTCAGAAGAGTCATTTTGGAGCCACTCTCTAGCAATTTTGGACGTGTGGAGTGTCGCATTGTCCTGCCGAAATTGCCCAAGTCCGTCGGAATGGTTCAAATGGCTCTGAGCACTATGGGACTTAACTTCTAAGGTCATCAGTCCCCTAGAACTTAGACCTACTTAAACCTAACTAACCTTAGGACATCACACACATCCATGCCCGAGGCAGGATTCTAACCTGCGACTGTAGCGGTTGCGCGGTTCCAGACTGTAGCGCCTAGAACCGCGAGACCACCCCGGCCGGCTGCAATTTAGTACAATGGTCAATGACAGTGTGTCCGATAATTGACAAGTACGGGAAATAATTAACCTTCGTGCGAACGTTGCCTTCAGTAGTCATATTGAGGTAAACAGACAGGAAAGAGGATTACGGCACAATATCTCGTCGAAAACGAAATTAGACATCAAGTAGAATCTAGAACTGGGAAGTGTGGGGAAGGAAGACCTCCGTGCCCTTTCAAAAGATTGGTCTTGGCATTTGCTGTAATAGATTTAAGGTGGTTTCCGTAAACCTGAGTGTAAATTGGTGCCTCCTGATGGCGATTTGTGCTACCGTGTGGTAACTTCATACGGAGAAAATTATGGTTAAACCATAACATTATCTCAAACGATGACTTCTAGACACCCATAAAATGTTTATATATAGAACATTGTCGAGCTGTGTGCGATTATTACCTGATGGGATTGACGGAGGACATCAAAAACGTTGACAGAAAGCAGCTGATTTTGTACTGTGGAGAATTAGGTGAGAGAGCGGGGTGGATGTTTGTTTGCTCCTTGAGGTGAGGGTAAGGGGGACAAGGGAACGAGTTGGGGATGCAATATTGAAACGCATTTCACTACGGCACGTTTTTTTCCCCACGCAATTTCAGTCACCATCTTTCTCCTCCAAATGCAAGGAGCTTTCTATGGCCCCGCTGTTCAAAAAAATGGTTCAAATAGCTCTGAGCACTATGGGACTCAACTGCTGAGGTCATTAGTCCCCTAGAACTTAGAACTAGTTAAACCTAACTAACCTAAGGACATCACAAACATCCATGCCCGAGGCAGGATTCGAACCTGCGATCGTAGCGGTCTTGCGGTTCCAGACTGCAGCCCCTTAAACCGCACGGCCACTTCGGCCGGCCCCGCGGTTCAAAGTATGATATTACAACTGTAATAACATAAGAGAAATTAGAGCTCGCACATAAAGATTTTGGTGTTCGTTTTTCTCGAGCTTCGTACATGAGTCTAACGATCGAGAAACTGAAGCGATTCTGTGAATCCTTTACGAAACACGTAACTGTGAATTGCTGAGTATTCGTGTATCATTGTGACGTAGATGAAGTCCCTCAGCAGAACGTAATTTCCGTCGTGCACCACTTCTTGTTTCAGAGACACTGAGAGCACGCGAGTGCTGAAGATGTGAATCGTATACTACGTATACACAATTATTTGGCAAGGTGGCCACCACCAAAACTGTTTAGTTTTAAAATTTGCTTAGTTAGCCTCGTAGAATAGATAGTTTCTTAAGGCGAGGTCTAAGGCAGAGCGCTTACAAGAAAATATAGTTTCTTGCGTCATGGGATTGCTAGCTGGTAGAAATATTGTGTGTTAGCTACGATTATCATCAGTGTATTCCTTCACTTATTTTTCGTTAAATATTTGAATGAAAAGACAAAAGTAGATGTATCTGCTCATGTTATAGCAAAATAGCTCTAGATGCATTAATTTATACACTGAAGCGCCAAAGAAACTGGTAGAGACGTGCGTACGTAAGCGTATTCAAATACAGATATACACTCCTGGAAATTGAAATAAGAACACCGTGAATTCATTGTCCCAGGAAGGGGAAACTTTATTGACACATTCCTGGGGTCAGATACATCACATGATCACACTGACAGAACCACAGGCACATAGTCACAGGCAACAGAGCATGCACAATGTCGGCACTAGTACAGTGTATATCCACCTTTCGCAGCAATGCAGGCTGCTATTCTCCCATGGAGACGATCGTAGAGATGCTGGATGTAGTCCTGTGGAACGGCTTGCCATGCCATTTCCACCTGGCGCCTCAGTTGGACCAGCGTTCGTGCTGGACGTGCAGACCGCGTGAGACGACGCTTCATCCAGTCCCAAACATGCTCAATGGGGGACAGATCCGGAGATCTTGCTGGCCAGGGTAGTTGACTTACACCTTCTAGAGCACGTTGGGTGGCACGGGATACATGCGGACGTGCATTGTCCTGTTGGAACAGCAAGTTCCCTTGCCGGTCTAGGAATGGTAGAACGATGGGTTCGATGACGGTTTGGATGTACCGTGCACTATTCAGTGTCCCCTCGACGATCACCGGTGGTGTACGGCCAGTGTAGGAGATCGCTCCCCACACCATGATGCCGGGTGTTGGCCCTGTGTGCCTCGGTCGTATGCAGTCCTGATTGTGGCGCTCACCTGCACGGCGCCAAACACGCATACGACCATCATTGGCACCAAGGCAGAAGCGACTCTCATCGCTGAAGACGACACGTCTCCATTCGTCCCTCCATTCACGCCTGTCGCGACACCACTGGAGGCGGGCTGCACGATGTTGGGGCGTGAGCGGAAGACGGCCTAACGGTGTGCGGGACCGTAGCCCAGCTTCGTGGAGACGGTTGCGAATGGTCCTCGCCGATACCCCAGGAGCAACAGTGTCCCTAATTTGCTGGGAAGTGGCGGTGCGGTCCCCTACGGCACTGCGTAGGATCCTACGGTCTTGGCGTGCATCCGTGCGTCGCTGCGGTCCGGTCCCAGGTCGACGGGCACGTGCACCTTCCGCCGACCACTGGCGACAACATCGATGTACTGTGGAGACCTCACGCCCCACGTGTTGAGCAATTCGGCGGTACGTCCACCCGGCCTCCCGCATGCCCACTACACGCCCTCGCTCAAAGTCCGTCAACTGCACATACGGTTCACGTCCACGCTGTCGCGGCATGCTACCAGTGTTAAAGACTGCGATGGAGCTCCGTATGCCACGGCAAACTGGCTGACACTGACGGCGGCGGTGCACAAATGCTGCGCAGCTAGCGCCATTCGACGGCCAACACCGCGGTTCCTGGTGTGTCCGCTGTGCCGTGCGTGTGATCATTGCTTGTACAGCCCTCTCGCAGTGTCCGGAGCAAGTATGGTGGGTCTGACACACCGGTGTCAATGTGTTCTTTTTTCCATTTCCAGGAGTGTACATGACCAGGCAGAATACGGCGGTACTGTCGGCAACGCCTATATAAGACAAAAATTGTCTGGTGAAGTTCTTAGATCGGATGCTGGTGCTACAATGGCAGATTTGAGTGAGTCTGAACGTAGTGTTATAGTCGGCGCACGAGCGATGGGACACAGCACCTGATACGACCAGATACGACTCCGACAGCTGACACGTACGTAAGCATCCTCTCTGATCACCTGCATCCATTCGTGTCCACTGTGCATTCCGACGGGTCGGCCGAAGTGACCGTGCGGTTCTAGGCGCTACAGTCTGGAGCCGAGCCACCGCTACGGTCGCAGGTTCGAATCCTGCCTTGGACATGGATGTGTGTGGTGTCGTTAGGTTAGTTAGGTTTAAGTAGTTCTAAGTTCTAGGGGACTGATGACCTCAGATGTTAAGTCCCATAGTTCTCACAGCCATTTGAACTATTTGAACTAAATTGCAGAAACGTCCTTCATCAACGCTTCTTTGTCTTCCTAAATGTGGTGATTATCTCAAAACGATCATATTGAAACGATACAACTTGACTTTCTCGGTAGCACTCACTCCATACGGGGCACAGGTGTTTAGAATTGCCTCCACCGCTTTCACACTTTTATTAAACACAAGCAGAACACAGCGTCACAAATGGTAGATATTTCCTTCGGTTTTCGAACTATTTTCTAATGCGTAAATGACGCTCCTCGTAATGTCAAAAATGACAAATATTCAAATCGTCACGACACGAGCTATACTACAAACTTGAACAAAATAAGACCATAGTTAAACAGGCTTATAGCTACATCCCATACAAAATCGCCACGACGTAGTATTATATCATGCACAACGCTACATAATGTTACTCTTGCTGATTCGAGTGCAGGGAAGTCTGCTGGAGGTTATAGGGTCTATACCCAGTGGGTTGCGATTACTTGGGCGGACGCCGGTGTAGATCAAGCGGCCGCTGGATCATGACGCTGAAACTGGTCTTAGCGTGACAGACACCAATGAGCACTTTCACAAACATGTTTCCGCAAGATTTTCCTGTTACTGGCTGGTTAGAAAACGAACAAAACTGTCTCTGACCTTCTGTCAGACTGATGCTCTTAGCAGGCACACGGAATACAGCTTAAAAAGGGAAGGAAAAGGACGAGTTTGATATCAAGGCTTTGCGTCAGCACCTCATGGCGTTGACTACTAGGCCACGAATAGGTTACTCACAACAGCAGCTCAGGTGGAAGTCAACAATTCTCGTACCGTGTGCTGTGTATCCCATTATGACACAAACATGATACTAGCACACGTGAAATTCGGTGGTTGGTCGGGCTGAGGGTAGCTTGTAATGGCTAGGGTGTGAGTTCGATTACCGATGGAGGTACCAGTGTTTAACAGCCACAAACATGACCTCTTCATCTCCAGTAATGCCAAGTTAGGAATACACGACTCTACCGTAGTTCCAAATCAACACTGAACATGCCCGTTCACTATTGACAGGAACAGAGTTGGATTAGTTTTGGGCGTCAGAGGTGGAAATCGCTGCTTGCAGAAACTCTGTCTCTAGTAAGCTTTTTTACACTAACAGTGTTATTTTAGTTCACGAACCAATCGTCTTGTAAGATCCAACGACCTTCATTTCTTATTTTAAATGAGCTTGAGATTTTGAAAATGTTGGCACTGGACTGGGATTCCAATTTGTATGTGGATTTGAACCCTTCCAGATGACATTGTCCCATCGTTTCGTTGTTTACTCGCCGTGCCAAACTTCTCCAGGTCTCTAAGAACGGCGCGATCCTAATTACTATTGAAAGGAATTTGATTGTTGGCGCTTCTTCCTGTGAGGTCAAGAAGGACGACATGCGCGTGGTTGGATACCCAGGCAGCACAGACCCATTCGTTGCGTTACCTCCAGCCGAACACGTGCACGTCTCATTTCTGGTGGAAAAAGCAAAAAAGTATTCATGTCTACTCGTAGCTATAAGACAGTAGCGAAAGGTGCGCGTTCGAACTCCTGCCAGGCGAAAGTCATTTGAGAACTTCCAGCATGCTGGAGTAACTTAGGTCAGCAACTTCGGTTATAAATAGAACGAAAAAACATGTAAGTTACAGATATTTTATTTTTCATTCGATGACTAGTTTCGGGGCGAGACCCATTTTCAAATCAACATAACAAAGTTTAAAATGGCATTTCCGAAGATATCAACAAAATGTGTAATAGCTATCTGTCTGCACTGTGAATGTACATTACATCACAAAATATGTAGTAGTTATCTGTCTGCACTGTCAATGTACATTACACATTTTGTTGACATCTTCAGAAATGCCATTTTCGACTTTGTTATGTTGATTTGAAAATGGGTCTCGGCCCGAAACTAATCATCAAATGAAAAATAAAATAACTGCAACCTGGACTGGTCTTTCGTTCTATTAAAAAATCATTCGTATCGTCGTTTCAGATTCCAATATCACGCTATTGGTGAACGTATGTAGTATCTCACATCTGTATTCTACTCCCCACCCATCACCACAACTTTACTTCATGGCGATTACGCCGGCCGGGGTGGCCGAGCGGTTCTAGGCGCTTCAGTCTGGAACCGAGCGACCGCTACGGTCGCAGGTTAGAATCCTGCCTCGGGCATGGATGTGTGTGATGTCCTAAGGTTAGTTAGGTTTAAGTAGGTCTAAGTTCTAGGGGACTGATGACCTTAGAAGTTAAGTCCCATAGTGCTCAGAGCCATTTGAACCATTCCGACGGACTTGGGCAATTTCAGCAGGACAATGCGACACCCCACACGTCCAAAATTGCTAGAGAGTGGCTCCAAAATGACTCTTCTGAGTTTACACACTTCCGCTGGCTACCAAACTCCCCAGACATGAACATTATTGAACATATCAGGGGTGCCTTGCAACGTGCTGTTTAGAAGAGATCTCCACCCCCTCGTACTCTTACGGATTTATGGACAGCCCTGCAGGATTGATGGTGTCAGTTCCGTCCAGCACTACTTCGGACATTAGTCGAGTCCATGCCCCGTCGTGTTGCGGCACTTCTGCGTGCTCTCGGGGGCCCTACACGATATTAGGCAGGTGTACCAGTTTGTTTGGCTCTTCAGTGTACTGCAGACTTGGGTAGGGTAGATGAAACATTTGATCTTTCATGGGGTGAGCGTGGGTTTGCGGCCTGGGCGTGTACTGACCGCGGCTCGTGGGCCACGGGCCAGGGCTGGACGACTGGCTGACTGGCCAGCCGGCTACAAGTCTGGTGCCGAGGCGAGACCGAAGCGAGCGAGCTAGTGGTGGCGGTCCAACGGCCCCCTCTTTATTTCCTGTCCTGGCATAGGTGTAAGAGCGGCAAGCAGAGATACATGCCAGGCACTCTGTTGCAATGGCTCACTGGGAGAGATCTACTCGAGACTGCGTCGTCGCTCTTATTGAAGAAGGTGGATGTTCCAACGGAGAAGCTGGTAGAAGGAATGGCATGCGACATATCACTGCAGCGAGATGGTCGAGGAACTGCCTTGAAAGAGGCACTACCAACAGAGCTCCTGACTCGGGCAGGAAGAGAGCGAGCTCACAGCAGGACAGGGAGCTAGTGTCTAAGGGCGGAGAAAATCCCTTTCCAAACGCGAAGCAGTTGCGCCAGGGGATCAACTTCCCCGGCTCCAGTGACACAAAGGTTGAGGGACGCTGGACTGCACGGGCGACGATCTGCCATGGAATAAGAGCTCGATGAAGACAATGTTTTACAGCGGCTGACATTTTTGGAGCTCCATATGAGTGCGTCGTGCCATTTGTACTGACGAGAAGGTGTTTTCCACCAGTAACGACGGTCAAAGAGTCTTTTATAGGCCACAAGGGACTCGCCACGGCGAGAAGTAGTGAGCGGCTACCTGTTCCATGCTGGGTAGATTGCTGCGAGAGAAGCAGGAGTTCTTCGAAGGATAGAACGGACTCTTGACAAGAAGCAGTACGCCTATATATTGAAAAATGTGATGTTTCCGTCACTGCGAATGCTGTACGGAGAAGAGGACTTGACACTGCAAGAGGACTGATCTCTTGTTCACAAGTCTGTATTCGTTCAGCAGCGGCTCTCCACGATTGGCGTCAACGTCACGGACTGGCTGCTGGTGTGAACCCTATGAGAAACATGTGGGCTGAGGTCGGCCAGAACGTCAACAGAGAACTGGCCGCGAAACCAACCAACTACAGCTGACGCTCTCTGGGACTGCATTCTTGAAGCCTGGGAGGGAGTTGCTTTTTCAGGCTGTTAACCTCGATCGCCTATAGATTCTAAGCCAAGACAATTATAGGAGTATAAAATAGTGTGCGATTCTGGATGAAATATTAGCGTCCTTAAAACGTTTTGTCATATCAAACAATGAAGGCTTACACGACCGGATGTTTCAGCTGTCGAGAATTCTTCCGGGTTGTATGGCGGTCCACGAAACTCTTCTGTCCCTCACGGTTCGTCTAAAAGCTACGTTGGACATCTTCGGAGGTGCTCCTGGTTGTGCTGAGCCTTGCCGACTGACGAGTATGAAACATCCTTGACAAGGGCCATCTCTACTATCACGTGAAATCCAGACCACTTTCCACTGTACTTAGGCCGTTCTTCGACTCGTCAGTCGGCAAGGCTCAGCACAACCAGGAGCACCTCCGAAGATGTCCAACGTAGCTTTTAGACGAACCGTGAGGGACAGAAGAGTTCCGTGGGCCGCCATACAACCCGGAAGAATTCTCGACAGGAGAGTGACATCTTGCCTCCTCTGTGACAGAGGTACAAACAGCTATGTGGTATTCAGAACGACATCTTTAGAAATTTTGTGGCCATGAGACATCTCGCTACGTTCAGTAACCAGTAAATCTAGACGTAAGAACTACACTAATTAGTTAATGAAATCGTATCACTGATTTCTACATTAACATTATGGAACATTTCCAGACTGGCTAAAATACGCTGAAGTTAAGCCTCTTTACAAGAAGGGGGATGAAGTGATACCATCAAACTATCGACCAAAATCACTTTTGCCAACTTTCTCAAAAATATTTGAAAAATTTGTGTTCAAGCGTCTCCTTAAGCATCTGACTGCAAATAATATATTGTCCAAGTCACAGTTTGGATTTCTGAAGGGTTCTGATACTTACAGTGAGAACATACTTAATTCATTAGATAATAAATTAGAGGCTACTGGCATTTTCCGTGACCTGTCAAAAGCCTTTGACTGTGTGAACCAAACCATTCTCTTAAGTAAATTAGAATATTATGGCGTCACCAGCAATGCTGCAAAATGGTTTGAGTCTTATCTGTCTAACAAAGGGTGTCGTTGCAAAATACCTGTGCATCAAGCAGTCAGTCTTCATCTGATTGGGAATTAACTGCATGTGATGTTTCTCAAGGTTCCATCGTAGGTCCATTGCTTTTTCTTGTGTAAATTAAAGACCTCTGATCTGTTACATTGCCAGATGCTAATTTTTTTTTTCAGATACACGAACATTGCGATAAGTAGCAAGTCACTGATGCTTTAAAGGTAATTCACTATCATTAAACTTTGAGAAGTCCCACTATATGCATTTCAGAACCTGTAAGAGATTTCCTTCCAGCATGGGTATAACATATGAAGACATGCAGATTGAAGAGGTTGACAGTGTTAAATTTCTGGGATTACAACTCGATAATATATTCAGTTGGGAAGGGCATACCACAGAATAAGAATTGTTTAAGCGCCTAAACAAGTCTGTACCTGCAGTGAGAATGATGTCAGATGTAGGAGATATAAATATAAAAAACTTACATACTTTGCTTACTTTCATTCTATTATCTGATATGCGATCATATTCTGGGGAAACTCATCAAACCGAGCAAAAGCTTTTAGGGTGCAAAAGCGTGTGATAAGAATCATTTGTGGTGTAAATTCAAGAACATGTTGTAGAAACCTGTCCAAAGAGCTTTGTATTCTAACCACTGCTACTCAATATATTTATTCCTTAATGAAATTTGTTGCAAGTAATACATCTCTATTTCTAACCAATAGGTCAATACATAGTATCAATACTAGGAACAAGAACAATCTACATTAAGACGTAAAATCACTTACCTTGGTCCAAAAAGGGGTCCAATATTCAGGAACACACATTTTCAATAAATTGTCAGCAACCATTAAAAACTTGGTTTCAGATAAAGCACGGTTTAAACTGAGTTTGAAAGACTTTTTGATAGGCAACTCCTTCTACTACATAGGCGAATATCTTAACAGAGACTGTTAAGCCAGCTTAAGTAAAAATATCTGTTAGACTTCAGTTTTGAAAACACTTGGTCACAACAGTCAAGATTAGGTATTTTGTGTATGATACATTTATTAATAGTGCATACCAGTGTTTCGTTGTGACAGTGTGTTAATTCTGTAAACATTAGCTGTTCCAGTTTACTGCATTGTATTCACCTGTTTCGACTACCGCCAGACAAATGATCAGGATAGTAAGTGTTATATTCAAATGTTTCATGGTTTTATGTTATACTTTGACATGTTTCACACCCACGAGAATCTTCTCATTTTTTAGGTCTATGGAACGAAAACTGAATCTAATCTTATCTAAACCGTGTTTCATTCATCAACTATTCTCGCAGCCACTTTGTCCTGTTCACGTTGTGGTCTGGTAAAGCTAGTTGAGTATGACAAAAGACTTCGAATTTAATTAAGATAGCCGTTCTTTGTATGGTATTATGATGAGACAGCAGTTGTATTAGTGTAGTGCATATTAATATCGTTTCCCATAAGCTGTTTAACGCAATCTACTGGTTATGACCCGTAGATTAAAACTGAAGAAACTGCAAAAAGGTGGGAATTTAAGGAGATGGAACCTGGATAAACTGAAAGAACCAGAGGTCGTACAGAGTTTCAGGGAGAGCATAAGGGAACAATTGACAGGAATGGGGGAAAGAAATACAGTAGAAGAAGAATGGGTAGCTCTGAGGGATGAAGTAGTGAAGGCAGCAGAGGATCAAGTAGGTGAAAAGACGAGGACTAGAAGAAATCCTTGGGTAACAGAAGAAATATTGAATTTAACTGATGAAAGGAGAAAACATAAAAATGCAGTAAATGATGCAGGCACAAAGGAATACAAACGTCTCAAAAATGAGATCGACAGGAAGTGCAAAATGGCTAAGCAGGGATGGCTAGAGGACAAATGTAAGGATGTAGAGGCTTATCTCACTAGGGGTAAGATAGATACTGCCTACAGGAAAATTAAAGAGACCTTTGGAGAGAAGAGAACCACTTGTATGAACATCAAGAGCTCAGATGGAAACCCAGTTCTAAGCAAAGAAGGGAAACCAGAAAGGTGGAAGGAGTATATAGAAGGTCTATACAAGGGCGATGTACTTGAGGACAATATTATGGAAATGGAAGAGGATGTAGATGAAGATGAAATGGGAGATACGATACTGCGTGAAGAGTTGGACAGAGCACTGAAAGACCTGAGTCGAAACAAGGCCCCAGGAGTAGACAACATTACATTGGAACTACTGACGGCCTTGGGAGAGCCAGTCATGACAAAACTCTACCATCTGGTGAGCAAGATGTATGAGACAGGCGAAATACCCTCAGACTTCAAGAAGAATATAATAATTCCAATCCCAAAGAAAGCAGGTGTTGACAGATGTGAAAATTACCGAACAATCAGTTTAATAAGCCACAGCTGCAAAATACTAACACGAATTCTTTACAGACGAATGGAAAAACTAGTAGAAGCCGACCTCGGGGAAGAGCAGTTTGGATTCCGTAGAAATACTGGAAAACATGAGGCAATACTGACCTTACGACGTATCTTACAAGAAAGATTAAGGAAAGGCAAACCTACGTTTCTAGCATTTGTAGACTTAGAGAAAGCTTTTGACAATGTTGACTGGAATACTCTCTTTCAAACTCTAAAGGTGGCAGGGGTAAAATACAGGGAGCGAAAGGCTATTTACAATTTGTACAGAAACCAGATGGCAGTTATAAGAGTCGAGGGACATGAAAGGGAAGCAGTGGTTGGGAAGGGAGTGAGACAGGGTTGTAGCCTCTCCCCGATGTTATTCAATCTGTATATTGAGCAAGCAGTAAAGGAAACAAAAGAAAAATTCGGAGTAGGTATTAAAATCCATGGAGAAGAAATAAAAACTTTGAGGTTCGCTGATGACATTGTAATTCTGTCAGAGACAGCAAAGGACTTGGAAGAGCAGTTGAATGGAATGGATAGCGTCTTGAAAGGAGGATATAAGATGAACATCAACAAAAGCAAAGCGAGGATAATGGAATGTAGCCGAATTAAGTCGGATGATGCTGAGGGTATTAGATTAGGAAATCAGACACTTAAAGTAGTAAAGGAGTTTTGCTATTTGGGGAGCAAAACTGATGATGGTCGAAGTAGAGAGGATATAAAATGTAGACTGGCAATGGCAAGGAAAGCATTTCTGAAGAAGAGAAATTTGTTAATATCGAGTATAGATTTAAATGTCAGGAAGTCGTTTCTGAAAGTATTTGTATGGAGTGTGGCCTTGTATGGAAGTGAAACATGGACGATAAATAGCTCGGACAGGAAGAGAATAGAAGCTATCGAAATGTGGTGCTACAGAAGAATGCTGAAGATTAGATGGGTAGATCACATAACTAATGAGGAGATATTGAATAGGATTGGGGAGAAGAGAAGTTTGTGGCACAACTTGACCAGAAGAAGGGATCGGTTGGTAGGACATGTTCTGAGGCATCAAGGGATCACCAATTTAGTATTGGAGGGCAGCGTGGAGGGTAAAAATCGTAGAGGGAGACCAAGAGATAAATACACTAAGCAGATTCAGAAGGTTGCAGTAGGTACTGGGAGATGAAGAAGCTTGCACAGGATAGAGTGGCATGGAGAGCTGCATCAAACCAGTCTCAGGACTGAAGACCACAACAACAACAACAAGCTGTTTAACGAAATAGACACAAATGTCAGAGAAACTGTCAACAATATTTTCAAACTCATTATCGAAAACCGTAGGATGCAGCGCACAGTTTTTTAATCCCACGCGTATAACGACTTGCTGATTCTGAGTTATGCCACATTTAAAGTGCAATCGCTAACACAAAACAAACAAAAACTAACTTTCTCGGTGGTTGACCGATAAGGGCCGAGAAAAGTAAACACATGCGGGTGACCGATTAGAAGACGTGTGGTAGGCGTGTTTGGTATACGAGCTCCTTGGAGCCGTCTTCCAGGTCGCATTTGTTACTCTGCGACTGCAAGACATCTCATTTGTTGGTTGGCAACAAATGTCAACTGCAAATGACACATCACTGTGATGCAGTTGTAACACAAAACACCCTCTTTGTGACACTAGATATATATCAATAAAAATACGTTTTATATATGTATACACGCTATCATTTGAGATAATGCCGGCCATGGTGGACAAGTGGTTAAAGGCGCTACATTCTGGAACCGCGCGGCCGGTACGGTCGCAGGTTCGAATCCTGCCTCGGGCATGGATGTGTGTGATGTCCTTAGGTTAGTTAGGTTTAAGTAGTTCTAAGTTCTAGAGGACTGATGGACTGATGACCGCAGCTGTTAAGTCCCATAGTGCTCAGAGCCATTTTTTTTTTTTTTGAAATAATGTTTGTTATGGCTTACCCATAATTTTCTCCCTCTCAAGTTACCACACGGTACCTCAAATCGCCTCAGGCCGCACTGATTTAGAGTTAGGTTCCCGGTGACGTCCTTAAATATATTACTGCAAACGCCAGGATCAATCTTTTGAAAGGGCACAGACGTCTTCCTTTCCCACACTTCCCAGTTCGAGATACTGCTTCACGTACAATCTCGTTTTCGACGAGACACGGTAGCGTGATCCATCTTCCTTCCTTTTAACCTCAATATTACTCCTGAAGGCAAGTGCCGCACGACGGTTAACTGGTCGTCACACTTGTCAGTTATCGGAGACACTGTCATTGGCCACAGTAGTAAATCGCAGAAACGTCCTTCATCAACACCTGTTTGTCTTTCTCGATGTGGTGATTAATTTATCTCATAACGATCATACTTGAAACGATACAACTTGACTTTCTCGGTGCACTCACTCCGTGTAGGGCCCAGGTGTTTTGAATTGCTTCCACTGCTTTCACCCTTTTATTAAAAACAAACAGAACACAGAGTCACAAATGTTAGACATTTTCTTTTGGTTTGGACACTATTTTCTAAGGCGTAAAAGACGCTCCACATAATGTCAAAAATTACAGATTTTCAAGTTGTCATCGCACAAGCTATACTAAAAACTTGAACAAAACAAGACCATAGTTAAATACGCTTATAGCTACATCACATACAAAATCGCCACGGCATAGTATTATATCATGCACAACGCTACATAATGTTACTCTTGCTAATTCGAGTGCAGGAAAGTCCGCTGGAGATTACAGGCTCTACACCCAATGCGTTGCGTCCACTTGCGGGGACGCCGGTGTAGATCAAACGGCCGCTGTGTGATGGCGCTGAAATTGGTCTTACCGTGACAGACACCCGCGAGCCTTTTCACAAACATGTTTCCGCAAGATTTTTCTATTACTGGCTGGTTAGAAAATGAACAAAACTGTCTCTGACCTTCTGTCAGACTGATGCTCTTAGCAGACAGGCGGAATACGGCATACCGGGTGGAGTCATTCCAGATGTGGAAAGGGTCCTCCCGGATACCATGAAGAGCACAGGGTGCAGCCAACTGCAGGTCGTTGCTCACGTCGGTACCAATGATGTGTGGACTTTGGATCAGAAGAGATTCTCTCTGGTTTCCAGCGGCTAACAGAAGTGGTAAAGGCTGCCAGTCTTGCTTGCAAGATGGAAGCAGAGCTGGCCATTTGCAGCATAGTCGGCAGAACCGATTGCGGACCTCTGGTACAGAGCCGAGTGGGGGGTCTGAATCAGAGCCTCAGACGGTTCTGCGACCGTGTAGGCTGCAGATTACTCGACTTGCGCTAAAGGGTGGTTGGGTTTCGGGTTCAGCTGAATAGGTCAGGTGTCCACTATACGCAGGAGGCGGTTACACGGGTAGCAGGGGCTGTGCGGCGTGCACTGGGCGGTTTTTTTAGGTTAAAGGGTCTCGGGAAAACATAAGATGGGCTTCAGTCACAAAGGGTGCAGGCTGAACACAGGAAGGAACATAGACACAGGAACCATTGGTATAACAGTTGTAGCCGGCCGAGCTAGCTGTGTTGGGAAACTACCAGAGCTCCAAGCACTAATAGAAAGCACTGATGCTCAAATCGTTATAGATACTGGAAGCTGGCAAAAGCCGGATATAGGGTGAGCCGAAATTTTTGCGAAGAATCTAACGGTGTTCCGAAGGATAGGCTAAACAAGGTAGGCGGTGGCGTGTTTGTTGCTGTTAGAAGCAGTTTGACTTGTCGCGAAATTGAAGGAGATACTTCCTGTGAGTTAGTATGGGCAGAGGTCATTGTTGGCAACCGGAATAAAATAATAATAGGACCCTTTTACCGACCTCCCAGTTCAGTTGATACAGTTGCTGAAAGGTTCGAAGAAAACTTGAGTCTGATTTCAAACGTGTATCCGACTCATATAGTTGGTCGTGAGTTTAATTTACCCTCGTTAAGTTGGCGAAAATACATGTTTAATTGCGGAGATACGCATAAAATATCATCCGAAATTGTGCTAAAGGCATTCTCTGAAAATTATTTCGAGCAATTAGTTCATAAGCCCACGCGAATAGTAAACGGTTGTGAAAACACACTTGACCTCTTAGCAACAAATAAGCCTGAGTTAATAACGAGCATCAAAACCGACACAGGGATTAGTGAACACAGGGTTGTCGTAGTGAGACTGAATATTGTAATCTCCAAATCCTCCAAAAAAAAAAAGCGAAAAACATACCTATTCAAAAAAGCAGTTAAAAATTCACTTGACGTCTTCCTCGAAAAATATACCTATTCAAAAAGGCAGATAAAAGTTCACTTGACGTCTTCCTGAGAGACAATCTCCAATCATTCCAAATTAATAATATAAATGCAGACCAGATGTGGCTTGAATTCAAAGAAATAGTATCGTCAGAAATTGAGAGATTTGTACTAAATAAATTAACAAACGACGGAGCTGACCCTCCTTGGTACACAAAACGGGTTAGAAGACGTAGAAACAAAGAAACAAACATGCCACATTTAAATACACGCAAAATCTCCAAGATTGGCAATCTTTTACAGAAGCTCGAAATTTAGCGCGGACTTCAGTGCGTGATGTTTATAACAGTTTCCACAGCGAAACTTTGTCTCGAAAGCTGGCAGAAAATCCAAGGAGATTCTGGTCGTATGTGAAGTATGTTAGCGGCAAGAAACAGTCAATGCATTCTCTAAAAATGGTTCAAATGGCTCTGAGCACTATGGGGCTTAACATCTGCGGTCATCAGTCCCCTAGAACTTAGAATTAATTAAACCTAACTAACCTAAGGACATCACATACATCCGTGCCCGAGGCAGGATTCGAACCTGCGACCGGAGCGGTCGCGCGCTTCCAGACTGAAGTGCCTAGAACCGCTCGGCCACACCGGCCCGCCAATGCCTTCTCTGCTCGATAGCAATGGAGATACTATCGAAGACAGTGCTGCCAAACCAGGGTTACTAAACACAGCCTTCCGAAATGCCTTCACGAAAGAAGACGAAGTAAATATTCCAGAATTCGAATCGAGAACGTAGAAGCAAATATCCTCGGAGTAGTGAAGCAACTTAAATCACTTAATAAAAGCAAGTCTTCTGGTCCAGACTGTATACCAATTAGGTTCCTTTCGGAGTATACTGATCCATTAGCTCCATACTTAACAATGACACACAACCGTTCGCTCGACGAAAGATCCGTATCCAAAAACTGGAAAGTTGCACAGGTCACACCAATATTCAAGAAAGGTAGTAGGAGAAATCCACTTAATTACAAGCCCATATCGTTAACGTCGATATGCAGCCGTATTTTGGAACGTATATTGTGTTCGAACATTATGAATTACCTCGAAGAAAACGGTCTATTGACACACAGTCAACATGGGTTTAGAAAACATCGTTCCTGTGAAACACAACTAGCTCTTTATTCACATGAAGTGCTGAGTGCTATTGACAAGGGATTTCAGATCGATTCTGTATTCCTGGATTTCCGGAAGGCTTTTGACACTGTACCACACAAGCAGCTTGTAGTGAAATTGCTTGCTTATGGAGTATCGTCTCAGTTATGTGACTGTATTTGTGATTTCCTGTCAGAGGGGTCACAGTTCGTAGTAATTGATGGAAAGTCTTCGAGTGAAACAGAAGTGATTTCTGGCGTTCACCAAGGTAGTGTTATAGGCCCTTTGCTGTTCCTTATCTATATAAACGATTTGGGAGAGAATCTGAGCAGCCGTCTTAGGTTGTTTGCAGATGACGCTGTCGTTTATCGACTAGTGAAGTCATCAGAAGATCAAAACAAATTGCAAAACGATTTAGAAAAGACATCTGGCTGGTGCGAAAATTGTGACGTCATCCACATGAGTGCTTAAAGGAATCCGTTAAACTTCTGTAACACGATAAATCAGTCTAATCTAAAAGCCCTAAATTCAACTAAATACCTAGGTATTACGATTACGAACAACTTAAATTGGAGAGAACACACAGGAAATGTTGTGGGGGAAGGCTAATGAAAGACTGCGTTTTATTGGCAGAACACTTAGAAACTGTAACAGATTTGCTAAGGAAACTGCGTACACTACTCTTGTCCGTCCTCTTTTAGAATACTGCTGCGCGGTGTGGGATCCTTACCAGATGGGACTGACGGAGTACATCGAGAAAGTTAAAAGAAGAGCAGCAAGTTTTGTATTATCGCGAAATAGGGGAGAGAGTGTCACGGACATGACACTGGATTTCGGATGGACACCATTAAAACAAAGGCGTTTTTCGTTAGGACGGAATCTTCTCACGAAATTCCAATCACCAACTTTATCCTCCGAATGCGTAAATATTTTGTTGACACGGACCTACATAGGGAGGAACGATCACCATGAGAAAATAAGGGAAATCGGAGCTCATACGGAAAGAGTTGAGTATTCGTTCTTTCCGCGTGCTAAACGAGATTGGAATAATAGAGAATTGTGAAGGTGGTTCGATGAACCCTCTGCCAGGCACTTAAATGTGATTATCAGAGTATCCATGTAGATGCAGATGTAGAAAAAGGAAAGAAAAGATGAGTTTGATATCACGGCTTTGAGTCAGCACTGCATGGCGTTGACTACTAGTACACGAACAGATTACTAGCAACAACAGCTCAAGTGGAAGCCAACACTTCTCGTAAAGTTGCCGTGTATCCCAAAACATGATACTAGACACACGTGAAATTCGGCGGTTGGTCGGGCTGAGGGTAGCCTGTAATGGCTAAGGTGTGTGGGTTCGATTTCCGATGGGGGTACCAGTTTTTAACAGCCACAAACATGTCGTCGTCATCTCCAGTAATGCCAAGTTAGGAATGCACGACTCTGTCGTGTTTCCAAATCAACACTGAACATGTCCATTCACTACTGGCTGGAACAGAATTGGATTAGTTTTGGGTGCCAGAGGCGGAAATCGCTGCTTGCAGAAACTCTGTCTCTAGTAAGCTTTTTTACACTAACAGTGTTAGTTTGGTTCACGAACCAATCGTCTTGTAAGATCCAACGACCTTCATGTATTATTTTAAATGAGCTGGAGATTTTGAAAATGTTGGCACTGGACTGGGGTTCCAATTTTTCTCCGGATTTGACCCCTTCGAGATGAAACTGTTACATAATTTCGTTGTTTCCTCACGATACCAAAACCCTCCATGTCTCTTAGAATGACACGATTGTAACAACTAGTGAAAGGGAATTTGATAGTTGACACCACATCGTGTGGGGTCAACAATGACGATATGCGCGGGGTTGGAGTCGCAGGCAACACAGAACTATTTGTTGGCTTACTTCCAGCCGAACATGTGCACATCTGGCTACTGGCGAAGAAGCAATAAATATACGACAAAAGCAAAAGGCGCCGCGTTCCAATCGCTGTCAGGCAAAAATAGGTATCGTCGTTTCGGGTTCCAGTATGAAACTATTGGTGAATATATTTAATATCTGAGATCTGATTGTGCTCAGTTAACAATTCATATAGGAACCGTGTTCTACTGCCCGTCCATCACCACGACTTTGCTTCATGGTGTTTCGCACTTGTGAATTGCACTTTATTGCATACCTTTCGTGGTTACTTTTCAGGGGCAATATAAGCTTCATGGGGTTCCCTGTGCAGTGCTAAACATACTGTCATTTACTTCCGTGTTGGAACATTTGGCCTTGCAAGCTGATACTGGTGAAAAGTTCGATATTTTACGTCTCTTTATGCTTATGGCTCTGAGCACTATGGGGCTTTCAGGCGCTCAGTCCGGAACCGCGGGACTGCTATGGTCGCAGGTTCGAATCCTGCCTCGGGCATGGATGTGTGTGATGTCCTTAGGTTAGTTAGGTTTAAGAAGTTCTGAGTTCTAGGGGACTGATGACCACGGATGTTAAGTCCCATAGTGCTCAGAGCCATTTGAACCATTTGAACTATGGGGCTTAACTTCTGAGGTCATCAGTCCCCTAGAACCTAGAACTACTTAAACCTAACTAACCTAAGGACATCACACACATCCATGCCCGAGGCAGGATTCGAACCTGCTACCGTAGCGGTCGCGCGGTTCCAGACTGTAGCGCCCAGAACCGCTCGGCCACTCCGGCCGGCTCTTTATGCTTAGTCGAGGCTCGCAAGCTTTTTTTGGCTGACAGTGGGTTGAAATTCAGATCACGAACAAAAACTTGTCATGTCATTTAATGGGTGTGATAAGGCATCTGGAGCGTCACTCGGTGTCTAGAAAAGTGTTTTCTAATATTTGTTGTATCGCGATATTAGTTTACATCTGGGCGGCCCGCCATAGTGAGCAGTGTTCTGTAGCAGTCTCTTGTGATAAACATTATGCGTAGTCAAACGACTGTAACCCGCGGGGATTGGGCGTTGAGAGGACCTGCGACACAGCTACGATATGTTGGTTGCATTCAGCAGTGGCCCACTTCTTTTGCTGTCAAGTGTACCAAAATCGTAATACAAGAAGAGGAAATGGCATTCATTACTCCACACTGAGGTTGTCTTAAGCGCAAAAAGGAGTGCACAGTGGTGCACCTAAAGTTCTGGATCGCTTACCCAGCGATGTAAAATTACTAACGGACAGCAAAGTGAAATTCGATAACAAACAGGAAAAGTTTCTCCTTGACAGCTCTTCTATTTCGTAGAAGAATTCCTGTTATTGTGATGTGTAAAAGGCGTCGGATAGAAATTACTAGCTCACATATCCATATTTCATAATAATAATAAAACAGAAATGTTCAGCATGAAGCTACAAATTAACTTGCGATGTGAATGTAAAATGACTCATTGCTCATTATTACGATTTATCATGCAAATGATCTACAGAATATGAAATTGTCGCAAACCTGTACTACCCGATCAATAGCATTTGGACACCTGTTAGTGGACATTAATATGGAGTGTGTGCGTCCTTCGCCTTTGTGAGGACTTGAACTGTGCTGGAAACGCCCTCATTGAGGTGTCTGAATGTGAGTGGGGGAATGTCAGCCCACTGTTCCTCAAGAGCCGAGACCACAGGGGGCAGTGATGTTGGACACTGGGGTCCGGAGAGACTCCGACGTCCTCAGCTCACCCCAGAGCTGTCCCACTGAGTTCAGGTCGGGACCCTCAGCAGGCCACTCCAGGTCATGAATGCTCTCGTCCACAAACTGTTGCCTTACAGATGCAGCTTTATGAGAGGACGCGTTGTGCTGCCGATACAGACGATCGTGGCAGCCGAACTGTTCCTCTGCAGTACTCAGTGCCGTAGAATATGCGCGTGTCCTTCTGCATTTAGCGTTTTTTAAGCGCAGTAAGGGGAGCTCAGCCTAACCGAGAGAAACAACCCCCATACCGTAACACGACCTTTCCCATCCTTCATTGTCGGGGCAACACATGATGGCGAGTAACGTCCTCCACGAATTCGCCAAATCCAAACCCTTCCGTCGAACTGTCACAGGGTCTACATCTATATCTACATCTACATGTATACTCCGCAAGCCACCCAACGGTGTGTCACGGAGGGCACTTTATGTGCCACTGTCATTACCTCCCTTTCCTGTTCCAGTCGGGTACGGTTCGCGGGAAGAACGACTGCCGGAAAGCCTCCGTGCGCGCTCGAATCTCTCTAATTTTACATTCGTGATCTCCTCGGGCGGTATAAGTAGGGGGAAGCAATGTATTTGATACCTCATCCAGAAACACACCCTCTCGAAACCTGGACAGCAAGCTACACCGCGATGCAGAGCGCCTCTCTTGCAGAGCCTGCCACTTGAGTTTACTAAACATTTCCGTAACGCTATCACGCTTACCAAATAACCCTGTGACGAAACGCGCCGCTCTTCTTTGGATCTTCTCTATCTCCTCTGTCAACCCGACCTGGTACGGATCCCACACCGATGAGCAATATAGGTCGAACGAGTGTTTTGTAAGCCACATCCTTTGTTGATGGACTACATTTTGTAAGGACTCTCCCAATGAATCTCAACCTGGCACCCGCCTTACCAGCAATTAATTTTATACGATCATTCCACTTCAAATCGTTCCGTACGCATACTCCCAGATATTTTACAGAAGTAACTGCTACCAATGTTTGTTCCGCTATCATGTAATTGTACAATAAAGGATCCTTCTTTCTATGTATTCGCAATACATTACATTTGTCTATGTTAAGGGTCAGTTGCCACTCCCTGCACCAAGCGCCGATCCGCTGCAGATCTTCCTGCATTTCGCTGCAATTTTATAATGCTGCAACTTCTCTGTATACTACAGCATCATCCGCGAAAAGCTGCATGGAACTTCAGACACTACCTACTAGGTCATTTATATATATTGTGAAAAGCAATGGTCCCATAACACTCCCCTGTGGCACGCCAGAGGTTACTTTAACGTCTGTAGACGTCTCTGCATTGAGAACAACATGCTGTGTTCTGTTTGCTAAAAACTCTTCAATTAAGCCACACGGCTGGCCTGGTATTCCGTAGGCTCTTACTTTGTTTATCTGGCGACAGTGCAGAACTGTATCGAACGCCTTCCGGAAGTCAAGGAAAATGGCATCTACCTGGGAGCCTGTATCTAATATTTTCTGGCTCTCATGAACAAATAAAGCGAGTTGGGTCTCACACGATCGCTGTTTCCGGAATCCATGTTGATTCCTACAGAGTAGATTCTGGTTTTCCAGACATGACATGATACGCGAGCAAAAAACATATTCTAAAATTCTACAACAGATCGATGTCAGAGACTGAGGCCCATCGTTTTGCGCACCTTCTCGACGACCCTTCTTGAAAACTGGAACTACCTGTGCTCTTTTCCAATCATTTGGGACCATCCGTTCCTCTAGAGACTTGCGGTACACGGCTGTCACCACAGCAGACTACCAGTTTAGAGGCGTGCACAATCCAGTGGTGCCCCTCTTTACACCACATCGAGCGTCGCTTAGCCCTCACTACAGAAATGTGTTCTTCCTGACTCCTGACGCACAGCCACTGTGCTAGGTGGACTCTGCAAGTGCTGGACGGTCAGTATCCTGCAGTACATGAGGTCTTCCTGGTCTCTGATTTGCTGTGGTCGTGGTGTTCAGACAAAGATCGCCAGCAGTTGACCAGGTCAGCTTTACAAGGGTTGCAATGTCCCTGACGGATTTTCTACTCAGGTGACATCCAGGGACTAGCCCACATTCGAGCTCGGCTGACCGACCCATTCCGCTATTTCAGCTTCTCTGCTGACAACAGGACACTCCCCGCCACCTCTTACCCTGGCAGATCCGCATCCCACGATATTCAGTGGTCAACTCCGCGTTACGTAGGCTCGCGTGGATACTTCTCATCAGACAGCGCAGCTAAGAAATGCGCCAGCTTTACCAGTATGTGGTCACAGTATCGCCAATTACAGCAGACACTGCGCCCTGTTTCTGGACACCGTTTTACTTTGTTTTATTAGCTGGTCTCGGCTCATTAGACTCTTTCACAGGTAATTTACACGACTGGCCATTAAAATTGCTACACCAAGAAGAAATGCAGATGATAAACGCGTATTATATTAGAACTGACATGTGATTACATTTTCACGCAATTTGGGTGCATCGATTCTGAGAAATCAGTGCCCAGAACAACCACCTCTGGCCGTAATAACGTCCTTGATACGCTTGGACATTCAGTCAAACAGAGTTTGGATGGCGTGTACAGGTACAGCTGCCCATGCAGCTTCAACATGATACCACAGTTCATCAATAGTAGTGACTGGCGTATTGTGACGAGCCAGTTGCTCGGCCACCATTGACCAGACGTTTTCAGTTGGTGAAAGATCTGGAGAATGTGCTGGCCAGGGCAGCAGCCGAACATTTTCTGTATCCAGAGAGGCCCGTACAGGACCTGCAACATGCGGTCGTGCAATATCCTGCTGAAATGATGGGTTTCGCAGGGATCGAATGAAGGGTAGAGCCACATCTGAAATGTAACGTCCACTGTTCAAAGTGCCGTCAATGCGAACAAGAGGTGACCGAGACGTGTAACCAATGGCAGCCCATACCATCACGCCGGGTAATACGCCAGTATTCCAATGTGCGTTCACCGCGATGTCGCCAAACACGGATGCGACCATCATGATGCTGTAAACAGAACCTGGATTCATCCGAAAAAATGACGTTTTGCCATTCGTACACCCAGGTTCGTCGTTGAGTACACGATCGCAGGCGCTCCTGTCTGTGATGCAGCGACAAGGGTACCCGCAGCCACGGTCTCCGAGCTCATAGTCCGTGCTGCTGCAAACGTCGTCGAACTGTTCGTGCAGATGGTTGTTGTCTTGCAAACGTCCCCATCTGTTGACTCAGGGATCGAGACGTGGTTGCACGATCCGTTACAGCCATGCGGATAAGATGGCTGTCATCTCGACTGCTAGTGATACGAGGCTGTTGGGATCCAGCACGGCGTTCCTTATTACCCTCCTGAATCCAGCGATTCCATATTCTGCAAACAGTCATTAGATCTCGACCAACCCGAGCAGCAATGTCGCGATACGACAAACCGAAATCGCGATAGGCTATAATCCGAACTTTATCAAAGTCGGAAACTTGATGGTACGCATTTCTCCTCCTTACACGAGGCATCACAACAACGTTTCACCAGACAACGCCGGTCAACTGCTGTTTGTGCATGAGAAATCGGTTGGAAACTTTCCTCATGTCAGCACGTTGTAGGTGTCGCCACCGGCGCCAACCTTGTGTGAATGCTCTCAAAAGCTAATCATTTGCATATCACAGCGTCTGCTTCCTGTAGGTTAAAATTTCGCGTCTGTAGCACGTCATCTTCGTGGTGTAGCAATTTTAATGGCCAGAAATGTAGTTTCATCTGACGGGGAAGGATGGCTCGCGATTGTATTGGATTGGTTGCGTCATGGTGGACGGCAAGTTGGCTGCTGTGCGGAAACAGGTTCTGCACCTTCGCGTAAGGGCCGTGGGGCGAAGACAGCGGTGGGTGGGGTGAGTGCGGTGTTTCTGGCTTTGCGGCAGTCATATTCAGGTACGAGAAGCTGTGCTTAGAGCAGTTGAGAAGGCAGCAGTGGCAAGATGATGTAACGTGCTGTGAGGTACCGATGACGCACGGTTTGTCTGGTACGGGCATCGTGACAAATACCGCCTAAATTGTGGTCCTTCTCCGCGATTGGCTGCTGCATTCGGAAGTTGCACGCCAAATTGATAATCTTCTGTTGTTAATATCAGACAAGCTAAACAGCGCATTTACTTGCACTTCATATTTAAATTATATGTCAGTAGTGTGGTATCATTCCCTTATTTCACAGGTATTAATAACAAGCAGAATAATAAACAACTGATAAACGGAAAGATACACGGAGCACTTCGGTGATCTTCGGATAGCGCCTAACTTGGATGGCGGGCGAAGTGTTTCGGCTGTAAGAGCAGCTCTCGTTCGGCCGTATCAGAGGACCGAGATGTTTGTCTGCCTTGGTCGGTGTTAGTTAAGACTTTACTAGCAACGTATAGTTATTTGGTCATATAGTTGAGAACAATGTCATACTAATTTACGGAAATACGGAGTTTATTAATTTGTTGAACAGAAATCACTTGCGAATCTAAAAGCGGAATGTGATAATTGTGCAGTTTCTCGTGTTCTGCTAGTAAAAAACGAGTGGCGTCCCACATAAACAAACTGATTGGAAATTTAATCATTTCTAAAACAACAGTTCCTCACTAAGAGTTCCACACAGCCTGAAAATTACGTATTCATGACCTACGCGCTGTTTTCAGCGCAGGGGACAACAACTGTAGAAGACTGCAAGCTGGTGGACGTTTGTTAGAACTCGGGTATTCCACTCAGGGCGGTGGAAGGAAATAGGCACCTCGCGTGTACTGCAATCTTAGTACAAATAAGAGCACTGACAGGTCAGCTGTGGTGACACAGAGCAGGTACGAAAAAGAGAAATATTTTTGAGGGAAAGAAGTTCAGCATTCGCACGTATATATAACCTCTCTCTCTAACTTGTCTCTTTTTCAGATTCCCGTATGAGGTGCCTCGGGCCTCACCTGGGACACCGACCTCCACTGCGCCTCCCCATGAGCCCTACCTTACCAGTTGACTGGATTCGTGATTTCCTGTCAGGAAGGTCGCAGTTCGTAGTAATAGACGGCAAATCATCGAGTAAAACTGAAGTGATATCAGGTGTTCCCCAGGGAAGCGTCCTGGGACCTCCACTGTTCCTGATCTATATAAATGACCTGGGTGACAATCTGAGCAGTTCTTTTAGGTTGTTCGCAGATGATGCTGTAATTTACCGTCTAGTAAGGTCATCCCAAGACCAGTATCAGTTGCAAAGCGATTTAGAAAAGATTGCTGTATGGTGTGGCAGGTGGCAGTTGACGCTAAATAACGAAAAGTGTGAGGTGATCCACATGAGTTCCAAAAGAAATCCGTTGGAATTCGATTACTCGATAAATAGTACAATTCTCAAGGCTGTCAATTCAACTAAGTACCTGGGTGTTAAAATTACGAACAACTTCAGTTGGAAAGACCACATAGATAATATTGTAGGGAAGGCCAGCCAAAGGTTGCGTTTCATTGGCAGGACACTTAGAAGATGCAACAAGTCCACTAAAGAGACAGCTTACACTACACTCGTTCGTCCTCTGTTAGAATATTACTGCGCGGTGTGGGATCCTTAGCAGGTGGGATTGACGGAGGACATCGAAAGGGTGCAAAAAAGGGCAGCTCGTTTTGTATTATCACGTAATAGGGGAGAGAGTGTGGCAGATATGATACGCGAGTTGGGATGGAAGTAATTAAAGCAAAGACTTTTTACGAAATTTCAGTCAGCAACTTTCTCTTCCGAATGCGAAAATATTTTGTTGAGCGCAACCTATATGGGTAGGAATGATCATCAAAATAAAATAAGAGAAATCAGAGTTCGAACAGAAAGGTTTAGGTGTTCGTTTTTCCCGCGCGCTGTTCGGGAGTGGAATGGTAGAGAGATACACTCCTGGAAATGGAAAAAAGAACACATTGACACCGGTGTGTCAGACCCACCATACTTGCTCCGGACACTGCGAGAGGGCTGTACAAGCAATGATCACACGCACGGCACAGCGGACACACCAGGAACCGCGGTGTTGGCCGTCGAATGGCGCTAGCTGCGCAGCATTTGTGCACCGCCGCCGTCAGTGTCAGCCAGTTTGCCGTGGCATACGGAGCTCCATCGCAGTCTTTAACACTGGTAGCATGCCGCGACAGCGTGGACGTGAACCGTATGTGCAGTTGACGGACTTTGAGCGAGGGCGTATAGTGGGCATGCGGGAGGCCGGGTGGACGTACCGCCGAATTGCTCAACACGTGGGGCGTGAGGTCTCCACAGTACATCGATGTCGTCGCCAGTGGTCGGCGGAAGGTGCACGTGCCCGTCGACCTGGGACCGGACCGCAGCGACGCACGGATGCACGCCAAGACCGTAGGATCCTACGCAGTGCCGTAGGGGACCGCACCGCCACTTCCCAGCAAATTAGGGACACTGTTGCTCCTGGGGTATCGGCGAGGACCATTCGCAACCGTCTCCATGAAGCTGGGCTACGGTCCCGCACACCGTTAGGCCGTCTTCCGCTCACGCCCCAACATCGTGCAGCCCGCCTCCAGTGGTGTCGCGACAGGCGTGAATGGAGGGACGAATGGAGACGTGTCGTCTTCAGCGATGAGAGTCGCTTCTGCCTTGGTGCCAATGATGGTCGTATGCGTGTTTGGCGCCGTGCAGGTGAGCGCCACAATCAGGACTGCATACGACCGAGGCACACAGGGCCAACACCCGGCATCATGGTGTGGGGAGCGATCTCCTACACTGGCCGTACACCACTGGTGATCGTCGAGGGGACACTGAATAGTGCACAGTACATCCAAACCGTCATCGAACCCATCGTTCTACCATTCCTAGACCGGCAAGGGAACTTGCTGTTCCAACAGGACAATGCACGTCCGCATGTATCCCGTGCCACCCAACGTGCTCTAGAAGGTGTAAGTCATCTACCCTGGCCAGCAAGATCTCCGGATCTGTCCCCCATTGAGCATGTTTGGGACTGGATGAAGCGTCGTCTCACGCGGTCTGCACGTCCAGCACGAACGCTGGTCCAACTGAGGCGCCAGGTGGAAATGGCATGGCAAGCCGTTCCACAGGACTACATCCAGCATCTCTACGATCGTCTCCATGGGAGAATAGCAGCCTGCATTGCTGCGAAAGGTGGATATACACTGTACTAGTGCCGACATTGTGCATGCTCTGTTGCCTGTGTCTATGTGCCTGTGGTTCTGTCAGTGTGATCATGTGATGTATCTGACCCCAGGAATGTGTCAATAAAGTTTCCCCTTCCTGGGACAATGAATTCACGGTGTTCTTATTTCAATTTCCAGGAGTGTAGTATGATTGTGGTTCGATGAACCGTCTGCCAAGCACTTAAATGTGAATTGCAGAGTAACCGTGTGGATGTAGATGGTCTTCACTGACAATTAGACGGCGGGCAACGGCGTTGTTCCAGATTCTGGGTGGAGGGCGGAGGGCGGAGGGCGGAGAGCGTGTGTCCAGCACGGCCTGACAGAGGCGACATTTCTGACCGGCACTGAGGATTTCTTGGCAGGTTGGACACGGCGTCTTATCTCGGATGTTGTAGCGATGATTTTTGGGTGCGGGCGCTAAACAGCAAGGTCATCAGTACCGTTGCACGGATGATATACAGACGAGCGTGGTTATTGTTATTATTATTATTATTATTATTATTATTATCGTATGCATCAATCACAGTAATACACATTTAGCAAAACAAAGAAATATATATAAAAATGAACATGTGAAATTATATACAGTACACAAGTTTTAAAACGGCTCAGACTACACTCGGATGTTGATGGACTCGATCCAGCGGAGTGCCTCGTGGGATGCTTGAGGGAGCTTCTCAGTGCCACCAGGGAATCGTCTGATTGGACAGTCATTCACAGTGTGGCTCATTGTTTGGGTGTCACCACAGTCACACACACTGTCACTTGAAAAGCCCCACTTGTGCAAGTTGTATTTGCACTTACCCTCTTCGGTCCAATATCTGTTTAACTGCACTCACACCAACATTGGTTAGTGGAAGCCTGGAACTGGAACTGTTGGATTGTCTACAAAGTTCGTGGTTTCGGGTTCTTGTAGCTTTCCACTCACGTTTCCACTCTGCGTCCTGGTCGAATCCTGTGGATAGCATTTGGACTCCCGTTTCATATGCTGGTCTTCTAGATTTGAGGCGTTTCCTGGGCAGTGATAGCAAATCGCCACAAAGAGGGATCGAGTTGTTTTCAGAAACTTGCTGACAGAGGTTGTAAAGCACAGCCTTTCTACGGAGGTCTGGTGGACAAATGTTTGAAAGCACGGGTAGCCAGCAAGTAGGTGTAGACCGGACTGTACCTCTAATGACTCTCATAACTGAGTTCAGTTGGACGTCTACTTTCGCAACACGCGTGCTGGGAGCCAAACTGGTGCACAGTATTCTGCTGCAGAGTATACTAGGGCGAGGGATGCTCCTCGGAGAACTGATGTGGTTGCTCCCCATGTACTGCCTGCCAGCTTTCTCACAAGGCTCACTCGTGTTTGTATCTTCTTGGCCAAGTTGGAAAGGTGTTTTTTGTATGTTAAAGTTCTGTCCAGAGTGACTCCCAGGTATTTTGGGCGTTTGTCCTATCTGACTGTGCCAAGAGGGCCGAACTGTGGACTGATCTTTGCTGATGAAAGCGATTAGATAGGTGGAACAGGCTTACCTCAGTTTTAGAAACATTTGGTCTCAGTCGCCGTTTAGTAAGGCTGTTCGTTAGGTGTTCTTCACATTCAGAAAGGTCTTCACTCTGATATGAAATTGCCAGGTCATCTGCATATTGGTCAAATTCGGCAGGTCAGCTGTGTAGAGGTTGAATAACACTGGAGCAAGGACAGAGCCCTGAGGTAATTCGTTATTGAGTACATGCCATCTGATTTTCTTTTGTCCTTGATGTACTTTAAACTGCCTACTGCTTAACATGTTACTTAAGGGGTTGCCTAGAGTTTTGAAACGTATTGCTCTCAAAAATTTCAATAAAAGGCTCTCGCACCACAGTGTGACATAAGCTGCTGACAGGTCAATGAACGCTACTCCAGTTTTAAGTTTCTTTTGGTATCCACATTCTATGTCAGTAGTCAAGGAGAGGACTTGTTCACAGCAGCTTCAATAAGGTCTGAATCCAGCTTGTTCAGGTGGTATCATAGCATTAATTTGATCATGAACTCGATTTAGAATCATTCTTTCCAATAGCTTGTAAGCACAGCTAAGAAGAGATATTGGGCAGAAGTGTTCTGCAGCTGTTCCCTCTTTCCCTGGCTTTCTGGTAGCGATAATTTTCGCTCTTTGAAATTTTTTGGGTAATGTTGCTGTACGCAGAATTTCGTTGAAAAGGCAAACTAGCCAATTTCGTGTTACCGGTCCACTGTGCACCAAAAATTCAGGGTAAAGCCCGTGTACACTTCCAGCTTTTATACATTTCGTATTCTTAAGGGCTGTCTCCAATTCAGTGATTGTAAATGGAGAAGAGAATTCCGGGTTATCTTCCGAGCATGGTGAAAATATATTAAAAAATATAAGAAATCCGAAAACCAAGTTGCGTTCATACAAAGGAATTAAAAAAAGACGACCCCGATAACGTGAGCATCCGAAAATCCCTCGATGAAAGCCCTCAGCAGAACATCTCTCTGTCCGAATAGGCCTCGGATGGCGCAGTGCTAATGACCGACCGCCGCGTCACCCTGAGCCTATATGCGTCACTGGATGCAGATACGAAGGGCCTGTGCACCGCTCTCCTGACCGCTACCAGCTTTCGTGACTGGAGACGCTACTTCTCAGTCAAGTAGGTCCACAAGGGCTGAGGGCACCCCGCTGGCCGACATCGCTCGGCAGTCCCGGACGGTCACCCGAGCCGAGCACGACAGCGCTTAACTTCGGCGATCTGACGGGAAGCGGTGTTACCACTGCAGCAAGGCTGTTCGCCACACAGCAGAATAAATATGAATACAGACGCGGTTAAACAGGTACAGGTGACAGTGGCTGGATGACTGGTTAGAAATTACGGGTGACCGAGTCGCTCTGACACATTGAAATCTCACTTACAGGATTTTGGGAACGACTGCGGATGTCAAACAAAATTTTAAAACGCGAAGCACACTCGCTTTATTTTCAGTTAAAATAGAATGCAAGTAGGTCGTCTTATGAAACATATTCAATTAAAACACGTCGTATTAACAGCTGTGTCCCAAACCTATGATAAGCTGGAGGCTTCTCGCGACGTAAGAGAGAGACGTAAATATGGTCTGTCGTAGGTTCTAACCTGGTTTTGGAAACTAGCTAATTGTACGACTGAATGAAAATCACATGCAGCTTACTACGGGCCATATTTACGTTTATTAAACATTTGGAGGCTGTGAATCCCCACAAATACAAAATTTTAACTACAGAGTCGCCTAGGGACTCGAATTGAGACCCTTGTCGCCGGCAGTGTGGCTGAGCGGTTCTAGGCGCTTCAGTCTGGAACCGCGAGACCGCTACGGTCACAAGTTCGAATCCTGCCTCGGGCATGGGTGTGTGTGACGTCCTTAGGTTAGTTAGGTTTAAGTAGTTCTAAGTTCTAGGGGACTGATGACCTCAGATGTTAAGTCCCATAGTGCTCAGAGCCATTTGAACCATATTTTGAGACCGTTGTCACGTTGTATATGAATGGCCTGCCAGACACCATCAGAGCTGGGTAACATGACACATGTGCAGAAGACACGAATGCTCGTTCTCACTGCTGGCTCCGTGAGATGGCGTTTACTTATTAGGTACGGTACATTCTAAGCTTCAGCAGTAAAAAAGGTTGCCAATTGGGCACCTACTGACAGTTTACTGGCCTGCGCGAAGGCGCGGGATCGATAGTATGTGTTATTGTGTCTTGTGTTAGCTTTTGACAACCTGCTTACTTTCCGGCCCACTGGGGACAGCCGGAGCTACGCCGTCTTCAGCTGATCAGTGGCGCTCGTGGAATGAGTCGTGCGCCGGAGTGAGCTCGGACGTGTCCACTGGTGATGGAATGGAGGCGCTACGTCGCATATGATTCCATCTTGTGGCAGGGTGGGAAACTTCTACTTGGCGCCTTCTACTTTCGTTGCGCTTCCCGCAATCCAGGCTCGACTCTTAACATTGAAGAGCGCCTTAAGAAGGAAGTTAGCCTAAGTGGATGAAGTCAGGCGCACGACATTGAGGGCTACGAAGCTGTTACCTGCAGTGGCCTTATGTCGGTGACAGTGAACCAAAAGTATGTCTTATTGCCTCGAACGAAAAGTTTTCTAGTTAAGCTGTGTATGAAAGGCTTATTTCTCATTAATCTCACATCTACATACACACTCCGCTAGCCACCAAGCGGTGTGTGGCGGAGGGCACAATTTGCGCCAAAGTCATATTCCCCCCCCCCCCCCCCCCCCCTCTGTTGGACTCGCGGATCGCGCGAGGGAAAAAACTACTGTCTGAACGCGTCAGTACGAGCTCTTATTTCCCTTATCTTTGAATGGTGATCATTGCTCGATTTGAAAGTTGGTGGTAATAATACATGCTCTACATCCTCGGTGAAGATTGGATTCCGGAATTCAGCGCCTTCCGTTTAGCGTGCCGTCTATCTGCAACTGTGGCCCACTTCAAACAGTCTGAGATTTGTAACGCTCTCGCGATGGTTAAATGTACCAGTCACGAATCTTGCCGCTTTTCTTTGGACCTTCTCAATCTCTTGAATCACACCCAACTGGTAAGGGTCCCATACAGACGGACAGTACTTTAAGACTGGATGAACTAACTTATTGTAAGGTATTTCCTTTGTTGAAGGACTGCATCGCTTCAGGATTCTACCAATTAACCACAATCTAGAGTTCGCCTTACCCGTTAATTGTGTTACGTGATCATTCCATTTGAGATCATTTCGAATAGTCACACCCAGATACTTGACAGATGTTACCGCTTCCAAAGACTGATCATTTATTTCGTACTCATATTAATAGGGATTTTCGCCTTGTTATACGCAGTAGGTTACACTTACTAAAATAGAGATATAACTGCCAATCATTACACCACGCATTTATTTTCTGCAAATCCTCATTGATTTGTTCACAACTTTCGTGTGATGCTACTTTCCTGAACACTACAGCATCATCGGCAAACAGTCTAAGGCCGCTGTCAGTACCATCAACCAGATCGTTTATGTAAATCGTAAAAAGCAGAGGACCTATTACGCTGCCCTGGGGCACACCTGAAGTTACTCTTGTTTCTGTCGAAGTTACCCCGTTCAGGACAACATACTGCTCCCTGTCTGTTAGAAAACATTTTATCCAACCGCATATGTCACTGGATAGACAGAGTTGGTAAAACTACTGAATTCAATAAATGTTTTTTTATGCTTAAATACGGAGATACGTTTTGCAGGAACTTGTATGTTTGTCATTTTGGTAGAAGGCTAAGTTAAATTGACTTTGTGCTAATACCTCGGTAAAAATAATTCCTGTCACCCACCTATCAGTTACGAAACACTTGCTGCTTTTGCTTGCAGTTTCGCCCTCGGGCCTTGTCCATTTTGTGCTCTTAATCCAGCACAGTTAGCAAGGACTCGACGGCTAGATCCCGAAAAACACACGAAGACTCGAGGGCAGCCGTTCGTAGTGATTTTGATTTCCTTTAGCTGTCCACACCGCGAGTCGAAAGTTCGCCTCCGGCTGTAGTGTGGAACTAATGAATAGCGAACCCGTGTGACTTTTACGAGCGCCGTCGTCGCCTGCAGGTGTTCGACCGGCTGCGGCGGGCGGGCGGCGGGTCGGCGCTGGAGAAGCTGCGCGCCGTAGCGGGCGACGCGCAGGCGCCGGGACTGGCGCTCGGCGCCGCGGACGCGGCGGCGCTGCAGGCCGAGGTGAGCGTCGTCTTCCACTGCGCCGCCAGCGTCAGCTTCCGCCAGCCGCTGGCCGCCGCCCTGCTGCTCAACGTGCGCGGCACCAGGGAGGTCGCGCTGCTCGCCACGCGCATGCGCCGCCTGCAGGTGAGGCCCGCGCGCCGCCGCAGATATACCTGGCGCTACAGCGATCTCTGTGCTAACCGTGGAGGTATAAGGAGGGGAGATGGCACTATGGCCGTCTGCTGTACATCTGTTTGAAGGCGGTGGGCATGGTCGGCCGCCATGTTTGATTGGTCAAAGCAGTGACAGGGCTCTTGTTAGAATTGCTTGTTCTTCGTATTTAACGTTATGTCTGCGAAATAATTTCAGATGATGTTGAGTGTTACATTGTTTACATGCATAACACAACGTCAGAATAGCTTTTTCAGGCGTTTTCGTTTTGTTTTTAATGCTTTTTTGCCCCAGCAATAAAACTGATTTGGTCTCGTTAACTTAAGTGTTTCTTTTGGATACGAACTTCGAATGATAAAAAATAATAGTGTACAAAGCTCTTTTCAAACTCAAATCACCTTTTACTGTATTTGTGTCGATGTAAACTGAAAGCAGAACCCGAAAGCTATGCTTGTTTACATACCGGACGATATTTCTTACTCGTTTACACACTTATACAAAATTTCATTTGTAAGTACAAACATAGTTTGTGCTTCAGAAACGAGTCTTCTGACCAAACTGCAATGGCGGAGCTCGGTTTCTGTCGGCTTCAAGTTTGTGACGTCATGGCATCTCCCCTCCTTATACCTCCATGGTGCTAACCATGGAGGTAAGAATAAGGGGAGATGGCGCTACGTATCCCAGCCGTACTACGTTTTGAAGCCATGGGGGCGTGGCTCGCTGCCATGACACTCTGACCAAAACATTGCCAGTGTGCTATAGCGCTGCGTGTATTACGGTCGCTAATTGCACCATATACGCATGCAACGTCATAAGATTGCTTGTTTCAAAGTTTTTGTTTAAAATAAAATCTCGTAAAGGCGAAATTCCGCGTTTCTTCTGATTAAAAATAGTTTTTAATGTAATATTACGAATAGCTAGCCTTCAATGTAAACGATACAATTTTGTTAATTCAGTAATAAATGTGTATCACAAACTAAATAATAGAAACTGAAAACTAAGTTAGCTATACCCTCCCTCCAAAGCCCCATAAATACATCTTGTTTGTAATACGTACTGGGACATTTCAGTTACGTTACACTACTGGGAAACACTGTTCATTGCCACCAATATTTACTTAAATACGGTACATAGAATGGCAAATCTACACAGCGTCCTGTTTAGGCCTATACTTTACGCCAGTTAATGTAGTGTTAGCTTTTAATTTGGTACATGATGAAGACAAAGTGAGTTACTCAACACTCGATTATCGACGATACGCACGTATTATACTGAAACGTGAACTTGAAAACTAAGAATTTAATTCTTTGAATTAACATACCTTTTGCAAATATTTTGGGTGTGTAGGGAAAACTGATGGTACAGCATTTTCTCGGAGCCTTACTGTTGAAAGGGAAGTTCGGTCTATGTCCTCTTCTCGGAAATGCTGAGAACATATAGTGCTCCATTTAGACGCACGCCAATTCTTCCTCCTCATGGCATTCTCCCACAGAGCTTTCCGACTTTTTCATTCATTCATTCATTTCATTGTTGCCCTTATGGACAGTGTTTGAACTCGAAAATCACATGATGACACAATTTTCACTTCTTTCCTTTCTTCCTCTTCTCTTCCCAAAATCTCTTCATCCTTTGGCTGTGCTCCTGTTTCCTTTGCTCTGTCCAGAATGTTCCTGTCTTCTTTCTCTCCTTTACAATAAATTTTGCACTCCTAACTTTGTTTCTGAAGTATTTCCTGTCTCCTATCATTTGCCTGTTGATCCCTATCTGCCTTAAGTCTTCGTCTATTTCATGATACCAATTTGTTTTCTTGCTTGAGCTGTTTACTACATCAAAAATTTTCTTTGTAAGTCGGTTGTTGTCCATTCTCTGTATGTGCCCATAGAAAGTTAATCCGCGTTTTCTGATCGCGTCTGTTAGTCTGTCAGTGTGCTGGTACAGCTCTTTGGTAGGTCGCTTCATCCATATGCCATCTCTGTGAATTGGTCCAAATATTTTTCTGAGAATTTTGCGTTCTATTTTTTCTGTGTCTATGATGCCTGATGTTCCAATTGTGGTTGTTTCTGACGCGTACAATGCTTCTGGTAATACAACTGTTTTGTAGTGCCTAAGTTTGGCCTGCCTCGATATGCTTTTCTTATTATAATGTGACCATGTGAGTTTGTATGCCTTCTGGAGTTTCTTCGTTCGTTCCATGTTAGCCGCCTTGTTTGATCCTCCCATTTGTATGTTCTCCCCTAAATACTTAAATTTTTCGACTCTTTCTACGGATCCATATACCGTATGCATAGTGTGTACATTGTTGGTCTGTCGTTCCATATATTGTGTCTTCTCGTAAGATACCTGCAGACCTGTTTTGGCAGCTATTTCATGCAAGCATTCCAGTGCTTCCTTTGCCTCCTGTGTATTATTGCTGAGTATGGCTATATCATCTGCAAATGCCAGACATTTTATGATTGTTTTGGTTTCACGTGTTCTTCCCAGCTGTATTCCTTTAACTTGTTCCTCCCACTGCTTGATAATTTTGTCTAACACCATGTTGAACAGGATTGGTGAGAGCCCGTCTCCTTGTCGGACACCTGTGTGTATGTGGAAGGGTTCCGAAATTTCTCCCATGAACTTAATCTTGGAGGTAGTGTCTGTAAGCGTCTGTTGTATAAGTGCCCTGGTTTTTCTGTCGATACCATATTCTTCCAGCACGTCAGAGAGTGTCTGTCTGTCTATGGAATCATATGCTTTTTTAAAGTCCACAAAGGTAACTACAGTGTTTCTTGCCTGTCTGACTTTCAAAAGTGTTCTCAAGTTCCAGATCTGTTCGATGCATGATCTCCCTTTTCTGAAGCATGCCTGGTATTCCCCAATTTGCAGATATGCTTGTGGTTCTAGTCTGTTTAATAGCACCTTAGAGAAAATTTTGTATGTAACTGGTACTAGCGAAATGCCTCTGTAATTGTTTGGATCTGACTTATCACCCTTTTTATGTAACGGATGGATCAATGCACATTTCCATTCCTCTGGCACTTTCTCTGTGATCCAAATTTCGGAGATAATCTTATGGATTTTTTTGGTGATGTTTTCATCTTGGAGTTTCCAGATCTCGGCGATAATACCATCTTCTCCGGCAGCTCTGTTATTTTTCATTTGTTTTATGATTTCCTCTATCTCTTCTATTGTGGATGGATCAGAATCGGCATTAGATGTGGTCTTTTGGAATGTTAATTTTCCTGTAGGTTTTTTGCAATTAAGAAGTTTATCAAAGTAATGTTTGAGAATTTTACAGTTTTCTTTTGTGTTTGTTTCCAGGGATCCATCTGTTCTTCGGAAGCAGAGGCTAGGGGGTTGATAGCCCTTAATATTTTCTTTGAAAGTTCTGTAAAAATTTCTTGTGTTATTTCTTTTGAAATCTTCCTCAATTTCTTTTAGTCCGTTATTGTCATATGCTCGTTTTTCCCTTCTGATTTCCTTCGATGCTAGTTTCTGAACTTCGTGAAATTCTTTCCATGTTTCTGAATTTCTGTAGCTACTGAACTTGTCCCATGCTTGCTTTCTTCTCTCAATGGCTTCATCACACTTTGCGTTCCACCACCTATGTTTGCGTTTTCTAGGTGGTTGTCCCCAGCACATAGTCTTCTGAACTGCCTTCGCCAGATCTGTCCATGTGTCTATTGAGTGCCTATTAATTTCTTCAACGATTTTATCCCTGTTTATCTTCAAGTATTCCGGATCAGGTTTGACTATTTTGTTTTGCGCTGTCTGTTTCAGTCTTGGGATTGGCCTAATCTTAACTTGTAGCAAATAATGATCAGACTCGAAGACTCCTTTACGTGTTCTGACATTTAGAATTTCCCACGAATGGCCACATGATCAATCTGAAATTCTCCCCACACTGTGTTGGGTGCTTTCCATGTTGTAAGTTTTCGTCTTGGTTTTTGAAATTGTGTTGACATGATTTTGAGGTTAAAGTTTTGACAATATTTTATGAGGTGTTCCCCATTTCTGTTCGTGCGAATATGTGCTGAGTATGGGCCTGTTATTTCTCTGAATTTTCTCTCCTTACCAAGCTGCGCATTGAAATCACCCATTACAATTTTCACATGTCTTTCTGGTACGTTGTTAGTTACTTCCTCCATGTCTTCCCAGAAGTCTTCAATTTCTTGTGGCTTCTTTCTGTTATGGTCATTTGTAGGTGCATGTGCGTTGATAATTGTGTATGCTGTATTACCTGATTTGAAGGACAGTGTCGAGATACGTTCTGATATTGAATTGAAGTCTATGATGTTATCCATGACTGATTTGTGTACTGCAAACCCTGTACCAAACAATAATGGTGTTCCTCTTCTGACAGCAGGTTTACCTTTGTAAATCCTGTAATGTTCTGTGTCGAAATGGTTTTCATCTACGAAGCGCGTCTCTTGGATGGCAAGAATTTTGATGTGAAATTTATCTAGCATGTCTGTCAGTTGTTTTAGTTTTCCAAGTTTGAACAGAGTGTTTGCATTGAGAGTGCCAAGGTAGTGCTTGCGAAGAGGTTTTGAGAAGCTCCGACTCTTCTCCTCATGATGTTCCTGGTCCCCCAGAATCCGATGACCAGGAAAGTCCAGTCCGTTGACTGGGGCCTGGGGTAG
The DNA here is from genome assembly GCF_021461385.2 of Schistocerca piceifrons. Classification (NCBI taxonomy): domain Eukaryota; kingdom Metazoa; phylum Arthropoda; class Insecta; order Orthoptera; family Acrididae; genus Schistocerca; species Schistocerca piceifrons. The sequence continues at coordinate 18,905,555 of NC_060145.1, forward strand.
AGGATTTCTTTCCATTTGTTCCATCATGATTACTTCAAGTTGAAGTTGGTTGTGGTGACCTTCAACAAGATCACGGTAATTGCAGACTTGATTGTTGAGATCAAGCCATATTTCACTGCCGCACCAACTAGGTAAACAGACGCAGACCACTAGTCGCTGGATACCAGAACAGACACTAATGGATTTCTTGATGTTGTGTGTTTGGTCCGCGAGAGCTATTTTATTTCGCTCAAGTCCGCCGGCAAGCCGGTGAGGACCCCCCTATCCGCCACCTGGGACGCGCCACGTCGGAGTATCACCTCTCCGCCTGCTACGACACCGTAGTTTTATTTTTAGGAAATCTAAAATCATACAGGAGAAAAACACGCTATAGTACAAGTACCGATGTAGCACACGTTCATTCACAATGATGTTGTAAAATCACACTTAACGAGACAACTTACACACGAAATGTTATTCCCTTCGATTTCGCATCACAATCAGAACGATTCGTACACCCGAACACCACACAAGTCACCATTATAGCGCAAAATTCTTCCAAAAGCGAGCGACAAGCCTATGCACACAAGCTTACAGCAGCAATGTTTTGGTCGGATTGAGATGGCTACCCTCGGCTTCACATAGCTTCACAGCTGTGACGTCACGGCGTCTCCCTCTATTCTTACCTCCATGGTGCTAACTGTATGTCCGCCATCTTAACTAGCCCAAAACGATGGAGAGATGTCTACAGACGTTAAAGTAACTTCTGGCGTGCCCATAGAGTAAATATCTCTGGAGTGAGCATTGCGTTCTGCGCATGTTGAAACACAAAACCGGGATTGTCAAGTGTTTTCGGGACTTCGCTGTGCGTGTGTGCTTTCTGCAGCGTTTGAAGTTATAATATCAAGAGTTTTTGTTGTGCTTCACCGTTTGTTGATAGTGTAATAGCGATGGTGAATTACTGTTGTTGCTACGGATGCAAAGAAAAATATGTGAAAGGAGAGATAGTAACTTTTCATGGATACATACCATGTAGCTCTAATTATAGTTATATTATTAAGATACACTGTATATGTTTAAAAATTTCGAGATGCATTATAATTAAGGCTTGATTCTGTAGACCTATTTTTCTACGATTTTATGACTATGATAGATATTACGCCTCGTACAAAAGCTTACAAACAATCGCTTCCTCTCGTAAATTTGCTAGTGGAACAGGAAAGGGAATGGTTCGTTGTTTCAGCAAATACTATCCTCCATGCATTTATCAGTGACTTGTCGATTGTGTGTATAGATTACGCAGTCTACTATTTATTTAATAAACTGGGAGCAAGTACCTAAAATGGGTTAAATAAATACTTCAAAGTCCCACCACTACGAAAAATTGTGCTTTAGGTCGCAAAAACGAGAAAATAAATAGGCAGAAACAGCAGAAAAAAGGACGAATTAGCAGGGATATAATCGCTAATGCGTGGCAAATTCGGTGTTTTTCGGACACTTGCAAAAGTACTAGCGTACTGTCAAGTCGTTTCGCAAGACTATCACTGCTAAAATGTACGTCAGGCTCTGTAATAATATAAAGTGCCGTATCATACCGAAAACTACCAAAAATAGAGTGCATCTGAACTGTGACACCTATCGCAAAGAAGCAGGATGTAATATCACTTGCCCTTAAAAGTTATGTAGCTGGTTTATTCCCGGTATCAAATAGGATACTGTTAAAATGTTTGCGCAACATATATAAATAATCCACGACATGTTCAAAAAGAATCCGTCTGTACTGGGGATGTAGTGACATTCTAAATATACAGGGCGCTATACGGACAAACACACGACGTCCCGAGATCACGTGACCAGGCCGGCAATGTATGTTGACAGCACAAATTCTGTTCTGCGCATGTGAATGCTCACTCCAGAGATATTTACTCTATGCGCTAACTGTATGTCTGCCATCTTAACTAGCCCAAAACAATGGAGAGACGTCTACAGACGTTAAAGTAACTTTTGGTGTGCCACAGGAGAGTGTTACGGGACCATTGCTTTCCACAGTATACATAAATGACCTAGTAGATAGTGTCGGAAGTTCCGTGCGGCTTTTCGCAGATGATGCTGTAGTATACAGAGAAGTTGCAGCATTAGAAAATTGCAGCGAAATGCGGGAAGATCTGCAGCGGATAGGCACTTGGTGCAGGGAGTGGCAACTGACCCTTAACATAGACAAATGTAATGTATTGCGAATACATAGAAAGAAGGATCCTTTATTGTACAATTACATGATAGCGGAACAAATATTGGTAGCAGTTACTTCTGTAAAATATCTGGGAGTATGCGTACGGAACGATTTGACGTGAAATGATCGTATAAAATTAATTGCTGGTAAGGCGGGTGCCAGGTTGAGATTCATTGGGAGAGTCCTTAGAAAATGTAGTCCATCAACAAGGGAGGTGGCTTACAAAACACTCGTTCGACCTATACTCGAGTATTGCTCATCAGTGTGTGATCCGTACCAGGTGGAGTTGACAGAGGAGATTGAGAAGATCCAAAGAAGAGCGGCGCGTTTCGTCACAGGGTTATTTGGTAAGCGTGATAGCGTTACGGAGAGGTTTAGCAAACTCAAGTGGCAGAATCTGCAAGGGAGGGGCTCTGCATCACGGTGTAGCTTGCTGTGCAGGTTTAGAGAGGGTGCGTTTCTGGATGAGGTATCGAATATATTGCTTCCCCCTACTTATACCGCTCGAGGAGATCACGAATGTAAAATTAGAGAGATTCGAGCGCACATGGAGGCTTTCCGGCAGTCGTTCTTCCTGCGAACCGTACGCGACTGGAACAGGAAAGGGAGGTAATGACAGTGGCTTGTAAAGTGCACTCCGCCACACACCGTTGGGTGGTTTGCGGAGTATAAATGTAGATGTAGATAATAGGTTCACCGCATTCGTACTCCCATAGTTCACCGCGGTGACGCTTCCCCGTGACGTCATTCTAACTGTCTCGTATTACTAGAGCAAATACACATTGAAGAACAGAAAAACGTTCGAAATTGCCTTCCTGACACTGTTATTCGTGTAATCTCTATAATTTTTAGTGTATAAAACAGTTATTGCGCGCACACGACGGAAATAATGAACGAGAAGCACTCGTAAACAGTTGTCTGGTAATGTTTTGGGCTCCTCGAAATGGCGCCCACTCTAGCGTCAAAACAGCATGCAGCGTAAGTCTGTAGTCCCACCTTCCTTCTTTTTTCACCTCCACGATCGAACTCCAGCTGTCTGAACGTGCCGGCCAAAGACGCTCCTATTTTGTTTCCTGCCTAATTACACGTGGGTGCTACGAAGTGTCGAGAACACAAAATGAAAATACTTTTCATTCTGCTCTGACATCAGGCTATTACACTGCATGTTGATATAAAGTTCAAATCTAGAAATAAGAAACGAATTCTTTGTCATGTACAGACTATTGGAATTTTATTTTTTATTTTTTTGCCTGACTATAACACGGTGCACTATGTGGATGACAAGAATCTGACCACACACCGCAGTTCCGTGCTCCGAGATCAGAGATGAACACCCACGTAATATAGAGATCACTGTGGCACTCCCTGCTGTCAAAGTTTGTTATCGTATGACAGTTCAAGTGACACTAGAGCTCCTAGTGGCCAGATACCCAACTGTAAAACTGATGTTCTTTTAAAATATTTTTTTACTTCATTTACTGAATAGTTACTATATTTCTGTGGCCGATGCACTACTAAATTATGAAAAGACCTGAATGATTGTGAAATAACGCAAAAATCTCACTGAGTCAAATATATAACGTGATGTGAACAAGTATTACTTTCAAGTATGTGTATAATTGCAGCTTACGCTACTGAAAGCAAAGCAGTACAAACACAGTATTTCATTCATGAGAAAGGTATATATTTCCATTGCTTTGTGTTCTTATTACGATAGTCACATTCCTTGACACTTTGACAATTTTACACGGAATACGATGATCTGTACATTGTTACACTTCACTTCCCAACAGGCAAATATTTTTATAAATATAATTATTTGTTCTGCGTTGAAGAGTCTTGTTGTTCCTGGCTCCGATGTTTGACAGGTTAGGTAATATTTTCGGACCTCCTTTCTTCTAGGTTGGGAAACAGTTATTACTGTTGACGATTCACTGTCACGTCGGTATGGTTCTCTCTTCAGTTACTGTTGTAGTGGTTTATTTGGTACGTTAAGTTATGTATTGCATTCTTCGCAAGTTTCCTACATTCCATATTAACTGATTAGAGTCGAAGTGTAACTTCACGTTGTTCTGTTGATATACGACATCTCTCTGGGAAAGTCAGGTCTCTTATTGTTTACTAGCCACTTTTCATTATTAAAGTAAAATGACACACTTCAGTTATTGCCTGTAGGTTGCAAAAGAAACGTAAGTAAACTGTCCTCTAATGTACTGTTTCTTACCCCTCAGGATATTATTAAACCTTAAGTATGACAAATGTGGTGTCATTTTTTTTTATATTGCTGCTATTTGTTGCACTGCATACACACTCCCTTTTTCAAAACAACTGTATTTGGTCAAAAGCGCTATGTAATGCGAAACTGATCAGTACACGTGAGGCAAACCTATCAGTATACAATGAGGCACAGAGCCTGTCAGACAGATTCGCCAGGCGAATCAAAAGGAAACTCCAGACCTTCCACTACATGGCTTGGGACCACACACTACAGACAGCTGAGCAAAACCAGGAGAAACTCTGGAAACGCCTCAAATCAGTAATAATAAACTACACCTCTATTCAGCCTCTAGGGAATGCCCACAGCATGAGGTCAAATGGTTACCCACTGCTACCTCTAGATCCTGAGGTCCCAGGTCCAATTTCTAGCCGTGCCGGAGATTTTCTCCAGCCACGGATTGGGTGTTTGTGTTGTCCTCATTTCATCTGATCTTCATCAAGGAGCAAGTTGCCGAAATGGCGCCGAATAGAGAGACTTGCACCAGGCGCCTCATCTAGTCCAGTCGAGGTCTTCTGGCCAGTAATGTGTTGTGCCACTGCCTTTCAGCTTGACAGTTGTAGCTCGTGGCCCAGCAAACGGGAAGCTGGCAACGTGTTCCAACACAACAAACTGTAGAGAGTGTGGAGGAAACTGTTCTCAGAGGCAGGGCTGTCTTTTTCAAGGGGTGCAAGAGTTGTGGAGCCAAGACAAGCCAGTGCAGGTACCTCGGGGGCGCGAGTGGGGTGCCTTGTACTGTGTACAGTCTGCCCAGTCTTGAAAATTACTGAACATACATTCATTTTACCTGTAAAAATATAGGCACCAATATTTTTTACAAATATGCCTCATTGAGCTTTTGGCACAGATGCCACAGTGGCACAAAAGAAGACAGTTCGAATAAGTAGCAGGGCAAAGAGGACACCATCCCACTCTGCATTGTTGCCAAATTTATTCAAGATGATGGATCCAAGATGGCGGCCATATATGACAGGAAATTCAAATTTTTGTGGGAAAATAGGTCAATTGGGCTACCTCCACTTGCCTAACTCCTCTCACCCACACACCTGGAATGGAGCAAAATTTTAAAAAAATCGCAGGATATTCAAATTTCTTGTGCGGTCACCTCGAGGTCCGAAGACCAATTACCTTAGTTCACGACACCACCACACAAGGGCGCTGTTGAAACTCCCCCACACCCTTTCCCCCTCCAATCCCCCACTCCCCTTCACCCTCCCATCCCTCCTCTCCTCCTCTCCCCTCCCTTCCCCTCCCCTCCGCTCCCCTACCCCATTTGGAAATTGGCAGGAAATTCGCTCAGTCTGTGTCGAGCTGTTGGACTGGGAGGATCTCACGATATTAGGTTAATATGAGCAGGTGTAAGGCAATGTTTTATCTGCCAGGAAGTTTCATTGTTTTATCAATTTGTTTAAGAATATTGTTTGTGTATTTCTGAAATCGCAGTACACCTCGAAAATAATGGTAGTGTTTAAACAATTTAGATGATTTTAAACAACCGTGATACATTTCTTTTTTTTATTCTGATAGGAAAAGGAACCATGTTATTACACTGACACAGATCATCATCATCATCATCATCAGCCAATTCAATCATTAAATGATGTGGCCTCTTCGAGTCGTGGATTCAGGTAGGATTTCAGCAGTCTTCACCAAGTGGGACGGTCTTGGGCAGTTCTCTGCCAGGTGTTACCAGCGATCTTCTTGATATGTTTGTCCCATCTGTCTGGTGGTCTTCCTCTAGGTCTCCGGTGCTCTCTCGGACTCCACTCCAGTGCTAGCTTCGTCCATCTGTTGTCTTTTCTTCTTGCGACGTGGCCAGCCCGCTGCCATTTCAAGGAACCTACTGTCTCTAAGATGTCATTAACGTTCGTCACGGACCGGATGTCATCTGCCCTTTTCCTGTCCTTTCTTGTATAGCCCAGCATTGATCTCTCCATGGCTCTCTGTGCTGTCCGAAGTTTCCCTTTTGTAAATGAGTTCAGTGTCCATGTCCCGCAGCCATACGTCATCACAGGAAGAATGTATTGATCAAATACTGCTTTCTTCAAATTTACTGGCATTTTTGATCTGAATACTTTTGAATTATTCTCTAATGCTTGCCAGCCACGCTTGACGCGTCGATAGATTTCTGGCCTTATGTCTCCCTTCATATTTATAATCTGGCCAAGGTAGACACAGATAGCACTAAATATATCAGGCGATTCCGTCTCGCCGTGCAGCAGAGTTACGTTCACTGGAAGCAGCCATGCGGTGGGCTCACAGCTCCGGCCAGGGCCTGACACAGGGCAGCCGCAGGTCCACACTGAGCACCTCCTGTCGTGCGGGGAAATACCTCGGCCCTCCTCCTCCTAATCCCTGTGCTACACCGATATCCCTTGTGGTCCAACACAAACTGCTTCAGGAATTATTAAAGCTGGTGTCTAAGCAATGTGCGGAATATTCTCACAATGCATGTTGAAGATGTTTGTCCCACCTGTCTGGTGGTCTTCCTCTAGGCCTCCGGTGCTCTCTCGGACTCCAGTCCAGTGCTAGCAAATGCTGCTGCTTCAGAAAATGTGCCACACGGAATATTAAACAATTCGCTTCACAAACTGAATACAGGGTGTCACAAAAAGGTATGGCCAAACTTTCAGGAAACATTCCTCACACACAAATAAAGAAAAGATGTTATGTGGACATGCTTAATTTCCACGTTATAGCTCATTTTAGTTTCGTCAGTATGTACTGTACTTCCTCGATTCACCACCAGTTGGCCCAATTGAAGGAAGGTAATGTTGACTTTGGTGCTTGGGTTGACATGCGACTCATTGCTCTACAGTACTAGCATCGAGCACATCAGTACGTAGCATCAACAGGTTAGTGTTCACCACGAACGTGGTTTTGCAGTCAGTGCAATGTTTACAAATGCGCAGTTGGAAGATGCCCATTTGATGTATGTATTAGCACGGGGCAATAGCCGTGGCGCGGTACGTTTGTATCAAGACAGATTTCCAGAACGAAGGTGTCCCGACAGGAAGACGTTCGAAGCAATTGATCGGCGTCTTAGGGAGCACGGAACATTCCAGCCTATGACTCGCGACTGAGGAAGACCTACAACGACGAGGACACCTGCAATGGACGAGGCAATTCTTCGTGCAGTTGACGATAACTCTAATGTCAGCGTCAGAGAAGATGCTGCTGTACAAGGTAACGTTGACCACGTCACTGTATGGAGAGTGCTACGGGAGAACCAGTTGTTTCCGTACCATGTACAGCGTGTGCAGGCACTATCAGCAGCTGATTGGCCTCCACGGGTACACTTCTGCGAATGGTTCATCCAACAATGTTTCAATCCTCATTTCAGTGCAAATGTTCTCTTTACCGATGAGGCTTCATTCCAACGTGATCAAACTGTAAATTTTCACAATCAACATGTGTGGGCTGACGAGAATCCGCACGCAATTGTGCAATCACGTCATCAACACAGATCTTCTGTGAACGTTAGGGCAGGCATTGTTGGTGATGTCTCGATCGGGCCCCATGTTTTTCCACCTACGCTCAATGGAGCACGTTATCATGATTTCATACGGGATACTCTACCTGTGCTGCTAGAACACGTGCCTTTACAAGTACGACACAACATGTGGTTCGTGCACGATGGAGCTCCTGCACATTTCAGTCGAAGTGTTCGTACGCTTCTCAACAACAGATTCGGTGATCGATGGATTGGTAGAGGCAGACCGATTCCATGGCCTCCACGCTCTCCTGACCTCAACCCTCTTGACTTTCATTTATGGGGGCATTTGAAAGCTCTTGCCTACGCATCCCCAGTACCAAATGAAGAGACTCTTGCTGCTCGTATTGTGGACGGCTGTGATACAATAAGCCATTCTCCAGGGTTGCATCAGCGCATCAGGTATTCCATGCGACGGAGGGTGGATGCATGTATCCTCGCTAACGGAGGACATTTTGAACATTTCCTGTAACCAAGTGTTTGAAGTCACGCTGGTACGTCTTATTGCTGCGTGTTTCCATTCCATGATTAATGTCATTTGAAGAGAAGTAATAAAATGAGCTCTAACGTGGAAAGTAAGCGTTTCCGAACACATGTCCACATAACATATTTTCTTTCTTTGTGTGTGAGGAATGTTTCCTGAAAGTTTGGCCTTACCTTTTTGTAACACCCTGTATACATCACAAAATTGCTACTCGAAACACACTTGCACATAAAGCACCGTGGGAGCTGTAGCTGGTGCGGCGACTGTTTCCAGACTTTGGAATTATGTGAATGTTTACTTTCTAAGCTATGTCAGTAGAAATGGTTCGTCAATCGCGAATTAATTTACCGATCCTGAAATCGACATCAGCTGCAATATTCGATTTTACACGCCAAAACGACGATATTTGGTAGTCGAAATACATATCTCTATAACTCTAAATAGGATGTCCAGGACTTCCTGAGTTTTAACTGCTTGTTTGAATGCACTGCCAGTGAGAGAAAAATTTCTGAGACCTGCAGCTGCTTTTGTGTTCAACACTTATCTGAAACGCTGAGTGGGCTTAGCTTACACTTCCTGCTGCAGTCAGGGATGTTTAGGCTCTTAGTTTTTATTTTCCTCTCTTGTCGAGGCACACTGGTGTCTAAGCACAGATGGGAAAATCGTACCAATTACATATCTAAAATTTCATGACATATTTTGAAACCCATCACAGACCATGAGAAGAAGACACAAACAGAATTCGAAGCATTGTCCTACAAAAGAGAAAAATGGCTGGAATTTTAGGTGAATTCTTGATGCCTACAACTACTGGTCTGGAGATGCTGTAAAACAACAATGGCGGTGCGGGGGGGGGGCGGGGGGGGGGGGGGGGGGGAGACACACCATTCCACCTGTCCGAACCAGAGGAAGCTGGTCTGCTTGGACTTGCCTCTGAACACTCGAAAAAAAAAAGACATCACACGACTCTCAGACGTTACAGATCCTTCCGCAGCTACCTTGTTCTGCCCCTGTGTTATTCGAGTCAGTCTGTAGAGGCTACTATGTCCTACACAAAGGATGTCTTGTGTGTGTCAGATGTAGCGGAACTTCCTGTGAATGGAGCATCCTGATTGGTTCCTGCTGAATTTAAACTCCAAATTGCTGATACTGGTGTGGGAACACTGTCTGCCACTTTCTGCAGACGGGTAAATTACTAGAAATTCAGTGAAAAACCATCTTGTACAGATCGAAAAACATACAGCAAGCATATTGCACTGACAGTTAAACCCTGTAAAAGTGGTCTACAGATCATAAAACATGGAAGCTATTGCCAAAGACACTTCCTCAGTTACACGGCTTCTGCTACTGTCGAGGAAGGCTTGAATTTTTCGGCGCGAAACCGATCTCCAACCAAACTTTATCACCACAAACAATTGTACCACAATACCGTAACGATATAGTAAACGCAATTTGTATCCTGCACCATATAAAAATAATCACTTCTGCATCCTGCGTATAGCTATCAATCACCAGACACTCTAACATATATCGCGAAGACAGATCCCAAAAAACATAAGCACATGCACCATATATAGTCGCAACACTAGATATTTCCGTGCAGTCACAAGGCAACTCCCCCCACACACACTGGCCTGATGTGTCACTCTCCAAACTGGTGTATAAAGGGTACGCTGGTTCCCCTGTCAACAAAATGTCTCATCACATTGATCTCGTGATGCTATCAGCTGATGACAATGCAGCACGATTGCGAGGGTCACATAAATGTGGACATATTGCGAACCCCATTCACACTGCCTACATCACATGACGCAGATACTGTTTCTTAGTGTAGGAAATAGCCATCATAAGAGAGGAGGTACAAAATCGATGTTCCTTAGCCCAAACAGTTCATAAATTCGGTAAGCTTTCATCACAATTGTCCATCTCTCCTTATGTGGGTGGGAGTCACATAGTATTCACACCTAGAGCAAACCTCTAGATGATCTCTCTATGCATTTTGTAACTCTTCCTCCATCTTTAACCAACCTGTGCAACATTGTCTACTATTTAATTTGGAACTGACGAGAAGTAGAAGGGGACTAGACCCATTGCAGTCGACACCTCATTAAGGAACAGAACAATCTGAGTTCCACGTAATCAATTAAACAATCTGTGCCAGCCGTCTTATTGCTGTCCACGAAAAATAACTGTTTTCCTGGTTCCTGTTGCTTCCATGTCAACTTTCTGTCATGTTCCTCTTGCCGTCACATACTCATTACCATGTACAATAATTTTCCTGCACCAAGCAGACATGCAAGTACTCCCCCATTCTCCATCAATTTCCCCATTTTTTGGCGTATTTTCCCTCAATTTCACTTATTTTCCGTCAATGTTCGTAATTTTACCGATTTTCCAGCACTTCTGCTCACGTAATCACGACATCACTTCTCACCACATATTCTACAATTGCTTGTGAATGTAGTACAGTTGTCAACACCTAATACAAAAAAATGGTTCAAATGGCTCTGAGCACTATGGGACTTAACACCTGAGGTCATCAGTCCACTAGAACTTAGAACTACTTAAACCTGTCCAAACTAAGGACATCACACACATCCATGTCCGAGGCAGGATTCGAACCTGCGACTGAAGCAGTTGTGCGGTTCCGGACTGAAGTGCCTAGAACCGCTCGGTGACTGCGGCCGGCACACCTAGTACAACTGCACTGTTTTCCTAAGTGTGTGTGGCTGTATCGGTTTCATGTGTGTGTGGGGGGGGGGGGGGGGGCATGGCACAGGGTAGATCCAGGATAGGATCAGGATAGAGCTCGTAAGTGGGTGCACAAAGCGTTACGTCAGAGATCCACCACGTGTTACGGTCAGGATGGGGTTCGAAGGGGATCCACAATTGTTATGGCTGCGGCAGAGTTCGGAGGCGGGTCCACCACGAATGACAGATGGGATAGTATTCGAAAGTGGATCCACCATGTATTATGGCCGCGATATGGTTGTAAGGTGGACCCATCATGCGTTATGGTGGGATAGGGTTCGGTGGATCCACCACACGTTACTGCCAGGACATGGTTTGAAGGTGCATCCATCGCTATATGTCCGGGGCGGTGTCTGAAGGTTTATTCACCAGTGGTAGGTTTGGAGTATGGTCTGGAGGGGCCCCCACATGAAAAAACTACAGAGACACACATACATACAGAAAAATAGCATTGAGAACTGTACTACATTTACAAGTAATTTAGTATGAACGGCAAGATGTGATCTCATGGTCACATGAGCAGAAGTGACATAAAATCGATAAAATTACGAAAATTGACGGAAAATACGTATAAGCTGACGGAAAATACGCCAAAATGCGAGGAAATTGAGGGATAATGAGGGAATACTTACGTGTCTACTTGGTCCAGGAAAATTCTCGTGCATGGGGACGAGCATGTGACAGCAAGAGGAATATGAGAAAAAGTTAACATGGAAGCACAGAGAACCAGAGAAACAGTCATTTTTTGTGAACAGCAAACAGACGGCCGGAATACATTGTTTATTATGGATGACTGCCAAATGTAGAGTAATAAATTTACATATGTCAGATTATAAGCCCAGATGTGACTCCAAAAGAGAATTGCATTACTGGATTGGGGACTGCAATACACAACTACAGAATGTATCACGTGTTTGACCCTGTGCAAGACTGTTTGTGTGTTTTAAACTGTAACAAACAGTATTTACAATGAGCTTGTCTGTACTCCCTACCAATCACAGCCATGCAGTGTCAGCTAGCAAATATCTTACAGACCAGTTGCTGCATGGTTTTTAACAACATTCTGCTGTATGCCTATTGAGGTATTAGTGATACATATCAGTTGACTGCTGTCTTTGATGCTTTCCTGGAATGGGAAACTATCTGCCTCTAAATCGACATGGACCTGCGTTAAAGGATGATAGAAAGTAGATGGAGTAGTCGACTGGGATGAGTTGTAAAGAGGTAGACTGATGGTGCATTCTAAAGAGAGGGAGATGTTGCAGCAGGTCATTTATCATGGATTTAACGATCTTTTTCCATTGTTCTCTCAGGAATGTATCAGTTGTCTAATGGAACTTATGTTCAACTCATATAAAATTGTGTGTTCAGCAAGTGACTTGGAGCACTTTCTACCTGCGACCGTTAACAGCAAACCTCTCCGTACAAAAGTCAGCAGAGGTCTTCTGGCACATGTATGATGAATTAAGTCCACCAAACTGATGGAAAACCTTTGTTGCCACCCTCCTCTAGACGAACAAACGTGCGTGCAAAGTAATCCAGTCCCCTGCCACCTCTCAGACATTAATCAAATCTTCAGTTTCATAACTGCAGTGATTCTAAATTAGCAACAGGTGTTTGTGAGGTACTGCAATTCCTGTGTGTACATGTACTTGACAGGCATTGTGTGTATGGAAGAGACCGTGTTCTGTTCAAGTGCTCAGTGCAGCATGGCATGTAATTCCACATGTCATACACTGCTGCTATGCATTTGTCTGTTTCCTCGTAAGATGTCATAGTTTCATGCATTTTCCATTGCCGAGGATCATTTTATAGGACTGGTGCTAACATAGCATAATTTCTGAACTGTATTCAGATGTTGTACAGTGAGCACTATACACCTCTGGAAAACTATATAATGTCATGTACCACAAAGAATCTATGTTTCTTCTTTCCTTTGGTGTAGAAGGAAGTTGTTTTATTGACCTAAAGTTTCTCGCTATAACGTGTGGTGTAGAAAACTTGCAGTGTGATTGTACATCAGGTACTGGCAATATATTTCCTGCATTGGGGTTTAACAGCACTGGATTCCATGCGACTAATATATTGGAAACCACACTGCTTTAACATTTAGCATGTGTAAGTGCAGAACCATATAGCCTTAGGAGTGTGTGTTTATGTTCTACAGGCTCTCTCTCTCTTTCCAATGATTTCCTGGTATGGAATCCAAACACTACAACAATACTGCTGTCCTGATAGCACAAGTGATTTACATAAAATGTTTCAAACTCCTTCCATCTGGAGCTCCATCATGCATAAAACATACATTTCTTCTTCTTCTTGTTCTTCTTCTTCTTCTTAATCATCTATTACATCACCACAACACTCTCAAGTGTATCAAGCAGATATCTACTGTACACCAATAAATGGTGCTAAGCTCCTCATCATGCAAGCATCTAGAGACATCGTGTGTAATTAGATGAGTGATATGGGTAAGATTGGTTCAGAATGGTCTTCACGGAGCAGTAGTTACAGTATTGGAATGAGAGCACCGCTCTATATCACAGGCGTTGGTCTGTTGTGCAAGTTTGGAACATGTGTTATGCCCTTCCCGAAAGCCACATATCAAAATATATTGATTACATGGAACTCGGCTTGTTCTGTTCCTTAATGAGACATTTAATGTAGTGGGTATTGCGCCCTCCTACTTCTGATCAGTTACAAATTAAGTCATAGACAATGTTGCAGGTGGGGTCGGTTAAAGACGGAGAAACAGTTAGAAGAGGCATAGAGAGATAATCTAGTTTGCTCAGGATCCACAAATGCGAGAATACTTTGTGACTCCCACCTATATAGGGAGAGATGGTCAATTATATTAAAATCGTATCGAATTCATAAAGTGTTTCACCTAAGGAACATAATTTTTGTACCTACTGTCTGATGATGGGTATTTCCTACACTAAGAAAAGGTGTTTGTGTCTTGTGATGTAGGCAGTGTAACAGGGTTCACAATATGTCCACATTTATATGACCCTCGGTACCGTGCTGCAATGTCGTTGGCTGACAGCGTCACAAGGTCAATGTGATGAGATGTTTTGTCGATGTGACAACTCGTCGTAAAGTGGTGGTTTGGACCCCGAGTAATTTAGTGAAATGCATCAAAATTATCGAAAATCTGGTAAAATAACAAAAATTGACGGAAAATGCGTAAAGTTGATGAAAATATGACAAAAAATGTGGAAGGGTGAGGGTACTCACATGCTCGCCCGGGTGTATGCAAATCACTCTGTTCCTCCACCAGTGGGGTCGACAACTGATAGTGCACACTATTCGTGCTCTATGGGCTTAAGTCCTGAAAAAAAAACACCCCTTTGTTCCACATGCAGTTATGGATTTGTAAATCATAAAAATGAGACATGCAGTGTCCAAAGGGTTGAAGGTCAGGATGACTAGTGCCTGAAACACTGCAACAATGACCACATATCCAGGTGCAATATCCACCACCAATATGTGAGAATCAATGCTCTGCGTCTATTCAAAAACAGAACACTGAGACACCTGCTACTCCATCGCTGTGGAAGATGAGATTAAATGAGGAGGTCATCACCTTTGGATAGCTGTTTGGAAGCACATCACAATGCCAAAAACTCTTCCAGTTTTCATACACTGAGATGTCTTCCACATTTTTGTCAATAACAAACACCATCTCTGTCTTTTATTTCAATCATCTCGTGTATTGTGGGAGTAGCTTAACTTACACCACGCAATATCCAGCTTGAATCAGAACGAGTTAATGCAAGTTTAGAAGTTGATGCTGTCCTCATAGTCATGGTAGAAAAACAAAATACGAGGGCGGTTCAGAAAGTAACCTCCGATTGGTCACAGTGCGGGTTGTGGGGGGAGTAGCGATGCCATCTGTGCGTTCACGCACTCAACAGGTCAGTCGGCATCAAGCCGTGGTCGAGTGAACGTCGTACCTGCGCTAGTTTAGTTTTTGTGGCAGTTTGAAATGTGTGCTGCAATAGAAAACCCCGCCAACTGTGAAGTGCGTGCTGTCATAAGGTTTTTTACAGCCAAGGATATTCTGCAGCAGCTATTCATCGTGAGCTTTGTGCCGTGTACGGACCAAGAGTTATGAGTGAAGGAGTTGTCCATGAATGGGTACATTTATTTAAAAGTGGATGAGAAAACGTTCATGATGAAGAGAGGAGTGGTAGACCATCATTGGTGACTGACGAACTCGTTCAGACAGTTGATGCAAAAGTTCGTGAAAATCGACGTTTCTCAATGTCGGAGTTGTCTACTGGTTTTCCACAGATTTCTAAGACTCTCTTGTACGAGATAGTGACAGCAAGATTGGGTTACCGTAAGTTCTGTGCACGATGGGTGCCCAAAATTCTTACCGACCACCACAAAACTCAAAGAATGGCCTCTGCATTAGACTTTCTGTCACGTTATGAGGACGAAGGAGAACCATTGTTAAACAGACCGGTGACGAAACCTGGATTAAGTACGTGAACCCTGAGACAAAAGAACAATCAAAGATGTGGGCACATTCAAATTCGCCTACCAAACCAAGAAAAGCCTCGCAAGATTTTTCTGCCAGAAAACTGATGGCAACGGTGTTTTGGGATGCCAAAGGGGTGTTGTTGGTTGAATTCATGGAACGTGGTACGACCATTAATCAAGACGTGTACTGTGAAACAATAAAAAAGTTACGACGGGCTATACAGAGCAAACGCCGTGGTATGCTGACTTCCGGTATCGTTTTTTTGCACGATAACGCCCGTCCTCACTCTGCTCGCAGAACAATGGCCCTTCTTGAGTCCTTCAAGTGGGACGTTATCAACCATCCACCTTACAGCCCAGACCTGGCGCCAAGTGATTATCACCTCTTCATGCATTTGAAGAAATGGCTCGGGTCACAGCAGTTTGATGACGACGAAGAGCTCAAAGATGCGGTCACAGGCTGGCTCCAGGCACAAGCGGGTGATTTTTATGCAGAAGGAATTTCAAAGCTTGTGAAGAGATACGATAAGTGCCTCAATCGCTATGGAGACTATGTAGAAAAATAGTGCAAAGATGTAGTTGTAAGATGTATATATTAAAATATTTTTATTTAACTTGGTGTATTTTTTTAAATCAACCGGAGGTTACTTTCTGAACGGCCCTTGTATATGGCAGTGTACAAAGCTGTAGTAGTACAGTGCTTGGATGCGTTACAGCAGAAAGACAGTGTATCAATCTGCTTATCAAATAACAACACAGGAACCCTCTCTTGTGATTGTTAGTTTGTGGGATCCGGTCCTCCTACATTACAAGTTTGTGCAAGTGACTTCAATCACTGGCCACCTGCTCCAGTTGACCAATACATGTATATTTTCAACGTACGATTATACAGCCAACCGGTTGCAAATAACTGTTTGGGATTCGAAACCCACTAAGGGTGTCTTCATCAGAATGAAATTTTGATAAATTCTCTAAAATGATATGTAGAAAATTATATATCACAAAGAAACACATTAACCATGATAACAATTTTCATGATGTACAGAGGTTACTTACATGAAATTACATTGCTAAAAAGCAGTGATCAGAATTTAGAGCAGCGATGCTCAGGTCAAAAGTGAAATGAAATGTTCCAGGCTTTGCCATGTGTGCCTAGCTAGGAACAACATCAGACTGATTGCCCAAATGGTTTACATTGCTGCCACAAAAACAATACATGTTGCGCCACCTGTCAGGTCCTGGCAGCGACATGTGCCCATTTCAAAGATTATAAAAGAAATAATTGAAAAAAAAGACAGTTAATTTTAAAGACAAAATATAAAAGAAGAGAGCTTTTTTAAAATATATAGCAGTCAAGCAGATTAAGTAATACTAAGAGTCTTCTGTTAGCCTTTACAGAAATTATTATTATGTAAAGGACATAATGATATAGAAAAATTTTATAAACAGCTGTACAATCCAAAAAATATTTGCATGAAGGTAACTTTAGCAGCACATATCAATGAGATTCGAAGAAAATGTTTCAGAACTATAAGTAGGAAAATGTAGTAGAAAGAGACGAATCAAAATTCTTTGAGTAGTGGATTGAAAGCATTGAAAAAAATTTGTTATGTAGCTGTAACCGTTCACTCAGGATGAGACAATCGTTCTTAGAAATATGCTTGAAAATCTCCAGCTCTTCGAGTAATCAAGCCTATGACCTTTCTTTTCTCTACGTAAAATGGAAATTTCTTCAACACATTTCAGTTTGTATCCAGAAATTAACATATGATCAGCAAAAAGTGGAATTGTTTACATTAGTGCCTCTTTTCCCAACAAATGCTCCTTGTACCTGACACTAAAAGACCTTCCAGTTTTTCCTATATAATAAATGGGACACGTATCACAGGTTCTTTTATACACTTCTGAATTGTGTATAGGCGCAACTGTGGACTTCAGATTGTGAAATTTTTTTTTTAAGTTATTGTTCGTGGAAACGCTAACTTCGAATCCATATTTTTTAACCAAAATAGGACGAATTTTACACAAAATAGGGCCTAAAAATGGAATCGAGAAAACATTTTTGTACTTCTGTCAGAAACAGCGCTTTTGCCTGAAGTGGTCACTTTAGCATCAGTTTCAACTTTGAAGTTCTTTTCAACTAATGTGGGATCATAGCTGTTATTAACTGCAACAGTTTTTATTATATTCATCTCTTCATTATGCCTGTCAGGTGACAAAGGTACAGATGGCTGAATGGAAAAATGCTTCTTGTGGGAAGAGGATGCATTGAACTATCAGGCACAATTCTATCTTTATTAGCGGCCTTTCGAAAAATACTGAAAGTGAGTCTGTCATTTTCAATAGTGATACTGAGGACAAGTAATTAAGCTGTCGTTATTTTCTAGTTTGCAAGGGAACACCATTAAAATTTTCAAACAAATGCTGAATTCCTTTCTGGGAACCACTGTATATGATCAAAATGTCATCTTTGTGCCGAGCATAAGACAAAATTTCAAGATCAGCAGCTGAAAAATTGTTGAAGAATCTCTCTTACAGCGAATTAATAAAAATATTGGCCAAGATGTCTGCCAGTGGGTTACCCATCAGGCTGATGGTGTAATTTGGCACTGAAAACAAAACAGTTGCATTTTACTGCTATTCTTAGCAAGTGAAATAGGTCAGTGATTTGTTCATCACAAATATCTTTTTCAGTAGTAAGTAGGTTTTTTTCAAACCTACGTGTATAGTTAATAGGATCACCACATAGCCATGATATCAACAGCAGATGGTATATGTTTTCGATATCAAAAGACAGAGTTCTCTGCCAGGTGACGTTAGCAAAATTTTTATAGTTTGTTGTTTCACTCCATTGGATATTATAAAAATAACGAGGAGACAGATAGATAGATAGATAGATAGAGAGAGAGAGAGAGAGAGAGAGAGAGAGAGAGAGAGAGAGAGAGACTGTGCTGTCAGCAGAATCTGTGACACCATTACACTGTCGTACTTCTAACATACTAATCATAGAAATAGAATAAAGGAGATCAGGACATGTACCATTAGATATTGATGAATTGTAGATGTAATGCTTCTGAATTTCTTTGTGCAGTTCACTTGTATTCTGCTCAGTTGCGAATACCCTCCTGTACGTTGGTGTGCTATTTTTCTCGTGGTACCCCTCTGCCTAGTTAGTGATGGGTGGAGGACTAGACAGCCTTCTAACAAACTGTCGGAATGTGATGGGATTTCGAGAGAATTAGCAGAGGCATGTGACTTGGCACGGGACATCTCTTACTTGTGGAAATCATGTGGATTCAAATGCTGTATTTCGAAGACTGAAAGATTCGTGGGAATACGGCAGGTAAGCGATACTCACAAGAGGGGAGTTGAGAGGTGAGCTTAGTACTGCTACTTCTAAGTGTTGTGGGCAAACATATTACAACCACTCACATACATCTCGCAAAGTGACGCCACTGAGAAAATTAGGAGCCAATATGAGGATTTTTACCGAGAGACAGTCAGCAGCAGGAGTTTCGTATTTTGTTTTCTTGATAAATAAGATACAACATTCTCCCATGAGGTTGGTTTGCCTATAAACGGATGGATTGATATCGTAATAGGAAGATGAAATTTACATTAACTCTTATATGTTTAATTCGCAACCCATTGTACAGGGTGTGGCTTAGGGCACCCTGTACCACTACAAGTCATTCCCTTTCCTATCCCACCCGCAAATAGAGCGAGGGAAAAAGACTGCCTATGTGCCTCCTTATGAGCACTAATTTCTCGTATCTTACATTCGTGGCCCTTCAGCAAAATGTATGCTGATGAAGGTAGATTCCTTCCTACGTCAGCTTCAAAAGTCAGTTCTCAACAGTGTCCCTTGTGAAAAGAACATCGTCTTCCTCCAGAGATTCCCATCTGAGCTACTTGGCGATGTAATCCAACAGTTGGAAAGAAATTATTCACTATGCAAAGTGACTCTTGTGATCATTTTAATTACCTACCTAGTCTATCAATATGATATCAATGGCGTCCCACCAGGTCAGTGGAGGTGAGGGCGAGATCTTTTAACGAAATTTCAGTCTCCCACCTACGCAGGGAAAGATGACCATCGTAACAAAATCAGCTGCGTTACTGAATTTACAACGTGATACATACACCAATAAAGGTGTTACCTGGTCGGATGAGGCTCGTTTCAAATTGTATCAAGCGGATGGACGTGTGCGGGTATGGACACAACCACATGAATCCATGGACCCTGCATGTCAGCAGGGGCTGTTCAAGCTAGTGAAGGCTCTGTAATGGCATGGGATGTGTGAAATTGGAGTGACGTGCGACCCCTGATACATTTAGATACGACTCTGACAGGTGACACGTACGTAAGCATCCTGTCTGATCACCTGCATCCATTCGTGTCCACTGTGCATTCCGACGGGACGCCCTTGGGCAACTCCAGCAGGACAGTGCGACATCTCACACGTCCAGAATTGCTACAGAGTGGCTCCAGGAACACTCTTTGGGAGTTTAAACACTTCCGCTGTCCACCAAACTCCCCAGACATGAACATTATTTAGCATATCTGGGATGCCTTGCAACGTGCTGTTCAGAAGAGGTCTCCACCCCCTCGTACTCTTACGGATTTATGGACAGCCCTGCAGGACTCATGGTGTCAATTCCCTCCAGAACTACTTGCAGACATTAGTAGAGCCCACGCCACATCCTGTTGCGGCACTTCGGTACACTCGTGGGGCCCTAAACGATGTCGGGCACGTGTGCCAGTTTCTTTGAGTCTTCAGTGTAGTATAAACGTGATAGTTACAGCTCCTCTGTGCTGTTACCTTAAGAGACTTCGTATTTGATGAAGCATTTGATTACTTTAGCAGAATTCGAAAGTGAGGAAGTATCCTGTGACAGAGGTAGCAGGTGATGGCGGCAGCGGCTCTGGGTGGTCGGCCATTGGCGAGTTGTTTAGTGGAGCAGGGTGCCTGTGTTGTCATACGTCGGTGCATACAAGACCTCAGATACGTTTAGCACTACGATCTATTTGTGGCGGAAATTTAATTACTTGATTTGCATCATGTTTGCGTGTGATACCCAGACGTTGAATATATATTTTTACTGTGAAGAACGATCATCGTAGGATAGTGGCGAGTGGTTTAAGTGATCTTTTTGACTCCTGTAAATTTTTAAACAATTAATTTGATAGGGTAGTGCAAACGGGCTCTTTCCCTCTATTTCTGATATCGAAATTGTGTCAGCTCTCCCTTTGTCCCTATCATTAGCCAATAGGAACACAGTCTTCTGAGGAGAGGTGGAAACCTCCGTCTGCATGTTTGAAGAAGTTGGTTCATACATACAAACAGGAAGTTGCATCCTGAGAGAGACAGAGCCAGGAAGTGACAGAATGGCGACACTTGATGCTTTCTTTGGAGCAGTGAGATAAAAAAAGGCCCATATTCAGTCCGTGGTCAGTAGTATTTACTATCGTGATATGTGTGGGCAGTTTTCGACCTCCGTGGCAGCGCCCGAATGACGGACACACATGCCGAGGAACCCAAACAGTGGCTTCTATACTGCACTTTGTTCCATTCTCTGGTGCTTACAGTTATTACATCATGGGAAGCTGGGGTGGGAGGTTCAGATGTGAGCTCTTCCCAAGTGGGGGAGCCTGTCCCCCATAAACTGATTGAATAGAGAGAATATGCAGCTATAGCTAACACTTGGTTCAAGAATCATAAAAGAAGGCTGTATACATGGAAGAAGCCTGGAGATACTAAAAGGTTTCAGATAGATTATATAATGGTAAGACACAGATTTAGGAACCAGGTTTTAAATTGTAAGACATTTCCAGGGGCAGATGTTGACTCTGACCACAATCATTAGTTATGAACTGTAGATTAAAACTGAAGAAACTGCAAAAAGGTGCGTATTTAAGGAGATGGGACCTGGATAAACTGACTAAACCAGAGGTTATACAGAGTTTCAGGGAGAGCATAACGGAACAATTGACAGGAATGGGGGGAAGAAATACAGTAGAAGAAGAATGGGTAGCTTTGAGGGATGAAGTAGTGAAGGCAGCAGAGGATCAAGTAGGCAAAAAGACAAGGGCTAATAGAAATCCTTGGGTAACAGAAGAAATATTGAATTTAATTGATGAAAGGAGAAAATATAAAAATGCAGGAAATGAAGCAGGCAAAAAGGAATACAAATGTCTCAAAAATGAGATCGACAGGAAGTGCAAAATGGCTAAGCAGGGATGGCTAGAGGACAAATGTAAGGATGTAGAGGCTTATCTCACTAGGAGTAAGATGGATACTGCCTACAGGAAAATTAAAGATACCTTTGGAGAAAACAGAACCACTTGTATGAATATCAAGAGCTCAGATGGAAACTCAGTTCTAAGCAAAGAAGGGAAAGCAGAAAGATGGAAGGAGTAAATAGAGGGTCTATACAAGGGCGATGTACTTGAGGACAATATTGAAATTGAAGAGGATGTAGATGAAGATGAAATGGGAGACACGATACTGTGTGAAGAGTTTGACAGAGCACTGAAAGACCTTAGTCGAAACAAGGCCCCGGGAATAGACAACATTCCATTGGAACTACTGACAGCCTTGGGAGAGCCAGTCCTGACAAAACTCTACCATCTGGTGAGCAAGATGTATGAGGCAGGGGAAATACCCTCAGACTCCAAGAACAATATAATAATTCCAATCCCAAAGAAAGCAGTTGTTGACAGATGTGAAAATTACCGAACTATTAGTTTAATAAGTCACAGCTGCGAAATACTAACGCGAATTCTTCACAGACGAATGGAAAAACTGGTAGAAGCCGACCTCGGGGAAGATCAGTTTGGATTCCACAGAAATGTTGGAACACGTGAGGCAATACTGACTCTACAACTTATCTTAGACAATAGATTAAGGAACGGCAAACCTACATTTCTAGCATTTGTAGACATAGAGAAAGCATTTGACAATGTTGACTGGAATACTCTCTTTCACATTCTGAAGGTGGATGGGGTAAAATACAGGGAGCGAAAGGCTATTTACAATTTGTACAGAAACCAGATGGCAGTTATAAGAGCCGAGGGACATGACAGGGAAGCAGTATTTGGAAAGGGAGTGAGACAGGGTTGTAGCCTCTCACCGATGTTATTCAATCTTTATATTGAGCAAGCAGTGAAGTAAACAAAAGAAAAATTCAGAGTAGGTATTAAAATCCATGGAGAAGGAATAAAAACTTTGAGGTTGCTTGGAAGAGCAGTTGAACGGAATGGATAGTGTCTTGAAAGGAGGGTATAAGATGAACATCAACAAAAGCAAAACAAGGATAATGGAATGTAGTCGAATTAAGTCGGGTGATGCTGAGGGAATTAGATTAGGAAATGAGACACTTAAAGTAGTAAAGGAGTTTTGCTATTTGGGGAGCAAAATAACTGATAATGGTCGAAATAGAGAGGATATAAAATGTAGGCTGGCAATGGCAAGGAAAGCGTTTCTGAAGAAGAGAAATTTGTTAACATCGAATATAGATTTAAATGTTAGGAAGTCATTTCTGAAAGTATTTGTATGGAGTGTAGCCATGTATGGAAGTGAAACATGGACGATAAATAGTTTGGACAAGAGGAGAATAGAAGCTTTTGAAATGTGGTGCTACAGAAGAATGCTGAAGATTAGATGGGTAGATCACATAACTAATGAGAAGGTATTGAATATAATTGGGGAGAAGAGGTGTTTGTGGCACAACTTGACTAGAAGAAGGGATCGGTTGGTAGGACATGTTCTGAGGCATCAAGGGATCACCAATTTAGTATTGGAGGGCAGCGTGGAGGTTAAAAATCGTAGAGGGAGACACTAAGCAGATTCAGAAGGATGTAGGCTGCAGTAGGTACTGGGAGATGAAGAAGATTGCACAGGATAGAGTAGCATGGAGAGCTGCATCAAACCAGTCTCTGGACTGAAGACGACCACAACAACAACATGATTTCAATTTCGTGTCATGAGACCCTTCCTCTCCAGCACAGATTGAGTCCCATTCCCATCACTTACACCAGATGAGGGAGGAAGGGGAGGGGCAGTGGGTATGGGAGAGAGGGATGTGGGATTTCCTATAGGGGGGAAGGGCTAATTAATCATTTGATTTCATTAATTAGCCTATTAATTTGATATCAAAAGTGTGCCTGTATCAGAGAGGGGGATGGGAGAGGGGGTTGTGATTTCCCACAGGGTGGGGGGGAGGTGGTAGATGGGGGGGGGGGGGGGGGGGATGGTGTGTTTTCAGAAAGGCAGATTCTCACAAGGATGGACTATCCCTAGGGGGTCATAAAATTAATCCACAGAATAATAGGTTAAGGGGAGGGGAAGGGGGGCATAAGTCAATCAAGTATGCCACTGAATGTATGCAACCCACACTAACGAAATGTTTCAGTTCCAAAATGTGTCAGTTCCCCCACTACTATTGTCAGTTGCTGATTTCCATAATTCAATGTCTCGGTAAGTCTTTGCATTTCAAACCTACACACACACACACACACACACACACACACACACACACACACACACACACACAAATTCTCCCTCACTGTGTATTACTAAGTGGTTTCACGTGTACGATTTATACGATTTACACGGCAGTCTTCACATCTCAGTTAATATTACAAATGCACATAAAATGGACAAAAGAATTTAAAGTCTTTCTGTATTCATGCAATAAATCAAAAACATATTTGTCCATTACAGAAAATGAAATAAATTGCAATTATGTTTCGATTATTACCAAGCACAGGTAAGCTGTGCCAACGAAGACGTGAATACCTAGTGTAAGAAAGTGAAAGAAATGACAGATAAAAGAAAAAAAAATTACCTGTCACTACCGGCTGTATCTTCAGAAGAGGACACCCAGTGATGACAGGAGCCTCCACCCTGGCTCTACAGTGAAACAGGTTAGCACACCTCCCACACCCAGCCCCTCACTGCTACTGTGGGGCCTGCGACACTGCTGACACAACGTAGTTGGGGGGCCAGGCTGTCGCACTGGTGAACCACGTTCGGCCACGACGATTCCTGGCACTGCTTCGCTTCTCTGCTCATTAAAAATAAGTAATTAATTACAAACTTATAAATAGTCAGCATGTAGTCCTATAAATACATTTTTAATTGTGTATGCAATCTTTTGTTCGGCTGAATTGTTCCACATAATAAAGTTTATTGTAAGCCTGGTCTATGCAACGTGGAACTAACTTAAAAATTTCTCATTTTGATTTTTGACCTGGAATGGCATTGTTGAGTTAGAATTATGAGCACTCATGTTACCAACTACTGGTGTAGTCTTGTTCTGTGGCAACTGACAGTAACATTTTAAATGAAAGAATAGTCAGGTGAGATAACTATTGATTGTTTTTCTTTCCACAGGCATTTGTGCATGTCTCAACAGCATACAGTAACTGTGACCATAAAGCACCACAAGAAATTGTGTATCCTGCCCGTGGCAACTACATGAAACTAATAGAACTTGCAGAGAATATGGATCCTGAAAATCTTGAGAAACTGACTCCAGAGTATGTTATATTATTATACACTATAAATAAAATCTCTCTCTACAGGTGCATCATAATTATTTTAGCAGTTACAAGATATCTGTTGTCCCTACACCCATTAATTCTACAACATTACAAAACGCACATGCAAATTTCTGTCAAAACAATGGTAACACTTATGTACCATGACATAACATCTGCTAATGTCAATCATTCATTTGCCACAAACATAATTTTTTTTATTATAGTGCAGGTATCAGTGGTAGCTCTTGGCTAAAGTTAGTGGGAGTACTGCTCTATAAAATAGCATCATTTGAAATATTGTAAAAGGGAACTTACATGTATAAAAGGAAAATTCATTCAGAAACTTGTTAAATTTCTACAAGAATAAAATCATATTCTTGTTTTCTTTAATTCAAATTGTTACTTTTCAAGCTTAATCTATTTATTTGAAAATGAAATCCATTCTTCTTGTTTTTATTTATGTGAAAAAATCAATATGTTTCTGCTTGAACTCTGGATGATAACTGAGAAAAAATTTTCTCCATTAAAAGGACTCCAAGTGCATGCAGTCTTTCAAAATTCATAGTGCTTTTAAAAAAGTTTTTGTATTTTTCAGTGTTAAAAAGCAGCATTGTGCCTCTGATTTAGTTATCCAAACTGTCAGCAGGATTTTTATGAGTTTTGTAATTTCACTAAGAACATAATATACATTATTTAACAAGATAAATATGAGCAGCTCTGTTAATTTGCAATATTCATGAACATCAGACCTACAGTACAATGCTTTTAGTCAAGTTTCAAGGTTTTCATTGTCAATCATGGAATAAGCTTCAGAGACCAGTATCATATCTCCTGTAGGGTGTTCATTCATACAACTAGTGAAGCATTTCTCACTGAAAAATTTAGCAGGTACTACGTATTTAATGGAAGTATATCTGTCCATTATACAGTCAATTGCTTACTCAGCTTCTCTGAAGAGTGTCTTCAAAAGATTCTCACGGTGCTTTTAGTTCCTTAATTGTAAAATAGCAGTTTCAAATTTTGTTATATATTCATTAACTTCACTTTCTTGAGGTTGCATTTGGTTGTAAGTTATTTCAACATAAGGCATAAGCCATAACAAAATCTTAAAATTATCATCATACAGGTATTTTAAAATTCCTGTGACAATGGTTCCATCAACATTTGTTGTTGACTGAATTTCAGTAATGCTATTTTTTAGAGATTGTAAATTTTTGTGGTGTGTATGTTCAAGTTCTATGTTGTAGAGGAAACACATGGAATGATGATGTCCATATGCTTATTGAGAATGGACATGCATTGCAGTGCTCTTGAGAAGACTGTTAGATCAGCCTGAATGTTAGAGAACAATTTTGTTCCATTTTGTGCAATACTCACTTCCTTTTTATTTATTTATTTGTTTAGTCCTGTTGATTACATATTATACAACCAATGTACAAGTAATATAGGACAAGTCAATTGAAGCACTACAGTAGTACATGAACATTTATAAATCACATTGCACAGACATTTGTTTATTTACCAAGAACAATGACTAGCATGCAGTATTAAAGCCTGCATTATGCCAAAAACAGTTTAAGTAACTGTTTAAAATAGTAGAATAAGTGATAGTGCATATTTTTATGCTGCTGACATATATAAGCAGGTAAATTTGCTTCATGGTCATGGTTTGGATTGAATACAAATTTTAACTGCATTCCTCAAGAAGAGGTTTAAGTGAATGCTCAAGAGTGTGGAATACATGAGAGTTCATATTTTCTAGTGATGACGTAGTTAAATTTACATTTTATCACCACAATTCCAGTTAAACTAAAAGTAACAGCATCACACTTTATCTTTAAGTGAGTGCTTTTTGTAGGCAGTTTCCCCCACTCTTGTACCTTACAACTCTAAGTATTCATTAATTTTATAGAAAGTTTGTTTGATGAGGAATAATTTCAGTTTTCTTTTGACAACCTGTACATTATTGATTTCCTTTTTTATATTGATAGGGAGCTTATTGAAGACTTTTATACCTGACTCAGTAACTCCCCTGTGTACTTTAGTGAGAGTTGCAGAGCCTTGGTGAAAATTTTTCACCTGTCTTGTGTCATGGTTGTGGATGTCACAATTTTGTTAAAACAATTCCCTGTTCTTGGCTACAAATAACATAAGTGAGTATATATACTGACCTGTGATGGGTGATGGTAAGTATCCTGAGAGATTGGAAGAGACCTCTGCAAGATGCCCCATTAGGGACCCCACATATTAGTCTCACTGCTCATTTTTGTATTCTGAAGACTTTTTCAACGCCTGCAGGATTTCCCCAGAAAATTACGCCATAGGAGAGAACAGAATGGAAATATGCAAAATATGACAACAACATTATTTCTCTGTCCACTAACTGATGGAGAGCTCTTAGTGCAAAGCATGATGTGCTGTTTCTTGACCAGCTGATCAATTTGTTCTTTCCATCTTAGGTGACTGTCTATCTGGATACCTAGGAATTTTGTATGTGTGGTTTCATTAATTTTGTGATTATTAACATGTGTTTCAGGAACTTAATTTCTTATTTTTTGTCAGAAACTGTATCATACTGGTTTTTGAAATATTTAAGGTTAGGCTATTCACAGTGAGCCATTTGTGTACTTGGGTAGAGACTGACATGCATTGTGGAGTTGTGTCCTTTTAAGAGGATACTTATATTGTTGGCAAACATTACTATTTTTGCTCTGTTATTGATTGTGATTGGTAGATCATTAATGTATATCAGGAAAATTAGTGGCTCAAGAATTGAGCCCTGCAGGACTCCATACTTTATATTTCCCCAGTCTGATTTTAATGCTGTACCTGTTCCCCTTAAGACAACCTTTTGCTTCCTGTTCTGTAAGTATGATTCTATCCAAGTCAAAGATTTGTCTTTAATGCCATAATATGGAAGCTTCTGTAAGAGTGTATTGTGATCTACACAATCAAATGCCTTGACAAGGTCACAAAATATCCCCATTGGATACCTTTTGTAGTTCACCTAAAATTCATCTGTTAGGTTAAATATAGAACTGTCTGTGGAGGAGGCCTTACGAAAGCCGAACTGTGTAGGAGCCAGTAAGCTAATTTGTGTAGTGTGACTATAAATCCTATCATACACTATTCTGTCAAATACCTTTGAGAACACTGGCAGCAGAGAGATGGGCCAATAGTTGGATATTTCATCCCTTGCTCCACTTTTGTGGATTGGCATTACCACTGCATGTTTTAATCTATCTGGGAACACACCAGTTTCCATAGATTGGTTGTGCAAATAACACAATATATAACTGAATAAGTCTGCACCTGATTTTAAAATCCTACTTGATATGCCATTGTATCCACAGGAATCTGAGTTTTGAGTAATTTTATGGTTTTTTCAATTTCTTTAGGAGTTGTACTGCTGAAATGAAGTGCTACTTTAGATGTTGTTTGCATGTGGTTAAGTAGTTCAATACCTTCTGCATGAGACTGTTTATTATGGTTCACTGTTTTTTCAGCTATAGTGAGAAAAAAATTGTTGAAATCTAAGGCTGCAACTTTGTGGTTATTATTGTCAGGATTTATGTTCCTATTTGTTTCACTTTTTATGATGTGCCATATGGTTTTTGTTTTATTGCTTGAGTTCATAATTTTTTGTGCATAGTGCAACTGTTTGGCCTTCTTGATTACACTTGTTAGAATTTTACAGTATTTCTTATAGTGTAACCCTACTGCTGGGTCTGTACTAGTCCTCTATTGTACATACAGATCTCCCCTTTTGTTACATGATATTTTTATGCCAGTAGTTAGCCACTCTTTCCTTTTACTACAAGTTGGTTTGATTTTAATCTGTATTTGGGGAAAAGAAGCTTCAGAATCTTTAAGGAATAAGTTCAGGAAAGAGTTGAACTTCTCATTCATGTGTCAGCCTGGTATACTTCCTCCCATAGTTCATGGCATAAACTGTTTCTGAACAAGCAAGTAGATTCAGCATTTATTGTTCTAACATATTTAACTTGGTTACAATGGCCATGTGCTGTTTCCTGCTGGCAAGTTTTATGGTTGTCATTTGACCATCGTGATCAGAAGGACCATTTGTTACTACCCGTGTCATCATTTCATTGTAGTTTGTGAGATCTAGGAACAGATTATCAATCAGGGTCTAGCTGTGCCCATATACTCCTGTTGGGAATGAGATCATGGGGAGCAGATTGAAGGTTAACAATAGTGATTCTAATAGTATCTGAGTGTTATGTTTTGTGAATAAGTTTATTTTACAGCCACCACATATGATGACATTACTATTGTTTCTATAAAGTTTAGTAAGGACTGTTTCTAGCTGAGAGAGAAATTTTTGAATGTTTCCCATAAGTGTCCTGTAAACTGTTACTATGATCGGGAACTGTGATTCAAGCTCTAATTTGACTGCACAACATTCAGAGTGCTCTTCAATACAGTATTTAGATACATCTATAACTTGTGACCTAATAGTATTGTGTGTGTAAATTGCCACTCTGCCTTGTCTAAAGTTGCTCTGATAGTAGGAAGAACCAATTTTATAACTATTTAAATGTAGTTGACAAATTTCTGATTAATTTCTTGAAGAATTATGTCCAGTAGTTCCAAAATATGTTAAAATATGGAACTGCAATTTGTTTTCTTAGAATCCCCACAACACTAAAATATTTCTACATTGAATATGTACTAAAGAACAAGGATGACTTGAATGTGTTCTGATACATCTCTTATGTCATTGCCCATGATAGTTTGTAAAAGAATCTTTTCCAGTTTCTGTCCTTATCTTCTCATACTACATTTATTTGTAGCAGACAGTTAAGTATCTCATTCTGGATGGGCTTAAAAACACCTTTGACTACTACACTAGATTCTAAACGATTGTTCAGATCTGAATCTAACTTAGATGCATAATTTAATAATTCTCAAAGTGCCCCTGTTTTCACTGGAGCAAATTGTCTTTTTTGTGATGCCCACGTAAGGGAGTTTTGAATTTTCAACAAAAGAAAATACAGTTTATTACTCAGAAAAAGTTCCTCTGTTATTTTCAACGTACTGAAAGTCTTAACACATCACTAAGTTTCTCCTTAATTCTCTCTGTTCCTAAAAGTGAAAGTGAAACTGCATTATTGGCAGGCCTCTTTGACTTTTCATGCTTTTTAGTTTGTTTCCATCATTTTGTTTACATTTCTAAAACCATCTTTTGTCCACATTACATCATCTACAAACAGCAAATATGGAATGCAAAACAGATTTTTTTTATTTCACAGGAGAAAAAACAACTTTTCAATTGGAACATTCAGAACTGTTCTTGTTCTTGCCTACACCTCTTTTCTTAACTGTAGCTTTCTCATAGAGAGACAGCTGTGAAAAAGAAAAAAAATTTATAATGTATGTGAATTCCTAAGGGATCAAACTGCTGAGATCATCGGTCCCTAGACTTGCACACTACTAAAACTAACTTATGCTAAGAACAACACATACACACATGCCTGAGGGAGGACTCGAACCTCTGGCAGGAGGGACCACACAATCCGTGACATGACACGGTGCCTGAAACAACGTGGTCACTCCGTATGGCTGGCTGTGAAAACCTAAGCTGTTGAAGTTCATTTACAGACACAGAAATCATGTCCGCATAAAAGAAAAGAACCTAAAAAATGAATTAAACAGAATAGCTGACAACAGGCTAATAATCTTATTCGACACTATATCACATTCAAGGCTGCAGTACCCAGTTTTTAAGCATTAAGTACATCCACATGGAGAAGGAAAAAAACTATGTTTGTGAATTTATATTATTTGTGTTTGTTAGCTCTCCAAGATGTTGAAATATTCTTGAAATGTTGTTAAAAACTTGGGATGAGATAACAGACATATACATTTAAAATTCTTTCATTAATTGGTCTGGACATTTCATAGTTTTTTCAAGTGTAGTATTTACACTGATTATGTTTGTGATTTTTAGGTTGCTGGGAAATCTACCCAACACATATGTTTACACAAAATCACTTGCTGAAAACGTGATAAATGACTTTAGAGACTTGTTACCAGTGGCAATACTTAGACCGTCAATAGGTAAGTACTTCTCTGTATAATACTAGACTGTCAAACACAACAAAGAGGAATATGCAGATAAAATATAATTTTTCTTTGAGTTATTCAGGTTCTAAAAAATAATGAGAGCTTTTAAAATGTCATTGTATAACGAAAAGCATTTTATGTGTTATATAGAGCCTAAATAAGTCTTTTTGTGATCTTCACTATGTATAAGAGGAAAAATGACACTTTCTAGCAAACCTGGGAGTGCTAGTGTGACAAAGTATGTGGCACAACTTCTTTAAGCTCGGAAAACATGAGAAAGGCTGTAGTGGGAGCAAAGCTGTGAGAGAGGCCACAGTCTTTTTTGAGTAGATCAGTTGGTGAGCACCTGCCCATGAAAGACAAATGTCAGAGATTTGAGCCCCAGTCCCTCACATAGGTTTGATCTGTCAGGAAGTTTCAGATGAGCACACACTCCACTGCAGAGGGGTGATCATTCTGGAACCTAGAGGAGTCTACTTTCATTTTACATAGTTGTGTAATAAAATAAATAAACAAATAAATAAAAACGTTCATTTACTTGTTTTACCCTTGAAACTAAAAATCATTGTTTGCAGAAATAAAAATATTGCCATTATTGATCTATTCCAAAATGAGGCATTTACTTACACTCAACATACTTCATTATCATGCTTTGAAATTTACTTTAGTTCAATTAACAGATTAACTTTTG
This sequence comes from Schistocerca piceifrons, assembly GCF_021461385.2. Taxonomy (NCBI): domain Eukaryota; kingdom Metazoa; phylum Arthropoda; class Insecta; order Orthoptera; family Acrididae; genus Schistocerca; species Schistocerca piceifrons. The sequence continues at coordinate 18,937,580 of NC_060145.1, forward strand.
CTCTTACTTATATCTTAGTTATTTTCATGTTCAGTGGATCTTGTCTGCAATATTTTGGTATGGTGTGTAACTGGATTTAATGAAAGATGCAGCAGAGCCCTAATTATGTGAATAAAAATTGTCAGAGCTTCTGATTGTTCAAGACCTTTTCAGGATTTAGTAACCACTACTAATTATCTTAGGGTCACGGGAAACAGTATTTACATCAGTCAGTGTGTATTTTTATTGCCATCAAAACATTTATTATCTATGATATTCCAGTTCAGCTGCATGCATGATCTCTTAATGAAAGCTGGTTTCAGAGAAAATAATTTCCTGTGGCACATAAACAGTGTTACTACTTAATTTCTTTGTACATAGAAAACAGCATTTAGAGAACATCAACATCATTATTGTTTTGCGCTCCAGTTTTGATTTTTGCAGCATTCAGACAGTGTCCCACTAAATTTTATACCTGAGAAAATCACAACTTTAAAGCATAAACCCTTGGTAGTTTCCCTTCCAAATATTTTACAGGTACTAAAACTATTGATAATTATAAACTATATTCAGTTACTAGTAAGTATTGTGTATCAGCTCAGGTAGTGATGACTGCAAAAGAAACAGACAAAATCTACATGTATTTGTGAAACAATCCACATAAATTCTTTGTGGCAGAAAAGTGTGAGGAGGTTGATTTTCCCCATAAACAGATGAACTGTCTTTGTCTGAGTCCAACAACAGCATAGCAGAGACAAGCAATTTTCAGATACTGTAATTATTGATGAGGTGAAGGAAACATTCGAAAACATTGGCGATGGTAAAAAATTATTGGTGAGTGAAAGTTTGCTAAACAGGTGGAAAACACACAATGTGGTATGACAGCTATAATTTTTGATGGAATTTATTCCCAAATGACACAGCAGCTTTTCTGATTCCTGAGGAATTTAAAGACTTAAAGAAGAGAGTTACACACCTGATCAACTATACAGGGTGAGTCACCTAACATTACCGCTGGATATATTTCATAAACCACATCAAATACTGACGAATCGATTCCACAGACCGAACGTGAGGAGAGGGGCTAGTGTAATTCGTTAATACAAACCATAAAAAAATGCACGGAAGTATGTTTTTTAACACAAACCTACATTTTTTTAAATGGAACCGCATTAGTTTTGTTAGCACATTTGAACATATAAACAAATACATAATAAGTGCCATTTGTTGCATTGTAAAATGTTAATTACATCCGGAGTTGACGCTTGAGTACCACTCCTCCACTGTTCGATCGTGTGTATCGGAGAGCACCGAATTACGTAGTGATGCAAAGGGAACGGTGATGGACCTTAGGTACAGAAGAGACTGGAACAGCACATTACGTCCACATGCTAACACGTTTTTATTGGTCTTTTTCACTGACGCACATGTATATTACCATGAGGGGTGAGGTACACGTACACACGTGGTTTCCGTTTTCAATTACGGAGTGGAATAGAGTGTGTCCCGACATGCCAGGCCAATAGATGTTCAATGTGGTGGCCATCATTTGCTGCACACAATTGCAATCTCTGGCGTAATGAATGTCGTACACACCGCAGTACATCTGGTGTAATGTCACCGCAGGCTGCCACTATACGTTGTTTCATATCCTCTGGGGTTGTAGGCCTGACATGTCGGGACACACTCTATTCCACTCCGTAATTGAAAACGGAAACCACGTGTGTATGTGTACCTCACCCCTCATGGTAATGTACATGTGTGTCAGTGAAAAAGACCAATAAAAAGGTGTTAGCATGTGGACATAATGTGCTGTTCCAGTCTCTTCTGTACCTAAGGTCCATCACCATCCCTACGTAATTCGGTGCTCTCCGATACACATGATCGAACAGCGGAGGAGTGGTACTCAAGCGTCAACTTTAGGTTACAATATCTCTGGATGTAATTAACATTTTACAATGCAACAGATGGCACTGATTACGTATTTGTTTATATGTTCAGATGTGCTAACAAAACTAACGTGGTTCCATTTTAAAAAACGTAGGTTTGTGTTAAAAAACATACTTCCGTGCATTTTTGTAAGGTTTGTATTAAACAATTACACTAGCCCCTCTCCTCACATTAGGTCTGTGGAATCGGTTCATCAGTATTTGATGTGGTTTACGAAATATATCCAGCGGTAACGTTAGGTGACTCACCCTGTATAATACTAATGAGGCAAGCTTAAATTTTAAAATTGTATTCACCATAATATCATCATCTTGTACAGTTCCCCACCATAAGGAATTTCCATTTGGAAAACAAGCATCTCCCATCTCCTCCAGGCTTCCCACCATGTCTCTCTCGATGCTGTGGATGTCTTCTTCCCTCTTCCAAATGCTTTCCTCCACTCCTTTCAGCCACTTGTCCCTTGGCCTTATCCTTGGCCCCTTGCTCTTCATCTCCGTACCACGTACCCTCATACAGTAGCAGCAGCGAAAGGAGGTCCCTAACAGCTGCAGTGGGCTTGGTGCAGCTGCTTCACGTGTCTACCTCAACCAGTAACACGATTTACTACAGATCTCGATAGCACCAGTACAATTCACTACTCTTTGCTTATGGTCACTGGTGTGTCTGCCAAGCCAAGAGCTCTGAAAAAATTGGCCTGGAAGTCTCCCTATCTGCTACAAAACTCATCAAAGCCTCTGGAAGTTTAAAGATTTCTTTTACAATTGGTTTCACGATTAGTTTGTCCTGCATGTTGAAAAGTAACTTACATCTGAAGGGTTACCAAGCAATTTGTTTCCTTGTTGATACGAGCATCCTCAAAACATCATGTGGGAGTGTGCAAGATTCTAAAAGTATCATTTTTACATAACTGATTTGATGAGTTTGAGAATGAATTGTATGTCAAGAACTGAATTTGTCAGGAAGTTCATGAAGTTACTAGTATCTTAAATGACTGATATGTATTCACTCATTGTTTTATAGCTATATTACTTCAATTTCTAAATTGTAGGCATATTTCAGAAGCACACACAGAATATGTTTTTTGCAATTATCAATATGAGTTTGAATGTCGCAGTTTTAGTTCAGCTATCTAAAATTGAAGTCTTATTATGATTAAATCCAGAGTATTCAGCGAGTTATTCCCAAAAAAAAAATTATTAGCATACCAATAATGGTAAACAATGGAAAATCCAAGATAGAATATAACAATATTAAGAAGGACAGTTGCTACTCACCATATAGCAGAGATGCTGAGTCGCAGATAGGCATAACAGAAAGACTGTCGGAAAATAAGCTTTCAGCCAACAAGGCCACCATGGGAAATAGCCAACACACATGCACACTCACGTAAATACAACTCATAAACATATGACCACAATCTCTGGCTGCTGAGGCCAGACTGTGAACATCAGCTCAAAATGGGAGATGCAACCAGATGGTGGGGGTAAAGAGGAGGCTGGGCCAGGAAGGTGGCATGATAGTAGGGTACGAGTGGGGGTTGATAAAGTGCTGCTTGTGGGGGCATACAGGAACAAGGGTGGAGAGAGGGTAGGACGGTTTGGTGCAGCCAGGAGGTTAGACGGAGGGCAAGTTTGTGGACAAGAAGAGCAGTAAAAGACAGTTGGTGCATTGGTGGAATGGAGGGCTGTGCAGTGCTGGAATTGGAACAGGAAAGGGACTGATAGGTAAAGACAATGACTAATGAAGGTTGAAGCCAGGAGGGTTATGGGAATGTAGAATATACCACAGGGAGAGTTCCCACCTGCACAATTCAGATAAGCTGATGTTGGTGGGAAGGATCCAGATGGCACAGGCTGCGAGACAGTCACTGAATTGAAGAACGTCATGTTGGGCAATAAGCACAGAAACTGGATGGTCCAGCTGTTTCTTGGCCACAGTTTGTCAGTGGCCATTCATGTGGACAGCCAGCTTGTTAGTCATCACCCCCACATAGAAGGCAGCACTGTGGTTGCAGCTTAGCTTTTAGATTGTATGACTGATTTCACAGGTAGCCCTGGCATTGACAGGACAGGTAAAGCTTGTGATGGGGTTCAAATAGGTGGTTGTGGGAAGATGTATGGGACAGGTCTGGCATATAGGTCTATTTCAGGGATATGAGCCATGACGCAAGGGGTTGGAAGCAGGGTTTGTGTAGGGATTGATGAGGATGTTGTGGTGTTTCGGTGGATAGTGGAATAGCACTGTGGGAGGGGTGGGAAAGATAGTAGGTAGGACATTCCTCATTTCAGGACATAGTGAGAGGTAGTTGAAATCCTGGTAGAGAATGTCATTGAGTTGCTCCAGTCCTGAGTGGTACTAAGTCATGAGGTGAATGCTTATCTCGGACTTCGGGAGGTGGTGGGTGATGGAGGATAAGCTCTGGGAGATCAGGTTTTGCACAAGGTTGGGAGGGTAATGATCTGTGAAGTCCTCAATGAGACCCTCGGTATATTTCAAGATGGACGACTCATCACTACAGATGCGATGGCCATGGGTGACTAGGTTGTGTGGAAGGGACTTCTCGGTATGCAACGGGTGGCAGCTGTCGAAGTGGAGGTATTTGCTGGCGGTTAGTAGGTTTGACATGGACGGAGGTACTGATGTAGCTTTCTTTGAGGTGGAGGTCGACATCAAGGAAGGTGGATTTTCGGGTTGCATAGGATCAAGTGAAGTGAACGGAGAGAAGGGTTTGAAGTTCTGGAGGAATGTGGATAGGGTGTCCCCACCCTCGACCCAGATCACAAAGATGTCATTGGTGAATATGAACCAGGTGAGGGGTTTGGAATTCTGGATGTTTAGGAAGGGTTCATCTAGATGGCCCACAAATAGGTTGGCGTAGGATGGTGCCATACAGGTGCCCATAGCTGTACCCTGGATTTGTTTGTAGGTGACGGTTTCAAAGAAGAAGTAAATGTGATTCAGGGTATAGCTGGTCACGATGTCAACTAGGAAGAAAGTTGCAGGTTTGGCCTCAGCAGCCAGAGACCTTTTTTTTCCAATGAAGGCTTTGTTCGCAGAAAGTTTACTTTCTCATAGTCTTTTTTTGTGTCTATATGTGACTCAGCTTCTCCGCTACATGGTGAGTGGCAACTATCTTTTTTAATACCAATACTGTTAGAATGATGCTGAAAATTAAAAACCTGAAATATAGAAAAAATTCTGAATCATTGAAAAGGTGTAATTGGAAGGGGAAAATGCAGCATTAATATTTCTGTAATTGAAGAAACAGACAAAAAGAAAAAGAACACTAATTCAATTTTGATGCTATCTGCAACATTTTCTTTGCTTAAAATATTTCACACCTCACTGTGGTAATGGACATATTGTTATATTTTAATGTATGTTTTATTTAATGTTCAGTGGCATAATTCCAGTGAATTGTCAATTGTGATTTATTTATCTCATAAATTGCATAATCAGAATCATTTTATTCAGCTACAGGAGACATTTCAAAAAATTAGTGATAGAAATTCAAAAATATGATGAGAAGGTCTTTGCAGTGGGTGTCTCCACTCCATCATTTACAATTATACTGTGAATTCACTTTGATTGGAATGCACTGTGTACCTGTTTATCAGTCCTTGGTGTTGCAGCTCACCAGGCAGACTGTGAGGATCTGAGACCACAAGCATTCTATGTGGGAGTGTAAGTCACTATCACATTGTGTGCTAGTAATGACAGCTTTTGGCCTACAAATATTGGGCTTAGAAAAGTGGATTATAGAAGATTCCATGCCAGTGTGGGAAATCTTACATTGGGCGGATATCACAGGAGCAAGAACATTGTATTGAACACCATAAATAATACATGGCTGGCCCAACCTGGTGAAACAATGATAGCATAGCACTGCCTGAACACAGGGCATCACATGTTTTATGAGAAGACTGCAGTTTCATCCTCAGTGTCATCATTCTGGGATGTCATCATCGAGGAGGCTGTACTTATCCACGCAGTAGACAATCTTGTCAACAGAGATGCTAGATTTCAAGTAATCAATGCGCGTGATCTGTCACTGGCTGCAATGAAAATAAAATGCAAGAAACAAGAACCCCTGATTTTTTACACGATGCTGTGCATTGTAGACAGTTAGTTCAGCTTTCACCCACAGCAACACCATTGCCCTCTGCACACATGTGGAAGGCCTCTCTTCAGCTCCCGGCAGGAGCATTGTGAACGCTATTTTTGTCCAACTGTGATTGCTTTCCCATGCACGTGCAATTCCTGCTGGTGGCCCCAATAAATTTTGTCGCCACCACAAAACTATCACCAGGCACCAGCAGCAATCGACAGTCACTCAACAGGGCAGTGCCACAGCAAGGGGACATGAGTCTAATGGACAGAACTTGGGCTCCTCACACCACATAAATTTGAGTTGTGAATACAGAGGTGAATGAGTGCACTGTAGCTGTGATTTCAGCAACTGATGCACAGGTGTCAGCTGCTTGGCAACTGATGGGTCTCGGTCCATTGGAAGCTGCAACTGGTCACCCCACTGTTACATCTCTTCAGCTGAATTAGGATGATGAAATATGCACCACTGCAGACTGGGCATATGCCACCACTGATGAAGGACTTGCTCTGCTAAAAGGCTTGTTATGCTAATGAGACTGACTCCTGCCTTCTCTAGCACTCATGGGGAAAGAGAAGAAATGGGACACTAGAAGCAATACAAATTAGTGTGTATCCAATTGCTAATTAGTGGAAATAAATAGTGTGGCACCTTACAGCAGGCAGATTCATGCAAAGCAGTGAGGCTTATTAATGAGAACAGGATACAATATTTTAAGAGTAAAGAGGTAGTACAGGATGAGGAACATGTAGAAAGAGACGCTAACGTCAAAGTCAATGTCAATATTTGAAAGCTGGCTTCCTAAAAAATTATCCAGAAGTTCCATTAAAAAAATAACTAAGCTGAGGATAACTAAAGGCAGAGTAAGTTAAGAGCCAACTTTACTTGCATACTAAAAAAAATGCTGTGGTATTTTAAGGAAAGTCTTCAAAATGTCCAGAATTATGCATGTTCTGACAGAAATAAATAATGCAGATAATAAGATTAAAACTACATGGGACATTGTCAAATGGGAGACAGGACAGCCAGTCAGTATAAAAGATTCCCAAATAATTAAACTAAATGACAATGTTATGACTAATAATTTACAAGTTGCAAGATGGCACCACTAGAAAAGTGTAATGACACGTCGCTCTCGTTAAAAAGGCAAAAAATAAATAGTTCTTCATGTAGGGGATGTGAAAAGCGAGTGATGAAAGATGTTTTGTGCATAAAGTGCAACTTCTGGTTACACGAGAAGAGCACAAAAGCAAATCTGAAATTCATCAGTGATGATTTTCCGCCAACATGCCACGGCTGTTTACGTGATGAAACAGCCAATCTTTTAGGTGCAGTGGACTCAAAAAATGAAATTATAAAGCTACTACAAGGTGACATTGAAACACAGAAAACAGAAATATTGACTATAAAGGAAGAAAATGATAGATTAATATGTGAAAAACAGTTCTGTGTGAGTGAAATAAATCAAACACAAAAGCAAGACCACGAAAATGCATGTGCGCCTATGAAACCTAAAAATAGCACCACATCCATGATGTCACGATAAAGACAAGACCACAGCTATCCAAGGGTACAATTCTAATAACTGGCAATTTGCTGCTGAAAAATATCGTTGTCCCCAACTACAAAATCAATGTCAGACTGGGAATTAGAACAGCAGTCTAACATGAATAGTCATGACACCAACTGGTGTGAGAGTTGTTACTGTTTGGCAGCTGGAGTGACACTAGCACTCCAAGCAGCAAGAAAGCAGACAGTTACCTGCATCATAAGGATTGAAGGATGTGGAACTGGCTTTTACACTTACACCATTATACCGGAAAAACCACTCAAGATCATGAACAGAGGCAGCCCACCCAGCAAGGTTATGAAGTGCGCTCAGTCACCAGGGTGAAGTCAGTATGCACTAATGCCACAGTTCTGTTGGTTCTCACTATTACTGCCAGTAACAAGTTCATCCGAGGACTTGGGCAAATTATGTTAGTTGCAGCATGCGATGTAACCACTGACAACTTCTGAGCTACATGTAGGCCCCACAGTGCTTCCAGTTCCAGTGTAAAAATCATGTTGTACATCACTGTACCATTCCATTGCACTTTGTAAAATGTGGCCAATAACACCACAACAAGGATTCCACTCTATGTAAGGAGGCTAACAACCACTTCTGCATCAACTGCAATAAACTCAGGCATGTCACCAATTACAGAGGATGCAAGGAACTCCAGTGAGTTATTGTTAGGATCAAAAACTTGTCCCATACAAATACAAGAAGACAGGGAGTGTTGTACATTCAAGCCACGGCCTTGAATGAGACACATCAACTCACAGCACAGCTGGTTACTGAACTTCCTGAGGAAAACCCACAGAGTTCCCACCTCCACTGACCATGAAGAAGCACAATCAACCAAGAAGCACTACTGGCTCTCAACTGCATGGGAAAGCTGTAGCCCATGATGCACAAAATCACAAAACCACTCATGGATTCCACATTACTGGCGATGGAACTACAATCAGTGGCCTTCAAGACCTGGATAAAATGATAAATATGGTGCAACAAACCATGGATATAATTCTTGGCATCATGAAGGAACTGCTGCAGCTCACTACACATGCATCAATCAAATGGACCCATACTTTGAGCCATCAAACTCAATCACCTACAGCATGGGCACTGAAACATGTGATCTGAGCATGTTTGTAAGGGAAATGCAACAGCATCCACACATGCTGGGGAGAGTTCATACTATTTCTTCGTGAAGAAAAAATTTACTGTGTCTCACGGAAGAAACATGCTTGAAGCCAGCCGTCAGTGTAAAAGTCACCAACATCTGGTGCTACACAAATTACTGCCTCACAGCTGGAGGTGGTACTGCAGATTACAACATCGGCTGAATGTACTGGCTCTGATGACTGCTGATGCAACTAACATTGTCATCAGCACCTCCTGAGGGCAAAACCTCATAATAGTGAGATACAAGCTGCCAAGGGGCAATTTCACAATGTCGTCATCCATTCCGGGCATGATTTTTATCGGAGGGGATTTCAATGCAAAAAATAGTGCATGAAATTAAAGGCTCTAAAGGCTCACAAACGCTGTAGGCAGGACACTATTACATGTCATCAAGCAACAACAAGCAACTACTATTGGCCCCTATGAGCCAACAAACTACCCATCTTGAGAAGAAGTTGGCAGACATGCATGATGTCTGCATAGTCAAAGGGGTTCCACACATTATCACAGCAAAAGTGAAGAATGCCCTTGTGTTAGAATATTTACCTGTAACTTTTACTCTCTATGCCAAAGCATCCTTCATCCCTAGGAAGGGCACTGACACGAAGAACACATCTCGGCAGACTTCACAAATTTTCCTCAACCAACAGAGAAACAAACTGATAGTTTTGTAACGTTTTTCAAGTAGTATCTAAGATTCAGTCAAGGATGCCTCACCACTGGAAGGGCACAACAGCGACTACATAAACTTCAGCTGCCGCCCCAGCTGTGTGCCACACTTACTGAAAAGAGTAGGACGTCAAACACTCATCCCAGAGCCAAAACCTTCTGATGTCAACACCACCACCAGCATGCCTGGTGGCTTCATAGCACTTCAGTATTGTAGCTCAGGTCTAAATAAAGGATGTCACATCTGGCAATGAAGTTTTTCCAACCACCCCTGGCCAGCACCTGCCACTCTACCATGTCTACACCACAGCAGCTCCACTAACCCTGCATCACTACAGAGTGGTATCAGAAGTATCTTGATATCATGGACCTCGGCTGGCAGCTGATGGCAAGACAGTTGGCCTCCGTACAGCAAGGTTTTGCAAACACAGCATGCAGTTTCATCAAACAGCAGTGTGAGTGAGCAGACTATTGGTTTTTGTTTTCCCCATTTTATCTGTAGAGGGCATGGAGTGTAAGCAAGTGATATTCAGGAATTTGAGGGTTACATTTGGGCAGCCACGGGAATCAGCTGATCTTTCACAATTCTGATTTAATGCAAAGGAGCATTATTTAGAACCTGTGAGATGTGGTCAATGTAATTTGCTGGGGCATTCTGCATCTTGTATGGAGTCAGTACTAGTAGTTTGCGTTACATCATCGTGACAGGTATATGGCCAGTTAGTGCACTGGATCAAAATGGATGATGATAAGACATAATTGTGTCTTGTGTGAGTGTCAGCCTGTTGTGAGTGAATTTTGCATTCCTTAATGTTTATGAGAGATTAAATCTCCACAATGGCAGATTTTAAAATGCAGGATGTCACTAATTTGGAGGCACTTCAAGAATGGTCAGTGAAATGGCACAGTCGAGAGCAGATAACACAGACTTGTGTAATAGGCTTGCAGCTATAGATGAGGAGTTGGAATTAGCCAAGCAACCTACTCCTTTGTTAGACTAGCCACTGTCAGTTTTATCACGCCTTAAGGGATTTGGCGCCTGATATGTCAAGAAGGATGAGAACAAGTACCCTGAAGGATTTATACCCTGAGGGTCAGATTATCGATGGAGTTTGAAGAAACTGATGTAGTAACAGGAATGCTAATGTCAGATGATGTAGATATGGGAGAATGGGACATATACATAGGCAATGTCACCAATCTCTGTATGGTAGGTGTGGTGTGGTTGGACACAATGAACACAATTGTAGAAATGGTAAGGAAAAACAGGTGTTGAGTGTGAAATGAAATCCCAGGTCTGCCACATGGAGTTCCTGATAAATTTCAGTGCAACTAATATGGGTGCAGAAATGGAATGTCGTAATGTGGGAATAATGAAGGGTAGAAAGCACATGTTTCCATTGGACAGAGGGGTGCGTGTGTCTGTAACATGTATGGACTTCATGGGTCAGATATGATTAAATCCTCCACACTATAATTTATGTGGAGTTGGAGATTATGATGTGGAGTCTTTGGGCTCAGCAATGGTAGATTTTCAGGTTGAGGTGCAGCATTTTGATCTATGCATAGAAATCATGCCCCAGGTAAGTGATGGTTACAGCATGATCTTAGCATTAGACTTTCTGGTAATGTAGCATGCCAAAATCTATCTTCAGAAAAGTGTACTTAAAATTAGGGAAACAGCATTCCATCTAGGGAAGACATCTGCCAATAAAGTATGGAGGCAAGGGGCATCAATGTTAAGGTGTGAACAACTTGGACTGTGGACAACAACACTAAGGATTTATTCAGATGCTATTGTGCCGCAAGGCACTGAGAAGTTGGTCTAGGTAAATGTGAAGCCAGAGTAGCCTGTTAATGCATTGTGCTTGGTAGAACCACTGACTGTAAATGATGTACTAGACACATCATGTTGCTTTGTAACAAGAAGCACTGTACTCATATGGGAGCAATTGGACAGGAAAGTTGTGCCTGTGGATTTAGGTAATTTTGGCACTGATACTAGTGCTTATCAAAGGAATGTTGGTAGCTAACTTGAAAGCTGTAGATGATGTGGGTAGGGCTCAGTCATTGCACAACACAGTAATGTGAAAACCAGCAACAAAACAACATTGTTTAGAAAGTTAGTGCTTCTTAGAAGTATAGATGGATTGCAAATTGAGAAATTCTTGTTTGAATTTGAGGATTTGTTTTTTCCTCAGGGGCCTTTACCAAAATCATCTGTAACACCACATAGCATCCCTACAGGAACTGAGTCACTGATATGTGATAGACCTTACCTCATACTACAATATCTGCAACCAGTATTAGAATAATTCATTGACCAACAGGTAGCAGACAGAATAGCTGTTTAGATGTTTACACATTAGCCTTCCAACATTTTTAACATGCAATTGGCATCATCAGTTGAAGTTATAAGTGTACATGTTCTTTTTAGTTCAATTCAGTTTATTGCTTGTAACACACAATTTTACATGCATGTGCATTTTCAACAAAGCATAAAGTTTTTACAATTACAGTTTTTTTAGTTTACATTATTTCTTATTACATTATAATTCATTATAAATTCAAGTTATAAGAGCATTTTTGGATAAGCCACTGCTTGACTCACTTTTTAAAAGCATGCCCTGTCAATACCTTAACTCCATTTGGTAACAAGTTATTAAAAACAGCTCCTTTGACATAGGGGCTTTTCACTGTTAAAGTTAATCTTCTGTTAACCATATGAAAATCTGTTCTATGCCTTGTTTCATAGTTGTGAATATCCATGTTTCTTTTTGTGATCTTAGTGTCTTCTTTCACTGTCATTATAGTTTCTAGTATATACATGGCATAAACAGTGAGAATATTGTGTCTAATGAATAGGGGTTTGCAAGAAGTTCCTGGCTTCACTTTTGCTATGATCCTCAAGGCTCATTTCTGCATTATGAAAACTCTTTTAATATTAGTTTGGCATGTCCCACCCCACAGTACTATTCCATAAGACAAGAATGGATACACTAATCCATAATATACAGTCCTTAGGATTTCATAATTAAGATATGGTGATAATCTTCTTAATACATATAGACTGGGTGTTATTTCTTTACAGAATCAGCTTGCTGCTTTCATGAAAGTCGAGAATCTATGCATAAACCCAAGAACTTACAAACTGTACAGGTTTTTGGTAGAATTTCATCAATGACAGTATTTTGTCTATTTGGACCACTTGGTTTAAAATGAATAATATTAGTTTTTTCTATGTTTACTTTTAGGTCCTCTTGCCTTTTCAATGAAGTTATGTACATCGTCAACTAGGCTGGGCTCATTGTCTGCATAGCAGACACCTGATGTATCATCAGCATACATAGTAGTCAATTGGCTATTGCCAAGAGAACTTGGGAAATCATTTACATAGTATATTAATACAACTGGACCTAAAATAGAGCCCTGAGGAACATGAAAATGTATATTTCTTATACTTGACCTTCTCCTCTCTAGTATTTCTCCATTCGAGTACAAAATCTCCATGCACTGTTGTCTACCCTTTAAATATGTTTCTAGCAATCGCATGACTTTTCCAGTGACACCACTCTTTGCAATTTTTGATAAGAGCATGTCATGATGTACTCTATCAAAAGCCCTTGAGAGGTCCAGGAATACTCCTGCTGCCTGGGATTTTTCATTTATTTTTTCAAGTATATTATGGACAAATTGTACTGCTGCTGACATGGTACTTTGACCTCTTCTGAAAGAATGCTGGAAATCACTTATTATGTCAGCATTGTTGTTATGCTCCAAGATTTTTTAAAAATATTATCTCTATCAGTGTGCTGAAAGTTGAGATCAGGGCAATGGGTCTGTAGTTCTGTACATGCTTTTTTCCCCCTTTTTGTGTACTGGTTTCACTTCAGACAGTTTCAACTTGTCAGGAAACACACCATCTTTGAGAACACAGTCCATTAGATGAACTAGTGGTTCCATTAGTTCATGTTTACATTTCTTCAATAGGTATGGAGAAATTTCATCTAACCCTGCTCATCTTTTGTTTCTGAGGTTATCAATAAGCTGCAGAATGTCATATGTGCTTACTGTGGGTAGTATACTGCAGTTCTGTTTGTTACATGACTCAAAAGAGTGCTGTATATCTTGTTTCATAGAGACATCGTTTTTCACATTATCTAAGAAGTAATTATTAAAAATATTGCTGAATAGAAGAGGATCAGGGATATCTTCATTGTTCACAGTTAATTGTACATTATTAATTTTAATTTCTGTTTCATTGTTTCTAATTTTCTTTACAACTGACCAGCAAGTCTTTGAAAAGTTATCTGAACCTTGTATCTGTTGGCTGATTCTTTCTGATTTTAATCTCTTGTCTTCTTTGTGGTGCTTATATCTGTACTGCTAGTTAAATAAGTATAGTTTTTAGCACATTTACTGATTGGTGAGTCTCATTAAATAATTTACAATCTAATATATCTCATTACGTACCTAAACAACCATACATAAATACATACAGCATCTCTTCCATTTTATATTATATGCATACTAATTACAGAAGTACACACATGTTCTTCTAGTTCCACATTATGTATGTGGTGTATCTAAATTTTACATGAATGAAAAAGTATATCATGGTTATACAGCTATGATACTCTTATTTACTACAATAAGCATTTTCTCCCTGATTATACCCTTGGTTTTTTTGAAGGTATTTTTTCACTGAATAATATGCCATATTTGTAAACCATATCTCTGATACTACCTTTAAAGGAAAGCACAAGTCCATGGAGTGCAGCTGTTGTGGTTGTACCAAAAAAGTCACCAGATGGGACTATAAGATACAGGTTCTCTTGTGACTACAGACATCTTAACAGCAAAACTGTAACCATTGCTCATCCAATCTTGAACATTACTGAAACTACTGACTATTTGATGCAGCACGTGTACTTCTCTACCTTGGATCTAAGAAGGGGTATTCATAGAGGACCATCAAAAACAGGCTTCTTGGCCCCTGGGGCCATTTTGAGTATTGTAGGATGCCATTTGGGATAAAGAATGCTCTGGCAATCTTTCAGCATTTTCTGGATGGAGTGCAGAGGGGACTAAAACCTTACTAGTTCATGGCATACCTGGGTGATATAATTATTTACGGCAGAAAATTTGTAACATTTGCAAGAGGTTTACAGATGATTACAAGCAGTGAATTTAACATTAAGCATGAAAAAATGTCAGTTTGCATTGGTAAAAGTTACAGGCATAGGGCATGTTTTAGCAGTGAAGGGATTAAGATGGATTTTCAGTTCATACAGGCAGTATGAGAATTTCAAATTCCTATAAAAGCTAACAAGCTACAGTTTTTCCTGGGGTTAGGGAATTATTATGGGAAATTTGTAAGATGGGCATTGAGGTTAAGTGAGTTCAAGTATGAAGTCATTCACAAGTCTGGTAGCAGAAATACAAATGCAGACAGTTTAAGCTGAAAAGTAGAAGTGATACAAACACTGAGTCATAACCTTGCACAATGGCAAGCAGCACAACAGGCTGACGTAGGACACAAAGAGTATGTGTCACAGCTGCAATTCACTATGTGTGATGGAATGTTGTGTAAGACAATGAGGTTGGGGATATGGGTAGTAGTGCCAGTGGAGCTGAAAGGGGAAGTGCTGAAAGAAGCATATGATGTATTGTCAGGACATGGGGGTTGTAGAACAGTGAATAGGTGAGTAGCAGAACGCTACTAGCGAAAGCCGAGGAAAAAAGATCTGGACCAGTATGTGAGAGGTTGAATATAATGCATGAGTTAATACCTTTCCAGAGGTTACCAGAAGCAACAGAACTGTTTAAAATGATTGGGCTGGACCTCCTTCGGCTTTTCAGTGGGGCTCCAGCTGAGAATCAGTTTGTACTGACTCTTATTGATCATTTTTCTAGATATGTGGAAATAATGGTAATCCCTAACCAACAGGCAGAAATGGTAGTGCAGGCATTACTCAAAGCAGGATGCCCAAATTTTGAGTGCCAGAAACTATGATTACAGATTGAGGAACAAACTTTATGTCTGGTTCGTTAAAGCAGCTGAGTATGCCGCTAAAGGTTAGGAAGTTAAGGACAAGTTCACTGCGTCATCGGGTTAATGGTAGGACAGAGAGGGTACATTTGACAATTAGATGGAAGCTGAACCATTATGTGAACTTACTCCATAGCAATTAGGATATGTACAGTGTGTCCCACTCCAACCTCCCTGATTTCAAAGACCAAGGAAAAAAACCACAGTAGATAAGACAATGAAAAATGCACCACATTGTAGAGCATCTCAAAGAATCTATTTATTTATCATCAATACACCTCTACATGTGAACCATTTGTAGTGCAAAGAATATCGAGTCTATATTCAATTTCTTGCCAAGTTCTTTGAAACATTTCCTCTATTATTGTTGCAATCACATTAGTGATGTGATGTCGCAACATACACTCATGCTCATAAATTACGGATAATGCTGATACATGGTGAAACAATGCTCTGGTGGGCAGTTTGTGGGTTTAAATCACCTCGGGTATGACCACGTGGTGCATTTGACCTGCGGTCGTCACACGGTGGCGCTAGCAGCAGTCCACATATGCAGAGGTGTGTTGGTGCATGTCAGAGTACGGTACAGCGAGTAAGTGTGCAAATGTTTTCAGACGTGCTAATGGTGACATTGTGTCAAAAATGGCTCAAAGAACACATGTTGATGATGTTATGAGGGGTAGAATACTAGGGCGACTAGAAACGTGTCCAGGCGCTACAGTATGGGACGTCCACAGTGTAAAACACCACAATAAGACCGATATCTCACCATCAGTGCCCGCAGACGGCCATGGAGTACTGCAGATAGCCTTGCTCGGTGTCTTAACACAGCCACTGGAACAGTTGTCTCCAGCCACAAAGTCTACAGACGACTGAACAGACATGGTTTATTCACCTGGAGACCTGCAAGGTGCATTCCACTGACCCCTGGTCACAGGAGAGCCTGTAAAGCCTGGTATCAAGAGCACAGTACATGGTCATTGGAACAGTGGCCCCAGGTTATGCTCATGGACGAGTCCAGGTATAGTCTGAACAGTGATTCTCGCAGGGTTTTCATCTGGCATGAACCAGGAACCAGATACCAACCTCTTAATGTCCTTGAAAGGGATCTGTATGGAGGTCGTGGTTTTATGGTGTGGGGTGGGATTATGATTGGTGCACGTACACGCCTGCATGTATTTGACAGAGGAACTGTAAAAGGTCACGTGTATCAGGACATCATTCTGCACCAGAATGTCCACCTTTTCATGGGTGCAGTGGGTCCCATGTTCCTCCTGATGGATGATAACACACGGCCTCACCAAGCTGCCATCGTGGAGCAGTACCTTGAAACAGAAGATATCAGGCCTGTTCTCCAGACCTAAACCCCATTGAGCAGGTCTGGGATGCTCTTGGTCAACGTACCACAGCATGTCTTCAAACCCCTATGACAAGTCAAGAGCTCTGACAGGCACTGGTGCAAGAATGGGAGGCTATACTCCAGCAGCTGCTTGACCACCTGATGCAGAGTATGCCAACCCGTTGTGCGGCCTGTGTGCATGTGCATGGTGATCATATCCCATATTGATGTCGGGGTAAATGCACAGGAAACAGTGGTGTTTTGTAGCACATGTGTTTCGGAATGGTTTTCTCAGCTTATCACCAATACTGTGGACTTACAGATCTGTGTCATGTGTGTTCCCTATGTGCCTATGCTATTAGTGCCAGTTTAGTGTAGTGTCATGTTGTGTGGCACCACATTCTGCAATTATCCTTAATTTATGAGAATGAGTGTAGGAATATCATCCAGTTTGGTCACATACACGTGGTCCTTCATGAATCCCCACATGAAGAAATCAAGTGGCATAATGTGGTGGCCAGGCAATGGATCCTCAGCATCCAATCCAACGACTGGGAAATTTCCAATCCAGGAACTTGCGAACAGCCATTGACCAATGTGGTGGAGCTCCATCTTGTTGAAAAATGATGTTTGGTTGCAAGTCTTGTACCTGAGGATACACAAACTGCTACAACATATCCAGATACACTGACCCATTCACTGTTTGCTCTGCAAAGCAGAACAGTCCAACAATCCTGTCGTGCATTAGCCCACACCAGACATTTACTTTAGGGCTATCATGAACATGTTCAATGACAATGTGTGGATTTTGTGAACCCCAAATCTGAACATTATGCCTATTAACCCTTCGTGGTAGATGAAAGGTTGCCTCATCTGAGAATAAACATCTTTCCAGGAAGCTGGCATCCATATCAATATCTGCAGCATATCCGCAGCAAATCGTTGTCAGTGTAGTTTATCATTTGGCATAAGATGTTGCAGAATTTGCACTTTGTAAGCACACATAGGAAGAACCTGGTGAATTACGTGATGCAATGTTGATCGAGGTACATGAAGTTGCCTAGATGCTTGAATAGACTTACATGGGCTTCTGAGAAATGTTTGTCTGATGTCCTCCACTGTCTCTTCTGAAACTCTTTAATGTGCACCGCTAGAATATTTCAGAACACTTCCTGTTGCCAGAAACTTCCCATACCATTCCTTACTTGTTTTCACGCCAGGAGGATCACATTCGTACACATGACAATAATTTCTTTGCACAGTAATCAGTGATTTTGTTTCTGTAAAGCACACTACTGCTTGTGTGCACAGCTGTGGAGTCATCATTTTTACTTCATGCGACTATGCTGCAATCTGGTGATGATACTTGGCACTTCTGATGCAGGAATATAAATTCTTTGAGATGCTCTACAATTTGGTGCATTTTTCATTGTCATATCTACTGTCGTTTTTCTCTCCTGGCTCCTTGAAATCAGGAGGGTTTGGGTTGGACACTCTGTATTTATCTTTCATTGTAAGTGCATATAATTCAAAAGTTCATTTTGCTACATGACTATCACCATATGATCTAGTTTACAGCAGGAACATGCCATCACTGCTTGACAAAATAAGGCCAAGAGTTGGCAAGGATGGGGAGTCCATTAAGGATTTTGATAGAAACAGTGAGGGAAATTTGGAAACTTGATAAGGGAGCAAACACCAGAGCTCTGGAATGCCAACAGCCATTGGGAAAATGTATGGGCAGATTATCGCAGAATAAAGTCAGTCAGTGGGTAATGTTATCACTCTCTTACATTCGGAAAGGTCAGATCAAGAAATCTGTAACTTGATATCAGGGGTCATATGAGGTAGTTGAAATAACATTGCCAATGAACATCAAGTTCAGTTACTGACTCATACAACAATTATTCATGTTGGGCATCTGAAGCCATCTAAAAGAACTTCTGATGCTTTGATGCAAGCACAATCATCCATTGAGGGTAAAGCTATGGGTAGTAGGAAGAAAAGGAAGCACAGGAACCTTGCACATCTCTACAGCAGATTCCATATGGGTTAAGACCAAAGAAGTAAGAGAGAACAGTCGTGTGTTTTGTTAGAATATATATGGGTGAAAGTTAAGCTGATCAACATGTTATTTAGATATTTAGATGCATAAGTGATTACCGTATCATTTGAGGGTGAGGACAGGAGAGACAGAGGGAGAGAGGAGTTTTGTTCATGTTTCATGCAGTGTTAAACTTCTATATTAATTTGCATTTAAGCTAAAAAACAGAAGACTTCTGAAAGGAGGGAGGGAAGTTCCCTGTTCCCAGGTTGCTGCACATCAAAGGAAAGATTAAGCAAGTTCTTATCTTGGCAGTGCTGCCCCTCTTCACCAGGAGTGGAGCAGGGGTGCTGTGTGTACTACCATTGGAAACATGAGTACTTTTTACAAGGAAAGAGAATGCAGTGCTCACAGGCCATCATTGGGCACTCAACCTGACCCAGAATGCTTAGGAAATGCATAAAGAGGTGAGATGTAGCTACGTTGGGAGATGGAATGAAGGACATACTGAAGGAGAGAGTGACTAATGTAGCAAGGAGAAATAAGGCCACCATGGAACGACACACTGCACAGTTAATTGGTTTCGCACAAGAGGTATTGAACAAGACATGGGCACTTGGATGTTAGCAACAGAGGTAACACACCTGGTAAAGATGACACTAAATAGTGTGTACCTGGACCTTGAAGTTATATGGGCATGAGTGGAAGTTTTGGCTAAGGAAATGGCAATAGCAAGATTTCTGCAGTCTTTAGCCAGTAGCTTGTGGGCTTCTCAGGTAGAAGTAACAGATCTGCAGGAAGATGTCTTACATGTTGCACACGGGCAGTTGAGTCCAACTCTGTTAATACCAGATCAGTTCTTGGTGTGCCTGCAGAAACTGCAGAAGGACATGCTGCTGGAATTTGAATGAATAATTGAACCATACAAATCAAATCTACCATCCTATTCAACATAACAGCAGTTAAGATTAGGATGGATCTTGCACAGTTGTATGTATTAATAAGATTTCTAATTAGCAACTAGAGAGCTAGCTTCAAATGTTACACCATACACTCATACATGTTACAGGGGAGAACCTTGAAAAAGTTAGTCCAAGTAAAGACAAAGGATATACTGCTGATTGCAGAAGATGATGGTAGCCGTGAAGTGATGTCACTAACTGAACTCAAACATTGTTATGTGAGAAGGTTACTATCTGCCTGACCCAGATGGTGTATACAGATACTGGGACATGTGACATGCAGATGTACTTAGGTAAATCAGAAGGTCAGGACTGTCCATGTGAGATTCTAGAGCCACAACCCTACTTCCAGCAAATGGGTCCACACTGGGTTTATTCTGCAAACATTACCAAAGATGTAGTAGTTAACTGATGTGGTAACATAGGCTCACAGGAGCTAAATGTTTGAAACTGCATGGGAGTGGAATAATTACTAAAGGGATGGACTGTGATGTAACAGGGCAGACCCTTCCCCTCTCAACTGCTGTTACAGGGGAAACCAAGTTGAACATTCTGCAACCGCACTTTTACCAGCCAGGGAAGCCACTAGTGGTACTTCCAGTGTGAAATCTGACCTATCCGAGAGAAACATTGTATCCTAACCTAATCCTATACTTAAACCAGCCACTACACACATAATATGGACATGTTTCAGTAGAGCAAATTCTTTCACATGTACAGAAATATCGGGAGGAACAGCAGCACACAGCCAAGACCCTAAGTGTCACAGCCACGGGCATGATGTTGGTGGTGACTCTGTTTTGCATAGCCTTTGTCTATCTTAGGCAGAGGGCCAGTTGTCAATGTGATCCTACAGTCCATTTGGTACCACTGGATACTTTATACATAAGAAGCTATCAAAGGTGCAAGAAACTGGGTATAGTAATAAGAGAATTGAGTTGTTGTATATAATTAATTGTGATGCAGAAGACAAGGGAATCTGAGTGTTCTTAAAATGAGCATTGTTGCTTACAGTACAACACATCATAAGGGCGAAATGAGTGGATGTATAAGTAAGTAGTTGTTAAGTGTTTTGGAGGGATTAACACTTAGGAGGTAGCTGAAATGAGAACAGAGGTTTTACGCAGTAGAGTGAGGAGAGATGCATGAACCAATAGGCTAAAATTTGTAGAGGGACTGTGGGGCTTTTGAGCATTGTGCTTAATGTAAGAGGAAAATTGTAAATAATATGTGTCTGTTGTAGGCTGGTCACAGGTTCAGACCCGGATCTGAGTCTTCCAAAGACAGGAGGTATGTAATGTGTTGCTATTTTTGTGCATTACTGGGTGAGAAGCACCCCCACTGCTGCCATATGTGACAGAAGTGGGCAGTCACAGAGGAGCTGACACGTAATTTCACAAGCAAGCCTGTTTGTGATAGCTGGAACTCCAAGTATTTTCAGTTGACACCACATTGGACAACTTGGATGATGATGATGATGATGATGATGATGATGATGATGACAAAACAACATCCAGTCCACAAGTAAAGATCTCTGACATGGCTGGGAATTGAACCTGGGCCCATTGCATGGCAGTCAGACATGTTGCTATGCAGCTAGGGGGTAGACTGTTAATCATTGTAAATATCCTCTGATGCTAGCACACTTATGCACAGTCTGACAGCAACATTGACAACATCACATCCCTGCAAGTCTCTATCATATGATGGGCCAACCAGCGAGCAGCAGACGCCAGTCTGGTCAGCCCTCTCCATGGTTCTAAGTCACACATGTGGACATAATGGATGAGCCCTCCTCAGACTCCTTGACAGCAACCAAATTCCTGTATTTGAGGGCAGTAGTTCACAGCCAGGACTGTACAGCCACCATTCATCCACACCAGGGCAAGCATCTAGTCTGGTACCTGTGGATGCCTACGAGAATTCAGCAGACATTTGCGTTGCTGGCACTGCTCCCTCAGGGCCAAATAGTGCTAACTCAGGCAAGTACCAACAAGTGAGGTAAACAGTGTCGGCAAAGCAGGACATGGACGTCAAATGGCCATCCCACCACCATGACCTTCTGATGTCATCGGCACCACCGGTAGACCACACGTCTGCTTGAGGCATGTCTGGAGCATCACAGCACTACAGCATTGTAGCTTGAGAATAAATAAAATATGTTTTATCTTACATCAGAGTCTTCCTATCCACCTGCCACTCCGTCATCTCTACACCATAATGATCCCACTTGCCCCAGGTTGCTATATTAGGAAACTAGTTGAATTTACAGTACTAAACATTTTCTATGAAAGATGATGTTTCCTTTATGTGATTTAACAGCCACTATAGCAGAGATAGAGATCAGGTAGGTTGTATTTGCTACACAAGTATAAAGTGAACAAACAGTTTAGTAAATTTGAAACTACGATTTGACAGAAAATAGTGGCAAGGGAAACATAGGAAATGATACAGATGGCAATAAGAAAGATCAAAACAAATACACTCCTGGAAATTGAAATAAGAAGACCGTGAATTCATTGTCCCAGGAAGGGGAAACTTTATTGACACATTCCTGGGGTCAGATACATCACATGATCACACTGACAGAACCACAGGCACATAGACACAGGCAACAGAGCATGCACAATGTCGGCACTAGTACAGTGTATATCCACCTTTCGCAGCAATGCAGGCTGCTATTATCCCATGGAAACGATCGTAGAGATGCTGGATGTAGTCCTGTGGAACGGCTTGCCATGCCATTTCCACCTGGCGCCTCAGTTGGACCAGCGTTCGTGCTGGACGTGCAGACCGCGTGAGACGACGCTTCATCCAGTCCCAAACATGCTCAATGGGGGACAGATCCGGAGATCTTGCTGGCCAGGGTAGTTGACTTACACCTTCTAGAGCACGTTGGGTGGCACGGGATACATGCGGACGTGCATTGTCCTGTTGGAACAGCAAGTTCCCTTGCCGGTCTAGCAATGGTAGAACGATGAGTTCGATGACGGTTTGGATGTACCGTGCACTATTCAGTGTCCCCTCGACGATCACCAGTGGTGTACGGCCAGTGTAGGAGATCGCTCCCCACACCATGATGCCGGGTGTTGGCCCTGTGTGCCTCGGTCGTATGCAGTCCTGATTGTGGCGCTCACCTGCACGGTGCCAAACACGCATACGACCATCATTGGCACCAAGGCAGAAGCGACTCTCATCGCTGAAGACGACACGTCTCCATTCGTCCCTCCATTCACGCCTGTCGCGACACCACTGGAGGCGGGCTGCACGATGTTGGGGCATGAGCGGAAGACGGCCTAACGGTGTGCGGGACCGTAGCCCAGCTTCATGGAGACGGTTGCGAATGGTCCTCGCCGATACCCCAGGAGCAACAGTGTCCCTAATTTGCTGGGAAGTGGCGGTGCGGTCCCCTACGGCACTGCATAGGATCCTACGGTCTTGGCGTGCATCCGTGCGTCGCTGCGGTCCGGTCCCAGGTCGACGGGCACGTGCACCTTCCGCCGACCACTGGCGACAACATCGATGTACTGTGGAGACCTCACGCCCCACGTGTTGAGCAATTCGGCGGTACGTCCACCCGGCCTCCCGCATGCCCACTATACGCCCTCGCTCAAAGTCCGTCAGCTGCACATACGGTTCACGTCCACGCTGTCGCGGCATGCTACCAGTGTTAAAGACTGCGATGGAGCTCCGTATGCCACGGCAAACTGGCTGACACTGACGGCGGCGGTGCACAAATGCTGCGCAGCTAGCGCCATTCGACGGCCAACACCGCGGTTCCTGGTGTGTCCGCTGTGCCGGGCGTGTGATCATTGCTTGTACAGCCCTCTCGCAGTGTCCGGAGCAAGTATGGTGGGTCTGACACACCGGTGTCAATGTGTTCTTTTTTCCATTTCCAGGAGTGTAGGAAACACAAGGCAGCAACAAAAAAGTTGGCCAGCATGAGGTATAGGACAGCAGGTGCCAAGTGCTGATATAAATATGGTAAAAAGAATGTCCTGATGGAATGTAAATATTTAAAGACTACAGGTAACAAATCACCAAATAGCAGAGGTGCTGAGTCATCAAAAGACTGAAAACTTTGCTGGCTTTCAGACAAATCCTTTATGGAACTGTGCAGTACACATACAGTGACCTGTGCATTGTAGCTTGATTCACTGTTCACCGTCAGAGCAATTTAGCCATTTTGTGTGTGTGTGTGTGTGTGTGTGTGTGTGTGTGTGTGTGTGTGTGTGTGTGTGTGTGTGTGTGTGCGCGCGCGCACAATATCTGATCAAAACTATCCAGACACCTATTACTGGACGTCAATATGGTATGTGTCCACCCTCTACCTTTACCTTTACCTCTACATTTACAAAATCTGCTGGGATCAATATCAGGGTGTCAGAGTGTCTGTGGAGCAATGGCAGCCCATTCTTTCTCAAGGATCAAGAAGGTAGTGGTGTTATATGCTGAGGACTGGAGGGAAGTCACCATTCTAACTCATTCCAGAGGCATTCCATTCGATTCAGGTCAGGACTCTGGGCAGGCCACTCCATTTCAGGAATTTTATTGTCCACAAACCGTTGCCTCAGAGATGCTGCTTTACAACAGGGTGCATTGCCATGCTGATACAAACTATCAATATTATGAGAAGGAAAGTTGCTACTCACCATATAGTGGAGAGGCTGAATCGCAGATAGGCAAAACAAAAAGAGTCTCGCGATTATAGCTTTCGGCCGTTATGACCTTCATCAACAATACACAGACATACAGACGCGCGTGCGTAACACACACACACACACACACACACACACACACACACACACACACACACACACACACACATGCACACACACACCTGCAGTCTCAGGTAATGGAAACCACACTTGATGAAGGCCTTACTGGCTGAGAGCTGTAACTGTGAGAATCTTTTTGTTGTGCCTATCTGTGATTCAGCATCTCTGATATATGGTGAGTACCAGCATGCACTCACACACGCAAATGCAACTCACACACAAAACTGCAGTCTCAGGTAACTGAAACCACACTTGACGAAGGCCTTAATGGCTGAGAGCTGTAATTGTGAGAATCTTTTTGTTGTGCCTACAGAAGAATGCTGAAGATTAGATGGGTAGATCACATAACTAATGACGAGGTATTGAATAGGATTGGGGAGAAGATGAGTTTGTGGCACAACTTGACAAGAAGAAGGGACCGGTTGGTAGGACATGTTCTGAGGCATCAAGGGATCACAAATTTAGCATTGGAGGGCAGCGTGGAGGGTAAAAATCATAGAGGGCGACCAAGAGATGAATACACTAAACAGATTCAGAAGGATGTAGGTTGCAGTAAGTACTGGGAGATGAAGAAGCTTGCACAGGATAGAGTAGCATGGAGAGCTGCATCAAACCAGTCTCAGGACTGAAGACAACAACAACAACAACAACAACAACAATAACATCTGCAACTCAGCATCTCTGATATATGGTGAGTAGCAACTTTCCTTCTTATAATATTGTTACATTCCATCCTGGATTTTCCACTGTTTGATACAAACTATCATCATACCCACACTGCTCTTCTACTGTACACAGTACACATTGCTGTAAAATGTGTTCATATTCTTCCACATTTAGTATTTTCTTAAGCATAATAAAGGGCCATATCCTGACCATGAAGAACCCCTGGATACCATAGCACCATCACCTCCTTACTTCACTGTTGGTCCTATATGTGACAGCAGATATCATTCTCCAGGCATTTGTCAAATTCAAACTCTTCCTTTGGATTGTGATAAGTTATAATGACAGTGCTGGAATGAAATTTTCAGTGGAATGTACCCTGATATGAAACTTCCTGGCACTTTAAACTGCTTGTCGGACTAAGATTCAAACTCAGGACCTTTGCCTTTGATGGTGTAGTGCTCCACTGACAGAGCTACCCAATCACGACTCACAACCTGTCCTCACAGTTTTACTTCCACCAGTACCTCATCGCCTACTTTCTGTGCATCACAGGTGGTCTCCCACGAAACTTGCTAGACTAGCAGTCCTGGGAGAGAGGATATGGAGGCATAGCTTAGCCACAGCCTAGGCGATGTTTCCAAAATGAAATTTTCAGTCTGCAGTGGAGTGTGAGTTGACATGAAACTTCCCAGCAGATTAAAACTGTGTGCAGTAGACCTTCTGCAGAGTTTGGAAAGTCAGAAATGAAGTACTGGCGGAAGTAAAGCTGTGAGGGTGGGCCACGAGTCATGCTTGGGTATCTGTCAGTAGAGCACTTGCCCGTGAAAGGCAAAGGTCACGAGTTCCAGTCTCAGTTCAGCAAACAGTTTTAATCTGCCAGGATGATTTACAGTGACAGTGGTTCATCACTCCAAATCATTTGTTTCCGGTCATCCATTGTCCAGTGATGTTGCTCTTTTACACCACCTCAAGTTTCACCCAGCAGTCACTACAGAGATGTATGGCTTATAAAGAGCTCCATTCTTTTTAACTTCCTGTACACCACCATTGTGCTGGATGGACTGCTGATAACATTCTGAGACTCACAAGTGATCCTTGCCCTGATTTCATGCCATTTTTACAACCAGCCTCCACGATGGTTGATGATCTCTGTCTGGCACTACATGATGTCTGCATGGTCTTGGTTTAGCTGTGGCTGTTCCTTCACAATCAACTAGCAACAATCAACTTGGACAGCTTTAGGATGATTGAAATGTCCCTGATGGGTTTGTTAATCAGATGACGTTCAGTGAGTATTCCACATTCAAAATTACTGACCTCTCCTAAAAGACTCATTACTGCTTCTCTATTCACAACACAATACACCTTGCCTTCTTTTGTACTGTATGGTCTCCTGTTGTAATATCTATTCATCAGTTACACATACAAAGGAATGTCTGGATACTGTCGATCAGAAACTGTATATGCTTATGAGAGAGAGTACTGGAAAGTAATGACTCTGAATTTTTCATTCTCTTCTCAAGATTGGTTGATATATTACATCTGATGCATATTACTCAGTCAACTTTCCCACTTCACTGACTCAAATTGCAACCACCTGTCACTAGAGGGCTTCAAACTGTGCAAACTCTTTGCTACTAGAGGGTTCTAAATTGTAGTGTGTAATATGGCAGCATGTAACCTAGCTATGCTGGTGTACTACAAGACCATCAGAAAACTAAAAGCACACATTTGAAGAGTTTGTCCACACATGGAGCACTCTCTCCTTCAGCATGACAACATCAAACCACACAAGAGTGCTGTGACATCTGCGACAATCTGACACCTCAGGTTCACTGTCATCGATCATCTTCCATACAGTCACAAATTGGCCCCATCCAGTTTTCATCTTTTTCCAGAAGAGTACCAACAATGTGGGAAAACATAGATTGCTACTTACCATAAAGAAGGCACATTAAGTTGCAGACAGGCACGATTAAGGAAAACACTTGCGTAAAGCTTTTGGCCCCATCCAAAACCTTTATGTAAGTGTCCTTTAATGATGCCTATCTGCAACTTAACATGTCTTGTTTATAGCAAGTAGCAGTCTATTTTTCCCTACGTTATTGATAGTCCTACCTGGAGTTTCCATTGTAGAAAACTTACCACATCTTTAACAACTTCATTTTGATAGTGATTGAGTGGTGCAAGCAGACATGAGGCTGTAGTTGGACCAACTAAGTCAAACATTCTACAGTGACAGTATCAATAAGTGGCCTCTCGTTTGGAGAAATGTGTTCCTCACTAGAGTGACTATGTTGAGTAATAAATATGTGGACATGAAGCATAAAGACTTAGAACACTAATTAAGTTTGTTTTATTTAAAAATGTTTAAGAGTTTTCACATAAAAATTTCTGAGGTATTACTTTGCAGCACGCCCTCATATGTATTACTCTATAGCTCTGTAAAATGATTCACCTGAGAGCTCTTTAAAGACACAGAACAGAAGAAATAGAAATTAAGACTGTCACTACAATTTAAGGACCTTTCTATTATGTACAATAATACTGAATATTTTCTATCATTATTTCGCTCTGAAGTGGGCATGCTCATTTCATTAAGATTGTGCAGAGTATTTCTGTTTATTAGTGTCTATAATGTTACAAAGCTTTGTCAATATTTGTCATTCTTTTCTCATAACAGTTTGTCCTGCCTTGAAAGACCCCTTCCCAGGATGGGTGGATACCCATAATGGACCTATGGGATTATTAATTGGAGCTTCCTCGGGAATCCTGCGGTCATTGCGAGGTGACGGTAACATGCATACTGATCTTCTGCCAGTGGACTTTGTTGCCAATTCTCTGATAGCAGCTGCATGGGACACAGCTGTCAACAAGTATGTATTGTTCTGATATTGCACATAGTGTGCACTGCCCAATTTAATGATCAGTTGTCTGCAAAAGGCAACAATCTAAGACATAGTTTTGAATGGTTATTCTTTACTTTCTTTCAGACTGTGTTATTGTTATTACTTTCCTTTCACAGATGTTAAGTCTGGTTAAAAATGGAAAGTGACGCGGACCTCGATCAAGCGTGACTTCCTTTTAACTGTACGGTATATGTTACATTGCATTTAGGAACTTTCGATTAATTGAACATGTATCAATAATTACAGATTTCTGTAGTTGTATATATATGTTTGGATGTAGCTGTATTGTGTTGATGTACTGGTGGATATTGTGTGATATGAATCCTGTAGTTGATAGTATAATTGGTATAATGTCAACTTTATCCTGATGCCACATGTCCTTGACTTCCTCAGCCAGTTGGATGTATTTTTCAATTTTTTCTCCTGTTTTCTTCTGTATATTTGTTGTATTGGGTAGGGATATTTCGATTAGTTGTGTTAATTTCTTCTTTTTATTGGTAAGTATGATGTCAGGTTGTTATTATTATTATTCTTTACTTTCTCAGACGTTAAGTCTGGTTAAAAATGGAAAGTGATGCGGACCTTGATCAAGCGTCACTTCCTTTTAACTGTATGGTATGTGTTATATTGGATTTAGGAACTTTCGGGTAATTGAACATGTATCAATAATTACTGATTTCTGTAGTTGTATATATAAGTTTGGATGTAGCTGCATTGCATTGATGTACTGGTGGATATTGTGTGGTATGACTCCTGTAGTTGATAGTATAATTGGTATAATGTCAACTTTATCCTGATGCCACATATCCTTGACTTCCTCAGCCAGTTGGATGTATTTTTCAATTTTTTCTCCTGTTTTCTTCTGTATATTTGTTGTATTGGGTATGGATATTTCGATTAGTTATGTTAATTTCTTCTTTTTATTGGTGAGTATGATGTCAGGTTTGTTATGTGGTGGTGTTTTATCTGTTATAATGGTTCTGTTCCAGTATAATTTGTATTCACCATTCTCCAGTACATTTTGTGGTGCATACTTGTATGTGGGAACGTGTTGTTTTATAAGTTTATGTTGTAAGGCAAGCTGTTGATGTATTATTTTTGCTACATTGTCATGTCTTCTGGGGTATTCTGTATTTGCTAGTATTGTACATCCGCTTGTGATGTGATCTACTGTTTCTATTTGTTGTTTGCAAAGTCGGCATTTATCTGTTGTGGTATTGGGATCTTTAATAATATGCTTGCTGTAATATCTGGTGTTTATTGTTTTATCCTGTATTGCAATCATGAATCCTTCCGTCTCACTGTATATATTGCCTTTTCTTAGCCATGTGTTGGATGCGTCTTGATCGATGTGTGGCTGTGTTAGATGATACGGGTGCTTGCCATGTAGTGTTTTCTTTTTCCAATTTATTTTCTTCATGTCTGTTGATGTTATGTGGTCTAAGGGGTTGTAGAAGAGGTTATGAAATTGCAATGGTGTAGCCGATGTATTTATATGAGTGATTACTTTGTGTATTTTGCTAGTTTCTGCTCGTTCTATAAAGAATTTTCTTAAATTGTCTACCTGTCCATAATGCAGGTTTTTTATGTCAATAAATCCCCTTCCTCCTTCCTTTCTGCTTAATGTGAATCTTTCTGTTGCTGAATGTATGTGATGTATTCTATATTTGTGGCATTGTGATCGTGTAAGTGTATTGAGTGCTTCTAGGTCTGTGTTACTCCATTTCACTACTCCAAATGAGTAGGTCAATATTGGTATAGCATATGTATTCATAGCTTTTGTCTTGTTTCTTGCTGTCAATTCTGTTTTCAGTATTTTTGTTAGTCTTTGCCTATATTTTTCTTTTAGTTCTTCTTTAATATTTGTATTATCTATTCCTATTTTTTGTCTGTATCCTAGATACTTATAGGCATCTGTTTTTTCCATCGCTTCTATGCAGTCGCTTTGGTTATCCAGTATGTAATCTTCTTGTTTAGTGTGTTTTCCCTTGACTATGCTATTTTTCTTACATTTGTCTGTTCCAAAAGCCATATTTATATCATTGCTGAATACTTCTGTTATCTTTAGTAATTGGTTGAGTTGTTGATTTGTTGCTGCCAGTAGTTTTAGATCATCCATGTATAGCAAATGTGTGATTTTGTGTGGGTATGTTCCAGTAATATTGTATCCATAATTTGTATTATTTAGCATGTTGGATAGTGGGTTCAGGGCAAGGCAGAACCACATAGGACTTAATGAGTCTCCTTGGTATATTCTACGCTTAATCTGTATTGGCTGTGATGTGATATTATTTGAATTTGTTTGGATATTAAGTGTGGTTTTCCAATTTTTCATTACTATGTTTAGGAACTGTATCAATTTAGGATCTACTTTGTATATTTCCAATATTTGTAGTAACCATGAGTGGGGTACACTATCAAAAGCTTTTTGGTAATCAATGTATGCATAGTGTAGTGACCTTTGCTTAGTTTTAGCTTGATATGTCACCTCTGTATCTATTATCAGTTGCTCTTTACATCCTCGTGCTCCTTTGCAACAGCCTTTTTGTTCTTCATTGACAATTTTGTTCTGTGTTGTATGTGTCATTAATTTCTGTGTAATGACTGAAGTTAATATTTTGTATATTGTTGGTAGGCATGTTATGGGGTGATATTTTGCTGGGTTTGCTGTGTCTGCTTGATCTTTAGGTTTCAGATACGTTATTCCATGTGTAAGTGTATCAGGGAATGTGTATGGGTCTGCAATGTAACTGTTAAATAATTTAGTTAGATGTGAATGTGTTGAGGTGAACTTCTTTAGCCAGAAATTTGCTATTTTATCTTTTCCAGGGGCTTTCCAATTGTGAGTAGAATTAATTGCTTGGGTGACTTCATGTTGCAAAATTATCACTTCAGGCATTTGTGGTATCATCTTGTATGTGTCTGTTTCTGCTTGTATCCACCGTGCATGCCTGTTATGATGTACCGGGTTTGACCATATGCTGCTCCAGAAGTGTTCCATGTCTGTTATGTTTGGTGGATTGTCTATTTTTATGTGTGTGTTATCTATTGTTTGGTAAAATTTCTTTTGGTTTGTGTTGAATGTTTGGTTTTGTTTCCTTCTATTTTCACTTTTTTTGTATCTTCTAAGTCATTTGGCCAAAGCTTGTAATTTCTGCTTCTTTTCATCTAATTGCTCTATTGCTTCTTGTTGTGAGATTTTGCCTAACCTTTTTCCTTTTTTGTCTGATATTTCATTTCTTATAAATTGTGTTAGCTGTTCGATGTCTTTTCTCAGTTTTTCTATTCTGATCTGTAGCCTGTGTTGCCATGCTGGTTTTGTGGGTTTCTTCTGTGTGTTGGTTGGTTCTGATCTCTGCCTAGTGTGTACATTTAATGTAGTGAGTGCTCCTACATAAACCAGTAGTTGTAACTCTTCCATAGTTGTGTATTCATTTATTTTGTTGTGTATGATTGTGTTGATAGTTTTTATTGTTGTTTCGACTTGTGGGCTATTTGGTGGTCTATGCAAGAATGGTCTAATGTCTGTATTTGTGTCTTTGTATTCTATATATGTCAACTGAAATTTTTCTTCTATATCTAACATGTGTGTCACTTCATGTTCTATTTGTGCTTGTGCTGGTGATTGTCTTAAGATTTCGTTTTCCTCTGACTGTTTAATTGATGCGTGTTGTTCTTTGTTTGTTTGCTCTGGGATGTTTGAGTCAATTACTGTATTTTCTTCTTCTTCTAATTGCACATTATTTTGTTCCAGTATTTGTTGTACTTGTTGTTTGATGTTTTCTAATTCTGACTGGGGTATCCTGTTATTTTTTATTATTACACGAATCTGATCAGCTAGACATTGTTCTGTTAAAAATTTTAATTCTGGGTATCTGGTAATAAATGTTGTGTATACTTGTGATCTGTATCCAGTTGTGTTGGTTCCTAGGTTTGTTGCTTGGTAATAACAGAACATGAGGTGTCGATTAACTTCATCTGACCATCTCATCCTCTGTCTTTGTTTTCCTTCTAGGGTGGTTGCAGGAAGCATATCCTGCAAAACACCTCTATTTGGATTTAAATCATTTTCCAGTTGGCTAGCAGTGTCATTACCATTGTGGGCGGGCATAGGGTTCAAGCGTCGTCCCCGACCATGACGGCGCTTGTCCGAGGCTTCTTTAGTTCTGTCCTGAACCAAGTAATCACACTAAACGGGGGGTTAGTCCTATTAGTGGTTTGTTCTTTTCGTCGCCTTTTACGACTGGCAGAACATACCGGAGGCCTATTCTTTTCCCGGGCCTCCACGGGGGATTTCCCGTTATTATTGTTATTATTATTATTATTATTATTATTATTATCTTCTTCTTCATCATCATTATCATTACCACTGCCCAGTGCAAGACTGGATGTGGTATTGTGGACATGTAATGTGGTAACAAAAATATATATGTGGAACACAGAGAAATGAGAAATCATTCTAGTGATGATATGGGTTGCAAATGGGAAAATACACTGACATAAGTGATTTTTGCAAAGGTCAATTATAATGGCTTGGTGCATGGGCAGGCATCTCAGAAATGGCCAACCTGGTTGACTGTTTGTCTGATGCTGTCGTTAGAACATTGGACTCGCATTTGGGAGAACCATCCATGTCTCTAATCTGCATCCAGCCATCTGAGTTCCCACAGTCATTCCAGTCAAATACTGGGATTGTTCCTTTGACAGGGCCTGGCCAGTTTCCTTCTCCATCCTTGAAACAGTACAAGCTTATGCTCCATCTCTAATGATGTGGACATTGATGGGATATTAAATCCCAGTCTTCCTCACTTCCCGTTTTCCTATGTTGACCCAATAGCATCATCAATTATGACTGCAGCATGCACAGGCTGACTCAGACTGGACCAGGAATCAATGAAAATTGTGTCACCTGGGATGATTACTCAAGTTTCTTGCTACATTAGGTACACAGTTGTGTCCTGTTATGCTGTCATCCAGGTGAACGCCTGCTAAAATGTGCACCACGCCACAGACACAGTCCACTGGGAGCAAGTATAATGCTGTGGGGGCATTCATGTGGGCTTCCCGGGAATCTGTGGTAGTAATTGAAGGCACCTAGACAGCTATTGACTATGTGAACATTATGGTGGGCCACCTGCATCTCTTTGTGCTTCATGTCTTCCCAGCTGGTGGCAGCATGTTTTAGCATGATTACTGTCTGCGTCACAAGACCACAATTGTGCTGCAGTGGTTTGAAGAGCATGAGAGTGAACTCACTCTAATATCTTGGCTACCATATTTGCCTTATTTAAACCTGGTAAAAACATACTGGGATGCTATTTGGCACCAGCTACATGCCCACAAATCTTGGCTTGTAATTGCATCACCTGTGCACAGATGTCTAGCCCCACACACCTCTGATCCCATGGCATGCAGACTCACTTGTGTATTGTATTCCAGAGGAGGATCAACATGCTGTTAAGCAGATGGTAATGATTTTTTGGCTCATCAGTGAATGTAGCTTATTTACTTGTTTCCAGTGATAAGTCTTCCATCACGCCATTTTGTATCTATCCTTATTCAAAATACTGTGATAAAAGATTTATTTAACTGAATGAGGTTAATAGTATGATCAACCGAAGTGTGTGATAAAAAGTGAATCTTGAATTCCTGAAACTGCAATTACCTTCCTCTAAGTTACAGAAAGAAAGAGACACATATATAAGGAGAAATAGACCAGAGACAGGCATTACCAACAGCAATCTACAACATGCATGTAAAACTGAACAGATCAAATAAGCACAAAAGCCAGTCTGTGAGATATGAAGGCTAGAGCTTGATTGTCTTATCAGACGACATTTATGATTCCAGAATATGAAAAGTAATGAGTAGTATTATTTTTATCATTCACTCACAGCTAATAAAAGGAAAATACAGGATATAGAGTATTAATACATTCATCTGATGCACAACATTTGCGGCAATTACCAAAAATTGGTCTGCATAACAACATGATATGTGGTCATCTAACCAGAAAACGTTTTTTGGACATGGTAATGGCTCTGGAAGCTATCCTATTATTAAGTCACAATAATTAGAAAAGAATTTATGTGCAAAATGGTGTCAAAATGCACAGGTAATCATTTTAAGTATACAAACAAGGGGTCTCTCCCTCATAGTTGGTGCAACAGACAACACCAAAGTGCATTTGCTTTGCCTGGAGTGAACATCACTATATATTGTAATTACTGCAGTAAATACTCAAAGTGGGCACCACTGGCTTGACAGCATAACTCAAGCCATCGAACCACAGAATGATGGATATTGGGTAATGTTTCATTGGCTTGATCTCGGACATCTCCTGCAGCAACAACAATTCAAGCTATGTGTTCTTCCATAGTGTTTACAGGAATTTGCTATAAAAGAGCCCTCGCATGGCTCCAAAGATAAAAATCAGCTGGTATGAGGTCTGAGGATCTTGCAGGCCAGTGAAAAGGTCTATTATGTCCAGTTCAGTGTCAAGGATATTGTCTGTCCAAGCATCTTCTCACTCATCTTCTAATAATTTCCGGGTATGCAGCCGGATCCCGTCGACATTCTGCCACTATATTTCGGCCCAGAGACGTCCGGCCATCATCAGGTGAGTACACAACTACTGAAGAGCCCAGGGGCAGTCGCGGTATTTATGCCGAATCTCGCGCATGTGAAATGTACTGGCATCCTACAGCGCATGCGTCAGGTGTTGACATGCGCAGCATAGCTGAGTTGTACGTGCTGCCCTCGGTGGTGGAAATAAAGGTTCATCTAGTCATTGAGTATCGAATTTTATCCCCGGTTTCCGGTTTTTGGGATTCCGTAATCAAGGAATCAGTGGAAATACGTCTTGCCAATAATCTTATAAATCGTGACAACGGCTTTCAGCTGGATAACAATTGGAATCCTGTTATTAAAATTATACAATCACAACGGAATCGACAGTGTCATTCGATACTCAATGACTAGATGAACCTTTATTTCCACCACCGAGGGCAGCACGTACAAATCGGCTATGCTGCGCATGTCAACACCTGACGCATGCGCTGTAGGATGCCAGTACATTTCACATGCGCGAGATTCGGCATAAATACCGCGACTGCCCCTGGGCTCTTCAGTAGTTGTGTACTCACCTGATGATGGCCGGACGTCTCTGGGCCGAAATATCGTGGCAGAAAGTTGACGGGATCCGGCTGCATACCCGGAAATTATTAGAAGAAGAAATACGCCGGGAAAATTTCAGAAGTCACATCTTCTCACTCAATTTGTGAAATGGGAAGGCACCCCATGATACTGGAAGCACATTTGTCTTCTGGTTTGAAGTGGCACATCTTCATGAAGACCAGGAAGAACATGTTTCAGAAATACACAGTAAACACAACCAGTGGAAGAGTGGTGTGGAAGAATGTAAGACTGCACTACTTGATTGTGAATAATTGCAGCCCAAACATTAACTGAAAATCATTCCTTAAAAAGTTGAACAGCCATACCTCAATGATTTTCACAAGACCATCCATGAGAGTTGCGACTGTTGAACACTCACTCATGGGTGAAAGTCAGTTCATCAGTCCACAGAACAGTGTTTGCATGGTCAGGAGTTAGCATTCTTTGCTGTAAAAACCATATGACAAAGCCATTCTGAATTGGAAAATCAGTGGGTAGACGGTCCTGTACCTTATACAACTTGTAGGGATGACAATGATCATCACACAGAGTTCTCCAAACACTGCTAGAATTAGGATTTGCAGCACGGGCAATGGAGCGTATGCTATCTGAAATGAAATACTGTTGTCGAATATTTGTAGAACTCATTCCTCGAAAATTTGATTATGTACACTCTGTGATCACCTCAAGCATGGAAATCTCCCTGTAATGTGCCTCTTTGATGGAGATGATGACCGAGAGGAGAGAGAGAGAGAGAGAGAGAGAGAGAGAGAGAGAGAGAGAGAGAGAGAGAGAGAGAGAGAGAGAGAGAGAATTAAACTTACGGATATGTACCACCAGTTATCACATTGCCAGTCAGACTTGTAAAGGATGAGCCAGACAATAGGAGATTTTACTTTATTATATGAGCCTCCAACTAGTAACTTCATTACCCCATTACGGCCAAGCCACGGCCGGCAGTGTTAGCTGCCTGTAAATTCTTTCGTCCCACGGTCTAGTAACAGGAAGTCAGCACCGAGAAAGGGCACCTTGTTCACGCGCCTCTCTCGTGTGCTGACGAGGTAACGCCGTCCCAGGCGTTGCTTAGCAGGCAACGCTCTGGAAAGTTCCATGCCGCCCGCACGGTTTTCTCGGTCCTGACCAATCAGGGCGGAGGAAGCCGCGTGGTGCGTCGAACATACCCGGCCGCCCGTCGCCGGGCTCGCTCTCTTGTATTCTTGCTCACCCGTGAGGCGGATGCGCGCCCTGTAGCATTGAACATCTCCCGCTTCTCCCGGTGCTGCGGCACTGTGGACTTAGTTTTGGCAGACAACCACTTTCGGTAGCTTCGCGAACAATGTTCGCCAAATTGCAAGCTCTGGCTCACCCTCACCTCCCTAGGCCTATGTAGCCCATTTCATCATGCTTTAGCCAATAAATGGCCTTTCTCTAAAAATTACACTATTATTCCATAACGCCCACCGCCTGCCCATACCCGCCATCCTGTACAATTATTACGTTCCAAGATTATCGCCCAGTGTCACGATAGCCTGCAGGCATGTCATAACGGCCTTCGAGCCACAAACTGCCGAATAGCCGCCCATTATTTCTGGACAGGAAGACGGAAAGACGTGCAAAAGTATATACAAAATTGTCTACCTTGTGTTAAGAGGTCCTTACCACCTCGAACGAAAGTGCCTTTACAGCAGGTACCAGAAGCCACTTATCCCTGGGCAGTAGTAGCAGCAGATATTGTCGGTCCTTTCCCTGTGAGCCCCCAAAATAATCGGTATATTCTGTCCCTTATAGATCATTTCTCTAGGTTCTTGATTCTCATTCCTATACCAGATATGTCCGCTGAAACAGTAGCGCGTGCTTTTGTCACCCATTTGGTGTTACCATATGGAAGCCCTGAAGCTGTACTCACAGACCAGGGTACGAATTTCATGTCTGCGGTATTTACCGAAGTTTGTCGGTTATTGCGAATTAAAAAGTGGCGAACGACACCGTTCCACCCAAAAGCAAACGGTCGCCTGGAACGAGTCCACCGCACCGTTATGCGCATGCTGTCTTACTATGTTAATAAACATCACTCTGACTGGGATAAGTATGTTCAATACATTACGTCAGCTTATAACAGCCGTGTCCATGAAGCTACAGGGTACTCACCTTATGAAGCAGTATATGGCCGCCCTATGAATTCGCCTTTTGAAATTGACAAACTGCCCCCTGGAATTAAATCCAAAGATGTGAAAGGTCTAGCTCGACGTCTAAAATCCATTTGGAAAAAAGTAAGAGGGAACAATGCCCGAGCCACCGCCCAACAGCTAAAGAGAAGTAATCAAAAAGCAAAAATGCCTGAGTACAAGGTAGGAGACCTAGTTATGTTGAGCAATCCAGTAGTAAAAAAGGGAAGAACCAAAAAGTTTACACCTACTTATGAAGGACCGTACCGTATCATCCGGCTTACTTCACCGGTAAATGCGGAAATTCAGTTAGCGGAACGCACAGTGATCGTTCATTTTGACAGATTGAAACTGTATAAAGGACCCGAGCCACCCCCACCTAACAGTGAAACCGGGCCTATTACGCCAGTAGTTCCACCCAAAAAAGCAAGAAAGAAGGTAATACAACCGCCTAGACAGCAACGTAGATATGCTCTAAGGTCAAACCCCTATGATTTGCGTTCCTGAAAGTAGGTCTGGAATGGTATGTAAACAGTTGGCAAAGTCCTGCATGCAGCAAGAGAATTAATTGACGGAAAACACCGTAGTTACTATACATTTAATTAAATTGTGCATGTCAGTTATAAGTAGACATAAGAACTGGCAACTGTTGGTAACTGGTAATAGAATTTATGACGTCACATGTTAATGGAAGTGACTGAAGTTATGTGATCATTTTGTCTTGTCATTTAACGTCTCCAGTCATGTTATCGTAGCAGTCGAGAATTAAAACCACAAACATTCTTTAATCATGGAATTAAGGGGAAAGTTGTCCTTGTCAAAAGAACACGTAGAGAAAGAATTTACAGGCAGCTAACACTGCCGGCCGTGGCTTGGCCGTAATGGGGTAATGAAGTTACTAGTTGGAGGCTCATATAATAAAGTAAAATCTCCTATTGTCTGGCTCATCCTTTACAGACTGATGACTTTTTGAGGTAAATATGCATCAGAGACCCCATATTCATTTACTTAAATGATTGCCTATGTCCAGCCTATTATCCCACAAATCTTCTGTACTTATTTCTGAAAAACCTGGTATCTGTAAGAACAAAGCAAAAATGTTCTCTAACATTATTATTTATTATTCATGGACATTTGGTATAAATGACTTATTCCACTAACTGTACCAGATAGTAGTTATAAATAGATGTCTCTGACTATCAAACTTGGTAAATTTGTGGCAATGGCTTAAAGTACAGAGGTTTAAAAGATAAAGTCAATTACAGATTACCTGTACTCATATCTAATACGAAAATGTGTGAACAATATTGGTTAGTGCTAGTAAACCTGCTAAATTTAAGACAACAAATGTGTCCACTAATCCACAAATCACAAACATATATCATGAATCTCTTTACAGTGTATAGTTTCTATTCATCAAAAGCATCCATTTACGAAATACAGTAAGAGAAACTTGTAAAACAGATGTATTCTCTGCATAAGTATTATAATGAAACATTTGACTGAATTAGTGTCCTTTACAACGGTTGACTCAACTAAATCACTTATTTATTTGACTGAACTAGTGTCCTGTACAATGGTTGCTTTAAAATATAATGATCAAAACCAAAGAACAAATATGAGCACATCTCCAAAAAGCAGGAGCTTTGTGTTGACAGAACTGAAGTTACATGCAAGCACATGAAGCTTTTTCAACATTCCCACTATTTTAGTGACAGGTTTTGCCCTTTTACAATGCCAAATTTTGAATGCAAAGGAACA
Organism: Schistocerca piceifrons; assembly: GCF_021461385.2. Classification (NCBI taxonomy): domain Eukaryota; kingdom Metazoa; phylum Arthropoda; class Insecta; order Orthoptera; family Acrididae; genus Schistocerca; species Schistocerca piceifrons. The sequence continues at coordinate 18,976,872 of NC_060145.1, forward strand.
AATAAATTCTTGTGATATAAGGTCACCTGTATAAACAGCATCAGTATAACCAACTACCTACATTTGGGGTACTCTATACATTAACCTTTTATTTTGATCAGTTGATGGAAAATTATCTTTACCATTTACTAATTTGCATTATCATCATCATTCAAAAACTTGCTCACACTTTTCACTGCAAACAAAATATCTGGTTGCATGACAACGGAAAAAACCAGAGTGATTCAATTTTTGCACAGTACGGTATTCTATCAACCTCAGATACTTTGTTAGTGGGTAATAAACTGACATGAGGATTGAGGATTGGCTGGAACATTCAAACAATTTACATGGATCATTCTGAACTTCTCAATTATTCTTCTCATGTACTCACATTGATGTATTAACATCTTCTTTCTTGCACAGTCTCCTCAATTTCCATGCCAACTAAACAATGACTATCTCAGATTCTAATACAAAATGATCCTTTTAGTGATGTGACAACCAATTTTACTAATCATTTTCCTGTACTTTGAGGTTGTAAGTCACTCATCTACAAATAACTCTAATGAAACAACTTCACTCCTGATTGTGGCACAGAATAAGCATGAGTCAGTGTCATTTGCTTGAAAATTACACTTCAAAAGAAAATCTAGAAGGTGGTGCACAGACCACTGATCTGATAGTGCCCACATATCACCAATCATTCTTGTAAAAGAGAGTTTTTCTTTAGTCATATTTCATTCCCTCGAGAAAGCAAAGAATCAGCCCTTGTATAACTTCACTCTTACTAGCCAGGTAAGTGTAGCTGTCACTGGGGTGAGGGCATCCCAATTCATAACAACAACTTGTCTCATGGTACATTATTTTTGAACTTAAGCAAATATGCAGTCATGACAAGAAGAGTTACATGTGTGCCTGCAGGGAACAACATTATTCTGACATCAGTGTTTCACGTATCCTACAGTACATATCCCAAATCAGTGAGCTCCATCAGCCTCTTCAGTAGAGTGCTGAACTTTTGGAGTTGAAGGTAACCAACAATTTTGTGTGTTTCTGTGGACATGAAAGCATTTACTTTATGCTCATCGGTCAATAACAATATTCCAAAATCTTATGCAGTAATCATTTTATTGCATACAAACATTTTTGTTCTTGTCTCATAGACCTTGTTGTAAACATTCACTGTCCCTGCTCTGAGAAGGTCTCGAATTAAACCTAGAATGGATCAAACAGGAACAGGTAGGAAGCACAAATTACAGAGTGAGATGTGGCAGTTTGCATATAGCTGGACCAATTTTTTCCCCCCTTGCATAGTCTGTGAGAGGTTTGTGGCCTGCTATACCAGAAAGTCTGTACAACCTGGTTCTAGAAACATCTAGCTTTCTTTAGGTTGTGTGGCAGTTTCTCAAACTTACAGACCACAGGATTTTTTGTGTCAATCACCAGCCCTACAGGTACTTCTATATATATATTTCTTCCTCAAGGTAGCCATATAGAAATTCAGTATGAAAAGTGAACTGTATCACTTCCAGTTCTTTGTTTGTGGAATGAATCATACCATATGACTGCAAAAAGGAAGGTCTCATTGCAATTGACCCTGTATTCCTGTTTGAAGCTTGTCACACTTTGTATCTTGTAATCTTACCATTTGTGTCAGACATGACAATTAAAACACACTTGAGACAATAACTTGCTGACTGTTGGATTTAGAGCTGACCTTCCAAGTTTTGTTGTACTTGTGAGCATTCATTTCTTTTAACTAACTCCATCTGAGCAGGCCTTGAAGGCTCAACAGTACTGACTGATTGTCATCCCCCCCTCAGCCCACAGGCATCACTGGATGCAGATATGGAGAAGGATGTGGTCAGCACACTGCTCTCCCATCCGTTGTCAGTTTTTGTGACCAGAGCCACTATTTCCCCATCAAGTAGCTCCTCAATTGGCTTCACAAGGCCTGAGTGCACTTCACTTGCCAGTAAAGTGCTAACCAAGCCCAACAGTGCTTAACTTTGGTGATATGATGGGAACTGATGTTACCACTGCGGCAAGGCCACTGGCCATCCAGTTCTTTTGAGTAGGGACTGGTAAGTGCTACCTTGAAACTGTTAGGAGCGTCATGTTGGATGAAATCAACTTCATATCTTGCTGGCTTACAAATTGCAGAACAGTCTTGTAGCCATGTCAATTATACTTCAAAAGGTAGCTCTTCAGTTAGCTGTTGTGATACGTGCCACAGGAAGAACAAACACAATTCATGGAACATAGTACTTTATAGAGCAACACATGAGATACAATGACGTACAGACTGTGCATAGCACTGAAGATGTTGACTGGACAACAGTAATACAGGCTACAAAATAAGCTGAGCACTCATTGTGATCGCTTAAATAATACTCTTTCTTTGGCGTCTCACCAGAGTACACCAAGGGGCTGACCCAGGTGACCTCTATAAGGAGGCCTGTGAACTGTACACATGTGTGATCTGTGAAATCGGCTGACCCAGGTGGCCTCTATAAGCAGGCCTGTGAACTGTTCACATGTATGATCTGTGAAATCACATACGTCACGTGTGAAGGTACATCACTCCTCCTTTCTAGGGAGTGGAAAACCACATAGATACATAAAAAAAAACTAGGCATAGAAACTATGTGGTACAGAAAAAGTGCATGGTACAGAAAAATGCACGGCACAGAAAAAAAAAAAAACTATTGGCACTGGATAGCAATGTAACTGAAAAGGCACTGGTACCATGAAAAAAAGCACTGATTTCTCAAGGTAATGAGATTAAAAGTCTCGGTCACCACCAACGATGGCACTGATGTCCACTTCATCACACGATGATGCTGGCTGCTGCAGCACATGGCGGGCAATTGCCAGTAAGTAGGGGCACAAGTGATGAGGGGACAGGTTGGCACGCTGTGCCCCCCTTTTGTGAGAGGACACAGAGCAGGATTGGGGTCAGCATCTCCGTAGTGATGTCCTTGTTGAGGTCAGCAGTCAGCACTGCAGGCATCATCGGGGGCATCAGAGACGACGGTCACACCGGACCCGGCAACAGAGACGGGAGCGGTTGTGGCATCAGGTGTACAGGGGCTGCTCTGGCGATGAGAGTGTGGGAATGGGAGTGGGGGCAGGAACCGCAGATAGTGATCTATCAGGCAGCAGCCCTCTGCAGTGCAATGCAGACCTTCTGTGACACAGGCACAGGCATCGGAAGCAATGGGGACAGGGAAGGCAATGGGCCCTCCTGAAAAGACTCTGCTGTGTGCAGCGCGCAGCTGGTTTGAGTCACCGACATCCACCCATCAAGAGTATGGACGATGCATAGGTGCTGGCTCTGGCACTCGATGGTGGCAAAAATCCAATTTGGCTGGCAGCCAAAACCCCGAGCCCAGACAAGCACCCCCAGCCGGAATCTTCGCAGATTTGGGAATTCTGGCAGACGCAGCATAGGATGCAGCACGTGAAGGAGGGTCCACAGTTGGTGTCTAAGTAGCAGCTTCACGGGGCTCTCATCTCCCACTGGAGTGAAATGGTACAAACTCAATAAATGGACTAAAGCAGGTTATGGGGACCTCTCAGATACATACTTCCAGATCTGAGTTTTAAACATGTGAACAATGTGTTAGGCCTCACCATTAGACTGAGGACGAAATGGGGAGCCGCGAGATGACAAACACCACTATCCTGAAAAAAATATGCAAGTTCTCAAGAAACAAACTGAGGGCCATTATTGGTAACCACACTATACAGAAGTCTCTCAATTGCAAAAATCTAAGACAGGCAAACCTAAGTTTCTCGCATTTGTAGATTTAGAGAAAGCTTTTGACAATGTTGACTGGAATACACTCTTTCAAATTCTGAAGGTGGCAGGGGTATAATACAGGGAGCGAAAGGCTATTTACAATTTGTACAGAAACCAGATGGCAGTTATAAGAGCCGAGGGCATGAAAGGGAAGCAGTCGTTGGGAAGGGAGTGAGACAGGGTTGTAGCCTATCCCTGATGTTATTCAATCTGTATATTGAGCAAGCAATAAAGGAAACAAAAGGAAAGTTCGGAGTAGGTATTAAAATCCATGGAGAAGAAATAAAAACTTTGAGGTTCGCCGATAACATTGTAATTCTGTCAGAGACAGCAAAGGACTTGGAAGAGCAGTTGAACAGAATGGACAGTGTCTTGAAAGGAGGATATAAGATGAACATCACAAAAGCAAAACGAGGATAATGGAATGTAGTCGAATTAAATCGGTTGATGCTGAGGGAATTAGATTAGGAAGTGAGACACTTAAAGTAGTAAAGGAGTTTTGCTATTTGGGGAGCAAAATAACTGATGATGGTCGAAGTAGAGAGGATATAAAATGAAGACTGGCAATGGCAAGGAAAGCGTTTCTGAAGAAGAGAAATTTGTTAACATCAAGTATAGATTTAAGTGTCAGGAAGCCGTTTCTGAAAGTATTTGTATGGAGTGTAGCCATGTATGGAAGTGGAACATGGACGATAAGTAGTTTGGACAAGAAGAGAATAGAAGCTTTCGAAATGTGATGCTACAGAAGAATGCTGAAGATTAGATGGGTAGATCACATAACTAATGAGGAAGTATTGAATAGGATTGGTGAGAAGAGGAGCTTGTGGCACAACTTGACTAGAAGAAGGGATCGTTTGGTAGGACATGTTCTGAGACATCGAGGGATCACCAATTTAGTATTGGAGGGCAGCGTGGAGGGTAAAAATCGAAGAGGGAGACCAAGAGATGAATACACTAAGCAGATTCAGAAGGATGTAGGCTGCAGTAGGTACTGGGAGATGAAGAATCTTGCACAGGATAGAGTAGCATGGAGAGCTGCATCAAACCAGTCTCAGGACTGAAGACCACAACAACAACAACAACAACAAGACAGGCCCGAAATAGTGACCACCATGGATGTGGTTGGACAATGCGCACATAGAGAAACGTGGAATAGGTGTCTAGTAGAATGAGCCAATACTTATTTAGGAAGGTCCCAGCAAAATCAACATGTAGACACTCCCATGGGTGCTGCAGCATCAGCCAGGGGGATACAGACACCTGTGGGGCCACCTGTTGCTGAGCACAGTGAGTGCAAGTGGTGATAAGCTGCATAATGTCTCATCTATGCCTGGCCAATACACACGCTGGCAGGCCAATGCTTTGGTGTGAGACATCTTCCAGTGACTGACATGCAGAAGCTGTAGTACATTACAGCACACGGAAGCAAGAAGCAAAACCCTGGGAGCAGCATCCTCCGTAGTTAACAAAAGAACCCTGTCAAACACAGAAAGGCAGTGCCGGAGGAAGAAGTAATTACATACGAGCCAGGGTTTTTCTGGTCAACTGTGCAGCACAAAAGAGAGTACCAACCACGTATAGGATCTGTGATGACAGGTGATGCTATCGTGGCACTAATGAAGGGAAAACCATCGACCGCATTCTGGTTCTCAATGTCTAAATAGAAACGGAGCAGATAATTCTGATCAGACGCCAGGTCCGGCCTGATCAGAAGGCGAGATAAGGCATTGGCATTGTCTTGTCGGGCTATCAGCCGGTAATGAATCTGAAAACAATAACAAGAGAGGAAGTAAGCCCAGTGCTGCAATGACGCACATGCTTGTCTGGTATGGAAGCGGAAGGGTTAAAAAGAGCAACCAGTGGCTTGTGATCTGTGATTAAATGGAACTTAGAACCATACAAGAAGAAGTGAAATTTCTTGAGAATGAACATAATTACTAAAGCCTCTTTTTCAATCTGAGAATACTGCTGATGAGCAGGAGTTAAAGGCTTAAAAGTATAAGCAATGGGTGGTTCAGATCTGTCCACTTATTTGTGTGCCAACACTCTGCCAAGACCATGCTGAGAGGCATCAGTAGCCAACACAAAACGCTGACACAACTGAAAAGTGGACAGCCACAGATCTAAGCAAAGTAAATACTCGATCACAAGCTAGGAACCAGAAAAAAGGCACATTTTTATGCAAAAGTGCTTGCAGTGGCTGAGCAACAGTGGATGTGTCCAGTAAAAACTTACAGTAGTACACAACTTTACCTAGAAATGCCTGCAGTTCCTTAATGGGGGTCAGCCACGGCAATACTGCAATTGCCGCAACATGGTGATGCAATGGCTTGACCTCTGTGTGAGGAACCTCAACTGATGACTGAAAAAAAGTGAGACTTGGCAACACTGCACTTGAGACCTGCAGACTGCGAAACAGAAAACAATAATCAGAGGTTGCTAAGGTGGTCTTCGGTAGAAGAGTCTGAAACAATGATAGTGTCAAGGTAATTGATGCAGCTGGGCATAGAGGCTGTCAGCTGTCCTCAAATGTTGAAAAATTGCAGAAACACTAGAGACACCAAAAGGCCAAGCACTGATATTGGTAAAAGCTAAAAGGTGTATTGACAATGAGAAAGTGTCTAGGGGCCTCATAGACTCCTGGAAATGGAAAAAAGAACACATTGACATCGGTGTGTCAGACCCACCATACTTGCTCCGGACACTGCGAGAGGGCTGTACAAGCAATGATCACACGCACGGCACAGCAGACACACCAGGAACCGCGGTGTTGGCTGTCGAATGGCGCTAGCTGCGCAGCATTTGTGCACCGCCGCCGTCAGTGTCAGCCAGTTTGCCGTGGCATACAGAGCTCCATCACAGTCTTTAACACTGGTAGCATGCCGCAACAGCGTGGACGTGAATCGTATGTGCAGTTGACGGACTTTGAGCGAGGGCGTATAGTGGGCATGCGGGAGGCCGGGTGGACGTACCGCCGAATTGCTCAACACGTGGGGCGTGAGGTCTCCACAGTACATCGATGTTGTCGCCAGTGGTCGGCGGAAGGTGCGCGTGCCCGTCGACCTGGGACCGGACCGCAGCGACGCACGGATGCACGCCAAGACCGTAGGATCCTACGCAGTGCCGTAGGGGACCGCATCGCCACTTCCCAGCAAATTAGGGACACTGTTGCTCCTGGGGTATCGGTGAGGACCATTCACAACCGTCTCCATGAAGCTGGGCTACGGTCCCGCACACCGTTAGGCCGTCTTCCGCTAACGCCCCAACATCGTGCAGCCCGCCTCCAGTGGTGTCGCGACAGGCGTGAATGGAGGGACGAATGGAGACGTGTTGTCTTCAGCGATAAGAGTCGCTTCTGCCTTGGTGCCAATGATGGTTGTATGCGTGTTTGGCGCTGTGCAGGTGAGCGCCACAATCAGGACTGCATACGACCGAGGCACACAGGGCCAACACCCGGCATCATGGTGTGGGGAGCGATCTCCTACACTGGCCGTACACCACTGGTGATCGTCGAGGGGACACTGAATAGTGCACGGTACATCCAAACCGTCATCGAACCCATCGTTCTACCATTTCTAGACCGGCAAGGGAACTTGCTGTTCCAACAGGACAATGCACGTCCGCATGTATCCCGTGCCACCCAACGTGCTCTAGAAGGTGTAAGTCAACTACCCTGGCCAGCAAGATCTCCGGATCTGTCTCCCATTGAGCATGTTTGGGACTGGATGAAGCGTCGTCTCACGCGGTCTGCACGTCCAGCACGAACGCTGGTCCAACTGAGGCGCCAGGTGGAAATGGCATGGCAAGCCGTTCCACAGGACTACATCCAGCATCTCTACGATCGTCTCCATGGGAGAATAGCAACCTGCATTGCTGTGAAAGGTGGATATACACTGTACTAGTGCCGACATTGTGCATGCTCTGTTGCCTGTGTCTATGTGCCTGTGGTTCTGTCAGTGTGATCATGTGATGTATCTGACCCCAGGAATGTGTCAATAAAGTTTCCCCTTCCTGGGACAATGAATTCACGGTGTTCTTATTTCAATTTCCAGGAGTGTATAAGGGGAGCTGGAGTTATGCTTCTGACAAATCAGTCTTCGGAAAGTACTGGCCACCTGATAATTTTGCGAGCAACTTGTCAGGGCAGGGCAAAGGGTACGTATCTATCACAGAAAAAAATGTAAACTGGCTCTGAGCACTATGGGACTTAACATCTGAGGTCATCAGTCCCCTAGAAATTAGAACTACTTAAACCTAATTAACCTAACGAAATCACACACATCCATGTCCGAGGCAGGATTCGAACCTGCGACCGTAGCAGTTGTGTGGTTCTGGACTGAAGCACCTAGAACCGCTCAGCCACTGCGGCCGGCTATCTATCACAGACTGTACATTAAATGTGACAGTGAAGTCTCACAGAGGCAAAGATTACACTCAGATTTTTAATTATGACCAATGGTGTAGTCCATTCTACTGGAAGAAATAGGCTCCTAGAGGGTGGGGAGGGGGTGGGGGGTGTGGGGAAGAGGGTGGACAGACCCTTCCACAGTAATGTGGGCATGAAAATCAGTAGCTACCCAATATCAGGGGAAAATGGAGACAAAAACTCAGAGCAGAAGGACTCCAGTTGCTGATATGGAACTTGATCTGACACTAAATTTACTTCATTGGCAATGGTGAAACCAAATGTGTTATACACATCTAACCAGTAGAGGTCTGCAGTGCAAAAATGATCCACAACAAGGAAGGTGAGAGTGTGAACAACAGATATGTAATACAGGTGTAGAGAACTGACCTAGGATAGAAATCTGCTGTTTATTATAGCTAGCCAACTTCTATGAAATATGTGTGAGGTGAGGGGGACTCACATCCCCTTACATTTGTGTGTTTACTCAAGTCACTGCAGCTTCTGTGTCTACTTGCATTTTTAGGAGTTTATTAAACATACACAAGTCAATAAAAAATTTGTTCAAGGAGACAGTCACTGTAGAGATGCAGTTTATGTCCATCAGTACTACTGTGTCCAACAAGTTTAAAGAGGAGTTACACACCAATGCAATGTGGCCTTTCTTTAGACACTTGTTGCAAACAGCCCAATGCTAAGGGCACACAGCAAGTTCGTGTTGGATGAAGCAGCATGGTCAAGATGGAAGGGGGGCACACAGCTGCTGTTGTGAAAGGCCTGTCAGTGCCCCGTGTGACTCTGAGTCGAAGGTTGTACTGTGGCAATGGCTTCCCTGTCATCCTGAACACTTGGAGATGCCTAACAGGGATTGACTGAACAACTTCTGATGCACTCCCCCCCCCCCCCCCTCCCTCCCACCCTCACAGAATCTGATTGCCCATGCCCGTGACACTTCAAAGCACTGTGCTATATTGAGCACATCTGAAAGCATCAGGTACTCACATTAAAGCACTTTTTCATGGACTTCCCTGTCTGGGGCCGGAAAATAACATTATGCACCATGTGACCAGCGTAGGATTCTACTAGTGATCAATTTACAATGATGGCTCAAACCCATGTAATTCTGCAGACAGGCTTCTTAAGATTGGTTTGGGTGTTTCTGACAATAATAAAATTCTACATGCATTGCAATTACATGCATTCTGTCACAGTAGTAGGTTGAGAGAAGCTTGCACATTTCATCAAATGATAAGCTTGCTGGTACTTGCAAAGGTGCAAGTTGCAGTGAAAGCCAGGAAAGAAGAAAGCCCTACACAGGCTTGCATCACCCAGATGAAAATCCTGGAAACGTTCATACAACTGTGTCTCATGGGAGCCAATCTTCAGCCAATTTATCACATGCTGGAACGGGTGAAAGTTGCCGTGACAGAAGAGTAGTCTGCAGTGAACATCCAGAAACCAGTTGATTGAGAGCGGTCGCAAGAGCCTGCTGTTGTTCCATGAAAGCTTGATGCTGGGCAATGATACACTAAAGAGCCAGAGAGACTGGTACACCTTCCTAATATTGTGTAGGGCCCTGCAAGCATGCAGAAGTGCCACAACACAGCATGGCATGGACTGCAATAATGTCTGAAGTAGTGCTGGAGGGAATTGACACCATGAATCCTGCAGGGCTGTCCATAAATCTGTAAGAGTATGAGGGGGTCGAGGTCTCTGCTGAACAGCATGTTGCAAGGCATCCCAGATATGCTCAATAATGTTCATGTCTGGGGGGTTTGGTGGACAATAGAAGTGTTTAAACTTGGAAGGGTGTTCCTGGAGCCACTCTGTGGCAATGCTGGATGTGTGGGGTGTCGCATTATCCTCCTGGAATTGCCCAAGTCTGTCGGGATGCACAATGCACACAAATGGATGCAGGTGATCAGAGAGGACGCTTACAAATGTGTCACCTGTTAGTCACATCTAGACGTATCAGGGGTCCCATATCACGCCAACTGCACATTCCCCACACTATTACTGAGCCTCCATTAGCTCAAACAGTCCCCTGCTGACATGCAGGAGCCATGGATTCATGAGGTTGTCTCCGTACCTGTACACGTCCATATGCTCAATAAAACTCGAAACAAGACTCGTCTGACCAGGCACCAAGTTTCCAGTCACTAACAGTCCAATGTCAGTGTTGACGGGCCCAGGGGAGGCTTAAAGCTTTGTATCATGCAGCCATCAAGGGTACACGTGTGGGCCTTTGGCTCCAAAAGCCCATATCAGTGATGTTTCATTGAATGGTTAACACACTGACACTTGTTGATGGCCCAGCATTGAAATCTGCAGCAATTTGTGGAAGGGTTGCACTTCTGCCATGTTGGGTGATTCTCTTCAGTCATTGGTGTTCCCATTCTTGCAGGATCTTTTTCCAGCCAAAGCAATCTTGGAAATTTGATGTTTTACTGGATTCCTGATATTCACGATACACTCACGAAGTGGTCGTACGGGAAAATACCCACTTCATCACTACCTCAGAGATGCTCTGTCCCATCGCTTATTTACTGACTATAACATGACATTCAAACTCACTTAAATCTTGATAGCCTGCCATTTCAGCAGCAGTAACCAATGTAACAACTGCACCATGCACTCGTTTTCTTATGTAGGCATTACGGACTGCAGTGCCATGTTCTGCTCGTCTAGGTATCTCTGTATTTGAATACACATACCTATACCAGTTTCTTTGTCACTTAAGTGTATGTTGGAGTATTTCATCCGTGGAGATGTTTGTCGGGTGACTTAGCACGGACACTGACACGTGGAGAAAACATAACTCTCCTTCACTGCCAAGTTTGCTGTAGCGAGGACAAACAGGATTTATGGAACACGGTACTTTATACAGCAACACATAAATACAATGAAGTACAGGTTGCGCCTAGCACTGAACACATTGACTCGACAACAGTAACACAGTTTACAGAATAGGCTGAGTACTTGTTTTGGGTCACTTATACAATACTGTTTCTTTGGTGGCTCATCAGAGTGCACCAGGGAGCCAACCAAGGTTACATCTATAAGTGGGCCTGTGAACTGTATGGACGTGCAATCTCTGAAATCGTGTGCATCATGGGTGAAGGTACATTAATACTCTTATACTGTACTGTGGAGTTTCTTTCTCTTCCTGTACGTGTACTGGTCTGATGTGACCTTGCCTGTCATGATCCACCAGTTCTCATTCTGGACGTGCAATCTCTGAAATCGTGTGCATCATGGGTGAAGGTACATTAATACTCTTATACTGTACTGTGGAGTCTCTTTCTCTTCCTGTATGTGTACTGGTCTGATGTGACCTTGCCTGTTATGATCCACCAGTTCTCATTCTTCGTCATCCTTGATTTTCACATATATATTGTCTCCTTGTTGTGTTACTGGTGGTGTACTGCTGCTTATCTCTCTCTCTTTGATAGTGTATCTTTTAATAGTTACAGGGCTGATGTAGTTGGTGGCAGAAGGGTGCATAGGGCAAGTCTTACAGCTGGGATGGTCGCAGGGCTAGAAGCCATAGGGTAGGGTAATGGGTGCAGGAGTGTAGGAACTGACAAGGATATTGTGGAGATTGGGAGGATGATGTAAAACTATTCGAGGTGTGGTGTGCTAAATGTCAGACAGACTGGACCTCATTTCAGGGTATGTTCATCTTTTCTCAGCATGATGGGCTCTAAAAGCAGGACAATGCAACATATCACACAGCTCACAGGGTACTTGTGTGATTCGAAAACCCCCAACATAAGTTTACTGTACTCTCCTGGCCACCAAACTCACGGATTTAAACCCAGTCAAGAATCTATGAGACCCCCTCAATTGGGCTGTTCATGCCATGGATCCTCATCCAAGAAACTTTGTGCAGTTGGGCCCGGCACTGGAGTCAGCATGGCTCTACACTGTTGTTGATAACTTCCAGAATCTCACTGACTCTCCTCCTGCATGTCTCGCAGAGGTCCACATTGCAAAAGGTGGTTATTCAGTTTTCTGAAAGTTGGTCACATTAATGTTGCTGGACAGTGTTTGTCTCCTTCTGGATCATATTTTACAGGTAAGACTGGGACAACTAATTTGTTACTCCTCATTCTTAATGCCTCTAGTTTTTTCAGTAGTATTTTATGATCCGCATTGTCAAAAGGCTTGGACAAGTCTGAGAATATGCCTTAAGAGCTTCAAGTACTGTTTTTGCAAACTCTTTAATGGCCAATATTGTACTTTAATTTTGGAAAGCAAACTGTGTTTTGTTAAAAATGTTGTATTTATCCAGTCAACTCATTAGTATACCTTTCATATTTGACTGAATTATTTTTTAGTGCATTGGCTGTAGTAAAACTAGCTCGTAGTGTTCTATACTCTCTGCATTATGTTTCTTTAGTTAGGACATATCTCATACATGCTATAGGTACTCCAAAACACCACCTGCAATAAATGAGTCATTTTCTATGTTTGTTAATGGGGTTTGTACACTGTCTTTGTGTGCCTTCAGAAAAGAAACTGGAATCCCATCTATGCCTGCTAACTTCTTTTTCTTCTGTATTGTCTTTCTGACTTCATTCTCTGTTGTGGGAAAACATTATTGCACTTGTATAACTCATTGTGGCTGCTGCATGTGTTTTAAAAGGTTTTGTTTTGCAACTTTGCTGTAATAGCAGAGAAACTGTCATTGCAAAATTTGTAAATTCATGAGGATTTCATATTACTGTTGTTGTCATGATTTAACCTAAAAAGGGCTTGGTCCTCCTCCTGATGACAACAGGTATTTGACCATGGGTGGCCCAGGCAGTCAGTCACATTTACGCATGCTCCCTCGCCTGTCATCGTTTGCTGATGCTATTGCCCCATGGTGAAAGACTTGTAGACATCTTCTACATCACTGGGAACCAGAGATCATTCAATTTCATGCCCTCCTCATTCCTATTGAAACTCCTGGTGTGTTCGACAATCTCTATGGCTTCTCTGTACAGCCTTTCATGATATCCGCTTGTGGCTGCCAGTACTTGAGTCCTATTAAAATGAATGTGGTGGTCTCCGGACTGCAAAGCATGTTCCACAACAGCTGATTTGTCAGTCTCTTCCCTCCTACAGTGCTCTTCTAGCTGTTTTTTGACTATTCTGTTTGTAGTACCCACATACACTTCCACATGACTACATGACTCCTATAAATTCCTGCTTACTCCAGCAATTTGCGAACATTCTTGGCCAATTTTAGGTTATTCTGCATCTTCTAGGTGGTCTGGTAGATTAACATAATGTTCTATTTCATCAAGATTTTTCCTGTGCTGTCAGGAACATCCTTAATGATAGGCAGGAAAACTTTGGATTTCACATGTGCTTGTGCATCATTATGATTTTTGCGCAGCATTCTTAATTCTGTTTTTATAACAGTGGATGAATGGATGAATAATCATTCTTAAGCAAAGAATTTGTGATTGTGTTTTAATTCCACATCAAGCAAAGCAAGTATGTGAGAAGACAAGCAACAAAAAGAGATGGAAAGAAACACCCTGGTGGAATGATAAAACAAAGGATGTAGCACAGAAGAACAATGGAGCCTTCAGGGTATGGTTCCAGAAGAGAACAGTAGAGACAAGAGAAGAGTATCAGGCAAGAAAGAAAGAAAGAAGCAAAAGAGTGGTGGCGGAGGAAAGAAGAAAGTGAATCGAACAGCGAACTAGAATGATGAAGGAGGATACTGAAGGTTCAAAACAGGTGTTATATGGGATGATTAAAAGTAAGAGGAAGAACAATATGACAGATTATGCTCGAATGGTGAACAAAAGTGGACAAGATGTAGAGAATAAGGAGGAACCCAAGAATATGTGGAAGGAGTATTTTGAAGAACTCCTGAACCCGAATGGAGACCTGGATGAGGAGGAACAGCAAATAGAAAAAGACCTTACATAGGGAGAAGTGGAAGAGGCATTGGGCAAGATTAGGGGAGGGAAGTCACCAGGTCTGGATGAGCTAAGTGTAGAGATGGTGAGAGCAGCAGGAGAGGTGGGGATATAACGCAAGAGTTGCAAGTTAGCGCCAAATATAACACTAAACCACATGAGCATTACCCTCTGGGAGGCATTTTAGTTGTTTATTTGACCGTGTGAATACCTAATGGACAGAGGGTATTCAAACATTAATTTCACATAAGTGGCAATTAATGGGAAACTGAAAGACTTTACTTTGGAGGTAATACTAGTATTGACGTTCATACAAATGAAATAATAAACGGTCACCAGCATAATTAGGCATCATAATTTGAAACATTATGTTTCAAGAAAACTTAATATGAGCTACTAAATTGACTTTCATTAATACTCCTTATGAATAGTGCAACGAATACACATGACTACCGGATGAACTGAGTAGTGGGTAGCAGTAGTTACTATTTTCACAAATCAGCAATCACAGGATTTTTAAAAGTTATTTGACTCATAGTCATAATAGTTACTGTTGCAATCAATAGCTAACTCAGCAATAAGATGTTACTAAAGACTTCATGAGACTAAAATTGGGCATGACCAGAGTCCTGGTTTAACTGACATACAGACACCACAAATAAAGTTAAATGACATTACACAGACACTTTTTATACTCACAATTTTATGGAAATGCTTCAGATTTCTTTAGCAAAAGCAATATTTAGTTTATCTTTCTTATAATAGAAAAGAATATAGTGGGGACCCATAAACTGAAACTGTCTTTACAGGCAAATTCTGTAACTACTTCAGAAACAAACTGCAATTTGCCAATATTGATTTCTAATGCCACTTGAAATAATTTATATGTTCATACTTTAAAGCAATTTGAGGGAATATGGTATAGTTGTAGGTAAACAACTATAATCCTCTCATACACTGATTTATTCACACTTAGCGTCTACACAGATACAAGTCCGGAGGCTAACTGCCGTTAGCGTCCAACATGCTCTCCAAAGCCCCCTCCTCAAAGCTAGCACACTTCCGCACAGAACCAATATCGATTTTTATGGCGCTCTACGCCACATAGCCCCCCCCCCCCCCCCCCCCCGCGCAGTATGGAGTACGTCCCTGTGAATGGGGGGTGTGAGAAGTTAGGAAGGTAACGCACAGTTCTTCTGCGTCAGGCGGAAGCGGTCGACTGGTAGGAGACCGGGGGGTGAAGCCCGGTACGTCGACGGTGAAGTCAGTGAGCGACGCCGGCGGCTGAAGACGACGTCCCGTCCTGGAGTGAAGGTGTAGCACTTCGTCAGCCGGCAGGCGGAGAATCACCTTGCCAGAAGGCCTAACAAAGGCACGCAAATTGCCACACGCAGCACTTCTGCTCAATTTAAAGTGGCGCACCACATGAGATTCTGCACTTCCTCCCTCAATATTGTCACACGCGAGTACCACACACACTGTATCGCCATCTACGACAACAGATAATTTATGTATGTCATCAGGGTGCACATGTGTTGTGAATTCTTGGATGGCGCCTGTACAAGCAATGGTAGGGAGGCAGGGAGGTGTGGGAAAGCCATGGCAGGGGGAAGCATCTGCTAAGAGGGGGGTGTCAGGTGCACTAGACTGTGCAGGAGACAACCTCGGGCGATCAGCTGACAGACGAGGGAGCGTGACCGAAGGCAACGAGGATCCAGTGTGGGTTGAACGGCGTGACAAAGAGCTGTCACACGAAGATGGTAACACAATGGTAGAATCCGAGTGGTTGGCAGTTCGACTGCGAGGGCTGTGAGGAGTGAAGCCCCGAAAAGATTGGCCACTCGAATTAGATGAACGCGGAGTAGGAGCAGTGCTCGGCAGAGAAACACGCTGTGGAAAATCAATACCCAAATGCATGGTGTGGAAAGATGGATGGCCGCTTGAAGCAGGGGCGGAAGAAATAGGGGCAGAATCAGGGAGGTTCACCTGAGGCTCAATGAAAGCTGGTTTCACTCGGTTGAGTGAGACTGTGGTTACAGAGTCTTTTATGAGGAGATCCATGTTTTTCTCAGAGCGTTTGACGACCTTGTAAGGATCCGTGTAGGGTGACTGAAGCAGGGCTTTGACTGAGTCGTCTCTGAGAAACATGTACTCACAAGAGTCTAGCGTGCGCGGTACGTACGCGCGCGGAGGTGTATGAGCAGCTGGAGGTGGCGGCTGAATTTTGCTGCAGTGCAAGCGCACCCGCTCGAGAAGTGAAGGGAGTTCAGAGGGCCGTGGAAGTGGGGTCGGAGTGACTAATTCTCCAGGCAAAACCAGAGGTTGGCCATATACAAACTCGGCTACGGACCCCTTGAGGTCTTCCTTGAAAGTCGCACGAAGGCCAAGAAGCACGAAGGGCAGTGCCTCTGTCTATAGTGAGTCATGGCAATGCAGGGCAGACTTCAGGGTGCGATGCCATCGCTCGACAAGCCCATTGCTTTGGGGGTGGTATGCAGAAGTATGAATTTTGACAATGCCACACATTTTACATAAGTCAGAGAAAACTGAAGACTCGAATTGTCGCCCCTGGTCAGTGGTGAGGTAAACAGGTGAGCCAAATCTAGAGATCCACGAATCTAAGAATGCTCGACTTACTGTCTCAGAGGTAATGTTCGGAATAGGCACAGCCTCAGCCCACCGAGTCATCCTGTCAATAGCTGTAAACAAGTAACGGAAACCCTCGGAGGGGGGCAAAGGGCCTACGAGGTCGACATGAACATGGTGAAACCGGCCTGGAGGTTGGGCAAAACAGCCAAGGGGTGGAGAAGTGTGCCTGGAAACTTTGTTCTGTTGACACACCATGCATGCCCTTGCCCAACACTGACAGTCATGGCGCATGTTTCTCCAGACAAACCGTTCAGCTACCAGACGGGTGGAGGCTTTGACACCGGGGTGTGCTAATGTGTGTAGTTTATCAAAGACCTGGCGTTGAAGGGGCTTAGGAATGAATGGCTGCAACGTACCAGTCGATTCATCACACCACACTAAGTCAGATATGCCAGGGAAAGTAGAGCGTACCGGTTGGAGAGAGGAGCTGTGGTCTGAAATTAACTGCATCGTATCGGGGTCTGCTGATTGCAACCGAGGTAGGTCCGTTAAGTCAATTAAGGTTGTGACAGCACCAACACGCGAGAGAAAATCAGCGACCACGTTGTCCGCTCCTCGGATGTAGCGAATGTCATTTGTAAATTGCAAGATGTAATCGATGTAACGAAAGCGTCGTGGGGGCGGATCAGCCGCAGGATTTTTTATGGCAGGAACCAACGGCTTGTGATCAGTGAGCACATAGAAATCTCGTCCCTCAACATCAGTTCTGAAGTGTCTTATGTCCTCGTAAACTGCAAGTAGTTCTCTGTCGAATGCTGAGTATTTCTTCTGCGCGTTGTTTAGCTTTTTTGAGAAAAACTGCAGGGGGGTCGTAACATCGTTGTATGTCTGACTCAGTACCGCACCGATAGCATTGTCACTAGCGTCAGTAGTGATAAACATTGTGGCATCCACCCGTGGGTGAGCAATAGTGACAGCGGAGGCCAACAGCTGTTTGAGTTCATTAAATGCCTTGTCCATGTCTGGTGTCCATGGTACCTGGTGGGTGCCAGAAGTTTGTGGACCAGCGAGAGCATCTGTGAGAGGAGCCTGCACCGCAGAAGCGGCTGGCAAATGTTTCCGGTAATAATTAACTGTTCCGATGAACCTGCGTAATTCCCTGTAGGTCTGAGGGCGTAGCATCTCGAGAACAGGCTTGATCTTGTCCTGTGGTGGTGTCAGACCGTCCGATGACACAACATAACGTAGGAATGTGACGGATGACTGGTGCAATTGGGTCTTTTTATTGTTCAGTTCAGTACCAGCGGCTGCTAAAATATCTGTCACGACTTGAACACGCTCCTCACTCTGTTCTAAAGCAGAAGCAAAAACCAATATGTCGTCCATATATACGAAACAAAAGTCTAGATGGGATAAAGTTTGATTCATGAAACGCTGCCACGTTTGGGGTGCATTTTTCAACCCAAACGGCATAAATTTGTATTGGAACAGCCCGAAGGGAGTGGTTATGGCAGTCTTTTCAATGTCCTCCGGAGCCATAGGAATCTGATGAAATGCGTGCTTACAGTCCAAAACAGAGAAGTACTTTGCACCTGCGAGCGCATGATTGAAGTCTGCGATGTGTGGGACCGGATATTTATCAATGATGGTCCGGGCATTTAAACGCCTATAGTCTCTGACCATACGCCAAGTACCGTCTTTCTTTTGGTCAAACAGGATAGGACTAGCCCAGCAACTGGAAGAAGGTTCAATTATTCCATTTTGTAACAGATCGTCCAATTGTTCTTTTGCAATTTTCATAAGTTCCGGCTTGAGGTGGCGTGGACGTAGCGATATGGGCGGCCCATCGGTTAGACGTAACCGATGAACTGTGCCGTTAGTGACTACTGCAATACGTGGCGCAGCACGATAGTCAGATGTCCGTGAAGTGGAGCAGGCAGTGGCGGACGGGCCAAGCTGTGGCGCTGAGGGCACGGAAGTACAGGTGTGCCACCCACTCGTAGGCTGCGTAAAGGCCGCACACGTGTTAACATGGGCGAGGTTGGTACACTGGTTCTTGGTAGCGGGCCGTGCCGCTCCGAGCGCTGTAGGCCCGAGTGGGCGTGGCCGGACAGCAGATGGCCGTAGTTCATTGCCACAAGCTTGGCAAGTTAATTTTCCATTCGGAACGCAAGGAGCATGAGCACTCGGGCATACCCTATCATTACAAAAGGGGGTGTCGACACAGTTTACAGACTTCACAACATTGTCGTTAACGTGCGCGGGCATGGGAACACCAGATTGGCACGGACTGACCTTGTCTGTAGCCGACGAGTCGTCTGCTTGTAGTGCCGCGAGGCGTTGTTGTGTGGAGGCCAACTCGTGGTGTATGTCGCGGAGATGCAGCAGCATTTCCATACGTTCCATCCGCAACTTAGAAGACTTGGCGCACTCCCCTAGCCACTTGTTTGTCCAAGATTGCAGCTCTAAGGATAGGTTTACACACTTCTTAGCACAGCACACATGTTTGGTGTTAGCTGAACTGTCACTCGGTGAAGCGAAAGGAATATGTTTGTTAAGGGAGGGGTAAAACACAGTATTTTGCAGAAAATCTAGTGACAACTGATAGTGCTTGAGGAAATCAATTCCGAGAATAGGTTCTTCAATTGTTGACACTAGAAACATCCACTCCAGCTTGCACTCGGGCGAAAGTTTCACTGTATACAAAGTGGAACCCGAACACTGTAGGGTAGACAAGTTCACTGCACGAAGTACTGTTTTGTGTCGTTGCACTTTATTGGTTGCTAGGCAAACCGGCAGCAAAGAGACATCTGCGCCAGTGTCTACCAGAAAACATACACCTGATCGTAAATCGCGAACATAGACTCGACCACACTTACTGTTATTGTCCGAAACGGAGTGCAACGTGGGATGGTGCCCGTTGTTTACATCGCAGGAGGTGGCACCGTAGCCTACTTGCGGTTGGAGTTTGGGTAAGAGCATGGTGACTGGCATTTGCGAGCTTGCTCCCCGAATCTCGCGTGGAAGAAACAGTAAGGTTGGGCGGGCCTGTGCCCTTGTGGGTAGTTGCTAGGTGACGGAGTATGTGCCCCAGAGTCTTCTACAGAGGCCGATGCACTGTCGTTGCGAGGAGTTGAAGGTGCAGGCAGGGCGGCTAGTTTAAAAAACTTGTTATCAGCAGCACCAGACAAGGGCGTGGCGTCAGAAAGCGTCTTAGTGCGGTCACGTCCAGAATGCAGTGCACGGAGCTCACATTGCCTGGCGGAGTATGCTCTGTCGGCGGCGCGTAAACGTTCATTTACTGGCCTATCTTCATACGCAGAGATTGCAGTCTGGACAGGCAAAGGCAGCTTTTCAGTCCAGATTTCTGTGAGCGTGTCATCAGGCATAACTTGCTCATCGACGAGACGACGGATGCACCGCTACAGCTGGGACAGAGACCTGTCGCCAAGACGCTCTTCGTAGATGAGCTGTCGCACATTTTCTCTCCTGGTTTTAGAGACACGCTCCAGTATCGTTTGTTTCGCCACAGCATACTTCCCTGCTAGGGGGGGTGCTTTGACCAGATCATAAATTAAATCGATGCAGCCATGAAGATGGTTCATGAGGCAGGCGAAGCATGCGTCGTCGTCCAAAGCACAGACATTGAATGTTTGCTCAACCAGGTTAAACCAGAACTCCGGGTGAGCGTGTTTGATGTCTGGTAATTTCGGCAGATTCGGCACTGCAGTCACTGCGGAGGCGCGCCTATTACTTCGGATGGAAGTAGAGCATGCAGAAGATTGCGAGTCCGGATTATTGGCGTCCCGTAATGCGGGAATCGTGAAATTCACTTGAGCCGGGGGGGGCGGCTGAGAAGCGACGGACGCTCGAACGGTGTGAGGATCATAGTCAAAATATGCATTCTCATTGACGTGGTAGCTCGGAGAGAAGCCACAAGTGCTTAAGTACGCCGGTGAATGTCCGTTATGCACACAGTATTCACTCGACCGTGAGTGGTGGGGCTGGTTGTAGGTGTCGGAGTAATTACTATCCAGCACAGAATTGTTGACCTGATTAGAAGCAACATAAGGATCCCACACACGTCCACTAGGATGCGCACTCGGTGTGATATTTGCTGTTTGGTGAGCATTGAACACCTGTTGACTAGCCGGCGCGGAAGGATACACACGTGGCGGGAACTGATTCGAGTTTGAATTTACTATTGGATTTTCCAAAGTAGCTAAACCTCGCTCGACGCCACAAACTGTATTGAATTGTGTGTTCGACACAGGAGTAGAAATGTTCCGACCAACACTCTGTGAAGAACACGTGGGAAGGTCCCGGCTAACAAAGCCAGAGTCCACGACCGTTGGCGGTTGGAAGAAACTGGCGGCACTCGATGAATTCCACTGCATGTTCTGGCTGAAGGATTCTGAAGATTCTTGCGACATGTCCACTATGACGGCAGGAGTGCTGGAGAGATGTTGCTGGAATCTGGGCGGCGGTGAATGCTGAAAGGCCATTGTCTGGAGCTGAAAAAAGGCCCTCGCGATCGCGGAGAAACCCGACGCGGTAGGCGCATAAATAACCTTCAGGCGGTAACTCGGGTGTGTATTACACAAAAACGGGGTCACCAGTGAGGGAATATGGTATAGTTGTAGGTAAACAACTAGAATTCTCTCATATACTGATTTATTCACACTTAGCGTCTACACAGATACAAGTCCGGAGGCTAACTGCTGTTAGCATCCAACATGCTCTCCAAAGCCCCCTCCTCAAAGATAGCACACTTCCGCACAGAACCAATATCGATTTTTATGGCGCTCTACGCCACAAAGTAATTCAAATATCAAGTTCAATTAACTTCAGAAATTAGTTCATGGTAATAATCAAAGCAAAATTACTTTTCATATAGGTTCAATTTGTGTGCCTTATCCATTATCTGTGAAGCAGGTATTTTTATGGTAACATTACACACTTTGGCACTGAACTTTAGCACATTTAGTACAGAAACAAACCATTAATTAGTTAGAAACAGGATACTCAGTTTCTACACATTTAGGATGGGACTCTGGATTGGTTTCATGATCAGGATAATTTTAAGGTTCAAACACATGTTTATATCACTGGAATTATTATTGAAAAGCACTCACACAAACATACTGGTTCATACTATGATACAGATCTGAGTCCTGAAGTTGCCGGAGCAGTGGTGCAATAGCAGTGGCAGCAAGTCTGGTCTCACACATTTGATGTTGAATGCTCTTTATAAATTCTTCTTGGTGACATATTATCCTCCTTTTAGAGCCATTCCATAATAACTAGAGCACCATACGACAGCCGAAACCACATCCGAGGCAGTTTCAGTATAAATTGGTTTTCAAATGCCTCACTTGGCACCCTCGATGTTAACCGTACAATGGCTAGCCACAGACTGCATAGCATGCTCACCCGGTAGCCACCAAGACCGAGCACCAAAACCACCTTTTAATGTGTGCCAGGCCACTTCTGTAGTGGAGGGGGTTCTCTACACCTTTTGTACTATACAATAAAAGATCCCTAAGCATGAACCAGTTTTCAAAGTACAATTTCCCTTTCTGAACATACATATTTTATAAAGTTTCTTTATTTTTAAACATTATTTTAGTTTCCATAATACATATATTACAAACTTCCACTTTATCTCTGACAATTCAATGACCTTCATTAGTAAAGAACAACCACTTCATAGTTACATACACATAATTACACAGTACAAACTACTTACAGTCGATATTGCTTTTACAGGGAGACAGAATATGATCCAAGAAGACTGGGAGAAGGGAATAGTTGTCCCAATCTTTAAGAAGGGAAACAGAAAAGAGTGCAAGAACTATCGGGGGATAACATTGAGTCATTGTGCAAAGATTTTTGGGAAAATTTTGGAAGCACGAATTTGGGCAGAATTAGAAGGAAGAATGAGAGAAGAGCAACATGTCTTCAGAACAGGAAAGTCCATGGTGGATCTAATTTTTGCTGTAAGACAACTGCAGGAACAGCATTATGAATATGGAATAGATTTACTAATGACCTTCCTGGACAATGAAAAAGCGTATGATAGTGTACGTAGAAGCAAAGTGTGGGAATCCCTGGAGAACAGAGGAGTAGCAAAACAGATTATTTGGAGGATAATGGAAATGTACCATGGATATGTAAGCTGTGTGAAAGTGGGAGGAGAGAGATCAGCTTGGACTGAACAGAAGAATGGCTTGAGGCAGGGAAGTGTACTTTCACCATTACTCTTCATTGTAGTGATGGATGACATAACGAGAACAGTAGCACAAGTAATTGGTGAAAGTAAGATGAAAGCTATGGTGTTTGCAGATGATCTGATGATTTGGGGGAATAAGGAAGAGGAAGTACAAGAGCAGTTGGACGTATGGGAATGAACAGTACAAGAATATGGGATGAAATTTAGTATAAGTAAGAGTGATATGATTACCACAACAAGAAAGAAGGAGAGAGGAACAACTGGAATAACAGTTGGTGGGGAACAATTGAGGAGAGTGAAGAGTTTCAAGTACTTAGGAAGCCTGATACAAGAAGATGGAAAAAATGACAGAGAAATAAAAGAGTGAGGGAGAAAAGCAGAAGCATTTCGGAAGTGTGTCAGAAGCCTGATATGGAGCAAGGATGTACCCCAAATCAGTAAAAAGGTTATATACCGGACATACTATGTCCCGATCCTGACATATGCATCAGAAACCTGGGTTATGAAAGGAAGAGAGAAAAGCAAAGTACAAGCTAGTGAGATGAAATTCTTGAGAAACACTACTGGAGTGACAAAGATAGACAGGTTAAGAAATTAGAGGATCAGAGAGTTAATGGTGGTGGAACCATTACAGGAGGAGATAGAGAAATCAAGGCTGAGATGGTATGGCCACGTTAAGAGAATGGAGGGGAAGAGGATACCCAGGAGGATACACGAGATGAAACTGGAAGGGAAGAGATCAAGAGGAAGACCGAGAGTCAGATGGCTGAAAGGAGTAGAGGAATGTGACCAGAAGAAAAGAAAATACTGGACCAAGGTGAAGGCGGAGAGATGGTGGCAAGACAGAAGACGATGGAGAGGCCTATGTTCCACACAAACCTGGCCAGAGGCTGGAAACTGTCCAAGATGATGATGATGATGATGATGATGATGATGATGATGTGATGATGAAGCAGCTCTGGTTTGCAAATGTTTCTTGCTCTATCTGACAACATTTGTATGATGCCTTGTTGCTGTCAGCAGTGGTTCGAGGAGGAGGATGTTGGTTTGTGGGGTGCTCAACATCATGGTCATCAGCGCCCATACAATTTTCAAATCTTTCCATTAGCTGTCTTGGCACCACCCGAATAAAGATGAGATGATGAGGACAACACAAACACCCAGTCCTGGGGTGAAGAAAATCCCTGACCCAGCCGGGAATCAAACCTGGGACTCCATGATACAGAGGCAGCAATGCTAACCACTAGACCACAAGCTGCAGACTGGTGGTTTGAATCCCAGATTGCATAATGGTCTGTGCGCATGGGTTATTTGGTAAAATGTATGGCCTTAGCTACCATTTCTTTCTTGAAACCTAGCACATGAAGAAAATTTAATCTTCTGCCTGCCTCCTCCTCTGTGGAAAACTGAATATTGCCTCATGACTATTTCAAATGGAATGATGAGGTTTATGAACAGATGGATGGTGTGGCTATGGGGTGCCCTTTAATCCCAGTTACAAAAAATTTCATTATGAAAAAATTCAAAGAGGAGACTTTGTAAATTGCCAACAAAAAACTGAATATATGGTTCTGCAACATAGATGATACGCCTGTTTTGTGCAGGCTTGGCAGAGAGGAACTAGATTGTTTTCACATGCATCTCAATGGAATTAATTCAAAGATTCAGAACAGCTGTAGGAAGGGAGAGAATGACAGATCAGCTGTTGCAGAACATGCTGTGTTGCCAGGAGAACACCACACTCATTTTGATAGGACTCAAGCATTAGCAGCCTCAAGCAGATACTATGAAAGGCTGTACAGAGATGCCATAGAGATTGTTAAATACCCTAGGAATTCCATTAGGAAGGAGGAGGGCATGAAATTGAATAACATCTGGTTCCTGATGCTGAATTAGATGTGTACGAGCCATGAAGAGATGGCAACCAACAGTGGCCAATTGCACCCGGGCATTCAAAGCATGTGATGTCACACCACTGTAAGTGAGCATGCACCAACGAAGTTTTGCTGCAGTCAGTAGTGAGCCAGGATGTGAATCGGTGAATCAGATGTCCAAAGCAGTTACAATCCCCCTCGAAAATGTCCTCCGTGGATGGGGATGAAACATTGGACTTTAATGAAAAATCTATCCAAACATAGCACAATCACCCAGCAAATTTTGTTAATTGTGACATTTCACGGTCCTGAAAGTTTACATTTTACAGACTACAGAAGTACAAGTTGGAAAAGAATCAAGGCTGTCTAACAAACAGTTATGGCCAGCAAATTGGCTCCGGTCATAAATGTGGTATTATGTGGCAAGACACTAAAAATTTCCTTGAATCAATATAGGTCAACACATGTAGTCCTTATAGAGCCATATTTCCCATGGCAGAAGTTGCTGCAGAGCTGTATGTTCTTTCCTTCTTCATCATCCAAGTGCAAGTATGGAGTTTTAATGAAGTGATTAAAATGCAGAGGAATGTAACAGTTTGTGGCCAATATCTGAATAATGTGATTACATATATGCAGAGTTTTACAAATAAATGATCTTAACAGTTTGAAGCACAGTCACATCAACATATTTTAAAATCATTTTATTCAATTTTAACTGTTTGAGGTGAGGTACTTGACTTGTTAGACTATAAAAAGAGATCACTGATCAAAAGCTAGTGCAATTTGTCTATGTTGCTGGATATTTCTATGTGCCATCCATCAATTAATTTTAGTCAGTAGTTGCCTTTTTCATTTTTATTTATATAAATGTTATCTTCACTAAATTATGAAATCAAAAATTAGCATGAACCTATTTTTCTGCTGTTCCAGGTGGTGTAAAATGCCAGTATACAACTGTACAACAAGTTCAGATATGCCAGTGACATGGAATGAACTTGTAAAGATTGGACAAGATCTGTACACACAGTTTCCCTCCCCAAAGATGCTGTGGTACCCCAGTGGAGCCATTCATCGAAACTGTATTGTGTACATCATATGTCTTGTCCTGTTCCAGTTTCTACCAGCAATCATTGTTGATGCGGCATTTGTACTTTCTGGGAAGAAACCATGGTAATGAAACATTACACATGCAGTTACTTACCCAATTAACTATGAATGTATATGCAGTTAACATCATTTAAAAAGAATTTCTTAGATCTTCGTTAGTATAACATGGTCAAATATGTCTGATTAAATCTGCAGTGATCTTTCAAGGCAAGAAAAATCTCAAATAAAATCTGTGAAAAACATATAACAATATGCAACACTTTCAGGGTGAGGTGTGGGAAGAATCCAGGAACTTATACAGTATGCAGTGAAAGCTCCTGAAAGGAAATGTCTTATGTAGAAAATATAAGAAATATTGCACTGAATATGCCAGTGTAGATACGAGAACCCAAGTGCTGTTTCATGAGGATGAGAGAAGAGGTACCTAACTGTGATGGAAAATATAATTATTTAACTGAGTGTCATATATTCAAAACATTACTGGGATAATCTCTCACAGAAATCATGAATGTTGTCTAAAAGCTGCTGATGGGTCATTGCCAGGTCCAGCACTGTTCCTTCAGAAAAGTTATATATGGAAAATGGCTGGAAGGCTATCCCTACACTTATGAGGAATAGCTTCGGGCATTGCCTCTCACTGATAGCAAGACACACCTAGTACCGTGTGCCTTGGCTCTCCTGCTCAAGTAGTAGCCCCCTTCTTCAACCAAGGTCTGAGCAGCAGCATTGGGGAAGGAAGAGGCTGTTAGTAGTAGCCAGTTTTTGAACAATGTGCACCCTATTGTACCTCTCAACCGTCTGATTGTTAATGATTTTACTTCTCATGCTCCACTGCTCCCCAGGTGCTGTTGGTGAGTTTAGGTGCAGCCTATGTATTTTTGGTCAAATGTTTGAGCAGAGTGAAGGCAAGACTCCCTAGAAGTTATTTTTGTCTGAATTTTCATAGGGAAAAGAAGAGTGCAACATGGACAAATGAGGTATTAAATTGACAAACATGAGGTCTAGTTTAAAAAAAATATATATTTAATTGCTCAAAAGTAATCAGTGTAATTGAGAAGAATTTAGTAGGAATGCGGGCCATCTTAAAAGAATTTCAATGATGAAGACTTCTAGGGTTATCAGTCGAGACAAGGCATCATTCTGCAGCAATGCTTCTACAAGTTTCTCACTCATTATTATCAGGCAAAGTGTCGGTTTATGTCCAGCTCCTCTGTCTCGTCTGCAAGAGCTAGGACAATCGTGCACTTCCGGAAGGGGTGTTAGGGATGGTGATGGGTGTGTGTGTGGGTGTGGGGGGAGACTACTGGCGTGTTGGAGAGTACTGGCATCATGCCCTGCTGCTGCATGTTTGTTCCACCCATTGCCTTTGCCACTTGCACATCAGAGTGTTCTTGTTATATTCTTGCTATTGCTACGTCACATGCAGGGATCAGTTGAAAACCGTTATCCCAGTTGACAAGATAATCATGGGTCCATATCTCCACTGTCTTTTTGAAGACTGAGTCTCAGAACCCATTCATCGAGCACACCACCTCTGTCTGTTCAAAATCAAACATATGACCTTCATTGAGGCCATGCTCTGCCACTGCAGATCTGTCCATTTGGACAGGGAGAACACTTCTTATATGTTGTGAACAGTGCTGCAAAATACACAGTTGTTCCTGGCTGATATACTGATCACCACATTTGCAACTGATGCTGTAGACTCTAGGTGTCTGTAGTCCTAGTTTGTCTTTCATTGAGACAAGCATTTCTTTATTTATTTCAGCCCATGGCCAGAAAATGGTTTTAATGTTGATCTTCATCACAAGGCTTGAACTGGACATACTCTACTCACATGCCACCTGCAACTCACATCCAGTCTCTCCTCCGGCACATGGAAGTGCGTAGATGGTAAACAGTGAACTCCGCAAGCACAGAACTACCTTGGGACAACACAACAAGTTCTCCGACTTCTGGGGACAAACATGCAGAATATCGACACCAAGAATTCGAGGACCATCATCATTTTGACTAGAAAGGAACTGGACGAGGTGACAACATCCATGCTGTCAAAACAATCAAATCTTGTGCCAGATCCAAACACATTACGCAAATGAGAGATTAGAAGCAGCATCCAGGAAGCAATTTGGGGGCTTTTCTTGATACCTATGAAGACGTGAGGAGGGAGACCTGCAGGGGTCTTGACAAAGCAAACATGCTGAAAACTAACATATCCTCGGCAGAGCACAGAGCGAAATGCAACCACGGAGAAGATGAAGACACTCATCCTAGCAACTGTTGTTGTTGTTGTTGTTGTTGTTGTGGTCTTCAGTCCTGAGACTGGTTTGATGCAGCTCTCCATGCTACTCTATCCTGTGCAAGCTTCTTCATCTCCCAGTACCTACTGCAGCCTACATCCTTCTGAATCTGCTTAGTGAATTCATCTCTTGGTCTCCCTCTACGATTTTTACCCTCCAAGCTGCCCTCCAATACTAAATTGGTGACCCCTTGATGCCTCAGAATATGCCCTACCAACCGATCCCTCCTTCTAGTCAAGTTGTGCCACAAATTTCTCTTCTCTCCAATTCTATTCAATACCTCCTCATTAGTTATGTGATCTACCCATCTAATCTTCAGCATTTTTCTGTACACCACATTTCGAAAGCTTCTATTCTCTTCTTGTCTAAACTATTTATCACCCACATTTCACTTCCATACATGGCTACACTCCATACAAATACTTTCAGAAATGACTTCCTGATATTTAAATCTAAACTCGAAGTTAACAAATTTTTCTTCTTCAGAAACGCTTTCCTTGCCATTTTATATCCTCTCTATTTCGACCATCATCAGTTATTTTGCTCCCCAAATAGCAAAACTCCTTTACTACTTTAAGTGTCTCATTTCCTAATCTAATTCCCTCAGCATCACCCAACTTAATTCGACTACGTTCCATTATCCTCATTTTGCTTTTGTTGATGTTCATCTTATACCCTCCTTTCAAGACACTGTCCATTCCGTTCAACTGCTCTTCCAAGTCCTTTGCTGTCTCTGACAGAATTACAATGTCATCGGTGAACCTCAAAGTTTTTATTTCTTCTCCATGGATTTTAATACCTACTCCGAAGTTTTCTTTTGTTTCCTTTATTGCTTGCTCAATATACAGATTGAATAACATAGGAGAGAGGCTATAACCCAGTCTCACTCCCTTCCCAACCACTGCATCCCTTTCATGCCCCTCGACTCTTATAACTGCCATCTGGTTTCTGTACAAATTGTAAATAGCCTTTCGCTCCCTGTATTTTACCCCTGCCACCTTCAGAATTTGAAAGAGAGTATTCCAGTCAACATTGTCAAAAGCTTTCTATAAGTCTACAAATGCTAGAAATGTAGGTTTGCCTTTCCTTAATCTTTCTTCTAAGATAAGTCGTAGGGTCAGTATTGCCTCACGCGCTCCAACATTTCTGCGGAATCCAAACTGATCTTCCCCGAGGTCCGCTTCTACCAGTTTTTCCATTCGTCTGTAAAGAATTCGCATTACTATTTTGCAGCTGTGACTTATTAAACTGACAGTTTGGTAATTTTCACATCTGTCAACACCTGCTTTCTTTGGGATTGGAATTATTATATTCTTCTTGAAGTCTGAGGGTATTTCGCCTGTCTCATACATCTTGCTCACCAGATGGTAGAGTTTTGTCAGGAATGGCTCTCCCAAAGCCGTCAGTAGTTCTGATGGAATGTTGTCTATTCCCAGAGCCTTGTTTCGACTCAGGTCTTTCAGTGCTCTGTCAAACTCTTCACGCAGTATCATATCTCCCATTTCATCTTCATCTACATCCTCTTCCATTTCCACACTATCGTCCTCAAGTACATTGCCCTTGTAGAGACCCTGTACATACTCCTTCCATCTTTCTGCTTTCCCCTCTTTGCTTAGAACTGGGTTTCCATCTGAGCTCTTGATATTCATGCAAGTGGTTCTCTTCTCTCCAAAGGTCTCTTTAATTTTCCTGTAGGTAGTATCTATCTTACCCCTCGTGAGATAAGCCTCTACTTTCTTACATTTGTGCTCTAGCCATCCCTGCTTAGCCATTTTGCACTTCCTGTCGATCTCATTTTTGAGACGCTTGTATTCCTTGTTGCCTGCTTCATTTACTGCATTTTTGTATTTTCTCCTTTCATCAATTAAATTCAGTATCTCTTCTGTTACCCAAGGATTTCTACTAGCCCTCGTCTTTTTGCCTACTAGATCCTCTGCTGCCTTCACTATTTTATCCCTCAAAGCTACCCATTCTTCTTCTACTGTATTTCTTTCCCCTATTCCTGTCAATTGTTCCCTAATACTCTCCCTGAAACTCTCTACAACCTCTGGTTCTTTCAGTTTATCCAAGTCTCATCTCCTTAAATTCACACCTTTTTGCAGTTTCTTCAGTTTTAATCTACAGTTCATAACCAATAGATTGTGGTCAGAGTCCACATCTGCCCCTGGAAATGTCTTACAATTTAAAACCTGGTTCCTAAATCTCTGTCTTACCATTATATAATCTATCAGAAACCTTTTAGTATCTCCAGGGTTCTTCCATGTATACAACCTTCTTTCATGATTCTTGAACCAAGTGTTAGCTATGATTAAGTTATGCTCTGTGCAAAATTCTACCACACGGCTTCCTCTTTCATTTCTTAGACCTAATCCACATTCACCTATTACATTTCCTTCTTTCCCTTTTCCTGCTGTTGAATTCCAGTCACCCATGACTATTAAATTTTCATCTCCCTTCACTGCCTGAATAATTTCTTTTACCTCATCATACATTTCATAAATTTCATCATCATCTACAGAGCTAGTTGGCATATAAACTTGTACTACTGTAATAGGCGTGGGTTTCGTGTCTATCTTGGCCACAATAATGCGTTCACTATGCTGTTTGTAGTAGCTTACCCGCACTCCTATTTTTTTATTCATTATTAAACCTACTCCTGCCTTACCCCTATTTGATTTTGTATTTATAACCCTGTATTCACCTGACCAAAAGTCTTGTTCCTCCTGCCACCGAACTTCACTAATTCCCCCTATATCTAACTTTAACCTATTCATTTCCCTTTTTAAATTTATAACCTACTTGCCCGATTAAGGGATCTGACATTCCACGCTCCAATCCGTAGAACGCCACCTAGTGGTGTAAAATAGCTGGGCATTTATAAGTTGCGGTAAATGACCAGGACAAATGCCTGGGAAAATGCCAAAAATTCATAAATACCGAAGAATTTATGCATTTTTAAGATTAACTGATAAGCGGTACTTGTAAAAAAATTCAAGCTGATATTCTGTGTTGGAAAAGGTGTTTTGTAAGACTGCTTCTTGAGTGGTTGGGTAACCAAGTTGAAAAAGCTGCTTCAGAGTTAGGGGAGAGTTATTAGGACAGTTATTAGGAGAGTTATCAGGAGAAATAAACTGGACTGTAAACAGAACTTTTTCTGAGGTCAATTATAATATATAATAAAATAATATAGTATATAATAAAAGAAGAAAACATCACTGAAGTTTAAAAGTAATTTTTGAAATAAAGTATAATTTACATAGAGTAGCTAGTTTGTAGGTAGTATTTTTACTTATACCATGCTACTGGGGAAAAGTTAAAACATTGTTCTCAATCGCTGTACCGAACTCAAGCACTTTTTTTTAAATTCTGAGGGCAGTTGAAATACTTTTTGATATGCTTTTACATTTTGTTGGAATGTGAATGTTTTGTATTCATTAAACCAATATTTACAAGATACTCCTTTCCCTTTTAAACTGAAAAAGTCCCAAACAGGACCTTTTTTCCTTAACCATCTTGCAACTGCTCAATAGCATATTGTCTATAACAGTGTAAATAAGAGAAGGACAACGTTATGTTGCTTCTCCCTCAACCACATAGACTTGAATGACTGTCACACAGACATATCAGAGTTACCAATTCCATTTAAATAAATAACCTGCAGAATTGCATGAATTACCTGAAATTACTAGCCACTCACACAAAATTTTACATACTACCAATTTGCAATAACAACAATAGCACTAATATTTTCTTAGAATAACTGAAATTGGAGTAAAAACAGTTTATTCATAATCATTTGATGTGTCGGGTATCAATTCTGATTCCACATATTCAAGAATCACAGATTCTCTAGGAATCCACTACTATTGGAATCAAATCAGTCCAGCATCTTGGGCATCATTTCTTTGTTATCACATCTTTTTTTATGTTCACAGCAGCGCGGTCATACAAAAGTAGATAAAGAAAGGAGCAGAACAGAAAACAATAGCCTGCCCCAAATGTCGCTACATCTGACAATACACTTTTTTCTTTTTCACTGAAAATAGTTTAATATTTAAGAAAATATTTGTCATAAAAAAACAAATGCCAGCTGTTTAATACATTAAGTAGTAATTTTGGTATTAATAATCATTCTTCATTAATATTTGACATGGATTATAAAGTGCGTTACATTACAAAATGATGACCTAAGGACAATGAAATGATTTTTATACCGGCTTATCACTACACAGCTGTTCAACGTAATGTGTGTGCAGGCAGGTGTGCACGCATGCATGTGTGTGTGTGTGTGTGTGTGTGTGTGTGTGTGTGTGTGTGCGAGAGAGAGAGAGAGAGAGAGAGAGAGAGAGAGAGAGAGAGAGAGTAGAAATGATAAAAGTAAAAAAAGTAAAAATGGCATTATAAATTATAAGCAGCCATCAGCAACACTTGTCCATTCATTCTGATAATTTGGTGGTATGGATGTATACTGGCAACACGCAATATCCTGTTGCACGGCATGCTCTACAACATGACAATTATAATCCCGGCACCTGTTTCAGCATACCTGCCATCTGGATTCTTCCCCTAGACACCAGT
The DNA here is from genome assembly GCF_021461385.2 of Schistocerca piceifrons. Taxonomy (NCBI): domain Eukaryota; kingdom Metazoa; phylum Arthropoda; class Insecta; order Orthoptera; family Acrididae; genus Schistocerca; species Schistocerca piceifrons. The sequence continues at coordinate 19,009,665 of NC_060145.1, forward strand.
TTCTCAGAATTCTGCACGACCACCATCCTCCTGGCCTTAATTTATGTTAATATCTTCCATCTCAGCATTTCTTCACAGTAGCTACTCTTTTCTTCACTCCATTTTAGTTTTCTACAGCTCTCATTGTCTTACCCATCTATTTTTCACTGCCCCCTCCCACCTTTGTTACATACAACGCACTTAGCTTTTCACCCTTATTAACTCATGCACAAAGTTTAAACAGAAATCTCTGTCTTGCATATCACCCTGTGTTCCACTTTTAAGCTCTCAAGTTTTCAAATCTCATCCGATGCAGTCCCCGATGATCAGTCTTCCCTTCTCATCTCCCCTGACCCACAGTTCTGGGTGACTTTCCTGAAATCCACTCCTTTTCCTAGACCTCTCCAGTCCTTTTCCTTCACCCCTCTTCCTTCCTCTTCAATCCTTCTGCCTGAAGGAGGAGGCACTGGCTCTGAAAGCTTCCCTAGTTACAACCCTCTCTTATGTGTTCGGCCACTGCTTGGTGAGTAGATTTTTCATCCATCCAATTAAACTCTTTTGTCAAAAGTGATTGTTTTCATTGTTACATTCCCTTATTTTAATTGATAAATTATGCAGTCTAGCAGTAAAAACTTTAAAAAGTACTTTTTTTTTATAAATGTCTAGATTTTGGGCACTGAAAACTGCGTTGGGCAAATTCTCGAACACATACTTATTTATAAATATCCTGCCCACTGGGCATTAGCCCAGCCTGCATCACTATTACCACCACCCTGTTGCACACAGCATGGGACATATGTGACTAGGAGAGTCTACCAACTGAGTTGCAGCATCTGAGAGAAACCTTCCACAAGAACAGCTACTCGGTCACACAGATAAGAACAACTCTCCAACCAAGCAAGAAGAAGAAAGATGATGATTCAGATACAGGTATAAAACACCTGGCATTCCTTACATATGCTCAGCTCCCCACAGCCCAGACTGCTAGGATATAGGAGAACAACGACATTAAAATCATTTTCTGCTCATTGGCTAAAATCAAAAATATGCTTGGCTCAGCGAAAGACAAACTAGCACTAGGAATACCTGGATTCTATAGCACCAGCTGTAAGTGTGGCAAGCAATATATCAGCCAGATACAGTAGTGCATTTCGTAGCACTGCTCAGAACATGTGAGAAGTGTTCACCTTGACCAAATTGACAAATCTGCAGTGGCGGAACACAGTCTCAAAGAAAGTCATAACTTCAATTTTGAACAGAAAAAGGTGTTGTGCTAGATGAATGGGTTCTGAAACTTGATCATAAAAGAGGCACTGGAATATGGGTCCATGATGATCTTGTCAACTGGGATAGCAGTTTTCAACTGAGCTTCATATGGGATGTAACACTACCAATAGTATGTCAAGAGCACTCTGATGTGAATGTGGCGAAGGCAGTGGATGGGGTAGATAGGCAGCATGAGGATGTTATGCCAGGGTCCTCCAACATGCCAGGAGCCCCGCACCAGCATCCAAAATTCCTGAAAAAATGACTTTTAACAAGGCATATGGCAAAACAAGTGGGGAAGTAAAAATATCCCAGCTTGCTTCATCACAAAGTGCCAATCTTTGCACCACTGATCTTATCAAGATTTGACTGAATATTTATGCAGCTTTTTTTCAGACAGTACCTCGTTGCAGATGACTGCATCATCCGTGAAAAGTCTGAAGTTACTTTTAACATCATCTCAAGATCATTAATATGTAACCTGAACATAAAGGATCCCAACACACTTCCTGGGGCACACTAGAAATTACTTCTGTACCTGTCAATGACTCCAACCACAATTTACTGGTTACGACATGCAGATTAAAACTGAAGAAACTGCAAAAAGACAGGATTTTATGGAGATGGAAACTGGATGAACTGAAAGAACCAGAGATTGCAGAGTGTTTCAGAGGGAGCATTAGATAATGATTAACTATAACTGGGGAACAGAATACAGTGAAGAAGAAATGGCAGCTTTGAGAGATGAAATAGTGAAGGCAGCAGAGGATCAAGTATGTAAAAAGACGAGGACTAGTAGAAATCCATGAACACGCAAGACTTATTGAATTTAATTGATGAAAGGAGAAAACATAAAAATGCAATAAATAAAGCAAGCGAAAGGGAATACAAATGTCTAAAAAATTAGATTGATAGGAAATGCAAAATGGCTAAGCAGGAATGGCTAGAGGATAAATGTAAGGATGTAGAAGCATGTATCACAAGGAGTAAGATAGGTGCTGCCCGCAGGAAAATAAAGAGACCTTTGGAGAAAAGAGAAACACCTCTATGAATATCAAGAGCTCAGATGGAAAACCATTCCTAAGCAAAGGAGGAAAAGGAGAAAGGTGGAAGGTGTATATAAAGGGTCTACACAAGAGAGATGTACTTGAGGGCAGTATTATGAAAATGGAAGATGATGTAAATGAAGATGAAAAGGGAGATATGATACTGCGTGAAGAGTTTGACAAAGCACTGAAAGACTTCTATTGAAACAAGGCCCCGGAAGTAGGCAACATTCCGTTAGAACTACTGTTAGCCTTGGGAGATCCAGCCATGATAAAACTCTTCCATCTGGTGAGCAAGATGTATGAGACAGGAAAAATACATTTACACTTCAAGAAGAATATAATAACTTCAATTCCAAAGAAAGCAGGTGCTGGCAGATGTGAAAATTACCGAATTATCACTTTAATAAGTCACGGGTGCAAAATACGAAGAATGTAAAATCCGGTACAAGCCAACCTCAGAGAAGATCAGTTTGGATTCAGGAGAAATGTAGGAAAATGTCATTCAATACTGACCCTTCGCCTTCTTATGGACGATAGATTAAAAGTGGCAGGGTAAAATACAGTGAACAAAGGCTATTTACAATTTGTACAGAAATCAGATGGCAGTTATAAGAGTCGAGGGGCATGAAAGGGAAGCAGTGATTGAGAAGGGAGTGAGACAGAGTTGTAACCTATCCCCAGTGTTATTCAACCCATACATTGAGCAAGCAGTAAAGGAAACAAAAGAAAAATTTGGAGCTGGAATTAAAGTCCAAGGAGAAGAAATAAAAACTTTGAGGTTTGCTGTCAGAGACAGCAAAGGACCTGAAAGAGCAGCTGAACAGAATGGACAATGTCTTGAATGGAGAGTATAAGATGAACATCAACAAAATCAAAACAAGGATAATGGAATGTAGTTAAATTAAATCAGGTGATGCTGAGGGAATTAAATTAAGAAATGAGGTACTTAAAGTAGTAGATGAGTTTTTTTATTTAGGAAGCAAAATAACTGATGGTGGTTGAAGTAGGGACAATATAAAATGTAGATTATCAATGGAGAAAGGTGTTTCTGAAGAAGCAAAATTTGGTAACATCGAGTATAGATATAAGTGTCAGGAAGTATTTTCTGAAAATATTTATCTGGAGTGTAGCCGTGTATGGAAATGAAACATGGACTATAGACAGTTTAGACAAGAAGAGCATAGAAGCTTTTGAAATGTGGTGCTACAGAAGAATGCTGAAGATGAGATGGGTACATCACATATCTAATGAGGAGGTACTAAACAGAATTGGGAGAAGAGGAATTCATGGCACAACTTGACTAGGAGAAGGGATGGGTTGGTAGGACACATTGTGAGGAATCAAGGGCTCACCAATTTAGTACTAGAGGGAAGTGTGGAGGGGTAAAAACTATAGAGGGAGGCCAAGAAATGAATACAGTAAGCAGATTCAGAAGGAAGTAGCTGCAGTAGTTACTCAGAGACTTGCACGGGGTAGAGTAGTGTGGAGAGCTGCATCAAACCAGTCTTTGGACGGAAGACCACAATAAGACATCTGTTGATGATTCTCCATCCCACATAACTTGTCGCATTGTTCCTACCAGACAATCCACAATCCAGTCACAAATTTTGCTTGGTATCTTGTATGATTGTACTTTTGATTAATAAGTGTAGATGTGGTACTGAGTCAAACGTGTCTTGGAAGTCAAGAAATACTGCATCTACCTGACTGTCTTGACCCAGGCTTTCTGCATGTCATGTTAGAACAGGGCGAATTGGGTTTCACGTGACTGATGTTTCCAGAATCCATGCTGGTTGGAATGGAGGTGATCTTCTGTTCAAGATGCCTATTATGTTAGAGCTCAGAAAACGTTCTAAGATTCTACAGCAAATCCATATTGAGGATACTGTTTGGTAGCTATGCAGATCAGCTCTACTACCCTTCTTGTAGATGGGTGTGACATGTGCTTTCTTCCAATTACTGGGAATGGTTTTTTGTTCCAGGGATCAGTGACATACTATGGTTAAAAGGTGTGCTAACTGAGCCAAAAATTCATTATAGAATATGATAGGGATTCCACCGGGCCATGGAGTTTAATTCAGGTTTAATGATTTCAGCTGTTTCTCAATGACATTGACACTACTATTTGTTTCACTCATCTTTTCATTGGTACAAGGATTAAATTGGGGCAAATATCCTGAGGTTTCCTTCGTAAAGAAGTATTTGAAAACAATTAAGTCAAATGGCAGAAATTTCTTTTAAAAAGTTCTACACCACTGTAGTCTCCCACAGAAGAAAGATGTGAAAACAGAGTTTACTATTTCTGCCTTTGCTCTGCTACCCTAAGTCTCAGTTCCTGTTTCACCCAAGAGTCACTGGATGCTAATTTCAGTGTCAATGACAGCCTATACATACAACCAGAATTTCTTTAGGTACTTTAGCTATTATGATCTCTCTTTTCCAGCATTCCACTTCACATTGTCTTACTGTTTATCAGAATAGGATCACATTTTTCTCATCATCTATTCTGCAAAGAAAATGACAAGGTGTTTAACTGCTGTGAGGAAGAGATCATAAGGACACAAAGTGGCAATGAGGGTGAATTACTCAATGTTATTATTACTGATAACTCCCCAACACATTCTGAAAGCAGCAGCCATAAGCTGTCTACATCAACAGGTGTAACACAACAGTCTTATGTTTTGACAAGAGACATACTTAATAGTTCCTCCAAATACCAAAAATCGGAAAGCGGTGATGATAAGTTCGGAACAGAAACTGTTGAATGAAAAGATGTCTTTACGTTTCTGCATATTTGCGACCCTAAATTCACAGTGAGGCTTCAAAGTCAGAAACTAGTTTTTACAGCTACAATTACATTCATCTTGACAGTGACAAATCTTTGAGCAACAGAGGGAAACATCACAGAAAGCTCTCCACAAATATTCAGCACAGGGCGAGGTAGGACCTGCCCAGTTAGAAGCTCAGTCGCAGTCTACTAAGCACACACAGATGTGTTAATTTCACAACACTCCACTCAGCAGGTAACAAAGACATCTACAGCAGCCAAAGAGTTAGGGATGAGAATGCATCAAAAGTGCATGCGGCACACATCATGGCTGGCATCATCCACCAAGTGCAAGAGGTCATCCAGGGAGTAAATGGAAGAACAGGTTGTAGAGCCTTAGTTCATAATACATTAACTCTTTATAACCACGTATGTGGGGTTACATCTACAACTATTTCACACCATTCCTATGTTTTCTTTACTTTCTTGAAAAACAGTGTTTTGAAAGCTTGCGATCTATCCTTGACTTCATTTGCACTACAACCATACTATCCATCTAGAACTCTCCTCTGATATGAGTACTGACAAATTTCAATCGCACAAAAGCCTGCCAACAGCAGAAATCAGTGTACATAAGGAACAACACTGTTACGTATCAAAACTGTGTGGTCGTTGTGGTACAACTAGTCAATAATCTATTTGAATTATTGGTATGAAGCTATTACTACTGCTGCCACTACAGCTAGTTAGGAATTTAGTTTGAAAGTACAGTATGTATGTAACACCACCTTACTGAATGCACCACAATGACCATGTCTTTAAGGAGCTTCATGAGCATGTTTTCCTGATGCGATTACTGTACTTGTGTTCCATCCATGTGAAGTTTCCTCCTGCTCTGCTACTGTGCGCTTCTGCAAAAAACAAGTTTCACTGAAAGTCCACTCCCCACCTCTTTACTTGAGAAAAGCTATGGTGTTGCATGTATGGGATACAATGGAACCATGTACAGTGAGCATAATTCATTCCAGAATCTTACTCTTAGTGCTAAACATTCGTTAAGCATAACAACTTATCCCACATAAATTAATGTAAAGTATGACAATTCATTCCATGCAGAAAAAGTACTGAAAGATTTATGTTATTCATGCCATTTACTTAAAAATAATAATACATATAGCATTATGTACTTTATTATTAATGATGCACAACTAATTCTTTTTTACTGGGAACCTACCTACAGTCATTTCTTTTTGCTGATGCTTCAGCACTTGGTGAAAATGTGACACAGCATTATCATCAAATAAATTTGTAGCGCGCGTAGCCACTGCTTTATTGGGAAAATGATTTTCAATGTACAATGCAACTGATTCTCATGCTTTCAGCATTTCTCTTATTGTGCCAGAAGAATGCTGCTTTGGTGTTGCTGCCACTGCCACTGCCTCCTCCTCCTCCTCCTCCTCCTCCTCTGAAGAACTCCTCTCCACAACTTCCTGCTGTGAAACACAGTGCAACTCCATAAGCTGTTTGGTGGTCTTTTCTTGGCTGTGATCTTCCACAAACTCAACAATACCACTGTTATCTACTTCTGATCCCATGTTGTTGCCCAAAGACACAATCTTGTTGACAACAGGCTCCACAGGTACTGACTCTTCAGAGTCACATTCAAAAATGCACTTTGGCCAAAGCTTCTTCCAAGCAGAAGTAAGAGTTCTCTTGGTAACCCCTTCCTACGTCTTTTCAATCATCTTGATGCAGGAAACAATGTTGAAATGATATTTCCCAAACTGTCTGAAAGTGAGATTGGTAGCTTCAGAAAACTGATAGAAATGCTCGAAGAGTGCTGTACTGTAGAGCATCTTAGGAAATGATCTGCTTGTCCATAGGCTGGAGCAACAGAGTGGTGTTGTGAGCAGAAATTGGATCTTGATAAACTGACATTCAAGGGGGTGGTTTTGTAGGCCAGGAGAATTAGCAGGTGTGTTGTCCATAACAAGCAAGACAGAGTGGCAGATTCATCTCGAGCAAATATTTTTTCACTGAAGGACCAAACACTTCATTGATCTAATCACAAAAAAGATCACATCACCAAAGCCTTGTTCATGGACCTCCACATCACATTTAACCTGCTCTTCTGGATATTACCCTTCTTGAAGGTTCAAGGTGTTTACGAATGGTAAACAAGCAGTGGTTAATTTTGAATTTGCCGCTCGCATTGGCACAGAATAGCAGTGTGAGACAGTCTTTCATTGGCTTGTGACAGGGCAATGCATTTCCTCTGCTGTTGTAAAGGTACGCTTCAGCATCTTTTTCCAGAATGGACCCGTCTCTGCACAATTAAAAATCTGTTGTAGCAGACAATCCTCAGAATCTACGAGCATCTTGAAATTCCTTATGAAGTTCTCTGCTGCCTTTGTGTCAGAGCTGGCTGCATCAACATTGCCTCACAACACTGTGGATACCGGTTCATCTCTCAAATTTCTCAAATCACAAACAGCTTCTGTTAAACACTTCTTTGGCGAATGATTATCCTGGCATCTTCTTAATGAGGTCAGCAAAAATCATTCTCACCTTCTCACAAAATGATGTTCTTGTTAATAGTGTTGCCTGAAATTGCTATTCATTTACCCATATACGGAGCAATCTTTCAACATGATCCAGGATATTAAGCTGTTGTTTAGATACTCTTCTCACTCCCTTTGAAGTATCTATCTCCTTACTCTTGTCCTTGTTCTTAAGGATAGTGCAAATAGTTGATGTAGACCGATTGTATGTGTGTACTAAATCAGCAATACTCGCACCACATCTGCATTTTTCAATGATTCATTTCTAAGGTCATTTTCTTTCTCTTATGGTTGTCTTCTTGCAGCTTTATCTTTGGGGACATTTCTACGAAGGTTATTCAAATTTGCACACAAAAAATATTGTGTAAACACAAGTTTAAGAAAATGTATGATCACAAGCTGCACTAAGAGGGTAGCAGAAAGTGTGCTAAACCCAGACAGCAGTACATACTAAAAACGTTGTTCATATGCCACTGCCGACAGTGAAAGGTGTTCATATTATTGAATGTTTCCCCCGTCGCATGTGAACAGCTGGAGATGTCCACTAAATCATTCATTATGCGAAACATTGTTCGTTAAGCGGGTCTTTTTTTTTGCAATTTGTTTTGCTCATTGCGTGTTATGGGAGGTGCTCACTAAGCAAGGTTTCACTGTACTTCACATCTGAGTGTACTATTACCAGTCTACAGAAACCTTGAGTCTTCTATCGTTCAGAGCTGTTCTCACTTGAACAGGACAACTTATCGCTAATATACAGCTGCAATATTTATTAACTCAGTGAGAAACAGCATCACTTTTTATGAGCCCAGCATTTTCATACTAGCTATGTGGTTTCTTGGTTTTTATATGAATAGAACAGATAATTGTTATATCTTGACTCAGTACAAGGCTCAAACTATTATTAGCCCACACAGATTATTGCAAATATTAACACGTGTCATGTCAACATATTGTTCTTTGGGGAGATATTAAACACTATTAAAAAATAAAAAGACTGTAGTTACTTCCATATCTTGACAGATACAAAAATGTTCTGAGATTTTTCTACTTTAGCATAAGGGGATAATTACAGCATAATAATGTAATTAGGATTTGTTCTGTTTAATACCCTAATCACCCATGTTTCAGTAAGAAAGTCAGTAATATGAAACTATCAAAATATACAACATGGTAGGAGCAGCCTAAACATATGCTGGCCTCACCTCCAAAATGCGTTTGGGAGTGGCGACCCCATCGTAATAATAGCTTATATATGAAATGGTACTTCAAAACCAGCCTCGGAAAAGTTTAGGGCATTCCCTGCAGGCGACGCGAAGTTCTTGGGGTGATGGGGAACTGTGAGAAGTGGGCAACTAGGCACCAACACAATGAAATGAAATGAGCGTAACAGGGCAGGTCCGGCCGCCTCGGTGCAGGTCTTATTACATTCAGCACCGCATTGGGTGACCTGCACGCCAGATGGGGGTGAAATGATGATGAAGCCAACACAACACACTGTCCCTGAGTGGAGAAAATCCCCGACCCAGCCGGGAATTGAACCCGGGCCCCTTAGGATGGCAGTCCGTCACGCTGACCATTCAGCTATCGGAGCGGACAGCACCAACACAATGAAGGTGGGTATCATTAATGTGATGACCCTTACTGGGAAGGCGAGAGAGTTCAGATTGAGGGCAAGAGGCCAAGAGGAAGACCAAGAACAAGATGGATTGATACAATAAAGATGAGTTTGAGGAGGAGAAACCTGCTATGGAACCAAATTGTGGAAGAAGAATGGTGGAAAGACCAAGTAAAGTAGCGAAGTACTATTGATATCCCATACTGACCAGATGTTGGATAGAGGGGAAATGAAGATGACGATGATGATGATGATGATGATGATGATGATGACAACAAATCAGGAACTTGAATTTCTACGTTTCTGAGAGCATTTATCATATGTAGAAAGCAGTCTGTATTGTCATGTGAACTGACATGTCACTGCCATCTCCAGAAGTCAAGTCCCTGTCCCGTCAACTTCTAGCAATGGTCCCCTGGTTTGGGGGTTGGGACCGAAGTGAGGCAAACACTGAGCCATGGGCTGCCAGTTGGCTTTGCGAGGCACCCAACATGGACCACTGTACTGGTGGCAGTTGTCCCGTGAGTAAGCAGTGTGCTCGCATCTGTAAACGGTAGTAGTGGGCTCGCAATATTTTCTGTGCATCTTGTAAGGGGTTCTCTGCTTGTTTTTCTCGAAATAAATTCATCAAAACATTCCTGCCTCATGTTAAATAATGTTAAACTTTTGATGTTTAAATAAATACCTTGTACTTCTGTAATGCAGTAAAACATGTCAGCAATTATTTTAAAACATATAATAAGAAAACTGTCTTAGTTTTAAACTTAAGATTTGTGGACAATCTTGGATTTTTTTATTTAAGCAATGTATCTCAGATTTTTAGATTTTCTACCCTTTTTTGAAGTTCTCATCATTTGGCACTTGTGATATGTGGATTATCATGTCATAGGAGTGGGGAAAATACAGGATTCAAAAAGATGGGCACAATTTTAGTTCGCTATATTTCCTGCACTATACATTGTACATGAATTCTGTTAAGTATACTTGAGAGAGGATGTTGTAAAGTTTAGAGTACTGCCATAGGAGCAATCCAACACTGGCCGTAGCATGTAGTGCATTAGCTGTAAGCAAGATGGCTACTGTGCAATACAAGATTTTTTGCACTCGTAAGTTCAGTATAAGTGAGCCTGCAACTGTGGTGCAGTGTGCATTTTGGCATAAGTTTAACGTCAAACCTCCAATGAGGAAGAGTATTGTCGGTGGAATAAACAGTTTGACAAAACTGGCTCTCTGCACAAAGGTAAAAGCCCAGGCTGATTATGTGCATCGAAGGAGCACATAGAGTGCATTCGAGTGAGTTCTGAACATAACCTAATGAAATCTACCCACAGAGCAAGTAGGGAACTTTGACTACAGCAAACAACTATCTGGCATATACCGAGGTGCTGGTTAAAGTACAAACCGTACCATCTACAACAGGTGCAGGTTGGTTGGATGGTTGGTTTGGGGAAGGAGACCAGACAGCGTGGTCATCGGTCTCATCGGATTAGGGAAGGATTGGGAAGGAAGTTGGCCGTGCCCTTTCAGAGGAACCATCCCGGCATTTGCCTGGAGTGATTTAGGGAAATCACGGAAAACCTAAATCAGGATGGCCGGACGCGGGATTGAACCGTCGTCCTCCCGAATGCGAGTCCAGTGTCTAACCACTGCGCCACCCCGCTCGGTACAGGTGCAGGCTCTTCAGGCAAACAGTAAGGTAAAGCACTTAGAATTTTGTAACTGTGTGCTCCAAAACTTGGAAGAAGATACATTGTTTCTGCCTTGTGGAACTTTTAGTGAAGAAGTTACATTTCACCTACACGGGAAAGTCAGCAGGCACAATGTTCAAATATGGGGCTACAAAATCACCATGTAACACTGGAACATGAACAATTCAACCCCAAAGTCTGTGTGTTTTGCTCTGTATCACTGATAAAAGTTTATGGACTTTTCTTTTTTGATCACAATATGGTTACTGGAGCAACATATTCCTGAAAAACTGGCTTGTTCCTAAAATTATTGAGTATTCTAGAGACTACTTATTAAAGCAGGACACAGCTCCACCACCCTGGCATCTGAATATTCAATGATTCCTGAATGAAATATTTAGCTGTTTTTCACTGTAACTTGCAGTACGTCATTTCAAGGCAATGGTGTATTAAAGATTTATCACATACACTATGTGATCAAAAGTATCCGGACACCTGGCTGAAAATGACTTGCAAGTTCTTAGCGCCCTCCATCGGTAATGCTGGAAATCAATACGATGTTGGCCCACCATTAGCCCTGATGACAGCTTCCACTCTCGCAGGCATACTTTCAATCAGGTGCTGGAAGGTTTCTTGGGGAATGGCAGGAGTGCTTCACTAAGGAGAGGTATCGATGTCAGTCGGCGAGGCCTGACACGAAGTCAGCATTCCAAAACATCCCAAAGGATTCAGGTCAGGACTTTGTGCAGGCCAGTCCATTACAGGGATGTTATTATTATGAAACCACTCCACCACAGGCTGTGCATTGTGAACAGGTGTTCGATTGCGTTGAGAGATGCAATCGCCATCCGTGAATTGTTCTGCAGTAGAGGGAAGCAAGAAGGTGCTTAAAACATCATTGCAGACCTATGCTGTGATAGTGTCAAGCAAAACAACAAGGGGTGCAAGCCCCTTCCATGAAAAACATGACCACGCCATAACACCACCACCTCCGAATTTTACTGTTGGCAGTACACACGCTGGCAGATGACATTCACCGGGCATTCACCATACCCACACCCTGCCATCAGATCGCCACATTGTGTACCGTGATTCGTCACTCCACACAATGTTTTTCCACTGTTTAATCGTCCAATGTTTATGCTCCTTACACCAAGCGAGGCTTCATTTGGCATTTACAGGCATGATGTGTCGCTTATGAGCAGCCGCTCGACCATGAAATCCATCTTTTCTCACCTGCCCCTTAACTGTCATAGTACTTGCAGTGGATATGATGCAGTCTGGAATTCCTGTGTGATGGTCTGGATAGATGTCTGCCTATTACACATTATGACCCTCTTCAACTGTCAGCGATCTCTGTCACTCAACAGACGAGGTCGGCCTGTATGCTTTTGTGCTGTACATGTCCCTTCACATTTCCACTTCACTATGACATAGGAAACAATGGATCTAGGGATGTTTAGGAGTTTGGAAATCTTGCATACAGACATATGACACAAGTGACACCCAATCACCTGACAACATTAAAAGTCCATGAGTTCTGTGGAGCACCCCATTCTGCTCTCTCATGATATCTAATGACTACTGAAGTCATTGATATGGAGTACCTGGCAGTAGGTGGCAACACAATGCACCTAATATGAAAAATGTATGTTTTTCGGGGTGCCCAAATACTTTTGATCACAAAGAGTACACATCACCTTCACAATTTAACATCTGGGAACAATGCATCACTGATTTAAGCCTTCGAAAGATACTGTGATACCAACACAAAAGACAAAAATCTCACATTTTCAGAGTACTTAGTGGATAAAGATATGGATTACAGAATCGAAATAAGAAGGTTCACATTCTGAAGTAGGTTTTTTTAAATTTATTTTTTTATGTCAGTGTTTTCAACACATACTGCGAATTTATTTTGAGTATAATACGAATGTTCTGCAATATTCAAAGATATACATTCTCTGGGGAATGAGTTTCTTCGATTTTGTTACCTCCATCTGATTCGTAAACGAAGGATACTGGCAGTTCATTTCCAAAAATGCAGTTAGGCAGGAACCCAAGAAGGCAGCTTAAATTGCTGCAAGTGAAGCAAGCCATGCTTAGCACAAGCAAAGATCATGAAGACACACACTTCACAGACTGTGATACAACTGTGAGCATCTCTCTGTGCAAGCATAATTCCTGCTCCTGGCCTGATAAATTTCGATGCTGCCGTGCGCTTATCACGTCATGTCTTATAGGAGTGACTACAGCAACTGCTGCCACCTGAAGATGTCAAAAACTGGGTTCAGTGAAATATTGTGAGAGATGTACAATGTTATCTGGCAGCAAACCTGAAAAGTTTATTTGTAACAGATCTGTCAGGAAAGCCTGCAAAGGAACAGCAACTAACCCATCCCATGTTTGAGAACAGCATTCAAGTTGTGCTGCAAAGTAGCTGGTTGTCTTGAGCAGCTAGCTCAGCAGACTAAGAGAGTGTTTCTGCTAAATACAACAGATAAGCAGTTATTAACATCTTACTTAGACAGTGAATCACTTAGTACTAGTAAGATGGATGTAGGGGAATTATGGGCAAAATTTAAGCAGATTGTAAATCGTGGTCTGGAGAGTTCGTGTCTAGTAAGTGGATAAAGGATGGAAAAGACCCACCATGGTTTAATAACGAAATTGATAAGATGCTGAGGCAACAGAGGCTGTTGCACTCTAGATTCAAATGGGGACACACAAATGATGACAAGCAGAGGTTAATAGAGCTTCATATGTCTGTGAAAAGATCTACGTACGAAGCATACAACTACTACCATCGTCACGCCTTAGCAAATGATCTAGCAGAGAACCCGAGGTAATTCGGGTCATACGTCAAATTGCTAAGCGGGTCTAAGGCTTCCATTCAGTCCCTTGTTGACCAGTCTGGTCTGGCAGTTGAAGATAGCAAAATGAAAGCCGAAGTTTTAAATTTCATGTTCAAGAAATCATTCGTACACGAGAACTTTACAAACATACCGTCATTTGACCATTGGCAAAACTCCCATATGGATGAAATAGACAGAAGCATACCTGGCATAGAGAAGAAACTTAAATATTTGAAAACAAATAAATCACCAGATCTGGATGGAATCCCAGTCCAATTTTACAAAAGAGTACTCTACGGCATTGGCCCCTTACCTATATTGCATTTATCATGAATCTCTCGACCGACACAAAGTCCAAGCAATCGGAAAGAAGTGCAAGTGACTCCAGTAAAGGTAAAAGAACGGACCCACAAAATTACAGACCAACATCCCTAACTTGTGTTTGCTGCAGAATCCTTGAACACATTTTCAGTTCAAATATAATCAATCTTGAGGCTAAGCAGTTGATGTCCACAAATCAGCATGGTTTTAGAAAGCATCGCTTGTGCTAAACTCAACTTGTCCTTTTCTCACATAATATACTGAGAACTATGGATGAAGGGCAACAGCCAGACTCCATACTTCTAGATTTCCAGAAAGCATTTGACAAAATGCCCCATCGCATGCTGTTAACGGAGGTACGAGAATATGTAATAAGTTCAAAGATATGTGACTGGCTCATAGACTTCTTAAATAATAGGACCCAGTATGTTCTCCTTGATGGCACGTGTTCATTAGAGACCAGAGCATTGTGAGGAGTGCCCTAGAGAAGTGTAATAGAACCACTGTTGTTCTCTATATACATAGATGATTTGGCAGACAGGGTGGGCAGCAGTCTTTGGTTGTCTGCTGCTGATGCTGTGGTGTATAGTAAGCTGTCAAAGTTGAGTGACTGTAGGAAGATACAAGATGACTTAGACAAAATTCCCAATAGGTGTGATGAATGGCAGCTAGTCCTAAATGTGGTAAGATGTACATTAATGCGAATGAGTAGGAAGAACAAATCTGTAATGTTCAGATACAGTATTACTAGTGTCCAGCTTGACACAGTCAAGGCATTTAAATATCTGGGCAGAACGTTGCAAAGCAAAATGAGGTGGAAGAAGCATGTGAAAACTGTGGTAGAGAAGGCAAATGGTTGACTTCGGCTTATTGGGAAAATTTTAGGAAAGAGTGACTCACCTGTAAAGGAGACCGCATACAGGACGCTAGTGCGACCTATTCTTGAGTACTGCTCTATGGTTCGGGATCCATACCAGGTTGGATTGAAGGAAGACATTTGAGCAAATCACAGGGGGAATGCTAGATTTGTTACCGGTAGGTTCGAACAACACATAAGTTACAGAGCTGCTTTGGGAACTCATGTGGGAATTCCTGGAGGGAAGGCGGCTTTCTTTTCGGGGAAACACTATTGATAAATTTAGGGAATTGGCATTTGAAGCTGACTACTGAACAGTTTTGCACCCGCCAACATACATCACATTTAAGGACCACGAAGATTAAATTAGGGCTCATACAGAGATGTACAGACAGTCATTTTTCCCTTGCTCTACTTGCGAGTGGAACAGGAGGGGAAATGATAGGTAGCGGTATGGGTATCCTCTGCCACACACCTTATGGTGGCTTGTGGAGTACCTATTTGGATGCAGATGTAAGACTTTACAAAACAGAAAACAAATAATTTTAAACTAAGCTTCCCGATTCTCTTTTAATTTATTGGCCTAATACGTGACAAGTACTACTTGTTGTCTTTAGGCACTGGACTGATTAATAACCAAAAAGAGATATCTATTATGGCAAGAGAAAAACTTGGTATAAAATTTTCTGTTTCTTTGAAATTTTTTGGAGTTGTCACCAACAAATTAAGCAACAGCCTTAATTTTTTATATATACAGACAACATACACTCCTATTAAAAGACAGAACTAGTGTTACATGACATGTTAAATATTTGCAGTAACTGTAAAATTTATGATGAAATAAATTACTGGTATACATAACACTTGTAGCAAAAATTCTCAATCAAAAAAAAAGTATGTTTATTCAGCCAGATATGCACTGCAATATACAATGAAATTGAGGAACAGTTGTTTTTGAACAAGGGTGCTGTTGCAAAAGTTTATAAAAAGTAATAAGTAAGTTTACAATTAATGATAAACTAGTACAAGTTTTTTTGAATGATTTCATGTTGCCTTCAGCTGCCCTTCTCTTTATTTCATGTACAATTGTACAATCTCAGCCTTAGGCCATTTTCAAGTATCTAAAACAGAAGTGTTATACATTAGTGCCACTTGTGATTTTGATTTAGGAACTATTCATATCTGTAGATATCCTACGTGCATTATAGCTTACTTTACGGATGATTTTTAGTAATAAATTATGCCATGTATGTTGTTGCCCCTATCACTCCGTGTTACTAATAAAAAAAATCATCCATAAAACATAGGAAAATCCAGGATGGAATGTAACAATATAATGAAAAGGATAGTTGCTACTCACCATATAGTGGAGATGCTAAGTCGTAGAAGTTAAAGTGTTGCAAGAAGAAAACAGTGCTATGAAGATTAAAATCAAGGATTCAGAAGCACAAGTACCTCATAATGAGCAAAATGCAGTGAAAAACCATAACCATGTTTCGTGTGAAAACTCGCGATCTGTTAGGCCTCAGACAACTGCTATAAAAGGGAATAAAATTCTTGTTTTAAGCAACAGTCATGGCAGAAACTGTGGGAGCATACTACAAGATGAATTAGGCAAAACATTCAGTGTGCAAAGTATTATAAAACCTGGTGTGCCAATTAAAGAAGTTGTGAAAAACGCAGACAAATTAACTGATAACTTCTCCGTCAACTAAACCTCTGGAAGAATTGCAGAGGAACATGAAAGATCCTTTTGGAATACATACTTAAACTCATGCAAAAAAACAAATGTAATAATTCATCCAATACCACTTAGACATGATGCACAAGGTCTAAATGGAAAAATCAAAGCTGCAAACTGCATTATGTTACAAAAAATCAACACTGCCACAGGCGTGTGTAGAAAGAGCTTATCTGTGAATTTCGAAATCGAACGCCTGAAAAGAAATGAATATACAACTCATGGCTTACATGTAAACAAACAAGGAAAGACTCGCATTTGTAATAGGCTTGCTTCTTTCATACACATGGAGAAAACTGAAAAATCAAGTACTGGTACAGGAAAAAAGCATATGCAAATGGACAATCAGATAGAAAGTGACACACGCACACACACACACACACACACACACACACACACACACACAAAAAGGACAGTTATGGACCATTTTATAACAAAAAATAAGCCCAATGAAAGTCATAACAACACACTTACTAGGTCGATTTCAAGCCATCAAATGCAGCAACAAGGCAGTCGTTAATAGACAGATGGGTGAAAAAGGATGGAAAAAAAGTGAAAGTTGGGAACATTGCGACAGAAGAAAGGCAGGAACCCACAAACGGTGAACCAGCAAGCCACACGGTAAACACCATGAATACCATCCTTGGAAAACATGAGGATTTTTTACCACTAAGTACACTAGCTCAAATAGTGAGGTAAGTGATCAAGCAAGAAATGATTCCCTCCTTGTCTCTAATTTTAAATTACTCCATCAAAATGTTCAGTTGCTCCCAAATAAACTAAATGAAATAGAAATAATATTAAATGACCTAAATGATATTTCTGTACTATCCTTTACAGAACACTGGCTCCGACAAGATATGTTAGAGCAAACATACCTTCCTCAGTTCAAACTTGCAAGCATGTTTTTAGGAAAATATCGAGTCATGGGGGTACTTGCATATATGTTAAAGAAAATACTGAATTCAATACTGTAACTAAATATTAAACTGTCCTGTAAAAAAGATATAGACTCTCTATTGCTGAACTACCAAGGCAAAATACATTTATTATTTGTGTATACATGTCACCAGATAGAGACAAAAAAGTGTTTTACAATCACATGGAGGAACTCTTGGAAGAAATTCTCTCTCCCAAGAAAAATACAATTATATGTGGTGACTTTAATATTGATTTCTCGAAATCCAATAAATTCAAAGATTACATTATAAATTTACTACAATTGTTCAACATCAGTCCTACAGTAACTGAACCAACTTGAGAAACACCTACCTCCGCATCTATTATTGATCAGATCTTGATAAATACATGCAAATATGCCTATAACACACAAGTTGTAAACATGGGTTTTAGCGATCACTATGCTCATATTCTTGCAATGAATCTTT
Organism: Schistocerca piceifrons; assembly: GCF_021461385.2. Classification (NCBI taxonomy): domain Eukaryota; kingdom Metazoa; phylum Arthropoda; class Insecta; order Orthoptera; family Acrididae; genus Schistocerca; species Schistocerca piceifrons. Next base: position 19,027,751 of record NC_060145.1, read on the forward strand.
CAGGACACCAAATTCACAGTTGAATACAACACACTGTAAGGAATTTCAGTATAAAAAATGAGGAATATTTTTGTTCTCTCCCAGAGGGTGAAAGTTGGAAAGATGTATATGACTGTAATGAGACCAATGAGAAATATGATAAGTTTATGGCTACATTCAAACATATTTTTTGAAATGGCTTTTCCTTAAATAAAAAAAGAGGTTGTATGAGTACTCCAAGCATAATACCAGTCCTGACTTTACTGCATATTTCAAAAGATAGAAAAGAATACCAACACGAGTTATTTCAAAAGCAAAAAACCTGGAAAATGACAAAAAATTGTGTGATTCCAAGAGTAAAGCTAAAGCAACCTGGCAAATTATAAGGAAATAAATGGGTATCATGCCAATTAATCACGGTAATATACAGCTGATTATGAACAAAAATAAACTAACTGACCCCAAACATGTTGCTAGTGCTTCCAACGATAACTTCCCAAATACAGCACAGCAGTTAATAAATACACACCATGACAAACAGATCAAAAAATTCATTCAAACACATTATTCCTGTATCCAGCAACACCTGAGGAACTGTCAAGAACCCTAAAAGAATTACCTAATAAATATTCAGTGGGTGTTGATGAGATACCAGATGCTATTATCAAAGCTAGTGCTACATTTATTGTGGAACCACTAACAGACATCGTAAATTCATCTTTTGAGAGTGGTGTATTTCCAAATAACCTAAAAACTGCAAAAGTAACACCTTTGCATAAGAAGGGTGCAAAAAGTGATATTGCTAATTACAGATCAGTTTCAGTTTTGTTGGGCTTCAGCAAAGTTATGGAAAAAATGTTCCTTAGAAGATTAAAAGTTTTCTTCAATAAAGAGAGGCTGATAAGTGACTCCCAACATGGGTTCAGAGCTGGAAAGTCAACTCAGTCAGCAATTTTTGCCTTCTTAAATGAAGTATTAAAAGCAGTGGATGATAAACAACATGTATCTGGAATCCAGAATGAGATTTTTACTCTGCAGCGGAGTGTGCGCTGATATGAAACTTCCTGGCAGATTAAAACTGTGTGCCCGACCGAGACTCGAACTCGGGACCTTTGCCTTTCACGGGCAAGTGCTCTACCATCTGAGCTACCGAAGCACGACTCATGCCCGGTACCCACAGCTTTACTTCTGCCAGTATCTCGTCTCCTACCTTCCAAACTTCACAGAAGCTCTCCTGCAAACCTTGCAGAACTAGCACTCCTGAAAGAAACGATACCGCGGAGACATGGCTTAGCCACAGCCTGCGGGATGTTTCCAGAATGAGATTCTCACTCTGCCATGTCTCCGCAGCATCCTTTCTTTCAGGAGTGCTAGTTCTGCAAGGTTCGCAGGAGAGCTTCTGTAAAGTTTGTAAGGCAGGAGACGAGATACTGGCAGAGGTAAAGCTGTGGATACCGGGCGTGAGTCATGCTCCGGTAGCTCAGATGGTAGAGCACTTGCCCGCGAATGGCAAAGGTCCCGAGTTTGAGTTTTGTATCTGGAATATTTATGGATCTAAGTAAAGCATTTGATATAACTGATCATGGCATTCTCTTGTGTAAATTAAGTAATTATGGAATTACGAAGCCAGTCTGAAAAGTGGATCCAGTCGTATCTCAGTAATTGTTGGCAGATTACAGAAATAAAACACACAGATTGTGAAAAAAAATTTTCTAGTTTTTACAGTGATGAGCAGAAAATAAAGTATGGAGTCCCACAAGGGTCAGTTCTAGGACCTGTCCTATTTCTGCTGTATGTAAATGACTTGGCTATTAAAATACATTATGGAACCACTATCCTGTTTGCAGATGACACTAATATTCTAATTAAATCACAGAATGAGGAAAATCTAAAGGAGACTGCAGTATCAGTTATGCGTACCTTAACACACTGGTTCGAGAGCAATAGACTCATCATAAATTCTGAAAAAACTGTGGCAGTTAACTTTCATACCACACAAAACCTCCATCCTGGAAACCCTGTTTTCACTATTGAAGGAAAAAATGTGTCGAAGGTCAGTCATACAAAATTTCCTGGTGTACATGTTCAGGCAGATCTGAAGTGGGAGGTACACCTAAACAATTTAAATAAGAGACTGAATTCACTAGCATATGCTGTTAGGATCGTCACTCAAAATACAAGTTGCTCATCGGTGCTGACAATATATCATTGCAGTATGCAGTCGCTACTTATGTATGGAATAATTTTTTGGGGGAATTCCACAAATACTACAAAACATTTAAAATACAGAAAAAGATTATCAGGGTTATAAAAAAAGCTAAATGTAAGGATTCCTGTAGACCCCTTTTTAAAATTCTGAAAATATTGCTACTGCCTCACTCGTATATATATGAAATACTAATTTTCACAAAAGGGAGCATCTTAAAAAAAGAAAATCTCTTCAGACACAACTATGATATACACACAAATGACCGAGCGAGGTGGCGCAGTGGTTAGACACTGGACTCGCATTCGGAAGGACGACGGTTCAATCCCGCGTCCGGCCATCCTGATTTAGGTTTTCCGTGATTTCCCTAAATCACTCTAGGCAAATGCCGGGATGGTTCCTCTGAAAGGGCACGGCCGACTTCCTTCCCCATCCTTCCCTAATCCGATGAGACCGATGACCAAGCTGTCTGGTCTTCCCCCAAAACCAACCAACCAACACACAAATGAAACTAGATAGAAGATGAACCTACACAGGAACACAGTAAATACAAACTTATGCAAATGAGGAATGTATCATTCTGGAGCTATGTTATATAACCATACGCCTTCTTACCTAAAATGCATACCAACATTAAATGCAATTTAAAATAAAGTTAAAACAGTTCTTGGTTGACCACTGCTTCTATTCTTTGTCCGAGTTTATGGAACATCGTAATAAGTAAACTTCATTTGCCAAATGTCACTAATTGTCAATTCATAATATAGTTTACATTGAGCTTATCATGTCATCTCACTTCATAACTGTTATTATCACATGTAGAAGCAATGTAGTACACCAACCTACATTATTATGCATTTTTATTATGTCAACAATGTAGTCAAAATAACTACTGTATTGTAAACTAACTAGGTTTACCACTGTCCTATATCACATGTACAAACAATGTACAAAACTGATTCTTGGACCAATAAATAAATAAATATAGGCACAACAAACATATTGTCACAGAACACGCTGTTGGCCAACAAGGCGTTTGTGAAAAATAGATCTCTCACACACACACACACACACACACACACACACACACACAAACGCGCGCGCACGCACGCACAAATACAACTCACATGCACATAACCACAGTCTGTGGCTGCTGAAGCCAGACTAGGCTCAGTCCAGCTCCAGCTGCTACAGACTGTGGTCATGTGTGTAAGAGTTGCGTTTGCATGACAGTCTGTGTATGTCTGTCATTTATTTTTGACAAAGGCCTTGTTGGATGAAAGCTTATTTTGTGACAGTTGTTTTGTAGTGCCTATCTGTGACTTAGACTTGTTAGTGTCTTGGAGACAGTAGGTTCCTTGAAATGGCAGTGGGCTGGCCACGTCGCAAGAAGAAAAGACAACAGATGGACGAAGCTAGTACTGGAGTGGAGTCCGAGAGAGCACTGGAGGCCTAGAGGAAGACCACCAGACAGATGGGACAAAGACATCACGAAGATCGCTGGTAACACCTGGCAGAGAACTGCCCAACACCGTCCCAATTGGAGAAGACTGCTGAAAGCCTACCTGAATCCACGACTCAAACACCACATCATTTAATGATTGAATTGGCTGATGATGATGATGATGATGATCTGTGACTTAGCATCTATTCTTCACATAACATTGTTACAAATCATCCATAAAGTAAGTTATCATGTGCTTAGTATATCTACAGATATGACTTGTTCCTAAATCAAAATCACAAGTGTTACTATTATATCTTATGTATAATGCTTCCGTTTTCGATACTTGAAAATTGTCTAAGGCCGAAATTGTACAATTGTACATTAAATGAAGAGAATGGCAGCTAAAGGCAACACAAAATCATTCAAAAAATGCATCACAGCTGCAGGCCCTATTGCATTGAAAATTATAGTACAAGCTCTTTACAGCACTTGCAAATGCTCAAAAATATATAATCATACACACCATTACTGACACAGTCAATGAAAAATTATGTGAAAATGACACGAGTAGTAAAATATTAGAATCCATAATCTTGAATTGGAACTATCTGACACATGTGGTCTCTCTCAAAGAAAAATTTGGAAATCAGCTTCAGTATGTAAACAAACATGTGAATTGTGTAAGTCTCTCAAAGGCAGCAGCAGCAGCACAGTTGGAAAAGAATGTATTCACTAACTTTATGCTTTGCCTCATTGTGAACAGCAGTATTAAAATGGGTGATAGCAACTCTTGAGTTTTCTGGAAAAAAAGTTTAGGTAGCTCATATATGTTTGTTTCTTTTTTCTCATTCTACATCATCTCCTTAATTTCTTACAATGCTAGTGATAAAATAGGGTTTCTTAGTATTCTCTTATTCCTTTTATATGTTGCTGCTATCAGTGTCCACAGAATACACTTTGAGAAACTGAAAATAAATGTTACCATCTTTGTGTTACCTGTTAGTGACACTGTGATCTATATGATGAACAAATGCAGTGTTTTATCCATCTTGCAACAACCTCCACTTCTTCATTTATATTCATAACATTTTGGTGTTTGTAAGCTTTTTCTTCTTCCTGAAACGTTTCTGCTTATGCAGCTCATTCACAGAGGATCTTTCCAGCTTCTCCTTTCGCCCACAGTCTGCCACTGAGCACCTCCTCACATTGGATCCTCTGGGCTTCACATCATCCTTCACCAGGTTTCTCCATCTTCTTCGTGGTCTTCGTCCAGATTCTGTCCATTCTAGGGGTCTTCTTGGAAGTCTTTCTGGTCCCATTCTTTTAACATGTCCAAACTGTTTCAGCTACTCATCTCCATAGTTTTTTAAGAGCTTGATCTGCAGGGTGTTTCACATTGTTTCACTCCTTATCTTGTCCCTTCTCGTCTTACCAATGATCCCTCATAAAAAGTGCTTGTATTCTGCTCAGATCTTTCATTGCCCAACTCCAACATTTTGACAGGTCAAAATTGGCAAATAATGTGGCTTGTATATCACGATCTTAGCTTTGGCAGGTATTTTCCAATTTCTTTTTATGTGCTATACACAATAATAAAATTCTGAACAATGTATGTAATGTTAGCAAATTTTTGTTACATGCTATCACTCTCACAATATGGTTTATAAAACTCATTCTCTTGATTGGCAGGTTATTTAAACTACAAAAGAAAATATATGAAGCTGGAGAGAATGTGAAATATTTCATTCTTAATGAGTGGTCATTTCCAAACCAGAATCTTAAAGACCTTCAGCACAGGCTAAATAAACATGACCAGCAGCAATTTAGTTTTGATGCAACAAGGATTGACATATCTGATTACATAAAACTGTGGGTACTTGGTTATAGGAGGTTCATATTAAACCTGGATGATGCCAGTATCACAAAAGCAAAATTGAAACTGAGAAGGTAAGCAAATTTCAATTCTTACATAATAATCTTGAGTAAACTACAGCAACCATATGATATTTAAAGAGCAGAAAAACATGACATGAAAGTAACTGTTGTAATATTTAAATAATACATTCACAAATACAAAAATATGTAAATAGGCTTCAAAATTAATTCTATGCATTCTGTCCGTTTCTTACATATCACATTCATCTTACTTACGCGTACATCTTACATACAACAGAATCTACCTTTAAATGTACAGACTATTACATCATCTCCATGCTTCACCCATTGATTATGCTCCTGGCCATGCAGATAATTTATACAAGACCAGTATATCAGTAAAGGAAATAAATTTCCTGGGTGAGCTTGTGATTATAGTGGATATTTTGTGAATAAAGCTGTCTAAATTGCATAATATATTTCTTTATTTATAACATTATTTCAGATACTGTAATCATCAGATTAAAACTCAGAACCTGCAAAACATTGATCAGTATCAGTTTCAACAGACATAAGAAATTTGGCGTGAATAGTCCCTCCGCCACACACCGCCTTGTGGCTAGCGGAGTATATATGTAGATGTAGATACAAACAAATAATGGTAAATCCAGGATGGAATATTGTCATATACTGTCAACAGACATATGCATAGATCTGATTGAAACTGGCACTGAACAGCATTTTACAAGTTCAAATTTTGATGTAATGATGCGAGCAGGTGAAAGAATATTACAAATAAAGAAATATTTTAAATGAACAGAGGAAAACCCAGGAAGGAATAATGACAGTATTTTGAAAAGGATAGATTTCTACTCACCACATAGTGGAAATGTTGAGTAGCAGACAGGAACAACAAAGAACGTGTTAAACAACTAAGCTTTCAACCAAAAAGCCTTCTTCTCAATTAGCTAAAACACACACACACACACACACACACACACACACACACACACACACACAAATGCAACTCTCGCACACATGACCACTGTGTCTGGCTACGGAGGCCAGTGAGACACTGTGCGTGTGTGTGTGTGTGTGTGTGTGTGTGTGTGTGTGTGTGTAGTGCTGGCTAATTCAGAAGAAGGCTTTTTGCCAACCAAACATGCATCCTACCTGCCAAACAGCTGGAGGTACTGATTAAGTATCAGTTTAAAGGCAGCCAGAACAAGTTCAAAAAAACACACAACACCACTTAGAAATGTTAGGTATGTAACCATATGAACAAATTAATTTCTGATGTGAATGTAAAATGTCTGATTCCACACCATTATGATCTGTTGTGCAAAATGGTCCCCAGAACATGTAACTACCCAACTAAGTAACTGTAATGGACACTGGCTAGTACTAACATACCCACTATCATGAAATCTCAAAACTGTTTTATTATTAACTGCACAAATGATATGAGCTGCTCTCCCCCCTCCCCTTTCCTGCCATACCTGTACAGCAAATGCTGTGTATTGTCTTGCCACTGCTTTAACTAGTGCCAACATCGCTCTGTGCTACTCACGCAAGATTTGGATATTACTACACTGAAAAATGTTACATTGCATTTTAATATGACACACCCTTTGTGTGCTATTTTGCACCCATAGTCAGACAGGGAACATGTTGTGTCTACTTTGTACTGTATCTGTTTTTCCCCTATTAACAGTCACATCAGGAATTTTATTGCACGCTTCATACCCTGCAAAAGCTAAAGTGCCACATTTGCATCATACATCCTGAGCATGTAACTTCACTGACTTCATACATTCCCCTTCAGTAAGTTAGTATCAGTTATAAGTTATTTGAAATATTTTGTAACTTTTGTCTTACACGTATACCACAAGTCTAATCAGAAACTTTACTTTTCCCCAGGCTGTATATAATTCACTTAGTGGCAAAAATTGCACTTTGTTTAATCCTTTCATGGATTGCAGTGCATTTATGCTTTAAATTGAGATGATTTAATATGGCAGGACACCAGCACATTTGTACATAAAAAGGTAATTTTATATATAATTCTGTAGTATGTAACAATTACAGTATTACAAAATATAATAACATTTACAGCATTAACTCCTTCATTCTAGGTATTCATCACAATCACTGCACATGCCAAAGCAAATACTGCCTTCTAGTCTCTACTATTCTCCACACTGATGTATTATTAAATATGTACACAAATACATGGCAAATTAGCTTTCGTGGAAGTCTGAAGATTCATCACTACTTTTTTACAAATATGGGTAAATTTCAAAATAAATCAAAATTTATTTGGAATATTGCTTGGAAAACAGGCATGTGATATTGATTCTCAGATCTAAAATCAGAAAACATATGTACAGGATTATTTGTATTTCTCACAATGATAAAATATTACACGTACAAATTCTTGTACAAAATGTTTATATCAAAATATATAATATACAGCACTCTTATTTGCCTCTTTTATAAAAGAATATGCAATAAATAAAATAAATGTTACTATTCAAATATTGTAAACATTCATTATTAAAATTGTGCACTGTACAGTAAACATTTTCCTATAATGATGTAAGAGACCTCAGTCAATATAACATTATTAAAATACTCCAGCCATACAGTGCATATAAAGTACTCAAGGGTAAAAAAAAAAAAGTCACTTCTCACAAATACTGCAGCGAAACAACACTCTAGGCATGAACATTTTGATTTAATATTGAGACATGAGACTAATGAAGTAGTTACTTAACAAGGGTGTGTAGTGCAGTCTCAGAATAATTATGGTAATTTTTCTAGAGAGCAACTGTGACAATTCTTTACACATGTGACTGTTGACAAATGGACATCCACATACATTTTGCAGCTGAATTAGCAAATAATAAAGTACAACAAATGTTAAGAGGAAAAACAGCTGTCACTTTCCTTTCGTGCAAACAATGAGAAAAATGAAATGCCGTGTGGCTAGGGCCTCCCGTCGGGTAGAACTCCACAGGTTCACACAAGCTGCCTCTGTGTATTACGTCTACGTTCCATCTGTACTTTTCCTTAATCTTGTTTACAAGATTAAGAGGACATCAGCAACCCAATTATCGTTAATGTTAAACCAAAGCCCCATGCTTACAGTCCATATTCCTTTGCAATATTGGAAGCAATCACAAGTCTTTGAATTTCAGACGTTCCTTCATATATCTCAGTAATGCGTGCATCTCGATAATGCCTCTCTGCTGGCATGTCACTCACATAGCCCATTCCTCCAAGAACCTGTATTGCCTGATGAGAGCAGAATGTAGCAGCTTCTGATGCAGCCAGTTTTGCCATTGCTGCTTCCTACAATACAAAAGCATTTCTTCTGTATACTACTTAAGAAGGCTATTTCTTGTTATTAAACGTCCTTCCGTATGCAGAAAGAACAATTTCATTTTTTGAAGAAACAATTTATTTCATAACATAAATTTACAATGGACATTCAATAAGTAATCCAACACTTTTTTCCTTGCCATCAACACTTTTTTTCCTTGCCAATTTCAGTAATAAAATACGGAATTTGTCGTGAGACATCATGGAATATTCTCACTTCAGCCTCTATAGTTTCACAAAGTTCCAACAGGTGGTGGCACTATACAGAACTGTCATTGAGTTTCTTTTGGCAGAAAACCAGATGACTACAAATATTCATAGGTGCTTGAAAACTATCTACAGACATCTGACAGAGAATAAAAGCATGGTGAGTTGTTTGTCAAGGCATCTAGAAGACCACAAACTTTTTGTCTAACATCGTCATAGGTGATGAAACACGGGTTCATCACTTTGAACCGGAAACAAAACGGCTATCCATGGACTCCCGCCACACCACCTCTCCCCCAAAGAAAAAGTTCAAAGCTGCATACTCAGCCGGTATAAGTCATGGTGATACCTTCTGGATTCTCAACGGGTTATTCTGTTTGATACCCTCCCTCATGGTGCAGTGATCAATTCTGGAGTGTATTGTGCTACCCTCAGGAAGTTGAAGAAACAACTTTAGTGTGCTTATCACCACAAAAATGTGAATGAACTTCTCCATGACAACATAAGGCCTTCCACATTTCTGTGCACCTGAGAGGAGCTCACAAAACTTCATTGGACTGTTCTTCCTCATCCATCTTACAACCAAGATCTTGCACCTTCTGACTTTCATCTGTCTGGCCCAATGAGAAATGCACTCTGCGGGAATCAGTACGTGGATGATGGGAAGATTATTGAAGCTGCAAGATATTGGCTCCCATGTTGACCAGTAGAGTGGTACCATGGGGACATAAAGGCCATCTTAATAAGGTGTCATAAGGCTGTCACAATGAACGGAGATTATGTTGAAAAATAGTATTTTGTAGCCGAAAGAGTTGGGAATAATATGGTGCACTGGAATCCTGAATAAAGCCAGCCTGCATTCAGAAACCGAATGTGTTGCATTACTTATTAATGCCCCTCGTATTTATCTTTTTAAAAATAAATAATAATAATAATAATAATAATAATAATAATAATAATAGCAACAACTACAACAACAACAACTTCATTAGTGTTTCTCAACACTTGTTTTATAGTTTGCTAGCAAGATTTGTCACAGAGCTACTGAAGCAGTAACAATTGGAGCAAGCCACTGTTTGATCAGTATCTTTTAATTAAGGGAGGGGCAAAAAATCAGGAATAAATGAAGAGCAGAAATGTAAAGTGTATACTCTAAGATATCCCAAAATATCTCTCTGCACTTAGCTGATGGCATGGTTACTAGATCATTTTATTATTTTCCTCTGCATTGTATTATCCAGTCATTGTCTGGTATAATGCAGATGTAGTAAATATGTAGTGTGCAAAAATGTATAATTAAAATTTTTGTCGAACATTGTCACAGGCAATGAAACATGGGTTCATCACTTCAGACTGGAAACAGAACAGCTATCCATGGTGTAATGCCACACCACCTCTCCTCTGAACAAAAAGTTCAAAACTGCATCCTCAGCTGGTAACACAGGATAATGAAACATTTTACAGGGCATCTTCAATGATCTTAGAATTAATGCAACCAAATCCCATTAAAAATACTTATTATTGGTGTTTATAGCTAATAAAAGAAAGATAGTTGGGTCATTCCATGTCAGTTCAACCAGGGGCTCCAGCTCATAGTCTCGGATTTGACTGATATTCAGTACACTAATTCTACCATGTTTGGAACACTCGAGTACGAAGTATTAGTTTCCCCTGCCAATTAGTTCCAGAATTATGACTTGTGAAAGAAGGTGGCGTGACCCGGAAATTGCAACCCGCATCTGGCAATCTATCTTCAGACCCAACTTCAGGTCTTAATAACTTTGAAACTATTCCACACAGTCCAGTGAAATTTTTACAACCCAGTAACATCCATTTAGAGAACACACTCCATGAATCAAAACACCAACAACATGTTTCTGAGGGAAAATAAAAAATTCCAAAATGTGATTTAAAAAATGTAATACGTTAAAAGGTACATATTGTAGGTGCCCTCTATGCCAAATATAATTCACTCAAAAAGGGTATAAATTTTTTTGTGGTAAGCTTAATGTGGCCTAAACACACACAGAACTCATTATGCCCATATCAGTCACAAAAACTGAGTTGCATGTACACGAAAATACAAAAATTACCTGAAAAACATGGATTTTTGAAGTGTGGTAGCAAAAAAGAGACAAGTGGTATCCAAGCCAAATTTCACACACTGCATAAGCAGACCATAATGATATATATCTCAAAATTTCAGCATGTTATTGCAAGACATTTGTGTACAATGGAAGTTGACAGATGTATTTGGTGATGTGGCCATTGTTCCACGACACCATTTTGTAAAAACATATCGTAAACTGTTCTGCCTCCTCTTATCCTCTCCCACAACTGTTTAATCACCAAGCAACAACATATAGACAAATTGACACAACCTATCATTAATGTTTACTGCACCTTAACTGCTAAAAACCAGTCGATTGTGCTTCGAACAGAAGTTCCCCCACACTTTAGCTACTGTACTTGTACATTGAGTGGTAAATTGTACTGTCTTCCTGACACTGTGGTAGGAACTGGAACTGTCATAAGAATATGTTCAAAAGGACTCCAACACCTGTCTGCCAAATGTACCATTTGTCATCATAAACAGCAATAACATAGCAACCTGGTTGTATGTTGCTGCTTTTGCTTATGAATCCTGAGTCAGACACACTGTGAAGACACATGTTGTGTATGAACCTATAGTTATAACCGGACAGTCTGTTCATCTGCACATTGTCAGAGTCCGCCGGAGAGAAGTGATGATGGCTCCTTGGATGGCATCTTGAATTATAAATGCATAATTTTCAGAAAAGTCTAGTATTATACATACATTTTCACCATGACTTGTTGCGAAAAAATTCCATTCTGTGCGAATCTGAAAATCGTGGTAATGCATGCATAAATTTTTGAGATTTTTACAGTTTTTGTACTGACTAGCTGCCCCATTACTGAAGTATTTCGCAAAATGTATGTGAGGCAGCTTGTTTTTCACATATTCCATGACAGTGCGAATGTGGGCATGAACTGCAATGGCATCATGAATTAAACAGTCACTAAAAACGCACAGGTTCATGACAGACACATCACCTGATTCACCTCTATAGTAAATCGCAAATGGCTGGAGAGTTGCTTGACTGTTGTCCCAATGATATCCTTGGATGGCATCTTGAATTATAAATGCATAATTTTCAGAAAAGTCTTGTATTATTATAATTTCATCTTGTTTCAAATTATCCTTAAAAAAACTGGAGATACACCTATTGTGCTATTGCTGTGAAGCTGTGTGGGGTCAGTTTGTCCGTTTTTTTGACAACACATTTCAATAAAATCTTCCAGTGTACTTTGCTTTGTTTCAAGACTTGAGCGATCCATGTGTGTCCATTGTTTATAAGAAACAAGTTCGTCATCCATAAGGAGTTCACCATACAGTTTGTTATTCATGTGTTCTGCAAGATTTGCCTTACCAGGACACATTTCACACCTGTGTATCATGCACTGGTAGAAACTGATGTCACACACTAGCAGCTTCATTGCACCTTTGTAATCCAGACCAGAATCCTTTATAGCAGCAAACATCAGCTTAGCATTTTGATGGGTCTCACATACACAAACATTGTGTGCCCTTTGCACTTACAAGCACAACCCATTTTGGCTGAAGACTGAAAAAAGATGATAAACCTACTTTGGTATTGGGATACTTTTCCTTGAATTCTACATATAGTTCTGATATGTTGCATAGCAACAGTCTTTTTTGCATCTGTACACAAACATTTCCCATTTTCATCGTTACATAGTATTTTTTCCAAGCATTATTCGGTTGTAGTCATTATTTTCATAAAACTCCAACACTAACACCTGTATTTCTGAACTCAATTGCTTACCCTGAGCCTGCTGAAGTTGTGGAAGCACTCCTTGGGTTGCTTTTATTTTCCTACCTTGCTTTACCATATATGTAGAAACATTGAATTCTTTTGCAGTGTAGTCAATAGACCAGCTGGAAGGTACAAGAGTTAGAATAGCTACTTTTTTCTGGCGTGTGGATATGGCACATTTTCAAATCATGCACAATTTTGTCCAAATCATAGCATTTCTGGCATGATTTCTATTCCTTTGGAGCAGATAGTTCTTCCTCTTGCACCATTAGTGTGTCAGCTATTTTGTGTTTTAATTTCATTTGAGCTGCTTGTAATTCTCTTCTACCATAGCTGGGTCTGTCTCTTTTCCCAACTTTGTGTGTCTTCATGGGAGACAAACCAAGAGCAGTCACTGAAGTATTTAATTGCTCATCCACTGTGGTTGTAAGTGGCTGATACTCTTCGTCCCTGTCATGTAAATTATCTGAATATTATCCTTTTTTTTTTTTTTTTTTTTTTTTTTTAACAGTGGAACACACCTGGAACATAACTTTTGTCCTGGTTTCATGTTAAGTCCCATGCACTGATTCACTTTCAATACTGATTTTATATCAATTTCTCTGAGGCTACACTTCACTGTCTTCTTATGAATCCGAAACGGATCAAAACAACTTCTTTGTAGGAAAGAATACTTATCCAGAAACACTTTCATATGATGATAACGAACACTAAAGTTTCCTCGAACTGTACTTCCTGTGCCCAGGGTACATCCCGGATCTCCATAGCAACAAATCTCGGTCCGACTCATCCAGATCATACAGTACAAAGCGAAAGCCACATTTTGTTCCATATGTTGTTTTATGACATTCAGATGCTTGTGCTCTACCAATACTGCAACTTGTTTGAACAAAATCACCACTAGTACACTCTTCTGCCTCCATACTGACTTTCCATAACAGTACTGACCAGTCTGAACTAGAATCTTAAAAACATGAGTAACCTGTAATTGTTGCTTGTCTCCTTTGTTGTTCCTGCCTAACAATGACTCATTCTGTCCCTGAAAACTAACATTGTTTAACTTTCTGTTGCCTAATGGTTCCCAACAATTGCAACAGCTTTATCTGAAACAAGCTGTCTGCACTATCACTATTACTTGCTAAATCGTGGTAAAAGAAACGTAACCAAATACATCTCTGTCAACTTTTATTGCACACAAATGCCTAGCAATAACAAGTTGAAATTTTGCCACATATTATATTATGGTCTACTTATGCAGTGTTTGAAATTTGGCTTGGATATCACTTGTACCTTTTGTGCTACCACACTTAGAAAATCCATGTTTACCAGGTAATTTTTCAAATTTTTGTATTTTCGTGTGCATGTAACTCTCTTTGTGTAACTTACCACATTAAGCTTACCACAAAAAAATTTATACCCTTTTTGGGTGAATTATATTTGGCATAAAGGGCACCTACAATATGTACCTTTAAACGTATTACATTTTTTTAATCACATTTTGGAATTTTTTATTTTCCCCTCAGAAATAGGTTGTTCGTGTTTTGATTCATAGAATGTGTTCCATAAGTGGATGTTGCTGGATTGTAAAAATTTCACTAGCCTGTGAGGAACAGTTCCAAAGTTATTAAGACCTGAAGTTGGGTCTGAAGATAGATGCGGGTTGCAATTTCCAGGTCATGCCACCTTCTTTCACAAGCCATAATTCTGGAACTAATTGGCAGGGGAACTTAAATTTTGTACATGGTGTTTCCCCAACAGGTGGCTTGGTAAGGCAACCCAAAATTTGGAGGAAGGCAAAGGCATACCATCTTCCATAGCGTCACACCTAGTAAAACACCCTGTTGTTCAAACCAACCTTCAGGTTGATGAGAGCTTTACCGTTACCACCACAGTAAATACAAAAGGTGCACAATTACAGAGGCGTGAAAGTGATGAAAACTATAGAGACTTAATAATTTGTCAGCAGAAGAAAGATGGACAAAACATGAAAACCCAAGCAAACGACTGTAAGAAGTTGCTGAGAACCAAAACTTTTAAAGATAGATACTAGAAATGAAAGAAAACTCATGTGTTTCAAAATGAAGCTATATAAGTCAGAAAAGCATTTTTGGGTGCTCTCCAGATCATCGACATACCACATTTACTGTACACTCAAACAGTGATAAAACTTTCTGTGCAGTGGGAAAACTTCAAGAACCACAAGTATGTGAAATGCGACACTATGGAAAAAAAAAAACTAATGAAAGATTTTTCAATGAATCCTAGTTAAGGTAAATGTGGAAAGAAAAGCACAGAAAAATCCTAAAATGGGGATACAAACTCCAATGTTTTACATTTAATATGGAGAACAAAAAGATTTTTAATGGAGAGAGCATTACAATGCACAAATTTAAAAAAAACATGAAAAGATTTCAAACTGTAATCCATTCACGATGCAGATGATCATTTAAGTGGGAGAAAGAGTATGGAACGAGGGTAATTATAGGAAACAACACAGTGAATGTAAAGGTTCCATCAAAATACCGTATTTACTCGAATGTAAGCCGCACTTTTTTCCGGTTTTTGTAATCAAAAAAACCGCCTGCGGCTTAGAATCGAGTGCAAAGTAAGCGGAAATTCTGAAATATGTTGGTAGGTGCCGCCACAACTAACTTCTGCCGTCGAATATATGTAGCGCTACACAGGCATACTTTACAGGCACAAAGATAAATACTGGCGCCAAAACCTCTGCGTCAGTAAATAAATTAAAAAAAAAACGTGGAAGACGAGCTTTTTTCTCTGGCCCAAATTTCGACCATTGCATTTTCATACATTATCCAACGAAGTAAATACAAACTCCGTATTGTTCATCTTCGAACGTAGCAGCTTTTCAATGTACTACGAAAATCCGACTGGCAAGACCTTTTGCGATGTTTGTGAGTATGGCCAATTCTACGTTCGGATTTTTTTTCTACCTGTGAGAAGAGATGGTTGCTAATGGGAACTTTCGTGAATTCTGAATTACATGCAGTATTCTCTTCACCATAAGAATAATACGAATATAAACATTTTGCCATGTATTTTTTCGTGTTTGCTGCTATCTCATTTAAATACTGTCTGCCTAATAAACTACGAAACTAGAGTGAGACAACACAAACGCGGAAGTATACACATATGTCATGTTCATATTCGTATTATTCTTATGCCTAATAGTGATATAGTCAGAAATGAAGCACGGCAATTGACTAGATTTTTAAATCTAAGATGACTAATTTCTGTGCAGAAAATAATGTACTAAAGAGGCGTCTGCAAAGATTTTCAAACGGAGAAAAATTTTCGCTAAACTCTCGTTCAGAACATCTTCTATCATACGCAGTTTATTATTTGGTTCTTGTTGATCATTATCAAAGAAAGCAGCAGTGTAAATAACAACAAATAGCAGTCCCTTGCCATTGTTTCGCTACTGAGACAATTACACACTCTCTCTCTCTCTTTTTTTTTTTTTTTTTTTTTTTAAATTGTAAGCTGCGGTAGCACGCACAAAAGCAAACCATGCCGCGAGCGGCGACAGGTAGTGAACATTCATTATCGGAATGCGACAAACAATGCATGACACAGTACAGTAATGCATTTTCAGCTTAGAGTGATGAAAACACCTATAACAAAGAGAACGGCAATTATCAGATCAAAGAAAAATAAGCAATCAATTCAAACCAGACGAAGGACATGAAAAACGAAGGGTACGCGCATAAATAAGGACGGAGCGCCTGACGCATAGCAATGGCTACCTGGTAAAGCATAACTGCTAAGCTTACGGCTCGAACCAAACTACTGCAGCTGTATCGTCATTCATTCGACCTGAATTCTGTCTCATATTACAATGGACCAACTTTGTTTCGATTTGGAGGTGCGGCCTAAAACTTTTCTCTCCCCTCGAATTTCGAGTCTCAAATTTCTGCTGCGGCTTAGATTCGGGAAATTATTTTTTCCTTTATTTCGAGTCTCATTTTTCAGGTGCGGCTTAGATTCGAGTAAATACGGTACCTGCAGAAGGAAAAATATTGGAACAAGTAAAATCTTTTATGTATTTAAGCAGTTTGGTCACAGAAAATGGAAGACATTTGGAGAAAATAAGTAGTAACATATCTACAGGTAAAAGAGCTTTAGATTAAAGGAACTCTTTTGAAACTATTCTCACACCAATAAAAAAGAAATGTTTAGTCTTATGTGCAGTACTGTATGGCAGTGAATTAAGGATAGTAAAAAAGAAAGTAGAAAAATACTTGGACAATTTTGAAATGAAAAGCTTGAAGAGTTCCAACATAACTGCAACCAAATTTTTCCAGTGCTCCAGGATTATTATATTTCCAGTTATGGATCAAAATTTTCTATATATGTATAACATGTCATTAATTTCAGTCAGTAATGACTGTTTCCAGACCTGAATACACAGTTTGCTAATAATATCAAGTCAGCATATGCAAAAAGGCTACAGTCACAATAATGAACCAAACAAGCCTCTTCATATACATACAGAATTTAAGAGTCATATGCATAGTTGTAACAGATATGCTAATGCAACCAAGAAATTCATAAGACTAATAATCCTACTGCAAAATGATGTCAGTGATATGGGTCTGTAACTCAGTAGATTACTCCTATTTACTTTCTTGAGTACTGGTGTGATCTATGCAACTTTCCAGATTTTTATTTAGGTACAGCCCTTTTGCAAGCAAGTGGCTGTATAGGAGCTATGATATGGGCATAGTCTGATGGAACCTGTTAAGATATGTAAATTGATATCAACAGTTCCTCTTTTTTTTGTTTACTCTTTAGTGTTATAATTACTTGGTTGTAATTGTGTGTTCTGGGGCGTGTAGGGCTGGGCTGTTTGGAGGAAGAGACCAAACTACGAGGTCATCGGTCTCATTGGACTAGGGAAGGACAGGGAAGGAAGTCGGCCGTGCCCTTTCAAAGGAACCATCCCGGCATTTGCCTGGAGCGATTGAGGCAAATCACGGAAAACCTAAATCAGGATGGCCGGACCCGGGATTGAACCGTCGTCCTCCCGAATGTGTGAGGCGTGTAGTTATGCACATACTGATTAAGTAATAAAACATTGCTTCAAAAAGCTTTCATTTTTATATTAAATAATGCTACAAAAGGTTATGGTCCCAGGCACAGCTGTGAAAGTAAGGTTTTATAAATGTTAAAATTGAAGTTGTGCATAGAAATCCAGAGCCTGTTCGGAAGTTACGTGTATGCTGATCATTCACATTTTGCCAATTCATCATTCTTGCATGCAGACTGTCAATATTTTCTCTTACACACAAAGCTAAAAATGAGTGGTACAGCCTCAACTGGACTTCCTTTGGTTGAAAAGTTGATCAGCCATGAAAATTACTCAATATGGAAATTTGCCATGAAGGCATATTTGGCCCACAATGAACTGTGGCACATTGCTAAAAATCCTCCTCCGGATCCGACGCAACAGGACAATCCTCGGAGAAGAGAGACATAAAGACACATTCCTGGATTATACTTTTCGAGGACAAGATGAATTATTCCCATATAAGGGACACAAATATGGCAGCAGAAGCCTGGACAGCCTTGGAAAAAGCTCAGGACTCACACATAGAATGGGCTTGCTTAGATCATTAATCACAACCAAATTACATAAATGCAAGTCAGTAGACGACTACTGCGATAGATTAATAATGACCACGTTTAAGTTAAACGAAATGAAGTTTGCGGTGAGTACAGAATGGATAGGAACTTTGCTCCTGGCTGGATTACCTGATCATTATCAGCCTATGCTGATGGCGCTTGAAAACCACACATACCACAGGAGATTCTACTGAAGTGAAACTGCTAGAAGATGTCAAACCCAAAGACACACATGGAAATGAAGACTCTGCTCTACATACGAAGAAGCCCACAAAACATATTATTAAATGCTACAAACGTAACAAATTGAATCATATTGCTAAATATTGTCCTAGAAAGGATGAAAAAGGAGGAAGCTTGTCAAAAAGTAACAATGACGGAAATGTATTTAGGAAACAGACCCAATAAAAGAAAGCTTTTCTTGCTGCTGATGTCAAACAGCCTCAGGAAAAGGATATGTCATATTTAGATTCCTGTGCCTTGACTCACACTACTAACAATGGAAAAAAGCTTCATAACGTCCCGTGGGAGAGCCAGTCCTGACAGAACTCTACCATCTGATGAGCAAAATGTATGAGACAGGCGAAATACTCTCAGGCTTCAAGAAGAATATAATAATTCCAATCCCAAAGAAAGCAGGTGTTGGCAGATGTGAAAATTCCCGAACTATCAGTTTAATAAGCCATGGCTGCAAAATACTAACGCAAATTCTTTACAGACGAATGGAAAAACTGGTAGAAGTCAACCTCGGGGAAGATCAGTTTGGATTCCGCAGAAATGTTGGAACACAAGAGGCAATACTGACCCGACAACTTATCTTAGATAATAGATAAAGGAAAGGCAAACCTATTTTTCTAGCATTTGCAGACTTAGAGAAAGCTTTTGACAATGTTGACTGGAATACTCTCCTTCAAATTTTGAAGGTGGCAGGGGTAAAATACAGGGAGTGAAAAGCTTTTTACAATTTGTACAGAAACCAGATGGCATGAAAGGGAAGCAGTGGTTGAGAAGGGAGTGAGACAGGGTTGTAGACTATCCCTGATGTGAGTCAATCTGTACATTGAACAAGCAGTAAAGGAAACGAAAGAAAAATTTGGATTAGGAATTAAAATCCATGGACAAGAAATAAAAAGTTTGAGGTTTGCCGATGACATTGTAATTCTGTCAGAGACAGCAAAGGACCTGGAAGAGCAGCTGAACGGAATGTACAATGTCTTGAAAGGAAGATATAAGATGAACATCAACAAAAGCAAAAAGCACAACGAGGATAGTGGAATGTAGTCGAATTAAATCGGGTGATGTTGAGGGAATTAGATTAGAAAAGGACACTTAAAGCAGTAAAAGAGTTTTGCTATTTGGGGAGCAAAATAACTGATGATGGTTGAAGTAGAGAGGATATAAAATGTAGACTAGTAATGGCAAGGACAGCGTTTCTGAAAAAGAGAAACTGGTTAACAGTGAGTATAGATTTAAGTGTCAGGAAGTCGTTTCTGAAAGTATTTGTATGGAGTGTAGCCATGTATGGAAGGGAAACGTGGGCAATAAATAGTTTAGACAAGAAGAGAATATAAGCTTTTGCAATGTTGTGCTACAGAAGAATGCTGAAGATTAGATGGGTAGATCACATAACTAATGAGGAGATATTGAATAGAATCGGAGAGAAGAGAAATTTGTGGCACAACTTGACTAGAAGAAGGGATCGGTTGGTAGGGCATATTCTGAGGCATCAAGGGGTCACAAATTTAGTATTGGAGGGCAGCATGGAGGGTAAAAATCGTACAGGGAGACCAAGAGATGAATACACTAAACAGATTCAGAAGGATGTAGGTTGCAGTAGGTACTGGGAGATAAAGAAGCTTGAACAGGTTAGAGTAGCATGGAGAGCTGCATCAAACCAGTCTCTGGACTGAAGACCACAACAACAACAATGTCGAGCCATGTAATAGTTGAGTGACCAGCATGGGAGCTGATGGCTTAGCAGCAGAGTCTACTGGAAGTGTTGATCAGACCTTCTATAGTGGTAATAAAACTGTAGAAGTAGAAGCATCTGACATCATTCATATTCCAAAATCAGCTGTAAATTTGCTCTCAATTGGTAGAATTGTAGGCAAAGTGCATAAAGTGACTTTTAACAAAAAAGATGGATTCTTCTACAATGCAGAAGGTGAACTAATTGCCAAAGCATCACCTACGAATGGCATCTATTGTCTGAATACAAGTGAAATGAAACAGTGCTACTACACAAAAGACAGTGGATTCTAATGGCATCGCACGCTATAGGACATGTGAATCACAGAAGTATGCTGAAGCTGTCAAAGATTTTGACAGGACTAAGTGAAGATATTGTGGTTAACGAACCCTGTGAGTTGTCCTTTATGGGAAAACAGCTGACGTCTTCCATTCAAACCTAGAAAAAGGTAAACACATCTTAGACTTAGTACATTCTGGTTTGTGTGGGCAAATGGAGACAGTGTCTATTGGTGGAAATCATTTTCTCAAATGTATTGATGATTTTTCAAGATTGTTTACTTGTTGAAGAAAAATCTGAGGTAACACAGATATTTAAGAGCTTCACAGCCTTGGTGGAAAAACATACAGGTAAATATCAAGAAGTTTCGGTCTGACAGTGGGAAGCAGTATGTCAACAATGAACTAAAAGGATTCTGGCTTCTGAAAATATCATCCACCAGTTTACAGTACATTAACGGTCCACATCAAAGTGGTGTTGCCGAGAGAGCTAACAGAACATTGGTTGAAGAGGTTCGTATGATGTTTGATGCTAAATGACCAAAGGAGTATTGGGCTGAAGCTGTCTCTGCAGCTGCATACCTATCAAATCATTCACCATCCACTACACTCAAAAATAAGATGCCATATGGATTTTGCCATAAAAGAAAGCATTGTTTATCACATCTGAGAATTTTTGGCTGCAGTTCAATGACTCATATTCCAAAACTCCACTGCAAGAAGCGGAATAAAAAGTCACAGAAATTGACATTTGTAGGCTACTGTCAGCCAACCAAAGGCAATCGATTCCTCAGTAGGGAGACTGGCCTGATAATTGTCAGCAGGGACGTAGAATTCGTAGAGGATTGGAGTTTTCAAATTCAAAGACAGAGGAACCAAGGACGACAAATGCCTTAGGATTAGAACAAGAAGCAGTTCTTCAGGACATCAACACTTCACAAACTGAAGTAGTAGTTAAATCAGAAGACAGTGATAAGAAACCCTTTTATGGCTTTGACAGTGATTCAATAGAAGCTGAAGCTCAAGACGAGGGTCATGAGAATCAAAACATAGTTCAACAGGTTACACCTTGAAGGTCAGACAGACAACCAAAACCCAAACATGGCCTGATCATGCTATTTACTATTTGAAAGAAGGACTTCCAAGTGAAGACAATGATGATAAAGAAGCCTCGGTAGGGACAAATAACGAAGAATTTGTAAAAGCAATGAAGAAACAATTCTCATCTATAGTTTGTAATAACATATTTGAAGTAGTGAAACTACCCACAGGACACAAACCACTCAAGACTAAGAGGATATTAAAAATAAAGCCTGGGACTAGTGCTACACCAGGAACATTTAAGGCACGCCTCATGCTAAAAGGATGCACTGAAGTTCGAGGTGCTGATAATCAGGAAACCTTTGCACCAGTGGTCAAGCATGCATCCATTAGATATCACTTGTCTACAGCAGCTCGTGAGAACTGGAGATGGACCACATTGACATCACTACTACTTACCTCTATGGAGACTTAAATGAAAAAAATTATGTCATTCCACCAGAAAATTTTGCAACTCCTGGAAATGTATTGAGGCTGACGAAAGCTGTTTATGGACTTGAACAGGCTGATAGGAATTGGAATCAAAAAGTTGATGATGTGTTAAGAAAACTGAAACTGAATAGATCAAACATTGATCCATGTATCTATTTTCACAGAGATGGCACCAAACTAGTCATCATAGCTTTATATGTGGATGACAGACTATTATTCTTAAATGACAGAAATATTTTGAATCCATTCAAAAGTTATTTGAAGAGATTTTTTGAGATAAAAGATTTAGGAGAAATATGCCATTGCCTAGTCATGGAAATTACATGGGGTCGTGATAAAGGAAAAGTCTGGATCTCCCAGAAATCCTATGCAAAAAAAGTTCTGGAGAAATTTGGAATGAATGAAGCCAAGCCAGTGTCAACACCACTTGAACTTGGTTTGAACTTTGAAGCAGTCAAATCAGGTGATATCAAGGTACCATATCAAGAAGCAATAAGAAGTCTTCTATATCTATCCCAAATCTCCAGACCTGATATGTGTTTTGCTGTAAATCTCCTTAACAGATATCATCATTTTAAAAAGATTAATTGGTTGTCAGTAAAAAGATTGTTTAGATATTTAAAGGGAACTATGAACTACAAGCTAGAATTTTCTAGAGATGGTAATAGAGAAACAATGGCCTTCAGTGATGTAGATTGGCAAGTAAAATAATGACAGACACCCTGTAACTGGTTCATGTATATAATTGCAAAACTTTTTTAATTTTGTGGTCTATTAGAAAACAAAAAGCTACTGCACTTTCTGCTTGTGAAGCTGAATATGTGACCTTGGCATCAACTGTTCAAGGTTTACTGTGGTTAAGACAATTTATGTTT
This sequence comes from Schistocerca piceifrons, assembly GCF_021461385.2. NCBI lineage: Eukaryota > Metazoa > Arthropoda > Insecta > Orthoptera > Acrididae > Schistocerca > Schistocerca piceifrons. The sequence goes on from NC_060145.1 coordinate 19,051,010, forward strand.
GAGGTAAATCCAAGCAGTGTCATAAAGTCAATTACAGTATATTGTGATAATAAAGGAACCATTTGGTTAGTCAAGAATCTAGTGACAAACTCTAGATCAAAGCATACAGATATAAAGTATCATTTTATAAGAAGGCAAGTTGAGTCAGGTGTTGCTGTTATTGAACATGTGCCTTCTGAAGAAATGTTTGCTGATGCTTTCGCAAAACTACTTGTCAATGTCAGACAAGAAACGTGTAAGAAACTGTGGGCTTGTGAAATAAGTGAAGGAGTGACCGTACATTTATACTTCATACAGTGTGTTGTCAATTTAAGGGGACATGTTAAGATATGTAAACTGATATCATCAGCCCCCCCCCCCCCCAATCCATTGTGTTGTAATTACTCGGTGGTTATTATGTGTTCTGGGGTGTGTACTTATTGTTATGCACATTTTGATTAATTAATAAAATGTTGAATCAGAAAGTTTTCACATTTATATTAAAAAATGTTCAACAGAACCGAATTGGTTTACAGTGCGGACCAGAAGACTTGCCTCTATTATGTGACTTCACTACACTGAGGACACCTACTTCTAAGTTATTCATGTTGCCAGCTATTCTCTGTCTCAGCAATGAAATATTTACTACTTCATCTTTGGTGAAAGAATTTCGCAAAATTGTGTTTAGTAACTCTGCTTTAGTGGCACTGCTATTGGTGGCATTACAATTGCTATCATGCAGCGAGAGGACTGATAATGTCCTGCCTCTGGTGTACATCAGTTATGACCAGAATCTTCTTTGATTGTCTGCCATATTTCAAGGCACAGTTTCATTGTGAAAACTATAAAAGTATCTCTAATTGAAGTCTCTGCTAAATTTAGAGCTTCTGTAAAACCGGCAATATTGGACATTTTATGTTTTAATTTGGCATGTTACTTTTGTTCTTCTGCAACAGTGTTATGACCTATTTTTTGTGACATGGGGATTCAGTTCCATCTCTTATTAATTTATTTGGTACAAATCTCTCAACAGTCATCAATATTGTTTCCTTGAATTTTTTGTTCATATCTGCTCTGTGCTTATATAGTGAGTACGGAAGGAGTGGACACTGTTGCTTAGGAAGACATAAAGTGAATTTTTATCTATCTTTTTTTAATAGATACATTTTGCATTTATTTTTGATGGATTTGGATTTTATGATATTCAGTCTTCCAACAACAATCTTGCAGGCTCTCACTTCTGTACCCATTATGACGCACCCTACTTGCTCAGGATTATTGGTTGCTACGAGGTCAAGTATGTTTTCGCAACCATTTACACTTTGAGTGGGCTCCCAAACTAATTGTTCAAATAATGTTCGGAAAAAGCATTTAGTACAATTCAGATGATATTCTTCTTTGCGGGATCTATAGAACACTATGAATGAATGTATTACTCATCTAATCCCACATTTTTTTCCTGTTACTTATCTTTTCTTCTGGGAACGATTACTACATGTGAAAAATTCAAAGTTGCATCACAGTTCAGAGTCTACATAAAACTGATATACTGATACCACTGATACTGCCCACCGACTTTGATCAATTGACAAGTCCCAAAATACCTATAGACATGATTTCAAGATGGCAGCCATAACATCACAATAAAGTGTTTCATTGGCATGAAAATATATACACCATAAATTACGGTATCACAAGGGACAACTTCACGAAACTGAGGATTTTTGAGCAGGAAATTGAGGATTTTTGGAAAGGAACAAACTAATATCCAAAACAACTACCACAAATTCTCAGAGATAAAAACCAAAATAAAAACAGAGAGAGGAACAAAAAAGAATATTATGCAGACAGTATATCGGCCGCAACCATAAAAAAATGAGAACTCAAACTACCCGGGGGAAGAGGAGCGTTGCAGGGAAATAAGCCCCGCCTCCCTCTCAAAGGACTACCATTTTACATCCACGTTCTGTGCTTCCATGAATGCAGAACTTAAGTAACAGTCACAGGGATCGCGGATTCATTTTGTTTTGAGTCACATTCGACTCCCTTTATGCACCACGATTAGTCTCTTCATTCATTCCAGAATAAGGAAAAAAGCAATCTGCCACACAAAGCAAATTGGAGTAACAAAGCATTTGGTAATGGCTACAGGGCAATTATTTGGTACAGTTGGCAGTGGTACTTCAGGCCCGATCTCTACTAGCATCTTATGCAACCATAGTTCAAAACATCCCAGCCTAGAACTGCCATGATATAATGTCTTTGAAAGGAGGATATAAGATGAACATCAACAAAAGCGAAACAAGGATAATGGAATGTAGTCAAAATAAGTCGGGTGATGCTGAGGGAATTAGATTAGGAAATGAGACACTTAAAGTAGTAAAGGAGTTTTGCTATTTGGGGAGCAAAATAACTGATGATGGTCGAAGTAGAGAGGATATAAAATGAAGACTGGCAATGGCAAGGAAAGCGTTTCTGAGGAAGAGAAATTTGTTAACATCAAGTATAGATTTAAGTGTCAGGAAGCCGTTTCAGAAAGTATTTGTATGGAGTGTAGCCATGTATGGAAGTGGAACATGGACGATAAGTAGTTTGGACAAGAAGAGAATAGAAGCTTTCGAAATGTGATGCTACAGAAGAATGCTGAAGATTAGATGGGTAGATCACATAACTAATGAGGAAGTATTGAATAGGATTGGGGAGAAGAGAAGTTTGTGGCACAATTTGACCAGAAGAAGGGATCGGTTGGTAGGACATGTTCTGAGGCATCAAGGGATCACCAATTTAGTATTGGAGGGCAGCGTGGAGGGTAAAAATCGTAGTGGGAGACCAAGAGATGAATACACTAAGCAGATTCAGAAGGATGTAGGTTGCAGTAGGTACTGGGAGATGAAAAAGCTTGCACAGGATAGAGTAGCATGGAGAGCTGCATCAAACCAGTCTCAGGACTGAAGACCACAACAACAACAACAACAACATAATAACAACAACAGAAAGAGAAAAAGAACACAATAGTTATTAACAAACGCACTAAAAATCACAAAATTAGAGCTAAATAACTACAATAGGTGTCAAAGACTTCAATTAACCTACACACCTTAACTAAATAGCCCGATACTAATACAGAAAGCAAAAATCACACCAATTAGAGAGATATGGTATTGAAAACTTTGCTTATCTACATAGCTCAACTGAAATGCCTGAGAGCAACACAGAAAGCAAAAACTGACACAGTTAACAACATTTGATATTGTAAACATTAGTTAAACTAAATAAATCAATAACACTAACATAAAACAAACAATTCACAATAAATTGAAATATATTACTAACAATTAACTACAAAAACAATATTTGCACATCACAAAGGTACATCTGAACAAAATCCACCCCACCAAACCCAAAGCCCCACAACACCATGTTCCCTTCCATACTTCCTCTAATTAAACCATACCTCATCAGTTTCAACCATTACCCCATCTAATGACACTTGTTTCATGTACAGGCTACCAAACAGACGATTAATGACAAAAAAAGAAGTAGGTCAGCCTAACTATAACTGACATGTTCAGCCTCGATCTCTCAAAGCAAGTCCTCTGGCAGACTGAACATCACAAATTATTACACTAAAACCTTCACATATACCTGTCTGAATGGCGACTGGTAGACACTTAAGGCAGCCGCACATTCTTGCTACAAACGACATATTTGGTAACCTCCACTCACACTTATATTCTGAACACACACACACACACACACACACACACACACACAACATAATCCATTACAGCACCATTATGTAACAGCTCAAAGCTGAAGGGCAGAATCGAAGGCTATAGTTCTATCAGAGAGTCAGTTCAAAGGCTGGAGAAATGCAACAGCCATGCCCAGTAAAGCACTGCAGCTTTCAGTGCAAGATTTTAGTTGAAGACAGTTTTTAGCCCCCCCCCCCCCCTACCCCGTATTGCAGAAAGGAAAAACATCACATGAATGTACGACTGTCTTGTTATATTTTCATGCTAGTTCCCACCCTTCCTATATATGTAAAAATATTCTCTCTAGGAGCAAATGCATGTGCCCTGACACTGTATGAATAATCAAATAACTATCTTAAAGTTTAGAAGCTGTATGACAGCACTTTGTGGCAGATAAGTATGATATGAAACACAAACAATAGAATACACCACACACAGCAGAGAGGAATGGTTAATTGAAGCTCTGAAGTGGTCCATGGTGTAAGACCATTGCCCTAGAAAGGCTAGAATTGAGGTTTGAGCCCAGGACAAGCAGACCGCTTTCACCTGTCACTATATCCCTGGTCTGATTACAAGCAACAAAAATATGAAAGAGTAAAATGTGCACCTGATTTGTTGAGTAAGTGGTCCATAATCTCAGATCAAGAAAGACAGATGATAAAAGGAAGACTGACATAGCAATGAACTGTTGTTAACATCTCTTCATCTCTGATGCCTTCTCTGCACTCTGTGCTTTCCTTAGCTTTGATATAGTGCACACAGTGCATTACTTGGCAAAGGAAGTGTTGTAAGTCATAAAACATACTTTTAATCTTCTTATCCTAGCTTCCACGTGTGTAAACTTTACTTTTCAGTTGTTGCTGTTTCAGCAGATGGTTAGGATCGACAGAAGTGTCCGATCCAATGCGTCGGCTTTGACCCGTGACGTAAGGGTGTTGTCGTGTGTGACGTCATGACGGCGCGGAGTTTGGTTTGAGTGTGGCTGTCTCCAGTTCCGTTTTATCTTATTTTATTTACTTTTCTGATCTGTTCGTTCTATCTCGTGAGTTCTTTTTTTAATTTAAAAACACTTATTACTTATTTTAATTATCTGTTTCCTCGAATTTCTGTTTTAGTTTATTATATTTATCTTTCTGATCTGTTCATTCTATCCCGTGAGATTTTTTTTTTTTTTTTTTTTTTTTTTAAAGACAAAAAACACTAATCAGCTACTGAAGCATCTTTATCTTCTATGGGTTGCAGGGGTTACGACCCCTGGGGAGATGGGTGGATATTCATGCATGGCTGTCTTCACTTACACGTTGTAGCTACGCAAGGCATCTAAATTTGTTTATATTTAGCTTGCCCCCCACCCAAAACACCCCATTTCCCGCGCTTGTCCCGTTAGTGTCATTAGGCTTCTTGTGGAAAGCGTGTGTGTTTGTTTTTGTTTCCGCCATATTTGTGACATCATGGGTCAAAGCAAACGGGTGGGATCGGACGCTTCCGTATTTCTGATGGTTAGAAAAACCAGCTATTATGCTTAAAAACTTATCAAAACTTACTTGCTTTCTTTCTTTCACATATTAAAATAATTAGAGTTCTACACACCTTCGTAAATGGTTGCTTTGTATCTTTTAAATGTGCTGCCCGCCAGGTCAGAAGTCTTGCTGACTCTACCTTCAGAGCCATGTCAGCTATCTTTGCCTGCAACAGTAATACCAATAAATCTCATGTATCATAATATGACATCCAGACTATTCTGAGAAACAAACCTGTATAGCTTGTAGTTTCAATATAGGAGAGCCAAATGCAATACGTTTGCTTGCATAATCAACTGCACAGTCAAGTGATGCCTGAGCAATGCCAAGAGCCTGTGAAGCAATTCCAATCCGACCAGCATCTGAAAGCAAATGGAAATAACAATTATAAATTATGTGCTACACCAGCACTGTAAAAATATAAAGACAACTTAGGCATATGCATTAAGAAATTTACCCAGTGTCATCATTGCAATTTTGAAACCCATCCCAAGCTCTCCTAAAACATTTTCTTCTGGCACAGAACAGTCTTCAAATATCAAACTGCATGTTGAAGAGCCTCTTATACCTAGTTTATCTTCCTTTTTTCCCAGTTCCAGACCTGAACATAAATTTTATTTGTGTTAACATAAAAGATATGTGAAAGCATAACAATTATCAATGAAACAAAACTGTGCACCTTTCGTTGGTTTACTAACAAGGAAGGCACTAATTCCACGATGCTTCTTGCTTTTATCTGTTGTTGCAAAAACAACAGTGGCTTCAGATTCATAACCGTTGGTAATCCATGCCTTTGTACCATTGAGAATATATCCTTTGTCTTGTTTACGAGCTGTAGTAGATGCTGCACCAGCATCACTGCCATTTCCTAGAATACATTATAGTGATTGCAGATTGATTACAACAGCACAATCAATCACCTAAAGATCTTTAGCAAGTTTAACTAGCTACTTTAGAGTATTCGCCACAAGTATGAGAAACATGTCAAGGTTCCATAAATATTACAAATGAAAAACAAGGATAAAACATAACACTTCTATCCATGATGGATGAGGAACACTGTGACTGTTATGAATAAAGGTTTCTTGAAATTACTGCAACCAGCTACTTTTTTTTTGTTCTTCAATTTTTCTATTATTTCATTACTGATTTTGAACCAACTAGTGGTTCATCATCAGATGGTATATATTTATTAATTGTCTGCAGCAGTGTAGGATTCTTGTAGCTGCGGCAAGATGTATAAACAAAACATGTAAGCACTGAGTGTGGCGGGAATTAATGTGAATAATTCTCGCCACACTGAGTGCTTACGTGTTTCATTTAGGCCTATAAATCTTGCCACAGCAACACAAATCCTACACTGCTGCAGACAATTAATAAATATGTACCATATGACGATGAATCACTAGGTGGTTCGAAACTGGTAATGGAATAATAAAGAAATTGAAGAACAAAACAAAAGGCAACTAGTAGAAGTAATTTCAAGAAACCTTGAAATACAACTTACCTGGTTCACTCAAAGCGAAGCAGCCCACACGCTGACCTGTAGTGAATGGGGTAATAAATTTTTCTTTCTGCTTCTGTGTACCAAATTTGAGAATAGGTCCAAGGTACAGAGAATTGTTGACACTCATTATTACTCCTGCAGAAGCACAACCCCTTGATATTTCTTCTGTGGCAATGGCATACGCAAGATAGTCTAAACCAGTTCCTCCTAAATCCTCTGGAACCTCTACAGCCATAAGGCCTAACTCTCCCATCTTCTTTATCTAGTGAAAACAATATTTGCATGGTGATTACAAGCTCGTTAACAATGACTATCAGAGTGTGTGGGGGGGGGGGGGGGGGGGGGGGGTCATGCAGTTTTCGGGGATCTCCATGTTAATTTATGATGAAAGTATTACGAGAAAAACGTACCTGATCACCCGGGTACAAGTGCTCACGATCGAACTTTGAAGCCAGTGGTTTCAGCTCGGCTTCAGAGAAGTCGCGGACAGATTTATAAAGCATTTTGTGTGTTTCTGGGAGCTGCGAATGCGTATAAACTGATCTGTGTTGAAAGTGACATAACGGACTCCTGCTAAAGCGAGCTGTAGGAAATGAAAACATGTAGTGTTGTCCCATAACAAACATATAACATATCTTCACATCATATTTGCACTAAATGCTAACAAATGCTCATCAAGGGGTGTCACACGGAAAATCACGTTTCTTACCTACATCCAAAAGTTTTCTTGTTTTACCAACAGACATTTCGAAGAAGCTGAAAACTATCTTCGGCCCTATGTTTACGATTATTAAAGGTATGTACTAATTGGCTTCTGAACCGGGGAGCAGGGTTCAAAACAAGTCATCCAAAGAAATTAGGTAGCTGTCATTCCTGTATTGGGCAACGCTACTATAATCATTCTTCCTCAACAGCGCTGAAATAAAAATAATTAGTGACAGCTCCGCTATGAAACAAGCATAATATGAAACGAAACTGTGTTTTTATTCATTTTCAATCGTAAAAATGAAACAGCTGCAAAGTTCATCATGCATTCATTCCTCATTCTGTATTGATTAGTCAACCTTTCCATTTCTTCAAGTTCCTTTATCAATTCATATTTTTTTTTATTGCCATACGCATTTTTAATACCAATTTGCGATTACTAAATTCCACCACAGCAGGACTGAAACACTAAGCAACTGATAAAATTACAAATTTATTTCTGTTTACTACATAAAAGACTGAAACTAGCAAAATGTACTGTTTATTTCTGGTACATAGTCAGACACGAGTCGACCTACAATCAGAGTTGTTAATGCTTGCAGTTTGTTCGACTTCACAAATTTTGATGACAGACGACGCTTCTGAAAAAAAAAAACATATAAGATCTCTGTAAACAAGTGACTGTGAATGTTTGTTTACGACCGGCGCTTAGTTTGTACAAACTACGGAAGTTAGCTGACAGTTGTGTGAAGTGCTGTGCGAGGTAAGTTAAAATGCACATACCAGAAGGTTGATTATTAGTTTTATAGTACAACACCGTTTTTTTTTATAGATGAATTCGTTTGAATGTCTAAAACAAGCGGTTATGCACGTAAAGATCTTGGCGCGTGGAACAATGTACCAATTCTATCAGATTTTTAACAGACAAATTATATATACAAAAAAATCACCCAGATCGAATCTTTTACTTTCTGTTAAGGAAAGTTCTTCGCTAACACAAGTGACGAAATATGTAATGTTTGTAGAAGATAAAATTGCATTGTGTTCACGGTCCTTTTGTTGAAGTAACTAAGGGACATAGGGTACGAAAACTTAATTTGCAGTGTGATACGAGATCGCTTTCCGGCCGAATGAAGCATTTGGTTAAGTGAGTGACATGAAATTCGATGCGGCATATACATTGACGTTTTCGTGTCACAAATGTATGGCCCTGTTGTACTTATTTCTTATATTTAAATAATTATTGACGATATGAAAAAATCGTCGTCTGCTTTATGGACTAATTATATTTCAAATCGAATATATGTCATATTATTAGGAACTGATGAAGTGATAACAATATTCTGATGTAATAGTCTAGTTACTGTGCTACTGTGGAAATTAGCATTAGAAGTAATACGTTAGCTCAAATGACAATTACAATCGAACGATTAAGCTCGTCTTTATAGGTTTTTTTTTTCGTATTTTGGCATTTATGAAATGGTGCTGACAATGATATTCGACAATTTAATAAACTATCACCTTTGTTAAAAATAGCGTCAGATAATAAATAGATTTCTGACATTGTGGTTAGCATGAAGTTGTGAACACAGTTTAAAAAGCCGACTGTGGTGACAGACTGATCTGTAGCACAGCCCGACACACAGTGTAGGTTGAAGGTGACTGGTTGTGAGCTGCATATAAGCCAGCCAGTAAATCAAAAAATCTGTGTGTGATGTCAGTGTAATCTGTGGGTTAGCCCGAGATCTGTGTAAGGAAAGGTGAGAGTTTGACTGTTAGATATTACGTAATAATTAACCCCGTTTGAAACATATATAAAGTGCTTTATCTAAAATATAATTTTTTTCATCTCGGACTCGAGATTTAGTTATGCGGAAGTTTGGATGTTTAGTTACGCGGAAGTTTGGTATTGTATTCTGTATGATTAAATTAGATTAGTGCTTGTTCCATAGATCATGAATACGACACTTCGTAATGATATGCAACGTATCAGGTTAATAAAAGGTGTCTATACAAGAGATTACTACACAAAATATTACATGACACTTAATATTATTTTTGGTGATGGAGGGGAATTACCCACTTACTATATCCAAAAATTCATCTAATGAGTAGAAGGAGATGCCATTCAGAAATTCTTTTAATTTCCTTATGTAATTATAAGCCGCCCCCACTAGCCGTAGCTTATGCCCCGAGTAAAATTTCCTACTTTTCCCTAAATGCGAACAGACCTACAACATAGGGGAACAGTTACATTGCATTACATGTAGCTCACGATACATTGCTTATTTTGTTGTTGTTTTCACACTACAGTTTCATAATATAAATACAAGTCGTATCTTGACAGCGGAGTATTAACTATTTAGAACGTAAGCAGCTGAACAAACCCAGAAGGGGCCCCGAGGCCAACAATGCAATACGATCATTTCATAAAATGAATGCATTAATTAATTTATTAGTTAAAACACTGGCAAGTCGGGGATATGCGTTACGTGTGAAAATTTGAAGTTCGCTTTCTTTCTCTGACCATTTGTATTCCCTTTGGCTAGTATTGACAAGTGAATAGTTTGGCGGTTATTCAGTTTGTGATCGGTTTCGAACATGTTTTAATTTTGAGTGAGTTCTTTTCCCGAGCTGCCGAAACGAGCGGGTGAATTTATCTGGATTTTTTTAACGATTTAAAAGTCGAGAAGGAAATAATAAATGGGTGCATGACCAGAGGTTTCATCGTGAAAGAGGTAAGTGATGTGCCCCTGTCGTTACGAACGGAAGAAAAAATTTTAATAAACGGTATGGCGGTGTCGCGTAAAGGAAATAATGGGTGTGAGCAACAATTCTCATTATGGGAAGGTTTTTGGTTCGCTCGTTTCCGTCTATCATTTGTCTATGACACTTAATGGTTTTTAAGTTTGGCAACAAATTTATCTCTAAGATTAAAACCTGGAAATGGATGCGTGATGGGTTGGGTTGTTTGGGGGAAGAGACCAAACAGCAAGGTCATCGGAATTGTGAAGGACGGGGAAGGAAGTCGGCCAGCTGTGCCCTTTCAAAGGAACCATTCCGGCATTAGCGTGGAGCGATTTAGGGAAATCATGGAAAACGTAAATTAGGAGGGCCGGACGCGGGATTGAACCGTCGTCCTCCCGAGTGCGAGTCCAGTGTGCTAACCACTGCGCCACCTCGCTCGGTCGCGATTGGTTGAAAGGAATATTGTACAGGAATGTGTGTTACAGAAAAAAAATTTAATTTGCTAGGAAAAGACTTAATTGTTGAAGTGAATCCCTGTTCTGAGGAGGAAGTAATGCAACGGGCGATGAATATTCGGCGCTATTGAAAGAGTGATCAGTGATTTTCCGTGTTGTCGAATGAGATACTGCTGAATATAACTAAGGAAAAAAATCTTACTTGGGACAACCATAGTGTCTGGTGTTTACAGTACTATAAAAGCCCGTCTGATGGATTGAAACACCTCTCTGTAAAACGAACATTAATCTTCACGTCAAGTAGCTGCGTACAGGAGCACATGCAGACAGCATTTAACGAACATTGTCTGCTATTAAGTGATATTCGCGAGGAACAAGGAATATAAAAATGTATTTGACTTTTACTTATTTGAATGTGTGTGAAGAAGGCAAAGTAAAGACGGAAACTACGTATCAGCCCCGGATTTACTTAATTGCCGAACCGTGGCAAAAACTTGGTAGTGCGCGCCCCCCTCCGAGATAGGAAGTCAATTATTTTTTCAAAAAATGTTCATTTTGTAGCCTACATCTTTCTGAAGAGGTTGTTATATAAAACATATGTTCGAGGAGATACAAGTGTGCCAAAATGCAGCGCCACGCTCCTTCACACAGCATTCCTCTATCGCACGTCACTATATTTCGCTCTGTGGAATTCAAACTTGTACATTTTTTTAATGGAAGCCTTCAAACCTATATTCAGAACAGTGGGAATTAAAATCTCCTGCTCCCAGTCGGCCGGTTTGACATCCTACCCCCCGTAAAAAAAAAAAAAAAAAAAAAAAAAAAACAAAAAAAAAAACCTCACAATTAATACAATACTGGGTGGGATTATTTGTGACCTGGGGAATAAGAACTCTTCAGAAAATTTGCGCTCTTTATTGCCTATTAGCTAATAACTTTCTCTTTTGTGTGACCTAAAATTAAATACAGGAAACACAAAACCAGCAAAGGCTAGAGACAAACAAGACAGTACATTTCTTCAGTTCTTAGGTCCCAGCAGTTTTTTTTTTTTTTTAAATCTTGTTTCTACTTTACACCCTCATGCTTTCCTTCTGCGAAAGTATCTGCAACTCATCAAATTTCGTCAAATTTTTTGCTGCATGAGAAATCGAAATGTCGTTGTCTAATACTGAAAAAGCTGTTAATACAGATAGTACTTTTTAACGTCTAGTTTGTCACTGTCTGCTAGATAAAACGAAATACGCCTTTCTAATAGTGCAGCAATTGTAACACACGCCAAATAGGGGAGACTGTTTTGGCACAAATTTCTATGTCATTTACATAAATAGCACGACAGAATGTAATTGACAAAGTACCAATATCAAATGCCTATTACGCCTACTACAGGCAAAAAGTTTTATGTTAGGAAATAGTTTGACATTTTGTTCATACGCTCCAGTGTCCCAAGGGTGAGATCGAAAAGTAGCAGTACTACGAAATTTTTGTATAAATTTGGAATCGTCATATTCTTCCATATAATTTGTGTGATGTTCCCGTTCCTTTTCCTTCCTCGTTCTAAAAACCATCTTATCATCACTAGGCACTGTCAAAACTTATTGTCCGGTTAACTTCACTGACCCTGCCGGAATAACCGGTTTGGTTCCGCGTTTCTTCTCTGGTTAGGCGTTTGCAGAGCTATTTCGAGAACAGAATTTAAAGCGGCTGCTAATCGGCACCTGTACAACTGGCCCCTAGTAGGGTAGCGCTCTGACAAATTTTTTTTGTCAAAATTTCATTTTCTTGGATACACCGGGAAGATTGTGTGTTATGTTTCTTACCTGTTATTCCTGCTTGTCGTTTGTTTCCACTCTTGTAGTCTGAATCCATGGATTTCGCTAATTACTATAAGAACGCTTATCATTTGCACACCCAGTCAACCACATAATCAAACAGCGACTGGCATTCATCCGTTCGGGTTCATTTGGCTCAGCTCTTGTAGTATCTCCTTTTGTTTGCGGGGAAGGTGTTTGTTTCTTGATGCGACAGACACATCACGTACACTACGCACGCATTCAAAAATCAGCTTAGAATGTGTTCAAAAACCAACAGGGTTGCGTTTCAAAATCATATCAATAATAACGTAGCGGAGGTGCTGTGTCGCAGATAGGCACAACAAAAAGACTGGCACAAATAAAGCCTTCAGCCATTACAGGCCTTCGTCAACAATAGACGTAGACGCGTGCGCACGCAAATACTGCAACTCACGACCGCAGTCTCAGGCAACTGAAGTCGTACGTACGTGTGTGTGTGTGTGGACAAAGGCCTTAATGTCCTGAAGCTTTATTTGTGGAAGTCTTTTAGTTGTGCCTATCTGCGACTTAGCATCTCCGCTATATGGTGAGTAGCGACTTTCATTGTCGTAATATTGTTGACATTCCAACCTGAATGTTCCAATGTTTGATTCCATGAAATTGCCGCCCGGTGCAGATACCCCTGTTTGCCCCCCCCCCCCCTTTTCGGATCCGGGCCTGCCACTTATTTATGTATTTCATTCATGAAATGTACGGTTGGGTCTGCACAGTGTCATCTCGTCAAGTGCAGTAATTTGCGGGTGTACCCTTAATGAAGTACTCTCCCCCAGATTTGCGATGATCCTAAGCAAAAATGTGACTGAACTAAGTTGTTTTAGGAGTTACAATTTAAATTGTCATCAGTGTGGATGACTATGAATTGTGAAGTTTCCATCCTATTTGTTACCCCCCCCCCCCCCCTGCGGGTCGGGGTGTAAGAATAGGACGTTAGTATTCATGCCTGTCATAGGAGGCGACTAAAAGGAGTCTCCAACGTTTCGGCCTTAATGTGATGGTCCCATAAGGGGTTTGACCTGTACTTTTCAAAATTCTCTGTTAGTGTGTACCATTTGGGGAAGGACGCCATACGTGGTGTATCATAAATCCATCATGCCCTCAGATCTGGCACACTCGATATCGTCATGGAGTTGGACTTAACCGAGCTTCCGGCCACTTCGGCTGTGGTGTGCTCCGGGTAGCATACATGCCCTCCACTGTGCGCTTCCATCTTCCCTGTCGCAATACAAATGAATATTCAACACCCAAAACCCAGCACGCTAGCCAATCCATTGTGGTGGGGTTGTCATGTATCCTCTTGGTGGTAGCCCCTGACTACACAGGGATCGCACTGCTGATGCCTGAGCTGCTACCTCCCCACGTATGCCGAGGATTAGATGCCTATCTCTCTGGGGCATCAGGACTCCCGGCAAAGACCATCCTGCCAGGTGGTCTTTGATGTGGCTGGGTGGCGCCCGTGGGGAGAGCCCCTGGTCGGAGTGGGTGGCATCAGGGCGGATGACCCGCAATGAAGTGTGGCACATCATCTCTCGCTGGTGGTCCTCCACCAGCCATCTCTAAGCGATCGAGGTCTAACCTCAATGGCAAGAAATACGATCAGAGATCATTTCCCTCCCTGGCCACTCCATGGGAGGAATGTGTGGGTAAAGAAGGCAGTGAAGTTTATTCACCCCGGTACCTCGTCTGTACGCGAGTTGATGGTGAATCGTTTATGTTGACGAAGCCTCAGTTTTTTGTGGAGAATTTAGAGGACAAGTTCGGGGAGGTGGAGGGCTTGTCCAAATGTGCTCTGGGTCAGTTCTAATCAAAGCAGCATCCTCTACCCAGTCACGGAGGTTGCAGTCAGACAATGAACTGCGCGGCAACGTAGAACGACAAGGTGTTCACTTCCTCCAGCGCGTCCATCGGGGACCAAGGGATAATTAGGTAGCCACCGGTGCCTTCATCTTGGCCTTCGAGGGTGACACCTTACCCGAAAAGGTCAAGGTGATGGTTTACCGCTGTGATGTGAAGCCATATATGCCTCCTCTGATGTGGTGCTTTAAATGCTGCAAGTTTGGCGATATGTCATCCCGCTGTACTTCTGGTGTCATGTGTCGGGATTGTGGATGCCCTTCGCATCCCAATACTCCATGTGCCCTGCCTCCCATCTGTGTTAACTGCGGAGAACACCATTCCCCTTGCTCTCCGGACTGTATTATTTTCCAGAAAGGACAGAAGATAATGGAATATAAGACCCTGGACCACCTGACCTACACTGAGGCTAAGCGGAAATATGAGAGACTCCATCCTGTGCCAATGACATACACCTACACCGCCGCTGCGTCAACGGTTCTACCGTCTCCCGCTTCGTCGCGTACAGTTGGCTCTCTGGTCCATCAGAATCCACCTGCCCCCTTGATGGTGGGGGGCACTTCACTCCCTGTCGCTCCTGCTCCATCTACTTCAGGAGCAACACCCCCCACAACCATCGGGGACATCAGATCCCACTTCCCCGCCGGAGAAGCGTGAGTCTTTTTCGGCTCCTCTCGCCAGGAAGGGGTCCCTTGTGGCCAACCCTTCTCAGATTCTGACCAGTGGAAAAACGGACACCTGCTAGTGGTTGAAGCAACCACAGGTCGCTGGTCGTAGTGCTTCTTGGTTCTCGTCCGTCCCTGAGACCAACCCAGTGAAGCCCTCCCAACCAGAACCACCGAAGGCCCAGTGCAAAAAGCAGAAAAAGAAGAAGGCTCCCAAGAATCCAGATATTGCAGTGGCACCCATCCCATTGCTTCCTACAAGCTCAGCGTCTGAGGATGAGGAAGAGATTTTGGCGTCCGCTGAGGACCTAGATCTCGCCGGACCCTCGGACGCAGTGGATGTCACTTGCACGGGTGCTCAATCAGTGGCAGCAGGCGACCCAGCGGCGTAATCTGCCTCCCCAGTCCCTTCACGCCTTTCTCAGCCATGGACTATGTCATCCTCCAGTGGAACTGCAGCAGTTTCTTCCACCATCTTGCTGAGCTCCAACAACTTCTCAGCCTTAACCCTTTCCTCTGCATTGCTCTTCAAGAAACTCGGTTTTCGGCAACGCGAACCCCCACCCTCCATGGCTATCGGTGATATTATAGGAAACGAACAGCTTAAGAAAGGATATCTGGTGGCGTCTGCATCTACGTCCTTCATTCCCTTCACAGCGAGTCTGTCCCTCTACAAACACATTTAGAAGCCGTCGCTGTTCGGGTGTGGATGCCTCAGGCTGTTACTGTCTGCAGTCTGTATCTTCCATCGGATGGTGATGTCCCACAGCACGTCTTAGCTGCGCTGATAGCCCAATTGCCGCCCCCTTTTCTGTTACTGGGCGAATTCAACGCCCATAACCCTCTTTGGGGTGGATCAGTGGCCGAGGTGCCACTGTTGAGCATGTATTGGCACGGCTCGACCTTTCCCTTTTAAATGATGGTGCCTTCACGCATTTCAGTGTGGCACATGGCACGTACTCAGCCATCGACCTTCCGATCTGCAGACCTAGCCTCTTCGCGTCTGTCCAATGGAGTGTACATGACGACTTGTGCGGTAGTGACCACTTTCCAATCTTTCTGTCCTTGCCACAGTGTCACTCTTCTGGGTGCACCTGCTGATGGGCTATGGATAAGGCTGACTGGGACTTGTTCTCCTCCATTGTCACGATTGAGCCTCTTTCCAATGACGCCATTGATGCGATGGTTCACTCGGTCACCACCAGCATCATTACTGCTGCAGAATCTGCCATTCCATGTGCTTTAGTGGTTGCCTGAGATCGCTGAGGCGATTAAAGATCGCAGGCGGGCGCTCCAGCATCACAAGCGGCATCCCTCATTGGAACACCTCATCGCCTATAAACAGCTCCGTGCGTCGGCCCGCTGCATCATTTGCCAACACAAGCAGGAGTGCTGGGAAAGGTATGTCTCCACCATTGGCCTCCATATCTCTCCATCGCAGGGTTGGCCAAGATTAGTCGGCTCTATGGGTATTGGACCCCCCTCAGCGTCCCTGCGCTTTCACTGAATGGAGCAGTTTGTACTGACTCCGACACAATTGCAAACCGCTTAGCAGAGCATTTTGCTTAGAGTTCCGCTTCTGCGAATTACCCACTGGCCTTCCGCTCCATGAAAGAGCAGTTGGAACGTCAGAGCCTTTCATTTCACACGCGCCACCCTGAATCCTACAATGTTCCGTTCAGTGAGTGGGAATTCCAAAGTGCCCTAGCCGCTTGCCCTGATACGGCTGCCGGGCCAGATCGCATCCACTGTCAGATGCTCAAACACCTCTCGGTGGACTGCCAACGACACCTCCTAGACCTTTACAACCGTATCTGGATTGGTGGTGATTTCCCGTCGCAATGGCGGGAAAGCACCGTAATCCCCAATTTTAAACCTGGCAAGAACCCACGGGAGGTGGACAGCTACCGCCCCCATTAGCCTCACCAACGTTCTTTGCAAGTTGCTCGAACGCATGGTGAGCTGGCGCTTGAGTTGTCTACTTGAGTCTCGGGACCTTCCAGATGGCTCCATCTCAGGGTGGGTTCTGTAAGGGCCGCTCTGTCGCCGATAATCTTGTGTGTCTGGAGTCTGCCATCCATACAGCCTTTGCCCGCCATCTTCTTTGACGTGAGGAAGGCATACGATATGACATGGCGACATCACATCCTCTCTACACTTCATGGTTGGGGTCTTCTTGGTCCACTCCCGACTTTCATTCGCAATTTTTTGTCGCTTCGTTCCATGTGCAAGTTGTGGCCTCCCATAGTTCCTCCCGAGTTCAGGAGAATGGGGTCCCACAAGGATCTGTCTTAAGTGTCTGCCTCTTTTTAATTACAATCAATGGGCTTGCTGCGGTGGTGGGAACGTCTATCTCAGCTTCCTCGTATGCTGATGACTTCTACCTATACTATAGCTCCACTGGCATTGCGGCTGCTGAACGGCTGCTGCAGGGCGCTATCCGCAAGGCGCAGTCTTGGGCTGTAGCGCATGGCTTCCAGTTTTCGTCTGCCAAGACCTGCGTAATGCATTTCTGTCGGCAACACACTGTTCACCCTGAGCCACGGCTTTATCTTGACGGCGAACCTCTTACTGTGGTGGAGACACATCAGTTTTTGGGTGTGGATTTTGATGCCTGGTTGACTTGGCTCCCTCATATTTGGCAGCTTAAACAGATGTGTTGGCGGCATCTTAATGCTCTGCGTTGCTTGAGCCACGCCAGCTGGGGAGCCGATCGGTCTACCCTCTTACGGCTCTACCAGGCGTTAATTCAGTCCCATCTGGATTATGGGAGCCTGGATTATGGTTCGGCATTCCCTTCCACGTTGCGGGTGCTGGACCCTATCCTTCACAGCGGGATCCGACTTGCATACTTGTGGAGGGATGTGTCCCTCCACTGCGGTTCTGGCGCCAATGTTTACTAGCTGCTTATGCTACACACGTTTGTAGCTTGCCTGGACATCCCAATTATCATCTCCCAGAACGCCAGCCTCGGTCGGGTTGTACGATCGCAGTTCGCGTCAGAGCTCTTCTCTCTGAGCTTGGGGTTTTCCCTCTTCCACCTCTTTTCCGGGCCCCTCTGTGTATACCCCTGTGGTGTGTGCCTCGCCCATGCCTTTGGCTCGATTTGGCACAGGGCCTGAAGGACTTGGTCCCTCCTGCGGCCTTCTGCCGCCGCTTTTTTTCAATCCTTTCCGCATTTCAGGGCTCTGACGTGGTCTATACTGATGGTTCGATGGTTGCTCGTCGTGTCAGTTATGCACTCACTCTAGGGGATCATTACGAACAACACTCATTGCCGGCTGGCTGCTGTGTTTCCACTGCCGAGCTGGTCGCCATCTTTCATGCCCTAGAGTACATCTGCTCCTGCTCAGGTATGTCCTTTGTTATCTGTAGTGACTCCCTGAGTGGTTTACGAGCTATTGACCAGTGTTTCCCTCGCTCTCATCTGGTGATGGCTACCCAGGAGTGTCTCCATACTCTTGCCTGTTGCGGCCGCTCTATGGTCTTTGTGTGGACACTGGGTTATGTCAGCATCCCAGGAAATGAACGTGTTGATGTGCTGGCCAAACAGGCTGTCGGTCCACCAGTCTTATCAATTGGCCTTTTGAAGAGTGACCTCAGATCCGTTTTGCGGCAGAAGGTACTTCGCACCTGGGGTGAAGAATGGCGCTCCCTGCCTTCACCTAACAAACTTCGGGTCATCAAAGGGGCTACCGGTGCGTGGAACTGCTCCTTGCGGGTCTCTCGCAAGAAGTCTGTTGTTCTCTGCTGGCTGCTCATTGGGCACACCCAGATGATGCACAGCCACTTATTGCGCCGTGAGGACCCACCCCTATGTCACTGTGGATCCACTTTGATGGTGGTCCACATACTGTTAGCCTGTCCCTTTTTAACTGCACTCAGGCAGACGTTTGCGCTGCCTGATGCGCTCCCTGCCCTTTTAACAGATGACACTGCCATGGCAGGCTAGTTTTGCATTTTATTCGGGCAGGGTGCTTTTCTCATTTGATCTAAGTACATCTCTCTTTTTTTTTTTGTCTGGCCTTTAGCCTACAATTTTAGACTGGGGTTTTTAGTGTGTTTTTTGGTGGTTGGCTTTTCCTTTTTGTCTCTCTGGTCGGCCAACCACTGTCACAGTCTGTGTGATTTTAATTCCTTCTGTCTGGTCTCTGTCTGAGTCTTTCTTGTCCTGTGTCTTCTCTTGTAATCTCCATTGTTCGTTTTTATTCTTTGCGGGTGTTTGAAGTTTTTGGCAAAAGGGACTGATGGCCCCAGCAGTCTGTTCCCTTCAATCCCACAAACCAACCAACAACCAAACCATTTGTTATTTCTTTACCATCTGTTACACTTATCATTAGCATAGTACACCTAGATGTGTAGAACTGAGTATGTTATCTTATTAAAACTTACATGAGACTATTCACAGAAAACCAGTCAACGATGCTTTTAAGAATTTTGTTTACCATTTATTCTGTTTCTGTATATATGCTTGGATTGATTACAATACTAGTGTCATCTTAAAAGAGAGGAGAGAGAAAATTCTTCTTGTTGTGTGCTAGTACTAGACAGAAGATAATTTACATATATGAAGAACAGTAGTGGACCCAAGATTGAATCTTGGGGAACACCGTATGTGATTTCTTTCCAGTCGAGATTATGTCCCTTGGCTTATAGTGCCTGAATTACTAAATACAACTTTCTATATTATTTTGGTTAGATATGACGTTATTATCCATTGATTGTCTATACCGCTGATCCCATAAAACGTCAATTTGTCTAGGAGAATACTATGATTCACACACTCAAGACTTAGAGCAGTTGCAGAAAATACCAATTTAATACTAATACTAATTTAATTTTACATCATATGTGTGACAGTGGGTTTTATCATTCTATATAAGTTTTTGCGCATGTCCTTCGTCCCTTAGTGTTCCCCACTCTAATGCTTTTAGGCTGGATGTTTTAATGTGTCGCAGAGTGGATGGCATTCCCTTTTTATTCTTGTGGTCGGCCAGGCACAGTCATCCGCTCTCTTGTATTTATCCCTTCTACCTCTTACTTGTTTCTCTCAGTGGTTTTCTTTTTCCTGTTTTGTCGATAGTAGTGTTGGTTGTCCTCCTGTTGTTCTTCTGGTTCTTCCATTCTCCTGTTATTGTGCTGTACGTCCCCGTATTTTCTTCTTTCCCTTGTGTAATTATTTTACCGGGAACAAGGGACCGATGACCTCTCAACTTGGTCCCTTGCCCCCTCCCCCTCCTTTAAACCAACCAACCAGCACAGTGTGGTGCGGTGATACTAGTTTTATTTGTGTTACTCGTATTTTCGGTGTTCACTCTTGATGTCAAAGTTAGTTGTGTGAGCTAGGGAATGTGATGCCAAGAGCTACTTTTGTGAAGCTACAGGAACTTGTGCTCTAATCTTTGTTTAGAGGTAATGCTGAACATGATAATTTAGTACCAGTGAGGTATCCATTTTGTAATGTGTGTGGGCACGATTTGCCATGTACTATAGCCATAGGAGGTACTTGTTCTGTGTGTAGGTGAATTGGCTGTCTGACTAGTAGCTGTACTAAGTAGATGGGTGATAATTTGCTGGAAGAATTAATTTGTGATAACATTTTTGAGGGATTAAAATGGAAGGCTTTTTTTCTACTTACGGTAGAAGTACAGTACACAAGATAGTGGAAACATGTGTTACCCCTACCATGCATGCAGTTGCTGCTTTAATGCACCAAGTGCACACATTGACACAGGAATTGGAGCACAAGAGAAACTTCGAATTTAATTGTGAGTTGGAATCAGGTTCAGCCGCAATTGGAGTCAGACAGAGTGCCTTCTGTTCCATATGACTGGGCAATGTTTGCATTAGTTAATCTTTTCTTGGGCAAGGCAACAGAGGACCCGACAATTTTTGTTAACGTTGTAAGGGATGCTGTGGAAGTGCATGGGTGGTTAGACGAAATAACCCTGCATGTTGTTAGTATGCATTTTTCAGGGGATACCAAAGCATACATTGTGTGCCATGAGGCATTGAGTAAGGCACTGATGTTTAAGGCATGGGCCGCTGGACTGTGCCAGCAGTACCAAAAGTAAAATAGTGTGTGGTTTCTTTGGGAGAAACTCAGTGTTTTCTTAATGCAGTACAACCAGTCTGTAGAGGCGTTCTCAGATAGAAACCCTAAACTGAATGCAAAGAAGTATATACAAACTCCAAATGCGGAAGCTAGTAGGCTGTTATTGCGAGTGGCAGAAAATAGAGCAGTGAATGTTTTTCTACATGGTATACACACAGAGACATCATAGAGGTTACAATTGGAGAATCCGAAGTACTGAGTGTCAGTTCTAAGGATCACAACAGATGTAGAGGAGCTGGATATTGCAACAAAGCAAAGAGTGGACCACCAGCTGTTAGCTCCTGAAATCAAGTGTTTTAGGTGTGGTCAGTAGGGGCATGTAAGGAAGCGAGTATACAAGCAAAGAGATAAGCATGTGGCAAAGTGGGCCACCAGTAATCTAATTGTAGAAGTAGGAAAGGTGGGAAGCACCGGCAAGGGAAGTGGCCCTTAAATGGAAATGAGAGTGCTTCAACTGTTGGTAGGCAGTCTTGATAGACTGTAACAGTGCACTAATTAGTGCTGAAATGGAATGCTGCATAGTGGTCGTGGTCAGTGGCAGGAAACAGAGTTTTTTGGTAGATACAGAGGCGCATGTGTCCTATATCAGTGTGGACCTCATGGGAAGGAGAGGACTGGGGCCATCATGATGTAGGTTACATTGGTTGCCAATAATAGTGTGGCATCATTATATACAGCAGTACTGGAGTTTTTGGTTGTGAAAACTAAGTTCAGGGAATGCGTGGACATATTATCATACCATACATAGGCAAAGGTTATTCAGTGATTCTCAGGCTAGACTTTCTTGACAAACATCATGTTAAGGCTGATCTTTGGCAATGCACAGTAGAACTTTGTGGGACTTCGTTTCAATTAGGGGAAACAGTTCCAGCTGAGGCAATTGCAGAAGGTTCACTTATCATGGAAGTGAGACCAACTGGACTGCATACGGTTTCAGTAAAGATCAATCTGTAGGATAAAATACAAGCAGGTAGAGGGTAGATAGTATGGGTTTCAGTAGATACCAATTTACTGACAGAAACATCGTATGTGGTTGAACCACTCATAAGCAGTGAAGAGTTGAATCTTCACGCTGTTTTGGCTGGAAGAGTTTGGCATGTTTGAGTGATGTTAATGGGGAAGGAATGGTTCCGGTTAGTGCAGATAAATTTGGCAGAGGGAAGGTGACTCTGTCAAAAAGTGCAGTAATAGCCACTCGGGAAGTCTTGGAAGATGAGAACTTCAAAAGGTCGAGTTAGAGGAAAGGCACAAACAAACCGTCAACACAGAAGTGTTACAAGGGGAAGTGGGTCCCTTGAAAGGCTGTGGAAGGGGCTATTGGAAACTTGTTGGTGACTTTTAGTGATTTATTTTGTGCGGGTGGAAGGTTACCAGCAATCCTGGTGACACAAAATCATATACCGACAGCGGATAGTACACCAGTTTATAGCAAGGCAACTGCAACCATTAGCAGAAGAGTTTATTGACCAACGACTACAGGATGGGATCATAGAACATAGTGATAGCCTGAGGAATGTGAATACAGTGGTCATGCTAGAAAAATTGGAGGACGGAACAAGGAAATGCAGATTTTGCTGTGACTACAGATATGTAAATACACGAACTGTTTTGGATGCTTATCCATTTCAAAACATCATAGAATCTCTGGATAACCTGGTCAGTATCAGTTTTTTACAAGTAAGGATCACAGGAGGAGGTACTATCAATTGGAAATGACACCTCATGATAAGCCATGGTACCATGTGGCCATTATCATTACAAACACGTGTGTTTGGACTAAAGATTACACCAGCAACTTTCAGCAGTTGTCAGATGGGGTATTAAGAGGATTAAAATCAAAAGCTTGCTCGGTGTATGTAGATGATGTAATTGTCCTTTCGAAGGATTTACTGGGGTGTGCAAGATGTTTGGAGGATGTCTTAAGTAGTATGAACAAGTGCCATTTTGTACAAACTCAGGTAAACTATCTGGGGCACATGATTAATGAACATGGCATGCAGATTGATCCTTGTCTTACAGAAGAAGTTCAAAATTTTCTGACCCCACAAACAGTTAAGCAGGTACAGTTGTTGTACATATACACTCTGCAAACCACCATGAAGTGCATGGCAGAGGGTGTGTCCCATTGTACCAGTTATAAGGCTTTCTTCCTCTTCTACTCACATATGAAGCATGGAAAGAAAGATTGTGTGAATGAATACCTCTGTGTGTGCAGTAAATATTCTGATCTTATCCTCACCACCCCTGTGTGAGTGATAGGTAGGGGTTGTAGTATATCCCTAGAATAACCATTTGAAGTCGGTTCTTGAAACTTTGTTAATATACTTTCTCGGGGTAGTATATGTATGTCTTAGAGCATGCAATTTCAGTTCCTTCACTATCTCTGTGACACTCTCCCGTGGATTAACAAACCTGTGACCATTTTTGTTGCCCGTCTCTGTATACATTCAATATCCTCTGTTAGTCCAATCTGGTACAGGTCCCACACACCAAAGCAATATTCTATGATGGGTCGCACAAGTGATTTGTAAGCAATTTCTTTAGTAGACTGATTCCACTTCCCCAGTATTCTGCCAATAAACCAAAGTCTGCCACCTGCTTTATCCACGACTGAACCTATGTGATCATTCCATTTCATATTCGTATAAAGTGTTACACCCAGGTATTTGTATGAGTTGGTCGATTCCATCAGTGACTCATTGATGTTATAGACATAGGATACTATGTTGTTTCATTTTGTGAAGTGCACAGTTTTACATTTCTGAACATTTAGAGAAAGTAGCCAATCTTTGAACCACTTTGAAACGGCAAGGGTCCCAACACACTTTCCTGGGCCGTACCTGAAGTTACTTCTACATTATGATGATGATTCTCCATCCAAGATAACATGCTGTGTCCTCCCTACTAAAAAATCCTCAATCCAGTCACAAATTTCACTTGCTAGCCCCTATGACCGTACTTTTGACAATAAGCATAGATGCGGTACTGAGTCAAATGCTTTTTGGAAATCAAGAAATACATCTACCTGGTTGCCATGATCCAAAGTCTCAGTATGTCATGTGAGAAAAGTTTTGAGTTGGGTTTCACATTATCAAAGTTTTCAAAATCCATGCTGGTTGGCATTGAGGAGGTAATTCTGTTCCATCTCCCATTATGTTTGAGCTCAGAATATGTTCTAAGATTCTACAACAAATCAATGTCAAGGATATTCAATATCCTTGACAGTGGTTTTGTGGATGACGTCTACTACCCTTCTTTTTCCAAGGGCTGGGCATGATTTTTTGTTCGAGGTATCTACAATAGATTATAGTGAGAAGAGGGGCTAACTGAGCCACAAATTCAGTACAGACTCTGACAGGTATTCCATCAGGGCCTGGAGCTTTGTTCAATTTTAAGGATTTCATCTGTTTCTCAACACCACTGACACTAATACTTGTTTTGTTCATCTTTTCAGTGGTACAAGGATTAAACTGAGGCAATTCTCCTGGATATTCCTTTGTAAAGGTACTTTTGAAATTGGAATTCAGCATTTCAGCTTTTGCTTTGCTACCCTCAATTTCAGTTCCTGTCTCATTCACTAGGGGTGGATACTAACTTCAGTACCACTAACAGCCTTTATATATGACCAGAATATCTTTGGATTTTGTGAAATGTCGATTGACAGTATTCTGCTATAGTAGTAATTGAAGGCATCACACATTGCTCTCTTGACAGCCAAACATGTTTCATTCAGCATCTCTCTATCTATAACCCTGGGCTTTGTTTTACACTTGTTGTGCAGTAATGTCTGTTTCTTTGGGAGTTTCTTTACAGTGACTGTATACCGTGGAGGTTCCCTCCCATATGAACTATTCTACTGGGTACATATTTATCCAGTGTGTGTTCAACTATTCTTTTAAACTCGAGCTAGAGTTCTTCTACATGCTCCTGACTCGTGCTGAAAGTTTCAAGTTCCTCATTGAGGTAAGACATTACTGATTTTTATCTAGTTTACTGAACGTATATGTATGTTTCTGTTTGTTTTAGTTTTCCTTTGTACTTTGGTAATCATTGTTGCCACAACTGCGCCATGGTCACTGATACCAGTTTCAATGTGGACATCCTCAAAGAGGTCAGGTCTACTTGTTGCCATTAGACCCAACATATTTTCATCATGAGTGGGGTTCCTAACTATCTGTTCTAGGTTATTAACAAAGAAGGCATTTAGTAAAGTTTCACAGGATGTCTTTTATTCCCACCACTAAAACAATTGTAGTTTTCCCAATTAATTGTTGGGTGGTTAAAGTCTCCACAGACGATTACAGTATGATTGGGGAACTTAAACTTACGTACAGGTAAATTGAGGTTTTCTCTGAAGTTTTCAGTTACATCAGGAGATGAGTCTGGTGGGCAATAGAAGAATCCAGTTATCATTTTATGCCCATCTCTGATACTGAGTCTTTCCCAATCAATCTCGCATGCAGCTTCAATTTCTGTCTCGGTGGATTTGAGTTTTTGTCTACTGCGATAAATACACCACCTCCATTTCTCATTTGCCTATATTTCTGATATACATTTAAAATTTCCCCAAAAATCTCACTGCTGTCAATTTTCCATAACTAGTATCATGTGAGCTTCGCTACTTTTCACAAGTGCTTCAAACTTTGTTGTGAATGCTTTGGGAGTTTACCATTAGGATTTTAATACTGTCACCTGCGAGAGACATTTCTTTTGATCTTACACTGATACTTATGGGTTTCATACAGCCATTGTTATCTGGAATGGGTGGAGAGTTGCCTAAACTAAAAACCCTTATGTGCACCCCACTGAGTCATCTACCTGAGTAGCAGCCTCTGACATGTAGTGCACACATGACCTGTTTAGGGTGAGCCTACAGTTCTCAACCTTACGGCACAAGTCCAGGAAGTCACAGTCTAGCTTGTCACAGAACTTTCAAGTCTCTGGTTCAGTCCTTTCACTCGACTCAGAACCAAAGGGCCATGAGCAGTTCTGGGGACAATGCTGCAACTGTGGACTTCGTTGAAACTCCACACACAAGGCTGTTCATCAGCCTCTGTAATTGTTACAGACAGTTCTTGAGGGACTTAGTAAAAGCTACTTAAAAAGGAGCAAAAGTCCACTGGTCACAGTAATGTCTAGTTGTGGTTCTCATTCATGTTGTCCTAATTGATACCATCCTTTTTTGTGTATTTTGCTTTCTCAGAAGGAGGGAGGGGGTGATAGTGTAATGTTGTTGTACAGGTGGCAAATGCATAAGGACACCCTGGGTGACAGTGATGGTCCTGCTGGTGCAGTGCTTCATCAGGGGTGAGGGAAGGCATGTAACAGTTGTTCAGCCTCTCAGCCTCTAGAATCGGATGTGGTGTTCTCGAGACAGTCGGATATGTGGCTTACTAGTCATAATGGACACTAAAAGCAACAGTGGGGATCTGGGAGCTTAGAAATGTGGTACGAGGATTTGCAGTTCACTTACAGTAAATTAAGGATGCAGCTGGCACAGTTAATAGCTGTGCTTCTGCAAGTCAGGAGTTAGCGGAAGGGGGGCTGGGTAAATGTTGGAGGAAAATTGTTAAAGACAATATTTGAAACAGCAGATGAAGAGGAAGTGCAGGACTTAAATAGCACAGTTGTTCAGGCACAGCAAATGGCAAGTTCTATGAAGGATGCCATGGAGTGGCACACAACATGATTATCAAACTTGGGACAAAGGGTGTCGAATAACACGAGACTAGTATGGGAAATGATAACAGAGCTAACCCAATGTGCTAGTGAAATGAAGGAAGTGGTGCATAGCTATTTGGAGAGAATACAGAAGCAACTGAGTGAACTGGACAACATATCGAATATAGCAAGGTTGCTACATGGACTAGCGGACCAACGTGGAGGTGCTAGGAATGAAGTGGCAATGTTACAAGAGACGATGTTTCTTGTGATAAATGGATATTGGTTATGCCTAGGGAATACATGATGTGATCTCATTAAGCAGAAAAGCTGCTTCCTGCAGAAATGCAATGTGTAGTCAGTGTCACAGGAAAATTTGGAATTATTGTTCCAAATGGGTAGGGTAGAGGTGGAAACAGATGGGGCCAGGGAGCATATAAGTGATCCATGTCCCTGTTGCAGGGATAAACTCGGAGTTTTCAATGCTGCAGCATTCACCTGTATCCAGTGAAATAGGAGATATTGGGGAAGTCGATGCAGATGAGAACATGGGAAGTATTTCTAGTCTCAAAGGACAGGCAGACTTGTGTGGTAATGTCATGGATAGATTTGGAAAGTTTGGCACAAAGGAAGGTTGTGATCTGCCCGGGTTGCCATGTGTGAATGGATATGCAGACATGTGAAGTGAGTTTCTGGGAGAAGTAAATGGGACAAATTGTGGGAAGGAGCTTCTGCTAGCTCGAACTTACATCCAGAGGATTGGTGATACTCAGTATTCATGCTGGAAACTGTATGGTTGTATAACGATGAAGGAGGAAGTTGAGCAGAACTGAGAAAATTCAAGCTTAGGGAAAGCAGAATGATTGTTAATGGAATGATTTGTGAGGTAATTGGGATGGATTTTTGGCTTCTGGTCACACTCACGGGCTCAACTGTTGTGACATTGTCACAGAATACGGTGTATTGTCCTGAAGGATCTCTGAGAGTTCTACGACTTCAAAATTTAACTATTTCAGTAACACACTCAATCCATAACTTGTGCAGTGCTTGACCAAATTAATAAAGTCCCAGCAAGGGAGAATTTTGATTGAACAGATGTGGCAGCATATACACCATATCTAGGAACAATTAGCAGTCCAGAGTGTTAATCGTAAGTGTATCATCAAAAGAGAGGTGATTTGCTGCACCACCAATAAGTGTAGGTATGGCTTTGCGGAATGGTTGAAAATTTTCACAGCTATGGCTGGAAGATAGAAGTTAAGGGACCGATGGACCCATTGGCTAGGGGACACTGGCAATGTTCTCATTAAGCAAATAGTTCTGCGAGGCAGGTTTACAACATCATTCGCAAGTGACACGGCTTGGCATGCACTATAAACAAATGTGGAGAAGAGTGTGGAGTAATCAGGTGCAACACAGGCTACTGAAGTGCTATGAAAAACCTGTACATTGCAGTTACAATGGCACCTAGCAACTTCTGTGCGCGGGGCCGAAGCTGGCTAGAAAAAGCTGACGTTTAGAACATTCAGCTTGTCCCCTTCACAGATACTATGTCAGAGGTGTAAGAAAAGGACTTCAAATAAGGGACCCCAAAGGCTCAAGGCAAACAGTCGTGTCACCATTCTGTCCGCATCAGAAACTAGAGAGAATGAGGATTGTCTAAGTTTCAGGCCAACCACAACTACCATCTGGTCACGAATTTTGATGGCCAGCCGGTCTGCTGAACAAACAGTCTGGCTCTGCTGTGTGAACGCACCATGGCCATGGTGAGACAGGTTTGAAACTTGATGCTATACGGGTACAGAGAGTGGGGGAGGGGGGTGACCAGCCTCCACTCTCACGGCCTCCCAAGACCGAGGCTGTCCTCAAGCACTGACTGAGCTGCCCTGGGTGGGTGAATTCAGCTGGTGAGGTTCTACTATGACCATGGTTGTTTGCTGTTACCATTCCACACTCTACATTGTTACTAGGAGAAGCACGTGAGGGACTAGCCAGTTGCACTCCAGAAGGAAGGCACGGGGCCTCTGGCTAAGCCAACACACATTACCAGCAATGCCACCTGGCCCAGGACTCGAGCCATTATGTCATGAGGATTGAGCAGCTGGTGCTGCAGCAAGTTCTTGCACTGGGCATTTGCACTGACACATGTACACATGCCACATCACTGTCACCTGGTTCAGCAGGGATACTGTGTATTCTTTGGCAGAATAAAAGTCAATGCCAAATTTGCTCCAGTGTGTTTACCCATATCTCTGTCATTCTGACCCATTGAGACCAGGGGGGTCATAGCAAGTATTACATGATGGGATCATTACTGTAACAAAGCTGAAGGGCAAACACTGTTGGATGACAAAATGGAGCAGCAGGTTGGTGACTGCAGTGCTGCACACACAAGTGATGACATCATTCATGGTGACCACCAGGTGACTGGAGATGATTTTTATTGTATTACCTCCCACAGTAAAGGGAGTATGACAATGATTATTCAACGACAGGGATACTCAAAGGTTTGCGCTTCTTGGGTACCAAGAATGTTAACTATGCAGGATAAAAAGACGAGAAAAATAACTGTCTCGCAACTCTTGCAGCACTTCTGTTTGGAGGGGGAGGAGTTATTGGAAAAAATTCTGACTTGGACAAAACACAAGTTAATTTTTTGAACCAGAATCAAAGACACAGTCAAGGAAATGGCATTATAGAAGCTCTCGAAAGAAGAAAAAGTTCAGAACTGTGTAATTGGCAGGGAAAGTTAAGGCTACAGCATTCTGGGATGCAGAGGATGTGTTTATGGTTGATTTTTTGGGGCTGGGAATGCACAATAAGTTTTTCCAATACGTCAAAATATGTCAAAACTCTCAAACAGCTTAAAGCATGTCTTCAGCGAGTTTGCCCAACAAAAGGTATGGCAGATGTTATGTTTCATAACAGCGCAAGACCACACGCCAGTCATCAAATCACTGAGAACTGGATAGGGAGTGTTGACTCGTCCCCCATACAGCCCTGACCTGGCACTATCAGACTTCCATCTGTTCAGGCTGCTAAAAGAAGCTCATCATGGAATTCACTTTGAAGGTGAAGGTGAGGAGGCTGTGAAAACGTATGTTGGTCAGTGGATTTGGAACCAGGACTGTGCGTTTTATCACACTGGATTACGTGCCCTTGTCAAGATGGATGAAAATTGTGGAAGTGGAGAGAGATTATGTTGAGAAGTCATAAATTGTTTGTCAGTTTTATGGTTTTCAAACTGTGTAGTTGCATTTGAAATTCTTGACAAAAAAAGGACCCTCTTATTGGATGGTGTTAGTCTGTAAACTTCATGCAGATTGTTGTTTAAGGATCCTTGGAAGTCTAACTCTGCACTCTTTGTACATATACCCTTTCCTTTGATTTTTTTGTTAACAATTTGGACTTGCTCAAAAAAACTTCGTACTCATTGTGTTAACACCAGATGGAAAACCACCTTGCACTTGGATAACACTCCTTAAGCTTGTACATGAAGACCTAGACCGTTTTGTCTGTTCCGCTTTCAATAAGCTGTCAGTAGAACTGAAAAATTTGTGTGCTAATCCCCATATTTTCAAATTTGCATTGAAAAGCTTTCTTATTCAATATTTTTTTCATTGCGTACAAGAGTTTCTCACAGTAACTTAAAATCTTGCACTGTAACATCTCGTTCATCGCGTACAAGTTACTATTGGAAAACTTATTTGAGTGTGATTTTTAACTTGTATTGTCTTGTTTTTTGTTTTTAAGTTTTGGTATCCACTTTCTTTGAATTATGTATTAATGATTCCATAGCCAAGTAGCTGTGGCTCACTAGTTGTTAGCACATATGGGCCTAAGTAGGGAGATAAAGGAAGGTTACTACATAGTTTTTTAAGATATTTAGGATTCACATACAATGAAATGCATACAATGAAATGCAGTGCAATATCTCAGAGTATTAGTCAGAGCTGTGGGTTACCTTGTGGGCTCTGATACAGATGAAATCTCAGAGAAAATGATTTTTCTTTATCTGCTTCAGTTCTCTCAGCTTAATACAAGCAACTGAGTAAATTTATTCATCAGATAAACTAGCCTAGACAATCAAAGAAACTAGTATAGTGTACTTAAAAAATACAGTTGTTAGTATTCTGTGTGGTACATATGAGAATAGAACAAAATGGGATAACTGATGGATCAGCTAACACATCGTGTCAAGAATATTGTGTGGCATATTGCAATACCCACTTTCAAGCTGAGCCGAGGAGCAAAGTGTCAATAAGTCAAGAATTGGCAAGGGGTGAGAAAGCAGAAGTTGCAGTCAGTAAATTTGGGTCTGACCAAGTTGAATTTTCCTTTTAATTCATGCTTACTGCCTCTGACGAGGTAACTTATTGAAACAGTGTACCTGTAATGTTCTAGTTCTAAATGTAGCAAAATGTAAGTTAATGCAGATGAGTAGGAAAAACAAACCCATAATGTTTGGACACAGCTTTAGTAGCGTCCTGCTTGACACAGTCACGTCGTTTAAATATCTGGGTATAACATTGTAAAGCAATATGAAATGCAATGAGCTTGTGGGGATTGTAATAGGAAAGGCAAATTGTCAACTTGGGGTTATTGGAAGAATTCTAAGAAAGTGAGATTCATCTGTAAAGGAGGTCACAAATAGGACACTATAAAGGAGGCCACGAATAGGACACTAGTGCAACATATTCCTGAGTAATGCTAGAGTGTTTGGGCTCCGTACCAGGTCGGTTTAAAGGAAGACATCAAAGCAGTTCAGAGGCAGGCTGCTAGATTTGTTAACGGTAGGTCAAACAACACGCAAGTGTTACAGAGATGCTTGGGAATTCAAATAGGAATCCTGGGAGGGAAGGCAACAGTCTTTTCGAGGAATACTATTGAGAAAATTTAGAGAACCAAATCTGTCGCCTCCAACATGCATTGTGCGTAAAGACCACAAATATAATGTATGAGAATTAGGGCTCTTACAGAGGCATATAGACAGTTGTTTTTCCCTCATTCTGTTTGTGAGTGGAGTACGAAAGGAAAGGACTAGTAGTGGTACAGGGTACCATCCGCCATGTGCCATAAGGTGGATTGTGGAGTATCGCTGTAGACAAAGATGTAGATCATTCCAAAACCGAGAACATATAATCTGGAAAGCCAAACGCTTCCTTCTGGGATACATACACTATGTGATCAAAAGTATCCAGACACCCCCAAGCATTGTGCTGCCACCTACTGCCAGGTACTCCATAACAATGACCTCAGTAGTCATTAGACATTGTGAGAGAGCAGAATGGGGCACCCCACGGAATCATGGACTTCAAACATGGTCAGGTGATTGGGTTTCACTTGTCATGCATCTGGATGCGAGATTTCAACACTCCTAAATATCTCTAGGTCCACTGTTTCTGATGTGATAGTGAAGTGGAAATGTGAAGGGACACATACACCACAAAAGCGTACAGGCTGACATCATTGGTTCACTGACAGAGACCACCAACAGTTGAAGAGGGTCGTAATGTGTAATAGCCAGACCATCACACAGGAATTCCAGACTGCATCAGGATCCATTGCAAGTACTATTACAGTTAGGTGGGAGGTGAGAAAACTTGTATTTCACGGTTGAGCGACTGCTCATAAGCCGCACATCACGCCGGTAAATGCCAAATGATGCCTCACTTGGTGTACGGAGCATAAACACTGGACAATTGGACAATGGAAAAATGTTGTGTGGAGTGACGAATCACAGTACACAATGTGGCGATCCGTTGGCAGGGTACGAGTGTGGCGAATGCCCAGTGAATGTCATTGCCAGCGTGTGTAGTGCCAACAGTAAAATTTGGAGGCGGTGGTGTTATCATGTGGTCATGTATTTCATGGAGGGGGCTTGCACCCCTTGTTGTTTTGCGTAGCACTATCACAGCACAGGCCTACGTTGATATTTTAAGCATCTTTTTGCTTCCCACTGTTGAAGAGCAATTCGGGGATGGCAATTGCCTCTTTCAATGCGATTGAGCACCTGTTCATAATGCACGGCCTGTGGTGGAGTGATTACACGACAATAACATCCCCGTAATGGACTGGCCTCCACAGAGTCTTGACCTGAATCCTATTGAACACCTTTGGGATGTTTTGGAACACCAACTTCGTGCCAGGCCTCAACGACGAACATCAGTAGCTGTCCTCAGTGCTGCACTCCATGAAGATTGGGCTGCCATTCCCCAAGAAACTGTCCAGCACGTGATTGAATGTATGCCTGTGAGAGTGGAAGCTGTCATCCAGACTAGGGGTGGACCAGTCGAATTCCAGCATTACCGGGAGGGTGCCACAAACTTGTAAGTCATTTTCAGCCAGGTGTCCAGATCCTTTTGATTTCTATTTTATTTTTATTTAAACGTCAGTTTCCCTAGGACCAAATTGAGGAGCAAATCTCCAAGGTCATGGAACATGTCAGAACAAGAAATTATAACACAAAAGTAATAACAGATAAAAATAAAATGTTTATTAACCTCAAAAAAGTCAAGCCATAAGTTTAAGTAAACGCAATCAACAATACAACAAGAATCAGACTCATTTTTCAAGGAACTCCTCGACAGAACAGAAAGAGTGACCCGTGAGGAAACTCTTCAGTTTTGATTTGAAAGCACGTGGATTACTGCTAAGATTTTTGAATTCAAGTGGTAGCTTATTGAAAATGGATGTAACAGTATACTGCACACCTTTCCGCACAAGAGTTAAGGAAGTCCGATCCAAATATCCTTTAAGAATGGAAAGAGTTACGCCAAAATATAGTACCATATGACATAAGCGAATGAAAATAAGCAAAGTAGACTAATTTTTGTGTTGAATAATCACTCACATCAGATACTGTTGAAATAGTAAAAATGGCAGCATTAAGTCTTTGAACAAGATCCAAAACATGGGTTTTCCGCGACAGTGTACTATCTATCTGAACATCTAGAAATTTGAACTGTTCAGTTTCACTAATCATATGCCCATTCTGTGAAATTAAAACGTCAGGTTTTGTTGAATTGTGTGTTAGAAACTGTAAAAACTGAGTCTTGCTGTGATTTAGCATTAGTTTTTCTGCAAGCCATGAACTTAAGTCATGAATTGCACTATTTGAAACCAAGCCACTACCAAGCTAGTGTCACCAGCAAACAGAAATATTTTAGAGTTACCCATAATGCTAGAGCGCATATCATTTATATAAATAAGGAACAGGAGTGGCCCCAACACTGATCCCTGGGGCACCCCACTCAGAGCCCACATCAGCCATTTTCAACATTGTGAATAACGACCGTTTGCTGTCCATTGCTAAAGTAAGAAGTGAACCAACTGTGAGCTACGCCCCATATTCCGTAATGGTCCAACTTCTGGAGCAATATTTTGTGATCAACACAATCAAACGCCTTTGTTAAATCAAAAAATATGCCTAGTGTTCAAAACCTTTTGTTTAACCCATCCAGTAACTCACAGAGAAAAGAGAATATAGCATTTTCAGTTGTTAAATGACTTCTAAAGCCAAACTGTACGTTTGATAGCAAATCGTGTGATATAAAATGATCAATTATCCTTGCATACACAGCCTTTTCAATAACTTTAGCAAACACTGATGGCATAGAAATAGGTCTAAAATTGTCTACATTATCCCTCTCTCCCTTTTTATAAAGTGGCTTTACTACTGACTATTTTAATCGTTCAGGAAAGTGACTATTCCTAAAGGAAAAATTACAAATTTGGTTAAGTACAGGGCTAACATGTGCAGCTCAGTACTTTAATATTCTGTTAGGCACTCCATCATATCCATGAGAGTCCTCAGTCTTCAGTGATTTAATTATTGACTCGATTTCCCCCTTGTCTGTATCACAGAGGAGTATTTCAGACATCAATCTCAGAAAGGCATTTGCCAGGAAAGTTATATGATTCCCTGTAGAAACTAAATTTTTATTTAATTCATCAGCAATGCTCAGAAAATGATGGTTAAATACTGTACATGTATCTGATTATCAGTAACAGAAATAGTTTTACTACAGTCTGACTTTATATCCTCGACCCTGTGCTGCTGACCAGACACTTCCTTCACAACTGACCATTGGTTTTAATTTTATCCTGTGAATTAGCTATTCTATTTGCATACCACATACTCTTTGCCTTGCTAATAACATTTTTAAGCACCTTACAATACTGTTTGTAATGGACTACAGTAGCTTGATTATGACTACTTCTAACATTTTGATATAATTGCTGCTTTGTTTGATGTGATATCCTTATGCCACTAGTCAGCCACCTGGGCTGCCTATTACTGCTAGTACCCGTTTAGAACGTTGTAATGGAAAGCAACTCTCAAAGAGCATGAGAAATGTGTTAAGGAAAGCGTTATATTTATCATCTATGTTAGCGGCACTATCAACATCCTGCCACTGTTGTTCCTTGACAGGGTTTAAAAAACTCTCTAATGCTGTTGGATTAACTTTCCTAAATAGTTTGTAATTATAAGTGACATTTGTTTGAGTACAAAAGCCTTTTAGTGTTAAAATTTGTGCATCATGGTCTGAAAGGCCATTCACCCCTTTACTAACAGAATGCCCATCTAGTAATGAAGAATGAATAAAAATATTGTCTGTGGTTGTGCTACTGTTCCCCTGCACCCTATTTAGAAAAAACACAGTCTGCATCAGAACATACAAATTTAGGAGATCGACAAACATCGTTTTTCTTGCACCATCATATACAAAATTTATATTTGAGTCACCACATATAACTAATTTCTGGTACTTCCTACAAAGTGAATCAAGAATCCTCTCTAGCCGAGCAGAAATGCTGTGAAATCAGAGTTAGGGGACCTATAAACAACAATAATTAGACGTTTCGGTTCACTAAATTCAACTGCTCGTGCACAATATTCAAATATCTGTTCAGTGCAGTGCCACGATACGTCTATGGACCCAAATGGAATACTGTTTTCATACATAGCCACTCCCCCACCCCACGAGGAACTCCTTGAAAAACAGCCAGCTAATCTGTATTGTGGTAAAGGAAGCCTCTGAATTGTCAAATTATTTAAGTGGCGCTCTGACATACCAGTAATTTCAGAGTCAACATCTATAAGCAGTTTACTAATGTTATCTCTAATACCTCTTATATTTTGATGAAATATGCCTATTTCTTCTCTACTTCGAAACATGACATCCTCTGAAGGTGAATCCTTAGAGGGACTTCCTTTAAGCAGCTATACCTATCAGCTGACTTCAATCTAAAAAAAGGTGCAGCTCTAACACCAACTACTACAGGAATTCCTCCACGAGTGATCCCACCACCACCCACTACACTGTCACCTATAAGTTTTGCCAGCCTCCCCTTCAGATACCTGTTGAGGTGCAGGCCACACCTAGTGTAACTTGATCTACTGATACACCCAACTGGCACCACTGAAACGTGACCCCTGCCCTCTGCCATCAGCACTCTCCCCAGCCCCACATTAACGCGCCTAACAGCCACATTAAGACAAGGCTGATCATCACGCTGAAACAGTTGCACGAAATGCACATTAGTGCCACCAGTGTGAGTAGCCATCTTTACCAGGTCACCACCTACATCATATTCCTCGTCCCTATCGAGGCTGTTCCCTGCTCCACCCGCTATCACTATCTGATCCTCCTTCGTAAAATCCCTAGTGTATAATACACAGGACCATAAAAATATGGGGATTTTAACGAGGAGGAAGCTTTAACGTTTTTCAGAATGTCTTGCTCAATCTCTTTGTGTTTCATGAAAGACTAGCTGCAAGTGTTCCCATTATTACTATCACTGTATGTTGTAATTAAATATTGTCCAAAGAGTCCTTGGTGGATTATGGATAGTTTAAGTAGCAAAGGTAATGACTAGCTAAATAACCTAGAGACTGAGAACAAGGAATCGTTCTCCAGAGCTGCGGAGGTGGTTACATTCTCCCAACGAGACAGCTCGACTGGAAGTCAAAAGCTAGCAACTTTCTCTGTATTGCTTATTGGTTATCAGTGGCACACCACCTCAACTTTTTGATGAATAGTTGCCTTTAGCCCGTAGACTGTTTATATTCAGATTAAACAATTCATCTGATATTGACTGCAACACCATGGTTACGTATGACTGAAGCCATATTATGTACAAGACGAACACAAATGATTAAAATAACGGAACTGTACATGTGTTTAGAATTCAGTATGATGAGATGCTCCCATATCCTCCAATCAGAACCAACTCCTAAATTTAGCACAGAATGAGAGAGTGATGTATCTCATCTCCCTCCGTGAAATGTTTTGAGAGTCCACAAAGAACCATCTGTTGTTGGGGATATACCGTGATGAGCAAGTTACCAATCAAAAATATTCTGCCAAGTTCATTGGACAGCATGTCAGGTGAATATGCTTGCTGTGGCAGTAGTGCTACACTGCATTCTTGGAAGAAGGCTTGTGTAATCCACTCCAGTTCTGACTGGTGTTAGCTGGGTGAAATATAAATTGGAGTTATCTGAAGGAAAGGGGGTGCCTCAACTTCTAAAAACTCTGTGGGGTTATGTTTTACATTCACATCACCATCAGTTTGTGAAAGTTGAGATGCTGTGCATTATTCAGTGGTGTCCAAGCTGTCACAGTTGGCATTTGTCAGCTCAACAAACACTCTGCTAGATTCTTACCACCAAATCAGTTTCTAACATGTGTGGCTGTATCTGTAGCACAGCAACTATTGAATGAAAATGAGGAAGCAGCAGTTTTTTCTCTACGTTACTGATTTAAGTGTAAATAAATCAAGCACAAATATCATCAGGAAGCATAGTGATAACTTATTCTTAATACAGTTTATTACGTTTCTCGTAAGCTTTATTTCGATGCACTCCTTAATTACATTAGTTCTTTGTCTCAATGTACTCGCTTCAGAACCCTCTAATGTGTGTATAATTTTGGCCCCAAAGCTTTGGAGCATCCTGATACTCTGGTAGCTTTTGATACACATCTTATAGTGCCAGTGTTTCATAACCTTATTATTTTTATTGAAACAGTTATGTTCTTTGGATACAGTCTATTGCTCAGTGATTCTTATAAACTGAGATGTACTCAGCATTACCTCTCCAACAGTGGCACTCATCTCCTCGCCCAGAAGTTCACGCTATCTGCTGTAAACATAAAGTGTGGGAAAATTTATTTTAGGGTGGTTGCAGCTAGTGTAATTCAAATAATTTGACAGAGATATTGTCGACTAGTCGTTTCCACCTTTCAAAGCTTGACTGTCCATACTTTAATGTGTGTGAGCGATAGGTACCGTGTGGTGTTAACATCTAAGCTGACCGGGTTTTTGTGCCAGAGTAGACAGCATACTTTTTCGGTGAAGTTTACGTTCAGACAAGAAGTAAACTTGGTAACTTACAACATACTTAACTTGGGTCTTGGGTGTATTTAAGGAAGATGGGTGGCTGTTTCTTGAAAATGTTTTGTGGTGTTTTTGAAAGATAGTTTGATTGTACATCTTTTGTGTAATATTTTTGTATTTCTGTTATATAAAAATACATAATGAATCCTTAAAAGTATCTAATATTTTGATATTAATTGGGTTATGGAAAACTGTCAGTTACATAATTCTTGTTAAACAGCTAAGAGCATTTTTTATTACTAATATCACTTAAAGCTGAATTTCAACATATAAAAACATCAAAAATACAAACTTTTAAATTTTTCTTTCAGTAGGAATTAAATACACTCTGTTTTGAGACCATTCACATGTATAAAAATGCCAAGAATGTGTCCCATTATTTTAGGGATGCTTAATTAACACTATAATCATTTTCATCAGATCTTACAATCTGATTAATTGTTACAGAAAAATATCAACTTCTGCAGTTAACTGTAATTGGTAAGAAAAGAAATGGTCCATTAGTATTTGCACAAAATACCAAGTACCCACTGCATTACCAGTGTATAATTAAGAGGTTGCTACTAAATGAAGATTGTGTCAAGAGTTCTAAGCCTTGTTTCAGAAAAAGTATCTTCAGTAGAAGCATCGGTAATTAATTTCCTCTACAGTTACTTCAAAGGAACATATCAGTGTAAAAAATTTAAATATTCATTTATTCTTGAAGTGCTTTATCATTTGAGTGATAACCGTCTGAACGTTTCAAATTATTATTGCGTGGTTTTCATTTTGGTACTTTTAAAGCAACAGTGACTAGAGGACGATATTGCCATATGTAATATTTTACGTTCTGTATTCGTGGTTGTGGGATACATTCTCTGCATATATTCCTTACATCATTCACATACAATAAAAGTTTCTATAGTACAGCACATTGCACAAACAACATTTTTTTAAAAAAAGAATAGGTCCGTATGTCTCATCGATCAGAGACGTTAGAACATGTCGGTCGAGAGTTCAATGTAGACTTTGCAGCTTGAACACAGCCAGGACCACATATTTTGTCACTTAATATGTCCAATACAGAAAATGTTTATGATGTGGTGTCAGTGAAGAGCTGTAATAGATTTCTTGGATATACATAGTAAAGTGAGTTTTGTTATTTTTTATGTTCATCGTAAACTATAAACATATTGTAGCTTGAAAACTTCAAAAAGACATAAGCTTGTTAGTTTGAAAATTCGTTTGTTTGAGTTATGTGTCTAAGGAATGTTTGTGTTCATCTTTCTTCTGCCAATGAAATGAGCTGCTTTTGGAGAATGTTGCAAATACACTGCACTCCTGTTATTCTTGCTTTTCATGCTTTGTGACACTGCTGCTGTTTCCATGAGTACAGCATATCAGTGGTGTGGCTCGTATGCAGTATACCATAATGCAGATTTATCAGTGAGATAGTTTCTTGAAGACACATCTATAAAACTGGCTACTATAGTTCATCAGTAATTCCACTCTTACAGAACTCAGCTGCAGTAAACGTAATAAATATTTTAAAACTGTCTTACATATCATTTTCTGTGATTGTTAGCATGGTAAGATGTAAGACAAAGAACCTCTGTGGAGATCGGGGGATATTAGTGAAATTTCCGTTTGAGAGTGGGAAGGAGGCATTGACTCAGAAACTAGAGGAAGAAGAAGAAGAAGGTGGATAAATGCAGTTTCATCAGAATGAATCATGAATGGTAGTGAAGTGAGAAGATTGTGCTGTCTACAGTTCTGTTTTTCTGCTTGCCTTTGCTTACACACTATGCTCGAGTATAATGGATTGGATTGTCTGATTTGTTTCTGAGATACTATTGGGTATCAACCCATATTTGGAGAATCAAATTCCCTCTCTGTAACAGACCAAAAACTGGATATATACTGTGAAGACTGAGCTTACGAGTGAGATCGTCAAATATATACACTTTGAAAGACAGTGCCACCTCCATTCAGGTCTAGGGTGTTCACATGATCCCTGAAGAACTGGCACTGCTGCAAGAAATAAGGTTGCAGTGAGACTATAGCCAGGCTTTGGGGTCGAAAAGAAAAAAATAACTAATATTCATCTTTATAGTATGCACTAAGTTAGGCTGTATGCCACTTCACATGTTGTGCTCTGTGAGGAACCGAGCAAAGATTTTTGTAGTGAGAGTCAAACATATTCATATATGCTTTCTCCTTAAAATCATGTGTTGTTTTCTGCCAGGAATAGTTCTGGTTACTTGTGAATTGTACTGAAGCATAATGACGGTTAACGTGGATATTGATTAAGTAAGTAATATTGGAATAACCTGCTTGTGTAGATTATATCATAGAGCAATGGCTTCCATGACGTGGAGGTGAGCTGTCCTCGTGGCTGTTGAAACTAATACATTGACTATTCTGGCTGTGGTTGTCAGAACTCTTAAGAAGCAGATGCCCGATTGCCAATTTCCGATCTCTGGTTAAAAAAAACTACACAGGTTATTAAACCAAACAGAAGAAAATCTGCAGACAGGTGTCGTAGATGACACTCCCAACTTACTTCAGAATGATGTGGTGAGAGGACGGCATCCAGCTGCGGAAACGTAATAGTAATGAGAAACGTGTGACGGTTGAGTGCCTGCCTCGTGTTAACCTCGAAGTAGGAACTAGCGTCAGTAAAGACAGGGACCAGATGACTACGATCAACTGCCACGACACTGACTGCATGTTGTTAGTGTCGACTGATCAGAAATGAGCATTTTTAAACTTGCTCTGGTCGTATTTGGAAATAAAGCTAACTCTGAATGTTGGAGCAGGTCATGTATTTGCTGCATCCTCGGAATCGGCAGGTGGTGCACTGGAGCGTCCAACCCGCAAAGTCTCGGCGTGTCCAGGGAGAGACAGCAGTCTTCGTTCGTGTCGCAGCGCCCCCACTCGGAGCTGCCCGCCTCCTCGGGCCGACCGGACTCAGCTCAGCCCAGCTCGGCCAGCACGGAGTTGAGGTCCTCCTGCAGCGTCAGCGACATCTCCTTCTGCTTGAACAGCTCGTCCTTGAGGCGGTCGATGTTGGCCTTGAGCAGAAAGTTGCCCTTCTTGAGGGCGGCCAGCGCGTTCTCGTGCCTCTTGGCCCTCTCCGTGAGGTTCTGCTTCCGCTTCTCCGGCGGCGCGTCGGGCGCCAGGTCTCCGTCGCTCTGCTCCTCCTCGGACTGCTCGCTCTCAGACTCTGATTCGCTTTCCGTTTCGCTCTCCTCTTCCTCCTCATCTTCGTCTTCCTCGTCGTCTTCTTCCTCCTGAAACGGAGAGCCAGGTTCAACATCTCGGAAAAAATTGTGCGTTCGCACCTGGGTAATAATAAAATCTTTAGCAAAATAAGATTGATCTGCAGGGGTTGTTCCACTCAAAATATCTGTAACACACTCACTGTAATATATAAGTATCAAATAATAAAAGTACATCAGTTGCTATTTTTCAATACCTATCAATATACTTGTGTATGTAAATCAATGCATCTTATTTTTTTAGAAGCACTGTTTGTAAAATGAATGCTGCAGCTAACTAACGCCATAGTTAACAAAAGGGGCACTCAGTTACGCGTGTTTAATTCGACGAATTTACTCGAGAGACTCCTGTGGCTGGGCAGACATCATAGGAGTTGCAAAATGTTCACTTTAGCTTGCCATCACCTCTTTTAAAGGCTCCACAGATGCCTACGATAAATGCTTTGATACACTGGTAACTATAATATGTTTACATACAAAAGTTTTTAATCTGTCACTTTACCGCAACTACCAAGAAATTGGAATTCAGAAAAATATAATCTTTGAAAAGCGTTCGACAAAAAATTTGAGACACATATGTCATGCAATTGGATTAGGAACTATAATAGCAACAAACTCTCACAAGTTTGACATCATCTCACATTTACGCAATATAAAATAGGGGTTTGCATTCATCATTATCAGTATTTCGCCTGAAACTAAGGTGGTGCA
The DNA here is from genome assembly GCF_021461385.2 of Schistocerca piceifrons. Lineage (NCBI taxonomy): Eukaryota > Metazoa > Arthropoda > Insecta > Orthoptera > Acrididae > Schistocerca > Schistocerca piceifrons. Next base: position 19,093,195 of record NC_060145.1, read on the forward strand.
CTCAGAAACTGTTGCTGTGTGGGCGTGTAAATGAAGGAGAAGGTGTTTCTTTGTCATTTCCGCCTTCATTCAGGAAGTTAGTATTAGTCGCTCTTTACTTAGCGCGGTGGGAAATTTGTGATAAGTTCCTAAGGGACCAAACTGCAGAGGTCGTCGGTCGCTAGGCTTACACAGTACCTAAACTAACTTACGGTAGGGATAACACACACACACACACACACACACACACACACACACACACACACACACATCCGAGGGAGGACTTGAACCACCAACGGGGCGGGGTGGGGGTGGGGGGGACCCGCGCGAACTGTTGCAGGGCGCCCAGACCGCCAAGCTATATGGCCCGGCGCAGAGGGAGGGAGTGTCGTGGTGGTGGTCCCCTCTGTCTTGCGATACTCTTAGCTTCATTTGTTTTGTTGCTCCTACTTGTGGACTATCGAATCGTCATGGATTTGTTGTGCCAGGTGCACCTTTACTTGGCAGGAATGTTTTCTACAGGCAATCAGGATGCAAGGCCGCAAAGTTTGTAATTTTCTGGGTTCTTCTGCCATCTTCGCGACTCTTCGTTTTTATTTTACTTTATTCCCTAAAAGATTGTTGAGAAATTTGGAATTTTATTTATCCAAGAATATAAACGTTTTCACGACTCTCTTCTTTTAGAGGGAGGGAGGGATGACCAGCCGTAGCACCCTTTATCCGCTATATTTTAGGTAGAACCTTCTAAAGGAGTACTTATTGACGATGATATTCACACTGGAAAAACACAATCTGTAGTTTTGTAAACACCTCACTTTAGGCCATAATAATCCAGGAGAGAAACAAATAAAGTTATTCTGTCATATTGACATAACTCAAGCGGTAGTTGGAATAAAGACGGGCCCTATTGACACCAGAGCAGCGCCTTTCTCTCTGTAGCGTGTAGCGGGCATCTGTTTTATGATTTCTCTCTCCATGTGTAAGAGTCTCTTCATATTGGCGTACTGCGTTCTGTTCTGTCTGTGCTATATTTTTGGGGGGAAGCGAGCAGTAGCTGTAGCTGTGTATGCATACCGTTCTGAATTTCACTGCCTCTTTCATAATCATTCAAAGCGCCTGACGTTCCAAAAGACCAGAGTCCAGCGTGATCAGGTCTGCAGAATCCCCGCAATGTGTTTATAGTACTCCACATTTCATTTCTGGAGAAATTATAAACCCACGTGCAAAAATATTTGCCTGGTTTCTTGTTGCAAAACCTTACTTATGCGACAGTCTCTTATAATAGCAGCATCACACTGTGTTACAAAGTAAATATGTTAGGTATATTTTCCAAGTACTTCTATGGCTATGTGCAAGGTATTTACAAAGAAGTCTATTTTTCCTTTTTATTGTGACAGATGAACTTGGTTCCATGTTGTAAGTTTCCAGCCAAATATACTGATACACATACACATATCAATAGTATCGCCTCTTAAGAATCTTTGTATGCACCAGGAAAACTTGGCAAGCAGATATGAAACTGCATTAATGCCATACTGCTCTAATATTTGACACCAGAACTATACGTGCATGCACGCTGCCAAACACAACATGTTTTGTTGTTAAGAAACTGGACAAGAACAAGTGTGTACCTAATTAGTATTGCGTTATTGTTGTCGTGGTCTTCAGTCCGAAGAGTGATTCGATATAGCTCTCCATGCATTTTAACACTAGAGCGGCGGAAGGGGTCAAAATGACCCCTGTCATACGTTTTTCGTTCATTGTCATATCCAATTTATTTACTTCCTTGATGAAATTATATGACTTCTAATTTTTCTCCTCTTTCTGAAGATGTTTTAGTATTTACAAAATATTTTAATTTTCTTCGCCATTTCATTCAGTATACCTAGAACGGCGGGAGGGGTCAATTTGACCCCTCTGTAATTTATGTTCTGAATATAAGTATATTATCCGACAATACAGTGGCAACAGCGAGCAGTAACGCAGAGCAGTTGCTCCTCATTGTTGCAACTTGGCACGTGTACATTCCAGTCCGCCACTGCTTATGTTGTCACTGAGGCAGTCTTTGTCCGCGGAACACGTTTTCGAACAAGTATCGTCAGCATGGACTTTCTGATGAAGAAGTTTTATATCTCTTAGAGAATTCCGAAGTTGAATTGGAAATTGACTTCACTGATGAAGATGATGATTATGTACCTGAGACAAGTGAAGATGAAGACATTGTGAACGATGGGCGATTAGTGGAGGAGGATTCAGATGCTGATATACGTCAGTCATCACCTCTTTCAACCCAGCAGGTACGGTTGGAAGTGTCTAGAAAGATAATTGCAAGGGATGGAACCGTGTGGCAGATTGGAAATTATTCATCTTCTGGAAGGCGGTCAGCTGTGAATGTTCTGAAGGAGAGAGGAGGTCCCACTGCTTATGCTTGCCAACGAGTAGACAGGTCTGTCATCAGTGCCTTCCGTCTTATTTTTGATGAAACACTGCTATGTCTCATGAAGAAATACGCGGAATCAAATCCTCGAAAAGTACTAAAAAACAATGACTAGGCCGTGTCACTCGAGGAACTGGAGAAACTGATAGCCATCATGTATGTTCGAGGTCTGTTGTGCACAAAAGGTATGTCTATGGATTATCTCTGGTCGCACTCGTGGGGGCCTGCTTTTATCAAGGATATTATGCGAAAGGACAGATTTCAGAAGCTTCTCAGATTTCTCTGTTAGGTGAAAAATCAACCCGGGCTGAACGCCTGGCAGCCAACAAATTCGCTCTAGTATCTGAAATTCGGGGAAAGTTCATTGAAAAGTATTTGCGCCTACCACCCTGGACAAATATAACCACTGACTAGCAGCTGTTACCAAGCAAAGCAAAATGCAGGTTGATTCAATTCATGTCCAACAAACCAGACAAATATGGTGTCAAATTCTGGTTGGCTGTAACTACAAAGTAATGTTTTCCTATACCTCGGCATAGAGGACACGCAGAGAGAGAAACAAACTCTTGGAGAGTATGTCATTCTGTGTCTCATAGAGCCATTTGTAAATCAAGGAAGAAATGTGACCACAGACAACTTCTTTACGTCTCTTCAACTTGCTAAAAAGCTCAAAAAGAAAACTTCAGTAGTCGGTGCAATGAACAAGATCTGCCGTGAAATCCCCAATGAAGTAAGGAAGCCGAATGCTAAAATATACTCCACCACAATACTGGATAATAGTGGCAACACAGACTGCACCTTACAGTACACCAAAGAAAGAAGAATAAAAATGTCATTCTTCTGAGTTCGCTGCATGCTGAAGTAGCAATAAGCAAGGAAGGAAAGAAAAAACCTGAAACTGGAACATTCTACAAAGCAACAAAGTACGGGGTGGACATGGTCGATCAAATGAGCCATAAATGTACTATGAAGGTTGCATGTAAGAGATGGCCAATGCATGTCTTCTACAACATAGTGGACATTGCGGCAATAAATTTATGGGTCATCTACAACATTGTAACGAACAAGAAAATGGAAAGGAAGTAGTTCATACTTCAACTGGCAAATGAACTCAAGGGAACGAAAGAGCAAGAACATCAGGCAGAGGAAGACAGTATGGGACTGAAATTACCTAGAAAGCGGAGGAAATGTCAAATCAGCCTCTGTAAAGACAACAAGACCAGCGAAAACTGTGTACAGTGCCACAAAGCCGTGTGCGAAAAATGTGCTTGTAAAACAGAAATCACCTGTGCTAAGTGCGTCTAGCAGCTTCAAATGACTTGAGTGGAAAGTAATACAGAGCTGTTCGTACAACACATGTGAGAGTAAAATGAAACAAATATACTAAATGTGTCTAGAAGGTTGTATGAATAGTTAATAAAAAAATTGTATAATACATTGTTGTTCAAATAAATTAGTAATTATTATTTCTAATTGTAAATACTTGTTGAGATTACTAGAAATAAAGTATGGATTAACATACACTAAAAAATTACTTGTATAAGTCAAATATGAAAATAATTTATGTGGGGTCAAAATTACCGTTCTAGTGTTAAACGTGCCCATTGTATTCAAGCCTTGATGTCTGTCTAGAATTCCTCCGCCTCCCCCCCCCCCCCCCCTCCCTACACACACACACACACACACACACACACACACACACACACACACACACACACACACACACACACACACACACACACACACACACACACTCTTTCTTACAATTCCATATTCAGATTCCTTCTCTTGGTCAATCCATATAGTCAAGTTATGCTGCCATAATTTCTTTTTTTCCCCAGTTCGATTCAGTACGTTCTCACATATTATTCCACCTACCCATCTAATCTTCAGTATTCTTCTACAGTACATTATTTAAGACTCTTCAGTTCTGAACTCCTTATTGTCTAAGTTTCACTCCCAAACAATCTGCACTATAGACAAATACTTCCACAAAGAGTTCCGGACACTTAGTTTATATTAGAGTAGGATAGCGCGCGCTGCTTCACTCGCGTAGACTGTCCTTTTAAGTGAAGTTTTATGTTCACAAAATAAAACACCTTCTGAGCTTTTCATGCTGATTAAGGCAATAGACGCATAGTCTTTTCAGAACGTATTTCCGGCCAAAAAGTGATTCTGTTGGCTTCAGTCCAGTCCAAAGTTTTTGTTAATCAGGCCTTTTGTGTTCTCAGGGAAATATTTCCATAGCAACTTTTATCCCATAACATGTATTTCTCAATTCTAACTGAGAAGTGAAATACCAGTTTTCATAAATTTACCTTCAAATATTTTTAATGTAACGAAATGTTTTCTTAAAAATTTTGATCCCCTGTTGTACATGTTAGGGGTAGAATTTCCAGAAACACTGAAACACGTATTGATTTTTTAAACAGAAAAGTCAAATATCAATTGCCATAGATGTAGCCTTAAATATCCTGTAGTTCTTCAGTAATTATTTACTTTCAAAAAAGCCTTTACCCACTGTTTTATCCCCTTAGTGGGTGAGTTTCCAAAAAATACTAAAACATATTTTTTATTTTCTGACTGAGAAACCAAATACCAGTTTTGTAGTTCTAGCTTCAAAAAAGCCCTTGATAGTGACATACTTTCAAAAAGCCTTTCATCTTCTATTTCACCTCCTTAGGAGTGGAATTTCGGACAATCTCCTCATAAACGATGGGTACAGTATAAGACCAACACCCTCTCCAATCTTCAATTTTCCATCCTTAGCGATGTTGCCTGGTGATGATGAGTCAGTCTGTCAGAACATTGCCTTTTATATACAGAGATTTTTAACAAATTTCTGTTTTTCAGAACTGCTTTCTTTGCTGCTGTCAGCCTGCATTTTATATTCTTTCTACTTCGGCCATCACCTGTTACAGCAAAACTCATCTACTAATTTTAATGTCACATTTCCGTATCTAATTTCCTCAGCATCACTTGATTTATTTAGATCACATTCCATTACCCTTGTTTTTCTTTTGCTGATTTTCATCTTCTTCTAATTATTTTTCAAGTCGGTATCCGCTGCATTCAGCTACTCTTTGAAGTCCTTGGCTGTCTCTGACAGAATTACAATGTCATCGGCAAACCTCAATATTTTTATTTCTTGTCCCTGAACTCTATTTCCCTTTCCAAAGTTCTCCCCGTACACTCGGAATTCTTTGAGCTACAAACCATGAAAGACACCTTCATTCGCTTACAGTGCCTATGGAAAGAGGTGGTATTCTGCTGGCTACAAGCCCATATAGCAACAATGAGGTGGTGGTGAGGAGAGGGGGGGGGGGGGGGTGCAGCAGTTACGGATGCGTGCACTCTACGACGTAAAGTCCCCGAGCCCACAGTGATCTTACTGTGTAGATAGTGGCTGGCAGTGAGGAACACGAGACTGCAGTTTGCGAAGCCAGCAACCCACGTGTGGCTCTACTGTTCCTGGACACTGGGCTGTGGTACAAAGCTCATACCGTGACGCCACTTATTTCGACATCTGACACTCCAATCAAAAAGGCTTGAGGTTCACTCTGGATTTGATATAAGGATTTTTGTCTGCATCCTTTCTTTCATCTTTGTCAGTGAACTGTTTACCTGAAAAATGCCGAGTGGCACTTTGGTTGGATTAGATTTATACTGTAGATTCAGCCATAACCGCCTGGACAAGTCAGTTCCGAGGTCAGAAGGAGGCAAGGGCATACTACCTCTAATAGGACCGTATCCTTTCTGTTCTGTACTTGTCTTTGTTTTAATATCAGCGATTGTGGTGCTAAAGGTTTCGTGGGTATGCCTCCCAATTTGGAATTTATTTGGAGGGATTTTGGGAGACAGCTCCTGTATTCTCCTTGCAGCCAGTAGGAACCAACAACAGCCATTGCAGAACATAGGGTATGTATAGTGAAGCACCGAGGTGTTAATGACAGCTTTACCTTAAGTTGCACTTTCTAACAAGAGGACAGTCTGTTATTTGAGTGGGGATTTCGTAAGCGTAGCATTGGTAACCAGACAAACCTCCGCTGGGCAGTGTAATTTTAACGTGTTTTTTTTCTGTTGGAACACGTGTTCATTTTTAAACTTCAGTATGAGACGAGCATTGGAGTTACGTGAGCAGTAATTAATATAAAATGTGGTAATATGTATATGGCCGGCCGTGGTGGCCGTGCGGTTCTAGGCGCTTCAGTTTGGAACCGCGCGACTGTAAGGTCGCAGGTTCGAATTCTGCCTTGGGCATGGATGTGTGTGATGTCCTTAAGTTAGTTAGGTTTAAGTAGTTCTAAGTTCTAGGGGACTGATAACCTCAGATGTTAAGTCCCATAGTGCTCACAGCCATTTGAGCCAATATGTATATGGGAAGTAAAGTGCCTGATGAGGCGAAAGCAGATTAATTAACATATTTCAAGAGATTGTGATAGGAGATCATTCAACGGAGTATCGCTGTATGTACACAGAGCCAAATAATTCAGGGTAAGAATAGCGTGCAGTAGCAAGAAGTGATAAGTGCCCGTATATCAAGTTTAAAATAATTCCCAGGGATTGAATGGTACATAGGCTATCTGATCCAAAGTATTCGCACATCGCCATGTAATGCGGAATTGACCGCTAGATGTCACTTGAGGCGGGGAATATTGTGTTGTCGGTAGAGAAGCAGTAGTCAGTCAGGAGAGCTCAGTGACTGCGAACGTGGACCAGTTATTGGGTGTTACCATCGGGGTCCTCCGTTCTAAAGCTGCCCATGTCGACTGATGGTGGTGTGGATGAGAAGTGGATACGCACAGGGACAAACAGCTAACTAAAGACCAGGCAGACCTCTTATACTGACGAACGGAGAATATGGAGCATTGTGAAGAGTGGTTGTAAAAAATCGCATGCAATCTGCAGAAGGGATCACTCCTGAATTCATAAGGAGTTAAAGAGAATAGTCGAGCAGCTATTCATAAGCCACACCTTTCTGTAATCGGTGCTAAGTGACACTTGCAAAGAACGATGGCACTGGAAACGAGTGATTTGGAGTGATGACACTACACCCTGTGGCAATCTGATGGAAGGGTTTGGATTTTGCGATTGCCTGGAGAACGTCATCTGTCATCGCGTGTGGTGCCAACAGTAAAGCACAGAGGAAGTGGTGTTATGGTATGAGGGCTTTTACCGTGGTTAGAGAGTGGTTACGTTATTGTGCTTCATAAAGTGCTAAATGCGGAAGAATATGAACACATTTTATAGCATTCTATACTGCCTAAAGTACAGGAACAGTTGGGAGACTGACTGATTTTATCAGTATGACAATGCACACTGTCATAAAGCAGCGCCTTTGGAAACTTGTGGTAAGTTCCTATGGGACCAAACTGCTGAGCTGAGGTGATGGGTCCCTAGGCTTACACACTACTTAATCTAACTTAAACTAACTTACGCTAAGGACAGAAAACACACACACACACACACACACACACACACACACACACACACACACACACACACACTCACACACACTCACTCTGATGCCCGAGGGAGGACTCGAACCTCGGGGGGGGGGGGGGGGGGGGCGAGCCGCGCCAACCGTGATGACAAGGTGCTTTAGACGGCGCGGGTACCCTGCAGCGGCTTTGAGGAAATTGTTTGCTGCCTAGAACATTCCTGAAATGGACTAGCCTGCCCTGAGTCCTGACATGAACCCTTTGGGATGAAGTAGAGCGTCAACATCGCTGCTGACCCCAGCATCCAACATTTTTGGTTTCGGCTCTAGAAGAATGGGTCGCTGTTCGTCCACAGACATTTCATTGAAAGTGTCTCGAGGCGAATTCAAGCCGACCTAAAGGCAAAGACTGTAGTCACGTGCATACTTTTGATCAGATGGTGTATTTACTTTATGCTACAGAGTGAACTGGATTGTATAAACAATTCTCTGTGTACTTGTCACGTTAATTCTCGATGAAAATATGAGATACCGAGTATAACGACCATTGTCCGGCATTTCATGGCATTGGGTATCAGTGAGATTGTGTTACTTTTTCTAGTCAGTTGCTTTCTTGCAATGGGCTACGTGATAGATGTACTGGCAGAAGTGAAGTTGTGAGGGCGGGTCGTGAGTTGTACCTAGATTGCTCAGTTGAGGTAGCACATTCTTGTGAAAGGCAAAGATCCTGATCTGAGACACAGTTGTTAAATGGCAGGAAGTCTCAGTGGTGGTTAATGTGGAAAGCTTCAATCTTCATCGAGAATTAACGAGATAAGTGCACCGAGAACAGTTGATGTAACGGATTCGTTGCAAAATACTTTACGATTATCATAAACAAACAACTATAAAGATCATTTGGAAATAATCCAGGAAAACAGAGCTGAGAGTGAAAGTTGTGTTGCAATAACAGTGGAAAGTTTGAATGCGAACTTGAACATTATGGTTGAGATTTCATATTTGTTAAATAAAGCGACCTTATTTTTCACACTTGACTTGTTATGAATTATACGATATAGCAGGCTGTTCCAGCTCGCGTGGTGGTGGGGAGCCTTGCGTCCACTGCACAGGCGGTCAAGTTTGCTCTGAAGACCGACAGTCAGGCGCGTGCAATATGGCCGCCCGGCGGGTAGCCACTACTCGCTGCGCCTGCCCGCGAGCGAGCTGAGCGGCAGGACCTGCAAGAACTTTTGTCATGCTACAGCAGCTGATGATTTGAATTAATACGACTGATGGTCAAAATGCATTTAAATCGAAATAGCGCTATGGGAGGGGCACTAGTCTCACTGTCATAGCTGCTTTTGTTTACCCGTTTGTAGACTCTACCCTCCAAACACTTATCCCCGTGGTGCACCCTTTTCACTGCAGTGTATAGCTTTTAACGGTCGCTTCTTTGATTTTTTTGAGTCAGTCATGAGGCTGAAAATGCATGCCGGGCAGAATAGGGAGTGCACTGCAGTGGATTGCGTGCATTTGCAGGTTCACGACTGATTGAAAACGCCAAAGAAGCGACAGCTGTCCGCGGCAGTGGACACGGCGCATCATAGGATTAAATTGCAGTTGACAAGCGCGAGGTGTAGGAGAAGAGGGAAGGCGAAGGACGGGAGCGGGCAGCGCGCCTCGCCTCTAGTTACCTTCATGAGCTTGGCCATCTTGTCGACCTCCTTCTGCAGCAGGCGGTACTTGTGGCGCTCCTGGCGCAGCGCCTTCTGCTCGCGCCGCAGCTGTTCGCGCAGCGCCTTGCGCTCGTTCCTGGCGGCCGCCTCCTTGTCCTTGTAGCTCTTCAGCTTCGTCGCCAGCAGCCTCAGCTCGCGCGCCTGCCGCTTCTCCTTTAGCGCCGCCGCGTTCTCCGCGTTCTCCTCCTCCTGCACCGCCAGTGTCAACACTGCTCTGAGAACTGCCCGGCGCAATTATGTCGCGTAGTCGCAAGTAAAGTTTTAACGATCACCTCGAAAAATAATGGTACTGCGGCGCCACAGTACCGAAGCACGCTGCTACAGGAACCACAACAAAGTGGCGAAGCGTCGTGCGGTGATTTGTTTGCGGCAGCAGCAGAAGTGGAGGCATGTACCCGAAACCAAACAAAAACTTTATCACGTACCTTTATTTTCTTGAGGTGATAATTAAAACTTCGTGACTACACCTCGTACACAGATAAATAACACATTACACAACAAAGATCTCAACTACTGCGAGGAACTCCTGTACAAAATAGAAGTGTGCTACAAAAAAATGGAAGGAACATAGCACGTCTCGTCGACAGCGTGGTTAATAGAGACGGAGTGCAAGCTCGGATTGTTTCGAGTATGAGGAAGCAAATCGGTCGCGCCCTTTCAAAGGAACCATCCCGGCATTTGCCTTAAGCACTTTAAGAAAATCACGGAACACGTAAATCTGAATGACCGGACGGGGATTTGAACTGTCATCCTCCCGAATGCTTGTCCTGTGTGTTAACCGCTGCACAATCTCCCTCGGTCTGTGCCACAAAGAAACATTTCAATTTCACCTTATCTTGCGCCCTCAGATTTTCACCTTTTCCGCACCCTATCGAGCAGCATCGTTTCTGGATGAAAGTGCGCTCCGAACATGGCTTGGTAAGTTCTTCGCCACAGAACCACATGATTTTTACAGTCGCAGAGTCGAAAAGTTATCTCTGCATTGGAAGACTGTAAAATAGTGAAGGAGACTATATTATTGATGACTAAAGTATCTGTCACGCGTATCTGTTGTGTATTAAACGTATGGAAAAATGCTATGAACTCGTGCACCAATCCAATGTCAAGTACAAAGGAAGGATCCTACAGTTTAGAAAATTATCGCTTTGGGCATTTGAAACAAATATGTAGAAGACATGCGCAGATGAAAAAGCATTTTCCTGGCTAAAGATGTCTGAGGCAGCAAACATTCTTATTGAACTAAGAAGCAAATATTTCAAAGCGTATACCACATGGATCCCAGAAATACAAGAGCGTAGGACATGGGCAGTATGAGCTCAAGGGCAGATGGGGGGAGGGGACTATAATATGGAGTGAATACTTAAGGGGAGTTAAAAAGGTATTGTGCATATAAAATGTATATTTATATTTTTATGGAAAATTGTTATACAGAATTTTCTCTTTCATTTGAAGTATGTTTCGTTGATTTGGATGACTGTAAGTATTTTTATTTTGAAATGATTTACATCACAAGTAATTTCTATAGGTTCTATGAGCACTTGTTCAGTTACAATGAGATACCTATGTAATTATGTGCTCTACAACGCGGTGATTTATAGCAAACATCCTGCCGCATAGGTTTGTTTCTTTGGTTTATGTGATATCACTTCCTGTTTGTGGTATAATACATGATGTGACCCACATTTTGTAATGCACATTGCGCCTTTCACTGTGTAAATTCAGACTTATTGTTCATTGAGTTTAGTTCCTCTTTTTAATACCACTCCACGAGAGGACTTACTCAAGAAGAGAAGAAATAAGGGAAGTAGATTCTATAGAACATGTCATGTTGGGAAGCTTGCATCCAAAGAATGCACTGAACAAAGTTGTAAGCAACCAACTGCTTCTTCCAAGAAGCAGTTTGTGAACAAAAGTGGAACCAGTGTCAGTGATATCAGTTTAATATTAGGTGGACAAATAATAGTTTCAAAGGAAACTTCAGTTCTTAGTTTGGAAATCTCTTGTTGCAGTATTGTCAAAAAAAAAAAAAAATGCACAAAAGTGAGTACGAAAATGAAAAGAACAAATTGCATGAACGCAACTGTCAGAAAACATTTGAGGGATCCAGTGGAGTCATGGAAAGTGCCTCCATTGTGAAGGTCTTTCAGCGCTCTCAAGAACAACGTGGGGTTCCCTGTGCTCAAATCTTTGCTGCTGGTGATTACCGTTCATTCAAATCAATAATTGACAGCTGGCTCTATGATGACCTAGCACCACAGAAGTTAGAAAGTGCAGAAATGAATGGGTACCCGACTGTGTAAAATCAGGCAGAACGTTTCCAGCAAAAACCTTGAAGATGGCACTGACAAACCAATCAGTCAGCAAAGTGAATACTGTGACCAAGCCATTAGAATGAATACAAACAACGTGGGGAAGCAATGAGAAAAGCATTATGGGCTACGTTTGTCAACAAGACGTCATGTAATGAGAAGCCACAACACAGTTTGTGTTCAGGTGAAGGGTGTAAACACCGCAAAGCCGAGGCAGCAGGAACCGAAGATACCCACAGAAACACCATTCCTGGAGCTGCTGGACAGTAATAAAGCCAGTATATGGAGATGTAGCACATCCACATCTTCTGAAGAAATGCCTCACAGGAAAAACTCAAAATGTAAAAGAGTTTTTGACAATGTTGTATGGACCAGGGTGCCAAAAAACGCATGCATTTGTGGGCTCGAAAACACTGAAGAATGGGGTCAATGATGCTGGGATCATCATCGATGGAAATGCAGGCAGGATTAAGGTTCTCAAGCAATTTGGAGTTATATCTGGCCATAATACAGAATCAGTACAACAAGAACTGGACAAACAGCAAGCTTCCAAGTCAGAAGTTGTGGTCACAAATGTAACAGAAGCAGCAACATACCTCAGATGGAGACAGAGATAGCATTTCGTTGATCCTGAAGAACATAAAGATTACAAAGCTGGAGAGTTTTAGGCTCTCTCTTCATTCAATAGTGACTTTTCCTTTACTTCACAACTCTTTTTGCAAATGTTTCCCATTATTTCAGAAACTACTTAAGCTAAAACTGAAATTTTTGTCTCTTACGGACAGCGGTATTATATTTATGTGAATGTACAATGATAGAGAGAGAACTCGTAGTTTGAGCATCAATACTTTTTTAAAATAATTACAAAAAAATTAAAGATTTTCATTAAAAATTCATATGTTGATTCCAAAAGAAGTTATATATTTGACAGTTGATCAAGCAATGTATATGATATGACTCTATATTTTGGCAAAGTTACTTTTTATTACCGTGGATAGTTCCTGAGAAAACGGCATATAAATACGATAAATTTAACATTATCAGGATAGGGAATTGATACCCCACTTCTGATGAGGAAGAAAAGGATAGCTTGGTAAACTTCATAGTGAACGGAACATATTTCTGTGGAGATAGTACATATGTGGAAAAAGAAAATTTTAAAAAAATTCAATTCAACCCGTTAGTAGAGATATTATACAGTAATATTCCGGCGAAAGTAGGGAGAGTAGCCAAACGTCGACGAGTTTATGCGGCTGGAAACTCAAAACTTTGCACTGTTTAGAAACTTGACTGCAGCTGCTACAGTGGCAGTACCTCTGAGGACTCCGTCTCGGTCTCGGTCTCCTCCGTGTACTCCGACTCCTCGTCTTCTTCGCCGGGCCTCTGGTTGTTGGTCACAGCGGCTCCCACCTTCTTGGCGGACGGCTGCTTGGACAGCACGAGTCCCGGGTTATCCTGAAAGCACATGCACGCACATATATCGCCGTCATCCGGGAGAGCCGTCAGCAACCCTGCAACCCCTCTCGCCGGAGGTGCAGCTCGTACACACAGTATAAAGAAATGGTGGTGGCGATTTTCATTGTTGGTGGTGATCTTTTTTTTTTCTTTCATTTGCTATCTGTCTTTCCTTCGTGACTCATACTTACTTACCTCCTGTCTGTAGCGTATGCGCATGAGCGCCTGATATACTCACATTCTGCGCATAAACTGCTGCTTCTCTGTAAACAAACAATCACTCTACAGTAATATCATAACAGAAACCTTTTTGCGATAGCAACGAGCTGTAGCTGTGTTTACAGTGTTATAGCTTCTCGACGATTTTGGTTAATACATATTTATTATATACACTATTCAGCAACAAAACACTACTTACAGGACATAACTAACTGAAACGTACAAATGAGGACTGGGCAGTCACTAACTGGAGGTTCATTTTTTGTAAATTGAAAATATTTCTTCTTTGGATTTATTATGTTTGACCGTGCAGAACAGTGGTTACATTGAGCCCTGTTGCACTTCGGACCCTACTGACCTCCGCTGGTATTCCAAATCGAGGAAGAGTTTGATGTGTGTTTTTGCGGTTCGCGTGTGCTAATATTAAAGTTTATAATTCTTGTTACGAGCTTGAATAAAAATATAGAACTTGTATATAAAGTGCTGCATTGAGATTTGTCTAAAGTATATTTTTTTGTCGGTCTACCGTACACACTATCCTTGCATTCTGTACTGAGTGTTCCAGGAAGGAACGAATAAAAGTTGGATGTGAGTGTGCTCCCATTTCGGAGAGAAACATCACATAAACTTATATTCTATGATCTGTGATTTTTAAGAGGCAGCTATATGAAAATGTCAGCAATTAATATACCGCAAGTAATAAAAAAAAAGTAATTTTTGTGTTTAGTTGTGAAATCCCTTTTCGACACGTCTTCGGTAATACCAGAGCCTACAGCAATGTATTTGCAGTTCGTGTAGATGCATTTTGTGATTCTGATTAGATCTGCTGTCTACATTCTTTTTTATGTGAACTCAAGCGTTTAAAAACTGAGCAAGAATTCCTATCTGGTTTGAACATGTCAGCCATTAGATGTCGGGCTTCAACCGATCCCATAATCAGTAATGTGAAGAAGAACAGTTTAATGATGTTGATGACGACGCAACGATCTATCTAGTAAACAGGATAGGCGTCATTGAGGTACTGTGCTGTTGCTTTATGGAAAATGAGCAAGTGTTACGTTCAGCCGTTGTTACCAAAGATGGTCCGCCAAGTTACCTTGTCAACAAGTACTGAAGCGTAAGTTCAAGAGAATTTGCGAAGGGAATTGGACTAGGAAATGGGCCACTAAAAATAATATACGAGTTTGATATTTGTGCGTCAAAGTAACTGACAATGGCTTAAGTAGGGAGGATATGAAAAGCAGACTGGCAATAACAACAAGACCATTTTGAAAAGGAGAAATATATTAACATCGAATATAAATTATAAGTGTTAAGAAGCCAATTTTAAAGATGTTTATGTGGAGTATAGCCTTGTACAGACCTGAAACGTGGACGATAAGCAGTGCAGACAAGAAATCAGTAGAAGCCTTTGAAATGTGGTGCTACAGAATAATTGTGAAGTTTAGGTGCGTAGATCGGATAGCTAATGAGGAGACACGGCATTAAATTGGGGTAAATGACATGCATTACACAACATGACTAAAAAAAAAGTGATCGGTTGATAGGATACAGCTGGGGCATCAACGTATTGTCGATTTGGTAATAAAGGGAAGAGTGGGGAATGAAAATTGTGGAGAAATACGAAGTCTTGACGACTGTAATCAAATTCAAGTGGAAGCAAATTGCAGTCATTATGCAGAGGTTAGACTACCGTGGAGCCAAGATCACAACTAGATCACAAAAATAAAAAGCTATCGTAAATCAAACACTGAGTGGCATTATGGCACTGAGAAATGTTGTATTTTGAGTTGTGCCGTAGCTCTACTTTCGTATTGTAAAACAAATACGTATGACTCCCGTTAAAGCATTCATGTGGCACACCTCCATGGAAGCCTCAAGTCCCTGCAAAAGTCATAGAAGAAAGTGCTAGGTCAGTATCTGCACGAGAGATGTTTAATACTGCCGATCGTATTCTTTTTAATTAACGGTGGGCTGTAATAAAAAAATAGTGAAATATTTCAAAATACAGGAGCAAGTAAGGAGACTCATTCCGGCAGGCGGCGTGTTAGCAACAGTGGAGTTGTTGTGAGGTATTCACCCGCGGTCGTCACCGTCCAAGCACGAGTGATACGACCTGCAGGAGAGAGGTTCGCTGCCCAGTGGCAGACGCAGCCGCAGCTACAGCTAGTCTTACCGTGCACTAGCGCGCTCTCTACTTGCGGGAGTTCTAGGGTGGGGCCCCGGGGCTGGGCTGCGGCTGCGCTACCTTCAGCGCGGCCAGCTTCTTCTCGAGCGCCTGGTTCTTGCGCTGCAGGTCGTCCACCTCTGCCCGCGTCATGTCCAGTTGGCCCGCCGTGTCGTGGTACTTCTTCTCCAGCTCCTCCGTCGCCTTCTGCGCCTCGCGCATCTGCTCCCGCAGTTTCTTGATCTCCTGCAACAAATTGTCACCGTCGGAAACATTACTGAATTCTAAACTGTCCACTAGTACCGCTAGGCATGAATGGTATTTGCATGTTATTTTACTGTTTTCCGACCAAGAATATGGGGCAATCAAATGAAACCGAGGCATATGGGAAAAAAGTAAGCAAGCTGGTTATAATTTCAAAAGTAATCAACACACGACGGTCAGTGCGGTCATGGGAAAATGTTTGCGGTTGCCTACAGAACTGTGACTTTAGCCAGATGCGCACCTTTTCATACGATTCATACGAAGCAAATCGACGACCACGAATGTCTTTCTTCAGGGCTCCAATAATATGGAAATCGGTACTTAAGATAGGTAAATAAATTAGTGAAATCAATGTGAAGTGAAGTAGAAATTAGAAAATAAATGAAAACTTAGTTTAGTTTAGAAAAGTTAAACACTGGCAAACAGCGGGCAGAGCAGCAGTGGCAATTGCCGGCACTTGCAAGTCAGCACGCGCAGGAGAAGCCATTACCCTCCCCACATAAGCGGAAGCTGTCGATTCAGCCGTCAGGGCATCACCCGACCGGCTCACATGTCAGTTGTCACATGTGATCAAAGGCCCTCGCGTACATTCCAAAAGCCAATGACCGACGTTAAGAAGATTCTTCGAGAAGCTCTTCAACGTGACAGAAGAGGCAATAACCATGAAGTCGTTCACCTCTAGTGAACTGAAGTAAATATATACGCGAGACGCAGTGGGCCCGACAGTAGTTTTCGGTTCAGTTTTGGTTCGAGTTCAGTTCCAGTACAGTTCAGTCGGTGCTGAAGGCCGTCATGCAGAAAGAGACTACATCGTGCACAGAAGCGCCCAGTCCGCCGCTGTAATGGAATAGCAAGCAGCAGCCTCGCCACCAGAAGACAGAAGTTAGAAGGTATTTGAAGACTGATTTTTACGCACCCGGGTGACTCGTGAGGACGGGAAGGAGACAGCCTCACATCAGCAGTCACCTGTGAGCTGTTGATGAAGATCTGACAGCCGAAGACTGGCAAGCTGGAGTCCGTTGTTCGAGTCAGGGACACTGGCCTTCCCCCGCCGCGCCACTCCACGGGCCGACGCACAACACTGACGCACACGGCCGCATAGAGAAGAGAAACACTGAGACGCCACGTCCAAGGTATCACCATCCTATTCACAACTTCGTTCTCAATAATTAAACGGCCCACCTCACGATGCGCGTTTCCAGTCAACTGAGCGAAACAGCGACACGAGATACACACCGCCAGGCATAATCAGATGCCGCCGCTCACGCAGCAGAAGGCTTCGCAAACGACACAGCTGCCGCTCTCCGAGCCAGAACAATCCAGTAAGGAAACCATTGTACAAATCTTTCAAGAAAAGTTATCTTATGAAAAATGCTGTTTCATTCTACTTCATACCCGAGCCAAGGAAGAACCCACCCTGCCCACAGGTTGTTAAGAGAGAAAAAGTAATTTATTTAGTGTTTTTCACCCGGACACAATGTTTTAGAATCAAATGCCCTTTTGCAGTAATGCTCATCCTGACAACTGACTAGCATCAAAAGAGGTGACCCAGTAACACCAAGGCTGTTTCAACTATGCTGCAAAACTTTCGCTGCCAAGCCGTTACACGTCGTTCTTACAATCCCGATCTCTCTCCATGTGATTTCCATATTTCTGGTGCTCTGAAGAAAGACAATCGCCGCCGTTGATTTGCTTAAGATGAAGAGGTACACGCTTGGGTACAAACATGGTTCCGTAGGAAACTGCAGACAGTTTTCCATGAAGGCACTGACCGTCTTGTCTCACAGCGGATAAATGTATTAACATTTATGGCGGTTACTTTTTAAATAATAAACAGTTATTTTTTTCCATCCATCTGCCTCGTTTTCATTTGACTGCCCCCTATGGATGACGTTTATATAAAAATTAGAGAGAACTTCGTAGTAAACAGAAACACACATGTAAATATTAAGAGCTCAGATGAGAAGCCCATACTAAGCAAAGAAGAGAAAGCTGAAGCTGGAAGGAATGTACAGAAGTGCTGTACAAGGGAAACTAAGGCAATATTCAGAGCGTTGGGAGACGCAACCATCACAAAACAGTTCCACCAAAGGTGTATGAGACAGGCGGAATATCTTCAGATTTCAGGAATAAAATGTAAGAATTGCAGTTACAAAGAACTGGATGTTGAAAGATGTGAACATTGCTGAACCATCAGCACTCATGATTACAAAATTGTGATAGGAATTCTTTACAGAAGAATGGAAAAACTGATAAAAGACGACCCCGGGGAAGATCAGTTTGGGTTTTTGAGAAATGTAGAAAAGGGCAAGGACATACTGGTCCCACGCCTTATCTTAGAAGAAAAGCTGAAGTGAAGAAGAAAGGCCACGAGGGATTAGCCAGGCGGTCTTAGGCGCTGCAGTCATGGACTGTGCGGCTGGTCCCGGGCGGAGGTTCGAGTCCTCCCTCGGGCATAGGTGTGTGTGTGTGTGTGTGTGTGTGTGTGTGTGTGTGTGTGTGTGTGTTTGTGTTTGTGTTTGTCCTTAGGATAATTTAGGTTAAGTAGTGTGTAAGCTTAGGGACTGATGACCTTACCAGTTAAGTCCCATAAGACTTCACACACATTTGAACATTTTTGAAGAAGAAAGGCAAACATATTTTTTAGCATTTGCAGATGTAGAGAAGGTTTTTAGTGTTGACTGGAATGCACTCTTTGAAATTCTGGAGGTAGCAGGGAGAAAATACAGGGAGCGAAAGGCCAACTACAACTTGTACACACATCAGACTGTAGTTACAAGAATCGAGAGAGACATGGAAAGGGAAGTAGTAGTTGAGAAGGAAGTGAGTCAGGGTTGTAGTCTAACCCCGGTGTTATTCAGTCTGTACATTAGGAAAACAGTAAAGGAAATCAAAGAGAAATATGAGACAGAATTAAAGTTTAGAGAAAGAAAGTGAAAATTATGAGGTCTGCTGATGACATTGTAATTTTGTTGAAGATGACAAAGGACTTGCAAGAGAAAGTAAAGAGTGTGGATAGTGTCTTGAAGAAAAGGTGAGTACCGATAAAAGTAAAACAAGGATAACGGATAATCGAATTAAATCAGGCGATGCTGGGGGAATTCGGATAGGATATGAGACTCTAAAAATAGTAGATGAGTTGTACTATTTGGGCAGCATGACCGTTGATAATGGCTGAAGTAGAAAGAATATAAAATGCAGACTGGCAATAGGAAGAACAGTATTTCGGGAAAAGAGGAACTTTTTTCTGAAGATATTCCTCTGAATGAACTGTAGCCCTGTATGTAAAAACATAGAGAGTTCAGATAAGAAGAGAATGGAAGGTTTTGAAATGAGGTGATACGGAAGAATTCTAAAGATCGATCAGAGGGACATGTCGGGTGACTAAGAAGCACTGAATAGAACTGGGAAGGAAAGGAGTTTATGGCACAACTCGACTAAAAGAAGGAATTTGGTTATAAGACGTGCCCTGAGGCAGCGAGGAATCTTCAATTTGGCAATGAAAGAGAGTGTGGGATTTAAAAACTGTGGAGAGAGACCAAGGCTTGATTAGAATACAATGAGTAGGTTGAGACGGATGTAGGAGGACGCAGGCGTTACGCGGCTTGCACGGGGCAGAGTGGCAGCAGCAGTTTCTTACCTGTTGCTCCTCCGAGCGCTTGGCCGCCGGAGTCTGCCCGCCCGACTGCATCTGCGCCCGCAGCTTCTCCACTTCCGCCTCCAAGTCCAGCACGCGTGCCTGCGGCAGGAGTTGATTGAATTCGTCGGGCTCCACGGTACCAGACACCATGGAAGAAAACACCAACCGAGATATATCATAACAGCGAAAACTGGCACACATGAAGATATAATATAATAGGGGCGAAAACGGTCGGAAAAAAGGTATGCAATCCAGCCGTTTGCGAGATAATTGCGTATTTGTGGTTACGTTTTTTCCGAACGTACTTCTGATCAGAAGGCGATTCTGGTAACTGGAATCATAGGTTTGTGTTAATCATGCCTCTTGTGTTCTCGTCGTCAGAAACTTTCATCCCTTAACACGTATTTATATATAACCGAGAAGTGAAATACCAGTTTTCATAGATTTAGCTTTAAAATTTTTAAAGCAACCAAAAAATACCAGTTTTCAAAGATCTGGTTTTAAAAATGCGTTCACATTAAATATTTTAATACAACATTTCACTCCATACTTCGATCTCTTTTGTATTTTTTTATTCTAATAGAGAACCCACATACAAATTTTCATAGATTTAGCGTCAAAAATGATTTCATTATGAAACGTTTCCATAAAAATTTTCATTCCCTATTTCGCTGCTATAGGGGTTGGACTTCCAAAAGCCATGAAACATATTTCAACCGACAAGCCAAATTCAAGTTTTCATAGATTTAGCTTCAAAAATACTTACATAATGAAGTATTTTCGTAAATAATTTTATCCCCTATCTTACCCCATTAGAAGTTGAAAAAAATACCAGAAACACGATTTTTTTTTTCATTTGTAACCGAGAAGTCAAATACCATTTATCATGCATGTAGCTTTAAAAATACTTAAGTAGTTTTTAATGATTTATTTTAAAAAAGAGCTTCCCACTATTTCATTCCCATAGCGGTTAAATTTTCAAAAATGCTGAAACACCTCATTTTCATCTTCGATTGGTAAAGCGAATAAAATTTTCGCTGGTTTAACTTAAAAATTGCTTTAATAGCAACATATTTTAAAAAATAAAAATAAAAAAGCTTTTATCCCCTATTTCTCCCCCTTGAAATGTAAACTTTTCCATTACCCCATTTTAGAAATGTGACCAAGTATTTTATCTCAAAGAGCCATAAGCGATATTTGGCAACCTAAACTTGTTGTTCTGAAAAATGCAATATTGCGTAATATAGACAGATAGTGACAGTTAAAAATTAACAGCGGACGGTCGGGAGAGTCCTCCCAGAAACGAGTGCTTTTCTTTAGAGATTACATGCACTGCTTGTGGGTGTGAAAGACGCGCGTGTCATATTGTTTTTGGCAGGGCCGCGCGTGACACGGACAGCTGACAAAGCTGTTGAAGTAACGACCGCACTCCTGCGTTTGGTAACCTGTCACTTGGCAGCGCAGTCGCGGCCCGTGGGCGAGTCTTACTGGAGCGGCGAAAATAACCGGCCGCTCTGCTGAAACGGTGCGGGGCGGTAGAACGGCGTTCATCGTTCGTTCCCTCAGAGCTGCGCAAAAATGTCTTGCGTCCTTGCTTGGATGTATACGGAGCAGATCACGCAATAAATTGGCACATTTGGTTGTAAAAGAGCAAAATGGTCTAAGGCAACAAGGGCAGATTCTGAAGCAATGGGTTTTACTGAGGTCTAAGGCAATCACGTGATCCAAATAGTCCAAGAATATGTAAAGAAGCCTAAAGTTGCAATTTTTTGGAGCATCGAAAATTTAAGCTTAGTTTGATATTGTGGTCTCGCAATGTGCTCATTAAGAATTCGGTATGGATGCATTTTTCGAAAATGAACTTTAGCTCATGGCTGTGAATATCCTGTATTACTGATTCTTAAGCTTGCTTCCACTGTAATAAGAAGGTGATTTTCCTAATCTGTATCTGTTTTATAGTTTAAAAACAAATATGCAAGCTCAGAGTAAAACATCAACAATTCTTTTTATTCGAAGTTAAGCTGTTAGAATATGCAATGAGCTTCTATTCTTTTGACTAATGTTCTACTGCATATAACCATGGTGGAAAATAACCTGCGTGGTGCTGTAAGTCGTACTTATTTCTTTTTTTTTAATTTTTTATTTTTTTTAAGGCTTTGTCCAGACCTAACTCCTACATTCTTCCATCCTAGGAGAACGCGTGCTCAATTAAAGACTGCACATGTTCATTGGTTGGAATCGTTTTGGTGACTACAGTAAACTGTTGATTTATTTGTGCAATTGTGGAAAAGAATTTCCTTGTTATTTGACTGTTTCGTCGTATTTATCCTGGTGGTACAAAGAATTTACGTACATGTCAGGGAAATAAAAACTACAAACTTAAAAACACTCGATGCATACAGGCGTACGAGGAATCGTAAGATCGCCTTCCACAGTTACTGAAGCTAATCAGATTGATCACCTTACTACGGTAAACGAGTGTGTTGAGTCGTCTGTGTCACTTTATAGAGTACCAGCGATCTAAGAAGTGTAGAGTTTTGCCCTTTATTTCCAGTTATCAGTGATGGATGCATTCTATATTGTATGCTGTTGTTTGACGTCACGGTGCTGGATTGCGTTTTACTTCTTCAGGTCTGAATATAGTTACTGCAGGCTGACACGACCATCGCTTGGGAAGAAAGAAGAAAGCTCGCGGAAGTGCAGGTTATAATTGCTGCACAAGCCGTTTCAATTTATTTCTAAATCTCGGTCAGTATAGCACAGTTGTTGTGGTGAAGAATATCCCTGGCGGTTCTTCTTCATAGAATCCCTGGCAAGTTATATTTGATGAGCGTGAGAGAAATTTGTGTCCCTTAATTTACTCCAGTATTCTTGTTCGTTTCGGTAGTAATATGATGGTAAGCGGTCCTTTTGGTTGTAAAATTCCTCATTCCCATGTAATGTTCACATAAAAAACACACAGTTCTTGTTAATTCGCACACGAATTAGTATCGTTCGAGAAAGCATGTTTTAAGTTATCTCCTTCGAGGGTGGCTGCGCTACCTGAGGAGTCATTGAATGAAATTTTCTACCATCTGATCTAATTTCCTCCTCCCCCGCCCCTCCCTCCTGCGATATCGGGTCTGGAACACACTCGCGCTTATGGCTTCCCTGTCGTAAGAGGCGACTATAAGGAGTCTTATACCTAGTCATGTTCCTATGTTGATGACTCAGCTATTTTAAGGGCAGCCGTCAGTTTTAGCTCATTTCATAACCTCTTCCTTAACCTTTTTGAGTTAGTTACTTATGGTCCCGCCGTAGGGTTTGACCTCCTCTCTAAATTTCACAGATACTGCGCCGTTTGGAAAAGAACGCCTTACGTGGTGTATAATATTTCCGTTGTGCGCTGTGCGAATCTTTGTTTTCACTGGAAACCCAGAACCATAGCCAATCTGTTGTGTGTGTGGGGAGGGGGGAGGGGGAGGCGTCGGGGTTCGTACACTACACGGTTGTAGCCCGCTGACACTCCAGATATAGCTCTGCTTTAGTCTGAGCCGTAAATTCTCCATATATGCGGCGGAGATGGCACCTGTCAAATCTGGGACTCCGGGCAGCGGCTGCTGTGCTAGGTAGCCTCTGCCGTAGGAGAGCTCAGATCGCAGGGAGTGGCATCGGAGCGAGAGATCCGCAATGAAACGGATCAAACTCGCCCATACCAGTGGTCGCGCCAACATGGCCGTCTGAGCAGTTGGAAAGCAAGATTTTAATACAGAGACGTACCCAGTTCTTGGCATGCTTCAGAACTGACTGAGAATCTTCAGCAACAACAAAGGCACTGTTCTCCGTTGAGAATATTAAGGATAGGTTCGGGAAAGTTGCTGCAATAGAGAAAATGAGAAAAGGATTTTTGTTGGTCAAGATTTTGAATCCTAACCAATAACAGGCATTTCACATCTACAACAAGCTCGGAGATATAGCAATTACCATCTCTTTTCATAACAAACTCAACAGGATTCATTGTCTTATCTTCCACATGGATCTGACACTACACAAACAGACGAAGAACTGCGCACTAATTAGAGTGGTGTGCATTCAGAGAGGACCTGAGGATAATAGAGTGGGCCCTGGAAGCTTCATTCTGCCTTTCAGTGGAAATCTTTTACCTGAGAATATTAAGATCATGGTTCATAGGTGCGATGCCAAATCGTATTTTTCTTCTCCTGAGGGATGTTTCAGGTGCCACAGGCTTGGACACATGGACTAATGAGGCTACTTGTGGGACGTGTGGAAGAACAGTGCATGTGGGCAGATATTGTGTAAACGACCCCCCTACATGTATAAACCGCCCAGTGCACCACCCGCATTATTTGCTAATACGTTCAATTTTCAACAGGGAAAATAAAAACCAGGAATATAAAACGCTTGGTCGTCTTTTGCATCGATATTGTAAGAAAAAATTTGAATGACTGCAGTTATTATTATCAGTTCTGTAGTCATTCAAACTTTTTGTTACATCTTGATGCAACAGACGATCAAGTGTCTTATATTCATGGGTTTTCTTTTCTCTCTCCCAATCCATATAACGCCAAACTTTGCGAACATTGTGCCAAAATTCACACGTTGCGCGATGACAAGGACTCAAACATCAGCTCATGGTCCTGGCCAAATGTCAGTGCCTGTTTTTCAGTCAGGGGATGGTACATCAGCCCCCCCCCCCCCCCCTCTCTCTCTCTCTCTCTCTCTCTCTCTCTCGAGTTTATGAATACTGATGACTCAACAAAAAAGTAATCTATACTCCCATTTCCCTTTTGCTGCTTTCTCAGAACCCAGTCTGATATTCTTTCAGTGGAATTGTAACGGCTACCATCGCCAACTATCCGAACTCCTTCGATTAGCGGCTACTTACTGTGCAGTCGGCGTGGCATTTCACTGGACATGATTGTCAGAAACTCAGCTCCCTGTTGTTAAAAATTACAGATCCTAACGCAAAAATATTGTTAATACCGAGAGGGAAGTCTGCAAACTCATATACTCCGACTCTTTCAGTAAGCAGCTGCCACTGAATACTGCATTAGAAACTGTGGCTGTTCTGTGTCCACCTGCTAACTACGGTAATAGTATGTAATATCTCAAATTAGCAAGCTTTCACCTCCAAAGGATATCGAAGGAGTGGTACAAGATACTACTGACACGATTATACACACTGTGGAAGGAGCAATACCCTCTTCATCAGGCCCTTCCCGCCAGAAATGTGACGTGGTGGTGTGGAGAAATAGCTGCAGCTATCAGAGAGCGTCAAAAGCGCACTTCAGTACACAAACGCCATCCTTTCACGTAACATTTAATAGTGACGTCGAGCGAAGGCGCGGTTTTTAATTTAAAAAAAAGCGCAAGTGTTGGGAACAATATGTACATTTACAGGAGCCCACACCCCATCGTCTCAAGTATGGGCTTAACTCCGCCTCATTTGCGGACACTCACTGTACAGCAATTCGTGGCATCTCCCTCAGTGGCGACATCTGTACTGATCGCAAGGTCATTGCACCACAACTCACTCAAGTGTCCGCATATAGTAACTACCATCGTAATTTAGTGACCTGGGAGGCGCTGGCGCAGAAAGACTATTTATCCTTCCATGCAGGAGGCCTCGAATCACAGTTGCTCCGTTAGTAAATGGGAGTTCCGTCGTTCATTTTCAGAGTGTCGAGACACAGCCCCAGGACCTGACAGAATCCGTAACCAAATGCTTAAACATCTTAACAGCGACAGTATAAAACACATCCACGGGTTTGCAATCGTTTTTTGCTAGAAGGGCTGTTTCTCTCCCAATGGAGGGAGCGTGTTGTTAAAGAATGGTCAATGGACGAGTATGTTGGTGCCTGGAAGTCTTAGCACATCTATCGAAATTTCAAAGTGGTTTTTAGGGCACTCCGGTCCACCACAGACCAACTGATATGTCTCGGATCTGCAATGCGCAATGCTTTTGTGCTTTGCCAACACGTAATTTTTGTGTTCTTTGAATTGTGGAAGACGAACGATACCAACTGTTTGAGTTGGACTCCTGGGTTGCTTATCCGTTTCTATCAGTAATGTCCTATCCGTTTGACTGTTTTGGGTGTAATAGGTCCAACCTTATTCTGCATACCTTGGATTTAGCCCTCAAAAACCAATATGTACAGGAATCTAGAATACAGGAAATTCAGAGTCAGGTTCTGAGCGTAACCATCTTCCCCATCGCCATCAGTGGTATTGTGACTGTAGTGGGACCCACAGTGTCACCATCACTGTATTTTGACGAGCTGTGCCTGTATTACAGCTCCACATCATTGCATACCACAGAGCGCAAATTTCAGGGAGTCATACAGAAAGTACATAATTGCACCCTGAATCAGGGATATCAGTTTTATCCCACGAAAACTCGCGTTATGCACTTTTGCAGACTCAGAAATGTGCACCCTCACCCAGAACTTTATCCCAGTGACCTGTTACTTGACGTCGTTGAAAATTTTAAATTTGTAGACCTTTAATTTCATAGTAGGCTAACACGGTTACCACGTGTACACCAGCTCAAGGCAGATTGCATGAGGGAACCTAATACTGTCAGATTTCTCAGCAGCACTTCCTGGAGCACAGACCACACTGTTCTGTGATTTTACAAAAGCTTTGATCTTACTCCATATGGACTATGGATGTGGCGCCTACAGGTTGACGACATTAGTTTTGAGCTTCTTATACCCTCGTCACCATAGTGGTATGCGGTTGATAGCTGGAACCTTCCCTATTAGCCCTGTAGATAGCCTCTTGGTGAAGGCTCTGATTGCACCACTGAGGGTCAGATACCAGCAACTGGTGGTGAACCATGTGGTCACAATCCATTAGATGCCTACCCTTGCGTGTTACTCGACTCGGTTTTATAGCCAACAGTTAAGAGTATTTACAAATCGCTCAAAAATGTGTGCATCAGGTGGGGTAGGATTGGAGGCTCTGTGTAAGGAGCAAATCCCCCTGTTGCCTGCGTTCATGGACTTCCCTCTTGGCGCTCCCTGTGGTGTGTAGTATGATTGGGCTGGACCTTTTCCATAGCCCTAAGAAAATACTGACCCCACCACACGCCTGATTAATTCAATCCTCGATGACTACCCAACTCCAAATGCGTCAACACAGGTGGATCGAAAGTCAACGACGGGGTTAGTTTTGATTTTGCACACGTAAGGGGGCCACAAGAAGTATATTCTGCTGAGTGCACGTAGCGTAAAAACTGCAGAGTTGATCGCCTTAACACGATCTCTGCTATACATTGAAAATCTAGCAACAAAGAACTTCCTGGTTGGAAGCGACTCCACGAGCTACTTGTAAAGCATATCTCAGTGTTACCTCGGAAACTTTCTAATTGCTACTATCCAAGGACTTTCACAGCTCCGGATCCACTGTAACACCCATCTGACCGAGCCACATGTTCTGGGAATTGAGTCAGTTGACAATTAGCTAAAGAAGCAACCACGTGAAACATACTTGAAATTGGAGTAGCGGGCACAGACTTAAAATTGCAGCTGCGACATCAAATTTTGAATCACTGTGGTGTGGAAAGGCTGACTACTACGGCCCTCAGCAAGCTGAGGGCAATTAAGGGACCACCTAGGTGTAACATACTTCTCTTCAAGCCAAATAATACGAAGGGCGACTGAGAGCACGCTAATGTGTGTGTTCAGGGACGTAGCAAGTTGTTTATTATATGGGAAGGATTCATTATATCCAAACGGTGCTCTTACAAAGTGCGCCTCTTGTAGAGATGCGCATTTGCTGGCGTCCCCCAGTGTTGGGAAGTCTGTGCACTCACCTGGAGGCGCTTGTTCTCGCGCTCGACTGCCTCCTTGTTGCGGAGTTCGAGCGCGAGCATCTGCTTGGTCGACTGCAGGTCGTCGCGCACCTTATCGATGTCGTCGAGCTCGTCCGGCTCCGCGGCGTCGGGCTCTACCTCGGCCTTCTGGATCTGCTCCTCGATGGTCATCTGCCGCCGGAACTTGCGCAGTCCTGGGCCACACACGAGACAAGTGCAGGAGTGAGGCTAGGCTGCTGCCAGGTGCAAAATGGTCGCCAGCCGAGCAAAGTGAATTCGACAAACAGTAATTGCTCGATCTAGCTCACATCACTTTGTGTTGACAAAGGCGCCAAGCTTTAAACGTTTCTCGTGTTGCTACCATAGCATCGAACATCCGAAAATGCTCGCTTCTGAAAAGCGAAACTAGTCCAGTAAATCAAATAGTATGCGATCTGCGGCAGTTTACCTTTACATTCAAGTAAGTGAATTTACAGATCGAGCCATTGTATTTTTGAGGACATTTTAATACTGAACTATTGTTATAACTGTATTGGCCTAAAATTTTCACCTGCAGCTTCATATGCAATGCCTATTGAGAAAGAACTGAAGGGTGATAAAAGTATTATTACAGTTTTAGTTGTTGAAATGTGAGGTACGAGATCATCCACTCTCTCCGCTGGTTTACAATTTAACAAATTGTTCACATAGCAACGTAGAAAGATCTCTGCTGGTGTTAAATCTGGTGATCTTGGGCTTGCTAACTTCCTAGGAATACGGCCACTAGAGAAATATTTAACCCTTTCCGAGCCATCGTTTATCTGAAATGGTGTGATGCAATTTTTTAGGTTTTCTAGGCCAAATTTTCAATTTTCCACCATATTGGTCTTCAGGCGAATTAATATCGTGATATCCGTTCCACAACACGTCGACATCCTCCCTAGTTGTCTTCGTCGGGTGTAGACCGCAGTTTTCATTGCTGGGTGTTTTGCCTGTAACCAGACCGTGAACGGGACACGCAGTACCTTGCTCTAGCGATGTTTTCCGGCGCCATCAATGAATAAGACAAGACAGTATCGCTGAAATTTAAAATGGACCGAAAAATCGTAATGTGATAAACAAAGAGAACGTCGTAAGGACTGTGACGTACAGCGTTAACGCCTTGGTAGGCACTTATCTACAACTTACTGTTTGGTTTGTTTCCAAACAGCTGGCAACGAAGTATGCGCTCTAAATCTGACGAAAACAAGTGGGTAAATCCAACCCCGACCCATCCCGGCCTGCTCAAAAATAATGTCCTCACCTCGCTACTCTGCACCATGCTTCTTCGTTTTATACGTAACTAACTTCTCGTACCTTTTAAAACATCCGGTCTAATTTTCTGCACTGGCACCTCTTTTGGCATGTTAGTTCGACTCTACCGCTTGCTCAGGGAGCTCTGCAGATAGTGTGGTTAGGTTTCCTGACAAAGCGGCGCGGTCTACTTACCCTCAGCACAGATGTTTTACAGTGGAGACGCCGGGAAGTGGGATGAAAGTGTTCTAAAGAGACAGAGCCAAGAGCCCGGGCCGCGTGCTACAGAAATAGTGCCCAGATAATCGGCTAGATTGTTTTCTCGCTACTACTTATTTACGAAAGGAGTGGAAAAGGGAAGGGATTAGCCGCAAATAACTTAGCGTCTATTGCAACTGAGAGACTCTGCAGCGGCGGAAAAACATTGTTGTGTACGATTGTTTCGTTAAGAAACATGAAACATATTCTTTCTGTTGTAACAGAATTGTACCGTCCGCATTCTCTGCACTGCAGTGTTTTTTTTTTTCTTTTTTTTTCCGGAGCTTGCCTCTCTATCCAGATACTTATGCAACAGCACAGAAGTGTAAATTTTCACAATTACTGTAACAGATATGATACTTCCGCGAGTACGAAATCAAAGAATGAAAAAAATATTCACAAAAATGAGGCTTTTCACATATACAAGACTGGCCGCTGTAAACTAAGCCCTTGTTTTTTTCTGTCTTCAAGAACACCGGAAGTGTGTGATGTAGTCAACTTGTAAATTGTAAAAGTACCGAAACCATCGTCTTATTAATTTTTTTCGTCACATATTTGATCACATTTGTAGAAACATGTTTAATTTTATAAAACTGTGTGTGTGTGGGTGGGTGTGGGAGGTGGTAGGGAAGGCATACGCCTTCACGTTGTTCGTGTGATAGTTATAACAGTGCGTACTTTTAAAGCGATGGTACTGTACGCTGAGAGCGTTACGTTTCGCACCATGGTGGATCTAGCCATTTATTTCGAAAGTTCTGCCACACTATTCAGAACAAGTATATGTAGTGAGCAGCGTTTCGAGAACTCGTAGTTACGCCCTCGCCACGCCAGATGCGAACTTTTTCGCTTATTTATACTCTGAGGTGAAGGTTTTTCGGACTGAAGTAAACTAGAGCATAGGGATTAGTTTTGACATTGCCGCGAGTGCGAGTGCGAATTCATCGACGCCGCATTAATCGTATTCCCTCTCCCCCTTCGCCTTTGATTGCTGCGCATTGAAGCACTGCTTCGAATTTTACGTGCTTTTATTATTGTCACAGTGAATTGATCAGGTACTGAGGCTCTGCATTCCTGTTTGGAAGGAGAGTGGGATATCGAGTCAGTTTTTGCGCCATATAATTATGTCGCTCAGTCACTTAAAGCTTAAACAAGCTACAGCAAAACTCTTAGTATACTCAGTGTTTACTTTTGTTCCCCCTGTAGCGACAAGCTTTCTTGTTACTTTTTGCCTTGAATTATTTTAGGCGCTACAATAGTTTTCATGTACTTCAGAAATCTTTCCTTCTCGTCTGTAAGGTTCGTGAACTCATCAAAAGCCTGTTGCCAAAAGCTTCTACCATTTTAGCAAACGCAGATATGGTTATACCATTTCCTGAAAAAAGTGTTATTACCAGTAGAGTTATCGTGTTGCCCTTGGTATGTATTACGAGCAAAACAGAAGAATTTAAGCACCCTAGTGACGTTGTGTGTGGCCGATTGTATGTTGCACTTTGTGAGAGCTAGACAGCGTGCTACTACTTACCATCGAGTTGCGGTTTGCTGCGGTCGTTGGTGACCACCCTCTTGAGCTTGACTCCGCTCTGGATCTCCTTCAGCAATTGGTTGTGCACTGTGTCCTTCTCTGACTCGTACATGAACTGCGAACACAACAGTAGCATTTCAGATTTCGCCCTTTTACAGCCAACAATCGATCAGTCTCCACACAGTATTACTGTTGGCACTCGACAACATCTGCCCGATTTCTGCGTGGGATACCAGAGTTTAATATCTTGCTTCTATTCTCAGGATACACGCATTGTATGACCATGAAATTGTGACCAGATTGTGAACCTATAAAAGGATACAGCGACCTTATTGCATTGTTGGTATTGTTCGCTTGTGATCTTAAACAATAACTTGTAGAATTCAGTTGCTGATTGCTAAAAGGTCGCAAGGCCTTTCAAAATGTTGCCTCTATCTCGCAAGCTGCCGCAGCTGGGGGTTACTCGTGAACTGCCGTAGTTAAAGGTGTAGGAAGACTGGCAGATATAACAAACGGTAGTTTGAATGACGAAAAGGATGGTCTTAGAGAGCGCAGAATTCCACAACAGGATACCTGTCAACAGAAGTAGCACCTGAAACAGCTGTTCATTCATTACCGCTATAGTCAACTCAAAAATATGTCATTGATCACTGTGTGCCGTGTTTCCAAAATGGGGCTATTCTAGTAGATGTCTACTTCCCGGTCGCGCCCAATGAGAGTTACGGGAGGTGCTGGAAAAGTTTTCAGAATGGAATAGAAAGAAACGACTTGCGTCGGAGAAACTTTTCTATTTTTCAAGGTAGTGTCCGTACACAATAAGGCACTTTATCCATCTGTGTTCCAATGCCTTGATCCCATTTCAAAAATTAGTTCCTCAGGTCTGCAAAGGACATGTCAACATCGGCTTTCAGTTCTTCGTTTGAAGAGAATCTGCGTCCATCGAGGAAAATTTTGAGCTCGGGGAGGAGACGGAAGTCTCACGAAGCCAAATCAGGCGAATAAGGTGGGTGAGCAAACAGTTCGTATCTTAGCGGCGTAGTTAACATTTTTTGGCATGGGAGCGACACTTGTGTGTGGGCGGGCATGAACCCAAGTTTCATTTGTGATCAAAAAACGAATGCAAAAAATCTTTTTCGTTGTTCTGAAAACGGTCAAACATTGTTCGGACATTTCCATTGTGATACAATTCTGATCCTGCCTTAAGAGTCACAGCACCCATCTAGCAGATATTTTCTCATATCCAATTACTCTATTAAAATGTGGTGTGCCCATGCAGAAGATACCCCTAAGCTTTAAAATTTGTCGCACTTTCAGTCGACGATCCTCCATGAGAATTTAATGCACTTCCGCTATAACTTCTGGGGCAGTGGCATGTCTTAGCCAACGAAAATGTGGAGCATCATATTAGCTGTCCCGACCAATTTAAATTTGTTTATCCACTTAGTAACAAGTGAATATGAAGGAGCAGAGTCTCCAGTGTGTTCTGAAAATCAGCGTGAAATTTCCTTTGCTTCCATATATTTCTGTACAAAGTACTTAGTCATTGCTCGAATCTCGATTTTTTCCATCTCCACAAGCGCAGGTTGCCCAGAGCACTGAGGCGTCACGTTATTACTCATAAGGGATGACCTATTATTACCCCGGACCTTCGTAGCGCTAGCACTGACTGGTGATTCCGCGAACTGTTCGAATTACTGTCATGATAAGCGACTCCGTCGCTCCAATCAGCATTCCAACTGGAAAATGTAGAGTGGTCTAAAACATCAGATTGAATTCTTCTGCATAGTTGGGCACGTACGTTTGCCATAGGAACGAACGTCTACCTAGATTCTGAAGTGATTTCTTCTGTGCAGTGTATCGAGTCTACATTGTTGCATGTTTTCAACGCTACGGAATGTTTCAACACTGATTGGTACCTACCCATTGGAAGCTATTGACACTGTGTCGCTTTTCATAATAACTGGTCCAAGTAGTCATCACATCTCAGTTCTGGTTTAGTAATTGTGGTAGTTACTGGAACAGTGCGTTCATTTTATACAGCTCCATCTCTTGCTCTAGCATCGTGCTTGGCCGCAATACAATAATTGTACTTAAATGTAATGAAAAGAGCGCAACATTAGTCGCTGGTGTGTGAATTTTAGTCTGGTAGTTATAGTTTAGTAATTACACAGTGTATGTCACCTCTGTTACAAACCCTGTGTTACATGACTCGTGAAAAAAGTAAGGAAGATAAGGATTTAACATCCCTTAGACGATGAGAATATTAAAAACGAAGTAAAAGCTTGGGTAAATGAAGCACAGGGATGAAAATCAACCATACCCACGTAAGAAAAGCTATCCAGGAGTTCGCCGTAATCGATTAAGGAAAAGCACGGAGTACTTGTATCAGGATGGCTGTTTGCGGTTCCGGTTATCCTGAATGTCTCAACCCCTGGATCGCGATATTCTAGGCCACATCTGGTCAGTGTACTGGCCATTGGACACGTCGGCCCCAGTAGGATACAACCTGCCGTGTAAATAGGCCAATACGCATGAGTACTGCCCCTATGGAGTACAGGTTCCAGGTAATCGAAGACATGCTCGTACGTCAGTAGTGCAACACGGACAAGAGTGGACGGGACTTGAGGAGTCGTAGGTTCGTCGTATTCTCGTGGAGGGGGGGGGGGGGGGGGGGACTGGGACTGGTACTTGTTGCAGGTCGTCGCTCACCTTGTCCTTGACCTTGATCTTGGGGATGAGCGGGCTGCTCCGGTCGTTGCATTGGACGTGCCGCAGGCGCCTGCCCTGCTCGATGTCCTTCATCATGGCGCCCCAGTCGGGCCGCTTCCGGGGCCGGCTGCGGAGGGCTTCCAGCTTGGCGGCTTTCTCTGGGGGCAGTGGCTGGGTCGGCGGCTCTGCAACAGCCGGTAGGTTCTGTACACTGGGTGGTGACTGGCGGTGGGTGTCCGCGGCCGGCCCGGCTGGCGACGAGACGCTCGGGCGGACCGCCAAATGCAAGTAGTTCTGCGACTCGGGAAATGGGCGGGGCGGCACTGTGAGCAGCGGGCAGGCGCGAGCATCGCGTCGCTCTAGTAATGAATTGTCCCTGCTGCGGGCCACCTCGGCGAGCAATGTCAACAGGGAAACGAGTGTATTGAAACGAAAACATTTTTTGACGGGGAAACGCGCATTATCTCGTCGGCCGAACTTTCTC
Organism: Schistocerca piceifrons; assembly: GCF_021461385.2. Taxonomy (NCBI): domain Eukaryota; kingdom Metazoa; phylum Arthropoda; class Insecta; order Orthoptera; family Acrididae; genus Schistocerca; species Schistocerca piceifrons. Next base: position 19,126,881 of record NC_060145.1, read on the forward strand.
GAGTGACCGAATACGTGAGATTTGAATCGCTAATAACGGCTAGACTAGTAAAGCACGAACACTCAGTCAACGGACAGGTCTTGTATGCACGTGTTTCTCGCACAGTATTTGTTTTGCCTGTGACGTCGTCGTACTAGTGTAGGCGCATGCGCGTGATTGTTACAGATTAGCTTTGTGTAAAATTATAAACAGGCGTCACTTGGAAAGACGTTTAGGTAGGGCATTGATTCCGGTGTCATTGTGATGAGCTTGAGAATCACTAATAGGACGCACAGTGACAGAATAAAATATTCGTGACACTACAAAATATTCACCGGAATATTAGTGAAAATCGGTGTTAAATAGAAAATTACAAAATAAATAAAGATGTCTTAAGAATGCTCGAAACTACAAAAAACGCAAGTCGGAGGAAAATTTGCGTCGAAAGGAATCCAGAAAACCCAAAATGTGCAGTGCCCAGCAAATGCGAGAGCCACAAAAGCGTCGAAAAAGTTGTGACAAAATCGCGCAAAGCGGTTACGTGGCTGGCCCATTGAGCATACACTATTATTACACCCTGTGTAACCATTTTATTAAAAAGACTGATAGTTAGCTACGTATTTTTACTGTGAAATTGGGCCCCACGCTTGACTAACAAGGAGAGCTAGTCCCCTTCGATTTTCTTCACACTTACATGATTTGAAACTTAGAGCTCTGGCACCATTTTCCTAAAGCAACACGACACAATTTTCAGAATAACTCGATAAAATCATCTTTGGAGGTCAGAAAATTTCCGAGCGCTGTTAAATATAAAACATTTGCTATCATTTAATGTAATCGCCAGCAGCTGAGTGTGTAGCGTACAAGTTTCCTAACTGTAATGTCGATGGTTCGAACCTCGCAGGGTAACAACTTTTGTTTAAGTTCCGTATTTATTATCAAATGGAAAAGTAGAGTAACAAGTATGAATCACAATTTTTAATTAAAATCATACTTTTTATTTTTAATTACTGGTCATACAAATTAAAGCGTGATGCAGACATGTGAAATGCCATATTGTTAAATAAAAGAAATACATACATCGGTGATACTGTTCGGTTATTAGAAACAAAAAAAAAACGTACGTCGTGTTCTGTTTGGTGTTTCCTATTTTTGAACTAAATGTTCGTTAATTATGAATTCTCGCATTTTCATGCGATTAGTAAGGCGTCATTTTTATTAAAAAGCTTGTCTCAGTGGCCATATATCAACAAACACTTCAATTTGTTACCAAGTATGGAATTGAAATAAATTTTTTTGAAAAGTTGCTACTATCAGATTTTAAATTACCGTCATTAATATTACGAACTTCTACGCTAAGGATTCAACTACTGTCGATTATTTTAATCAATTTTAAATACATTTGTGCCTTTCATTTTGCATACAGCAACAAAAAAGCATATTTTTAAAATAACGCTAGACGATAACAGCTGCCATTGTAAATTACGTAAGGGGCGATCGAAAGGTTTCCGTTTGAGGGCGTTGCTGCAGCGTGTATGTAACCCAGCGCGACTACCATGCGGGTATGTAAGCACCGACATGTAGACAGGAGGTTAATGTAACCTTCAAACGGAAACTTGTTGATCGCTCCTTACACGTAAGCCAGAGGACTGAAACAACAGGAAACGCTAAGAAAAGTGGTTAGCAACTTTAGTAAATGAACTGTTATTTCGGTATTAATCAATCAAATGGCTCTGAGCACTATGGGACTCAACTGCTGAGGTCATTAGTCCCCTAGAACTTAGAACTAGTTAAACCTAACTAACCTAAGGACATCACAAACATCCATGCCCGAGGCAGGATTCGAACCTGCTACCGTAGCGGTCTTGCGGTTCCAGACTGCAGCGCCTTCAACCGCACGGCCACTTCGGCCGGTTATTAAACAATCAGCAAAATTTATTAAATTTTTTCATTCGAGAAGTATACATGTTATGTGGCGAAATAAAGATTTCCACTGAGAAGAACAAGTCCTGGCTAATTTGTGGCTCTCTGCAGTCTCGCAGGTCGGGATGGTCCCCAAGGAAGTTCCACCTTGACATAGATTACTTTTGTTCTACTCTGCTTCTTAATCCAGGGGGTTTCTCAATTTTCCAATCCAGATTTTGGCCAGATGATAGGGCTCCTTTAGGGCGGACCACGCATGCTTTATGATGTGTTGAGCGTAGCTCGCCATAGATGGAGACTAGATGAATTACATATGATATCTAAAGGATTTGTACTGCTCAGGAAGTTTTCTCTGGATCCCAGTTTCTGTGTAGGTGGTGATGTTCGTACGAGGGGTGGGTCTTTGTTATATAATTGCGTCGTACGGCTTTGTTGGATTAGTGTCCGATCACTGAGCAATCCTAAGTCAAAAAGTTGTCTAAGATCCATTCACAACCAATCATGACGTGACGGAACCTTGACCAGCCCGTAACTCCTCGTCTCATATTGACGTTGATTCGCACACAACCTTGCCGTGACAGTGCTATGATGCTATGTTGCAGTTGATGTCTGAGCATTCGGCAAAAGTGGTGTTGAACATTTTGCAAATTCAGAGAATGCTGCAGAAAAGTATCCTGATAGACACTGGTACTCGGTTTCCATGCGATATTGTAGTTGAAGAATATACGATGAAACCTTATGTAGCAGTTTTAGATAATTGGATGCATCACTTTAGCTGGCGTTTTGAATCGTTCCAAAGCTCATCAGAAAACACTTTCGATATTACGATTCGACGATTTAGACTTGGCATTAGGAGGATTCAGGATTTTCCAGAGCAGTAGATTCGATATATTTAACCAATTGCTTCCTGCGTAGCGTCATTAAAAATGCGATACAAATACGGTGAGTTACGTTACACCGCCAGTGGAGTTTATGAGTGGGGATGACACAGTACAAAAACTGGATTTGCAAAGAGGAATGCAGTGACTGATGCCTTTCCCTCAAGAAACGTATTCACTGAATACTTACGTTCTGACAACCTGTTGATGAATTGCCTAGACATAAGAAAGTGTAAATTAGGAATACGCAGCGTGCAGCAGATGAACAACGTTTAAAAAAAAAAAAAAGCTTATATCTATAATCTGATTTCATAAGATGCTGCTATTAAAAACCGATAAATATTAATTTCGTACCATTTATCTTCATTTTCACTCGAATTTCACACTAGATGGAATTCTGAAGTTCGCGTACGTGTACTTTGGACTGGACAGATCATGTAGCGTGGGATACTTGTCACTGACTCGATAAGCTTTGTTGCTGTTCGTTTTTCTGTTATTAAATAAAACGACAAACTGGAAAAATGAAAAAAAGGAAAACATCAACACTCATGCTGCGCGCCCGTGAAAGATAATCACATTACGGAGACGACGACAACATTGTCTGCAATAAATACGACGATTACAGAGCACCGAAGGCGACAGTATTGTTGGCCTCGCCGGGCGAGAGCGAATATTGTCAAGTCACAGTCTGACAAGAATATTTCTTACTTGCCTAGAAGATGCATGTGCTAGACACGGCACTGTCACGTCACGAGTGTGTTTGTGAACCGACCCTTATTTCCGTATAGGAATTCCTTGCATTAGTTTTGTACCGTAATGTGTCATACCAGATGTAAACATTCATGATCCTAAATTTACCGTATTTTGGCATAGGAACTAACGGTCAGAGATGAATCTGCAGACGTTACAGGATTATGAATGAGTAATGCGTGTGAGACTCATCTGTAAAGTGCTTATGCTTTATAACAACCCCCTGTCGTGTTGATGTTGGTGGCGCAACCGTAAAAAACAAACTATCATCTGTGATGTGCACTCAGTAGGGTCGTGGTTGTGCATCGCCAGGGAGAAGTTTCAACAATGAGCTTCCGTCAACGTGCTGTGAAATAAGTGCAGATAGCGTCGGAGTTGCAATTGCGTCCCTATCATAAACTGCGTGTGATAGCAATGGGTGTCAATTGATTTTAAAACCAAAATTCAGTTTCGTGTTATAAATATGTTGTAATGCACTCAATGAGACTAGCTGTAGTGACATTGAATAGTTGCAATAAGCTTTTTTTATGATGCAGGAGCGTGAAGTATATTCTTAGATTATTCATTTAATACTGGTTCTTGAAAATTTGTAAGTAGGCTTTTGCGGGATAATTTCTGCTTGTTTTCAAGAGTCAGCCGATATTCAAACAAACCCGTGACTATTCGCGCCGCTCTTTGTATACATTCAGTATTCCCTGTAAGTCCTATTTAGTACGAGTTTAACACACTTCAGTAATTTTCTAAAATGGGGCACGCAAGTAATTTTTAAAGTTTTCTCTGTAGACAACCCCCCGCCCCTTTTCCCAGTGTGCTTTCAACTCTTTTTTTTTTAGTACATTTTTGGCCAAAATGGTAGTTGTCTTTCCGTGTTGCAAGTCCGTCTGTCATGCTATAACTTTTTCCCTTCTGTCTATCAATTGGGGGGTCTTCTTGGTGCCGACCATGCTTGGATTTGGTTTACAATTTTGAACATGTGTGTTTTTTCTCTTCCGACACTGTATACAACTTTCCGTTCTTAACTACGTGGTCTACATTGTTGCGTTTTACCTACCACTTCTCTTCCATATTTTACAGAAGTGCAGATCATGTGGGAGAGTTCGCCCTTTATAGTGTACACTCCACCTTTTGTACCTTTCTTTCTTTGCACTCTTCCATTCTGGCAAAAGTAAAACACCCAACGCCCAACAAGGTACTCATCCCATGGTGGAGAGGAGTCATCAAGTTCCTGCATGGTGGTAGCACCCCGACCACACGGAGATCGCACTATTGGTGCCTGAGCTGGGAACTCCCCATGTACGACAAGGAGTAAGTGCCCATCATGGCTGGGCACAGGAACTCCGGACAATGGTTAAACGACCAGGTAGTCGTTGCTGTGACCCAAGGGACACTCATCGGGTGAGCCCGTGTTCCAAGTGGATGGCACCAAGGCGAATGACTCGCAAATGAAATTAATTAAACTTTCTTCTGCTGGTGACCCTAGCCCCAGCAATCTCTTCTGAAGAGAGGTATGACCCAAAAACGCTTCCTTTCCCTGCTGCACTGTAGGAAGAACGTAAGGCTAAGAGACAAGGTGATAAATACAATACTTAGTTTGTTCTACGACTGACAGGGATGACCACAAAGCCATTATTCGTTATTGAATACTTTGAGGACGGGTTTGGGAGAAGTCGCGTTCGCTGCTTGCCTGTGACAAGCTGGGTGACATTCCTGTGTTTATCATCCTCCAGTAGCAGTGTAAAGCCGCGCGGGATTAGCCGAGCGGTCTTAGGCGCTGTAGTCGTGGACTGTGCAGCTGGTCCCGGCGGAGGTTTGAGTCCTCCCTCGGGCATGGGTGTGTGTGTTTGTCCTTAGGATAATTTAGGTTAAGTAGTGTGTAAGCTTAGGGACTGATGACCGTAGCAGTTAAGTCCCATAAGATTTCACACACATTTGAACATTTTTACCAGTGTAAGGTATCATCTCCCACAATGACCTCCTTTTACAGACCAGTGATGAGTTAGTGTCAGTGGGGTGTGCATTTTGTCCATCGTATCCAGCAGAGACAAAACGACAACTGTTAATACTGAGGCCCTCATATTGACCTTTGAATCCAACCAATTACCTGAAAAGGTCAATGTAATGGTGTATCAATCCGATGTAATACTTCTGTTATTATAGGTTATCTGCCTTGAGCTGACTGCAATGTACTCGTAATTAAAAAGAATTACACCAGACGCGTTTCGTTTTTACACACAAAAAAAGTTTTGCATCACCTCGGTTACGAGAGTTCCAGAACCTGTACAGATAACTGGAACAGAGATCAACATAAACCTCATTTCCGCCCTTTTTATTGCTCATCAAAACCACACATTGCTTGTTGTACCACCACACAGCGAGACTCTCAGAGGTGGTGGTCTAGATTGCTGTATGTACCGGTACCTCTAATACCCAATAGCACGTCCTCTTGCATGGATGCTTGCCTGTATTCGTTGTGGCATACTATCCTCAAGCTCATCAAGGCACTGTTGGTCCAGATTGTCCCACTCCTCAACGGCGATTTAGCGTAGATCCCTCAGAGTGGTTGGTGGGTCACGCCGTCGATAAACAGCCCTTTTCAATCTATCCCAGCCATGTTCGATAGGGTTCATGTCTGGAGAACATGCTGGCCATTCTAGTCGAGCGATGTCGTTATCCAGAAGGAAGTCATTCACAAGATGTGCACGATGGGGACGCCAATTGTTGTCCATGAAGACGAATATCTCGCCAAAATGCCGCTGACACTGTTGCACTATCGGTCGGAGGATGGCATTCACGTATCGTACAGCCGTTACGGCGCGTTCCATGACCACCAGCGTCGTACGTCGGCCCCACATAATGCCACCCCAAAACAGCAGGGAACGTCCACCTTGCTGCACTCGCTGGACAGTGTGTCTAAGGCATTCAGCCAGACCGGGTTGCCTCCAAACACGTCTCCGATGATTGTCTGGTTGAAGGCCGTGCGACACTCATTGGTGAAGAGAACATGATGCCAATTCTCAGCAGTCCATTCGGCATGTTGTTGGGCCCATCTGTACCGCGTTGTATGGTGTCGTGGTTGCAAAGATGGACCTCGCCATGGACGTCAGGAGGAAGTTGCACATCACGCAGCCTATTGCGCACAGTTTGAGACGTAACACGACGACCTGTGGCTGCACGAAAAGCATTATTCAACATGGTGGCGTTGCTGTCAGGGTCCCTCAGAACCACAATCCTTAGGTAGCGGTCATCCACTGCAGTAGTAGCCCTTGGGCGGCCTGAACGAGGCATGTCATCGACAGTTCCTGTTTCTCTGTGTCCTCCATGTCTGAACAACATCGCTTTGGTTCACTCAGAGACGCCTGGACACTTCCCTTGTTGAGAGTCGTACAACAGAGTAACAATGCGGATGCGATCGAACCGCGTTATTGACCGTCTAGACATGGTTGAACTGTAGACAACACGAACCGTGTACCTCCTTCCTGGTGGAATGACTGGAACTGATCGACTGTCAGACCCCCTGTGTTTAATAGGCGCTGCTCATGCATGGTTGTTTACATCTTTGGGCGGGCTTAGTGAATCTCCGAACAGTCAAAGGTACTGTGTCTGTGATACAGTATCCACAGTCAACGTCTGTCTTCAGGAGTCCTGTGAACTGGCGTAATGCAAAACTTTTTTTGACGGGTGTATTTATAAAGCATCTAATGTGGTATTCTGTGAATTGGATACACACGTTTGTACATTTATTTTTTGGTTCTTTTAGGTTAAAAACAGCGCTTTCTTTGTGAAGTTGGTCTGCAAGCTACTTGCTGTGTTACTTTACACAGTCTGCACCTTCCCCTCTTGCTAGCAGTGGTTGGTGTCGACAGATTTCATTTCATACCTGCAGCATGCGGCATTTTGCGTAGTTTCTTTCGACGCATGATTTATAATTGACTTTCTTAACTGTTTTTCATTCATCACTGCCACAGTGTTTATGCCTATTCGTTTGTTTTCGTTCACGTTGTGAGTGTGGCCAACCTATGAAATGATTTTGTGTGTGTGTGTGTGTGTGTGTGTGTGTGTGTGTGTGTGTGTGTGTGTGTGTGTGTGAGCAAATAGACATAAACACTGTGGCAGTGATGAATGAAAAACAGTTAAGAAAGTCAATTATAAATAGTGCAGCACAGGAAAAACGCAAAATGCCGAAGACTGCAGATATGAAATGAAGCCTGTCGACACCAACCACTGCTGGCAAGAGGGGAAGATGCAGACTATGTAAAGGAACACCGTAAGTACCTTGCAGACCAAATTCACAAAGAAAACCCTTTTTTTAACCTAAAAGAACCAAAAAACTAATGTACAAACGTGTGTATCCAATTTACAGAATACCACAGAAGATGCTTTGTAAATAAAAGCGAAACGAATCTGGTGTAATTCTTTTTCATTACATCGCAGTCAGCTCAAGACAGATAATCTATAACAACAGATGTTGACAGCTTCTGCGGGAGATGGCCACACAAACAAATGTATGATGTGATACTGTGTGTACCCCCCCCCCCTGCCCCCCTCCCTTTTGGTGCTTGAAATGCATGATATTTGGGCAGATGTGTTTGTGTTGCACAGCCAATCCTGTTTGCAGGGATTTTGGACATCAGTTGCATATGAACGTTCCTTGTGCCCCTCCCATATCTGTGTCAACTACAGGAAGCACCGATCTCCCTATTCACCATATTACACAGTTTTCCAGATCAAAAAGAGAATTCAAGAGACTTGATCAACACATGTATTAGGAGGCCAAGAAGAATGTTTGCATACAGTATGCATGATAATGCATTTGCTATGTTTACAGCATTGTTATCCTCTCTAGCGACAGTACCCTTGCCCTTCGTACTTTCTATATCGGGCCTGAGAGGACTTGACTACATATACTCTGCCATTGGATAGGGGCCTTCCTCATACTGTTTCCTCCACAGCCACGGGGAACGTCGATCCCAAACCCCCAGCTGGAGAAGCAACATCCCCCTCCAGTATACGTCGGCAGGAAGGGGTCCCACGGGATGCTCCCTTCCCAGGATTCTACTGATCTGTAACCCAAGGATCTGTAATGAATACCAGCCGGTGGTTGAAGGAGCCACAGGTTGCTGGTTGTAAGAGCTTCATGTTCCTCCTCATATCTGTGAAACTAGGGCAGACAGGCCCTTGTGGACTTAAAAATCAACCAAGGAGAAGAGGGACAAAAAGAAGACCTCCAACATGATAGAGGTTCTAGTGGTCCTCATACCACCCAACACTGCTTGTTCCGACTGTGTAGCCAAAACGGAATTCCTGGAGGTCCCTGTGACACCAGATTCCCCCCCCCCTCCCCCCCTGCACACACACACACACACACACACACACAACCTGCTTCAGAATTGATGTGTATTGATGCCGTATCCTCATGATCAGTGATACGAGGTGGCCCTAGTTCATGACCTACGTCTTTGGTCCCTTCATCCCCCCACAAGATACTGATAGCGTGATTCTCCGGTGGAACTGCAGCGTTTTTTTCCATGGCCTGGTTGAGCCACTACGTATCTTTCGTGTTTCCCCTGCTTTCTGCATTGCTGTCCGGGAAACTTGATCCCCAAACATTGTGCACCCCTACCCTCCACAGCTATTGGGCTGTTTTAAGAATCTAGGTGACTGTGACTGACTGACTGACTGACTGAGCATTGAGGAGACTTTGCATATATGTCCTGGACTCTTGTCTGCAGTGAACAAGTGACACACGAAACTGTTTTGGAGGCTGTGGCTGTTTGTGTGAGGAGGTATCTCGATTTTACCATCTGTAATGTGTATCTCCCTCCCGATGGCAAAATGCATCACAATACGTTGTCTATACGGATTTCTTAGCTGCCCCCAACCCTCCTCCATTTTGGGTAACTTTAGTGCACACAAACCTTTGTGGGCTACAACTACGACCACTGGCCGTGGAAAAGCTATTGAAATGTTGCTCGCAGACCTTGATCTTCAGTGTGGCATCCTAACAGTGCCGACTGGGATGCCTTTGCCTCCGTTATTGCCTCAAGCACCTCCCCATATGGTGGTACTGATGCAGCTGTCTAGATTACATCTGCTGCTATTCTATCACTAGTAGACTTAAGGATCCCCTGTTCCTCAGGAGCCGCCCGTCAGAAGACTGTGCGATGGTGGATTTCCAAAGTGTTCTGGCTGTGTCCAGGTCTGTCACTCTTTGCAGGTTTGGGCAAAGTTGTGATGCTTGTATGGAAATCACTCCCTCAAAACTGTATGGGGTGTCTCCCTGAATGGTGTGGTATCTACGCTGATCCAGGTGCTGTCACCAGCGTCCAGTTTTTAGCCACCAAGACATGTCATGCATTTCTATCGCCTTTGTACTGCCCATCCGCAACCAGAACTTTCTATCGCCATCTTCGCCAACATGTTGGTTACACCTTAATACTATTGCTGTCTAGCTGGGGCATAGGCTGCTTCATGCTTTTGCGGCTGTACAAAGCTCTGATCATCTCACATCTAGAGTTTGCTCTGCATTGTGCTTTAGCCTCTGTGTCTTATCAGATTGCATTTCGTGTCTTCAAACAGCATGCTGAGCGATTTATCTTAACTTTCATTACATATCACCTGTAGCCATAGAATGCTTTGTTCATTGGATGGGAATTCCTCAGTGCCCTAGCCCTTCACCCTGACACATCTCCAGGATCAGACCGCATCCACAGCCAAATGTTCAACTGTCTCTGGTGCAAAGGTGAGTTCCCATTTCAATGGCAAGAAAGCGTGATTATCAGAGTGCTGAAACCGGTAAACATTTCCTTAAGATGGACATCTGTCACCCTATTAGCATTACTAATGCTCGCTGCCAGTTGCTAGAATGTATGGTAAGCCAATGGTTGTGTTAGTACGTTGAGCCGTGGGGTCTTTTGTCTCTGTCCCAGGCCGATTTTCCTCAAGGCCGTTCTATTGCTGATTGTGTGGTTTCTGTAAAATCTGCTACCCAGTCAGCTTTTGCCCATCATCGAAACCTTATTGCTGTCTTCTTCGACTTGCAAAAAGTTTATGACAACACATGGCATCATCACATCCATGTTACCTTATATGTGTGGAGCCTCTGGGCCCCACTCTCGATTTTTGTCTAAAACTTCTTGTCGTTCTACATTTTCCTTGTTCATGTTTGTGCTTCCCACAGTACTCCCCATATGCCAGAGAATGGGGTTCCACAGGATTTTGTATTGAATGTGACCGTTTTTCAAGTAGTTATCAACGTCTGGCCGCAACTGAGAGGTTCACAGTGTCACGCTTCCTGTATGTTGACGATTTATTGCGTTTACTGTGCTCCTCCACTGTAGGTGTTGCAGAATGCAGACTACAAGGTGCTGTTTGAAAGCACAGTCCTGGGCTGTCAAACATGGCTTCCTGCTTTTAGCCACCAAGACAAGCGCCATGGACTTCTGTCGCCCTTGTACTGTCAATCCACAACCAGAACTTTTCTTGTCGTCTTCGCCAGCATAATGGAATATGTGTCTTACACTTTAATACTCTTTGTTGCTTACCTGGGGCATAGACTGCTTTACACTTTTGTGACTGTATGAAGCTCTGGTCCTGTCACGTCTTGATTATGGTAACCTGGCGTACAGCTTGGCATCGCCTTCAGCATTGTGGATGCTGAACTCGATACACCATTGTGCGATCTGACTTGCGATAGGTGCCTTTTGGACGCACCCAGTGAATAACCTGCTCGAAGAGACTGGTGTCCCGCCACTACAGATCAGGCAAGAACAACTGCTGCTGAACTATGTGAAACATTTATGCTACTCCCATGAGCATCCGAATTACTGTGTCCTTTTTCCTGATATGGAGATCCACCTCTCTCAATAGCTGCCCAGGACTGAGTGACGATCGCAGTTCGCATAAATGTCTCTGCTCTTAATTCCAACTTCCCCCACTGTAGGCTCTTGTCAGGGAGTAGTTCCAGATGCACCCATAGTGTGTATAGTGTGTACCCTGTCTTAGGATCTCTCCGATCTATCCTTTGGACCAATAGACTGTTGACCCCACGATTTTGCACCAGCTGTTCCTGGCCATCCTTGATGCAATTCAGGGCTTGGAAATGTATACATAGATGGCTCCATGGTCGACAGACGAACCGGTTTTGCTTATGTGCGTGCCATGTGCAGTTCCTCAGTCAAACTCTTCCCAGATAAAGCGAACTTATTTCTGAGGTGGGGGAGCCAAATGATACGTCGAATTGCGTGGGGAAAATGTTCTCGACCCAGTCTTGTTGGTCAGTCTAGCTTCAGGACTGTATCACTCCAGAAGGAAAGCTTTGCATCGGCAAGTGAAAACGATTGACTTTGATAACATTTTCGCACTAATATTGGTATTATTGATAAAGAACTGGAAATGAGTAAGTATGTGTGAGCTAGAGATAGTCAGTTTTCGCCTATTTATGGGCCATCAGGTACTGATATCGGACTGGAAACAATCTTGTTTGATCCTTCAACTCGTCGTTTCGTAATCAGGCGTCATCAGTTGTTGCAGGATCGGGCTACCGTTTCCACTCTGCCCACTTACATTGTAGTCCTGATGTTTGTTTTGCTTCCCATGTCGTCCGATGTTCGAGATCAGATCAGGAAAATTACGGATTCAATTAGTTTTGGCCTAGGACAAGTTGCGCGAGGCTGTTTCGCCGCGGAGGTAGACACATCAAAGATTCTCGTTTCGCTTAGTGTAAATGTTATTCGTTGCATGGGAGACAATGAACCCAAGAAGAAAACAAGACAGCAAGTTCTGTATACTGAGTCCAAAAGAGAGCTGAAACTAGAGAGAGTACAGCGCAATTAAGACTGGTAAAATGTAGCGTCAAGCATCGTATTGAAAGACGCATACTTCACACGTGAGTTGAACTTGACGAATGAGCTCACAAAGTATAACGCTTAGACACTTCCACACCTCAAAATAGTATTCGCGAACATTTTGATGAAGCAGCGAGGATGATGTCACTATCTCACATGTTCATATTTTCCATGTTATTGGCTGAGAGCATCAGTTACCACATTACTTTTCGGTATAAAGTTTATGCTCACATAATTATGTTTATTGGATCTACCAATTTCAACTCTTGTCGTTATCAGTAGCTTATAAATAATATTTCTTGGCGAATGGTTGCAATAAAATATACTAGGAGTCAACTTTTCCATGAGATTCCTCTGGTACGAAATGTTGACTCCTAGGGTTTTTTTAATGCAGCCATCGGCCAAAAATTATTTATGTGCTATTGATAATGAACAGAACCGAAACCGTTATAGCCAGTAAACATTTCATCTAAGCAGAGACTGAAATAAACCTTATACCGCGTCATATGGCAGTAACTTACACCCACAGCTGTACTTACGATGTGGAGCCTCAAGCCTTCATATTTAAGCGACTGGAACGAGATGTGGGCCCGCAAGTCACGGTTTCTGGTACAATCTGTGGAGGGTGGTGGGCAAGAGCCGTAAGGCATCGAGCACGGAGAGCACGCTAGTTCTGTTTCCCCTTCATAGTAGTACCGGTGTAACATACTCGTATTGTTTCGTGGCCGCGCCCGTGTGCTCTCCCTGTGGCTGCCGCCTGGGTCGCTAACTGGGGAAGAGAGTTCCCTAGAGCTTGGAGGTGATATGCGGGTCTTTCCCTAATCATGTTATCTACTACACGCTCATATTAACACACTCAACTGCTTACATTCCGCACAAGAACTGGATAGTTGCGACATTTGCATCACTGTCGTCATTCTGCTGCTTTTATGCTAGATATTTTGTTTCTGTGAAATTTGCTTTAGGTTGAGCCTTTTCGTTTGTGTTAGATAACTCTCCCAGCAATCTACGGTAAATCAAACTCATCAGTGGCTGAGATCACCACTAACAGGAAAACGTATAAAAAATCATCTCCTATATTCAGCTTCAATCCTCCACGTTTCCTTTACCATTATTTTAGAATTTCGTTAAAGTGAATCGAACAAAGGGTTGGAGATAAAATAGCTGCCTTGGTGCAATCGCTGGCATATTCTCATTGTTGCAGACAGCTTGTCTCCCAGCTTCAACCTCGCTTTCATACCGTGATATAAGTTTTGAGACTACTAATACGTAGTTTCTATTCACGCCACATGTTAATCGTATCTTATATAAATTTGCAATAGGGATTTTACCATAAGCCTTCTACGGTAAAAACTGTCCTGGTTGGTTTTGAACACCACACTGCTCCAAGCAACAGGGTCGTAATGAAAGTGGTATGCCATTGCTCTGCCTTCCTAGGACCTTCAGACGCTTATGGGGGACCTATGGTTCGACATGGACTCCGAACCACTGTGCATTTATTCACATGTGTAAATCTGTGTCAGATTTAAAAGAATCGGCAAGTGACAGAACAACCGCGCCTTAAACTCGGGACCAAAAGTTTTATAGTGTGACACAGACCCACGTAACCACCGTGTTTCTATAAAGCAGTAAAAAACATTAGGTACCTCTCTCTGTGGCACCTTATCCCTCTTCCCTTAACGAAGAAGTTATTAACACATTGCCTGCTTACATGGGAACTGCACTGTTCCTCCTCAGTATCTATTCCTAAATGTGTTCTTTCTCTTATGTACCATCCATATAGCCTTCCAGTAACTGAAATTACACTAATACCTCTATAATTATTGCACATTGTCACGGCTCACATTTTTGTATGTTGGTGTTATATAGGCTAATTTCTTTTCCTTCAGTACTTCATCCAGTGTTGTCAGATACTAATTACTATCTCGACTAAAATCTCTATTTTTGGATACGGAGCATTCTCTTGAAGGATGCCTTTAGGACAAGCGGTTTCTCCATTCTTCATTTTCTTTGAGGCTTGCTTTCTATGTCAATTATATTTACGTTGAACTCTTTAGTCTGTCTTAAACTGTACCATATTATCCTCAGTTTTAACACTTTCCCTTTCTTTCGTGTGTTCACGCACGCGAGCTGCCGCTATCTCGGAATGGAGACAAACTGCTGGTGTTGCCAATACACGCCGGCCACAGAGCGCCACCAACACACACGATCGAGTCGCTGGCCCCCTGTACGCAGTAAAGCTGTTCTCAGCTCGCGTGGTTCGAACGCGGAATAAGCGTCTTTCTCGGCTCACAATCGAGTCGCCATAAGTCCTTGATTATCCGGTGCTAGGGTGACAGACATAGTGATGATAGGTCAGCGTAGCGTGCACTTCACTATGAGTTGTTTTATGGAATAAAGTGGTGAAGGTTACTTACTCGGTCTTCTCGTATGTCTCTATCTCACGGACCCAACGTATACATTCCCGGACAAATAGCACGGCAGGTCCACAGGCTAGGATACAATCTCCCTTACAGAAGAATATTATTTTACTCATTCTTTTATTACTGTCATGTAGATATTCAATAATAAAGTGGTGATTTTATATGAATTAAAGCTATAATTGCTATTCATTTATGTGGAGTACGCCCTAGAATTTGTAAGCAAAGATGAAACATCCCAGGTTTTACAGTAGTGGCCGATAGCGTGCAGTCCACGCCCCTGGGTGTGTGACACCACAAGAAAGGCGCGATTCTTTCAAGGTGGGGCGTAATTGCCCCTTGGCTTCCACATGTGTGCATCGCAATGCCGCGAAAAACTAACGCGAGTTTGTCATTCGGCGCTAAAGCTATCTACCTCGCGAAAAGACAAAACTGACTATACATAAGCTGGATTTGTCACAGTGAAATAAATAATTCCTAGTTTGGTGAAGAAAGGCAAGCAGTAAATCAGATAGTCAATAAACGTTCTCGAAAGAGGAGATAGTGAACATGAGGCGTGTACACAGTGTGACTTTGTGATGCGTGTGGAGTCGTCACGTTCAGAATATACAAATTATTTGCAGACTGAAATTAATCTTGTGATGTCGTTGTTTGGCGAACAGGTTAGCCAATAATTAACGGCCAAGTTCTTTTCTTGAGGTAACGACCACCCTGGCGTGTATGTTGACAATATGCGGCGTACAGTTTCTAGGGAAAGTGTACGTCCGAAAGAACTGACTCCACGCGGAATCTGAAGCTGCGATACATTAGTATGTAAATTGAAGATGGAGGTGGAGAAAGGAAAAGGACCGTTGATGTCAGCTGCTTTGGGATTGGGAATTAGCGGTAACGGGTGAAATTGTGCACCGGATCGGGATTCGAACCTAGATCTCGTGCTTACTAGGCAATTGCGTCAACCACTGTGCCTCCCGGACCGTGTGTTTATCGAAAGTTCGCGGACTATCCCAGCACGCCTTTCGGCCGACCCACATTCCCACCTAGCTCCACCTGTCCACAGTCGCTGACCATTCCTCCATGCTCGCTACTCTGAGATACCTGCTGAAGGTCGGTCGTGTTTGTGCATCCGCACTGAAGAAGGCGGATCCTTTGCCCATCGAGGCGAATCAGTAATATGAATGCGGGCTGTTTGTTCTTTCGGACATGGGAGCAATTGTCATTGATTCCTTTGTGTCTTGATTCATAGTGGCTGCAGGATCAAAATGGTATCTGTTCTTTCGGACACATCCAAAAGAACACAGACCACATACGTAATTAAGGCGGTAAAAAATGGAAATGTCGTGTGGCTAGGGCCTCCCGTCGGGTAGACCGTTCGCCTGGTGCAGGTCTTTCGATTTGACGCCACTTCGGCGACCTGCGCGTCGATGGGGATGAAATGATGATGATTAGGACAACACAACACCCAGTCCCTGAGCGGAGAAAATTTCCGACCCAGCCGGGAATCGAACCCGGGCCCTTAGGATTGACAGTCTGTCACGCTGACCACTCAGCTACCGGGGCGGACATTAAGGCGGTAACGACCAATGATGCACACAAAGGTCGAACTCTTACGAGAATCGGCGAAATGCCACAAGTAATGAGGATAATGGGCAACAATGACTACGTCAACAGTGTGTGGGTAACTTGAGAATTTGGGCCTGACGAATCGTACTAGGGTAGTCCGTGCAGTTGTGACAGCCAGTGTCTGCATGACACAGTGGTCAGCGCATGTGTCTAATAAGCACGACACCTGGGTTCGAATCTCGGTCCGGCACAAATTTTCAACTTTCCCTCTTTTTTAAAGGCAGAACGGAATAATAATCACATGACATCGACCAGTACTTGATTTCTAGACACAGACCTGTTACGAAAATCGCTGTTTTTGTTTCCTGTAGAAGTTATTTATCTGCAGTGTAGGGTACAAATTAAAAATTCATAATTTTGCCATCACATTATTTTGTGAAAGTGGAGGAGCACATTATCTGATTCCCAGCAGATGCAAATGCCACGACAGACGTCTTCAATATCTTAATATACAGTGTAGAGCATTCACTTTCAGTGAATTAGTGACAAATTCAAAATGACAAATAATATTCTGATTAAGAAATGTGAAATCTCAGAGTGTTCCTCTATATCCACGCTGCATCTTTTGCCTTTACTATTTTCCATTCCGGCGATGAGTACGGGTTAGGCTAAACAGTGTCGTCGTAAATTTAGTGTCTGTGCAACACATCAAATCATGCGCATTGTTACTGATACTGTGGAATCAGACCCCTCACAGTTTTTCTCACAGTTCACCTACGCCCACCTGCGATACGCCAGAAAAGTTCTCTTGTAAAAACAATACAACCAAATTTTGGGCAATCAGGAGCTCAGTGTTCACGATGTCTAATTGTGAGATTTCCTGGCTTGATCCATTTCGTTCAAGTAATAATCTCTCATATGATCTGAATACAGGGTGGTGGAGATAGGTACCCTCAATGAGGATACCACCAGGTGAGATTTAACTGCGATCCTTCAGAATTTTGAGTTACCGCAGATGGTATGATTGTAAATACAGAGAATAAGACTTGGACACGGGAAATGTCCGCATGTGTGGCGGAAGCTGCCACACGGAACTGTGTAGTTGTGCTGGGATAAAGGCTGTCCACCATATTCTTCGAGTGGCCTGTGGGAGCGTAACCTCAGCTCCTCCTTAGTAGTAGTAGTAGTAGTAGTAGTAGTAGTAGTCGCCGTTGTTGTTGTTGTTGTTGTTGTTGTTGTTGTTGTCTTTAGTCCGAAGACTGGTTTGATGCAGCCGTCCAAGCTACTCTATCTTGTGCGAGCCGCTTCATCTCCGAATAACTACTGCAACCTTCACCCTTCTGAATCTGCTTACTGTATTCATCTCTTGCACTCCTTCCACGAACCCGACATTTCCCTCCGTCATTAAACTGGTGATCCCTTGATGTTTCAGAGTGTCCTATCAACTGATCCGTTCTTCTACTCAGGTTGTGCCACAAATTGCTTTTCTCCCCAATTCTCTTCAGTACCTCATTAGTTACGTGATCTACCCACGTAATCTTTAACGTTCTTCTGTAACACCACATTTCAAAAGCTTCTATGCTCTTTTTATGTGGCGCTACAGTCTGGAACCGCACGACCGCTACGGTCGCAGGTTCGAATCCTGCCTCGGGCATGGATGTGTGTGATGTCCTTAGGTTAGTTAGGTTTAAGTAGTTCTAAGTTCTAGGGGACTTACGACCACAGCAGTTGAGTCCCGTAGTGCTCAGAGCCATTTGAACCATTCTTTTTATGTAAAGTGTTTATCGTCCATCTTTGACTTCCATACATGGCTACACTTTAGTCAAATACTTTCAGAAAAGAATTCCCGACACTTAAATCGAGATTTGATGTTAACAAATTTCTCTTCTTCGGACACGCTTTTCTTGCCATTGCCAACCTACATTTTATATCCTCTCTACTTCGGCCATCATCAGTTATTTTGCTGCCCAAATAGCAAATCATATCCGCTACTATAAGTGTCCCGTTTCCAATCTCGTTCCCCCAGCATTTCCTGATTCCACTACATTCTACTCTTGTTTCCGAGTTACTGACGGAAATAAAATTTCCGGTAACTATAGTTTAAATCCGAGTTTAAACATGAGTATCATTATTTTGTTTTTACCCCGATTTACATCGGTTTTTAAGCACCAATCGATATTTTACTAAGTCCAACTCGGAGCAAAGGAATGCCCCTGTTAACGATCGGAGTTCCCCTTTAATCGAAGATGCCCTTCACTTTTAGCTGCTGCGAAGTGGGTCGGCATTGTGGTCGTAATAGTTGGCGCGGCTTGCGCCTCGGCGGGTGGTGAAACAGATCAATGAGGCTGGGAAGCTGGGCCGGAATGCCGCCGGCACAATGCTGGCCAGCTGCCGGCGTTGCGCGGACCAGGGGGGCGCTCCGACCGAGGGTGGGATAGCGCGGTCCAGAAGAGTCCGTACACACCGCCGTCTCGCTCTATACGCTTTTCTTTCCGTACATGTTTTGGGCTACGCCGTCTGTTGTAGTCTTTCGGGTCTTTGTACCCAGATATTATCGACAGTGACCCTGGAATGAAGCAAGGCGAGCCTCAGTTGGAACCACAATGAAATTCCGTTCATTCTATTTCCCTCTAATCGTGGCTGGGTAATCTCCCTCCTCATGGTACACCCCCTCCCCCTTTCATATCTTCGAAAAACAGGGAGGGGGGGGGATATGGAAATGTCGCTGGGACCATGCTGAAAACATCTTTGTCTTTGGCGTGATTCCCGACTTTCCTGGGTACTGCAACTTGACGAGCAGCCATCCACCCTGCACTTGGCATTACTGTAAGATCGCCGGACAAAATTTTAAGTCACCCACTTAAAAGAGCACGCAGGTCACTTCGGAGTGCCTGGGACTTGTTGCAACAGCGGCTGAAACGTAGCAGTCAATAGTCGCGCAGTTTGGTAATTCTACAGGATCTAACCATCAGTGTCTCCAGCAGGATACAGCATACTTAAAAACAACTTTTTTACTCACATCCTCGATGAATTTGAGGCCTTCATCAGGGACAGAGTTGGTGTTACGCGGTCTTAGCACCATGTATCTTGGGGGTGACTAATTTTTCGCCAGATGAGCTTATTCATTTCATCGGATGGCTTTCTTGTCGCCACATTTTCAGCTTATCCTAAAGGTGATCAAGAGGTAACAGTTATATAGTCAGTTGTCTGCGAATCATCTTTATGTTTCGTTCTTTATGCTTCAGCTGCTCATGTGCTGTGTTTCTGAGACGAAAACCACACAGGTATTTTCCCAGTTGGGTATAGAAAACCACGTAAAATGCACTTCCAGGCTATCCGATCTACCATGCTGACACAGTCAATATCTAGAGACCTATATCTAGCATTTCATTCTACATTATAAATTTGTCAGAATGTTACCAGTACATATCGATAAAACAGATTCAGAACGATTAATATTTGAATTTTTTTCTCAAACTAATACTTGAATGATTCCACGTGTATCCGCGACTAGAATCTGATATACCGGGTGATCAAAAAGTTAGTATAAATTTGAAAACTGAATAAATTACAGAATAATGTAGATAGAGGTACAAATTGATACACATGCTTGGAATGACATGGGGTAGTATTAGAACCAAAAAAAAAATTATATATATACACAAACGTTCAAAAAATGTCCG
Organism: Schistocerca piceifrons; assembly: GCF_021461385.2. Taxonomy (NCBI): domain Eukaryota; kingdom Metazoa; phylum Arthropoda; class Insecta; order Orthoptera; family Acrididae; genus Schistocerca; species Schistocerca piceifrons. The sequence goes on from NC_060145.1 coordinate 19,146,917, forward strand.
ACAGATGGCGCTTCATCTGATCAGAATAGCAATAATTAGCATAAGAAAATAAGACAAAGCAAAGATTATGTTCTTTACAGGAAAGGCTCAATATGTCCACCATCATTCCTCAACAATAGCTGTAGTCGAGGAATAATGTTGTGAAAAGCACTGCAAAGCATGTCCGGAGTTATGGTGAGGCATTGGCGTCGGATGTTGTCTTTCAGCATCCCTAGAGATGTCGGTCGATCACGATACACTTGCGACTTCAGGTAACCCCAAAGCCAATAATCGCACGGACTGAGGTCTGGGGACCTGGGAGGCCAAGCATGACGAAAGTGGCGGCTGAGCACACGATCATCACCAAACGACGCGCGCAAGAGATGTTTCACGCGTCTAGCAATTTATTTATTTTTTGTTCTAATTAAACCCCATGTCATTCCAAGCATGTGTGTCAATTTTTAGCTCTCTATCTACATTATTCCGTGGTTTATTAAGTTTTCAAATTTGTACTGACTTTTTGATCACCCTGTACAACAACAATTTGAAAATCTAGCGTAGTCTATACTCTGTGGTGCTCTAGTATCAGTAAATACAGCACAACAACGGCTTTATAACTGCTGTATCAACACTATGAGGAATCGAGCACAACTGTTGCATTACTGCCAACAGCACCAAAATGGTTCAAATGGCTCTGAGCACTATGGGACTTCACTTCTGAGGTCATCAGTGCCCTAGAACTTAGAATTACTTAAACCTAACTAGCCTAATGACATCACACACATCCGTGCCCGAAGCAGGATTCGAACCTCCGGCAACAGCAGCAAGAAACTTATAATCCAGGGTATATATAGTACTGCACTTGTAGGAGTAAACTAAGCCATATTGTGGTACAGACAGTATCAAATTTAAGGGTTATATTGAGAGCTTAATAATTATCTCAATGTATTAACGTGAGAATAATGAATAATCGCGGCGCGGGGTAGCCGCGCGGTCTCGGGGATCCTTGTCACGGTCTAGGGCGCCTTGTCACGGTCCGTTCGGCTCTCCCCGTCGGAGGTTCGAGTCCTCGCTCGGGCATGCGTGCGTGCGCACGTGTGTGTGTGTGTGTGTGTGTGTGTGTGTGTGTGTGTGTGTGTGTGTGTGTGTTTTGTCCTTAGCGTGAGTTAGTTAATGTTAGATTAAGTAGTGTGTAATCTTAGGGACGGATGACCTTAGCAGTTTAGTCCCATAAGACCTTACCACAAATTTCCAATAATGAATAATCCAGCAGACACAGCACAATTTTCTGCGTGTGTAACAGAAGTTTGGTAGGCACGAAGTCGATATTTTCATAAATGTGGGAAATGTTCTAGAACTGTTTACACATTTATTTTCAGCCCGGAAGTGCTGTTTCTCAAAAATAATTTTTTTTAACTCAAAAGTGAAATGCATAAGGGAAAAACAAATTACGAACAACTTTTCTCCCCCGTCGGAGGTTCGAGTCCTCCCTCGGGCATGGGTCTGTCTGTGTTGTCCTTAGCGTAAGTTTGTTTAAGTTAAATTAAGTAGCGTGTAAGCCTAAGGACCGATGACCTCAGCAGTTTGGTCCCATAGGAATAACTATTCCTAAACAACGGCAGCACGAAGTCCGAACAGCGTATGCGGATGCGCAACTGGTGGCGCACTGCACGCGAATGACAGGGATCCGGGTTCTATTACCGTCAGGCATTAGTTTTGTATGTTCAAGTTAGAAATGCGGACACATTCCATTAATTCTGGAAACAGTACCTTCTTACCTAACTAATCTTCCACTCCAGCGATGTCTATACTGATGTGTATCAGGACTTTAACGTGGGTCTTTACCATTCATAGACAACACATTACTGGGTGAGTTATCTGAGCGTGGCTCAGATCAAAGACACGGTTATCGGCAGTCACAGCTTTTTGTCCGAACTGTGCCATGAGGCTTGGTCGGACATCTCAATTTAGAGAACGTTTTCTGTCAAAATTCGAGATCAAAGTTAGCGACCAGATAATGGACACCTACTGTGAAGGTTAATATCGTTGCTAGTACCTGGTAATGTATATATGTAAGTATGTATGTATTAAAGTGGGACCTAGAAACGATGGAGAGGCTTCGTCCCACTGTAGACCTCAGTGGTTCACAACCCCACAACAGGGCACAGCAGTCCACCCACCCACCCCACCGCCGCCCCACACCGAACTCATGGTTACTGTGCCATTCGTCCCCCAGTGGAGCGCCCGGGAGCGTCTCATACCAGACGAGTGTAACCCCAAGTGTTTGCATGGTAGAGTAATTATGGTGTATGCATACGTGGAGACTGTGTTTGCGCAGCAATCGCCGACACAGTGTAACTGAGGCGGAATAAGGGGAACCAGTCTGCATTCGCTGAGGTAGATGGATAACCGCCTTAAAAACCATCCACAGGTGGCCGGCACACCGGACCTCGACTCTAATCCGGCGGGCGGATACGTACTGGGGACCGGCACGCCTCCATGCTCGGGAAGCAGCGTGTGAGACCGTGCGGCTAGCCCGGCGGGCACCTGGTATTAGTTCCTGCATTCATTCTTAGACGCCCACGTTTTTGTGCTGTTGTTCTACAGATAGCCAGTATTCCCAACAAACTGTTCAGGACCTTGAAACAACCACCGAGCTGCGGACGGCTAGCTGCGGACTCTCACCTGTGACGGGCTTACAGAGATAACTCATGAGCCCAGTAGCTGTTTCCCTGGCTGCACTGCCTCATAGTGCTGTAACTTCTTGACCCAAGTTCTTACTGCTGTACAGGTCCGCACTTCGTGGTCTAATGGTTAGTGTCGCTGCCTCTTGTTCGCGGAGTCAGAGGTTCGACTTCTGCCTTATTCGAGATTTTATTCTTTCGGGGACTGGGTGTTTGTGTTGTCCTAATCATTTCACACCACCTTCATTGACACGCCATTGGCGTCAGATAGAATGACTTGCACCAGGCGACCGAAGAACCCCAGACGGGGTCTGCTGGCCAATAACGCCATACAGTCATTTCAGTTTTCACTGCTCTGTTTGTACAAGAAGCAGTCATGCAGTTATAATTATCACTTCGAAAAAGTAAAGTTAATTATCCCTCTCTCTCTCTCTCTCTCTCTCTCTCTCTCTCTCTCTCTCTCTTGTCGGTACACGCCTGCAGTCCCGGTACACATTAAAGTCGCTGCGCCATAGTACAGTAGCACGCCGCTACTAGAGCCAGTGGGCTGCGCGATTTTCCTTTGGTTCCTCTACTGGCTTGCTACGGTACTGTAGCACCGAGATTTCAGTGCATACGTGGACTGCTGGCATGTATCTGTAGACAAAAAATTAATGAGCTAACTTAATTTTTTCGAGGGGATAGTTACAACTTTGAATATCCTCTGTAAAACTTCAGTTCCCGTAAACAACGGTTGCTAGTTAACAGAATTTATCTTTTTTTCTGTTTTTCTAGATGTGGATAGTGTTTTTGGACGTAGAAAATTTCTCACGATCTTCACTGAGCTCAATTTGAAAAGGCTGTGAACTGTGACAGTGCGTATAACGTTAACTTGTAAACTGCAGTTTAGGATACCGATTCCATTTTTGTACGGAGCGGGGTTTAAATCCCGTCCACCCCTCCAAATCTGGGTTTTTCGTGGAGTTCCTAAATAACTTGAGACGAACGCAGGATGCTTCCTTCGAAAAATACCTGGCCTATTTCCTTCCCCAACCTTCTACTATGTTAGTGTGTGCTGCTTTTATAATTCATCGTCGAGAAGACGCTGAACTATAATCTTCCCACTATATGTCCTTAACGCTGATCAATTCCGCTTTAGCCGTTGCTCACTTACATGTTCCGCAGTTTGCTTACCTCAGTTTAGAAATATATCGGGCGACGCTGTGACTCCTTTTTTCAATAGTTCTCCAGTTCATGTTGCTGCTCGCTCTGCTATGGTTCAGAGTAAGCTGGACGTTAAACTCTCAGCATGGTTTTCCCGTTTACGTGCTGTTGTCCTAGAGATAGCCAGTGTTTCCAGCAAACTGTTCTGGACCTTGAAACGACCACTATGCTGCGGGCAGCTAGCTGTGTACTCTCCCCTGTGACAGGCTTATAGAGATAATTCATGAGTCCAGTAGCTGTTTCCTTGGCTGCACTGCCTAGTGCGCCATCGCATACCTTCCCTTCCAAAATAACCCCGCGCTCTGCGCCGTACACCACACACATGAGACGTGTCACGAAGTCAGGCATATTGCCCCGTGCCGTCTTGGCTTGAAGATGGTTCGGTATTCACTTTTTCCCGTTAGCCTCAGCTGCATGGATCTGCAGCACTAGCACCTGATAGCTATTTTAAAGTTACTCTTCGAGATAGTTTCTTCAGCTTGCACTGTGGAGATTTCTGAATCACTATTGTCGTCGTTTCCATCTTCAGTCCGGAGCCTTGGTTCGTACATGTCCCCACGCTAGTCTGTTCCGTGCAGATCTCCTCATCACCGAATAACGATTGCAACCTACGTCTGTTTGACCCTGCTTACTGTACTCTAGAGGACCTACACGCGCGCGCGCGCGCGCGCACACACACACACACACACACACACACACACACACAAAGAGAGAGAGAGAGAGCGGTGGGGGGGGGGGGGGGGGGAGCGGAGGCCAATGTTGATATCGACACTTACTGGTGGAAAGCTCAGGACGCCATGTTTTTAATTGATCTGTGTTTGCCGTCGATGGATTAGTAGGCACGGTGCTACCAAACAGATTTTAATGCTCCTCAACGCTCTCACAATAGGATAGCAGGTTTCATTAAATGCCCGCAGTTTTTGTCTTTCGTCTTTTACATCCAGTAGTGGAACAACCATGAATTGCTCTTTCTTGTCATTTAAAATTACATAAACTGTATAAGTTACATCCAGAATTCCGCCATCAACAAAACTTTAGTCAAAAAATTGGTGTGCAAATCGAATGTGACAGTCATTGCTGCAGATCCGTCTTGATTACGATCCTTTTATAGACATTCATTTACATAAAATAAACCGGCAAAGGACTTACAGAAGTGCACAGACACCTATAGAATAGGTCTGTTACGTTACCCAATAGTGCTAGTTGTATTCAAGGTCACCCCCATTCCCCTCCCACTGGGGAACCGCCAGAAATTGTTCAAGGTCATCCAGGGGAACTCTCGTCTTATCCACGCACCTTAGGCAACTAGATATCGGTCACATGGTCTTGTGTTACATAAACTTGACTGGCGACCCCTACTATCTCTCATCCAATGGTAAACAATTTAAGTGGCTGGACACACCTCGCCTCCCCCTCCGGACCGGTGAAGACACAACCGAGCCCTCCACCTCGCCACTCGTGCTTTTATAACTAGAACATTTGAGCAGGTAACTTTATTCTTGAGCTGTACCCCACAGGCAGGGGATCGGGGTTGCCTATTTGCGACATCAAATTAATTTTATTGTAATTACGTTAAGTCACACCAGTCGAGATATAGGGAGAGGACGAGGGTGTGAATGTTTGTTAATAAAAAAATTAATATTACACGATGTTGGTCATTCGAGGCATCAGGAGAGACCACACCCAGGCAGATATGTATGTACTCTCTTTTTTTCAGCATTTAGTGTATTTTTCTATATTTTCTACAATTTTATATATTTTTCCACATTTTCTACAATTTTCCACAGTTCTGCAAATTTTTCACATTTTTATGTCTTTTTCCATACTTCATATAGTATATATGTAAATTTACAAGACTATATATGGTTTTATTGTAAATTCCCGCAACGAATTGTTTGACAACAAACATTCTGCCACACAGATGTTACATGTCCATAACTACGTTCTGTAACCTCATAGTGTAAGAGGGGCCGTCAAATGAAAACCTAACACTTCACAACAGGACCGTGAAATGGTTCCATTCAAAAGAAGTCACCAAACGTGGTAAGACATTTATCCCACTGGTAGACGAGACGATCAATTCTTGTTTCATAGATCGCGGTTGGCCGCTGACAGATCCACAACTGGACCCACTCTTGCACTCCCTCGTCCGACTGAAACCGTCGATAACCCCCTTCTTCCACACTACCAATAGGACGAAGGCTGCACTTGAGCAGTTTGGTTGGGAAACACTCCACCATCCTCCCGGCACCATCAGCCCGGATCTTTCACCGAGTGGGTCTCAGATCTTTTGTGACGTGAATACATACATACAATGACATTAGTTTCAGTCGGACAAGGAAGTGCAAGAGTGAATCCGGCAGCTGCCGACTGCGTTCTGGGAAACACTGATTGATCGTCTCGTCTCCCAGGGATAAAGGAATTAACACGTGTGCCGATTACTTTTCAATGGAACCATTTCAAGGCCCCGTTGTGGCGAGTGTTGTTTGCATTTGACTGCCCATCATGTGCTACGACGTCTCAGAATCAAGCTGTGTAGTGGTGATTTAGCAAGAGTTTATTTGTTTATAGTGCTATTTGTTTACCATTTATCATCCCTGCAACAGCGCATTTGTTGTTAAATAATTCGTTGCGGGAATTTACAATGAGAGCATAAACAGGGAGGGTGAATCACATAAAACTTGCACCACAAATATCGCAGAAATGGAAAGTGTTACTCATGTGCGATTCTCACATAGTGGATTGGTAGTCAGGGGGCTCGTACTGTTAGCCAGTAAACAGACTATAGTAATATTTAGAAAGTGTATTTTTGTGCAAACACACAATTTTTTATACGGAACATTGCCTACTGACATTAGCGAACTGAAAGTAGGGTAAATTAGAATGTCAATAATGCTTGTTGCAGGATTCTAGTGCAAATCGTTTAAGAGATATCGTGTTTTGAAAAGTTTCCACACCGACACTTATTTGTGCCATTCAACGTGTGTAGCTGCTAGGCATGATGTTGTTACATTTGCTTAATGTACTTGTGTATACTTGTGTGCGTTGCGACTTGCTAGTCAGTGTGTGACAGTCCAAGCACTAGGTCGTATAAGCGGTCGCTGGGATGTACCAATGCAGAAAAAGCCGACATGCTCATGGTGTGTGGAGAGTGTTGGAAAGATGCAGTTTGTTCTTGTACGGTGTATGCGGCAAGACATCCTAATAGACTCCAACAATCTCGGCAGTTATTTATCAACCTCTTCAACCAGCTACGTGAAAGTGGTAGCTTAACACCTAGACAACATAACAGAAGGAAACAAGTGACAACAAAAGAGGGGGAAATTAATGTTCTTGCTGCTATTGCAGTTGATTCGCAAGTTAGCTCCTGCGCAATCGCACGAGGAAGTGGCACGAGTCAGGCAAGTGTCCTACGCATTCTTCATCAACGTAGGTTCCGTCCCCATCACATCTCTCTCCATCAAGAGCTGCATGGAAACGATTGAGAGAATCGTGTTAACTTCTGTAGATGGGCATTAAGACAGGGTACTCCGCATGTGACTCGTGTACTGTTTATGCTGAAGCCACATTTACCAATCACGGCCAGGTAAACCACTGAAACATACACTACAGGTCTATCGACAATCCCTGTTGGATTCGTCAGGTGGAACATCAGTGTCCATGAGTGTAAACGTGTGGTATGGGATATTGAATCGTCAGCGCACAGGCCCGTTTTTCATAGAGGGAACACCGTGAACGCACAAAGGTATCGCAGCCTCCTAAGAAACCATCTTCCACGGATGCTAGAAGACGTTCCTCTGCAGACCAGGAGAAATCTGTGGTACCAACATGATGGCTGTGCAGTCCATAGTGTGCAAAATACTACAGCATGTCTGCACGAACTGTTTACAAATCGTTGGATTGGACGCAGAGGCCTGTTCCCCAGGTTTGACGCCTGCAGATTTTTTTTTCTGTGGGAAAAGCTCAAAGATGCTGTCTACAATGAGATACCAACTACACCCGATCATATGCAGTGACATGTTCCACTACTGCAGCCTGCGCGGACCTCTCCGCTAAAATGCTATCATGTGTGCAGCAGTCATTCCATACCAGACTGAAAGCGTGGATTGCTGCTACCGGTGTTCATTTTGAACAAAACCTATAATGGTCAATTGTCTTGTTACTGGTCAGGAACCAAATAACTAGTGTTTTCAGTTGTGTGGTTCTTTAGTGTGTGCTACCACAGTAATTGTACAAGTATCAGTGTGGTAACTTTCTAAAATATATCTCCTAAACGGTACAGTCTAGAATCCCCAAACAAAAACCACTGACATTCTATTTTACCCTTATGTCAACAGGCATGGTTCCATTTAAAACAATGTTCGTTTCCACAATAATTACACTTCCTAATTATTACTATAATATGTGTATAGGCTAATGATCGACTCCCCTGATGGTCAATCCATTCTGATTAAAACTAATATGGTTTATGTAATTTTAAATGGCAATAAATTGCAGTTCCAGGTTATTGCACAACTGGCTGTAACAACTGTAGTGAATGTAGCTTCATGCCGCTAATATTTTCGGTAAAGGACTAAAGACAAAAACCGTGGACAGTTAATGTAAGTCCAGAAGATGTGAATAATGAAGACCATTTTTGGAAGCCAACTAGTTAATCGTTTCAGTGTGAAATGCGTATTTTGTACTGTGGTATATGATTAATAACGCCAAATTAATAATATTTCCCTTCATCTGCAGTTGTTACTATTCTGTGTGGTGTTGTAGTACCACACTGCTATTCTATTTGAGGCCTGTTGTCAGCATTCCGGTTTATTAAAAACGTCGAGATCTGTAAACTATCGTGTTATCCCTGAACGACACTCTACATATACTGTTTACACGCAGAAGATTGTCATGTTTACTGGAGGAAACACAGTAGTATCATCATTACAGTGAGTTGATACTCAACTGTTGCATGGCGGCAGTGCATGTGCATGCTGGGTGACGGAAAAACAACGTGTTAATTAGAAGATTGCAGGTTGGGGTATCGAAGAGGACGAAATTTTTCGGATGTCAACGGGTCGGAAATGCACCGTTATGGTAATACGGCCATCATAGGACAGTCAATCAGAGGGAGTGTGTCCGGTAAGCGGGCGTCAGCTGTGTGTATCTAGCAGTGCGAGTTTGTCCAAGCTGCTGCTGTATTTGTTGGGATATAGATTAATTCGTGCTCTTTTTTACATTAACCAACGTCTGGCATTTAGAGTTCGTTATAGATGGCATTAACACCTTATGACGACGACCAGTTGTTAATTTAAGTAGTGAAGCTTTACACATAAAACGTCACAGATAATTCGCGTCTGACATAACCAGTTGTTGTTGTCGTGGTCTTCAGTCCAGAGACTGGTTTGTGCAGCTCTCCATGCTACTCTATCCTGTGCAAACTTCTTCATCTACCAGTAGGTACCTAGTGCAACTTACATCCTTCTGAATCTCGTTAGTGAATTCATCTCTTGCTCGCCCCCTGCGATTTTTACCCTCCACCCTGCCCTCCAATACTAAATTGGTGATCCCTTGATGCCTCAGAATATGCCCTACCAACCGATCCCTTCTTCTGGTCAAGTTGTGCCACAAATTTCTGTTCTCTCCAATTCTATTCAGTATCTCCTCATTAGTTATGTGATCTACCTATCTAATCTTCAGCATTCTTCTGTAGCACCACATTTCGAAAGCTTCTATTCTCTTCTTGTCTAAACTATTTATCGTCCACATTTCACTTCCACACATGGCTGTACTCCATACACATACCTTCAGAATAGACTTCCTGACACTAAAATCAATACTCGATGTTAACAAATTTCCCTTGCCATTGCCAGTGTACATTTTATATCCTCTCTACTTCGACCATCACCAGTTATTTTGCTCCCCAAATAGCAAAACTCATTTACTACTGTAAGCGTCTCATTTCCTAATCTAATTCCCGCAGCATCATCCGATTCAATTCGACTACGTTCAATTTTTCAGGTCCTTTGATGTCTCTGACAATTACAATGTCATCGGCGAACCTCAAAGTTTTTATTTCTTCTCCATGGATTTTAATTTCTACTCCGAATATTTCTTTTGTATTCTTTACCTCTTGCTCAATATGCAGATTGAATAACATCGGGGATAGGCTACAACCCTGTCCGCCATCTGGTTTCTGTACAAATTGTAAATAGCCTTTCGCTCCCGGTATTTTACCCCTGTCACCTTCAGAATTTGAGAGAGAGTATTCCAGTCAATATTGTCAAAGACTTTCTCTAAGTCTACAAATGCTAGAAACGCAGGTTTTCCTTTCCTTAATCTTTCTTCTAAGATAAGTCGTAAGGTCAGTATTGCCTCACATGTTCCAGTGTTTCTACGGAATCCAAACTGATCTTCCCCGAGGTCGGCTTCTACTAGTTTTTCCATTCGTCTGTAAAGAATTCGTGTTAGTATTTTGCAGCTGTGGCTTATTAAACTGATTGTTCGGTAATTTTCACACCTGTCAACACCTGCTTTCTTTAGGATTGGAATTATTATATTCTTCTTGAAGTCTGAGGGTATTTCGCCTGTTTCATACATCTTGCTCACCAGATGGTAGAGTTTTGTCAGGACTGGCTCTCCCAAGGCCGTCAGTAGTTCCAATGGAATGTTGTCTACTCCCGGGGCCTTGTTTCGACTCAGTTCTTTCAGTGCTCTGTCAAACTCTTCACACAGTATCATATCTCCTATTTCAACTTCATCTACATTCTCTTCCATTTCTAAAATATTGTCCTCAAGAACATCGCCCTTGTATAGACGCTCTATACACTCCTTCCACCTTTCTGCCTTCCATTCTTGGTTTAGAACTGGGTTTCCATCTGAGCTCTTGATATTAATACAAGTGGTTCTCTTTTCTCCAAAGGTCTCTTTAATTTTCCTGTAGGCAGTATCTATCCTACCCCTAGTAATATACGCCTCTACATCCTTACATTTGTCCTCTAGCCATGTCTGCTTAGCCATTTTGCATCTCCTGTCGATCTCATTTTTGAAACGTTTGTATTCCTTTTTTCCTGCTTCATTTACTGCATTTTTGTATTTTTTCCTTTCATCAATTAAATTCAATATCTCTTCTGCTACCCAAGGATTTCTATTAGCCCTCGTCTCTTTACCTACTTGATCCTCTGCTGCCTTGACTATTTCATCTCTCAAAGCTACCCATTCTTCTTCTACTGTATTTCTTTCCCCTGGTCTTGACAATCGTTCCCTAATGCTCTCTTTGAAAGTCTCTACAAACTCCGGTTCTTTCAGTTTACTCAGGTCCCATCTCCTTAAATTCCCACCTTTTTGCAGTTTCTTCAGTTTTAATCTACAGTTCATAACTAATAGATTGTGGTCAGAGTCCACATCTGCCCCTGGAAATGTCTTACAATTTAAAACCTGGTTCCTAAATCTCTGTCTTACCATTAAATAATCTATCTGAGACCTTCCATTATATCCAGGCATCTTCCATGTATACAACCTTCTTTCATGATTCTTGAATCAAGTGTTGGCTATGATTAAGTTATACTCTGTGCAAAATTCTACCAGGCGGCTTCCCCATTCATTGCTTACTCCCATTCCATATTCACCTAATACGTTTCCTTCTCTTCCTTTTCCTACTATCGAGTTCGAGTCACACATGACTATTAAATTTTCGTCTCCCTTCACTATCTGAATAATTTCTTTAATCTCATCATACATTTCATCTATCTCTTCATCTGCGGAGCTAGTTGTCATATAAACTTGTACTACTGTAGTAGGCGTGGGCTTCGTGTCTATCTTGGCCACAATAATGCGTTCACTATGCTGTTTGTAGTAGCTTACCCGCATCCCTATTTTCCTATTCATTATTAAACCTACTCCTCCATTACCCCTATTTGATTCTGTATTTATAACCCTGTAGTCACCTGACCAAAAGTCTTGTTTCTCCTGCCACCGAACTTCACTAATTCCCACTATATTTAACTTTAACCTATCCATTTCCCTTTTCGGAGTTTCTAACCTACCTGCCCGATTAAGGGATCTGACATTACAGGCTCCGATCCGTAGAACGCCAGTTTTCTTTCTCCTGATACCGACGTCCTCTTGAGTAATCCCCGCCCGGAGATCCGAATCGGGGACTATTTTACCTCCGGAATGTTTTACCCAAGAGGACGCCATCATCATTTAAGCATACAGTAAAGCTGCATGCCCTCGGGAAAAATTACGGCCGTAGGTTCCCCTTGCTTTCAGCCGTTCGCAGTACCAGCACAGCAAGGCCGTTTTGGTTAGTGTTGCAAGGCCAGATCAGTCAATCATCCAGACTGTTGCCCCTGCAACTACTGAAAAGGCTGCTGCCCCTCTTCAGGAACCACACGTTTGTCTGGCCTCTCTACAGATACCCCTCCGTTGTGGTTGTGGTTGCACCTACGGTACGGCTATTTGTATCGCTCATGCACGCAATTCTCCCCACCAACGGCAAGGTTCATAGGGGTGGAGGGGACATAACCAGTATTGGATAGGATTTTAAAGTTGGCATTACTTCGTCTCTTCGCCTGAAATCATCATCTTCACTTAACTTACTTAGTAACTGCAGTCTTTAGTCCAGCCATTAACTGGGGGAAACTGGTTAAAATGCACACACCTTCACTCGCTCGTCGCTAACAGGCTGTTGGTTTATGGCTGCCGCTGCACTGCGATGCCTTTCCGACATCGAATTGACGAAGAACGAAATTTATGACACAACTGGTCTAAAGGAAGTGACCTACTGATAGGGCCCATAGCGAAACTGGAAGCAGTTCTTAGTTTGGTAATAGATTGGCGGAGGCGGTGTGTAAGAACTGAAAATTGTAGAGGGAGACCAGGGCACTAATACTGTAAGCAGGTTGAAACGGTTGTAGGGTGCAGCAGTTCTGCAGAAAGATGAGGGTCGCACAGGATAGAGAAGCGCGGGGAGTTGTAACAAACCCGTCTTCCGACTAAATATCACAACAGCGGTTACTTGGAGGAGTCGATTCCGTGTCCCCGAGCTTGCTGTAGTCATATCGCCAGGTCGTTTTTCTCCACCCTGGTACCGCGCACGCGTTCGGCCGAAGGCAACGGCTGCGATTCGGACAAGGAAGTGTGTGGCTTTTGAGGCGCTCGTTTCAGCGTAATGAAGGCGTCGCGCGCGGTGACGGGAGGCGGTGAGCTGCGCGCCTGGAACTCGTACTGACAGCTGCCCCGGGGTATTTCGGTACGGCGGCCGGTCGAGCACGCCTCCCACTCGAGGGGCGGGCGGTAGGTAGTCGGCAGGGAGGCTCCGAGTGTCGTGTCCCAGCACTCTGCCCGAGTTACAGCAGGGACTGCGCTTCTTCCATGAAAGACTCGTCACCTTGAAACGATGCGTATTTGCTGAGGTGTAACTGTCGCAGTTACGCATGTTCAAGCTTGCTACAGCTTAGCTATTGTGATTGTTAGAGGCGCGCTATAAAGAGCAGAGCAGAGCAGAGCGGTACCGGAATGTTTACCTTACTAATCCTGCTGTGACAAGTAGTATATAAAAGTGCAAACAACTTTAGTGCCGCGTTCCTACCATAACAACAGTTTATTTCTCTCTTCTTGCTCCTCCTCCTCCTCCTCCTCCTCTTCCTGTCCTTGGCTCTCCTCCCCTTCCTGTACCAGGCTATTCCTTCCCGTCGCTTCCCCCAGCTCCATTGCCATAACTCGATCGCACTGTTTGTGAACATAGCGGAATTATGTCACTTGCAACGGAAGTACTCCAACTGAAACCACTAAAACCATGTGAAAATGATATCACAATACGGGGATGTCTGCTTTACCTCGCACCTACGTCATTTGTATAAAAATCCCTTCATTCCTGTGAAATGGATGCTTCATGGTTGACGAATCAAAAAACTACTTATTCGCATAAATAAACAATTTCGTGGAACAGGCAGTTATGAGCTACAGATGTACAAGATTCATAAATGAGGTGTTTTCCAAATGCGTAAACATATCCTAAAAAAAAAGATTCAAATTGCTCTGAGCACTATTGGACTTAACTGCTGAGGTCATCAGTCCCCTAGAACTTAGAACTACTTAAACCTAACTAACCTAAGGACATGACACACAACCGTGCCCGTGGCGGGATTCGAACCTGCGATCGTAGCGGTCGCGCGGCTCCAGACTGTAGCGCCTAGTTCCGCTCGGCCACCACGGCCGGCTAAACATATCCTAGAAACAGTGTGCGTGCAGTACTTAGTCATCCTTATGGAACTATGTATTTCTCTGTTGCGTTCCATTCTCTTCTTATTCGACATCGAAGTGCAAATACGTAGTTTTAGTGAAGTGATTGTTAACATACCGGAATGAAACAGAACCGCCACTTACCAAGGGCGACGTGCCGGCAAACTACACAACTTTGTGTGCATCGTCACTGCAGTAGCCTAGTATTAACAGCCTCAGTGATCACTCTACCGAGATCTTTGGCAGGAGCTGTTGCATTCAGCTGTGTTTTGACCATGTCATTAAAACTTCCAATGCGCACTTGGATGATGAATACAGTAAGGGCGTACCGAGAACACAGCAACCTCGATTTTGGGAAATTTTTCTCTTCAAATACTATTTTAGTTTAGGCTTTACGTGACCGTTATGAAGACCATTTGGTTGCATAGGTGAGGAGTAATATAAGAGTGAAAGCCGTTTCCATTTGTTTACTGTTCACCTATACAATCGAAACCACCACACAACATTGAAATTTGTACGAAAATAGTCTTTTGTTTCTTGTCCTCTGCTACCAAATAGTGCCACAGCGTATCCGAAAGTCTTATTTACTGTACAATGCGCACGTGGCTTACTAACCGACATAAATCCACCTACTGATGCAGGTTTACATCTCAGAAACGCGTGAACACAACTAACTGCGACTTCATTATCCCGTAATTTGTCTGAATTGAAATATGGCTCTGTAGTTGCTGCATGTGTTAACAGTTACTGTTTAAGCGAATGTTTAGTGTTTTTGCCAGATAACGCATCATTGTGAATGTGGTAATCTCCTGTGACACGCTAGTCTGCTGTTTCTCCATCCAGCCACTGTTGCGTCTGTGGTCTTCAGATTCGTTAAAGACATTGACTGTACACAAATACAGAGTTTCACAGATAAACCACTTTTCTATATCGTGCAACAAGCAAATCTCTGTATTTTTAAAATCGTTTTTATTCGGTTTTATCCGTTCAAGCTCGGGTACATTCGTTTTTAGGGACAGATAGGACAGAGCTAAGTTTCCATTGAGTGGTGTGTATCCAGTTGACGGGAGTTAAATTCAGTGTGCTGTTAATACTGGTATTACGCTCTCCGCAACATTCTTATCTGATAATGGTTGATTTGATAACTTCATTTCCTATTGTTTCGTAACAGATACTCATTTTTCCTTTCGATGCTGTGTTTATTGTAGCAAATTTCAGGTGAGTACATATGTAGTCCGGAACTCTGGTAGGCTACAGTTTATTTTTTACTTGTGTTTCTTGACATAAAATCCAAAGTATCCCAGTACTGGAGTTGACGTTAATGAAGGAAGACCACCGAGTGACGGAGCCTGCCGCCCCAGCGCCCGTTGGGACCACGTGAGACACACACGTCTCACTTGACGGGCGAGGCCTTCTCCCGCAAGTTGGCCGCTCCCAGATTAGTCTGGCAGCCGCGCCGCACAGCGTGACTCAAGACCGCGAAATAGCAGGCCGTGCGTCCGATGCGTCTTGCCGGTCTGCGCTCTCGCACCGTTGCGGAAAGGCCCGCGTGCGTGTGGTGAGGCGGAGGGCGCCACAGCGCGGCGGTCGAGTTTAATGTCTGCGTCAGCGAGACAGCACATCTCTCCAAAAGTCGGCAACTCGCTTCACACCGCTGCCAATTTAGCGCACCAGGAACTTTTTCGAGGCGAATTTCATCCGATCCTGTTTTCAAGAGAAGTTGAACCGTATTGGTTTTTCGTTTTTATTATTGTGTCGCACTACTATATATATAGTGTGTGAACCATTCCGAACCTAGTTCCTTCAGTTCTTTTTACTTCACGTTGTTTCGTAAACACATTATGTACAATTTTTTTTTAATCTTCCCGCCAGTATGCTGTTGGTTTCGTTCCCCAGCAGCAGCAGTGGCGGCGGCGGCGGCAGCAGGAGGGGAGTGTTCTAAAACGACGTGTGACATAGGAGTGTCGTTGAATCTTTCACTGATGAACAAATTACGCCAACTGAAATCTATCGACGCTTGCTGAAGGTGTATGGAGGCAGTGCATTTCAGTGGTGGTAGAAACGGGGTGCAGACAAGCCACACCCCGTTGAATCGTTCCCGGCTGCAATCCCTCATAACAAACACTGTCTAGATCATCGCATCCGTGATAATCGACGGACAGCGGTCAAGGAATTATCTCTTCTCGACGTACGGAAATTATCGCGTCTTGCAGCAGCAATATCAAACTAAAGGTAACAATTTTGTGAACACCCACAACACTGGAGATGAGACGTAGTATCATCACTAAGAGCCGGGATCTAAAGGACAGTCCCTGCAGCAGCAGCAGCAGCAGCAGCAGCATGCGGAATTTCCAAAAAATTAGTAGTTCAAGAGACAGCCGTGTGCAGGCAAAGTGTTGGGTACAGTCTTCTGGGGATGACAGACTGTGATCCTTATTCGTTTTCTTCAGCGTAAACAAATTTCAGCTCGAATTGTAACTGACTAACCTAAAAGTTCGAATTTCCAGTCAGGCCGAGTAGTAGTCAGACTTCCGCTTGCAACACGATAACGCCAGGCCCTACGACAGTTTTTCGACTGCCGCGCGGGATTAACCGAGCGGTTTGGAGCGCTGCAGTCGGGGACTGTGCGGCTAGTCCCGGCGGAGGTTCGAGTCCTCCCTCGGGCATGTGTGTGTGTGTGTGTGTGTGTGTGTGTGTGTGTGTGTGTGTGTGTGTGTGTCCTTAGGATAATTTAGATTAAGTAGTGTGTAAGCTTAGGGACTGATGACCTTAGCTGTTAAGCCCCATACGATTACACACACATTTCAACATTTTTTCGACTGTGGAACTCATTCCAAATTCGGCTGGACTGTGCTAATACATCCACGTACAGTCTTGGTTCAGCACATTCATTCTTACATCTCCTTGAGCCTGTGGAAGATAGACTACGTGACCAACATTTTCCAGACTCAAACGCTTTCGTCATATCTTTAAGAGAGTGACTAGCCTCAGCTGGCGCAGACTTTTTACAAGCAGCGATTGCGCTCCTATTCATCGTTGGCAAAATATCACAGGGAATAGCGCTGTGTGGAAATATGACGCCATGTAGATGAAATCTTGCTGTGTTTAAATGTGGGTTTTTTTTCCCCTATCTGTTGTAGTTTTCGTGAAAATACGTGGGAGGCATTAGTTCCGAATCGACCCTCATACATACGTAACGAATTTAACAGGTTAATGTTTAAATTTGACAACCTGGACACAGAAGTCGGTATTACTTTTCAAGTGTTTCAGACCATCTTCAAAAGCAAGAACCGGGCAATTCTGCACAGTTTGTATTATTCACTGCTCCTTCTCACGACAGTCACAAGCAGCACGTTCACAATGAACCCACTTCAAGATGTGACCAACATGTCCCTTGTTCCATTCGGATGCGATTGTGTCTCGACAATTGGCGACAGGGAAAGTCAAACCCTCTAACCTTCGGCGTTAGGTTTTGAATTAGGTAGTCTCATTCCAGCGTTCTTTCCATTTCTCGGTGACATCCAAAACATCTGTGACCCGAAGGTCAACCCAAGCTGGCTTATGATTTCAGAATATAACCGATGGGCTCTGGAAAACGCTGTTTAGAATCGGATTTTTATGGGACTCACTATTCTCAAGTGTTTGTCCCTTGACAGCTTCTCTTCTGAGATCCGGAAGAGCAATACTGAAAAGAGCTGGCAACCAGTGAATGGGAATCGATCTGACAGTGTCAGTTATTGGCCTCATAACACTCAAACATTAAAGGTTTTTTGCGTTAGTTTCCCATGCAGGGGCACAATTTTCAGCAGCGAAATTGCAGCATTCCGTGCGTACCGTATCAGGATTTGCTCTCCAGTTGTGTGGGGCTGTTTTGTGCATGCAACAGAATATACTCTTGAGCCAAGCTTCTTCGTCAGGTCCGTGCAGCGCTCCTTAAATGATAATGTCCGAATGGGAATGGCACTAGAGACGGTTCGTTCGCGAACTATCGGGTTCAAAGGAACGGTTCACTAAGACGAACGGAACGAGCGAGTAACGAATTCTAAGGAACGGTCATTCATGGTTCACTTCGGTCGCGGCTTTCTGCTTATAGTTCCCGGGAAAGGGAAACGGTCGATTTCGTTCCCGCAACGGCACGTCGGCCGGTCTCGTTCCAGTCTCGGTCCCGTTCCCGCCTGTCTCGGCCTCGCTCGGCCAGATTCGTCCTTTGCGTTGCCACTCGTCGCAGTTCGACTGCTGACTGCTCGTAGTAGGTTCAGTAACGAGTCGTTGTTCGTTTCGTTCTCTGCGCACGCCCATTCTATATCTGTTCCAAACCTTTTCTGAACTCTGAACTTCTGCTTCTTTTCGTATTCTATTCAGCGTCCACGATCGGTAATTAAAATGTATTTTATAATTACGTAAATTAGATAAAAATTACGTGGTATGTAATACATACATATTTTCAGGTAACAAAACAACATATCATGTTACTTCGCTATTTCGATAAACTTCAGAAGAAAGACTTGTAAAAAAGCAAGATTTTTTTGTTATTACACATGCAAAGGAAGTCGGCACGGCACACATGAGTGGCCATTTTCCGTCTTCTTTTGATCGAAGGTAAAAGAACATGTTCATTATTATGGAAGGCAGACCGACTTACAACAGAATGAAGTCGGCGCTCCATAATCTAGTGTCTGGTGTCACATTTTGTAAAGAGAATATGATAACTCCTACAATATTATTTCAGTGGTACAGGAGGGCGCACGAAAAATCGGCCCCAAGTACTAGACTGCTCATTGTCGTCCACCAATCGTCATCTATTGTTTCGAAGTTGTTGTTTGCATTACCTTATTCGTTATTTCTTCAGTGCCTAATTATTACATGTTTATCTATTCTGCTGTCCGCAGCTCGTGGTCTTGCGGTAGCGTTCTCGCTTCCCGTGCACGGGGTCCCGGGTTCGATTCCCGGCGGGGTCAGGGATTTTTCCTGCCTCGAGATGATTGGGTGTTATTGTGTAGTCTTCATCATCATCATCATTCATCCCCATTACACGAGGAAGGCAATGCAAACCACCTCCACTAGGACCTTGCCTAGTACAGCGGTGCGAGTCTCCCGCATCATCCCCTATGCTTCTCGGAGTATGGGACTTCATCATCATCATCATCATCTATTCTGTTCGTAGCGGTCAACAAATCGTGCGTAATTGGCGAGCAGTCTGTACTCGGGGCCGGTTTTTTGTGCGCCACCTTATATTATTTCACTGCGATCAGCCACGTAACGCTACAGTTGCTAAACGAGGGGTTTTGCAGAGTCAGGAAAATTAAAAGTGTGTGAGAATTCTGTTATGAATAAAAACTCGGTACTCCAGGGGGCAGGTAAGTGCCCCGTCTTGGCGCCTTCCATCTCTAGTCACGTATGCTACTAATTTTCAATTTTTCATAAGACCCATATACCAAGCACAAATAAACGGTGAACGAGTAAAAATGAACGGTTCCCAAAAAAGAACTGTCACCAGTGATCTAGTTCCTAAGGATGAACGAGTTTGCCCATCTCTAGAAGGCACCCAGATATTAAGGGAGGTAGTTACGGAAAAATACTTGTGTAATTTCCTGTGTGCATCTTTACTATTTAGATGGAACACTGTTGACATCTATTTTGCAAAAATACCCATTCTATTTGGTGATCACTTTGAGAGTGTGCTCTCACAAGCTGGATGTCTTTGTTCTGACATGTTAATGCCTAGTATCTGCGAATTGGACTATACTGGAGATAGGAGCTGACATATCGTGTGTGTCTGTGTAATGGGAACCACAACTGTTCCTTGAGGCAGGATACTGTTCAGGGATCCCCATCAATTTGCTTCTCCACTCAGAAAAATCGCCGATCAGAGAGCATGTTGCTGAATCAATTTACTAGTTTCTAACGTGGAAATACATCGACGGTTTACGATATTACTGAAAAAAGTGACTGAATGATTCGTAGGAATTCAGATTTCACTGCGGTAATAATGATTATAAGTTTTCGCCGTTTTTCTAAATGACTTCAGGCTAATATTGGTGTGCCTTATCTAGTAGTTTGCCTTTTATGGCCTCCGTGGCAACGAAAACTGGAATACTGACGTTCTGTTGCACGCAATTGACAGAGCAGGGAAGACAGTTACTGTGCTTTCGCATCGTGCAGCGTACCCACATATTCGATTCGCAACTTGCAAGTGATCCTTTGTGCTGTATCCACTTCTAAAGCCAGGTTGTTCATTTGCCCTCGAATAAAATATAAGGTTTCATGTATGTGGTCGTGAGAAGTTCAGTGACTTACAAATTACGGAGAGGGGCTGATGTAGTAGTAGGTGATTGTAGAGGTAGTAGTAGTAGTTTTATTTATCCTTATTTCTCATTTACATGGATATTGGACGTTTCTTGGTATAACAATTTAAGAAACAATAATAAAGCAATTCACATTTACAGACTCACAGGTCTAGAATGACAAGGATGGCACAGGTAGTCGGCCATGGTCTTTTAGTAGGAAACATCCCAGCATTTGCTTGAAATAATTTAGGCAAACCACGGAAAACCTAAGTGACGATGGCTCGATGAAGATAAGAAAAAAAATTGTTCAAATGGCTCCGAGCACTATGGGACTTAACATCTGAGGTCATCAGTCCCCTAGAACTTAAAACTACTTAAGCCTAACTACATCTACATACATACTCCGCAATCCACCATACGGTGCGTGGCGAAGGGTACCTCGTACCACAACTGCCATCTTCTCTCCCTGTTCCACTCCCAAACAGAACGAGGGAAAAATGACTGCCTATATGCCTCTGTACGGGCCCTAATCTCTCTAATCTTATCTTTGTGGTCTTTCCGCGAAATGTAAGTTGGCGGCAATAAAATTGTACTGCAGTCAGCCTCAAATGCTGGTTCTCTAAATTTCCTCAGTAGCGATTCACGAAAAGAACGCCTCATTTCCTCTAGAGACTCCCACCCGAGTTCCTGAAGCATTTCCGTAACACTCGCGTGATGATCAAACCTACCAGTAACAAATCCAGCAGCCCGCCTCTGAATTGTTTCTATGTCCTCCCTCAATCCAACCTGATAGGGATCCCAAACGCTCGAGCAGTACTCGAGAATAGATCGTATTAGTGTTTTATAAGCGGTCTCCTTTACAGATGAACCACATCTTCCCAAAATTCTACCAATGAACCGAAGACGACTATCCGCCTTCCCCACAACTGCCATTACAACATGCTTGTCCCACTTCATATCGCTCTGCAATGTTACGCCCAAATATTTAATCGACGTGACTGTGTCAAGCGCTACATTACTATGGAGTATTCAAACATTACAGGATTCTTTTTCCTATTCATCTGTATTAATTTACGTTTATCTATATTTAGAGTTAGCTGCCGTACTTTACACCAATCACAAATCCTGTCCAAGTCATCTTGTGTCGTCCTACAGTCACTCAACGACGACACCTTCCCGTACATCACATCATCATCAGCAAACAGCCGCACATTGCTATCCACCCTATCCAAAAGATCATTTATGTAGATATAAAACAACAGCGGACCTACCACACTTCCTTGGGGCATTCTAGATGATACCCTCACCTCCGATGAACACTCACCGTCGAGGACAACGTACTGGGTTCTATTACTTAAGAAGTCTTCGAGCCACTCAAATATTTGGAAACCAATCCCATATGCTCGTACCTTAAGAGTCTGCAGTGTGGCACAGTCAAACGCTTTCCGGAAGTCAAGGAATATGGCATCCGTCTGATACCATAACCTAAGGACATCACACACATCCATGCCCGAGGCAGGATTCGAACCTGCGACCGTAGCAGTCGCGCGGTTCCGGACTGAAGCGCCTAGAACCACTCGGCCAACGCGGCCGGCCTGATGAAGATAAGAGAGCACTCTGTTTGTAACAATGCTACCTCATTCGGTTCTGATCTCAGGGCCACTCTTTGCCTGTTTGGTTGCCTGAAAAACTGATTCAGCATCCCTCTATAATAAATCAGATATTGAGCTCAGAAAGATGATACGGTGTTCGTGTTATATGAGGGGAGTTCAGAAGATATGGTACGAAACAGCACTATGGGCATAAGTGAAGTCTTTAGTCAAAAGTTACCACCAGAGGCCTGAGCATAACTATCCCATTATTTCTCGAGCCGGATTCCCTGTTCCCGAAATTTCTGTGGCTGTGACAGGAACCAGTTCTCTAGTGTGTCCTTCAGTTCGTCGTGCGAGTTGAAGCACTTACCTTTCAGATGTTGTTTAAGTGGCCCAACACATGGAAGTCGCAGGGCGACATTTCCCGACTGTTGGACGGATGTTCTAGCTGCTCCCATTTGAATTGGGCCCGTACCACTTTTTGTGACTTTGGAGACGTGGGGACGCGCATTACCGTGCAGCAGCAGCACTCCCTCCGCGAGCAGCCCAGGCCATTATCTCCTGATGGACTTCCGTAGGGTACCTGTCAGTGAGGACTGAGAGGTGTGCTGGCAGCCAACGTTCCGGCTCCGTGGGCCCGGTGTGTAGGCGCCTTTACGGAAGTGCTCGACGAACTCCAGTGACAGGTGCTACACGGAGGGGTTTACGTGCTGTTGCTATTTCGAGAGCATTCTTTTGAAGAAGAGTCGGGCAACGTATGATTTCCTCCTGCATACACCTCGCGACATGATCTCCACGAAAAACTCAGAGAAATTAGATGAAATATGGAGCTTTATCGAAATCATTCTTGCAACATTCCATTCGTGATTGGAACAGAAAAGGGGGAAAAAATAGTGGTACCAGAAGTGCCCTCCGCCACAAACCGTAAGGTGGCTCGGGGACTATACATGCAGAAGTCGAAGACTGCCTTGTGAAAGATACGTTTCGTTATTGAAAAAGAGTATTTATGCTACGATTAATGATGGATGGGATTTAGTAGATCACTGTCAACATAGTTTAGGTTACCTGCCCTATGTCCAGTAGTAACAAGTAATGGTATTTTACGCAATTAACGACTAAAGAAATTATGATAGCTTGTGGAGCCGATTTGCAAGTTGAATGAAGGTCAGGGACGTAACACTATAAACAGGAGCACCGTAGTAAAGCACTGTGATGTTCATATAACAGATCCAGTTTCGGGTTATGACGCGTTTCCTCAGTTTCGATTGAGTACTTTCCGCCACGTGTGTGAATGAGTGGGTGCTGCGCGCGCGCACGCACACACGCGCGCACACACACACACACACACACACACACACACACACACACGAGAGAGACAGAGAGAGAGAGGGGGTGGGGGCGAGAGAGAGCGTCTCGCAGAAAGGACAGAGACAATAATGGCCACACCGATCGGGCCAGCGTGTGTTTGTTTAACATTTTCTGGTCTATTATATTCTGAATGATTAAGGGCGCTATTTCAGTGCTAGGATTATGTAATTTTTCTTATTTTGTGTCCTCCGTTCATACGGAGACGCGTCCTACTTTCCTTGATTTATTTTCAGCCTTATTGCCCGTGAGGATCGTTTTGGACGACGTCCAGATTTTAATAAATCGATGTGGGGCTAAGTCGTGCTCTGGTAACACGTTTCACAACCTAAACAAACTGAAGTTTTTAGTATTAGCTACACGAAATTATGAAGCAGCTGGGAACATGGTCTGTCTTCTTTCTCTACATGTGCGATTGTTGCTATTGCTTTGTAAAATTTTAAAAAAGGGCAGTCCTCTCAGTTCCGCGGATTCAAAGAGTTCAGATTTATTCAACTTGCAATTTAATGCATTTCATTTGACGCTGGTTAGCGTTGTCAGCCGTTACGCAATAATAAGTCGCCATTGTCTTGTCTGTGTCGGCTCATTCTTCCTTTGAAGCTAATGGATCGAACCGCGTCGTTTCTTGTTATTACTCATACGATCCATCGTGCGTAATAGCACATACGTACAGAAAAGAATCGTTAAAATGGTGTGCGCAGGCGACATTTAGAACTGTTGAGCACTTATTTAAGGATGGATAAGTAACTAAAATGAACATACAGTTTCTTAATTAATACATTTAGGTTCGTTTGAAGAGCGAAGCAGTCAGACAGAAATACTTTCTTCTAAACCCCCCGCCCACCCCCCCCCCCCCCCACCCCACCCCCAGTCGCGCAGAAAAATTGACTCGCAGTGCGAAAGTGCTCAACATTTGAAAATTCTCTGTCTTAATTAAGCTCTTCCGAAGATCGACATACATTTGTTATGATGTGCTAACAAATCGTTGGACTTGAGTAAATTTCGTTTCACTATTTACCTTGGTCGTAGACCGAACATTAGAAAATTCACCCTTTCTTTCTTCACAATGACAGTTTTAGGGAAGGGACAGAATTAATAGAGTTAGATTTTCTACAATTGTCTTGGAACACAAGAAAGCATAGGTAATCTTATCTGTGAACCATTCGCCAAGGAAGCCTGATGCAGGATTATAGAAAACACACAATTTACGTAAGAAGACTCAAGAAATGCCATTGTTACTCTTATTTTTCGTGCAAATGTACACCAGACAACTAGCTGTTTGCTTTCTGTGGTGATTGGCACCCAGTGACGTTTTTTACTTGTAGTGAACGTATTGGAATGCCGACAGAGCACCGCAGTACTCGTGAAATACGGATTTACGTTTGCTTTCGAATTGATCTCATCATCAGACGTAATTGGACATTTATTGACAGGCAGAATGCAGCAAGATATTTAGGGCAGAAAGTAATTCACAAACGTGTGAATACTATCGAGTGCGCCTCATAGAAGGATGGCGAAAAAACTCATGATGCGAGTGGTTTCCGTCCACTAGCGAACATATATTTGAATGCCGGCGTTATTATGTTAGGCAACTGAAAATGTACGATTGCCCCGTCACATCTCGACACTAGTTTAGTCCCTTGCTAACGTTGCCTGACTAAATGTGGAAAAATATGAAGTTACCATTTCTACTACAATAGCCTAGTCAACGAGGACCAAAAAAGGTGGACTAAAGGGAAAAATCGTGTAGTCGCAATTTTTGCACAGTGCTTGGAGGGAATGTAATGAATAACATACTAAAAATCGTGACCAGAGCGAGTGGGTGGCGTTTAAAGGCCACCTTTATGTTTTTCTAAAATAACTGAAAAACCGCGCCTCCTAGCGATAATGTTTCTCCAGGACTAACACTTTCTGCGTTGCAGAGGATGGAAAATTCACAATTAATAAAAATTAAAAATATTGTTGTAACCACTTAAAATTAATGTTTATCTTTAAATGAATGGTTTAAAAATAAAAATTAACTGTGTGTACCACGTCTAAGAGCAGTAGATTAAAATAAAAGACTAGTCTATAACTTTTTTGCTGACATGCCCGAGGACCCAACGGGAGCACAGTTTCCTAAAGTTCAGGTGTTCAGAAACAATGTTGTAAAGCACTGATTTCGACACGTCAGGAAATTCGTTTGAGAGACCTGCTATTGTGAAGCGCCTGTTCTCACGAATCCTCGCTTCAACTGAAGCCACCAAATCGTCTCCAATCAAAGAAGGGCGACCGGAGCGGTCCTCATCGTGGATGTTGTCACGGCCTTCTTTGAACTCTCGTACCCACTTACGCACTTTGCTTTCACTCATAACAGTATCACTTCGCAAATCCGTCGATGAATTTCTGCAGCAGACAGGTTCCTTGCTGACAAAAACCGTATCACTGAGCGAACCTCACACCCGGCGGGCGAGTTGATAGTCTTAAACATTTTGAAAGCACAGAACAGGACCGTACAGATTAGCTACAGGGCTGAAAGGGAGCAGAGTTGTTCCCGAGGCATGCCGGTACACGACGCACGCGCTCGTTGCGCTATGCGCGCGAACTACTAGTGTCTACAACAAAACGGACCTTACTTAAAAAACACGGCTCGTACATTTCTGAGCCTCTCGGTACTGGCTGAACGTTACGTCCTTGTGAAATACTAACACCACCATTGTTTTACAAAGTATATATTAATTTACAAAAAAAAAAAACTGTCTGCCAAGAATTTTGTTTCTTTTGTTGGTCTGCCGAAATGCATTTGCTGTTGTGTACAGATCGGTGTAACGTATTCATGTCCAGCTGGAAATAGTAATTCACTCTTTCATTTCCCCTCTCACTACAATACTCAAACCTGTTCCAGTACGATCTCACTCCATGCATGCCCCAAGTGAAAAATAATTAATAGTCTTCGGTTGTTCTGTGAATGTGTTCTCTACGTTCGGTTTTGCTTATGCATTATTTTCCATCCGTGTTTTGCGAAGCGACGACGGTGGTTCGTAATGGTAGTGACGTGGTTTCTGAAATGGAAGTTGAGGATAACTTTTTTGCGTCCACTTCTATTTCAGGAAAGCAGCGACACACATTCCAGGATGCGGCGCAGTTTCCGTCGATCGTAGGAACGTGTTTGCTTTTGTCGTGGGTTTTTATATGTTGCTCCGGCGAACGCGCAGGTCACCACTTGTATGCGGGCCAGATTCACCTTGCAGAAGAACGACTGATTTGACGGCTTTCAGCCGCGGAGAATCGGGGTTGTGCAAGCTCCGCGTGCTAAAGCAAACACACACGCGGCAGCTGCTAAAAGTAGACCCGGGACCTACTGCTCACTAGGTCGCAGCGGCCACCTCGCCATAGGCGCCAGGCGTTCGCCTGGCTGCTGACGTTCGCGGAAGACCGACATAATTTCGGAACTGCACTAAATTGTCATGAAGGAAGAAAAGTAAATAGAGTCGGCTCGCAAATGTTTGAATCTTACCGAAATTGTGATCATTTTTCTGCCTCATCATGGGATAAGTTTTAAAAAAGTTTAATTTTTCTTATATTCTGCACATCATTCGCATTCAAAATTTCTTTATTTACTTTTGCTTTTTTCTCTCCTCCTCAATCTAGTAATACCGTAAGTTTTTTCGTTTACATCTGAAAATCCTTGAAATTTTATTTCTAATTTATAAACATAATTTTGTTTTACATGTTGTCTTCCTTCTACTCATTTGTTATATTCTTAAGTATATCTTTGATCTTACTATTGCTCTTTTACCCCTGTAAGCGTGATTGACAATTTGACTATAAAGTTTTTCAGTCAATGCTCACGTAATTTGTTTAATGGCTGTGCTGGTCATTATCAGTAGCCTGTGGATATGGCCAATGGATGAGTCAAAGGATTTGCGAGTCAACATCCTCCTGAGGCTCCCACTAAAGGAAGTGACAGAAAACAATTTGTGTGAGCACTGGCTGAAGTAAACTTTATAGTTACTTGTAAAGTGCTCGCTGCTAGTAATATGGCAAATATAAACAAGAAAATTCGTTTGTCCAGTCTACTCTTGCCCATTCCCATTACGTGGCTAATGAAACTAGCTCACCTTATAGTATCGAAAGATCTTTTCGCTATCTTTATTCTTGTTGACGCCTTCTTCTTTGTGGTCTAACTCCCCTTTCTCTGTTCTCACTAGTCAGAATATTTTCTTTAAAATCTTCTGTAATTCTTTTCTGTTTCTCCTGATGTAATTGAGAACATACCGTAACCAGGATCAAGACTTGCTGGTTTGACCACTGTACGGAGAGATTATATTTGTTGCACGTATCTTGGACTCTGTTGGTATACCACTTCAGTTATGCCGCTCTTTATTGGCTTCTTAGCTATATTCATTATTAATTATCTCAAGTTGAATTTCCTTAGAGCCTTCTTTAATTTTACGTATCCACTTACTGTTACTAAAATTAAATATATATAATGCTGTGAGCAAGGACCAAAGAATAAACACACGTTAATTCCAACCACCGTCTGACGTAATATAGTCCCTATCCTAAAGTTTCTCACTGGCGCAAAGTCAAAAGCAAAATTCGTGAGAGAGAGAGATGTATCTGAGTTCCCTGTTCGGACACGAGTAAGACAAGAGATTGACTACTCTCCATTTCTCTTCACTTGTTTTGTGGAGGGAATAACGTTATTGTTACTTAAACAACAGAAACATGACACGTACACCTGACCGAGCTTACAAATAACAGTGATAATCGCTGACATACACTTTTGCCAAGAAGATAGTTCTTAGATATGCAGGTAACAAAATGAGGCACGATAATAATGTGTACACTAGGAGATAGCCTGTTGACGTTGTAAAACGTGATATTTGATACAATGTGGGATGTCCCTGCACGGATGTAATATACACTGCCTGACAAAAAAACTGCCATAAAACAGTTATATCTTCTCTTGAAGTAAGCTGGCCCAAAGTACTTGGAACTGGGCCTTGATATCCTGGATACTACCATTGGGTCGGAGTTGATGTCCGAGTTCCGTACCACATATGTTTTATCGGGAACAAATCTGAAAATGCTGCAGGCCACGGGTGTACCTCAACATCGCACGCACAGTTCCGGAGCACGTGCCACGTGTGGGTGAGCACTGTCCTGCTGAAAAATGGCACCACGATACTGTCGCATGAGAGGTAAAACATAAGGTCGCATAGTGTCCGTTACGTACTTTTGTGCCGTCAGAGATCTCTGAGTGACTACCAGCCGTGACCTGAAGACATAACCAATGTCCTCCTCTCTAGATGACACCAGAGTAACACTACTGCTCCGCTTCAAAACATTGAAAGAATGGGACGTGTTCTCAGGCCAGCGCCGTACTCGCCGACGATGGTCATCGGGGATTGTGAAGAACCGCGATTCGTCGCTTAATACAATGCGATGCCATTCATCAACAGTCCCTGCTCCCCAGTCACAGCATCAGTCCAGACGCAGCCGTTTTTGTTGTGCTTTTACCGGCGTCCTACGAATGGGGCGTCAGTTCTCTAGTCTGGCTGCTGCTAGTCCCCGATCAATGATGCCTCACAAATCTGGATATTGCACGAGTCGACGATCCGGCCAAATGGAGACCCAGAATGACGCCTCTTTCAAACTCTTCCAGCTGGTGATGGTGTGGCATATCGGTGTCCTCCACAGTGATCACTAAACGTCTGACGTTGTTTACGGCCCTTATATACCCTACCAGGCCTGATAACAACAGTACACACTAACAACATTCATGCACTCGAGTCGCCGTTCTACCTGTCAAAGAGGACTGCAGTTCTAATCGTTTGCGTACCCGCCAGTGGTATGTGCAGTCTTGAAGTTTCACTGAAATCTTACCATGTCCACTGAGTGTTTCACATTTTTGTCAGGCAGTATAGATCGTCAGTGTGGGGTGTGCGTGTGACACCCTCGCTTGATAATATCGGATACGCAATGGCTACTGGCAGTGTGGATTAGGCCACCCAACATGGGTTGAAATAATTCCTGTCGCCTCTCGACAAACGCCCTGTAGAGGTAAACTGTTGTCCGTGGTGGGTTTTACAGCTAGTGCCACACTTGGTGATTTTCTCCGATCATATTCGCGGTTGAAATGGTCATCGAAGGGTGCCACATTTGAAACAATTGTAATCACGGTGTATGAAGTCGCGCCAAAATAAAAACTCGGTGTCATTCTTGTGACAAAAATCTGTAGCTTCTGCAGTTGTGTTGCAGCCTTCCTTACACACACACCGTGGAAGATGAGTTGTCATTCTAAAATATTTAGCTGGAGGAGCATTACAATGTGTTGTTCGTCCTCGAAGATGACGTAGTACCCTACGGAAACCGTGGGTTTATCCAATTATTCTGAACCGTCCAATTGAAGAAAAGAATGTGTCGTTACACAAGTAACTTAAGGACTATTTCGAGAAATTATTTTGTTTCTGCCGTTTGGGTATAACATCTCTCGACTTACAGTTGTCGAATATTGAAACCCAGTTATGTGATTGTGTTGGTTCAGAAGAAAAACTTGCAGTAACAATGAGCTAAGTTTTGCTATTAAAGCCGGCCGATGTGGCCGAGCGGTTCTAGGCGCTTCAGTCTGGAACTGCGCTACCGCTACGGTCGCAGGTTCGAATCCTGCTTCGGGCATGGATGTGTGTGATGTCCTTAGGTTTAAGTAGTTCTAAGTTCTAGGGGACTGATGACCTCAGATGTTAAGTCCCATAGTGCTCAGAGCCATTTGAATTTGCTATTAAATCGAGTAAATAATTATGAAAATAAACGTTTTATTACAAGGTCCTGTTGATTGCTTAATCACTTCTAATATTCTTAGAATGGCAACCGCTGTACTATTTTCAGACATTACGACACACGGAAGAAACAGAGTACACCAAACCTCCTAGTTACCGCGCGACTGGCAGTAAAAAGCAGCCTAGTGTGGCAACGACACCAAGGAAGTTGCCCCATAAGAGAACAATGCTGCTTCGGTGTTGGCCACTTCCACAATATTGACATGGTTATAACGTTTCCAATTGGTACGCCACATGAACAGACGCTTTAATAAGTCCCCAGACCCGTCCACTATTTTTGTGTCGACTGACGGTGGGAAGTACACCACATCCCCTGACACAGACATTACATTTATGTGACTGGAATGCCCCTGGCAGGAGGATGAGCGCACAGAGCACCCTCCCGAAACCGTAGATACACGAGCTCCTTTACGACGGCAAGTGCTGTGCTGGTGAGTGGCGTTTGAGCGTCCTGGCTCTCGATTGCAGTGACTAGTCGACCTTGCCCACATCACCATCGAATGTTTCCTCCCTCCTGGCACCTTCTAAGCAGCCACGACCTGACGCGAAGGACGATATGAAACTCCTAGTCAACTACAAAAGTAAACCTACGATCCAGCCGTGCGTAATGTCATCCAAATGTGGTAACTGGACCATCTCGTTAAACTTGAGATGTTTCTGTCCGGTTCCGTCATAGATACGTCCACTCATTGTTGAAACGTTTTCGTTATCCTCGAAGATCCCTACGCTTTCGAACATAAATGCAGCTGATTCGAGTCTTGATAGTAGTAGAACTTGGTCAATTCAATTTAGAAATCTGATCATGTAGAACTAGCAAGTTTCATGGATCATTTGTACAATTAATTGTAATGATGTGTAACGAATTTCATACTCATATTATCCATAAATGTGTAAATATGGTTACATGTTGCCCATTTAAAGTCCTTTTTTATGTCCAGATGTGAATTAGAAATTCCTGCCCACCCTCTTTTATATGTTATATAAACAGAAATGTTTTTATAGAATGAAGCAGTTGTCAAGGAGAAACTTCATCTTGTTTTCAAACTTAACTTTGGTATCTGTCAGAAATTTTATGTCATTGGGTATGTGATAAGAAATTTGTGGTAGTAGCATTATGCGCTCTTTTTGCTGAAGATAACCTTAACGTGAAACAGTGAATGCTATTTTTTCTTCTCGTGTTGTAATTATGTATGTCATTGTTCTTTTTGAACTGTAGTGGATTATTTACAGCAAACTTCATGAGGAAATACGTATATTGTAAATAAATACTGTAATTCCTAATTTATGAAACATATGTCTGCAAGATGATCGTGGGTAAGCGCCACACATTGCTTTTACTGTGTGTTTTTTAGCAATGAAAACATTGTTTCTTACAGATGAGTTACCCTAAAATATTATTCCATACGACGTTTTTTACTGATTTTTAAATCTACAAGATATGCAATTATTCTAAGCCGAAATTGGGAGATCTGGACTGCTTTAGCAGTTCTAAATGTGTTTTTTCCAGTTCGAATCCCATCAATAAGACACCCAAAAATTTTTAAGTTTCCACCCTAGTTTTTATTTCCTCACCATCTACTAGAATCATCACAGGTAAACCTCCGATTCTTTAAAAAATCAAGCTCCCGTGTGTACAACAGCGTCAAAAGTCTCATTAATTTGCAGATTTGTTAATGTGTTAAATATTACAAGTGTCACTAGCATTGTAATCATTACAAACATACATACAACAACAGATAAAATGGCAAGCAATGTTCTCAAAAATGGTCTTCGGCATGTAAGCGAGAAAAAAAATTGGAAAACGTTTGAAATTGTTCTTAAAGCTAGTTGGAAGTCTCTAAATTTTCTCATTATGAAACACTGGACGAATATAGCTTAGGTAATTTGCGCTCCATTTTAAGCAAAATCAAGTTTTTCATGCGTCTGAATGTTAATGACGTCATATCTCCTGACGTGTGTCGTACAGTGGTGTAATTTTGCAGGTACATTCAATGATGTATGTAGATACTGCCTGCAAAGTGTGTTACGAATAGCTTTAGCAGTGAAGAAGTGACAGATTAGAACTTCATCCCCCCGATTCTGAAGTTTGACTGAAGAACAGCGAAAATGCCGTAGTAACCGGTAAACTTCTTTCTTTCATCATTTTGTGGGGAGGGGGTCAGCGAGAAAGTGTTTCGTAAAGGTTCCAGATTATATATAAGGTTTGTTGAAAGTCGCTAAGTACTCTACATTATAAAATACTGGATGAATAAAACCCGGGTATGTGCACACCATCAGTTACACTTCCTCAAAGTCAAACACACAGTTTTTCAGGTTACCTTCCATTAGGAAAGTGGGTGCACTCAGCGACTGCCATGTGAATTACAAACTATAGAGCGCAGCAGTCAGTTCTAGCTGAAATAATTGTCTTATTCTGTCAAACGTTTGATATAAAATTATAGCGCTTAATTAGTAGATTATTACATCATTTTAAATATGACCAGTAATTACTTGAAATATTGAAAAATGAATTGGCAACCTGCAACTGGAACAGGGTTCCGGGATTATCTTTTAGTAATGTAGATTGATATAATAGCTCTAGATGTGCAGAACTGAACATGTTGTCTCGATTTGAAATTGAGAGAGACCATTTGCCGAAGACCATTGCTTGCCATTTTATCTGTTGTTGTTGTATGTATGTTTGTAATGATTACAATGCTAGTGACACTTGCAAAAAGAACTAATTCTTTATGTATGTAATGTATGTATGTAACTCCAATTTTGTATTGGTATTATGATCAGCAACTCATTGTGTTCGTAATTTATTAATTAAGGTTTCCATCAGTTTTCTGAAGATTTTCATTCATTCGCAAACTTTTACCTACGTTAGAAGCTACACTGTTACTAACAAAACATGAAATACAAAATGCTTAGTTACACTGATAATTTTCGAGCAATCTGCGTGCACAGATTAGAGCAGTGCAGTAAATCTTTTATGACCTACGTGCATTAGTGATGTTCAATTGTTCATAATAGATGCGTTGTACTCCAGTTCGATTAACACATGTTATTTGTCTGTGTTGTGATTGTATTGGTACATTCAAAATCCGACAGACATCTTTAGTTGTTTATACATTCAAATTTGACTGGTGCCTTCAGTGTCTTTTCATATGTCAATGTGCGCTCTCCCTCCCTCCCCCCCTCCCTCCCACTCCCCCTCCCTCCGCCGCCCCTTCCCCCTCCCGAGTTCATAGTGTTAAATACACAGATGCTGTATTGAGAAATGTCTTAGTCATTGTCGTATTACTGTTATGCTTGGTCATCAGCTAACTGATTTACTGGATCATAAACCATTTTTAAAAAGTAGAAAAAAATTTATTTAAATTTGAAGTGCTTGAGACCTTAAAAGTTAAGCACGATGACGGAATAAATTCGGTAAGACATTAATAGTTTGCCCAAATAAGCGGAGTTACCACCTCAACAGATATCCAGGAACTCAAAAGATAGTGGCGTCATAGGTGCGTAGATTCGTCATGCGCTGCCTCGTGCAGAAAAATGCGTTACTACGTTCTTCCTACAAGAGGACAAAATGTGCAAAGTAAGAATTGAACGGTGACGGTGACGTCATCGGCAGGAGGAACATTGCAAAAAATGTTCAAATGTGTGTGAAATCTTATGGGACTCAACTGCTAAGGTCATCAGTCCCTAAGTTACACACTACTTATCCTAAATTATCCTAAGGACAAACACACACACCCATGCCCGAGGGAGGACTCGAACCTCCGCCGGGACCAGCCGCACGAGGAACATTGCATGTCACGGTAATTGTTGACCGCTGGTGGCAACGAAAGGGATGTCTAGACTCGCAAGACTTGGTAATCACATTGCAATCATCGTAACATTTATG
This sequence comes from Schistocerca piceifrons, assembly GCF_021461385.2. Taxonomy (NCBI): domain Eukaryota; kingdom Metazoa; phylum Arthropoda; class Insecta; order Orthoptera; family Acrididae; genus Schistocerca; species Schistocerca piceifrons. The sequence goes on from NC_060145.1 coordinate 19,180,964, forward strand.
TGAACTTTCACAGGAAAAGCACCGATAAATCAAGACCAAAACCCTATCCATACCAATAGGTGCGTAGGGTCTTAGGAGTGCGCGCATCTGACACTTCAGCACATTTTCGTCGGCATGGGTGGAAGTTCCTCCTCTTTGCATGACACCTGTGTTACATTTTTACGTAACTATGTGAGTACACATTCTTGCAGAAGGTGAAGCGACGTAACTGTTCCGTAAGAACGATACAGTCAGTGGACCATTCCCAATTATGTGTTGGTAAAGGTTTCTATCTTATAAGCCCATCGATGAATTTCTAACTTTTTGAGATTGCTGTTGGTAATGGCGCGTCTGAGTTCACACACTGGAGACAGTGAATACATTTTAACGTCTTAAACATCAGTTATACTTTCAATTATGGCAGTAATTCAGAAAGCATTACCTGATGTAAAGCAGTTGAAGTAAAACGCTTTTCAAGAACACATGTGTGGAGTTGGTGAACCACGTTAGTACACCGTTTCCGGGATTCTCGGAACTACCGGCTTACATCGAATCCTCCCAGCGGATTGAGGAAGAGGGCCAGTGTGACGGCCAGTCAGGCTGTGGGTTTTAGGGGGTTTCCCATGTCCTGCCGGGTGAACAGGCCGACCGGGCTGCAAGTCGTGTCCCGCCTGTTACGCGATTCGCAAAGGCATTCACACACTTTAAGATGGGAGAACATCAGTCGCATACAGACGGGGTAGACGAATTCCGTCGGGGAGGAGGAGGGGTGGCAACAGGAAGGGCATCCGGCCACACACTGCCACTAACATTACCAAATCCCACCGAGCGAGGTGGCGCAGTGGTCAGCACACTGGACTCGCATTCGGGAGGACGACGGTTCAATCCCGCGTCCGGCCGTCCTGGTTTAGGTTTTCCGTGATTTCCCTAGATCACTTCAGGCAAATGCCGGGATGGTTCCTTTGAAAGGGCACGGCCAATTTCCTTCCCCATCCTTTCCTAAACCGAGCTTGTGCTCCGTCTCTAATGACCTCGTTGTCGACGGGACGTTAAACACTAATTTCCTCCCCTCCTCCTCCCCTTACCAAATCCAGACTAACCTGCCGGCCCTGTGAAGACACGGGGTAAGGCCAGGAAAAAGATGAAAATGAAAAACTTTTCACTTTATATTATTTAACACAGCGTCATCATATTTGTTTCACATTCACTGAATATTTTAGTTTAAAGGCGTTAATTCCATTCATTGTTTACTGGTGGAGAATAAATTATCACGAAAATGAACTACTCCTGTAGAAATGGAGTTGAACGATCTGATGGACAAATTATTTATTTTGGTACATCGTCATAGAATATGGTTGTTGAATTTGTCAGGTGAAATTACAGCCTCAAACGCAGTGATATTTTTCAACCCAACTCAAGTGAAGGGCTAATAATGGAGCACTTCACGCATTTGTAAGTACACTGACCACAGTTGTTTCATAGAGCACAAAATTTGCTCCGCTAGTAAGTTTTCGTTTTTTTTAGCAGGGTGGCGACTTTAGTCTGCAAAATCTGGAACATAGGGAATTATCAGTGAGTTCCGAAACACTCTGGGAATTATGAGGGACTCTAAAGGGAGTACAGCTGTTTGTTTTAGAACAAATGCTCAGAAATATTGTGCTAAAAATCACTGCGAGATTCTGTTCCGAAAACAATCGGTTGTGGAGTCGAAAATTCAAGGAGGTCATCGAATTGCTGTTACGTTTACTGCTGGACAGCCGCTACTTCGGGCCCGCTGACGACTCAGGAGGGTCTCAATTATTGTCGGTGGGGTCTTCGGTTTCAGATCGCTTTCCCTTCGCAAGAGTTTGAGGGACAGAAAGTGTAGCTTGCGAATGTCATTAGCACAGAAACAGAGCTGGATTTTCTTAATTTTATAAAATATGCATGAGGAGCTATTTTTATAGAGCAGCGTTGAATGTCCAGGAATCATTTTACTAATTTCGGTACAAGTAGTTATTCGCCGACATTCTTCCAGTGTCATACGCCAGATCAGAAATGATCCTAGTGTCAAAACCGTCAGATTTGAATCATGATAACGCGTCTTTGCTATCAACGTATATTGATATTATGTTGGCCGGCCGCTGTGGCCGAGCGGTTCTAGGCACCTCAGTCCGGAACCGCGCTGCTGCTACGGTCGCAGGTTCGAATCCTTCCTCGGGCATGAATGTGTGTGATGTCCTTAGGTTAGTTAGGTTTAAGTAGTTCTAAGTTCTAGGGGACTGATGACCTCAGATGTTAATTCTGATAGTGCTTGGAGCCATTTGAACCATTTTATATTATGTTGCAGTAGCTGTGTTACAAAGTAATACGACTGAATATTATTTCTCGAACAACAAAAATCATAAATTTCGTACATAGTTTGTTTTCAGTCGTAGCTGAACTTGGAATAAAAATTTAATTGGTGATGGGGCAACCCAAAAATTTGCGGCCTTGAAAACTAGAAAAGAAAAACTTGCTTTCACATACAACAAAAACTGATTCCGGGAGAAATGAAATTTCAGCCTAGAAATCTTTTATTGAAGCGAAGTCACCGCCCTTTTTAAACACACGTGCTGTAAATGTTTAGCACAAAAGAACGTCTGTTGCTGGAAATAAATTTTAGTTTGTTGGTTTTGTTATATTGGGTAATCTGGAGTAAATGTTGCAACTGTTAAAACCATAGAAATACGAGATAGGTGTTAGGTACTTACTTGGCATGGGTGGTGGTGGCATGGGCGGTGGTGGTGCCGGCGGTTTCAGTTGCACCATAATTGGAGGCGTCGGTGGAGCCTTCTTTGTCGGTGAGTCCATCTTCGTCTCCACTTTCCTGAGATTGGGCTGTTCCCACGGTACTTTGGGTTTCGGCGGGGGTTCTCTATTTATTTCGAGGGTAAGCTTCTCGCGCGGCTTGGGCGCCGGAGGCTCTTCCTTTTGCACCTGTACCGTCCTCTCCCTGGGTTTGGGCTCCTCTCTGTTGTTAATGGGAAGTGAAGTCCGTTCTCTCGGCTTGGGCTCCTCCTTCGCTACCGGCCTGAGGTCGTCTCGCGCCGTGGCGACGCTAGAAGGCCCGTTCTCCTCCCTCGGAGGGGCAGAGCGCTGTCGCGATTCGAGCTGTATGGGGCGCACCCGTGGCTCCTGGCCAATGGAGTCCTGCCGCTGGAGCCTGCTGAGGCGCGGCACGTGCTCCAGCTGCTCCTTGGCGAGGCGCAGCTGCTCCTTGGTGGACGCCGCCGCGTTGATCACGTCCTGCCGCAGCCTCTGCTCCGGCGTCGAGACCTTCCTGGTGGGAGGCCCCGGCGGAGCGGAGGCCTGCTCGGGCGTCGACGTCTTTCTCGGCGGGCCCGGCGGTTGGGGCGTCGCCGTCGTCGTTGTCGTCGCCACGGTGCTTGCCGGCCGAGTAGGCGACAGACCGTTCTCTCGCGGCTGCGATGGAATGATGGTTATCTTGCTCTGCTTGCGCACAGGGCTTTGCTGTGGCTGCTGTTGCTGCTGCGGCTGTCCAGTCGGTGGAGTCTGTTGCTGCGTCTTGTTCTGCAGCGGCTGCTGCTGCACCTTGTTCGGAACTGGTTGCGGTTGCGATTGTGGTTGCTGTTGCTGCACCTTGTTCTGGGCTGGCTGTGGCGGTTGATTCTGCTGGGCCTTGTTCTGGACTGGCTGTGGTGGTTGATGTTGTTGAGCCCTGTTCTGGGCTGGCTGCGGTGGTTGATGTTGTTGAGCCCTGTTCTGGGCTGTCTGCGGTGGTTGATGTTGTTGAGCCTTGTTCTGGGCAGGTTGTGGTGGTTGATGTTGTTGAGCCTTGTTCTGGGCAGGTTGTGGTGGTTGATGCTGCTGTTGTTGTGCCTTGTTCTGGACTGGTTGTGCCGGCTGATGCTGCTGGGCCTTGTTCTGGGGTGGTTGTTGCTGCTGTATCTTATTCTGGACTGGTTGCTGCTGTTGTTGCTGCTGCTGCTGCTGCGGCGGCTGGGTAGTTCTGTTCTGGGCTTGCAGTATTTGCGGCTGCGGTTGAGGCTGCCGCGGCGAGGTGTGTTGCGGCTGTGGCGTCGGCCTCGGTTCCTCCCTGTTGGACGCCGGAAGTGAAGTCCTGTCCCTGGGCCGGGGCTCCTCCCTCGTTATAGGGACGACTTTCTCCTTGGGCCTCGGCTCCTCCCTCACGATGGGCACCGTCCTCTCCTTGGGCGGCTGCTGCTGCTGCTGCGGTGGCGGCTGCTTGGCAGTGGCAGGTGCGGCGGCGTTGGCGGTGTTGTGGGTGACGGGCGGCGGCTGCGGACCGTCTGCGAACAGGAAGGGAAGGCGCATAGCGCGCGGGCCGTGACTGGAGCGCCAGCTGCTAGCTGCCGCGCGCGGCGTCGCCGCGGCTCGCCTCGGCTCGCCGCAGTTCGGCTCGCCTGGCTAACTGGCCGGCCGCCAGCACCGCCCCCCGCCCCCCGCCCCTGTACCACCTAACTGTGTTGTTGTTTGCCTCTGGCAGAGCGCGCCGCGACGCCCCGTGCTGCCCATCCAGATAGGGGGTGTCGCCTCTCGTCCTGTAGGGCGCGGGGCGTTGTGGGCGGATATGCCGCGGCTAATTAGCATAAAACCAACCACGTTTCTGTGTACGTGTGGCTCGCTGGCTAACAAGGGCAGCGTTCACCTAACCGATCGCCGATTTTATTCATTCTTTCGCAGGGCTATAGTCCACACTTGGCTGTAACAAATTCTGCTCTAGTACGATGCGCTTATATGGCTTTTTCGAGGAATCCACGCTCAAGGTTTCACGAACCGTTGAATACTGTATTAGAACAACAGCGTTAATAAAACCGTATAAGGCGACAAACTACAGGCCGACCCTTACTAGCTTGGAGTCACGTAGTTGACTGTATTTTTTCTGAAATTCCACCAAATACTTGCATCAGTACAAATAATTGTTTCTTCCGAAAGGAGCAATAATACTAGCGATAATCATTTTGGTACGTTCGTGGTGAGTTATAATAAGAATTCTTAATGAAATTAACATTTACTTTTCGACACATTAATTCTCCCTGCTCAGAACCTGGTACTTTCTTGTTTTTACTGCCGACAATAACATTTATTTTTTGACATGTGGTTCATAATGTACATTAGAATCTAGATTCTCATTTATGTGGCTGGCTAGGAAAGGTATACTGCCTCCATTGGTGACACGCCTATACTCATGAACCAAAACATTATGACCGTTTGGTGACGTTGCGGGCACATGATGGTATAAAAAAAGTACGTAAGCCGAGCTGAGACGAATGGGAAAGAAGTCTGTCGACTATATGGACCGCAAATGGGGAAATCGACAGACATAAGGGGGCAGATTTTAATGATCCGCGCCTTGGAAACGAGCATACCTGACGCAACGAAGCTAATAGACTGTACATATGCTGCTTTCGTGAGTACCAGTGGAAAGTGGTTGGAAGAGTAAAGAAGGCACGAGTTGGTGACAAGACAATCTGCGTACACGCCTCACCTCGGAATGGGGAGGTTGTAGGCTTCTTGGTTCTGTGAAGTGCGATAGGCGGCGATTTGTGGTAGATCTGACAACAGAGTACAAGTGTTTCGGAAGACACCGTTCAGCGCACGTCTGCAGCATACGAGTTCCCATGCTGACCCTACGGCATTATCAGGTAAGATTGCAGTCGACGCGGAATCATCGAGGTTGAACCTTAGATATCTAAGTCGTGAGGTGTCGCCTATTCGAATGAGTCACGTTTCTTGTTAAAGGAGGCCGGTGGCCGTGTCTGGATACGCCGTCATGCGAGCGAATGACTGCTCGAAACATACAGGCCGGTGCGGACACCATTGTGCTACGGAGGACATTCACCTGTGCTCCCGCCGTGACAGCTTTTGACTACGTGAACATGATTGAGAACCACACACACCCCTTCATGCTTGATCTGATGTGTACCCCGTCGGCGATGAAATGTCCGGCTGGATAAGTGACTGTGTTATAAATCCAGAATCGTGCTAGAGGTCTGTGGTGTAAGTCTGTCAATTCACATTGATATCTTGAGGACAAAACTCGACGAAACACATCCGGTACGCTATCAGGCGCCAGCTCACAGCGCGCAAACCACCGGTCTGTAATTTACGGGAGTTGCGTGGCCTTTGCGTAAATATCTGGTGCCACATACCTCCACAAAACAACCAAGAACTTGTCGACTCCATGCCATTCAAAATCCCCCCTGTACAGCGTTCCGTTTTTGCACAAATTTTCTATTAAGCTGGTAGTCATAATGTTTTGGCATCTCAGTGCACAGGCCGGCCGGAGTGGCCGAGCGGTTCTAGGCGCTACAGTTTGGAACCGCGCGACCGCTACGGTCGCAGGTTCGAATCCTGCCTCGGGCATGGATGTGTGTGATGTCCGTAGGTTAGTTAGGTTTAAGTAGTTCTAAGCTCTATGGGACTGATGACCTCAGAAGTTAAGTCCCATAGTGCTCAGAGCCATTTGAACCATCTCAGTGTACAGGGTGATTCAGCTGCCCCCACCTGTGGGTTTTCGCAACCCGCAACATCTTCGAATACCACGCGCAAGACTTTCATATCCTCTCCCTCGATACATGCAAACTATATGTCCTGTACAAAAAATGAATAGGACCTTTTCGTAGGATATTTAATGTAGTTAAGTTTTATAATCGAATACGTTTTCGCTAGAGGCCGTTGTTTTCGAATTATTCAAGAAAAACATACAAAAGTGACCTTCAAACGAGTTTTTCTTGAATATGTGCCTCAAGCGACAACGTATCCCAGTATGAAGTTTCACCACATTAAATTTCCTCTAAAACCATCCTGTGCATTTCTTCTATAGGACTAACACTTTGCGTGTAGCGAATTAGAGACAATAGAAATCACACACTTGTGCTGGCACAGTTATTATGACAGCAGAGCTAAGTGACACTGAGAAAATAAGCCATAGAACAGTATCTTTCATGCTGAAAGAGAAACAGGTGTTGTACGTGAAAGAAAATAAAATTATAAAGTAAGAACACATATAGAGGAAGACTCACATAGCGTTTAAACTGCTGGCTACAGCATATTGAAGCAAGCGATAGCACACAAAAGCCTAGCGCTTCCGTGTATGGTTAATACGACTCACTTTTGTGTCTGCTAAGCTACTGAAGCTAATTTGTATCTCAGATTGAAACTATTTACTCTTTTTTTTAACCTCTTTCCAGGACTCTCGAAATTTGAAGGACTGCCATAAAACTTTAAAATTTGCAGTGATATCTTGAGAAAAATTTTGCGAGCGTAAGCTTTCGCGGCTACCAGTAAATCTTTTCCGGGTATGTGACTCTGTTGTAATATTGTTATGAAGACGACACGATTGTGTTCTTCATTTGTGTGGCCATAATACGCTGAAGCGCCAAAGAAACCGGTATAGGCATGCGTGTTCAAATACAGAAATACGCAAACAGGCCAAACACGGCGCTGCGGTCGGCAACGCCTATGTAGTGTCTGGCGCAGTTGTTAGATCCATTGCTGCTGCTACAATGGCAGCTTATCAAGATTTACGTAAGTTTGAACGTGGTGTTATAGTCGGCGCACGATCGATAGGATACAGCATCTCCGAGGTACCGAAGAAGTGGGGTTTTCCAGTACGACCATTTCACGAGTGGGGGATGCGGACTCTGACCACAATCTATTGGTTATCACCTGTAGATTAAAACTGAAGAAACTGCAAAAAGGTGGGATTTTAAGGAGATGGGACCTGGATAAACTGAAAGAACCAGAGGTTGTACAGAGTTTCAGGGAGAGCATAAGGGAACAATTGACAGGAATGGGGGAAAGAAATACAGTAGAAGAAGAATGGGTAGCTTTGAGGGATGAAGTAGTGAAGGCAGAAGAGGATCAAGTAGGTAAAAAGACAAGGGCTAGTAGAAATCCTTGGGTAACAGAATAAATATTGAATTTAATTGATGAAAGGAGAAAATATAAAAATGCAGTAAATGAAGCAGGCAAAAAGGAATACAAACGTCTCAAAAATGAGATCGACAGGAAATGCAAAATGGCTAAGCAGGGATGGCTAGAGGACAAATGTAAGGATGTAGAGGCTTATCTCACTAGGGGTAAGATAGATACTGCCTATAGGAAAATTAAAGAAACCTTTGGAGATAAGAGAACCACTTGTATGAACATCAAGAGCTCAGATGGAAACCCAGTTCTAAGCAAAGAAGGGAAAGCAGAAAGGTGGAAGGAGTATATAGAGGGTCTATACAAGGGCGATGTACTTGAGGACAATATTATGGAAATGGAAGAGGATGTAGATGAAGATGAAATGGGAGATACGATACTGCGTGAAGAGTTTTACATAGCACTGAAAGACCTGAGTCGAAACAAGGCCCCGGGAGTAGACAACATTCCATTGGAACTACTGACGGCCTTGGGAGAGCCAGTCCTGACAAAACTCTACCATCTGGTGAGCAAAATGTATGAAACAGGCGGAATACCCTCAGACTTCAAGAAGAATATAATAATTCCAATCCCAAAGAAAGCAGGTGTTGAGAGATGTGAGAATTACCGAACAATCAGTTTAATAAGCCACAGCTGCAAAATACTAACACGAATTCTTTACAGACGAATGGAAAAACTAGTAGAAGCCGACCTCGGGGAAGATCAGTTTGGATTCCGTAGAAATACTGGAACACGTGAGGCAATACTGACCTTACGACTTATCTTAGAAGAAAGATTAAGGAAAGGCAAACCTACGTTTCTAGCATTTGTAGACTTAGAGAAAGCTTTTGACAATGTTGACTGGAATACTCTCTTTCAAATTCTAAAGGTGGCAGGGATAAAATACAGGGAGCGAAAGGCTATTTACAATTTGCACAGAAACCAGATGGCAGTTATGAGAGTCGAGGGACATGAAAGGAAGCAGTGGTTGGGAAGGGAGTAAGACAGGGTTGTAGCCTCTCCCCGATGTTATTCAATCTATATATTGAGCAAGCAGTAAAGGAAACAAAAGAAAAATTCGGAGTAGGTATTAAAATTCATGGAGAAGAAATAAAAACTTTGAGGTTCGCCGATGACATTGTAATTCTGTCAGAGACAGCAAAGGACTTGGAAGAGCAGTTGAACGGAATGGATGGTATCTTGAAGGGAGGATATAAGATGAACATCAACAAAAGCAATACGAGGATAATGGAATGTAGTCGAATTAAGTCGGGTGATGTTGAGGGTATTAGGTTAGGAAATGAGACACTTAAAGTAGTAAAGGAGTTTTGCTATTTGGGGAGCAAAATAACTGATGATGGTCGAAGTAGAGAGGATATAAAATGTAGACTGGCAATGGCAAGGAAAGCGTTTCTGAAGAAGAGAAATTTGTTAACATCGAGTATAGATTTAAGTGTCAGGAAGTCATTTCTGAAAGTATTTGTATGGAGTGTAGCCATGTATGGAAGTGAAACATGGACGGTAAATAGTTTGGACAAGAAGAGAATAGAAGCTTTCGAAATGTGGTGCTACAGAAGAATGCTGAAGATTAGATGGGTAGATCACATAACTAATGAGGAGCTACTGAATAGGATTGGGGAGAAGAGGAGTTTGTGGCACAACTTGACCAGAAGAAGGGATCGGTTGGTAGGTCATGTTCTGAGGCATCAAGGGATCACCAATTTAGTATTGGAGGGCAGCGTGGAGGGTAAAAATCGTAGGGGGAGACCAAGAGATGAATACACTAAGCAGATTCAGAAAGATGTAGGTTGCAGTAGGTACTGGGAGATGAAGAAGCTTGCACAGGATAGGGTAGCATGGAGAGCTGCATCAAACCAGTCTCAGGACTGAAGACCACAACAACAACAACCGTGAATATCAGGATTCTGCTAAAACATCAAATCCCCGACATCGCTGCTGCCGGAAAAAGATCCTGCAAGAACGGGAGCAACGACGACCAAAGAAAATCGTTCAATATGACACAAGTGCAGCCCTTCCGCAAATTGCTGGATACTCTTATTTCAGTGCTAGACCATCAGCAAGTGTCAGCGTGCGAACCATTCAACGAAACATCATCTATATGGGCTTCCGGAACAGAAGGCCCACTCGTTTACGCCTGATGACTGCACGACACAGAGCTTTACGTCTAGCCTGGGTCCGTCAACACCGACATTGGACTGTTGATGACTGGAAGCATATTACCTGGTCGGACGAGTCTCGTTTCAAATTTTATCGAGCGGTGGACGTGTACGGGTGTGGAGACAGCCTTATGAATGTTTGGGCCCTGCGTGTCAGCAGGGAACTGTTCAAGCTGGTGGAGGCTCTGTGATGATATGGGACCCCTGATACGTCTAGATACAACTCCGACAGCTGACACGTACGTAAGCATCCTGTCTGATCACCTGCATCTCTTCATTTCCATTGTGCATTCCGACGGACTTGGGCAATTCCAGCAGGCCCATATCACTAACGTCGATTTGCACTAGGTTTTTGGAACGCATACTGTATTCGAAAATTATAAATTCGAACACTATGAATTACCTCGAAGAAAACGATTTATTGACACAGCACGGATTCAGAAAATATCGTTCTTGTGAAACACAACTGGCTCTTTATACTCATGAAGTAATACGTGCTATCGACAGGGGATGTCAAATTGACTCCATATTTTTAGATTTCCGGAAGGCTTTCGACACCGTTACTCACAAGCGTCTCCTAACCAAACTGTGTGCCTATGGAATATCGCCTCAGTTGTGCGACTGGATTCGTGATTTCCTGTCGGAAAGGTCACAGTTCATAGTAATAGACGAAAGTCATCGAGTAAAACAGAAGTAATATCCGCCGTTCCCCAAGAAAGTGTTACAGGCCCTCTATTGTTCCTGATCTGTAAGAACGACGTAGGAGACAATCTGAGTAGCCGTATTAGATTGTTGGAGATGATGCTGTCATTTACCGTCTTTTAAAGTCATCAGATGACCAAAACGAATTGTAAAATGATTTAGATAAAATATCTGTGTGTTGTGAAAAGTGGCAATTGACCGTGAATAAAGAAAAGTGTGAAGTTATTCACATGAGTACTAAAAGAAATCCGCTAAATTTCGATTACTTGATAAGTCACATAAACCTGAAGACTGTAAATTCAACTAAATACTTAGGGATTGCACTTACAAATAACATAAATTGGAACGATCACGTAGATAGTGTTTAGGGATTACAAATAGAAGTAACCTGAATTGGAACAATCACATAGTGTTGTGCGTAGAGCAAACCAAAGACTGAGATTCATTGGCAGAACACTCAGAAGGAGCAACAGGTCCACTAAAGAGACTGCTTACACCACGCTTGTCTGCCTTATTCTGGAGTATTGCTGTGCTTTGTGGGATCCGCATCAGGTGGGACTGACGGATGACATAGAAAAAGTTCAAAGAAGGGCAGCTCGTTTTGTATTATTGCGACATACGGGAGATAGTGCCACAGACACCATACGTCAATTGCAGTAGCAATCATTAAAACAAAGGCGTTTTTCGTTGCGGCTGGATCTTCTCGTGAAATTTCAATCACCAGTTTCCTCCTCCGACTGCGAAAACATTCTGTTGGCACCCACCTACATAGGGAGAAATGATCATCACGATAAAATAAGAGAAATCAGGGCTCGCACTGAAAAATTTAAGTGCTCGTTTTTCCCGCGCGCCGTTCGTGAGTGGAACGGTAGAGAGACAGCTTGAAGGTGGTTCATTGAACCCTCTGCCAGGCACTTTATTGTGAATAGCAGAGTAATCACGTAGATATAGGACAATGTGACACACCACAGGTCCAGAATTGCTACACTGTGGCGCCAGGAACACTCTTTTGAGTTTAAACACTTCCACTGGCAACCAACCAACCAACTCCCCAGACATGAACATTATTGAGCATATCTGGGATGCCTTACAAAGTGCTGTTCAGAATAGATCTCCACCCCCTCGTACAGTACTTCAGACATTAGTCGAGTCCATGCCACGTCGTGTTGCGGCACTTCCGCGTGCTCGGTGTACCATTTTCTTTGGCACTTCAGTGTATACCACATCAAGAAATGTGTAGTGCTGCATACACAGACGGAATTTAATAAATACTTTAAGTAAAACATCCTAGTATGTTTTTTTTTCGTTTACAACTGTGCTAGTAAAATGTGAGGCGGAAATTTTGAAACATGCACTCAAATGTCCCCAGCAGGACATATTGGAGTACGTAGGACAACAACATACAGTTCCCTCGCGGCAGAAAACGTGAATCAGGAACCATGTAAAATAGCTATTGATTATGCATTATAAACAAAGGAGATGAAACTCATGTGGCAGAGAACTAATGAGCCTTTTCTGTAGTCGCTTATTTGGATGTCAGAAACTATGAAGGTAATTGCATGTAGTAAAAGCCAATGTCCTCAGTGCAGTTCCTTCCCTGTTGTGCAGTGTTCGAAAGGTAGTGCGGATGAAACTGGAATTGATGTTCTTTTGTGTGTAGACTGTGTCAACATTCAAATCAATACCAAGTTTGAGACCTCTCTGGCACTATTAATATGTGCACAGTTTCCTTTAAAAAAAATCCCCAGTTCTCCATTATTTCTACAGACAAAATTGACGAACATTTGCCATAAAAAAATTCAAACCCGTATATCCTAATGCAAACTTGTTTCGGTAACTTCGTAAATGCCAAAGGTTGGAACTTTTGTCAGTCGTTAAGAGATGGAGTGACGCTTCATGTGCTTAGGTGTGAGGATGGTAGTGCATATTACTAGCAGTGACTAAGTCTGGATTTAGAATAAATCAAAGAATGAGGGAATATTAAGCAGCAGCAAAAATGAGATCAGCGATAAACTTAACATCTGAGTTGGGAATCACTTATAGGCGAGGCGAAGGAACTTAGCAACATTGGAGGCAAATTAAAGTGCGACGGACGAAACAAGGCTGATACTGGAAGTACACTAGTATGGGCAGAGAGAGCTGTCCTCGCCAAAAGAAGTCTGCTAGTATCAACGTAGGCCTTGTTTTGAGAAAGAAATTTCTGGCAATGTACGTTTGGAGCACACCGCAACACTGTGTGGAAGTGGATCATGGACTGTAGGAAAACAGGGAAAGAAGAACAGATCTCGACGCTAATGTATCCTGATCTGCTTACTGTAGTCGTGCCTTGAGCGCCCGCCCAACCTCCCACTTGCCTCCCTTATCAAACTAATTATTCCATGTTGCCCCAGGATGCTTCCATACTAGCCACGATTTATCTAGTTTTCCCGTACGATACAGCGTCGTCACCAAACAGCCGCAGATTGCTGCTCATCCTATACAACAGATTATTTGTGTACATACTGAACAAGAGCGGCCCTCTCAGACTCCCCTGGCGAATTCCTCACGATACCTTCGTCTCCGATGAACATCCGCCGTCCAGAACAACGCACTACATCCGTAAGCTCAAACCCTCGTCGACAGTGCGGCGTCAGACTGTGTCAAACGCTTTCCGGAAATCTAGAGATATGATGTGATGTTTGAAACTTTCCCGGCGTACTGATTGTTCCATAAAAACACGGGAGAACTGCCGTAGGTGAGTAAAATCTTGCCACGATATTTCGGCACAAAGTCTTTTGGCCATCTTCAGGTGAGTACAGCTGTAGAAGTACTGGCGAATACGCGCTTAGCTCTGCTATTTAAAGCCAAAGGGTGCTGCATAGCGCATGCGCTGCGCATGTACTGTTTAGCGTGCGCGTTCACAACTCCGTACGCTGCGCCTGGCGCCCTCCGCGGTCAAAACTTGGCATTTCGATATCAGATCGATCTTCATCTTTATACCGATAACTATAGAGATATGATGTTTGCGTGTCGCCGTCGTCAGTGGGTCCCAGGATGTGTTAAAAAGAGTGAGCTCAGACTAGCCCAGGTAATTTTCCGTATTAACTAAACTCCAAATACTTTCATAAAAGATTTTCAAACACTAAAATTTATAACAGATGGTAAAATATTTCTCTCTTTCAGGAACTTCTTTCCTGATATTACCATTCGCCACTTTGTATTGTCTCTACTCCGGCTGTTGTCATTTATTTAGCTGCCCAAATAACAAAACTAATATTCTACTTTACTGTTTCGTTTACCGTAGAGGAAAAACAATATTTGTAACATTTGTAGGGTAAGACTGAGGTCGGAAAATATCCGCTAAACCGCCGCACGGATCTCGCCCGTGTCTCGACCACCTCCCTGCCTCACAGTCTATCGCGGTTCGCGTTAGGTTGCACGAGTAGTCGAGCAGAAGACTGATAAGCAGAGGGCTGGCGCGCGCTTGCCTGCGACGGGCGGCTTGGGCCTGGTGAGGCTGTCCCTGCGCGCGGCCAGCGTCCAGGGCGCGGCCTGCACGGAGTTGCTGGCCGCCGCCTCCTTGACCCACGGCGGCCGGAACGACGCCCTGGCGCCCGGCGTCTGCGGCTGCTGGCCGGCCGGCGGCGGGGCGCCGCCGTCGCCGCCCCCGCTGCCGACTCCCTGCCGCTGCTGCGGCGGCTGGTGCAGGATGGGCATCGGCGCGATGTAGATCGGCGGCCTGCAATCGAAAAGAAAACCAACATATTTAGACAATTTGAGGGCAACACACACACACACACACACACACACACACACACACACACACACACACCCATGCCCGAGCGAGGAATCGAACCTCCGACGCGGGGAACCGCACGGACCGTGAAAAGGCGCCTCAGACGACACGGTTACCCCTTGTGGCTACATATAAATGATGCAGTGGATTAAGTCTAGAGCTCCGTGAGCCTACATGTGGATGATGGTATTGTGTGCAGGAACTTTGCAACTCCAGAAAACTGTAGTGAAATGCAGGAAGACCCGCAGGCGAATGATGATCGATGCAGGGAGTGGCAATTGTCCCTTAATGTAATGTATTTACATAAACAGGTGGAGACGTACAGGTACTTTCAATTACACTACTGGGGACAAGTCATTGGAAGCACTACCGACCATATAATAACCAGGGGTATCCATCCGCAGCAATTTAAAGTGAACGATGTAAATTTAGTTGTGGGAAAGGTAGAGGGCGTCAGGCTCAGATTCGTTGGAAGGATAATAAGGAAATGTAATACGTTTAAAGACAAAAAAGACACACTACAACGGAATTATCCGAATGGTACGGAAATCAGTAGACGTGATGTATATGTACAGACAAATGATTACAGTTTTGGAAAAAGTGACTTATATATTCAGAAGAAACAGGTTCACAAATTGAGCAAGTTGATAACACGTTGGTCCAACTTTGGCCCTTATGCAAGCACTTATTCGGCTTAGCACTGTTTTACAGAGTTATTGGATGTCCTCCTGAGGGATATCGTGCCAGATTCTATCCAACTGGTGTGTTAGATAGTCGAAATCCCGAACTTCTTGGAGGGGCCTGCTCATAATGAATGAAACGTTCTCTGTTTGGGAGATATCCGGTAACATTGCTCTCGAGGGTATGGTTTGGCAAGCTCGAAGACAAGCAGTAGCAACCCTTGCCGTGTGCTGCGGACATTTTGTTGCTGAAATGTAAGCCCAGGATGGCTTGCCATAAAGAGCAGCAAAACGGGGCTTAGAATATCGTCGATGCTGTCCTGCAAGGGTGCCGCGAATTACAACCAAAGGGGTCCTGCTGCGAAAAGAGATGGCAACGCTGACCAGCACTCCTGGTTGTCGGGCCGTGTAGTGGGTGACAAACAGTCAGGTCGGTAATCCACCGCTTTCCGGGGGGGCCTTCAGACACGTCTTCGGCCTGGAATCTGATTGACTAGAGAATAATTGTTTTCACTGATGAATGCCTGTTCGAACTGATTCCCGACGACCAGTTAAGACGTGTCTGGAGAAACCACAGATTGTGATAGGATACTGACGCTGAATGTTGCCTTCCATGTGCACTGACAACCGGAGGGATGATATGGGGTGCCATTTCATTCATAGCAGGACCCCTTTTGTTGTCATCTGCAGCACCCTTTCATCAGAGAGGTACGTCGACGATATTGAACGGTCCGCTTGTTGCCCTTAGTCGCAAGCCAATTTGGACTTACAGTTCAGTCTGATAATGGCCGTCCGCGCACGGCGAGAGTTTCTACTGCTTGTCTTCGTGCTTGCCAAACCCTACCTTGACCAGCAAGGTCGTCGGATCTCCCCCCAATTGAGGTGTAGAGAGTTATAGTGAGAGCCTTCCAACCCACTCGAGATTTTGACGATCCAAGCGCCAAATTGACAGAATTTGGCACGCTATTCCTTGTTGTTACACTTTAAATCTCTCCGCAAACATACTTCCAAACATTTAGTGGATCTGACTGCTTCCAATGATTTTCTGTAATCATACGATACGGATATTCGTGCCTATTTTATGAGCAGTCCGTTACATGGTTTATGCAGAGGATAAATTGTCAATCGCTGTACCAAGTGTCAATCCTCCGCTGGTGTTTGTACATTTCGCTTCAATTTTCTAGCGTTGCGACGTCCCTTTATGCAGCAGACTCATTCGTGAAATACCTCACGGAATTTCCTACGTTATCCAGTAGGTCGTTTATATACGGCAGTGCGGAACTGTATCGAATGCCTTCAGGAAGTCAAGTATCTACCTAGGCGCCTGGCCGGCCGAAGTGGCCGTGCGGTTAAAGGCGCTGCAGTCTGGAACCGCAAGACCGCTACGGTCGCAGGTTCGAATCCTGCCTCGGGCATGGATGTTTGTGATGTCCTTAGGTTAGTTAGGTTTAACTAGTTCTAAGTTCTAGGGGACTAATGACCTCAGCAGTTGAGTCCCATAGTGCTCAGAGCCATTTGAACCAACCTAGGCGCCTGTATCTGTTGCTTCCTCTTTCTCGTGGAGAACAGAGCGAGCTGAGTTTCACACGATCGTTGCTTTCGGAACCGATGTCTTTTCCTACAAAGGAGATTTTCGGCCTCCAAAAATTTCATAGTACGCGAGCATAAAACATGTTCCGAAATTCTGCAACAGACTGACGTCAGAAGTATAGGCGTATAGTTTCGTGCGGTTGTGGAATGATTTGTGCTTTACCCCCATCATCAAGAACGCTTAGCTCCTCCAGTGACACACGGCTGATACACAGTGGCACACGGCTGCTAGAAGGACGACAAGTTCTTCCACATTGTCGGTGCAGAATCATATTGGCATCCCGTCAGATCCAGCGAACTATCTGTTGAGCGATTTCAGTTTCTTTTTTAGCCCATGGTCACGCATTTCCTTATGTCATTTTGAAGTTCGTACGACGATTTAAAGGAGGAACTTCAGTGCTACGTTCCTCAGTGAAACTGTTTCGAAAAAAGGAGTTAGTGTTTCCGTTTTCTCTCTCTCATCTTCCGTTTCGTTGCTAATATGGTCACAGAGAGTATGGCCAGATCACTTCGATCTGCTTACCGATTTAATATAAGACCAAAACTTCTCAGGAGTTTCTGTTACGTTGGTAGATATATTTTATTTTCGAATTCTTTGAGCGCCTCATGCCTGTGTCTCCTTACAATAGTTTTGGCTTCGTTCGGTTTTTATTTGTCTGTGAGTCTTTGACGACGTTTAAATATGCAACGAAGCTCCTTTTGCTTTCTTAGCAGCTTTCTGACACGGCTTTCTGATACAGCTGTCGAGGGACGACGAGTGTTTCCCATCTTGCACACGCCAGGCTCAGGCGTCCCGGTAATGCGCAACACCGTCAGTGCTGTAGATGAAATTTACACGAGGTAATATGAAATCTGTTTCTCTAAGCATCAGCATCTTCCTACCTTTCTTTTATTCCCAATCACAGCCGTAATCGATGATGCTGTAACGGTCTTGGGGTCACTCATTCCCTGTTCTGAGCTAGCTAATTCGAAAAGTTCGGGCCTGTTGGTGACCAGGAGACCTAAAACGTTATTTTCAGGAGTCGGTGGCACCTCCGTAAGAGAGGCGTTGTGCATCGCCATTACTTCTGAAATTCCGAGAGAGTGCGTTGCAGGAAAATTCTGGCAACATTTAGCTTCCTCTCAGGCATATTTTTCCAAATGATTACAACGTGGAAATCGGAGAAATTTGATTTCCCTGAATAGCTTAAGGCAGATGCTGGGATGGTTCCTTCGAAAGGGCAAGGCCGCTTTCCTTCCCCATCCTGGACACAATCTCAGCTTGTGCTCCGTCTCTCATGACCTCGTTGTCGACGGGACGTTAAATACTAATCTCTTCCTCCTCCGCGGAGAGATTAGAACTCATACGGAAGTTTACAGACAGCCTCTTTTCCCACGCGACATTTTTGTATGGATTAGGGAAGCGAAGGAAAGGGTAAGCTAGTGATGCTAGGCATAACGTCCGCCACATTCTTCTGAGGTGGCTTGCTTAGTATGGGTTTAGCTGGTCACGGTAATTGATGTTGAGAAACTGCTATAGTCAACAAAACTCCAGGGCTCGATAGCGTCCATGTGAGATTTTATAAAGAATCCACTCCTGACTTACTCTCTCTTTTAACCATATATCCCTTGAGGAAAAGAATCTGTGCCCAATAGTTGGAAGGGAGATCAGATCACAACGTCTACAAGGTGCGTGACAGAAGTTATCCATAGAACTGCCATTGAACATCACTGCGAAGTGCATCTGTTATAGAATCTTTGAACACATTGTATGCTCAAAATAAAGAGTTATCTCAAACAAAATAACCTCCTCCGTGCCACCCAGAATCGATTCCGAAAACAACGGCGTGGGAAACGCAACTTACGCTTTTCTCACATGACAACCCGAACGCCATGGATGGAGGCAGTCAGATACATTCAGTATTTATTGATTTCAGAAAAGGGTTTGACCCAGTACCACATCAACACTTATTAATGAAACTGCCATCATACGGCAGTACCAAACGGGAACTGTTATTGAATTGAGCATTTCTATGTAGGGAGAACGAAACATGTTATTTGAAATGGAGAGTTATGGACAGACATAAAATTAGTTTCAGTTACGCTCCAGGGAATTATGTTGAACAATTCATGTTGATTTTGTATGTTAATAACCTGCCAGAGAATATTAAGAGTAACCTCAGCCTTAGCCCGCCCGGTTAGCCATGCGGTCTAACGCACTGCTTCCCGAGCGCCTGGCGGACTAGTGTCGAGATCCGGTGTGCCGGCCAGTCTGTGGATGGTTTTTAAGGCGGTTTTCCATTTGCCTCGATGAATGCGGGCTGGTTCCCCTTATTCCACCTCAGTTACACTATGTTGGCGATTGTTGCACAAACACTGTCTCCACGTACGCGTACACCATAATTACTCTACCACGCAAGCATTAGGGTTACACTCGTCTGGAATGAGACGTTCCCGGGGGGTCCACTGGGGACCGAACTGCACAATAACCCTGGGTTCGGTGTGGGGCGGCGGTATGGTGAGCGGACTGCTGTGGCCTGTTGTGGGGTTCTGAGGGCTACGGCGAGGACGAAGCCTCTCCGTCGTTTCTAGGTCCCCCAGTTCAATACAATACAACCTCAGACTTTTTAGTGATAATACAGTATTATCAGAAAAACATGGGACAAACATTCAGTGATGGTTACGTTATAAGTTATTGCATAATTCCTCATCTGCTTCCCTTAAAAAAAAATCCGTGACTGAGAGTCCTATGAGATATGGACTAAGGAAAACTCCTGAGTGTCAGAAACTGGTTGTGAATCTCTAAGTTTGAAAGCTGTTTAAGCGTCGAATTATTTCTGGTCCCTTGAACTTTTTCCTATTCCGATTCGACTGCATTACTATACACAAGCATTCTGTAACCAAACCGAACAAAATGTTAACCACGCTACCAAGAGATCCCAAATATGGTTTTGGAACGCTGTGGTGTAGAAGTGGTTCCAGGCGGTGGGATTACTCCCGATCGCTGGCGTAAGTCATGGCGGTGAAGTGGCTGCGTGTGTGCGCCGGCCAGTTCTGTGGCGTCAACGCAGTAGGAGGTGTGCACGTAATGGTGCAGGGCGTAAAAACACTGGTCGTAAGAAGATCCTGACAGACAGGGACCGGGGATAAGAGTCACGCCTTGTCAGTAACATCCAGTTGAAAACTCGACAGGAGTTGCGACTGTCAGGTCCACCTCAACTGGTTTCCTGACGACCACTGCGAAAGAAACTGCATTCAGTGGGGATAACGAGTCGGGTTTCAGGCAAAAGGTCAATGCTCACAGCAGAATACAAAGCTGGCCGTCTTCAGTGGTCGAAACAACACAGGAGCTGCGCTGTTCAGTTGCTGACTGACTGCGTGCGTTTAGTTTGGTCCCCGGAGTCGCGATTTTGCCTGAGCTGTGGTTCAGATCAGAGGTGATTGTGTGGTGTTGTGAGGCTGTTTTCCGTGCCGTTACCGAGGCCCACCGTTCATGTTACCGTACACATGAACTATTTCTACATTCTGGGCTACCGAGTGCTGTTTTTTTCTTGCATCCTCATCGTGAATATGCTGTAGACATTCCCATCTTCCAAGACAACAGCGGTGTCCACAGGCCTGTATACGTACGTTTCTGTTTTGACGAACAGTCGAAGCAACTTGTCGCTACTCAACGCGTTCGATAAGTCCTCCTTAACTTACAGAAGCGGTGGGGTTATTCAGAACGACAGGCGAAACTTAGCAGTCAACATTCCATAAGTTTGGTAGCTCTACGGGATCTAATCAGGAATTAGTGACTTCAGCTGTATTTACCACATTTGAAGAAATTTGTGTACCCTCTCGCCCACCGAATTTTGGTGCATTACGAAGGATAGACGCGGTGTTACATGACACAGCGTGAGGTCGCCTGGCGGAGAGGGACGCTGACGACTTAATATTTTTGTCCGGTATGCTTGAAGATGAGTTCGGCACATTTGAGTATATTGCTCAGTCAGTTCTCAGTAGAGAGATTAGGAACTGATAATTTGGGATACTCATCTAGGTAGCCCTGTAATTGTAATATGTGTTACGGGTGCATTTCAGAATCTAACCTCACCAGTCGCCAGATGGAGGCGGCTGCCGTGTCAGCTAGTTGGCAGGCGCCCCTGTTTTGCGAAACCGCGACACGCGCCATATGCCAACACCCAGAGTACTCCTCGTGTTGCGACACACGGCAGTCCGTGTCTCGAACAGCGCCACGCGCCCAAGCTGCTGTTAACCCGTCTGCTGCTGTTAATTTGTTGCGCTTCATCAAAGAAGACCGCTCTGAAACTGGACTGTTTGTGCACGATTTTTGTTTTCTGTCTCTACACGCAGAGGTGGGATCTTGAGTGTTTTGCTGGAATGAAGAGGAACTAGGTGCTGATTCGATACGTTGTCGATTGGCCCCTTCCTATCCGTTGGTGGAACTCGCGCAATATACCAATTTTCTATTAGGACACTAATGTCGGAAGAATTCTGACACACTGTCTTTTGTTACTGATCTACTGTCGCCAAGTGCCCGGCCGACGAGTTAGCTTTCATCATTCGGCGGCGTTCTGACATTCATCCGCTGTTGCGAGACACTAAACTTTGAACGTGGTAGTCTCAATGTTCGCTCTCGGTCAACACTGGCAAGTGGGCGGGTACCCCGTGTAGAATGCAGCGGTGTAGTGCGCTGCCTTTGCGTAGTCAGCAGGTAGGTATCTGTCGACCCGGCCCGCACGCGGCTGCCTCCACACTGCCCACTACCAACAGCAGCACCGTGCCAGCTGATAATGAGCGTACGTTCTCAGCTCGAAACGGTCCTTCGACGCATGTTGTGATGGAATGAAGAGCGAGCACAGGCCGCCCTGGAGAAACAACAGTACACTGTACAGAACTGCGCTAGGTATTCAAGTTTAATTTTACCTCCCTTACACGTATGGTAGGCGGTACGTAGCGCTTTGCTGTGATGAGAGAAGTCGTGGAAGACAGGTTTCCGACAAAAAATACACAAATTGTCCGAGTCATGAGGGCGGTGACTAGCTTGTTCGAGCAGTTTACTGTTCCTTCGGCTATTGCGATTCGTCATAGGATACACTCGTGGGGAAGATAATAACTCCTTATACAAGCATCGCAGTATCACGATAATATCAAGTAGTAAAATAAATAAACGCCAAACAAAATCAGAAAACCTACGAATACAGTAAACGTGGCAAGAGCACACATCGTGCAGAGAACCAGGTTGCTCTGAGCCAGGTGGTAACATCACGCCACAGATCTCTCCACGTAAAGTAAAAAAAAAACTCATTTATGGGAATTTTCCATTAGACTTAGAGTTTCTTTCCGTTATTTTAGAAGTGAATGACACCGTTTGAAATGCAGTGTGGTACGTTCTGACGTAACTATAACTACTGTGGGAAATCGAGATTATCCTTGGTGCACAGGACATATGATGTGCCATGTATTTCAGCGCATCTTACACTTCATCTGAGAGATACTGCCGTATTGTCTCGTTTCTTCACCTAAGATCAAATGAAGGTATTGGATTGGATTGTTGTCTCAGAGATAATGGATGCATAGTACTCTGCACCTTCGGGATTACCAGACTGGTGTAGAAAAGAAACTCCGCGCAGCTGTTCTTTGTTCTTATTTTCCCAACCATAAAATGGCTTAAAGGTACAGGGTACTTATAAATTGTGGAAAAATCGAAATTTTCAACAACTTTATTAAATTCTATAGTCTTTCCTGATTACATTGGTATATACATTATAGAGTTTCAAATTAAAAATGAACTATATATACCAAATTTTAAAGTTACGGTCATGTATGCTACCACGCCCTCTTTATTTCTGTTCCAGAAACCAGTATTATATCGAAAAGAACTGTGAACTTTCTGTTTCCAGCGATTATACGTATGATAAATTGTATATGTTGGTAACAGTTCAGGTTTATAGTGTCTGTAAACGTTTATCTTGGGTAGTATTTACTTTTGTTTCGCTGAAGCAGTTTGTTCACGTGTTACTGAATGTTGGTTGCCTAAGTGCTACATATATTCGTGGAAGTACAAATCCTTTAGTGTGCAACATATACGAATTATGGCACGCATCAAAAAACTCAATAAAAGGGAATTCCATGGTAACCAGTTCACAAACAAAGCAAGCCACTCTGTTGAAAGTAGCCGATGTATCAGTTCTTCAGGGAAGAAACTCTCACATGGCACGCCTCCTGGTGATTCAAATTTCTGTGTTAACAATGACGCTGTTTGTAGTGGATTTGTTGTTGTTGATGTGGGCATCTTATCTTCTTTGATAAAGGAAGTGGCGAAATGTAAACAAAGTGATGGTGTAGGCTGTCTGGAAATAACTTAACAACAAAGAAACAGGAAGGGTTTAGTGTCAAAATTAGTTGTTCTGTGTAGATTCTGCAATAAATCTACCTCGAAAATGACTTCGAACATTGTGCATACTTCATATGATGTGAATTTGAATTGAGTGTATGCGATGGGTGCAATAGGAAAAGAAAAAAGGCTGCTCAAATGTTTTGTGGTTTGATGGACCTTCCTCCTCCTCCCGGTAGGTTCAGCAAGTACATAAAAATACTTTGGTGCCTTGATGGTTGTGTCTAAAGCATCTATGAAACGTGCAGTAGAAGAAACTGTAAATATTAGTGGAACCAGGGACATAACAACATCGAGGACATATTTCCTTGAATTGTGTTGTAAGTGCTACTTCTCTGGAAAATGGAAAAGTTGTTGATGTTAAGTGCTTATCTAAGTACTGCCACACCTGCCATGGTAACACTAAAGGACATATAGAACACCAGTGCTCTAAGAATTATAACGGCTACAGTGGAGGTGTGGAGTGTGATGGAGCTCTAAAAATATTTCAGAGGTCGGTGCCCGTTTATAACGTTAGATATACGAAGTACCTAGGCGTTGGGGACTCTAAAGCTTTTAATAAAATTAATGAGTTCAATGTTTATGGTGATACCTTGGTAACAAAACTGGAGTCTTGTGGACATGTGCAAAAGAGGTTGGGTGCTAGATTGAGGAAGCTACGAAGAGAAATGAAACGAAAGTTGCTATCTGATGGAAAATCTCTGTCTGGCCGAGGCAGATCGACAGAAACTGAAATATACCTTCTTCATAGTTATTATGGACTGGCGATTAGACGAACTGCATCTCTGAATGATGTTACAGCAATGAGAAAAGCTGTATGGGCCACCTACTTTCGTAGCCCTAAGCAGGTTCAAAAATATTCAAAATACTTCTAATTTGTTTAGAAAGTGTGCTGCATTACCTGATGTCAACAAAAAAATCTGTAAAACATATACATTATTAACAGTTCCTGAAAGAAATAGGTGTTGATTTTTATATAGTACTGAGCTGGAAAAGTACCCTGTATAAGGACTGATATTAATCGTCAGAAGACAAATAGAAACCAACTTTTGGATTAACTAATAGTTCACAATGTGTCAATTTTTTTCTCGTAACTGATTTTTAACTGACACACACAAACAGTTTTTGTAAATTAAAGTAGAGAACGTATAGATCGATAAATGCAGTTGCATCTTACACATAACCAGAACCAATGAAGCAAATTTCAAGTAATGCAGACTGATAGAAGAAAAGGTATTTCTGCTGGTTCTGACCGGCACAGAATGATTCTAATTGTAAAATAACCTAGTCTCTATGTAAATCTTCGGAAAGTAGTTCTGTTAGTTATATATTACTGTACTTGAGACATTATTGTTGGAGGCTGTAGATGTACAATCAGCCTACACTGATTATGTACTGTACAGTTAAGCTTTTATTCACACTAGAAAACTTGTGATTGCTAGCTGTGTTACGATGAGCTACCTGAAATTCTACCTTTTTTTAAATGTTGTTTAGGATTGTTTTTACTTGTAAATGTTGTTTTTTTTCGTTTTCGGAAGTTGTGCATATCAAGTAGTGTATTATTAACAGTCTCGTGTATACTGCAAGAAATGATGCATCTATTATAATGATCCGACAAACTGTTTTATTTAATTGCCGGCTGTCTCTTCGAAAAATACCAAAGCTTCTCCGCACTGTTGTCACCACAGAAAGGTACGATTTAACATTGCTATCTGTTTTCTAAACGCCATTATTTACCAGCCTTTCCGCTGTACGACTTTTGTTTCAATATTAAGAAATAACTTTTTAGAGAGAGTGTTTTTAAAATCGAATAGTCAAAGCAGTGGTCCATGTGCGCAAGGATATTTATGGCGATACTGTGTCTTTTCTGAAAAATATTATTTTTAATTAATCGTATGTATTAGTATTCGGCGCTTGCAGGTTGAAGTATATCGGTAGTGGGTAGTCTATACAAAAGAAAGTTATTTTGCTTTTCTTGTACGCCCTAAACATGTTAGAACGCATTTGTGGCCTCAGATTACGCATTGAAGTGACATTTCGTTCGAAAATATATATTTTACGTGTAAGGTAAAATAGATTTTCATGTTAAATAAAACTATGGAACAAATTTTCAGATCAATAGCTAAAGATCGCTGTACAGCAGATCTCGTGAACTTGTTGTTGCATGTTTACTGTGTAAAATCAAAAGAACTGATTCTGTTTCACAGAGGGTGTCTTCCACCATTATATAACGCACTTATTTAAGTTTATTTACAAATTCCGTACCACGAACGTCTTCCGAAAGGTAGGAGCCGGAGGCTTCTACTGATATTTTCTGGTTACTGAAACAAGCATTTTTATTTTAATATCCTGGTTGGAGGCTTGTGCAAACAAGTGTAATGCGAATGAGTAAATCAAATTTCAAATGTTGCCACATATTTCAGTTAGAGTAAGAGCAGCATACGACGGTATATCTGTAATGAAACGTATGTTATTTTTGATAGAATAGGCACAATTCTCTTCAAATACTCTACATTGTCATCATCATCGTCATCGACATGGTATTTACCGCATTCGGGCATATTATTATGGGATATAAAGGCCATGAAATGCCCTCTGCCACACTCAGATCATCATTATCAACCATTTCACATCCACTGGTAAATAAAGCCCTCTTCCAGACTTGTCTTTCCGTGTTATCTAATGCTGTCTGCCCATCTTCCACTATAACTTTTCTTGCAATCTATCAGGGAATGCCACTTTGCTCAAGTCCCTTCATTTAATTTTCATTAGAGTCACTACGTCTTTCATTCCATTCTTTTCCCAAACTCAGTAACTCGTACTGTGACTTCGTTGTTAATTTTCGTTACTTTCTTTTTTTGCCTTCATTGTACATTATTTTAGTCTCATTATCACTGATTGCAGGCATACTTTGATACTTTGTTACTTTGTTTATTAAGTTCGCTGTTTCTCATCTTTACTAGAGGGAAACAGTGTAATTTGTCCACAAACAAGGTAATTCATATATGCTCCATCAACAAGTAATTCGTCTCGGTTTTGCCAGTTTAAGAATCTGAAAACATCACTCATGGCAGCTGAGAATTGTTACGTTGATGGGATATATCGTTTTCATACTCCTCTGTCTATTCTGAATTTTTCGCTGTACTACCATTGTTTTCAGAATGGCACCGTTTTTATCATTAACTGTTTTTCTGTTCCATCTCATAAACCATGCAAATATTTACAGGTCTTCGGTTTTTAGACAATTTGGTCTCTATTATTAATTACTGTACTGTTTGCGATCTTCGTTGATGAAATGTCTCTGCCACCCTAGGTAAGTTTCTGCGACGTGTGCTTCATACTGTTATTGTTTTCAGTTGTTTTTCGCGTCAAATTTCTATTAGCCTTTCACATCCTTTAGACGTCGTTTCTTTATAGTTCTGTTTAATACATCTTCTACCGTGTTGTTGTCACCAGTCGTTTCCTCGAGGCCCTCGCCTTCTCTTCAGTGTCTTGTTGAGTTAGAGATTTCCTTCAATTCGTTGCGAAACTTTGGTCCTTAGACACAATAGGTGGAACCGAAAAAGGAGCTAAATAACATCAAATGGTCTATATTAGGCATATCAGAAATACAACGAATAATCGATGACAAAGCGGAATTCAAATCTTGAAATGGTCTTTATTGTAAACAAGGAAATTGTACATAATGTTAGATACATTGAAGGAATTTTATACAGAGTGGTCAGAAACAGTCCGAAAAGTTTGTAACGGCAGATTGTGCTGAGAAATAACAGTTATGAAAAAATTTCGGTACATTGCGCCGTTTCCGAGTTATTTAACATTCAGGTTAGCCAATCAAGTCGTCACGCGGGCAAATACAAGCACTTTCACGTGCTAAAACGCGGTTATTCACAGACATCTGTGGCTCGGTGAGTTGCCACTAGTTCAAATACTCATTATCAGTTAAAGTGGGCTTTTTTCGGACGTGATGAATTTAAGTTAGGTGAGCAAAAGCTAAGTTTCTTCGGTTTGGGGAAACCAAACGAAGAACGCGTGTGGTGTCACCGCGTTTGGCAGGCAGCTTGTATTTACGCACGCATCGGCCTCATTGGCTCCCTTCGACACTAAATACGTCGGGAACGGTTCAACATATGGAATTTTTTTCTTAAGAATTCTTTCTCAGCACGACCTCCCCTGCGACACCCTTACATGCTTATCAGATACTTTCTGATGACCATGTAAAGTAGCAAGGCATGTTTTTAAATAAAAAAATTATTTCACTGAAAACATTCAAATCCATGTGGGAACATGCTCACGTTCTGATGAGGAAGTAGAAGAGCTCTACAAAGAGTTATATATACTAATAACAAGCAGAAAATGCCGCTACAAGATTATATTGGCTTATTTAAAGCGAAAATAGGAAGAAACTAAAAAATTGGGGAAGTTCAAATATCATACTAGAGATGACGGAGTACATATTTTATTCTGATTCACCGAGATGATCATGATTCTTGTTCTTAACAAATGCTTCTATAAAAAGATAAATCTAAAAAGTATGTGGCGAGAACCAAATGGAACGAAACGTGAAACTGACTTTACTTTATGAAGTAGTACACGAATTACTTCTGTTATTTCAAGTATCCATTTACAACTACCAAATATGAGTGTTTATTATACCCCATGCACTTCGTTTAAAACATCGTTATTAGTTATGTTTAAAGCAATAAAGTTTAACGCTTATGGTAAAGAATAAGCATTTTAATAGTTGCAAAGACGGATTTGAAATCCTGTATCTAATTATACAGAAAGTGTGGACACTGTAGTTAGACAAATGGAGACAGTGTACAGCATGTGATAATCCTAAACAGCTTCAGAATTTCAGGTGGTCTTGACTCTACAAGATTTGCAGTAAAAAATATACATAAACTCATGAGGCAATATTTGAGAAATGAAAATTGTGCGAACTTGTTTAAGAATAGGGTGGAATCCAAGATGAAATTGCCGGCTTGGAAATTGAAGATATGCTGACATATGTGAAAAAGGTAATTACTTAACAGAAATGCTAACGCAAACGCCGGAAGAACAACGCGGTGCTTGCGGAATATGAAATCTGCAACGTTAGCGCTGTAGAACTTCAAGACTCGTCTCCGTGTGAGCTGGAGTGAGAACTCGGACACGTGGGCGCAGACTGCCTGGGAATCCCCGTTGTGGGCGAAATAGACGGCCGCCCGTCTGCCGGGCGCACACATGCCGCCG
Source organism: Schistocerca piceifrons (assembly GCF_021461385.2). Taxonomy (NCBI): domain Eukaryota; kingdom Metazoa; phylum Arthropoda; class Insecta; order Orthoptera; family Acrididae; genus Schistocerca; species Schistocerca piceifrons. The sequence continues at coordinate 19,209,392 of NC_060145.1, forward strand.
TGCTCTGCTCTGCTCTGCTCTGCTGGCACGGCGCCCCGGGCCCTGGCCCCCGCTGCCGTGTGCGCACATGTGACGTTGCTCACCCACCCACGCAGCCGGCAGGGCGGGCGCGGCGCTGAGTGAGGTCAACGTGCACAGTCTCCAGCCACGTGTGTGAGAACAGAAGCGAATGTGGATAAATGGGCTAAAAGTGTTGACACCGTGAAGAGTAAACGCACAAAACGGCACTCACTCTCCCATCTCACTCGCGCTGACCCACACAATCACTAGATCTTACACGCCGTAAGACAACTACGAGCTCAGCTGCTTTCCTGGAGTTGCGTCTCTGACTCAAACAGGAACTGTTTGTGCGCGAACAATGGTTACGACCCTTCTTCGCATTCTCTGCATTACAACGAAGGAAGGAAATGGGCCGTCCCGTTGCAACGCAACCATCCTGGCATTCGGCTTAAGCGATTTCGGGAAATCATAGACAGCCTAAATCTGAATGACTGGACGTAGATTTTAACCGCTGCCGTCCCTACTGCAAGTGCACTGTGCTAAATTCTTACGTATTTGTATTGATAGGAACCTGATCTGCGGAGATATGATACTGCGTGAAGAGTTTGACAGAGCACTGAAAGACCTAAGTCGAAACAAGGCCCCGGGAGTAGACAACATTCCATTAGAACTACTGATAGCCTAGGGAGAGCCAGCCCTGAAAAACTCTACCATCTGGTGAGCAAGGTGTATGGGACAGGCGAGATACCCTCAGACTTCAAGAATAATATAATAATTCCAATCCCAAAGAAAGCAGGTGTTGACAGATGTGAAAATTACCGAACTATCAGTTTAATAAGTCACAGCTGCAAAATACTAACGCGAATTCTTTACAGACGAATGGAAAAACTGGTAGAAGCCAACCTCGGGGAACATCAATTTGGATTCTGTAGAAATGTTGGAACATGTGAGGCAATACTGACCCTACGACTTATCTTAGAAGCTAAATTAAGTAGAAGCAAACCTACGTTTCTAGCATTTGTAGACTTAGAGAAAGCTTTTGACAATGTTGACTGGAATACGCTCTTTCAAATTCTGAAGGTGCCAGGGGTAATATACAAGGAGCGATAGGCTGTTCACAATTTCCACAGAAACCAGATGGCAGTTATGAGTCGAGGGGTTCGAAAGGGAAGCAGAGGTTGGGAAGGCAGTGAGACAGGGTTGTACCCTGTCCCCGATGTTATTCAATCTGTATATTGAGCAAGCAGTAAAGGAAACAAAAGAAAATTCGGAGTAGGTATTAAAGTCCATGGAGAAGAAATAAAAACGTTGAGGTTCGCCGATGACATTGTAATTCTGTCAGAGACAGTAAAGGACTTGGAAGAGCAGTTCAACGGAATGGACAGTGTCTTGAAATGAGGATATAAGATGAACATCAACAAAAGCAAAAAGCAAAACTCATTTACTACTTTAAGCCTCCCATTTCCGAATCTAATTCCCTCAGCATAACCCGACTTAATTCGACTACATTCCATTATCCTCGTTTTGCTTTTGTTGAAGTTCATCTTATATCCTCATTTCAAGACACTGTCCATTCCGTTCAACTGCTCTTCCAAGTCCTTTGCTGTCTCTGATAGAATTACAATTTCATCGGCGAACAAAGTTTTTATTTCTTCTCCATGGATTTTAATACCTACTCCGAACTTTTCTTTTGCTTCGTGTCTATCTTGGCCGCAATAATGCATTCACTATGCTGTTTGTAGTAGCTTACCCGCACTTCTATTTTTTTAGTCATTATTAAACCAACTCCTGCATTACCCCTATTTGATCTTGTATTTATAACCCTGTATTCACCTGACCAAAATTCTTGTTCCTCCTGCCACCGAACTTCACTAATTCCCACTATATCTAACTTTAACCTATCCATTTCCCTTTCTAAATTTTCTAACCTACCTGCCCGATTAAGGGATCTGACATTCCACGCTCCGATCCGTAGAACGCCAGTTTTGTTTCTCCTGATAACGACGTCTTCTTGAGTAGTCTCCGCCCGGAGATCCGAATGGGGGACTATTTTACCTCCGGAATATTTTACCAAAGAGGACGTCATCATCATTTAACCATACAGTAAAACTGCATTTCCTCGGGAAAAATTACGGCTCTAGTTTCCCCTTGCCTTCAACCGTTCACAGGACCAGCACAGCAAGGCCGTTTTGGTTAGTGTTACAAGGCCGGATCAGTCAATCATCCAGACTGTTGCCCCTGCAACTACTGAAAAGGCTGCTGCCCCTCTTCAGGAATCACACGTTTGTCTGGCCTCTCAACAGATACCCCTCCGTTGTGGTTGCACCTACGGTACGGCTATCTGTATCGCTGAGGCACGCAAGCCTCCCCACCAACGGCAAAGTCCATGGTACATGGGGTGGGGGGGGGGGGAGAAGAGAAATTTGTTAACATCGAGTATAGATTTGTCAGGAAGACGTTTCTGAAAGTATTTGTATGGAGTGTGCCATGTATGGGAGTGAAACGTGGACGATAAATAGTTTGGACAAGAAGAGAATAGAAGCTTTCGAAATGTGGTGCTATAGAAGAATGCTGAAAATTAGATGGGTAGATCACATAACTAATGAGGAGTTATTGAATAGAATTGGGGAGAAGAGGAGCTTGTGGCACAACTTGACAAGAAGAAGGGACCGGTTGGTGGGGCATGTTCTGAGGCATCAAGGGATCACAAATTTAGCATTGGAGGGCAGCGTGGAGGGTAAAAATCGTATAGGGAGACCAAGAGATGAATACAATAAGCAGATTCAGAAGGATGTAGGTTGCAGTAAGTACTGGGAGATGAAGAAGCTTGCACAGGATAGAGTAGCATGGAAAGCTGCATCAAACCAGTCTCAGGACTGAAGACCACAACAACAGCCATGCTGCGGTAATGTGTCATTGAGGAAGAAAATGTTTGTTGCACTGAAGCGTGTAATGATAAGGACGATATGTGTTGTGTAACCTCCTGCAGACAGCTCTTTTAAGGCCAGGATCTCATCCAAAACGCCCGAAAATTTGCTTTTTGTAATTGCATTGTTTGAAATATACAAGTGTCTAGAATGATGGGACGAAAACTTTTCATAATTCGTGCGCTACTAAAGTTTCTACAGCCCATTGTTCGAAGCAGTGTCGCGGCCGCCGTGGGACGCTCTCAGCCGACGTCGTCCCGCTCAGGTAGAAAAGTTGCCGTGACGCACGTTCACAAAATTATTTATATTGCAGTATGCATGCAAACATTTTCGCCGAAAAAGCTGACGAACAACTTGCGCGAACGCATCCAGCTCAACCAGATCGACTTTTCTCGCCGAGAAGAACTGGGGAATTGCTCTCTAGGAACAATTCTAGTCGGAGGAATGGTTGATATACGATCCTGGAATTGCAAACTAAACTTGAGTAATGAAAACATTGTTTTGGTCAATTTTTGGTCAAAATTGGTCAAAACAATTTTTGGTCCGCCACATTAGATTACCAATTTTGAATTTTGAAAAACCTAACTTCAGATTTGTGTTCAGCGACATCAGAAATATATAACATCATGTAGTTTTTATACAAACTGAACTAATGATGAGTACAAAAGTTTAGGGAAAACTTTAAACAGCTTTTTTCTCGATAAAAGATTTTTCAAAACTGCGTGCAGTATAAAATAAAAACGGTTCAACTGTTAACATAAACCTTTGAGCCCCGAAAAGTAAACACTTCTCTTAGAAGCTTATACCGATAATATAATTTTTTTTAATATTAACTATTTTTTGTGGCGCCATAAAGAGTGAAAAAGCAAACAAAAATCGAACTCAAGAGTTCGAGTTTGCACCGTATCGTTAAATTTAAGGTTACTTTATTGTGGTTAGGTATAAGCTCCTATAAATTTAATCCAGCACATTTCGAGGAAGCCTAGCGTCGCAGTGACAACTGCTTCTCACATTCGCAGAAAAAGAAACGGCTAAATTTTTTGTGACAAAGAAGAATATTGATGTTATTGCTGCTCGTATCACTCCCAGCAATTTAAGCTGTTCACTTAGCTTCCTTCATACCCAAAACTTCGGAAATTGTGACATTTGCGAAGAAAAGACCAAATATTTGTGACAAGCAGGAATACAAATGTCATCGTTGGTACCACAATCTGTTGCAAACACACAGATCAAAAAAAAAGAATTGGCATTTAGCATGACACGAATCTGCTACCTTTGACCCTGTAACTCCACGTCCCAAACCCCAAGGCCACGACGAATACATGCTAGTCTCAACAGTTTTATCACTCATGGAAGGATATCCTGAAAGCTTTGTTGCCGATGCGTCAATAAATATGAAATCGTATCATGGGTGACGTATTTGTGACAACTCTTCAATGCCTTTTGCCCTGGAAGGCACACTCCCATAACATGCAAGTTATAATAGAAATAAAACTAAATCGAATACGGAGTCTCCACAGTTGTCGACCGTCTGCTCTGCTTGTTGTACACCTCATTCTGACATCTCTTAGAATCAGGCGTCCGTATCACGAACGCATTCCCAAGAGACTGCCTACATTACACTTGCGCGTTCTGTTCTGGATTATTGCTGTGCAGTGTGGGATTTGCATCGAAGTAGTTCACAGAAGGGCAGCTCGTTTTGTTCTAATCCGAAATAGGGGGCAGAGGCCACAGATGTGATTCGTCAATTGGGATGGCAGTAGTTAAAAAAGGCGTTTTCATTGCGGCGGGATCTTCTCACGAAATTTCAATCACCAGTTTTCTGCTCAGAGTGTGAAAATGCAGGGTTATTCTAAATGATGGACCCATTTTCAAAAATTCATATGTATTAAAGTACAAATCCAAAGTGAACAAGATTAATACCAATGAAACGAGGAAGTTTCAAAGTTTTTTTTCATGTCTGATATCAATTAAATAAATTTAATAATTTGTAATTAATTATTATTTAATAAATAGAAATATGATAAATGTTATAAATGTTCAGTATGGCCACTGTTGGCTGCACGGCAAACATCGACGCGGTAGCCAAACTCGTCCCACACACGCGAAAGCGTATCTGTTGTCACTAAGTGCACGGCAGCAGTGATCTGGTTCCGCAGATCGTTCAGATTAATTACAAATTATTAAATTTATTAAATTGATGTGAAATATTATGAAAAAGAACTTTGATACTTCCTCTTTTCATTGGTATAAAGCTTGTTCATTTTGGATTTGTACTTGAATAAATACGAAGTTTTGAAAATGGGTCCATCATTTAGAATAACTCTGTATTTTGTTGGTGCCCACCTAATAATGGGGAGGGATGACCATCATAAGAAAATAAGAGAAATCAGAGATTGCACAGAAAGATTTAAGTGTTCGGTGTCCCCACGCGCTCTTCGAGAACGAAACTGTAGAGAAGTATCTTGAGATGGTTCGACGAATCCTCTGTCAGGCACTTAATTGTCAATGGTAGGGTAACCATGAAGATATACATGTACGTTAATGAGGCACTGTCCAATAATCACTGATAGTCCTAACAAATTACTGAAAAAGTAATTAAGTATGGCAATAAACACTGCTCATATTTACACTAAAGTCACAGCCCACGGACAGTAGTGTCTTGTAGCAATTTATGGGATGAAGGTACTACGCAGTGGCTCACTTTATTCACTCACTAATTAAAAGTCGCAACGTTCAGCAATACCTCGTTCGCTTGATAATGATAGTCCATGCCTTTTATCAACCACGACACAGTTTAGTCAAAATGCTCATGAACGTGAATTACAAAATTCATTTGACAGTTATTAGACATAAACGTTGCGTAGTTTTCTCGGGTGCAGGCGTGCGTATCTCCGCGAACAAACTGTGTGCATAGCTGTAGCGTGAGCGAAGGTATTACACGCTTCTTAATGCGGCCGGCACTGGGTGCAGACACTATGACTCTGAGTTACGTCCGGCCATTTAAAAACAGGCGTGTGAACGAGTTGATATTTCGGAACTTATGGGGTTGGTGCATAAGTTCGTAGCGCCTTCCATAAATTTAATAAACGCAACAGATATACACATTAGAGACTTTACTCATCAGTGATGTATTCTCGTTCACTATTTGCAACAGTCTGCCTACATGGGGTAACCTTTTAGTAACTCTTATCTGTATACCATGTAGCGTTAACGCACTTCGTAGGAAATACACACACACACACCCCTAAACGCAGTGCGGCGCACGTCCCCCCTCCAGCCCGTTACACCGCCAAGAACACAATTTACCCCTTAGTAATTCTCCGCGGTACTTAAATGTGATACACACATTTAATATTTGTTCTTAGCTCTACTCATTTAACAATAAACATTAATTTTATACCATTTTTAACAACCTGCGATTCTTCTATCCCCTGTGATGCAGAAACTATTGGTTCTAGAGATAAAAATGAATAGAACCTTTTTTGTAGTAAATTTAATGTACTTTAATTTTCCACGAGAAACATTTTTGCTAGAAGCCGTGGGTTACAAATGAAAGAGAAACATAAAAACATAAGCGTCCAGCCCGCCTACGCTCACAACATACCGATCCGGATTTTTAGCATGTTGTTCATCGCACTACCGCCTACCACCCATCAAAAATTTGCAACTCCACGAATTTTTTCCCATAATGTCCCTTCGTTGACTGGAGTACAAGGGCGAGGGGGGGGGGGGCGAATGCAGTATGATACCTTTACAGACGCCACTGCTTCTTATCACGCCTTTGTCCAGATAATAATTGCACTTTGTTTCTAATGACTTCGTCATCGACGGGACTTTAAACTGTGTCCTAGTAGTCCTACCTATGTTGTTTCATCTGGTACGAACTTATTGCCCTGATTGAAATATTCTGAGAACACTCCAACGCTGAAAACAAGTCGGACTCCTAACCTCATTTTTCAGCTTCTATATTTCAGTGCACCTACATCCATACTCCACAAACCACTGCGAAAAGCGTGGTAGTGGGTGCTTCCCGTGGTACTGTGTATGAGGACATTTTCCTGTTCTTCTTTCGTATGGACCGTGGGGAGAATGGCTGCTAAAATGCCTCGTAATTAATCTACAGGTGCGATGAGATGGGAGTTGCAGTGCAGTGGTATTCCTGGATCTCACTCAATGCCGGTTTCTTGAAACTTTGTAAATTGTTTTTTAGCCTATTTGATCCTCTGCTGCCTTCACTATTTCATTTTTCAAGGCTCCCCTTCTGTTGTACTCCTTCCCCCTGTTTCAGGCAATCGCCTGGTATTACGAGTTGTATTAAATAACGGGGATTTTGTAATTTCGCTTGTTGTATTAGCCCGTTTCTGGCATTTTCTCCGGTTAACTTGTCCGAAAATAATCTGTGTAGTACTGGCTATCCTGGATATTTAGTCTGTTTGGTAGCAGCGGTGACTGTTTATTTTGTATAAAAATGGATCGGAGAATGTCTGTTAAATTTTGCTGTGAGAACGTCATAAAGTCTTAGAAACGTTAACTGTTGATTTTGGTGGGTCTGCCCTGATTAAAACAAGGATTTACGAGTAGTGGCTATAAGCGTTTCGAAGAAGACCGTGAAGACTTTGAACGTGACTACTGTCCTGAACGCCGAAGCACAGCGTCAGGGAATGAAACCGTGTAAAAGTGAAAGAAATGATTATAATTATAAGGATCTCCGACTCACGATCAGACAAGTCGCTGCTGATGTTGGCAAAGCAACTAGCTCATGTCATGAAATTTTTTCAGGCGTTTTCGGTATGTAACATGTCGCAGCAAAATTTGTTGCAAAATTGTTGAATTTCGAACAAAAACGGCGGTGAATGCAAGCTGTTCAGAAGTCGCTAGAAAGAGTCAGCAGCGATGCAGAATAACCGGAAGGTGACATCACAGATGATGAAACATGGGTTTTATGGATATTTCGTTGTAACTAAGGCTGAATCGTCCCGGTGGAAGCATTCTCGATCGATAAGATTGTAAAAATCTCTAAAAGTCCGGTCAAATGTGAACGTTATATACTATTTGTATTCTTGGATTTTAAAATCACGGTGGACCATGAGTTCTGCCTCAGAGGGCTCACATGTCTTTTGGGAATATATGCATGGTCAGCATGGGACCCTGGCCCTTGCGGTGCTGTGCTGTTAAGTCCAGCCTTCTACGATTCTTCCTCCCCTCCCCTCCCCTCCTCCCCACCCCTCGCCAACCATTCCATTGGGTGGTGTCTTGGATTTGGCGTATGATTTTGAACATGTGTTTATTTTTCTCTTCCGACATGTTATAAAACTTCTCAGTTTAATAAACACAGCCTAACGAAATGCCTTCACATAAGGAGACGAAGGTGAATATTCCAGAATTCGAATCAAGAACAGCTGCCAACATGAGTAACGTAGAAGTAAATATCCTCGGAGTAGTGAAGCAACTTAAATCACTTAATAAAAGCAAGTCTTCTGGTCCAGACTCTATACCAATCAGGTCCCTTTCAGAGTATGTTGATGCATTATCTTCAACAACGGTTCGCTCGACGAAAGATCCGTACCCAAAGACTGGAAAGTTGCACCGGTCACAACAATATTCAAGAAAGGTAGTAGGAGTAATCCACTAAATTACAGGCCCATATCGTTAACGTCGATATGCGGCAGGATTTTGGAACATATATTGTGCTCGAACATTAGGAATTACCTCGAAGGAAACGGTCTATTGACACACAGTCAGCATGCATTTAGAAAACTAGTTCCTGTGAAACACAACTAGCTCTTTATTCACATGAAGTGTTGAGTGCTATTGACGAGGGATTTCAGATCGATTCCGTATTTCTGGATTTCCGGAAGGTTTTTTTACACTGTGCCACACAAGCGGCTCGTAGTTAAATTGCGTGCGTATGCAATATCGTCTCAGTTATGTGACTGGATTTGTGATTTCCTGTCAGAGAGGTCACAGTTCGTAGTAATTGACGGAAAGTCATCGAGTAAAACAGAAGTGATTTGTGGCGTTCCCCAAGGTAGTGTTATAGGCCCTTTGCTGTTCCTTATCGATATAAACGATCTGGGAGACAATCTGAGCAGCTGTCTTCAGTTGTTTGCTTATGACGCTGTCGTTAATCGATGAATAAAGTCATCAGAAGATAAAAACAAATTGCAAAACGATTTCGAAAAGATATCTGAATGGTGCGAAAATTGGCAGTTGACCCCAAATAACGAAAAGTGTGAGGTCATCCACATGAGTGCTAAAAGGAACCCATTAAACTTCGGTTACACGATAAATCAGTCAAATATAAAGGCCGTAAATTCAATTAAATACCTTGGAATTACATTTACGAACAACTTAAATTGGAAGGAACACACACAAAATGTTGTGGGGGAAGGCTAACCAAAGACTGCGTTTTATTGGCAGCACACTTAGAAAATGTAACAGATCTACTAAGGAGACTGCCTACACTACGCTTGTCCGTCCTCTATTAGAATACTGCTTGCCAGATAGGACTGACGGAGTACATTGAAAAAGTTCAAAGAAGGGCAGCATGTTTTGTATTATCGCGAAATATGGGAGAGAGTGTCACTGAAATGATACAGGATTTGGGCTGGACACCATTAAAAGAAAGGCGTTTTTCGTTGCGACGGAATCTTCTCACGAATTTCCAATCACCAAGTTTCTCCTCCAAATGCGAAAATATGTTGTTGAGACCGACCTACATAGGGAGAAACGATCACCACTTTATAATAATGGAAACCAGAGCTCGCACCGAAAGATATAGGTGTCCGTTCTTTCCGCGCGCTATACGAGATTGGAATAATAGAGAATTGTGAAGGTGGTTGGATTAACCCTCTACCAGGCACTTAAATGTGATTTGCAGAGTAACCATATAGATGTAGATCTTTAACTACATGACTCTGAGGAGCCTTGTCACGGTCCGTGCGGCTCCCCCCATCGGGGGTCGAGTCCTCCCTCGGGTATTGGTGTCTGTTGTCCATAGCGTTAGTTAGTTTAAGTTAGATTCAGTAGTGTGTAGCCTTAGGGACCGATAACCTTAGCGGTTTGGTCCCATAAGACCTTACCACAAATTTCCAAATTTTTCCCATTGTTGGCTGGACCTACCATTCCCCTTCCATATTTTACAGAAGTGCGGACTGCGCGGGGAAGATGGTCCAACATGGTGTACATATATTCCAACTTTTGTGCCCTTCTGTCTGTGCACGCTTCCTTTTTGGCAAAAGTAATACATTCAGAACCCAACACGGTAGCTATCCCATTGTAGTAGGGTCGTCAAATACCTGCACGGCAGTAGCCACCTCACTACGCAGGGATCGTACTATTGGCGCCTGCACTGAAAACTCCTGCATATGCCAAGGAGTATGTGTCCATCGTGGCTGGGTCATGGAGACTCCTGGGAACGATTACTGGGCCAGGTAACTGTTGCTGTGGCTGGATGACGCCCGTGAGGTGAGCCCTCATTCCAAATGAGTGGCACCAAGGCCGATGACTTCCAAATGAAGCGAATTCGTTCCTGTAACAATCACCCCTCATAATGGTCTCAGTATGTTACAGGGTATTATTCTCCTCAGCGACCTTCTTTTACAGACCAGACTTGCCAATTTGGAGCAACAGGGTGTGCATTTCATCTGTCGTGTCCAACAGGGACCAAAAGACAATAGGTTTGATATTGAGGCCTTCTTCTTGGCCCTTGAAGGCGACTTGTAGGCTGAAAAGGTCAAGGTGATCATGTATCAATGTGATGTGAAACACTGTGTTCCCCCTCCCATGAAATGCTTCAAATGCATCTTTGGCTACATCTCTTCGCATTGTAACGCCAGACCCATCTATAGGCTTGTGGATGACAGTTGCACACAAATGCTCTTGTGCCGTTCCACCGTCCTCATATGATCAGCAGCAGAGCACATTATTCTCCCTGTTCACCTGACTGTGCCATCTCCCAAAGAGAAAAGAAAACCGAGGATTACAAGACTGCTGACCAACTCATGTATCAAGAGACCAAGAAGAAATATGATTGTCTGGATCCTATACATATGACGATGATGTTAGCTACAGCTGTGATGATGTCATCTTCTCTAGAGACAGTACCCTCAGCCATCAGCCATCTACGTCAGGCTCTTGAGGTTGCTCAACTACTTTTGCTCCACTGTGTTGGGTGGTCTGGGGTGGGGGGGGGGGGGGGGGGGAGCGGCTTCTCCTACTGTTTCCCGGACACCCACTTTGGGAGCATTGACTCCCCACCCACCTTGGACGTCGATCCCCCAAGCCCCAACTGGCGAAGCAACATCCTCGTCCAGCGTCTCTCACCAGGTAGGGGTCGCTTGGGACACTCCCCTCCCAGGATTCTGCTGATCTGCAACTGGATGCCAGCCAGTGGCTGAAGCAGCCACAGGTTGCTGGTTGTAGGGCTTTGGGTACCTCGTCCACTCCTGAAACTAGGGCAGTCAAGCGTTTTCACACACCAAAATCTCCCTCTATGAAACTGGACAAAAATAAGACCTCTGAGACAAATATAAGACCTCTGAGACAAATGAAGTTCCGGTGGTATCCATGCCATTGGACCCCACATGTTCTGGCTGTGTGCCTGAGGCAGGGTTTCTGGTGGTCCCTGTGGCATCAGATCCCCCAAACAACCTGCTTCAGAATGAATGTGTATTGATGCCGAATCATCACGGTCGGTGGCAGCAGGCAATGCTGACTTCCCTCCTTGGTCTCTTCATACCACCATAGCGTCATAATCCAGTCGAACTGTGGCCGTTTTGTCCACTATCTGGCTGAGCTATGACATCTCTTACTACGCATTCCCCCTGCTTTCTGGATTAACCTCCAGTCAACTTGGTTCCCAGCTTTGCAAACACCTACCCTCTGCGGCTATCAGGCCTATTTTCAGAATCGAGCTAAATATGGAATAGCATCAGGCGTGATTAGCATGCACGTTCTGGACTCTGTCTACATTGCCATCTGTGGATTTTACTATCTGTAATGTGTATTCCTCTCCTGATGGTCAAGTGTCTCAGAACGCTATGTTTGCACTGCCTTCTCAGTTCCCACCACCCTTTCTAATTTTGAGTGACTTCAATGACCACGAACCTTTGTGGTATGGAACTACAACCACTGACCACATAAAGCTATCGAAACTTTGCTCGCAGAGCTCTACCTTTCTCTCGAGTAGCGTTGCCCTTGCACACATCTGTGTGGCATATGGATCTTATTTGGCCATTGATCTTTCCATTTGCAGCCCTGGCCTTCTCCCCTCCATCCATTGGAGATTGAATGATGGCTTGTGTGGCAGTGATCATTTTCCAGTCATCCTGTCTCTTCCTTACTCGCCTGTGCGTCTCTACTACTCAGACTAGTACTTCTATCTGGGATGCCTTTACCCATTGAGGGCATATCCGCAGCCAGACTGAAATCCCCTATTCCTTGGTATACCCCCTTCAGAAGACAGTACCTTGGTGGACTTCAAAATCCACATTAGCCCACATATATAAGAGAAAGGCGTCCCACAGGGTTCTGTATTGAAGTTGCCCTTTTCCTAGAGGCTGTCAGTGGTTTTGCAGCAGCTGTGTGGTGTACAGTGCCATTCTGCTGATATGCTGACGATTTTTACATGTACTATTGCTTCTCCTCTGTGGGTGTTACTCAACACCGACTACAAGGTGCCATATGAAATGCACAGTCTTTGGCTCTCGCCCATGGCTTCTGTTTTTCAGCTGCCAAGATGTGCGTCATGTACTGCAGTCACCATTGTACTGTCCACCCACATCCAGAACTCTACCTCAACGACCAATTGCTCAATGTGGTGGAGGCTTACACTTTCTGGGACCTGTATTCGATGCCCAGTTAATGTGGCTTCCCTATCTTCACCGCCTTAAGGGAATGTGTTGGCCAGATCTTAATACTGTTCGCTGCCTCTGTAAAACCAGCTGTTGTGCAGACCCGCCTACACTTTTGCGACTTTACAAGGCTCTAATACTGGAGTCTGGCCAGTGGCTCAGCATCGCCTTCAGCTGTGCAGATGCTGGACACGGTACAGCATTGTAGGGTCTATCTTGCAACAGGTGTCTTTTGGATGAGCTATGTTAACAGTCTGCTGGAGGATGCTCCAACAACTTCTGCTGAACTCTGCAATACACATTTGCTGCTGCCGGCCGAAGTGGCCGTGTGGTTAAAGGCGCTGCAGTCTGGAACCGCAAGACCGCTACGGTCGAATGTTCGAATCCTGCCTCGGGCATGGATGTTTGTGATGTCCTTAGGTTAGTTAGGTTTAAGTAGTTCTAAGTTCTAGGGGACTAATGACCTCAGCAGTTGAGTCCCATAGTGCTCAGAGCCATTTGAACCATTTGAACATTTGCTGCTCCCTTGAACATATGAACTGCAGTGACCTTTTTCCTGGCAGGGGGAGACATCTCCCACAACAGCAGCCCAGGGCTGTAGTCACGATTGCAGTTCACGTACAGTATCTGTCGTCTGAACTCTTAATTTCCCCCACTGTCGATTCCTGCCAGGAAGCAATTGTATACTCCCCAATGAAGTGTATTCTGTCCTCATATCTGTCTCGACCTATCGTTTGAACTGAAAGATGGTGTTGACCCCATAGTTCTTTACCTTCTGTTCCTGGATATCCTGGATGCATTTCTGGGTTCAGGAATAGTAAACACTGATGGCGCTGTGGTCGATGGGCAAATTAGTTTTGCCTATACACACACAAAGTGCAGTGAACTACGCTCCCTTCTAAACAGGTGCAGTGTATTCACTGCAGATTTGGTGGCCGTGATTCAAGCTATCCATTGTGTTTGTTCTTGCACCAGTGAAATTTTCTTAGTCAGCAGTGACCCTGAGTAATGTTTAGGCTATTGACCAGTGCTAACCTCTACACCGATTGGTTTGTGGCTTTACGGATCTCCTGTATAATCTCCATGAAGATGGATAGTCATTTGTCCTTGTCTGGAAACGAGGTCAAAGTTGGATCCTGGGGAATGAAATATTGACCAGTTGGCCATGTTGGCCAACGAGATCTCGGCTTTGGAAATGAGGGTGCCGGAACTGGAAGTTTGATCGACTCTATGCCATCAGTTAATGGGGGCTTGGAACACGGATTGGTGTGCCTGGTATCTCCAAACAAACTGACAGCAATAAGGAGGGCCCGTCCATGTGGCATTCTTCCTTTCTTCCATTCTCTGTCAGCTTCATGTTGGCCACACTTGGCTGACCCTCGGCTCTTCGCCTGACGTGAGAATCCATCCCGCTGTTAGTGTGGTGCCTGTGTGGCAGTGGCCCACATCCTGATGGGCTGCCCCAATTTGGCCACCTTACGGCAAAACCTTAAACTTGCTGACACGCCACCTCCGGTGCCAGCAGACGCCGCCACAGCTGATGAGCTAGTTTTGCCTGTTATCTCTGCAGGTGGTTGTTACACCTCTCTGTGAGGTACAGTACACTGGCCTCATCTGCAGGGTGCCCCGTCGACTGCTCTGACCCAGGATCCCATGACTGCCCTTGCATGGCTTCTGCCCTTCCCAGCCTTTTTTCTTCTTCGTATTCTTTTACAGCTGCTTTTAGTTTATTATCTCATCGTTTGTGTTCCTTTCCTGAGATTTTATCAACTTGTCTGCGTTGCTAGATGCCTTGTGGTCTCGTGATAATGGAGGGTGAGGAAACACCGGTCAGATGCAGGCGTACATCTCCCATCGCATAACGTGTCCGGGGGACCTGGGCGGATAAGCTCACCTGTCTTCACCCTCTTACCCCTCTCTCACCTCAGCTTCCTTCCTATTGATACTCGGTTACAATCGGATTCGTCATGATTTGTCTTCTGTGTCCTTGTTTTCCGAGGACTCTTCCTTGTTTGACATATATACGGTGGAGGAAATTACGATCTTGTAGTTTGGTCCCTTTAACTCTATCATTTCAATGCAATCTGACCACAGAGTGTAATGGTCAATAAGGAGTGCTGCTTAAAATTTCAATGCCGTTTGCGTGGGGGAAATCCGAATTTCTGGCGAAACAAATTCATGACTATTGCACCACAAGAATACACCTGCTCATACTTTGTTGTTTTTTTGTGAGTTTCTGGCTAAAAACAATACTGTAATGTTGCTTTAGCGTGTTCCCAAAACTAAAGAAAACCTTAATGTCCTGTCGTTTTAAAACATGGATGAGATTAAAAAACGCATCTTTGGTATCCCAGAGAGCGAGTTCCATTAGTGTTTTAGGGATAGGAAAAAACGCAGACATAAGTGTATAATATCTCAAATGGGAACTGTTTTGAAGGGGATAGCTTTGATGTAGCTGAATGAATATTTTTTTTCCAAAAACAAAAATTCCATTTACTTTTACTTTTTCGCAAACTTATTTTTTAAATTCTCAACAGCGTTTCCTACTTTCAATGTATTTAGGTTTCATCTGGTTAATTTACTACCTTTCTGCAATTTCTTCAGTTTTATTCTACAGTTCGTAACAAATAAATTATGGTCGAGTCCACATATAACCTGGAAATGTTTTGCAATTTAAAATGTGGCTACGAAATCTCTGTGTTACCATTATGTAATTATCTGAATCCTTCCTGTGTTTCTAGTTTTCTACCACGTACACAGTCTTTGCTAAAGAAATTTGACTGCAGTTAATCTTTTCCGCAGAGGCAGTCAATGTATTTGAAACGAAATGTTTAACTCCAGAGTACTGGCTAGTTTCAACTGTTCGCTGCATTTCAAGTGCACGTTTTCATTTTCTAGCACGTATCACATTATGCCATAATAAAGAACCAAACATGATATAATACAGTACTGGTGCTCCAAGAAAGTGTACACCCCGAAAACCACACTGAAAAGCTTAATATGAGGTCGAGGTCTACTTCATTGGGAATCTGGACATGCGAATGTGCCCTTTAGGTATGCACTTTAAATGTGCACATTTTAATATGGTTCACGAAATTCCGATGCTCTTGCAGTATCCTCTGATGTCTTGTTTCTTTTATGACATAATGTGTGATCTTTCAATGTTTTACACGTACGTACTTACGTACGTACGGGCTTTCTACGTCATGATAGCTACCCAAGCGCGGTGTCGTCTGTTACCTGCGCTCTCTGGCAACTGCTGAAACGAACCTATTTCTAACAGGTTGCGGGAAAATATTTCGAATAGTGATTTGAAAAGCGTTACTTTAAAAGTAAATATCCTTTTACATAGGTTGAACCATGTGCAAGAATGTACCATGAATTTATTAAATCAGAGCTTCGACTCTCATTTAAAAATCAACTCTTTGATGACGAGCCATTTAGAAGACTTTCGAACCCTGAAGATCAGACATTTATGTAATTTTTAAAAATTGTACTAGCACATTTGTGTGATATATCTTAAAGTGTAACACGCACAAAAAAGATCAACATTATATGTGAAAGCTTAGCTTCTCTTGCAGCTTATTAACGTTAGAGACCAATATTAAATGTGAAAGCTTTGCTTTTCTTGTAGCAACACTATGTATATTAATTTAAACTGTTAACTTTCCCTGTTTGTGTGTTCGTGCTACTTAACAATGATGTTGCTGTTGGCGGACTACATCACGTGTCCTATGCTCTGAATATCCGCTGTCATCGTCCGCCGAGATCACGTGACATGGGCTACGAACGGCTTACAAAAGCGCATCGAAATCTCGATTTCAATGATTCGGAAAGTAACATGCGCTGTTTGGTGGAATTCCAATGTATGCTTTCGTAATACGGAAATACGCAGCGTACATGTTGCTGCACATCAAAGATATTTCCAAAACGTGTCTTTTTTCCCTGAGTTTCGTTTCCCAAAGTGCTGGGAAATTGTACGCCCGTGCATAAAACCATAACCATTCAAAGGATTGATAAGGGAAAATATACTGTCACCCGGGAGAAAGTGTATTTTTAACCGGGAAATCCGGGAATTTTTTTTCCTTGCCTACGTATACACCCTGTGTTTACAATCTCTCTCTCTCTCTCTCTCTCTCTCTCTCTCTCTCTCTCTCTCTCTCTCTCTCTGTATCTGTATGTACACACACACACACACACACACACACACACACACACACACACACACACACACACACACACACGGACGGACGGACGCGCGCGCCCCTACACATACACATAACAGCCAGCGGCACCATCATCAAGCGCCACTGCCATTGTCGGAGAATACGGTACCCCCTGCGGGTCTGGGGTAAGAATAGGCCCGAGGTATTCCTGCCTGTCGTAAGAGGCGACTAAAAGGAGTTTCAACCGTTTCGGCCTTCCATGTGATGGTCCCCCTTGGGGTTTGACCTCCATTTTTCAAAATTCTACAGAAGTACGAGCCTTTTGGGGAAGTACGCCTTACGTGGTGTACCACTGGTCCTCAGTGCACTAAGACCTTGGCACTCAGCATTCTACCGGCGTTGTAACCATACCCACTATTCCTCAAATTGGGCCTAAACGCCTGATGGGTTGTACAAGTTACGCCCATAGTGCGTCCCCATCTGCACCTACGATCATGATGGACTTTCCATGGCACCAGAAATCCAGCACGGTAGCCAGCCCATTGTGGTGGGGTCGTCGTGTACCCTCTAGGTTGTAGCCCCTTGACAACACAGGGATCGTACTGCCGATACCTGAGCTGCACCCTCCCCACGTCGGCCAAGGAGTAGATGCCCGTCTCCTTGGGGCATCAGGACTCCCGGCAACGGTCATCCTGCCAGGTGGCCCTTGCTGAGGCTGGGTGGCGCCCGTGGGGAGAGCCCCTGGTCGGAGTGGGTGGTATCGGGGCGGACGTTTCGCAGATGAAACGTCAACATGTATCAGGTCGCTCTGCGGCCGAGTCTTTCAAAAGAAAAGGTACCGTTTCTAGTTCTGGTTCTCCTGCCCTTTCCCCCTTGGCCACTCCATGGGAGGAGGGACAGGCCCGCCGGCTTGGGGCGAAGTACTTCCCCCGCTATTTGGTCTGTTCTCGAACCGATGGGGGGACGTTCGCCACCTCCAAGCCCATGTTCTTTGTTCAGCACATTGAGGACGTCTTCGGGGAAATCGAGGCTCTCAGTAAGATGCGTTCGGGGTCCGTTCTTATAAAGACCACCTCCGCCATACAGTGGGCGGCGCTCCAGACGTGCGACCACCTAGGGGACATCCCAGTGTCCATTGTCCCGCATCTGGCACTAAATAGGACGCAGGGGGTTATTTTTCATCGGGACCTCCTGCTGCAATCTGATGAGGAGTTCAGGGCCAACCTGGAGCGCCGAGGCGTGCATTTCGTCCAGCGAGTCCAGCGCAGCCCCAAAGACCGTCGCATCGCCACCGGGGCCTTTATCTTCACCTTCGAGGAGGACGTTCTCCCGGAGAAGGTAAAGGTGATGTGCTACCGGTGCGACGGGCGACCTTACCTCCCGCCTCCTATGCGCTGTTTTCGGTGTTTGCGCTTTGGGCACATGTCGTCACGGTGTGAGGCTGAGCCCCTTTGTGGCGACTGTGGACGTCCTCTTCGTGAGGAACATACATGCACCCCACCACCTCGGTGCGTTAATTGTCCTGGCATCCACTCGCCTAGATCCTCAGACTGCCCCGCATATCAGAAGGAGAAGAAGATACAAGAACTCAAAACTTTGGATCGTCTCTCTTATTCTGAGGCCAGGAAGAAGTATGACCGCCTCCATCCCGTGCCGTTGACCACTTCGTTTGCCTCAGTTGTGTCCACTCCCTCTGTGGTATCATCACCCGTATCCTGTCCCCCCTCCACCTCCTCCCCCCATCCGGGGTCTCTGCCTCCGCCTCCCAAATCCCTCTCTTCCAAATCCTCCTTCCCCGTGGCCCCTGCCCCCTCTGCCCCAGGGGCCACCCTTCCTCCTCCTCCTCCTCCCCCCCCCCTCCTCCTCCTCCTCCTCCTCCTCCTCCTCCTCCTCCTCCTCCCCCCCCCGCCGCCGCCTGAGAAGCGATCCTCTTCTCAGGCGTCCATCGGGGAAATGTTCCGGACCCCAGCTTCCGATGTCCGGCATTCCAAAACGGACCCCGCGCGTGAGGACCTTCTTCGGGTCCAGCCCACCATCCCTGTGCCTCCTCGGGCTTCCAAGAAGGCCTCCAAGAAGAAGTCTCTATCCCCCTCTCCACCCCGGCGCGTTTCGTCTGACGCTCCATCCGTGAGTCGCTGCTCCCGGCCGTCCTCAGTTTAGCCGGGACGCTCTGCTGCCAGGCGCTCAGCTGGCCTCTCGTCGGCAAATGATGCTGCCCCTCCTACACAACCAGGGACAGCGGCCGCAGCTGGCGACGACTCGATGGAACAGGATCCGCCTCCCGCCCGTTGTAGCGTTGTTCCCTCGAAACCTGGCCCTCTGCGACCGTCGAGGTGACCAGCTCTTCCCCCGTCTCGTTCCCCCTCTTTTTTGACTAGCGATGGCCTTGTTACATTGGAACATAAGAGGTATTCGATCCAATCGGGAGGAATTACAACTGCTCCTCCGCCTGCACTGTCAGCTCGTCCTTGGTCTCCAGGAAACCAAGTTGCGCCCGACTGACCATATTGCCTTTACCCACTATACCTCGGAGCGGTATGACCTCACCCCTGTGGACGGTATCCCAGCTCATGGTGGGGTCATGTTGCTCGTTCGGGACGATGTCTATTACCATCCCATCCCATTGACCACCCCACTCCAAGCAATAGCTGTCCATATTACTCTTTCTGCTTTTACTTTTTCAGTTTGTACCATCTACACTCCATTGTCATCCGCTGTTAGTCAGGCTGACATGATGCACCTGATTGTTCAGCTTTCCCCGCCGTTTTTATTGTTTGGCGACTTCAATGCCCATCATCCCCTTTGGGGCTCTCCTGCATCCTGTCAAAGAGGCTCACTCTTGGCGGATGTCTTCAACCATCTCAATCTTGTCTGCCTCAATACTGGCGCCCCGACTTTCCTCTCTGACTCTACTCATACCTACTCCCACTTGGACCTCTCGATCTGTTCTACCACTCCTGCCCGTCAGTTCGAGTGGTGTGTCCTTTCTGACACCTATTCGAGCGACCACTTCCCCTGTGTCGTTCGTCTCCTGCACCACACCCCATCCCCACGTCCTTCGAGCTGGAACATAGCGAAAGCTGACTGGGGTCTTTACTCCTCCCTGGCGACCTTTCCGGACCACGATTTTCTCAGTTGTGACAGTCAGGTCGAATACCTCACGGCTGTTATCATCAATGCTGCCGAACGTTCCATTCCTCATACTACCTCTTCTTCACGGCGCGTTTCCGTCCCCTGGTGGAACGAGGCTTGTAGAGACGCTATCCGTGCTCGACGACGTGCTTTACGCACCTTTCGCCGCCATCCTACGTTGGCGAATTGTATTGGATACAAACGACTCTGAGCGCAATGCCGTAGAGTCATCAAAGACAGCAAAAAAGCTTGTTGGGCCTCTTTCACCAGCTCCTTTAACAGTTTTACTCCCTCTTCTGTCGTATGGGGTGGCCTGCGCCGGCTGTCGGGTATTAAGGCCCACTCCTCGGTACCTGGCCTGACCTCAGGTAATGAGGTCCTCGTTGATCCTGTGGCTGTCTCCAACGCCTTCGGCCGGTTTTTCGCGGAGGTTTCAAGCTCCGCCCATTACCACCCTGCCTTCCTTCCCAGGAAAGAGGCAGAAGAGGCTCGGCGACCTTCCTTCCACTCGCTGAATCTGGAAACTTATAATGCCCCCTTTACTATGCGGGAACTCGAATGTGCGCTTGCACTGTCCCGGTCCTCTGCTCCGGGGCCAGATGCCATTCACGTTCAGATGCTGGAACATCTTTCTCCGGCGGGCAAAAGCTTCCTTCTTCGTACCTACAATCACGTCTGGACCGAAGGTCAGGTCCCCATGCGTTGGCGTGACGCCATCGTTGTTCCTATACCCAAACCCGGGAAGGATAGACACCTTCCTTCCAGTTACCGCCCCATTTCTCTTACAAGCTGTGTCTGTAAGGTGATGGAGCGCATGGTTCATGCTCGGTTAGTTTGGATTCTTGAATCTCGACGGCTACTTACTAATGTCCAATGCGGCTTTCGTCGCCGCCGCTCCGCTGTTGACCACCTTGTGACCTTGTCGACATTCATCATGAACAACTTTTTGCGTAGGCGCCAAACGGTAGCCGTGTTCTTCGATTTGGAGAAGGCTTACGATACCTGTTGGAGAGGAGGTATCCTCCGCACTATGCACAGGTGGGGTCTACGCGGTCGCCTGCCCCTTTTTATTGATTCCTTTTTAACGCATCGAAAGTTTAGGGTATATGTGGGTTCCGTATTGTCCGACGTCTTCCTCCAGGCGAACGGAGTGCCTCAGGGCTCCGTCTTGAGCGTAGCCCTTTTTGCCATCGCGATCAATCCAATTATGGATTGCATTCCACCTAATGTCTCAGGCTCTCTCTTTGTCGATCTAGTGCAGTGCCCAGAGAACATGCCTCCTGGAGCGCTGCCTTCATCTTTGTCTAGACAGCCTATACTCATGGAGCGTGGCAAATGGCTTCCGGTTCTCTGAAGAGAATACGGTTTGTATCAACTTTTGGCGATATAAAGCGTTCCTTCCGCCATCCTTACATCTCGGTCCCGTTGTTCTCCCATTCGTGGAAACAACTAAGTTTCTAGGGCTCACGTTGGACAGGAAACTGTGTTGGTCTCCGCATGTCTCTTATTTGGCAGCCCGTTATACACGTTCCCTTAATGTCCTCGGAGTTCTTAGTGATTCATCTTGGGGAGCGGATCGCACTGTCTTGCTTCGCTTGTATCGGTCCATAGTCCGATCGAAGCTGGATTATGGGAGCCTCGTCTACTCCTCTGCTCGGCCATCCCTCTTACGCCGTCTCAACTCCATCCACCATCGGGAGTTACGTCTTGCGACCGGAGCCTTCTACACTAGTCCTGTCGAGAGTCTTTATGCTGAAGCTGCCGAATTACCATTGACCTACCGGCGCGACGTACTGCTGTGTCGGTATGCCTGCCGGCTGTTGTCTATGCCCGACCACCCCTCTTACCAGTCCTTCTTCGCCGATTCTCTCGACCGTCAGTACGGGTTGTATGTGTCTGCCCTGCTGCCCCCCAGAGTCCGCTTCCGTCGCCTGCTTCGACAATTGGATTTTGCCCTCCTTACCACCTTCAGAGAGGGTGAGAGCCTGACACCACCTTGGCTCCAGGCTCCGGTTCATATTTATCTCGACCTCAGCTCACTCCCGAAGGAGGGTATTCCGGCTGCAGTGTATTGCTCACGATTTGTCGAACTTCGTGCTCGACTTGCCGGTCACACCTTTATTTACACCGATGGCTCCAAAACTGACGATGGTGTCGGCTGTGCCTTTGTCGTCGGGGCCGCCACCTTTAAATACCGGCTCCTCGACCAATGTTCCAGCTTTACGGCCGAGCTTTTTGCTCTCCATCAGGCCGTTCAGTATGCCCGCCGCCACCGCCATTCATCGTATGTACTCTGCTCTGACTCACTCAGTGCTCTTCAGAGCCTTGGAGCTCCCTATCCGGTCCATCCCTTTGTTCAACGGATACAGCAGTCCCTCCACTCTTTCGCTGATAATGGTTCTCCTGTCAGCTTTCTGTGGGTTCCCGGACATGTAGGAGTGCCTGGGAATGAGGCTGCGGATGCTGCAGCCAAGGCTGCAGTCCTCATGCCTCAGCCAGCCTCCCATTGTGTCCCGTCATCTGACGTTCGTGGGGATGTTTGTAAGAGGCTTATGTCGTTGTGGTGGGATGCTTGGTCATCCCTCCAAGGAAACAAGCTTCGGGCAGTAAAACCGCTCCCAACTGCTTGGACAACCTCCTCCCGACCATCTCGGCGAGAGGAGGTCCTTCTGACCAGGTTGCGGATTGGGCATTGCCGGTTTAGCCACCGCTACCTGCTCTCCGGTGACCCAGCCCCGCAGTGCCCTTGCGGTCAGGCATTAACAGTGCGCCATGTTTTATTGTCGTGTCCCCGCTTTAGTCAATCTCGTGTTGTCCTGTCCCTGCTATCTACTTTACCGGATATTTTAGCTGATGACGCTCGAGCAGCTGCTCGTGTTCTGCGTTTTATAACTTTGACTGGCTTGTCCAAAGACATCTAACCTTTTTACTTATTTTATCTGCATCTTTGTCAGGTCTTTCTGGTGTCCCCCCCCCCCCCTCCCCTTGAGTTTTACTAGATTCCATGTGCTCTAACAACAGTGACTGGGCGCTAATGACCTCAGTAGTTGAGCGCCCTTAAACCCCATCAAGAAAGAAAGAAAGAAAAAAAAAAAGAATACGGTATCAGCTACGATAGGAAACGCAGCCTGAGGATACTCCATGCAGCCCGTCTTCAAACGATAGAATGTATTTTATTACAAGTATCTATAATTCGCTCATAATATTTTCAGTAACGAGTCGTTATTAACATTTCGCATACTAGCAAAATTATCCTCTACACGAAACATTTTTATGGTGACTATACTGAAAAATGTTCTGGGACAGTGACAATTTCAGCTGTACGATGATCTGTTTCATGGTCACAGCCTGACGACAACTAGCAACCTCGATGGAATCGTTAAATTTGCGTTTTGTTTACTCTATAGTGGTACAATATCATTGCTTTATGTCATGCACTGTCTAATGACAGTGCCACATATCATGTATCACATGTCATTGTGCAGGACACGTCCTCACGTTGGTTCCTTGTGTAACTCTTTTCCATCTCTCATCTCCTATGCCCGTGGAGTGGACCGACGGTAGTGAAACTCTTTCATTAGACAATTCTGGGCGAGTTTCAGGGAAGGAAAAGGTGGTTCCCAATTGGGACCGGGAAAAACTGATGCACACTGACCGCAGGCCGCTGTGGCCGAGCGGTTCTAGGCGCTTCAGTCCGTAACCGCACTGCTGCTACGGTCGCAGGTTTGAATCCTACCTCGGGCATGGATGTGTGTGATGTCCTTAGGTTAGTTAGGTTTAAATAGTTCTAAGTCTAGGGGACTGATGACCTCAGGTGTTAAGTCCCATTGTGCTTAGAGCTATTTGCACACAGACCTTTGTAATCAGTGGCAAGCTTACAGTTCCAATTGCGTAGTATCATTTACCAATCATTTTGAGTGCACCTACATTCTTATAATTTCTTGTAACCTGCTGTATATTTGCATAACCAGAGAATTTAATTTGCAAAGTCACATCACACTGAGCCGTGTCTGAAACACTGTTGGTACCTAAGTGGCGCTAACTGACATGGTATCATTGTTTTTTGGATACCTTGTCTCCTTCGGATTACACTGATCATTTTCACGTTATTGTTACCCACAGCATTCTCTGACGAATTAAGTCAAGAACCCATTTGTTGGTCAAGGAATCATATACTGAGAATTTTGGACATAACGAAGTTTTTTATGTTAGGCAAGAAATAAAAGAATGCCAAAAGTTAGCAGCGGACAAGAAGGATTTCTTGTTCAACGTCGCTACGTATTTACATAGTGTTTTGTGTGACAAAGAAATGGACACCTTCGTATTATACGTCAGTGCTTGAACTCAATCTCAGATGTCATAGGACCGACAGAAGTGACTTTTTGATTCGTAAAATTCAGCATTACGCTGATTCACAGAGATCGTTTCACTCGAGCGAGGGAAGAGTACATCATACAGTTTATGGCGACTGACACAGGCCACTATTTTGGAGGATGGGTAAAAAATGTAAGGAAGACTGTAGGTAACCGTCCTGTCTACGACAGAGTTATTAAAGGCGAAGCTCAGATCAGGTAGAATCAGAGTCTGATATCAGATTTAGGGTAGTGCAGCGTGTATCTCATCCAACTGTTGCAGGAATGTAGAAGTAAATTTTTCAATAGGGACCTACATAAATGTATTCAGTATAAGACACACAGAACAATAACAATGGCCAGTTTCACTACATGCAGATAAAATATATATGTTAATGTAGATGGACCGAAAAGTGAATTCAATAGGTCGAGGTTTGCATCGCTTGGCAATATTACGCAGAACAATGAGATTACCGCATTTGAAACCCACACGTATACGGGACCATGCCATCCTTAGGCTGAGCCTTCATATTAACTGTAATTTCTCGAGATGCATGTGGGAAAGTGTAATCGGTACAAAAGATATTTCGTAAGCCGGTTATTATTCCGTGGATGGTGAATTCCATTTCCTTAAGATTCTGCCAACGAACCTCAGCATGACATTTGATTCTCATATAAATTGTGTTAGGTAAACATTCTACATTAAGGCATCAGATGCTTGTTACCAATTCCAGTGGCTTACTACCAGTAGCTTGATCGAACAGAAATGGACCTCTTCGACTCTTTTATACACACAATATGTTACATTTATTTACAGGCCGGTGTCTACATCAATCTTCGCTGCAACGCAGCTCCTGTTTGTGCATTTCGCGACGGCCTACCAACGTTGCTACCTTCTTATGACATCATTACATCTACGTACAAACACATACTGTACAAGCCGCTTTGGTGTGCATAACGGAGGGTACATCGTAGCTCTTTACGTCTCTGTACATGCTATCTGCCATCTATATGCTGCTGGAAGTGCTTCCAAAACCTGTAGAATAATGTCTAGGTTATCTGGAAGAGCTATACCAAAGCAGACAAACTGTATAAATAAATTTTTATTGGTAAATGGTTTAAGTGTGCTTGACACATTGGTTCCTTAGGGTGTTTTCGTTCTCAGATTAAACAGACGTAGCCAAAGAGCGCATCCTGCCGAGGGCTCCGAACGCAACGGCGGTGGGGGTTGACGGTGAGAGGGGAGCAGGGAAAGTAAAAGGAAGGCTGTAGCCAGATGCAGCTACCGCTAGACATTCTCTTCCCACAGACTAAGCACTTAGGACTGCTTGCATTAGGAATACTGTGGCGTCTAAAGACTTTTCCAAAAAATGATGAAGTAGAGAATCCACATCATTCGATTTGGAATAGGAACTGCCCTACTTTTGTACAGTTTGAAGGTCCTGCAAAGCGCTTAATATGCTGTCACACCATTATGACGTGGAAGTACACTCAGTGGAACGTCATTAAAAAATCAGCCACGAAGACGATATGATGCACTTGTATTCTGGTGAACGAGAGTGATTGCTGGCTGAACTGCATGCTGCCATTGGAGTAATCAATGAGTTAAGGATAAGCAGAGTAGTAACAAAATCTTTTATGGCTGACATCACCAATTATTTGAATTTATTAAGTCTCTTAATGCAAGGGGAGTCTCATGTGGTAACAGATGTGGCAGACAAGATAGATCTATCAAATAAAAATTAATCTTATGGCAAAATAAGCTTCAATTTCATGATGTAGAACATTTCCCAGAACTCAATGCAGTTATTTGTAGACCAGACATGACTGACTACATTTCAATAATTGAAGCATTTCATGAAGAGCTCTCAAAGCGATTCCAAGACGTTGCACAACTGAAGACTGATTTCGATTTATTTATAAGATCATTTTCGCTTTTGGCTGTTGATGTATTTCATTACTTCCACGGAGTAGCATCCAGCTCTATGACCTGTTTGTACAACGAATTTAAAAGATTGTTATAAAAAAAAATTATCCCAAGACTAATATTCTCACCTGCGTAGACAAGTTGCGAAAGTTCTTTCAAGTGGTTCAAATGGCTCCGAGCACTATGGGACTTAACTGCTTCGGTCGTCAGTCCCCTAGAACTTAGAACTACTTAAACCTACCTAACCTAAGGACATCACACACATCCATGCCCGAAGCAGGATGCGAACCTGCGACCGTAGCGAAAGTTCTTTCAGTGTTTGGTTCAACGTATGTGTGTAGACCTCTTTTCTTTCTGTTATGAAATTGACAAAGTCGTACCAACATTCGGGTTAACAGATTTTAATCTGGTTAACTGGGGTATGTTTGTAAACCATAGTTCCAGGTATGTAACATATTGTAAAATAGATATGCGTATAATTTTATGAACAACAAAACTTGCTCTTTCAAGGCTGTGTGTTATTCTCCTCCGCGTATTGGCACTGTCTAATGTAGTTATTTAAGATAAGATGTTGAATACGAAAACTGCTAACAAACTCCAGCACGTAAAACTGTGTTGTAGTATTCACATCTTGGAAGTAGACGTACTCTCGCAAAGATGTCGAAGTTCCCTACGTGTGTAGCTGCCACGTTCGCACACCTGCTCGTGGTTGTTCAGTGGTGGCAGAAGCGGGAGCGCTGGGCGCACTCCGGGAATAAAAATACAGTTTACAGCCAAATAATTAAAACCGTAGGCAGACAGAGCGTAGTTTATAACACTTTCTCCGTCTTGACGGTCTTCTACAGCAGTCAAACTTGCATGTGTTCTTATTACCCAGACAGACTAATAGGCTCTTTCCCTATGTTAAAAATATGGTTAGGATTGTTGTTATTCGGAGTGATTATAAGATTCCTATCGCATTTACGATCAATATTCTCACAACATATCTCTTATATTTATGAAATTAAAGCTTAAAAATCATTAAACATCAAGATTTGGTCACGTTATCGAAAACTCTCTGTTATTGGCTGACGCTCTGGTGACGTGACAGACTAGGACTTACAAGGGGAGGCCGCCAATTGTGAAATTCAGATTTGATTCATACTGCGCATAATAAAATCTCATGGCCAGAGGTGTAATGTGGCAAAGCACCAAGATGCACTTCTCAGCCGTTGTCGAGAAAATCGACAGTTAAAAGAAACCGTTGCGGTGAAATACTCTCTACGATTAATAGTTTTCTACAGCGTGGTGGCGCAGCGGTAAGCGCTCGGGTTCGTAATCCGGCGGTCGCCGGATCGAATCTCGCGCCATGCAACTTTTTTTATTATTTGTTTTTTTTGTAATTCAAATGTACACACACACACACACACACACACACACACACACACACACACACACACACACGGTTTATATATATATAATTTCCGGCAATCAGTTGCAACAATTATGCATATAATAAGTTGTTGAAAGTCGTTTGTCGTGGAAAAATAAAACTTGAAATAAAACACAATATCACAAATAATATTCAAGTGGATACAATTTATTGATAAGTTCGGTATACACTCGCACATAATTAACAATTAGTGACCAGAAGTAGCTGGAGTATCGCACAAACCTGAGTGATAGTTATCACAGAAACATGGAAAGCAGAAAACAGCACGACATCGAGCACATCTGATAAACGATGCGTTTTTACAAGAACAATTGTTTTTTAAATTATCTGTTGGGTAACACACCTGACTGACATTCTGAAAAATTGTTCTATCGTTCGTCAGGTTTGATGCATACCATGCGTATCGTATCATATCGGCAAAAATCGGAGAAGACAATTGGTGGATTTATTTCAAGTATATATATATATATATATATAGCGCCACCACGCTGTAGAAAATTATTAAGCGTAGAGAGTATTTCACCGCAATAGTTTCTTTTGACTGTCGATTTTCTCGACAACGGCTGAGAAGTGCATCTTGGTGCTTTGCCACATTACACCTCTGGCCATGAGCTTTTATTATGCGCAGTATGAATCAAATCTGAATTTCACAACTGGCGGCCTCCCCTTGTTAGACAAAGCTATGCGTGTGTTACAGAGGGCTAGCTGTAGTTACTACGTTTTACGTACTTTTCCTGCAAGCAGTTTAATTGTTTAATGATGGAAAACGCCTACAAGATACTCAGCAGACGATTGGCGAGAAGCATGGAGTCTGTGGCGCAACAGATAGCGCTTGTAACTAAGGTGAAGAAGAACGCAGGTTCGAATCCTGTAAGCGCCATAAATTTTTGAAAGTTTTAAACGAAATATGAAAATAACGTTTGCGAGAACTCATTGTAGCAGTTGTTTCGATGGTGGCGTGTATTGTGTGTAGTTTCACCTTAATCTTAGTCTGAGAAATGGACAACTAAGGATAAATGCGTCTTCTCTGCTTACAAACAATTACCTTTTTTGGAAAGCATTGCTAGTAGTGAAGATATCGCTACACTTCCGCAATACGACGAGGTGTAGGACGATAAGGTACAGTATGCGGAGAATAATAAAGCAAGTACAACATGCAGGCAACATAAACGTAAGGGCGGTGTTGTTTGAAAGTGTAAACTAAAGTCAGTATCTGAAGCAGACTTACTTCATCTTTATGTAAGATGATGAAACTGCAAAAGTTTAAACAGTAAGGACCCCAGCTAGACATTATGAAGATTAAAACATTGTTTCTAATAAAGTACAAAGTGTGTGGTCACGTTATCTAGAAAATATCTTTTTGAACGTAATTTGCATGAACAGCTATTGCAAATGCAATGACATGTGAACACCAAGGAAGACACGATAATACTCTGTTTCTAACAGGTGCGATGAAGTTTTTTGACTGTGATTGACTATTTGTTTTATGCTAAAATACCAGGGACCTCTGCATATCATTTTTCACTATTCGACAGTCCAGTGTTCTACCGACCAAGCTAACAGTGGTGTGCCAAAGAAGCTGCCTCTAAAGATAATTTTTACTACACATTATTTGCCATTTTCGAAACGTAAATTCCGAAACAAGACAACACTGTGAATTAGCTTTATGATGGTAGAAGCAGCGAGCCAGCCAGTGACGTCACAGACATCACATTACTCGACTGGAGCGTTTTAGCGGGCTTTTATATTATTTGAATTTCATTTCTGTTTTTATAAAAGTATACTGAAATTCGAGAAGGAAAAAGGCATGTTATGAGCATAAAACGACATAATTGTCCATTTAAGACGATTTCCAGAAAACAGTCAAATACCCTACTGCAGAACGACAGTAATGCTACGTACATGTTTTATACTCGAAACGAGCCAATCTAAATTCGGTAATATACATATAGTGGAGAACAAAGTCCTGGATTAAGAGAAAAATGTGTGTATTTCCCCATCGTCAGTAGTATGGTTCTTATGTGTAATATTAGTGTTATCTAAGACAGTAGTCATATACACAAACCGTTGCAATAGTTCAGGCGGTTGATCCATTTGAACACCCATTTTAATATCGAATGTTCCTTTTTGTTGCTAGAATGTTGTTTGTTTAAATAATGCACTATAGTTCCGTTCTGTGGTGGGATTTGTGCAGACCACGGAGGAGGATACATCACCACATTGTTCACCGTCTCCAGGGAACTGACTTTAAAATTTGCGAATGTGTATCTGTGATGCAACGTAAACTATGCAGAATCATCAAAACAGCAACTGATACGCCATGTCCCTTATGTTCGAATTATCATGTAAACTAATGTGTTTATATAGTATGCAAGTACCCCAATGTGCGATGCTCTCCTCCAAAATCAGTGAATTTTATCTTAGTTGTGAGAAACCGGCACATGCATTCACAATAAAATAGGTATTTGTGCTAAGTGTGTACAATTTGATAAAATCAGTCCCTCAAACATTATTTCCGTCTGCTGCATACATCTTGTATCTTTAGGGTATATACGAAGCTTTCACAGCAGTAGTTAGACTGTTATCTGCGTTATTATAGTACGAGACAGTACAAACGGATGTCGTCGCATTTAGTTGGTCATGGAGTGAGATTTAGTAAGAATTAAAAGGTATAAAACGATATTTAAGATACCTGAAGTCACCAGTCTTCCTCCACTGCAAATCTTAACTATTACGTTATTTGTGATATGTGCGTGAACAACGTACTGTTGGAAAGATCGTACTCTCGAGTTTTACATGGTTACCGCTAGGCACCAGCAGTGTGCGCCCACTTCAATTCTAGTAAAAATGGTGTCGGGACAACAGAAAGCGTTTTGTGTCTACATTTTGCGCAGTGCAGGTCAGTAATAACTTTCAGCGCGACTTTGGTACTTCGTATGGTGTGGATCCTTCTACAGCACAGAGCATTAGACGATGACATGTACAATTCCGAGATACAGGTTGTTTGAGTGAAGTCAAATCGCCAGGCCGTCCCGGAGTGTCTGACACAGACGTCGAACGCACCCGCCCTAGATCCACAAGGAGTCCGCCGTGCAGCTCGACAGATCAAATGCCCTCGATGTCCGTGTGGCGTGTGTTGCGTCGACGTTTACACATGAAACCATACAAAATTCAGCTACTGCAAGTTCTTCGTGAAGGTGACCAACATCAACGTGTGGAGTTCTCTGTACTAAAATCGCAAATAATGCAATTTTAAAATCTCATTTGTTAACTTTAAAAAAATGGTGGATGTTGTGGCTTCTTTGTTGCTACGTTAAGATTATGCTTGTTGTGTCCACGGACCCAACCAACCAACTCGCGCCCTGACCGTGACATCGCTGGCCACAGTCCCTGTCGCGGCCGTCGGCGTCTCAGGGCGTTACCGCCGACGGAAGAGGTCGCGCCATGGCTGAGTTCGGGTCCGCAGCGCCCTCTGCCTTTTGCATGTAAGGAGGAGCGCTGGCCCCGAGACGGACAGTCTATTGTCGATTGTCTATTGCTAGCATTTCGTGGAGTTTATAGCGGAGCCATTGCAGTGTGATATTTGCTATTGTATTCGACTAGGCTCAGTACACGGATTACTCTCGGATATTACTTGGACTTCTATTGCTGGTGCACGTTTCGTCAGAAATAACGATAAGTCATCTCTTCATTCTAGCTGGCTGGCGCAATTCTTGTCATTAATTATTTTTCGGCCAACAGAAATAGCTACATCCTGGTCACTACCCACGCTTTATACAACGTGTGGTGACTGCCCCAAAAGTACCGCCGAGGACCTTGGGTTTGGGAGCCGTCACATAAATGCTCACTAAAAATCGCAAAACTAAGCCACTTTCATCAGCGATTTCTCATCATGTGTCAGTGTTAAATGTATGTGGGGAAACGAGATAGGCGTTAGAGGATGCCAAATATATGTAACAGGTGATATGTCTGAGACATCGATACTTCAAAGCTCTGTTTTCCCACCGTCAGCGCATAATTTCGGGGAGGAACATGTTCCTGATTACTACTTCTTTGTTTCTTTTATAATCGCGTATTTTTTCATCCATTTGGTACAGTTACTTGTTTTCGTCAGTTACTGTTTTATGATTTTCCAGGTAATCACTAAGAAAAGATGGCGCAAAACATTGGCAGTAACCTCTCCAATATAAGAAGTAGACCTCGCCTTTGTGTGCAAGGCTACCAGCATCCGCCCACTCTTCAGGTTGCTGTTTCGTTTCTTCCGTTAAGTGTCTAAACTCTAAGTCATTGACGTAGTACGTCAGTTGGATCATTTTGAAACCGCTGCTGAAAAATACATTTTCACATTTGCCTTTAGCCAGCACTCAAAAGAATATGCTACCCGTTTTGCAAGAAGTTTTGTATTTGTTTCGTTTAAACTGTACCGTAATGTTTTGATATGCCTGTGGCATCAACTTTTCCGTACACGTTTTAATCGCCGATGGTCCCAATATTGTGTTGTGCACTTTGTCCATGGTCTTATCTAGTGGCAATTTTCGTACGTCATGAGGGAAAGTACGGCTACGTTTCATTTTAGCCATATATTTCTTGTCCTGAAACAAGGTCGCTTCAATCTATAAATGTGACCAACAACTTAATACCTAAATCAACCATAGCATTCAGTCTTCGACACTTTTAATTTTACAGAAAAATAAAATGCATATAAAGTAAAATATGGCTGAGGTAATGAATTCTATGATTTTTCCTTGCCTGTTGAGAAATGAACAACCATACTGTCTATTCACTTTCAGAAAATTTGGATTATCTTCCTTTTGCGGTGAACTACCATACAGAGAGTTTTCTACTGATGACGTGTCGGTGCAATATTTTCTCGTAACTCTTGTCCCGTCAGACCGCAGT
This sequence comes from Schistocerca piceifrons, assembly GCF_021461385.2. Taxonomy (NCBI): domain Eukaryota; kingdom Metazoa; phylum Arthropoda; class Insecta; order Orthoptera; family Acrididae; genus Schistocerca; species Schistocerca piceifrons. The sequence goes on from NC_060145.1 coordinate 19,242,084, forward strand.
GTGTCGATAATGTTTCGGAATGCATCCATTCTACTCGTAAAGGATATACATTTCTGCCTATAATTAGAGTCGTTAGTCACTGATACACGGTTTGGCTAAACATCTGCGAACCGTGCTAAGTGCTCACGTGGCTGGCCGCAAAAAGAAAAAAAAACAGCATGGTTCGTTTATATCTTAAGAACAGTAAATCTGCAACCAGGCGACATATTGGTGAGTTGAGAAGTGGATCGCCGTACAACAAAGTTCCTCTCCAAGGAACACAGTGCTTACTGGAGCAGTTTTTTTGAACATCGTATGTTAAGCTTTTACTGTCACCTGATGTGGCGAACGTCTACCTGAAGGAATTTGAGAAGAAAGAAAATAGAAAAGAAATCCACTGGCAAGGGTCGCATGATGCCCACCGAGCCACTTCTATACATACAGCGAGGTGACAAAAGTCATGGGATAGCGATATGCACATCCACAGACGGCGTTAGTATCGCGTACACGAGGTGTAAAAGGGCAGTGCGTTGGCGGAGCTGTCGTTTCTTAGGTGAGTCATGTGAAAATGTTTCCGATGTGATAATGATCGCACGACTGTAATTAACAGACTATGAATGCGGAATAGTAGTTGGAGCTACACGCATCCGACATTCCATTTGGAATTGAGTATTCCGAACTTCACAGTGTCAAGAGTTCGCTGAGAATACCAAATGTAAGGCATTACCTCTCGCCACGTACAACGGAGTGGTAGATGACCACCTCTTACGGATTGAGAGCAGCGACGTTTGCGCATAGTCGTCAGTGCTAACAGACATGCAACACTGCGTGAAATAACTACAGAAATCAATGTGGGACGTACGACGACCGTATCTGTTCGGACAGTGCGGCGGAATTTGGCGACAACCGACGCCAGTGCCTTCGTTAATAGCGCGACATCGCCTCTCCTGGGCTCGTGACCATATCGACTGCAAAACAGTCGCCTGGCCACGTGAGTCCCAATTTCAGTTGGTAACAGCTGCTGGTGGGGTTCAAGTGTTGCGCAGACCCTATGAGCCCACGGACCGAAGTTGTCAACAAGGCACCGTGCAAGCTGGTGGTGGCTCCACACTGGCGTGGTCTGTGTTTAGACGCAATGGACTGGGTCCTCTGGTCCACTTGAACCGGTCTTTAACTGGACATGGTTAAATTCGGCTACTTCACGACCATTTGCAGCCATTCATGGACTTCATGCTCCCAAACAACTATGGCTTTTTATGGGTGGCAATGCGCCGTGTCACCGGGCCACAGTTGTTCGGGATTGGTGTGAAGAACATTCTGGACAGTTCGAGCAAATGATTTGTTCTCACAGATCGCCCGACATGAATCCCATCGAACATTTATGGGGTATAATCAGGAGATCAGTTCGTGCACAAAATCCTGCGTCGGCAACACTTTCCCAATTACGGACAGCCATAGAGGCAGCATGTCTCAACGTTTCTGCAGGGGCTTCAAACGACTTGTAGAGTCCGTGCTACGTCGAGTTGCAGCACTACGCCGGAAAAAAAGAGGTCCGACACCTATTAGGAGGTATCCCATGACGTTTGTCGCCTCAGTGTACGTTGGCAACGTGGAAAGGGATGCTCCAGGCGAATTTCTCGACCACCTAAATAACATTTATAAAAAGATAAAATTCGGCCTGGATGTCCACGCAAGGAAAAGGCCTAATACTACTGTGGCACCTGCGGAACACGTAGTTGCGTTTGCCAGGGCGAAGAGGTTGCTATAGTCTATTTAGTGGGTCAAACGATATACCTCGACAGATTGTCTCACAGAATAAAGACATGACTCTGTCGAGGATGATAAGTCTTTCTAGAGGAGTCCTTAGATTCGGCGACCCATTTAATCCTACTGAACAAGAGTTTGTGGGAAGCTGTATAGTTATGTAATTGAAGAAAGGTATAATTCTGTTTTTACTTCTTCCACATCTTTGAAAACCTCACTTAGTCTCTGGAAGGAACATCAGCGTATAAATAATGTTCTGTAAATTTGTCTCTATTAATTTCTGACGTGTTCGACATGCTCCTCGATCCGCTCACGGTGTACGAAATGAACTGTGTACCTAATCTTTTACGGTGTGGTTTGGAACAGAACATCACTACGTCTTTGCTTCTCTTTGGTAATGATACATAACGACACCATCATGCTATCACACGGAACAGACTCCCCACAATCATCTGCACGATACATTTATTACATGGCTCTTGGACGGAAGCTAGGAAATGGCGTGATATTTGCCTGTACTAGGAACTTCCTAAGAAATAAGATTGAGACGTCTCATTGTCACCATGTTTGAAGGATTTATATGTACATCCTCCACAAAAGTAGCTGGTTGATAAATAATGATAAAAGTATCCATTGTAGAGACGCTTCAGTAAGCAACTTACGTTCCTCCGTAGTGGAAATCTCAGTGTCTGAATTAAAATATCTGAAGTAATATAAACTGTACATTCCTTTCAACTGATGTCATTTTGTAGCATCCTCAGATTGCCTGCTTAGGTGAGGGCCGCAATATTCAGACAGCATTTGGAAAGATCAGTCAGAAGCGATTTATAATCTTTCCTTCTTTCAGCCACGAGTGAAATAAAATGTGAGAGTGTACCTGAGAAGCAAGTTAAGAATATGAGTTCGCCCAAGTGGTTCGTGGAATTTGCCAGACAGTATGACGGCGATGAAAGGACATAATAGAAACAGGAAAAGAAAATAATATGGTGCACATGTATAAAGCCTTATTGCTGATTATTACTCTTCTTCTTTCATATTACTATTTTTGTGATCGGTGAAGAAAGCGAAAAAATGCTTAAGAACAATAATCCAAGTTCAAAGACAAAGGATACCAGTGTGCAGGTACTTGAAAACGACACTTCTCAGTTCGCTTAAAGAAGGAAGACTTGAATATAAAGTATGAAATAAAATTGGGGGGAGCGGGAGAGGCTGCTGAGAACATAATTAGACTTGATTATAAACATATGAAGTGTTGGCTTAATGAGGTGCGTTTGAAATGATTACGCTGCTTCCAAAATCGGAAAGATAGAGTAAAAAAAAAGTGTTCTCTGTGAAACAATCTCATAGAACATAAAAAGCGATGGAAGATTTCTTCAGCGAAATACGCCTATTGATCATAGTCGCCTCCTTGTAAGAAGAATCAGTTTCTGAAACTGCTTGTTTGTGGCAGGTCATAGACAGAAGTGAACGTGAACAGTGGGGAAAAGGTGTAAGGGAAAAGCAGATGTGTGCAGAATGGATGCGTACGGATAGTAAAAAGTACGATTAGAAGGCGGCTATTGTATGTAAGTTACTGCGTCCAGTACATCGTAATTTTATAGTAGAAAGGGGAGCAGATAGCGGCTGAATAAGAATGGCGTAAAGAAAAAGAGAACAAATTCGTGTCGCGACGTTGCTCAGCAAGTGAAACTTTTTAACCTATATTATGTACAGCTATTTGCTATGTAAATATTGCAAAGTTTAGTGAAAAAATGATTCTTGCTTAATTGCTGTTACCGGGAAGCCCGTAAAGTTGCTTTTTTAATCATCCGCATTTTTTCCCACATCGTTTTCTTCATTAGACCACTTGTGGGTGAATGCAGATTGTGAGGTTCGTGTGTTATTCGCGACGATCACAAAACAATTTGTCCCGTCTTGTCAGCTGGTTAGATCTGCGATTCAAATATGCATCAGGCGTTTCTCAGTGCTGATTTCGGCAATGCAGTTTTGTGCTTTTTGGGTTCCATGGTAACTGTTTTCCGTTTTCAGAATATTGGTTTGATCTATTTCATGGTGTAGCAATGGCGAGCTGCGGCGTTAAATTGAAGGGCTGTGATCCTTATTTTCCGCTGTCAGATCTCAGACAATAAAGTTTCAGGTGTAGTTATTTTTGCCCTAATAATTATGGAAGAATTATGCTATTGACATGTCAGTTTAATTTAATATCAAGTCCTTAAAAAAGGTTAAGTGCAATTAATCACATGTTAAGCACCAACTGGACAGTTATGTAGAGGTAAAAGCTTTATTAGCATGTTAAGTTATATTGTTACTAAGCGTGCTATTGCGAAACTTACATATTTGGTTTCAGGTAATACAGTCAAGCAACTAAAAGCGAAGCAACAGGGCCTGTCCACGCCTTCCTTGTAGTTCCTCTTCTCTTCCTGTCCTCGTCTTCGTCCGCTTCAATCTTGAGTATCGTTCTCACGTTTCTGTCTGCAACACCATTGTTAGTCAACTACAACCAAAATTAGTTAGTTAAAGCTAAGTATGCAGATAAAATTACAGGACGTGAGTACTTCTGCAGTAAGAATTTATTTGTCAAATTGTAGGTCCAGTTAAGTTTTGGAAAAAAAAGGAGCTACGTTTAGTTACTCCGGTTTTCAATGTGACAGTTATAACTAATAATACATCTTCAATGTCGTGAGTTTACGCTTGAAAAGAAACAAAATGATTTACTAAAGTCATTTGTACACTTTCCAAGACCAGCACGTGGAGAAAATTTTTTTTGTTTGTTTGTAATATTGAACTGGTAAAGGATGTAAATCTGCTTCGGCAGGAATGAGATAGTGGAAGAAGTATTGCGGCATCAAAGCAACTGAAAGCAGTTGCGTCCGCAGACTGAAGAGCGCGTCGCGATCCACTGTAAGAAGTACTGAGACGCCCAGCGCCAGCCAGTAGTGCCCTCTGTTGGCAAAAGAAACAGGTTAAGCTCCTTCCTTGCCGCTGGCGCGCTCTGGCGTTGATTCAACTAGGTGAAGGGAGAGAATAACGTATTTACTTTCTTTTTCATTTAGCAAGGTTTCCCAAACTGTTCTGCGGAGTAAGTGCTCCGGCAGAATGTATTAACAACATGGATTTTTTTCCCGACACTTTGACGATACAAATTTTTGTAATGATTTCTGTAACAGTATTGTTAGTTATCATTTAAAACTAAAGTGATCACTAAAACAAAAAGTTTTTCTCACCCTTTAAAGATTTTACTAACGCTCAAAATAAACAATGTGTTTCATCAGAGTAGCAGGATTCTCAAAGTATTCCCTCAGAGGGAAACTTTGGAATCTCCTGTCACACGGTAATGCAGTCAAAGTACACACATAACAAAAAGTTTCCCAGAACTCCTGATGATAGACGTTGACTGTCGATATTGTATCACTATTGGGCTAGGCGCAAATTGAGACGCGTGTAGCGCGACGCAGAGCAGCGCGCGTTCTTGTAACATCACAGGTTCAAATGGGACCGCGCAAATTGCGACGCGACGCGACTGGGACGCGACACGCGCCTGCGCCAGGTCGCGCGGCGTTGTGGTTGAGGCACAGTTTCTCGCGTCGCGCTTGCCTCGCTAGCACCGTGGGAAATTTGAGGAGGAGAGCGGAAAACTAGCCCGGCCATATGCTCACATCGGAACGGCGCATATCAGCAGTGGTAGTATTGCCAATACGATAAATTTTGCCTTACTGTGTACTGAATTTTATTGCCTTTGGGTAGTGTTTTGTTTTTCGCCATTTAAACGCTCCAGGTTTCTTCGTTAGCACGTTATGCTTCTCTGTTATTTATATCTCCATAGTTTTGTTTTGTTTTTCTTCTGTCAAGAAAAATGTTTACTGCAGTAACTGATGAGCCATTGGCCGCTGGAATTGCACCATATGCCTCCGCGATGTTTTCAGATCGCAAGAAGGGACAGAGGGTAGTGAATAAGGAAGCAAGGATTATTATAAAATCATGTGATTAAGAATCAAGGCAGGAAAGTAATGCAAGGTTATAGTCTCGCTGCCTAGTAAGCTAGCGTATCTGTACGATCTGTTACAAAAATTTAGAAAGGGATAATCTCCACAGGTGTGATCCCTTTGTTCTTGTGGTAAAAAGCGTCCAAGATCTGAAGTATAGAAGTTTCACTGTGATTACTCTGATATGGATGTAATAATGTAATAAGACACACTGTACTACATGCATGTGAACAACATATTTCCACTGCAAGCTAGAAACAGTCGAAAAGCAGTCACAAATAACAATGTTTTAATTGGTTCGCCGTGATGAGAAAAAACATTTCAATTGTTGCATGGACATTATTAGCATTAATAAACTAATTATACAACAATAGGCTACACAAATGAAGAAAATGGTCGGTATTATTACGAAAGTAGTAATATCCTAAAAGAGTGTTATGATTAGATATATTTATTTTGTTGAAATGTGCTGCTGACAAAGGCAGATCTAATTTCATGACAATGTTTTTCGAACTCCAACTCACAAGGCACACATGGCTAGCTTGTGCATTCCTGTCGCGCGCATTATCCTTCGCTGCTGACAATACACTGAGCAATTGTGTTGTGCGCCAGATCAATTGTTTATTTTTCTCAATAACAACTATTTTATTCGCGATCACGCATTGTCAGTTTGGCAAGCCCTAGGTGAGTAAACAGTATCTGGCATGTGCCTATCATTCCGCCTGAAGGAACGCTCGTCATTATTTTAATACTGCTCAGTTCACTAGAAGGAATAAAATCCTTGGTAAGTTTCCATTCCCGTCGCTCAGTGTTAAAAATACGATGGGTTACGGGGATTCCACCAAAGTTCCAACAGAATTGCCAATCTCTTTTGTGTGAGTTGTTAACCTTTTCTCATTCGAAGAAGCATCACCATTTATGAGTAAAGGCCACATTTCTCTTGGTGACTGGTTTAATTGTACTTTCTTTGTCACAATGTAATTTGCCAAACTCATCTCAGAGCAGCTATTGAGACAGAATTCCAAAACGGAGGGCCTCATTAAACAAGTAATTGGCAATCACAGAGCTCAATAGCTTACGAAAAATCTCATAGTATCGGTTTGCAGTAACATAAAAGAAGAAATTTCATGTTTATTTTTATACTAGGAAGCTCTTGTTTCGCTAGCTGTCGATAACTTAAAAAATTACAGTCACTGGACTGAAACGAATAAAAAAAGAAGTATAAGTAGTGATATATCGCCATAGATAAAGTTCCGTCTGTTTAATAATTGGCAAAACACTCTCCTCCTTGTGTGCTATCATTCGCCAAACTTTCGTTTCGATCTCTCGAGCGGTTTTGGAGATACGAGAGATGTTGCGAGTATTTAATTCTCGCGGGCGTGAGATCGGAAGTGAGCGCGCTACATGGGATCCATTTTCTTGAGATCGGAGGCAGATAGAGATCTCCTCCCAAGTCTAAACAAAAATTCTGCATGTTAGCTAAATTTCATACGCAGCAACATATGGTGTAATACGCACCAAACGCAAAATCATAGCGACCCCTAATTTTCGTTGCAAACTTTTTGAGTTTTGCGTAGTGTCTTACTAAAATGTGTACATCACAATAAAAATGGCCATTAGCGAGATGATGGGCACTTCGTCACGAAGCTGACATATAACGCCACAAGTAAGGCAAAAATCACATATTTTCAGAGAATAGTTTCTGTAAAATCGTATGAGAAAGATAAATGGTTGCGCGCGCTTCGGTTCAGTCAGCGCAGAGCGTCGCCAGTCGGCGCGTGCGAAGTATGGTGTACGCGTCGCAATATGCGCTGGACCCGTGCGGCACGTGCGTGTCGCGCTGTAGTGTCGTGTCGTGTCACGTCACACGTGCTATACGCTTCTCAATTTGCGCCTAGCCTTAGACAGAGGGGGTCCGTCATCCGATTAGTTCCAGTCACTCCACCAGGAAGGAGGTACACGGCTCGTGTTGTCTGTAGTTCAACCATGCCTAGACGCGGTTCGATCGCATCCGCATTGTTGCTTTATGCCAGGAAGGGCTCTCAACAAGGGAAGTGTCCAGGCGTCTCTGAGTGAACCAAAGCGATGTTGTTCGGACATAAAAGGAGACAGGAACTGTCGAAGACATGCCATGCCTCGCTCAGGCCACCCAAGGGCTACTACTGCAGTGGATGGCTGCTACCTACGGATTACGGCTCGGAGGAACCCTGACAGAAACGCCACCATGATGAATAATGTTTTTCATGCAGCCTCAGGACGTCGTGTTACGACTCAAACTGTGCGCAACAGGCTAGATGATGCGCAACTTCACACCCGACGTCCATGACGAGATCTATCTTTGCAACCACGGCACCATACAGCGCGGGTACAGACGGGCCCAACAACGTGCCGAATGGACTGCTCAGTATTGGCATCACGTTCTCTTCACCAATGAGTGTTGCATATGGCTACAACCAGACAGTCGGGAGAGACGTGTTTGGAGGCAACCCGGTCTGGCTGAATGCCTTAGACACACAGTCCAGCGAGTGCAGCAAGGTTCCCTGCTGTTCAGGGGTGCCGACGTACACCGCTGGGGGTCATGAAAGGCGCCGTAACGGCTGTACGATACGTGAATGCCATCCTCCGACCGATAGTGCAACAGTATCGGCGGCATTTTGGCGAGATATGCGTCTTCATGGACGACAATTCGCGTCCCCATCGTGCACAGCTTGTGAATGACTTCCTTCAGGATAACGACATCGCTCGACTAGAGTGGCCGGCATGTCCTCCAGACATGAACCCTGTCAAACATGGTTCAAAAAAATGGCTCTGAGCACTATGGGATTTAAATTCTGAGGTCATCAGTCCCCTAGAACTACTTAAACCTAACTAATCTAAGGACATCACGCACATCCATGCCCGAGGCAGGATTCGAACCTGCGACGTAGCGGTCGTGCGGTTCCAGACTGTAGTGCCTAGAACCGCTCGGCCAGTCCGGCCGGCTGTCAAACATGTCTGGGATAGATTGAAAAGAGCTGTTTATGGCCAACGTGACCCACCAATCACTCTGAGGGATCTACGCCGAATCGCTGTTGAGGAGTGGGTCAATCTGGACCAACAGTGCCTTGATGAACTTGTGGATAGTATGCTTCGACGAATGCAGGCATGCATCAATGCAAGAGGACGTGCTACTGGGTATTTGAGGTACCAGTGTGTACACCAGTCTGGACCACCACCTCTGAAGGTCTCACTGTATGGTGGCACAACATGCAATCTGTTGTTTTCATGAGCAATAAAAAAAGGCAGAAATGATGGTCATGTTGATCTCTATTCCAATTTTCTGTAGGAACTTTGGTTAGATTTTTTCCAGGATAAACGTCAGCAGCTCAGCTAATTCGCAACATTCATGAATGTCATACCTATAATACAGTTTTACTTCACTTTGTAGCTTTCCTTTGCCAATCATGGGATATAATTCACTGGTCAGTACTATCTCTTGTGTAAGTGTTCATTCTTAAAACTAGTGAAGCATTTCTTGTTGAACAATTTAGGGAATAGAACTAATTAGTGGAAGAATTTCTCTCCTTTACGTCAACACACACACACACACACACACACACACACACACACACACACACACACACACAGTCACACTCTTCTTCTGCTCTACCCTGAGTGCCTTTGAAGAAATCTCACAGTAGTTTCGGATACCGTTATATATTCATTAACTTTAAACACAATAATTTTTCTAGATTGCATTTGATTGTAAATTATTTAAAAATGAGGTGGGATGGAGGAGAGAGGGGGGGGGGAGAGATGTTTAGGAATAAAGAAGAAAGGTGATGTGTACAGCAGCCGTTCATAGAACTGGAAAGTGAGAGTGATTATTACGGTCTCGACAAAAGGATGTTGTCTTTCACCTGGCACATCTTCAAATATATCTGACGGAGTATAGCTCACTATGTGTAGCGTGGGTGGCGTCTGCAGGTACATTACAAGAGCGATCGTGTGAAGCTCTTCGGATGATAACACTTCGGGTCCTATCAATACGATCCGCTTCCTGTTGTAGTTAAATAATTGCCAAATATTAGTTCACACTGAAGACAGTGTGGTTATACACGGGAAGGATGCATTTTCAAATAAGTTCTCAGAAACGAGCTGCACATCATCCGCATTTGTTTATTATTTGTCACTGCTGCGGATTTGCTAGGCGCCTTTCTGGGACCATGCCTTACGTGATAATGTAACCGTTGCTGAAATGTTTGAAATTAAAGATAAATTTCCTGTCGATGGCTTGGACAGACAGATGCCATTAAATGTCACCATAGAAATCCAGCGGATTCAAGAGCGGTGAACGGGGAGGCTATGCTCCTTGACCAGTCCGGCGCCCACTTAAACGTTGCGGTTAGGTGCTGTCGCAGAAAATGGCGTGGACCCGTGAGACACAGAACCTCTCAACCTGTTTGGTAAAGTGTGTAGCTCTATGAGCCTGTCATCAACAATTACTGAAATCTATCCTGATGCAGCACCTCCATAATTGCTGGAGAATTCGCATCTGCCCACATGTACTGCCGTTGTAATTTACCTCTTGTGAATCCTACCTCCTCTGCAAATGCTACACGTTATTAATCACAAGCAAACCTGTCAATGTATCGACAGGTATTGGTTTCCGGATATATAATTACATGAACGTTTCTTCTATATTTTGCATGTACTACCTCCTGTAGGAATATTTTTAATCCCCCTACATACTGAATCGCGAGTACATGTTTTATCGGTACCCGTCTGAACCCCGTGCCTTTCGTAGGTTTTATTGTCTTGTGAGAACTCAACTTATTTTCATTTTTAGCTAATAGAACAATGTCGACTACATTTGCAAGGATATTAATCTTGCTCTTTAATTACAAGTAGTTTTGTAATAATTTTACTTTTTAAATATTTTGCTAATTATAATATTTAATAAAACTAGAGTTCGTAAATCCCATTTTACACGTATTGATATTTATTATTGTACTATTTGTCCTTGTTCAGTTCGTTTGTCACCTCATGTTCTTTTGTTCCGAGGTTTTTTGAATCTTTAGTTAATCTATTTGTCTGACTGTGATTAAAGAGTATACAAAGTCTTATAACAGCTAGCTATGTTAATTCTTGACCCTGTTCCCATAATTGTAACAGACGTGTGTAATGATCCAGTGTTGGGGTCTGTAGTAGACTGCTTGACGGTAACCTTCTGTCAGTCAACCCCCATAACCTACACTACGTGCGCGAAAGATCTCTTTGCTGTCTTAAGTTGACTGAATGTTTCACCCGTTATTGCCTTTGCGACTTGGTTGGTACCAGACTGCCCACGGTTTCACGCGCTATTGGCTGTTGTTATTGTTACGGATATTGAATTTAAATACAAAAACTCCTTCGCATCCTTTATTGGTGGTAGTTCGGGAAGCCCCCAATACGTATAAAACTCGGTTGATTCTGTCTGTTGTTGCAATCCATTATCATTGCCGCTATTAATTTTGTAACCGCAGAGCCTACTACAGCAGAGGAAACAGGCAATTTGCATTTTTTGGTTTCAGAAATTGGAAGTTATCTTGGTGGTGAATTTGGTAACGAGCGAATTATAGAGAGAAGAGGTTGTGCAGTGCTTGATGTCTGTGGCAATAAATCGGACGAGGATGATACTTGGATATTTATAGGGGAGCTCTCGCAACATCTGGAAACATTTCATTAACCTTTTGTCGGTATTTTTCACTGCTTCTCTTTTTACCCTGTGCTCGCACAACGTTACGTATGTTGACTGCTGATTTCCAGCAGCTGTACCTCCTCGATTGATACCTCCATTCTGTTGAAATATTTGTCACCAGCTGACCTAAATAACCGTTCTACTTACGACGTTTATTTATGGACCCGCTTCCTCGCATTTGTATTTGCGTTCCCGCGTTTTTAAACAAGATCTTGCTGTAACCTTCCAGTATCATCAGACACTACATTAAAATTTATAATGACTGACATGAGATAGTTAACGGATAAGTTTCCGCTATTCTGTTGTACTAGGATTGCCCAGAAAGTAATGCACTGCATTTTTTTTCTTCAGCAATTCTGTATTGAACATGATGAGGATAACACACACGAAAGAATGGTGTTTATCTACACACCTTTTTTTCCACTTCATCTCCATCCTGTTCTATGGGCTTCCTTCAGCGCGAAACACAGGCGTTTAGCCCTTGTCGGTGCCAATCCTTGAATATCCAAGAGTGCGGATAATTGCACCCGCACTTCCTTTGCTGACTGTCAAACGCAGTGCAAACTGCCGAGTCGCAATGAATGTCACCTCGCGAATAACGCCAGCTCGCTGCAACATGTCAGGTGTGACAGCCGTGGATGGTCTCCCCGACGGCTGCAAATCGTGCAGCTCCGCCGAACCGCCTTCTGATGACCTCAACTGCCGTGCCCAACGACTAACTGCACTTCTGTCGACACCAGATGCTCCACAGACTTTGCACAAGCGTTTACGAATATTCCTCACAGTTTCGTACTCTGCAGTGAGAAATTCAATGAAGCGACGTTGCTTGTAACGTACGTCACCTGCAGACGTCGTTCTGAAACTGTCCTGCAGCTACGCTGTCTGTCGGAAGAGACGGAATCGTGGCATGCTCACTCAGGAGACTTCAAATAATACACACGTTACGTTTCCCATTGGTAGCATTGTTTTCGGCTGAGAAAAAAATACAATGCATTACTTTCTGGGCAACCCTCGTATTTGAGGCAGTCGTGTCGTCTATACGAATTCCGATCTTCATCCTTCCACATCTCAGGTTTTCAATTTTTGTGGGTAACGGTTTGGCGCTGATGGTTAGAGTTGTTTGGTAAAAGCAGAAGGAGCATGACACACATTCTAAAAAAGCCGACAGGATAAAGACAAAATCAGAAAACTAATTGTTTGAAACTTCCTGGCAGATTAAAACTGTTTGCCGGACCGAGACTCGATCTCAGGACCTTTGCCTTTCGCGGGCAAGTGCTCTACGAACTGAGCTACCCAAGCACGACTCACGCCCCGTCCTCACAGCTTTACTTCTGCCAGTACCTCGTCTCCTACCTTCCAAAGTTTCATATCAGCGCACACTCCGCTGTAGAGTGAAAATCTGATTCTGGACACATCCCCCAGGCTGTGGCTAAGCCATGTCTCCGCAATATCCTTTCTTTCAGGAGTGCTAGTTCTGCAAGGTTCGCAGGAGAGCTTCTGTAAAGTTTGGAAGGTAGGAGATGAGGTACTGTCAGAAGTAAAGCTGTGAGGACGGGGCGTGAGTCGTGCTTGGGTAGCTCAGTTGGTAGAGCACTTCCCCACGAAAGGCAAAGGTCCCGAGTTCGAGTCTCGGTCCGGCACAGTTCTAATCTGCCGGGAAGTTTCATATCAGCGCACACTCCTGTGTAGAGTGAAAATTTCATTCTAGAAACTAATTGTTTGTTGCTTATCCTGTAGTGATGATTGGCTTGTACCGTTTTTAAGTTACTACCGACATGTCGAGATGAACTGATTGAATATAAATTTTATATTCTTGAACATCTCCTACCACACATTAGCAATTAAAAGTTTAGCACACGTTTCGCAATTAAAAATTGAAATTCTGTCTGATAATCGGTAGTAACTGTAATTAATATATTCGCTCTCTTCTTTCATCAGATTTTGTGTCAGATGTTTTATATACATGAAGATATTTCTAAACTTTCCATTGTTTTGTTATAAGTTTAATACTAAACATCGATTAGATTCTGATATTGAACAATCTTCAATATGCACTCTGCTTTTTTAACTAATTTTCAGTGTTTGGTGGTAGATTACAGTTACCATATATTTGCTATTGCATCTAGCTGCCACTAGATGTGGGAGAACGGTCGTATTACTCCATCTTGGCATAAACTCGTGTCTCACCCAGAACCATGGCCCAACACTACACGCCAAGCAGGCCTGACTTGGGTACGCAGTGGTTTCCCTAAATCACTTCAGCGAATACCATATTAGTCCTTCAACAATGATAGTACATGGTTCCCTCCCTCCCTGAATCAACAAAGTTAAATGCCACCCTCCAATGACGACGATATCGGCGAAACGTGAATTCCTAATAGTTGTTTCATTCTTTACCTTCATCTAACCCGTTACAGAGCGCCCTTGAAAATAAGTAGTCCAACGGAGTAAAATTATGAGACGGATTGGTACTCGCGCCGACACTTTCAGTTAGCAAAACCTCTTAGTGAATTTCATTTTGGTGCACAAATTACTGCAGAGTTAGGAACTTTTTGCTACGTTTAATAAGTTTTGCAACAGGGTCGAGTGACAGGACGACTTTGCACCGTGTGGATGAAATAACGAAGCTTAATGTTTCGTTTCCGGTTCTGCAAAGGTCAGCAGAAGCACAGAGATGCTTGAGAGGAGCCATCCTGTCATTTCCATGAAGCAATTTAGCGAAACTATAACAAATCTAATTGCTCAGTCGGCAATTCAGAGCCCCCTCCTCCCGAATCATATACCATCAGCTTAACAATTTTATCTGTCTCGGTTCAAGAAACTGAATGATCAGAATATTATGTTCAAAAAAATTTTAACGCCTCTTTTTCTGACCACTAATTCTAGCGCAAAGGATGATTTTGGTTAACAGGAAAGCAAGTGACAAGAAACAGTGGTAAGGAACACACAGTGGAAGTCAAACACTACAAGTACCTATCTGAGGGGAAACGCTCGCCGGCTGGTCCCGGCGGAGGTTCGAGTCCTCCCTCGGGCATGGGTGTGTGTGTTTGTCCTTAGGATAATTTAGGTTAAGTAGTGTGTAAGCTTAGGGACTGACGACCTTAGCAGTTAAGTCCTGTAAGATTTCACACACATTTGAACAAACGCTCGCTATATTACGGCTAGCCAGTAACGTTAATAGCTCCACACGAAGTTTACGTGACTGCTAAGCTGCGACCGTGCGGGGCTGGAAACCAAGTGACCAGCTACGGTTTGTCGAAATATTGCCGCCAATAATGCTCTGAGCTTCGTGACTTTTGGGTCACGTGAACTGACATTAAACAGCAGGGGAGAACATGTGACGTTCATATTTAAATGAAGTGTTTTTACCCAAATTTCTCCGCACAAATATCTTATTTTCTTGCATCATAAATTAAGTAACATTTGTAATGTAGCTATCGAGGAAACTTTTTCACAGCCCTGACGTAAGACGCCAACTGAATTTAACACTTTTGCGACGTATTGATTGAAACAATAATTGTCACTTACGATAATACGTATAGTCATGTTATTCAATTACTGCCCTCAGTTTTCACTCGAGAATAGAAAACATGTCAGTTACAATGACATTTTATCAAAAACCGCCGTTTTCGTGTAATTGATTTGAGATCGTTCGAAGGAAACTTTAACGTCAGTAGTTATAGTTTCTTATGCGATCTGACGTTGACAGAACAGGCCGCAGAAATGACAGGCCTGTGTTGCGATTACTTCAAGTCAACTACGTTCCATCAACAAAAGGAAGAAATCATCATTTGTATAGGAGGGCTGTTACGAAGACAGGTAACGATCTTACGTCAAGGTCACTACTAAGGACTTCCAGTGTCAGGTTACACACTTCGCGATATACGAGGTCGGATCAGATACAAACGGGATTTTATTTTTTATTTAAATTCATTAATTGAAAAACTCAAGGCAATTATAATTTATTTTTCCACATAGTCTCCTGTTTTGCAAATGCATTTGTTCCAGCGTATGGGCAGCTGTTTGATGTCCTCATCATAAAAAGAACTGGGTCGTGGCACCAGCCAGTTGCGCACGAAGTCTTCCACACTCTCGCCATCTTCAAATCGTCGCCCTCCTAGAGCTTCTTTAAGCGGTCCGAATAAATAGAAATCGCAGGGCGATAAGTCCGGGCTGTAAGGATGATGATCAAGTGAAGTCCAGTGCATTTCCCGTAGCTTGGAGACAGTTAGAGCTATAGTATGGGATCACGCGTTGTCGTGGAGGAGGATGACTTCTCGAATCGATTGGTCTCATCTTTTGTGGCGATATGCAACTCCTGCCTTGTTCAACAGTTCGCAATAGTAAGCAGCATTGATTGTGCGTCACTAATAAAGATCAATCAGCAAAGTGCCTCGCTGATGGAAAAACACGCTTGAAAGAATCTTGCCAGCCGACAGTCGAGTCTTGGCTTTCACTGATGCTGCCTCGCCACTCCTTACTGGCTTGTTTGGATTCTGGAGTGTAGTGGTGAACCCGTGTTTCGTCGCAGGTGACGATCCGACTCAAAAATGCAACTACGACTGAAATGGGCACGTGACCATCGACACTGGATGTTGACGCAGTGGCAGAGCATTGCATGATCTGATGAATCCCGATACCTTCTTCATCATGCCGATGGGAGGGCGCGAATCCGTCGACTTCCAGGTGAACAGCTTCTTGGCACCTGTACTGGTGGACAGAGACAAGCTGGCGGAGGCTCCGTTATGCCCCGGGGAACACTCACGTGGGCATCCATGGGCCCAGTGGTGCTCGTGAAAGGCACCATGGCATCCAAGGAGTACCGTACACTGGTTGCATACCACGTACGCCCCATTATGACGATCATGTTTCCGTCGCCAGTGGCATTTTTCAGGAAGATAATGCGCCGTGTCACAAGACATGGTGTGTGACAGAGTGGCGAATTCCAATTGATGTGCTAGTCCCCCAACTCGCCGTATCTGAACCTGATCGAACATACCTGGGATGTGATTGAGCGTGGCGTCAGAGCTCATCGCCCCCTACCCGGAATTTACGGAAATTAGGTGATTCGTGTGTGTAGATGTGGTGCCAACACCCTCCGTCGACCTACCAAGGCCTCATTGCTTCCATGCCACGACGTGTCTCCGCTGTTACCCTTGTCAGAGATGGACATACCGGCAATTAGGTAGGTGATCTTTAATGTTCTGGCTGATCTGTGTATTGCATTATTAGTAGAGAGTGTTTGACAGTCCGCATCTCGTGGTCGTGCGGTAGCGTTCTCGCTTCCCACGCCCGGGTTCCCGGGTTCGATTTCCGGCGGGGTCAGGGATTTTCTCTGCCTCGTGATGGCTGGGTGTTGTGTGCTGTCCTTAGGTTAGTTAGGTTTAAGTAGTTCTAAGTTCTAGGGGACTGATGACCATAGATGTTAAGTCCCATAGTGCTCAGAGCCATTCAGTGTTTGGCATTGCTAGAAGACACGTAAACAGCTACGAAAAAAAACATCGAACAAGAGAGCTGCCAATACTTGTGTGTTCGTCACACAGTAAGGTTTGTATCGCATAACGAGAGAGAATGCGTGACCTCCGTGAGTCGTTGACTTTCTATGCAGCAACAGCAGCTTTCATTCTGCCTGCAATCTTTGGCAGATCTCGGCCGCCTTGAATATTCACGCAGGATTGTACCTTGTCGCTAAATTTTTCCCTGTGTGCCCAGTATGGTACACGTATAAGAGGGGAAGGGAATGAATATAACAGCTGCGGATACAAGTCAGTCTGAGTAGGCTCCACGATGGAGGTGGAAAAGGATGGCCGTCTTCGCTTCCTTGATGATGTGTAGGTTAGGCGGAGGGTTGATGGTAGTTTGGGACATGCTGTTTGTAGGAAGCCTATTAACACTTACTTCTATCTGCGGGCTGATAGTAGTTACCATCCGGTTCAACGTGAATGGGTATTTCGCACCTTGGTTCACAGGGTCCATGTAATCTCGAACCCTGAGAGTTTGTCAGCTGAGTTAGCCCATCTCGTCGTCACCTTTCGTCAGAATGGTTGTAGTGAAAGAAAGATCAGCCGTGTGTTGCGCGATCGACCAACTGTGCACCGAGTGAGTGATGATAACACCAAAGTCTACGGTCTTTTTGCCTTACGCAGGGAGCATTTTCAACAGGATTGGCGTATTTTGCGAAAATGTGATGTGTAGTGTGTTTTTTGACCTCCATCTAAGATTATCGTTCTTTTAGGTTTCGTAGGATGCGTAAGGCGGGTGCTTTTGCTGTGAGCTGTTGTGTCCCTGAATTGTCGACGCTTGGAAACAAACAAGCGCAAGTACTGTGCACTGTTGCTCCATCGCGACAGTGTGCTAGAGCTGTTCGTGCAGATTCAGAGCCGCATGTGTTTGATTACCTGTTTGTGCTGCGCGTGGCTTTGGTCTCTTTCCAAAGACGAATTTAACGTGAAGGGCAAGCGCTTTAGAGCGCAAGGCAATGCCTTGTCAGTGCTGGACGGACAATCCTCAAAAATGTATTTAATAGGATGGAATATTAATTTAATAGAGTCTTCGAAATTACTTGTGAATTAAATGTATTAAATTTGGATGGAACTATTTTGAGAGGCGAAAGAGCGAAGGCACAATACATAATTTTCGTAAAGCAAAATACTTAGTCCCGGTCTCTCGTGTTTCGTTAGTGTTTCATAGAGAGCTTAGCTGCCCCTCTCCTCGTGATCTTGGTTACTTAACCCCGGTGCATTACATAATTCTAGCTCACATACGTACGCTGGCTATATGCGAAACTGAATTAGAGACAGCTACTGTGTTGGAGGGGATATTCACGTGTCTCCATGGCGAATCGATAATTTTGGCACGCCACGATATTGACTTTGTGCAGACGCTGTAACGGCCGTCGGTTTGGCAGCGAGCGAACGACGGACAAGCCGCGTGGTATCGCGCCGTATGTGGATTGCGCAGAGGTCGTGGTCACCCGACAACGGGGCATTCCGTCACAGAGGTTGTACAGGCATTGATCGTATCACGTGACGCCATCTGCATTTAATGGATGTATCGTGGTGCGCTGCCTCCGCCGACATCAACTGCTGTGGGGAGCAACGATTTGTTGACAGGGAATAGACGAGCCACACACACTGCTGCAGATAACTGTTCGATCCAGTGCTGGACAACACGTGAACTGCCATAGCATCCAGAACCACCACCTTCCAGTGGGGAACAGTACGTACCGCTACACACGTGTGCGTCATGATTTTCGCACATCATATGACACAGTGTAGCATCGGCGCAAAAATCCGCTTGTTCGAAAATGTTTACCCGTACTGACATCACGTTATACGTTGGTACATCAGTGTCTGAGTAGTAATGCCTTAAAAACTATCCAAGCGATGAATAATACCTGCCAACAGCGTATCGTTGACGCTTGTGTTGGTGATATTGTGTTGCGCTACATTTTCGCATCGTATCTCAATGGTGAGGGCTACATGAACCTACTGTTCAACCACATTTTCGTGTTTATTCAACCACAGCATCTCCAGGAACAAAATTTGCCTTCAGCTACATAATGCAGTACTGCATTGTTCCCTAATCGTTGAATCGTTTTTAACGAACACTTCGCAGACAAGTATGTCTTACTATGAACCCTTTGATCAGTTTACCTAACCTTGCTCCGATCGATCTCCATGACTTGTGAACAACTGTTGTAGGATAAGGTTGAACAAGGATAATTTCACAACGTTTCACGCAATCAGTGCTACGAGAGGCTCTGTTTTCATCATGGCGAGGTGGGGAGGGATAATAGAATTGCGTGTTTCACTACGTCAAACATCAATAATTGCCTGCACAGGTGACCACATGAGGGATGATGTGAGAAAGTGAGTGCACAGCTTGTGGCGTCGCAGCCGGCCGTGGTGGTCGAGCGGTTATAGGCGCTACAGTCTGGAACCGCGCGACTGCTACGATCGCAGGTTCGACTCCTGCCTCGGGCATGGATGTGTGTGATGTCCTTAGGTTAGTTTAGTTTAAGTGGTTCTAAGTTCTAGGGGACTGATGACCTCAGAATTTAAGTCCCATAGTGCTCAGAGCCATTTGAACCATTCTTTTTTTTTGTGGCGTCGCAACTAGTGCGCGATCGCCCATTTGTCTATTAAAAGCTGTACTTCAGAATGTATGCGGGCTGCAATGTAAGCCGGTACAGTATTATACGGTCAGTAACGGACGAGTTGTGTCCTGCAGACTGACGTCACGACCATCTGTTGCAGCTGCTCGTGTGAAAGCAGTGGAGTAGCGCTGGCAGGCCACTTACATTATACGAAACTAAAAATATTAATTACTAATAAAGGAATAACCTGAGGAACGTCATATTTGATGTACAACCTTCTGTTGTGAAAACAAACAATATGTCAAAGTCTGAGATCAAAAATAGTTGTATTTTGGAAGTTAGTAAAATTCTATTAAAACAAGTAAATTTCCGACAGTCAAGAATTTAAATAAATACAGTGATGTAATAGTTCACCTTCAGTGACTATGTACGATGATCTGATAACACTTTCAGTGTTCATATATAAATTTGGAAAGTTTTTAATTTCAGAAAACCTCTGAAACTTTTCTATAATAATTTCAAGAATTCTAATTAAATATGTGTATTGTGTGTTAGGGTGCATGTGAATGAGAATGCGTGCGTGAGAGTATGTGGGACGTTCGGCATTATTAAAAATCATTCATGTAATTCTCGACAGGAATTGGCAAGTGTTCCAACTCTGTAACGTGCGAACGAGGATACTAGTGGTTCCCCTACTAGTGAATGTCGGATGTCCAAGTATGTATGCTTATGTATAAGACAGCCAGAACATTCGCGACTACATGATAAATTTTCAGATGTAGAGTAAAGCTTATAGTTCATTTGGTTTTGTTTATTTAATTAGAGAGTTTTGTGTTACTTAATTTGATGACGTCAATGAGCCTAGAGAAGTGGTTGGTGCTTGCTAGATTTTGGCGCGAGCCGCGCCCTAGAAGTGAGTTCTCATTGGTCGTAAGTGCTGACAGCCAATGAGAAGCGAGACGGTTGGCCGACTAGTGAGGAGATATAGTTTTGAGTGTGGGAGAGTGAGAGGGAAGTCCGAGCTAGCTTTGATTGTAGAGATGGGTCGAACTCGTTCATTCCCGTGAACTACTTCATTCATTTCACTCTTTGCCGTGAAGCGTTCAAATGAAGTAGTTCATTCATGAAGTACGGAAGCCCAGTTCGCCGCTCAGCCGCGGCTACGCTGCCATCGCCTCGCTCGTACAATAAAGCTTCGTAATACTTCATAAGTTTACCAACAGATGGCCGAACTATGCAGTAACGTGCACGCAACGTTTTACACATTTACAGCGTCTGAGTTAACTTGAACAGAGCATGGTCGAAGGGGACAAAGGAAAGATAAACAGAGAAGCCTGTCACATATAAAGAAGGTATTACGTTTAATGAAGCTCGACGTTTTCTCACGAAGCGCCCAAAAAAGTCTTTATCTGCCAAGTGAAACCTTATTTGTTGTATTCATGGACTGAAAACTACAAAATAGAATGAGTATGTTTACCACTGTCACAAAGTCTATATACCTACGTTAAGTAATTATTCAGAAGTTTTCTTGTAGATTTTATTTTTGTTGAGAGTAATAACCCTCAAAATTCAAAACGTAAACTGTCACCTGTAGTCATTGGTACCATTTCAGGTAAAATCCCTCTTTATTTTATTCGGAAAGCAGTTTTTGTGTTTATTCACGCTTATACAATGGCTAGCAACTCGCGATCGCGTAAAAGTAGTGAAATTTGGGGTTTCTTCGCCGATTTAGGTGATGAGAAAGCAAAGTGCAACTGTTGTTCTAAGAGTATTTCGCCGCGCGATTCGTCGACAGGCAGTAGAGGGAGGACTGAAGTGAAGGGAGAATGAGTGACGTAGCGCCGTTTATAGTTTCCTCAACACTGCTTTTCTGTGATCTCGTAAGTAGCTGCAGTCAGGAGTTTTACGTGCGAAGATCTACCGCTGTAAAAAGGTAGGTGAACAAAAATTATAAAAGAAATTGCATTGCATTGCAGCAGCTACGTATAACCCGCCGCAATTGGTGCATCGCACGCGCGCACGTAAAAAATCCGTCGCAAGCTTACAGTGTCTTACCGCGCGCAGGTGGCACCTTCGGATACTGAAGCTGGAGCACTGGTCCTTTGCTTTCACATATCGAGCGTTAATCACCCCACTACTGGTTCTTTCGTCCGTGTACGGGAGTCAGAGAATATTTAACAAAGGACATCTCGTTGTGCACCATGAGCTGCACGTCAAAAATATTTATTTCCAGACCGATATTCAGGCATTTCGTACAGAGGGTGAACCAACAAATGTATGCTTATCAATGTAGATAACGCAAGACCCCTTTCTATAGACTAAAGTAGAAACAAAATATAACTTACATACTGCGCGCCTGCATCAAATGAAGTGCTGTCAAGTATGGTTAAAATGATGTAAATTTTGAAAACACAGCTCCACGTACGTGAATGTTTAAAACGTAGTTATAACACTGTACATAACCATGCCGACATCGGTTTCTCACAGCCCGCCAGGCGAGTACCGAGCTGGTAGCCAAGTCCCGACTCGGTTACACAATCCGCAGACATTAAGAAAAATTTCGCTCACATTCACGCTAATAGCGCTACTCTCAGACAGTTCGGAGTACACGTATTTCGTCCCGGAGGTAGTGGGGTGGTGACAGGAAGGGCACCTGGCCGCCGCCTAAAATAACCGTGCCAATCAGTTATTATTGATTTTTTATTCGTCTTAAGCATAGTGCACTTCAATTGCAATTAAATTGCAGTAAGCCTAAGACGGAAAAACCAGTAATAACTGATTTTAACAGCTGTTGCGGAAGATGGCCCTGCAAACAAACAAATTGACCATACCAAATCTGATAATAACCATACCGACCATTCGCCGATACGGGGCAGAGGCACAAAAGGAAAGAAGAAGAAGAGCAAGAAGAGATAACAATGCCACCATGATAGCGTCTATTATCTGTCTTACCGTTGCGGTACCATACCGTCATGTGTACATGTTACAACTGCGAAACACAGAACGGCTACACTTCGTGGTTCTGCGAGACACAGTTGTCATACTAAGAAGACATGGAGCTGGCTGGTAGTCAGGGCAAAGATTCTCATGATACAAGTCTCCTTTCACCTCAGAGACCACATATACGTCCCTGTTTACTGAATACTGTGCTTGGACAGATAGTTTATAACGGTGGCATATATAAATTTATTATAACTGTTATGAACAATGTTCTGAGCAAGATGGGCGTAACTGTACTACAAACAGTGTCTAAGGTATAACGAGGTTGCCGACCCAACCTGGATGAAAGGACGTACTAACGTTTCTTTCAAAGTTTAGTCGTATTTACAAGCAGGAAAACGGAGAAAACTCCAATAGCAGCTTTTCTGGATAAAACATTGTTAAAAGTTATGTATGTACATATTATTGCGTAACTCTTTTCTGTTAATTAAGAACGTTTGGGCGTAGCTCCGTGTATGTGTATTTATTTCTTTAGGGTACTCAACAATCTACCTTTTTTGCCTTGGGAAGAATGATGATACGAGGGTGAGTCAAGTGAAAACCTTAAACTTGTAAAAACAAATCGAACTTTCGCACCGTTATCCTGTAAGTTGGTAAGCGTGCTACAAACAGCGTGCAGAATGGCCTGTAGGTGGCAGCATAGTGCAGATGCACACATACCGTCGCAGTATCAGTATAAAGTTACGTTGTGCAAGACGCGACAGTTGGCTGCGACTGCGACGCTGCCCCCTCCTCTTTTCCCACCCTGGCAGACGGCGACACGGCCGCAACACGACTGGAGTCGTCGCCGTTTCCCAAGCTCCGGTCGGCGGCGGCGGATTCAAATACATAAGAAAAATAAGAATTCCGATTTTCTTGCTGTAAAAAATATTGTATGTTAATGCAACAAAGTTACATCGGCTCCCAGAGTTAGTTTTTCGATACAGATTCTCCTTTTACTTTAAAAAATTGAAAAGTATCTCTTCCGGTTTTGCATGTTTTTTTCGCTGTATATTACTTCTCTATCAATTGTGAGGAAAGTAAAAGGCACAAAAAATTGATGTTTGCGTATCTTACAGTTTCACATCACAGCTTGATAATGAGGTGTCTATTTTTCCGATATTCGTCACAGTTATCCCGATACTTAATTTACAAGTAACCTACTGCATAAAATTTGAATTGTGTACAGTGAAAAATGTGGTCGCTGGCTACTTTACGTATGGTTCACGTTAGGTCATACATCGTTGCCGATGAAAAGAAGCTAACATATCGAAATTATTTTTTAAGTTGAGATCAGATTGATATCGATCTCCGTTTCCGAGATTTGGGCTCATATATCTCCGGGAGCGTCGCGACTAGCCGCCAGTTCTGTCGACGCGCAACGAGAATCGTGTGGTCATCACACGATAGAGAATGCATTTGTTTTGTTTCGCTGACACATTTGGACCTAATGAAACCATTTTATGTCATATTCCTCCGGTATGAGTTACTAATATTTCTTCATATGCTCTTGACAATTTCATTTAAAATGCCACGAAACGTAGGTTTCTTAAAGCCAAGTGATCAAGCAGAACCCATTTTCTTGGTTTTGCTGAGGCATCTGAACCTGTTCCAAGCTTTCTATCTCGTTTATTTCTCTGATACGAGTCCCAAATATTCCTCCATCTGTTTTTGCACATTTCACCTAAAATTCCAATGAAAGATAAGTTTATTAACAATAAGCGCACGCTAGCTTCATTGCATTGTTTAAAGTTCTTGACAAGATAGGGTTACACCTTAAACATCTCTAGAATTTTGATTCTTAACGTCTACAGTATACACTGGCAGAAATGTGGAAGAAATAATGTCCATGCTTGTTCACAAAATTTCCCGAAATTATACTTGTCAGTTTCTCCCATGCAGAAACTTTTGGAACAAGCTAAGGCAACTTTCATAGCCGACTGAATCTTTATTCCCATCGAAATGAACTTCCATATTCTTGTATTCTGACAGCATACATCGTTATGAATGACATCAACATTTAATCTTGCCAAGCTGCACTCAAAAGATGACTCCAGGATTTACAAAAGACGAATTTCAATTGTGAACTGTGTCAGACCAGAAGGGCCTTGTAAAACAGTAGTGCACTTTTGGCACAAGTTTTTTGAGCATCATCTTCTACCAATGAATTGAAGTGAATGTGACAAATTACTTATTGCAGCATACTGTTTGCGCAATCTGTTGAGAAACGCCTTCCTCAAAAACGAACATCTATTGATTACAGAAAGCTGTACAACAATCTGGTGGTGGTTTTTCACAACTAGAAGGTATCATCAAGACACCAATCTACCGTTTACTTTCAAAGTGAAGGTATTGTAAAATGTAACTTTCTCGTTGTACTTTAGATTGTTCATTTTATAATGTATTTGCCGTTTTCAATTTTTAGCGTCACAAAAAAGAGTAATGCGAAAATTGACCTTCAAGTTCATTTTCATCATTCTAATTCTACATCTGCATGGATTATACTGATTTTCATAACAGGCCTGAAAAATTTGCATTAATGGGAAAATATTATATATTTCACTCACCTGCCAGTTTCAACTGTGCACCAATTTCTTCCCAAATTCTGTCTCTGAACATAGTGTCTCTATATTTAGGGTTCTTCAAATCGTAAAGGCAAGGCTGTTGCGAGACCAGCTCACAGAGCATCACATCCTGTGAGTGGCTCATTTCAGTTTTCCTTGACTGGCTCGACATCTTTCTCGCAGCCGTACGTCTTTGCTTTGTGTCGTGCGACTTCCGTCGCAACACTGCTCACTGGTGCAGTGCTGCGACAGCTGCCGCAACAGTCGCGCGTCGCATCCCAAACTCGAACTGCGCATGCGCCAGCGGACAACTTCTGACGTCACGTAGCGACCCGTCGCAGTCGCTAGTGTGCGTCGCGCCTTGGACAACGTACCTTAAAGATGGCCGCCCCACTTGCGACTTGCACCAGGAAAGAACAGCGTTGTGTTAATCGGTTTTTGCGTGGTGAAGGTGTGAAACCTATTGAAATTCATCGACGAATCAAGGTTCAGTACTGTGATGCATGTCTGTCACAGCAGCAAGTCTACGAATGAAGAAGGAAGTTGGCAAATGGTGTGACTTCAGTGGAAGATGTTCCTCGTCCAGGAACATCGCATCAGTTGAAGCCATAGTGAAGGAAAACCGCCGCGTGACACTGAATGACAAAAAAAAAGGTTCAAATGGCTCTGAGCAATATGGGACTTAACATTTGAGGTCATCAGTCCCCTAGAACTTAGAACTACTTAAACCTAACTAACCTAAGGACATCACACACATCCATGCCCGAGGCAGGATTCGAACCTGCGACCGTAGCAGTCGCGCGGTTCCGGACTGAAGCGCCTAGAACCGCTCGGCCACCGCGGCCGGCCACTGAATGACATTGCAGCATGTTTACAAATTAGTCATGGGTCAGCACACCGCATTGTGCATGATGTGCTCCAGTTTCACAAAGTGTCTGCAAGATGGGTGCTGACTCCTGAAATGAGAGAACGACGTGTTGACACTTGTGAAGATCTTCTTTGGCGCTTTGAACGAGAAGGTGATGGCTTCCTTGGAAGAATCGTAACTGGGGACGAAACCGGAAACGAAGGGAGCGAGCAAGAAATTCTGCCATTCCTCATCACCAAAACCAAACAAGTTTCGAACAGAACCATCAGCAGGGAAGGTTATGCTGACTCTCTTTTGGGACGAAAAAGGCGTCATTTTGGAGCATTACATGCCTAGAGGGACCACTGTCACAAGTGCATCATACACAGATCTCCTAAAAAATCATCTGCGGCCTGCAATCAAATCAAAGCGACGTGAATTGCTGTCAGCAGGTGCCCTTTCGGAACATGACAATGCAAGGCCCCACACTGCCCGTACAACAGTTGCAACTATCAAAGACACAACAGTCGCAACAATGACGGACCTGCATTTTGAGGGTCTTCCTCATTCACCATACTCACCAGATCTTGCCCCCAAGTGATTTCCATATGTTTGGACCACTCAAAGACGCAATGGAAAGCAAGAAGTTCCGTTCTGATGAAGAGGCACGCCACGCGGTGCACGACTGGTTGCTCGGACTACCAAAAGAATTTCTTTCTAAAGGAATATTAAGCACTTTGTAAGCTCTGGAGGACTTGCATTGAGCGTGGGGGAGATTATGTTGAAACGCGATACAGCTGTGTACCACTTGTGCACAATAAATAACATTTAAAAAATATTTAAGGTTTTTATTTGCCTCACCCTCGTATTAATAACGATGTCGTTAGTAGACTGCTTGTACACTCTTATGTTGAGGGCTTGGACTTACTAAGTTTAACATTTTCTCCAAAAGGCGTTTTGAATTTCTTCATGGTTTGCCCAACATACACTTTCACAGTCACCACATATTATTTCATATATCCAGGACTTGTTATAAGTCTGGTACTTTTTTACGTTGTGTTTAATGCGTGATACTTCAGTATTTCTGTCCAGAAGCCAATTTGCAGCCAAGTTTTCCGAAAGCAACAACATGTCTTATCGGAAATGTGACCCCTGTACGGTGGAAATACAAACATACTTTTTTCTAACATGACCTCTGTTGCTGTTTTGTTCCTTCTGTTTCTTGGTGTAAAGCCTCATAACTAACGTTGCGTCAAATCCATCGTTAGATGCTACCTCTTCAGCGTACATAATTCAGTATTAACATTTGTTTTACTTAAAGGATATTTAATCATCACGTCAGTCGATGAGCAGAAATGAGTGTGTTTATTTATTGGATCGAGGATGGCAAGAACTGTTGTGACTTATGAAAACAGATTTCCAGGATACATTTAACAGGTGGACACTCTTCCGTTACGAGCTTCAAATCCAAAACATTAATACTCCGGTTGTCCACATGCTCTGTGTTGAAGACATTATCCTTATGTAACGTACTGAACCGGTGGTAGCATCTGATGACTTCGTCAACAACATCGTCGAACACGACTGGTGCGTCATCAACATAACGGCGGTAGTATTCATCTTTTTGTCAGACCATACCAAAGTTCAAGGAATTGGTTTCTAACATGATCTACAAATGTGTCGCGAGAGTTCTTGACAGGCCATTCCTCATATATGAGTCTTCCTTTTGTCCACATGCATGCCCATAAAGGTAATACTCAGTATCCTCGGGGTCTCCTTTGCTGGTGGATATCCGTCCAGACCAGTCAGTACGGGAAATTTCGCTGTGTTTTTTGGATTTCAGCAGTCAAATCCCAAGTGGAGCTGCAACAGTTTTATTTAAGAGGATACGTCAGTCGCTCAAAACATGTTAGTCAAGTTGTAAATGCCTGTTTGTCTTTTACTTTGATGCAGAGTTGTTCAGAAGTGCAGGAGTGATGGTTTTATCCTGGATAAAGTTTACGTTCTGTAACATGGATTGCTCAGCGGCTGACATAATGTTGCGTCAATTTTCACCATCACTTGTATTGCGGAAACGGGAACTAAAGTACGTGACATCTGCCTACCGCTCCAGTATCTTTTTTATTACGGTCATTTGTTCTACTGTCTAGGACTTACGCCAAAAGAATCTCTGTGATTGTAAAGTGTATCTGTAAGATAGCCAAATTAAATAAGTTGTGTTCATTATCAACATTATGTTTTCATCAGGAAGTTAAAAATAAAAACACTTCGTTATTTTCCGTGATCATTAGTGCTTCTTCCAACTGCCCCGGAATGTCCAATGGAATGAAATGCCTGTCTCGTAAGCGAAACATACATGGAAATTAACTGCGTGATAATATGAAAAAGCATAGCTATCTTGAACAAGGAGTCCACAGTGCTGTACTAGGCAGGGCCCAACAGTAGGTATTGTACGAGTATGTAGGCCTATACGTTTTTTATGTTATAGTGAGAGAAGATGGTAGCTTCGATGAAGTGTCCCTTACCTTCTTCCAACCTATGTAGTAACCAGTGTTGGTTGTGGAGTTTGACATTTACCCACCCGACAGCTGAGTCATTTCAATCTCATATCTGTGTGTCGGAGGATTTTGTGGTACGTCACGTAGTACAGATATGTTATTTGCCTTTTTTTATGTACAAAACGGAATTTAATCATATCGGGCACATATATATAGAGAGAGTTAAATGTGCAGTAACATCCGCGATATTTCATGATTGCTTCTAGATATCGGAACGACGTTTTTGGCAAATGTGGGTTCGTTAAGGAGGTAGTATTTTGCAATTTTATTAACGCTCGAAACTTTATCTACCGTTATATAAAAGAAAATAAGTTTTTTTTATTTGGATGGCATTAGGTGAGTGGCGGAAAAAGTACGGCGATACGGCATACGTCCCGTACACAATGCAATGTGGCACAAAAATGGCTGCGAAATGAGATAACTGTGAGGGAGTCCCTCAAAGGGCTGACGATGTTAACTATTATTCATCTGGCACGAAATGTACGCCAATTGATAGTTAATCTTCAGAGACTACGTCTGATCCACGTATTTTCCCACAGTATCCGTGTATAACACTCTTCGAATGTGTCATTCAAAACGAATATCTTGATTGCCACATATAGAGAGTATTCTTATTTCTCTGGTAAAGGTAACTTCACGCCCACCTGTCATGTGTTTCATATGCTGGTATATTTTATGCCTTGTGACAAGATTTCAGTGATAGTTAACCATACACGTAGTTACTGCGTACAGTAACACAGTGGATCAATAAGCTTCCTCGATACTGATTTAAGATTTCCTTCTGTCGCTGTTCCAACATGTCTTATCAGCTGACACATAACTGACGTTGCGTTGTTTTGATAAAGCTGTGTATTCACGGAAACGTATTTTCCGTTTGTCATTTAGCAGTCGTATGTCACATTTCAAACGTACTTATAAATACCTTGCATAGAAGACAAAGAAAATCTTTATTCGTTACCAGCTTTGTGCGCAGATCGTGCCCATAGAGCTAGAAGTGGGGTAAATACGGGAGAGGCGCACCCCTCGTGGGTTAGGCAGAAACCCAAACAGTGCGGACCCATCGGCACTGCGGTTGCTCAGTGGACACCAGGGCATATTAAAAGTAATTACGCTTCGCTAGACGAAGTCTTACATAAGCTCTGAGGGAATAAACAGAGTTAAGTCCATAAATGTCACTTCAAAACCTTTTTGAGCGTCACGATTGGTTCTTAGTATGTGCTAAATAGTCAGATATTTCCAAATGTTTGAGTAGTCGTATTAACAGTAAGTTCTGTTGGGCGTATTTTGATTGTAGAGCGGCCACCGTGGCTGTCAAGGTCATAAATTTATAAGGGTCGGCGTCTGTCCTACAGATCGTGTTACATGCCGCAATAAAATCCTTTCGTTAGAAATACTTCCCACACAAATCAAATAACAGTTTTAAATAAGTGAAAACATTTATGATTTGTTTGTATTTTTGTTCAAATGACTGAGCATGCACAAAGTTTCAGATCCTGACGGCACAAAAGAATTTAAAAAAATTATCCCTAGAATGCGTAAGGAGGGCGGAGAATTATACCTGAAAAGAACAAAAAAGTGACTTATTATGTTGCGAACTTGTAAGTTTTGGTTACACGAAGACCGCACGGTTTTGTGTGTGTTTAGTGTCGATTGTGGGCGAAAAAATACAAAGAAAACCGAATGAGCCCAGTTTGCAAATCTTACTTTTGTTTTAGATTTAATATTTCACCATGATGTTTAGAATGTATTAACTAAAGAAATGGATCATACTCGTATGTCTTAGTCCTAATGTTGGCAACTGTCAGTAAGTAAACTAGTTACCTAAACACTTTAACTATACATATAGTATTAAAAATACTTCATAATTTTCTTCACCCCACAATAAATTTATAACCAAAAATGTGTTTATAAGTATATACATACTGGTTTTGACTTGAAAAACAGGGTAGTTTTGCAATTTTTAGCATGCAGCGTATCACCCATAGCATCAGGGATAGACGCGACATTGTAAAGAAGTTTTCATGGTTAAATGTTATATTTAAATGTTACATTGAAAGTACCAAAAAATTGTATGTTGTACACAACTGGTGTATTTAGTTGCACAAAAAAAGTTTTACTGAAAAGTGCCTCATGGCGTGCGATTTTGAAAATGTGCGCCATTTCTCCCGCATGTACCCTAAGTCATTGATCGTTGTCTTCAACTGTACGCGTCTATTCTTAAGGAAGTATCAACATTCACCGTGCAGTGGAAGTATGCGTATTGCAACACCTGTAACAAACAGTGTCCCTGTTCTGGAAGAGCTGGGTCAAATCCACATCCCGTGCTATTTCTCCGTGGATGAAATACTGACGGCTAAAGCGTTACGGCCACTGTCCACAGTGAGAGTAGATGCCGCCTGGTGGCGTTGCGGGCGCGGGAAAAACGGGGCATCATTCTAGCGTTCATAGGGGCCGCAAGTGTGGAAGTCCACAGACAGCGGCATCAACAAAGGCTGCATTGTTATGGCTCGGTGCCCAGAAACGAGCACACGGAAACTGCGAATCTGGTCGACTGTTGGCGTGCTACTTTCGTGAACATCTGTGGAAAGAGGTTGAAAGACGGTGAATCCGCGAGCAGGCGACACGTTATTGGAGCGTTCACGCCCCTTCACAGAACGTGGAGGTCTGAGGAGGCGTGCCCGCTCTGTAAAGCAGCATAGGCGGCGATCTGCGGCAGGTAAGATGACAGACTGCAGTGCTGGTGCAGGCACAACTGTTTCGGAGTACACTGTTCAGTGCGCAAGGGGCACCGCAGCAAAAAAATGGTTCAAATGGTTCTGAGCACTATGCGACTTAACTTCTGAGGTCATCAGTCCCCTAGAACTTAGAACTAACTAAACCTAACTAACCTAAGGACATCACACACAGCCATGCCCGAGGCAGGATTCGAACCTGCGACCGTAGCGGTCACGCGGTTCCAGACTGAAGCGCCTTTAACCGCACGGCCACATCGGCCGGCAGGCACCGCAGCAGACGACGTCCCGATGTCCACATGTTGACGCAAATGACGTTGTCAGTTAAGATTCCAGATGGCATCCATTCACGTTCATTTCTTGGCCACTAAATCACTAAATTCGGCTGATGTGAATCCGGTCGAACAAGTCTGGGCCGCTATCGCGTGCCAGCTGCGCACCTACAAACCACTGATGCGTAATTTACGGGAATTGCGTGACCTGTGCATAGAGATCTGGTGCCACGCAAACCTACCAAGGTTTTGTTGAATCCATGTCACGCAGAATCGATGCTGTATTGCGTCTCAAAGGTAGACTAACACGCTATTAAACAAGTGCTCTAACTGCACGGAGGCGACAAAAGTAATGGGATTCTTCCCAATATCGCGCCGGACTTCCTTTTGCCCAGCGGAGTACAGCAATGCGACGTGGCATGGACTTCACAAGTCGTTGGAAGTCACATGCAGAAATATGGAGCCATGCTGCCTCTATACCCGTCCGTAATTGAGAAAGTATTGCCAGTGAATGATTTTGTGCACGAACTGATCTCTCGACACTGTCCTGTAAATGATCGATGGGATTCATGTCGGGCGATGTGAGTGGCCAGATCATTCTCCCCAAGTGTCCAAATGTTCTTCAAGCCAATTGCAAACAATTGTGGCCCAGTGACATGACGGGTTGTCATCCATAAATATTTCATCGTTGTTCGGGAACATAACTTCGATGAATTGCTGCAGATGGGTCTAAGTAGCCGAACATAACCATTTCCAGTCAATGATTGGTTCAACTGCATCAGAGGGAGCGGTCTTTACCATCCGGCCCACACTATTATGGAGCCACCACAAGCTTGCACAGTGCCTTGTTGACAACCTGGGTCCATGGGGTCTGCGCCACACTCGAACCCTTCCACCAGCACCTACCAACTGAAATTGGGACTCACCTGACCAGGCGACGGTTTTCCGACACTCTAGGACCCAACCGATATGGTCACGAGGTCAGGAGAGCGGTTCAGGTGATGTGGTGCTGTTAACAAAGGAACTTTATCAATCGTCTGCTGGCGTAGCCCATTAACGCCAAATTTCGCCGCATTGTCCTAACGCAAACGTTAGTATTGGAGCAAAGCCATAATGTGTACACTCTGCATTGTTGTCAGATGTATCCAAGATGGCGGCGATGACGTCATTCAAGATGGTGTCATGTAGACTTGGCAACAGCGCATGACATCATCCAAGATGGCGGCGATAATGTCATTCAAGATAATGTTCTTTGGCAGGAAGTTTCAATTTTGATGGGAAAGTGCCACGCCCCCCTCCCTAAGAAAAATCCGCGAGAAGTTCAAATTCCAACAGGATAATGCACCACACCATGGTTAACTCTACGAAGTAAAGAAAATCCCGGGAAGATAGCCCACTTGGGCTACCTCCACTAAACTAAGTCACCCGACCGCCACTTCTTCCTATGAACTGGCGCCAAATTTGAATTTTGGTGGTAAACAAAGGTCAATTCCCATATCTCTACTAAGCTAAGAAAATGGCGCGAAAGAGTGGACACTTGTACTAACCTCAGTCACCCAACTGCCACCTCCTCCTAAGGATTTGTGGGGAAAGGACTTGGACATAAGTCTATATTTATTCATTTTAATGCAGCACGGCCATCCAGTGTGTTCACCACAAGTTCTGGACTCCAGCTGACTTAGTACACCACCACGTCCCCTTACAACCCATGTTGGTGGGCTAACGTGCACTAACATGCACAGCGAATGTCGTCATCCAAGATGGTGGGGCAAAATGGCGGGAAAACGTCTCTGCCTATGCTAAACATAAGCAGTGTCTGCACCACGAGATCTAGACTTCAACTGATCTAGTACACATTACTGCCACCATAGGGTCCTGTCATCCCTCCTGTGACCTAATTCCAGATGGTTGTATGTAGGGGTAAAATGGCGCGAAAGTGATTCAGGCTGCGCTGGGCTGCTGGGGAGAGTAAGGAAGGAGTGCACTCTATGTAGTTTAGAACATTTTATTTAGCAATGGAGTATATTTATCACTCTGACGCAAAACACTCGCGCTGATTTGCTTGGAGTCACAATACACAGTCTGCAAACACACAAACAGCTACTAATTTTCCGAAATAGTTTCAGTACAGACCTGCAAACTGCTCGTAAGTAATGCAGCACAGTGGTGTGTAGACATGCTCAGTACTCATAAACTGTCCAAATAGCACATGGCACAACCTACAGGCCCACTCGCAAAATAATGCAATCAACACGCGCAAGCACCGCCCCCGCGATCAAATACAAAAACTTGGTAGCGTGAAGTCTTCCAATTCTGTCATTTCAGAGGTAAGGTGGCCAGCGATCAAGTGATTTACAAACTATAAGTACAATGTACACATTTTAACGTGGTGATTTCAAATGGGAATGCAATGTATGGGTTAAGCAACAGGAACAGGACTGGTGCAGAAGAAGCATGTTTTGTAGCAGGTGTCTACCTGAATGTGGACAGTAAGCTTTCTTTTCTGAGAAGAAATTGTAGGTAGCACTTATGATGTACTGAGAATTGCTTCATTATTCTATAAAAAGAAGTTGTTAGAAGTAAGCGGTACCTATTGATTCACTGAGTCATTGCTCCGAGTTTGATAAAACATCTCAGAGGTAGATAAACGTCTGCATCACAAGTGTGATTGTAGGTGGAGTGCAGCCTTTCTTCGCCGCTACACTAGAAGAGGGCGGGGGCCGAGCCAGTGACAATGATACAGAGGAAAAAAGGGAGGAAATGAAAACATTTAAACCTATTAATTGATTAAGTGTAATAATTAAAGTCATTTTAATAAAGAGATAAAAGATTACTCGCAAACGGAGGCCCACCAAGGCGAGTGGCTGCAGTGTGCGATACATGGAGCCCTAACGTACACCGCCGTATAGCTGATTTCATACGATAGATCCCACCCCTGGGGACATCTCGTTGTCGGAAAGATTGGAAATTGCTGTTCTGAGTTGTATGAACAAAACTATTCTGCAGTTCAAGTGGGCACTTGATGGAAGTTGTCGCACGAATCCATCAACGTAACAGAAGTAAAATGTCACTGATATGAATATCTGTGAGACGTTTCGCCATATAGCCTTAGAAGTTTTAACTGCTTCAATTGAACTTTTTTCATTTATCTTCGTAGCTTTTGCAAACGATTTTGCATGCTTTTTAGACCGATTCGATCCTCTTGCAATAATTTGCCGTAAGTTACTTGTTTGTGTTATATGGATAGAGCTGACTTATCGCAGTATTTTAAGATACTGACTAAGAGATCAAATAAGATAGAATGTGGCGGCAGAGATTGAAACACCGTGACGTTCTCAGAAGGGAGTGCCAAACTCAACTACTATGATTAACACGGCAAACATCCACAGTAGATTACGTCGTTCTCGAAACTCTGAGGATGTTCAGTTAGTGACGCAGAGGCATGAAAAAACACGAAAATATTTTTTCTAATAACTGTGCGAGATAGGTAACTCTTGTGGCACATATTTTCCGACAGTCGAAATGGGGCTTCCTTAAGTACATGAATCAGCATAGTATGTTGCCTCTAGGGTAATGTCCACAATGTATGTTCCTCAACACAGTGGTCATTAGGCGAAAACTACTTCTCTCCCAAAACTAATTAATCATGTTTGTGGGAGGCTTATGTTGTTCTTTGAAATGATTTGACAGTGGTGGACAGTTGCTGCAGGAAACTGACTTGCTCAGTTTGCAAACGCGGCATGTTCTCGTGATGGTGATTCCCGTTATTTTTCATAAAACGTGAAGTTCAATTGATGGACTCCATCTCTTACAAAGTTTTCATTATATTACTGGATCCGACGCACCAGCCGTCAGTTCAACGCTAATAAAAACAAATACTACATAACACAGTTTTTTGCGTTCACATACATGCTTAGTCTTAGTCTTCTTCTTCTTCGTCGTCTTATACACTTCAAGGCTTCGGCAGTAAGCCTTTCCGACTTCACATAATTAGCTCAATCTCTTTCTCGGCCATCCTACATGTCTTCTTCCTGAGGTCTTGTACTCGCCTACATCTGCATCTACCTTTACATGGCTACTCTGCAAATAGCACGTAAGTGCCTGGCAGAGGGTTCGTCGAACAACCTTCACGCAGTTTGTCCGCAGCTCGTGGTCTCGCGGTCGCGTTTTCGCTTCCCGAGCACGGGGTCCCGGGTTCGATTCCCGGCGGGGTCAGTGATTTTTCACCTGCCTCGAGATGACTGGGTGTTTGTGTTGTCCTCATCATTTCATCATCATTCATTTACGTGGGGAGATTGGACTGAGCAAAGGTTGGGAATTTGTACGGGCGCTGATAACCGCGCAGTTGAGTGCCCCACAATCCAAACATCATCATCATCATCATCATCATCGCAGTTCTCTATTGTTCCAATCTCGAAAAGCGCGCGGAAAAACGAACATCTGCATCTTTCCGTGCAAGCTCTGATTTCCCTTTTTTTTATTATTATGATAGTTTCTCCTTATATAGGTCGGCGTCAACAAAATATTTTCGCATTCAGAGGAGAAAGTTGGTGACTGAAATTTCGTGAGAAGATCCTTCCGCAATGAAAAACTCCTTTGTTTTAACGACGTCCAGCCCAAATCCTGTATCATGTCCGTAACGTACTGCCCTTCTTTGAACTTCCTCAATCTACTCCGCTAATCCTATCTGGTAAGGATCTCACACAGCACAGCAGTATTCTAAAAGAGGACGGACAACCGTCGTGTATGCAGTCTCTTTTGTAGATCTGTCACATTTTCTAAGTGTTCTACCAATAAAACGCAGTCCTTGGCTCGCCTTCCCCACAACGTTTTCTGTGTGTTCCTTACTATTTAACTTGTTCGTAATTGTAATTCCTAGGTATTTAGTTGAATTTACGGCATTTAATTTGACTGATTTAGCGTGTAACCGTAGTTTAACCGATTCCTTTTAGCACTCATGTCGATGGCCTCACACTTTTCCTTATTTGAGGTCAATTGTCAATTTTTGCACCATACAGATGTCTTATCTAAATAGTTTTGCAATTTGTTTTGATCTTCTGATGTCTTTACTAGACGATAAGCGACAGAATCATGTGTAAGCATCGACTAGTATTCTGTCTTCATCCATACACCTGAGATGTCGTCTCCATTCCTCCCTGTATTCTTTAATCTTCTAATTTAAATTATAAATTCCCATTTCTGCCGCATATCATTATTTTTGTTCGGGCCCTCCTAGTGCAGTTCAAAAAATCTCATTTCCGCTGACTGTACGTTGTTTTTATTTCTTTTTCTCTCAGTCCAGGATTCGATGCCATAAAGCAGCAGAGGCACTACCATTGTTTTATACAGTTTCAATTTGTGGCTTTCCTAACTTTATTTTTTAAAGTTTTGTTTATAATTCCATATATGTCGAAAATGTTGGTTTCCTTTGTGTGTTTCCTTCCCTTGTCCACACTTAAGTCGCTGCCTAGTACATTGTTTTAGATAACAATCTTAGATCGAATTGGGAATTTTCTTTAGTGAGCCATAACTTATCTTCCAGTAGCAGATATTTTTAGAATGTAATGTTTTCTTCCCAACTTGCAGAATTTATAGCCGGTATTGTAAGTATACCTCTGTTTTTATAATACAATTACATCATATGCTTACAATTTTACATTTGGATGGTAATTCCTTTATGCCCTCAAGGACTTCCTCCTTCCAGTTGAGATCTTCAGTACAAATGTTAAAAAAGAGTCGGTGACAGGGTACATCCCTGTCTTATACCTTGATTTAGTATTATCTCCATCTCTTTTTGAAATTAGCTGTGTTTATGATTATTTCAGTGTCATCATATATGCTTTTGCTTACCTGTATAAGATGTATGGAGTATCCTCGCTTATCCGTTATTGTCCATAGTCTGTTTCTAATGACCGACTCAAAGGCTTTTTCGAAGTCAGTGAAGGCAAAATGTGTTTCTTAAATTGATTCTCATCGTTTTTCTAAATTTGTCTTGATGCTAAAAATATTATCGCTTCATGAGGATACTTTTCCAAACCCACTTTTGCTCTTCTCGGAGACACGCATCTGTTAGTACCTTCAAGCGATTGTTTATTATTTTTGTGCAAACTTTTAAACTGTGCTGATGAGACTTAACCCCCTAATTGTCACATGCATTTCTTTGGCCTTTTTTAAAAACGGAATTTACTTCGGCGGTTTTCCAATCATCAGGAATTTTGTAACTTCACCACTATTCATTAAATAAATGTAACAGTCTTAACAGTTTTAATTCGCAGAGTGTATCTCCATGCTTAATAAGTTCAGCATTTATTCCATCTGGGCCACAGCTCTTGCGACTTTTTAAACTTTGCAGCACCTGTTGAACCCCATCTAAGATTATTGAATCAACTGTCTTGTTATAACAGCGTGTCAGGTATTCTGTATTTATTGCAGCAGTTTCACAGTACCACAACTTCTTGTAATGCCATATGCACTGTTCTCCATTAATTATATTGATTCTAACGTTCTCTTTCTGAGTGGTTTAAGTCTTCAATATTTAATGCATAGTTCTCCTTCCCATGTGTATAATATTAGGTATTTGTAGTAAGATGCTCTCCTTATTATCTGCTCAGCGTGGTTCCACTTCTCCCTATATTGCTACTCTGTTTCTTGTGTTCTCTTTTCTACCAGCAGCTGATACGCCTTTATTTCTCCTTCGCAGCCTCTTCAATTTCTTTATCGATATTTTTAACCATCTTTTCCTTTCTAGCTGTTTCTTCTTACCAACTGTTTCGTAAGCCTCTCTTTCTATACTTTCTTTCTTAATGACCCATCATCCGCGGCTGGACTGTTACTAGGTATTCCTGTAGTCTCTGTTGATACAGTTTTTTAATGTTCTTCCTATAATAAGTATACTTCGAATAATTCTTCTGAAGCTGATTTCCTTCTAGCAATTTTTTTCGGTCTTGCTATTAGAGCTATTATTTCAATTAAGAGAAAGTGCTTTGAATTTATATCCTGTGCTGTCTACATCCTTACGTCTTGTATTTGATATGAATTCACGATACAATAATCTATTATTGATTTAAAACTTCGTGCAGTTAACGTATATTTATTAATTACTTTTTTGTAAAATAGGAATTACAGAATATATTTTCAGTTGCTTACATGTGGTGAATTAGCTTAGCTCTCGGCCTTTTAACATTAATGACTTGCTCTCTGAAAGTGCCAGCTGGTTCTGGTACTGACTGACGCCCTGTTCTTGCGTTTAGATCTCCACATATTCTAACAGGACTTAGTAATGTATAAAATTCTAGGACATCCATACAGATTATAAAAATAGTAGTATGTATGTATGTTTTAAGTCTGTAAAGAATCGCTGTGGGAGTTAGAACCACCCACCTATCAAAGGAGTGGGGTGAACGAACAGTGTAAACCACGACGCAAAAATACCCAAAATATACTTGAGAATGAGAGCACGTAGAGACTTGTAACAAAATTTGCGCATAATTTCAAACCTTTGCGAAACTTTTTCTCGCTGACGACCTCTACAAAACGATGAAAGCAAAAATGTTTGTCGCTTACTACATTTTCGTTGTTCATGCAGTAAAACTGCCGCGTGAAGCATGGGGCGTTATAATTTATTACTTCTTTGCTACTAACTTTATTCGCAACACATTTTGCAGAAAGTAGGCACATATGCCACTAAATGTATCTGCAAAATTAAGTTACTATACGGCACATAGTTCAGGAGATACGACATAAACATTAAGGTTCGTGAAAAGGAAACTGCAGGGCGAAATTCGCTAGACATACAAGTGAAATATGTGTACAAATAAGCGTGAGATATGTTAAAGATGTGTCACATATATTTGACATGTACGTATACGAGTCTCCTTAATCACTGGAATGATTTCAGTCAAATTTGAAACTAGTATTAGTTACAATCTGGAAAGAAATACTGTCAAGGTAAGAACCACCAGCCTCACATTGGGGTGAGTGTGCTCACGTGGAGAGAGAAAGGAGGACGAGGGGATGGACAGAGCGCGAGGGGTAAGATGGAGATAGCCACAGACAGGAGGATGAGGAGCTGTATAAAAAAAAAAAAAAAAAAAAGAGAGAGAGAGAGAGAGAGAGAGAGAGAGAGAGAGAGAGAGAGAGAGAGAGAGAAAGAGAGGGAAGACGAGTAGATGGGCAGAGAGAGGGCAGAGGAGGAAATGGACACACAAAGGAAATGGGGGAGATGAAAAGGGAGAGGGGAAGGTAGCAAATCAACATCCCCACAGTTTGGTAGGTCTATGGGATCTAATCGTCAATGAGTGGCTTCAGCTGGATATGGCGGCCGTTATCAACCTGAAATTGGTTGGTTGATTTGGGGGGAGGGAGCCAAACAGCGAGGTCATCAGTCCCATCGGATTAGGGAAGGATGGGGAAGGAAGTCGGCTGTGCCCTTTCAAAGGGGCCATTCCGGCATTTGCCTGAAGCGATTTAGGGTAATGTCGGAAAACCTAAATCAGAGTGGCCGGATGCGGGTCTGAACCGTGTCCTCCCGAACGCGAGTCCAGTGTGATAACAACTGCGCCACCTCACTCGGTCAGTCCGAAGTGTTGCAGTCCATGACAAACGTATCTGCTCTCGATTACATGAAAAACATACAAAATTTCCTCATCAGTGTCTTAATCTAAACTTATTAACTGTACAAATGAAATTTTGTATTGTAAGGAGAGGGGAGGGGGAGGAAGAGATGGACAGAAGAGGTAGGAGCAGATTGACAGAGAGAGGCACAGGAGAAGGTGAACAGAGAGAGTGGGCGTGGGAGATGGACAGCGAGAGGGAGGGATGGATGTGATAGACAGGGAAAGTGGGGATGGATAGAGAGGAGGGAGAAGAGGTGAATAAAGCGAGAGGAGATAGTTAGAGAGAGGGGGAGGAATAGGTGGATAGACGGAAGAGGAGGAGGAGGATAAGAGGGGGAAGAAGGAGGAAATAGTGAGAGGGGGAGGAGGAGATTGACTAATAGAAGATTAGGTTAAATAAATACCGAGAAATGCTCTGTTTCTCAGTTGGCACCATAATAAATGAAACAGCATACTTGGGTTTAAGCGTGTCTAAAATTACTAAATAACCGCAGTGGACAAAAAAGAAGCTACCCAGAGGATATCACGCTAAAACTATATGAGAAAGACAGCCTCCAACCTTGATAATCGCCGCCATATCTAGCTGAGGTCGTCCATTGATGATTAGGTTCTGTAGACCTACCAGACCGCGGAGACGTTGATTTGCTACCAGCTTTTTCCAGTATTTCTGACGTTTTCTGTGGGAATGAGATCGGA
Source organism: Schistocerca piceifrons (assembly GCF_021461385.2). Lineage (NCBI taxonomy): Eukaryota > Metazoa > Arthropoda > Insecta > Orthoptera > Acrididae > Schistocerca > Schistocerca piceifrons. The sequence continues at coordinate 19,282,890 of NC_060145.1, forward strand.
TGATTGAATGGGCCAATCGAGGTGCGGTAAGGTGCCTGAGTGTTTGCTAAACAAGAGACATGTGCATGCAGCCACGTCAGCACGATCGTCGTCATCTTGGTAAACGGAAATTTCCACAACATACTCATCACGAAGAGGTAGAAGCAAGGGCAACACGAGAAACATCTTACGATAACCTCTGGCCCAATCTACGTCCTCCACACCATGTGGGCCCGTCGGTGCACTCGACACTTTGCATCATTAACAAAGAGGCAAAACTGTGACTTGTCGTTGAACACTACACGCTTCCAGGCAGCTGTTGTTAATTTTACGTGTTGTCTGGCCCACAGAAGACGTACAGATTTACCTCCCGCTGTGAGGAATGGCCTTTTTTGAAGTACCCGACTCTAATCGTCCACTGATTGCAGTTCTCTTCGCCATGTTGGCTCGAAAACAGGTGAGGTGGGACTGCATTTTTTTGTTTTTGTCTGAACAGTCTGGTCAGTTGTAATACACCTTAGTTAGCTGGCAGCTTCCTTTCCTGCAGCACCACAGGGGACTACGTCATTCCTTTGTGAATTATTTTACAAGCTTCTGACTAGAAGCGGCTTATTGTCATTATTCATGCGTGTACTTAGAATTTTAATTCTTAAGTTTATTCCTTTTTTGTGTATTTGCTAGGTTACTAGGCACCAATCCTGCATTTTAATAACTGTCTAGTGTACAGGGACTGTGACGGCTGTGTTCGGATGCGAGATTGTTTGGTGACACTTTGCTCCCAGCTCCACACGGTGCTGGCTTCGGCGACGCAACTTGGGGCTGCTGCCAATGGGTGTCACTGTGGGGGGCGGACGTGACGATCCAAGGGACATTCAGCATGTCTCGTATCTCCCCCCTACCGGTCAACTACTGTAGCTGCACCAGATACTGCCCACACTGAGGGTTGACACATCATCGGTCGTCGAATGGGATTTAGTTCCAAGATGTGGCAGACAGTGAAAGACTACCTGGGGTACCGATCGAAAGGCCTCCGCCGGCCTTGGTGGCCATGCGGTTCTAGGCGCTACAGTCTGGAACCGCGGGACCTCTACGGTCGCAGGTTCGAATCCTGCCTCGGGCATGGATGTGTGTGATGTCCTTAGGTTAGTTAGGTTTAAGTAGTTCTAAGTTATAGGGGACTGGTGACCTCAGAAATTAAGTCCCATAGTGCTCAGAGCCATTTGAACCATTTTGAAAGGCCTCCCTGGTTCGTCTGATAAACATGTTTCAGGCCCCGTCTGTGGCTGATAAACAAGTTCGGCCAGATGCAGTCCCTTGTCCTGTTTCAGAAGAAATTACTTAGCCTGTAAGAAGCGGGCATTCACAGAGGGTGGGATTAATGACAGACGGGAGCTCCAGTGTTAGGCCCAAAATGGTGCCCCTAAGGAATTTGAGCTCAGGATTGAAGGAGTAGGAAGAGTCGGCAGAAGACGGACTTAGGCTAGGGAGATGATAGAGGACACGTCAGCTCCGTAGACGGGGAGAGAGGAGTCTTGAAATCCAGACTCCGAGGAGAGACGTGGAGCCCCCTCAAGCTCACGCCACCACGGCCCGACGCCAGCTACCTCTGACTCCAGTAGGAACGTATTGCAGCACCAGCATGGCAGGGCTGGATAGGCGTGTTAACTCTTTCACTTTATGGAAGTAGTGGAATGTCGATTAGTCGCTCTGCCCCAATAATCTACTCACCTTGCAGTGACTGCTCGCTTTTGTTTAACAATGTAACAGGATAACGATGATATAAAATTGGCGTTATCAAATTACTGCACCCATCCACACCCGAACTTGGCCAACAATTATTTATTGTCCTTAATTTGACCACCTGTGTACTACTTGATTGAGAATGGTTCGTAGTGAATGTGTAATTCCTTCAGTATTTAAGATGCCAATTTCGAAATAAATTATGAGTATATTAAACTTCTTGTTTTCTTTTGGTAGTTAATGAAGCCAGTATCCATGGGCAGAATTAATAAAAAGCTATGTGAGGCACACTCAGAATTCAGTGTTAATGGCCCCATAACTTGCCGCGTTCTTTAAATTCCGTTGTGCCACTTAATTTATGAACACTGTCTCCTGAGGAGAGACCCGATCCCGTACGCTTATATCAGTCAGATCATCCAGCTAAAATCCTGAGAAACTGGTGGGTATTCCCAACTGCCCTGCAAAAAGAATGTCATCTTTCGTCCAGAGATCGTCACATGAGTTCACAAAGCACCTTCTTAATATTAGAGTGTAGATGGGCCTACCGGTAACAAATATAGCAGTCCACATCTGAATAGCTTCACTTGATCCGACCTGGTGGGGATCCCAAACACTCGAGCAGCGCTTGAGAATTGGTCACCAACGGTCTCCTTCACAGATGAACCATAGTTTCCTAAAATTCTCCCAACAAACCGAAACCGACCATTCATTTTCGCTACTGTCATCGTTAAACACTGATTCCATCGCTTTGCAGCTTTACGCCCAAATATTTAATCGATGTGGCTATATAAACCAGTACACTACTAATGCTATATTCAAACATAATGGGATTGTTTTTCCTATTCATCTGCATTAACTTCCATTTTTCTACGTTCAGAGCAAACTGACATTCATCACAACAACTAGAATTTTATCCAAGTCATCTCGTATCCTTCTACAGTTACTCGATGACGACACATTCCTGTACACCCAGCATCATCAGCAAACAGCCACAGATTACTAGTCACCCTGTCCGTCAGATCATTTATACTGATGTGACAAAGATCATAGGATAACGCCTAGCATCGTGTTGGACCTATTTTTGCCCGAGTCAGTGCAGCAACTCGACGTGGCATGGACTCGACAAATTGTCAGAAGTCCCCTGCAGAAGTACTGTGACACTACAGCCGTCCATAATTGCTCAGAAACTGATCTCTCGATTATGTCCCGTAGATGTTCGAAGACATTCATGTCGAGCGATCTGGGCGCCTAAATCATTGGATCGAATTGTCCAGATGTTCTTTAAAGCAACGGTGAACAATTGATGCCTGGTGACATGGTGCATTGTCATCCGTAAAAATTCCATCGTTGTTTGGAAACATGAAGTCCATGAATGGCTGCAAACGGTCTCTAAGGTACCGAACATAACCATTTCCAATCGATTATCGGTTCAGATGGACCAGATGATGACCCGGTCCATTGCATGTGAAACAGCCCACACCATTATGGAAATTGCACAGTTCCTTGTTGACAACTTGGGTCCATAGGTTCGTGGGGTCTGCGCCACATTCGAACTCTTCCATTAGCTCTTACCAACTGAAATCGGGATTCATCTAACCAGGCCACGGTTTTTCAGTCATGTAGGGTCCAACCGATATGGTCACGAGCCAGGAGAGGCACTGATCACGAGCCCAGGAGAGGCGCTGCAGGCGATGTCGTGCTGTTAGCAAAGACACTCGGATCGGTCGTCCGCTGCCACAGCCCACTGACGCCAAATTCCGCTGCACTGTCCTAACGGATAGGTTCGTCGTACGTCCCACATTCATTCCTGCTGTTATTTCACGCAGTGTTGCTTGTCACGCAGTGTTGCTTGTCTGTAAACACTGCCAACAATACACAAACGCCGCTGCTCTCGGTCGTTAAATGAAGGCCGTAGGCTACTGCGTTGTCCGTGATGAGAGGTAATGCCTGAAATTTGGTACTGTCGACGCGCTCTTGATACTGAATTGGCTAACGATATCCGAAAGGGAATGTCCGATGCGTCTAGCCCCCAACTACCATCCCGCTTTCAAAGTCTGTTAATTACCGTCGTGCGACCGTAATCATGTCGAAAACCTTTTCACGCGAGTCACCAGAGTACAAGTGCCAGCGCCGCCACTGCATTACCCTCTTATACCTTGCGTACGCGACACTACCGCCGACTATACAGGGTGAAGCGAAATTCGCGCACTCGGGCTTCGCAGCGCGACTACTCACATGCCAGTGATAAAAAAATGTGTCACAAAATTTCGGCCGGCGAATACATCCGGCAGAAAAAAGACGTTAAAGATTGGCAATCTGGCAACACTGTAACCACTTGTATAGTAACTACCCCTGTCACCTCATACCAGTCCTACTGTACAGTTAGTGCAGTGATACAGTTTTGGGTTAGCATGCAGGAGGTCGAGGGTTCGATCTTGGGTTGGGGCGCACTTTTTTATTTGCTAATTTCATTCTGACGTTTCATACTGTAATATTCAGTTTCTTAGTTCACATGTATCCTAAATTTACAACATTTTGTAACGCTGAACATTAGAAATACGTGGTCCGCCACCGTTAGCGGAGTGGTCAGTGCGGCAGAATCCCACGCCAAGGGGCCCGGGTTCGATTCCCAGGCTGGGGCAGGAGATTTTCTCCGCTTAGGGACTGGGTGTTGTGTTGTCCTCATTATCATTTCATCCCCATCTCCGACGCGCAAGTCGCCCAGTGTGGCATCGATTGCAGTAAGTACTTGCCCTCGGCGGCCGAACTTCCTCGAATGGTGGACTCCCGTCCCATAGTGCCGTACACTCATTTCCATTTTCAGAAATACGTTGTTAGACAGATAAGAAACAGATAGTTGAAACAAATGACCTATCATAGGACAGAATAACTACAAAAACATTATCAGTTTCGAGATGCTAAAGAGGATAGCACAGTGCAATAACAGAACATCTACTTGTCATTTCTACTACATGTGTTATGAGCGCTCAGACGTCGCACATTAGCAACCAGTGACAATAATAATGTCCATATCAATGACCGCATGACCTTCGCAACAGAGTACGTTGTCCTCAGAACAACAGATGCTCAAAGCGACCTCCCTGCACGTCCAAACATTGCGCAACTCGCCAGTTTACATAGCTCTGGATCCTTCGCAGCAAAGCTGCATCCACAGTAACAAGAGCAACATGAGTACGTGCAACCACTCTTCCACATTCGTCGGCGGAGTAGAGTACACGTACTCCTTAAGGTGTTCCCACAGGAAGGAATCCAGAGGATTTAGGTCAGGTGAAAGAGGTGGCCATACAATTGGACCTCCACGTCCGAGCCATTTCCCTAGAAATGTTGTGTCCAAATGCTGTCGCACATTAATTCCAGGGTGTGAAGGTGCACCATCATGTCGAAACCATATCCTTTGCCGAACATGTAGTGGACCATCTTCCAGCACATCAGGTAGATAGTTTGTGAGAAATGCATGATACTTCTCAGGCAACATGTAGGGGCCCAAAAATCTGTCGCCGAATATTCCGGCCCAGACGTTGATACCAAAGCAAACTTGATAGCGATGGTCGTGGGTGACGTGCATTGTGCAAATAAATTGACGCCCACGACGTGGAAAGGCCTTCTTTCAAAGCTGACCAATCTTCCGTTTCTACAATTGTAGTAAGTAAGTGCAGATGTTTTCTAGAGGACCCGCTGCAATCGCTGTTGACGATTAAGATGCCAGATACTGTATCACCTGGACTACATTTACCAAATAACAGAAACATATACCACAACCCGGGATCGAACCAACGACTTCCTGCATGCTAACCCAAAACTCTATCCACTGCACCAACTGCACAGTACAACTGTTGCGTTCTGACGGAGGTAGTCAACACACATGTGGTTACAGTGTTGCCAGAGTGCCACTCTTTAACGTCCTTTTTCTGGCGGATGTACTCACCAGACTAAATTTTGTGACAGACTTTTTTTTTTTTCGCTGGCATGTGAGGAGTCGCGTTGCGAAGCCCAAGTGCGCGAATTTCGCTTCACCCTGTAAATATGCACATCGCTATCCCATGATTGTTGTCACCGCAGTGTATGTGTAGAAGTGGTTTGGTGGACATCAGTGGATTTCTTTTCTGTTTACCTTTCTTCTCAGATTCCTGCATTTAGAAGTTCGCCACATCTGGTGACTGTAAAAGCTTAACATACGATTTTCACAAACTTGCTCCCGTAAAGACTGCATTTCCAGCAAAGGAACTTTATTTTCAACTCTTTCAGTTGCTTCTCTACCCCGGGTATGCCTATTACTATGTCCTTCATATGGGAGTCTATACGGCGGTCGCAAGACGTTATGTTTGTGCGATCTTCCTATGTGAGTGGTTTCTTAAATAGTGATTGAAAACTTTGGCTCTCCTTTTACGGTCTTCTATTGCCATACGTGACTGGTCAACGAGTGACTGGATAGAAGCCTTCGACCGGCTTAGCGATTTTACATAGGACCACAATTTTCTCGGGTTCTCGACGAGATCTTATGGTAAGATATGACGGTGGAAATTGTAAGCTTTGTCATCGATTTTGTATCGATGCATGAATTTCTACTAACTTTAGCTGTCGTCAATGGCACGTTCTTTTTTGAGCCTAGACTGCAAGAGTCTCTGGCTCCTCTGCGATTTCTTAATTATGTTACTAAACCAGGCCAGAAGAATGTTTCTACTAGAGAGAGAGCTGATAAGCATTTGGTAGTATCCGACTTGAACAGTAAATTGACAGCACTTAGTTCCGGTAAGATGGACGTAGAGGGATTATGGGAAAAGTTTAAACGGAAGGTAAACCACGCCCTGGAGAAATTATGTGCCGAGTAAGTGGATTAAGGATGGAAAAGACCTAACAGCGCGTGAGCACCCGCGCTCACCCATCCAAGTGGGGGCCACACTTCGGTAATGTGACGGGAACTGGTGTATTCAACAAGGCGAGGCAGTTGGCGCAAATTAAAGTGAAATGGAGGTTTGTGAGGCCTTGTTACAACCCGAATCGACTAAGGAAGTTCTGTAGTCGATTCCAAGAGAGAAAGATGATGGTGGTGGTGATGATGATGGGATGGGTGGCGAGAAGACGACATTAGAAAACATGCAGGAGCAACATGGAGGCTTAAGGCAGTGATGTTACGCTTTGAGAAGGCTGGAGAAGTTCTTTAAATCAGATGGCTGACGATGAATACGTAAAAATATAGTGGTGCAGATGCGCGCCTGTTGCTGTCTGACGCCGTGACTAATTAGCTGTGAGAGCTCAAATTGAACAGGTCCGTACATAGACTGGGCCACTGACGTTCTGATTTTTTCACGTCTCAAGTTTGACGACCACTTAAGTGACAGTGCTACTGATTTCCAAATTTTGTTAGGATTAATGAATAAACAGGCCATCGAACCTCGATTTTCGACAGACACTTCATTTATAAGGTGCTATACTAGAAATAAACCGAATGCATTTGTTCTGTATCTTCAATCATTTAATAGCAAACAGAAATGCAAATTGTTTTTCAAGCCACTGTCACCCATATTTTCTACTTTAATGTCTATGGTTTACCTATTAGAACTTTTGTAGCTTCTTTCGTAATACACCCAGTCAGTTCAAAAAGTTTCGAGACTGGATTAGTATAAAATGCAAGAGAAACGTTAAGCTAGTTGTCTTAATGTTTCAGGTATTTTACATGAACTCCCCCCGCCTTGAGTAAAACGTACAGAATGTTCATACAACCTCGTGAATTGTTAGAAAAGCCTTTGTTTGGGATGCTGTTGAACTCAGGCGTCACATTCGCACCTTCTTCGGTCTTGGCGAACCATCAGAGACCCATTCCACTTTGTTGTTTTGTGGTAGGTTCGTATGGTAAGGCCAAGTCTAGTCGCCCGAGATGATTTTTTTCTTTTTTTCGGAAAAGAATTGTCCACGTTTTGCCCTTCAAGCAAACAATCTGTTTATCTGCTTCATACTATTTAAAAAAAATAGTGAAGAAATGCAGCTTTTCGTGCTGACGCCATATTATATGGCTGCGTTTGAAATTTCCAGGTTTGACGTGTTCACACACAAAGCCACACGGTGCCTACAATATTACTCAGCTACGCTCTTTGACTGGGATTACTCTCGATAGAGACATCTTCTTTTTGACGTTGAGGTTCTAGATTTGTGTTGGTCTCTCTCTCTCTTTGTCTTCGAATCCGTGGCACACTAAAACTTGCGTTAATAAATATAAAAAAAGTTGCTTAATATTTATTCACTGATTTATTCATTACATCATTACGTGCTACTTTTGTAGAATTAAGATCGCCGGACAAACTATTAATCGTCCCATTAAAAGAAGCACAGTAGACGGTGTAGAACTGGCACCAGGCTGTCATGTCAGCTTCCACTGCTGACGCAGGACATAACAATGAAGCGGTAAGTTGATGTATCAGTCGTCTGCACAGAGTGAGTGCAGTAAGACGAGTCGATGTGGAGACGTGTCATAAAGGCAGGAAGGGAATGTGTTGGGATGTGCCCATGACCACAACGTGGAAGAATTTGGCCGATTGTTGGTGTATCAGTGCCGACTGTCGAACAGGTCTAAATAGAATGGTTTACCACTTGCAGCCATGTAACATGGCGTAAGAACAGTGATCGGAAAGAAGTCCTAAGGGACTGGACAGAGTCACTCCATGACAATCTCAATCGGTTTGAGGCCTGAAAGGAATTGTAACTGTCGGTGAATGCAGATTCATGTCAATCATTTTCCAAGGGAACATTCTGAAAGAAAGTGCTTGCAATCAACGTTTGAAGTCGGCTTGCAACGGACGTTTGGCGTCAGGTACGTCGCAAAGGCCAGTGCTCACAGTGGCAGATGAAGTTGCACATGTTTAGTGGGCCAGACAGCACAGGAGCTGAAGAGACGTGTAGGGTAGTCGGACGAGTCCAGGTTTCCAAGTGATGCGAGGCGTCTAACCCGCGGTGTGCGGGGTGGATGGTGCAGATCAGATTGCACGTGGTTCCGCCATCATTTGGGCTGTTTCTCGCACCGTTCTTCTCCGCATTACAAGATGACAGCAGCCGCGTTAACTGAGTCGCACTAACAGGTTTGTGCTCTGGTGTACACTTGGGCATCCTATCCTGCGTCGACTGGCCCACTGAATCACCCGGTCTTCACACCAGGACTATTTTGAAAAGCAGGTGACATGTAGCAGTCGACACCCCCTCAGTCTCCAGTGACTGTCTTGAGCAGGGTACGGACTGTCTCCCTCGCCGAACTGAGGCCGCTATAGAAGGTAGAGCCGGAATTGGACGATAGCGCCGCGACGTCTCCTGCGGGCTGACTGATTTTTAATCCGACGTGCTTATTCTTTTCCCAATATGAACAGTGATTTATATTAGGATACAACTGGCGCATTAGCACTTGTATTCACACAATTTGATAAGTAATATTACGAGTAAAACATGAGCACCAATATCGAATTTATCAGAAGAAAGAGTAATTTTTCTTCAAGGACGACTCAGATTTTCTCAGTGCGGAACAGTGACCCTTAGCAATGACAGGAGCGATTGTATCGGCTGGTTATAATCAAAGTGTAGCTACTCACGGAGGTACAGTGTGGGCTGTAATTATCGAATGGCATCGAAACTTGGGAGATATTCTAATACGTTAATGCGGAACCCATTTACACTGAGAAAAAAAAAGACCGTTGCAAATCTGGTGCTGTACATACACGAAAGATGTGTAGAAATGTTTCCATATGCAATGGACTAGAACTAGAAATAAGTAGAAAAGGTCAAACATTTGAGAAAGGCATAATGTTTATTTCATCATTAACTGTCGCACACACAGTTTATTCGTTGTGACCACCGGAGACGTTGACGAGATGCTGTATAGCGTCGCATTTGTACCTGGTTGCCGAAATTGGAATTAATCTATTTTTCAATGTAAATCTGTTCCATATTAACGCATTAGCACGTGTACCAATTTTCGCTGCTGTACGATAATTACACCCCACGGTGGATCTCTTTGAGTAGATTCACTTCAGTTATAATCACTCGATAGGTGGACGCTGTGAGACATGCTTCTCAGTTGCATTCTTCGTAGGAGCGTCAGCCGTAGTTAGCAGCACAGATTGACACAAATACGGTCCCAGCATTGGTCTCTAGCTGCAGAAGCGTGTTAAGCGCCAGTGGACGCAGATTCATGTTCTATAGCACGACAGCGTTGTTATGAAGCCCCTCGTGGGGGCGTTTGGAAGCTAACACTAATGTTGGGTACCATAGAATTTATTAATAAAAAACACACAAATGTGGATTTTCTACATTATTAGTTTATTTAGGTAACGGGTTTCGGCTAACGAGACCATCATTACAAAATCAGTTAACTAAACTAACACTGTAGTAGTCACATTTTTGTGCTTTTCGTTTATAAATAGAAAGTTGTTCTACGAAGCAGAGACAGTAGAAGTTAACCATAGTACTTAGAGAGAACTAAGACCATCTCGAACTGGCAGTTGTTTGGGGCGGACAGAAAATCAGAGTGGTACAGTTTACTGATAACGGCCGGCCGGAGTGGCCGAGCGGTTCTAGGCGCTACAGTCTGGAACCGCGAGACCGCTACGGTCGCAGGTTCGAATCCTGCCTTGGGCATGGATGTGTATGATGTCCTTAGGTTAGTTAGGTTTAAGTAGTTCTAAGTTCTCAGAAGTTACGTCCCATAGTGCTCAGAGCCATTTGAACCATTTTTTTTACTGATAACGTTGCAGATGCTTTTTGAGATCGAGCATTATCGTCCACGAATACGAAGTCTGGGCCACAGCAACAACCGCGCATGAGATCCCAAGATCCCCTCACGGTACCTGAAAGCAGTTAAATCTTGCTGATTCACCTGTACAATTTCATGAAGAGATATTCGAGTGGTCAACATAATCCTCCTGGATATCGGTCTCTGCCCTCAAAGTTTGGGCCCCGAAATCGTGTTCCACGTGCCGTCCAGATACGAACAAACACAAAAACTAATTACACCACTTTGTTTCTTCTGTGTGGTAATAAGAATTTGGTAACTACCCCCGTGGGTGAGGAAGGCTGAAAAAGTATGTTGTTAACGAGCAGCTATTCAGTGTATACGTAGGGCCACCAGTTAGCATTTCGTCCTGCGTAGGCTGCCAGTGTAACATTCCAGTGGAGGGGAGGGAACTTGGCGCCATATGCTGCCACACGTCTTGTGTGACGCGACCGAGGTGAGACCGCCAGCGCTTGTTGGGGCGGCGCTGCGCGGCGACCGGGCAAGGTTGGCCGGCTTATTTTCGTTCCCGTCGCGTCGTCAAAAATATCGTCGCCCGTTGGCTTTAGTTTCCGGCCACATTCCACGCACACGTAGTCATCCCGACAAAGGCCGACCGGTGCTATCGCCACAGACAGTCCACACTGGGATCGACGGCTGCGGCTGTCACCCACTGATATTTGGCTCCCGTTTTAATTCGCAGTTTGTAGAGCAGTTTTAGTGTCAGTAGAAACCAATATCCACATTGTTTGTTTCAGTACTTGAGCTTGTGCACTTACATATCCACGGCGCACTGAAATGTGTAATCGAATGTGAATACTATAAATAACTGCACTGATTGGTGGCTGAATTGCAGTAGATCTGTAATAAGCATGTCGGTAAGTCATCACATCAATAATTCGTCTGAGATTTAACCAAGGCAGTTCCCCGCACCATCTTCAGCTTTTCAACTTAGATTATACTGACATCTGTTTTTTAAATGCAAGCAGTACACGAGGGGCAGGGATAATCGGCACACGAACTTTTTAAAAAAAATGGGTGTATCGTTTATTGTTAATATACAGTGTCTTCTGGCATCATACTTCCAAATTTTTAGAGATTAGTATTAATTTCAGGATATGGTCTAAAAATTTAAGTTCAGAATTTACGGCGTTGAACCTTGTTAAAAAGACACATTTTCCTTAAACATTTGTGGTGCGTTTACTATAGATGTGCGCAGACTGCTCCATACGTTTTAAACTGTTTCTGATCCTTATAAAGTGTGAAACTCCAGTTAATATGCTAGGACAAGTCTGTTATTAATACCTTTTTTAAGTTGAAATGATGTTTTGTTTGCCATGACTTAATGGCTGTATGGTGCAGGCCAAATAAATAAACAAAAATAAATATGTTTGACTACAGAGGAGTTACGAATTTGGAAATTTGTGTTAAGGTCGTATGGGACCAAACTGCTGAGGTCATCGGTTCCTAGACTTACACACTACTTAGACTAACTTACGCTAAGGACAACACATGCACCCGACTCGAACTTCCGGTGGGAGGGGGGGGGGGGTCGGACCATGACAAGAACCATAGACCGCGCGGTGACGAGTTACAGTGTATGGACAAGGCATATTACAAGTTGATACCCGAAATAATAAAACACTGCCGGTTCGGTGCTTACGGCCAGGTTTCGGTGATGACATAGTAGCGCCAGCAGCAGTAGTGGTGGTGGTGGTATTCATTCAAGCATCACTTTTTCATGAACATTGGATTTGCGGTATTACATTATAACAACAAAAAACGTAATGGTTGTAAAATGTAAATTTTCACGGCCGGAATTGTAAAAAAGCGTAATTCATATTAACGGACATTTATACACAGCACTAGTTTGCCGAGAATGGGGCAGGAGTTGACTGTGGCCTTATAGAGAGAGCCATGTCGGAATTTTCCAGAAAGAGCTTAGTGAAACCACAGAAAACCTAAAGTAGGTGACCGAATGAGGATTGAAGCCTGCATCTTCCCGAATACAAGGTCAGTCTGTTTGAGAGTGTGCTACGTCTTGTAGTTTATCCCTAGTGTACAATTCTGTTTTGTTTATACATTCTTGCAAAGAGTGTTATTCAACATTAATCACTACACGCACTATTCTCACATTATATCATAATGTGAAACGTTAAAGAGACATTTCTCAACACTAATAACTGCACATCATAGAGACGCTATACATGCACGTATCAGCCGACACCAGGACAATGAATTTTATGTTCGGTTTCCATTTTTGTGTATCCGAACTTCCCATTTGCTTTCCTGAAAAATTTTGACGGCGTCCCTGCAGATTAGAGAGAGAGAGAGAGAGAGAGAGAGAGAGAGAGAGAGAGAGAGAGAGAGAGAGAGAGCATCCATTGCAGAGCTATGGTTTAAGGTCTTTTTAGAGAAAAAACAGTTCGAAAAAGTGTTGTGAAATAGCAGATGTTTTATTATTTTTTAATATCTATTTGTTCACGTGAGTCACTTACGGGCTACGATTACGCAGTTCCTTTTACTTCTTGAGTACTTTACTCTGTCGCCACTATTCCTTGCTTCTCTGAGTTAGTCTAGCTCGCTCTTCTAACGATAATACCCTGCATCTATATAGATACTCCGCAAGCCACCGTACGGAGCGTGGCGGAGGGTATCCTGTACCACTACTTGTCATTTTCTTTCCTGTTCTACTCGCAAATTGAGTGAGGGAAAAACGACTGTCTATATGTCTCCGTATGAGACCTAATTTTTCGAGCCTTACCTTTGTGGTGCTTGCAATGTATGTTGGCGACCGTAGAATCGTTCGACAGTCAGTTTCGAATGCCGGTTCTCTAAACTTCCTCAGTATGGCTTCGCGAAAAGAACGTCGTTTTCCCTCCAGGGATTCCCATTTGAGTTCACAAAACATCTGTGTACCACTTGCGTGCTTACTGATTGAACCTACAAGTCTAACAGCATGCTTCTGAATTGCTTTGCTGTGATCTTTTAATCAGACTTGGTGGGACACCCAAACGGTCGAGTAATACTCAACCATTTCTCAGTTTAGTCTTCCATACCCGGACTCCTTTATATATGAGCTACACTTTCCCAAAATTCTCTGAATAAAACGAAGTCGACTGTTCGCCATCCCTACTACATATGCACCCTGTTATAAACAGCATCTGTTAGGCAATGGCTTGTGGACAGTAACGTTCCTGAAATGGATTGGCCTGACCAGAGTCCCAGCTTGAGCCCACCTTCGAAGTGAGTTGGAACGTCGACTTCGCTCCAGCTTTCAACGTCACCACATTATTTGGTTTCGGTTCTTGGGGAAGAATGGGCTGCCATTCCTCCGCACACATTGCGACACCTCAGTGGAAGTGACTACAGCAGAGTTCAAGCCGTCATAAGGGCGGAAGGTGGACACACCCCATATTGATGTCCACTAAGAGGTGTCCAGATGTTTTTGATCAGAGACTATAAATCAAATGCGTAAGTGGATTCAAGGCAAACATTCCACTTTTCAATGAAACTAATCTTGAGTGTTAGTGAATGTCAGTCAAGTAGCGCAAAGCTTAAAATTGTGGGTGTAGTCGTTTATATAAATCGCCACTCAGTACTTGGTTCTCGAAAGACTTTATACTTGACCAACGTTCTTAATAATCGATTATATTCTGTATCTTAAAATGAGGGGCAGAATGGTGATTACATGCATCTATTGAAAACCCCATGAACTGTATTTAAATGTTTTTTTTCCATTTGTTCAGTGGAACAAAGGTTATTTGTCATAACATGATTTACTAAGTGTCCATTCATGTTGGATGTATATTTCAGTATTTTCTCAGCCTCATTTTTGTACCCGTGGTAGAAACCTTCTTAGTTATTTTCAGCCGACAGTGTGTTATTACTTTTCCATGTAGCATGTGCACGCGGACTGATGTACGTATACAACCCTTTTCACTGCACCTTCAGCCTCATAAGTGCTTGCCGCATTTATTGCACACACCTCCTCCTTCCCCTCTGTGTGTCCACCTCCTCCTTTCGCCCTCTGTGTCCACGTCATCCTCCCCTCTCTGTGTCCACCTCATCATACTACATCCTTTTGTATCTGTCTATCACCTCCTCCCCACTCTTTCCGTCTCTTCATCTCCCCCTCCCCCTCTCTTTGTACATTTCTTCCCACCTATCTCTCTGACCATATCGTCCTCCCTCTGACCATATCTTCCTTGCCTTTTCACTGATAATATCTCCATCCCTCCTCCCATATCCTCCTCCCTTTCTCTCTTTCCATATCCAACTCTCACTTTTGTTTTTTCACCAGCCTCCTACCCCTCTACATCTTCAGCCTGCTTCATGCATCTCCTCCTCCCCCTCCCCTCTCTCTCCATTTCCTCCTCCCCCATAGTACTCTGTCCATCCCCCTCCCCCCCCCCCCCTAGCCTTCTCAACCTGTTACCGGCCATACTCATCGGCACATGTAGCCCCTACAATACAGTTCAGTAAAGCAGGCCGATACTACTTCCACAAAATACTTGTCATGCAGGACAAGCTACGCAACATGAGTTTGAACTTAATTTATTTGCCCCTGATGTAGAGGCCGCCATGCAAAGGAGGTTGATGAACCAGACCTATATTACCCCAACACAATACACCTGTCATACAGGACAGCCTACAAGAAAACTGTTCCTTGCCTCAATCATGTAGGCTGCCATGCAAAGCAGGCTCATTTGACAGGCTAACACCGTTCCCACGCAAAAGGCCTTGTTTAGGGCAGCCTATATGCCAGGGGCTGGAAAAATATGCTTTTGTCTGTATCTTTGCTCCATTGGAGCTAGACGGCCATGTTCTACTCGTGAGCCCTGCTGCTTCTGTGCCAAATTTGGTTGAAATTGCTCCAAGAGTTTTGGAGGGAATCCCAGACGTGCACACAAAATCGCTCTGCTTGACGCGCGCGCGCGCGCGCGCGCACACACACACACACACACACACACACACACACACACACACACACACACTACCCTTTTCCCACAGCATCATTTATGTATGCCTTTGACACATATACTGCGAACATCTCTTCCTCCTCCCGCTTTGTGTTCATCTCTTCCTCCCTTGCATCTCCCTGCTCACCACCTCCTCCCCTACAGGGTGATTCAAGAGTAACTGTATATACTTTGTGGGTGTAATGTTCGCATCAAAATAAATGTAAAAGTTAAATAAATTTTTGTCTGAAATTTCTGTATTTCAGAGCTTTGCAGTAGAGTAAGGAGCGCAAGTGCAACACAAACAACACAAAAGTAATTCTTCTCAGAAAGTAATAACACGAAAGGACTAGAAAGTCAACAAAACTATATACTCTCATTTAGTCAAGAACATGTTAAAATGATGTCCATGTAGAGCAAGACAGTGACATATTCGACATCTTACAGCTCTTGGAATGTTACAGTGTCTGTTCATCTCATTCTGCACAATTGCACAGCCATTTTCATCTCGCTGCTGTAGCTATGCTATATTCTCAGTTATACCAGCACAAGCTCCTTGAAACAGCCCCAAAGGTAAAAGTCCAGGGGGTAAGATCCAGAGACCCAGTGGGCCAAGCAACTGGACCTGTACATCCTATCCATTTATCAGGTGAATGACACTGAGATACTCCCTCACCTACCAACTGAATTGTGCAGGGCACTGTCAAGCATAAACAATAAACTGGTTCATATGGTGAGTGGGACATCAGGGAGCAGACTATCTAATTCACGTTCCAAAAACTGTCGATACTCTTGTCAGTCAGGTGCTGTGGAATAAAATGCAGTCCAAGGAAATGACTGTCCAGTATATCACTGCAAACGTTCCCTGCTAAATGACTGCGGTCTATAAACTACCAACAGAATGAACGTACACAGTAGGTCTGGTGCCGCTACTCTACAACAGCACAATAGAGAACAACAAACCACTTGACAGTCAAGGAGATGACGGAATTTCGTGCCAGAATCAATCGAGCAGTGTAGAGGGGTGTACAAAGCAACATCAGTCTATGTGCAAGTCGTCAAGTCACGGCCAAAGCCTGTACTGGCCCATGATGTAGTGCCTACCACAAATGGTAATATGCATCATAACATGGAAATATAGCAGTTTCATTTGAAATTTTATATGACTTTTTATTTTTATTTTGATGCATACATTACATCCACGAACTGTGTACAGCTACTTTTGAATCACCCAGTATATCTCAATCTTCTCCCTCACACTTTGTCTATCCATCTCCTCCTCCCCTCTCTTTGTCCATTTCCTCTGGTCCTCTCTCTGGCCACATTTTCTTTCCCCTTCCATCTCTTCTTATCCTCTTCCCCTCCCTCTGTTTGCCTGCTCCTCTTCCTTTTCCACCTGCCCACAAGTCTTCTACCTCTTCACCCTGCCCTTGCATCTCTCCTTCTCAGTGCATATCTCCTCTTACACTGCTCTCTGTCTGTCCCAACCCTGTCCAACTGTATCCATCCCCTCTTCTCCTCCGCCCCCCTCATTCAGTCCATCTTCTCCTCTCCCATTCGTCTGTCCAGTTCATTCTCCCCTTCTCTCGCTACCCCCCTCTCTCTGTTCAGCCATGTTCAACCACAGGTGCAGCCCCTCCAAGCCATGTCAATGCTACCTGCACAACACACTTCCTCCCCCCCCCTCTCTCTCTCTCTCTCTCTCTCTCTCTCTCTATCTATCTATCTATCTTCTCTTCCTCCTCCCTATACTTCCTGTCCATCTCCAACTCTCTCCGTGTCCATCTGCTCCGCTCCTTTTCTCTGTCCAGCTTATCCTCTCCCTCTCTCGCTATTCATCTGCCCCCTCCATCTCTCTGCTGAACAGTGTCCATCTGCAAATGTAGCCCCTGCAAAGGAGGTCGATTGGGCAGACTGATACTATTCCCACTCAACACATCTGTTGTGCAGGCAACCTACACGTTGGGGGCTTGAAAACTGTTCTGTGCACCTGATGCTTATGCTGCACTGCAAAGGAGGGGCAGGCCACTACTATCCCTATACAAGCCACCTGTCGTGCAGGGCAGCCCTTATGCCTATAGCCCAGAGGCTGGAAAAACACATTTTTGCCCCTAACTCCACTCCTGTTGGAGCAAGACATTGTAAGCCCTGAAGTGCTGATACTTGTGAGGCGTATTGTTTCTATGGCAAATGTTGTTGGAAGCAGTAGGGGAGTTTGGGAGGAGATACTGCTCATACACACATACACTCTACTTACATACATATCACAACATGTCTTAGACAGTGATTTCTTTTGAAGGCTGAGTTCAGAATTAGAACTGTGTACCAGACTGGAACTTGAATCCAAACCCGTGTGTTTGTGGGCAGTGCTTTTAGTATGTCAGGAAGTTTCACAACAGCAGATGCTTTCCTTCTGAGTGAAAGAAGTTTATCTTCTACCACTAAACTTCCTCAAATCGATTCAAAGTATTGGCTTCATTTAATCATTTCTATATATGTCTAAAATACGGAATGTTTCTCTCGTATGTAGTACATAATATGTACAGAAATACACAAATAAAAATTTACCTTGATATGGGAAGCCACGGATTTTTACATGGGGTTTATGAATCTGGAAGTGGTGCTAGTTTCTTCTTGTTTGGAATGTCACTATTTCATCGCTTTGTTCTCTCTGTACCTTCCATTTTGGATTTCACAATTAATCGCTTACTACCATTGTCCTCTATTCCTTATCACTTTTTCCCACTGGAAGGCACATGATTATGACGAGAGGTCTTTATTGGTAAGCAATGAAACACTGGAACGCTTCTACCATATACCAATCATAATGTTGTAGTGTAAGACGCAAGTGTATTCTCGGAATTGGTGGAGAGTTATAATAACCAATAAGTGTGTGTGTGTTTTTAGTACAGCATAAAATTAGTGACGTTGAGACAATCAGTCGCGTGACCTGCATGCCGGAACTTTTCCAGAAGTGCTAGCCCAGCAGGTTAGTAAAGTAGAAAGGAGGTCCGGGGCAAAGTAAAGCTGTGGGGGCGCTGGAAATAAATAATGTGGAGGACTGTTGATGATAGGTAAGCTTTGTATCAGAATTTGTGTAACGCTGTAGTTCATTGTTTTTCAGCACAAAAAAGACTGTTGGTTAAAAAAAAAAAAGAGAGATCTCAGTCAGTTGAAGCATTTTCATCGAAAGACAACTTTCTGGGTTTGAGTCACGGTCTGACATGAAGTTTTAATCTGACAGGAGATTTCTAATTCTGTTTCCTTGGCTTGGAAGAGTTCAGGGAACGGCTTACGCGTTGTCGTTGTTGTTGTAGTGGTGGGTTGTAGTCAAAGGACCTGTTTGATGTAGCTGACGGCGATACTATATGCTGTACAAGCCTCTTCAAGTCCGAATAACTGCTGCAACCCACATCGATTTGAACCTGCTTACTATATTCATCTCTTAGTCACTCTTTACAATTTTTTCTATACACATTTCCCTCCAGTGCTAAACGACGATAATGATGATGATGTTTGGTTTGTGGGGCACTCAACTGCGCGGTCATCAGCGCCCGTACAAAGTCCCAGTTTTTACGTAGTCCAATTTTTTTTACACACTCTAATCTAGCCACTATCACGAGTGATGATGATGATGATGATGATGAAATGACTTGGACAACACAAACACCCAGTCCCCGGGCAGAGGAAATCTCCAACAAGACGGTTTCTTGATATCTCTTAATGTATTCTATCAAGCGGTCCCTTCTTTTAGTCAGGCTACGCCACAAATTTATGTTCTTCCTAGTTATATTCTGTATCTCCTCGTTAATTACGGAAACTACCCATCCCGTCTTCAGCATTCTTCTATAGCACCACATTTCAAAATCTTCTGTTCACTTCCGTACAAAGCCACACTCCAGATCGGAAAAACTTCCTTACTCTTAGATTTATTTTCGATGTTAACAAATTTCTCTTCTTCAGAAATCCTCCTCTTACCATTCTCAGTCTACATTTTATATCCTCTTTCTGTCAGCCATCATCAGTTAGAGCAAAAGCCATCTACTACTTTAACTGTCTTATTTCCTGGTATTACTTCCCTCAGCGTCCCTTAATTTAATTCGGCTGCATTTAAGTACTGCTGTTTTGCTTTCGTTAATGTTCATCTTATGCCGTCCTTTCAAGACACTGTCCAGTTAGCTCAACTGCAGTTTCTATCTAGTCCTTTGCTGCCTTTGACATAATTACAACGTCATTGGCAAACCTCAGAGTTGGTATTTCTTCCCCCTGAACTTTAATACTTTTCACATTTTTCTTTTGTTTCCTTTATTTGGTTTCCTTTACTGCTTGCTCAAAATACAGATTGAATAACATAGGGGATAGGCTAAACCTCTGTCTCACTCCCCTCTCAATCACTGATTCACTTTCATGCCCCAATACTCTTGCAGTTTCCGTCTGGTTTCTGTAGAAATAGTAAATAGCCTTTTGCTCCCTGTATTTTGCCGGTGCAACCTTCAGAATTTGAAAGAGTATTCCAGTCAACATTGTCGAAATCTTTCTCTGAGTCTAGAAATGTTATAAACGTAGGTTTGCCTTTCTTTAAACTATCTTCTAAGATAAGTCGTAGGGTCAGTATTGCCTCCCCTGTTCCTACATTTCTCCGGAACCCAAACTGGTCTTCCTGTAGGGCGGTTTCTACCAGTTTTTCCCTTCTTCTGTAAAGAATTCTTGGTAATATTTTGCAGCTGTGACTTATTAAACTCATAGTTTGTTAGTTTTAACACCTCTCAGCACCTGCTTTCTTTGGAATTGGTATTATTACATTCTTTTTGAAGTCTGAAGGTATTTCACTTGTCTCATTCACGATCCAGTCACATTAATGTTATCACCTGCCAAAAGCCACCTTTCTCTGTGCGGACCGTTGCGAGATGTGCAGGAAGAGTGTCATTGGGGTTCTGCAAGGTACCGACAGGGACATGGAGCCATGCCGCCTTCAGTGCCGTGGCCAGCTGCGATAGGTTTGCCGGCCGAAGTGGCCGTGCGGTTAAAGGCGCTGCAGTCTGGAACCGCAAGACCGCTACGGTCGCAGGTTCGAATCCTGCCTCGGGCATGGATGTTTGTGATGTCCTTAGGTTAGTTAGGTTTAACTAGTTCTAAGTTCTAGGGGACTAATAACCTCAGCAGTTGAGTCCCATAGTGCTCAGAGCCATTTGAACCATTTTTTTGCGATAGGTTTCTTGGTTGAGGATCCGTGGCGCGAGCAGCCCGATCGAGGCGGTCCCACAGATTCTCGATTGGGTTTAAATCCAGGAAGTATGGTGGCCCGGGGTGTGCGGTAAACTCATCCTGGTGCCCTGCGAATCACGCACGTACAGCGCGAGCTGTGTGGCACTTTGTATTGTCCTGCCGACAGATCCCATCGATCCGAGGAAGAACAAACAGCTTGCAATAGTAGACATGGTCCCCAAAGATAGATGCGTACTTGTGTTGATCCATTGTGCTTTCCAGAATCACGACATCACCCAGAGAATGCCACGAAAACATTCCCCCGACCGTATCTGTTGCAGGGTGTTTGCCTCCATCTGTCCTGTGCAGCGTAAAACGTAATTCATCTGAAAAGCAACATGCCGCCAGTCGGTGGACGTCCAGTTGAGGTATTGGCGTGCGAATTCCAGCCTTTGTCGCCGATGAACATCAGTCGGTATGGGTGTACGAAACAGGCTCTCTGGCACCTCTTGGGGAAATCCGTACGCAGCAACGTTCGGTGAACGGTCATTGAAGAGACACTGTTGTTACCTTCATGTGGGCGGTCATTTGGTGAACAGTTTCACGTCTGTTCGCACGTACACGTCACCACAGCCGCCTAGCACCCGTAACATCTGTGGCCCATGGTGAACCACAGCTTCCTCGGCGCTGGTTTTGAGTATCGTCATTTTGCCATATGCGGTATACTTTAACGAAGGCGACACGCGAGCAGTTTACAAACTTAGACGTTCGGAAAATGCGTCCATCCTTAGCCCGAAACCCAATGATCGTGCCCTTTTGAATGCCAGATAAATGAGTCCTTTTCCACATTTTGACAACGAATGCACTGTTATCCGCCGCTTCCCACCCCCACTGCTACCGCTGCCACCTGCCGGCAGTTAGTGGATATTGCACGTTGATGCCGAACATACACGGTGGTGACATTAATGTAACTGGGCCGTGTACATCTTGCATATCAGGTGGAACGGTTTAGTCATGGCAGATTCTCTCAGAGATACCAGTAGTTCTGACGGAATGCCATCTGCTCCAGCTCCCTTGTTTCGGCATGGGTCTTTCAGTGTTGTGTCAGATTTTCTCGCAGATCGTATCTGCCATCTCAGCCTAACCTATTCCCTCTTCCCTTTCAGTAATATTGCCTCCAATTTCATTTCCCTCGTAGAGCCCTTCTATATACTCCTTCCAACTCTGAACTTTCCCTTGTTTGCTGAGTACGGGTTTACCATCTGAGCTCTTGATATTCAAACAGCTGCTTCTCTTTTCTACAAAGGCCTCTTTAATTTTTTTGTTGGCGGTATTTATCTTTCCCCCAGTTATACATGCTTCTCTACTTACATGTTGACTGTTGTTACAAGGCCATATCAATGGTACAGAATGTAGCCCCTGCAACTACTGCTTGCCCCTCTTCAGGAATTTGTCAGTTGCCAACTTATCATATAATAAATCATCCATCAACAGAGCTATGGCCTCTGTTACTTTGCGTCCTTTCGATCGATGATCATCCAGGGCTGTTTCTTGAGCGGAATGGTTTCTCAAGTAACTACGCCTGCTGGATGTCCTGAACAAAAACGGTGTTTGGATGACGTTTATATTCGTTGAAGGAATATGTAACTGTTGTCGTTTGATGGCGAGCGGCCGCTATAGACAGCATGCAATTTTGCTGTTATCTCGTAGCACGTTTTCTTCGGTATAATAAAAATCAATGAAGCCCGACTTTTTTCCATTTCGGCTAAACCCGCGAAACACAACTTCACTGATACGGCTACTAAACCCAAACTAAAATGTGAATCAGTAACGTATTTGTTTTGGTGTTATCTGACACAGTAACTCCGAAATTTTCTGATACCATTACCTCTAACTTCAATAAGATATTACCTATTACACTGCGCCCCACGCACCCATCATCTAACTAAAATGAAAAATAATTTTCTTTAGGCACTTTCATTGTTAAAATGACGAAAGATAAATATTTAGTTTTTGTAGGTGTTTTATTAAACCATGATGCAATTGGTACTGCTTATTTCTAACAACATCTTTTTACAGAATGTTGATGAAATTCTGAGTGCATAGCGAGTGCTACCTGCAGCTACTTCTCGGAAAAGAAACCACAGTATCCACATTGAGGGTAGACATTTGTTACAAACTCCTCCCCCTAACGACATTTGCTTGACCGAAACCGTGCACCCCCGTTCAAAGTCAGCCAAATCAAAAAGTATGTATTATACCTAGGCCTACTGTTTGTATATTACTTGATTGCTGGACTTCTTATTCTGAACTGACAGAAATTGGAAGGCTTCAGGCGCCAATACTTTGAGTCTAACCACCGTCAGTAATTACAAAAATAATAATAATAGAATAATAATCAGTATTGCCCTACAAAATGGTAATAGCCATGACATATTAACTGTTGTATTATGCTGTCAATTACTTCGTTTATTGTTTCAAAGTGATTAATAAAGCAATTTCTGGTCTACTGTGGGAACTATCAACAACTGGGAGAAAGCATTTTCATAATGTATTGAATCGTATGTAATGTATAAGGTTCAATTTTACTATCATAAGTGCGTAGTCCAAAGTATGTGCGTAGTGAGTGTACTACGAGTGGAAGACGTCGTTCATACATTCGTTTCACAAGCTGTAACCTCTGCCACATTGCGTCACACGTTACAGCTAGTATCTGGAAAAAAATGTATCTAATGGTAAATCAAGGAATAAATATTACAGTCTTACGAAATAGTGATCATAGTAATGACCTTTTGAAAATAATGTAGTTTTGTGACCAAAACACTCGAACTCTTCAGTTTTTGTCCCCCAGAAAGTTACATTTTCCCCCTCGGGCGTAATTACGCCCAGTTTGGGAACCACTGATGTAACAGAAGGCGGTAGAACGTCATCTGTCGTCAAAGACGAGTACTTAGCGGATCACCCTGATAGAAGCAGTGTTCCGATTTGCAAGAAAGACATGCTCAAAATCACATCAAACAAAATTGCACTTGGTTCTACGGCAGTGGGCCCAGATACGTTTGTCAGAGCTGTGAAAGAAAGTTGTGCACTCATTGCATGCTTTTTTGTGCAAATCACTCCACGTCTGTCACAAAAGGCCTGATCAGTATTTCTTCGTGTCTGGCTGTTGCATGAACTATCCAGCCTCATGATAGTCACTGTGCGGCCCGTACTAGTGCTACGTAGGGGCTTCAGAAAGTAAGTTACGAATGACCATCTCACTCTAAGCTAAGACCATGACGCAACTAGAGTGGCGCATTTTTCAGAAGGTAGTACACGTTCCGGGTATCCTTCATCAACGTGTGGGAGTGAAATGGCGCGACAACTGCAAACGCACTCCAGAGTTGAAGTACGCTTGGCAGTACTATTCTCGAGGGCAAAACGTGTAAGTTGCACTCAGATTCACCGTGAAATTTCGGTGCTATGTGGACCAAACGCACTGTCGCGCCCAGGCGTAGTAAAACGATGCCAACAGTTGGCCGAGGTCGCACACACGTGCGTGACGCTGATCCGTCGTACACCACGCTGAAAGAACGTCTAAAGGGAAAGAGATTTTACAGCCAGGAGGAGGACGTTCACACATCGGTTATGGAATGACTCCGTGACCAAAGGGCGGATTTCACGAACAGTCGCAAATGAGTGGTTGGTCTAGATGTTAAAATCGACATTATTATACACTTGTACCAAATGGCTTCGCATTTGTAGATGGCACCTCTACAGACTGTGTAACAAATTTCGAGGAATGAATCTAGATTCTCAGTTGAAGTGGTGTGACCACACAATGATACTTGCAAACAGAATGTCAACAGCAAGTTATGCCCTTACAATCCTGTCATCACTATATAACAGCCAGTGTCTTTTAGTTACATGCTATTCATTTTTACACTCAGTTCTTTGGTATGCCATTCTTTTCTGGGAGGACAAATGCACAAAATATGAAAATAATTTTCAGACTGGACAAAAAGGTCATAAGGATAATAAACAAAAATATTAGTCGAGCTCATTGTAACGATCTGGTGATTTCAGCTGTACCGAATGAGTATGTTCACCAATCAGTTGTAAAAATCAAAAATAACATTGATAATTACTGCGCAAACAGCTCTGTCCATGACGATGGAGCAAGATCTGTATTGAACTTACATTTACCTAGAAAGAATAAACGTAAAACTAAAAACAGTGTTTTATGCCAAGGAATACAACTGTAAAATAGATTTCAAAAGGAGAGTAAAGAAATTGCTAAAACAAACGTATTTAGAGCGGCAGTTAAAAAGTATCTGTTGGGAAATACATTCTACACATTTAAGGATTACTTGGATAATGTAGAGTAGGGATTTGGTAAAAAAAAAGTAACTCAAAAAATAATAATGGTAATAGCAACAACGATAATAAAACATCAGTCTTCCACAATATATATTTCCTCTATTTCGTTTTCTAACTCTTTACACCTACATCAGGAAGCAAATTGAGGACTGTATTGAAAAAAGAAGAGTATTAATTTTCGCATGTTGTTTCAGAATGCTAGCAAAACGAATGGTTGCTGCAAACGGTCAGGCTACCGTTGAGTGAGTTTTTACAGTTGTTGAAGCATTGTATTTGAGAAACCTTGGAAAACAAGCGGAAATGGCGTATAAATGAAAGAAACTTCGTATTTAAAGTACATGGAGATCCTGCAAGTCTTAATTGTCTCCCCTTGGAGTTTGTTAAAAACGCTGGCGAACAGTTGTCATGCTTGATAGCCTTCTAAAGGCAGAAAATAATCGTTGAGTCCCAGCATTTCCCATATTATTATGTTGTCCACTTACGACATTGTCGTCTCAAAACCAGATTTGCTTGCATCCTGCTAGTTGGGCCATTGTGATATAGCTTGATTTCGCTATTTGGAAGTTCAAAAACCACGTTATGCTAACATCACCAGAGGGGAGCCGCCTTCCATAGACTGTTGAATTTGTGTTGTTCGTTAATACTGAATGCTCCTTGCGATTGCCGCACACTGGTTACTCCAGTATGAGGCAATTTTATCGGTGTGTTGTCGTCCGCTGTGAGTAACAAACGAGGTCTTCAAGTTGGTGACACAGTCGTATGTCAACCAACGCCGCTGCTCGTTGCTCAACGTGCGTTGGTTTCTAAACACTCGCCTCTGAACACGTGTTACAGTTTGAACTGCTGCCATTTTACTTTAGTCGACAACGTGCACTCCGTCATGACCAATTTTTTGTTCACTATTCGTCATCAAACTGGACCTTCCTTTTTCTGAAAGTGTGTATGAAACACACCTTCCTATATAATTCAGAATGAAAGTTTTCTACCTCTCGCAACACAGACATGAAGTGCTAGTTGATTAATGGGTGTGGCAAAATTTTGCATTTCTAATTCTTGAAAATAAGAAACGAAAGCATCGCTGTATTGAAGCGGTCACAAACTTCATGTGCGAAACAGAAGTTACTAGTGTCCTCCGGGTAAGAAATAATTGCATTTTTTTTTTCAATATACTGTACTGTGCACGACAGTTTGTACTACTTTCTAATGTGAGAAATAATCATTTCGAGTGACTAGTGATGTAATGCGATATTATTGATGTGGTGCTAGTCGTCCCACGGTTCATTATGAGTGGACATAATTCGTATTCAGATTTTTCTGTGCTGATGTGCTGGGAAACTGCAAAGTGAATGCTGTTATATGAACTACAATATAGTGTCTAAATTAATACTGAAGAAATCCATCACGAGGCTGTATTTTTTGGCTGTTATACATCCTATGAACACAGTTGTTGTAATTGAAAAAAAAAAACTGTCTTGCCAACACAAAATTATTGGATATTGGATGCATCACTGCGAATGACAGCTTGGTGCTTCCAAGCCAGGCTGACTGCCAAAGTATGGAATGTTGTATTTGACACTTACTGCTGCGGTAAAATACTGTAGCAGTAATACTCTTGTTCCGTTCAGTGCCAAGTTGTCTCGTTAAATACGTTGCTATGTCAATATTGTATCCTCTACTCGGGAATGTTAAATAGTACGTTCTTGACAGTACTAGTGTACTGTTCCGTGGTATATTAGACCCATTCAGAATATCCCTCTTCTCGAACCCGAACGCTGAAATGAACGTGAATGCGCATCGGTGTCCATAATTTTCTCGTGATCCTGGCTTTTTACTATACTTTCACGTTATTCAATAATAGTGGTTCTCAAAATGTTTCCACAAAATCCGAGATCCAACAAAACTCCCCGTGAATTCCACAATAAAAATCAAACATTATATATGAGACGAGACAAATAAAGATAGTTAACATTGACTTATCAGCAACTATGCCGCGCGGAGTGGCCGCGCGATCTAAGGCGCTGCAGTCATGGACAGTGCGGCTGGTCCCGGAGGAGGTTCGAGTCCTCCCTCGGCCATGGGTGAGTGTGTGTTGTTCTTAGCATAAGTTAGTTTAAGTAGTGTGTGAGTCTAGGGACCGATGACCTCAGCAGGTTGATCCCTTAGGAATTCACACACATTTGAACATTTTTTATCAGCAAATATCAGTCCAGCATATCGTGTGCATGTGAGGATGCTCCATTAATGTTAAAGAACCATACTATGATTTGAATAGTGGAAGTTGAGTAGTGTTCATTACGACATAAGGGTATAAAGTGAGTGTACTAGGTGCGTTGAATTTAATTGTGGTTCCGCATGTGGTGTGTGAGGTACAGTTAGTGTGGTTACGATTCTCCTATTTTTGTGTAGAATTTACGTAGGAATACGTGATATAGGACTTGAGTGCATTTAGGAATTCACACGTTAGGTTTAGAATGTCATATGATTTTGAGAGTTGAGAAACAGTGCAGTCATAATCCTAAAAACAAGATGCGGCTCAAGTTCGTCCAGTACAAGTGTGTTATGTCTAGAGTGCAGGGAGGTATGGAATTGTTAAAGGCATCATTGATCATCGTAACTAACTATAACGCTTGGTTAAGATGGTTTTGATGATGCACGAGGACTACAGAATTTACTTCGATTCTAGCAGTCTGAAGGCGACGTTAGTAAATTGCTGTATTGATGTAAGACAGAGGAGCAGGTATTGTTCGGCTTGCTGTGACTTATCGTAAGCTTTGATATTACGAGAATGTTCTCAGAATACTACCGTGGAGAGTGACACTCGATTTATCTTTATCAATTTCTAGTGAGTGAAAGAAACGGACAAACCGTAAATTCGCGTAGTCATTTCATCCATTCTACATCGGAGTACGGTATACATCTCCATTTTGTCAATCATTGTAAAGAAGGTCAAAATCAGTTTGTTACCATCCCTGTTCGTACTGTCCATCAGCTCAAAAATGCAATAATTTTTACTGATCCTGGAAATTATTAAGAGCAGTGTCATCTGAGCCATCGGGGAAGGCCTCGAGGTCTAATCTGGCAGTACGAGAGTCCCAGTAAAGACCGTTGTAACCGTTGACGAAAATGGCTAGAGGTGAAGGGAATTTCAGATCAGTCGCGGAGAGGTGACGGTTATTGAATGAGGTAGCCAATAGAGAACTGTTGCCGGCAAACAGTGGCGCGTGCCAAAGAGGTAAGTGGTCGCCGGCCGCGTCCGGCAGTGTTTGTTGTAACTCGCCTGGGACAGGGGGGCGTTGTGCAGTCTTAAGCGCGAGCTGTAGCGCGTGGCCTATCGTTTGTCAGTCCGAGGCGTACGTTTTGACACGGCGGGTGCTGTGCGGGGCCATTAGGCTGCCGCGACGGTCTAGTGGTTAGCGTTACTGGCTAATGACGCCGAAGTCTCGCTTTTGATTCACGGTAACTGTCTTAAATTTTTATCTATTGGAAACGTAAGGAATGGGATCCACTTGGCTTCGTGGGGCAAGTGAGAAGGTACCCAAATGAGAAAAGCGTCGACATTGTCACGCAAGCCGCCAGAGTGTCGTCAAACCGAAAGACTCGCGTCGGGCTGGGAGCCACAAGAAACCTCGAGGGTTTAACGGACGAGAGCCACCGTGAGAGCGTACGTGTGACAGTATGGTGGACTTACGCGTGCAGCTGATAGGGGATGACGGGCGTCGTCGGCGTGGGCGGCCGGTTGCGTCGGTGATGTGGCTGCAGCCGAGGAGGGCGCCGGTCGCTCGGCGGGCAGGTAGCGCGTCTGCTGGGGACTGACTGGCTGGTGGGTGGGTGGAGAGCGCGAGCGCGCCCTGCCGCGGGCCGCCGCTATTTCTGGCGGGGCTTGGCGGCCCGCGCTACGTCACGGGGAGGAGGCGAGCCGGCGCCGCCGCCGCCGCCGCCGCCGCCGCTGCACCTGGTGCTCCTGCCGCTGCGTACATAGCACAGCCTGCGGGGCGTCACACGCTGGCGTGGCTACTGCAGGGAAGCGTGCTGGAGACCCGCGACCTCGAGGCGTAGTTATGACTCAGTTTTTGTGCGTTTTCCAAGTAATATGCGTGCGGTAGCTAATCAAAGATTTCAAAACATTATCTAAACTTTCCCCCACTTTAGTCCGTTATTCCAGATAATATTTTCAATGTGCCAATTAATGCTGCATTTAGTTTTACTCGAAAATGCGTTAATCAAAAGATATTACTAATTGAAAATGATTGTATATTTCGTCATGACAAATTTCTAGTGAGCTAATCCACATATTTAAATAAAGTAACATACAAGTTTAGATAGATTCGCATTTCACAAAAGTAATTAATTTACGGAATAATTAACATCAAAGGTAACGACCACCCTAATTTTCTTTTGCCTCTTAATGTTTGTGAGATTCCGAACTTTTATGTTATACTTTCGTCCAAATCATCTTCTTTGAAAAATACGGTGAACTTCACTGAATGCTTAAGTCACTAATTAAGATTTTTCGTAGTTTATCATACCGAAAAATATTTTCCAAAATGACAGCCACACCGCTAAGTAGGGTGAGCGTACGATACGACTACTGCCACCGTCATACCTAAGCAAAAGATCTGGCAGAGAACCCGAGGAAATTCTGCACCTATGGAAAATCGCTGAGTGGTCTAAGGCTTCCACCCCGTCACCTGTTGACTAGTCTGGTTTGCCAGTTGAAGATAGCAAAAGCCGAAGTTTTAAATTACAGGTGCAAGAAACCGTTTACGCAGGAAAATCGTACAAACATACCGTCCTTTGACCATCGAACAGATTCCCCTGTGGACGGCATACTAATAAGCATCCCTGGCGTAGAGAAACGACTGAAAGATTTGAAAGCAAATAAATCACCAGGTCCGTATGGAATCGCTGTTCGCCTTCACAGTGAGTAGTCTACGGCATTGCTCCCGTACTTAGCGTACATTTATCGTCATCACTAGCCCAGCGCATAGTCCCAAGCGACTGGAAAAAGGCGCAGCTGACTCCTGTGTATAAGAAGGGCAAAAGAACCTATCAGGAATATTGCAGATCAATACCCCTAACATCGGTTTGCTGAAGAAAGCTTCAACATATTCTCAGTTCGAACATAATAAATTTTCTTGAGATCGATAAGGCTACATCTACGAATCAGCATGATTTTTAAAAAGCATCGCTCGTGCGAAGTTCAGCTTCCCTTTGTCTCACACGACATACCGCGAACTATAGATGAAGAGCAACAGGCAGATTCCATATTTCTAGATTTCCAGAAAGCATTTGACATGGTGTCCCATTGAAGACTGGTAACGAACGTACGAACATATGGAATAGGTTCCCAGATACGTCAATGGCACGAAGACTTCTTAAGTAATACACTGAAGCGCCAAACAATCTCGTATAGGCATGCGTATTCAAATACAGAGATATGTAAACAGGCAGATTACGGCGCTGCGGTCGGCAACGACCGGTTACTGCTGCTACAATGGCAGATTATGAAGATTTAAGTGAGTTTGAACGTGGTGTTATAGTCGGCGCACAAGCGATGGGACAGGTAACGATGAAGTGGGGATTTTTCCGTACGACTGTTTCACGAGTGTACCGTGAATATCAGGAATCCGATAAAACATCAAATCTCCGACGTCGCTGCTGCCGGAAAAAATCCTGCCAGAACGGGACCAACGACGACTGAAGAGAATCGTTCAGCGTGACAGAAGTGCAACCCTTCCGCAAGTTGCTGCAGATTTCAGTGCTGGGCCACCAGCAAGTGCCAGCGTGCGAACCATTCAACAAAACATCATCGGTATGGGCTTTCGGAGCCGAAGGCCCACCCGTGTACCCTTGATGACTGCGCACGACACAAAGCTTTATGTGTTGCCTGGGTCCATCAACATGGACATCGGACTGTTGGCGACTGGAAACATGTTGCCTGGTCGGGAGAGTCTCGTTTCAAAATGTTTTCGACCGGATGGCCCACGTGTGCGGGTATGGAGACAATCTAATGAATACATGGACCTTGCATGACAGCAGGAGGCTGTTCAAGCTGTTGGAGGTCCTGTAATGGTGTGGGGCGTGTGCAGTTGGAATTATATGGGACCCCTGATACGTCTAGATACGATTCTGACAGGTGACACGAACGTAAGCATCCTGTCTGGTCACCTGCATCCATTCGTGTCCATTGTGCATTCCGACGGACTTCGGCAATTTCAGCAGGACAATGCGACACCCCACACGTCCGGAACAGCTGCAGTGGATTCAGGAAGTCTCTTTTGAGTTTAAACACTTCTGCTGGACACTAAACTCCCCAGACATGATCTTTATTGAGCATATCTGGAATGCCTTGCAACGTGCTGTTCAGGAGAGATTTGCGCCCCCTCGTACTCTTACGGATTTATGGACCGCCCTGCAGGATTCATGGTGTCAGTTCCCTCCAGCACTACTTCAGACATTAGTCGAGTCCATGCCACGTCGTTTTGCGGCGGCACTTCTGCGTGATCGCGGGGGCTCTACTCGATATTTGGCAGGTGTATCAGTTTCTTTGGCTCTTCAGTGTAGTATAGTATCAAATTATTCGCCCAGATAGCCGTGCGTGTTAAAGCACCGCTTCCGGGACGGGGAGGTGCGTCGGCCCGGGTAGAATACGCCCTGCAAATTAACGAGGAGGGTCGGTATGCCAACCAACCTGGATCTGTTTTTTTAGGCTGTTTCCCACAACCCAATGTGTGAATACCGGGCAGATACCAAAGTCCCACCTAAATTACACGATTCTCAAACATTTAGGGAACTTTCGCTCACTTTCGCGTAAATAACACTACACACAGACAGTTGGGGTGCACACATCCCCTCCCAGGGGTAATGGGGTGGCGACAGGAAGGGCATTCGGCCACCCTTAAACTAAAACCACGCCAAATACTTTAATAACCATGCCGACTCTGCGTGGAAGCGGGACAAAGGAGCAAGAGGAAGAAGATAGTGTAACATTAAATTGTTTTCCTTGCCCTTGAGACGATGGGTTTACGATGTGACTATGTTTTAGATGTTAAGCACTCAGTTGAGTTTATTTGGCTTTGGGCTATGTTGATGATTATTGTAATAAAACCCATCTTCTTTAAAACATTTCAGGCAGACTCTTTCGAAGGGCGTAACAGGAGTTGCCAACGGCAGATGATCTGCGTGAACAAAATTGCTGTTGTGCTCATGAAGGTTGCGGTCATTTGTGTAGATGTTAAAGAGCTCTGTCCAAACTGTTTTAAACAATCGAGAAGTCAGTCAATTACCCTGTACCATGTCCGTTTGAATAAGCCTCTTTGACGAAGGCGTGATTTTAGTCTGCACGAGCACTACAATTTTATCAAACGTAAGTTTAATTCTTTCGGTGGCGAAGTTTTACTCTTCCCGATTGAGGACTATGCGTCGGAGGTAAGCATAATAGACGGGTTCTTTCTCGTAAGTAATCGTGACAGCGAATTGTACGTCACCGCGAGCTTTTGATCACCGCTGCCAGGAAACTCAGCCAAAGACACGCTCGACAGAGAGTTCTTTAACGACGTCGGCCTATAGCTGAAGCAGTTTATTTTTGCAGGAACATAAATCAGGGAATTATTGAACTGGTGGTACTAGTGCTGTCTACTGTCGTAGAAATTCTCTAATACTCTATTTAATTAGTTCAAGAAACATTTTATTTCATGACATTATTGCACTGCTTCGCAAATGTTAGAATGGTGGTACGAACTTCTATTACCGAACATCGTGACGGGACTCTCGGTAATACAAATGTATTGACTTACCTCAGTCCTGCTGGTCTCTGAGTGAGTGCACCCATATACCCATAAGGCAAACAAAGCGAGGTGGCGCAAGTCGCTGGACTCGTGATATTCAAATCCTCGCCCAGATCTTCTGTTTGAGGCGGTTTTTATGAACCGCTTCAGGTCAGTGTAAGAATAACAAGGCAAGGAGGAAGTTTAACGTGCCGTCGACGATCGTGTCAACAGAGAGAGAGGAAAACCTCGAATAGGGTAAGATGCACAGCATTTATATTAACACTAGCAGAGTACCCGGCGTTGCCCAGGTATGTATTTATTCCAGACTTCTATTACTCCATCTCCTTCTTCACCCTCTCCCTGTCCATCTCCTCCACACCCTGCGCTCTGTCCATCTACTCCTCCCCCCTCTATCCATCTGCTTCTCTCCCCTCTTATTTCATCTCCTCCTCCCTATCTCCCTGTCCACGTCCCCCTTCCCTTCTCCCTTACTCTGTTCACTTGCTCCTCCTCCTGTCTGTGTCCATCTCCTCCTTGCCGCTCGCTGTCTGTCCATCTCCTCTTTCCAGATTCTCTCTCACCCCGTAGGAGGCTGGTGGTTCTTATCCCCCCGCAGTATTTCTTTGAGATCGTAACTAATATATGTATCAAATTTGGTTGAAATCGTTCCATAGGTTTAGGATGAGCTTTATACCCTCGCCTTTTCCCGCGTACGCACACGTCAAATATGCTTTACATATATTGTACACATATTTCACCTGTATGTCTAGCGAACTTCGCCGTGCAGTTTCATTTTGACGCAGCTCAATGTTTGTGACGTCGTGTCTCGTGAGCTATGTATTTTATAATAATACAGTTTTGCAGGTACCTCCAGTGACATATGTGGATACTATCTGCGAAATGTGTTATGAATAAACGTCATGATATGATGCCCCAGTTTTTCAAGCATCTCTACGTTTATGATGTCATTTCTCCTGAACGGTGTCGTATAATGATACGTATCTTTAAGTACATTCACTGGCATATGTGGATACTGTCTGCGAAATATCTTGCGAATACGGTTGGTAATAAAGAAGTAACAAATTAAAAGGTCATGCTTCATGCGGCTATTTTACTGCATGAGCAGCGAAAATGTAGGCCAAAATATGGGTGTTCACGCGTCGTGGGCTACACTGATCTTTCACTCCACTCCCATCCCCACCCCTTTGATACATAGGTGATTATCCCCCACCCCCACATTTTTTTTCCCCAGGGAGTAAGTGATATTTGTACCAAGTCTGATTGAAATCAGTTCAGTGGTTTACGAGGAGATGTGGAACGAACATGCATAAATCATTTTGATACGGATGGAATTATGGACAGAGACTGGACGGAAAGAAAAGTCTTCATTAATAGCTGAAAATGTTGCGTGTGTTCTTAGTGAAAACGAGGTTCCAAAGAGCAATATTTTGTTTGTTCATAGGATTCACAGAACCGCAGATGGAAATTGTTGGAAGTACCAATGCAAAATTCTTACTAATCATGAGTATCGATTAGAAACATACGTCTTGATAGTTGGAAACATGGGAGTCCAAGTGTACCCTTACGTGTTTTTTTTTTTTTTTTTTTTAAGCGCAGTACTAAGACCACTGAATGGTACCAGACACCTAGCCGAAACTTATGGGAACCCATATATGAAGAAAAAGTAAAGACATCGATAAGGCGAAAAATAGCTTTAAAAATACGGAGAATAATACATAAACGTTTAGAGGATAGGCCAGTTTTGGGCGAGATAAGTGTAACGGTGTTGACGTGCCATACTTGAGATTGCTCCTTCCGTAAGTGACATAGTCGCGGCCTAGTGCTCACGCAATGTGGACGTACGATGCAGCGCTCAGTGTTGTAGCTGGCTGCTCACGTAAAAGCTGTTACGATACGAAAATGTTGTGTCTGGATTCGATCAGGAAAAATTCTTTGAGGCACGCCTTTAACAAAAATGCAAAATGCAAGTTCACGACTGGCTACATGAAACTTTCGGTATTTCTGGTGATAATGCAGAGTTCATTCAAATAGAAAATGAGATATACTGCGTTTTTGCTAAATTGCATAGATCTGCTATGTTAGATAGAATATTACTAAAATCCCAGCGCAATTTTGAATTCCGTCATCGCGATGATCCTCTCAGTACCGTTGATACAAGTGCCGCGAACACCGAACTGTAAGCTGTCAGGTTGCTAAACCTTTCCCCAGAGCTAGACAACAAGGATTTAATACAGGCACTTTCTAATTATGGACAGGTAAAAAACATCGAATTCGAAAAGTGATCTACTAGATACAAGATCCAGTGCTACAACGGGATTAGATCTGTAGGAGTGTTTTTTACTTCAGACATGCCGTTACACATACTAGTAGGCGGTTGCAAGGCACACATAATATACGTTGGGCGAACCCTCATATGTCACGTGTGTAGTGAACCAAGACATCTTCGAGCAAACTGTTCACGGTGCGTGTTTATTCAACGAAATAATCTGCAACAGCGGACAAGATTGCGGGCACCAGAATTGATTCCTCCGAGTACTGCAACGGGCAACACCGAGAAAACTCATGTGGAATCCACTGGCCACTCTCCTAGTTTTAGCTGAAAAGGAATTTCCACTCTTGAACAAGAGACTGCCAGAAAATTAAGTACCCAAGAACGCACACGACGACCAAAAGGATGAAACAGATAGAGACCAGTATGCAACTATTGTTCAGGAAAACAGCTACAGAGTCCATGATATTTCAATTCAAGAGCAAGAAAACGAAAGAGATACGGAAAATGAAAGTGTTTCTTGTTCTCATCGAAATCAGGACATGAAACGGCCGTTGGAAAAGGGCAGTGCGACTTCCGAAGAAGACCCTGAAGAAAACTCGGTCCTGATACCAAGGAATCAGAAGCCCGATAACGTTCCAGCAATACTGACTATACCCGAGATTGAGGTGGAAAGTCAAGCGGACGCAGACGTTCTTCAGTCCCGACAACCACACGTGGCGAGACCCTTGAGCCGTCCACAGCAAGAAAGTAAAAACCAACCATTGTGGGAAACAACACGCCAGCCGACTACACAGGAACAGCTGAGTGCAACCACAGCAGATGTGACTGGAGCATGTAAGTGGGGAAGTAAGGTAGAAGATTATGCGGAAACAGCTTTCAGTGCCACAACATGATCCGCAAAGTACACAATTAAGGCAGCAGAGGGAAGTATTAGCAACCAAGAAACTATAAAACGACGAGAAATAAAAAATGGAAATTCAAACTCCAGGAAACGAATCCGGACAAGACAATTAAGTAAGGGAATACGAATGGACGTGGAAACAGACAAATGGCTCGCAATTGACAGTAGGAGGGTGCCTAGTCTACCCACGCTAAATATCTGCGGAATAACAGGTGAAAAAAAGATGAAGATTCTGGGGGTTTTCTTAAAAACCAATTACGTGGACACTGCCTTCCTTCAGAAAGTACATTGCGAAGAAATGAATCTAAAATAGCAATACAGTGTGTACAACGATGTCGGCTCTAACGGTAGTGATTGCTGCATTTTGATCAGGATGAGACTGGAACTAGAGAGTTTAGAAAAAGCAACTGAATTGACGCGTTATCAAAGCCAAACCAATTGAAATAACAGTATTAAACCTTTGTGTCCCATCAGGAACACATAACAGAGCTAGTAGAGAAAAGTGTTTTAGTGAATCTATCCCGTTCTTTGTGACACATCAGATAGGGACAAAATTGTCAGAAATAACTGGGAAAAGGAAAAATTTGGCCCATTCGTACTTTTTTTTGTAAAAATAAGGATGTTTAAAAAAGGGAAACACCAAATAAGTAAGTACTTTTAAAGGAAAACTCGAGTTTATGTAGATGTACAGATTAGTTCCCTTATTTCAGATGCAGTTAGAACAAAAATTTAATTCTTCGCAAGTTCAACGAATTACATAATGTCACACACTTAAGAAGGAGGAGATTTTGGTTTCGAGAGGAAATAGGAACAGTCAACAAACAAAATACTGACAGTAATGCTGTATACTTTTGCACTTTCGAACAATTACGAAGTTGTATTTTTTTGTAACTTACAACTGTAAATTTGTTATAAATTAAAATTAAAATATATGCTGTAAAGAAGTAGCTAGCGTCGCTGGCTACTGAGTTGGTGGTCGTTGATTCGATTCGCAGTGACCACCTCAGATTTGTCGGCGAAGAGTTCTGCAATGTGTTCCACTCAGATTCATGAGATCAAATGAGTAGCCACTCGACAAAAAAGTAGCGCATTTGGCAATTAAACCGTCGAGTGGCGACAAGAACGAAGGCTTGCACCGGCGTATAAACTACACAGCTTTAAAGTTTATACAACATAAGGAAGCATCTGCTCTGTAGCTGCCCGTACACAGCTATCGTAGCAATTTATTTTCGTTCCGCTTGAACTAGAGTAAGCACAAAGGCGGTGCGAGGACGCCCCAGTTGTTTACATTGTTCGGCATGGCGCCTGACGTCACGTGGTACGGGTAAGAGGGGAGAAGGGTGCCAACGTAAACACTGAGCTATTTGCGCGTGTCCGGAACATCCCGCGCATCCAGCTGCAGGCCTTAGGCGCCGCAGAGCACTACTAGAATTCCTGTGTAATTATTTCAGTTCGAACGGAAAGATACACGTTACGTAGTGTTTGTCTCTAGTGCAGGTTAACGTTCTTATCAATACTGGTACCACTTGTTAGTTAATTTATTGCAATAGCTATTTTTTCATTCGCCGTGCTCCTTAGCTTAGTACATCATCATCATCATCTGACCATTTCTTTTGCGTCCATGCTCCACTGCGCCTCCCATAGTTTACGCCGCGTATTTGTAACGAAAAACATGGAAGGACCCCCGCGTATTTTTGGATTTGATCCATCTTGGGTGTGAGCGCTGTGTTTGCCGGGGTGTTTCGTCAAGAGACGTGCAGGAGGCCCAGCCGGCAGCTATCGAACGCAATGGTTGCATGCAATCAGCTGCAAATAGTGACACATTTCGGCACGAATGACTCCTACCGCTTGGGTTCTGAGCGCATACTCGGTTTACTTCAGCGGATGACTCATTTGGTGATGGCAACTAGCATCGCTCACAGGGTGCAAGCTAAGCTGAATGTGTGTAGCACCCTGCCCAGGTTCGATCACGATCCTCTTTGGAGCGCAGTTTAAGGTCTAAACCAGAGGCTCATACCTCTATGCTACGATGTCGATGCGAATTTCTCGACCTCCGCCATCGAATGGGGAATTGTAGGGTTCCCCTTAATAGGTCAGCTTGCACTACACACAGGAAACAGCTACTAGGGTGACAGAGTATGTGTGGCGTGTTTTAGGTTAAAGAACTCCTCCTCCTTGGATCAAACACGAATTGCCTGCCAAAATCGAAGTTATATCAGCCACGAGATTCTCAGTGAATGCTCGTCCTCGCTGATTGGATATGGAAAAGGTTAATATGGTTTTAGTAAACTACACGGAAATCCAAGGAAAGGTCCCAGAATTAATATCTTTTATTGAAGGTTATAATTAGCAGAAAGTATTAGGAACAGAAAGTTGATTGAAGCCAGAAGTGAACAGCAGTATTAGGACAAAGCTTTACCACCTCACTCTCCATTGTTGCCAGATGTATCCAAGATGGCGGCGATGACGTCATCCAATTTGGCAGCGTGTAGACTTGGCAAAAGCGAATGATGTCATCCAAGATAGCGAATTTTGGCAGGAAGTTTCAATTTCGGCAGGAAGATAGGTCAATTGGGCTGCCTCCGCTAACCTAACTCCCTCCCCAGAAAATGGCGGGAAGTTCAAATTCCATCAGGATAATGCATCACACCGTGGTTACCTCTACTAACCTAAGAAAATGGTGGGAAGATAGTTTAGTTGGGCTACCTCCACTAACCTTAGTCACCCTACCGCCACCTCTTCTTAGGGATTGGCAGGAAGTTTGAATTTTGGTGGGTAGATAGGTCAATTGGGCTATCTCTACTAACCTAAGAAAATGGCAGGAATAAAGGGCACTTGGGCTACCTCCACTGACCTAAGTAATCTGACCATCACCTCTTCCTAGGGATTGCTGGGAAAAGGACCCAGCCTGCACTGGGCTGCTGGAGAGAGGAAGGAGTGTACTTTATTTTGGGACAATTTATTTAGGGGCAGATTTTGAGAGATAGTATATTTATCACAGTGATACAGAACACACGCTATGACATGCCACACAGCCTACAGGCCTGCAAACCACTCGTAAATAATGCAATACCTGTATGTCCAGAGAGCCAAACAACTCATAAATCGTCAAAATAATAATCCATCTAAAAGACTCTGCAAACATGCTTGCTAAACATCAACTGTCGAAATCGTGCACCAGTCTTTATTTAAATAATTTGAGGCACTACCACAATCCAGTGTTTCGCGATGAGGTCCAGTGTAGCGATCAAATATATATATATATATGACCGGTTTCATACGATGATTCTGTCTGTGTGTGGCCTGTAGTGGGAATGATTCACATTTCTAGCTAACAGTAGGGTCTGCCCGAATTGAGAGGGCTGTTGTGAATGTGGGAATGTAGATGGCTTAACCATGTTGTCCTCTGGACAACCGAATGGCGAACTAATACTTAGTATGTGTTGGATAGTTTTCGTGATCTCATGGAAAATTGAGAAGATTGAAAATGGAGTTGTGTTTGCGCTGGTCGATTATTCCCTCCCATGTAAATTGTTCGGTTCACTGCTTCTGCACATTTCGCTCCTTTATTTAGTTGAGGGAACATGGATTGTAGTGTGTCCATGTAGCAGGCGAAAGACACATTTGCTAGTTCTCTAGACATGAGAAACACATTAGTTTACTATGTAAATTATAGGGATGGTTTGGAATCTATTACAATACGGACATCGGTAGTCGTGAGTGGAAATATCGGTTCCCTCTATTTGTTTCGAGTTCCCATGTAAAGGTGTTCGCAGACGGGGTAAGCGCTTAAGTTGCAGGTTTGTAGAGAAATAATTTCCCGTCGCTATCTTCGGAATTATGTTGCGTGAGCCATCGGTAGGCTACTGCTGTGTGCTTGAAATTGAGAAGTACCACGAAAATGGTATAATATTACGGCAAACCATGCAAAAAAAACGTGTTGTTGTAATTCCAGAATCTGGAGATGGGTGTAGAAAAGCGAGCAGGTCCAGACCAGAAACAGTAACGCATTTGTGCTGAGGCATAGTGGGCCTGAATTTGTAGAAAAGTTCTGAGAGTGACTTCGGTCTGCTGAGGGTGCTCTGGTAACGCGTCAGATGTGGATGACCACCGACCTTGCAGGGAAATATCTAGTGCTGCGAGGGGTGTACATGGTGCTGTCTGTCTTCGCAGTATATGTACGAATGACGTAAAAGGAATGATTTTGTATGGCGCAGGATAGAAATTGTATATTTACTATGTCGACACAGTAAGTGGTGACATATTGCTGGTTCGGAGATCGGTTTCGCGCTCCAATATTCAAGTTCCTGTCCTTAGTGGGAGGGCAGTGTAATTGAGTAAGATTTTTCTGTATTTGACGATATGCAGGGGCACTTTAAAGGGTTTAATTGTCAGTGCAATACGGCAGTCTGTGTAAAATAGTATTTTTCCACTGAAAGTCTCATCTGCTGCAAGAAATAAAGGCGGACAGTGCTTCAATACTGGCGGCATCAGTAATTCGGTGGGTAAAATTCGGTAAGATCCAACCATAATGCTCGATTCATTCACAAGATATTCTTTTGTGCTGGTATATAGGAGTCTTTACATAGTGGTGGGAACATTTGTGTGTGTGTTGAAAGCAGGAAGGGTAACACGTGATGGAAGGAACAATGCATCCTGTGGTATTCGGCGATGTCAGTATCCCCAGGTATCGCATCAGCAATGGTGAAACACATGTGCTGCACAGAGGTGTCTCAGGTACCAAGAATGAAAGGGATGTCGCCGCCTCTTGCTTGAGGGCAGCTGTGCGTGGTTTGACAGCTGACGGCCGTGTCACTTCGCGAGGGCTGCCGGCAGCCTCCTGTGCGGTCTAGTGGACGGGTGGTGGTGGCGGGCGGTGCTTGTGTACATTGATTGTGTTGTGACTGTTGCATTATTTTGCAAGCAGGTCTGTAGGCTGTGCTAAGAGTTATTTGAACAGTTTACAAGTTGATTTTGTGTCTGCACATCGGTGATCTGCATTATTTAGGAGAAGTTTGCATTTCTGTACTGAAATTATTTCGGCAATTTAGGAGTTGTTTGCATGTCTGCAGAGCGTTATTTACGAGTAGTTTACAGGTCTGCGTGTCTGCAGAGCGTTATTTACAAGTAGTTTACAGGTCTGTGTGATGTGACCTCGAGCATGTCAGAGCTTGTGTTTTGTATCAGTGTGATAAATATACTATCATAAATCCATCCCTAAATAATTCGTTCCAAAATAAATAAAGTATACTCTTTCCTCTCTCCAGTAGCCCAGCACAGGCTGAGTCATTTTCACCTCTAGACAGTCATCTTGGGTTATGTCACTGAATGGACGACAGCACCCTCTGGTGACATTACTGTGTACTAGGTCCAGACCTCGTGGCGACCACACTGTTTCCCACCATTTCCCCCACAATCTTGGATTACGTCATGAAACGGATAACAGCACTCTCTGGCAGTGGTACTGTGTACTAGGCCTGGACCTCGTGGTGAAGACACTGTTTCCTGCCATCTTGGATAATGGTACTTGCGTCATCAGCTGACGTCATAGCTGCCATCTTGGATTACGTCACGGACGACAGCGCCCTCTGGTGGTGGTACTGTGTTCTAGGTCAGATAGGCTCGACCTCATGGTGAACGTGCTGGATTGTGGTAGTTTCTCAAATTCTTTAAATAAAGACTGGTGCATGACTTCGACAGTTCGCCCATTTAGGATCAAAGAAATGTAACTACAAAAACAGTGTTTTGAGATAATTCGATTTAAAGATTTTGTCCAAAAAACTGAGTACTTTCTGATAGTTTTTCACAAACTTTTTGTGGTAAATAAAAAGTATACTTCATTGGCTGTTGTTTTCTACTAGGTGTTGTATATTTTAGTCATTCGATGGACTCTAATGAAATATTTAATGAAATTATGCACACAGTTATGTTTGTCCGATCCTTAACTTAATGGCTGCTGCTGTATAACGTAAGAACGTGAAACAAATAATATGCAGATTTAAGCGATATTGTCACATTAAAGATCACTGCAGTTGTGTTAATAATGTCTTTACAAATACAGATTACACGGAGCAGGCTATGGGAATGTGTGTTGGTGCTTTCATTGAGTACTATAAGCAAGAGAACTGTTTTCCAGGAAGTTTATGATCAGGCTATGATGGAGAATACATGAAAGTCATTATTATTTTCACTTTGCATTATTTTTCTGCAGTATCATTGAACAACAAATAGTTTATAGGTAACAAAAATAATATTTTTCTTTTCTAATCTTCACATAACAAACAAAAGAAAAATCATTTTAACGAAACACAGTG
Organism: Schistocerca piceifrons; assembly: GCF_021461385.2. Lineage (NCBI taxonomy): Eukaryota > Metazoa > Arthropoda > Insecta > Orthoptera > Acrididae > Schistocerca > Schistocerca piceifrons. The sequence continues at coordinate 19,325,181 of NC_060145.1, forward strand.
CTCCTTCACACCTGTTTTTCTGTTTGTGGATTACTGTTTGAAAAATAATACAACACAGGCATTTAAACGAGCCAAAATTAGTGGTGTACATGAAATAGCTAAGGTGATGAACTAACAACAATAATAAAGCAGACAAAACCAGAAAATAAACATGAAGTCTATTCCTGTGATTCTTCCACATTTTCCTCATTTACTAAATCGTTAGCAGCATTGAGTTTTTGATATAATGTGTGTTACCTAGGAGGTATAATACCATTTTTACGTAAATACTTTTGTTTACTTATGCAGAGAGGACTCTCATATGCTGGGCACAGAGTATTGTTTTCAGGTCCTGAATTCGCAGAATTTTGTAGGCCAGGTCTTTTCTTGGTGTGCAAAACTTGAAAGTCACGATCATCGTAGGAATACTTGAAAAACATCGTGTCAGCCTGATCTTTCCTATATCGCATCCAAACAATCTTAAGCCATTTCACACTTTCTCCATTCTCAGCAGTTTTCCTATCTGAATTATTTTTTTCTGAAGCTGGTTGAAATCTAAAATTTGAGTGTTATCCATTGACTTGTTGGAAGTCATTCTTACAATTGGATCTAAAACACCCTCATGTTTACTTTTTCTTTCGATGCTCGCATGCATTGAGTCTACTTCCATTTGTAAATGTCCAGGCTAAAAAAAGCATTGATCGATAGTTGGAATGTCCAGTGTATTCACGGCATGCAAACACACAGTGCTCATGTTGGCATTCCTTTTCTGGCCCCCACATATATCAGTAAACAAGGTTACCGGTTTTCCAAGTGCGTGATTTTTCCAAAATTCCACAGACATGAAGCCACCTCTATGTACCTCCCTTTTGCTGTTGTCTCGTCCCACATGTAGCAATCGGTTTTGTTTCCTCCTACACTAAGAACTGTGAGATTATACGCGAAGAGCCTTCTTTTATAGAATACTGCGTTTGCATTCACATTAGGGCAGTAAAGCACGGCTTGTAAGTCAAATTCCGCTAGCAAAGATTCACCTTTTCTTGCACATTCTTTCTTAATGTTCTTAAATTCCTTTGCCATTTCTTTCCTTTTCAGATGCTCTTCCTATTCCCTTTTTAAATCTTTGTCTTCCTTTTCCTCAGCCAAAAGGTGTGAAAACTTTAAACATTTATCACACATGTCTTTTCGTGGCCTGTTGGAATTTCAGATTAAATTCCTTTGTGAATATCTCACTATACAGCCTAATTTCTCAACTATCTTTCCTTCCTCGTAGCGTTGTTCCCGATGTAACTCATACATTATCTTAATGCTCATATCAGCAAGTAAATAGTCTGCTGTACACTCTTTCCTCTTGTAATCAGAAGGAAGTGTAGGAAAACTCTTAATGTGTTTCCTTATAGCCTCTTTACTTTCTTCAGGTCTCTTTATACCTGGCTCATGACATCCTCTTTGCTCTTTCTTCAGATGGTTCAAATGGCTCTGAGCACTATGGGACTTAACATCTATGGTCATCAGTCCCCTAGAACTTAGAACTACTTAAACCTAACTAACCTAAGGACAGCACACAACACCCAGTCGTTACGAGGCAGAGAAAATCCCTGACCCCGCCGAGAATCGAACCCGGGCGTGGGAAGCGAGAACGCTATCGCACGACCACGAGATGCGGACGCTCTTTCTCAGTTACATGATGTTCATCTCTTTTTTTTTTAATAGTATTTCTTACAAAGGTTTCAGAAATGTCAATTGTCTTGAGAAAAAACTGCATACACACTTGAATCTTATCAAATCCCTTTATTAGATAGAATTTCTTGGTCCTCTTCCTTCGTGAGTTATCCGATTTTGTCCTCAGACTTCATTTCTCTTCTTCTTCCACTAACTTATTTAGGTACTGCATTTGTAGCTCAACTGACCCAAGATCCCAGTACGCTCTGTGGGTATTTTGTCTGTCTTGCTTAGTAAACTTACTGGGGCATTGTTGTGGACATTTAGAGCAATCTTTTGGCTTCACATTTCTTGCAGGAACTTCGGAATTCTTCGTAGAAATATATGCACTACCATGCTGTCGATTGATTTTTCTTTGATTTCTTTTCCATTCCTCTTTACCCGCTACCCTTTTTCGTTTTCTTGTTGTGTTACTATTCTCAGTACTATCATTGTCATCTCCAATTTCCCCTTCCTGACGGTGATGATTTACTTGTGATGATTTAGTTGCATCCTCAGCAGTTTTTGTGACATTCTTTACAAGGGACGTTGGACTTTTCATGTTCAATAGTGCTGTCTGTAACAATAAAGTGACAGGTATTCAGAGGAAGGGAAAAAAATTAACTAGAACTGCTATAGTGTCTAGTAATTGTTTGGCGACTCACCAGAATCTGTAGTGTTGTCCAGTTCATAGAAAGGATCATCATCTGCATCTGAACCAATGAATATTCTGACCATCACCACATCACGTTCTTCCTCAGCTATAAATATAAACAATAATAATAATGACAACAGCAGTAATAGAAATAATAATAATAAAAAATAATAATAGTGATAATAATAATGATGATGACAAAGCTGTAATAACAGTAATAATAATAATAATAATAATAATATAGTACTTACCACCGAAATACATAGACTAAGAATCAGGTTCTAATACTTGCAAGATTCCATTACATTCTGCTCCTCTAAGACACATTTGATCCCTCCCTCTTCCTCTGTACTCCATAGCGCTCCTACTTGCTTGTAAACCCATTCACAACTAAAACAATATTTATCTTCCTTGCCAGGAAGTAGCATTTTATTGTTGTCACAGAGCGATGGCGACAATGCTTCTGAAGAGAAGTAGCAGGAAAAACAACTTCTAACAGTTCCTTTAGGGTCAGAGAAACGTAAAAGCTGTTCCGTTTCACAAACTAGCACTGCGTCCAGTGGTCTAAAAACGGATCAGCTCTTCCGTCTGTCTGACTCTTACTATTTTTCGTAAAATGTAGATACATTGACAACTAAAACGGAAAACACATAAGATACAGTTACACTTGTTTGATTATAACTTAGGTCTTGATTTCATGTACCTTATGGTACTAACAACTCAAAAGTGGCAAAAATGTAGTTACGTCTGTCTGATCCTAAATGGGCGAGTTGATGATTAGCAAGCATGTTTGCAGTCTTCTAGATGGATTATTATTTTGACGATTTACGAGTTGTTTGGCTCTCTGGACATACATGTATTGCATTATTTACGAGTGGTTTGCAGGCCTGTAGGCTGTGTGGCATGTCATAGCGTGTGTTCTGTATCACTGTGATAAATATACTATCTCTCAAAATCTGCCCCTAAATAAATTGTCCCAAAATAAAGTACACTCCTTCCTCTCTCCAGCAGCCCAGTGCAGGCTGGGTCCTTTTCCCAGCAATCCCTAGGAAGAGGTGATGGTCAGATTACTTAGGTCAGTGGAGGTAGCCCAAGTGCCCTTTATTTCTGCCATTTTCTTAGGTTAGTAGAGATAGCCTAATTGACCTATCTACCCACCAAAATTCAAACTTCCTGCCAATCCCTAAGAAGAGGTGGCGGTAGGGTGACTAAGGTTAGTGGAGGTAGCCCAACTAAACTATCTTCCCACCATTTTCTTAGGTTAGTAGAGGTAACCATGGTGTGATGTATTATCCTGATGGAATATGAGCTTCCCGCCATTTTCTGGGGGAGTGGGTTAGGTTAGTGGAGGTAGTCCAATTGACCTATTTTCCCGCCAAAATTCAAACTTCCCGGCAAAATCCACTATCTTGGATGACAGCATGCGCTGTTGCCAAGTCTACATCCCCCATTTGGATGTCATCGCCGCCATCTTGGATACATCTGGCAACAATGGAGAGTGGGGTGGTAACAGCTTTGTCCTAATACTAACAGTAACGAAATCCGACGTTCATATTGTAATATTTATCGCAAAGGTAGGTTAGACGTCAAGGGTGGCGGTGTATTTATTGCCATAAGGAACTGTATAATATCGAGCGAAGTAATCATAGATTCCAAATGTGAATTAATATTTGTGAAGTTAAGCATCAAAGGTCGGTCAAAAATGGTAATAGAATGCTATCACAGGATGCCTCGAACAGGAGCTGTGCTGGTAGAGTGCCGCTTCAGACAGAACTTGCAGAATATCGTTAATAATTTTTTTGATCGTACTGTCAAAATTGCAACGACAAGAAAGAGTTGGGCGGTGGTAGGCGTGTTTCTATACCTGAAAGATGTCTGTTCAGATTTCACGCCAGTCGCAAAGAAGAGTGGCGCTAGTAGCGCCGCTACGAGGATGCAAATCAGGTTTGCTTTAAATACATGCCGTAACACTCGCGACCGTTAGTCACATTTGAGGTAAGACGTGGTGTGTTGATGTTAATTAAGGTGGATGTAAGGCGACGCAGACGACATTGTCAGCGTCCCACTGACTTTGAACGAGGTCTTGTAATAGGGCTACGAGAAGCTCGAAATTCCTTCTGCGATACTGCAGGAAGTCTTGGCATCAATGTAGCTACTGCACGTGATTGCTGGCAGCAGTGTCACGTGGCATTACCGAGGGGGAAGACCATCGTGTTTGGCGTATGGGTCTGGCACATAGTATTCCTTTAGAAGCGGCAATTTGAGAAGCATTTGGGACCACAGTGACACTATGAACTGTTACAAATCGGTTACTCCATGGACAGCTCGGAGCCAGACGCTATGTAGCGTGCATGCTACTGAGCCCAAACCACCGCTTCAGTGGTGTCAGACGAGAGCTGATTGGAAGGCAGGATGGATGTCTGTTGTGTATTATGATGGAATCTGGTTCGGCCTCGGTGCCAGTGATGGCTGTCTGTTGGTTAGAAGGAGGTCAGTTGAGCGCCTACATGCGTAGCATGATCACTCTAGTGGCTATCCCATGCACGCTGACTGCAAATTTGTACGTCAGTGTGGTGATTAGACATGTTGTGCTGCCATTCATGAACAGCATGCCTGAGGGTGTTTATCCAACGGGATAACACTCGCCCACATACATCTGTGGTGACGCAACATGCTCTACAGAGCGTTTACATGTTGCCATGGCCTGCTCGATCACCAAATCTGTCTCCAGCCAAGAAAACATGGCACATCGTCAGACGATAACTCCAGCGTTATCCACAACCAGCATTAATCGTTCCTGTATTGACCGACCAAGTGCAACAGCCATGGAACTCCATACCACAAACAGACATCCGGCAGCAGTACAACGTCTGCAAGCTTGGATTCAACATTCTGGCGGTTACTTCTTTATTAATATGCCAGGATTTCACATTTGCAGTGCCTTAGCTAGCGCTTACATTAACCTCTCATCTTGCAATGTTAATCAATATGTTCCGAGTAACGTGTTCTCAGCTTGTGATCTCGCGGTCGCATACTCGCTTCCCAAGCACGGGTTCCCGGGTTCAATTCCCAGTGGGGTCAGAGATTTTCACCTGCCTCGAGACGACTGGGTGTTTGTGTTGTCTTCATCATTTCATCATCATTCATGAAAGTGGCGAGAATGGACTGAGCAATGGATGGGAATTTGTACGGGCGATGATAACCGCGCAGTTGAGCGCCCCACAAACCAAACATCATCATCATCACCGAGTAAGGTCTTAAGGGATGGGAAAGATTTACTGCCGGCTGGTGTGGCCGAGCGGTTCTAGGCGCTTCAGTCTGGAACCGCGCGACCGCTACAGTCGCAGGTTCGAATCCTGCCTCGGGCATGGATATGTATCATGTCCCTAGGTTAGTTAGGCTTTAGTAGTTCTAAGTTCTAGGGTACTGATGACCTCAAAAGTTAAGTTCCATAATGCTCAGAGCCATTTGAACCGTTTGATCCATAGCAATAGGCCACTTTGTCCTCCAATAACACATGTACTATTCAAGTTACATGCCTGTAATTCATACCAATTTAGGTTTACGCTAATAGCTTTCTATAGACTCGTCGATCGACAAAATCGGATGAACCATTTAGATTTTGGAAATTCGTTGCTGGGTGTTACCTGTATAATTTACAGTCAGATACTAAACTTTAAACTAATAAAGATATTGAAAATCTGATTACACCATCAGAATCGTCGTGCAAATAATGGTAAGCCGCGCGGGAGTACCCTAGCGGTCTAGGGCGCTGCAGTCATAGATGGTGCGGCTGGTCCCGGCGGAGGTTCGAGTCCTCCCTCGGGCATGGGTGTGTGTGTTTGTCCTTAGGATAGGTTCAAATAGCTCTGAGCACTATGGGACTTAACATCTATGGTCATCAGTCCCCTAGAACTTAGAACTACTTAAACCTAACTAACCTAAGGACATCACACAGATCCATGCCCGAGGCAGGATTCGAACCTGCGACCGTAGCAGTCGCGCGGTTCCGAACTGAGCGCCTAGAACCGCTAGACCACCGCGGCCGGCGTCCTTAGGATGATTTAGGTTAAGTAGCATGTAAGCTTAGGGACTGATGACCTTAGCAGTTAAGTCCCATATGATTTCACACACACAAATAATGGTAACGTACGTGTTTCTTTTTGAGGTATCATGATTGCTCTGGCTGTTACAAATTGACACATGAACTGTGAAATGTCTGCCATGATGGTTTCACAAAGTCCGCCATCTTTGGCACTCCTGGCATACAAATCTCCTTCATCGACACAGTCCCCGACACAGCGTCAACATGGAATTCCCAGGCGTGCGGTCAGCCTGGACCATGCGCTGGGGCTACCCCTCGTGCACAGGCTTATGTGCGGCACCCCGCAGTTGCTGACGAGACCCGGCTTGCCGAGCGTCCTGTCGGGCCACGCCAACTCCGAACTTGGAATATTGTCAGGGCGCCGCAACTCGCCCTTTACCTCACAAGTGAAAAGGCATCAGGACTAGATGACACGGCTAACAAGGGGAAGGCCTGAGACATGGCCAGCCGATTCGGCTCAAATTTGGAAGAGAGTTTGTGTACAACCTAAAATGAAAGACTCTTAAGATATTTTGGCTCAACACCCCACCGTTTTTGTGAAAATCACCCATAAAGGTTATGACGAGCCATCGACTCGAAATTGGCGGAATCGACAGGTAATTGTAAATAGAGCATTTTTCATCACCAGACATGGGATCCGCAAACGCATACCTTTCCAGAAATCGAGGAAAGAACGTTTTAAAACTGCCGCTTATGTACCCACATGGTAAACGCTGTTCGGCGAGAGCGCCGAGAGCACAACGCCCAAGGCAACTAGCTGGGAAGTGGAGAACCCGGGTTCGAATCTCGAGTAAAATGTACATGGTTTTTTTTAATTGTAGTTTTTCGTATCAGAATTCGTAGGGATAGGAGGGTTAATAAGGTACGGAACTCAATACGGAATAATAATAATAATAATAATAATAATAATAATAATGAGGTAGGGAAACTAATTTCCCACACGACGTGATTTAGTAAAGAATTAAACTTTTAACCCTTGTCACATGGAGACAACTCCGAGTGAGGGATTTGTGGAGCTGACGAACGAAATTATTTTTGTTGGTACTGAAGAACTGTACAATAAAGGCGATGCAGAAGGTGATTCAGTGGAAGATACCATGACTAGTGAATCGCAAAATGGTCATAACACTTTGGAAATGAATACTCCAGGAATGGGCTGCAGGTGCAGCGTTTCAATACACGACCAACAAGGATTTTACGTTTGCTGCATCATTATCTCGAACAAGTAATTTCAAATCGGAATATAATAGTCGTCAACGGGACGTCACTAAATACGTCCCCACAAGGAGGTAAATAATATAGAAGATATACAGAAAGTGGCGGCTCTTTTCAGCACGCGTACGGCGTCGCTTGTCACCGGTTTTAATCGTGATTACGTGATCATCACCGATCAAAAAAGATGCAAGTATCAGGTGAACATTCGACGCACGTTATCGCATAAGGGAGAAAAAGTAACCCTTGTCGCAGCTGGTAGTAAAAACAAACTAAAACATTCGTACACGGCGCAATAAGCCATCACAGCCTCTGGAAAAGTGTTGCCTAAGGTGTGTTTATAAGAGACGAATGTTACATTTGGTCCTCGTGTTATAGAAGAGGTCAGTCGCTTAGCTGACTCTACATTACTTGCTCCAAATCCGGGAAATTGACAAATGCGATTTGCAGAACATTTCTTGATAATGTTTTAAAACCATACGTTGCTGATAACAAATTTTGTCTAATATTGGATTCCTGGGGTGGACAAACTAATACTCTAATGTATTACACAAATGTTTGTAAATGACGAGGGTCAAACGACGTGAACGGCAAAAGTAATACCGCCAAACTGCACACCTTTGTGCCAGCCGTGTGATGTTTATTTCTATCGCCAGGTTAAAAACTACATTTCGAGGATTCAGAATTGCAGTGTGCTCCTGAAAACCCAGCGGGAATTGCACAACCGCATGGATGAAATAGCTATTCACAGCATAATTCATAATCAACTTTCAGCGCCGATTTTTGTGGGAATGATATCGTATGCATGGTAAGCATCAAAATTAATTCCCGAAAAATCCATATTTTAAAATGTAAACCAAGTTTGTTTTCCGGCGACTCTTCGGAAGAAATAGTGTAGCTGTCGAAATATTGCATTCACTAGATGTTCATGGTGCCGCGAGTACATTTATTTCGAATGTCTGTGTGACAAGTACCATCCATCTAGTTGTTCCAAGAAAAGTGAGGACACGTGACAGCGACTGGAAGAGCCATTGTAAAGTGACCAGGAGTAGTATTTCAGTTGTTTACTATCCCAAGAGGTTTGAGAAATTTATTTGCCTACCTTTATCATTCCTTATTGATTTACTTGCCTTATTAACCCTCCTATCCCTACCAATTGAGATATGGAAAAATACGAACGAGAAGAACAACATCCGCTAGGTTTCCTCGAGATTCGAACCCAGGTTCTCCGCTTCCCAGCCAGTTACATTTTTTTAACCTCATTTTGTTCGTTATAGTTAGTTGTATTTGTTCGGGGCAGACGTCCCATGACACCCCTTGAAGTTCGCTGTAGATCCATCCACTCAGCCTTTTTTTTTTTAATTGTAGATGGGAACTAATCCTCTGACCGAACACGTTCAGCCATCGTGCCGATGTTACCTTGGCCGTTGTGCTATCGGCGCTCTCGGCGAAAAGCGTTTACCGTGCGGGCAGTTGTAAAAGTTTCTTTCCTCGATTTCTGGAAAAGTCTGCATTTGTGGACCACACACCTGACGACGAAAGATGCTCTATTTACAATTATCTATTGACCCCGCCAATTTGGAGTCGATTGCTCGTCATAATCTTTAGAGGTGATTTTCTCAAAAAAGGGTGTTGAGCCAAAATATCTAAGAGAACTTCGTTTTAAGTTGTATACAAGCCACCTGCCACGGTTGGCCGTGTCTGAGGCCTTCCCCTTATAAGATTCTAAAAAGCTTATGCGACAGAATTTGCTGCACTTCTAGCAACAGATTAATTATCGTAGATCGCTTGAGCAGCGAAGGGTACCTAGCGACTGGAAGAAAGCGCATTTCATTCCCGCCTTTAAAAAGGGACGTAGGACAGATGCCCTTAATTAGAGGTTTCTATCGCTGACACGTCAATATGTTGTAGGATTATGGAACATGTTTTACGCTGAAAAATTAAAGCCTTGTTGCAGAAAGAAAACATGCTCTATAAAAATCAACATGGATTGCACAAAAAGAGATCTTGCGAAACTCAGCTCGCTCTGTTCCTCCATGAGATCCACAACGCCGTAGACAATGACGCTCATGATGTTGCTGTGTTCCTTGGCTTCAGGAAGTCATTTGATACCGTCTTGCATTGCCTATTAACGAAAAATATACGAGCATCGGAGCAGAATTGCGATTGGATTCAAGACTTTCTTGCAGACAGAACTCAACACGTCGCTCTTAGCGGAACAAAACTGACACAATTAAAGGTAATTTCCAGAGTATCCCAACGAAGTGTAATAGGACCGTTACTGTTTACAGTGTATATAAATGAGCTAGTAGAAAGCATGGGCACACAGTTCGCTTGCAGACGCGGAAGTGTTAAGACGTGCTAAGCGGTCGCTCTTCCATGTGACGCTTGTGTTTACCTACTAGTGCACGCGCGTAACAGCTTTCGTTTGGTACGGTTTTCTGTTAGGCACATTAACACCTAACATTACTATCGGTGACGGCAAGCCCCGCCATGTATGGTGGGGTGTATGGAGAAGGGGGTGGTGACTTTGACGTCCCTGTGGGACAGCATCAACAACAACCACCTGCCCATCGGCTACATCCAGATGCAGCACCCTTAGCAGCTCCTCCAGGAACTACATTGGACAACACGACGGCTGTGATCAGCCACTCGTTAGCAGTTGTTCGGGGAGAATCTGGAATACAGCCGGCAGAAGAGCAAATGGATTTATCGGAACAGGATTCCTCCAGCTTCTCCGCTACGAGAAACAAGCGACAAAGTGAGGTCAGTCTGGATTTAAGAAATTCCAAAACCTTCATAGCAGACGCTAATCAACTCTTACCTGTAACTGACGTTTCAAATGTAGCAGACCCCCTGTAGCAACTGCTTCTGGGCTCACTCCTAACCAACATGCCCCCTCCTGTGGGACCTGCACCTACTCCGAGGCCTCTCAACTTTTACAAACGTACAGACAGGGGACCAGTCGTAGTTTACATGGAATGTTTGGACAAAAACTTAGGCCGCTTGCACCCTATGGCACTAGGGAAATTATTGCATATTTCCTTGCCAGAAGTGAAGAATTCTATACTTAACATCTCTTCAGCAGGAAAAGCAAAAGTTAAGGTGGAACTGAAAACCCCAGACAAGGCTAATTCCATAGTTACCAGTGAGGTATTAAAGTCAAAAATATAGAAGGTTACATTCCTTCCTTTGCTGTCCATAAGCTGGGAGTAATCAGGAAAGTAGACACCAACCTTGAAGAAGCGGAGATTTTGGAAGTCGTACAATCTCCCTTCCCTGTTGTAGGCGTTCGGAGGTTTACGAAGAGATATGATAAAGACCAAATCGTTAAATTGCAGACCTGTTTGTTAACTTTCGACTCTCAAACCTTACCGGAAGCCGTGTCTATTCACGGAACAAGGTGTCCCGTAGACCTGTATGTACCAACTGTCAGGCAGTGCTTTAGTTGTCTTCGTGACGGGCACATCAGCAAACAATGTCGATCTCAGATGAGATGCATTAAATGTAGTGGTCCACATAATGTTGAATCCTGTGTCTCACCTATCACTATTTGCGCTCATTGCGGGGGACAACACGCATCCACGGACCGTTCCTGCCCGGAATACCATATACGGCGACGAGCTCAAGAATTATCTACGTTCAACAACATTGACGTCAGGGATGCGCTGTCTATTGCTCGTATGCCAACCTATGCATCCGTCACCGGGTTTCAACAACATCATTTGCCGGCTCCGATCATTCCTGCTCCAACAAATTTGAGCTCTCCGGACTTTCAAAACCCACAACTCTTCCCGCCGCTGCCCGCCGCAAGTGTGCAGAGTCAACAACGCGGAAGTGGGGACGCAACTCAGTGTGCAACTGTGCCCCAGCAGACACACGTCGCTTACCGGCCTCCCCGGCGGCAGGCGCAAGTAAACAACCAAAGTAACGTTAGTGAGTGGTCTGGTACCGCAGCCTGTTATATCCCATGCAACATTCATTCACTCCTATCAGCCAAAATCCATACCAGCCTGCTGCTCACATATTAGCAACCCCACAAGCGCCGAATCAACGACAGCCTCAAGGTCATGCTGAACTTATAGATAAGATAATAAATGTGATTGATATTGTCATGCAAAACCTGAGACAAAATAGTGCTATGAACAATTCAGATATCCGGCACCTCGTTACTGGCATATTTCAATCTCTCTCTCCCTAAATTATGGCGGCTTTAAAAGTATTGCAGTGGAATGCGAGATCGGCTAATTCTAATACAGAAAGCTTGCAACGAGAACTGTTCGTCAGTCAGCCTGATATCGTTCTGTTATGTGAAACTTGGTTCAAATTCGAACGAACTGTTCGCTTTCAAAATTATTCTATAGTAAGGGAAGACCGTCTCGATGGGTGGGGCGGCGTAGCTATACTGGTAAAAGCTTCGCTGCCGCATCGACCACACCCGTTACACGTACCTGTCACCAACCGTGAATTAGTTGCTGTGGAGATACGAACTGCCCACAAAACCTTTACAGTTGTCTCGTTGTATAACGCTCCCCACCACAGTATCGTGGAAGATGACTGGGGACAATAAGTCAGCTTCGTCCTCCCTTTATCATAGCTGGAGACGTGAATGCCCACAATGTAGCGTGGGGAGGAGACGTGACAGACGGGAACGGCAGGACCTTGATAAGCGATATCGAAGATAATAACCTGGTGTTAACCATGGCTCTCCTACTATGATAACTTCACCTCTCCGTAGACCCTCCACAGTTGATGTAACTCTCTGCACCCCCTGCTTTACTGGAATACCTAATTGGTGCGTTAAAAAAGATTCAATGGGATCCGATCATTTCCCAATAGAGTTTCTCATTAACATCAATGTCGATACTCCGCATATCTGTTACTCTAATAGTACGTGGAAAATCAAGGAAGCCAATTGGGCCTCTTATAAGGAAACGGTTCGGCGGGCACTCGCAAATACGAGACGTGACTTACGGAACGAAGATGCATACCCAGTTTTACTCAATGCTATGAACGTCGCAGCTGGCATCAGCATCCCTAAGAAAAAAGAGTTTACAGTAATGAAGCACCGTTCTCCTCCTTGGTGGAATTCTGAATGCTCTCGGGAAGTTGCGAAGCGACGACTCGCCTTGAAAACCTATCATCAGAATCCTTCGTTGGACAACTTCTTGGCTGTGCAAAAAGTGAATGCGCGAGTTAACAAATTCCTGAAGAAAACCAAGAAGGACAGTTGGAAACAATTTTCCCTGTCCCTAAATAATGAAACCAGTATGGCAGGCATCTGGCATAAAATAAAAGCTTTTAGAACAAGAAGACTGTCTTCCTCCCCTCCTGCTACCACGGCCTGGTTAGAGGAATTCATAGATACAATCGCTCCTCCCACGGTGCCGTTTTTAAACCATCGGTTCCCTGCTGAAGAAGACCGCTATCATGTTCTCCTTCGTCCTTTCTCTAAAGAAGAACTCAACGAAGCTATTAAAGTATCGAGCGACAGTTGCCCTGGCATTGATCATATACACTACTCTATGCTTGCACACCTGCCTATAGAAGCGAAAGACTTTCTCTTGAACATTTTTAATCAGTACTGGATGAAGAAAGATCTCATATCAACATGGAAGACGCAAGTAATAATTCCAATTCTCAAAAGTGGTAAAGATCCAAATGTCGGTACTAATTATAGACCTATTGCCTTGTCGTCGTGTGTTGCAAAAACACTGGAACGAATGGTAAAAAGGAGACTAGAATGGTGGCTTGAAAAAAGTAATTTGTTGCCTCGGAGTCAATACGGCTTCAGAAAAGGCAAAGGGACCATGGATAACCTATTTTTGCTTAATATGGATATCACGTCAGCCTTTCAAACGAAAGAGACAGTAGTGGCAGCTTCTCTTGACGTTAAGGGTGCATATGATCACGTACAAATACCGATGCTCTTGGACAGGCTGGCAGGATTCGGAATTCCTTCACGGATGATCTACGGTATCAGTACCCTGATTACTCAAAGAACGTATCTACCTGTTTTTGAATATGATCTTCAAACGCTCTGCTCTCAGATCCCAGTCCATTATTTAAGTACGACCTGGCTGGACAGTACTAATGTCAACGTTGGCTTCAGTCGTCTCGTTCAAGCACAATGGCCGGGTTTTCTCTGTGTATATACCGATGGCTCCAAAATTCCGCAAGAAGAGTGTACAGGATGCGCTTTTTTCTGCCCTCAGATCCAGATCCGCAAAACCTTCAAACTGCCTACGAGCACTTCTGTTTTTACGGCGGAGACAGTGACAGTTTTGGAAGCACTTAAGTTTGTCTCTAGCACTTTCTTCCCCAAGATATTGATAGTATCTGACTCGCAAAGCGTTCTTAAAAACATTCAGTACAGTCGATGGAACAAAACAACCAACAGTTATATCTTGGATGTGATATCTGAATATATTCGCAGCACACGCACGGGCCGGACGATCCATTTGTTGCGGGTACCTTCCCACTCTGGTATCCTCTATATTGATGAAGTTGATGCATTAGCCAAACAAGCGGCAACCTTAGGCACCGTCCTGGATCTGCACCTTCCTTATACAGACTACTTACGTGAAGTCAAGGATCACGCAAGACAACAATGGCAGGAAATGTGGAACGTTTCTCAACAGACAAAAGGCGGTTATTACGCAGTGCTACAACCTCGGATTCCTTCACAGCCGTGGTTCATGAGGACGCATCTGGACCGATCCACGATTTCTACGATCATAAGACTCCGCTTCAATCATGCCTCTTTCCCACAACATCTACATCGGATCAACGTTTACAGTTCACCAGCATGTGAGTGTGATCCTGAGTCGGAAGCTGGTGCCAACCACATCTTATTTATGTGCCCCAAATTTGACCGTGAACGGTTGGTCTTTCTGAAGACATTACTGAGTATGGGCTACCATCTTCCTCAATCAGCTTCTTCTCTTTTGTGTACTGAAGACGTTCGTCTATATAAAGTGATAGTTAACTTCATCAAGAGTTCTGGTTACAATCTGTAGGTTTTAATGGTGTACGTAAATTATAAATAAGTCTTGCTGATGAAGGTATTTCAGAATTGGTGTGAATTGTAAGCCAAGACACTTTTAATTATTTTCCAATTCAATTCAATTTTTAAAACATTATGTACAAAACTGTAACAGTTAAGCTGTTTATTCTTGTAAATATGCATTTCTGTATTTGTTTATTCAATTATGTGTACATTGTCACTATGTGTTGCCGATGGCTAAATTGAGTACACACTCAAAGGCCAAATTAAAAAAAAAAAATGCATGGGCAGCTCTTTAAGACTGTTCGCAGATGATGGAGTTGTCTATAAGAACGTAGCAAAGCCAGAAAACAGCATCGATTTGCAAAATGACCTTCAAAGGATTGATTAATGGTGCAGGCTATGGCAGTTGATCCTGACCGTAAATATAAATGTAACATATTGCGCCTAAATAGGAAAAGAAAGTAGCTATTGTATAACTACACTGTTCATGAAAAACTGCAGGAAAGAGTATATACCGTAAAATACCTTGAAGTAACTGTCCGTAGCGACCTTAAGTGGTATGACCACATAAAACAAATAGTGGGAGGAGCAGATGCCAGACTCAGGTTGATAGGAAGAATTTCAAGGAAATGTAACTCATCCATGACGGAAGTTCGAGCTATTCTTGAGTAGTGTTCGCCCATTTGGGATCCTTACCAGACAGTACTGACAGAAGACAGAGAGAAGATCGAACCAAGAGCGGCGAAGAGGATCAGTTATTTGTACAAAAAGTACCCTCCGCCACACACCGCGAGTTGGGATGCGGAGTGTATATGTAGACGTAGATACCGAAGCATATTCACCACCGAGGTGATGCATACAAAGTGACTGTACACAGCCATTAACTGGATATCGAGCGCCCACTTGAATTAACTGCTGTACTACTTCCTTAACCGTTTAACCACCTCATTAATATGATAATCTACTGGATGAAGTGTCGTTTATTTATTAGATCTGGTCTTTTCATCGTCAAAAGATAAAATTCGAATCAGAAGATGTTGCAGTTTACGGTGTCCCCTTACTTTACTTGATGTTATCTTTACACTGAGGAGATAAAAGTCATGGGATACCTGCTAATATCGTATCGTAACTGCTTTTACCCAGCGAAGTGCAGCAGTTCGGCCAGGCATGAACTCGACAAGTCGTTTAAAAGTCCCCTGCATGAATACTAAGCCAGGCTGCCTCTAAAGGTGTCCATAATTGCGAAAGTGTTTCCGGAGCAGGTTTTTGTGCACGAACTGATTTCTCCATTTTGTCCTATAAATATTCGATGGGATTCATGTCGGACGATCTGGGTGGCCAAATCATTAGCTTCATGTGTACAAAACGTTCTTCAAACCAGTGGTAAACAATTGATGCCCGGTGACATGGCGCATTGTTATCCGTAAAAATTACGTCGTTGCTTGGGAACATGAAGTCCATAAATGGCTGCAAATGGTCTTCACGTAGTCGAGCATAACCATTTCCAGCCAATTATGGGTTAAGTTGGACCAGAGGACCCAGTCCGTTCCATGTAAACACAACCGACACTATTATGGAGACACCGTCAGCTTGCAGAGCGTGTTGTTGACAACTTGGATCCATGACCTCGTGGGTCTGCGCCACACTCGAATACTACCATCAGCTCTTACCAACTGAAGTCGGGACTGATCTGACCAGGCCACGGCTTTCCGGTCGTGTGGGGTCCAATCGATATAATCACGATCCCGGGAGAGACGCTGCAGGCGATGTCGTGCTGTCAGCAGAGGCACTCGCGTCGGTCGCCTGCTGCCATAGAGCACCAACTCCAAATTCCGCCGCATTGTCCTAACGAATAGGTCGGTTGTACGTCCCACATTGATTTCTGTGGTTATTTCACGCAGTATTGCTTGTTAGCACTGACATCTACGCAAAAGTCGCAACTCTCGATCGTTAAGTGAAGGCGGTCGGCCACCGCGTTGTCTGTGCTGAGAGATAATGCCTGAAACGTGGTATTCTCGCACACTCTTGACACTGTCGATCTCGGAATATTGAAATCCCTAACGATTTCCGCAATGGTATGTATCATGCGTCTAGCTCCACCTACCATTCCACGTGGAAAGTCTGTTAATCCCCGTCTTGCGGCCATAATCATGTGGAAAACTTTTTAACATGAATCACCTGAGTAAAAATGACAGCTCCTCCAATACACTGACGTTTTACACCTTGCATACGCGATACTACCGCCATCTGTATATGTGCGTGTCGCTATCCCATGACTTTTGTCGTCTCAGTGCATATTGTCGACGACGTCCCGTGTGTGATTTGCTTCCTCTTACTAATCCAGTCTGGTCTTCATGACGTAACATCATTTTAGAAATGCCTTAGTGTGTGAGACCTTGATCACACTGCTTCCGCAGTGGTACTATTGAATTTTTCTTGTAATACTGTGCAGAATCCATTCCCCCACCATGTTCCATCAAACCTATCAACACGTGCCTTAAGCAATTCCAGAAAAAATAATGCAGATGTTTTCGGGAAAAAGAAATCTGTTCAAAAATTACTGCTGTCTTCTCCCTCAGTTTATTAATTAATTAATTACTCGTGACCCTTGTATGCCTTGAGATAACCTTCTATTCAGGAAACTAGCCTTACCTCCAGCTGGAACAATAATTGCTAACACAGTCTGCGTGATCCAGACTCTGCACTGTAGATTCGCTGTCCGACGAAATTACCTCACGTACGGCAACCGAAACTTCTCTCAGAGCCGATCAAGTTCCGCTCCCTACTGTATTCCCTTAGCGGCATGTCGGTCAACAGTCTCTATTTGATGCTTGGAACGGGGCCGGAGAGCCTCTGCTGCCAGAGGCACTAGACTTGACCACTGGTCCAGAGGATTCACATCGCTTGCTGTCTCCACTTAACCGTTCACTGGTTGCAGTTCAACGCCCATCGACGTCTCAAGAGAAAAGTCTCGAGAGGGTAATTAATAGTTTGTGAATAAAGTCACTTGAACCTCTGTGAAGACCACACAGTTTATTGTTGTTTCAACAAACTTGGTCAGATCGAGTCTCATGACCATAGACTTCTACGTCCTTTCTAAGCAATATGACAAAACGTTTCTGGTGTCTACAAGTAAAGCGCTCGTTTTCTGAAATCTCGCTTGATTGCCTTAAGTGTTCTTCTTCACATTCGCTGTTCGGGCGAGAAATCGAAACAACTTCCCTCTCGCTCTTCTCACCGAAGTAATTTTTTCCGCAGACACTCTGTACGACACTCTCGCCTTCAATATAACAATACTCCTTAATCTGATTTTGTCCATTATAAATCTTTTTTTAAGACTGCGACTGTGGAAACAATGGATTTGTTTATAAATAACTTTTCTATTACCAGTCATGATTTTCTTTTATTCATATTTTACATGACACGTTTCGGGAAATGATTCCCATTTTCAAGTGTGCATTTCTTTATACTCTGCCATTTTTACGTAATGTTTGTGTGAGGTTCTGCTTTGTTTTGTTCACTTCACTGGAATATATATGTAGATAGTGACTAAATTTGGAAGAGCTGTAACTACATATGAAAATCGATAACTAGCTAACTGTGCTTCATTGTGGTTTCGTCGTTATAGTATTGTGGACGATTTGGAACCTTTTCACAGCCAGCTAGACTCATCTTAGGCAAATCAAAAATCTCCTAATGATAGCCCAACTAGAGAAGATGCTTAGCAATACAAGATCCAACAGAAGTCGAAGTTATCGAGTGGCATGTTTTCGGCGGCCACGTATCACACCAAACTTCATAAATGGAAACTCTCGCTATGATTAAAAATATAGCCTATCGCATATACAGTAATGCATACAATCTGTAGCGTTGTCCTCGCCTCCAAAAATGACGCCCTGTACCATCAAGCACTGTCAACCGTCAAGAAGGTCTCTGTGTACTAATGTTTCAGTCTATTTGACAGGCAATCCAGGGACAAGGCGTCATACCCAGTTGTAGTGCACGTGACTTTGAGCATGATCTCCTCGGATGAATACTTTCTTTACGTGTATACGGGTCTACTTAAGGGACGACTCTCACTAGCTGTCGATACCTTGGTCTTTGCGTGAGGTGAGTTGAGGTTCCTTCGCGGTTGTAACTGATCAGTTGTTGCAGACACAGTGTTGCGAAAGCAGACAGCAGCGAACACAGTGCAGTACGGCGGTTACGTTCGCAACGCTATTGCTCAGGTGCGAACCAGTCATTAATTCAAGCTGCCTGTTGTATGATATCAACCCTTCATTTCTAGCCGTGACTCGTATTTTGCTAGTACCTATTTTCCATCCTTACAAAGGAAAATTTAAACGGTGGTATGGTATGTGCAAAACGGCGTTCTTTTACGTGACAGTTTTTAATTGAAGGTAGCTTAGCCATCCCATATTACAGTTAACTAATTTTCCGATTGTTTATGGTAGTTTTGATACTGTGATGGTGCGACCTAACATTTCCATTTCCATAAGAAACAACTTTGCTGTTTAAAGGATATTTGCTGACCACGTTTCTGTTCCATTTATTTGTTTCAGACTGCCGAACTTTGCACCTCTGACATCAACTTTATGCATAGTATGTAACCAGGAATGTCGTGTATTCTAATCTTTAGCATCTTTGGCCACTTATCCAAAGACCCCAAGTTCGATACTTTAATTGGTTGTAAGTTCCTATGGGGCCAAACTGCTTAGGTCAACGGTCCCAAAGCTTACACACTACTTAATCTAACTTAAACTAACTTACGCTAAGGACAACACACACACACACACACACACACACACACACACACCCATGCTCGAGGAAGGACTCGAACCTCCGACGGAGGGAGCCGCGCGAACCGTGGAAGGCCCTCTCGACCGCGCGGCTACTCCGCGCGGCAGTTCGATACTACCAAACTATAATACTGAAAACGTTCTGGGATAACTGAGTTGACAACGAAAGGAGTAGTAGAGCAGAAGAATTATAGAGAGATCAAAGATGGAAAGAATATAAAATTATCGAGATTATTGACGGTAATAAGTACTGAAAGATAAAAAGACTGGAAGCGGGGAGAATGATCCCAAACCTGACGAAAGACTCATAAGACTTATGATGAATACCTCCTGTTATTTATACACGACATCACCGTGCAGAATGCCTGCCATAATCCATTTCTGTGTATTATACGACGTATACACCAGAACCACTGTGCTCTCTTGAAGACTGCACTCGAAGAGTGAGCTTTCTCTTTTCTATACTTATCTGTTGATTCAAATATTCTCCCAGTCACTCATGCACCCATTTAGCTTCCTGGTATGGTCTGAGCAGCTTTCATTCTTCTGCTAGACAATAGCATCATGCACCGCGTTCTACGTCACCTTTGCAAAGTTTAATTTAGCTTAAAATGACAAACGAAAAAGTCTGTATTTGTGCACTAAATATCAAATCAGAGAATGTAAAATAGCAAAGGAATTTTAGTATTTTGTTCCAATGGAAAAGAGTATTGTCAACTAAGCATTGATTCGTGAAGATCAAGAGTTTGTATGTCAGAAGACAGCCATATTAAATGACAATTCTTTAATTTCTAATTGCAATTAAACTGTCTAGCTTGTTTCGGTTTGTCTACTAGACGCACAGGTATTTTTTTTTCTCCGCCCGTTGAACGTACAGTACATGTAACGCGAATGTAGACACGATTATAAACTTATCTTCGAAGATCCTTTATTTATCACGGATAACAAAACAAAATGGATATCATTTCTCAAATTTGTATTGCGTCGCTTTTTTTCTGATTGTTTGTGAACCCATATTGCTTCTTAAAATGAGAGGTATACCAGGATCAGAATTGGTACATTCGAGCTACAAATAGTGTCTTATCTTTTGTCTCGTATTCGCATAAATGTCACTTATTGCACAATTCTGTGTCAAATACTACTCAAAATAAAATTATTTTCACGGTTCAATTCACTTACCACGTACAAATGCGATTTAAACGACCATTTTATATGTTGAATTAGAGTACATCCAACCGTACGCCTTTCCATACTTGTGAAGCGCTCCTACATTGTTCCGTTGCGTTTTAATCATGGGCAGTCAGGCTTATATTACCAGCATGCGCTTAGCTGCTGCGCAGGCCGCAGTGCCCCTGTAACCCGCACGGGCAGTTGCCAATAAACAGAAGTGCTGGCCAAGTTCCTATCTGATGCCTTCTCTCCCGCCGGCTGAACACCGTCTGGAAGCGGTGACTTCTTCATTCATCTTTAGACTGGGTGACTCACCGTTTCCGTCTTCCTCCTTTGCCTGCCCATCTAGTAGATGTTTGTGACGCCTTTCATCTTCATATTCAACTCACACAACCTGTGTTGTGGAAGGCACGACAGCTGCAATTTGAGTAGTTTTTGACACTGTAAGTAAGTGACTGTCTTAGTAAATAAGCTAGAGCAGCGCCAAAGTAAAAGTGTCAAACGCGTGGTTTTGTAAGTTTGAAGAAGCGTGAAGATCATAAAGAGCAAACAGATATGAAGGCTACACGTGAATTAGGATGGACAGTCTTGCCTTTAAAGACGAAAGCAAGCTCTCAGTCCCCGCGATGTGCTGTTTGATGTTCATTAACCAACTTCCCGTGGGAAGAATATTGCAGTTGTACATTTGCAAAAACCTTAAGTCAGGAAACAAGAGACTTATTACCCAATGTATCCAGTTCAGTAAATAGAACAGTGCAAATTCCATAAGGTATGTGTGTTTTCACATACTACATAATTGTGCATTTTAACGGATGTCTAAGTAACATCAACTTTGAGATCGTTGCTAAGCAAACGAGGTAGTAACAAATGGCTCTGAGCACTATGGGAGAGGTAGTAACAACATGGGTTATAAAATACCAGCCAAAGGCTCCCAACATTTGGCACATTTTACTCAGTGATGTTGCATCCGACCCACCATTACGAATTTTTGTTTCTAATCTGAAACACGAGGAGCTAGCTAGGTATCAGTACTGTTCGCGAAGGGTGAGCCTCTCTTGTCCGGGTAAGTGTACTAAATGGGAGGTGAGGCAGATACTGCGCAGAGGCTGCCCGCTGAGGTTTGCACCAGCCTCACGATTCGGGCCGCGACGTCGAGATCCTTGTTGTGACACACAGCGGTCCACTCTCGAGCCACACGTTGATGTGATCAGAGCGGATGAGCTAACGGGTGTAGAGCATAGGCGTTGCAGCTAGGGTGTCGACTTAATTATCATTTCATTCTAGAGAAGCTGCACGGTCATCAATGGTATCTGTTCTTTCGGGAACAGATCCTACCTTCATAATTATATAGTTAAAATATGGCTACCCGGCCATTGGCCTTCTTGTGCGAACGCACACGCTATGCCCCAAATCGTACGGGACTTGGTAGATTAATCTGCCACGAGTAATGAGTGTGATGGGTAAACATCTATTAGGCGCACTACGAATGTAGTGGTGTGGACATGTTGAGAATGTGGGTCTCACGGGGAGCGTGCAAGGGATAAGTCCCTGAAGGCGCACTATGCTCTGTGCCCTTGGTGGCTCAGATGGATGCTGGCACGGTAGCTCAGCGTGTTCGGTCAGAGAACTGGTTGGCCTCTGTAATAAAAAACTGAGTGGAAGGATCAACATACGAACTTGACCGGATGTCATATGACGTCCGCAACGACCAAACACGACGATCTAAAACGAGCAAAATGCAAAAAAAAAAAAAGAAAGTATGGAGCGTCTGCCATGTAAGCAGGAGATCCCGCCCGGGTTCGAGTCCCGGTCGAGGCGCACATTTTCAACATGGCCCCAATGATGTATATCAACGCCAGTTTGCAGCTAGGGTGTCGATTTAAATATCATTTCATTCTAGAGAAGCTGCACGGTCATCAGTGGTATCTGTTATTTCGGAAACAGATACTACCTTCATATACAATAATTCTGTTATTCCACTCTCGAACAGCGTGCGGAAGTATCTTTCCGTGCGATCTCTGATTTCCCTTATTTTATTATGATTGTTCTCCCTAGGTAGGTCGACGTCAAAAATGTTTTCGCATTCGGAGGAGCAAGTTGGTGATTGAAATTTCGTGAGATAATTCCGCCGCAACGAGAAACGCTTTTGTTTTAATGATATACACCGAAAATCTTGTATTATATCAATGACACACTCTCCTCAATTTTGCAATACCACAAAACGAGCTGCCCTTCTCCGAACTTTTTCGATGTACTCCGTCAATCCTATCTGGTAAGGATCCTACAACGCACAGAAGTACTCCAAAACAGGACGAACGAGCGTAGTGTAGGCAGTCCCTTTAGTAGGTCTGTTGCATCTTCGAAGTGTTTTGACAATAAAACACAGTTCTTTGCCCGCCTTCAGCACAACATTTTTTGTGCGGTCTTTCCAGTTTAAGTTATTCGTCGTTGTAATTCCTAGGTATTTAGTTGAATTTGCGGCCATTAGATTTGATTGATTTATCGTGTAACCGAAGTTCAAGGGATTCCTTTTAGCACTCGTGAGGATGACCTCACACTTTCCATTATTTAGGGTCACTTCTTAAACGTCGGTCTCATCTAACAAAAGCACGCACCTGTTCGACGTTTCCATCGGTTTTCGAAGTTGAGCGAAGTTCATCTTCACCATGTTCTGGACCTTCCAAAAATGATTTGTGCCAGGAAAAACTTGTGCTCGTGGTAAGCAATGTACCCTATAGTCATGTTTCAAATTTTTGAAGGGCACACTCGCGGATTCCCCAAGTTTAAAACAAATCTTTATGGCAAAACGTTGCTCTAAATTCCGCTGTTCCATTTTCGTAACACATAACAAAAACACAACTTCATTGATGACGCTCTAAAAAATCACGTGATGGCTGTAAGGAGCTGAAACGCGGACTAAGCATCTGGAAGGGATGAATACACCGTTCTACACGAATAGACCAACACAGCGTTGCCAAATCTCTCGCAGTGTTATCAGTCTCATTACAGTGACACACCTCGTATAATCTATCGTAGATCCCTCAGACAATAAACCGTGCCCAGCGGATGGCAGAAAGTACAGGTCACACTCGTATACAAGATCGGTAGCAGAAGTGATTCACTGAACTACCATCCAGTATGAGTTCAAACATAGAGAGGTATTGCGAACAGAATGAACTACTCAATGCTAATCGCACGGTTTTCGAAAACATCGATCGTGTGAAACCCAACCCGTTCTTTTCTCACATGACGTAAACCAACTGAAAGCCATGGATCAAGGCAGTCATGTAGATGCAGTATTTCTCAATTTCCGAAATGCACATGACTCAGTACCATACCTACGCTTATTATCAAAAGTACGATCGTAAGGAGTAGCCAGCGAAAGGTGTGATTGGAATCAGGACTTTTTTTGTTTTTTAGGGAGGATGCAGCGTCTTGTATTGGATGGAGAGTCATCGTCAGATGTAGAAGTAACTTTAGATGCGGCCCAGGGAAGTGTGTTGGGAACCTTGCTGTTCATCTGTTCATGTTGTATATTAATGACATTGCTAACAATAGTAACCTAATACGTTCGCAAATGATGTAGTTACCAATTATGAAGTACTGTCCGAAAGAAAAACTGCCCAAGTGTTCAGCCGGATCTTGATAAGATGTCAAAGTGGTGGCAACTTGTTCAGAAATGTGAAATTGTTCACTTCACAAAACGAGAAAACGTAGTGTCCTGTAACTACAGTATCAGCGAGTCACAACAGGAATTGGCCAACGGATACAAATACCTGGGTGTGAGAACCTGCGTGTATGTGGGAGAGAACGATCAGATGCACACAGTCATAGGTAAAGCAGGCTGTAGATTTCAATTCATTTGAGAATATTACAGAAATGCAATCAGTCTGGAAATGAAATCTCTTATAAATAGTGTGACCCATCCTAGATTATTGCTCAGTTGCGTTGAACCTCTTCCAGATACGACTAACATGGGTTACTGAATGTAGCCTATACAGGGAAGGAATCATAAATTGTCATAAGTTCGTTTGGTCCTTGTGAGAGTGCCCCGTAGATGCCGAATGATCTGTGCTTGCAGATGCTTGAAGATGGACACAAATTATACCGAGGGAGCGTACTTATCAAAATTTCAAGAACCAGCTTTAAACGAGGAATAGGAACATGCAACAACTTCCCCCTCATATCGCTTTCGTATAGATCGTGAAGGTAATATTACATTAATTAGAGCGCGCACACAGGCATTTAAAGAAAAAGACTGTCATTCTTCTCGCGCTCCGTATCGGAATAGAAAGGAAGAAGCCCCAGCAACTGGTGCTGTGGAAAGTATCCTCTCCCATGCTCCTCACAGTATTCTACATTGTATGTATGTGTCCGAGAAAATGTGGCCCTACTTAGTACACTGACGACATAACTCACCACTTGTTCTAGATCTGCAGCACATGGGAATCTAAAATTAAGAGAAGCTTCTTAGTAACTAGCAAAAAATTCAAGTGGCCGTTGAGAAGTTTAGGAGTTCCCAAATGAAACGTGAACAAAACCCAAAGATATTTTGCAGCCCGGCAAGAAGTGGATGATCCCCAGAGCTCTTTACAGATAAAGCATTGAGTTGGAAGGTGAACGGTGCACCTGGAGAACTGGCTTTTACCAGTCATCACTGGCTTCTGAAAACAAAGTGAACTGAAAGTCACAGTTCACCAGCACTGCTGTAACTCGTGCCCCTCAAGAGCCAGGATGAATAGTCACCGGCGATAAGGAATTGTCGGCTGTATAATTATACCCCTGATAGTCTTGTACATGTAGTTCGTCGATGAGAGCGGAATTCACTGTGACTGAGACACCAAACCAATCGTACTGGTTAAACTATTGATTCTGCAGAAAAGTAGGGGAAAAAGCTCAGTTGTTGTCATAAATGCTACTAAACTTCTTACTGTGTTTTTTCTATAATACTTCAGCTAGAAAATGCCAGATACAGCGTCACCTAGTGAAGAGCAGTGAATCAAATGTGTCTACACTGCTGATAAATTCTGTGTTTTAATCATCGGTTACATACAATCTTCTAGATTCCAGAACGTTCCCCAGTTTGTTGAATCAAATGGTGGGAATTGAAAGTAATCCACACGTTTTTAAGGGTAGACGAACTCTAGCTTCCACATGTAAATACGCTCTAAGGACACGCCCCCCCCCCACCAAAAAAAAAGAAAAAGAAAAAAAAGCACCATAAAGGAATAATCGGTAAGGGACGGATATCTGTAGATATGAACATGTGCAGACAAACAGATGATTGCAATTTCAGAAACATTGGATGATTTGTTCAACAGAAAGAGCTTCACAAATTGACCATGTCAATAACGCGTTGGCCGACCTTTGGGCCTTATGCAAGCAGTTATTGATTGACGGAGTCGTTGGATGTCTTTCTGAAGGATATCATGCGCAATCCTGTCCAATTGTCACATTAGGTCATCAAAATCCCGAGCTGGTTGAAGTGCCGTGCCCACAGTGCTCCTAACTCTCTCATCTGTGGAGAGATCAGGTGACGTTGCTGGCCAACACAGGGTTTGTGAAGCATAAAGACCAACAGTAGAAACTCTCGGGCATTATCTTGCTGAAATATAAGCCCAGGATGGATTGACATGAAGGGCAATAAAATGGGGGATAGAATATCATCGACGTCCCGCTGTGCTGTAAGAGTGCCGTAGATGACAAGAGTAGGGGTCCTGCTATAAAAAGAAAAGGCAGCCCAGACCATGACTCCTCGTTGTCGGGCTTTATGGCGAGCGACAGTCAGGTTGATACAGCACTACTGTCTGGAGCTTCCCTAGGCACGTCTTCGCTAGTCATCGAGGCTCAGTTATAAGCGAGACTTGTCAGTGAAGGCAATTCTACTACATTCATTGAGATTCCAAGTCGAACGTGACGAACAGCTAGCAAATGGGCGTGTTGGTGTACAGAGGCGAGTGGTATTCAGCGCAAGGGGCGCCGTGGGCTCGGCCCCCTTTCTGCGAGCCGCCTATTAATAGTCCTTCCGATCACTGAAACACCAGTTGCACGGCGGATCTATCGATGATGGTGGTGGTGATGATGATGAATCCGGGGCTTTGAGTGCGTCTCTAACGATTGCTCGATCCTCATGTTCTGTTGTGCCTCTGGGTCGACCGCTTCCTGCCTGACACGTTGTTCGGCAGTGGTTCACCCATTCCAGCTTACATCGACGAACAGTGGCTTCGCTCCTATAAATGGCGAACGAGTGTGCGGATTACTCCAACCGGCTTCTTTGGGCCCAGCCACACGCCCTCTCTCAAATGCTGACATCTTCGTACATTGTTCACGAGCCTGTCTGCGTGGTATAGTTACCGTCCAACTGAGTACACGTAAATAATTCGCAAAGACATTATGCCCTAGTATCGACATGTCCCTTGTTTACTATCCTTGCCAACTGCTTCGTGAAACTGCGCCGCAGCATCCCACTTTCATCCATCGGCCGCCAGAGTTTACAATTTTGCATTGTTCATCGATAACTGTATATTGGCTTGTGCCCAATTTGCGTAACTCCTTCGTGGCGCGTCGGTTTTTTTTTTCTTAGAACATATCTAGAAGTATAGATGTATTAAGAACAACAGGGTTAGGACATTACATGGATTAGAGTGCTCTTGCTATATTTGCATTTATTGAAAATGGCTTACTGGCTAATGATTTCCTTACATTGACAATGTTTGATATATAATATTTGTTGCGCTTAATCTACCGTGAAAGAAAACTAAACATTACCAAAGTTTTTGGTATTTTTCATTAATGGCAAATCTTTTATCTTATATATTCATACAATAGCATAACGTATTTGTGTTTGCGGAATTATGTATAGGATTTTTCGCATTCTTGGATGCATTTACATATTCTGCACTATTAGAACGGAGTTCATGAGGTATGTTTGTCACAGCACGAGCGTTATATGGGACACCAGACGTAGCAAATTGTTTCATCAGTCACTGGGAGGTAGTGTTCATAGTTATTATATTGCATCTCCTACATATTTCGGAAGTAAGTCTTTTGTAGCTTGTCTGTGTACAGCTACATACAGTTCCTATTTTTATAAACACATATCGAAGTTACTATTTTTATAGACAAATATCAAAATTGCAATTTTTAAGGATACACATCTATAAGAGAGAAAGTAGCTTTAGTTGATAACAAACCCTCATGACGTACGAAGTGCCCCATGGAAGTAAGTAAATTTCAGATTGATGTTCCGTGTAATTTCATAAATCGACGTTATATGTCCGGGAAAGCTCTGAGGATAAACAGTATAACTGATGTAATTTCTTTCCGCGTAAGTACTCAGTGTAAAACGGTATGGCACTTTCGAAGAATAAATACATTTATATTCACATTTAGTTTCGTCAACACTGAAAGAAGACCAGTTCGAAGTTTATACGTTCTTTGTTTACATTTTGGCTGTGTCAGTAACGGCAGAACATTTGTCATGTAAGTGAAGCTTTCATGGAATAGCCGTGTGTTTGCTCGCAGCAACTCTTTTAATTAAGGTTGGCAATGACTTCCAGTACTGTTCTGAAGGAGTAACGAAACTGGCATCACGAGGGTGGTGAATTTCGGAGTTTCATTATGGTTCTGGAGAAGTAACGAAACTGGCATCACGAAATTGATGAGTTTCACTTATGAATGTCTGTGTTGTACTTGCAAAATGCCTTGAAGAAAAAAGACGACTTAAGTAAGCAGTAGTATATTCACGGCATCAGAGGCTATTGTATTGTGACCATCAGATCTTGAGCGGCACTCCAGGTGTCACCCGCGGCGTTTAGGTTGAGCATCGCTTCAGGATGTCCTGGTGGCGTTAGTCCTGGGGATGATGTCGCGGTGAGCGACCCAGTGGGGCCAGGTCTGGATCTCCTGGTACAGGCGGTCGCCGGGGCACTCCGTGTCCCTCACTTGACGGTGACCGACCAGCTTGTACGTCTCGCTTATGGAGCCTCTGGCGACTCCACAGCGGATCAAGGACCAGGCCAGCTCCAGCATATCGTGCGTGGGCAGCTCAGCTGCAACGGTCAAGAAAATAGCTAATCAGTTGAAATCGAAACACCGTATGCATTAATTTTATGCTACACTGCCTTTGTCTCCTCCCTGCAGTATCTTTTCCCTTCCCTCTCCCCCCCCCCCCCCCCCCCCGGTCCGTTCACTACTAACCACTACTATCCAATCCAAACACTTTCTGTCTCCTATCCAACCATCTCCACCAAAGACAGATACTGATTTTACAAGACCCGCCACCCTTGCACAGTCTGCCCCGCAGTATTTCGTCCAGTGCTTACCGAGTGGAGCAGTATTAAGTGAAGGATTCAACCGAGCTCCACCCAGCACACACGGCCGCACATACAAGAGCGGTGCATAGGGAGAAGTGGCACGTACAGGGAGGCCGACAAAATTACAGAGACTATTCAGAGATAACTTCATAGTATTCTGATATAAGGGATACGCGGTCTCCGTTGACGCGTTTCAGAGTAGCTGTATTTCATTCGGTGTCTTATCCCCGTTAGTCTTTGCATATGAAACGAGCAAATGTCGCTGGTATGAGCTGCATGTCTTGCAGGGAAACAAACTTACTCCGTTCACCCACTCAACTTGCTGTTGACAACAGTAATGCCACTTTACTCATTGTCCACACGCATTTAGTGTGCTCCGTCCTGTCTCGGGTTTCTGTTTTTCCGACAGCATCCATTGATCGTTAACAGTGATACGCAGCAGTACGGACAGATTAACTGGCGGAGAGTTGGCCGATATCCACCCCCTGCGTGGGTCCACTTACGGCAGCGGAAGGGCGTCACTGCAACGCTGTGCTGAGCTGTTCCCGGTACCTCTGTGCTATTGCCTCCGTTACGTTAGTGTGTGGCGTACGTCTTAGAGATTGCGTATTATATAGACTATTTTATTTTTGTGGAGGTGTTTCCATAGAAACAAAGGTATTGGGGTAACAAACCGAAGGAGTCACATTTCCACTATTTAGTCTGTAACGAGCCACTGGAGACCGCGTGTCCGTTATATGAGAATACTCAGAAAATATCCCTCAACTACAGCCGAAAATTTTGACGGAATTCGGGTCACGAGCGCAGGAGAGGCGCTGCAGGCGATGTCGTGCTTTTAGCAAAGGCACTCGCGTCGGTCGTCCGCTGCCACAGCCCATTAGGGCCAGATTTCGCCGCACTGTCCTAACGGATACGCTCGTCGTAGTCACACGTCGATTTCTGCTGCTACTTCACGCAGTGTTGCTTGTCTGTTAGCGCCGACAGCTCTACACAATCGCCGCTGCTCTCGGTCGTTAAGTGAAGGCCGTCAGCCACTGCGTTGTGCGTAGTGAGAGGTAATGCCTGAAATTTTGTATTCTCGGGACACTCTTGACACTGTGGATCTCGGAATATTGAATTGGCTAACGATCTCGGAATATTGAATTGGCTAATGATATCCGAAACGGAATGTCCCGTGCACCTACCTCCAACTACCATTCCGCTTTCAAGTCTGTTAACTCCCGTCGTGCGGCCATAATCACGTCGGAAACCTGTCCACATGGACGACTACACGGCTACAAGTGACAGCTCTGCCAATGCACTGCCCTTTCATACCTAGTGTACGCGATACTGCCGTCATTTGTACATGTGCATATCGCTATGATATGACTTTTGTACCTAGGTAGATATCAGCGAAATAAAACGCAGTAACCAAACAGTTCCATCGAAGTGTCTACTGTTGAAGGCTTCTGTTGGCAGCAACCAGACAGATAACACTACCGGTCTGCAGTCTTCAGATTCAGCAGTGGGGAGTACCGACACCAAGCTACCACAGTGCGGACACTAACGAAGCGGTCGGCCCAACTGTAGACAGTAGAAAACTTAGACCACTCGCCTGACGCGCGGGAGGGGGGGGGGGGGGGGAGAATGTAGATCGCCTTCCGCCCGGAGAGCTGGCAGCCGAAAACCGTCATTTGTGCTTCGGCGGAAGCACAAGTCTTAGGAGTCACTGATGACCCTTTCCGGTGTAGTGACAGACGTACTGAAGACCCCCGGTGGACTACAATTAATATCTTCATTGATTTCAAAACAACGAGCAACGCACAACTCAAGTCAAAGCATTCTGTAATGGCTGCCGCGCAATTGTTTGCTCAAGATGGCAGCGTCGCAAACGAGGCAGACCACGCCAGATCCTTATTGTTACCTTACGCAATCATAATTAAAAAAAAACGCCTCGCCAACCTAAAATTGATACGTTAAACTTCCCTCACAATGGCTGTAATGAGGAGTGGGAGAAGCACGATAATGCTCAGTAGCTGCCGCACGGTCGCTGAACACCCATGTTAGACAACTAGAGGATGAAGCATCTTGTAATGAAACAGACTACAGATGAATAAAAGTATGTAGTGAACCATGTATTATTCTGAGTATATCATTAATTTCGAAGGACATTAAACGCCACGTTCATAAATTCCAAATTCTATAACATTTTCATAACATAGTATCGTCTGTAAACTGAGAACTGTGAAAGAGATACCGACTTTCTTACTTTTAACCAGTACATCTGTATCTGTGGTAACGTTCACGTATCCGTTCGTGTAAATGATTGTACCTTCTCGAACCTTCGCTTGCTGTTGGTATGTAGGATCGGTAGTAGCGAACAGTGAACAGGACATAGTTCTATGCAATAATCAGAAAGCGTACTACATATTACGCCGGAATGCCTTTAGAGAGAACATTTCTTGAAAGTGTGTTTTTAGTGTGAGAAAACAAGGCATTCATAAAGAGCAATAAAATGTAGTCGAAGAGCTGAGCTGGCCTATCAACTGGACGGACACACCCAGTGAGTCATTGCTGGAAAAAAGAGTGCTCCAGTCCCGCAGAGCTGCAACCATGCAAGGAATAGCCTCCGCCTCTATTACATGACATATATTAAACGGTGGTTCATTTCCTGGTACACACTAAGCACCTAGTGTCTCGTCATCATCGAATTCACAGCTTCAACAATGCGATATCGCAGACTTTCAAGAGTGTCAAGCATAGGGGGGATAAAAACGCGGTCTTTTACGTAACCACGCAGATAAGTCAGAAGGACTGAGGTCTGGAGACCTGCGAGGCCAGCTGCCATGAACTCCCTCTTCTGCTCCTCCTCTCCCAAACGTCCTGGAATGGGGCCATTCATGTAACGTCGGACGTGCGTGGAGAAATTCTCTTCCTGCCCCTTGCCCCCCTCCCCCCCCTCCACTCCTATGCCTGTCAATCTTGAAAGTCTGCGCTGTGAATTCGATGACAAGAGACCAGGTGCTTCGTGTGTGCCATGAAATGAACTGCTGTATTCATATATGTCGTGTAACACATGGTGCTCTCACAGAACGTATAACAATTTGAACTTCTCCCTTTCCACAAGCGTAGAATTGTTTCTATCTTTCGTAGTTTGGAAGCAATAAATGTTTGAAATCTGTTCCTTCTTTTTCAATAGCCCTGTATGTCGGCTGTAAACTGTCAACCCATCTTCGGAGGGAGCTGTAAAGACTACGTTTATTTATTTCGACCCTGTTTTTTTCTCCAAGTCATTCGACTTTTCTTCTAACAGAAGTGCTGGTTAGTACTTCCCTAATACTGGTCACTTTCTATAATATTAACCACCTTATATTTATACACACACCAAAGTGTGAAACAAAATGTATGTCTGTCTGTCTGTGAACAATAATACGTGAACACAGCACCCTGGGGGACGTGGTAAAATTAAACGCGCATGAACACATGACAAAGTGAAAACAAATACAGGGCATTTGTCTTACATATATTCCTTATTATTACACATAAATCCTGTTTATAGATAGTTGTTGTTGTTGTTGTGGTGGTGGTGGTGGTGGTGGTGGTGGTGGTGGTGTGGTGGTCTTCAGTCCACAGACTGATTTGATGCAGCTCTCCATGCTACTCTATCATGTGCAAGCATCTTCATCTCCCAGTAACTACTGCAACCTACATCCTTCAGAATCTGCTTGGTATATTCATCTCTTGGTCTCCCTCTACTATTTTTACCCTCCACGCTGCCCTCCAGTACTAAATTGGTGATCCCTTCATGCCTCAGAACATGTCCTACCAACCAATCCCTTCAAGTGAAGTTGTGCCACAAATTTCTCTTCTCCCCAATTCAATTCAGTACCTCCTCATTAGTTATATGATCTACCCATCCGATCTTCATACATGTCTACACTCCATACAAATCCTCTCAGAAACGACTTCCTGACACTTAAATCTATACTCGAGATGTTAACAAATTTCTCTTCTTCAGAAACGCTTTCCTTGCCATTGCCAGTCCATATTTTATATCCTCTCTACTTCGACCATTCAGTTATTTTGTTCCCCAAATAGCAAAACTCATTTACTACTTTAAGCGTCTCATTTCCTAATCTAATTCCCTCAGCATTCGACTACATTCCATTATCCTCGTTTTGCTTTTGTTGATGTTCATCTTATATCCTCATTTCAAGACACTGCCCATTCCGTTCAACTGCTCTTACAGGTCCTTTGCTGTCTCTGACAGAATTACAATGTCATCGGCAAACCTCAAAGTTTTTATTTCTTCTCCATGGATTTGAATTCCTACTCCGAAGTTTTCTTTTGTTTCCCTTACTGATTGCTCAATATACAGATTGAATAACATGGGGTATAGGCTACAACCCTGTCTCACTCCTTTCCCAACCACTGCTTCCCTTTCATGCCCCTCGACTCTTATAACTGCCATCTGGTTTCTGTACAAATTGTAAATAGCCTTTCACTCCCTGTCTTTTACCCCTGCCACCTTTAGAATTTGAAAGAGAGTATTCCAGTCAACATTGTCAAAAGCTTTCTCTAAGTCTACAAATGCTAGAAACGTAGGTTTGCCTTTCCTTAATCTTTCTTCTAAGATAAGTCGTAGGGTCAGTATTGCCTCACGTGTTCCAACATTTCTACGGAATCCAAACTGATCTTCCCCGAGGTCGGCTACCACCAGTTTTTCCATTCGTCTGTAAAGAATTCGTGTTAGTATTTTGCAGCTGTGGCTTATTAAATTGATTGTTCGGTCATTTTCACATCTGTCAACACCTGCTTTCTTTGGGATTGGATTTATTATATTCTTCTTGAAGTCTGAGGGTATTTCGCCTGTCCCATACATCTTGCTCACCAGATGGTAGAGTTTTGTTAGGCTTGGCTCTCCCAAGGCAGTTAGTAGTTCTAATGGAATGTTGTCTACTCCGGGGGCCTTGTTTCGACTTAGGTCTTTCAGTACTCTGTCAAACTCTTCACGCAGTATCGTATCTCCCATTTCATCTTCATCTACATCCTCTTCCATTTCCATACTATTGTCCTCAAGTACACTGCCCTTGTATTGGGCCTCTATATAGTCCTCCCACCTTTTTGCTTTCCCTTCTTTGCTTAGAACTAGGATTCCATCTGAGCTCTTGATATTCATACAAGTGGTTCTCTTTTCTCCAAAGGTCTCTTTAATTTTCCTGTAGGCAGTATCTCCCTTACATTTGTCCTCTAGCCATCCCTACTTAGCCATGTTGAACTTCCTGTCAATCTCATTTTTGAGACGTTTGTATTCCTTTTCGCCTGCTTCATTTACTGCATTTTTATATTTTCTCCTTTCATCAATTAAATTCCATATTTCTTCTGTTACCCAAGGATTTCTACTAGCCCTCGTCTTTTTACCTACTTGATCCTCTGCTTCGTTCACTGTTTCATCTCTCAAAGCTACCCATTCTTCTTCTACTGTATGTCTTCCCCCCGTTCTTGTCAATCGTTCTCTAATGCTCTCCCAAAACTCTCTACAACCTCTGTTTCTTTCAGTTTATCCAGGTCCCATCTCCTTAAATTCCCACCTTTTTGCAGTTTCTTCAGATTTAGTCTACAGTTCATAACCAATAGATTGTGGTCAGTTCACATCTGCCCCTGGAAATGTGTTACAATTTAAAACCTGGTTAATCTCTGTTTTACCGTTATATAATCTGTCTGAAACCTTCCAGTGTCTCCAGGCTTCTTCCATGTATACAACCTTCTTTTATGATTCTTGAACCAAGTTTTAGCTATGATTAAGCTATACTCTGTGCAAAATTCTACCAGGCTGCTTCCTCTTTCATTTCTTACTCCCAGTCCATGTTCACCTACTACGTTTCCTTCTCTTCCTTTTCCTACTATCGAATTCCAGTCACCCATGACTATTAAACTTTCGTCTCCCTTCACTATCTGAATAATTTCTTTTATCTCACCATACATTTCATCAATCTCTTCGTCATCTGTGGAGATGGTTAGCATATAAACTTGTACTACTGTGATAGGCGTGGGCTTCGTGTCTATCTTTGCTACAATAATGCGTTCACTATGCTATGTGTAGTAGCTCAAATGGTTCAAATGGCTCAGAGCACTATGGGACTTAACATCTATGGTCATCAGTCCCCTAGAACTTAGAACTACTTAAACCTAACTAACCAAAGGACATCACACACATCCATGCCCGAGGCAGGATTCGAACCTGCGACCGTAGCAGTCGCGCGGTTCCGGACTGAGCGCCTAGAGCCGCTAGACCACCGCGGCCGGCGTAGTAGCTCACTCGCGCTCCTATTTTTCTATTCATTATTAAACCTACTCCTGCAGTACCCCTATTTGATTTTGTATTCTGAAGGTGGCAGGGGTAAAATACAGTGAGCGAAAGGCTGTTTACAATTTGTACAGAAACCAGATGGCAGTTACAAGAGTCGAGTGGTACGAAAGGGAAGCAGTGGTTGGGAAGGGAGTGAGACAGGGTTGTAGCCTATCGCCGATGTTGTTCAATCTGTATATTGAGCAAGCAATAAAGGAAACAAAAGAAAAGTTCGGAGTAAGTATTAAAATCCATGGAGAAGAAATAAAAACTTCGAGGTTCGCCGATGACATTGTAATTCTGTCAGAGGCAGTAAAGGACTTGAAAGAGCAGTTGAACGGAAGGGACAGTGTCTTGAAAGGAGCGTATAAGATGAACATCAACAAAAGCAAAACCAGGATAATGGAATGTAGTCGAATTAAATCGGGTGATGCTGAGGGAATTAGATTAGGAAATCAGACACTTAAAGTAGTAAAGGAGTTTTGCTATTTAGGGAGTAAAATAACTGATGATGGTCGAAGTAGTTAGGATATAAAATGCAGACTGGCAATGGCAAGGAAAGCGTTTCTGAAGAAGAGAAATTTGTTAACATCGAGTATTGATTTAAGTGTCAGGAAGCCGTTTCTGAAAGTGTTTGTATGGAGTGTAGCCATGTATGGAAGTGGAACATGGACGATAAGTAGTATGGACAAGAAGAGAATAAAAGCTTTCGAAATGTGGTGCTACAGAAAAATGCTGAAGATTAGATGGGTAGATCACATAACTAATGAGGAGGTAGTGAATGGAACTTGTCGAGAAAAGGAGTTTGTGGTACAACTTGACTAAAAGAAGGGATCGGTTGGTAGGACATGTTCTGAGGCATCAAGGGATCACCAATTTAGTATTGGAGGGCAGCGTGGAGGGTAAAAATCGTATAGGGAGACCAAGAGATGAATACACCAAGCAGATTCAGAAGGATGTAGGCTGCAGTACGTAGTGGGAAATGAAGCAACTTGCACAGGATAGAGTAGCATGGAGAGCTGCATCAATCCAGTGTCAGGACTGAAGACCACAACAACAACAACATTTATAACCCTGTAGTCACCTGACCAGAAGTTTTGTTCCTCCTGCCACCGAACTTCACTAATTCCCACTATATCTAACTTTAACCTATCCATTTCCCTTTTTAAATTTTCTAACCTATCTGCTCCATTAAGGAATCTGACATTCCACGCTCCGATCCGTAGAACGCCAGTTTTCTTTCACCTGATAACGACATCCTCTTGAGTAGTCCCCGCCCGGAGATCCGAATGGGGGAATATTTTACCCAAGAGGACTCCATCTTCATTTAACCATACAGTAAAGCTGCATTCCCTCGGGAAAAATTACGGCTGTAGTTTCCGCTTGCTTTGAGCCGTTCGTAGTACCAGCACAGCAAGGCCGTTTTGGTTAGTGTTGCAAGGCCAGATCAGTCAATCATCCAGACTGTTGTCCCTGCAACTACTGAAAAGGCTGCTGCCCCTCTTGAGGAACCACACGTTTGTCTGACCTTTCAACAGATACCCCTCCGTAGTGGTTGCACCTACGGTACGACCATCTGTATCGCTGAGGCACGCAAGCCTCCCCACCAACAGCACGGTCCATGGTTCGTGGGGGGTATAGTTAATTGAAGCACAAGAATGTGACAATTATATTTGTCTGAAACATTTTACACATGTAAAGAAGGGAAGAAAAAAAAACAAAAGATACGTTACATATTCGTTAATTCTTCTCAGTATACACAAATAAAATAAAAAGTGCACTACTCTGGCTGTTTTTAAGGTATAAAATTTCTCTGCAGCAAAAATTTTGCAGTATTTGCTCCACTTTAAGTGATTGTCAGTACATATTGCCTGTCATTGAGACTTCTTTGTATCTTGGTCTACAGACCAGTGAGTTTTTATATCGTCCCCACCTTCCGCGAAATATTACCAATACTACAATTTCGTTTTGGGGTATCCATAGTGCGAATAGCATTACTGAATTTAATTGGTGCCAAAACTTTTGTTTGTTGTAAGTAACAATTTGAAAATCCGAATAGAAGAAGATAGTCAACTTTGACTAAAGCGGTAATGTTCCGAACCAAGAGATTCTGTGTTGACGACAGATTGAGAGTAACAAGAAAAGTTACCCAGTGCACAAAAGGCAATTCCAAAACTCGTGAACCCAAACTGAGTACCCAGGCGCCAGAAAATGAAATGAACGGTGCCAGTACGTCACGCTAACGCGACCTATCACACGACCGAGTCGACGAACAGCGGCGCGAGAGCTGTCTGAAAGCTGCTCAAGAACTGCACCGGAGATTACTGGAAGCTAACAAAGAGGGAGCTAGTAAAATTGCGATAACACGCTCTTCGCTGTTTAAAGTGAAGTAAATGCCTCTCCCTATACGTGTGATTCTGCAAAGCGAGGCTACACTGGGACCACGGGAGGAGTCTGAAATCCAACCGGAGCAAGTCGGGCGCTCCGTCTGAAATGGTGCAATAGGTAGGAATGGCTCCGAACGAAACGGCTGCGTGATCAATACTTCAGCATTCTTTATTTCTAGCATTACCTGCAGCATCAAGATATTTGGGAGCTAGCACGTTGCAATTTACCCAGAGACAGAAGAACTGAGTACTCACTCCTGTAGTCGCCGATGAAGCTGATACCGACGCTCTTGAAGTTGTAGGTTGGAGAGTGTGCGCCGACCGTGTCCCATCCGCGGCCGACGTATACTCGATTGTCGCCACCCACGATGAAGCTGCAAGCCAGAGCAGAGTCATGGAAAGTCGCTGTAACAGAGTTGGTTACTGATTTACCGGCTTTCTGCCGGCGTCGGACTGCGAACTTGGTATCAAAGCACATGTAGCGACCAGGTCCGTGACAGTAACAACCAAATTTTAATGTTAAATATTCGGTACATGCATTCCCCTACATGTGGTAAAGTATCCGTTACTCATTACTGATAGTCATTACGTACGACACATTTAACTTATATTAGCACTGAGCATGCGCTGCTATTTGTTAACAAAGGAAGAACGGTGATGGATAAGGAGCTTCCGCCAGATCTTCACTTTCACAGGATCTATTCGTCTTTCTATATCACACGGTCGATTTGACGACCGTATGCGTCTACGACAACCTAGAACAGCAGTAGAGATTGCCCTACTTCTGCCCGAACAACGGTGGACCACGCAGTGTTAAGCTGTCGTGACGCAGCTCGTGCACTGCTTAAAGATCGCACATTGTGTCCAGCATTGTCAGCGATGGAAACACCAACTTCTTCGCTAGCTTGTGGAGCGGTTGTCGGCCTCTCTCGGGAGCAGTTCGCCAGTTAAATCGAACTTCCGAATTGTGTTTTTCAGCTTCTGTGTGGAAAGAGGACCTGCCCGTGTTCCTGTAGTTCGTCAGTACTCACGAAGGGCAGCAGCTCTATTGCCGCTGTGGTGATAAAACATCTCCACGAGCAGAGCCCTGCTCACCTTGTCAGGACCAGTGTTGACTGTCAGCAACTGTAATGCACACTGATGCCTGTGTTTCAACTCTTAAGTCACCGTTCCAGGACCGGCGCGTGAACACAACTCGTGACAGTAACGCTGCTAACAACGTACATCCTGCAGCGCACACTCCGAACGTCATTCACATTAAGTTCGGTACCCATATCGTATATAGTTTTCCCTCTCAAGTATCGAAAGATCAGTTATAACTACCCTGCATACATGGCACGTCACAATTAAAGGGCCACTTTTTTGAAACCCCGTCACTTTCTCCCGCTGCGTCGCAGAAGTTCGAAATTTTGCTAGAAGGTGCCTACAACCTTCCTCTGCAATGGCGCTCTGCGACTTCACCCTCGGACTCAGCGACGCATCAAACAGCAAGGCGTCGACACATGGAGGGAAAAAAGGGCCAGAGATCAGAAGGTATAAGGTGAGTTAATGATGTCACATTCGCAGCAAATTTCACCACAATTCTGACAGAAGCCATCGTGGACGTGTCACACGATAGGAAGGCCGTCACCCCCCCCCCTCCCCCCCCCCCGCCCCCAGTTATCTACATCTCACTCTTTGTCTTCACGCCTGTGCGATGAAGATCAGAACCGCGAAGCCCAGCGGGCACTTTTTTGTGGTTGGCAAAGGAAAACACTTAACACTTCAGACGCACCGCCGCTCCGAATCAACGTGAAGAGGCTTCAGCGGGTGACACAAGGGGCGTCAGTGAAATCACACCTTCCATTGAAGAGTCGGTTCCCTAACATTTAGCGGTCGAAAACGACAGTTGGCAATGTAATGAGTAATAGGACGACGTTCTTGACAACCTGTGACACAACCGCATTGAAGGTGGTCGCACCCCTTTGGAGTGTAGGACGACCGCAATTCTTTTATGGTATACAGTGTGGGAACACTAGGAACCGTGCAAAACGATTCGACGAGCAGCTTATTCAAACCTTCTGTTTCGCGCCATCCTGGGTCATGATCATGACGGAGTGCGACATGGACAAGCACGTGATTGAAAAGCACAAAGTGTCCCTCTAAGACGCCCTAGTTTGTAACCACTCTCACTGCCACCCGCACACCTTTGATAGGCATTTGAAAAATGTCCCTGTACAACAGACACGCGTTCAGTGATGACTATTTGCCCGCAGGATAGACAACTTTATCGACACAACCTCAGCCGAGTGTCGCTACATCGCTACTTTAGCACCTGCTAGCTGCATACGAAATCTGGGAAGTCGAAAGCGTTGCCTATCCCGCCGGAGCATAGTCTTCAGTCAATGAATTTCTCTGTGCAGTGGCATTTGTACAGTGCGCACGAAAGGATTGCAACCCCACGATGTCCTTAGAGTAGGGCTGAATCGTCCGGGAAAGGTGACGTGGAGGGGGGGGGGGGGGGGGGGGGAGTAGTCACCAATTTCGAACGTTGTCAAGAACGTCGTTCTGTTGCGCATCGCAATGCGAACTGTCGTTTTCGACCGCGAATGAATGAACGCCCCTCATGGAAGATGTGGTTTCACTGACGTCTTCTAAGCCACCTCCTGGTTACATTTCTTGTCGAGTTTGAGCGGCGCCGTGTCTGAAATCTTTTCCTCGGCTCCCCATAAGAAAACCGCGTGTTTTCAACGTTGGGCGCCGCGGTTGTGACATACATGGGAGAGGCTTCAAAAGGAGGCTCGAAATGTATGTAAGAGACGCGGTGGTGAAATCTGATGCCAATGTAGCACCGCTAACCAACTTTGCAGCTCGCATGAACTTCTGAGCTCTGGCCATTTTTCCCCATATGTCGATACCTTGCTGTTTGAAGGGTCTTAGAGTCCGACGGTGAAGTCTCACGGCGCCACGCATTCGCAACACTACAAAGGAAGTTTGTAGCCACCTTCCAGGAAAATTTAGAGCTGCTACATCGCAATGGGAGAAAAAGATGCGGTTTCAAAAAAAGTGACCCTTTCATTGCGTTGGACAGTATACATGTTCAAATTAATCGATTAACAAGTCATAAACAAAGAAAGTAAAGCGGCAGGATATAAAGTACTACACAGAACATAAATTGACATAATCAAATATTAATGCTATATACCGTATTCATGTGTGTTGTGACCAGTATTTTCCTACAGTTATGGCACTGCTTTTAGTCAGTGCCAGTTCCACCCCATTACGCGAATGGGTATGAAGGCGGGAGTTCATGAGACGGCTGGAATTTTGTTCCTCCCCACATTTGCACAGTGAGTCTCCATCCTGTTCGTGCCCCATTTCTTGAGGCTGTCATTGGATGATGGAACCCCCTTGGTGCAGTCTCTTTAAGGACTTCCACTACACCACCACTCTTCACGACCTGGCGGCAATTCTTCAGTTTTGTCATATTCCGGATGATCAGAATACCTCTGCTCCAGATTTCACGATGGCCTTTCTCTGGTACGATTGAAGTGGACCAGAATACTGCAAGAAACTCCACTGTACTTGAATCGTTGATGTCGACTGTGGTTCATGAAGGGTAGCATGGACTGAGCTTTTACAAACGTTTTTCCACCCTATATTAGTAGTCACTTCACGTCTGACATCGGCCGGGGCTGTGCGTATAGGTGGATACAACATCTGTGTAGGTATCGGCTTCAAACAACCCGTAATTAGCTCGCAGATTTTTTTCAGTACAATATCAGTTTTTTTCTTTTTGCATGAGAAAATTTGTACCACACAGCAATAGCATATTCAGCAACATAGTAGCAGCGTGGTAAGGAAGTTGTCCTTACTGTCTGAGTGTGGCAACAAACCCATAGCGGACAGTTACGTGATGAAACCTTTGTCTTGATGTTGGTGCAGTGTGTGTTCCAGTTGCGTTCCTTTCAAATTCACGCGTTGCTTCCCTCAGGCTTCTTTGTTCTGCAAATATATGGCGCAGATTTTGGTTTTCGCTTAATTTGGCTAGAGATGATTTTCCTTGCAATAGTTTGAAATCATTTTCATAGCATTAGTGAAGCTTTGTTCCGCAGTTTTTAAATTTTTACTATGAGTAGCTGGGATCAAGTCATCTGCATACAGGAACCTCTTTGTATGAGATGGGAGTGGTTTGCCATTGGTAATATGTTAAACTCAATCGGTGAAAGAACACTATCTTTTAGGAGACCGTTCTTTCATATGCTCCATATACTCGGCTGGCCTTGGAATACGACAATGGGAAAAGGAAGATGCCTCACCGCAGAATGTGAGTAACATTCGGACGTTCTCTCGGCAACGGTGTATACATGTCGGCTGATTCTTCAACTCCAGAAGTACCAGGATATCGTACCCGGTAACGGTTACATATCGACGAGCAGTAGTCAACAGTAGATTGAACGAGGATTATGTACGCCACCTATTTCATGGGTGAATTACATTTCCTAAAGATTCGTCTGAGACTCAACCTAGCTCGTGCTTTTCATACAACCAGTTCTTAGTATTCGTTCTCTAAAGGGTTAGTCGTCGATATTTTCAGGTTGCTACTGTTGCAGTGGTAGAATGAAAATAGTGTACGGTACTATAATGGGTCTCTCCGCCTGTTTGTCGCAACATGTTACATTTATTCATGTTGCGAGTAAACTGGCGGCCCCTGCGCAAGACTCAACCGAGCACGATGGCGCAGGAGTGAAGTCTGGAGTCAGATCGAGCCGTTCACACCGACTTTTCCGTGCTGTCCCTACATCGCTTTGGGTAAACGCTGGGATAGTTCCTTCTAAAAGTGCACGGCCGTTTTCCTTCACCAATCTGAGGATGTGCTCCATCTCAATGACGTCGTCGTGCATGGGTCGTTAAACCCTAATGTTTCTTCTCTTTTTGCACCAAGCGTCGATACTTTGTAATTCCTGCAGAATATCGTTATAATTTTGCGGCATTGTGGCAGCATAAACGACAGCATGATTTGTAAAGAGCGTTACGGAGCTTCCGACGCTACCCGCCGAATCATTGATGCATATTGTCTGCAGTAACGGCCGTATAGGACACCAACCGCCAATACCTAAATTTCTTTTACATGTTGCAATTTCGCCCCGTTTGAAAGAACTTACTTAGTTACGTCTGCTACGAAGTCCTGAGCCCCGTCTCAAAGCTGGTACGACATCTCCTCAGCTTGCCACTAGGCGACACTGCGGAACTGCTTTCCTGAAATATGGGATCACCGGTGACTGAGCTGCTAATTAGGAAATCCTGCACTGCGTATGCATGGACAGCGATAAACGTACCTCTGTTATCTTTGCTACTCGTTTGGACCTCTCCTAAGTTATGTATGTACCACAGGCCGTAACTAAACTGAGTGGCTTAAAGTTGGGGAAATGTTACCCCATTTGAAGACGTGCCGTGTATGGCGACCGATTGTTGCGACTAGCTGCTGTGTATGGCGAGAGTGTAGACATGGTATCTGAGCAGCCTGTTAGAGACAGGTCACTGGACCATGGAAACGTGGCGGCTTCTAGGATGGTCCTGTGAATCCCGATTTCAGTTGTATCGAGCTAATGGGTGTCTGAGATTGTGGATTGTGCTCTGTGAATCCTCTATGTCGACAAGACTGCCTCCCGGCTGCGGAGACCATCGTCAGATGCTCGTTATGTGGACAGGTTTGGAAACTGCCTGCATCACTTTCCTGCACTAGAGCTTGGACATTCCTTGTTCAGCAGGACGATACGACGTGTCGTCGCTCATTGGTTGCTCGCGGGTGGCTTGATGAACACTTCAGCGGATTCACCATTGTGGCTTTGGCGCCGAGATCGCCACTTCTTAATCGATCATTAATGGGATGCTGTCAATAAACCAACCACACAAGGACTATTGTGAGTAGCGCTGCATGATACGTGGATCAATATCTCCCCAGAATGATCGTTACACATCGTAAATGCCAAGCCTTGATGTCTAACTGCAGTTTTGAGAACTCGTGGGAAAGTGACTCATTGATAACATTGCATCCTGTGCCTTCTCATGACCTTTGGCTACTCGTTAAGTTTTACCACTACATAAAATTCGTAAGTAAAAATGGCAGACAGGACATCTTTATATAGTGTACAGCAGAGGCTGTAACCATGCACACACAAACACGGTTGTTTCAGTCTTGGCAGCACTTTATTATTTCTGATTCTCGTTACGCATTTCGACTAATTGCCATCATAAACATGAGATATGCAATTCTTTGAATATATTACAAAAATGTTTTTCTTAACACAAGAAAATAACCATGGGAGGCACGTTATTTCAGTAGCTTACAAATTGAGAACTGCACACAATCAGTAGTGTACAAACACGGTGTTATTGATGAGTGATACATTCCAAATACTTTAAAAAGTCAGCACAGTGTATATCGTCAAATAGGACGAGGTGCACACCGGCGGCGACGCAGTCAGAAGGTAAATTACCCAGCCGCCACCAGGTGGTGCCCAAAGCTCAGTAACAGCACACACTGACTCACAGATGACGGACAAGTACAAACGTGAATAAAAGGTAAATTAGATTAAAAATATACTTTCGTTTCTTGCAAATGTGTTACATAAACAATAAAAAGACAAATCCTTCTGGATTAACACATGTATGTGACTCCCGGTAGATTTTAACTAACCTGACGTAACATAAGGGCAGTAGAAAGTGAGGCAACTTACAGTAAAGTATTGCAGCACAAAATGAAATGCTTCAGACAAAAAACTAGAGAAATCGTGGAGCCCAGA
The DNA here is from genome assembly GCF_021461385.2 of Schistocerca piceifrons. Classification (NCBI taxonomy): domain Eukaryota; kingdom Metazoa; phylum Arthropoda; class Insecta; order Orthoptera; family Acrididae; genus Schistocerca; species Schistocerca piceifrons. The sequence continues at coordinate 19,369,626 of NC_060145.1, forward strand.
AATAAACAACCAACGAAAAATTTATAATAAAAAGCAGTGACAAAATCGTATGTGGAATGACTGCAAGGCTATTAGTGTGGAGCCAATGAAAAAATATGGAGCTGGAGGGTTAGTTTATTAAAGCACTCAAACGTTACAACAGATCACTCATGATGTCAGAAAACCAATTTTTGTTATTCGTTGTGACTGCCTTTTTTATGTGAATACACGGTTGGAAATAATTCGCAACTTCAAGGAGAAGTTGCGCGACATAAACGGAAGTTTGTAAGTGTGTTTATACATCTGAATGATGATACCTTTTCATATTTAGCGCCAGTTGCATAAGCACCACTACGAAGATGCAAATCGGGTTTACTCTCAATACACGCTGTAATGGTCGTGAGCGTTAGTTACCTTTGAGGCAAGACGTGAGTTGCTGTTAGTCAAGAGTGCCTTTAACGCGACAAAGACGCCATTATCAATGCCTCACTGAGTTTGAACGAGGTGGTGTAATGGGGCTACGAGAACCTGGATGTTCCTTCTGCGATACTGCAGAAAGACTTGGCAGGAATGTAGCCACTGTACATGGTTGCCGGCATCGGTGGTCACGAAAATGTACGTTTGCAAGATGATCGAGTTCTGGACGGCCACGTGGCTCTACCGAGATGTAAGACCATTGTTTTTTTACGTACGGCTCTGCCGCATCGTACAGCATCTGCAGCAGCAATTTGAGCAGCAGCTGGCACCACAGTGACACAACGAACTGTTACAAATCTGTTACTTCAAGGGCAGCTCCGAGCCAGATGTCCTGTAGCATGCATTCCAGTGACCCCAAACCACATTCATTTGCGACTTCGGTGGCGGTCGTGTGAAGTGAAAGCTGATTGGAGGGCAGGGTGGAGGTCTATTGCGTTTTCTGAGGAAATCTGGTTCTGCCTCGATGGGAAATAAGGCCGTTTGTTGGTTAGGAGGCCAGTTGAGGTCATTTAACCAACCTCTCAGCGTGGCTCTGCACCTGGAGTTACGGTGTGTGGTGCGATTTCATATGACAGCAGGAGCATTCTCTTAATTATCCCATGCACCCTGACTGCAAATAGCCGGCCCCGGTGGCCGAGCGGTTCTAGGCGCTTCAGTCCGGAGCCGCGCCGCTGCTACGGTCGCAGATTCGAATCCTGCCTCAGGCATGGATGTGTGTGATGTCCTTAGGTTTAAGTAGTTCTAAGTCCAGGGGACTGATGACCTCAGATGTTACGTCCCATAGTGCTTAGAGCCATTTTTTTACTGCAAATTTGTACGTCAATCTGGTGATTCAATCCGCTGCGCTGCCAATTGCGAACAACACGCCAATGGGTGTTTTCCAACATGATACCACTCGCCTACATACCGCTCTACAAACGAAGGTTTCCGCGGGCGGTGTCAATAATGATTAAAATTCTTCTGGGTGTTGTACTTTTGCGTCATTGTATAAAATACTTTAATTATAAACTTAAAACCAACGTTTCGACTGTATTACTACCGCTTATATTTTTCGTGTCACGACAGATCCGATGATGGCAGTTAGTGGAAATGTGTAATCAGAATCGGAAGTAATAAACTGCGGCAAAGACTGTAAACATTCGTAAGTAGCAAGCACAGGCAAAAAAACTGTTTACACTGAGTTAGTCCAGGAGTGGCCTGCCCTGGAAGCCGTCGGGAACTTACTTGTAACCGATGTTGAGCCAGCCCTTGCCCATGTGGAAGTCTTGCATGGAACGCATCTTGGCTTCGCAGTCGTCGCTGGTGTTGCAGGCCCCCGGAATGTACGTGTGGTGGATGACGACGAACGGCACCGGCGTGCGCACCTTCTCCACGGCCAGCGGCGGTCTGCCGCCCCATCCTTCACGGCTCACCAGCGGCGGACACACCGACGGGTCGCCGTCGACTGCAAATTTCAACTTGTCGAGAACACACGTTCTGAGCGAGTCGAGTTGCTACGCTGCGTCCTCGGTGTGAAAATAACCGGGGAGGGAGATTCGAACCTCTGCATCCCGAGTTCCCAGAAAGCTCAGATGTTACAGCGCTTCGACGTGTTTAACTAAGGGCTAAAAGGCGTAGGGCTGACATTGTTGCCTGGTTGGATAATCGTCTTGGGCTCCGGAAAAAGTATCGGAAGTGTTCAGACACAGTATCTTTGCTACATGTGCACTGCTTAACGGAATTATTCAGTACTGGTGAGAATTACTCGAAAATAATTTTGTTTACAAACCCGTCTGGCAAATTAAAGCAGACTGGGACTCGACCCAGAATCTTGCCTTCTGTGGACAATGCTGTTGCCAAATGAGCTACCCTGGCACTTATTTTGTGCTTGTTATGTTTTTGTTTGTTAGTAAGACGACTTTAGGAAGCGGTGTAGCACCCACGACACACAACTATTCCTTCTATGACAACAATTGTAATTTCAGTTATTATAAATAATTTTTCGGCTCATCAGCGTCCATCTATTAATTTTTTCTCAATCGCACTGAAAATCTTAATTAGAAGCGTATTTTCAAAGTCTTGAGCCCATCGACCAGTTTTGATGCCATCCTACAACTCTTCCCTGTTTTGTGATGATCTTCTCATCTCTGCTTCTCTGCTGTTACACCTAACACGGCCAGCAATTTCTTCACTCTGCTGCTCCTTCCAGCGGCAAGTTGGATGCTGTACCAAATGGCAACTGACTCGTTTGTTCTCCTGGCGACTATTAACCCTAAATAGTGTAGCAAAGGTCATTCGATGAAGGCCGTCGCCATATGCCCTTTGGTGTACTACTTGTATTTCGTATCTTACTGGGTCACTTAATTTTCAGTGTTCTTACTTCCATAATATAGATTTTCCATGATTCACGTTACTTCCATGCAATGCCGTACTTCAGATATTGTTTTCGGACACTTCTTCTTCAGTTCTATTCGAATATTTGATGATACTTTCATTAAAGAAAACCATACATCCGTCAGTCTTATGATACATCTCCTCCTTGGATCGTGCTGTGTAGTCTTACTTTCTAGACAGAATAGTTTGACTACTTCCACTGCCAATTTTTATGTTAAACAAACCTCTCTTCACCTTCGAAATGCTCCACATCACCATCGTTTTAGGTTTTTTTTAAAATCGTAAATCCATATTCTGAGAGAGATATATTTGGTGGTTTAAAACCACAGTGCTAGAGTCTTACTGATATCTGAATAGTCCTGTTACAGACACGAAATTGCAATCAATACTTTTTGCGGAGCAACACACTATGCAACTTGTATTGAAACCAGACCACAGTTACAAAAGTCGGGAAACATGAGAGAGAAGTAGTAGTTGAGAAGCGAGTGAGAGAGGGCTCTTAGCCTCTTCCCAAAGTTATTCAGTGTGTGCATGGGACAAGCAGTAAAGAGAACCAACGTAAAACTTTGGAAGGGATGCAAAGTTTAGGAAGTGAAAAAAGTCTTGAAGGGTTGCCTGTGGCATTGTAGTTCTGTCAGAGGCAGCAGAGGACTCAGAAGAGCAGCTGAACGTAAAGGATAGTGTCTTGAAAGAAGATTATAAAATGAACTCAACAAAAGTAAAACAAGGGTAATGGAATGTACTCGAATCAAATCAGGCGATGGCGAGGGCACTAGATTAGGAAACGGGCACTAAAACTTAGAGATGAGTTTTGCTATTTGATGATGGCCGAAGTAGAGGGGATGCGAAAAGCAGAGTGACACTGGCAAGAAGATCATTTGTGAAAGAGCTAAATTTTTTAAATTGTAATACATCGTAGATCTAACAGTTCGGAAGTCACTCCTGAAAGTATTTTTGTCGAGTGTAGCCTAGTAGAGAACGAAAACCTGGTCAAGAAAGAAATAGAAACATTTGGAATGTGGTGCTACAAAAGAATGCTGAAGATTAGATGGGCAGATAGGATAGCAAATAAAGGGGTACTGAATCGAATTGGAGGAAAACCGAAATTTATGGCACGACTTTACTAAAAGAATGGGTCGATTGATAAAACACATCCTGAAGCATCAAGTAGTCATCAGTTTGATAATGAAGGGATGTGTGTGTGTGTGTGTGTGTGTGTGTGTGTGTGTGTGTGTGTGTGTGTGTGAGAGAGAGAGAGGGAGGGGGGGGGGGGAGTTAAAAGTTGTAGAGGGAGACCAGGGCATGATACGGTAAGCATGCTTAAATGCATGTAGGTTACAATAGTTATTCGGAGATGAAGACGCTTGCACAGGATAGACGATCGTAGGGAGCTACAAACCAGTATTGGGACTAAAGATCTAACACACGAAGCACATATGACATCGACGTATATACACTCGCACCGAAATCTGCAGTCCTACAAATTCTGAAAGTTATGGAAAGCTTACTATACCCAGTCGTCACAAACTTTCATTATCGCTTTCAGTGTAGTAGTCTTCGAAGCCAGTGCTTGCTTGGTTAGATACTCGAAATACAATTTAAATTTATATCATTTTATTGCACGTGAAGTGCTGGGCTTGGGTTTGATGCACACACAGTGTAATTAATTTATTGCGTTACTAAATGTGAAAATTTAAAACTGTGTGTTGGACCGTAATATGAACTAGAACCGGGACGGCTGGCTTTCGCGGACACTGCTTTAGTTATTCTGTTACCAAGGCACTTCTCATGGACGGACTGAAACCTGGAAAGTACCAAAGAGCAACCAGAGAGATCTGAAGTAGTCCGTGAGGGAAGCCGTGGTGGTGCAGTTCGATGGCGCAGTCCCGTGAAAAGAAGGCATCCTTCTTAAACACATTTTTTTATGTTCAGTTTCATCCTCGATGTAATTCTGACAAAATAAACATCTTGTTTTGTTTCATGGTGGTCGGAAAAGCGCTTGTTTTCAGCTTTCATTTGATTCAAACAGTTTTTCTTAAACATAGAGCATACTTCCGAGACACGTGTTGAAACTTCTGTACTTTTTTCTTTTTCTACTTTGTTGCGTACCTAACATCAGGCATCCGTGTTCCACTGCCGCTCCAACAAAGAGCCTTAACTTGTCACACACAACGCAGCATGTAATCCCCAAAAGAGAAAAACAATGCAATGTTTCAACTGTTAACATATTTCGTGTGGCATCTGTATCGAAGAAAAGACCTAACGAATGATAAGCAAAGATCTTTCGTCGATCGGTCTAAATTTAAATACGCAATTTCCAATAGCATACTACAGTAACGATTCTGAATCCAGCACAGGTTCTTCTACACTGGTTTGTGTCGTCCGAGCCGTTAATGAAAATGATGCCCATATAAATACATGTTACACAAAGTAGTTCTAGGCAGTGTTAGTTATCCTAATCTAGGAAGAATTAGTTACAGATTTATCAGATACAACGATTTAACATCTACCTTAAATTGGTATAATTTTATCCATTTAGTCAATCATTAGTAACTGTATTGATCATGCATGATGATGGACGTAAGCAGCACCACTGTCTATTGTATGAAAGGCATGTTTAAATAAACAAAACCAATAGATGAATGCCTCATCATTTCATCATCATAGTAAACAGGTATCAGATGTTAATTAGTCGTGGCTATTACGAATAAAATTTCTTATATCAAAAAAGCGTACCTGTTTCATTTATCTTCGGAACGCCTTCATCGTTCAACATGTGCTCTCCTAGTGTACCGTTCCGTAACGTTGTGTTGCGCCTGAAACATTGAACAAGAGAAGCTGAAATCTTGACATAATTGTTGTGTATTTTCTGTCGGAAAAGCAACAACTGCAATCTTTTGAGATTTGGTTGCCGATGGAATGCCATATAAGGCAACATGTCTATTTACTGTTGGTATAACGGCAATGTAAAAACCCAAGAAAAACTGTAGTCGTTAATTTCCCCTATGACGTGCAGCTTAATTTTGTGGCTTAATTATGGAATTCTCCTAGGTAGACTATTCGAATTTCTGGACGTGAATGTTTGAGGAGGAGGAAGTGATTAGAGAAATTGAAAAGTAAAATGAATAGTTTGAAGTCGGATAAAATGAATTATTGAAGTGCGGTGCCAGGGAAAACACGATTTCTGATTAGGTGAGTACAATGTGCTGGACACGAAATCAAATGTGGTATGCAGGAATAGGAATAGCTCTAATAATGAACAAGATAAAAAAAAAAAAACGCGTCAAATCTATGAAAAACATGGAGAACAGGTTATCGTATTCAAGTCAGCTTCCACAACATTAGTCAAATGTTTATATACCTACTAGCTCATAATATGATGAAAAAACTTAAATAATGTATAATGAGGGAACATGAATTATTTAGGTGGATAAGCGAGATGAAAATTTGTGATGGGGAACTAAAAGTCGTTAGTACGGAAAGGAAGAGAAGGAAAAATAGTAGGAGAAAGATAACTGGAGGACATCAATGAAAGGGCAAGGAGCCAGATAGAATTTTACTCGGAGCACAATTTAATCATTGCCAACACTTGGTTTGAGAATCACGAAAGGAGGATGTATACACGTTAGAGATTCAGAGATAATTACGTGATGGGAGATAATTATGTGATAGCAAGACAGAGATTTCGACACGATATTTTAAAGTGAAAAGCATACTCATGCGAAGATCTGTACTTTGACCTAGAGTTATTTTTATGAAATATGGACTGAAGAATATAAAACCGAGCGAGGTGCCGCGGTGGTTAGTATATTGGACTCACATTCCGGAAGATGATGGTTCAAACCCGCGTCTGGCGATCCTGATTTGGGTTTTCCGTGGTTTCGCAAAATCGCTTCAGGGAAATACCGGGATGGTTCCTTTGAAAGGGCACGGCCGACTTCCTTCCCCATCCTTCCCTAATCCTGTGGGACCAATGACCTCGCTGTTTGGTCTTCTCCCCCTAACCAAACAACCAACCAGCAGAATCTAAATGAAATGGAACCTGTGTAAGTAAAACAACCGGAGATTGTTGAGAGTTTCAAAGGGAACACTAGACAACGTTTGACTAAAATAGATAACTCTCAAAGGTGGAAATACTGGAGGCAGCAGACGAATAATTGGGCAAAAGACAAGGCAAAATATGAAGCCGACATGGGGGAGGAACGCTTGAGGCTCAGAAGAAATGTAGGAAGACACACCCACATGCAGATTGGATGTATACGGAGAGATGAGCTTTGACAATGCTGACAGAAACTGTCTTCGAAATTTAGAAGTTATCAGTGATAAGAAAAGAAGTGGAAAGTTATCTGCAGCTTATACAGGAACCAGATTGCAGTTAGTCGAACGAGATGAAAATTGGATGTAACTGAGAAGGGAATGAGATAAGGTTGTAATCTATCCTCGCACACTGAAGCAACAGTAAAGGAAACCTAGGAGAAGTATGGCGAAAGAACATATTATTTTACGGTTTGGGCATCCACAAATTTTAAAAATTTTTTCAAAAGACTATTAAAATCTTCTAAAAAACTTGGAATTTGGAATTTTGATGTATCATCTCGTAACCATTCAATTTAGGCGGTTCTGCCAACAAGAATGCCATCCGAAAGTTAGGAAACCATGTATTTTAACGAACCAATGTTAAATTAGTTACATGCGAACATCTGAGAAAGTGATTAAACCATCGCGAAACGGGTTGTGTGTGATCCTGTTATAAAGGAATTGCTAACCGCTTATACGGCTACCAAAAAGTTTTTAGAAGATTTTACAAGTTTTTTTAGTTAAAATACTTTATTATGGTGCAAGAATTGAAGTTCCTGGAAGAGAGAGAAAAATTTTGAGGTTTATGATGGCATGTAGTCTTGCCTGAAATTGCAAAGCTCTTGATAGAAGAGTTGAGCGGAATGGATATTATCTTGAAAACAGGTTATAAGAAGAATTAAAGTTAACAACGTTCTTGGCTCGTAGTCGCATGAAGTCAGATAATGCTGGTGGAATTGGGTTAGACAGTGAGAAGCAAAAAAAGTGGGCGAGTTCTGCTTTTTTTTTTGGTAAAATTACTGGCGACAGCAGAGAAATGCTGAAGATTCAGTGTGTAGATAGTCACTAGCGAGGAAGTGCTATATCAGATTGGAAGGAAAAGAGCTTTGTGAAATGTCCTGACTAAAAGAAGGGATCTGTTTATTGGACACATTCTGCAGCAGGAAGGAATAGTTAATTTGGTGTGTCGGGGTAAGCATTTTAGATGTGAACCAGAGCCTGAGTACAACAAGCAAGTTCAAGTCTATGTAGGTTGCAGAAATTGTGTTGGAAAGAAGAAATTTGCGCAAGTACACAAATGCGTGGGGATCTGTTAAATAAGCCACACCAGTTAGCTTGTTACAATATGTATTGAGAAAGGAGAAAGAAATTCACGGGTAACACGTACGCTAAAATATTTTCATTCTTCAGTTTTTCTGTTTTCGACCTGTGTGGCGAAAAAGCGCAATTGACTAGGACTAGTGCCTAAAGGTGTACCATAGGCAACTTCGATCCACTGGAATAGATTTCGACTTCGTCTCGATTGAAAGTACAGCACAGTACATTAGAATACACAGCTTCTCTCTTCTATTTCTCGCATTGCGTGGTTATATTTCAGCAAAACATTTATCGTCGGCCATTTTACCGTAGAAGCAAATTTAGTCTCCTAGTATGAGTTACAGTTACTTAAAATTGTAGGGGTTTACGTGCCGCGTTACGTGCGTATTCGTGTACGCAGATGGGCTGTTGTAATTAAAATCAATATCTTGTCGGGCAATTTAGTTAGTTCCCTACCTTCTTTCGTGTTCCTACAGACATTCCACGTTAATTTTCTCGTAGGTCACGTTGTTCACGAATCACTAGTTCTGTGAAGTCTTTCATGTTACTGTCTTCTGAGCTAATCACTTCTTTGCGTGTTTCGAACAAGACGGCTCTGCGGTGAAACGATGAGCACAGATTGGGACGGAAAGAGATTTGATACCCGATAGATATTATTCACAGTTTCCGTGAAACATTCCGGCGGCCATCTCACTACCTTTTTTATCAGATGTAAGCGACAGGTGTTTTTTTTTCTTCTTCTGAACACACTTTAGCATCAGAAAAGAGATCCTACCGCCAGATCAATCATTATTGAAACAGGTAAGTATTCAGCACACATATTATTGTTGTGTTAAGAATAAGAAATAAATACGTTTGCACCTCTCACATGCCCGTGACCTCCGCTGTACGAGACGATGACGCTAACGCCGAAAAGTCGATTTTTATTGTGTCTGGTTCCTACGGTATCCATCCAAAGAGAACCCAGTAGATAATATTTTTATATGCACTCTGATAATCACACTAACAGTACTCGTTGTTTAGCCTCAGTTACGCATATGAACATGCAGTCGTACTGCTATATCCTCATTTTAACGCTTTTTTTAATTTTAGTTTTTGTGTTATACATTTTACTGTTACAACTATTAGACCAGCGTTTCAAGGTCCATCACATATCTCTTGGATTACTGTGCTGAGTTTTAACTACAATTTTTTAAATTATTGGTATCATAAATTAGCTGCGTATTTCGAGTACTAGACTGGCCATTCTAAAGAGTGCATACAACGTAAGCAGAAACTATCTAGCCTGCGGTGGAGACGGCGTTTATATTTAGGCAGAGCGAAGTCCAAATCCCATTTCAAGATCCAGATTACGTTTCCAGAAATTTCCGTATGTCGCTTCAGGTGAATTCTGGGACTGTTTCTTACATATATAGAGTGGTTATAGTTAAAACTTTGGCTGCTTGAGAGGAGCACCATGACAAACAAGTGACCGTAGCATAATGAAAATTTGTGGAAACATTTGTAAGGACGTGCGGTACAGAAATTACAAGTAAACCATTGAAAAAAACAAAATTTAATTTCTAGGTGAGACGGTAACATTTATTAATTCCGTATCATGTTTACTTTCCAGATTACAAGCGTTGTTCATTGTGACGACCTTCTGCAACCAAGAAAGCCTGGAAGCGCACTAGAGGTACCGTTCCACAATAATTTTACGTAGCACTTTACGATCGGTGGACCGTGAAATGATCAGCTGTCGTGGCATTGCTCGTGCACTGCTTGAAGATCGCACATCGCGTCCAGCATTCTCAGTCGTGATAACACCTAAGTACTTCGACAGTTTCTGGGAGAGTCGGCCGTCGGCCTATCCCAAGAGCAGTCCTCAAATCGCAAGTTAATTCCAACTTCTGAATCATGTTCTTCAACCCCGCTGTGGAAAGAGAACCTCTCCGTATTCCTTTAATGCCTGATAACTCGCGAAGAGCAGCAGCGCTACTGCTGGCTTTGTTGTTGGTTTTTTAAATTTTTTAATTATATATAAAACAGCTTTACGAGTAGATCGCAGCTTACCTCTTCCAGACCCATGTTGACTTGTCTGCAACTTAAATGCGCACTGATGCTTCCATTTCACTTGGGAAAAAAATGTTCTGGCTTTTCTTTATGTCCAAATGACTCATTCTCTGCGAACGTGCTCTTTTCCTGTTGGGAAACCATTTTATTCTGGGCTTCTTGGGTCTTACTACCAGGGCAACTGTCCGGACGTGAAATTTCGGCCTGGAATTTTTTCTGTCTTCTTACGACTTATTTATTACTGCTTCCCTCAAGCCTTTATTTACTGTGTGATCCATTTTAATGTTTCAGTTTTAGCTTTACTGCGACTTTCGTGTAATTCCACAACCTCATTGATCTGGATAGTTCATTTCTTCTAATTTGCCCATAGAATTTTAACATGCGTTTTTTCATATCCGAACAAATTATGACATACTCGTAATTTTCGATTTCGTTATCTGCTCTTAGCGCGTATGATCCTTCTTCACCAGAGTTTTGCAATCGTGTCATCTACATCTACATACGTACTCCGCAATCCACCATACGGTGCGTGGCGGAGGGTACCTCGTACCACAACTAGCATCTTCTCTCCCTGTTCCACTCCCAAACAGAACGAGGGAAAAATGACTGCCTATATGCCTCTGTACGAGCCCTAATCTCTCTTATCTTTGTGGTCTTTCCGCGAAATGTAAGTTGGCGGCAGTAAAATTGTACTGCAGTCAGCCTCAAATGCTGGTTCTCTAAATTTCCTCAGTAGCGATTCACGAAAAGAACGCCTCCTTTCCTCCAGAGACTCCCACCCGAGTTCCTGGACCATTTCCGTAACACTCGCGTGATGATGATCAAACCTACCAGTAACAAATCTAGCAGCCCGCCTCTGAATTGCTTCTATGTCCTCCCTCAATCCGACCTGATAGGGATCCTAAACACTCGAGCAGTACTCAAGAATAGGTCGTTTTAGTGTATTATAAGCGGTCTCCTTTAGAGATGACCCACATCTTCCCAAAATTCTACCAGTTAACCGAAGACGACTATCCACCTTCCCCACAACTGACATTACATGCTTGTCCCACTTCATATCGCTCTGCAATGTTACGCCCAGATATTTAATCGGCGTGACAGTGTCAAGCGCTACACTACTAATGGAGTATTCAAACATTACGGGATTATTTTTCCTATTCATCTGCATTAATTTACATTTATCTATATTTAGAGTTAGCTACCATTCTTTACACCAATCACAAATCCTGTCCAAGTCATCTTGTATCCTCCTCCTACAGTCACTCAACGACGACACCTTCCCGTACACCACAGCATCTTCAGCAAACAGCCGCACATTGCTATCCACCCTATCCAAAAGATCATTTAGGTATATAGAAAACAACAGCGGACCTACCACACTTCCCCGGGGGACTCCAGATGATACCCTCAGCTCCGATGAACACTCACCGTCGAAGACAACGTACTGGCTTCCATTACTTAAGAAGCCTTCGAGCCGCTCACATACTTGGGAACCGATCCCATATGCTCGTACCTTAGTTAGAAGTCTGTAGTGGGGCACAGAGTCAAACGCTTTCCGGAAGTCAAGGAATATGGCATCCGTCTGATACCCTTCATCCATGGTTCGCAAGATATCATGTGAAAAAAGGGGAGTTGCGTTTCGCAGGAGCGATGCTTTCTAAATCCGTGCTGATGCATGGACAGCAACTTCTCTGTCTCAAGGAAATTCGTTGTATTCGAACTGAGAATATATTCGAGAATCCTGCAACAAACCGATGTTAAGGATATTGGTCTGTAATTTTGAGGATCCATCCTTCTACCCTTCCTATATACAGGTGTCTCATCGGTTCCACCCGCAGTAATCTCACTTTCTCATAGCACAATCTCATATTGTACCAAATTTTATTGAAATTACTGCAGGTACTCCACAGCTGTGTTGACAGGCACGCGTAGCCTTTACGACCTGCACAGGTTTCTTTTCTTCGTTTCTCTTTCATCGGATTTGTATGTTGTTACGCCCGTTGCCAATTTGTAAATCTGTGTACTATAAAAGAGTTAGTGACGCTTTACGTGGCTAGCAGGCTCTGCGTAATTAAAGTTTCCACGTGTGTAATTTTATTTCATATAGCGAGTTGAAGAAGGGAACTGACATGCTGGATATGGTTCTATAGTTATTAGCGCCAGTCTTACGTCCGGTACTGAATTCTTTCAACTTATTTAAAACCGAGTTGTCGCAATGGCCGGTAAATAGCTTTCTTTGATTTAGTTCACAAATTGCAACACCTTCTAAAATCTTCACGCGAATTTCGAACGTACTTCTGACCAAGAAGTGATTCTGGTTTCATAATAAAATATTTTTTAAAACTTTTGAGTCCCTCTTTCTTGCCGGTCGGGGTTGAATTTCTAAAAACACTTCAAACAATCATTTCCTTTTTCTAACCTAAAGGCCAAATACCACTTTTCATAGAGGTATTTTTAAAAATGGTTTAATAGTTCTTTAATAATGATTTATTTTCAAAAAACTTTTTCACCCATTATTTCACTTCCTCAGGGACTGAATTTCAAAAAATTCGGGAACACCCAATTTTTTTTATTTCTGCCGAGAAGCCGAATTCAAAATTTCCTTAATAAGGACATATTTTCAGAAAACCGTTGAGCCCCTACTTCCTGCCCTTAGGGGCAAAATTTCGAAAAATCCCCTCTTAAACGATGTCTACAGTATAAGATCAACAACAGCCTTTCCAAATTTCAAGTTAAAACCCCTAACTGTTTTTGCTGGACGTTAATCAGTCAGTCAGTCAGGACATTTCCACTTACATGTATACAGATGTAGAACATCACTTCCTACCTGGAAAACGTGCAGCAGGGGCCTGACATTGGACTGTACCGTGAACATATTATGTTACTGTTGATTCCACAATATTCAAAGGTTGTAGACTGGTTAGTGATTGTTCTGATAACGTTTTACCCATAGGCGCTAGTGTTGGGGCGAAGACTGAAAATGTTTCTCTATAATTTGTACACTGTACTTACACGTTTAAAGACTTGTAAGTAAACTAAGTTTTTTTTTTCATTATAGATAGACATCATTCGTTTAGTGTCTAATGATATTTTGATAATTAAGTTACTGGCCAGTGCCTGGTGATATTTTAGTTCTCAACAAACACAGTTAGTTAGTTCCCTTTAAATTGGGACAATTTGCTTCTGAGAATGAGGTCATACGTACTCAGTGACACGTGTACCATTGTTGCCTGATGCAACGGAGGCGTTCAAGCAGTGCGTGCTGTTCTTGCAGTTGGCGGTGCTGACATTAGTTGGAAGAACTGTGCTGACATTAGTTGGAAGAACTGCTGCACATTTCGGAGTAGGGAAGCTGTCAGCGTCGCCTCCAGACTGATTTACTGCGTGACTCACGTTGACACCGCAGCTCCAGTTGACTGCAGTGTTTCCCCCGAGCAGATTCTTCGTGGCATTGGCAGTGCTGTTCTGAATGACCCCGACGATGCTGTCGAAGCCAGGCGTCTTGGTAGCGTTGGCTGTAGCGTTGTGGGTGACGCCAACGTTGCTATCGGAGCCGCGTGACAGATGGCTGGGGCGGATGGCTGCGCCGGGGCCAGTCTTGTTCGAGAGGCCGCCGACGGCGCTATCGTCAGCACTTCCCACATCTGTCCCGATTGTCGAGTTGAACAGTGGACCAGCTGTGGAGTTAAAAGACGCGTTATACATTTAACAAGCACTAGAGGAGAAGCGCTGATTCGGCGAGAGACGCCCATTGACAGAACTCGAGAGTACGTATTCAGCGTTTCCTGTTTCGCTGCTTGGCGAAACCTATTACGTGGCCTACACACACTCCTCAGCATCGTTTGACACGTCACCTGTCCTATGAAGATAACGTTGTTACAGGTTTGTTCATGAAGTAATGTTTAGTGTTCCGTCGATATTTCAGTACAGCAGGATGTTGATAACAGCAGGTACTCATTAGAGTGGTATGTTGGAATTATCTTTGTTTGTCGTCTATTTCGAGTGGCATACGCTCATCCTCAGTGTAACTTGCATTTACAGTCTTTTAGCAGTTGTCAACATTAGGAGGCTGAAGGCATAAAAACATTTTGTGGCAATGTATTTGAAAAGTAACAGGCTGCAATTATAGAAGCAAGAGGGAAGTGGAAGTGGTGGGAAGGGGCGGGGGGGGGGGGGGGGGGGGCAAGCAAACAAGACAAAATTCATGTGTTCACTGGAGTCAGAGCGACACATTTTCGAGGTTAGAGCCAGGTTACAGACGGACAGTCTTAAAAGAAACTAGAACTTAACGGGACAATAATACTCTGATCTGCCAGAATATTATGACCATCGACCTTACTACCGATATAAATCCGTCCATACAGTAGCAGCGTCACCTGGCGACGAGTAACTGCTAGTCGGACACACACACTCTTGTACATGTAGAGTCACTGAGTGTGCTGTCCGTGTGTGGAGTGAGGACGATCTATCTGCGTTTGACCGAGGGCAGATCGTGATGGCCCGGAGGCTCGGCACGAGCATTTCGAAAACTGTACGACTTGTCTTCAGCATGTGGAGAACCCCTAAATGAAACCACGTCCTGTCGACGTGGGGTTGGGCTGCCTCCCCTCATTAAAGACGTCGGACGTAGTAGACTGGGAAAAGGTAAAACAGGACAGGCGGCGAACTGTGGCGGAGTTAAAATCAGACTTTTAATGCTAAGCAGAGTACAAGTGTTTCTGAACACGCAGTGCACCGAACACTCCTAGCGAAGGGCCTCCGCAGCCGACGATGCATGTACGTGCCAGTGTTAACACCATGACACAAGCAACTACGACTGAAATGGGCACGTGAGCATCGTCATTGGACGTTGGCGCAGTGACAGAACGTTGTGTGTAGGTCTGATGAATCCCCATACCTTCATCAAGCCGCTGGGAGGACGCGAATCTGCCGTCTTCCAGGGGAACAGCTCCTTGACGCCTGTACTGCAGGACGGAGACAAGCTTGTGGTGCCTCCATTATGCCCTGTGGAACATTCACTTGGGCACCCATGGGTCCCATGGAGCTCGTGCAAGGCAGCATGACGACCAAGCTGTATCGTACACTGCTTGCAGACTACGTACGCCCCTTCATGACGATCATGTTTCCTGATGGCAGCGGCATTTTAAATAAGATACTGCGCCATGTCACAAGGCCAGGAGTGTGATGGAGTAATTCGAGTAACACAGTGGCGAGTTCCAGTTGATCTGCTGGCCTCCAACTCGCCAGATCTGAACTCCATCTAATACATATGGAGTGTCATAGAACGAGGCATCAGAGCTCATCGCTATAGGTGTTCTATACCTCTCAGAACACTGTGTAACGGCAGGGCTAGAGAAGTTAAATATCGCGAATTATAGACTAGAATCATTTTCGTGTATAGTTAACATGGAAAAAGGTGGAAATGCAACATTTTTAAGACTTGGATGGAAAGTCAAAAATGTTGAAACAAATAGTTTTTGCGTTGATCAGAACCTAGAAGCATTTGCATACGAGTTGCTACCACAGAATACTTCGCTAGTAGATGCAACAGACTACAGACCCCGTCTAGGGAACTTCCAGCTATTTGTGAGCGTTATTGAGCTACCTGTCAGAGTAGACGAAACAGTTACGGGTTTGTGGAGATTTGAATGTAGATTCTAAAAAGATACAGATAGGAAAAATTAACGAGAATCATTTTTGGATGTTTCCGTCTAATTTCATTGGTTAATTTTCCAACTGGTGTGCAGCAAGATTGCAGAATCCTGACTGATAATATATCTATAGACTGTGCCCAACTGGTAATCGAGTATCTGATCATGATCCACAATTAATGTAAATAAACAGTGAAGCACTTTACATCTCTAAGGGATGGTCATACAAAGCATTCAGGTTTGTTAATGAGACCAGGTTAGAGTTTTGAAGAGTAAGTTACATGAGGCGGCATGGATTGTGGTATACATAGAGAGAGAGACGCTGGTGTCAATTTGAGTTTAAGCCATAGTAAATTTGTGTCCATATTTGAAAGTTGCTTTCCTAAATGTTATCCAGAAAGTCCATTAAAATACGCAAGCCATGGATAACTTCAGGGATTAAAATCTCATGTAAGAGGGAAAGGAAAATTATATAAATAAAGGCAACAAGAAGTCATGATGCGACATTCTTTGATACTATAAAAATACTGTAATATTTTAATGAAAATCATTAAAATGTGTAGAGACATGCACGTGCTGACAGAAATGAGAAGTGCTTATAGGAAAATTAAAGCTACGACCACATGGGGAATCCTGTGAAATGCGCATAGGACAACGAGTGACTGGTCATAACTTATGAACGGTTCGCGGTAGGACGTTCAAACTGCACGGGTGGCCGCAGGGCATGACGGGAATTAGTATGCGCATGCGCACGCGCCTTGTTGTTGGCCGCCATTTGCACGTGAAAATTTTACGGTACAGCGTGCTTGAGCGTATAGCGCTCGCGGAGGCCTACTATGCGAGCAAAAACAGCCCAGCTGCGGCTCAAAGGACGTTTGCCACCGAGTTAAAGCAGAAGACAAAAGGTCCAGGTGTGCTAACAATCAAGAATTTGATTCGCAAGTTTGAGAGAACGGGTAGCGTTCGTGATGATACTGTCGGCAATATCGGTCGTTCAAAAAGGGTGAAATCGCCTGAAAACATGGATAAGACATGCGCTGTGTTTCAAACCAGCCCCAGGAAATCGATCAGACAAGCTGCCCAACAGGTGGGATTCAACCGGGACACATTGCGACGAATTGTTGTTGCAGACCTGCATCTCTTCCCCTACAAAATTCAAATCCAACAGGCGTTAAGCCAGAGCCATGGAACAGCAGATATGTTTCGCCATCGCTGTTGTCCACAGAATTGACGAATAGGACTTCGATGTGAATATGGTTTGGTTTAGCAACAAAGCCCACTTTCATTTGGATGGGTTCGTCAATAAGCAAAACTGGCGCATTTGGGGAACTGAGAATCCGCATTTCGCGATCGACAAGTCTCTTCACTCTCCATGGGCGACTGGTGGTGTGCAGTGTTCAGTCACAGAATAATCGGACCTATACTCCTTGATGACACGGTGGCTATCGAACGGTATGTGAAGGTTTTGGAAGATGATTTCATCCCCATTATCCAAAGTGACCCTGATTTCGACAAGATGTGGTTCATGCGAGACGGAGCTAGACCCCATCGAAGCAGGAGAATTTTTGATGTCCTGGAGGAGCACTTTGGGGACCGCATTCTGGCTCTGGGGTACGCAGTGGCCAACGGCATGGGCTTCGATTGGCCGCCATATTCTCCGGATCTGAACACATGCGACTCCTTTTTGTGGGACTATATTAAATACAAGGTGTGCAGCAATAACCCCAAAACCATTGCGTCGCTGAAAACAGCCGTTCCAGGAGGTCATCGATAGCGTCGATGATCCGACACTTCAGCGGGTCATCCACAGTTTCGCTATTCGCCTGCGCCACATCATCACCAAGAATGGCAGGCACATCGAACATGTCATAACCTAAATCCAAATATCTGTAGTGACGTTTACATGTTGAATAAAGTGTGTGCTGGCCATAGTTTGTAACTAAGTTACTTTTTTTACATATAATTCAATCATTGTCACCCTGCAAATCACAGTTAAAATAAATGACAATGTTGTGACTAATAATTCACAATTTGCTAGTATTTGTAGTAATCGCTTTCTGGATATAGCAGCAAAAACAGAATTATATGGTTTGGCTGAAGAAGCAAGAGAATACGTAAAAATGTCAGTCCATAACGCTTGAAGCAATTAAAAGTAGGACAATAATCATTCATTCAAATTAATAGAATTATAAGAATTCTGAAAACCGAAAGCTCGTATGGTGTTGATGGAATTTCAACAGAAATCTGAGAAGTTATGCTAACTTAATAAGTAATGTCGATAGAGATGACTGTAATACGTCATTGGCACAGGGAATTTTTCCATTCGGATTAAAATATACAATTGTTAAAACTGTTGATAATAAAAGTGAGAAGAATGACTTAAAAATAATTATCGTCGAATTTTCTTACTGCAATGTGTTGCGTAAATACTCGAAAGGTAATGTACTCAAGAGGAGGCACACACTTAGGTAGAAAATATTTACTTAGTACGTCACACTTCGGATTCCAGAAAGATTGCTCGACTGAAAATGCTATTTATACACTCACTCATCAAATAGTAAAAGTCTTAAATAATAAAATATCGCCAGTTGGTATTTTTGGTCGATGCATTTTATGTGTAGACCATGTTGCACTCTTAGAAAAAGTCAAAGCTTAATGGAATTGGTGGCGTTACAGAGAACTGGTATTATCATACTTAACAAAAAGATGGAAAATTTTTGCTGAATAATTCAAACTTTGTTGGAAAGTGAGAGAGTTTTAGCGACTGTGGTGAAATCACCAAGAAAGTCGCACTGACATCTGTGTTTGGTCCACTCCTATTCGTTACATGAGGGGACGTGGAAAAGTAGGTACACACGTGCCGTCCCACGCTAAGACCGTTGTGCGTCCTCTAGCTCTGTGTCGCCTGGGGGAACTTTTCTATTGCATTCCGGATAAAAGGGGCGTCACAGTGTGGGAGAGAAACGAACAGGCCACTGGAAACGGCTGCAGTGTTGATGCGCGCGGAATAGTAGGATTCTGGCGGGCGAAACGTGTAAACTGCACACAGATTCACCATGAACCAAATGAAGTGTCGCGTCCAGCCGTAATGAAATGCCCTATTATTCTACACCTTATTTTAGATCTATGTGACGATGCTGTGCTGGTTATATTTATATGTTTTGACTATGCCATTATGGCCTTATCACTTTAGGCCATGGTGTAAAAAAGATCTGAGGATGGTCATTACGGACTGAAACCGGTTATCGTCTAAATAAGTGATATTGTGACCAAAGACTGGAATAAAAAACATATGTAATGAAATGATACCAACGGTTTGACAAAGGCCGCTTAGTTGTGGGTGGTGCTGATGGGAAGTCCAGATATTGCACCATGTGTTTCCATCTTTCCGCCAAGCTGAAAGAACACGTGGGAGGAATGAGAAGTTAAGAATGATGAGGACGTTCACATTGCAATCCTCGAAAGGCGCCATAACCAATAAACGGATATGTACTGTCGAGGAATTAAATAACTAGTAGAACGTTGTAAACCGTTGTTTACAATGATTCAATGAATGTCCTGCAAAATAGCGTCATCTCAGTAAGAAGGAAACAACAGAAGAAATTCTGATGAGGTTTGAAAGAATTATTAAGTAATTGTATGAAAGTGTACTTCCCCCAAATTTTGAGGAAACACGCTATATTAAGTTCTTCTGTACACTTTTGAAGATATACCAACAACTGATGTAGTCCATGAACAGGCGCAAGTAGATAGGGTAGAATATTGCAAATTTTTGAGTATACACACTGATAAAAATTTCAACTGGAAGAAGCGCATTACTGAGCTGCTTGAAACAGTCAAGTTCAGCTGCTTTTGTTCTTTGTACGATTGCTAGTCTTTCAAATAAACGAATCAATCTCCTAACCTATTTCGCATCTCAGTAATGTCTTGTGGAATAATTTGTTGACGTAACTCATCACTTGAAAAGAAACAATTGATGCACAAAAGCAAGCAATAAGAATAATTGCGAGTGTTAGCTGCGCCAAACAAATCTTCGAAGGAAAAGAAAGAAAAGAAAAAAAAGCAGCAGCAGCAACAACAACAACAACTGTATATACGCATAGTCAATATCACTGATAATACCTGAGGAACATGGCACATTCAGTATACTTAGGTTAAACTGCAAGACTTTATGAGCCAGGTATCATATCGGAGAAAGGAAACCAAACACTGCCTCTCCAACGGTGCAATGCTTGAAAAATCATTGTTATTCAAATCTTTTTTGTTGTTAAGCTGTATCAGTTAATTTTTTATCTGGAGCTTTCGATGACATTGGTGTAGCAAAACCTGAATTCTGCGACGAGAATGCAGAGAAAATTGTGAAATATTGTAGAGGAGGCCCGTAAATTTACATATCTGTAGAGTCACAAAGTTTTGTCTATGGAAACTAATAGCCCACATACTGGGTCACATCCGTCGTTAGACCAATCACACAGGAGTTACGATGTTCGGGGAAAATTTATAGTTTCCAAAACGAAATAGCCTGTCCCGCGTTGCTTCATATTGATAGTTGTTTTTAACAAATACTGTTGGAACATCAACGTCGCGTAGCAACTTTACTAGACTAAAAGGCGACATAATGCTGTGGAGGAGACGCCACAGTGATCCGTACATTCACATTATCTGAATGACACAGTCTAGACTACAATATTATGTATTTTTTGCCAGTATAGACAGTGGTATGCAGACAACTTCATTAGAGATGGGAGTTTCTCACTAGGCGCATAATGAACACTGGCAGCGCACTCGAGAGTCCCGGACAAGAGCCAGCCGGTGTGGCCGAGCGGTTCTAGGTGCTTCAGTCTGGATGTGTGTGATGTCCTTAGGTTAGTTAGGTTTAAGTAGTTCTAAGTTCTAGGGGACTGATGACCTCAGAAGTTAATTCTCATAGTGCTCAGAGCCATTTGAACCGGATAAGAAAGCTGGAGTGGCTTTGAATAGCGGCAGCAGACGGCACAAGCGGTAACGTCGGCTTGCAAGAGGGACGCACGCAGACCACAGTCGATCCTGTTCGATCGGTTCGGCGGTGACAGTATCAATTGTCTGTCTGTCTAGGGAGGACGCAGGCGTGCTGCGGCAGCATTCAGAGTGCAAGAGTATCGGCCGGGCCAGAATTGCGTAACGGCGCGCCGCTGTCGCCGTATAGCCCGCCTGGAAGCGGCCTGGATGTCGCCCAATGGCCGCTGACGTTTACTGTTGCTGTCCAAGAGCGTGGGCCGCTCACACTAAATCAAATTTTAAAAATAGGCGCTCCGCCGGACCGGCCAAACTATGCAATCGCAGTTCAAAACATAGTGTAAACAGGAGGCTTTACGCCGGTCGGCTGTCGCTGACTTAGCTTTCTTTGCCAAGCATCCTCGTAGTTTTCCGCTTACGCCACTACAACAAAACAGACGTACCTCTCGGAACACGGTGTTGTTATATACCTGAAACATCTAATTACATAGACGGAATTCTTTCACAGGCGCTCGAATACTTTTTGCAGCAGCCATATAGAACAATCTTGTCCTCCACCAGTGTGAAGTTGCTGAAGTGCAGGCTGTAACACTCAAGCAAGCTGTCAGCTACCATAAATAAAAAGTAAACTTGCATCAAACTATGGCAATGCTGGAAACAGGAAACAAGACGTTTCAGGACGCAGCAGCTGATTCAGCTGTGAGGGTACATAACTTCCGAATACACTGTGTTGGCGTCGGTTGAAAAACAGTGCGGTTTAATTTTTTATGATTATACACTGTATATGCAGGGCCAAACAAAAGGCAATGGAAAGGGTTGATAACTAGCTTTGTAGTGGTATGTCAGGACATGTAAGTCGCCCCACGAGGACCTAATTCGGCGTCTAAAGAAAATGCTTACTTTTAATTATGCTTAATCGTATAAATAAGAAAAACAATCTATGTGATAAATAATAGCTGAAGTAGCAACTGAGGAAAATGACTGCAAACATTAACAACATTATGGTTATGTTTAGTTAAGGAAAGTTTGCCTACCATATTTAGTAAGCCTGGATAAGAAGGCAAAAAATTTCAGTGAAAGGAAATTGTGGTGCACATTGAAGTAGCAAAACCAGTTACGCGGGTTGAACATCAGCACAAATAATAGTCAACGGCTTCCTGACTGTGATAAGTTTACAGTCAAACTAAAATACGTTAATGTTTTTTTATTGGGGATGGGAAAACTGGTCGACTGTTACGACATAAGTCTATTCCGCCATGGTAATTTTGTTGAAAAAAATGTCAATAATGTCTAATAACTACAGCATATAAACACTTATTTAAATTTTCAACGTTTTCGAACGATGAAGAGATAGAGCAGCCCTCAAACGTAGAGGCAAGAAACGGAAGGGCTTCTACGTCAGAGACACTCCTCACTTCAGAGACACTCCTCACTTCTTATTACAGGCATGCAGGCCCTGGCCCTGATCAAGGGGGGGGGGGGGGTCACACCGAGATGTCTGCCCCCCAGGCGGCAATTTCAGGGGGCACCAAATTCATATTCTTGAAGGAAAAAAAAAAAAGAAAAAAGACCTTGTTTCACAAAGCGCCTAGCGTCCGCTCACGTTGGTGTATCTATTAGTAGTATTAGTAGTAGAGTATTCATATGATTTTGAAACGCATCTGCATTTGTCTTTGAACATATTATAAGTTGATTTCTGTACGACTCATAAGTTGATTTTTGAGTGCATGCATAGTGTACGTGAGGTCTTTGCCGCGGAATCCCCGTCGCATCTAGGAATTAAAAACTTTCCCATAGACGAAAGGGCTCCTGTTGAGCCGAATAAACCCAAACGGGTGAATGCCAATCACCGTATGTTTATGTGGTTGATTGGGTGTGTGAATGATCAACGTTTTTCTAATTATTAGTGAAATCCACACATTCAGACTACCAGAGTGGAAGTAAACGACTAACAGGAATAACAGGTAAGAAGGATTACGTATTAATCTTCTCTGTGTATCCAAGAAAATAAAATTTTGACAAAAAGTTTTTGCCAGATCGCTACACTGCGAAGTGTCCGTTGTACAGTCCCCAGTTAGCATCCGCGCAGAAAACGCAATGTACGAACACGTAATAATGCCTAACCGGAGAATAAATGCGGGATAACTAAACTGGTGATTCTGGAAGGGTTAGTGGAGTTAACCGTAGAATAAGTTTTGACAATGTCAGATATAGTTACAGAATTAGTGATCACAAGATTGTCTGTTAGAACGAGGAAAGAGAAGAAACGGCGATATCATACAAATTATATGGAATTTATTATACAACTACATTTTGATTTTTCATGTAACAAAACGTTTGACGAACTTTGATGGACTAATAGAGTCTTTCGCAGAAAGGAAAGCACGCCATTAAAGCTGTAGCAAGATTAGAGAGAAAAAAAAAATGCTGTGATTGTAGAAATGTGTACTGTCTTACGTGTCTCTTGTCTTTACTTGTTTTATGTTTCCTATATTTAATGTTACGTCACACAAAAGAGAAAGTTATTAGCTAATAGGCAATAAAGAGTGCACTTTTCACAAAAGTTCTTATTCTCGCAGTCACAAATAGTTAATAAAAAAAGGGGGAGGATGGGATGTCAAACATGATGACTGGGAGCAGGAGAGGCACCACAGGACATTTTAATTTCCACTGCGCTGATTATAGGTTTGATGGCTTCCATTACAAAATATACACGCTTGAATGCCATAAAGCGAAATACAGTGACGTGTGACAGAAGAACGCTGTGTGATGAGGCGTGGAATGCACTTTGGCACACGTAAGACCAAATAATATGTATTACATCTCCTCGAATATATATGTTGTATATATCAGACTCTCCAGACGGATGTGCGCTAAAAAATGGACAAATTTTTGAAAAATCGATTTTTTAACTTTTTGATGTCCAATATCAAACGCTCGAGAGAGGGGGGGGAGGCCACTACCAAGTTTTTCCCCGTTTAGAAATATCATAGATCAGGGGCTGTAGACATGTTCTGTCTTTTCTCATTATACCTGTGACAACAAATCGTTTTTTGTTGTGTTTTTCTTGTCAGAAGAATGAGTGGAGCCCTTATCAGAAATGCTTACGTTACACGGGAAAATAAGTGTATTAATATTTATGGACTAATAGCACTGAAAACTTTTCCACTAATCATTAAGGAAATTGCACATGGAGGCAGAAAGAAGTTTATATGATCGTCAATCAGCAGATGGAATAAGTTGAGACTTTCTCGCTTTTCTTGTGACTCAGTTATCCATCGACAGTGGGGTTACTGATGACCGAATAAATACACAACAAGGAATCGTGATGGAATTGGCTGTGATTTTGTCGAGAAAATCAAACCCCCAAGCACATGGAGTTTATATTAGGTAATTACTGGAAAACAATAAACTACGGCAGAGAGCGGAAGCAATTAAAGTCTGCTGTGTCTGGACAGAGGATCGACAGATATGATTTTCTGAGCTTTTGACGCAGTTACATCCTATTATACATCCACACAATTCCCACAAGGGACTTTAAGGTGCATAGTGGGGCCATTTTGGTACCTACAACGTAGCTGTTTTCTCTAACCATTCTCGATTAGATAGAGACAGATAAGATTCTCTGTGATTTTCGATATTAAAATAACAAGCGCATCGGTCGTTCGCTTATTTACGAAATTTAACTAGTTTCAAATAGTTAAGAGCCGCGTGGGATTAGCCGAGCGGTCAAGGGCACTGCAGCCATGGAGTGTGCGACTGGTCCCGGCGGAGGTTCGAGTCCTCCCCCGGGCATGTGTCTGTGTGTGTGTGTGTGTGTGTGTGTGTGTGTGTGTGTGTGTGTGTGTGTGTGTTTGTGTGTGTGTTTGTCCTTAGGATAATTTAGGTTAAGTAGTGTGTAAACTTAGGGACTGATGACCTTAGCAGTTAAGCCCCATAAGATTTCACACAGATTTGAACATTTTTTGAAATAGTTAAGAACTCATTTTCAGACGGTCGAAACATAGTTTTATACCCTTGTTGTAATTAAACACATGTTGCTTTGATCCGGTTAGGCTATTCCTGCTGTTTGCCAGTTATCTTCTTCATCTCTGCGTAAGTGCTGGCCCCCGTTCCTGAACTATCTGCCTTGCATATACTGCCCGCCACTAAATAGAACGCGTCCAAAAGGAATGCGGCAGCCGCTGCGCGCCAGGTATACGGGGTGAACATCAATAAAACCGACAAATTGCACGGACGGGTTTCTGTCTGTAAGTTGAGGGGAAAAGATACTAAGGAAATGTGCCCGGAAATGGACGGTGTGCATGCAATGACAACAAATTGTCCCGAAACACAGTGCAAAGCTGCATCGCATTCACATCGCAACAGGTGTCCAAAGTGGCCTCCATGGGATGCAATGTTGTGCAAACACACATAATCGCACTTTGGCTTACACCATGCTGGCGGGCCACTTGCCTGGAGATTATACTGGGGTTCGTCTCAATATCCTGTAGAACCCGGTCCTGAAAATCTGGTGTTCGCAGTCTGCCGCCTCCCTGCACGTTCGTCTGTCTAAAGTTTTCACGATCACACAAACGTCCAAAAAGAGCTTGAAATGTGTGATGCTGTTGGTGTCTGTGAGGATACTTATTTTTGTATAGTCATACTGGCTTTCGAGCGTTTCCATTTGCTTGGACGCCGTTCACAAGCACCATCTCGGCTCGTTCCCGACATGAATACCGGACCATTCTTCTGCTTACAGTACGCTGCGTCAATCACACAGCCTGCAACACTCAAGGAACACAAGGCACATGAAGTTCATCTGTCAGCGCCATCTACCAAGGCAACGACGCATTTCCGGACATATATTCGTAGGATATTTTTCCTCTGCTTCCAGTCAGGAATCCGTCACCGGAGATTGTCCGTTTTATTAATGTTCACCCTGTACATTGCGACGTACTCCAGAGGAGAGTAATTCATGTCGTTCAATATGCAACACTATGCGTGGGGTTACGCCAACATTGTAACTTTGACTGACTATAAGCGGTTCCAGAGGCGTACCTCTTTAGTGCACTAGACGCTTAGGATTAATATCGGTCACATCACATAGTTACGCGTACATGATTTCAGTATCTGCCTTACCATTAGCTTCTTAATACTGGTACCGTTACGCCGCTACTGAGATTTCTTCGTGACGGTATAATTCTTGTAGGTGGCATTGGTTTCTCGTCCGTTTCTAGCTTATAATGGGAATGCGATGTAATATCTCGTGCAGGATTCCCCCTAATTTTCCCCTTCGTCAGTGGTGACATATAACAAGGAATAAAAGAGAGCATTCGATACTGTAGACAGAGAAATAATAGGTAACAATCATTATAAAATTTTGTGTTAAATGACAATTAGCAAACGTAGCTCGCGAAATTCTAAAACACGATCTCAAAACTGAAATTTATGGGAGACATATTTCAGCAACTGAAATAAAAACTGGTTTTATACAAGAGGACGCCTTACTATTTATTTACTCTTTAACGGTGTTATTTTTTAATTGTAAGCATTTGGAATTTGGAACTGAAAAAATAGAAAAACTGAATCAATAATTCTGCGAGGGATAACAAATGGAATTTAGGTAAACTGACTGGTTTTTGGAGATGATATTGGAATGATTACAAAAAATCTGAATAAATTAGTACTCAAATATTTCTCCTGGCAAGAACAACTAAGAGAAATGCTCTCAGAAATACAGCTGTAAAACAATTTTCATGGCAAATATAAAAATTGCGAAAATACATAGGAACACAAACAGGTAAATTGGAGCTAGTTAGTAAAATCAAACATCTTAGAAAAACCATACAGCAGAACGGTCAAAAAATTGTGTTGGATGTACCAGTTAATAAAATGGAAAGAGCATACGGTTTAACTAAAGACATCTAGGACAAGATATGCAAATTGTAAAACAAAAATTAACCACAGTGGTAAGAATAGAACGTTTAAATCCACACGAATGTTTAAAGGTGAACTACAAGCTGAAAAGAATAGATATACCTTAAAGGCGAGTTATTAGAAAAATAATCGGTGCAACACAAACTAAAAATGGTCAGACAATGAGACGTAATGACATCTATCTAAATATACAGAATATATCAAGCGTAATAGCAAAGAGAAGGTCAGTCTTCTTTGGGGCCTCTATCGAATGAATGGAACAAATATCCCTGATTTCTGAAAAAAAGCAACAATGACATCAGTTAGAGAAATCGGAAAAGCACTAGAAGGAAACAACACTAAAGAATCGAAAATAAGAGAAAGAAACTTGTTTCAGAATAAAACACTAAATTTAGGGGACTTAGGAAAACAGGGGAAGATGTAAAGAAGAGATAAAACATGCAGAGAAAATGTAGTAGTAAAGGAGAAATAGGAAACAACAGATGAAACAGGAAAGAAATAAGAGATGTCGTCACGCGATCCTAGTTGGCCAATATGAGGATAAAAAAGTGAGGACTAATGACGAAAAACGGATGTTTTGGGCTGCCGACAACAACAGCACAGCGGGACGCTGTGGGGGGCAGGGAGGCGGCGACCTGCCCCACGCGGTAACAACGGCCCACTCGCGCTTGTCGGCGTGACGCGGAGCGTGTCGCCCGCCTGTAAACAGAACGCGAGCAGCCGCGCAACATCCGCAGCGCAGGGCCGCGGCCGCGTCCGTGGCCTAAAAATACGCCGGCCAGGCTGCTCCGTGGGGCCGTGGAGCTGCTTCTCTTCTCTCGCGCGGAGCGGGAGAACGGTCCCACAAAATATCACCAACGGCTGTCCTTAAAAACTCCTACTGCCTGCCATCTACCTTACCCTGTCAAATTGCCTGTTGACTTCCCTCTCCGGTTCTTCGGCCGATATTTGATGATTTTCGTGACATTTCGCCAGCACGAATGGCTGGCATTGTCGGAGCCTCATCCTCTTGCTGGTGGTGGACTGGAATCGAGCTCATGGCCGCAGATTATACTTACCTGGCGCACCAACATCCAAGTGCTTTTTCCGTACTCTTTTCCGGTGCGCTTTTCTTGCTACCTGCAACGGTCGTTCGGCGCAGCGTGGGAATTCAGGTTCTCTTCACTTTGAGGCTTTCTTCTTTCTTGTTGGAGATATTCTCATGTTTGTGTGTTTCTATAGCTTCTCTATACAAGCTGGTGTGATAGCTCTTCTCTACAGCCAGAACTTGCGTGCCGGCGAATTTTATTATGCACACAGCGCGTGCTCTGCCACGGCCGATTTCCCCATCTGCCCCAACCTGCAATTCCGCTTATGTTTGTTGGTTGGTTTGGAGTGTAAAGGGACCAGACTACAGGGTCACTAGTCCCTTTTTCCTGATGCAAACAAGGCTCAGGGTAAAACAGCACCGAAATTTAGTTTGGGAAAGTAAAGGGAATGGGAAACCACAGCGACAGAGAAAACGAAGGAAACAAGAAACGAACAAAAAAAGGGGGAAAACGGACTCATCAGGGAAAAGTAGAGGAAGGTAAACCATAGAGCAGCTGGTCTGTGCCGCCTGATCACAAGAATAAAAGAGGATGAGCTAGTCACTCTGTTTCGCTTTTTGTAAATTTTAGTTACTTGTGTAGTAGTCCCGTTTGATCTAATAAATAATTAAAAATTAACGCTGCTTTACAGTATTATGACTTCATGAAGCTCTATACTGTAATGGATTTAAAGGTTCTAGGTGCTTTTCTTACTCGCATAAATCACTACAATAATTTATTTCAGACATGTCTGCTTCTCTTAATCTGTTCTTATTTATTCTCGTTACCTTCGTTTCTTTTCGACATATTTTTTGGCTAAGTAATCAATCACATGAATTGTGATCGTAATTTTATCGTATGCTACATTCGTTTGTTTACGAACATGATCAGTTGCTTTCAAAGATTGCCTCTAGGTATGACGTCATTGCACACAGCCGACGAATGGAATCGGACACTAGGATTATCCGTTGGACCATAAAACGCGATTAATCTGAAAATCTGAACAGGTCACTTGTCGCCACTAACACAGAGGTCAGCATGGGTGCATGTCCCAGGCGCCTGCTGCGGAGGCCGATGCGCAGCAACGCTCGCTGAACGGTCGCTCCTTGGTTCATCTGGGTGGTCAGTTGCTGTGGGCTCGGCGCCGGTTTTGGATAGAGCCAGTTCGCCATGCACCGTATACTTTAATGATGGTGGCACGCGAACAGTTTACAAACTTAGCCGTTTCGGAAATGCGTCCACCCTTGGCATCAAAGCCAATGAACATGCCCTTTTGGACGTCAGATAAATAGCTCCGCTGCACCATTACGACAACGACCACACTGTTTTCCGCGTCCCCACCCGACACGCTTTATATACCTTTCACTCCTAGTGCTGCCACCTGTAGCCTGTGAGTGGTTATTACACATTGACGTCGAACATAGGCTGATAGCGGCTTCTTTTAATTGTGCATATACTTCTTTCTCTACATACGTACACACATCTTTATAGTATGCCAGTTACTGTTGTTCTTCCACTATCTGGACCATTCCATTCTCACTTACATGACAGTTAAGATGCTTCATTACTTTGTAAGATGCGGCCTGACGTCCGTGTACGACTCTTTCGATGTGAGAGATATGTGTTTCCAGCTATCTTGTTGATGTTTCTTAATAATCTGTTTAGCCTAATTTACCACTTTTCTATGTAATTCTTGGCTCTCAGATGATTGTTTCTGTAACATACTTCCAAAGGTTACGGACAGGTATCCCACGTGGGTACATGCCGTTACTCGCAATACTACAAGTAACGCTAGCGGAACTGACGACCAACGGCAAACGGAAGGACCTAGATCTTTGTAATTTCTGCCGACGGCTCAGTGTGGAGACTAACCGTCGCTTCAGCTTTGTCGCTCTCCATCCCAAGTTCTGATCCACGATGTGACCGAAAATCAGATGGAGATTAGTTGTTCACCAAGTTTCTGACCAGAGTGAGAGAGAATAATACTGAGAAACAACAGGGACATGTTGTTGAACCTTCGTCGTCTTTGCGACATACCCAACACTGTAAGGGCTCAGAGCACAAATGAGCGCTACAGTTCTCCGAAGCCTCTGAAAAGTCAAACAGAAAAACCCAAAAATAAACCTATGACATGACAGAATTTAAAGTTCATGCTGCTACTACCTGGAGGAAACAAAGATCTGTGCTGAAATGTGTGTGTGTACGCTCTTAATCCGGGGTACAAAATAACCTTTCGGAGGTGAAAACACGCTAATGTGTTTTGTTTAAATAATTCAGAGTCTAGCCGTCAGTTTTGAAAGCAAAGCCCGAAATCAAACTAAACTGGCTTAAATGGATAAATAAGCCTGAGAAAGTCGTCGTGTATTTTATTTTCACTGCCACACTTATTTGCATCAAACTTTTCTTCAAGAGTACATTGGTACAGAGAAAAAGGGCATATCAAATTATTTACATATCTTGGACCTAGTCCTATTAAAAATGATATCGTCTTCTCCTCTCTGCCCCATCTCGTTAATGCTGGTTTTCGCCAGCTTCACACACTGAGCATTCTCCAAGTTTTACATGGAACTTTAATGCTCGCTCGCCCTCACTTTTGAAGTAGTTATCAGCTTGGAGGTTCTACACTACGTTGTGACATGAGAGTCGTCCTAGATTTTAGTCGTTCTGGTACATATAATGTGTTATTCACTCCATGCATGACATACGTTTCGCCAAAGGTTCGCCTGAATTTCTGTTTGAGATGCTCGTCGCATGTCACATTTTTTTGATCGTAGACAGAAGGCACACTATTCAATTTATGAAAGATTTAGTAATTCGCTTTGTAAAAGTCATATAGACTAACCTCCATTTCGACATCACTTACGGGAAATACGGACAGGACTACAGCCACGGTTTTTTTTTTTTTTTTTTAAGTCCTTAGGATTCATTATTGCTCACTGTGTCCTATTACTCACAGTCATTATTTTACATTTCCTTTGAGACAACATGTTTCAACATACGGCCAATGCCTGGCGATATTATGCTTCTATATTTATTCACTACCTATCACTTTATTGAATTTTCTGCTATCTATGCTAGCCTGAATTAAATCTCGCATTTTGTAGTAAGTAGAGACTCACAGGGCTGTTTTCATTCACTATTCCCAAATCTGCGGTAGTGTTTTTAATACTGGTTCAGTTACTGAGAAATTTTTCAAATCATGGAGTACATTTCATATGAATGTGTTTCCTCTTATTAGTCGTAATGAGGACATCTATTAGGTAATGATTATTGTTTGAGGCAGACGTCAACGTCACAGGGCGAATTGTTATACGTGTCTGTCCATCAGTTTAAAAGTTTGGTAACAATCATCCTACTTTCAATAAATTTTACATTAGTCTTTTCCCCGTTTAGCACATTATCACTTTAACCATTATAGTATCTTTGCACTGAGGCAGGTGCCGCAATGGTTCACATGCTTGGGAGAAGTGGAGTTCAAATCCAGATACTGGTTTCCCCTGATTACATTAAATCAATTCAGGAGAGGGCTACGATAACCTCTTACAATTCTTTTGTTGCTGCAAAGGGAAGTAAAATTTCAGATGCCTTCCGCTTTGCGAATACAACCACAAACACAGTTAATCCGGTATTAGAGGTGCTAACGGTTTTCTCTCGCGGTCTGCAAGGGATCGTATTTCAGTTCTTACTTCCGCAAATAGTTATTTCGAATCCTACTTGGTTTATGAGATTTCCTTTTTAGGAATAATCTTCTCCTGGTGCCAGCAAATGATCCCATTTGCCAGTCAGCATCTGCCCGATTCCATTATACGTGGAGAAACGGCACCCGGTCTCTCAGTATGTGCATACATGCTAGGAAGGAAGGGAGGGAGGGAGGAAGATCGGAGTTCAACGTCGAGCGAGGGCAAGGAAATCTCTGTCTTCCGCAAAGGCAGAGGTACATATGGATGACAAAGGAAATCCAAACACTCTTCCTTCCTAATGTGAGTCCAGTGCGAATCGATTATTTTTCACGATCGTAATAAGAAATTCTCTATCGCAGTGTCAGTTCTGCTTAAGTATATGCAATAAGGTAGAAAATAAGATGCACGTATAAACCTCCGGGAAATGCAAACACCACAGAACACAAATCAAACTTGAAACAATTGCATCGCACTGCATAACTTTTAAGTTCCACTTTGCATTCAGCAACTCCAATTTGGAAGCGTTCTCAGTGATTTTAAATATTGGTCTTAAAACTTATCTGTCGCTCTTTCATCATAAAAAAATACCATGACTTAAAAATCAAGCCCCATTCATCATCTATACATGAAAATATGAAGGGGTGATGGAGGTTTCACTGCAATTGTGCAAAAACAAAACATGTTTGCACTGTCTACATATGTAAATATATTGCACATTTAAAACTGCACGAAAAGCGTGAATGACACGAGGAATACTCTCTACAAATATCAAAGAAGATCTGAGATGTTCCTGCAAAAAATGTCGAGCAAACTTTTCGTTGAAGCAAAAAGCTATAAATCTTCTGTCGATTATCTTCACCCAGTGGTAAACCAAAACGCAGCAAGAACGAGATGTATATTCGCAACTCTCTTCGCATTAACTTTGGTAGCAGTTTGCACACTTTGTCTTACACTGTTTTATCACAGCCGATGTGCTACAGTGGACGCTACTGGTGGATTGCTATGTTGTCTGTTGGACATGTTTATTCTCTTCTACATGCTTCACATTACAACTTCTGCAGGACGTATGTAATGACTCCGTACTGACACTGCATGTATTAATTGATCACTACATATCTTGCATGTATTATGGCTACTAGGAGTTTTTAATTTTTCGCGCCTCTCCGTTGCCCTGACTTAATGGGGATTCCACAGTGGTCATTGTAGTCGGATGCTTATCTATGTGCATACTTCAGAAGAGAGCAACACTGAAATATAATACAGGTAATTGTTTTGGCCAAGTGAAGGACTTACACCCTTATTCAGCCATTGTACTGACCTGTTCTTGTCTGTAGCACTGGTTATTCCTATACAGCATTTTGAATTACAGAATCAGGCAAAAGTCACAGCACTAGAGAATGACCGACGCGGTGAACGTGTATTATTTTTACGTATGTAGCCCACTGCCTCACGCAGTAAACGGAAGTTTTAGATATTCATTACGAAATGTACTGTTCATAATCATTTAGCAGGCATAAAATCAAAGCAGAGAAGCGTTACAGTACACAACAGAGGCATATTCCCTTAAACATGCCATTGTCGTGGACAGACAGTTCTATAATTTCGTAACAATATTGTGTGGCGCTGCACTAATACCTGACTCGGTGTTGACAACGCATACTAATCAAAACGTCGCTTTCTCTCGCAAGTAATGTTCACTATATTTCCTTTAAAACTCAGTAATACAACACCACAACATAATTTACAAAGTGAACACCGAGCTATTGCGGTAACAAGATTTTGGCAGTTCACGTATACCAAATTATGGAACACGGCTGCGTAGTTCTACATGCCTGTTCCACAGGTGACTTACACGCTTTTTTTATGGCTAATGTTCAAATATGTGTGAATTCGTAAGGGACCAAACTGCTGAGGTCATCGGTCGCTAGACTTACACACTACTTAAAATAACTTAAACTAACTCATGCTAAGACCAACACATACAATCATGTCCGAGGGAGGGTTCGAACCTCCGGCGGGAGGGGCTTTTTTATGAAAATGTTGTTGAGCGAGTCAGTTTACTGTATACATAATTAGTTTTAATATTAATGAACACATGTTTCAGGCCTACTCACGAAACTTCACTTAAAAACAAGATTATTTTTACAGATAGCCCCTTTTTTAAAATAAAACTCGTTCCAGGAATAAGAGGAGTTGTTCGGGGAAAATGATTTTACGGTAGATTAAATTTTGCTTTGCTCACTGTCAGACATTTTATATTATTGGGCAAACGGTTAAAAGTTTTTGTTGCCGCATATGGAACTCCTTTCTGAGCCACTGACACATATGATAATGGGTAAAGTGCGTGTAGAACAACGCGGCCGGTAGATGGGCAATCGGCGGGGTATGCGTCGGGAAATGGTAGTGGTAGGTGTTGCGGGCAGGCAATGTGGGGTATGTGCCGAACGCTGGAGGGAAGTGCGTTTCTAAAACGAAGCCTATGGTCTCATTTTTTGTAAATCTTAAGTGGAGCCTCTCCACAACCACACTTGCATATTGTCCATTCAAAAAAGATCTGCTGTCACCTCTGCTTTGGTTAGTATCTAAATAGAATTCCGCCGGAAATGCAACCAAAGCGGCGATTTATTTGCGCCTGATTTGTTATCCATTTGTAACATTCAGAGAAGCATCATGGGTCGCGAATTCTGAGTAAAATTTGCTCTTTTGCCAAAACACAGTGGAGTTTACACAGTCTCACCTCACTAACTTATTGTGCAGACGCAATTGGAAGAGATTTCTGAAATAGTGCTGTGTTAAGTGAGGAATGGATGAAAAGTAAGGTCCAGCAGCTTTGAGACAGCACATTCTCGGTGCAAAAATAAACGTGCTATGTTTTCGCTTACGTTGTTCCAAAACCCATAGCATTTCTCGTTTAACCACCTATCGATGGCCCATAAAAATTCATTATTTCATCGAAAAAGAATGTAGCTAGTGGATTGACACGATAGATAAAGAAGTTTTGCCTAATAACCATATGGCAAAGTACTATCCTCTTAGTGTGCTATCATTTCCGAAAATCTCATTTAGATACCTCAAGCCCTTTATGAAATGTGGGGAATGTTGTGGATATTTCATTCTGGCTTTATCTCTGACGCACGCGAACGGAAACAAGTGCGCTATGTCTGATTAATTTTCTGGTGATAGGTGACAGACAGAGACCTCCACCTAAGTCTGAAGAAAATTTCAATATGTTACCTAAATTTAATATGCAGCAGCATATTACGTAATACAAATCACATGCAATACCATAGAGACCCTTATTTTTCATTGCAAACATTTTCGAATATCACAATAACTACGCTCATTAACGAAATGATAGGCACATCGTCATGAAGCTGACATATAAAGCTACAACAAAAGAAAAATTAAATTGTTTTGCCGAACAGTTTCTGTAAAATCGTTTGGAGAAGATTGCAGGGAGTGCACCTCGATTCTGTCATCGTCGACTAGCCGAAAGGGTGCACACACTTTCCACCATAACATGCACTGCCACGGCACTTTTCACCTAGACTTTAGTCCTCTGTCGTGCTCCGATGTAAAACGATTGTGCAGGTTTTCCGGTCCGTATTTCTCTACTTGTTTTAACATTCAGCGTCAACAGGCCAAATATTAAGGCTTCAATTACATTCACGTAAAATTGGAAAGGGTTCAATTTAGTATTTCTAGTGATATCCAACTATTCATACCGGACTTTGTCTTTTTGTCTGTTTGACCCTCTGTTGCCTTCACTATTTCATCTCTCAAAGCTATCCATTCATGTATTTGAGTCAGTCATTTGTAATGTTCCCTTTCAAACTCTCAACGCTCTGTGGTTGCTTCAACTTAGTCATGTCTTTTACATTCTACATTTTTTGCAATTTCTTCAGTTGTAGTACAAGTTTCGTACTAATAAATATAGGTCAAAGCCACATCTGCTCCTGGGCATGTTAAGAAGTTTAAATTTTGTTTTCGAACACTGTCTTAAGATTGTATGATATATGCGAAACCTCCTGTTGTCTCCAGGTGGGTTAAGTATTCTTGCCATATTGGTTCGCATCATATTATCGGTCGGGCAGAAGATACAAATGCAACAGAAAAAATTGAAATAATTTCTAATAGTAAGGTGTGTTTTTCACGGAAACCAACAGTGGGCTACGTGATTTCTTTGTGAAAAATAACACTGTTTGAAGATATGCGTCCTTCGTCGACAAGTTTACAGCTACTTGCATTGACACTCCCGTTGGAGTGTGATGATCGTGCTTAATCTGTCCACATGAGAACTAGTCTATATTATTTTCGATTTATATAGCCCAACGTATCTGTGTGTATAAGGACGGGCAATAGATACGGAACTGACAAAGCCCTACTTGTCGATGAAAAAATCGGTAGTATGGCAATCTTTTCGTTGGTTAGATAAGTCTCTGCCTTCTTTTGTTTTCCCTTCGAATTACATCACGTTTCTGGCGACAAATTTGCGGTAATTATTTCTTATTTTGTCTGTCGCACTGTGGACACCCCAGTGACCAACAGCGCAGGCACAAGGTCCAGAGGAGACCGGTTTGCACGATGCAGGCTTCTCGTGGATTTATTCGAAACAGATTCGCTAATGCAAACCCGGATATCGTGCTTGTCGCGAGCTGTCGCCTTAAGCACGTCGGCTATGCGTGCTCGCCTCCAGGACGATCCAACAATGGTATAAAAATGTAGACAGTGTGACATCTAGAAGTTTGGGTCGGCCCGGGAAGCGTCCACGCATAGTCGAAGTGCGTTCGCGATAACCACGCATGTCCGCCGCTCGTGGTTTAGTGGCTAGAGTTGCTGCCTCTGGATCATGGGGCCCCGGGTTCGATTCCCGGCCGGGTTGGGAATTTTCTCTGCCCGGAGACTGATGTGTGTGTGTTATCATTTCATCATCTTCATCATTTGTGACAGTCACCAGATTGGACTGTGAAAAAAATGGACTGTTGATGACGGCGCAGTTGAGCGTCCCGCAAACTAAACACCATCATCATAAGCACGAAATCCGGGTTCGAGTCCCGGTCCAGCACGAATTTTCACACGTGTGCCTAAGCCTGCTGTAGCCAAGATGTTTGTATTAACGAATTTATTTTGGATTAGTTTCGTACGGCTGTCGATCGTCATTGATGTCTGATTTCTTTCTTGTGCATTCTCCCGAGACCATTACCCCGGAACGAATTTATTTTGGATTAGTTTCGTACGGCTGTCGATCGTCATTGATGTCTGATTACTTTCTTGTGCGTTCTCCCGAGACCATTACCCCGGAACGAATTTATTTTGGATTAGTTTCGTACGGCTGTCGATCGTCATTGATGTCTGATTTCTTTCTTGTGCGTTCTCCCGAGACCATTACCCCGGAGTAAATTAGTTATTAAGTGGTACCCCCACTACCATCCAACCTCCCCTCGTCATCAACATCAGCACCATTAGAATGGAAAGGAATTTTCTGTGAACACGTTTATTTTTAACGTGACGAAGGATAAATCATATTTAGTTTTTGTAGGTGTTTTCTTAATGAGTCACTAAGAAAATTTAAAAAAAATGGCTCTGAGCACTATGGGACTTAACTTCTGAGGTCATCAGTCCCCTAGAACTTAGAACTACTTAAACCTAACCAACCTAAGGACATCACACACATCCATGCCCGAGGCATGATTCGAATCTGCGACCGTAGCGGTCGCGCGGTTCCAGACTGTAGTGCCTAGAATCGCTTGGCCACTCCGGCCGGCTAAGAAAATTAGCACTGATTGTTTCTAACAACCTTTTTACAGTACGATGAGGCAAATCTTAGTGCATCGCGAGTGCTACGTAGAACTTCTTCTCATAAGGGAAACTCTCATCGCACCCCCGTAGACTTCCGGTCTATTCTGGTCTATTGCGTGAACTACCTGCAACTCGTATAAGGCATTTTCGTGAGATATTTAAGCATATATATATATATATATATATATATATATATATATATATAACTGTAATAAACGAATGTTACAAAGTATGTGTGCAGCGGGTGGACTTTGTGAGGAAGATGTAGTTAACACATTCGTTTCACGAGCCGTAACCTCCAGCAGACTGCCTCGCGCGTTAGTGCTAGTAGCTGAAAAAAAATGTGATTATTGGTGACTTATGTAGCCAGTATTTAATTCTTTCGAAACAGTGATAATACTAATGATCTTTTAAAAATGAGTTAGTTTCGTGACTCAAACGCTATTGAGTCCTTTTGTTTTTACCCCTCAGAAAATTTCGCTTTGCCCCCAGTTTGGGATCCACCGCTTTAAGCTGATGCCAAGGTCATTCTTCAAAACGGCTTCTGCCAGTAAGAGCTCCCCATCGTTCTGCGGCCATTCAGAGCTACCCTCCTGGCTCTAATGATGACCTCGATGTCGATGCAACGTTTCCGTCTCCACCCTTCCTCTCTTCAAGCGGTGTATCCCTTGCCAAATATTCGACTAGATCTCAACACTCCGGAATACGGTATAGGCATTAAGCTTTCCTTACACAGCGCTCTCTTAACGTTCCTATCACACTTTATGAACTCAGCATAGATACACTCCTGGAAATTGAAATAAGAACACCGTGAATTCATTGTCCCAGGAAGGGAAAATTTTATTGACACATTCCTGGGGTCAGATACACCACATGATCACACTGACAGAACCACAGGCACATAGACACAGGCAACAGAGCATGCACAATGTCGGCACTAGTACAGTGTATATCCACCTCTCGCAGCAATGCAGGCTGCTATTCTCCCATGGAGACGATCGTAGAGATGCTGGATGTAGTCCTGTGGAACGGCTTGCCATGCCATTTCCACCTGGCGCCTCAGTTGGACCAGCGTTCGTGCTGGACGTGCAGACCGCGTGAGACGACGCTTCATCCCGTCCCAAACATGCTCAATGGGGGACAGATCCGGAGATCTTGCTGGCCAGGGTAGTTGACTTACACCTTCTAGAGCACGTTGGGTGGCACGGGATACATGCGGACGTGCATTGTCCTGTTGGAACAGCAAGTTCCCTTGCCGTTCTAGGAATGGTAGAACGATGGGTTCGATGACGGTTTGGATGTACCGTGCACTATTCAGTGTCCCCTCGACGATCACCAGTGGTGTACGGCCAGTGTAGGAGATCGCTCCCCACACCATGATGCCCGGTGTTGGCCCTGTGTGCCTCGGTCGTATGCAGTCCTGATAGTGGCGCTCACCTGCACGGCGCCAAACACGCATACGACCATCATTGGCACCAAGGCAGAAGCGACTCTGCCGGCCGAAGTGGCCGTGCGGTTAAAGGCGCTGCAGTCTGGAACCGCAAGGCCGCTACGGTCGCAGGTTCGAATCCTCCCTCGGGCATGGATGTTTGTGATGTCCTTAGGTTAGTTAGGTTTAACTAGTTCTAAGTTCTAGGGGACTAATGACCTCAGCAGTTGAGTCCCATAGTGCTCAGAGCAGAAGCGACTCTCATCGCTGAAGACGACACGTCTCCATTCGTCCCTCCATTCACGCCTGTCGCGACACCACTGGAGGCGGGCTGCACGATGTTGGGGCGTGAGCGGGAGACGGTCTAACGGTGTGCGGGACCGTAGCCCAGCTTCATGGAGACGGTTGCGAATGGTCCTCGCCGATACCCCAGGAGCAACAGTGTCCCTAATTTGCTGGGAAGTGGCGGTGCGGTCCCCTACGGCACTGCGTAGGATCCTACGGTCTTGGCGTGCATCCGTGCGTCGCTGCGGTCCGGTCCCAGGTCGACGGGCACGTGCACCTTCCGCCGACCACTGGCGACAACATCGATGTACTGTGGAGACCTCACGCCCCACGTGTTGAGCAATTCGGCGGTACGTCCACCCGGCCTCCCACATGCCCACTATACGCCCTCGCTCAAAGTCCGTCAACTGCACATACGGTTCACGTCCACGCTGTCGCGGCATGCTACCAGTGTTAAAGACTGCGATGGAGCTCCGTATGCCACGGCAAACTGGCTGACACTGACGGCGGCGGTGCACAAATGCTGCGCAGCTAGCGCCATTCGACGGCCAACACCG
Source organism: Schistocerca piceifrons (assembly GCF_021461385.2). Taxonomy (NCBI): domain Eukaryota; kingdom Metazoa; phylum Arthropoda; class Insecta; order Orthoptera; family Acrididae; genus Schistocerca; species Schistocerca piceifrons. The sequence goes on from NC_060145.1 coordinate 19,409,283, forward strand.
CGGTTCCTGGTGTGTCCGCTGTGCCGTGCGTGTGATCATTGCTTGTACAGCCCTCTCGCAGTGTCCGGAGCAAGTATGGTGGGTCTGACACACCGGTGTCAATGTGTTCTTTTTTCCATTTCCAGGAGTGTATTTCTTCAGTCTTATAAAAGTAAAAATTGCCAGTTTTTCGAATCGAACACTAAATCTGAAATATTCCTCATAGTAAACCGCATTAAACCCATCGAGCATTACAGTTTGCGCGTTACTACCTTATCACTAACCAGTTTTTCGACCCCTAACGATATGGCTGCCTGTAAGGGTCTCACATACCGAAGTCATCGAGTTGATGGAGTAGTAATTCATGTGGAAGTCTTCAATATCGGGCATTAAACGTTATAACCGATCGTGGATAATCGACAGACATCAAAATTTTAAATAGAAAAGTTACTAAAAAAGAAGGCATTTCACTGGACAGGGTGACACAAGGGAGACAGACGGCTTTGAACTGCTTAGTACTGAGGGCGCGGTGGTGGGAGGTGGTCGTAGTGGGGATAGTTTTGATCCACACAAGACGCCATTTCATTTACTCAGTCATTATGGAGCAGTTGGACTTGCAACGGCGAGTGTTTGTCTATGACAGTTCCGTGAAAAGTGGTGAGTCCATTATTGATACGCAGCGATTGTTTCGTGCGCGGTTTAACGTCGGTAGACATGCAGCTGTTCCGAGCCGTAACACAATCCTCAGATGGGTGGAAAACTTCAGATCAACTGGAAACATACTGGATAAGAAGCATCCTGGCCCCAGACACAGAGTAACGACACCAGAAAATGTTGAGAGGGTGGGGCAAGCGGCAGTCAGAAGCCCAGGACGGTCAGCTAGGCGTCATGCTAGTGAGTTACGAATCAATCGTAAATCGGTTAGACGAATTTTGCATAAAGAATTAAAATTCCATCCCTACAAAATGCTCATTGTACAACAACTCGAGGAAACTGATTTTGCTGTACGAGAAGACTTCGCTTACAGAATGCAAGTGATTTTGGGATCGAATGAAAATGAAATTTTATTGATGAGCGATGAAGCTCATTTTCATTTAAACGGGACCGCGAATAAGCAAAACCTACGTTACTGGGCTCCAGAGCATCCACACCTTATCCACCAGCGTCCTCTACATTCACAAAAAATAACAGTCTGGTGTGTTCTTGGCTCTGTGGGCATTATTGGACCTTATTTTTTTGAAGAGAACAGGGCCACAATTACTGTTAATTCGATTCGCTACGTTCGTATGCTTGAAACACTCTTGAAACCAGAAGTAAGAAGACGACGAATCCCTTTAAAAACGCGTTTGGTTCGAGCAGGATGGGACAACATCGCACACCGCAAACACTTCAATGACAGTTCTTAAACGCATGTTTCCTCGCCGAATTATCTCACCTTTTGGCAATGTTCCTTGGCCTCCCAGGTCTCCCGACTTTTCAGTATGTGACTTTTTTCTGTGGGGGTACCTTAAGAACTGTGTCTATAATCACAAACCCGGAAATTTGGACGAGTTGAAGAATGCAAACATTCAAGAAATTGCTGTCATCCCTGCAGAGATTTTAGTCCGTGTGATGGAGGATTCTGAGAAGAGACTTGAGTCCTGCATTCGAAATCATGGACATCGCCTTGACGACATTATTTCTCAGAAATAACTTCGTTAACTAAAATGGCATATAATGAGCTTTGATTTTGTGTAAATAAACATGCATTAATTTTAAAGTTGGCTGAGTATTATTTCATTAAAAACCGTCCGTCTCCCGTGTCACCCTGTATTAATGGGGCGAGCTAGTCTCATGGATACTTTGCTCGAACTGCATATCTAACCGACAATGCTGATGCACACCAGTGCGGTGGCATTTGAAACGAACTTAGTCACTTCGCCCCTGGCGGTGGAAAAAGTCTTTGGCCTCCAGAGGGAGGTGAGAAGTGGATCTGAAGTTTCTGATTACCAAGCTGTCTCACTGAAAAGGATTAAACATCAACAACTTGTGCGTAGTATCTCGTGGAATGAGGACACAGGACACTGATGTTGATTCGTCAGTCAGGAAGGACTCCCTGTTGCTATTCGAGAGAAACATATACCCGCAGTAGTTTCACCCTTTCACTTTTCTCCACTGTCACAGGAGGAGGGGAAAATGACCATTTATATGCAGTCTTCACGGGGATTCTCTCTAAAGAAAGAAAGAAATCTGATCTACTCTGACAAGTCTCTCAACCGATACGATCAGAAGACTTTTACTCTTCGACAGAGTGAAAGGCTTCGATCACTGAGGAAAACCCAGTGTATTCCACGGATAAGTAATGGAAGATAACAGCGTATAAGCTGTACCGTTATATTATAATGTCTGTTGTCCGTTGTAGAATTTTAAAATACATACAGCACAACAGTATCATGCGTTCCTTTTTTGGGGGGGTGGGGGGGGGGGGGGGTCGTTTTGCGCACACTCTACCACTGGGCTTCAAAAATATCGTTTATGTCGTTCTGCTCTGTAGGCTAATGATGGGAAATCCAGTATGTCCATACTGGATGAAATTTTACGTACACCACTGTGCAAATGGTCCAGTAGTATGTGAAATGTTGGCCCGAAAATTATCTTGGAAAAGACTTGTGGCTTGTTGATGAGGGATATTGCAGAACTGTTAATGTTGACAGGGCATCACAAAACTGATCTGTTTGTCCAGAATGGTAACTGCGGTCATGATTATGCAGAACGTTATCTTGAAAAACATAAACACATAGAGGACAATTCGCAGAATAATTACCCGTGGTGTTAGAGCGGCTGCCCTATTTACATATAGTCTGCATACTGAAATACCAAAGCGGTGCTTATACACGAGAAGATTATTACACACTTCCTCGTTACAGCGGCTTTGACTGAGTTGTCTGAACAGCAGTGCGAAACGAGAACAAACAAGGAAACGGCTCGTAAGACTATGCCAGGTATCTACACATTGTGCGCAAAAGCTGTCAGCTAGAATGGAACACGAAAACATATTGTCAGGTTCATTGAAACATGAATCTGAAGACTGGTAAGTGAAATATAATTCTTGCGAATAGGAGAGAGACGGACGCAGCTGCCACGCATCTGGAGCAGGTTAGTTTAGACGGAATATTGTCTGCTGAAGCTCAGCGAGTTTATAATGAAGGATAAAGCTAATTTTGTGGTGCCGTATCGATACTCAACAGTACTGATGTACTAGATATGCGCTATTTATGTAGTAGTAACTAGTAATTAAGATTGGTTACTTCCTTGGGCTTATAAGAAGCAACTAAAACGCTGTTGTTTTTATTATGAGATATATAATTAGGTCCCTCTACAACTAGATAAGCGAGTCGGTTTGAAGGTCGGAGGAAGGAAAGGACACACACACACACACACACACACACACACACACACACACCACCGCCTCTAACAAGGCAATGTCCGTATACCGCTTCGGATTTTAAACCTGCCTGTTTTTACAGCCTTTATTTATTATTATTAAATATTTACTCTTCATCGCCCTTTCATCACTCTGTTTAACGGGTGAACACACAGAAATAATAATAAATAATAATGATTTTCACATTAGCGCGAGCTATTAGAAAGAGATTTCACACTGAAGTTTGCATTGTGCTACTTCATTTAGCGTAACCGAGGGTGCACTACGGGATGGCCAACTAGCTGTATTCTTTTTGCGCATTTACGATGGCGTCCTTTATAAATTGTAATTTCTGCCATACGCGAAGTAAATGTAGCTAGTCCACAAAGGAATACGAATTTTCATGGTAAACACATAACTAGAACCTCCGTAATTTTTGTGCGACGTAATTTACGAATATACCTACGAGACGCCTAGGTTATTGTTAATGTAACGTAAACATCAGTTGAGTTACTAATGGACAACTCCTGCATTGAGAAAAAAAAATATCTTAGGAGAAAAGACCGAGTAACAGTAAATTGCTGTTTGTAGTTCGTGCTTTGTATGTCTTTTCTTGCTTGGGAAGAAGTATTGTATACGCACAATAACTTGGCGCTTTTGCAACGGATGCTGGAAGCGAAAGCACGCTATCACCTCCTATCTTTAAGCGCTGCTGCGTAAGTAGGGTTGGCAGCGAGTGGAAATATTCCGTTCCGGGCCGAATTTTTCCAACTGCCGCCGATTCCTTTGCTCTCGGAAAAGGCTCAAGTTATGTTGTGCCTTTAGATACATTGTTGTGATCACCTACATAACTGCTTTTCTTTCTTTTTTTCAGTGCCTGGCCCGCTGACTGGTAAGTCTTCGCGTTCTTCCAGCAACCGTAAGCAAAACTTCCAGACTATATTTTGCAATCATGTATTCACTGTACTTCGTACGCAGTTTCCAGGATTATGTTCTTGTTACTGTCGGCCGGCCGGGGTGGGCGAGCGGTTCTAGGCGCTACAGTCTAGACCCGCACGACCACTACAGTCGCAGGTTCGAATCCTGCCTCGGGCATGGATGTGTGTGATGTCCTTAGGTTAGTTAGGTTTAAGTAGTTCTAAGCTCTAGGGGACTGATGACCTCAGAAGTTAAGTCCCATAGTGCTCAGAGCCTTTTTTTTTTTTTTTTTTTTTTTTTTTTTTTTGTTACTGTTGCCCGACATCATGCCCCATATTAACATTGTTATCCCTCCGCTCCACCGCTCCCTAAATCAGGTAGTCACACTGGGATCTTGCAGAATGCACATTGGTGAGCTAAAGCGTAGTGGCCACTGGCTGCCGCGTGAGTGGATGCCGTCTGATGGCGTTGCGGCCACGTGAGGCGGCGAGCGAAGTGTTTAAGCGGAGCAGACGCGAATGAGGGGATCACTTTGGCGACTTCGACTTCTTGTGCCCCGGCGCTTAGGAACGGAGAGCTCACAAGGGAACCTCCCCATCGCACCCCCCTCAGATTTAGTTATAAGTTGGCACAGTGGATAGGCCTTGAAAAACTGAACACAGATAAATCAAGAAAACAGGAAGAAGTTGTGTGGAACCGTGAAAAAAATTAGTAAAATATACAAACTGAGTAGTCCATGCGCAAGATAGGCCACATCAAGGAGAACGTGAGCTGAGGAGCGCCGTGGTCCCGTGGTTAGCGTTAGTAGCTGCGGAATGAGAGATCCTGTCTTCCCTCGACTGAAAATTTTACTTTCTTTATTTTCGCAAAGTTATGATCTCCCCGTTCGTTCATTGACGTCTCCGTTCACTGCAATAAGTTTGTGTCTGTGTTTTGCGACCGCACCGCAAAACCGTGCGATTAGTAGACGAAAGGACGTGCCTCTCCAATGGGAACCGAAAACATTTGATCGCTAGGTCATAGGTGAACCGATTCCTCCACGGGAAAACACGTCTGATATATTCTATACGACACTGGTGACGGCATGTGCGTCACATGACAGGAATATGTTGTCGACCCACCTAACTTGTACACTTGGCGAATGGGTAAAAAAATTCTTCTGCCTTGCCCGATTTAGGTTTTCTTGTGGATGTCATAATCACTCCAAAAAAAGTGATGAAAACATAAGAGTTTGTCACATAAACTGAAAATAAAAAATTAAACTTTTCACTCGAGGGTAGACTTGAACGAAGGACCTCTCGTTCCGTAGCTGCTCACGCTAACCACGGGACCACGGCGCTCCTGAGCCCACACTCTCCTTTATGTTGCTTATCTTACGCATGGACTACTCAGTTTGTATATTTTGTTTATTTTTTCATAGTTCCACACAACTTCTCCCTGTTTTCTCGATTGATCTGTGTTCAGTTTTTCAAGGCCTATCCACTGTGCCAACTTATAATTAAACCTGAGGGGGGGTGCGATGGGGAGGTTCCCTTATCAGAAACGACTACTGCTGTCGTGAGGATGTGTCGTAAGGGTTGAAGGACCGTGAACCCACAAGTAGCGACAAGGTGGCGCGCGTCCACGCCTCACCACAGACAGTGGCTGCAAAGCAGGACAGGCGGCGATCTGTGACACGCGACGACAGAGTACAGTGATGATGCAGGGACGAGCGTTTCACAGCACACCGTGCGGCACTCACTGTGAAACAGGGAGCCCGTAGCACGCGATTCCCACGTGTTCCCATGTAGACCCAATGACATTGTCGATTACGATTTCAGTGGACAATAGATAATCGAGAATCGACCGTGGATCAATGTAAACTTGTCGCCAGGTCGGATGAATCACGTTTCCTGGTCATGTCCGGATACGCCTTCATACAGGCGAAGAGTTGCTCAAAACAGGCACCGCACTATGTGCGCAGACCGCCTGGGGCAGTATTAGGGTATGGGTGACTTTCACGTGGGATTCTGGGACACGCGTGGCCTAGAAATCAAAGGCGCCATGACAGCTGTGGACTACGTGAAGATTACTGCGGACCACCTGCATCCCTTCATCGTTGATATCTTCGCAGACGCCAATAGCGTCTTCCAGTAGGACCATTGTCCGTGTTAGAAGGATCGTGCTACAGTGGCTCGAGAGCGTGCAATGTGGACCGGATGACAGATATGTGGGACGGTATCGGGCGCCAGCTCCGTCCCCACAAACCACCGGCCCGTATTTTACGAGAATTGTGTGTGATCTTTAAGTTGAAATCTGGTGCCACATACCTCTCTACACGTACCAAGGACTTCCCGTAATCCGTGCTACTCAGAGTCGCACCTATATTCCTATCCAAATATGGACCAACACGCTGTTAAGCATGTGGTCAAATTTTTTGACTCGTCAGTATAAAATGGTACCCAGCCAATATTTCCATTGTGTAGTGTTGAGATGGAACCTGTGGCCAGCAACTCGGGTCATCACATATTAGTGGAAGATCAGTATTCCTTCTTACAACTGTAGGAACAATTCGTTTGCTGAATAGGATCTGTAGTTTCCTTTTAGAAGCTGACTTAATAAGAAAGAAAAATAATTGAGGGTGAACATCTTACGTTTTTAGGAGAAAAATTTTCACAAGCGTGAGCCTGTCCTAAGAATATTTCGTTCTTCAGCAATTTCGGAACACTGCAGATATGTTTCGTCAAGACCGTCGTAGGTTACAAAAAAGGTTTCTAAATCTTTCCTTTCCAGCGCGATCAAGATGAGATAGAAACCAGTGAACTCAACATGCTGAATAACGTGCTACAGTAACAGCTTTTGCACTTACCACGAGTTCCAGTGATTACGAGAAGTAATGCGAAGAATGCTATTACGCCAGTTTTCCTCATGTTGCCAATCCGTCAGCGTAACACAGAATAGGGATCCGCACGCAGCAAATGCCCCCTATAAACCCGTTTCTTGCTCCCAGACCCCCACTCCGTGTCCTGTTGAGCGGGCCGTCTACTGGGCAAGAAACGAAGGTCGGAGGTGGGGAGAGAAGCGAGCGGAAAAAGTGAGAGGACTACAACGACGAGAGAGGGACGCGAGACAAACACTGTGGTTTTTGTCTCTTTTTCGCGGGGGGGATTTGCTAGCGGGAGGCAGGACTACGACACATCAAGAGGTTTGTTCCGTTGGCTGTGGCCGCCTTGCCGCTTTTTTTCTCCCTGGGAGCTGGTGAGCTAGCAGCGGACTAGTGTGGAAGGCACTGGCGATACACAGCAGTCCGCGGGCCGGTTCTTCCCCGTGACGTAGCCAAGCAACAAGTGGATGCGAGCCCGTAATGTAATTACCGGGCGACAGCGTGTTCCGCTAGGCACGTGAGCGCGCGCTCGAGCCAGCCTAGACGCAAGTCAGCTGTCTGCCACCGAAACCCGTAATTCCTTCCTTGTGACGTATTTCAGCGTCTTTTAGAACATGTTCTGCATTTCAAAGCCAGTATTAACGTCTTGGAGTAAGCAGTTACTTGAACGACATTGGCTTTAAACTGTTTGGAACGTTACACATAAACATTTAATACTCGTAAAATATGAAATACTGCCGCTAGAGCAATTAATATCTCAGTTACTTCTTTCAATTTATTTTCACCTTATTTCCACACTCTTGAGACGAGTCTAACATACCGCTGGGCATATCGCGGGAAACAAGAGGGGGCTGCGAACGAGATAGTTGTTCCAGCTGGTTCATTGGTGAGGCATCGCCATTTCTGTTGCATATGCTTGCACGACAGAAATCAAATAGACTTGTCGCTTTGTAAAGAAATAGTTCTTTTGCCATGTTAGTTCGCGACGTTTTCAGCATTAAACTGTCCTTTTGATATGGCAAGTTTTATAAAGTTTGATCCGTTTAAGTAGCAGCAAAGTGTACTATGCTGGTCACGAAAGAGACTCACGGTGCGGAATTGTGTTGAGCTACTTACGAAACATGTTCATTTAATCACCTTTAAAGTATAACCCGTTTAAGTCCACTTTCATGTCCATTCATTCCTGCCACTGTTGTAAACTTTTCTACATTTCGTTTTTCTTCGGGCTGTGAAATAGCTTTGCACGAAACTTATCAGTCGTGAGCACTCAAAAAGATCGATGAACGGTCGCGCATTGATTTACTACGACAAATGATTCGTTTGTAAAGGGAACAGTAGTGTTTCTTTTGTGTCAGAAATTTTATTAGAAACACAATCAAAAATAAAGTTTATGTGTAAGGTGTGTCATAATTACTACGAAAACTGACGCAGGTGGAAGTATGTGATAAAACGTTCCAGCAAACTTGAGTCCGCATACGAGCCGTTCGCGAGGTGATTTTGTTTGCGTGTGTGTGGTGGCGGGTGTTTTCCAGGCTCCACTCGTTTCATTATAAAATACTGTACTGGTTAGTACAAATCTACTTCATATGTACATTTTTCGACTGAGTCATCATCTAATTGTGCTCAAATTTCGCCCATGGTCCATGGTTGGGCAATGCGATACGTGAATGAGGGGGTACCGACACCTTTTGCTCTTACTGCAGTACGTCGTCTATCGCGCCAGTTTTGAACTATACTTAAAATTGTAAACTTCTCCATCACAAAGATTTTACATGTAGTGTTCCTTTTTCATTTGTTGTGCTCGAGTCTTTAATAAAATAATTTTTACAGAGCACGTTAGAATATGGAATTCATTTTTTCATTTCGTTTATTGCGTAGTTGAAGTTTTACCTAGTATTTTAGGACAAACCATTTTAGATTTTTGGTCCTGTAACAAAATCACTTGTTCCGTACTAAAAACGTATATTGCGAAGATTGTTACATAAATAAAAATTAATAATAATGAGTAACAAAAAATAAGCATCTTATAATTTAGCGAAAGAAAACGAAGGGTGTTAGCTGAAAATATTTCAGAAGGGAAAAGGAGAGGATAATAAGTGTAAAAGAAAATTGGAGAATCCCATCAGCAGTACGAACCTGAGGAGGAGATCTTAGAATGGTACAGGGATATCTAGCATCATGGATTGACATCCGCTTTTGCTAATTTAGCGCTCCTCCTGGCGGTGGTGATTTCTACTGATGGCCTGGCTCCTTAGCCATGTTGCAAACGGCCGAAGTGTTAGTAATTCGTATTTGATAGCCGAGGTGATAAAAGGCCACTGTACGACCTGGGGATATCCCAGACCACATTGCCATACGACATTTACGTAAAGTAGGCTGTATAACGATGAAATTGTCGTGTGTAATGTTAATAATACGACTGTACATTATGTTTTGTTATAAAACACTGATAAGGTGGTAGACCTTTGGAATTTGCAATGTAATGGATTTTTACCATTTACTTTCCTAAATTATTTAATCATTTGATCTTTTTGTTGCGTGTTTCGCATTTATTGGTTTTTATATTAACTGCATATTAAGTATCAGAAATGCATTTATTTTAATTATACACCGGATCTAATCTCTCTGGATTTGTGAGTTTTGCTTCCCGACAAGTGGAGAGAAAATTAAGCAGGTCACATAGGAAATACACCTTTTATAATAGCATCATTAGTGCAGGGTATTCGAAGCTTTGACACTGCTCCAGTGTGATGTACAAAATATTCGAATGCTGTGGTCATACTTACGTGAATACTGCACGCATACACTGTCGTCCTCATATATCACATGGAATGCGAAGCATTTTCACTTATTGGACACTTCACAGTTTTCAGTCCGTGAACTGTGTTGAAAACAATACTTGCAGCCGGCCGCTGTGACCGAGCGGTTCTAGGCGCTTCAGTCCGGAACCGCGCTGTTGCTACGGTTGCGCCGGTCGGAGTGACCGTGCGGTTCTAGGCGCTACAGTCTGGAGCCGAGCGACCGCTACGGTCGCAGGTTCGAATCCTGCCTCGGACATGGATGTGTGTGGTGTCCTTAGGTTAGTTAGGTTTAAGTAGTTCTAAGTTCTAGGGGACTGATGACCTCAGATGTTAAGTCCCATAGTGCTCAGAGCCATTTGAGCCAGTACTTGCTATGTCACTTATACATAGAGATGATATAACAAAAATGTTGTTTCAGAGCATGACGCTAAGACGTATGCCTGTGTATCTTCTGCTTCTGGTCATTGAAATATAGTTATGTGGTGTCTTCTGTGCACTATCGCCAAACAACCAAATTTTCCTGCCCAGAATACCCTACCAAATTACAACTTAGGAATTCCTGGAGTAGATGAGACTTCATGGTTCTTTTATGGGCCTGTTGTTCTGTACTATTGAGAAAGTTGGCACTATTAACGTTTATGCAGTGTTTCTTGACAGAGGCCATATTAGCTGCCATGTAATTTGACTGTAGACATATGCAAATCAACCGATGAAGGTGCGACAGTGATTAAATTGTGGACTCATAGCTGACAGCAGTGTGCTTCAGTTGGTCATCAGTGCCATTTCTGGAACGATCTTATCCAAGACCTCTGACACGGGCTTCTGATGTCAGGTTTCACACTTGGGCAACTTATAATGAAAATCAACCTACAACTCCCCTCTCCAACGCGGAATGGCCGACACGTGTATGTGGTCCATTCCTCATCCATGGGAACCCTCACACACCTCAGACAAATCTGCGAGTTATATTCGAGGTCATCCAGAGAGACCACTGTCCTATTCAAGCATGCAAGTGAAGTACTTTTATTCAAGGGCGTGACATAACTCTGTACTAGCCACACAATATAAAATTGGCAGGGGGGAGCAGTGGGGTACATTAAAATGACGCAACCCAGTGGTGCTATAAGGTTGGAGAGCTCCCTCCTCGCACTTACCATTGTTTATAATTAGTTTAACTGTGTAGGTCTGTGCATCGTAGGGAAGAGTTTCAGGTTTGTTATAACCAGTAGCAAATTAAGTTCCTGATTATCAACAACAATTTTCTATCCATATAGTTCAGTTGCATGATCCTGCTCAACTGTACTCTGTAGTGTAATGGTCAGGGTCTTTTGTAAATAGTAACACCGATATAAAAAATAACTTGTGCCTTATTGACAACTTTTCTTTTGTTAACAATTTTTATATATTTATTAACAATGACATTTTCTTAATTTATGGTTTATTTACAAAATATTTGCAAAGTTATTTTACAATAAATTATTTTTCCTTGTAATTTAAAAGATTGGTTGTATATACTTTTTTCACTGAAACTATTACCATCACGTAAATACATACAGAGATACCATTCACACTAAAATAAGGATGTAAGAAGAAGAACCAGAACCCCATATAATCATCACTTTGTGTGTGTTTCATCATTTCTTTCTATTTACATTTACATAATTTCGTTTATACAGAGTATGCAATGGAAAACAGGCACTAGCAACATTGTTTTACCTAACTATTCCGCACACACTCGCACATACACGTGAACTAGCTACACATAAACACACGGCATACCCTCGATCACTCCAGCGAGTAGTGTGAGTATGGTACGGTGTCAGTCCTGTCCTCACAGATGAGCCGTTTTTTGCCATGACGAGACAGCCCCTGTTTCATCTGCAGCGCAGTATGTACCTCATGGCTTACCGATTGAAAGATTACCTGGCCCACAGTATGTGGAGTTGCGCCAGTGACTTGGAGGAGGCACCTCTTGTAATCCTCAGTTGTGAGAGTCTTTGGGGCCGCACAGTACACACCCTTAGGCCGCCCCTGGGTGACACCTGCTTTTATATGATAGGCGTAAATCTTTGATCTGAGCCCCACAAACTGCAACTCATTCGCTCTGTCTTTCATCGGGCCAATAATCTTCTTGTTTTGAGGTGTTGCTCCAAAAGGATTATCGGACGCGCATACAAATGCGCCAAATGGTTTGGGATTATAACTTTGCCATATGGATCATAGCCTTTCACCTAGCGGATGATACTACCTGGATCCGTATAAAGTAACTTATGGTCGGCAAAATATGGATCTGTATGGTCATAATGAAATAGGTACATGTGTAGTTCGGGAAGGTCCAGAATACATACACCGATATGCACAGGCTTCATGAACTGCTCTGAAACGTTGGTCATCTCCACAGTCACCAGTCCTTTATTCAGTATGGTGACCAATTTTAAATTTTCTCTGGCAATGTAATCTCCTGTGCCATAGTGCTTGTCCCACTGATAAACTAATGAATTTTGCGGTATTCTCCAACATTCTCTATGGTTCTTTGGAAACTTGAATTATTCATGAACTTGTAAAAATATTTTTCAAAATCACGCTTCACGGGAGGGTTGTTTTGGTGTTATCGTCAATGTACTCCTTCAGCTAGCAACACTGGCGTTGTGCAGCGTTGTCAACAGCTTGAGGATGGTACCATTTTGCAGGACTAGGTGTTATGGTCAAGTGGCAAGTCGCTACGCTTGTCATGCAATTGGGTGGGATATTGCAGTTCTACCTCCAGGACATACCTCTCACTAGCTATCTCATTCACATCGTTGATCTTTTCGTTCAAACCGACGGTTTCTTCCTCAGGCAGCCATCAGAACCATCCAAATGGTAGACTTTGTTGCGTGGCGGCCATGTAAAGTATGTAACTTAAACCGTCCGATGGCCTGCACTCTTCATTCATTCATTCATTCATTCATTCACGGGTTGTTCGCTATGGCTTACCTGTGCACGCACTGGCAAATTCCCCCATGGATCCCGTGTTCGAAGAAGAGCAGCATGTCAACTTCGGTCAACAGTTCTATGCTGTCACATGGTTTCCTTAATGTTCTGTCTCACGAAAGCCGTGGCATATGAACTAAAGGCAGGATTCAGATAATATGTGCCCAGGCATACACTCTGAAACTTCCGAAGATGTCTGGGAGCGCCGCGAGCGGTTGCCGTGCGGTCTGAGGCGCCTTGTCACGATCCGTGCGGCTCCGAGGTTTGAGTCCTCCCTCGGAGGGTGTGTGTGTTGTCCATAGCGTAAGTTAGATTAAGCAGTGCGCAGGCTTAGGGACCGATGACCTCTACAGTTTGGTCCCATAAGACCTTATCACAAATTAAAAAAAAAAAAAAAGTCTGGGAGCAGGTGTACATTTGTGTTCATGTATAATCTAGAATAAATTCCTAAATTAGGGATGCTGAATTCCTGCCAAACATTCACCACGTGCTCGTACACCACGTGTGTCACATCAGTGCCTGTCAGATTACTGGAGAATCGAGGTATGTCAGGCAATGTGATATCGTGGAGTCATCAAATCCACCTCCCTCCCTCATCACAAGCTGAAACTTTCCATTATTGAAATATGTGGCTCTGGTGATAAGCATATCTTCCCGATGCATTGTCATGGCAAGTTTCTGAAGAGACGCATCCATGAAACGAAGGGAATCCAGAAGTGGAGCGTTATTCTTGGCACGAGTTCCTTGGAAAACGACAGGTACTTCTCTGCAGTGTGAGGAATTACTCTGACCTTATCACATTTCAGTTCAAAATCACCCAAGTGTAGTACGATAAAGTGGGCATTATACCCCCTCAAATTGTAGAAAAGGGCGGGTATGTGCTGTGGCACTTGCTACTTAAAGTTGCATGCCTTGTTAACTGCAGAACTTCGCTGTTTGATGACAGTGGTCTCCATGTAGAATTTTTCAGTGGCTGCCCACATATATGACCCAGAACTTCCCGTTCAAACAAGACGACACTCTCCTTCGAATCAGTCATGGGTTCGTTGTTGCAATAAATCCCAACAACTTCCCATGCAAATTTTTCGAGTTCTGTGAGTAACCATGTTGCAGAATTATCCTAGATGTAAGATTCGAATTTGTTGCGACTAGAATCTTACGAGCATACAACTTGATACGCTGCCACATACGGTACGTGCTGTTCTGTGAAGGAAGGGTGGCAGGCAGGCGGGTCAGCTTCACAGTGTGCCACAGCTGGTAGGAGGCACTCTGAATTGTAGTAAACGACAAAATGGGCGTTGCTCTTGATGGCGAGCATTCTTACATTGTAAGAAATTTTTTATCCTCAGTAGATATTTTTACATGTTTGGGTTCCTGGGTCGAGCATTCAGTGAGGTGCCCTCCTAGATACTCATTCTTGGCAAAAGAGTTGTTAATTTTTACTCTTTTGGGAGAAAAGTAGGTGGGGCATGTGTTTGATCCACACGTAGTGTTGCTGCTCGCCTTCGGAGAGTTGAAGCAGGTCTATGTATCTGGTATGCTGACCGGCTAAATTTGAGAAATAGAGCTCTATCGACTTTCGATTGATTTCTTTGCCCTTCACAGTGTGCTCCTGGTCGTCATCTTCTGGCTACTAACATCCAGGGCGTATATGTGAATTGAATAATGTGGTTTCTGTCTCTCGAATTGTGGTAGGTCCTGGAGCTTTACAGGGAATTAGATGGCTTGGAAATTGAAACGCCCATAGATATCAGATTTCATATTGACTTTATGCTGCGTGTTAGTTAATTTCTGTCGCTAGCCAGAAGTGAACATGCAAAGCAATATACGTCAGTATCAGATTCTGGACATTAATGAATGCACATTTAGCAGCAATATCGTTCGGAAGAGGGCTGTAACAGGACCCCCTCCCCTAATAAGTGGACCAAATAAATGCAAATATATATCAAGGTGGTGTATGCAGCTGGGTGCCTTACCTGGACCTCTTCCCTGCATGTCTGGTGAATGATATACAAAAAGGGAAGTTATTTGAAATTGTTTTCGGGGAAATTTCTGTAGTTCGTCCTGATTCGTAATCAGTTGTAAACGCCAATTTTCGAAAAAATGATCCTTTGTGCGTGGGTTGCAGCAGTATTATTGCGTATTCATGAAATTTCAGCAGTGTTTGCAACGTTTCTGTCCAAAGAAATGTCACTATGGTAAATCAGCCTTCATGCATTGCTTATGGTGTTCAGAATTTCTATGTTTCTACAATTGGTATCATCCAAGGGAATGCACCACTTCTTCCTGAAGAATAAACGTAAGAATAAATGTAATAATTAATTTATGAATAGATAAAAGAATGAAATATTGGAGTGTGAGAATTTAAAAAGACTGTAAACTCTGAAAATACCATGCACATATATATTGCATAATTAATGTATGTCACGTATTGTGAAACCTAGTTGTAATTTCACAGTTAATATATCACCCTTGTATCCTCTAATTTGATAAGAAAAATTTGTGTAGTAACTTCCTACGAACTTATACACAAGTGAAATAAAATTTAAAAAAATCATGTTTCCAACATGGTGCACAAAACTGTGAAGCTGTAACGCTAGCCACTTCATCACTTTGGTTCAATGACCTGCGTACTAAAAGACATATAAATTATGGCTAAAACTTTAAGCGTCATTTTCGCAGAAATGATCGAGTACCTACAGATAAGCCAAGACACGTGTTCATTTATCTTGACTGTGTGAAGTTATTGAGAAATCAGGTGATGGCACTTGCCGTGTTCTCTTCATTAATGGTAAGATACCAAACATCATTGATGTTCCTAAGGAGCTCACTTTACAGTACAGCTTGACGAGCATTGAGGAAAGCGGCCGTATCTCAGTAGCCTGCGTTCGAGTTATTAATGCAGGCAAGTGAGATCCAGTCCTCAAATGCAGCACCAATTGTAGTCATTGTGATCTCAGAACTTACTTGAAGATACATATTAGTTTGGGCAGGTCTGCTGCTGCTGCTAGGTGCAACAGAATGTGTTGATAATCTTTGGTGATGGTGATGGTGGTGGTGACATTGCGAGGTGAGCGAGGGTGCAGAGAGCACGGTTGAGACCACGGCAAATGAGGCAGAACTGTAATGCCATGTCATGGTGACGGATTGGCCTGGGGCGTCGGCAGACTGGGCTGCACAGCAGATGACTGATCAGGCTGTGGGGACATCATTGCAGATGACGAACTGGGCTGCCTGTATGTCATCACAGATGGGTTGCTGGGTCGCTGCACATCCAGCTGCAGGTGCACTTTCACCACCCGTATAACCTACACACAAAGGAGAAGGAAAAAAATATTAAGTATCATTCTTAATTAATAAAATAAAGTTGAATGTGTCTATAGTGTTCTTACTCATGGTCAGAATTTGCTGCATCTGAATCAGTCCATGAGATCCTATTGGCCAATACCTCCAGCATTATTTGGTCCAGCCCTACCTGTGGATCGACACTCCCCTGGCTGATGTTATCGAGTGCACCTAGAAACAAACAAGAACACATCACGTTAGTAGTCCATGCAAGCAGTCATGTGTTGGGCGTTGTTATCAGTACTGTAGAAGAAGAATAGAAAGAACTACTACTCACATATTCATTTTTCAATGACCAGCTTCATCCCCCAAGAACTAATGCTGGACAATGGGCTCATCCGGAATTCATCGTCGAGTGTACCTACAAGCAGACAAGAATACATCACGTTAGTGATGCAGGCTTGCAATTACGTGGCACAATATTAATATTTTAGAATAATAGGAAGAACTATTGCTGCTGCTACTTCTACTACTACTCACGTTTCTACTCCTCAATGACTGGCATGCTCCCCCATTAGCTCACCGTGGAAATGTATATGGGCATTTCCTGCATATGATGATTATTGGTAATTACTAATGGGCAACTGCGGCTGCGCGCGCAGCAGTCTGATGGCTGGAAATTCCTGGTTTCCTGCTGTGATCGAAGTATTAGCCTGTTGGCTTCGCCTTCGAGCTTGGCTTGTACTGGAAAGGTTTGTGATACATATCTGTTAAGGTTGTCATGACTATTAACTGCGGTAATGGTGCATTTTTTTTTGAAATATAGTTGGAGACGAGACAGAACGATGATGATGTGCATGAGTGTGAGTTGGTGTTGGATGAGATGTGGAGATGCTTGAGATGATTGTGGAGATAGAGAGAGAGACAGAGACAAATACATTTCAGTTATTGGTGGTACATTTACAATCATATTGCCCATGTGTGCTAGTTCCCCCAAAAGTATTACATCTAGTCATATGACATATCAATATTTATTGTGTCTATAATCTATGATTTAGTAGGTGGAGAGACAAAATTACTAGGTTGCTCTAGGTTATTATAGTGTAGTTTAGTATATATATCTTATTCTAGTCTTAGTGTTAAGTTTCTTCACTACGTCTGATAGCTGATTAACTATATATAATTTTTTTTTGTGTGTTTTGGTTTTTTTTATTTTTTTTTATATATATATATATATTTTTTTATATAGTTCCTATCACTCTGGGGGATACTTAGCTAAATATTATGTTATGTGGTGTTCTATTATGTTTACTTTATAATTGTTTATCTTTTCAGTGTGATACATGCGACTGAAGCCTTCGTTTGTTAAGTTACAGACTGATTTCTAGGTTAGTTGACAAGTTTGGGGTGTTGTCTTTTTTTCAGTTTCTCAGTAGATCTGGCCATCTTGTAGTGGCCAGTCTGTGTATTCTGTGACCTAGGTTTCTTATTGGTGTATTTTGCGAGTTCTGTGTTTTTTCGTAGAAAATCCGTGCTGACTGGCGGATTCTCTCTTGTAGCGGCTGGACTTGGGCGAGGTGGTGCAGCTCGGCTGTCGGGAAGTCCGCTGGTAGGTGTAGGGCTCGTCGGAGAGTGCGGTTTTGCACCCGTTGTAGTCTTCTTGTGTGGGTGATGGCCGCATTACCCCACACGACCGCGGCGTACTCGAGGACTGGTCTCACCAGGGTGAGGTATAGCACGACCCCCAGCCGTGGTGGTAGAGATGAGTTCTGGTTCAGGACTGGGTAGAGTTGCCTTAGTCTTCCCAGTGCTTTGGCACGTATTGCCTCGATGTGTGGCTTCCATGTCAGACTTTTATCCAATGTCAGGCCCAGGTATTTAGCTGTTTTCGTCCATGGTACCGGTGTGCCTGTGATGGTTATTTGCCGATACCTGGCTGGTAGTTTTCGACGGCAAATAGCAATAGCCTGGGTCTTGGTTGGGTTAAAGGACAGTCGCCACTTCTTTGCCCATTCCGTTAGTGTGTCGCAGGCTCCCTGTAGTCGTGCTTGTAGGTGGTTGGCACTTCTGCTCCGCGAGTACACGGCGGTATCGTCCGCGTATAGGGCGAACTGTACTCTGTTTACTGTCGGGAGGTCTGCTGTGAACAAGATGTAGAGCAGGGGGCCGAGTACACTACCCTGTGGTACCCCTGCTTGGATTCTTCTTACTCCGGATGTGCCGTCCTGCGCCCTCACGTGAAAAGTTCGTCCTTCCAGGTAGCTCTGGATCAGCCGTACGTGCGGCACTGGTACCCCCTGTACGAGTAGTTTGTATAGGAGGCCCTTGTGCCAAACGCAGTCGAATGCGCGGGAGACATCTAGTAGTACTGCTCCAAAGTACTCCTTGCGCTCGATGGCATCCAGGGCTTCTTCGACGACCCTCAGCAGTTGGTGTGTAGTAGCATGCCCTCGTCGGAAGCCAAACTGTTCTTCTGGCAGCACTCGTTCGACTTCTATATGTCGGAGGAGTCGTTTAGCGTATATCCGTTCGAATATTTTTGAGACCGCTGGCAGGAGACTGATCGGGCGGTAGCTGTTGCACTTGATCCATCGCATGGCAGCTATCTCGTTGAAGAATTGTACAGCACACGGAAACACATGGAGAGGAAGGCAGGGAGAGAAATGGGCACTAATGTTCAAATAAATCAGGATTTATTCAACCGCCAACCATTGGAATGCAAAGCTGCTTCACAAGGTCCTCGAGAGCACCGTCGCTCAACATGGATGACGGTACAGAAGAAGAAGAATAGGAAATTTCCATGAGGCTGTGGCTAAGCAATGTCTCCACAATATCTTTTCTTCCAGGACTGCTAGTCTGGCGAGTTTCACAGAAGATCTTCTGTGAAGTTTGGTGCGGACAGGTCGTGAGTCATGCGTGGGAAGCTCAATCAGTAGAGTACTTGCTTGTGAAAGGCAAAGGTCCCAAATTAGTCTCTTGGTCCGGCACACAGTATCTTCCAGGAAGTTTCATATCAGCCCACACTCTGCTGCAGAATGAAAATTTAATTCTGGGATCACTGGTGATGTACAACATGGAAAAGTGATTTATTGAACTCACAACTATTACGATTGAAGCAGATCACATTAATTAAAAAGAAAAATTTAATCTTAAATTTTAGACTCAAAATATAAACAGGTTGAATTAATAAAATTCAGCAGTTAAATACAGTGTAAATTAAGAAAAACATTCATGATTTAAATATTTTATCAAACCTAACACAATCAATAAATAGGAAAGAGACTGTAATAACTTCATCCAAAATTTAAAAACAAATTCCTAAAGTTCTCCGTTTGGAGATGTACATCCACATCGGTACTCCACAGCCCACCTTATGACGCGTGGCAGAAGGTACCCCATACCAATACTAGTCATTTCCTTTCCTGCTCCACTCACAGATAGAACGAGGGAAAAACGACTACCTATATGCCTCTGTATCAACCCTGTTTTCTCATGTCTTATCTACATGATCCTTATGCGCAATGTATGATGGAGGCAACAGAATCTTTCTGCAGTCAGCTTCAAATATTGGTTGTCTAAATTTTCTCAATAGTGTTCCTCGAAAAGAACGTCGCCTTTCCTCCAGGAATTCCCATTTGAGTTCCCGTAGCATATCCGTAACACTTGCATGTTGTTTGAACCTACCAGTAACAAATCTAGCAGTGCACCCCTGAATTCCTTCTGTATCTTCCTTTAATCCGACCTGGTACTCAGGATCGAACCAGTGTCCTGTATGCAGTCTCCTTCACAGATGAACCACACCTTCCTAGTATTCTCCCAATAAACCGAAGTCGCCAATTTGTCTCTCTACCACAGTCCTCACACGCTAGTTCCATTCCGTATCTCTTTGCACTGTTACGCCCAGATATTTAAAAGACGTGACTGTGTCAAGCAGGACACTAGTAATACTGCATCCGAACGTTACGGGTTTGTTTTTCCTACTCATCTGCGTCAACTTACATTTTTCGACATTCAGAGCTAGCTGCCATTCGTCACGTCAACCAGAAATTTTGTCGAAGTCATGTTGTATTGTATTGTATCTTCCTACAGTCACACAACTTCGACATCTTACCGTACACCACGGCATCATCAGCAAACAACAGACTGCCCCTCACCCTGTCCGCCAAATCATTTATGTATGTAGAAAATAACAGGGGTCCCATTACAATTCCCTCGGGCACTCCTGACGATACCACTATCTGTGATGAACCTGAACCTTCGCCATCGAGGACAACACACTGGGTTCTATAATTTACGAAGTCTTCGAGCCACTAAAATTTCTGTTAACCTATCCCATATGCATGTAGCTTCGTTAGCAGTTTGTAGTTGGGTACCGTGTCAAACGCTTTCTGGAAATCTAGAAATAAGGAATCGGCCTGTTGCCCTTCAACCATAGCTGGCAGTATATCATGTGAGAAAAGAGCAAGCTGAGTTTAGCACGAGCGATGCTTTGTAAACCGTACTGATTCATGGAGAGAAGCTTTTCGGTCTCTAGTAAATTTACTATATTCAAACTCAGGTTATGTTCTACAATTCTGCAATAAACCGATGTTAAGGAAATTTGTCTGTAATTTTGTGGGTTCGTTTGTTTACCCTCTAGGAGTCACATGCACTTTTTTCCAGTCGCTTGTGACTTTGCGCTGGGATAGAGATTCACGATAAATGCAAGCTAAGTAAGGGAGCAGTGGCGTAGAGTACTCTTTTAAAAAACCAAATTGGCATTCCATCCGGACCTGGTGACTTATTTGTTTTCAACTTCTTCAGTTGCTTCTCTACGCCAGGGGTGCTTATTCCAATGCTATTCATACGGGAGTCTGTCCAATGTTCAGATGACGGTATGTTTGTATGAGTTTCCGGCGTGAACGATTTCTTGAACGTGATATTTAAAACTTCGGCTTTCGTCTTCAAGTGCCATACCAGACTGCTCAACAAGGAACTGAATGGAAGCCTTAGCCCCACTCAGCGATTTTACTTAGACCAGTATTTTCTCCGATTCTCTGCCAGATCTTTTGCTAAGTTATGACGGTGGTAGTAGTTGTATGCTTCGCGCACTGGTGTTTTCACAGGCGCACGAATCTCTAGCAACCTTCGCTTGTCGACATTTGCGCGTTCTCTTTTGATCCGAGAGTGCAACAGTGTCTGCTTCCTCAGCATTTTCCGAATCTCGATTTTAAACCGTGTTGGTGTTTTCCGTCCTTAATCCACTTACTAGGCACGTAATTCTCCAGACCACGATTTACAATCTACGTAAACTTATGCTGTAATTTCTCTACGTCAATCTTACTGGAAATAAGTGATGCCAGTAATACCAAATAACAGAAACTAACTGCTGCCCCACAATTGTGAAGTGTTACATCAATTTTGCAAGCATGGAAGAATCAGGAGGAGCAGCGTTACAAAGAAAAAAAAATCAATTGTACACACAGTAAATAATTTTAAACAGATGCAACACTACATTAAAACAGTTTAAATAACATTTCAGCCGCAACGAGGCAACGGAACCCGACGTTAAGCGAACACCGGACAAGCGGAATACAGTAAACAGTGCACCCAAAATAGTAGCTTAAGATGGTTGTGCGTGCGCACACGAGGACTGAGGTAAATGATACGGTAGTATGGGGGATTTTACAGTGTCACGATGAAACCCAGATTTACAAAACCATATTGATCGTGCTAGTTTTAAGCTTTGAACGTGACTGACTGCGTATGTTCCAGTGCACAGAAAATTGTAATTGTTAAATTTGCATAGGTAGTATTATAGTGAGTGGACAATAGCGTTGCTCCAGGGAGTAGGGAGTAGATGGTGATGAGAATGCTCGGAGACGTAGATTTGGTTGAGTGATATTCAGCCGTGGAGTTGTCTTTTCGTTTTTTGCTTGTTCTGATTGGTTATTTGTGGGAGCTATTTTATTTGCCTCTTTAGTGTCTATGGCCGAGTGCCGCATATTGAATATTGTGGTTATCGACCAAATTTTCTTTACTGGGGCGTTGTCTAATTGAAGTTTGTTTAGTGTGCTGAAGGAATTTACGTTGTTAGCTTCTTTTTCTAAGCCATCCCGTGAACAATTATAATTGAGCTCCAGATTAACTTCATTTATCTTACTGTTGATAGTCAAGAAAGATACTTCATGTTTAATAAAGTGTTTGTAAAACAGACTCCACGCCTGCACGACTCCCAGTCCGAACCCCACTCTACTCAAATTACACTCCAAATTTTGCCTTGCTTTCCTAGGGAATGCAAAACTCACCCTCCAAAGTTCCCAGGTCACTAAGTACGCTATTAATGTAAAAAAAACAGCTTCACAATACACTCTCGGCAACTCGACAAAAGCTTACTCCTTAGTAATTCAGATAATAGTCAGCGACTGTCAGGCGTTAATTTTAAATACCATATTCTGTTATATTTATTTTCATTGCTCAAGGGGTGTTCATTTGTACTGTGTGGCCGCTGATCGGAAGCGTGAAGGCATGGTGAGCAGAGAGGAAAAATGGTCAATGTTTCTTGTTCCTCATAACGAATAAAAACCGAAAATGAAATTGAGGGACTCGAGAAATATGCTACCTGCAAGAAAAACGTGAGTCAGACTCAAATATATCTCTTA
Organism: Schistocerca piceifrons; assembly: GCF_021461385.2. Lineage (NCBI taxonomy): Eukaryota > Metazoa > Arthropoda > Insecta > Orthoptera > Acrididae > Schistocerca > Schistocerca piceifrons. Next base: position 19,432,146 of record NC_060145.1, read on the forward strand.
AAAATCTCGGTAATTGTGCTGATGGAGAAAATATTGACCTAGCCATTACCTCTGGTGGCTTCAAGTGCTTTGATTAAAAGAAAAGAAGTCAGTATTTCCGATGTCGAAAATTACATTGGAGGAAAAGAAAAATGTTGACTATTCCATAAAGTATAAGATTTTATTGAATCCATAGCAACTTCACAAAAATGATCATTTCAAAAAAGACATATACAGCATAAATAGAACATTTAGATTGTACTGGCTGTCATTATATCCATAGCTGGCTTATTCTAAAACACCTACAGGCACTTTAAAACAAAAGTTGTGTGTGCTTTTCTGGCCACACATCATGGCGCATTCGCAAGGCGTCCATTCGCCAATTTCAAAAAGTTTCAGATCTGCAAAAACGCATGTGAATTGCGAATGGCGAAAGATGCAGTTGAAAAGTGAAGTAATTTTGTTAATACTATGACAAACAAAACTGTGTAAAACAACTCGTCACTGAGAATTTTGAAAAAGTTGTAAAAGTAATCGCGCTGAGTCGAAGTCAGTTGTTTCTTAAGTATTGTTTTGTGCGTTACATGACTTGGCTTTAAATGCGGTTTTAGGTTACTTATTCTAGGTTAGCGTACAGTTAGTTCACGAAGCATTGCAGAAACATTTTGAGTGTCCCTAAAAACGCCACCTACATTTGTCGTAGAACCGAAAACGATTTGGTTACTGAAACAAACTGTACAGTTCTATGTTATACATTATTCTAGAGGTTGTGCGTGAGCGAAACACCTTGTAGTTTCCACACAAATCGACTTAAAAAAAAAAGTGTTACAACGTGTGGTAGTTGTTCAAAAGCACGAAACGTGGGAAATCTTATCCACATGAAATTTTTAGTGACAAGAAAACAGTTATTTCAAAGTACAGGTCCTAACGACAACGTAAAAGCAGGTTTTAGTGTAACTATACTGTTAGTTTGTGTATATTTGTAACATTGACGAAGTACTAAAAGAGAACTGTAAAAACCAATCTGAGAAAATGATTAGCAGATAAGTGTCCTCAAAATTTCTGAAGCACATGTACGGGAAAACGCTTTGCCCCTACCGACATGAAAACGTGCGGACGCTCCTGCCGTGACCCTCAGCATCTTTCCCAGCCTTGGTTCCGAAAAGCACAGGAGCAGTCAGATACCCGGCTAAACCGCGACTGTCGGAAAACACTGACAGTCGCCGGCTTCTCGCTCCACTTCTCGTCCTGCTTTTCTGCTGCGTTTTTGCTCTGTAGCCTTGTGACAACTGCTGCACTGGTGAAATATGCTGAACCCAACTGACTCCTTAAGATTTATCTTGAGTTTTTCAGTGTCATAGATACTCTATTCAAGAATATTTCGGAAGTAAAACTTTGTGTCTGTCATCTGGATTTTTTTTTCATTCCTCACGTGTTTCTCCTTCCGTGACACCGAGAAAATGCTGATTTGTTAGACTTGAGAATTTTTGTTCTGCCTATTAAAGAGGGCTTTTCAATCTCTGTCCCACGCTCATTTAGGAGCTATCATTAACGTGTCACGTGACATGATTTCCTTTAGAAGACAATTCATTCAGGGACCAGTTCCTTCGAGCAAAAGCGGGATACCAGTTTACGTCTGTGTTTGTTGTAGATTACACCAGATTACACAAGACTGGGATACGCAATAGGATCGCTGCGCTGAGAGGGGAACCTGTGTCATTTGAAGTATCGGAAAATGTCTTGAAGTTGTAATCTCGCCACGTGAAATTGGCGAACTGTTGTTAGTTCAATATGGTCAGATACAAAAGCAGGTACTTTATCTCGCCTCAGATTTGAGTTAACATTAGGAAGAGAAATAAAGCGGAACTAAATCGACAGATGTAAAGGTAATATCCGGAGTACCACAGGGAAGTGTGATAGGACCGTTGCTGTTCACAATATATATATATAAATGATCTAGTAGAAAGCGTCGGATGCTCTTTAAGACTATTCGCAGGTGATGCAGCCGTTTATAACAAAGTAGCATCGCCAGAAGATAGTAATAATTTGCAGAATGACCTGCAGAGAACTGATGAATGGTGCAGACTCTGGCAGGTAACCCTGAACGTAAATAAATGTAACATATTGCGCATACATGGGAAAAGAAACCCACTACTGTGCAGCTACACTATTGATGACAAAACAGCTGGAACCAGCGTCTGCCGTAAAATATCTAATGGAATGATCAAATAAAACAGATAGTGGGAAAAGCACACACAAGACTCAGATTCATCGGAAGAATCTTAAGGAGATGTAACTCATCCACGAAGTGGCTTGTAAGGCACTTGTTCGCCCGATTCTTGAGTACTGTTCATCTATGTGGGCTCCAGATCAGGTAGGATAGGCTGATAGAGGAGATAGAGAAGATCCAAGGCAGAGCGGCACGTTTCGTCACGGGATCGTTTAGCTGGCAAGAGAGCGTCATGGCGATCTAAACAAACTCCACTGGCAGACGTTACAAGAGAGACGTTGTGCACTACGGACGCCGCAGTCATGGACTGTGCGACTGGTCCCGTCGGAGGTTCGAGTCCTCCCTCGGGCATGGGTGTGTGTGTGTGTGTTTGTCCTTGGGATAATTTAGGTTAAGTAGTGTGTAAGCTTAGGGACTGATGACCTTAGCAGTTAAGTCCCATAAGATTTCTCACACATTTGAACATTTTTTTGCACCACAGAGAGATTTACTACTGCAATTTCGGGTCAGCACTTTTCAGGAGTAGTCAGACAACATATTACTTCCCCTCTACATACATCTCGCGTATTCCACTAGGAGAAAATTCGAGAAATTAGAGCCAATTCAGAGGCTTACCAACAATCATTCTTCCCACGCACTATTCGCGAGTGGAAAAGGGTTGGAGGGATCAGATAGTGGTACCGAAAGTACCCTCCGCCACACACCATTAGGTGGCTTGCGGAGTGTGATGTAGATGTAGAAGAGAAATAAAAGTAAGTAATAAAACTAGAACGTATTGGTATTGGTATTGGTGAGTTGCAATCTCCACAAAGCTACCCAAGTCACTATACTGAATTTTCATAATTTAACGCTGGCCTCTGTTTTACTATGTGCATACGAAGTGCGAATACAGGATGTCCCAAAAAGAATCACACGATGTGAAATAGAATTATTTATTAGGAAGAAGGGCTTAACACCAACAAATTGCATACTAAATTACTCTGAAAAGACAGAAGTTTATAAAAATCCACCATAAATGTTCAATATGTCCTCCACTGGCTGCACGGATGACATCTAGCCGATAGCCGAATTCATCCCAAACTGAGCGTAAGGTATCTTCTGTCGCTGAAGCTACAGCAGCTGATATTCTGGTTTTTAGGTCATCAATGTCACGAAGTATGGGAGGAACGTAAACACATTGTTTAACATATCCCCACAGAAAGAAATCGCATGGTGTTAAGTCAGGGGACCTAGGAGGCCAAGAGTGTAAAGCCTTATTTCACGGTCCTGTACGCCCTATCCAACGTTGAGGCACGTTGGCATTGAGGAAACTGTGCACGTTGTTGTGCCAGTGCGGTGGTGCTGCATCTTGCTGATATATGAAATTGTCAGAGTCAAGTTGTGGGAATAACCAGTTCCGTAGCATTGCAAGATATGATTGTCCTATTATGGTTTCTTCCTCAAAAAAGTAGGGTCCACAAAGCTTGCTTTGCGAAACAGCACAAAGAACATTCACTTTTGGTGAATCACGTTCGTGTTCAATTGTTTCATGAGGATTTTCTAGCCCCCATATACGCACATTATGACGGTGAACCCTACCGCTAATACGGAAAGTTGCGTCATCGCTCAATATCAACCGCGACATAAAAATGTCCTCTTCCATGTCCTATAGAATAGCGTTGCTGAAGTCCACTCGCTTCACTTTGTCAGTATCTCGAATAGCTTGTACCAGTTGTAATCGGTATGGTTTGAGGGCTAAACGACGCCGTAACACACGCCACACTGTCATGGCCAGAACACAAGTTCTCTGCTAGCACGACGCGTAGACTTACGGGGGCTCCGCTCAGTTGCTCGTCGGATTTGTTCCACTGTTTGTTCAGGAACGCGTGGCCGGCCAGGGCTTTTGGCTTTACAGAGGCACCCTGTTTCTTCAAACTGCTTATACCACCGTCGAATTCAAATACGACTAAATTCAATAACACAATACGTCTTCTGTTACGCGGACGTCATATTGCGCGAGACTGGCTGCACGCTCCAGGTCAGCGCTCGTAGCGACATCTAGCTGATTTTTTTTTTCTGAAACTCACACCGATTACATCTAGCGCTGTTTCAGTTACCTAGTGACATTTGTCTCAATATTATTACGAGTTAAAATCGGGTCATTCTTTTTGGGACACCCTGTATATTTAAATTTTGACGACATATGATGATATGTTATGAAATTAACGATACGGTATTCATAGCTGTTGTTATGAATGTCACCAATAGGACATAAAATTTGGACTTAGACACAGATAGCGTCTTCCAATGTGGGATACGAAACCGTAATCTCTGGTATCAGCCTGTTGTCGTTCATGCGTATCTAACGCCTTACGAGCACATCGTAAACAGGGCGACATTGGATCGCGGCCGTGTCCCTGAGAGTCGGTGGAGCAGGTCAGTGACAGTGCTCCAGTGTCAGCATCGCTCTGGGGGAGAACGACAGGAGCAGCCTGCGAGGTCGCAGTCGCTTGCCCAGATGTCACCTCTGACGTCACGTCACTCGTCTCCGAGACCTTTTTGTAGCGTCGCTCAGCGAGGCCACTTCCCCTCGGTTCTCTCTCTCTCTCTCTCTCACTCATACCCAAGAATTTCAAACACATTCTTAATCAGATGGTCGACTCTGCAAAACACCATCAGCGAGCGAGGCGGTGCAGCGGTGAAAACACCCTTCTCGCATTTTGGATGTGCGGGACTCAAATTACCAGCTTTCCATTCAGAATTAGATTTTCTGTGTTTAGAAGTACATACCTTGAATCGAATTCCAGGATGGTTGCTTTCACAACTACACGGTCGATTTTCTTTCCCATCTCTGACTTCTTCAACTTTGTGCTCAGTCTCTTGCGATAGTACAATTTGTTATGGGATTAGCCATTCGAAATTCTGTTGTTCTATCTTGCTTTTCACCTCTGTGGCCTGTCGCACAACGGAGACACCCAACATTCCAGCTTAGAGCATGCGCAGAAACATGTGGAGGAACTATGAAAAACGCAAAGGTCGCCACCTCGCTCGCTCCCAATCCTGCATAAACAAAGCTAAGACTGCTTTTTATTACAATTGTCACACCCGAACGACAGTTTATCGTGGATTTAGTTTCCAGAAGCAGTATACCTCACGCCATTTTTTTTGCACTAAAATGGCCAGGCCACGAATTGTTCCTCGATAGGGAAGACGAGCGTCAGTAGAACAAGGTAACTGTTGTACAGCATCTCACCGATATCGTCTCTGCACTGCCGGGGATGCACAACGAATCCTGGGATACTTTGGCTCCGTATCTTGACAGACTATTGCTTTTTAGGAGCTCAAAGCCGGTTGGACCGTTGACTCCTACCTCCCAGGCTTGTCAACGCTGTTGTCTGGCGCCTTCGCCGAGTGGTCGCGTTCCACCTGTCCGGGCCTCCTGTGTACCTTCAAAGCATCTGGCCAGCCTGGCTGTCCACTTCAGGCATCACAAAGCGTTAGTTAAATGTTTGCCCTTTTTTACCAAGAAAGATTTTCTTTTCCCAGTGGTTCGGAAATTTAGTTTGAAAACTTCTGATCACAATACGAATATAAATGGCTCACCTTCAAAAATTATATTTGTAAATGCATCTACATGGATACTCTGCAAATCACATTTAAGTGCCTGGCAGAGGGTTCATCAAACCACCTTCACTATTCTCTATTATTCCAATCTCGTACAGCGCGCGGAAAGAACGAACACCTATATCTTTCCGTACGAGCTCTGGTTTCCCTTATTTTATGGTGGTGATCGTTCCGCTATAAGTAGGTCGGTGTCAACAAAATAGTTTCGCATTCGGAGGAGAAAGTTGGCGATTGGAATTTCGTGAGAAGATTCCGTCGCAAAGAGAAACGCCCTTCTTTCAATGATGTCCAGCCCAAATCCTGTATCATTTCAGTGATACTTGAAAGGGTCCTGTAGCCACCTTTCATTGCCAACTCTCGTTGTGGTCAAGTCGGCAAAGAGGTTTCCGCTACTTGTGAGAAATCCACCTGCGTCAGGTTGGTGGCGGAAATGGCATCCTGGGGTTTTCCGGTCCACGCGGAGCGTGGAAGAGGCTGGAGAAGCGGGAGGCAGTCTGCCGCCGGTACGGGAAGCGTACACAGCTGTGCTCCAGTCGAAGAAGGGTGAGTTGGACTGACCGCGTGGCGCGTTGTCACATAGAGAGGGGAGCTTTTAGCTTTTGGTCTCGAATTTCGTCTTATAAACATTTACTTGCTGGGTTGCAGCAGGGAATGCAAGGCTTTTGTAGACTTTCAGTTTGATTCCCAATGCAGTCTTGACTTTGATCCGTGAGAGGAACGCAGCACAAAGGAGTTGCATATGTTGAAGTGCCCTCGGTTCAGTGTGAATGTTTATGTGCTTACAACTGTGTGTGTATGCTTCTAATCTTTTCCGGATCTTGGTAATTTTTGTGTATTTGTGGATTTTCTTTGTCTCATGTGATTAAAATTTGGCCACGGTCCATAGAAGTTGTCTCCGCGGACCGAGTGGGCACGCGAGTCTGTTATGAAACGTATAGTATTTCACAAGCAATTGTACATAGTTAGCATGCAACAGCAGTCTATAGATGCACTACATCAATGTTTTAAGGAATAAATAATTTTGCCTTCAATCTTATCTTGTGTACCGATGTTACGTCGCCGTTACCTTCGCCATTTACCTTGTAGTTTTCCTTGTTGGCCCACCTATAGCTTTTCCATGTGCACAGGTGTAGTGATTAGTGTCCCTTTTTTTATCTGAAACAAATGCTCTGGAATAGATCGTGTTTTCACGAATCTTGCTGCAGGCTGCACTTACGCATGGTGTTCACGACCTATTTACTTTACTCAATATTTGATTCACGGGAAGAATGCCTGGATCACATTAATAACTACATCCCATTCTTTATCAATGACTTTACAATGAATGTTGTTATGTGAGTTTTTCTTATTAATAAATTAAGTAATTTTCCAACTCAGTGCTACCTCTTCTTTGTCGTGTGGCTAGAGTTGGTGGCGACCCTATCTTTTATATTAATTTCAGTGTCAAATAGCATTTTCTTATTCAAAGTGTGCGTGGGTCTTTTAGCTATCAGGAGACATTCAAAGGGCGCTTCATGCTTCTTGCACATAGCGTCCTTTTATTCACGCTACTTACATACTCTCTCCCCTATTTCGCGATAATACGAAACGTGCTGCCTTTCTTTGAACATTCTCGATGTACTCCGTCAGTCCCATCTGGTAAGGATCCCACACCGCGCAGCAGTGTTCTAAAAGAGGACGGACAAGAGTAGTGTAGGCAGTTTCCTTAGTAAATCTGTTACATTTTCTAAGTGTCCTGCCAATAACACGCAGTTTTTGGTTAGCATTGCCTACAACATTTTCTATGTGTTCCTTCCAGTTTAAGTTGTGCGTAACTGTAATTCGTCGGTATTTAGTTGAATTTACGGCCTTTAGATTTGGCTGATTTATCGTGTACCCGAAGTTTAACGGGTTGCTTTTAGCACTCATGTGGATGATCTCACACTTCTCGTTATTTAGGGTCAATTGCCACTTTTCGCACCATTCTGATATCTTTTCTGAATCGTTTTGCAATTTGTTTTGATCTTCTGACGACATCACTAGTCCATAAACGACAGCGTCATCTGCAAGCAACCTAAGACGGCTTCTCAGATTGTCTTCCAAATCGTTTATATAGATAAGGAACGTAAAGGGCCTATAACACCAGCTTGGGCAGCGCTAGAAATGACTTCTGGTTTACTCGATGACTTTCCGTCAGTTACTACGAATTGTGACCCCTGTGACAGGAAACCACGAATCCAGTCTCATAAGCACACAATTTCACTGCAAGCCGCTTATGTGGTACAGTGTCAAAAGCTTTCCGGAAATCAGGGAATACGGAATCAATTTGAGATCCCTTGTCAACAGCACTCAACACTTCGTTCGAGTAAAGAGCTAGTTGCGTTCCACAAGAATGATGTTTTCTATATCCGTGTTGACTGTGTGTCAATAGATCGTTCTCTTCGAGGTAATTCATAATATTCGAACGCATTACATGTTCCAAAATCCTGCTGCATATCGACGTTAACGATATGGGCCTGTAGTTTGGTGGAATACTCGTACTAACTTTCTTGAATATTGGTGTGACCTGTCCAACTTTCCAGTCTTTGGGTACAGATCTTTCGCCGAGCGAACGGTTGTATATGATTGTTAAGTATGGAGCTATTGTATCAGCATGCTTTAAAAGGAACCAGCTGGTATACAGTCTGGACCTGAAGACTTGATTTTATTAAGTGATTTAAGTTGCTGCGCTACTCCGAGGATATCTACTTCACGTCACTCATGTTAGCAGCTGTTCTCGATTCGAATTCTGGAATATTTACTTCCTCTTCTTTTGTTAAGGCATTTCGTAAGGCTGTGTTTAGCAACTCTGCTTTGGTAGCACTGTCTTCGATAGTATCTCCATTGCTATCGCGCAGAGAAGGCAATGATTGTGTCTTGCCGCTAGCATACTTCACATACGACCAGAACCTCTTTGGCTTTTCTGCCAAGTTTCGAGACAACATTTCGTTGTGAAAACTATTATAAGCATCTCGCATTGAAGTCTGCGCTAAATTTCGAGCTTCTGTAAAATATCGCCAGTCTTGGGAATTTTGCGTCTGTTTAAATCTGGCGCCCGCATCTCGTGGTCGTGCGGTAGCGTTCTCGCTTCCCACGCCCGGGTTCCCGGGTTCGATTCCCGGCGGGGTCAGGGATTTTCTCTGCCTCGTGATGGCTGGGTGTTGTGTGCTGTCCTTAGGTTAGTTAGGTTTAAGTAGTTCTAAGTTCTAGGGGACTTATGACCACAGCAGTTGAGTCCCATAGTGCTCAGAGCCATTTGAACCATTTCTTTTTTTTTTTTTAATCTGGCATGTTTGTTTCGTTGTTTCTGCAACAGTATTCTAACCGTTTTGTGTACCTAGGAGGATCAGCTCCGTCGTTCGTTAATTTATTAGGTATAAATCTCTCAATTGCCGCCGATACTGTTTCTTTGAATTTAAGCCACATCTGGTCTACACTTATACTGTAAATTTGGAACGAGTGGAGATTGTCTTTCAAGATGGCGTCAGTAGAATTCTATTCTTTGAATAGGTATATTTGATATGGGAGTCACAATATACAATCTCGCTACGACAACCTTGTACACATTAATCCCCTGTATCCGTTTTAATGCTCGTTATTAACTCACGATTATTTGTTGCTAGGAGGTCAAGTGTGTTTTCACAACCATTTACTCTTCGCGTGGCCTCATGAACTAACTGCTCGAAATAATTTTCAGAGAATGCGTTTAGCACAATTTAGGATGATGTTTTATGCGTACCTCAGGAATTAAACACGTATTTTCGCCAACATAACGAGGCTAAATTAAAGTCACCACAAACTATAATTGTATGAGTCGGGCTAGTATTTGAAATCAAACTCAAGTTTCTTTGAACCTTTCAACAATTGTATCATCTGAACTGCGAGGTCGGTAAAAGGATCCAGTTATTATTTTATTCCGGTTGCCAACAATTACCTCTACCCATACCAACGATACGGATTAAATGTTATTTTATGCGATTCAGCTGCAACTGAAGATACAATAGGTATTAAATATTCCACCTGTTTCGCACAGTTCTTTTTTGTTTCAATTAAAATTCATACATCAGGCCTTTCGGTAACTCCAGCCTTATACAGGGTGGTCCATTGATAGTGACCGGGCCAAATATCTAACGAAATAAGCATCAAACGAAAAAACTACAAAGAACGAAACTCGTCTAGCTTGAAGGGGGAAACCAGATGGCACTATGGTTGGCCCGCTAGATGGCGCTACCATAGGTCAAACGGATATCACTGCGTTTTTTTTTTTTAATAGGAACCCTCATTTTTATTACATATTCGTGTAGTACGTAATGAAATACGAATGTTTTACTTGGACCACTTATTTCGCTTTATGATAGATGGCGCTGTAATAGTCAAATAGTCACAAACGTGTAAGTACGTGGTATCACGTAACATTCCACCAGTGCGGACGGTATTTACTTCGTCATACATTACCCGTGTTAAAATGGACCGTTTACCAATTGCGGAAAAGGTCGATATCGTGTTGATGTGTGGCTATTGTGATCAAAATGCCCTACGGGCGTGTGCTATGTATGCTGCTTGGTATCCTGGACGACATCATCCAAGTGTCCGGACCGTTCGCCAATTAGTTATGTTATTTAAGGAAACAGAGATCTAAACAACTCGTAAATTGTCAAAATAATAATCCATCTAAAACACTCTGCAAACATGCTTGCTTATCATCAACTGTCAAAATCATGCACAACTTTTTATTTAAACAATTATAGGCAGCAGCACCATCCAGTGTGCTCGCCATGAAGTCCACTCTCCAAGTGACATATTACACAGTACAGGCACCAGAGGGCGCTGTCGTCAAAGATGGCGGCCATGACGTCAGGTGATGATGCAATAATTATCCATGATGGTTGCAAACTGTGTGTTCACCATGAGGTTTAGTGCTCAGTATCACCAGCAGAGGGTGCTGTCGTCCATTTCGTGACGTAGTCCACGATGTTGTGGGGAAATGGCGGGAAAACGACTTTATTTTGGAGGCAGTCTCTCCACCACGAGATTTAGAGTCCAACTGACCTAGTACACAGTTCTGTCACCAGATGATGCTGTCATCCCTCATGTGACGTAATCCAAGATGGTGGTCTGTTGGGGAAAAATGGTGTGAAAATTACTCAACCTTCTCTGGGCTGCTGGCGAGAGTAAGGAAGGAGTGCACTCTATTTATTTTGGAACAATTTATTTAGGCATGGAGTATATTTATCACACTAATACAAAATACACGCTCTGACATGCTTGGGGCCATCCCACACAGCCCACAGAGCTGTAAACTACTACTAAATAATGCTCTCCAGACACGCAAACAACTCCTAAATTAACAAAATCATTTTCACTACACACTTCCAGACTCCTCCTAAATAATGCAGCACAGTGATGTGTAGAAATGCCCAGTACTCGTAAACTGTCCAAATAATGCATAGCACAGCCTACAGATCTGCTCACAAAATAATGCAATCAACACACGCAAGTACCCTCCACCATCGTCGGTCTCCCCGTGAAGTGATGCGGCTGTCAGCTGTTAAACTACACGCTGTGCCCTCAGGCATGAGGTGGCGACAGCCCTTTCATACTTGACACCAGAGAAATTCCTATCGCAATACGTGCTCACCTAGACGCCGATGATGACGTGATCAGATGGGAGCAAAGACTTATTTACAGACCGCAGACGCTCCAAGCTGGGCCGCTTGCGTGTGTGGTCGACGCAGCCGACGTGAACGGTCGGGAGCGCAGATGCTCAAGGGGGCTCGCACACCTCCGAGCCACCGCTAGATGAAGGGGAAAGTTGTCTCTATTTCCGAGTATACAGTCACAGTTGTACAGAAACCAGATGGCAGTTATAAGAGTCGAGGGGCATGAAAGGGAAGCAGTGGTTGGGAAAGGAGTGAGACAGGGTTGTAGCCTCTCCCCGATGTTATTCAATCTGTATATTGAGCAAGCAGTAAAGGAAACAAAAGAAAAATTCGGAGTAGGTATTAAAATTCATGGAAAAGAAGTAAAAACTTTGAGGTTCGCCGATGGCATTGTAATTCTGTCAGAGACAGCAAAGGACTTGGAAGAGCAGTTGAACGGAATGGACAGTGTCTTGAAAGGAGGATATAAGATGAACATCAACAAAAGCAAAACGAGGATAATGGAATGTAGTCGAATTAAGTCGGGTGATGCTGAGGGGATTAGATTAGGAAATGAGACACTTAAAATAGTAAAGGAGTTTTGCTATTTAGGGAGTAAAATAACTGATGATGGTCGAAGTAGAGAGGATATAAAATGTAGACTGGCAATGGCAAGGAAAGCGTTTCTGAAGAAGAGAAATTTGTTAACATCCAGTATCGATTTAAGTGTCAGGAAGTCGTTTCTGAAAGTATTTGTATGGAGTGTAGCCATGTATGGAAGTGAAACATGGACGATAACCAGTTTGGACAAGAAGAGAATAGAAGCTTTTGAAATGTGGTGCTACAGAAGAATGCTGAAGATTAGATGGGTAGATCACATAACTAATGAGGAAGTATTGAATAGGATTGGGGAGAAGAGAAGTTTGTGGCACAACTTGTCTAGAAGAAGGGATCGGTTGGTAGGACATGTTTTGAGGCATCAAGGGATCACAAATTTAGCATTGGAGGGCAGCGTGGAGGGTAAAAATCGTAGAGGGAGACCAAGAGATGAATACACTAAGCAGATTCAGAAGGATGTAGGTTGCAGTAAGTACTGGGAGATGAAGAAGCTTACACAGGATAGAGTAGCATGGAGAGCTGCATCAAACCAGTCTCAGGACTGAAGACCACAACAACAACAACAGTCACAGTTGTACTGACGTCACAGAACTCCAAGACGCGTTCACGCTTGTCTCATACTTGAGACACCTCAAGGCAGCACTTGTCTTTACCACTGATGACAGAATGCTGCTTTCCCACTAGCGTTTGTAACGGATCATGCATGACGTGTTCAGCCGTGCATACCTGCTCCAGTGCAGCTCACACCTCGTCTCGCCGCGAAACGCCCACATGGCGACTCGCCATCTAAACTGTTCTCAGTGTTATTCTTACGTCACAAGGCTTTGTAAAAAATAACAGCCAAGTCGACCTTTCGGGAATTGTATAATGTCCCAGAAATAGTTAACGCTAGCTTTCTTGATATCTTAGCTTGTATGCACGAAAATTCTTACCCTAACAGAACCTGTTTACGAAAATAACGCCGAATGCAGTCTTCCTCGCGGACCTAATATGATAGCCTTCCTGCTGTCAACATACACAAATGTTCTCACTGCTATGTAGAGGCTCCCATATCTCAGCACAAAGGATGTAAATGAATCGACCATTATGATTGGTTCTTATCGAATTACTGCTGCCGCCAGTATCGAAGCACCATCCATCTTTTCTTTCTAGGACATTCAGAGGTAAAATTGTTTTCCACAGATCAATAAATTGGATCCACAGTTAAACTCGCAGACTTGTGTACAGATCATCAAATACATACGACACTTACAAGAATATTGGAAGCCAGGAAGATATTTACCGATCGATGTACATGTAATGTCTCCTCTTGGCGACTGTGCTTCTGGAACGAATCTCGGTATCTATAGCGCATATAATTTCCCCGTAAAAAATCACTCTCATACCCTCACAGTTATCGATGTGCTGAATCTATATGTCCCTCATGATAGGACACACAGTCATCCTCTCCAGTCATGGCATAACATAAACAATACTAACTTTACAATGCAATATATACACACTGTACACAATGTAAGCCGCAGTAACTTTACAATATAATATATATACACATTTTACACAAACAGTGCAGTTATCTATTATATTTTTACAGCTCCTGAAAAAATTATGGTATGCCTACACTCACACCAGCTAAATATCACCATGCTCCCCAGTCCTAGGGAGGCACCATCAGCCTTTTCTTTCTTTCCACAGGCGAGACTTTCAGCGCAATAAACTATTTTACACTAATCACCATATTGCACTGACAAGTAAACCTCACAAAATGCCATACACATCGTCAAATACGGAAAGATTCTTACTCATTTACATTGCTCTGCCACCAAGGACAGGAGCTTGAATATTAGTCCGTGAAACCGATCTCCAACCCAGCAATATATCACCGCCTACCGTGTCGATGTAGTAAACATACAATTCATATCCTCCGTCATACAAAATCATCCCTTTTACGTCATTCGTACATATACTGTGAAGACAGACAGTACCATATATATACTCCTTTCAGCACTAGGGCATCTACGCCCGACAGGTGCCCACAGCACCTCGGAATTGTTTCACAAATTTGGGATCGTTTCCCCCAGCACAAACGCATTACTGTTTGTGCTTACTTACTTCCTCGCTTTTATACGCTCATCTCCAGACTCGGGGATTACGAGAACACATGTATTTTCGCATGGTTCGCCATAATACTATACCATTTTCGCGGTACTTCTCGATATCAAGCACTAGGCAGCATCCAACTGATCACTAGCGTAACATACTTCCCAAGATATAGACTGGAAATTATTTCTCTACAAACCCCAAACTTTAGTGAGGTGCACTGTGCTGTAAACCACTGAGTAAGTAGAAACAAATAGAGCAAACTGTTATTTCCACTCTCAAATACCGATGTCAGTGATGTAACAGATTCCAAATCATCCCTATAGTTTACAAGCCAAGTAAGGTCTTTCTGATGTCTAGGGAACAGGCAAATCTGTCTCAAAAAAAATGTTCAAATGTGTGTGAAATCTTATGGGACTTAACTGCTAAGGTCATCAGTCCCTAAGCTTACACACTACTTAACCTAAATCATCCTAAGGACAAACACACACACCCATGCCCGAGAGAGGACTCGAACATCCGCCGGGACCATCCGCACAGTCCATGACTGCGGCACCTTAGATCGCTTGGCTAATCCCGTGCGACAATGTGTCTTCTACATGCTGGATACACACACCACAATCAATCTTTCCTCAACTAAATAAAAGCGCGAAAAGTGCAGAAGCAGTCAACCGAACAATATACATGGGAGGGAATAATACACATACACAATCTTCTCAAATTTCCACTTGATCACGAAAGCTGCCCAACACATACGAAGTATTTGTTCTCTATTCGGTCTTCTAGAGGACGGTAAAGTTGACTCAGATACATTCCTACACTCCAACAGACCTCTGCATTTGGCCAGCTGCTGCCGTTAACAGGAAACGTGAATCATTCCCACCAAAGGCCATGCATACATGGAATCATTCTAGAAAACCGGTCAGATATATGTTTTATCATTATTATACTTACAATTAAATGTTATGATTGTGTTCTCAATTGAACGGCATTCGACAATGAGCGAAGTATCAGAAATACATCCTGCTGTCGGCAGTGGCTGTGGAAATAGAAATATTACTACCATTCTTATGACTCGACATACTCTTCCCTTTGCTATCACAGTACTCCAAGTCAAATCAATAGCCTCCATACGACTGGACATTTCCTTTCCACAAACACATGCTTTATAAAGCCTGATGCTCAAATGCGAACATATCACCCATTCCCTACTACTACTAAGTATAACACTTCGTCAGTAACTGATTGCCTGCGATATGAAATAATACTGACCGAAAATCAGTGATGGGTTTACATGTCTCTTCGGTTTTTCTTGCGAGTCATACCACCTTGTCCTAGAAAGAGAGACGTAATCGGTGAGATGATAAAGAAAAACCCTGTCGCAGCAACTACTGCATGTTACTGTGAACGAGGTCTTGGTTCTACAGGTGCACACAAGTATCCATGGTAAAAGCTATACCCGTGTTACGGATCAAGGTACGACATTACCTCTGAATGAAGTGGGTTTTTTCCAGGACAAATACCCTGACAGTGATCGTAGGAATGCGTATTACTAGACCACGATGCAACCTCATGATAAAATTACCACATTCTGAAAGTGATTCAGCTGATGAACGTGGTATGTAAACGGTATTTGCCACTCCCTCCAACCGATAATTCTATAATAGTTGTAGCACATTCTGTCTCGATACCATATCAGAAGTTCTGCGATATATCCACTGAGTTATAGGCGATGACTGATTGAGAAGAAACACAAACAGTAGTAGTAGATGATGTGCCGATTGAGGTCATAAGAAGAAAAATAAACTTCTCAGATCTCTAGTGTTATGCTACCAGCTAGAAATGATGTCAATGATTTCGAATTGGGTCTCTCCATTCAAGCACATACCTGCATCAGATCACACCCACAAGTAAATCATATTTCTGGCACTCCCATGTCTCAAAACTAGTCACCTTTCCCAAACCTAGCTGCTGCAGTAAAATTCCAACCTGGTTTTAGTCACCCCCTATGCATCTTGCAACTGCTCCCATTTCTACAGCTTCGTGCATGTGATTGTTCAAATTCAAGTCGGAACTGAGCACAAGTAGGAGAAAGACATATCTACCACCTTCTGCAACCCGTGTAGAAACAGGACGATCTGAGTTAGTGCAACAGGAACACGTTTTGACCATGCGCAATGTGGTACGTCCCCAAACTACATACCTGTCCATTCAAATCAATTAGCCCAACATGCTATCATCGTTATTTTCTCTACCCCCCCCCCCCATAGAAAAATTACGAACTATAAAAGCTCATTCGACTTAGAAGTCATCTAGGCACCGATGCCGAGGCAATGGCGCAAAGCTGCAGTGGGCTTTCAGCGCGGAGATGGAGATTCCGCAATGCTTCCCAGAATAGCATAGCGTGCAGCCATCCGAGCACTCCTAACGGTATACCTCACCCTCACCAAATTTACACCACAACCTGCCGCTGATACTGCTGCCTATAAAATATACAGGCACCGCAGAGGCCGCTTTAAGGTTTGCTCACCTATAATATAGGCAAATGATCGTATCCCACAGGGTATACTAAGTTGCAAGAGACCCTCCCTCTGGTCCTGGTTCAAATGTTGTTTCCTAACACGCTTTTGTACAATGCCAAACATTTCGTTTTTCTGCCATGACTTCAATTCCAGTGTCAAGCTCTAAACTGGCATTAAGAAGTTCTGATCCATGGCCTTTCGCAGGAAACTAGACGTTTCATGGTGTAAATCATATTCTTACGGTGGATAGCATAACATGCCACACATCGGTTGATTTTAAATAAAAAACACTTAAAACATAAGCAAACTGGAAGAGTTTTGCCGTGTTGGCATAGGTCTCCAAACTACAGTCCGAAGGTTATTCATGAGCTCTACATTTAGACTCATCTCTCACATTGACGGAATAGCTGATTACTCTGCGTTCCCTTTCGACTGATTCCTCGTATTGCACTCATGTACGCGATCAGTGTTTCGGTGCTATCCACCCCAGAAGTTGCTGTCCATCCACCAAAACTTTTTCCCCAGCTCAAACAAGCAATGTCAGTCAATGATTATGTGGTAACCAGTGCACAGGTGGGATGGGAATGACACCATTGATGTACTCTAATAATAAGCATCACAGTTGATTGCATGAACAATTTTACAGTAACTTCAACACCGGCCAGTGATGTGACAGCATGTTTCCCCAATTTCAGTATCATAGCTAAACCACCCCTTCTCCACTTTGCGAGTATCATTATGAACATGTATAGGTGACTGTGCAGCACATCGGTTCAGTGTTAATTCTCGAACACACAAATCATCAAAGTATACCAGACAATGCTCCACATATTTCTATCACCTCGAGTATGGTGTTTAATTTACGATCCATGTCTCTACGTGTTGGAGTGACAGAGCATTCTCACTGTCTTAGTGTAAAATTAGAGAGTGAAAGACCATCCTCACACTGCCATTGACCAACCAGCGCTGCAGCACCATTAGCGAATTAATCTGCAACCGACCAGAAGTAGTCTGCTACACGCCACCTCTCGTGAATGGATGGAGCTTCCCGAGTCCTCACCCATCTCGAGATGCGTCCATGTCGAGGAGCTTAGCACTCCTTATCGATGTATAGTAACATACACTCCTGGAAATTGAAATAAGAACACCGTGAATTCATTGTCGCAGGAAGGGGAAACTTTATTGACACATTCCTGGGGTCAGATACATCACATGATCACACTGACAGAACCACAGGCACATAGACACAGGCAACAGAGCATGCACAATGTCGGCACTAGTACAGTGTATATCCACCTTTCGCAGCAATGCAGTCTGCTATTCTCCCATGGAGACGATCGTAGAGATGCTGGATGTAGTCCTGTGGAACGGCTTGCCATGCCATTTCCACCTGGCGCCTCAGTTGGAGCAGCGTTCGTGCTGGACGTGCAGACCGCGTGAGACGACGCTTCATCCAGTCCCAAACATGCTCAATGGGGGACAGATCCGGAGATCTTGCTGGCCAGGGTAGTTGACTTACACCTTCTAGAGCACGTTGGGTGGCACGGGATATATGCGGACGTGCATTGTCCTGTTGGAACAGCAAGTTCCCTTGCCGGTCTAGGAATGGTAGAACGATGGGTTCGATGACGGTTTGGATGTACCGTGCACTATTCAGTGTCCCCTCGACGATCACCAGTGGTGTACGGCCAGTGTAGGAGATCGCTCCCCACACCATGATGCCGGGTGTTGGCCCTGTGTGCCTCGGTCGTATGCAGTCCTGATTGTGGCGCTCACCTGCACGGCGCCAAACACGCATACGACCATCATTGGCACCAAGGCAGAAGCGACTCTCATCGCTGAAGACGACACGTCTCCATTCGTCCCTCCACTCACGCCTGTCGCGACACCACTGGAGGCGGGCTGCACGATGTTGGGGCGTGAGCGGAAGACGGCCTAACGGTGTGCGGGACCGTAGCCCAGCTTCATGGAGACGGTTGCGAATGGTCCTCGCCGATACCCCAGGAGCAACAGTGTCCCTAATTTGCTGGGAAGTGGCGGTGCGGTCCCCTACGGCACTGCGTAGGATCCTACGGTCTTGGCGTGCATTCGTGCGTCGCTGCGGTCCGGTCCCAGGTCGACGGGCACGTGCACCTTCCGCCGACCACTGGCGACAACATCGATGTACTGTGGAGACCTCACGCCCCACGTGTTGAGCAATTCTGCGGTACGTCCACCCGGCCTCCCGCATGCCCACTATACGCCCTCGCTCAAAGTCCGTCAACTGCACATACGGTTCACGTCCACGCTGTCGCGGCATGCTACCAGTGTTAAAGACTGCGATGGAGCTCCGTATGCCACGGCAAACTGGCTGACACTGACGGCGGCGGTGCACAAATGCTGCGCAGCTAGCGTCATTCGACGGCCAACACCGCGGTTCCTGGTGTGTCCGCTGTGCCGTGCGTGTGATCATTGCTTGTACAGCCCTCTCGCAGTGTCCGGAGCAAGTATGGTGGGTCTGACACACCGGTGTCAATGTGTTCTTTTTTCCATTTCCAGGAGTGTATTTCAAAGTGCCGTGATGTAATAGCAGAAAGTAAGAAGAACAAGAAAGGAATTATTTTTATAGGTGATGGTGCTCCAGGCAGATGGAGTTCGACGCATTTTTACGTAAATCAACAAAGCTATCAACTAAAGTACTGTTCGAGAGTCTAGGATCGGTACCTGGAAGCTATTGGTAAGAGAGAACATTAACACACACTCACTCCTACGGTTACAATGTTCTGAACTTAAAACAGGCTATAATGTTAGATCACCTGCGTTTCCGACCTATCAGATGTATGGAGTGTAGCATTGTTAATATTCCAATGTGAGAAATATATTTCAAGTGCATGACATACATCCTTCTTCCCAGTTTCTCTATGATAAACTATGTTATCGTTCCGTAAAACATTTGCTCTGCGTGATACAAGCAGAATATAGCTTTCTGGAGACATACAGTGTCCAATGTTCACATCCGTTCATTTTTTTTAATATAAAACATATGGTCGATTACGTGTCTCTTTCTAAGGCACAGTGGTAGCACTGGCAAGAAAAACATAAGAGACATGTTCACGCATCGTTGATTTTCGGTCAGTATTATTTCGTATCGTAGGCAGTCAGTTATTGAGGAAGTCTTATACTTAGTAGTAGTGGTGAGTGCGTGATATGTTCGTATTTGAGCATCAGGTATATAAAGTATGTGTTTGTGGAAAGGAAATGAGTATGTCCAGTTGTACGGAGGGTATGGATTTGACTTGGAGTACTGCGATAGCAAGGGGAGGAGTATGTCGAGTCATAAGAAAGGTAGTGATATTTATATTTGCAGAGCCACTGCCAACAGCAGGGTGTATTTCCGATACTTTGCTCATTTTCGAATGCCGTTCAGTTGAGATCGCAATCGTAATATTTAATTGTAAGTATAATGATAAAAGATATAAGTGATCAATTTTCTGGAATGATTCTGTGGTGAGAATGTTTCACATTTCCCGTTAATGTCAGCAGCTGTCCGAATGCAGAGGCCTGTTGGAGTGTAGGAATGTATCTGAGTCAACTTTGCCATCCTCTAGAGGACCAAATAGCGAACTAATACTTAGTATGCGTTGGGCGGCTTTCGTGATCAAGTGGAAATTTAAGAAGATTAGCATGAATGTTTGCAGAGTGTCTTAGATGGATTATTATTTTGACGATGTAAATGTATTGCATTATTTACGAGTGGTTTGCATGTCTGTAGGATGTGCAATGTGTTATTTTGTCAGTTTACAATTAGCAGACGCTTGTGTAGAACATTATAGAATGAGTTATTTAGGAGTAGTTTGCAAGTCTGTATCCTGTGTAGCACGTCAGAGAGTGTGATCTGTGTCACTGTGATAAATATACTCCATCCCTAAAGAAATTGTTCCAAAATAAATAAAATACAGCCCTTCTTCTCTCCCACAGCCCAGTGCAGGCTGATTCCATTTCCCACGAATCCCTAGGAAGAGGTGGCGTTCGGGTGACTTTCTTTCCAGTAATTTTGTTAGGTTGGTAGCAAAACACCAAGTGACCTTTCTTTACTGCCAAAATTTAAACTTGGCGGCATTTCTTAGGAAAATGTGGCGTTTGATTGACTTACATTAGTGGAAGTAGGCCAAGTGACCTATCTTCCCATGATTTTCTTAGGCTGGTAGCGAAACCCCAAGTGACCTTTGTTTACCGCCAAAGTTCATAGGAGGAAGTGGCGGTTGGGTGACTTAGGTTAGTGGAGGTAGTGAGCTATCTTCCCACGGAGGTAGTGAGCTATCTTCCCGCGATTTTCTTTGCTTAGTAGAGATAACCATAGTGTGGTGCATTATCCTGCTCGAATTTGAACTTCCCGCCAGTTTTTTTTTTTTTTTTTTTTTTTTTTTTTTTTTTTTTTTTTTTTTTTTTTTGGGGGGGGGGAGGGGTTTAGGTTATTGGAGGTAGCCCAAGTGACCTTCTTCCTGCCAAAATTCAAACTTCCCACCAAAATCCGCCATCTTGAATGACGTCATGCACTGTTGCCAAGTCTATACGACTCCAACTTGGATGTCATCATCGCTGTCATCTTGGGAAATCTGGCAACAACGCAGAGTGGCGTAGAATCCCCTTTGCCTTAATACTACGATGGTCTTCGACACAGTGTTTTTGCACAGTTCTATTCTTGAAGCCATGCCGACAAAATAGGGCAAGGACGCCGATCCAATGGGTCCCTCCACATTCTCATTTACATTCCTGCTTTGAATTTGCTTAGAACGGAATGCATGGGGTGTCCATCTATTGGAATAGCCTTTCTGTTGTAATACCGCTCTTAGGTGTCGTTAGCTCACCAGCTAGAGTTTCGGCATCTGATAGCACATGTGTTCTATGCACCAAAAAGCGTAAGACACTACCTCGTTGTACAAGGCGGTAACCTGTGGCCTGCATATACGGTTCCGTGTGAGTTGATTTTAAAGAGACACTGTGTCCTAGTGTACCATCGGCGTTTCTGTTGACCATGACACCCAGGAAATGCTTGTCGTGGCGCACTGAACACGAGAGAGAGAGAGAGAGAGAGAGAGAGAGAGAGAGAGAGAGAGAGAGACGTTCCACAAAATAAATAAATAAATAAATCCGCTCATAAGTAGATACATAGTATCTCGTCAGATCTACAAAAAAATGGTTCAAATGGCTCTGAGCACTATGGGACTCAACTGCTGTGGTTATCAGTCCCCTAGAACTTAGAGCTACTTAAACCTAACTAACCTAAGGACATCACACACATCCATGCCCGAGGCAGGATTCGAACCTGCGACAGTAGCAGTCGCACGGTTCCGGACTGCGCGCCTAGAACCGCGAGACCACCGCGGCCGGCTCAGATCTACAATTCCTTTCATAAACATACGGTAACTGTTATTATTACTTGCGAATAAGCACATTAGGACAACGCGTAGTACTTAGCGGTGGCCATTTCCCTTCCTTTGCGCCCGTATTTCTTTCATTCTCTTCCTGTGAGGTTCCTTTCTCTCATCAAATAATGGTATTCCAGCCTTCTTTCCTGATCTTTCCGCTTTGTCAACTTGCCAGTTTTGAATTTTGGACCTGAAAACTTTTCGCTTTTGGACTTTTCTGGTATAATTCCTGCCATTTTCATATTAATTTAGATCTCGCTAATCCATTTCATCGTGTCCCTTTTCGCTTTACTCCTGCTCTCAAAGACTTAACCTGTTTTGTAACTCCGTCTGGATTCATTCTTGTTATGTGTCGATAGAATCTTAACCTGCGTTTCCTAATACCGCTGTGGATATTTGTGTGTTGTTTGATTTCTTATTTGCCTTCGAGTCGGTATTGTTCGTTCACAGGGTTTGGACCTAGAATTTTTCTTACGATTTTGATTTATTATTTCTGTGTTTTGAATGTCTGTTTTTTCTGTTCAAATTTAGTTTTTCGGAACTATAGAGGCATTCTGGTTTAATTACTATATTGTAATGTCTTAGTTTTGTGCCTGCCGAAGTGGCCGTGCGGTTAAAGGCGCTGCAGTCTGGAACCGCAAGACCGCTACGGTCGCAGGTTCGAATCGTGCCTCGGGCATGGATGTTTGTGATGTCCTTAGGTTAGTTAGGTTTAACTAGTTCTAAGTTCTAGGGGACTAATGACCTCAGTAGTTGAGTCCCATAGTGCTAAGAGCCATTTTTTTCTTAGTTTTGTGTTCTTGGAGATACCTTTTTGATGTACTTAGGGGTTTTGGGTATGATGGTAAACAGCTTTCACCGTTTGCCATCTAATTTCGCTTGCTTTTGTTTCGATTCCATTTTCCTGAATGATATCACAGACGTTTTTCAATTGTGGAACTCGTTTCACTTTACATTATTTCGTCTCCATGAATTTTGGTGCTTGTTCGTTTAGGCACATAACCTGTCTTTCCAAAAGATGTCTGGAGGCCGCATCTTCTTTCAAGAGTCAACCTTATTTTTGAGATGATGAAATGTCGCCAGTTATGATGGCTATATAGTCTTCAAATTCTAGGCAGTCTGCAGATAACTTTGCTCTACCTAAAGTGCAACCCATCTCCTTGTTTTACTCCTTTTTATTGATTACTAAATTAATTTCCCCATAAATTTAAGCTTGGGCTTTGTGTCTATAAGTGTCTGTATTATAATTGGAGGTATGCTTAGAGCTACGGCTTGTTCTTTTAATATTTGAAAGAGTGATGTGCTATAGGATTTTTTAAAACAGACAAATGTGCGGACTATATGTTTGCTACAGATTCTCTAATGTCGTCGGGATAGCTTTAGGTTCTGTTTGCGGGATTTTGATGATTTAGTTTATTGTGTTTAAGCCTGCTGATTTAAGAACATGAACTATTATTCCGTCTTCTTCCCACGACGCATTATTATTTTTGAGTCTTTGGATCTGTTCAATAGTTTCGTTTTCATCTGGCAGTAATGAATTTATGTCCTCAGGTTTCTGTGGTGGAAATTTTTTGTATTGGTACTGGGCAATTAAGTAGTTCTCTGAAATCTCCGGCAAGTTCCTTGCAGTTTTCGTGAATGTTTAGACAGCTGCTCATTTTCTTTCTTGAAGGAGAGACTTTGTAGTTGACATCCAGTGAGCTTAGTTTTGAGCCGGCCGCTGTGGCCGAGCGTTTTCTAGGCGTTTCTGTCTGAAACCACGCGATCGCTGCGGTCGTAGGTCGAATCCTGCCACGGGCATGGATTTGTGTGATGTCCTTAACTTAGCTAGCTTTAAGTAGTTCTAAGTTCTAGGGGACTGATGATCTCAGATGTTAAGCCCCATAGTGCTCAGAGCCATTTGAACCATTTAGCTTAGTTTTGAAGTTCTTATGCAAATTTCGTGTGTTGTTTCTTTAAAATCTTCGATTACAGCAAGTGGATGTTTTTCTTAATGCCTTTTGGTGTTTCTGATTGATTTGGCAGTTCCTCATTGTCAGGAATGTGTTTTAGTTGTCCTCTCTTATTTCCGTTTCAGTTCCTGTTGTGTGCATCGGGTCGAGATTGCATTGGATGCTCATTTTCCTCATTCCACCAAGGTTGCATTCTCCGTTTTCTGCAGAGAAATTAGTATTTGTGCTGTTTCGATCAGTTTGCTTTTGAGTTGTTGCCAATCCCATATTTATGTTGCCACTTGTTTTACTTATTATTATTATTATTGTTGCTGTTGTTGTTGTTGATGATGTTACTAGCGAACCCGGCAATGAATCGCAATTGCTAAATGTGTATGGAAACTGGATATCCATCCTTAACTCATCTCCCCCCCCCCCCCCTCTCTTTGTCCATCACTTCATAGCAGATAGAACTGAACAAGTTGTTCTTAATGGGACAAAATTGTCAAATGAACAGTAACTTAAGGTGTACATCAAAGACACGTTAGATGGCATTCGATTAAGACAGTAACAAACAAGAAATGTGTTAAGAGTACCGGCGAGGAGTGATCTAGAGTTTTGCCGATTCTTGCATATTACTCATAAGTTTGGGAACTCTACAAGGTACAGACCATAGGGGAGATAGAAAAAATCCCGAGAACAAGGGCGCATTTCTTCACTGGTTTGTCTAGTAACCTCAAGACCTTATCAAATTCCAGTGACAGATGCTACAAGAAAGGCGTTGTGCTTAACGGAAAGATTTACTGTTAAAATTCCGACAGCGTACATTCCAAGAAGAGTCAGGCAGGACGTTAAAGTCAGAAGTACAAGCTCTTTCAGAGGTTCAGCGGGCGTCCTAGCAGTTGATCTTGTGATGTGTGTGCCAGGTAGAACACTCTACCCCTTTACGTAGAACGACTAGAGACACTGGAATACGAGGACCACACAAAGACCGCAGCCTCGTGTCGCCGAGCAGTGATATCTGAACTTGTCAGTCAGTCAGTCTGTTCCGCTACTCGGTAGGGTGTCAGTGCGAGTCTGTGCACAGCTCTTTGACCAGACGCGGCTGCCACACCAGGCTGAGGTGCCGAATGGCGCAGCGATTTTCGCTGAGTTAATGCCGAGTCACTCCTGCCTCGCCTGATTCGGACACAGCACTTGCGTGGAGCGTGGAACGGCACAGTCAGCAGAACCTGAGTGACTGTCAGAATCCTACACGCTTCGCAGCTGGTTAATGTATAAACTGCTACACCCGCTCTCCTTTTCAGTTTGCAAATGCCCTCCTACACGATCAGTGGATCATGACAAAACATTAGCTAATTCTGTGTGCGGAGTGTCTCTTCACACAATCTCGTGTTTTCTATCCATTCCAAGTCTCCAAAATTCTCGAGTGCAATGATCACGCCCCCCTTTTTATCCTGATGATTTAAGTACGTGCAATAGAGCCGTTTAACGTGAGACTTAACTTTTAAACGTGTTTTCCTTGGACAAGGCCCTCCTCATCCTCCTCGCAAGTTGACAATTATCCGTAAGGAAGTAGTGCTTTCTCATGAATAAAAAAGTTGCGAGGGTAATGAGAGCCTCACTTTTCATCATTCCGACAAATCTGAACAGCTGAATTTAGACTGCGATCGTGTGAAACAACTGACGCTCTGTAAAAAACCTTACTTGAGCAGCCTAGCAAAATCGATCCGGGCTTAACATGTAAACACAGCAACGAAAATAAGTGTCCGTAATTTTCGTCTTCGGCGGCATGTTGTGCTGCATGTAAACTTGGTGAGCATGTGGTTGCTTCGTCAGCGCTTTAAGATCAGTCGCGGCGACCTGCTAGTTACCGTAATCTGTCGTTCTTTAATCACAGTTCTCATCTTCATCGCTGCGTCAGCTGTTAACTGAAGCTGTCCAAACCAGAACCAGCAATACAACACAACGCTCGTATGTATTGCTCGTAATATAGTTATTACAAAGTTTGTATAGTTTATACAAGGTCTTTAGAATAATCATAAAGAAAAAAGAAACCTTGGACAGTTTTTAGTAATAATACTGAACATTTTTCGCATTGAAGAAACAAATAACATGTATCGCGTGTGTTTAATATCTTTTACATTTGATACTAACGCTAATAACGCATTTCGAATATACGAGGGTAATGCCAAAAATAAGGTTCCTATTTTTTTATGAGTACATATACCTGTTTATTTCTACAATGGTTTACATTAGTTTACAGCTTTAACATTTAGCTATTTTTCGACATAATCACCATTTCTATCGATGCATTTTTGTAGACGCTGTGGCAGTTTTTGTATGACCATGTCATACCAGCTCGCCGCCATGCTGTTCAGAAAGTTATGAACCTCTTCTTTCACCTCGTGGTCGGAGCTGAATCACTTTGTGGCCAAATGTTCTTTTAACCTAGGAAACAGGTGATAGTCACTGGGCACCAAGTCAGGACTATAGGGTGGGTGGGTGATTATGTTCCACTGAAACTGTTGCAGGAGAGCAGCGGTTTTCCGAGCGATGTGTGGCCGAACGTTGTCATCGAGAATGTGTACGCCCTTGCTCAACATTCCTCTTCTCCGGTCCTGAATGGCCCGTTTGAGTTTTTTCAGAGTCTCACAGTACCTGTCAGCGTTAATTGTGGTCCCAGCGATTCAGCTCCGATGACAAGGTGAAGGTTCATAACTTTCTGAACAGCATGGCGGCGAGTTGGTATGACATGGGCATACAAAAACTGACACAGCGTCTACAAAAATGCATCGACAAAAATGGTGATTATGTCGAAAAATAGCTAAATGTTCAAGCTGCAAACTGATGTAAACCATTGCAGAAATAAACAGGTCTATGTACTTATTTAAAAAAATAGGAGAGGTTACTTTTGGGATTACTAATTCTGGATATTTGACTGGATTTCCATTGTTTTTTACTGTGTGTGTGTGTGTGTGTGTGTGTGTGTGTGTGTGTGTGTGAATAATCCCTGCCAGACATAAACAGCCGTTGCGTAATTGTTACAGCAAGTGACTTCCATTACAAGGTGTTGATGTCCAATCGTGTAACTCCGTTCGGAGGCGGAAGTGGTGACTGTCACATGAAGTAGGAATGCTACAAAGGCCTATGCCAGCTGCTGTTAGACTGGTAGATGCACCGCCAAGCTTCACTGTAGCCACTGCATCTGTAACTCGCTTGTGAACATGTCTTACGGCATAAGATAAGATAGATAGGCATAAATGTATTCGTAGTTGCAAATAGGACAACTATCAGCTGTATAATGGAATGATGACGATGAAAATTTGTGCCGGACTGGGACTTGAACGCAGATTTCCCACTTATTGCGAGCGGCTCTCCTTACTATTAGGCTGTCTGAGCACGACTCACGGTCACAATCAAACTTCCATGTTTGGTCAACCACGCATCTGCAATTTGTACTCGTACATTCATTATGTCTATTCCCATGCAATGAAGACATTTCACTTGAAAGTCGCTCCCCCAGTGTCGGCGGGTAAATAAGGTATTTCAGTGCCTGTGTTGTTCAGAAATACGATGTGCGAAGGAACATTGCGTCGTATTTCTGAATAACACGGACACTGCAATATCCTATCGTAAGGCAGAGTGGCGGCGCTTTTGTGTGACCGCATCTTTAGAACTGAGAAACTGTTAATTTTTTTGTGACTAATCTGTAAACAACTGCTAAGATCACCAGACAAATATTTCTCACCTCTCTTAAAGACCACACTCATCGCTTTCGACCTCTTTAGGCATTTTCGAACTGGTACCAAGTGCGTACGTGACCCTGCACAGCAGACGTAAAGGCGGCCCGTGTGGCCGAGCGGTTCTAGGCACTTCAGTCCGAAACCGCGCTGCTGCTACGGTCGCAGGTTCGAATCCTGCCTTGGACATGGATGTGTGTGATGTCCTTAGGTTAGTTAGGTTTAAATAGTTCTAAGTCTAGGGGACTGATGACCTCAGATGTTAAGTCCCATAGTGCTTAGAGCCATTTCAACCATTTTTAGCAGACGTAAGTCATGTCAGTGAAGTGGTGTGTTTGTGCCAGTCGGTTGTGTGCAGTCAACGCTCTAAGATGTGCCGACTTTGAGACGTGACGGAATGGCAGATGGGAGCCGCCGTGTGGAGATCCGCCGGAGAAGGGTATCAACACCTAGTCCGCGACTATCTGTCTCGAACGGGACACGCTTGGTGCTTCCTTCGGTAAATGCAGGTCAATCTCAGGCAGTTACAGAGTTAAAAGTTGCGAGGTGAACTCAGTGCAATCGACGTTTGGAGCCTGGTACCTCACAGAAGATTTTTTTCTGGCAGCTGCATGACGTCAATTGGCCAAACTGGAAAGCAGTTTACTAGAAGTATGTACTTTGGTCTTACGAGTCGCGATTTTTCCTTTTTTCCCTTATGGCTGAAGGTGTCGAGTGCACCAACGACCCTATCAGGCGTTTAATGCGTAGTTTCCGGAGGATGTAGTCCACGCCGGAGGTGGTTCTGCGATGTTTTGGAGTATTTTACATACCATAAGTTGGGTCCACTCATTCAGGTTACGGTGAACGTGTAGCCGTACATTTCTTTAACCATTCTCGGTGGCCAGGTGTTGCCCCTTCTTTTTTCTACATCTTCGTGGTAAGTATGCTTTGGACACTCCCGTATTTCAAGATGGCAACAGCTGTGTTGATGAGTCTGCACCCATACGTTCCCGATTTGACGAAGTCGGGCAACCTGTGGCACCTCGACTGGCGCGCTGGCTCACCCGATCTTATATTCCGTAGGAAATGTGTGCGACAGTTTGAATGAGCAAGTAAATGTAGCTGTCATAATGCCTGCAGTTTGGTAGGTCTACTGGATCTAACGATCAGTGAGTGGCACGGACTTTGCCATACCAATTTATCTCTAGTTGTACCCTACTTCATACGTTCTTCCTACAGCATATTGTTCGTGTGCCAAGGAGTCTTGGAGACTACTCTCGTTGGCGACCGATGTCGGTTATTGATTAACAACTCTCATACTAAACTCTGTCTTACGAATTACGGAACTTTCTGCTGCGCATTCAGTAGTTAGTAAGCTTGGAATAAGGTGCGGAACACTAAGAGATCCCGCCATTAGGAGCATGTCTTTCGTGTTGCATTGTCTGGATTTACCGGAACGAGAGGTGCTCACTTGAAATAAAAAACGAAGTCTATGGTATGTTGTATACGTGCAGCAAACACGTAAGACCTTTCGTCAGTTGAAAAGCTCTGGGTAATACCAACAGCAGGTGTTTGAGTCTGGCCGTATCTTTGTATCTCTATTTTCCACTGATATTTACGACAACATATTAAAGTGTGGAGTTCAGTCATTACAGCTTTAGTGACACGCTAGTTGCTACAGGTTAATGACTAATGCCTGGCAGGAACAGATGTAAAATATGTTTTTGTTTCTCAGTAACAGTCCTGACGCCAGTGCTGAGAATTCTCAATGTTTTTACCGCCAAGCTACAACGAATTGATCTAGTGCTGTCACTCAAAAAATAATTTTCGTATATTCAAAGTTCACAGGACCAGGACTTTACGTTCTGGGAGCTTTCCACCTACGAGAGTAGACAGGAGTGAATATTGTTTGTTCACTCCAAAGCAGCTGCAAAAGCGGAGCCATTCTGCCTTTATGAACACTCCTTGCATATATATAGCTCAGATTTGCATATGTGGATTCGATAGTGCTATAATTGCAAATATTGCATCTTAATTCTTTCAAAATTTATCAGTTTAATGGGTCTTTATTTGTTTTTCTAAATAACAATGTTTGATTTTTAAGTTAAGGCATACTGTTCGTGCACCGAGCGAGGTGGCGCAGTGGTTAGCACACTGGACTCGCATTCGGGAGGACGACGGTTCAATCCCGTCTCCGGCCATCCTGATTTAGGTTTTCCTTGATTTCCCAAAAATCGTTTCAGGCAAATGCCGGGATGGTTCCTTTGCAAGGGCACGGCCGATTTCCTTCCCAATCCTTCCCTAACCCGAGCTTGCGCTCCGTCTCTAATGACCTCGTTGTCGACGGGACGTTAAACACTACCCACCACCTATACTGTTCGTTTGCAGTTGGATTTTTTTTCTCTTGATTGCAGTACTACCTTTTGGCTGAAGTTTTTACTGTCGAAATAAAACGAATTCACTTTAATCTTCATTGTCCTCTCACTCCGCAGAAAAGAAATGCGAAAATGTACAGCATTTCGTATCGATTTTCGTTCAACGTGGGTAGAAGCTTTCTATAGAAGCATGTAGCAGACTGCCATTTGATACTCTACGTAGGAGAAGATGTGAGCAGAGCGAAGCACGTGCCCCGTTGGCGGGCCTTCCCCTCCCTATTGGAAGGGAATCCGGGAATTCACACCTATTTCCAGACCCTCGTTCTTCCTATCTCCACACTGTGTCAGATTTCTAAGAAAATAACCACAGGCACACCGCTTCTCGGCCGGAGGAATCCTGTGACATCGCCTGCAACTACAGCTGGTGAGGGGGGCGGGGGAGTCTAGCAGGGTAAGTGACAGAGTAGTCTACGCGAGAACCTCGTATAGCACGATTTGAAATCTATAGTTTCAGGCGCTGAACTGTTTTTCATGGCTTTTCAGCGATTCCGAAAACGAAGTCTTCATTGCAGATCGGCTCTAAGAGATACTTCCAGGATAATAGTTACAGGTGTCAGTTACGGAAACTGATTGTGACATTTTAATTTCCTGCTACTTCTAACGATAGGGTGGGTGATGTTGGCGCTCCAGTGTTCTGCTATTTATCTTATTACATGTTCGCTGCTAATGAACAGTCAGCTAGTTACAAGCTGAGAAAAAATTCCTTTCCCGAGAAAATATGCCTAAAGCAATAAAAATTGTGTTCATATGAACTATAGTGACACGGTAAAGTCACAGTTGGAAGGGTGTTCATCTGTAGATCCATGTAGACTAGGACCACGTGGAAAACGTTCGTCATCAGAGGAGAAAGTAGATTCTTATCGACCTTGATTCACGTAATAAAATCCGAGGGAGCTGTTACTAGACATAGAATATGGTTTGTACAAGCTGTTGTTGAAATAGTAGTTTGAAATTCTAAATAATGGTAAAGGGAACGTATTTAGTCCTGTATAACTGTACAAGTTTAATATTATTTAACCCATTTATCACATATTAATGCATTCTTGCCGCTTGTTTTCCGTTCTCTCGTTCCGCCAGTTAACAACTCTTTTTTGAAATCTATAGGAAGACAATTATTGAACTATATGAAAAAACGTAAATTAGTTACAAACTTTGGCGTGCACACACTTTATTCAACATGTAGCAAACGTCAGTAGAGATATTCGGGTTCAGGTTATGACATGTTAGATATGCCTGTCATCATTGGCGATGATGTGGCACAGAAGAACAGCGAAATTCTGCATGACCCACTGAAGTGTGGGTACATCGATGCAGTCTATGACCTCCTGAATGGCTGTTTTCAGCTCAGTAATGATTTTGGTGTTATTGCTGTACACCTTGTCTTTAATATAGCCCCACAAAAAGGAGTGGCATATATTTAGATCCGTAGAACATGGTGGTCAATCGAGGCCCATGCCAGTGGCCTCTGGGTAGCTCCGAGCCAGAATGCGGTCCCCAAAGTGCTCCTCCAGGACATCAAACACTCTCCTGCTTCTTGTCTCAAGGAATATCGCACCGATTATTCCGTGACTGGACCTTGCACACCACACAATAACCCGTTGAGGGTGAAGAGACTTCTCGATCGCAAAATGGGGATTCTCAGTCCTCCAAAAGGCGCCAGTTTCTCTTATTGACGAACCCATGCGACATATTTTAACTTAGTGTGTTTTATATGCGGGTTTGAGGGAAGATTTAAGTTTCCCACTAGACCTGCCCTCTATTTTAACTAATAATGAGGCGAGTGCGGCTAGAGTTTTACGTTTTTGTGTGATGTCTGGACTTCTTCCCAAAATATTGGGATTGAGATCTTAATGTGCTGTACAGTGGTTTGGTCACCCATTATTTGTAAGTGGTGACCCAGCCACAGTTAATTATTTTTACCTGTTTTGTACTGGTATTTTAGTTTTAGTTTTATCTGTTTTGATGTGATGTGTCCAATCTCGAAATTTGAGCACTTACAATTCTCGCAAAGATCGGCTCTGAATTGATCCTTGTTTAAAAGATCTTGCCTGCACTCGTCAACATTTCTTTTGGGAACGGGACTTAGCAAATACACTAACTGGTAGTAAATAGTTAATCACTTTGCATATTCTTGCGACACTCGGTGTTTGCATGGAAAGGAAAGGGACTCTGCTTGGTAGTAATGTCTAAGGACAATAACAACACAAGTCCCGTTAAAGTTTTAACTGTTGCAAGTTATTATTCAAGTTATTCATACTTTGTGAAAGAAAATCAACTGGGAAAAGCCCCTACATTTCTGTATCTGTCAGTTAACAATCTTACGGTGTTGTAGCTGTGCGGACGACGAAGAATGTAGCCGACGACAATGCTGAGCTGCCGTTGCTGCTGCTGCTGCTGCCCGATGAGAACCCTGAGTCGTCCCCAGAGCCACAGATAATTATGGGACAGGCAATAATTGGAATTGCACTTGCAGCTTCGTCCACTTGTCCACTCCTACCGTGCTGTCAATACTCGCGGCTTAACATATCAGGCGCTTCCACATTCGCACGAACATGCTCCACACAACCGCCTAACACTTCCGCACTCAAGCTGCTCTGCCTCCTCTCTGCTCGCAACGCGACAGAGACTCTGCATACGCAAAGATAAACAACGGCATAACTACTGCCATTTCGTCGTTGCAATCGATACATTTCAGTCAAGTTCCCTTGCCTGTTACCCAGTAATTTTCAAAAATAAATACAGTAGTACATCGATTACGTATTAAATATAGTTTCTGTAGTGCAGCTTACGGCTTCAGAATCAAAAGTACAGTGCAAATTATCAACGGATATTAAACGACGCAAATTTTGGATGGTGCAGAAGGTATTTCATCTGCATTTTCGTGCTATGTAATCCATCGCCTACTGGTTGCAACATGGGGAAAAAAATGGCTCTGAGCACAATGGGACTTAACATCTTAGGTCATCAGTCCCCTAGAACTTAGAACTACTTAAACCTAACTAACCTAAGGACATCACACAACACCCAGCCATCACGAGGCAGAGAAAATCCCTGACCCCGCCGGGAATCGAACCCGGGAACCCGGGCGTGGGAAGCGAGAACGCTACCGCACGACCACGAGATGCGGGCTGCAACATGGGGAAATGTGCTTACTGTCCAGGTGGAACCGAGACACACAAAGTTTTGAAAGAATCTTTTGCAGAAAATTCAACTGAAAAACGGTTAGATGACCCTTTTAATCTAGAGATTGTAAATAAAGGCTCGAAGAAAAATTTATTGATTTATTCTGCATCAAGTTCCTCTTTGGTTCTGCATGAATTCAATGACAAGGAGCAGGGATCTTTAATTGTTAACTATGTTCTAAATTTTGTTCTGAAAATTTTTGTCTTACTCAAATATATTGTTGTATATCATAGGACAGCGCATGAAACATGCTGTAAAAGGGCACCTATCCCAGGTTACAGTTTTATTAGGAAAGCTTACACAGCAGTTCGAGAAACTGCCGTTCCTTGTATTTGCCCCATTTATGAGAACTTTACAGCCCTATAACACAAAACCGACTTGACATATCTCAGTAAAATTTCGTATTTTTCAAGTTTGTACCAATAATACACGTGTGCCAAATTTTTAAGAAAATCTGACAAAGTGAGGTTCAAAATGATTTTTTTTCTGTGTCGATTTCACATCGAATTACTCTAATTTCATTTGTTTGATTACGTGAGTGAATGAAGGAATAAATGTGATGTATCGAGCGAGGTGGCGCAGTGGTTAGCACCTTGGACTCGAACTGGACTGGGACGACGGTTCACACGCGCGTCAAGCCATTCAGATTTGGGTTTTCCGTGATTTCCCTAAATCACTTCCGGCAAATGCTGGAATGGTTCCTTTGAAAGGGCTCGTCCGGCTTTCTTCCCCATCCTTCCATAATCCGATGGGACCGCTGTTTGTTCGTCTTCCACAAATAAATAAACCAACCAACCAACTGATTGTGACGTATCTGACGTGTGAATATTTGCAGTTGTAATTAACTGAGTGTATCATAGAGTGGGAACATGCATCTGTGTTGCGTGTATGAGTGACATACGTCGGCGAAATTTATGATTTGTAAGACGCCAATGTAAGGTACTCGGGAAACAAGAAACGTATTTCAGTAATTCATTTAAAGAGGGGATTAATTTGAGTGTATTTGGTTTTTCGAAACTTATTAATTAATAGAATTGGTCTATAGTAATTTGATATCGTTTTGGTTCATTACGGAAAATCGTTCTTGATCTACGTGCCGGCGCTTGTTATGCCTAAACAGAACCTGCGGACTTCCTCTGTGTGAATGCTGTGCAGTCGTTGTTGGTGTGAAGTGAACATACCGAAGTATTGAGCGAGCAATCTGAACACAGATAATCCGTGTGTACGTTCGGTAACATGAGGGTGGAGGCCTTATACTGGCTACTAAGAGTGATCGCGTTGTACAGCTGTATTTAATACATCCTTTGTGGTGCAAAACTATACTTACAAGAAACAATATATCCGGGTTTTCATACTGCTACTTTCTCCCAGTTGTAGTTAGCCAGAGCTGAAACATGAACAAATGTTGGACTCCCAGCTTCATGTCTAGCGCGGCTAACTTCTTATTCTTTATAGCCGACAAACATATTTATTTCTTTAGTGCAGGCGTAGTGCAGGAGTTGCTTGCTTTTTGTTTCTTGTGGGTGTTTCATGATCGTGGAAAAAGGGACCGATGGCCTTTGTAGTCTGGTCCCTTCAACCCCCACAAACCAACCAACCAACAAACCAACATGTAGACTGTGTTCTGGTGTTGGACCAGGACATGGTTGTGTTCTGCGACGTACTATTCGCTGAGCATCAGCAGTAGCCGCCACTGTCCACTGGGTGACTTCCCGACCTCAGACCTGTTGTCACCTGACTACGCAGTGGTACAGCCGCAGTCGCAGCTGGTATTCTGCAAGACTACGACACGGGGGGTGGCTCAAGATGCACTACTGCCTGAGGAGTTTATCCGGACGAATATAGCACGACAGTGGGTCGCTCTTACTGTAATTGTGGATGGAGATGCGTGTGCGCGCCTCTCTCTCTCTCTCTCTCTCTCTCTCTCTCTCTCTCTCTCTCTCTCTCTCTCTGTGTGTGTGTGTGTGTGTGTGTGTGTGTGTGTGTGTGTGTGTGTGTGTGTGTGTGTGCGCGGGGTTGGTAGGCTTGGAAACTAAATGTCATCAACTAGCAATAAGTGTTAACAATGGAGATAAAGCTAAATCAATTTTATAGTATTTGTGTTCCTTCGTATATGGTTGCTAACAGGTTCAGACTTTGTGCAGGTTCCAGTATTTCACAATAACGCGGAATCCAGTAATCCTTGCAAAGATGAAATATGAAGAACGTGGTATGCCTTGAATTTCTCGTAAAGGCCTGCATATTTGTATTTATCAGTCAACGTTTTGGAAATTCATTTGCATGACGTCGACATTTCGTTATAAATGGTGTCAACATTGAAGAAACAGGAAATCACTGACAGTTCCGTGGATTGTGGTTCTAACAATTATTGATATGCTAATTAGAATCGAGAAAAAAATACCTTCTAACTCCAAAAAAGTATAGTAATAGAAAGAAAAAAAGGGAAAGAAAAGGCTGTAATTTTTTTTGTTAAATAAAAGAGAGAGAAAGCGCTTAAAGTTAAGCAGTGTGCAAAGTCGCTTTTGTGTCATAAAATCTGAGTGTAAATTTTTATAAATGGAAGAAAGGTTTACATGAAGTACAAAATATGCACCAATATAAAGACTCACAAAAATGTGAAATGAAAAACTTTTCCAAAGATTTAGAACTACTTGTGATAGTCAGTGCTCTGGTGTAAGGTGGCGTGGTCTAC
This sequence comes from Schistocerca piceifrons, assembly GCF_021461385.2. Lineage (NCBI taxonomy): Eukaryota > Metazoa > Arthropoda > Insecta > Orthoptera > Acrididae > Schistocerca > Schistocerca piceifrons. Next base: position 19,468,226 of record NC_060145.1, read on the forward strand.
TGACCTTCATTTCTTACATATTCCGTCCTCACAATCGTATTCTGCACATCAAGACGCTTCATTCGAACCAGAACTCGATAACGTAGTGTCAATTTTGTATGAATTCATGTAAGCGATATGCAAATCTAATAAGTAAATCGCAAGTGCGCACCGTGGTTGAAAAAGTCTAGGCTGGCGTATACAACATGACAGCCACCAAATTTTCGTTCTAAAGAGGCAACCAGCCCGCTGGGAGGCCCGTCCCTTCAGAGGGGTGGGTCGGCGCACACCTACTTCGGCCGCAGCGACCGCCCAGAGAGAGGACAGCTTTTGCCAGAGCGAAGGGATAACGACCCCCGTGTTCGATTTAAAAGCAAATTCCACTACATTGTGTGGGAGCACCCAGAAGACGCACTTTTTGATGGACCGACTGCATATTTACGGAGTTCTCACAGGAGGACAGTATATGCCTAACGGAGATGCTACATTTTTCCGCATGGGTCGACTTAAACGAAACGTCGTTCTCCCGTTTAAAAGAGCAACGCTGATTGGCGGAATATTTCTGACGCAAACAGCCAGAGGAGTGAGGGAAGACAGCAAATGATATATCCTTGCAATTTTTCCAGAAAAAGGGGCCGTTCCATTGTCGCTCTTGCAGTGGGAACACGTAACGAGAGCGAGTGCGCTCGTACATGTACGCAAAGAGCGAGGAACGAAGTCTCTCCTCAGTACTCCACTGGGAGAGCACTTGTGTCGGTAGCGAATCGGAGTGACACTCTATATTGAGTCGCTCGCGATTAAGTATTGTTCACTGCATTGGCCGCCACACTTATTGTGTGGTGTGAAGTACCAGTTAAACGCCTGAAAGCGAATATTGAGTGGCACCGCGGTGGACTGGTTATCTGACCGGTGTACCGTGCTAATAGTTAGACTAGGGGCGGATAGCAGTCCTTGACTTCATGAAGGCGTAGGGAGAGTTTGATTGGCGAAGGTCAATCCAGATAGAAAGAGAGAGTTGCGTTATTGGTCAGGAGCGAGTGATGCAGGCAGCAGTTGTCGCAGCTCACGGTATTGAGCGCTACAGCGTATGCGAGCCCCATCTTTCCTCCCTAACAGTACGCTCCATTACATTTCTTACACAACAGCCTTGACCGTACCTAGAAAAGTTATTGAAGTTGTGTAGGCGCAGCTCTAAGCCATTCTGCCAAGAAAATAACATTCTTAAAGGAAAGGGAGAAAAGAACCTTTCCATACTTTGTAAAATAATAGCATTCCTATCCTTAAGAGGCAATCTACTGTTCCCAAAAGAACCCGGAAATTTATTGATTTATAAGAAAACGTTTCACTTGATTTTTCAGAATTGTTTTTGCAATGAATAATATTTTTCGTTCGTTTTATGTTTTTCCTACACTAACTAGCAATACTCTAGTACCCAAGTATTCCACTAGTTACTTAAGAGTATAGAATATTTTTGTATCTTTTCCTTACAGTGGAAGGAAGATATTTGTTGCTGAATGTTGGTACATTAGGAGCGTCTGTCTGACTTCTATAGTAGTGCGAGTTCGAAATTATTTCTCGCAGGAGCCAAAGGGTACTTGTTGGATCAATCCATTGCGCAGCTTGACAAAATAAAACCTACACACTCACACTGGTTACACGCATTCTGGGTATTATAAGGAAAAGAAAGTCGCAAAATTATGAAGTTTACTTGAAGTAAACGTATACAGATGTCATTAAGAGGTGATACTAAAGAGAAATTCATAACTGATGTGAAGACGAAACTCCTTGTTATCCCTTAAAATGCTGTATATAAAGGCTGTCAGTCAGGTTTTGTGTAAGAACTATGTGCGAACCGCATTTTATCATTTCAAACAAAAACAGACGGAGTCGCTTGTGAAGTCATTGAATCCTATGTCACATTCGTATACAACAATAACAGCGGTAAGTATCAGTAGATTATTGTTTCCAGAGCTTTATATCTGTCTTCAGGAATGTCAACGCAAATTGCGACCAAAACTTAAAAAAAGGGAGCGTTTAGTTGCAAAAATCTTGTGATCAACGTAGCAAAACCTTGAAAAAGGGAAGAGAATAATTTTCAATATTACAGCTGAAAGGTCTTCTTACCGGTTGCAGAAATTAATTCATTGCTTTTGTTGGACTCTCGGTCTGGATGTAATGACACATCTATCTTCAGTAGAACTACGAGAAGATTGAAAAAAATTGGGATTCCATTCGGAACTATAGTATGATTCAGCCTCTCTATAAAGGAATGTTTCCACAGTGTAAAGCATTTTTTCGAAAATTGATGGACAAATATGATTTTGTATAGTGTTGTTAAACATTACGAATTTGATCAAGTTTGCCTGATAAGGAGTACTGCATGCAGAATGGCAGTAGTGGGGCAAACTTCGTACGAGCATATTTTGTTACTGTGGGTTGCCTACATCAGGGGCGGGTATGCACTCAGGGGCAAACCTGTTGGTCTCCTTTGATTGACATGTACTTAATGTACTGTTCTGCCAAAAGGATCCTTCCTTTTGATTGACAGGTCCTTGACCTGTTGTTCCCCCACCCCCACCCCCTCCCACTCCCCTCCGCCCTCAGGAAACGTCCAACCACCCCCTCCCCCTTGCTGCTACAGGTAGACTTTGAGGTCTGAGTTATTGGAATAGCCCCCCTCACTCTTATCAATTTGATTGACTACTTAATTAAATTGATCAATGAATTAACCTCTCCCCTCTGGTAAACCCCCTTCCCCTCCCACCTTCCTCCCTTCCAGGAATTGGCAGAAAAGACTCAGTTGATCGGTCATTTGGAGGAAATTCGATTGCAGTGTATGGAATATTGTATAAACAAATTTGACAATGTGTGGAATATTGTTTATTTAAACCATTTATGAGATTCAAGGCAATGTATCGAATATATGGAAACTGGTGCCTGTGTGATGGGGGAGGAAGGATCTCGTTACAGGAACTTCAATGGTATATTTTTTATTTTTTAAAAATTCAGTTTGCAGAGGGTTTGGAAATCACTTGCTTTTCATTCTCAGCTGTTTAGAAAGATGTAGGTCTTGTAAGAAGTAATTAATGGGACGAACATGTTGTTAACCTAATGTTCAGCACTGCACTCTGGGTGTCTTAACCAAATGTTCAGTCCTTTGTCGGCACTTAATCTATTGTTTTGTTAAGTGGCTTTCTGTGTCACCTCTATCCCCTTAAACTATTATACTGCCTTTGATATCATTTTAAGTTATTAGTTATGTCCTCCCACCATTTTCTGGTATACTTTTCGAATTTCACACACTTTTGAACGCCATTTCTGGTGCACATTTCTTTCTCACCCACCCCCACCCTCTTAAACTATTGTACTGCATTTTACATAAAAATTATGCAAATTAATTATACAAATTAACCTAGTGTTCTGCAGTTAACCAGCTGCTCTCCTCCATGTCAGCCACCCACCCATACCCTTCCCTGAACTATTGTACCGCTAACAGCACGTTGATATAAAAAATTAATGCAAATAAATTAAATCAATATCCTTCACATGTATGGGATAGTTTTTTTTTTTTTTTTAATTTTCAGCATCCTATTGGTAGGGGAAATCGATAAAATATAGTTTAAACACAACATCACTAATAAGAAGCACATCCCAAATCTGCGCACGCTGCCAGGAGTCGGGAGGCACTGGTGGCCCCCGTGGCCCCTGCAACCCATGCAAAATGATTTTTTTTAGATAAAAAATATACCCATGAATTTCCTGTAACAAGATCCTTCCTCTCCACCACAAAATCAAATGGTTCAAATGGCTCTGAGCACTATGGGATTTTGCATCTGAGGTCATCAGTCCCCTAGAACATAGAACTACTTGAACCTAACCAACCTACGGACATCACACACATCCATGCCCAAAGCAGGATTCGAACCTGCGACCATAGCAGCAGCGCAGTTCTGCACTGCAGCGCCTAGAACCGCTCGGCCACAGCGGCCAGCTGCAAGTATTGTTTTCAATACAGTTCACAGACTTAAAACTGTGTAGTGTCCAATAAGTGAGAATGCTACGCATTCCATTTGATACATGAGGACGACAGTGTATGTGTGCAGTATTTATAACACATAGGTATGACCACAGCATTCGATTATTTTGTATATCACACTGGTGCAGTGTCATAGCTTCGAATATTCTGCACTAGTGATACTATTATAAAAGGTATACATTGCCTCTAATCCCATAAATTGTTTAAATAAACAATATACCACACATTGTATAAATTGTTTATACAATTTTCCATACACTGCAATCGAATTCCCTCGAAATGACCGATCAACTGACTGACTGTTTTTCCTGCCAATTTCCGGGAGGGAGGGTGGGAGGGGAGGGGTTTATCAAAGGGAAAGAGGTTAATTAATGGATTAATTTAACTATGCAGTCAGTCAAATTGATAAGAGTGAGAGGGGCTATTCCAGTAACTCAAACCTGAAGGTGTACCTGTAGCAGCGAGGGGGACGGCTTGGTTGGAGGTTTCCTGAGGGCGGAGGGGAGTGGGTTTGGTTGGGGGAACAACAGATTAAGGACCTGTCTGTCAGAATGAAGGATCCTTTTAGCAGAACAATAGGTTAAGTGCCTGTCAATCAAAGGAGAGCAATAGGTTAAGTACATGCCAGTCAAAGGAGTACAACAGTTTTGCTCCTGAGTGCATACCTGCCTCTGATGTAGGCAACCTGCACTAACAAAATGTGCTCGTATGAAGTTCACCCTACTACTAACAGCCATGATAATTTCTTAATCCATCTCACTTCTGTCTAATTAAAACTAATAATTACAGTGAAGTGCCTGAATACATTAATTTTTCTTGTATTTTTGTGACAACTGCAGGGAACAAACTGGGAACTGTTTCGTTGTTAGTAAAATATATTTTATTTAAAAATTATCAGGAAGAACTGTCTCACAGAAATTGTTATAAAATATTTCATGGCAACGAATTAAAGTCCCAATTGATGGGAGTTATCTGCAATGTAACAACATACATTGCCTTAATATTCTAGTCACTTGTCTAACAATTACATCTGCGACAGTGGGTTGGACCATTCCCATGTGAGTTTACAGCATTTTCAGATTTAGACTTTTGACATTTTGACTGCAATACACCTTTTGGAAGTCTGAAGGTAACAAGGATAATATACAGGGAGCGAAGGCTGCTTACAGCTTGTGCAGAAACCAGATGGCAGTTATAAGAGACATAGGATATGAAAGTGGAGTCGTAGTTCAGTAGGATGTGAGACAGCATTGTAGGCGATCACCAATGTTATTCTACATGTACATTCAGCAAGCAATAAAAGAAATTAAAGAGAAAGATATTATTAAAGTTGAGGGAGAAAAAACGAAAACTTTGACGCTTGCCTGTGAAATTGTAATTCTGTCCAAAATGGCAAATGACTTGGAAGATAGTTTGAACTGAATGGATACTGTCATAATATATATTTCTTAAAGTTCCTGCTGCACAGTGTCTTTGTTTACTACCTGTCTGTATACGAAAATGGCTATTATGCCATTTTCAAGTGATGCTTTAATATCAATGCTGCTGAAAATTTTTGTATACAGTTGTAGAAGTGTGTGTTCAGTGGCTTACGACTACGTAGGTAATATAGCCTCGTGGTGTGCTTAGCTGAGTTTACATCTGAGTTTTTGTGCAGTTGAAATTCTTCAGAAATTTACACATGGTGCTCGCTTTTGTATTTGCACTACGATTATTTCACAGAAAAGCTTATTCCACTAATGCATATATGTTCGCAATGAGTTTGCAAATGGTTCAAATAGCTCTAAGCACTATGGGACTTAACATCTGAGGTCATCAGTCCGCTAGACTTAGAACTAATTAAACCTAACTAACCTAAGGACATCACACACATCCATGCCTGAGGCAGGACTCGAACCTGCGACCGTAGCAGCAGCAGCGAGGTTCCGGTCCGAAGCTCCTAGAACCGCTCAGCCACAGCGGTCGGCAATGAGTTTGCATTCGCGGAAAATTAATGGTAATAGGTACATAACAAAGATCGAATTACTGTATCGTGCAAAGATATTTTTGCGCTGAGAATTCTGTTGTTTTTCATTTATTGTCGTGTGTTGTGAGGGGTTGAAATCTATTCTTTTTCTTTTAGAAAAAGCAATAAATGTATACGAACATTGCTTATGTATTAGCTCCGTTTGTTCATTAAGAACTTCATGTGGATACGCATTTGCGTGGATATAAATTTCGAGGTCTTGCAGGACATTCATTGTAGTTCCACTGGATTGTATTTTCTACTCGCTCTACTTTGTACGTTTGGTTGCGTAAATGCATGTAAAATGTAGATTGATTACTTTCACTATTTCGAAGTGTTCTTTGAACCCTAATGGCGCCAGTGGAGTAAGCATTCATGTGAAATTACCAACGGTGCAAATACGAAAGTGAGCACCATACTTAAATTTGACGGATTCCAGCAGCGCGAAAATTGAGGAGTAATCTCAACAAATCACGCTAGGACTCTGCATTTAACATCGAAAACGCAAAGCAAATAATTACCAACATGGCGTAAGCAATCGAACAAATACTTATATAACGTAGTATTTGCTATCATTGGTATTGCAGCATCCTCGAAAATGGCCTAATAGCGGAAACGTATATACGAATCGTTTAAGAGTAACGACAAGTTTAGACAAGAAGAGAATTGAAGCTTTTGAAATGTGGTACTACAGAAAGATTAGGTGGGTAGATCACGTAACTAATGAAGAGGCTGTGAATAGAATTTGGGAGAAGAGGAATTTGTGACACAACTTGACTAGTAGAAGGGATCGGTTGGTAGGGTACGTTCTGAGGCATCAAGGAATCGCCAATTTAGTATTGGAGGGAGGCGTGGAGGGAAAAAATCTTAGAGGGAGACCAAGAGATGAATACAGTAAGCGGATTCAGAAGGATGTAGGTTGCAGTAGTTATTCAGAGATGAAGACGTTTACACAGGATAGAGTAGCACGGAGAGCTGCATCAAGTCAGTTGCTGGACTGAAGACCACTACAACAACGCGAGTAACGAGTTCATAAAGTCGCTGTGCAGCAGACACTTTAAAGATACATATATGTCATTCACCGACTGAGGCCTAATTCATCCTGCGTGTCCAATATTGTCTACAAAAGAGGTTATAATGTGAACATCGAATGTAAAACAAGGATAACAGAACAGGGTCGAGTTAAATCAAGCGACACTGAGAGATTTAGATTAGAAAATGAAACACGGAAAGTAGTAGAGCAGTTTGGGCAAACTGTCGGTAACAGCAAAAGCATTTACAAGAGCGTTATAAGCGGGTATAAATGTAAAACGTAGAAATTATTTTCAGGGAGGATCAGAAGTGAAGCGTGAACGATAGTCAGTTACGACCGGAAGAGCCTTTGAAATGTGATGTTATAGAAGAATGCTGAAAATTAGATGCGTGGATCGAATAGGAAATGAGAAGTTACAGAACCTAAATGAGGAGAAAATAAATTAACGTGGCGCAACCTGAGTAAAAGAAAGGATCAGCTGATGGGACTCAGCCTGAGGCATAAAGGAATCATCAGTTTAGTACTGGAGGGGAGTGTTGAGGAAACATTGCTTTTACGGAGCTGGACAGTCTTACACAGGCCATAGTAGCATGGAGAGCAAACCAGTCGTCGGACAGAAGACCACGACAAGAATGTGGCTTTAGTACCCGAAAATAGTCAGAACTGATTATTTTGCTCTGCACTTGACCGCAGTATTGGAAATAAATAACATTCTATATTTCACCCATTAGCGTATGTAGGTAAAATTAAGTATTCGATCATAGTGTACACTGTGAAAGCCCCTCTGATTGGTAACGCAATGAATTTCATGAGAGATTTTTCTAACGGAGGGCGCGGGCGAAGTGGCGCAGCTGCAAGACACTCCGTAAGTGAGGATCTAATAAGAATATGGACTCTGTCGCTAACGGCCGACAGGAAGGGCGTCCGGCCACCCTCTACCACTGACATTGCCAAGGCAAGCACTAACATGCCGAGTCCGTGATGACGCGGGATGAGGCGAGGAAGAAGAGTAAGAACGGAATTGTCGAAAAGCTCTTCATGTTTTACAAAAATGCGTTGGAAACACACTGAGATTGGGAGATTTCCCATGTATGTCAGACTCATATCTTCTGTTGGCTCCTCTGTGCCTCAAGCGTACTGCGTCAAATCTGAAACCAGCCTGCAGCACGGAGTTTTATTATGAGTCGTTTCGACAAATGCGCTGTCTTACGTCAGCTGTACTTAGCAGTTGGTGACCAAACGGATGTGAACTTGTCACTAAATGTGAGAAACTTCCCACGTGGGTGACCCTCTTGGAACCTCATGAGCAAGAAATACATTTGCTTATTCTGGCAGTTCTGCTAGCTGTGAGGAAACCATCCCATAGCCTGAGGTAATGTGCTAAAAAATTAAGTTCGATCGAAACTCAGCGCTCTCATGATGCAGTATACAAAGTATGTTCACGTACCATTTCCAGGTAGATATAGTTTCTGTCTTCCCCTTCGTGAACCACGAACCATGGACGTTGCCGTTGGTGGGGAGGCTTGCGTGCCTCAGCGATACAGATAGCCGTACCGTAGGTGCAACCACAACGGAGGGGTATCTGTTGAGAGGCCAGGCAAACGTGTGATTCCTGAAGAGGGGCAGCAGCCTTTTCAGTAGTTGCAGGGGCAACACTTTGGATGATTGACAGATCTGGCCTTGTTACATTAACCAAAACGGCCTTGCTGTGCTGGTACTGCGAACGGCTGAAAGCAAGGGGAAACTAAAGCCGTAATTTTTCCCGAGGGCATGCACCTTTACTGTAAGGTTACAATTTGTACAGAAACCAGATGGCAGTTAAGAGTCGAGGGACATGAAAGGGAAACAGTGGTTGGGAAGGGAATGAGACAGGGTTGTAGCCTGTCCCCGATGTTATTCAATCTGTATATTGAGCAAGCAGGAAAGGATACAAAAGAAAAATTCGGAGTGGGTATAAAAATCCATGGAAAAGAAATAAAAACTTTGAGGTTCGCCGATGACATTGTAATTCTGTCAGAGACAGCAAAGGACTTGTAAGAGCAGTTAAACGGAATGGATAGCGTCTTGAAGGGAGGATATAAGATGAACATCAACAAAAGCAAAACGAGGATAATGGAATGTAGTCGAATTAAGTAGGGTGATGCTGAGGGTATTAGATTAGGAAATGAGACACTTAAAGTAGTAAAGGAGTTTTGCTATTTGGGGAGCAAAATAACTGATGATGATCGAAGTAGAGAGGATATAAAATGTAGACTGGCAATGGCAAGGAAAGCGCTTCTGAAGAAGGGAAATTTGTTAACATCATGTATAGGTTTAAGTGTCAGGAAGTCGTTTCTGAAAGTATTTGTATGGAGTGTAGCCATGTATGGAAGTGAAACGTGGATGATAAATAGTTTGGACAAGAAGAGAATAGAAGCTTTCGAAATGTGGTGCTACGGAATAGATTCCAAACGATTTTGCCACAGGTCGAGACCAAGGAGAAGTTTGTCTCGCTGCAGGTACATGTCACTTAAGAGATTCTGCTGAGGAGCAGATGAATATGTGGTTGTCTGACAGTGACCTTCAATGGCGAACGTATCAATAGCCTCACTCCATGATGCGAAAACATCTCTTACACGAGAAAACCCTCACCACCGGCCAGAACGGTGCAATCGGAGTGCATTGCCTGGTTCCTGTACACTACCAGAAACATAAACAGACGTAGAAAGAGGGTCGTGGAGTGTACTCTACGAGATTTACGTCAATCAGATGACGAGGAATTAGATTAGGAAATGTTACTAAAAACAGTAGATGAAGTTCGCCAGTTGTTAGCAAAATAACTAACGGTAGCAGAAGTAAAGAACATATAAAATACCGACTGGTTAAGCAAGAAAATGATAAAAAAATTTGTTCCTGCAGAAAGTTTAATTAAAATAATAACACCATTATTCTTATTGTTCACTTTTGTGTAAACATTATTTTATTTGGAAGTGATGAGTTAGCCCAGAAAATTATTCCATGAGACATTGCCAACTGGAAATAAAGTATGTTACAAGGTTGATTCGTTTGTTTGCAGGACTAGCGATTACAAGAAGAACAAAAGCAGCCGGACTTCCGTATTTGAGTAGGTCAGCAATAGGCTTCTTCCTTGTTCACATTTTTACTAGTATGTACACCTGAAATATTTTCGTCAATATACACACCAAAAAATGTGGAACTTTCTACACTATTTACTGACTCCTGGTCATGTGCCACATCAGTTGTTGTACAAAACTGCATATAGTGTGCTTTCCTAAAATTTAAGGCGAGTCAAATTCCAGACAACCACCTAATAATTCTTTGAAAAACACTACTAGCAACAGTCTCTTCTGTTACTTTCTTTCTAATGGGATCTACTGTAACACTAGTATCATCTGGAAAAAGTACCGATTCTGCTTGTTGAATGTTATACTTCATTCACGTATATAAAGGATAGCAGTGGAACCAAAATTGAACCCTGTGAGACTCACTTTGTGATGTCTCCAGAGACATTAAAACTTTCTACGTTTTCAACATTGTCCGAATTATTCAGCGCAACGTTTCCCATACCTTTTGTTCCGTTTGATTTAAATCACTTGTGTGTAATACCATGGACTCCATAAAGTTTACATTTTTCTTGAAGTTTAATATGCTCTGCACAATAAAACGTCTCAAAAATTACCAAAACTACCAGCTGGCGGTATTTTATTATTTAAGGCTTCTAATACGAGTATTCGGTGAGTGAATTTATAAATATCATTCTCAGTCCAACAATCCTTCAAGAAACCAAAGTCTGATATGCTAAGTAAATAGCTTCTGCTTAAATATGATACTAATCTTGAGTACAATACTTTTTCAAATATTTTGGAAAAAGAGGTCAGTAAGGAAACTGGACGATAATTATTTAAGTCTTTCTTGTCCCCTGGCTTATAAAGAAGTTTAACAGTTGCATATTCTAATCTGTCCGGAAAAATATCCTGTGCCAGAGGCGCATTACATATATTATTAAGGACAAGACTAATTAAGTTAGAACAACTTTTCAGAATTCTGTTTGAAATTCCACCATCATCATTTGAGCTATAGTTCTTTAGAATTTTTATAATTATATCAATTTCAGTGAAATGTTGGTGCTAGTTGTAGTTGCTTCAACTTTTGGAATATTACATTTTAAAGACATTCTCTTGTTCTTCACCTCAACCATCAATTCCTATTTTTGCTGCTACATATACAACGTTATGGTTTAAAGTACTCACAACGTGTGATTTAGCAGTATGTAACAAAATGTCTGGAGTTACGGAGCAATGACAAAATGCGTCCGTACAGAAACAGAGTATCTCACCACTCTAAGTAGCGCGAGAGGAGAAAAAGCTCAAGTACAATATTAAGACATTTGCTGTTTTTTTCAGCACAACTACGTATTGTCTACCGATAGCGCGAAAAATTATATTATCGCTTTCGCGTGCAGAAGAGCCCTTAAATTGGTTTTTTAGGTTTTTATGTATAACTTTTAAGCATATTTCAAATACTGGTGCAAATTTGCTATGGAATAAAATGAATTTGACACTAGCATTTCTTTCTAAATATACTCATCCCTTGACACTTTTTTTAATTTACTCTTAAAACATTGTATCTTGTCCTTATCATAAGCGTCACTGCTTTATGTGAACCTGTCCTAGGGATGTAAAGTGCTATATTGTTCACTGCCATTAGTTGTGCATTGTCCTCTGATGGTCCATTAACAGCTGAGTACACACTAATTGTTTCAGCCTCAGTACTGTCTACAAATACGTTATCAATGAAGGATCTTCCTACACTATGTGTTAAAAAGTACCCGGAAATCAGGCTGAAAATTATTTACAAGTTCGTACTGGAATATACAAGCTCATACTGGAATTCAGTGTGGTGTTGACTGACCCTTAGCCTTGATGTCAGCTTCCACCCTCGCAGACATACGTTCAATCAGGTGCTGGAAGGGTTCTAGGGAGTGGCAGCCCATTCTTTACGGAGGGCTGCACTGGTGAGAGCTACCGATGTCGGTCAGTGAGGCCTGGCACGAAGTCGGCGTTCCAAAGCATCCCAAAGGTGTTCTATAAGATTCAGGTCAGGACTCTGTGCAGGCCAGTCCATTACAGGGATGTTATTGTCGTGTAACCACTCCGCCACAGGCCGTGCATTATGAACAGGTGCTCGATCTTGTTGAAAGATGCAATCGTCATCCCCGAATTGCTCTTCAACAGTGGGAAGCAAGAAGGTGCTTAAAACATCAATGTAGACCTGTGCTGTGATTGTGCCACGCAAAACAACCAGGGGTGCAAGCCCCCTCCATGAAAAACACGACCACACCATAACACCACCGCCTCCGAATTTTACTGTTGGCACTACAGATGCTGGCAGATGACGTTCACTGGGCATTCGCCATACCCAAACCCTGCCATCGGATCGCCACATTGTGTACCGCGATTCGTCTCTCCACACAACGTTTTTCCTCTGTTCAATCGTCCAATGCTGACGCTCTTTACACCAAGCGAGGCGTTGTTTGGCATTTACCGGCGTGATGTGGGGCACCCGCTCGACCATGAAATCCAAATTTTCTCACCTCCCCCGTCTAACTCTCATAGTACTTGTTTGGAATTCCAGTGTGATGGTCTGTATAGATGACTGCCTATTACACATTACGACTCTCTTGAAATGTCGGCTGTCTCTGTCAGTCAACAGACGACGTCGGCCTGTACGCTTTTGTGCTGTACGTGTCCCTCCACGTTTCCACTTCACGATCACATCGGAAACAGTGGTCCAAGGGATGTTTAGGAGTGCGGAAATCTCGCTTACAGACGTATGACACAAGTGACGGCCAGTCACCTGACCGCGTTGAAAGTCCGTGATTTCTGCGGAGCGCCCCATTCTACTCTCTCATGATGTATAATGACTACTGAGGTCGCTGATAGGGAATACCTGACAGTAGATCTGCAGACAGCTACCAGAGAAACATTCTGCAGTAACAAATTATAAGAACATGCTTCTAGGTTCTGATCAACGCAGAAGGAATTTCATTCCATATTTTTGACTTAATGTCCATTTCTTACGCATGTTGCACATCCTCCTTTTTCCACATTAACTTCACACGAAAATGATGAAAATCAGTAATCCCTGATACACTAAAGAGCCAAAGAAACCGGTCCACCTGCCTAGTACCGTAGAGGGTCCTCGCAAGCACGCAGAAGTACCGCAGCACATCGTGGCATGTACTCAACTAATGTCTGAAGTAGTGCTGGAGGAAACTGACACCACGAATCCTGCTGGGCTGTCCACAAATCCGTAAGAGTAAGAGGGGATGGAGATCTCTACTGAACAGCACCTTGCAAGGCGTCCCAGAGATGCTGAGTAATGTTCATGTCTGGGGAGTTTGGTGGCTAGCAGAAGTGTTTAAACTCAGAAGAGTGCTCCTGGAGCCACTTTGCACCAATTCTGTGCGTGTGGGGTGTCGCATTGTCCTGCTGGAATAGCCCAAGTCCGTCGGGAATGCACAACGAACATGAATGGATGATTACGTACGTGTCACTTGTCAGAGTCGTATCTAGACGTATCAGGGCTCCCATATCACTCCAACTGCACACGCCGCACACCATTACAGAGCCCCCATTTACTTGAATAGTTTCCTGCGCGGCGCGGGGTAGCCACGCGGTCTGGGGCGAATTGTCACGGTCCGTGCGGCTTCCCCCGTCGGAGGTTCGAGTCCTCCCGCGGGCATGTGTGTGTGTGTGTGTGTGTGTGTGTGTGTGTGTGTGTGTGTTTTTAGGGACTGATAACCTCAGCAGTTGGTTCCCATTTGAACTTACCACAAATTTCCAATTTTTGCTGACATGCAGGGTCCATGGATTCATGAGGTTGTGTCTATACCCGTACACGTCCATCCTCTCGATACAATTGGAAAGGAGACTTGTTCGACCAGGCAACATGTTTCCAGTCATCAACAGTTCAATGTCGATGTTAACGGGCCCAGGCGAGGTGTAAAGCTTTGTATCGTGCAGTCATCAAGGGTACAGAAATGGGCCTTCGGCTCCGAAAGCCCATATCGATGATGTTTCGTTGAATGGATCCCACGCTGACACTTGTTGATGGCCCAGCATGGAAATCTGTAGCAATTTGCGGAAGGGTTGCCCTTCTGTCAGGTTGAATCATTCTCTGCAGTCGTCGTTTGTCCTGTTCTTGCAGGATCTTTTCCCAGCCGCATCGATGTCGGAGATTTGATCAATTAACGGTTTCCTGATGTTCAGAGTACACTCGTGAAATGGTTGTTCGGAAAAATCCCCATTTGATTGCTACCTCGAAGATGCTGTGTCCCATCGCTTGTGCGCCGACTATAACGCCACGTTGAAACTCACTTAAATCTTTAAAATCTTTATGACCTGTCATTGTAGCAGCAGTAACCGATCTAACAAGTGCGCCAGACACTTGTCTTATATAGGAGTTGCCGACCGCAGCGCTGTATTCTGCCTGTTAACATACTTCTGAATTTGGATATGCATGCCTGTACCAGTTTCCTTGGCACTTCAGTGTATTTAACTTCTCCATCGCTCTGGTTACTTGGCGTTCAGAGAGGCGGAGAACACCTATCGGTTCAGAATTTTTCACGTCATTTGGACATACAAAAAGATCATCTACCATGATTCTCATCCCGTGATGTTCTGATGAAACGAACTAATTTTACTTTTCTAGAAACTGTTCTATATAAGAGGTCTGTTCAAAAATTGCATTACGTTGTTCACAAAATTTTTCTACGATTATCTTGGAAATATTTTCGTCCACTATTGATACGCCGTTCCCAGGGCCGTTTCGACTTCCGGAAACAGCCTTGGTACGCTTCTTCCTGGATCGCGCGAAGCACCGTCTGCGAATTTTCTTTTATTTCGTCTATCGTTGCAAATCTTTGTCCTTTCAAAGCGGTTTTCAACTTTGGAAATAATACAAGGTCCGCAGGGGCCAGTTCTGGAGAGCACAAAGATTTGTGCGTGTTTGTGTGTGTGTGTGTGTGTGTGTGTGTGTGTGTGTGTGTGTGTGTGTGTGTGCGCGCCCTAACAGGGATGAATGTGCGGGTGCGTTACCGTGATGCAAGACCCATTAATTGTTTCGTCACATTTCTGGCCGTTTCCCTTTCACATTTTCTCGCAGGCGTTCCTACACGTCCCGATAATACCATCGATTAACCTTGGTCTTAACATCACGTCTCATCACCAGTTGTGATTCTCTTAAGGAATATCTCGTTCTCATTTGTGCTATCCGAAAGCTCTTCATAGACTGCGGGGCGATCTTTCTGGTCTCGATTCATGAGCCGTGGAACGAACTAGGCGGCAACACAAGATGCTGTGTCAGGATTTCATGACATCATCCAACTGAAATGCTACATTCTTCTGCAATCTCTCGGACACTCTGTCTTCGATTGGCACGCACAATTTCGTTGACATTCCTGACATGAGCGTCGTTGGTAGACGCCGAACGGCGTCCTGAACGAGGGTCATCTTTAACTTCCGTTCGGCCATTTTTAAACCGTGTGAACCGTTCGTAACAGCGAGCACGGCTTAAGCTCTCATCACCTTAGGCTGCCGCATCATTTGGTGTACGTCTGTGAAGGTTTTCTCGAATTTCACGCAAAATTTAATGCAGACGCGTTGCTCTTCTAACTCTGTCATTTCGGAATTTGCAAACTGTGCGAGACAACTTTTTACTCACTAGAGCACTGAACAATAACTGACAGACATACAACAGTGAAACTTTCAGCAGTTACAAATTAAACACAAGCGGGTGCAGGGATGCCAACCGCATTTCGCTCCAACCCACCATTGGGGCGAAGTTACGAATGATCCGGAATTTTTTGAACTGACCTCGTATTATGACCATATTACGTTCAAGACTGTGGATCTCTAAACTGACTGTAGACTAAACTAAAAAGTGCCTCTCTGACTGCAGTAGTCAGAGGGATTTTGTCTTGAGTGTTTGGGGTCCCCTCACACTTTCTGAAAGGTTCACAGCTAATCTTCCTTTCCTCCCTCTGTGTTGGAGCAGGCAGTGATTAGTATATCCCCATATCCCAATTCCAGCGACAGCCATAGCACCGATTGAGGCTTTGTTTGAGTCAGAGGGAATACACTCAGGTCTTTGCTTACTCCGATAACAAACAGCTGTGTTAACCCAGGGCTGGTCATGTCGCTGCAGAACTTCGACAAACCCCACACGAATGTGTCCTGTTGCAACTCCAATTTCTTCCAGGCCACCTTTAATGCTATACCCTAGCCAGGCTGTTTTCAGCTCCTCCTACTATAAATACCTGCTCGTCTTCATCAAAATCTGTGCTCAAGGTCGCTATGTCCTCTGTCAACTGCCTAAGCTTGGTGCTACTAAACTTCATGATGCTCGTGACCTGGTATTTCGTACCTACCTTATCCTGTAGCCTTTTCACCTACACTCCTCCCGTGACTGCTACCTAGCAAAATGGTTCAAATGGCTCTGAGCACTATGGGACTTAACGTCTATGGTCATCAGTCCCCTAGAACTTAGAACTACTTAAACCTAACTAACCTAAGGACAGCACACAACATCCAGTCATCACGAGGCAGAGAAAATCCCTGACCCCGCCGGGAATCGAACCCGGGAACTGCTACATAGCAGCGGGACTCTCTTCTAATTATTTGAATCTTCTACCAACTTAGCCTACAAAGTTATTCCTACGAGCCTACTCCACTCTACTTTGCTCAAACTACTGTAGTCGAGGCTATTCTCCTTCGTCAGGTAATAAGTCAAACTGTTTCCTAAACGAAATTTGGAATGTAATTTCTGAGGTTTTTTTTCTTTTTGCTTACTACCTGACACCTTCTCGCAGCACCCTTTTTCTCTTTCCCCTTTAACCTATCTAATTGAAAATATGTGATTTTCAATGCTGCCTGAAGGGCACAAATCTTTCTTCCGTATTCCACGATTATCTTTTGTCGAAAACATAATCTACAACTACATGGAAGAGCCTCTTCTGATATTGAACTGCCTTCCTCGATGCGTAGAGTACAATGATGACACATGTGGCTTCGACGCATGAGCTGTCTTCAACTGGACACATTCTATCTTTTACTTTCAGGCTGCCTGAGGATATTTGTGGTCCCAAGCCTCCTTGACATTTGCGCATTCTGTCTGCTGCCACAAGAAACACTCTCCTTGTATCGAGTCCTACCCCTTCCCAGATAATTAACTAATTAGAATGAGATATGGAATGTTCATGGCATGACACATTAGTGTGTCGGGTATGGTCACACCAAAAGTTGTTCTTTGCTAACTGTTGCATGATGAGGGCTATGTTGACCAATTCGTTGCGAAGAGGTCTAGAAACTTTCCTTCTTCCCTGGCTGGGCAGAAGGAGAGGCTTGCTTACCTCGTGTCCTTTAAACTCGTTTCGATGTCCCCATTGCTTCTCATATCCGCCGGCCGCAGATCCCAACATGCGAACAGTGAACGGTGAATAATGGAATGGCGATTGGGAATATCTTAACTTCACTACATTGAAAGTCTGAAAATAAAAGGATGGCAACAGATTTTTGTTGCTCTCAATTTAAAAACCCAGAAAATGAATTGTTATAATAAATTACTTCAGAGCCAGTCTGAACGCAGTGTATTCTTCAGAGATCGCACGTTACAATCATTAATCATAGAGTACCACCATCACAGTTCACAAAATATCTCCACACGCATTGCCAGCCGGAATACTAGCCAAAGACTTCCTGATATTTAGCTTCCCTGTTGCGCACCTGCCTGCTTAGCGCGCGCTTGTTATTGGTTAGTTCACTTCGCCAGTGATTTGTAGCGTTAAGTGAAATCTGTAATTAAGCTTTGAATATGACTTATTGAAATCTTTAATGAGAAAGTTGTCAGTGTGCATAGGTAACATTGGAAATCTGTACAAACATTTTCGCAGTCAAGCCGCAGATGAATCACGTCTCTCTCTCTCTCTTGTGTCCAACCTTTTAGCTTACTGGGCTGTACATAATTTACTTAACACTAACAATAAGCGTTGAGAGAGAGAGAGAGAGAGAGAGAGAGAGAGAGAGAGAGAGAGAGAGAAAGAAAGTGGGTCGGACATATATAGTGAACGCAGTTTACTAGTTTAGAATCTGATTTTTTATTCTAAAACGATGGAGTTAATTTGACGTTTTATATATGAGATTTCGTTAATTTTACATGTAAGTATTTACAAATCATAAAGTTAATGTGATATTAGATTCTGAATTTGTGAAACTAATGTGTCAATATCAGGTTCCACCGAAGTGGTAGCAGTTCTCAGTGTGTCCTCAAGATTTTCATCTGAGGTTTTTGTTCTATTTCTACTTTTTGCGTTTTTCACAAAGGTACGTGCTTAGAGACAAAATTATCACATACAAAAGGATGACTGTACAGCAAGATATTTGTCTCTGGGCAGGTATGATGTTTTAAAGAGCAACACAGGTACGTTATCAAATTTTTCTTTTAGCTGAGTGTTAGACAGCAACTCTAACTACCTTCATTCCATCTGAAATCTTCTGGCATCATTCTGTATTGTTTTTAAAAGATGTCGCGTAATTACAAAAATTTTGACTTTTTTTTTTTTTAATCTTGAAATCGATTTCCAAATTCTTGCTACATAATATTTCATCCCGTCTTTAGGTTTACGTTTGGGCAACGTGTTGAAATGAAAAAAATTGCTTGCCTTTACGTGTGTTTCCCATAATTTAAGTTTCATTTGGAACGCGTTTATTGTTTGAAACATTGTACTGATAATTTTCTACCTTGAAGATGCCTGTTTAAGTCACCTAAATGGGCGCACGAATCTACCAAAATTCAGATATGAACAGTAATGAAATCCTAAACTCAGATTGGAATGTATACTGCAGAGACAGGCTGAACAGAGAAGGGGGAAGCGTGTTTATAGCGATAAGAAGTGCAATAGTATCGAAGGAAATTGACGGAGATCCGAAATGCGAAATAATTTGGGTGAAGATCACGGTTAAAGCAGGCTCAGACATGGTAATTGGATGTCTCTATAGGCCCCCTGGCTCAGAAGCTGTTGTGGCTGACCACCTGAAGGATAATTTGGAAAATATTTCGAGTAGATTTCCCCACCATGTTATAGTTCTGGGTGGAGATTTTAATTTGCCGGATATAGACTGGGAGACTCAAACGTTTATAACGGGTGGCAAGGACAAAGAATCCAGTGAAATTTTTTTAAGTGCATTATCTGAAAACTACCTTGAGCAGTTAAACAGAGAACCGACTCGTGGCGATAACATATTTGACCTTCTGGTGACAAACAGACCCGAACTATTTGGAACAGTTAACGCAGAACAGGGAATCAGCGATCATAAAGCGGTTACAGCATCGGTGATTTCAGCCGTAAATCGACTGGTCCCGGCGGAGGTTCGAGTCCTCCCTCGGGCATGGGTGTGTGTGTGTGTGTGTTTGTCCTTAGGATAATTTAGGTTAAGTAGAGTGTAAGCTTACGGACTGATGACCTTAGCAGTTAAGTCCCATAAGATTTCACACACATTTGAACATTTCAGTCGTAAATAGAAATATTAAAGAAGGTAGGAAGATTTTTCTGTTTAGCAAAAGTGGCAAAAAGCAGATTTCAGAGTACTTGATGGCTCAACACAAAAGTTTTATCTCAAGTACAAAACCATCGTACAATATGCATTAGATGAGTATGTGCCAACCAAGATCGTCAGAGATGGAAAAGAGCCACCGTGGTACAACAACCGAGTTGGAGAACTGCTACGGAAGCAAAGGGAACTTCACAGCAAACATAAACATAGCCAAAACCTTACAAACAAAAATTACACGAAGCGAAATGTAGTGTGAGGAGGGCTATGCGAGAGGCGTTCAACGAATTCGAAAGTAAAGTTCTATGTACTCACTTGGCAGAAAATCCTAAGAAATTTTGGTTTTATGTCAAAGCGATAGGTGGATCAAAACAAAATGTCCAGACTCTCTGTAACCAAAATGGTACTGAAACAGAGGATGACAGACTAAAGGCCGAAATAGTAAGTGTCTTTTTCCAAAGCTGTTACACAGAGGAAGACTGGACTGTTTTTCCTTCTCTAGATTGTCGCACAGATGACAAAATGATAGATATCTAAATAGATGACAGAGGTATATAAAAACAATTAAAATCGCTCAAAAGAGGAAAGGCCGCTGGACCTGATGGGATACCAGTTATATTGTACACAGAGTACGCGAAGGAACGTGCCCCTTCTTGCAGCGGTATATCGTAGGTCTCTGGAAGAGCGTAGCGTTCCAAAAGATTGGAAAAGGGCATAGGTCATCCCCGTTTTCAAAGAAGGGACGTCGAACAGATGTGCAGAACTATAGGCCTATATCTTTAACGTCGATCAGTTGTAGAATTTTGGAACACGTATTATGTTCGAGTATAATGACTTTTCTGGAGACTAGAAATCTACTCTGTAGGAATCAGCATGGGTTTCGAAAAAGACGATCCTGTGAAACCCAGCTCGCGCTATTCGTCCACGAGACTCAGAGGGCCATAGACACGGGTTCACAGGTAGATGTCGTGTTTCTTGACTTCCGCAAGGCGTTCGATACAGTTCCCCACAGTCGTTTAATGAACAACATAAGAGTATATGGACTATCAGACCAATTGTGTGATTGGATTGAAGAGTTCCTTGATAACAGAACGCAGCATGTCATTCTCAATGGAGAGAAGTCTTCCGAAGTAAGAGTGATTTCAGGTGTGCCGCAGGGGAGTGTAGTACGACCGTTGCTATTCACAATATACATAAATGACCTTGTGGTTGGTTTGTTGGTTTTGGGGAAGGAGACCAGACAGCGAGGTCATCGGTCTCATCGGATTAGGGAAGGACGGGGAAGGAAGTCGGCCGTGCCCTTTGAAAGGAACCATCGCGGCATTTGCCTGGAGCGATTGAGGGAAATCACGGAAAACCTAAATCAGGATGGCCGGACGCGGGATTGAACCGTCGTCCTCCCGAATGCGAGTCCAGTGTCCAACCACTGCGCCACCTCGCTCGGTGACCTTGTGGATAACATCAGAAGTTCACTGAGGCTTTTTGCAGATGATGCTGTAGTATATCGAGAGGTTGTAACAATGGAAAATTGTACTGAAATGCAGGAGGATCTGCAACGAATTGGTGCATGGTGCAGGGAATGGCAATTGAATCTCAATGTAGACAAGTGTAATGTGCTGCGAAAACATAGAAAGAAAGATGCTTTATCATTTAGCTCAATATAGCAGGTTAGCAACTGGAAGCATTTAATTCTATAAATTATCTAGGAGTAGGCATTACGAGTGATTTAAAATGGAATGATCATATAAAGTTGATCGTCGGTAAAGCAGATGCCAGACTGAGATTCATTGGAAGAATCCTAAGGAAATGCAGTCCGAAAACAAAGGAAGTAGGTTACAGTACGCTTCTTCGCCCACTGCTTGAATACTGCTCAGTAGTGTGGGATCCGAACCGGACAGGTTTGATAGAAGAGATAGAGAAGATCCAACGGAGAGCAGCGCGCTTCGTTACAGGATCATTTAGTAATCGCGAAAGCGTTACGGAGATGATAGATAAACTCCAGTGGAAGACTCTGCAAGAGAGACGCTCAGTAGCTCAGTACGGGCTTTTGTTGAAGTTTCGAGAACATACCTTCACCGAGGAATCAAGCAGTATATTGCTCCCTCCTATGTATATCTCGCGAAGAGACAATGAGCATAAAATCAGAGAGGTTAGAGCCCACACAAAGGCACACGACAATCTTTCTTTCCACGAACAATACGAGACTGGAATAGAAGGGAGAACCGATAGAGGTACTCAAGGTACCCTCCGCCACACGCTGTCAGGTGACTTGCGGAGTATGGATGTAGATGTAGATTGCTAATATGCCACCAAATTGGCATCATCAAGTTTTGGCGCAGATTTTGCTTTTAATATCATGACTGATTTGATTTCATTAATTATGCTATAAAGTCTTTTTAAGGTTTGCCTCCGACTGAGCCACAGTACTTCTGTAAAACATACGATATTACTGTAATCAGCATCCAGACTTATGAGGAATTCCTGGAACTGACAATGATTCAATCCCATAGGAAGGTAGCCCGTGGGCAGTCGAATGAAGAAATTGAATTGAATTGAATTAAAACTCATCTCACTGTACCAATCATCTGCTGTGATAGAAATTGCTCAGGAAGGTAAGAAGATTTCATGAAAGTTCATTATAAAGATGCCCATGTCCAAATGTGGTTCTTATTTGTAGCAACGGATATGATATCAAATTATACCTGTTGGAACAGATTGACATTACTGTCAGATAACAGTAATTGCAATCCACATTAAGATTCGTAACTTTTTCCGAAGTCTAGTTATCAGAACTACGCGATACGTGTCTGAATCTCTAGTTTCGTAGTTGAAACTGAATTAGTCTAAGATAGACCAACGCGTGTGTCGGATTGGCCGGTTGTAAGAACGAGACTCTGGGGTTGCAAGTACAGCACGGGCGGCATGTTAAGAAGGGGATGGACCAGTGAGAGAATAGCATCGTATAGCGGGAGTTTTAAATTGAAAATATTTAACTTATCGTAACGTTACATAACTTGAATTTTGTGAATTTTTTCCTATCATGTGTTGGATGTTCACTTGATGGGCCACATTGAACTGTGGGCCGCGTGCGCCCCGCGGTTTTGGACACCACTGCTCTATACGCTCCAGCACGATGCTGCTTCTGTTCACAGTATCATTCCCAAGCTTCTTGAAAACTCTTAAGCTGAATTCGACATGCACCGAGAACATTTTATTAAAGGTTGTTGTTGTAGTCCTTAGTCCGAATACTGGTGCTCTCCATCCTGTGCAAGCCTCTTCATCTCTGAATAACTACTGGAACCTACATCCTCCTGACTCTGCTTACTACACTCGTCTCTTGATCTGGCTCTACGAATTTTTACCCCCCCCCTCCCCCCCCATGCTTTCATCCAGTACTAAATTGGTGATCCCTTGATGCCTCAGAATGTATCCTGCCAACTGATCCATTCTTCTAGTCAGGTTGTGCCACAAATTTCTCTTCTCTCCAATTCTGTTCAGTTCCTCCTCATTAGTTACACGATCTACCCATCTAATCTTCAACATTCTTCTGTAGCACCACATTTCGGAAGCTTTTATTCTCTTTTTGTCCAAACTGTTTGTCATCTATGTTTCACTTCCATACATGACTGCACTCCAGACGAATACCTTCAGAAAAGACTTTCCAACCCTTAATTCTGTATTCGATGTTAACAAACTTTTCTTCTTCAGAAATGCTTTTCTTGCTATTGCCAGCCTACATTTTATATCCTCTATACTTCAGCCATCATTAGTTATTGTGCTGCTCAAATAGCAAATCTCATCCACTACTTTAAATGTCTCATTTATCTAATCTTAATTTCCTCAGACTCCCCTGATTTAATTTGGCTACGTCCCGTTATCGTTGTTTTGCTTTTTTTGTTGACGTTCATTTTATATTCTCTTTTCAAGATGATACCCTTTACATTCAGTTCTCTTCCACGCCGTTTGCTGTTTCTGATAAAGTTACTAAGTCATCCGCTTACCTCGAAGTTTTTACTACTTCTCTCTGAACTTTGAATTCCTGCTCCAGATTCTTCATTGGTTTCCTCTACAGTCTGCTCAATGTTGCAGATTGAATGAATAACATTGGGGATAGGCTACAAGCCTGTCTCACTCCCTTCTCAACCACTGCTCCCCTTTCGTGGTTCTCGACTGGTTTCTGTGCAAGTTGTTAATAGCCTTTCGCTCCGTGCAATTTATCGCTGCTACCTCCTGAATTTCAATGAGAGTATTCCAGTCAACATTGTCAATACCTCTCTCGAAGTCTAGAAATGTTATGAACATAGGTTTCCCTTTCCTTAACCGATCTTCTAATAAGTCGTAGGGTCAGCATTGCCTTCCGTGTACCAACATTTCTCCGACACCGTAAGTGATCTGCCCGGAGTGCCGGCTTCTACCAGTTTTACCATTCTTCTGTATATAATTCGTGTCCGTATTCTGTAACTGACTCGCAAAATTGATAGTTCGATAATAGTCGCATTTGTCGTTACTCGTTACAGTCGCTAAAAACTCCCAAATAACAGGAGTTTTTAGGTAAGAAAATATATATGAGAAAACATATATTTAGAGCACTGTCCCGGTTTATAGATAGCTGAAAAGTTACCTGTTTTGTAACTAATTGAAATACTGTAACAACAATCTTCTGAAGACATCAGTCATGCCAATTCCCTGATACAGTACTATCTGGTGAGCTCCTAGAATTTGAGCGTCCTTAATGATTATGGTAAATATCAGGACGTAGTAAAGGCGATGGCACATGATGGTGCATTTTCTGCAGTGTAAATCGCCATAAATACCCTCAACTGATGTGACGTTTATGTCCTTGCTGAACTGTCACTGTGTGCAACACGAAAAGAAATTGTCACTTTCTATGCTAGAGCATGCTGAAAAGGAATGCCTCCGAATTTATGTGAAACTCTGTTTAAGGAAGCAAACATCTTTATTCTTCATGTCTACTTGTTTGCAGCCCTCTGCTATTGGAGGGCTCAGAATTGTTGCGTGATATATGGCGACGTGTTAACGTAACTATGTCGGTGCGTGACAAACAGCGAGCTGTACTCAAGTTCCGAATTTGAAGAGTCCATCCACACACGGACGTCATCATGGCAGTGCCAGACCACACACGCCTTGGGCTCTCTCATCGACCATCCTCCACACAGTCGCGGATCGGCACGATCATATTTTCATTTGTTTCCAGAACCTTCGAGACCTTGACTTTGATAGCGATGAGCGGTGCAAGCAGAGGTCAGGTGGTGGCTCCGCCAACAAAACCAAACATTCTGTAGCGACAGTATCAAAAAAATGGTCTCTCGTTGGGAGAAATGTTCGCCGCCAGAGTAACTATGTTCAGAAATAAATATGTAGACATGAAGAATAAAGATGTACAATGTTGATAACATTTGTTTTATCTAACAAGCTTCAAGAATTTTCGCATGAAAATTTCGGAGGACTTTTCAGCACGTCTTCCATCCATTAAGAGACTCGACGAAAATTTCAATTACATATTGTCGTACTTGAATTAACACTTCTCGTCGACCAGACGTTATTTCTCGATTGTGAATTGTATACGAAAGTAAATGATTTGTCCTTATGTTTTTGGAACGTGATTTCTTTTTCTGAATGTTTCTTTCTATCAACAGTCTACTTGTAACGTTTCATCTTGCTGCGAACTGAGTAGAAACTAGTTATGACAGAGTTTTGGATAACGCTGTATCGAAGGAAGACAGTTTTCTTGCCTGGTCGTGCTGCACTAAATTTGAGGTAAGTACAGGAGAATGAAATACACTTTCCTTGAGAGTTTGTTTTATATTTTTACGTGAAAGTGACAGTTCAGTACACCGCACAAGCTCTGGACAATTAGATGATCTTACGTGACACTTACTGAAAATCACATCATATACTGACCGAATCACTTTACACAAGGGAAAACAATAGAAGTCTTAGAGGCTTTTCTTTCGTGGCTAAGAGTAGGTCGTACATTTGTTTACGTAACTGATCTGCACGAATGACCAGCTATGCTGTCACTCGTCGTACCCTGCCGATTGAGTTCCTGATATACTGCTACATTGTGCAGGAACGGTAAAGCAAACTTCTTCATAACAGCCATTAATTTTAATATTTGTCGTCGTTTTTGCGATGGTACAGTATAAAGAAACATTTCAGTCACTCCGATGAGAATATTGCCCTCGCGTCCACGTCACGCGCTAAAAAGGCACTCCTTACATTACACAAGATTAGTAAGTTGGACCGACGCTTAAGGAACCGCCGCCGGCTGGAAGGCCTACAGCCTGGGAACGATGTCGCGGAGCGAAGACCAGTGGGGCCACTTCTGAATGTTGGCGAAGAACGCGTCGCCTGGACACTCCGTGGCCCTGACCTGCCGGTGGCCGAGCAGCTTGTAGTCGGCGGCGATCTGCCCGCGGGCGACGCCGCACCGGATCAGCTGCTGGCCCGCCTCCAGCATCGCCGGCGTCGGCAAGTTGCCTGCACACAACACGCACAAACATTGTCCGGAGGTTGCAGGTACAGGTCTGTGGGAGAGAGAGAGAGAGAGAGAGAGAGAGAGAGAGAGTTGCGGCACGTTGTGACATCGACACGGACACAATTGTAATAGCAGGCGACATAGTAAAACATACTACACTCAGGTGAGAAAGAAACTGGTATACACCTGCCTCATACCGTGTACAGCCCTCGCGAGCACGCAGAAGTGCCGCAACACGACGTGGCGTGGACTCGCCTAATGTGTGATACAGTGCTGGAGGGAATTGACATTACGAATCCTGCAGGGCTGCCCATAAATCCGCACGAGTACGCGGGGATGGAGATCTCTTCTGACAGTACGCTGCAAAGCATCCCCGGTATGCTCAATAATGTTCATGTCTGGGAAGTTTGGCAGCCAGCGGAACTGTTCCTGGAGTTACTCTGTAGCAATTCTGGTCGTGTGGGGTGTCGCATTGTCCTGCTGGAATTGTCCAACTCCGTCCGAATGCACAATGGACATGAATGGATGCAGGTGATCAGACAGGATGCTTACGTACGTGTCACCTGTCACAGTCGTATCTAGACGGATAAGGGGTCCCATATCACTACAACTTCACACGCTTCACGCCATTACAGAGGCCCCACCAGCTTGAAAGGTCCCCTGCTGACATGGAGGGTCCATGGATTCACGAGGTTGTCTTCATCCCCGTACACGTCCATCCGCTCTATACAATTTGAGACGAGACTCGTCCGACCAGGCAACATGTTTCCAGTCATCAACAGTCCGATGTCGGTGTTGAATGGCCCAGGTGAGGCGTAAAGCTTTGTGTCGTGCTGTCGTCAAGGGTACACCAGTGGCCCTTCGGCTCCGAGAGGCCATATCGATGATGTTTCGTTGAATGGCTCCCAAGCTGACACTTGTTGATGGCCCAGCACTTAAATTTGTAGCAGTTTGCGGAAGGGTTGCACTTCTGTCACGTTGAACGATTCTCTTCAGTCGTTGTTGGTCCCGTTCTTGCACGATATTTTTCCGGCCACAGCGATGTCGGAGATTTGATGTTTTACTGGCCTCCTGATATTCACGGTACACTCGTGAAATGATCGTACGGGAAAATCCCCACTTCATCGCTACCTTGGATATGCCATTTCCCTCCGCTCGTGCGCCGACTATAACGTCACGCTCAAACTCACTTAAATCTTGATAACCTGCCATTGTAGCGGTAGCAACTGATCTAACAACTGGGCCAGACTCTTGTCTTATAAGGGTGTTGCGGACCGCAGCGCCGTATTCTGACTGGTTATATATCTTTGTATTTGAAGGTGCATGCCTCTATCAGTTTCTTTGGCGCTTCTGTTTAATACTGTCAGCTTTGATCCTAATTGTATGGTGAAGCTGTTATCAACCAGAAGTTTGTTATGAACGGCACCTTGTTTGACTAGGCGCTGTACTGTTTTGGAGGTGATACGCTGTTGCCTCCTATCAACCTCTGAAGTGACTCAGTCAGCCGATTAAAGGGGGAAGAGCTTGGAATCCGAATCACCGTGCAATTTGGCATTTATAAATGATTTCCAAAGGTGACAGAAGCTTTAAGTGCCAGAAAAACTTCTAAGGCTGACTGGGGATTGAATCATAGACCATTGGATTTGTTGGCTTGATTTTTCTCACTTCCTGGCAGCCTAATAGCTATAAATACTACCATAACAAAAGGGTGAAGCAAATTATTCACCGCAGCACGTCACGTCACAGGTGACTAGCACCAGCAGAAGTCACGAAATTGGGACCATTTTAATTCCACTCTTAACAATGAATGAGAATAAACTAATCAATTACTTGTTTATTATTCTGCGTGTCTTATTCAGCGTGATTGTTTAGGAATACTTTCTATCCGTTTTAGGCTTGTGGCCTATACAATGTGCGTTCCATTCTGTGCATGAGACTTTTCTCATCATCTCCTGCGTGTGTCCAAGCCAGGGTGCTATTCTTGAAGCAGTAACGTTAACTATGATACTATGATACAATGATACGATAATGTGAGTAGCGGGAACTCTCTTATTTTCGTGTTTTCGCTTATTGTGTGTTGTGTTTCTGGGGCACAGGTAACGAGTGTGGGAAACCGGCTGTAATCAAATTCAGAATTGTATAAGACCAGTGGTCATTTATCGGCACGTTGATTCAAGGCGGGTCTGCCTCTCCACCTGGCCTGGCTTGCCAATGCAATTTTGCACGTTTGCTTTTTTCACTGTTGTTCATGTTAAGGCACTTACAAAATTGTCAACCAACAGTCAAAAGTCGGCCGTTGTGACCGAGCGGTTCTAGGCACTTCAGTCCGCAACCACACGGCTGCTACGGTCGCAGGTTCGAATCCTGCCTCGGGCATGGATGTGTGTGCTGCCCTTAGGTTAGTTAGGTTTAAGTAGTTCTAAGTTTAGGAGCCATTTGAACAATTTTTTAAAGTAAATCCTTCGCTATGCACAATTTCTCTCAGCAACAAGACAGTTTCATTTACGTAACATAGTAGTTTTTGAAACAGGTTAGCCTTAAGGACGAATCCAGAAAGCAAAACATAAGACGCAGTCTTCTTGGAAAAATAACGTATTTAATGAATTTTGAATTATGTAATTTAATACATTTTCATAATGTAGACACATGTTCTGGTTGTCTCAGTTTGGTGCAGGGCTTTCGATTTGATGCCACGTCAGTGGCTTGCTGATGTTCCTCTGTTCAAGTACTCGTAGCTCCTCATATGACCTCATAAGGCTTTCGTGAATGCGCTCCACATCTTTCCCCCACAGAATAATGTGAACTGCTCACTGGGAATCGAAACAGGGTCCAACCACTAGACGATACAAGCAGCCTTTTTATTAGGAAAACGTAGCCTTGCCGAAACATGATACTGAAGAAACTAATGCATTTCATTTGGGATGTATTATTTCGATGAGTATCGTCTTTTGACAAGCTATGCATCATCGTAGGCAATTCACGTATTCGTGGAACGTAACTATTTTGGAACGGAGACAGGAAGTAGTATTTGTAACTCATAATTTATATATTAGTCACTTATCGGGTAACGCAGTGTTCTATCTTATTGTTTTGCATGACTAAATTCGCTTACTTTGAGCTATTGAATTGCGTTAGGGGCATTGCGCACTTGTATGTAAATAGATCTAAACGTTATTTTCTTTTTAATTTTCTTCAGAAAACTTCGGAAAGGTGGAACAATCTATTTATAAGATAGTGATAAACCGTTATGTACAAGTATCGGATCGATTAGCTTTCGTATGTAACGCCACTTTAAAAGTGGTATTCTGTAGCAGCAGTGCTTCAAAATGTAGATCGTATTAAATTAAAAGTTAGACGGTACTTTCATTCATTTATTTATTTACTTTCTTTTCAGTGCCGTGTTCGCAGGGACGCTTGCTCGGTGCCTGAAGGTAAGTGCAAAAGTAAGGAGGGGGAAAAACAATAATTTGACGTGGACAGTGATATCTAGTGGGGGATGGATGTACTTGCTTTTCAACCTTTTTCTCTGCTATCATTCAAGCGGCTCATCTCAAAGATTAACCTGCACTGAAAACGAATGTCCTGCAACAAGTGTGTGGGATACTCACTCGTGTAGTCGCCGATGAAGCTGATCCCGATGCTGCGGCTGTTGTAGTTGGGCGCGTGGGCACCGACTATTCCCCAGCCGCGTCCTTCGTACACTTTGCCGTCGCCGCCAACCACAAAACTGCAAAGCAGAAAAAAAATTGCATTGTGCTACCTATTTTTGGTTTCAGCTTGCGCTGAGTTGGTCTGAAAGTGTTCAGTTGCGGACAGTTAATCGCTCATCCACTCAAACGTTACTCTGAATTTTTACTATGCACGTTTTCTGGGAACTGAGTACTCTTTGTCGAGACCGCCGTAACAGCTCATCTACCCTTTAGTGGAACATCCACAATTTTTGTCGCCCACCCCGGGACTCCGAGCAAGGCAACTAAGTGCTGAGAGACTGAGCTCGCATTCGGTAGGTTGGTGGTTTGAAAACCTGTCCGGCCATCCAGATTTACATCTTCTGTTTTTCTTAAATCAGTTAAAGCAAATGCCAGGATGGTTCCTTTGAATAGGAAATGGATGATTTCCTTTTCTATCCTTCCCCCAACACGCTTCATGTCAAACTACCTAGTTGTCGGTAGAATGTTAAACCCTAATCTTTCTTTCTTCTTCAATCCCGCGTCCGGCCATCCTGATTTAGGTTTTCCGTGATTTTCCTAAATCGATCCAAGCAAATGCTGGGATGGTACCTTTGAAAGGGCACGGCCGACTTCCTTCCCCATCCTTCCCTCATCCGATGAGACCGATGACCTCGCTGTTTGGTCTCTTCCCTCCAAACAAACAACAACATCAATCTTTCTTTCTTCATTTACACTGCCCGCTAC
Organism: Schistocerca piceifrons; assembly: GCF_021461385.2. Lineage (NCBI taxonomy): Eukaryota > Metazoa > Arthropoda > Insecta > Orthoptera > Acrididae > Schistocerca > Schistocerca piceifrons. The sequence goes on from NC_060145.1 coordinate 19,498,801, forward strand.
ACGTACCTCCTATATCATATTAATTATTCTTTGTTTCCTGAGAATTTGTCCTATGAATTTATTCCTTATATTGTGCCATAAAAATATTTTCTCCTCGATTCAGTTCATTTCGGTTCAGCTCTCTAGTTGTCCGATGTACTCCTTCAATCCTCAACTTTGTCCTGTCCACACCCCCCACCCCCCCACGCCATCTCCCCGCCGCCGCCCTGCACCGAACCCAGGGTTATTGTGCGGTTCGGCCCCCAGTGCCCCCCCCCCCCCCACCCTCATACCAGGCGATTGTAACCTCATATGTTTGCGTGGTAGGGTAATGATGGTGTACGCGTACGTGGAATTGGTGTTTGCGCAGCAATCGCCGACATAGTGTAACTGAGGCGGAATAAGGGGAACCAGCCCGCATTCGCCGAGGCAGATGGAAAACCGGCGTAAAAACCATCCACAGGGTGGCAGGCACACCGGACCTCGACACTGATCCTCCGGGCGGATTCGTGCCGGGGTCCGGCACCCCTTCACGCTCGCGAAGCAGCGGGTTAAACCGCGCGGCTAGCCGGGCGGGCTATTGTGTAGTTACTAGGGGGAATAATCACTGGCAGGAGGAAGCGCAAAACCACTGTACACCAGGCAGATAACAAAAAAAATTCTGAAACTGACAACATACTCTAAACTGAAGACTTTTGCGGAAAATAGGGAAAAATAGAAAACGAGATTTGGCGACCAATCTACACGTTGAGAACGAAGGTAGCAGTTAGCATTTCTGTTAACTTTAACTGTAGTTCAGACTTCATATTCAGACGCAGATGTCAACTGCACCGTTATTGGATGGCCCAGGTGGTCTGGTAGCTGGGGTAAGTGAGACCGTGCCAGCTCAGCGGCACAGTGCTGGTGGCTGGTAACACACTTTCGTGTTCAGATAGCGCGTGCGACTGAATGGTTCACTTCTTGCTGCCGCCCCCCACTGCTGCTGGATTTTTGAGGTGATTCCAGGGTGTGGTTCTTTGTACTGGCATATGTCTAATTAAACAAACAGCCTTCGGGGAAAGAATGGTCTTGATTTATACACGCATAAAGGAACACTGTAAGTTTTGTGTATTTACACAGAAATATGTTATCGGCATCTACATCCTGGAAACCACTGTGAAGTGCATAATAGAGGGCGCTTATTTTATCACATATTAAGTTTAATTTCCCTTCGGTGTGCGTAAGGAGCGCCGGAAGAATGACTGCCTAAACGCCCCTGTGCGTGCTGTAATTAGCCTAATCTTGCGCTCGGGGCGTATAAGCGAGCGACACGTAGTGGAGCTGTAGTACTTTCCTAGATTCCTCACTTAAAGCTGCTGCTTGGAAGTCTGTAAGCACTCTTTCGCAGGATAATTAGCGTCCGTCTTCATACATCAGACAATTCAGTTGCTTCAGCATCTCTGTGACACTCTACCGTTCGTCAAACAAACTGTGACCATTCGTGCTGCCATTCTCTGTATATGTTCCATATCTCGTGTTAGTGATATTTGATACGGGTTCCACATACCTCAGAAATATTTTATTGCGGGTCACGGATGTTTTGTAAGTAATCTCCTTTGTAGACTGCATTTCCCTAGTGCACTACCAATGAAGGAAGTGTTTCAACTACTGCAACTACAACTGAGCCGGTGTGATCATTCCAGTTAATATTCCCACAAATTGTTACAGTATTACGCATTTGTCGACCGATTCCATTTGTGACTTGTTGATATTGTAGCCAGAGGATATTAAATTTTTGTAATTTTGTGAAGTGCACAGCGTTGTATTTCCGTACATTTAAAGCAAGCTGCTAATCCTTGCACAACTTTGAAATCTTGTCAAGATCTCACTGAACATGTGCGCAATTTTTCGTTATACATCCTGAATCATCTGCGGAAAGTCCATGAGATTACGTTTAATACTGTTCGGAGGTTGCTTACACGTATATTACTCAAACGCCAGTGCCTGGTACCAGTTGCAGCGTACGGACAGGATAAGTATTTCTCGTAGTGACCGAATTTAAAAATGTAACATGCTTTCATAATCAGTTCATTAAGACATATATCTTATATTAAAACTTTAATACAATAAGACAAATGTTGCAGTTACGAACTGTGTGTTTGGCTTGAGACAACGTAATACACCGCGCACAGATACGCGGACTATAAAACAGTTCCTTGCATACACAACCCACGCCCACCCACCCACACAAAATGTTGAAAGGAAAAAAGTGTATCGCTTACTATATTTTCGCCGTTCATGCGTTAAAACGCCAGCATCACGCGTACGTTTTAAACTATTACTTATTTATTATTAATTCTATCAGTATCCACATATACTACTGAATGTACCTGCAAAATTATCATTCTGCGACACAGTTAACAAAATATGGCGTCATAAACATTGAGATGTGTGAAAAGTCCGCTGTCGCTTAAAACGCAACGCAAATTTCCCAGACTAATACTAGTCCACTTAGCGACTTCCAACAACCTTTAAGGATAATTTCAGACTTTTCCTCGCTTATAAACTTGAATACGTTTTATGCATGGAAGCTCGATGCTTTAAAGAATCTTTGGTTTACTGGTTGGTATACAATAGGAATAGAAATGGTCCCAACATGCATTCCTGGAGCTTGCCAGAATTTATTTCCACACCTGTGGAAGACTCTGCATCCAGGATACAATGACGCGCCGTGCCTACCGAGAAGTTCTCTGTCCATTGACAGGTAACGTTTTATCACGACCGGATGAGAGGACATACTCACTTGTAGCCGATGTCGTTCCACTTGTGCTGGAACTGGTGCATGTCCTGCATGGTACGCATGGCCTTCTTGCAGTCCTCGGTGGTGGCGCAGAAGCCCGGCTTGTACGTGTGGTGGATCACGACGAACGGCACCGGCGTCTTCATGGTCTCGCGGGCCGTCGGCGGCCGCGCCCCCCACTGCGCCCGGGTCACCATCTCAGGGCACCGGTCCGGGTCTGCAACGTTAGGCGGCTGGCGGAAGTGCTGCCTCCCGAAAGAGTACACTCTGCCAAACAGTGTTCTAGCGTGTTGAAGCCTTAACCTCCCACCGTGTACTTCCATCAAGTTTGGAATGGGTAAGTGGCTCAAATCGGGGAACTGGATGAAATAGTAGCAGTAAGCACCGTAACCAATCATCAGTTTATAGGTTGGTTTGATGGCGCACCCCAAGATCAAGTTGTAGGGATGATGGAGAAGTGTAAATGTATCAATTTCAGAAAAGGAACCCTCGTCCGGAAGCGAAGTCGAAATTTAAAAACAAAAATCGCTCTGATGTCTGTTACAGGGGATGTCTTTTACTGCAAGATCTTTGCTCTCCATATTTTGGAAGGAGGTGGTATGGACTAAAACAAGAAAACATAGTTCAATAAACATGGGGCTCCCAAATGTCTACCTTAAGAGGTATGAGCATTTGTTCAGGAGAAAAGGTGTGTTTCACAGTAGCTAAGATGAACATATCCTCATATCTCTTAAGGCATGCATTTTAGAGCAAGTAGTGTGTAAGTCGTGTAAGTCCAGGGACCGACGACTTCAGCAGTTCGGTCGCTTACATTCACACACATCTGAACATTTCTTGTTTTGATCCGTACTAACCTCCTCCCAAAACATGGAAAGCAAAGAGCTTGCAGTAGGAGAGATCCACGATTTTAGCATACAACTTTTGACTAGGTCGTTTCCGAACCAAATTGGTACATTTCCCCTTCTTCATCATCCCTCAATGTCTGTAACGTCATCACAGAATCACCCTGTACGTTTCCCGCCCGTCTTCCCCTACAGTGTTTCCCCTCAATTCCTCAGGTTTTAACACACATTTTGTCAGCCTGTTCCTTTACATAGTTTGCGTTTTCCGCATATATCTTTCCTCGCCGTTTGTTGCCAGAACTTCTCGACATTTGTGATCACGCCACTAAATTTGTAACATTCTTCTGTAACACCACATGTCAAACGCTTCGGTTTTCTGCTGTTCCGACTCTCTTTCCAGTCTATGAGTAACTACCTACAAACGCTCTGCTCTATACGTACATTCTGAAAAATTTGATTTTCAAATTGTGTCCAGGCTTTCATACTAGTAGACTTGGGAGAAATGCTCTTGTTGCCAGCGCTAGTCTGTTTCAGTTGTGCTTCTTGCTTCGTTTGTCATGTATCAATTTGTTTGTAAGATAAAAACATTCTTTCACTTCGTCTACTATAAGGTCCCTCAGTTCACATGTCGAGTTCATTGGTAAACGTGTTTCTGCCTCAATCAGACCGCTTGTACTACAACGAAATTCAGCTTATCTGTTGCAAAGTATGTCAGGAGAGGGGAAGAGTCCCTGCATAAGCTAATAGAAAAAAGAGTAGATTACTCCAGTTTTTTTAAAAAAAGAGCTTTAATGTAAATAATCCTTCACATTTTCTCTCTCTCTCTCTCTCTCTCTCTCTCTCTCTCTCTCTCTCTCTCTCTCTCTCTCGGTGGTCCATTGATCGTGACCGAGCTAAATATCTCACGAAATAAACGTCAAACGAAAAAACTACAAAGGACGAAACTTGTCTAGCTTGAAGGGGGAAACCAGAAGGCGCTATGGTTGGCCCCCTAGATGGCGCTGCCATAGGTCAAACGGATATCAACCGCGTTTTTAAAAAATAGGAACCCCCATTTTTTATTACATATTCGTGTAGTACATAAAGAAATATGAATGTTTTAGTTGGACCACTTTTTTCGCTTTGTGATAGATGGCGCTGTAATATTCACAAACACATGGTTCACAATTTTAGACAAACAGTTGGTAACAGGTAGGTTTTCTAAATTAAAATACAGAACGTAGGTACGTTTGAACATTTTATTTCGGTTGTTCCAATGTGATACACATACTTTTGTGAACTTATCATTTCTGAGAACGCATGCTCTTACAGCGTCATTACCTGTAAATACCACATTAATGCAATAAATGCTCAAAATGATGTCCGTCGACCTCAATGCATTTGGCAATACGTGTAACGACATTCCTCTCAACAGTGGGTAGTTCGCCTTCGGTAATGTTCGCACATGCATTGACAATGCGCTGACGCATGTTGTCAGGCGTTGTCGGTGGATCACGATAGCAAATATCCTTCAACCCTCCCCACAGAAAGAAATCCGGGGACGTCAGATCCGGTGAACGTGCGGGCCATGGTATGGCGCTTCGACGACCAATCCACCTGTCATGAAATACGCTATTCAATACCGCTTCAACTGCCACGCGAGGTATGTGCCGGACATTCATCATGTTGGAAGTACATCGCCATTCTGTCATGCAGTGAAACATCTTGTAGTAACATCGGTAGAACATTACGTAGGAAATCAGCATACAATGCACCATTTAGATTGCCGTCGACAAAATGGGGGCCAATTATCCTTCCTCACATAATGCCGCACCATACATTAACCCGCCAAGGTCGCTGATGTTCCACTTGTCGCAGCCATCGTGGATTTTCCGTTGCCCAATATTGCATATTATGCCGGTTTACGTTACCGCTGTTGGTGAATGACGCTTCGTCGCTAAATAGAACGCGTGCAAAAAATCTGTCATCGTCCCGTATTTCTCTTGTGCCCAGTGGCAGAACTGTACACGACGTTCAAAGTCGTCGCCATGCAATTCCTGGTGCATAGAAATATGGTACGGGTGCAACCGATGTTTATGTAGCATTCTCAACACCGTTTTTGAGATTCCCGATTCTCGCGCAATTTGTCTGCTACTGATGTGCAGATTAGCCGCGACAGCAGCTAAAATACCTACTTGGGCATCATCATTTATTGCAGGTCGTGGTTGACGTTTCACATGTGGCTGAACACTTTCTGTTCCCTTAAATAACGTAACTATCCGGCGAACGATACGGACACTTGGATGATGTCGTCCATGATACCGAGCAGCATACATAGCATTTTGATCACAATAGCCATACATCAACACGATATCGACCTTTTCCACAATTGCTAAACGGTCCATTTTAACACGGGTAATATATCACGAAGCAAATACCGTTCGCACTGGCGGAATGTTACGAGATACCACGTACTTGAAATATTTGGCCCGGTCACTATCAATGGACCACCCTGGATAGCTCCCAAGCTGAAAGAGATTTCGGTTAAATGCTGTTTTCATCTGAGAACAGACGACATACAAAATGCATTAATCCTCGCAGTTATAATACTCAGTCGAGATTTTATTGGAAGTGAGTAACTAAGCTGAAAAGGCTGGTCTCACCTCTGGCACTTGAATGAAACCTTGAATTCATCTCGCTTTCAGGGACTGAATGGGTTTCCGCCACGGCGGCCTTTGTAAACTAGGTCACTGCGTCGCCACCTGTTGAGTCGGTGGTCAGCTGGAAACAGAGCGACTGCCGAGGTGGTGTTTTTCTTTTCTGCACAGCTCTATTGGTTGCGTGTCGTCACGGCTGATCGCGTCAGCAATCCACGTCTCGACGAGGAGAGCAGTCACGGGGAATGACGGGCCGGAACAGCGGGAACGGCGGGCAGGTTCGCTGCTTGCCCAAGTGTACCCGTCGAGACTTGTTCGACGACTTCAGTCCTCGGGGCGACGTGGTTTCCTCCTCCAAGAAGGAATGTGATACATGACTGTTTCCAGTTATTAAAACGAAACGCAGTGGTCCATTTCACGTGGCCTATTATATGCAGGCAAGATTAATAAGAATTCCGCCTAAGCCTCCGTCTGCGGTTGTAAGAACAATGACGTGCATATCGCTCCATCTGTTTGTTCGCCCCCTGTGAATGTTATTTTCCGGAAGTGTGTGATTTCCTAAATCCTCCGATTGTTAACTCTCCTTCCGTTTCCTTCGTAATTAAGAGGAAAGATTTCGCATGGGCCGAGAATCTTTAATGCATATGCTAGCAGTTACAGAAATTTACAATTAAATTTTCGCGAAAATGTTCGTGAACAGCCACCCACACCCTGCCACAGTGGATTACATCCGATTTATTTTCCGTCAAGTGTCAGTGTCCCAGTAAGCTGTTTCAGGTATGATCCAATGATATGCTATGGCCAGGTTAGAGACTGTTTCGTATGTTAAACGTGATACTTTGGATTCACGCAATTAATCTAATTACGATTTCGTAATTGTGGTGAATACATTAAAAGACAGTACCGGTCCAGCCTTTCTATCGGTGTCTGATTTGAAATGGTTCTCATACAACATTTTATCCTCCTCGATAAAATGCGAACTTGCGCAAGTCTCAATGTTCATACTGCGCAACTTTTGAAGGAGAAAAAAAAAAAAGTGTCTCTGTTCGATCAGTGTCTGATTTGAAATGGTTATCATAGATTATACTATCCTCATCCATAAATGCGTATCTGCGCAGCAGTCTCTATGCTCATTCTTGTCAGTTATGCTTATGTTAATTCTACAGCGTTCCATCCTTTTTTTATTTTATTTAATTTTTTTTTTCAAAAGTCGCACTGATCGATCAGTGTCTGATTTGAAATGGTTCTCGCACAACATTTTATCCTCACCGATAAATGGATATTTGCGCAACAGTCTCAATGCTCATTCTTGTCAGTTATGCTTCTGTTAATTCTGCAGTGTAACATTTTTTTTCTCAAAAGTCGCACAGATTTTGAGCGTCCATTCCCTGGTTGATATATAAAAGCGTCTGTACTTGCAATTCAACACTGTCCATATCACTGAGAAGCTTAAATACATTGATTATTTCATAATCCTCAGTCGCAAAAACAGTAATTATGGAAGTGTAGTGAACCACTGCACTAGGGGGACTACAGAGGACGAAGACTGCCCCAACTCGCTCGCATGGCAAACGGGACCCCAGCGACGATTTCTCGGGCGTCTTCGCCAGTCGTTCTATCAAGAAAAAGAAACGGGATGACGAAAAAAAATTAAATTGGTGACGCATTTACAGCAACTAGTGTATCTGTAGATAATGTTGAAATTCCAAGGGTAGCGGAAATAATATACGAGGACCGAAAGATTGCCTGTAACTTGTACACAAGCCACACTGTTTCCCGTGTTGTTCATTCTGTACATTGGCCGCGCGGGGTAGCTGCGCGGTCTCGGGCGACTCGCCACGGTCCTTGCGGCTCCCCCGTCGGAGGTTCGAGTCCTCCCGCGGTCGTGGGCTTGTGTGTTGTACATAGCGTAAGTTAGTGTAAGTTAGATTATGTAGTGTATAGTCTTAGGGACCGATGACCTCAGCAGTTTGGTCCTATAAGACCTTACCACAAATTTCCAATTCTGTACACTGACAAGCAGGAAAAGAACCCGTAGAGAAAAAAGTAATTAAAGTTCAGGGAGAAGAAATAAGACTTCGAGTTTTAACTATTACACTTAAATCTGTCAGAGACGACAAAGGACTCGAAAGAGCAGTTAAACGGAATGGGTAGTGTCGTGAAAAGATGTTAAAAGATGAATAACTACAAAAGTAATACAATGTAGTCCTGTTAAATCAGGTGACGCTGAGATAGTTAAATTAGGAAATAGATTACCGAAGTAGCAGAAAAGTTTTACTCGTTGTATAACAAAATTAGTGAACATTTCCAGGTAAAGATGCATTAAGTGCAAACGCAAGCAACAAAAACGTGTCTGAAAAAGATGAACTGAAGGACTGTTTCTAGAATGACGTGTGGTTAGAAAGTGAAACTTGAACGATAAACAGTTCAAACAAGAAGAGAATAGAAGCTTTTGAAATATCACTCCACACGAGAATGCTGACGATTTGATGGGTAGATCGGATAACTAATGAGCTGGTACTGAATCGACTTGAGGAGAAAGTACATTTGTGGCACTACTTGACTAGATCAAGCGATTGATAGGACACAACCTGACACATCAAAGAATCTTCAATTTGTCAATGGGGGGAAGTGTGGGGAGAGCCTAAAAATTGTAATAGGTAGAACATGGCTTTACTTCAGTAAGCAAGCTTCAAATGGACGAAGGTTGCAGTTATGCTAAGATGAAGTGGGCTGCACAGGATAGACTACCGTTGAGAGCTGTATCAAACGATGTTTCGAACTGAAGAAAAACAACAACTACATCAGCAACAGCCATTATTAAGCATGGTATTTACTCACGGGCGATGTCGGTGAGTTGAAGCGCCGTTGCCAGAAGCAAAGACAACAGGGGCGACATGTCGAATGGCCGGTGGTGTCCGGTAGTGCGCGGGAGTCCAACGAGTACTGACCAACTTCCGCTGCGGAGGCCACGCTTAAAACAACCGCTGCGCCCGCCTGCTTCTGCCGCCGCTGCGCTCTCGTAGCTGGTATGACGTCATTTGCCCGTCCGCACAGCATTTTATCGTCCTATCATCCGGTATGTTAGCCGATAGCGCTGGACGGACGTACATTTTCCTGGATCTGTCTGTCTCTCCCCATGCTCTGCGATTCCATGCTTTCTTCGCTGTTATTTTTGAAGACTACAGGTACTTCATCGTAGGCTAATACATCACCTGTCTTACGAATTCGTTCGAGGGATAAATCTCTCCAAGTGCGCTTTGCTAAAAATCTCTATCTTCCAATACGTTGCTGTGTGACAGTTATTAATGAATGTGAGAAATACCAATTTGCACCGTAGTACGGATTCCACTTCACTATGTAGGTCCCATTATTGCTCCGTGGATCAATCAGTTCAAAAGCCAGATTGAGGTGAGTGCGTATCTCCTCCAGTAGAACCATGTGCAGCAAAGTACTCGAGTGCACAGGCAAGCACAATCGCAAATGTTTTGAGTGACTGGGCCATCATTAGAAGTTGTACGCTGAACAGCCTGATTTCACAGTAACATCACAAGTTTTGGCATGTATTGATGGCACACTGCGAAGCTACAAAGGAAAGATACCCGCAGTGTACACTAAACACCAGATGTGAGTTGAAAGATGCGACACTAGTATTGAACTGACATCAAAAGTAAAAATATAACCCTAACTCAGTAACTAGCATTAACTATAAGGGGCGATCACAGAGTTTCCGTTCCAAGGCTGCACAGTCCACAGTCGGTATATGCCAATCAGGTAAAATCGCCTTGAACACTGAGGCAGTTTTCCCACTGACGCACCAGGCTGAAGGTACTGGTTTTGCAAAATCCCGTGACCTGTTGCGCGAAGAAGCCCGGAATTCCCTGCTGCAAAGGCTCGTCCTCCAGCGAGGGATCGAGACTTTAGGGCGGGTCTGATTTACGACATTTGCGATATGGGGACTCGCGTTATTAGGGAGCAGCAACACCATTTTGTCGCAGATTTCCCAGACGTTTCAGCTTAATTGCGCGCCGTAATATCTCCATGGTTGCGCAACACCGTGATAGACACACCTGGTTCCTTGAAATCAATAACCAATAGGCATCCGTAAGAACAGGGTGAACATCACCTTTCCCTCAGATGCCTGGTTCTTAAACTTCTTGGGACGAGGGGACGATGGATGTCACCACTGCATCGTTTACGCTTTCAGACTCTCGTTCCTGTAAAGCACGAAGCTGGCAACCAGATCGACCGGCGTCTTATGTCGAATAGCAGTCAGCAGAGAACTTGGTGCACCATTCCACAATGGTGGTTTTCAACAGATACACTGCCCCATACGCATTCGTCTTCTTCCGATGGATATCTACAAGCTTGTCCTTCGGCAGCCAAGAAAAGAATTACGTTATCCTGTTCGGAAGCATTTAGTAATAACGTCGCCATAGTTTACGTTTCCACATTTACCAAGCGCTCGTCGAAAAGATACGAATGCCACACTAATCTCTTTGCCTACATGTAGGTGCTCTTATACCCGCATCAGAGTGGCGCTACGTTGCATATACGCTGCAGCAACGCCCTCTAACAGAAACTCTGTGATCGCCTCTTATATGTGAAAATATTTGACAGATATTACGAGTTTATGATTTCAACTTCAATACATTTGTCCTAAGCAGAGTGAAGCTGAATTTCCACAGCATATGCGAAATATACACTATGTGATCAAAAGTATCTGGACACCGCCGAAAACATACGTTTTTCATATTAGGTGCATTGTCCTGCCACCTACTGCCAGGTACTCTGTATCAGCGACTTCAGTAGTCATTAGACATCGTGAGAGAGCAGAACGAGGCGCTCCGCGGAACTCACGGACTTCGAACGTGGTCAGGTGATTGGGTGTCACTTGGGGCATGCCGGCCGATGTGGCCGAGGGTTCTAGGCGCTTCAATCCTTAACCGCGCTGCTGCTACGGTCGCAGGTTCGAATCCTGCCTCGGGCATGGATGTGTGTGTTAGTTAGGTTTAAGCAGTTCTAAGTTCTAGGGGACTGATGGACTCAGATGTTAAATCCCATAGTGCTTAGAGCCATTTGAACCATTTTTGAACTTGGGTCATATGTCTGTACGCGAGCTTTGCACACTCCTAAACATTCCTTGGTCCACTGTTTCCGATGTGTTTATGAAACGTGTGAAAGGACACGTACAGCACAAAAGCGTACAGGGCGACCTCGTCTGTTGACAGACAGACAGCCGACAGTTCAAGTGTTCAAATGTGTCTGAAATCTTGTGGGACTTAACTGCTAAGGTCATGAGTCCCTAAGCTTACACCTTATTTAACCTAAATTATGCTAAGGACAAACACCCACACACCCATGCCCGAGGGAGAACTCGAACCTCCGCCGGGATCAGCCGCACAGTCCATGAAGCAGCGCCCTAGACCGCTCGGCTAATCCCGCGCGGCGCCGACAGTTCAAGAGAGTCGCAATGTGTAATAGGCAGTCATCTATCCAGACCATTACAATGGAATTCCAAGAAAGTACTATGACAGTTAGGTGGGAGGTGAGAAAAGTTGGATTTCATGGTCGAGCGGATGCCCCACATCACGCCGGTAAAAAGCCAAAGGACGCCTCGATTGGTGTAAGGAGCGTCAACATTGGACGATTGAACAGTGTAAAAACGTTGTGTGGAGAGACGAATCGCGGCACACAATGTGGCGATCCGATGGCAGGGTGTGGGTATGGCGAATGCCCGGTGAACGTCCTTTGCCAGCATGTGTAGTGCCAACAGTAAAATTCAGAGGCGGTGGTGTTGTGGTGTGAACGTGTTTTTCATGACTGGGGCTTGCACCCCTTGTTGTTTTGCGTGCCATAATCACAGAACAGGCCTACATTGATGTTTTAAGCACCTTCTTGCTTTCCACTGTTGAAGGGCAATTCGGGGATTGCGATTCCATCTTTCAACACGATCGAGCAGCTGTTCATAATGCACGGCCTGTGGCGGAGTGGTTATTAAACAATAACATCCCTGTCATGGACTGGCCTGCACAGAGTCTTGACCTGAATCTTATAGAACACTTTGGGATTTTTCGGAACGCCGACTTCGTGCCAGGCCTCACCGACGGATATTGATACCTCTCCTTGAAGAATGGGCTGCCATTCCCCAAGAAACCTTCTAGCACCTGATTAAAGTATTCCTGCGAGAGTGGAAGCTGTCATGAAGGTCTAGTCTGGGCCAACACCATATTGAATTCCAGCATCACGTTATCAGTCAATCTCAGCCAGGTGTCCGGATACTTTTGATCACATAGCCCACGTACCTCCTTCCTGTTGCTTTTGAATATATTACATGCTTTACAGCCGAAATTATTGGTTTCTTCAAAAAATACGTGTGAAACACGAACTTAATAAAAATGTAACGTGCACTACCCGCATTTCAGTGCTACTCACAATTGAAGAATAAATAGATTAGTGCATCATTTATAATTTACGTCAGAATACGCTCTTAATATCTTTCGAATACATTTAACGAGTTTTCTCTTGCCACTGTGTTTTGCCTGCTGTAGTTCACAACACACCGATAATATTCTCATCTCTACATTTGTTTTATAATATACGCAATATACACTGATGAGCCAAAATACTTTAACCACCTGCCTAATAACTTGTTTGTCCGTCATTGGAACGAAATGCGAGTGTTATTCGAAAAGTAAGGAACGATCGGTCGCGGAGTGGAAACCACAGTGAAAATCCGATGAAGTTTTGCACAGATGTGTTGGGCAGTGTCTCTAGTACGTCCGTTACGTTGTTCTTTTTAGTTCTGAGCACACAGGGAGCACATAAAGGTACCTATAACAGTATTGTCTCCCTCAAAGTACGAGGGCCTGGTGAGGAATCTTGCCTGAAGCTATGCAGCCAACATTAAATAACTGTCGTGTGCTTTTTCTACAAGACAATTCTCAGCCGCATTCTGCAGGGGCAATGAATATGCTCCTACATCGTTTTCAATTGGAAATGATTGATTACCCACAATACAGCCCGTAATTGTCTCCCTCTGAGTTTCATCTCTGCTCACAAGAACCCTGGCTATAAGACAACATTTTGGCACAGACAACGATCTGTAGGCCAGCGTAGAGAATTGGCGAAAAGCGCTGGCGGCTGCCTTCTATAACGAGGGTATTGGAAAGTTTGTACAACGCTACGACAAACGTCTAAGTCGGATCGGCGACTATGGAGATAAGTAGCTGGAAGTTGTAGCTAACTGTTGCAAATACAACAGTTTTGATTTTCACTGTGGTTTCCATTTCGCGACCTATCGTTCCTTACTTTCCGAATAACCCTCGTACATCACTGATTCTGCGTATCAGACATCCGGCAGTTTGTTGGTAGCTTTGTGGAGGTATGTGGCATTAGATGCCTCCTACGCAGAGGTCGCGTAATTCACGTAAATAACGGGCCGCTGATTTGCGTACGCGGTGATAGCGCCCGACAGCGACCCAGATGGGTCGCCGCGACATCAGTGTGAGTTAACTATAATGCTCCTCAAAGCACTGTAGCACGGTTCTGCCTCCGAGACACAGACAGTTATACTGCTGAAAGATGTCATCGCCGTGGGCGACGGTCGAATCCTGATGGTCCTATACCCATTGCAATCGTAATCGACGATGTCGTTGGGTCAACATGTGAACATGTGGGGATGGTCTACTGCGGAGCTCTATGCTCAACAATTTGCGATGAACTGTCTGCTCCGCAACACTTGGGCGTGCACCAGCAGAGACGCCACAGATCACCATCCATCCTAATTTACAGAGCAGGCAAGCCTCCAAACGCCACATTGTGTGGAGAGTCCTGGACGTCCTCCTGTTTAGCACCTAGTTGTAGTTTCACTGTCCTTCTACCTCTTTCCGTAGACACTTAAGACAGCAAGTAGCACGTGAACATTCGACCAGCTTAGCCGTTTTCGAGGTACACATTCACAAGCTCTGCGTAATAATAATCTACCGTTTATCAAAGTCGCACGTCATTATGTTTCCGCATTTGCGGCCCATATCTTCGCTAGGGTGGTCCCCCTTCTGTGCCTGCTCCGCTTACTGAACTTTTGCTATCGCTTCACGTGCCCGTAACGCCATCAGGCGGCATCCAAAGTCGCGGTGGAAAGTGATCATAATGTTTTGGCTTATCGGTGTGTATCTTTGCTTTTTAGCGTCTACTTTACGACTGGAGTAATTGTCAATTTAATTGTTTTGCGTTTTATGCACTGAATACACTCAAAAGTAATTAATAGTTGCCGGCCGGGGTTGTAGGCGCTTCAGTCTGGAACCGCGCGACGCTACGGTCGCAGGTTCGAATCCTGCCTCGCGCATGGATGTGTGTGATGTCCTTAGGTTAGTTAGGTTTAAGCAGGTCTAAGTTCTAAGGGACTGATGACCTCAGATGTTAAGTCCCATAGTGCTCAGAGCCATTCGAACCACCCCTGCTTACCTTTTTGCACTTCCTGTCGATCTCATTTTTGAGACGTTTGTATTCCTTTACGCCTGCTTCATTTACTGCATTTTTATATGTTCTCCTTTCATCAATTAAATTCAATATCTTTTCTTTTACCCAAGGATATCTACTAGCCCTCGTCGTTTTACCTACTTCATCCTCTGCTGCCTTCACTATTTCACCTCTCAAGGCTACCCATTCTTCTTCTACTGTATCTCTTGCCCCTGTTCTTGTCAATCGTTCCATAATGCTCTCTCTCAAACCCTTAACAGCCTCTGGTTCTTTCTGTTTATCCAGGTCCTATCTCCTTAAATTCCTATCTTTTTGCAGCTTCTTCCGTTTTAGTCTACAGTTCATAACTAATAAATTTTGATTAGAATCCACGTCAGCCCCTGGAAATGTCTAACAATTAAAAGCCTGGTTCCTAAATTTCTGTCTTGCCGTTATATAATCTATCAGAAATCTTCCAGTGTCTCCAGGCCTCTTCCACGTATACAATTTTCTCTCACTATTCTTAAAACAAGTGTTAGATACGATTAAGTTATGCTCTGTACAAAATTCTCCCAGGCGGCTTCCTCTTTCATTACTTACGCCCCAATCCATATTCCCCTAGAACTACTTAAACCTAACTAACCCAAGGACTTCACACACATCCATGCCCGAGGCAGGATTCGAACCTGCGACCGTAGCAGTCGCGCGGTTACGGACTGAAGCGCCTAGAACCGCTTGGCCACCACGGCAGGCAAGCAGGGGTGGCTATAGGACAAATGTAAGGACGTACAAACATGTATCATTAGGGGTAAGATAGATATTGCCTACAGGAAAATTAAAGAGACCTTTGGAGAAAAGAGAACCAATTCTATGAATATCAATAGCTCAGATGGAAAACTAGTCCAAAGCAGAGAAACGAAAGCAGAAACGTGGAAGGGGTATATAGAGGGCTTATACGAGAGCAATGCACTAGAGGGCAATATTATGGCGATGGAAAATGACGTAGATGAAGATGAAATGTGAGATATAATACTGTGTGAAGAGTCAGTCACAGCACTGAAAGACCTAAGTCGAAATGAGCCCGGGAGTAGACAACATTCCATTAGAACTACTGACAGCCTTTGGAGAGCCAGCCCTGACAAAACTCTACCACTTGGTGAGCAAGATGTATGAGGCAGGGGAAATACGCTCAAACAAGATGAATATAACAATTCCAATTCCAAAGAAAGCAGGTGTTAACAGGTGTGAAAGTTACCGAACGATCAGCTTAATAGGTTACGGCTGCAAAACACTAACACGAATTCTTTAAAGACGAATAGAAAAACTGTTAGAAGCCGACCTCGGGGAAGATCAGTTTGGATTCCGTAGAAATGTTTGAACACGTGGGCAATACTGACCCTACGACTTACCTTAGAAGATAGGTTAAGGAAAGGCAAACCCAACTTTCTAGCATTTGTAGCCCTAGAGAAAGTTTTTGACGGTGTTGACTGTAATACTCTCTTTCAAATTCTGAAGGTAGCAGGGGTAAAATACAGGGAGCGGAAGTTTATTTACAATTTGTACAGAAAGCAGATGGAAGTTACAGAGTCGAGGGGCATGAAAGGAAAGCAGTGGTTGGGAGGGGAGTGAGACAGGGTTGTAGCCTATCCCCACTGTTATTCAATCTGTATATTGAGCAAAAAGTAAAGGAAACAAAAGAAAAATTTGGAGTGGGAATTAAAATGCCTGGAGAAGAAATAAAAACTTTCAGGTTTGCCGATGACATTGTAATTCTGTCAGAGACAGGAAAGGATCTGGAAGAGCAGCTGAAAGGAATGTACAATGTCTTGAAAGGAAGATGTAAGATGAACATCAACAAAAGCAAAAGCACAACGAGGATAGTGGAATGTAGTCGAATTAAATCGGGTGATGTTGAGGGAATTAGATTAGAAAAGGACACTTAAAGCAGTAAAATAGTTTTGCTATTTGGGGAGCAAAATAACTGATGATGGTCGAAGTAGAGAGGATATAAAATGTAGACTTGTTATGGCAAGGAAAGCGTTTCTGAAGAAGAGAAATTTGTTAACGCCGATTGTAGATTTGTCAGGAAGTCGTTTCTGAAAGTATTTGTATGGAGTGCATCAATGTATGGAAGTGAAACATGGATAATAACTAGTTAAGACAAGAAGAAAATGGAAGCTTTCGAAATGTGGTGCTACAGAAGAATGCTGAAGATTAGATGGGTAGATCATGTAACTAATGAGGAGGTATTGAATAGAATTGGAGAGAAGAGAAATTTGTGGCCCAGCTTGACTAGATGATCACCGGTTTATTATTGGGGGGAAGCGCGGAGGGTAAAAATCGTAGAGGGAGACCAAGAGATGAATACACTAAGCAGATTCAGAAGGATGTAGGTTGCAGTAGTTATTCGGAGATGAAGAGGCTTGCACAGGACAGAGTAGCATGGAGAGCTGCATCAAACCAGCCTCTGGATGAAGACCACAACAAACATGGCCCAAGACAAGAAGAAAAGTGTAGTAAATATGGACTCTAGTACAATAGACGGGTTTTATAATATCGAAGACGAGCAAGTGCTCATAACTCTTAAGGTATAAACTTTAGAGCCCATGTTTACTAGAAGCTTTTTCCTTGTTTTAGTCCTTGCTACCACCTCTGAAAGTCATGAACCCTACAATGTTAGCAATAGCAGTGCCGGAACATGTATACTACTGTCAGAGGTATCAGAAGAGTTTTCACTCGTCGGTTTCCGAACCAGGATCTCTTTCGTGAAATTGATACGTTTACCCTTGTCCATCAATCCAGAAAGTGTGTGACATCATCACGGAATAATTCTGTTTTAAGTCATTGCATAGTTTTCGATGGAGCACATGTAGAATGTAGGAAAAGTGAATTTTGCAACTGGCATGACAGAGGCTTTAGATGAGCATAGAAAAGTCGCTGATCGTTTCCTTTATCTTACAAAGGCACTGTGTATGCTACAACAGTCTCTGCAAAAGCTGAGAAAATGATAGAAACGATAAAGCAGCTGAGGTCGTTACTAATTAGTAGCGAGAGAAAGTATACTGGTATTACGGACTTACACGCACTGTAGTTTTGTACATAGCGTAAATTTAAATTTCGTCTTTCTTTCTGTTCCATGCAAAGTGACCCTAAGCCGAGTTCGCCATCGGAAAATGAGCGTAGATGACCGAAAGTCAGGTTTTCACTAATGAAAGAAATTTCATGAAATTATCACTGCTGGCGCTTCATTTTCTTGTCATACAGCAGTGTATCCCGTTCTTATAAGCTAGAAAGGTGTGTCCTCCGTGAAAGTTGCTGTAAAATCTACAGAACCAACCACAATGTGTCCGTGTGAAACACACACACACACACACACACACACACACACACACACACACACACATATATATTATGGTGGCCAGTGCCATATTTCAGGTTTAAAAATTATCTAGTGAGGCGGTGAAAGCAGATTTTATATTCAAAATTGAAGTTTTGTACTACGGTACGTGGAAACGTCAGTTTTCGGAAAAGCGCTGGAAATAGATGGCGCATACATCTACAATCTTTTAAATTGAGTTGAGGTATTAGCTGTTTTCCATTGTTTACCGATTAAAAGTTTTTTATATTGTTGCTCAAAGATGTACCAGGCGAATAATAATTCGTGGTATTAATGTACTACAGCCATCTGGTAAACGTTTTCGTCGAAACTAGTAATGAAAAGAGACTATAAAATAATCAAAACGTTTCATGAGTCGTGGCGGCTGTTTGCCAAGTTGTCGCACAGCCTCTGAGGCCGTAAGCGTACCACCAATCGCACGCGACCGCGCCCGCCGTGGCTACTCACTCGGGTGCACGGCGGCCGCGAGCAGGAACTGCACCACCAGCATTGCTGCCCGCCTGTCGCTCTGGACTTTCCTCCTGCTGGCCGCCCCTCGTGCCGACAGCTCAGACCGGCTCACCTTGCCCTGCCGCCTCTTTTTAAACTGTGAGCCGCCTGCGAGCGCCGGATTACTTAAACCGCCGCGCCGGACGAGCGTTGTTAACGTGTTGCTGCGCCGTTTGTGACGTCACTGTGCCCTGTGCCGGCAGCGGCACTTCCAGTGGTGGGGCGGCGAGGATCGGGGAAAGACGGTTTGGCCAAGCACAGCACAGGACAGCCCAGCTCTGCCGACCGACCAGGGGTTTCGCACGTGCGGCGGCCGCGGGGGAAACCACGTGCCAAGGCCGGCGGAGAGGTGACGGGACCGGAGAGGGGTCGCCGTCCACGGGGATTTTACGAGAGCCACTCGCGTAAGCAGCACGTGTCCACATTCATTTTAAAATAAATTTATCCAGTGTGGGGAGCTCAGGAAATTATGTAGGCCCATTAAAAACTGTCGAGAGATACCGCAACTAGCAGCAAACATTTAATTACCTTGTTACCGTTAACAATTTTCGCTATTCTTCCTCAGTTTCTGCTTCGCCGACTCTTGTATTGCAGCTAACAATGAATGCAATCCTATTCGGATTTTGTAACTGAACGTTTTGTTACTGTTTGCACTGTACGTGTTACACCTGATGCTATTAGACATCTGCAGTGCTATACAAAGAAATAAGCAACAGTTGAAAGATTTGTTGCAAAAAAAGCTATTTCCAGTTTTCCGACTTTTGGTAAACCGAAAAAGCTTTTAAAAAACAGAACTCTTAGATGTGTAAAATTTTTCTTTCTCTTTTTCCGTAATGGTTAAGCCAGTATTTACTCTTTCATGTTTCACGGCACGAGTCTCACATTTTTTATTTTGTTTGTGGACATTTGGCCAGCCGTCCTTCCACGTGTCTCATTGTTGGAACTACCACTTTCTTCGTCACAAAACAGGTATTATGTTTGCTGTTAGAAAAAAAAAATGGTTCAAATGGCTCTGAGCACTATGGGACTCAACTGCTGAGGTCATTAGTCCCCTAGAACTTAGAACTAGTTAAACCTAACTAACCTAAGAACATCACAAACATCCATGCCCGAGGCAGGATTCGAACCTGCGACCGTAGCGGTCTTGCGGTTCCAGACTGCAGCGCCTTTAACCGCACGGCCACTTCGGCCGGCTGCTGTTAGAAAGATTTCATAAAAAATGCCTGCGTCAGTCATTTTGTCTGATAACTTCAACTCAAATACAGCATTTATTGTACTAATACAAACTGGATTTCATTCTTCACATTCGCCCCTCTGCTAACGTCTGGCTAATCTGATTGCTCTATCTGCGTGTAGTCCATCTTGAGTTCGTCTTTCGCACGGTTTATTAAAACAATTTAGTACGCAACTTTTTGATGATTTGTGAGCTGACCAAAAAAATTGGTGCATATGCACAATCGTGACCTGTCACTAGGTGTAATAATTTATCGTCCCCACTTAACGCTTTGTGCCTCCAATTTCTAATTGAATTGAATTTCGTGTAAGTTCTCTAGGTTTCTAAACTTTCCGCCTTTCACGTACGGGAATGCGACTGCTGCTTTCACCATCTTCGCTAGAAGTAGTTTCTTTCACATCAGAAGTCTCAAACTAAGCACTAGCTCCAGAGCTTAATAATCTTTCCTTTTCCAAATCAATCATTATTCGTTCAGCAATGTACAGTGAGGAAACAACAACAATATGCTAAATAGAATCAAAAAATTATACACGACTGACAAGCACTCCGCTGCTGTATTAAGTTCCATTTAATTTAACTTTGACCGCAACAAAAAGGAGCTTCCTTTTTGATGCAACAAACTAACCAACCACTGTGATAAGAGGGGTTGGCAGATATCCGGTCCTGTGTGGCCAAATTATACAAGTTCGGACTGTCTGACTTTTTTGAGGCTTTTTACGATGAAGTAGATACCTCACAACTGAGGCCCGTTCCACGTTAATACCGTTATTTGCGAGTAATAAGCAGGATTAACGACAGGTACCATAAGGACATTCACAGAGTGATTCTGTGGTGACACAAACTTTCAGGAATGATGGAGAAGGATAACGTGTCAATTTGAGGGGAGGAAGCCGGCTACGGAAACGACCGAGTCGAAAGTTATAAGCGAAAAATCATTCTGCATTTTCATTGTACCTAACCGGCGCTGTAAAGGTTTGCTTCTTGAACGTAATTAAAAGCAAGTCTCATCGCATTGATGGGCGGCAGGCTTTTGTAATACACCGCTGTAAAATGTTATCATAAAACAAACTGCTAATTGAATTCGTCGGAATAAAAAACCCACGTTGACATAAAAGCGAAGCGACCGTTTCCTAATAACTGCGAATATTAAGGGGATGCCGCTTGTTAAGTCAATAATGTAAACTGAAGGCGGTAACCTATAATAATAATTATTTTTTTATTGTATTAAATAACTAGAAATGAAACCGATTGGTACGATACGGTGAAAACATTAACACTACAAAGTACGAATTTAATTAGCGGTTTCTTTTAAGATAATCTTTTGACTACCAGTGAGCCGACGTAGCTGCTAGAAAGAGCGCCCCATCGCTCCTAGCTAAAACATTCAGTAAATGGACAGTACTTATAACAACTTGGCGAAATTCTTTGTGCTTTAATTGGCAGCTCTGCAAGTCACGAAACGCAACAGCCAATGAGATACTTTTGTCTTGTGAAATTAAGATGAAAAAGTGTAACTTACACTGAATTTGAATTTCCAGACTTCATCAGTTGAACGAACAACGAAGTAGTCATAACGTGTAGACCATTAAACGTTAATTTGAGTTGTATTTGGCCTACTTTGCCTGTGCTAGGAATTACGTCGTCATGTCGTGCGTGTCAAAATTGTTAAGATGGATAAGTGTATCGTGAAATACAAAAGGACTTTGATAACCGTGATAGTGGTATCGAATCGACAGCGTGTAGCAGTAAAAGTGATCTATCTCCGGCAGCGTGTGACGATGAATTCTGTTACTATGGTAATTCCACAACAGATGATAGTGGTACTGAAAGTAAAAACATATACATGGATTCAGTATGACGAAAAACGACGGCAGAGTTTGTTTCTTGTGTAGGTCTGTGCGTGAAAACATGAGATTGTCTCTAAAAGCTGTCACTGCGAACAAACATTTCTGTAATGCGTTCGTTAAGTGCGACTTTAAGAATTGGTCCATTGCCCTAAAACGATTCAAATCTCATGCAAAAAGTAATTTGCATATGTATTCAGTTAGTACAAATAATTCTATGAAAGAAGGAGTAATTATTCTGTCATCAGTTAGTCATTCTAAAGCATAAGAAATGCAGGCCGCTACTGTTTCTTACTTCAGTATTATTGTTGGTTTGCCAAGGATTCACCTTGTCTGTTCATGGTGATGAGTCTTCTGATTTTGTCAAATCTTCTGAAATCACGTTCCGAGGATGTGCCCGTAATGAAACTCTGGCTTAATCAGACTAGTTAACAATTGGATGTCTCATGACATAATTAATATTATAACATTGATAAGCAAGTCTCTTCGGAGAATTTTGATTCAACAAATAAAAGAATATGATTTATATGCATAATGTTGGACGAGACATCCGATGTATCAGTTAGAGAGCAGATGTCTGTCTGTTTTCATTCTACTGACCAGAATTTTGCTTTTTATGAGTTGTTTCATGATTTTTATGAGCGCCTATTAACTGTGATAGATACCGTGTTTAAATCTGCGAAGGATGTATTATTAAGATATTCTATTTCTATGAACAATTGTAGGCAACCCTATGACGACGCAACAAACGTTGCCGGTTGTTTACAAGAATTACAGTCACGGATAAAAGAAACTAAGCCCGCGGCTATTTACATCAGTCGTAGCGTCCAATATTTCTACGGAATCCAAACTGATCTTCCCCGAGGTCGGCTTGTACCAGTTTTTCCATTCGCCTGTAAAGAATTCGCGTTAGTGTTTTGCAGCTGTGACTTATTGAACTGATAGTTCGGTAATTTTAACATCTGTCAACACGTGCTTTCTTTGGGATTGGAATTATTATATTCTTCTTGAAGTCTGACGGTATTTCGCCTGTCTCATACATCTTGCTCATCAGATTGTAATTCATGAGATATTCAAGAAAAGTGGGGATTTCTATTTTTTGACACAGTGGATCAAACAATAAGTAGCTTTAAAAGCAGGTTTCCGCCCGAAATTGCCACGCCTTCTCAAAATAGGCAAAGAAGATAGTAGTTACGTTACATCTTTCCAAAGTGACGACTTCGAGTATGCTAGACTGAGTTTTCATAGAGATATTTTGTTGGATGTGGTAAAATAACAATGTTACACTAGACAGCTTTTAAACCGTAGTGAAATACTTGAGTACGCAAGAGGATGACAAGTGTGTAGCTCTGAAGAACATAATACCAGAATATGTAAAATTATTGCGACTTCTTTTAACGATATCTGTATCCACGTGTACTGCAGAACGTTCGTTTCCTGCACTTAAAGACAGAAAACTTACACCAGAGCCGCCATGAACCAAGACCGGTTAAATCGTGTAGCATTGTTGAACATACATTCCGATCTCGCAAGGGAACTGAACCTTTAATCAACGAATTCATCAGCAAAACAACTGCCAGGGGTGGCACGTTCCAGTCTCACCCTGCTTAGATGAGTGGTCATCTATTTTACCAGTGTATGTGTACCTTGTTCGTCGCAGGTGATGAGGTGATGGTGGCGGCTAGTGAAGAGGATGATATTTGCTTTATGCTAAGAAAATTATTAGAATAATAAGATAAATGGGGATAGAAAGTAAACTTTCAAAAGATTGAATATCAATGCAGCGGAGAAAATGTAGGAAACATAATAGTAGATGGACAGCACGTCAAAGCATGTAAGACATTTAAATATTTTGACAGCATCAGATCGCAAGATAGGATAAGTAATTGAGGAATACAGCAACGAGTAGCACAGAGGAAAACAGCAAGCGAGAAGTTTAACCCCTGTTACGTTCTTCTAAGATAAGCTGGAAAGTAAAGAAGATGCTCTGTACAGCAACTTAACGGATACGACTGCTAGCAGTAGGGTTGCCGAGTGACCGGCCATGTATATGCGAGTCCGGCCTTCGTTAGGCTTTTCAGCGGTGAAGTAGATAACGTACAACTAAGGTCCGTTCCAAGCTAATGATACAAGCGCGAGGAAGAAGTATGAGGAGGACTAAGGTATATACCATAAGGATTTAAAGGTATATCAGTTACTGAAACTGGCAGAATATTGCTCTGCAATTCTAAGGCACAATGCCAATGCCGAAAGAACCGTCGAAAGGGTGTTCTCTTTCACAAACCCGCAGTCAACTAAGAAATTGCTAACCGACATGGTCACAGAGATAATGATGATGATGTGTAATTCAAAATTATCCTGTCAATAGTTCCGTGAAACGACTTCCAGGAAAAACGAATGGGTTCAAAGAAGAAATATTAATACTTAACTACAGGTTATTGTTATTTCTGTACAAGTGTAACTGAAGTAACCAGAGTTACTGCACAAGTGTTCTTTTCCGTTCTAATGCAGTAGGTAACTGTTTAATTTCTTTAATGAAGAACTTTTAATTATTTTGACATAAGATTATCTTAGGAAGAAAAGTAAGCACTTCATGTTACTTGCTCCCATAACTGTCAAATTATAATGTTCTTTGCTGATTATTTTTTAGTTTAAACACTTTTTTTTCATCTCTCAAAAATCTGTAACTGATTATTAGTAAACTATTGAGAATACCCAGCTGACTTCGAATCTCTTTGTAATAGGTAGCCGTGCTTTTAGGACAAAATATTACTACTGAAATAAACAACAGTTACGTTTACAATACTGGCGATGTTCTCGGTGTCATATCGCACGGTTACAACCTTTGTGTGCAAATACTGATGTAGTCAAGACCTCGCATTTTGAAGAAGGAAAGCAAAAAATAAGATTGAGACGCTGTTTTCTTACTTTAAATGCCATACCAATAATCAGAAGAGACTGAAAAAGAATGTGTAATGCCGACTTACATATGCTGTAGAATCAAGCGAGTATTCGTTTTGTGAACTGAAACGCCGTTTTCTTCCTGCAATGTATGTGTAATTGTGTGCCAGCCAGGCTTCGCCTTTTGCATTAAGCTATCTTCGGCGGATTTAATCTAGAATAATACAGTTTCGTTTTGTATGTGATACTTATATATTAGAAAACAGTTGACCCCATACTTTTTAAATGACTAAATCCTCACCTAACAATCATTCATTTGTGCGGCTAAAATCTGCATTCCCTTTTACATAACCATAGATTAAAGGTCGCAGTTATAAAACATCTACATATTTTCACGTCGCGCTCTTTTTGTTTTACAGTTTCAATAATCCGTTAGCTAAGTGCTGTGAAACACTACTATATATCTGGTAAGAACTGCTGATTTTCTTAAAACAACTGTAAGCGATTGCCCTTGCCACACTGACTGTTTACTAGTGTCTCATTACTTATCTGTGTATATGTGTGTTGCCCGCTTTTCCCTCTTGCAAGCTTAGTAAAAGTCTTTAAATGTTTATTCTGATTTATGTGCATATTTTCCGTAGAAGCTAGCTTGCGATTATGTTCTCTGAGATTTTGTGCAAATCAGGAGTGATTTGTCCCATATTTCCAGACTCTCATGCGTTCTTTGTATCACATCTCGCCCATTGTACCTGCTAGCTCCCGGTACTTAATGTAACATGTGATACATTTTAATGTCTTACTTGTTGGAATCTAAGAAACTGAACGATTCCCTTAATTCTTGGTGGTTATGGAAATCTTCATGAACGATGCCCATCTGTTATGGAATATTCAGTACCAGGTCTAATTCAATATAGATATAATTCAGGATCGCCATTAAATGATAGTCGTCGATATATATATTGTTGGTTTGCATAATAATTGACTGATCATTTGATTTAATTCAGAATAATCGAGTGAACTGAGCCAGAGGTGCAATTAGTGGCAGAATCTCAAGATTAATTAAAAGTATCTGCAGCCCCACGTGCTTCTCCTGGCTCGACAATAAATAATTTACATTTAACAAGCAGAGGACAAACCTCTGTCATCAAAGGATAGTACACATTCAAATTCTTGTATTTGTGCATGGGGGAGGCTAAAAGTAGACGACTCAAAGCTTAAACTTGTCATTAATCAGACAATCAATCGGTTCCCGAGTTGTGCACTCTATAAACTGAATCTTTAATAACAAAAATAAAGGAGTGCCCCCGTATACATTTGCGCAGGGGAAAATGCCATAGGATGTATCCTATAAAAAGGAAATCAGGATGTATGGGATTGATCATTGGCAGTAACGCCGAAATCCGGTTGAAATTGGACTGAACATCTGTTGTATTCAAACATTTGGAAAAATACGGCACATTTACACAAAACCATTATGGTTGCTGGTGCCTCCTTTAAGTAAGCACGCAAGTGCAACAATTAAGCAAACTCCTTGCCTCATGGGCTAGTAAACCATTAGTTACCTATTAACATAGGAATAATTTATGCTCAGAAATCATACGCGCAATTTGCATCCACGCCAGCACCACATGGAAAAAGGAAGAGCAGCTAGAACGATTACAACGTGCACCACGAACACACATAGTCGGCAAAGGCTTACGCATCAATGATTAAGCAGGAAATTCACAGCTCGAACTGAATGGGAATTGCGATTCGAAATGCAATTCAGATCGGAAATAGTGATTCAATAATGCACAGAAATACCGAGTCACTTAAAGCGGACAGAAAGAACCATGTGGCCGAACAAGTTCTGATGTAGAACAAACCACGAGCATTCCACAGTTCCGAAGTGTTAAACCTACAACAAATTGCAATGGCAAAATAATCACGACCTCAAGCATACTGTTGGCCACATCAAGTGGCATAACCATACAAGGCACCCGGACAGGGAAATAAAAAAAAAAACCGACGATACGAATAGTCATAAATGCACATAAATGTAGTTTAAACATTTAAACCCCACCAGTGAAGAAAAAGAGCTGAAAAGCGACGAGCTGAAGTCTCATTCGTTTTTCAAGCACGTGGCACAAGTTACACAAAGCCAGACCAAAATAAAATATTAACATTCCGAAAAATTGGTTAATCTGGAAAGTATTACCCACACAGTAAATTGCTGCGAAATAATTGCAAGACGAACAGTTTCCGAGAACTTACGACTTTCTAACCATCGACAAACTTGTGGGATAGAACAAACAAAGGAACACGTACTAAACGAATAGAAAATACAAAATAGAGATGAAACTAACGAAAACACGAATTCCAGCTGAGACCAAGCGTGGCTCGTAAACCACGCTCCCACATTCCTCAGTTTCGGCTGAACAAAGTTGTTGTTGTTGTTGTTGTTGTTGTTGTGGTCTTCAGTCCTGAGACTGGTTTGATGCAGCTCTCCATGCTACTCTATCCTGTGCAAGCTTCTTCATCTCCCAGTACCTACTGCAGTCTACATCCTTCTGAATCTGCTTAGTGTATTCATCTCTTGGCCTCCCTCTATGATTTTTACCCTCCACGCTGCCCTCCAATACTAAATTGGTGATCCCTCGATGTCTCAGAACATGTCCTAACAACCGATCCCTTCTTCTAGTCAAGTTGTGCCACAAACTTCTCTTCTCCCCAATCATATTCAATACCTCCTCATTAGTTATGTGATCTACCCATCTAATCTTCAGCATTCTTCTGTAACACCACATTTCGAAAGCTTCTATTCTCTTCTTGTCCATGTTTCACTTCCATACATGGCTACACTCCATACAAATACTTTCAGAAACGACTTCCTGACACTTAAATCAATACTCGATGTTAACAAATTTCTCTTCTTCAGAAACGCTTTCCTTGCCATTGCCAGTCTACATTTTATATCCTCTCTACTTCGACCATCATCAGTTATTTTGCTCCCCAAATAGCAAAACTCCTTTACTAATTTAAGTGTCTCATTTCCTAATCTAATACCCTCAGCATCACCCGACTTAATTCGACTACATTCCATTATCCTCGTTCTGCTTTTGTTGATGTTCATCTTATATCCTCCCTTCAAGACACTGTCCATTCCGTTCAGCTGCTCTTCCAAGTCCTTTACTGTCTCTGACAATTACAATGTCATCGGCGAACCTCAAAGTTTTTATTTCTTCTCCATGGATTTTAATACCTACTCCGAATTTTTCTTTTGTTTCCTTCACTGCTTGCTCAATATACAGATTGAATAGCATCTGGGAGAGACTGCAACCCTGTCTCACTCCCTTCCCAACCACTGCTTCCCTTTCATGCCCCTCGATTCTTATAACTGCTATCTGGCTTCTGTACAAATTGTAAATAGCCTTTCGCTCCCTGTATTTTATCCCTGCCACCTTCAGAATTTGAAAGATAGTATTCCAGTCAACATTGTCAAAAGCTTTCTCTAAGTCTACAAACGCTAGAAACGTAGGTTTCCCTTTCCTTAATCTAGCTTCTAAGATAAGTCGTAGGGTCAGTAGTGCCTCACGTGTTCCAACATTTCGACGGAATCCAAACTGATCTTCCCTGAGGTCGGCTTCTACCAGTTTTTCCATTCGTCTGTAGAGAATTCGCCTTAGTATTTTGCATCCGTGACTTATTAAACTGATTGTTCGATAATTTTCACATCTGTCAACACCTGCTTTATTTGGGATTGGAATTATTATATTCTTCTTGTAGTCTGAGGGTATTTCGCCTGTCTCATACATCTTGCTCACCAGATGGTAGAATTTTGTCAGGTCTGGCTCTCCCAAGGCCGTCAGTAGTTCTAATGGAATGTTGTCTACTCCCGGGGCCTTGTTTCGACACAGGTCTTTCAATGCTCTGTGAAACTCTTCACGCAGTATCGTATCTCCCATTTCATCTTCATCTTCATCCTCTGCCATTTCCATAATATTGTCCTCAAGTACATTGCCCTTGTATAGGCCCTCTATATACTCCCTCCACCTTTCTGCTTTCCCTTCTTTGCTTAGAACTGGGTTTCCATCTGAGCTCTTGATATTCGTACAAGTGGTTCTCTGTTCTCCAAAGGTCTCTTTAATTTTCCTGTAGGCATTGTCTATCTCACCCCTAGTGAGATAACCCTCTACATCTTTACATTTGTTCTCTACCCATCCCTGCTTAGCCATTTTGCACTTCCTATCAATCTTCTTTTTGAGACGTTTGTATTCCTTTTTGCCTGCTTCATTTACTGCATTTTTATATTTTCTCCTTTCATAAATTGAATTCAGTATTTGTTCTGTTACCCAAGGATTTCTACTAGCCCTCGTCTTTTTACCTACAGCGTCCTCTGCTGCCTTCACTATTTCATCTCTCAAAGCTACCCATTCTTCCTCTACAGTATTTCTTTCCCCTATTCCTGTCAATTGTTCCCGTATGCTCTCCCTGAAACTCTGTACAACCTCTGGTTCTTTCAGTTTATCCAGGTCCCATCTTCTTAAATTCCCACACTTTTGCAGTTTCTTCAGTTCATAACCAATAGAGTCCACATCTGCCCCTGGAAATGTCTTACAATTTAAACCTGGTACCTAAAACTCTGTCTTATCATTATGTAATCTATCTGAAACCTGTCAGTATCTCCAGGCTTCTTCCATGTATACAACCTTCTTTCATGATTCTTAAACCAAGTATTAGCTATGATTAAGTTATGCTCTGTGCAAAATTCTGCCAGGCGGCTTCCTCTTTTATTTTTCAGCCCCATCCATATTCACCTACTACGTTTCCTTCTCTCCCTTTTCCTACTACCGAATTCCAGTCACCCATGACTATTAAATTTTCGTCTCCCTTCACTATCTGAATAATTTCTTTTATTTCATCATACATTTCTTCAATTATTTCGTCATCTGCAGAGCTAGTTGACATGTAAACTTGTACTACTGTAGTAGGCGTGGGCTTCGTGTCTATCTTGGCCGCAATAATGCGTTCACTATGCTGTTTGTAGTAGCTTACCCGTACTCCTATTTTTTTTTATTCATTATTAAACCGACTCCTGCATTACCCCTATTTGATTTTGTATTTATAACCCTGTATTCATCTGATCAAAAGTCTTGTTCCTCCTGCCACCAAACTTCACTAATTCCCACTATATCTAACTTTAACCTATCCATTTCCCTTTTTAAATTTTCTAACCTACGTGCCCGATTAAGGGATCTGACATTCCACGCCCCGATCCGTAGAACGCCAGTTTTCTTTCTTCTGATAACGACGTCTTCTTGAGTAGTCCCCGCCTGGAGTCCGAAAAGGGGACTATTTTACCTCCGGAATATTTTACCCAAGAGGACGCCATCATCATTTAATCATAAAGTAAAGCTGCATGCCCCCGGGAAAAATTACGGCCGTAGTTTCCCCTTGCTTTCAGCCGTTCGCAGTACCAGACCAGCAAGGCCGTTTTGGTTAATGTTACAAGGCCAGATCAGTCAATCATCCAGACTGTTGCCCCTGCAACTACTGAAAAGGCTGCTGCCCCTCTTCAGGAACCACTGCGTTGTGGTTGCAACTACGGTACGGCTATCTGTATCGCTGAGGCACGCAAGCCTTCCTTTCCACCAACGGCAAGGTCCATGGTCCATTGGGGGGGGGGGGGGGGGGGCTGAACAAAGTAATTACCTATAAAATCGAACAATAACAAAAACACTACCAGTCCCTATACCGAATAAAATATTCCGCATAATTCTTACGATCTGAAGCTATGAAAGAAATGGATTGAGACTTCATCTAGACTGAAACTTACACGATCTCAGTCATTATATCTTCCACGAGCAACCTCACTCACCAAATTTCCAGAAACCAGAGAAAAGCGCACTAGCAAAATCTGTGTCCACGTAGGTAGCGGGAGTTGTCAGAACGAAACATTATCATTAAATATAGGAAGATCAACAAAAACTGTATAAAAGTAAAATGTTAAGATCTAAACGCTTTGTGCACCCTGCCAACTTGAGCACGATAGCGCTTCGACCAGAGGGGGCCAAACCTCCTTGCCTCACTCTTAGCCTACACAGCAGCTGGCTTAACTGCCACAGCAGCAGACCAGAAGTTTACCCACCACCAAACACACTGAAAACCCGATACCCACACACATCATTCACTCTGTCATTCAAAGAGTGGAGGAATGAGAAAGGAGGATAGGAGTACAACATTAAAACAAATCAAGTGTGAGGAAGGTAGAGGAAACACAGGTACTTCATAAATCGATATATATGCGTGTAAAACAGATAGATAACAAACATAATTTCAGAAAATGTGTGGTGTTGTGGCAAATAAGGACTAATTCATCAGCTGAATCTTCTTCCCAGCATGATTTATGATATTCACCGAGAACTAATAAGTGAGAAGACTCTAAAATTAGCGTTTTTGATCTAAACATCTACATCTACATCCATACTCCGCAAGCCATCTGACGGTGTGTGGCGGAGGGTACCCTGAGTACCTCTATCGGTTCTCCCCATCTATTCAAGTCTCGTATTGTTCGTGGAAAGAAGGATTGTCGGTATGCTTCTGTGTGGGCTCTAATCTCTCTGATTTTATCCTCATGGTCTCTTCGCGAGATATACGTAGGAGGGAGCAATATACTGCTTGACTCTTCGGTGAAGGTATGTTCTCGAAACTTCAACAAAAGCCCGTACTGAGCTGCTGAGCGTCTCTCCTGCAGAGTCTTCCACTGGAGTTCAAGTCAAATGCAGGGCTAAGTCATGTGATAGAGGACCTAAGGTCTTTATGTAAGGACTTTACAAATGAAGATCATGTAGTGATAGTGGGTGGGGCGGGAAACAGTTTGGACAGGGGTGGGGCGTATGACATAGGCGGTGACCTGGACAAGATAGCTTCCCTGACTCATGGCATCAACGTACACTTTGTTGAGCTGTTCCGGCGTCATGATCGACCACACCTTGATGGAGCTGTGAGGCGAATCAATGTGGGGTTAGGAATGGCTCTAAGGACAACCAACTTTGCTAAAGTTTCTCTGGTGCCCGTCGGACTATCAACAGATGGGGTTTCACTAGGCATGGCCTACACCGAAACAAGACTGGGAAGGGAAGATTAGTACAGCTGATTCATGAAAGTACAGGGGGTGGATCTCGCGCCACACTTGGTGAAATACCTGTTGTCAAAGGTAGGAAAAGTAGGTCTTTTTTAGGATAAATCCAGACAACAGGTTCCCCTGCCTAAAGAGTATTTCCAGTAGTTTAAAAACAGTTACTCACAAAACAGATTTTAACACTTCAAATATCACATATACCAGATGTCACAAAGAAAAACAAACCATTGGAAAGAGTAACACGGGGCATTTCACAGACTTAACAGTCCTCCATCAAAACATGCAATAAATAAAAAAATACAACTATTAGAAGTTGAGCTCCAATCTTTCAACTGCACAGTAGTTTGTACTATTGAGCACTGGTGTAGAGACACAGAAATCCAACATGTAGTATTATCACTGTATGAAAAGGCAAACTCTTAGTGCAGAACTACTTCAAGGGGTGGAGGATCATGCATTTATATCAGAAAAGGAACACAGTTCAAATCAAGACCTGACCTCAGTACAGTAAGTGAAGATAAACACTTTGAAATGTCAGCTATTGAATTAACAGGGCTTGATATCATCAAGAAATTAATCATTTTGTGTGTGTATAGATCTCCCAGTAGTAGTGTGGACACATTTTTCAATAAATTAACATAAGTTCTAGATAAAGTCTCAAGTACAAAGGTCAACATAAATCTTTTATTAAATAATAAAATTGCAGCCAAATAGCCATATACAGTTACTTTGCTTAACATTTACATTTTTGCACATTCATTTATCGATTTCACTCTTTTACTGCACAGTTCTGTGTGATATCGTTCACAGGCTTCGTTACACAGTTCACATACACAGGTTGTGGCTGGGTCGTGATAAATTTTCTTTTTGCAAATTAGATGATGAAAGCCGTGAATAGAAAATCTAGTTACGGCATGTCGCAGTTCGGAGTTTGGTGCTGTCCATGAGCGGTTCGTCATTGCTTCGGTGCCATAGAACTCCGGCCATACTTTTTCTCATTTGTCCTCTATGATCTTCAGTTGATTTCTGGAAGTCCTGGTGTGTGGCATCATATATCGAAGTTTGATCTTCAATTAGGAATGTCTCTCTCGCTAACAGGTACACTAGTCTAGATCTTGTTGTCTTTGAGAGACCTACTGCTGTTTTAAGATAAGTCGATTTTACCTTTTCTAGTGTTTCTAGATTTTTTTCTGTCAGGTGGTCCCATAGGCAAGGACTGGCAAGATTTTTGCCTTGAATAATTTCATGGCCGTTTCTAGATTGAGTAGGCGGATGTTTTTGATGTCCTGTATTGCTATTATTGCTTGGGCTGCACGTTCTGTGTTTTGTGAAGCACTTGGCTGTTCGTTGCAATGTCACCCCTAAGTATTTAAAGTCTGATGAGATTTTTATTTTTTGTCCTCTGATGTTGATTTCTGCATTCTTGGGGGTTTTGCCTCCTTTTCTGAAAATCACCATTTCTGTCTTTGTTATGTTAAGGTTTAGTTTGTGTTCACTGCACCATTTGTCTATTGTCTCAATGATTTTCTGCAGCTTCTGTATATCTGTTGAACCTACGGCTATGTCGTCAGCGTATGCATATATGTGTACATCATCTTCATTTTCTCCAATTCGCAGTACTTCTTCAGTGGCAAGAATGTAGAGTAAAGGGCTCATTGGGTCACCTGGTAAGACTCCGTTCGATTGCAAAATGAGGTTCGAAAAAGAGAGGTTGTCCGATATTGTGATTAAGTTGTATTAGAGGATTGACTTGATTATTCTTGCCCATATGCTATCTTCTCCCATTGTGTTTTCCAGTTATCGGACTATGAGATCTCTTTCCAGTAGGCTTTGGTGAAGTCTATGAACACTGTGTAGAACATTTGTTTCTTTTGTAGCGCTTCGTCGATGTTGCTTAGAAGAAGCCTGACTGCCGCAAGTGTTGATCTTCCAGATCTGAAGCCCATTTGTCGTTCTGGGAGATGACTGTCCACACAGGCTTTGATTTTTTGTATAATTATCTTTGAAAACGTCTTTAACTGAGTATTTTCCAGGCCTAAGCCTTTGTACTTGTTTGGGTCCGTCGGGTCTCCTCTACTTTTGTAGAGGACTTTTCTTGTCGAGTGTCTCCATTGGGTCGGAATTCTTCCAAGTTCCAGGCTTTTGTTGACTAATTTGATCCATATGTGCTGGAGGGCCTCTTTTGCATCTTTTATATGTTCATAATATATATTATCAGGTCCTGCTGCTTTCTTGTTCTTCAGTATTTTTATTACTTCTTTTACATCTTCTTCATTTATAGTTTCACATACATTGTCTTTTTCCTTAGTCTGTTTTCAAGGTCTCGTTCTCTAAAAAAGTTTCTATTTGTGTTATTTGTTCTTGCAGGTTTGTTAATTTTTCTTTATCTATTTTTCTTTGTGTGATTTGGGGGGCCTTCCTTGCTGGCGGTGACGTGACATTATCTGTGTGGGGACATTAACATCAACACTAATATCATAAATGAATCCAGCAGCATCTTCATAAACATCCTTCGAAGTTCTGGCATGACCCTATTGGTCAATAGTGCAACAAGGGTTGCTGCAAGCAGTAATTGATCATGCGGCCACAAATATGGACAGGGAAAAATGTGATGTAGCTGTAAAAGATCTCGGACTATCAGACCATCTCTGTCAAATAACAACAGTAACATCAGGCATCGAATCATTCCCTAAAGTACAAGCCTACAAACGACATCTATCAGAAATCAAAATAAATGATTTTCCAAAAGAACTAGCAAAACAAAGATGGGATTAAGTGTATAAGGAAACCAAAGTGAATACGAAATTCTCTAAATTCTCCACATTGTTTAAATTGAACTTTGAAAAGGCATTTCCAAAAGTATGCATGTCTGTATCAACATCTCACAAAAGCAGATTAAGAAGTCCTCCCAAACACTTGAACACGCCATTTCCATGAAAACAATTCACAACGATCCTGAATTCTTAACCTTATATCATAGATACAAAAAGATCTATAGGAAGGTGCTGATTGCTGCAAAAAAGTCATTTAATGACAAAATAATATATAATGCAGAGAATAAAAGCAAAGCAGTCTGGGATGTTATAAAAAAGAAAACTGGGAGAGGCAAACAAATGCAGAATATCTATGGGAGGGGGATAAGGTAATAAATGATCCACGACACTTACTAAACTATGTAAACGAGCATTTTTCAACTATTGTAGAGAAGTTACAGCAAAAATTCCCCAAAACAAATATAACACCTGTAAATAATGTTCCACTAAATAGAATGATGTTACTTCCACAGGGAATGAAGTCAATGTAACTGTTCAAAAACTAAAAAAAAAAATAAAAAGTCAGTAGGCTTAGATGAAGTACCAATGTGTGTACTGAAACAATGCATAGCGATTCTACAAGGCCCCTTGACAAATATAATAAATGAATCCTTCACATCAGGGACATTTCCAGAGCAGTTAAAACAGGCAAGAGTTGTACCTTTGCGTAAGAAAGGTAATTCAGAAGACATAGAAAACTACTGGCCCATTTCCCTGCTGTCAGCATTCTCAAAAATAGTAGAAGCAATTATGAAAGACAGATTAATGAATTACCTGAATAAATACAGTCTTTTAAGCGAATCACAGTTTGGTTTCCGAGGTGGCGCCGGCCGGAGTGGCCGAGCGGTTCTAGGCGCTTCAGTCTGGAATCGCGCGACCGCTACGATCGCAGGTTCGAATCCTGCCTGGGGTATGGATGTGTGTGATGTCTTTAGGTTAGTTAGGTTTAAGTAGTTCTAAGTTCTAGGGGACTGATGACCTCAGAAGTTAAAGTCCCATAGTGCTCAGAGCCATTTGAACCATTTTTTTCCGAGGTGGCAAAAATACGGAGTGAGCCATAGTAGAATTCACAAAAGTTGTACTTGATGCTCTTTATAAAGATGAGTGTGTCACAGGCATATTTCTGGATCTTTCTAAGGCGTTTGATACAGTCGACCACAAGATTCTATTAAATAAAATAGAAGCATTAGGAATAAGAGGGGTAGTTAATGACTGGTTTCGATCATACCTAGCAGATAGGGTACAAAGAGTAGAGATAACACATACTTCAAATAGATGTAAACATTTAGTAAAACACTTATCAGAACCAAAATACATTAATACTGGGGTTCCGCAAAGTAGCATATTAGGGCCAATACTGTTCCTGATATACACCAATGACTTTCCCAGTCGTGTTACTCATGGTGACAAATTTCTCTTCGCTGATGACAGCAATATTATAGTCACTGAGAAAACCAGGGAACTCCTTGCCGAGAAAGCAAATGAAACTCTCAAGGAAGTTTATGATTGGTCAATACGCGATAAAATGACACTGAACATAAAGAAAACTAATGCCATGAATTTCAGTTTGAAGAGGAAAAATGACAATGTTAATATAAATGTAGAGGGCACCTCTATGGACTGTGTAACATCAGCATCTTATGACCTTAGAATCCTATCATCAGTGTGTAACATGCAGTGTGTTTTAGTTTCATATTATTCATATGTACACTCAGTTTTTAGCTATGGCATTCTTTTTTGGGGAACAAACGCACAAAGT
Organism: Schistocerca piceifrons; assembly: GCF_021461385.2. NCBI lineage: Eukaryota > Metazoa > Arthropoda > Insecta > Orthoptera > Acrididae > Schistocerca > Schistocerca piceifrons. Next base: position 19,535,054 of record NC_060145.1, read on the forward strand.
ATGAAAACAATTTTCAAAATCCAGAAAAGAGCCATAAGAATAATAACCAAAAATACTAGCCCTGCTCATTGTAAAGATCTGTTCAAAGCACTGGGGATTTTAACTGTTCCATGTGGATACATTTGCAAGTCAGTTGTACACATGAAAAATAACATTGGTAATTACTGCACAAACAGCTCTGTCCATGACCATGCAACAAGAGACTCAACTTAAATTTACCAAGAAAAAATAAACATAAAACTCAAAACAGCATTTTCTACCAAGGAATAAAACTGTACAATAAATTACCAAAAGAGAGTAAAGAAATTGCAAAAATACACTTTTTAAAAAGGCAGCTAGAAAGTACCTGTTACGCAATAAATTTTATATTTTGAAGGATTACGTAGATAAAACAGAGTAGGGCTTAGATTTAAAAAGTTATACAAATAAATAATAATAATTATTATTATAAAACATCCAAAATTCCACATAACACCTACACTTTATGTTTTTTTTCCTTTCTAGAAATACTTACCCCCAAGCTTTGCATAGCACAATACTAACACCTCTTCCTCTTTCTGAGCTCAACATCTCACTCATTATGGAGGGATGCTGAACTCAGTTTTTCAGGAAGTTGCAGTACAGAAATTTCCCAGAGATCACGTGTGTGTGTGTGTGTGTGTGTGTGTGTGTGTGGTGGTGAATGAAGTGTTATGAAACAATGTGTGTATAGTGTGTGCAGTGACTGATAGTGAGATATGAGTGAACAGTGCGGCATTATATTATTTAATAAGTTATTTGTAAAAAAGTATTGTATACTGGGAGTAAATCTAATGATTGTCTCTAACTCGAAGTCTGTAAATATATGTGTTTACGAATTAGCTTATTTTAAATTGATCTAAATTTGTAAATACTTTGACATGTCCTATATCCGTGTGAAAAGAGATCTACGGATGAATAAAGCTGCTGCTGCTACTACTACTACTACTACTACTACTACTACTTGTTTATGATCAAGAATATTACGCCATCTTGCTGTTCGCGCGTGTCGGGAGAGGTGTACAGCATGTTGCGAGAAGGCTGTGAAAACTGTAGCGCGACTTCTGTTCGTTATTTATGTCTCTCTATGTGTTGTGGAAGTTGTTCTTTGGCGTGTGTGTACTTTCTGTTCTGTGTCCTTGGTAAGTTCTCTCAGTGCGGTGAAAGTGTGTTGTTGCAAAGTGTTGTGTTTTCGTTTATTACATTTTTCCCTTCGACTATAGCCTTTCGTATGTAGTAATTTTCTTCTACTGTTAGTTGTCAGTATAGACAGTTGCTGTTTTTCAGAATGTGTAGATCGTTTTCAATATTAGTGGGGTTACGATTTCTGTACATTAGATGTCCTGCGAAAGTTGAATGTGTGCTGTCACTCTTTAGAGCTCTCTCGTGCTCTGTGTACCTCGTTCGGAAGTTTCTGCTTGTTTTTCCTATGTATTGGGCCTCACAGGAGTGCTGCTCCAGTATTGGTGTTGCTGAGGAGCGCCTGCAGGGTGCCATCCACAAGGCGCAGTCATGGGCTCTAGCCCACGGCTTCCAGTTTTTAGCCACAAAGTCGTGTGTCATGCAGTTCTGTCGGCGTCGTACCGTTCATCCGGAGTCAGAACTTTACCTTCATGACGATCCACTCGCTGTAGTGGAGACCTATCGATTCTTAGGACTGGTTTTCGACGCCCGATTGACTTTGCTATCTCAATTTCGTCAGCTTAAGCGGAAGTGTTGGCAGCACCTCAATGCCCTCCGCTGCCTGAGCAACACGAACTGGGGTGCAGATCGCTCTACACTGCTGCAGCTCTACAGATCCCTTGTTGAATCCCACATTGACTATGGAAGTTTGGTTTATAGTTCGGCGGCGCCCTCAGCGTTGCGTTTACTCGACCCAGTGCACCACTGTGGCGTTCGCCTAGCGACGGGAGCTCTTAGAACGAGTCTGGTGACCAGCGTCTTGGTGGAGGCCAGAGTCTTTCCATTGAAGGTTGGACGTACACAGGCGCTCACCAGTTACGTTGCACACATTCATAGTTCTCCAGAGCATCCGAATTACCGTCTCGTTTTCCCGACCACTGCGGTTCATTTCCTGCATCGGCGGCCCAGGTCATGGCTTCTGATTACAGTTCGTACCCGATACACCCTGTGTGAACTAGAGTCCTTTCATTTACCATCTTCCCTCCGGGTCCATCTGCATACATCTGCATTGTGTATACCTGGGCCGAAGCTTCGCCTGGGCCTGCCACATGGTCCTAGGGACTCAGTTAACCCCGCAGTGCTCCGCTGTCACTTCCTCTCGATTCTTGACGTGTTATGGGGCTCTGAAGTGGTTTACACCAACGGCTCGATGGCTGATGGTCATGTTGGCTTCGCATAAGTCCACAGCGGCCATATTTAACGGCATTCCTTGCCTCATGGTTACAGTGTATTCACTTAAGAGCTGGTGGCGATATCTTGTGCACTTGAGCACATCCGTTCATGCTCTAGTGAGTCGTTTCTTCTCTGTACTGACTCCCTGAGCAGCTTACAAGCTATCGACCAGTGCTACCCTCGCCATCCTTTGGTAGCGACCATCCAGGAGTTCACTTATGCCCTGGAATGGTCCATTCGTTCAGTGGTGTTTGTCTGGACCCCAGGACTTGTCAAAATCCCAGGAAATTAACTAGCCGACAGGTTGGGCAAACAGGCCACATGGAAACCACTTCTGGAGATCGGTATGTCTGAAACTGACCTGTGTTCCCTATTACGCTGCAAAGTTTTTCGGCTTTGGGAGACGGAATGGCATAACAGTACGCTCAACAAACTGCATATCATTAAGGAGACAACGAATGAGTTGAAGTCTTCCATGTGGGCCTCTCGCAGGGACTCTGTGGGTCTCTGCCGGCTGTGCGTCGGCCATACATGGCTGACACGTGGTTACCTCCTCCATTGCAAGGACCCACCTTGGTGTCGATGTGGCTCCCCTATGACTGTCGTCCACATCTTGCTGGACTGCCCAATTTTAGTCGGTCTGCAGCGGACTTTTAACCTTCCCAGCACCCTACCTTCGGTATTTGGCGATAATGGCTCAGCAGCAGTTTTAGTTCTGCGTTTTATTCGTGGGGGAGGTTTTTATCATGCCATGTAAGGTTAGGTGTTCGGCCTTCTCTCCAGGGCCTCCACCCTCCCTCAATTTTAACTTTTATCACCATTCCTTTGCATTTGTTTGTCCTGGTGTTTTTCTTTGCCCTTCATGTGTCATCGTGCCTTGTCTTTTGGGGCGGACATTTTAGTGTGTTGCAGAGTGGCTGGCTCATCGTCTTTTATTCTTTTGATTAGCCAGCCCAGACCTTCAGCTATATGGATTTAATTCCTCCTCCTACTTTTACTTGTAGCGTCAGTTTTCCCCGTTTTTTGTTCCTTCCATTCGTTTTCTTTTTAGGTGTGGTTCCGGATTCCTTTCCCCCTCCTTTTACTTTCCCAAGCGTACTGCGGGTGTTGTTTTACCCTAAGCCTCGTTTGCTTCAGGAAAAAGGGACTGATGACCCTGTAGTTTCGTCCCATCATACCTGAAACCAACCAAGCAACCAACCAACCAGTGCTTGATTTCAGTTAGATATAAAAGAAACTGCAACTGTCGGCACCGCTTCGCATGGCTCGTACTGACAGAAACTCGGCGATTTTCCTTCCGCCACGTGACTCGCGTTGGCTACCAAACTAAACACGGCAGAGATATTGGTGGACGCGGTCTATACGCGTGTGTGGTCTAGTCTAAAGGTACAGGAGACGGGTCATCCACCTCTACGGCGGTGCTGGTGTTCAAAGTACTTAGCGTTTCTGGAGTCGGCAATTTGTGATCGTTAGTTGTCAAGCAAGTTATTCTTCCAGCACGGGAAGTCAACGTAAATTCGGATGTACGTACCCATGTACGACCGTGGATTTCTGACTAGTCATTTTCTGTTTTTCTAGGTGAGGATTTGCGCTTAGTGGGTGTGCGCGTGTTAGATAGACAGGGGTTTCGTGCCAGCTGGTGCAGCCCTTAGCTAGCTCCAGGAGTGTTTAACGAAAGGGACATCTCGGCGAGATCTGGCTGAAGCAAATAAATTACATTTCATTCCGTGGAAATTAAAACTTTTCACGTATTGACCGTGGAACTGTTAGCCTGTTCTGTTGTTGTGGAGATCTATGGCGGAATTCCCCAGGAACCAGCACGCGGCGACTTAGCCACTGTTGCGGTGTACGAGGGTGTGCTGAAAAGTAGTGCCTCTAAGTTTTTGAGTGATAATTCTAAAAGCTTTTACAATAAAACCAACGTGTTATTAACATTGTATCTTTTTTATGCCTCGTGTGTAAATATCGGCGGCCCTCTGCCGCTAGAAGGGTTTGTAAGGTTTCGGCGTGTAATGTAAATGTGTCGGTGCGTGATAACTCGAAGAGTTCTTTCACACGTGGAACATTCCGTCCTTCAGCATGACAATGCCAGACCACACACGAGGTCTGCGACATACGCAACAATCCGACGCCTTGGGTTCACTGCCATCGATCGTCCTCTATGTATTCCCGACTTGGCAAGATCGGATTTTCATGTGTTCCGAAAACTTAAAAGGACACCTTTGAGGACTTCACTTTCATAGTGATGAAGCCATGCACTGATAGAGAAAGATTGTGAGGTTCGACTATTGTCCTGGGATATGTACACCCCTAACAATTGACACCCTGCCTCCACTGTCTCCTGCTGGCTCCTACCAACTTCCGCAGATCATCATCACGGCAACAATGCAGGAAAAGGTTCAAAGTCAACAAGTAAAATCTCCACAAAAGACAACACCACAATTCAGTGAAGTTTCGGGATTGCAACGGATGACGTCGAGCTCTTGCCACCGTATTTCTCGGTTCGGGAAAGGACAATCTGGGGTTGCGGCGTGCTGTAATCGGCGGAACGCCTTGCCAGTGCGGCAAAGCCTACATTAGTCAGACAACACTCACCTTTCCCAGCTCAATAAGTCAGCCATTGCCGAGCACTGTATCTACACAGCTATTTCCGTGGATTATTCTGCCACGGAAATTCTTGGCCTCGGTTATTAACGAAACGGTGGAAATAAGTCTGGGGGAAGATCTTACTAATCGTGATGGCGGCTTTCAGCTGGATAAGGCGTAGGATCCAGTGATCTCTTTAATATCTTCAGAAAGAAAACATTTTTTGACCAATGTCACGTCTAACGACATTGAACTTTATTAATTTTGACACATACCGACAGAAAGCAGGCATGTAGTGTTAACCATTATGCATGAGACATGCGCACCACAGATAGAGCAGTATTCGAAGAGGGCACCAAACTCGACAGAGGTCGCTCATCATCGGCTGCCTTTGCGCATGCGTCTCCACGCCAGTTTTTGTTATACAGTTAGAGGTGTGAACTAGCAGTCTCCAGTGCAAAACACTCATCTGATGATGGCTGAATGATTGTGGGCCGAAATATCGTGCCAGGAAGTCGACGTCATCTGGTTGCAAACCCGAAACTTCATGGAATACTCTTTAAGTCGAGGAAATTTCAAGAATCACCACAGTTGAAGTTAACACAGAAACAAATGCAATATTCTGGCTTGAATTAAACCGTCATGTACGTCCGTTTAACGCAAAATACCACCCCACAGGTACCTGCTTTGCTCTACAGCCGTGCATAGGAAACCGAAAGCGTTTCAATTTGAAACCTAGGCCCACACTCGCGAACGCACTTCGTGATTGTCTCAGTTTTCTGTACTGAAAGAAATAATTTGCTTGATCGAGGGTGTTCACTTACTTCCGACTTCAGAGATCCCAAACAAAACCGCGACCTCCTCCATACGGGCACACGACTCTATTAACTTCTACGCTCGTGAGGACTGTTGCCCAATTTCTTGCTTCGCGAGCTCCAGAAAGCTCCCCGGAACTGTTTCAACACCCGTGCCCTTCAGCCGCTCAGACCCCGTAGCTGTATGCAGGGAGTTCCATGGTCATATCCCGCTAGCGCAAATGACGCTTTTCTCGGAGTTGCTGCTTCCAGCCAGAACTTGTTGAAATTTCTTTCCAAGAGGTGTTGGAAAACACCTAACGTCGTGCAAAGTGGCAAAGCAACCAATTACCCTACGACCACAAGTCATTTCTGAGGACTGGGGAGGCTGGAGACTGCTCCCTTCCCTCTGACACCAGAAGTCGGCTCTAGCGTACACAACAGCTGCGGGACTAGCAGACAGGCGCGGTGAAGGAATGGCATGTTGCACCCCCACTTTCTCCATTCTGTCGACTGTCCAAAACCAGTGTTATAGCCCAAGCTGAAACAAGTCTGTGCAAAATTCGAACTGAACATAAAAAAATTAAGCATCTTACTGCGTTTGAAGTCGAGGACTACAAAAGGTGGTGCGAGCTGTGCAAGAGCTTCGGCCAGATTTAAGACGGCTTACGAGTGAAATTGCTTGTAATCCAAAGATGTATTCGGATCAGACGCATAAAGTTTTGCGCTCTGCATACACTGAAGAGCCAATATGCTCAATAATGTTCATGTCTGGGGAGTTTCGTGGTCAGCGGAAGTGTTTAAACTCAGAAGAGTGTTCCTGGAGCCACTCTGTAGCAATTCTGGACGTGTGGGGTGTCACATTGCCCTGCTGGAATTGCCCAAGTCCACCGGAATGCACAGTGGGCATGAAAGCGTGCTGACGTGTGTGTTACCTGTCAGAGTCGTACCTAGACACGTACCTGGGGTTCCATACCACTCCAACTGCACACGCCCCACACCATCACAGAGCCTCCACCATCTTGAACAGTCCCCTGTTGACATGCAGGGTCCATGGATTCATGAGGCTGTCTCCATACCCGTACACGTCCATCCGTACAATTTGAAATGAGATTCGTTCGACCAGGCAACACGCTTCTAGTCATCAGTAGTCTAATGTTCGACTCCGAAACCCCATATTGATGATGTTTCGCTGAATGGTTCGCACGTTGACACTTGTTGATGGGCCAGCATTGAAAACTGCCACAGTTTGCGGGAGGGTTTGAGTGCTGTCACATTTAACGATTCTCTTCAGTCGCCGTTGGTCCCGTTCTTGCAGGATCTTTTTGTGGCCACAGCGATGTCGGAGATTTGATGTTATACCGGATTTCTGGCATTCACGGTACACTCGTGAAATGGCCGTCCGGGAATGTCCCGTCTTCATCGTTATCTCGGAGATGCTGTGTCCCATCACTCGTGCGCCGACTCTAACATCACGTTCAGTCTCACTTAAATATTGTCAACCTGCCATTGTAGCAGCAGTAACAGAGTTTACATCTGGGTCAGACACTTTTTGTCTTATATGAGCGTTGCCGTCCGCAGCGCCGTATTCTGCCTGTTTACATATATCTGTATTTGAATACGCATGCCTATACCAATTTCTTTGGCTCTTCAGTGTACATCGAAACTGTGTCAGTTACCATTTTATTCCTACATGAGATCAAATTTCGTGAAAAGTTAAATTCCACAAATTTTATAGGCTACCTTTTGTGGCTGCCATAATTTTTGAAATGTCTTTTTTAGTTCCCCTGAAAAGTTACTTGTCATCTGTTCTACCGAGGCACAGCATTTATTTGTGACCTTACTATAAGGGGGCAGTCAAATGTAAGCGAAACATGTGGGGAAAAGTAAGTAAAAAATGGTTCAAATGGCTCTGAGCACTATGCGACTTACCTTCTTAGCTCGTCAGTCCCCTAGAACTTAGAACTACTTAAACCTAACTAACCTAAGGACATCACACACATCCGTGCCCGAGGCAGGATTCGAACCTGCGACCGTAGCGGTCGCTCGACTCCAGACTGTAGCGCCTAGAACCGCACGGCCACTCCGGCCGGCAAAGTAAGTATAGTGTTTATTATTTTAAAAGTAATCGCCATAATTGTTAATACGTTTTTCTCACTGTGCGACAAGGCGGTTAATGCCGTCATGGAAAAATGTTTGCAGTTGCATACGAAAACATGGCAGTACACGGGCGTGCACCTCTTCATGTGAAGGAAATCGACAGCCACGAATGTCTTTCTCCAGGGCTGCAAAAATATGGAAATCACTTGGGGAGAGATCGGGACTGAAAGAAGGATGTGTAAAGGCTTCGCAGAGAAATTTTTGCAGTGTAGTCGAAATGACTTCGGCAACATGTGCGCTGTCCTACACGCTCCCGATCTCACCCCATGTGATTTCCGCATTTTTGCAGCCCTGACGAAAGGCTTTGGCTGTCTCGTCACTCTTTAATTTCTGCACGGTTTCCAGACTATACTGAACACACAGGCTGTTCATATGCTGCGAACAGCTGACAGTCGGCGCATTAAGAGCAACGCGCTGAGTTCAGTTTGTTGGCTAGTATTCAAACCAGTCGCGTGCCTGTAATGATATTCCAAAAGAACATGTCTTGCTTAGCATGCGACGGGCGAAAGTGCATCAGAGTTTCTCCTGAACTCAGAAAAATCGTCCTCAGTCTGACCTAAGCGACTTAGAGCCCAGTGGAACTCGAGAACAGGCTGAATTCTGAATGGCCTTCGGAGTAATCTTGTTGTTTTCTACATGAAAGTTACAACATATTTCGCCAGCAGCATTGAAACCGTGAGTGGCACACTGCGTAAGACAGAGATGCGTTAAGAGTGCGTTAATGTTGGGCCTGTGGCAAGCGTCAAGCCCGGCGAATAGAGCAGCGAGTAAAGCAGTGTTGACTGCTGGCCTTAAAATGGAAGCCAGTATAGTTATAAAGTTATAACGGAACTTTTTCCTTTTATGTCTTCCCGCAGTTTGTGAGAAACAATGCTACATGCGATCAACTATACTTTATTCTTGACCCCCACGCTGCGTATCTCCATTTACAAGATAAATTGAAACAAAAAAATACTGTACCTAATTAAATTTTTTTCAAGTATGTATTAGTTATTTGAAAGCGTAGAGTTTTCTTTTCCTTTTACAGTTGCAATTTTTGCAAAAATTGTGAGAGAGGTTAGTGAAGTTGCACAGAAAGATTGTCAGAAATGAAAACTGCAGACATTGAGGACTGCAGAAAAATTGCGGATGATTACCACAGTGTTTGAATTTTTCCTAATTGCTTATGAAATATGAAGCAAAAACACATTCGAATTATTTGTCCTTCCCATTCTGGCTCTGTGTTTAGAAACTTCAATTGTAAACATTATGTTCTGTTGTGTTACAGTGAGTGGTTGATACTAACTGTAAGTTTTTAGACAATGCTGGTCGTTACGGATAACGAAGCGATGGTGGAACAGGTATGTCTTCAGTTTTGTTTCTGAATTTTCGGACGAAAGGTTCAAAATTGCAGACGACAGTCGTTTGGCAGACTATGAGAAACTAAAACTCTAAAATGCTCCTTTGTATAATGTTTTTAAATGGGGAATATTAGCCACAGAAATATAACATTTAATAATTTACAGGACGTAGTGAACATATCTGACAGTGGAAACAAATACACTAACAATAAGCGTGTCAATTAATAAGCAGCCACTGGAAGTCTTCAGGATTTATCTTTGTTGGAAACCAATCATACCTACAACGATTATTACTGCGAACACAAACTTTTCCCACAGACTCGCTGTTTTCAGTTTTATCTTGACTTCATTCCAATATGAACCAAATTGTAGTAGTTTTTGTCTTTCTGGTCCATCACTATAGGCCTTGCAAGTAGTTGGGCCAATAAAATTTCCGACATCTATGTTCGATACAAGCAGGTTTATCGGCACTCATTCTGCTGCTCAGTTACTAATGGTGGCTCAGAACGCTGCTCGTATATAAACAGCGCTGTGAGAGTACTGTGTACACGTTCGCATACCTCTTGTCGCTTGTCGCAACTCTGACATGAACGCACGCCTAGTCGCGTGGTGCCCGGCCTGCGCTCGCTGAACAGCTGTTTACCTGCCCCCATGCTGTGCTGCCGCGCTGCTCGGTGTGACGTGGCGAATCTCTTGCCGGCGGGCCGCGCCTGCGCTGGTTGACGCCCTGGACCCGGCTCCCTACTTGTAGCGGACCCCCACTCCGTGGTCGCCGCGGTTTGCTGCTGCCTATCTTATCTCCGTCCTCCATAACCAGGCGGCGAGAAATTGTGCTGGCGCCGACCGGAACCCGACTGTGTGTGTGTCACGATTGGGGGCTTCCTGCGGTAGCCGGAATCGAAGTCACTTATCGTAGGACGTTTGACCAACTATTCGCCCATCCAGTTGGGACACAAAGTAAAGCCCCTTACACCAGCGAGAATGTGTGCTCACAAGTGGTACAACGTATTCTTTCTGGGAACAGGGGGACAGTTATTAAGCTTTATATGCGTTATGGGATCGTACGTGGTGACGTAGAAAATATACGTTGTTTGTTTCCGCGCTTAAATGGTTTCTAATTTGATGTGATGCAGCATGGCAGTCACCAATCGTAAGGAGATATAGTCTTCTTTTTTTTGTTTTCTTTCGCAAAATTTGTCAAATTGCAACGCAGCTGTATGTTCCATGTAAATGGTAAATCTTGGTCGAAATGTGATTCACTACTTACATTCCAGATGCCCGATCATAATTATCATGTATCCATGTCCACGCTACAGTTACGTGTCTGCCAAGAACAATTTCTCGGTACTTCGCCCACGCTATATTCCAACTCGTTCTTGGCCGTAATTTACTCCATTTTCTTGTCAATCAGATAAACGTCTTTCTTAGATTGTCACGGTTACACAAAATTCTCTCTCTTCATCTTGTAGTTAACTGATCACACTTAATTTGCGATCACTATAGAAGTCTACAACTGGCGTTTGTGATCACTTGAATTGTTCGTCGCAGGTAGTTCCGCGAAAGGTAGATGCCAACACTTCCGCTTCCGCTTAGGATTTGGCGACCAACTGAGCTTGAATTGGCTCGCGCTCGTTGGGGCACCCAACGCTCGAACGAGCCAGCCGTCTTAATTAGCCGACCGCCGACCAGCCGCTCGCTGCAGGGTCGCAGAAAATGTGAAAGTGGAGCTAGAGCACAAAGAATATCTCTTGAGTGTGGAAAACTGTGCTCGTACCAGTGTTTAGAAACGACTTCACGCTCGTAATTAGGTGTTCATAACCAGTTCATCAGCAGTACGTCTCGGTAATTTAAAGTATGCTCAGAGTAACCGCAGTTGCTGCATAATTTCCTTGCTACAACAGAACTAGTGTAGCATTCATTGTTAATTTTCTCTTATCGGTACATGTTCTGTAAAGAAACACGTCAACGTCAAGCGCAAAATGGTTTTATTTATACGTTTTGTTAACGTAGTCACCTTGTGTTTCATCCGATTTGATACACTGGTAAATGGAAATGAGCGTATGGCATCGTTGGCCGGGGGGCCCCATTCGGGGAAGTTCGGCTGCCAAGTTCAAGTCTTATTTCATTCGACCCACATTGGGCGACTTGCGCGCCTTTCATGAGGATGAAATTATGATGACAACACAACACTCACAATCAGTCCACGAGCGGAGAATATCTCCAACCAGGCCGGGGATCGAACCCGGGCCCACTTGCATGGGAGGCGAGCACATTAGCACCCAGGTAAGTAGGCGGACAATATACTGGTAAACCTTGTAGTCGTAACATTTGTTTTACACAGTTCATCACCAACAGGAATTTACCATAAGTTGTGAAACTTGTATAAAGATTCATCCTCTTTCTTTCTCAATAGTTTCATTTTATCTTGTATCAGTTAATGTTGTATGCAATTGTAAACCCTACTTTTGTAAACCACACCCAAAATAAAATGGACGTCCCAAAACTGCGGACAAGGATGAAAGCATCGTTAAATTTGGTTGGACAATCGGCGAGTAAAGTTGCATGGTACTCTGATCCCATGTCAGAAAAAACAACTATCGTAAAATGTAGTTACAGCCATATTCAGCATGGAAGTTGGTGTTAGTGCCACGGTGCTTTACTAGGAGTGCTCTTGTAGGGAGTGACCATTAAGCCGTCTTACCCGGTAAGTTATGTGGTGGTCTGCGCAGTTTGACGTGGACGCCGAACCACAGTGAGGTCCGGCGTTTTTCACATAAAAAAGGTCCTTGCCAGAGGCGAAAGGAGTGATAAGTGGGGGGAGCGCTTGACCGACTGTTGGCATCTTATAATGGCATGTGAAGAATGAACTGGGGCAAAGGTTTATGTAAGTTGAGTGTCACATTTGTTAAGTGCTGACCAGGAGAAAAACTGAAAACGAGTTTACCATCCACCTTTATAAGGTTTTAACGAGAATCTACTTGATGCTGTACAGACATCTGTCTACCTCTTCTCGCCGGAAACGAGACACAGTGAACGGAAGCCGGTCACTCTCCACGTAAAGGACAAAGTTTCGTATCTGCTGAAAAGGGTGAGGCGCAAGCGTTGTGGAACAGCTGGATGAAATGTTGTGTGGCCTAGACTGAAGTACGAACGGGAAACGAGCCATTCTTAGTGAGACTCCATCTGTCCACAGTGGTGGTTTGACTATAGGAAAGGAAAGAGTGGCAAAGTGCGAACTGTTACAACATCCACCTTCTTCACCACCTTTTGACTTCCGCGGTTTCGCGCATCTGAAGAAAGTTGTATTTGGGAAAAGGTACGATTTAGTAGAGAGGCTGTGGAAGTCACAGACTGGCGTTAATAGTTGCATCCAGCGTCCAGCTTCATTGTTGGAAGATATTCACTGCAAGAACGTGTTACTCGTACATACATAAACTCGAAATCTTTGTTCACGTGAAACGTTTATCTCCGCTTCATGTCTTCAGACAGTGCAAAGAATGCGTCGTGGAATGAGATGCTGATGACTACAGTATGTGTTCAATCTTTACACTGAGCAAGCAGTAAAGGAAACAAAAGAAAAATTCGGAGTAGGTATTAAAGTCCATGGAGAAGAAATAAAAACTTTGAGGTTCGCCGATGACATTGTAATTCTGTCAGAGACAGCAAAGGACTTGGAAGAGCAGTTGAATGGAATGGACAGTGTCTTGAAAGGAGGGTATAAGATGAACATCAACAAAAGCAAAACGAGGATAATGGAATGTAGTCGAATTAAATCGGGTGATGCTGAGGGAATTAGATTAGGAACTGAGACACTTAAAATAGTAAAGGAGTTTTGCTATTTGGGGAGCAAAATAACTGATGATGGTCGAAGTAGAGAGGATATAAAATGTAGGCTGGCAATGGCAAGGAAAGCGTTTCTGAAGAAGAGAAATTTGTTAACATCGAGTATAGATTTAAGTGTCAGGAAGTCGTTTCTGAAAGTATTTGTAGGGAGTGCAGCCATGTATGGAAGTGAAACATGGACGATAAATAGTTTGGACAAGAAGAGAATAGAAGCTTTCGAAATGTGGTGCTACAGAAGAATGCTGAAGATTAGATGGGTAGATCACATAACTAATGAGGAAGTATTGAATAGGATTGGGGAGAAGAGAAGTTTGTGTCACAACTTGACCAGAAGAAGGGATCGGTTGGTAGGACATGTTCTGAGGCATCAAGGGACCACCAATTTAGTATTGGAGGGCAGCGTGGAGGGTAAAAATCGTAGAGGGAGACCGAGAGATGAATACACTAAGCAGATTCAGAAGGATTTAGGTTGCAGTAGGTACTGAGAGATGAAGAAGCTTGCTCAGGGTAGAGTAGCATGGAGAGCTGCATCAAACCAGTCTCAGGACTGAAGACCATAACAACAACAACAACAACAACAACAACAGTATGTGTTCTTTTGTGAATGATGACAATTTCTTGAGATTCTTCAGCAAGCATGGTGATACGGCATATCAGTATTTAATGTAATTTCACAAGAGTTCTTCGCCGTTTTGATCTGGATTGGTACCGGATGAGACACACTAACATTGAAAAGGTTGAATAATTATACGGAGAGCTATTTTGCTTTTCATGTGATGTTTGTGATCCCGTATAGCAAAGCAAAACGAGACTGATGCGCCAAAACATTGTGACCACCCGGTAGACAGCGTGTTGGTCCAAACTCTGAAACGCAGTACGGGAGCGATTCTGCGTGGCACTGATTCGACAGATCCTTGGTAGCTGGAAGCTTGTAACCTCCCCCTCACTTGTCGACCTTAATGGAAATTTGGGAAAAGCAATCGTCACCGAAGTCAATTTGTCGGTAAAGAGGGAGGAAAGGGTTACATCTAAGTGAAAGGAAAAATGCAAATGAAACTGGTGGAAATTAATTTTGAAAAGGGGTAAAGTTAATAAAGAAAGTAAATGTGCGGCCGTTACGTTAACAATTAACTAGCGGTAATTAGATATTTGAGATTTGGGGAAAATTACGGTCGCCAGTCCTATGGACAATTACTATAGTAACTGAAAATGAAAGATTAATGCGCATATAATTGGCACTAGAAGCGTGGCAACTGAAGGTTGACACGTGCAGTGTGAAAACTGAATGTTTGTCAGCAGTAATAAATTTCGCTGCACTCTGACTTAATTTAGCAAAAGAATTAATAAAACCGGAAAATCGAAAGTTAATTTAGTGACTGAAGTTAATAGTGAGCTTTCTTTCTGAAGCACATCGAAATTCAGTAAAATACGGTTAGTCTTGGACTACCTCAACAATCATTTCAAAAGCTACTTGAATCTACGCAATTTAGAAATAAGAGATTTAACTTTGAACTTGAATTAAATAATTCTGAACAATTAACAATAGTAAAATTTAGTACGTACCAAGCTGAGCTGCAGTCACAGGTAACTAAAATACGGTAACAAAACTCGCACTCTTAATTTGTGCTTGTGCAATCTAAATATTGTAGCCAGCTATGAATACCTTAACTGAACTTTGAAATTAAAGCAGTGAAATGGAATGATATTACGTTAATGCTCGCGTTTGAATTTCAACGACACTCGGGCTCATTTCGGAAAAGGAAGGGACCCCGCTTGGTAATGCAATTGGGACAATGAGCAACAAAGGTTCATGCTAAGTTGCTGTAATTTTGTGCTGCAACAATTTTAAAAGTTTGAAAAGCTGAGGTCTGCCATACAGGTCTAAAACTTTACGTGCTTCCAGTCTTCCTTATTGCTTGATTGAAGGTTTGAAGCCGTCGATCGAGGAGGTGGCGACAGTCACTCATTGTCGGCCGACGCTGTTGCAGAAGCTGGATGTTGTCGCGCCTTCTTCTCGACACGGTCACCAGACGAAACGGGCTCTTGATGTGCGCCAGCTAATGCTTCCCGTCCGCGACACCATGTCAGAAACTATCATCGCAAGTCGAGCGCAATTACATGCTGCCAAACCCCGAAAGCGCGGCAACTCGCGGGAGGTTCACACAACACACCTGCTCCACTGCACCACCCCCGCCAGACTCAATCCCGCGTCCGACCATCCTGATTTAGGTTTTCCGTGATTTCCCTAAATCACTCCAGGCAAATGCCGGGATGGTTCCTCTGAAAGGGCACGGCCGACTTCCTTCCCCAAACTTCCCTAATCCGATGAGACCGATGACCACGCTGTCTGGTCTCCTTCCCCAAACCAACCCGCCAGACTCTCTCTGCTCTGCTCGCGCTCCACGCGGTAGAGTTAACACTACCAAAGATCCTAAACACTCGGGTTCTCCACACGACCTATCGATGTATTCGTTCGATAGCATAGTTTTCCCTAGGCCAGACGCAGCGTATAAATACAAATAATATTCACAAAACAATCCAATTATAAATCGACATTAATGCATAAATATATACAAATAGTAAAACAATTACAATATATAAAGACACAGAAATGTCATATTTTCGGGTAACAAAATAAGGAAGAATCTATTGTACAATAGATGGAAATAGAAGGATATGCATTTCCGGCGTTACAAGCTACCCCTGTGGTATCAGGTGGCTACGTACAGGTCACTCAATTACGGGTGGATGGTTTGTGGTCGCGGAGGTGGCGGCCGATATCGTCCCAGATGTCTTTGATCGAGTTCATATCAGGTGGATTTGGTGGCGAAGACATCAGTACTTATTAACAATTGTATTTCTCAGACTACTGTACCACGATGCTGACCTTGTGACACGTACAGTTATCCTGCTGGAAAAATGCCATCGCCGTCAAGGGGAACATCAAGCTTGAAGCAATATAGGCCGTCGTTAGTAATGTTTACGTAGTCCACAGCCGTCATGGTGCCTTCGATCACAGCCACAGGTCCCACGGAAGCCCAGTTGAATGTCCGCCGAGCATAGTAGTATCTCCACGGGCCTGCTTGTGTGCCACAGTGCATATTTCGAGCACGTATTCACGTGGATGAAGTCGTATCCGTATACTACCATCGACCTGGTGTAAGAAGACACGTTATTCATCCGACCAGGCGACGTGTTTTCACTGATCACTGTCCAACCTCGATGAGCGAGTTCCCACTGCAACCGTAACTGACGAGGCCGTTACTAAACATGGCAACACGTACCGGTCGTGAGCTGGGGAGCCCCACGTTCAACAAGACACGATGAACGGTGTGCTGGGAAAGTCCTGTGCCTGCGCCAGCACTGCAGTTTGCAGTCGGACCTCTCACGTCTACCTTTCTGCTTTACACAGCAGGCAAGCCTTCGGCCTGCACGTTCTTTGATTAGACCTGGACGTCCAACACCGTTTCGCTTACTCGTGGTTTCACCGTTCTTCAGCCACTCTCCACAGATGCTCCCGACAGTGGCATGCGAACAGCCGAGCAGCTTCGCCGTTTCCGAGATGCTCGTTTCCAGGCGCCGGTCCAGAGCCATCTATCGCCAGGGTCGCTTATGTCAGTGGATTTCCACATTTGCGGCATGAACCGTCGTCATTAGGAAGATGCCCCACTCCTCTCTGCTGCACTTACATACTTCTCTTAGGGCATCACTTGCCGCGACGCCAGCAGGTAGCATTCACTGTCGCGGAGAGCTGCGGTCAGAATGTTCCGCTGATGAGCGTACTCCCTTTGACGACATTACTGAGTCCTCTGGTGAACCTTGTCATGCTGAAGCAGCTTTCCATCCGTACGCGTCCATACCTGGCGGGGTATCCCACGCCTCAAGACGAACAAAGAGATTCTTAAGCCGTGAGTTTAAATTCGCATTAAACGAATGTCATCTTCGAGGACTAACATAACAGAACGCTGGTGTACCGTCGTATAGTGGGAAGTTTCGCTGTGGTATGAATATTTTTGTCTGGACTAAGCACGATTTGGCGACGATTGAGTGCCAGTCTTTCACAATGCTAAAGAGCGTAAGCTTTTAGGAAGTTTCCTGACAAATGAAAATTTTGCACTGGATCAAGTACAGCGCTCAGATCCTCGCCTTTCGCAACCATTTCTATACCATTAACCAGGCACAGTTGTCGAACCTTATGCAACAGCAATCTGGCAGTACCTCTCTCCTGTGGAAACTCCTCCTTACCTCTCCTGTGTGCCTCGTTAGAGTACAATTACTTGGAAAACACGCAGATGTAGCGGTTTTTGTCACACTGCCAACGGAACTACGTTATTTGCGTACATGCGTGGCTCGGTAGCTCAATGATTAAGCGTTAGACTACGAACCCTAAGCTTTGGGGTTCAATCCTCCGAGATTCCTAGTATTAATTTTTGTCAGTTACACTTCTTCCACGTCTGACAACGATATGTGCACGTAAAAATTATCAGTGAGCACCGTGCCTCGGAGCCCACGTTGAACCGTAGGTCCCCCGTAACCACCTCAGGCCAGAGGTTGGAGGGAGACGAGAGCACACACCACCTCCAACAGGAGGACGCCGCCTAGCGGAGCACTGCGCTGCTCACACCGACACTCCGGTTGAGGACAGCTTTACCTCAAGGCGTAACGTTAACGCTTAACGAAAGGTTTTTGCAAGCACAACAATGAAATACGTGTATGTACGAGGGCTATCCACAAAGTACATTACGTTTTTGAATTAAAAATAAATAAAGTATTGGAAATTGTTTTTATTATATACAGATGAAAGCCACACTTCAATACTACTTTTCTACATAGTTGCCATTTAAATTAAGACACTTATCGTAGCGATGGACGAGCTTGGAAATTCCTTCGTCGTAAAATTCGGCCGCCTGCGCCTTCAACCACGTGGTTACCTCTTCTTGAAGCTGTGCGTCGTCATCAAAAGGCTGCATAGCCAACCGCTTCTTCATTGCTGGGAATAAGTGGAAGTCGCTCGGTGCAAGGTCGGGGCTGTACGGCGGATGAGGAAACAACTCCCACTTAAAAGATTTGAGAACTTCACGAGTGGCATTTGCCGTGTGGGCCCGGGCGTTGTCGTGAATCAGCAAGATCTTTGAGCCCAACTTTCCCCTGCGCTTGTTTTGTATTGCTCTTCTGAGGTTGTGTAGAGTTTGGCAATACCTTTGAGAGTTTATTGTAGTGCCTCTTTCCAGGAAATCCACAAAAATCACACCTTTTCTGTCCCAAAAGACAGTCATTACATGGTTGAAGGCGCAGGCGGTCGAATTTTTCGACGGAGGAATTTCCAAGCTCGTCCATCGCTATGTTAAGTGCCTTAATTTAAATGCCAACTATGTATAAATGTAGTATTTAAGTGTCGCTTTCATCTGTATATAATTAAAAAAATTCCAATACTTTTTTTTTAAATTCCAAAACGTAATGTACTTTGTGGATAGCCCTCGTATGTACACTTTGTTAACAACAATAAATCTGCTCAATTTATTGTTTATTTTAAAACTTATCACGAGAAACGGTTTGGTAAATTTTCATACCAAAGAAGCAGTAGCAACTCAATTGCAAATGGCAATTCCAGCTGTTTTTTCCAGTGGTACATATATTTACCAGTCTGACATGAAGGGTTAAACTACGGAAAGCTCTGTCGACAATTAGTAGGCGGACGGAGCAGCGTTAGCACAGCTGAAGGGCGAACAGCGTCAGATGGGTTGGTGCATGTGTCGCCGAAGATAAGACGTGTAGGACGAGGAGCCGCTATCCGAAGATGTGGCACGCGGATAGTCCTGCCTTCTGTCGCCTAATCAGTCGGGAATTTAGTCACAATGAAGGACCTAGGGGAAGAGCTAACTCGAGATGGGTACTGTTATATTCCTTTAAATGTAAGTAAACCTGTTAATTTATAACAAAACTGACTGACTGTTATGAGTCAGCTATAGACTTCCGAAAATGCATAGGATGCACTGATCAGATTGTGGTCCCATCTCCCATCCATAGCCGAGGCAGGATTCGAACCTGCGACCGTAGCAGCAGGACGGTTACGGACTGAAGCGCCTAGAAACGCTCGGTCACAGCGGCCGGCTTCATTAGTCAGCACAGCGCTGGGCCGCCTATTTGTAATGTTGTTTCAGTCAGCGTTGCCGCAGCAGGGACGAGGAGGAAAGAAGCTTCTGCAGCACTTGCTCGCGAGGAGATCAGTGTTTGATGTCCCGTCGACGACGAGGTAATTAGAGGCGGAGCACAAGCTCAGTTTAGGGAAGGATGAGGAGGGGAACCGGCCGTGCTCTTTCAAAGGAACCATCCCAGCATTCGCCTCAAGCTATTTACGGACATCACGGAAAACCTAAGTGGGATGGCTAAGGTTTGAACCTTCGTCCTCCCGAATGCGAGTCCAACTTGCTCACGAGTGGAGACCAAGATTACAGTGGAGGAGCTAGTGGTAACCCATCTAGTTCTCGGTTCCAACGAGTTCTCAATGTCCTCGAGAACAGATCTCAGTTCTGGGTTCTCAAGTTCTCGATTTTTCGTTCTCGCTGCTCGGTTCACAGATGTGAATTCGTTTCCGTTGAGCAAAACGGGACCAGAGTTCTCGTTTCTCGGATTTGTATTCGCTTTCATACGGGCGAATTCTTTGGTTTGTTTAGTTGTTATACAAAGTAAAATATTACATTGAAAAAATGTATAAGAAAACATAAATTACTGGCGAAGCCGGCAGTGCGGAAACTGGAAATACAGCCTACTCTTGGTGGAACGTTGACTGCGCGTGCGGTTAGGGCTGCCGCCGGGTAGAATGGTCGCCTGGTACAAGTCTTTCTAGTTGGCACCTTGCCTGTCAGTCAGAACGAAATGATGATGGACAGAACACGCAGTCTCCGAGCGGAGAAAATCTCCGACGCGGTCAGGAATCGAACCTGGGCCCCTCCCAAGGCGTTCTGCCGCGCTGCCCCTCAGCTATGGACACCAATCTGGGTCAACCCTGGGAATTGCCCTAGCGCACCAATTTCGACTCTTTTGTTTCGACTTCGTCCACTTCGAAGGTATGGACTTGTCATAATACAAAATTTCTTATCAAGGCCCTCTGTGGTAACAGCATGCAATGGTTCTCTGTAATACCGGTTTGTTGTAGGACAACATACAACTGACCATGCGAAAAACAGTGTGATCTTACATCGGTGCCAACGTAATTGTCAGGTTTTGAGCCTTACGGCCTTGGTGGTCGAGCGGTTCTAGGGGCTACAGTCTGGAACCGCGCGACCGCTACGGTCGCAGGTTCGAATCCTGCCTCGGGCATGGATGTGTGTGATGTCCTTAGGTTAATTAGGTTAGTTAGGTTTAAGTAGTTGTAAGTTCTAGGGGACTGATGACCTCAGAAGTTTAGTCCCATAGTGCTCAGAGCCATTTGAATCATTTGAGCCTTATTTATAGTTGTTGCAAACGACACCTTGATAGGGTTATTGAACTCGCTTCAAGAGAACGAGTAAACCGGTCACAGTTTTAAACACAATTTTAACCCGCAAACAGGTACCGTTACGAAGCGTCGGAGGATTAAGACCGAGTAGTTGCATTACAGGAACGCCGACTTCAATCCTCAAACTGCGTGGCGGGAAACCAGCCGGATTCAGTAAATTTAGAAATTCTTGCTGAACAGCATCTACAGTATCGAGCGGTTGGTATTCTTTCTGTTTTGGTATTACTTTTTGCAGAATAATATTGTTTATTTCAAATGCATTATAAAGTTTCTGACGATTCTGGTTGCGTAGCAGTATTATTATCAAAAGCCGATAAGTAATACGTACAACTTCCTGATCATACAGGATCTCTGTTAAAAGCTACTGCGAGGAAGAAAACAAAACAGTGCATTGTTGTGTGTACAATTTTTGTTTGGAATTATGTGTACGAAGAAACAATATATATGGGGTAAAAAATTTGTCTAGTGGTTTAGATGTACTGCTATCGTAGTTAAAACTTCGATGAACGTCACGGCGGTTAGGTTGATGTCTGGCCGGGTGTGGTAACTGTCGTCTGCGGTCGCGGCTTAGTTAGTGGCTGGTATAGCGGAGATCGCGGGTTCGATCCCTGCGTGTATGTCCATTTTAGCATGTACTATTTCTGAGTGCGGTTTCCGTAAGAATCAAAATGGTAGTGTCACCCAACGACACATTTCAGATGACAGTCGTTTTCATATGTGAAAAGAAATTTTAAAGGAAAAAAATGAAAATATGATGAGCTAAATTGCTCAGTGATAGGCAGAGCAGTATAACGAGATTCTCATTGCTTACTATCTGGACAAAAATACCGCGAGGATAAGGCTCGGGACCTTTGCCTTTCGCGTGCAAGTGCTCTACCAACTGAGCTACCGAAGCACGACTCACGCCCGGTACTCACAGCTTTACTTCTGCCAGTACCTCGTCTCCTACCTTCCAAACTTTTCAGAAGCTCTCCTGCGAACATTGCAAGGTTGCACACCGTTTTAATCTGCCAGGAAGTTTCATATCAGCGCACACTCCGCTGCAGAGTGAAAATCTCATTCTGGAAACATCCCCCAGGCTGTGGCTAAGCCATGTCTCCGCAATATCCTTTCTTTCAGGACTGCTAGTTCTGCAAGGTTCGCAGGAGAGCTTCTGTAAAGTTTGGAAGGTAGGAGACGAGGTACTGGCAGAAGTAAAGCTGTGAGTACCGGGCGTGAGTCGTGCTTCGGTAGCTCAGTTGGTAGAGCACTTGCCCGCGAAAGGCAAAGGTCCCGAGTTCGAGTCTCGGTCGGGCACACAGTTTTAATCTGCCAGGAAGTTTCACTTTATGTGCTACCTTAAAAACATCCTACTGAAGACAGAAGTTAAATTGGTGAAACATGTCTGCGTAAAAGAAAACTATGAAACGGTGCCTTGCATAAGACCGAATTTCTCTCCAGTTTTTATTGGCATGCGCGGAAATAAGAAGAACTAAAAGTTCCAAAAGATGACTGCTTATCGGCAGGGACAGCAACAGGAAGGGGTTACGTGCATCGCTAAATGACCGATATTAGTCCACTGTTTTTGTCGTCACTAGGATAATTAGTATTTGACACTTAACTTGTAGCACTACATTTGCTAGCTACTCAACATCTAGAGGGCACAAACCCTTCTTTAAGGTGTGTAAAGAGTGGCAAGTGAACTGCTCACAAAATAATGAATTTGTATTCAATTATTTCGCTTTCTAGAACACATTTCCCAATTCCTCGAAGTTTTCGTTGTCGGCCATCTCTACGTCGAGCAGCGTTGCACAGCGTCAGCCACACACGGCCGCAGTGGGGCAAAGGGGAGCGACGCGACGACGCCGGCGACAGTGCAGCTCTTCGTGGTTACT
The DNA here is from genome assembly GCF_021461385.2 of Schistocerca piceifrons. NCBI lineage: Eukaryota > Metazoa > Arthropoda > Insecta > Orthoptera > Acrididae > Schistocerca > Schistocerca piceifrons. The sequence continues at coordinate 19,557,522 of NC_060145.1, forward strand.
TTGAGTGTAGCAAGTTGTCGCTTTGAATAGATCGTACGTAAATGTAACTTGCATAGAGAACGGTGCTGTTAAATTTTGTCGCTTACACCCTTTTACATCAGAGAGAGGATTAAGGGCGCGTTCTGTCCTTCCGGTCAACGCTAACAAGCAGAACTAGAGATCGAATGTGTCTCGTTCGAGACTCTCGACAAAAATATCGAAATTATCCAGAAACTAGAAACAACTCGACATGGGCTGAACCGTGCTGCGCGTTCTTGACCAGGAACGCAAAACAAACCTACTGTCAGTGTAAGAACAACTCTTTAGGAGAGCACCTAAATTTGTGAGACATCTCAGAACCTTGATCTGTACAAGCACTTCCAGAAGCGTGTGGGAAAATAGCGGCACGGAAGATATCTAGGCTGCTACAATCAATTAAAGCAATGCTTCAAAAGACCGTTTACGGAGAAGGTAGATAACTTCTACGATGTCGCTTAGCCTGACACGAAGTATGCAGTTTGTAGTATTCTCTGATTGCTTTTGCAGTCACATCACAGTCTCAGACTTTCAGCCTCTTCTGTATTTTTTTGTGCTCTCAGAGTAATTAATTCCCATAAAAACTTCAAATCGCGTTTATGCCAAATCCTTTTTTTTTTTTTAGTTCCCAAATATATTTAGTCCATTTTAGGATGAGAATATGCCCACAGTAAGTACTTTTTAGAAAAAGGAAGACTCTTGATGTCCGAATACATCTTGCCTGAGGGGCAAGGATGGTTACCTAACGTTTCATTTTATGTAAAACAATGTTCCATTTTTAATTTTGTGTACGTCACGTATAATAATAAATATTGTAGCAACTAGAATCTGTGTTGCACGTTCTTGGTAGCACAGTAATTTTACTCCTAAACACGCTCCTAAGCAGACGAATCAAGTCGTCGCAATACATTTTGTACTCGTTAGCTGTTAGTCGATGGCTGATTGCTCTGAAATATTTCATGCCTCCTCAACTGGCGATTAGTGGCCATTGTACAGGGTGTATCGAAAAGAATCATCCTATGTTAAAAAATCGTAACTATTATGTTATTTGAGATATGTGCGTGAAAAACTTACAGTTGGAAAGTGCAAACTATCGAGTTTTACATGGTTCCCGCTAGATAGCAGCAGTGTGTGCCCACTTCAGTTCTAGTAGAAATGGTGTCGGAACAACAGAAAGCATTTTGTGTTCTACGTTTTGCGCAGTGCTGGTCAGTAACAGCTGTTCAGCGCGACTTTCGTACTTCGTATGGTGTGGATCCTCCTACAGCACAGAGCATTAGACGATGGCATGAACGATTCCGAGAAACAGGTTGTTGGTGTGAATTCAAATTGCAGGACCGTCCCCGAGGGTCTGATACAGACGTCGAACGCATCCACAATAGTTTCACAAGGAGTCCGCAAAAATCCGCTTGCCGTGCAGCTCGATAGCTGAACATGGTCCCCATGTCCGTCTAGCGTGAGTTGCGTCGACGTTTACATATGAAATCAAACAAAACTCAGCTACTGCAAGCTCTTCGTGAAGGTGACAAACAACATGTGGAGTTATGTTACTTCGTTCTTGGGAATTTGACAGTCTTCTTCCACGCTTATGTTTGGTGACGAGGCAACATTTACGGAACTACCACATGAAGTTGTACAACTTGAGGAGGACTCTTTGAAATTTAATGTGTTTTGTTCACATTCACGGGAAAAGGTATATTGTCCATTTTTCTCTGCCGAGAACACTTTACAGGAACCACATATCTTGAGAACTTTCTTTTCCCACAGTTGTAGACTCATTCGAACGACTTCATTTACCAACAGGATGCGGCACCACCACACTATCATCTGGAAGTGCGGGAATTTTTAAACCAAAGGATTACTGAACGATGATCGGTTACATTGGACCAAATGATTCAGCCTTATATTAGTTGCCTCCACGGTCACCGGACCTGACTATATGTGACTATTCCTTGTGGGAGTTTATAAAAGACTGTTTATGTGCCTCCATTACCAACAGCAACGAGTGAACTGAGAACACTGCATAACAGCATCTGTGGGAGCTGTAACTCAAGGCATGCTCGCTGCAGCGTGGGAGCAATCCGAATACCGCATTGACATATGCCGAGCATCTCAAAGCAGGCATGAACATCTGTGAAAAGCTATGAAAAAAATTTTGAATTTCCCGTTCATCAAAATACAAAATTCATTGTATATGTTTATTAGTTTCGGAAATATAGACGTGCCAAATCGTTTGATTCGTTTTGATACATAATGTATTTCGGTGTTTGGAACTAATACACCAGAAAGAAACACGAAACTGCGACTTCTTTTCAGGGACGTCCGTGACATACTCCCAAACCCATGACTTCCTCATCGTTGGCGTCAATATCCCCTAGAAGTATTGCTTTCAGTACAGGTCTTTTCGATCTACGCCAAACGAAAGCTCAAGTGGAATGACGAGTTTTCCTCGCGTTTTTGCCGTTGTACGCCTGCCAAATTGGAGCTAGAGGTATAGTATTCGCTGTGAGGAGATGATCATATCGTTCCATTCCAGAAGACGCCCGAGCCCGTCGTTCTCAGAGTGGGGGCCGGTGAAGCGTAGCGCCAGAAGCGTGTTCACGCAGAGCCTCACGAGACGTGCATCGACAAACTGTCGAGTTTGTTGAGGCGTGCGCTCTCATTTCCCGTCCCTTGGCAGAACACTGGGGAGTCATCGTTTGTGCTCGCAGCTGACTACACTTGCAACGTGTGACAAACATGGTACTGCATGCATCCTTAATCCAATCACACCAGAAAAACTTAAGCCGTTAAACCAAAATAAGGACGCATATCGTCCTCATCAATTAAAATCACGTTGCTTTTTCATTTGAGGCATACAGAGGCCAAGGGGTTATGATAAGTGCGCTCTTTGAAAAATACGAGTTAAGTGCAGAAACATACATAAAAATGTACTGACCATGGGATATAAATGAGAATTCGACACGTGTTGATATCTAGTGGCAGCAAGTTGAAGTACGATGAAAACCAAATGATATCCTTGGAAGCCAACAGGGATATATGAAGCATATACCCCATTGGCTTCTAACAAAACAACTGTTTCGTGAGGTATTGTATTAACATGCAGCCAATTTTGTGGTGTTCACTTTGAAAGTGTTTCACACCGCTCATTGTAACTACAAATGAGCACAGAAGGGCAAACAAAGCATTTTTGTTGCTTAATTTTAAACAAGTTATTCAAATGACTATCTGTGGTTTAAAATTGAAGTCATTAGGTTTTGAATTACGTTGTAGCCAAAAGCCAGATCAAATGTGGTTCATCAGCTTGTTTTTGTACCAGTCATTCATTTATGGGGTGGAACCAGGATTTTACTTTTGTCGAAAGTGCAAACAAAACATGTCCAAATGAGAAATTTTTCTCAGAATATTAATAAATGGCTCTAAGCACTATGGAACTTAACACCTGAGGTCATCAGTCCGCTAGAACTTAGAAGTACTTAAACCTAACTAACCTAAGGACAACACACACATCCACGCCCGAGGCAGGATTCGTACCTGCGACCGTATCAGCAGCGCTGTTCCGGACTGAAGCACCTAGAACCGCTCGGTCACAACGGCCGACAATATTAATAAAGAGTTGTAGCAAAGCCCAGCTGCAGATTTCTAGTAGTTGATATGAACGATTCTTTCGTGAAATTGGAAAGCTTTCGAGGCAAATACCTTGCGTCTAAGATACCAAGGATACATAAGATGACATGGTCCCGACTGAAAAAGGAAGAGTCTTTTACATTATTTTTAAAGTCTTTAATTGCACCCATGACTTTTGCCAAAAAAGATCTTAACAGTAAAAAACCATTGCGTAGACAACTTAAAAAATTTCCAGAACCGGAACGAAGAACCATGTTGAATCCTATCAAATTAGCAGAATACGATGATCTTCAAAAGCTTCTGGATTTCATCCCCGCCCTGCACCTCAAATTCTATAAAGCACTAAAATATGTAGCAAAGTCAGGAAAGAAAGGAACACAAGAGAAATGAAACTTTACGAAGAGAATAGTAATCACGAAGAAAAGATTTTACTGATCCTGATCAGTAATAAAATGCCTTCTGATGAGTGGAAGGACAAACATTGTTGTTTGTTGCGTATGATTATTTTAAATATTTGCGAAACTAAACTGTTGTGCTAATGCTTTTCCGTTCTTCGTTAATAATGTAAAAAGTTTTAAAATACATTGATGAACTCAAGGCTTCGCTTTTAATTCAATATAAAGCCAATGGATATAAATGCAGTCTTATTAGTAATTTGCTGATAATATCAATCCATTGGTTGAATAACATTGTTTTTTTAAAGAGGTAGACAAAACCTTACTGACGATACAAAGTTTCAGAATGATAAATTTATCCAAAATTAATTATAACCTGTAAACTCTGACCTTAATTTTCATTAAATTTAAAAAGTGTCACCGCCCTTGGCCTCTGCGTGCGTCTTTTACAGAATTTTTGTGATTTCTGGGAATTCGCTTCCAAAGAGCAGTCGACATCAGTGCATGTTTGATGCCGTTCATTCACAATACAGCACGGATGCCAAGCTTTCTATTATTTGTAACACTAGTTGAATGCAACCGGAGCAGCTCGAACGCCATAGCCGCAGTCTACGATCAAAGTTCTGTGTCACCCCCCCCCCTCCCCCCCCCCCCGTCCATTTCCAGCAACAGCTGCCTCTGCTGTGGTCGTAACTGCAGTCGACAGACCGACGCTACCTACGGCTGCGGGCAGCTGATCAAGCAGATGCTGGTCCCGCAGCCTGCTCTTCTTCCGTACTGCGGCGTACACAGCCACGAAAATCAAAACATGGATTCCGATCCCGGTTCAACACACAAGTATCAGGAAATTTCAGTTCCTCACGATTTAGTTTTCCGTGGACCGAAATCTACGTTAAAGCTGTTTCGAGATTCTCTAAAGCAGCAGAACGCCATTGACACCAAATGTATTTAACTTGTAACTGCAAATACGTATACATTCCACACGTTATTCGCAAAACTTCTAACGGAATAGAACTTTTGTTTTAAGGAGATTCCGTTGTAATCTGTGATCCAAGTTCACGTTCGCTTGTTGACTGCTGTCTACTGACCCTTTTCACTCATTACTGCAGCAACATTGTAAGCGCACCCTTTTAGCGTTGCCGGATACAACAATTCAGAGAGGCAAGTTTTTTAACTTGTATTACAGTTTCTTTCTTTCTCGTTTTCTTCAGCGCAATCCTATAACTTTTGAAGGATTGCAGTATAAGGGTTCCTTTCCTTTCTGCTGGGAAAACTTTAGCCAGAGGCACTATGTTTGGTTTATTCTTACAGTGCGTGGTGCCGCAGTGGTTAAGACACTGGATTCGTATTCGAGGGATCTGGATACGGATTACCCGTCCGCACGAATTTAGATTTTGCATGGTTTCATACGTCACGTTGGGCCAGTGAAGACATGGGCTCGTTTAACAAACCCACTACCAACTCCTTCCCACAACCTCGTTCACTTCGAAGCAGACATTAAATTTTAAAGTACTTCAGCCATTGTTTTTGTTTCACACTAAATTTGTCGCAACTAGCGTAGCATTGCTTGTACTGCAGTCGTAGTCGCATACCGCCAGAAACAAAGATAGGCGAAATCGTCTCATACATGCGAACGACGTCAAATGTTTGGCAGAACAAGAAGGTGAAATTTATAAAGCAAATGTATTTCTTAACTAGAATATACGAAAAACACAGCCTAAAGATATCGACAGGAAAAATCGTTTGACTTTTAACAGAACAATGACAAGAACAAGAACTATTATTGATGATCGATATGCATGCAACACTATGCGTACCGAATATGTCCCAAACGTTGCGCATAAAAGCGGGATTTATCCAGTGCTCGTACCTTGGCTGCTACTGGTGATACAAACATGGGGCTAGTATTTAGGATAGCCCTTGGACTAGGGACCATTTGTATATCCAACAGAAGGGCCGTCCTACAGTACAGATTCAGTGTGAATATTATATAATTCCTCCTGCTTAGGCAAATGGAGCAAACTGGGTGGTTGTGCTCTATGATGGGCTTTTGTGGGACTTTTGAGGTTCCATTAGTTCATAGGCGGTTCCTCGGAAAACCCCGAGCAACGGTTTTTTACTACATTTTCGCCGTCACCAGTGGACCAAAATCCAGCTGAGGATTCCGAGACGGCTAAGCACGGCAGTTGGCTGAAATTTTTACCATATTTCCTAAATTCCCTCTCTGGAACAGCCTTGAAAATTTCCTTGGTATCTTTATCCGTTTCCAGGACAGATAGGTTCAAAGTCACCAAAAGTCTACACGTAAAATCCGGTATGAGGCAAAATCTAAATAATAGATAACCACAGCGAATTGCTCAAATTTTAAGGATGTATTCTATAGACATGTGTGTAGAACTATTTCCCCGTTTTCAAAAATCTTTATCCTTTATCGAGAACAGCTCAAAAACTTGTTTATTTGGATACGCTGTAAGTGAGACAACAGTGCTAGGAAAAGAGTGAAGAAGACAGTGTCACGGGGATGGTGGGAGTAATAAACAGAAAGATAAACTTATAGTGTGTGAGAGATAGCGATAATGAGAGACAGAGTGTGTGACAGTAACAACGAGGAAGAGAGAAACAGTGACAGCGAAAGAGACAGCAGCAGGAAGGAAAGAATGAGATATTAGCAGTAAGAGGCAGCAAGGAGGAGACGGTGGCAGTGAGAAGAGATAGCAGAAGTAGGACGGAACGAAGGAGACAGTAGCTGTGCCACAGGAGAAAGTGACAGAGAGAATGACAATGACTTGGGCTGAATGAATGATTGAGAATGAGCAAGTGGAACTAGATGGGTATGAGCGACTTCAAGCGATGGACTAGTGGGTGTGAGTTAGTTACTGTTAGGGGAGCTTTTGTGAGTCCGAGGTGAGTTCCATGTCAGAGAGGGCGCGAATATGTTCGCAGAAAAAATTTTTGGGGTAATTCTTAAAGGTGCTGAAGAAGGTACACAGAAGCGCCAAAGAAAGTGGTGTAGGCATCCGTATTCAAATACAGAGATGTGTAACCAGACCGAGTACGGTGCTGCGGTCGGCAACGCCAGTGTAAGACAAAAAATGTATGGCGCGGTTGTTACATCTGCTACTGCTGCTACAATGAGAGATAACCAAGATTTTAGTGAGTTTGAACGTGGTGTCGTAGTCGGCGCACGAGCGATGGGACACAGCAAAAAAATGGTTCAAATGGCTCTGAGCACTATGGGACTCAACATCTTAGGTCATAAGTCCCCTAGAACTTAGAACTACTTAAACCTAACTAACCTAAGGACATCACACACACCCATGCCCGAGGCAGGATTCGAACCTGCGACCGTAGCAGTCCCGCGGTTCCGGACAGCAGCGCCAGAACCGCTAGACCACCGCGGCCGGCGGGACACAGCATCTCCAAGGCAGCGATGAAGTGAGGATTTTCCCCTACGACCATTTCACGAGTGTACCGTGAATATCAGGAAGCCGGTAAAACATTAAATCTCTCACATCGCTGAGGCTTGAAAAAGATCCTGCAAGAACGGGACCAACAACGACTGAAGAGAATCGTTCAACGTAACAGAAGTGGAACCCTTCCGCAAATTGCTGCATATTTCAATGCTGGGCCATCAACAAGTGTTAGCGTGCGAAGCATTCAACGAAACATCATCGATATGGGTTTTCGGAGCCAAAGCCACGACACAAAGCTTTACGCCTCGCCTGGGCCCGTCAACACCGGCAATTGACTCTTGATGACTGCAATTATGTTGCTCGGTCGAACGAGTCTCGTTTCAAATTCTATCAAGCGGATGGACGTGTAGGGGTATGGAGACAGCCTCACGAATCCATGGACTCTGCATGTGAGCAGGGGACTGTTCAAGCTGGTGGAGGCTCTCTAATGGTGTGGGGCGTGTGCAGTTGGAGTGGTATGAAACCCCTGATACGTCTAGGTACGACTCTGACAGGTAACACACACGTCAGCACCCTAATGCCCACTGTGCATTCCGGTGGACTTGGGCAATTCCACCAGGACAATGCGACACCCTACACGTCCAGAATTGCAGAGGAACACTCTTCTGAGTTTAATTACTTCCGCTGGCCACAAAACTGCACAGACATTTCCGTTATTGAGCATATCTGGGGTGCTTTGCAATGTGCTGTTCAGAAGAGATCTCCATCCCCTCTTATTCTACGGATTTATGGACTCTCCAGCAGGATTCATGGCGTAAGTTCCCTCCAGCACTATTTCAGACATTAGTCTAATCCATGCCACGTCGTCTCCGCACTCGCGAGGGCCCTACAGGATATTAGACTGGTGTACCAGTTTCTTTGGCTCTTCTGTGTAGAATGAGGTAGATGGTACCCCACATTTCAGTCGGAGTCTTTTAAATAATCAGGAACATATTCGTATATATTTTGTGCTCCGATTGGAGCACTTTTCCGCCTGTGTATACGAGTGTCAGAAGAAGTTAAATATTCGACTTTTAGCTTAACGTGATGGTGCTGTGGGAAGACAGTGGACTGTTTTCCGTCCTTTTTTACATTTTATTTGCAGGGGTTGTGGTATTACTTACAAATACTGCAAGTATATAGAAAAAAACTAAGAAAATTTACATACATATGTGGAACCATAAACAGATGTCTGCAAAAAGAAAAAAAAAAGAAAAACAGAGGGAGAGTATAGAAATTTTGTAAGGCGTTACAGCAGAAATTTTGAGAGCGGAAAAAGGCTGTAATTGTTTTTCACAATTTAGGAATGTCCTTAGGAGTATCTGTGTTAAACACCTGCAGACTACGAAGTAATATCCACATGAAATAAACAAAATGCAGAACATGTTAGCAAAATAATTAGCCGAAGATAGTCAAAATCAAAGATAAAAGCAGAAAGGACGAAATCAAAAATATAAAAATGAAAGGAGAAAAGCCAGTGAAGTACTAGGGAAATGTTGATGTCGCAGATTCCCTAAGCTTACAGAGTGCGACAAGAAATAATGGAGTAGTTGGTCTGAAAGAGGATGCCGCTTCGAAGGGAACAGCTCATGCCACCAACATGACTGGTCGTCTCGAAATATTCTTGTGAAATGCATGATTTCTAACACTCATGATGTGTGATGTTGTTATCCGTAGAAAGAAAACTTATCGTATTCTCTGTGATGTCGAAAGCAGGGTGCTGTTTGGCATTAACAGAAAAGAGAACAATACTGGCCACGGATGTGGTTGGTTTATCACCAAATCTGATGAGCCAGTTTCCATGGAAATGCTTCGCGGGGAACCCTGTGACAGCATTGTAGAAACACACATATGAAACTTTAAAGTTACACTGCACATTGCTTCCTCTCTTTACATGGGCGTTTCTTCGGCAGCAAATAGACCCTGCTAGTTGAAACTGACAGATCATAGTAGATGGAATTACTGAGAAAATTGGAGAAACTGGTTAAATTAAACAAAACATCTGACGTGCACAACTCTCTCAACTCAAATGTGGTAGTAGTCAAATTCCGTGATGTAATGGAAATGGATATCTCAGAAATTAAGCAAGAACGTGCATCATGGGGAATAGTCGAAGTGGGAGAAATAAAAGTAAGAAATAATAGAGGTTTAAGGTTGAATAACAAGTAGTCTATTTTTGTTGTACTGATTTTTGTTTATATCTAACTAATTGTCGGCTTATTGGGCCATCTTCAGGGAACAACTGAGTAGCCTCCGGAAGGGACAGTAGCTCTTAGGCAACCAAATATTGTAAGCAAAGATAAATCCAATTGCACAGAATGGCTGCACCATTTTTTAACGTTGTAAATTACACTTCACACAATGGACAATATTAAACGCAATAAAAAAACTAAACTGCTTAATATTACAGTATTACTGGTTGTACGATTATAATCCCAAAGGTTATTAGATCGTGACATTGGACGAGAAACTGTGAGCCTGAGCAATCTTGATGTATGTTGTGCAACAAACTTCTTTTACGTTGTAAATCACAGTTTACCCAGCGGACAGTACTAAACACAGTACATTATTGAAATACAGTATTACAAGTTATATTGTTATAGTGTTTAAGTTTGAGAGGTAAGCAAGGAGAAGAAAATAAAATTCTGTTTTCTGATTTTGTGTAGCAGTATGTTTCATTGTGACGATCTGTGGATATGTGACTGGTTGATTGCATCGTATGAAGCCTTAAAGTGAGGATGTGATCAGCTGCAATTGATCATTTAGAATCTGCTGGGGGCTTTAAGCTAAATGTTTTTGTACTTCAAGTGCTTCTAACAGGCTTAGTTTTCTTTCTTTCTTGGCTGTATTTAGCACTTGTGTGTGGACTTCGTATCTGTGTCCTTCCTTCTGGCCATGTTCGGCAAAGGTGGAGTCTAACTTGTGGAATCTCCAGCTGCGTTCGTCGAATAAAGCGTGAGCTGCTGTGCCTCTAACACAAAATTAAAGCCGGCCGCGGTGGTCTCGCGGTTCTAGGCGCGCAGTCCGGCACCGTGCGACTGCTACGGTCGCAGGTTCGAATCCTGCCTCGGGCATGGATGTGTGTGATGTCCTTAGGTTAGTTAGGTTTAAGTAGTTCTAAGTTCTAGGGGACTGATGACCTCAGAAGTTAAGTCCCATAGTGCTCAGAGCCATTTTGAACCATAAAATTAAGTTTTATAATTGCAAGGTTTGAGAGTTGTCTAATTTGTCGAACAGTTTTCGTAAATATGGGATTGCACACATGTTGGTTTTAGATATGACAATTGCTGCAGATGGGGAGTACACATTTCTGCAGATGGGGAATACACATATTGTAACAACTTTCTTCATTGTTTCTTATGTAGACAGTTGTTAGTTAAGTCAGACATATGTTTAATGCTGTGCAATTCTGTCTGAAAATTCTGTTGTGACATTGGTATGGTTGCAAGACCATTCTTGAAGATGGCCCAACAAGCTGAAAACCAGTTAAAAATAAACAAGGACTAGTAGAACTATTACAGCTTAGTTGTTATTCAACCCTAAATATGGAATTGTTCTACAATTAAGTGATGGCAGAATCCTTATATAAGATTAATAATTCACAAACAAAAGTAATAGAGAGCCGGTGAAGACCTACAACCAATCGCCCCCAGCCCTGTCAATTTCATTGTGTCTCATAATACCCCGTCGTAGCACGAGTACATCACGGCAGGTTTTGTCCGCTTTAGGGTTACACCTGACTTCCATAACCCATGCTGACGCTTAGCCATATCAGAATGAGCTATACAGGCGAAGCAGCGCGCGAAAAATTCGGAAAGGTATTTCTTTATCCTGGAACTGACTGCGCATCTACAGCCATATGCATCAACTACATAGTATGAACCCAAGACCGCCCAATATTCACACCAAACTCTAGAAGTAAGAGACAAAACGCATCCTCTACGCGGAAGCCAAGAAATAATTTTAAATGGTGAAACCTCCAAGCTCTGCGACTTCATGTGCTTCCTTATTGAGGAAACATGTCGCTGAAGCAGATAGGTGTTTGGACATAAGTAACATCTAACGATGCAGAAACCAACACCATCAATATGCGGCTGTAATTGTACTTGTAAAAGCAAACAGGGTAAAGAAACGTCAAAATGAGTTGGCACAGCAGAGGTACAATAGAAGGCAAATTTAATAAGTAATGGTATAGAAGGCGTCGCAAAACAACGGGCTTTCTAACCTATCCTTTCCTCATGGCCTAAAAAAGGACTCATAATGTCATTCACAAACTGTCTCAGGTGCCATCACGTGTGATACTGGCACAGCTGACTGATGAGTATGTCAAGGGCCTATACGCCAGAACTGGCGAGCCGCTCCTATCCCCCGCGGCCAGTCCGCGTCTTGTCACTTCCACTAAGCTAATGCGAAATTACAAACACAGTTTAAAAATGAATTCCTTACCTCAGTGGCACGTAAATGATTCCAGTACACGTGTGAAGGAGTCGAGACTACTTTCACAGCAAAGACTTCCCTAATTGTGTCTTCAAGAGACATTTTGAAACTACCGGCGCTACTTCCTAGTGACGGGGTTGACGTGAGCTTCCATGAGGCCTGTGGATGTAAGGTTTCTTGGTAGTAATCGAGGGCACCGTGACAGCTGTGATCTGCATCAACATTTCCCTTAATCTAAGATAAGTCGTAGGGTCAGTATTGCCTCACGCGTTCCAACATTTCTACGGAATCCAAACTGATCTTCCCCGATGTCGGCTTCTACCAGTTTTTCCATTCGTCTGTAAAGAATTCGTGTTAGTACTTTGCAGCCGTGGCTTATTAAACTGATAGTTCAGTAATTTTCACATCTGTCAACACCTGCTTTCTTTGGGATTGGAATTATTATATTCTTCTTGAAGTCTGAGGGTATTTCGCCTGTCTCATACATCTTGCTCACCAGATGGTAGAGTTTTGTCAGGACTGGCTCTCCCAAGGCCGTCAATAGTTCTAATGGAATGTTTTCTACTCCCGGGGCCTTGTTTCGACTCAGGTCTTTCAGTGCTCTGTCAAACTCTTCACGCAGTATCATATCTCCCATTTCATCTTCATCTACATCCTCTTCCATTTCCGTAATATTGTCCTCAAGTACATCGCCCTTGTATAGACCCTGTATATACTCCTTCCACCTTTCTGCGTTCCCTTCTTTGCTTAGAACTGGGTTTCCATCTGAGCTCTTGATATTCATACAAGTGGTTCTCTTTTCTCCAAAGGTCTCTTTAATTTTCCTGTAGGCAGTATCTATCTTACCCCTAATGAGACAAGCCTCTACATCCTTACATTTCTCCTCTAGCCATCCCTGCTTAGCCATTTTGCACTTCCTGTCGATCTCATTTTTGAGACGTTTGTATTCCTTTTCGCCTGCTTCATTTGCTGCATTTTTATATTTTCTCCTTTGATCAATTAAGTTCAATATTTCTTCTGTTACCCAAGGATTTCTACTAGCCCTCATCTTTTTACCTACTTTATCCTCTGCTGGCTTCACTACTTCATCCCTCAAAGCTACCCATTCTTCTTCTACTGTATTTCTTTCCCCCATTCCTGTCAATTGTTCCCTTATGCTCTCCTTGAAACTCTGTACAACCTCTGGTTCTTTCAGTTTATCCAGGTCCCATCTCCTTAAATTCCCACCTTTTTGCAGTTTCTTCAGTTTTAATCTACAGTTCATAACCAATAGATTGTGGTCAGAGTCCACATCTGCCCCTGGAAACGTCTTACAATTTAAAACCTGGTTCCTAAATCTCTGTCTTACCATTATGTAATCTATCTGACATCTTCCAGTATCTCCAGGCTTCTTCCATGTATACAACATTCTTTCATGATTCTTGAACCAAGTGTTAGTTATGATTAAGTTATGCTCTGTGCAAAATTCTACCAGGCGGCTTCCTCTTTCATTCCTTGCCCCCCATTCCATATTCACCTACTACGTTTCCTTCTCTTCCTTTTCCTACTGTTGAATTCCAGTCACCCATGACTATTAAATTTTCGTTTCCCTTCACTACCTGAATAATTTCTTTTATCTCATCATACATTTCATCAATTTCTTCATCATCTGCAGAGATCGTTGGCATATAAACTTGTACTACTGTAGTAGGCGTGGGCTTCGTATCTACATTGGCCACAATAATGCATTCACTATGCTGTTTGTAGTAGCTTACCCGCACTCCTATTTTTTTATTCATTATTAAACCTACTCGTGTATTACCCCTATTTGATTTTGTATTTATAACCCTGTATTCCCCTGACTAGAAGTCTTGTTCTTCCTTCCACCGAACTTCACTAGTTCCCACTATATCAAACTTTAACCTATCCATTTCCCTTTTTGAATTTTCTAATCTACCTGCCCGATTAAGGGATCTGACATTCCACGCTCCAACCTGTAGAACGTCCTCCTGAGTAGTCTCCGCCCGGAAATCCAAATGGGGGACTATTTTACCTCCGGAATATTTTACCTAAGAGGAAGAATTATTATGTTATGGAATATATCCACGAACCCTCTGTCCTGGACCCAGATTTCACTTTCATATCAAGCATGTCGGTAATTTGTTCCTAGTATTGGATAGCATTAGTATGATTAATTCTTTTCATGATTCCACTGCACACAGTTTACACAGTAACCAACATGCGAACTCTCCAAGAGAGCTTTAGCATTTAAGCAACTTGGGAGCTTGTTAGTGTCGCCGTTTGTGGAGACGACCGTCGACCTAGTGTAGCAAAAATGTGATTCACCTGAAGAGCCGACACGTTTCCATTGACCGACGGTCGAATCTCGATGCTGCTGTGCCCACTGCAGCCGTATTTGACGATATCCTTGAGTCAACTTGTGAACACGTAGGGGTCGGCTGCCGCGAAGCTCTGTATTCAACAAAGTAGGATGAACGGTGTGCTCCGAAACACTTGTACCTGCACCAGCATTGCGCTCTTTCGGCAGAGATGCCACAGATCACCAACTATCCAACGTTATGGAGCAGACCAGCCTCCGAACCCCACGTGCTGTCAAGAGTTGTGGACGTCCAACCATTCAGCGCCTAGTGGTAGCTTGACTGTCCTTCTACCTCTTTAAGTATAGCCGTGCGGTCTAGGGCCCCTTGCCAGGGTTCGCGCGGCTCCCCTCGTCGGAGGTTCGAGTCCTCCCTCGGGCATGGGTGTGTGCGTTGTCCTCAGCCTAAGTTAGTTTAAGTTAGATAAGTAGCGTGTAAGCCTAAGGACCGATGACCTCAGCAGTTTGGTCCCATACGACCTTACCACAAAGTTCCAAAAAAAGTCTTTAAGTAGAGGCTCACGATAGTAGTAAGAGAACATTCGACCAGCTTCGCCGTTTTCTAAATACTCTTTCACGGGGTCTGGGTAATAACTATCTGCCCATTGTCAAAGTCGAATATGTCATTGGATTTCTGCATTGTGTTTTCTCTAGGGTGATCCCCCTTTTGTGTCTGCTACGTTTACATACTTCTGTTACTGCGTTACTTGCCCGCATTGCCACCTGGTGGAATCCATGCCCGCATTGCCACCTGGTGGAATCCAATGCCGCGGTGGGCAATAGTAATAATTTTTTGGCTGATCAGTAAATAGGAGACTTAGGGCTCATCTCAGCACACATAATTTGCTGTCAGAATCTGTTTGCCGCCACGAAGGAAGTATACACAGAAAAAAAATCTTTCCTATGTGCATGAGACCTAGAAAGGCTAAACTATGTGTTGAAGGCTGCAGCTAGGTTGTTTGATTCAAGAAAAGCATTTGAATGTGTAGTCCGTAGAATACTTTTTCGTAGTCTGGAACGTTATGGGATTAGGGAAAAAGCCAACAATGGTTCACTTAGTATCTGTGAAGTAGGAGTGGAATTTGTCCGCCAGTGTCCACAAAAAAGAAGAGGTTTGAAAGTCTCTGGGAAAATTTGACTCGTTCCACATCCTTACGAAATATCGTATTCATGATCCATGGAACTAGTATTTCTCTAATCTCTAATCATGTAAAGTGGGGGTGGGGGTTCCCACAGGGTTCTGTTCAGCGTCCACTGCTTTTTGTTGAGGTATATATGACACCGATCTGCCACTTTACATGACAAATAACAGAAAAATTGTTGTCCTTGCAAATGACAAGTGTCATTGTGAAAAATGTGGAATGTAATATAAATGATGTAGCTAATGAGGTAGTCAGTAACAGCAACACATGACTTTCGGAGAACAGATTAACTCTTTAGTCTAACCAAACACAGTGTTTACAGCTTCTTACATGCGCTTCTTGTAAATACGACATTTTATTACCTAAACGTGGTGAAACTGTCAGTTAAGTGGAACATTTTAAATTCTTAGTACTAGAAGGTAGATGCAGGCTTTGTCGGAAGTATCACGCTCACATCGTGCTTAAAACCTTACTGTTGCTGTCCTCACTATGAGAATCATCTACGGTGTCCATGACTGTGGAACGCCAAGACTTTTTTTACTTTCAATCTCGTTATCTGGTATGGTGTTATATTTCGGGGCGACTTTGTGCACTCGTCAAGCATATTGTTAGGCCAGAAATGGGCGGACGGCCTGATCTGCGGTTTCAGTTCGCGGATTTGTGTAGGCGGTGGTATGGAAGTCTCGGGATTAGTAACTTCGTGAATCTTCCGCATACACTACATCGTACAACTTGTTGGCAGTATGGACTCAGTCAGGAAACAATGCGCAACGTTCAATCAGTGAACGCTAGACAGAAAAACTAAATACACTTGGATAACGAATGCTTAAGAGTAGATGGGTAGATCAGGTAACTAATGAGGAGGTACTGAATAGAATTGGGAAGAAGAGGAATTTTTGGTACAACTCGACCAGAAGAAGGGATCGGTTGGTAGGACGCGTTCGGATGCAGCAAGGGATTACCAATTTAGCGGGGGCTAAAAATCTTACAGATGAGTAGACTAAGCAGATTCAGAAGGATGTAGGTTGCGGTAGTTACTCGGAAATCAAGAGGCTTGCACAAGATAGAGTAGCATGGAGAGCAATATCAAACCAGTCTTTGGAGTGAAGACCGCAACAACAACAAAAACACTTCCGTAAGCACTGGATGGAAAGTGGTTTATTATTCAGCGGGTTTCATTTTCAGTACGCTTCCAGCGGCCTTAAAAGAGTTGAGTCATAAATCCGAAGTATTCAAATCCAAGTTGAAGATTTCCTTGTGACTCACTCTTTCTATTCTGTACAGGAATTTCTCGTTAGCAGTTGACAACTTTTCTCAGTAATGTGATATTTATTCGATTACTATTTTTCGTGTTTTGTTAATTATTTATTTTGTTTATAAATTTTGTGATCAGCGTTTTGTAATCTATGTACTGACTCGTTCCATGGCTAAGTAACTTTGGCTCGAGTGGGTACACGGAATATGATAAATACATAAGCTAAATAAAATAAGTAAAACATATTGTTGGTTTTTCTGTATAGCATGCGCGTATCGCACTCACTGCAGTTGTATTGCGTATTCAGCGAAATATACCGGACAGCGTCCTCATGTACCCTAATATAGTCTGGGTGATGGTCTTTCAGTTCGGTACACACACACACACACACACACACACACACAGACAGACAGACAGACAGACAGACAGAGAGAGAGAGAGAGAGAGAGAGAGACAGAGGGGTTGTTGTGTTTGCCACGCTGCGACTTCACCTCGTGTACACAATTTTTGTCTGCGTCTTTAGTGACTGCCTTATTTTTAATTTTTTTTCTATTGTGTTTGTCGTACAAACGTGCTGTGATGCACGTCTTGGCTAATCTGTTGTAGTTGTTGTGACACGTGAAATACGCTGGTGCACAAATTCTCTTTCAAGCATGAAAACTGTAAGAACGGTCCTTGCCTAAAACTCAGGATGGCGAGAGTTGTGCAAGAGCGTGTGAGTCCTCCAGCTCCTCGTGGTGACATCACATCATCGTGACGCGGCCGGTTGCGTATGTGCCATCGACTAAGCAACAGCTTTGCAGGACATTGTACTGCGATAGCTGTCAGTGATAAGTGGTGAAGGGGGTTTACTACTACCAGCTACGATTTACAAGTTAGCAGAAACAGTTTCGTTATCAGAGGCGGAGGTGGAAGAACCGAGCGCATTGCACCGGTTTTTACTTATTGCCTCTTACGCTAAGACTGCAGTTTACACTATTTTGCAAAGGCAGTAACGTCAATCTACTGTTTTCAGTATCTCTAAGGAAGAAAAAAAAGAACAGGTGAAGAGGAGGTGCCTGTTTTGTGTCTCTTTGTAACCAATACACATGGTAGTTCATACTGATTCTGTCTCACCTCAAGATTATCTAAGCAGGATGCCGCATGCCGTATTTAAGCAAAGGCGCTGCTCATTCGTCTTCGCGTGCCGTTAGGGGGCAAGGAAAACAAATTATACAGATCATAATGGAAAAAAGAGACACCGTCCAGGTGACTTGCTATGTTAATTATTTGGGTAGCCAGTTTCGATCCGAAATACAGATCATCTTGACATCCAGTGAAGCATTAGGGAACGTTACTTTATCAGCCATCCGACAATAAGCGCAATTTCATCGTCCTCGTATAAGTGGAAGAGACATTCACGAGAGGTTAAAATATTAAAATAATAACACAAAGGAACATAAAGACTGAAAATACATTTACTTAATACACGACAGTTAATACGTATGAATTATTGCGGAATAAGGGTACACATGCACAAGTTTACGAAAGATAAAAGAAGTTGGCCACGAGAATGCACCACCTGCAGTAAGTTAGGGGTCGAGAAGTGCATTCTTGTCCTCATTGTTCACGAGTTATTTATTACTCTGCGCGTTTCGAATTTTTCGCCAGTTTTCTTTGATCTCATTTAATCTCATTACGTCTTCATCGATTTCATTCCCTGTCGATCCATTCACTTATTTTAGCGATTGTAAATCAATTTAAAACGAATGTTGCTGAATATAAATGTGTAAGAGGATGTATGTCGGATTTCCTTTTAACTTCTCGGTGTGCAGATGCTGTGCACATTGTCTTAGAAATTGCGCTTTGCCTTGTCCTAGTGATATTGGGAAGTTTCTTGTATAAAATTGTATGAAATGTGTTTTTTTGTGAGTCAAGTGAAATTTTTACATAAAAATAGTAATTTTAATTAAAATGCGTATTCCTTTCCGATTTCGGTTACAACTTCTGTGAACTTGATTATGACGCTTGTTTCTCGACCGGAGAAAATTTCCCTACTTTTATCGATATAAGACGGGAGACCTTGTGTATGTGAAGCGCACGATGGCGCACTGACTGGCAAAACTTGTGGCAAGCAGTGGTGGTGGTGGTGGCGGCGGCGGCGGCGGCGGCGGCGGCGGCGGCGGTGGCGACGACGACTACCACCACCACCACCACCACTACCACCACCACCCGTCCGTGACACAAAATTAGAGTTTCTGCAAACGCATTTTGTAGTTACTTAAAAAAATTACAGAAAATTCCAGCTGCTGATACTGTCATTTATGTACTACAAGATGAATAGATAGATTTTCAGTGGGATGGCGATTTTATAAAGCAAGAACGTAGTATGATTATGTAATTGATGGGCTCGTCGTTTGGCGGGCATATTTGTATTTTAGACATCGCTCTTCGTGTAGAAAATTTTAACCGCACGTAAGTCATAATGGACATTGAACCACTGACTAAGTTTCTGTAATTTGTTTTCTTTTCAGTTGTGGTGAAGGTTCACTTATGCTGCACTTAAATGGTAACTTGCCACAAGACAAATATCTGTTGTGTGTTTATAAAAATCGTTAAAACTCATTGGTCATTAATGAAGTACGACGTTCTTTCAAGAAAGAAAAGCTTTCGTGTCGTAGATTCAGCAGATGAGTATTGGAGATAGGGTAAGGCAGACTTAACGAAAGCAGCTCAGATAAAAGCCGTCTGTGCCTTCCCTACAAAACATGAGATCCTTTAGGTTTAATGTGACACACGGAACAAAAGAGTAAATATAATGTGCACTGAACTGATACATACCAAGTGAAGTGATAATGGACCTCAACCGTCGAAACGTGCTAAGAGCTCAGAAATTTGCAGAAGTTAGACATTTTGTGTTAAAAGGAGAACCGCCGCCTCTACGTATGGGATCGCCAAGGATTTTCACATATGACCATTTTGCATTTACAAAAATTCTAATTTCATATAATTACAATCTTTTTCGAGAAACCTGTCAGTCTAGACACTAAATATATTCAAAGACGCACCTCGAAGACATTATCTGAATGGGACGGAATCCTGTACAGACAAACAAATTATTACAATTTCAGAAAAATTAGATGATTTATTCAAGAGAAAGAGCTTCACAAATTGAGCAAGTTAACAACGCGTCGGTCCACCTCTGGCCCTTACGCAAGCATTTTTGGGCATGTTATTGATAGAGTTGTTAGATGTCCTCCTCACGGAAATCGTGCCAAATTCTGTCCACTTGCCGCGTTAGGCCTTCAAAATCCCAAACTGGTTGGAGGACCCTACCCATAATAATGCTCCAAACGTCCTGAATAGTGGAGACGAGCACAAAGACAAGTAGTATAAACTCTCGCACATTACCTTGCTGAAATGTAAGCCCAGGGTGGCAACAAAACGCGGCGTACAGTGCCGCCGACGTACCGCCGTGCTGTGAGGGGGCCGCGGGTGGCAAACAGTGGGGGCTGCTATCAAATGAATTGGCACCCCAGACGATCACACCTGGTTGGCGGGCGACGGTGTTATGCAGCGTCTCCAGATACGTCTTCCCTGGTCGTCGAGGCTGAATTCGAAGCGGGACTCATCACTGAAGCTAATTCTGCTACATTCAATGAGGTTTCAGGTCGAATGTGCCCGACACCACTGCAAACGGTCTAGCTGGCGTACAGAGGTGAGTGACGGTCGACGCAGAGGCGCCGTGAACTCAGCCCCCTTCTCTCTCAGCCGCCTGTTAATAGTTCTTGTGGTCATCGAAGTACCAATTACGCGGCGGATCGATGATAATGACGAGTGCCTCTCTGACGATTGCTCGACCCTCTCTTTCTGTCGTCTCTCTAGGTCGACCGATTCCTTCTTGAAGCCGTGTTTGGGCATGGTTCACCCACTTCTGGCAACGTGGTCGAATAATGGCACTCCTCCTATTCAACTATCGAGCGATTCGCCGATTACTGTAACCGGCTTATTTGAGCTCAACTACATGCCCTCTCTGAACCTGCTTATATTGTTCACGCGCGTGTCTGTGAGGCATCGTCAGATACCTGTGTGAATACCAATTTGTGACCAATTTGCATAACTCTTTCGTGATGCGTATTTTTTGCCGTAGAGTGTATGTTCCATATGACTCCAAACGTTTTGGTACATGGACGCTGTTTAGCTCCTAACCTCACAACTTACGTTGTGATGAAGGTAATGTGGTGGTGATTGTAATGTGGAAAAAACTTGCCGGTCCCAGACTGCTAACTACAAAACTGTGATTAACACAAAGATTGTTACCTTTCAGGTTAGGAAAGGTACTCATGTACACTGAAAAGCCAAAAAAAACTGGTACACCTGCCTAATGTCGCGTAGGGCCCCCGAGAGCACGCAGAAGTGCCGCAACACGACGTGGCATCGACGCAGCTAATTTCTGAAGTTGTGCTGGAGGAAACTGACACCATGAATCCTGCAAGGCCGTCCATAAATCCGTAAGAGTGCGAGGGGGTGGAGATCTCTTCTGAACAGCACGTTGCAAGGCATCCCAGATAGGCTCAATAACGTCGAAATCTTATCAGAATCATCATTATGCTAGAACAGGTACAGTGGAAAATGATTCCCATATTTATCGATCGTTGGTTCAGAAACTTTACCGTAAAAAGCTATTTATTTTGTAGGGAAGATGCTTCACAGGATTACATAAAAAACGAGCTGAAGAAACCGGTTTTTTTTAAAATTGTTGTTCGTGACAAAGACATTTTCAAAATCGATAACGGAAGTAGTGACAAAACGGACTAGTACCTTGGGAAATCGTGTAAAATTTCCAGTAGAACACAGTGAAGATCTTCTTGTTAAAGGTGTATACCATGATAATTGTGCGATAATGTTTTTCAGACATGATGTTGCAACTCACGGTAGCGTTGGATGACCAAAAAATGATGAGATATCTGTTTGGGTGAATTTCATTTGTGAGCGTGTTCTTGTCTGGGGAGTTTGGTGGCCAGCGGAAGTGTTTAAACTCAGTAGAGTATTCCTGGAACCAATCTCTAGCAAATGAAAATGAATAACAGTCCGCGCTCTAAGAAATTCTCAAGAATTTTAATGGATAGGCTGCTTCCCAGAGATGGAGACAATATACAAACGGCTGTTCTAAAAGTTCTACGAAGATATGTTATTCGTTAGAAAAATAAATCAGCATAAGAAAACCACGCTATGCATTCGAAACACAACCTGTTCCATCTCATCTGATATGTGATATGAGACAAGAATCAAAGACCAAGAAGAGGAATGCATCTGAGTTGTTGAAACTGCTGCTGTAATGCTGGTGGACATTGGATCACGAGTTTGTGAACTGGAGACATGTCTCCCTTCAGACATGTTCTTGGACGAAATAACGACAAATAAATCATTCACACGTCGTACTGTCTGCCACTGATGGTTCAGATGGCTCTAAGGACTATGGAACTTAACTTCTGAGGTCATCAGTCCCCTAGAACTACTTAAACCTAACTAACCTAAGGACATCACACACATCCATGCCCGAGGCAGGATTCGAACCTGCGACCGTAGCAGCAGCGCCGTTCCAGACTGAAGCGCCTTGTCACTGATGAACGTAACTAAACAGTGGCCAGTGGATGGTCATTAAACATGCGATTTCCATAAAACTGCTTAACGGCGATATTTACTAACCAAGTAGCTTTTTAGGCGCACTGTTTCCCTTTCTGCAAGCACATTTTCCTGCTCTATAACTTTTCTCCTATAATTTTTTCGTCAAATTGTTCATTTCTCAGACACTGCACGTTTTACAGCGAGGAAATAAGTGTTTATCGCATAGTGAAAAACTAGCGTTTTCTGATATAGTGTGGGAGTAACAATGCTTCGTGGAAGCACATTACAGATAAGTTCACATCAGTAGTGGAGCGGTGTATTTTCTGGCAGGAATTTCGCTGACATCAGCATCAGCATTCCTGAAATTGATGACATCAGCATCGTATTTCTCGGAGTGACAGACGGCAGCGTGTGGTGTTTGGAGAATGACATCATTATCAATATTTCTGTAATTCCCACTCCATCCCTGTCGCCCCCCCCCCCTCCCCCCGTGTCCAATGGCATTATGTGTTTATGGAAGCGGAGGGGTCCCAGAGCTTCAAAGTCGTGTAAGCTTCGCCCCTGCGCTTTCAGCGATTTTAATTTTCGTAGCTTGCTTGCATGTGTGCCATAATTTCTTCGCCGTCTGTACTTAACGTCGGGTATGAGGCAGCACGAGCAGCGATCAGTTGGGAAGAACAAGTGTGAGTATTTGTCAGTTATTTTTTTGTCATAACAACGTGGTTATTATTACGTAACGGCACGGCATGAGGGCAGCAGTGAACGTTGTACTGCTTCCATGCAAGGCGGTGAGAACTATTGCATGTGTATTTTTTGTTTTGTTTTACAGATGCACTGACCTATTGAAAAATTAGTAACATTATGGCATTTTCTTATTTATTGTGTTAGGTTTTAGTTGTTATTGCTACAAATGACGACTTAGATGCGTTCTGCGACATTGTAGTACCTCAGCAGTAGCTGCACTCCCTCTCGACAGCATACCTGCCTCACCAATTGGACATATTGTCGTTCGATTGTGCTGTAACAAAGCCACAGCAGCCGCCATCTGCAGCCCAAAAACCCTCTAATCCAGTGCTAGCAGATCTGCTGGACAAGGGCGTGGCATCGTTCCATGACCTACTACTGCCTGAGCCACAGCAGCATCTTTCTGCGTCAAGATATGACAGTCTTTTGGGCTGCCAAGAAATCAGGAGGAATATAGCATGATAATGCAGGGTGTGTACGACCCGGGAGATCCGGGGAAAACCCGGGAATTTTTTTAGAATTCCGGGAATTTTTCATTGTTTCTGTTTTCAGTTAAATTTTTGTAATTTTGACTGGTAAGAACCGATACTCTGACAAAGGATATTACTGTATCCCGCTAATGCAGATAATACTGCAGCACAATAAAACATGAACGAGAGAAAAAACGAAAGTAAAACTTAAGTTCCAAAGGAAATGCGCCATGTACAGCAACAAAACACAGTGCTCATACAAGAGTCTGCCAACAGCAAAACGTGTCAAAGGCTTTAGGAAGACTTCGTAACAACAAATTGCCTCCGATGAGCGTGACATCACAACTGTTAACATTAGCTTCGTTTTAGGAGTTACGAACGGGATCAAGCGCATGCGCAGTTCAGTAGTACCTTCCGCCGCTTCTGGCTACAGAAATATGGCTGTTGGCTGTGTAAGCAACCGCAGCAAGCAGATAGATGCTACCGGTAAAAATTTTACTGGAGCACCCAAGTTGCCAGATTCATGCATGCGCGGCAGGTCCAGACCTAGGAGGGGGGGGGGGGCAAATTCATATTCTTGAGGGGAAAAAACCGTTTGCACAAAGCGACTAGCACCCAGCGCACGTAAGTCTATCGATTATTCATATGACTCTGAAACGCATCCCATCGGTTTTCTAACATTTTTGAACACATTCTAAGTTGATTTTTGAATGCGTGCATAGTGTACACGATGTTTCTGTCAGGGGAACCCTTGTCGCATGTCCTACAGACAAAAGCGGCTACCCGAGCTGACCGAGTAAAGGCGTACGGCTGAATGCCAACCGCTGTCTGATTGTTTGGTTGATCGGGTTTGCGAATGATGAGCGTTGTTATAATTATTAGCGAAATCCATAGATACGGACTAGAGGAGTGAAAATAAACGAATAACAGGTAAGAAAGATTACTTATTACCTTCACGGTGTATCGAAGAAAATGAAATTTTGTCGGAAAATTTTTGGCCAGATCGCTGTACTAGTAAGGGCCAGTTGTACAGTCCCCATCTAGCAGCCGCTTTAAGTTCTATTCTGGAAGAAGCGCGGAAAACACGTTGAACGAACACGTAACAACGCCTAACCGGAGAATAATCGCGGGATAACTAAACCGGTGATTCTGCCAGAGTTAGTGAAGTTAACCTGTGAATAAGCTTTGACATTGGCAGGAATAGTTACAGAATTAGTGATAACAAGACTGTTTGTTAGAATGAGGAAGGAAAAGAAACGGGCACATCACACAAATTATGGAATAATATGACGATTCCAAGTTTGTATAAAAGTTTCGTACTACTACTTATCGATCTCATGCTTGAGAAACTGGAGCATATGAATGAAGTGTGAAACTATTCCCTAACGTAAAGCTTTTTGCTTGTAGTAGGCCTAATAGGCATTTGATATTGGTACTTTGTGATTATTTAGTGTGTGTTACAATTGTTGCAGTATTAGAAAGGCTTAGTTTGTTTTATCTAGCAGATAGTGACAAAATAGACGTAATCAGATCGGGAAACCACACAAGTCTTGGGCCCTATTTGTATTAATAGCTTTTTCAGTATTAGACAGCGACATTTCGATTTTTCATGTAGCAAAACGTTTGACGAACTTTCGCAGAAAGGAAAGTACGTCATGCAAAGCTGTAGCAAGATAAGAGAGAAAAAAATTCTAGGAGCTAAGGATTGAAGAAATTTGTATTGTCTTGCTTGTCCCATGTCATTACTGGGTCTATGTATCCTATATTTAATTTTATGTCACGCAAAACAGCAAGTTGTTAGCTGATAGGGAATAAAGAATGCATATTTTCTGAAGAGTTCTCTCTCTCTCTCTCTCTCTCTCTCTCTCTCTCTCTCTCTCTCTTATTTTTTTTTTAATTATATATATAAGAAAGAGGGACAGGATGTCACCATGACATTTTAATTTCCATTGTCCTGAGTATGGTTTGATGGCATCCATTACAAAATATACACGTTTGAATTCCACATAGCGAAATACAGTGACGTGCGGTAGAAGAATGCTGTGTAGGGAGGCGAGGCACTACACTTTGGCGCATTTACGACCAAATAACCTGTTATACATTTCCTCGAACACATATGTTTTATGCATCAGACTCTTCAGAAAACTGTGCACTACAAAATGAATATATTTTGAAATTTTTTTTTTTTTTTTTTTTAGTTTTTGACGTCCTATCTCAAACGCTCGAGGGAATGGCAGGGTATTGCCCCGGTTCGGAAAGATCATAGACCCGGGGCTGGGAAATATCATGGACCCGGGGCTGATGCTCAGAGTTGTCTGAGTTATACTGGGGAAGTGGGAAGTCTCCACGTGAACCATATTTACATTTAGTGATTTTGCTGTTTCCTCTTCGTTTACTGCTCTCACGTCAAATGAAAACAAAACAGATTTCTGTAGCCGGGAGCTATCAAGTGAATTAAAATACATTCACATAATTATAGAAGGCTAAAATGTGTTGTTAGTTGCAGATTTTTTTTTATTTCCACCTTCCCGACGGTCACGAATTAATTGCCTTACAGAACAATGAAGTTATTTTTGTCGGTTTGCCAAAGAAATTTTCTTTTATTAATCTTTTCCGCTGAGGCGGACAATATATTTGAAACGAAGTGTTTAATTCCACACACTGTTCGCTGCATTTCAAGTGCGTGTTTTCAACTTCTAGCACGTATGGCATTATGCCATAATAAACAACCAAACATGAGATAACACAGTATTGGTATTCCAAGAAAATTTACATCCCGAAAACCACATTGATAAGCTTAATATCAGGTCGTGGCCTACTCCACTGGGAATCTGCACATACGAATGTGCACTTTATATGTGCACATTTTAGTGTGGGTCACGAATTTCCAATGCTTTTGGAGTATCCTCTGATGTCTTGTTTCTTTTATGACATAGTGTAAGATCTTTTAATGTTTTACATGTTCGAACATATGGGCTCCCTACGGCATCGTAGCTGCGTAAGCGCGGTGACGCATGTCATCTGTCGCTCTCTGGCAACTGCAGAAACGAACCTATTTCTATCTGGTCACTTGAAAATATTCCGAATGATGGTTTGAAAAGCGTTACCATCAAAGCAAATTTCCTTTTACGCAAGTTGAACTATGTGCGAGAATGTACGATTAATTTCTTGACTTTCAACTCTTTTATGACGAGCCATTTAGATGATTTTCGAGCCCAGAAGATCAGACATTTATGTCGTTATTAAAAATTTTACTGGCACATTTGTGTGATATACCGTAAATTGTAATACGCGCATAAAAACCAACATTGTATGTGAAAGCGTAGCTTCTCTTTCAGCGTATTAATTTAAACCATTAACTTCTTCTGTTTATGTGTTCACGATACTTAAGTTATGTTGCTATTGGCCTACTACATCGCGTGTCGTAAGCTCTGGATACCCGCTGTAATCGGCTGGCGAGATCACGTGACATGAGCTTACAAAAGCGCATCGCAATCTCGATTTCAATGCTTCGGAAAATAACATGCGGTGTTTGGTGGAATTCGAATATATACCACACACACACACACACACACACACACACACACACACACACACACACACACACACACACACACACACACACACACACACACACACACACACACTCTCTCTCTCTCTCTCTCTCTCTCTCTCTCTCTCTCTCTTGGTGTAATTGTGGCATAGCACCAGCGTTACACCACCTTGTTTATGCCACAATTGTACTGTTGTCTTTGTATCACCACAATACCTTCAAGCAGTGTTATTTAGTAACCCTTAAGAAAAAAAGAACCTGTGTATCAAATGCAAACTATTGTCTACCTGTCTACAAACATGCACTGTTGCTCTCAGCCAATAGCTTTAGGGACTCCACTACTATGAGGGAGAGAAGGCATTGCATTATTATTATTATTATTATTATTATTATTATTATTATTATTATTCCAATTCTTGGGTTTTCGACATTCGCTGTTGTGAGAAGACCATTAACAGCAGAGTTAAGAAAAAGTACTTTGACTCTGCAGTGGGTGTGATTCATAGCATATGAAGTTATGTTTTATGACAACATGGTAAAAAAAGAAAGTGTGAACTGCATCTAGTAGTCACCTGGAAAAGATATAGATACCTAATATCTTGAGCAGACTTAATGCATTACATATTAAGACTTAGTGCTCTAAAGTTAGAACAGATAACATTATATGTGTAAATGTGCTACAGTATCACAACGTTACACTAATGTCAGTATCCATTCATAAAAATACCTGTGATTACCCGTCATTTTCGATCGATTTTATAAACACTTATCACATGCATAACATGTTATGGTCTTTTGTGGTGTATTGTGTGCAAAAATAATGAATTTTTTGTCAGTCTGGGACACTTTCCAGATTGGATAAATAGCTGTGGGTATAATCATAATTGGAAAATATCATTCATGGAAGGCTATTTTTATTGTTGGGATGGTAACCCAGTCCAGTGTTTACAGATACACATGTCGATCAACTTTCTCTCCAGATAAGGAGAACTGGGAGAATCACAGCATTTTATCATTGTTTAGGCAAGCATTCTGTAAGCAGCGAATTGTTGTGGCCATCCATCTGTAAACCTATGTTTTACGATGCATTAAATACTGAAAAACACTCAGTCGATGTAGGTGTGCATCCTAAGCATTTACAAAGAAACATCTAATGGTGTGAGCAATATCATAAACAGCAATGAGAACACACCACAAACTATTATTAGTGTGTGTAGCCTACCACGATTTTATAGACATACTGGTGCTGACCGATGCTGTTCTGTGGTCATGGAGTGATGTTTACAAAATATTAGTAGGCATAAATCTGTATTTAAGATCTGGGTATAGTTAGCAATCCATACATGTTTTCTTAGTTTATGCCTATTTGTAAGTGTTGACCTTGGTGGTTAGTTTCGGGTTGGGTTAACATTTGGAAGAAGTACAGTTTGTTGGTACTCTGACTAGATGGTAGAAATATCTACCTGCACCAGCAATAAGAACATATGAATTTACATATAGAATACTTGTCTATTGTGTGTAGCAGTGGGCGGTATGTAGGTGCTTCTAGAAAAAAAAACATCATGATGCCTTTATTTTATAGTAATTCAGTTCCCTGCTGCACTGACAAATGTAGCGGAGGGAAATATATCTCACTATATACCCCCATACTTGGTGGTGCAGATGTGTCCCTGCTGGCAGTAGCTGGGTGGTGAGTAGCAGAGAATATTGGAGAAAATCGATTTTCGAAAATGTGCTGTGTGCTGAATTCACAGTTCCCATACACGGGGTCATGCATCTTTGTTTGTGGCGAGTTGAGATAGGAACAGGACATAGCCATTGTCAAATGCAATCAGTATAGTGCTGGCTGGCTGTGTGGCATCCAGGTGGTGTACAGCGTATATTTTAATTTATTGGTACATGTTAAGGTGTGCTGCTAACACATGCATAGGTGCAGGGCGCACATTATTCCAAGGGGAAAAAATGAACAACACACTTATTATTAAATTATGTTTTCTCTTACACATCTAGTGGGTTGCACGGCTGGCAATTCTGTCAGGTGAGGTGGTCATGAGGTTGGCAAAATGTATCGTATGCGTTTCATATAGGTGCCACATGACAGGGTGAATCACATTGTAAACATGTGAAACTTTCTTTGCTGTAAGTATCAGTTTACTGCATGTGGATGTAATTGATGGGAAGGCATTGTAATGGTTACAGACATAGTGAATAATAAAAGTTTGTCTTTATTTATAGTAGAGGCAGTGCCCATAATCGTGTTAAAGGCAGCCATACAGGTACTTAAAAGGAGATTTGCTATCTTAATGTCAGGTAACTAATTGAGCCGTTCTTACAATTGCGTTTTGGGCCATTCCGCCACCTTTTACAAGTGGTCTACATTTGACAAGAATTACATGTGAACATGTTAATGTCTCTTTTTTTACAATGCACACACAGTACAGTAGTACAATATCCTCTTCATATATGCAGCGCAAATACTGTAGTTATAAATGGAAGTTAAACACACAAAATAAATCAACCATACACTGCAAGATATGGTGTGACTGTGTGTTGATTTCCTCATTATATAATTAAAACTAAAGACAAGAAGACAGAGGTTAGCGTTTGAGACACTGGTTCTTATTCATAAGACCTAAAATCTGATTCGATCAATAGATGGAAAATCCTGACAAGCTGGGGCTTACAAAATTGCTTAGTCAGTACGTTTAACAGTCACCTTCTCAGTACCCCTGTGCGCTGTCAGGGGCTAGAATAGACCCACAGCCCTTTCTTGCCTGTCATAAGAGATGACTACCAGGAGTGGTTTTATTTGGTCACTTTTTACTTTGGTATTTTGATTATCCTTTGGACTTCTGAAGGTCTTTGCTCTTTTCAATATGTTTAAGTCTTTTTCCTTTGGCTTTTTCAGCTTTTTAGTTTCTGGTCCCCATTTTGGGTTTGATCTTCTTTTTCCAAGTTTTACGAAAATGCGTGCCATTTGGGAAAGGACGCCTTACTGTGGTGCATTAACCCTCCACTGTGCACTGTTATTAGTTGATCTAACTCTGCAACCAAAATCCAGTACGGTAGTCAGTCCATCGTGATGGGATTGTAATGTATGCTCTCGGTGGTAGCTGGGATAACACAGGGATGGCACTGTTGATGCTTGGGCTGTAACGTCCCATGTCAGCCAAGGGATGGTGTCTATCGACTTTGCGGTACCAGGACTCTGGGCAACGGCTGCTGTGCCAGTTGGACTTTCATTGGAGGCATGGTGGCGCCCATGTGAAGAGCCTCTAATCAGAGTGGGTGGCATTGAGGCAGATGATCCGCAGTGAAACGGATCAGACTGTGCCAACACAGCCGTCTCAACAGCCAGGAACAGTGATTTTAAAGCAGAGGTTAACAAGCCTATGACATTTCCATCTTTGACCATACCTCAAGACGAGGGCCAGCTAAGGAGATATGGAAGTGGACATTTTGCCAAAGTTATTGGTTTATTCCCGAATTGACGGCGAATCTTTCGCTACAATGAAGCACTGTTTTTCGTTGAAAATACTGAAGATCGATTTTGGGGGGTTGCAGCAACAGAAAAGATGAGGAATAGATCTTTGCTGATCGAAACGTCACACGCCAACCAATCACAGGCACTTCAGGCCTGTGTCAAGGTAGGAGATGTGCTAGTCACCATTTCTCCTCATAACGAGCTCAGTAGAACTCAAGAGGTTATGTTCCATGGGGATCTAACGCTACAAAGTGATGAAAAGCTGCATACTAATCTGGCGCAGTGTCGTGTCCATTTGGTTTGCCACATCCAGAAGGGACCCAAAGATAATAGAGTGGACACTGGAGCTTTTATCCTAGTTTTCAACGGCAACATTTTGCCTGTGTAGGTTAAGGTCATGGTTTTTAGGTGTGATGTCAGGCATTTTCCTCCTTCGATGAGATGTTTTAATTGCCAGAGGTTCGGACACACCTCGCACAGTTCTAATGAGGCTATCTGTTGGGCATGTGGGCGAGCATCCCATGAGGGCAGCACTTGTGAGCAGCCACTCAGTGTGCCAACTGTCTGGAACCGCACCCTCCTCATTCACCGCAGTGCTCAGTGTTTAACAGGATAAAATTTAGGAGTCTAGAACACTTGACCATCTGTCTTACAAAAAGGTGCAAAGAAAAATGTTTGAAAGGCTTCATCCGACTGATATGGTCTCAAATTTTGCGACTGTTGGGTCACAGTCGATATGTCACGTGATGACAAGTCTTCGCACGACACCTCCTGACGTTGGTTGTATTCCAGGGTCTGCCCTGCAGCTGATGGAGGGAATGACGGCTCCCATACCCCCTAACCCTGCAGCATCGGTGGTTCCCAAACCAACGGTGTGGCAAGAAATGCCTAGTGATCCTGGGATGAGGACACCTGTCCAGGTGCCTCCTCCTCCCCCCCCCGCCCCCACGCCCCCTCCTCAAGAGACAAGGACCAGCTACCCCAGGCTGCAGGGCCAAGAAAAGTAAAATCCTCTTTGCTCCCGGAAAATAAAATGGGGAAATCTTTACAGAAATTGAAGTCTCACAAGGATAGGAAGGAAGATACCTTCTGAGGTTTCAGATGTTGCACTTGACACTCCTGCAAAAGTCAAACCTATGCACCTTGACGACAGATCACACAATCAGGTAGACTGCAACCTGGTAATGAGGTAAGCACACCCATCTTTTTCATTCGCCACTTTCTCAGACCTGACTCCAACGCTCCTTCAATGTAACTGTAACAGCTACCATCAGCATCTGACTAATTTCCATCATTTACTGGCCACTTATCCGTAATTGGCAAAGCACTTTAGGAAACACGGTTTACGGCAACTCACCTCCTGCTCTGAGAAACTACAAACCCTACTGTACCAATCGCATTAATGTCGAGAGAGTGCCCGTTGGGGTTTGTGGCCTCATATGCTCTGATATTTTCAGTGAGTAGGTGCCCCTTACCACTGAACTAGAGGCCGAGGCCATCTACCTGTCAGTTTGGATGACAATCTGTAATATGTATCTACCCCCAGATGGACCTTTCCACTATCACAAACTGTTCAGGGTTAGTGGAGGAGGTACCTCCCCCCTTCCTCTTAGTGGGGCACTTTAATGGCCATAATCCTCTTTGGGGCGGCAACACTTTGTCTTGCAGAGGTTGGATACTCGAACACATCCTTTCACAATTGGACATCTGTCTGCTCAACACTGGAGCTGCAGCACATTTCAGTATGGCCCACGGAATGCACTCAACTATTGACCTCACAGTTTGCAGCCCAAGTATCGTATTCCTGATTCAGTGGCGCATCCATGGCGATCTTTGGGACAGCGACCATTTTCCAATCATTCTCTCCCTCTTCACTCACTGACATCTGGAACATGCTCCACATTGGTCGCTTCGGAAAGCTAACTGGCAGGCTTCCTCCCCTACAGCACTTTTACAGCCAGTTGTGCGACGGATATCGATAAAGTGGTACAGGATACTATTATTCATGCTGGAGTAGGAACGATACCCTACACTTCCGGTGCATTCCAACGACCGCCGGTGCCATGGTGATGTGAAGATACAGCCGCAGCTATCAGGGAACGCTGCAGGACACTTCAATGGCACAAGCGCCATCCTTCTGTGGATAATTCAGTATCATTCAAGAGACTCTGGGCGAAAGCATGGTTTTTAATAAAGAAAAGAAAACAGGAGTATTGGGAGCAAAATGTATCACCTGTGCGTTGTCACACCCCATAGTACAAAGTGTGGACTAAACTCCACCGCATTTGCGGCCATCCACCAACCCCAGCTGTTCCTGGCATCCTTGTCAATGGTAACAGCTGCACTGATCCTGTGGTAAGTACCAAATGTTTTGTCGTACACGTTGCCGAAGTGTCCACTTGCAGTAATTACCATCCTCATTTCCTGGTCCGGAAACACCTTACTGAACGCCACCCACTATCCTTCCATGCACACAGCTCTCGTTTGTCATACAACACCCTTTTAACGAAAAAGAGTTTCTCAGTGCTTTGACAGAGTGTCGAGATACGGCCCCTGGACCTGACAAAATACACAACCAAATGCTGCAATCTTCATGTTGATAGCATGAAACATATTCTCACGCTTTTTAATCGTATTTTGTTGGAAGGAGAATTTCCCTCCCACTGGAGGGAAGGTATTATTATTCCTTTCTGCAACTGGGAAACTGTACTTTAACTAACAACTGACCAATCTCTCAGACGAATGGACTGTGTAAGCTATGCTACGGTCGCAGGTTCGAATCCTGCCTCGGGCATGGATGTGTGTGATGTCCTTAGGTTAGTTAGGTTTAAGTAGTTCTAAGTTCTAGGGGACTGATGACCACAGATGTTAAGTCCCATAGTGCTCAGAGCCATTTGAACCATTTTTGTGTAAGCTATTCGAACAAGTGGTAAACTACCATCTTTGTTGGCGCCTTGAAGCTGGAGGGCATATATCATGACTCCAAAGTGGCTTTTTGAGCATCCTGGTTCGTCTGGAATCTGCAGTGTGCAATGTTTTTGTGCGTCGCCATCTGATTGCTGTATTCTTGACCTACAGAAGGCTTACAGTAGCACCTGGCGGCATTCATACTATCTATATTGCAGGATTGGGGTTTTGGGGCAGTTCATCCATTTTTATTCAGAGTTTTCAGTCTCTCCGACATTTTCGGGTCCAGACATTTTCGGCTCCAGGTTCGACTCTCAGCAACAAGTATATAAGTATGCAGGAAACTGGAGTCCCTCAGGGATCGCTTCTGAGCATACTGCTGTTCACTATCGTCATCAGTGCTATCGTAAATGCAGTGGGTGTCACAGCCGCTCTGTCACTGTGTGTGGATGATCTTTGGCTGCACTATACCTCTGCATCACTGTGCACTGTTGAGCAACTGCAAGGGGCTGTTTGAATGGTACATGACTGGACTCTGGGCTCCGAATGACAGCTATCAATTTTCTCCTGCAAAATATCGTGAATTTTTGCCGGCTCCGGACTGTGGACCCGCTGCACTCAGAAGTTTATCTGGTTGACCAGTTACTTGAAGCTGTTGAAACTTTTCAGTTCTTAGGTATTTTCACAACAAGCTAACTTGGCTGCCACTTGTCCGTCAGGTCAAGGCAACTTGCATGATAAAATTAAATACGCTCCGTTTTCATAGTACCTCCTGGTGGGGTGCAGACTGCATTGCTATTCTGAAATTTTACGAAGCTCTGGTTTTGTCCCGCTTGTATTATGAATACGTTGCCTATGGGTCGGCAGCATCGTCTGTATTCAGCTTGCTGGACCCTGTACATCACACTTGCCTGCGGTTGGCAATGGGGGCCTCCTGTACGAGCCATATTGACAATCTCCTGGCTTAAGCTGGTGTCCCACAGCTGGGGGTTAGATGGCAGCAGCTTCTGGCTAATTATGCAGTCACAATCTGTCGGATGACAACTCACTCATGTCACTCAACCAGTTCCATAACCAACAGCTCACCGCCCAAAACTGGGTAAACTCCAACAGCCTCGTTCAGTCTGTGTCCCTACAGCTCCCACCCGACACTCCCAGTAGTCTGTACGGATGGACCTCTTTTGTGACGCCAAGAAGGATGCTGATCCTACCTTTCTCCGACACATGTTTCGTTCGATCCTCCACGATTATTCTAATTTGATATGCATCTACATGGATAGATCGAAAGTCAACGACAGGGTTGGTTACACTTTTGCACATTCGAAGGGACATGAGAAGCACTCTCCGCCGAGTGCCTGCAGTGTGTACACTGCAGAGATCTTTGCCATATCTCAGGCTTTGCGGTACGCCAAATCCCTGGCCACGACGAATTTCTGATCTGTAGCAATTCCCTGAGTTGCTTAAAAGGCTTATCCCAGTGTTATCCAAAAATATTTTGGTCGCCAACATCCACGACCTACTGGTTGACCTCTACAGCTCTTGAAAGACAATGACCTTCATCTGGACACTGAGACAAATAGGCCTTCCAGGAAATGAACTCGCAGACCGTAGTCACGTACATGACTGCAAAATGAGGAAACAATGCTCATCGAAACGGAACACCGAGGCATCCGCTACCCTCTCGCTATAGAAGATGAGTTGACTGTATAGGTCATCACCTTTGGATAGCTGTTGGAAACGCTCTACAATGCTGCAAACTCTTCCAGTCTCCGTATGTTGCATTGTCTTCGACATTTTTGTCAATGAGAAAGATCGCCTCTGTGCTTTCTTTCTACCGACCTGTGTGTTGTGGGAGCTGCATACTTGACACCTTGTGAGAGCCAAAGCCTGTGAGATCAAAGGATCGAAACGTATTAATATCATTTTAGCACCTGACACAGACCTAGAAGTCATGATAGAAAAACAAAGCGTATGACAGTGTATAAAACTGTGGTCGTACCCGGATTGGATGTGTTACAGCCGAAAAACAATATATTAAACTGTTTGTGAATGACCAATACAGGAACCCTCTCTTGTAACTGATAATCTGCTGGATATGGCCTTCCTCCAGTACAGTCGGCAAAACTTAAGCAGATCTGTGCAAGCGATTTCGAGCACTGGCGCCGTGCTCCAATGGGGCGATACGTATATATGTAATGTTCTCAATGTGAACACACAGACGGTATTTGTTTTTTCGATGTATCGGAATAGAGAGATGCGGTAAAATCTTATAGGAGGTTCTATTATTAGGAGTGGTATAACTGGTTAAAGTTTGGATGCAGATAGTTCTCTCAAAACTACACCGATTTTGCTCATAAAACTAATAGAAAGCGGATGTATCTATCCTCGTGGAATCATGCTTGTTTTTATTATTATCGTCACGATTCCGTGCAAAAAAAATAGGTGTTACTACAAACCCTGTGTTATTTCATAGTTCATAATCTGTAATTATAAAGTAGACACCAGTTGTATTATAGCTCGTTGTGGAACCCAGAAATGATAGTGTTTTTATTCCCGACATATGAGTAGATTGTGTGAAAAGGGTGTGATGACCAAATTGCTACAGAACTAGAACACAAGAATCTACGGTATGATAGAAAGTTTTCAGACACGTTAGTAGACCAAAAAATGTCAAATGTAAGCACGCAGATGGTAAGAGAGATAGACACGGTAAAATCTTGTAGGAGGTTCTATTTGAAGTGTAATTATAACAGTGATGCATTTTTTGCATCAGTTGCGGTAGCGTGTATTGGCTTCGATTACATGGACTGAAGGAGATTGTCGAGCAGGCGTCTGTAGCGAACTCTGGCGCCAAATGGCAATAGATACATTCGTCAGCTGTATGCTGTCAGGTAATACACTTACTAAACTCTCTGCCCAGTACCATATCTCACCAGTTGAATATGTTTCCCACCAAAAAAAATAACCTATCACCTCAGCCTTTTTCCTGTCGGCTTGTAGGTGTAGTGTAGAGTCGTGTTGTGAAATTCTTTTTCCAGCAGGATAACACCATTTGTATGGCGTCGTCAATTTTTGAGCTGTATTGCGATTTTGGGCAGTCCTTGTGTAACGCTATGCATACAGTTTTGTAATGAGGCCCAATCTTTATGACAAATTACCTAATTAGGACCGATCTTTACTTCAGTTTCCGATCTAAAATAAATAAATTACACTAACCTAATCTTCCTCTCCCGCATCTGTGCAGTTTCCATGTGTTTGGTGGGAGGGGGGTGCACTTGGGCTTTCCATCCAGGAGGATCAGGGGTGGCCGAGCGGTTCTAGGCGCTACAGTCTGGATCCTCGCGACCACTACGGTCGCAGGTTCGAATCCTGCCTCGGGCATGGATGTGTGTGATGTTCTTAGGTAAGTTAGGTTTAAGTAGTCCTAAGTTCTAGGGGACTGATGACCTCAGAAGTTAAGTCCCATAGTGCTCAGAGCCATTTGAACCATTTGATCAGAGTTCGGGTTCCAGAAAGGACACTGTCATTTTTAATTTCCTGCCAATTACCGGGTGGGAGGGTGGGATGGGACGTCATCACAGTCCTGGGACAAAGAAATTCCCGCCAAAGTTCGAAATTCCCACCAATATGGTAGGTGGGGGAAGGAAGCGGCACGTGCAGGCTGACGAAAACGCATGACGTCTTCCAGTGAGTGGGTGTAGTTGGGGGTGGTAGTTAATTGATCAGTTTAATTACTCTGCATATCAGTTTGATATCAAAGTTGTGGTGGTGACCACAGTACCGTACTTACTACTGTCGTGTAGTTTATGCATACCATGGGTCTAGGTGTATATCGGCTAGCTTCAAGCACACGATCGCTGGTCAGATAGGTAGTTAGTGTTCCTTCTAGTCGCCGTTTACGTTGGTTCCATATCCTCATAAGCTGGTCACAGTTTTGCCATGACACTTTCCAGAGAACGCATTATCGCTGTGCCGGGGCTGTATTTGATGGATCTCAAAAAACCCCGTATCCTGTGGATTAGAATGTTACGCATTAATATTTAGGTAATTACTTGAACAGAAAAATGACCTTAGTTCGCAAACTGTTCACGAAATTTTATTATAAAAATTACCTTTTTAAGTAATCTTGGCAAAGGACCCCACGAGTGACAACAGGATTGTAAAATGCATGTAAGTTGGTGCAGTATACAAGGAAGAACGGTTGGTATTCAGGGATATGACAGAGATGATCATTCGAAGCAAAAAATTCTAGTAAACGTGGGCTCTAAAATACGTACCTTAAGAATTTACGAACATCTTCGACTGTGAAATACATCTCTTCTTCTGAACAAGTGTTCATAGCTCTTGAAGTATGTATTTTACAGCTCATTTTTTGCTTCGAATGACGGTTCCTTTCATAGTCCTGAATATTAAACATTCTGCCAGAGACACCCTGTGTTACAGAGTACGTTAATTAAAATTTTATCTCCCCTCTGGAATGACTGAACTGTAATGGTTTAACCGTATCCTCGCATTCCCTGTGTCGAGAATAGTGGGATATACATAAATTCCTCACTTAAAACTGGTTCTTTAAATTTTCTAAGCAGTTATTTATGAGTTAACAAACGTCTTTCTTCTAGCGTCTGCCAGTGAAACACTATATCAACAATTCTATGACGCTCCATATTTTGTTTGATGCACAAGAGTGGGCCTGGAATAAGCGACTGCAGAGGCACCCCCTCCTGCATGCTGCCGTGTCTGACGTCAGAACGCCGTTGTGTCGCCAGTATGCGCAATTCTGACCGCCATTAGCGAAAAAAACATGGCGAGGAATCCCCCACGCTAATAGCGCTGAGTTACGTAAGCCTCGAGTATCATATGTTACTGCATCACTCGCGAGGACATCAGTCTTAGCAGCCGACCGACTTGAATGTCGGTTACTGATCCCGAAAGAGTGAACTTTTTGCATTGCACCGGGGCTGCTGTTGTAAGCTCCAGGTCTCACGCCAACCGACCGTAAATTATGCTGGGCGCGTCTGGAACCGCAACACCGTGTTGCCGAAGAGTGAGGCGGCCCAGCGACAGAATTTTGCTCTGCTCACTTGAGTCTGCCTGACCTTTCAGTCGTGGGACTTACACGATTTCTGTTGTATTGTTGCCCGGAAATTTCCTACGTCACCATACCTGAACAATGCTACGAAACTCTTCTCATCCTGATTCTACTCGTTTAATATGAGCAAATTTTCAGTGTGTGACGACCTCAGTCAGACAACAAACCATGAGAAAAAACTGAAAATGGAGACGGAGCTCGAGGTAAAAAATACAGATGAAACTTATCCGGCAACTATCAGTCATCGAGCCTATCCCACTCAAGTTTACTATCCGGCCGTAATCTGTACAGTAGGTCAATAGCTGACAGACAACGGTTTTATGGCTTGTCATAATTTGTTGATTTTCTTTCATTTGTGTATAATACACTCTAAAGACAAATAAAACACAATATCTCCAAACCAAACACCGTGTATTAGAAAATAAATTAGTACTCGCTCTGAATGAGATGTAAATTATGATGAATGAATACCAAATTTTCTGCATCGAGTAGTAATAAGCGCTTTCGCTTGTGTTTGTAAACAAAGGCAACTCCAGAGAAAAATCTTTCGCTATAAGCACACCCGCAAGGCGCTGGAAGATAAATTCTGGCAAACTTCGTCAGATTCTGATAGTGTGTCGCATTAGGTGATGATCAAACATATGAAGGTCGCGATTGCAGTCGGTTCGATGTGTCCCCAAACAATGGTCTATCTGGCTTCCAATCGTGTTTGCGTCTTCGCCGTCATACTGACTGCTATTACTTTCGTTGGCCACCTCGTCAATGTTTCGTGAGTCACAGTTGATTCACTCTCGTCGCCTCCACTTCTTTGAGCTGGCGTTTCGTTGAGAACAGTTTTTTGGAAAATATATGTAGGGCTTGGCATGTTGTAGTTTGTTCTAAATGTCTTGTAAGTCCGGTCCTTTCTACAGTAGATAATGGTTGTTGTCTAGTGCAGTCATATCTGCTATTAAGTAATGATATTTTATTAGCTTTTCGTTTACATCGCAAATCAAACTTCCTGTGGAACGATTCTGACGTATTGAATTTCTTTTCTCTAGATTTTAAGAGGATGTGGATGGTTACGACAGTATAGATACGGCAGCGGCTCTATCTTTATTAATCGCTCGTAACTTACCTAGATGTTTCGTTTTTAAATGATTTTTCATGGCTGATATGTACCTGTCAAGAAAAAAAATCGTTGTGTTTATGATAGTTTAGGTATTTTTGTTAATTTAAATGATTTTTGTAATTGTGTTTCACAGAGACATCCAGGCAGCCCAAACAAGTTTAATTAAACCGAATATTCGATAAACAAGTAGGTAGTAAACGATATTAGTCGTGCTGTCTATGGGCAAACAGCTTGTTGATAAGTGTAATGAAACAATTCAAAACAAAAGAATAAAAAACAAACTAAGGCTCATTTTCTTTCTCTGCTATGAAAAATTGGAATGCGACATAACAAACTAACGGAAAATTTATTCTTGTCATTTACTATGTTAATACATTCCCAAACGTGCATTTTTTTTTTTGCCGATGACATTTTTCGTAATTTATCTTGCAGTTAACAATTTACTTTCAGTAATAATGTCGAACGAGAAATGAAAGTGATCGCAGCAAGGAACAATCAAATAATCAAGTCAGTCAATCAATACGTCATACGCCCGCATAACTCTTGAAGGACAATCCCTGAATTTACCCGAATACTCCCGATCATCTACGCGTGACCGCCACGGGCTCACCCAGATCTACACGTTACTACGTGCTTCGTGGCAGAGTCACGGCAGAATATCTGGCGTATACACTGCTGCTGTTGTGAAAATGGCAGTACCAGCAAGGAAGGAACAGTCCGAACCGTTCCCAAATCTGGAGGATGTACAGAACAGTGGAAGCATAATAGGTGATTACGCTGCAGACAGATGATGTGCACTTGGGACCAGCAGCGCCCTCTTTCGTGCGGCCAGGCAGCCGATTGTTAAACGCCGAGATCAGTCATGCAGACCCGTCACACATAGTGGAAACGTGCCAGCAAGTGCCGGTACACCTCGTCGATATCAAAGGGCGCAATATCAGCATATGAGGGACGTCGAAAGGAAAAGAATGATTGGTTTCCGGAAAATGGGTTTTTTTCATACCGCGTCATTGGCAGCCTGGACACATCTGCGTCGACGGTCGGGCGCCATCTGAGGACTGTATTGATGGGGGCGGCATGCGTGCCGTTGCGTCCCGCCTTCCACTGACCAGGAACTGCGAAGGCCTCAGATTGCAGTGGGCGCGTGTCTCAAGACGAGACTCACTTCAACGTGTCCCAAGATGATGGCCGCGTACATGTTAGGCGCTGCCATGGTGAATGCAACCGGTCACACTGCAGGATGGACCCATGTTGAACTCGTAGAGAGCAGGATCATCCTCGAGTAGGACAACACTGCCACCAGACACTGAACTCTTAGTAATACGGTAACGTCCCTTGGGAGAACTTGTATTCCGACGGTCCCCCAGAAAATGGCGGGAACTTCAAATTCCAATAGGACAATGAAACACACTTGTACTAACCTAACATAATGGCGGGAAAAAGGTCACTTGGGCTACATCAACTAACCCAAGTCACCTGACCGCCACCTCCTCCTAAGGATTCGTGGGAAAAGGACTCGACCAGAGCTGGGATGCTTGGGAGAGGAAGTTGTGTACTTTATTTTTTTTGGAACAATTTATTTAGGGATGGAGTATATTTATCACAGTGATAGAGAACACACGCTCTGACATGCCACACAGCATACAGACCTGCAAACTACTCCTACATAACTTATGTATAATGCTCTACACATGCACTTCATAATTGTAAACCGTCAAAATAACGCATTGTACAGCCTACAGACATGCAAAACACTCGTAAATAATGCAATACATTTACATCCAGACAGCCAAACAACTCGCAAATTGTTAAAATAATAATCCATCCAAAAGACTCTGCAAACATGCTTGCTAGACGTCAACTGTCGAACTCGTGCACCAGTCTTTATTTAAACAATTAGAGGCAGCTGTGTGTTCGCCACCATGAGGTCTGCAATCCAACTGATCTAGTAAATAGTACAACCATCAGAGGACACTGTCATCTGTTCCGTCATGTAACCCAAGATGGCAGCCATGACGTCAACTGATGATGCAAGTACCATTATCCAAACAGTGTGTTCACCAAGGTCTGGACCTTGACCACAGTACCACCACCAGAGAGCGCTGTCTTCCATTTCGTCACATAATCCAAGGTGGGTGGGGGGGCAAAATGGCGGGAAAACGACTCTGCCTGTGCTGGACGTAACTTTTTATTTTGCAGGCAGTGTCTCCACCACAATATGTAGAGTCCAGCTGGCCTAGTACACAATACTGCCACCAGAGGGTGCTGTCATCCACCCTGTGATGCAATCCAAGATGATGATCTGGGGTGGGGGAAAATGGTGGGAAAAGGACTCTGTCTGTGCTGGACATGAGTCTTTATTTTGCAGGCACTCTCTCCACCACGAGATGTATAGCCCAATTGGCCTAGTACACAGACTGCCACTAGAGGTTGCTCTCGTCCCTCTTGTGACAATATTTGAGATGGTGGTCTGGATGAGTGACATGGCGTGAAAATGACTCAGCCTGCACTGAGCTGCTGGGTAGAGTAAGCATGGAGTGTACTCTATTTATTTTGGAACATTTTAT
The DNA here is from genome assembly GCF_021461385.2 of Schistocerca piceifrons. Classification (NCBI taxonomy): domain Eukaryota; kingdom Metazoa; phylum Arthropoda; class Insecta; order Orthoptera; family Acrididae; genus Schistocerca; species Schistocerca piceifrons. The sequence continues at coordinate 19,599,733 of NC_060145.1, forward strand.
TGAGGGATGGAGTATATTTATCACACTGACGTGAAACACTCGCCCTGATGTGCTTGGGGTCACTATACACAGTCTGCAGACCTCTAAACTACTTGTAAATAACGACTCGAGACACGCAACCAACTCCTGATTTTCCAAAATAATTTCAGCACAGACATGCAAACTGCTCCTAAATAATGCAGTACACTGATGTGCAGCCACTAAATCGTGAACTGTCAAAATAACGCATAGCACAGCCTACAGACCTGCTTGCAAAATAATGCAATAGACACGCAATCAACGTGCACAAGCACCGCCCCCCACATCTTGTCCACTGGAGCGCACAGGAGATTAGTGGCAGCCCTTACGAAGTGACGCGGCGTCACCTCTCAAACAATAAAGAGACACATGAGGCGGCGGCATCACTTTCATACTTGACACCTGAGAAATTCCTCTCAGAATACGTGTTCATCAGTGCAGATGCTCCAGGGGCATGCACGCCGACACAGCCGCGAGCCACCCCAGGTGAAAGTCGCCTCTATTTTTGAGTATACAATTAGTGTTATACCGATGCCACAGACCTCCAAGGCATGCTCACGCCGGACTCATATGCTAGAGGCCTTTGGGCAGCACGTGTCTTTACATTGATGACAGAGTAGCAGAGGGTGCATTGTTGCTAGAGCAACATGAGACAAGCGTCTAACCCTGCTTAACTGCCCAGCGTGACTGACGCAACGCCGTGAAGTGTACGCTCGTAAGTACAAACCTTTGCAAGCACATATAACAAGGTTCTCAATCTTATTCTGATAGCACTTGACTATGTAAAAAAATAAGAATGGAGTCGACCTCACGGAAATGGTACAACGTCCCAAAAATAGTTACTGCTCATGTAGAGGCTCCTATGCACCAGCACAAAGGATGTGAATGAATCGAGCATTATGATTGGCCCTTATCGAATTTACTGGCCGAATTACTGACGCCGCCGGTATCGAAGCACCGTCCACCTTTTTTCCTTCTGCAGACGAGATTTTCAACGGTTATTTTACAAAGATCACCATATTACACTGGTAATTAAATCTTACAAACTACCATATATATATATAGTCAAATACGGTAAGACTCTTACGCATTTACACTGCTCCCACACCAAGGACGAGAGCTTGAATATTAGTGCGCGAAACCTATCTCCAACCCAGCCATATATCACCGTGTACCGTGTTGATGTAGTAATAATACAGTTCGTATCCTGCGCCAAACAGATTCAACCCTTTTGTATCATTCATACATACACCGTGAAGATGGACAGTACCGTATATATACTTCTCTCAGCACTAGATATTTTCCCACAGCCGATGATCAGAAGTCATCCACCCCCAACGTACAACCATAGCTACCCTCAGCGGACTGAAGTCGCTTTCAGAGCTGTTCTACAAATTCGGGATCGTTTCGCCTCGGCGCAATCACGTTAATGTTTCTCCTCTGAACCTGCTTCCTTGCTTGCTCGCTTTTCTACACACATCTCCAGATTCAAGGCTTACAAGAACACGTGTATTTTTCGCATGATTATCCATAATATTATACCATTTCGCGGTACTTCTCGATATCAAGCACTAGGCAGCAACTCACCGATCGCTAGCACAACGTAATTCCCAAGAAATAAACTGAAAATTATTTCTCTACAAACCCCCAAGCTTTAGCGACGGGCAGCTTGCTGTAAACCACTGATTAACTAGAAACAAATAGAGGAAACTGATATTTCCACTCGCGAATACCGATGTCGGTGATGTAACACATTCCAAATCATCCCTATAATTTATACAAGCCAACCAACGTCTTTCCCATGTCTAGAGAACAGGAATACGTGTATTCCACATGCTAGATGCACACACCACAATCGATCTTCTCTCAACTAAATAAAGCCGCGAAATGTAAAGAAGCAGTCAACCGAACAATTTACATCCAAGGGAATAACAGTCCATCGCAAACGCACCTCCATACACAATCTTCTCCATTTTCCACTTGACCATGAAAGCTTCCCAACACATACTAAGTTTTAGTTCGCGATTCGGTTGTCTAGAGGACGTCAAAGTTAACTTAAGATACATTCCTACACTCCAACAGACCTCTGCATTTGGACAGCTGCTGCCGTTAACAGGAAACGTGAATCATTCCCACCACAGGCCATGCAAACATGGAATCATTCTATAAAACCGGTCACATATACGTTTTATCATTATACTTTCAATTAAATGTTACGATCGCGGTCTCAATTGAGCGGCATTCGACAATGAGCGAAGTATCAGAAATACACCCTGCTGAAAGCTATGGCTCTGGAAATGGAAATATCTGTATCTTCCTTACGACTGGATGTAGTTATTTTCTTTACACATGTCGGAACACAAACACATACATTATAAGCCTGATGCTCGAATGCATACTGCTGATAATAATAATCGACCAATAAATGATTCCACACGATGCAAAATAATACGGACCGAAAATCAACGATGGATGGGCATGTCTCTTAGGTTTTTCGTGCGAGTCCTTCCACTGTGTCTTAGAAAGAGAGACGTAATTGGCCAGACGTTAAAAAATGCCCGATCGCAACAACTACTGCATGTTAGTGTCACAAGCGATCTTGGTTCTACAGGTGCAAAAAAGGATCAATCTTAAAAGCTACACCCGCTTTACAACATTACCTCTGAATGAGGTGATTTTTTCCGGACAAATACCGTGATGGTGATCGTGAGAATGGTATTATCAGACCAACACAGAGCCCACGATATAACTTTGTGGTAAAATTACCGTATTTTGAAAGAGATTCGGCTAAGGAACAAGGTATGTAAGCAGTATTTGCGACTCCCTCACACCGCCCCAGCTTCTGAGATCTCTAGTGTTACGCTATCCGCTAGAAATGATATCCATGATTTGGAATCATGGTCTTTCCATTCAAGCACATAAATGCGTTGGATCCTATTGACAACTCTTTTAATGAGTACAGCTACTACTCAGTCATATTTCTGGCCCTCTCTTATCTGGAAATGAGTCACCTCTCCCGAACCTAACTGCTACAGTAAAATTCCAACGTGGTTTTAGTCACCCACTACGCATCTTGCAACTGCTCCCATTTCTACAGCCTTCCACATGTGATCGTTCCAATTTAAGTCGGAACTGAGCAGAAGTCGGAGAAAGACATATCCACCACCTTCTGCAACCCATGTAGAAACAGAACGACCTTCGTTAGTGCAACTGGACCGTGTTTTGAGCATTTGGTGGAAATGCGTGCAATGTGATATGTCTCCAAACTAGATGCAGATACTACTGTCCGAAGCACATTCACATCCATTCAAATCAATCAGCCCAACACACTATCATCGTTTTTCTCTACCCCCCAACAGAGAAAAATTATGAACTATAAAAGATCCACTAACTTCATCCGATATAGAAGTCACCTAGGCACCGATGCTGGTGCAATGACGCATACGGCGGGGTATCGCAGATAAAGAGATTTCGCAATGCTCCCCAGAATAGCGCAGTATGCAGCCCTCCAAGCATTCCTAATGGTCTACCACGTCTCTCACCGAATTTACACCTCAAACTGGTGCTGTTACTGCCGCCTGTGTGGCACGATCCTATTAGATATACAGGCACTGCAGAGGCCACTTTAAAGTTTGATCGCCTATACTCTAGGCAAATGATCGTATCCCACAGACTGTACTAAATCGCATGAGACGCACCCTCTGGCCCTATTTAGTTGTCTGAAACACTGTTTTCTAACACGCTTTAGTACAATGCCACGACTTCGAGGCCTCTGCCAGGTTCTGAACTGGCATTTAGAAGTTCTGATCCACGGCCTTTTGCAGGAAACTAGATGTTGCACGGTTTAAATCATGTTCTTATAGCGGATAGCATAACATGCCGCACATCGGCTGATTTTAAATAAAAGACGGTTACAACATAAGCAAACTGGATGAGTTTGTAGTTCCCAAACTACAGTCTGAAAGTGATTCACGAGCTCCACATTTAGACTCGTCTCTCACATTCACAGAATAGCTGATGGCTCTGCGTTCCCTTTCAATTGATTCCTCATATTGCGCTCGTGTAAGTGATCAGTGTTTCGGAGCTATCCACCCCAGAAGGTGCTGTCTATCTACCAAAACTCATTCCTCGACTCAAGCAAGAGATATCAATCATTATGTGGTAACAACAGCATGCCAGTGCACGGATGGGGTGGAAAGAGACACCTTCAATGTACTCTAATAGTAGGCATCACAGTTGATAGTGCTAACAATGTTAGCAATTTTAACAGTAACTTCAACACCAGCCAAAGATGTGACAGCATGTTTCCCCAATTTCAGTATCATAGCTGAACCACCCCCTCTCCACTTTGCGAAGATCATTGCGAACATTGATAGATGACTGTGCAGTACGTTCATTCAGTGTTAATTCTTGAACACATAAATCATCAAAGTATACCAGACAGCGCTCCACACATTTCTATCGCCTCAAGCGTAGTGTTTAATTTACGTTCTATCTCTCTGTGTATGGTAGTCACAGGGCATTCTCGCTATCTTAGGGTAAAATTAGAGAGTGAAAGACCCTCCTCACACTGTCATTGACCAACCCGCCCTGCAGCACCGTTAGCGAATTAATCTGCAACCGACCGGAAGAAGACCGCTACACTTCACGTCTCGTAAATGAATGGAACTTTCCGAGTCCTCACCCGTCTTGAGATGTGCCCATGTCGAGGAGCTTAGCACTCCTTATCGATGTATAGTAACAGATTCCAAAGCGCTGTGATATAATAGCAGACAGTTAAGGAGAACAAGAAACCAATGATTTTTACGCAAGATGGAGCTTCAGACGGATGGAGTTCGACGCATTTTTACGTAAATCAACCAAGCTATCAACTAAAGTACTGTTCTAGAGTCTAGGATCGGTACCTGGAAGCTATTGGTAAGAGAGAACATTAACACACACACACTCCTAAGGCTACAACATTGTGCTCTTAAAACAGGCTATAATGTTAGATCGCCTGCGTTTCCGACGTATCAGTCATATGGAATGTAGCGTTGTTAATATTTCATTGTGAGAAATATATTCGAAGCGCATGATATACATTCTTGTTCTTGGTTACTCTACGATTAACTATGTTATCGAACAGTAAAATTAAAAAAACTACTTGTGTAAAACACTTTCTCTGCATTATACGAGCACAATATAACTTTCTGGAGACGTATAGTGTCCACTGTTCACACCCAATCACGGTTCAGAAATTATACGATGCCTACATCAGGCCTATATAAAATGATTGTTAGTAGTGGGGGATACCTCCTACAAAGAAACAATTAACGCATAGCAGCAGTGTCAGACATGTGAAAATTACAAGCCATTCCATCACTAACTCTGTAAACAGTACATCTGTCAGGCAAATGTGTACACGGGGATTGCAGCACCTCACAAGCACCTATCGCTAACTTAGGTGTGATGCTGAAGTCTCGATTTTACACCCAAGATGCGAAACGGGCGGTGGAGTACATCGCATAAATCAAAGTTCGTTTAGAGGCATGTGTCAAGTTTCATTACACCTTAGGTGGAAGTCCTCTGATGAATGACAGGTTTAACGTTAACGATCACAAGTAGACAGTGCTTTAAACCACATACAGAACACGTGGATGTATATGAGTAGAACGCACGCTATGTCACGCGACTGATGCATCTGGACAGAACACTAAAAAACTGACCTGAAGCAACTTCCCCTTCGCTAGAATGCATCAGCCAACCATTAAATCGTACATCGTTACAGCTCCATCTCAATCGATCACCCCGTTACCTCTCTGTTATCCTTTAATGCAGATGCAAGTAAGTTTAGAGGTGAATAGTTCCCTGTCCTCCTAAAAAACATCAAATACAGTAGTCAACTCGCGTGTAACACTGGTACCTCAATAGAATTACAATATAATACCACCTCAACGGAAAAAAATTGACTGCCCCCCCTGATTCCCTTCCTTTCGATGTCGATGTTTTCTCAGATTCCTCTTGCTGTCGCATACTTGTTCCCATGTACAAATTGTTCGGCGCGAACCAGAAGATACGCAAGTGCTTTCTCAATTTCCCCACAAATCGATGTATATTCGGTCATTTTATACCTATTCCCTCGACATTTGACGCAATTCTATCGATTTTATGTCAGATCTATAGATGCGATCATGACATAACCTCTCGTTCCGTGTTCTAAAGTTGCTTGTAAATGTAGCACAGCTGCCAACACCTAGCTCAAATGCACTGATCGGGAGGTGTAATACAGCACTGTACTCGACAGTATCCAGTATCCTCCACATTCGGAGAGTGTTTGCTCTGTTTTGTGTATGTCTGTTTATATGCATGTCGGAGTCCATCTGTCTGGGGCTCCATCGTGCATAAAAGTCATTCATTTATTGTACTTCTTAACTGCCTGCTATTATATCACGGCACTTTGAAATCTGTTACTATACATCGATAAGGAGTGCTAAGCTCCTCAACATGGGCACATCTCGAGATGGGTGGGGACTAGGAAAGCTTCATTCATTCATGAGATGTGGAGCGCAGTGGTCTTCTTCTGGTCGGTTGCAGATTAAATTGCTAACGGTGCTGCAGGGCAGGTTGGTCAATGACAGTGTGAGGAGGGCTTTCACTCTCTAATTTTACCCTAAGATAGCGAGAATGGTCTGTGACTCCCACACGCATCGAGATAGATCGTAAATTAATCACTATGCTCGAGGTGTTAGAAATACGTGGAGTGCTGTCTGGTAGACTTTGATGATTTATGTGTTTGAGAATTAACACTGAATGGACGTACTGCACAGTCATCTATCCATGTTTGCAATGATACTCACAAAGTGGAAAAGGGGTGGTTTATCTGACACTGGAATTGGGGAAACAAGCTGCCACATCATCAGCCAGTGTTGAAGTTAATGTAAAATTGCTAACACTGTTAGCGCTATCAACTGTGATGCTTATTATTACAGCACATCGATGGTGTCTTTTCCACGCCACCCGTGCACTGGCAAGCTGTTGGCTACCACATAATGATTGACTGATATCGCTTGTTTGAGTTGACAAAAAAGTTTTGGTGGATGGACAGCACCTTCTGGGGTGGATAGCAACGTAACACTGATTGCAAACATGAGTGCAATATGACGAATCAATCGAAATGGAACGCAGAGCCATCAGCTACTTCGTCAGTGTGAGAGACAAGTCTAAATGTAGAGTTCGTGAATCACCTTCAGACTGTAGTTTGGAAACAGACGCAAACGCCATAAAACTCTTCCAGTTTGCTCATGTTGTAACTCTCTTTTATTTAAAATCAGCCGATATGTGGCATGTTATGCTATCCGCCGTTAGAACATGATTTACACCGTGCAACGTCTAATTTCCTGCAAAAGGCCGTGGATCAGAGCTTCTTAATGTCAGTTTAGAACCTGGCACAGGCCTCGCAGTTGTGGCAGAAAAATGAAATGTTTTCACGCCTTTATTTAGCTGAGAGAAGATCGATTGTGCTGTGTGCATCTAGCATGTGGAATACACGTGTACCTGTCCTCTAGACATGGGAAAGACGTTGGTTGGCTTGTATAAATTATAGGGATGATTTGGAATGTGTTACATCACCGACATCGGTATTCGCGAGTGGAAATATCAGTTTCCTCTATTTGTTTCTAGTTAATCAGTGGTTTACAGCAAGCTGCCCGTCGCTAAAGCTTGGGGGTTTGTAGAGAATTAATTTCCAGTCTATTTATTGGGAATTATGTTGTGCTAGCGATCGGTGGGTTGCTGCCTAGTGCTAGATATCGAAAACTACCGCGAAATGGTGTAATATTATGGCAAATTATGCGAAAAATACATGTGTTCTTGTAATCCCCGAGCCTGGAGACGTGTGTAGAAAAGCGAGCACGCAACGACGCAGGTTCAGAGGAGAAACATTAACTGTATGCATCAAGGGGAAACGATCCCGAATTTGTAGAACAACTCTGAGAGCGACTTCAGTCCGCTGAGGGTAGCTATGGTTGCGCGTTGGGGGTGGATGACTTCTGATCGTCGGCTGTGGGAAAATATCTAGTGCTGAGAGAAGTATATATACGGTACTGTCCATCTTCACGGTGTATGTATGAATGATACAAAAGGGTTGAATCTGTTTGGCGCAGGATGCGAACTGTATTATTACTACATCAACACGGTACACGGTGATATATGGCTGGGTTGGAGATAGGTTTCGCGCACTAATATTCAAGCTCTCGTCCTTGGTGTGGGAGCAGTGTAAATGCGTAAGAGTCTTACCGTATTTGACTATATATATATATGGTAGTTTGTAAGATTTAATTACCAGTGTAATATGGTGATCTTTGTAAAATAACCGTTGAAAATCTCGTCTGCAGAAGGAAAAAAGGTGGACGGTGCTTCAATAGCGGTGGCATCAGCAATTCGGCCGGTAAATTCGATAAGGGCCAATCGTAATGCTCGATTTATTCACATCCTTTGTGCTGGTATATAGGAGCCTCTACATGAGCATTAACTATTTTTGAGATGTTATACCATTTCCGCGAGGTCGACTCCATTCTTATTTTTTATATAGTCAGGTGACATCAGAATAAGATTGAGAACTTGTTATATGTGCTTGCGAAGGTTTGTAGTTACGCGCGTACACTTCACGGCGTTGCATCAGTCATGCTGGGCAGTTAAGCAGGGTTAGACGCTTGTCTCATGTTGCTCTAGCAACAATGCACCCTCTGCTACTCTGTCATCAATGGTAAAGACATGTGCTGCTCAGAGGCCTCTAGCATATGAGAACGGCGTGAGCGTGCCTTGGAGGTCTGTGACATCGGTATAACACTAATTGTATACTCAAAAATAGAGGCGACTTTCACCTGGGGTGGCTCGCGGCTGTGTCGGCGTGCATGCCCCTGGAGCATCTGCACTGATGAACACGTATTCTGAGAGGAATTTCTCAGGTGTCAAGTATGAAAGTGATGCCGCCGCCTCATGTGTCTCTTTATTGTTTGAGAGGTGACGCCGCGTCACTTCGTAAGGGCTGCCACTAATCTCCTGTGCGCTCCAGTGGACAAGATGTGGGGGGCGGTGCTTGTGCACGTTGATTGCGTGTCTATTGCATTATTTTGCAAGCAGGTCTGTAGGCTGTGCTATGCGTTATTTTGACAGTTCACGATTTAGTGGCTGCACATCAGTGTACTGCATTATTTAGGAGCAGTTTGCATGTCTGTGCTGAAATTATTTTGGAAAATCAGGAGTTGGTTGCGTGTCTCGAGTCGTTATTTACAAGTAGTTTAGAGGTCTGCAGACTGTGTATAGTGACCCCAAGCACATCAGGGCGAGTGTTTCACGTCAGTGTGATAAATATACTCCATCCCTCAATAAAATGTTCCAAAATAAATAGAGTACACTCCATGCTTACTCTACCCAGCAGCTCAGTGCAGGCTGAGTCATTTTCACGCCATGTCACTCCTCCAGACCACCATCTCAAATATTGTCACAAGAGGGACGAGAGCAACCTCTAGTGGCAGTCTGTGTACTAGGCCAATTGGGCTATACATCTCGTGGTGGAGAGAGTGCCTGCAAAATAAAGACTCATGTCCAGCACAGACAGAGTCCTTTTCCCACCATTTTCCCCCACCCCAGATCATCATCTTGGATTGCATCACAGGGTGGATGACAGCACCCTCTGGTGGCAGTATTGTGTACTAGGCCAGCTGGACTCTACATATTGTGGTGGAGACACTGCCTGCAAAATAAAAAGTTACGTCCAGCACAGGCAGAGTCGTTTTCCCGCCTTTTGCCCCCCCACCCACCTTGGATTATGTGACGAAATGGAAGACAGCGCTCTCTTGTGGTGGTACTGTGGTCAAGGCCCAGACCTTGGTGAACACACTGTTTGGATAATGGTACTTGCATCATCAGTTGACGTCATGGCTGCCATCTTGGGTTACATGACGGAACAGATGACAGCGTCCTCTGATGGTTGTACTATTTACTAGATCAGTTGGATTGCAGACCTCATGGTGGCGAACACACAGCTGCCTCTAATTGTTTAAATAAAGACTGGTGCACGAGTTCGACAGTTGACGTCTAGCAAGCATGTTTGCAGAGTCTTTTGGATGGATTATTATTTTAACAATTTGCGAGTTGTTTGGCTGTCTGGACGTAAATGTATTGCATTATTTACGAGTGTTTTGCATATCTGTAGGCTGTACAATGCGTTATTTTGACGGTTTACAATTATGAAGTGCATGTGTAGAGCATTATACATAAGTTATGTAGGAGTAGTTTGCAGGTCTGTATGCTGTGTGGCATGTCAGAGCGTGTGTTCTCCATCACTGTGATAAATATACTCCATCCCTAAATAAATTGTTCCAAAAAAACTAAAGTACACACCTTCCTCCCCCCAGCATCCCAGCACTGATCGAGCTCTTTTCCCGCGAATCCTTAGGAGGAAGTTTGCTGCATTCCGCCTTCTTAGCGTTGCAGTTTTAATGGGCAAGAGCAGACTCGTTCTTTCAGTGTTGTGTTTGGTTGGCAGTCTGTGAAATCTCGCCCGTTACATAACTATTAGACACTCTGTGTCTCTCAGAAGGACACAAATGACTGAAACACACTTTTGCGGTGTATCCCAGGTCAGAGAAGTGAGGGGAGGCTAAGTACGTCATCCGTCGCGTCTGGAAAAGTACGGCAACAGCTTCGACTGTGTGCTTCCCCCAGAGCAGTTTTCGCGCGGTCATCCGCCAGCTGGCTGCGCCGGCAGCAAGGCCGAGTCGCAAGGTTTTTGTTCGGACGGGGCGCCGGCGGTGGTGCCCGCAGCGGCGTGACTCACCGCGCCGCTGGAGGCGACCGCTCCAGCACAGAACCAGACTCCGGCCGCTTCCAGCGCCGGCTGTGCTTTCCCTGCGTCCGCCATCGCCGCCATCGGAAAGCCAAACCCTGACCCTGCAAACTGGCGGCTTGCCACGCCATGTCAGGGGCAGCCACCCACAGATCAAGGTGCCGTCAAATTCGCGTCAACCATCAAGATTTGCGTATTCTTTGGTTAAGCTAACTCCATGATGGCGGATGCTGGAATACATGCTTTAGAAAGGACACGGCTGATTTCCTATCCCAACGATCCCACTGTCAACGGACGACTGAACTGCAATTTTCCTGCTTTCCATTCGTTGGAACCCGTAGATGGAACAGTTGTGGTCTGTTGTGCCCTGACTCATTCAGTCTTCCTGCCTCTACAAGCATACAGCTCTCCGTTTTTTCAGCGTGCACATGTACATATTTCTGCATTCATACTCCGCAAACCATTGTCAAGTGCGTGGCAGAGGGTCCTAACCATTGTACGGGTTATTAGGCTATTCCCGTGCCATTTGCGCGTGGAGCGTGGGAAGAACGACTGCTTGAACGCCTCTGTGCGAGATGTCTAATCTTGTCCTCGCGATCCCTTCGGGAGCGATACGTAGGTTCCACACATAAAGTTGGTTTCTTTTAGTAAGCAGGCTTCCGCAGAATAGTTTGCGCCTATTATCAAGCGTCAGTCATATGAGTTTCTTCATCATCTCAGTGACACTGTCGCAGGGATCAAACAAACCAGTGGCCGTTCGTGGTGTCCTTGTTTACGTTCAGTTTGTTCCGTTAATCCTATTTCAGACGCATCGCACGCTTTTCAGCTGTATTCTAGGATGGGTCGCACGAGTGTTTGATATGTAATCTGCTATGAAAACTGCCCGGTATCCTACCAGTGGATACTAGTCTGCCTACGACAAAACCGATGTGATCGTTTCAGTTCCTTTCCGTACACTAACAACTGTTGCCCTCGGGCACTTGTGTGGGTTTAGCGATTCCAGTTGTAACTCATTGATATTACGGTCGTAGGGTACCACGTATTTCGTTTTATGAAATGCACAATTTAACATTTCTGAACTTTTTTTACAAGTTTGCCAATCTTCGCACCACTTTTAAATCTTATAAAGATCTAACTGAATATATCTGCGGTTCATTATTTCATATAGTGCCTAATTATACGTAGATAACTGTGTGGCTGCAATTATTTTCTCACTGAAAGCTCGTTTCTCGCTGCCATAACCGAAATTAATACCATATTGACAGTAAACTATCAGTTTCACACACATCGGAAGCCAAGGTTAGAAGTGCTGTTTACTTTACCAAAAGCTCTGCTAGCAGTTTTTACTCCCTTCTTTTTGTCTTTTGCTGTGCATCCAGTGCCGTGATCGCTATAAGTTAGTAATTGATCCTGTTTCTCCATTGTTAACTTGTACAGTTTTCTTCTCAGTGTGTTCATTGTCTCTCATTTTACTCTTCTTATATTTCATTCTCAAGCCTACTTATTAACTGGATTCTTACAAGTGCCTTCACGTTCATAGACCTCCTGTTTTTTCCCCAGTCGTTCCTGTTCCTTTTCAACAGACAGATCGAGGGCGAAAAACCTGACCGTTCGTACGCACAGTAATCCTTACGAATTTGAATTTGTTGATAAGTCCACTCCGCGAGGTGATGGAAGTTTCACGTTGTATCTTCAGTATTTCTTGCTTGGCCTTCTGAAGATCGAAGAATGCTACGCGAAAATTAGGTCCACTTGTGGTGTCACCACCAGACACCACTCTTTGTTTTTTTTTTTCTTTTTTTTTTCTTTATTGTGATTTCATTCCCCTGCCCCATATGAACAGGGGAGGGCTGTCAGCAGCACAATCCGCCGCTCTTCAGCCGAGTGACACGACAACTAAAACAAGAATAAAATAATACATACATAAGGAGATAAAAAAGGGAACATAAAACAGAGTAAGGGGAGAAAATGGAGGTAAAAATACACTGACATGTAGACGTTCATTGGGGACAGCTAAAAAAGTCACCAGAAAGTTAAAAAGAAACACAGTTGGCGATTCTTAAAACACAGAGAAGACACTGGATGCTCATGCACAGGTTAAAAGTTGGCCACAGTATTAAAAGCACTCCGAAACAACGCATTTAAAACCCACTTGGAGCACACACGACGAAGAATAAAACTACCAGGTGGGACCTGCCGAGGGAAAGGTCAGAGAGGATGGAAAAGGAGGGGAGAGCATGGGGCAGCTGGGGAAGCGGCGGGATGGAGAGAGGAGGGGCAACCGTGGGTTCACGAAGAGGCAGGAGACACATGGGGCAGGAGAGGAAAAGGGAAGACAGGGCAGGAGGGAGCGCAGAGACATTGAAAGAAGGCACATGAGATGGAGGGGGAGTAGGAGGGGAAATCCGCTCAGAAGGAGGGAGGGGGAGGAGAGGGAGCCCTGAGGAGGAGGCAGGAAGAGGGGGTTAGAGTTGGTAGGAAGGGTAGATGTCAGGGCGAAGCTCATCATCCGGGAGGGGTAGGCGGTGGAAGTTGTGTTGGGAAAGGAGATGGAGGGTGTGGAGATGGAGAGAGGGAGGGACACAACGGTAAAGGCGCGGCAACTGGTTGGGAGTGGAGAGGAAGGGAGACACCAGGGGGTGAGTGGGATCAAGGCGGCGGACAATATATAGTGTGCGGATGTGTTCAAGGAAAAGGAGAAGGTGGGGGGAAGGGGATGAGGTCATAGAGGATGCGCGTGGGGGACGGAAGGCGAGGCGGAGTGCATGGCGTTCGAGGATTTGGAGGGCTTTATAGAACCGGGGAGGGGCGGAAATCCAAGCGATGCTGGCATAACAAAGGATGGGGCGGATCATGGATTTGTAGGTGTGAAGGATGGTGGAAGGATGCAGACCCCACGTCCGGCCGGACAGGAGTTTCAGGAGGCGGAGGCGGTTGTGAGCTTTGGTTTGGATGGTAAGGAGATGGGGAGTCCAGGTGAGGTGGCAGTCGAGTGTGAGGCCAAGGTGTTTGAGGGTAGGAGTGAGGTGGATAGGACGGCCATAAACGGTGAGGTAGAAACCATGGAGGCGGAAGGAGCGGGTGGTGCGGCCTATGATGATCGCCTGGGTCTTGGAGGGATTAACACACCACTCTTGCTAGGTGGTAGCCTTTAAATCGGCCGCGGTCCGTTAGTATACGTCGGACCCGCGTGTCGCCACTATCAGTGATTGCAGACCGAGCGCCGCCACACGGCAGAAGTAGTCTAGAGAGACTCCCTAGCACTCGCCCCAGTTGTACAGCCGACTTTGCTAGCGATGGTTCACTGCCTACTTACGTTCTCATTTGCCGAGACTATAGTTTAGCATAGCCTTCAGCTATGTCATTTGCTACGACCTAGCAAGGCGCCATATTCAGTTACTATAAGTGCTATCTTCAATAATGTATTCTGAGCAGATAATATTGTGAATCATGTACCGTCAAGAGCGACGTTCATCATTAATGGATTAAAGTTAAGTATCAAACTAATTACGTTCGCTTTCTGAATTCTCATTCCTTGTCATGTTCCAGACCTCACGTCAGTATAGTTCTTCCCTCATCATGCCAGCCTGCGTCAGCTAAAATGCGTGCATTTCGGCCTCCACTCGTAACACGGTGTTGGCTCTTCATCCAACACAAAACCACTTGCTACCAAAGATCGTCTTGTAAGTTCCCTCAGCGTTTTCGCAAACACTCTTCTGCTGTTTGCTGGTTGACTGAATCTAGCAGCATGTTTCGTTCTCTAGTTGAATCGGAACCGGAGGTGATCGCAAACACTCCTACAGTGCTCGAGAGTACGTTGCAGAGCAGCTCCATTGCTCTTGTCTACAATTATCTTGACACACCGGCGTCATCTGTTTGACCTCCCTAAAATTGAAACAAACTAGTTTCACTTCATAGTGTGCCGTAAAGTTAACCTTGGCGGCTGATCGCTAATGTTACTACTAGAGTCGACCATATTTTTGCCCTACACACATGTGCGTTATCATACATCACTCTTTACTCTAGGCATGCGGGTATTGTCTGGCGACCCAATGACTTCGATGTAATTCGGCATACTAGACGAAACCCACTTCTAAAGTAACTCCTCTCAAAGGATTTACATCTCCACGCTTCAAAGACAATTTGCTTGTGTGGATCGTGTTACTCTCTTAGAAAAACTCAAGTTTTATGATACTGGTTTGAATCATACTTAAGAAACTGACTGCAAAATGTTGTGCTGAATAACTCAAACTATGGTGGAAGGCCAGGAAATTTTAGTGACTAGGGAGAAATCACAAAGCGAGCCCCCTCAACAAGCAAAATTTGTACTTTTTATAGACGATTCTTGTGTCATAATAAGTCCCATTACAGAGAAAGCAACGTAAGAGTAGGTAAATAATGTTTTTCCAAGAATTATTAAGTGGTTTTCTGAAAATGAGTTGTCCCTAAATTTTGGAAAACACGCTGTATTCAATTTTTACAGCAAATATTCATTTCAACAGTTGATGTAACACATGAGCAGAAGTCAGTAAGTAGGGTAGAATGCCCCAAATTTTTGGGTGTACATTTTTGATGAAACTGTGAACTGGGAAGAAGCATATTAATTGTTCTTCGTATAATTGCTGGTCTTTGAAATTAATGTGTCAACCTCCTAACATATTTTAGATATATATCCACTCAATAATGTCGTGCGGAATAATTTTCTGGGGTAACTCGTCACTTAGAAAGAAAGTATTGATTGCACAAAAGAGAACAGTAAGCATAATCTGTATTGTTCGTCCACGGACGTCATCACAATACATATATTCCCAAATGAAATTCGTTATAAATATTCCATTACAATTTGAGAAGAACAGTAAGTTCCATACCTACAACACTATAGGAGAAAATGATCTTCATTACCCATTGTTAAGCTGTCAGTGTCTCGGAAGAGAGTTCATTTGTAGCAATAAAAGGTTTTGATCGTTTGCCCAATACCATAAAATAACTGAGAGGTAGCAAAGCAAGTTTTAAATCAAACTTGAAATTATTTATCCAGGACAACCTCAAGTCGCACTAAAATTGTTTTGCCCGTGGAAGGAATTGTTAAATGAAAGTGTTTATGTGCGCCATACTTCACTATATTACGATAAGCTTGCGGACACCAGTCACTAACAAGTCTTACTCTAAGCTGCACAAAGACTGAAAAGTCAATACGCACACATCCACCGTAGCCAGTTTATGGTAATTATGAATTATTCTTCACAGAATGTTTACAAACTGGTTGTTTATTTTAGAATGGCTCATTAAAATGTTGCTATAAACAGTCTCACATTACACAATGTTCACGTTCGCGAGTAAGCATCACGCTACGCGGAATTTTGTTATTTTAAACGTCACCAAAAGTTCTGAATTTCACACCGTGCATTAAATCGAACTTTCTTCCACACTTTACGGCGCTTCTCAACACGTTTTGGTACCGAAATATATATTACTAATTTTCAACGGAGCACATACCAATAGGTCTTATCACTATGAGATCCAAGCCCAGACTCTACTTCTCTCTCTACGTAAATGAACATAGTTCACCAAAAAAAGGCACGAATACCCTAATTACTGATTGACAGAAAAACATCATAGCCAATCGCAAAGAAGTATCAAGCCCATTCAGTCCCACGCATGTATACCGAACCAATCAAAATTCGTCACTGAATCAGAACAGTAAATTATCATAAATAAATTTTGAAAACTCACAAAAATAAAATTAATTCCCTTTTAACAAAACTATTTTACGGAAATCATTACCTCATTTCCCCAGTACCGTAAACTGGCGAAATAGTTTATAATAAATGCCTCGGTACGAATAACTAACTAGGCGCTGCAGTCTGGAACCGCGCGACCGCTACGGTCGCAGGTTCGAATCCTGCCTCGGGCATGGAAGTGTGTGATGTCCTTAGGTTAGTTAGGTTTAATTAGTTCTAAGTTCTAGGGGACTGATGACCTCAGATGTTAAGTCCCATAGTGCTCAGAGCCATTTGAACCATTTGAATGAACAACTAATACACACATCATTCTCCAACATTCCTCACGTGACCAATTACTTCACTGTATAGTGTAAAAATTTTACATAAAATAGTATTCCACATTCACACCTTCTTTTATTCTCACAACTAAACACGACAATAGTAGTAATTAATAAACAGTTAGAAATATAAACAAACAAACCGGAAATAAAATTGACAGTATTTTGACTGCGGCTCAAACAGTGCCCGTCAGTTAGTGACCTCTATCACACCGCACAGAAACTGCATACACTCGAGCCATCTGACACCACGTGTCATGCGCGTGACTCGTGCACTTCTGTTCACTATGCAGTGTCTCATCTGAACAGCCATGATTGGAGGCGCTACTCCTCAAGTGGATTAAGAGGTTGAATTGCCGAGATGGTTGACGTCTATGAGGGTATCGTGCCGCATACACTGTATAAGAACGATCTGCATTCTTTCTACACTCTCCATCCACCATGAGCATGTCAGCTTTTGCTGCATTGTTAAATCCCATCATCCACTCACGACCTACTGCTTGGACTGTCACACACTAGCTGACTAGCAAGTAGCAGTGCACTCAAGTAAGACACAAGCGCAATGTAAGCAAACATGACAACATCGTACCTAGCAACTATGCAGTCTGAGTGGCACAAACAAGTGTCGATGTGGAAACTTTTCAAAATACGATATCTCGTAAACGACTCGCACTAGAATCCTGCGACAAATACCACAGACATTGTTGTGTACGTTTGCACAGAAATACACTTTCCAAGTATTATTACAATCTGTTTATTGGCTAACAGTACGAGACCCTGACTACCAATTCACTTTGTGAAAACCGCACACCAGTAGCATTTCACAGCCGGCAGTAGTGGCCGAGCGGTTCTAGGCGCTACAGTCTGGAACCGCGCGACCGCTGCAGTCGCAGGTTCGAATCCTGGCTCGGGCATGGATGTGTGTGATGTCCTTAGGTTAGTTAGGTTTAAGTAGTTCTAAGTTCTAGGGGACTGATGACCTAAGATGTTAAGTCCCATAGTGCTCAGAGCCATTTGAACCAACCAAGCATTTTACATTTCCTCAGTATTTACGGTGCAAGATTTAGGTGATTCACCGTGTGTATGGCGAACAAGAAAGCGTGGATGAGGTGGTTAAGTTCACCGAAAGGATTCTCAATTTCGATAAACAAAAAAACATTTTTCCCAAAAGCAATGGTATACTGTCTCTGGACTTTCAGTGTACAGTATCTATTTCAAGAGTAAATTTTAGCAAGAAATCGATTGATGGTACTGTAATAAAGTGAGTAACATTTTTTCGATCGCATCATATAACACGAAAAATATTTCGGTCCCTCGGTTTCTTGATAAAACGTTATTCGCTGTATATAATCCTCGCGCAGTTGATGTGTACAGGAACAAAATTTTTTCAGTTTGAGTGTTCCTTGTCCGGTACGGAACCTGCGTTACGACCTGTGACAGGGAAGTGTAATAAAGTGACGGAAACCCTCTGCTTTTCGCCAGTCCGCGAGAGGAGTGCCGAGTTAGTTGAAGTCGTTGCGACGGCGCGGTCGGCCTCTCTTCGCAATTGTGGCTCTGTTCTTAGAAACGAAATCACTTTCGGTATTTAAGCTTGAGTGTGGGTAGCGCGCAACGTTCCGTGTCACAAGTAAAACATAAATCAGAAATGACAGGCATTCTGACGTAGCTGCAATTTATCTTACACTTAGTACAATGGGTTATAAAAAATTAGTGTGTGAGAAAAACGGTCGTGATGTAGACCCTAACAAGTTTTAAATGCAGTTCACTGGAGATCGACGCTAGCAGTCCTTCGAACGGTACATCCTTTTTCATTCGCTCTCTTTCACTGTTTTCCTGTGCCATTTTGTTAAATACAAGGTGGTAATATAAACGATGTGAAGGCAGAATCAGGAAACATGTTATTAACGTAGAGAAGAAACACCATTGATGCCAAGAACAATTTTTGTCAAACATCCCTTTTGGCCGTATATAGGTAATAGTGGATTATGTTACAGACACAGTATACTTCTGTTGTGTTCGTCTACACGTGTGTTTACAATGATACTACTGCTGATGAAACAAGTCGGGCTGTTTTGAATAATACCAGAATTTGCTTAAGTCGGACTTGTTGCGCCTTCAGTTTCGTTTCTCTTTTCTTGTTTTCCCTAACTTGTCGGTTCCCCTAGTTGTGCGTATTTCTTATGCACACACAATGACAAATCAAGGGTTATTTCTGTGGAAAATGTATTTTGACTGATCCACTATTTAGTGAGCCACGCTGTTTAAGAGAAGGCAGTTTTTGGTGCCGGAGCAAAATACAATTGCTTATTCGTGCTTGCAGTACCCTGGCGGAGAAGTTACAGAACGTCCCGAGAGTGAGTGAGTGAGTGAGTGAATGAAGTTAATTGGCCTGAACCAGCCTTTTCCCCGCCGCTTCGCCCGCGTATTCGTCCTAGTACGAGCGTACTGAACATACCTCCTCCTCCGCCTCTCTGTGTCCACCTCTTCCTCCCTCTGTATCTTCAATCCCTGACCCTCTCACCGTATCCTCCCCCTACCTCTTTCCATCTCCTCGACTTCCTTTTCCATCTGCCCACTACTCCTCCACATCATTCACCTGTCTCGCGCAGCACCCCCTCCTCCCCTCACTTTGTCCATTTTCTCCTCTCCTTTGGTTCAAATGGCTCTAAGCACTATGGGACTTTTACATCTAAGATCATCAATCCCGTAGACGTAGAACTACTTAAACCCAACTAACCTAAGGACATCGCACACATCCATGCACGAGGCAGGATTCGAACCTGCGACCGTAGCAGCAGCGCGGTTCCGGACTGAAGCGCCTAGAACCGCTCGGCCACAGCGGCCGGCCCCCTTCGTTCCATCCAGTCCCTCCTACGTCCATCTCAGCCTGTCGCCAGCCATCCGCGTCAGCGTGCGTAGCTCCTGCATTACAGTTCGATAAAAGATGCCGATACGGCTCCCAGTTCACGCCTTTCGTGCAGAGCATTGTACACATCAGGGGCCTGAAAATAATTGATTTTTCCTGACGTACAGCCCTCAAGCGAAGCAGGTCAGTAAAGCAGGCCGATACTACTCCAACACAACACGCCGGTCGTACAAATATGCCTACATGTAGGAGACCGGAAAACATTTTTTTCAGACTGCCCTGCAAAGAAGGTTGACAAGGGAAGGCGATACCATTCCCACACAACGTGACTGTTGTGCAGGTCGGCCAATATGCCAAGAGCTGGAAAAAACACAGTGGAGTCAAGTGGTGACAGACGGTTGAATGGTATGCTCAAGGAAGCGATTCTGGACACTTTTACTTTGGTTCTTGAAGAAAGCAGACGTATCGGTGATGTAGTGCGTTTTGCGGTCGATTGGGTGATAGATTCTAGGCGGTGAACGACAGCTACACTGAAGAGCCAAAGAAACTGGTACACCTGCCTAATATCGCGATAGGGCCCCAGCGAGCTCGCAGAAGTGCCGCAACACGACGTGTCATGAACTCGACTAATGTCTAAAGTGGTGACGAAGGAAATTGACGCCATGAATCCTGCAGTGCTATCCATAAATCATTAAGAGTACGAGGGATGCAGATCTCTTCTGAACAGCACATTGCAAGGCATCCCAGATATACTCAATAATGTTCACGTCTGGGGAGTTTGGTATCCAGCGGAAGTGTTTAAACTCAGTTTTGCTGAAGCAACTCTGTAGTAATTCTGGACGTATGGGGTTTCGCATTTTCCTGCTGGAATTTGCAAAGACCGTCGGAATGCACAAAGTACATGAATGGATGCAGGTGATCAGACAGGATGCTTACTTATGTGTCAGCTGTCAGTCGTATCTAGACGTATCAGGGGTCCCATATCACTCAAACTACACACACCCTACACCGTTACAGAGCCTCCACCAGCTTGAACAGTCCCCTGCTGACATGCAGCGTCCATGGAATCATGAGGCTGTCTCCATACCCGTACACGTCCATCCGCTCGATAGAATTTGAAACGAGACTCGCCCGACCAGCAACACGTTTCCAATCATCAACAGTCCAATGTTGGTGTTGAGGGGTCCAGGCGAGGCGTATTGTTTTGTGTTGTGGAGCCATCAAGGCTATGCGAGTGGGCCTTTGGCTCCGAAAGCCCATATCGATGATGTTTCGTCGAATTGTTCGCACGCTGACACTTGTTGATGGCCCAGCATTGAAATATGCAGCAATTTGCGGAAGGGTTACACTTCCGTCACGTTGAACGATTCTCTTCAGTCGTTGTTGGTCCCGTTCTTGCAAGATTTTTTTCTGGTTGCAGCGATGTCGGAGATTTAATGTTTTACCGGAATCCTGATATTCGCGGTACACTCGTGAAATGGTCGTACGGGAAAATCACCACTCCATCGCCACCTCGGAGTTGCTGCGTCCCATCGCTCGTGCGCCGATTATAACATCACGTTCAAACTCACTTAAATCTTGATATCTACATCTACATCCATACTCCGCAAGCCGCCTGACGGTGTGTGGCGGAGGGTACCCTGAGTACGTCTATCTGTTCTCCCTTCTATTGCATTTCAGTACAATTTTCCATTGTTACAACCTCTCGATACACCACAGCATCATCTGCAAAAAGCCTCAGTGAACTTCCGATGTCATCCACGAGGTCATTTATGTATATTGTGAATAGAAACGGTCCTATGACACTCCCCTGCGGCACACCTGAAATCACTCTTACTTCGGAAAACTTCTCTCCATTGAGAATGACATGCTGCGTTCTGTTATCTAGGAACTCTTCAATCGAATCACACAATTGGTTTGGTAGTCCATATGCTCTTACTTTGTTCATTAAACGACTGTGGGGAACTGTATCGAACGCCTTGCGTAAGTCAAGAAACACGGCATCTACCTGGGAACCCGTGTCTATGGCCCTCTGAGTCTCGTGGACGAATAGCGCGAGCTAGGTTTCACACGATCGTCTTTTTCGAAACCCATGCTGATTCCTGCAGAGTAGATTTCTAGTCTCCAGAAAAGTCATTATACTCGAACACAATACGTGTTCCAAAATTCTACAACTGATCGACGTTAGAGGTATAGGTCTATAGTTCTGCACATCTGTTCGACGTCCCTTTTTGAAAACGGGGATGACCTGTGCCCTTTTCCAATCCTTTGGAACGCTACGCTCTTCTAGAGACCTACGGTACACCGCTGCAAGAAGGGGGGCAAGTTCCTTCGTGTACTCTGTATAAAATCGAACTGGTATCCCATCAGGTCCAGCGGCCTTTCCTCTTTTCAGCGATTTTAATTGTTTCTCTATCCTTCTGTCGTCTATTTCGATATCTACCATTTTGTCATCTGTGTGACAATCTAGAGAAGGAACTACAGTGCAGTCTTCCTCTGTGAAACAGCTTTGGAAGAAGACATTTAGTATTTCGGCCTTTAGTCTGTCATCCTCTGTTTCAGTACCATTTTGGTCACAGAGTGTCTGGACATTTTGTTTTGGTCCACATACTGCTTTGACATAAGACCAGAATTTCTTAGGATTTTCTGCCAAGTCAGTACATAGAACTTTACTTTCGAATTCATTGAACGCCTCTCGCATAGCCCTCCTCACACTACATTTCGCTTCGCGTAATTTTTGTTTGTCTGCAAGGCTTTGGCTATGTTTATGTTTGCTGCGAAGTTCCCTTTGCTTCCGCAGCAGTTTCCTAACTCGGTTGTTGTACCACGGTGGCTCTTTTCCATCTCTTCCGATCTTGCTTGGCACATACTCATCTAACGCATATTGAACGATGGTTTTGAACTTTGTCCACTGATCCTCAACACTATCTGTACTTGAGACAAAACTTTTGTGTTGAGCCGTCAGGTACTCTGTAATCTGCCTTTTGTCACTTTTTCTAAACAGAAAAATCTTCCTACCTTTTTTAATAATTCTATTTACAGCTGAAATCATCGATGCAGGAACCGCTTTATGATAGCTGATTCCCTGTTCTGCGTTAACTGTTTCAAATATTTCGGGTCTGTTTGTCACCAGAAGGCCTAATATGTTATCGCCACGAGTCGGTTATCTGTTTAACTACTCAAGGTAGTTTTCAGATAATGCACTTAAAAAAATTTCACTGGATTCTTTGTCCTTGCCACCCGTTATAAACGTTTGAGTCCCCCAGTCTATATCCGGCAAATTAAAATCTGCACCCAGAACTATAACATGGTGGGGAAATCTACTCGAAATATTTTCCAAATTATCCTTCAGGTGGTCAGCCACAACAGCTTCTGAGCCAGGGGGCCTATAGAGACATCCAATTACCATGTCTGAGCCTGCTTTAACCGTGATCTTCACCCAAATTATTTCGCATTTCGGATCTCCGTCAATTTCCTTCGATACTATTGCACTTCTTATCGCTATAAACACGCCTCCCCCTTCACTGTTCAGCCTGTCTCTGCAGTATACATTCCAATCTGAGTTTAGGATTTCATTACTGTTTACGTCTGGTTTCAGCCAACTTTCTGTCCCTAGTACTATATGGGCGTTGTGACCGTTTATTAATGAGAGCATTTCTGGTACCTTTATATAGACGCTCCTGCAGTTTACTATTAGCACATTAATATTGTTATTCCCTGTTGCATTTTGCCTACTCCTACGTTGCCGCGTCTCAGGAGGCGTCTTGTCGGGCCTAGGGAGGGAATTCTCTAACCTAAAAAACCCCCATGTGCACTGCACACGTACTCCGCTACCCTCGTAGCCGCTTCCGGCGTGTAGTGCACGCATGACCTATTCAGGGGGACCCTACATTTCTCCACCCGATAGCGGAGGTCGAGAAATTTGCACCCCAGATCTCCGCAGAATCGTTTGAGCCTCTGGTTTAAGCCTTCCACTCGGCTCCAAACCAGAGGACCGCGATCGGTTCTGGGAACGATACTACAAATAGTTTGCCCTGATTCCACCCCGCGAGCGAGGCTTTCCGCCTTCACCAATTCCGCCAACCACCTGTACGAACTGAGGATGACCTCTGAACCCGGACGGCAGACTGTAGCGGCAGTAACCGACCTAACAACTTCGCCGGACACTTATTGTCGTATACAGTTTTTTGCCGACCACGGCGCCCTGTTCTGTCTGTTTACATCTCTCTGTATTTGAATACGTACGCCTATACCAGCTTCTTTGGCGCTTGAGTGCACAATACTCTGATTTTTTTCCAGTTGCATTATGGAAAAGAGAATAAACAGATTTTGAGTTTTTAGTCGTGATCTCCGATGTGTTGAAATCATCATGTTGAACCGTGAACTATTTTGAGCTGATGAATATTTCGTGTATTGTGATCACGAAATGGACTTAGTTTTCACACGCCTTGGATTACTATTTAGCTTGGGGACTCTGCTACCATGCTCGTAACGCTCTCAACGTAACAGTTCTGGATTTGATAAGATTATTTTCTGTCTGTATTTTTTTTATTTTGATATCGTAGACCACTTTCCGTTCAGTTGAGACGTACTTTCATGGATAAACATTATCCAACATAATTCTCTGTCGTTTACATCAATTACAGCTATTAGAATAGAACCCTTTTTATTAAATTATTCATTTATCTTTTATTTTATATTTCTGTGTATTTTATTAACTCGCAATTGTAGCCACTGTATAGACTGTTTGACTGCAGGATCACAGCTACAGGTTATTATTTGCAGCTACTTATCTGCTGGACATGAAAGCGGACGTGCGCGGCTCGACCCTACGAATACGTCGAGCTATTCCTTTTAAACAGAGCTGTGCATAGCCCAGTTACCTAAGATGCGAGCAACGTCAAGTACAGACGCAGTTGGTTTGTTCACGTGGAATGCTGTTCAGAGAACAAACACTCAGCGGAAAACTGCTAGGTCTGGGGACGGAGTAAGCCCCCTTCGCCCAGTCGGGGCACGGATAATGATACCTGATCGTAGGGCTGATACATGCGAAAAATGTGTCCGAATGAACTGTACTGGTGCGATCAGACCCATGGTCTGAATGATTATTTATAAAGGTATTTTAAAATAATATTACCAGAGTGAAAAATGCTCCTGTCATAGCACAAAGAAGGCGAATATGTCTTGGGCGGGTTCAGGGATGCAAAAGAAGGAAACCGGATTTTTCGTCTTGTCTGGCAGCTTCAAAGGCTCGTAAATCAAAACTTAGTGACATATTGGCGTCTTTTCCCTTCAGAGTATTAGTAGCCAAGTCATGTAATACAATGCATCGTGTCAAGCAAACTAGATGCATGATGTCATGTCGTATTAACATAAGCACATACCATCATGCCATCCAGCATGGAGTTTGTCATGCCGTGCAATATGACACAGCGTGTCATTAAAAGTTCACGATACATGCTTCCACACTCTGGAATACTTTCTATTATAGACGCACTGTCTAGACGCACATAAATTTGTGTCTATTTGTCCTTTCACTCTTCAACATTAATGTAACATAGGTTGAGTTTGGCGGGAGAAATGGGCCTCTCGTGAAAAAAATCGACCACCGCCCCACCCAAAAGTCAAAAAATTATTAGCGTTCCAACCCCAGAAATGTTATCCCTCCAGAAAAACTTTTTTAGATGTCTCATGTATCCTCTTAGGCCATATTTCTTAATATATTGTTTACTATGGCTGGCGAATCTTTTGGATTTTGGACACAGGATCAAGGACTTTGGCTATAAATTACAAAATGTGGGTGTATTAACGCCTTGCAGCTAAGGAAGCACACTGCGCTAAGGAAATAGAGTTAACTCGTAGAAAAGCGCGAATATGTGAAGATGTTTTGATTTAAATGTCTTTGAAGGCTACATCCCTTCTTTTACGCAACTAGTTCGGTCTGGGATATGTTCACTTTCTTTTGTGCTACGATAAAAGCATTTTTCATTCTGTTCCCAAAATTTTGACATTAAACCGCCTTAGCTTGGTATTCGATGCAGATTCTTGTTGACTTGGGCGACGACTGATCGGGTATAGGTTTTTTTTATTGTCTTCCGAACCATTCTGCTCGAGTTGGCCTTATTTACGGTTACCTACCTAGTGTGCTTGAGCCGGTCCAGTGTACCTCCTGTGCCCTCAAAGCGCACAGGCCTCACCACACGTGTGAGTCACGTGCCCCTGTGATGTGTTTTGTTTTATTTTTTTCTTTTCATTATTTTCTGTTATCTGGTGATTTTGATTTATATTTTTAATTTTTAAAATTTTAATTTTTATTGTTTTTTTGTGTTATAGTTACACACATTTTATTCATACAGATGCAAAACGCTGTATATGCAGACATATCTTAAGTAACCAGCAAACATAAATACGATACCGAAAGAAATATTAAATACTGCGGGAAGTTTATGATGATAATGTCTGTAAATAGTTTATATTATGTAGATAAACTTACGGTATCACCATATTACATAGCTAAACATACTTAATTGCTTACTTTGTCGTAAGCTGAAGTATTTGTGCAACAAATAATGAATTATTGAAAAGCGTATCCCTTGTTATTATCTCTTAAAAGTCTTGTCTTTTTTTAAAGTAAGCAATAATAAAAATTGAAAACTAACAAATGACTGGTAGAAAAACTCGCGTCACTAATTTTGGCGTGAAATGTTGCAACGACCGATCGGAATTGGTAGGCTGAAATAAGTAGAACAATTGCGAAACAATACATGCACGTCAAAATACTATCAACTTTTCAGTCCTGTAATAAAATTGTCAAACTCCAGCTTGTTTTGTTTGAAAATAAATTTTCTGCAAGACGGCATAATAATTTCTGAAGAAAACGCAGTGAATCATTTTCTATTCATTAAAAATAAGATGACCTTTTTTTGACAATTATTTTTATAATTGCAGTTTCCGGTTTAATTTAATTTTCTGCGTGGTCATCGCTAAACCTTTTTAAATGCTTGGTCAGACATACCATTTTGTACAAGGCTGGACATAATTCTGGATTGGTACGTGCATTATTTTATACGCGCACAGATTTTTGATGATTTAAAGCCAGTGATATAAACAACGAAACGATAATCAACTGTAATAACAAGTTTTTTAATTATGCAGGGTGAGTCACCTAACGTTACCGCTGGATATATTTCGTAAACCACATCAAATACTGACGAATCGATTCCACAGACCGAACGTGAGGAGAGGGGCTAGTGTAATTGGTTTATACAAACCATAAAAAAATGCACGGAAGTATGTTTCTTAACATAAACCTCCGTTTTTTTAAATGGAACCCTGTTAATTTTGTTAGCATATCTGAACATATAAACAAATACGTAATCAGTGCCGTTTGTTGCATTGTAAAATGTTAATTACATCCGGAGATATTGTAACCTAAATTTGACGCTTGAGTACCACTCCTCCGCTGTTCAATCGTGTGTATCGGAGAGCACCGAATTACGTAGGGATCCAAAGGGAACGGTGATGGACTTTAGGTACAGAAGAAACTGGAACAGCACATTACGTCCACATGCTAACACCTTTTTATTGGTCTTTTTCATTGACGCACATGTACATTACCATGAGGGGTGAGGTACACGTACACGCGTGGTTTCCGTTTTCAATTACGGAGTGGAATAGTGTGTGTTCCGACATGTCAGGCCAATAGATGTTCAATGTAGTGGCCATCATTTGCTGCACACAATTGCAATCTCTGGCGTAATGAATGTCGTACACGCCGCAGTACATCTGGTGTAATGTCGCCGCAGGCTGCCACAATACGTTGTTTCATATCCTCTGCGGTTGTAGGGACTTCACGGTACATATTCTCCTTTAACGTACCCCACAGAAAGAAGTCCAGAGGTGTAAGATCAGGAGAACTGGCTGGCCTATGAAACGCCCGTCGAACGTGTATCTCACCCCACATGGTAATGTACATGTGCGTCAGTGAAAAAGACCAATAAAAAGGTGTTAGCATGTGGACGTAATGTACTGTTCCAGTCTCTTCTGTACCTAAGGTCCATCACCGTTCCCTTTGGATCCCTACGTAATTCGGTGCTCTCCGATACACACGATCGAACAGCGGAGGAGTGGTACTCAAGCGTCAAATTTAGGTTACAATATCTCCGGATGTAATTAACATTTTACAATACAACAAACGGCACTGATTACGTATTTGTTTATATGTTCAGATGTGCTAACAAAACTAACGGGGTTCCATTTAAAAAAACGTAGGTTTGTGTTAAAAAACAGTTCCGTGCATTTTTTTATGGTTTGTATTAAGCAATTACACTAGCCCCTCTTCTCACGTTCGATCTGTGGAATCGATTCGTTAGTATTTGATGTGGTCTACGAAATATATCCAGCGGTAATGTTAGGTGACTCATCCTGTATACGAATGTAGCGCTTAAAATGCAGCGCATTTCTACGAAACACAATTTCATTTGCACACGCGTTGTGTTTCGCACTCGAACGATATAAGATTTTTGGAAAAGCTTCTTATAATTACCCTAAGAATATATTTTTGCTATAATCTGTATCACGTTAAGCCTTTTCAGCAAGTGCGATTCGCGTAACGTAAATCCGCATTTTACATGCAACGTGGCAACGGCGAAAGATGTCACAGAACAACAGGACAACCATCAATTACATGTATTTGTTCACCCTCTCGCGGACTTTGAACAGATTCTCACAAATTTGTGAGATAGATGTGGCGCGCGTAGAAACACTCACAGGAAACGTGTTGTTTTGCACGTAAAATCCGCATAAAGGCAGACTTTTGAATGCGAGTTTCCAATTTTATCGTAATAATTCATTTCATATTTATATGAAGCACCTTAAGCCTTTCCGCGCATTCGATTCACTTAAGAACGAATTTTATTGGATAAAAAGAATTTCGTTTTGGCATTATCCATTTATCTACCTTCGTGCTAAGTTAGAACCGGTTCGTACAAGTGTAAAGTACCATATAGAAGTGGCGCACTTCAAATACCTCGCAGAAAGCGTGTTTTCCCCCATGAAGTCCAAACGATGCAAGATTTTTAAATGGTTAAAACTTGTCTTAGACCTACCGGTGAACCAAATTTGAACCACCAGTCTACCTCCAACCCGGATTTATTTACGTATTCCTTTTTTTGCACTTATAATCCGAACGACGTTGACTGTTTTTGCATGTAAAATCCGAACAGTGCACATACAAATGGTGCCATTAGCTGAGCATTATTTTCAGCCCAATTAAAATCTCTTGCAGAATAAATTAATCGATTCGCACAATTTGTCTGGGCGCCAGCTCGGGTTCGTCGTTCAGACGTGTTTAATATACTGTAACAAAGCTGCAGTGAGACAGATGTTCGAATACAAGTGGGCGGGCTGAACCAAAAAATTTTTTTACCCCGTTCCTGGCTCAGGTACGTACTGAGCACCAAGAACCCCCCCCCCCACCCCCACCCCCAAAAACGTGATTCTGCGCGTCGCCTTTTCATACATGTTTTTATTGCGCTTGCGCTCTGTAACTAAACCACATGGTGTATACGATACTGAAAATCATTCACCAAAGTGAAAATCGAATCGAAAAGAGTACCATCATGCACATAAAAGTCCCCTGAAATTATCAGAGAAACGTCCGCAGCTCGTGGTCTTACGGTAGCGTTCTCGCTTCCCGCGCACGTGGTCCCGGGTTCGATTCCCGGCGGGTTCAGTGATTTTCTCTACTGGGTGTTGTGTGTTCATCATCATTTCATCATCATTGACTTGCAAGTCGCCAAAGTGGCGTTAAAGAACTTGCAATGCGGCGGCCGAACTTCCCCTCATGGGGCCTCCCGGCCAACAATGCCATATTTCATTTCGTCAGTGAAACGACAGTGCAGATGTTACAAAATTTCAACAGCTAACTACCTTTACGCCATTAAGATGCTGTTCAGGAGATAAATGAACCCGCTGGTTAAACCTTTCCTACTAGATTTAAGACAGACCGTACGCTGACTGTGTACCTAAGTCACCACATTCACTAGTAGTATGAGGACTAGGTCCGCAGCCAAAGTTTCATCATGACATTTGCCCTGCTAGATTGTGACTACTCGTATGGGGTATAACACCACGGATCAACTAAAGAAAGGGATACAACTCGTCGGTTCTGACCAATGACGGCGTATGTAAATCATAGATGATAATTTGTGAGCCATAAATAATAAAGCAGTTATCTTGGGAAACGAAGCGTCGAATCGTTTCGTTGTTGTTCGTCTTTTTAAAGGATTTGTGTACAGATGTGTGGTCAAAGTCGAGGCGGTGTATCCCATTGTTCAGTATTCCCTCATATATTATCCCTTTGATGGTGGCCAGATACGACATACAAGCCACGCAGTTGCTCGGACGCAGCTTTTACCGACGTCGCTGGCCGCCGCTGCCGCCCTTCCATGTGAGAGACAGCCAGGCCTCCGGCGGCCGCTTTGTCATCGAAGCTCGCCGGTGGTTCCCCCTCGGCGATAGTGCGAGGCACGAGCTTTCTGCGCGGCCGCTTCGCACCCAACTGTCCGGCTCGCTCGCAGCCCAGCTCAGCTGCGTCGGTCTCTTTTGCGTCGCCAATCTCTCTCCGGGCGTTGTTCCGATGATGCAGTACAGCAAGAAGATTGAAAAGCGAAACGTCTTTATTTGCTCTTCGATATTGACATCAGAGCTGTCAGACATCGTTTATACTGGAGTGAATGTAAAGCAACATTCGCATACAGTTAACCAATGTTCTATTACAAGCGTTGATGTGAGGAAACGGAAGGAGAGCGTGCGACGGGGGACAAGCATAGTAGTGCGCAAGTCCTACGAATGCTGCGTAGTAGTATTTTTTACAATCTTGAGACAGGTTTCACTCGATAAACACTGTTTCCAGTTACAGTGTAAAACATCTTCATATGCAGATATGAATATTTGCATGACTAACACGCAGGCAAATCGATGTTGGAGAAGAAGAATGCAGGTGCCTAAATTTGTGTGTAAGTGTGAAATGCAGTGCACGTAACACTGAACTGCATCTCCAGCCGTCCTCAGCGTCACCCTAAAGCTTGGCGCGTATGTCGCTTGACGCTTTTCGCTGGCTTCGCATTACAACTGAGGAGCAAATGGAAAATCAAAACGCACTTTACCGACGAGCAACGTAATATAGACATTCATGGAGGGGGGGGGGGGGGGGCAGTTACATGAAAACGAGACAGATGCAAAGGATCTAAGTAAAGTGTTATTACGTCGACGGTAATCGCCGTAACTGTTAATACATTTATCTCACTGTGTCACAAGACGGTCAGTGCCTTCATGTAAAACCATTACGTACCCATGTGCGCACTTCTTATTTCGTAGCAAATCTACGGCTACAAACGTCTCTCTTCACGGCTCCAA
This sequence comes from Schistocerca piceifrons, assembly GCF_021461385.2. Taxonomy (NCBI): domain Eukaryota; kingdom Metazoa; phylum Arthropoda; class Insecta; order Orthoptera; family Acrididae; genus Schistocerca; species Schistocerca piceifrons. The sequence continues at coordinate 19,630,924 of NC_060145.1, forward strand.
AAATATGAAAACCTCGTGGGAAGCGACGTTGCCAAGGTTGTTTCGACTGCGCTGCAGAAGTTTCGTTGAGAAGCCCTGATACGTTCTCCATACAGTCCCCATCTGTTCGCATGCGATTCCCATATTTTTGGAGTTTTCGTCACGGCGAGGACCACCTTGTCTCAGAGAGGTAGTTGGATAAATGCATTAACTGTTATGGCGATTACTTTATTATTTCAAAAGTTTGCTTACTTTTTTCCCGTTTGTTTCCTTTCAGTTTCACTTGTCATTATATGTTACAAATGATTTCGCATTTCAATAGCTGCTACATCTGCGATAGTTCCTACTGGCTGCAGTGGCACTGTGGAGCATTTCAAGAGTTTTACTAAAACACTTATAAGGCAGAGAACGTCAATAAACTATGATTAATGAAAAGTGGAACTTACGTAAACCTGTCATACAGGCAGCTTGATCTGCTAATTCTTTCTTAGAGGACAGGTAACATGTTGGCATCAAAAGGATAATCACTCACCACGTCTTTCGCATATTTTTAATGTTGAGCAGCATAATAGATATGTATCCGTACTTGATTTCTTCCAAACACATTTGTTGTGCTTTATAAAAAGCTTGTGCTTATTCACTTCTTTTCTACTTGACGAAAGCATGTAATAAATTGATCACCTCTGTCACCTCCCCAGTTGTACCGTTGAGATCTCGGTAATTTTCTGCCAGTCACATTTCTTTTTCTTCGGCATATGCTCTCGAGTCCCACAACAACCTACTATACCTGTATTCTTCTGTCACCAACATTACATAGGACGTACTCTTCACGCCACACCGTCGTTGACGCTCGTCAACACCAACAGTATTTCGCATGAAAAACAAGAGCATAGCCGTCTGCGCTGCTAGCGCCGAAGCGGAGAGGACGCGAAGATCTTCTGATGGTTTGTCGAAAGACCGCCAACGAGCAGAACACGAGCGAGCACCAGCGAATACGAACGGAATAAGAACAAATGGTATTCGCTCGCAGTCTCCTACCTACCGTTACACAAGTTCACGTTCGCTGATGTTCGTTTACTTGCCTTCGCTCTGGTGTAAACCAGGCTTCCGAGTAATGAGTAACTTTTGGATCACGTGTATTGCGTCGCTGTCGAGTCAGCTACCAGTTGCAAAGTGTATGTCACTCCTCAGTTTCTGCCCAGAAACACTTTTCAGAAACGGCGGGCTGGGGAGAAGGGATGAGGGTGAAGGCACATCTCGTATTAAAATACTGTTGACGATGTAGCAATCTACGCCGCTAGAATCGGTGTATTAATTACTAAAAATCCTTACGACTGTATACTACAGTCTTGAACCGTATAGTGAACAGCAACGCTCTATGAAACTGTACTGCTGGCAGCCGCACACAGCCTGTTTAAGTTTCCTACAAATCACCAGTACATGGCAGTACAGTAACCTCATCATTGATTTGCCGTTGACATTTGCCAGTTTTAAAACCGGGCATTAGTGTTGTCGGTGTTTTGCGTTGTTGCTGAGGCTGGTAGCGTCTAAAACGGGCGCGAACGGCGTTTGATGTAGACTGATCACTGTGATGGACACGGAAATGCCGCGTACTCATGTGAGACAGAGTTTGAAAGGGGTCTTCATTTTGCAGGCTGCTCAAACCGCGCAGTATCCAGCTTTGTGGGGCATTTGAACCTGACGGCAGCGTGACGTCTGACTGCGTGCAGGCGTACTCCTCGTCAAGGTTCCGGTCGACCACGTGTGACCGCCACGTGGGAGGGTCGCACCGGGGAGAACGCAACCCCTCCACATCTGCGCCTGCCATCCAACAACAGGTAATGCACTACCTAGAACGTTCTGGACCTCCCGCACTCGTACTAGCGGCAGCTGTACCGGGGAGTACCGCCCCACGCGCAGGCTGGCGTTGACACCACAGCACGGACGGTTGCGTTTGGAGTGATGGCGTGACCAGGAAGCGTGGGCGTGGACTGGGACTAACGGCGTCCCGCAGTGTGCTGCTCTGAGCCGCGGTTCTGCACTGCTTCGTACTTTTTGACAGTAGCGTATATGACACGTACACTGTTTGACGAAAAGATACGTAATTAACAGTTGCCATTAAATAAAACAACAGTATGATCACTGTTTCAGATAAAAATATGACTTTTTTGCCTGGAATAATTTCTAAACTACAGTAAATGCAACGAATTGGAATGCAAAAACAGCCGACTTGCCCGGAGTGGCGTATGACTTGCGGCAGAGAAGCTAATCATGCGAATAACGAACCATATCATTGATGATCAGTTCATTGTTGGTTACTATATAGGGAGCACCGTTAGATGCAACAGCTCTTTTGCTAATATCAGGTACTTCAGTACAGAATGTTCGTTTCTTTATTTTTTTCTTAGCTTGTGGAACTCGTCTTAGTGTAAATGCATTCTTAATAATTGCAAAGAGCAAGAAGGAGCTAAGTTCCAAAATTTATTTCTTAGTGGATTCCGTCTCATTCTTTCATTTTAAATAGTTTTGTTATCATTCTGACTTTTCCTGTTGCAGTATCTACCATTTCCAAAATTATCATCTCTAAATTATTATTGTTGACGAATACTGTTTCACCATTACGAGAACTCGCTGTTGTTGTTGTTGTTGTGGTCTTCAGTCCTGAGACTGGTTTGATGCAGCTCTCCATGTTACTCTATCCTGTGCAAGCTTCTTCATCTCCCAGTACTCGCTCCTCAGTACTCACTCTTCATCTCCCAGAACTCACTAGACCGACATACTCGCCGGAAGAGAATTCGGCAACTGTGTTGATATTAGTGAAAATTTTGTATATCTTTTATATTTAAGTCCCAGTTGCACATTTTTGGTGCTCAATACTTCAGTCGGTACAAACGGTACGCGTATACAATCACATTGTTGTCAGCCAACCAGTCTGTTTGTGTGTCCGTTCGTTCGTCCGTCCAGCCATCCGTCCGTTCTTAAGACTGTTAAGACCCCTTTTGTTTTCAGGAACGGGTGGAGGTTAAGTTGATATCTATATCGCATTCTAAGATCTACCGTCTCTTCGCGGTGTTAAAATTAAAGCTTTTACGACAATGCTCTCAAAAGATACGGCCATTTATGTCACATACTCGCAAACCCACTCATCAAAACTTGTAAGATACTTCCCATTGACCTATAATCATGAAATTTGGCAGGAAGCAAGGTTCTACAGTACAAGTGAAGTTAAAAAATCCGAAAATTGTTAATTTACAATTGCATCACACGACAGTTACATTTTTTTGTGTTTTGTTATTCGCCAGTACGCCTGTCAGTCTGTTAAGATCCCTTTTTCTTAGGAACGGGTAGTTGTATCAAATTGAAATTTATCTCACGTGCGTCTATGGTCCATTAGGGGTGTAAAAAAATTAAGCATTGTAATTCAGTGTAATCAAAAGACACGGCTATGTATGTCACATGTTTTGATATCTTGCCAGTATAACAGGTAAAAATCGTCGAGATACTCGATTCGCGGAATAATGAACTATGTAAAATTAAGTTTCTAGCAAGCCCTCGGTGCACGGGTCCTACCTACACTTATCCGGATTTTATTTACAGTATGACTAATTTCGATGCCCCTCGATCATCTTCAGATCTACGTAGTTGCGGAAGCAACATGTCGTTTCTGTACCGGAACTACAAATCGAACAGAGCATTCATTGTAGTCCCGATAAAGACGCGACGGGTTGTTTGCGCAGCTGCGTACATCTGAAGTGATCCAGGAAGGAGGAAACTAGTCATATTGTAAATAAATAAATAAATGAGGAACTGCGACCGAAAAATAAACGACACATTAATTTTGAAATTATTTGAATTAGTCGCTAATTTACTTATCATTTAACTCACAAGACAACGAAGTTAAATTTATGCAACACAGTTTTCGTAATTGCTCACTTTACAATATAGTACAAGGATTTCCGTCCGCCAATAATTAAGGGCATTAATTCCTGCGCGTCTTTATGTGACGATTGCACGAGTGTATCACAGATTTGAAAATTTTGTGCAATACCAGAACTTTTTTTTTTTAAAATATCGGTGACTCACTCAGCCAAAAGCGTTCGTGAAAAAGTTTTAACTAGTATTATTTCACTACTTCGTAATTTCTAGCTGTTTCATATCTTTCGTTAGCCGTCAACCATCCACAATTTTTAAACTTCTTGCTTCATTACTGAATCGTTTGTTGAGAATTATTTTATCTTATGACTGTTAGTGTAGTTCTAACGAATTCATAAGAAAGGTTGTTCCATAAAATTTCGGGCGTGCAGCCGCATAAACTTCACTTCTTCTTCTGATGTTTCGGCTGCATGCCGTCCAGTCATCTTCAGAATGGGCCGGATGCGGATGACTGACGCTCAAGCACTTGCTCCGTCTTTTTAAACCCGTGGACCGCGCCACTGCGCTGCGGCCACTGATACATTAAGGCGCCAGAGACGATGATCGGCAGGCAAAGAGGTAATACACATGCATGAAATTAGATCTATGGTTGCATGGTCGATCCACACGGTGATATCGATGTGTCACTGCGAGCTGCACCATTGCGACGTCTTTGTGAGTTTACTATAGAAAGTGCGGGATTCCATGATTTGTAGTCCCAGATAGATGAGGGCGAGGCTAAAATTTCGACGTTACCGTACACCGTAGGGTGGCCAGTGCCTATACAGTGTTCTGCCACCGGCGATTTATTAGGTTGTAAGAGCGGGGTGTACCTGCGGTGCTCTGTGCATGTCTCATGTACTGTACGTGTCGTCTGTGCAATGTATGAACGGCGACAGTCACAGGGGATCTTGTAAACCCAAGGCTTCCGAAGCACCAAACCATCTGTAACAGGACCCAGGAATACCGCTGTCTCTTCTGGAGGGCGAAAAAATCACTTTCACTTTGTTTCTGCTGAGGATCCGTCCTATTTTTGATGATAGGCTCCCCACGTATGGCAGAAAAGCCATGGATTTAAAACTTTCCGTGTTTTCTTCCGCATTCCGGATGTGTACTTTTTGTTTCATTCGTAATGTTTTACCTTTCTGGTCTGGAGTATACGCGTTGGTTTTAAAAACCCTTCTCAAGTGTAGAAACTCGTCCTACACCCTGCTCTCGTCAGCAACTACGTGTGCTCTGTGTGTCGGATTGCTGAGAACACTCATCGTCTGCGAAGGATGGTGGCAGCTATTTTGCCGTAAATATAAATCCGTATGTGTCGTTTTCCGATGTACTGCAAGTCCCAAAGTGCCATCATATTTGCGTCATGCCAGAACATCCAAAAATGGAAGGCCTCTATCTTTTTCGATTTCCATTGTGAACTAAATTTGTCTGTGGATGGAATTGAAATGATTAAAAATTCTTTTAATGTGTCTTTACCATGGGGCCACATTACAAAACGTGTCTTCAACATACCTCCAAAATACTGTGTGCTTCAAGGTAGCTGATTCCAGCACCTTTTTGTTGAAGTCGTCCATAAAGAAGTTGACCACCAAGGCCACGAATGAAACCAACAGGGGCGTAAGGAAAGCAGAGACAAAACACGGAAATCCATGGATTTTCTGCCATATGTGGGAAGCCTGTCGTCAAAAACAGGACAGATCCTCAGCAAAAACAAAGTGAAAGTGATTTTTTGCCCACCACCAAAGACAGCAGCACTCTTGGGTTCCGTTGAAGATGATTTGGTGCTTCGGGAGCCTTGGGTATACCAGATCCCCTTGTGGGTGTGGCCGTTCATACGTCGGACAGACGACACGTACAGTACATGAGAGATGCACAGAGCAGAGTGCTGCAGCGCTCCCTGTTTGACCGGACACGGCTCGCCTGTTGACGGGGGGACCGAGCCGCTCGTGTCCGGCCCCACACGACTCGGCTCGGACACGTACTCGCCCCGTGTCTGTTGTCCGGATACCGGACTCGCGGATAACCGAGCATGACCGGTCACCACTGACTTCTCACCTCCCCTCGCCCCGGCTCTGCACTGTACTGTACAAATCCAACGCCTCTCTCTCTCTCTCTCTTTCTCTCTCTCTCACACACACACACACACACACACACACACACAATGTATTTATCTCTGTCTCTCTCTCTTTTAATACAAAATTAACGTTTCCAAGGACGGGTAAGTGATACTGCTAAATTCATAAAGCACTTGGAAAGTAAAATGATATTTCGATACAATCGCGGATAGAACACGAGTCTCATTTCCAAACAGAAGATATATTTTTCCTTTCATTAATAGGAAACATTAAATTAGTGTTGTCCCTATAATCTAGAAGACAACCATTTTCATAAAGAAAGCATACAAAGAACATTAAACATTTACAGACGTGACTTGTCGTACTTTTCACATGTTTGCAACAGAAACAAAATTATAGTTATTGTTGATCAGCAGTAAATCACTAACGCGTTCCGGATTTAATTGGTTGCGGCGATTTGTTAGTAACATGCCGGCTTTACTGAAGCATCTTTCACTAGGTGCGCTTGTTGCTGGGATGCATAAAATACGTCTTGCAACAGCAGACAGGCCTGTCAGATCTGTTTCATGTCTGCTCCACCACTTTAAGATATCATCATCTCCGGGGTGCATTAAAATGTAGAGATCTACTTCATCTGCTGCGGATGATTTGATGTTCCTCCATTCCTATCAACTATCTCTCTTTCTGGGTGGTGATGACACAGTACATGAAGGATCTATGATAATAAACGAAATGCAAGTAATACAGGACTGATGTGGAAATCATCGAGAAGTTCCCGTAAAAACGAGGTGTTTTACGTTAATGAAGTATTATACGAATCATAACATTCCCGTTTTTCTATAATACACTGTCCACCAACTATACAAAAACGATTATGTTAATGATTGCATGTTGTACCTGCGTAAGTAGCACACATTTGTTGCACATTGCTAAGAATTTCCTGCTTTTCATTTATTTCAAGCATATTAAGATCACGGAAAGACGGCCAAAGAAACGTAGCAATTTTATGTCTGGAAGTGATCACAATCTTCTCACAAACGAAAGCCAAGGCTCAATTTTTAATCCTTTGTACCTCCTGTTAAAAATACATATCTGCTAGTACACATCAATTACGCTTGTTAATTATAAATCTATCGCGTATCATAATGAAACAGTGCTTTTAACTGCAGTAATCACTCACCTGACGGTCAATGTCATTGACACTGCAAATTTGTTGCAGTTTGTGAAACCAAAGAACTAACTGGATTGTCGGTTCTTTTTCGCCTTCTAATTCATCTGTGGCCTCTTTAAATGGTCTCAGGAAATGCGCAATTTTTCCTGCAAGCGCACTATCATATCCTTGCAATCTGTAAGCGGAGTCCTTTTCCGTCAGCAAAGCAGCAACTTCGTTATACTGAGTGTGTAAGGATTCCAGCACAGTGTACAAGCTGTTCCAGCGAGTGCAGACCTCTTGTTTTAACGATGATTTCAAAGACGAGCAGAGGCCACTTTTCTTAATGCATTTTGCAGTATTTATTGTTGATGCGACGTTCGGGGCATGATTTAACAAGAAGTTATCTTCATCGAAAGTATGGCTAAGTGCTATGTTTATACAATGAGCAGCACAAGGAATCCTTTAGTGATTTTCCAAAGCCTTTACACATTGGCACCCTGGTCGGAGACAAAAACAAAAATGTGCAACATGTCCGGCGAAATGTCCCAATCAGCCATCCTCTCTTCAGTTTCTTTCATAATACACTCCTGAAAATTGAAATAAGAACACCGTGAATTCATTGTCCCAGGAAGGGGAAACTTTATTGACACATTCCTGGGGTCAGATACATGACATGATCACACTGACAGAACCACAGGCACATAGACACAGGCAACAGAGCATGCACAATGTCGGCACTAGTACAGTGTATATCCACCTTTCGCAGCAATGCAGGCTGCTATTCTCCCATGGAGACGATCGTAGAGATGCTGGATGTAGTCCTGTGGAACGGCTTGCCATGCCATTTCCACCTGGCGCCTCAGTTGGACCAGCGTTCGTGCTGGACGTGCAGACCGCGTGAGACGACGCTTCATCCAGTCCCAAACATGCTCAATGGGGGACAGATCCGGAGATCTTGCTGGCCAGAGTAGTTGACTTACACCTTCTAGAGCACGTTGGGTGGCACGGGATACATGCGGACGTGCATTGTCCTGTTGGAACAGCAAGTTCCCTTGCCGGTCTAGGAATGGTAGAGCGATGGGTTCGATGACGGTTTGGATGTACCGTGCACTATTCAGTGTCCCCTCGACGATCACCAGTGGTGTACGGCCAGTGTAGGAGATCGCTCCCCACACCATGATGCCGGGTGTTGGCCCTGTGTGCCTCGGTCGTATGCAGTCCTGATTGTGGCGCTCACCTGCACGGCGCCAAACACGCATACGACCATCATTGGCACCAAGGCAGAAGCGACTCTCATCGCTGAAGACGACACGTCTCCATTCGTCCCTCCATTCACGCCTGTCGCGACACCACTGGAGGCGGGCTGCACGATGTTGGGGCGTGAGCGGAAGACGGCCTAACGGTGTGCGGGACCGTAGCCCAGCTTCATGGAGACGGTTGCGAATGGTCCTCGCCGATACCCCAGGAGCAACAGTGTCCCTAATTTGCTGGGACGTGGCGGTGCGGTCCCCTACGGCACTGCGTAGGATCCTACGGTCTTGGCGTGCATCCATGCGTCGCTGCGGTCCAGTCCCAGGTCGACGGACACGTGCACCTTCCGCCGACCACTGGCGACAACATCGATGTACTGTGGAGACCTCACGCCCCACGTGTTGAGCAATTCGGCGGTACGTCCACCCGGCCTCCCGCATGCCCACTATACGCTCTCGCTCAAAGTCCGCCAACTGCACATACGGTTCACGTCCACGCTGTCGCGGCATGCTACCAGTGTTAAAGACTGCGATGGAGCTCCGTATGCCACGGCAAACTGGCTGACACTGACGGCGGCGGTGCACAAATGCTGCGCAGCTAGCGCCATTCGACGGCCAACACCGCGGTTCCTGGTGTGTCCGCTGTGCCGTGCGTGTGATCATTGCTTGTACAGCCCTCTCGCAGTGTCCGGAGCAAGTATGGTGGGTCTGACACACCGGTGTCAATGTGTTCTTTTTTCCATTTCCAGGAGTGTATTTACTCCCGTCTTCTTAACGTCAAAGGAATTTTGTTGTAAATAAAACATTGTTCACAAGAGACCAATCTGTGTTTATGTAATGTGTTGTAAGCGTCAAATAGTGCACCTGATTATGCGAATCAGTCCACATATCAACTGTCGCAGCACATGTTTTATTAATAACTTCCGCAATAACAGAAGGCATTATGCTGTTTCGTATTGCATCAGCTTGTTCTTTGACAAGTCTGCTTATAGTAGAGGGATATGGCATGACATCTGCCAAGTTAACTTCTCCGTAATGCACACCTAGATGTATTAATTCTTGGGCTAGTTCTCTGAAACCTTCAGCGGAAACAAAATTAAAAGATCTCATATCTTTAACACACATTGCAACACACTTTGCTGTAATACTATTTTTATTGCTGCCGGTATCCCTGGAGGAGCTGTATCTTTGTGAGATTTCTTGCAACTGTATTTCTTTAAATGAGTAGTTCCCGACTGGAAAAACAATAATGTGGAGCAGTTTATGCGCGATACGTACCCAGTAGACCCACTCTTTTCGTCCACAACTAACAGAAATGTACTCCATACTTGGCTTTTTAGACCTTCCCGTTTCTTCAATCTGTAAACATTGGTTTCAATCTTGCGTCTTACTACACTGGCTTCCTCGCGCTGCATGATTACAGAGAGAGACACGCCACAAATGAGAAGGCCGTACTGGCTGCAGTCTCACAAGGATAATGACATTTGTAATGTGTTTGAAGTTACCTGCTACGTATTCGGTCACGGCATCTATGCTCGGTCGCGAGAACTAGTGCGGGCAGTCTATCCAAGGGTGTGCTCGCTCCATCTCGTATTTTGTGCTCGCTTACTCGGTCATGCAGGACTCTAGCACAGAGCACCGCAGGTACACCCCGCTCTTACAACCTAATAAATCGCCGGTGGCAGAACACTGTATAGGCACTGGCCACCCCACGGTGTACGATAACGTCGAAATTTTAGCCTCGCCCTCATCTATCTGGGACTACAAATCATGGAATCCCGCACTTTCTATAGTAAACTCACAAAGACGTCGCAATGGTGCAGCTCGCAGTGACACATCGATATCACCGTGTGGATCGACCATGCAACCATAGATCTAATTTCATGCATGTGTTTTACCTCTTTGCCTGCCGATCATCATCTCTGGCGCCTTAATGTATCAGTGGCCGCAAGCGCAGTGGCGCGGTCCACGGGTTTAAAAAGACGGAGCAAGTGCTTGAGCGTCAGTCATCCGCATCCCGCCCATTCTGAAGATGACTGGACGGCATGCAGCCGAAACATCAGAAGAAGAAGGGAAATTTATGCGGCTGCACGCGCGAAATTTTGTGGAACAATCATTGTGCCGCGAAAATACCAAGATGCATATCACATTAAAGATTTTGATAATTTTCAATCTTCCTGGTCCAAGAAAAATGTTTCGGTAGTTAATTGCTATAGATCTTGAATATTCCAAACTGCAACAAAAACATAAAAAAGCTGTACAAATTACTGTCGAAGTTCGTGAGGAATTGAGCACAGAATTTTGCAATCTCCTTATACTGAATGCCACGACCAGGTGAGCTCCCTTAAGAGCGCCGAACAGTTGTAAGGTGATGTGCTAATTCCTGACATTACTGTGGACGAGGCAGTAGCAGCCAATTTTTTCAGTCTCTGCAGTGGTTTGAGGACTTGTGTCTGGCCTCCTACTGCGTTATAACTCACCGGAATTTCACGTTCTTTCAGTCTGTCGATGCATCGCACTAAAGTAACTGGTGTATCTTTTTAAAAATAACCCACCTCACATGCTGCAGAAAAGACTTCCTGCGTGGAAAATACAACTCTCATTTTTATTCCGGCGACTGACGTGTGGCAGCTTTCCGCCGAATCTCTTCGATTTAGATACGAGGAAATGAATATACTTCTCATCTTTCCACAACTTCTCCTAAGAACTCCGCTCATTCCACGATGAAACGTTGTTACTGCTTTCGTCGTCTTTTTAACTCCGATATCACTATTTCTGATGCCCGACGAGTACAGAGAGTTATGTAACCCAGTTCACGTATAATCAAAGTTGCTTCAGAGGTGGGAAACGTGCGATACGGGATCAACTTTTACCCGGCGATCGCTACCGATGTCGTTTGTAATGTGAGTAAAAGGAAGTTGGGTGTCGGTACATAAGTCAAATTTATAACTTTAGCCTTATATTCTGCAAGATGAAAGAATAGGCGTTGGTTTCTAACCCTCACTCTTACGTTTCCGACTGTTATTTTCCGGATGCAGTGCTTTTTTGTGTGATTTTCCCCTTGTTGAAGTAAGGAGACGAGTGTGATCTTGTGGACCCTGTAAATAGAAATACTTGTGCCCGCATTTAACAGGAGCGGTTGTATGATTTTCTTCGTTCTCGGCTGTGCCTTTGTATTTAGCATCTGATGCGTTTGGCGGCGTGTTGCTCAAGAGGGAAACTGCGTGATTATTATTGCAATTTTTGAGTGACTCCTTGGTGTTATTTCCTGCGAATAACTATTCCGACCGTATTAACAGTGCAAAGGAAAGGGGATAACTGCTTGTTCATATTGCGGTTTCAACAGTAGAGAGTTGAAATTTTCTCATTTTTCTTTAAAGTGTTACATTCATACTTACATAATCATGATTTCGGCTTCAAAGTGCCATTATCAAGTGTTTTAAGTGTTATAAATTGCCTAGGATGGCCTACTGTCGTATTAAAATACACTATTAGACACATTGTCTAAAGTTTATCAGCACCTCACGCTGACAACCAGCAGCATATTTGTGCTTGAGAAAAGCTGATATCGCATACTCGACACACGAAGCTAATCTGCCGAGTAATGGATGTAACCAGGCTAATGTTAAACAAATGACTGTGCCGTTAGCGATCTGGAGGAAACTTGTAAAGGAAATGATTCCGTTCCACAAAGTAGATGAGAGATTACAGGTACACTTGATACGGTTCTTCGTCGAATTGGTATGAAGGCATATACAGGTTGGCTATCGAACGGCTTCCGTGGGCAATTTTCACTATATAATTATTGACCAGATTTAAAAATTAAAAATGTTTTCGTAAGCTGCTCAATAAGATGTGTAGTCTTACGTTAAAAGTTTAACACAGTAAGACAAGTACTACTGCTAGAAGCTATACGGCGTGTATATTGAGCTAGTATAACTTACGGCTTGCAAATTACTGATAATATATTAATGCAGTATCTGAGAACAACAGTACTTAGAGACTTTAAATATGATTTCAAACCTTTTGCAAACTACGATATTGCAGTTGCTGTGTTGTTCAGAAGTGTGATGCAAAGTTCCTTCGGACATGTATGCACGTAAACTTCTGTTGCTTAGATGCTTAACGTCAAATATTTAACACATCAACTCGTTTGTAAAGGAATCAAATGTTTGATGCTGTTTCATACGGGGTAATTTGATTCTTTGAAGAATGTGGGTAGAGGCTTTTCTGGTAACACTAAACTACGATGCTTAAAATATTCAGTTTGGCTTGGGATGCTACTTAAGGGAACGAGGATCAGCTGAATAAAAATACTAAAACTGCTAGTTGTATGTGGGTATCTGACAGCTTAATAAAAAACAAGGGCGGAGCATGTTACCCTGTTACTGTTGTGTCCGGGATGGTGGACAGGCCATCCAACGAAAGAGGCGGCCGGCCGCCGTTATGTCAGTATGTGAAAAACAAGTGGTCAAAATACGTTGTAACGAAAGTGATGTTCAACAAGCGTCCAGTGCTGGTGGATCATGCTGTCGGATGAGGAAACTGTGTTTACCACCTCCATCCAATCGCGCCCCCGCTTACACGTGATCCTTCTGCCGCACAATGAGGAAAACGTGCTGGGCGGATCGCAACGCCCAACCAACTTGCCTCCTTAGCCGCTTCGTCGGCTGCATAGTTTCCCCATATCCCGATATGTCCCCGTACCCGACAGAGTTTGCACCTGGTGGAAGTGCTGGATACATTTGCTGTACATACTGCAGGGCACAGAGGGAGTCGGAGCACTACCGTGACGGCTGCTCACCGGCTCGAGTGCCTTTAGGACTCTGTATCTCTCGGCTTCATAATTTGTTTGTTGTTCTGGAAGGCGGACTCTGAAGACCGTATGTAGAACAACAAGTGAACAAACGAGTATATTCCACAAGTTACAACCATCCGTATATACGAGGGCAGTTCAATAAGTAATGCAAGACATTTTTTTTCTCGGCCAATTCTGGTTGAAAAAACCGGAAATTTCTTGTGGAATATTTTCAAACATTCCCGCTTCGTCTCGTATAGTTTCATTGACTTCCGACAGGTGGCAGCGCTGTACGGAGCTGTTAAAATGGCGTCTGTAACGGATGTGCGTTGCAAACAACGGGCAGTGATCGAGTTTCTTTTGGCGGAAAACCAGGGCATCTCAGATATTCATAGGCGCTTGCAGAATGTCTACGGTGATCTGGCAGTGGAGAAAAGCACGGTGAGTCGTTGGGCAAAGCGTGTGTCATCATCGCCGCAAGGTCAAGCAAGACTGTCTGATCTCCCGCGTGTGGGCCGGCTGTGCACAGCTGTGACTCCTGCACTGGCGGAGCGTGCGAACACACTCGTTCGAGATGATCGACGGATCACCATCAAACAACTCAGTGCTCAACTTGACATCTCTGTTGGTAGTGCTGTCACAATTGTTCACCAGTTGGGATATTCAAAGGTTTGTTCCCGCTGGGTCCCTCGTTGTCTAACCGAACACCATAAAGAGCAAAGGAGAACCATCTGTGCGGAATTGCTTGCTCGTCATGTGGCTGAGGGGGACAATTTCTTGTCAAAGATTGTTACAGGCGATGAAACATGGGTTCATCACTTCGAACCTGAAACAAAACGGCAATCAGTGGAGTGGCGCCACACCCACTCCCCTACCGAGAAAAAGTTTAAAGCCATACCCTCAGCCGGTAAAGGCATGGTTACAGTCTTCTGGGACGCTGAAGGGGTTATTCTGTTCGATGTCCTTCCCCATGGTCAAACGATCAACTCTGAAGTGTATTGTGCTACTCTTCAGAAATTGAAGAAACGACTTCAGCGTGTTCGTAGGCACAAAAATCTGAACGAACTTCTCCTTCTTCATGACAACGCAAGACCTCACACAAGTCTTCGCACCCGAGAGGAGCTCACAAAACTTCAGTGGACTGTTCTTCCTCATGCACCCTACAGCCCCGATCTCGCACCGTCGGATTTCCATATGTTTGGCCCAATGAAGGACGCAATCCGTGGGAGGCACTACGCGGATGATGAAGAAGTTATTGATGCAGTACGACGTTGGCTCCGACATCGATCAGCGGAATGGTACCGTGCAGGCATACAGGCCCTCATTTCAAGGTGGCGTAAGGCCGTAGCATTGAATGGAGATTACGTTGAAAAATAGTGTTGTGTAGCTAAAAGATTGGGGAATAACCTGGTGTATTTCAATGCTGAATAAAACAATCCCTGTTTCAGAAAAAAAATGTGTTGCATTACTTATTGAACTGCCCTCGTATAACATCTCGAAACAATCTTAAAAATTGAAAAACTAAACTTTTAAAAATGTAGTCTGGAGTACGAGATTTCTTGTGCTTGGATCTCTGAAGACGCAAAGACAGCAGTTTGTTAGATGCCTGGCTCTTTAACGTGAGGCCTAATATGAACAATCACTGACGTGGCAGCCGTGGCGTTACCGTAACCGCTCGCGGAGCACAGGCACAGGTAAACGTAAACACCGGACTCACCGCACGCTGCCTGCGACATGCTCGCCGGTGGACACGTGTGCTGGCCTCTGGCGTGCTGGGCGCACACTGCTGGACGGTCTGACGAGAAGGTCGCACTGTTTGTTCCGCAGGTGCGGCACGGCGAGGAAGTCTCGCGCAGCAGCACCTGGAGGGGAGCCGATTCAAGTTCAGTAGCGTTGTACGACCGGCAAGGAAGTCTGCTGTGGCTGCGCTCTCTCCTGCACTAATGCCACGACGCGGGTCAGTCAGCTGTCGGTCGGCAGAGCACTTCCCCGTAGGTCACAGCGAACCGGCGAATTTGGATTCATATAATACTAGAGGAGCGCCATCACCAACTGGACGTGCATTTCGGAACGAAAGGGACAGGTGTTACCGGCACACATAGTGTCTTTCGTTTATCTCCTGTAAACATAGGATTGTTTTGTGTTTCGCACAAATTTCCTGCCAATGGGTCCAAAGCGGAGGTCCACAATAATTAGAAATTTGATGGGTTATGTAGATAAATAATTGAAACTTTAGATAGAGCCAGTAACAAGTTGTATGGATTGCATATGTCATTGAAAAAGTCCTAATCTTCTTTACGCTCGGTTTTTAAAACGTGAAATATCTGTAGTATTGAAATATTCGTTTTGCCCATTCAAACATACTTGCTATATTATTAAATTTGTTCTGCAGAAGTGACACTTAAAAGAGACGTACACCAGCTCGAAGCAGCTAAAACCAAGTAAAAATGATTTCAAAATGCGAATATGTTTGTTCTCTCATTTAGCAAGATCTTTTATTCGTAGAGTTCTACATTCCTGGAGCCTTGATCTTTGAAGGTTAACGAATCCAAAAGAAACATAAGCACAAATCGTTTTATAACAAGCGGGATCATAAGAGTTGTAAATGAGGTATCGTTTCATAGAGAGATAAACATTTTCTTGAATCAGTACAGGGTGTTAGGCGTATACATACAGATATTGAGATCCTTGTTAACTTAATATGTACCCACATTAGTGGATTAGTGTCTTTTTTTTTCTCTCTCTCTAACAGTCTTCCTGGAAACACATCACATGATTTACTGCCTGGTGTTTTCTGCACGTTTGTGCCACAAAGTGGACTACGCCCGTCAGTATAGTCTCTCCGTTTTGTATCCATGCGTCCACGATACTCTGCTACCCAGAGGAAAATAAATGTCAGTGGCTTGCTCTTGCTACACGTACTTGGAGGTACTAACCAACCTAAAACGTACTAATCGTAATAGGTATAATTATTTGTCCCCAAATGAAGTAAATACCGATGTAATGTTGTTCAGTACATTGTTCTCAGTCATCTGTATGATCTGTACTTATACCCGTTACACCTCGTGTATATTCACACATATAGTACTTACACAGTCGTAGTTCCCTGAATAGAATTTCCGGTGTTCGCTTACAATTCGCTTACAATCAAAGTGCAAATGCTGAGTTTCAGTGAAGATAACGAGAGCAAGCCGCAATTCGTCAATAATAAACAATCTGTTCTTTCGGACATACCATTGGTGATCTTGCAGCTCTCGAAGAATGAAATTACAATGAAATCCAACCCTTTAGCTGCTTTCAGGCGTTGATAAATATCAACAGGGACATTTGAAAATGTCTGCCCCAACCGGGACTCGAACCCGGGATCTCCTGCTTACGTGGCAGACGCTCTCTCCGACTGAGCCATCGAGGACACAGAGGATAATGCGACTGCAGGGGAGTGTCTCTTGCAAACTCCCCATAAGACCCACACTTCCAACTTACTGTCAACACACTACATTTATAGTGCCCCTGCCCACTATACTGATTACTCGCGCCATTCACTCTACTGATTCCCGTAAGAGTTCGGGCAATGTGACTGCATCCGCACTGAAGAAGATCGTTGGCCGGTAAGCCTTATCTATATGAAGATGATATCTGTTCTTTCGGAAATGTCCCGGATTCGAGTCCCGGTCGGGGCAGACATTTTCAACTGTCCCCATTGATATTTATCAACGCCTGTAAGCAGCTAAATGTCTAGATTTCGCTGTAATTTCATGAGTCAGATCTGGTCTGACTACAATTTGCTGCTTTAGATATAACACGCAAGTAATAGCATTAACAGGAAATTACCCACGTAGATCAAAAACTGCTGTTGATGAGACAGTCGAGTAAGTTTCTTATTTTAGCTTGCTGCGACGTCAGTTGTAACTATGACAACATTAAACAGATTCCAAGCTAAGCATGGAAATTTAAACGCAATTTCAAAGGAAAAACAAGAATAGGAATATAATTCAAATGTCAATAAAATTTTCTTGGTTCCCAAGCCATATGAGTTCGAATAAAATACTTGAGCTTTCGATGGCTGTATCTGCCATTGTCGTCAGGAGTAAAAACCACTGACTGCCTGGACTATTTTTTTCCTTTATTGTTATCTCTCCCTCCTCACCCCCATGTGAACTGAGAGGGCGGGGCGGCTGGCAGCGGCACGAACAACCCACTCTTCAGCCAGTAGAATTTACTTCTAACTTAGATGCTAAAAGAAAAGAACAAGGAGACGTATGTACTATGAATTTAAAATTACTTTAAAAGGTGATGTTAATGGGGGGATAGAAGTAATGTAATGCTGTCTTCATTGATTCAGTGTTGGTAGGACGGATTTATGTCGAGGCAGAGTACGTGGTCCGGGAGAGGGAGACGGTTGAAATTCCTTTGCGAGAGGATGTGGAGGGTGTGCAGGTGGAGGGTTGGTGGGATGTGTGAGATGTAGCAGCACACTAGGATTGCAAAGGGGAGGGGACACAGTATGATTGTCGGAGTCGGGTTTACGTGTGGTGTAGGTTATTCAGAGGTGTTCAGTGTGAGTGAGGAGATATCGAAATGTACTGAGTTAAAGGATTCTTGTGGGGGAAGGTAAGCGGATGCAGAAAGCGAGGCGGTAAGCATGGAATTCAAGTATCTGGATGGACATGTAGAACTTGGGAGGGGCGGATATCCATGCAACATTTGCATAGCAAAGGATGGGGCAGATCAGCGGTTTCTATGTGTGAAGGACTGTGGAGGGGTGCAGTCCCCACGTTTTGCCTCTTAGTAGTTTGTCTGTTTTGGGCTTTCTGTTGGGTGATTGGTAGGTGAGGTCTTCACATTAGTTGCTGTTCGAAGGTTAGTCAAGGTATTTTAGCGCGTTAGCTGGATGAGACGGTCGTAAATTGTGAAATGGAAGTCATGGAGATGGAAGCTCCCGATGGTGTGTCCTGTAACTATTACCTGCGTTTTGCAGGGGTTAATCTTTAATGAGCCATTGATTGCACCAGGAGGTAAATTGATTCAGGTGGATTTAGAGGGATTGTTGGGATTTCTGGAGCATAGGATAGAGGGCGAGGAAAGTGATGTCATCACCATACTGAAGGAGGTGGTTTGGGCATCGGCAGTGTATAAGAGGTAAAGGAGAGGGGAGGATCCCTGGGGCGCTCCTGCAGTGGGGTGGAAGGTACGGGAATTAGTGATGGTAAAAAGACATAGGACGGCCGGTTGGAGAGGAAGGACGCAATAAGACAGGAATAATTGATTGTAAGTGCATAACTCTTGAGTTTGGAAAGGAGACTGGAATGCCCTGCGTGGTTGCGTGCTTTCTCTAGGTCAAGGGAGACAAAGATGGCGGATGTACAATTGTTGAGCTGTTGGGATAGGAGATCGGGGTGAGGTTCAGAAGTTGATCATCAGCAGAAAAGGAGGGACAGAAGCCAAATTGGGTAATAGAAAACAGATGCTGTTGGAGCAGATGTTGGTGGATGTGTCAGGAGAGGATTGATTAAAAGACCTTGCTAAACACTGAGGTGAGGCAGTACGAGGAGGTATCAGTGGGGGGTTTGTTTGGTGAGAAAAAAAATTAGGATTTTGGAGGCGTTCCACAGGTTGGGATGGTAGCCTCTGGAGAGGATGGTGGTATACAGGGTTGCAAAGGTGATGAGAAAGGAGAAAGGGCATTCTTTGAGGTGGCGATAGATAGTTCAGTCATGACCAGCGGACGTCTTGCATTTCCTGTGAAGTACTTGTTTTATGTCCTGTGCTGTGACTGATGTGTTTAATTGCGTTTCTGGTATGTTGAAGTACCAGAAGCTGAGGGCCAGGGGTGGTATCTGTGTATTCGGGGACAGAAGGGAATTGGGAGCAGTCAAAGTGAGGGTCGTCAGGGATGGGGAAGATGCCTGAGAGATAGTACACAAAGTGAGTTGCTTTGTTCACGTCGTCAGGTAAGGGTCGGTCGTTGTGAAATATCGGGTAATGAGGGATGGGATGGGAGCCAGTAAGTTGGTGGAATGTTTTCTCGTATTTGGGAGAGTTAACTGGGAGTGTAGCATTGAGTCTGATGCATGTCCAGTGCCAGTTCCGGCGTTTTCCAGCATTGAATAAATTTCTAATGCGTCGTTGTATTTGCCAGAGGTGTTTGAGCGGTTCCCAGTCACTAGCCTTTAGGGAGGATTGACGTAAGCGATGGGATTCACGGAGGAGTGCAGCTTGTGGGGGAGAGTGGGGCGCTGAGGATATATATAATAGTGATATGGGGGAGATAGCATCTGACAAGGTCTGTTTCAGGATTCCTGGTAGGCATTCCATTTGGTACGGGAGCAGTAATTGATAACATTTGGATGGGGTGCATGGCGATGGAGATGGAGTAGTGTGTAGGAAATGGCGAGGAGGACAGGTACGTGATCATTTCCAATTGGATCGAGGACTTGTGCAGTGAGGTGTCCAAGGAGGTTGGGTGATGCTAGGATGACATCTGGGGTTGTGTTGCTTTCGGACAGGTATGCTGTGACATGGAGACAATTTCACCTTGGAGGGGTTGAGTAAACTGGTACCACAGTTGGAATTCAAAAGCGGATCTATTATGGATGTTGAGGTCAGTGGCAGTAATATAGGTGCAAATGGTACATTCGATGTTGGTGATGAAATCATAGGAGATGGGATTATTAGGTCGGTTGTGGATGGTAGGACAAATAAGTTAGGGGTTTGAGGAGGAGGCTAAGTGTAAGCTGTTCGGTGAGATTATTGAATAAGGGTTGCGGCCGAATGAGGATGTTCCTGTGATGGCCAATTGCTACTCCACCTCAGGCCAGGGAAGGGGAAGGGGGAGGGGGAAGGAGGGTTATCAGTGTGGTGGCGGATGTAGGGAGAGGTACGGATGGTATGGTGTGGTTGGAGGAAATGAAGGTCTCGATGTTGTGTTGGGAAAGGGTATGCATACAAGGGCTTATTGGCGGGTAGTGAGCGGATGTTGCTATATAGGATGCTGTAGTGCTGTCACAGTATGATGAGAGGCTTGGTAGTGGGATGCGGAAGTAAGTGGTGGAGAGGTTTACACGAGGGTGTCGAAATGGGCGGGTTTTGGTACGGTTTTACGCTTCTATGGCCATGATTGTAGCCTCTGGAACCAACCATAGAGGGCCGAAACGACGTGTGCGCGGAAGGCGAGTTGTGCAGATCATAGTAATTCCTTGCCGCCGCGGGACGAAATGAACGTCAGGTGGCGTAAGGGGCCGGCACCAAGTTTGAAACTGCCACTGCCGCCTCCCTACATGCATGACACATCCGTCTCCGCTTCGTTTCGATATACAAAGCCCGCCCCCACGTCGTACTAAGCGTGTACTTCTTGTCTCTGTTAAAAATACTTGTTTATTCTAATCGCAGTCGCCTCCTTTATAAAGGAATTACGGGTATTTTGACGCATGAACCGAGACTCTCGCGTTTTCTAACTGTATTCTGTGTCTGTTTTCTGGACAGTGCTCGACTATGACCGTCATGTCAATCTCCCTTTGTTTAATATGTAGCTTGTGTTCGGTACAGCGCTCTGCAACTGTGCGAATTGTCTGGCCTATATCGACACTGCCGCACTCACAAGGGACACTACACACACCGGGCAGACGAAGAACTATGTCGTCTTTAACAAGGCGCAGCGTATCTCGTTGACTTGGGAGCGGGCCGAAACACTGGTGTCAGTGCAAGTCTCTGCAGCACACGTCCTAACTCGCTGCCCGTTGTCACACAGAATGGCAGGAAAGCTGCTGACTTGGCCTCTTCTGCCGATTCACAAGGCGTTCTTCTTCGGCGTCATTCGAAAGCGTTTGCAATGTCTCTCTTGCTATAATCATTGTCTCTCAACGCGTGTCTCAAATTCTACAATTCAGACTGTAAACCTTAGCCTACATCACCATATAGATTCGTTTCAAAAAGTTGATCCCACAGCTGGGGACGTATCCTTGTGAGGCTGAGCTTGTGATTTAAAATAGTGAACAACTTGAAGTCGTGAGTTAGTCTCATTGATCAGCAAGTATACTTTTCCAATCTAGACGTGTTCAAGAAAATGGGTATTGTGCTTAGCCACTTAGCGGATTTCTAGTAAAGTGTTGCAGATTAGTGAGCAATGCACGTGCCCCGTGGGAAGAGTCCTCGTATCGGAGGACAGCGCAAGTGACGAGCTGGCCAGTGGTGGTGGTGGTGGTGGTGATCAACGAACGAGGCGGATGTCGCGAGGTCAAACTGAGCGTGGTGTGTAAGTTCGTTTCTGTGGAAACTTGGAGTTTGGTGTGTATGTGAGTTTCGACCAGATGACTCTGAGTTGTTACCTTGCTTCGTTTTTTGTTGATGTTGCCGAAGGAGTCGCAGCCCTGGGGAACCTTTTTGAAAGTAGTTTGGCTGCTACTGGTGGAAGAGCAGGGATAATTTGAATCGTGTCACGCGGGCAAAGCGAAGCAGATGATTATTATGTAGACTGATTTTGAAAGTGTAGCAGTTTAAAAAACTGATGCAGGGTACGGTCGGGAGTCGAGTTTCGCGCGACACCACGACCGACCACTACGGGGACAGACAAAGGAAACGTATCACCTTGTCCACCTTGCTACCTGAATCATTTTCAAGAATCCAGGCACCTAATCTTGTTCCTGTGGATTACACAGACTGCATAAATATGTTGTTGCATATTGATTGGCTACTGTATGAAATACACTTTCGTATTAGTAAATTATCTTATATACACCGCTGGGCCGGGGTCCCAAATTACGAAATTTTACTTACTATGTATAATTATTGAGTGTAATAGGAAGAATAAACCGTTAAAGTTGTAGGCGATTGAGTGGGGGTGTACAGGATGTGAAATTCAGTACAGAAAGCCGTCACCTCTCGACAGCGACGTTGGTGCTGCCCCGGCTGTGTATGGACTGGAGGTGAAGCTCGGGTGGCCTGCCGCCTCACTCAGCAAGCTCCGTTCCAAGGTTCACCAGTCGTGGTGCTGCCGACCAGAAGCAGCCCGTGACCACGTGTTTCCAATGGGGGGGGGGGGGGGCGGCCAGCAGTTGAACACCCTCTGTGCGGAGGTGGTTCAGAACAGCGCGGGCAACACGCCGTCTTGCGACCGACACGCGATCTTGCTTTATCTTGCTGATGGACAGGTGTGAGAACACAAAGAAAGCCGGTAGTCGGCGTGCTGACGCTCGCGCGGGAGAATACATGAACGAGTGCTGAATTTATGTGAAAACTCATAAAAATTTTTAAATGAAACAAACGATATTAATGCTCTACACCTTTATTCTTTATGTCTTCATATTTGCTCTCTGTCACTAGAGGACTGGTTGTTGTTGTTGTTGTTGTTGTTGTTGTTGTGGTCTTCAGTCCTGAGACTGGTCTGATGCAGCTCACCATGCTACTCTATCCTGTGCAAGCTTCATCGTCTCCCAGTACCTACTGCAACCTACATCCTTCTGAATCTGCTTAGTGTATTCATCTCTTGGTCTCCCTCTACGATTTTTACCCTCCACGCTGCCCTCCAATGCTAAATTTGTGATCCCTTGATGCCACAGAACGTGTCCTACCAACCGATCCCTTCTTCTAGTCAAGTTGTGCCACAAACACCTCTTCTCCCCAATTCTATTCAACACTTCCTCATTAGTTACGTGATCTACCCATCTAATCTTCAGCATTCTTCTGTAGCACCACATTTCGAAAGATTCTATTCTGTTCTTGTCCTAAATATTTATCGTCCATGTTTCACTTCCATACATGGCTACACTCCATACAAATACTTTCAGAAATGACTTCCTGACACTTAAACATATACGCGATGTTAACAAATTTTTCATCTTCAGAAACGCTTTCCTTGCCATTGCCAGTCTACATTTTATATCCTCTCTATTTCGACCATCATCAGTTATTTTGCTCCCCAAATAGCAAAACTCCTTTACTACTTTAAGTGTCTCATTTCCTAATCTAATTCCCTCAGCATCACCCGACTTAATTCGACTACATTCCATTATCCTCGTTTTGCTTTTGTTGATGTTCATCTTATATCCTCATTTCAAGACACTGTCCATTCCGTTCAACTGCTCTTCCAAGTCCTTTGCTGTCTCTGACAGAATTACAATGTCATCGGCGAACCTCAGAGTTTTTATTTCTTCTCCATGGATTTTAATACCTACTCCGAATTTTTCTTTTGTTTCCTTTACCGCTTGCTCAATATACAGATTGAGACAACCCTGTCTCACTCCCTTCCCAACCACTGCTTCCCTTTCATGCCCCTCGACTCTTATAACTACCATCTGGTTTCTGTACAAATTGTAAATAGCCTTTCGCTCCCTGTATTTTTTTACCCCCGCCACCTTCAGAATTTGAAAGAGAGTATTCCAGTCAACATTGTCAAAAGCTTTCTCTAAGTGTACAAATGCTAGAAACGTAGGTTTGCCTATCCTTAATCTTTCTTCTAAGATAAGTCGTAAGGTCAGTATTGACTCACGTGTTCCGACATTTCTATGGAATCCAAACTGATCTTCCCCGCGGTCGGCTTCTACCAGTTTTTCCATTCGCATTATAGCGTGTAAAATGTTGGTATGTCACGTAACTATGTCGGTGAGAGAGAAACACCTTGCTGTAACCGAGTTTTGAATTCGATGAGTTCGTCCACACACGAGCACTGCGACATGTGCAACTGTTCGGCGCCTTTGTTTCATTGTTATTTGTCATCCTCCGTACAGTCTAGAGTTGGCTGCATCCTATTTTCATCTGTTAAAGAAGACCTTCAATGAAAATTTTGGAAATTGCTGATGTCATCAGTCCCTAGGCTTACACACTACGTAATCTAACTTAAACTAACTTACTCTAGGGACACACACACACACACACACACACACACACACACACACACACACACACACACACGCCCAAGTAAATATGTACACATCAAGAATAAAGATGTACAATGCTAATAATGGTAGTTTTATTTAAAAACCTCGTAGAATTTTGATATAAGAAATCGGCTTTCCCTTTCAGCACGCCATATTATATCTGCTTACAACATGCACATGCAATAGATGACCAACCAATAATCGAACAAAATCACAACGTTCATTTTAAGGATCATCACTATTTTGCAACGTGAATAACGATGTTTCATACTATTTTATACACAGAACAACCACAGCTAAAAGAACTTTGTTAATATTTAAAAGTCTTCAATCCGTTTTCTACCAAAAAGGACTTAGAAGTTGTGGGATTCACTGTGAATGATGTCTCTTAAAGCCACTTCAGCTGTTTAGTAGGCCTCTATTGGGAACAAAAGCAGTTCCGCACCGTTACAGATGCATCCTCAGGTGATACACTATTAACTGAAAAGTAGTTTTTCAAAAAAAGAATTTTATAAAGAAAGTGAAGGAGGGAATTTTTTTATAAAAATTCTTAGAAATATTTGTCAAACATACATTAACTGTGACACTGTCAGATTTTTTAAAAAGTCAATGCTCACATGTTTAGCCCTCAGTCAGACAGATAGCTATGATGCCCCGTAGTTCAGTTGCAAAGCGAAAATGTTAATCCATTATAGGTTGTTGTCAACAGTAAAACTGGCGTTAAGCACCAGTACGCGAATGTCAAGCTGGACACACGGGGTGATTACACCTAATATAAAAAAATAAATGCAACCATTAAAATTTATGTCCATAGGGTGTAAAAAACTTAGTCTACGGGTTCTACGATGCTAAATAATAGCAACCCACCGAAGTACTGGTGCGTTTTGAATCACTTACCATTAAGCAAATGTAAAACCGCTGACTGTTTGTTAATACCAGTGCTACGGACTAGTTCTACTATAAACTCATATTGCCAAACATTCATCCCCAGTTTGACAGTTTGATACCATGAATCATGAGATTTGCTGCGATGGAAAACTATGAAAAAGAATGAACCTATGGCAAGAAACCACTTGCGATGTACGTGACCGACCTTTATGGTAATGTAATGCAAGTGGCACGAAAGTAAAAGTAACGTTACTTAATCAAGCGTGTTTTGCAGGGACGCCATAATGAAAAGCATAAAATAAGTAAAAGAAATCCTGTAATATGTTTCTGCTCCGGCAGACGTACACCCAGTTTTTTAAATGCACGTTCCACAAATATTTTTTAAATTTTTTATAAAAACATGTTCCCCCTTTGTCAATAAAATCCTATTCTGAAAAACTGCATGTCAGTTAACAGTGCCTCATCGTAGGCAGCTAAAGCGGAAGAGTCTTGACTCACTGTGAATCTCTTCGATTTATTAGACCTTATTTAGCAAAGAAAGGGTTTGAAGATTCTTGAATGTTAACAATGAAAACGATAATATTGTGAAGCTACAATATTTTCATGTCAGTACTTATCTTTTGGAATGGCAGCAGTCGTCCAGCGGTAGACTTAGTTTCTTCAAGATCTGAAATTAGTTGGTCTACATCTTCATCCACATCTGCACTTTGCAAAGCACCCTGAGATGCGTGGCAAAGGGTACATCCCATTGTACCAGCTATTAGTGTTTCTTCCCGTTCAGTTAAAATACGGAGCACGCGGAGAATGATTGTTCGAATGCCTGTGTGCGTGCAGTAATTATTCTAATCTTATCGTCATGGTCCCTATGCCAGCCACACGCAGTGGGTTGTAATATATTCCAAGAGCCATTATTTAAAGCCGGTTCTTGAAACTTTGTTAATAGATTTTAACGCGATAGTGTACGTCTATCGTCAAGAGTCTTCCAGTTCAGTTCCTCCAGTATATGTGAGACACTCTCCTACGAATTAAACAAACCTGTGATCATTCGTGCTGCCATTCTCTGTGTACGTTCAACATCCCCTGGTAGTCCTATCTGGTACGAGTCCCACACACTTGAGCAATATTCTAGAACCGGTCGCACGACTGATTTTTTTAAGTAATCTCCTTTGTAGACAGACTGCACTTCCCCCCGTGTCCTACAACAAGTTGAAGCCTGCTTTACCCACGACTGAACCCATCTGATCATTCCATTTGAAACCCCTAGAGAGTGTTAGACCCAGGAATTTGTATGAGTTGGCCGGTTCCACCAACGACTCATTGGTATTATATAGTCACAGGAGACTACATCTTTTTTCGTTTCGTGAAGTGCAAAGTTTACATATGTGAACATTTAGAGCAAGTGGCCAATCTCTGCACCACTTTGAAATCTTATCCAGATATGGCTGAATATTTGTTCAGCTTCTTTCACATAGTACTTCATTATAGATAACTGCATTATCAGCACAAAGCCTGATTTTACTATTAACATTGTCTACAAGGGCCCCAACACACTTCCCTGAGGCACACCCCCCGAAGTTACTTCTACGTTTGACGATGACTGTGCATCCAAGATAACATGCTGTGTCCTCCCTAACAAAGAAGTCCTCAATCCAGTCACAAATTTCTCTTGGTACCGCATATGCCTGAACTTTTGACAATAAGCGTAGGTGCGGTACTGAATCAAAAGCTTTTCGGAAATTAAGAAATACAGCATCTACCTAGTTGCCTCTCAGTATGTCATGTGAGAAAAGTGCGAGTTGGGTTTCACATGATCGATGTTTTCGAAATCCACGCTGGTCGGCACTGAGAAAGCCATTCTGTCCAAGATACCTCATTATGTTTGAGCTCAGAATATGCTCTTAAGATTCTGCAAGAATTTTATGTCGAGGATATTGGACGGTAGTTTTGCGGATCATTTCTACTACCCTTCTAGGTGATGGGTGTGACCTGTGCCTTTTTTGCCACAACTGGGCACGGTTTTTTGTTCGAGGGAACTACGGTAGATTATAGTGAGAAGAGGGGCTAACTCATCCGCAAATCCAGTATATAATATGATAGGGATTCCATCGGGGCCTCGACGTTCAGTTTTAATAATTTCAGCTGTTTATCAACATCACTGACACTAATACTTGTTTCATTCATCTTTTCAATGGTACGAAGATTAAATTGGAGAAATTCTCCTGGGTCTTCCTTTGTAAAGCAACATTTAAAAACGGAGTTAAGTATTTCAGCTTTTGCTTCCTACCCTCAGTTTCAGT
This sequence comes from Schistocerca piceifrons, assembly GCF_021461385.2. NCBI lineage: Eukaryota > Metazoa > Arthropoda > Insecta > Orthoptera > Acrididae > Schistocerca > Schistocerca piceifrons. The sequence goes on from NC_060145.1 coordinate 19,658,150, forward strand.
TCATATTTCATTCGGTAAGGACTGGACACTACCTTTGCTGCCACTAACATCCTATACATACTTCCAGAATTTCCTTGGATTCTGTGAAAGATTGCGTAGTCATTGAAGGCATCACGCATTGCTCTCTTGACAGCCAAACGCGTTTCATTCAGCATTTCTCTGTCTGTAGCCCAGAGAATGGTAAACTGTGGTTATTTTAAACTTGAGCCAGAGTTCCTCTACATGCTCCTGCCCTGTGCTGAAAGCTTCAAGTACCCCATTGAGATATGGCACTACTGATTTTTTATCTAGTTTACTGAAAATATACATCTTTCTGCTTGTTTCAGTTGTCCTGTGTACTTTGGTAATCATTGTTGCCACAACCACGTCATGGTCACTAATATCAGTTTCGATGTGGACATCCTCTATTTGTTGCCATTAGATCCGATATATTTCCATCATGAGTGAGGTTCCTAACTACCTGTTCCAGGTGGCTTTCAGAGAAGGCATTTAGAAAAGTTCACACTATGTCTTATCACGTCCACCACTAACAATACTGTAATTGTTTTAATTAACTGCTGTAAGATTAAAGTCTCCACTGATGATTACAGTATGATAGGGGAACTTCCATACAAGTGAACTGAGGTTTTCTGTACAGTTTTCGGTTGCATCAGGAGATGAGTCTGGTGGGCGGTGGAAGGATCCATAATCATTTTCCCCAAAAATTTCACTGCTATCAATTTCAGGTTTCAACCAGCTAGTATTATGTGAGCTTCAATTCTTTTAATGAGTGCTTCAAACTCTGACATTTTGTTGCGATTGCTTCGGCAGTTTACCGTAGGACTTAAATACTCCCAACTGTGGTAGATATTTCTTTCGATCTTACACTGATACTTCTGGGTTTCCTACAGCTATCGTTATGTGGATTGGATGGAGAGTCGCCTAATCTAAAAAACACTTCTGAGCACCCCACACACAGTCAGCTAACTGAATAGCAGCCTCTGATGTGTATTGCACACCTGACCTATCCCTGCGGCTCTCAGCCGTATGGCACAAGTGCAAGGAGTCGCAGGCTAGCTTGTCACAGAACTGTAGAAGTCTGGTTCAGGTCCGCAGCTCGTGGTCTAGTGGCCAGCATTGCTGTCACGGGGTCCTGGGTTCGATCGCCGGCGTGGTTGTTTTTTTTTCTGCTTGGGGACTGGGTGTTTGTATTGACCTCATCATTTCATCATCATTTGTGAATGTGACTAGATTGGACTGTGTAAAGATTGGGACTTCGTACGGGCGCTGATGACTACGCAGTTGAGCGCCCCACAAACCAAACATCAACAATCTCTGGTTCAGTCCTTCTACTCGACTCAGAACCAAAGGGCGACGATCAGTTCTGGGGACAACGCTGCAAGTTGCGAGCTTCGTTGAAACTCCATCAGTGCCTGCCGGAACAGCCTCTTCAACACGGCTGAGTGAGGCCCCAGGCATATGCACTGAGTGCCTGATGTCCCTTCCTGCCCCTTGGTGCCATTTCCCTAAGGGGTGCCACCATTCTCCGTACGTTTGAACTGCCGACGATTAATAGTCCCTTACCCTTCTGTGTTTGCCTCCTCCGAAACCAGACAAAACATCTTCACCTCCAACTAAGTGAGAAGGCTAACGCCACTTTTAACATAGCTGATTTGTTGCCAGTAATATTCGACAAAACTATCAAAAGAATGCCTATAAATTGGCTCTTGACCTCGCAGTCTTATGACGGTAATCAGTTAACAATTTCGGAGAAATATACCCGACCTCCTTTACTTTTCTAAACTTACTTGCAACTACCTACTCGCAGTTATGGCGCGAATGACAACTCCAAATAGTCTAGTAGTCAGTGTATGTATCTGATGATTTTCAGTAAAGTAAGTATTATCTGTGTTTTCGACAACGTCGATGAAATTCTGATTTTATGTAATAGTTTGCTACATTAAAACGTATTTTTGCCTTATGCAGTATCACCCTGTTTATTTAAACGGGTCGTAATAAATATCAGGGTGATTACGTGTTTGGAGTCAACTTATCCGGTGTGAAAATCGCACTAAAATGTTTTCATAATTTATAAAATGAGTAGTAAAATAGCAAACCAGGACGAAAATAGTAAAAAACTGAGATTCTGAAAAAAAAGTTGAAGATTACGAGAATGCGACGAAAAAAGGGTATCGGATGATTCTTATACTAAGAAGTCTGTATCGAAAGATTTAGTTTAGAAGAACGAAACAGCCTTGGGATTTTATAAGGTGCACACGCGGAAGTCTGTGAGCTACCTTGTCAAAATGCAGCAGTATTCGGACAAGTCAAATGTCATGCGCACTCTTGCCGCTTACAATCTTTCTCAAACAATTGAAAAGAAACTGCTGAATAAAAAAATTGTTACCTCATCATAGAGTCTCATTCTTCAGCTTCATACTGAACTGTCTATCGTTTCGTTAATGATCAACCTTTCTGTGATATTTAGAAATTAAGTAAGCAATCATACGAAATTAGAATGGTTTCTGATGAAATACAGATGTCGCTGTGAGTTTTTGTATGGCGCATGTTAGGTAATGCCTTAATGCGTGTGAAATGTAGCTAACATACTAAATTTTACTTTCAGCTCTGGAGGAGATATACAGGGTGGTCCATTGATAGTGACCGGGCCAAATATCTCACGAAATAAGCATCAAACGAAAAAACTACAAAGAACGAAACTCGTCTAGCTTGAAGGCGGAAACCAGGTGGCGCTATGGTTGGCCCGCTAGATGGCGCTGCCATATGTCAAACGGATATCAACTGCGTTTTTTTTTTTTTTTTAAAAATAGGAACCCCCATTTTTTATTACGTGTTAGTGTAGTACGAAAATAAATATGAACGTTTTAGTTGGACCATTTTTTTCGCTTTGTGATAGATGGCGCTGTAATAGTCACAAACGTATAAGTACGTGGTATCACGTAACATTCCGCCAGTGCGGACGGTATTTGCTTCGTGATACATTACCCGTGTTAAAATGGACCGTTTACCAATTGCGGAAAAGGTCGATATCGTGTTGATGTATGGCTATTGTGATCAAAGTGCCCAACGGGCGTGTGCTATGTATTCTGCTCGGTATCCTGGACGACATCATCCAAGTGACCGGACCGTTCGCCGGATAGTTATGTTATTTAAGGAAACAGGAAGTGTTCAGCCACAGGTGAGACGTCAATCACGATGATGCCCAAGTAGGTGTTTTAGCTGCTGTCGCGGCTAATCCGCACATCAGTAGCAGACAAATTGCGCGAGAATCGGGAATCTCTAAAACGTCGATGTTGAGAATGCTACATCAACATCGATTGCACCCGTACCAAATTTCTGTGCACCAGGAATTTCATGGCGACGACTTTGAATGTCGTGTACAGTTGTGCCACTGGGCACAAGAGAAATACGGGACGATGACAGATTTTTTTGCACGCGTTCTATTTAGCGAGGAAGCGCCATTCACCAACAACGGTAACGTAAACCGCCATAATATGCACTATGGGCAACGGAAAAGCCACCATGGCTGCGACAAGTGGAACATCGGCGACCTTGGCGGGTTAATGTATGGTGCGGCATTATGGGAGGAAGGATAATTTGCCCCCATTTTATCGATGGCAACCTAAATGGTGCAATTTATGCTGATTTCCTACGTAATGTTCTACCGATGTTAGGCTGCTACAAGATGCTTCACTGCATGACAGAATGGGGATGTACTTCCAACATGATGGATGTCCGGCACATAGCTCGCGTGGCAGCTGAAGCGATATTGAATAGCATATTTCATGACAGGTGGATTGGTCGTCGAAGCACCATACCATGGCCCGCACGTTCACCGGATCTGACGTCCCCGGATTTCTTTCTGTGGGGAGGGTTGAAGGATATTTGCTATCGTGATCCACCGACAACGCCTGACAACATGCGTCAGCGCAGTGTCAATGCATGTGCGAACATTACCGAAGGCGAACTACCCACTGTTGAGAGGAATGTCGTTACACGTATTGCCAAATGCATTGAGGTCGACGAACATCATTTTGAGCATTTATTGCATTAATGTGGTATTTACAGGTAATCACGCGGTAACAGAATGCGTTCTCAGAAATGATAAGTTCACGAAGGTACATGTATCACATTGGAACAACTGAAATAAAATGTTCAAACGTACCTACGTTCTGTATTTTAATTTAGAAAACCTACCTGTTACCAACTGTTTGCCTAAAATTGTGAGCCATGTGTTTGTGAATATTACAGCGCCATCTATCACAAAGCGAAAAAAGTGGTCCAACTAAAACATTCAAATTTCTTTATGTACTACACGAATATGTAATAAAAATGGGGGTTCCTATTTTTTTAAAACGCAGTTGATATCCGTTTGACCTATGGCAGCACCATCTAGCGGGCCAACCATAGCGCCTTCTGGTTTCCCCCTTCAAGCTAGACAAGTTTCGTTCTTTGTAGTTTTTTCGTTTGACGCTTATTTCGTGAGATATTTGGCTCGGTCACGATCAATGGACCACCCTGTATATCCCAAGTCTCCAGAAAATGCATTGTATGTAGGGTGCTCACTTCCGCTATACGCATACGACATTATGAGTGAGGTATATCCATAACATCTAGGGTTGCTAGACGTACGGTTTTAGCCGGAACAATAAGGAATTTTCCTGTTCTGTTCCGGGCACGGTGCAAACCTTCAACCGTACGCCAAACGTTCCGATTTTTAATCTTCCAGTACCAAATTTTACGTTTTTCATGCTAGGGAGCGCATTTAGACTGAGAGTGAAACGGATGTGACGTCAGAAGCAGAACTGCGTTGTTTACAGTCTATTAACAAATTGATCAACGAAGCCTGCCTAGCTTTAGCGCGGCAGAAGTCGGTCGACTGCGGCCTGCTAATGTTTTGTGTCGGTTGCTGCCAACCTCAGCCAGTGTTGCGAAGTTAGGGGTTTTCCCCCAAATTTTGGAGGAAGCTAGATGGAAAGGGTTTTTTGTAGGTGCTTCATTTTTACGGAGGGATTATTGGGGGGGGGGGGGGGGAGACTGAGAGAAAGACAGAAAACGCGCGCGAACGATAGCGGTTGAGTTCATGGAGACTAGAGCAAAGGAGTGTGCACAGCGTGGTTGAGCGTTGGACACGAAATCCGTACCTCTTGTGGCGGCGCTGCGGTCGGCAACATCTAAGACGTGTATATATGTAGACGGTGGCGCTCAATGGTATTGTACTACTATTGGTGGATGTTGCGCCCGCGGTAGAACACGGAACTATAGAAAGAACAGATTTCCAGTACGCTGATACTACGTATTCTTCTATCCTGTGATCACGCCTTCACTCTATTCTCCATGGTTGAGATTCTAACGTGGCCAGGTACCTGATGGCCTATGTAGCAGCGTATTCTACTCCGTAAAATTACGAAGTACGTTACAATTGCCTTTCTGAAGTACCACGAAATGAACAAGAACATCATTGAATAACGATTGGTGCTTATATTCATGGTAGAATGCCAAAAGAAAACGCTTTCGATACCATGCGAAATGTTGGGAGACTGATCCAGAACTCAAAGGTTTGCAGCCAATTTTTTTTTATTAATTGGTATAAAAACTGTACATAATATATCGCATTCTAGTCGAAATATTACATTCTCTTTATCATACTCTATCCGAAATAAAAGAATAACCGAATGTGATCACGGAAAATCTAAATTGGAAAGTAAAATGAGGTTAGGGAGATAACCTAATCTCCGGTGTCAGATTGTTTCCATCAGACATTGTTTTGCAGCAATACTCGTAATGAATTGTCATGTAAATGTTGGTTCTTCCGATCAATATTTATTATACAAGAATTTCTTCGAAGCTTCCAGACCAGGAGACCAGCCACGATTTTCGCAACATTTTCTTAAAAAAGGTAAAGTACGTCAAGTATGTCAGTTGTCCGTACGTTTCATTTCAGTTCGTGGAATGGGGTTGGGTTGTTTTGGGGGAGGAGACCAAACAGCGGAGTCATCGATCTCATCGGATTAGGGAAGGACGGGGAAAGAAGTCGGCCGTGCCCTTTCAAAGGAACCATCCCGGCGTTTGCCTGGAGCGATTTAGGGAAATCACGGAAAACCTAAATCAGGATGGCCGGACGCGGGATTGAACCGTCGTCCTCCCGAATGCGAGCCTAGTGCGCCACGTCGCTAGGTGACTTGTGGAATGCCTTTGAACAGGAGCTTGATTTGGCAGTGACTGACTATTACTTCCAGGTGTTGCACATTAATTTTATTTCTATATCAGTTCGTTAACCTGTCTAGCTTATGAATGAATCATGGGGATATTTCTATCGGCACGGCATTTTGAATATTTTCATGCTTGCACTCGTGACGTTTGATATAGAGGTGGTGTGAAAGCTCTTTTTAACTAATATGTTTACATTTATTCCGTTCCCCAAGTAGTTGAGGTGGTCTTTGCAACTCATTTAAAAATTGTCTAAATCTTGTCAATCTGGTTTAATTTGCACTGATAAATACCGTTATATATTCTTCAATTTGGTATTATTTTTATTACAGGTTGGATAGGACCTGATCCAACTGATTCATGCTCCACGACTTGCAAGTACCGTCGAATTACGAAGCGCACAAAAAGGATCTGGTGAGTCATGCAGAGACTGAAAAATCTGCAAAGTCATGCAAAACTTTGACTTCAACGTTCAAATCAGTTTCGTTGCCTGCGATTTCGGATCTAAAACTCCATCATACTAAATGTTCGATGTTAATTAAAAATTTGCATGCTTCAGCATTTGGTAGAAGCAATTGGTGATGGTCCGTATTCGATCATAATCGATGAGAGCACTGATCTTTCAACGCAAAAAGTTTTGTGTGCTATGCTGCGGTTTTTCTGTGCAAAGAAAAAGGCACTGATCACAACTTTTTACAGATTGATAAAAATAATTGATGCTAATGCAAAAAGTATGCTCGGTGCCATTAAAGCTCAATTAGAAGAAGATGGTTTGAGAGTTGAAAATATGGTCGAGATTGGCGTCGAAGTTGCGAGTGTCATGGTTGGGAAACACAATTCTGTCACCGCTCTGTTTAAGAATAAAATGGTGACATAATTGTCATGAGTTCCGTTTGTCATTCACTCCATTTGTGCGCTGAAAAGGCATCGCAGACATTACCGCGTCAACTGGAATTCCTTGTACGGGAAACGCGTAATTGGTTTTCCTACAGCCCTAAACGATCAGAAAAGTATAAGATACTGTACAAAACTATGAATGGCACTGGAAAACCAAAAAAGATTCAAGGCCCTAGTGGAACACGTTGGCTCGCACGGTCCGAGGCAATTACACAATATTAGATCAGTGGGAAGAACTACAACTGCTATTTTCAATTGCTAAATCGGAAGATAAATGCTTTATGGCTGAACAGCTTTATGATATGACAAGAGTACCATTCAAAGCTTTTCTGGCCTCCTTCAAATTGGAACTGAAAAGTATAACGCAACTGAATTTACTTTTCCAAAGTGACCGCGAGGAACCTACTAAGTTGCTCGAAGATCTATTTTTGATATTCAAAAGTTTACGGCAAGAACTTGATGTACCATCGAGCCTACAGAAGGTGAGTGACAGTGAATTTGCGGATTTTGATTTCGAGTCCCATCTAATGCATACATCCGTAATGTATTTTGGCTATCAGTTTCACTCCATTGCAGAAAATATCGACGAAAGACTTACCAGATGCCAAAGAACAGTGCAAGAAATTTCTCTGTACTTTGGGGCGAGAAATTCAAAAAAGATTGCCAGATAATCTGTCTATTCTGAAGACGATGGCCAATCTTCACCCTCAAGTTGCGTTTGCCTCAAATAAAACTGAGTGTGTCTGGAATTTTCACTAAAATTTAACAGAACTCACTTACACGGCGACAAGAATGAAATGGAATCGGAATGGAATCAGTTACAAAATAAGTCGTGGTCGAATGTAGCCAACACCGTTGAATTTTTTACCGAGGTGTTTCAAGATTGTGATTTCGCTGGACAAAAGCGTTTTGGAAATATAGCCAAATTTTCAATGGCACTGCTCACGCTACCAATACCAAACGCAAGTATCGAACATGTAACTATAAATAAATTGCTCAATAACCTGCCTCTTGGAGTACTTCAAAGTATCATGATAGTAAGATTTACATTGCAAAGAGACTGCGGTTCGTGTGTCAAATTCGTTCCATCCACTCGTATGCTCGAATTATTCAACGTCAATATTCATGGTCCCAAGCTCTCAGGCAATAGTAAAACGCAACATGATACTCAAGCCTTTGACGAAATGTACGATGTTTTGTAAGTCGAAATCGGAGCACATTTTTATCATTCCCGAAATATTTTTGTTTCATGTTAAATTAGAAGAATTCGTACTGTGTGTTATTTTTTTTTTTTCATTATCATTATTGTCTTAACTTTCAGGTTTACTAACCTCGAAGTTAGTGAACAAACTGCATTACCAAGTTTTTCTAATAATGAGTCAAATACCCTTACATAAAAATGTCTTGTTTTATATCAATTAACGACATCACAACGCTTAGGAATTAGTCGAAATAATTCGCCAGTGTCTGTTTATCATAATAGGGTATTTAGATTATAAGTTGCATTGTATAAATTACAGTCATGTAAATAAAATCATTTCTTCGTACCCGAGTGTTTTTTATTAATAGTTCAGTGTTTCTGTCAAACACAGATGCCTATCTGGAACGTTTTCTAGGAGTTGGCAAAACTGACCTCAGCGATGCAACACACAACCTTGCTTTGCAGCCGTTGCGAAGTAATTGTTGTGGTGTGTTCTTTTTATTGCCAAAAATGTAATTTTTATTGCTGGCTGTTTTCAGTTTAGAATTATCTATGATACGGAATTAGAAGCAAAAAAACACCGTCATTCAACATGAAAATATCAGTTCCGATTGGAGCCTTGCTTGGACATAAATTGGTACCGGTATTATAATAAGTGCGAGTTTAGTAGTAACACTGCGTGACGGAACTGTGGCTTATTCTCCTAACACCGCACCCCGTTAGAATTTTTCTTCTTTTTGTAAACAAGCTGTACTTCCACTCTACGCAGCAAGGCACATTGTTTCCTTCATTTCGGGAGCAGGTTCAGCACTTTATCGCAAGCCGTCGTATATTTTACGTTTTAGAACTTATTTCGTTGTGGAAGTAGTGTGTTCAAAATAGATAAAGACGCTTAACATCTGTAAACCACACCGATGAAGTGTCTCTACAAGGTGGTCTCTGTTGAAGTAGAAAAGGTATGTAGTAGGTACGTACATACATACATTAATCCTTGTTCCATAGATCATGAACACGAAATTTCGTAATGATGTGGAACGTGTCATTTAATTATGTGGAACGTGCCACTAATTTCAACATTTCTAGTTTTCAAGGTAATAATAGACCTGTTTAGGGAATTATAGAAAGACACTATTACTAGTGCTTCTTTCTTCCTTTTCAGATAACAGCATCTTAGGTCACATTCGCGTTTCACACAGTTAAACATCATCTTAGCTATGTAGCACTCACTGCAATGTAAAAATATCTTCTCAGTTATTTCCGGATTCGACAATTGCAAATAAAATCACGTGTGGTAAAACAAGATCGGCATTAATTACTGCTGTTTTGGAACCATATAGCGTCAATAATTTAACTCATAAATTGAAAGGTAAAAGTTTTTTGTTGTGGGGTTTCACGCTTCCAACAAAGGTAATCAAAGGTGTTAGTAATCATAAGTGTTAACCTATTTCTGTAAGGTACTTCGATGTGCAAGCAGGCGTGTCCCACAGATTTCTAGATTTCTGTGAGGACTCTGGTGAATCTGCATCTGCAACGTCTGAGCTGATCTTGAAAAGGATTCCAAAACACAAGTTGAATTTTTCCCAGGTTTCAAGTTTTTCTACAGACAATACAAATCCAAACTATGGGAAGAAAAACTCTGTTTATGTTCACTTAAAAAAGAAATATCGTGATATAGTGAAATCAAATCGCTGCGCACATATAGTCCATAACTGCTGTAAATCTGGTGTGAACGCTATGTCAATAGAATTGAAATGTTAGTCATTAAGACTTTCAACCATTTCTCAAATTCAGCTAAAAGGGCATCTCAGTTGAAAGATTTCTTTCGAGTTGTTGATATAGAATACAGTGCTTTGTTGAGACATGTACCTACAAGGTGGTTAAGCCTAAAGCCTGCCACAGATTGTTGAAAAATCTCTTGCAGTTATATCAAACGTTTCTAGTGTAGATGATTGCGCCAGCTTCATTAAAAACAAATTGATAGTAGTGTCTGGTTCAGAAAAACAACTTATTGTAGTGGAAATATATCTAAAATTTTCCTTGCACTTAACTGACATTTTTTCGAAGGTTGTACTCATCTTAGAAAAAAATAAACTGACAATATGTGAAGTATTCCATGTGATGAGTTAGAACATGGGACAAATGATCTGTTTTTAGGTATAAGGTGCAACAGTTGCTTAATAAATTGGAGGACCTGATCCCAGGTGAAAAACAAACACAACTGGAAGAATGCAGACATTTGTATGAAGTTTGTCTGAAATATTTAAATAAATGGATTGCATATCACTTGGAAATAAAAGCCGAGTTTCAAAATACACTCCTGGAAATGGAAAAAAGAACACATTGACACCGGTGTGTCAGACCCACCATACTTGCTCCGGACACTGCAAGAGGGCTGTACAAGCAATGATCACACGCACGGCACAGCGGACACACCAGGAACCACGGTGTTGGCCGTCGAATGGCGCTAGCTGCGCAGCATTTGTGCACCGCCGCCGTCAGTGTCAGCCAGTTTGCCGTGGCATACGGAGCTCCATCGCAGTCTTGAACACTGGTAGCATGCCGCGACAGCGTGGACGTGAACCGTATGTGCAGTTGACGGACTTTGAGCGAGGGCGTATAGTGGGCATGCGGGAGGCCGGGTGGACGTACCGCCGAATTGCTCAACACGTGGGGCGTGAGGTCTCCACAGTACATCGATGTTGTCGCCAGTGGTCGGCGGAAGGTGCACGTGCCCGTCGACCTGGGACCGGACCGCAGCGACGCACGGATGCACGCCAAGACCGGAGGATCCTACGCAGTGCCGTAGGGGACCGCACCGCCACTTCCCAGCAAATTAGGGACACTGTTGCTCCTGGGGTATCGGCGAGGACCATTCGCAACCGTCTCCATGAAGCTGGGCTACGGTCCCGCACACCGTTAGGCCGTCTTCCGCTCACGCCCCGACATCGTGCAGCCCGCCTCCAGTGGTGTCGCGACAGGCGTGAATGGAGGGACGAATGGAGACGTGTCGTCTTCAGCGATGAGAGTCGCTTCTGCCTTGGTGCCAATGATGGTCGTATGCGTGTTTGGCGCCGTGCAGGTGAGCGCCACTATCAGGACTGCATACGACCGAGGCACACAGGGCCAACACCCGGCATCATGGTGTGGGGAGCGATCTCCTACACTGGGCGTACACCACTGGTGATCGTCGAGGGGACACTGAATAGTGCACGGTACATCCAAACCGTCATCGAACCCATCGTTCTACCATTCCTAGACCGGCAAGGGAACTTGCTGTTCCAACAGGACAATGCACGTCCGCATGTATCCCGTGCCACCCAACGTGCTCTAGAAGGTGTAAATCAACTACCCTGGCCAGCAAGATCTCCGGATCTGTCCCCCATTGAGCATGTTTGGGACTGGATGAAGCGTCGTCTCACGCGGTCTGCACGTCCAGCACGAACGCTGGTCCAACTGAGGCGCTAGGTGGAAATGGCATGGCAAGCCGTTCCACAGGACTACATCCAGCATCTCTACGATCGTCTCCATGGGAGAATAGCAGCCTGCATTGCTGCGAAAGTTGGATATACACTGTACTAGTGCCGACATTGTGCATGCTCTGTTGCCTGTGTCTATGTGCCTGTGGCTCTGTCAGTGTGATCATGTGATGTATCTGACCCCAGAAATGTGTCAATAAAGTTTCCCCTTCCTGGGACAATGAATTCACGGTGTTCTTATTTCAATTTCCAGGAGTGTATTTTGAAATTAGCCGAATCATTTTGTGTTGTTGATTTTCTTAGTGTAGCTAATATGTATTCAGAGGTCGCTATGGTTTCTGATTTGTTTTGGGAGGAAGGAAATGAGCATTAGAAAGCAAAGTTAGTTACTATGGCAATACCACAGATGGGTCTGCGTTATTGAAATGATTGGCGCATCAGAATTGTGCAGTGTTTTAGTTTTAGTTACATTTCTTTTGAGTATATTTCCTTCAAATGCATTCATGGAGAGAGTTTTCTCCATTATGAACGTTAAATGGAGGGATGAGCGAAACAGATGTTTAGTTGATCTAATAAAAAAATTAATTGTACACTTTTTGCACTGATTTTTATAAGACAGTATTGTCTAATGAAAGATGTTGAGAATTGCATGCTCACCTTCATTGTGTTGAGGGTATTATGAAGAAAAAATGCAGTAAGTATTTTAAACAATTTCAGTGTCGGTGAATGTGTTCCCATTTTCCCTCACTGAAATCTGGCGACCCTACTCGTATCCCATAAACTGTTCGAATTATCGAAACGAGTTTTGGCAGATTTACCATGAAAACAGGAAAGTCTTTTGCCATATGTCTAACATGTGAAACTTTATTTGCTGTAGTGTACGATAACTACAAAATTTTAAAGTGCAGCAAAAGCTGGTGAAATGGGAATTGGAGTATGTTTGCAACAACGAAAATGAAGAAATTAGAGTTTTATTGTTATAGCAAGAAAGAACTTTTTCATAAGCTTCCTTCCTTGTCCTCAGTTGCATGTTTACTGTTTAAGAACTCAGTCGTATAAGGGGCGTTCAATAAATAATGCAACACTTTTTTTTTTGAAAGAAAAAAAAAGTGTGTTAAATCTTACGGCACTTAACTGCTAAGGTCATCGGTCCCTAAGCCTACACACTACTTAACCTAAATTATCCTAAGGACAAACACACACAGACAGACACACACACACACACACACACACACACACCCAAGGGAGGACTCGAACCTCCGTCGGGACCAGCCGCACAGTTCTGAAAGCAGGTTGGTCTTATACAGGATTCCAGTGCACCATATTAGCCCCCCTCTTTTGGCTACAAAACCCTATTTTTCAATATAATCTCTGTTCAATGCGACGGCATTACGCCACCTTACTGCAAGGGCCTGTATGCCCGCATGGTACCACTCTGCTGGTCGACGTTGCAGCCAACATCCTGCTGCATCAGTAACCTTCCCATCATCCACATACTTCTTCCTGCAGAGTGCATCCTTCATTGGGCCAAAACGATGGGAGCCGGAAGGGGCGAGATATAAGGTGCATGAGAAAGAACAGTCCAATGTGAGCTGCTCTCGGGTACGCAAACTTGTGTGAGACCTTTCGTCGTCATGGAGAAGGAGAAGTTTGTTTGCATTTTTGTGGCGCAAACATTCTGAAGTAATTTCTTCAATTACCTGAGGTTAGCACAATACACTTCAGAGTTAATAATTGCACCATAAGGGAGGGCATCAAGCAGAATAGTCCCTTCAGAGTCCCAGAAGACCGTCGCCATTGCTTTTATCGGCTGAGGGTACGATTTGAATTTTTTCTTCGGATGACGGGTGGTGTGGCGCCACTCCATGCACTGCTGTTTTCTTTGCGGTTGAAAGAGATGAACCTACGTTTCATCGCCTGTGATGATTTTCGACAAAAAAGTTGTCACTTTCGGCCTCATAATACGTAAGCTGATTCGTACAGTTGGTCCTTCGTTGCTCCTTATGGTTTTTATGGCGAGGAACACATCGGGCGCACACATCTGGTGAACGAGTGTGTCAGCGCTACCAAAAGAGACATCCAGTTATGCAGCGAGGTAGCTGATTGTGATCCGTCGATCACCTCGAATGAGGGTGTCCGCAAGTTGCAACATTGCAGGAGTCACAGCTGTCTGCGGCCAGCAGGCATGCTGGAGACTGGTCAGGTTTGTGCGACCTCGTTGCGGTAGTGACAGACGTCTCGCTCAACGACTCATAGTGCTTTTGTTCGTTGCCATGTCTCCGTAGACATTCTGAAAACGCCTGTGCTTGGAAGGCACGCCCCTTACTGGTGCCATTTTGAAGCGTATGCAAAGCGCCGGCAGCTATCGGAACTTCATGAAACTATAGGGGCTGAAGTGGGAATATTTCACGATGTCCCACAATAAATTCCGCATTTTTTCAACAATAACTGGTCGAGGAAAAAAATCATTACATTACTTGCTGAACGCCCCTCGTACGTTAGCATTAAGTGAGATGTAGCTGTGTAAACTCCACTGTTTTTTGACAAAAGAAGTGAAAATCAATAGCCGGCCGCGGTGGCCGTGCGGTTCTGGCGCTGCAGTCCGGAACCGCGGGACTGCTACGGTCGCAGGTTCGAATCCTGCCTCGGGCATGGGTGTGTGTGATGTCCTTAGGTTAGTTAGGTTTAAGTAGTTCTAAGTTCTAGGGGACTTATGACCTAAGATGTTAAGTCTCATAGTGCTCAGAGCCATTTGAACCATTTTTTTGAAAATCAATATGACTCCTAGAAAAATTTAGGCATTACTCATAACTCGCCACTGAAGATGCTAATCGGAAAGAAAAAAAGATTAAAAAATCGGGCGAAAGTAAATCGCTGCTTTTGATGAAATTCCAGCGGAATCCTACAACTTAGTGTATTTTTAGTAATAACAATTGTAATTGAAACTTACCAAAGTATTTTCTATCTACATCTCAGCGCTCTAATAAATAAGAAAAACAAGACTGTTAAGGCTTTCGTAGCCACTTGTTGACAAACTACCTGTTGGCTTCTGGTTCTTTGTCCGACGTTTTCTGGTGGGGGGTGAAGCTCTGACGACGCTAGCCACTCGTGCTGGCGAAACGTTAGAAAAACCATCAAAAAAACGTCAGATAAAAACCCGAAACAAGAGCCAATAGGTAGTTTGTCAAATAAGAAAATATTCACACCACATGGCATACTATCTTTTTGTTCCTGTCCATGTACACTGTGATGTACTGAACTAATTTACGATAAATGTATTTTAGCTAATCGCAGCTTTTACGAGTTTTCAAATAGTTACTTTGCTTCAACAAAGGCAACTATTTTGAAGCCAAAAACGAAAGTAGTCTATTCGTAAAAACCCTGTTGATTCCTTCTGTGAGCCTCTTGCAATCACCCATTATAATGAAAATGAATTAAATCCTTAACATATCACTAAATACTGTA
This sequence comes from Schistocerca piceifrons, assembly GCF_021461385.2. NCBI lineage: Eukaryota > Metazoa > Arthropoda > Insecta > Orthoptera > Acrididae > Schistocerca > Schistocerca piceifrons. The sequence goes on from NC_060145.1 coordinate 19,673,399, forward strand.
TTTGAGGCGAAAAAGCTGAGGAATTCACTCTGACAGGGGATGGAAACAAAAAGACTAGTCTTGCCATGCGCTTCGTCACAGATCTATTGTATACTATATGTGGCCCAGGTTTAGAGTTGAACCGACATGTTGGTTTGTGACAAGATGCGTACATGGATTGTCGTACATCTCATTATGATGATGTCATAGTATACCTGAAGATGGTCTGGACTGAAACTGTCCGTGTAATAAAGTGACAGTATAGCTGAGTGCTAACCATTCTTCTTTCAAAAGTTTCTGGAAGCTTTAATTCAGCGCCTCCTTAAAATTTGCCATTTTCGGTACCGAGGAGTGAAGGAAAATAATACGTAATTAGATAAAAATCCAGGCTCTAGTTGTGATGAACAGTCTGGAGGTATCGATTAGGCATAGACAGTGTCGGCAATTGATCTTTGTTTTACAGAACGAGCGGAGAATTGCATAAAATTACATCACAGATTATCGCAGTGCTTTGTACATAGAGGGATTCGCATTCCAGTTAAATTTGAATATGTTTTAACGAGGAAGACAGTCTCGAAATGTGGCAGAAATTTCAGTGATATTCTGGTAGTATGTAAAGTACACCAACAGCAAGACACAATCGATACCTTCACTGCCCAATAGCATTGGTGATGCTACCAATGCCCATAGTGCCACTCAAGCGGAGTTACTAAATATAGTTACTAAATATTGTATTCCTTCACAATGTAATCCGAAGTAAATATTCCAGAATACTAATCAAGAACTGCTGCCAACATGCCTAACTTAGAAGTACAAGGGCTGTTCAATAAAGAATGATCATAATGTTTTTTCACAACATATCTTTACTCAACCTCATAATTTTGATGGTCCTTTGTCACCGTAGTCTCCCTGAAATGTGATGCACTTGTCCCAGCGTTTCTGCCACTCTTCAAACACATGCTGGAAACTATTTTTAGAGAGGTCCTTTAAAATCGACTCCGCAGCCTTCACCACTGCTTCTGATGATTGATAATGCCTCCCACGAAGGCGCTTCTTCATGTTAGGGAATAGAAAAAGTCACATGGGGCTAAATACGGACCATAGGGAGGGTGAGGGATGCACTTCACGTTGATTTTTTTCAAGACATTCATCAACAACATTGGCAATATGCGGCCGCGCATTGTCGTGGTGCAGCATCCAGCGTGCTTCACGGAAATGTGGTCTTTTTGCGCCTGATATGGACTTGCAGTGTTTTCAGGACATCCCTGTAGTATTGGTCAGTTACTGATGCGTGTGCAGGTACAACATGCTGATAAACTATTCCCTGAATATCGAAGAATTAGATGACCATAACTTTCCCAGCAGAAGCAACCACTTTTGCTTTTTGAGGGGTTGGTGATGAAGATTTCCACACTGGGCTTTGCTGTTTGCTCTCTAGATCAAAATGATGTAGCCAGGTTTCATCAGCAGTGATTACATTTGAAAGAAACTCCGGATCTTCCTCTAACATCAACTTTAACTGCATGCAGACCTGCACGCGAATGCCCTTTTGTTCGGGAATCAACAGTCTTGAAACCCATCGCGCACAAACACGTGTCATGTGTACTTTTTCTGTCACCAACGTATATGTGGCACCCAATGAAATATTCATTATTTCAGAAAGTGGTCTTAAAGTAGTTCATCGATCCTCTCTCACAATGACAATGGCAGTGTTGATGTTTTCTTCCATGAGCAGTAACTGGAGCACCGAGTCCACCTTCCTTTGAAATTGATTGTCTCCCCTCTTTAAACATTTTAAACCACTTCGAGCTGTGCTGTAGGGAAGAACAGACTCTCCATAGGCCTCCTGTAATGTAGTATAGCCTTCAACTGAAGATTTGTCGTGACGAAAGCAGAATTTGAGCCGCATATCGTTCCTCGCTTGTTACCTCCTTTGCAGCGGTAGGCGATACTGAACATGTCTGACCTTGCCTGCCTCTCACAGGCGGGAACCATGAGTCCCAACAATGAAACTACTACTATGGCGTGTTTGTTGCACATTAAGCTAACAATATCATAAGATTAAATTTTAGTGCGAGAAATTATGATCATAAAAATTATGGTCATTCGTTATTGAACAGCCCCCGTATATATCGTCGGTGTGATGAAGTAACTCAGATGTCTTAATAAAAGCAAGTTTTCTGGTCCAGATCAATCATTACGCAAGAAAGGATGTAGGAGTAATTCCCTGAATTACAGACACAAATCACTGACGTCGATATACTGTGTTCGAACATTATGAATTACTTCGAAAAAGACAATGTATTAACAGATAGTCACCACAGATTCATATAACATCGTACCTAGGGTGACCATACGTCCCGATTAATCGGGATTATCCCGTTTTTTAAGGCTCAAAAATTTGTCCCGACTTTTTTTAAAAAAACAAGCTATTTGTCCCGATTTTCAAGGATTATTTTCAGACATTTACAAAGTGGTTAAAATATTTTCCGAGTGTCGATTTTGTGAACTATCAATTGAAACTGACATTTCGTGCGTTGGTACCCCCTGATAATGTACAGCTTAAGCACTATAATTGTTGCGTACTCTTATTTTCTTTGCTTTTGCTTGCCCTTATTGTCAGCACTCTAGAGATGGGCAAACTGAAACACGTAACTGTTTCGAAACAAATGAAACAGTACAATGTAATGTTTCGATACGCTGTTTCGAAACAGTGAAACAGTTTGTGTTTAGTAATCTAATAAACCTACACATTTTATCATATTGAATGTCTACTGTATAAGTATGTCCATATAAACACAAATGAGGAGCGAGAGCGCTAATCATATTGCAGAAAGTATGAAACTATCACTTAGGCGTATAGGCATTTCGAATTTCCTGCAGCAAATCCACTGCTTTCGTGTCGTGTGACTTTTGTACTTTTCAATTGACTGAGGACAGCCATAGCTGAAGACAGAAGAACCACCACGAACGGAACTGGAGGTGGGAGCAAACTGCAGAAACTACGGACGTGCTACTGGGATTCCCACATTCCGTTAATGCGGGTAATATACCCATCCTGCTAATTTCCATGCACACAAAGGGAATCATTGTGGATAATAGGCACATTGACTATAGACTCACAGATAATTCGAATAAATAACAAAATATAACAGAAAAAAATGTTGTCTTTCAAGGTGTTTCGAACCGTTACTATAAATTCACCATGCTCCCCAGCCCTTCCCGTTCACCATTACACTATAAGTGATATGTCAAACAGATTCGCATTCGGAAGGACGACGGTTCAATCCCGCGTCCGGCCATCCCGATTTAGGTTTTCCGTGATTTCCCTAAATCGCTCCAGGCAAATGCCGGGATGGTTCCTTTGAAAGGGCACGGCCGACTTCCTTCCCCATCCTTCCCTAATCCTATGAGACCGATAACCTCGCTGTTTGGTCTCTTCTCCCAAACAACCAACCAACCATCAAACAGATTGCTTGCAATTATACCTACATCAAATTTAAGTATGTGTCTAATAACTGTCACTCTACGCCTTCTTTATTCAAAATGTTGTAGGTCTACTTGGGTTTCTTAATATGATTACTATACATGAACAGAGAAGCGTATGTTATGAAAAAAGTGTAATTTAACTGAATGATTTTCACATATTTATTATTTTGAATTTGAATAGTACGCGTTGTTTTATTGTTTGGTTAGTGTTTATAATGCAGATGTTACGCCATTTCGGAATAGGACAGTCAGCTAGAAACGAAGCTTTATTTTCGGATATCTTAAGCTTCATGCTATTGCCTGTCAAAAAGATTTCGACACTCTTGAAAGTGTTTCATGAAATGGTATGTTGTGTTTCAGTACCTGTGCCGGCCCGAATCTCGTCCGACACAGAGCGGAATGAAACATCACTGTTTTGATACAGTTAGTCCGTTCCAAGCACAGGTGGACTGAAACAGCCTTATTTTGAAACAACGATACAGTTTCTGTGTCTGGCTCGAGATCGAATCTGGTCCGGTTATCCGAGACAGGGGCGGAATGAAACACCACTGTTTCGAAACAGAGAACCACAGCCGTTCCGAAACACTGAAACAGTTCCACGTATCGATACACTGTATCGAAACATAGAAACAGTGGCCAAGTCTACAGCACTCAGTATCAGTTTCGTGAAGTGCTAGCACGTCGTGGCGATGCGGAAACGAAAATCAAAGTTTTCAGAAGAGCTCCAGAGGAAATTTCCTTGCTTCACTGCTACAGACAATGACTGTTCAGCAAAATGTAACGTATGTAACTGTGCTGTATCCGTGTCTCATGATGGTGCTGCAGATCTCAAGCATCATATGGAATCAGAATACATAGGAAAAATCTTCTATCGGCAGGTTCCTCGCAAAAAATGACGAGATATTTTGTAACTTCAAATACACAGGAACAGAAAAACGTAGCTGCAGCAGAAGGAACCCTGTCATTCCATGTTGTTAAACACCACCAAAGCTATCGTTCTAATGACTGCAGTGTTCAACTAAACAAAAAACATTTTCCTGATTCTAAGATTGCAGAAAATGTTTCGTGTGGAAGAACAAAGTGTGAAGCAATTATCAACAATGTTATAGCTCCGCATTCCCAGAAACAGGTAATAGCTGCTGTAAACAGTGCAAAATACTTTTTAATATCTACTGATGCTAGCAACCAGGGACAGCAGAAAATTTGCCCTGTGATAGTTCAGTATTTTTCTGTAAGTGAGGGTGGACTGCAGACGAAATTGCTTGATCTTGATGAATTGCAGAACGAGAAGTCCGAAACAATTACCAATTATCTTTCTCATGTTATACAGTCATTCAGTATCATCTCAAAGTGTGTTGCATTTGGTGCAGACAATACTAACTGTAATTTTGGGGGGTTAATGAAGAAAGAGGGTAATAATGTTTTCACACATCTGAAAGAAAAATTAAAAAACTCTAACATTGTTGGCATAGGTTGTCCAGTACATGTTGTTCACAACACACTTCAAAGTGCTTGTGATGTTTTACCTGTTGACATTGACTGCATTGTCATGAAGTTGTACAACCATTTTCATATTTTTTCTATTTGTGTTGCAGAACTCACTGAATTCTGTGAATTTGTTGGTGTCACTTACAGAAATTTACTTTACTTTTCCAAAACAAGGTGGCTTTCATTGTTGCCAGCCATAGAAAGGATCTTGAAAATGTATGAACCTTTGAAATCTTATTATTTGTCACAGTCTAACTCAAAGTGCCCTGCAACCTTAAAGAGTTTTTTCAGTGATCCTATAAATGAATGTTATTTACTTTTTGTACATTCACAAATGAGTGTTTTCCAACAATCCATTCTGAGCATTGAGAAACAGAATAATTCCATATGTGAAGTATTAGCAGTCTTAAATAAAGGTTTGACAAGTCTAAATTCAAGGAAACATGAACATTTTGTACCACTAAGTGTAAACAAACCGTTGAATGATTGTGATGACCAGTCTGTTAAGAAATTTGAATAGCAGTATCAACGTTTTATGATGCTTTAGTAGACTATTTATCCTCATGGTTACAGGGTATAGCTGAGTTTTCTGTATTCTCATGGATGATGCTCACAGAACCACCAGAATGGTCAGTAGTTGAAAATACTTTAATGTGGCTAAATGAAAAGGGCATTCTGGTAAATGACAGCCTCTTATTTGATAAAATAGTTCATATACAGTCATTTGTAAAACAAGTGGAAACAAAAGTGAACAATGGAATCAGTTGATGGCACATGAAAAATGGTGTAGGTTTTTTCAGATCTTGCCAGTGTAATGAACAGTTCAGAGAATCGCTTAATATAGCGCAGTACTTCTTTTCACTCCCTGCCCACAACGCAACCGAAGTTTGCAGTCGTCAAACACCACATCAGAAGCGCTGCAGTAAACAGAATTTTACGGAAGACCAGCCATGCTATTGTGAAGGAGAGGATACTTCATACCAGGTATGAACTAAACATGAACGCTCGCCTGTTATTTAGTTGCCATTTATTTCTAGCCGAAGTCCTCTCACCATTGGACTGGGAATGGGTGGATATGACTTTGGCGGCACACCAACGAGCCAGTTTAAGCAGGACTACGGCGAAACAGGCCGATAAATTTGAGCGGCTTAACCGTGATCAAGGAACTACTGGGTCCAACGGCATTCACCGCACTGTTATCAACTTCTCTGACAAGGAACTTGATGAAGCTACCATCTCGGCTCTCAGTAAAGGATTGAACTTTGCCCCAGCTCCACGTACGTTACCGGTGGTTGAGATCATTAGTGGAGTGGAACAAGCAGTTCGTCATCTTCCTCAAGAAGCAGCGGATGACGTAAGGCTTGCTACTAGCCGGATTTTAGCGACATCCAAGCCGCCTAAGTCAAACATCAGCAGAGAGGAGAGACAAGGACTGAAATTGTTGCAGAAGGATGAAGATCTAGTTGTTTTACCTGCTGACAAGGGGAACGCCACGGTAATCCTCAATGCTACAGATTACCATAAGAAAGTTGGATTATTACTGGAGGACAGCACATACCGGGTTCTCAGACGGGATCCCACATCGGCGCTCAGCAGGAAGACAAGGGAGCTACTAAAAAACTCTGGCCTCTCCGACGAACTGGTGAAGAACTTACGGCCGAGAGCACCTAGGCCACCAAGACTGTACGGTTTGCCAAAGGTTCATAAGGAGAGCGTCCCGTTGAGACCGATTGTTAGCGCTATTGGCTCTCCTACGTACAAGCTTGCAAAGCACTTAACTAAACTGTTGGCGCCTATAGTTGGTCACTGCCCACATCATATTAAAAATTCAAAAATGTTTGTTGATATCATAAAACAGATGAAGATAGGCCCAAGTGATATCATGGTCAGCCTCGACGTGGTTTCTCTTATCACCAAAGTACCTGTGGATGACACATTACAATTGTCTGCTAATTTCTCCTCAGAAATTTTGAAGTTGTTCCGGTATACCTTGACGACCACTTATTTTTTATACAGTGGAAATTATTATGAAATGACGGATGGAACAGCCATGGGCTCGCCACTGTCACCAGCAATAGCGAATTTTTCATGGAGGACTTTGAAGAACGAGCCCTGAGCAGTGCTCACCTCCGCCCATCATGCTTCTACAGATACGTCGACGATACTTTTTTAATCTGGCCACACGGCAGCGACACGCTGCAGCAGTTCGTCGAACATCTGAATGGTGTACATCCAAACATAAAATTTACATTGGAGGTAGAGAAGGAAGGGAAGTTACCTTTTTTAGAAGTGTTGGTAGAGCGAAAGCCGGATGGACGACTGGGCCATTCTGTGTACAGGAAGCCAACCCATACAGACTTATATCTGCATAGCCATAGCTTCCATCATCCGTCTCAGAAGAGAGCTATGCAGAATACTTTAGTACACAGAGCCAGGACTATTTCCGACAAGGACCACCTCGGTCCCGAGGTCAACCATTTTACGACTGTTTTCAAGAGGAATGGTTATTCTGCCGGTGAAATTAAATCAGTATTGTCCAAGAAAGTAAGACACGATGCCGGCCACATACAAGAAGAGGACCAACACATAGCGCGGCTTCCTTTTTGCGGTGCTACAACGAGCAAAATAGCCAGAGTCCTGAAGAGGCAAGGAAGAAAACCAGTTTTCCGACCACCTAGGAAAATTAAGGAAATGTTGAGACCAGTCAAAGATAGTCTCGGCTTAAGAGTGCCAGGAATTTATACTATTCCTTGCGAATGCGGCAAGAATTACGTGGGCCAGTCTGTAAGAACCGTTGCCGACCGCTGCATCGAGCACCAACGCCACCTGAAATACAGGTATTTGGAAAAATCAGCGGTGGCTGAACATAGCCTGCTTAACAAGCATAAGATTTTATTTGAAGAAACCAGAGTAATAGCCCACACATCGAATTACTGGGACTCTTGTGATCCGGGAAGCAGTCGAAATTAGACTTAGCGATAATAACTTTAATAGAGACAACGGCTATGCACTTAGCAACACTTGGAAGAGTGCACTGGATAAAGAAAAATCGCAGAGAAAAACTTTTCGCACTTTACCACAGACTGTGACTTTACCTCCTGATTTAAGGGATGGCGCTGCAAGCAACGCGGGATAGCAACTACATCTATTGAAGTAGAGGGCACCACTTCGCTACGCGCCATATCGCTGACGTATTCCAGCCAATAAGAAGCCGTCCTTTGCATATAAAAGTGTGAACCTCGCTAGTTCACGACAGTCAGTTTTAGCCCTGACGACGACCATGGAGGTAGTGGTGGAAAGCTTGGAGATTTATCCTGATTTGACGCGGCATGTACACCGAGAAATTTTTACTCAAATGTTGAAAGAGTTTTCAGCTTACTATCGTCACAGTGGACAGATGAGAGGAATAGATTTACGGTGAGGAGCGTTAAGTGTATTTTACTGACTTGTTTAAACTTCAGTAAATACAGTTGCACCGACTTCTGTTCATACCTATTAGGCAAACCTGAGTTGCTGAATGAAATTTCATCTTTGAAGAAATATGAGTGCAGTGTGGAATCGACAAAACCATAAATTCCTTGTGTTCACTAAGAACTTTTTTTGTAGTTATTGTTACTGTATGTCTTTCTACATTCTGTGTTATAAATGTTACATTTCTTAATAGCAGATTTCTGAAAACTTGAAATGTACTTCTTTCCAGTCTTTCCATTCTTTGTTTGGTTTTGTATACACACACACACAGAAATATCAGTGAAGGCTATAAATGCAGAGGAAGAAGAAATGTTAGCATTAAAAGTGATATTTAACGAGAAACAAAAATTGTCCCACTTTTTGGCCATGAAAATGTATGAAAGTCTTACTTTTGTCCAAAGAAAATATGGTCACCCTAATCGTACTTGTCAGACACAACTAGCTCTTTATTCTCACGAAGTAATTAGTGCTCGCACTGATTCCATATTTCTAGATTTCCAGAAGGCTTTTGATACCATCCCCAGAAGCGGCTTCAAATCAAATTACTGGCGTCTTTAGTATTGTCTCAGTTATGCGACTGGATTCGTGATTTCCTGTCAGGGAGGTCAGAGTAATTGACGGCAAGTCATCGAGTAAAACAGACGTGTTTTCTGGCGTTCCTCAAGGTAGTGTTATAGGTCCTCTGCTGCTCCTTGTCTAAATAAACGAATTAGGAGACAATCTGAGCAGCCGTCTTAGGTTGTTTGGAGGTGATGCTGTCGTTTTCCATTTACTAAAAGATCAGAAGATAAAAAAAAAATATTTGAAAACAATTTATCCAAGATATCTACGTGGGAAAAAATTGCAATCATGCAATTGACTCTAAATAATGAAAAGTGTGGAGTCATCCACATGTGTACTAAAGAGAATCCACTAAATTTCGGTTACACGATAAATCAAATACATCCAAAGGCTGTAAATTCGACTAAGTACCTAGAGATTACAGTTGGCGATAACATAAACAGGAACGATCTCATAGACAATTTTGTGGGGAAAGGAAACAAAAGACTGCGATTTATTGGCAGGACACTTAGAAAATATAACAGACCTACTGAAGCGACTGTCTTACACCACACTTGTACGTCCGCTGCTAGAGTACTGGCGTTCAGTGTGGGATGCGCATCTGGTATGGGCGACCGAGGACATCGAAAAACGACATCGAATAAGTACAAAGAAGGGCAGCTCACTTTATACTATCGGAAAATGGGGAGAGAGTGTCATGGATATGTTTCACCCGGGTAATTGGGGTGGTAATTTTTATGTCGTCACGTTTTCCCTGTAGAGCTGTACCATGGGAAGCAGGGAGAGGATGTTGTTTGGTGGCTGGTAACCTCTTTCAATAACACAAACTGCGCTCCTATATTAGCAGGGTTCTTTATTCATAAAAATGGAAAGTTTATAGTCGTTGTGGTACAAGCTCTGTGTGATAGTCCACGTTAGCCTCATTGCTGGTGAAGTACAAAGTCCACTATGTACACTACTCGGGTCGCTATGTGGTGTCTGGGACTGTCTGCGACTGCAAGTGACTGGGCTGCGACTGATGTATCGGTGCCTCACTGGATGACAGACTGGAAAACTAACTGGGACGCGGCGGCGATCCAAATACTGGCGGCCGAGACGGCGTTGGCGGCGCGCGTCCTGCGAGTCTGTTTTTGGCTTCTGTCGATCTTCTCGCAACCTCTGTGCTGCATGGTGTGCTGGCGCCAGATTACGCCAGCACAGTGATCACTAAAAGAAAGGCGTTTTTAGTTGCAGCGTGACCTTCTCACGAAATTTCAATCCTCAGTTGTTTGCCCCGAAAGCGAAAATATTTCTTGACGCCCACCCAAATAGGAGGAAATGATTATTTTGATAAAATAAATCAGAGCTCGCAAGGGAAGATTTGAGTGTTCATTTTTCCCACGTGCTGTTCGAGGGTGGAATGGTGAAAAAGTAGGATGGACCCTCTGCCAGGCACTTAATTATGCATTGCAGCGTAGTCGTGTAGATGTAGAAAGGGGCACTTGATTGCAAAAAGGTATAGAACCATAGAAGTACACGAATATAGCGAACTATCTGACGAATGTCGCGAAGAGGAAGCAAAGGAGCATTAGAGATTTTTCTGGAGTCGCGGCGACAGCTGTGACTCTTGCAGCTGTCACCTGACCGCTGACCCGGCGTCTTGTGTTGCAGGGTGGGGGATGAGCCTGTTCGAGGGCGCGACGACGGCGCGGCCGCCCTCCGGTCGCAGGCTGCAGCGCCAGGAGGAGGCGCTGGTGCGCAAGCGCAACGCGGAAGACGACCGGCTGCGGCACTGGGACGGCGTGCGCAGCTACTTCTGCGACTGGGACCGCCAGATGACCCAGTACAACAACTGGGCGTCGCCGCAGTACTACCAGGCCAGGTGCGCCCACGGCTGAGGCCGCGCTAACCTCTCCATTTGAACTGAAATATCTGTTGTTGTTGTGGTCTTCAGTACTGAGACTGGTTTGATGCAACTCTCCATGCTACTCTATCCTGTGCAAGCTTCTTCATCTCCCAGTACCTACTGCAACCTACATCCTTCTGAATCTGCTTAGTGTATTCATCTCTTGGTCTCCCTCTACGATTTTTACCCTCCGCGCTTCCCCCCAATAATAAACCGGTGATCATCTAGTCAAGCTGGGCCACAAATTTCTCTTCTCTCCTATTCTATTCAATACCTCCTCATTAGTTATGTGATCTACCCATCTAATCTTCAGCATTCTTCTGTAGCACCACATTTCGAAAGCTTCTATTCTCTCCTTGTCCAAACTATTTATTGTCCATGTTTCACTTCCATACATGGCTACACTCCATACAAATACTTTCAGAAACGACTTCCTAACACTTAAATCAATACTCGATGTTAACAAATTTCTCTTCTTCAGAAACGCTTTCCTTGCCATTGCCAGCCTACATTTTATATCCTCTCTACTTCGACCATTATCAGTTATTTTGCTCCCCAAATAGCAAAACTCCTTTACTACTTTAAGTGTCTCATTTCCTAATCTAATACCCTCAGCATCACCCGATTTAATTCGACTACATTCCATTATCCTCGTTTTGCTTTTGTTGATGTTCATCTTATACCCTCCTTTCAAGACACTGTCCATTCCGTTCAACTGCTCTTCCAAGTCCTTTGCTGTCTCTGACAGAATTACAATGTCATCAACGAACCTCAAAGTTTTTATTTCTTCTCCATGGATTTTAATACCTACTCCGTACTTTTCTTTTGTTTCCTTTACTGCTTGCTCAATCTACAGACTGAACAACATCGGGGATAGGCTTCAACCCTGTCTCACTCCCTTCCTAACCACTACTTACCTTTCATGCCCCTCGACTCTTATAACTGCGATCTGGTTGCTGTACAAATTGTAAATAGCCTTTCGCTCCTTGTATTTCAACCCTGCCACGTTCAGAATTTGAAAGAGAGTATTCCAGTCAACATTTTCAAAAGCTTTCTCTAAGTCTACAAATGCTAGAAACGTAGGTTTGCCTTTCCTTAATCTAGCTTCTAAGATAAGTCGTAGGGTCAGTATTGCCTCACGTGTTCCGATATTTCTACGGAATCCAAACTGATCTTCCCGGAGGTCGGCTTCTACTAGTTTTTCCATTCGTTTGTAAAGAATTCGCGTTAGTATTTTGCAGCCGTGACTTATTAAACTGACAGTTCGGTAATTTTCACATCTGTCAACACCTGCTTTCTTTGGAAATAGAATTATTATATTCTTCTTGAACTCTATCAGCTACAAATTTCTTTTCGTGTGCGAATGGGCGGAAGCTAGCGGCTACCAAATCTGGAAGCGATGGATGTTCCCAAAAATTCGTACTTCCGGATATACGCATACACGCTGCTCATCCGTGTTTTGTAACGTTGTCGACCCACTTCGAGCGTTCCTTTTATCTCTTCCTTTGAGCTTCCTGGCGGCCGGAATCCACACACTCTGCAGATTTACTTGGAAACGTTCATTGGCGGATCGGAATTAATCCTGTGCCCTATTAAAACCAGTTTTAAATACCGATCACCAACCTCGCTTCGAGACATTGTTAAAATGTTCAGTAGTTCGGCATTACCTCCAACGCTAATAAACCTCCTGGAGCAATATAACTGCTTTCAGAAACATTCAGAGATCGGACCTCTCGATCGAAAAATGTACAGCGTTAATAGTTTATACGCCGCTCCCAGCAACGAACGTTCAAAGTCAGTTGGTCAACGACACACAAAGACGCCACACTTCTATGTTCCACAAAAACAAATTGAATTCGATTAAACCTCAGGATGCAAATCACTTGTAGGCCTATCCGGCCCCACCTGCCGCTAGCTGCTATCCCGGCGATCCAATATGAGGCTTTCTGCCTACGGACACGAGATCGCTCGACAGTCACTAAATCCGACCACTCCCCCTGAACTCTGCAAATGCGTCAGTCAGATTGCTGTGCCCATGCTCGGGAACCAGGTTCTTCAGACCTTCTCTCTCAGGTGTCACGAAATTTGCCTGCTAATCGCCGAGAGGGCTGTCAACTGACTTCATTTTACTAGCTGACTTCTCCATTTTATGTCCCATAAACCTATCCCCTCCTTTAAACGTATTGTGGAATAAAGTTCTTTCTGCTCAGTTTCAGTGAGTATCTCTTAGATAGTTAGATATTTATATGATAAACCCATTTTTCTGTAGCACCACACTTCAAAAGATCCTATTCTTGTCTGAACTGCTTATCGTCTACGTTTAACCGACGTATAAGGCTGCGATCCAGATAAAGATCTTCGGAAATTATTTCGTAACAGTTAATATTTATATTCGATATTAACAAATTTCCCTTTTTCAGAAACGCCTTTCTCGCATTAAATATCCCCACTACTTCAGACAAGTTCAGTTGTTTTGCGGATCAAAGAGCAAACCTCGTCTGCTACTGTCAGCGTTGAAACCATACTCGCCGTGGCGGACAGTATCCACAGATGTGCCCACACAGCCATCTCAACAGTGGAAAGAAGATACAGCAGTGTCATTCGACAATTCAGAATATTCATCAGTGTCGAGCCGTGTCCTTATATGAAGTTAACATGGTCTTAGACGTGTCATTGGCACTATGCAAGCGATTTTCGTGGCATTTATGACGGCATGAAGGTAAGGGAAACACAACGGCCTGTGCACGAACAGAGAAAATCAAAGACGCGGACGGGAATCGAACCTGCGCCCCTTCGGTTAGCAGCCTCCGCGCTCAGCACGCAGCCGCTGGCGGTGTGCGCCGCGCGACGCCCTGCTCCGGCGCCCCCGCGTCAGCTGACTGCACTGCTCGCACACGTAGAGTCAGCCGCACGAGGGTCGCCGGCGTGGCTTTCATCCGCGACACGCAAGTCCGTAGCCAGTGCTCGAAAGCCCTGTAGCTATGTAGCCGCCACGTCCAGGAAAGTCTTCGAGAGCACTCGACTCGAATACGTTCTCCACGTACAGTTCAGTAGACCGCCTCGATCTGGTGACTAGCAATCCTCGGCGGGTATCACCATAACAACGAAACCGGAAACAGTTCAAAGCCAGTACGGAAAAATTCGGAACGCAGCTCAAAGTCAGTATGGAAAAATTCACACAAAAAGACCACATTCATATTTCCGTGGAAACAAACTGCGTTTATTGATGTCAGCTAACCCTAGCCAAGTCCGTCACTTTTATCTGACACCACTTCCAGCTGGCTATCGCATCATCCCTGTTCTCTGAAGCCTCTTCTTACCCAGCATGTCTGCGTTCAGTAATCTGCGACGTTCATTGCGAAGAACGGGGAAGTGTGTGGGCAAAATTCGTTCGCCGTGCAGGGGAACGTAGTTTCAAATGCTTTGTAGGCTTTCCGTACCGGAAACGAAACCTCGTCGATCACGAAAGGTCACTAACTCCAGGCTTGTGAAATGATTGCAAACTCGGAACACAAATAGCACCCCAGACTGCCCAAAACTTGTCGCTTCATGCCCAGTTCCCACGGACTCTATTTTGCGAGCTCCAAAATCCTCTGTGCGAAATTATTGTACGTATGCATCTTTGAGCAAACCACAATCAGGAACGAAATGCAGGCATTCTCGTTAGCTATTTCCTGCTGCTTCTCACAACGCTTCTTTAAGGTGCTGCCATCTGGCAGGACACTTCAGAACCTTTCCTGCATCGAATGTTGGAAAAATTACTCACTGTCTAAGGCAGCCCTGTAGGATCCGACCACAATCCACTTAGGAGGATTACAGAAAGATCGTCCAATCAGCTCCAGTTTGCAGAAAGCCTCCTTCCCTCAGAACGTGACCCTTTTGTAGGCAATAGCCAAAGCAAGGGCACACAGGCATGGCCACGAAATGAGGCATTACAGTGTCTCATTTCCTAATACACTGATATGACAAAAGTCAGGGGATAGCTATACGCATATACAGGGTGTTACAAAAAGGTACGGCCAAACTTTCAGAAAACTTTCCTCACACACAAAGAAAGAAAATATGTTATGTGGACGTGTGTCTGGAAATGCTTAGTTTCCGTGTTAAAGCTCATTTTAGTTTCGTCAGTATGTACTGTACTTCCTCGATTCACCGCCAGTTGGCCCAATTGAAGGAAGGTAATGTTGACTTCGGTGCTTGTGTTGACATGCGACTCATTGCTCTACAGTACTAGCATCAGGCACATCAGAACATAACATCATCAGGTTAGTGTTCATCACGAACGTAGTTTTGCAGTCAGTGCAATGTTTACAAATGCGCAGTTGGCAGATGCCCATTTGATGTATGAATTAGCACGGGGCAATAGCCGTGGCGCAGTATGTTTGTATCGAGACAGATTTCCAGAACGAAGGCGTCCCGACAGGAAGACGTTCGAAGTAATTGATCGGCGTCTTACGGAGCACGGAACATTCCAGCCTATGACTCGCGACTGGGGAAGACCTAGAACGACGAGGACACCTGCAATGGACGAGGCAATTCTTCGTGCAGTTGACAATAACCCTAATGTCAGCGTCAGAGAAGTTGCTGCTGTACAAGGTAACGTTGACCACGTCACTGTATGGAGAGTGCTACGGGACAACCAGTTGTTTCCGTACCATGTACAACGTGTGCAGGCACTATCAGCAGCAGATTGGCCTCCACGGGTACACTTCTGCGAATGGTTCATCCAACAATGTGTCAATCCTTATTTCAGTGCAAATGTTCTCTTTACGGATGAGGCTTCATTCCAACATGATCAAATTGTACATTTTCACAATCAACATGTGTGGGCTGACGAGAATCCGCACGCAATTGTGCAATCACGTCATCAACACAGATTTTGTGTGAACGTTTGGGCAGGCATTGTTGGTGATGTCTCGATTGGGTCCCATGTTCTTCCACCTATGCTCAATGGAGCACGTTATCATGATTTCATACGGGATACTCTACCTGTGTTGATAGAACATGTGCCTTTACAAGTCCGACACAACATGTGGTTCATGCACAATGGAGCTCCTGCACATTTCAGTCGAAGTGTTCGTACGCTTCTCAACAACAGATTTGGTGACCGATGGATTGGTAGAGGCGAACCAGTTCCATGGCCTCCACGCTCTCCTGACCTCAACCCTCTTGACTTTCATTTATGGGGGCATTTGAAAGCTCTTGTCTACGCAACCCCGGTACCAAATGTAGAGACTCTTCGTGTTCCTATTGTGGACAGCTGTGATACAATACGCCATTCTCCAGGGCCGCATCAGCGCATCAGGGATTCCATGCGGCAGAGGGTGGATGCACGTATCCTCGCTAACGGAGGAAATTTTGAACATTTCCTGTAACAAAATGTTTGAAGTCACGCTGGTACGTTCTGTTGCTGTGTGTTTCCATTCCATGATTAATGTGATTTGAAGAGAAGTAATAAAATGAGCTCCAACATGGAAAGTAAGCATTCCCGGACACATGGCCACATAACATACGAGGGCGGTTCAGAAAGTAACCTCCGATTGGTCACAGTGCGGGTTGTGGGGGGAGTAGCGACGCCATCTGTGCGTTCACGCACTCAACAGGTCAGTCGGCATCAAGCCGTGGTCGAGTGAACGTCGTACCTGCGCTAGTTTAGTTTTTGTGGCAGTTTGAAATGTGTGCTGCAATAGAAAACCCCGTCAAATGTGAAGTGCGTGCTGTCATAAGGTTTTTTACAGCCAAAGGATATTCTGCAGCAGCTATTCATCGTGAGCTTTGTGCCGTGTACGGACCAAGAGTTATGAGTGAAGGAGTTGTCCGTGAATGGGTACGTTTATTTAAAAGTGGACGAGAAAACGTTCATGATGAAGAGAGGAGTGGTAGACCATCATTGGTGACTGACGAACTCGTTCAGACAGTCGATGCAAAAGTTCGTGAAAATCGACGTTTCTCAATGTCGGAGTTGTCTACTGGTTTTCCACAGATTTCTAAGACTCTCTTGTACGAGATAGTGACAGCAAGATTGGGTTACCGTAAGTTCTGTGCACAATGGGTGCCCAAAATTCTTACCGACCACCACAAAACTCAAAGAATGGCCTCTGCATTAGACTTTCTGTCACGTTATGAGGACGAAGGAGAACCATTGTTAAACAGAATCGTGACCGGTGACGAAACCTGGATTAAGTACGTGAACCCTGAGACAAAAGAACAATCAAAGATGTGGGCACATTCAAATTCGCCTACCAAACCAAGAAAAGCCTCGCAAGATTTTTCTGCCAGAAAACTGATGGCAACGGTGTTTTGGGATGCCAAAGGGGTGTTGTTGGTTGAATTCATGGAACGTGGTACGACCATTAATCAAGACGTGTACTGTGAAACAATAAAAAAGTTACGACGGGCTATACAGAACAAACGCCGTGGTATGCTGACTTCCGGTATGGTTTTTTTGCACGATAACGCCCGTCCTCACTCTGCTCGCAGAACAACGGCCCTTCTTGAGTCCTTCAAGTGGGACGTTATCAACCATCTACCTTACAGCCCAGACCTGGCGCCAAGTGATTATCACTTCTTCAAGCATTTGAAGAAATGGCTCGGGTCACAGCGGTTTGATAACGACGAAGAGCTCAAAGATGCGGTCACAGGCTGGCTCCAGGCACAAGCGGGTGATTTTTATGCAGAAGGAATTTCAAAGCTTGTGAAGAGATACGATAAGTGCCTCAATCGCTATGGAGACTATGTAGAAAAATAGTGCAAAGATGTAGTTGTAAGATGTATTTATTAAAATATTTTTATTTAACTTGGTGTATTTTTTTAAATCAACCGGAGGTTACTTTCTGAACGGCCCTCGTATTTTCTTTCTTTGTGTGAGGAATGTTTCCTGAAAGTTTGGCCGTACCTTTTTGTAACACCCTGTATACAGATTGCGGCAGTGTCGCATACACGAGGTATGAAATGGCAGTGCTTTGGCAGAGCTGTCATTTGTACTCAGATGATCCACGTGGAAGGGTTTATGGCGTGGTTATGGCCACACAATGGAAATTAACAGACTCTGAATGCAGAATGATAATTGGAGCTGGACACATGGGACATTCTGTTTTGGAAATCGTAGGCAATTCAGTATTCAGAAATCCATAGTGTCAAGAGTATACCGAGAAAACCAAATTTCAGGCATTACCTCTCACTACCGACAATGCAGTGGTCAAGTTTCACTCAATCACTGAGAGCGGCGGCATTTGCGTAGAGTTGTCAGTGCTGACAGACGAGCAACACTGCACGAAATAACAGCAGAAATCAATGTGGGACATACAACGAGTGTATCCGTTAAGGCAGTGCAGCGAAATTTGGCTTTAATTGGTAATTGGATCTGGCAGCAGACGACCGACACGAGTGCCTTTACTAACAGCACAGCACCACCTCCGGAGCCTCTCCTGGGCTCGTGAGCACATCGGTTGGACTCTAGAAAACTGTGGTCTGGTCAGATGAGTCTCAATTTAAGTTGGTAAGAGATGATGGTATGGTTTGAGTGTGGTGCAGACTCCACAAAGCCATGGATCCAGGTTGTCAACAAGGCACTGTGTAAGCTGTTGGTGGCTCCATAATGGTGTGGGCCGTGTTTGCATGGAATGGACTGGATCCTCTGGCCAAACAAAACAAATCATTGACTGGAAATGATTATGATCGGTTACTTGGCGACCATTTGCAGCCATCATGGACTTCATGTTCCTGAACAACAGTGTGCCATAGCACTGGGCCATAATTGTTCGTGATTTGTTTAAAGAACATTCTGGACATTTCGAGCTAATGGTTGGCCACCGACATCACCTAACACGGGTCCCACTGAAAATTTATGAGACAAAATCTAGAGGTCACTTTGTGCACAAAATCCTGAACGGCAACACTTAACATGATTATCGATGGCTATTAGAGGCAGCATGGCTCACTATTTCTGAAGGAGACTTCCAGGGACTTGTTGAGTCCACACCACTTATTAAAGTTCTTACACTACACTGGGAAAGGGAAGTTTGACGCCATATTAATAGGTATCCAACAACTTTTGTCTCCTTAATGTAAATTACCCCAGCATTATCCGATTAAATTTTAATACACTCTGTTACCCCTTATTGATAATCTTATAAACAATGTCGAAGATTAGATGGGCTGATAAGGTAGAGAAGGAAGTGGTTCTCTGCAGAATTGGCGAGGAAAGGAATCTGTGGAAAACGCTGACAAGAAGAAGGGACAGGATGATAAGACATCTGTTAAGACATTAGGGAATAACTTTGACGGTACTAGAGAGAACAGTAGAAGAAAACACAGGGTGGAATACATATGGTAAATAATTGAGAATGTAGGTTATCAGTTGCTACTCTGAGGTGAAGAGGTTGGTGCAAGAATGGAATTCATGGCGGGCGGCATCAAACCAGTCAGAAGAAAGATGACAAAAAGGGAGAGGAAGAAGAAGAATAAATATTTTCAGGACATTGTCAATTTCTTTCAACTGAGCTCTCAAGTCCTTTGCAGTGTGGCAGATTTATAATGTCACCAGCAAACCTTAAAGTCTTGTAGCAGTCAATAAAAAGTGTAGTGTGTGTTGAACCCCATAGATGTATTTCTGAGTTAGTAGTACGTAAATAGTTTGGTTGTATATATTGAACTTTGTCGTAGATTAAACTTAGAAAAACATTCAGTTACGTAAATATTTATCACGAAGCCTTATTTTCCCAGGGAAAATGAGCATTACGTGTGGACACATTTATACATTCCGTGTCACGGTAAGTTGTCACGAATCTGACATGTAAAAGTAAACTAAGATAATCTAGAGAGACTGTACACTACATGCTTTGGAGCTAGGTTGTCTCCTCACACAGCCAGGAGCGGCTGCAGAAGGAGGCTGCGGAGAAGCAGCGGCGTGCGTGCCTGGAGCAGCGCAGGCAACGCCTCCGCGAGCTGCTGGAGGCAGAGAGGCAGCAGCTGGATGCGGAGCGTGCGGCGGCAGCCAGGGAGCGGGGGCGGGGCCGGGGGCGGCCGCCACTTCAGCTGCAGGAGGCATCGCTGGCGGCGCTTGAGCTGCGCAGGCGCGAGGACGCGGCGCGTCTGCGCGAAGCCGAGCTGCGCCTCCACCACCAGTGGTGCCGCGGGCAGCCCGTACTGAGGCAGGTGCGGGCAGCCACTCTGGGCAGAATTAAAACTGACACTGATAAATGTTCTGTAGCACATCACTATCCAGCCACTGGACAGGAAATTGCACCTGTTCATACATTTCTCCCATCTGATTCCCAGCAACTTCTATAGTAATCTCCACAACAAAATAACACGAATACTATTTAAAGTTAATATTTTAGAATTATTTAATAGATACCACTCACCATTTTCATAGCATAATATGTAAGGTGCTGCTTCCTGCCAGCAGTCTTAAGAAGTTTCTTTGTAACAGTGGATGGAAAATGCTCGCTGTTCTGAGAAAGTCAAAAGCCCTTAAATTAAGTCACCCTCACAGGGCTCAACTGTAACCCATTTAGAAGGATTTCACAGAGACCAGACTGCGACAACCTCCTCGCTATGAGTGACTTTTTGTCATTGGTGCAATTAGTCTCCAATCACACTGGCCACTAATCTGTTACATCTCTGTTTTTCCTTTATTTCTTCAACAGTCAGTTGCTTTCTTGATGTAGATGAATATAGATCTTTTTGAGAACACAGATTTTCATTGACAATTGAGACATCTTTCATACAGTAAGTGGTGTATTTGGATGCAGTCAACTGATCCCTAATTCTAAAATCCAGTGTAGGTAATCTTCAGCTGCCAAAAAGTACAAAAAGAGAAAATACATGACCAATTGTTTAATTTTGCTTTTTGGGGGCTGAGTATGCTGTTGTGAACATGTCCATGGTGAGCTCAGGGACCTTGAGTATTGGAGCTTCTCCTCTTACCTCATGCCACAACTCATCCCATCCCTCCCTCACTGATTCTGTTTATTCTTCTCCTCTGACTCATCAATAATGTTGACTTCTTTGATGTGCACTGAGCTTGCACAAGGACTTGAATTTTTGTCATTAGCTTTCGTCATTTAGGTTAAATCTTACCATCATTTCTGGCAAGTTGGTTTTGGTTGCTAGTACTGGGTTCGATTCTCAACTTTCTTTGTAAAGGCTGTATGGGGCAGGCTGTATGGGGAAAGTCACTAAGTGTGGCATGAATTGCATGGCATGCAATTCCATGTTATTCACCTGTTGTCTGTGATAACGGACAAGTGGCCATATACCAGTGTGGCACCCAACCTCCTGTGTAGGGGGGTGAGGGGTGGGTAGGGGGTGTTGCTAAGTATTCCCTTGACTTCTTAGTGACTGCACTTTCGATACCTGAGTTGTCCACTCTCATCAGTGCTGAGGAGAAAGTGCCCATTGCATCAGGGACTCTAGGACTCCGTGGGATGGTTACCTGTGTCATGTAGCAGTTTCTGTGGCAGGGTACTATTTCCCTGTCAGGATGCCATGAGGAGGGGGGGGGGGGGGGAGTCCCTGGTTGTTAAGTGACACAAAGGTAGGCAATACACAGTGGAGAGATTCTCAACCATCACAAGCTGGTGGCTGTACACATGCAGCAGTTTTGCCTTACAGATGAAATCGGTACAATGCTGAGAGATATAATCCCAAACTGCTTCCTTCCTTAGCTACACTGTGGGAAGAAAACTGGTTTAAGAAACCAGGAGAAGCATATGCACTATAGTACAGTAGAAGAGATAGTGACCCTTTCTGAATGCAGAAACATCGTTCATAGTAGAACAAATAGAATTAAAATTCAGTGCAATCACTTCAGTAGATAAAATGAGAAGTGGATGGTATATTAATCAAAAAGTCAATCTCCCACTCATCTGGAGGCACTGCTCCAGTTTAACATACTTGGTGATCCCTTGTCACAATTACATCTAATAAGACCCTCATTGTGGTGCAAGGAATAATTTGTCATTGTGGCCTTACACTACAAATGGGTGAAGAAATACGGGTTAATTTAGAAACATTCCCCTTGTCCAAAGAAGTCTGAAAGATAGCAGGAGATACACTGGAGGTGAGTTGCACCCAGAAAAAGGAAACTAACTGTCTTTTGACATGATGTCAAACCCATGTGTGATGTTAAAAATACATCTGTATGTGCAAATGACTCATTTTGTAGAGATTATGGTCAACCATTACAAGGGAATGCACCACATGGAGAACCACTGGTTTGCATTAACTGTGTGGAAAGTAGTCCCTTCCACTCAGTGACTTACTAATTCTTTGCAAAAAAACACAAAATACAGGAGCATAATAGTTTTGACCGATTAATTAGTTTTGAAGTTTGGAAGAAATAAGAATGCTTACATCCTGTACAGAGGTTAAGAAAGTACTCACTTTCTCCTCTTGACAGTCCCAATGGTCTACCAATCACAGGAAGAAAAAGAGGGTATTCTGTGCCTACTATTCCTTCTGTATCTGCCTCGACTACCATGTAGTCCCATTCTCCAAGCAGAGCAGTAACCTTCACAACTGATCCCTATTTGGGGAGGGCTACTTTCCATCCTTAGATCCAGCCAACAAATCACCAGCATCCCATGCCTCAGATGAAGGAAGGACATTGGCCATTGCGTAGTCCATTCATCTTCAGTTCCTGAAACCTGCCCAGATATTTCCCAGCAGTAAATAAAACTCCATAATGATTAGAAGAAAATGGAAAGGAACAACTTGACAGTTTTGTAACCTCAGTGGCCATGGGGCTACGGCGTTCCCTACAGAAATTATGAAGGTGGACAATAATTTCTCAACAGGTAAGTATAATCTATTCACACTGAACTGTGGTATATTTTTCACAACTTTCACTGTCTATTAAAATGCATACAGTGATTATCCAGTGGTATGAAAACGTCTGCTTCTGCCATCTTGCTGAACCTATACAACTAATGAAACACTACCCGGGTTGGTATAGCCTTGTGCAAGAAACCAGATTCTCAACTGACTAATGTGGGTATTACAGCCTCATTGATAGAAATGTATGACAGAACGAAGGCTGACTAATAAATTAAGTGGAATGCATATCCCGCACACTGTGTAATTATAGAGCAAACTCAACAGACAGGCAATGTGCCAATAGGAACAGTAGACATATTTTCTTATGAAATGTATGAATAAGGATGAAATGAATATTGTAATAAGCGATGTGATCTCACCAGCAAATGTAGACACCAGGGAATATTTAGAAACTAAAATCAACTCAGATTTACAGACATGATGACTTAAAATTTATTAAGATAGAGGGTGAAAGAATGATGCAAATCATGCTGAGATACATAACTAGACCTAGGTATGAAAAGTTGCAATCACTTGTCTCAACTTACACAGCGGGTAGATTAATCTTGGTGACAAACAATCTGCCTGTAGTTATCAGAGAATTATGTGACCTACCACATCAGATCTACTCAAAAAGATTAGAACATTTAGGTCTACACACCTACACGGACTTGAATTAGAGCTCCATCTCCTGTCACCAGTACTGTATTGAAATGTATTTCACATGACGACTAATACTCACCTCCATACTTTCGTTATTTCCTTGGATAAGCTAGCCCTAAGGCAGTTATTGTAGTTAGAAAAAGAAGTGTAATGATTAATGAAACATTAAAAATGTGTAGTGAATATTTGTCTTGTATTGTAAGATCAAACGAGCAGATATGCTCACAAATACATATGCACAGTATTCAGACCACAGATATTAAAAAATGTCAAGGAAAGTGACACGTGCACTCTCAAAATTTGTGATAGCTATGGAGATAAGTGATAAAAAAGAACACACTCTGGTTTAGCAGGCACACAGATGACGAGGGGGGGGGGGGGGGGGCAGAAGGTTTTAGACACAGTCCAAGAAATTCGCCTGTTGATGAATTATCCAGGGCAATCCATGACTAGCATGGAGAGCTGGAACACCTACTAATGTACAAATGACAGTAACAAATATGTTATAAATAAAATTTCCGTGTAGACCGTCTGCTTTGGATTGCGTAGTAGTGATCTCAATATAGTTACATTAACAGTTAATGATAAAAAATCTTTAAGAAGCAAATTGGAACAAGCTATGTGATACAGTAGCCCACATCACCCGTTCACTGTGTTAGTATAGAGCTAAGTGCACAGGCCCTGTAAGAAATAATACAAAACATACAACATGCACATACCCAAAACTGCCATCTCACCATTAAAGAATATTCTGTGGCCACCTGAGTTGACATATATTACACTGCATACAAGGTGATGCCAGAAGAGAGCAGTCAAAGGTCCATCGATGTAGCCTAACAGGTATAATATAGAAACCTGAAGTCTTAATACTAAGAATTGCTTGGAAAGCTCAAACAAGCACAGTGGGAAAGCTTACTGACAAAATTGGTTAAAGATTGATATTTTGGGATAAACTGTACAAATTACTGATCTTACAAAGAAGATCGAAGCTTGAATCGTTCTGCCCACAATAAAGGCTGAAGACAGATTGGTGATCCACAGCTGGAGACAGTCAGCAGAATATCTATTTTTCAACTCGTCCCAAATGCCAGTCTAGAGGCAGATCAGCTGTGTTCAAAGCTTAGATATGCGTTACAAAGTGAATGCACTAATTATTAACTACACGGTTTACTGAGGAAGAAGTAGCCATAGCCATAAAGAAATTTAAAAAAATTGTAAGATTTCAGGACCGATTAATATTTAAACTGAGGCATTCAAACAAATAGTGCAAATCATTTCATTCCTAACCAGACAGCTTAATGATTCATTAAAAATGGCCAAGGTGCCTGCCAGTTGGAAATTAGCGAAAACTGTAGTAGTCAAAAAGTTCAGGGGTGAAGGTCAGACAAATACTACAAGCTATAGGCCAATCTGTCTGGTTACCATGTGAGGGCTGTTCAATAAAGAATGATCATTATATTTTTATGGTCATAATTTCTCACACTGTAATTGAATCTTACAATGTTCTGTTAGCATGTAACAGATACGCTGTATTACTTTCATTGTTGTTACTTCTACACGGTCCAGTCACATTAATGTGACCACTGCCTATGTTCGATGTCAGTGTGCAAAACCACTGACAGGTGGCGGGTGGCACCACTAGCAGTGGATGGTATGTATAACTTGACGGGGGAGGCACGGAAAATAGTGCAGTTGTTGTTATTGTAATGCAGAAACAGAGCAATTTATCTGACATCCAGAAGGGCACGATCATTGGCTTTTGGCCCAAGGGTGGAAGCATTTCCACAACGGCAAAGTTTTTAAATTGTTCACGTGCTGCTATCTGTCGTGTCTCTTCGAGGACTGTTCGGCGAACGTTGCCGTGTACGGGTCTCCGGAGCAGGCACCTGGTTCATCCACCCATTCTGACAGCTGTTCATCAGCGATGAAGGCTGGAATTTACGTGCCGATACCACAACTAGATGTCCACTGAATGGCAACAGGTGAGCTTTTCAGATGAATCAAGTTTTGTGCTCCATCAGACAGATGCCCATTGGCATGTATGGTCTGAAATCAAACACCCTGCAGCAATCGATGGACGGGTTCGGGGTGGAGGAGGGAGCATTATGGTCTGGGGAATGTTTTCGTGGCATTCCTTGGGTGATCTCATCATTCTGGAAGGCAGAGCGGATCAACATAAGTATGCATCTATCTGTGTGGACCATATTCAGACTTTTGATAGGGAATCACATTAATGTGATTGGATAGTGTAGTTCCTACCTGTGAGAGGTGGACAAGCTGAGATATATTCAGTATCTCCTATCATAGCAACGGAAGTGACACACAGTGACCAATATGTGACTTTGAAATTTTGCTTTCAGCTCGACAAATTTTCAGCTGAGGCCTATGCATTGTTACAGAAGCCTATGGAGAAGATATTCTTCCCTACAGCATAGCTCAAAGAAAGTTTAAATTGTTGAAAGAGGGAAGACGGTCAATTTCAAAGGAAGGTAGGCCCGATGATCCAGTTACTGTTCAGCAAAAGAGGACATCGACACCACTGCTTCGTTGTGAGAGAGGATCAATGAATACTCTCTAGAATATTGGAAATTTCATTGGGTGCCATTCACCAGTTGGCGACAAACAATTTACACTTGGGACACATTTTTGTGTGGTGGGTTCCAAGGCTACTAATTATTGGGAAAAAAAGGACATTTGCTTGTGGGTGTGCATGCAGTTGAAGTTAATGTTAGAGGAAGATCCATAGTTACTTTCAAAGATGATCACTGCTGATGATCACTGCTGATGAAAAGTGCCTACATCATTTTGATCCTGAGAGCAAACAGTAAAGGTCAGTGAGGAAAAGGATTGGTTGCTTCTGCTGGGAAAGTTATGATAATCTTATTTTTTGCTTTTTGTGGAATGATTTATCAGCATGTTGTACTTACACATACATCAATAACTGTACAGTACTTTGGGGATGTCCTGGATGCTGCACCAAGATAATACACGTCTGCATACTGCAAATGTTTTGACTGAGTTTCTTGCAAAAATCAGTGTGAAGTGCACCCCTCACCCTTCCTACAGCCTTCTGTAACCTGAAGAAACACCTTCGTGGAAGCAATTTCTCATCACCAGAAGAGAAAGTGAAGGCTGTGGAGGTGATTCTGAAGACACTTTTTGAGAAGTGGTTTCCAGTATTTTTTTGCAGACTAACAGAAACACTGGGTCAAGTGCGTAATATCTGAAGGAGACTGTTTTGATAAGGACCATCAAAATTATGAGGGGCAGTAAAGGTATGTTCTAAAAAACAGTATGATCAATTTTTATTGAATAGCCCTTGTACTTGTGAAGATCCAGTGACTCCCTTGTGGCAGTTTACAGCTGCACATGGAGCTCCATGGATATAATCAGTGCCAGTTTGATTTTAGGAACTGGAAAATTTTTGAAGATGTGGTCAAGAATGAGACCAAAACAATACGCATGTAGTAAAAAACATGCAGTTGCAATATTAATTTTCATAGTTAGGAGCATTCGACAATTCATGGTGGCCAGAGTTATTTCTGCGTATGTGAGAGCTACAGACACCCAATGTCTGTACTACAGCTTTACTGATTATTGCAGTGGTAGAGCTGTGGAATGGTCAGAAGAGGAATAAAAATTATAAGGTGTGCCAGCAGGGGTCAGTTTGCAGGGTAGTATTTTGGGATTTGGCAATCAACCCTATCTTGTACCTGTTGGAAGATGTCCAAGTCAATCGGGTGATAGGATTTTCTGACAATATCTTCACTCTGGTGTAGGTGATCTCAAGAACTGAGATGGATGTAATGGCAATAAGGTTCTCTCCAACATTCTTCAGTGGTATGTAGAAAATAAATGAACTATAGCTCTACTTGGAACTGTGTACATACTCTTAAAAGGTCAGTGTCTTTTCCTAGAAATACTACAGTTAAATTAGAAAACATCTAATCACGAGGTCAACAGTCACATGGTACCTCTGAGGCCAGCTGGAAGAAAGGTGTAACTTCACACAACTCAGACAGACTGCCAAACACTAAGCAAGCAACATTGTGCACAAAATTGCCTGCACCTCTACAACTAACTAAAAGCTACTGCTGCATATGTTCAAGACATATCGCAATTTCATGCCCACATTGTGGTTAAGGGTCTGGGCATACAGGCTTCTGTGTGTGGAATAGGCAAATCTGGGGATTTGTACAGAGGGAATGTGCTCCTCAAAGGGGTTTTGGTATCATACAAACCAATGCTTTGTGGTTGATCCTCAGGACTTACCCAGCAAATGTTGTGGAAAGATGATGTATGGCCTCATACTAGCTACATTAAGGGGGTTTCACAGAAGCCCAAGGTATCACAGAACAAAGAGTAGCAAGCATGGCTCAACTCCTGAACAGGTGAATGTGTGCCAGCGTACCGGCGACAACAGTGAATGGGGCCAAAGAGAACTTTTCCCCGTTATTTGTGAACATCCTTGACTGAAAAACCTCAGGCAGGGCATGGTATATTACTCACATGAGACATGGCTCATGTGCAGTTTATCTGTACAGATTCAACAGGAAAGACTATTACATATGTCATTTTGGTCATATAGGAACATTTGAGTACATCATATTTAACTGTCACAACTTATATTCTGTTCAATGTACTTATTGAAACAAAACCTTTCGTTTATGAACTATTAAGGAATTATGAATGGTGATTGACAGTCATTTTTAGTGGCTTGCCATCACAATTTTTTATCTTAAATATCTTTGTGACTAATGCCCTTTCGGCATATTTATTATTTTATAAATGACACATAAGTACTGCTAGTCTTTCACGATGATTCTGTACTTATGCTCTGTATCATACATTTTTAGTCATAATTCTGTGACCATTTTATAGACCATTCTTTGATTTAAATTCTGAGGAAGACACTCCTAGCAGTGCTGAAACCCGGTTAATTCATTAAAAATTGTGACCGAGGGCTGTTTTCTTTCAATTGTAACTATTCACTGTCTCTGAATGTGCAGCCCTAATTACTAAGTCAGACAAAGGGTGCTATTTAGTTATTGCTTATAACTCTGAATATATTTCAAAAACATTAGATTTCTTTAACTAAAATAATATTTCGGAACTGCACGAAGATCCGACTCCAGTTTTACAAAAAAGGGTCAGGACAGCCATCAACAGCGCAAATTTCCTACTCAAACCATTTCAGAAGAAAATGCTCATTAATATGAACCCTCAGCCCCCAAAACTTTGGTCTCAATTTAAAATACACAAACCTAATCATTCAATTTGCCCGATATCTAATAGTATGAATAGTGCATACCATGATCTGGCCAAATTTCTACATGAAACTCAGAGAGAATCATTCGTTTTTGTGAACAATTTTTCTGTCCCAAATAGTCACACCTTCGTCCAAAAAATAAAAGATTTAGAATGCAGTTCGGACACCAAGTTAGTTTCTTTCAACATCAGAAACCTTTATACTAATGTCCCCGTACAGGAAACGCTTAGAATTGTAGAAAAAAACTTACGTCGGTTCAAAAAAGATATTTCAGATGAACAAATCACAGACTTCATGAATCTCATCTCAGTTGTAGTCAAGTTCAACTATTTCAAATGGACATTTGTACCAGCAATCAGACGGTCTCGCTATGTGAAATCCGTTAGCTAGTGTCCTCGCTGATATTTTCATCAACTCCCTAGAAGAAATTTTTTTAAATTGTTTTCCATCTGCGTCACTAGGCATTCTTTCATATTCCAGATACGTTGACGATATTCTAATCATCTACAAAGGACCCGCTGACGGTGTTGATCGTATCTTTAACCTATTCAATGATCTTCAAGAGAAAATTTCTTTCACTATCGAATTTGAAAATGAGGGCCGTCAATAAAACTTCCGTGACTTGATGCTTACCATAGAAACAAGTAAAATTTCTTTGAGTATTTTTTGTAAAGTAACATATACCGACCAGATCGTTCCTGCATCTTCTACTCATCCACAATCACATAAAAAAGCCTTCTTTCATTCTGCTGTTCACCAAGCCATTTCCATCCCACTTTCTAAAGAAAAGTTCAACAAAGAAATCAATTTACTTAAAACAATAGCAGTTAACGAGTATAAACCTAACATAGTATAAGACGTCCCCAAAAAGAAAACTGCTAAAATAATTACTATGCTAGGCACTTCCGTTATTGAGTCTAACTCAAAAGAATATTTCTCTATTCCTTTCATGGGGCCTATCTCTTTATCAGATCCAATGCATTCATGGTCTCTGAACGTCCAGCCATGTACAAAATTTTGCGGTTTTGAGTGTGTTCATACCCATCTACAGAAGGAGACATTAGTTCAGCAGATAAAACAAATATCAGGTCTAATATTTGTTCTCAGAATTCACATTTTCATTTCCCTTTTTATAATTGTGACTACTGAAATATTAACGCAGTTTGCTTTTAAATGTGATGAAACACCACAGTAACACATGTCTGACAAGAACAAGAAGTTATCAGTTTTGTTGTACATATTTAAATATGTCTGCTTGTGTCTGTATGTGTGGATGGATATGTGCGTGTGTGCGAGTGTATACCTGTCCTTTTTTCCCCCTAAGGTAAGTCTTTCCGCTCCCGGAATTGGAATGACTCCTTACCCTCTCCCTTAAAACCCACTTCCTTTCGTCTTCCCCTCTCCTTCCCTCTTTCCTGATGAGGCAACAGTTTGTTGCGAAAGCTTGAATTTTGTGTGTATGTTTGTGTTTGTTTGTGTGTCTATCGACCTGCCAGCGCTTTTGTTCGGTAAGTCACCTCATCTTTGTTTTTATATATAAGGTTACAGTAATACACTTTACACGTAAGTATTTATATAACACATTTCATAAATTTAAATATTCTTCAATGGAGTAAAAACAGTGATGCTGTAAATATGACTTTAGAGATTTTCCAAATGTATTGACCTCGGTGATAGCTTTAATGTTTTCAGGAAGTTTGTTATAAAGCTTAACTCCCATGTGAAAAGTACCTTTTTGGCACAGTGCTGTGCTGATTTGAGTCATATGTAAGTTTCTGTTTTGTCTGGTAAAGTGATCATGTATATCACAGTTTTTTTGCAGTCTCCAGTCCTTGCCTATTACATTTAATTTAAAGAACAAAAGCGTGTCCATAATGTATACACATGGTAATGGAGGAATACCAGATTTCTTAAACAGGGGTTTACAAGAGTCTCTAGGCTTGCACCCAAACAAGATTCTAATGGCCCTTTTTTTTGGTTAGCTGTTTTAGAGTTTCCCCAGAAGGTGACCCCATATCTGAGACGAGAATGAAAGTACGCATGATATGCATTCAATACTGTTTTCTCACTACAGCATGATTTTAATGAACAAAGAAGGTAACATATTTTACTCAGTTCTGCACTGAGATATTCAATATGCGTATTCCATCTGATGTTACTCTGCAGCCAAAGTCCTAAGAATTTGGTTTCAGTATTGTTACCAACTGGTTTGTCATTGATAGAGACTGATGGGATAAACATGTCCTTGTGGAATTTTGGAACAATGGTTTTCTTACTGTTTATTACAAGCTGATTACTCTGTGCCCAGCTGCTAAGTTATTTCGTGACCATGTTTACTGTCTGCTGTAACTGTTCATCGTCGTCACCTTTTAGTAGAATCATGGTGTCATCTGCAAATATGATTGTTTTGTGTGCATCAGCATTTAAGCTTAGATCATTTATGTACAGAAGAAACAGAAGGGGTCCCATTACTGATCCTTGGGGTACACCACATTTAATTTGTTTATAGTCCGATAAGTGATTAGATACAGTTTTTAGTTCAATATTTGTGTGCTTGATGCTCACTGCCTGCTTATGATTAGTCAGGAAGTAACTGATCCACTTGTTGGACAGACCTCGAATACCATATCTTTCAAGCTTTGATAGCAGAATTTTACAGTCCACCATGTCAAAAGCTTTTGACAAGTCAATTTCATTTCATTTTCATTATTACATCTTCCATGTCACCTTGTTTCTTGATCCTCTCTTTCTTGGGATCTCAATATGAATCTCTCCGTCACTCGCTGAACAACTCTCAGTTTTGTAATTGTTTTTAGATTACGAATCGTGTTTCACTTCTAACATGAGATGTGATAATACACACAATTTGTGAATTTTCATTTTTGAAAATTTGCTTTTCAAAATCTCATTTAGTTTACAAAAACAAGTCCCTACCTTATCTGCTCTTTTATTTATAACCTTTCCTGTCTCTACAGTCCATGTTTTCAACCACCAAAAGTACGACGACTCATCAACTGGTACTGCGAAGTAATTTTTATCTTATATTATTTGTTTTCATCGTGGTACTTACACATGATGTTAGTTTTATTATAAGTGATTTTCAAGCCTGCTTTCAAACTGACTCTATCAGGTTTATTCATATGTTGCAGCAGCTTATCTGCACTAACAGCAAACAGTGCAACTTCTTAACAAAATAAAGGTGGTTCAGATATATTTTATGAGCACACATTCAGTCATGGTTTGCTCAGTGTAAGCATATAAAAAGTTGCTCTGAGACTTAAGAAAATAGTTTCTAGTGTCATTAGAATATCCATGTCAGTCTCCTCTTTTCAAGTGCTGAATTTCTCACTATCCTAATGAAGTGTTACAGAAGGCTTAGCATTAATGTACATATTCTTCAGTATTCTAAGACTCTGTGCCTTGTTTTTCAAGCACTGTTAGTACAATTCTGTTTAACTGACTCCAAAGATTTTTCTGAATCTGTGAATCCCAGAAAAAGTTGTTATTCATCTCATTCACCTATTCTATCATTTCATGCTCGACTTGCGAGTAGTCCAATGTGCTATATCCATTTCTAAAGCCAACTTATTCGTTTGCTTCATTAAAATTCAATGCCTCTGCTGTATTGCTTTACCTTCAGCTTTTACCATTTGTAATGATATTACACCATCCTCTCACGCTTTTCGTTTGTTCGTACTGTGAAATACTTTATACCCACGTCTTGTATTGCTTCTCTGATGTTATTATTTTCATGATCAGTTATCTGTTTGTGACTTACCTCTCAAACCATGCTAACATTTAAATAAGTCACCATGGAATGCTTGTGCAATTTTGTGTTTATTGTTAGTTACTATGCCATTTGTCATCTTAATTGATGAAATGTTTTATTTGTCAAACATAGGTCTGAGTTTTGTGTTCTTCATGTCATTCTTTTAAATAAATTTTTTGTCATATTACTATGGTATTTTCTCACATTTTCTTGAGGAAATTTTCAAATTGTATTTTTAATTCTGCGTATTATATCATGTTTCTGTTCTTTGTGCTTGACACTCTGCCATTTTTTTCTAGTTTCCTCATCCCATTTGATATTTTCTTTTGC
The DNA here is from genome assembly GCF_021461385.2 of Schistocerca piceifrons. Taxonomy (NCBI): domain Eukaryota; kingdom Metazoa; phylum Arthropoda; class Insecta; order Orthoptera; family Acrididae; genus Schistocerca; species Schistocerca piceifrons. The sequence goes on from NC_060145.1 coordinate 19,706,123, forward strand.
TTTCATCACATGTGCAGAACCCTTTGCTTTCTGCAAGTTAAGTAGTTGACTTTATCATCTGTGCTTGTACTGTTTTCACTTTTCTAATATGCTCCTGTACAGTCTTCACTTTTCTATTATGTGAAACACGTTCCTTATTTTAATATGATACATTTCCTTTTTTAAAATATGATCCTGGATAGTATACAGCTACATTTTTCTGGTGTTAACAGCTGAATTGGATGAAGGATTAAATGGTGTGGATCGGAAAATAAAGGTGATAGTGTGGAGATAGAGGAGGGGGTGACTGAGGGCTGGTAAGGAAAGACATCAAGGACACAAAATATGAATGTGGCATCAGTGGTTTATTGTGGTGCAGGAAGGGAAGTTGCATGGTGGATATGATTAGGTGGAAGGGTGGATTGAGGGGAAGAGATTGAAAAAAACGATGACTACAATTACAGAAAGTTAGAGTGTAAATTAGTGGGCTGAAGTTAGGAGGAGGCCATGAAGTCAGGGATGGAGGCGAGTATGAAACGGGCAAGTGGATGTGAAGGCCAAGAGGTCTGCAGGAGCAAAGGATGTGTTATAAGGACAATTCTCATTTACATAATTCAGAGAATCTGCTACTGGGAGAGGATCAACATGGCACAAGTTGTGAGGCAACCATATAAAGTTGAGCATTGTGTTCTGCCCCTGGATAGTTGCCCATGCCCTTGGTCGCAGTTGGCAGTGGCCTTAATTTGGGTGGCAACTGATTGGTGGTCAGGCCTACATAAAAGCATGTGCAAAAGGTAAAACAGAGTTGGTATATGAAATGATTGCTTACACATATGTCCCTTCCTCTTACAGGGTATATGACTGTGATGGGACTGGATGAGGGTGTGAAAAAGACTTGTTCTGCACTGGGGTATTCTGTGAAGGAGATGGGAATATATATGCCATATGTATGGACAGAATGTTTTGTAGACTGCATTGGCAGCATAGCAGTACTCTGAGAGAGACTGAAAGGATTGTGGGTAAGAAGTTCCTAATTTTTGAGCATGATGGTATCTAGGCAAAACCCTGGCAAAGGATGTGTTTAAATTGTTCCGTCTGGTGTGATACTGAGTAATGAGGATGAAGGTGGCCAAGTTGTGGAGGAATGAGGACAGGGTGTCATGTCCCTGGCTCCAAATTGTGCAGTTATCACCAATGCAGCTGAACTAGCCAGGAATTCAGGATCTGAGTACTCTTGGTAGAGCACTTGCCTGCGAAAGGTAAAGGTGTTGATGTCGAGTCTTGGTCTGGCACGCAGTTTTAATCTGCCAGGAAGTTTCATATCAGCACTCTCTCTGCTGCAGAGTGAAAATTTCATTCCGGAAACATCTCCTAGGCTGTGGCTTAGCCGTGTCTCTGCAATATCCTTTCTTCCAGGAGTGCTAGTCCTGCAAGTTTTGCAGGAGAAGGTACCTAAAAGCACTCCTGTATTAGAATTCAACATTGTGACAAAATTTCAACACAGTCGATCAAGAACTTTTGGAGATTAACAATTTTGAACAAACTGACATTTACATTTTTATAACGTTTCCCTTTTATTAAATACATATTACATATATGCAAGATGGAATTCCAGTAAGAATATAAAAACATGTGAGTATTTTGATGCAATTTGTGTCAAAAGTTCAAAGCTATTGGTCAAGAACTTTCAGAGATACATGCTTTTTAATGAACAAACATTTACATTTTTATTTACATAGATGTTTAGTTGTAAAACATATGAAGAGTAGATATTGTCTGTGTAGATAAATTTTATTTTTTAAACATTCTTTATTTTACAAAACTTCTTTGAAAACAGCAGTTACAATCTGATCATCATTTACTTCTTGGCTGTATGTTTCTTTAGCACAAACATAAATATCACTGAGTTTGCAAACTCGTAAAAAAGCCACATATAACTGTCCCTGTGAGAAAACAGGTTCTGGTAAATACAATTCTGCCCTCTGAAGTGTTTGACCGTTGGCTTTATTAGTGTTTATAACTAAGGCCAGTTTTATTGGGGATTGTTCCCTTACATTTGGAAAGGCGTGGTTGTATCAGAAGGTATTTGCAGGGTATGAGCACAGTTTTATCAGAGTTAATGAATTTAGCAGTGATGATGTACTTACTCACATAAGTGAGTTACCACTAATCTCACACCATTAATGAATCCCTGATTAGCATTAAGACTTTTAATTAATGGAATAATAGCATTTTTCTTTGAAAACAAATGATATGGTAAATCAGGCAGATTTAAAAAGTTCAAGAAATCTATGGAATACAATGGAATGTTCTTTTATTTCTTCAGTTTGGATAGAATCATAACTTGAGTAACCCTTTGCCTTTCCAGGTAAATAACACATTAATTGAGTGTTGTACTTGCAATCATGAACCATGGACCTTGCCATTGGTGGGGAGGCTTGCGTGCCTCAACGATACAGATAGCCGTACCGTAGGTGCAACCACAATGGAGGGGTATCTGTTGAGATGCCAGACAAACGTGTGGTTCCTGAAGAGGGGCAGCAGCCTTTTCAGTAGTTGCAGGGGCAACAGTCTGGATGATTGACTGATCTGGCCCTGTAACACTAACCAAAACGGCCTTGCTGTTTTGGGTCTGCGAACGGCTGAAAGCAAGGGGAAACTACAGCCGTAATTTTTCCCGAGGGCATGCAGCTTTACTGTATGATTAAATGATGATGGCGTCCTCTTGGGTAAAATATTCTGGAGGTAAAATAGTCCCACATTCGAATCTCCGGACGGGGCCTACTCAAGAGGACATCGTCATCAGGAGAAAGAAAACTGGCATTCTACGGATCGGAGTGTGGAATGTCAGATCCCTTAATCGGGCAGGTAAGTTAGAAAATTTAAAAAGGGAAATGGATAGGTTAAAGTTAGATACAGTGGGAATTAGTGAAGTTTGGTGGCAGGAGGAAGAAGACTTTTGGTCAGGTGAATACAGGGTTGTAAATACAAAATCAAATAGGGGTAATGCAGGAGTATGTTTAATAATGAATAAAAAAATAGGAGTGCGGGTAAGCTACTACAAACAGCATAGTGAACGCATTATTGTGGCCGAGATAGACACGAAGCCCACGCCTACTACAGTAGTACAAGTTTATCTGCCAACTAGCTCTGCAGATGATGAAGAAGTCAATGAAATGTATGATGAGATAAAAGAAATTATTCAGGTAGTGAAGGGAGACGAAAATTTAATAGTCATAGGTGACTGGAATTCAAGAGTAGGAAAAGGAAGAGAAGGAAACATAGTAGGTGAATACGGATAGGGGATAAGAAATGAAAGAGGAAGCCGCCTGGTAGAATTTTGCACAGAGCATAACTTAATCATAGCTAACACTTGGTTCAAAAACCACGAAAGAAGGTTGTATACATGGAAGAAGCCTGGAGATACTAGAAGGTGTTAGATAGATTATATAATGATAAGACAGAGATTTAGGAACCAGGTTTTAAATTGTAGACATTTCCAGGGGCAGATGTGGACTCTGACCACAATCTATTGGTTATGAACTGTAGATTAAAACTGAAGAAACTGCAAAAAGGTGGGAATTTAAGGAGATGGGACCTGGATAAACTGACTAAACCAGAGGTTGTACAGAGTTTCAGGGAGAGCATAAGGGAACAATTGACAGGAATGGGGGAAAGAAATACAGTAGAAGAAGAATGGGTAGCTTTGAGGAATGAAGTAGTGAAGGCAGCAGAGGATCAAGTAGGTAAGAAGACGAGGGCTAGTAGAAATCCTTGGGTAACAGAAGAGATACTGAATTTAATTCATGAAAGGAGAAAATACAAAAATGCAGTAAGTGAAGCAGGCAAAAAGGAATACAAACATCTCAAAAATGAGATCGACAGGAAGTGCAAAATGGCTAAGCAGGAATGGCTAGAGGACAAATGTAAGGATGTAGAGGCTTATCTCGTGAGGGGTAAGATAGATACTGCCTACAGGAAAATTAAAGAGACCTTTGGAGAAAAGAGAACCACTTTCATGAATATCAAGAGCTCAGATGGAAACACAGTTCTAAGCAAAGGAGGGAAAGCAGAAAGGCGGAAGGAGTATATAGAGGGTCTATACAGGGGTGATGTTCTTGAGGACAGTATTATGGAAATGGAAGAGGAGGTAGATGAAGATGAAATGGGAGATATGATACTGCGTGAAGAGTGAAGAGTTTGACAGAGCACTGAAAGAGCTGAGTCGAAACAAGGCCCCGGGAGTAGGCAACATTCCATTAGAACTACTGACAGCCATGGGAGAGCCACTCCTGACAAAACTCTACCATCTGGTGAGCAAGATGTATGAGACAGGCGAAATTCCCTCAGACTTCAAGAAGAATATAACAATTCCAATCCCAAAGAAAGCAGGTGTTGACAGATGTGAAAATTACCGAACTATCAGTTTAATAAGTCACAACTGCAAAATACTAACGCGAATTCTTTACAGACGAATGGAAAAACTGGTAGAAGCTGACCTCGGGGAAGATCAGTTTGGATTCCGTAGAAATGTTGGAACACGTGAGGCAATACTGACCCTATGACTTATCTTAGAAGAAAGATTAAGGAAAGGGAAACCTACGTTTCTAGCATTTGTAGACTTAGAGAAAGCCTTTGACAATGTTGACTGGAATACTCTCTTTCAAATTCTGAAGGTGGCAGGGGTAAAACACAGGGAGCGAAAGGCTATTTACAATTTGTACAGAAACCAGATGGCAGTTATAAGAGTCGAGGGACATGAAAGGGAAGCAGTATTTGGGAAGGGAGTGAGACAGGGTTGTAGCCTCTCCCCGATGATATTCAATCTGTATATTGAGCAAGCAGTAAAGGAAACAAAAGAAAAGTTCGGAGGAGGTATTAAAATCCATGGAGAAGAAAAAAAAAGTTTGAGGTCCGCCGATGACATTGTAATTCTGTCAGAGACAACAAAAGACTTGGAAGAGCAGTTGAACAGAATGGGCAGTGTCTTGAAAGGAGGATATAAGATGAACATCAACAAAAGCAAAACGAGGATAATGGAATGTAGTCTAATTAAGTCTGATGATGCTGCGGGCATTATATTAGGAAATGAGACACTTAAAGTAGTAAATGAGTTTTGCTATTTGGGGAGCAAAATAACTGATGATGGTCGAAGTAGAGAGGATATGAAATGTAGGCTGGCAATGGCAAGGAAAGCATTTCTGAAGAAGAGAAATTTGTTAACATTGAGTATTGGTTTAAGTGTCAGGAAGTCGTTTCTGAAAGTATTTGCATGGAGTGTAGCCATGTATGGAAGTGAAACATGGACGATAAATAGTTTGGACAAGAAGAGAATAGAAGCTTTCGAAATGTGGTGTTACAGAAGAATGCTGAAGATTAAATGGGTAGATCATATAACTAATGAGGAGGTATTGAATAGAATTGGGGAGGAGTTTGTGGCACAACTTGAGTAGAAGAAGGAACCGGTTGGTAGGACATGTTCTGAGACATCAAGGGATCACCAATTTGGTACTGGAGGGCAGCGTGGAGGGTAAAAATCGTAGAGGGAGACTAAGACATGAATACACTAAGCAGATTCAGAAGGATGTAGATTGCAGTAGGTACTGGGAGATGAAGAGGCTTGCACAGGATAGAGTAGCATGGAGAGCTGCATCAAACCAGTCTGAGGACTGAAGACCACAACAACTATAACTTGCAATCATTTATTGGACATGCAATCACCTCTAAATGGAATTGAGAAACATTTTGGTCATTGATTTCTTTGACATTGAATGTAGTGGTAATAAAATTGTCATAACTACAAAATAATGTTTAGGAGTTTTGATTGCTTCAGTGAAGTAACCAGTTTGATTATGTAAATCGCCATTACCACATTTAAGTAACTATTCATTGAAAATGGGATCATCATTTGCCCTCATATTTTGAGCTAACTTTGGAATTTTAACATGAGGCAATAAGGGTACTGTTGAACTGTAGTTTCAACAATGGCTGTTGTACTGGCTTGTCTAATGAAGGGTAATACGTGACGGAAATCTCTACCAAACAGAATCATTTTGCCTCCATAAGCGAGATTATTATTCATGAGGTTCCTTAATGTCAATCAACAGTGCATAGCACATGTTTGGGAACCACTAAAATCTCATCCCAGAAGATGTGGTCAGAGTCACAGAGAAGTTTTACATCCTTCGTGTGAGTGTGAATCGATGAGAGTGCTGTGTTCAAGATGAGTAGCTTGAAAATCATGTGTGGCATGTGTCCCCCAGGTAAGAGATGGGCAGCAAAAAACCTTGTTTTCATCTTGTCAAATGTGACACAAAGTTTTGTAGACAAATGTTTTACCGGTGTGTCCTGTCCATCAGTGAAGGAACTGTTAGAAATTTTATTTCTTATTGAATGTAAGACTTGTTCATGTGTTGCCTTTTGTTCTATATTTACCTTTTGGTAAGCTGTCTTGCCATTTGTATGGTCTTGTATGCTTGTGTTGTGTGTTGTGTGACATTCACAACAGGGGTCACCAGGTTGAAATGTTGGCAAGATTTGCCATGATATGTAAAAACATTCTCCTATTCTAGCAGAGCGAGGTTGTAGGCATCAGGTAGCACATACTGTCTCTGAAAATCTTCTGAAAGTGCGTCCTGAAATGTTGTCCACAACTTAGGTATATTGACAGGAAAAAAAAAGAATGAGAACAGAATATACAGATGATGGTGAAGAACCGTGATGTTTTCAAAATAATGTTTTTGACAAAAACAATAACTTTTAAACAATGTGTGTATTTTTCATCATTAGTGGTGAAAGAAGTATTGAAAATGATGGATCAGTCATTAATTTTGGTTACGTAAAAAAAATAATGTTGAGAAATAACATAGATTATTCTCAGTACATAATTGTAATATATTTGTAGTGGGAACGGCAGAAGCAGCAGCAATTGGTTCAACGGGCGTGGGTGGATCAGGTCAAGGAGCAGCAAGAGCTAAGAGCAAAGAGAGAGCAGGAAGAAATGGAAGCATTGCGTGAGCGAGAGGCTAAGCTTTTGGAAGAACAACGTAAGCAGGAGGAGCTGAAGGAGCTGAAGAGAAAGAAGGCTGAGTTGCTACAGCAGCAGCTGATGGAGCAGGTTGCTGTAATAAAGTAAGAAACATTATTTAATGTAAGCGGACAAATAAAATAACTGCTCACCAGGTGGCTGCAGGAGAACACACACATAAAATAAGGTTATACTCATGCAAGCTTTAGGAGCCAGTGGCTCCTCCTTCCGGCAGAACGGTTGAAGGGGAAGGAAGAGGGGTAAATAAAAGGACTGGAGAGGTTTAGGAAAAGGGTGAGATTTCAGAAAAGTCACCCAGAACTGCAGGTCAGGGAGACTTATCAGACGGGATGAGAGGAAAAGAGGCTTTCCTTCTCATCCCGTTCAGTAAGCCGCCCCTGACCCGCAGTTCTGTGTGACTTTTTCTGAAATCTACACCTTTCCTTCACCCCTTTCCCTCCCCTTCAACCCTTCTGCCGGAAGGAGGAGCAATTGACTCTGAAAGCTTGCATAAGTATAACCTTCTTTGATGTGTGTGTTCTCCTGCCCCACTTAGTGAGTAGTTTTTTTTAAATCTATCCAATTACATTATATTGTCGTAAATTGGTTATTTTCATTGTTATAAGAAACAGTATGTGTGGCATATGTTGCTGATCGTTATTGAAGCATTAATAAATACTGCCAACAGAGTATCTGCTGTTGTGACAAATATGTTACTAGTAGGCATTCTTTCTGTAAGGAATGCCCCCTTTTCCTGTGCTAGTCTACTTTTGATGTCTTCCTTGCTTTATCCATGACTTATTTTTTGCTTTGAAGGTAACATACTTCCGTAATTGTTCTATTTCGTGGTCCCAAATTTTGATGGTAAATTTTTCACTAATCATTACTTTTTTCAGTTTCTGTATCAATAGACTGTCTTTCCATTCAGTGTCCTCACTTTCGTCATAAGAGGATGGTAGTGTCATCAGCAAATCCTATCATTGATGTCCTTTTTGCATGAATTTTAATCCTACTCTTGAACCATTATTTTATTTCCAGCATTGCTTCTTTGATGTACAGATTGAGCAGTAGGAGAGAAAGACTATCCTTATCTTACATTCTGTTTAATATGAGCAATTTTTCTCAATCTTCCATCCTTACTATTGCTTGTTGGTTCAAATATGTATGGTATATTACCTGTCATTTCCTGTATTTTCACCAATTTTTCTGTGAATTCCAAACATCTTGCATTAATTTACATTGTCAAATATTTTTTCTTGGTTGATAGATCCTATAAATGTGTCCTGAGTTTTCTTAAGTCTTGTTTCCATTGTCAAGCACAACATCAGAACTGCATGTGGTGCCTTCACTTACACTAAAGCCATTCTGATCATCATCTAACAGATTCTCAGATATTTTCTCCATTCTTTTTGTCAGCAGTTCAGTTGCATGAACTGTTAAGCTGACTGTGAAATATTTTTTACACTTATCTGCCCTTGCTATCTTCAGGATGGTATGGATGATATTTTTCTGGAAGTCCAATTGGATGTCTCTAGACTCGTGGGATATAATAGTTCTTTCATTGTTTTGTAAGCATGTTATTGGAAATTAACTTACACATGTCCTTCAGAAGTCAATATAAAAACACTTGCTGCCAACACATTTTATTGCATGATCTCCTCCATTACTGTGCACAGTATATGTAAAAGTGACAGTGGTACCTTCCAAAAAATCTGTTAATTACTTTTATGAAAAACCATATGTCTGCTTGTGTCTGTATGTGTGCAGATGGATATATATGTGTGTATGTGTGTGTGTGTGTGTGTGTGTGTGTGTGTGTGTGTGTGTGTGTGTGCGTGTGTGTGTGCGTGCGAGTGTATACCTGTCCATTTTTCCCCCTAAGGTCAGTCTTTTCGCTCCCAGGATTGGAATGACTCCTTACCCTCTCCCTTAAAACCCACATCCTTTCGTCTTTCCCTCTCGTTCCCTCCTTCCCTCTTTCCTGATGAAGCAACTGTGGGTTGCGAAAGCTTGAAATTTGTGTGTGTGTTTGTGTGTTTTTTATTGTGTCTATCTACCAGCACTTTCTCGTTTGGTAAGTCACAGCATCTTTGTTTTTTAATACATACATACTCTGTAAGCCATGGCAGAGTGTACCTTGTACCGCTGCTAATCATTCCCTTTTCTTTTCCACTGATAGGTGGAGTGAGGGAGAAATGACTTTGTCTATAGCTCCTTACAAGTCCATCATATGAAATTAAAACTAAGGGCCATAAAGGATGCTCCAAGACTAATGTATATGAGTGACAATTAAAGCAGAGATCTGGATTTCTTTATAATATATGTTAAAGACTTCAGCAGCTTTGCAAAGCAATAATTATATCTATTTCTGTTCTCTGCAAACCACTGTGAAGGGCATGGCAGAGAGCACTCCACAAAACAACACACATTATGCTTTCTTCCTAATGAGAAGTCATTTCTGTATACAAGAAAAAAATAATTGCTAAAATTGAGGCCTGTGGAACACCTTAACTTATTTATTTATTTATTTATTTTCTGTCCATATAACAAAAAGTTTTAGGACATTGTCAGGAAAATTTAGATTACATTACACATATACAGTAAAATATTTACATTCTTTCATAACAACATATGGATCAGACCCATGTCTGTACACATTATTTTTTAAAAGGGCACTACAAGTAGATTCCTCTAAAGTGTAACACAATTTAGCTTATATTTATAATAGTACAGTACACATAATACAGTGTATAATTACATTCTTTCATACGACTGGTAGATTGGAGACATTGTCTATATACACTGTTTTCCAAGATGGCACTACAATTTAAAGTCCTCTATAGAGTAACAACACTTCTCTATTAATAATTGCTTCAGTCTACTCTTTAGCATATTTAGATTTACTTTCTCGAGTTCACAGAGTAGTGCATTGTAAAAAATTGCTACCATTCTTTGTGGACTGTGGTCCATTGCCTTTTTATTGGTCACAATTCTATGAAAATTTTCCCTTCCCCGTGTAACATAGTTGTGTACATTTCTGTTTCTCATATTAAATTCAGGATTTTGTTTCACGAACATGACTGTCTGCAGTATATAGATGGAGTACACCGTAAGAATTTTATATTTTCTAAAGATGTCTCTACAAGGCTCTCTCTTCTTTACCTTGGCTACCATTCTTACTGCCTTTTTTTGTAATCTAAAAAGTCTATCTATATGAACTGCTGATGCCCCCACCCCATATCTCAATACCATACTGAAGGTGCGGATCAACTAACCCAAAATATATTTGCTTAAAGTATCATGGTCCAAGAAGGCTGAGACCCATTTCAGTACACACACATTTCTACTGATTTTCTTGCAAATATTATCTACATGTTCTTTCCATGATAAGTGTTCGTCAACAACGATGCCCAAAAATTTATGTGAATTTGCATATGCAAGACCCAATGGGGATGTAAATACTGTATCAGTTATGACAGCATTATAACTGTGGATGAACTTCATTATTACCATTTTGTCTTTATTTACAAGAAACTTGTTTGCTGTAAGGTTTGCGGACAGAGTATTGAAACTGATCTCGGTACTGTTAGCTGCAGACTGCATATCACTGCCACAGCCGATGAAGGATATGTCATCAGCATAGCTTACAACCATGCAATTTTGGGGTTCATATAAGTTATTTACATATACAAGGAACAGAAAAGGCCCTAGTATGCTTCCTTGAGGCACACCACATTGAAGTGTCCTGAAGTTTGATTTGGTTGTTAGGAGCTGCTCATTATTTTGGTAAGTTAGCTTTACACACTGTTTCCTGTCTTTCAAATAGGAGGGAAGTAGTTTCGAGGCTAGTCCTCTCAACCCGTACTCTTCTAGCTTACACAGAAGAATGGTATGATTCACAGTATCAAATGCTTTACTCATATCTAGGAAAGTGCCTATTACCTTGTCACTTTTGTCCAGCTTATTTAATATTTCATGTATAAAAGATGCTACTGCTGTTGTAGTAGATCTCCCTTTTCTAAATCCATGTTGTAGGTTGTTTAACAGATTGTGTTTGGTGAAATATGATTCAACTTGATTTAGTATTACTCTCTCTAACAATTTTCCTAGTTCTGAGGTTAATGATATTGGCCTGTAGTTTTTAGTGTCAGTTTTTAATCCCTTTTCAGTAATTTTCAAAAGGTCAGGGAATACTCCATTTCTGAGGGAGGTACTTATCAAGTGAGTCAGGGGTTTCACTAATTCATCCCTGCATTCCTTTAGCAGTTTAGGTGAAATGTCATCCCAGCCACAAGACATTTTTGATCGAAGTGCTGATATGATTGCTAGGATGTCCCTCTCAGTAATGCCGTGGCTGTAACAGGACTGGCTAGATTTTCCAAGACTAAAATTTTGTGGCTTGACAGTAACTTCATTTGTACCAACTGTACTGAACTTTCGTATAAATTTCTCACACACTTCTTTTGGGTCATTTATTTCTTCACCATTTTCTTTTAATGTTATGTTGCTGTGTTCATAGGAATTCTGTTTCCCACTTTCTTTATGCATTATTTTCCAGGCAGTTTTACTGATACAGCTAGAGTTCCTTATTTCAGAGGTATATTTCTGTGCTTTTAGGTTAGTCAAGGACTCTCTGTATGTTTTTCTGAGCAGTTTATATGTTGTTGAGAAATATTGTAGTTTAGTATCTCTAAAAAGTATATAGCAATCTTTCATTTTCTCCCTCAGTTCAATAATTTCAGAAGGGAGATTCTCGGCTTTATGGTTTACAGCTTTATTTACTTTTTTAACTAAAGGACAGGTTTGATTTAAAGTGTTACTGAATAACTTATAAAAATATTCCCATTTTTCATTCACTTCAGTTGCATTGTACACTGGTTCCCATTTTTCATTCCCTAGTGCCATCTTAAGTTTAGAATAATTAAATTTTCTTTTATATATAACTTTATCAATTTCAGTTACATCTATGTTCCCTACATCAGTTTCCATAGTAGGGCTCTGTTATCACAAATGTAGTTTTCTAAGGTGTTTACATTTACTTTCTCTTTTCCTACATTTGTGAGAACATGGTCAATACATGTCTTCGTATTTGCAATGACTCTTCTAGATTCTGAATTCATTTGTTTAAAGTTATAACACTGTAATACATCCATATAGCACAAATAGTTAACACTATTGTTTAATGAGTCTATGTTGATGTCTCCAACAAGCAACAAGTGTTTTTTATACACTGCTGTCCCCTCCAGCAAGTCCTCTAGGCAATGTAGAAACTCTTCTGTGTTACTTCCAGGTGACCTATACAGTGCTGCTATAATAAGGCTGTTGTTTCCGTACTTCAGGTTTACTGCTGCAACCTCAAATACCATTTCGGTACTCAGATAATCTATCCATTTAACTTTTTCACATTTTACATCATTTCTACTATAAATGCCTACCCCACCACTTTTGTGTGTCTTTCTGCAGTACAAGTTTATAAGTTTGTAATTTTTTAGCCTGTAACCATATGCTTCCTCTTCCTTGCATCCCAATTCACTCGCTAGGAAGAGGTGTGGCTTAGTTTCATTTAGGTAAACATTCAGCTGCTCTGTTTTATTAGTTACATACTGGACATTCTGATATGCAAGGCTTAATTTATTATGCTTTCCCCTAAAAAACATCAGTCTACTTTGTGACTGAGAATTCTGTTTAAATCATCTTTTTCTTTGATAATTTACTATATTTTGTCACACAAGAAATTTTTGCCTTCAAAATTTAGGTGCATACCATATCTGGTATGTAGGCTTCTTTTCAGTTTACCTGTATTTAATATTTTACATTTGCCAAAATGAGCACACATTTGTTTCATTTTAATGTTTGTTTTTTGAATCAACTTATTTATACACGAATTGTACATGAGACCATACCTGTGAGGCAGCATTGTAATAATAATGGTGTTTCATGATTTATTTGCTTCTAGGAAGTTTTCCAGGCTTGCTAGGCAATTTCGTTCTTCATTTCTTGCGATGTCATTGGCACCAGCTATACACACTACATATTCATTCTCTTCTTTCTTGTTTCCCTGCAGGTCGACATCAGTAACAGATTTTGTACTTGCACCTGGTTTCACTATTCCTATTGCTTGGATATCTTTGTAATTGTCCTGTGAAACACTCGCCAAATTTCTGCCGTGGCTGTCTGTTAATAAGAGAAATTTGTACCTTTTTCGACGGTTTGACGGTCGTATTTTTTAAGGTTTTTTTTGTTAGTTTTGCCACTGCATAGTTTATGAAATTCGTTTCCGCCACATTTCACACTTTCACATTTACCACTGTTGGTTTCTGGTAAGAGCTGAGGCACAGGTAGGGCAAATCTAACTGTTTTGTGTGGGTTTTCACTTTTTTTGCTGTGAAGATTACTTTTTGTAACGTTTTCCATAGACACACTCAAATTTACCTCATATTTCGATCGAGTCACTTGACTACAGTTTTCGGAATAAAGGATATTAAAATTGTTTTCACACTCGAAACTTGGTTTACTCACTGTAGGTGACATTTTTTTCGCCTTGTGCTTTACATTTGCCGTTTACTGTCTTCCATTCCATCGACTTATAGTTACTAACTTTTGGCAGTACACCCATGCTTTGTTTCGACCTAAGCTCCATATTTTCATGCCTTAGGCTGTCATTTTCTCTTCTTAATCCTAAGATTACTGATTGTAAACTTGAAATACGTTTACTATACATTTTAAGTTCATCTTAGCACTTCACACAAGCGATCTTTTTAACTACATCACTGTAATTTAGTTTAGCAGTAATATCATGTACATCTGTACTTGCTGCCAAATTTTTACAAAAAAAAAAAAAAAAAAAAAAAAAAAAAAAAAAAAAAAAAAAAAAAAAAAGTGAATCTAGTGTTTATTTTCTTCCATGTTCTTTTTTTCTGTTACCTGAGAATAATACTCCAAATATGTGTTGATGCATTCATTTGGCAAGCCCCTTACACCATACTATTCATGCTTTTAAAATTAACTCTGAGATTTTCGTTTGATTGTCCAGTGCATTTGAAAAATATTTTATTGGAAGCAGCTGTCACTGTTGAGCACTGTGGCCTGAAACCTTGTTCCACTCGCTGTCACAGTCAGAACTTCACGAGGTGGAAGAAGATTGAAAATAAAAAGACACCTCTTTAGGCTTAGCTTCCAACACACGGTAGTTTCTGAGAAAATGATGATCTAAGCTTTGGTGCTGGTTCATCGCTATCCTTACACTGGAAAAAATGATGATCAAAGCTGGTTCATTGGTATGCTTGCACCAGATAAAGTCAAACGTGTCAGTAGCATAGTGGTTAATAGCAAAATTTCAAATTTTTCTGTCTTGTGTTCGTATCCAGTCTTACACTTTTTTCCTTGGATATCACAAAGGTATATGACATCACATTAAATCCACCAACCACCAACAGTACCTGCATGTTGATAGCTGTCACCCCTTTCACATTCAAAAATCCCTCTCATACAGCCTAGCCACCCAGGCATGGTGTACCTGCAGTGGCAAAAACTCCCTTGCTCAGTACGCTGAGGGTCTCACCAAGGCCTTCATAGGCAGGCACTATCCCCCAGACCTAGTCTGCAAAAAGATCTCCTGTGCCATTTCTCCGCACATCCCTAGTCCTTCCACCAACCCCAAGAACCAGCCACAGACCAGCGTTCCCTTTGTCACACAGTACCACCCCGTACTGGAACAACTGAACCACATCCTTTGCCAGGGCTTTGATTACATATCATCATGCCCTGAAATGAGAGAGATCCTACCTAAGATATTTCCCACCCCTCCTAAAGTGGTGTTTTGTTACCCACCCAACCTCCACAACATACTAGTGCATCCCTATGCCACTCCCAATCCCAACCTCTTGCCACAAGGATCATATCCCTGTGGAAGACTCAGTTGCAAAACCTGCCCATTCCACCCATCCAGCACTTCCTGTTCCAGTCCTGTCACAGGTTTATCCTACCCTATCAGGTGCCCAGCCACCTGTGAAAGCAGTCATGTCATTTACCAACCCTGCTTCAATCGTTACACAGCTTTTTATATTGGTATGACTACCAACCAGCTGTCCATCAGGATGAACGGCCACTGCCAAACATAGCCAAGAGCAAAGTAGACCACACTATCCCTGCTATTCATTTCCCTTCACCAGCCCCTCCAGATTGCTGCTTGCACCCCAAGTGATAGTTGCATTCTGGCCCGAGATGCCGGAGCTGGCAGTCGTTTGTGAGTGAGTCTTGCTGGCTTTTGATTGTGAATGGTGTGTGTCCCGTCCTCACTAGTGAAGGCTGTGGCTTACGTAAGTGTCTTTTAATCAGCCGTCTGCAACTTGACGTGTCTTCTTAATGTTGTTGATATTCACACGTGAAGTTTCTCGAAGTCCACAGCAAATTTGGTTTTTGAGTCCAGAAACCCAACCAAAAGTAGGTTCCCAGTTTTTTCACCCTTCTTTCACCGTGCAAGATGTGTGCCATACACCATCCCACTATCACCTACTCAAGACCTGTCACAGGCGTGTCCTACCCCATTAAAGGCAGGGCTACATACGAAAGCAGTCATGTAATCTACAAACTAAGCTGCAACCACTTTGCTGCTTTCTACATGGGCATGACAACTAACAAGCTGTCTGTCTGTGTGAATGGCCACTGCCAAACTGTGGGCTAGATAGAGCTGGATCACCCTGTTGCTGAGCACACTGCCAAACATGACCTCCTTCAATGAGTGACTGCTTCATATCCTGCCCCCCCCCCCCCCCCCCCCCACACACACACACCATTTTGCCCCAGGACCTTCACTAGTCCCTGTGTCCCACTTACTTATCTCCTTCCCTACCCCCACTCAAATGTTACACACACACATTCTATCCTGTAAATGCATCTGCATAGTCCTTAACCAATCCCTCCAGCAAATTCTTTCAGTGCTGAACCTTGCAGCCCCACATCCTGTTCCCACCACATCCCTGCAGACCCCCACAGGCAGCACCAGATTTTCCACACCACTATACTTTTATTATAAAATCATCATCTACCTGACAGTATTAAAGCAATGTAATTCAAAATGAAATTACAACAACTTGTCCTTGTGATTGATATAATTTTTTAAAAAATTGCTTACTGTAGTGTGATGAGGGAGGAAATGATGGATGCAAGCCACCATAATCATCAATTGCCAGCTGAAAGTCTTATTAAAATATGGCAATTCCAGGGAGAAGGAGAAAGAATCAGAAGCTTTAAAAAGGCAAGAAGCAGAAGCAATAAGGAAGCAGGCAGAACTGGAAGAACTACGGCAGCAGAGAGAACGAACTCAAGAGAAACTTCGAAAGCAACAACTGCAGTGAGTTCAGGAATACCTCAATAAGTAAATCGAGAATGAGTGGGAGAGAAAGCGGAGTGGAGGAGAGAATATCTCTCTCTCTCTCTCTCTCTCTCTCTCTCTCTCTCTCTGTCTGTCTATCTGTTCATTATTCTGTGTGGTGTTGTCATCATTTATGAATTGTTAATAACTTATTTCAGCTGTGATGACACTATGTTTGCTGCTGTCATTTTGCCCACTTTGCTTTACTTTATTGTAGTATGTGTACAAAACAATATTCACATTATCATTCATTGCACAAGGGAGAAATAAAAATTACCAGTAATGTGCAGTAAATCATACATTGTACATTTTCCTTCTTATTTATACATATCCTAAGAATGGCGTGAAATTAACAAACCTGTAGAGTTGCATCAAGTCCTCCCTCTGTTAAAACAACTTAGCATTCATTTAATAAATAAAAATAAAAAGTAAAAATGCTGAGGAATGGTACAGTAAGACCCACTGCTCCATCTCCTGCACCAGCCTCTTCTCAGTCCATTCCAGTTTCCTGCCCCAATTCCAGACTTTTATGCCCTCATTATTGGTTATTTATTTCAGTTTGTTCAGTTCATCTATTCTGTCCTTTCATTACCACTTTGTATGTCGTCCTAATCTGGATCCTCCACCTTCCCATGTACTACCCCTTTTATTTATCTCATTGATCCTGCATGTGGTGCTCTAACCTGCCCCATCCTATCACATTCCTCCACCTGCCCATCCCCTCAAAGCCCCACATGAGCTCAGGACTGGTACTTTGCTCCACTCAAATTCCACCCCAAGGGAGCTTACAGTTGCTTTGTAAGTACATGATTGGTTAACGCAGGACTCTGATCTCTTGTGGTGCTAGTTCCTCTTTCCATACCATAAGTATAATTCACCAGCTATCCTCTCCTTGGGCTCATTACTCTTTTGTGGGTACGTGCATGGCAAGCATGGTGCCTTGAGCCATTGCAGTGCCTTCCTTTCCTGTACTGCAGTCCTATTGTCTGATTGCACCTCCTCTCTGACTTGGTGTGTAGGACGGCTTCTGTCTTGAGAATCTGGCTTTGCTCTTGGACACTGACTAGGGTTACTAATTCAAACTTTTTTCCATTTTTCCCAAAAAATTTGTTGACTAAGCTGTGTTCATTCTGTGGAATTGGGTTTGACACCCATCTTTTTCAAAAAGTTATGGTAATATGGGCTGTGCAGAGAAGTTCACCTATTGTGAAACACATTCCATCCACTGTTCAATTCTGTCTTATGCTCCTCTTGTCTGAGTCAGTCAAGACAGATTAGACCCCTGAAATGTAACATACTAGCCAGTCCATTGTAGGGGTCATCAGACACCTGTACAGTCGTAGGGCCTTAACAGTGTTTGGAATGCATTGTTGATGTCAGAGTTGCAAATTCCTCACATACGCAAAGGAGTATGTACCTGTTGATTTAGGGTCGTGGGGACTCGTAGTGATGGCTGCCGTGCTGGGCGTGTATTGCTGTGGTGGGGGTGACACCTGCGGGTAGAGCCCTTGTTTGCAACCATGTTGGATGATCTGCAATGAAGAGCATAAACCTTTCACACATATGGTCAGAAGGTCTCAGAATTCTCACCAGACTGAACGAACTGGTACAGTGAGGGAAGGGACAGTCAAAAGGCTTTCCTTTTACTGACAATGGCATGTGACCAAACTGGTGGCGAATCGTTTTGAGTACAGAACCACTGTTCTTACATATTGACAAAAAACGTGAGGAAGTAGCATCCATTAGCAGCCTGGAAGTGGTTGTACCCTCATTAAAACAGCAGTACCTACTCAGCCACAGGCACTGGCCTGCTGTGAGAAGCTCACTGATGTCGCCATCACCTTCACTGCCCCCTCTCCACAAGAACCTCTTGTGTGGTCCAGGGTGTTATTTCTCATTGAGATATCATGTTACAGACACATGGAGGACTGTATGAAAAATTTGGAAAAATGGAGTGTCTGTTTTGTTCACTGTATGCAACTGCTAGGGGGGGGGGGGGGGGGTGAATGAATCATAGAGTGGGTACTTCAGCTTTCAGTTTTGACTTTCAAAGAGGACATATTACCTGGAAAGGTTAAATATTGGTATCCTTCTGTAATATAAAGTGTTTCTTACCTCATGGGGTTTTAATGCTAGTGTTTTGGACAAATGTTGTCAACCCTGCATCAGCACCTCCGTATGTGGAAACTGCAGAGATAACACTCCCCATGTTCTTCGATCTATCCCATGTTAAAGAAAGGAAAAAAAAGATGCAGGAAACAAAAGCCTTAACCACCTTCTGTATTCTGAGACAAAGAAAAAAATGTAAACCTTCACATCCAGTTCAAATGCCCACAAACTGTACAAACACAGTAATTAAACTCTATCTATAATAAAGGTGAAGTGAACTGGTTTTCTCTCAATGGTAGGCCCAGGTGGCCCCTGAATTCTTCTGTATGTGAGGGGGACAAGACCCTTTCCCCTTTGTTCCTTCTAAACCCACTTCATGGACCTTGTTTCCCTACCCTTTGCTGGAAAAGGAGTCCAAACCATCCAGCATTGCCCAGCACAGGATAACCTTCACCTGGACTTTATTGGCAGACTGTCGCTGCCTCAGGGTACGACATTTTAGTGCTCCGTGGAGATGTGAACTGTGGGCTGCAGGACAACTCGTTCATTCTCCCTGTTTTTTTTTTTTATAGAAAACCAAATAACCCCCAACTACAGCTAAAACTTCACAAAGAGAACAAAAATAACAAAGAAATAGGACAAGGAAAAAACCAAAGGTGGAGGTGTACCTGACAGCATCAGTTGCACCGGAACCCTCTTCCCCTGTACCACTGAAACTGAAATTACCTATGTTGACATCATCCTTAGTCAGCATGTGGTGCAGGTAGACTGAAACATGACCCATCCTCTCACTGCCTCCCTGCCACCCCTGGGTACCTATACAACCACCATCCAGTGGACCTGTTATGTAATTTTCACCACCTTGCAGAACTCAATCACCTACTTACCTTTTATCCATCATAATGTATAGCCCTTCAGGTAACTAGGTTCCCTGAAACATACCCCTACACTATATAGCTGTTGTGCCCATTTCAAAAGTAGTGTTGGCCCTGAAAGGACATCAGCTGGTGTCTGGACACTGGTGCGTGTGGATATTTTTAGTGATAAAGTTTAATCAGTAAAAGGTGTGGCTGTTTACATAAATGCAACTATGGATTTTACTCTCTGTAATGCCTATCTCTCTCTAGACAGGAATCAGACACATCAGGATATAGTTGACTTGATCTGTTAGCTACCTCCACCTTTTCGCCTCCCATTCTATTTTGGTACTCGCAACCGATTGAGGAGCGGTGACAGGGTACTGCAATGGAACAGCAACAGGTAACCACAGACCTTGACTTATGCTTACTAAACAGAGGCACACCATCTCATTTTAATGTGGCACATGGAGTGTATACAGCCATTGATCCCGTGATGTGTAGCCCTAGTCTTGTCTCTTCAATCCAATCCAGCACACATGATAACTTCTGTGAGAGTTATCACTTCCAATTGTCATGACCCTCCCACACCATTACTCAACCAAGTGTCCTTGATGATGGGCCCTCAAGAAAGCAGCTTGACATGCTGCTTTCAATGCCGCCATACCATGCAGTAATACTCTACAAATGAATATGACTGCCCCATGAACCATGGACCTTGCCGTTGGTGGGGAGGCCTGCGTGCCTCAGTGATACAGATGGCCGTACTGTAGGTGCAACCACAACGGCGGGGTATCTGTTGAGAGGCCAGACAAATATGTGGTTCCTGAAGAGGGGCAGCAGCCTTTTCAGTAGTTTCAGGGGCAGCAGTCTGGATGATTGACTGATCTGGCCTTGTAACATTAACCAAAACGGCCTTGCTGTGCTGGTACTGCGAACGGCTGAAAGCAAGGGGAAACTACAGCCGTAATTTTTCCCGAGGACATGCAGCTTTACTGTATGCATGGAGAGCTGCATCAAACCAGTCTCAGGACTGAAGACCACAACAACAACAATGACTTGATACAGGATACAACTACTTCAGTACTAGACAGTAAAAACAAAGAATGATGATTACACTTCCTGTAGCAACATGTGATTTGGAGCATGAGTGAAACTTAATACAAAATGTATAACTACAGACTCATAAGTCTCAGGAATGTTCTGTGTACATTGCTTGAATGAGTGGTGAACTGATGGCTGTGTTGGATTCTTGAGACAAGGGATCTTTTGTGCAACAGCCAGTGTGGATTTAGAGATGGTTGATCCACAACTGATGACTTAATTTGACTGAAGTCTGCTACATAGACAACTTTTTCCCATCACCCATACCTCACTGCTGTCTTCTTTGACTTCAGGAAGGTCTATAGCACATCACAGTATACGAATGGGGCTTTAGATCCCCCACCCTTCTTCTTTCTCTCCAGTTGTTTTCGTCCAAGTTGAGGCATCCTATAGTACACTCCATATATTAGGAAATGGACTTCCATAGGGTTCTGTGCTCAATGTGACCGTTTCTCTGATAGCAATTAATGGGCTTGCAGTGGCTGTGGGGTGTATAGTCTCACTGGCCTGTTTGGTTTACTGCCACTGTATGTGACTGACTTTTGTGTTTCCTACTGTTCTTCAGTCATGAACGTTGCTGAACCCCAGATGTAAGGTGCCATAAGGAAAGCACTATCCTTAGCTCTCACACATGACTTCCAGTTTTTCACCACAAAGACACTTGTTTGTACTTCTGCCAATGTAGAACCATTCATTCAGATTCAGAACTTTCCTTTTGTTGTGATCTACTAAAGTCATATCATGTTTGGGACTTTTATGTGATGCTTGGTTGATGTGTCTACTGCATATGTACCAACTTAAAAAGAAGTACCCGTTAAAACTCAATACGCTCTACTACCACAATCGCATCTTATGATGCGTGAACTATTCCATCCACTTGCATCTGTGCAGAGTACTAGTCCTATCCTGACTGGTTTACAGGTGTCTTGCTTGTAGATCAGTGTAGTCACTTCGACATTACAACTTCTGGACCTGGTTCAGCAGTGCGGGATCCAGCTGGCAGCTGGCACCTTTCAGACTAGACTTTTGGGCAGCCTCCTGGTCGAGGCTAGGATTTCTCCTCCATGGATGAGACATCACCAATTACTACTGAAGTATGCAGAATATGCTCACAGCTGTGCTGAACACTCAGCTCACCATATCCTTTTCCGTAACACACAGATTTGCTTCCCTTAGGGGTGATCCAGGTCTGGTGTTCCAGCAGTACTTTGTCTGGAGTATCTTTGTTATGACCTTCACCTCTCACCATTGTACCCTCTCATCAGGATATCTCTGCAAATGCTCTCTGGTGCATACCTTGTCCAAAAATCTGACTGGACCTTTCTACTTTACCAAAGGATATGATGGACAACTCAGTGGTTGAGTCTCTCAGTTCTTGGTGAATTTCTTGACTCAACAGTCATCTGTAATGACAGCTCAAATGTCGACACACGTTTTTGGGATCATGAACAACATTCAATACCATCTGAGTGAATTGTTTTACAGCATAATTAGTGGCCACTTTCCAATCCCTTCCTTATATTTGCATTTGCAAACACAAAAGTGTCATCATTTAAGCAGCCTGCAGACAATAGGCCAATGCTATCCTAGAAACTCATATGTTTTGACCATTCACAATCTTATTTCTTGCCTCGGCAATACTGGGACCTTGACTGTATTCCTGTGTGTCCCAAGTAATCTAGCGATTCTTGAAACAATCTTGTTGGCTAGTTAGCAAAGAAAGCTACTGAGATGAAATCCTGGAAATGAGAATACTGGGATCCAGCTTGCAATTGACTATGTCTTCAACTTTTGGTGGCTTGGAATAAAGAATGGCTCATTATGGCCACTACGAACAAGCTCTATACCATTAAGGAGTCCACAAGTACAAGACCTCCTTCTCCTCCTCACCCTTCTCTAAGGAAATGTACTGTCATTTGCTGGCCGTGTATCGTCTGTACCTGACCAACTCGTGGCCACATGTTCAGGTGAGAGTATTCACCCCATTGTTGTAACAGGAAAAAGAAAGAAAAGGAAAGTCTGTCATTGGGTTATATCCTGTTAAGAGAGGCCCAACTTCACTGCTTCTCAATGAACATTGCAACTTGACAACTCTTTATCTCTACTGTTAAGTCCACATCATAGTTTTACATTTTATTCAAGAGAGTGGTTTGTGTACACTCATTGAAAGCTTATCTCTATGATCCCATTTCCTTTTTTCCATTCTATGATGTGAACATTCAGCCAGTATTCTACAGTGAAGTGGGGTCTGCTGAACGGTTGTAGAAGTTAACCTCCCGCTGCAGAATAGACCTGTGGAGTAAAGCGGGAGGGGGGGGGGGGGGGGTTTGCTAGGGTCGCTCTCTGGCTGCCTCATTGCAGCTTCTTGCCTTTTGCTGTTTTCCTTCCTTGCCTCTACTATTCACCCAGCTCTCTGCCTTAGATGATGCCACAAAGATCAAACTAGCAGGTCATCCTTTCTCTCTCTCTCTCTCTCTCTCTCTCTCTCTCTCTCTGTGTGTGTGTGTGTGTGTGTGTGTGTGTGTGTGTGTGTGTGTGTGTGTGTTTCTTATAATTTTTCATGTTGATCCTGTTGTTCATAAGTCATTTATTTATGGTTTATTTAGCCAGGGGTTCCCAGATATTGTACTGTGCACCACTTGGCATTTTTTAGAAGTTTTGGTGTACCACTATGGCTTGTTCACTTTTTAATGAACTGTGAGCTGGTGGGGATTGGGGGGGAGAGGGGGGGTGGGGGGTGGGGGGTGGAAGGTTGAGCGATGTCTGCCTCTGGAGTGAGGAACAGAATGTGGTGAATAATTTTGACCATTTTGCCCAGTGTTGACAATACACATATGGTTTTTGCATCGTGCTGCCAGCTACTGTGTATGGTGGAAATGTGACACACAGGTAATAAGGTTTTGTGGAAGGACTATTTTACAGAGTCATTCACATTCACATGCGGTACTTACTTGTCACAAATAATATGAAATTAAACTAAACTGGTTCTGATACAAATATCCAGTGTTAAGAGAGGAATGACATTTAAATATTTATCGAACTTTTGGATCACAAATAATGTAAACCAGTTGTGCAAGAGAGTAATAAACTGAACATGGACTAAAATAAATCAGTGGCCAAAAAGCACAAATATTTAGAATCATATCAAACTTTGGTGGTAAATCAGACTTCAAAATCGGTATGTAGTCATTCTGCAAATTTAGATTATGATGAAAGAACACTACGTGTATCAGTTGGAAGCAAGTTGCTGTTTATCTTTATCACAGTTTCAGAGTCTGGCTAGATTGAGTTCAAATTGGCTCGCAAGTCTTCTTCAGCACTAAGTCTGTTTCTATATTTATTTTTAATGTACAGAAGCTCAGGAAGCCCATTTTTCATCCATGTAAGCAGTAACAAACAGTGCCAAAAATCAGATTACTTGTTTGGAAAGAGAACGGTGTTGTGGTTTTGTTCCCACCCAAAAAGAAAACAGTTTTGTTTTTGAAAACATCTTCCATTCAAATGTCATTACTCATGTCAACGAAAGTTTATTTCATGATTACTTCTTTTGTTACCTTTCGTTAAAATTGATTTCTTACCTAGTCATATTTTGTTTAATCTTTGGGAAAGTACTTTCCAAAACTTTTCTGAATGATCTCTAGTTGTGTAACAGTGTCTTGAAATAAATCTTTCATTGTCTTCCAAAAATGATGTAAGAGTAGGGAATGTGAAAAAGTTATTATTCAGTACTTGTGAACTAAAGACAATATTTTGTTATCTGCTTAGAGAGCTGTTGGGCCTTGTCCTTGTAGCCCCATATTCAAAATGTGAAACCTGTCAAGGATATCAGCTAAATAGGGCAATCTTGATAACGACTGATCATCAGCAAAACAGTTCTTCATGTCACTGTTTTTGCAACTGAGAATCATAGAAGCCACGAACCTCTGTTCCGATATCCGGCTTAAAATCTTGCCAAGAGAGAGCCATCTTCCGTCAGTATGAAAAAGTGAACTTTTTAATTTATTTCCCACATCTTCACAGAATAGCGTGAACAGCCACGAGTCTAGAGTCATTGCTTTAATTAAGTTTATAACCTTTCCAGCATCTGTCAAAACCATATGAAGTGTTTGTGGCATTTCCTTAGAAGCCAATGCTTCTCGGTGTATCGTATAGAGTGTGCTTCGACAATTGGGTGCAACTATTTTCACTTTTGCTGCCAGCTCTTTCAGTGACTGTGCATTGCCTTGGCTCTGTCTGTACAAATATCAACACTTTTTGCCAAGGAATACCTACTTTTTACAGATGAAAGTCAGTCATATTGAATATGTTGTGTACTGGAATATTTGATTCAAATGGTTTGCAAAATAAAAACTCTTCTCTTAATTCTTCATGATAGCCAAAATGTACAAAAGTGAGGATCTAAGCCTTGTTTGTGCCATCTGTAATCTCGGGTACTTGAAGAGTGATATAAGTGCACTCTTACATTCGTAATAACAATGTTTCTTTGGTACTGGAAGACGTGTTTGGCAGTAAGAGAGGTTTGCCAATTGTGTGAGGTTTTCCTTCCTTTGCAATTCTAAAACTAGCCACGTATGAGGGTTTTATCAAGTTCATATCAGTGTTAACAAAATTTGCCATTCATACAGATTCATTTTTACAAAGCATAAATTTCCTTTAAAAAATCTATAGGTTTACCAATCGTGCTTTGATTTGAAAGCATTTCTAAGCTTGCAATGCATTGATGAAGTGGATTATCACTGGTTTCTGTGCCAACCTTTACTGCAAATTGCAAATTGTGAGTAACTTTTTACGTAAATGACTTTCCACAGAGCATCAAGCATGGACAAACAATATTGTTTGCAGATAACTTAAATGTTCTAATCAGTGACAAATCACCAGATGCACTGAAAGAAAAAGCCGAACAAACACTGAACATTGTACGTGTGTGGGCATCCAATAATAAACTAACACTAAATTAAAAAAAAAAAAAAAAAAAAGAAATGCTGTTAACTTCTGTGTCTCCAAAAAACCACACTATAACAACTTTAAGTTAAACGATGAAACTATAGGATGTGTAGATTACACAAAATTTCTTGGTATGCATGTTGACAGTCAGAGTGGGAAGAACATATTAAAATACTTACTCTGCAGTCAGAATTCTAAGAACATAGCATATTGTAGCGATTCTGTTAGTGTGATACTACATGTGTCAGATCTGTATATTTTTCTTATATCCACTCTCTTATTACCTATGGAATAATATTTTGGGGATTTAATGGTAAAAATATTCAAATAGTTTTCAAATTACAGAAAAGAGCAATTCGTATAATAACCAGGAGTGGCAGTGGGGCTCACTGCCTTGAACATTTCCAAAAGCTGGAAATCCTAACTGTCCCCTGTGAATACATTTTTCAAAGTATTATGTATGTAAAAAAAAAAAAAAAATAATAATAATATTGACTGCTATGTTAAAAATTCTGTAGTACACAGCTATGAAACTAAAAACCAATACAATCTGCATCTAGAGAGGGAAAAATAAAGTTAAAACTTAGCAGAGCTTGTTGTACAATGATGTTAAATTATATAATAAATTACCCCAAAATATAAAAGATATTGACACAATTGGACAGTTCAAAACAAAACTAAAAAATTTTTATTAAATAAAAGTTATTATGCAGTAACAGACTATCTGAATTAAAACATGAAGCATAATTAAAGTAGCCTGCATTGTAATACTTGAGGAAATAATTATAATATGAAATCCAGAATTGTACAGTACTATAAGAAAATTACATAAGGATATAAAACTAATGCAAGATACTTTAAAAATGTGTGTAAATATTAATTTTATGTGTATAAATTGTAGGTATATTGTATTGTATATGATTTTGCTGACGAAATCCACACAATGTAAATTGTTACATGGATTAATAAAGAAATCAGTCAATTAATCCTTGCGATTAGGTGTTGGTTTAAGTTTTTTAACTGCATACTTGGAGGTAGGAGGAGCTTGCTTCGTTAAATAACACTTCATGGTTAACTTAAAACACAATGACGTGTGTCACACAATCACAGTTACAGTGGTCAAGAATCAGTTTATTGTAACACTCCAGTTCCAGACACAAACTTTCTTCACATCACAATGTCATTTAACGTAACGTCCAGCAATGTGACACTAACAACAATTAACCGTTCACTGTGTAATGCCTACTGCAGCACGACACATTAGTGCACTGTGTAAGTTGGCAGTAGTCGCAAAACGGCATGAAAACTTTTGTATAACCACTAACAAGGCCCAATCAGAGTATCGTAAATGTCAAAACAAGCTGAAACACTCCTGGTCAAGGCAGCAATGATTAATGAAGGAAGTGGTGGTAAGCATACAGTCTGATCTTCGTGTGTCCTTCATACACTCTGAAACAAACATTATGTGTTAAATCCATTTTCTTTAATATTATCTAGATTCTAGTTTTATCAATCAGTTTTCTCATTGTCGTTTTTCTTTAAAAATAAAGTAACATAATAGTATAATTTTACTTACATAAGAAGCAGTCAAATGAAAATGGACATGTGGAAAAGAAGTGAGTAAACTTTATTATTTCAGAAGTAATCGCCATAATTCTTAATACATTTGCCCTATGGGTCAATCCATACCAAGTGGTCCAAGGAAAAAATAATTGGTTGCTTGACCATCTCAGAAAAATTTTATATTTGCTGGGTGAATTCCCCAATATTTGGTAGTCACAAAAATATTTTTTAAAAAAATTATTGTTTATTATTTTGAAATGGCAGCCATATTTGTTCCAGGCCGCATGCGTTTTTTTGGTATTTGCAAGCATCTACATTTTTTACAGTTACTCAGTAGTGAATTGCCCTAAGCCTTTCAGATAAAATGCATTCAGTTCAACACACTCTGGGCTACAAATTAACATCATTATCACTTAGCTGAATGTATTCTTTAATATATTTTACTAGTTCAAAGTTATCAGCCACAAATTAAAAAAAAATACCTCAATTTTTGAACAATAGTTTTCCAAAGAAAGATTAAATTCTCAGCTTTAATATTTTTTCTGCTATTACACTGTATAGTATAGTTACTTTTTACAGAATGTCAATGGTCAGCAGCTTACACTGTAAAAAATACACTATGTTAAAAAATGGATTTTTTTTTAAAATTTTCCGTTTTGTCGTCAGCAATATCTTTGTTGGGGACCAGATAAAAATCTTGAAATTTCACAGTTAATAGACCTGTATGAAATCAAACTTCATTATTAATTTCAAGGTTTGCTTTTTGTCTTTCAAAAATTTTCTTTTAGCTTTTGCAGTAAAATGATGCATTTTCAGATTTTAAAGGTTAGCCACCAACACTCCAAAAAACTCTTCTCGTGATTTTATGACTGTCACCATTTCAGTTCTGTCTTGTGTCATCCATTGTTACACACACACACACACACATTATGGGTGCCAGATGCCCCTGCAACAATACACCATCTTGGTGTCAACTCGCAAAACTTTGATCTTCCAACTTTAATGTCAGGATTTACTTTTTTAAATTCAGTGAACAGTTCATTTAAATTGCAGAACATTAACCTTTTTTGCCAGACATCAAATGGCTGTTATTGTCATCATCATAATACTTAATAACTTTATTGATTGTGTTTTCGTCTACCAAATTATATGCACTTTTCTTTTGTAATGCTGGTAAAATTCCCTGTTCTTTTACTAATTGCCTTGTCAATTTAACAAGACATTCTGACACATTAAATTCATCACTAACTTTTGCTCGACTCTAAGAATTCAGCAGTAAACTGATAATCTTTATTTTATCCTCTTTGTTTGAAGTACCGCATTTAGTTTTTAGTTTTTCTATCAAATCATCATATTCGGTTGGTGAAGTTTTAGTACTTCCATCTGTTTTAGTACAAATTGTATTTTGAAATGAAACTTCCAAATTCTTTTTGGCTGTAGCTGCCACTTTCTCAGTTTTTGTATTCAAGGCACTTGGTCTTTTATCTTGACTTAGTTTTCTAATTTTACTAGCAGGCGGTATACCCGGGATACAAGCTGTATCTACTTTTTTAATGGTTGCTGATAAGTCACAAAATTCTGTATCTGAGGTTTCACTATCCTTTCTCTTTTGAATTACAAATATCTTGGAATAACATGTTGGACACAATGATTTTCCTGGTATGAGATTGACAAAAGAGCTTTTATTTTTAGAATAATGATCAAATGTTATTTCTTGCAGACCTTTTGTTATAGGTTTCTTATGTTTCTCAAAAGAGTTCATGCAAAACTGACCAAAAAGGTGATAAAAATTTCTTAAGTATTTCATTTCATGGTACTTGCACGTTGATTTGACCTCTGGGCCGACTCGTAAGTAAAACAACACTTTTTCTTCTTCACTGTAATCTTCGATTAAAGTAATGTCTTTAGGATACACTACATACACACTTTTGACATGCTTCATTAATAATAACACCAACAGAACACTGACACTCCATTTTTCAACTGCACACTTCAAGAACTTCTAGCTAATTTAGTGTGAGTATACAATTGTTGGTGTAAGGGGGAAGACAACAGTCAGACTTGTATAGGCTTGCAGATGCAATTGTTAGCCTGCTGAAACAATTACCACAGCATTATTTTGGCAAATAATCATTAGCTAGTGTAATGTGGTGTGTTACATTATGCAATTGGTATACTTTATTTGATTAGCCTACCAGATATTGCAGATGTTAAAAAAAGTATTTTCGACTCATGTTTGTAATCCTTTTTCAATAACTTCCAATTGAATCTCAAAGCTGAAATTTATACTGAAGTTTGATATCATAAAGGTCTATTAACTGTGAAATTTTAAGATTTTTATCTGGTCCCCCAACAAAGATATTGCAGGCCACAAAATGGAAAAATAAAAATAAAATCAATTTTTTAAAATAGCGTATTTTTTAGGTGTAAACTGCTGACCATTGATATTCTATAAAAAGTAACTATACTATACAGTGTAATAGCAGAAAAAATATTAAAGCTGAGAATTTAATCTTTCTTTGGGAAACTACTGTTCAAAAATTGAGGTTTTTTTTTTTTTTTGTTTTTTTTTTTAAATTTGTGGCTGATAATTTTGAACTGTCAAAAATATGTTAAAGAATACGTTCAGCTAAGTGATAATGATGTTAATTTGTAGCCCAGAGTGTGTTGAACTGAATGCATTTTATCTGAAAGGCTTAGGACAATCCACTACTGAATAACTGTAAAAAAATGTAGATGCTTGCAAATACGAAAAAAATGCATGCGGCCTAGAACAAATATGGCCGTCATTTCAAAATAATAAACAATAATTTTTAAAAAAAAATATTTTTGTGACTACTAAACATTGGGGGAAACAAATACTAACAAAGAGATAGAGGGGCTGGCCAGTACTTACCTCAGCTCAGTACAGCCAATAGATACACAAAAAACAGAACCAAAAATTTACGTTCCTAGCTTTCGGAACAAATGTTCCTTCATCGCGGAGGAGAGAGGGGAAAGAAAGGGAAGAAGGGAAAGGAGATTCAGTTACTCACAACCCAGGTTATGAAGCAACAGGGAAAGGAAAATAGGGAGGGTAGCAAGGATGGAGGCATGGTTGTCAGAGGAAGCCAAAGATATTCTACTGTAAGTACTGTGCCAGCTTCAAACCAAAGAGGATGCATACAGAAGTAAAGAGGTATATAGTATAAAGATAAACACAACTATGTAGGATGAAAAGATGCATGAATGGCTAAAGAGGAAAGGGAAAGAGGAGAAGACTGAGGAGTAAATGGGAGTGAGGTGGTTTAACGTAGGTTCAGTCCAGGGGGATGGCGGGATGAAAGGATGTGTTGGAGTGCAAGTTCCCATCTCCGCAGTTCAGAGGGACTGGTGTTGGGTGGGAGAAGCCAAATGGCACATACAGTGTAGCAGGTTCCTAGGTCCCTAGAATTATGCTGGAGGGCATGCTCCGCTGCTGGGTATTGGACATCTCAAAAAATACGAATAATTTAACAGACGAACTGTCCGCCTAGGAGATGTCCAAAAAATATGAATAATTTAAATGACGAACTGTCTGCCTAGGAGATGTTTCTGTTTTTTGTGTATCTATCGGCTGTACTGAGCTGAGGTAAGTACTGGCCAGCCCCTCTATCTCTTTGTTAGTATTTGTTTCACA
Source organism: Schistocerca piceifrons (assembly GCF_021461385.2). Taxonomy (NCBI): domain Eukaryota; kingdom Metazoa; phylum Arthropoda; class Insecta; order Orthoptera; family Acrididae; genus Schistocerca; species Schistocerca piceifrons. The sequence continues at coordinate 19,736,737 of NC_060145.1, forward strand.
TCTTTATATGAGATTTTCCATTAAACATTGGGGGAATTCACCCAGCAAATACAAAATTTTTCTTAGATGGTCAAGCAACCACTTGGTATGGATTGACCCCTATTGTCAGACAAGATGTTGAATGCCTTCATGGAAAAATGTTTGTGGTTGCCCCTGGAACCATGATTGTATCCATATGTGTAACTCTTCATTTGAAGCAAATGGACAGCCATGAATGTTTTATCTTCAGAGCTCCAAAAATATGGAAATCGCATGAGGAGGAATCAGGATTGCATGAAAGTCATTTCAGGTCTTCTCAGCGAAACTTGGGCAGTGTAACCAAAACCACCCTGACAACATGTGGGTGGGCATTTTGGTGACAGGTTGTTTTGACTACCCTTAAAGGGTTTCTGTGGGAAGCCCTTACACCTCCTTCATACAGTCCCGATCTCTCCCCATGCAATTTTCATGTTTTGGAGCCCTGAAGAAAGACATTTGTGGTGGTTCATTTGCTTTGGACAAAGAGGTGCACACTTGGGTACAATCATGGAAGCATAGGCAACTGCAAACATTTTTCCATGAAGGCAATTCACCATCTTGTTTCACAGTATTAATAGTAAGGGTGATTACTTTTGAAATAATAAACAGTTTACTTACTTTTTTTTTTCATCTTTCTCATTTTCATTAGATTTCCTCTTATATCAGTATATGTTTTGTTTACTTGTATGTGTACCACCTAAAATGTCCTCGTGTACCACAGTCTATGAAACCCTGATTTAAGCTGACCAGATTAGGACCTTAACATCCTGTCTTCCGTCGGACCAGCAATAACATGCATCAACACATACATTAATAATAATAATTGGCATTAACAGTATTGTAACGTATAAGAAAGTGCAAGTAGATGAATGACGAACAGTAACTTCATTTAACGAAGGTTGATTCAGCACTTGCGCATGCAAGAGAGCGGAGCGAACTGCCTCCGGTCAGAACACATACAGTGTATATACAGCTACAGGACATTCCAGTACAATGATTCTTGACATTTGTGGATACTTTTAGAATGAACTCGAACCGAATATAGAAATTAAAATTGTACAGTCCAAGTGAGTTATGAACTTGTGACCCTCCATGCAACAGTGTAGTATCATCACCACTACACCTCAGTTCTACTCAGCTTCTTCTGCAACAGTATTATTATTATGGCATTAAGAGTAAGAATAATACTGATTACTTCAGCACATTTGAAGCCGTGTTTAGTATTATCATAAACAGAAGGAATAGTGAAAGAGAAGAAGACTGAAAATTACATTGACAATAGCTGTTACAAGGTAAAGTCTTTCAGTAGAGGAATGTTTTACAAGGGAAGGGAAGAGAAGAGTGGAAGGCAGGGGACCTTGACAAGAATGAGTTGTGGACAAGTATGTGGGAGAGATGATATGACAGAAGGTGGTCTATTAGAGTCTTTTGAAGTGTGAAAGGAATTTAATTTTTCTGATATTTTGTGACATATCGTTCCTAAGATGGGTTCCTGATACAAAAAATAATTTTGGGAAGATGGCTGTATTACGTAGTGGTATAGAGTGCATTTTACTTCGTTAAGAATTTTTATCATCATTGTAAATTTCACTCCACAGTATTTCAACTGGACACTTGGCAGTCATCTTTCAGGTGAACCATCGTGGACTGACAGAGGCATTCTCTGCTGTACCTTTTATAGCACCCTGATAATATTTCTGTGCATGTGTCAGAGTCACGGTGACAGGACAACCACACAGTGCCCTCGTCGGTGGAACTGCAAGGATCAGCTGTCTTCAGCGTTGCCACTTGCCACAGTCAGCGGAGTATTCTGATGTTTTCGTCTGGAGCAAATCTTGGAGATGACAGGATTCCACGCATTATCCAGCTGATAGCCATTGTCACAGTTCATTAGATTTTCCGTGATACATATTTCAATGGATTTTTTTATAATGGAGTTCCAAAAAGCCATTCCTGCAGCCAAAATTAATGTTTTGTCATACTCCCTTTGTTGGAAATAATTCCTTCAAAATAGCAAGAATCCTTAGTAATTTTCAGGTGAAAGTGATTTTCCACCCACCATCTAAGATTTCGGACCTGCTGGGATCAGTGAAGGATAACTTGTTATTGGAGAAGGCGGAAATTTACAAAATACTTTGCCATTGTGGTACGGCCTATATAGGACAAAAAACACACACAATGGAAGAATGTTGCACAGAACATTAACGCTGCACTCATCTTGTGCAACACAGGAAGTCAGCAGTTGTGGAACATTGTCTATTGACATTCAATGAAGTACGACAAAACATTAATTTTGGCCACAGCAACATCTTTTTGGGACTCCATTATAAAAGAATCTGTTGAAATATGCATCGTGGAAAATCTAGTGAACCATGGAAATGGCTACCCACTGGATAATGCATGGAATTCTGACATTTCCAAGATTTGCTTCGGACAAAGACGCCAGAAAACTTCGCCGACTGCAGCGATTGGCAATGCCGGAGATAGCTGATCCTTGCAGTTCCACCAGCGACAGCACTGCCGCCAGGTGGTGTGTAGTCCTTGTGTCACCATGACTGTGATGCATGCGTGGCAATACCATCAGTGCGCCAGATAAGGTGGAGCGGAGAATGTTCTCATCAATCTACAATGGCTCAGCTGAAGATGACTGGCAGGTGACCACTTGAAATATCATGGAGTGAAGTTTGTGATGACCGGTTGCAGTCTTGAAATCTCTTCAAATGAGATGGAATGCAGTGATTGAGAAGACAGTAAGGAAACACAGGTTACGATAGTCTCTGAGCTTATCGGTGTGTAGTCATGATAGTTGTTTGCAGGCAGGAGTGAAATGGATACAGCCACAACCCCTCCAAAATTCCTGTCCATTCCTTTTTCTTTATAGCTTCTTAAGTAAGAACAAGTATTGATTGTTAAGAGTTTGTGATTTTATTTGTTTATTGATTTACGATCAATTTTAACTGTACATACAGATGACCTTCCTTTCATGGTATAAATTTTATTGTTTTTGCAGTGTATTTCACCGACAGCAGTATCAGCTTCAGTTACGTAAAAGAGCTCGTGAAGTATTAGAACAAGTAGAGGAAGATCTTAAAATGTTGGAAAGGATCATTGCACTAGAACAAGAAGAGGCAGAGGAAGAAAAGATCCAAAGAGCAGCATTAAAATTACAGATGCTGAGAACACAACATCAGTTAAAAATGCAACGGGAAGAAGAGAAGAAAAGAATTGCAGACATGGAGTTAATGTTTGAGTAAGTCTCAGTGTGTAAAAAACTATTACTAACTAATTGTACTCGTAGCTGTTTTGTATTAAAATGTAATTCTAAGTCTTTCACATGGAACTGCATATGGTAGTCTGCACTACACTACATGACACTTGTCAGTGACAGTTTGAAGCATGGTAATTGTCCTTCATGTATGACCTGTCTTAATACAAAATTAGTTTTATAATAGGTATTTTAGTAATTGGAGGAATTCAGATTACAATTTTCTGTTAAGTTTTTTAACATTCATGTGCAGTTAGAAAAACCTGATGTTTCTATTCTCCCTACATTGAGCTGTAATAATAGTGTGTGAAATGACACAAAAATTCAGACTCATAGGGTGAGAATTTTTCATTGGAGATAGGTTTTGCAATTTGGGAGAGGTTAGTAGGAATGGTTGATCAGTCCAAGAATATGAAAAACGTCCTGGGAAGTTTTGTGGATAAGGAAAATAAATGAAAACAAAATTAGTACTGACTTATCGTACCTTGAATGATTGGTGCTCAACAACTCTTGGATATTTGTTAAAAGACATCAAAGACATTGCTTAAACCAGTTTTTGGGTTTATAATCCATCATCAGTGGCATCCTGATGCAAGGGAACAAACAACTGTATGTGCATCAGTTTCTGCAAAATGATAACTGTACATGTGTAGCAGTAATCTAAGTGTACTTACATTATGCATGTCACAGACTTATATAAACGTCATCTTAGAAATAATGAAAGGACTCCTTGACCTGTCAGTTCCACATTTACTCTATATGACAGTTTGTCAAACATTATGAAGAATTGTCACTGGCCAATATTTAACAGCAGTAACATATATGACAAACTGTGTACTGTGTTGCAGGACATATTTCAGATCCTGTTGTATTAACTGACAAGCATGTCATTTCATTGCTAACATTGCTATAGAAGTGCACATGTAAGTAGACATATTACTGCTATATATGTACAGTTATCATTTTGTAGAAATTGATGCACATATAGTTTTGTTCCTCTGTATCAGATGCTACTGATGGTGTGTTATAAACCTGAAAACCGGTTTTGGCAAATAAGACATTTTTGGAGCAGCTCATGGTGTATAGAAGATATATTTTAATAAAATGAGTACTGACTTATCATCGTAAAATCCTTTACTGCATGCATTCACTACGTTGTTCCAATCACGATTTGAAAGCCTCTGTAGAATTTGTTTACACATGTAAGATAACAGAAAAAGAAGAGTGAAGAGCTGCATTAGGAAACACTGAAGAGTGCTTAGATAATGTGTTTTGTTAAGAGGAAAGCAGTTCAAATGATGAAATTATGAAATACGTGGGAAGTCAGGCTTTCTCAGTGAATTTCATTGATTCATTCTTCTCAGGTTATCAGACAGGTCATATTGTTGTATGGTTGCAACATTGATAACTTGAGAAGACTTCTTGAATTCTCTAATAATGTCAAAGAAATTTGGGGTGGCTAATACATACAGTCAAGGAGGCACATTTCTCAGTATTGACAAAATAAAAACAGATAACTGTGTTTCTTGGCTTTTGAACCCACGTTTTTTTTTCTCAAGGAGCAGAGCATTTAGTTAATGGATCTTTTACAGGAGAGGGTGAAGGGATGGGTCGCAGATCATTTACAACTGAGGCTGAGAGGGACCCTCCTTTTATGAGGAGGTAAAACAGCAAAGATAGATGGAAAGCTGTTGGAGAGAGTAGGAGATAGTGCGTTAGTAATCACTGTACTGGCTTTGGTTCAGAAATAGTTGAAGAGTGTATAAAGTGAGATGTAAAGCATGATTAGAAACACAAAATAAAATGCAAATTGAAGGAACAATGACGGAACGCCGGCACGAAGATCAAGAACGATACAGCAGAGGGGGCTGTGAGATGACGTCAGCCAGTTGCATGCTGATGGGACGTCACCACCACAGGAGCAGCGTCTACACAAAGAGAATAGAATAGAAGTGGCGCGCTGCCTAGCCGTGGCCGGACAGAAGAAGATGGGCACTAGTAGACCCGGACAGTAAAAGACACGCACTAGAAGAGTCGCAGTGATGTTAAAGATAGCAGTGACTTATGAACTTGTGTGATTATCTTACATGAAAATTGTATATGTTGAAGGACATTGATTATTTGCAAGTCATCAATTGCTTGCGGCAACTCATTGTAAATACAAAGTTTGCCGCCGCTCGTACCTCACCTGTCATTCAACGACATCTTCGCCTCTGTACTTCTGCCTCGACTGACATCTCTGCCCAAACTCTTTGCCTTTACATATGTCTGCTTGTGTCTGTATATGTGGAGATGGATATGTGTGTCCGCTCCTGGGATTGGAATGACTCCTTACCCTCTCCCTTAAAACCCACACCTTTTCGTCTTTCCCTCTCCTTTCCTCTTTCCTCATGAAGCAACCCTTGGTTGCGAAAGCTTGAATTTTGTGTGTATGTTTGTGTTTGTTTGTGTGTCTATCAACCTGCCAGCACTTTTGTTTGGTAAGTCACATCATCTTTGTTTTTAGATATATTTTTCCCACGTGGAATGTGTCCCTCTATTATATTCATATCATTAATTTTGAACCCAACAATTACATTTGTTATTGTCACTGTTACATTTCGAAATCTTTCCTGTCATCTTATTTTCTCTTTCTGTTTTTGCAAGTAGTTTCACTTTGTATTCACCTTCTCCTCTTTACCAAATCTACCATACAATTTTATCCCACCTATATATACTCAATAATACGTAACCCACTTCCAAACCATAACCAAAAAAATTTTTTCCCCTTTCAGCACTACCGCTGCTATAAAATCCACCGTTTCCAGTTCACAAACAGTTCCTTTCAGCTATTAAACAGCCATTTCGGCTAGTTCTAATAACTTTCGCTTTTTTTTCCATTTTGTTTTTCCCACATCACTGATCTTTTTTAGCCGCTTTCCACAGGTTTTAACGTCATTATTTCTTCGTCAGACAATTGTTAGCCTCATTTTCACAATCTGCCACCACAAAACCACTCCTTTTAATACATTTATACGCAGTTTTTTCGAAATTTTCCTGAATTGCTCCACCCTTTAACGTGTTTTGGCGGCAACACAACCACCTAACCTTTGTGCACATCGTTGTCTACCAACCCAAGTTCACCACAGGATCAACATAGCCCAGCTTTAACCAACACTTTTTGCCTTTTTTCACACCAGATCTCCAGTTTCTTTCTAGTTCACCTTTATCTCTCCCCATATATTTTCATTTTCATTTTCATTTCAGCCTCATGTTACACTTTCCACCTTCTAATACCATGTCACCCTCACAACACCCCCACAATGACCCCATTAAGTTTTATTTACATTCCCTCTGCAAACAAGCCTTCGCCCTAGCCAGGTTACGCTTCCATATTTTATTTTCTCAGGCTTGTCTGACATTTGGCATTACCCTGAAAGGCCTTACACTTAAAGTTCCCATCTCTGGCTGCAACCCTTCTTTCCATTAGTCCCTATACCAATTCCAAACTGAACAATCCATTGCCCTCACCCATCTAATTCTTCACCTACACATCAATTCAGCCAATGAACACACCCGTCAACTCCTATCCTTAATAAAAGTCCTCAGTCTTTCCTCTCCCACATCCACACCAGCTGTTCAGAGCATCCTCCTACAGGCCAACCGCAAATTAGATCAGCATGCCACCCTCCACTCAAAAAACTATCCAATCTCCTGGTTTCCCACCTCCAGAAAGGCAACTCACTCACCCTTCACAACCTTTCCAGCAAACCTCAACCTCCTCTCATAGCACACAAACCCAGTCTCTCCCATCTACTCAATTTCCCACTTCCAGCTCCACTCCCTCCAAAACCTCAAAATTCCAATCAACACAATCTGGAACCACAACACCCTAATTCAGTAGTTAACCTTTCCTCCAAACCTCTCTCCCAACCCGAAACCTCTGTCCCATCCAAAGGCCTCACCTTCAGCCCCACTCCCAGATTCAACCAAACAGCCCTCGTCAAAGATTTACTGTCCTACACTCGTACTCTCTGCTGGAAATATCACTTTGCCACGAAGAAAAATAATCCTAATCCTACTCCTAATGATCCAACTCCCCAAGACACTATCCAAATTGAACCCTGCCTGGAACAGTTCTGTCCTCCGTCACAGCGGGACCCACCTCCTCTTCCTCAAAATCACCATCTCCAAACCTTCCAGGAATTTCTCACTTCCAGCCTTGCCTCTCAATCCTTCTTAAAAAACCGTAATCCTACTCCCAACATCACCACTGCTGAAACCCAGGCTATCCGTGATCTGAAGGCTGACCGATCCATCGTCATTCTTCCAGCGGACAAGGGTTCCACGACCGTGGTACTTGATCGTTGGGAGTATGTGGCTGAGGGACTGCATCAGCTTTCAGACAACACTACATACAAAGTTTGCCAAGGTAATCCCATTCCTGATGTCCAGGTGGAGCTTCAAGGAATCCTCAGAACCTTAGGCCCCCTACAAAACCTTTCACCTGACTCCATCAACCTCCTGACCCCACCGACACCCTGCACCCATACCTTCTACCTACTTCCTAAAATTCACAAACCCAATCATCCCGGCCGCCCCATTGTAGCTGGTTACCAAGCCCCCACAGAACGTATCTCTGCCTACATAGATCAACACCTTCAACCCATTACATGCAGTCTCCCATCCTTCATCAAAGACACCAACCACTTTCTCGAACGCCTGGAATCCTTACCCAATCCGTTACCCCCAGAAACCATCCTTGTAACCATTGATGCCACCTCCTTATACACAAATATCCCGCACGTCCAGGGCCTCGCTGCGATGGAGCACTTCCTTTTACGCCGATCACCTGCCACCCTACCTAAAACCTCTTTCCTCATTACCTTAGCCAGCTTCATCCTGACCCACAAATTCTTCACTTTTGAAGACCAGACATACCAACAATTAAAGGGAACAGCCATGGGTACCAGGATAGCCCCTTCGTACGCCAACCTATTCATGGGTCGCTTAGAGGAAGCCTTCTTGGATAACCAGGCCTGCCAACCCAAAGTTTGGTACAGATTTATTGATGACATCTTCATGACCTGGACTCACAGTGAAGAAGAACTCCAGAATTTCCTCTCCAACCTCAACTCCTTTGGTTCCATCAGATTCACCTGGTCCTACTCCAAATCCCATGCCACTTTCCTTGATGTTGACCTCCACCTGTCCAATGGCCAGCTTCACATGTCCGTCCACATCAAACCCACCAACAAGCAACAGTACCTCCATTATGACAGCTGCCACCCATTCCACATCAAACGGTCCCTTCCCTACAGCCTAGGTATAGTAGCAAACGAATCTGCTCCAGTCCGGAATCCCTGAAGCATTACACCAACAACCTGAAAACAGCTTTCGCATCCCGCAACTACCCTCCCGACCTGGTACAGAAGCAAATAACCAAAGCCACTTCCTCATCCCCTCAAACCCAGAACCTCCCACAGAAGTACCCCAAAAGTGCCCCACTTGTGACAGGATACTTTCAGGACCTGGATCAGACTCTGAATGTGGCTCTCCAGCAGGGATACGACTTCCTCAAATCCTGCCCTGAAGTGAGATCCATCCTTCACGAAATCCTCCTCACTCCTCCAAAAGTGTCTTTCCGCCGTCCACCTAACATTCGTACCCTCTTGGTTCATCCCTATGAAATCCCTACCCTCTGGCTCCTACCCTTGTAACCGCCCCCGGTGTAAAACCTGTCCCATGCACCCTCCCACCACCACCTACTCCATTCCTATCACCCTGAAGGTGTACACAATCAAAGGCAGAGCCACATGCGAAAGCACCCACATGATTTAACAACTGACCTGTCTACACTGTGAAGCTTTCTATGTGGGAATGACCGGCATCAAACTGTCCATTCACATGAACGGACACAGGCAGACAGTGTTTGTTGGTAATGAGATCACCCTGTGGCTAAACATGCCTTGGTGCACGGCCAGCACATCTTGGCACAGTATTACACTGTCCGGGTTATTTGGATACTTCCCACTAACACCAGCCTATCAGTACTCCGGAGATAGGAACTTGCCCTTCAGTATATCCTCTCTTCCCGTTACCCACCTGGCCTCAACCTCCACTAATTTCAAGTTGCCGTCGCTCATACCTCACCTGTCATTCAACAACATCTTTGCCTCTGTACTTCCGCCTCGACTGACATCTCTGCCCAAACTCTTTGCCCTTACATATGTCTGCTTGTGTCTGTATATGTGCGGATGGGTGTGTGTGTGTGTGTGTGTGTGTGTGTGTGTGTGTGTGTGTGAGTGTATACCTGTCCCTTTTTCCTACTCTAAGGTAAGTCTTTCCACTCCCGGCATTGTAATGACTCCTTACCCTCTCCCTTAAAACCCACATCCTTTCGTCTTTCCCTCTCCTTTCCTCTTTCCTGATGAAGCAGCGTGGGTTGCGAAAGCTTGAATTTTGTGTGTGTGTTTATGTTTGTTAGTGTCTCTATCAACATACCAACGCTTTCATTTGGTAAGTTACATCTCTTTGTTTTTAGATATATTTTTCCCATGTGGAATGTTTCCCTCTATTATATAAATACACAGTGAAGTATTGTCACTTCAATTACTGTAATAAACTCCATTAATATGATTTGCTTGTATGTTGTCTAGCTATCAGAGAAAGCAGCTTCCTAGGCACCCTGTAAGATACGAGTGGGCAGGATCCCACCGAAAGTGTTCACTAATGATGGCATTTGTAGGGGGGGGGGGGGGGGATTCAAAAAGAAAGAAAAGCATGTGGACTAATGGACGAGAAGAGTAAATAAATAAAGTGTGATAAAAACATCATGGAGAAAGGAAAAACTGTGTGTATTGGAAGGGGAGTGGGGGTTAGACTGACAGAGGCGAAGTCTGAGGCAGTTGTGGGGTGAGTGGACATATTATGGAGAAAGTTCCCAAGTCAACAGCTGGGGGGACCTTGGTGCTGGGTAGGAGGAAGGAAGTGGCCTGTGTGTTACAGCAGGCATTCAGGCTTTGCTGTAGAATGAGCCCACCAACTGGGTGCTGTTCAGCATACCAAAAGTGAAGTTTGTTTTACGTCCCTTCATATGTTCTGCCAGTCTGGCAGCAGTCATGTGATTTACAAACTAAGCTGCAACCACTGAGCTGCTTTCTATTTCGGCATGACAACCAACAAGGTGTCCGTTGCCAAGAGGCAGCTGGACCATCCAGTTGCTGAACGTACTGCCCAACACAATGTGCTTCACTTCAGTGACTGTTTCATAGTTGTGTGAATGTGTGTGTGTTTCCTACTTTAGAAGAATGTCTTTTGGCCAAAAAGTTAAATGTATAACAGTCTTTATGTTGTCCCTGTCTGCGATGCAGAATCTCTTCTATATGGTAACACTCTATCCTTTTGATAATAATGTATTCTCAGCAGCCAGAGATTGCAGTCACATGTGTGCGAGTTTCATTTGCCTGAGTGTGTGTGTGTGTTTACATTCTATCTCCAATGAAGGCCTTGTTGGCCAAAAGCTCGTTTTCTGACAGACTTTTTGTTGTGCCTATCTGCCACTCAGCATGTCTGCTATATGGTCAGTAGCAACTATCCTTTTCATAATATTGTTACATTCCATTCTGGATTTTCCATTGTTGAATTTTGTGTCATTCCAGCCAGGGTTTTCCATTGTTTTATGTTTGAGAAAATAATGCAACACGAGTATTTGAGAAATGAGATTAAAGGCCAGTATTTGCTTTGAAAGGTTGTACACAAATTTGCTTTAAACATACATAAACCTCATTTTTAACTTCATTATTCAGGTGAGTTCTAATGTTTTTTGGCTGTAGATTGTATCTGTAAACACCTTTGATAATTCTAGTATTTATTTACTAGTGATATATATGACTTTTGTTATTGCTCAGTCATTCTTACATTTGTGCCACTTCAGCTACTTCAGCATTTCAACTCAGACTCTTAGAAATAATTTCCCACCTCTAGATTGTTTATAGTTTATTGTAGCATGTGTCATAAATACATGTATATTAGTTGGTCAAAATTGTAGCATTATAGGTATTTTTCTTTTCAAATATAAACTGCAATCAGTCTTAGCCCTAATATTCACATGTAAAAATCATGTAAGCCAGAGAGGACATATTGTTTCATATTCATTGTCATGAAACCAATCATAGATGCTCCAAGCCACCTGAGGGGGTGCATTATCTTAGGAGATACAATCCCTTGTCAAGAACAATTCCTGCGCTATTGAATTATAACAGCCACCTAAACAGTTGTAGAACTACCATGTACCTCTCCTCTCATCATGACGATGTGGTATGTGGGAAACCATGCCGCAACAACTGTGTGCATTCAACCTTGCTTCAAAGTTGAGAAAAGACAGTCTGGATTGTACATGCCCCTGGATTTTCTTACATGTCTTGGGACTTAGAGTAATCCAGCAGTAGATAAATTGGTAGTACTGGTTCTGTATTCCTTGTATTAAGAGACCTTCATAGTTACAGTCACAAGTGGACTGGAAATAACAACTCTCAATGTATTATTGTTACACTGATATCATTGAGACCTCTAGAGGCACATTTAACTCAGCAGTTACTTCCATGGTAGTAGTTTTTATGTGCGAGGTACCTATAATCTGCAAAGAGTTTTTCTCTTACTGTTGTGTTTTACTGTTAAATTTTCTCATGGATTCTGTGTGCTACATAGGTACAGTTGCTCTAGATTCTCTTAGAGAATTTGTGGTTATTGTCACTTGTGTCTAACTAAAAACGTATCATCAATTTGCCCAGTTTTGAAAGTATACAAGGTTTCACATTATGATAGATCAACACCCCCATGTGAAGTTTACTGGTCTCCCATCGGGTGCCTCCCCAGGTGGCGGATAGGGGAATGCTCGCCAGGTAATGTGGATACTAGGGAAATAAAATACCCGGGGTGGACCAAAACCTGCAGCTGCTGCCTTGTAGTATATTAGCTTATCAAAGGCTGAGGGAGTTAACCCTGAAATCTTCAATTACGATAGGCCTAGCAAGCAAGTAAAAGAGCTTATTTGTAGTTGCTTTCAAGACACATAAGAGCCTCGGTAGATCAACACCACGCCACACTAGTCAGAGCACACCTGAAGTAGAAAAAGGCGATCTGAATGTACCCAGGGAAATGCGAAAACAAAAATAGTTGTCATATTTAACCTATTTTAATTCATTAGTGTACATGGAATTATATTTTTAGGTTAGTTACATTACAGAGAATATATGTGCACTGCATATGCATGTGCCATAAAAACAATAGGTTAAGTCCTCTACAATTATCCTAAAAACACCCTTTGGAAGGGTTACAAATTTTAACTATATGGGAATACTATACAAATATTTTCTAGAGAAATTTGTTGTAAGTAGCCCATCAAAAAGGAAAGGAATAATAATGTCCACTTTTATGATGAAGAAACAGGGCATGCATTGCTCTTCTTTAAAGTTGGCAGTAGTACAAGAAGGGGGCAACAAGTTAATCCCACTCCAAGGAACAGTTTTAAAAACACACCTAATGATGTAAAATTCCTAGCAAAATTAGCTTTGAAAAGAAACTGAAATTGGTGACTCCTCCTATTCCATAGGTATTTTTTTTTTAAACCTGTAACATACTTAGAGTAAAACAATAACTTACATACTAAAATTTCTCAAAAATTTATTATCTATTGTACTTTGTCACCTTAAAAGGCAGAAGGTATACCCATACTTAATCACATGTCTAGACCATCTTTGTGTTTTGCAGATGACATTGCTTTGTTTGCATGTCCTGGAGATAACCAATATAAATTAATGGAACATCAAGATATAGCAAATTTAAAAGTAGACCACAAAATCTGTTATACTGACACAAAAAGACTGCATAACGAACTTCTCATTAAGAAAATAGTAAAAATTAACAATGTAATCATATAACCAGTTGATGAATTTTTGTATTTAGAGAAGTTAAAGACACTGATTGAATGGACAGCAAAAGATACAAACAAAAGGGTAGAAATGGCCTGTAGTATTTTTAGTGTGCTAAGTAAGGAACAAAGTTTACCATCAGTGTGTGTTGCTAGTTTTGTCTTCTTGCAGTAAGACATGTACATGTGATATGAAAATCATTCAAATATAATACATAACAGAAAAATTGAAAGTTACTTAGCAAACAAGTGAATCACACAATCGAAATGACATAAACTTGAGCAGGACATGTACCCAGGCGAAAGTGTATGAGGTGAACCAAAGGAGTTCTTTCCTCGATGCCAGGAGATAAGTTGAGACAGAGATGATGATCTAATCAAAGGTGGCCTGATGACATGAGAAAAGATGAATAAGCAGCTTGGATGTGTGTACATGAAGACAACAATGCATGGAAAAGTTTGCAATTCATTATTGGATACAAGTATAGTCATCCTATTAACAGATGATGACAAAACATAATAGTATATATTTAACAGTACCCTTCAGTCCTGACAATTGTGGATATGTTTCTCTCCTGGCAAGTTCATTGTCAGTGGGGCTGAATAATGAAAGAATTTCATTAAAAGACCGTCACTGTGTCTCCTTTAGGCAGTACACCTAATCTGTGCCAGTAACTGTACTGATACTAGAGACGTCATAGATGTCAGTGATGGAGGTACTTTAGTAATTCAGCAGTCTATCTGTAGCCTCTGAACATTGAGTGCCCGTTTCCATGTTTCACTGGAACTGCGTTTGGAAGGATGGTGGTTCGAATTTATCCAGCCATTCTCGCGTCCGTCGGTCGTTGTAATTTAATATATTATTTATTGGTAATGTTGATTGTTGCCGACTCACATGGTTGGCCTTAATCAAAATATTTCATTCAATTCTGATTTACAATTAAATGCTTTTGTGAAGTTCTCCTTTTTTTTAACAATATTAAACTTGAGTGGAAATTATTTTTTACGTTAATGAATGTTAGACTCATTGAATCTTAAAGCATGAACATATAAGTTGAACAATGGAATAAACTTTTCATATTAATTTCCTTGGCTAGTCAGTTCACTTTGAAGCAAAAAATCTTTAGTTATTAATTACAATTGCGGCCCACACACGTACGAGAGTATTTCTTCTTACCTCCGTTAACCATTGCATTGTAGTTGTAGTCTGAGTCTGGCTCTTGGCTATTGTACTGAAAATAAGAATCTTAAAGCTATGTATTTTCTGCAGCGTCGGGCGGCTGTGGAGAAAAATGTATGTTATGTTAATAGCAGGCGAGTTTTTTGCTTCCGCTAAATTTTATAAGTTAATATCGCCACATAATGGCGTCATTGGCTGCATCGGCCACTGCGATTGTTGTACTGTAAATTACTCGAATGCAGGTTAATTCAAGGAAGGCAGACATGAAATCAGGATCACCTCTTACAAGTTAAAAGTTCACAATAATATTATATCAATATATTATCTGCGTAATTAGTACAAATATGCTTGCATTTGCCAGCACTCGCAAGATGTCTGTCTACACGCAACCAAGACAAGAGAAGAAGTGAAGAGAACTAAAAAATTAACAAAAGAGCGTATCTAGTAGTCTCTTTAGATCATTTTGTTATATTTCTTTGCCCTTGAAACTTACACAGAGAAATTATTATAATACGGGTACATGATAAAAATGTATATTATTCAATTTTTAAATGTCTCTTCTTTATAAATACTGTTTTTTAAGTATTTTTGTATTATTTCAAAGGGGACACTATACCATCCAGATTTATGCTTTCCGTGGCTTCACTAATTTACTTGAGGCAAATGCTGGAATGGTTTATTTGAAAAGTATACAGCCCATTTCCTTGATCATCCTGCATCTCTAATGACCTTGTTGTCATTGACAGGATGTCAAACACAATCTTCCTTTCCATATGTTGCTAAACATGTAGTAACTGTTGTTGCGTAAAATTACTGTTGTGTAAATCTGATCTCTACAGGTTCCATGAGTAGACTGATGAATAGGAGTTCATGCAGTACGAGGGCTGTTCGAAAAGTACCCAACCTTACTTTTTATTGTCGAAACCCGTAATGGTATTGGCACGTGTATGCTACATATGTTTGTAGGCATATGTAGTACGCATGCCTGATCTTTTTTTTCCAATTACAGATACAACTAGTCACTTGCTAGACGTTGACAAGTGAACATTTGTAAGTGGTAGTCATCGGATTGTGTGTTGTGGGCCAAATGACAGAAAAAGTGAAACAAAGTTATTGCATCAGATTTTGTTTGAGGCTTGGCAATTCTCAGATTGAATCAAGCTGCAAGATTCAACAAGTTTTGAAATACCATGTAAGGGCACTAATGATACAGGATAGATTAATCATGATCAGAGAACTCGAAGATAAGGTTAAAATTAATATTGGATGCATTTTAATGGAACATTTGGACTTCAGGAGGAGTTCAGCAAAATTTGTGCTGAAGTTGCTGACAACTGAGCAGAAGCAATTTTGTTCGAAGATCGCATAGGACTTCCTGGATACTGTGAACAGTAACCCCAACTTTCTTACCACAGTGATTACAGGTGATGAGTCATTGGTTTTTGGGTATGACCCAGAAACTGTCATCACAATGAAAGCATTCGTCGTCTCCGAGACCCAAAAAGTTAGGCAGGTCCACAACAATGTGAAGTCGTGCTGGCCATCTTTTTTGACTCCAGTGGCATGGTCCATCACAAGCATGCCCCAATGGTACTAATATCAATAAGAAGTACTACCCAGAGGTTCTGCATCACCTTCATGAAACAGCGAGATGCAAACAGCTGGACCTGTGTGGGCAGCAGGCAGTTTGGGTCTTCACTATGATAATGCATCTTCTCAGCATTCTCAGTTAATTCAATTCCCTGCCCGCCCCCCCCCCCCCCCCCCTCTTTCTTTTTTTTCCCACACACAATACGACTGTGATTTGTCAGCCTCCCTTTTCCCCTGACAGCATCAAGTGACTTCTGGCTTTTCCCTAAACTGAAAAAGACTCAGTAAGGGTCCAGATTTCAGGATAGGGAAGACGATATACAGAATTCAACAGAGCAGCTGCACACCATTCCAAAAGAGTATTTCCAGCAATGCTACTAGCAGTGTCAATAGTTTTGGGAGAGGTTTGGAAAATCTGAAGGGAACTATTTTGAAAGTGACTAGTGTCAAACAGTTGTATCTGAATAAAGATTGATATTATAAATAAAAGTCAGATAATTTTTGAATAGCCCTCATATATACTTTCAGCAGCATATGAAAGTAGGTGATTGGTGCTGAAACCCTACAGAGGAATATACCATGTTGTTTACTTTTTAGTGAGATTGGTGAGGTTCCCAAATTTTCTCCATTGTACGTATCAACATAGTCTTTGATGGCATACATACATTCATTAGCCTCTGAAGAATTTCAATACAACACAATTTGGTCCTTCTTTATGTAAAATACCACCACTTCAGTTGTGACAGATTAGCTTATTACAGTGTCGACTAGGAAAAGTAAACCCAATGCTGCTAGAAAACCAAGATAAATATACCTGTCATTGTGTGTTAGGAAAATGTTTTGTTGAACGTATAACTGAACTATCACTGCTGATCTGATGCTTGTTACTGTGAGCTTCCTGGAGTAACATCATGACCCTCATCTAAGGATAAAATATCTTTTATGCCATCTGTATTTGAATTCTGTAAACCCAGTCCTCCCTATTTTTGTGTTTATTCATTTGCATATTGTGTTTTCTGTAAGAAGAAGGATATATAAAGGGTGTCTCAAAAGAAAGTATATACATTTGATTCATCAAAATAAGTACAGATTGAAGTCTATCGACAAAAATCTTTATTTATTATTGAAATATATAGTTTAGGAATTGATTTCTTAAAAGCAATGTCATTTAAATGCAACCCAGTTCACCTACAGGACTCACTGAAATGATGAACAAACTTTTGCATCATGGCACAGCGTATAGACACTGGGACAGCTGCCATTTCGCTATGGATATTTGCTTTCAGACGCTCCAGAGAGGTCGGATTATTAACATACGCTGTAGATTTGACATATCCCCATAAGAAAAAATCTGTGGGGCTCAAATTTGGACTGCATGGGGACCAATTGATGTCATCCTTCCTGGAGATCAGTTCGCCAGGGAAAATTTAATGAACTCGCTGTATACATGCATGGGATATGTTTGATGTGGCTCTGTCTTGCTGGAACCAGTTATTTTGTTATAACCAGGAAAGTTTGCAATTCAGGCACCAAAAAGTAATTTAATATCATCACATAATGTTCCGAATTCTGCATGACTGCTCTCGTCCTGAAAAGAAATATGGGCCAGTTATGCTCTAAGCTGACATTGCAGCCCATACGGCAACTTTTGATGAATGGAGGAGTTTCTCATGCTTCTGTTTAGGATCATTGCACTTAAGTTGCACTTTAAGTTTTGCTTATTGACACGACTACTCACGGGAAAATCAGCCTTTACAGAAAACAATATGTTTATAAATGAAGGAGACTCCATCACATCATTAACTGCAGCCTATGCCTGCATCCTTAGGCTTTAATTCTTGCACTAACTGGATTTTGTACGGGTGCAGTTTAAGGTTTTTTGGAAGAATTAGGTGCAGTGATAATCTATGCACATTTAAAGAACTTGCACACTTATGAATGGAGAGGTTAGGATCATCACGAACAGACTGATTTACATTCTTGATTATGTTGGTCACCCAGATTTGAGTTTGGCCAGTGTTGAACCGATCTCCTCAAACATTTTGATCCATTTCTGGATAAGGGGAGCACTTAAGGAACATCATGTACATTATGCTATCCGTGATCGCTGCAAAATTTCCGCCATGCTACAGTCAGCGAATGACCATTTTTTGAAAATTCTGGCACACTTGACTAATGAATTCTGAAAGGCCAAGCACTCTCCTCCAATTTGTGCAGAGAGCTCCTCAAATATAAACTTCCTTTTGAGGTGTCCTGTATAATGCAGTCTCTTCCTAGGGCAGTATGAGGAAACTTGCTAAAAGCCATATCAGTACCAGATTAGTGGTTGTTCATCTTGCCGATTTAATCAGAATTTTTCTTATCTGAATGTACAACGAACCAGCCATTTGAGTTATGTTGTGCAAGTAGGTGTCAACAGGCCCTTAGTATGCTCTTGTATCTAGTCTTGACAATAGAAATCACATAACTCAAACAATGGAAAGTCCAGGATGGAATAACAACAGTATTATGAAAAGGGTAGTTTGCTACTCACCTTACTGAGAAGTGCTTGATCCGTAAACAGGCACAACAAAAAGACTGCTATATATTCAAGCTTTCAGCCAGAAGGCGTTCTTCTGAAGTAGAGAACACACACATGCTGGCCACAAGCTTAAGTACTTCCCATTCCCTATCTACCTATCCCCTTCCCTGCTCTCGCTCCAGCACCATGCAGCCTTCTATTTATTTTATTTACACATCTAGTTCCATTGGGCCAAATTGAGGAGGCAAATCTCCAAGGTCATGGAATGTGTCAGTACATGAAATTACAATATGAAAGTAATGACAGATAAAATAAAATGTTTATGAACACAACACAATCAACAACATAATAACAAGTGTCAGCTTGTGAATCATCAACAAAACATCATGGATAAGGGCTTTCAGAGCCAAAGTTCCACTTGATGACTGCACGACATGAAGCTTTATGCCTTGCCTGGGCCGTCAACACCGACGTTGGACTATTGATGACTGGAAACATGTTGCCTATTCGAATGAGTCTTGTTTCAAGTTGTATCGAGCAGATGGATGTGTATGGGCCTGGAGACAACCTTATAATTCCATGGACCCTGCATGTGATCGGGTGACTGTTCAAGTTGGTGGAGGCTCTGTAATGGTGTGGGGCATGTGCAGTTGGAGTGATATGGGACCCTGATACATCTAAATACAACTCTGACAGGTGACACATATGTAAGCGTCCTGTCTAATCACCTGCATCCATTCATGTCCATTGTGAATTCCAACAAACTTGGGCGGTTCCAGCAGGACAATGTGACACCCCACATGTCCACAATTGCTACAGAGTGGCTCCAGGAACACTCTTCTGAGTTACACACATCCTCTGGCCACCAAACTCCCCAGACATGAGCATTATTGAGCATATTGGGGATACCTTGTAAAGTGCTGTTCAGAAGAGATCTCCACCCCCTCATATTCTTACAGATCGATGGACAGCCCTGCTGGATTCGTGGTCTCAATTCCCTCCAGCTCTACTTCAGACATTAATCCAGTCCATGCCGTGTCGTGTTGCTGCAGTTCTGCATGCTCGTGGGAGCCTTACATGATATTCAGAAGGTGTACCACAGTTTCTTTGGCTCTTCAGTGTTGTCTCCTGTATATGGTGAATAGCAATATGCCCTTTTCTTAAAACACGTAAGCCAAGGTCACTTGAGTAAAGTCTCTCATTGTATCATAATAAAGTAAATAAATTCTTGTTTTGTTGAGTGTGCAAGAGTTGTTCAGTAAATAATGCACCAAAACAATTTTTTTCTCAGAGCATATTTATTCATAGGAGTTAGAATTTGGCGACAGTATCAGTCAACATTTTTTTATATGTATTGTTTTCTATATAGTTCCCAGTGCATTCTATAGCCATATGTCAGTGTTGTGTAAGAGCATGTATTTCCTGTTGGTAGCAGCTCTTGCCCTTTGTGCATAGTTGTGTTTTCAGTGCATCTTCAAAGTTTACTCCATATCAAGCAAACACATGAGTGGAGCAGCCTTCAGTTGCAGTATTAATGCTTTATGGCATTCTGGTTTTTGGAGTATACAGTGTATTTGTAGGTTCTGTCATTAGCCAATGTATTATTATCTTGAAGAAGCACTTGTTGCTATCCAGATAAACAAGGTGACTGTTTTAAACTTTTATTTATGAATTACAAATAAGGTGGATCGTGACCTAAATGAAATTCTGTGGTCCTAAAGACTTAGCACTGGCAGTGAGTGGAACCTGATTGGGTGTTTCCTGCCGAGGAGAAAGTGTAGGCAATGAGAAAAGATAAAAACTTTTATTGAAGTCCAATTGACTTTATGCAGAATACGAACCCAGAACCCGCAATGATGAGGAAAACGATACAGACCTTAATTGGTCCAAACAGATAGAAGTCTGAGGGTGCCAGGTCTGGGCTATAGGCTGATTGAGGCAGTGATGTCCATCCCAGTTTGATGATGTGCGCCCAGGTTCTGACGGTTGTATGTGGCTGTGCATTGTCGTGTTGGAGAAAAATTTCTTTTTGATGCTTGTCAGACCAAACACGTCGTAAACAGTTTTTGAGTTTGTCCTGAGAGTTAATATATGTGTCTGAATTAATGCTTTACCCTTTTTGTAATGCAAACACATCCATGAGAATGTCATCATCACTATCTCGAAAGACTGTCTTCATTAATTTGTCAGCAGAGGAAGCTATCTTGAATTTCTTCTCATTTTGTGATTGAGGATGGTGCCACTCCTGTGACTGCCTTTTTGTTTTTAACTCATAGTGAGGCACCCAAGTGCCAAATCACTTCAAACTTTTCCAACATTTCAGATGAAACTGCTTTTCTTTGGACCTTGTGGTCTGTTTTCATGGAACCCATCTTTAGCACGCATTTGAATATCCATGAGTCTCAGTCAAAAAAATCACTTAAATGAGGTTGTTTCCAAATAGTGTGTCCTCCCTATATTAATACATGGCTTTGAAACTTGGATTTGAAACAAGTTTTTCGAAAGCAAAATAACAGGAGTTCAGGATGTTGCAGAAAAGTGTAAAGACTCTAAAATAGGAATGGGCAAGATATATCACATGAAGAAATGATGGAAGGAAGACAGGAGACAACAAGGCAGACCACCCAATCATTGAATAAAGAACTGAAGAAAGTAACAGGCACCAACTGAAAGAGGACAGAAGAAGGCAGAGATAGAGAGACAACAAAAGGTTGAATTCGGAGAACTCACTAGTACATGTAGGGTGTTTCAAACTCTTTGTGACAAATTTCTTGGGATGATGTATCATGCCATGGGGAACAAGTATTGTTAGAGACAGAATGTTTGCCCATGCTTTTCAGTGATGCTAGGCATCCTTTAGTATTTGCTGGTCCTCAAACAAGATTTCACAGAACTAACAGTGTCTGCTAACCATGTGTGTTGCATCCACATACTACCCACCACAGAAAATTGAGATTTTCCACAAGAAAACCATAAGAATGGGTGTCTCAAAGTGAAAGATGTTTCATAAATGAATCAGAAACTTCAGTTTTGCCTTACATGTGGAGCAGGTGACTTGATAGGCAACACAGATTGCGTGTGAATGCCAGAGAGTGTCTACTCCCTGTCATCTCTCATATGCATGACTAATCTTAAATGGCGCCTAGCATTGCCAGAAAGCATCAGCAAACATTTTGTCTCTAACAGAAGTGGTTTCTCATGACGTGGTCTATCAACCCCAGATGTTTGTTGCAAGGACCTTGAAATGTTCCTTAATTATCTATTGAATGACTCGCTATAATTTAGTATTAAAGTGTTGTGACAATGCTTTCTTCTTTGTTTACCATATTTGAATTTTTTTTACGAAACATTTCAGCTCTTGATCAGTGAAGACTGTTATGTTACATGATCTTTGAATAATTTCTGAAACAGTGCTTAATGTTGCAGTGAAGAAGCACGGTTGATGTGGCAAAAGCAGGAATCTCGTTGGAAAGCCGAAGAGCAGGCCAGAGAAGTGCTGATGTTACAAGTCCTCCAGGCTGTGCAACAGCAGGTACATCTGTCGCAGCAGCATGACTGTATGGTTTATGTTGTGAAATGTTGATGTCATGGCATCATATTTCTTCTCTGCTCCTAGCATGTAATTTTATGTACATGGGCAATGGCAAAACCCATTTATATGTGACGGAAAGTGAAAAGTTTCCTTACACCAAAATAACACTTAATAATTTATTATCTAATCCCCTTTTAGCTGGGTACACTTTGATCTGCATGTATCAAGTGAGCAGATTACATGCTTTAAGTGTTAGTTTGTAATGTCCAGAAATATCCATGCATGGTTAGCATAAGCTCTTTACTTGACTCGGAATGTTTTCCAGCCACATGTTTGTTTGGATATGATAATAGGTGAGCCAATCTTATGAAAGGAGTGAATGTTCCAACAATTTGCACCCCATTTCTCCTCCCTCCCAGCTGTAATGCCTTGGTCACTCCTCGGCCAAGTACTTTTTGGAGAGAGAGAAAGTAACACAAGATTTCTTTTTATGAAAGCTTATCTAAAAAGATTTCTTGATCATGGAAATTTATTGATAACTTTGCATAATGCCTTCAAAGTAGATTTTCATTTTATTCTTTTTATTTTGACAGTTAGCATATGATGATCAATTTTTGTTCAGTTAACTTCATATTTCTAACACGATAAATCAGTAAACCACCTTGACCCTGGGAAGTCTGACAAAATTTAACAAGTGGCAATAATGCAATGTCCATACTCAACAAGTGACTGTACACATTTGACTGTTTTCTACAGTAGCTCCGTGTGGACTACTGTTCTAACACTGTCCTACGAAAGCACACAAGCATGTGGCATTGTCAACTGTGGGCACGTAAATACGTATGTAATAAATTGCTTGGATACGAAGCTGTTACATTTTAAATAACAATGTAGAAGACAGGAAAAGTAGAGAATACATATAAACATTAGGCATTGAAGTTATTTTAATTGGCAGTTGTTTAAATATCGTTAAAATAGTACACATAGTCAGTTCTACTTTTATGGGCAGAATTCAGTATGTGTACTTTGACCCCCATGTTCCAGCAAAGCCAACTAACAAATTTCTGGAAACTGAAAATCTAACTGAAATATTTCATAAAAATGTTATTTTAGTAAAAGTCTAGATTTTTGTGATCAGAAAAATTAGAATAAGAGAATAACACTGAATTTTCAAAAGGACTATATTTGGAGATTTGAATACGTCTAGAGTTGCACTAAGTTCTCAGAAAGAGGGGTCGTTTATTAGAATAAAGAAACTAAAGACTTTGAAAGAAGGTTGTGTGTAGATCACAGTACTGGACGGTATTTACAACTGCAGTAAATAACAAATGCAGTGGGTACACCTACATAAGCTTTATTAGCTGACATAAATATATGCAGCTGCCTTGGACCATGACTAAAGTCACACTATTCTTTCTATGCATAGTCTAAAGATCATTCTCTTCTCATGGCAGAGGGCTCTGGAAATGGCACTAAGATCGATACTCACACAGGGCTTCCTACTGGTAATGAGGAGGAGCACTGTGGGTTGTTGCATTGCTGTGTGTTGTTGCGTCGCTGTGTGTTGTTGCGTCGACGTGGGCAACTGGATTGGCCATGTTGTAACTTGCACATTTCTCAAGTGATTGTCATAATTGATGTGTAAATAGATGACATGGTAGTGTACCAGGTGTGCTGCGGTGGATATCATGGTTGGTCGTAGCTTGGCGTGGATGGCCAAGTCAGAGGCGATGGTGGTGGTGATAGAACAGCGGGAGTTTGGTCATTGAGAGACGACTGTGCTGGTGGGAAAGGAAGTTGCAGCATGCCTTGATCGACAGTAGCACTGACCGAGGTGTCATCCTCAGGATGTGGTACCTTGTAGAACCCAGGTAGGCTTGAGATGGGAGAGGGAGACTGTCATGGGCTTGCAGTGAAGCATGATAACAAATGGCTGTGGCCCGCATTGGAGTACCAGATATGGACTAGTGTGTGGCAATTGCAGAGCTGTCCGAACTGTGTCATCGGTCACTGTGAAATATTCACAAGTAGAGAGCTCTTTGTGTACGAGTACTGTGGGGGTTGTATGGGGAGCCAGAGGTGGCAAGTGCATCTTCTGAGTGGTGTGACGAACATGCAGTGAGTGTGCCAGTGGGTCCTGTTGTTGGGCATCATTAATAGGTCCTGCAAAGACAGCTGGTGTGACTAGTGGTTTCCCATACATCACCTTTGCTGGGGAGATACGTAAATCTTCTTTATATGGGGAGCAGATCCAAGGAGAATCCAGGGCAGCACTTCCATCCACGAAACATTGTGGTACGTTAGGGCTGCTTCGTGGTCCTGTGTCACTTCTCAATGAGGCCATTGCTCTGCAGGTGATATGCTGTTGTCCACACGTGGGCATTGAAGACATCTGACTCAAACTGGCAGCCCTAATAAGTGGCAACCAGATCGAGCACACCAAAATGAACAATTCGAGGTTTCCATGAAGGTACATGCAACCATTTCAGCGGTGTTGTCACATAAGGAAGTTGCTTCAACCCAATGAGATGTTCTGTTGTTGATCAAAAGTGGGTAACGGAATCTGTCAGAATCCTTGAGTGGTCCAACAGTGTCCAAGTTGACATGACGGAATCTCATCTTGGAATAGGGAACCGCTCGAATTGTGGCTGGGTATGGCAGTTCGTTTTTGGACACTGGCATGGAAGGCAACTCTGCACTCAGTGATGGCCATCACACTTGACATCAGATTACACAAACATGTCTGTCACTAATTGTACAAACGCTTTGTTACTCAGGTGGCTGAAGTTGTGTAGTCTGTCAAACATTTTAGACACATAGTGATCGAAACTGTGAACTTTGACTCTGTCTTGAGAAACGTCTCGGAGCAGTGTTATATTAGTGGAGAGGAGAGTGCAATGTTCAATCTACAGGATTTTAACCATATCATTAAGATGATCAGTGATGATGGAGCCCTTTCCTTGCTTGGCTACCATAAGTTAATAATCATACTACAGAAATATCACACAGATTTGGGACAGATAGTCGGTGATGATGTGGTCTATGCTGTGAATGTGACGCACATCAGTAGTACACTGCACGATGAGGTCTAAGTGTCTGTACTGCCGAGATATGGCATCTTTGGAGGGATTTCTAATGGTGTTGACCAGTGGCTTATGGTCATTGGCTTATGGTCAGTGTCTTCTCGAAAATGTTTAGCACCCATACACACAGCGAAAAGCTCACTGTCGGAGGCCGACAATTTACGCTGAGACTGTCAACGATCTGCTGAAGTACCACAATCACCATAGATTTTCTAGCATCAGTGGTGAGTGTGAGATGAGCTTCTGGGTTTGGGGGGGGGGGGGGCGAGAGAGAGAGAGAGAGAGAGAGAGAGAGAGAGAGAGAGAGAGAGAGGGAGGGAGGGAGGGAGGGAGATTGGTGGTCTGCATCAAGCTGTTCTTCGCTTCATGTGATGCCTGTGTCTGTGATAAAAATTGAGAATCCTGAGAAGGAAATGATGCAAGTCATGGTAAGTTTCGAGAAGAGGCAAGTTTTTAAGCATGTCAATTCGTTCGGTGATTGGCTTAATGCTGGACGCATTACATGTGTGACCAATAAACATTACTTCTAACTGATGTAGCTGTGACTTGGCTTCATTCATGATAATAGTACCCTGCTGCAGCGTGGTTAGAAATTGTTCTAGGTGAACTGTGTGCTTCTCTGAGGAACATGAGAAAACCAAATTATCATCAAGATTCATATAACAAAAGGGGAAGTGATGGAAGAGGCCGTCAATGAACTGATACAATGTTTGACTAACATTCTTTAAGCCATAAGGTGTAAGAAGGTATTCGTTAAGTCTGATTGGTATTATGATGGCAGCCTTTTGTATAACGTCAGGGCGCATCGAAATTTGTACATCTACATCTATATCTACATGGTTACTCTGCAATTCACACTTAAGTGCCTGGCAGAGGGTTCATCGAACCATTTTCATACTACTCTACCATTCCACTCTCGAATGGCGCGTGGGGAAAAAAGAACACCTAAATCTTTCCGTTCGAGCTGTGATTTCTCTTATTTTATCATGATGATCATTTCTCCCTACATAGGTGGGTATCAACAAAATATTTAGGCATTCGGAAGAGAAAGTTGGCGATTGAAATTTTGTAAATAGATCTAGCCGCAAAGAAAACCGCCTTTGCTTCAGTGACTGCCACCCCCAACTCGCGAATCATCAGTGACACTCTCACTCCTATTGCACGATAACATGAAATGAGCTGCCCTTCTTTGTACTTTTTCGATGTCCTCCATAAATCCTACTTGGTAAGGATCCCACGCCGCACAGCAATATTCCATCAGAGGATGGACAAGTGTAATGTAGGCTGTCTCTTTAGTGGGTTTGTCGCATCTTCTAAGTGTTCTGCCAACAAAGCACAGTCTTTGTTTCGCTTTCCCCACAATATTATCTATGTGGTCTTTCCAATTTAAGTTGCTCGTTATTGTAATTCCTAGGTATTTAGTTGTTTTGACAGCCCTTAGATTTGTACGATTTATTGTATACCCAAAATTTATCGGATTTTTTTAGTACCCATGTGGATGACCTCGCGCTTTTCTTTGTTTAGTGCCAATTGCTACTTATTGCACCATACAGAAATTCTCTGTAGATCATTTTGTAATTGGAATTGATTGTCTGATGATTTTACTAGACGGTATTTACAGCGTCATCTGCAAACAATCTAAGGGGGCTGCTCAGATTATCATTTATGTAAATCAGAAACAGCAGAGGGCCTATGACACTACCTTGCGGATTGCCAGATATCACTTCTGTTCTACTCAATGATTTACTGTCCATCACTATGAACTGTGACCTCTCTGACAGGAAATAACTAATATAGTCACACAACTGGGACAATACTCCATATGCATGCAATTTAATTAATAGTCAGTTGTGAGGAATGGTATCAAAAGCCTTTTGGAAATCTAGGAATATGGAATTGATCTGAGATCCCTTGTCAACAGCACTCATTACTTCATGGGAATAAAGAGCCAGCTGTGTTGCACAAGAATGATATTTTCTGAATCCGTGTTGGTTATGTATCAATAAGTCATTTTCTCCAAGGTGATTCATAATGTTCAAGTACAGTATATGCTCCAAAATCCTACTGCAAACTGAGGTCAGTGATATGGGTCTGTAATTCAATGGGTTACTTGTATTTCCCTTCTTGAATATTGGTGCGACTTGTGCTACTTTCTAGTCTTTAGGAACAGACCTATCGTCAAGTGAGCGGTTGTATATGATTGCTAAGAAAGGCGCTGTTGTGTCTGCATACTCTGAGAGGAACCTGATTGGTATACCGTCTGGACCAGAAGACTTACCTTTCTTAAGTGATTCGAGTTGTTTTGCAACACCTAAGATATCTACTTTTTGATTTGCAGGTAAGCATGTTTGCTGTTGATAACGCTAAAGATTGTTGCATCTGTGAGCACATGTGTAAAGTCTTGGAGATTCAGGCCAGGGTAGCTGCATGGATTATTCTAGAATTAAGAACTCTGTAGTTGCCATAAAGTCTTGTTTCACCATCTTTCTTGGGAAGAAGTTTAATTTGTGATGCCTAGGGGCTGTCGGATGGTGGACAATATCTGCATGTAAAAGTTCATGAATAGTGTTTTCAGTTGCTTGTAAATTTGCAGGGGAGAGGCAATGCGGTATGTGTCTGACAGGAGGACCATCTGTTGTCATAACCCTAAGCATCATACCGACGCGTACTGCACACGCATAAGCCCGAATGCAGGTGGTGGCTGGGACCAGTGCTCTGTCTGTTAACTAACACTGTAGTTAGTAGCATACCGACTATGAGGTGTGCATTGTTGTTAGTCAGCTATGCTGAGTGCTTCGCTGAGAACCATCTGGAGGCAGGTGGCAAGGGGAAGGGGGGCACCTCTTACGTGGTGGCCAGTTTTAAGTTATTGTTGACATCTAGCATTTGTGCGTGGCGCAGCAGAATGCCTGTGAAGTCCAGACCATGGCGGTGAGGAGGGTGCACAGTATAGGGTAGTAGCTGGCCCGTGTCAAATGAGCTCACTTATAAGTGTGCATACTGTTGCAGGTTCGGTTATTGACACTTTTATGCTGTGGTGGAGGTCAGAATTTTCATTGTGAAGTACTTGTGCTTCTGTGAAGAAGTCACTGTATTGCTGCTGAGAGGAGAGAATGCTTTGAATCGTGGACACGTAGTGGATTTTTTCTATCATAGATTCATGACTAGAAATATATCTGGCAGAATACATTGTAGTAGGTGTAGTCTAAGAGAATTGTCCTCAGACCGCAGCCGAGGTATTGTGGTGTGTTGACGCCACATGCACTATGTCAGGCAAAAGTTTGTGCTGGTGTAAAAAGTCCATGCCAATAACAGGCTTGTGCACATCCATGAGCTAAAATGTCCAGATGCATTATAAATCCAGTGTAAGCTGAACAGTGCACAAGATGATGCAATGGATGGAGATTTCTGAGTCATCTACTGAAGTGTAGACTAGTGGGCGTGCTGTTATAGAGCAGGGACTTGATATCAGAGCCGATATCAACAAGGAAGAATTGTTTTGTAGTTAGGTCTTGAACGAAGAGGCATTTGTCCGTGGGTACCGTAGAAGAGATGTGAGCCTGTGCACCGTGCAAGAGTGATAGGTGACTATGTTGTGATGAATGGCCTGAAGCATCTATTTCAGCCCGCTTGGGATCTCACATGTTTTTTGATATTTTCAAGCTGTCTGCCCATAGGTAGTATGACACCAGCGGACCGATGGTCGTGAAGAGGTCGCATTACTGGGTGTGACCTCATCTCTGGTAGGGGCAGGGTGTTCTTACTGTAGTAGACAATGAAGCATGATGTCACCCTCAGGTCACATTAAGCTGCTCAGCTGGCTGTGGTTGGCAATGAAGATGGTATCACCCATCTGCTGCCTGGTGTGTCATCATCCTGTTTGTTTATTAATCAACAGTGATGGATGATGAAGGACATACAATCAGTTAGCATGAGTCATTTCTCGAGAGGTTCAGACTTGTGTAGTCATTGCTAGTTGAAGTTCCATTGGTAGTTTAACCATCCATAGCATCCGTAGTACCACGTTTGGCACAGAGGGCACAGAGACATCGCCAGATGTGTCACAGAGTGTTGCCAAAGCCTCCTGTACTTGTTGTTCAGGGTTATGTGATAGGTGTTGTTGGAGTGCGAACTTCACTGCATCGAACTTGTTTGTTTGAGGCAGTGACAGTGTGACGTTACTGATGACTTCCGCTTGAACTGGTAGGTGGCAGAGTTAACTGACATATCTAGCATCACCACTGAGGACTCCTGTTGCCATAGAAATATTCACAATCGTCGTGAACCACAAAGGGCTGTTAGCGACATCAGAAGGTGGCAATTTGAGGAGAGTACTAAGCTTTGGACATGAAGTGAAGGCCGAATTTGCAGCATTGTCTCTTGCAGCAGGCAAGGTGGCTGCTGATTGTGCGTGAAGCCTGGTTTATTGTAATGAAATAGTAAATGTCTGGATGTTTGCATTTCATGCTGTGGAAGATGCAGGAGGCGCGCAACTTGTCACATGTATGTTGCACTCGGTTTCAAATGGGAGCATTGGCCGCAAAGGCACTATCCTTCAGATCTGAAAGCAGGTCCAGAATGTGAATCGACATATGTGACAATTGTTTGTGGCACGCAAATGGTTGATGCGGGTCGGTATGCGAATGTTCATATTACACGTGTGACATGGAAGGAGCAGATGATACAAAAATGTTGCTACAAACATTATGGGATCATTGTAAAACTATTGATAAACATAGTTGTACTCATGGCATGAAACTGGATTCACAAGTGATAGGCATTGTTGAGGTACAGAAGGTTCGATGATGTCTGTAGAATGTTGTGAGCTCATATGTAAGTAGTATTTTTATTCATATAAAAACAAAGCAGAAAAGGAAAAAAAATACTATGTATGTTAGGAGTGGCATTATAGCAAGTGGGGCTATCCCACCGTGGCATATTTTGATGAGAATGTTTACCGTAGCCTTGGTTGATGTTAATGATGTTGAGTCATCAGTGCACTCAATTTTTGACATTGTTTGTGTGCACTGAGAGCATGTCACATCCTGCACTGCAGTCCTTCCACCACTGCACTCCAGAAGCGATTTGCTGGTTTGGGCATTGTGTGGTGTTACATTGTCATAACAAAAAATGACGAAATTTTGAAGAATTGCGAATTTCACAACTGACTCGGGGTCACTGATGTGGGTGGTTCATAGTACAAGCTGTTATTTTATGACTGTCATAAGAAACTAATGCAGCAGATACAACTGAGTAAATTTTATTACCTGACATAATTACGTGCAGCTGCCTTGGACCAAAACTCAGATTGCACTACTCTCTCTCTGCACGGTCAAAAGATTGTTCTCTTCTTGTGGTTGGTTGGTTTTTGGGGGAGGTGGGGGGGAGAGCGGGGGGGGGGGGGGGTGTGACCAAACTGCTTGGTCATCAGTCCCTACTTCTTGTGGCAGAGGGCCTCTGGAAACTGCATGGAGATTAATACTTCCACGAGGTATGTCGATCATAAAACAAATAATTATTAGCTTGGCTGGACTTGAAAGTGCACGTGGTTTACTTTATATTTCTTTAAATAAAATGTTTCTACATGACTATGTATATTATTATTATTATTATCATCATCAGTAAAGTGTA
Organism: Schistocerca piceifrons; assembly: GCF_021461385.2. Lineage (NCBI taxonomy): Eukaryota > Metazoa > Arthropoda > Insecta > Orthoptera > Acrididae > Schistocerca > Schistocerca piceifrons. The sequence continues at coordinate 19,767,467 of NC_060145.1, forward strand.
AACTATACACTGAATAATAAGGTTTAGAAAATTGCACCTTGGAAATAATTTGGTAAGTTCCCATGTAAATAGTATTTTTATTCATGTAAAAAACAGGGAAAAAATATTATTTTTATTCAGGGTGGTGTTATAACAAGTGGGGCTATCCCACCTTGGCATATTTTGATGACAATGTTTAGTGTATCCTAGGTTGACATTAATGATGATCTCTTCAGGTACTGCATCTTGCATATTACGTATTATTCAGAGGTTCAGGCTGTCAACCAAATGAAAGTGTCCATCTTGATACCTGTTAAAATTTTATCAATGCTGTTGTTAAATATTCCAAAGAGAAGCTTTAAATAAATGTCTTCAATGTTTTTTTTTATTGTGTAAAGCCTACAAGGAAGTACACCATTCGCGGAGGTATACAAATACGAGCTCCTTGCAAGATGAGTGATTCATGTCACATGAATTAAAACAAAGTGCAGACTCGGTAGACATAAATGCTACATATAAATGGACAAGTGAAAAGTTCGAGAACAAAAGATAGCATTAAAAGTGTAGCTGAAAATGAATTTCTCATAATTGGCGATTCCATGTTGAAAAATGTCATAGTGCCAACCTGTGAAGTTGAAGCCTGCCCAGGAATTAGGTTCCATCAGTTCAGTAACTATTTTAAAAGCATTGCAAATTGAAGAGAAAACATCAAAAAAGAAGCGAACCAAAATTACAAAGCCGTTTTCTTCTATGTTGGGACAAATTCCCTTTGAGGATACAGTGAAGAGGAAATTATTAACAAATCAAAAAATATAATCTGATCAGCCAGAAAAATTTACCCTGCTTCCAGGATAGTGATCAGTGGAATCATAAACAGGAAGTTGATGAGTGACAGTTATATCAGTCGAATCAATTGCAGACTCAATGAGTGTTGTGACAGACTAGGTGCTATATTTATAAATTCAGATACGAGTTTGGGCAAGGAATGTCTAGCCAAGGATGGACTGCATCTAAACAGACTAGGATTGATGACCTTCAACAAAATGTTTATGGATATTTGCAAAGCCATTGAAACTAAGGGAAACTAATATTTACTGGAAGGGATGTAAAAGAAAAATGCCTATTAGCTGAAAAGAAAACTGATAAAGAGTGTCTACGAAAATGTATGTTTAATACCATTAAAACAAGCAAAAATTCTTATTTGATGCACTGGAATATAAATGGCTTAAATTCTAAATCTTCCAGCAGCCTAAGCTACAAACTCGATGAGTTACAATTCTTCCCACAGAATGTAAAAGCATAAAAATTATTTGTTTAAATGAACACTGGCTTAGCTCTAATACAATAAATATTTTAAATAAAATTGAAAATTTCTATGTGCAAGCAGCTATTGCAGGGAGAAAAAAATCTCACGGAGGTTGCTGCATACTCCAGGATTCTTCTATAAGCTATGAAGTGAACACAGATTTTAATTGTTTAAATGAAGATTGCATATTTGAAAGTTGTTGTATAGAGCTTAAAGACCTTAATATGTTAATCATTTCAATTTACAGAATTCCAGAAAGGGCCTTAGTCACACCTTTCCTCTCCAAATTCCAGTGCTTGCTAGATAAACTAAAGAAAGAAAAGAAGAAAAAAATTGTAATAGCAGCAGATTTTAATATGACAATAAACAATTGACAAAATTTATTGATTCATTTAAAAAGTCTGGTTTTTAAATAAGTTTTTTGGAGTTCACTAGAGAAAATATCCACTCAGCAACATGCATCGACAACATTGTAACAAATTACTACTTTGATAATGTACATCAATTCTGTCTAAACTTAGGACTTTCTGATCACTCAGCCTCGTTTGTCTCACTGCCAAAAACCGATACACATATTATGAGAAAAATATATCAAAAGAAGTGTCAATAAAACAAATATAGAAATATTCTTTGAGGAACTAAGTAAAGTTAAGTGGTGTTTCGGGGATGGTGATTCAACAAATGAAAACTTTAGTACATTATTAAACAGTTTTCTTGAAGTATTTAATGAAACTTTCCTGCCAAGATCATATTGTAACGAAACACCAAGTAAGATAAGATGGTTCACACCAGGAATAAAAATATCCAGTGAGAGGGAAAGGAAGCCACATAATCAGCTGAAGCACAACAAAGATCCTGATTTTGTAAAATATGTTAGAAACTATAAAACTATTTTTAAAAAAGTTGTGAAAGCCTCAAAACAAATGGCAAATAACAAGTTCATTCTTGAGCGGAAAAATAAAACAAGGGAAGTATGGTCTGTAGTGAAGTGTGAATTAGGCGTCTGAAATCACAAACAAGATATTTCAAAAATCAAACTTAAGGAAAAATTGGTTGTAAATCCAGCTCAAAATATCTGAGTGCTTCAATGAGTACTTCATAAATATAGCAAACTCTGATTTAGACATAGCAAATTACGAGCAGAAAGTAAATAGTTTTGGGTTAAAAGGTAATACCAGTGAATGTCTTAAAAGTTCAACACAGTCTCAGCAAAATTTGTTGAAAATATCACACTCTCCTTAAAACACAAAAAGTCTGCTGGCTGGCGTGGGCCACCCACCAAAATAATTAAAGATGTTTACAACATAATAGCTCCTCCTCTCTCTCTTAAAATATGCGTAAGTAAAACCATTGTTTAAAAAAGGTTCACAAGATGATGTGGGAAATTATCACTCCATCTCTGTACTCCCTGTCATATCAAAATTATTTGAAAAAATTGCTGCTTTACAGATACAAAGCTTCATCACACAGAATATCATTTCACATAACCAGTTTGGCTTCCAACAAGGCAAAAACACAGTAGATGTGATACATGAGTTAATTGAAAAAATTACTTCATAACTATATAATAGAGGAAAACATTCCACACGGGAAAAATATATTTAAAAACAAAGATGATGTGACTTACCATACGAAAGCGCTGGCAGGTCGATAGAAACACAAACAGACACATACATACACACAAAATTCAAGCTTTCGCAACAAACTGTTGCCTCATCAGGAAAGAGGGAAGGAGAGGGAAAGACGAAAGGAAGTGGATTTTAAGGGAGAGGGTAAGGAGTCATTCCAATCCCGGGAGCGGAAAGACTTACCTTAGGGGGAAAAAAGGACGGGTATACACTCTCGCTCGCGCGCGCGCGCGCGCGCGCGCATACACACACACACACACACACACACACACACACACACACATATGCATCCACACATATACAGACACAAGTAGACATATTTAAAGACAAAGAGTTTGGGCCAAATATATCAATATAATAGAGGGAAACATTCCACGCGGGAAAAATATATTTAAAAACAAAGATGATGTGACTTACCATACGAAAGCGCTGGCATGTCGATAGAAACACAAACAGACACATACATACACACAAAATTCAAGCTTTCGCAACAAACTGTTGCCTCTCCTTCCCTCTTTCCTGATGAGGCAACAGTTTGTTGCGACAGCTTGAATTTTGTGTGTATGTATGTGTCTGTTTGTGTTTCTATCAACCTGCCAGCGCTTTCGTATGGTGAGTCACATCATCTTTGTTTTTACTTCATAACTAGATACGAAAGCTAGGTCGCAGGAATATTCTGTGATCTTACAAAAGTATCCGACTCTGTAAACCATGCCCTGATGCTTTTCAACCTCAACAGGTATGGATTGAGGAATATTGCTTTGAAATGGTTTGAATCATATCTCTGGGAGAGGAAACAAAGGGTAGTAATCACATCAAATGGAGCAGATTACGTCTCAGAGTGGAAAACTGTGTCACAAGGTGCTCCTCAAGGCTCAATCTTTGGACCCAAGGCTCAATCTTTGGACCCAATTCATTCCTGTTCAATGTAAATGACTTACCACTCGACCGCCTAGTGTAGCGTAGCGGTTGCATTTCTACCTACCACGCAGGGGGCCCAGGTTCGATTCCTGGCAGGGGACTGGGTGTTGTGTGTCCTTCATCATCATTTTCATCATCATTGACCCGCAAGTCGCCGAAGTGGCGTCAGCTGAAAAGGACTTGCAATATGGCGGCCGAACTCCCCCATATGGGACCTCCTGGCCAACAATGCTATATGCTCATTTCATTTGACTTGCCTCTCCATATAAATAATCATTTAACTTTGTTTGCAGATGATACTTCTGCCCTAATTAAAAATAAAAATTCTGACAGTATACCACAGAGTATCATAAATACTTTAAGTTATCTGGAAACATGGTTCAGTCTAAATGGCTTGAGGCTGAACATTTCAGAAACCCACATCATGAGTTTCAAAGCCAAACAGTCAAAAACTGAAGAAATCTGCATCACTCACAAAAATAAAAAAAATGGAAGAACTTGACTCGGTCGGGTTCCTGGGAATAAACTTGGACAGAACTTTGAGTTGGAATTCTCATATAGATTATCCAGCTAATAAATTAAACAGCCTTGCATTTGCAATGGAAATTTTGGCCTGTGCCACTGATATGGCCACCAGAAAAATAGCATATTATAGCAACTTTGAATTAGTTATTGGATATGGCATAATTTTTTGGGGTAACTTGGGAAACATCACACAGATTTTAAAGTCGTAAAAAATAATTCGCAACATGTGCTCTGCACAGCTGAGGGCATCATGTCTACCATTATTTAAAGACCTAAAAATATTAACTGTCCCCTCATTATACATCTTTGAGGTGGTTCTTTTCTGTACGCGGCAGAGCTGATCTATTAAAAAAACAATCATTTTGAACATTCATATGATACAAGACATAAAGAAAACTGTATCCTCATCTCTCATCGTCTAAAACAGCTTGCTCAGACTCCTCAGTGTATGAAAATTCACAACACAATAAAAGGGTGTGGCATAATGAATATGAAGATAAATATTTTAAAAAGCAAGTTACATGATTTTCTAATTGAACGATGCTACTACTCTGTGGAAGATTTCATGAAGTATGTAGTGATACTTTGAGCTGGATCCCTAAAATGGAATAAAAATTTATGATAGTTATAGTAGATATAAATATTGTAAGTTTGACAAATTTTAAGTAAGTAACTGCTCCACAAAGTATTATTGTAAGTGTGACAAAATTTTAAATAAGCAAATTGTAACCTTGACATGTCTCCTGTACATCAGACATATGTTCTGAAATTGTGTACGTTATGAAATGAATAAAATACATTTCACAGTTCACACAAGATATTTTAACAGAGACTGACTGTGCAGAACACCTCCTATTGAAAGCTAAATGGAGAATGACTTACTCTTCACAGTGCCTATTTAAATAGGAAGGTTTTTATGAAATGACCAAGCACAGAGTAATCTAGGGGCCCTTTGCTTGTTGATTTCCTTGAGCGTGGAACCACAATTACATTTCTCTGAAGATACTGTGCAGAAACTGCGATGCAGCGTAAAGTCAAAATGTCCAGGAATGATGTCGTATGGAGTCATCCTGTTGTATGGTAATGCCTATTCCCACACTATTTATTTATTTACATTTCCTTTGCGTGGAGCCATCGTAATGATGGCTTTTGCAATCGTCAGACTTAATACTATGGTTATATTTACACTTATAAAATACACTATATTGTGTAGCTGTTGCTTCTTATGTCTATTTTTTACATTTATCACATTACAGCTGTTACAATCGGTATCTTAAAATTTGTTGAAACAACATAAACATTTTTCTATTAAAAAAGATTTTAATTTTGTTTTAAAGACGTTTCCCATGTAAGTTCTTAGAGCGTTTGGTAGCTTGTTGTACCAAATTAAGCCACTGATATATGGACTTCTATCAGTCATTTTTAACATTGTTCTGTTACGGAAATAGTTACACTTTGTTCTAGTGTTGTGATCATGTACGTCACTGCCCTTGATAGCTTCTGTTGGTTGACTTATAAAAAATACAACTATTTTGAAGATGTACAGAGAATATATTGTCAGATATTTGTGCTGCACAAACACTTCACGAGATGAATCTCTATGTCCCATCCCATGTATATGTCTCATTGCTCTTTTCTGTAGTAGTAGTATTCTTTTTAAATGTACATTGGCTGCACAAGCCCCATAGTTCAATTCCGGGATTAAGATAGGGGTAAAGTTTTCCATAATATACTAATTTCAGTGCTTGGCTAGGAACTATCTTTGCGAGCTGGCTGAGGAGATATGTGGCACTACTGACTTTCCCGCATACGAAATTAATGTGGTATGCCCATCACAAATTTTCATCAACATACACACCCAGGAATTTACCATTTTCTGTTGCAGAGATATTACACACACTATTCATATTGTTGTGGTGAGAACTGCCTGTTTTAAATGTCAGTAGTTGATATTTGGTGACATTCATCTTGAGTCCCTGATCATTGAAGTATTTTGTTACTTCTGTTATACCACTGGTAGCAAGAGATTCTAGCTCATTAGATTCACTTCCATAGAATAAGATTGATATGTCATCTGCATACGTTACAATATGGGAGTTAATGAGTTGTGCAATGTTGTTAATAAATATAAGGAAGAGAAAGGGTCCAAGGATTGAGCCCTGTGGTACAACGTGTAATAAAGGTTCACTGGTGGACTGAGAGTTCACAATTTTATTACCTAGTTTTTATGACAATTTAGTGCTTTGCTACCAATCAGATGAAGGCTACAGTTTGGCAGTTTCGTTGGGAAACACTGCAATGTCGTCCATACAGTCTGGATCTTTTCCATGTGATTTTCACATCTTTGACAACCTGAAGAAAGGTGTATGTGGATGTTAGTTTCAGTCGGACATGGAAGTGCAAGAGTGGGTGCGGTTGTTGGTCCATCAGCAGCCAACAGGAATTGATCATCTCGTTCCCAGTGGGATAAATGTCTTAATGTTGGTGGTGACTGCTTTTGAATGGAACCATTTCATGGTCCATTTGAAGAGAGTGTTTGGTTTTCATTTGACTTTCCATTACACAACAAATCAGATAAACTATAATGCAACATGTAAAAACACAGAAGCAAGATTTTCATTGGTGTTAGTGCGATCTCTGTACGAGACTAGTAATTTTGGATTTTTGTTTTTGCATATAGTGTAATTTCCACTTGGAAGCAATGTATAAATGTGGCAGAATATTTCAGAACATAGTGAAGTACATGAGGCCACAGTACAACAGTAACCTGTTTATGGAGTATTTATCACTTAATTTATGTGCAATGCAAAATTACTGCATAAATCTTTGTTCATCTCTGTTTTAAGATACAGTGACGAGCCAAACATTATGATCACTTACTTAAAAGTGTGTTGGTCCACCTCTGGAATGCAATTCAGCAATGATTTTGCAAGCCATGGACTCAACAAGTACTTGACAGGTTTCCACAGGTTTGTGGTGCCAGGTGCTTATGCACAGGTCACACACTTCTCATAATTTATGAGCAGTCGATTTCTGGATGCAGAGCTGATGCTCGATAGCATCCCATTTAGGTTTTATCGGATTCAGATAACCTGAATTTGATGGCCAAAATGTCAACTTGAGTTCACTGTCATGCTCGTCAAACAGTTGCAGCATGATTCTGGCCTTGTGACACGGACAGTTATCCTGCTGGAAGATGCTATTGCTATTGGGGAAGCATAAGGGGTTATAAGTGGTCCCTGGTAATGTCCATATAGTGCACATACAACATAGAGCCTTCGATTACAACCACAGATCCCATGGAAGCCCAAGTGAATGTCTCCCATAACATAATACTGCTCCCACTGACTTGCATCCATGGTGTCATGCATATTTTGAGCAGCCGTTCGCCTGGAGGACAGTTTATCTGGACACAACCATTGATCTAGTGTAACAATAAATGGGTGACATGATTTGATTCCATTGATTTGTGTTCCAATCTCAATGGTCCTGTGCCCACTATTATCATAATTAATGATGATGTTGGGTCAACATGGGAACATGTAGGGGTCCTCTTCCATAGAACACCGCATTCAACACTGTGTGCTGAACAGTGTTCTCCAAACCATATGTGCCTGTGCCAGCATTGTACTCTGTTGCCAGATCTGGCACAGATTGTCGCGTATCCTGCTTTGGGGAGCAGTCAAGTCTCTGGTCCCTGTGTTCTGTGATGAGGTGTAGGTCATTTCTGAGATGCTCACTCCCAGGCACTGGCCACAACAATCTGGCTTTTGCCAAAGTTACGTGAGTCAGTGAATTTCACATTTGCATCATTTAGCATCGCTAGAATGATTCCCCATTCGTCTCTGCTCCCTCATATGCTTCTCTTACTGTGTCACGTGCCCTCAGTACCAACACGCAGCATACAACGTTGCAGTGGGCAGCGGTCATAAAGTTTTGGGCATATTTGTGTGTCAAGGCATAAGTGCAGTTTATGATAAAAACTGCTAACCTTCCTTCTTCAAAATTTCTAAAAAATGGTTGAGATGGCTCTGAGCACTATGGGACTTAACATCTATGGTCATCAGTCCCTCAAAATTTCTCCAGTCAAGTTTTCACAGTGTCAAATCATCAAACATTACTCCTGGAGGCACCAATTGCTTTTAGTTCACTGCTTCTTTACCTTGTCTTATGGTCATGAAATTGGCTGTTACTTATGATTTAGTTATTTTACTGTCATTTTTGATTAATTGTTTGAATGTATATACTGCATAAATAATCATAATATTAAACTGAACGCACCTATAAGCACTCAAATAATCACTAATTTTCACAAAATTGGTATACTACTTATCCTCGGAGTCTTTCGCGATGGCATACATGAATAAAACGTTCTCGATTTTCAAGCCGTGTCAATTTGAATAAATTCCTTGAGCTTTTGATGACTATCCCCACCATTGTCGTGAGGAGTTCACTGACTGCCGGGCTGCTACAGTTTCTCACTTATTTTAGAACATGTTTTTTTGCTCGCGTATCATGTCATTTCTGGAAACCCAGAATCTACTATGTAGGAATCAACATGGATTCCAGAAACAGTGATCGTGTGAGACCCAACTCACTTTATTTGTTCATGAGATCCAGAAAATATTAGATACAGGCTTCCAGGTAGATGCCATTCTCCTTGACTTGCGGAAGGCGTTAGATACAGTCCCGCACTCTCGCCTGTTAAACAAAGTAAGAGCCTACGGAATATCAGACCAGCTGTGTGGCTGGATTGAAGAGTTTTTAGCAAACAGAACACAGCATGTTGTTATCAATGTAGAGACGTCTACAGACGTTAAAGCAACCTCTGGCGTGCTACAGGGGAGTGTTATGGGACCATTGCTTTTCACAATATATATAAATGACCTAGTAGATAGTGTCGGAAGTTCCATGCAGCTTTTCGCAGATGATGCTGTAGTATACAGAGAAGTTGCAGCATTAGAAAATTGCAGCGAAATGCAGGAAGATCTGCAGCGGATAGGCACTTGGTGCAGGGAGTGGCAACTGACCCTTAACATAGACAAATGTAATGTATTGCGAATACATAGAAAGAAGGATCCTTTATTGTATGATTATATGATAGTGGAACAAACACTGGTAGCAGTTACTTCTGTAAAATATCTGGGAGCATGCGTATGGAATGATTTGAAGAGGAATGATCATACAAAATTAATTGTTGGTAAGGCGGGTGCCAGGTTGAAATTCATTGGGAGAGTCCTTAGGAAATGTAGTTCGCCAACAAAGGAGGTGGCTTACAAAACACTCGTTCTACCTATACTTGAGTACGTCTCCTCAGTGTGGGATCCATACCAGAGGAGATAGAGAAGATCCAAAGAAGAGCTGCGCGTTTCGTCACAGGGTTATTTGGTAACCATGATAGCGTTACGGAGATGTTTAACAAACTCAAGTGGCAGACTCTGCAAGAGAGGCGCTCTGCGTCACGGTGTAGCTTGTTCCAGGCTTTGAGAGGGTGCGTTTCTGGATGAGGTATCGAATATATTGCTTCCCCCTACTTATACCTCCTGAGGAGATCACGAATGTAAAATTTAGAGAGATTCGAGAGCACACGGAGGCTTTCCGGCAGTTGTTCTTCCCGCGAACCTTACGCGACTGGAACAGGAAATGGAGGTAATGACAGTGGCACGTAAAGTGCCCTCCGCCACACACTGTTGGGTGGCTTGCGGAGTATAAACGTAGATGTAGATGTAGGAGTTCGTACTGTGCTTCAACAATTATGCTCAAAGAAATTGCCAAAATTTGAGCAAAAGTAGTGTCCTAACAAAGAACAGTGTTTTTACTTCCCAAATGGGCAATTTTTGATGTGTCCTGCCAAACTTGGTTTAAATTAAAATGTGTAATGAGCCTGTGATCATTTTCCTCTTGTCTAATATCCAAGAATTGTAAAAAAAAGTTACCAAAATGTTTTGAAGGCATCAAATTTATTCTTCTTTTGGAACGTGTATTGAAGGGGTTATTCCTTGTTTTTATGTTGGAAGTAAAAACTCATTTGAACTATGCTTGGAAATAATGAAATTCTGGTGATACATGAACATGTCCGCTTGCTACCAGCTATGCACAATCATATTATCCATATTGATAACAGGTTTCTCATACCCAAATGTTCATTCAGAACATTAAATACCTGTTCAGATGTTAATCATAATTTCACAGAACTACACTTAGCAGTTGTGCAGGACAGCTCAGCAGTTTTCGGGTTCAAGGCCTTTGTCAAAAATAGGCAACAGGCAAAAGGTGCGCCCACACACACACACACACACACACACACACACACACACACACACACACACACACCACTTGAATTTCATGGTGCTACAGGATCATAATGAACTACATACATATCATATTATATTACTTGTGCCAAATTATCCATAACACTGTACAGTTTTTCTTCTCTCTGCTGGATTCTGCACAACTAAGCTCGATTCACATAACTTACGTATCTTTATCTAACAAGTTAGCAAAGGGGTGAATACTTTTGTGCTTTCAGACACCAACAACAAATTTTCAACACATCAGACTCTTTATTTATATGAAGTAATGAGTGCTATCAACAAGGGTCCTAAAGTTGACACCATATTTCTAGATATTCATAAGACTTGTAACAATATTCTTCACAAGCAGCATCTAACCAAATTACATGGCTGTGAAATGTTGTATCAGTTGTGAGGCTGGATGCATGATATCCTGTCAGAAATATAACAGTTTGTAGTGATTTAGGAGAAGTTATCCTAGTGAAAACAAAGTGATTTATGGGGTTCCCCAGGGAAGTATTATAGGCCCTCTGCTGTTCTTAATTTGTGTGAATGATTTTGGAGTCAATCTGAGCAGCTGTCTTAGAATGTTTGCAGATGATGCTGTAGTTTGCTGTCTATTCATCAGAAGATCAAAACAAATTGTAAAATGATTTAGACAAGATATCTTCTTGGTGCAAAAAGGGGAAAATGACTCTAAACAATAAAAAGTGTAGAGCCCACCTCATGAATACTGAAAAATTGATTCAATTTAAGTTACATAATAAATAGTACAAATTTAAAAGATGTTTTTTCAACCAGATACCTAGGGATTACAGTTACAAACAACTTAAATTGGAATCACCACATAGAAAATTTTGGGAGGAAGGTGAACCAAAGACTGCAATTTTTAGGCAGAACACTTGGAAGATGTGAAAAATATACGAAAGAGAATCCCTACAGTGCTATTGCCCATACTGTTCTGGAACATTGGTGTCAAGCATGGGATCTTTACCAGATACGGTTGATGGAGGACAATACAATAGTACAAAGAAGGGCAACTTGTTGAATTGTGAATTGTGGTTTATCTGTCTCATAAGCTACATAATCAAAATCATTTGATTCAGATACAGGAGATATATCAAATTGTGGTAGAATTTCACTGTAAACAAAGAACTGCTGATGTTAACAAATAGCATTATAATAGTAAGAGAATATTGTTGTATGTACATACATACAATGAAATATAACACTTAATTACCCCTTGTTCAAATTACCATTCCATCCTTTATGAATTCTTCTATTGAATAGTAGCATTTCTCTCACAGAATCTGCTGTAGCCTCATTTTTAAGATTTCTGGCTTCATATTAAATATGTTTTTGTTCATTAACTTGTTATATATGTTGTCATCCCCATTTACTGTGGAGTCCGGGCATGTAATTTCAACTGGTGTGTGGGTAGCATAAAATTATTTTTATTTCTTCTGTTACATGTATGGTTAAAATTATTCCTCAAATAACTTTTGTCTGTTGTGTAGGAAGATTATAATTTCATAAATGTATATGGAGGGAACAGTCAGGATTTGTGGTTTCTGAAATAATGAGTGAGAAGACTCCGTTTGCTATGCAGTACACATGTATTGGACAATTTTCTTTTGCAGTTCCAGTATTCGAGATACACTACTTGAACTTCCACAGAAATTTATTCCATATCTAATGACTGATTCAAAATAACTATGGTAAACAATTTTTTGTGTACTCAAGTTGGTGGAAATTGCTAGTATTTGCGTTGCATATATAGAACTGCTTAGTTTGTTTGATGGGAAGTCAAATTGTATATTCCAGTGTAAGTTCTTGTCCACATTTAGTCACAGGAATTTGACTGTGTAAACTTCATTTATAGGTTGATCGTTATGTTGTCTTTTAAGTTCCGCACGTTTTGAATGTTTCGTTTTGAAATGTACCAAATGGGTTTTTGCAATGTTCAGTTTCAACCCATTTAACTGGAACCAGCTTTCTAGTGTATCCAGTATGCTTATGATAGAGCTCGAAATTTTTTCTGCATCTTCATCTTGGATTAAAGAAGAAGTATCATCTGCAAACAGAACTGATGGGGAATTTATATTTATGGGTAAGTCATTTTGTATTACAGTGAAAAGGGAGGGTGGAGGGGGACAGAGGGGAAATGTGTTCAGATAAGATAAGTGGGTTGTGGGGTGTCTGTCATTAAAATAAAGGGATTTTTTGCTGTGGAAAAATATTTTCATGAAATTCCAGTCACCTTCCTTATCCTACAAATGCAAAATAGTTTTTTTTACTCCCACCTACATAGAGGGAAATAACTTTTGTTACGAAATTAGAGAAATCCTAACTCACACTGAAAGATTTAGATGTTAATTTTTCCCACATGCTATTTAAGAATGGAATAGTCAATAAATAATCAGAAAGTGGTTCCATGGATCCTCTGCCAAACATTTAAGTGTGAATTGCAGAGTAGTCACATAGCTGTAGGTAAAGTGAGAAATTCAGTTAAAATACGATTTCATGTCAGCCACTGATGTATAACCTTCCTCCTCCTCTCTTCCATTAACCTTTAAGTAAATGAGACAGTGAATTTAAGCAGTAATTTTTTTTAATCATAGTAATAAGTTTCAATAGTTTGTTTGTATTGCAATATGTCTTCATTTAATTTTGTATCTGTTCAGCTGGAAGAAAAGCTTCAACGCAATCTGTCAGAACAACGTGCTCTAATACTGGAGCGAGAAAATATTCTTGCTGAGGTGGAAGCAGCACATCAGCAGCTTCAGGCAGAACGAGAGGAGCAGGGACTTGCCAAGAGAAATCACAAACTGGAAATTGAGAAACAAGTAAGTTCGACCTGCCTGCATCTCATATGTGTGTTCCTAGTAGCAAGTACTCGTTTAAAAAATAGGACTGAGTATGGTTGGGGATTTACAAGGTTGGCAGTTTCTGATACTGCTTTCACCTTTCCTCAGTAGTAAACAGACTAGTGCAATGGAATTACAAATGAATTGTTAGTGTATGTGTAAAGTGACTGTATTTTTGCCATGGAATTTTGTCATACTGAGAAAGTATGTTCTGTATTTATACTTTTGGTATTGAAACCGTTATTCACACTATTACAGAGTGACTTGAGGTGTGTGTTCAACAAAAAGTGGAAAAAAAATTAGAATTAATTTTAACATGTATGAACACTCATGAGAGCTGTAAATACACGATTTAAAAAGGATGTTTGTAATATAGCAAGGTATTCCCCCACCCCCAGCCCCTTCTCCGTGCCCCTCCTCCCAACCTCCCAATGCTTTGAGAACCATTACAGTTACCTTCATGTTTATCAAATTGGTATCTTTATTCCTTAATTTTTTTGAGAAATAATAGTGAATACATGTTGAAAGCTAATATATTTAATATAACTGAGTGGGTGTAGCATTAATTGTATCTTATTTCTAATGTGGGGTGGACAGGGAGGAGATACATAAATAATCGTTCAGACACAAAGCAGCTTGAAGGCTTTCGATGTACTATAAGACGTATAATGTTTTAAAAGATCAGTAACATGCACATAAGCCCATGCAATTGACTAATGGGTTTTATATAGTGTGCTTAATGTAGATGGTTTTTATACTTTTCCTGCATTTATGATACAAACTATTTGACTCAGTGTGATGGCTTTGATGGCTAGGAGGGATTTTTCTTTTCTTTTGATTGGTGGGCAGGGAGGGCAGAAATTACTGTGCAATAACTATGAAACATTTTTTTTTCTTTTTATTCTTTATAGTCTTTTAAAAATGGCTGATACATTACATGAAGGAAAAAAAGACACAAAAAGTCTCCCCAGGCTCAACTCAAACAATGGAAAATCTAGAATGGAATGTAACAATTTTATGAAAAGGAAAGTTGCCATTCTTCCCCCTCCCCACCCAGCCGCCTCCTCCTCCTTACCTCCACCCAGTTGCCACTCCCATCATGCACTGCTGCTGTGTCTCAGCTGCCAGAGGCTGCAGTCGTGTATCTATTTTCGACAAAGGCCTTTGATGGCCGAAAGCTTATTTTGTGACAGTCCTTTCGTTGTGTCTATCTGCAACTCAGCATCTCTGCTGTATGGTGAGTGGCAACTTCCCTTTTCATTCCCCAGGCTCAAATATATATTGTTGAAGTTTGTAGGAGGCACGTACAGCAGTCACTTTTTTACTTGTTTAAAATAAAATTTCTTTTTAAAAAATACACTGATCATCATAAGAATAGCTGCACCCAGAAGGACCTAGCTGATCCACTGTGAACTGGGTTTGGATGTTGCACACCACCAGCTGTGCCATTGATTAAGTTTGCACTTGGGGAGAGACAGTGGAGCTGTGATGTTGCATCCATATGTCCCAAAACAGCTGTGCTGGCCATTATGATAGGGGGAGGCGTCACTAGGGCATCACCTGAGCATTCTCTGTGCCTGTGGAATAGGCTCAACAGTGGGGTGGGAGAGTCTGGGGTAGTCCTGCTGCACACCACACCTGTCGTACGGACACCACCATTGCCCATTGCTGGTAGCACGACATGTAGTGTCTTAATGTCCAGCACGTACCGTAAGGAGGGAGGACCGACAGATTGTTCGCCACGCTCAAAACAAATCCGACAGTGGTGATAGGAGCCATTCGATGGGCTGTACTGCCATGCGTACAACAACCCGTAAATGCTAGTACCGTTGGCAGGTGGTGGCACTGTGCACGGCTCACCGCACACTGACCGTTACAGTAGCTGCCACTCTCACCCACACAGTGTGGTGCCTGACTCACCTGGTATCGACAGTGTTAGACGTGTGGTCCTACAGACTGCTGGAAGTTCATCTCCAGCGACGAGTCCCACTTCTGCCCTGGAAGCAAAAACCACTGCTTCCATCTTTGGAGGTGCAGTGGAGCATACCATGCAGTGGAGATGATATCCTACGGGCCCCGTTCACTGTTAGTGTTCCTAATAGGCTCCCTGCCAGCCACACCACACGTGGAGGAGATCCTTAAACCAGTGGTTCTACCGTTTGTGAATGCTCACACACTTGCCCATTTCACCACTACGACACTCATTCTCATATCACTGTCACCTCCTGAGACCATGCTCTGCAACTGCAAATACTCTGCTACAGATAGCCAAAATGTGGAGGAGGCTCTGAATGTGGCTTTCGAGGCTGCAGGGTGCGGTCATTTTGAAGTTTTGGCTTAGGCTGGCACGAAAGGTGCTTGTCGCTCAGAGTTCGAGGCTATCATCTGTTTGTATGGGCAGCTCGTGGAAGTGGTGACGGCCTTTGGCCTCCCTCATTAAGCCCAAGTAGAACTCACAATTTATGCTATTGAACTCAGAATTGATAGAGTTCCTTTGGTTTGGATCCAAGTAGAGGATCTTAACTGGAGGCTCCATCGATTCTGTGATGGTCTTAACTGCAGATTTCTGCACCTATTTTGTGGGGTGGAGAATTGTAGGACTTCCTTGACAGGTCAGGGGTGCACTACAGAAAGGAAGCAGCTATTTGGATAGCAGAGTGCTTGTGGGGTGTTTTAGGCTAGGCATTAGTTTTAGGTCCTCCAATGAATGCTCGCCAGTCGTTACATAGAGAGAGAAAATCAGATGGCATAGAAAGTAAAGGTATTTCAACTGTCAAAATTTTTACATTAAATTGTCGAAATATTCATAACAAAGCTCAAGAATTTACTGCCCGCCGTGAAAGTTGTCATGCTCAGATTATTCTCAAACTGAGATCTGGCTGAAAGCCAAAGTAGAAAGCTCGGAAATATCTAGCAAAGCATGGAATGTATATCAAAGAGGGAAAAGTTAATTGCAGTTGACAATTTGAAGGTAAAAATTGAGCCTGACTGTGAAATTACCTCGATGTGTGTAACAGTTCTTGGGAACTCAGGCTGATTATGGGATGTTTCTATCAGCCACATGATTCCATTGTGACAGTTTTTGAATCATTCAAAGAAAGTCTATACACAGTAGTGAAGAAATACCCAGGTCATGTAACATTAGTTGGAGGCAACTTTAACGTACTGAGGATAGAATGGGACATCTATGGATTCATTGCAGGCGGTACCGACAGTCAGTCTTCTGAAGTAGTTGTGAAAATGTTCTCCAAAAATGGTCTTGAGAAGCTAGTTTGTCAACCCACATGGAATGGAAATATTTGAAACCTTGTACTTAAACCGGCTTAACCTTACTGATAGTGTCTATATAGAGGCAGAGATTAATGATAATGATGTCATCACAGTAGTGATGCATACTTAAGTTAATAAATCCATCAAGAAGTCTAAAAAGTACTTTTGTTAGACAGAGTGGATAAGCAGTGGTTAGCATCCCTCTTCGACACTGAATGAACTTAAGTTAGTTCTGATGCGCATAGTGGAATTATGGGTAAAGTTTAAACAGGTTGGAAATTGCACTGTTGGGAAGTATGTGCCGAGTAAGTGGGTTAAAATAGGAAATTCCCACTGTGGTTTACTAATGTAATTCAGGAAATTCAAAGAAAGCAGAAACAGTATTATGAAAAGGAAAGTTGCTACTCACCATATAGCAGAGATGCTGAGTCACAGATAGGCACAACCAAAACACTCGTCACAAATAAAGCTTTCAGCCTTTAAGGCCTTTGTCAACAACAACACACACACACACACACACACACACACACACACACACACACACACACGACTGCTGTCTCAGGCAACTGAAACCACACTGTGAGCAGCAGCAGCAGTGAATGATGGGATTAGCGATTGGGTGGAGTAAGGAGGATGCTGGGGCAGCGAGAGGAAGGAATAGTATGGTGGGGACGGTGGACAGTGAAGTGCTGCAGGTTAGACAGAGGGCAGGTGAGAGGTGGGGAAGGGAGGGGTAGCATAAAAGGAGAGAAGTAAAAAGACTAGTGTGATGGTGGAATGATGGCTGTGTAGTGCTGGAATGGAAACAGGGAAGGGCTGGATGGGCGAGAACAGTAGGATTATGGGAACGTAGGATGTATTGCAGGGAAAGTTCCCACCTGCATAATTGTGTTGGTGGGAAGGATCCATATGGCACAGGCTGTGAAGCGTCATTGAAATGAAGGATGGAGCGTGTTCAGCAACAGGGTGGTCCACTTGTTTTTTGGTCACAGTTTGTCGGTGGCCATTCATGCGGACAGACAGCTTGTTGGTTGTCACGCCCACATAGAATTCTCCATAGTGGTTGCAGCTTAGCTTGTAGACCACATGACTGGTTTCACAGGCAGCCCTGTCTTTGATGGGATAGATGATGTTCATGACCAAACTGGAGTAGGCGGTGGTGGGAGAATGTATGGGACAGATCTTGCATCTAGGTCTATTATAGGGGTATGAGCCGTCAGGTAAGGGGTTGGGAACAGGGGTTGTGTAAGGTCGGATGAGTTTATTGTGTAGTTTTGGTGGACGGCAGAATACCACTGTGAGAGGGGTGGGAAGGATAGTGAGCAGGACATTTCTCATTTCAGGGCACAGTGAGAGGTAGTCGAAACCATGGCGGAGAACGTAATTCAGTTGCTCCAGTCCTAGGTGGTACTGAGTTATGAGGGAAATGCTCCTCTGTGGCCAGATGGTGCGACTTTGGGAGGTGGTGGGAGATTGGAAAGACAAGGCATGGGAGATTTGTTTTTGTACAAGGTTGAGAGAATAATTGCAGTCTGTGAAGGCTGCAGTGAGACCTTCGGTACATTTGGATGGACCGCTCGCCACTGCAGATGCAACGACCATAGGTGGCTAGGCTGTAGACCTTGATGCAAGACCTGTCCCGTACATTCCCACCACCACGTACTCCAGTTCAGTCACGAACATCATCTATCCCGTCAAAAGCAGGGCTACCTGTGACACCAGTCATGTGATCTACAAGCTAAGCTGCAACCACTGTGGTGCAGTCTATGTGGGCATGACAAACAACAAGCTGTCTGTCCACATGAATGGCCACTGATAAACTGCGACCAAAACACAAGTGGGCCACCCTGTTCCTGAACATGCTCCATCCTTCATTTCAGTGACTGCTTCACAGCTTGTGCCGTATGGATTCTTCCCGCCGACACCAGCTTCTCTGAATTGTGCAGGTGGGAACTTTTTCCCTACAATATATCCTACATTCCTGTAACCCTCCTGGCCTCAACATTTGTTACTCACTGTCCTCACCCATTCAGCCCCCTTCCTGTTCCCATTGCAGCACTACACAGCCGTTATTCCAACATCACACTCAATCGTTTTACTTCTCTCCATTTCTGCTAGTTCCCTCCTACCTCTCCCCTGCCCTCTGTCTATCTTGCAGCACTTCACTGTCTGCCACCCCTACCATACTATCCCTCCTACTCCCCGCCCCAGCCTCCACCTTACCCCAACCTAGTCGCCACTCCCATCATGCACTGGTGCTGCTGCTCGCAGTATGATTTCAGTTGCCTGAGACTACAGTCGTGTGTGAGAGTTGTGTTTGCATTTGCGCGCGCGCGCGTTTGTGTACACGTCTATTGTTGACAAAGGCCTTAATGGCCAAAAGCTTTATTTGTGTCAGTCTTTTTGTTGTGCCTCTCTGCGACTCAGCATCTCTGCTATATGGTGAGTAGCAACTTTCCTTTTCAAAATATTGTTACTTTCCATCCTGGATTTTCCATTGTTTAAAAGAAAGCAGAAATTGTTACCTCTCAGTTGAAAAATGAATATGGATATATCGACAGATAAAAGGAGAAATTAATGCATTGATAAAAAGATCAATATACAAACAACAACTTTCACCCTCATACCTCAGCAAATGCCAAGAAACAGAGAAAATTCAGCTCCTACGTAAAATCATTAAGCAGTTTGAAGGCTTCTATCCAGGTGCTCATTGACCAGTCGGGTGTGGTAGTAGAAGTCAGCAGAAGGGAAGCTGAAGTTTTAA
Organism: Schistocerca piceifrons; assembly: GCF_021461385.2. NCBI lineage: Eukaryota > Metazoa > Arthropoda > Insecta > Orthoptera > Acrididae > Schistocerca > Schistocerca piceifrons. Next base: position 19,787,020 of record NC_060145.1, read on the forward strand.
TTTTATTTTTAAGAAATTATTCATGCCAGAGGATCATTCAGACACACTGTTATTTGACCATTGCATTGATTCCTGTATGTAGGACATACTATTAGCCATCCCTGGCGTACAGAAGCAACTGCAAGAATTGAAAACAACCAAATCGCCAGGTCTGAATGGAATCGCTATTTGTTTTTACAGAGAATACTGTTCATCATTGCCCTTACTTGGCTTGTATTTATTGCAAATCTTTTGCTCACTGAAAAGAGTCCAGAAAAAAGTGTAGGTCACTCCTATATATAAGAAGGGTAAAGGAATGGACTTACAAAATTACAGACCAATGTTGTCAACATCTGTTTGCTGCAGAATTCTTGAACATATTCTAAGTGTGAATATAATAAATTCCTTCATGACAGAAAAGCTTCTGTTGACATATCAACATGAATTTAGAGAGCATTACTCATATGAACTCTTTTCTCACATGATATCCTACAAACCATATATGAAGGGCAACTGACAGATTCCATATTCCTAGGTTTCCAGAAAGCATTTGACACGGTGCCCCTCTGCAAACTGTCAGTGGAGGTGTGAGCATATGGAGTAGATTCCCAGATATGGGAATGGCTCAAAGACTTTTCACATAATAGAATACAGTGTTATGAAATGTATTCACAGTTGCAAGTATGAGATATTACAACAACTGTATGGTTTTTACTATAGACACACAATAATTTGGGCCAGACGTGGACTCAAATCTGGATTTCTCGCTTATCTCAAGTGGTTGCCCAAATCACTTCAGCTGTCTGTACACACCTCCTGGACTGATCCAAACTTCCACAAGTCGTAATGTCTGCATTCTAAAGTGCTCATATTCCATTCGTAAGATTTCCATATAGGGATAGACAATGTTTTTCTCATCAGTTTGCCGTGCTTTGGCATGAAATACATTTAGTGCAGTGTCTGTATTTGATAGTGTCTGTATAGTTCAATGCATATGTCCTTGAGAAATACGTGCATGTCTAGATTAGATTAGATTAGATTAGATTCAGTTTTTGTTCCTTAGATACAAATAATGAGATGATTCTTGTGGTTGTGAAACATGTCAGAAAGAATAATATAAAAATTTTTTTACATATAATACTTGCTACCCTGATAATTTGTCAGGAGATTGTCGAAATAGGTGAATACAACGCGGTAAACTGTGCCATCTAATATTTACAAAATTAACACACTGTCACAATGAAACACTGTTATGCACTATTAATAAATGTATCATACACAAAATACCTAATCTTGACTGTTGTGACCAAGTGCTGTCAGAACTGAAATCTAACAGATATTTTTACTTAAGCTGGCTTAACAGTCTCTGTTAAGATATTCGTCTATCGAGTAGAAGGAGTTGCCTGCAAAAAAAGTCTTTCAAACTCAGTTTAAACCGTGCTTTATCTAAAACCAAGTTTTTAATGGTTGCTGGCATTTATTGAAAATTTGTGTTCCTAAACATTGGACCCTTTTTGGACCAAGGTAAGTGATTTTAGGTCTTCATGTAGATTGTTCTTATTCCTAGTATTGATACTATGTATTGAGCTATGGCTGGAAATAGAGATGTATTAACTTGCAACAAGTTTCATTAAGAAATAAATATACTGAGAAGCAGTGGCTAGAATACAAAGTTCCTTGAACAGGTTTCTACATGATGTTCTTGAATTTACACCACAAATGATTCTTATCACACACTTTTGCACCCTAAAAACTTTTGCTCGGCTTGATGAGTTGTGCAAGAATATGATCCCATATGACATAATAGAGTGAAAGTAAGCAAAGTATGCAAGTTTTTTTTATATTTATACGCCCTACATCTGACATAATTCTCACAGCAAACACAGACTTGTTTAGGCACTTAAGCAATTCTGTGGCATGCCCTTCCCATCTGAATTTATTATCAAGTTGTAATCCCAGAAATTTAACACTGTCAACCTCTTTGATCTACATGTCTTCGTATGTAATACTCATGCTGGAAGGAAATCTCTTACAGGTTCTGAACTGCATGTAGTGGGTCTTCTCAAAGTTTAATGACAGTGAATTAGCTTTAAACCACTTATTAATGTCAGTGAAAATTTGATTAGCAGCTATTTCTAAATCTCTACTTGACTTGCTACTTATTGCAATGTTTGTATCATCTGCAAGCAAACCAAACTTAGCATCTGGCAATGTAACAAATGAGAGGTCATTAATGTACACAAGAAAAAGCAATGGAACCTTGAGAAACACTACATGTAATTAATTCCCAGCCAGATGAAGACTGACTGGTACTTTGCAATGACCCCCTTAGTTTCCTGTTAGTTAGATAACACTTAAACCATTTTGCAGCATTGCCGGTGACATCATAATATTCTAATGTACTTAAGAGAATTCTGTGGCTCACACAGTCAAAGGCCTTTGACAAGTCACAGAAAATGCCAGTAGCCTCTAATTTATTATCTTACGAATTAAGTACATTCTCACTGTAAGTGTAAACAGCTTTCTCTACATCAGAACCCTTAAGAAATCCAAACTGTGACTTGGACAATATATTATTTGCAGTCAGATGCTTAAGGAGATGCTTGAACACAACATTTTCAAATATTTTTGAGAAAGCCAGCAAAATAGAAATTGCTCAATAGTTTGATGGTATATCTTTACCCCTTCTTGTAAAGAGGCTTAACTTCAGCATATTTTAGCCAGTCTGGAAATATTCTGCTGATAAGAGATTGATTACACAAAAAACTTAAGATGGAACTCAACACACATGAGCAGTCTTTGATTAACTTCATTGATATGTTATCATACCCACTGGAATACTTAGTGGGAGACTTGAGCATCATTTCCATTTTACTGGAGTTATTTTTAAAGACTGGTCTCAGATACTCCATTGCACTGTTCACCGAACCTGATAACCCCAAGCTGTCAGTAACATAAATGAAGTACTTGTTTAAGAGGTTTGCAACACTACATGTATTTGCTACCAAAGTCTCACTTATTTTTAGGGCTATCTGTTCCTCTTCCTTTTTGGCCCCACCTGTCTCTGTCTTCACTATATCCCATACAGTTTTTTATTTTGTTGCCTGATGTAATTATCTTTTTCTCATAATAAAGCTGCTTCTATTCCTGGATTACTTGCTTAAATACTTTGCTGTATTCCTTGTAATACATTACAATTTTAGCATCAGAGCTGTTCCTAAATAGTAGATACAGCCTCCTTTTTGCCCCACATGATACCTTTATTCCTTGCATAATCCACGGTTTATTTTTTGACTTCTGTGTGATTTGAGTTATCTTTAGGGGAAAAGAGTTTTCAAAAGTGGAGGTAACGGTGTTTATAAAAGCTATGTATTTTCCATTTGAGTCAGAAATATTGTAAACATCTATCCAGTTCATGTCTTTGAGCAATTTCCTGAATTTCTCAATTTTCGACTCATTTATTGCCCTCCTGTGCTCAGATTTAATAGATTTTTTTTTTATCCTGACAAGTTTCAATATTAAACACAAGATGTGCATGTCATGATCAGATAGCCCATTTACTATTGGTTTTGTGATATGACTTTTTTTCCTAGATTCGCTTACAAAGATATGATCAATAGCAGTCTCAGAGCATTTACATAGGGGACTGATGACCTCAGATGTTAAGTCCCATAGTGCTCAGAGCCATTTGAGCATTTACATATCCTAGTAGCAAAGTTCACAGTAGGAACTAAATTGAATGATAGTGTTACTGACTGCAGTAATTGTTCACTGACAGAGCTTTTCAATAAATCCACATTAAAATCACCAGCAACCTATTTCCTTGTTTTCTACTGTGAGATGGGACAGCAGAGCTTCCAGATTTTTTTTATGGAGAGGTTAAAATTTCCTGAAGGTCATCTGTATATACCTACTATTATAAAGGACTTATTATGAAATACTACTTCTGTTGCACAAGCTTCTAAGTCCTACTCTGAGCAAAATCTATTAATATCAGTATTCTTGAAATCAAAACAGTTTCTGACAAATGTGGCAACTCCTCTTTTCTCTACACAAATAAGAAGCTAACTTGAATCCTGTAACATTTAACATATCTATGCCATTAGTCACATGATGTTAGAGAGACAGGTTATATCAACTGGTTTGCTCAACTCTAATTCTTCAACACAAATAAGCAACTCATTAAGCTTACCCCTTAGTCCTTGGATATTCTGATGCAATAATGATAACTGATTTTTTGCACTGGCTGAATTACAACTGTATGAACCTAATTTTCCTGCCAATTTTTCAGTATCTCTAATTTCAATCAGAGGCTGTCTGCTTGAATTGTGTACATTAGAATTTCCTCTCTGACTGCCTGTTTTTATCAATGTGAATGTCATTTTCAGCCTGTCTCTGAACATCTTTTGTTTCTGACCTCCCTGCCATAAAAAAACTGCTGATCTGTCACTTGTAACCACTGGTACTTTCCCACTTGTGACAGTGCCCCCCCCCCCCCCCCCCCTCCCCATGTTATTAGCTATTAGCCCAGACAGTTTTCTCTTCCCTTTCCTGTTGAGGGGAATGAGGTGAAGGCCATGCGTAGTATAGTCCCACCTGCTGATAGAGCCAACAGGAACTACACTGATATGAGACCACATATCTGATCCAAACAGCAGTTCCACCTCTAAATTATCCCTCCTAACAGAAGAGTTTAAATGAGGCCGGTCATGGCACCTCAGAACAGACACAAACCCAACACAAATATGTCTGGTTGCTGAAGCTATCTTTACCAGGTCACTCTCAATTGGATAATTAGGGTTCCTATCTATTCTGTTGCCTGCCCCACCCACTATTACCCCTGTCCTCCTTTGTGAATTCTTTACAAAGTGAACCTACATCCTCTATCATTTGACCCAGAGTTGCACTAGGTTTAAAAAACTTATGACCTGGTAACCTGACCCTAGTTCATCCTGCAACGGTTGCCCAACACCTCTACCATGTGAACTACCTAACAACAAAACTTTCTTCTTCTTCACAGCTTTTTCTGACCTCTTACTTTTCAAACACTTTTTGAAAGTTTGTTGTGTCCTGTCTACTCCTACACCTATTTGTGGCTATTCCGAAGAACACTTACGTCAAACTATAGACACTGCATTAACCGTAGAACCCCTCGTGTTGTCCTTAGTGGTGAGTGTTCAAGAGAGACAAGGGTATTGTCAGGAGTGCTCCAGGGAAGTGTGATAGTACTGCTCTCATTCTTTATATACGTGAATGATCAGATGGATAGGGTAAGCAGCAATCTGCAAATGTTACTGACAATGCTGCAGTGTACGGGAAAGTACCGTCGATGAGTGACTGCAGAAGGACATAGGATGACTTGTACACAGTTTCTAATTGGTGTGATGAATAGCAGCTTGCTCTGACTGTAGAAAAATGAAAGTCAGTGGAGATGAGCTGAAAAAAATAATCCGGCAATACCATATTAATGGTGTGCCGCTCGACACAATCACATCAACTAAATATCCGGGTGTTATATTGCAAAGAGATGTGAAATGGAACAAGCACATAAGGACGGTAATGGGGAATGCAAATAGTCATCTTTAATTTATTGGTTGAATTTTAGGAAAGTGTATTTTGTCTTTAAATGAGATCATGTATACAACTCGAGTGAAACCCATTCTTGATCACACAGTGTATGGAATTTCCATGTTGTCAGATTAAAGAAAGACATTGAAACAATTCAGATGTGTGCTGCTAGATTTGTTACCAGTAGGTTCTGTTAACACATCAGTATTGTGAAGATGATTTGTGAAATCAAATGGGAATCCTTGGAGGGAAACCGATGTTCTTTTTGCCAAACACTATTGAGAAAATTTAGAAAATCAGTATTTGCAGATGACAGCAGAAAGATTCTACCTCCACCAAAGTAATTTCACATAAGGACTGTGAAGATATGATAGGAGAAATTAAGGCTTGTACATAGGCATATAGACAGACATTTTTCCCTTGTTCCATTTGTAAGTGGATCAGGAAAGGAAATACCTGGTAGTGTTACAGGACACTCTTTGCCACACACAGTACAGTGACATGTATGTAGAAGTAGATTGCTAATTGATTTGAATGCAGGCCTCATAGCATTTAGCCACTGTCCTGGTTAACATATGCTTTCCTCCTCAATTATATCTGCAATAAATCAAAAACCCTATTCCTCGATTTGTCAGAAATTATTAGTTTAGTGGCCTGATTTGTGTAAAGAGATTCCTAAAGAGTCTGCCTGGTCAAAAATGGATCCTGCATAATGAACTTTGACTTACATTTAATTTGAAAACAAATTGTAGGAAATTCAGTCCTTTCGAAGGAATGACTGTCAGTTGACATCTGAAGAGTATGGTGAAGCTCATCAGATTTGGTGGGTTGCAAGAGCTGACCTCTCATTGTAAAGAAGGGAGGAAAAAATAAACTGAATAATAAAATATACTGAATGGAGCAAGATGTCTCATTGCATGGAAAATGAGAATAATTGAAGTATAAATTGGCTATTTGTTTGTGAGAGGGCGTGTGCTGAATTGGTTTCATTTTTTTCTGCTTTAAGTTTATAGTTATTTTGGAAATGGTATAATGGAGGATAAAGTGAGCTACATAGCAGTGTTCTTATCTCTGTTCATCTCTGTATGGTAGGGAAGATGTTAATTGTTCAAGACAAATATTTTTGAGAGTTTAATTGTTCAAGACAGTGATCCTAATTAAAAATGAAATTGGTAGTAGGTTTCTGCAGTTAGCAAAGTACACTTATGTAATAACTTCATAGAACAGTTGAAAATGATAAAACAAAATATCATTGTCTTAATGCATAGTTGTATTTCTGTATTATTGTGATGTGTCCAGAGAAATTTATTTGGAAACCAGGATGATTGCTGAAACATTTATATTAAGAGCCTTCCTTTTTTTAATCTTTTTCAGCTATTGCAAAAACAACTAGATGAAGTGGACCAACTCCAAAAGGAAAGAGAAGCTGCTGAACGAGAAAAACAAAAGATCATTGAAGAGGAAGAACGGATCCTTGCTGAGATGAGGCGCTTGGAAAAAGAAGCTTATCTGTTACCAGTAAGTTCTGCCAATTTATAGATCAATATATTATGGATCTGAAAGGAGAATTTAAAATAAATTCGTGTTTATGTTTTTACCACTAGAAGAAAAATGGTGCCTTGACCTTGTGTTTGATTTAAAACATACTATTTCCTGTTGAACAGTCCTTAGTTCATACTACCAGTCAACTCAGAGACATTATTAACACATAAGTAAATCAGTTTCAACTTACGCTTCTTCCCCTCTCCTCAGCTTGGTTCTTAGGGCATTAAATAAGTGGGTTACACGAAAACAAGCTGTTACCTGACTTTTCCTATTAGTGAATTACTTTGTAGTTTCATTTTCATCAGTCTGGTAAGTTAAATTGATTGACTGATTGATTTTTAATGGTCTAGCTTTTATTTCATTCACCAAACTTGTACAACTGATATTGGAAAGGTCAAAATGAGGATGCAGTTATACTTAATAAGTAGAGGAGAGAAAATAAGTACATAGATATTCATATAATCCTTATTTATCAGTAACTGTTGAAGGACAGTTGAAAATAAAGTACAGTAATACATAATACCAGCAAATTAGTAGGAAAATTAAAAATAAAGTACTTGTTCTTACAATTAAATTTTTAAGTAACATTTATTTTACAGATCCAGGAATTATTTTACAGAATAGAAACAGTGCTTTATTAGAAATACCTTTAGTTATGTTTCAAGTATTGGCTATGCAGCAATTTTTAGTTACTTTTTTATTTTGTTGAGTAGTATGACATCATTGTTAATTATGCTTCTTTGATAGGCTGTTCTGGAATATTTTTGGTGCGCATTTTATCTCCCTTTGGTACAATATTTATTTACATCATGTTTGTTGGTACTGCAGTTACGGCTGCTAGTATGTAGCATCACTGCTCACTCAAAGTTGTTGGAGGGAGAGGCACGTGGATGAGGTATTTCCTAAATCCACACAATTAAAAAACAAAAAACAAAAAATCACATAGTGTGACATCAGTTGACGTTGGAGGCCAGTGATGCAGTGCGAAATCCATCTGACCCTTATTGCTGATCCACTGCTGAGGAAGTGCTGTGTCCCTCTCTCGATGCCACATCACACAGTTTCAAGTACATTGTACCACTTTGAACATAGAATGCAAAATACCTTTTCTTGCTGTCTTAATAGCTATCTTGACTTGATACACGTTGGGTAATGAAAGAACGAGCGAGTGAACTGTTTGCATCAGGGTGACACCTGGTGGCAACCATATGAATCAGTAACTTACGAATGGTGCCAAGATAAAATTTTGTTTTCAGTCATTAGTTAAATGTACCGTAGGTTTCCATCTTCATTCATGTGGTAGATGTAATCTTCTGAAACCGGGTGAATCTTTTTGAACCACCCCATACTGGTTACTGCTTAGGGTGTCCACAGCTTTCAGACTAATGCATTGCACAAGGACATCAAAGATCTGATGCAATACAAAGCATGCAGACTTCTCAAACAAGACTAGGAAGCATTCGTGAGTAGTTTGAAAGCTCTGGACATGCTGTAACAGCAACCACAGGATACTATTATCTTAAAAATGAAAAGTAGTCTAGGAATCTCATTTTATTTTGGATCTGACTGTGACTACTTTTGAATTGCAACAATTATGTGATGTTCTCATTATTATTTACTAGTTTACAGGTATTCTTAACAAGTAAATGTTCCCTTCTAAGGTCAGCAGCTCATAGTCCAGTGGTTAGCATTGACTTCCGGAAGGCGTTCGATACAGTTCCGCACTGTCGCCTGATAAACAAAGTAAGAGCCTACGGAATATCAGACCAGCTGTGTGGCTGGATTGAAGAGTTTTTAGCAAACAGAACACAGCATGTTGTTATCAATGGAGAGACGTCTACAGACATTAAAGTAACCTCTGGCGTGCCACAGGGGAGTGTTATGGGACCATTGCTTTTCACAACATATATAAATGACCTAGTAGATAGTGTCGGAAGTCCCATGCGGCTTTTCGCGGATGATGCTGTAGTATACAGAGAAGTTGCAGCATTAGAAAATTGTAACGAAATGCAGGAAGATCTGCAGCGGATAGGCACTTGGTGCAGGGGGTGGCAATTGACCCTTAACATAGACAAATGTAATGTATTGCGAATACATAGAAAGAAGGATCCTTTATTGTATGATTATATGATAGCGGAACAAACACTGGTAGCAGTTACTTCTGTAAAATATCTGGGAGTATGCGTGCGGAACGATTTGAAGTGGAACGATCATATAAAATTAATTGTTGGTAAGGCGGGTACCAGGTTGAGATTCATTGGGAGAGTCCTTAGAAAATGTAGTCCATCAACAAAGGAGGTGGCTTACAAAACACTCGTTCAACCTGTACTTGAGTATTGCTCATCAGTGTGGGATCCGTACCAGAAGATCGGGTTGACGGAGGAGATAGAGAAGATCCAAAGAAGAGCGGCGCGTTTCGTCACAGGGTTATTTGGTAACCATGATAGCGTTACGGAGATGTTTAACAAACTCAAGTGGCAGACTCTGCAAGAGAGGCGCTCTGCATCGCGGTGTAGCTTGCTCGCCAGGTTTCGAGAGGGTGCGTTTCTGGATGAGGTATCGAATATATTGCTTCCCCCTACTTATACCTCCCGAGGAGATCACGAATGTAAAATTAGAGAGATTAGAGCACGCACGGAGGCTTTCAGACAGTCGTTCTTCCCGCGAACCATACGCGACTGGAACAGGAAAGGGAGGTAATGACACAGTGGCACGTAAAGTGCCCTCCGCCACACACCATTGGGTGGCTTGCGGAGTATAAATGTAGGTGTAGATGTATCTCAATTTTGTTGGGCCCCGAGTCAGATTCCTGGCCGGGTTGGAGATTTTCTTGATTTGGGACTCAGTGTTTGTGTTGTCCTAGTCATTCATCTCATCTTCATCAGACATTCAAGTTGCCAAGTGGCGTACACTACAAGCAATTGCGCTAGGTGGCTGAACATCGCCAGATGGAGTCTGTGGGCCAGTAATGCCATTTCATTTCTCTTCAAAGAGAAGTAATAGTGATAAAAAAGGCTCCAGATTTTTTGGCTTTATTCAGACCCTGGGATCAGTAGCTTCAGATACTTGTAGCATTCATGTTTCAGCATAAAGACACGATAGACCAGTCACATGAAAATGCATAACAGTTGCAAACACAAAATAAAAGATTTTAATCCAACCAGTGGCAGATTATTATTGTTCCAAAATTTTTCTTTTTGATTTCAGTGTTTCCAAGATGCTCCAACTCCCCTTTGCACAATGTTTCAGGCACCCCAGAATCTGTAGGTCCAACTGTGTTGCCAGTGGTTGTTTTACAGTATGCTCACCAATTAGGGTAAATTTTCCTTCAAAGGTCTTCATCGTGCACATTTTAATTGTTCAACAAGAAAGCAAATTTTCAGGAGAAAAATAAGCTATTTTAGACATACTGATTTGGCCTTTGTTGAGTCAGTCAGTATATATGTGTTAAAATTAATCTTGCATATTTTTATAAGTACACAATTGTAATTACACAACTGCTTATGTTGTCTTTGGAAAATAGCACTGTTTTAATTTTCCTGGATGAATAATTCTGGATTTGCACAGTTATGACATTTTTCTGCTGAAACACTCTGGTTAAGCTGGGTTACTCTTTGTGGAAATAGAATGCTTGTTTTGCTTGTTTTGAGAAAACATAACAAAATAGATCAAAACCATAATGTTTATTGCAGTAGAAATATGCATAAGCAACAGCAACAGAAGAAAGTGAAAAATTTAACTTAGTTTCTGTTGTAATTACACTAAACGTGTGTAGAATACAGAAGTGGAAAACTCAAACCTATGGGTGCTGCCAAAAATTCAGCTATCTAATAAGACACAAATATTATGAAAATGACACACTATGCACTAATCCAGCTGGCATTAACTTATGGCTTGGTTCTGTGAGAAGGCACCTCCAGATCAAACATTAATAGGGCATTTAAATCACAAAAAGAACAATAAGAATGATAACCAATCTTAAATGGAGAATCATGTAGGCCAGCAGTTAAAGCTCTTGAGATACTAACACTAAACACTACTGAGCATATACCTATACAACTCGTATGCTGGGCAAAATTCGAATATGTTGCGAATAATAAAGATATCAAGACACAGCACAACCATGACACAAGGAAATGGAACCTCTTCCACAAGCCCATACACTGTGCCATGAAATACCAAAGCCATAAGCACAAGAAAAACTCTCCTCAAACTTGAGAGAGAGATTAAAATACTTTCAAAAAATTTCTTAAAACATTGGAGAGAGTAAAGAGTTACTATAGTATAAATGATTTTATGTTACTATAGCTCAAGACAAACTTCAATATGGTACTAAAATAAAAAAAGATGTAACTTACATTAAACAGAAAATATGTTCTTAAAGAAGAATAGAAAATGCTATGAAACCATATAGAATATATATGTAAAATAGAGGAAAGAAAGGCAACTGCTTACCTGACTGATGTGTGTTACAAAGAAACGTGCAACAGAAAACAGTATTCACACTAGCTTTCGAGCTCTTGCCCTTTCTCTTGCAACAGTACACACATTCACATACACGAACCATGTAGACACCCAAATGCAGCAACTGCAGTTGCAGTTTGACTGACTATTGTTTAGTGCTTATTGGAGAGCACTTGCCCAGGTAGAGAGAGACGGAGATTGTGAGTGGGTAGGGAAGGATGCATGAGGCAAGGAATGGGCAGTGGGATAGTGTGAATTAGCTTGTTTGACAGGTGACTCAGTGACTGCCCAACAAGATGAAAGGATTTCTATCTCTCATATGCTCTACCATCTGAACTACTACCATTGTGCTGTGTCATGTGTCGAAAGACCTGCCTCACGCTATCCCGCTACCCACTTTTCACCTTGTGCACCTGTCTTTATCCCTTCCCCACCTCCATCTACCCAGGCAACTGCTCTCAGTAATTGCTGATCAACAGTCTCCCTCACTTGGCCATGGGTATATGCATTTGGGTGTCTGTGTGGTTGTGTATTCAAATGTGTGTACTTTTCCTAGAGAAAGAGCAAGAGCTCGATAGCTAGTGTGACTACTGTCTTCAGTTGCATGTTTTTACATGAATGACACATGTCCATCTGCTGTAGGTGCATGGTAGCCTTTCCTTTATTTTACATATTATTCCATTCAGAAACTTCCCATTGTTGTCATATAGAAATATGTGTACATAATAGCATGAATGGTGCAAACAAAATTGTAATCCAATATGATGAATACCTCCGCAAATGATCGTAATTTGCTAAATGCTAGTCTGTAGACAATATATGTTTATCAGTGCATGTAATAGAATTTTATTTGGTCTATCAATATATTTTGTCTACAGATCCAATAAGCAATAAACGTCCTCAGTCAGTAGATTTTATAAGACTGACATGCAAACCCCCTACTAATTTGGTAGATGCTGATAGCAATTCCATATTTCAGCTGGGATATATTGGCAGATATCAAGTAAGTCTTTCTTTTGTGTGGTGAAAGTTTATCATAGAAGATAAAGAAAATTGAAATTTTAGCTATCAACAGTATTCATTTCCCAGTATCTCTCAGCCTTTCCACGATGCTTTGATGAGACAATAATGTTGTCCATGCATGAAACTTGGTATATGCTGAGCAAAACATTTGAACAAGTTCAACGTGTAATTACGGTCCCAGTGATAGTGTAGTCAAATAAATTTTCAGCACTAGGTGCAGACTATGGTAATAAAACCAATGTAGACAAACAGAAAAGCAAATACAAAACTCCCAAAATAAATAAATAAATAAAAAATAAAAAAAATAAAGTTAACTTTCTGATGCAAAGGTGCACCAGAGGACCCCTACCATATGCTGACAGTCATGTAAAAGACATCTCCACACACTTCCATGAGAGTATGTGTTCAAAACATTCAGTTGTCGCTAAGGTTAAACCTGGTGTCAAGTTAACTGCAATGGTGGAGAATATTGTAATAGAGACAAGCCAACTAAATAAAGACAATCAGGTTATGATTATAGGTATTGGAAACGGTGTGTATAAAAAGTAAAACAAGACTGCTCTGTGATGCTCTCGAAACAGATTACCAAAACTACTTAATATAAATGTCATCATCGCAACTGTGCCAGGGCAGCATGATCGGCCACAACAGTTAATACTACATCTACATGTACATGGTTACCCTGCAATTTACGCCTAAGTGCCTGGTGGAGGGTTCATCGAACCTTTTTCATACTACTTCTCTACCATTCCACTCTCGAATGGTGCGTGGGGAAAAGGAACAACTAAACCTTTCCGTTCGAGCTCTGATTTCTCTTATTTTTGATGATCATTTCTCCCTACGTAGGTGGGCCTCAACTAAATATTTTCACATTTGGAAGAGGAAGTTGGTGATTGAAATTTCGTAAATACACTCCTGGAAATTGAAATAAGAACACCGTGAATTCATTGTCCCAGGAAGGGGAAACTTTATTGACACATTCCTGGGGTCAGATACATCACATGATCACACTGACAGAACCACAGGCACATAGACACAGGCAACAGAGCATGCACAATGTCGGCACTAGTACAGTGTATATCCACCTTTCGCAGCAATGCAGGCTGCTATTCTCCCATGGAGACGATCGTAGAGATGCTGGATGTAGTCCTGTGGAACGGCTTGCCATGCCATTTCCACCTGGCGCCTCAGTTGGACCAGCGTTCGTGCTGGACGTGCAGACCGCGTGAGACGACGCTTCATCCAGTCCCAAACATGCTCAATGGGGGACAGATCCGGAGATCTTGCTGGCCAGGGTAGTTGACTTACACCTTCTAGAGCACGTTGGGTGGCTCGGGATACATGCGGACGTGCATTGTCCTGTTGGAACAGCAAGTTCCCTTGCCGGTCTAAGAATGGTAGAACGATGGGTTCGATGACGGTTTGGATGTACTGTGCACTATTCAGTGTCCCCTCGACGATCACCAGTGAGCAATTTGGCGGTACGTCCACCCGGCCTCCCGCATGGCCACTATACGCCCTCGCTCAAAGTCCGTCAACTGCACATACGGTTCATGTCCACGCTGTCGCGGCATGCTACCAGTGTTAAAGACTGCGATGGAGCTCCGTATGCCACGGCAAACTGGCTGACACTGACGGCGGTGGTGCACAAATGCTCCGCAGCTAGCGCCATTCGACGGCCAACACCGCGGTTCCTGGTGTGTCCGCTGTGCCGTGCGTGTGATCATTGCTTGTACAGCCCTCTCGCAGTGTCCGGAGCAAGTATGGTGGGTCTGACACACCGGTGTCAGTGTGTTCTTTTTTCCATTTCCAGGAGTGTAGATCTCACTGCAAAGAAAACTGCCTTTGTTTCAGTGACTGCCACGCCAACTTGCGAATCATAGAAGTGACACTCTCACCCCTATTGCGCGATAACACGAAACGAGCTGCTCTTCTTTGCACTGTTTCGATGTCATACCTCGTAAGGATCCCATACCGCGCAGCAATATTCCAGCAGAGGGTGGACAAGTGTAATGTAGGCTATCTCTTTAGTGGGTTTGTCACGTCTTCTAAGTGTTCTGCCAACAAAGCACAGTCTTTGTTTCTCCTTCACCTCAATATAATCTATGTGGTCTTTCCAATTTAAGTTGCTCATAATTGTAATTCCGAGGTATTTAGTTGAATTGACAGCCCTTAGATTTGTGCGATTTATCATAGCCAAAAGTTATTGGATTTCTTTTAGTACCCATGTGAATGACCTCGCAGTTTTCTTTGTTTAGTGCCAATTGCCACTTTTCGCACCATACAGAAATTCTCTCTAGATCATTTTGAAATTGGAATTGATTGTCTGATGATTTTACTAGATGGTAAATTACAGCGTCATCTGCAAACAATCTAAGGGGGCTGCTAAGATTATCACCTAGATCATTTATGTGAATCAGGAACAGCAGAGGGCCTATGACACTACCTTGTGGAACGCCAGATATCACTTCTGTTCTACTCATGTCTATGACTATGAACTGTGACCTCTCTGAGAGGAAATAACAAATCCAGTCAAACAACTGAGACAACACTCCATATGCATGCAATTTAATTAATAGTCACTTGTGAGGAATGGTATCAAAAGCCTTCTGGAAATCTAGGAATATGGAATCGATCTGAGATTCCTTGTCGACAGCACTCATTACTCCATGGGAATAAAGAGCTAGCTGTGTTGCACAAGAACAGATATTTTCATAATCTGTGTTATGTATCAATAAGTCATTTTCTCCAAGGTGATTCATAATGTTCAAGTACAGTATATGCTCCAAAATCCTACTGCAAACTGAGGTCAGTGATATGGGTCTGTAATTCAATGGGTTACTCCTATTTCCTTTCTTGAATATTGGTGTGACCTGTGCTACTTTCCAGTCTTTACGAACAGACCTTTCGTCAAGTGAGTGGTTGTATATGACTGCTAAGAAAGGGGCTATTGTGTCTGCATACTCTGAAAGAAACCTGACTGGTAAGAAACCTGACTGGTATATCATCTGTACCGGAAGACTTGCCTTTCTTAAGTGATCTGAGTTGTTTCGCAACACCTAAGATACCTACTTTTACGTCATTCATGCTAACAGCTGTTCTGGTTTTGAATTCTGGAATATTTACTTCATCTTCTTTCATGAAGGAATTACAGAAAACTGCATTTAGTAACTTCGTGACCAGAATCTCTTTGGGTTTTCTACCATGTTTTGAGACAATGTTTCATTGTGGAAACTATTAAAAGCACCTCACATTGATGTCCGCTCTAAATTTCGAGCTTCTGTGAAACTTAGCCAGTCTTGGGGATTTTGCGTTCTTCTGAATTTGGCGTGCTTTTCTCGTTGCTTCTGCAACAGTGTTCTGACGTGTTTTGTGTACCATGGTGGATCAGCCCCATCTCTTATTACCTTATGCGGTATGAATCTGTCTATTGCTGTTGATACTGTATCTTTGAATTTGAGCCATACCTCGTCTACACATACATTATTAGCTTGAAAGGAATGGAGACTCACTCTTAGGAAGGCATCAAGCAAATTTTTATCTGCTGTTTTAGATAGATATATTTTGCGTTTATTTTTAGTGGTTTTGGTTTATATGGTGTTGAGCCTCGCTACAATGACCTTGTGTTCACTAATCCCTATATCTGTCATGACGCTCTCAATTAGATCAGGATTATTTGTAGCTAAGATGTCAAGTGTGTTTTTGGAATCATTTACAATTCGTGTTGGCTCATGTACTAATTGTTCAAAGTAATTCTCAGAGAAAGGATTTAGTACAATTTTGGAACATGTTTTCTGCCTACCACCAGCTTTGAACATGTATTTTCGCCAAGAAATCGAGGGTAGATTGAAGTCTCCACCAATTATAACTGTATAGGTATGGTGTTGAGCCTCGCTACAATGACCTTGTGTTCACTAATCCCTATATCTGTCATGACGCTCTCAATTAGATCAGGATTATTTGTAGCTAAGATGTCAAGTGTGTTTTTGGAATCATTTACAATTCGTGTTGGCTCATGTACTAATTGTTCAAAGTAATTCTCAGAGAAAGGATTTAGTACAATTTTGGAACATGTTTTCTGCCTACCACCAGCTTTGAACATGTATTTTCGCCAAGAAATCGAGGGTAGATTGAAGTCTCCACCAATTATAACTGTATAGGTAGGGTACTTAACTTGTAATGAGATTCAAGTTTTCTTTGAACTGTTCAGCTATTACATCATCTGAGTCGGGGGGTCGGTAGAAGGAGCCAGTTATTATTTTGGTACGGCTGTTGAGTATAACCTCTACCCATAGTAATTCGCAGGAACAATCTATTTCAACTTCACTACAGGATAAACTACTACAAACAGACACAAACGCACTTTATTTAATCTATCCTTTCTGAACACGGTTAGTGCCTCTGTAAAAATTTTGGCAGAATGTAGCCCCATCTTTAGCTACCTTTCTGTTCCTATAACGATTTCAGCATCAGTGTTTTCCATCAGCGATTGAAGCTCTGGTACTTTTCCAACAGAGCTACGACAATTCACAACTACAATACCGACTGTTGCTTGGTCGATTCTTGCCATTTCTTTGCCCTGTAGCCTTTGAGACTGGAGCCCTTTTTGATCTTTCCCGAGACTGTCTAACCTAAAAAACCGCCCAGTCAATGCCACACAGCCCCTGCTACCCGTGTAGCTGCCTCCTGTGTGTAGAGGACACCTGACCTATTTAGTTAAACCTGAAACCCCATCACCCTATGGTGCAAGTCGAGGAATCTGCAGTCTACACGGTCCCAGAACCATTTGAGCCTCTGATTCAGACCCTCCACTCGGCTCTGTACCAAAGGTCTGAAATTGGTCCTGTTGATGATACTACAGATGATCTCACTAGCAAGACTGGCAGTCTTCACCAAATCAGATAGCCACCGGAAACCAGAGAGAATATCTTCCGATTCATAGCGACACACGTCATTAGTGCCGACATGAGCCACCACCTGCAGTTGGCTGCACCCTGTACCCCTCATGGCATCTGAAAGGACCCTTTTCACATCTTGGATGACTCCCCCCGGTATACACATGTAGTGCACATTGCTCTCTTCCCATCAATAAAGAAGTAAACTTCCATAGTTTTCAGCTGGAAAAAAAAATGAACTGTGATGAACACACAAGCCACAGACTGCTCTTAAACAGAAAAAGGAAAGGCTAAGCTGGTTTCCCAGTTAAGTGAACTGTGCGACAAGTGTATTAAAGGGGAGGATCCTATTGCCCTGGATTGCAAGCGCAAGGCTTTCTTGGGATAAAGAAGCATTGCACTAGTGTCCAAGGACCGCAAATCTCTAGAGGAACGGAAGGTTCCAAATGATTGGAAAAGAGCACAGGTAGTCCCAGTCTTCAAGAAGGGTCGTCGAGCAGATGCGCAAAACTATAGACCTATATCTCTGACGTCGATCTGTTGTAGAAGTTTAGAACATATTTTTTGCTCGAGTATCATGTCGTTTTTGGAAACCCAGAATCTACTATGTAGGAATCAACATGGATTCCGGAAACAGCGATTGTGTGAGACCCAACTCACTTTATTTGTTCATGAGACCCAGAAAATATTAGATACAGGCTCCCAGGTAGATGCCATTTTCCTTGACTTCCGGAAGGCGTTCGATATAGTTCCGCACTGTCGCCTGATAAACAAAGTAAGAGCCTACGGAATATCAGACCACCTGTATGGCTGGACTGAAAAGTTTTTAGCAAACAGAACACAGCATGTTGTTATCAATGGAGAGACGTCTACAGACGTTAAAGTAACCTCTGGCGTGCCACAGGGGAGTGTTATGGGACCATTGCTTTTCACAATATATATAAATGACCTAGTAGATAGTGTCGGAAGTCCCATGCGGCTTTTCGCGGATGATGCTGTAGTATACAGAGAAGTTGCAGCATTAGAAAATTGTAACGAAATGCAGGAAGATCTGCAGCGGATAGGCACTTGGTGCAGGGAGTGGCAACTGACCCTTAACATAGACAAATGTAATGTATTGCGAATACATAAAAAGAAGGATCCTTTATTGTATGATTATATGATAGCGGAACAAACACTGGTAGCAGTTACTTCTGTAAAATATCTGGGAGTATGCGTGCGGAACGATTTGAAGTGGAACGATCATATAAAATTAATTGTTGGTAAGGCGGGTACCAGGTTGAGATTCATTGGGAGAGTCCTTAGAAAATGTAGTCCATCAACAAAGGAGGTGGCTTACAAAACACTCGTTCGACCTGTACTTGAGTATTGCTCATCAGTGTGGGATCCGTACCAGAAGATCGGGTTGACGGAGGAGATAGAGAAGATCCAAAGAAGAGCGGCGCGTTTCGTCACAGGGTTATTTGGTAACCATGATAGCGTTACGGAGATGTTTAACAAACTCAAGTGGCAGACTCTGCAAGAGAGGCGCTCTGCATCGCGGTGTAGCTTGCTCGCCAGGTTTCGAGAGGGTGCGTTTCTGGATGAGGTATCGAATATATTGCTTCTCCCTTCTTATACCTCCCGAGGAGATCACGAATGTAAAATTAGAGAGATTAGAGCGCGCACGGAGGCTTTCAGACAGTCGTTCTTCCTGCGAACCATACGCGACTGGAACAGGAAAGGGAGGTAATGACAGTGGCACGTAAAGTGCCCTCCGCCACACACCGTTGGGTGGCTTGCGGAGTATAAATGTAGATGTAGATGTAGATGTAGTTCTGATGTGCCTGAACCCTATTCACTTGAAGCAAACCCATACTGCGAAATAAGTCATTGCAGAACAGTACTAAAGATCCAGTTCATACTGTAATTTATTGTAAAAATTGTAACCTAAATAAATGTTATCAGAGCAAAGTTTTAAACCTATAACAAATCCCTTAAACGTGATGCATTTAAATGTTCAGTGTCTCGGGCACAAACTGGATTTATTGCAAATATTCATAGAGGAGCACTCGCCACATGTACCGGTCGGCCCAAACATGGACCAAAACCAATGAAAGAATATATTGCAGATCAGAAGGTTACCTGTTAGCAAATAATTGTTGCAGGCAATTCTGCAAAGTGGTGGTGTGGCAATAAATGTTAGTAAACATGTAACTGTTAAAAAAAAATCTAGTCTTGAACACCACACTACAGAAGGTTCAGTTAAAATACAGATAATCATCTGAAATTAGCTGACGATAACATGACTGGCGTATATAGCCCACCATTGCACATGTAATGTGCTTTATGGACAGACTTAGTAGGGTAGTTGGCCACACTGGACTGGCCCTAATCACCTTGCTAAATTTAGTGACTGTAATATAGATGCAAATTCTAATAGTACAGTAAATTAGATACTCACTGATGTATTAAGGTCAAATAATCTTGTAAATATAGTAAGACCAGACACTAGAGTAAAGGACACTTCCTCCACTAGAACAGATTATGCTATTATCAGCAGAAATATTATAAATAAGGTAAAACTCAAACAGTGGAAATTCCACATAGGAATATCAACAGTGTAGGAAAAGACAGATTATCACTTATCATAAAGAACACATGTCAAGTTGCAGACAGGCACAATTAAAAGACAATCACATAAGCTAAATTATAGTAGCCTAGATTTTCATTACTGTGACCACTTTTGTCATGTGATAGAGTACATAAATTCAGCTGTGCCAAAAATAACAAAGATCCTTATGCAGAAAGGAACTGTGAATAACACAAATGTTAATGCCTTTAAAAATAATCCTGATTTGTTTGATGATGAATGGAGTGACTTCTGTTCAACCCTGTTGAGACATTATGACTACTGCTGCCCTGTTAGAGAAACCCAAAAGGTAGTTAAGCATTGTCAAAATGGTAGTAACCATATATGAACATGGAACCATTCGGCATAAGACATGATGGTAACTTTGTAAAAAGCCCAAGCACTAAGCGTAATATTTTTAATAACTATTTCACTTCACCTACTAACCAACCAATCCTTGTTATAGATTCACAAGTTGATACCCCATGCCATCTCACTCAGTGTGCTGACTTTGAATTTGGGAGGTAAACGAGCAGGAAGTTGGAAAGTTATACACATGCTAAAGAAAAAAAAAATTCATCTGGATGGGAAGGCATAGCCGACACAATTACTAAGGGGTGCTTAAAATAAATCTTATAACCACCTATCTATGTTATAATTGCAGCATTAGGTAAAATATGTGTCAAACTCTTCTAAAAATAAATGTTTTGAAATCAGTGTACAAAAAGAGAAGTAAGGAAGTTGTATATAACTGTAGACCAATATCATTAATTTCCACCTTAGGTAAGATATTCACAGGTATTATCCTGTCCCAGCTTAGTGCCTTTTTCACAAAACGCAAACTGCTTATAGATTCCTAGAGTGTCTTTAGAAAAGGCTAAGTATGACCATAGCAGCTACACATTTCTCCCGTGAGGTGTACTGCCTGTCTGAACAGAGGATGCAGATCTCAAGTGTATCTGTTGGACCAGAGGGTGCCAACTGCAGGTGTATTTTTAGACCTAACAAAAGCATTCAACACACATGGCTTACTTCTTTAAAAAACTGAACTCGTATCGTTTACAGGATCCACACAAGCATCGTATAGCCACATATGTGTTGAACTGTAAGCAATACGCTACACTGACATTTAAATTAGTTGAAGAAATTATAAACTTTCAGTCCATCAGTGAAACAGTCATACAGGGCGTACATTCGGGCTCAGTCCTTGTTCCTTTTCTCTTTCCCCTATATATTAACAACATTGCTTTACCTATTAACTCCCATGATATAAGGTATGCAGATGGCCTCTCAGTCTTATTCTTTTTTAGAGAATATAAGGGATTATAATCTTTTGGTACTAATGGTGTAAAATAATTAATGAAATACATCAACAGTCAGGGCCTCAAACTGAATGTAACCAAATTTCAATTGTTGACATTTAAAACAGGCAGTTCTCACAATGCCAATGTAAGTAATATATGAAACATCTTGGCAACAGAAAAATGCAACTGTAAATATCTGCATGTGTATGTTGATGAAAATCTGCACTGGACAAACCACATGAATTTTGAGAATGAAATTTTCACTCTGCATCAGAGTGAAATGGAACTTACTTGCACACATTTTTAATCTGCCAGCAAGTTTCATATTCATTTTCTATGTGTAAAAGTCAGTAATGGCTTATACCTCTATACCCAGCTCACCAAAATAATTCCTACTCAAACATTACATCTGCATGAAAAGAATATTGCTGTTACAAAAATGAGCAATAAGACTTGTACTTGGGATAGGCCGTAGAGAATCATATCATGAAGTTTTCATGCAGCACAAATACTTTACAATATTCTCTGTATACATATTTAAATTACTTACATTTTTATGTCAACCAGCTGCAGTTATCAAGTGCAGTGGTGTACATGAGCACAACAAAAATATATAACTACTTTCAGAAAAGCACAAACTTAAAAATGGCAGATTGGAGCCCATGCATCAGTGGTTTGATGTGGTTTAACAATCTACCAAATTATTTAAGAACATGTAAGAGGATTGATTTTTATTACTAAGTTAAAAATCTTTTGTAATAGAAAAAATGTTTATATTTATTCAGTGAATTGTAAGAAACTGCTTTTGATATTAACCAATAGCATATAAGCTATGTATTAAATAGATGTAAAACACAATAGATGTAAAACACAACTATCATATCAAGTAACATAATTTGTAAATATAATTTTTGTCATACGGGTTATGTCTGTCATTTGCAAAAGCCATTGTTGTGCTGGCTCCATGCAGAGAAAATGTAAATAAATAAACAAAGAAACAAGCCCACAGTTGCAGGATGTTGTGACTTTTTCTTCCCCTTAGTGTAGTAGTATCATTGTCGTAGGGTCATCAGATGAAATTCGTTAGTGGACACGCTCAGTTATTTTGAATGAGCCTCAATACATTTGTGGGTTGGGTCACTAAGGTTCCTGAAATCCCCTGACTCAACACCTTGCAAACAAGGAATGCATTACCATTGGCTTTGACTATGATCGGATATATGGTTCTTTCCTGTAGGGAAAACCTCTATGACATCTTACAAAACTTATACCCTGTAATAAGGAATTTCTCAAGTTTTGACTGAATGTTACATCACAATATTTGAACTCTGTAAATATTTAACATATAGCTACATATTTTTGGCTACATAAATTATAAAGAATCTTTTTTCATTATGAATAGTAGTTATGATGCTCTATTCATCCCATCAGGTGACAATTTTCCAGGAACAAGAGCATTTCTCCATGATAGGAAAGGTTATCCACTGTTCTTCAGTGCCTTGTGTTTATTGTCCTTCCATCACAAATGTTCTTTACACATTCTTCTTTTATTCAACTGTTTTTATTACCACAACATTCAGTACATTACCCATGACACTTTCACTTACAATGTTGTTTTCTACATCAAAGAATTTTATGATTTGATTGCTAATGTGAGGCGGAAACAGTCAAACTAGCGGATGCAGGGTGTCAGATGCAACGCTGTTCCAACTGTAACTCACTTTCAACAAAAATGTTGGTTACAATGTTGTTCAGGCAGATGATTTGTTTTAGTTAAAGAAAAAAAAGGAGAAAAAAAATTTCTCTCTGATATTGCATCTAGAAATGTAATTTCTAAGGAATTCCTGAGCAGCAACCCCTGACATATGTCCTTTTCTGCTGAGCCATTCGCTTACACGTTTTCTTGGTAGATAATTATTTTACCTGTGCAAGTATACATGTACAAAAAATATATTATTTCTGACTTTGTGGCTCTATAGTAATGGAATGCATTTACCCAAAACAATGTTTATATTTATTTTTTAGAATTAAAACAGTGTGTGGCTGTGATGTTAATTTATACAATCCTTCTTTTGCTGGAACAATGTTGTTAACTTTCTTATTTCTAGACTGAATCATAATAGTAAATAAAGTTTATTCCTCTTATTTCAGAATCATCGTAGGAAGCGCATTATTTGGTGACAAGCTTAATCAGTAACTGCTAGAAGATTGCTGGTTGGTGCTTTATTTGTTGTTACAACATGAATGTAATTTGATGATTTTGTGCCTAAAAGTATTGTAACATATGTTGTGCATTGATATTATCTGTTTCATTGTTAAATCGTTATTGCACTTCTATTACCAGAATTCAATATAATGTGTTTCTAGTGTAACTACAGGACCACATCACGTTTTATGTTTTTATCTGAATTGCTTGTTGTATAACATGACCATGCTAAATACAGATTTTATATCACATCACTGTAATAGTTTTATCATAACTGGTATTAGTAACGCTGATATATTCTCATAGAAATAATGAAACATTATTTTTATATGAAAATTAAATAATTATGACCATGAGCACACACCCATTTCACTCAGTAAAAATTAGTGTGCAAACACTTATTTAGATTTTCCTTTCTCCAAGCTACTCCATCCAAGCCAAATAAGACTGTTATGATTTCCAAGTTAATAGTAGTATAGTATTCTGCCTTACGGGAGGTCTTGTCATGGGTTAAGTCTCTTCCACTTTTGTCTGCCCATAGCCAGTCTTTTCATTTCCCACGATTGCTACACGCAATGAATGAGTATGACCCATTTTGTAGGATTGAGTACTGTGAGTGGTTTACTAACATGGTGCGCAGCGATGAAGAGTTTGCAGAGATGCTTGTGTCGTCTGATGAGGCACAGTTCAAACTCAATGGTACAGTAAATCGCCACAATTGCATCTACTGGGCTGCTGAAAATCCAAACATCCGTGTAGACAAAGCCGTGAATTTGCCAGGAGTAAATGTGTGGTGTGGGTTGTCTTACCGGGCCTTGATTGGGCCATTCTTCATTGACGGCACAGTTACCGGTGAGGTGTACCTTCAGAAGCTTCAGACATCGGTTTTACCTATCATCCAAGACTTGTATGGAGATGAAAGACTTTACTTTCAACAAGATGGTGCCCCAGCTCACTACCAAAATCGTGTTGGGGCGTATCTCGACGAAAATCTACCAGGATGATGGGTAGGCCGTAGAGGTGCTGCGGAGTATGTACCATGTTCCCCAGACCTAACTCCTCTGGACTTTTACCTGTGGGGAACACTAAAGCATGTTGTTTATTGACAAAAGCCATGCACATTGGATGAACTTCAAGAATCCATTGTACATTCATGTGCAAATATCCAACTGAACACGTTGCAGTCAGTAGTTCGTGCTGCAGTTCGGCGGCATCGATTGTGTGTGGATGTTAATGGTGCCCATTACAAACACCTATAGTGATACCTTTAAGTTGGACTTTAAGCTACACTTTCACGTAAAATGAGACAACTCCGTCAATTAGTTTGCAAGTTATGGACTTTTACCAGTGGATACATTTTTTTGGACCCCTCTGTAAGACCAGTGTACTATTGTTTAACTTTCGATAAGCCTCATTAATAGTGTGCAGGCAAACCTCCACACACTGCTACAATAGTTTACTGTTGAACATCTACGAGGAATAAGAAACATAACCCCAAAGTTCACAGTTCTTGGAGAATAGAAAGGTATGTATGGAGCAGACACTCTGATTGTTTTTACACATGGCCTAATTGTTTAAAACTTTTTCCACAGTTAAGTTGAAGCATTGTTGTTCTAACCAACACCGTTTCCTCATCTGAAACCCGGCCGTGGACTGACTGTCTCGTGACCAAAAATTGGGCCCTTATATATCGGGGCAGTCCTCAAGTTTAACACTATTTTCAGCACATTGTTTCTCGAAAACCTCCACCTTTATACTATTGTCATCACAAAGCTTCTTTTTCTCTTCCACAACATTTACGACTCAATGTTAATTTCTCATTTGTATTATCACAATCTTTAACTACCACATCAAACTTCTTATTTAATTCTGAAAGATAATTTCTTTCTCCAGTTCATCCTATAAGTTAACTATGGCAGTTCTGATGCTGTCTGTTTTCTTTTCCACCCTACTAATGTCTTTTATCATATTACTAATGTCTGCTTTTGTACTCATATTTCTCAAACTACTCATAATTTGCATTAACATCGCTTCCAATTTTCTGACTGCCACAAACTTTTGTCCTTGCTGATTTTGCTACTATATTCCTCCTCCTTAACCTTAACAATTTCATCCACTTCAGTACAGTTTTCATCCATTTCGCTCTTTACAATAGGAATTTCATCCCCATCCTTCAAAGTTACTTTCATGTCTGATTTATAACTACCATTGTCTACAGAACCATCCCTACTTAGGTCTTTCTGTTCACTTAAAAAGTTAACCTTTACAGCTTTGATGTCAGTCACAATGTCTTGTTCGTTAAAGGCACTCATTATGTATCACTTAATACAAAACCGCTTTTGCTATGAAATTACCTTATTTTCATTCACTCTTCTTCTGCTGCTCTGCTGCTGCTGTTGTGGTTGTCACTTGGTCCATCATCTGCACGGCTGCGGCAAGTTGTAATTCTCTCAGCGAGGTGTCTTGTTTATCTTGGTCAGCTATGTCCACCTGTGTGCTGATTGGCTGCTCCCGTACTCAGCAGCTGCTTCCATAGAACCCGCTCACTGATTGGCTGCCTGCACCTTCTTTGTTATGAAACCCCAGTGCTGATTGGCTGTATCATCCCTTCCATTTAAAACTGTACTGTAAACCACTCGAGTTCACACTTCACTGTCAAATTTTATGAGTTCTAGTTTATTTTGCCCACTTACAATATTCCTCACCTGGGGCACCATATGTAGCGGTTCACCTACTTTGTTTCTTCGTTTATTGTCCTCGGTGTTGACATACTGGCTGAAAAAATAGGGGTTGGATGTGCAACTGCTGTCTACTGTAAATGATGTATCTGACAGATGAACATTTGCGCCTCACAGTCTTTTACTTTCACTTTTCACAGCCCTCCACGTACACATTTATATGGCCAGTGCACTATTGTTTAACTTTCGATAAGCCTCATTAATAGGTTTCAGGCGAACATCCACATACTGCTACAGTAGTTTACTGTTGAACATCTACGAGCAGTAAAAAACATAATCTCAAAGTTCACAGTTCTTGAAGAATAGAAAGGTACGTATGGAGCAGACACTGTAATTGTTTTTACACACGGCCTAATTGTTTAAAACTTATTCCACAGTTAAGTTGAAGCATTGTTGTTGCTCTAACCAACACAGGTTCCTGATCTGAAATTCGGCTATGGACTGACTGTCTCGTGAACAAAAATCGGGCCCTTATATATCATCACAGTAATAGGTGCTGAAACTACACATTGTTCGAAGTTTAATTTACAGAAATTACAATTAAAACTCAACTCATTCAGTTAACTGAATACATAAAAAAATTGGTTCTTTTTAACAGTTTTTTCTACTACAAGAGTAAGTCCAAATTATTTGTTTAAATCACGAAATGAACAAATATAAGTACACAAACAATACTTTTGACAAAACTGTTAACTGCTTTGGCTGGTTTTGCTAACATGTTTTCAAATAGAGCCAAATACATACTTTTAAGATTATTAGTATTTCATCTTCCAAATGTTTATAATTAATACAGAAGTCAACAATAGAATTTAAGTTATGAAACAATTACTGATTTCACCCTATAACAAAAGATACTAACTAGAAATAGTTAAAATAAATAAGAAAATCAATTACATGCATACATAAGCACAAAATTAGATCTGGTGTTGTATTCTTTAAAACTGAAGGCCAACCTTTCTTTCTTTATGAAAATGCAGATTATACTCGCGTATGTTAATAGTAATTATTTGAAAGTGAAAAAACAAATTTAAGTAGGCAGATGGCAAAACAAGAAGGGAAATAAAAATATCCCAGCTTGCTTCGTCACAAGCCCCATTGTTGATGGGATGTTAAACTGTAAACACCCCTCCTTTTCCTGCATTGTAGTAGCATAATTTGTACATGCTTACATAGTGTTTGCATTTTTATGCTATTTATCTGCTGCAGAACAATGTATGTAATCGGTTGCTTGAAGTGAAACCCCTCTTAAAGAAACAAAATAATTAAAACAAAAGTACAATAAAATAAAAATTCAACATGGAGTTCTCAGATGCCACCTTCCACATATCCCTTGGGATATCTGAACTTCAGGAGCAATCTGTTACTGTACCCCAATGTTTCTACCAATTTGCTTCTCACCGTTCATATGGCACTTGCTTGTTAGTTGTACAGTTTTTTTCACTTGCCTATCAAAAATGAATATGGAAATTTATTTTTCTTCATTTCAAAACATGCTTCGATTATCTCCTTCTGAGCTATACACTTCACAAAACAATTAGGGAATTGAAAGATATATTAAAAGCAAAATTTTTACTTCCTCCAATGTCAAGCATGAGGATTATATTTTCATTTACAATATGGTACAGGTGCTCTACTAGCATTGTTCATTACTCAGAAAGTAAAAGGGCTATTTTATTCTCTTAGGAAATCACAGAAACACGTGACCTGCTCATATAAATATGTGATCCATGTGAATGTTCAACAGTACTTTGGACCTGCAACACACGGGTTTAGTGTAGTTACCTGTGGGTTCTTGAAAGAATTTTTTTTATTACCTGAGAGCTAAAACCACTTCAGCAGTACTTCCTCTGTGTGAATTCAGTTCATGTTTAATTTGAGTCAGGTCATGGTTCAACACTAGCTACAGCATTTTAGCAGTAGTTTTACTTTGTAGTGTGTCATGTACCAACTGTATGTGTATGAGGCCAGTTGTCCATCTCCTCCGGAGGAATTGATATGGACAGGCTATGGTGCCCAGGTTGATGCTATGTTCTTTGACTTCTGGAAGGCATTCTGTATTGTTTGTCACTGTTGCCAATTGGTACAAAATACAAGCATGTGTAATATGAGGCTGTTCACAGATGATACTGATGTATTAGGAGAAGTTGCTATGTTAAATCGTGCGGAAAGGTGTCATGAAAATATTCATCCATCTCCAGTGGCAGATACTACAATAGTGGTGTTTGTGCATTATGGGATGGTTTACTGTTAAAATTCTGAAAGCATACATTGTTAGTGTCAGCCAACATATTTCTTCCCAATACATATTTGATCATGGAAGCTTAGTGGAGTAACACTCATACATGAAGTTATCGCCACTTGTTGTAAGGTGACTTTCATGGTATGGAGGCAGACGTACATGGAAAGAAAAGCATTCATTATATATGTTACTGATATATATGGCAGTAGTAATAAAAAGCTCGGGAACGATGGCCTTTGTAGTCTGGTCCCTTCAACCCCCACAAACCAACCAACCAAAAAGCTCAAGGAAAACCTTTCCTATTTCTTTCTGCTGTCAACCATAGCTTATGTTAAAACCACAAATGGGAATAAAAAATCCATTCTGGAAGCCAAAGCAGCACACAACTTCAGTGGTATTGAAAAATGCGCTAGTAAGTTCAAAGCCACATGGAAATGAATAAATGGTGTTGCTAATGACAAAAGAAATGACAAAATTAATCTCTCTCTTCTCAAAAACTACATCAGTTGAGGTAGGAATTACTATTATGGTACCAAACCTGATATTAGCTCATAAGAGTTCCTTTCACACAATTTTTATAGATCACCAAATAAATGCAAGTACATTTGTGTTCTCTGTGGTTTTACCTGGTTGCATCCTAAAAACAGAAAGGCAATTGGATTCATCAGACAGTGTAGATATATATGACATATCTTGCAACTTCCTGAAGAAAATAATAGATTGTACTGTATATCCTTTAGCATATTGTATAAACAAGTGTACATCTGAGGGTATTGTTCCAATGAGCTTCAACAGTCTAGGGTAGTTAAAGTATACAATGTGTGTGTTCTGCCGCAGCTTGGCGAGTTGATGTTTTATCTATACAATTAAATAAAAGTATACAAATAGGGTGATAAGGACTGTCCTAGGCAGGAAGGTCAAGGCACCGTAGCAGACAAGGCAGCAAGACAG
Source organism: Schistocerca piceifrons (assembly GCF_021461385.2). NCBI lineage: Eukaryota > Metazoa > Arthropoda > Insecta > Orthoptera > Acrididae > Schistocerca > Schistocerca piceifrons. The sequence goes on from NC_060145.1 coordinate 19,816,543, forward strand.
TCTCGCAAAGTCAGTTGAAGCAAATCAGCAAATTTATTTGCTAAGCAGAATTGTCGGGTTCTGTATTTATATCCGTTATTCAGTAGGCGAGTTTTCCAGACAGCCAGAAATAGGGAAGTTAGCTAGGGTATTGGCAAGCCAGGGCCCCGTTCATGTCAGATCAGCCCGCGTTTGCAGAGGCCAAGGCGCAGAACAGGGCAAAGAATAATCCATGAGTAGAACCAAACAGCCATAGAACTTCAGCTGATGCTAGTATGACAAAGAAAACAGACTTGCAAAAACCAAAACTCAAACACAGGTTAGTTGAAAATGAGACAACTAATGAACAAACACCAACACAACAGCCAACTGAAAATATACAGCAAGATCTAACAGTTATAGATATTGACCAAAATGGAGAGCAACACCCAAATATTACAGACACCATTCAAGAGGACATTCAACACACATATAACATTGTTATTCAAGTTTATGAACAGGGCTACACTACTCAAATGAAACCGAAGAAAAAAAGCCATTTAACAGACTTTGAGTCTGACAACGAAGAGACAATTACAAAAAATTATACTGATTGTGAGCATGCAGTTCGTGTTTCAAATCTAGAAAAAGGTGAAACAACAAAGACATTGTACACTAAATTAAAACAAGTAAATCTGTAAAACAAGTAAATCTGGCACAAGAAATAAAGGACATAAAATTTAGTCAAAATGGTAGTGTAATTCTCACCAGTAAAAACCCAAATATTGAGAAACTAATTGTCAAAAAACTAAACGGAAATTGCTGATCAGAAATGAAAGTTGAAGCAATGGGACACTATTACAATTTTAGACAACAACAGCAAAGAAATTTTGGGAATTTTGTTCCAAGTTTGACTGTAGTCGTAACAAAGGTTGACTTTGATGTTACAATTAATGACGTTGAAGAAGTTCTCAAGAAACTAGACCTCAATTTTGTCAGGGTAGTTAGAATGAAATCCAAAGAAACAGGAAAGGAAATTGCAAAATTGCGCGTGATTACGCATGATTACGAGTGATCAACGCACAGTAGATTATCTTCTAAAAACTCATTTGAAGATGTTTTGCAAGGTACATACAGTAGAAACTTCAAAGCTTCCTCCTCCACAACAAGTACAGTATGTAAAATCTTGTAGCTTCGAACATTCTACTAACAACTGCACAAAGCCACCAAAATACGGTAAATGTGCAGGTCAACATTTTACAAGTAGCTACGCAGCTAAAAACGTAAAACCAAAATGTCAGACATGTGGAGAAGACCACAAGATGTTAGATGTCCCAAGAGACCAAAAGAGGCCGCATCGATTGACACAAATGCCAAAGTACACTGCATCAATACACTATTTACAAAGGAAGCTGATATTGATGAAAAATATGTTCAAGTAGATGATCTTCTTTGAGCAGCTACTACAGCTCTGATCATTTTACTACCTGATAGGAAGAATAAAATAGAAACAGCCATTGGAGATGTAGCGAAGGAATTTTTCAACAGGAAAATTGCTATTACACAGAGCTTAAACTCCATGTGTATCCACGTAAACAATCTTCAGGACCAATTACATACAATACAAGAACCACTACAGTTGGCACCAAAGCAATGGCTAGCTTTAAAAAAGAATAGTCGACAGAGAAATATACAAGTAGAAGGTGTTCCTTCTCCAAAAGCTGACAGTACTTAAAACAAATATCATAAAGAATAGAAACCAGCTCTAATTTTGAAGATAGCATACAAAAATGGATCCTCGAGAAAATAATGTAATTGCAGGAGAAACCATTATTGCCTTTGTCAATTCAAATGGCATATGATTGAAAATTAATTTAATAGAACATCTAATAGAATCAGAAAACGTCATTTTGACTGGTATTGCAGAGACAAGGCATCTGAGTATAATAAAGATCAAGGATTTTATATGCCATAGATATGATACTAATACCAGTGGAAGGAATGTTAGTGGAGGAGTAGCAATATTACATAGCAAAAACTTTCCAGCAGTTAGGATAGATTTTCCAGAAAATTTACAAAATGTACAAGCTGTGATATTAAAGACACAAACAAAAACTAAGAAATTCATCTTTTAACAACAATATAGATCCCTCCAAAGGACAGATTACCTATAGAATTTTTTGAATATTTATATGACAAGTCTGAGCTCTTTCATTATTATGAGTGATCTACACGCAAGGTCTAACATTTTAGAGATTCTGGAACGAATACAAATGGCAGAATACTAGAGTCTATCCTTACGAAGAGCCTACTTTTATAAACCACAGAGGTACATCAATACCCAATCATATTTTATACAGTATCAATATACATCGACATTTTAGTGCTCACTGGATAGGCAAAAGTATTGCTAGTAATCATCTACCACTATTAGTAAGAACTACAATGTACCATTCTATCAAAAGCCAACAAAGTACAAAAGTAATATACAATTTAAAATAGATTTTCCAGAAAATTTAAAATACGTGGATCAAGAAAAATATCAAACATTGCTTGATGAAAATATACCAGAAGTGACCGATATAACAACAATTGAAGAATTAAACCAATATAACGATGCCATTGTAGCAGCTATAAAACAAGCGGAATATGAAAGTGCCCCAGTAAAAAGAATAAAAGGGAATCTAGAAAGGGTACCTGAAAATATTTTGGCAACCACAAAACAAAAACGTAGGATATATTGACGGTTAAAAAGATTTCAATCTGAGGAATTGAGAATAGAATGGAACAGGTTGAATATGCTTGCGACAATTAGCAGATTTTTGCTCACAAAGATGGGCAAAAACGTGTGTATTATTAGATCACAAACAATCGAACAAGTTGTGGAAGACTTTTAAACATATTTATAGGAGATAAAATGAACAGTGATCCTCCACTACAATATAGTGGGAATATAATAACAGATAGTCAAGAAAAAGCACAAATTGTAGAGAAGTTTTAATAGAAGCTCATAAAATACCTAAGGATCCACTTTTTAATAATACATACAAACAAAAAGTTAAAAGAAATGTCAATGATTTTAACATCCCCAGAGGTTTTAAATGAAGAACAATTAGCACTGATTCAAGAAATTACAGAAGAGGAAATAGATAAAGCAATAAATAATGGCAAAAACACAGAGAAAATAATTAGAACTTTACACTGCCTGTACAACAATGTTTTAAAATTAAAGCAAATACCGAAACAATGGAAAACAGCGAAAGTAATTATGATACCAAAACCTGGAAAACCATTAAATAATCCAACATCCTATTGCCTTATAACACTATTATCAACTATTGGAAAATCTTTTGAGTCCATATTAAACAGACAATTACATAAATTTGCAGAAGAACAAAGGCTTTTACCTAAAATACTAGCAGGTTTTAGACAACATCATTCAACTATAGATCCGATTATTAGAATATGTACTAGTATTACCAAGGCTTTAAATATCACAGCTTTTGGTAGGGTATGGCGACCAGGATTATATTACAAGCTTATAAACTTTGGTATCCCAATTCAATTTATCTTACTCCTTATTTCTATTATTGACAATAGACCTACATATGTATCAGTCAATAACAAACTCTCTAGTCCATTCATTCCAGAAGCCTGGGTGCCACAGGGTGCTATTCTTTCACCTTTGCTATACAGCTTATATACAGCTGATATTCCACAGCCTACCCATTGGAATGAAGGCTTGGTACTTTCTGCAGATGATACAGTTTATTGGTGTCATGAGAGAAATCCGAAGAATTGAATAATACAAACACACAATACCCCACAAAATTAGAAAAATGGCTCAGCACCTGGCATATTAAACCTAATGCGCAGAACAGTCAATTGGTGAAATTTAGACACAGAAATTTTACTACAAATAAATCACAAACACCAGATAAAGTAAAGTTAAAACCCTGGAGAGAAGAAATCTTACCAAAACCAAAACCAAATTATTTAGGTCTTATAATGGACACAACACTGTCATGGAAGTCTCACCTATATAATATCCTAGTAAAGGCAAGGAGAAAAATCGGACTTCTAAAGCTGATTTGAGGACATATAAGAGGAGCATCCAATAGTACATTAATTTATACTTATAAAACTTTTATAAGATCAGTCTCGGAATATGGGGCACCAGTATGGATTGCAAGTAAACAGCAAACAGAAAGAGTTTTAAGCATAGAAAGAAGAATCCTACGAATTGCTACTAGATCAAGTCTCTATATTACAAATCAAGACATATACACTCCTGGAAATTGAAATAAGAACACCGTGAATTCATTGTCCCAGGAAGGGGAAACTTTATTGACACATTCCTGGGGTCAGATACATCACATGATCACACTGACAGAACCACAGGCACATAGACACAGGCAACAGAGCATGCACAATGTCGGCACTAGTACAGTGTATATCCACCTTTCGCAGCAATGCAGGCTGCTATTCTCCCATGGAGACGATCGTAGAGATGCTGGATGTAGTCCTGTGGAACGGCTTGCCATGCCATTTCCACCTGGCGCCTCAGTTGGACCAGCGTTCGTGCTGGACGTGCAGACCGCGTGAGACGACGCTTCATCCAGTCCCAAACATGCTCAATGGGGGACAGATCCGGAGATCTTGCTGGCCAGGGTAGTTGACTTACACCTTCTAGGGCACGTTGGGTGGCACGGGATACATGCGGACGTGCATTGTCCTGTTGGAACAGCAAGTTCCCTTGCCGGTCTAGGAATGGTAGAACGATGGGTTCGATGACGGTTTGGATGTACCGTGCACTATTCAGTGTCCCCTCGACGATCACCAGTGGTGTACGGCCAGTGTAGGAGATCGCTCCCCACACCGTGATGCCGGGTGTTGGCCCTGTGTGCCTCGGTCGTATGCAGTCCTGATTGTGGCGCTCACCTGCACGGCGCCAAACACGCATACGACCATCATTGGCACCAAGGCAGAAGCGACTCTCATCGCTGAAGACGACACGTCTCCATTCGTCCCTCCATTCACGCCTGTCGCGACACCACTGGAGGCGGGCTGCACGATGTTGGGGCGTGAGCGGAAGACGGCCTAACGGTGTGCGGGACCGTAGCCCAGCTTCATGGAGACGGTTGCGAATGGTCCTCGCCGATACCCCAGGAGCAACAGTGTCCCTAATTTGCTGGGAAGTGGCGGTGCGGTCCCCTACGGCACTGCGTAGGATCCTACGGTCTTGGCGTGCATCCGTGCGTCGCTGCGGTCCGGTCCCAGGTCGACGGGCACGTGCACCTTCCGCCGACCACTGGCGACAACATCGATGTACTGTGGAGACCTCACGCCCCACGTGTTGAGCAATTCGGCGGTACGTCCACCCGGCCTCCCGCTTGCCCACTATACGCCCTCGCTCATAGTCCGTCAACTGCACATCCGGTTCACGTCCACGCTGTCGCGGCATGCTACCAGTGTTAAAGACTGCGATGGAGCTCCGTATGCCACGGCAAACTGGCTGACACTGACGGCGGCGGTGCACAAATGCTGCGCAGCTAGCGCCATTCGACGGCCAACACCGCGGTTCCTGGTGTGTCCGCTGTGCCGTGCGTGTGATCATTGCTTGTACAGCCCTCTCGCAGTGTCCGGAGCAAGTATGGTGGGTCTGACACACCGGTGTCAATGTGTTCTTTTTTCCATTTCCAGGAGTGTATAATTTAGTAAATATATTACCACTACAGTGCCGACTTATTGACCTTGCCAGCAATATAGGAATGAATAGACTTCACTCTGATACGTTAACAACTAAAACATTAAAAGAAGAATTTGTGTTCAGTCCTGAGACTGGTTTGATGCAGCTCTCCATGCTACTCTATCCTGTGCAAGCCTCTTCATCTCCCAGTACCTACTGCAACCTACATCCTTCTGAATCTGCTTAGTGTATTCATCTCTTGGTATCCCTCTACGATTTTTACCCTCCACACTGCCCTCCAATTCTAAATTTCTGATTCCTTGATGCCTCAGAATATGCCCCACCAACCGATCCCTTCTCGTAGTCAAGTTGTGCCACAAATTTCTCTTCTCTCCGATTCTATTCAATACCTCCTCATTAGTTATGTGATTTATGAATTTTAATTTTCCATGCTATCAGTATAAATTTCCATCACACACTGTATCACAATGTATTAGGGAGACTAATGAAGAATTTGATAGAACAATTCCAATTGGACCTTCTAATAAAATTAGCCATTTAATTAATGAAAGCTGAAGTGTAAATGTCAATTCTATAATAAAAATTAAATAAATTATGTGAGATACTAGAGAAAAAATACCATATAAAGTAAACCATTATATAAGATACATTATCCCAGGTGAGGTTTTTGAGGGGTTTTCCCTACCTGTAAGGCGAATGCCGGGATAAAACATCATTTCTCCTCAGGAACAAGAAGAAAAGAGGAAGAAGCAAATTAAGAGGAAAAAGGAAGAAAGCAATAATGAATAGGAATAGAAGACATATAATGTATTATTGAAGAATTATTGTTATTGAATTGAATAATCAATATTTCAAGTAAAACAGGAAATATCAATTTTTCCCAAGCAATATAAATAAATGGAGTCCCAACAGTATTAAAGCACCTATGGCTGAAGAGAGCTAAGCTCTAGATACAGCCCAACCTTGTAAGAGGGGATGAAAGATGGAAAGAAAGAAAAAAAATTTATAGTCCCAATATGCCCTTAAATATTGGAATGCATCATTTACTATCAGTTGTCTGTTTCCTATCCTCAGTGAAAATCATGAAGTGTTGAATGGTATGAACAGTCTAATATGCACATAATGTGGATTGAGAGTAAACCAAAGAAAGGTGAAAGTCTACATCTACATCTACATCTACAACCATGCTCTGCAAGCCACCTGGCGGTGTGTGGCGGAGACATGTCTGCCTGTGTCTGTATATGTGCGGATGGATATGTGTGTGTGTGTGTGTGTGTGTGTGTGTGTGTGTGTGTGTGTGTGTGTGTGTGTGTGTGCGTGCGTGCGAGTGTATACCTGTCCTTTTTTCCCCCTAAGGTAAGTCTTTCCACTCGTGGGATTGGAATGACTCCTTACCCTCTCCCTTAAAACCCACATCCTTTCGCCTTTCCCTCTCCTGCCCTCATTCCTGATGAAGCAACCTTGGGTTGTGAAAGCTTGAAATTTGTGTGTGTGTTTTTTATTGTATCTATCTACCAGCACTTTCCCGTTTGGTAAGTTACAGCATCTATGTCAAATAAAATGTAATTCATATATACAGGCATTTATGTACCTATGTGTCCAGTTTGACAAGAATGGGACAGGTAGTCATTCACGGCCTTATAGTGTCAGCCATCCTCACATTTGAATAGTGAACTGTGGAAAGACCAGAAAACTTTGGAAAGACCAGAAAGGATGAAACTTGAAGCATGTGAGATGCAGTGCCATAGAAGGATGTTGAAAATCAGGTGGAGCAATAAAGTAACAAATGAAGAGATTCTCTGAAGAATAGGTGAGTAGAGGAATATGTGGGAAAGATTGACTAGAAAAAGGAAAAGAATGATATGACGTGTTAAGACATCGAGGCACAACTTACATGATAATAGGGGGTAAAGCTGCAAGGAAAAGCAGAAGTTGTAATATATCCAACAAATAATTGAGAACATTGGGTAGAGATGTTACTCTGAGATATAGACTTTGGCACAGGAATTCATGGTGGGCCACGCCAAGCCACTCACAAGTGGCATGCAGATCACGGGCTTATGACAGGTGACCAACTGAAGCAGCAGTCACTGCTGTTCTCCTGCAGGGTGCATGTGTACCATAAGATGCCCTCGGATGTGGTTATCAGTTGCCATCTACAAATAATTCCAAAGAGGGCAACACTCTTCAGTGGCTCCAACACATGTAGCGACCGAGCATATTGACTGCCATAGAAACATTAATTTCTTTCCAAAACACCATAAGTACCACAAAGTCTTGCTAAAGAATGAAGGAGAACTTGAGGGAATATGCAAATCATTGTCTTTCAGCAAGCTAGTCTGACAGTTGCTGTACTCATTTTGATTGGAAACTGATAGTTTTGCTACTGGACCCTGAAAATCAATCTGCATAAACAAGCAATATAGTGACTCAGCTGACACAAAACAAACACAGAATAAGGAAAAGAAAACACACAGGATAAAAACAAGAATACACCATTCACCTAGATATCACATCACTTGGTAAAGGACACAGTTTACGAATGAGTCACTTAAAAACCATCTAGTGCCATGGAAATAGTGACCACTCGCACCATTCCATCATGCCCAGTGTGTACTCCAGTGATGGCCAGCTTCCAGGATAAGGGTGCCATGTTGTCTTCCTTTACAGCACCCAATGCACCAGATTGCATTTTCACAAAGGTGACCATCAGCTTAGTTTGCTGCTCCAGGTGATGTATATAGTAAGGTGACCACTGCCGAAAGACCTGGAGCTCTTGCAGCAGTAGCTCCCAGCTTGATAGCAGCTCAGTTGGCTGTACCTAGGGCTGGCTGCGGGATACTTGTCACTGGGGGAAATGATGGCTGAGGGCTTTGGGATTAGTAGTGTAGTGTATCGACTGTATATGGGCATATGATATTGCACTTCATGTGGTGTTCAGATGTATGATGCAATGTTCCTTCAGCCACGCATGCATGTCTGAAGCAACGGGCACTGTGGCAAGTAGCGCTGATATGAAATATATTGACATTTGCAAATATGGACAACTGTCAGCTGCATAATGGAATGATGACAATGAAAATTTATGCCACATCAGGACTCAAACCAACTGTGTGTCTACAACCTGCAATCGTCATACATTCATTATGTATATGCCCATACAGGGGAGACATATTAATTGAAAGTTGATTGCCCAGTGTCGGTGGATAAATACAGTATTGCAGGACCAGTGTTGTTCAGAAGTATGGTGCAATGTTCCTTTGGACATCGTGCATGTCTGAACAACACGGGCACTGCATTATCGTATTTATCCACTGACACTAGGCATGCAACATTTCAATTTAAATGTCTCCTCTCTACAGGAATATACATAATGAATGTACAAATGCAGGTTGTAGGCACATGGTTGATGACATTCGGAAGTTTCAGTCTGGCCGTGAGTCATGCTCTGCCAGCCTAATGATAAGGCAACCGCTCACGATAAGCTTGGAAATCCGGGTTCGAATTCTGGACCATTACAAATTTTTGTTGCTGTCATTCCATTACATAGCTGATAGTGGTCCACATTTGCAACTGTGAATACATTTCGTGTATATATAGGCATACAAGTGTGAGCCTGAACGATGTATTGCAGCAGTGCTGACAGCAGTCTAGCATGGGATGTTGCCACTGTATTAATTCATCAAGGCTAACAAAATGTTGGGAGGCAGGTTTGCTTGCTGAGAGAGTGGGAGGAAATGGACGTAGAAATTGGGAATGAGGAGATGTACAGAGAGAGGGGCCAGGAGGAGAGAGTGAGATGAGGCAATGGACGGAGAGAGAGGGGGAAGGAAGAGGAGATGGACAAAGAAAGGGGGAGGGGGAGATGGACAGACACAAGGGGACATTAGGAAATATATCCAATTTCCATACATATTAGATATGTGTATGTTCTTTTTTCCATCTAACCAGACTGAGCCACAGCAAAGCATGGCTGCATACAGCTGTTTATTGAAAGAAAATAAGTAAAATATTTCATCACTGATTTATCTTTTGCCAAGATTTGCAATGATCCTAAGTGCAAATGTGGCTGAAATAAGTTGTTTTAGGTGTTCCAAAATGTTTAAATTCTCGTCAATATGGACACCTAAGAATTTTGAAGTTCCCCCAATTTATTAATTCCTCACCATATGTTACATTTATCGCTGGTGTAGTACCCCTAGGTTTGCAGAACTGAATATGTTGTGTCTTTAAAGCTGAGTGTGAGACCAATCACAGAAAACCAGTCAATGATACTTTTAAGAACATTGTTTACCATTTCTTCTGTTGTTGCATGGATCCTTGACTTGATTACAGTACTAGTGTATCCATAAAAAGAACTAATTCTGCTTTTTCTATATTAGATGGAGGATCAATTACAAATAAGAAGAACAATGGTGGACCTAAGATAGAGCCTTGGAGAACCCCATATGTGATCTCCCCTGTCAGAATAATATACCCTAATTGCACTGGTTGAATTGTAGAATGCAACATTCTGCATTTTTTCCATTAGGTATGACATTATTTGTTGGTTGGCTATAGCTTTAGTCCCATAAAACCTCACTTTATATAGTAGAAAATTGTGATTCACATTGACAGATGCCTTAGATAGATCACAGTTAACATCGAACGGTGCTATTTTGATCTCTCCTATTGTCTTTCATATAGAGGGATTTAACAATGGCATATTTTAATCTCTCAGGAAAGATGGCTTGTGTTAGTTATGCATTACGTATTTCAGATTAGATGAGGCTTATAACACGGGAACAAGTCTTCATTATTCTGTTGGAAACACCATTAAATCCAGATGAACTTTTGTTTTTGAGGGAATATATAAATTTCTAAATTTCTGATACATTTGTGGGTTCTTATCTCTAGACTCGTCAGAGGTAACAGAAGTAATCCAACTGTAAGAAACAACATGATCTTTAATGTCTGAATCAACTGTATGCCTGAGAGCACAAGAGTACATCACTACAGAGTAACACAGACTGAAGTCAAAAGATCTTAGCGTTCGTCATCATAGAGGCTTAGCAGCTTTAGATCCCCTAGGATGGAGTGGTGTTCGGATGGTACTGGAAGAGACAGTCGGCAATATTGCGCGACCAGCCATGGTGTCTTGGCAGGTCCCCAAGGGAGACATGACAGGACCATTTCACAATGACTGGGGCATCTTGTAACCAGCTGGATGGTCATAGATATCAGCATGCATGGGAATGATGGATCTCCGGTGCATGTGCCTGGTCATGTGAATGTGCAAGTAGCAGGACAGTAATGGCGACACTACTTTGTCTGTCTATGGCTGCCATGATGTTGTCCTCATTGGCATCACTCAGTAACTGGAATGAGAGCAGAAGGGTGATTGTGAGCGGTGGGCGAGTCATTGGCAGAATGAAGAGAAATGACAAACATGAAGATAACTCTGTCATGAGGTTGGGGCGACAGATCCTCAATGCAGAATTTGGGCCAATCGGCATTGAAGACCACAGCACTGAGAGGGGAGGAGGGTTACAAAGCATGGAATGCCTGAGTAACCTAACCACTTCTGGAGAGGCACTGTGTCTGGGGATACACTGAGGAGAATAGACCACTGTGTGGAGTACCAATCACCAGCAATGAGGGTATCATCTGTCGGTACCACATCTGTACCTATGTATGTAGATGCAGTATCGAAGCAGATTTGAGTCTGTTTAAGGAACTGTCTGATGTTTTTCATTGAGAAGAATGCCGTTGTGTTATCCACATGGCTAATGACACTATGCAGACTAGAGTATGGCAGTTGGAGAGATGCATGAATGGTGTCGTAGGCATAACATCACAAACTCACAGTGTGATCTCAGTGTGCCAGATCACTGTATATGAACACTTGCAGCAGGGTATGAAGATGCTGTGCAGGTGTATATACATTCATTATGTGTGAGTGGTCACACTCATCTAGAACAGGGAGATTTTGTCCTGAGATGGAAAGCTGGCATCCTCGATGAACCCAGCAGGTAGAACTAAGGGCTCACCATAGAGGATATCGGCAAGGGAAGAATTCAGGTCATCTTTTGTGAACCAAATGAATGCCGAGAAAGACCCATGGTAGGGCTTCTGACCAGGACCACTGTGGCACATGGGAGCAGCTTTAAGAGTACAGTGCCGACGCTCAACCAGTCTGTTGCTCTGCATGTGGTACACAGTTGTATGAAACCTTTTGACAACACACAGAGAGTGTAATGTGGCAAAGAGTAGGGATCCCTGTTTGTTGGTAATGGATGTGGGGCATGTGAAACATGAAATCCACTCAGAAGTGAAAGCATGCATGACAGAATTGGCCATCTAAGGTTTAAATCTACATTTTCATCTACAAAGCATTTGCTTTTACTTTTCTATTTCTCTGTCCTGCAAATTGTTAAATTCAAGCCAGTTGAGGTTCCAGTATTTTATGCTATCTTGAACTTGCTAAGTAAACAGTATTTCAACTATTTGTAAGTTTATTTCATAGTTTCACTTGTATCTTAATAGTGTCACCTTAAACATGTGTTGTAGCTTCCCTTGCCTGAAGCACAACATTACAGATGTTCTTTGCAGCTAATACTTTTACCACATTGAAGACATCATGACTCACTGAAATGTTTTGAAATACATCTGAATGCCCTCTAGTTCATTATGTACTTCTGCAGTTGAATAAAAATTAAAATTAAGTTCACTAACCCTTTGTAATTCTAGCAATTGGACACACAGCATTTATCTGCATAGACTGTCTCATTTCTGATAGTCCATGGAGCGATGATGCAATATTTTACTTCAAAACTTTCCATATTTGGAGACTAGAATGAAAAAATTATATGTTTTCAAAACAATTCTGAAAAAGTGACTATTCCACGCAACTATTCATAGCATGGACACAACAGAGATTTAACAAATGAGCGCACTGCAACGAGAAGAAAGTCCCAGTAGATTTTTTTTTTTAAGTGCATATGCTTGAGCTCCCTGATAGATGCCTCTCATACAGTTCCCCCTGTCATAACCCTGCCCATGATAGCCTACAGATGGTAATCCATAAAGTTTCAGCCCATCGCAAATAATTTTAGTGGCTGACCGAATATTCTCCTGGTCACAATCACCAAAGTTGAGGAAATGCGCCCTAGTTCTGTATGGATTTTCTTCAACAAGGGCAAAGTTGTGCAGTGAAAAACATTTTGCTCTGTTTGGTCTTCACTGGGAGTTACTTCGGTTTAATGATTACTGCATGTAATGGTGCCCTTTAGCATCATCACAAGCCGTGGCACCTACACCATCCAGCGTGCAGAGTATGGGTGTTGTGCACAAGGAGGAACACAGTTGCTTCCCGTGTAGCCAAAGGTTGCGTTAAACCAACAGAGTGGATAGACATGGCGGGGAGTAAGGAGTTTGTCTTCTGTGCCACCTCACCAGATGGAGATTTAACTGGAGATCCAATGTGCGATTGGGTGGGGTGTTGGCTGATGGCATCGGTGGTGGTAAAACCGGTGCAGGTGGTGTTAGTGACTGGCCAACCAGGTGGGATGTTCTGCTGTGTTGTGTGTGCTCTCGTGTGACCTCTGCCTGCCGAATGTGTTCTAGGTGGGGGAGGAGGGGGGGGGGGGCGGGTTATAAACACTGTCACCAACCTTCTTGTCTGCTGAAGGGCTTGGAGTTGGAAGTAGCTGCTGACAATGGACGATTCTATGTGCCTAACTCGCCAGCCTGAGTTTAGTCTCTAAGGCGTCTGCTGAGTGTGTGAGCTGCTGAAGTTCTAGATCACATGGTAGTTTAACAAGCCATAATGTCCAAAGGGCGATGTCTGGCATGACACCAGTGCCAACCTTTACCTGGTGGTATCACCACAGCTCTGAAGGCAATCTGTCGCCAAGTTGCTCCTCGTGGATGATATGATGAATTCCTTCTGTGGGTGGATGCAGTACGTGTTTGATGATAATCGACACTGCGGTAACAATCTTGGGTTGTGCAGAAGCTCAAAATCAGGTCCCTAATGAGGTCAGCATGGGTATGAAGGTGTTGGCAGTTAGGATGCTGTGCTTGTCCAGAATGTGATCCATGAGGGTGAAGCACGTATTTTGATTTTCGTTCTGGAGCTGTGGTAATGTGGGGAATCTGCCAGCTGGGACATGCTGCACGGAAGCTGGTTGTCTCACAGCTCAGTGTATGATGCAAGAGAGGCCACAATGTGACAGGTTGCGATGGTACCTCCGCACCAGCAGGCATTGAGATGGAGGAGGTTGGCGAGGTGTGTCGTTCGGGATCTCCCGGGGTGGGAGAGGGAGGCATGGGCAAAACGCTGACCACATGTGTTACATGGTGCGGTAGGTGCAGAAGTGAAACTGACCAATGCTGATGGGATGACCATGGTCATCGAAAGGCGGGACAGAAAGTTTGTGAGAAATTGCTCCAGCTACAAGACAGAACCCAGTGGAACTTGTGCATGATGTGTCCACTGCCCATTAATGGTGACAAACTGACGAAGGTGGTGGATACACAGAAGCAAAAGGTTGTGAGGTGAATTCTTGCTTCAAATTGTGTAGACCCATCAGTGTTGGCAGACAGAGATTGGCAGATGGCGTACGTTGCGGTGTGCAATGGTGCCATCGTATGATTTTCCCGTCATGGTGGTGCAGTCACCCTTAGGTTACACACACATGGGCCAATATAAAAGAATGTACATGTGCATATGAACCTGGACTTGCACCTTTCATTGAATCTCTGTCTCACAATCAAAGTGTGGTGCATAGGCAGGGAGTGTGGAGTCTGATGCATTCCACAATAACAGTCCATTGTCTAGGTAGGCTGACACTGAATACCAATACCAGTACCAGTAAAATAGTATCAGTGAAAATAGTACCAGTGAAATAGTTAATCATAAAGGAAAAAGCATCCTAAGGTCACCAATGTGGGTTCTTGTCCCTGTACTTGTCAGAAGTAAGAGATGTAACCCAACTGTAAGAAACAACGTAAACTTTATGATCTGAATGCAAGTTGCGCGTTGTTATCCTTGTGCTACTTGCTAAACCAGCACTGTCTGGGGAGTCAGAAGGATGTGGAGACGATGTTGAGGCTTCCTTAAATGGCAGTGAGCAGGACGAGGATTATCTGAAACGAGGCACGTTGTTAGTTGGGCAGTTCCACTTGTAACTGATTAAGACTGTTGTGGTGTAGGTGTTAAAGAGCAGTCCTCTTGTGCAAAAATTTGTGTTATTTTTCATAATTTTGCAGAAGCTGATATGCAAGAAATATGTTTAGGAGGATCCATAGCATCAGAGGTGCAGAGACAGGACCATGTCAATCAAGAGAGATGACACCAAGTGTGGCATTTTTGTTGAGGGGGCATGCACACAAAAAAGTGAAAGTGATGCAATTAGAATAAGTGACAGTGACAGTGTTGAAGTTGTTCCAGAAACTTAACAAGTTATAATCCTAGTTCAACTGGAAATGAAAAGCTTTTAGATTTTGATATCAGACTTTGGAGTGAAAAAATGCCACTTAGCAGTTTAGGGGTAGAAGATACTATTAGTTGGGGAGCTAACACAAAACATCAAATAGACTGCCACAACACCAAAAAAATCAATGTTTCTCCTCAAATACACTCCTGGAAATTGAAATAAGAACACCGTGAATTCATTGTCCCAGGAAGGGGAAACTTTATTGACACATTCCTGGGGTCAGATACATCACATGATCACACTGACAGAACCACAGGCACATAGACACAGGCAACAGAGCATGCACAATGTCGGCACTAGTACAGTGTATATCCACCTTTCGCAGCAATGCAGGCTGCTATTCTCCCATGGAGACGATCGTAGAGATGCTGGATGTAGTCCTGTGGAACGGCTTGCCATGCCATTTCCACCTGGCGCCTCAGTTGGACCAGCGTTCGTGCTGGACGTGCAGACCGCGTGAGACGACGCTTCATCCAGTCCCAAACATGCTCAATGGGGGACAGATCCGGAGATCTTGTTGGCCAGGGTAGTTGACTTACACCTTCTAGGGCACGTTGGGTGGCACGGGATACATGCGGACGTGCATTGTCCTGTTGGAACAGCAAGTTCCCTTGCCGGTCTAGGAATGGTAGAACGATGGGTTCGATGACGGTTTGGATGTACCGTGCACTATTCAGTGTCCCCTCGACGATCACCAGTGGTGTACGGCCAGTGTAGGAGATCGCTCCCCACACCATGATGCCGGGTGTTGGCCCTGTGTGCCTCGGTCGTATGCAGTCCTGATTGTGGCGCTCACCTGCACGGTGCCAAACACGCATACGACCATCATTGGCACCAAGGCAGAAGCGACTCTCATCGCTGAAGACGACACGTCTCCATTCGTCCCTCCATTCACGCCTGTCGCGACACCACTGGAGGCGGGCTGCACGATGTTGGGGCGTGAGCGGAAGACGGCCTAACGGTGTGCGGGACCGTAGCCCAGCTTCATGGAGACGGTTGCGAATGGTCCTCGCCGATACCCCAGGAGCAACAGTGTCCCTAATTTGCTGGGAAGTGGCGGTGCAGTCCCCTACGGCACTGCGTAGGATCCTACGGTCATGGCGTGCATCCGTGCGTCGCTGCGGTCCGGTCCCAGGTCGACGGGCACGTGCACCTTCCGCCGACCACTAGCGACAACATCGATGTACTGTGGAGACCTCACGCCCCACGTGTTGAGCAATTCGGCGGTACGTCCACCCGGCCTCCCGCATGCCCACTATACGCCCTCGCTCAAAGTCCGTCAACTGCACATACGGTTCACGTCCACGCTGTCGCGGCATGCTACCAGTGTTAAAGACTGCGATGGAGCTCCGTATGCCACGGCAAACTGGCTGACACTGACGGCGGCGGTGCACAAATGCTGCGCAGCTAGCGCCATTCGACGGCCAACACCGCGGTTCCTGGTGTGTCCGCTGTGCCGTGCGTGTGAACATTGCTTGTACAGCCCTCTCGCAGTGTCCGGAGCAAGTATGGTGGGTCTGACACACCGGTGTCAATGTGTTCTTTTTTCCATTTCCAGGAGTGTATGTTTGAACACATCTTAAAAAAGGGGGAAATTTCAGAAAGGAAATGGCTTGTTTGGAGCAAAGAAAAGCATTTTACTGCCTGTTTGCCAATTGTTTTCGTCTATAACTCTAATTCGTCTCTATGCTACAGATTGGTATTATCAGAAGCCTAGAAAAAGCTAAAATAACAAGAAAGTGAATGTGAGAGCAGTGCTGATCACAAAAGGTCATACTCTTCAATGGTACAAACTAAAAAATGGTAAAAGGTAATTCAACCATAGAAAATCTTTTACACCAGAACACTAAGAGAAGAGCAGCATTAGACCAAAGTATTGCATAGCGTAATCAAAGCAGTTCTATTTCTCACAGAAAGAATTTTAGCTTTGAGAGGAGATAGTGACTTAGTAAGACATCGTCAAAATGGCAATTTTTTAGACTTCTTAAAGTTTTTGATAAAGTTTGATCAAGTTGCGAAGAAGCATTTAAGAAATGATGGAGTGTTGCAAGAAGGAAGATAAAAGATGGTTCATTATCTATAACATGATGTTCACAACTTTATTTTATTTTGCGTATGGCTAATACAGACATATCATGAAGTTAAATTACATATACATATGTACATATTGACACACAAGAAACTTAAGTTTGTCTTTACAACTGAATATCCAGTCCTTCAATCCAGCACACTGCATCTGGAGTTGCTAGCAGGAAGTCCTCTTTGGCACCGTGATACGCTCGAATCCTGCATTCACTGACAGTGTGGTGGACAGTCTGGTACGGAGCCCCGCAGTCACAGGCTGGATCAGGCAGCTTCTTCCACTTAAAGAGAGCATCCCTGCATCAACCATGGCTGGTACGGATTCTGTTGAGAGCAGTCCAGGTCTTGCGTGGTAGGTCGAATCCACTTGGAAGTTTAGCACCTGAGAAAACGTTATGCAGGTGCACATCTGTCACTGCTTCCCACCGAATTTTCCATTCTTCAAGAGGTTTGAAATCCTTAGCAACCATGTCAGCAGCATCGCACAGAGTTGGATGGCGTGATTTCAGTCTCTTACAATTTAAAAGTGGCAGGTCGCTATGCATGGGTAGGTTAGAATTCCTGGAGATCTTGTGGAATTCTCTCATAAGGGCAGTACATCTGCGTAGATCAGGAGGCATTATACCGGTTAACAGTGGAAGCCAATAAACTGGATTAGATCTGATTGCGCCAGATATTATGCGCATTGTCATATTCAGCTGGGTATCAACAAGCCTTGTATGATGACTGTTCATCCAAACAGGTGCACAATACTCAGCACTTGAGTACACCAAGCCCAGAGCTGAAGATCGCAGGGTGGTTGCTGAAGATCCCCAGGTAGTTCCGCATAGCTTATGGAGGATGTTGTTTCGAGTCCTCAACTTTTGAGCTAAGTTAAGAAGGTGTTGTTTGAAGCATAGTGTACGATCCAGGATGACACCAAGATATTTTGGGTTCCAATTGTGATGAAGAATTCTGCCTCTGAAACTTACTTCCAGTTTCACGTTCGCCAACCGGTTATTCAGATGTAAGCAACACACTTCTGTTTTACTCACACTGGGTTAGAGTCTCCATATTTTGAAGTAATTATCTAATGCAGACAGGTCATTGGCTAGAATCTCTTCTACTGTCTTCATTTCCTGATGTTTTACAGCTAGAGCCAGGTCATCGGCATAGCAATATTTTCTGGACGAAGTGTCAGGTAGATCAGATAGATATAGGTTGAACAGTAAGGGTGACAGAACTGATCCTTGAGGCAATCTGTTTTTCAGCTTCCTCTCCTTACTTATGTTGCTTCCAATGATTACCTGGAACTTCGGTCACTTAGCATGCTGTTAATCAGTCGAGCCATTGTTCTACAGGGTATGATGCGGAGAAATTTGTAGATAAGGCCTTCCCTCCACAGTGTCGAAGGCGGCAGTTAGATCAACAAATGCCACTGTTGTTTTCTGCTTCATTTGGTATCCTGACTCTATGAAGGATGTGAGAGACAATACTTGGTCGCAGCAGCTACGCCCTGGTCTGAAGCCTGCCTGATCAACTGGAACATTCTCTAGGATAGCACTACTTATTCTGTTATATATTAGCCTTTCAAAAAGCTTGTAGCAGCAGCTAAGTAGGGCAATGGGGCGATAGCTTTCTACCTTGTAGCTGGGTTTGCCAGGTTTCAGAACAGATATTGTCTTCGCCTTTTTAAACTCCGATGGAAGTTGACCAGTCAGCAGGATGTCAGTGAAGAATTCTGCCAGCCATTTCTTAGCTTTTCATCCCATATGGATCAGGAATTCTGGATGGATACCATCGAATCCAGGCGCCTTAAGAGGTTTGAGGTCCTTCAGTCCAGAGCCAATGTCTGAAACTGTGAAGGGATGGGTGTACTCAGATGAGGGAGATGCCTTCTTTTTCAGGTCATGAAGCTGTCGTCTGATATGTCTTGTATGTTTCTTGTCAGGAGGTACTCTTGAGGTAGTAATGATGTGGGAAGCAATTTGGTCTGATGTTACTTCGGAATTTTTTCTGCATGCTGGTGCACTTCCTCCCAGTTTTCTCAGAAGACTCCATGCTTTTCTGCTCGAGTGGGTGAAGTCCATATTTTCGACTGTTTCTGCCCATTTATGCCTGAGAGACATGTCCAAGCTGGACAATAGTTCCGTAGCTATCTCTGGGTCACCACTTTGCTGGAAGTGTTGGTACAGTGTTTCACTTTCATCATTCCATCCCGGAACATATTCTTTTCAGTATCCTCTTGGCATACACTTTTTAGATGTTGCTGTTACTGCACCAATGAAGCGTTGATAGTTATTATGTGATGGAGGTATCCATCGAATGGTCTTATCCAGTTCCGCTGAAAACTTCATCGAGTCAGCTTTCTGGAAATTCCATTGAGCATGCGGAGTTGATTGTATGACAGGAACCGTGCAACCAATTTGTATTATTACAGGTCTGTGTTGGCTGTGAGGAAAGGCATCTATCACTTTCCTTGTGGTGTTGATGGGAAAGCCAGTTTCGTTGCAGCTAACAAAGCATAAGTCAGGATTTGAATCCTTGTCCCAAGCAGCTGACCTGAAAGTGCCTTGATCTTTGGCATCAAACACTAGATGAAGATTATTCTCTTCGACCCATTCTGCAAGCATGCTCCCATTCTCATAATTTTGAGAGTACTTCCAAAGTTTGTGGTGACTATTGAAGTCTCCTATGTAAATTGCAGGATGTTCTGCTGTGTGTAGGACAAAATCGGGCCATGTTGTTTTGGGTGGTTTGTAAACATTTGTAATAGCAATGCCGTGCAATTGTATGACAACTTTATGTACAAGTTCACAACTAATTTATTGATACAACAGGAGAATTTGTTCACCAAACTATTTGAAAAGAGGTGAAGTGTACTTTTCTCTTATGATCGAAGTAACTCCCAGTGAAACCCAAACAGAGCAAAATGTTTTTCACTGCACTACATTGCCCTTGATGAAGAAAATCCATACAGAATTAGGGCACATTTCCTCGACTTTGATGACTGCGACCAGAAGAATAGTCAGTCAATAACATTGAACCATCACACTCCATTAAGTAGATGTGAAAAGTACTGAATGTAGGCAATGGGATAATTGTCTGTAATGGTATGAGCATTAAGTTTTCAATAGTTGCCACAAAACCAGAATGAACCACCCTTTATTAGGGGCAAACTTAATGATGTAACAGAAATTAGTAGAAATTCATTTGTTAAGAAAAATTGTAAACCCTTTGGAATAAGGTTATTTCCGTATAGTGTGAGAATCATAAGCATGCCTCTGATGTGACTGGACGTATTTTTGTATTTTGTGCGAACAGTGTAATTTCGGCTTTGTTAATGTGAAAAATAAAAGACTGTATGATATACTAAAATGTGAAAAAATATATTTAATTAAAAACGAAAATTCTGCAACAACAATCTTCAAATTTATTTAGATCCATTCAACCGTGAGGACCTAAAATGTAAAATTTTCAGCTTCAAGAATCAGACCCCTAGATAAGAAGAACTGGAGCCGTGACGAGCTAAGTAAACTAGAAAGTTTATTGTAATCTTCACTCCTCTCAGTTCTTCATAAAAGACTTTACTTAATGTGGACAACAGATGGATTTAGGATGGAGGAGGGAGATTACACCTTGACTTTTCATGTTGCTGATGTCAACAGCCCAGTCCTCAGAATTGACTTTCTTAAAACTCTGGCCCCTCTGCAGACCTACACGCAGCATCATTGCTACACCATGCAACAGGTATACATATTCCAGGCTCCTTCAACCCTTTGAACCCATCTCCTTTGGTGAAAAGTTATCCATTGCTAGTCACTCTCTCCAATTACTTCTTGTTGACTGCTCATTTCACCAACTCCCTGGTTGAGCTCACTACCCAGCACTATGAGATCAACACCTTACAGATACACAACATACAACTTCAACAGCTGATTGACAATGCATCGGGTAAACTGACACGTACTCAACACACTATCAGCAGCATCATCAGTCTGCAGCCAACTCAAATTGCTGTCATGCGCACAGCAACAGCTTCACCTCCCATCGAGATCTCCATGTCTACAAGTTAAGGTGAGTGACACTCTTCCTACTAGCATATCATCTGATTGTGCATGGGATGACTTGCATGTGTCTAGTACGCCTAGGTGCAATTCTGGATAGTATCTGTCATAGGATGACTATTACAGAGGGTCCTCTTGTGTGATACAAGGCCCGCCACCACACTCATAAGAAACTGTGCCACATGAAAAGAATTATTAATGAACTTCTAAATGTGGACATTGTATGCCCTTCAGACAGTAACTGGTCTCTCCCATACAGTCAGCCACTAAAGGACTTGCGATGAGCTGGAACATTATGGCTTACCATTTGTTGGCTATCATGGGCAGGGTTATGGCAGCGGGAGCTGTATGAGTGGCATCTATCAGGGAGCTCAAGCATATGTAGTTTTTTTTTTAAATCCACTGGGACTTTTTTCTCGTTGCAGTGCACTCATTCATTAAATCTCTGTTGTGCCCATGCTATGGATAGTTGCATGAAATAGTCACTTTTTTCAGAATTGTTTTGAAAACATATAATTTTTTTCATTCTAGTCTCCAAATATGGAAAGTTTTGAAGCAAAATATTGGATCGTTGCTCCATGGACTATCAGAAATGACACAGTCTGCATAGATAAATGCTGTATGTCCATTTGTTAGAATTACAAAGGGCTATTGAACTTACTTTTAAATTTTATTCAACTGCAGTAGCACATAATGAGCTAAAGGGCATTCAGGTGTATTTTAAATCATTTCAGTGAGTCACGATGTCTTCAGTGTGGTAAAAATATTAGCTGCAAAGAACATACACAACATTGTGCTTCAGCCAAGGGAAGCTACAAAGGATGTTTAAGGTGACACTATTAAGAGGCAAGTGGAACAATTAAATAAACTGAGAAATAGTTGGAATACTGTTTACTTAGGAAGTACAAGATAGCAAAAAATACAGGAATATCAACTGGCTTGAATGTAACAATTTGCAGGACAGATAAATGGAAAAGTAAAAGCAAATGCTTTGTAGGTGAAACTATTTATTTAAACCTGAGGCCAGAGGACAGTTTTATAACAAATATTTTTCATTTTGTATTAGATACAGTTGCAGGAAAGTTAACTATAAGGTATGCTGCCATAGTCATCATGATGGACACATTTGATTGTTATGGAACTATATAAGCGTAGATCATCCTACACTATCAGAGTGCATAGAACACATAGAAAACATGGCATTTTTGTATAATGTAGATGTTAATAAGAAGGATTTGAAAGAACACATTTTGCAGATAAAAAACTCATGCAGTTAATTTTAGGTCTGAGTAACTCCCCTTCTGCACCTCTTCGCACTCTTCATAAATGCAGTTTCAATAGCGTATTTCCAAATATAACGACAGCTTTACAGGTTTTCTCCACCTTGCCTGTTACTGCAGCCTAAGCAGAGTGGTCATTCAGCATTCTTGCTAGAATTAGGAATAGTCTGAGAATTAGAATGGGATCTATGATCACTGTAGAGTCAGAGTTAGACCGCTCATTAGATTATACCAGAATTATAAATGAGCTCACATCTAAAAAAGCCTGGAAAGAAAATATATACTGGTAAACTATCAAGTTTATGTAGAATATGAGCATTAAAAAAAAGTTTCTTAAAAATAGGTATTGTTTGTTTTCTTTGTGTTAAAATTTTGTGGCTTTATCCAGAAAACCAAAATTTAAACCAAAAAAAAAAAGTGGGAGCAGGACTTACTTGAGGCCTGAAAATCCTAGCATCAGTCCTGGTGGTCCTCTTTCCCCCTTTACTTGTTGCCTTCATCCAGTTCCAATGGTCTCTTCCCCTTCCAACCCATCTAGTTCAAATTCCATACAATCTAATTCAATCCGAAAGGCACAAATCTTTGCTTCATATTCAGTGATTCTACTGCAATTTCTGCATGGCCTGCAGTCCCAAAGGGAGAAACTCTTTTGAGTTCCCCATTCAATTCCCCCTACTACTGCCCACCACTCACTGTCTGGTTACTCTAGTGACATCCATGCTTATTAAATGCTTAAACATGTCATTAAGACATAAATTTTTATAATTGTATATTGCAGTTTATTAATCTTAAATATACACAACCTAAATTATTTGATTCAGCTACAGGAGGCACATCTGTTTGTGGTAAAATTTCACCATAAAGATCTAACACATAATTACGCCTTCTCAAATTATCATTTCATCCTCTAGGAATTCTCCCACAGAACCTTCTGTGGCTATCTTCTTAGAATCTCATATCAAATATGCTTTTGCTCATTAACTTGTTATATATTGCTATCCCAATATACAGTGGAGTCTGGGCGTATAATTTCAATTTGTGAGTGGGTAGTATAAAATTACTTTTGTTTCTTGTGTTATATGTGTGGTTAAATTAATTATCCTCAAATAATTTTTGTCAGATGTGTAGGAAGATTATAATGACATAAAGGTATATGGAGGGAAGAGTTAGGATTTGCAGTTTCTGAAATAATGTGCGATTGGATTCCGTTTGCTGTGCAGTATACACATATTTCATAATTTTCTTCTGCAGTTTCAGAATTTGAGACACACTATTTGACCTTCACCCCCAGAAAATTATACCATATATAATGACAGATTCATTATAACCATGATATGCTATTTTTTATGTACTCATGTCTGTAGAATTTCCTAGTATTTGCATTGCAAATGCAAAACTGCTTAGTTTATTTGATACACAGTCAGGATGTGTATTCCAGCTTAAGTTCTTGCCCACATTTAGTCCAAGGAATTTGATTGCATTTTAAGTTCCACACATTTTGAATGTTTGGTTTTGAAGTGTACCATATGGTTTCTTGCAATGTTCAGTTTGAACTCATTTAAGTGTAACAAGTGTGTTTATAATGGAGCTCAGAATTTTTTCTGAGTCGCTATCTTCAATGAAAACAGAAGTATCATCTGCAAACAGTACTGGTGAGGAATTTATACTTACAGGTAAATCATTTACATAGAATAGGAACAGGATTGGTCGTAAAGTGGAGCCTTGAGGCGCACCTTGAGATACTGTACTCCATTTAGAATAATAATTCAGTGCATTTGAAGTGATAGTCCCCGTTTGTTTTATATTGTGCAAATATATTCAGAACATTGCCCTTAATCCCATATTTGTTTAATTTGTAGATAAGCAGGGTATGGTTCATGAGTCAAATGCTTTTGTAAAATTACAGAAGATACCTGCAACTTTATTTCTCAGACCCAATGATTTGTATATCTTTTCAATAAAGTTATCCATTGCATCTGGAGTGTTTTTTCCTGGTTGAAGTACAAATTGGTTACTTACATTAATATTAGTTTTTACAGTAAAATTATTGATCGGGTTTTGCAGCTGTATCCATTGCATCTGGAGTGTTTTTTCCTGGTTGAAATACAAATTGGTTACTTACATTAATATTAATTTTACAGTAAAATTATTGATCGGGTTTTGCAGCTGCATTCTCCAATACTTTCAACAGGACTGGAAGAATAGAAATAGGATGATAGTTTCCAATACTTTCCCTCAACCCCTTCTTGAGCAGAGATCTGATTTTGGGATACTTCAACACATCAGGAAAGCATCCTTGTTCAAAAGATTGGTTGATTATTTTGGTTGGGGGAGGTGCTATTATGTCATATACTGCTTTACTCAATTATTGAGTATCCGATCCTACCAAGCAGAGTTTTTATTTTTTGATGATAATATAACATTTTCCACGTCCTTTACTGTGACTTTTTTTTTAAATCTGAGAGATACTCATCTTCTTGGTGGAGGCCAAAGGTATTTATTTTACTCATAAACTATGCTATGTCAACATCTAACTTTGCCACATTTGTTAAGAATTCATTCAAACAGTCTGATATTTGAGATGAGTTTACAATAAAGCTATTATCTACTTTAATTCTAGATATTTCATTACTACTAAACCTAATGTCTAACCTGACTGACCAAGTTAGGTGGCGTAGTGCTTAGCATATTGGACTTGCAGTTGGGAGGACAACGGTTGAAACCTGTGTCCGGCTATCCTGCTTTAGGTTTACTGTGATTTCCCTAAATTGCTTCAGGCAAATGCTGGGATGGTTCCTTGGAAAGGACACGGCAAACTTTCTTTCCCGTCCTTCTTAAGGGACTGATGACCTTGCTGTTTGGTCC
The DNA here is from genome assembly GCF_021461385.2 of Schistocerca piceifrons. Lineage (NCBI taxonomy): Eukaryota > Metazoa > Arthropoda > Insecta > Orthoptera > Acrididae > Schistocerca > Schistocerca piceifrons. Next base: position 19,841,963 of record NC_060145.1, read on the forward strand.
CTTCCCCCAAATGACTCCATCCCCTAATCTGACTGCCAATGGGGCTCACTGCCTTTGTCTTACTTTTGTGTTGTCCAATGAACTTATTGTTTATCATTTTTTTGGCTGCCTTAAAAACTTTTTTAAATATAGCTTAATAGTATCTAACGTACTCATTAAAATGTCTGTTTTTATTACATTTCAGTCCATTGTGGAATTGCCTCTTCCTGGCACTAGAAACTTTTATACCCTGAGTTATCCATTTAAGTTCACTAGTTGCTCTGTTACATATGGTTCAAAAAAAAAAAAAAAAAAAATTGCTACTTAAAAATTTGGCAAAGTTACTACTACTTTAAATACAGCTGTTGTAAGCCAGTGAAACCTCTCCTAATTTATTACTAAATACAGATCAATTTTTTTCAGTGAAGTTCCTTTTCATATGCCTTTTGTACCACGAAATTTCTTTGTTAATATTAGATTAGATTAATTATTCATTCCATAGACCCATAAAAGAGGGAATCCTCCTGGGTGTGGAACATGTCAATGAATTGTGCAGAGTGGTCAGTGATTCCTAAATCTACACAGAAGTTATAAACATCTTCAAACACATAATTTGTTACAATATTATTATCAATACAGGTCGCTGACTGCATTTATTCTAGTGGATTTCAGGACGTTTGCTTTGAACTCAACCTTTTTTTTTAAGTCAATGAATTTGGATGCATCATTGCTTTCAACTATAATATTAATACAGGGTATACATAAAGTCGGGGAACACTTTCAATTATTTATTGCACAAGGACTAAACATTGTACGGATGTCATCCATATAACATTTTGAAGAGAAACTCCGAAAGTTTTATTTACAAACATTTGATATGCGAACCATGAGTGACCCGGCAGACGTCAATACTGTAATCGAATTCTTGCCATACCCGTCACTTCCCGTAGTCTCTCTCGGAGCTCTGCTACATCACGTGGTAGAGGCAGTACATATACCAGATCTGTAATGTGTCCCCACAGAAAAAAGTCACACAGAGTGAGATCTGGTGATCGGGGAGGCCATTTCATGAAACAGCTGTCCCCTTCTGTAGCACAGTCGCTCCATCGATGCGGCAACTCCGTGTTCAGGTACCCATGAACTTCACGATGAAAGTGGGGTGGAGCCCCATCCTGCTGAAAGATGAACAGAGAGTCAGTCTGCATTTGAGGCATCAGCCATTGGAGCAACATGTCCAAGTAGGAACATCCAGTGACAATGCTCTCAGTGAAGTGCTCTCACACCTGAACTCTCCATCTTTGTGACTAGCACTGACTATCGACAAATTACCAAACTGCGCTGTGGCGGCATACATGAAAAAAAACTTTCAGGGTTTATCTTCAAAGTGATATATGTATGATATCTGTACAATGTTTGGTTCTTGTGCAATAAATAATTGAAAGTGTTCTCAGACTATATGTACACCATGTACTGAAGTCAGCATCTATTACAGTCTTTTTTCCTTTTTTCTATATTGACAGTTTCAATCAGGCAATGTCATTTCATCAGAAAAACTTCAATTGTAGCTTTTCCTGGGGCTCTGTAAATTGAAACTACTATGACATTAAGATCCCTCAACTCGATACAACTCAAATGTACACTCATCATTCAAATGATTAAAATCATTTCTTATTTCATATTTTATATCACAAACAGTAAGTATGCAAGAGCCTTCTCATGACTTCTCTCATCTACAAAAGTTGTTGGCTACTTAAGAATTTTCAATTTTATTAAGAATTTTAATATTATAAAATGTAAGCCTATGTTAATTGAGGTGAATATCTTTGATACTTTCATATTCAGAAAGAGTCATTTGTAACTCGTCAACTTTATGACTTTTGTTTGAAAATTCAGCTCTTAGACCATTTATATTCAAGTGTTTTATGTAGCGACATTTCTTTCTTGAGCACCATTTCAGACTTGCTGTTTTTGTTATCAAACACTGTTTCTCACCCCAACCATTTCTTATAAGTTTTCCCTATTTTTTGGAATTTTACATGTATCAGCGAACATTTTACTAAGAATTGTGGAGCCTATCTTTTTTTAAATGAAGACCTTCATTGCCCAAGCCTTTATTGGTTAAGAAAATATTCAGATTTAAGGTCAACACAGAACCATCACATCATGGCACCATCATGTCAAGGTGTATTCATACCACCCGTCGCATCATGGACCGAGCGAGGTGGCGCAGTGGTTAGCACACTGGACTCGCATTCAGGAGGACGACGGTTCAATCCCGTCTCCAACCATCCTGATTTAGGTTTTCCGTGATTTCCCTAAATCGTTTCAGGCAAATGCCAGGATGGTTCCTTTGAAAGGGCACGGCCGATTTCCTTCCCAATCCTTCCCTAACCCGAGCTTGGGCTCCGTCTCTAATGACCTCGTTGTCGACGGGACGTTAAACACTAACCACCTACCTACCTACCTCGTGTCATGGCATGTCAAGTCAATTCAAGCCCTGTGGTTTCAACTCACATAGCTGTCCTCAACTGTTTTTTCATGGGGACTATGATCTTCACAAGATGATTTTCAACTGTTTTTATGTGCAAAGTGCATACACACAGTGCAGTAGCTTATATATGTGGATGCTGGAGTCCACATTAGTACAAAAATAACTTTTGTTGGACTCACATATTTTGCAGTTTGTATATTATAGAATAAAGACATAAGAGCAAAACAATGCAAAAAAAGAGTTCTGGTCCAAAAAATCTCATTACATGGTACAGGTGGGGAATTTCACACACTACACAAGGAGCTCAAGGGACAGGAATCTGTATTTTATATTTTAGAGAGTTGGAGCACCAGTTATTCCATTTGTTACGTCAAATTGCACCCATAATTACTAAAAGGAACTCAATGTTTTGAGATGTCATCACATGCCATGAAAGATTGGTTTATTTGAGTTTGGTTGCCAATCCAGTGTAGATTTTTGTGCAATAGTCATATCTTCCTCAATATCTTTCCCCTCAAGATTCATAGGGTTTGTGATTCTTCAATTTCTCCAGGCATATTGCATGATGAAATAAATCTCAGTTATAAGGAAGGCAAATCCGGGATGCTCTACATCCGACACTCACAACACAACCGGCAGAAACTAATGAAGAACCTGAGGAAAACATGGCCATGGCATTCATTCCGTTTTGTGGGGCCATATCAGGAAAAGTTGGACACATTTTACGCAAATATCAAGTAAAAACCATCTTCTGCCCTCCAACTAAAACCAGAGAAGTTCTTGGCAGTGTTAAGGACGACCTCAGTTTACGTAAATCGGGGGTTTACAAAATACTGTGCCAATACGGTAAGGAATACATAGGTCAGACAGTTTGCACCGTTGAAGACTGATGCCATGAACACCAACGGCACATGAGATTGCAACAGCCTAATAAGTCTGCAATCGCTGAGCATTGCCTGTCAGAACTTAGCGGCATGGATTATGACAAGACGAAGGTCCTAACACAGACTTCAAAATATTGGGACTGTATCATCAATGAAGCCACAGAGATCAGAGTAAGAAAACTTGAACTGAATCGTAACAGCAGCTATTCCCTTAACCAAGCTTGGGAACCAGTCATTACCCAGATAAAGGAGAAGATAGACGTATTCCAGAATGTACTGACTTTGAGGGCAGGGGGAGGAACCTCTGAAACACCACTGGAAAACCACCTGGGTGCGGACCTACGAGGGAACACCCAGATGCTGGGCCACAAGCCGGGCGTCAAACCACAGCATGGAGGGGGAGTGGCAATCTGATATATACCTCACGACAAACCATCCCTTGGCAGTCCGTCAGCACACCTGATGATGGCAACAAGGTCGATTGCTGAAATATTGTGTCCTTTGTACACTTACACCAGGCTGTTCACCCGAGATTTATTCATAGGTTTTCTTTACATCTTGCATTTTGGTTTTTAATAGTTAGAGTGCCTTATGTGTACTGAGGTTAGCTAGTGAAACCACATAAATATTGCTCACTGGTGCTTACAAAATTGTTTCACACACATTCCACAGAGCTACTTTACAGTAAATAAGTCTGCCACAAACACATTTTTAAACAAACAACTGTAATATATTACTTGATGTGTACTTCACAGAAAAGCATTTTTCCACTGTTGCAGTGTCTGTAGGTTTCAGTCAGTTTCCATAGAAACCATTATAAATGCCTGGCAACATACAGATAATGTAATAAAACGTAACATCTTCAGCCATCCTTATGATGTTATTTATTTTATCGCTACCAGTTTCAGTGCTTCAGTGCACCATCTTCAGGACTGCATACATAAACAGTAATAATAACATCATCAACCGACCACCATGCAATACAAAGACAAATTAAAAACAGAATGAGAAACAAGGACAGGTTCTACAGGTGAATTTACAATAATCATTTGATAAAACCAACAGATACATCCATTGTCACATACTTGAAGTATACTATAATGAATTTCCACTCTAAACATTGTACAAATATACTGTTTATTAATAATTTCATTAATTAAATAGTCCATGATTTTTAATGGCAAATTGGATGATACATTGACTGCACAATACTGAAATAACCTGCTAAATGACAAAAATAACTGTAGAAAATCATAAATGTGTGAAAGAAACTACAGCTCAGAAATAAGTGAATGGTCCAAGTCCCTCAGACCTCCAGTCACAACAATGGACATACAAAAATTTACTAATAAATTCCACTCACTAATCATCTGAGTCTATCCACATTACTAGTTTCACTTCAAGTTGCAGCCATTTTGCAGTCCATTTTATTGTAAAATATTAAATACAGTACAGGTATGCATAAAAATACAGTTTATAAATGTAGTATATGGCAAGTAATTTAGTACATTCATGTACTACAATTCAGACTGCTGCCTCACTGCTTCAATTAAATTTTCATCATTTATAATAAAATTATAAATTTTAACAGAAGAAATAACAAAAAGAAACAATATAATTTAACTGGATAGATAAAAAAATCTACTCACCAAGCAGTTGGCAGTACACACACATAAAAGAGGGCTGTAATTAGGCAGAAGTGTTTAAGAGGAAAGAAGATGAGTGAAAGAAAAGGACTGGAGAGGCCTAAGAAAAGGGGTAGACTTCAAGAAGTTGTCTCAAGCTGCACATCAGGGGAGACTTACCGCATGGGTTGAGAAGGAAAGACTGATCGTTGGGGACTGCGCAGACGAGATTTAAAAACATGAGAGCCTAAAGGTTGAAGACGGGGTAATATACAAGACTGCTTAAACATCATGCATGAGTTAATAAGAGTGAAAAGCTAAGTGCTTTGTACATAACAGAGGTGGGATGGGGGCGTTGAAAAATAGACGGGTAAGACAATGAAAGACATAAAAAACTAAAATGGAATGAAGAAACAAGTAGTTACTGTGAATAAATGCTGCAAGAGAAGATATTAACATAAATTAAGGCCAGGTGGGCGGCGAGGACCAAGGGCATGTAGCACTAGTTCCCACCTGCGGAGTTCTAAGAAACTGGTGTCTGGGGGAAGAATCTAGATGGCGCACATGGTGAAACAGGCACTGAAGTCATGATTGTCATGTTGTAGAGTGTGTTGCAAGTATACACCCTCTGCCTAAGCTCTTTCATCTTAACTGATAATTTGGTGGTAGTCTTGCTAATGTAAAAGGTCAAACAGTGTTTACATAACAACTGGTATATGACATGAGTTGTTTCATAGGCAGCTCTCCCTCTGATAGTATATCTTTTGCCAGTTACAAAGCTGCTATAGGTGATGGTAAGAGGGTGCGTACGGCAAGTCTTGCAGCAGAAATGGTCACAGGGGTGGAGCCATAGGGTAGGGAGACGGGTACAGAAGGAGCATAGGGTCTGACGAGAATATTGTGGAGATTGGGAAGGCGACAAAAAGCTTTTCTAGGTGTGGTGGGCAAGATTTCAGGCAGAATGGATCTCATTTCAGGGCATGATTTTAGTAAGTCATGGCCCTGTCGAAATACTTGTTAATGCATTCCATACCAGAATAATACTGAGTAACAAGTGTTGTGCTCTGAAGTTGTAAAAAACAACAGTACCAGGATTGGATGTTGTGGCCAGGGAAATATGCTTTTGAACTAGGCTGGTGGATTAATTATGAGCAGTGAAGGCCGAAGTGAGAGTGGCGATGCATTGCAATAAAGAGTCTGCATCTAAACAAATACACTCCTGGAAATTGAAATAAGAACACACTGAATTCATTGTCCCAGGAAGGGGAAACTTTATTGACACATTCCTGGGGTCAGATACATCACATGATCACACTGACAGAACCACAGGCACATACACACAGGCAACAGAGCATGCACAATGTCGGCACTAGTACAGTGTATATCCACCTTTCGCAGCAATGCAGGCTGCTATTCTCCCATGGAGACCATCGTAGAGATGCTGGATGTAGTCCTGTGGAACGGCTTGCCATGCCATTTCCACCTGGCGCCTCAGTTGGACCAGCGTTCGTGCTGGACGTGCAGACCGCGTGAGATGACGCTTCATCCAGTCCCAAACATGCTCAATGGGGGACAGATCCGGAGATCTTGCTGGCCAGGGTAGTTGACTTACACCTTCTAGAGCACGTTGGGTGGCACGGGATACACGCGGACGTGCATTGTCCTGTTGGAACAGCAAGTTCCCTTGCCGGTCTAGGAATGGTAGAACGATGGGTTCGATGACGGTTTGGATGTACCGTGCACTATTCAGTGTCCCCTCGACGATCACCAGTGGTGTACGGCCAGTGTAGGAGATCGCTCCCCACACCATGATGCCGGGTGTTGGCCCTGTGTGCCTCGGTCGTATGCAGTCCTGATTGTGGCGCTCACCTGCACGGCGCCAAACGCTCATACGACCATCATTGGCACCAAGGCAGAAGCGACTCTCATCGCTGAAGACGACACGTCTCCATTCGTCCCTCCATTCACGCCTGTCGCGACACCACTGGAGGCGGGCTGCACGATGTTGGGGCGTGAGCGGAAGACGGCCTAACGGTGTGCGGGACCGTAGCCCAGCTTCATGGAGACGGTTGCGAATGGTCCTCGCCGATACCCCAGGAGCAACAGTGTCCCTAATTTGCTGGGAAGTGGCGGTGCGGTCCCCTACGGCACTGCGTAGGATCCTACGGTCTTGGCGTGCATCCGTGCGTCGCTGCGGTCCGGTCCCAGGTCGATGGGCACGTGCACCTTCCGCCGACCACTGGCGACAACATCGATGTACTGTGGAGACCTCACGCCCCACGTGTTGAGCAATTCGGCGGTACGTCCACCCGGCCTCCCGCATGCCCACTATACGCCCTCGCTCAAAGTCCGTCAACTGCACATACGGTTCACGTCCACGCTGTCGCGGCATGTTACCAGTGTTAAAGACTGCGATGGAGCTCCGTATGCCACGGCAAACTGGCTGACACTGACGGCGGCGGTGCACAAATGCTGCGCAGCTAGCGCCATTCGACGGCCAACACCGCGGTTCCTGGTGTGTTTGCTGTGCCGTGCGTGTGATCATTGCTTGTACAGCCCTCTCGCAGTGTCCGGAGCAAGTATGGTGGGTCTGACACACCGGTGTCAATGTGTTCTTTTTTCCATTTCCAGGAGTGTATGTTTGCCTCAAATGCCAAGGCTGTATGGGAGGGAACATTTGGCATGGAAAGGATGGCAACAGTCAAAATGTAACTACTATTGTTTGTTAATATGTTTAATGTGGACTGAGGTGTGTAGCTGGCTTTTGGTGAGGGCAAGATCAACATCAAGGAGGGTGGCATGGGATTCGGAATAGGACCATGTGAAATTTAATTGGGAGAAGGTATTCAGATATTCCAGAAATTTCAACAGGTCAGTCTCACCATGAGTCCATATGGTAAAGATGTCATCAATGTATCTACCCCAAACCAGAGGCTGAAGACTTATGGATCCCAGGAAAGGCTCCTCCAAGCAACCCCAAAGGTGAAGTAGTTGTTGGTAAGCATAAAGTTGATTAAGATGAGTAGGAAGGGCATTGTAGATTTGGAATCAGGTGTGTGCTGACTGAGCAGATGTTCAGCAGCAGACAGACCATGCTCTTGGGGGATGTTGGTATAGAGGGATGTAGCATCAATGGTGACAAGCAAGGTGTGTGGTGGGAGTGATCTGGGCTCGGATTTCAGATGATATAGGAAATGGATGGTATCTTTGATGTAGGAGAGGAGTCTTTGTGCTATGGGTTGCAGGTGCTGATCAACTAAGGCAGATATATGTTTGGTGGGTGCTCTGAGGTCAGCAACTATAGGATGGCCATAATGATTGCGCTGTGGATCTTAGGAAGGAGGTAGAAGGTGGGTGTTTGTGGTTTGGGTGGGGGTGAGAAGTTCTATGGATTGAGGTGTTAGTCCTTAAGAGGGGCCTGGGGTTTTAAGTAGAGACCGCAGGTCAGTTTGAATCACAGGGATGGGATCTTGATGCCAGACACTGTATGCAGATGTGCCGGACAGCTGGTATAGACCCCCAATAACATCCTCCTTTTGTCCACGTACTACAGTGATAGATCCTTTGTCTGGTGGGAGAATAATGATGGAGTCATCAGCTTTTAGGGAACGTAGAGCCTGGAGTTCTGCAAACGACAGGTTAGGGTCATGTTGTAGGGACCTGAGGAAGGGTTGTGAAGCAATGCTGGGTGTGAGGAATTCTTGTAAGGCTTGTAAGGGATGATTTTGTGGTAGTGGTGTGGTGGATAAAGTAGGGATCATGGTCTGAACTGTTCAAGGCAGGGTTTGGTGTCAGGTTTGCTGTTGGAAAGGTTTTGGGATTGGATTGCAAAGTGATATTTCCATGTGCTATCATGTGTGAAGGAAAGTAGGTCCTTAACCAAAGCCAGCATGATCAAATGCAGGTTTAGGGCTGAAAGTAAGACCCTTAGATAATACAAATAATTCAGGAGGGGATAATACATTAGATGAGTGATTAAGAACACTGTACTGTTGTGACTGTTTGTTGTGATTATGGGTTATTCTTGGTCTGGGAGGCAGTGGTGAAAGCTGTGTGATGTTAAGGAGATTGGCCAAGCTTGGTTTGTAGGAGAGGAGTTTTGGTTGATGATGTGGCTGTTTATGGAGGTGCAGAAGGGTAGGAAGAGAAACATCACTGTTCAGGCAGTTTAGGAAAAGGTGGATAGCTTTTTGAGGTGAAGTCGGGCATGTTGTTCCAGTTTGAAGTTGCCTTGGTGGATTGTACCATTCAGGGAAACATGAGGGGTAGATAGCTGCAGGATTTTTCCACCTCTCAGGTTTTCAACTCTCGTCCAATGCAATCCTCAACAATCAGTCATTCCTTGTCACCCCGTATGGTATGTCTGCCCTGACCCGTGGTTCTGGGTGACTTTCCCAAAATCTAGCCCGTTTCTCAAACCTCTCCAGTCCTTTTCCTTCACCCGTCTTCCTTCCCCTTCAACCCTTCTCCCTGAAGGAGCCACTGGCTCTGAAAGCTTGCCTAATTATAACCCTCTTTTATGTGTGTGTTCTGCCACTGCTTGGTGAGTAGATTTTTTTATCCATCCAATTAAATTATTTTGTCAAAAATTGATTGTTTTTGTTGAAAATAAACAATTTTTAACAAATTAGAAAAATAGCAAATAATAAACAACTGATATCTACCAAGAAAACCGTGATGAAACCAAATATGGAGATATGTTTATGGCCTTGTATTGGGAGGTTATGAGCTTGGGGGTCACGTGATCAACAATGGTTGGATGACATCATCCATCAAAACTTTCTTCCTGAGTAACCTTGACAGTACTGTGACAAGACATGATGGAATGGCCAGTGTTGATTCCAACGTTTGAAATGCATTGCAGAATGTTTTGACAGGATGGGACATGACGAAATGTGACATGACGGCCAGTGTGAATTGGCCTTAAATGTGATGTTAAAACCTTTTTCACTAAATTAATACAGGTGCTGGATAATATAAGTAAGCCTACAACACATAATTCTATTATTTTTGGAGAGTTAAATATTAATATGATGAAAGTGGATAGAGTCAACAATGGACTGGAGTCTGCAAAGGATTCTTGAATGTCTTGTACAGTTCCAGTATTGCACAATGGATAACAAATGCCGCAAGAATAATCAAACACTTATCCTCAATTACTGACAATATTCTGACAGATATCAATCATAAATATTGTAAGGTAGTGTTAAAAAACTTGGGGTACCAGACTGTCTTGGTAAAATTGCAGCATTTAAAATATCTACAAAGCACCAAAGAGCTACAGAAGGGTGTTTTGAAATCAAGAAGATGTGAATTTGCAATGCAGATGACCAGACAGATATAGTGAGAAGCACATTGAAGAACACTTGTAAATGAGAATTCAACAAATTCATGAATATATTCAAAATAAAATGTGAGATAGCATTGGGGACTCCAGTAGAAAGTACTGGGTAACAAAAGGCATAAAAAAAAAAATCCTCTGAAACTGCCAAGTATCTTAGTTGAAGAGTGACCCAGCCTACCTACAATTTTTTCTCAGACACAAAAGGACATACAGAAAACTGGTGTAGAAAGCAGAAAAAATCCAAAATGATAAGACCATGCAGAACTAAAAAAATAAAAGCAAAGCCATTTGGAATATTGTAAAACAGGAGACTGGTAACACAGAGCCAAAGCAGATGAACATGAAAATTAGAAATAAAGATAATTTGATAATTAACCCTAAGGACATGGGTAAAGAACAACTTTAGTGATACAGCACTGAAACAGCAAGAAAAGATTCCACAAGTACAACATACAGCTACCAATAACTACTCCATACCTTACACAATGCTGCTTCTATCCACCACTTGGAGCAAATCAGTAGGATTGTCCATACATTTAAGAGTAAAATGTCCACAGAGTAAAATGTCCACAAGTGTAAATGAAGTTTGAATATTTCTACTAAATGACTGCATTAGCACTATAAAAACACCTCTAACGACATTATAAATGAGCCATTCTCACCAGGTTTCTGGCAAAATTTCTTCTGGTACATAAAAAGGACAATATAGAAAATATAGATAATTAAATACCAGTTTCATTACTCTCTTCCTTTTCAAAAATAATAGGAAACTATTTTGAAAAACAGACTTACGAATTATTTAAATAAACACCAACTTCTGTAATTATTTTCATCATAGCAGTGACAACAGCAACCGTTACGAAATTGTCTCGAATGAAAAACGGCCCACAGTTGCACTAAAATATGTTTATTTTTTTTTTTTTTTTTGACCATGGTTTCTGCTATAATAATATAGCCTTCTTCAGAAGTCATACACACTAATAAATTAAAAATGTCTCAGACCAGTGGCTGTGTCAAGACAAATAAAATAACTTCAACAGACATAAGCCTGTTTCAAACAGAAGTAAAATTACATATGGCACCATATGTCTTCTGCCACTACCTCTGTTATGTAACAGAGGTAGTGGCGGAGGACAAAACCACATGTAATAATGGATCCAAAGTAGCCTTTATATGCTACTTTCCATGTACTCATACCAGTTGTAGTTGATGATATTTGCATTGCAAATGCAAAGGTGCTCAGTTTGTTTGCTAATTACTGAACATGTGCCTGCCAGCTCAAATTTTTATCCAAGATTTAATCACAAGAATCTGACTGAGTCAACTTCTGCTATATCTTATTTGATGTGATAATATTAATGTGCTCACATTTTGACTGTTTGGTTTTGAATTGCATCATGTGACTCTTAGATATGTTTGTGCTCACATCGCCAGATGTCCCATTAATGAGTCTATTTCCACACACTCCTAACAGTGTCAATTTTTATTATTATTTAGTTATTTTTCACCTTTTGATCACATTTTGCCGTGATATTGGATACCTCAGGATATACAGGGTGTACATAAGGTCCGGGAGCACTTTCAATTATTTATTGCACAAGAACTAAACATTGTACAGATGTCATAGATATTGCATTTTGAAGAGAAATTCTGAAAGTCTTTTTTTACAAACATTCGATATGCGAACCACGAGTGGCCAGCAGACGTCACTACAGTTATCAAATTCTCGCCATACCCGTCCCAGCACGGCAGCGTCGACTGTGGCAGGCGCTTCCCGTATTCTCTCCTGGAGCTCTGCTACATCAGGTGGTAGAAGCGGTACATACACCAGATCTTTAATGTGTCCCCACAGAAAAAAGTCACACAGAGTGAGATCTGGTGATCGGGGAGGCCATTTCATTGTTTTTGTTGAACTCCAACACAGAGAAAGCTCGATCCGCACCTGACCTCCCCATATTTGCGACTAGCACTGACTATCGGCAAATTACCAAGCTATACTGTGGTGGTATACATGAAAAAAAACTTTCAGGATTTCTTTTCAAAATGACATATGTATGATATCTGTACAATGTTTGGTTCTTGTGCAATAAATAATTGAAAATGCTCCCAGACTTTATGTACACCCTGTATGTAGATGTGTTACAAAGTGGTTGGTATTTACATAAAAACATCAATACACTATATTTTTCTTGCATTTGTGGAAAGAAACTGAACGTTTAGAGTTTACACCATATAAATAAAATTACACTCATACATACACAAAGTAGTTTGAGATGGAGTTCAGAAAGTACATGCAGCTGTGCATAGTGTGCATACATGTAGTTGCCAGTTCAATTTCCTTACATAACTGTACATGATATTTGTAGAAGAAATCTGCTATTTAGTGATTTTATGTACTTGCATCTAAGATCTCTCTTACACTGTAACAACAGCCTGAGACATGGTGGCATCTTAATTCCAGTCTGAAAGTGGACAACATTTTTAAATTCTTTATGCTGCATGGAAGTTTTCTTTTTAAATATATAACTACAACAATTTCAGGATCTTTGTCACTTAAGAGTATTTGTATACATGTGGTAGTTATCTTTACACCTAGCTCTGTAACATATGTATCGTCTTTAAGCAAAGTTGGACAGTTTATTTTTATGAACATAACTGTTTCATATATGCTCAGAGCAGGCACTGTCAGTACATCTTTAAATTTATTTCTGCAGTATTGGTGATAAATTGCGTTGCTTATGTCAGTTATAGTATTGGCAGTGCACAGGGCTTCTGCAGGGCAAATACAGGGCAAATATGTATTTTTCTAAACTATATGGAACAGCTTTTGAACCACATATATTCAAAGAGCAAAGATTTTAACTGTGACAGGGGATTTTATTATAACATTCTTCAATAATAATAATAACAGGAGACAACTAGAGCACCTTATGAAATAATTTAACCTGATGACAGTAGTTAACTTTCCCACTGGAGTAAAAAGCACCTGTCAGAGCTTAATTGACAATACTTTCCTGGACAGATTAAGGACCAGCTCTATCATTGTAAGGCAGAGTGTCAATGGACTGTCAGATCATGATGGTCAACTGCTTACAGTACATGACGTTAACATGTGTCGAAAACCTAAGCATTCCTTTTAATCTTTCAGGCCAGTCAATAATGACAAGCTAGAAATCTACAACCTTTCCTAGCAGTAAATTGACTGGAGCCCTATATATGTGGAAAGGAATGTTAATGACAAATTTAACAAGTTATGTAATGAGTTTGTTCCGTTGTTTCAAACTGTATTTTTAAAAAAATCTTAAGAAACAATTTGCAGGGAGCTAATGGGAACCCTGGGTTACTGAAATGATCAGACTTTCCTGCCAAATGAAAGAAATTTATTTGAATCTGTCAGGTTTTCTGATGATCCAGTTGAAATGAGAACTACAGCTTGTACTGTAATATTTTAAAAAGGGTTATAAAAAGTCTAAAACTATGTACATCATATCTGAAACTGACAACTCAAATAATAAAGCAAAAATGATTCGGCAAGTTATAAAAACAGAGAGTGGGAAAAAAGTGAAATATATGTTTGACACAGAAATATGTCAGAGTGAACAAAAAAACACAGAGGAAATTGCTAATATCATCAACAGCCATTTTTAACAGCTGAGAAAATTGGCTGTAAAGGCTCAGTGAGTGATGCAGTAGCACTTCTGCATAAAGGTGGCAGTGCCATAGTTGGTCAGGTGCATGTTTTCCCATCGCAGTTAGTGAGATCAAGAAGACAATCAAAGAGATGAAAGCAAAAAATTCTTCTGGGGTTGATAATATTTCTGCGACGATATTTAGGCACTGTCTTGGTTCTATAAGTACAGTCTTCTGTTACATTTTTAATGAATCCCTAATTCGAGATTAGAATACACCTTTTCAAAACAGGTGAAAAAAACTGATGTATCAGTTACCGCCTAATATCCCTGCTAACAAGTTTCTCCAAGGTCCTAGAGAAACTGGTGTTCAGGAGAACTGTTAATCACCTGAACAGCCATAACATTCTCTCCCAGTGTCAGTTTGGTTTCTGGCAAGGCCTATCAATTCATGATGCTATTTTCTTCCTCACTGAGCAAATTGGCACCAATCAGAATCCTATGTGACCTATCCAAGGCATTTGACTGTGGCAACTGTGAAACACTGTTAAATAAAACGGACATCGATTGGTTAAGTGGAATAATGGGGACATGGATCAAATCTTATCTTACAGGCGGGAAGCAGTGGAATTTCAGCTTTATCCACAGTCAACACTGGAGTTTCAGAAGACTTCGTGCTGGGCCCTTACTATTCCTTATGTTTATAAACGATCTCCCACACTGTCACCTGTTAGTGACTAAGTTCACCCTATTTGCTGCTGATACTTCTCTCTTAACAGGTAAAACAGCAGGAAAAAATGTGGAAAATGTTCTGACATAACCACAAGTGCCAGAACAAGGATGCAGAATGCAAGAGCAGGGAAGGCGGTGAGGAAACATTGGCCAATGGTGTGCGGGATTGGACCACACCACACCAGGGATGACATTTGGAAGAAGTGAATATAAACGTGCTCCTGCTAGCCTAGGCAGCTCAGACTGGCACCAGGTCATGGACGTTAGTTATCAGTAATGTGTGTCAACTTTCCTGAATGTTTCACATATTATGGACACTAAATTATATTGGTTGTTGCCCTTCATTTGCGACTACTACTTGTAAATCTCCAAAGTTAAGTATTGTCAATTGCTTTATAGAAATAGAACTACTAATGTTATTTATATATAAAAACAAAGATGAGGTGACTTACCGAACAAAAGCGCTGGCAGGTCGATAGACACACAAACAAACACAAACATACACACAAAATTCAAGCTTTCGCAACAAACTGTTGCCTTACTGGCAAAAACAGAAAGAGGAAAATAAGACGACAGAAAAGATTTCGAAATGCAACAGTGACAATTATATAAAAACAAAGATGAGGTGACTTACCGAATAAAAGCGCTGGCAGGTCGATAGACACACAAACAAACACAAACATACACACAATTCTGTCGTCTTATTTTCCTCTTTCTGTTTTTGCCAGTAGCTTGAATTTTGTGTGTATGTTTGTGTTTGTTTGTGTGTCTATCGACCTGCCAGCGCTTTTGTTCGGTAAGTCACCTCATCTTTGTTTTTATATAATATTGATATCACTAATGTTATTTGTTTGAATTGGTGTATAGTGCTCCAAGGACGCTGCATCCCGTGGGCACCCTATTAGCGACGAGGAGGCAAGACCCCACAGAAACTTTTTCTAACTGTGCTTTTAATGTTATTTCAAATGCTATAACAGTAATGGACTCTCTTTGCGTGTCAATAAAATTCATTATGTACAATATCATGTGACACAGAAAGAACAAGAGAATATAAAGTGTAAAGTATACAGAACTGGAGTCTGCTATGTTCTTGGGGGTGTACCTTGATAGCAAATTAAATTGTTCCAACCACATCCTAGTTCTATAAAAAAAACTTAATTCTGGAGCTTTCACTTTGCACGTAACTGCTTCATCTACGTATAAACGATGCCATTAGAGTTGCTTATTTTGGCTATTTCCATGCACTGTTATCTTATGGCATCATCTTCTGGTGTAATAAGCCCCTGTCAAAACAAACTATTCGCTCAGAATGGAACTATGCGCATCAATAGTGGTGTGCATCCAAAATACTCGTGCAGGAATCTGTTCTGGAACCACCAGGTTTTTACAATGACGTCTCAGTACATCTTCTCTCTTGCATGTTTCAGTAATAAAAATCACTCTCCCTTCAAAACCAGTAGTGAACATCATACGTGCAATAGAAGGTCAGAAGAGGATTTATATAGTAACGTCTACATCTACATCTACATCCATACTCTGTAAGCCACTGGGCAGAGCGAGGTAGAGATTACACCCCACTCTACCAGTTATTAGAGTTTCTTTCCATTCCATTCACATATGGAGGGCAAGGAGAATGATTGCTTGAATTCCTCTTTGTGAGCTGTAATTGTTCTGTAGCGGCACAACCGTTTAGGATAGGGAAAGTTAGTTTTGTGCGATATCCGGAGCACAAGTTACAGCCAGGTGGGGGCCGGATTGCAGTAAGTTACACATACCAGCAGTTGCAAAGACAAATAGAGGCCACGGGGGCATAGAACTGCTGAAGAGGGCGCACACAGCAGTTTCCATGGCGCAAGTCACAGGTAGAAGGGGCCCACTGGCCAACCTAGCGTGTTACGCGTATGTGACTTGGAGCGGCGTGTTAGCAAACCAGGGGCACACAGCCGAGTATAAATTGGTGCCGTTTTCTAACGAGTTTCATTCAAGTGTGGCAGCTCTCCGGGACGGCGAGGTGTGCCACACCAGCAGGCTACATGCAGCAATAGATGAGGCAACAGCATCCCAGTCCACAGCGGGTCGTCGTTTCGACCCTCTGAGGCCGATGTGGGGTTCGCAACCAGCCAGCGGCGGGCCACTCTTCGGCTCGCTACTGTGGGTAGTCATCTCAGCTCCCGACACACGCTGGAGACCTCCGAGGTGAGGGTCGCAGATACAGATGCCGGATAGCGGGTGTTCGTCGGTCGCCACAATCTCAGCCACGCCGGCGAGGAGAAGGACGCAGCTGGTCACCCGTGGCTCACACCTAGCAGCACTGAGTAGGCTGCTGGCGCAGCCACCCTGACATCATCAGAACTCAGTGGGCTGGCCGAGGCCGGCACGACACAGCGCTGCATTGCACAGGCTGCTGGGGTGCTTCTTCAGCATTGCGGGGCCGTGTGATGCTGACCGAGGTGAACGGAGCACTGTAGTGGAAGCAAATAAATCATTTGGAAAGTTCTTGCCGAGTTTAATATGCCACATTTGACATCTGATACCACAACAGTTCTAATCATATCCTCAAGGTCTCTACATGAGTGATACATAGTGGGTTGTAGTATACTCCTACGATCATAATTTAAAGCCAGTTCTTGAAAGTCTGTTAGTAGACTTCCTTGGGACATCTTATAGTCTATCTGTTCAGTTTCTTCAGCATCACTGTAACACTTTCCTGTAGGTGAAACAAATGCGTAATCATTTGTACTGCCCTTCTCAGTATATGTTCCATATCCCCTGTTAGGTCTATTTGGCACAGGTCCCACACCCTTGACCAATATTCTAGAATGGGTCGCACGAGTGATTTGTAAGCAATCTCCTTTTGCTTACTGACTGCACTTTCTCTGTGTTGTACCAATAAACTGAATACTATCACCTGCTTTACCCACAACAGAGCCTATGCGATCACAGGGTGTATACGACCTAGGAGGTCCAGGAAAAACCCTGGAAATTTTTCATCTGGGGTGAAAACAGGGAAAACCCAGGTTTTGTTTTTGAATCCCAAGAACTTTTCATTGTTTTAGTTTACACCTTAAAGTTTTGTAATTTTGACTGATAAGAACCAGTACTGTAAAAAAGGATATTACTCGATCTTGCTACTGCAGAATAGTACTGCAGCAATAAAATATGAACGAGAGGAACAAAAACGAAAATAAAACTTAAGTTGCACAGGAAATCCGCCATACACAACAACAAAACACAGTGCTCATCCAAGTGTCTGCCAACAGCAAAATGTGTCATTTAGGAAGACTACCGGTATGCAACGCTTCATTAACAACAAATTGCCTCCAGTGAGTGTGACGGCACAACTGTTTACAATAGATTCGTTTGAGTAGTTGTGAGCTCGTACGCATGCGCAATTGAGTCGCTTATGAGTAGTACCTTCTTCCACTTCTGGCTACAGAAGTGTGGCCGTTAGCTGTATAAGCAGTAGCAGCAAGCAACCAGATTCTACCCCGAAAAATTTTACTGGCACGCCAATGCTGCCAGAATAGCGCATTCACAACAGGCCCAGATTTAGCGGGTGGAGGGCTAACCGAGGTATCTTCCCCGGGTTGCAATTTCGGATTGGGGGGGGGGGGGGGGATGGACGCTAAAATCATATTATTGAAGATAAAAATCTTGTTTCACAAAGCGCCTGGCATCCAGCGCATATTGGTCTTTCGATTATTCGAATGATTTTGAAACGCATCCTTGTTGGTTTTTGAATATTTTTGAGCACATTCTAAGTTGATTTCCGAATGAATCATAAGGTAATTTTTGAATGCGTTCACAGTGTACGTGATGTGTCTGCCAGGGGAATCCCCGTCATATCTAGAAATAAACTTTCCTGTAGATAAAAGGGGACGGGGCTAAACGAGCTGAGCGGAATAAAGCCGAACGGGTGAGTTCCAATCGCTATTTGTTTATGCGGCTGACTGGGTTTGCGAATGATCAGCGTTATTCTAATTACTAGCGAAATCCATAGATTCACACTAGCAGAATAGAAATAAACGACTATCAGAAATAACAGGTAAGAAAAATTACGTATTATCTTCTCGTTGTGTACAACAAGATGAAATTTTGATAGAAAATTTGTGGCCAGACCGCTACACTATAGTAAGGGCAAGTTGTGCTGATCCTGGGTAGCAGGCGCTTAAGTTATATTCTGGAGGTAGAGCGGAAAACGCTTTGTACGAATACATAATAACACCAAACCGGAGAATAAACATGGGATAACTAAACTGGTGATTGTGGCAGGGTTAATGAAGTTAACTGGAGAATAAGTTTTTACACTGGAAGGAACAGTTGCAGAATTAGTGATGACAAGATTGTTTATTAGAACGAGGAAGGAGATGAAACGGGTACACCACATAAATTAAGGAAGACTACGACGACTCAAAATTTATATAAAAATTTCGTACTACTACTTTTCGATCTCGTGCTTGAGAAGCTGGAGCATATGAATGAACTGTGAAACTATTCGCTAACATAAAGCTTTTTGCTTGTAGTAGGCCTAATAGGCATTTCATATTAGTACTTCATGTTATAAAAACGACCATTTGTGCCAAAACAGTCTCATTTATTTGGTGTGTGTTACAACTGCTGCAATATTAGGCACGACTATTTCGTTTTGTCTGATAGACAGTGACAAAATACACATAATCAGATTGAGAAGCCACATCAGTCTTGGGTACTATTTGTATTAAGAGCTTTTTCAGTATTAGAGAATGACATTTCGTTTTTTAATGTAGTAAAATGTTTGACGAACTTTGATGAGGTAATAGTTCTTTCCTTAAAGGTGTGGCGCGATTAGAGAGGAAATGTGTAATGTCATGCCCCTGTCTTATCTTTACTGGTTCTACGTATCCTATATTTTATTTTATGTCACACAAAATGGCAAGTTCATTTACATCTACATCTACATGGATACTCTGCAAATCACATTTAAGTGCCTGGCAGACGGTTCATCGAACCACCTTCACAATTCTCTATTATTCCCATCTTGTATAGCACGCGGAAAGAACGAACACCTATATCTTTCCGTACTAGCTCTGATTTCCATTATTTTATCGTGGTGATCGTACCTCCCTATGTACGTCGGTGTCAACAAAATAGTTTCACGTTCGGGGGAGAAAGTTGGTGATTGGAATTTCGTGAGAAGACTCCGCTGCAACTAAAAACGCCCTTGTCTAATTATGTCCACCCCTAATCCTGTATCATTTCTGTGACACTCTCTCCCATATTTCACGATAATACAAAACGTGCTGCCTGTCTTTGAACTTTTTTTATGT
This sequence comes from Schistocerca piceifrons, assembly GCF_021461385.2. Taxonomy (NCBI): domain Eukaryota; kingdom Metazoa; phylum Arthropoda; class Insecta; order Orthoptera; family Acrididae; genus Schistocerca; species Schistocerca piceifrons. Next base: position 19,861,953 of record NC_060145.1, read on the forward strand.
ACTCCATCAGTCCTATCTGATAAGGATAGCACACTGTACTGCAGTATTCTAAAAGAGCACGGACAAGCGTAGTGTAGGCAGTCTCCTTAGTAGGTCTGTTACATTTTCTAAGTGTCCTGCCAATATAATGCAGTCTTTGGTTAGCCTTCCCCACAACATCTTCTATGTGTTCCTTCCAATTTAAGTTGTTCGTAATTGTAATACCTAGGTATTTAGTTGAATTTACGGCTTTTACATTAGACAGATTTATCGTGTAACCGAAGTTTAACGAGTTCCTTTTAGCATCCATGTGGAAGACCACACACTTTTCGTTATTTAGGGTCAACTGCCACTTTTCGCACCATTCAGATACCTTTTCTACAACGTTTTGCAATTTGTGTTGATCTTCTGCTGATTTTATCAGTCGATAAACGACAGCGTCATCTACAAACAACCGAAGACGAGTGCTCAGATTGTCTACCAACGCGTTTATATAGATAAGGAACAGCAAAGGGCCTATAACACTACCCTGGGGAACGCCAGAAATCACTTCTGTTGTACCCGATGACTTTCTGTCAGTTACTACGAACTGTGACCTCTCTAACAGGAAATCACAAATCCAGTCACATAACTGAGACGATATTCCATAAGCAATTTCACTATGAGCCGCTTGTGTGGTACAGTGTCAAAAGCCTTCTGGAAATCTAGAAATACGGAATCGATCTGAAATCCCTTTTCAATAGCACTCAACACTTCATGTGAATAAAGAGCTAGTTGTGTTTCACAGGAACGATGTTTTCTAAACCCTTGTTGACTGTGTGTCAATAGACCGTTTTCTTCTAGATAATTCATAAACCTACTGCATATCGACGCTAACGATATGGGCCTGTAATTTAGTGAATTACTCCTACTACCTTTCTTGAATATTGGTGTGACCTGTGCAACTTCCCAGTCTTTGGGTACGGATCTTCGTCGAGCAAACGGTTGTATATAATTGTTAAGTATGGAGCTAATGCATCAGTGTACTCCGAAAGGAACCTAATTGGTGTACAGTCTGACCATAAAACTTGCTTTTATTAAGTGATTTAAGTTGCTCCACTACTCCAAGGATATTTACTTCTACGTTACTCATGTTGGCAGCTGTTCTCGATTCGAATTCTTGAATATTTACTTCGTCATCTTTTTCGATTTTCTGCACAGGTTTCGAGGCAAAGTTTCATTGTGGAAACTGTTATAAGCATATACTATTGAAGTCTGTGCTAAATTTCGAGCTTCTGTAAAAGATCGCCAATCTTGGGAATTTTGCGTCTGTTTTGGCATGTTTGTTTCGTTGTTTCTGCAACAGTATTCTAACCGTTTTGTGTACCTAGGAGGATCAGCTCCGTCGTTTGTTAATTTATTTGGTAGAAATCTCTCAATTGCTGCCGATACTATTTCTTTGAATTTAAGCCATATCTGGCCTACACTTACATTGTTAATTGGAATGAGTGGAGATTGTCTCTCAGGAAGGCATCAAGTGAATTTTTATCTGCTTTTTTGAATAGGTATATTTTTCGCTTATTTTTCGGGGATTTGGGGATTACAGTATTCAGTCTCACTACGACAACCCTGTGTTCACTAATCCTTGAATCGGTTTTAATGCTCGTTATTAACTCGGTATTATTTATTGCTAAGAGGTCAAGTGTGTTTTCACAACCGTTTACTATTCGCTTGGGCCCATGAGCTAACTGCTCGAAATAATTTTCAGAGAATGCGTTTAGCACAATTTCGGATGATATGTTATGTGTACCTCCGGAATTAAACATGTATTTTCGTCAACATATCGAAAGTAAAGTGACCACCAACTATTAGCTAATAGGCAATAGAAAGTGCAAATTTTCCGAATAGTACATATTCCCCTAGTTACAAATAATCCCATCCAATATTAATTGTGAGTTTGTTGTAAGAGGGCCAGGACGTCAAACCAGCCAACTGGGAGCAGGAGAGGTACCACAGGACATTTTAATTTACACTGTCCCGAATATATTTTGATGGCAGCCACACAATGCTGTGTGAAGAGGCATGGCACTGCACTTTGGCACACGTGAGACCAAATAACATGTCTTATTCCTCAAACACGTATGTTTTATGTGTCAGACTCTTCAGAAAGACGTGCGCTACAAAATGAACGAATTTTTTTCAAAAGTCAATTATTTAAATTTTGGGCGTCTGGAAATATCGTAGATTTGGGGCTGATGCACAGAGCAGTCTGAGTAGTGGGGAGGTGGGTAGTCTCCACGTGACCTGTGTTTACGTTTCGTTGATTTAGCTGTTTCCTCGTTATTTATTTCTCTGATGTCAAATGAAAACAAAACGGATTTCTGTGACAGTCAAGCATTAATCACCTTGTAGAACAATGAAGTTATTTTGTCAGTTTGCTAAAGAAATTTGGCTTTTATTAATCTTTTCCACTGATGCAGTCGATTTTATTTGAGACAAAGTGTTTAGTTCCACACTATTGGCTAGTTTCAACTGTTCACTAAATTTCATGTGCACATTTCATCTTCTAGCACATATGGCATCTTGCCATAATAAAGAAACAAACATGAGGTAATGCAGTACTGGTACTCCAAGAAAATTGACACCCAAATCTTGACATACAAATCTGCACTTTAAGCTGAATTATGCATTTTATTATGGTTCACGAAATTCTGATGCTCTTGGAGTAACCTCTAATAGTCTAATGTCTTGTTTCGTTTATGACATAATATAAGATCTTTCAAAGTTTTAGACATACGAACATATGGGCTTCCTGTGTCATTGTAGCTGCGCAAACGCGGTGACTTCTATTACCTGTCGCTCTCTGGCAACTGCTGAAACGAACCTGTTTCTAACAAGTGGCGGGAAAATATTGCGAATGATTGTTTGAAAAACGTTACTTTCAAAGTAAATTTCCTTTTATGCAAGATGAACTATGTGCAAGGATGTATGATGAATTTCTTAAATCACAGAGCGTTTGACTCTCATAAATCAACTCTTCAAGGATAATCATTTATAAAAATTTCGTGTCCAGATCAGACATTTATGTCGTTGTCAATAATTTTAATTACACGTTTGTGTGATTTATCTTAAATGCAACACACGCAAAAAATATCAACATTGTATGTGAAAGCTTAGCTTCTCTATAAGCTTATTAATCTTAAGAGACCAATATTATATGTGAAAGCTTTTTTTTCTTGTAGCAACACTATGTATATTAATTTAAACCATTAACTTTTACTACTTGTGTGTTCGCACTGGTTAACAGTGATGTTGTTATTGGCTGACTACATCACGTGCCCTGTGCTTTGAATATCCACTGTCAATGGCTGGCGAAATCATGTGACTGCCTTAGAAAAGCGCATCGAAATATCGATTTCAATGCTTTGGAAAGTAACATGCGGTGTTTGGTGGAACTCGAATTTATACTTAAGTACTACGAAAATATGCGGTGTACATGTTAGAGCACAACAAAAATCTTTCCAAATTTTTTTTTTAGTTTTGTTTTCTAAAGTGTTGGGAAGTTCTGCGCTGGTGTATCAAACCATAACCATTCAAAGGATTGATAAGTTTTACAGTTACAAGGAAAAGTTTACTGTTGCTTAATATGGAAAAGTGATTTTTCACCTGGGAGAAAGTGTGTTTTTAACTGGGAAAAATCCGAAAATATTTTTCCTTGTCCATCTATACACCCTGGATTATTCCATTTCATACCCCTACAAATAATTACACCCTGTTACACAAGTTACCAAGTTGAGTTGGCAGATTTCAACATTGACTCATTGATATTATAGTTACAGTATAGTACGTTATTTTGTTTTGTTTAGTGTAGAATTTTACATTTCTGAACGTTTAAAACAAGTTGCCAATCTTTGCATCACTTTGAAATCTTATTAATATCTGAGTGGATATTTATGCAGCTTCTTTCAGAGAGTATTCATTATTGATAACTGCATCAACTGCAAAAAGTCTGCAGTTACTATTCATATTATCCGCTATGTCATTGATATACAACATGAACAGCAGGGGTACCAACACACTTCAATGGGGTACAGCCACAGTTGCCTCTGCATCTGCTGATGACTCTCCATCCAAGATAATATGCTGGATCCTCGCTATCCCCCTAATCCAGTCACAAATTTTGCTTGATTCCCCATATGATCGAACTTTCAACAATTAGCATAGGTGTGGTGCTGAGACAAATGAATTTTGGAAATCAAGAAATACTGCATCTACCTGACTACCTTGATCTAAAGTTTTCAGTATATGTGAGAAAAGTGTGAATTGGGTTTCTCATGATCGATGTTTTCGGAATTTGTGCTGCCTGGCATAAACTAGGCCATTCTGTTCAAGATACCTCATTATGTTTGAGCTCAGAATGTGTTCTAAGATTCGACAACAAACTGATGTCAATAATATTGGACTGTTTTATGGATCAGTTCTTCTACCCTTCTTGAATATGGGTGTTACCTGTGCTTTCTTCCAACTACTGGACACAGATTTTTGTTCAAGGCATCTACGATTGCGTTTTAGCTAAAGAGGGGCTAACTGAGCCGCAAATTCTCTATAGAATCCGATATGGATTCTTTATTCAGTTTTAATGATTTCAGGTGTTTCTGAACAGCACTGACACTAATATGGATTTCACTCATCTTTTCAGTGGTATGAGGATTAAATTGGGGCAATCCTCCTGGGTTTTCCCTTGTAAAGGAACATTTGAAACAGATTTAAACATTTCAGCTTTTGCTTTGCTACTCTTAATTTCAGTTCCTGTCTCATTCACTATGGACTGAACACTTTTGGTGCCACTAACGGCCTTTACATACAACCAGGATTTCTTTGGCATCTACGGAAAGAGGTAGAAATACAGTGAAGTTACCACTAGGCGCTAAATGATTGGATGTCCACAACTCTTCACAGAATGTGGGATTTCGAGGCTGTTCTACTCTTTAAAGTATCTGTGGCATCTCTGCCAAAAGGAGCACAGTGCTGGCGCATGCACAAGTGTTTCGGAGCACACCATTCATCATACATTGTTGAGCATGGAGCTTCACAACAGATCACCCCTACATGTTCACATGTTGACCCAACGACATTGTCAATTACGATTGCAGTGGGTATGGGACCATTGGGATTCAACCATCGTTCAGTGGAAATGTGTTAGCTCTTTGTGTGAATCACATTATTGCTACACTACGATGATGGTCGTCTCCACAAATGACGTCATCGAGGAGAATAGCAGCTCAAAACGTGCAGCATATCATGGATGTAGGCTGGTGGGAACAATGTTATGCTGTGGGAGGCATTCTCCTGTGCTTGCGTCGGACCTGTGATAGTAATTAAAGACATGCTGACAGCTGCAAATCACCTGCATCCCTTCATGTTTGATGCCTTCCTCGATGGTGATGTCATCTTTTACCAGTATAACTGTCCATGTCTCAGAGCGAGAACCATACCACAGTGGTTTGAGGAGCGTTATAGTGAACTCACATTGATGTCTCAGCGACCAAATTCGCGTGATGTTGATCCTACGGAACCCAACTGGGTTGCTATCGGTCGTCATCACCGCGTACGCAAATCAGGGGCCTTTAATTTACGCACATTGCATGATCTGTGCGTAGACATCTAATGCCACATACCTCCAGAAACCTACAACAAACTGTTGGATCCCTGATATGCATAATCAGAAATGTGCTTTTGTTCCAAAGATGGACAAACAGGCTATTAAGCAGGTGGTCATAATGTTTTGGCTCATCAGTGTATATTATGCAAATAAACTGAGTCAAACTTGACCCTTGTACAGAAAGAAGTAATCTATTCAAGCACCAAAGTTTACAATGCTCTACCTAGGAACATAAACTGCCTTGTTCTTGAAACCTTAAAATTCAAGACCAGAAGTATTACATGATACAAAATTCATTCTATTGAATTATTTATTTAGTACAAATGAGCAAGTATTTTAGAGGTTTTTTTTGCAGTGGAGACCAGGACTAGTTGGCATAGTTTTTATTTTATGATTTTTCTATTTTTTCCTATAGCACTTTCCGCTTATATGATCGATGCTGCAGATAGGGTATCCCTTTGCTATTAATTAATGATGAAAATATCAATTAGAATTGCATGCTGAATTTGTAAAAGAAATATTTATTGAAACATTACATTTATGCCAATTTACCCAACATGTGGGGCAAGTTGGCACAGGTTCTGGGGTAAGTTGGCATGGGTAACAGGATCTGAGGAATAAATACTAGTTGGAAACTGGGGCACTTTTATTTCAATGGAATATGAAGGACATAGGGTGTTGACACTTTCTTACTTTTAGATCTTTCAATTGATAGTACATTTTGTATTAGTTTCTGTCAAAATGGCAACAATATTAAATGAACACAGGATAGTTACATGATAATAAAATAAAAAATAGCAACAAAATTATAGAATCACAACTTCATGTCCACCAAGAAAGTAGCTTGATTCCTCACTTGAACTGGCGGTTTTAGTTTTCGCACAATTTTGCTTCTGTTTTACCAAATTGAGTCAGGAATATCAGGCCATCTCCAAAATTACTTTTCTTTCACCACTGTGGAAACAAATATTTCATCACAATCAATTTCCAATATCTGTCCAGGATACAGACGTGTACCATGCTTCACCACACAAAGTCTTCCATGTCATACTGCTCCAAATTGTCTACTTGAACTACATTCACGATGTCCTCTTTAGTAGTCGGTGTTGGCAGGCATTCTCGAGATGGTGGAGACTTGGGCTCATATTCCTCCTCAGTGTCTGTACTTAGTGGGAAACCGATGCTATCCTAAGAATCAGCATTGCTTATTATATCTTACGTTTCGTCTTCAGATTCTGTCATTCCTGAACCATTTACCTGAGAACGTTTTCCCTTCCTCTTTTTTTGAGTTGCAGCCGTTTTGCCTGTCTACTCTAAAATAGACTTGCTAACTGACATTTGCTTACTTTTTTCTAGTACAACTTTGGTAGGAGTGTCTGTCAAGACAGCAGAGTGTCTCCTTTTCCTTCGACAGTTAGACAGTTTTCGTAGGCCTGCTTTTGGAAAAGAGCGAATTTCTTCTGTTGTTACAATTTGGGACGATGATGGTGTGTTTGGAGTAGGTGCATCAGTGGAAGACGAGATGGAAGGACCATATTGAGGAGGCAGAACAGTTACAATGTCGGCATTCACAGTCTGGACACCATCAGGAAGCGGGCGATTAGTGGAACATTATGACAAAGTCGAATTCATGAAAGATGTCAGGATTGAAACGGCAAATCCCGCTTACTCTATACCCTGCAATGATATTGGATGGAGCTGTTGCAAGCGGAAAAGCTGTGTTCACGATGCTAGGTATGTCATAAACTGAAATCGTTTGACCAGGATGATTACTCATCCAAACATCACAAGCAGTACTGATATTTCTTTTAAGTGGCCCAAACACACTCTGGTCCAGAGGCTCCAATTTATAACTGCAATGTGGGGGAAATGATAGGACAACCACCCCGCTTTTTCTTTCAATAAATCAAGTGCTTTAATAGACAGATGAGAGTCGTGGTTGTCAAGCAGTAAAAGTGTTGGGTGATGTTTCGAACTTCTAGAATAGCGAATGAAGTGCTTGGAGAACTTAATAAAATTTGTTTCTACCATCCAACCTAACTTGTTGGTATCGCCATCAGAGCCAGCTGGAGCTACTCGAACAAAATGTGGTTTGTATTTTTCTCTAGGAAATGTAAAGAATGGAGTAATATCATTACCTCCAGTTGATACATGTGTTGCTAGGGTTACGAGCTTACGTCTTTCAGCAGAGTTTATCGTTCCAATTTGTTTCATACCTTTTCTTGATACCACTCTGTCTGGTTTCTGTACAGTTGTGATCCCCGTTTCATCCATAGTCCATATATCTTGAGCTTGCAACTTCAGTCCATCCAATTTTTTTTTAAAGCAAACTGAAGAAATTGTTCACATTTACTTCATTAAAACTGGTGGCTCTGGCTATGCTCGTGGGTTCAGGTGTTTGGATGGATAAACTCTGATGCCTCTTCAAAAAATACGTCTACCAGTCAGGTCCCGCCATTTTCTTTTCCTCCCAAGAAAGTGGTACATTAACTTCATTTTTGGTGGAGTACTGAAAACCAAATTTTCTAACTTACTTTGGGCTTAAGCCGACATAAATATCTGAAACTTTCTTAAGGTATTCACGTAACAGATACTCCTGTTCAAGAGAGAAATCCTGTAACACAAAATACGAATTAAGTCATCTGTTGCGAACCTGATATATGACAGGCATGTGTAGTAGCCAGTTAATGGCCTTGGAGCTCAATAGGCCCACAGGCAAAAGCTTACATAACAATTTTTTAAAAAGTTATGTCACTTGGCTGATACCTAGCTTCCTAGGAATTTTATATCCACTTAGAACATCAAGGACTTCATCAGTGGAGGCATTACATTCTCTCGCTTTTTGGAAATACCTATCTAAGCTTCGTGCAAGTGTGTTGACTTCTTCTGGTGTGGTGGCTAGGCTTCTTTTGTCGTTGATGTGAGCACGTATGGCATTCTTTATATTCTGCACAGTACACTTCACTCGTTCCGTATTTCTCTTGTAATTCCTCATTGCAAACCTTCAGTGAAATGTGTCAGAAAGCAGTTAAAAACGTCAGCAGATGCCTATGTGAAAAAAAGTGAATGAGGAGTAAGTTGGCATACACCACGTGGACTATGCCAACTGCCCCTAAGCCAAGGTGCCAACTTGGCCAAACAACACATTTTAGAAAAGATGGAAGCCTCGCTGCTACACAAAAAGCTTTACAAAGCAGTTCAGTGCTTTAATACAATTATCATTGTCTCCTCTACCCATCACAGCTGCTTAAAATTCCCAGGCATGTTCTAGAACTTCACGGAATGACAAAAACTTAAGAGTGAGAGAAAACACAAGCAACATGAACCCTTCCTCTCTAGGAGTTCTCATCATACTGAAACTACAATTTAAGGTACAACGTCGTTAGTGAGTCTGACTGTTAGGATCCTAGCTCTCAGTCCTTACAGTGCTAGAAAAAAGAAGCAGTGGGCTACCTGACCCCATATTCCAACTAGCCCCGGTCTCCCCCACAGATGAGTGAGCCATTTAATGTAAGCATAAATTTAGACTATTTCTACTATGAATGAAACACAATGTGTGCAAATTGATGAAAAATATTATTTTAAAGGCAAGAAAACGTTTTATTATCTTTATAATTACACCCTGGATACGAAAAAAAACACATTTACTCAAAGAAACACAGAAGTTACATACAAGCCAAGAATAAAGATATTGACAGCAGCGTCATGGAGCAGCACATAAATATAGACGTCAAGGAATTTTTTTCTTTTCTTTTAACACTTCTTCCAAAAGAAAAAATAATGAAATTATTGCTTTGTGTCTTGCATGCCAATTTCTGAACATAGAAAATTAAATCGAACTCGTTCAAGGGGTTTCGTCAAAATATCTGCCAACTGGTTGTGTCCATCAATGTGTTCCAAGAAAATCTCACCGTTCAGATATCCTTCACGAACATAGAAATGTCGGACCTCTATATGTTTAGAACGTCGATGATGTTCTGGATTTTTTGCCAACTTCAATGCACTAGCATTGTCAATGTAAAGAACTGGAGGCTGCCCCGACATTTCCACTAATTCTGATAGCAGATGACGTAACCAAACTAACTCTTTCGCTCCTTCACTAGCTGCAATTATTTCCGCCTCGGTTGTGGATGTGGCCACTACTTTCTGCAACTGACTTGTCCATGACACTGCACCACCTGAGTACTTTGCAAGAATTCCAGTTGTTGAGCGCCTTGTCCGGTTGTCACCTGCGAAATCTGCATCAGCGTAAATCTTTAACTCTTTTTTTTTATTATGTACAATTCCAAAATTTAAGGTCCCTTTCAAATACCGGAAAATGCGCTTTACTCTATTCCAGTCTTCAGTGGTTGGTTTCTCCATAGCTCGAGCAGCTTTATTGACTGCAAAAGTGATGTCTGGACGAGTTACTGTTGAAAGGTACATGAGACAACCAATTGCTTCACGGTAGGGTACAGATGACGAAACTTCTTCGTTTTGATTCTTGTCCTCACGTCCAATAGGAGTAGAGATTGTATTGCATTCTGTCATTCGAAATCTTTGCAGAATTTCTTCTGTGTATTTCTCTTGACTTATCATTATTGCTCCATCTTCATATTGCTTTATTTTTATGCCAAGAAAATTGTCAAGACTGCCAGTTATTATTTCGAATTCATGTTGTAAAACATCCATAAAAACAGCAATTTCTTTCTTGTTACTGCCGACAATCAGGCCATCATCAACGTAGATTGCCACATAAAGGCTATTTCCATTTTGTCTACGATAAAATAGGCATTAGTCTGCATCACTGTTTGAAAAACCAGCTTTCTTCATGAACTCAACAAAACGTTTGTTCCGGCAACGTGGCGCTTGCTTCAACCCATAAAGACTTTTTTTTAAGAAACATACTCTGCCTGTACCATCTTCGAAACCTTCTGGTTGTTCCATATATACTTCATCTTCAAGTATTCCATTCAAAAAAGCTGTCTTTACATCGAATTGTTCTAGCAGCATTTTCTTTGAAGCAGCTACAGCCAACAGAGTCCGTATGGTGTCATAACGTGCCACAGGGCTAAAGGCATCATCGTAATCAATTCCTGCTTTCTGAATACAGCCTTTTGCAACCAATCTGGCTTTAAAGCGAGTACCTCCATTGACTGCGGCCTTTCGCCGTAGAACCCAGCGGTTTTGCAATACTTTGGTATTCTTCGGACGGTCAACCAGCACCCAGGTATTGTTTTTCTTTAGTGATTGAAGTTCTTCACTAATAGCTTGCATCCATTCTTCCTTCTCGTTTGACTGCAATATTTCTGAAAAACAGTTTGGATCTTTGTATTCAAGTGCATCAACTATTGTTCCCATACAAAAGTCACCACTTTCCATCCAGGTTGGTTTTGTTCGTTTTCTTTTATTCTTCTGTTTCTCTTCATTAGAAGATTCAGCAGCTTCTGCTTTTAGAAATTGTGTTAATTCTTTATTTTCATCAAATTCACTCGACTCTTGACTTTCTCTAGAATCGAGAGTGCCAATTTTTTCTTGAGTTTGGCTTCCTCCAGAAGTGTACAGCCTAGGAGATTTATATTGGTCATCTTTAAATGAATTCGGATCATTAAATTCTTCCTGAGGGACTTCAAATTCAACATCATCACTATGTAAATCACAAACAATTTCTGGCTTAAATTTCACATCGTGACTCAACAACACTTTTCTTTTAGATGGAATCCAAACTCTAAACCCATCTTTGTCATTAACATATCCAACAAGTCGTCCAAAAACTGCCTCATCAAACTTGGAACTGAATTGTTTGTTAATGTGAACATAGCAGCCTGTGCCAAAAATTCTGAGATGATCAAGTCGACCTACTGGTCGATTAAACCATTGTTCATAAGGGGTTTTATTTTCAACTGAAGATTTTCCAGTACGATTTATTAGGTAGACTGCTGTGTTACATGCCTCTGCTCACAACCCTTTAGGTAATTTACTCGGATTTAGCATTGACCAGGCAGCTTCAACAATGGTCCCATTTTCCCATTCAGCCACACCATTTTGTTCAGGAGTGTAAGCAGGAGGAATCAGTAGCTCTATTCCCTTGTCTGCAAGCAGTTCACTGAGATTCTTACTGTTGAATTCTTTGCCACCATCACATCTAAATTGAAAACATGTCTATTAGTTCGTGCTTCATTTAAAAACAGCTTAAGCACAGTACACATTTCACTTTTGTGTCTTAAAAAGAAAATTCGACGAAATTGACTAAAATCGTCTTTGAAACATACATAATAATGCTTGCCTCCAAAAGATTTCGTGCTCATTGGTCCATTGACATCCACATGGATTAATTCACCAATACTGGTAGCGCGTATTGTTCGTGTTTTGAATGGCAGCCTATGCATCTTTCCAACCGCACAGCCGTCACAAAATTCACTCTTGGCATCTTCCACATTAATGTTAATTCCTTTTAAAATATTCTTCACATGTTGTTTATTTTGATGACCAAACCTTTCATGGTACACTTGCAATGTTTCGGATGAAGTCATCAAGTTCACATGATTCATTTTTGCATTTCTAACAACACGCATGTTCAACACATAAAGTCCATTTTTCACATAACCTGTCATAACAATATTGCCACTGACTTGTTTTCCAACACAGACATTATTATAACTTGTTGGAATTGTGTGAACAATATATTTCGTGTGTGACGGCGCAAAGTGCACTGTGTAAAATAGACCTCTTTGGCATTGTCTAACACTCTTTGTGTGTGCTAATTATTCTGTTGTGTATATATATATATATATATATATATATATTTGTTCTTGAATGTGCAAATATAGTTATTAGTAAAATGTCCTTTTTTCTCCTTAATACTTATTCAGCTGCGCAAATTCCAGTAGGTTATGGGCCCAGGCTGCATTTGGAATAAGTATATCAATAAAATAGTAGGGAGAAAGTATTGGAAAAGTTCCAATTTACGTGAAGTGCGAGTTATCCTTACAAGACGATCGTAATTTTTTTCTGCATTATTTTTCGGTATTCTTTACGCCAATAAAAAGCAAGTTACCGTTAAGAATGAGTGCGGCACAAATTCCACAGATTGAAAAACTTGTAGGTCGCGAAAACTATGCAACCTGGAAGTTCGCAGTAGAAGAGTATTTACGTTTAGACGACCTATGGGACGTGGTAGATGGGACAATGAAATCCACAGATCAGAATTATTCAAATAAGGATAGGAAAGCAAAATCAAAATGGATATTACTGATTGATTCGGTGAATTATGTTCACGTTGAAAAAGCTGCTACAGCGAAAGAAGTCTGGGACAATTTACGAAGTGCATTCGAGGATGGTGGTCTTACGAGAAAAGTAGGATTATTATGCGAGTTAATTGCCACTCGTCTGGACAAATGTAAGAGTGTAGACGAATACGTTGACAAAATAATAACCACGTCGAACCGACTGAGAAACATCAGATTCGAGATCGCTGACGAATGGATAGGAACATTGCTGTTGGCAGGACTGCCCGAAAGGTATGCACCTATGATTATGGGACTTGAAAGCTCGGGTATACCAATCACAGGCGACAGTGTTAAGGTGAAAATCCTGCAGGACGTAAAGAGTGCTCCAAGCTGTTGTACATTGGAGAAGGAAGGTGCGTCTGCTCTCTACTCAAAAAACAAAAAGAAGAAATCGGTGAGGTGCTATAAATGTCAGAAGATGGGACATATTGCGTCTCAGTGCAAAGAAAAAGTAAGCCCAAGATCAGACACTCAGCAAAAGAGGTATGTTACTGATAGCCCAGAGAGAAGGACCAATAACAAAGGTAAGGCACTCTCATGTTTTTATTCTTTTGGTGGGATGAGTAATCGTGATATGGAACGGATTTTAGACTCAGGTGCATCTGTGCATAATGTTAAAGATAAATCACTTCCTTATGACATCAAAGATAAGACTCATATGGGAATATCTACTGTTGATGGCAACAAGCTCCAGTGTCACCTGGCTGGGAAACTAGATATACATGTAAGTGTAAATGGTGAATCAGATATGGTTACAGCACACAATGTTCATTATGTGAAAAATGTGGCAACTAACCTGCTGTCTGTAGGGGAAATTGTCAAGAAAGGAAATACAGTCACTTTTGACATGCAGGGGGCAAGAGTAATCAGTGAAAGTGGTGAAGTTATAGCTACAGCAAGTAACAAAAGGGGTATTTTTAAGTCGGATGCCATTGATAGTAAACATAAAAATGTTAGTGATTCAGTATATTCAGCAGAAGGTTTTTTATGGCACCGGAGGCTTGGACATCTAAATAGAAAGAGTATGTCTATAATAAAGGATATGGTAAAGGGAATACAGAATTTTAGTGTGTCCAAGGATCCTTGTAAGACATGTATAAAGGGAAAACAAGCAAGGTTACCCTTCAAGACTAGTAAGAGTAAATCCACAGAAGTCTTACAGTTAATGTATGTGGCCCGATGGAGTGTGAATCCATAGGTGGGAGTAATTATTTTCTTACGTTTATTGATGATTACTCACGATATACTCATGTTTATTTTCTTAGTTCTAAAGACCAAGTGAGAGATATCTTTGAGGAATATTGCAATATCGTTGAAAGGTAGACGGGAAAGAAGATCAAGATCATCAGGTCTGATAATGGGAGAGAACATATTAACCAGAAATTGAAGACACTTCTGGCAGAAAAGGGAATCAGACATCAAACTACCATAAGGTACAGCCCATCTCAAAATGGGGTTGCTGAGGAGGCTAATAGGACCATTGTTGAGAAAGCAAGGAGCATGATGACTGACACTGAATTATCTAAAGATTTTTGGGCAGAGGCAGTGTCAATAGCTGTATATTTGAATAATAGATCACCTACAAAAGCATTCAAGAATAGAACCCCATATGAGATATGGATAGGAAAGAAACCTGATCTAAGCAATATAAGGGTTTTTGGGTGTGATACAATGGCACATATTCCAAAACAGCTAAGAGGAAAATGGGATCCGAAAGCTAAAAAGTATATTTTTGTAGGCTATTGTGAAAATTCAAAGGGCTACCGATTAATGGATCCATTGACTAAAAAGATTGTCACAAGTAGAGATGTAATATTCTTTGAAAATAGAAAGGACTCAAAAGAGAGCAAAACCACTAAGTCAACTGCACCTAGTTCAGAAGGTGAAACCTTGTGTGAGGAAATAGAAAGTGAAGAAGAGGAAGACGACAGCCAAGGACAAATGGATACAATTTATGATGACAATCAGTTAGAGGATGAAAAAAATGAAGAAAACTATGTAAGGCATTCTTCTCGTGTACCAAAACCGAAGGGATATCCGGATTTTGAGATGTATACAGCACAGTCTTTTAATGATGAGCCAAGAACAGCAGAAGAAGCAATGAGTGGCCCAAACTCTCAAGAATGGAAAGAAGCGACGAAGAGAGAATTAGAATCTTTATATCAGAACGAAATCTTTGAATGGGTAGATATGCCAGGAGATAAGAAACCACTGCAGGCAAGATGGGTATTCAATTTGAAGAACCCTGAAAGCTCATCACCAAAATACAAAGCAAGACTTGTGGTAAAAGGATATTCACAAAAACAAGAGGTAGATTACGAAGAAACTTTTTCACCTGTAGTCAAGTATGCATCATTGAGATATCGTTTAGCCTTGGCAGTAAAACGAAATTTTATAATTCATCATATGGATGTTAAAACGGCATATTTAAATGGGAAATTGGTGGAGGAGGTATATGTCATTCCACCAAGGGAAGCAATAAAAAGCAGATCAGAAAGTAAAAAGATTTGGCGTTTGAAAAAACGTATTTATGGACTTAAACAAAGTGGACGTTGCTGGAATCGATGTCTACATGAAACTCTAATAAATATGAATATGAAGCAATCCAAGGCAGATCCCAGCATTTACTATAAAGGGAGAAAAGAAGAAATAATAATAATGGCGATATGGGTGGACGATTTTTTTATCCTGACTGAAAGTGAAGGGCAAATGAGAATTTTCAAGAAACAGCTGCAAACCAAGTTTAAGGTGCATGATTTGGGAGAAGTCAAATGTTATTTAGGTATGCAGATTACTAAGGATGAAGAAAAACAAGAATTGATCATAAGTCAATCATCATACACGGAAAAAATATTAAAGGAATTTGGCATGAGTGATTGCAAACCCGTAAGTACTCCAATGGAAGTATGAGTGAAGTTAAGTGTAAATGGGACTGATGTGGAATGTGATAAGAATGTTCCTTACTTAGAAGCAGTAGGGAGTCTGTTACATTTGTCGCAAACGTCACGACCCGACATTGCTTTTGCCACCAATGCAGTGAGCAGATATTGCAGAGACCCAAAGGAAAAGCACTGGAAAGCTGTAAAGAGGATATTCCGAAACCTAAGAGGAACCTCAAACTATGAATGGTAACGCAAAACTAGAGGGATATAGCGATGTGGACTGGGGGAGTGAATTGGGAGACAGATACTCCACCACTGGCTGCTGTTTTAAATTAATGGGGGGCCTCACATCATGGTCCTGTCAAAAGCAAAAAACTGTTGCATCGAGCACCGTAGAGGCCGAGTATATGGCACTATCTTACACCACACAGGAAGCATTATGGCTACGAACATTAATAAGCGAAATAAAACCCAATTTAATTGAGGAACCTACAACCATCTTCTGTGACAATAAGGGAGCCATAAACCTAGCTAAAAATGCTGTTACTAGTGCTAGGACAAAGCATATTGATACACGATACAATTTCATTCGGGACCACATAGAGCGACAGAACATTGCCGTGGACTATCTGCGCACAGAAGACATGTTAGCTGACCTTCTGACCAAACTCTTGGAAAGGGAGAAGTTTGAGAAGATTGTGGGACTATTTGGTTTATCTTGTGGAAGCAACACGCAAAATATAAGTTCAAGGAGGGGTGTTGGAATTGTGTGAACAATATATTTCGTGTGTGACGGCGCAAAGTGCACTGTGTAAAATAGACCTCTTTGGCATTGTCTAACACTCTTTGTGTGCGCTAATTATTCTGTTGAGTTCGCTGTATATTTTGTTTTTGTTCTTGAATGTGCAAATATAGTTATTAGTAAAATGTCCTTTTTTCTCCTTAATACTTATTCAGCTGCACAAATTCCAATATAGCTAAAATTAGTACTGTAGCCTCTGCAGGCAATGGCTCTCACAGATAACAGGTTAACACTTGCGTCAGGGACATACAAAACATTGTCCATTCTAGCATTGTACCATTTATTGTTTCGTCGAATTTGGATGTAAACTGTTCCTTGACCATACGCACACATTTTGACATCTTGTTTTCCCATTGAAATTACTTGAGGAACATCAAATTCACTATACGAAACAAAATACTATTTGTTGGGAGTGATATGATTTGTAGCGCCACTGTCGCAATACCATTTATTTGGGTCACTGTGATTACTGGTACACACACCCATAGCGTATGAAGTAAATGCAGCGTGTTCACTTTCTCGCTTCTTCTACACTCCTGGAAATGGAAAAAAGAACACATTGACACCAGTGTGTCAGACCCACCATACTTGCTCCGGACACTGCGAGAGGGCTGTACAAGCAATGATCACACGCACGGCACAGCGGACACACCAGGAACCGCGGTGTTGGCCGTCGAATGGCGCTAGCTGCGCAGCATTTGTGCACCGCCGCCGTCAGTGTCAGCCAGTTTGCCGTGGCATACGGAGCTCCATCGCAGTCTTTAACACTGGTAGCATGCCGCGACAGCGTGGACGTGAACCGCATGTGCAGTTGACGGACTTTGAGCGAGGGCGTATAGTGGGCATGCGGAAGGCCGGGTGGACGTACCGCCGAATTGCTCAACACGTGGGGCGTGAGGTCTCCACAGTACATCGATGTTGTCGCCAGTGGTCGGCGGAAGGTGCACGTGCCCGTCGACCTGGGACCGGACCGCAGCGACGCACGGATGCACGCCAAGACCGTAGGATCCTACGCAGTGCCGTAGGGGACCGCACCGCCACTTCCCAGCAAATTAGGGACACTGTTGCTCCTGGGGTATCGGCGAGGACCATTCGCAACCGTCTCCATGAAGCTGGGCTACGGTCCCGCACACCGTTAGGCCGTCTTCCGCTCACGCCCCAACATCGTGCAGACCACCTCCAGTGGTGTCGCGACAGGCGTGAATGGAGGGACGAATGGAGACGTGTCGTCTTCAGCGATGGGAGTCGCTTCTGCCTTGGTGCCAATGATGGTCGTATGCGTGTTTGGCGCCGTGCAGGTGAGCGCCACAATCAGGACTGCATACGACCGAGGCACACAGGGCCAACACCCAGCATCATGGTGTGGGGAGCGATCTCCTACACTGGCCGTACACCACTGGTGATCGTCGAGGGGACACTGAATAGTGCACGGTACATCCAAACCGTCATCGAACCCATCGTTCTACCATTCCTAGACCGGCAAGGGAACTCGCTGTTCTAACAGGACAATGCACGTCCGCATGTATCCCGTGCCACCCAACGTGCTCTAGAAGGTGTAAGTCAACTACCCTGGCCAGCAAGATCTCCGGATCTGTCCCCCATTGAGCATGTTTGGGACTGGATGAAGCGTCGTCTCACGCGGTCTGCACGTCCAGCACGAACGCTGGTCCAACTGAGGCGTCAGGTGGAAATGGCATGGCAAGCCGTTCCACAGGACTACATCCAGCATCTCTACGATCGTCTCCATGGGAGAATAGCAGCCTGCATTGCTGCGAAAGGTGGATATACACTATACTAGTGCCGACATTGTGCATGCTCTGTTGCCTGTGTCTATGTGCCTGTGGTTCTGTCAGTGTGATCATGTGATGTATCTGACCCCAGGAATGTGTCAATAAAGTTTCCGCTTCCTGGGACAATGAATTCACGGTGTTCTTATTTCAATTTCCAGGAGTGTATTTTCTTTTATTGCTGTCACGAGTGTTCTGTGGACACTATGCTGCCCAGTGACCTAATTGTTTGCATGTATTACGCGGAAACTTCTGTTTTAATTGTGACTTCGTCATCTTTACTTGCTGATTACTTTTTTGCCGTTTTCTTGTTTTAGAAACGACAAAAGCTGCACTTCCATTAATGCCTTGTTCACGCAGTTCAATAGTACAGAGTTTTTCAATCAATAAATTCAAGCTTTGCTTTTCTGTCGGTATCGTATCCCAGAGACCCTTAAAATTGTCGTAGTCTTTTCCCAGTGTAGACAAAATTCCACCATTTAAGATTCTTTCAGGTAGCGTATTTTCTTCATGTTTTGCTAATTCATCGTTCAGGTCTACAAATAACTTTTGCAGTTTGGCCACATGTGCACTAATATCTTCCGTTTCATCACGTTTAACACGGAAAAATGTTTCAATCAACATATTCAAACGCTGAGTACTGCTACGTTCAAATCGGGCGCGTATTTTGTCCCAGATTTCTTTAGCATTCTTGCACATTAAGAGGAGTTCTGCAACAGTTTTACATAGCGCACTTGCTATAAGACTTGCTGCCTTTACGTCGTCCTTGTGCCATTCCACATACGCTTCTTTTTGTGCACTTGTCGCATCTTGCGGCAACTCTACACGTTCATGTGTACCGTTAATAATATCTTCTAGCCCATATGAACGCAGCACCGTAGAAATATGCCATTTCCATTTGGCCCAGTCCTCAGGTCCTTCAAGCTTATCAACGCTGACCTTATAATCACCGCTAGCAGTCATGTTTCTTTAGAGACATAGGCTCATTTCAAATATTGTTTTAATTAAACTATGTTGTTTGCCCTTTACACGTGTACTGGGCCCATAACCTGATGAAAAATATTATTTTAAAGGCAAGAAATTGTTTTATTAACTTTATAATTACACCCTGAATACGAAGAAAAACACATTTACTGAAAGAAACACAGAAGTTACATACAAGCCAAGAATAAAGGTATTGACAGCAGAGTCATGGAGCAGCGCATAAATATAGACGTCAAGGAATTTTTTTCTTTTCTTTTAACACAAATATTATTATTTCTGCTCATGTATTATGATGTAACGTTAGCTGCTACGATTTTTATCATGAAGCAATAATAATGTATTGTATGGACCGGCAAATATTGTGATAATACTGATTTATACCATATCCTAGTCACTCTTTGCTATTGGGATGAAAGGAAGTCACAATAAACAAATAAATAAAATTGACATTGAAGTATCGTCACGTTGCAGTTTGGAGAAAAGCATCTACTTCGACATTTACAGCCTTTCAGCACGAGTCAATGTAGTGCGCGCAGAGGAAGATTAAATCCAATTGACTGCTGGGAATTAACAGGGAGGTATACGCAAAACTGTTCAACACTTGGTCTTCTTCCGGAAATCCAAATAAAATTAAGTCCGAAACCTCCCTTAGATTACAACAACAGACAGTGTCAAAACTTCATAAAGATGTGAAGTTCTCATTAGTCTGCACTGTGCCCTTCATGAAGATGTGAAGTTCTCATTAGTCTGCACTGTGCCCTAAGATGAGGGTCCAAGAATGATATATGAAAAAAAAATCCTTGACGCAGGTTCCAATGGTAGAAATACGCAAATGAAAGTTTTGGAAGCTTGTAAGATCAGCCTTGACGTCGTGCAAGTTTATTACCAACCTTTGGCGTATTAAGAGTTGTGGCGTCGCGTATTATCTTTGGTTTGTTTGTAGTCAGTGTGCGCACGTGTGTTTGTCGTGGTTGATGTGTGTAGCTGGTAGTGCGAATAAAAACTGTATTATAAGTCTTGTGCTATCGACGTCCAAACCATGAAGACTGTAGACCAGAAGACACTGCTAACGAATGGACTGAAAAATTTGTGGGGCCAACATTCCTTAAAAACACTGTGTGCCGAAAATGTTGCGGTCAGTACATGTTAGAGAAGTTATAGATTGTTTTGTTTGGGCTTATGCTGGTGTTAGAAGAGTGAAGTTGATAGGACGATGTATGCATGCGACTGTAAAAGTTGTTAAGTGGTGAAATTTCATTATCTTACTTGTAAGATCTATTGCAATCTTTCTACGTCGTTTTTATCTATGAAAGTATTTGCTATGGACATTATTGTGGAAGAAATGAATTAAATGTAGTCTAAAAATCTACTCTCACGAACATTTACGTTTTGTACGGGTAGACGTACGTTGCCTTTACTGTACCTATGTTTAACTTTGTTATTCTTATGCTCTGTAACCCGAGCATGCATAATTTATGGAGTCGGAAGTTGCGTCTCAGTAGAAATATGTTTGACAGAAAGAGCGCATGTCAGAATTCGTTATGTGATCTGCTATAGTACCGCTTTTCGTAAATGATGGAAGCTAATTTGCACAGTACGTCGCTTTCTATATTAAATTATAGGCTCCACCATAGGAAATTGGGGTCTAGTGCAGCAGGGGATACAACCCGTCGGCTTTGGACAAGGACGTCACAAGCCGCCAGAGAGCAGTTTACCATTTTCGCTTTTGCTGTTATGTTTCAGTTTCGTTTTTTTACTGATTGCTTAATAAAGTGGATCTGTTTATTCTATCTCGTGAGATTTTTTTTTTCTTAAGCTAAAAACACTTATCAGCCACTGAAGGGGGCTACAACACTAAGAAGAATCGCTTCTCGATTGGCCACTTGTGACGTCATTGTCCAAAGCCGACGGGTTGTATCCCCTGCTGCACTAGTCCCGGAAATTGAGTGGAACTGTTGGCAGGTTTGCTGAAAGAAGGGCCATATTAGCCTTCTTAGGGTCTACACTGATTTAAAGTTCTCATTTTTTCCCTAATCATGTCTTGCAAGCAGACTCACTCTTATGTGCTATCAAGTGCATTATTATTGTCACTTGCTAGTATTTAGAGCAACAGATTTATATTATAGAATTATCCTATTCTTTCCATAGAATATTGTAGAACTGTCCATGCTTTCTGTATCATCTTGTGTTCTAGAACTTAATGGAGGCAGTCTGTTCTCCAAACCAGTTCCAGTACTGTTGTATAAATTGATCATTGCATAGTAACCTCTGCTCATAAGTGTTCCATTTTAGACATCAGTGTCATGTGGGCTGGTAAAAGTTACATATTGGACACCCCCCCCCCCCCCCCTTTACATTTTTTGGTATGGAGCAGATGTAAAAATTACGCTTTGCTACCAGTCAATTTGTTACCACAACCAGATTTTCCACTTTTACATTTGTTAGCTTTGCCAACTCGCAACCAAATTGTGACCAACCCAACTGAGACCTGGAGCTGCATTACGGATGAGTCTGTCACAACAACCAAGATTTATGGGGGGGGGGGGGGTCCACTACTTAACTAACCTGTGAGCCTTGCAGTTTCCATGTTGATTCCAGAAATGAAAAGTAAAATGAATTTCACTTTTCTTGTGGCTGTGTTTGAGACATGGGACCATGTCGTGGATTGGTCTGCCACCATAGCCAAAATCATGTGCGTGTTCACTATTACACTGTAGTTTTGTGAGCAACGCACTTATGACTGAACTGTCCAGGAATGACACAGGACCAGATTTTACTTCTGCTGCTATCTCCATCATACATTCGAAACTTAAGACAAGTGCAAAGTGATTATTACTCACAACTGGTGCCTTTGGTTGACCCATGGGGCATTACAGAAGCATCTGATTCCACCCATCTGCTTTGACTCACGAGGAAGCCTCCTTGGTTACCCAGGCCTGCCAACCAAAACTTTGGTACAGATTTATTGATGACATCTTCACGATCTGGCTTCACAGTGAACAACTACTCCAGATTTTCCTCTCCAACCTCAACTCCTTTGGTTCCATCAGATTCACCTTGTCCTACTCCAAATCCCATGCCACTTTCCTTGACATTGACCTCCATCTGTCCAATGGCCAGCTTCACACATCCGTCCACATCAAACCCATCAACAAGCAACAGTATCTCCATTATGACAGCTGCCACCCATTCCATATCAAACGGTCCCTTCCCTACAGCCTAGGTCTTCGTGGCAAACGAATCTGCTCCAGTCCGGAATCCCTGAACCATTACACCAACAACCTGAAAACAGCTATCGCATCCCGCAACTACCCTCCCAAACTGGTACAGAAGCAAATACCCAGAGCCACTTCCTCATCCCCTCAAACCCAGAACCTCCCACAGAAGAACCACAAAAGTGCCCCACTTGTGACAGGATACTTTCAGGACCTGTATCAGTCTCTGAATGTGGCTCTCCAGCAGGGATACAACTTCCTCAAATCCTGCCCTGAAATGAGATCCATCCTTCACGAAATCCTCCTCACTCCTCCAAGAGTGTCTTTCCACCGTCCAACTAACCTTCGTAACCTCTTGGTTCATCCCTATGAAATTCCCAAACCACCTTCCCTTCCCTTGTAACCGCCTCCGGTGTAAAACCTGTCCCTTGCGCCCTCCCACCACCACCTACTCCAGTCCTGGAACCCGGAAGGTGTACACGATCAAAGGCAGAGCCACTTGTGAAAGCACCCACGTGATTTACCAACTGACCTGCCTACACTGTGAAGCTTTCTATGTGGGAATGACCAGCAACAAACTATCCATTGGCATGAATGGACACAGGCAGACAGTGTTTGTTGGTAATGAGGATCACCCTGTGGCTAAACAAACCTTGGTGCACGGCCAGCACATCTTCGCACAGTGTTACACCGTCTGGGTTATCTGGATACTTCCCACTAACACCAACCTGTCAGAACTCCGGAGATGGGAACTTGCCCTTCAGTATATCCTCTCTTCTCGTTATCCGCCAGGCCTCAACCTCCGCTAATTTCAAGTTGCCGCCGCTCATACCTCACCTGTCTTTCAACAACATCTTTGCCTCTGTACTTCCGCCTCGACTGACATCTCTGCCCAAACTCTTTGTCTTTAAATTTGTCTGCTTGTGTCTGTATATGTGTGGATGGATATTATTGTGTGTGTGCGCGAGTGTATACCCGTCCTTTTTTTCCCCTAAGGTAAGTCTTTCCACTCCCGGGATTGGAATGACTCCTTACCCTCTCCCTTAAAACCCACTTCCTATCGTCTTTCCCTCTCCTTCCCTCTTTCCTGATGAGGCAACAGTTTGTTGCGAATGCTTGAATTTTGTGTGTATGTATGTGGCTGTTTGTGTTTCTATTGACCTGCCTGCATTTTCGTATGGTAAGTCACATCATCTTTGTTTTTAAATATATTTTTCCCGCGTGGAATGTTTATATAAAAACAAAGATGATGTGACTTACCAAATGAAAGTGCTGGCTGGTCGACAGACACACAAACGAACACAAACATATATATATATATATATATATATATATATATATATATATATATATATATATATATATATATATATAGAGGGAAACATTCCACGTAGAAAAATATATCTAAAAACAAAGATGTGACTTACCAAATGAAAGTGCTGGCAGGTCGACAGACACACAAACATACACACAAAATTCAAGCTTTCGCAACAAACTGTTGCCTCATCAGGAAAGAAGGAAGGAGAGGGAAAGACGAAAGGATGTGGGTTTTAAGGGAGAGGGTAAGGAGTCATTCCAATCCCGGGAGCGGAAAGACTTACCTTAGGGGGAAAAAAGGACGGGTATACACTCGCGCGCGCGCGCGCGCGCACACACACACACACACACACACATATATATATATATATATATATATATATATATATATATATATATATATATATATATATATAAACTTACCAAACGAAAGCATTGGTACGTTGATAGAAACAATAACAAACAGAAACACACATGAGTCATTCCATGTAAAATCAACACATTTTTAATAAAAATTTTACCTCAGCGTCTTAGATTTTGCTGAAAGTTTGTATACTTATGGCTGAAACTAAGAAAAATACCAAATTTCAATTTTTTACCTCAAACCATTCCTGAAATATGGTCATGTAAACTTTTCAAAAACTGGCTATAAATGTGTGAACGGACATTTTTTTAAACTGCCCTAGGAGCTGCCCTAATTGAGTTAGAGTACTGGGAAAGGTGTCATTTTGCAGCATTTTTCATGCTCTTTCCAGTGATAGACAAAAAAACATAGCTTCTAATTAATAACTTTTTTCAAAATGGTAATTAATATTTTGATTTAGTTTTTTTACAAAAGTAAATAATTGAAAATTTTCGAAATATTTCCATAACTACTTCACACTGTTGTTAATCACATGGCAAAATTGAAATGTGGGATGATGATGGGTTCATTGTTAAATAAAAAAATTATTCCGGACTTGTTTTTCATTAACGGCCCTAGTTTGACCAAACTGACTATTAAGGTAGTACGTCAGTAGAGGACTGTATACATAGGGCTTGATGTCTTACAATAATTCAGAGACTGGAGCCATTGTTGAGATGATGTAGTCTGCATTGTTACCTTCTAAGGCTTTGTGTGCCTACAGCATTATTGTGCACTGTGGTTTTGGTGCAAATCAATGGTTACCTTTGTGTTGACCAGTCTCTATCTATTATATTTAATAGTTCATTTTCAAGTAAATCTAGACATTGGAGGACAGTTTATAAGTGGTTTTTGTATAAATATGGAACCAAGTAAAAAGTGCAGTGCTGTAAGAGTCCAGTGTTGTAATCCATTGAAGAAGTCAAATCATTTTATTAGAGACAGAAAACAACTGAGAAATGTCACAACATGGATGCCCAAATTATTTCCTCAAATACCAAGTGGTGCCAAAGATTTGTGATAAATGTAGGAAAGATGTAACCAAATTGAAAAATACACCAGAGCCCATCAGTGATGAAAGTGTTGAAGAAGAATCTTCTGGATCAGAGATAATCATCCGAGACCATGACCCTGACATCACTCCAACTTCAGTAGCTGTTAAAACATTTAATACAACACTTCAAGAACTAGGTGAGTCCCCAATTGACAAGAGAAAACTAGGCATTACGCCAAATCAAAAGTGAAGAAAATCTCATCAATGACACACAAACTTTTTGTTTCTCCTGAAACTTCTTCATCAGATACTGATACTGATGAATCCGTTCTTGAAAATCTTAAAAGAAACTTTAAAAATTCTATAAGCAGAGCAAAAAAACTAATGATTTTACAAGTTTACCTGAAAAGTGTAGTGTCAGGAAAATAATGAGGGAATTTAATGCTCCTAATTTCATTGTTCAGCAGTCCAAAAAAATTTTGAAAGAGAAAGGATTCATGGAAGGTCCAAACCCAAAACCAGGGAAGTGTTTACCAACAGAAACTGTCAAAACTGTACATTCATATTATGAAAATGATGAAGTTAGTAGGGCAATGCCAGGTATTAAAGATTGTGTGACAATTACAGAAACAAGTGGAAATAAAACAAAAAGACTTATATTGTGTAACCTTAAAGAAGCTTACAAGCATTTTAAAGATAAGTTTGCTAACATAAAAATAGGTTTCTATAAATTTGCTGAGTTGAGACCAAAACATTGTGTATTAGCTGGCCGGAGGGGCACACACATTGTCTGCGTGTGCACATCTCACCAAAACAAAACGTTAATGATAGAAAATGCCAAACTAAATACAGTAACAAACAGCAGCTTAAACAATTATAAGCTGTGCATTGCAAAAATGCTTTGCAACCGATCATCAGTTGATTGCAACATGGGAAACTGTGAATACTACTCAGGAGAAACTGTCATACGTAAAATTTTAAAAGACTCTTTTCATGAAAACTTGATTGAACAAGTTCAGTTCCGACAGTGGATGTCAGTTGACCGATGTAATCTGGAAATTGTTCAGAAAACTTCTGAAGAATTCATAGATTTATTTTGTAGTAAGATGTCAACTTTGATTCGGCATGACTTCATTGCCAAGTAACAACGAACATTCCACAAGGAAAACCTTATGGAATCTGAATTTGTTGTCATACGTGATTTTTCAGAAAATTGTAGTATAGTTCTACAGGACGAAGCTCAGAGTTTCCACTGGACAAGAAAACAGATTACCATTCATCCTTTTGTTATATATTACAAACAGGAAGACAAAATTGAGCATATGAGCTTTGTCATTGTTTCTGATTGCCTGGAGCACAATACAACTGCAGTTTACACCTTTCAAAAGAAGCTAATTTCATATCTAACAAATAAATTTCAAAAAATTCCAAAAAAGATATACTATTATTCTGACAGTTCTGCCGCTCAGTATAAAAATAAGAAAAACTTCCTGAACCTGTGCCTTCATGAGGAAGACTTCAACATAAAAGCTGAGTGGCACTTTTCAGCCACAGCACATGGGAAAGGGCCTTGTGATGGAGTAGGGGGCTCAGTAAAGAGACTGGCAGCTCATGCAACTTTGCAATGGCCATACCAAAATCACATCCAAACCGCACGAGATCTATTAGAGTGGGCAGTAGATAATACCACAAATGTTGATTTTGCATATTCCACTCAAGAAGACTACGCTACTTCAGAAATATTCTTAAAAAGCCGACTTGAAGATGCATTGACAATCAAAGGAACACAGCAATTTCACGCTTTCATTCCCAACACTACATCAAAATTAATAGTCAAATACTTCTCAGGTGATATGCAGAGTTGGGAGAGGGAAGGAACTACATCACCAGACAAACTGAAGTTACAAGATGTATCAGGCTATGTCACCACTGCATATGCCAGAAACTGGTGGCTTGGATACATTTTAGAAAAAAACGGAGAACTTGATGAAGTGAAAAGAACTTTTCTTCATCCATGGGGACCAGCTAAGTCATTCTCTTATCCTGCACATGCAGATGTCCTGTGGGTGTCAGTTGTGGATGTTCTCACAAAAGTGAACCCATTTACTAAAACAGGGAGAACATACATTCTTAATGAAAGTGATGTAAAACAAACCCAGTCAGCTTTATTAAAATGTAATATGTGAAATTCCAAGATAATTTATTGGGAAACTGCTTTCAACTCAAAACTTAACTTTTGTCTCAGGTTAGTGTTAATGTATATTTTATAGAAAGGTGTTTCAAAATTATTGTTAGTACCTATTGTGTTAAATTTAGCTATGTACAGAATCAACTTAATTATAAAATATGCTGATTACTTTTGGTTTAATAAGGTGATGTTTTGATATTTCTAATACTTTTTTTACTTACCTTTCAGTATATTTTAAAGAAATTCCTGTTTGTTAAAGGTCAATTTGGTCAAACTAGGGCCGTTAGTGAAAAACAAGAGTCCAGTATAACTTTTTTTAACAATGAACCCATCATCATCCCAGATTTATATTTTGCCATGTGATTTACAATAGTATGAAGTAGTTACAGAAATATTTGGAAAATTTTCAATTATGTACTTTTTGTAAAAAAATTAAAATTAAATCAAAATATTAATCAGGATTTTGAAAAAAGGTTATTAATTAGAAGCTACGTTTTGTTGTATATCCCTGGAAAGAGCATGCAAAATACTGCAAAATGACACCTTTCCCAGTTCTTTAGCTCAATTAGGGCGACTCCTAGGATAACTTTAAAAAAGTCCGTTCACACATTTTTTGGCTGGTTTTTGAAAAGTTTACATAGCCATATTTGAGGAATGGTTTGAGACAAAAGATTGAAATTTGGTATTTTTCTTAGTCTCAGTGCCCACTATAAGTATACCAACTTTCAACAAAATCTAAGTGGGTGAGGTAATGATTTGACATGGAATGACACACACACACAAATTTCGAGCTTTCGCAACCCAACCTGCCAGCGCTTTCGTTGGGTAAGTCACATCACCTTTAACAGAGATGAGGTGACTTACTGAACGAAAGCGCTGGCAGGTCGATAGACACACAAACATACACACAAAATTCTAGCTTTCGCAACCAACGGTTGCCTCATCAGGAAAGAGGGAAGGAGAGGGAAAGACGAAAGGATGTGGGTTGTAAGGGAGAGGGTAAGGAGTCATTCCAATCCCGGGAGCGGAAAGACTTACCTTAGGGGGAAAAAAGGACAGGTATACACTCGCGCGCACACACACACACATATCCATCCACACATACAGACACAAGCAGACATATTTAAAGACAAAGAGTTTGGGCAGAGATGTCAGTCTTCTCGTTATCCGCCAGGCCTCAATCTCCGCTAATTTCAAGTTGCCGCCTCTCATACCTCACCTGTCTTTCAACAACTTCTTTGCCTCTATACTTCCGCCTCGACTGACATCTCTGCCCAAACTCTTTGTCTTTAAATATGTCTGCTTGTGTCTGTGTGTGTGGATGGATATGTGTGTGTGTGCGAGTGTATACCTGTCCTTTTTTTCCCCTAAGGTAAGTCTTTCCGCTCCCGGGATTGGAATGACTCCTTACCCTCTCCCTTAAAACCCACATCCTTTCGTCTTTCCCTCTCCTTCCCTCTTTCCTGATGAGGCAACCGTTGGTTGCGAAAGCTAGAATTTTGTGTGTATGTTTGTGTTTGTTTGTGTGTCTATCGACCTGCCAGCGCTTTCGTTCGGTAAGTCACCTTATCTCTGTTTTAATATATATTTTTTCCCACATGGAATGTTTTCCTCTATTATATTGATATATAAAAATAGAGGGAAACATTCCACGTGGGAAAATATATCTAAAAACAAAGATGATGTGACTTACCAAACGAAAGCGCTGGCAGGTCGATAGAGACACAAACAGACACATACATACACACAAAATTCAAGCTTTCGCAACAAACTGTTGCCTCATCAGGAAAGAGGGAAGGAGAGGGAAAGACGAAAGGATGTGGGCCTCAAGGGAGAGGGCAAGGAGTCATTCCTTTGCCTTTACAAATGTCTGCTTGTGTCTGTGTATGTGCAGATGGATATGTGTGTGTGAGCGAGTGGATACCTGTCCTTTTTTCCCCCTAAGGTAAGTCTTACCGCTCCCGGGATTGGAATGACTCCTTACCCTCTCCCTTAAAACCCACATCCTTTCGTCTTTCCCTCTTTCCTGATGAGGCAACAGTTTGTTGCGAAAGCTTGAATTTTGTGTGTATGTATGTGTTTGTTTGTGTTTCTATCGACCTGCCAGCGCTTTCGTATGGTAAGTCACATCATCTTTGTTTTTATATTTTTCCCACGTGGAATGTTTCCCTCTATTTTTTTATATATATATATATATATATATATATATATATAATGGAAGGAAACATTCCACGTGGGAAAAATTATATATATATATATATATATATATATATATATATATATATATATATATAAAAACAAAGATGATGTGACTTACCCAACGAAAGCGTTGGCAGGTCGATAGACACACAAACATACACACAAAATTCAAGCTTTCGCTACCCACGGTTGCTTCATCAGAAAAGAGGGAACGACGAAAGGATGTGGGCCTCAAGGGAGAGGGCAAGGAGTCATTCCAATCCCGGGAGCGGAAAGACCCTCCCTAGGGGGAAAAAAAAAAACAGGCATACACTCACACACACATCCATCCGCACACACACAGACACAAGCAGACATTTGCAAAGGCAAAGAGTTTGTGCAGAGATGTCAGTCGAGGTGGAAGTACAGAGGCAAAGATGTTGGAAGACAGGTGAGGTATGAGCGGCGGCAACTTGAAATTAGCGGAGGTTGAGGCCTGGCGGATAACGAGAAGAGAGGATATACTGAAGGGCAAGTTCCCATCTCCGGAGTTCTGACAGGTTGGTGTTAGTGGGAAGTATCCAGATAACCCAGACGGTGTAACACTGTGCGAAGATGTGCTGGCCGTGCACCAAGGTTTGTTTAGCCACAGGGTGATCCTCATTACCAACAAACACTGTCTGCCTGTGTCCATTCATGCCAAAGGACAGTTTGTTGTTGGTCATTCCCACATAGAAAGCTTCACAGTGTAGGCAGGTGAGTTGGTAAATCACGTGGGTGCTTTCACACATGGCTCTGCCTTTGATCGTGTACACCTTCCGGGTTACAGGACTGGAGTAGGTGGTGGTGGGAGGGTGCATGGGACAGGTTTTACACCGGGGGCGGTTACAAGGGTAGGAGCCAGAGGGAAGGGAAGGTGGTTTGGGGATTTCATAGGGATGAACCAAGAGGTTACGAAGGTTAGGTGGATGGCGGAAAGACACTTGGTGGAGTGGGGAGGATTTCGTGAAGGATGGATCTCATTTCAGGGCAGGATTTGAGAAAGTTGTATCCCTGCTGGAGAGCCACATTCAGAGACTGATCCAGTCCCGGAAAGTATCCTGTCACAAGTGGGGCACTTTTGTGGTTCTTCTGTGGGAGGTTCTGGGTTTGAGGGGATGAGGAAGTGGCTCTGGGTATTTGCTTCTGTACCAGGTCGGGAGGGTAGTTGTGGGATGCGAAAGCTGTTTTCAGGTGGTTGGTGTAATGGTTCAGGGATTCCGGACTGGAGCAGATTCGTTTGCCACGAAGACCTAGGCTGTAGGGAAGGAACCGTTTGATGTGGAATGGGTGGCAGCTGTCATAATGGAGGTACTGTTGCTTGTTGGTGGGTTTGATGTGGACGGACGTGTGAAGCTGGCCATTGGACAGATGGAGGTCAATGTCAAGGAAAGTGGCATGGGATTTGGAGTAGGACAAGGTGAATCTGATGGAACCAAAGGAGTTGAGGTTGGAGACGAAGTTCTGGAGTTCTTCTTCAGTGTGAGTCCAGATCATGAAGATGTCATCAATAAATCTGTACCAAACTTTGGGTTGGCAGGCCTGGTTAACCAAGAAGGCTTCCTCTAAGCGACCCATGAATAGGTTGGCGTATGAGGGGGCCATCCTGGTACCCATGGCTGTTCCCTTTAATTGTTCGTATGTCTGGCCTTCAAAAGTGAAGAAGTTGTGGGTCAGGATGAAGCTGGCTAAGGTAATGAGGAAAGAGGTTTTAGGTAGGGTGGCAGGTGATCGGCGTAAAAGGAAGTGCTCCATCGCAGCGAGGCCCTGGACGTGCAGAATATTTGTGTGTAAGGAAGTGGCATCAGTGGTTACAAGGATGGTTTCCGGGGGTAACAGATTGGGTAAGGATTCCAGGCATTCGAGAAAGTGGATGGTGTCTTTGATGAAGGATGGGAGACTGCTCCAGTCCCGGGAGCGGGGGGACTTGCCTTGGGGGGGAGGGAGGGACGGGTGTACGCTTGCACACACGCCCGTGTCCATCCGCACGTGCATGGACGCGGGCGGACATTTGTAAAGACAAATGTCTGCTTGTGTCTGTGTATGTGCGGATGGATATGGGTGTGTGTGCGCGAGTGTATACCTGTCCTTTTTTCCCCCTAGGGTGGGTCTTTCCGCTCCCGGGATTGGAATGACTCCTTGCCCTCTTCCTTGAGGCCCACATCCTTTCGTCTTTTTCTCTCCTTCCCTCTTTCCTGATGGAGCAACCGTGGGTTGCAAAAGCTTGAATTTTGTGTGTGTGTGTTTGTTTGTGTGTCTATCGACCTGCCAGCGCTTTCGTTGGGTAGGTCACATCATCTTTGTTTTTTATATATATATATATATATATATATATATATATATATATATATATATATATATATATATATATATATATATGGTTATAATAGAGGGAAACATTCCACGTAGGAAATATATATCTAAAAACAAAGTTGATGTGACTTGCCAAATGAAAGTGCTGGCAGGTCGACAGACACACAAACAAACACAAACATACACACAAAATTCAAGCTTTCGCAACAAACTGTTGCCTCATCAGGAAAGAGGGAAAGAGAAGGAAAGACGAAAGGATGTGGGTTTTAAAGGAGAGGGTAAGGAGTCATTCCAATCCCGGGAGCGGAAAGACTTACCTTAGGGGGAAAAAAGGACAGGTATACACTCGCGCACACACACACACATATGGATATGGATATATATGGACGGATATGTGTGTGTGTGCGAGTGTATACCCGTCCTTTTTTCCCCCTAAGGTAAGTCTTTCCGCTCCCGGGATTGGAATGACTCCTTACCCTCTCCTTTAAAACCCACATCCTTTCGTCTTTCCTTCTCCTTCCCTCTTTCCTGATGAGGCAACAGTTTGTTGCGAAAGCTTGAATTTTGTGTGTATGTTTGTGTGTCTGTCGACCTGCCAGCACTTTCATTTGGTAAGTGACATCTTTGTTTTTTTTTATATATATATATATATATATATATAGGGAAACATTCCACACGGGAAAAATATATTTAAAAATTTTGATATGTCTGCTTGTGTCTGCATATGTGTGGATGGATATGTGTGTGTGTGCGCGTGCGAGTGTGTACCCGTCCTTTTTTCCCCCTAAGGTAAGTCTTTCCGCTCCCGGGATTGGAATGACTCCTTACCCTCTCCCTTGAAACCCACTTCTTTTCGTCTTTCCCTCTCCTTCCCTCTTTCCTGATGAGGCAACAGTTTGTTGCGAAAGCTTGAATTTTGGTATGGTAAGTCACATCTTTGTATCAAATGACTGAAGCGATTTCACAGCTCTACAATAACTTTATTATTTGAGATATTTTCACAATGCTTTGCACACACATACAAAAACTCAAAAAGTTTTTTTAGGCATTCACAAATGTTCAATATGTGCCCCTTTAGTGATTCGGCAGACATCAAGCCGATAATCAAGTTCCTCCCACACTCGGCGCAGCATGTCCCCATCATGAGTTCGAAAGCATCGTTGATGCGAGCTCGCAGTTCTGGCACGTTTCTTGGCAGAGGAGGTTTAAACACTGAATCTTTCACATAACCCCACAGAAAGAAATCGCATGGGGTTAAGTCGGGAGAGCGTGGAGGCCATGACATGAATTGTTGATCATGATCTCCACCACGACCGATCCATCGGTTTTCCAATCTCCTGTTTAAGAAATACTTCTGCTTTAGCCTTTTCCGTAAGATTTTCCAAACCGTCGGCTGTGGTACGTTTAGCTCCCTGCTTG
Source organism: Schistocerca piceifrons (assembly GCF_021461385.2). Classification (NCBI taxonomy): domain Eukaryota; kingdom Metazoa; phylum Arthropoda; class Insecta; order Orthoptera; family Acrididae; genus Schistocerca; species Schistocerca piceifrons. The sequence continues at coordinate 19,895,362 of NC_060145.1, forward strand.
CTTTATTCGTCGACTTCCGCCGCTACGCGTGAAACTTGCCCGCACACGTTCAATCGTTTCTTCACTCACTGCAGGCCGACCCATTGATTTCCTCTTACAGAGGCATCCAGAAGCTTTAAACTGCGCATACCAGCGCCGAATGGAGTTAGCAGTTGGTGGATCTTTGTTGAACTTCGTCCTGAAGTGTCATTGCACTGTTATGACTGACTGATGTGAGTGCATTTCAAGTACGACATACGCTTTCTCGGCTCCTGTCGCCATTTTATCTCACTACGCTCTCGAGCGGCAAAAATCTGATGTGCGGCTTCAGCCGAACAAAACTTTATGAGTTTTTCTACGTATCTGTAGTGTGTCGTGACCATATGTCAAGGAATGGAGCTACAGTGAATTTATGAAATCGCTTCAATCATTTGTAATAGCTCTCTCTCTCTCTCTCTCTCTCTCTCTCTCTCTATATATATATATATATATATATATATATATATATATATATATATATAATGGAAGGAAACATTCCACGTGGGAAAAATTATATATAAATACAAAGATGAGGTGACTTACCGAACAAAAACGCTGGCAGGTCGATAGACACACAAACATACACACAAAATTCAAGCTTTCGCAACAAATTGTTGCCTCATCAGGAAAGAGGGAAGGAGAGGGGAAGACGAAAGGAAGTGGGTTTTAAAGGAGAGGGTAAGGAGTCATTCCAATCCCGGGAGCGGAAAGACTTACCTTAGGGGGAAAAAAGGACAGGTATACACTCGCACACACGCACATATCCATCCACACATACAGACACAAGCAGACATATTGTCTTTAAATATGTCTGCCTGCGTCTGCACGTGCGGATGGACATGCGCGTGTGTGCGAGTGCACACCTGTCCCTTCCTCCCCCCAAGGTAAGTCCCTCCGCTCCCGGGACTGGAACGACTCCCCACCCTCTCCTTCAAAACCCACCTCCCCTCGTCCTCCCCTCTCCCCCCCTCCCCCCCCGACGAGGCAACAATTTGTCGCGAAAGCTTGAACCCCGTGTGCATGTTTGTGCTTGCTTGTGTGTCCATCGACCTGCCAGCGTTCCTGTTCGGCAAGTCACCCCATCTTTGTATTTATATATAATTTTTCCCACGTGGAATGTTTCCTTCCATTATATATATATATATATATATATATATATATATATATATATATATATATATATATATATATATATATATATATATATATAAAAAAAATACAAAGATGAGGTGACCCACCGAACAAAAACGCTGGCAGGTCGATAGACACACAAACACACACACAAAATTCAAGCCTTCGCAACAAATTGCTGCCCCACCAGGAAAGAGGGAAGGAGAGGGGAAGACGAAAGGAAGTGGGCTCCAAAGGAGAGGGCAAGGAGTCACTCCAATCCCGGGAGCGGAAAGACCCACCCCAGGGGGAAAAAAGGACAGGTACACACTCGCACACACGCACATATCCATCCACACACACAGACACAAGCAGACATATTTAAAGACAAAGAGTTTGGGCAGAGATGTCAGTCGAGGCAGAAGTGTAGAGGCAAAGAAGTTGTTGAAAGACAGGTGAGGTATGAGTGGCGGCAACTTGAAATTAGCGGAGATTGAGGCCTGGCGGATGACGAGAAGAGAGGATATACTGAAGGGCAAGTTCCCATCTCCGGAGTTCGGATAGGTTGGTGTTGGTGGGAAGTATCCAGATAACCCGGACGGTGTAACACTGTGCCAAGATGTGCTGGCCGTGCACCAAGGCATGTTTAGCCACAGGGTGATCCTCATTACCAACAAACACTGTCTGCCTGTGTCCATTCATGCGAATGGACAGTTTGTTGCTGGTCATTCCCACATAGAATGCGTCACAGTGTAGACAGGTCAGTTGGTAAATCACGTGGGTGCTTTCACACGTGGCTCTGCCTTTGATCGTGTACACCTTCCGGGTTACAGGACTGGAGTAGGTAGTGGTGGGAGGGTGCATGGGACAGGTTTTGCATCGGGGGCGGTTACAAGGATAGGAGCCAGAGGGTAGGGAAGGTGGTTTGGGGATTTCATAGGGATGAACTAACAGGTTACGAAGGTTAGGTGGACGGCGGAAAGACACTCTTGGCGGAGTGGGGAGGATTTCATGAAGGATGGATCTCATTTCAGGGCAGGATTTGAGGAAGTCGTATCCCTGCTGGAGAGCCACATTCAGAGTCTGGTCCAGTCCCGGAAAGTATCCTGTCACAAGTGGGGCACTTTTGTGGTTCTTCTGTGGGGGATTCTGGGTTTGAGGGGACGAGGAAGTGGCTCTGGTTATTTGCTTCTGTACCAGGTCGGGAGGGTAGTTGCGGGATGCGAAAGCTGTTTTCAGGTTGTTGGTGTAATGATTCAGGGATTCCGGACTGGAGCAGATTCGTTTGCCACGAAGACCTAGGCTGTAGGGAAGGGACCGTTTGATGTGGAATGGGTGGCAGCTGTCATAATGGAGGTACTGTTGCTTGTTGGTGGGTTTGATGTGGACAGACGTGTGAAGTTGGCCATTGGACAGGTGGAGGTCAACGTCAAGGAAAGTGGCATGGGATTTGGAGTAGGACCAGGTGAAACTGATGGAACCAAAGGAGTTGAGGTTGGAGAGGAAATTCTGGAGTTCTTCTTCACTGTGAGTCCAGATCATGAAGATGTCATCAATAAATCTGTACCAAACTTTGGGTTGGCAGACTTGGGTAACCAAGAAGGCTTCCTCTAAGCGACCCATGAATAGGTTGGCGTACGAGGGGGCCATCCTGGTACCCATGGCTGTTCCCTTTAATTGTTGGTATGTCTGGCCTTCAAAAGTGAAGAAGTTGTGGGTCAGGATGAAGCTGGCTAACGTGATGAGGAAAGAGGTTTTAGGTAGGGTGGCAGGTGATCGGCGTGAAAGGAAATGCTCCATCGCAGCGAGGCCCTGGACGTGCGGAATATTTGTGTATAAGGACGTGGCATCAATGGTTACAAGGATGGTTTCCGGGGGTAACAGATTGGGTAAGGATTCCAGGCGTTCAAGGAAGTGGTTGGTGTCCTTGATGAAGGATGGGAGACTGCATGTAATGGGTTGAAGGTGTTGATCTACGTAGGCAGAGATACGTTCTGTGGGGGCTTGGTAACCAGCTACAATGGGGCGGCCGGGATGATTGGGTTTGTGGATTTTAGGAAGAAGGTAGAAGGTAGGGGTGCGGGGTGTCGGTGGGGTCAGGAGGTTGATGGAGTCAGGTGAAAGGTTTTGCAGGGGGCCTAAGGTTCTGAGGATTCCTTGAAGCTCCGCCTGGACATCGGGAATGGGGTTACCTTGGCAAACTTTGTATGTGGTGTTGTCTGAAAGCTGACGCAGTCCCTCAGCCACATACTCCCGACGATCAAGTACCACGGTCGTGGAACCCTTGTCTGCCGGAAGAATGATGATGGATCGGTCAGCCTTCAGATCACGGATAGCCTGGGCTTCAGCAGTGGTGATGTTGGGTGTAGGATTAAGGTTTTTTAAGAAGGATTGAGATGCAAGGCTGGAAGTCAGATATTCCTGGAAGGTTTGGAGAGGGTGATTTTGAGGAAGAGGAGGTGGGTCCCGCTGTGACGGAGGACGGAACTGTTCCAGGCAGGGTTCAATTTGGATGGTGTCTTGAGGAGTCGGATCATTAGGAGTAGGATTAGGATCATTTTTCTTCGTGGCAAAGTGATACTTCCAGCAGAGAGTACGAGTGTAGAACAGTAAATCTTTGACGAGGGCTGTTTGGTTGAATCTGGGAGTGGGGCTGAAGGTGAGGCCTTTGGATAGGACAGAGGTTTCGGATTGGGAGAGAGGTTTGGAGGAAAGGTTAACTACTGAATTAGGGTGTTGTGGTTCCAGATTGTGTTGATCGGAATTTTGAGGTTTTGGAGGGAGTGGAGCTGGAAGTGGGAGATTGAGTAGATGGGAGAGACTGGGTTTGTGTGCAATGAGAGGAGGTTGAGGTTTGCTGGAAAGGTTGTGAAGGGTGAGTGAGTTGCCTTTCCGGAGGTGGGAAACCAGGAGATTGGATAGTTTTTTGAGGTGGAGGGTGGCATGCTGTTCTAACAGGGTGAGTGAGTTGCCTTTCCGGAGGTGGGAAACCAGGAGATTGGATAGTTTTTTGAGGTGGAGGGTGGCATGCTGTTCTAACAGAACTATTCATGGGTCGCTTAGAGGAAGCCTTCTTGGTTACCCAAGTCTGCCAACCCAAAGTTTGGTACAGATTTATTGATGACATCTTCATGATCAGGACTCACAGTGAAGAAGAACTCCAGAATTTCCTCTCCAACCTCAACTCCTTTGGTTCCATCAGTTTCACCTGGTCCTACTCCAAATCCCATGCCACTTTCCTTGACGTTGACCTCCACCTGTCCAATGGCCAACTTCACACGTCTGTCCACATCAAACCCACCAACAAGCAACAGTACCTCCATTATGACAGCTGCCACCCATTCCACATCAAACGGTCCCTTCCCTACAGCCTAGGTCTTCGTGGCAAACGAATCTGCTCCAGTCCGGAATCCCTGAATCATTACACCAACAACCTGAAAACAGCTTTCGCATCCCGCAACTACCCTCCCGACCTGGTACAGAAGCAAATAACCAGAGCCACTTCCTCGTCCCCTCAAACCCAGAATCCCCCACAGAAGAACCACAAAAGTGCCCCACTTGTGACAGGATACTTTCCGGGACTGGACCAGACTCTGAATGTGGCTCTCCAGCAGGGATACGACTTCCTCAAATCCTGCCCTGAAATGAGATCCATCCTTCATGAAATCCTCCCCACTCCGCCAAGAGTGTCTTTCCGCCGTCCACCTAACCTTCGTAACCTGTTAGTTCATCCCTATGAAATCCCCAAACCACCTTCCCTACCCTCTGGCTCCTATCCTTGTAACCGCCCCCGATGCAAAACCTGTCCCATGCACCCTCCCACCACTACCTACTCCAGTCCTGTAACCCGGAAGGTGTACACGATCAAAGGCAGAGCCACGTGTGAAAGCACCCACGTGATTTACCAACTGACCTGTCTACACTGTGACGCATTCTATGTGGGAATGACCAGCAACAAACTGTCCATTCGCATGAATGGACACAGGCAGACAGTGTTTGTTGGTAATGAGGATCACCCTGTGGCTAAACATGCCTTGGTGCACGGCCAGCACATCTTGGCACAGTGTTACACCGTCCGGGTTATCTGGATACTTCCCACCAACACCAACCTATCCGAACTCCGGAGATGGGAACTTGCCCTTCAGTATATCCTCTCTTCTCGTCATCCGCCAGGCCTCAATCTCCGCTAATTTCAAGTTGCCGCCACTCATACCTCACCTGTCTTTCAACAACTTCTTTGCCTCTACACTTCTGCCTCGACTGACATCTCTGCCCAAACTCTTTGTCTTTAAATATGTCTGCTTGTGTCTGTGTGTGTGGATGGATATGTGCGTGTGTGCGAGTGTGTACCTGTCCTTTTTTCCCCCTGGGGTGGGTCTTTCCGCTCCCGGGATTGGAGTGACTCCATCGTCATTCTTCCGGCGGACAAGGGTTCCACAACTGTGGTACTTGATCGTCGGGAGTATGTGGCTGAGGGACTGCGTCAGCTTTCAGACAACACTACTTACAAAGTTTGCCAAGGCAATCCCATTCCTGATGTCCAGGCGGAGCTTCAAGGAATCCTCAGAACCTTAGGCCCCCTACAAAACCTTTCACCCGACTCCATCAACCTCCTGACCCCACCAACACCCCGCACCCCTACCTTCTACCTTCTTCCCAAAATTCACAAACCCAATCATCCCGGCCGTCCCATTGTAGCTGGTTACCAAGCCCCCACCGAACGCATCTCTGCCTACGTAGATCAACACCTTCAACCCATTACATGCAGTCTCCCATCCTTCATCAAAGACACCAACCACTTTCTCAAACGCCTGGAATCCCTACCCAGTCTGTTACCCCCGGAAACCATCCTTGTAACCATTGATGCCACTTCCTTATACACAAATATTCCGCATGTCCAGGGCCTCGCTGCAATGGAGCACTTCCTTTCACGCCGATCACCTGCCGCCCTACCTAAAACCTCTTTCCTCATTACCTTAGCCAGCTTCATCCTGACCCACAACTTCTTCACTTTTGAAGGCCAGACATACGAACAATTAAAGGGAACAGCCATGGGTACCAGGATGGCCCCCTCGTATGCCAACCTATTCATGGGTCGCTTAGAGGAAGCCTTCCTGGTTACCCAGGCCTGCCAACCCGAATTTTGGTACAGATTTATTGATGACATTTTCGTGATCTGGACTCACAGTGAAGAAGAACTCCAGAATTTCCTCTCCAACCTCAACTCCTTTGGTTCCATCAGATTCACCTGGTCCTACTCCAAATCCCATGCCACTTTCCTTGACGTTGACCTCCACCTGTCCAATGGCCAGCTTCACACGTCCGTCCACATTAAACCCACCAACAAGCAACAGTACCTCCATTATGACAGCTGCCACCCATTCCACATCAAACGGTCCCTTCCCTACAGCCTAGGTCTTCGTGGCAAACGAATCTGCTCCAGTCCGGAATCCTTGAACCATTACACCAACAACCTAAAAACAGCTTTTGCATCCCGTAACTACCCTCCCGACCTGGTACAGAAGCAAATAACCAGAGCCACATCCTCATCTCCTAAAACCCGGAACCTTCCACAGAAGAACCCCAAAAGTGCCCCACTTGTGACAGGATACTTTCCGGGACTGGATCAGATTCTGAATGTGGCTCTCCAGCAGGGACACGACTTCCTCAAATCCTGCCCTGAAATGAGATCCATCCTTCATGAAATCCTCCCCACTCCACCAAGAGTGTCTTTCCGCCGTCCACCTAACCTTCGCAACCCCATGAAATCCCCAAACCACCTTCCCTACCCTCTGGCTCCTACCCCTGTAACCGCCCCCGGTGTAAAACCTGTCCCATGCACCCTCCCACCACCACCTATTCCAGTCCTGTAACCCGGAAGGTGTACACGATCAAAGGCAGAGCCACGTGTGAAAGCACCCACGTGATTTACCAACTGACCTGCCTACACTGTGAAGCGTTCTATGTGGGAATGACCAGCAACAAACTGTCCATTCGCATGAATGGACACAGGCAGACAGTGTTTGTTGGTAATGAGGATCACCCTGTGGCTAAACATGCCTTGGTGCACGGCCAGCACATCTTGGCACAGTGTTACACCGTCCGGGTTATCTGGATACTTCCCACTAACACCAACCTGTCAGAACTCCGGAGATGGGAACTTGCCCTTCAGCATATCCTTTCTTCTCGCTATCCGCCAGGCCTCAATCTCCGCTAATTTCTAATTTCATTTTGCCGCCGCTCATACCTCACCTGTCTTTCAACTTCATCTTTGCCTCTGTACATCCGCCCCGACTGACATCTCTGCCCAAACTCTTTGCCTTTACAAATGTCTGCTTGTGTCTGTGTATGTGTGGATGGATATGTGTGTGTGTGTGCGAGTGTATACCTGTCCTTTTTTCCCCCTAAGGTAAGTCTTTCCGCTCCCGGGATTGGAATGACTCCTTACCCTCTCCCTTAAAACCCATATCCTTTTGTCTTTCCTTCTCCTTCCCTCTTTCCTGACGAGGCAACCATTGGTTGCGAAAGCTAGAATTTTGTGTGTATGTTTGTGTTTGTTTGTGTGTCTATCGACCTGCCAGCGCTTTTGTTTGGTAAGTTTCATCATCTTTCTTTTTAGATATATATACTGGAACAACTGAACCACATCCTACGCCAGGTCTTGGATTACCTATCATCGTGCCCTGAAATGAAATGAGGGATACTCTACCCAGGATACTTCCCAACCCCCCCCTAAATTGGTGTTCTGTCGCCCACCCAACTGCACAACATCCTAGTCCATCCCTGCACCACTCCCAATCTCAACCCCCTGCCACAAGGATCATATTCCTGTGGAAGACAGGTGCAAAACCTGCCCACTTCACCCATTCAGTGTTTTCTGTTCCAGTCCTGTCACAGATTTATCCTACCCCATCAGAGGTCGGGCCACTTGTGAAAGTAGCCATGCCATTTACCAACTCTGCTGCAGTCATTGCACAGCTTTTTATATTGGTATGACCAGCAACCAGCTGTCTACCAGGATGAAAGGCCACCACCAAACTGTTTCTGAGAGCAAAGTAGACTACCCTTTGGCACAACATGCAGATGAACGTAACACCCTTGATTTCAGTGGCTGCTTCACTACTTGAGCCATCTGAATCCTTCCCTCCACCGCCTGCTTTTCTGAACTGTGCAGATGTGAGTTATGCTTTACAACACACACTCTGCTCTCATAATTATGCCAACTTTAACCCACGATAACATACTGTCTCCACACCCTCCACCCAATAGTTTCCACCCCCACTGTCCTATCACCTCCTCCCCATTCTTGTCTCCCACCCTGTTTGTCGGCAGCCCTCCGCCAATGCATCTGCCCCTCTTTGCCCGCTCCTCTCCTTTTTTATTCCTCTTTCCCTACCTCCCTGCCCCACAAGCACCTGATCTGCACCAGTTGTCAGTCTAGTCCTTGCACATTCCACCAGACAGTGTTCATCTCTCTCCCCATCTGTACACTACTATCCCTTCCCCACACCCTCCAGATTGCTGCTTGCATCCCTGTGTGTGTGTTTACTGCTGAAGGCTGTGGCCAAAAGCTATATGCGAGTGCCTTTTGACCATGCCTGAATGCAACTTGAAGTGTCTTCTTTATGGTAAGTAGCAATCTGTCTTTTTCTACATTGTTGATATTCCTACCTGGAGTTTCAATTCTTTGATACAATATCAGTGAGTCACTTTTGGAATCAGCCAACTCATACAAATACCTGGATGTAGCACTGAGGGATATGTCACATAAGTTCAGTTGTGGGTAAAGCACATGGTAGACTTAAGTTTATTGGTAGAATATGGGGGGGGTACCATCAGTCTGCAAAAGAGATTGCCTACAAATTACTCGTGTGACCAGTTCTAGAATATTGCTCGAGTGTATGTGACCCGTACCAGTTGGGACTAATATGAGATATTGAACGTATACAGGGGAGGAGAGCATGAATGGTCACAGATTTGTTTAATCCATGGGAGAGTGTCATAGAGATACTGAAGGAACTGAACTGGGAGTCTCTTGAAGGTAGTAAACTATCCCAAGAAAGCCTATTAATTAAGTTTCAAGAACAGGCTTTAAATGATTACTTTAGAAATATACAACCCCGTATGTATCGCTCACATAGGGATTGTGAGGTTAAGATTACAATAATTACTGCATGTACAGAGACATTCAAAGAATCAGTCTTCTCACACTCCATATGTGAATGGTATGGGAAGAAACTGTGGTAACTGTTAAAATAGGACATACCCTCTACCATGCACCTCACAGTGGTTTGCGGAGTACAGATGTAGGGGTAGAATGCAGGTGGCATGAGGTGGCTCGAAGCAACAAGAAGAATATCCTCGCATTATCTAAAGGGACAGCACACAGTGGCAGCTGGGAGCGAGAGCCTAGACCACAGTGGCCATTGTAGCGGGACTTTGAATTTCGCCGCGCTACACTCGTTCCCTCACACAAAAATTATACTGTCAGAGCGGTATGAGCGCTCGACGGCAGAGAAAATACTAAAATTGTAACTCTTTTTTGTTTTTCTATCCGTTTCTTTATTGTCTCTTGATAGCCGAAGCTTAAGGCAGACGTGATCTGATGGAGACGTTAAAAAAAACTTATTAGCTAGTCTTGGTTTGATTTTAATGTGTAGACATATTGTGGAAGTTGTTAAGAAATTCGGAGAATGGAAGTAGCAAAGTAAATTTAATTGCATACAGTATCGAGATGATTTTATTTGGTATAAATTAGTGATTCCTGGACGATTGCAAGATTTTGGAGCAGACTTTTCACGCAGAATTGAAGGAGATTTTTGAAGACCTGGACGCCGCACGAAAGAAGACGTGTTAACCTGGTAAAGAATGAACTCTAAGCTACGCCATTTCCCCCTGTCAGTTACATTTTGTTATTCTCTGTTCGTTTTCAGTAATTTTTGTAGTGGAAATTGGTTTAACTTTTGCTCAAAAACGCCACAAGGACCACCCCAACAATAGCTTTTCCGAAATAACGAAGTCCGATAGCTTTTCTGTAATACAAAGTCCGATTTGCTTTTCATTCTTTCCCTTTTTCATGGTCTCGCTTCTCCATTTATTTTTTATTAACCACTACACCATGTGCCGTATGCATAGCCAGAGCGAACAAAACATTCCTCTTCCTCTTCAGCACAGCAGGCAGCCAGTGCGTTGCACTGTCAGAATGTATGTATGCACCTGTCACGTACTCTAGAGTCTTTCTCTTATTATTTTACAGAAACTATCTATGATTTTTTTTGCCACTGATAGCCTCATATATCAGCACCACGATGAACTACCTATCATTTCGTTAATAGTCATAGTTATTGTGAGATTTTGAAGTTACGTACCTCATTGCAAGACATTTGAATAGTTTGCAATTAAAAATTGGAGTCACTTTGAGTTTACATTTGCTGGTTGTAAAACACAGGTAACATATTGGATTTTTCCTTGAACTTAGGAGGTGTTAGATACCTGTCTCCAAACTCAAGAAAATGGATCTGTGCAAACAATACCCATGTGCTCAAACAACTTGGCTGTAGTGAGTTATCCATATGTCATATTTTACAAATGGTTTGAGATACTGAAATGATATGTTGGCAGATGGTAGTACACAAATGTGGTTCGGTGGCTCAGTCCCAGACTACAAATCCAGAGGACTCGGGTTTGATTCCTAGTCAATCCTTGGATTTTTATGTCACTTATCACTTTTCTCACCTCTGGCAGTGTTTGTCGACGTGAAAAATACTGAGATATGCCACGGTTCGGAATCCACGTTAAACTGTAGCTCCCTGTGTAACTGCCTGGGCAAGTCAATTCAGAGGTGACAGGTAGGCAACGGCATACCACCTCCAACAGGGCATCGCCTAGTAGAGCTCTGTGGTGGTCAAAACAGTCTTTGGATTGATGACTGCTTTCCTTTAACACACAAAGAGAAAAGTATTTGGGCACGTGATTGATATACGAAATCTTCATATGTATCATGATATAAGTAAGTATAGACATTTTCAGTGGACTAATGTTTTTTTATAATATTGAAGAAGTTACTATCGATAGCTGGTGAAGGGAGAAATTGTGTTGGTGTGCTTGTGATTTAGGTTTACGTCACAATTGTGAGCATGTTAATTAAGTTATGAAAACTCTACTATGTTAGGCAGAAGAAGCAAAATTTAACATGGTAGCAACACAAATGCAAGTGTTATTCTGAACTCACCACTCGTAACACCTCTCTGAAGGAAAAAAAGAAGGTTAACAAGTTAGGTGAAACTAAGTTGCCACTTTTTTTTCCAGTGCAATCCTGTAACCTGTGTATTTCTACTAATGAGCAATTGAGACTGAAACTTGCCAGAGGATTTCGTTCTACGTCTCAATGTTCTGTGGATTATGGAAAAAAATATCTTCACGGAAAATAGTATACCAACTTTTTGTTCCTTTCCTTTTGCAGAATGAAGGACTAAACTTATTTGTTTAAAATATCTTATAATTCAGCAAATATATTGATAATCTAATCTGTTTTCTTCTTGCGTAGTTGTGATAGTCGTAGTGGACTCAAAGTTTTAAGTATATGAAATAGTTAAAAGTCAAATAATTGTCTCAATGAGAACACCGCAACACACACACACACACACACACACACACACACACACAATATCACTGAAATTATCTGCCATGATATAGATTCTGCCAGTTATTGTAGGGAACTGGAGTCCTATTAACTTCTCTTCAAATAGGGCTCTGCTACTCAACACAAGGTTTCCCCAGCTAAAGGACCACATTAACCTTCTGCAATTGAGTCTGTGTGTGTCACATTTTATGAGAGTCCACTGTGTTTGCACAGAGAGGGCAGTCAGTAATTTGCCTTCGAACTGATACTCTGTATATGTTGTTAGACACTAAGTATGAAGCATATACTAATTTTTTTGTTTGGCTCGGTATTCTTGTGTTGGGAAGCAACACACAGAGTTCTTTACTGGGCTCAAGCAGCTAACCTTTTTTATGTTTAGCATCTCTAGACTTTTTGCAGCTTGTGTTCTGCTATTTAAAACAATTATTTTACAGCTCATGCTGACTAATTATCGGATTATGACTGAACATTTTCTCAGTTAGTGCATGGCAGAATATGCTGCCAAGCACACTCAAACCTAAACAAGAACAAGGTCTTAACAACAAGACATTTGTCATTTTTCTTCCATATTCAATTTGTAAATTGTTAAAAAGTAAAGGAATAAATACAAATTTAAAAAATAATAATAGAAATAAGGTGCAATAATTTTAAATAATTTATGTTTTCAGAAGCTGTCCACTGAGAATCGACAGGCACTTCTCTGCTACATATCACACTTGCTTATACAACCCAGCCTTACTGAGCAAGTGGCAAAAAATTTCCCTCAAATTGTGTTGCAGTTGCTTCACATAGCTAAAGACTGGAACAAACTGCAGACACTTTTCAGAAATATTAGCCCATCTCTTCATATTATGATATACGAGAATGAAAGTGAAAGACATAAGAAAATCTGTGTGGCTCTTGGAAAGCTAATAATGTTTCACCCGGATGCACTAAGGTATTAGTGATTTGTTTTAATAATGTAATATGTAGCAATAATAGTGTTAACAGTAGATTAATAAACAAAACAAGTATTTGCAGCCGCTGATCTGCAACTAATTGATGCACGATGCAGAGACCCATGTTTCTGTACACAAAATTACGCTAGCTTTTGAACAATCATTCATTTTCTAATTGAATTACCCACACTGACACACGTAATGAAAAAGATGTTCATATATGCACATCTGTGGTAACGGTGACACAGGTGTGAGATTGTGCATCAAATTAGAAGAGATGTGGTGATTTGAACACTAGTGAATTTTTCTGTACATTTATGTATGTGTGTGCACCAACCATCAATCAGCAACCAGTTCCTTGTACTCCCACTTTTATTTATTCTTTTCATCACGGAATTTCCATTAACGTAGAGTATATATTTCAAATTGCACATATTAAATTTCTCTACTATTTATATAGTTCACAGAGACAGTGTTACACTTTTTGTTGCAGATTCAGCTTGGAGTATTTTGAAAAATATCCTGCACCATTTACATATCTTTTTTCACATTCGGAAGTTGCTTGGAACCGTGCTATATATGTGGACGAACAAGTCTCAGATTACGATATTATTGCATCGTGCTACAGCTTTCTGTCCACCTCCTGTGATCATTTTCGGCAGTGTTGGAATTGGGCTGCATTTACTGAGTTATTGAGAAGATACAAGCATAACAGAAAACTGATGTGGTAAAGTCAAGCACTTGTTTCTAGCAAATTTTATCTGTCCTTTTTGCACGAGTTAAAATTTTTGTATTAAGTAAGTAAGAAATCTGTATTAATTATTGATGTATGTGTTCTTAAGGTATTTCAAACACTTCTCTTTCTTGCAAAATTTATATTAGATATTAATTCATGTTGTTCTATTGTAAGTCAGTATTGCCATGACAAGTAGGTTCTTAGGTTCCTCTTGTTGGATATAAAATTGTAATTGAGGAGTTGAGAAAATCAACATTTCTTGCAGTTTTGATAAAATGTTAGATTAATCAGTTATGGAAACCATGGACCTTATTGAGATGGGTGACTTGCATTCCTAAGCGATACAAATAGCTGCGCTGCCGAAATGGAGGTCTGGCTGTGGAGAAGCCAGACAAAGATGTGGTTCCTAGCCAATAATTGCCTTGCTATGTGATAATGTGAATGGCTGCAACTACAGGTATTATCTTTTTCGAGGACATGATGATCTGATGTGTGGGTTAATGATGATGGCATCATTGTGGCTAAAGTATTCTATAGGTCAAACATTGCCCTAACCACACCTCAGTGGCTACTCAGATGGAGGAGGGGGGGAGGGGACTAGTGTTCAGTGGGTTGGAGAGTGGAATGTTAAATCCTTAACTAGCGTACATGTCAGGAGCTCAGGTGGGTATCCAGGGTGTTTTTCCTACACGTAAAATGAGAAATGCCAGGATTCAGAGAAAAATGGTTTCGTTCCCAAGAAGTACCACTAAGGGGTACAATATTCATGAAAACTGGCAACAGCCACAGAGTGAACCGCACATGGTATGGAAAGAACATTTTGCCCTCAATAGGAAGGACTAGTGGACATGTCCAGAGGTTAAGAAAGCCGGCAGGCACGAGAGTGACCCACAGTCATGGCCGCTACCTCACTGACGCTCTCGCGCACCTCAAGTGGTGGCACCCAGTTGTCCCATCGGTGGGTTTGTGGCAGAAAGTTGGCGTCTATCTCTCAGCAGTACCGTGGTGACGCCCATAGCTCAGTGTAATAACGTGGGAGCCAGCCACAAGTACTGTGGAATTGTTTACATAACTGCTTGTGCCACTGCGTGAGGCTAAGTTAAAATGATGGAAGCAGAATATGATAAAAATTTTTACCATTGTAACCCATTACCATGTACATCAGGTAGGAAGGTTAGAGAATTTAAAAAGAGAGGTGAATATACTGGAGGTAGATATAGCGGGCAGTAGCAAATTGTGGTGGAAGGAACAACATGATCTCTGGTCCAGAGAGTGCATGTTATAAATACAAAATCAAATAAGGATTATGCAGGAGTAGGCGTAATAGTGAATAAGAAAATAGGAGTGTGAGTAAACTACTGTCAACAGCATAATGAATACATTATTGTAGCCAAGGTAGTCACAAAGGTAACGCCCTACTACATTAGTGAAAGTTTATATGCCCACAAGCTCCATGGGTGATCAAGAGGTTGAATCAGTTTATGATGAGGTAAAAGAAATTACTCAGATAATTAATGGAGAGAAAAATTTGTAATGGGGGACTGGCATTCGATAATAGGGAAGGTAAGGGAAATAGTTGTAGAATATGGAGTGTGTGGAGTGAAATGAATGAAAGAGGAACCCTCCTGGTAGGATTTAGCAGAGAGCACAATTTAATCATTGCTAACACTTTGTTTAAGAATCATGAGAGAACATAATAAAATGCAACACCTGCAGCCGTCCTTTCTCTAGTACCTTCCGCCACGGAAGTCGAACACACGGCAGAACAAACGGACGTGGTCAGCCCATAGAGGGCTCCGCCTCCGCGGCAGCTATTCCGCACAGCGAGGGTGCCACCGCTAAGCCGCGTGCAGACAGCGGCCAATAGCCGCTCCCTCCGGTTTCGTATATAGGGACCCGCTCTGCCCTAGTCCAGCCAGTCTGGTACTCGCTCTGGATTTCGTTTCTGTCTCGGCGGTACTGCATTCTGGTTGTTGCTCGTTGTTGACATTTGCCTGGCTCTGGTTCCGAGTGGATTTACGTTTGGTGGTGTTGTGGTTTCCACAAGCCTCCGTTGTTTATCTCTTCCTCGTTGTGTCGCTCATAGTCGGTCGTGGTCTGTTGTTGTCAGTTGTCGTTGGTCTGTCGTCTGACTCGTCCTGTGTTTACACGGTGGTGCGTGCTCCACCGCCGGCGGCTCCGATCTGCAGCCCAAGGCGTTCCCGCTGTTGGTTGTGGTTACTACACTTTCGATGTTAATTGTTATGTAGCACCCAGTTTTGGTGACTCAGTACACCATGTGGTTGCAGACATGCCTTTGCTGTTAGAGTATTGTACGGAAGCTGGTTCATAGATGTTGGCCACTGATGGGATCATGTATGCAGCTTTTCACCCTCTCAATGCCAGTTAAGGTCTGAGATGGTATACTAAATCACTGAAACTAGTTGCCGTATAATACATACTATGGAAAGGACGGCTGCAGGTGTTCCATTTTGTTACGTAAGTGAATGGCCAAAGTGCCACAAACCTGCAGTGAGGAGGACAAACGTACAAAAACGTGAATGAAGATTGTGTACATGGAAGAGGCTGGAGACATTGGAATGTTTCAGATTGAGTACATAATGGTAAAGCAGAAAGTTCAGAATCAGATTTTAAACTGTAAGACATTTGTTGGGGCAAACATGGACTCTTGACTGTAATTTATTGGTTACTGACTGCAGAATAAAACTGATGAAATTTCAGAAAGGTAGGAAATTAAATTGGGACCTGGATAAGTTTAAAGAACCAGAGATTGTGGAAACTTTCAAACAGATGGCATAGTGAAGGCAGCAGATTATCAAATAGACACAAAGGTAAGGCCTAGTAAAGTCCCTGGATATCACAGGAGATAATGGATTTAATTTGCAAAAGGAGAAAAAAATGAACTATGTGAAAAGAAATACAGACACGTAAAAAATGAGATTGGATTCATGATTAGAGGAAAGATTGGTGCCACCTGTAAGACAATTAGAGACCTTTGGAGAAAAGAGGAGCAGCTGTATCAAAATTAGGAGCTCAACGGGCAAAAAAGGGCAAGGTGGAATATGTAGAATGGCATACAAAGCAAATAGATTTGAAGGCAATATTACAGATTTAGAAGAGGAATTAGATGTTGATGCGATGGGAAGTGTAGTATTGTGAGAGGAATTTGATCAAGCACTGAAAGACCAAAGTCAAAAAACAGGGTGCCTGCTCCTTTGTTTTCATTTTACCGTTCACACAGATCATTCTCCAGATCATTGTCAGTGAATTACTGTGTTAGTAAGGCATAAAGTGATGAGAGAACAGTGCAAAAATGAATATGTATAATATCGTATTGACCTGCATTTAACTGATGATCAAGTAATGAGGAGTAATCTGAATGATCGCTACTTGTACCGAGGCAAAACTTGTAATTTTCAGAGGATGAACAAGTTAAAACTTGCTAAGTGGGTATCTACACACAATCAACATGCCCCTTGATAAACATCTTCTTTTTTAGTATTTCTTGTGAATAGCTAATCACTTTCGTCTCTGGGTGATCCAACTATTGACGCACCTTTAGAAAAACTGTTAATAATGTATGTGCCTGTATGACATTCCAGTTGTTCTAATACTTGGTAGAGTATCCATTAACTGGGTATAGCCTCCAAGTTAATCAACAATGTAAGATAAATCAATATATTTTTTGTGTGTTGACAAACTGCCTCAATTAATTTTCTAATGTTTTTTTTTTTCCCCCATTCCAGGGTCGGTCTTAATTGTTTAGCAACTGTGACCGGTATGTCAGACTCGGAGCGGCGGTACTTGTTGCACGGACAAAATGCTACTGAAAATTATCTTATCGAGTTTGACGAATACACGGAAAAACTCAGTAATATCAAAGTCGTGTCATCAGACATTCTCGAAGCACCTTCATCCGACTCGTGTTCTATGCTGGGATCTGTTATTACAGTTGCTGGCTTTCAGTTTCCAGTAGTTGATCCAACTAAGCAGGTACCTGGATATATTCATCCTGATAGCATGTTTCTCATATGTGTTAATTAGTTTGTAAGTTTAGTGTAGAATATGGTATGTATACATTACTGAGTGATAGACTATGTCAGCAGCTTTTCAAAATTGGAAAGATTTTCAATGCAGAAAAGCAGTTACAGTGGAAACTCTCTTAACAAGCACTTCCCATAATGCACAGTTCGCATAACGAGCAAAACAGATTGCAAAAAAAATGACTCGCTCAACGAGTGGTGTTTCCCACGAGTGAAAGCAATTTAGTGAGTGTCCGCCTGCACCGACAGCAGTTGCACGGGATCCGGTGTAGCCGTCGGTACATGTCTGCCGAGCCACCCCTCCAGTTGCTCTGTATCTGGAGCGCCCCCTGCCACTGCAGTGCGGGGCGGCTGGCGGTAGCCATTCGGCCCACTTGCTCTTGGACCCACTATGCTACAATAACTTCATTCGTGCTTCACCCTTGACATTGAAACAGTTGGACTCTGTATCTTGCTGCATTTTTTTGTAATGACTCTTCATTTGCTTGGTGGCATAAGAGTTAAGTAAATAGTCCATTTTTTGTGTTAACTGGTTCTCTAATGATTTCTGCTCCTGTCCAGCATTCCTACAAGGACAATTGGCACTCCACTCTGTAGCCCACCTCTCCTTACCATTGTGTACAAAGTACACTACAATGTATGTTTAATTTCGAATGTCTTGTCGCCCTTTACACACTCTGGCCAGTTGAGACCCTTGCTCCTCCATTACCTTCACTACAAAACACAAGCCTGTGCACATTTCTGTGGAAGACTGAAACCACACGTGAACAAACAGTACCACGTGAGAACACTGAAAATGCAGCTGGCACTGACCTCTGCCATTGCTTCAGTGTGTATATGGAAACAAAGCTGTGAAGTGGACAAATCACAGCACTTCACGCCTGACGGCATCGTGTAGCCGGCATGACCTTGAGGCACCTATGTACCTATTTTGGTGACGGCCACTTTAGTCTCGTATCGAGCCAAAAGTATGTGGTGATTAGTGCCCAAAAAAAGACATCTTTCTTAAGTTATGGACTCTACTCATTCTCTTTGGTTCTCCTCTGTCCCCTGCAGGGTAACCATTACTTCAATGGTGCAAGCAACTGGCAGTGAACAGCAGTGAATCGCCTGAAATTTTCCATTTTCTCCAGTTGAATGTGGCTTTGTGTGCAGCATGTTTACTAGTTATAAATGCCCCACCATTTGGATGCACGGGTAGAATAAGATTTATCATTGAAAACTTTACACTTCTCGAGTTAACTGTAAAGTCTGTGTTTGATGGTTTGCAGAGAGATGAGCCCCTCCAGCGTGGCGTACAAACTACGGAGCAAAACCTGCGTAGCCTCGCCTTGGCACTGGTCTCAGGTCGTGCTATCTGCCTCCAGGGACCAGTTGGTTCTGGCAAGACAGCTTTAGTTGAACACTTCGCTAATCTTACAGGTAACTACAGGCCTGTTTTATTATTTCCATTTTGGTAAGTCATGGAACCAAGTGTCGTATATGCGTGCAGGTATTTGTTTATATATCTAAAACAAATATGATGTAACTTACCAAACAAAGGCATTGGTATGTTGATAGACACACAAACATACACACATAATTCAAGCTTTTTGTATTTGTTTAAAAATACAGGTATTTGTTTAAAAATACAGGTATTTGTTTAAAAATACAGGTTAATGTGGACCCGAGACTGCCCAGATAACTGAAAAACATGTGTAATTTACAAACACTGATGTGCCTCTCAGAAATTGGATGTTTACAAAACATGCTGCATGTCACATCTGAAAACCTGCCACATTACTTAAGTGTTACCCACGTGAAACAATGAGTTGAATGTTGATGACATTTAGCTCCTATAGAAAGCACTAAGCAAATATATAGACAAACTATAGGCTGCAGACATTTTACAAGGATAGAGTCTTCACATTTCTATGGCTACAGTTACATTTATACGCTGAAAACCACTGATGTGTGTACATCCCATTTGTATCAGTTATTTGGGCTTTTCTTCCATTCCTTCACATACAAATCAAAGGAAGAATGAGTGCTTAAATACCTCTTTGCATGCTCTGATTAATCTTGTTTTGTCCTGGTGATCCCTGTTTGGAGTGATATCTGGGGGGGTTGTAGTTTATTCCTCGGTTCATCACTTAAAGTTGGTTCTCAAAACTTTCAAAATAGGATTTCACAGGACAGTTCATGTTTGTCATCATGCGTCTGCCAGTTCAGTCCTTCCAGCATCTTCGTGACACCGTCCCTTGGGTCGAACAAACCCGAGACTATTTGTGCTCCCTTGTTTGTATACGTTAAGTACCCCCGGTTAGTCCTATTTGGTATGTTTAGTATCTGAAGAACGTGTAACAATGCTGTGCACTCACACTGCTGGCACAATTGTAAACTGTATGAGCCGAATGTGGCTTGACAACACCGTGGGAGCTGAACCGACTTGCGAGTCAATTTGCAGAGCAGCAGAGAGTTCGAACGCTGTGAAGAGATCGATCACAGAGGAAAACGCAACACGTGACCAGTACGAGTGACTGACACATGAAGACATGAAAACAGAGCACAGCAGCAGGTGAAGGATCAGTCTGTGGTCACTCAAATCAGAGTTAGATATACCACGCCAGGACTGTTGCCTGCCCTCCGTGTCATTGTCATGAACTGTTCCACTGCAATAACTGACCCAGCTCCGCTGCATCCAGCTCGATGTCTGCTGGCAGTAACACTTAAGTGTGCGTCCCATGCTCTTGAGCAGTATTCTAGCATTGCTTGCACGAGTGCATTTTGTGCGGGCTCCTGTGTGGACTGATTACATTGACCTGGTATCCTTCCAAAGAACAAAAGTCTGCCAGATACTTTACCTATGACTGAGCCTATGTGATCGTTCCATATCCTATCCCAATAAAGCAAATTGCGAATCTTTGCACCACTTTGAAATCTTATCAAGATCTGAATATTTATGCAGCTTTTTTCAGACAGTACTTCATCATAGATAACTGCATCATCTGCAAAACATCTGAGGTTACTATTAATATTGTCTGCAATATCATTAATACACAACACGAACAGCAGGGGTCCCATCACACTACCCTGGGACACACCTGAAGCCATTTCTGCATCTGACGATGACTCTCATCCGAGATACCTTGCTCCGTCCTCCCCACCAAACAGTTTCAATCCAGTCTCAATTTTACTTGATATCATTTATGTGTATACTTTTGATAATATGTGTAGATGTGGTACCGAGTAATTTTTTTTAAAATGTTTTTTTTTTGGAAAATTGAGGAATACAGCATCTACCTGACTGCCCTCATCCACGTCTTTCAGTATGTTATGTGAGAAAAGAGCAAATTGCACATGATCGGTGCTTTTGATTTCTTATTGGTTGCATGGAGTAAGTCATTCTGTTTGAGGTAACTCGTGAATTTCTACAACAGTCAAACAATGAAAGGTAAAGGATGGAATGTAACAATATTATGGAAAGGAAAGTTCCTACTCACCAATAGCGGAAATGCTGAGTCACAGATAGACACAACAAAAACAGTGTCTACAATATAAGCTTTCAGCCAACAAGGCCTGTGTCGAAAATAGACACGACACACACACACACACACACACACACACACACACACACACACACACACACAAAACTGCAGCCTCTGGAAGCTGAAACCACACTCACACTCTCACTCTGACTCCCCATAGAGATTCCTTTGGGCCATTGACCTTAGATTTCAGCTATTTCTCAGTGCTACTGACACTGACGTGTATATCACCCATCTTTTCACTGGTACAAGAATTGAATTGGAACAGTTCTCCTTGGTTTTCCCATAGCAAGATACAAGCTTTTGTGAATTGAGTAAGATATTTGGAGACATTAATGTACACCCAATGTGTGTAAAGGACTTAAAGTGCAGAATTTTTGTAGGGAAAAAAGTGTAAAATGACCTAGGAAACATATATGCTACATTTTTATGTGGTTTAAAAACATAAAGGAGTGAATCAGAATTCCCCTTGCCTTTGTGACAAAAATGGTAGAGTGAGTAATGTTTTATCTTCTGTTTTTAAGTGCTACCTTCTAAAGCAGTTGGATGTGAAGTTTGAATGCAATGAAGGAACCTTGTGAAATTTTGAATTACATGCTCCATATATTTAAACTGTTGAAAATATGTAGACATCCATTGAGAAAGACATATATCGAAGCTGATTACTAACTGTTGTGAGATCCTATGGTCGCAGCTCTGCTGCAGTCACTGCAAAGCTTTTCATGTTGTTATGACTAGCACCCAGCTGTCCACCAGAATGAACAGCCAATGCCAAACTGTGGCCCAGATCGAAGAAAACCACCCCGTGGTGCAACATGCAACTGCCTGATTATTGGGGCATTGACGTTCGTCACCACCTAAACGATTAACTTCCGTATCGCTGGATTGGGCGTAGTAGTGAAGATGATGTGACTCTGTTCCTGTGGCCACGAGGTCACCTGACCTATCGCTTTTTGACTTTCATCTTCAGGGTACATTAAGGAACATGTTAACGTACTCCCACTGCCAAGAATATTGGAACACCTCATAAAATGCTTCAGTGCTGCTGTGAGACCATTGACAGGCTGTTGCTATATAAGGTATCCCTACCACTTAGATGTGTGACCAGAGGGGAACTTGTAGAACATTTGTAGAGTGCAAAATGTAAACTTGATGAGTTTACAGTTCTATTCATGCATCAGTAATTCTTTGGAAAATACAGAGCTATGAAAATTAATCATTTATACAGGGTGTTTCTGTAAGAGTGTTCAAAAATGTAACAGAATGCTCCACTGAACAAGTTGAGGTAGGGAACCTGTGGTTGGAGAAGCCAGCTTAAGGAGATATTGAAGTAAACTTGCCTAACACTTTGTCTAGGATTACTGTTGTACAGCTTATTTACAACTAACATGTGTACAAGTTTACACATACTGTGCTCTTTATTTACATGCACATTCTTTGTTTTCTGCTAGGAAACAAGGTGGACGAGCTTGATTACCTGGAAGTAATGATGCAGGTTTTGTTTACATTACTTGTCCATAGTGTAGATCTGTTGTATCATATTTACATTGTCCCATGAGAGAACGTTCTATGAATCAGTGACAGACCCATTCATTACTCAGTGCTATTCAGAGATGTACAGTACAATACAATGGAGTGCACTGGTACAATATTTCCTGGACACTGGATTGGAATAGGAGGGTTGCTGGACTGGAATAGGCGGTCCTCTTCCATGGCCTGCGAGGTCACCTAAGTTGAATCCCCTTGATTATTTCCTATGGAGACATCTAAAATCACTTGTGTACGAGACCCCAGTGGCTACGAAGTTGGAGTTAGTCTTCAGAATTGTAGCTGCCTGTGATGTGATTTGAAATACACCAGTGTTATTTGTCAGGGTGCATCAAAATCTTGTTCGTGTATGTCCTGCTAGCATTGAGATTAATGGCTGTCAGTTTCAACTCATTTTGTAAGGTACAAACAAGTGATATATTCATTGTGTCGGTGGTGGTATTTGCAGTTAACTAATGTAAATAAAAAAGTACACATTAATGTGATTTTATTCCAATTATCTCCTTAACCTGGTTTCTCTGACTCCAGGTTCCCTACCTCAAATTTTTCAGTGGAGGATCCTCTATGCCCTGTTAAATTTTTGCACGCTGTTACGGATACGCCCTACAGAATTGTATATTGACCTTCTCACAGAATTGCAAGCAGGTGCAGTCTCTTTACATTCCCAGAATGTAGCAGTTGCTCATTTTTCCCTCCATGTCGATTACGTGGCCAACAAGACTCTAAAGGCTCATTGATCATCTTATGTACTTACTCCCACCTGAATGATTGTTAATACACAAAATATGCTATGGACTCTAGTTGATAAGATCCATAAAAGCAGTAAAGTGAATTGTTAGTAGTGCCAGGATAGCTCAGACAGTTTTGAAAAGCTTTATCCCAAAAAGTAAATGTTGTAATAAAATTTTCATTTCCCAGGAAGTTTCACAACCTATGCCTCCTCAGTAATGGGCAAATCACTTCAGGGTCATTCTCGATGTATCAATATAGTTTTCATTACAGATTCAATTACTGTTTTCAGACAGACTGCTAGCTTGTTGCTGTTGTCGATGGTGTTGTTACTTTGAGTCCGAAGATTTGTTTGATGCAGTTCTCCATGCTACTATATCCTGTACAAGCCTCTTCATCTCTGAATGACTACTGCAACCCACATCATTCTGAATCTGCTTACTGTATTCATCTCTTGGTCACCCTCTATAATTTTTATCCCCCACACACCTATCCAATACTAAATTGGTGACCCCCTGATATCTCAGAATGTGTCCCACCAACAGAGATCCCTTCTTCTAGTCGGTTTGCACCACAAATTTCTTTTCTCTACAATTTTATTCAGTACCTCCTCATTAGTTACATGATCTATCCATCTAATCTTCAGCATTCTTCTGTAGCTTCTACTCTGTTCTTTTCTAAACTGTTTATTATCCATGTTTCACTACCATATTAGGCTACACTCTGCACAGATACTTCCAGAGAAGACTTTCTAGGTGTTAAATCTATATTAGATGTTAACAAATTTCTCTTCTTCAGAAATGCTTTTCTTGCTGTAGCCAGTACATGTGTCTCTACTTTGGCCATTATCAGTTAGTTTGCTACTACTTAAATATTATAGTTTCCTTGTCTAATTCCCTCAGCATCCTCTGATTTAATTTGACTGCATTCCATTATCCTTGTTTTGCTTTTGTTGATGTTAATCTTATACAATCCTTTCAAGACATTGTCCTTTCTGTTCGGCTGCTCTTCCAAGTCCTCTAAGGTCACTAAAAGAATTACAATCCACCCAGAGAGCTCACCACTCTTTGGTGAGTTCGTCCTTGACTACCATGGGCCCCCAGCCTTTGCAATACCTCTTTCCTTTCAATGCTACATGTCCGTTCTCCTCTTATTCTTTTTTCCCCTGTCTTGGTGAACATATCCTGGATAGTTTTGTGTATGTTTTCTGAAGTTTCGATATCCTCTGCATCAGAACAGTCCCTCATCTGTTCTTTCATTCTTTCTTCTCCATTTCCTCCCCTTCCTCCACTTTGGATTTTGTGGTTTCTCTTTGTTTCTCCTTTCTCCCTTTGTGCTCCTGAAGTTTGGCCCATGAATTTGACGCATAATAGGTGACTGGGTAAGGTGTAGTTCCCAGCCCCGGGTTGACAGGTAGGGTTCGCATATACCATCTGGTGCAGGCCAGGTCCACGGAGGTGTGACTGCTTGAGCTGTTACCTTCCCAATTGCCAATTGGTCCGTCTGTGTGGAGTTCATGAGGTGTGACTGGAGGTGTGAACTATCACCTAAGGTGAGTGAGTCCCATCTGATGCGGCCCCCAGTGGGAAGGGCATGCCGTCGGAGACACAGGTAACCACGGGGGATTTTTTTCACGCTGAGCCAGTCACCATCTCAGTCTACATCAACTAAACATAAATGGAATGAGGCTAAAGATTCCAAGAATCTCCTAGCTGCACTTCGGTTCCTCGTGGATTGTGTACTGAAGGAGGTCAGTCCTTATTATTTAGAAAGGTGTTGACACAATTGCAGGCCCTGTGCAGTCCTGGTCTCATGTAATAGGATTTTCCTTCTAGAGACCAATTGTGTTTTTCAAGCCCAACAACTGCTCACTGGTTCACTTCATGACTTTCCTGTTCGTGTCGAGGCCCATTGTCAGCTGAATTCTTCATGTGGTGTTATTTACACTCGGTTGCGTGATGATCGGGCCTAGGGAGAAATCCAAACGTATCTCTCCAATCAGGGCATCACTGCAGTCCATCGAGTAATGGAAAGGATGATGCAAACATAGTGTCTACGTGCACTCTTTTTCTCACTTTTGTTCAAGTGGTTCTTCTATCAAAGTTTAAGGTAGGCTATGAAGTCGTCATGTTCCGACTGTACATTCCAAACCTCACGCATTGCTACCAGTGTCAATGCTACAACCACACTCATGTGTCGTGTCAAAACACAGCCAAATGTGTTACTTGTGGTAGAGATGCTCTAGAGGGTGTTTGCCTGTCTTCTTCTTCCCACTCTATCATTTGTAATGGCAACCATGCTGCCCCGTCTCATGAATGTCCCATGTAGCTCGATGAGCAGGCCGTTCAGGAGGTCCAGGTGAAGGAAAAAGTACCCTACCCTGTCACTCACAAGTTGTTTGCTAGTCAAAAGCCCTTTATTTTACCATCCGGCACTTGTAGTACTGTTCTTGCTATGCCTCACTCTAAGAAGGATACAACCACACAGATTTGTGACTTCCAATTCACAACCACAGTTGTGAAACTGCCCAGTAGCATGGTAGCATCTCTGTCTCCTCCTCCTACAGCCGCACACCGAGCCACCAAATCTTTGTCCTCAGTGGTGAAATCAACTGCTACACAACCGGCAGATTGGAAAAGACACAAAGGAATACTCCCACAAAGACTTTGTACGTCTTCCAGCCAACAAATATCTGAGTCTTCATCTGCCAACTGTAAAGACCCTAAGAAATCAAACAAAGGCAAATGATCTTCTCCTTTCGCCAGCCTGTAGATTCTCTTCAGTGGTGTTGTTGCACGATACCCTCACCCGGTCGACCTACATTTCAGTGGTGCACACTGCCTACCATTTTTCTGCCCTGGAATCTGCAGGCCGACTCAGTGAGAATACCGATTCCGTGGAATATGATCCTTCAGCCTCTGCGCCCTGCAGCAGTGAGTCTTTAAAGGCTGGCACTCGGCAGCCGCCTCTTTGACTCCCCTTTATTTGTTCCCTCGTCCCCATTCCCCATTATGACTTCTCTTGAATGGAACGTTTGTGACATTAGATCCGACAAGGGAGAATTGTGGCTGCCTTCAGGAAATGAAATTGCGTCCTCGTAACCGCTTTGACCTTCCAGATTTCCTTTCAGTCCTCATTGATATTCTTCCCGAGGATGGCATTCAATCTCGTGGGGGAATTATACTACTCATTCAGGATGATGTGTATGGCCAAACTGTCTCATTGAACACACAGATGCAAGCTGTTGCAGTCTGCAATGTTTTCCTGGTTTCACCTCTTCTCTCTGCTATGACTACATCCCTCCATCATTCACTGTTGCCAGGGCAGACTTTCTCCAGCTTATTGGTCAACTCCTTGACCCCTTTTTGCTGCTCGGTGACTTTGATGTGGACCATCCCGCTAGGGGCTCTTCAATAACCGTCCTGAGGGGTGCCTTCTTGACTGACCTTCTCAATCAACTCAACCTCATCCGTTTTAACACTGGAGCACCCACGTTCCTTTTAGACTCTACACACACCTATTCCCACTTGGACCTCTCGTTTGCACTGCTCAGCTTGCCTGTTGTCTCGAGTGGTCCTTTTTTGTTGATTCCTACTCCACCTACGTTTAAACCCAATTGGCAGCTTCCAAAGGCCAGCTGGAGGCTATGCTCCTCCGTGGTGACCTTCGATGACCAACATTTCCCCAGTTGTGATAACCAGATAGAGAACTTTACATACCACTGCAGAACGTTCCATACCTCACACTTCATCTGTT
This sequence comes from Schistocerca piceifrons, assembly GCF_021461385.2. Lineage (NCBI taxonomy): Eukaryota > Metazoa > Arthropoda > Insecta > Orthoptera > Acrididae > Schistocerca > Schistocerca piceifrons. Next base: position 19,922,409 of record NC_060145.1, read on the forward strand.
GCGCACCGTGTCCTGCTCCCCTAGTGGACTGAGGCATGCCGTGACACGATTCGCATGAGGAGACAGGCTCTCCACATTTTTAAGTCATCCAACAATGACGAACTGTATTCATTATAAACAGTTGCATGCACATTGTTGTCGGCGTCTTTGGGATAGCCAAAGAAGCTTTCGGAATTTCATTTACTAGTTCTTTTAACAGTTTCACTCCCTCTTCCACCATGGAGGGCAACCTCCATCGGCTATCTGGGACCAAGATCTCTTTCCAGATTTCCAGCCTGACCATAGCAGGTGATGCAATTGTGGACCCTGTTTCTATCTTCAACACCTTAGGCGGCTATTTTGTTGAGATTTTGAGCTCCACCCATTATCATCCCACCAGAAACGAGTGGAGGAGGCTCAGGTGATACTATTCTCCTCTCAGAGTTGTGAATGCTACAGTGTTGCCTTTACTATGGGGGAGCTATATTACGCTTTCACTTCATCCCGATCTTCTGCCGCAGGGCTGGACTATGTTCACATCAGATTTTACAGCACCTTTCTCTTGCGGGCAAGCTTTTTCTCCTTCATATGTGCAGTCGCATCTGGGCAGATGGCACACTTCTCAGATGCTGGTGTGAAGCCACTGTCATATTCATATCTAAGTTTAGTAAGGGCAAACACCTTCCTTCTAGCAGTGACCCCATTTCTCTCACCAGCTGTGTTTGCAAGGTGATGGCATGCACAATTCCTGACTGGCTGGTATGGTGGCTCGAGTCTTGCAATCTGCTAAACACTGCACAATGTGGATTTCGAGCATGCCGTTCTGCAGTTGACTATCTTGTCTTTTGACAATTCATATCATGAACAGCTTTCTGCTGAAATACCAGACTGTGCCCATATTTTTTGATTTGGAGAAAGCATAAGACACCTGCTGGAGGACTGGTAACCTCCATATTCTATTATGGAATGTCTCCCGCTGGGCATCTCTGGCTCTTTTTTTGTTGATGACTTTGTGTGCCTTTCTCCATGGACTCGTCTCCTAGAGCAGCGTCTTCAGCAATGTCTCAATTGTCTTTACTCATGGAATATTGACCATGGCTTTTACTGTTCCACTGACAAAACCATTTGTATGAATTTCTGGTGTCAACATAACCTCATTCAAACAGTAGTCGATTTGTGTCTGCATCGTAAAGCTGTTCTTGATTGAAAATGTCAGTTTACGAGCCTAATTCACATCATTTGCGGGAGGTGTTACTGTTTTGTTTCAATATTTGCTCCAACCCATCATTGGCACTAAATAATGAATGTTCCAGAATTTTTTTAACAGACCTTGTACACTAGAGTGTAAGTGGTTTTTAAAAAAAGGGCATTCAGTCACGAAATGGTGAACCATCAAAGGTTGTCAAAATGAGCACAAATTGGTGGGGGATCACCACTTAACAAATTATGAAGGCTAAAAAGTCAGTGCCCAATGAGCAATCTAGCTAAAATGATCTCGAGACAAGAGGACCAAGAGGAGGTCGGCCCCTCATACTTATTCTAGGACAGGTCGCACGAGTGATTTGTAAGCAATTTCTTTTGTAGACTGGTTGCACTTCCCCATATTCTACAAGGTGTATAACTTTGCTTCCGCCGTTTGCTGATAGGTGGCGACAGCGGTAAGTAGCAGTCGAAAGGAACAGATCGCAGATGTCAGGCAGTTAGCTTGGATCTCGGACAGTAACTAGCAGACACACAATAATGAAACTTCCGGTAGTTACACATCAAATACAGGCATGTGCATGGATGTCAACCGCGTTGTGTTGTCGCCAAATTCGTTCCACAGCTCGTGGGTTAAGATCAGAAAGACCTTTGCCTCACAATCTGTGAAGAGCTTTTGGATCGTGCAGATGACAATGAGATGTTCCTTAACAGAATCACAACTGGTGATTACACTGTGTTACACGACGAGACATGGGTCTACAGTTATGACATTCAGACCGAGGTTGAATCTTCACAGTGCGTTGGGAAAGGTTCTCCAAGACCAAGAAAAGCTCACAATCGGTCAGGAAAAAAAAAAAAAAAAACAACAACAACTCGTCAGGTCATCTCAAATGTCAAAGCCATACTGATAGTTTTCTTTGACTTTAAATTCATGCCAAAGGGTCAGACTGTTAATGGATAGTACTATAGAGATGTTTCGTGACTCCTGCGAGAAAATGTGAGAGAGAATTCATGGCTGTTGCATCACAATAACACACCCGCACATTCATCCCTGTTGGTGCATGGCTTTTGCACAAAAAATGAAATCACTCTGCTGTGTCATACTCTGTAGTCTCCAAACATTGTCCCCTGCGGACTTTTTTTTTATTTCCAAAGTTGAAAACCCCATTGAAAGGACAAAGTTTTGCAATGAAAGACAAAATAAAAGAAAATTCGCAGATGGCATTTTTCATGATCCAGCAAGAGGCATACCAAGACTGCTTCTGGAAGTGGAAATGGCATTGAGAATGAAGTATTTAGTTGTGTAGGAGAGTATTTCAAAGGAGATGATGCTCAACAAGTAAAAGGTAAGTGTAGAAAAATTTTCTGGATAAAATTCTGGAATTTTTGAACAGATCTCATACGTTTGCCATCTGAGTTAACGGTCATTTTAGTAAAGAGCATGCGGGCTGTCGACCATGTTTCACTTTTTATCAATTGTAGCAATACGGTGAAGAACATGTAATCTTTGGTTTGGATCCCACTGTCTCTACAGCGTATTTTGTGGATCTTTCTACAAGAGGAAGTCCTTGTTCTTAGCTCTCTTTCCTCCCAGTCGGATAGTTGCTTTTAACTTCTGTTTCTTATTAGTGTTCTAAGGTTATGACATAGGTGATTATGGCCTGAGTTGTTTTTGCATCAAAAAAGAAAAAAAATTAAAATGTCGGTTGCACACCTTGAAGTTTTTATTTCTTCTCTCTGAACTTTAATTCTCACTCCAGATATTTCTGTTGTTTCCTTTACTGCTTACTCAGTACACAGATTGAATGACATCAGGGCTGTGTTAAAACCCTGTGTCACTCCCTTCACAACCACGGCTTCCCTTTCGTGCATGTCGATGTTTATTACTGCCATCTGGTTTCTGTACAGGTTGTAAATAGCAATTATCTCCCTGTATTTTATCCTGACTATCTTCAGAATTTCAGAGAGAGTACTTCATTCAACATTGTCAAATGAATTTTTTAAGTCTACAAATGCTGTAAGTTTATTTTTGCCTTTCCTTAATCTGTCTTCAAAGATAAATCGTAGCGGCAATATTGCTTCGCGTGTTCCTACATCTGTTTCTGAAATCTCTGTCTTACCATTATATAATCAATCTGAAATCGTCCAGTGTCTCCAGGTCTCTTCCACGTATGTTTCTTACATTATTCCTATACCAAGCATTAGGTACGATTAAATTACGCTCTGCGCAGAATTATACAAAGTGGCTTCCTCTTTCATTCCTTTCCCCCATTCCATATTCACCTACTCTTTTTCCTCCTCTTCCTTTTCCTACTATTGAATTCCAGTCCCTCATGACTATTAAATTTTTTTCACTATTAAATTTTCATCTGATTGAACTAGCTGAATAATTTCTTATATCTCATACATCTCTTCAATCTCTTCAACTGTGCAGCTGGTCATCATATAAACTTGTACTACTGTGGTTGGTGTGGGCTTCATGTCCATCTTGACTACAATAATGCATTCAGTATGCTGTTCTTAGTAACTTACCTGCATTCCTATTTTCTTATTCATTATTAAACTTACTCCTGCATTACTCTATTTGGTTTTGTGTTTATAACCCTGTAATCACCTGGCCAGAAATCCTGTTCTCCCTGCTGCCGAACTTCACTAATTCCCACTACATCTAACTTCAATCAATCCCTTTCCCTTTTTAGATTTTCTAACATACCAGCCCAATTAAGAGACCTCACATTCCACGCTCCTATCTGTAGAACACCAGTTTTATTTATCCTGATGACAACAGCCCCCTGAGTCTAATTTGATAAAACACTATTTTTTCTGCTGTGAAATAAATCACAGTTCACTTTATTGTGTTGCTAACAATATGATTGACAGCCGCTGTGAATCGGTGTGTTGGAAGAGCTGCCGAGACTCGTGTATCTGTGATAACTGTACCAGAGGTACGTCAAGTACTGTCCTCTCCTGTGGGTCTTGTCTCCTCTGCAGAGAGTACGGGATCTGTCATTACATGTCCACTTGACTGCGAGTGGTGTGTTAATGGTAGATTTAGGTGTCTTGTAGAGGGTGGACAGTTATCAGGGAGGTCTCAGGATGTTGTGCCGATCTCCCTAACCAACAAGATTGGGATGCTGTCTTTCCCTGAAACTGATCCAGTGGGTCTCACTTCACCTGATGTGGGGAAACCTGTTTTGTCCGGTACCAGGATGGCAAATGCAAAAAGGTAGGGGTCTATTAATCATCGACAGTTCAAACATACAGCGAATGGTGGTACCCTTTGAGGAGATGGTGGCAACAGACAGAAAAGGACAGCAATTGGTGCACTCGGTGTGTATGCCTGGAGTCCTCATTCAACATTTTGAATAGGCTGTTCTGGCAGTCATTGAGAGACCATATTGCAACCAACTGCCGATTGTGGTGCACCTCGGAACAAATGATGCCTGTCGTCTGGGCTCCCGAAGTCATTCTGGGGTCATTCCAGCGACTGGCAGAGAAGGGTGAGAAGTCCAGCCTTCCGTGTGGAGTTTCAATGAAGATTACAATTTGTAGCATTGTCCCCAGAACTGGTAGTGGCCCTTTGGTTCTGAGTTGAGTGGAAGGACTGAACCAGAGACTTCAAAAGTTCTGTGACAAGCTAGGCTGTGACTCCCTGGACTTGTGCCATAGGGCTGAGAACTGTAGGGTCCCCCTAAATAGGTCAGGTGTGCACTAAACATCAGAGGCTGCTACTCGGATAGATGACTGTGTGTGGGGAGAGTAGGCGACTCTCCTTCCAATCTGGATAATGACAGCTGTAAGAAACCCAGAAGTAACAGTCCGAGTTCAAATCAAATGCCCGCCACAGGTGGAGTATTAAAATCCCTAGTGGAAAACTGCTGAAGGTTTTGCAACAAACTGCCAGAGTGTGAAGCACTCGTAAAAAGCAGTGAAGCCCACGTAATACGAGGTACAGAAAGCTGGTTGAAACCTGAAATTGATATCAGTGAAAGTTTTGAAGAAAATTTAAGTGTATATCGAAAAGGATAGGCAAATGGGAGATGCAGGTGGTGTATTTGTTGCAGTAGACAAAGCTACTGAGATAGGAATTGAAGCTGAATGTGAGATTATTTGAGCAAGACTGACAAGGGGAGGCCACAACGTTGCGATCGCAGATTTACTTCAAACTCTCTGTACACCTTTAGTGGGCCATTAAAACTAAAACAGCACAGTGTGCAAGTAGTAAGGTGCACTACTGTGGTAATTCCGAGAAAACTGCAAGAGAAGTTTTATGCATATCTTATGTGGCTTATGTATCTGTGCATAGGTGACGGAAGTTAGTTCGTGGTGGTCAAGTGATTAGCATTAGAGCTTTGTAAGACGAACATGTATGAGGCAAAAAGTTATAATTTAAATTTTCCATGTTTCTGTGACAAATACCATTGTGCAACGTGTGATGTCGAGAGCATATTCCACGAGTAATTGTACATTACTTTTGTGTTCTGGTACGTAGTGACTTGCTATATTGCTTATTGTGATTGATGTCATTCACATCATTATTTATTGGAGTTTGACCTGGGCTTTTGAGCCGGCCCCTCATCCTTGAAAATTTAATTACAAATAGTAAATAGTCAAATAACATATGAAATTCACTACAGCTATATGAAAATGAATGTCTTTTTTCTTTGTTACCTCTCAATTGTCATAAATTAAATAATGTGATAAGTAATGAAAAAACATAAATTAAATGTAAATGGATTCGAACCGCAACCTCATTCACGATCCACTTGCAACACCCAAACAGTAACTGCTTTGTCACGATGACTTCTTATGATAAACTTCTTCGCATTGATACGTCAGTTATCTAATAGATGCATAAAACTTCTCTTGTGATTTTCTCAGAATTGCCAGTGTAGTGTGCCTTACTACTTGCACATTATATTGTTTTAGTGGCCCACTAAAGGTGTTCAAAGAAGTAAATCTGTGATCCCAACCTAATGGCCTCCCCTTATTAGTAACAGGTTTGGGAATAAAATAATAATCGGATCCTTCTATCGCCCACCAGACTCATCTCCTGTTGTAACCAAAAATTTCAGAGAAAACCTCAGTTCCCCAATCATATTGTAATCATTGGTGGAGACTTCAATCATCCAACAATTGATTGTGAATATTACAGTTTTGTTAGTGGTGGGTGTGAAAGACATCCTGCGAAACTTTACTGAATGCCCTCTGTGAAAACTACCTAGAACAGATATTTAGGAACCCCTGTCATGATGGAAATGTATTGAATCTAATGGCAACAAATAGAACTGACCTCTTTTAGGATGTCCACGTTGAAAGTGACCGTGACATGTTTGTGGCAACAGTGATTACCAAAGTACTAAGGACAATTAAAACTAGTAGAAAGATATATATGTTGAGTAAACTAGATAAAAAATTGGTAGTCTCATATCTAAGTAGGAGCTTGAAACTTCCAGCACAGATCAGGAGCATGTAGAGGAACTCTGGCTCAAGCTTAAAAGAATATGGGAGGGAACCTCCATGGTATACAGTCACTGTAAAGAAACTTCTAAATAAACAGAGATTACTGCATAATAGGTGTAAAACTAAGCTTACAGCTATAGATAAAAATATGTTAAATGAAATGTGTTTAGCTGTCAAGAGAGCAATGAGTGATGACTTCAGTTACCGTGTAGCAGAACATTGTCAAATGATCTTTCACAAAACCCAAAGAAATTTTGGTCGTATTTAGAGGCTGTTACTGTCACCAAAGTTAGTGTCCAGTCCCTAGCGAATGAGACAGGCACTGAAATTGAGGGTAGCAAAGTAAAAGCTGAAATACTTAAATCCGTTTCCAACTGTTCCTTTACAAAGGAAAATCCAGGAGAATGACCCCAACTTAATCATTGTATCACTGAAAAGATAAGAGAAATAAGTATTAGTGCCAGTGCTGATGAGAAATACCTGAAGTCATTAAAATTGAACAAAGCTTCAGGGCCCGATGGAATCCTTATCAGACTGTATACTGAATTTGTGGCAGAGTTAGCCACTCTTCACACTATAATCTCTTGTAGATCCTACGAACAAAAAACTTTGCCCAGTTCTTGAAAAAGGCACAGGTCTACCCGTCAACAACAACGACAGCAGTAGAAATTAGCCACAAAGCTACCACCCAATATCCTTGACATTCATTTGTTGTAGAATCTTAGAACATATTCTGAGTTCAAACATAATGAGGGATCTTGAACAGAATGACATCGTCAGTGCCAAACAGCATGGGCTTTGAAAACTACAATCATGTGCAACCCACCTCGCACTTTTCTCACATGACCTACTGAAAGCAGTCAGCTAGATGCAGTGTTTCTTGATTTTTGAAAAGCAGTTGACTCAGTACTGCACCTATGCTTATTGTCAAAAGTGTGTTCATATGGGGTATCAAGTGAAATTTGTGACTGGATGAGAACTCAAAAAATTCTATAACATCAATGAGTCACTGTTGGAATTGGGCAACTCATACAAATACCTGGGTGGTACACCTTTCGCCATTTTTTCCCCCAACATTTGAGGCTTTAATGAAACAAATTGGTTACACATGTATCATTCAAAGTATTTTCCATCGCTGGCCACTACTTTCTCCCATCTTTCGGGCAGTGTACGAATCCCGCGTCGAAAAAAATTGTTCATCTTTTGAAGCAATCCACGAATCGATCCAATTTGTGACTTCTTCATGAGGTTGGAAGTGTTGGTCAGCCAGGCCATGCACCATTAATCTAAACAGGTGATAGTCAAAGAGTGCAATGTCTGGAGAATATGGCGGATGGGGTAGGACTTCCCATTCTAACGTTTCAAAGTTCGTTTTGACCTCTTTTGCAACGTGGGGTTGAGCGTTGTTGTGCTGCAAAATCACTTTATTGCGCGTCTCGCTGTATTGCAGCCATTTGTCTTTTAATGCTCCGCTCAAATGCATTAATTGTGTTTGATAACGAGCACCTGTGATTGTTTCACTAGGTCTTAACACCTCATAGTACATGATGCCAAGTTGGTCTCACCAAATGCAGAGCATGATCTTGGAGCCGTGTATATTCGGTTTGGCCATCGACATGGAAGCGTGGCTGGAATATCCCCATGATTTTTTGCATTTAGGGTTTTTGTTATGAACCCATTTTTCATCCCTGGTCACAATGTGATGCAGAAATCCCTTTCTTTTCAGCCTCTGAAACAACTGTTCACAAACGCCATTCAATGTCTCTTGGTTTCACCTCACACGGGATCCAAGTTCCTTCTTTCTGAATCATACCCATAGCCTTGAGACATTGTTAAATGGTTTGCTGTGTCACTCCCACTAATCATGCCAATTCTTTTTGAGTTTGACGCGAGTCTTCACTCAGCAATGTCTCCAATTCTGCATCTTTGAAAACATTCTCTCTTCCACCACTATGCCAGTCTACGACGTTAAAATCACCATTGTTGAAGTGGTGAAACCACTCACAACACATTCTTTCACTAATGGCATCCTTACCATACGTACTTGAGTGCATTTGATGAGACTCAGCTGCTGTCTTCTTCATATTGAAACAAAACAGTAACACCTCCCGCAAATGATGAGAATTAGGCTCGTAAACTGACATTTTAAATCAAGAACAACTTTATGATGCAGACACAAATCGACTAATGTTTGAATGAGGTTAAGTTCACTGAGGTCCAAGCTAACTGCCCGACGTCTGTGATCTGTTTCTTTCGACCGCTACTTACCGTTGTCGCCACCTATTGGCAAACGGCGGAAGCAAAGTTGTACACTTAGTAGAATGTGGGGAAGTGCAATCAGTCTACAAAAGAAATTGCTTACAAATCACTCGTGCAATCTGTCCTAGAATATTGCTCAAGTATGTGGGGCCCGTACCAGATAGTACTAAGAGGGGATATTGAACGTATACAGAGAAGGGCAGCACGAATGTTCATAGGTTTGTTTGATCAGTTGGAGAGTGTCACGGAGATACTGAAGGAACTGAATTGGCAGACTCTTGAGGACAGGTATAAACTATCCTGAGAAAGTCTACTAACTAAGTTTCAGGAACCCGCTTTAAATGATTACTCTAGGGAAATACTACAACCCCCTATGTATTGCTGATACAGGGATCGTGAGGATAGGATTAGACTAATTACTACACGCACAGAGGCACTCAGGCAATCATTCTTCTAATGCACCATCTGCGAATGGTACAGGAAGAAAACCTAATAACTGGTATAATGGGACGCACCCTCTGCCATGCACCTCACAGTTGTTTTGCAGAATATAGATGTAGATGTACTATGAAAAACGTAGTTCCTACTCACCACTTTCGGTGAGTCACTTTTGGTGAGTGGGAACTATCTTTTTCATAATATTGTTGCATTCCATTCTAAATTTTCCATTATTGTGCTGGAGTATAGATGAAATACTTTTTTGTCAACAGAGTTAATGAACTCTTGTCCCTTCTTTGTCTTCAAACATTTTTACAACAAAACCAAAGGATTAATAAAAGTTCCTTTTGGGAAACAAAGAGGAATTGGCAGCTCGATGTCCTGATTAAGTTAATTTTCTTATTTCTTAGGATCTTTGGCAGGTGTGGTAGGCATTAGAATTGCCAATGGATGAACTTCAGTGCCCTGTCATGTTAAATTACTCCACACAAAAATACAAAAAACAATGCAACAGAACCAATTTTTATGGAAGTTGCAACGTATTAAAATAGAAACTGTTATTAACATACTGGATTACAGTGTAATAAATTTTGACATTACCTGTGATCGAGCAGGCAGTAGGAGTGCCAGTTCCAGTGTCAACAGTTTTGTGATACTGCATCTGCTGTTGACTTGTCATTAGGCTCTCTGTCCTTGCACATGCTGCTCAGTGAGAAGCGGATGTGTGGTACAAAGCATTTCTCACAAAGAAGCTACTGAAATTTCTGCCCATTAGGGCAAAGTGGATGCCGTGTAGCCCTTCTAGCTCTGTCTGAAAGCACTGGCAGTGTCTAGGACCAGGTGAATTGCACAAAAAGTATAAGCCCCTCTGTTATCAGTCTTCTCTGTACTTACTGCTATATAATTAAAATGTGCCACATATGCAGTTTTGTGTATTAATACATATAAAAGGCTACTAACTGTAAACGTTTGTAAAATTGGCACTTATGCAGTTTAGCAGGTACGGAAAAAATTTTTCATTTTTTTTTTCAAAATTTGATCGATTATAGTCAAATTTGATACGCTGATTACGAATACGATATTTATTTTCGCCCCAGTCAATTATTTACATCAAAAAAATTGTTTTAAATTCTTTTAAAAATTTTTTATTTTTCAATATTTTGTCGATATAGTGAATTCTGATGTACTGATTTCGAATATAACATCCATTTTCATTTTCCCTTGACCGTCGGCGATATCTTCTGCCCGATAAGCGCGGCGCTGCCGATGACGCAACATTGCGTAATACACTAACTAATCAGTATTTTCAAATCATAGGCGGCCGCTGCCGCGGCCGCATTCCAAAAAAAAAACTCCCAACCTAACCTCAAGTGGGCTACGCTACAGAACAATTTATGCAGTTTAGCAGGTACGGAAAAAATTTTTCATTCCAAATGTATCTGGCTTGGAGAGCTTTGTGGGTGCATATGTAAAGTTTGTTGGTGATTGTACTTTGTATTTTCATAAATAAAGCTCGGTTCTGCGATTTCTTTGAGAGTCTACCTGAATGTTAGGTAGGAGATTTTAGTTTGTACTCAAGAGTGCCTGACACACAGATATTTTCTCTAAATGATTAGCCTTCCTAATGCTTTAGGCTGTTCCTTGCTTTCCTGTATTTTAAAAGCAATTTTAGGTTTTGTTTAAAAGAGGGTGAATCTGTACGTTTATGGGAGAATGTCATAGAAATTAAAAATGGACTTTTAACAAATATCTTATGGTTTCAGTTGAACTTTTGAGATTTTCTTCACATTTGTCACTGAGTGTTTAAGTATGCTAATAACCGTGCAGTTGACAGCACATGTGTATTTCAGTTTTGTAAGGTTTTTAGCATGGTCCCCATATAATTATGGGACCTCAAAAAGATCTTTACATCTGCAGGCAAGGGACACAGTCCTTTACATATTCTATTTACCACAAGCATTTAGGTCTGGCCACAGATACTTGCAGAACTAGCTACAGACCAGCCTCTGTGGTGAGGCTCTATGGATTACTACTATCTGTCAGATGGCTGCTCCTCTCATGATGTGCCTGACATATTGCTCTGTCTGCTCACAGTGGCTGAGTTTCAATCCCCCCCCCCCCATTGCCTCCCCCTTTCCATGTAATATTTGAGATTCATGTGAAATAAACCCTTGTGGCACGTGGTGTGAACCACATTTCAGGCCTTATCATACAGTATGTTGTAATTGTCTGTCGTCATAGAGACTGTAAACCTCCAGTGTGGTTTGATACTAATATATATGTTACTGGGGGGGGGGGGGGGGGGGGGGAATGAATTGAAGAGTTTCCTGATTCATTCAAATTTTATTATAGAAGTGACACATATGGAGTACACAGAGTGATTACATTTACAGATGAATCGCTCAAATGGTTCTGGAGTGCCAGTTGTGGAAGGATGCTGAAACAGCCATATTAGTGCTAAGTGTGTTCTTCAAGTGCAGCGTCACCTGTCCCCTATTTTGTGCCACGATGCACGTATTTTTTATGTTTTACACAAAACAGCCTAAATCACATTTTATGCAACTATTATGATAAATTTATGTCAGATTACACCCTCTTCATATTTACAATTAAAATACTGGACTATTGCTACCACTTGCATCAGCTGATAGGTGTCATTGGTTTTAGTGACACACAAAAGCCAATGTTGTTAGTAGCAACAGTCCATTCTTTTAGTTGAATGTCCAAAAGTGGCATAGTTCGGCCAAGACTGATCGTAACAGGTACATAAAACCTGATCTAGGCTGTTTTATGTGTGAAATAATGAACTGACGTCAATAAATTCTCCTGCACCAAAATAGTTCCTTTCTGTATTAAGTTTTTGTTTGGCTTCCCAACTTCTAAAGTAAACTTTAGAAAAGAAAAGTTGATTTTTTTTTATTTTTATTTTTATTTTTATTTTATTTTTTTTTTTTATTTATTTTTTTTTTTTTTTATAATTCTGGTTGTAACTAACAAAATCGAGTTCTTTGGAAGCTTTCACCAGTTATTATCTTACTACGTTTTATTTACTTTTTCTCTTTTACTCCTTCCTTAAACTTTATTTTTATCACTATTTTTAGTTTAGTTTAATCTGGTGTGTGTTAATTTAGCTCCAGTGGAAATTAGCACATTGTCACATGTTATAAATAATTGTCTTTGTATTTCGTTCTCATACATATAATCCCCCTCCCCCCACGAACCATGGACCTTGCCATTGGTGGGGAGCCTTGCGTGCCTCAGCGATACAGATAGCTGTACTGTAGGTGCAACCACAACGGAGGGGTATCTGTTGAGAGGCCAGACAAATGTGTGGTTCCTGAAGAGGGGGCAACAGCCTTTTCGGTAGTTGCTGGGGCAACAGTCTGGATGATTGACTGATCGGGCCTTGTAACACTAACCAAAATGGCCTTGCTGTGCTGGTACTGTGAACAGCTGAAAGCAAGGGGAAACTACAGCCGTAATTTTTTCCTGAGGGCATGCAGCTTTACTGTATGGCATGGAGAGCTGCATCAAACCAGTCTCAGGACTGAAGACCACAACAACAACAACATCATATAATTCTGTATTTGGAGAAATATAAGAGGGTCATCCAAAAAGTAAAGAATGATTGTGCATCATGCCCGGCCCCGACCCGCACCACTGCAATCGCAGGTCTGCCAGTTAGTTCCTTTCCCTGTCTCAGTGTGAGCTGAGGTTCCTTACAGAATGGTCACACCTCTTTGTTCTGTAACATTTTGAAATGGAGACACTCGTCAAGAATCCCACCAGATGCGAAGTGTGTAGTTTCATTTGTTTTCTGAGTTCGTGCCAAGAGGAGGAACAATCCGTTCAGAGGCCTGCTGTGAAACTTTTCAACAATTTTGACATGCTATTCAAAAGGAGAGAGATGGAATGTTGCCGGCAAAGACATTTTTGATTTGTGACAGTGCATGGCCTCATGCATCAGCATAAACACAGCAAGAACATCAGTGTCTTAAGTGGGAAGTTTCTGGACATTTTTCTTGCAGCGCTGGTGCCAAGTGTTTTTCGCATATTCTTGACACTAAAGTAATTTTAGAAAGGAAACAGTTCATTAACAATGAAGGCCTCAAAAGTGACATCTTTGCTCATATCTTGGCTGTAGAACAATACAATATGGGAATTGAAAAACTTATCTCATGTAACAATAAGTGTCTTTACTACTATGTTGACTACATTGAAAAATCGAATAAGGTACAGGATCTTTGTAAATAAGTTTTGTGTCATAATTTTTCATTTTTATGAGGTTATGTGAAAACATTCCGTATTTTGTGGACAACCCCCATATGAAAGAATGTTATGTAAGTTCTTTCAGAATATGGAATGTGTCATGTATTGAAAGCATTAAATTACACCTAGCCACAGTGAGACCAGATATGCTATTTCTGCGATATTCAGCCTATTCTTATTTGAGCATGTCTTGTTTCTTATTAAAATCAGCATGAATTAGTGTATTGAATGGTTAGTGTGCCATTTGGTAGAAAATTTCCAGTGTTACAGCAAATATGTTATATTTGCAGGGCGTGGTGGCCTCCCACACCTGACTAAAATCCAGCTTGGTGACCAGACAGACAGTAAAATGCTGCTTGGTTCATATCGCTGCACTGACATCCCTGGGGAATTTGTTTGGCAGTCTGGAGTCCTTACAGAGGTAATAAACGCTTTGATTAGGAACATTGCTTCTAGTTCTCACTGAGCTCATTCAAATGTGATGAGTATTATAAATTTTAGTAAAATGTAAGTTTTAGTAAAATGTAATTAATTGAAGATATCTTTAAAAATTGTGCTAATTATTGTTATTACAAATGCGGCGTATATTGTGCGAAAGATGAGTAATGTATATCAGTAAGAACAAAGGTCTGTTACACAGGAATCAGTTTGGATCTGCTAGGGCAGTATAAACTGATGATACCTATATATTTGTTTTCCTTAAAGAGAAAAAAGTGGCTAAGCTTTACTAATACCATATGTATTAAAAACAAAATGAAAGGAATAATGAGTGTTTCAATATACAAAAAGGATTTGTAATGAAAATTCATGGAAATAATTTTTGATTCCTGACACAAGTTAGTGTGATATTCAGATTTTAGATAAACACTGGATTACATTCTGAGCAATATTTCTTGTAATTTCTCTGTCATGTAAGAAAGACACTTCACTTCAGAAATTTCTCTGCATATTGCATGCCCCATTCTTGTTAGAAACACTAGGTGATGGTTTTTATCTTTTAATTTCATGAGTTTATTTTTGTTTATTAGATATAAAGTAATTCTCATTTCACTCTCTTACTTTTTCTAGTCTACTATCAGTTGATTATTCCCCATAATTTAATTATTATTTCCAATGAGGCAGGGAGTAAAAAAAAACAGCCTTTAATTGTATACAAGTAGTGTTAAATAATAAATAGGAACATAGACAAAGGGAGCCGGCCGCGGTGGTCTAGCGGTTCAGGCGCTCAGTCCGGAACCGCGGGACTGCTACGGTCGCAGGTTCGAATCCTGCCTCGGGCATGGATGTGTGTGGTGTCCTTAGGTTAGTTAGGTTTAAGTAGTTCTAAGTTCTAGGGGACTGATGACCACAGATATTAAGTCCCATAGTGCTCAGAGCCATAGACAAAGGGAATGGAGCTTGTGTGTTTATGTGAGCAGGTGTGGAAACACTGGAGAAGAACGGAAATTTGAAAATTCTGATACATCATTAGACTTCATGAAAGCATGCCATTCCACTACTTAATGTCTCTACTCATTTCATCGGTTGTATCCCACCCAGGAGTTTCTATTTTTCATATTATCATTAGTATTTATATTTTTACATGTAAGTTGCATATTATGTTTAGCTCCTATTTGTCATTGCAGCTTACTGTGATTGTTGTTTCATATTTGTTTTTGATAATATTGGGTACATCCATTGCATTATAGCTGTTACTGTAAATTTTACATTGCGTATAAATTATAAGGTACAGTAATTTTTGCATTTCATTGTTTACAGGCTGTTGAAAAAGGCTATTGGTTATTGCTGGAAGACATTGATTCAGCACCAAGTGATTTAGCTTCTGTTTTGGCATCTCTTCTTGAAACTAGACATCTTTTTGTGCCAGGATATCGCGATTCAATACCAGTAGCTCGTGGGTTTCAACTGTTCTTGACTCGTAGGTTGGTATAGTTCTAAGAATTACAAAAAAGTACAAAAAATGATTGGTTGAATGCTAGAACTCTAGTTAAATCCATAGGCCCTTTGTTTGAAATTTAAATTATAATTTTCTTTCACATTTTTCGTCTCATTTTCATAGATTTACAAAGAGTGGAAGTGAAAAGATAAGTGTGTCATCATCACTGTTGGAGTCTCATTGGATCACAGTGGATATCAAACCTCTTAAAAAGGCAGAACTTCTGCAAGTTGTCAAGGGGGTGGTAAGTAATTGCTCGAAATTAATTCAGTTGCTTCTTCAATTAGAATCTTTCAACAAGTACATTTAATTGGATTTTAAAAAATCTACTCACTGAGCGATGGCAGGAGAACACACACATTTAGAAAAATAGGTTTTACTTGTGCAAGCTTCAGAGCCACTGGCTCCTCTTTCCAGCAGAAGGATTGAAGGAGAAGGAAGAGGAGGAAGGAAAAGGTCTGGAGAGGTTTATGAAAAGGGATAGACTTCGGAAAAGTCATTCAGAACCCTGGACCAGCGGGAAGTTAATGGACGTGATGAGAAGGAAAAACTGATTGTTGGGGACTGCACCAGATGAAATCTCGTCCGGCGCAGTCTCCAACAGTCACTCTTTCTTTCCCATCCCGTCTGGTAAGTTTCCTCTGACCTGGGGCTCTGGGTGACTTTTCCAAACTCTACCCCATTTCCTAAACCTATGCAGTTCCTGTCCCTTCATCCCTCATCCTTCCCCTTCAACCGTTCTGCTGGAAAAAAGAGCCATTGGCTCCAAAAGCTTGTGTAAGTAAAACCTTTTTCTAAGTGAGTGTTCTCCTGCTGCCACTTTGTGAGTTATTTTTTATGTATCCAGTTACATTATATTGTCAAAAATGGAGTACCCCATTTCCTAAACCTCTCTAATTCCTTTCCCTCTACCCCTCTTCCTTCCCCTTCAGCCATTCTGCTGGAAGAAAGAGCCATTGGCTTCAAAGGCTTGCCTAAGTAAAACCTTGTCAAAAATTGATTATTTTTGTTGTTATAACAGTAACATTTGCTATGTGACGTACTTAAAAACTATTTTTTATTTCAGTTCCCTGTTCTGGAGCACAGTGCTGAAAATCTAATCAACACCTTCTCAGTATTTTCACAAGGAAGGCATGAGGAGAATCCTGAACAAATGGTTAAGAATCCCATAAAGAAACGTATTCTTGAAGAGCTGAAGCAGAAGCTGGGAAGTGGAAGACTCACTTCCACAAGGTATTAACTGTTTGTATCAGTCATTGGATAAAGGCTCAACCTTTTTTGTGACATATGTGCATGGAATTCTGGCTTGATCACATCTCATTACTCATTTCAGTGCACCATTTTCCCTCTGTCCTTCACCATTTTCCCTCTGTCCTTCACCATTTTTCCTCTGTCCTTCACCATTTTTCCTCTGTCCTTCACCATTTTTCCTTTGACCTTCCCCTTCCCCTTCAGCCTCTATGTATCCACATTCATACTGTGCAAACCAGCATAAAATGCATGGCAGTGGGTACATTCCATTCTGTCACATACTAGGGTTTCTTCCTGTTCCATTTGTGTGTGGAGCATTGGAAAAATGCTTGAATGCCTTTGTTCTCACTGGAATTAGTCTAGTTTTGTTTTCACAGTCTTTACAGGAAAAACATGTAGCTGGCTGTTATATATTCCTAGACCCCTCACTTAATACAGGATCTTTCTGTTATGCTGTTCCCTAGGAAAAACAAGCCTGTGACCATTTGTGCTGCCCTTCTGTTATACATTCAGTATCCTTTGACACTCCTATTTGATACAGGCCCCACACACTGGATCAGTGTTCAGTAATGTGTTGCACAAGTATTTTGTAAACACTCTGCAATCGTAAACTTATTGCAGTTTCCCAGTATTCTACCAGTGAAGCAAAGTCCAGCACCTGTGTTAACCTACGACTGAGCCTATGTGATCATTTCATTTTGAATCCCCACAAATTGTTGTATCCATGCATTTGAAGGAGTGGACTGATTCCAGGTGTGACTCATTGCTGTTGTAGCCAAAGGAATATTTGTTTATCTGACAGTGCTGTGTGACTTTTATATGCATTACTTCACATTTCATCTCCTGGCCAGCTGTACTGCCTGATAATTAATTAGTGAAATAAATATACTTGAAATGCTGCATATTGCTCTGCGTGATTGAACTGGCCACCATGAGGTTAAAGAATGTTTGTTATGATGGGTCAGAATGTTTGGTCTTGCAGTTAACACAGAACATGGCCTCTGTGTTTCATCTTATAGTGTTTATTAGTGCCAACTTCTGAAAAAACTTGTATCACTTGAATTGTGTGGTCTGTCTGTCTTTTTAAAAAAAAAAATCCTCCTGTGGGCTACTACAACAGAAAAGTGTTTTAGGGCTACTAGAACAGAAAACTGTTTTAGCTTCTAACCGCTTAACATAAAACACCAAGTTAACTCATTTTTTTAAAATTTTGACTGAAACTTACAATCCCAAGTATATTCCGGCAAATTAAGAAAGGACCTTCAAAGAACTGAAACCCTACTTGTATCCGTAGTTATGTGTTTGGCTACTAGGGAGCATCTGCTTCTGCATTTGTAGCCTGGCTGTCATGTTTTGCTTGAGGTGGTTGTCACTAGGCCTAGATATCATCTCTACTGTGTGCAGCTTTGGATACTTGACAACAAAACATGTGCTCTCTCCACCCCCCCCCCCCCCCCCCCCCTCCCCCCCCGCCCATATTGTTGTTTAGGCAGTACTTTCAAAAAAGATTACTGTAGTGATCCTGAGTTTGACATAGAGTTTAGCAGCTCAGAAAGTGAAGAAGAATCTAATGTTACTTCCTTAGAGACTGAAAGTGACACTTCATCTGTTGAGCATCAAATGCTTGCCAATTGTATGAGATAAAAACATCCACTCTGCTGCAGCCAGCTTTTCCACGATTTATGTTCACAGGAAACCATTGTGAAATACATGGTTGGACTTCATAGCTACATGGAAACTAAAAGATGACTTCAAGTTTCAGGATATTTTAGTCAAAGTCCAGTGCACAAGTATATTTGGGATTTTACTATCACCAATTTTAAAAATTTTGTAACTCATTATTTGGAGCTTCAAATGCTGTGTTTATATATTTATATGTAATGTCATTCATTACAGAATGTTTTTCATGAATAAAAAAATTATTTTTGTAACATAATTTGGAGAATAAGCGGATGGTTTAAAGAAAATAAAACAATATTAAGAGCAGTGAATGTTTAAATTGATCGTAGATCGTGTAATCACAAGACAAAAGTCTCTCTCTCTCTCTCTCTCTCTCTCTCTCTCTCTCTCTCTCTCTCTCTCTCTCTCTCTCTGAACATTGACATGTTGCACATCTGAATACTCATGATTCACATAATCAGATGTATCTTACTGTAAGTCTTCATTATGAAGTAGATGCACTTGTTAGTTCTGTCAGTCGATGTGTTTCAGATATGTAGAACTAATTGTGTTTTTGGCCCTTAGGGATCTTTTGAAATGGGCTGTGCGCTGCAGCGAAGTTTACAAACATAGTCCAAAGGGAAATAAAGATGCTGCATTGAACGTCTATGCCGACGCTGTGGACATCTTCTGTCTTTCCGAGAACAAGAAAGGTGACTATAATGATAGGAATGAATCATTTTAATGTTAATATTCATATCTAGAAGTCATCTTTTTGAATTATTTGATTGAAGGTGGGCAGTTGTAGAATAATAAATTTTGCTCCTATGTGCTTATAAACTCCTGTGTGGTAACGTTTGCAAATCAACTCCCATTTTCACAGGAACACGCTATGCTGCTCTGTTTACCTTTCAGCAGCTGCTCTTTATGTTGTTAACAAGTTAATTTTCTCCGTGATTGTTACGAGTGTAGTTGTGGCACTGAGCATGACTTATTGTATTACAAGAGGTGCCGGCACGGTAGCTCAGCGTGTTCGGTCAGAGGGTTAGCTGCCCTCTGTAATAAAATAACTGAGCTAATCGATCAACAATGAACTGAAACGAGTGTCTTTCGACGTCCGCCCCGAGCAGATACAACGAACGAAAACGAACAAAATGCCGGCATGGTAGCTCAGCGTGTTCGGTCAGAGGGCTAGCTGCCCTCTGTAATAAAAAAACTGAGTTAATGGATCAACAACGAACTGAAACGGGTGTCTTTCGACGTCCGCCCCGAGCAGGTACAACGAACAAAATGAGATAAAAAAAAGAGGTGAAATTCTATCACTGCCAATAGGCAAATTTAAAACTGAAGCTGCTGATCCTAGGTTATGCACGAATCACAGTTTAGAAGAAATTAGTGAATTCAAATAGCTCTCAGAGTGAGTCACTGAAGCTTTTCATGCATTTTATGCAGAGATGTTGGCTATCAGGGCTGACTCAAAGTACTTCACAAAAGACATTATTCATAACACAAGGTACTACACAGTGTTATTGTACACAATGATTCATGCAGACTGCTGGAAGTACTGTTCAGAGCTTCCGTGCTTGGACAAGAGTACGAGTAACTAATGAAGTTCATCAATATATATTACTTCATAATGATATGGAGGTCAAATTTAATGTTGATGGTATTGTAGTGAACCAAGCAGTACTTTGATTATACTTTACATTAGATGTTTTAAAATTTCTTGAGCAATACATTAGTCTGGTGACCAGTTGTATTTTTGAGGCTAGAAAGACTAGGTTAGCACACCTATGGCACTAGTTCTGTGAATTAAATGTGCTTAAAGATGAACATAACAGTAGTGTTTCCTGGAGGTGGGAAACTTCAGTTACAAATAACTTTTTTATTACTGACTCTCTAGAAAGCAAAAGAGTGATTGAAGCTCTCAGATGAGCTACATCTTATGAGAAATGAACAATTGTTAGTTCACAACATTTTTCAGAGCACACGGTTTCTGAACATTGTAGAGTACAGATTTAACTGAAAAGGAAATATTTTATTTTTTAAAAGCCATTATATTCGTCTTTGATTGTACAAATTAATGGCAAATATAATATCTTTTACAATGCGGCACATGAATGTGAATCTTAGCTGTGAGAAGTTAAAATGTTTTATGATCAGCCAAGTGTACCATTGGAATTAGCACAATTCAGGTAAACAGGTGAATAATGAAGTGTAATGAAATATCAACTAGGTAAGAATTTTGATAGTTTCAGTAATAGTGGAGCATTTACTACCAGTGTAATGCAGAAAAACAGAAAAAAACTTAGTTGTCTAAGGAGTAGAATTATAGCAAATGGAGTTACTCCATAATATTGTGTTTGTAAGTTCTGGAAGGTAAGTACTAACCAGCTCTCATATTCAAACAGTGGAAAATGCAGGATGGAATAATGACAATATTATAAAGAGGATAGATTGTTACTCCCCATGGAGATGATGAGTCATAGAGAGGGACAAGAAACAGACTACTGAACATGTAAGCATTCGGCCAGAAGCTGTTCTTCCAAATCAAACAGCATACATCGACATACATTCACGCAAATGCAGCTCACACACATATAGGGAACAGCTCCTCTACATGGTGAATAGCAATCTATCCATTTCAAAATAATGTCTCTCTCTCTCTTTAATACAGCACTGTATTATACTTCCCTCAGTTAATTTTCCTTTACATACAGTAATTGCCCATAGTTTGGATTCCACATTAAATTACAGGTAAAACACTGTTATCCAAACCAGGTACTAGCTTGCCAATTACTGCTCGTCTTTAAGAAGCAACAGGAGTATTGTTAACAAAACTTTGCCTTTACTTGCTCTAAAGCAACTTGTACTCACAGTATGAATGAGGATTTGTTATGATGTACTGAATAGCCACTTCCTGCAAAACACCGACACCATTCATAAAGAGTAGACCTGATGAAAAAATACATACCATGTCTGATACAGATATTACATTGCATTTTCACACAGAATTGACTTGCCGAATCAAAACATACAACAAATGCATTTGCAAACAGTGAAAGCAGCCACTTCGCTGTGACTATTTCTAGTCTTTGCAGTGGTTTGATTTAGTATTATGCCATTGTTTAAGTCATAGTTAAATTATGGCAACAAAACTAGCTCTCTGAGTCATCACAATAGATTTAAATACAATTGCAAAGTTATTAAGTCCTTGTTGTATCACCCTGTGTTTCATTTAAAATATTCTCATGCAAATATAGTCTGAAAGAATCAGCAGAATGTGTAGAATAAAACTTTCTTCTGTCTTTTCTTTGCAGATGTGCGTATTGCTGGTGCTAAAGCCGTGGGGAGTTTCTTGAGTGTGCTTGTGGATGCAGATAATTATCTTAATGTGCATAAGCCCACAATTTCTGAAACAGATCGTCAGATTACAGTTGGACGAGCCACACTGCTGAAGAAGAAAACTGATGGTAAGTGATATTGCTGAGCTTGTAGGAATAATATCCCCAGAGTGAAGATTTTTAATGTGATGGCAGTGTAGCAGAAATCTGTCCCGGAACAATTTATTTGTGGGGCCCATTAGTTATAACTTAAGTTGGTAAATGACTTCATAAATGTGGTGATTCTGGATCAAATCTGAAGTCAAAATCTTTCACTGACTCTCTAAATAATGTCATCACTTTGTTGCTGTGTCAGTCAGCAATGTGATCAAGTACTGTTACATGAAGCAGCAACTTGGTACAAATCTACGCATGCAGTGTTGGCACAACAATAATATCATCAGTATTCACAGCAACATTGTTTTGTCTTTCTTCCCATTCATAGCATGTGCACGTCTTCACCAACTGTGAATCTGAACACAAATAACTGTAGTCTCCAACATACTAAAGTAACAGTGTCAAGTTCTAAGTTGAAATTTTAGTGACAGATAGCGTGAAAACTGAGTAGACTTTGTTCAAATACCATTTAGTTTCATTCCCAGGATTTTGTGCACATAACATTGTGTTCTGTTGATACATACGCAATTGAATGAGTTAAATGTCAACTAGATGTGCAGAAATGACCACAGAAAGTTATTAATATTGTGATTTGTTTCCATTAAAGACAAGAGTGTACATTAATGTTGGCTTTGCAGTGTCAAACCTTGTTATGTGCCTGTTGACTGTGCAGTGTTACTTCTATGTACCAATTGGCTGTCTTTAGTCACATTATTGTGTGTGCCTCACCCAGGATTCTCCATTATTGTATTGAGGATAGTGTGTATATTAAGTAGCAGGTGAACAACAGTCACAATTTGTCTAAGATGGAAACCTAGGAAGAAGATAGTCATTTAGAAGTACTGGAAAAATTGGGTCAGGTGGTTTAAAGCGTGGAATATTCGTGGAGTAAATGTAGAATACAATTCCCCATGGCCTTGTTGAAGGAGTCATCCCACTAGGCACCATAGCTTTTTAGGCGGTCTATAGCAAATGTAAATCATAAGCACTGAAGTTGTAAATTAGTAATATTATGAAAAGGAAATCGCTACTCACCAGGAAGACGACACATTGAGCTGCAGGCAGGTACAATAAAAAGATAGTTACACTTTGCCTTCTTCAGAAAGGAAAACATTTGCACACGACCGCAAACTCTGGCTGCACTGGTCAGAATGTAACTGCGTTGGACAGCAGTCCAGAGTTGGGTAGGGGCTGCAGCGACTACACGGTGGCAAGACGAGGCTGCCAGTGGATCGTCGGGAGGCTGTCGGGGAGGGAAAGGGAGGGGGACAACAACAGAAAAGCAGGAAAGGAGAGGTGCAGACAAGGGAAAAAGACCGATGGGTGCATTGGCAGAGAGCGGTGCACAAGGAGGATGAAGGGATGTGAATTGGGAGAGTGTGATAGGACAGAGAGGATGGGAACTGTCGGATGGTGTGTGTCTGGATTCTTAAGTTACCCTAGGTTGAGGCTGGAATGATTTAGGGAGGGGAGAATGTGTTGTAATGATAACTCCCTCCCGTGGAGTTCAGAAAAGGTAATGGTGGAGGGGAGGATCCGGATTGCCCGTGTTGTGAAGCAACCATTGAAACCGAGCATGTTATGTTCAGCTACATGTTCTGCCACAGAGTGGTCCATTTTGCTCTCAGCCACTATTTGGTGGTTACCATTCAGCCAGGTAGACACAGGTTGGTAGTAATACCAATATATAAGGCTGTACAATGATTGCAGCAGAGTTGGCATACGACACGGCTGCTTTCGCAGGAGGCCCGGTGTCTGGTGGAGTGGGATATGCCTATAAAAGGACTCGAATGGGAAGTGCTGGGTGGGTGTATTCAGTAGGTCGTTTAACTGGGTCTTACACAGGGATATGATCCCTGTGTCAGTGTTGTTGATATTCCAATCTTGGCTCTCCATTGTTTGATTTTGCCTGATGACATTTTTCCCATTTCACAACCAAATGATGTTTCCCTTTGTTACTATTCTCTAAAGCATTATTCTTCTGCGTTTCTGCTCTTTCTCTTCGTTCTTGTATTTTTTTCACTGCCTTCCAAACTTCATGCACTCTGATATCTGAGCCACACTGTACCAATGGTCTAGTCACCATACAACCCTTGGTTATGTGACTGTGTGGATTGTTAGTGCAGCCTCTTATACCCCAAATTTCTCCCACGAATAATAATAATAATAATAATAATAATAATAATTATCCCTGTTGGTCACATTTTCTGCCTCATCCTCATGTACTCTCAATTGTTATCATCCACCGAGCGAGGTGGCGCAATGGTTCGACACTGGACTCGCATTCGGGAGGACGACGGTTCAATCCCGCGTCTGGCCATCCTGATTTAGGTTTTCCGTGATTTCCCTAAATCACTCCAGGCAAATGCCAGGATGGTTCCTCTGAAAGGGCACGGCCGACTTCCTTCCCCATCCTTCCCTAATCCGATGAGACCGATGACCACGCTGTCTGGTCTCCTTCCCCAAACAACCAACCAACCAACTAACCGTTATCATCCAGACCTGACTGAGGCACACAACCTGTGAACCTCGACATAATCAATCTCCAGACTTCCATCTCACCTTCACATCTCACTTCCCTTGTCCTGACATGTACATATTCACATAACTCATTTGTTCCTTTTTTCCCCATGTTTTTGTATGTTCGTTACCTGTTTGTGCATGTTTGTATGTCTAGGTACTTGTGCATATTCTTGCATATCTTTACATATCTTTATGTGTTTGCTCTTATGTGTACATATTTGAGCATATTTTTGGATATCTGCACATACTTTTACACACCTTTTTCTGTTATCCATCTCCCTTCTTAACCTCCCAAGCCTTCATTTGCCCATTTGCTATACCATTTTCCATTTCGCCGAAGCCATCCCTGCCATGGTGGACCCCTGCACAGCTTTCTGCACCAGTTTAGATAAGTATCCCTTTCCCTGGTTAAAACACAGTCTCACATTCCGTTCCTTAAATGCTGCCTAAACCATTGAACCCTCCCCCTCCCCGCGACAGCCTAATCATAAAAATTCCGTTCCTCGGTCACACCCCTCATTTTACAATGATCGTCACCTTTTTAGGTTCCGCCAGTTCCTTGCCCTCAAAAACTGAAACTGCAAAAACACATCACCATGGCACAAGAATCCCAGAACCCCCTCTCCTCCCTTTGCGAGATACTGATACTGTGCAATCTGTACCACATACATGACATCTCTGAAACTGAATCCCTTCCCCTCTATCACTGGGAAGAGCATTCCAGACACCACCTCTATGAGGTATCCAGCCCACTGACATTGTACTGCCTCCTCACGACACCACTATCCGACACCTATCCTACCCACAGTGTTTATCATCAACCCCTCATAGAATCCATGCCCTGCCTAGCTGATCCTTTCACCTTGCCACATCTCCCTAAACTCCCCACCAACACTCTACCTAATCCAGAACTGAAACATTCCTGTAACTCTGTTGTTAACATTATCATCAAAACCCTCAGCTCCACAGAAGTTTCAGTCCTGTCCAAAGGCCTCACCTATAGCCCTACATCCAAATGTAACCATTCTAGAATTGTCAAAGACCTACTCTCCTTCTTCCGACCCTGCAGTGGAAGCACTTCTTTTGCCACCAATCCCTCCAGGCAAAACCAACCTAATTCCAACATTGAACCCTGCCTCTTCTGGTTCATACCACCACACAACCACGATCCCCGCTCCCACCTAACCATCCATTGGTCACCTTCTAGGAATTCCTTACCTCCAATTTAGCCTCAACATCCTTCCCCAGTGCCCTTCTTCACAACACCAACCATTCAGCAGAAGAAAGAGTAGTCATACACGATCTCAAAACACATCCTGACCTATCATCCTACCTGCAGACAGAGGTTCCACCACTATCATTATGAATCACAGTGATTACCTGGCATAAGGCCTTTGCCAATTGTCTGACTACTCCGCCTATAAACTGTGCCATAGTGGCCCTATCCCAGAACTCCAACATAATCTTCAATCCCTGTGTAAAGTCTTATTCCCTTCCCAGAACCTCTTCCCTGAATTCGTTTTCCTCCTCACCACTATGACACTCCGCACAGGTGCCTTCCTGATGTCTACAAACCCAACAATCCTGGATACCACATTGTTGCTGGTTGTGTTGCTCCCACTGACTGACACCTCAGCCGATTGCCTGAAATGGAGCCTTCCGCATCGCAGATGTCCGCCATATCCTTCAGACAGTCCACGTTCCCCACCCCCTTTCCATCCTTGATCCCTACTCATCATTGTTGACACAACTTCCTTATACACTAACATTCTTCGTGCCCATGGTCTTGCCGCAATGATGGACATTGTTTCCCAACATGCTTCAGATTCCAAATTCACTACTCATTAGTCATACACGTTACTAACTTTATCAGAGCACACTACTTCTCCTCTGAAGAGAAGCTATACAAACAGATCTGCGGCATAGTCATGGGCACTCGAATGGCACCCTCCAGTGGCAGTCTCTTTATGTCCCATCTAGAGGAAACGTGCCTAGCCTCCCAAACCCTGATTCTGACTTAGATTCATTGACGATAACTCCATGGCTGGACTCAGGACCAAGGCACACAACCTCAACATGTCCTCTTCCATTGCTTCATCTGGTCCACCTCAACCCAGTGCCATCTTCCTGGACATTGCCACCACTTCCTCTCTGATGGCTCCACCAACATCTCTCCACCAACCCACCGACAGTACCTACATTTCGACAGCTGCATCTGTTCCGCACCAAAAAGTCCTTCCCGTACAGCCTGACCACCTGGGGACAGTGTACATGCAGTGACAAGAAGTCCCTTGCCCAGTATGCTGAAGGTCTCATAAGGGCCTTCACGGGGAGGCACTATCCACTGGACCTAGTCCACAAACAGATCCCCCTCGCCACATTCCCACACACCCACAATCCTCCAACCACCCTCAAAAACCCACTACAAAGGGGTGTCCTCTTTGTGATGAGACACCAGTCCCGACAGACAGTGAAACCACATTCTTTGTTAGGGATTTGATTATCTATCATGATGTCCCAAAATGAAGCACATCCTATCCAAGATGCTTCCCATCCCTCCCAAAGTGGTGGTCTGTCACTTGCCCAACCTCCACAGTACTCTAGTCCGTCACTACGTCACACTCAGTCCCTACCCCTTGCCATAAGGATCATATCCCTGTGGAAGACCCAGGTGCAAGACCTGTCCAATCCATCCACCCACCCAGCACTTCCTATTTCAGTCCCATCTCAGGCTTATCGTACTCCGTCAGAGGCAGGGCCACCAGTGAAATCAGCCATGCCATATACCAGCTCTGCTGCAGTCATTGCACAGCTTTTTATATTGTTGTCCACTACCGTGAATGACCACCGTGAAACTGTGGCTGAGATCAAAGTGGACTTGCTTGTGGCACGATATAGCTGAACACGACATGTCTGATTTCAATAGCTACTTCACCACCTGGACTATCTGGATCCTCCCGTCCACCACCAGCATTTCTGAACTGTGGAGATGGGAGTTATCCTTAAAACACATGTCTCTGCTCCTGAAAGCATCCCAGCCTCAATGTACAGTAAACTACTGTCCCCACACCCTTCTACACCCTTCACCCAACAGTTTCCACCCCCTCTGTCATGTCACCTTCTCCCAATTCACATCCCCTCATCCTCGTTGTGCGTCATTCTCTGCCAGTGCACCTGTCAGTCTTTTCCCTTTCCCTGCACGTCTCCTTTCCCATTCCCTGTCCCCACCCCCTTTCTCCCCCTACTTGTCTTACTCCGGATTGCTGCTTCCATCCACTGCAGTTGCCTCCTGGCTGTGGTGGCCAAACAGTGGTCTTGTTAGCGTGAGGTGTGCGAATGTGTGTGTGTGTGTGTGTGTGTGTGTGTGTTCTTTCTGAAGAAGGCTGTGGCCGAAAACTCGGTGTGTAATAGTTTTTTTGTTGTGTCTGTCTACAACTCAGTCTGTCATGTTTATGGTGAGTAGCAATCTGTACTTTTCATAATATTGTTAATATACCATACTGGTCTTTCCATTCTTTGAAAATGTAAATTAGATGGGTCGGGTGGAAAATCTAAACCTGACTTTGTCAAGTAATACACAATTTGAGTTGTAATATAACTGGGTAGATTAAAAAAAATCTGCTCACCAAGTGGCGGCAGGATAAAACCGCATAAAAGCTAAGGAAATGTGCAGGTTTCTAGAGTCGACAGCTCTTTCTGGCAGAAGGGTTGAAAGGAAAGGAAGAGGGATGAAGGAAAAAGATTGGTGACTTTTAGGAAATGTGGAGAGTTCCGGTGAAGTCACCCAGAACCTCAGATCAGGGAGACTTAGAGGGGAGGATGAGAAGGAAAGACTGATTTTTGGGGACTGCACTGGAGGTGCTTAAAGGTGGAAGATAGGATAATAAACAAGATGGAGATTACTGACAAAACATTGTACAAGAGTTAATAAGAGTGGAAAGGTAAGTGCATTATATGTGGTGTACTTGTGGGGAAAGGGGGATTGGGAGAATAGTCGGGTCAGAAAATAAGACATAGAAAACTAAAAGGGAGTGTAGAAATGCTGTGGCTGAAGAAATTAACATAAATTAATGCCAGGCGGACGGCAAGAAGCGAGGACATGTTATAATGCCAATGCCTACCTGCATAGTTTGAGAAACTGGTGTGTGGGTGGAATCTAGATGGCACTTGTGGTGAAACAGGCATCACAGGCATGACTGTCATGTTGTAGAGCTTGCTCTATGACATAATATTAGCTTGCCAGTGTACACCCTCTGTCTGTGCCCATTCATTGTAACAAGTAACATGGTGCTAGTGATATCAATGTAGAAGGACAAACTGTTTATGTAACAGCTGGTACACGACATGTAGTTTGACAGGTGTTCTCCCTTTGATAGCATATGTTTTGCCAACAGTGGGGGCGGTCACAGGAGTAGGAGCCATAGGATAGGGAGATTTGTGCAGAAGGAGCATAGGGTCTGACAAGAACATTGAGGAGATTGGGAGAGTGACAAAAAGCTAATATAGGTGTGGTGGGCAAAATGTCAGAGAGAATAGACCTAATTTTAGGGCATGATTTTAGGAAGTCACAGCTGTGTCAAAGTAGCGGATTAACAAATTCCAGACCAGGATATTATAGAGTGACAAGAGGTTTATTTCTATGTAGTTTGTTTGAGGGCTCAACAATACCAGCATTGGATGTGATGGCCCAGGAAATCTGCGTTTGAATTAGGCTGGTGGGGTAATTATATCCAGTGAAACTGCTAATCCATATTTGTTTGTTGAGCTTAACTTTTACGGAAATAATATTCTATTACTGAAAAGAAATTAAAAAAATATATAGATGTGTGAAATTAGTAATTATTTAACCAGTATCCCTTTTTGTTTCTACAGAGATAGCAATTCAATGTGCTCAGCGAATTGCCCTTGTCCCACCTGTGGTTCGACTTCTAGAAGGAGTAGCCCGTGCAATACAGTTTTGTGAGCCAGTGTTGCTTGTTGGTGAAACAGGCACAGGAAAAACTTTCCTCATTCAGCACCTAGCACAAAGAACTGGAAATCCACTACTGGTCATCAATATGAACCAGCAGAGTGAAACAACAGATCTGCTCGGAGGGTTAGTATCTTTATCTTCAAATTTTAGGTGATAGGCATGTCCCCAGAGGTTATTACTGCTATAAGAGTATGTACACTATTGCTGCTTTGGGAGTCATATCTTTTTGTCAGTTAAAAAACTAAAAAGCCTACTTTCACAATACTAATGTACAGGGAAGGAGCTCAGTTTGATTCTTTTTTAAATATTCCTTTGATGTAACATTGAATTATTGGCTGATTAGTAAATGGTGTTATTTTCAACCAATCCCCATGAAGCAATTTCTTACTTTCTTTGCCATCCCATTGTAAAACATGTGTAAATACTGTTTCTTATTGCCTTCTTGTTAATGAGAAACTTAATGAAGAATGCCTATGTTGTACTACACTTGAATGAGGCGTTTCAGATTAATTGTAAGCGATGATAAAAAACTTTCCATTCAAAGGCTGTACAGTCCAGAATCGGTATAGCAGTCGGACAAGTTCGCTGTGAGCATTGAGGCAAGCATCCTACTGCTGCACCAGGTTGAAGGTATCCATTTGGTAAATCACCGTGTCCTGCTGCATGAAAAAGTCTGTATTCCCTGCTGCTCATTCTCATCCTACAGAAATCATAGACCTTTCAAGGCCTTTTTAAGGGACCAAAGGCGCAATAATCGCATGGGGATAGATCAGGGCTCTAGGATGGGTGTTTGAGTGTGTCCCACTCGAGTTAGCATAACTTCCTTGTTTTGCCATATGGAGATGCATGATGTAATGAAGCAGCAGCACCCCTTGTCACAATTTTCAAGGATGTTTCACTTTTAATTGCTCATGTTCTTCAGTCTCCAATGGATGTCTGCCGGTCTTTGTCCCACAGCAGCCGAGAAAAGAACAACTGCAAGCTGGTCCTGTTTGCACGCATTTGGTAATGTCACCATAGTTCACATATCCTCATTTACCATCCGTGTATTGGAAAGACGTGAATGCCACACTAATCCCTTGCCTACATCAGAGTCATGCTATGTCGCGTGCTCAAACAGAAACTTTTTGGTTGCCCCTTTAATAAAAAATTAATGGCGTAAATATAATTCTTGTGTCACTCTAGCAACTATATTGAATATTGAAATCTTGAATGTGGCAGCAGTCTGCAATTGTAGCATTATGGATGTAATGAGAATCAGCCAACCAGTTGCACATCAAAAGTTTATTCAAACCTTTATCTAGGTTTCGGCAGATTTAAACCTGTCTCCCTTGGAAGCAGGAAGAACACATGCCACATAGTGCACAAATAGAAAAACGAAGTCACAGGGCTTAGTCAACGATAAAATGACCCGTCTAAATTCTATGGCATAGCCGTATGGCATAGTCAACAGTAAAAGTGATCCGTGTAAAATCTAAGTTAGGTGTGTACCATACACACAAACAATTGTCTACATTTTCCCCCCAAATTTAAGGGCAAAACCTGGGGTGTGTTGGTCAATTGTAATAAGGTTGGTCCTGCTCTGCCTCCAGCAGTAAATCCTGTTATACTGTAGCATTGTTGCAGCCTCAGTCTGTGATACTTCAGTAGCACCTTAGAAGTGAAGTATTAACCACATGTTAACTTGTTAATTACGGCCAAAAGTCCTTGTTGTCAATCCTACACAGCTAAAGAAAAACTTAAAACAATTGAAGAGGTTCTGTATGTACATCAATGATCTGATGCATAAGGTGAGTGGCAGTCTGTGACCGTTGGCTGTAATGTACGGGAAAATGTCATTTTTGCGTGACTGTAAAAGTGTGCAGGATGAAATTGACATAATATTTATTTGGTGTGGCGAATGGCAGCTTGCTGTAAATGTAGGAAAGTGTATGTTAACACAGATGAGAGGGGTAAAAAATTCTATAATGTTTGAGTATAGTATTAGTGATGTGCTGCTTGACGCAGTAGTGTCAATTAAATAGCTAGATATAACATTGCAAAGTGATACAAAATAGGATGAAGGCGTAAGAATGGTAGTGGGGAAGGCAAACAGCTGACTTCATTTTATTCAGAGAGTTTTAGGAAAATATAGCTCATATACAAAGTGGACCACATATAAAACTCTAGTGTGATTCATTCTTGAATACTGCTAGAGTATTTGGGATCACTGCCGGATTGAATAATGGAAGACATTGAATTAACTTAGGGGTGTGGTGCTAGATTTGTTAGCAGAACATATTACGAAGATGCTTTGTGAACTCAAATGGGAACTCCTGGAGGGAATATGATGTTCTTTTCAAGGAACACGGTTGAGAAAATTTAAAGGACAGCCATTTACAGATTACTGCATAATGATTCTACTGTTCTCAATGTACATTTTGTGTGAAGACGACAAAGACAGCATAAGAGAAATTAGGGCTTATCTGCAGGCATATAAAGCCATTTCTCCAATGCTCTCTTTGCATGTGGAACAGGAAAGAAAATGACTAGTAGTGGTACAGGGCACCCTCAGCGATATGCCATGCAGTGGCTTTTGGAGTATGTATGTAGATGTATAGAGATAAAAGTGAAAATTGTAATAGGAAAGCATAAAAAAGGTATTGGGTTGTATTGGGTGGACTCAAGAAGCAAACGGTACAACCTTAAAAGAAAAACTGAACATGGAACAACTCAAGTGGACCATTGTGGCTAACAAAGAATTCCACCTTTCCTTTCCATTTGATTTTACTAATTCATGTTGATTAATTCAAACCCATCTGTCTGTCTATGCAAAATTATCTTAACTTCCAATTTCAAGAATACCAAAGTGAACAACCATGTAAATGAAAATGGAAAGCATTCAGATCAAACTTCTAACATTTTATGCTTTTGGAGCCTTGCTATACAACTCCTATCTAGCTGTTGATTACAAGAATACATTAATTCGGGTTATTTCATTTCGCAAAGTAGATATAATTATGAGCCATGACATTTTCTGTGAATATATCTTGTGCCTTTCATGCAGTGGTGTCTCTTGTATGGTATTGTGATAATAAATAATGTAAACAGAGAGGAAGAGTACTTTAGTCACACTTAGTCGATTTTTAGTAAGGAGAAAATTTCATTGGGTGAGAATAGGTTATTGTTATGTTGATGTGTGATTTAATGAGGGTAGAAAATGTATCAGAAAACCTGTTAGTTGTATGCCAAATAAAAATATCTTATTGTTGTTTGGTATTTCAATCATGGGAAGACGTAGCTATTGTGCTGTGTTCTTGTTCTGCACTTGTTTCTGTAATGTAATTTATGACAGTGACTTCTCTCTGATCTTGCTACATTTGTGTTTTATACTCATACTATTTTTAAGAAATATAATGAAAATAATTTAGTATCGTATCTTAACATTTGTAATTTCTGCAAATCATTTCATCCAATGTACCTAATGAATCCTTTTCCTTTGTGACTTACAGTTATAAACCAATGGATCTGAAGTTTATAGTGAGACCTGTGAGAGAAAAATTTGAGAGACTTGTGCGTAATCTTGCATGGGAAGATGGCCTTAAATTTTTAGTGAAGCTGGCAGTAAGTATATAGTTTTTTCTGTTTTTGGATACTGTCCAGTTCTGTATGACGATTTAGTGATAGTGGAAATAACCTAAATGTTTAATATGTTCCATTCTCCTGATGTTTATTGATTATGATGCAATACAGATAGTAAATCATTAACATACATAATCAATCAACCAACAGATTTTTTCCAGTTCAGCCATCTCATTTTCAAAAATATGAGAGTATATAAATTGTGTATGGTCACTACAACTTATTTTCCACACATTGAATGTTTCCTTTCATTTTTATTGTTCCCAGCTTGACTTATTGCCACAAAAAAAGTTGTCATGTTGATTAATTGGGTTTCTGCCGTTTATTCGTGTCTTTCCTGCACAATATTTCAACTGCGTGACTCTCAGTCTTCTCTAGGTGTTGTTCGATACTGATTCCTGTGTGTAACGAGTCCGGTATTTATGCCTACATTGTGGTAGGCATTCCATCTGCGGTCCGCGACTCATCTGGCGCTCTGTCCGTGGTGGTCCGTGGTGTGTGCTGACCAATAGCAACGGCTGTAGCATTTTCTTCTAGCCGTGGCTGTTTCGCATGCTGTGCGCATACTTTGTGGCTATTATCTATTGTCAATATAACTGAATTCAGTTCTGAATGGCGTCCAAGCTGTGCTAGACGTTTTATCTGCCGACTGTCATCATTTGAGTCCTTCTGTGAATTGAGACATTCTGTTACTGTGTGGTGTGCCATGTTAGGCATTCTGTCCGAAGTTCTTGTCCCCCAGGAGCCGCTGCAGTGTCATTTTCAGGCCGATTCTGTTCAAATTGTTGCCTGAGACTTGGAAGAATGCCCTAGGATATTGTGTCTGTTGTCTGAGGTATCATTTCATGTACGTCCATTGTTACATGTACTGGGCTCTTACCCCTAATTCCATCTTTATGCTTGTGTCGCTTGGGATCTTTATGTTGCCTACATTGCATCTTCAGAAGATCGAGTGCTGGGTGTCCTGATTAATGAGATTATGTGCGACCTGAATCTCAATAGATACTTTGATAACGCTGTCCCAGTATCTTGAAGTTTGTGTTAAAATCTTGGCGTCATTATACTTCATAGAATGATTTAGTTCTATACAATGCTTGCCAATCACTGACTTGGTCGCCTGTCTCAGCCTGGTGTGCCTTTAGTGCCCTTTGCACCTGATGTCAACGGTCCTGATCGTTTGGCAGATGTATGCCATCCCACATTCACATGGTACATGGTAAATGCCCGGTTTCTGTAGACGCAGGTCATCCTTCACGCTCCCTAGCAGAGTCTTAATCTTGGTGGGTGGATGGAATACGCTTTTAATGTTATGTTTCAGGAGAATTCTGCTGATTTTGGCAAATATCGGCCCAACGTATGGCAAATGTGCAACCTTTTACATTTCTTCATGTATCTCTTCAGGAACCTCTGGTGGCGATACAGGGCACAGTGTCTTTTGAACATCTTGAGAAGAGTATCCATTTTTGTAGAACACAGAATGTAGATGTTCTATTTCTGTCGCCAAATTATCCGGATTTGACAGAGTTCGTGCCTGGTGAACCAGCATTCTGAGTAAACCGTTTTTCTGTGCGGGTCGTGGCAGCTGCTGGTGTGCAGGTACAACTCAGTGTGAGTGGGTTTGCGGTACACACCGTGACTGAAGGTACCATCTCCCTTCCTCTTAACTAGTACATCTAGGAAAGGGAGTAATACTAGTCAGCAGATAAAACGGCTAGCACAGCTTGGACGCCATTCAGAACTGAATTCAGCTATACTGACAATGGATAATAGCCACAAAGTACGCACACAGCGTTTGGAACAGCTGCAGCTAGAAGAAAATGCTTCAGCCATTGCTATTGGTCGGCGCACACCACTGACAAAGTGCCAACGCACTACGGACTGCACAGGGAACGCTTAGCACAACACAGGAAAAAAATACAGGACTCGTTCAACACTGGAATAAGTGTTAAACAGCACCTGAAGAAGACTGCGAGTCATGCAGTTGAAATATCGTGCAAGAAAGACGCGAATAACTGGCAGAAACCTGATTAATGAACTTCACAACGCCTCACCGGGAAAGGCTGAAGAATTACAAAAAAAAAGTTGTTATTGTTATAGTAAATTGTAATTCAGCCCTAAAATGTTCCTGCATTATTTGTCTTGTAAATTTAAAAATATTTAAAGTTCTAGTGTAATGTGGCATATGATCAGTTGCTCACAGAGACCAGTAAGCTTTTGTCCCATGAATAGAACAGCTGCTTTGCTTTCCAGGTTTTAACATAAGTTACAGGCATAACACAACTTTCTTACAAAAAAGTGCTTATATTCCCTTTTTGTAAAATTCAGTTCATTGAAAGTTACCGGTGCGCAAGTCGCCCAATGCGGCGTCGAATAAAATAAGACTTGCACTTGGCGGCTGAACTTCTCCGAATAGGGGCCTCCCGGCCATTGGTGCCATCCGCTCATTTCCATTATTTCCATTGAAAGTTGGCCCACAGTTCTTGATTTTTGATTTGTTACTTGCTCCACACTTCAACTCAAGTATTGTTATGTGTTTTAATGTTATTCTTCTGCCACTGTTGCAATATGTTGTTCCATTTGGTTACCAAGTGAACTGGTGCAATGGTAAAACATTAGACTTATATTCAGGGTGGTCACAGTTCAGATTCTCATCCAGCCATCCTGATTTAGATTTTCCACAATTCCCGTACTTCACTTACGGTAAATACTGGCACGATTCCTTCAGTAGGACACAACTGATTTTGATACCTTCCCATCACCAGTCCAAGCATGCACTCGGTCTCTAATGGCCTTGTTGTTTGTGGGACATTGTGCCCTTACCTTCCTTTTGTCTGTTCCATTTTATTCCTTTAACTTGCGCCTCTCTCAAGCTCATTTTACGTGAATGTCACTTGTGTATTTTAAGTGTTAGAAAAACTGAAGTTAAGGGGAAACGGAGCTAAAACTGACCTTAGTTTACAGGGTTACTAATACATACTTCCATAACAACATATGTATGACGATGTGATTAGAAAAGTCTCTGCTGATCTATTAAGCATTATGATATTCCTTAAAATTGAAAACTTATTCACTAGCATTGAAACAGATTGTTGTAAATGATATATTGGGTGATCTGCATTTATGTTTGCCAGAGTCAGATTGGTCAAAGCATCTGAGGAACACCCATCTTGGATTCATTATATTTACTTAATATACTAAGAGTACTTAGAAAATATAACAGATTACTAAAGGGTCAGCCTACGCTACGTTTTTCCGTCCTCTTTTGGAGTACTGCTGTGCACTCTGATATCCTTACCGGATAGGATTAATGGAGTACACTGAGAAAGTCTAAAGAAGAGTGGAATGTTTTTTATTATCGAGAAATAGTGGAGAGAGTTTCACTGACGTAATACAAGATTT
Organism: Schistocerca piceifrons; assembly: GCF_021461385.2. Taxonomy (NCBI): domain Eukaryota; kingdom Metazoa; phylum Arthropoda; class Insecta; order Orthoptera; family Acrididae; genus Schistocerca; species Schistocerca piceifrons. Next base: position 19,958,881 of record NC_060145.1, read on the forward strand.
GGGGTGGACATCATTAAAACAAAGGCATTTTTTGTTCCGGCAGAATCTTATCATGAATTTTCAATCACCAACTTTCTCCTCCAAATGCGAAAATATTTTGTTGACAACGACCTACATAGGGAGAAATGATTATTGTAGTAAAATAAGGAAATTATAGCTCACACAGAAAGATATAAGTGTCTTTTTTTTCTGTGCACTGTTCAAGATTGGAATAATAGAGAACTATTGTGAAAGCGTTTCGATTAACCCTCCGCCAGGCACTTAAGTGTGATTAGCAGAGTGTCCATGTAGATGTAGATAAACAGCATGTTAAGTGATTAAAGTAAATGCAAGGGAGCTCCTCAAGGTACTGTGACCAATCTTATGTTAGTTGATACATATCTATGGCGTAAGACGTAGAAACCACACTGTATGCAGATGATCTGGTTATTTTGACTTCATTACCAAACAGTCATAAATCACCTTGAAGGGTGGGCACATGAAAACCTTAGGGAAGCAAGCAATTGGAAAAACCTACTATCAGATATTTTCTTTATGTCACTCTTACCCAAAAACAACTCTTAAAAACTGGAGGGGAAGATCTGCAGTAGAATGAACATATATATCAAAAATTAAACTGGAGGCATACATAAATAAAACTGCTGATAAAGCAAACAGCAGACTCAGCGTAGTAAAGAGGTTGGGGATAGCAAATGGTGATGTTAAAGGGCAGTGCTCAACACACCTGCAAAACCTACATAAGATGAATTTTAACAGTAGTGAAGCACTTGTTGTGGCTATTACTAGGAATATCAGATGATTAGAAAAAGTCCAGAACCAAGCATTAAGAATCATAACTGATGGAGTAAAATCAACACCTTGAGCATTGTAACTGGGTTAGAATCTCTTTAAATAAGTATTCAAAGTTTAGCACTGCTCAGATATGAGAAACTAATTCGTCTATCCAATCGTATTAAATTTCTAAAAGATAAAGAGTCATGTAACAATAATAGTAGAAAATTGAAAACGCAAACTAGCTTCATCCAAATTGTAGAATACATAAGATACAATATCAGCCGCCAAGAGTTGATGTTAAAAAATGTATTTTCCCACTCTCTCCAACTCTGCTTTCTCCGTTGCAATACCAGATAGACATAATTTATAATTTAAAAAAATATGAAACATTAATCATTAGAGCTACAGCATTGGAAACAGTAAAACTGAGATACCCTGAAGTTCAGTAGCTCCACGTCTACACAGATGGTTCACTAATGGAAAAAGAAAGAAAAACATTGGCATAGGAGTGTACAGCAAAATTTTCTCTCTCTGTCGATTTGTAGGACCACACCACTCAGAGTTAGAAGGTGAAGTTGGAACCACCGTAGTTGCATGTCAGCAAAACAACTATTTACGCATATTCGACAAAGCAATTATATTTTGTTATTCCATAGCAGCAAATATTGGCAGTTATAAACACGAAACATCCAAAAATAGTCCAAGTTAGGTATCCAGGAAGTAATTGCAGCAGCAGAAGAAGACAAATTGCAATTAAGTGGATACCATCTTACAGTGGCTTAAATGGTAATGAAAAAGCAGATTTTCTATCCAAAAAAGGCAGAAAGATTAAATATACTGGGAAAAACTAACATGATTTATTTTTATTGGAGTGCATTATTAACAATACATTTAATGAAGAATTAAAATGATCCAATAAAAGATCCGGAGAAACCTCATGGGGTGACTGTAGTGCCTGATGGACCAAGAGGAGAAGCAGTAGCCAAATTCCACTTGGCTACTGGATATGACTGACTGGCCACCTATCTGCACAAGATCTCCATCTTGCCCTCACCAACGATCGGTTCGATCATGAACAAAAACATATAACATAGTGCAAAAAATTAAGTGACTGTAATTCAGGCTTAACAATGTTGTATTGGGAATCAAGAGCACAAATGATGGTAAATCAAGTGTCAGAACATAATAATAATAATAATAATAATAATAATAATAATAATAATAATGTCCATTATTTTAATGTACATTGGCCTATTTTCTAATGGGGAGAGAGAGAGCAATTTGATACTACAATTTAGTAACTAGCTGAAACCAGTGATATTGTGCAGTTGTGGCAAATAATAGAAAATAAAATAATAATTGTAATTACTTTAACTCACCTCCCTTCAGTTTCATGTTTCGTTCACTGCTTCAGTATTTCTGCCTAATTATATACAGGGTGATTCAAAAAGAATACCAAAACTTTAGGAATTTAAAACTCTGCGACGACAAAAGGCAGAGCTAAGCACTATCTGTCGGCGAATTAAGGGAGCTATAAAGTTTCATTTAGTTGTACATTTGTTCGCTTGAGGCGCTGTTGACTAGGCGTCAGCGTCAGTTGATGCTAAGATGGCGACCGCTCAACAGAAAGCTTTTTGTGTTATTGAGTACGGCAGAAGTGAATCGACAACAGTTGTTCAGCGTGCATTCAAACGAAGTATGGTGTTAAACCTCCTGATAGGTGGTGTATTAAACGTTGGTATAAACAGTTTACAGAGAATGGGTGTTTGTGCAAAGGGAAAAGTTCTGGACGGCCGAGAACGAGTGATGAAAATGTAGCACGCATCCAGCAAGCATTTGTTCGCAGCCCAGGAAAATCGACTCACAGAGCTAGCAGAGAGCTGCAAATTCCACAATCAACTGTATGGAGAGTCCTATGAAAAAGATTAGTTATGAAACCTGAACGTCAACTACCCGAGGCGATGGATAGGCCGCCAGGCAGCCCGTGACAGAGCACTTCATCACTGGCCTCCAAGAAGCCCTGATCTTACCCCCTGCGATTTTTTCTTATGGGGGTATGTTAAGGATATGGTATTTCGGCCACCTCTTCCAGCCACCATTGATGATTTGAAACGAGAAATAACAGCAGCTATCCAAACTGTTACGCCTGATATGCTACAGAGAGTGTGGAACGAGTTGGAGTATCGGGTTGATATTGCTCGAGTGTCTGGGGCCATATTGAACATCTCTGAACTTGTTTTTGAGTGAAAAAAAACCTTTTTAAATACTCTTTGTAATGATGTATAACAGAAGGTTATATTATGTTTCTTTCATTAAATACACATTTTTAAAGTTGTGGTATTCTTTTTGAATCACCCTGTATATCAACGTAGTTGGTGCAACCATTTCTCATGATTTTACTTTGCTTTCACAGAGAGAGTATCATAGCCGAAACTGGAAAATGGTACTCCTTATGATGAAGCGTAAAACGTCTTCTGTCTTGAAGAAGTTACGTAAGAAGTCTAACCCCAGTGAAGAAATTACCACTATGATTTCAAACTGGAAACAGTTAAGTGGTGATTTGTCACGGCTAGAGAAGCAGATTTCCTCTAATGCTATGGCCTTCACTTTTATCGAGGGAAGTCTTGTCAGAGCTGTCCGTGAAGGTGAGTTCTCTTAACCTTTCCTTCCATAGAGGTGGGGAGGAGGGAGGAATATCGTATTTGAGTTGAACTTTGCCAGCCAGCCACCAATGTACATCTTCATTCAGCTATATAAGTGAGAAATATCTGATTTTGTGGTTTTATTTGTGTGTTAATTATATCTTGATATGAATAGGAAAATGGGTGCTCCTTGATGAAATCAACTTGGCACCACCAGAAACGTTGGAATGCTTGTCAGGGCTATTGGAAGATGGAGCTGTGGGTAGCCTCCGCTTATTGGAACGAGGTGATGAGCAACCTGTTCCAAGGCACAAGGACTTTCGTCTCTTTGCTTGTATGAATCCTGCTACAGATGTCGGCAAGAAGGAACTGCCTGCTGGCTTACGTAACAGGTAAAACTTAAATTTTATATCTCTTGAAGAGTCAAAATTTTTCCCCTGCTGCACAAAAGCCTATGAATTGATGACATGATGATGATGATGATGATGATGATGATGATGATGATGATAACAATAACAATTATAATTATATAATTAACAGTCTTTCAACCTGCCCTTCAAAGAATTTCCATGGAGTTGCATTACATCATTGGCAACTTGTTACAGAATTGTCTTCCAGCAGAAAGTGGACTGTGACCTGTGGCTCTCTTATTTCTTCATAATGTATGATGATCACATCTGATTTGTGTGTCGTAATGATGAATGTCTCTCTTTATGATGCAAATTTCTACATTATCTTTTACAAATGTAATTGTATTAGGGACACACAATCAGTTAATTGTACTTGATGAAATAGTCACTTCAGGCTTGACATTTACTTGTATTAGTATTTATTCTATCTGATCCCTTCTGAAGCTGGAATACTGAATCCATGTAGACTGTGGATTGCCCATCTCCAGTTTCAGTTCCCTATTGCAAAAGTGAATAGATAAAGCCATAATAGATTTGTTTTAGGACAGGAGGAGTTGTTATACTTGTGGGGCATTTTATTAAGTACATGTTGCACCTAATCTTTCTACAGATGAGTTTGTACATGCCACTTGAGTTTTATGGTATCTTCTTTGTCATCACATGCTTCTTCAGCCTGGGTCACCATATACTGGAACTACATGGGGTGGACAAAAATATGGAAACACTAAAACACAGCACAGTAATACAGTGTAGGAAAACTGTTGGCATTCAAAAAAGCACCTAGTTATCTCAGAATGGATAAATACAGGTCCAGTATATTTTTTTCTTCTCACAGAATAGGGGCAAGCTCAGGAAAGGTAATGATGATAGAGATCGATAGCAACTACACGTCCTTCTTTCCAAAGTAGGCCACAACGGCTCTATAATGTAGAGATCTGGTGACTGTGGTGGCAGGGAGATGTGACGGTTTGTCAAGCAGCCCTGGACAATGCAACTGCATGGACAGGGGTGTCTTGGAACACAGTATCACCATGGGGGAACAAATATAATATCTTCGGAAGGACCTAATCATCCAAAATGCTCATATAATCCACGGTAGTAATGCAAGCTCTCAGAGTAACTTTGGGGTACATGGAATACCGTGACATGACTGCTCGTGTCATCACTGAACCCACACTATGTTTCATTCTTGGGATGTAAACTTAGCCAGAAGTTGGAAACAGTGTCAGACAAGACTCATTCTACCAAATAACATGCTTCCATTGCCACACCATCCACATTTCATTGCTTTGGCACCACATTTTCCTGGTAATGGCATTTGCATCACTAACTTGGGGTTTTGAAATTCCAGCTGGCCCTGCAATTCCCAGCTTATGGAACTCCCTCTGTGTTGTTCTGGTGCTGGCAGGGTTCACGAGTGCGACATTCGGTTCTGCAATGACTTTTGCAGCTGTCGTCCTCTTATTTTTTGCCACAGTCCTCTTCAGTGACCAGCTTTTGTGATCACTCAACATACACTTGCACCTGTATTGTTAGTTAGTGGACAATGATTTTCCACTTCCCCATATGCAGTATAAATCGTCAGTACGGTGTTCTTGAAACACCAAACACTTTGGCTACCTTGGTCATGGAAGTACCCATCATACGAGCACCAACAATCACATTAGCTTTGCTTCGACATAATGTACTCACAACTAAACGGAACATTGTTCTGACCACGACTGACACGTGCAATGTATTGAGGGCATTGAATATATGCCATCCATGGTCAAACCCAACACCAACACCTGCAGGCTTGGCTAGCATCTACATCTACATCTATGTCTACATGGATACTCTACAAATCACATTTAAGTGCCTGGAACAGTGTTCATCGAACCACCTTCGCAATTCTCTCTTATTCCAATCTCGTATAGCACGCGGAAAGAATGAACACGTATATCTTTACGTGTGAGCTCTGGTTTCCCTTATTTTATCGTGGTGATTGTTCCTCCCTATGTAGGTCGGTGTCAATAAAATATTTTCACATTCTGAGAAAGTTGGCAATTGGAATTTCGTGAGAAGATTCCATCACAACGAAAAGCGCCTTTCTTTTAATGATGTCCAGCCCAAATCCTGTATCATTTCTGTGACACTCTCTCTCCCGTATTTCACGATAATACAAAATGTGCTGCCTTCCTTTGAACTTTTTTGATGCACTCCGTCAGGCCTATCTGGTAAGAATCCCACACCGCGCAGCAGTATTCTAAAAGAGGACGGACAAGTGTAGTGTAGGCAGTCTCCTTAGTAGGTCTGTGACATTTTCTAAGTGTCCTGGTAATAAAACGAAGTCTTTGGTTAGCCTTCCTTCCAGTTTAAGTTGTTTGTAATTGTATAGTTGCTTTTAGCACTCATGTGGATGACCTCACACTTTTCGTTATTTAGGGTCAACTGCCACGTTTTGCACCATTCAGATATCTTTCCTAAATCATTTTGCAATTTGTTTTGATCTTCTGATGACTTTATTAGTCGATAAACGACAGCGTCATTTGCAAACAACTGAAGACGGCTGCTCAGATTGTCTCCCAAATCGTTTATATAGATGAAGAACAGCAAAAGGCCTATAACTCTACCTTGGGGAACACCAGAAATCACTTCTGTTTTACTCGATGACTTTCTGTCAATTACTACGAACTGTGACCTCTCTGACAGGAAATCACAAATCCAGTCATATAACTGAGACGAGGCATGCAATTTCAGTATGAGCCGCTTGTGTGGTACAGTGTCAAAAGCCTTCCGGAAATCCAGGAATACAGAATCGATCTGAAATCCCTTGTCAATAGCACTCAGCACTTCATGTGAATAAAGAGCTAGTTGTGTTTCACAGGAACAATGTTTTCTAAACCCATGGTGACTGTGTGTCGATAGACCTTTTTCTTTGAGGTAATTCATAATGTTTGAACACAATGTATGTTCCAAAATCCTGCTGCATATCGATGTTAACGATATGGGCATGTAATTAGTGGATTACTCCTGCTACCTTTCTTGAATATTGGTGTGACCTGTGCAACTTTACAGTCTTTGGGTATGGATCTTTTGTCGAGCAAATGGTTGTATATGATTGTTAATATGGAGCTAATGCATCAGTATACTCTGAAAGGAACCTGATGGGTATACAGTCTGGACCAGAAGACTTGCTTTTATTAAGTGATTTAAGTTGCTTCACTACTCCGAGGATATTTACTTCTACGTTACTCATGTTGGCAGCTGTTCTCGATTCAAATTCTGAAATATTTACTTCGTCTTTTGTGAAGGCATTTCGGAAGGCTGTGTTTAGTAACTCTGCTTTGGCAGCACTGTCTTTGATAGTATCTCCATTGCTATCACACAGAGAAGGCATTGATTGTTTCTTGCTGCTAACTTACTTCACATACGACCAGAATCTCTTTGGATTTTCTGCCAGGTTTCAAGACAAAGGTTCATTGTGGAAACTGTTATAAGCATCTCACATTGAAGTCCATGCTAAATTTTGAGCTTCTGTAAAAGAACGCCAATCTTGGGGATTTTACGTCTGTTTTAAGTTTGGCATGTTTGTTTTGTTGTTTCTGCAACAGTGTTCTAACATGTTTTGTGTACCAAGGAGGATTAGCTCCGTTGTTTGTTAATTTATTTGGTATAAATCTCCCAATTGCTGCCAATACTATTTCTTTGAATTTAAGCCATATCTGCTCTACACTTATATCATTAATTTGGAATGAGTGGAGATTGTCTCTCAGGAAGGTGTCAAGTGAATTTTTATCTGCTTTTTTGAGTAGGTATATTTTTCACTTATTTTTCGAGGATTTGGGGATTACAATATTCAATCTCGCTATGACAACCCTCTATTCACTAATCCCTGTCAGTTTTGATGCTCGTTATTAGCTCAGGATTATTACTTGCATTTATATTCAAGCATGCGTTTCTCATGGTGTTCCAATCTATGTGTTTTTTCCCATATATTTCATTCAGAGGGTGCCACTACCCCTTCATATTTTTTAAAATTAATGTCAGTCTCATGTCACCAGTGTCTCTTTTGTTTTTCTCATCACTTCATGTTATTTGGGGCTCCCCTTATTTCCTGCTGCTTTTCAGTTCTCCTGGGACTATTTATAGCTGCCCTCTGCCTTTGACATTCTCATTTTGTGCACTACCCAAAAGTTGTTTCTGTTTAATTTTAATAGTGGTATCACAATCGTGCTGGAAAATGATGTCGGGCGGCATCTGTGGAACTGCATAGTTTGGCAACATGTGAAGATAGGTGTGAGAAACGGACCAGTTATCCTATGTTTATGAAATCCTAACCACACATTAACTTTTGGTGTGCCCATTTCGTACAGAATCACTTATTCTGGAGCCTCACTTCCCCCTGTTTGACATTTATGTCTGTTAACTTTGCTACTACATATGTGGAATGATGTAACATTTCGGCAACAAAATCACATTGTCTGTGGTGATCCTCAGGCTTAATTTGATGAGAAAGTTGGAGTTTGTAAGCATGCAGCCAGGGACGTTTGTGCACAGTGTCACGCACTATCGAATGGGGCACTCCTAGTTCCGTACTAACTTGTCAGGTGGCTTTATGTGGACTTCTGGTGAATGCTTTGGACACCCATTCCTCGGTCGCTCCCTTCACATGCGTTTTAGGATGTTTTCCATCATTTGAAATCAAACTTCCGATTTCTCAAAGAGTTCTGTCCCACTGGTAAGTGGATTTGTGTGTGGAAAGATCCATTTTCCATTCTCTTCTTGCCCACCGCTGGACATTTGTTACAGATTTTAACTCTGTTAACGATAGCACACACTGCAACTTTCGTTGTGGTATCCAAATGTTGGCTGTTAAAAGCACGTCTGCCTGCTGCACAGTAAATATTTGTACGCGTGCGCTATAGGACTCAGTGCTGTTCACGAAATGAGGAGGATCGCGTCTTACAGAGTGTCTCTGTCGTTTGCATATTTACCCAGCAACGTAAAATGTCGAGGTCTTTCATTATAAGTATGCGTGTACCTCTAGCCTGGACACCCTGCATTAATGTTAACATTGGTTAGAGCTACTATGCTCTTAATTTTTCCTTTCTTCATTTGCCCATTATCCATATTTTATTAAATATGGCAGTATTTTATGGTATGTTAGGCACATTGCATCATTATAATTTATAAGAATCATAATTACAACAGACAGTATTCAGATTTCCAATTTGTTGTGTATAGCTTATAATTGTATGAAAGTTGTCTTTCCAGTTATGCTGTGTGGGTACTGCACTGTTTGAATGTGGATATTTGTGCTGTCTGCCTATTAATGCTGTACTTACAAAGGAAGTATTGTTGCATCACCATTTGAAGAAAAGGCCTGTTCAGGGCCTGAATGTTACTTTTGTTAAACATTTTTATGATACTTTAGAGCATTTGTTGCATATCAGATAAAAAGAATGAACCAAATTTGAGAAAGAATGGAAACAAATTTGCACCAACCTTTTAGCATAGACTTTTTGTATATGTATGTTTTTTAAATCGTTTTTTTATTCCATTTATGTAGTTAGTCTCAGCAAAAAGTGTGGTTTTTGAACATAGAGCAGAGAATGCATTTCAACAAAGCAGTAGGTTTGTTCCTTGGCACCTCTCTCTCAGAATGGACTTTGACTCTTGCAGACTATTTCTCCAGATGGAGGAAACATGCCAGACGTAGCAGTGCGCTAATTAAAGCTACAGAGTTGGATGCCGTATTAAGACAAATTGGATGCTATACAGACACTTTTCTGTGCTAGAACATAGTGACAGCACCCAGGAGCTGGCGAATCATATTACTTACGTGCTCTACAATCTACCTTAGAGTTTTCATGCAGATTAAGAAGACAGGCTTTCCCCTGCTGGTGCAATGATGAATGACACTGCACAATTATGGACAAGTAGGTAGCTCTCCAAAACCTAAAGAGCAAACCTATTGCATAGAGGCTTGCAACCTTTCATATAGTGATGGAAAAATGTGTCAGGATTACCAAGAAGAGAATGTAACATCAACTCCTGAATACCATAAACCATTCCATTAAATCAATACAAGTACGGAAAGTTGTAAGAAGGATTAGGAAGGGAGATAAACCACATTATCAGTGTTATGATGATAAATGGGAACCTTGTGAGGGGGGTGGAGAAGTAAATGGAAACTTCTCTTTGTGTGAGTTAGCTTTGGCTTTTTCGGCTGCACGACATGGCACAAAGTCACAACAAAATCCCTTAACACGTGTTGTGATACCTTGTTGGGAACACTAAGGAACCTTCCTCTAATGTTATAAAAAATACAAGCAACAGGGCAATTTTGCTGTGGGAGAAAGCTATTTTAATCCCATCAATTAAGCCTTGTGTATAACAAACATGAATGAGTATCTATTGTACTGTTGCCTCAGTAGCTGCTTAGGAAATACAATTAAAAAGATGTGTAAGTGCCACCAGATCTTGATCATAGAATCAGGCCAGATGATTAGCTGTGTTTGGTGTGGGTTCCAGAAATGCTATTCCAGATTTGAAATACTGTGTCAACCTGCCTACACAGACATTATATAATGGGATTTTCAAACAATGGAAACTTCAGGTAGGAATATCAACAATGTAGGAAAAGATAGATTGCTACTTAGCGTAAACATGACATTTTAAATTACAGAGAGGCACAATTCAGAGGAAGCTTTCAGCTGCAGCCTTCGTCAGCAAAAGAGAAACACACACCATTCATACACACAAACATGCACACCTCACACACAAGTGACTGCCAACTGTGGCATCTTTGGCCAGAATGCAACTATCATGTGGGATGGAAGCATCATTCTGGAGGGAGTAGGGCAGGGGAAGGGATGGTAGTGTATGGGTGAGGGAAGAGAGGAATGCTGGCTGGTGGAGTGTGCAGGGACTAGAATGCATACAGGCACAGCATCAGGAGATTGTGGGGCAGGGAGGCAGGGAAAAAGGAGCGAAAAAGGAGAGGATCAGGAAATAATGGGCAGATGCATTGGTAGTGGGCGGCAAATAAAGGGTGGGAGGTGAGAATGGGGAGTAGATGATAGAACAAAGGGGGTGGAAACTGCTGGGTGGAGGGTGTGGGGACACTATGTTCCCGTAGGTTGAGGCTGGGATAATAACGGGAGAGGGGACTGTGTTGTATGGATAAATCCCAAGTGTAAATCAGAAAAGCTGGTGGTGGAGGGAAGGATTCAGATGGTTTGAGTAATGAAGCAGCAATTGAAACAAGCATGTTGTGTTCAGCTTCATCTCTTGCTCTTGGCCACAGTTTGGCAGTGGCCGTTCATCTTACTGGACAGCTGGTTGGTAGTCATAACCATTATAAAAAACTGTGCAGCGATTTCAGGAGAACTGGTAAATGACATGGCTGCTTTCACAGGTTGGCCGACCGCTGATGCGATACGATAGACCTGTGACCGGAATGGAAGTGCTGAGTGGGTGGATTGGGCTGGTCTTTCACCTGGGTCTGTCATAACGATATGATGCTTGTGGCAAGGGGTTGGGATTGGGAGTGGCTAGGGATGATGTGATGGTTGGGGGTGGGGGGGGGGGGTGGCAGAACACACCTTCAGGAGGGGTGGGAAGTATTTTGGGTTAGATGTCCCTCATTTCAGGACATCATGACAGGTAATCAAAGCCCTGGCGAAGGATATGGGTCAGTTGTTCAAGTCTGGGGTGATACTCGGTTCTATCGCTGACATCCTACTGCCGCCTCAGGGCACTGGTATCCAACCTCTATCCCTATCCTACCCGCAGTGTTCCTCCTTGGCCACCCCTTACAGCACCTAAACTGTGCCTAGCTGACCCTTTCAACTTGCCACATCCCCAAAACTCCCTACCAACACTGCACTAATTCTAGAACTGAAACATTCCCTTAACACTGTTGTTAACCTAGGCAACAAAAACCTCAGTTCCACAGAAATTTCAGTCCTATCCAAAAACATCATCTTTAGCCCTTTTGCCCTACACTCAAATTTAAACATTTTGTACTTGTTAAAGGCCTACTCTCCTTCTTGCAATCCCTGCAATGGAAGTACTTCCTGTAGTCAATCCCTCCAAGCAAAACCAACCTAATACCAACATCGATCTCTGACTCTCTCAGTTCATACCACCATCCAGCCGTGATCCTCATACCCACCCCCATCCTCCTCCCACCTAACCATCCTCCTCCCACCTAACCATCCTCCTCCCACCTAACCATCCTCCTCCCACCTAACCATCCTCCTCCCACCTAACCATCCTCCTCCCACCTAACCATCCTCCTCCCACCTAACCATCCTCCTCCCACCTAACCATCCTCATCACTGTTGATGCCACCTTCCAAGAAACCAACATCCCTCATGCCCATGCTGTTGAACACTACCTTCTCCAATGTCCTTCAGACTCCAGACCCACAACCTCCTTCCTCATGCATCTTACTAACTGTATCCTAAAACACAACTACTTCTCCTTGGAAAGGAGACAGATAGAAACAAACACACAGCACAGCCGTGGGCACCTGCGTGGCAGCCTCGTGTGCCAACACGTTTATGGGCTGATTAGAGGAAACCTTCCTAGCCTCCCAAACACCAAATCCCTAGTCTGATTCAGGTCCATTGATGGATATCCTCATGATCTGTACTCAGGGCCAAGACACAGTATCTTCATTCCTTCACAACCTCAACACCTTTTCTTCCATCCACTTCACCTGGTAGTCCTCAAACCAGTGTGTCATCTTCAGAGACGTTGGCCATCTCCTCCCTGATGGTTCTATACACACCTCTGCCCACATTAAACCACCAACCACACCTGTGTTTTTGTGGCGGTCATCTGTTTCACACAAAAAAATCACTCCCATAGGGTCGAGATATGTGCACTGACAAGAACTCTCTTGCTCTGTATGCCGATGTTCTCACAGAGGCCTTGTCAGACAGGCACTATCCCACTCCCATACCATTTCCCCCCACAACTCCAATCCTCCCACCACCTCCAGAAACAAGCCACAGCACATTATCCCCTTTGTCACCTAGTACCATCCCGGACTGGAACAACTGAACCACTCTTTCGCCAGGGCTTTGATTACCTATCGTCGTGCCCTGAAATGAGGGACATCCTATCAGAGATACTTCCCACCACTCCAAAAGTGGTGTTCTGTTGCCCACCCAATCTCCACAACATCCTAGTCCATTCCTATTGCACTCCCAATCTGAACCCCTTGCCACAAGGATCATATCCCTGTGGAAGACCCAGGTGCAAAACCTGCCCAATCCACCCACCCAGCACTTCCTATTCCTGTCCTGTCCTGTCCTACCCCATCAGGGGCCGGGCCACATGTGAAAGCAGCCATGTCATTTACCAGCTCTGCTGCAATTGTTGCACAGTTTTTTTGTATTGGTATGACTACCAACCAGCTGTCCACCAGGATGAAAGACCGCCACTAATCTGTGGCCAAGAACAAAGTAGACCACCCTGTGGCACAACTTGTGGCTGAACATAACACTCTTGATTCCAGTAGCTGCTTCACTATGTAGCGGTTCTGCCTGCTTTATTTATTCATTTGTTTGATGTCCTTGGTGTCATCGTACTGCATTTCTAGACTGGCTGAAAAATGGGTTACGGATTCTGACACTGACTACTGTAAGTAAGGTAGCCAACAGGGTCATAGTTGCATTTCACAGTACTTTAATTTCACTGTTCACAACCCCCTAATAATACACAGTTATATGGCCAGTGCACTATTGTTTAACTTTCGATAAGCCTCATTAATAGTGTGCAGGCAAACCTCCACATACTGCTACAATAGTTTAGTATTGAACATCTGCGAGCAGTAAAAACATAACCACAAAGTTCGCAGTTCACAGAATAGAACGCGGTGGTCTAGCGGTTCTAGGCTCTCAGTCCGGAACCGCGCGACTGCTACGGTCGCAGGTTCGAATCCTGCCTCAGGCATGGATGTGTGTGATGTCCTTAGGTTAGTTAGGTTTAAGTAGTTCTAAGTTCTAGGGGACTGATGACCACAGATGTTAAGTCTCATAGTACTCAGAGCCATTTGAACCATTTGAACAGAATAGAAAGGTACGTATGGAGCAGACACTGTCAGTGTTTTAACACAAGGCGTATTGGTGTAACACTTATTTCACTGTTAAGTTGATGCATTGTTGTTGTTCTAAGCAGCACAGATTCCTCGTCTGAAACTCAGCCGTGAACTGACGGTCTTGTGAGCAAAAACTGAGCCCATATATATTAACACAATAATAGGTACTGTAACTACACATTGTTTGAAGTTTAATTTACCAAAATTACAATTAAAACTTAACTCATTAAATTAACCGAATACATTGAAAAATTGGTTCTTTTTAACAGTTTCTTCTACTGGAAGGGTTAAGCTGAATTATTTGTTTAAATCATGAAATTAACAAATATAAGCACTTAAACAATACTTTGGACAAAACTGTTAATTACTTTGTAATTAATTAATGGCTGGTTTTGTTAACATGTTTTAGACTAGACCCAAATAGATACTTTAAGAATACTATCATTTTGTCTTCCAAATGTTTACAATTATTACAGAGTTTATATTTGTTTACATGTCAACAATAGAATTATATACCTAAAACTAAGAACAAAATTAGATCTGGTGTTGTTTATTTTAAAACTGAGGGCCAATCTTTCTCTATTATGACAATACAGATTACATTCACGTTTGTTAATGGTAATTAGTTCAAAAATGAAAAAAAAAAAAAACGAATTTAAGTAAGGCAGATGGCAAAACAAGAGGGGAAGAAAAATATCCCAGCTTGCTTCGTCACAACTACCCAACCCATCTGTGTCCTGCCTCCCACCACCTGCTTTTCTGAACTGCGCAGAAAGTGAGTTATCTGTATAACACATTGTCTGCTCCCTTAGTTATCCTGGCCTCTACCTACAGTAACATACTGTCCCCACACCCTCCACCCAACAGTTTTCACTCTCTCTGTCCTATCATCTCCTCCCCTCTCCCCCTCTCCTCTCCTCCTCCCCCTCTCCCTCTCCTCCTCTCCATCTCCTCCTCCTCCTCCTCCCTCTCCTCCTCCCCCTCCCTCTAGCCTCGTCCCCCTAGCCTCCTCCCCCTCTCCTCCTCCCCCTCTCTTCCTCCCCCTCTCTTCCTCCCCCTCTCTTCCTCCCCCTCTCTTCCTCCCCCTCTCTTCCTCCCCCTCTCTTCCTCCCCCTCTCTTCCTCCCCCTCTCTTCCTCCCCCTCTCTTCCTCCCCCTCTCTTCCTCCCCCTCTCTTCCTCCCCCTCTCTTCCTCCCCCTCTCTTCCTCCCCCTCTCTTCCTCCCCCTCTCTTCCTCCCCCTCTCTTCCTCCCCCTCTCTTCCTCCCCCTCTCTTCCTCCCCCTCTCTTCCTCCCCCTCTCTTCCTCCCCCTCTCTTCCTCCCCCTCTCTTCCTCCCCCTCTCTTCCTCCCCCTCTCTTCCTCCCCCTCTCTTCCTCCCCCTCTCTTCCTCCCCCTCTCTTCCTCCCCCTCTCTTCCTCCCCCTCTCTTCCTCCCCCTCTCTTCCCCCCCTCTCTTCCTCCCCCTCTCTTCCTCCCCCTCTCTTCCTCCCCCTCTCTTCCTCCCCCTCTCTTCCTCCCCCTCTCTTCCTCCCCCTCTCTTCCTCCCCCTCTCTTCCTCCCCCTCTCTTCCTCCCCCTCTCTTCCTCCCCCTCTCTTCCTCCCCCTCTCTTCCTCCCCCTCTCTTCCACCCCCTCTCTTCCACCCCCTCTCTTCCACCCCCTCTCTTCCACCCCCTCTCTTCCACCCCCTCTCTTCCTCCCCCTCTCTTCCACCCCCTCTCTTCCTCCCCCTCTCTTCCTCCCCCTCTCTTCCTCCCCCTGTCCTCTCTTCCTCCCCCTGTCCTCTCTTCCTCCCCCTGTCCTCTCCTCCGCCCCCTCTCCTCTCCTCCGCCCCCTCTCCTCTCCTCCGCCCCCTCTCCTCTCCTCCGCCCCCTCTCCTCTCCTCCGCCCCCTCTCCTCTCCTCCGCCCCCTCTCCTCTCCTCCGCCCCCTCTCCTCTCCTCCGCCCCCTCTCCTCTCCTCCGCCCCCTCTCCTCTCCTCCGCCCCCTCTCCTCTCCTCCGCCCCCTCTCCTCTCCTCCGCCCCCTCTCCTCTCCTCCGCCCCCTCTCCTCTCCTCCGCCCCCTCTCCTCTCCTCCGCCCCCTCTCCTCTCCTCCGCCCCCTCTCCTCTCCTCCGCCCCCTCTCCTCTCCTCCGCCCCCTCTCCTCTCCTCCGCCCCCTCTCCTCTCCTCCGCCCCCTCTCCTCTCCTCCGCCCCCTCTCCTCTCCTCCGCCCCCTCTCCTCTCCTCCGCCCCCTCTCCTCTCCTCCGCCCCCTCTCCTCTCCTCCGCCCCCTCTCCTCTCCTCCGCCCCCTCTCCTCTCCTCCGCCCCCTCTCCTCTCCTCTGCCCCCTCTCCTCTCCTCCGCCCCCTCTCCTCTCCTCCGCCCCCTCTCCTCTCCTCCGCCCCCTCTCCTCTCCTCCGCCCCCTCTCCTCTCCTCCGCCCCCCCTCCTCCGCCCCCCCTCCTCCGCCCCCCCTCCTCCGCCCCCCCTCCTCCGCCCCCCCTCCTCCGCCCCCCCTCCTCCGCCCCCCTCCTCCGCCCCCCCTCCTCCGCCCCCCCTCCTCCGCCCCCCCTCCTCCGCCCCCCCTCTCTCCGCCCCCCCTCTCTCCGCCCCCCCTCTCTCCGCCCCCCTCTCTCCGCCCCCCCTCTCTCCGCCCCCCCTCTCTCCGCCCCCCCTCCTCCGCCCCCCCTCCTCCGCCCCCCCTCCTCCGCCCCCTCTCCTCCGCCCCCTCTCCTCCGCCCCCTCTCCTCCGCCCCCTCTCCTCCGCCCCCTCTCCTCCGCCCCCTCTCCTCCGCCCCCTCTCCTCCGCCCCCTCTCCTCCGCCCCCTCTCCTCCGCCCCCTCTCCTCCGCCCCCTCTCCTCCGCCCCCTCTCCTCCGCCCCCTCTCCTCCGCCCCCTCTCCTCCGCCCCCTCTCCTCCGCCCCCTCTCCTCCGCCCCCTCTCCTCCGCCCCCTCTCCTCCTCCCCCTCTCCTCCTCCCCCTCTCCTCCTCCCCCTCTCCTCCTCCCCCTCTCCTCCCCCTCTCCTCATCCCCCCTCTCTTCATCCCCCCTCCCCCTTCTCCCCCTCTCCTCATCCCCCCTCTCTTCATCCCCCCTCCCCCTTCTCCCCCTCTCCTCATCCCCCCTCTCTTCATCCCCCCTCCCCCTTCTCCCCTCTCTTCTCCGCCCCTCTCCTCCTCTCCCTCTCCTCCTCTCCCTCTCCTCCTCTCCCTCTCCTCCTCTCCCTCTCCTCCTCTCCCTCTCCTCATCTCCCTCTCCTCCTCTCCCTCTCCTCATCTCCCTCTCCTCATTCCCCCCTCTCCTCATCCCCCCCTCCTCATCCCCCCTCCTCATCCCCCCTCTCCTCATCCCCCCCTCCTCATCCCCCCTCTCCTCATCCCCCCTCTCCTCATCCCCCCTCTCCTCATCCCCCCTCTCCTCATCCCCCCTCTCCTCATCCCCCCTCTCCTCATCCCCCCTCTCCTCATCCCCCCTCTCCTCCTCCCCCTCTCCTCCTCCCCCTCTCCTCCTCCCCCTCTCCTCCTCCCCCTCTCCTCATCCCCCTCTCCTCATCCCCCTCTCTTCCTCCCCCCTCCCCCTCCTCCCCCTCTCCTCCTCTCCCTCTCCTCCTCTCCCTCTCCTGCCACCTGTTGACAGAGCTGCAAAGTTCACACAGCTCAGCACAGCCTCCTTGACTGTCAAACACTGATCTTTCGACTGTCATAACGTTTACCAATTGAGCTGCCGGTTTTAAACAGGACAAGCGTGCCCGGCTCCCTGTTGTTAAAAGTTTTTCTTAGGCATTTTCGGGACATATTGTCTCGACATGTATCTGCGTGAGTGAGTCAGTGTTTTATGAATGGTAGTGGAAAATGTTATCACACAATTCAGGCTTTAACATCCAGTTTTTGTTGTTAGTGATTTTTCTTTTATGGGCTTTAGGCCACGGTCAGAGGTGTATGCCTCTGCCCAATGCTTCGTCTCTCAGTGCTATGGACATTGTCAGTTTGTGCAAAGCTTCAGAAAGCGATATCGAAGTTAAATTCGGCAAACTGGTCACTTTATTTATTTATTTATTTTTCTTTTACAATGATTACTGACTTCTTTTCTGTTAAAGAAATTAATTTCCTACATTGGCTGTTTTTTTTTAATTTTTTTTTTATTTATTTTTTTTTTTTACATCCATTTTAATTTTATTTTGCACACTACAGCATTCTGGTTTTGTAGCAATTTTCAAGCAAAATCTTTAGCCAATTAAACACACATTTTGGGTTACAGTCACATAATTACGTATGTGATATTTGGTTTGCTGGGCTAAAGAACTGTAGCCGTGATACCCGGCAGTACAAACCTGTCCGTGTAGCGTCCATCCTCGACTTGTTTGTCAGTCTGATGCTCCTTCACACTAGTAAATGGCTTGACTGCATATTACTGTTCATACTGAACCAAATATAGCGGCTCTTGAGCTCAACTGTCCACACACTGAGCATAAAATTGTATGACTACAACCCAGAACATATGTATTTAATGGGTTTAACACAAATGCAGGAAACTAATTTCATTCAATAAGTGTATTATGGCTGTGGACTCTGTTGCAAATAAAACATTTATTTTTTTCTTTGTAGGTTCACAGAATTCTTTGTAGATGAACTTACATCAGAGAGTGATTTGAAAGAAATGATGCATTGTTACATTGGACAACTTGGACTCGGAGCAAGAAAAATAAAGGATTTAGTGCAGTTCTATTGCAAACTGAAAAATGTTGACAGTTATAGTCTTTGTGATGGGACTGGAAATAAACCACACTACAGGTGAGAAACAGATAAATTGGCCCACCTTTAGATTGCTGTTTCGATTCCTGTGATTGGAAGAAATGCCTATGAAAGTTCACAGTATGTCAGACACAATTATTTATTTCTACTTTAAAGTGTATGTTTTTGAATAACATTTAGATAATTTTTTGCTACTTGAAAAATTGTGGAAGTATGACACTCTTTAAAATGTTTCTGAAGTTACACCTAAAACTTTTTTACAAATAGCAGATAATATTTGAAATTCACTGACAAATGTGTATATAGCACTTGTGATTAATAACTTGGGGTGAAACTGTCCAGTGTTGGTATTTATTCTGAATGTGTGTGAAAATTAGGGCAAGAGACAATATTCACAAATATCAGAATAAAACAAGTAGAATTGCCTTAGTAAAATTAGTTACTGTCTTGTGTTAAGAGTACTATGGGCTATTTTTATTCGATACCTGTGTCATGATCGTCACCACCACCAACACGCCTTATGTTATATCATTGTCTTCCTCTTTCCTTATCTTGTAAGATCGAGCAAAGGATATTCTTAATCTGTTTCCCATCCTTTTAGTTGGCTACATGTCCTGTGGCAGTCCATTGTCTCAATTAGACGTCCAATCCATCTTCTTTGCATTTACGTTACAGACTCAATTACATCTTCTGCTCAGGCTGCACCCAGAGTAGATTAATTTGTTTTTCTGTCATTCTTAAGAATTCCCAATAAGCATGTCTCCTTTGCTAGTGTACCAAAAGTATGGCAGGCTATTATTATTCTTCTTTTAATTTATTTTGCTATCTTTTCGGTCGTCAATGACAGCCTCAAATACAGAAACTACTCTGTTGGTTCTGTGATTTCATTGTTAATGTGTACAACTTTTTTTCGGTGCATTGATTATACCTTATTTTAGTCTTAACTGGAGTGATTTTTCAGGTCTACTTTCAGACTTGCTCTGTTATGTTTTGAAACAATATAATGAAGGGATAGTTGCTACTCACCAGAGAGAGGAGATGCTGAGTCGCAGAAAGGCACACCACAAAGACTGTCACACAATTAGCTTTCAGCCAAGAAGGCTCTTGTCAAAAATAGACAACATACACGTACACACACACTCACGCAAACACAACTCACACACACATGAGCACAGTATCTGGCAGCTGCAGCCAAATTGCAAGCAGCAGGGCATAGTGGGAGATGCAACCAGATGGGAGTACAGAGGAGGCTGGAGTGGTGAGGGGGAGGGGTAGCAAGGTAGGGATGGGGGACGGCAAAGTGCTGCTGGGAGTGTGCAGGGACAAGGTGGAGAGAGGGTAAGGCAGCTAGGTGCGGTCAGGAGGTTAGACAGATGGTTGGGGGAGGGGGGGGGGGGGGGGGTGGTGGGGGGGGGGAGGGTAGCGGAAAAGGAGGGTAGAAAAGAACTGTGGGTGCGTTGGTACACTAGAGGACTGCATAGTGCTGGGTTGGGAACAGGGAAGGGGCTAGAGGGTCAGGACAAAGACTAATGGAAGTGGAAGCCAGGAGGGTTATGGGAACATGGGATATATTGCAGGGAGAGTTCCCACGTGTTCAATTCAGAAAATCTGGTATTGGTGGGAAAGAGCCATAGGGCACGGACTGTGAAGCACTCACTGAAATGAAGGACATCGTGTTGGGTGGTGTGCTCAACAACAGGGTGGTCCAGTTTTCTGAATTGTGCAAGTGGGAACTCTCCCTGTAATATATCCGATATTCCCGTAACCCTCCTGCTCTCAACCTTCGTTGATCATTCTCCTTAACCATCTAGCCCCTTCCCTGTTCCCATTCCAGCACTACACAGCCCTCTATTCCACCAGTGCACCAGTCTCTTTAATTCTCTCCTTTTCTGCTAACCCCCCCCCTCTCTCCCCTGCCCACCATCTAACCTCCCAACTCCACCTATCTGCCCCACTCTCCACCATGTCCCTGTATGCTCCCAGCAGTGCTTTACCATCCCCCACCTCTATCCTGCTATACTCCCCCTCCCCCAGCCTCTTCCTTAACCCCCCTCCCCCAGCCTCTTCCTTAACCCCCCTCCCCCAGCCTCCTCCTTAACCCCCCTCCCCCAGCCTCCTCCTTAACCCCCCTCCCCCAGCCTCCTCCTTACACTCCCCCCCTCCCCCTGCACTCATGGTTGCCTCTTCATAATGCCCTGCTGCTCGCAGTCTGGCTCCAGCTGCCAGACACTATGTTCGTACATGTGTGATTTGGGTTTGTGTTTGACAAAGGCCTTGTTGGCTGAAAGCTAATTGTGTGATGGTCTTTTTGTTGTGCCATTCTGCGACTCTGCATCCCCCCCCCCCCCCCCCCCCCCCCATACGGTGAGTGGCAACTATCGCTTTCATTGTATTGTTACATTCCATCCTCCATTTTTGAGTGTTTCTTTATGTTAAGTTTTTCTTTTATTTATTTACCTTTGCGTCCACTGTAGCAGAATGTACAATATTACCATCAAAAAGAAGGCAATTCAAATCTCTGCCAATACATTTATCTGACTTTCCTCACTTTAGTGGTCCAAAATAGGAGAATGGCCAGTTTATGGCAAAATATTTTATCTCAAAAAATTCTACATTGGCCTAGAATCATTGAGGAGAACTAGAAGAATTATTGAGAAGTAAAGCCCATTTTTACATAAGCAACTGCTTGTTGTAAGTGCAAGTCACATGCTTGCAAGTAAATTAACATGTAACCGCATTGTGAGTAGGATGGTGATGTCAGTGATCAATTGGCTGTGTGAGTATGTAGTTTTAGGATTTTGAGTATGCTGAAGACTGCACATGCAGAAACAAGCCACTGTGGCATTGTCTGCTAACACAGGAAGTCAACTTATCTTTGGCATGCTCACTCCTTGTACACTAATGGATTTTGTGATTTTATATTTTCTTAATCTTTATTTTGTTTGCTTTGTTGTTGTGACATGGCAATGGTTGCAAAGTTGCAAAGTATGTTTTTTCCTACCGGTGTTCTTCCACAAGAGATAGGAAATAATGGAATGTAAAAAGGTGTTGAAGTTTTACAATACATGGACAAAAAAAAGGCTTACACTGTACACAAACAAGAAAGAAAATAGGTAAATAGTTTTTTTAGTAAAATTGATTCAGCAGTGAAAAGATTAGATCTGTTAAACAAGAGAGATAAAACAATGAAAAATCCAGGGTGGGAAAATGACAATATATGAAAAGGATATTTGTTCTGCATGCCAACTAGCTCTGCAGATGATGAAGAAATTGAAGAAATGTATGAGGAAATCAAAGAAATTATTCAGATAGTGAAGGGAGACGAAAATTTAATAGTCATGGGTGACTGGAATTCGGTAGTGGGAAAAGGGAGAGAAGGAAACGTAGTAGGTGAATATGGATTGGGGCTAAGAAATGAAAGAGGAAGCCGCCTGGTAGAATTTTGCACAGAGCACAACTTAATCATAGCTAACACTTGGTTCAAGAATCATAAAAGAAGGTTGTATACATGGAAGAAGCCTGGAGATACTGAAAGGTTTCAGATAGATTATGTAATGGTAAGACAGAGATTTAGGAACCAGGTTTTAAATTGTAAGACATTTCCAGGATCAGATGTGGACTCTGACCACAATCTATTGGTTATGAACTGAAACTGAAGAAGCTGCAAAAAGGTGGGAATTTAAGGAGATGGGACCTGGATAAACTGACTAAACCAGAGGTTGTACAGATTTTCAGGGAGAGCATAAGGGAACAATTGACAGGAATGAGGGAAAGAAATACAGTAGAAGAAGAATGGGTAGCTTTGAGAGATGAAATAGTGAAGACAGCAAAGGACCTAGTAGGTAAAAAGTCGAGGGCTAGTAGAAATCCTTGGGTAACAGAAGAAATATTGAATTTAATTGATGAAAGGAGAAAATATAAAAACACAGTAAATGAAGCAGGCAAAAAGGAATACAAACTTCTCAAAAATGAGATCGACAGGAAGTGCAAAATGGCTAAGCAGGGATGGCTAGAGGACAAAAGTAAGGATGTAGAGGCTTATCTCACTAGGGGTAAGATAGATACTGCCTATAGGAAAATTAAAGAGACCTTTGGAGAAAAGAGAATCACTTGTATGAATATCAAGAGCTCAGATGGAAACCCAGTTCTAAGCAAAGAAGGGAAAGCAGAAAGGTGGAGGGAGTATATAGAGGGTCTATACAAGTGCAATGTACTTGAGGACAATATTATGGAAATGGAAGAGGATGTAGATGAAGATGAAATGGGAGATACGATACTGCGTGAAGAGTTTGACAGAGCACTGAAAGACCTGAGTCGAAACAAGGCCCCGGGAGTAGACAACATTCCATTAGAACTACTGACGTCCTTGGGAGAGCCAGTCCTGACAAAACTCTACCATCTGGTGAGCAAGATGTATGAGACAGGCGAAATACCCTCAAACTTCAAGAAGAATATAATAATTCCAATCCCAAAAAAGGCAGGTGCTGACAGATGTAAAAATTACTGACCAATCAGTTTAATAAGTCACAGATGCAAAATACTAACGCGTATTCTCTACAGACAAATGGAAAAACTGGTAGAAGCTGACCTCGGGGAAGATCAGTTTGGATTCCGTAGAAATATTGGAACACGTGAGGCAATACTGACACTACGACTTATCTTAGAAGATTAAGGAAAGGCAAACCTACGTTTCTAGCATTTGTAGACTTAGAGAAAGCTTTTGACATTGTTGACTGGAATACTCTCTTTCAAATTCTAAAGGTGGCAGGGTAAAATACATGGAGTGAAAGGCTATTTACAATTTGTACAGAAACCAGAGGGCAGTTATAAGAATCAAGGGGCATGAAAGGGAAGCAGTGGTTGGGAAGGGAGTGAGACAGGGTTGTAGCCTCTCCCCGATGTTATTCAATCTGTATCTTGAGCATGCAGTGAAGGAAACAAAAGAAAAATTCGGAGTAGGTATTAAAATCCATGGAGAAGAAATAAAAACTTTGAGGTTTGCCGATGACATTGTGATTCTGTCAGAGACAGCAAAGGGCTTGGAAGAGCAGTTGAACAGAATGGACGGTGTCTTGAAATGAGCATGTAAGATGAATGCCAACAAAACCAAAACGAGGATAAAGGAATGCAATCGAATTAAATCAGGTGATGCTGAGGGAATTAGATTAGGAATGAGACACTTACAGTAGCAGATGAGTTTTGCTATTTGGGGAGCAAAATAACAGATGATGGTCAAAGTAGAGAGGATATAAAATGTAGACTGGCAATGGCAAGGAAAGCATTTCTGAAGAAGAGAAATTTGTTAACATCGAGTATAGATTTAAGTGTCAGGAAGTTGTTTCTGAAAGTATTTGTATGGAGCGTAGCCATGTATGGAAGTGAAACATGGATGATAACTAGTTTGGACAAGAAGAGAATAGAAACTTTTGAAATGTGGTGCTACAGAAGAATGCTGAAGATTAGATGGGTAGATCATATAACTAATGAGGAGGTATTGAATAGGATTGGGGAGAAGAGAAGTTTGTGGCACAACTTGACTAGAAGAAGGGATCGGTTGGTAGGACATGTTCTGAGGCATCAAGGGATCACCCATTTAGTATTGAAGGGCAGTGTGGAGGGTAAAAATCGTAGAGGGAGACCAAGAGATGAATACACTAAACAGCTTCAGAAGGATGTAGGTTGCTGTAGGTACTGGGAGATGAAGCAGCTTGCACAGGATAGAGTAGCATGGAGAGCTGCATCAAACCAGTCTCAGGAGTGAAGACCACAACAACAACAACAACATCATCATTTGTTCTGTACCTTATAGCAGAGATGTTGAGCCAGAGATAGGCACAAGAAAAGACTGTCAAATAAGTAAGCTTGTGGCCAAAAAGCCTTCATTGAAATTAGACCACACACACACACACACACACACACACACACACACACACACACACACGTGCACGCAAACGCAACTCACACACACACATACCCTTAGTCTCTGGCTGCCGAGGCCAGACTCACAAGAGAAATAGTTTTTGATGTTGCTTGGCGCTTGGAAAGAAAACAATATACAATGGATAAAGTAGAAAGATGCTATATACAGCCATCTAAATATTTTGTGACGTGTTTTTAAATAGGAGTCCATATTTCCTTGAATAAATAAATGTGGATGTTTTGATTTGTTTGGATGATATGTTTCCTATTCTTTCAGCTCTCACAAGTATGAAGAACTTAATATACAACCTTAGACAAGCACATCCACTAAGAATTTAGCATTGGTTCTCAATAAATTCTGTTATCATTGGTTATTGTTACAATCTGTTACAATACTTTGATTCTTTGGTTCGTCATAATTTCAATTTCACTGTTTATCTGGCAAACTGCATAGAAAACGTCTCTCCCAACATGTGCAGTTTTGACACTGACATGTCAACAAAAATATCCACTCAGGACATGTGAGACAGGGTACACACACAAAATGCCAGGGGTGCTGCAGTAGACCCACTTGCCACAAGTAATCAATTGAGACAAGGAAGTCACTCATGTGAAAGAGGCTTTAGTAGTATAAACACCTGATCAGTAGCCGAAGTTCTTATCACAAAACCAGCCCCTCGGAGGGCTCGCAACTCTGTGGTGAGTTTGTGCTTGGTTACCGTGGGGCCCCAGCTGTTTGTAGCACCTTTTGTGTTCCATGCCACCTGTCTACGCTCCTGTTATTGTGCCACGTATCGTGATAAGCGGGCCTTTCATTAGATCTGGTGAAGTGCCCTACTCTGTTATTCGCAAGTTACTGGTCAGTCAAAAGTGCTGCATTTTACCACCTGGCACTTGCTCCACAAAGGGCAGGGCCAGGTAGACTTGTGACCTCAAATTCAGCACCACGGTTGTAAAATCATTTAGTGTCATTACAGCATCCCCGTCTCCTTCTCATCCAGCTGTGCAACGATCCACCAAATCTTCGCCTCCGGTGGTGAAATCACCCGCTACACAACCAGAAGGTCAGAAAGGACAGAAGGAATACTCCCGTGAAAACTTTTATATTCTTCCAGCCAACAAACATTTGAGTCTTCAATTGGCAACCACAAAGGCTCCAAGATATCAAACAAAGAGAAACGGTCTTCTCCTTCACTACATCTGAGATATTCTACAATGTGTCGCTGCATTATAGCTTCACCTGGCTGACCTCCATTTTACCAGTGTGCACTGCCAACTGTTTTTATGCACTGGAGTCCACAGGCCAACCAAGTGAGAATGCAGTTGCCTCTGTAGATGTCATGAGTCTTCGAGGGCTGGCACTCAGCAGCCATCGAGGTGACAACCCTTTATTTTTGCCCCCCTCCCCTTTCTCTGTCATGAATCTCCTCCGATGGAATGTTCGTGGCATTAGATCCAACAATTACGGGTGCTCTTGGAATCGCAGCGTCCAGTTGTTTTCTGCCTCCGGGAAACAAAATTGCATCATCACGACTGCTTTGACCTCTCACAGTTCTTTCCAGTCTGCTTTGACTTTCCCCCCAAGGACAGCATTCCATCTCATTAGGGTGTCATGCTGCTTATCTGGGATGATGCACATAGTCAAACCATTGTACTGAACACTGGGCTGCAAGCTGTTGCAGTCTGCATTTTTTTTCTGCTCTTTGTAACGTCTATATATCCTTCTGTCATTCAGTGTCATCAGGGGAGACTTCCTCCAATTTAATGGTCAACTCCCTCACCCCCTTTTGCTGCTCGGTGACTTTAACACACATTGTCCCCTCTGGGGCTCTTCCAGAACTTGTCTGCTTGTGCGCTTTTGGCTGACCTTTTCAATCAACTCAATCTCATCTGACTTAACACTAGAGCCCCCACGTCCTTTCCATACTCGACGCACACCTATTCCCACTTGGATCCCTCGTTCTGCACTGCCCAGTTCTCCTGTCATCTCGAGTGGTCCGTCCTCTCCGACACATACTCGTGTGATCGCCAAACAACATTTCCCCAGTTGTGATGACTGTGTAGAATGGCTTACAAACGTTATCCTTGTTGCTCCAGAACATTCCATTCCTCACATTTCATCTTTACTGTGCTGTGTCCCAGCCCCTAGCTGGACTGAGGTTTGCTACGACACAATTCGTGTGTGGAGACGTGCTCTCCGCATTTTTAACCATCACCATATGATGGCAAACTGTTTTTGTTATAAATATTTGCGTGTGCGGTGTCATTGCAGCCTATAGCAACCTAGCTGGATTTTATTTACTAGTCCTTTTAACAGTTCATGCCACTTCCTCTTCCATCGTGTGAGCCAGTCTCTAGCGACTCTTTGGGACCGAGGTCCATTCCCCAATTTCTGGCCTGACCGTGGCAGTTGATGTCTCTCTGGACCTCCTGGAGTCCATTTTCGGCTACTGCTCTGGCAGCTTAACTTCCTGTTACTTTCCACTTCCCTGATGGATGTCAACCCTTCACCACCTTGGCTTCATGCTGCGACGGCTCATGTTCACCGTAGACTTCATTCGCTTCCCAAGGAAACTACTGCAGACGTGATCTGTCACTGTAAGTTTCTCGACCTTCACACGGAACTTAGTAATAGTACCTTTGCGTATATGATGGCTCTTGGACTGACTGTGGCGTCGGGTGTGCCTTCACCGTTGGCACTGACAATTTTTGGTATTGGCTTCCAGCACACTGCTCAATATTTATTGCAGAGCTCTTCACCCTATATCAGGCAACGCAATGCAGCTGCTGACACAGGCTTTTCAATTCTGTCATATTCTCTGATTCTCTCAGTGCCCTTTAGAGCCTCTGTGTGCTGTACACAGTCCATTCTTTAGTGCAACAGGTTGAAGAAAACCTCCACTTGCTCACTCCTGAGGGAGATGATGTGATGTTCGTGTGGGTTCCCGGTCTCGTCGGTCTGATGGGAAACGAATCTGCTAATCCTGCTGCCAAGGCTGCATTCCTCCTACCTCGGCCAGCAAGTTCTTCCATTCCATCCTATTATCTCCATGTTGCTGTCTGTCAGAAGGTGATGTCACTTTCGTGTCACCACTGGTCTTCCGTTCATGGGAACATGCTCCGGGGGATTAAACCTCTCCCAGAGGCTTGGCTGACCCCCTCTCGGCCCTCACGCCATGAGGAGATCATTTTAGCTGGGTCACATTTTGGGCACTGTCATTTTAGCCGTCATCATTTGTTAAGTGGTGATCCCTCACCACCTTGTACTCATTGTCATCAACCTTTGATAGTGTGCCATTTCCTGACCAAATGCCCTTTTTTTTAACCACTTACATTTCAATGTATATTTGCCTTCTGAGTTATTGGGCATTTTTACGAACGACCCGTCAACCACATTTTACCTTTTATCTGTCATAGCAGTATAGCAGTGGACATTATTTAATCTTTAGTTCAGGACCCCAGTGTGTCTACAGTGTATTTGTGGGTCTTTCTCCAAAAGGAAGTCCTTGTTCTTAGCTCTCTTTCCTCCCACTGACTGTGCTTAACGTGTAGTAATTTTTAATTCCTTTTTTTGTATTACTGTGTTGAGGTTCTGACATGGGCGCTTATGACCTTAGTTGGTTTTGCACTCTAAAACAAAACAAAACAAAACAAAACAAAACAGTCGCCAAACCAAAATAGATGGAAAGATTTGTAACTGTCCCATGTTGCTGTGAAGTGTAAAAGGAGATAATGATTAGTGTGTCACTGCCCACACAAGACAATAGTTATTTTTTCTTACTTTATTATTATATTCTGTTATTTGTAAAAATGGTATATTAATCCTAAATCTTGGAAACATATGTTATTTGTAAAAATAGTACCCTAATCTTAAATCTTAAAAACATATAAAGCAAATGATAATGTTAACAAAGAGATAGAGGGGCTGGCCAGTACTTACCTCAGCTCAGTACAGCCGATAGATACACATAAAACAGAAACGAAAATTTACGTTCCTAGCTTTCGGAACAAATGTTCCTTCATCGCGGAGGAGAGAGGGGAAAGAAAGGGAAGAAGGGAAAGGAGATTCAGTTACTCACAACCTAGGTTATGAAGCAAAAGGGAAAGGAAAATAGGGAGGGTAGCAAGGATGGAGGCATGGTTGTCAGAGGGAAGCCAAAGATATTCTACTGTAAGTACTGTGCCAGCTTCAAACCAAAGAGGATGCATACAGAAGTAAAGAGGTATATAGTATAAAGATAAACACAACTATGTAGGATGAAAAGATGCGTGAATGGCTAAAGAGGAAAGGGAAAGAGGATAAGACTGGAGAGTAAATGGGAGTGAGGTTGTTTAACGTAGGTTCAGTCCAGGGGGATGGCGGGATGAAAGGATGTGTTGGAGTGCAAGTTTCCATCTCCGCAGTTCAGAGGGACTGGTGTTGGGTGGGAGAAGCCAAATGGCACACACGGTGTAGCAGGTTCCTAGGTCCCTAGAATTATGCTGGAGGGCATGCTCCGCTACTGGGTATTGGGCATCTCCTAGGCGGACAGTTCGTCTGTGTCCGTTCATGCGCTCAGCCAGTTTAGTTGTTGTCATGCCGATGTAAAAGGCTGTGCAGTGCAGGCATGTCAGTTGATAAATGACATGTGTAGTTTCACACGTGGCCCTGCCTTGAATTGCGTATGTTTTACCAGTAGCGGGGCTGGAGTAGGTGGTTGTGGGGGGGATGCATGGGGCAGGTTTTGCGGCGGGGTCGGTTACAGGGGTAGGAACCGCTGGGTAGAGAAGGTAGTCTGGGAATATTGTAGGGTTTAACAAGGATGTTACGGAGGTTAGGGGGGTGACGAAAAGCAACTCTGGGTGGTGTGGGGAGAATTTTGTCAAGGGATGATCTCATTTCAGGGGTTGACTTGAGAAAGTCATATCCCTGGCGGAGTAATTTGTTGATGTTTTTGAGGCCAGGATAATATTGGGTGACAAGGGGGATGCTTCTGTGTGGTCTGCCCTCCGGATTAATGGCAGTTGGCCTGGCACACCAGCCAAACTGTGTGTGGTTTTTAGTCAGTTTTTCACACTTGTATAGGTGTCTAGCAGGATGGTAGTCCACAAGGCTTGTTCCTCATCTCTCTCACACACAAATAACTAAGATACAGCTACACAGAGCAAAATTTGCACAGTTTGCAGACAAATAGTGCACAAAAATTTCTCACTATGGAGTAGTTGTTGATGTTTGGGGTGAGAGGAATGGCACCCATACCGGAGTAAAAAGAAAAAGTAATTGCCAAATTGTAGGTAGATGATTTCCCATCATTAGTGGAGCATACCACAGATGAAACAGAAAAAAATGAAGAAGGTTGTGTAGTGAACATCATGGAAACACTAAACCTCATAAATGTTTCTGGTAAATCCAAGACATTATTTCATAGTCACTACCAAACTGCAAAGCGTCTTTCAAAAACTGTGAGTCATGTCACTATTGCAAAATGGTTTTTGCAGCTCAGGTATTGAAGAGCATAAAAGAATGAGCCATTTGAAGATAAGTGGCTTAGAGGGGTCCAGTAAATATCCTCATTGGTCTGTGGAGCAGTGGTGGAAATGGCTTTCAGGAAATGTGTTGTCACACTGTAAAAGTGTTATTTATAAGGGGCGAAGTGAACCTAGCATGTGCCTGCAAATGCTATGTATCTGAGAGTCTTGTGGTTACAGTGGAACTGGTTGAAATTGATGTAATGGCCTGAGGGTGTTTTCACTAATTTCAGTAAAAACCATCAGCTTTGACTGACAAGAAAACAAATTAAAGTGTGTATGAAAACAGTTTATAGACGACAAAAAACATGTTACACTATGCCAAATATTTGAATGTGGATATTTTTGGTACCTGCCTGTTAACACTATCCTTACAAAGGAAGAATTGTTGCATCATCATTCAAAGAAAAAGCCTGTTCAGTGCCTGAGTCTTACTCGTATTAAACATTTTTGGGGTGTGGTAGAGTGTCTGTTGCATATCCGATAAAAAGAAGTAATGAAGCTTCAGAAAAACCGGAAACAAATCTCATCTTCACAGTATCAAAGTATCAAGTAAGTGACAGGAGTTCTACATGCCATTAATCATATGACGGATATCTTTTGAGGGAAAAGTAGAATGTTTGGTGACTAGGAGTTGCACCAGTTTGTGTTGCTAGTGTAAAATGTTTCACTTAGAAATGAAAGTTAAGTTTTTTTAATAGTTTGACTCTGTTTCCCTCTTCTTTCAGATTGATCTCCTGAAGACCATATAACACACAACATTATTTCCATTGCAATAATTACCACTAGATTCCTCTTTGTTGCTTGTTGTATCTGTATTGGTCAACATTGTTGTTTATGATAAATTTATTGTGATGGTATGTAAAACACGTATACTCTGTTTCAGAAATGGCTTAATATGTAGAAATTATTCCACCAGCCATTTTCATTTCTCCATGATGATTCTTTCACTCTGAAATGGAGCCTGCAATGTTTTGAAACTACTTTGCAGATGAGAAGTTCCCAGAATGAATTTTCAGTCTCCAGTGGAGTGTGCACTGATTTGAAACATCCTGGCAGATTAAAACTGCATGCCAAGCTTTAACTCGAACCTGATGCATTTGTTTTTTGTTTTTTCTTTTTCTTTTTTTTTTTTTTTTTTTTTTTTTTTTTTCGGGCAAGTGCTCTGTGCCCAAACTATCCATCTAGGACTCATGATCTGCCTAGACAGCTTCACTTCCTCATGAAAGGCAAAGTTCCTAGGTTTGAGTCTTGGTTGGACACACAGTTTTAATCTGCCACGAAGTTTCACATTGGAGCACACTCCACTGCAGAATGAAAACTCCATTCTGTAAGTTTCGCAGGAGAGATTGTGTGAAATTTGGAAGGTAGGAGATGAGGTACTGGCAGAGGTAGAGCTGTGAGTTGTACTGGGACAGCTTATTCAGTAGAGCAGTTGCCCGTGAAAGGCAGAGTTTGCAGGATTGAGTCCCTCTCTGGCACAGTTTTAATCTTCCGGGAAGTTTATTTTCATAGTGATTTTGCTATTTTCTTAACTGATAATGTCCCAACTTATTACCTGTTGCAGTTTGCGGACATTGTGCCGAGCTCTGACTGTTGCTGCAAAAAACCTGTGTGGGTCGGTGCCACGTTCTCTGTATGAAGCCTTTTGTATGAGCTTTTTAACGCAGCTGGACTATAATTCTCATCCAGTTGTAGAGGGAGCTATAAGAGAGTAAGTAATAACACTATTATAAAAACTTGAAGTGATCACTAAAAACTAAAGCATTTCTGTAGTGTACTATTCACTTAAGTATAATTTTATTTTATGGTTATCACTTTGGTATCTCAATCCGAGACCACATTGCTCATAAATGGAGTACATAACCATTACATGTACGGAGAATACAGTTACGTTCAATTTTTAAGACTTTTTTAACATTGGCCTCTTAGCTTTTCATTGGTGAGGGCGATGTGAGTACTTTGAAGATATCAGTGATGCAAAGGTTGACATTATGTAAAAACCACAACAGTCTATGATTGCAGGTATTGTTTTTTTGACTAACAGGTTTCATTTGTAGTGATCATATTGAGATTGACCTGCATTCTTGAAGTTAATGGAAAGGCAAGGACTTCAGGGACACAGATTAATCTGAAGATGGTCATTACAACTGAAACTGGTCATTGAATAAAACAGATACATACTTGCGGTTTTCAGATTTAATTTTTTCTTCTCCATGGCTCTTGACAAAACCGTTTGCTGTGTGCAGAATTTAATCGTGGAATAACTTTAGAATAATGATAAGTAAAGATATTAACTGTGTGGCTTATTTAAAAAAAAGTGTATTTTTGGATGGACATGTTATGGTGACCAACAGCCACTCTATGATTTGTTATTTGTCTGGATACATTTCAGGTGGTACTCATTTTCATCCAGAAGCAATTTTATAAAATATTTCTAGCATGAAAATGGGCAATGTGTGTTTATGTCAATGACAATGAATAAATAAGTGCTTGCTGTTAATCACTGCAAAATGTCCCACCAAAAGTATATATTGGCTGTGAGGTATGATTCACTAAAAAGCTTCAAAGATATGTGCTTTTCTCCACTTGCTTTTTTTTTCCACAACTAAATTTTACACATTTTTATTTCCTTTCATTTGCAGTTGTACTCTTTCTATTTCTCACGAAGTTCTTATCTCTCTTTTATGCTGAGGGGGAAGTCCTGGGTCAAATTTAAATAATGCAAGGAGTAAATGAAGCAACTCACAACATACACTGCTGGGTGGGGTGAAGGGTGAGAGGGAGGCAATGCCCTCAAGGACAAGGCCATTTTATTGACAAGCAATGTGACAGCTTGTTCATCATTGTAGGAGTATTTGATACTAAAGGCAGACCAAATGAAACTCGTCACAGCAAAGGGTGAGGAAACAGTCGTATCAGTTCATTACGTAGCCCCCTCTGCGGCAGCACACCTGCATATTCTCACGTGCAAATGATCGTGAAGTTGCCAAATGTCATCCTATAATATATTGTCCCAAACATCTTGCTCCATTTGTTGCAGTTTGTCAACGGTTCTTGCAGCTCTGGAGATTGACTTAAGTTCCCATTTCGCCATGTCCTGTACTTGTTCATTTGGTGAGAAATATAGTGATCTCGTCGGCCGGGGCAGTTATTGTACACCACGAAGAGCACCTCGCATCGCACTAGCCGTATGTGGACATGCACTGTACTGCTGAAAAAGCACATTACCTTCATTTTTTTTTAAAACTGACTGTAACACAAGGATAACAACCTGATGTGCATTTTATTGGGCAGTACCCTACATTACCCTGCAGAAACACCAAATGTGACAGCAAGTTGCAGCTAGACTGTGGTGAGGTGTTGTATTGGATGAATTGGGGGATAATAAAAATAAAGCAGGATGGGGAACGGTGGCCAGTGACTGCAAAGGAAAGGCAACAGTCACACAGGACGGGACTCTGGCACCGGCAGACTAGCCCTGGTGTGAGAGAGCTGTGTGGTGCACAAAGATGTGGGAGGCTGAGGTCAGTGGGACTGCAGGATCAAAGGGTGGAGTGCAAGAACAGTCCTCATTACAGTAGTTTGGAGAACACAATTTGGGTTGTGAGATGGCAGCGACTGTGAAACAGCCACTGAAGTTTAACCTGCTGTTCTCTTGGGCATATTCAGCCACTGAGTGATGAAAGTTGCTCGTGGCCAGTACTCTGAGGTGGCCATTAATTCTGGTGGACGGCTCGTCGGTTGTCGTGACCACGTAAAAGGTCGTGCATGAGCTGTAACAGAGCTGATTCAGTATACAACATTATTGCTTGCAGTAGTGGCTCTGCCTGTGACTGGATATACCTGTGAAGGAACTGGAGTAGGATGTGTTCTGTAGGTGCACAGGACAGGTTTTGCACAGGAGTCTTCCACAGGCGTGTGATGCGTGTGTACAAGGATGGACAAGAATATTCTGTACTTTGGGTGGACAGTGGAGTACCACATGGGGTGTGACAGGAAGCATTGGGGGTAAGATGTTCCTCATTTCTGGACGCGTATGTAGGTTGTCGAAGCCTTGGCGAAGTATGTCACTGAGTTGTTTGCTCTCCCAGCCAGTGGACTCCTTCCCTCCAACTGAGTCTTTCCCTTCTTCCTCCTTATCCCCTCATTTTTCCATCCAGTAAAATCCCTCACAACAGTCTAGCTGCGGACATGTGAATGTTTGTGTGTGTATTTTATACTAGTTTGCTGTGTAGCAAATTATTCAGTCTTGTTTATGCGCCTGTCTACCATTGTGTGGTTAGTTATTACTGTTACTTTCTCTGTTATTTATCATTTTTCTGTTGTCTTTGATGTTTAGATTTTACATCACATGCAACACATTATTTGGAGTACTCCAGAATTTCAATCTGTGCTATTTCTTCCATTTATTTCCTAGTTATTCCAGACACAATGTGTGTGTGTGTGTGTGTGTGTGTGTGTGTGTGTGTGTGTGTGTGTGTTTTATTCGAAACCTTGTTTTCTGGTGACTTTTACATTATAAGCATTGTTTATTTTCTTCTTTTGGGAGTTTTCTATATTTGTAGTACTTATGACTTTGATTTCCTATTCATTCAAATTGTGTTGGAATTTGCAGTGCTGTGCTGTCAGGTAAAAAAGACACTGGAAATGAATTAAACAGACAGTTGCCAGTACCTGCGAAAGAGAACTTGTATGTTTGTGTTGAAGGATTTTGGATCCGAAAAGGAACTCTGGATCCATTTATTCCACAGAAGGTAATAAATATTTGTAATACTCATTTTGTACTTTGTAATGTAACTAAACTATGGAAAATCCAGGATGGAATGTAACAGTATTATGAAAAGGAAAGTTGCTGTCTTGTGTGTGTGTGTGTGTGTGTGTGTGTGTGTGTGTGTGTGTGTGTGTGTGTGTGTGTTTGTCTTATTTTTGATGAGAACCTTGTCGGCCAAAACCTTATATTGTGACAGTCTTTTTTGTTGTGCCTATCTGCAACTCAGCATCTCCACTATATAATGAGTGGTAACTTTTGTTTTCATTATTTTATTATAATGTAATTGGATAGATAAATTGGTGGTGGCAGGAGAACACAAATATAAAAGGTATTACGCATGCAGGCTTTCAGAGCCAGTGGCTCCTTTTCTGGCAGAATGGTTGAAGGGGAAGAAAGAGGGGTGAAGGGAAAGGACTGGAGAGGCTCAGTGAAAGGGGTACAGTGCAGAAAAGTCACCCAGAACCCATGCCTGGGGAGTCTTACTTCTAATTCCATCGAGTAAGTCTCTCCCAACCCAGTGTTGTGGGCAACTTTTCCGAACTCTGCCCATTTTCCTAAACCTCACCAGTGCGTTTCAATCACCTATCTTCTTTTCCCTTCAAACCTTCTGCGGGAAGGAGGAGCCACTAGCTCCGAAAGCTTGCATACGTAATACCTTTTATATTTGTGTTCTCCTGTCACTTGGTGAGCAGACTTTTTAGATATCCAATTACATTATATTTTCAATTTGTACTTTGTAATTGCATATAAGTGCAGTTGTAGATACTTAACAACCAATGACTGATAAGTGTACACGGTCAGAATGGTATCAGGAGCTCAGGCGGGTATCCGGGAGGCTATTCTTACACATAAAATGAGAAATGCTAGGAATCAGAGAAAAATGGAATTATCCCCAAGAATTACCACAAAGGGGTGCAATATTCACAGAAACTGGCTATGGCTGTAGAGTGAACCACGCACGGTCCTGACTAGAAAGAGCATTTCACTGTCAGTGAGGAGGACTGGTGTTCACATCCAGAGGGTAAGGAAGCTGACAGCAAGAGAGGAGCCACTGTTGCGACCGCTACCTCGCCGAAACCTCGTCTACCTCAGATGGTGGCACCGGGTCTTCCCATTGGCGGGTTTATGGAGAAAGTTGACTTCTTTCAGTCAGCAATACTGTGGTGGTGTCCCTAGCTCAGCATAATAGTGTGTGGGAGCCAGCCACAAGTACTGCAGAGTGGTTGAGGTAACTGCTCACGTCAATGGCTGAGGGTAAATTTACAAGATGGAAGTAGAATACAATACAAATTTTTATCATACATAAGCACAATTCATCTTTTAATTGGTGTCTGTATTTATGAGCAGAAAGATATTAAGAAGTAGGAAGTTGGATGTGCCTGCAAGTCATGAGTGTACTGGAAACATACGAATTTGAGGGAAACATTGTTTTCTCATTCCAGTTGTGGCACATTATCTGTATCATCTAAAGAAAAGTGATGATTCTAATATAGTTTAGTAAAAAAGTTATACTCACAGTTGTAATAATGTACAGAAAGTTCAGGTTGAGAATTAAGAATTATTTAGGAATAAAGCAGACAACTCACTGAAAGGCAGAAGCGCTGTGTCATCTAGGTACACAAACAAAAGGTACAGAGCTTTGCTAGCTTTTGAAAGGGACTTACTTTTTCAGGTTTGTAGGGAAAACATGCACGCAAAAACACACACACACACACACACACACACACACACACACACACACACACACACACACACACGCACACACGCACATGCCTGTCTCCCTACATTTTACTCATTTGACTGCCAGCTCTTTTCTGGCCCACCGTGATTGTACTGGGGCGAGGTGTGGGGTGGGGTAAGATGAGTTGAGGTGAGTGATGGAGAGAGGCGGGAGGGTGAGAGGGAGTTGCAGGGGAAGCGTCTAGCAGCTCGTGGGAGAGTGGGAAGCCGTCCGTGGGCTGGCTAGGAGTGCAGATAGAGGAGGCAGGTGGCTGACAGCTGGGCTTGCAATTTCACGGACTAGGGCGTGAGATGGCAGCACACAACTAGGCTAGCTAATGGGGGGCCCCAAATTGGATGGGGGTACTGGGGCAGGAGATGGTGCACGCGCCCCCCCCCCCCCCCCCCCCTCACACACACACAAACAAATTGGGTTTTCCCCCTGCGGGTCTGGGGGTGAGAATAGGCTTGAGGTATTCCTGCCTGTCGTAAGAGGCAACTAAAAGTATCTCACGTCTTTCGGCCTTTATGTGATGGTCCCATGTGGGGTTTGACCTCCATTTCAGAGCGAGCCAATTTGGGAAGGGTGCCTTACACATTGCACCGTGTCCATTGTGCATTGAGATCTTTAGCCCACTTTCTCGTCGTGGCATTGCAGTCCAACTCGTCCTCCATCTCTTGAGTGAGGACACCTTCCTGGGTGCGATTTCCTCCACCCACTATGTAGTGTCGTTTTCTATACTGTCGATGACCGTGGAATTATTTGCACCTCGTATCCAGCACGGTAGCCAGTCCGTTGTGGTGGGGCCGCCATGTACCCTGTTGGATGTAGTCCCCTGACTACACAGGGATTGCTCTGCTGATGTCTGTACCGTTAACTCCCCACATATGCCGAGGAGTAGATGCCCGTCACCCTGGGGCATCGGGACTCCTGGCAGTGGCCATCCTGCCAGGTGGCCTTTGTGCGGCTGGGTGGCATCTGTGTGGAGGGCACCTGGTCGGAGTGGGTGGCATCATGCTGGGTGACGCTCGATGAAGCGTACCACGTCATCACTCGCTGGTGATCAAACACCAGCAATCTCTAAGCATTCCGAGTCTCAGTACAATGCGAGGAAGTATGACCCTAAATCGTTCCCCTCCGTGGCCAGACCGTGGGAGGAATGTCAGGCTGAGGATGACAGTGAACCTTGTTTGCCCCGGTACCTCGTATGTACGAGAGCTGACGGGGACTCCTTTGTCTTGATGAAGCCTCAGTTATTTGTAGAGCATTTAGAGGACAAGTTTGGGGAGGTAGCATTCAGAGGACAAGTTGGGGGAGGTGGAGAGCTTGTCCAAAATGCGGTCAGGGTGAGTCTTGATAAAAACAGCATCCTCTGCCCAGTCAAGGGTATTACTCACTTGTGACAAGCTGGGGGATGTTTCCATTACCATCACGCCTCATAAGAGCTTAAATATGGTCCAGGGTATTATATTCCACAGGGACCTCCTTCTGCAGTCTGACGACAAGCTGCAAACCGACTTAGAGCGACGAGGAGTTCGTTTCATCCGGCACCACAGTCGGGGTCCGAGGGATAATCACGTTGCCACCGGTCCCTTCAACTTGGTCTTCGAGAGTGACACAGTACCCGAGAATGTCGAGGTGATGGTCTATCGCTGTGATGTCAAGCCATATATCCGTCCCCCAATTTGGTGCTTTAAGTGCTGGAAGTTCGGGCACGTGTCTTCCTGCTGTACTTCCAGCATCACATGTTGAGATTGTGGATGTCTGTACCATCTCAATACTCCATTTGCCCTGCCTCCCACCTGTGTCAACTGCGGAGAGCGTCATTCCCCTTGCTCACCAGACTGCAGGATTTTACAGCAAGAAAGGAAAACTGTGGAATACAAGACCCTGGACCGACTAACGTACACTCAGGCCGAGAGGAAATTTGAGTGCCTACATCCTGTGGCTATGACCTTCTCTTATGCTGCCGCTACGAGAACAGTTGTAGTCCCGTCAGTTCCACGTGTTCGAGTCAGTTCTCAGAGCCGGAAGACTACACCTGCCTTCTTGACGGTGGGGGGGCATTTCCCTCCTTTATCACCTGCCTCAGGAGGAGCACTTTCCCCCCAACCCTCAGGAATACTAGTCCCCACTTCTCATCCAGAGAAGCGTACGTCTTCTGTAGCTCCTCTTGCTAGGAAGGGGTCCCTTGGGTCACTCCCTTCCCAGGTTTCTGCTAGTGGTAAAGATGACTCCCGCCAGTGGCAGAAGTGCCCAAAAGCAGCTGGTCAGACGGCTTCACGATCAGCCTCGGTGATGCCCTCCCAGCCAGAGAAATCCAGAATGAAGACCCCCAAGACCAAGGGGTTTGTGGTGGCACTCACACCACTGCTGAGGATGAGGTGGAGATTCTGGCTTCCACTGAGGACCTAGATCTCACTGGGTCCTCAGACACAATGGGTGTCGATTGCACAGGTACTCATCTGGTGGCAGTAGGTGACTCGGAGGTGTAGACTGCCTCCTTGCATGCTTCGTGCCTTCCCAGTCTCACGATCCCGTAATCGTTCAGTGGAACTGCGGTAGTTTTTTCTACCAACTGGCTGAACTACGGTGACTGTTAAGCTTTACACCTGCTTTCTGCATTGTCTTCCAGGAAACCTGGTTCCCGGCACTGCAGACCCCTGCCTTTCACTGCTACAGGGAATATTACAAGAACTGTAGCGAATATAATAGAATGTCAGGTGGAGTTTGCGTTTATGTCCTGAACTTTGTATGTAGTGAACCTGTGTGCCCCTTCAAACTCTGCTTGAAACTGTGGCTGTCAGATATGGACGATGCAGGAAATAACTGTCTGCAGTGGATATCTCCCCCCAGATGGTGCGGTACCCCTGAACGTATTGGCTGCACTGATAGATCAACTCCCTAAACCTTTCCTACTTTTGGGAGATTTGAATGCCCATAACCTCTTGTGGGGTAGCACCGTAATTACTGGCCGCGGCAGAGATGTCGGAAATTTACTGTCCCAACTCAGCCTCTGCCTCTTAAATACTAGGGCCACCACACATTTCATTGTGGCTCATGGTAGATACTCGGCCATTGATTTATCAATTTGCAGCCCAGGACTCCTCCCATCTATCCACTGGAGAGCACATGACGACCTGAGTGGTAGTGACCACTTCCCCATCTTCCTGTCACTCCCCCAGCATCATGCCCACGGACGCCTACCAAGATGGGCTTTAAACGAGGCAGTATGGGAAGTCGTCACTTCTGCTGTCACCGTTGAATCTCTCCCACACGGTGTTATCGATGTTGTGATAGAGCGAGTCACTACAATGATAATTTCTGCGGCGGAAAACGCGATCCCTTGTTTTTGAGTGTGACCCCGGCGAAAGCAGTCCCTTGGTGGTCACCGGAAGTCGCTGAGTCAATTAAAGACTGTTGGCGAGCTCTACAGTGACATATGCGACACCCTTCCATAGAGCACCTAATAGCCTATAAGCGGCTCCGTGCCTGTGTTCGCCAGCTTATGAAACGATGGAAACGAGGGTGTTGGGAGAGGTACGTGTCGACCATTGAGTGCCACATGTCACCTTCCCAAGTCTGGGTGAAGATCAGATGTCTTTTTGGGTACCAGACCCCAACAGGTGTCCTTGGCGTTGACATCAATGGCGTGCTCTCTACCGATGCAGACGCGATTGCTGAGCACTTTGCTGAGAACTTTGCTGAGCTCTATGTTCGAGCCTCTGCATCATAGAACTACCCCCAGCCTTTCGCACCCTCAAACAATGGATGGAAAGGAAAGTCCTTTCGTTCACTATATGCCGCAGTGAACCCTAAAACGCCCCATTTACAGTGTGGGAGCTCCTCAGCGCCCTTGCACATTGCCACAATGCACTTTCTGGGCCGGATCGGATCCACTGTCAGATGATTAAACATCTCTCGTCTGACTACAAGCGACATCTCCTTGTCATCTTCAACCGGATATGGTGCGATGGTGTCTTTCCATCTCAATGGCAGGAGAGCACCATCATTCTGGTGCCAAAACCCAATAAAAATGCGTTTGATGTGGGTAGCTATCGGCCCATCAGCCTCACCAACGTTCTTTATAAGCTGCTGGAATGTATGGTGTATCGGTGGTTGGGTTGGGTCCTGGAGTCACGTGGCCTACTGGCTCCATGTTAGGGTGGCTTCTGCCAGGGTCGCTCTACCACTAATAATCTTGTGTCCCTCGAGTCTGCCATCCGAACAGCGTTTTCCAGATGCCAACATCTGGTTGCCTTCTTTTTTGACTTTCGTAAAGCATACGACACGACCTGGCGACATAATATCCTTGCCACTTTGTATGAGTGGGGTCTCCAGGGCCAACTCCCAATTTTTATCCAAGACTTCCTGTCGATCCGTACTTTCCCTGTCCAAATTGGTGCCTCCCACAGTTCCCCCCGTATTCGGGAGAATGGCGTTCCACAGGGCTCTGTATTGAGTGTATCTTTATTTTTAGTGGCCATTAACGGCCTAGCAGCTGCTGTAGGGTCAGCGGTCTCCTTTCCTCTATATGCAGATGACTTGTGAATTTCGTATTGATCCTCCAGTACTGGTGTTGCTGACGGCGCCCACAGGGAGCCATTCACAAGGTGCAGTCATGGGCCCTAGCTCACGGCTTCCAGTTTTCAGCCGCGATGTCGTGTGTCATGCATTTCTGTCGGCGTAGTACCGTTCATCTGTAACCAGAACTTTATCTTAATGATGATCCACTCACTGTAATGGAGACATATCGATTCTTAGGACTGGTTTTCGACACCCAATTGACTTGGCTACCTCACCTTTGTCAGCTTAAGTGTAAGTGCTGGCAGCACCTCAATGCCCTCTGCTGCCTGAGCAACACCCACTGGGGTGCAGATCGCTCTAGGCTACTGCAGCTCTACAGAGCCCTCGTTCAATCCCACATTGACTATGGGAGTCTGGCTTACGGTTTGGCAGCACCCTCAGCATTGCGTTTACTCGATCCAGTGCTCCACTGTGGCATTCACCTAGTGACGGGAGCTTTTAGAACAAGTCCGGTGACAAGTGTCCTGGTGGAGGCCGGAGTCCCTCCATTGAAGGTTAGGCATTCACAACTGCTCACCAGTTACATTACACACATTTGTAGTTCTCCTGTCCATACGAATTACCATTTCATTTTCCCAACCACAGCGGTTCGTCTCACGCATCAGCGGCCCAGGTCAGGGCTTACGTACAGTTCGCTTCTGGTCTCTTCTGTCTGAACTGGAGTCCTTACCATTACCACCTCTCCTCAAGGTCCATTCACGTACACCTCCATTGTGTACACCTAGACCACAGATTGTTCTGGACCTTTCACACGGCCCGAAGGACTCCGTAAACCCTGCGGTTCTCCGCTATCATTTCCTCTCAATTCTCAACATGTACCGGCACCGTGAAGTGGTTTACACCGACGGCTCGATGGCTGATGGTCACGTAGGCTTTGCGTATGTCCATGGAGGATGTATTGAACAGCACTCTGTGCCAGATGGCTGCAGTGGATTCACTGCAGAACTGGCAGCCATATTGCGTGCTCTCGAGCACATCCTCTCGTGCCCTGGTGAGTCAGTTCTCCTGTGTACTGATTACTTGAGCAGCCTACAAGCTATCGACCAATGCTACCCTCGACATTCTTTGCTAGCATCCATTCAGGAGTCCATCTATGCCCCTAGAATGGTCCCTTCGTTCAGTGGTGTTTGTGTGGACCCCAGGACACGTCGGATCCCAGGCAACAAACTTGCAGACAGGCTAGCCAAACGTGCTACACGGAAACTGCTTCTGGAGATGGGCATCTCTGAAACTGACATGCATTCTGTCTTATGTGGGAGGGTTTTTTGGCTTTCAGAGACAGAATGGCATAACAGTACACACAATATACTGCGTGTCATTAAGGAGACTACAAATGTGTGGAAGTCTTCCATGGGTCCTCTCGCAGGGAATCAGTTGTCCTCTGTCGGCTCCGCATTTGGCCATATGTGGCTAATGTGTGGCTACATCGTCGGTTGCGAGGACTCACCTTGGTGTCGCTGTGGCTCAGAATTGACGGTTATCCACCTCTTGCTGGACTGCCCACTTTTAGCCGCTCTGTGGCGGACTTTTAACTTCCCC
Organism: Schistocerca piceifrons; assembly: GCF_021461385.2. Classification (NCBI taxonomy): domain Eukaryota; kingdom Metazoa; phylum Arthropoda; class Insecta; order Orthoptera; family Acrididae; genus Schistocerca; species Schistocerca piceifrons. The sequence continues at coordinate 20,001,578 of NC_060145.1, forward strand.
AGCACCCTACTTTCAATGTTGGGTGACAATGTGTCGACAGCAACTTTAGTTTTACGTTTTATTCGTGAGGATGGGTTTTATCATTTAATCTAAGTTTAAGCACATGTCCTTTGTCCCTCTGTGTCCTCCACCCTAGTGCTTTTAAGGTGGAGGTTTTAATGTGTTGCAGATTGGCTGGCTTCTCGTTTTTATTCTCATGGTCAGCCAGCCAAGGCAATCTGCTCTTTTGTTTTGATCTCTTCTACATGTTTCTTACCTCTCTCTATGGTTTTCTTGTCTGATTTTGTTCATTTTAGTGTTTGTTTGTCCTTCTGTCATTTTTGTGGTTTTTCTCCTTTATTCCAGCTGTTTTTTGTAGGTCTTGATTATTTTACTCCCACCCGCGTGGAATTTTTTTAATCAGAATGAGCGACCAGTGACCTAGCAGTTTGGTCCCCCCCCCCCCCCCCCTTTAAACCAACCAACCAAAATTGCTTTCTTTTTTTGGGAGGGGGGGGGGGGGAGCAATGAATTATCTTGGATTTAGACGAGGAAGGTTATGGGAGTGAAGGATGTGCTGTAAGGATAACTCCCATCTCCACATCTAACAAAAGCTGGTGATGGTGGAGAAGATCCAGAGGGCATGGTTTGTGTAGCTGCTCAGCTGTGTGCCATCTGCCTCCTCTACCTGCTCTCCTAGCCAGCCCACGGACGGCTCCCCACTCTGCCACGAGCTGCTAGACACTCCCCCCACAACTCCCTCTCAGCCTCCTGCCTCTCTCCATCCCCCACCCCACCCCACCTTGCTCCATACAATCACCATGGGCCATTGACTGAGAAAAATGTAGGGAGGCAGGCGTGCATGCATGTGTGTGTGTGCGTTTTCCCTAAAAGTGTGAAAAAGAAGTGCATTATGAAAACTAGCAAAGCTCTGTACCTTTTGTTTGTTTACCTATCGATGACTCATCGCTTCTGCCTTTCTGTGCACTGTCTCCTTTATTCTTAAACAATTTGATTACAGGTCACTTGTGAGGTAAGGTATTAAAAGCCTTTTGGAAATCTGGAATCAGTTTGTAATCCCTTGTGGATAGCACTGAATGTTTCGTGTGAGTAAAGAGCTAGTTGTGTTTCACGGGAACAATATTTTCTAAATCCATGATGACTACGTGTCAATAGACCGTTCTCTTTGAGGCAGCTGTTCTCGATTCGAATTCTGGAATATTTACTTCATCTTCTTTGTCAAGGAATTTTGGTAGACTGTGTTCAGTAACACTGGTTTAGTGGCACTGTCATCGATAGTACTTCCATTGCTATCGTGCAAAGGAGGCATCGATTGTGACTTGTCACTTGCACACTTTACATATGAGCATGTAACCTCCCCCCTCACTTATCGACCTTAATGACAGTGAAAAATTAAACCGCGTGTACCTAATGGAAATTTGGGAAAAGCAATCGTCGCCGAAGTTAATCTATCGGAAAAGAGGGAGGAAAGGGTTACATCTAATTGAAAGGAAAAATGCAAATGAAACTGGTGGAAATTAATTTTGAAAAGGGGTAAAGTTAATAAAGAAAGTAAATGTGCGGCTGTTACGTTAACAATTAACTAGCGGTAATTAGATATTTGAGATTTGGGGGAAATCACGGTCGCCAGTCCTAAGGACAACTACTATAGTAACTGAAAAAGAAAGGTAATTACACATATAATTAGCACTAGAAGCGTGGCAACTGAAGGTTGACACGTGTAGTGTGAAAACTGAAAGTTTGTCAGAAGTAATAAATTTCGCTACACTTAATTTAGCAAAAGAATTAATGAAACCGGAAAATCGAGAGTTAATTTAGTGACTGAAGTTAATAGTGAGCTTTCTTTCTGAAGCACATCGACATTCAGTAAAATAAGGTTAGTCTTGGACTACCTCAACAATCATTTCAAAAGCTACTTGAATCTACGCAATTTAGAAATAAGAGAATTAACTTTGAACTTGAATTAAATGATTCTGAACAATTAACAATAGTAAAATTTAGTACGTACCAAGCTGAGCTGCAGTCACAGGTAACTAAAATACGGTAACAAAACTCACACTCTTAATTTGTGCTTGTGCAATCTAAATATTGTAGCCAGCTGAACTTTGAAATTAAAACAGTGAAATCGAATGATGCTGGCGTTTGAATTTCAACGACCCTCGGGCTCATTTCGGAAAAGGAAGGGACCCTGCTTGGCAATGCAATTGGGACAATGAGCAACAAAGGTTCGTGCTAAGTTGCTGTAATTTTGCGAGGCAAATGGAACAATTTGAAAAGCTGAGGTCTGCCATACAGTTCTGAAACTTTACGTGCTTTTAGTCTTCCTTGTTGGTTGATTGAAGGTTTGAAGCCGTCGATCGAGGAGGTGGCGACAGTCACTCATTGTCGGCCGTCGCTGTTGCAGAAGCTGGATGTTGGCGCGCCTTCTTCTCGACACGGTCACCAGGCGAAACGGGCTCTTGATGTGCGCCAGCTAATGCTTCCCGTCCGCGACACCATGTCAGAAACTATCATCGCGAGTCGAGCGCAATTACATGCTGCCAAACCCCGAAAGCGCGGCAACTCGCGGGAGCGTCACACAACACCTGCTCCACTCGCTACTCCCGCCAGACTCTCACTGCCCTGCCCGCGCTCCACGCGGCAGAGTTAACACTACCAAAGATCCTACACACTTTGATTCTTCACACGACCCATCGATGTAATCGTTCGATAGCAGTTTTCCCTAGGCAAGACCCAGCGTAAAAATACAAATAATATTTACGAAACAAACCAATTATACATCGACATAAGTGCATAAATATATATATATCCAAACAGTAAAGCAATTACAATATATAAAGAGACAGAAATGTCATATCTTGAGGTAACAAAACAAGGAAAAAAATAATAGTACAATAGATGGAAAGAGGAGGATATGCATTTCCGGCGTTACACGTGCCCCACATTGTCTGAGGATGTTCGTGTAACGTAAACAGACTCAGAAAATGTCCCAAAAAAGAAACAGCGGAAATGCATATGCTCAAAACATCAACAAAATTTAGCATTCGTCTAATTAACCATAAATCAATTTTTAGACCATAATAACTGAGTGGAGACACTCCTAATCTTATTCCACTCTGTCATCTTGCACAAAATAAAACAGGTTGACAACATATTAAAATTCATAGAAGATATAGAAAATGGTTTAGCTATTCCAAAATCGTCAAAATTCCTAACAGTATCAAGAAATGGAATATTATTTACAAAATTAATCAGACTACATGGTCATAAAAACAGGTAGATCAAAATACGCAAATTAATAATTAATTACATAGAATACACATTTTTACATAACCCTTTCATAATTAATATTCTCGTCATGGGAGTCCATTAAACGCTAAACAAGAAAATAACACACATCAGATCGAAAAAAACATAAATATTGACAGTAGAATTCTTTCAGCTGTCCAGGAAGAAAACAATTCCGCCTTCCGTACTCGCAAGTACAAAGAATGCCGACAGCGGCCCAAGAGCCGACAGCGGTTCCGCCCCGCCAGTATTGTTGCGCCCGCCTGTGCGGCACGCTTGATCTCACTCGCCTGTGTAACGGTATTTCCAGAACGTCCGTTTCACTGAATTCTTTCGGTAAAACTCACTCCCGAGTAATCTCAAGGAGTCCATAAACACTATCACAGTGGATAACTCAACACTGTCCATCATCACACATGTACAAGCCTGAAACTTAAAACAGCGTCTAAGTACATCGGCAATGACTAGTAAAACACATATTCATGGAATCTTACAGCTAGTTACAAAACCATATTTACATTGCTTAATCTACTGTGACTCAGCTGAAAACTTAAACTAGCAGCTTGGATTTTTCAATTGATAAATGATCACTCTCTCTTAAATCACTTAGTCAAAATTAATTACTTATTAATTACAACTTCTTTAATGTCCTCTTGGTCAGGCAAAAGCATGGCAATCTAGCAAACCTTAAATCTTACACTCTATATTTACATATTGTACAAATTACCCATTGTGTGGTATTAATCGATCCTAGGTTGGTACAATTTCAAGTCTACTATATTCCGTATACCTAATCGTTTTCCAGAGCTTGGATACTCTAAGCAATAAGCATTTGTGTGAGGTATACCAATGACTTTATATGGTCCATTATAAACAAACTTAAATTTAGAGATTTCATTGTCTATCTCGCACGATTTCTCATGAGCTTTTACAAGTACTAAGTCTCCGATTGCAAACTTGGCAAAACGCGCTTTAGCGTCATGACTACGTATGCGAGCATCGGCTTTTAGCTTCATTACTTCTCGCAAACGATCTTTTTTCACACCAATGCTAATGTCAATCCGTGGAGGGAATTTGATTATCTCTTCCACTAAACTTTTACTTCTGTCATCCACCAAGATTTCCTCTGGAGAAAATCCCGTAGATTCATGTCTCAAGGTGTTCATAATTCTCTCAAATACTGCTACATATTTGCCCCATGCCCTATGGTTGTGATGGCAATAGGTACGGCAAAGTCGGCCTAGCTCGCGCATATACCTCTCAGCGGGATTCCCAGCCGGACAATAAGCTGAAATATGGATCACCTCGACCCCATTACTTTCCATGCCTTCATTCCACAACTTAGAAGTAAATTGTGCCCCATTGTCTGATAGAATCGCCTTGGGCTTACCAATATGAACAAAATAATCGTTCACAAGCTTGCTATAGACCGCTTTGGCTGTAGCTTTCCTAATCGGGTATAGCTTGATGAACTTGGAAAAAGCTTCTAGCACTACTAAAATGTAGGCAAAGTTTCCTGATGACTTGGGCAAAGGTCCGTACAAGTCCACGCACAGTAATTCAAAGGTGTCGTTAGGCCTTATACTTTGCATAGGACCACGACTCGTACAGTTGGTAACCTTCACCTTCTGACATAAATCGCAAGTTTTCACTCTGTCAGTAACACGTTTTAACATGTTGTTAAAATGCACTACTTCACACAGCTTTTCCGTACATTTCTTCGGTCCACAGTGACAATACGCCAAATGGTAGTAGTCTATTATTTCCGTGACGAATTTGGTGGGCCAGCATACCCGCCAAATATTACTATCTTCACCCTTACGTATGTACAAGATATGATCGTATATCTTGTAATACTTCCTTAATTTCTCTCCTTCTGGACTCCTTTCGTCATATCGGGTTTTCACCATATTTAAACTACCATCCTCGTTCTGATGACGACGTAGATTCTTACAGATGTTCATTATTAATTTACGTCCCTCAACTTCTTTAAAATAGTACAATTTGACCACTCCATCTGCCTCATCTTTCAACAGACCTTGATTAGACTCGGGCAACCGCAACAGCGCATCCGCTACGCAATTGTCGGTCCCTTTAACGTAACAGATGTCATAGTTAAATTGCTGTAAATACAGCGACCACCTAGTCAGTCTTTCGTAAAGTAGTTTACAATCCTTCAGATAAGTGAGCGCCTTATGGTCCGTATGAATAATCACCTTACGGTCCCATAGGTAACCCTTGAACTTCTTGAATCCCCACACGATAGCGAGACACTCTTTCTCAGAAATCGTGTAGTTTCGCTCACTTTTTGATAAAGTTCGACTCGCGAACACTATCGTCCGGTGTTCCTTATCCTCTCCTTTACCAACTTCTTGGAACAGTTCTACCCCCACCCCGTAATTCGACGAATCCGTTCCCAGATGGAAGGGTAGCGATAAATCAGGATGAAATAGTATGTTAGATCTTAACAACTCGTCTTTTAATCTCTCGAAAGCGGTCTGACACCCGTCAGTCCACACAAACGGAACATTTTTGCGTAAGAGGTTATTCAAATTTTCATCATTAAACACTTGTCCTTTTACAAATTTACGGTAAAATCCTGTGAGCCCTAGAAAACTTTTTAACTGTTTCCTAGACTTGGGTGGAGGACAATTCCTTATTGCCTCTAGTTTCTCTGGGTCTTTCGTAATACCAGCAATGGTAATTATATGCCCTAAAAATTTCAGTTCCTGCTTCACAAATTCGCATTTCTTTAGCTTTAGAGTCATTCCGCCACGGTGCAATGCTCTAAAAACTTCATCTAACAGGTCACAATGGTCATGCCAAGTGGCATTGGCCAACAATAGGTCGTCAACATATACAGTTAATCTTGAACTCAAAGCCGGTCCTAGCACTTTATCTAGGGCCCTGATGAATACGGACACAGATATATTAAGTCCAAACGGCAGTACTCTATACTGATAACACCTGCCCGCAAACAAGAAGGCGGTGTATGGCCTAGATTCTTCTTCGAGTTCTATTTGCCAGTAACTAGCCGTCAGATCGAGGCTAGTCATGAACTTAACGTCATGAAAACGTTGCAAAATCTCCTCCATACTCTCTGGTCTGTCTGTTTCACGTTGAACGACCCTATTCAACGTGCGTGCGTCAATCACAATACACACACTACCATCCCGTTTTGCTACAATGACCAAACCGTTATTATATGGACTCGTACTTCTTTCAATCACTCCCCATTCGATCATCTTATCTATCTCCCGTTGCACTGCTTCCTTTTTGGACAGCGGTGTAGCATACGGTCTCACGAAGAATGGTTCGTGCGGAATCACATGCAACTTGCATTTATATCCTTCCACAAGACCCGGTTTGTCTGAAAACACACTCTTATTCCTCATTATTACTTCATACAGGCCCCGTCTTTGTTCGTGTGTTACGTTTGACACACCGTCTACAATACTTTCCAATTCACTTTCTACACTATTGTCAATGCCGAGATTCCTCACATTACGGCAGTTCAAACTCATTCCTACGTCAATGTCATCCGGCCAGTTAACAATGTGTATAGGCTGGTATTGCCTATGCACACCGTCTCCTGCCTCGTCAAAACTAACTATCATTGTTTTATCTAGTGACATACCTGTCAAAGTTTTGCTTTCGCAATTAATCACTGCACGGTACTTTAATAGCCAATCTAACCCGATAATTACTTCCGTAGTTAAGTCTGGCACGACGACAAACTCTTGTTCAAATCGTGCCCCACATATCTCGAAGTTGACAAAAATCTGTTTTGTGACCGGTTTACTGGCTTTCCCAGTAGCACCGATAATTTTCACTCCTGTTACTGGCATAACTATGATGCCGGGTCTGTCTTTCAGTAACTCAAATATTTTCCCAGATACAGCACTCAGTTCTGCACTGGTGTCAATCAACACGTTTAGTTGTAGGTCGTGCATATTAACAGACACTACTATCTGTCTACACTTGTCCTCGACTGTTTCTTTATTTTCCCACAGTAAATCCTCGTCTATATCCAGGTCATTCCAGAAAAAACCGTCCGGCTTTGATCCCAAATCCGGCTTATCTGGCGGCTTTTTCAGCCTCTGTTCACATACAGTTTTAATTTCAACACGTCTGTCCTGAGGCTTAGTCTGTAGCTTCGCCTCCAATACCGAAACCTTTTCCTGTAACTTGTCAACTAGTGAGTGTTGCTTTGCTATCAATTCACTAATTGTCACCTTTGTTGATTCCACTTTGGTCAGATTGATCTCATCTGCCAATCTACCTGGAGGAATGTGCCCAGTAGCATCTGAAATTACTTCCTCTGGATCTGCGCAACCCACGCTGCTATCGTCTGACTGTATAATGTCAGCTCTAACCTCATACACGCTGTAATCTATGTGCTTTTCTACCAGTCGTGTCCGGCTATCACTAAAATTTTCGTAATCTTTCTCCTTAATACTCTCGCAACGTTTAAACTGGATGTTCGCGTCGGATGGGTCGGCTACTTCTACCATTACAACTTTCGGTAAAGTCTGCCGGTTAGGGCCAGAACTTTCCGTTACTACTTCAACATTCAACTCCTGCGGGACGAAGCACGATGCATCTTGCTCGTGCTCCCCCTTAACATCAACTATTTCTAGTAAAGTCTGCCGGTTAGGGCCAGAACTTTCTATCACTTCACAATCACTATCTTCCTGCGGGACGAGACGCGGTAAATCCTGCCCACGCTCCCCATAAACACTTCTCCCGTACAGGCCCCTCTTAGTTCGTCGTATATTTTTTATTTATTTATTTATTTATTTATTTAACCTGATCAGATTAGGGCCATCAGGCCCTCTCTTACATCGGACCAGTGTTTCACACATGCAGCATTTCACACATCAGGGTTACATCATGAACATAGTTTAAATGAGAAAATTAGCTTACTCTAGTGACAATATGAATAAAGAGTAGTGACTAAGACCTAATAAAGTAAATGCGGAAGTATTTTTACAACAGTTGCTATGCATACAGATTATGATAAAAGCAATAATAATAACAGTAAAACAAAAAATCAAATAATAATGATGAATATGACTAAGACCTAATAAAGTAAATGCTGGCAGTATTTTTACATCAGGTGCTATACATACAGATTATGGTGAAAGCAATAATAATAACAGTAAAAAAAAATCAAATAATAATGACAAACATGAGAAAGAGTGGCAATAATAATGAAGGTTTGTGCAGATGTACATTAATATATTGGTGTGTAAAGTAGATGTTTACTAGTATAGCGAGTTTTGGGTAAGGGAGGTTTAAGGAGGGGGAGAGAGGGAAGTAATGAGGTGAAGTGCACTCATGTACAGAGGAAGGCATTACTGTTGCTTAAGTAGATACGTCATTAACTGTCTTTTGAAGCCGGTCATGTTTTTAAGTTCTCTAACATAACGAGGGAGGTTATTCCAGAGTCGGGTTCCCGCTACTGTAAAGGACTTGGAGAAGGTGACTGAGCGATGCAGTGGAACGGAGAGGATTTTATTATGATGGGAACGTGTGTTTCTGTCATGTTGTTCCGACATGAGTGTTAGGGAAGAGGAGAGATATGAGGGACAGTGTACATTTATAAGGCAGTAGATGAGACAGAGTGTATGGAAATCTCTGCGTTTGTCTGCACGCAGCCAGGACAATTTTGCATATGCTGGTGAAATGTGATCAAAAAGTCGAACGTCACAGATATATCGGACGCAGGCATTCGTGACCAGTTCTAGACGTCGGGAATTTTCCTGAGAGAGGCCTTGTAGGATAATATCGCTGTAGTCAATGATTGGGAGTATAAGCGTTTGTACTAATTTCTTTTTCAGATCGAAAGGGAAGAGTTTTTTATATTTTTGTAGGACATGAAGGGATGCTGATGCTTTTTTGCACACTGCAGTTACGTGCTCTGTCCAATTTAGATTTTCATCAATTATTACTCCCAAACTCTTTGCTGATGGCGAGAAGTTAATATTTGTTCCATTTAGGATAAGAGGTGGTACGGATTCCCGATGTTTTGGGCTAATGAGCTTAGAGTGACCAACAAGTACCGCTTGGGTTTTAGATGGGTTTAGTTTTAGACCTATGTCCTGTGCCCAGTTTGACAGCGCATCGAGGTCAGTATTGAAATTTTCAATAGTTTTCTTGAGATTGCTTGGTTTCGCACTTAGATACAACTGAAGGTCATCAGCATACATATGGTATTTGCAATAGGTCAGGACCGATGACACATCATTGACATAAAGAGAGAAGAGTATAGGACCTAATACTGAGCCTTGGGGAACGCCTGACACTACCTGCCGCCATTGTGATTTTATATCCCCAGACAGGACGCGTTGCTGACGAGACATCATGTATGAGCGAAACCATTGCATTGCGCTTTGTGAGAAATTTAGACCGCTAAGTTTGGCTAGTAAGATGTCGAAGTCGACAGTATCAAATGCTTTGCTGAAATCTAAGAAGCAAATAATAGTCGCTTCTTGTCTGTCCATGGCAAGTTTCAGGTCATCTGTCACCTTTATCAGAGCGGATGTTGTGCTTCGATGTTTACGGAAACCTGATTGGTATTCGTCTAGTAGGTTGTTAGTAGTTAGGTAGTTGGTGAGCTGGTCATGAACTATATATTCTAAGGCCTTTGATAGTGCAGGAAGAAGGCAGATGGGGCGGTAGTCAGAGGCTGCTGTGGCGATGTCCTTTTTAGGCAGTGGCTTAATTTGTCCCAGTTTCCAGGCCTCAGGGAAAACACTTGTGATTAATGAATCGTTGAAAATGTCTGTTATAGAGGGCAGTAGTTGGTCAATAATAAGTTTTACCATCTGGATAGTGATACCATCATGTCCAGTAGATGCTGATCTAATCCGCATTATGGCTTTCTTGACAGTACTGCAAGTGACGTGCTGTAGATAGAATTTTTCTTTGCTACAGTCGTTCATCCCAATGAAGTAATCAATGATTCTCTGTTTTTTTTGCGGATCAATTTTGGTTGCAGGTAATGTGAAGAATCGGTTTAGTTCTTCAGCTGGGACCATGGGATTTTCCGCAACTTTTATTTTGCCTAAACCGAGACTACGGAGATTTTTCCACAGGATAGCTGGTCTACATCTATTGTCAGCTAATGTACGGGCATGTCTGAGCTTAGCGTTTCTCACCGCTTGACTGACTTTGTTTCGTTTCTGCTTGTATACAGCGTGATTTTCCGGTGTAGGGTGTATCTTGTATGCTCGATGTGCAGCATCTCTGAGATTCATGAGCTGTTTTAGTTCATCAGTCAGCCAAGGTGCAGGTTGCCTTTTTACTTTTCTGGTCTTTATTGGAGCATATTTGTCATATAGCTGAGTAATTTTGTTAGTGAAATCGTGGAGTTTGTCGTTTATGTCCATGAGGGGAGTAGAGGTCATCCCCCAAACTATTTTTTGTGCCTCAGTTTCGAGTTCAGGCAAATTTATGCGTTTGAGGTCTCGGTATGTAGACAGTTTTTGTTTCTTTCTAGGGCATTCTAGTGAATACGTCATGGAAATGATGTCATGGGCAGACATGCCAGGCGCAGATATTTGAGAGGTGCGGATTATTCTGTTCGGAGATTTCGTTGCGAATATATCTATGAACGTGTGACTGGTAGTCGTGTGATGAGTTGGTGCCAGCTGAAGTAGCGTCATATTTGAGGAAGAAAGCATCCTCTTAAATTTCCCAGTGGAAGGACTATTGCACAGAAAATTAATGTTAGTGTCACCAGCTATAATTACATGTTCATATGACGATTCGAGACTAGAGAGGGCAGTTTCGAAGCAGGCGAACCCACCTACTTTAGGAGGTTTGTAAAGGACACATATTAAGCACTTTCTGTTAAGTGATTTGATCTCTATGAACATATATTCCACTTGTTTATCTACATTGTTGTCGGATGTGTGTAGTACTGTAGGTGACAAATCAGAGCGTATGTACGCCCCTACTCCGCCCCCTCGTCTGTTGCATCTGTCGTGCCTGAGAAAGATATAGCCATCTAGGTTTACGGAAGTTGTAGGAATACTTGGTTTGAGCCAAGTTTCTGACAAAAGTATTACGTGTATATCAGCAGCTTGAAATATATATTTGAACTCGTCGAAGTGAGCTGGCAGAGACTGGACATTTGCATGTGCAATATGCAGCTTGGTGCGTTCGGGTGTTGATTGCCCGAGGAGGCTGCCGACCGATGTTTGCGGGTCGTGGTTGGCGGTGACAAGAGGGTCTGGCATGAGGAATGCGGAAAGCGTGTGAAGCAGAGGCGGGTGAGGGAGTGTCCTCCCAGTTCTGTGCAGTGAAAGCGGCCGGGAGGGGGTAGGTCCCCGGGGAGACAACGGGATCTGCGGCCAAGGTCAGCGAGGTCTGCAACGGTTATGGAAGTAGCAGTGGGCTGGCAGGGGAAGGAATTTCGCTAAATACAACGGGAGTAATCTGCACGTTATGACACAGTGTGATATTAATTGCACTTATGAGGATAACAACTAAAGTATGATGGTGGGTTGCTAATTAAGGATGGAAGTGAGACTACCTAATGCAATAATTAACAAAATTACATGAGAAAAACAATTAAAAATGAAAATAGTTATGTGGAGAAACGAAGAGTTGATAATACAAATAATAACAAATATTACACGAGAAAAAATAATTAGAGATAAAAAAATAGTTATTTAGAGAAACGAACAATTTGATGATACATTAGTTACGATATGGTTGACAGTGTAAACAATATAAACATACAGGTTAGTGGCAGCAAGATTAGACATGATTTAGCTTCTAAAGCACAGGCTTTCGAGTTCATTAACACTGCAAATTGTTTTCTTTCCGTTTTCGGTCTTAACCATTATCCTGCCGTCATTTGTCCATACGTTATGTAGCCCAAATTTCGAAATCGCGCTCTTCAAAATGTTTAGTCTTTCAGAGGTCAGATCCTCGCGTACTGTCAGACCCGACTTCGCGAGATTCTTCTTTGCTCTGAAGATTTCAGATCTCTTCCTATACGACATAAATTTCACTATTATAGGCCTTGGTTTTGTATAAGTGACCGAACTGCCTTAACCAGACCTCATCCCTCTCTGCATCCCCTCGCTCGATGACGGACGTTTTATCCGACATCTGATCTTCTTTCAACACTTGCGAATCATTCTTAAACTCAATCTCCAGTTCCGCTGTGGGTATTACAGCTGCCACTTTATAATCTATTTCCGGAACACTACTTACATTGTTCTCACTGACAGTGAATGTATTTTCTACTGCCGTGTCTACAGCTGATCTACTACTTGTGGGCGCACTCCTTTCTCCTAATACTGGCACACTCTCCCGCCGTTGATTATTCCATACGGAATTTTCATAACGACGACACCTGGGTTTTCTCCTGTTATTGGGCCGCCAAAATTTCTCCACGCCCGGTCGGCCCCTCACCGGCGCGGCTAATGGTTTCCCTGTCTCGTCCCAGCAGATACGCTCCCCTGATACTGCTGAGGCGGCTGGTCACACCCTCTGGCGTTATTACTATTCTGCGCAGCCCGTATCATGCTAGTATGATACTGGTTTCCGTCATTCCGGTTATTATTTGCATTGTACCGATTGTCATTACGGCCCGAACCATTTTTGTTATTGCTGCCATGGTTGCGGTATGCATTATTCCCATGGTTATCGTTGTTGTGGTACCCGTTGTTGTTACCACGGCCTCTACCACTGTCGCGATTATTGCGCCAATTGTCCTCGTCCTCAACTCTTTCCAGGAAATCATTGATTGTCCTGTGATTGCTTCCTACGTATCGTTTTGTATCATCTGGAAGCTTCTTGTAGAGTTCCCAGACTATTTCGGATTCCGAGCGGCGATCACGCAAATATTCCAACTTGCGGATCCAGCCCTCACAAAACTCCTTCATCGAGCCACGCGAATTCGCATCGAAAGGCCTCGATACGACAAATTTGCGCCAGACACTTTGCTGTTTTTGCTCTGACCAGTATTCAGCCAGAAACAAATTTTTAAATTCGTCAAAAGTCAGGTTCGTAATGTTGAGGTTTAAGCCCCAACGCTTGGCATCACCAGCCAACACATCAATAATGGCATTAATTTTTCTCTCATCAGTCCATGATCTGGGTAAAACTCTTTCACAATTCTTAATGAAATCCGTCGGGTGTATACCGCCTTTTTTCAAGGGGTCGAACCGCTCCTCTTTCGTCAACAACTCCGAACTATGTGCACAGATTGGCACATAGCTCTGTTTTTCGTCAAGTTTCCTTTCTAATTCCGACACCCTCGTAATCACTTGGCAAGTGGTTGTCGCAAGCGTTTCCACTTCCCTCTTTTTCTCTTCGCAGGTGTTAGCCTGCTTCGTCACTTTGGTACCTACTTCGGATACTAAAGCCTTTAAAGTTTCCACCTTCTGATGATCCTCTTTTCTCACTAATTGAATTTGTTCCGTCACCTTATTCTCGATGATCGGAGCAACTGCGTCTGCTACACTTTTCTCGATTCTGCTAATTTCGGAATCAAAACGAGTATTTATGCTCGCAATTTCCGCCTGAACGCCTATCATTTCCTGTTTAAGATTACCGATTTCGGTATTAATTACAACAGTATCTTCTTTGATTTTATCAACTTTTGTGTTAAGAACTCCAACATTGTTGATAACAACGTTAATACCTTTGTTCTAGCATTCGTTCAATTTTTTCAGACTGAGCTACTTGCTTGGCAGCCTGAGCTTCTTGCTTAACAGCCTGAGCTTCTTGCTTGACCGATTGACTCTTGATTTCGTTAATCAAAACATTCAATAAATCAGTTAAATTCCCGGAAACTACCGGTTTTACTTCCGCAGCAGCTTCCTCTTTAATTTTCCCCCCGTATTCGTCATCAAGGGATTCAGATTTGATTTTCACTTCCGATTCCGAAACATTTTCTAAAGTTTGGAATTCCATTTCTGCTCTTTGTTGCATTTCGTCGGTCGCGTCTTTCATGCTAGCCGCCTGCCCCTGAACAATGGGTACCGCGGTGCGCGTTTCCCACTGTTCGACCGATTGTTCCGTATCCAAGTCTACCAAATTTTGGCAATAGTTGCCTTCACTCATTTTAATAATTTTCAATATAACTGCCAAATCTCAAATATAATTAGGACTACTCCCACTACTTATTCTCGCTGACGTAACGGCCTGTACGTAACCAGTACTTTGTTACGAGATTTGCACCATACAAAATTCGTGTCCAGAACAACCTCAAAACTGAAGATTGTCCTGTCACCAGGTCGCCACGTGTAACCTCCCCCCTCACTTATCGACCTTAATGACAGTGAAAAATTAAACCGCGTGTACCTAATGGAAATTTGGGAAAAGCAGTCGTCGCCGAAGTTAATCTATCGGTAAACAGGGAGGAAAGGGTTACATCTAATTGAAAGGAAAAATGCAAATGAAACTGGTGGAAATTAATTTTGAAAAGGGGTAAAGTTAATAAAGAAAGTAAATGTGCGGCCGTTACGTTAACAATTAACTAGCGGTAATTAGATATTTGAGATTTGGGGGAAATCACGGTCGCCAGTCCTAAGGACAACTACTATAGTAACTGAAAAAGAAAGGTAATTACACATATAATTAGCACTAGAAGCGTGGCAACTGAAGGTTGACACGTGTAGTGTGAAAACTGAAAGTTTGTCAGAAGTAATAAATTTCGCTACACTTAATTTAGCAAAAGAATTAATGAAACCGGAAAATCGAGAGTTAATTTAGTGACTGAAGTTAATAGTGAGCTTTCTTTCTGAAGCACATCGACATTCAGTAAAATAAGGTTAGTCTTGGACTACCTCAACAATCATTTCAAAAGCTACTTGAATCTACGCAATTTAGAAATAAGAGAATTAACTTTGAACTTGAATTAAATGATTCTGAACAATTAACAATAGTAAAATTTAGTACGTACCAAGCTGAGCTGCAGTCACAGGTAACTAAAATACGGTAACAAAACTCGCACTCTTAATTTGTGCTTGTGCAATCTAAATATTGTAGCCAGCTGAACTTTGAAATTAAAACAGTGAAATCGAATGATGCTGGCGTTTGAATTTCAACGACCCTCGGGCTCATTTCGGAAAAGGAAGGGACCCTGCTTGGCAATGCAATTGGGACAATGAGCAACAAAGGTTCGTGCTAAGTTGCTGTAATTTTGCGAGGCAAATGGAACAATTTGAAAAGCTGAGGTCTGCCATACAGTTCTGAAACTTTACGTGCTTTTAGTCTTCCTTGTTGGTTGATTGAAGGTTTGAAGCCGTCGATCGAGGAGGTGGCGACAGTCACTCATTGTCGGCCGTCGCTGTTGCAGAAGCTGGATGTTGGCGCGCCTTCTTCTCGACACGGTCACCAGGCGAAACGGGCTCTTGATGTGCGCCAGCTAATGCTTCCCGTCCGCGACACCATGTCAGAAACTATCATCGCGAGTCGAGCGCAATTACATGCTGCCAAACCCCGAAAGCGCGGCAACTCGCGGGAGCGTCACACAACACCTGCTCCACTCGCTACTCCCGCCAGACTCTCACTGCCCTGCCCGCGCTCCACGCGGCAGAGTTAACACTACCAAAGATCCTACACACTTTGATTCTTCACACGACCCATCGATGTAATCGTTCGATAGCAGTTTTCCCTAGGCAAGACCCAGCGTAAAAACACAAATAATATTTACGAAACAAACCAATTATACATCGACATAAGTGCATAAATATATATATATCCAAACAGTAAAGCAATTACAATATATAAAGAGACAGAAATGTCATATCTTGAGGTAACAAAACAAGGAAAAAATAATAGTACAATAGATGGAAAGAGGAGGATATGCATTTCCGGCGTTACAAGCAGAATCTCAGTGGATCTTCTCCTAGGGTTTGAAACAAAACTTCACTTTGGAAAATATTATACGCATCTTGCATAGAAGTCAGTGCTTCTGTAAAAGAATGGTAATTTTGGGGGATTTCTAAAAATTATTTACAAAAGAATATACAAAGAACAGGTCCCACATACACAGGTCTGTTTCAGAAATACTTTTGCTACTCAAGAGGCTCTGTTCTACATTCCAAAGCTATGTAGACATGAACTGTTGACGCCTATGCCTGTTTTATCATCAAAAGGTTTTTGGTAGAATATAACATTACAAGATGGCTGCAATGGTAAGAGATGTAAGATGGATGAAAAACACCTCTGGATCATAATTAATCTGTAATGGAATCAATATGCTGCTGTAAAAGTAGAAAATGAGAAATATGACACATTAAATACATGCCAAGGAGTGGGGCAGGGCTGTATTTTGTTGCTGCCAATATTTAATCTTTATTCGAAATATATCTTCAAAGAAGACCTTGAAAAAGTTGAGGAAGGCATTGTCTTTAATGGGGAGGAGCTGAACAATATCTATTACACTGACAATACTGCAATGTATGCTGACAGCTTGAATAGTCTTCAGCGTCTTGTATCCCAAATCAACGGCCTAAAACTCTACATTAAGTAAAACAAAATTAATTATCATCAGCAAGACAAGAAAGACATAACAGACTATCATCTAAACATTAATGCTAAATTTATTGAACAAGTAAAAAATTACACATCTCAGAACTAACATTAACAACCAGTGGGATAACATGCAAGAAATTGAAATCTGCATTTGAGAAGTCCAGAAAAGCATTTTGTAAAATCATTAATGTGTTCAACAGCCATCATCTCCCAAACAAAACAAAACTAAGATATCTATGTTGCTATTTATTTCCCATCCTCTTCTGCGGAACTGGGACCTTGACTCTGAGGGAGATGATGGGCAAGCAACTTGAGGCATTTTGAGATGTGTCTGTACAGTCGAAAGCTAAGTGTGCCGTGGACAGGTAAAATTACTAACAATGGCATTCTCCCCAAAATGAAGAAAGGAGAGAGAATTGTAAACACATAACATGCAGAAAACTGTAATATCAGATCCATGTAATCAGAAATGGAAACAGAAACAAACAGCTGCAGAACACTCTTCAAGGAAAGATATCAGGCAAAAGAGGTTGAGGAGGAAGGAGGAGGAGGACAAGAAGAACAAGAAGATGATGATGATTAAGAAGAAAGCACATGTATCCAGAACTAGAATTGTAGATACAAGTTTACCAGTGTAGTACAGATATTTCATGGAGCACATAGTTTTTTTTATAGACTCATTATCTGTCATTATCTGTCAGAGACAGCAAAGGACTTGGAAGAGCAGTTGAACGGAATGGATAGTGTCTTGAAAGAAGGATATAAGATGAACATCAACAAAAGCAAAACGAGGATAAAGGAGTGTAATCGAATTAAATCAGGTGATGCTGAGGGAATTAGATTAGGAATGAGACACTTAAAGTAGAAAAGGAGTTTTGCTATTTGGGGAGCAAAGTAACCGATGATGGTCGAAATAGAGAGGATATAAAATGTAGACTGGCAATGGCAAGGAAAGCATTTCTGAAGAAGAGAAATTTGTTAACATCGAATATAGATTTAAGTGTCAGGAAGTCGTTTCTGAAAGTATTTGTATAGAGCATAGCCATGTATGGAAGCGAAACATGGACGATAAATAGTTTCGACAAGAAGAGAATAGAAGCTTTCGAAATGTGGCGCTACAGAAGAATGCTGAAGATTAGATGAATAGATCACATAACTAATGAGGAGGTACTGACTAGAATTGGGGAGAAGAGGAGTTTGTGGCACAACTTGACAAGGAGAAGGGACCAGTTGGTAGGACATGTTCTGAGGCATCAAGGGATCACCCATTTAGTATTGGAGGGCAGTGTGGATGGTAAAAATTGTAGAGGGAGACCAAGAGATGAATACACTAAGCAGATTCAGAAGGATGTAGGTTGCAGTAAGTACTGGGAGATGAAGCAGCTTGCACAGGATAGAGTAACATGGAGAGCTGCATCAAACCAGTCTCAGGACTGAAGACCACAACAACAACAACAACAACAATATAGTTTTTTTTGTAGGCTCATTATCATACTTTTACAATAAAAACAAAATATTTTTGGTGCAACATTAAGAATTGGTAATCACTCAAAGAAGGCAGGTGGATTTAAATAATGTATTAGTAGTAACATGGTATTTACATGTTACATGAGGTAAATATAATGTAATGTGTTGCAAGTGAGTTGTTTGTAAATGTTTGGTCCGTGCATTAAGGCTCTCTGTAATTTACTGAGATTGCAGAAAGGATCGCATCCCTACATTTTGTTGTTGTTGTTGTTGTTCTTGTTGTGGTCCTCAGTCCAGAGGCTATTTGATGTGGCTCTTGATGCTACTCTGTCCTGTGCAAACTTCTTCATCTCTGAGTAACTATTGCAATCTACATCCTTTGGAATTCTGTTTAGTGTATTAATGCCTTTGCCTGTACGATTTTTACCCTCTGCACTTCTCTCCAATACTAAATTGATGATCCCTTGATGCCTCAGAATGTGTCCTACCAACTGAGCCCTTGTACTAGTCAAGTTGTGCCACAAAATCCTCATCTCCCCAATTCTATTCAGTACCACCTCATTAGTTATGTGATCTACCCATCTAATCTTCAGCATTCTTCTGTAGCACCACGTTTCGGAAGCTTCTATTCTCTTCATTTCTGAACTATTTATCGTCCATATTACACTTCCATACATGGCTACACTCCATACAAATACTTTCAGAAAAGACTTCCTGACACTTAAATCTATACTCGATGTTAACAAATTTTTCTTCTTCAGAAATGCTTTCCTTGCCAAAGCCAGTCTACGTTTTGTATCCTCTCTACTTCGACCATCATTAGTTACTTTGCTTCCCAAATAGCAAAACTCATCTACCACTTTAAGTGTCTCATTTCCTAATCTAATTCCCACAGCATCACCTGATTTAACTAGATAACATTCCTTTATCCTCGTTTTGGTTTTGTTGGCGTTCATCTTACATGCTCATTTCAAGACACGGTCCATTTCCAAGTCCTGTGCTGTCTCTGACAGAATTACAGTGTCATCGGCGAACCTCAAAGTTTTTATTTCTTCTCCATGAATTTTAATACCTACTCCGAATTTTTCTTTTGTTTCCTTTACTGCTTGCTCAATATAGGGGTAGAATAACATCGGAGATTGGCTACAATCCTGCCTCATTCCCTTCCCAACTACTGCTTCCCTTTCATGCCCCTTGACTCTTAGAACTGCCATCTGGTTTCTGTACAATTTGTAAATAGCCTTTCACTCCCCGTATTTGACCCCTGCCACCTTCAGAATTGGAAAAAGAGTATTCCAGGCAACATTGTCAAAAGCTTTCTCCAAGTCTACAAATCCTAGAAATTTAGGTTTGCGTTTCCTTGATCTACCTTCTAAGATAAGTTGTAGGGTCAGTATTGCCTCACGTGTTCCAACATTTCTACGGAATCCAAACTGATCTTCCCCGAGTTTTTCCATTCGTTTGTAAAGAATTTGTGTTAGTATTTTGCAGCCATGACTTATTAAACTGATAGTTCAGTTATTTTGATACCTGCCAACACTAGCTTTCTTTGGGATTGGAATTGTTATATTCTTCTTTAAGTCTGAGGGTATTTCATCTGTCTCATACATCTTGCTCACCAGATTGTCATGGCTGGCACTCCAAGTCTATCAGTAGTTCTAATGGAATGTTGTCTACTTCTGGGGTCTTATTTTGACATAGGTCTCTCAGTGCGCTGTCAAACACTTCAACTACATCCTCTTCCATTTCCATAATATTGCCCTCAGATACATTGCTGTTGTATAGGCCCTCTATATACTCCTTCCACCTTTTGCTTTCCCTTCTTTGCTTAGAACAGGTTTTCTGTCTGCTCTTGATATTCGCACATGTGGCTCTCTTTTCTCCAAAGGTCTCTTTAATTTTCCTGTATTCAGTATCTATCTTACCCCCAAGTGATATATGCATCTACATCCTTACATTTGTCCTCTAGACACCACTGCTTAGCCATTTTGCACTTCCAGTTGATCTCATTTTTGAGACGTTTGTATTGCTGTTTGCCTACTTCATTTACTGCATTTTTATATTTTCTCCTTTCATTGATTAAATTCAGTATCTCTTCTGTTACCCAATGATTTCTACTAGCCCTTGTCTTTTTACTTACTTGATCCTCTGCTGCCTGCACTATTTCATGTCTCAAAGCTACTCAGTCGTCTTGTACTGTATTTCTCTCACCCATTATTCTCAATCGTTCCCTAATGCTCTCTCTGAACCACTCTACAACCTCTGGTTCTTTTAGTTTATCCAGGTCCTGTCTCGTTAAATTCCCACTTTTTTGCTGTTCCTTCAGTTCTAATCTACAGTTCATAACCAATAGATTGTGGTCAGAGTCTACATCTGACCCTGGAAATGCCTTACAATTTAAAACATAGTTCCTAAATATCTCTCTTACCATTATATGATATATCTGAAACCTTCCAATGTCTCCATGTCTCTTACATTTATGCAAACCAAGTGTTAGCGATGATTAAGTTAGGCTATGTGCAAAATTCTACTAGGTGGTTTCCTCTTTCAATTCTTACCCCCATTCCACATTCACCTACTACTTTTCCTTCTCTTGCTTTTCCTACTATCGAATTCCAGTCCCCTGTGACTATTAAATTTTCATCTTCCTTCACTATCTGAATAATTTCTTTTGTCTCATCATACATTTCTTCAATCTCTCCGTCATCTGTGGTGCTAGTTGGCATATAAACTTGTACTACTGTTGTAGGCGTCGACTTCGTGTCTTTCTTTGCTACAATAATGCGTTAACTATGCTGTTTGTGATAGCTTACCCATGCTCCTATTTTTTTATTCATTATTAAACGTACTACTGCAGTACCCAGATTTGATTTTGTATTTATAACCCTGTATTCACCTGACCAGAAGTCTTGTTCCTCCTGCCGCCGAACTTCACTGATTCCCATTATATGTAGCTTTAACCTATCCATTTCCCTTTTAAAATTTTCTAAACTACCTGCCACATTAAGGACCTGGCATTCTAAGCTCTGATAAATAGTACACCAGTTTTGTTTCTCCTGATAATGACATCCTCCTGAATATCCCCTGCCCGGAGATCCAAAGGGGGGAGTATTTCACCTCCATAATATTTTACCCAAGCAGACACCATCATCATTTAACCATACAGTAAAGCTGCATGCCCTCGTGAAAAATTACGGCTATAGTTTCCCCTTGCTTTTAGCCACTCGCAGTACCAGCACAGCAAGGCCGTTTTGGTTAATGTTACAAGGCCAGATCAGTCAGTCGTCCAGACTATTGCCCCTGCAACTACTGAAAAGGCTGCTGCCCCTCTTCAGGAACCACACGTTTGTCTGGCCTCTCAACAGATACCCCTCTGTTGTGGTTGCACCTAAGGTACGGGTATCTTTATTGCTGAAGCAAGCAAGCCTCCTCACCAATGGCAAGGTCCATGGTTCATGGGAGGAGGCGATCACTACATGTGATGAATAAAATATTGAAGTGCTAGAAGGCTTTACCTATGAGTCATTTCTGAGCCTGCCCATCATGGTTGATGTTTTCTGTGGGATTTGTAATTTCTCACTCATGTACAGTGCTCTTTGTTAAATAACAATGTCCTTCAAAATATGCTGTAATCTAACAATTACTGAATGTAGAAGCTCTAAGAGCTATCCACATTGTGTTGTCCTGTCCTTTCCTATTGGAAAATCTCTTCCTTTTTTACATGCCATTAACATATGGTGGCTTAGTGAGGTGCAAGATGAAATGGTGCTTGAAAGAGAGTGTTATCTGATCCTTGCCTTTTGTGGTCAGGTTAGCATCCTTTATGTGACATGTTTTGCATATGGTCATTGTAGGTCCTTTGATTGAAGTCAACTTGTGTAATACCACAGGGACAGTAGGTTCAGTTATGAAGCATCAAAAGTTGTTGTATGTAAACTTTGTACTGTACTGTAAATCCTGTGCATCATTGTATAACCATGTAGTCTTCGATGATTTCATCCGTTTTCTTAGTCATCCATTGTTCATTCACCAGTTTCATCAGTGGGCTACAGTTTAGCAGCAGTTCTATTTTGTATTCGTGAGTAATGTAGAGTGTACTTTGTACGTGTATCTTTAATCTGTCGGTATTGTATTATTGTTTGAGTCTCTCATTTAGCTGTATCTTATTAATTCTGTCTAACAAACCTAGATTGTGTTGAAACAGTTCAAAGGAGCACCTTTTATTGCACATTAAATTCAAGGTGTGCTGAATTGTATCATATGAAATTGTCTTACAAATTTTTATTTTATTCATTATATCTTAGGATAATATATAAAGTTAAGCAAAGTCAGCCACTCACTCATAGCACATCGATGCATGGAACACAGAAACATATATTTCTCCATCCAGGAATTTCAAATATTGTTAACTATGTTAGAATAAAACATACTGATTTTATAGATCTTTAAATATTTATAAATTTGATGACCATAACTTTGGCTTTCAGTACATATTGACAGAATCTGTTAGCCGCAATTTGCGAGACCTGGCACGTATTGTGTCTTTGGGCCAACTGCCTGTGTTGCTGCAAGGTGACACGTCAGTTGGCAAGACGAGTATTGTGACTTACTTGGCTCAGATAACAGGGCACCACTGTGTGCGAATCAACAACCATGAACACACAGATCTGCAAGAATATGTGGGTTCTTATATTGCTGATGCTTCTGGATCACTAGTTTTCAGAGAGGGTAAGTTTAGACTTTGTTAAAAAGTGATTTCTTATATGTTTTCTGTTCTTTGAATCCTTATCTGTTGTTAAG
Organism: Schistocerca piceifrons; assembly: GCF_021461385.2. Taxonomy (NCBI): domain Eukaryota; kingdom Metazoa; phylum Arthropoda; class Insecta; order Orthoptera; family Acrididae; genus Schistocerca; species Schistocerca piceifrons. The sequence continues at coordinate 20,024,639 of NC_060145.1, forward strand.
ACATAAAAATTTATACAAGTGCTGAAACCAAATGTTCTCAGTGTTTGAGCAAGTGTGTGTGTGTGTGTGTGTGTGTGTGTGTGTGTGTGTGTGTGTGTGTGTTTTATTTGTACTCTAGCTCCATCAAAGAATTTATCCTGAAATCTGGAAAGTTTCCTCTCTCTTTTGCTTGTGCGTGACGGTGACTTAACACTTCTGCTGTTCGGTGAGTGGTCTCCTTCACGCCTCAATTATGTATGTTCTCCCAGAACTTAATTGATGGTTATACACTGATAAAAATTGCAGAGAATGTAAAATAAACTTCATTGTTTTTTTCCATATGTTGTAAGTGTTCTGTATGACTCCTCTTGATCATGCAGACAACATTTAAGCGCTAACCCATTTCACACCGCATTCAAGCATATGCAAAGCCACTGACGCGAGTGCATTAGAAAATGGGCATTTTGTGTTCCAGAATTGTTTCCGGCAAAGGAGGCACATACACAAGTTGTTTCTCATAACTCTATAAAAAGGAAACCATAGATGTTAGGTCCAGGAATCTAAGTGATCAAGAGCAGAACACTGTGTTGTCCTGTCCTGTTTAACTGGTCCAATGGCATGGAAAATGTTGATTTAATAATATGTGACCCTCTATACCCAAGTGTGGGGGAGCTTCATCTCTCTGAAAAATGTGGTCTTTAGAATCTGTATATCATGCTGTGGCATCAGCAGGCATTTGAGAATGTCCAGGTAAATGTTTGTTGGAACACTTAGCTCAGTGAAGAGAAATGGGCAGTAAAATTTTTGTGCTGACATCACACAGAACATGTTAACTTTTGATGAGACGTGCTGATGTTCAGCAAATATTTGTTTGTGCATGGCTTCCCGTGTTGAAGCAGCTTACTAAAGCATTTGACATAGTCTTCTGTTTCAGTTCCTGTAAATTTTGAACTATGTACAATGCCATTTCCTGTTTTGTTTTGAGAACACTCCAAATCATTGTGAAATTTAAAGCTTTATTGGTTTCTAGAGAGTCCCATGAAATTTCAGGCAAACTGCAGGTTATCAGTAACTTCCTGCCGTGATGTATTGGTGCAGTCTTCTGGTTATTGTCAGCTGTGTTCTGGTGACAGTACACTGGGTTCTTCTGTTTAAAACTGCTCAAACACAGGCCCGACATGTGCATGGTGGACCCAGTTACAGACGACTGCTGTGTAAGAGCACGTGAACACCCTAACATTCGACATCTTGTGGATTTATTAGTTATTTTTCTTTGAATGCTTTTAAACATAACATAGATGCTGTAACCTGAAAGATACATCACATAAATCTACGGCGCAACTTCTCCTCTAGACTCTGTGAAGCTTGGCATCAGGGTTGTGAGCGCACCTCCAGTTGTGCACATTTTAAGGAACTTTTGTACATACACAACGTGTGTGACATAATTGTCTTACAGGCCATATACGTATGGATTTGATAAACAACGTGCACAGTTCACGACCCTTGTCACTCAACTAGAGGTTTACGTCAATGCCACCAGGTTGTAGCACACTGCGGCAGACTTTTATTCTCGTTGGCTCATCATAAGTCCTGCTAGGTGGTAGCACTCTCTTCAGGTATGATAATTCACTTGCTATATATTGTAGTAAAATTGGATCGAACATCAGTATATGTCAAAGTCGTACTGATAGGAAACATATTTTGTGGGTTTCTGAATGAGTATATTAAGTTATGAATTTTATCATACAGTAATCCATTTGTGGCACTGAGAATCATAAGGGCCTAAACCACATCACCACCAGTTGTGAGATTATAGCATTTATACGTGCTAGTAAAATATTTAGTCAGGTTTATCTGTGCTTTAGGCCCACATTGTACATATGGGAATTCACAGAAAGCTGTATCACTGGTTTCCCTGATATTCACTTCAGTGTGGGATCGCTGGGGCATGCTTTAGGGCCGTATGGATCTCAGCATCTCATTTGTATTCTAGTCAAGTGACCATGTTGGCAGACATTACCACTTGTGTTGAATCGTTTCCACAAATGTCATTTTGTATTTGGTATTGGTTGTTTACTGTGTGGGGATCTGATTTTGGGTGCAGTGTAAACATGAACTATGTTGAATCTTTTTTAAATGCTAACAGAAAAGTAAAGCTGTGAGGCGGGTCATGAGTTGTGCTTGGGTAGTTTAGTTGGTAGAGCACTTGCCAGCAAAAGGCAGTGGTCCCCAGTTCAAGTCTCAGTCTGGCCAAGAAAGTTCATATCAGTGCACATTCCTCTGCAGAGTGAAAATCTCATTCTGAGAACAGAAAAGTAAATTACCGGGAAAAGTTAGTCGCAAAGGAACTAGGGTCCCTGAGAACAGGTCCTTTGATTGAGAGAGTGAAAAAATCAAATAAGCATGATTACAAGCGAACATTTAACAAGGAGGTGTACCATTAACACAAGTTGTTGTATGGATGCAGTGTAAGAATATCCAATTTTCAGCCCAGAAGTAAATTCCTGGACTGTTGGGGATCTTGTACATTTGTCCGAAAAAATGGAAAAGCATAAGAACTCCCATTTACACAAAAATGCGAAACGGAGACTTGCGAAAGCTTACACATTATTTTGATATTGGCCTTTACTGTACTTTATTGTGTACAAAACAACAAAATTCCAGAAAACAATTCCTTCTTTTGTTAGACAAGTTATGCATATTATTATTATTATTATTATTATGACTGTTGTTGTTATTGGCAGTGGCTGTAGTTGTATAAACTTGTTCAAAAGTGTAACTGTTATGCAGTGGATGCTATTAATTTCACACTCTCAAATTTATCTGAATCTAAAAATTTGTGAACACCCAGAATGTATAATCACAAGTCGCCACTGCCCGGTTGTCACTGTACGTGCATTAATAGAGCTTATGCCTGTCTGCTACAAGTCTGTGTGGCTATGAGCGCCCTCTGTGGAACTATGCTGGCTTCCTTCATTATCTAACTGAAGATGGCCAGAAGGCTGTGCAGCGAAATATTATGGCCACAAGTTATTGACATCCATCAGTTCGCCTGAAATTTCATGTTTGTGGCATTTGTAACGCCATGCTGGTTTCATACACTGATTTTTGCGGACTAAGTTCAAACAAAGCCTGCCAGATTTTTCCATGTGCACGGACATCCCATTTCTTCACCTACAGATGCTGTCTGCAATGTTGTTAGCATTTGGAGGTGCTAGATTGTGTCACTGAAAAAAAATCCACACACTTTTTTTTTGTCAGTTTGTATATTCATCTTGCTGCTTTCAGCAGAATTAATCCTGGGCAATCACGAATATGATAGCTTTCAATAAGTTTCATTTTATAAAAATGCATGATTATCATTTTCTCTCCACTCCACGCCTCCCCTTTCCAGTATTGTCAAAAATTTTAAAATTAAAGTCTTTCCTCCCTCTGCATTCTTTCACCATTGTCCTTCCCCTGCTATCCTCTCCCTTGTCATCCTGCACCTCACGTAGAAATAAACTGTTAGTTAATTGCCCCCCCTTTTTTATATGTTTTTGTAACTAATTTCATTTACTTTTCTGTTCAAGTTTTGATCAGTTTGTGAGGTGATACAGAGTAACACTTTTCGTGTTTTTAATATGCGTAAAAGATCAGGTCCTGCTAATGCATTTCAACTCTGAGTGAGTTCTTTGGGCAGAGTAAATTTCACCTGCTATGGTGGTTGAGTGGCTTCTGGGCATTAGTAACCACATTCAAATTTGAATGTCTTCAGTTACATTCCGGTATTTTCATTTAGCATCTTTGTATGGTCTGATGAGCCTCTTGGCATGGAGATCCGAGGCAACTTGTCTTTCATTAGGTTGCTGCTGGATTTTCTATGTCTATTCATTCACTTATGTAAAGTTAAAGTTTATCTTATCCACACATCACTTTTTAATTGAATGTTTACATTTTCTGTTACTTGCGAAGAGTGATTTATAATTTATTTTTCCTACCTTTCTTTCCCAACTTATAATACCAGTATAATTACCAATTGAGAATGAAAGTGTGAGAGACAAATTTTGATTGTGGAAAATCTTGCTACTTGGCCTCAGTAAAGAGTTTTACTAAGGCAGGATGTACTTCTTGCTACAGTCAGTGTCTAGATCATGTTCATTGGCTGGCATTAATGTCCTGCCAGTGTCTCTCGAGCCCATCAGTAAGCACTTTCTTTTGCTCTTGTGCTAAAGGCCCTCTCCATTTTCTGAGTACTTATTCAACTATAAAATCCTGGTAGCTATTCACCATTCTTCTGAAACCATCCCTGCCATTTATTTTATCTTCAGCACTGTCCATCTCTTGTAGATCTCTCTTGTATTCTTTCTTTTAACTTTGGGTAAGTTTTAGAAAATTTCAGTTTCAGAAAATCACAGATTTTGTTTGTGAGATGGTCCTTACCCATACAGAAGACGTGGCGTTAGAACAGTACTCATTCCTTTTTAATTGCCATCATTGTCAGAGACATTGTTTCCACCTTGCTGTGAGTTTCTTTCTGGATCTCAGTTGAATATGTCTCTCAACCTATCCTTTGCCTGTGATCTTCTGCAGTATCATGCATTCTTTTTTAAGTAACTAGTCAACAGGTCCTTTTCACTAATAAGTTTTCAGTGCATCACTTCTTTTAGCTCTCAAATATTGAATAAAAGACATTTTTATCAAATTTTTAACAACAAAGCTGCTGTTTATTTGCTGGCTGACAAAATTCAGGCTTTGCCAATTTGCACAACCCATCTATTACAGAGAACAAAATTTTGCTGCGAGTGGATGTGTCAAATGTGGGTAATAAAGATATCAGTGATAAAATGGTTCTTATGGTAATTACTTATGTATTTGTATTTAGGATATGTTTGTCACTGATATCTTTGTAATCCACGTTCAGCACATCCATTCACAAAAAAAAAAGGTAATAGGTGGCTTGTGAAAATGGGCAAAGCCCAAAACTAGTGAGCCAGCAAATGAACAACAGCTTTGGTATTAAACATTAAAAAAAAAAATAAAAAAATAAAAATGTCTTTTCCTTTTCAGTTGATTCAGATTATCACTGAAGTGTACAAACCATATGGTCTTACAACGGTCTGTAAAGTGTTATTTTGGTTTCTGTGCTCATCATCTTCTTACACTGAGATGACAAAAGTCACGGGATAACTCCTAATATCATTATCACAGCACATTTTGTGCAGTGTAGTGCAGCAGATGAGAGTGGCATGGACTCAATAAGTCATTGAAAGTCTCCTGCAGAAATCTAAGCCATGCTGCCTCTACAGCCGTCCATAATCCCGAAAGTGTTGCTGGCACAGGATTTTGTGCACGAACTGACTTTTCAATTGTGTCCCCTAAATGCTCTAAGGGACTCACGTCAGGCGATCTGGATGGCTAGATGGTTAGCTCGAATTGTCCGGAATGTCATTCAAACCAATCGGGAATAGTTGTGGCCTAGTGACATAGCGCCTTTTCCTCCATAAAAATTCTATCATTGTTTGGGAATATGAAGTCCAGTAATGGCTGCAAAAGGTCTCCAAGTAGCCGAACATAACCACCAGTAACATATCCAGTCAGTAATCGGTTCAGTTGCACCGGAGGACCTGGTTCATTATCATTACAGGTAAGCACCGCCCACACCATTATGGAGCCACCACAAGCTTGTACAGTGTCTCGTTAACATCTTGGATCCATACCTTCGTAGAGTCTGCATCACACTCAAAATGTACCATCGACTCCTTCCGACTGAAATCAGGACTAATCTGACCAGGGCACGGTTTTCCACTAGTTTAGGATCCAACCAGTACGGTCACGAGCGCGGATGAGGCACTGCAGCGATGTCGAGTCGTTAGCGAAGGCACTCGCATCAGTTGTCTGCTGCCGTAGCCCATTGACACCGAATTCCGGTCCACTGTCTTAACCGATATGTTCATCGTATGTCCCACATTGATTTCTGCAGTTATTTCGTGCAGCACTGCTTGTCTGATTGCAGTGACAACTCTACTGAAATGTAGCTGGTCTCAGTAGTTACGTGACAGCCGTCAGCCATTGTGTTGACCGTGGTCAGAGGTAATGCCTGAAATTTGGTATTCTCGGCATGCTCTTGATGCTGTGGATCTTGGATTATTGAATTTCCAAACAATTTCTGAAATGGAATGTCCCATCTGTCTAGGTCTAACTGCCATTCCGCGTTCAAAGTCAGCTAATACCCACTGTGTGGCCATAATCGTGCCTGAAGTCTTTTCACGTGGACCACCTGAGTACAAACGACAGCTCCGCCAATGCACTGCTCTTCTGTACCTTGTATATGCGGTACTACTGCCGTCTGTATATTCGTGTATCGCCATCCCACGGCTTTTGTACTTAAACTTCTGTTCACTTTCAATCTTCCTGTGGTCAGTTAAAATCCATTCTGGCCCATTGCTGATGTTCATCATGTATTTTGTCTTCTCACAGGAAGTGTGTTGTCCTACTCTGTGCTGTTTCTTTAAGATAGTTTATCTTTATGATAGCTCAACTGGTGGTAGAGAAATGTTTAAGTTATCTGTGAAAACTTGAAATTCAACATGTACACCCTTTATTTCAATTATTTACTTGTTCAGGAGTAATGTGACTGTGTGGCTCACAAACTCTTTGTTTTCTATTGTGTTTTTATTTTGGCTTTTTCTCATTCTTGGCTCATTCTCTTTTTTTTTTTGTTTGTTAAAATGTCCTGCGGTCATGTGACATTAAACCTGATCTTTGGACTGAAACATAGCTTTAATTCACATATCCTTTACTCTTTTGTGAATATTGTCCTCTCTTTAATTTCTGCTGGTCTTACGGCTTTTCTTCGAATATGTAAACATCCTTCAGCTAGCGAAATTGAGTTTCCTGTGACAATCGATTTCAATAATTACAGCTATTTTTTTGACCCTTTGCAGAGACAAACATCAGCTGTGAAAGTCTGTGCACATATGTGTACAAGGTCATGATTTCTAATGTCATTTGTTCTCACCTTAGAAGTACTGCATTGGAGTCTGAGAGAGTCTGAGGGAGCCTTAGAGAGAGAATTGAAAATGTTACAGGTGCTCTGGCAGAGGCAATGAGACATGGCCACTGGGTTATATTAGATGAGCTGAATTTGGCACCAACAGATGTTCTGGAGGCTTTGAATCGTGTTTTGGATGACAACAGAGAGCTATTCATTCCTGAGACACAAGAAGTCATATCGGCACATCCAAACTTCATGTTGTTTGCAACGCAGAATCCACCTGGTCTGTATGGTGGGAGAAAGGTAATTTCCAGGACTTCTTAGACACTCAATTTATTGTAAGATTGAAATTTTAATTCTTGAGTTATGTGAATGTCGTATGTTATGTTAAAACAAACATATTCCAGTACAAATTTGTCTGCCACTGAAAGTTTTCAAAGTTGTGCTCCACATATAATTGATTATGCGACTGTCTGTTATGGTTGGCACAGATGTCCTTTCTCTACAGACTGCATGCATATTTGGATATTTGTGCCTGCATGTGTGCACAGAAAGCTTCTAATAGTAAAGAAAAATCTGTTTGCAGTTGAACAGACAGTGGGAAAAAAAAACCTGTTACATGCCACTAACTGGAGCCAGGCTATATCAGTGGAGGTATTTCCCTTCTCTTTGGTATTTTTATTTGTGAGTCTTTAAGGAAAGTCAAAGATCTAAACAAGTCAAAGGCATTCCACTTACTGAGACTATGCATAGGACTACGCCTGGTAAAGCACCATGTATTCAGAACTACCATTGGACTGATATCAGCTTTACTTAAATAACTTTCCTAAATTTAGTGGTGGCCACAACTCAAATTTTAGCCCATATATATAAAAATTCCTATTTCAGTTCTAATTTTTATTTTGCAGTTGCTGTCCAGGGCATTTCGCAACCGGTTTGTCGAGTTACACTTTGATAAAATCCCGTCACACGAACTGGAAACTATATTAGAGAAGCGCTGTGAACTGCCTGAATCTTACGCTCGTCGAATGGTGAATGTGATGAAAGATCTACAGGTATTTAACGAAAACTTCCTTTTTAACTTTTTTGCTTTTCAACTGCTGATTTGTGCAGACTATTGATTTAGCATGTAGAATGTGTTACGAAGGGCATATTGTGTGCAAAGTGAAACTTTTGGCTTCATGAAAAGTGCGCAAAAATGAATTTAAAATTCATAAGTGCTGGCTTCTACCTGGTCTTGTGCTGACTGTTTACAGTGCGAAACAACTGAACTGGGAAGTACAATAGAGTTGAAAGGGAAAATAATAAAACTTCTATGAAGTGAAGTGATATTGGATCTCTCGGAAAGGAGATTAAATCCCTGAAAGAAGCAAATACTAAGCTAGCGAGTGAATAAACATCCTGTGTGTGGAGATCCATTGCCAGGTGCAACACACAACTGTGAAAATTCTTGTGTGCAAAGTACAACAAAAAACTGAAAATTCTCATCTGCAAATTACAGCAAAAAAAGACTTGGAGAACTTATTGTGAGAAAAATCTGTAAATAAATGTAGCTGGAAAACGGTGACATACATGAGAAAAAAAAAAGAAACAGAAATATTTTATATAAGTAAGGTAACAGAAATTAATTTCTTGTTATTGGTGATCTTATATTGAAAAATGTAGTGGTTCTGCACTGTGATATTGATGTTCGCCCTGGCAAATGAGCAAACATTTTCAAAATATCATGAACATGAAGCAGTCTAACTACAAAAATAATAACAGTCCTGAGACAGTTCAAAGGTGTTATAATTCATGCTGGAACAAACTGAAATCAAATCGGCAGCAGTTGGGAAGGAATCGAAAACAAACATGAAAAATAATTGACTCAGTTTGTATGTATACAAGATAAAGACAGGTAATCAGTGGAATTTTACGCAGAAGATTGGTGAGTAATGTTTACATAAACAAAATAAACAAATTAGGCAACAGTGCGATGAGCTTGGTGCAATATTCCTCGATCCAAACAAATTTCTAAGTGAAAAATGTCTGGGGAAGGATAGCATGCACTTAAATATGATGTTCAGTCAAATGAAACCTGGTCAGTGCATCTACCTTTGCCTTACACGTAAGGTGGCACCACGTAACTGCGGGTATGGTGGCGCCATCTATTGATAGAGAGACCGACGCGTGTGCAATGTTTGATGTTGTGTAGCGGCAGTGTGATTTCACAACGAAGAGAAGGTGGTCACGCAAGTTATCGTCCAGTACCGAATGTGCAGGTGACTAAGCAGGAACAACAAGGAGTAATTGGATTTTGGGCAGTGGAGGGAGTTGGAGGCCATGAAATGTATCGACGGATGAAGGCTGTGTATGGTGAGTACAGTTAGTGTTGTGGAAAGGCGCAAACAATTCTTTGAAAGGAGCAATCGATTCACAGTTGGCGACGAAGTTTGTGACTGGCTCCAGGTCTGGGTCCGACAGCAGCCTACTAGCTTCTTCAAGGATGGAATCGACCAGCTAGTGTCGCAATGGGATAAATGTGCCAACAGTTTCGGTGACTATTTTTGAATATGTGTACCGTGCATAGCTACATTATTAAGTTAATAAAAGTGTTACCATTACTTTACACTAGTGACTGGGTTTCATTTGAATGCCCCTTGTAGACTTAGCTCAATGACTTTTAGTCAAATGATTGTGGACATTTGTAAAATAATTAAAAATAAGGAAAACTGATAGGGTCCGAAGGGGTGATAAACCTAAAATGTACCGTGAAAATAAAATACATGAATATGTTTGAAATGACAAACCAAACAAACTTGTGCAAAAGGACAATAGAGCAAATAGAAGAGAAAGTGCTGAATGTAGTAAAAATAAGCCAACAATTGTTCACCAAAGTAGTCAGTGTCTAAAAAATAAAGATGCAACAGCTAGAGATTGAACTGGAGGTCATAGACAGCTCTGTTGTTTGTATCACAGAACACTGTGCAAAGTATCGGAAATTAATTATTTAAAGTCTTAAAGTTTAGCCTGTGCATCTGTAAAGTGCGCAGGTTGTTGTATCTATGTGAAACAAAACTATCCGTATAATGTTAGAAGTGATCTATGTGCAATCAGTGAAGAGAACCATTTTGAGTTAACTGCAGTAGAATTGAGACACCAGTGTTGTTGTGGTCTTCAGTCCTGAGACTGGTTTGATGCAGCTCTCCATGCTACTCTATTCTGTGCAAGCTTCGTCATCTCTCAGTACTTACTGCAACCTACATCCTTCTGAATCTGCTTAGTGTATTCATCTCTCGGTCTCCCTCTACGATTTTTACCCTCCACACTGTCCTCCAATGCTAAATTTGTGATCCCTGGATGCCTCAGAACATGTCCTACTAACCGGTCCCTTCTTCTTGTCAAGTTGTGCCACAAACTCCTCTTCTCCCCAATTGAACTCAATACAATACCTCCTCATTAGTTATGTGATCTACCCATCTAATCTTCAGCATTCTTCTGTAGCACCACATTTTGATAGCTTCTATTCTCTTCTTGTCCAAACTATTCATCGTCCATGTTTCACTTCCATACATGGCTATACTCCATACAAATACTTTCAGAAACGACTTCCTGACACTTAAATCTATATTCGATGTTAACAAATTTCTCTTCTTCAGAAATGCTTTCCTTGCCATTGCCAGTCTACATTTTATATCCTCTCTACTTCGACCATCATCGGTTATTTTGCTCCCCAAATAGCAAAACTCCTTTACTACTTTAAGTGTCTCATTTGGTAATCTAATTCCTGCAGCATCACCAGACTTAATTCGACTACATTCCATTATCCTCATTTTGCTTTTGTTGATGTTCATTTTATATCCTCCTTTCAAGACACTGTCCATTCCGTTCAGCTGCTCTTCCAGGTCTTTTTGCTGTCTCTGACAGTATTACAATGTCATTGGTGAACCTCAACGTTTTTATTTCTTCTCCATGGATTTTAATACCTATTCCGAATTTTTCTTTTGTTTCCTTTACTGCTTGCTCAATATACAGATTGAATAACATCGGGGAGAGGCTACAACCCTGTCACACTCCCTTCCCAACCTCTGCTTCCCTTTCATGTCCCTCGACTCTTATAACTGCCATCTGGTTTCTGTACAAATTGTAAATAGCCTTTCGCTCCCTGTATTTTACCCCTGCCACCTTTAGAATTTGAAAGAGAGTTTTCCAGTCAACATTGTCAAAAGCTTTCTCTAAGTCTACAAATGCTAGAAACCTAGGTTTGCCTTTCCTTAATGTTTCTTCTAAGATAAGTTGAATGGTCAGTATTACCTCATGGCTCATACCCCTGTAATAGACCTAGATGCAATACCTGTCCCATACATCCTCCTACCACCACCTACTCCAGTCCAGTCACTAACATCACCTATCCCATCAAGGATAGGGCCACCTGTGAAACCAGTCATGTGATTTACAAGCTAAGCTGCAACCACTGTGCTGCATTCTATGTAGTCATGACAACCAACAAGCTGTCTGTCCACATGAACGGCCACTGACAAACTGTGGCCAAAAAACAAGTGGACCCCCTGTTGCTGAACACACTGCTAAACACGATATCCCTCATCTCAATGACTGCTTTACAGCCTGTGGCATATGGATCCTTCCCACCAACACCAGCTTTTCTGTATTTTGCAGGTGGGAACTTTACCTGCAATACATCCTACATTCCCGTAACCCTCCTGGCCTCAACCTTCGTTAGTCACTGTCCTCACCCATCCACCCCCCTCCCTGATCCCATTCCAGCACTACACAGCCATCATTTCACCGCCACACCCAGTCTTTTAATTTCTTTTTATTTCTCTCCTTTCCGCTACTTACCACCTTCCCCCTCCGCACCTTCTCTCCTGCCCTCCGTCTGAACTGCAACACTTCACTGTCCGCCACTCCCACCGTACTATCCCTCCCCTCCCCCTCCCCGCCTCAGCCTCCTCCTTCCCCCACCCAGTCGCCACTCCCATCATGCACTGGTGCTGCTGCTCGCAGTGCAGTTTCAGCTCTCTGAGACTGCAGATGTGTGTGCAAGTTGCGTGAGTGTACGTGTGTGTATGTGTGCATGTGTCCCCCCCCTGCGGGTTCGGGGGTTAGAATAGGCCCGTGGTATTCCTGCCTGTCGTAAGAGGCGACTAAAAGGAGTCTCAAACGTTTCGGCCTTATGTGATGGTCCCCTCTCGGGTTTGACCTCCATCTATCTAAATTATTCCGAAGAGCGAGCCAATTGGGGAAGGGCACCTTACATGGTGCACTGTATCCTTCGTGCAATTAGACCTATAGCCGTCTTTCTCGTCGTTGCAATGGTGTCCCGCTCGTTTTCGATCTCTTGGGCGATTACCACGCTGCACTCTGCAGTGTTTCTTTTAACTGTGACGACGACCTTGGCCATTTTTGCACCTAAGATCCAGCACGGTAGCCAGTCCGTTGTGGTGGGGTCGCCATGTACCCTCTTGGTTGTAGCCCCCTGACAACACAGGGATCGCTCTACTGATGCCTGCGCCGTTCACTCCCCATGTATGCCAAGGAGTAGATGCCCATCTCCCTGGGGCATCAGGACTCCCGGCAATGGCCATCCTGCCAGGTGGCCTTTGCTGTGGCTGGGTGGCGCCCGTGGGGAGGGCCCTTGGTCGGAGTAGGTGGCATCAGGGCGGATGACCCGCAATGAAGCGTGGTACATCATCTATCGCTGGTGGGCCTCCACCAGCAGTCTCTAAGCGATCGAGGTCTAACCTCAACGTGAAGAAATTGGATCAGAGATCGTTTCCCTCCCTAGCTACTCCATGGGAGGAACGACTTGCTCAAGAAGGCAGTGGAGAATATTCACCCCGGTACCTCGTGTGTACGCGGGTTGATGGAGAATCTTTCATGTCGACCAAGCCCCAGTTTTTTGTGGAGCATTTAGAGGACAAGTTCGGGGAGGTGGAGGGCCTGTCCAAGATGCGCTCTGGTTCTGTGCTCATCAAAACGGCATCCTCTGCCCAGTCATGGAGGTTGCTCAATTGTGACAAGTTGGGGGATGTTTCCGTTAGCATCACGCCACATAAGAGTCTCAACATGGTCCAGGGTATTATATTCCACAGGGATCTTCTTCTGCAGTCCGACGATGAATTACGCGCCAACCTCGAACGACGAGGTGTTCACTTCGTCCGGCGCGTCCATCGGGGTCCGAGGGATAATCAGGTAGCCACTGGTGCCTTCATCTTGGCCTTTGAGGGTGATGTCTTACCCGAAAAGGTTAAGGTGATGGTTTACCGTTGTGATGTGAAACCATATATCCCTCCTCCGATGCGGTGTTTTAAATGCTGGAAGTTCGGGCACATGTCATCTCGCTGTACTTCCAGCATCACGTGTCGGGATTGCGGACGTCCTTCGCATCCTGATACTCCATGTGCTCCGCCTCCCATTTGTGTTAACTGTGGAGAACACCATTCCCCCTGCTCACCGGACTGTCGGATCTTCCAGAAGGAAAGGAAGATAATGGAATATAAGACCCTGGACCGCCTGACCTACACCGAGGCAAGGCGGAAATATGAGCGGCTACATCCTGTGCCCATGACATCCACCTATGCCGCTGCTGCACAAGCAGTCCGATCCTCTCCCGTGTCGTCACGTACTGCTGCCTCTCAGCTATGTCTCAATGCACCGGCCCCCTTGGTTGTGGGGGGCACTTCGCCCATTGTTGCTCCATCTACTCCAGGAGCAACACCACCCCAACCATCGGGGACATTCGTCCCCCCTTCCCAGCCGGAGAAGCGTAGGGCTTCTTCGGCCACTCCAGCCAGGAAGGGGTCCCTTGGGGCCCTCCCTTCCCAGGCTTTGCCCAGTGTCAAAGCGGACCCACGAAAAGTTTTGAAACAACAACCGGTCGCTGGTCATAGGGCTTCACGGTCGTCGTCCGTCCCTGAGACTGACCCAATGGGGCCCTCCCAGCCAGACCCTCCCAAGGCACAGCGTGCGAAGCCGTTGAAGAAAAAGGCTCCCAAGCAACCTGACATTGCGGTGGCACCTGTCCCACTGCCACCCTCAAACTCTGCGTCTGAGGACGAGGTGGAGATCCTGGCGTCCGCTGAGGACCTCGATCTCGCCAGTCCCTCCAGCGCCATGGAAAGCACTGGCACAGGTGCTCACTTGGAGGCAGCAGGTGACCCAGCGGCGTAATCTGCCTTCCCAGTCCCGTCACGCCTTTCCCAGCCATGGACAACACCATCCTCCAGTGGAACTGCGGCGGTTTCTTCCACCATCTAGCTGAGCTCCGCCAACTTATCGGCCTTCACTCTTTCTTCTGCATTGCTCTCCAGGAAACTTGGTTTCCAGCAATGCGAACCCCCGCCCTCCGTGGCTATCGGGGTTATTATAAGAACCGAGCAGCTTATGAAAGGGTGTCTGGTGGCGTCTGCATATATGTTCTTCACACTCTGCACAGCGAGTCTGTCCCTCTCCAGACGCCTTTAGAGGCTGTCGCTGTACGCGTGTGGACGCCAAAGGCTGTTACTGTCTGCAGTCTTTACATTCCGCCGGATGGTGATGTCTCGCAGCATGTCCTGGCTGCATTGGTCACCCAATTGCCGCCACCTTTCTTGCTATTGGGCGACTTCAACGCCCATAACCCTCTGTGGGGTGGGTCAGTGGCCACAGGTCGAGGCGCCATCGTTGAGCATTTATTGTCGCAGCTCGATCTCTCGCTGTTAAATGATGGTGCCTTCACACACTTCAGTGTGGCACATGGCACCTACTCCGCCATTGACCTTTCAATCTGTAGCCATAGCCTCTTACCGTCTGTCCAATGGAGTGTGCATGACGACCTGTGTGGTAGTGACCATTTTCAGATCTTTTTGTCACTACCACAGCGCCACTCTTCTGGGCGCCCTAGCAGATGGGCTATGAATAAGGCTGACTGGGACTTGTTCTCCTCCACTGCCGCTTTTGAGCCTCTCTCTACCGATGACATTGATGCGGTGGTTCAATCGGTCACCACCGGCATCGTTACTGCCGCCGAATCTGCCATTCCCCATTCCTGTGGGTCCCCTCGGCGGAAGGCTGTGCCTTGGTGGTCGCCTGAGATCGCTGAAGCGATTAAAGATCGCCGGCGGGCGCTCCAGCGTCACAAGCGACACCCCTCCCTCGACCACCTTATCGCCTTCAAATGGCTGCGTGCGCGGGCCCGCCTCCTTATCCGCCAAGGCAAGAAGGAGTGCTGGGAGCGGTATGTGTCCACCATTGGCCTCCATGTCACTCCCTCGCAGGTCTGGGCCAAGATTCGACGCGTCTACGGCTATCGGCCACCTGCCAGCGTCCCTGCGCTCTCACTGAATGGAGCAGTTTGTACTGACTCCGACGTCATTGCCAATCGCTTAGCAGAGCATTTTGCTATGAGTTCCGCTTCTGCGAATTACCCCCAGGCCTTCCACTCCATTAAAGAGCGGATGGAACGTCGGAGCCTTTCGTTTTGCACCAACCACCCAGAATCTTACAATGCTCCATTTAGTGAGTGGGAATTTCGCAGTGCCCTCGCTGCTTGCCCTGATACCGCTCCTGGGCCAGATGGCATCCACTGTCAGATGCTGAAACACCTTTCAGTGGACTGCCAGCGGCGCCTTCTCGATCTTTACAACCGTCTTTGGGTCGAGGGGGAGTTTCCGTCGCAATGGCGGGAAGGCATTGTCATCCCCGTTTTGAAACCTGGAAAGAACCCTCTGGAGGTGGACAGCTACCGTCCCATTAGCCTCACCAACGTTCTTTGCAAGTTGCTTGAACGGATGGTGAGCCAGCGCTTGCATTGGGTACTGGAGTCTCGGGGCCTTCTGGCTCCGTCTCAGGGTGGGTTCCGTAAAGGCCGCTCCGCCGCCGACAATCTGGTGAGCCTGGAGTCGGCCATCCGTACTGCCTTTTCCCGCCGTCAGCACCTGGTCGCTGTCTTTTTCGACATGCGGAAGGCGTACGATACGACGTGGCGTCATCACATTCTTTCTACGCTTCATGGATGGGGTCTTCGGGGTCCTCTGCCGATTTTTATCCGCAATTTTCTGTCGTGTCGTACCTTCCGCGTGCAAGTCGCGGCCTCGTATAGTTCCTCCCACGTCCAGGAGAACGGTGTGCCACAGGGCTCTGTTTTAAGTGTCTGTCTGTTTTTAATAGCCATTAACGGGCTTGCTGCGGCCGTGGGAAATTCTGTCTCCGCTTCCCTGTATGCTGACGACTTCTGCCTTTATTACAGCTCTACTGGCATTGCAGCTGTTGAACGTCAGCTACAGGGCGCTATCCGTAAGGCGCAGTCTTGGGCTGTAGCGCATGGGTTTCAGTTTTCGGCAGCCAAGACCTGCGTTATGCATTTCTGCCGGTGCCGAACAGTCCATCCTGAGCCGCGGCTTTATCTTGCCGACGAACTCCTTGCTGTGGTGGAGACCCACAGGTTTTTGGGGGTGGTTTTCGATGCCCGGTTGACTTGGCTGCCTCATATCCGGCAGCTGAAACAGACGTGTTGGCGGCATCTAAACGCTCTGAGATGCTTGAGCAACACCCACTGGGGCGTCGACCGCTCTACACTGTCGCGGCTCTACCAGGCGTTAATCCAGTCCCGTCTGGATTATGGGAGCCTGGCTTATGGCTCAGCATCCCCATCTGCGTTACGGGTGCTGGACCCGATTCTCCACAGCGGGATACGCCTTGCCACTGGTGCTTTCCGCACCAGCCCTGTGGACAGCGTACTAGTGGAGGCAGGTGTACCTCCACTGCGGTTCCGACGCCAACGTTTGCTGGCCGCTTATGCTGCCCATGTTCTAAGCTCGCCCGGGCATCCAAACTATCGTCTCCTGTTCCCGCGGTCGGTCGTCCGTATGCCAGAACGTCGGCCCCGGTCTGGTTGTACAATAGCGGTCCGCGTCAAGGAGCTTCTCTCTGGGCTCCAGGGTTTCACTGTTCCACCTCCTTTCCGGGCTACTTTGCATACACCCCCATGGTGTGTTCGTCGCCCTAGCCTTCGGCTCGACTTGGCACAGGGCCCTAAGGACTCAGTCCCTCAAGAGGCCTTCCGCCGCCGCTTTTATTCCATCCTGGCCACGTATCAGGGCTCTGGTGTTGTTTACACTGACGGTTCGATGGTTGCTGGTCGTGTCGGATATGCGCTCACTCTAGGGGACCTTTCCGAACAACGTTCCTTGCCGGATGGCTGCAGCGTTAACACTGCTGAATTGGTCGCCATCCTTCGTGCCCTAGAGTATATCCGCTCCTGCTCAGGTGAGTCCTTCGTTATCTGTAGCGATTCCCTGAGCGGTTTACGAGCTCTCGACCAGTGTTTCCCTCGTTCTCGTTTGGTGATGGCTATCCACGAGTCTCTGCATACTCTCGCCTGTTGCGGCCGCTCTGTGGTCTTTGTGTGGACCCCCGGTCATGTCGGTATCCTGGGTAACGAACATGTTGACCGCCTGGCGAAAGAGGCCACCAGCAAGCCATCTCTGGACCTTGGCCTCCCTGAGACTGATTTGCGGGCAGTCTTCCGCCGCCAAATCTTGGCGCTATGGGACGAGGAATGGCGCGAACTGACAATGTCCAATAAACTCCGTGCTGTCAAGGAGACGACGGCTGTGTGGCGGTCATCCCTGCGAGCCACTCGCAGGGACTCGGTAGTTCTTTGCCGGCTCCGCATTGGCCACTCCCGGCTGACACACAGTTATTTACTGCGCAGGGAGGACCCTCCTGTATGTCGCTGCGGGGCGGCTTTGACAGTGGCCCACATTCTGTTGGCCTGCCCCCTTTTAGCTGTGGTCAGGCAGACATTTGCACTGCCTGCTACGCTCCCTGCCCTTTTAACAGACGACTCCACTATGGCTGACTTAGTTTTACGTTTTATTCGGGCAGGGGGATTCTATCATTTACTCTGAGTGTTTCTGTTTTATTTTATCGTTTTGTGTTGATTCTGGCCTTTGGCCTATGATTTTCCACTGATTTTTTAATGTGTTTCTAAGTGGTTGGCTTTTCCTTATTTCTTTCTATGGTCGGCCAACCACCGTCACACTCTGTGTGGTTTTCGTTCGTTTTGTCTTGTCCTTGTCTGTTTCTCTTGTTCTGTATCGTCTGTGATCTCTTCTGTTCCTCGTTTTTATTCTCTGTGGGTGTTCTTTGTCTTTGGAACAAGGGACCGATGACCGTAGCAGTCTGGTCCCTTTCATCCCCCCAAACCAAACCAAACCATGTGTGCATGTGTGTCTACTGCTGACAAAGGCCTTAATGGCCGAAAGCTATAATTGTGTGAATCTTTTTATTGTGCCTATCGCGACTCAGCATCTCTGCTATATGGTGAGTGGCATCTTTCCTTCTCTGGAACTGTGGTAAAAGGTAGACTTGTGAACTATTTAAATAATTACAACTTCTTTTCTAGTGACCAGTTCAGTTTCCAAGCAGGGAACGGTACTGAATTGGGAACAGCGTATCTAACAGAACATGTCCTAGATGCATTGGATAGAGGGAATTATACAGCAGGTATATTACCTGATCTAACTAAATCTTTTGACACAGCTGAGCACAAAATACTGTTAAAGAAGCTAAATGAACTGCTAATGGTTGGGGGGGGGGGGGGGGGGTGATAAAGTGGTTTCAATCATACCTAGAAAATATAGTGCATTTGACTGAAATTACCCAAATATCAAGTAGCTCCAAAAATATATTCAAACATAATTCTGACCCTAAATACACTCCTGGAAATGGAAAAAAGAACACATTGACACCGGTGTGTCAGACCCACCATACTTGGTCCGGACACTGCGAGAGGGCTGTACAAGCAATGATCACAGGCACGGCGCAGCGGACACACCAGGAGCCGCGGTGTTGGCCGTCGAATGGCGCTAGCTGCGCAGCATTTGTGCTCCGCCGCCGTCAGTGTCAGCCAGTTTGCCGTGGCATACGGAGCTCCATCGCAGTCTTTAACACTGGTAGCATGCCGCGACAGCGTGGACGTGAACCATATGTGCAGTTGACGGACTTTGAGCGAGGGCGTATAGTGGGCATGCGGGAGGCCAGGTGGACGTACCGCCGAATTGCTCAACACGTGGGGCGTGAGGTCTCCACAGTACATCGATGTTGTCGCCAGTGGTCGGCGGAAGGTGCACGTGCCCGTCGACCTGGGACCGGACCGCAGCGACGCATGGATGCACGCCAAGACCGTAGGATCCTACGCAGTGCCGTAGGGGACCGCACCGCCACTTCCCAGCAAATTAGGGACACTGTTGCTCCTGGGGTATCAGCGAGGACCATTCGCAACCGTCTCCATGAAGCTGGGCTACGGTCCCGCACACCGTTAGGCCGTCTTCCGCTCACGCCCCAACATCGTGCAGCCCGCCTCCAGTGGTGTCGCGACAGGCGTGAATGGAGGGACGAATGGAGACGTGTCGTCTTCAGCGATGAGAGTCGCTTCTTTCTTGGTGCCAATGATGGTCGTATGCGTGTTTGGCGCCGTGCAGGTGAGCGCCACAATCAGGACTGCATACGACTGAGGCACACAGGGCCAACACCCGGCATCATGGTGTGGGGAGCGATCTCCTACACTGGCCGTACACCACTGGTGATCGTCGAGGGGACACTGAATAGTGCACGGTACATCCAAACCGTCATCGAACCCATCGTTCTACCATTCCTAGACCGGCAAGGGAACTTGCTGTTCCAACAGGACAATGCACGTCCGCATGTATCCCGTGCCACCCAACGTGCTCTAGAAGGTGTAAGTCAACTACCCTGGCCAGCAAGATCTCCGGATCTGTCCCCCATTGAGCATGTTTGGGACTGGATGAAGCGTCGTCTCACGCGGTCTGCACATCCAGCACGAACGCTGGTCCAACTGAGGCGCCAGGTGGAAATGGCATGGCAAGCCGTTCCACAGGACTACATCCAGCATCTCTACGATCGTCTCCATGGGAGAATAGCAGCCTGCATTGCTGCGAAAGGTGGATATACACTGTACTAGTGCCGACATTGTGCACGCTCTGTTGCCTGTGTCTATGTGCCTGTGGTTCTGTCAGTGTGATCATGTGATGTATCTGACCCCAGGAATGAGTCAATAAAGTTTCCCCTTTCTGGGACAATGAATTCACGGTGTTCTTATTTCAATTTCCAGGAGTGTATATAAATATAGGGGTACACAAAAATCAAATGTGGACAAACAGTGTTGTTTGAAGATAACTGTAACATACTGATCACTGAGAAATCACTTGAAGCACTAAGAGAGAAACCTGAAGAAACACTTAGCTGCATATGCGCATGGAAAATAAACAATAGAGTACTTAGCTGCATATGCGCATGGAAAATAAACAATAGAGTAACAATTAATATAAAGGAAACAAGCACCATGAACTTCTACATAAACAAAATGCCAGATTACACAACCTGAAAATAAATAATGAAGTTAGATAATGTGTGGAAAGTACAAACATTCTGGGAATGCATCTTGACTGTCAGTTATGTTGGGAAAAAGTGTAAAAATACTTAGTAATAGAATCTCTACAGTATGCTGTGCTTCAGAATTCTTACATCAGTATGTGATATTTCATTCATCAGATCAGTGTATTTTGCTTATATTCATTCTGTTATTAACTATGGAATAATTTTTTTGGGGAATGAATAAGAAAAATATTCAAGCTATATTCGGACTGCAAAAAAGATCAATACATATAATGACCAAGACTGGAAAAACTGCTCACTGCCTCAAACTGTATAAAATGCTGGAACTATTAATGGTAGCTTGTGAATATATTTTTCAGAGTGTTATGTACGTTAAAAAAATATTGACCACTATGTTAAAAATTGATTAGTATATGATTATAAAACCAGGAACTGCTACAGTTTGCATCTGGACAGAAAAAGTAAAGTTAAAACTCAGCAGAGTTTATTGAACATTGCTATCGTGTTATATAATAAATTACCACAGCATATAAAAGACATAGATACTCTTTCAAAACAAAATTGGAAAATTATTTACAAAATAAAAATTTTTACACGGTAATGGAGTACCTAAATCAAAGCAGCTTACGTATTATAAGAAGTACTGTTTCTAATGTGTATATGGAAATAATAATTAGCCAAGACTATTAGAAAACAAATGTAATTAGATCACAAAATCCATTGCCAATTAATGTATAAGAAATTAATCTTAAAACCATAAAAACTTCGATGTTTTTCATGATGAAATCCATACAATGTAAATTGTTTCACGAACTAACAACAGAATCAGTGAGTCAATCCAATCAGTCAGTAGCATGTCTTTGTGTAATTGTGTTACTTCAATTAATTTCCTCTGTGACTTCATGGTGCCTAAATCTAGATTTTGCACAAAATAAAATTGTGTGTTAATGTTGGACTCTCAAATGTAAGGAGTAACTGTAACATTAGTTATTTAAATAAATCATGTTTATGTATCCTTGTCCCCAGAGATGTACAAGACATGTATGTATGTCATGTGAATATTGTTATTTCTTTTTAACTGATTTATGATTAGCTCCTCCCTGTTTAACTAAATATTCTTCTGTGGAGCCAGGAGGAAAAAAGTAAAATTATTCTGCCTGTTACTGTTTTACAGACAGGAAGTGGTCAAATATGATTCCGCCACATTGGCTTATTGGAAACTTTTCTTCTCATATACACAGAAGGTCATACACATTGTAGGATCTAAAAACGATAGAACCTTGTGAAAAAAATACTACATAAATTACAAACAAAGTAAAGTAGTGATTGTATAAAAAGTGAAATTATCTTGAGGAAACTATAAAATTATGAGGCAGAATTGGTGGCACTTGCTAATCTCCAGGAGGTGATATACCAGTACCGTCTGTTTATTTCCACCGAGCTTTATCTCAGTCAGTGTGAAATGCCAACTGTTTTTAGTGCATAAAAAAATTCGAGGACTAAGGAGCAAAATTTTTGAACTACTTACGTGCATTGATGAATTAAGAGTCATCTAACTTGGCTGACATAATCTGCCTCTCTGAAAATCGTGTGACCACCGGTACAGATGTGTTAAGTGCGGCAGGATTTAAGTTAACTTCTCACTTTTGTAGGACAGAAATGGAGGATGGAGGAGTTGCCTCATTCGGCAGGAATTTCTATAAATTTAATAACGTAGAAATTCATAAGTATTATCTAGAGCAGCATATCGAAGCATGTGCAGCAGAAGTAGAATTTCATTGTAAATCATTCATAATAGTAAGTATATACTGGGTACCAGCGGATATTTTCAGTCTGTTCGTAAATCACTTTCAAGTCCTACTGTCCTATTTAACAACAGAAAAGAAAGAATTAGTGGTTACTGGTGATTTTAATGTAGATTTTCTTGAAAACTCTTCTACTAACAACTTATTGCAGTCAGCAGCATTGTCTTTCAAATTCATTCAGTAACTTTCCAGCAAGAACAGCTAAGGGGTCAAAGATGGCCATTGATAATACCTTTATAGAAATGTCTAATGAACAAAATTATATTATAAAAACCAATAATAAGTAGCCTCTCAGACCATGATATGCAGTTCCTTTTGCTAAATGTTAATACTGATACAAACTAGATGCAAGACCTGTCTCATACGTCCTCCCATCACCACCTACTCCAGTCCGGCATAAGCATCACGTATCGTATCAAATGCAGGGCTCACTGTGAAACCAGTCATGTGATCTACAACCTAAGCTAAAACCACTGTGCTGCATTCTCTGTGGGCGTGACAGCCAACAAACTGTCTGTCTGCATGTATGGCCACTGACAAACTGTGGTGGAGAAACAAGTGGACCACCCTGTTGCTGAGCATGCTGCCAAACATGACATCCTTCATTTCAGTGACTGCTTCACAGCCTGTGCCGAATGGATCCTTCCCACCAACGCCAGCTTTTCTGAATTGCGCAGGTGGGAACTTTCCCTGCAATATATCCTACGGTCCTATAACTCTCCTGGCCTCAACCCTTGTTAATCATTGTCCTCTTGCATCCAGCCCATTCCCTGTTCCCATTCCAGCACTACACAGCCCTCAGTCCACCATTGCACCCTGTCTTCTAACTTCTCTCCATTTCTGCTACCCCCACCCCCCACCTATCACTTGTCCTCTATCCTCCATCTAACCTCCCAATTGCACGTAGCTGTCATACCCTCTCCCCACCAGCACTTTGCTGTACGCCACCCCTACCGTACTATCTCTCCCCTTCCCCACGCACCGCCGCCTCCTCCTTACCCCCACCCAGTCACCACCACCTGACTGCACTGGTGCTGCTGCTTGCAGGGCAGCTTCAGTTGCTTGAGACTGCAGCCATGTGTGAGTGAGTTGCATTTCCGTGTGTGTGTGTGTGTGTGTGTGTGTGTGTGTGTGTCTATTTTTGACGCAGGCCTTATTGGCTGAAAGCTTTATTTGTGACAGTCTCTTTTGTTGCGTCTGTCTGGGACTCAGCATCTCTGCTATATGGTGAGTAGCAACTTTCCTTTTCATAATATTGTTGCATTCTATACTGGACTTTTCATTGTGTGATCTAAATATTATAGATCAATACAAAACATATGGCAAAACATTGAAGATAGTAATAGAGACATCATGCATTATGAGGAAAAGATAACAAAATAAAGATAATATGGAATATAATGAAGGAAGAGACTGATAGAACTAGAGATGAAGAGGAGCACATAGCATTAAGAGTAAATGATACATGGATAACAGATGTGTGCAGTGTTCATGACTTTTCAATAAGCACTTCATAACTGCTACTGAAAAGAGGGAGTGTCATGTTCAGTAGATGCTGCCACGGAACATCTTAGACCAGTCACTACAAATAACTACAATAATACGAGTACAACCCTCACAGCAACAGCAGAAGAAATGTCTACCTTAATCCTTAGAATAAAAATAATCTTGTGGCTGTGATAATCTGTCAACAAAGTTGATTAAACAGTGTGGCTCTGAGTTTAGTGACATTTTAAGTTACTTGTGTAACCAGTCTTTTATCAGTGGAACATTTCTTTAATGATTGAAATATGCTGTAGTTAAGTCTTTGTGTAAGAAACGAGATACAGAAATACCATCAAACTTCCATCCAATATCACTTTTGCCCAGATTCTCAAACATTTTAGAAAAAATAATAAACAGTTGTCTTCTTAACCAAAAGACCACAGATAAAATATTATCCAAGTCACAATTCGGATCTCTAAAGGATTCTGATATTGAGAAGGCTGTATTACATGCACAGTGAGAATGTACTTAATTCAGTAGACAATAAATTACTGGCTACTGGTATGTTTTGTGATCTGTCAAAAGCATTTGACTGTGTACATGACGGTATGCTTTTAAGTAAATTATAATATTACAGTGTATCAGGAAATGCTGCAAAAATGGTTCAAATCATATATATCTCTGACAGAAAACAAAGGGCACCAATAGGAAAGAGACGTGTATTAAGCTGTCAGCCATCATCCAACTGGGAACCAATAACATGGGGTGTCACCCCAAGTTCCATCTCAGGGACCTTAGTTTTCCTTGTGTATACCAATGACCTTTCATTAGTAACATTACCAGATACCAAGTTTGTTTTGTTAGCAGATGATACAAAGACTGCAAGAAATAACAAATCAAGTATAGTCTCACAAAGGTCGGCTTATGAAATTTTCATAACATTAATCTACATCTATATGGCTACTCTGCAATTCACACTTAAGTGCCTGGCAGAGGGTTCATCGAACCATTTTCATACTACTTCTCTGCCATTCCAGTCTCGAATGGCACATGGGAAAAAGGAACATCTAAATCTTTCCATTTGAACTATGATTTCTCTTATTTTATTATGATGATCATTTCTCCCTACGTAGGCGGGTGTCAACAAAATATTTACTCATTCAGAAGAGAAAGTTGGTGATTTAATTTCGCTGCAAAGAAAACCGCCTTTGTTTCAGTGACTGCCACCCCAACTCGCATATCATGTCAGTGACACTCTCACTCCTATAGCATGATAACATGAAACGAGCTGCCCCTATTTGCACTTTTTCGATGTCCTCCGTCAATCCTACCTGGTAAGGATCCCATACTGTGCAGCAATGTTCCAGCGGTGGTCGGACAAGTGTAATGTAGGCTGTCTCTTTAGTGGGTTTGTCGCATCTTCTAAGTGTTCTGCCAAGAAAGCGCAGTCTTTGTTTCGCCTTCCCCACAATATTATCTATGTGGTCTTTCCAGTTTAAGTGGCTCATAATTGTAATCCCTAGGTATTTAGTTGAATTGACAGTCCTTAGATTTGTGTGATTTATCGTATACCCAAAATTTATTGGATTTCTTTTAGTACCCATGTGGATGACCTTGCACTTTTCTTTGTTTAGTGCTAATTGCCACTTTTTGCACCAAACAGAAATTCTCTCTAGATCATTTTGTAATAGGAATTGATGGTCTGATGATTTTACTAGACAGTATTTACAGCGTCATCTGCAAACAATCTAAGGGGGCTGCAGGAGTAAATGATTCCTAACCAATTCTTGGTCACTGAACATTGAAAAAACATGCTATATGCAGTTCATAACTTGCAAAAGAATTCCTACTGTTACATACCTAAAATATTATGACAGACAAATAGGTGATGTTGACAGTGTTATATTCTTGGCATTACAGGTTGATAATAAGTGTAGCTCTGGAGAGCATCTGCTCAGAACTGCTGAAGTGCCTAACCAAATCTCTCTTTGCTATGCAAATGTTGTCAGACATAGACGATAAAAAAAATCAAAAAGCTAGTGTATTATGCCTAACTTCAGTCCATAATGTCATACAGGATTATTTTCTGGGGTAACTTATCAAACAAAACTAAAACTTTTCGAGCCAAAAAATGTGCAGTACGAATTATTTGCGGTGTGAGCTCAAGAACGTACTGCAGAGGGCTGTTTAATGAAAAAGTTTAACTAGTAATAACAATATTATGGAAAGGATAGTTGCTACTCACGATATAGTGGCGATACTGAGTCGCTGATAGGCACAACAGAAAGACTGTCACAAAATGAGCTTTCTGCCAATCAGGTCTTTCTTGAAAATAGGCCCCACACACACACACACACACACACACACACACACACACACACACAACGTCAACAGCAGAAGCCAGACTGCGAGCAGTGTCAACTGTGATCTGTAGCTGGATTTGTCAATGTCTAGTTCTGAAAAATCATGCTTTGCACAGTAGTTGTAATACCACTTTATTAAAAAACTAATAGTGTTGGATAAACAACAGACCATTTTCAGGTATAAAAAAAAGACTTGCATCAAATAGTGTCCTGTAATTGATGTCATTTTTTATATCTGAGGGTGGTCTGTTATATGATAAAAAATGGTAGCGTTTAGTAAAATAACATAATAGCTATTGTGCAGATCATTATGTATCAAAACTGATATCACCTAACTGTGTGAGTGCCTTTTTGCATAGATGCCTATTGGCGCTGTCACTTACGTGGTAACAAAGTCCTGTCTTGCATTGTTGGTATTAGTGGTTGTTAACTCACTACTTAATATTTGTCTCCTTTTGTGTACAGACAGATTGTCCTGTGGTCATGGCAGTCTTGGCACCACTCGCATGCCAACAGTCGCGCAACTTTCAAATCTGACAGTTCTTAAGTGTGCTCTGTGTTTGTAGTCAAGCTTAATCTGAATTGAGAAACATTGTCTGAAAATTCCTCCTGCTGCTTACAGATTCCCCACTGACATGCCATACACACCCTTTAGGTCAATTCTTGAAAGATGCACCAGTAAATACAGCATCTGAGAATGGGAATGACACATTGTCTGTTCTGCAAACTTCGTGCATGAATTGTAGTTCCATTTATGCATTGTTGCTCTGCATGCAAAAGGTGCTGTATTACTTATGAGTCTGGTAACATTGCAAACCGTCTCGTAGAAGGTATAATTTTTGGTGTCCAACTGTGTTTACAGTTCCATTTTATGTGTCGTATTTAAACAACTGATGTCATCTTTGTAAGATTCTGTGAGTGACAAGATGTGCTCGTGGCCTGGATCCAGGATCACACAACTCCAGCCAGTGAGCCCATCTCCTAACAAGCACTCTCTCTCTCTCTCTCTCTCTCTCTTTCTCTCTCTCTCTCTCTCTCTCTCTCTCTCTCTCTCTCTCTCTCTCTCTCTCTCTCCCCTCTTTGTTTGTGTGTGTAAAAGATAGAGCTTAACCATTGGTTTGTCTTTTCTAACAAATGGTTGCAGCAATAATTATTGTTTGATTTAGGTCCACCGGAGAAGCAGTGTTGCTTTTGCTGGAAGTAAGGGATACATGACACTTCGAGACTTGTTTCGCTGGGGGGAGAGGTACCGACGTGCTCCTCACAGCAGTGGTTTCCAGGACTGGAAAGAATACATGGCTGAAGAAGGATTTCTCGTACTGGCCTGTCGAGTTCGCTGCAAGGAGGAGGAGGAAGTGATCTGGAATGTAATCACGAAACATTTTGGCAGCTCCCCCAACCGACAAAATCTGTTTTCATGTAAGTCTTCAGCTGTTGTACTCATGATGTGGCATGCCATTAGCTGAGTACAAATAAACACAATCTGAAAGCATTTGCTTTTCTCATAGTTAATACATTTCTTCTGCAAATTTGTACATCTTATGTAGGCTCTTTTGAAGTTTTAGTTGTGTTCTTCCATTGTTATCTATGCATGTAGGGCTTTGACAGTGATACTTCTATCATACAACAGTTATAATTTTCCACATTTCAAATTGTTCTCACATTACATATGTTCATTTAATTGTTTTTAGTCACAGACAACACATCCTTGGTTACGTCGCCAATTCTGCAGAGAATTAAAGCTCTTAGCAGTAAAAATCCAGACAGTGGTATTGTGTGGACACATGCTATGCGGAGAATGGCAGTACTTGTATGTAAGTATTTTTACAATAATGTGTTCTTCTCCTTTAACCAATATTCGGATTTAATTATGTACTTTAACCATCAGCTAATAAACAGTGTTTTCCTGTTTGTGGAGACACTGTCATGTTATGTAAGCAACAGCGGATCTCCCCCCCCCCCCCCCCCCCCCCCCCCCCCCAAATCAGAGGTTCGAGTCCTCCCTTGGGCATGGGGGTGTGTGTGTGTGTTGTCCTTAGTGTAAGTTAGTTTAAGTAGTGTGTAAGCCTAGGGACCAATGACCTCAGCAGTTTGGTCCCATAGGAACTTACCACCAAGATGTTATATAATCAGTCTAACAGGGAAAATGAAATTCAAGTTACTTTCTCAGAAAAAAATCAATTTTAAATCAAATATCATTGCATTTCTGCTAAACTTGACATTGATCGTGGGGCAATTATTAAGATAGTCTTATTAAAATTACTTGATAATTCACACTTCACGTATTGGAGCTTGTTTCCTCCAGTCAGAACGCTAAACATCACGTGCAAACCATCCGCTGTTGCCAAAGTGCCACAACAGCTGGTCAGTTCACTTCCAGTTCCATTTCCGGCATTCATTCGCAATGTTTGTCTTTCATGAATCGTGGGTCTGGCACTTTTATTTAATATTTCGTTGCAAATATAACTTCTAATGAAATACAGTTTTCCTTCACAGCAGTAACCGAATACTACTGGGTACTTCTGCACAAGACGTGATTCGGCATCACATATATATTTCCCATAATGAAAGATATCTGCGTACAGTACATAAGCTTTGCACTACATTGCGAGAAGCCAAATTTCTGAAGACTGCAATTCATCGCTGCGACGGGAGTACCACGATCATAAATATAATTACGTAACCAAGTGTTGTGGCATAGCATAATGGTTAGTGTACAAACTTGATGTGTTGGAGGTCATGGGGTTGAATCTCATCAAATGTAGCAATTTTTTTTTTATTTCTAAATTTAATCGAATGAGTCCAATTAATTGCTCTTAATTTCTTTTTATCACTTCATTATCATCATCTTATTGACTCTATTTGCTCTTATTTTAGTTTCATGTCATTCTTGGATTTGGAAGCTGCTTATGTTACCTATAATCTGCAACCAACTGCCTACCAGGGGTGCTCATTGGTTGGTAATGCAGCAGCTCATGTAGCCAGAGTAAGGATATATTCAGACAACTGATTATAGCAAGACATTCCTGTTTGCTTCTAGCTCTGAAACTGAATTTTTTTTTGTCTTGTTTGCTTGTAGAGGTTAGCTTTAATCTCTCTCAACAAAGTGATTGTGATTTTTTGTTCTGCTGTGGATTACTGACTGCCGTTTTCTCAAATACACTGCACATCATGAGGTTGTGGTTAGCTTAAGACACAAGTTTAAATTCAGGCCAACAAAATGCATTTTCTGACGCAGTTCAGTCGTTGCTCACTTAAAATCAGCTGCCAGCACAGCATCTTGCATTTCTGACATACTTAACGGCAGCCACTTTTCAACATTGCTTTGTATTACACATTAACAGCATACTCACACAGTAACTAGCACCAGATCAGTTATCCACTGTACATACATACATACATACATACATACATACATACAAAAACACGATACATAGAGTTGATCTACACACTGATACATTTTGTTGTTAGGACATTACAAAATGTTGTTTACCATTTAATTTAAAACACAACATTGTATTTACAAATTGCAAGTAAGATGTATGATACAAAACATTTATGGCCCCGGTCCCTTTCCAAACATGACAACATCAAAAGTTCTGTTCTAACTAGGAACATAAGGAAACACAGGGCCGTAAAAGAGATAAAAAATTCTTGGATCACTGAACGTCATCAACTAGAATATTACACATCTCGACACTTAACAGCTGAGGGCGCGCAGGCTTTATGAAGGTCCCATCCGTGTCACGTGTTGCTGGTGTAGTACTGCGTGTGCACAGCAGACCTGGAGACGGTGGTTGGTGACCGGGCTGTCACTGGCGGCCGCCATGGTTAACTGCGTGTGCACTGCTGGAATGTTGGGGAACACTGAGCTTGCTGCAGTGGTCTGACTTCGTTCGCTGATGTGGTAGGTGCAGTGAATGGTGGGTTATTACATTCCTCTTTCCTTGCGAGGGGAAAGACCGGGCATTGCTGTCCACAATGATGTTACTGAAGAGATGTCCAGGGCAGTGCTGAGGGCGGCAGCCGAAGGTACGAGAAGTTCCCAATTTGTCCGAATGGGTGAAGTGAGTGGGAGGAGGGCAAGCGTGCTGCCCGCAGGCCCCAGGGGGACTGGTGGACCAGAGCAGCAACAAGGGGCAGCAGCCGTCTGGATGTCGGAGTCCCCAACAAGGGGTGGAGGCATGGGCTGCAGTGGATAGGAGAGGCTCTGATTCTGGTGGCGTGCCCCGGGTCTATTTTCGGTGCGAACTCTGAAGACCAGGTGACCACACTAGCTGTGGATGAAGGCCAGAATTCAGTGAGGGTGCCATCCAGTCATCGTGGCTCATGCTGGTGTGCTGACCAGGAAAGTTGACAAAACTGTCACTGCTGGGAGGACGTACCCAACGGCAAAAGGTCGAGCAGTGCAGACGACTGATGAATGTGCCGGAGCTCAGTGGGGCTCTTGGACCCATTGGTGTCATTCTGTAAGAGATTGAAAAAAGAATGTGAGAACTTCCTCAGCCAGGAAATCGTCTATGTACCTGCGCAACTCTGGATGGAAGGAAGGTACTGTGCTCTAGCAAATGCCATTGTGTGCACAGAGGCCTTGAAAGTTTGTACCATGGACTGGGGACCATTCTCCAAAACTGGGGTGCGAGGCAAGCCTTATATGGATAATATCTTCAACAGGGCCCTGAAGTCACATCTGCTATCTCAGACCGACCACGAACAGCATAAGGAAAATGAAAAAGAGCATCAGTTGCCAGTAACCAGAAAGTGACCAAAAAGAATCGGTGAACTCATTGCGAACTCTTTCCCGAGACTGTGTAGGGACCGACCATTGCGAAGGAACTTTGTGGCACCACCTGTGGGGGAAATATCCAGTAGCTCAGCCTGGCTCAATGTAGCTGATAACTGTTCCAGCATGGCTGTATGTACCTGCTGTTGTTGCAGAAGTAGCTGCAGTAAATCTTGCATGGGAGAGACAAACAGCAGGAAAACCACAAAACCTGAGTTGTATGAAAATTCCATCCTCACGCATCACCACTTCTCGTCATACAAGGAACGTGACAAAAGACACGACTGTGAAAGAGATACAAATTTATTAAGTCACAGAGTGACATCAACTAGAATATATGAAAGCATATTACACATCTCGATGCTACTGACAACTGAAGGCCCAGAGGCCCATGCACCTCCTTATAAAGACGCTATCCACACCAGGTGTCGTCGGTGTAATGCTGTGGGCATGTGGTGCTCTCGGAAACAACGGTCGGTGACCAGCTGCCCTTGGCGACTGCTTCGAGTAATTGCGGGTGTGCCATTTGAATGTCACTGCACACTACGCTTGCTGTAGTGCTCTGACTTATGTCAGGTGTGGGCTGTAGGTGCAATAGCCAGTTCAGTAATCTGTGCAGCTCTCTCTGTCTTTTTTAATGTTTTATGTTGTGTGTGTTTGAAAACTGTTTTATATCGAACTCATACCACTTTGTTGCAGATAAAGCATTTGAGTTCGATGAACCAGTGCTTCTGGTGGGTGAAACTGGTTGTGGAAAGACAACTGTAGTCCAGTACCTTGCAGCTCTACAGGGTCACACTCTCTACACACTGAACTGTCACATGCACACAGAGGGCTCTGATTTCCTGGGAGGTCTACGTCCTGTTAGGCATCGTAGCCAAGATGATGTAAGTTGCCTTCATGTAATTGAAAAATACTGTCTCTGTACAAATGTTAGCAAAAATCCAGTTCAATTAAGGCATGTCATAACATTTATCAATTTGAATATTTAGTTTCCTTCTCGTAGCATCTTCTGAGCAATTATTATTTTGCAAGAAGTATTAAATTATATTATTTTGAAGCAGTTATTTTTATTTCAACAGTGGATGTGTATGCTTTGTTGTCTAGTTTTAACGTCCGTGGTATGTACTTCCGAAATGTTAAGGGAAGCCATTTTGATCTGGACATGAAATTTATACCAAAATGACATTTTCATCATATTAGAAAATAACATAATTTTTGAATTTTGTAAGTTCTTTTTAGAAAACAACAACTTTTGAGCTGTAATAACAGTTCAGCATGCATCCCCGTGTAATTTTACCATTACTGTAATAAATTAGCAGTGAAACCATCTTGACCACTTTGTTTTTTTGACATCCTATGTTGGGCTGCCATTTATATCTCACAAGTTTGCTTTATTTTCAGAGTAAAATCTGGGTATGCCCTCTTTTTCATGATGGATACAATGTTTAAATATGAAAATTCTAAAAAGCTTTGTAATGTTGCTAAAAATATGTTGTGATTTAACATGCTTTATCAAGGGAGATATGTTGCCTTTCCTAAATTTCATTTTTATCTAACATACCAAGCTTCATAATATCACTTCACTCCACTTGTGCAGAATTCTGTAATACACTTTACCCACTACATCCAATAGGCTGATTCCTATGTAGCTACTGTAGTTCTTTTGTATTACTTTTTAAAATTGTATGTGAGTATCATGCTTTTAGAACGGCACTGCTTTTCCAGTATATGTTAACGAAATGCAACATTCTTAACATTCTGAACCAAATCTCCCTCTATAACTATTTAATTATACCACACCCACCTCAGTATTTTCATATGAAAAGAAGAAAAGAAAGAGTTGAATGGAGTCATATGTCTTTACACAAAAGTAATGCCTCTTCTAAATCACACATTGTACTAAACTGAGTAAGTTTTCAGTAATTCATATTCATCTCAAATTTGGCAATTGTAGAATGCAAGGGCCTTCAGTGTTAATTTTTATAGAATTATATTCTTCAATTGCTGCTTCATTCATTCACTCATTCATGGGATTCCATAGCTCCTATCATGAACCCTCAGGGATGTAGAAGTTGTTGATAAATACCTTGGCAGAAAATTAGTTGTCATAAACTTCATTCTGTAGACTAGAGGTTTTTAGATAATCTATAAGAGGCTAAAAAAAAAATTGGAAAAAAACTGAAAATTTGGAAATCAAATCATCTTATGCGAATTACTTATTTTATACAAGACTTCACTGATGATTATCAGTAAACAATAATAATACGTGTGCCATCACAATGAAAGGCTATTTATTTCCTCATTAAACTCATTTTTTGGGCCTTCTTTTTAGATTTTGCATTAGTATGGTGAATGTAAAAGCTTTTGCATTGACAATCATTGGCATGTTTTCTCTCTTCATGTCCCCTGTAAAATCTTTGGGAATAATGGCTGATGGCTCACTGCAGAATATTGGAGTAGTATACATATTTACTGAACTAGCCAGTGCACAGAGAGGCAGCTGATGCCACTTGTAGCTGTTGTGATTGGTGTTCAGCATTGTAGGGAAGGAATGCTTTGATGGTTGGAAGGTTTCATGAATAAACGGAGCAGTGAACCTAGCATTGCCGTTTTTAAAGTAAGATGAGAACTTCGTGTCTGAATAACTGTTTGTTTTTATTTTTCTGACTTTTTATGGTTTTTAGCTGCATGCTTATGAAGGGTTAATACAGGCATCCAGATGATGGGAGCTGGACCCCCATCATCTGCAAGTTAAATGAAATTGTTGCGAATGTCTCAGGAAAAATGTAAGGGATGATCAAAAAATTTCCTTTTGAGGCTGTTGCTGCAACTTGGCGTGACTCTGTTGTGATATGTAGGCAAGGGCTTAGTGTGGAACACGTGTCTTTCCAACACGTGTGCGGTAAATGCAAAAATGTGATCTGTGGTGACACTATCTCCAAATGCGTCGAACAGTACCAGTGTGCTGTTATTCTTTTCTTGGATGCCAATGGACAAACACTGGTACACATCTGTTGCAGAATGAAGAATGTGTATGGGGCAACATGTATCTCAAAAACCCCAATTTCGGAGTGGTGTGCCAAGTTCTGGGTGCTGGTGCTTCATGATATAACAAATATTGTAACACAGAAATGGTGTCGACTCAGGGGAGACACTCGAGCACCTGGCCTATAGGTCTGATCTCTCCCGATGCGATTAGCATGCCTTTGGTTCCTTAAAAATTGTGTTGAAGTGTTGACAGTTTCTGTTGGCTGAGGACGTGCAGCTGGTAGTTATGGACTTCTTCAGGAGCAGAACATGGTGTTTAACCAAACGGGTATCTTCAACTTGGTGCAGCAGTGAGATGATTATGTCAGTGTTTACAGCAATGTTGCCTGATTGGCATACCAATTCTGAACTGTACGGCCTTCAAACAAAGTTTTTTGATTACCCCTGATAATATTATGATTGCTAAAAGGTGTTCCACATATATCTTTGACTGATATACACTAAATGAAAGTTATTAAGAACTGCAAAGAGCCACTTGACAATGTAATATGTTTCTGTAAATTCTTGTCTATCTGTCAGTCAGAAGGGCTTGGACTGTACCCCCTCCCCCCCCCCCCCCCTCTCTCTCTCTCTCTCTCTCTCTCTCTCTCTCTCTCTCTCTGTGTGTGTGTGTGTGTGTGTGTGTGTGTGTGTGTGTGTGTGTGTGTGGTGTTGTTGTTGGTGGTGGGAGGGGGGGGAGGGAGTGCGGCGTGCGCCACATCTCCTCCTAAACCAGTGGACTGATTTCAATCAGACTTGGTACACACGTCCCTTACTGTCAGGAAACAATCACTGTGGGGGTAAGACCCATCTCCATATGATAGTTCAGGAGATATGATGTCATTAACAGTGAGATGCGTAAAAAAATTGCTGCATCACGCATGACATTTAAATTTATTACTTGCTTGCTACTAACTCTGTCCACAACATATTTTGCAGACAGTATCCACATACACTGCTGAAAGTACTTACACAAATGTGTCATTCTATGACACGTAGTTCGAGATGTGTCATCACAAACACCGAGATGCGTAAAAAAAAAAGTCTTATCTTGCATATAGTTTTAATACATTTATTTCTTACTACTAAAGCACCCTTACAGTGGAGTCGATGTAAGGAAATCCCTGACACCTGAATCCTGACAGCGCTTTTGACAGCTCTCAGCTGCGAACTACAAATGACTGTAGGGGAAAACGACAGACATCTGTAGATCTATGAAGAGACATTGCCATAGAGACATCTACAAAATCGCGATTAGGTATGTGATGCAGGTGTATCCAGTATACAGAAACTTACACTATAAACAGAGTTCATTTTTTTGTTTTCAGTTCTAATAGAAAACTGGCAAAATGAATACCCAGGCGTGCCTTGTTGGTCAGCTAGTTTCTAATAAAGTGTCTACCGTGGTGGTACATGGTAACTTGACTGCATGTAGGAAAAGGGAATATGAATCTCTTACAATGAGCCGCATAGCTCCCAGAAAAGATCCAGCAAAATCACTCTGGAGACATTTCCACAGGCATGTGAGCTTTAGCCACGACAAAAAACTTTGTGTAGCTGCTGTGTGATACATTCTGCATGCTAGATGATTCTGCACAACATGTAGAATGTATTTGTTAATTTTTGACAAGTAAACATACCTCCTAGCAAAATTTTTCATCCTTTTAATTTCCCATTGTAGTTAGCATAGTAAATTAAAAATACAGTGTCAGAAGCAAGATAGAATAAAAACCCTGCATACTTCATTTTCAAATTTTGAGAAAAGCATGCCTTTGAAACTTTGGAATTTATCTTGCTTTGCAGCATGTGGCAAAGGAGGAGATGTTCTTCTGTTAATAGCATGGTTGGCACCCTTGTTGCACGTACTGCATTGTTGTGCTTAGAATGGAATCTGCTCTGTAGCTGTTTCTTTGTTCTGGATGTGATGGTGAATTCCTTCAAGGCTTGGACAGTGCAATGTTTACAGGTGCAGAATGTGATTAGTCAGGGCAGAATAGGTGTGGACATTTTTAGGGAGCATCCAGGTAGAAAATTAAGTTTTTCATAGATGATTGCTTGTAAAGGTTACAATTGCGTGCAACCTGCGTGTTTTGCAAGGCCACCTGTCAGCATCGGTTGGCCCAAGAGGCAATTGTCTTAGAAACGTAAGTTTACCATTTATGCCCTAGTTACCTGAGAACTTGCTGCTTGGGCCAAGACTTTTTCAGCAGGGTCCACCAGTCGACACACGATTTCTCCCCCACATTCCTGTTGGCTACACAATTTGAGTACACTGGGGGCAGATTTGTTCTCTGTAGTGCAGGCGAACGAATAACCTCTGGTGAGCTGACAATGTTATTTCGCACATAGGCCACAGTGAATTATAATTGAACTTTAGATGATAATTGACTGGCTAGATCTTCTGTACAGGTTGTCCATTTGTAAGTGTATAGTTTCTTGCTGTTGATCTCTCAATCACGAATCATAGGCAATGTAGATAATGCATCTGCATTTGAATGTTTTTATAATGGGTATTAATAAAGGGAATAATGAAAATTTGGCAAGTATAAGACCCAGTTCTAAAGTGGTAGTGCCGTTCAGTCGGGCACTTTGGTTATGGCTCGAATTGGGAAAGAAAATACTTGTGAGTAGTAGTAAGGTGAAAGATGT
The DNA here is from genome assembly GCF_021461385.2 of Schistocerca piceifrons. Taxonomy (NCBI): domain Eukaryota; kingdom Metazoa; phylum Arthropoda; class Insecta; order Orthoptera; family Acrididae; genus Schistocerca; species Schistocerca piceifrons. Next base: position 20,061,107 of record NC_060145.1, read on the forward strand.
TGCTGTATACAACGATTTTAGATTTATGTACATCAAAAATAATGGTCAGAGTTTCCTTTAAATTTGAGAATATTGCTCTTATATTGGTGACATTGTTTTAATGAAAAAACCAAAAACCTCTCAGACCCATTTGGAAATTTATGGGATAAGACTGCCAGTTGCTAGGACCAGGACACAACTAGTCTTTATTGGTTTTGAGTTTTTGAAAAAAGTTTTGTCGAGCCTGAAACCACTCAAATGTTGTGCCTTCTTGAGTTAAGGTCCTCATAGTGTGAGAGATATTGGCTGCTCAAGGTATAAATCACATGTTATTTACTGAGGGACTTGCAAATGTTTCAACGTTGTTGGGAGCAGGCAATTGCTCAGTTTCAGAATGAGTTTTCACTCTGCAGCAGATTGTGTCCTGATTTGAAACTTTCTGGTAGATTAAAACTATGTGACAGACTGGGACTCGGACCTGAAACATTTTGTGGGCAAGAGTTCTGTTGACTGAAGTATTTAAGCAGTACTCACAATCTACCTTCACAGCTTCACTTCCTTGCAAAAGACAAAGGCCTCAGGTTCGAGTCTTGATCTAACACACAGTTTTAATCTACCAGAAAGTTTCAAATTTGCACACATTCTGTTGCAGAGTGAAAATTCATTTTGGAAACAATCCCTCGGGGAGTGGCAATCCATGTCTCCTAAATATCATTTCTTCCAGGAGGGCAAGTCATGCAAAGTACACAGGAGAACTTCTGTGAAATTGGGAAGGTAGAAGAAGAGGATCTGGTGGTACTAAAGCTGTGGGGGCAGATAGCTCAGTAGAGCACTTGTTCCACTAAAGCCAGAGATCCCAGGTTTGAGTTTCAGTTCATCAGAAAATTTTAGTTTGCTGGGAAATTCCAGTTTTTCAAGTGCTCTGAGATTCTCGTAATTTGGATTGAGACCTTCCTTTCTTTTGATGTGCCTTACATATGTCACAATAGGTTGGAAGGGGTGAGGGAGAACATTTGGAATTGCTACATTTAAGACTTTGCTGTGAAAACTGCTCAGACAATAGTTATATACTATGCAGATGTTCATCATTTGTTTTATCTGTGATGATATTGTCATCAAGGTAATTAACATATTGTGGAATAGGTTTCATAAGTTGTTCCAGACATCTTTGGACTGTTGCTGGGGCACCTGAATTGTAACCTGTTGTATTGATGCACCCTGAAACGAGTGTTGATGACAGTAAGTAATTTTTTGGGGCTCTTGGTCTGAAGGGGGAGGGCAAAAATAAGTGTTGGACCGATCTGTCATGGAAAAGCATTGCTGAATTCAAAGCTGCATGAACAATTCATCAGTTCTTGGTTTAGGATATGGGTCTAATTCTACTTACGCATTCACTGTTCCTGGGGGCTGTGGCTAAGCCATATCTCCGCAGTATCCTTTCTTTCAGGAGTGCTAGTTCTGCAAGGTTCGCAGGAGAGCTTCTGTGAAGTTTGGAAGGTAGGAGACGAGATACTCGCAGAAGTAAAGCTGTGAGTACCGGGCGTGAGTCGTGCTTCGGTAGCTCAGATGGTAGAGCACTTGCCCGCGAAAGGCAAAGGTCCCGAGTTCGAGTCTCGGTCGGGCACACAGTTTTAATCTGCGAGGAAGTTTCACTTTGCTTACAGTTTGAGGATGAGTGTCAGATAATATAATATAGATTCTATTCAATGAGAATATTAACGGATCTAATAATGGGTATAGTTCCTGCACAAAATGGTATAAATACAGATTTGTTGTCAGCAAAATTGTACAGCGCTGCTGTGAGTCTGCGACTTGACTTGCCAGGAAATGCGGTATCTGTTGTCTTTAGTAGATGTCCCATTCCTCCTTGGCCTCATCAGACAATGGAATGCCAGGATGGCTGTAGTTGATGCCACTGCCGAGCTTCCTGCAGTAGATTTCAGGAAGTGCAGTACTGATGTTATCTTCTGCTGTTGTTCCGGTAACTGTTGAATGACTGAACAAAAGGTCACTCGGTGAAGTTAGAACTGTACATTGTGACATTGCCCTACACACCACCTATGCATTGCTTGAAATACATGAGTGGTCATCTAATCTTACAAGCCAGTTTTCATCATTTATGTTGGTAGCACACAATACGCATTTCCTCGTGATGCTCTGTTTAAATAAATGCTGTATCAAAATCCTGTAAATGGATAAGTTTACCATAGGATAAGGCAGGCAAGTTATGAGAAGAAAAAAATGTCCACAATCCAGTTCCAAGCAAGATTCCGGTAGCAGCAGACACGGGTGAAGTGTGAAAACAAATCTAACACAGTCTGAGGAATCACACATTTCACCTCATAAGGCACACAGAGATAGCTGAAGAATGTTGACACTGGCAACCACGAGAGTGGCTTAAGGCAAGCTATTGCCAGCATTTCACAGGCCTGCAAGGCGGCCTCGGACCTCTTGCCAGACAGTTTGCAGCATCTCTGTCAGACAATGTGCAGCATTCCCACCAAACGTTGTAGCAGTTATACGAAATGATGATGCATTTTCCATATCGCATTTGGCGGGGCTATTAAACTCAGTTTCTTTCCTGTTGTAGCAGGCAGCTTGTTAAAGATATTTGCACCAGAATACAAAATGTTGAAATTAAAATATAGAGGCAAATTATATACTGAAATTTTTGTATAATGTACTGTATTTGTAAATCATAACCTGTCAGAAGTTGTTAGCTGCAAACATCTTTACAGAGTAAAACCATTTTCAAAGGAGTGGAAGGTAACAGTTAAATGATAGTTCACGTTTCAAAAGGAAAATCATCTCAAGAACTGTAAAAATATGAGACAGAATTTGTGGCTGTTTGTTACCTTCAGGGTATATGTCAGTACTGCTGATAGATGGATTGAGGATGGTTCAAAAAGGAAGGGCAGGTCACTGAAACTCCAGGTTATGATGGACCCAAGGGAAGACAAAGATAAAAAGGGTAAGGGGAGGAGGGGAGATAGTTCATGATAAATATTAATACAGCCTAAAGATTTAGTTGATGGCTGCACTTCTTTTAATGTGTTATGTTGATTTATTCTATGTGACTGAATACTATCATTCATTATGAAAACTACAACACAATGAATTAATGCCTAAATGAATATTGTACAGTATAGATGAATTATTGAGCAGTAAATAAGCACATAAATGAGGTGGTGCTTTCTGTAATGCAGATTTCTAGTTTACATGATTTCTCAGAGGATACACAAATGTTAAATATAATAATGTACTATTGCTTTCCTAACATCTCCTGCTATGACAGTCTTCCTACTCACTGTTTGAAAGCTTAATGATAATGTAAGTTTAATAGTTATTTGTAAATTTACCATTGTTTGCAAAACATTCTTCTTTTTCCATTTTTGTGCATTATCTTAGTTAATGGCTGAGTTCTGTAGTACAAGGGTAAAAAATCTGTAATGCTGACAATTTAATTTTCCAGTGGATATAATGTTGCTGTTTGTCTTTCCTAGGACAGTCCACAGAAGTTATTTGAATGGGTAGATGGCCCCCTCATTAAGGCAATGGAAGAAGGTTCATGGTTTCTCTGTGATGAAATATCACTTGCTGATGACAGCGTGTTGGAGAGATTGAACTCATTACTAGGTTTGTTGATTCATTTGAAGTCCTTTCTTACACATCTGTCATTTATCAAAGCATTTTACTCTGTACATATGAAAACTGCTTTGAAATTGCCAGTAACTCTCTGTTATACTATAAATCTAGCAGTAATAGGCTGAGATCATTCATTGATTATGAATGAGCCAATTCCATTTCTATGATTCTTGAGTACAGTCTTAATAATTGTCACAAGGCGATTTTTTAAGCAAATAGTGCAAATATTTATCGAGATAGTATAAAGCTTATGTAGTCCATCATTTGACCTGGTGTTTTTTCTTGTTTCAGAGCCAGAGCGAAAACTCCTGCTCTCTGAAAAAGGTAGCACAGGATCAGTTTCTGATGGTGCATGTGACAGCTCTTGTATTGTTACAGCTGCTCCATCCTTTAAATTTGTTGGGACAATGAATCCTGGTGGTGACTATGGAAAGAAAGAGGTATGCTTCTAACAAAAACTGATGGAGCATAACAACAGTGGTATAGATAGTAATGGTGGTAGCATAATTTGCTTGGAACATATGGAAAAATGAGTGTTCAGTAATAGAAAATAAACAAAAATGTCAGCATTGGGTTTTATACCTCATTGCCAGTACAGTGTTACCACAAGTCTGTATTGTCCATGAAAGAGGAGGCCAATCCAATGCCAAAGTGGATTCTTTCAACTAAAATAACAAAATTAAGAGAAGTGGGAATAAATATTATTAATTTATAGTAGTATTGCAAATATTGTAGTGGATGACTGCAAACTGAGATAGTAGTCTTTGCCCCAGATAGCTGATGATAAAGGAATCAATGTAAAGGTTGAAAAGGAAATAAGATATCTTGAATAGCTAGGTAATTATAAAATTAAATGTTTTACTGGATCTGACAGCCATCAGTTCCGCTGTTTGCAATCAGAATTTGGGAGGACAGAATTTGAAAGACATCAGCTGTTTTTCAGAACAGGCAATTCCCTATCAGTGAAGGACAGTAAGTGTGTGGAAGTGAGCTAGTTAAGAAAAAAAGAAGAAATGGTGGTGTTAGTAGGGAAAACCTGCTTAACATTCACATACAGAATATTTACAAATTTACATTTTTTCATATTATACTATTCTAGTTTGCTTGCAGCTCCAAATGCTCAATCATTTTCTTCTGGGTGAGCACCACAGCCTCATTAAATTTGAGGAAGGACATCATTCCAACAGGCTGTATTTTAAAGTCATACTTTATTCAACACTTTTATTGCAGGCATAGCTCACTTTCTGTTCTTAACCCCCCCCACTTGTGGGGCTGCCTGCATTGCCACCTGCGCCGCCCCCCGCCAGTCAGCCTGCATGCTATTTGCTCGTTTCTTTTGTCAGTTGACTCAACTAAATCGAGTTATGAATTGTACTTTCCTATGTAGCATGCACGTCCAAGTCATCGAATTTTATACTTTTCTGTCTGGCACATACATAGCTACCACATACCTACAAGAAAAGTCGTGGCCATTCTAGTGATCTCGAAAAGGTTGTTCTGTCTGGCATTTGTTCAAGAAAAGTGGAAAATATTCTACTGTTTTCTTGTACAGAGAACCTTCGATACGTAGCGTTATAAATACGTACTATTCGCCAAGTAGGAAGCTAGTTTACATTCAGAAGCAGAAATATTAAGAGAAGAATGACTATGTAAGAAGTCCTAGTTATAGCAAGTGCAGGTCTGAAGATTAGTCAAGAGTGAGAGTGATCAGTTGATTGTGAAGTATTAATAACAGAAATTCGTAGTAATTTCTCAGAAAAATATTGTTGCAATATTCGTAACAATATTTTTACTAATAATGTGACAATAGTTTCCCCATACCCAACTTTTAATATGTGTTAGGTATGGGAAACTGTTGTTGTGTGTATCTCCGTAATAGTGACTTTCGAGAAGATTCCTAAAGACACATTGTTAGTATGTAGGCCCTCTATCGAATGCACTAGAAAGGAAAGGAATTGACAGTAAGAGTTCCATACACATAAATTGCTGGATGACGTCATCATTGGAAACTCACCCTTATATTATACGTCATAAGATACACATTGGCTTGTTGCTTTCACAGAAGGTATTTTTTCACACTCCATAAAAGTCTGGAAGCGAACATTCTGGCAGCGAGAAACAACCGAGCCACATGTATAAGAGAAGCAGAGTTGCTGCCAGGTAGTCAGTGTGAAAGCTACAATTGTCGCGATAACTTGGAAGTGATAAAAAGTGAACATCTGTGATTATTGGCTATTACCATGGACTTTGGTCAGTGTTGTGTTTAGTGATATTAGAAATATGCGAAGTGTGACCGTGTGCGTTTTAGTGCTAAGTGTACTAATGTTTCATTTTTCAGTGTGAATAAAGTGTATATTCGAAAATAATTGGCATCTAATTAACCTATGTCATAACAGTATAATAAAATGGATCATTATGTAATAAGAAAAAGAAAAATAGAAACATCTGAAGATTCTGGTCACCATTCAGCCGCAAAACCAGCGCCAGATGTACAGACAGAGTGCAGCACTTCGTCGAAACTTCCACAACAAAGATTATCGACTGATTCCTTTAATCCCATGGATATTGGCGATTATTTGGATATATTAGTGTCAGGAAATATTAGTGATGCTATAAAACACAAGCTTTTCAGAGCTCCAAGGAAATCTGAAATAGGTTATACCTTTCCTACTTCCGAGCACAACAAGGGAGGATGGGTTGAATGCAGAAAAGTGCACGATGATCGCTTTGAACAGTATCCATGGCTGGTGTTCTCAAAAGTTAAAAAGGGACTTCTTTGCATTAACTGTTCAATTTTTGTGAATAATAAAGTGGTTGGAGGAAAGAAATCCATTATCGCCAAGAAGCTTGTGACTGAACCACTAACAAAGTTTGCCAAACTTACTGGTAAAGATGGTGACCTTGAGACCCACTCCCAGCTCAAGTACCACGTTGAAGCGTCAACAGATGGTGACACAAGACGACCGCGAACTTGAGGTCGTAAATCAATTGTCAAGACAGAGAATGGAAAGCATTAGGGAAAACAGAGACTGTCTTGTACCTATAATATAAACAGTCATATTTCATGGAAAGCAAAATATTCCTCTGTGGGGGCATAGAGATGATGGAGTCTATTAGAAAATGAAAATGATCGTGAAAGTATAGTGAGTAACGAGGGAAACTTCAGAGCTCTTCTAAGATTTAGAATTGACTCTGGAGACTTGCCACTAAAACATCACCTTGAGATCACTAAAGCGAACTTACTTAAGTAAAACAATGTGTAATGAACTTATTTCATGCTGTTAAACAGTCATGTTATTGAGGATACTGGAGGAAGTCGAAGATTCTCGTTATTACAACATAATTTTTGATGAGACTGTGGACATAGCGCACATCACCCAACTGAGTTTAGCTGCAACATATGTTGATGGTGACGGCAAATTACATGCAAGATTTTTGGGTTTCATTGACATCTATAAAGACAATGATTGTAGTGGAAACATTGATGATGAACCTCAAGAGCGTCAAGATGAAGAGTGTAGCGTTACTGGTGAAGTATTAGGTACTATGATTCTAAGGAGAAAGGAAAGCCTTTCGGTGTCACTGGAGAACTGTGTGGGTGTAGGCAGTGATTGTTGCTCAGTTAATATGTCAGAATTGAAAGGAGCTGTGGCTTACAATAAAAAAGAAAACTATCAACATGCAAGTAGCACAGTGTCGAAGTCATCAGCTCAACCTCGCTGTCTCTCGCAGTTGCAAAGTTGCAAGTGTGAGAAACTCACTTGGTATTATCGAAGAAGTATCATTCTTTACAGCATCTAGCCAGTTGTGTGCGACACTGAAGAGTCACCTAAAACCCTCGCTGCAGTCACATTGTCAAACGAGACTTGTTGAGCGACATGATGCTGTTATTCAGTTTGCAGCTGATCTCGGAACAGTTTGCAAAGTTCTTAAAAAATACAGTGGTGGAGGGATAGAACAACGGCTGCCAAAGCCAATATTCTCCTTCGAGCTCTCTCTAATTGTGAGTTTATCATCACTCTGTTTACACTGAGCGACATTAAGAGCATAACATATCCACTCAGCAAGATCTTACAAGACCCTAGTTTGGACGTCGCGATGGCAAAAGCAAAATTAGATTTGACACTTGAGGTGTACGATAACATGAGAGCTAATGCTGATAGCCACTTTGCTTGTATTGTTGAGGAGGAAAAGGCAGTCATGGATGATTTAGACGTGGAGATGAGTTTGTTATGGAGATGAGTGTTCCTCGTCTTACAGACGAGATAGACAAAGAGACAGGGAAAACTGCGATCATAATGATGATGCTATGACATATTGGAAAAGAACTGTTTTTATTCCCACATTGGACCATGTTACGACTGACGAGAGAACATTTTGCTGCAGAAAATATTTATCATTTTAACATACTTGTGCCCTGAGAACAACTGAAACCTGACAGTTATAAATTGAATCAGTGCTTAACTGAATTACTGTTCTTTGAATAAGAATCACTCTTTGTGATTAAAAAGAGACTAATTGGAGAGATTCTTCAATACAAGCAAACGAGCATAAACACCCTTAATGGTCATGGTTCTATTATGCAATCATTGTCTGTTTGTCCTAAATCTGACTCTCCTACTTTGCACACTCTGTACAAAATATTTGCTTGTCTACATGCATCTATTGCTACAGTAGAGAGAAATTTTTCAACATTGCTGCATACAAAGACATGGCTGAGGTTGACAATGGAGGAGGATTGACTTAATGGGTTAACTCTGTTGAGCAGTCACCCTGACATTGATTGTTCTGTTGACGACGTAATTAACAAATTTTCCAGGAAGAATAGGCGCATAGAATTCATCATTTAAGGAGGACAACCTCAATTGTAACTTTTTTACATCATAAAATGGCATTGTCTTGTGTGTGTCATAAGATGGCATGTTCTTGTGTGTGTGTGTGTGTGTGTGTGTGTGTGTGTGTGTGTGTGTAATCAGTTTAAATAAAACTTTCTTAAACTTTGTGTGACTTGATTATTTTTTATTGTGTAAAAGTAAAGGTAGCTCACGATATCTTTAGCAACACCTCCGTGAGGTTTTTCTGCATCCACCGCTGGTCTGGTAGAATGATGTCTTTCCTTAAATAAAGTGCTGTTTCTAATGTTTCATACTTACAATGTTTTGCTTCTGACTTCTTGCTAGTCTACTTGGAGTTGTTCCAAATTTCCAAATGAGGCACAGTTCTCCCATTTATGTTGTTAGTTTCCTTTCATCTCCTCTCCTCTCTGTAATTATTGTGTAACTAAGCATTAACCCTCTATGTACAAGCTCAACAAATTGCTATATCTGCATAGTGAGAAACAGTGTAGGAAGCTGTGCTGCACTGTGAGAATTTGTTCAATTACTTGAACATGTGCATCTTGGGAATTCTGTGTAGCGTGGATGCTTGTTCTCAACTACGGATATTTATTATTACTGCTCTTGAAACATGTAAATTATCAACTTTAAGTAAATATTGCATGATAGAGATAATATTTAACTATATCTGGATACAAAAATGATTACGTGGTAGACATTACTTCAGAATTTGTGAGTGGATTTTTTAAATGTTACAAATCTGTGAACTTAGGCATTTGCAAGCCAAACTATTTTTGTTTCTGATAATGGCTCTTACAGTACTTAACAGAAGGGGAGGAGCAGCATTGTCACTCGTGAGGCTGATGAGGAGAGTGGCTGTTGTTGTGTGAATACCTGACCTAGTGAGGTGAGCCAGTTGGGTAAGAATGCCAAAGAAAGGTGTGAGGTTAATGGTGTATCAGTTACTCTTCTCTGCAATTAGTTTATGGGAGGAGTGGATCTTTCAGATTCACTGATTTCATTCTACAAAATTGACATCAGACTGAAGAAGTGCTACCATTGGCTATTTTTTCACTTACTCGATATGACGGTAGTAAATGCGTGGCTAATGTGCGTGAGAGGCCGTGACCCTCTCGGTGTACCCGAGAAAAAGCAGAAGCCACTTCGTCACTTCAGAGCTGAAATAACTGATGCCCTGTGTAAAACCAACGTGGTCATAAGTAGGAGAAACAGGTGAAGAGCTTCTTGAAGTGTAGCTACTGAATATGCAAAGAAGAAGAAAATAGGGCATGCATCAAAGCCATTTTCCCAAAAGGTTGTTCACAAAGACAATGTTGGACATTGGTCAATTGTGTCCGAGAAGAGAGGTTCATCCTAGACACCAAACTTCCTTTGAAGTCCGTCAGCTATCTTCCAGAAGTGTAACATTAATTTGCGCATTGAGAAAAAAAAGAACTGTCTTCTGGGCTTTCGTTAGGAATAAAAAGTAAAAGACTAGTCAAAATTTGAAATTCTTAAATATTTTCAAATGTTGGGCAAAAAAAATGTAGTTATCGACAAGCCGACACTTACCTGTATCCTTAAAAGTCTAACAAAAGTATGTAACACTACAAAATTATTATATGAGGTCATCTTAATGTATTTTTTATCAATATATGTTTATTGTCACCCTTAAGTAGCACAGATATAGCATTTAGAATTCTTTTTCTTTATTGCTTTGTAATTCTGTCTTTGGAGGGTTAATGATTAATGATCAATGGCTTCTGTTCCAGCTTTCTCCAGCTTTACGCAATCGATTAACGGAGATATGGTGTGAGTCACACTCAAAGCGGGAAGATTTAGAACAAATTCTAAAAGTTAATCAGAAGGGTGGCTTGCAGTTAGATGTCTCTGTTCTTGTTATGGATTTTCTCGATTGGTTTACCAGTACAAAAATTGGCTCAAAGTAAGTGGTTTTTATTGCTCTACCATTGGATACTCCTTTTTAATTGTTAGGTACTTCTTTGTCTCATAAATTTACAATATTTATGCTGTGGATTTGAGTGCAGTTGTATTGCTCTGCTGTATAATAAGTTGTAATTGTCAACAAGGCATGATTCTGGATGTGCTGTTGTCGTACTAAATAAACAAAAGTAACTTATTGTCATTTCCTTATGTGAAATATGAGAACAATAGTTTTCACATATTTGTATAAAATTTTTTATCAGTTTTACTTGCTGATTTTGGATGTCATGACGCATCTGCCAATTAAACGGGCAGTACAAAAACATCTACATCTGTGCATACACTCCAGAATCCGCTGTGTAGTTTGTGAGAGGGGGTTAATCCATACTAATACCAGTGATTTTTATCCTATACGATTCACGTAGTGAGTCTCTGCACGCACCTTGATCTCTGTTGTATGATCTCATGATCGATACATAATGTGTATAGTGGTGACAACCTAATTATTACATGAGTGCTTGTTCTGTGAATCTGCTCAGCAGAACTACAGCCTGGCCACCTGGGGATGGCATATCTGCAGTGACAAAAACTACTTTGCCCAGTGTGTCATGAACCAGCCCTGCTGCAGCCATTGCACAGCTTTTGATATACGTGTCACCACCAACCAGGGTGAACGGTCATTGCCCAAGTGTGGCCAAGAGCCTCCTCTCAGTCCATGTCTCCCCATGCTCATTGTATGGTGCTGTCTGCCAGTGGATCCACCAGTTTTTTCACCTTCTCTCCTCAATTCTGACCTCCCTCCCCCCCCCCCCCCCCTGCCCCCCCCCCACCCCCCCACCCGTGCCCTACACACTGCCTGGCATCCTTGTGCTGCCACCATCTAGTCACTGCATGGTCTGCCAGGTGCCAGGAGGGAGCGCTCACTTCCTGCCCCCACCCATGCCCTGCTATCCCTCCCCATTCCCTGCCCCACTCCGGCTTGCTGCTTGCATTTGATGCAGTTGCATTGTGGCTGAATATAGTCATCATGTGTGTAAGGCTTAGCTGAAAGCTCGATGTATGACTGTCTTCTCGTTGTGCCTGTCTGCAGCTTAACGTGCCATCTTTACGAAGAGTAGCAGTCTATCCTTTTCATAATGTTGTCGGTATTTGAACCTGGACGTTCCCTCATTTAATACTGTCTTTTGTACGGGCTTCCCTTTCACTATTTCTCTCACCACCTCATTTCGTACTTTATCCATTCTAGTTAGACATCTCTTGTTTCTATGAAATTTCATCTTGTGAACCTTTACCCTGCTGACCGGCCTTTTCTTCATGACTTAAGTCCCCGACGTGTACGTCAGTAAAAATTACTCCCTCTAGTCTGTAGTCACATTTTATTATGTCTAATTGCTACTGGTTTAAATACCGTTAGGCCGTCCTGTGATCATGGAATTACTACACAGAGTTGAAATATAGTGTAATAAACATTTTCTAAAGATCTTTCTCTGTGATAGCTATTGTAGGTATATTTAAATGTTTCTTAAAGAAAGTATTAACTATGTGCTTTAAGTTGGTTGTAGGGTGGCCTGTTGGTACAATAATCGTTAGACAAATTAAAAGAGTGACCACACACTAAAGCAAATGAGTTTTTCTTTTTTTTATGACGTTTAGGCAGGAATATGTATGCGGCATAAGCGAGTGCTAGAGCACAATATGCTCAGTGTAACACTTGTTTGCTGTCTGGTGGGGCATCTATGCTGCAGACCAGGCTTCATACACTCTGCAAGAAACCATGAGGCTGCCTCCCTGTCTTGCTTATCTCCTTATCATTCCTCCTCGCTCTCCATGTGCTCGATACTTCCCACTTTCATGTAATTGCTTTATAATACTTACACCCATTGCTCTCCTCATCCTGTTCCTTGTTGTCACTATCACTTTACCAAAATAAAAATATTGCTTATGTCATCGCCACCTCTGTGCCATGATGAGAAATTTTATCCACTGACATCTGAACTATATAAGTAATTTTAAACAGAAAATTCACAGAGACATAGGTTTCTCTGTGCACTATTTTCGAAGACTGTCTTGCCGGCATTTCATCCTGTGCGACTAAATTCTATTGCCACTCACTGATTCGTTGAATGGGAAGGAAGAGGGGTGAAGCAAAAGGACTGGAGAGCTTTAGGAAAAGAGGTAGATTATGGAAAAGTTACCCAGAACTGCGGGTCATGGGACACTTACTGGACAGGACGAGAAGTAAAGACTGGTTGTTGGGGACTGCCAACAATCAGTCTTTCCTTATCATCCTGTCAGGTAAGTGTCCCATGACCTGCAGTTCTGGGTTACTTTTCTGAAATCTACCTCTTTTCTTAGATCTCTCCAGTCCTTTTGCTTCACCCCTGTTCCTTCCCCTCCAACCCCCCTGCCGGAAGAAGGTGCCACTGGCTCCGTAAGCTTACATAATTATAACTTTTTATGTGCGTGTACTGCTGCTGCTTGGTGAGTAGATTTTTTTATCTATCCAATTACATTATACTGTCAAAAATTGATTGTTTTCATTGTTAAATTATGTTGCTGTTTCATTCTATGCTTTAATTGCTTTGCTAATTGTATCAAAGTAATCTTTGACTGGTGGAGTTTGCACTGAAGATGCATTCAGATAATTGTGCAAGATCACATAGAAAATTCAAATAGTGTATTTCATTGTTGGATGTTGATATTAGTGGGTTGTATTAGTGTTACATAATTAAATAGCTGTTTTTCAGTTACTATCAAAGTATCTTCTTGTATTCAAAAGTTATTGAGGCCATTGGAAGTGGAGGTATAGTTCAGATGATGGAGAATGGTACAAGGAATCTGTTAAGAAAGTTTCACTGAATTCACCTAATTTAATCTAAGAGCAGCACAGAAGTTGTGAATCTGGACAGTCAGAGAGGGCTTTGAACCCTGTTCTGTCCAGATTCAGTCGGTACTGTAACCAATGCACTGCATTGCTCAATTTTAAGTCTACAAAAATAATTCTTAGGTTGAACAACATAGTTATCACTCTCGCCCAATTCAGCTTTGCATGAGTTTTTGTGATAAAACTAACTGTGGTTAGGTTAGCAAAGCACCAGGCATACTCTCGCTCCAAATCTGTCAGTGTGTTTTATGGTCCATTAATTGTTTTTGTTCATTGTAAACAGCATATACGAGGAATATGATGATGATTTCATAAATTTATCACCTACCTGACATCCTTTCACTGAATAAAAAATAAGCATTTTATTTGCAGGTAAAAAATAATGGATATTTTGAAGTCAGGTGATGCAGTTCACCACATTTTGCTGATAATTAAGTTTTGCTACACCAGAGTAACCAGATTTTATGTTACTTTTGTAACAGTTAATATGATTTACGTAATGCAGCATAACTTTGGTGACATTTTTACAGGTTTCGTGTAAATGTCCGTGACCTCATCACATGGGTAAACTTTTACAATGTATGCACATCACTGAAAGGGATGTCTCCTGCACTTGCTTATGTACATGGCGCTTTCCTGACGTTTCTTGATAGCTTTGGTTCAGGGATCACTTCCAACGAAAGGTCAGTATTCTCTCTCTCTCTCTCTCTCTCTCTCTCTCTCTCTCTCTCTCTCTCTCTCTCTGTGTGTGTGTGTGTGTGTGTGTGTGTGTGTGTGTGTACAATATAGAAATTTTTTTTATTAAACCCCTTATTTTTCAGTGAAGAAAATTTGAACATTTTGAAATCAGCTGCTGTGCAATTCTTGGCAAAACAAGTGAATATCTCAGAAGAAAGCTTTGAGCAGCCTGCTAACATTATTCGGGGCAAAAATTTATGCATTCGTCCATTCTCCATTGAGACAGGTTAGTATATATAAATATAGTATTTTTATAATTATGCTTGTGAATTCCAGTTTAAGTTGTTGCCTGGTTTTGATGGGTTTTAGCATTTAATCTTTTATATTTTTCATTTCGTGATTGGAACATATTGAGATCCATAACTGCTTTTGCAAGTTTTGCTAAAATATGGTTTGATATAACTGGAAGTGATCAGTGAAGTAAAATATTTATATCATGCATAGAAAGAATCTTTTGTGTAAGCACTAGTTCCAGATGGAAACAAAGAAAAATGTAAAGTTGCTAACTTTTAGAATCAGGAGACCATTCTTCTGACAGAAGTTAGAAAAGGGTGGTTGAAAAAAGTGGATAAGCCTTAAAGATTTTGAAAGTCACCCAGGACGCCAGGTCAGTAGACTTGCCACATTGGAATCTCTATCTTAAACTCTCCTTTTTTGTGAGGAGGAGGAGGAGGAAGAGAAGTGTTTGACCCAAGACCTAGTAATTTTCCAATGGCTTCCACTCAGTAAACACATTTAGTTAACTGGTATTATTGCTGTAATAGTGTCATTGTTAATAATAATAGTAATGAGGTAGTGTACTTCTTAACACTCATAATCAAATGATTTTAAGTAATGTAAATTATGTAACAAATAATTGTTTGTGGATGTAAGTTGCTGCTACTGTTCAGAGATGTATGGTATAGGTGGCAGAGATGTAAACATCATGTTATAAAGTACAGTATAATGATATAAACTTCTGTAGTCACTTGAGGTTTACATGCAGCCAAAACATTCTATACAGATTTGTTTGATGACTCTTAACATTGTTTTTATTTCTGTAAGGAGTTAGAGATGTTTACTTGACTAATGGGAGTAATGAATGCTACAAATATGTTAAACAACTTAAGGCTGAATGTAAAATATAACATCTGTTCAAAACTGCCAAAATATTTCAACACATTAAAATTAAAATCCTAAAGATAATTGTTTCTACCCAAACAGCCTTTACAGTAATGATGGTGTTTGTTCTTGGAATTCATTGCGTCTTCAGTTGTGACATCCAAATGCAAGAAATTGCTGGATACTATTCACTTAAAAGGGAAGTCCCACTGTTGTTACTCATTTTCTACATTCATAAAAAAGAGGCTACTTGTAGGGAGTGGATGATTTTCGTATAAACTGCAATGCAACCCCCCCCCCCCCCCCCCAATTATATCTGCACAATGCACTGTTCTGTTTGCTCTGTTTCTGAGTTATACAAAAAAGAAAATAGGTATTAATTTGAATTTCATTTCTCATCTTTATGTCATCTACCAACCATAAAATAATTCCGCTCTAGTGGACTAAAAGACTTTTTTGGGGAACTGAACTGAGAATTTCAAGGAATACTGCACTTGTTTAGTGGTATGTCATAGAGCAGCATGTAACAATCAATGAGTCCTGGTTGGAAATTGTAATTGGTCAATTGACATGAAGTGTACCAAATATGGATTTCTTGCAAAAATAATTAAAACATTTGGTTTGAACACAGTTGTACAAGATAATGAACCAGTCTTTGCTGTGCGGCATAGATGTGTTTGCCAAACAGAAGCAATTGGAAGCACTAAGTATGATGCAAAGTTGCCAGCTTTTGGAACAAGACACTCCTCCCCATCCTCCTCACAAAAAAGATGACTGAGTAACATGAGGAATTGATTAAGACAATTTGCCTTGCTTATATATAAGTAGGGGGGAGGAAGATTTAAACACCCAACTTCTTATTAGGGTTTGAACTTTTGAATTTTGTCATTAAATCACTTTATGTGAATGCTGAAGCGATTTCTACAGCAAAACAGCAGTTGTATCATTCTGCTAC
Source organism: Schistocerca piceifrons (assembly GCF_021461385.2). Classification (NCBI taxonomy): domain Eukaryota; kingdom Metazoa; phylum Arthropoda; class Insecta; order Orthoptera; family Acrididae; genus Schistocerca; species Schistocerca piceifrons. Next base: position 20,077,188 of record NC_060145.1, read on the forward strand.
TTGTCTTGCTGATATTGTTTTTTTGTCTTCTCTACTCTCAACATTATTGGGATGTTGAATGTGTAACACTGCCTCACATATGTGTATGAAAGTTATAATCATACTAAAACTAAACTAAACTCCGCTCGAACGGGCTGTGAAGGCCTAACGGTACTGACCGGTTGCCATGTCATCCTTAGCCCACAGGCATCTCTGAATGCAGATACGAGGGGCATGTGTTCAGCACACCACTCTCCTGGCTCTTTTGTCAGTTTACAAGACCAGAACCGCTACTTCTCAATCAAGTAGCTTCTCACCGCTTGCCAACAGCACTCAGTAGACCAGATAGTCGACCATCCAAGTGCTAGCCCAGCCCGACAGCACTTAACTTCAGTGATCTGACTGGAAATGGCGTTACCACTGCGGTAGGGCTGTTGGCTGTAATTATATTACTCAGTGATATTTTATTCGACATATATGCCGCATGATATTAATATAGGGGAGTCATGGTAACAAGTCAAACACGTCCACAAGTGTTAGCATCTTGATAATTTTGAACTCCAAATTCTGCAGTATTTCAGTGTAGGAAGACTGGAGATAAGTGATCAACAAAGAATTCCTTTTGTAGATGAAACAGTAAAATTATATGTATGTGCAACTTTTGAAGATAAAACAAGGATAAGGTACTACTGTTGGTGTGTATGCTCAGCAGCTATTGTAACCTGGACTATTAACTGAGAATTATGATAATGTTTGACCGAGTATGTTTTGAACAATGTAGGAAACGATAGGCTGCTACTTAGTTAAGGCTGTGGCTGAATGCTCATATGTAAGTGTCTCTTAATTGTGCTTGTCTGCAACTTAACTTGTTCAATCTATCTTTTCCTACATTGTTTTATTTTGAGTATGTTTTTACCTGTGTATGAGACATAATGTGCACAAGATTATATTATTTAGGCTGTGAATTACATTAAATGATGATTGGATTATCACTGTAAGCAAAAACAGCAACTAGCCACAGTTAATTATTATATTTATCAAAAAAGAGTTATTACTGGTTTTGAACCAAGAGGTTTGTCGTATAATGGCTGTTCAAACTACTTTATGTTAAATAATTTATGTCAGTGAATTGTGTTTGCAAGGAATTGCCCTGCAGGTATGGTTCAGTTATTTACGTTTCCTGAATCATAATTGTGACCTCTCGCTGTGATATGGACTATCTAGTTTCTGGAGATAGTTCACTTTCTCAGTGTGACACACACACACACACACACACACACACACACACACACACACACACACAGAGAGAGAGAGAGAGAGAGAGAGAGAGAGAGAGAGAGAGAGAGAGAGAGAGAGAGTGTGTTTCAGAAATTGTTCTGTGGAGTAGTAAGAGTTGTCAAGCACAAGCTATTTCAGTTTGTGTTATAAGTTAATTTTGTCATCTTTTAAATTCTTTAAATTTCTCGGTAGGTGGTAAAAGACTTTCATGCTAAAGTGAAACAGTATACAATAAATAAGTAAAGAAACCATTGCACTCCCATGATCATCAAGTTATTATTACAACTGATTTCAAGCTGGACATACAGTAACTGACAAATGTATGTTCAGGTTCATGTGTCCAAACTTCCATTCAACACAATAAGAGTGCAACCAGTTGTGCGTGTCAGCTGTGTATATTTTATCTTTAGAACAACAATCTGGTGTCAAGTTATGTGGGACTGTTCATTGTGTAACTTTGCATATTTTGTTGATAGAAAGTAATGGTAATATTCATATCATTTCTGTCAACAGGTCCGTTGCGAAATCCTCTGAAAGGATTTACCTTTGATACGAAAACAACCCTATTAAATGCAGAGCGTGTGCTGCGAGGCCTGCAGTTGACCCGGCCTGTACTGTTGGAAGGCAGTCCAGGCGTTGGAAAGACAGCTTTAGTTGCTGCTCTGGCGTGTCTTGCCGGGCATCACCTTGTACGCATCAACATATCGGAGCAGACGGTGAGTAAACTGTCTTTACTGTTTTCCATCATCTTCCAAATGTATGTCTATTTGAAACTGTTTTTCTTGTTGTTATATACCTCTACTATTGTCCTGTAATGTCTCATGCTCCAGTCTAATACAGACTTTTTCCCTGCCTGCCTAAGGCCAGCTGTGTTCCTTTTTGAACAACTGGCTATTTTTGTGACTGATTCATCTCATCAACTTCCTGAAAGGCATTTGTTATGTAGATTGTACTGTCCTCGTACCTCCAAATGGCTTTCCAACAATTCGAATAAAATAAATAAAAAAGTCAAGTACAGTTAATTGTGGAGTTGTTAGACTGTAATCAGGGGGTTGTTGGGGGGGGGGGGGGGGGGTTATGTAGTATCAAGAGCTGGTATACCACATAACATAGGAGCCAGCAGGATCAATCTGCTGGGTACACCCGTCGCATACATTTTAGGCCCTATGGAATTTGATTTTCATGTTAGTGGGTATATAGGGGTATCTCTTTTACCACAAATATTTTACCCCCCCCCCCCTCCTCCTTCTCTCTCTCTCTCTCTCTCTCTCTCTCCTCTCTCTCTCTCTCTCTCTCTCTCTCTGTGTGTGTGTGTGTGTGTGTGTGTGTGTGTGTGTGTGTGTGTGTGTGTGTGTGTAGGTGAGTGGGCACATGCTACTCCACTCAAGTAGTTGATATAGCATATATAGTGCTGGCCAGTAATGTTATTGCACCGGGAAGAGCACATGATTGGATTTGTAAGTGATTTGGGATATACAGGGTGCAACATTCAGAACAGAGGACCACCATCTCTGACACAGCCAGCAGTGACTGCGATACGGCTGGCCATCGAGTTGAACTGGGCTCAAATGACAAATACGGGTACGTCATTCAGTGCTGCTTCGAGCCTGTGCCGGAGTTAGTCAGTCATAGAGGACAGCATGTGGTGGCTGGTGGGTCTCTGAGCTGACTGTGGGCACATCTGGAGTGGGAAAGAGATCAGAAGAATGTGTTGGCCAGGGCATCAGTCCAATACCCAGCTGATCGATATAGGTCAGGACAGTGCAGGGAAAGTGTGATCTCTCATTCTCTTGCAAAGCTAGGATACGGCCACTGGCCTCGACATGCCATAATTGCTGTGCTCGCTATCCCCCATACCGTAACCCTAAATGCTTGGTCCAAATGATGGTGATAAATGCAGTCTTTCAATGTTCATTCTCCATCGATACATCTGTTCTGATGCTCTATGCAGACTCATCTGAGAAGACAATGTTGTGCCACTCCAGTGTCACCATTGGGCAGACGACTGTTGACGCGCATCTCCCTTCTGCTGCATCATGTGAAACTGCAGCTATGGTTGCTGTGCTGACAGTTTGTGGCATTGTAATCATCATCACACTGTATGTGTGGATAGTTGTCTTGCTGCAAAAAAACCCACGTTCTGTGACGTGGCTGTCCGACTCTGCACAGTCGAGCGTACAGTATGTTTGTCCCCTCGGGCACTAGTCATGTGGGGTCATTGAAGTCGTGCATGGCTCTGAGCATGGTCCTCTTGAACCCACCTATTCCTATTTTCATGACAGTCGTGGGATCCCAGCCAACATTAGCAGCCGTATCACAGAATTGCAAACCGCGTACTGGGAAGGCGACGAGCGTGCTGCTCTTGAATCTGACAAGTGATGGTAGACACTTATGCGAGACGTAACACTTCTCGCAAAAAACTAATGCACCAATATGATTTCTGAATGAGAAACCTGCAGTGTAATCTTTACCGTTTAAAAAAGCAGATAAAAATTCACTTGACACCTTCCCATCCCCAAGATTGACAAAGTTTTATGGAAGTTCAAAATTTAGTGTGAACTTCAATGCGAGATACTTTTAATAGTTTCTACGACAAAACTCTTTTCTCGAAAACTGACAGAAAACCCCAAGAGATGCTGGTCATACGTAAAGTACATCAGTGGGAAGACACAATCAATACCTTCATTGTGTGATAACAATGGTGATGTTACTGATGACAGTGCCGTGAAAGCACAGTTACTAAACACAGTTTTCCAAAATTCCTTCACCAAAGAAAATGAAGTAAATATCCCAGAATTCGAATAAAAAAAAAAGAAAAAGAAAGAAAGAAAAACAGCCAACATGAGTAACTTCCACTGATGAGGCAAAACGTTATGACCATTGCCCAACACAATACTGGATGCTACCTGGTGGCATTGCTGGCATGCGACACTGTAACAAAGGTATGTAAGCGGAGCTAGTGAAAATATGGGCTGCAAATGGGGAAATCCAAGGAGAAAAACAATTTTGACGAAGGCCAGATTATTATTATGCAGAGCCTTTGAATGAATATATCGAAAACCGCAAAGCTGGTAGAATTCTCACATGCTGCTGTCATGAGCATCTACAGAAAGAGGTAGAAGGACAGTGAAACTGCTACTAGGAGCTAAATGGTTGGACATCCACGACTCTTCCCCGACCGTGGGGTTCGGAGGCTTGTCTGCTCTGTAAAGTAGGATGGATTGTGATCTCTGGTACCCAGCCAAAAGAGCACACTGGTGGTGCATGCACAAGTTTTTCAGGGCACACTGTTCATCGTCCTTTGTAGAACGTGGAGCTCCGCAGCAGACCACCCAAACATGTTCACGTGTTGGTCCGACTACATTGTCAGTTACGAATGCAGTGGGTACGAGACCATCAGAAGTCGACCTTCAATCAGTGGAAACGTGTTAGCTCTTTGGGTGAATCACATTTTTGCTATACTAGGTAGCTGGTCATATCCACAAACTCTGTCATCGAGGTGAATGGCGGCTCGAAATGTGCAGCACACCACAAACGCAGGCTTGTGGGAGCAGTATTATGCTATGGGAGATATTCTCTTGTGCTTGCACAGGACGTATGGTAGTAACTGAAGACGTGCTGACAGCTGCAAATCACCTGCATTTCTTCATGCTTGATGTCTTCCCCAACGGTGAAGTCGTCTTTCAACGGTATAATTGTCCATGTGTCTGAGCCAGAACCATGCTAAGTGGTTTGATTAGCATTATAGTGGACTCACGTTGATGTCTGACATAAATCCTATGGAACCCATCTGGGTCACTATCAGGCACCATCACAGCGTACACAAATCGGTGGCCCGTTACTTATGCAAATTACATGCCTTGCACGTAGACATCTAATGCCACATACCTCCACACAAAGTGTCAGATGCCTGATAAGCAGAGTCAGTGATGTATCTCATTCCAAAGATGGACAAACAAGCAATTAAGCAGGTTGTCATAGTGTTTAGACTCATAAGTGTAAAAGTAGATATGCCTAGTGCAGTGAAGCAGCTTGAAACACTTAATTAAGGCAAGGCCTCTGGTCAAGTGTATACCAGTCAGGTTCCTTTCAGAGTATGCTGATATACTAGCTCCATACGTACCAATGAAACACAACCATTTGCTCGTCAAAAGATTTGTACCCAAAGACTGGAAAGTTGCACTAGTTGCACAAATATTCAAGAAAAGAAAGTGTAATCCACTGAATTACAGACCCATATCACTGACATCAATTTGCGGTAGGAGTTTGGAACATATACTGTACTCAAACATTATGAATCACTTCGAAGAAAACTATTTATTCACAAAGAGCCAACACGGATTCAGGAAATATCGTTCTTCTGAAACACAGCTATTTTTTTATTCTCACAAAGTAATGAGTACTATCAACAGATTGATTCCATATTTTTAGATTTCCGGTAGGCTTTTGACATTGTTCCTCACAAGCGACTTCTAATAAAATTTCATGCATGTGTAGTATCATCTTAGTTGTGTGACTGAATTCATGATTTCCTATCAGAGAGGTCACAGTTTGTAATAACTGACAGAAAGTCATCGAATAAAACAGAAGTAATATCTGGCGTTCCCCAAGAAAATGTTGTAGGCCATCTGCTGTCCTTGATCTACATGAACGATTTAGGAGACAATCTGAGCAGCCCTGTTAGATTGTTTACAGATGATTCTGTCAGCTACTATCTTGGAAAGTCATCAGATGATCAAAAAGAATTCCAAAGAGATTTAGACAAGATATCTGGATGGTGTAAGCCAGTGGCTGTAGGTAATGAAAAGTGTGAAGTCATCCACATGAGTACTAAAAGGAATCTGCTAAATTTTGGCTACACAATAAATCACTCAGATCTAAAGGTAGTAAACTTAACTAAATACCTAGTGATTACAATTGCGAATTACTTGAAATGGAACAACCATAGATAGTATTGTGGGGGAAGCAAACCAAAGACAGATTTATTGGCAGAACACTTGAAAAACGTAACAGTTCTACTAACGAGACTACTTTCACTACACTTTTTCACCCTCCTCCGGAGTATTGCTATGTGGAGTGGGATCTGCATCAGATTGGACTGATGGAGGACATTGAATAAGTTCAAAAAAGGGCAGCTCGTTTTGTATTATTGCAAAATAGGGGAGAGAATGCTGCAGATATGGTGCATGAATTGACATGGTGGTTATGAAAACAAAGGCAGTTTTCAACTGCAGCAATACCCTCTCATGATATTTCAATCTCCAATTTTCTTCTCAGAGTGTGAAAATATTTTTTTGGTACACACTTTGATAGGGGGAAACGGTCACTATAATGATATTAGAGAAATCAGAGCTCACACAGAAAGATTTAAGTGTTTATTTTTTTCTGTCTGCTGTTAAACAGTCGAATGGTAGAGAAGTTGCATGAAGGTTGTTCGATGAATCCTCTTACAGGCACTTAATTCTAAATGGCACAGTAATCATGTAGATGTAGATGCAAAACTATAGAACTAGATGGCATTTCTGCTACCTAATTTGTGCAGTTGTGTTGAAATGCTTACTATTTTCATATCCAAGCATTTAGTACACTTCATTCCAATCATTTTAGTGTTTCTTCTTTGGTATTAATAAACCACTTCAGCTGTGTTTAATCCTTTATTTTTAGATCACTACCGGTTTCTTGGCTCTAAGAGCCACATCTTCAAGTGAACATATAACTAGAACATTAGAGCTAAAAAGTTCGGAACTTTTACCCAACATTTGAATAAAGTATTTAGCTCTAATGTTGTAGTTATATAGTCACCTGAAAATGTGGATTTTGGTGCCATAAAACTGGTAGTGATCTAATGGTAAAGGAGTGAACAAAAGGAGAATAACATACTATAGTTATACACATATACAGCTGAAGCTGTTTATGTGAAATGTGTTTTATTCATCTCATGACGTCAGACTTTCAGAACCTGTCTGATGTGCAGGAGACACGTCAAGGTTACAGTTTGCTTATTTGAAATTTTGGCATACTTAACAATATTACTTGGTGAAGAATTTACTTATTTAAAATTTGTGAAACTTAACAATATTTACATCCACTATACCAATCATAAATTTTTATTCCATTTTTGGGATTTAAGTATCGCTTCATCCTTCATGAAATCTTCCACTGACAAGGGAACCTCCCCATCGCACCCCCCTCAGATTTAGTTATAACTTGGCACAGTGGATAGGCCTTGATAAACTGAACACAGATCAATTGAGAAAACAGGAAGAAGTTGTGTGGAACTGTGAAAAAATAAGCAAAATATACAAACTGAGTAGTCCATGGGCTACATAGGCAACATCAAGGAGAATGTGAGCTCAGCAGCGCCGTGGTCCCGTGGTAGCGTGTGCAGCTGCAGAAGAAGAGGTCCTAGGTTCAAGTCTTCCCACGAGTGAAAATTTTACTTTCTTTATTTTTGCATAGTTATTATCTGTCCGTTCGTTCATTGACGTCTCTGTTCACTGTAATAAGTTTAGTGTCTGTGTTTTGCGACCACATCGCAAAACCGTGCGATTAGTAGACGAAAGGACGTGCCCCTCCAATCGGAACCGAAAACATTTGATCGCAAGGTCATAGGTCAACCGATTCCCCCACAGGAAAACACATCTGATATATTCTATACGACACTGGTGACGGCATGTGCGTTGTCGACCCACCTAACTTGTACACTTGGCGAATGGGTAAAAAGATTCTTCTACCTTGCCCGATTTAGGTTTTCTTGTGGATGTGATAATCACTCCAAAAAAGGTGATGAAAACATAGGAGTTTGTCACATAAACTGAAAATAAGAAATTAAAGTTTTCACTCGATGGAAGATTTGAACCACAGACCTTTCGTTCTGCAGCTGCTCACGCTAACCACGGGACCACAGCGCTCCTGGCTCACCCTATCCTTGATGTTGCATATCTTCCCATGAACTACTCAGTTTGTATATTTTGCTTATTTTTTCACAGTTCCACACAACTTCTTCCTGTTTTCTCAATTGATCTATGTTCAGTTTTTCAAGGCCTATCCACTGTGCCAACTTATAACTAAATCTGAAGGGGGTGCGATGGGGAGGTTCCCTTGTGAGTAGTAACATCTTTCAACTAGAAAATCACATAACCCGCTTTTTAAAATATTTATCTCTATATTCATTATGTCACACCCTTTTATGTTATGAGTTTTCATGCTGGTACTGAGGAGTGTGAGCACACAATTATAAGCGATGTGATGGGAGCATAAAGTTTTCTTTGTGTCTTGTACTGCATGAGCGTTCCAAAAAAAATTTTTTTAAAAATATATCAGCTCTGCTGTGTAGGAAAAGAATCACCTAAGAGATGTATAAAGAGGGGACAGTTACTATTTTTAGGTCTTTAAATAATTGTTGACATAATGCCCTCGGCTGTGCGGCGTACATTTTATGAATGATTCTTTTTTGCAACTTTAAAATTCGTGTAGTGTTTCCCAAGCTTCCCCCCAAAATTACGCCATATCTAATAAAAGATTCAAATTAACTATAGTATGCTATTCTCCTTTTGTCCATATGAGTGGCACTGGCTGAAATATCCATTGCAAATGCAAGACTGTTTAATTTATTCGCTAGATATTCTATATATAAATTCCAACTCAAATTTCTGTCTAAGTTTATTCCTAAGAACCTGACTCAGTCACATTCTTCCATTTTCTGATTATTGTAAATAATACAGATTTCTTGAGTTTTTGACTGTTTGGCTTTAAAACTTGTCATGTGGGTTTTTGAAACATTTAGCCTTAAGCCATTTAGATTGAATCATGGTTCCAAGTTACTTAACATATTCATGACACTCTGTGGGATATTGTCGGAATTTTCATTTTCAATTAGGGCAGAAGTATCATCTGCAAACAAAGTTAGATGAGTATTTATATTGAGAGGAAAGTCATTTATGTAGAACACGAATAAAAATTGCCCAAGGATTGAGCCTTGAGGAACACCTTGTGACACAGTTTTCCACTCCTCGAAGTAATCTCCTTCATTTGATGTGATTGCTATCCCTTGTTTCTTCTCCATGAGATATGATTCAAACCATTTCAAAGCAATATCCCATATTCCATACCAGTTGAGTTTGAAAAGCAGCAGGGTGTGGTTTACAGAGTCGATTGCTTTTGTAAGATTACAGAATATTCCTGTAACTTTAGCTTTCCTGTCTAATGATGAAGTAACAGTATTATGAAAAGCAAAATTGCTACTCAACTCTCTCTCTCTCTCTCTCTCTCTCTCTCTCTCTCTCTCTCTCTCTCTCTCTCTCTTTCTCATGCAAACACAATTCACACACATGACTACAGTCTAAATATTGTACTGTGTATTTGTAAAGCAGCAATTTTTCCAAATACAACAATTTTTGATGTGACTAGGAGTATAGAAATGGTGTGATAATTTCCCGTGTCGTCCTTCAAACCTTTTTTAAACAATGGCTTTACTTCTTCATATTTCAAGAGATTGGGGAAGTAACCTTCCTCAAATGATTTGTTTATTATGAGAGAGAGAGGATGAGCTATTATGTTGTAAACTCTTTTAATTACTTTGGTGGTTATCCCATCCGAATGTGCAGAGTCTTTGTCTTTTAAGGAGAATATGACACTTTCAACAAGTTTTGTTGAGACTGTGTTGAATTTTTTAAGACTTTCACTGATATAGCCTTTCATCTCAAAACTATTTACTGTCTTCTCATAATTTGCTAATCTAAATCATATTTTGCAACATTTAAGAAGTGCTCTTTGAAGCACTCAGATATTTGAGCTGGATTTATGACAGATATTTCCTTAAGTTTGATTTTTGAAATGAAATGTCTTGTTTGTAATTTTTGACACCTAATTCAGACTTAACTAAAAATAGTTTTATAGTTCCTAACATGTTTTACAAAATCAGGATCTTTGTTGTACTTCAGCTGATTGTGTAGCTTCCTTTTACTCTCACTGGAAATTTTTATTTCTGGTGTGATCCATCTGATCGAACTTGACGTTTTATTGTAATATGACATTGATGGGAAAGTCTCATTAAATACGTGCAGAAAACTATTTGAGAATGTATTAAAGTTTTCATTTATTTAATCGCCATCCCCGAGAGAGCACTTTACTCAGTTTCTCATAGAATATTTCAGTATTCCATTGAAATAAGTTTTTCTTGCATTATGTTTATCAGTTTTTGGCAGTGAGACAAACGAGGGTGAGTGACTAGAAAGTTCTAAGTCTAGACAGAATTTATGTATATTATTAAAGTAGTAATTTGTTATAATGTTATCAGTGCATGTTGCTGAGTGAATATTTTCCTTGGTAAATTCTGAAAAATTCAATTTAAAACCAGACTTTTTCAGAAAGTCACTCAATGTTATTGATTCTTTTTGTCATTTGCAGTGTTTATATTAAAGTCAGCTGCTATTACAATGTTTTCTTCTTTTCTTTCTTTAGTTTATCTAGCAAACACTGGAATTTAGTGAGAAATTGTGTGGCGTATGCCCTTTCTGGAATTCTGTAAATTGAAATGATTAAAATGTTAAGGTCTTTAAGCTCTACACAACAGCTTTTGAATGTACAGTCTTCATTTAAACAATTAAAATCTGTTTTCACTTCATTGCTTACAGAAGATTCCAGGAGTATGCAGCAACCTCTGTGAGATTTTTTTCTCCCTGCAGTAGCTACTTGCAACATTGAAATTTTCAGTTTTATTTAAAATATTTAATGTATTAGAGGTAGGCCAATTTTCATTTAAACAAGTAATTTTTCTGTTTATACATTCTGAGAGAAGAATTTGTAAGTCATTGAGTGAGGTGGCACAATGTTTAGCACACTGGACTTGCATTCGGGAGGATGACTGTTCAATACCACGCCCGACTATCCTGATTTAGGTTTTCCGTGATTTCCCTATATTGCTTCAGACAAATGCTGGGATGGTTCCTTTGACAGGGCACCGCTGACTTCCTTCCCTAATCTGATGAGGCGCAAGACCTTGCTGTTTGGTCTCCCCCCTCCCCAATTTGTTAGTCATCAAGTTTGTAGCTTAGATTGGTCGAAGATTTGGAATTTAAGCCATTTATAGTCAAGTACATCAAATCAGAATTTTTGCTAGTTTTAATGGTATTAAGCACACATTAATACCCAAGATTATTACTAATAACTGTGGTTCCCTACATACAGGTTTGTCTGCATTTTGACATCTGTTGTGTGCTGTCTTCATTGTGCAGCTTAGGCCAGCAATGTGGAAAATGTATTTTCACTGTTACAGGTTCACTGGTTGTGTGTGTCAAGTGAGGTGTATATTGAGTGACCCATGGCTTTTCATTCCAGGATATTTCAGATTTGTTTGGAGCAGATTTGCCAGTAGATGGTGGAGGTGAAGGACAGTTTGCATGGCGTGATGGTCCCTTGCTTAGAGCTTTAAAGGATGGGGACTGGATACTCCTAGATGAGGTATGTCAGTTGTTCATTTTTCTTAAAATTTTGTGGAATTGAGTGTGTGTGTGTGTGTGTGTGTGTGTGTGTGTGTGTGTGTGTGTGTGTGTGTGTGTGTGTTTGTCAAAACATTGAACTGACAGTTGGTGGTGTTTCTGAATGTCCCAGTAACATTTTGACATGTAACTCATATTTCCTTTCAGTTGAATCTAGCATCTCAGTCTGTATTAGAAGGCCTCAATGCTGTATTTGATCATCGTGGAGAAGCATATATTCCAGAACTGGGATGTTCGTTCAAGTTACGGCATCAAACACGATTATTTGCCACACAGAACCCACAGCGCCAAGGTGGAGCTCGTAAAGGTTTACCACGATCTTTCCTTAATAGATTCACACAGGTGAGCGGCAGAGCTTACTCGTGCCTTTTCCTTCTATTCGTGTTTCTAAGACAATGTTTGTCTATTAGTTGTTCCATAGACCATACCCATATACACGAGGGCCATCCAGAAAGTACATTATATTTTCGCTTGCAGTAGTTGTGAACAGACTAGTGCAGCCATATTGTTGTATGAGCGTTTGTCTGCTCAGTTGGCATCTAGCCATACCAGCATGAGGTTTGTATTATTTCCTATTATTCCACAATGAAAGTTTTAAATTTGTGCTGCAATTGAAAATCCCGGGAGTTGTGAAATGTGGTCAGTAATAAGGTTTTTGTTGGCAAAAAACCATAAACTTACTGAAATTTATCGGCATGTGTGTGAAGTGCATGAAAACAAAGTAATCACAGAAGCTGAAGTGCGCCAATGGTGGATTACATTTAAAAGTGGATGAACTAATGTTCACAGTGAAGTCCAAGGTGGACGACCAAATATTGTAACTGATCAATTAGCTGCGAAAGTCAATGGGAAGGTTCCAGAAAACTCCTGATTCACAATGTAGGAGCTCTCGATCAGTTTTCCAATAATTTCACAAAGTTTGTTGCATCATATTGTTGCACAGAAGGTAGGTTATCAAAAATTGTACAAGAAGGATACCGAAAATCTTGACAGAAAACTACAAGAAACAGTGTATGATTGTATCATTAATATTTCCGGATTTGTACAGAACAGATGGTGCCTCATTTGTTGATTGAATCATAACTGGAGATGAGACTTCGGTCAAACGTGTGAACTGCAAGACCAAATTGCAGTCTGTGGAGTGGGGCACCCAAATTCCCCAAAAATCCAACAAAATACTGAAAAGTGTTATCTGCAAGAAAAATTATAGCTTCTGTTTTTCGGGACAGGAAAGGACATGCTTTTGCTGGACTTGCTTGCACATGGCACAACAATACGCTCTGTGAGTTATTGTCAACTTTGGAACACTTGAGCTTGAGCTCAAAACTTTTGTTCTTGCACACCAACAGTTGACCACATGTGGCAAACTGCACTCGAAAAGTATTTGGTGCTTTCAAGTGGGAGATGGCACCTAGTGACTACTGTCTTTTTCCAATGGTGAAGACTTGGCTTGCAATGCAGCACTTCCAAAACGATGCCGGACTGCGGGAGGGTGTGACTAACTGGTTGAAGTCTCAGACAGCAGAATTTTATGAAAATTAAGTTTCAGAGTTTGTTCACTGCTATGGTAAGTGCCTAAATTTGTGTGGAGACTGACTGTTTTGGAAAGTAATATTTAAGTGCCACTTTCAAACGAATAAAACATCAGTTATTACCTATACTTTTAAAAAAATTCCAAAATGTAATCTTCTTTCTGAGTAGCCCTCGTGTATCCAAAATAATGAAAAAAGTAATTGTATGCAATTTAAAAATTTTTCTGTAAAAATAACTAATGATTTCTATCCAAGAATTCCTCTATGGTATAAGAGTTGTTGTTAAGGACCAACATCTTTAATATAAGTTTGAAAACACTTCTGCTATCTATCACACAATTTTATTTCTGCGGGTAGGTTGTCAAAGAGTTGTACAGCTGCATATCTGAGTGTAACTATATTTAATTTCAAATATAGTCTTACTTTTAGTGGTTTAATTTGTCGTTAATTAACAGAATGGTTTGTGGAGTTCTGAGTAGTAAGGATGCAAGTTGTGTTTTATTGTTTTAAACAGTTTATTCAAGTGTTTTCTCAGCATAATTTATACTTTCCTCATAAGTTATGCTTTTTGAAAACAAAGATAGAATCTTCTCTTATGAATTGCCATTGCTGAACTGTGCTAGAATCAAGCTTGATTACCCTGTTGCTGAACGTGACAACACCATCAGTGAGCTGTGCCGTTGGGATTCCCTCTCCTCTCCACCTGCACATCTGATCAGCATAGCTGGAAACTGTCCCTCCAGAATATTCTGTGTTTATACATTCCCCTTGATCTGAAGCTCCACTTTTTTCATTCCCTTGCCCTTACTCTTTCCCTAAGGCTGGTCAACACACTACTGTTTGCACACATAATATTTCTGTAGACAAATCATAGTGTGTGGGCTGAAATTCTTTCCATTTGAGATCTTCCAAAAGTCAGACCATGCAGTTATAAGTTTGTGCAACCCCCCCCCCCCCCCCCAATATTGCATCCCACCCTTCCCCCCTGGTCTCTCTGTCTGTCTGTCTGTCTGTCTCTCTCTCTCTCTCTCTCTCTCTCTCTCTCTCTCTCTCTCTCTCTCTCTCTAAACTGAAATCAGGGCTGAGTGATGTAAGAGGAAGAACTACTACTTTTATGAAGTATAGGTTATTTACCAGTAATTCACTTAAATGCTTTACTGCTAGTCATAACCAGTTGTTAGTAACTTTACATGGCTGCTTCTGCCTCTTTACGTACAACATGGGTTATTCCACATCCTTGAAGGTTCTCAGTCTTCATAGGATTTACAGAATACTACCGAATGAAGAAGAAGAAGAAGAAGAAGAAGAAGAAGAAGAAACAAATCGGAATTTTGAAAGTAATCCATCTTGTGGCAATCAGGAGGGATAGTGAAGAAGAAAATAAATTACTTGAGGGCAATATATTAATAAGAGTTGCCAAAATAAATCAGTCACTTTGAAGAAAAGCAGCTTTTGTGAAAGAATAGTGTAGTAATCATTGTCCTAACATTTTATAACATGCATTGCATCTAAGACAACTTTTTTCACAGAACAAATGTAAAATATTGACTAAGCTCTATCCCTGTTATGAAACAATGGATGTGAATGGATACACCAGTGCAGTAATTATTGAATTTTCTCATTTGAGAGAGCTGAAGGGTGATCAGTGTTAATTGTTAAAAACCATTCAACAGCTAAGAAAGCATAAAATATTTTTTTGATTTAAGACAATCTGTTTCAGCAGACTATACTGTCATCTTCAGGTCTTAAAATATTTTTGTTTAAGACATGTTCATTTTATGCTAACATTGCAGACAATATTTCAAGTGGATAAAAATAGCACATTATAAAAGGTTTATCATCACTAAAAAAAAAAATAAAATAAAATAAAATAAAATAAAATAAAGCACCTTGTGCTACAGGCTATGTCCATATACAATTTGTTCAGCAATGTTGTTCTGTTGTTGATGATAAATTTTGTTTTTATCCACTTGACATCTTGTGTGTGATATCAGTGTAAAATGAACATATTTTACAACAAAAAGATTTTAGGGCCTCAAGATAACAGCATAGTTGAAACTTGTTGTCTTAAATAAAAAAATAAAAAATACACTCCTGGAAATTGAAATAAGAACACCGTGAATTCATTGTCCCAGGAAGGGGAAACTTTATTGACACATTCCTGGGGTCAGATACATCACATGATCACACTGACAGAACCACAGGCCCATAGACACAGGCAACAGAGCATGCACAATGTCGGCACTAGCACAGTGTATATCCACCTTTCGCAGCAATGCAGGCTGCTATTCTCCCATGGAGACGATCGTAGAGATGCTGGATGTAGTCCTGTGGAACGGCTTGCCATGCCATTTCCACCTGGCGCCTCAGTTGGACCAGCGTTCGTGCTGGACGTGCAGACCGCGTGAGACGACGCTTCATCCAGTCCCAAACATGCTCAATGGGGGACAGATCCGGAGATCTTGCTGGCCAGGGTAGTTGACTTACACCTTCTAGAGCACATTGGGTGGCACGGAATACATGCGGACGTGCATTGTCCTGTTGGAACAGCAAGTTCCCTTGCCGGTCTAGGAATGGTAGAACGATGGGTTCGATGACGGTTTGGATGTACCGTGCACTATTCAGTGTCCCCTCGACGATCACCAGTGGTGTACGCCCAGTGTAGGAGATCGCTCCCCACACCATGATGCCGGGTGTTGGCCCTGTGTGCCTGGGTCGTATGCAGTCCTGATTGTGGCGCTCACCTGCACGGCGCCAAACACGCATACGACCATCATTGGCACCAAGGCAGAAGCGTCTCTCATCGCTGAAGACGACACGTCTCCATTCGTCCCTCCATTCACGCCTGTCGCGACACCACTGGAGGCGGGCTGCACGATGTTGGGGCGTGAGCGGAAGACGGCCTAACGGTGTGCGGGACCGCAGCCCAGCTTCATGGAGACGGTTGCGAATGGTCCTCGCCGATATCCCAGGAGCAACAGTGTCCCTAATTTGCTGGGAAGTGGCGGTGCGGTCCCCTACGGCACTGCGTAGGATCCTACGGTCTTGGCGTGCATCCGTGCGTCGCTGCGGTCCGGTCCCAGGTCGACGGGCACGTGCACCTTCCGCCGACCACTGGCGACAACATCGATGTACTGTGGAGACCTCACGCCCCACGTGTTGAGCAATTCGGCGGTACATCCACCCGGCCTCCCGCATGCCCACTATACGCCCTCGCTCAAAGTCCGTCAACTGCACATACGGTTCACGTCCACGCTGTCGCGGCATGCTACCAGTGTTAAAGACTGCGATGGAGCTCCGTATGCCACGGCAAACTGGCTGACACTGACGGCGGCGGTGCACAAATGCTGCGCAGCTAGCGCCATTCGACGGCCAACGACGCGGTTCCTGGTGTGTCCGCTGTGCCGTGCGTGTGATCATTGCTTGTACAGCCCTCTCGCAGTGTCCCGAGCAAGTATGGTGGGTCTGACACACTGGTATCAATGTGTTCTTTTTTCCATTTCCAGGAGTGTATTTTGTGCTATCTTAGCTGTTGAATGGTTTGTAGTAATCATACAAGGTGAGCACAAAGTCTTGCCTGATTATAAAAATTTGACAGTATAACCATTTGACATAAAAAGTTACATTTGATGCAGTTACACAGGTTAGTGTTACTAGTTGTTGTGGCCAATAGATGGCACTAGTGCTCCACAACACCGACACGGTCTGTTAGTCACAGTAGTTGCTGGCGAAATGACGTCAAAGCAGAAGAAAGCACATTGTGTGCTTTGGTTTCACGAAATGAAATTGCCCGTCAAAGTTCAGCGTAAATTTCAGGCTTCTTATGGTCGCAGCCCTCCTGACGTTAAATCAGTAAAGCGATGGTATGCAATGTTTAATGAAACAGGCATCATTTAAGATCGTCCTCGAAGTGGCAGGCCTCGTGTGAGTGATGCAACTGTTGATCGTGTTCGGCAATCGTTTCAACGGAGTGCGTCTAAATCAACTCGTCAAGCATCACGTGAACTTCAGATACCGCAAGCAAGTGTGGTGAAGATTCTTCATGAAAGGCTTAGGTTGCATGCTTACAAAGTGCAAATCGTGCAGGCCTTGCAACCGAATGATTTGCTGATACTTGCTGAATTTGCAACTGAGATTCTCAACACGATTGATGGCGCTAACGATTACTTAAATCGCATATGTTTTATCGATGAATCCACCTTTCGTGTCAGTGGAATGGTAAATAGGCAAACTGTCCGTATATGGGGTTCGGAGCCTCCACATGCTACTGTGCAGTTACAGCGAGAAAGTGAATGTTTGGTGTGGCCTTATGCATAACAAGGTTTTTGGACCATTTTTCTTTGTGGAAAAATCCACTACTGCTATCATTAACGTAGACGTTTTGCAACAGTTCATTTCACCACAGTTAGAAGAATATCAACCATGGATAACTTTACAGTAAGGTGGAGCACACCCCCACTGGATTGATGTATTAGATCATATAGCAGCCCTTCAACCATTAATAGTAAATTTAATGAGTTTTTATTTTTCAGGTCTACATCTCAGCTTTGACAACGGATGATCTTGAAGCTGTGTTGAGTGCAAAATACCCCAAGTTAGAGCAGAACCTTATCCGTCAGATGGTACAGTTCAATGAGAAAATTCGCTATGAGACCACAGTATTAGGTCTGTGGGGTCAGCGAGGTGGTCCTTGGGAGCTGAACTTGAGAGATCTTTCACGATGGGCTAATGCTATAGTTGCTGGTGAAGCATTTGACAATCCAGGGCTGTATCTACCACTCATTTATGCATCTAGAATGCGCACACAGCATGACAGAAAACAGGTAACAATAAAACTTCTGATGGAATTGAATGTATCTAATGCTTGTATTGCAGTTTAATTTGTAGAGATGTCTTTGGAAGTAGAACAAAGAAATTTATAAAGCCTTGGTATTCTAGTTAATCCAAACAAAAACGGCAAACAATACAGATAGCCTATGTTAAAAAATGTATGAATGAAACTATTTCACTGATAAAGTTGATAAATGACTGGCATTATTCTGTTATGTGTACAGACATAAAAATATGAATATTACGTTGACGCCATCCATTACACTAAACTGAGAAGTTTTCACTCTTCCCTTGTATCACTACTAAATCTTTATATACTAACACCTACACTTCCTAAACAATTCCATTTTCAGTCTTTACTTAATTGTGAATACAGTATCACTCATTGCACTAATCAATTGCATTTATTTAACTTTGCTGCTCTTTTTGATTGGTAAGTTTACAGTAAAAGAGGAATAGAGTGGTGCTAATTGAGATGGGGCTCTTATTTTACAAAATTTGAACTATGAAAAATTGAAGATATTAAGCCAGGCTGGTATTTAAACCTGGCATCCCTGTTTATTGCAGGCAGTTACTATAGCTATTTAGACCATCTCAGCATGCCTTCAGAAATGACAGAAACCTTCATAGTTCCTATTATTTCCAGACTCTAAAATCTGAGATTGTCCTTCAGGGTATGTGAGAAATGCACAGCTAAGAGAAGGAGTTTTCTAGAGGCATCGAATTTGCCTCAGGCCCAGGGATGTTTTTATATGTGGAACCACTGTAAGCAAAGACATAAATTAAATCAGTCTACTTATGTTGTTTCTGTGATGTCATTCATCTGTTGTGATATTTGTAAGATAAGGATTTGTACCTGATTTTCCTGCTCACTACAAGTAGCCTCCTACATCAATTAGGCTACCTGAGCATGGATGCAGGAGTGTCTGAGATTTTCAGTGTCACTGCTGGTGGGTTTCACCCAAGTACATACAAATGATATTGATCTCTACACTTCCATAGGAAAGGCATCAGATTTGGAGAACAGATTTATGGAAAAATGGCAGAGGTAGTGTTGATGAAAGTGTTAATGACAAGTGGATAAAAATGAGGGAAGGACTCATGGACTCTGCCAAAGAAGTACTAGGAATTAGAGTATCCCAAAGCACCAGGAAAGAATGGATAACAGAAAACATGTTGAAAAAGATGGAAGAGCGCAGAAAGTGGAAAATGGTAGAAACTTAGAAACTGAAGAAGGCAAAAAGAGGTACAGGAAACTGAATAATGAATTAAGAAGAGAAACTGAAGAAGCAAGAGAAAAATGGATGAAACAGAAATGCGACGAAATAGAGAAAATGGGGAGAGAGGGAAAGTATGAAATGATGTATAGACTGGCTAGTGAGATAGTTTTTGAATGTAAAAGAAAGAGGAATAACATGGGAATAGAAAGAGCGGATGGTACTCTAGCAGAAGAACCACAGGAGGTTTTGAACAGATGGCAAGAATATATTGAATGCCTGCATAAGGGGGATGAAATGCAAAGCGAAATTAAGGTTGAAGAGGAGCAATATGTGCCGGAAGATGGAAAGGGATTTACCATCTTGGAAGCAGAAGTAGAAAAGGCGCTGAAGGAGATGAAGAATAGAAAGGCATGTGGAATAGATGATTTGCCAGCAGAACTGTTGAAGAGTTTGGGAAACAAGGCAAGAAAAGAAATAGTCTACCTCTGTAATGAGATATATGACAAAGGGGAATGGCCTGAGGACTTCGCTGCAACAGTTATGATACCAATAGAGAAAAAGAGAAATACTAAAAAATGTGAAGAGCACCGGACCATCAGTCTAATTTCTCATGCAGCTAAAGTCTTGCTGAGAGTGCTGAATAGAAGGTTATATGGCAAGCTGGATAGAGGGATTGCAGAGAAGCAGTTCGGATTTAGAAGAGGAAAAGGAACAAGAGATGCTATTGGCCTGCTAAGAACTGTAGGGGAAAGATATATGGAAAAGGGTAGAGAAATCTTTCCTGTTTATATAGGTTTAGAAAAGGCTTTTGACAGAGTTCAGTGGAACAAGCTGATGGATATCTTGAAGAGGAAAGGAGTAGATTGGAAAGAGAGACGACTGATACAGAATCTATATTTACACCAGAAAGTAAGGATGAGGATTGGAAATGAAATGTCAGAAGGAAGTAGCATTGGACGAGGTGTTAGACAAGGTTGTTGCCTTTCCCCACTGTTGTTTAACGTATACCTTGAAGAGATTATTGTGAAAAATTTAGATGGGAAAAGAGGAATATGTATTGGTGGAAAGAGAATAGAATGTATAAGATTTGCTGATGACCTGGTATTAGTGGCAGAAAGTGAGGGGACAGTGAATAACATGCTCAAAGTTCTGAATGAAGCTTGTGTGGAATATGGGATGCAAATAAACAGAACAAAAACAAAGAGTATGGTCATCAGTACAAGACGCAGACTATCCAATATTAAAATAGGACAATCTACCATTAGCCTAGTAAGTGCATTTAAATATCTGGGAAGCACAATAACTGAAGACTTAAGATGTCACCAGGAGGTGAAAATTCGAATTGCCATAGTGAAGGAGGCATTCAACAGAAAGAGGAGACTCTTATGTGGCAAATTAGATAAAGGACTAAGGAAAAGGCTTTACAAATGTTTTGTTTATATTGTGGCACTATATGGGGCAGAAACATGGACGCTGAGACGAGAGGATGAAAAAATGTTAGAAGCATTTGAGGTGTGGATGTGGAGGAGAATGGAAAGAGTGAGTAATGAAAGAGTATTGGAAAGGGTTGGTGAGAGAAGATGTCTGCTGAAGGTTGTAAGAGAAAGGAAAAAGAACTGGTTGCGACATTCATTGAGAAGGGAGTGCTTGCTAGTAGTTGCTTTGGAAGGATTGGTTTGTGGGAGAAGACTGAGAGGAAGAAGGAGATACAAGGTGATAGACGACATAAAGGGAAGAGGAAATTATGCAGACCTGAAGAGGGTGGCAGAAGATCGGATAGCCTGGAGAACTACCATGTGAAAACCTGCCTTTAGGCAGAACACTGATGATGATGACTTCCATTGGTATTAGCATCTCTATATCATCTTTTAATTAATTCTGAGAAGGGTGAATGCCACACTGTGACCAGACAAAAGCTTAACAATCCAGTTGTTGAACATGTCCTCAGCCTTGTGGGTCAATCCATACCAAGTGGTCCAAGAAAACAATAATTGTTTGCTTGACCATCTCAGAAAAATTATATATTTTATGGGCAAATTCCCCAATGTTTAGTAGTCACAAAATATATACTTTAAAAAAAATTATTGTTTATTATTTTGAAATGGCAGCCATTTTTGTTCCAGGCCACATTTGTTCCAGGCCACGTGTTTTTCGTACTTGCAAGCATCTACATTTTTTTACAGTTATTCAGTAGTGGATTATCCTAAGCCTTTGAGATAAAATGCATTCAATTCAACACTCTGGGCCACAAATTAACATCATTATCACTTATCTGAATGTATTCTTTAATATATTTTAATAGTTTAAAGTTATCAGCCACAAATTAAAAAAAAAATCAATTTTTGGACACTAGTTTTCCAAAGGAAGATTAATTTCTCAGTTTTAAATTACACTTTAAAAAATACACTATTTTAAAAAATGGGTTTTTTAAAATTTTTCCATTTTGTGTCCTGCAATATCTTTGTTGGGGGACCAGATAAAAATTTGAAAATTTCACAGATAATAGACCTTTATAACATCAAACTTCAGTATAAGTTTCAACTCTGAGATTGAATTGAAAGTTATGGAGAAAAATTACAAATGAGTCAAAAATACATTTTTTAACATCTGTGATATCTAGGCTTATGGAATAAAATATATCAGTTACAGTATATAATTTAATCATATCTATGATTACTTACTTTTTTATTGAAAATAATCTACTCTTATTACATTATATTGTTCTCTTGTTATTTGTTTTTAGTACATCGCTCATAGACCATTTGAGAAATTTGTTCACTCAGTTTGGGTATTAGATTATAAGTTTGCCCAGACACAGTTGTAAATTCCATGGGAGACAACTTCCTTAGTACATTTTTAAGTGGCATCCAAACCTGATCCTCCTCAATTTTTTTAAAAGATGTAGGGTGATAAAATACAACATGTACATCTTGGTTTTGACAGTCAATATTATCAACTTTGCCAACCCACCACTGTTCATTGTAAACAAAAGCCACTATGTCTTCATTTTGAAGAACCAGTTGTACAAGTTTTCCACACTGATGAAGTTCACTATCAGGCCAAGTTGGTGTGATCTTACACTTCAGTAAGTTGTGTGAATGGGGTACAAAACAATGTAAAGATTGAGTACCTTTAATCTTCTGACAGGTGTTGTACCTTTCCTTCAAGACACTGTCACAGACTTCTTGTATTTCCTCACATTGTACAAAACATAGGTAATTCCTTTGATATGTTTTTTGCAGAATTCAAACATTTCTTGGGGTGATATGATATGATTGTCATCGGTCCACTGCAGACTTGCTTTTGTGACGGCTCACTTTGGTGTACTTCTGACACCATGACAAGCTTTCTTCCCATGGCATGAAGTGACAAAGTGCCATTCTACATCAAACCCAAAATCTTTTTTATGGAAGGAGATGTTAATAAATTTTTTTTTGTTTTTATATTGACTTGCTGCCCCATTTGAAAAGTAAATCAGTTTTTTATGGAAGGGTGGTGCTGTTCAATGAAGTTTATTAATTTTAGTTGAAAAATGTGTACTGCTGTAGTGTTGTGTTCAAGGTAGTCACTTACGGCACAAATGCTGTACTCATTAGTTTATCTTTAAATAGAATACAAATGGATGAACTGTGGCCTGTTTGTTTACCCAGAGGTACCTTTGTGCCTCATCTTGAACAACAAAGAAATAATTTTCTGAAAAGTCAGCAAGAACCAAGCATTCATCAGCTGCCAAGGTTTGCTTTTTGTCTTTCAAAAATTTACTTTGAGCTTTTGCAATAAAATGATGCATTTTCAGATTTTCAAGGTTAGCCACCAACACTTCAAAGAACTCTTATGACTGTGACCATTTCAGTTCTGTCATGTGTCACCCACTGTTTGTACGAGGGCCGTTCAGAAAGTAACCTCTGGTTGATTTAAAAAAAATACACCAAGTTAAATAAAAATATTTTAATATATACATCTTACAACTACATCTTTGCACTATTTTTCTACATAGTCTCCATAGCGATTGAGGCACTTATCATATCTCTTCACAAGCTTTGAAATTCCTTCTGCATAAAAATCACCCGCTTGTGCCTGGAGCCAGCCTGTGACCGCATCTTTGAGCTCTTCGTCATCATCAAACCGCTGTGACTTGAGCCATTTCTTCAAATGCATGAAGAGGTGATAATCACTTGGTGCCAGGTCTGGGCTGTAAGGTGGATGGTTGATAACGTCCCACTTGAAGGACTCAAGAAGGGCCGTTGTTCCGCGAGCAGAGTGAGGACGGGCGTTATCGTGCAAAAAAACGATACCGGAAGTCAGCATACCACGGCGTTTGTTCTGTATAGCCCGTCGTAACTTTTTTATTGTTTCACAGTACACGTCTTGATTAATGGTCGTACCACGTTCCATAAATTCAACCAACAACACCCATTTGGCATCCCAAAACACCGTTGCCATCAGTTTTCTGGCAGAAAAATCTTGCGAGGCTTTTCTTGGTTTGGTAGGCGAATTTGAATGTGCCCACATCTTTGATTGTTCTTTTGTCTCAGGGTTCACGTACTTAATCCAGGTTTCATCACCGGTCACGATTCTGTTTAACAATGGTTCTCCTTCGTCCTCATAACGTGACAGAAAGTCTAATGCAGAGGCCATTCTTTGAGTTTTGTGGTGGTCGGTAAGAATTTTGGGCACCCATCGTGCACAGAACTTACGGTAACCCAATCTTGCTGTCACTATCTCGTACAAGAGAGTCTTAGAAATCTGTGGAAAACCAGTAGACAACTCCGACATTGAGAAACGTCGATTTTCACGAACTTTTGCATCAACTGTCTGAACGAGTTCGTCAGTCACCAATGATGGTCTACCACTCCTCTCTTCATCATGAACGTTTTCTCGTCCACTTTTAAATAAACGTACCCATTCACGGACAACTCACGATGAATAGCTGCTGCAGAATATCCTTTGGCTGTAAAAAACCTTATGACAGCACGCACTTCACATTTGGCGGGGTTTTCTATTGCAGCACACATTTCAAACTGCCACAAAAACTAAACTAGCACAGGTACGACGTTCACTCGACCACGGCTTGATGCCGACTGACCTGTTGAGTGCGTGAACGCACAGATGGCGTCGCTACTCCCCCCACAACCCGCACTGTGACCAATCGGAGGTTACTTTCTGAACCGCCCTCGTATTTTATATTGTCAGGCATCAAATCGTCTTCTTCAGATTCTTCAAACATGTCAAGTAAGGCTTGTTTGCCTGGACAATCTTCGTATAATCCTTTGATCATACAATTGTAACTGTCAATATTGCATACCATAACTTCCAACAGGTCTTTATAGTCAACTCTAAGATTGGCCCCATCTATCATCAACTTTACGTTCTGATGATCAAACAAACGCAAACATTATGGGTGCCAGATGCCCCTGCAACAATGCACCATCTTGGTCTCAACTCTCAAAACTTTTATCTTCTAATTTTGATGTCAGGATTTTCTTTTTTAAATTCAGTGAATAGTTCAAGTTACACAATATTAACCTTTTTTATCTTTGAATTTTAGAACCATTTTCTTTCACAGAAACACAGTCTTTTTTGCCAGACATCAGATGGCTGTTATTGTCATCATCATAATACTTAATAACTTTATTGATTGTGTTTTCATCTACCAAATTAGATGCACTTTTCTTTTGTAATGCTGGTAAAATTCCCTGTTCTTTTACTAATTGCCTTGTTAACTTAACAAGATGTTCTGACACATTAAATTCATCACTAACTTTTGCTGGACTCCATTCGACAGTAAACTGATAATCTTAATTTTATGCTCTTTGTTTGAAGTGCTACAGTTAGTTTTTAGTTTTTCTATTAAATCATCATATCCAGTTGGTGAAGTTTTAGAACTTCCATCTGTTTTAGTACACATTGTATTTTGAAATGAAACTTCCAATTTCTTTTTGACTGTAGTTGCCACTTCTCAGTTTTTGTATTCAAGGCACTTGGTCTTTTTGCTTGACTTAGTTTTCTAATTACTAGCAGGCAATATACCCAGGATTCCACAAGCTGTATCTACTTTTTTAATGGTTGCTGATAAGTCACAAAATTCTGTATCTGAGGTTTCACTATCCTTTCTCTTGTTAATTACAAATATCTTAGAACAACATATTGGACACAATGATTTTCCTGGTATGAGATTGACAAAAGAGCTTTTATTTTTAGAATAATGATCAAATGTTATTTCTCGCAGACCTTTTGTTATAGGTTTCTTATGTTTCTCAAAAGAGTTCATGCAAAACTGACCAAAAAGGTGATAAAAATTTCTTAAGTATTTCATTTCATGGTACTTGCATGTTGATTTGACCTCTGGATCGACTTGTAAGTAAAAAAACAGTTTTTCTTCTTTACTGTAATCTTCGATTAAAGTAATGTCTTTAGGATACACTACATACACACTTTTATGACATGCTGCATTAATAATAACACCAACAGAACACTGACACTCCATTTTTCAACTGCACACTTCAAGAACTTCTAGCTAAATAAGTGTGAGAAGACAATTGTTGGTGTAAGGGGGAAGACAACAATCCGACTTGTATAGGCTTGGAGATGCAATTGTTAGCCTGCTGAAACAATTACCATGGCATTATTTCGACAAATAATTATTAGCTAGTGTAATGTGGTGTGTTACATTATGCAATTGGTGTACTTTATTTGATTAGCCTACCAGATATTGCAGATATTAAAAAACGTATTTTTGACTCGTGTTTGTAATCTTTTTTCCATAACTTCCAATTAGTCTCAAAGTTGAAATTTGTACTGAAGTTTGATGTCATAAAGGTCTTTTAACTGTGAAATTTTCAGATCTTTATCTGGTCCCCCATCAAAGATACTGCAGGTCACAAAATGGAAAAATTAAAAGAAATCCATTTTTTAAAATAGTGTATTTTTAAGTGTAAGCTGCTCACCATTGATACTCCATAAGAAGTAACTATATTATACAGTGTGATAGCAGAAAAAATAGTGGAAAACTACTGTTCAAAAATTGAGTTTTTTTTATTTTGTGGCCGATAACTTTGAACTATTAAAATATGTTAAAGAATACATTCAGCTAAGTGATAATGATGTTAATTTGTAGCCCAGTGTGTGTTGAACTAAATGCATTTTATCTGAAACGCTTAGGACATTCCACTACTGAATAATTGTAAAAAATGTAGATGCTTGCAAATACGAAAAAACTCATGTGGCTAGAAACAAATATGGCCACCATTTCAAAATAACAAACAATAATTTTTTAAAAAATATTTTTGTGACTACTAAACATTTGGGAATTCACCCTGCAAATATAAAATTTTTCTGAGTTGGTCAAGCAACCAGTGCTGGACCTCTTGATATGGATTGACCCTTGTGTGGTCAGCTTGAGTGTTTTGCAATTCAGACTATTTGAAAACCACAATACTGTAAATTATGTTCACTTCTTATGTCTCATATTCATGTGTCTTGCATGAACTGTGTAGCGTCCTGATTATACTTGATTCCTTTCGACTTTCAGTGAGGAATATCCTCCTCTATTAACATTGTGCTGTATATATCTGTGTAAAATTGATGCTTTTTAAAATCAATGAGTATTAAAAAGGAAACTGGAGCAAGTTGTTTTCATTAGTTATAATTGGTTGTACATGAATTATAGAAGATCCTTGTCTGTTAAATTAAACTTTTTTGGGAGGATAATATTTCAGATGTGTAAGTGTGTGATTACAGACAAATTTAGTTTGGGAAATGCAAATCTGGGAACAGAATCTTTTTGTCAGGGCTATATTTGAGTTCAATTCATTAGACTAAACTTTTTATAAATGAGTCAAAAGGGAATGTTAAGTGTTTTTTGCTTCATTTCCCAAATAAAATGTTATCCCTCTCAGTTCTTTACATCAGTTTGATTGCAGAGAGTTATGAGATATTATAGAGTATGCAAAAATCAGTGCAAGATGTAGAAAAGAAATTGAAAATACTTGCAAATTCATAGTAATTGTAGTATTATTGGGAATGTAATAAGGCTGTCCAAAGTGTGCACATTTTCAGTGTGTGTAATAGCTAATGCGCTCAAATGAGGTAATTGGAGATGGAGAGTGGATGAAAAAAATGCTGTGTGTGTGTGTGTGTTTGTGTGTGTGTGTGTGTGTGTGTGTGTGTTTGTGTGTGTGTTCGTTCGCTCATGAAAATACATTACTTCCAGTGGTTCACATGAAAACGTAGCCAAATCAAACAAATTGATAAGTTCATGAATCCAACTACCAGAAAATACTTCTACTATAGAAAGTGAGTATGAAGGGAAGTGGATATCTTGTATGTTGACAGAAAATTGTTGTAGTGATTCAGGAGGAAGACTTTTAGTCCAAGAGGTGATGTTAACAGTTTACTTGGAAGTGACTCATTTTTGTTGAATATTTTTCATAAATATTTGTGTAGAATAAGTGCTACAAACCAAATACTATAGGAACTCAGAGTCATATCTTAGTTTCTTTGATTACTTGTAATTTCTTTGATTACTTGTAAACCATCCCTGATTTGGTGGGGGAGGGCTACATGTTTGAATTCAGTGCTGAAAGTTCAACCAGGATCACAAAGTATTTCTCCAGAAAAAAGGGATTTTATTTTAGATCAGTGTTACTGATGATTAGGTTCTTCACTTGGTACTCATCTTTGGTATTGTTATCTTGTCATTGAAAGTTGTAAAATATCTTGATTCAACATCAAGCAGAGGATACACAGAAGTGCCCACATTTCAGTAAAATTCTGTAATTACCACATTGTGAGTCTTAAATCCCATTGAATATTCTGTATGGCATCTTAATATTCTTGTTTGTCTGTTGAGTCAGGTCTTTAGGGTGGCTGCAGAGGAAGGTTTCATAGTGCCAACATGCGAGTCTTCAGTGACAATCACGACAGACATGCTTCATGTCGGTGAAACGACAACAGAAAGGCTGGGGCGACAGATGAAGTTGGGGAGAATGCGTGGTTCGCTTGAACCACATCCCAAACGCCGCATGCATTTACAACTGGCGGCATCGACGTCTGGTCCTTTCTCGAGGGATCCAGTGGTTCTGAGGAGCTTGCAGCCAGCTCTGCATTCACTTCTCCGGTGCCTTAGTCTGAAATGGATGCCTATATTAGTAAGTTGATGAGAAACTTTGAACTGGTTTGGTAAGAATTTCATGTATTGTACTCCAAAATTGCTAACTTCTTATGTAATCTGTATGGAGATCAAAACTGAAGAATGACAATATGAATAATGTAAGAAGCAAAGATAACAATTCGCCTAATGGTTGAGTGCCGAGTTGTCAATAGGCATGTAAACTAGAAAGAGAACATTGGTAGCTCTCGGATGGAACCTTCGTCAGAGCTATTGAGCACATATCGTACACAGAGTACAGCTGTATTGCTCCATTGTCTCAGCTGACTGCAATGTGCCACAGCTCCATTGGGGTGTGAGGGTTTGTGTCAGGTGGAATGTGCAAGAGGAGAAAGGAGGAGGAGAGATGGATGGGAAAGGGTGGCTGACGTTCTGGGAAGGACAGGCAGGCAGAGCCGGTGCACAGGACAGGAACTCGGAGCGGCACTGGCGAAGTTGTTCTGACCACAGGCTGTGCACGGTACACAGTAGCAGTAAGAAGAATAGGGAGGGAGGTCAGGATCACAGGTCAGGGGTAGAGGTGGGGGAAGAGATTGCTTGGATTAAGCCTGGGAGGGTATGTTTCAGGGATAACACACATCTAAATAATTCAGAGAATCTATTGTCAGGGGTAGGATTCAGAGGGCACAAGCTGTGAAGCAGCCATTAAAACTGAGCATTTTGCACTCGGCAGCATGTTCTATCAGTGGGTGGTCAACTCTGTCGTCGGTCACAGTTTGGCTCTGGCCATTCATTCCAGTGGGCGGTTCGTTGGTGGGAATGCCAACATAAAATGCTGTGTAGAAATCACAGCAGGGCTGGTGTATGACATGATGTCTTTCACAGGTGAGCTTGTCTCCGACGTAAGCCTCTGGCAAAATGCTTCCAATCTGATAGCAGGCACATCATGACTACTTAAAAAAAACAGGTGGATTAATAGAATTCTCATTGTTACAGTTATTAGTTTTACAGTTATGGGTGGGGATGGGGGGTTGGGGGTGGGGGGGGCGCGGCGGGGGGGGGGGGGGGGTAGAATAGCCAAAAATTTATTGACGACCAGTATCATATGTCAAAGCTTAAATTTTCTTGTATCTATACTGTATGTATATTAATTTAAACCATAACGTTTTCTTATTTGTGTGCTCACACTGCTTAACAATGATGTTATTGGCTGACTATACATCATATGTAATATGCTCTGAATATCTGCTGTCATTGGCTGGCGAGATCACATTATGTGAGCAATGAGTGGATGACAAAAGCGTGTCACAGTCTCGAGTTGAGTGTTTCAGAAGATACCATACTGTATGTGGTAGAATTTGTGTTTATACTTTCATAATATGTAAATTCTTGTTGTAGTCTTCAGTTCGAAGACTGGTTTGATGCAGCTGTCCATGCTACTCTATCCTGTGCAAGACTCTTTATCTCCAAATAACTGTTCCAACCTACATCCTTCAGAATCTGCTTATTGTATTCCTCTCTTGGTCTCCCTCTACGACCCCCCCCTCCCTCCCTCTCCCCTCCCCTCCCTCCCTCCCTCCCTCCCTCCCTCTCCCCTCCCCTCCCTCCCTCCTCCCTCCCTCTCCCCTCCCCTCCCTCCCTCCTCCCCTTCCCCCCCCCCCTCTCTCTCTCTCTCACACACACACACACACACACACACACACACACACACACACACACACACACACACGCACGCATTCATATTTCCTTCTAATACTGAATTGGTGATCCTGTGATGTCTCAGAATGTGTCTATTTATTTATTTCGTATTGCAGTGATCCATGTTGTGACAATATCACAAGTTATGAAATGTGTCAGAGATCTTTGATAGCACATAAAAACAAAAGAAAATGATTTCATTTTACAGTAAACAGTTACTTAGGTTCTACAACAGAAAATCAGTTTACAAAATAATAAGTGTTACATAAAATAAATATTTCAAAATCTGTGTTTACAATAAAGAATAGTCAGGATTACAAATGTAGATTTAGGCATATGTTTGCATTTAACAATACAAGAAATGCTAAATACTGTAGTTCAGGAACTCTTCTATGGTATAAAATGATCCTTGTAATAGGAACTGCCTTAAACTTGTTTAAAACAAGACCTCGTCTTCTAACAAACACTGAATTCTTAAAGGGAGGGCATTAAAAATCTTATAGCCAGTGAAATGGACACCTTTCTGTACCATTCTTAGATTTGCCTGTTCATAGTGGATATCGTGTTTTCTTCTTGTCTCATGACTATGATACTCACTATCCAGCTTAAAACTGGATTTTTCTTTCCTTATGAAGCACATCAAAGAGTATATATATTGCACAGTGGATGTAAGGATTCAAAGTTTCTTAAAAAGATTTCTGCATGTGGCTCTAGGGTGGACTCCACACATGATCCTTATGGCTCTTTTTTGTGCACACAGTACTTTTTTAGCCAGTGACTGATTTCCCCAAAGTAATTCCGTATGCCATAATGGCATGAAAATAACCATAATAGGCTGACTTCATGGTTTCCATACTTCTATAAGAAGAAACAATATGTAATGTGTAAGTTGCTGAACTCAATCTTCTTCATAGATCCAGGATGTGGTTTGGCCAGATCAGTTTGCTGTCGATATGCAAGCCTAGGTATTTTGAGGTATCCACCACAGTTATCACCTGCTCACCTATTTTTACTACTATTTCTCCATCTTTTAATGTTGTGTGGAACTGAACAAAGTTTGTTTCAGTGTAATTTAAAGAAAGGTCATTAATGTTCAATGAGTTCACTGTTTCACTTAAAACCTTATTTGCTGTTTCCTCAAGTTTATCTACTGAATTATCAACAAGTAATGCAGTGTCGTCAGTAAAAATGGTGAATCTAGAATATTCCGCACAGAGAGGCAGATCATTTATAAAGATAATAAAAAGTAGGGGGCCCAGAACTGAGCCTTGGGTCACTCCACATGTGATTGTACTCCATTCTGAAAATAATGGGACTCGATTTTGTCTATCCACTACAGTTTTCTGTTTCGTGTTTGACAGGTAGGAGTCAAACAATTTCCCTGATGAACCACTTATACCGAGATGTGCAGCTTTTTGTAAAAGAATCTGGTGACACACAGTCAAACGCTTTTGTTAGGTCACAAAAAATCCCAACCACCTTCAGTTTTTTCTTTATAGATTCCAAGACTTCGCCAGCAAATGCAAATATTGCATCTTCTGTTGACTAACCTTTCTGAAACCCCAACTGACTTTGTCTGAGGATATTTTGATCCCCGAGATGCTTAACTATCCTGGCAAGCATTAGTTTCTCTAAAACCTTTGAAAACTTGTCAGCAGTGATATTGGCCGATAGTTAGCAGCATCCGTCTTATCTCCCTTCTTGTACAGTATTTTTACAACTGCATACTTAAGCCTCTCAGGAACTATTCCTTGCTTAAGTGATGCATGAAAAAGTGGCAAAAGTCTTTACTTACATGGCTGCAGCAGTATTTTATTAATTTGTTAGAAATATTGTCAATCCCAATAGAGTTTCTACTTTTCAGACATTTAATAACTCTTTCAATTTCTTGAATAGTGACTGTTGTTACCTTCATGTGTTGTACTGAGCTAGGTACTATTGCTTTCAAAGGATTGATGGTTTGGTTTATGGAGGTTTGTAAAACTATTTTTTCTGTTACTGTTAAAAAGTGTTTGTTTAATGTGTCTGCTACTAGTTTTGGATTGCCAACAAGATGACTCTCACTTTTTATATGGATGTTTTCACTACCAACTGTATTTTTTCATGTTTCCTTCTTTATAAAATTCTAAATAGTTTTTACTTTATTTCTTAAGTAATCGGTTTCTGCCTTCAAGCACATGTTCTTTGCTGCTTGTATGGTCTTATTCAGAACTTTATTGTAGAGTTTATAGTGCATACTCCTACTGGGATCATTTGATCTCTTGGCTGCTGCATATAGTTCTCTCTTTGTTTTATAAGAAATTTTGTTGTCTTTAGTAATCCAAGGCTTGTTTCCGGATTTTAACATGTTTTCACCACTGACTCTTTTGGAAAGGTTTCTTCAAAAAGACTTCTAACTCCATTGATAAATATATTAAATTTTCAATTAACATCAATTGCAGCATACACAGGAGACCAGTCCACTAGTAGTCCAGTGAAACTGCCAGAAAAAAAACCTGTACCTTGCAAAAGGTGGGGTAGAAGATTTTATTTTTTTTAACTCGTTCATATTGTTGGAAAGGTTAGAAAACCAAGTTTTGCCAACAAAATTTCTCTTGGGAAAACTTTCTGCTGTCAAAAAACTTCGAAAATTTTGGACTTTTTTCAGTTTTTTCAAAATATCTCAGTTTCATTTGCTCCTATCGCTTTGACGTCTATTTTCTTTTTTAAAGAGCACAAAATTCTCTACAAATTTGATTTGTACCATTTTTTTCTACTCTCAATATCTAAGGCACTACAGTGCGTCAAAAAATACCAATTTTTCAAATTTCGAGCAAAGTGGCAAATTACCTAATTTTTGAACACTGTTATTTCAGTTTCTATTTGTGTGGTATAAACATATTACTCATCATGTTATTCATTGGAATTTACCATCTCACTCTGCTGCAGGGCCAGGACAAACAGCATCATATTCAGTAACTACGAACACATTCACGTCAGATTGTGTGAAGTTTATTTGTGTTACAATATGTAATACGATTGCATGCAGGTGCTGTACATTTTCTACAGTTGATTGACGTTAATGACCAGTTATAAGAAAAAGTATGTAGGAATTGTTCTTTAGCGGACAAAAGTGTATTTATTCTTTGGGGGTCGGAAGGCAATTATCTCTAGTGATTGTTCACAGCGTGCTGACAGCTATTAGCACACAACAATAAGGGTCCTACAGTTTGGAGTCGCTTCCATTCAGTACATGTTGTGGTGCTGAAAATGAGTATGTCTGACATGAATTTGTGTTTCATTTGCGAAAAAACTGTGGTGAGTGGTGGATGCAATGTGAAAAAGAAAGGACTGAGCACACTTATCGATTATAGTGCTCAACGCAGGGAGTCTGCTCACACCTGTTTTTTGAAAATGCTCAGTGAAGTGATGGTGCATGAAGTATGCTACAAGAAGTACATTAATGAGAGAATGATAGCAGCTAGCCTTCAACATCCTCAGGAACCAACAGGCGTGCTACGTCGGTCGCAGGAAAAAGGTCAGTTCAAGTTCAAAGAGAAATGCTTCTTATGTGCAAAAGAGAATTCTGATGACTTTCTAACCAAGCAGTTAAGACTGCCATATGCCAAATGAAATTTTGATGGAGGGTACCTTATCCACAAAGTGACTTGTACTCGAAATGTTTGCTTCAAGTCAATAGCTCAAAGCTAGGTTTCTTAACTGCAACGTCAATTTGGATCTCAATTTGCTATTGTATTTGATGGGTATCCATGTGAGGGAGACAAATGTGGCACAAAGAGTGCTGAGAGGATTCGTAGATCCAAAAAACATTCTTCGGTTGACGTTGTGGTTGAATCAGAGATGGTGAACCAAGTCCGTCAGGACAAGTTCTTGTACAACGAACAAAACAAGATGCGTTTGATCTTACTTCTTAAAAAGGAATTTCTGGAGTGTAGCGTTGAAGTGCACCAGCCACAAGAAGATGCTGACGTTATGATTGTAACATCTGTCATTTCAAGAACCAAAGATTTTGGAAGTGTTGTCATTGTAGGAGATGATGTGGACCTGCTTGTGCTCATGATCGGTTTGGGTCAAGGCATTGAAAACTTATTTTTCTTAAAGCCAGGAAGAGGAAATGCAGAGGACAAGTGGTTTTCCACTGCATCTTACAAGTTTGACAGTGAATATATTCTGTTCACTAACGCCTTTAGCAGATGTGGTGCAACATCCACTCTTTTTGGTCAAGGAAAAATTAAGTGCTGCAATATTGTTGTGAAAAATGAACACCTAACCTCAGCGCTTTGCACATTCAATGAACCACATGCTACCCGTGAAGAAATAATAACAGCAACAAAACAGGTTACTATCGCATTGTATAGTGGAGGTGTCAGCAGTTCCCACACGCTGGACCATTTGCGGTACCAGCTATTCGCCAAGTCTGCCACAAAAAGCAAACTGAATCTTGCACAGTTGCCACCTACACTAGATGCTGCACATCATTCGTTGCGGACTTACCAACAAGTCCAAAGTTGGATGGGAAACTGGAAACCTCCTGAGAAATGGGGCTGGAATCACAGTGACCACGGTCCAATACCCCTTATAATGAGCCAAGATCCAGCACCTGAAGCACTTCTTCACATTGTTTGATGCTCATGCAAGCTGAACTGTGGCGGAGCGTGCTCCTGCAGAAAAGCGGGTTTGAAATGTTCTTCAATTTGCAAGAAATGTATTGGGGTCAACTGTGAAAATGTGCAAAAATTTTTATATGAAGACAGTGAAGAAGATGTTATGGAGGATGTTGAGGAAACCGCTGACGAAATCAACGAACTTGCTGAGGCTGACTCGCTGTTTAAAGAAGAGGTCAATCTGGGATCAACTCTAGGTACAGACCCTGAATCCGTAACTCAAGGTATTTCTGGTGACACTGAGGAACCTGGCCCATCAAAACGTTGGAAGTGATGCTCATATCTGTCTCAAGTGCGCTAATGTGCGATATTACAAGTATTACACACCCAGAACTGCCAACATTTTTTAGTAACTGACAATGCATTTTAATTGTAATAAAGCTACTTATCTTTAATGTCAACTGTGTGGCTTTTATACACAAGAATAATTACCTTCCTAATTAGGTTGCCTATTGCAGCTAATAATAGTTCAGTTTCCTGAGACAATTTATTTTGTGTGTGTGTGTGTGTGTGTGTGTGTGTGTGTGTGTGTGTGTGTGTCTGTCTGTCTGTCTGTCTGTTAATAATGTGTTTTTATATTTATAGTTTTACAAATACCAGGGCTGAGGTGGCCCATAGTGAACTTCAGGTAGTGATGTAAGAATCACAATAGTTGGGTGCCCAGCAATCCTCATGTTGCATACAGAGAAATTGAATACTTGAAAGTGATGTCGTAAATTCCAACATATAACATGATGTATAATGTATTTATACTACACTAACAGAAACTGAAAAAATAGTGTTCAAAAATAAGGTATCTTGCCGCTATGCTCAAAATTTGAAAAATTGGTATTTTTTGAGGTGCTGTAGCCTCTTAGATATTTGGAGTAGAAAAAAATGGCAAGAATCAAATTTGTAGAGAATTTTGTGCTCTTTAAAAAAGAAAATAGACGTTAAAGCGATAGGAGCAAATGAAACTGAGATATTTTGAAAAAACTGAAAAAGGCCGAAATTTTCCAAGTTTTTTGACTGCAGAAAGTTTTCCCAAGCGAAATTTTGTTGGCAAAACTTGGTTTTCTAATATTTCCAACAATATGAACGAGTTGAAAAAATAAACTCTTCTACCCCACCTTTTGCAAGGTATTTCTGCAATTTGACTGGACTATAGCTGTAATTGCTGATTAAAGTTTTCAGTGGTGTGTTCATTTATAATACTAAATTTTTTCCAGATGAAATTTTCTTTCCTTTGTACATTTATTTGGTTTAGAGTGAGGAATTGCCCTTCATGAGCAGAGAGGCCATTTATAATACTTTTCACAGTTAAATTATTGTAAATATCCTTATCTGCATATACATTATCTATTAAAGTGCTAGAACTGGCTATCACTCTAGTTGGAGTGTCTATCACTGGTACTAAGTTGTAACTGTACATCAAGTGTTCAAAATCAGTTTTGTTTCTATTTTCTGTTAAAAACTCCACATTGAAGTCACCCATAACAGTGGTTGATTTAGTTTTCCAATATAGGTGGGACAGAAGTGATTCTGTTTGTCTCAGAAATACATTCAGATTTCCAGCAGGTGCCCTGTAAACATCCAGTACAGTAAATGTTGCACTGTCTGCTGTTAACTCGATGCCACACACCTCAAAATGCTGTTCATCACAGTATTTGCTTAAATCTAGAGATTAATACACTAGATTGTCTTTTACAAATATTGCAACTCCACCTTTTCTCATAATAGATATACAGTAATGTGCAGCTGAACTAAAGTTCTCAATTTGTAGTATGTGGATATCACTCATAACATGATGTTCTGAGAAACACAGTTTACCGGGCTCGCTTTCACACTTGTCATTTTAATGTATTTGCAACTGGTCTATTTCGTTCTTGAGATTACATATATTTTGGTGGAATAAAGACAGAGTTTAGATTTTTGCTCACCCCTGCATTTGCATGATGTTTGCTAGGAGTGGTTTTTTCCAGTACAGTAATGGTAGTATTGCTTGAGATGTGGAAGACTCATATTGAACACACGAGAGAGATGTTTCGTGCAGCTTGGAACCCTTTTTTCTCATGTTACTCACCATAAAAAACACTGGGTTTGCTTTCTGTTGCATGTAGGACAGGCAACAGTTTCTGCTGCATGTGTTGATGTTTCAGCTGTTGGTGCTGACACTGATGATTCTGCTCCTTTTTCATGATGCTGCTGAGACTGGTCCCACACTGGTACACAGAACTTTGCTGTTCGCTCTCTCTCTGTTCGCAATGATTTCATTTATTGTTTTACACACAAAGTTTTTTCCTTCGTAATTTAGTTGCATTCCGTGTTTGGTATGCTAGCATCTGTCCAATTTCCCTATATTGAGGGTGTTACATCTTCCAAACAAAGAACACATTTGTTTTATTTTAATATTAGTTTTTCAAATTTCTTTGTTGAGACACGAGTGATACATTAGATCATATCTGTGTGGTAAAGTTGCAACTACTGTATTTCGCTGTTTATTGCATTCCAGGAACTTTGGTAGTTCCATTAGGCAGTAATTTGCTTCATTTTTTGCGATATCATTTACACCCGCTGTACACACCACAGTCATTTTTCCTCGACTTTTTATTGTGTAAGTCGACACCAATAATGTTTTTTGTTGTTGCTCCTGGCTTTACAATACCTGTTGCATCATATTTTTTGTTTTCTTTGAAAAGTCTCGTCATATTTTTGCCGTGACTGTCCGTCAAAAATAATACACTACTGTCATCTTTGCGCTGTTGTATGTTTTTGTTGTTTTTGTCTTCCTCATTCGTCCCATTACTACGTGCAAAAGATGGCATGCTAAAGTTCGTGTTCCCATACCGATATTAGGCGTAAATCCACCTCTTCACTCACGGAAAGAACATGAAATTTGTTTTTAACCACCAACTGTTTGGTGTTTTCACTCCCTGGTGATGTTTTCGTATTTACATCTCTATTTTTGTATGGTATTTTCGTCCACTCATTGGGGTCTTTTTGCGGAAGAGAAATGGACTTTTGTTTGACTAATGATCCATTCTTTTGGCCAAGTTGTGCATGCCACAGATTTCTCTTCTCTCCAATGCTATTCAGTACCTTCTCATTAGTTACGTGATCTACCCGTCAGATCTTCAGCATTCTGCTGTAGCACCACATTTCAAAAGCATCTATTCTCTTATTGTCAAAACTATTTTTTGTCCATGTTTCACTTCCATACATGGCTACACTCCATGCAAATACTTTCAGAAAGGAGTTCCTCACACTTAAATATATACCTGATGTTAACAGATTTCTCTTCTTCAGAAACACTTTCCTTGCCTTCGCCACTCTACATTTTATATCCTCTCTGTTTCAACCATTATCAGTTACTTTGCTACCCAAATAGCAAAACTCACCTACTACTATAAGTGTTTCATTTCCTAATCTAATTCCAACTGCTTCACTTGATTTAATCTGACTACATTCCATTATCCTCGTTTTACTTTTGTTGATGTTCATCTAATATCTTCCTTTCAAGACACTGTCCATTCCGTTCAACTGCTCTTCCAAGTCTTTTGCTGTCTCTGACAGAATTACAATGTCATCAGCAAACCTCAAGGTTTCTATTTCTTCTTCCTGGATTTTAATTCCTACTCTATTTTTTCTTTTGTTTCCTTTACTGCTTGTTCAATGTACAGACTGAATAACATGATGGATAGGCTACATCCCTGTACCACTTACTTGTCAAACACTGCTTCCCTTTCATATCTTTCAACTCTTATAATTTCCCTTTGGTTCCTATACAAGTTGTAAATAGCCTTTTGCTCCCTATATTTTACCCATGTCACCTTCAGGATTTTGAAAAGAGTATTCCAGTCAGCATTGTCAAAAGCTTTGTTTAAGTCTATAAATCTATAAATGTAGGTTTACCTTTCCATAACATATTTTCTAAGATAAGTCGTAGGATCAGTATTGCCTCGCGTGTTCCTGCATTTCTCTGGAGTCCAACTGATCTTCCCAGAGGTTTGCTTCTACCAGTTTTTCCATTCGTCTGTAAAGAATTTGTGTTAGTATTTTGCAACCATGACTGATTAAACTGGTAGTTTAGTAATTTTCATACCTGTCAGCAACTGCTTTCTTTGGAATTGGAATGACCACATTCTTCTTGAAGCCTGAGGGTATTTCACACATCTCATACACCTTGCACACCGGATGGAAGAGTTTTGTCGTTGGTGGCTCTACTGAAGCTATCAATAGTTCTGACAGAATGTTGTTTACTCCCGGGGATTTGTTTCGCCATGTTTCAGAGCATTGTCAAATTCTTCTCGCAGTATTACATGTCCCATCTTCATCTGCACCCACTTCCCTTCCTATATTATTGTTTTCAAGTTCATCTCCCTTGCATAGATGCTCCATATACCCCTTCTACTTTTCAGCTTTACCTTCTTTGCTTAGGATTGGTTTACCATCTGAGCTCGTGATATTCATACAGCTGCTTCTCTTTCCCCCAAAGGCCTTTTAAATTTTCCTGTAGGCAGTATCTATATTTCCCCTAGTGAAATATCCACCTAAATACTTACATTTGTCATCTAGCTATTCCTGCTTAGCCATTTTGCACTTGTTGTCAATCTAGTTTTTTAGATGTTTGTATTCCCTATCCCTTGCTTCATTTGCTGCATTTTTAAATTTTCTACTTTCATCAGTTAAATTCAATGTCTCTTGTGTTATCTAAGGATTCCTCCTATGCCTAGTCTTTTTGCCTCCTTGATCTTCTGGCTTTACTATTTCATCTTTCAAAGCTACCCATTCTTCTTCTGCTGTTGTATTCCTTGCTCCTGATCTTGTCAGTCGTTCCCTAATGCTCCCCCTGAATCTACAACCTCTAGTTCTTTCAGTCTTTCCAGGTCCCATCTCCTTAAATTCCTACCTTTTCACAGTTTCTTCAGTTTCAATCTACAGTTCATAATCAGTAAATTGTAGTCAGATTCCACATCTGCCCCTGGAAATGTCTTATAATGTAAAATCTGGTTCCTACGTCTCTGTCTAACCATTATACAATCAATTTGAAACCTTCTTGTGTGTCCAGGTCTATTCCACATATACAGCCTTCTTTTATGATTCTTAAATTCTCTTCTCTTTCCTACTATTTAATTCCAGTTCCCCATCACAATATGGAAATACACAGTGTAAATGTTGCCATACATAAAGATCTTTCCTAAACACATTTTTTTTTTTGGTTGAGTTTCATTTCATAAAATTCCAGTGAATAAAACCTTCACCATTCAAATGAGTGATAAGTTGTGCAACTCCAAGGGAAAGTATATTGCCACTTAATGTGGAAAAATGTACTTTCACTTGGGAAATGATGTATTTTCACCAGGGAAAAAGCGTATTTTCATCTGAGAAAAATTGTACTTTTATCTGGGAAATCTAGGAAAAACCCGTGTGGGTTTTTTATTTTTATTTTTTTTATTTATTTATTTTTTTACTTGTTTGCGTTTACACCCTGCATTTCTTCCATACTCACAAATTTATTATGGATGCAACTATTTTTATGAATTAGGTCACATATGCACATTAACAAAAATACAGTTTTCAAATACTGCACAGCTCTATCGGAAAATAATCGTTATTATAGTTCATCCCAGTACTACTCAGTAATGCCACCCCTTTCTATCATACTGAGACATGTGACCTCACAACCTCCCATAGACAACAACACTGCACTGAGTCAGTCACTCCATTATATGTTTAAAAGAATTAAGACATATTTGCCCCCACAGGGCGTCCACAACTCTGTTGTGGATACGTGCGTGGCAAGCACGGGACCCTGAGCTGGTGTGGCTCTCTTTCCTTTCCGGGCTGCACACCTTCCCTTTCCACATTCCTCCCTGTCCCCAATCTCTCC
Source organism: Schistocerca piceifrons (assembly GCF_021461385.2). Classification (NCBI taxonomy): domain Eukaryota; kingdom Metazoa; phylum Arthropoda; class Insecta; order Orthoptera; family Acrididae; genus Schistocerca; species Schistocerca piceifrons. Next base: position 20,117,866 of record NC_060145.1, read on the forward strand.
CCCTGCCCCTTCCCTTCCCCTCCCCTCCCCCTCACCCTCTCTTTGGGAGTATGTTTTGTGCCTACATCCGGAAACAGGTGCTTGTGACTGTAAGGCATGGTTTCTCTTCTTTTTTCTCTATACTGGAAAGTCTTGTGTCCTCACTTTGTCCTCTTTTTTTTCCTTGAGTCTTCTCTTTACCTTCTTCTTTGCTGCGGCATTTGAGACCACTTCTCTTCTTTCCTTTTCTTTGTTCCTCCCTTTCTCTTTCTTTCCTCCCTGTGCATGCCTGAAGGCCGACCCACACATTCCCAGGTGTAGCTGGTGATGGGGTAATGCATAATTCCCCACCCCGGCTAGACAAGTAGGACACATATGTACCTCCTGGTAAAGGCCAGGCCCAGGGATGGGTGATTACCCGAGCTGGTACCTTCCAAATGTGCCGACTGGTCGCTCCATCTCTTTCTCGGGAGGTGTGGACAATCACCTAAGGCAGGAGTGCCCTCAGAGAGGGGCTCCTCACTAGGAAAGAGCGCGCCATCAGAGAAGTCAGTAATCATGGGGGATACTTTCACAATGGTTTCCTTTACTTCTACAAATTCTGCCCACAAGAGAAAGCTAGGTGAGTCTCAGCCACAGAACATTCTTCCATCAGTGGCAAAGCTCCTAGTTGTTTTTCGATCTGATGAAGGTCAAGACTTCTCCACAGTCAACCCTTTCATTATACAGAAAGGTGTCAATGCAGTTGCAGGTCATGTAAAGTCTTGTTCCTGGTTACGAAATGGCACCTTGTTGGTAGAAACAGACGGTGCCCTCCAGGCACATAAATAGCTTCGAACTTTACTGCTACACACACTCCCTGTCCAGGTGGAAGCACACCGTACTTTAAATTCATTGCTCGAGATGGTTTATACAAGATCACGCAATATATTATCCAATGAGGGCATTCAAAATTGCCTATCTGACCAGGGCAAAATGGCCATACATCGAGTCATGAAAAGGGTTGCTACCGACCTGCACACTCTTCTTGACATTTGACAGGGTTCATTTTCTGTCGAACATTGAAGCGCGATATGAGATCATTTCAGTTTTCCCTTACATCCCCAACCCTATGGTTGGCTATTGGTGTCAGCGGTTTAATCCTACCAGCCAGTCATGTTCCAAGTTTTCCCAAGCTGATTGGACTCTTTTCTCCTCTCTAGCAACATTTGATGACCAATAATTTCCTAGCATCGGTGATCAGGTCACTCATGTTATGGAAGTTATTCTTACAGCCAGGGATTGTTCCATACCTCTTACCTCCCCTTTGCCCCGACACCCCCTAGTTCCGTGATGGAAAGAGGTGTGCCGTAATGCAATACGCAAGTGGAGATGTGCTCTTCGTGTTTTCCACCACCATCCTACGTTGGCCAACTGTGTCCACTATAAGCAGTTATTTGCATGATGCCGTCGCATCATCTGCGATAGTAGGAAGGCAAACTGGTACTTCTTTACCAGCTCCTTTAACATATTCAATTCCTCATCTGTAGTTTGGAGTTGAATTCGACAGTTATCTGGCACATCTAATTTCTCCCTGATCTCTGGGCTAATTGTCGTGCAGGATACCTTAGTGGACCCAGTTGCAATTTCTAACTCATTGGGTCAACACTTGGCTGGGATTTCGAGCTCTTTAAATTAGCCACCAGCCTTTCTTCTGAAGAAACAAGCAGCGGAAGTGCGACCTCTTGCTTTCTCCTCTGAAAATTGTGAAAGCTATAATACCATTTTTGCTATGTGGTAACTCCAACACACACACCCTTCCTCTTGCTCTTCCACCACAGGACTGGTTGGCATCCACATCCAGATGTTTCTGCATTTATCATACTGTAGTCTGCATTACCCCCTTTGCCTGTATAATCGAATTTCGACCGACAGTACCTTACCCAGAAGATGGCGGGAAGCTACCGTCATTCCTGTTCTGAAACCTGGAAAGGACAAACATCTCCCATCCAGCTACTGCCTCATATCTCTCACGAGTAGTGCACGTAAGGTTTTGGAGTGTATGGTAAATTGACATTTAGGCTGGTGGCAGGAGTCCCGAAACCCCCCAGTGTGGTTTCCAAAAGCATCGTTCCGCAGTTGACCATCTTGTTGCTCTCGCCACTTATATCATGAATTATTTTCTCTGGGAACGCCAAACGGTAGCTATATTTCTTGAACTGGAGAGGGCATATGATACCTGTTGGAGGACAGGCATCCTCCGCACACTGTTGTATTGGGGCTTTCTAGGTCGGCTACCATTTTTCATTTGCGAATTTATGACAGAGCGCACATTTAAGGTGCGGGTGAACACTACTCTCACTCCCGTATGTTCTCCCAAGAAAACGGGGTGCCCCAGAGCTCCCGATGTCTCGGCTCCCTCTTTGTTGACGATTTTACAATCTACTACACCTCTCAGTGGACCAGCCTTCTTGAATGACGACTTAAAGGATGTATCGATCACCTCCACTCATGGAGCATCAAAACCAGCTTCTGGTTTTCTCCCAGTAAGACTACCTGTGTAAATTTTTGGCGTCATGCAGAGTTTTATCCGCCTTCCCTACTTCTAGGCCCTGTCGATCTTCCGCTCACGGACGTTGCCAAATTCTTGGCACGCATGTTTGACAGTAAACTGTGCTGGTCTTCCCATGTTTCACATCTTTTGGCTGGCTGTCTGTGATTCCTCAACACCCTCCGTGTTCTCAGTGGTACTTCATGGGAAGCGGACCAAGTGGTCCCCCTCCACCTATATTGTGCCTTAGTGTGCTCGAAATTGGACTATGGAAGCATAGTTTACTCATCTGCATGGCCGTCTTCTTCGGCGTCTCAACTCTGTCCACCGCCATGGATTGTGTTTAGCATCTGGAGCTTTTTACACCAGCCCCGTGGAGAGCCTTTACGCTGAGGCTGCTGAACCTCCGCTGTCCAATCCGTGATCTGTCCTTCTCAATCGTTAAACTCGTCATCTGTCTTCCAAGCTTGCTCATCCGATTGATGCCCTTTCTTTCAACGTCTCCTTGGATTTAGGGTATGCAGGCCGCCCATCCTCTCTACTACCACTGGGAGTCTACTTCCATCAACTGCTACATTTCCTTTCCTTCCAATTTCCTAAAACTTTCTTGACAAATGGCATTACGGCGCCACCTTGGCTTCGCCCTCAGACCTGCCTTCTCCATGACCTTTGCTAGCTTCCCAAGGATAGTGCCCCACCTATAGTTTATTGTCAGGCAATTGCTGCTCTGTGCGTACAAATGGAGGATGCCCCATTTATTTACACTGAGGACTCAAAGACCACATTTGGTGTTGGGAGTGGCTATATTGTTGGTGACACCCTATTAGATTTTGGCTTCTCGACCATTGTTCGGTTTTGACTGCGGAGCTTTACGCTGTTCTCCAGGCTGCCAAATACATCTGTCACCGTAAGTGGATACAGTATATTATATGCTCTCGCTCAGCTCTCTTCTGAACCTCCAAGCTCTTTATCCCGTGCAACTTCTGGTCCACTGGATTCAAGACTGCCTCCACATGCTCCACTGGATCGCAGGGCATGTTGGTATCCGTAGAAATGAGGCAGCTGATATAACGACAAAGGCTGCTGTCTCTCTTCCTTGGCCGGCATTCACACGGTTCCCTTTGCCGATCTACAGTGTTTTATGTCATGGTGTTGGTCTTTTATGCCACACACATTGGTCTGCACTTCCCGATAATAAATTATGGAACGTGAAACCTCCTCCCTGTGCTTGGGCATCTTCCTCCCAGTCTTCTCGTCGGGAGGAGATAATTTTAACTAGACTCCTGACAGGGCACTGTCTTTTTAGACATCGATATCTTTTAAGTGGCGATCCTCCCCCTCTTTGTCCCCACTGCTCTCAACAGTGTACGGTGCCCCTGTTTTAATCCGCTACTTGCCCGTTTACAGCTGTCGCCTGATATATCTTCCATTTTAGCAGATGACACGGGCTCAGCCGATCGCGTCCTTGAGTTTATCAGTATCAGTGAGAAAACATCGGTCATCTGAAGCTCCCTTCAATAGCAGTTTTCTAAGATTTCCTTGCGTTTTTGGTTTCCGTCCTCCTTGAGTTTCACTCCCATTGCTGCTGCTGCTGCTGCTGCTGCTGTACAATTTGGTTTTTTATCCTTCACTAAGCCACAGAATGGGCGCTTATGACCGTAGCAGTTTTGTGTCCTAAAATCATATTTAAAAAAAAAAAAATTGCATATTTGACAGCTCCTGTAGAATAATCCTTTCACTATTTTCTATTTGCTGCCTGAGTTCTTCAGCAAAGTGAGAGATGACATATTACTCCAAATGGTGTCAGCTACGCTGTTATTGCATATCCAGTCTTCAGGCTGGCATGGAGCCTTTGCTATTATTAAGATCTTCTGCTCTTCCTCAATTGTTTCAGGTTGGACCTTCCGGCTCTGGGAAGACTATGCTTGTCAAACTAGCAGCACAACTGGCAGGACGTGAGCTGCGCGTACTTTCATTCAATTCTGCTATGGACACAATGGAAATTTTGGGAGGATTCGAGCAGGTAAGATGGATATTCACTAAAAGTTCACTCGTAGTCCAAAAGTACAACAGTTTGTCATTAGATTGGAAAAAGTATATCGTTGTTATATTCTTGTAACAGATTTGCTGTCTATCATGTAGTGCAACAATATAATTTAGCATTCTGGTGAGTGCATCATCTATGAAAAAATAGACACACACAGGTCATCCCCGTTTCCAAGAAGGGACGTCGAACAGATGTGCAGAACTATAGACCTATATCTCTAACGTCGATCAGTTGTAGAATTTTGGAACACGTATTATGTTTGAATATAATGACTTTTCTGGAGACTAGCAATCTACTCTGTAGGAATCAGCATGGGTTTCGAAAAAGGAGGTCGTGTGAAACCCAGCTCGCACTATTCGTCCACGAGACCCAGAGGGCCATAGACACGGGTTCACAGGTAGATGCCGTGTTTCTTGACTTCCGCAAGGCGTTCGATACAGTTCCCCACAGTCGTTTAATGAACAAAGTAAGAGCATATGGACTATCAGACCAATTGGGTGATTGGATTGAGGAGTTCCTAGATAACAGGACGCAGCATGTCATTCTCAATGGAGAGAAGTCTTCCGAAGTAAGAGTAATTTCAGGTGTGCCACAGGGGAGTGTCGTAGGACCGTTGCTATTCACAATATACATAAAAGACCTTATGGATGACATCGTAAGTTCACTGAGGCTTTTTGCGGATGATGCTGTGGTGTATCGAGAGGTTGTAATAATGTAAAACTGTACTGAAATGCAGGAGGATCTGCAACGAATTGATGCAGGGTGCAGGGAATGGCAATTGAATCTCAATGTAGACAAGTGTAATGTGCTGCGAATACATAGAAAGAAAGATCCTTTATCATTTAGCTACAATATAGCAGGTCAGCAACTGGAAGCAGTTAATTCCATAAAATATCTGGGAGTAGGCATTAGGAGTGATTTAAAATGGAATGATCATATAAAATTGATCATTGGTAAAGCAGACGCCAGACTGAGATTCATTGGAAGAATCCTAGGGAAATGTAATCCGAAAACAAAGGAAGTAGGTTACAGTGCACTTGTTCGCCCACTGCTTGAATGATGCTCACCAGTGTGGGATCCGTACCAGATAGGGTTTGATAGAAGAGATAGAGAAGATCCAGCGGATAGCAGTACGGTTCGTTACAGTATCGTTTAGTAATCGCAAAAGCGTTACTCCAGTGGAAGACTCTGCAGGAGAGACGCTCAGTAGCTCGGTACGGGCTTTTGTTGAAGTTTCGAGAACATCCCTCTAGGAGTCAAGCAGTGTATTGCTCCCTCCTACGTATGTCTCACAAAGAGACCGTGAGGATAAAATCAGAGAGATTGGAGCCCACACAGAGGCATACCGACGATCTCTCTCCACAAACAATACGAGACTGGAATAGAAGGGAGAACCGATAGAGGTACTCAAAGTACCCTCCGCCACACACCGTCAGGTGGTTTGCGGAGTACGGATGTAGGTGTAGATGTAGATGTAGACAAGTGAATTGAATGCCAGTACTGGTAAATGCTGATTCTTCGTAAAGCTATCAGCATTTGTGACAAGTGCTGCATTCTTTTGAGTGTTTTGGGTACCTCTAAAGCACCACAATTTTTTTTATTTTTTTTAATTTTTCATCTGGTAGTTTATGACTGCCATTTGCATGACAACACACCACTAATGTTGTGCGCTGTTTCTGTTGCTAGTAACCACGAGCTTCCTTCTCGTTCTTGGCAGCTAATGTTTTTGAAGGAAGCACCTTGTAAAAGAGTCCTGTTTCAGCAGCGTTATACAAGGCATCAGCAGTTAAATCTTCTTCTTCTATTGTCTTCTGTATCTTGCTTACAAACTCATCAGCATCCTTATCGTTCGCTAAGAGACTTTCCCCGGTGACTGTCAGCTGCCGAATGCCGTGTCGTTTTTTCCAGTTTGATATCCAACCTTTGCTCGCTGCAAACAAGTTACTACCGCCAAGTTGTTTGTTAAATGCAGCTGCTTTTTCCTTTATAATCGGGCCACTGATTGGAATTCCTTCAGTGCATTGTTGTATGAACCATCTATAAACAGCTACCTCAAGTTCTTCATTCTTACTCTTTCGCGTAAGCTTCCTTTTTCCCAACTCACTATCCATTTGTGTTGAGTACTGTCGAATAACATCATCTTTCTTTTTAATGTCATAAATAGTTGCTCGTCAAACTTGAACTCAGCAGCAAAGGCTTTCTTCAAAGAACTTCAATTTAACTTACCTACAATTTCGAGTTTCTGCTTAAGGTCCAGAGTAAAGTGTTTCCTTTAAGAAGACATTACTCCGAACTGTAAAGAAAGCTACAATTTCAAATACAGTATATAAAGCTTTGTTTAACGAAGCATTGTTGCACATGATAATTCATTGTGCATGTGCTTTTGGATGTGTGCCGGATTACTGAGAGGTCGGGCTACTGAGGGCCGGATTAGCGAGATTCTAGTGTAATAAAGACACATTTGCACCAAAATATTTGAGTAGATGACCATACACCAAAATATTTGAGTAGATGACCATTAGTCACATACTTACAGCATCATATTTATTACATTCTGCCCTACCATGTCTAGAGTGCCATGCAAAATTTTGCTTATTTCACCCGTGCTTACATTTCTCAAAAACAGCACCTATCCTGCTTTTGCTCTTGGAGAATGAATTCATGTAATTAAAAAAAAAATGTTCATCTTTCTTATCTGTCATATATTACCCTTCTCTGTATCCATAGCTTCTCCTTTTGTGCATATAATAGTTATACAGTTATTACGTTATTTACTTACCACAAATTGTTATATCAAGCCTGTGATACTTTTTCTGCTACTGAAGTTACGAAATTTGATGTTAAGAATTATATTCATTTAAATATTTTATATAATGATTTCATGCAACTTTTTTTTCCTCTAAAAATGAGTGCAGGTTGACCACTGGCGAAGACTGTCAGATATTTCAAGAGAAGTTGAGTGGATAGTCTATGCTTTTGTACGTTCATTGCTGCTGCAAAATGAGTGGCATGGATTGTCAATTCTGCAGGAATGGCATGCTTTCTGCCAAAATGCTACTGGTAAGTTGTTTTTGTAAATATGCTTTGTTTTACTGGTATATCTCCAGCACTGCCACTCAACTGTACAATCTGCCTACTCCTTGAAACATATCCTTTTGTATACCACAAATGCCAGAAATTCTTGAATGGTATTATTTCCCCATGATTTAAGGAAACTGTAAAGCTTAAATTAACTTGTCTGTTAATTTTCTTCTTTATTACTAATCACAAAGGACTGGAAAACTTCCCATTTGGCAATAAACGAGAAATTAATGCTGTCTCAAAATGCAAAAACACAAAATTACCTGATAGACTCTATTTTATAGTGAATTGCTTTCATATATACTTTTTTATCCGAGATGGTTTGAAATAGCTTTATTTTCTGTGCATAAATATTGAAAATTCATCTGCTGAAGCCAAATTTGGAAAGATAGCAAGCGTAAGAAAGTGTTTGCAAAATAAAAAGTGCATAAACTCAGTGATGTGTCAGTGCACTTGATGGCCTGGTGCCATAGCAGTTGTGGTCGGTTGAATGGTTTGTTTAAGATACATGACCCGCAATGCGTCGTAGTACTCAACTGTGTGGCTTAGCATTTTATAGCAAAGAAACGGGTATGATTGTCTATTGGATTAAGTTCAAAAGTTGTTATAATGCAGACACTTTAAAGTGGCAAGTTAGGTAGCGGATGTTTCAACCAGTGGTTGTGTCAAGTACAGCTAGAGGTCATGCCCGAACTGTGTCGTTAACAATACTCTGCAAATCTCAACAAGGAGTTGTCCACTAGCTCTTCCCAAATGTTTTGTAGTGTGCATTGCTCATTGTATTCTTTTCTTATTTTGGAATGTGTGATGCGACTAGTCCTGGTCCATCACGTATTTCCAGTAAGACCCGTCCAACGCCACAGAAGATTAGTGATCCCTGCCCTGTGAGAGGGCAGTCAAAATTCTTGTTTGTTTTTGCATTCGTGGTCATCTGCCACTATATGAATATAGTGTCTGCACCTTAGCGACTGGTAAACAAAATCTGCCATGCCGAAATTCCTTCTCTAACCTTAAAATAGAGTTACTTTCAGTTCTATGTCTGTGCTAAGTGCCTTGTCAGTTCTATCTGTGGCATTATCAAGCATGGATCGCACAACTATAAATGCCCACGAAGAGTCGAACTTATCTTTCTGCGGATTTTGTAATCATTGAATTGGGTGGGAAAAGGTAAATAAAGCCCAGAAACACCTTAAATCAGAGATGCAGTCAATTCACTGGTGGAAAAATGTTACTCTTTTCAATAGAAGAGTCATTTGTTGAAAGCTTAAATATGGTCAAACGAAGAAATCAAAAGTCATTTCGGGAGGGGGGGACTGTTGAAGTTCTTGCAAACCCCAAACATTTCAAACAAAATGTTTGTCTTCACTCATGTAGTGTGCGACAGCCTTTTAAATTTGTGCATCTTTCATTGTAAATAAAAACAAGTATATGTGAATGTTGCCGAAAGTAGATGCTATATTTTCCAGTCCCTACTAACCATAAATGAAGATGTGCTTCCTTTTTGGGTGTGGATTAGAGAGAGAGAGAGAGAGAGAGAGAGAGAGAGAGAGAGAGAGAGAGAAGAAAGGGGGGGGGGGGGGGGACAGAGGAGGGTCCCTCCAGAATAAAAAAGTAGCAGTAAAATCCTAAAGCATTTCACATAACTGTACACTAATACGAGGTGTGTTCAAAAAGCAAGGTGACTTTATATTTTTATGTAAATCATCAGTATTCATGTCGTCCCCTTAAAAGCAATCCCCCTCAGGTACAGTACACATGTGCCAACGATTCTTCCAATCCTCGAAGCACTTCTCATAAGCACTTTTTGCTACACCCTTGAGTACTTCCAGTGATGCAGTTTTTATTTCCTCCCTTGATAGGTCTCTTCAGTTTTGGGAACAGGGAAAAGTCGCCAGGGGCCAAATCCGGTGAATACGGTGCCTGAGGCATGATGGTCATGTTGTTTTTGGCCAAAACATCTCTCACAAGCAACGATGATTGAGCAGGTGCATTGTCGTGATGCAAAAGCCATGAATTGTTTTTCCACAATTCCGGACAGTTTTGCATATTGCTTCTCGTAAACAGCGCATAATGTCAAGGTAATACTCCTTATTAACCATACGACCTTGAGGCGAAAATTCATGATGTACTATGCCACGGTAATGAGGGGGGGGAGTGAGCAAAACTTTGACATTTGTTCGAACTTGGCATGCTTTTTTCGGTTTTGGCCCTCTGGGATTCTTCCATTGGGATGACTGGGCTTTGTTTTCTATGTCATAACCATAAACCCGTGTTTTGTCCCCAATTATGACCCTTTTGAACAAATCAGGATCATCAGTGATGTCATTCATGAGCTCCTGATCGATACTCACACCATGGTTCTTCTGATCAAAATTGAGAACTTTTGGAACAAACTTAGCCGACACACGTCTCATGCCCAAAACATCAGAAAAAATTGCACGACATGAACCGGCCAATATGCTGTCATCCTCAGCAACTTTTCATATGGTAATTCGACAATTTTCGAAAACAATTTTCTTCACAGCTTTGACATTTGTAATCTGTTGTTGATCGGCTGGTGCATCCAGAGTGAGGTTCGTCATTGGCATCTTCTTGGTTGTCTTGGGAGAGGTTTTACTACTTGTAGATTTTTTTTTTTTTTTTTTTTTTTTTTTTTTTTTTACTTAGAGCAGACTCACCGCATGCCACTGTCAACATTTCAAGTGTTTTAGAGCATTTGATTCCATTTTTCACACAAAATTTGATGCAAATTCTTTGTTCCATTTTTCATAATGATAGAAAATTGCTGAGCACACTAAAACACATCTAACCTTTCTATCTGTCACAAACAATAGAAGTATGCTGTTCACTTGAAATTGTGAACATATGTTTGGGGCATGTGTACCAACATAACAAAAAAAATTGATAATCGAATGTACGTTGCCTGTGCAATTTGAAAAGTCATGTTACTTTTTGAACAGCCCTCGTACAGTAGTGTACCTCTATATGCACAAAATAATAGCTCTAAACCATATTGAGATAGTATAGTAATGCCTCACTCTCAAAAACTATTCTACTGTACTGACTCCATATTAAATGCTTTTATTTATGTTGTCAGTTTACTGAGAGTCATCAGTGACACAGACAAACTTCAATGATTATTTGCTATGTTTGTCTTCACTTTTGACAATGTTGACTGGAGTACTCTCTTTCAAATGCTGAATATGGCAGGGGTAAAATACAGGGAACGAAAGGCTATTTACAGTTTGAACAGAAACCAGATGTCAGTTGTAAGAGTCAAGGGCACAGAAGGGAAACAGTGGTTGAGAAGGTAGTGAGACAGTGTTGTTGCCTATCCATGATGTTATTCAGTCTGTACATTGAACAAGCAGTAAAGGAAACAAAAGAACAAAAATGGAGTAGGATTTAAAATCCAGGCAGAAGAAATAAAAACCTTGAGGTTTGCTGATGACATTGTAATTCTGTCAGAGACAGCAAAGGACTTGGAAGGGCAGTTGAACGGAATGGACAGTGTCTTGAAAGGAGAATATAAGATGAATATCAACAAAAGCAAAATGAGGCTAATGGAATGTAGTCGAATTAAGGTGGGTGATGGTGAGGGAATTAGATTAGGAAATGAGACACTTAAAGTAGTAGGTGAGTTTTGCTATTTGGGTAGCAAAGTAACTGATAATGGTTGAAATAGAGAGGATATAAAATGTAGAGTGGCGAAGGCAAGGAAAGTGTTTCTGAAGAAGAGAAATCTGTTAACAGTGAGCATATATTTAAGTGTGAGGAAATTTTTTCTGACAGTATTTGCATGGAGGTAGCCATGTATGAAAGTGAAACATGGACAATAAACATTTTGACAGTAAGAGAATGAAGCTTTTGAAATGTGGTGCTACAGAAGAATTCTGAAGATTAGATGGGTAATCATGTACGTAACCAGGAGGTACTGAATAGAATTGGGGAGAAGTGGAATTTGTGGTACAAATTGGCTAGAAGAAGAGGTAGCGGTTGGTAGGATAAGTTCTGAGGCATTAAGGGATCACGAATTTGGTATTGGAGGGAAGTGTGGAGGGTACAACAACAACAACGTGTTTTCACTTAGTTACCCTCACCAGATACCTGTTTGTTCTTCATATTTTACATTTGCTTAACAAATACATTTATTTTCATTTTACTTTAAATTGGACATTTACTATCTTAACCCTTACTAAACAATCTGTATCACAACATCACAACGTTTGACTTGTTGAGTAATAAAATACAGGAGGATCATTCTGACAAATTTCAAACAACGAAAGTAGCCTTGAATCTCCCCCCCCCCCCCCCCCCCCCCTTCCTTGCCACAACAACATTTAATAAATAATATTTCATATCAACTTTGGAAGATTTTTTATGACACTTATGTAAAGATTCTGTACGTCAGGGGAGACCATAAAGCAATCCTTAGCAGTTGTTTTCAAATGGTTTTCTTAATTAATATATTCATCACGTTTTTATGTCACTCCCTACATATCCCCTAACCACATTAAGAAATTTTATATCTACACTTAGTGTTAATTGTGCCTATTGCCCTAAAGATTTTAAAAAAAGCTGTTATCAGGCCGTATTTATCACTCTCCTCATGCAAGTGAAAAATTTGTGCTTTCTACGAAGTTAATAAATGTGATCTGTGGTTTTGCTAGTTTTACTGTCTCTCAGTTTACATACAGGGTGGTCAGATCATGACTGGAGGAGTTTGAAAATGCGGACACATCTGTATACTCGGATATCTGTCAAATTGATGAAAGGAAACAATATAGTTCATATTGCATAGGGTTTGACTTTATAGGTTTTCCCGGCGTAATAAGTCATGAAAGTCTCTTTGGGTTTGCTGCTGGATCCTAAAATCAACTTGACTGGATATTTAAGTGATCTAACTGGTCACCATCTTCAGGAGAATGCTGTTTTGCTGATGAGTCCCGCTGAGAACTTTTGGTACACAGAGCGTATGCCATTTCCGACGCAGACAGCTTAACCCACGAACATGTGCATTTGATGCCTGTTTTTAAGGAAAATGGATACCCTGAGAAGCAGATTTGTCAGGCTATGGAGTTTGAACCATCACTGGAGGTGCATGAAGAGGAACATAGATGAGTGGCCTCTCTTCCTTATGCTGGAGGCATATCATTTAAGATTGGACAAATTTTAAGGAATTTTAACATTAAAAGTGTGTTCCATCTACCGAAGATTAGGGCACTACTCAGCCTTTTGAAAGATGATTTAGGGCTTAGGAAACCCGGTGTATATAAAATTCTGTGTCAATGTGGGAAGGCTTACATTGGCCATTTGATTCGCACAGTTCATGACGGGTGTGTGGATCATCACTGTCATACGAGGCTACAACAGCCGGGAAAATCAGCAGTAGCAGAACACTGCTTAAATGAGGGACAAGATATGAAATTTGATGAAACTTTGGTAGTTGCCAACATTTCCAGTTTGTGGAACAGTGTCTACAAAGAGGTGATGGAAGTTAGGTTGGCAGATTAATTAACAGAGACAATTGGTTTCCTCTTAGCAGGACGTGGAATCCTGTACTATCCCACATCAAAATTGAACATTATTTGGTGCGGCCCTGAGTGTGTGATATTGTTGCTGCCAGTGTTCTACTAAGTGCGGCACCACCTCCCAGTCTTGGAGACAGCAATTGTGATGGTCGGTGCATGCGCCGTGTACTGAACGGTGGCCTATATAGGACGTCGATTTGCAGCCTGTCATCAGTTCGGAGCAGGACTCACCAGCGAAGCAGCATTCTCCTGAAGATGGTGGCCAGTTGGATTGCCAAAGTATCAAGTAAAGTTGATTTTAGGATCTGGCAGCAAACCCGGAGAGACTTTCAATGCATAGGGTTGTTGCACACAGAATTTTGCTCAACAGTGCTCCAGAACACATGGAAAATGGAGAATATAGTGTGGTTTCGATGGTATGGAATGGAATGGCATGATAATGTTGTGATGATCTTTATGACCAATTCAATAGAGAAAGTAACAAACAGAGGGGAAGGGGGGGGGGGGGGTTGTGACAATTGAGTGTGTTAGAATATGACATGTTATGCACTGCAGTCCACAATGCAACCTCTGAGCCATCGAAATACGTTAAACAGTGTCATACTGTTAGTGTATTTCAACATGCTTTCTTAAATGTTTTATTTACTAGTGCACTTGGAATAGTCATAGCAGTTTTAAGGACGTGTCCAGTACTTGAATATTTAATACAAACTGCATAGTCACTGCTACTCAAGCTTAGAGAGAGAACAAATATAAGAGCTGGGTGAATGGTTATTGGCTGCTGTCATAATTCCCATACTTAATTGTTCATTGCAGATATTTTGAATTTTTGTTCTTTCTTATTCTGCTGCTAAGTCTCTCTAAAATGCCTGTGAATTAATCACATAAATTACGAGTTATCCCACAGGAACTGTTGTGAGATTGATCTATGTGTACACACGGTAGCCAGTAAGTTCCTTAACGTAACCTCCCAGATCAAAACAAAGTATTTCTAGCATCATCTGCATGAGAGTGGCGTAGTCACATATTTGCTTATCATTTTTGTTTTAATAACAACTTTTTAATTATTTTAATTTATATTTGGTAAAACCAAAAGTAATGTTCCATAATGCCACTACACTAGAAACTGACGATTACAGCTGAATGTGACTTTGAACCATGAATTTTCTTAAGTCCTTATGATCTGGTTTCACAGTGATATAATCTGGGATTAACATTTATAGAACGCAGATTCCCAGGTTAAGTTTGATCTGAAACTATTTTCTGTCTTAGTCTAATGTTAAATGCTTTATATGCAGCCTACTCCTAAAAAAACGCTAGACAAGCGACGTGGACCAATGCTTAGTACAATTGACTCACAAACGGGAGGAGGAAGGGAAGAGGAAGCCACAACTGGCTGTGTGGGTTTAGGCATCACTAAATTAAGATTTTTTAATATGAGTGATTGGACTGATTTCTTGCCTGTCTTTGTTCTACCCAAGATTATGAGGACAGTACACTGAAGATGTCCATTGTCCACTTTCAGATAACATTATGAATATTTCCCATTATTGTATTTTGAATTGGCTGTTTCGTGGTATCATGAAAACTGATTTGATCACATTTTGTTCTTGTAAGTACCTCTCATTTCCCATACATGCAGTGAAAAACAACATACTCATCTCCCTAATGTCATATACCTATATCTTGAGGTACAGTGCAGTCTTTCACTATAGTTTTACTTATAAACTTGTGATGTTATTGTTTGTATAATTTGAATGGTTCCTGTGGAACTAGTATTGATACTCATGAGTAAGAAATTATGTTTAACATAGCCTAATAAGATAACTGTTGGTTTATCTACTACCCTTTTTTCAGATAAACAACAACAAAATAGTGTGAATGATTTCCTCATGAAAGTTAATATTTTGGAAGATATTGTCGCAGACATCTCTTCTAGCCCTGTAAAAATGGTACCAGAGAATTCTGTGCAACAAATACTGGAAAATCTTGGCAACAAGCTCACTGATTTAAGATCTCAAGTAATAGCTGATGGCAGTCTAAGCGTTGGTGGAAAGTTTATGTGGGTAGACAGCATCCTGATAAAGGTGAGACATTATCTCTGTCTGTCAGTGACAAATACAAGATGTTAATAATAATACGTAGAGGTTCATAAAACATTATAACGTATAAGTAGTTTAATTAGTGCTACACTTTGGCCTTACCCTCTAAAAAGTTGTTCTGAGGTCTTTGTTTCTCAGAAGTCAATGTACTGACTGAAAAATCTCTGAGACAAAAATTCTTTTTCACTTCTCTTCCTTTTTGTGAAACTAAATTTACTGCCAAGTGTTTCCACTGGTCTTGCAGAAGCAACTCACATATTTTCATTAAATATTAAATAACTGTGAATATTTGAGATTCTGTATTACTGAGGCGAAGAACTTACCTTATTGAAAAATGTATCATAGTGGATAACAGTTGACTGCATTAATTTATCCACGACATTGATAATTTAGCTCTCTGGTTGTGGATTACATTACATGTAGAAGCACAGCAAGTGGCAGTAAAATGATTCTTGTACACTACATTCCTCCCATGACAAGCTGTACAGTGGCTTGCAGAGTTCAAATTTAGATGTGCACTGAACAAAGTGCTCCATAATCTTGTTTGTTTTATGGTAGAGACTTTATTGCAGGTTCATAACTATGCCCTACCAAATAAATGATTGAATGAATGAATGAATGAATGAATGAATGAATGAATGAATGAATGAATGAATAAATAAATAAATTGTGTCACTGTTGAGGAGTCATTTCCAGAAGAAGAAAAAAAAACAATAATATGCTCTTTGTGCTCTCATTAATTATATTCAGTTGTTGGTTGTGCCACACACTGGGATGTTTCCTACTTCAAAAATGGGATAAATGTCTGCTGTAAGTTTACCTTCATGGGACATGGGCATTAAATTAAACATCATCAACTAGTTGTTCACAATTATTTTATCACTCTCAAAGTATGCCAGTGCTGTCAGTGTGTGGACATTTAACAAACCTGACAATTCCCATGTTGTTAATCCCCAGCAATCTGTTGACCAAATCCTATTGTTTCTCAAGGTCATTTAAATCAGTGTCCTTCGACATCCATTGCACACCTGGCCAAAAAGTGGTATTTATGCGCCACAGAATCTGATAAATACATTTCTTGCGTTGTCACAAGCCAGTCACTTTTATTTCTGTAGTAACAGGTTGATCATAATAATCTGGTTGATCATTCATATGTTCATTAAACTGTTTGTTCAAGCATTGTGCAAAGGAATACTGGACAATTTTTAGATTAATTGTTGTTTGTGTTGATTTGTGGTGCTCAACTTTGCGATTGTCAGCACCCTTCAAATTCGTGTATCTCTCTTTGTCAGTGGTAAATATTGCAGGATGGATTGTGATGTATAGTTGATATTAGTGAGCAGCATATGACCAGTAAGGGATTTTTAAATAGTATAATTAGTCATTGTGAATATTATTAGTTTTTCCATGTTTAGAGAGTGCCGTTTTTCACATCTTTATGCGCAGTTAATGAAAGGCCACTCCAGTTGCTCCACCACTGTACAATTTTCAGACCCCCCCCCTCCTCCTCCTCCTCCTCCTCCTCCTCCTCCCTAGAAAATGGGGGCTGGATGTGAAGGCCGAAACTAATCAAGCCCTTAAATAAAGAACATATCAGCAACTGTAGTGCAGCTGCCATTCATTGTGCATTTGCAATAACGTAACTGTACAGGCAGGGCTAATTGTTAGCCTTTTGGTCTGCCTTTGAAATTCAATACTTCAGCAGTTCTGCTTGGCAAGAATTCAGCAACTCCTTGGTAAGCTCCCAGAGGTTTGTGGTGCCAGATGTCTACACTCAGGTAACACAATTCCCATAAAATTGGTCCAAGGGTTTGTGACTTGGAGCTGGCATCCAGTAGAATTCCAGATGTGTTCTATCAGACGAATCTGGTGTGCGAGACATCACCTTGTGCTCACAGTCGTGCTCGTCAAACCAGTTTATCACAGTAGTGGTCTCATGACAGGGACAGTTATCCTGCTGGAAAATGCCGTTACCATTGGGGAAGACATCAAGTGTGAAAGGATGCGCGTAATCTGCAAGAATGCTCACATAATCCCCAGCTGTTATGATGCATTCAATTATTGGTGTAGATCCAATAGAAGTCCATATGAATGTCCACCGTAGCATGATACTACTCCATCAGCCTGTGACTGTTGCACATTGCCTGTTTTTAGTGGCTGGTGGCTTGGATGACTGCGATTGTAGTCACAATCATTGACCTGGTGTAACAAACAATGTGATTTGTGTGAGGAGATAATACGTTTCCTTGATCTGAGATGTACGATCCCATGCCCCCTGCAATCATATTTTACAATCCTGTTGGTTCATCAGGGGAACATGTAGAGGCATTTGCTGTGAAGCCCAATGGTCAACTATGTGCTCAGAACGTTGTGCTTGAAACCCCTTGACACTCAGGCCTGCACTAGTACAGTACTCTGTCATCAGAACTAACGGCACATCAGCTTTTTCTGAGATGCTTGTACCCAGACACTGAGCCATAAAAATGTGCCCTTCGTCAGAGTTGTTGATGTGTGAGTGTTTCCCAATTTGCAGTATTCAGTCTCATGGGGGGCAGTTCGTTTTGCAAAACACTGTTCAGAAAGTTTAGAGAAGTGGCACATGCAACAGACTGCAGAATGATTCTACTGCTACCAATGTGCTATTTTTACTCTTTGTTTTCCCCGATATATTGTTCTGTTGTTTTGTTTGCTGTGTCACTTGAATATCATTTTGCGTTACAGGTTATTTTAAAGCTAATAAGTTTTGCTAACCCACAGCAGTCGGTGAGACCGACGTGATCTACAATGATCACAGTTGTTAAATTCGACACACATTTGCACTCCGTACCGTGCCGCGTCACACAAAGTACGGCCGTGTCCACCATGTGGTGCATCTTCCACGCTCCACACCTGATGTACAAAAGATTTTAACTGTGTGTGCCAGTGATCTAGATGCACTAGTGCAGACCACTGATAGAATATCTGAAACGTATTTGTCTGCACGAGTTGCAGCAGTTAGCCCACGACAGCTGGCAAATGGCAACTTTGATGTGCTACGGGCTCAGATCACCGAACTTACCGTACAAGTCACTGCAGTGCTGGCTCAGAACAACAGTTGTTGATCCCATTGCTATCGGTCACCCAGGAAATGCAGTCGCGCACCTTTGGCTACAAAAATATATTGGTACCGTCTCCGATTTGAGTTCGAAGCACAGAAATGTAGCCGATTTGGTAAGCAGGGAAGTGCAACAGGAGCTCAATGATGAAGGCTACAGACACTACGAATGGCAGTTGTCGGTTGTTTATTACTGACCGAGGTGTCCTTAGCAGACACATTTGCAGAGGTATCAGTCTACTCGTCCATCTGTCTGCAATCTCGTAAGTGTGATGTTTGCCACCTCTTTGCTGCCAGTGGCTTTACAATAGCTGCTGTGGTCTTGCCACATTAGTGTTAAACCTAGGTCTACGACACAAGCTCGAGTGGCATTTTGTCGTGGCAGGCATTACACATCCTATACTGAGAGCAGATTTTTTATCATTTTATGGACTCGTGTCCGACCTCTGGCATCGACGCCCCCTTGACATTAGCACTAACTCAGTTAGCAGAGGACTAGAACTTAATGTGCATGATTCTGGTGTCCAAGTGATAACTGGAGATCCTCAGTTTATTGAACTTTTGAGCAGCTCCCAGGATCGTGTGTCGAACACCCACATTAGGTCCTGTGCAGCACTCCACAGTGCACTACATTTTGATCACATACGGGCCACCTGTTCGTGCTCGATGACATCATTTAATGCCACAGAAACTGAAAGTGGTTAAACACGAGTTTGCATCGATGCTCGCACAGGGGATCTGATGTCCATAAGTAATGGTTGAGCATTTCCCCTCCGTGTGGTACCGAAAAATAACAGTGGATAGCATCCTTGTGGAGACTACCAACAGCTAAAAGCAAGAATGATTCCAGACTGGTCTTCTTTGCCACACATCAAGGATTTCACATCCAGTGCGTATTCTCTACATAGGATCTCATTAGAGCTTTTTACCAGATACACTTTGCACCAGATGACATTCGCAAGACAGTTGTATGCACGCCTTTCAGATTGTATGAGTTCACCCGCATGCCTTTCGGTCCATGTAGCACTGTTCAGATGTTCCAGAGATTTATGGATGCGACTTGGGTTATTGCTGTGTATGTGGACAGTGTTTTGGTCATCCCACACTCAGAAGCTGAGCACCTGTCACATCTGTGACAACTCTTTACCACCTTTGTGAGCTTAGACTCATTATTAATCCATCCAATTTATCTTTGCGGGTGCAGTTGTTCAGTTTCTTGGCTGTACCATTAATGCTAAAGGAATTCAACCATCAAAAGAGAAGATAGATGCAATACTTGATTTTTGACGACCTACGACAATCAGTGTCACAAACTTTGGTCGCAATTTCGTTCGTAACCACGCCCTACTGGCTGTGGCACTGAACAAATTCATACAAAGCAAACCGTTACCGAAGAATAAACTTCACTGTAATATAGAAGAGGAAATGGCATTTTTCTGATTTGAAGACTGCTATTACTGAAGCAGCACTCTCGGTGCACACAATACCACGGGCACAGCTTGTACTGATGGCTGACACCTCTGCCTCCACACTCTGTGCTGCACTACAACAGCATGTGGATGGATACTGGGAACCACTAGCCTTCTACAGCAAAAAATTGTGACCTTTGCACCAAAATTGGTCAACATATGACCATGAGCTGTATGTTGTCCTTGCTTTCATCAGAAAGTTCTGACACATTGGAGGGACAGAAGTTTGTTTTGGTAATGGATCACAAGTCGCAAATATATGAAACTTCCTGGCAGATTAAGACTGTGTGCCCGACCGAGACTCGAACTCGGGACCTTTGCCTTTCGCGGGCAAGTGCTCTACCAACTGATCTACCGAAGCACGACTCACGCCCGGTACTCACAGCTTTACTTCTGCCAGTATCTCATCTCCTACATTCCAAACTTTACAGAAGCTCTCCTGCGAACCCTGCAGAACAAGCACTCCTGCAAGAAAGGATATTGCGGAGACATGGCTTAGCCACAGCCTGGGGGATGTTTCCAGAATGAGATTTTCACTCTGCAGCAGAGTTTGTGCTGATATGAAACTTCCTGGCAGATTAAAGCTGTGTGCCCGATCGAGACTCAAACTCGGGACCTTTGCCTTTCGCGGGCAAGTGCTCTGCCAACTGAGCTACCGAAGCACGACTCATGCCCAGTACTCACAGCTTTACTTCTGCCAGTATCTCATCTCCTACATTCCAAACTTTACAGAAGCTCTCCTGTGAACCTAGCAGAACTAGCACTCCTGAAAGAAAGGATGCAGCGGAGACATGGCTTAGCCACAGCCTGGGGGATGTTTCCAGAATGAGATTTTCACTCTGAAGCGCAGTGTGCGCTGATATGAAACTTCCTGGCAGATTAAAACTGTGTGCCCGACCGTGATCGAACACGGGACCTTTGCCTTTCGTGGGCAAGTGCTCTACCAACTGAGCTACCGAAGCACAACTCACGTCCGGTACTCACAGCTTTACTTCTGCCAGTATCTCGTCTCCTACATTCCAAACTTTACAGAAGCTCTCCTGCGAACCTTGCAGAACTAGTACTCCTGAAAGAAAGGATATTGCGGAGACATGGAAACATCCTCCAGGCTGTGGCTAATGTACTGTGTGTGTGTGTGTGTGTGTGTGTGTGCGTGTGTGCGTGTGTGTGCGCAAGTGAAGATTCCATGCAAGATCATCTGTGGCTCGTTCTGTGATCTGTTTTTACTCTGTTTTGTTCGCTCTGTCACTTGAATGTCATTTTGTGATAGGCGTTATTTTAAAGATAGTAAAGTGAGTTTTGCCAACCCGCAACATTGCATTTGGAGTGGGACAGGAAAGGGTATGACTAGCAGAGCTACAAGGTAATTTCTGCTGTGCACTTTGTGGTGGCTTGTGGAGTATGTACATAGGTGTAAGTGGAGCTGTAGATCCAATTATAAATTTATACCCTTGATACTGTCTCGCTCAAACAATACTGGATGCAGTTTCGTTTCTATCCTGGTGGATTCGAGTTTCTCATTTACTGCGACAAATACAGCATCTCCATTGCCAATTATCCTAGCCTTTCAACATATACTTTGATTTACCCAAAAAACCGTAGTGCTGTTGATTTCGGGTTTTGGCTAGGTTTCTGCCCCCGATATTATGCGAGTGCTACTGCTGTGTAGGTGGCACTTGAATCCCTGGAACTTTGTTGTGCGTATAAAATGATTGGCTCTGGGCATAAACTAAATATGTTTAAGAATGCTGGAACTTCCCATACTGTACCATTACTGTGGCATCGGCCGCCTCCTGACAATGTTGGAAATCTACAAATGTTAGAGAACAGCCTCTTGTGGTATCCTTTTAACAGTTACATTTCATGTAGTAGGTGATACTGTTGTATTCACTACACTTTTTATGATATGTAAATAGGTTTTGGTCACAGCCTTCAACAGAAAAGGAAATAGAAAAAAACACACACACACACACACACACACACACACACACACACACACACACACACACACTCGTTCACACGGCACCTTACGCATAGATGATTGTCATCTCTAACAGCTCAAACCAGATACTTCATGTGGATTATTAATGGCACTATAATGCAAATAATTCATTAATAAAAACACACACACACACACACACACACTCGTTCACACGACACCTTACGCATAGATGATTGCCATCTCTAACAGCTCAAACCAGATACTTCATGTGGATTATTAATGACACTATAATGCAAATAATTCATTAATAATAAGAGGTCAACACGGTATCTCTTGCAGGCACTCAAGGAGGGATGTTGGCTGCTTGCAGATAATGTGAACCTGTGTTCGCCAGCTGTTCTGGACCGATTAAACGCTTTGATGGAGCCTGGAGGAAAACTTGTAGTTGATGAACTTGGTGTGAATGCTGATGGAAGGGTTGTTTCCATTGAACCGCATTCAAAATTTCGTCTTATTATGACAATGGATCCACATCATGGAGAAATTTCAAGGTATACTGAATTTCATTTTATTTTTGTTTCAGTTTGGTGTTGGTTTGTCATGTAGTATTTTGATTTGCTTGTATCCTTTATGTGTTTCATATTTGTCTTATAATGTAAGACCTACAAAGGCCAAGTGGTCTGTTGTGACTGACAATTCACAATTTTTCACAAACACAACTTTTATTGATGTAAGTTTACAAGGTCGATGACTGAACATAAAAACGAAGGGTAAATATAATGATGCCAGTAAGTCTCCTAATTAAGGCAAACAAAAGTTCACAAAGGTTCATGGTTACACACACACACACACACACACACACACACACACTAGTAACAGTTCAATTCAGAGACGAAGACGTAATCTTCTATGGTTGCAGAACACGAGGTCGGCATCCGACATGAACTGAACTGTGGGGCTGGTTCTAGCCCCTATATAACTGTCTCCAGCCAATCAGGTTTTGGCATAGTGATACTTCCTGCAGGCAGTGGCTTAAGATCCCCCTGCAGGAAGTAGTGCTCGGAATGTCTGTTTCCATTATCTTGTACGTAAATAGCTGGTATTTACCATGGTGCTTTTGGTATGCCTAGGGCACAGACAACCTTGTCCTCTGTAGTCTAATATGGGTTGCCGGTCCTCAGGGCTACCTTGTCTCCGGTATAACATGGTCTAGCAGTAAAATACGTGCGTGGAAAGTGAATGAGTGTCAGATCGAATCTTGGCTGAACCTTTTGTATTTTATTATTATTGTCTTCCCATTCTATCATTTAACCTAGCACACACCTCTCAGTGATGTGGAGATTCGCCAGAATCAAAATGTTGTTCGGATTTCACGTTACACTTTCCCCTGTTGCACAACTGGCTAGTGATGTGC
This sequence comes from Schistocerca piceifrons, assembly GCF_021461385.2. Taxonomy (NCBI): domain Eukaryota; kingdom Metazoa; phylum Arthropoda; class Insecta; order Orthoptera; family Acrididae; genus Schistocerca; species Schistocerca piceifrons. The sequence goes on from NC_060145.1 coordinate 20,141,055, forward strand.
AAGTTGTCTAACCGATGTCCAGTTGTTCTAGACCAATTGCGTAGCGAAAAACTTTTTGAATCCAGAATTTCTGGTTTTAAATTTTTTATGCAAAAAGTAAAACATTTTTTGAAAAACTGCTTCAGCATGGAATGCAGCTTCACTTTGGCGAAGAGTTCTCGGGCTTCCAGCCGGGTGGCGATGTCTTCAAACTGTGACGTTTCGACGAGTGTGTCACTTGTCGAAACGTCGCAGTTTGAAGACATCGCCACCCGGCTGGAAGCCCGAGAACTCTTCGCCAGCTGTATACGCCGGGAAAGCATACATTCACAGCTTCACTTTGTTTACATAAAGTAAGTTTTTCAACAGCAGAGCAGATGACTGAGCTTTCAGCGTTGTGTGAATGAAAAGTAGATGCGAATGTGATTCTTTGCGTAGTAGGACATCAAAGTTTGCCATAAAAAATATGACAAAGGATTGCAGCAATGAATCTCAACACTCAATGAGTGTGTACTAAGCTTTACAATGGGAGTGTCATGATCGGCTTCATATTTGCATCAGACTTCTTTTGTGGGCTTCAGGTAGGATCCATTCAGCCAGCCTCTAATAGATGATATTCTACAAACTGAAATATATATCCAAGCACACACACATTTACACCCATGATTTGCATAGAATATTTACATTGGTAATAAACAGATTGATTATATCATGATGTGTTCCCATAATTGCCAGGAAGTGTCACTCAGACATTCATGCCTCCTGAGAACTTTCCTGGAGTGCTCTGCTTAAATTGTTTAAGTTATATCAAAGTGATTATATTCAGTTAACTAATGTTGTTCTCTGAATTTCCTACATAGCTCTATGCAGTGTCTCGTAAAGAAAATTACTACTACGCCAGACAGGGCATGCAGCTATAGATACTTTGTGCTGCCTTTGCGAAGCTGAGGTGGACTGCTAGATATTTTATAAATAACTGATCCTAATTGATTTCATCAGCGACTTTAAATAAACAACACACAATTAAATTAAAAATGTTAACTAATCTTTCATTCATGTCTACCATTTGTGTCATCTTTTTAGCAGGCTGTTTGGCCGTTGATTGCTTACAGTTTGCTCAGAAATATTGATGAACTACAGGAAACATTAGTGATATCAGTTAGCTAATCCCTATGTTTCTTGATTTTTGTTTAATGTCCTAAAAGGATTCTCTTACATTGAATTTTATTTATTTATTTATTTGCTTTTAGGGCAATGAGAAACCGTGGTGTGGAAATATTTATACAAACAGAAGAGGATTTTAGGAACTTAGATGAATTGTCAATTCTTTTTAGATGTGGAATAAAAAATTATCACCACCAAAGTGCATTATTGGATGTTCATCATGCTGTCTGTAGCATGCTTGGAGGTAAAGTACAGCCATTATAATATTAATATTGCTACTACTGATACATTTATATATTTTGTGAGTGTTATAATTATATTATTGGATATTTTCTTGAAATGTGTTTGCAATACATTATGATGTAATGTTGGGATCTCGGAGGTTTGAATTCTTTTCATCCTCGTGCCTATTACAATTAACTTCACTAATATCCAGAAGTAACAGAATTATATTTTAACAAATTGTTTATAGCAGAGCACCTTGATTCAGATCAGTGTCGGCTAGAATATGTAATTGTTGCTAAAACTGCCATCTTGAATTGTATGTTCCTGATTTCATGCTACCTTCCGAAATAATTTTCCCCATTACATATGTATTCACATGTGATTACTGTATATCATTTATGGCTGAAGGACATTTGCAGGCCCAAATTCATAGAACAGTGTGACATAATTTTCTCTCTTCTTACATAGTTTATAAAAAGAATCACACAGTGTATTGATCGGTAAAGCTGAAGGCCTCCCTAAGATATACTGAAAAATATTTTACATGAGGGAAGAAGTATTTGAGAACTGGAGCTTGTTGTTGAAATGGATGGTGGATTAGTAGGGGGTTTGTAGGAATTTAACATAGCAATGGAGTAATAATGAATTAAGTTTAAAAATATCTCATTGTGCATTGGGGTAAGGAATGTTGAATCCCCACTTGTTGGACAGTTATATAACCATTGTCCATAAATCTGTTCTGGCAACTGGAAATTGGACCTGCATTCGTTCTCATGAAACCATGAATATATATTCATCTCCAACAAGTGAAAGGCTCACAGTAAATGTACTTGCTTGGCCTCATAGATGATATACATGGTGCTTCCTTTAGTACGCTAATTGATCATACTGAGGAGGTTTAGTTAGCTCACATTTAACAAGAATGATGAGTCTTCAGATAAGTCAAGGTTGTCATTAAATAACCATTTATCATTAACACAGTATTGCCAGATTCATCAACAAAAATTTTTTCTTGAAAAATCCAGAATGGAATGATGACAACATTATGAAAAGGATAGATTGCTACTGACCATATAGGGAAGATGTTCAGTCACAGAGAGGCACAACAAAAAAGGGAAGGTAAAATGCTGCCTGTGAGAGCATGTAGGGGCGTGGTAGGGCAAGGGTACGGCAGCTGGATGAAGTCAGGAGGTTAATCAGGGAGAGGGGATGTTGGCAGGTGGGTGAGGTAGGGGAGGGAAAGAGAGGAGGGGGGGGGGGGGGGGAAACCCACTGTGGGTGAGTTGGTGGAATAGATGGCTGTGAAGTGTGGGAGTGGGAATAAGGAAGGGTATAGTTGTATAGTTGAGTGAGAACAGGGACTAACAAAGGTTGAGGTCCCAGGGGCTTTCAGGAATGTAGGATATATCGCAGGGAGAATTCCCACCTGTTCAGTTCCAAAAAGCTGGTGTTAGTAGGAAGGATCCAGATGGCATAGGCTGCAAAGCAGTCACTGAAGTGAAGGACATTGTGCTGAGCAGCATGCTCAGCAACTGGGTGGTCCAGCCGTCTCTTGGTGACAAATTTTTTTGGTGGCTATTCATGCGGACAGACAGATTGTTGGTTTTCATGCCCACAGCCCCACCTTTTATGGGATAGATGATGCTTGTGAACTGACAGGACTAGGTGGAGGGGTGGGGTGGGGTGGGTGGGAGATGTATGGGGCAGGCCTTGCATCTAGATCTATTACATATTGTGGGGATATGAGCCGCATGGCATGGGGTTGGGAGAAGGGGTAGAGTAGGGATGGACAAGGATATTGCATAGATTAAGTGGGAGGGGTAGTGGGTAAGATATTCCACATTTCACTGCACAAGAAGAGGTAGTTGAAACTGGCGGAGAATGGAGAATGTGATTCAGTTGCTCCAGTCCTCGGTGACAAAGGAATGTGTCAGAGTATCAATAAATGATCTTGGAGGGTGTATAGCGTGAGCAAAATAGTGCAATACTTTTCCCCCCCAATTTTTCTTTTAAGGATAAAACACACCCCGAAAGGTAATTTGGCATTTTAGTTTTATAAGGAATGCCTTTTAAACGGGCACATAAAAAATGTTTTTCATATAAAAATTCCTGTGTAATTAATGTTCTTTAAAACTGTTTAATCAACTTTTGTAATAATTTGAAATTTTAAAAAATACCACACCACCATCTATTTGTTTTGAAAACTGGAAGCTTTGGTTACAACTCAAATTAAAGAAGCTTGCAAGGCACTTTCATCCCTGGGTAATAAAGCTTGTTTCTGAAATAACATTTTTGGAAAATAAACTATATAAAGTGTGCTGTCAGAGTATTTTCAACATGGCTAATTCATTACAATTCTAATTATTTATTTTACTTGTATTTGTTGCTTGGTTTACATTGTTATTTTATGTTTTACATTGTTTTTTCCTTTTTCACAGAATATACAGGATGGGCAAAACAATATAAAATAAAATTCAACACAGTTTCAAATTGTCACAGGTGATCCTCTAAACAACCCTATTTGAGTCAGGCATATTTCAGTAGATTGGTAAAGCCTTGGCAAAGAGCATTGATTAGGTACTTGTGACTGCAACTTCATTGTATTGTTTCTGAAGTGGAGATTGGCGTCATAATCATTCAGTAGAACTAGATCTGAAAATCTTCTCAAAAGGTTCTTCCAACATTGAAACCCGTATACATTCCATGGCTCTACCTGTGCCATCATTAAGCATATTGGGGTCACCAGAGGGACAATATTCAAAACTAGGAGGGAGGAGGGCAGGAAATTTGGACCAAGAGTCCTTGTGACAGTATAATATTTGATAGATTTTTTAACGCTTTCTTGACCCTATTTAACCATAGTATTCCCATAAAGAAAATAAAAATAATGTACAGCAGCCACAAATCCAGATCTCAAAACAGACAAAATATGTGGTACATGAAACAGCTGACAGATCTAAAAAAACAAGTTTTGTTACTGTACAAACATATACAGGTTTGAAGTCAGACTATGCCAAGTCAGCCTATGTGGAATGCACGAATGAATACAAAAAAGCCATCCTGCAAGCCAAGAAAACCTACAATGCCAACAGCATACATAATTCCACCAATAAATGCAAAATTGCTTGGAAAGTAATTAACAGTGGTGCCACAGATACTAAAAAAGACAAAATTAATATCCCACCTCAAACACTCAATGAGTTTTTTTATTAATTCAGTGAAAGAAATAGGAGATACAGTTATCAAACCAGACATTAGTGCATCAGAGCTACTGTCTAAAAATTGAGGTAGACAGTCACTAAACACAAGCATGCTAACTCTCTCCGAAGTATTGCCTAGATTTGTACAAGGGGTCATAAAGCAACTGAAACCATCTGATAACTTAGATATATATATATGACATATCATGCAACCTGCTGAATAAAGTGTGTGATTGCATTGTGTACCCTTTAACCCATTGCATAAACAGTGCTTACTTGAGGGAAATTTTCCTGATGAATTAAAACTGTCTAGGATCGTCCCAGTACACAAAAAGGGAGATAAAGACTCTCCATCTAGTTACAGGCCTATTTCAATAGTACCAGCATTCTCCAAGGTAATGAAATCTATCATGTACCAACAATTATCATGTCACTTTGAGAACCTAGGAATAATTAATGTTACACAATATGGGTTTAGGAAGAATCTGTCGACCATTGATGCAATCGACACAGTAGTCAGTTACATCCTCAAAGTTTTTGAGGACAAAGGCTTTGCTCAGGTTTCTTTCTGTGACCTAAGCAAGGCCTTCGACTGTGTTGAGCACACACCGCTACTAGAGAAACTAAAATCTTATGGCATCAAAGGAAACAGTCTCAGACTATTAAAAGCTTATCTCAGTAACTGTAAACAGGTAGTTTGTGTTTGGTAAGGAAATGTCAAACATAGAATATGTTAAAGTAGGTGTGCCTCAGGGATCTGTACTGGGCCCCTTCCTGTTTCTGATAATTATCAATGACATCCCCTCCTTTATTAGATCCACCACTGTATTGTGCACAGATGATATGACTTTTATACATAGCAGTAACAATCTTAAAACCTGTGCTGAAAATACACTCACTCACGCAGCATATTGGTTCAGAGCAAATGATTTCTTGCTAAATGAAAATAAAACTCACCAGATAATCTTCACTCTAAGAGACAAGCCACTATTTGATTACCCTAGTTCTGTTAAATTCTTGGGAGTTTTTTTAGATGAAAAGTTATTGTGGGGCAAACATGTAAACTATATTAGTAGTAAGCTATCTCGAGTAATTTATTTATTAAGACAACTCAGAAATTGTCTACCTGAAACATATGTCAGATCATCTTATTTTGCATTTTTCCAAAGTATACTATCCTATGGTGTTATCTTATGGGGTAATTGTAGTCATATACATGACGTCCTATTATTGCTGAAGAAAGCCATTAGGATAATTACAAATTCTTCACATAAGGCTAACTGCAAACCCTTATTTCCTGAACAAAAAATTATGACAGTAATAAACCTCTATATGTACACTGTCTTAATCAATATGAAGAAGAACCTACAACATGTGAAACTTGGAGAAAATGTACATTGTTACAATACAAGAAGCATCAAACACATATACAGGCCTTACCACAGATTATCAAAATCAATAAATAGCTACGAAGTCACAGGGCATAAACTAATTTAATAAGCTGCCACAGGCTATACAGGATCTTCCTGAACATACATTCAAAGAGAGACTGCATGAATAGTTAATTGCCCACCCGTTCTATGACATCAATGAATTCTTCAACTGTAAAATGCAGTAATCCAATAGATGACCCACTGTACATTTATTGTAATATAAGCTAAAATATTTCAGTAGTCAATACATTATCACACTGTATTGTAAATTGTATCTTCATTTGACGTTGTCAATTGCTGTAATGGCCTGAAGACAATAAAATATATATTATTATCTGGTAAGCAAACATGTGACCGTGTTGAAAGGTGTTTTGTTTTCCAGTGAGGTCCGTATGAAAGAACCCTTTAGAGCATCAATTAGTAAAATATGTGTATATTATGGAGTGGTAAAAAAAGAATGTAAAACATAAAATAACAATTTAAAACATACAACAAGTGTAATATAAGAATGTTGAAAATACTCTGACAGCAAATTGTGTGGAGCTTATTTTCTAAAAATAGCATTTCAGAAGCTTTATTACCAGCGATGAATGTGGCTTGAAAGCTTTTTAAATTTATGTTGTAAAACTCAGTGTGGCCTCAGCTGGCAGAGGCTTTGGTCGGTGTGTGTGTGTGTGTGTGTGTGTGTGTGTGTGTGTGTGTGTGTGATCTATTTTTGACAAAATTCTTATTAGTGGAAAGTTTATTTTGCGACAGTCTTTGTGTTGTTCCTCTCTGCGACTCAGCATCTTCGTTATATGGTTAGTAGCAACTATCCTACTCATAATACAGGGTGTCCCAAAAAGAATGACCCAATTTTAATTTGTAATAATATTTAGACAAATCTCACTAGGTAACTGAAACAGTGCTAGATGTAATCAGCAGGGTCTAGAGTTTCAGAAAAAATCCGCTAGATGTTGCTATGAGTGCTGACCTGGAGCGTGCAGCCAGTCTCACGCAATATGGCGTCAACATAACAGCAGGCATATTGTGTTATTGAATTTAGTCATACTCAATCAGTGATCGCAGTTCAGCAGGTGTTTCATATTCAATTTCCTGCTAAACCACTGTCACCAAGAACATTCGACAGTGGTATAAACAGTTTGAAGAAACAGGGTGCCTCTGTAAAGGCAAAAGTCCTGGCCGGCCACGAGTTCCTGAAAAAATTGTGGAACAAATCCGCCGAGCATTTGAGTGGATGTCATCCATGCAACCAATGGAGGACATATTGAACATTTATGATGGGTTTTTATAAACTTCTGCCTTTTATGAGTAATTTAGTATGCAATTTGTTGGTGTTAAGCCCTTCTTCCTAATAAATAATTCTATTTAAAATTGGGTCATTCTTTTTGGGACGCCCTATATTGTTACATTCCATCCTGGATTTTTCAAGAATATTAATTACATATGAACTTTTGTACAAAAAACATTTTTATATATCATTGTTTCAAAGATATTTCCTCCAAACCTAAAATGCCACATTACATTTCAGGGTATTTTTTACCCCTTTAAGACTGAAATTGGACACAAACAAAAAATAGGTATTGCACTATTTTGCTCACCTACACACCTGCGTAGTTTCATCAAGATCATTTATTAACACATTGGAATATTCCCTTGTGAGTCACGAGGGGACTACTGCTTTGTTGCTCTATGGTGGGGCTCTGGGAGGTGATGAATGACTGGAGGGGTAAGGCACAGGAGGTGTGCGTGTGCGTGCGTGCGTGTGTGTGTGTGTGTGTGTGTGTGTGTGTGTGTGTGTACAACATTGGGACAATAATTTCTTTCTGTGAAGGCTTCAGTGAGACCCTTGGTATATTGGGAGAGGGACTGATTGTTAGTACAGATGCAACGACCTTGGGTGGCTAGGTTCTATGGAAAGGACGTCTTGGAGTGGAATGGGTGGCAGCTTTTTAAATGGAGGTGTTGCTGGTGGTTGGTAGGTTTGTTATTGACAGAGGTACTGATGTACCCATCTTTGAGGTAGTTGTGTAGAGGAAGTTGTGTTGAGAAGTGCCACATGAAGCGAATGGCAGAGAAGGTGTTGAGTTTCTGGAGAAATGTGTATAGGATGTCCTCATCCTTGGGCCAGATCATGAAGGTGTCAGTGGTGAATCTGAACCAGGTGAACAGTTTGGGATTTTGGGAGGTTAGGGAGAATTCCTCTGGAAGGCCCATGAATAGGTTGGCTTAGGATGGTGACAAGCAGGTGCCCATTGCTGTATTACAGCTTTGCTTGTAGGTGATGCCATCGTAGGTGAATTAGTTGTGGGTGAGGATATAATTGGTCGTGGCGATTAAGGAGGAGGATTTAGGTTTCTATTGAGTTGGACATTGGGAAATGTAGTATTCAGGAAGAGCAAGGCCATAGGCATTAGGGATATTTGTGTAAAGGCCACCATGTGGTAAAGGAATAAGAACTGTGGAGAGTTGCTTGAGGAAATGATTGGTTTCTATACACAGGAGGGTAGGTTCAGACAGTAAGCAGATTTTCTCTCAGTGGGGTCACATTAACTGGTCCTAAATGGGGTATCCTGGATGGCTGGGTTTGTGGTCTTCAGGAAGAGTATAGAAGTGAGGAGTGTGGGGTATGATGGGGTGAGGATGAGAGAGAGAAAGAGATATATAGAGAGAGTTGGGGGGAGGTTTGGGGGGGGGGGGGCTATGGATTTGAGGAGAGACTAGAGATCCTGTTGGATTTATGGATTGGTATTACTGTTGCAGGAGTTTATACGACGATGAATCTGACAGAGAGCTGGTGGAGTCTTTCCACCAGGTAATCCCTATTGTTAAAAACCTCAATGGTGGATCCTTTGTTGACAGGTAGGAGTGTAAGATTGGGATCAATTTTTAGATGGTGGATTGCAGTTCTTTCTGCATACATAAGGTTAGCTTCCGTGTTGAGGGATTTGGGGAATTGTGGTGAGGCAAGGTTTGAGGTTAAGAAATTCTGTAATGTTAACAGGGATTGATTTGGCGGCAGTGGGGGTGGATGGAGAAGTAAACTGAGTCAGGCAGGGTTCAACATTGGTTTTGGGTTGAGTCTGATTGGTAGGGTTGGTGCAACCACTGTGCTGTGTTCTATGTGGGCACGACTACCAACAAGCTGTATGCCCGCATGAATGGCCACCGACAAACTGTGGGCAAGAGGCAGCTGGACCACCCAGTTGCTGAGCATGTTGCCCACCACAGCATTCTTTGGTTCAGTGATTGCTTTACATCATGAGCCATCTGGATCCTCCCTACCAACACAATCTTCTCTGGATTGTGTGGATGAGAACTCTCACTGCAATATATCCTTCATTTCCATAATCCCCTCTACGTCAACATGTCGACCTTTGTCAGTCCTTGTTGTCACCCACAATCCCCTTCCCTGCTACCATCTCTGCACTAGACAGCTTTCTGTTCTCACCAATGCACCCAGTAATCCTTTTTCCCCTTATCTCCTTTTCTGTTCCCCCCATCTAACATCCCGACTGCACCTAGCTGCTCTACCCTGTTCCCACCACCTCCCAGCACACTCCTACAAGCAGCATTACACACTTCTTATCCCCACCACTCATAGATATCTTCTCCCATCAGACAAAGGTGCTCACAGTCCGACTTCTTTGGCCAGATACAGTAGTCTTGTGTGTGTGTGTGTGTGTGTGTGTGTGTGTTTTGTAAGAAGGCATTTTGGCCAAAAGCTCGCATGTGTAGTAGTCTTTCATTGTACTTGTCTGTGACTCAATATGTCCTCTGGTGAGCAGCAATATATCCTTTTCTTAATATTGTCAAAATAAGTTCTTGAGCAGTTATTAAACCATTTGAAAAATTCTCCTATTATTGCTCTCAAAAAAGCCGAATATGCTCCTCTGTGAAAGGCTGTGACAGAAAAGTGTGGAACCAGCTCTCACAGTCCTCATTCCGCCTTTCTCACCAAAAGGTTTGGTGTGTGAACGTATTCACACACTTATAACACAGAACATTCTTAATAGTTTTACCCATTCTCTCTCTGTAATGAATCATTCATACCCATCTAGTCCCTCTCACTGCCACTGTCTGTGTATATCTCTTCTCCACTGCCTCCTTCTTCTCCCATTAGTGCTCTCTCTCTCTCTCTCTCTCTCTCTCTCTCTCTCTCTCTCTCCGTCTGTCTGTCTGTCTGTGTGTCCCACTCTCACTGTATCATATATGTCTCTCGCTCTTCCTTATCACTGCCAGCTTCTCTGCCACTTTCACTGTCTCTCTCTCTCTCTCTCTCTCTCTCTCTCTCTCTCTCTCTCTCTCTCTGTACCACTCCAATTGTCTTTGTCCCATTCTTTTTCTTTCTCACAGCCACTGTCTCTTCCTTTATCACTTGCTGTCAGGTGTCCTTGTCTTCACCCACCATTATCTCCTCTCAACACCTGGAATTGGGGATGCTTTGCTTAGGCTTTTGATCCCTAGACCAGGAAACTTAAACATGTGGGTATTAGAGGTGGGGAGAAAGTGGGCAATTTTTTTGTGTTAGAGCTTGCCAGTCTCGGAGGGTTGGGCCCCTCGAGCTTATGTAAGGTCTCTTTTCACCTCTCGTTTTCATTTCCACTGTCTTGTCTCTCTCTTTACTCACAATGCTTCAATATCCATCCATCTCTCTCTCTCTTTTACTGCCACTTTCTCACCCCCACTATCAGTGTCTCCTCAGTCTATCTCTCCAACTGGCACTGCCTCCTCTCTTCCACTGTCACTGTGTCTCTGCTACTGTCTATCAGCATAAAAAAGCGTGAATATGGTTGCTTGCTGATATTTTTGATGAGAAAGGTGGAATGAGGATTGAGGCAGCTGATTCTCCACTTTTCTGTCAGAGTCTCTTAAAGAGGAACATACTCACCATTTTTGTGCTCTGACAGGATCTATTTTCCCTTCTTTTTCCCTGTTACAATAGGGTGTGCTGTTTATATACACTGAAGCGCCATAGAAATTGGTATAGGCATGCCTATTCAAATATAGAGACATATAAACAGGCAGAATACAATGCTGCTGTCACCAACACCTATACAAGAAAAGTGTCCGGGGCACTTGTTAGATCTGTTACTGCTGCTACGATGGCAGGTTATCAAGATTTAAAGTGAGTTTGAACTCGGTGTCACAGTCAGTGCACGAGCGATGGGATGCAGCAGCTCCGAGGTAGCGATGAAGTGGGGATTGTCCCATACAACCATTTCATGAGTGTACTGTGAATATTGGGAATCCAGTGAAAACATCAAATCTCTGACATCGCTGTGGCTGGAAAAAGATCCTGCAAGATCTGGCCCGATGATGACTGAGAGAATTGTTCAGCGTGACAGAAGTGCAACAATTCCACAAACTGCTGCAGACTTCAGTGCTGGGCCATCAACTAGTGTCAGTGTGTAAACCATTCAGTGAAACAAAATAGATATGGGCTTTTGGAGCTGAAGGCCCAAGCGTCTACCCTTGATGACTGCATGACACACAGCTTTACACCTCGCCTGGGCCAGTCAACACTGACATTGGACTGTTGATGACTGGAAACATGTTGCCTGGTCGGTCGTGTTTCGTTTCATGTTGTATCAAGCGAATGGACGTGTATGGGTATGGAGACAGCCTCATGAATCCATGGACCCTGCATGTCAGCAAAGGACTGTTCAGGCTGGTGGAGGCTCTGTAATGATGTGGGGTGTGTGCATATGGGATCCCTAATACGTCTAGATACAACTCTGACAGGTGACGCATACATAAGCATCCTGTCTGATCACCTGCATCCATTCATGTTCATTGTGCATTCCAACGGACTTGGTCAGTTCCTGCAGGACAATGTGATATCCCACATATCCAGAATTGCTACAGAGTGGCTCCAGGAACACTCTTCTGACTTTAAACAGTTCTTTCCAGACATGAACAATATTTAGCATATCAGGGACACGCTGCAACATGCTGTTCAGAAGAGATCTCCACCCCCTTGTACTCTTATGGATTTATGGACAGCCCTGCAGGATTCATGGAGTCAATGCCCTCCAGCACTGCTTCAGACATTAGTCCAATCCACACCACATAGTGTTGCGGCACTTCTGCGTGCTCGCAGGGACCCTACACAATATAGGCAGGAGTACCAGTTTCTTTGGTTCTTCAGTGTATTTAAGTAAAACAAATTCTGTAGGTAAGTAAAATTCATATACATGTACATGGATACTCTGCAAATCAAATTTAAGTGCCTGGCAGAGGGTTCACGAACCACCTTCACAATTCTCTATTATTCCAATGTCGTATAGCGCGCGGAAAGAACGAACACCCATATCCTTCCGTAAGAGCTCTGATTTCCCTTATATTATCGTGGTGATCGTTTCTCCCTATGTAGGTCAGCGTCAACAAAATAGTTTCACATTCGGAGGAGAAAGTTGGTGATTGGAATTTCGTGAGAAGATTCCGTCACAACGAAAAACGCCTTTGTTGTAATGAAGTCCATCCCAAATCCTGTATCATTTCAACGACACACTCTCCTCTACTTCGCGATAATACAAAACGTGCTGCCCTTCTTTGAACTTCTCGATGTACTCCATCAGTTCCATCTGGTAAGGATCCCACTTGCGCAGGCATTCTAAAAGAGGAAGGACAAGAGTAGTGTAGGCAGTTTCCTTAGTAAATGTTACATTTTCTAAGTGTCCTGCCAATAAAACGCAGTCTTTGGTTAGCATTGTCTACAACATTTTCTATGTGTTCCTTCCAATTTAAGTTGTGCCTAACTGAAATTCGTCGGTATTTAGTTGAATTTACGGGCTTTAGATTTGACTGATTTATCGTGTACCCGAAGTTTAACGGGTTGCTTTTAGCACTCATGTGGATGACCTCACACTTCTCGTTATTTAGGGTCACTTGCCAATTTTCACACCATTCCGATATCTTTTCTAAATCGTTTTGCAATTCGTTTTGATCTTTTGATAAGTTTATTAGTTGACAAATGACAGCGTCATCTGCAAACAACCTAAGACGGCTGCTCAGATTGTCGCCCAAATCGTTTATATAGACAAGGAACAACAAAGGGCCTATAATTCTACCTTGGGGAATGCCAGAAATCACTTCTGTTTTACTCTATGACTTTCCGTCATTACTATGAACTGTGACCTCTGTGACAGGAAACCACAAATCCAGTCACATTACTGAGACGGTATTCCATAAGCACGCAATTTCACTACAAGCCACTTGCGTGGTAGAGTGTCAAAAGCCTCCATCCAGAAATATGGAATCGATCTGAAATCGCTTGTCAATAGCACTCAACACTTCATGCTAATAAAGAGCTAGTTGTGTTTCACAAGAACGATGTTTTCTAAATCCATGTTGACCGTGTGTCAATACACCATTTTCTTCAAGGTAATTCATAATTTTTGAACACAATATATGTTCTAAAAGCCTGCTTCATATTAACGTTAACGATATGAGCCTGTGATTTAGTGGATTACTCCTATCAGTTTATTTATATCCTTCAGCACATTTACACACTTCGACATACGAGGTGCATTCAAGTTCTAAGGCCTCCGATTTTTTTTATCGGGACTGGAAAGAGATAGAAACATGCGCATTGTTTTAAAATGAGGCCGCGTTCATTGTCAATACGTCCCAGAGATGGCAGCACCATACGGCAGATGGAATTTTACTGCCAGCGGCGAGAATGAGAACTGTTTTAAATACTTAAAATGGCGACGTTTTCCTTACTTGAACAGCGTGCAATCATTCGTTTTTTGAATTTTCGTGGTGTGAAACCAATTGAAATTCATCGACAGTTGAAGGAGACATGTGGTGATGGAGTTATGGATGTGTCGAAAGTGCGTTCGTGGGTGCGACAGTTTAATGAAGGCAGAACATCGTGTGACAACAAACCGAAACAACCTTGGGCTCGCACAAGCCAGTCTGACGACATGATCGAGAAAGTGGAGAGAATTGTTTTGGGGGATCGCCGAATGACTGTTGAACAGATCGCCTCCAGAGTTGGCATTTCTGTGGGTTCTGTGCACACAATCCTGCATGACGACCTGAAAATGCGAAAAGTGTCATCCAGGTAGGTGCCACGAATGCTGACGGATGACCACATGGCTGCCCGTGTGGCGTGTTGCCAAGCAATGTTGACGCGCAACGACAGCAATAATGGGACTTTCTTTTCGTCGGTTGTGATAATGGATGAGACGTGGATGTCATTTTTCAATCCAGAAACAAAGCGCCAGTCAGCTCAATGGAAGCCCACAGATTCACCGCCACCAAAAAAATTTTGGGTAACCGCCAGTGCTGAAAAAATGATTGTGTCCATGTTCTGGGACAGCGAAGGCGTAATCCTTACCCATCGCGTTCCAAAGGGCACTACGGTAACAGGTGCATCCTACAAAAATGTTTTGGAGAACAAATTCCTTCCTGCACTGCAACAAAAACGTCCAGGAAGGGCTGCGCGTGTGCTGTTTCACCTAGACAACGCACCCGCACATTGAGCTAACGTTACGCAACAGTTTCTTCGTGATAACAACTTTGAAGTGATTCCTCATGCTCCCTACTCACCTGACCTGGCTCCTAGTGACTTTTGGCTTTTTCCAACAATGAAAGACACTCTCCGTGGCCGCACATTCACCAGCTGTGCTGCTATTGCCTCAGCGATTTTCCAGTGGTCAAAACAGACTCCTATAGAAGCCTTCGCCGCTGCCATGGAATCATGGCGTCAACGTTGTGAAAAATGTGTACGTCTGCAGGGCGATTACATCGAGAAGCAACGCCAGTTTCATCGATTTCGGGTGTTAATTAGAAAAAAAATCAGAGGCCTTAGAACTTGAATGCACCTTGTGCATAAACGCCAAATAAGTAGGCATGCTGCAAGGTTAACGTAAAATCATTTCCCATCCATTGCATGTTTGCTTTACACTACTTTACATAAAAGTGCACTGCATTTTTAGGCTACACCTACACTATGTGATCAAAAGTATCCAGACACCTAGCTGAAAATAACTTAAAAGTTTGTGGCTCCCTCCATCAGTAATACTGGAATTTAATATGGTGTTGACCCATCCTTAGCCTTGATGACAGCTTCCGCTCTCATAGGCAAATGTTCAATCAAGTGCTGGAAGGTTTCTTGGGGAATGGCAGCCCATTCGTCGTGGAGTGCTGATTTGAGGAGAGGTATCGATGTCAGTCAGTGAGGCCTGGTGCAAAGTCGGCATTCGAAAACATCCCAAAGGTATTCTATAGGATTCAGGTCAGGACTCTGTGCAGACCAATCCATTACAGGGATGTTATTGTCGTGTAACCACCCGGCCGCAGGCCATGCATTATGAAAAGGTGCTCGATCATGTTGAAAGATACAGTCGCCATCCCCGAATTGCTCTTCAACAGTGGGAAGCAGGAAGGTGCTTTAAACATCAAGGTAGGCCAGCACTGTGATAGTGCTACACGAAACAACAAAGGGTGCACCCCCCTCAGTGGAAGACATGACCACATCATCACACCACTGCTTCCGAATTTTACTGTTGGCACTACACATGCTGGCAGATAAAGTTCAGCCGGTGTTCGCCATACCCACACCCTGGCATCAGATTGCCACACTGTGTACTGTGATTCGTCACTCCACACAACATTTTTCGATTGTTCAATTGTCCAATGTTTACACTCCTTACACCAAGCAAGACGTCATTTGGCATTTACCGGTGTGGTGTGTGGCTCAGCCGCTCAACCGTGAAATCCAAGTTTTCTCACCTCCTGCCTAACTGTCATAGTACTTGCAGTGGACCCTGATGTAGTTTGGAATTCCTGTATGATGATCTGGATAGATGTTTGCCTGTTGCACATTACAACCCTCTTCAACTGTCAGAGGTCTCTGTCAGTCAACAAATGAGGTCAACCTGTACTCTCTTCGTGTTGTACGTGTCCCTTCACATTTCCAGTTCACTATCACATCGGACATAGTGGACCTAGGGATGTGTAGGAGTGTGGAAATCTCATGTAGAGACGTATGACACAAGTGACACCCAATCACCTGACCACGTTTGAAGTCCGTGAGTTCTGCGGAGTGCCCATTTTGCTCTCTCACGATGTCTAATGGCTACTGAGGTCGCTGATATTGAGTGCCTGGCAGTGGGTGGTAGCACAATGCACATAATATGAAAAACATGGGTGTCCAGATACTTTTGATCACTTTATACAAGAAATACAGTGTTTGAAATGCAAGTTCAAACAATTTTATATAGCAAAATAATTTTTTTTTATGAGTTACTTACACTGTCAGCTGGCACCAACGAATAATTTCCGGGTCAAGACAGCCTGTATTGACATGAATCACCCATTTTAGAGAGACAGTGCATCATAAAGTTTGTCCTAGCAAAAAATGGCGACTAAAACATAGTTTGGTAAACTCAGAACCCTTCCTGTGTGTTCACTACGTCTGTCAAAACTATGTTTTCACCTCAAGCTGGATGCAATGTACGTATTTTATGTGTATAACCATGGTAACTTTGAACCTCTCGATCTCAGTAACATATAACTATATTGAAAAAAGTTTTGAGATTCCCTTCATCTTAAGAATATATAGTAAAATTTTTGTTGATTTGATGTGGATGAAACAGGAATATGGTGTTTCTAGATAAATGTCTAAAGAATGTACACTTAAAATTTGAGCCCTTTGCACTGTTAATTATGTTGATAATTGTGATCCACAGTGCAAAAATGGTTAAAAAAGGGTTTTTGCGGTTTTTATGCATAAATACAGTAACTAAAGTTACTGGATCTCCATAAAGATATTTTATATCTTTTGCAGTATTGATGGGTGATTCTAGCTTTACCCGTGACGTTATCCGTGGTACATTTTTAGTATTGTTGCAATCCTCTTTGTGTTACGTATTCATATTTTGTTTCACGCAATTCAAGTAAAAGAAAGTGCTTATTGACAGTTTCAGATAAAACACTCAACCTCTCAAGGCTAGAACAGACAGCTTCATTACTGTGGCATCAACTTGCACGAGGCCACAAGGCACTGACATCTCTCCCCGCTGCATGTTACGATGTTTACACTCGCGCTGTGGGCAGCAGTCAGTCCCTTCGGGCCAGCATCCAACAAGTCCTCGTGGAGAAGCTGTCGCGGTACAGGAGCTTCCTGAAACACAGCACTCGGGAAGACACTTTTCTTCCACTGTCAGTACTCGCGAGCCCTGCGCCACTGCTTACTACGAACAGCGTTTTCACTGGACTGAAGGGCTCTGCTGCTGCTGTTTTGACAGTAGCAGCAAATGTGGAGGTTTGTAGTCGTGGATTGTGTGCAGCTGTCTGCGCTTGCCCGCAACACTGTCACTTTGTATTGTGGATGTTGCTTGACCTCTCTGTTCTGTTGTTTAATTCGTTTTGTCATTTCTTGCAGTTGAGTAGTGAAACAATTTCCATGGTGACAGGTGTCGATGTGGCACAAAATTCCACAAGCCTTCTTGAAGACCTCGCATTTGTTCTTTTTTCTATGATGTCACACAGAGAAATGCAATTGGCTGACATTTGGCTACTATACAAAGTTCAGCCCAGTGGAAATGGAATTCTTCAGCCTGCTTTTCAAATGTACCATAAACTTTCAATCAAATGGAGGAGGTAATAGGACGTAAAGTGCCCTCCGCCCCACACCGTTGGGTGGCTTGTGGAGTATTGATGTAGATGTAGATGTAGATGTAGATGTAGAAACTCATATGAGATAAATGTTTTTTCCTGTGATGATGAGGTACATAATTATACTGAGAAAAAGGATTAGTGAATTTCCATAAAGATTATATGAGAAAAATGAAACAAAAAAATTTAGTATCCACGTAGTTAGGAATAGCAAAGTTGCAGTTCTTTTGATATACTAGTCAGTGTGTTTCATTAAATCTTTGTAACATTCTTGAGGACACTGTGCTAAATGGCATATTGAAGGGCAGTATTATTTAAATAATGGAAAATCCAGGGTGGAATAAAAACAAGGCGAAAAATGTATATTGCTACTTACAACATAGAGGCGGCATTGAGTTAAAGACAGGCATTTTGCATTCTTTTTCATTGTGCCTGTTTGCAACTCAACACTCCCACCGTTATCCTTTAGTTTATTTATGTGTTTGTAACTTGACTATTTCTCGTAAAAGCACAGGGCGTGTTAGATTCATTGCAGACATAATTTATATATAATCCTACATAAAGGATATACATAATTTATGGAATTATGCAAGAATGGAGTAAGGGAAACCGAGTCAGTATGGCTGAACAGGGGTTCAAAGCCCGCTCCTGCCAAATGTGAGTCCAGTGCCTTAACACTACACAAACTCGCTCAGTATTTTATTTGAGAAGCAAACCCTCAATAAAACCACATGTATCTGGAGACCATAATTAGCTTTCATCATCTGCCAGAACTAGAAACATAACATTCTCAAACAAGAATCTTTGTAGTATTACACTTCAGAAAAATATATAGACACAGCCACCTCCCAACACGATTTCCTTCACAATTATTCGTTTTAACTGATTATGTTCACTGATGTGGTGTGTTGTGACTGTATTACAGTGTGTATACGACCTAGGACAACCAGGAAAATCCCGGGAATTTTTTCATCTGGGAGAAAACCGGGAAAAACCTGGGAATTTTTTAGAATCCCGGAAATTCTTCAGTGTTTTAGTTTTCTGTTAAATTTTTGTAATTTTGATTGGTAAGAACCGATACTCTAACAAAGGATATTACTGTATCCCGCTACTGCAGAATAACACTTCAACAATAAAACATAAATGAGAGAAAAAATGAAAATAACTTAAATTGCAGAGGAAATGTGCCACATACGACGACGACACACATGCTCATGCAAGCGTGTGCCAGTAGCAAAATGTGTCAAAGGCTTTAGGAAGACTTTACAATGGTTCATAACAACAAATTGCCTCCGATGAGTGTGAAGTCACAACTGTTTACATTAGATTCATTTTAGCAGTTACGAGCAGGTTTGTGCGCACGCGCAGTTGAGTCACATTTGAGCAGTAGATTCTCCCGCTTCTGACTACAGGAATGTGGCTGTTGGCTGTGCAAGCAGTCGCAGCAAGCAGCTAGATGCTACCGGGGAAAGGGGGCGCCAAATTCATATTCTTGAGGAAAAAAGCTAGTTTCACAAAGTGCTTAGCATCCAGCGGACGTTCGTTTTTGAAAATTTTTTAACACATTTTAAGTTGATTTCTGAATGAATCATAAGTTGATTTTTGAATGCGTGTGTAGTGTACGTGATATCTCTATCAGGAGAATCCTCATCGTATCTAGAAATAAACTTTCTGCAGACAAAAGGGGACGGGGCTATATGAGCTGAGCGGATTAAAGCTGAACATATGAATGCCAATCGATGTCTGATTATGTGGTTGATTGGGTTTATGAATGATCAGCATTGTTATAATTAATAGCGAAATCCATAGAGTCAGACTACCAGAATGAAAATAAACGACTAACAGGAATAACAGGTGAGAAAGATTATGTATTATCTTCTCGGTGTATCCAAGAAAATGAAATTTTGACAGAAAGTTTTTGGCCATATCGCTACACTAGTAAGGACCAGTTGTACAGTTCCTGGCTAGCAGCCGCTTAAGTTCCATCCTGGGAGTAGCGCGGAAAACGCATTGTACGAACACATAATAATGCCTAACTGGAGAATAATCGCTGGATATCTAAACCGGTGATTGTGGCAGGGTTAGTGAAGTTAATCGGCGAACAGATTTTGACAATGGCTGGAATAGCTACAGAACCGGTGATGGAAAGACTGTTTGTTAGAATGAGGAAGGAGAAGAAACGGGGACATCACAAAGATTACAGAAGAATAAGACAATTCCAAATTTATATAAAAATTTCATAATACTACTTTATGATCTCGTGCTTGAGAAACTGGTGCGTGTGAATGAAATGTGAAACTACTTCCTAACGTAAAGCTTTATACTTGTAGTAGGCCAAATAGGCATTTGATAGTGGTAATTCGTGAATTATACAGGGCGTTTCAAAAAGAAAGAGCAGATTTCAAACATTTATTTCTCAAAAACTACAAATGATAGAAACACAATTCCAACGGTCCTTCACTCAATATGAGTACCAAATGTTACACAACAAATATCAAAACTGTACCTCAATATGAGCACCATTTGTTACACGACAAATATCAAACCGGTATCTCATTTCTTGCCACACACGACGCAACTGGTCTTTAGTTACCGAATTCACGGCCGCAACAATTCGATGTCGTACCTCTTGAAGAGTAGCGGGCATAGGTGGGACATAAACACAGTCCTTTATGTACCCCCACAAATAAAAATCGCAGGGAGTAAGGTCTGGTGACCTGGGAGGCCACAGACGATGACATTGATCTTGTGCTCCTGCTCTTCCAATCCACCGTCCTGGAATGGTGTTATTTAGGTACCGTCGTACAGGTTCAGAGAAGTGTGGTGGGGCGCCATCTTGCATGAAGATGAAGTGATTTGAATCTTCCTGAAGTTGAGGAAATAGCCAGTTTTCTAACATGTCCAGGTAAATGGTTCCTGTGATAGTTTTCTCCATGAAAAAGAAAGGTCCATAAACTTTGTTTACCGAAATTGCACAAAAGACGTTAACCTTTGGTGAGTCTCTTTCATGTTGAATAACGTCCCTCGGAGTTTCACTCGCCCAAATTCGTACGTTATGCCGATTAACTTTACCAGAAATGTGAAACGTTGATTCATCTGAAAAAATTAATCGTTCGGCAAAATTGTCCTCTTCCATGTCCTGTAGAATTGCAGTTGAAAATTCGAACCTTTTGTTGTGGTCGTCAGGACGTAATGCTTGCAATAACTGCAGTTTGTACGGCTTCATGTGCAGACGGTTACTCAGAACGCGCCATACCGTTGTTTTAGACATGTTTAGTTCGTGACTTGCCCGTGCCGTGGATTTTCTAGGGCTCCTTTCGTAAGCTGCACGGACACGCTCGACATTTTCATCCGATGTGCGTGGACGACCCGTGCTTTTTCGCTTGCAGATGCAACCATCTTCTACGAATCTGTGATGCCACTCATAAATTTGCTTATGACGAGGCGGCTGTTTGTTGAATTGACGGCGGAATGCACGTTGCACACCAACAATGGACTCTAACTTTGCAAATTGCAGCACACAAAATGATCGTTCCTGTGGTGTCGTCGCCATTTTCCTACAAACAAACGCCAGCGCCACTGCGGATTTGCATGGAACTTCTGCGCGGACCATTGAAAAACTTTGAACCTTTCTCTGACAAGAAACGTTTGAATTGTGTTTCTATCATTTGTAGTTTTTGAGAAATAAATGTTTGAAATCTGCTCTTTCTTTTTGAAACGCCCTGTATTTTGTCGTGTTATAAAAATGACCATTTGTGGCAAAACAGTCTCGTTTCCAAGAAAATTTACATCCCAAAAACCACACTGAAAATCTTAATATCAGGTCGAGGTCTACTTCACTGGGAATCTGGATATACGAATGTGCACTTTAAGTATGCATTTTAAATGTGCACATTTTAGTGTGGTTCACAAAATTCCGATGCCCTTGGAATATCCTCTGATGTCTTGTTTCTTTTATGACATAATGTATGATCTTTCAGTGTTTTACACGTACGTACGTACGGGCTTCCTACGTCATGGTAGCTGCGCAAGCGCGGTGTCGACTGTTATCTGCGCTATCTGGCAACTGCTGAAATGAACATATTTTGAACAGGTCGAGGAAAATATTGCGAATGGTGGTTTGAAAAGCGTTACTTTCAAAGTAAATATCCTTCTACATAAGTTGAACTATGTGCGAGAATTTACCATGAATTTCTTAAATTACAGAGCGTTTGAATCTCATTTAAAAAATCAACTCTTTGATGACGAGTCATTTAGAAGAATTTCGAACCCTGAAGATGAGACATTTATGTCTTTATTAAAATTTTACTGGCACATTTGTGTGATAGATCTTAAAGTGTAACACGTGCAAACAAGGTCAACATTATATGCGAAAGCTTAGCTTCTCTTGTAGCTTATTAACCTTAGAGACCAATATTATATGTGAACGCTTTTCTTTTCTTGTAGCAACACTGTGTATATTAATTTAAACTATTAACTTCCCCTGTTTGTGTGTTCGTGCTTCTTAACAGTGACATTGCTGTTGGCCGACATCATCACGTGTCGTATGCTCTGAATGTCCACAGTCATCGGCTGGCGAGATCACGTGACACGAGCTATGACTGGCTTACATAAGCGCATCCCAATCTCGATTTCAATGATTCGGAAAGTAACATGCAGCATTTGGTGGAATTCCAATGTATACTTTTGTAATACTGTCACTTAAAACGGAAAAAGTGTGTTTCCACCTGGGAGAAAGTGTGTTGTTAACCGGGAAATCCGGGAATGTTTTTCCTTGTCTGCATATACACCCGTATTAGAAACAGGAAAAATAACAAACTAACAACAGAAACATTGTTGTGCAAAGACAAACACAGAAAAGCTAACATATTCACTTACATCATAGAAACACTCTGCTCCAAAAGCTGTTCCTTTCTCCAGCCTCTTTACAACACCAGTGTGGCTCATATGTCTTTGAGTACGAGTTGTTCTTTTGACTGCCAACTTTATAAACTGTGTTCTTGAGTGATAGAAATGTGCATTTACAGTGTGTCCTTAAACTGTGGATATGTCTAGCAAAAGTGGTGAAAAACAAAGATGATGTACCTTACCAAACGAGATGTCTGCCCAAACTCTTTGCCTTTACAAATGTCTGCTTGTGTCTGTATATGTGCGGATGGATGTGTGTGTGTGTGTGTGTGTGTGTGTGTGTGTGTGTGTGTGTGTGTGTGTGTGTGGGTGGGTGCGTTTTAGAGTAAAATGGTGCAGGACATTTGGAATTCTGGAAGGGGGGGGGCGGGGGGGGGGGGGGAAGGCTGTAGAGAAAGATGGATAATGGTGCAATATGTTCAAGAACCAAGAGGGAACAAATGAAATACTCAGATTAAAAAAGGCGTAAAGCAGGGAAAGATGAAAGAACAATGAAAAATTAGCAAGCAAGGAATGCTAAACAAGTAGGGAGAGATAAAAATGAATACTGAAGAAAACAAAGATGTATGGAAGGCATAATTAGAATATCTATATGATTCTACAGCTGATCATGAAAGATTAGTCTTAGAGGATGAAGAAGAATGTAGACAAAAATCAGTGGGGACAAATAATGGGGAAATGAGAATTGGAGAAAGCTTTCCAGGATCTTAAACAAAGGAAAGTGTTGGACTGTGATCAAATGGTGTGTCAGACACTGAAGGCCTTAAGGACTGTTGCTGTAACTAGAATTACAAATGTAATCAATGGAATATATTACACAGGCCTCCTTAAAACCATAATGGTGCTCTTACCAAAGAAATCCAATGCCAGTCAATGCAAAGATTATATGGCAATTATTTTTATGTGCCATGTTACTGAGGCTCTGACCAGAATAGTGCTGAGAAGAATAAAAAGGAAAATAGAGGAGAGTATGGGAGAAGATTAATTTAGATTTAGAAAATGAAGAGGGGTAAGAGGTGCATTTGGGTGTTGGAGGATGATCCCAAAAAGATTTTTGAAAGTGAATAGAGAAATGTATGTTTGTTTTAGCAACTGAGAAAAAGCATGTGACAGAATTGATTGGCGTATACTTTTGAAGGTTCTGAAAGATACTGGTATAGATTGGTAGGGCAGAAGGTTGATAAAGCAATTCTGTGTGGGATAGAAAGTGCTGGTTTGAGCAGAAGATGAAACTGATATGTGGGTATTGGAAGAAGTGTGTGACAGGGTTGCTGTGTGTCACCAGCACTTTACAGTATATAGGCTGGAAAGCTAATCAATAAGGCCTTGGGAAAATCAAAAGGTCTTGTAGTTGTAGAAGAAAGATTAAAAACCATCATGTATGTGGAACAGAGGAAGAGCTCCAGGTAATAATGGAGGATATTGTAAGAATGGGTTATGAATTTGGGGTGAAACTGAACATTAGGCAAACCAAAGTGATGAGAATTGGAAAAGGAGCTGACTCGATTAATGTACCACTAGACGGGATGATATTTGAAGAGGTTCAATCATTCCGATATTTGAGAAGCTCGATACGTTGCAGCAGAAGTTGTACAGAGGAAATGAGACATAGAATCTTCATGGGAAAGAGAGCTTTTGGGAAAGTGAAAGCTTGCTGACAGCCAGAAGCATCCCCATTACACTTAGGAAGAGATTTGCCAAAATGTTTTGTGTTAAGTGTGGTGTCTTGTGGTTTTGAAACAATGAAAGAAAGTTTTGAAATGTGGTTATGGAAAAGAGTGGAGAAAGTGAAATGGGTCGACAGAATGAGAAATGAGGAGGTGCTGAGCAGGGTAGGAGAGGAACTTCATGAGGATGGTACAAAAGAGAAAAACATCTTGGGGCATATGTTCTGTAGGAACTGTCTACTACAGAGAATCGTCGAGGGAAGAGGATGAGGAGAAGAAGAAGGTGGTTTGAAATGCTAACAGAGGTGAAAGTAAGAAGAAGTTACAACCAAACAGAGGAGGTGCTCAGGACATCCAGCTGACACCTGTCTGAGGACAGGAACGTATGAAAAGCAGTGACAAGATCAAGGGACGGTATGATAGGATGTCTGTTATGACATCAGGGAATGCGTCTGTGGTATTAGAGGGAGCTGTAGAGGGTAAAAACTGTAGGGGAATACAGGGATTTGAATACATCCAACAAGTAATTACGACTGTAGGGTGCAAGTGCTACTCTGAGGTGAAGTGGTTGGCAAAGGAGAGTAATTTGTGGTGGGCAGCATCAGATCAGGCACTAGACTGAAGGCACATTTTCTAGTTCCATAATTATGTTATTGACACTTCTTGCTTCTGTTTCCTCCATGATGTCATCAAATCGTAATTTTTATAATGCTCAACTCACCCAACCGTCGGTAACAAATTGAGATAAACTGTTTACTTTTCCTCTTGATTAAGATGTTTAGTTATTTTGTTTGTCATTATTTGTTGGTTATGCATGTCATCAATTATTTGCCATAAGCGTAAGATGGAAAAACTGGTAATAATTGATTATAACAGCTGCTGCAGAAGATTACCATGAAAGTAAACATATTGTTCTTTCCAAAGTTTTCTTTTTACTTAAATATTAATTTCACGTGTCTTTGTTGAGAAATATTTATTCTAAGCCCTGTGTTTATCTTTTGTCACTTGCTGTATACCTTCATTCCAAATTTTTCAATCATCTTTTGCATCCATTTAATGCTTTTTTGCTAATAATTTCATTTTCAACTTTTTTGAAAGGCTTTTGTATTATTCCATTCATGTGCTATATTTCTATTGTTTAGGGTTGTCTGTGAATATTCAGTTAATCTTTTATGAACATTGTACCGTGAGAGAACTTTGTATATCTCGGGCTTTGTTTTTCACAGTGTTATTTCAAACTTTCCTCCACCATATACAAAATCCTATCTTAAAAACCACTATGAAGTGGTCGCAGTTAATGTCAAGGCCTCTAAATATATAAGAACACCTAATTTTTGAAGCCATTTATCTATTAATTACTACATAGTCAATCAGTAAGTTTAGTCTCTTGATGTCCAGATAAATTTCCTTGTAGCTAGAGCAAGCATTGCCTGCCGGGGAAAGAGAGACCATTGAAATTAACTTTATCAGACAGCCACATTGCAAGCAATATTTTCATTTTCATCAGTTTTGCTCTGTAATTTTACAAGAGCATAGTCAGAAACTCTGGAACTGACACTGTAAAATATACAGCAAAGTGTGACAATGTGGAATCTTACATTGATATTAGAGAACATATTTTACTTAAAATATTGTAAATTACATTTAAAATTCAGTAATTGGTTGATTACATTCCCTGCAACAGAGATTAAGTAAGTTGTACAACAGTGGCTGCAAAATCTACGACAACGAATATTTGACTATAAAGTAGCATTCTCATTATACGAGATGTGTTGTTGTTGTTGTTGTCGTCTTCAGTCCAGAGACTGGTTTGATGCAGCTCTCCATGCTACTCTATCCTGTGCAAGCTTCTTCATCTCCCAGTACCTACTGCAACCTACATCCTTCTGAATCTGTTTAGTGTATTCATCTCTTGGTTTCCCTCTACGATTTTTACCCTCTACTCTGCCCTCCAATACTTAATACTTGATGCCTCAGAATATCCCCTACCAACCGATCCCTTCTCCTATTTCTCTTCTCTCCAGTTCTATTCAATACCTCCCCATTAGTTATGTGATCTACCCATCTAATCTTCAGCATTCTTCTGTAGCACCACATTTCAAAAGATTCTGTTCTCCTGTTGTCTAAACTATTTATCGTCCACATTTCACTTCCTTACATGGCTACACTCCATACAAATACTTTCAGAAGCGACTTCCTGACGCTTAAATCCATACTCCATGTTAACAAATTTCTCTTCTTCAGAAACGCTTTCCTTGCCATTGCCAGTCTACATTTTATATCCTCTCTTCTTCGACCATCATCAGTTATTTTGCTTCCCACATAGCAAAACTCCTTTACTACTTTAAGTGTCTCATTTCCTAATCTAATTCCCTCAGCATCACCCGATTTAATTTGACGACATTCCATTATCCTCGTTTTGCTTTTGCTGATGTTCATATTATATCGTCCTTTCAAGACACTGTCCATTCCATTCAACTGCTCTTCCAAGCCCTTTGCCGTCTCTGACAGAATTACAATGTCGTCGGCAAACCTCAAAGTTTTTATTTCTTCTCCATGGATTTTAATTCCTGCTCCGAATTTTTCTTTTGTTTCCTTTACTGCTTGCTCAATATACAGATTGAATAACATCGGGGATAGGCTACAACCCTGTCTCACTCCCTTCCCAACCACTGCTTCCCTTTGATGGCCCTCAACTCTTATAACTGCCATCTGGTTTCTGTACAAATTGTGAATAGCCTTTCGCTCCCTGTATTTTACCCCTGCCACCTTCAGAATTTGAAAGAGAGTATTCCAGTCAACATTGTCAAAATCTTTCTCTAAGTCTACAAATGCTAGAAACATAGGTTTGCCATTCCTTAATCTATTTTCTAAGATAAGTCGTAGGGTCAGTATTGCTTCATGCATTCAACCATTTCTATGGAATCCAAACTGATCTTCCCCGAGGTCGGCTTCTACCAGTTTTTCCATTCGTCTATAAAGAATTCGTGTTAGTATTTTGCAGCCGTGAGTTATTAAACTGATATTTCGGTAATTTTCACATGTGTCATCACCTGCTTTCTTTGGGATTGGAATTATTATACTCTTCTTGAAGTCTGTGGGTATTTCACCTGTCTCATACATCTTACTCACTAGGTGGTAGAGTTTTGTTAGACCTGGCTCTCCCAAGGCTGTCAGTAGTTCTAATGGAATGTTGTCTACTCCCGGGGTCTTGTTTCGACTTAGGTCTTTCAGTGCTCTGTCAAGCTCTTCACGCAGTATCATATCTCCTATTTCATCTTTATCCACATTCTCTTCCATTTCTATAATATTGTCCTCAAGAATATCGCCCTTGTATAGACACTCTATATACCCCTCCCACCTTTCTGCCTTCCCTTCTTTGCTTAGAACTGGGTTTCCATCTGAGCTCTTGATATTCATGCAAGTGATTTTCTTTTCTCCAAAGGTCTCTTTAATTTTCCTGTAGGCAGTATCTATCTTACCCCTAGCGATGTGCACCTCTACATCCTTACATTTGTCCCTGCTTAGCCATTTTGCGCTTCCTGTCGACCTCATTTTTGAGACGTTTGTATTCCTTTTTGGCTGCTTGATTTACTGCTTTTTTATATTTTCTCCTTTCATCAATTAAATTCAATATATCTTCTGTTACCCAAGGATTTCTATTAGCCCTCATCTTTTTATCTACTTGATCCTCTGCTACCTTCACTATTTCATCTCTCAAAGCTACCCATTCTTCTTCTACTGTATTTCTTTCTCCCATTTTTGTCAATCATTCCCTAATGCTCTCCCTGAAGCTCTCTACAACCTCTGGTTCTTTCAGTTTATCCAGGTCCCATCATCTTAAATTCCCACATTTTTGCAGTTTCTTCAGTTTTAATCTACAGTTCATAACCAATAGATTGTGGTCAGAGTCCATATCTGCCCCTGAAAATGTCTTACAATTTAAAACCTTGTTCCTGAATCTGTGTCTTACCATTATATAATCTATCTGACAGCTTCCAGTATCTCCAGGCTTCTTCCATGTATACAACCTTCTTTTATGATTCTTGAATCAAGTGTTAGCTATGTTCTGTGCAAAATTCTACCAGGCGGCTTCCTCTTTCATTCCTTAATCCCATTCCATATTCAACTACTACGTTTCCTTCTCTTCCTTTTCCTACTATCGAGTTCCAGTCACCCATGACAATTAAATTTTCGTCTCCCTTTACTATCAGAATAATTTCTTTTATCTCATCATACACTTCATCAATCTCTCCATCATCTGCGGAGCTAGTTGGCATATAAACTTGTACTACTGTGGTAGGTGTGGGCTTCGTATCTATCTTGGCCATTATAATGTGCTGACTATGCTGTTTGTAGAAGCTTACCCGCATTCCTAATTTCCTATTCATTATTAATCCTACTCCTGCATTACCCTTATTTGATTTTGTGTATATAACCCTGAGTCACCTGACCAGAAGTCTTGTTCCTCCTGCCACCGAACTTCACTAATTCCCACTATATCTAACTTTAACATCTCCATTTCCCTTTTTAAA
The DNA here is from genome assembly GCF_021461385.2 of Schistocerca piceifrons. Lineage (NCBI taxonomy): Eukaryota > Metazoa > Arthropoda > Insecta > Orthoptera > Acrididae > Schistocerca > Schistocerca piceifrons. The sequence goes on from NC_060145.1 coordinate 20,169,797, forward strand.
TGTTCTAACCTACCTGCCCAATTAAGGGATCTGACATTCCACACTTCGATCTGTAGAACGCCAGTTTTCTTTCTCCTGATAACAATGTCCTCCTGAGTAGTCCCCACCTGGAGATCCGAATGGAGGACTATTTTACCTCCGGGATATTTTACCCAAGAAGACACCATCATCATTTAACCATACAGTAAAGCTGCATGCCCTCGGGAAAAATGGTACGAGATAAGGTCCTGTATTTATACACGTTGGTTCAAATCTACTTCACGAAAAACTATTGAATTTCAACTACTACAGTAACATTGAAATATGGTTAGCTGCTGCCATTTGTTACAAAATTCATATTGACACTGGAAATGGACATTTATACTTTGGTCACTGCTTTTATGGGCATGTATATAGACATGTCATTTCTGAACTGGATAAAATTTCATCATGCTTCAGTATATGTCAAAATATATCTTAAAACTACATCATTAAAAATATCTTTACATATATGTCACCAGAAACATACATTAAAAAAGACACTTTTAAAAATATTTATATGAGGATAATACAGCAGGTAGTTGGGATTATGTCTTGAATGCTTATCTACAGCACCTCTTTAGATAACTGGAAGAACCCATATCAGTTAAATTCATTTTCTTCATTTAATAAATTTTGTAGTTTTTCTTTTTCCACAAAAATTTGTAATTGTTTCAAGACATTTAGCAAAGGGTCTTCATTGGTGGTATGGATAATTTTTTGCTGACTTGAATCTTCATAAAGTACATTGACCAGACTCGAAAAACATTTAATGTTGTTGTTGTTGTGGTCTTCAGTCCTGAGACTGGTTTGATGCAGCTCTCCATGCTACTCTATCCTGTGCAAGCATCATCATCTCCCAGTACCTACTGCAGCCTACATCCTTCTGAATCTGCTTAGTGTATTCATCTCTTGGTCTCCCTCTACGATTTTTACCCTCCACAGTGCCCTCCAATGCTAAATTTGTGATCCCTTGATGCCTCAAAACTTGTCCTACCAACCGATCCCTTCTTCTAGTCAAGTTGTGCCACAAACGTCTCTTCTCCCCAATCCTATTCAATACCTCCTCATTAGTTATGTGATCTACCCACCTTATCTTCAGCATTCTTCTGTAACACCACATTTCGAAAGCTTCTATTCTCTTCTTGTCCAAACTAGTTATCGTCCATGTTTCACTTCCATACATGGCTACACTCCATACAAATACTTTCAGAAACGACTTCCTGACACTTAAATCTATACCCGATGTTAACAAATTTCTCTTCTTCAGAAACGATTTCCTTGCCATTGCCAGTCCACATTTTATATCCTCTCTACTTCGGCCATCATCAGTTATTTTACTCCCTAAATAGCAAAACTCCTTTACTACTTTAAGTGTCTCATTTCCTAATCTAATTCCCTCAGCATCACCCAATTTAATTTGACTACATTCCATTATCCTCGTTTTGCTTTTGTTGATGTTCATCTTGTATCCTCCTTTCAAGATACTGTCCATTCCGTTCAACTGCTCTTCCAAGCCCTTTGCTGTCTCTGACAGGATTACAATGTCATCGGCAAACCTCAAAGTTTTTACTGCTTCTCCATGAATTTTAATACCTACTCCGAATTTTTCTTTTGTTTCCTTTACTGCTTGCTCAATATACAGATTGAATAACATCGGGGAGAGGCTACAACCCTGTCTCACTCCTTTCCCAACCACTGCTTCCCTTTCATGCCCCTCGACTCTTATAACTGCCATCTGGTTTCTGTACAAATTGTAAATAGCCTTTCGCTCCCTGTATTTTACCCCTGCCACCTTCAGAATTTGAAAGAGAGTATTCCAGTTAACATTGTCAAAAGCTTTCTCTAAGTCTATAAATGCTAGAAACATAGGTTTGCCTTTTCTTAATCTTTCTTCTAAGATAAGTCGTAAGGTTAGTTTTGTTTCGCGTGTTCCAACATTTCTACGGAATCCAAACTGATCTTCACCCGAGGTCCGCTTCTACTAGTTTTTCCATTCGTCTATAAAGAATTCGCGTTAGTATTTTGCAGCTGTGACTTATTAAACTGATAGTTCGGTAATTTTCACATCTGTCAACACCTGCTTTCTTTGGGATTGGAATTATTATATTCTTCTTGAAGTCTGTGGGTATTTCGCCTGTCTCATACATCTTGCTCACCAGATGGTAGTTTTGTCATGACTGGTTCTCCCAAGGATGTTAGTAGTACTAATGGAATGTTGTCTACTTCCGGGGCCTTATTTCGACTCAGGTCTTTCAGTGCTCTGTCAAACTCTTCACGCAGTATCTTATCTCCCATTTCATCTTCATCTACATCCTCTTCCATTTCCATAATATTGTCCTTAAGTACATCGCCCTTGTATAAACCCTCAGTATACTCCTTCCACCTTTCTGCCTTCCCTTCTTTGCTTAGAACTGGGTTGCCATATGAGCTCTTGATATTCATACAAGTGGTTCTCTTCTCTCCAAAGGTCTCTTTAATTTTCCTGTAGGCAGTATCTATCTTACCCCTAGTGAGACAAGCCTCTACGTCCTTACATTTGTCCTCTAGCCATCCCTGCTTAGCCATTTTGCACTTACTGTCGATCTCATTTTTGGGACGTTTGTATTCCTTTTTGTCTGCTTCATTTACTGCATTTTTATATTTTCTCCTTTCATCAATTAAATTCAATATTTCTTCTGTTACCCAAGGATTTCTATTAACTCTCGTCTTTTTACCTACTTGATCGTCTGCTGCCTTCACTACTTCATCCCTCAGAGCTACCCATTCTTCTTCTACTGTATTTCTTTCCCCCATTGCTGTCAATTGTTCCCTTATGCTCTCCCTGAAACTCTGTACAACCTCTGGTTTAGTCAGTTTATCCAGGTCCCATCTCCTTAGATTCCCACCTTTTTGCAGTTTCTTCAGTTTCAATCTGCAGTTCATAAGCAATAGATTGTGGTCAGAATCCACATCTGCCCCTGGAATTGTCTTACAATTTAAAACCTGGTTCCTAAATCTCTGTCTTACCATTATACAGGGTGGTCCCGAATTCATGGTACAAACTTTAATGGTAGGTGCAGGACATTGTAACAAGGATATATTGTATAGGAATGTATAGTCCCAGGTGACGCGGTGAGGCGTAAACAGGGGAAATAACGGCCGAAAGGAAAACGAAAGATTTTATTGAAATCGTTGTTGACAAGTGTCATGTTTACAGTAAGTGTTCAAAATTGCGTCCACCATGAGCGATACATGCTTGACAGCGTCGGTGCAGCGATTGGCGTACACGTTCAAAGATGCCTGGTATTTCACGCACACCTGCAGCAGCTACAGATATGCGAGCAACGAGATCCTCATCTGAGTCAACTGGAGTCTCATAAACAAGACTCTTAAGATGTCCCCATAAAAAGTAATCGAGGCAAGAGAAATCAGGAGATCGGGGTGGCCAAGGGACTGGTCCACCACGCCCAATCCATCTAGCACCAAACGTGGCATTCAGGTAATTCTGTACAGCAGTGCTGAAGTGTGCTGGCGCTCCATCGTGCTGAAACCACATGCGGTTACGAATGGCGAGCGGAACATCTTGCAGCAGTTCTGGTAACACTTCTTGCAGAAAAATAAGATAGCTTTCGCCACAGAGTCGCGTGGGTAGTAAGTATGGCCCAATCAAAAAGTCGTTCACAATACCAGCCCACACATTAATACCGAAACGTTGTTGATACGCATGTGGACGCGTTGCATGTGGATTATCTGTTGCCCACACATGGGAATTGTGCGCATTAAAGACACCCTCGCGTGAAAATGTCGCTTCATCTGTAAATAGCACATGACCTATGAAATCCGGCTGCAACGCACATTGCTGCAACAACCACTGGCAGAAGTTCACGTGAAGAGGATAATCTGCCGGATTCAATGCTTGTACTTTTTGAAAATGGAAGGGGTGTAAGCGATTTTCATTTAACACTCTGCATACAGTCTGATGACTCACATGTACGTCACGCGCAACAGTTCTTGTGCTTGACTCGGGTCTATCAGCCACTATGTTCAAGATGCGTTCTTCCAGTCTTGGAGTGCGTACAGCTCTTAATCGACCAGCGTCATGTCTGTTGACGTCGAACGTACCTGTTTCACAAAGTTGACGATGTAACCGTTGAAAAATTCTATGATCCGGCATTCGTCGATTAGGATACTCCGCGCGATACATTCGTAACGCAGCTCTGGCGTTACCATTTGCACGGCCGTACATGTAATGCATGTCTGCTTTTTCTGCATACGTAAAGTCACCCATCGTCTACGGCAGCACAATTGTGAATGGCGCTTGTCCCTACTGCGATACATCATGTTCATCTACTGCCCTCTACCGGCAGTGACACCAGCCGATCACTCCATTTCTCTTTCCCCTGTTTACGCCTCACCGCGTCACCTGCGACTATACATTCCTATACAATAAATCCTTGTTACAATGTCCTGTACCTACCATTAAAGTTTGTACCATGAATTCGGGACCACCCTGTATAATCTATCTGATACCTTTTAGTATCTCCAGGATTCTTCCAGGTATACAACCTTCTTTTATGATTCTTGAACCAAGTGTTAGCTATGATTAAGTTATGCTCAGTGCAAAATTCTACGAGGCGGCTTCCTCTTCCATTTCTTCCCCCCCCCAATCCATATTCACCTACTATGTTTCCTTCTCTCCCTTTTCCTACTGACGAATTCCAGTCACCCATGACTATTAAATTTTTGTCTCCCTTCACTACCTGAATAATTTCTTTTATCTCGTCATACATTTCTTCAATTTCTTCATCTGCAGAGCTAGTTGGCATATAAACTTGTACAACTGTAGTAGGCATGGGCTTTGTGTCTATCTCGGCCACAATAATGCGTTCACTATGCTGTTTGTAGTAGCTTACCGGCACTCCTATTTTTTATTCATTATTAAACCTACTCCTGCATTACCCCTATTTGATTTTGTATTTATAACCCTGTAATCACCTGACCAAAAGTCTTGTTCCTCCTGCCACCGAACTTCACTAATTCCCACTATATCTAACTTTAACCTATCCATTTCCCTTTTTAAATTTTGTAACCTACTTGCCCGATTAAGGGATCTGACATTCCACGCTCCGATCCGTAGGACACCAGTTTTCTTTCTCCTGATAATGACGTCGTCTTGAGTAGTCCCCGCCCGGAGATCCGAATGGGGGACATTTAATATACGTTGTAAAAAACACTGTAATTTAAATTCCAACTGTATGGCATTAGGTGAGCATTTAAAGATAACTAACCATACTTTAGGTGAGATTCTAGGCAACATCAAAATTGTTCACACTAAAAGTCTTGGAAGAATTAGAAATTTTTATGGAAAAGGGGGAAACCCGCAAAATTGATTAAATGAACAAAACAAATTTAACATGCAAAGATTCTTCGTGTTATTTGAATAGGTGCTGCAGATAATCATTCAAAACATAAACTTAACTAGCTGCTGTATTATCGTAAAAGATGTATTTTTTTTAAATAGCTTAATTTCTGAATGTGTATTTTTGGCGATGTATTTGTAAGGATATTTTTAAAGACGTATTTTATATATATTGCAGCACAATGAAATCTTCTCCAGTGTAGAAATGACAGGTCTATATACATGCCCGTAAAAGCAGTGAATGAAATATAAATTTCCATTTCTGGTACAACATGAATTCTATAAAAAATGGCAGTAGTGTACCATATTTCAATGTTAGTGTAGTAGTTGAAACACAGTAGTTTTTCGTGAAGTAGATTTGTACCAATGAGTAGGAATACAGGTCCTTTTCTCACTCAATAAGAATACTTTATTATCTTTGAATATGTGTTCCCACAGATGCTGCAACCACTATTGTATAGCTGACTTAATCTCTGTTGCAAACAATATAATCAGCCAACTACTGTATTTTAAATGTAATGTACTACAGGGTGGTTATAATTAAACTTTCTGTATTTGGCACGTTACAACACAGAAACTAATTACTGTACTTGGACCAAACTTGATATCATTAATGTAAGGAGATGGGGAAGAGAGATAATGCAGAATCAATTCAATTGAAAAACTTTTAATGTGCTGCCACGGTACATCATACCATTACATACCAGTACCATTACTGCTAAAAAAGGTGCTCAACATGGCACCCTTCAGTGTACAGAAGAGTCGGAAAGCACAGGATGGCATTCAGCACAGCAGAATGGAACATGTCTATAGGTATGCTACCTATCAGCCCCACAACCAAAAATCACTGAGAGTGAGATCAGATGATTGTGCCGGTCAAGCATTTGGAAACAATTGACTGATGATTTGATAATTTCCAAATGCGTTTCGTAGAAACAGTTGAACTTCACAAGCAATGTATGATGTGACCCCATCTTGCATGAAAACTATCTAGTTCAATGCATCTCTCTCCTGTGGGGCAGGTATGACATGCTGGCGAAGCATATTGTAGTAACACTGGCCAGTCACACTGCACGGCTTTGGTCCTTGAATGCCAACGTGTTCAAAAAAGAATGGTCCAGTGATGAACATAGCCGTGAAGCCACACTGCACGGTGACACATTCACCGTGCAGGGGAAATTCATGCGCAGCGACTGGAGGTGAAGCAATTCTGTGTGTTCACCTCATCTGTCAGAGAAAAATGAGCTTCAGCTGTCATAAGGATTGTCCAGAGCGAGCCCTCATCAACTTCCGGATTCCATTTGAGAATGGTTCGAAGCATCTTCCGTACAGTGGACCATGGATGTTCAACTATGGTGACGCAGCACGCGCACTGCCTGACGATTGGGAAGTGCACGCAGCATTGTCTGCCATAGCAACAGTGTTTCATCAACTACCTGTGGTGCAACTGGTCATTGGCTTGTTCCCAGAGCAACACCCAGTTCTCCAGTTGATTCGAACTACTTCATCATGCTCCACACAGTAGGTAGACAAAGAGGACCCTTCTGTAATACTTTCAACCGGCAATGTTCTTGAAATGCAGCTGCAGCATTATTATTGTTTTGATAACAGAGCTTCACCTGTAATGCCCTGCTCCTTTGGTCCAATCTCATGTTGACACGTCAACAAATGCAGTGAGACGGGTCATGTGTGTGAGACTACGAATCATGATGACTGATCACAGCACCTGGTGGCCATAGTTGGAACTGGACGGTGGCATTGTGATGCATGGAAATCGTGCACCCCATCCTCTGGACATTAATGCTACCAAGGTAACTAGTTTCCATGTTATAATGTGTTAAAAGAAAGCAGGTGTTGACAGATGTGAAAATTATCGAACTATCAGTTTAATAAGCCACAGCTGCAAAATACTAACGTGAATTCTTTACAGCTGAATGGAAAAGCTGGTAGAAGCTGACCTCACGGAAGATCAGTTTGGATGCTGTAGAAATATTGGAACACGTAGCCGGCCAGTGTGGCTGAGTGCTTCTAGACGCTTCAGTCTGGAACCGTGTGACCATTACGGTCGCAGGTTCGAATGCTGCTTCGGGCAGGGATGTGTGTAATGTCCTTAGGTTAGTTAGGTTTAAGTAGTTCTAAGTTCTAGGGGACTGATGACCTCTGATTTTAAGTCCCATAGTGCACAGAACCATTTGAACCATTTTCGAACGTGTGGCAATACTGGCCCTATGACCTAGCTTAGAAGATAGATTAAGGAAAGGCAAACCTACATTTCTAGCATTTGTAGACTTAGAGAAAGCTTTTGAGAATCTTGACTGGAGTACTCTCTTTCAAATTCTGAAGGTGGCAGGGGTAAAATAAAGGGAGCGAAAGGCTATTTACAATTTGTACAGAAAGCAGATGGCAGTAATAAGAGTAGAGGGGCATGAAAGGGAAGCAGTGGTTGGGAAGGGAGTGAGACAGGGTTGTAGCCTGTCCCCAATCTTATTCAATCTGTATATTGAGCAAGCAGTAAAGGAAACATACGAAAAATTTGGAGTAGGTATTAAAATCCATGGAGAAGAAATAAAAACTTTGAGGTTCGCCAATGACGTTGTAATTCTGTGAGTGACAGCAAAGGGCTTCAAAGAGCAGTTGAACGGAATGAACAGTGTCTTGAAAGCAGGGTATAAGATGAACATCAACAAAAGCAAAATGAGGATAATGGAATGTAGTCAAATTAAGTCGGGTGATGCCGATGGAATTAGATTAGGAAATGAGACACTTAAAGTAGTAAATGTGTTTTGCTATTTAGGGAGCAAAATAACTGATGATGGTCAAAGTAGAGAGGATATAAAATGTAGACTGGCAATGGCAAGGAAAGGGTTTCTGAAGAAGAGAAATTTGTTAACATGGGGTATAGATTTAAGTGTCAGGAAGTCTTTTCTGAAAGTATTTGTATGGAGTGTAGCCATGTAAGGAAGTGAAATGTGGATGATAAATAGTTTGGGCAAGAAGAAAATAGAAGCTTTCGAAATGTGGTACTACAGAAGAATGCTAAGTATTAGATGGGTAGATCATGTAACTAACGAGGAGGTATAGAGTAGAATTGGGGAAAAGAGAAATTTGTGGCACAACTTGACTAGAAGAAGGGATCAGTTGGTAGGACACATTCTGAGGCATCAAGGGATCACGAATTTAGTATTGGAGGGCAGTGTGGAGGGTAAAAATCGTAGAGGGAGACTGAGAGATGAATAAACTAAGCAAATTCAGGAGGATGTAGGTTGCAGTAGGTACTGGGAGATGAAGCAGCTTGCAGAGGATAGAGTAGTATGGAGAGCTACATCATACCAGTCTCTGGACTGAAGACAACAACAACAACAACAACAACAACATGTTAAATAGGGAAAGTTTAATTGTAGCCACACGGTATATTGAAAATGAAATATGTTCTTTAATATTAATGTTAAGATTTCATATTATCACACTTCATTGTATGCTTTACAGTGTAAATTCTGGAGTTTCTAATTACACTCTTGTAAAACTAGTTTTCAAATAATCTCTCTCCATTATATATTATTTTTGGTTTACCGTAGTGTATTTTGAGTTAAATTCATTTAAATGAGATACGTCTGCCGGCTGCAGTTGTCTTGCGGTTCTAGGCGCTTCAGTCCGGAACCGCGCGACTGCTACGGTCGTAGGTTCGAATCCTGCCTTGGGCATGGATGTGTGTGATGTCCTTAGGTTAGTTAGGTTTAAGTAGTTCTAAGTTCTAGGGGACTGATGACCTTAGATGTTAAGTCCCATAGTGCTCAGAGCCATTTGAACCATTTTTTTGAGATACGTCTGTCATTATTTCTGTATACAGGTGTTGGACAAATATTTGGAAGCATACTGAGAAATTCTTGTTTGAATATAGAGGTAGATGCTAGCCGAAACTAGAGGATGTGCTGTTCTGAGTGGCACCTGTGAAATGTCTTCAGTAATCTGTGAGCGTGAGTCAGGGTCAGAACAGTGTTCTGTGTAGTTGTCAGTGCCGAGTTAATTGAAATGTGGGCAAATTGTTGGTGCTCGCACGGTGTGTGTGCTTCAGTGACTAAAGGAACCGAAGTGTCGGGTGTTTCGAGAGGCGCCACATCACAGATTTATATCGCATGCAGGAAAAGCGCAGAATCGTCATCTGCTAAGTCACAACGCAGACGAAAATGTGTGTCGAATTATCGTATTATCGTGACAGACAGAGAGGATTACGGTGAAAAATAGGAGATCGACAGTTGCGAAAGTTACTGCACAACTAAGTATCCGACTTGCGAACTCTGTCAGCACCAAAACAATGTGAAGGGAGCTCCAGAAACAGGGAATTGCAGTGCCACTACCAATTTGTATAGTGCCTTGCTGACAGCTTGGGTCCACAGCTTCGTGGGGTGTGTGCAGTACTTGAATCCTACCTTCAGCTCTTACCAACTAAAATTGGGACTCACCTAATCAGGCCACGGTTTTCCTGTCGTCGAGGGTCCAACCGATACTGTCATGAGCCCAGGAGAGGTGCTGCGCACGGTGCCGTGCTGTCAGCAGAGGCATTCACGTCGGTCGTCTGGTGCCGTAGCCCATTGATGCCAAATTTCGCTGTACTGTCCTAACAGATACATTTGTTGTATGTGCCATATTGATTTCTGTGGTTATTTCTCGCAGTTGTTCCATTCTGCATTTTCCATTGTTTGAAGGACTTAGTGTAATTGCTGAATGATGTCTGGCAGTCTTTTTGTTTGTAGATTGCTACTGTCCACATAAAGGAGAGACAGAGTCGCAGACAGGCACAACAAATAGACTGCTGAACATTAGAGCTTTGAGCCAAAATGCCTTCTTCTGAAGTAAAAAACACGTATACATTCACACAAGAATAACTCTCACACGTGACTACTACCTCTCAAGAAAGAGTGAGTGATCTTCTTCTTCTTCTTCTTCTTCTTCTTCTTCTTCTTCTTCTTTTTTGTGTGTGTGTGTGTGCGCGTGTGCGCGAGTGCGCGCGTGTGCCCGTGTGCGTGTGTGCGTGTGTTTTTCTACTTTGGAAGAAGACATTTTGGATGATGAAAGGTTAAATGTAAGTCTTTTCGTTGTACCTGTCTGTGACTTATCAGCTTTATGAGGTGAGTAGCAATATAATATTGTTATTGTTCAATCCTGGACTTTCCATTACTTGTAATATTCCCTAGACTGATAGGGTACAATAATTTACTGATGTAGAAGTGACAGAAACAATCTCTGATAATTTAATTTAATTTGATTTGATTTTTTCATTGGTCCAGTGTTATCATGCTGCACAGTTGCAGAAGTGAGTACTGGATAGATCAGAATGTGGATACAGTAATATATAATATAAGCAAAAGACGTTTACAAATTAAAATTAGGTATCTATTTCTACAATCTAAGTTTATTATTAATTATTTAAGTTACGTTTATTTTATATATACAGAAAACATTGTTCAGAATAGAAACAGTGTTTTATTAGAAATGCTTGTAGTTTCATTTTAAGTGTTAGGTATGTAGCAGTTTTTGTTTCCTGTGTATTTTATTGCATGTTATGACACCAATTTTAATCATCCTGTCCTAACACGATAATGTTTTGGAATATGTGGGGTGTGTATTCGATTACCCTCTGAGACAGTAGTTGTGTACAGTCTTCTTTTGCATCAAATTGCATGTTTTCAAGAGCTAATCCATAGTAAATAAGACAGTTTCATAGAGCTCTTCTTTGGACTCAACAAAAAATAAAAAATAAAAAATGCTAATTGTAAGAGTTTAGCTGGCCTAGAAATTCAGTGAAATAGTACACCAGCTTGAAGCTTATTCTCAGCTATCATTCCAGTTATTTCACTTGAGGCTGCTTTACTCATATGTTTATTTTCGCTCCATTTTTTAATTTTTTTCAATTTTTGTCGAACTTTGTTTTGGGAAGATAAGTGATTTATTAAAATACTAAATTAGTGTTTAATTTTTTGTGTCAGAATATTATGGTATATTGTGATTTAAATAACGATGTCATATTAATATTTTTGGTTGTAGATTGATCTGCACTGGAGTTGTGCCGAGACGGTTGGGTGTGGGCCTGCAAGAAGTCGATATCTGTGACTGGAAAGAACTTCCGTGGGATGTACGATGGTTGCCATTTGCCCAACAACAGTGCAGTAACATTAATCTTAACTGGCATGCTTACTGTGCCACAGTAAATAGCATACATGTTTTAAATTATTTTACCTTCATCAGTCACCAGATGGAAAAAAGAAAAGTAAAGCCTTCTAGTCTCACACTGTTGGATCTCTCGCAGAAGTTCACTAAAGGTAAGGGGGTACTATGTGCTGCTTTATACAGTTGTGATTGATTACGTTTTCATTCTGCAATTCCATGTGTTATCCATGCAAATTTTTGAGTAAAAGACGTTTAAAATTCAAAGTTGAAATGTTGCTGGTTCTGTGGTACCATAGCTAGTAGTGAAACAGTTTCAGAAACCATATAAATGAGTCGTTATGAAAGTGAAGTGTTTAAGAATACACGGGAGTTAATCTGTCCCTTGTAAATATATTCCTGCACTATAAAAAATACTCATCCAGCAGGATATGAATCCCACTGCTTTGATCATATTTTTGCTGTATTATTTTCATTTGGCAGTAAATTGTTTAACTACCTTTATCACTTTCTGATTTTAATGGATTGCTGCTGAGTGTAAGTCAAGTTGTTTACGTTTTCTGTACTATGTTTCAACGAGTGGCCCAGCCATCTTCCTCAGGTACTGTGAGTTTTGCTGTTATGTATACTGACTGCCTTTCGCCAGCCATACTGTTAATTGCTGTTGGCCCCATGCCACTATTTATTCTGAGTTCGACTCCTGATGCCCATTACGACCTTTGATTCTCTCTTGTTTTTCAGAGCCCATACTGATATTCCTCGAAATGCACTTTGTCCTAACTTTTTCCATCTTTGGTGGATGTGCCAGACCCAAAATCCTATTTAAATTGAAATCTCTGTCCCTGTTTATTATTAGATTTTCTAAAATCTTTATTTAAAAAGAATTCGTAACTACACTATCTCAGAAACTTGCCATTTACACCATGATACTAATCTCCTTGTGTTTCATTTCGTGATGTGATTTGAGACGGTCCTTGATGACAGTGCATCTGCCCAATCGTTTTGATCAGGTGTACAGAATATGTTAGTGTATGAAAATTAGGAAAATTAAATCAACATTTTCATCTCAAAAATTTGATTTTAACTGTAATGCAAAATATGGTGAGATTAGATACAAGGTCAGTTCAATCGTAATTTCACACCAATGGTGTGTTGGAACGTAACATGCTTGTGTTTAGTGCATGACTGCCACAAGTTTCATTGTTGTATGTCTGCTAGTTATTAGTCAGTGCTGTTTTGAGTAGAACTATGTGTCGCACAGATTGCGAATTTTGAGATGGAAGAGTTAGAGCAGCAACGCATCTGCATTAAATTTTGCTTGAAACTCAATAAAACTGCTACAGAGACACACCAGATGATGCAGGAAGCCCATGGTGCTGAGTGCTTATGCCGTACTCGGCGTTACAAATGGTTAACACTGTTTAAAATTATGGCGTGGCGGAAGTTAAAGATGACCCTTATTCAGAACACCCTTCGATGTCTACCGATGATGCTCATATCTGAAACATCTACGAAATTGTGCGTCCCAATGAAAGACAGACTGTCAGAGAGATTGCAGAAGAGTGTAACATTTCAGTTGGACCCTGTCATGAAATCCTGACACAGCATCTTGAAATGCATTGTGTTGCTGCCAAATTTGTCCCATTACTCATGATTCAAAAGCAGAAAGACCGTTGCCTCGCCATCTGTGAAGAGCAATTTTGGATCACGCAAGTGAGAACAAGATGTTGCTTGAGACAATTATAACTGGTGATGAGAAATGGTTTTACAGTTATGATGTTGAAACCAATGTTCAGTCTTCAGAATGGGCCGGGAAATAGTCTCCAAGACCAAAAACGCTTGTCAGGTCAGATCAAACTTCAAAGCCATGCTGATAGTCTCCTTTGACTTTGAAGGATTAATTCATCATGAATTCATGCCACTATCGAGACATGTTGCAATGCCTGTGGGAAAATGTGAGAAGGAATGGACTGAAATGTGGCTACACAATTCATTCTTCTTGCATCACGCTAACGCACCCGCACATTCATCCCAGTTAGTGTGTGGCTATTGCACAAAAAACAAAATAACTGTGCTGCCTCATCCTCAGTACTCGCCAGACCTGGTCCCTGCAGACTTTTTTCTTTATTTCCAAAGTTGAAAACCACATTGAAAGAACGGAGATTTGCAATGATAGACAATATGAAAGAAAATTCGCAGGCAGCACATTGCACTTTCCGGCAATATGCATACCAAGACTGCTTCTGGAAGTGGAAATGGCATTGGGAGTGTTGTATAAATTGTGTAGAAGAGTATTTCGAAGGAGATCATACACTATAAGTAAAAGATAAGCGTGGAAAAATTTTGTGGAATTTTTTGAACAGACCTCGTATGTAGGTTCTGTAGTCCAGGTTCTTATCAGTGCCACCACCTAATAAGACTTCAGAAAGTTCTGTTTTCTTTGTTGGTTTAGTTTCATTTATTGTTCAAGACGTAGTTTAATTGGCTTATTTGCTACATAGTGCATCTTCTACAAAACAAATAAGTTGTTTCTTATTGCTTATGCCCCATCTGGTCATACTGACCAGTGAGCATCATGAGTACTACATTTGCAGTTACAGTTGAGATACCACTGGAGTATGTGACCCACGTATGCCTCACATATGGTCGTAAAATGACTGCATAGAGGCATATTTGCCTTCCAAAAGTTAATATGTCATATTTGTTTTATTCTGTACTTCACTGATATTTAAATGATATGTTTTTCTAAATTTTGAATTAAATAATTTTGATCTTTAATAAATTGAAGTTAGTAAATCATAACCTGATATTTGCTTAAACTCTTTGTTTTACAGTTAATTGATTTTCTTCTGCAGGTGAAGTTGATTCCGTTCATTGCCAACAGTTGCTGCTGCAGAAACTCTACTCTTTGGTTACTGCAGTCAACATTTGTATTGAGCAATTGGCAGTAATGTGCCCAGAAATGTTCAGTGATGATAACAGTTTGGCAGAAATTATGAATTCTGTTACGTGGGTTGAACGTTTCACCCAACAGGGGTATCATCCTGTTCCCAAAGGAGGTGTCAGGCCAAGCTCTCTTGAAATGTTGACTCTGCATTTTTGCTGGTTGCGAAAGCATGTCATTCCGTTAATTACCAATGATAGATTGTGCAGGTGAGTTATACCACGCAAAGTTTAATCTACCTTATATTAAACTGAAATGAGCAAGGCTGAAATAGTATATAGTAAGTTTATCACAAAGCTGCTTGACCTACACATGGGCCACTGAAATATGTCACTTGACAGCTCACATGTTGTTGGCTATAGCTGCCTTCGCACATTCTCACAGCTCTGGTACCGAAATATGTTTTGTGAATGCGTGTTACTATCACTACACATACAAGCCACTGCATAATAATGTATATGTAAGTATAACAGAAAAAGTGTTTCTGACAATGGAGAAAATAATTACTGTGAAAAGAATTTTATAGTATACAAGAATTGACACTAAAACCATCATCATAACAATCACCATCATCAGCAGCAGCAGCAGCAGTTATTAACTGTTTATTATCACATGTAGTTGGCTTCTCCAACAAGTTTACCAACATGATCTACTTCCTTCTTCCATGAGGTGGCATCTACAGTAGCACGAACTTAATGTAACAGCCTTTCCACTTCTTTTGTAGTCAAAGACATTATTATTTCAAATGTAAGTTTGACATCACTCCAAACCAATTCAATTGGGTTGAAATGACAGTGATAAGTTGGTAGCCTAATTACCATATGACCTAGTTCCCTTGCAGCTTCATCTACTCATATGTAAGTGCCCATAGGCTTATTTTGTTTCACAAGTGAATGTAACAGCAGCTTTGTCATACCCACTTCTGCAGCAGTGTCTGTTGCCAGCAACCACTGCACTATAATATCCATAAATGTGCCGACAAACTGCAACAGTTTGGAATGAATCAAGATCTGTAACTGCGCGAGGCTGCTTTTCCTTTTTTCTTTTCAGTAGTACTTAAAAGTACACTGTTTTCTCCACAGGGGCTGTTCCACACAGTTTACTTAATTCTCTTGCAAGTATTGAAGTAGCCCCCTTTCCTTATTGCAGTTCTTTGACTGAGTCCTAGAGTTTTCCAGTGTAAGCTCTAAAACTTCATCCGCAGAAACTGATGGACACCTACTAGCAGAAACAAATTATTTTTCTTGCTTGTAAAACTCAAGTTCTAAAGCCTAATTATTTAACAGCACTCCACAGTGCAGCAGATTATTACTTGGTGAATAATGTCTTTTTGATGAAATTTTTTAATAAACAAAAACTGTAGTCAAAGTGGTAACACGACACAACTATATAGAAGCAGGCGGTTACACACTAACATCCAATGGTTACATAGAAGCCAGCAACATGATAACGTTGATTTCGGAACTGACTTTTGTTGTTGTGCTGTTGTTGGTTCAGAAGACACAGTGCCTCGCATTCCGTGTTTGTTTGTCAGTACCATGTTTCAGCGGGCCAAGGTATATGTCAGTTCCACTTACTGTTAATAAGATTACTTGTCTATAGAGCACAAATATTTGTCCCTTCCCATAGTTTAGTATATTTGTTTGTTTGACTAGGAAACTGGAGCTTGTCATGTTTCTGCATTTTGTTTTATTTTGCCAACATTGACCCTTTGCTTTTGCAACCATCTTTCCTTCACTTTCATCAGACAGGCATTTTCCTTCAGGTGATAGATCTGAGTTGGTTGTACAGTGAGAGACATCGTCAGTGGTTTATTGTTATTGACCCCTTAAGGGATTGTTTTGTGTGCAAGGGACACTTTTTTTCAGTAGGAGCTGTCAGCAAAATAATGAGGGATATGTAAATGCATGGACCCCACAGTTTATCATTGAATCAACAGCTTTTTTGGGCAGTTTTCTTACCAACTGAGCTACCGAGGCATGACTTGCTCAGAATTCAACCTGACAGTACCCCTCTCCAACTTTCGAATTTCTGTAGGAGCTCACCTATGTACCTCGATAACACCTATGGCAGAAAGGTGTTGGTGGAGAACAGCTTAGCCACCATTCGGGGATCAGTGATTATTTGCAAAATGAATCTTTCATCAGTGCATGGTGCATGGCAGATGGTACCTTGTACCACTAATTGTTATTCTCTTTCCTCATCCACTCCCAGATAGAACAAGGGGAACACAACTGTTGACATGCCTCCATACAAGCCCTTATTTCTCGTACCTTGTCTTCACAGTCCTTACGTGAAATGTGTGTTGGCGGCAGTAGAATTGTAGTGTGGTTTCACCTGCAAATTCCTGTTTTCTAAATTTTCTTCATAATGTTTCACAAAAAGAACACAGTATTCCATTCAGGGATTCCCATTTGAGTTCACAAAGGACTTCTGTCATACTCGGGTATTGTCCTAACCTACAGGTAACAAATGTAGGAGCACACCTGTCAATTGCTTCAGTGTCTTTCTTTAGTCTGACCCGCTGCAGATCCCAAATGTTTTAGCAGTCCTCAAGAATGGGTTGTGCTAGTGTTCTGTACACTGTCTCCTTTACAGGTGGGCTACACTTATTTAGAATTCTCCCAATAAATCAGAATCGACCGTTCCACTTATCAAGTAAAATTGGAAGAAACAGTGAGGACAATTACTCTATATAATGAAACCACCAAATCAGACATAGATTTAATTCAGGGCATGTGTATAAAGAAATAGAATGCTTTCACTGGGACAAATGTCTACAATAAAGAAAGAAAACAGTACAGTAATTTAAGACTTCTGTGTGTGACAACACTCGCATAGAGAACTGACCAGACGGAACAAATGTGCCTTTCAGAAGGGAAGATTTTTAAAAGGTCCATTGGACTGGGCATGTGGTGCTTTGCGTTTCATTGTGCTGAGTGTAGTATACACGTATGGATCCTGTGCTGGCCCTTATTTCCTGCCGGGCCCAGGCATTTGAAAGTTCCAACAAGTTTTTGTTTGAATCTTGAGGATTATGGTAAAAATTGGAAGTCTAATGCACCAGCCATGTAGAAATACAAAGAAACATCACAAAGGGATGTGGACAGAAATCGATTTGGGGGTCTGTGTTGTATTTAGTGGCACAACACTTCTAAAATACACAAAGAGCTGGTGCTTGCCTGACAAATAAAAACAGTAGTAAATAAAACATATATCCTTCTGAAAGGAAAATTAACTACAGTGTGGACTATGATCATTATGCTAAACAAAGTTTTAATCAAAAGACACCAGATACATATTTTGCTCTCTATCTCCTTGAGGTTCTGAGTTGCAGAGACCATATAAAATTACTGACAGAATATGTGTAAAAATAATGCATTAAGTTGCCAGCTTCATCACTGTTCAGTATTCAATACCAACCATACAGTGAGGCAGTTTCATAGGGTAGTCTTTATGTTTAAAGCTCAGAGGCAGTGCTGAACCACATAAACAGACACATGAAAAGCTATTAATGCTTCTGAGAAAAATGCGAAGGGGTATACTCTTAAGAGTGAGAAATGTATACAAAACAATGCCAGTAGATTCCCTACTTGTTATCTTGGGAATATATATACCTCGAAGACCTTTAACTACAAAGGAGAGTAGCTCTGAAGAGAAAATACATGAAAAGAATGTGGACAGTACATGGTGTGTTACTGGGTATTGGAGCTGCAGTACTGACAGGGAGTGGCAACACATGTCGGCATCACTTCTGCCAAACACTAAAGAATAAAGTAGGATGGAGCATTTAGTTTCCACAAGATAAGTGGTCCAATTCATCTCTGGGCACGGGTTTATTCTTCATACACCTATTTATACAAAATTCAGATCAAAGAAAACTGACAGCGTTGTGTGTGGTGAGACTGTAACACTGGAAGATAATATTTCGCATTGTTATGGTGCAGCTCCTGATTCAGAATGATACAGGTGTGCTGTCAGAGCAGTACACACTTATGAAGTTCTGTATTCCTCAAAATTAATGAATTCTTGCAGACAAGTCACAGAAGGAACTTTAAGCATATATCACTGCAAGATGTGCGATATGATACTCCAAGTGAGTGTGATGTCACAATGCTTAAGACCATGCACATGTTTTTTGGAATGTTAAGACTAAAATCCCTACCTAACCATTGATGTTTAGGTCTTCCGTGGTTTCTCTAAATTGCTTTAGGCAAACCTCAGGCTAGTTCAATATGAATTGGCAAAGCTGACTGTCCAGTCCACACACACACACACACACACACACACACACACACACACACACACACCAAATACTGTGATTGGTGACAACAAAGCTTGACAGCAGATGGAAAATTGGACGCTTGTCACTGCCAGGATGCCAACAGTCCACGAGAAAGAGGGATGATGCGACTTTGGTATAAGTAAAGCCATGTGACAAAAAGTGAAATGTGAGCTCCACATGTCAGTTCTGACATTGAACTGTGGTGGTTTTCAAGGACTGGCTATGACTAAATTTGGACATTCTATCGGTTAGACCTATGATGTGATGCGATGGCAGCACATGGCAGTGGCCTGAGTTCAGTGAGAAGCGATCACAGGCTCTGCGTAACGATATTTTTCTCATACAGTGCTTCAGTAGTAGAACCGTATGCACTGGCTACAATGGTTGAAGACAGGATCCATTTCACGTTAGCTGTGCCCCTCACATTTGAAAGACATGACTCCAGAACCACTCTAATTTGCTGTGACGATAATAACAACAATAATAACAAAAGAGAAATATACTGCTATTAATAAAATAATTAATATATAAGTACAACTAAAACCAGAGACAGTTTACAACAGAATGGAATATAGGAATGCCATCAACAAAATACAGGGATTCAAAGACCGAACGCAATCAAAGAAGACGGGAACAACCTGGTCGCAAGAACGTAAAGAAGCCCACTCAGAAAAAATGAAGAAGTACTGGGAAGAACGCAAGAAAAAGCACAAGAAATGACTGATGCTTAGCGTAGTCCAAAGTTGACTGTAACGAATAATAATAATAATAATAATAATAACAACTAAAACAGTGCAGATTGTTTGAAACATACTAACATACGTTCCAGCTGGCAGTGACTTTCTGATTGAGATATAATATACCAATACATGAGTGTAAGGCACTTATCTGTAGTATAATGACATTTCAACATAACCGTGTCACAAATTTGACCTTGCACGGAAATGTGTGGTGATTAAACTGACTTGTTGCATCTGCTACATTAAGTGGAAGAGCACTATGTGATCAAAATTATCCGAACACTTCGCCGAAAATGACTTAAAAGTTTGTGGCGCCCTCCATTGGTAGTGCTGGAATTCAATATGGTGTTGGCCCACACATAGCCTTGATGACAGCTTCCACTCTCACAGGCATATGTTCAGTCAGGTGCTGGCAGGTTTCTTGGAGAATGGCAGGCCATTCTTCATGGAGTGCTGGACTGAGGAGAGAGATCGATGTTGGTCTGTGAGGCCTGGCACGAAGTCGGAGTTCCAAAACATCCCAAAGGTGTTCTATAGTATTCAGGTCAGGACTCTGTGCAGGCCAGTCCATTACAGGGATGTTATTGTCGGGTAACCACTCCGTACATTATGAATAAGTGCCTGATTGTGTTGAAAGATACAATCACCATCCCCAAATTGCTCTTCGACAGAGGGAAGCAGGAAGGTGCTTAAAACATCAAGGTAGGCCTGTGCTGTGATAGTGCCATGCAAAACAACAAGGGGTGCAAGCCCCCTCCATGAAAAGCACAACCACACCATAACACCACCACCTCCGAATTTTACTGTTGGCCCTACACACACTGGCAGATAATGTTCACTGGGCATTCGCCATACCCACACGCTGCCATCGGATCGCCACATTGTGTACCGTGATTTGTCATTCCATACAACGTTTTCCCACTGTTCAATCTTCCAATGTTTACACTCCTTACACCATTCGAGGCATCATTTGGCATTTACCGGCGTTATGTGTGGCTTATGAGCAGCCGCTCAACCATGAAATCCCAGTTTTCTGACCTTCCACCTAACTGTCATAGTTCTTGCAGCAGATCCTGATGCGGTTTGGAACTCCTGTGTGATGGTCTGGATAGATGTGTGCCTATTACAAATTACAAACCTCTTCAACTATCGGCAGTCTCTGTCAGTCAACAGACGATGTCAGCCTGTATGCTTTTGTGCTGTATGTGTCCCTTCACATTTCCACTTCACTATCACATTGGAAACAGTGGACCTTGGGATGTTTAGGAGTGTGGAAATCTCGCATACAGACATATGACATAAGTGACACTCAATCACATGACCACGTTTGAAGTGCGCGAGTTCTGCGGAGTGCCCCATTCTGCTCTCTCAC
Organism: Schistocerca piceifrons; assembly: GCF_021461385.2. Taxonomy (NCBI): domain Eukaryota; kingdom Metazoa; phylum Arthropoda; class Insecta; order Orthoptera; family Acrididae; genus Schistocerca; species Schistocerca piceifrons. Next base: position 20,190,719 of record NC_060145.1, read on the forward strand.
GATGTCTAATGACTTCTGAGGTCACTGATATGGAGTACCTGGCAGTAGGTGGCATCACAATGCACATAATATGAAAAAATTATTATTTTTTTGGCAGTGTCCAGATACTTTTGATCACATTGTGTATGTTCCAGTACTGCATTTTATGTTTCAGTAGTATGTGATCATAATTTAAATTACTGTGTAAGACAGCATCTCTAGTTACGGTGTGTGGAAATGGAGCAGTTATCTATAAGCCACATTTTGAAAGGAGGAACAATAAGAAAGAAATCAATTAGTCATTTTGAGCCACGTCACTGAATTATCCATATCTGTTAATTATAGCACTTTTGCATATCCTTTTTCTAGAATCATACCACGTGCACGTGAAGTTCTGCAGATAGCGAGAAGCCTTAATGAAGTGTTCTTACAAGGTACATCAGCTGTTATCACAATCAGTCGGCGACTGCGTGACATTATAGGGTATGTTCTTCATATGGACTGTGATCTTCGTGTGAAACTTAACAGGTAAGAGGGATATTGTGGAAGCAATCATCATATGATATAATCCCTGTAATAGCTTAAAAATATAAAACATAGGACTAAAAAACCACTAATCTTCACTGCAAAACTACTATTTCGATTACTGTTTATTACTCTTTAGTCCTAAATGCAGACTGTCAGAAATGTGATTGTAATGTTATAACATCGTTCAACGATAATATGATTTTACATAAATATTTTTTACCTTTATGCATTTTATGTTGGTGTACATTGAGGTGTAGGTGAATATGGAAAGGGGGTAAGAAATGAAAGAGGAAGCCGCCTGGTAGAATTTTGCACAGAGCATCATTTACTCATAGCAAACACTTGGTACAAGAATCATGAAAGAAAGTTGTATACATGGAAGAGGCCTGGATATACTAGAAGGTTTCAGATAGATTGTATAATAGATTTAGGAACCAGGTTTTAAATTGTAAGATATTTCCAGGGGCAGATGTGGACTCTGACCACAATCTGCTGGTTATGAACTGCAGATTAAAACTGAAGGAACTGCAAAAACGTGGGAATATAAGGAGATGGGACCTGGATAAACTGACAGAACCAGAGGTTGTAGAGAGTTTCATGGAGAGCATAAGGGAACAATTGACAGGAATGGGGGAAAGAAATACAATAGAAGAAGAATGGGTAGCTTTGAGGAATGAAATAGTGAAGGCAGCAGAGGATCAAGTAGGTACAAAGACGAGGACTGGTAGAAATCCTTGGGTAACAGAAGAAATATTGCATTTAATTGATGAAAGGAGAAAATATAAAAATGCAGTAAATGAAGCAGGCAAAAATGAATACAAACGTCTCAAAAATGAGATCGACAGGAAGTGCAAAATGGCTAAGCAGGGATGGCTAGAGGACAAATGTAAGGATGTAGAGGCATATCTTATTAGGGGTGCAATAGATACTGACTACAGGAAAATTAAAAGAGACCTCTGGAGAAAAGAGAACCACTTGCATTAATATCAAGAGCTCAGATGGAAACCCAGATCTAACCAAAGAAGAGAAAGCAGAGAGGTGGAAGGAATATGTAGAGGATCTATACAAGGGTGATGTACTTGAGGACAGTATTACGGAAATGGGAGAGGATGTAGATGAAGATGAAATGGGAGTTATGATACTGTGTGAATAATTTGACAGAGCACTGAAAGACCTAAGTCGAAACAAGACCCCAGGAGTAGACAACATTCCATTAGAACTACTGACAGCGTTGGGAGCCAGCCCTGACAAAATTCTACCATCTTGTGAGCAAGATGTATGAGACAGGTGAAATACCCACATACTTCAAGAAGAATATAACAACTCCAATCCCAAAGAAAGCAAGTGTTGACAGATGTGAAAATTACCAAACTATCAGTTTAATAACTCATGGCTGCAAAATATTAACACAAATTCTTTACAGATGAATGGAAAAACTCGTAGAAGCCGACCTGGGGGGAAGATCAGTTTGGATTCCATAGAAATGGTGGAACACATGAAGCAATACTGACCCTACGACCTATCTTAAAAGATAGATTAAGGAAAGGCAAACCTACGTTTCTAGCACTTGTAGAATTAGAGACAACTTTTGACAATGTTGACTGGAATACTCCTTTTCAAATTCTGAAGGTGGCAGGGGTAAAATGCAGGCAGTGAAAGGCTATTTACAATTTGTACAGAAAGCAGATCGCAGTTATAAGAGTTGAGGGCCATCAAAGGGAAGCAGTGGTTGGTAAGGGAGTGAGACAGGGTTTAGCCTCTCTCCGATGTTACTCAATCTGTATGTTGAGCAAGCAGTAAAGGACACAAAGAAAAATTTGGAGTAGGAATTAAAATCCATGGAGAAGAAATAAAAACTTTGAGGTTTGCCGATGACATTGTAATTCTGCTAGAGACAGCAAAGGACTTGGAAGAGCAGTTGAACGGAATGGACGGTGTCTTGAAAGGAGAATATAAGATAAACATCAACAAAAGAAAAACGAAGATAATGAAATGTAATCAAATTAAGTTGGGTGATGCTGAGGGAATTAGATTAGGAAATGAGACACTTAAAGTAGTAGATGAATTTTGCTATTTGGGGAGCAAAATAACTGATGATGGTCGAAGTAGAGAGGATATAAAATGTAGACTGGCAATGGCAAGGAAAGCGTTTCTGAAGAAGAAAAATTTGTTAGCATCGAGAATTGATTTAAGTGTCAGGAAGTCGTTTCTGGAAGTATTTGTATGGAGTGTAGCCATGTATGGAAGTGAAATGTGGACGATAAATAGTTTGGGCAAGAACAGAATAGAAGCTTTCGAAATGTGGTGCTACAGAAGAATGCTGAAGAGTAGATGGGTAGATCACATAACTAATGAGGAGGTACTGAATAGAATTAGGGAGAAGAGAAATTTGTGGTACATCATGACTAGAAGCAGGGATCAAAGGATCACCAGTTTAGTATTGGATGGCAGCGTGGAGGGTAAAACTCATAGAGGGAGACCAAGAGATGAATACACTAAGCAGATTCAGGATGATTTAGGTTGCAGTAGGTACTGGGAGATGAAGAAGCTTCCACAGGATAGAGTAGCATGGAGAGCTGCATCAAACCAGTCTCTGGACTGAAGACCACAACAACAACAACAACAACATGCAGGTTGGGCACAGTCTTATTTGAGATGCCATTACATGCTGTTCTTCCCATACTACTGTATTTTGATCATGAATTGTTGTAAGCGTGCACTGTAGTTTTTGTGTGATGTAATTGAATTGGGCATTTTTTTAATTCTTACATAATTGGTGTATTATTTCTGGTCTGCCTGAAGGTAGCCATAACTGCTAGCTTGCTCGATAACATGTACTAGGACAAAATTAGCTAATCACAAATGGAATTGAATAAAATGTGGCAGAGAGAGCAGCAAAGAGGAGATGGGGCATGGAAAGGGGGGGGGGGGGGGGAGACATGCTGATGGGCATGACCAAGCAGGTGGGGGAGGAGGTGGGGAGTGTGGAGGAGGAGATGAACATATAGGGGGGAGGGGGGGGGGGGCAATGATGTGGGCAGAGAGACAGGGGAGCATGTGGTGGTAAATACAGCTTCATACACAAAAAGTCTTTCAAGAAGCTTCTAAATTCTGCTGTAAACACTTTTATCTTATTTATGTGGCAACTGTGTATAACCAAGCGAAGTGAACAGTTTTGTAATAAATGCAAGCTATATGCCAGGCTCAGTCAAATGAAAACAGGACAAATGGGAGGAGTTAATATAAACTGTTTGTTATTTCAAAAGTAACTTGTGCTTGATTTGTGACTTTATGCGACGGCACACCTTACTGGTACCTCTGACAAAAAGAAAGCACTAAAATAACATTTTAAGGCATCTAAATTTCAAAAAAACGTCCCCCAGAAGTTCACAGTACCAGAACCTTTTTTGCAAATCAAGCACTGGCAGTAACTTTTAATAGAGTTATCCCATTGTGAGACGAGAGGTTCAGTGCCCTCACAGAAAAATGTTTGCGGCTGCCCATGGAACCGTGATTGTACCAAGGCATGTGCCTCTTCATCTGAAACATATCGATGGTCATGAATCTCTTTCTTCAGTGCTCCAAAAATATCAAAATTTCGCATTGAGAAATTGTGGCTTTTTGGTGGATCTTTAAAGGCTTCCGAGTGAAACTTCTGCAGTGTAGTCAAAACAACATGCAGAGCAGCCTGGGAAAGTTATGGTGACCATTTTCTCTGACCGCAAGAGCCCACTGCTCGTAGACTTTCTGAAAAATGACCCCACAATTAGTACACAGCAGCATGTCAACACTTTTCAAAAGTTAAAGAGTGCTGCAAAGTCCAAACTTTCAGAAATGTTGATGGGCAGTATAATTATCTTGGTGGATGATGTCTGCCCACGTGTTACCAAATGCCAAATATATTTAGACTTTGCTGCATACATTTTTCTGGGAAATCCTTACACATCCTCCATACAATTCCAATCTCCTTCCCCCCCCCCCCCCCCCCCCCCCCCTCCCCCCCCACCCTCCCCCAATGTGATTTCCATATTTTTGGAACCCCAAAGAAAGTGATTTGTCACAATCGATTTGCTATGGACGAAGAGATGTACAATCACGGTTCCGAAGACAGTCGCAAACAGTTTTCCATCTGTCTCATTTTCATTTGATTGCCCCATATGTTTTACACATCTAAGAGCAGAATTACTTCATGAGAATCTTTGGAAGCATTCTATCAATAAAGAAAATATTACAATACATCAGTTTGTTAATACTGTGTGTGGCTAAAATGAAGCATTCAAAAGGAAATAAATTGTGTTGTTTAAGAACATGTGTGTAATAGTGCTGAAATTTGATTTATATTATATTCACATTCACATATCAGTGTTGTATCTCTCCCTATTATAATGACTTCTTAATGCTGTTATTTAGCACCTGTGATAACATTTTAGAACCCTGAAGATGGAGTTGAAGTTCTAATAAACCAATATTCCATGCTGTAGGAATGTTCTCGTAGAATGCAAATACTTTTGGATTAAGAGAGATCACTCATTGAAAAGCAGAAGCGTTGAGTTATCAGTACGCACATGGGGGGGGAAACAACTTGTTATCTTTTGGAGTTACATATTTGAGAGCTAAAATGCCCCCCCCCCCAACCACACACACACACACACACACACACACACACACACACACACACACACACACTTATGTCCCTTTATGGTGCCAGCTGGAATAACATTGGAAATGCTGCATTTCAGCAGGTGGACTGGTGGTGGTGTGGGGAGTGTCAGGTGGAGTGGTGAGAGGGATGCAGGGGTCAGGGAGAATGACTTTCATGTGGGCGACCAACAGCTCGGAGGAAGCAGTCAGTTTCCTGCCTAGGAATGTGACAGGGAGGGGTGGCTTGTAATGCACGATTGTAGAAGCCAGTAATGAATGCGACACTCCGTGAACATGATGTGGAGATGTGAAATGGAAAGAGGTGACAGGACTGGGAAGGGAAAATTTTAGGGCTACCGTATTTACTTGAATCTAAGCAGCACCTGAAAAATGAGACTCGAAATCAAGGAAAAAATTTTCCCAAATCTAAGCCGCACCTGAAATTTGAGACTCCAAATTCAAGGGGAGAGAAAAGTTTTAGATCTCACCTCCAAATCTAAATGAAGTTGGTCCATTGTAACATGAGACACAATTTAGGTCAAATTGATGAAGATAACAGCTACAGTAGTTTGGTTCGAGTTGTAAGCTCAGCATTTAAGCTTTACCACGTAGCCATTGCTGTGCGTCAGGTGCTCCGTCCGTATTTATACGGGCACCCTTCCTTTTTCACGTGCTTTGTCTGGTTTGAATTGATTGCTTATTTTGCTTTGATCTGATAAGTGCCGTTCTCTTTGTTACAGGTGTTTGTGTCACTCTAAGCTGAAAATGCATTATTGTACTGTGTCATGCATTGTTTGTTGCATTCTGATAATCAGTGTTTACGACCTGTCACTGCTCGCGGCACGGCTTGCTTTTGTGTGCGCTAACGCCGCTTACAATAAAAAAAAAGAGAGGAATTGTCTCATTAGCGAAATAATGGCAAGAGACTGCTATTTAATAGACTGCATGTGATAGAAGATCTTCTGAACAAAAGTTTAGAGAAAATTTTTCTCTCTTTGAAAATGTTTGCAGAGTCCTCTTTAGTACATTACATTCTGCACAGAAATTAGTCATCTTAGATTTAAAAATCTAGTCCGTTGCCGTGCTCCATTTCTGACTGTATCATTATTTAGCATAAGATTAATACGAATATAAACATGACATGATATGTATATTCTTCCACATTTGCAGTTATCTCACTCTAGTTTCGTAGTTTATTAGGCAGACAGGATTTAAATGAGATAGCAGCAAACATGAAAGAATACATGGCATAATGTTTGCATTCGTGTTATTCTTATGGTGACGTGAATACTGCATGTGATTCACAATTCGTAAAAGTTCCTATTAGCAACCACCTCTTGTCACAGGTAGGAAATAATTCAGAACGTAGAGTTGGCATCACAAACAGTCTTGCCAGTCGTGTTTTCGTAGCAGATTTTTAGTGATGACTTCAAATGCAGTGTGTGTGTGTTGTTGTTGTTGTTGTTGTTGTCTTTAGACTGCAGACTGGTTTGATGCAGCTCTCCACGCTTTTCTATCCTTTGCAATGCAGAGTAGCAACCGTAATAAAAAAAAAGAATGAAAATAACTTAGAAGTTAAATGCTGAAATTTAAAACAAAATTTTATTAGGTTTGTAATACATCTTATACGAAATGTTTAAAATATCAGTCGTGATTCTGAACCACTGTTACTTGATTCTTTGTTGCTCATTTCTTCATACAGAGCATCGTCCTCTGTACCATCTAGTGCACTGGATATCGAACATTTTTTAAATGCTTGTTGCGTAGTCTGATTTGGAACACACTTCCATGTATCATAAATCCATTGTCACACTTGTGCGTTTTACACGTCCTGTTGGTGTCAGTTGTCTGTTGCTTTTTGAAAGCCAGTCTGCGTACATGTGTTTAAACTTGTCCTTAAATGGTTTATTCAAACAGACGTCAAGTGGTTGCAGAATTGACATCATCCCGCCTGGAATTACTGCCAAGTCTGTTTTGCTTTCCCCTAATTTTCGTTTTACTGCAGGTGTTGTATGGCCTGCGTAGGCATCTAATACCAACAGGCTGTGTAAACCAAGCATTGCGCCGGGACGACGATTCCACACATGCTTAATCTATTCCAGCATCATGTCCTCCGAAAACCACCCAGTACCGTTTGCTCGTACAATTACAGCTTTTGGAAACACTTCCGATTTCGGTAAAGTCTTTCGCTTGAAAACTATGAATAGGGTTTATTTACGTCCATCTGCTGTGCAAGCCAGCATGACGGACATCCGCTGTTTTTCACCCCCTGATGTAAGAACACTTGTCTTTCTTTCCTTTGGCATCAACCTTATAATTTGACGGCATGTCAAAATATAAGGGAGTTTGGTCAGCATTTCCTGTCTGACCAAGAAGGTGTTGCTTTTCAGTGCACCTCCTGATTATGAAACGCTGAAATTCCACAAGTTTTTCTTTTTTCAGCAGCTTCTGTACAACTGAAGTTCGCCTCCGAAGTGAAAAACCCCAGCGCTTCATAAACAGATCAATCCATCCGCGACTAGCCTTAAAATTTTCGGTATTTTGTTCTCTAGCAATTTCGTGTGCCTTAATTTTTAAATTTTTGGCGTTCACAGGCAGGAATTTCTGACACTGTTGATTAACAAATTCATTTAAAATCACGTCTAGTGCATGATATTGGCCCCAGTTTGGCCCACTAAATGCTTTTTGCTACTTGAACATTCAAATAATTTGTTTCTCTGCAGTCGCCATCACCTGACGTTGCTCTCATCAGTCCCGTATTGCAGACTTGCAGCACGATTAGAACTTCGTTCCCCAAAAGAAATTTCTCCCATCTTGAATTTGTACTATAATGAAAGCGCTTCATCATGGTTCACTAACACCAACAAGCACTTCACAAACTTCCACGAAGCAATAGGTGCCGCTGCTTGAAATCTTAATGAGCCCCAGCATAATCAACTTGTGTAACAATCCTAAAGCCTTGTGCATTGTTGGTATTTTTGTGTAAAGAAATTTATTATTGTTGCTACAAATATTTGAAAGGCTGCTACAATCGAAGACAAACAATACGGAATTTCTATTTACTTCTTTGGATAATGTACGAAAATGCAGTGGTCGAAACTCGGGGCAGAGAAAAAAGCTCGTCTTCTACCTTTTCTTAAAATTTATTTACTGACATAGAGGTTTTGGCGCCAATATTTATCTTAGTGCCTGCAAAGCATGCCTGTGTAGCGCTACACATATTTGACGGAATAAGTCAGTTGTTGCGGCACCTACCAACATTTTTCAGAACTTCCAATTACTTTGCTCTCGATTCTAAGCTGCAGGTGGTTTTTTGGATTACAAAAACTGGAAAAAAAGTGCAGCTTAGATTCGAGTAAATACGGTAGGGTTTGTAGCGACAGTGGGTTACCGCAGATTGATGCCAGGACAGTTATGGGAGCATAGTTCAGAAAAGCTGGTAGTGGAGGGAATGATCCAGATGGCCTGGGTATTAAGCAGTCATTGAAATTAAGCATGTTGTGCTTCTAGGTGGTCAGCTTGGTTCTTGGCCACAGTTTGGTAGTGGCCATTCATTCTCCTGGACAGTCAGTTAGTAGTCATACTGACATAAAGTGTTGTGCTGTTTGCAGCAGAGTTGGTATATCCCACGCCACTTTCACAGGTGGCCCAGTCTCTGTAGGGGTAGCATAGTCCTGTAGCAGGACTGAAGGAGGAGGTGCTGAGTGAGTGGATTGGGCAGGTCTTGCACCTGGGTCTGCCACAGGGATCATATCCTGGCGACAAGGGATTGGGAGTGTGGGAGTGATATAGGGATGGATTAGTAGGTTGTGTAGGTTTGGTGGGTGATGGGGGAACGCTTCAGGAGGAAGGGCTAGGGCAGGATAGCCCTCATTTCAGGGCAGGCTGAGAGATAATGAAAGCCATGGGGAAGGATGTAGTCCATGGTGATATTTGGTGACCGGGTGGGGGTCTCCTTCACAGCTGATTCTTCTTGTCTGGGGGGAGGGGGGGGGGGGAATTGGGGTGTGTGGATTAGGTTCAGGGGGTGGGGGATGTATTGCCTGTATGTGAAGGCTTTTGTGAGGCGCCTTCAGCATACACGGCAAGCGAGTTCTCGTTACTGCAGATAAGCTGTCCACTGGTGACTGGGCTGTATGGGGGATGACCAGTCCACCTGATCAGAATACAGCATTGGCACTTTTAGTCCATCCAGCACTGTGTAGGGAGCATAGGTGTGTGTGTGTGTGTGTGTGTGTGTGTGTGTGTGTGTGTGTGTGTGTGTTTTACTGTAACTTGTCAGAGATAACTCCTAAAGCTAGCAGGTTTTCGCCTGTTGACAAAACAGCGCTTCTGCTTAAGGATGACTTCTTTTTTGACAACTCGACATTTCTACCCTTTGCCGAGTGGTCTCCTTTAACCCAGAACCAATGTTACAAATAATTGGTATATTTTTTGACTAATAATATTATATATTTAATTTGTTGATATGTCAGCTTGTGCTACTGTTTGGGAAGTACACTTGTTTATTTGCTAAAAGTAGAGCAAACTGGATAAGGTGTTACAATACACTCGTTTATTTGCTAAAAGTAGAGCATACTGTATAAGGTGTTACAACAGTGAATGGCACATACCAAATGGAAGTCATCCATAAATTGGCTGGTAGACGTATAAATATTGTACTGACATGTCATATGCAGTGTGCTTACGATAATTAAAATTGTCTTAGATATATGGTGTGGTAATTACATAACAAATTAGAAGACTGAGTTGATGGGCAGTACTTAGCACCAGGAGGTGAACTGTGTGGTACTACCAAAACTCACATATAAAAGTGAGAGAGAGAGAGAGACACACTGCCGAGCTTTCAAAACTAGTAGACCTTTCATTAAGGAGGGGAGAGGTTTAGGCTGGGGGATGCTGAAAAGGAAGGGCAGATCACTACTGAGACACCAGAATGGGACAGCCCCACACCTAGTGAGAGCAATAGTAGACAAAGGAAACAAATAAAATATTAATCTAAATTTTGTTTCAGTGTCAGATTGAGTAATTCATTTAAAATACTTCACCACATTTCACATCAATTTTTTATTCTTTCATAATCATTCCATAATGTCAGAATATACACTTTTTCTAGTTTTCTCTAGGATTGGGGCAGTTATTTATTTATTTATCATATGGTGATACAGAGCTTGGACCAAATACATAATTTTAAGAGTATACAGTGTAAGGAATGAAAAGCAGAATACAGGTACAGAATCAAATGTCCAAAGTGTTATGCTAAATTATGTACACATTACACAAGTTCTTAATTTCTAAGTCCAGTGTGTTGACCCAGTTGAGTGCTTCAGGTGATGCACGGTGGATATCATTTATTGATCCCTTGAAGGCTCGTTTCAGGCATTCACCAACAATGTGATTTATTGTTTGTAGGGCAACTCCACAGTCACAATGTGGAGATGTTGCCCAGCCCCATTTGTGCTTTAGATATCCGCAGTTCCCTTCTCCTGTTCGAATGCGGTTGATGATTCTCCACTGGCATCTGGGGAGTGTGAAACTTGGAACTTGCATGGAAGGCTTTTCAACCAGATGACCGTTGAACACTGATGATTCTTCCCACTGACTTCTCCATACTTCGTTGATGTTAAAGTTGGAGGCTTCAAGATGTTGTGCAGTTTGCCAATGTCGTTTTCTTGACTTCAGACGCTGATGTTCCCCTATTAATATATCACTGTGTACGAGTGGCTGGGGGTTCTTCTGAATGTTTCTCCAAATCTTCAGGAGAGCATCTGATCTTCGTAGAGCTGGAGGTTGGATATTACTTAAAACTGGTAGCCGTGCAGTCTGAGTGCTAATTATGCAGCCTGTGATGAGTCGCATTGTCTGGTTGAGTTGCACATCTATCTTGCTACAGTGAGCACTGTTCATCCAAGTTGGACAACAGTATTCAGCAACAGAGTATGATAGTGCCAAAGCACTGCAACCCCAGGAGGTACCAACAAGCTTCTGAATGATATTACGGGTCTTTACTTTTGCGGCCACGTTGGAGAAATGTTGTCGGAAAGTTAGGGACCTATCGAGTGTTATTCTGAGGTACTTGTGTGTGCTGCAGTACTTTAAGGTTTGTCCTTGGAGTTTAACTTCTGGTTTATAGTCAGAGTGTCTGTTCCGTAGGTGGAATGCTGAAGTAAAAGTTTTCTGAGGGTTTAGGCGGAGGCACAATTTCCTGAAGTATGTGTCCAGGATTTCCATGTCAGCAGTTAATGTTTTTTCAACAGTGGTGAAACTGGAGCTCTGGGTTACCAAACAGGTGTCATCAGCATATATGAATTTCCTTGAGGTTGTGACTGGCAGATCATAAATGAATAAGTTGAAAAGGAGAGGGGCCAATACAGATCCTTGAGGTAGTCTGTCACTTACTTTGAAGACTTTGCTTCTGTCATTATCAGAGTAAATCTGGAAAAGTCTGTTGCTTAGCATGTTGCTAAGTAGGTTTGTGAGTTTCCGACACTGAGTGATGCTCACAAATTTTAAGAGAAGGCCTTCTCACCATATAATGTCGTAGGCGGTGGGTAGATCCAAGAAAGCAGCTATGCTTACACATTTCTTCTCATATCCATTTTCAATATGGGTTGTTAATGCAAACACTTCGTCATTACAGCTTCTACCAGGCCTGAATCCGCTTGTTCTATGGGTATTTGTTTATTAATTCTTTCATAGATCCTGTTGTAGATGAGCATTCAGTAGTTTGTAATGCTTAACAGGGCTATTGGGCAGTAACTTTCTACTTTAGTTGGGTCTTTGTTCAGTTTAAGAGTTGCTATTAGCTGGTTTTTCTTGAATAATGGTAGGAGATTTCCAGTGGAAAGAATGTCTGAGAAGAAGTTAGGGGGAGCAAGGTTACTCGCATCTGTGACATACCCTAAGTCACATGTGCCTCTTGGGTGGTGCTAAATGAGTAACAACGTGAGCAGTGAAAACGATATTTTCACAATTACAGCAAAAATTGATAGTGTGACAATAATCGATGTATACGAGCCTCCCGGAGTAAACTGGCCTACTCCTCCTCTACTGTCTCAGCAACATCCATCTCTATTCCTGGGCGACTTCAACAGCCATCATAATCTATGGGGATATTGTGAAAACGACAGTAATGGTGAAACTCTTTGTGAATGGATAGAAGCCGAAAACTGGAAGTAATTTTTGATGCCAAGGATCCACCTACCTTTCATTTAGGATGTTGGAACAGAGGATATACACCTGATCTGTGCTTCCCAACTCACCTTCACAGCACCCATACCCAGATACGCCACTCAATACTTAAAGATTTCCTCCACAGTCAGCACAGACCTATTATTCTAGAGACTGGAATATGTGTACCCCTTGTGCAGTTGCATCCGAAACTGAGGTGGAATTTCGAGAAAGCTAACTGGACTGAATTCAGAAAACAAACAGATAACCATATCAGATGGGTAAAGCCAAAACACACACTAACTACAGTCGGTTTATAGGCATAATTAAAGGACCAGCCAGACGATTTATCAATAGAGGCTATTGTAAAGAATATACACCTGCCTGAAATGAGGACAGTAAAAAATTTCTTGAAGAATATGAAGAAAATCCAACTGTTAACAAAGCTACGGACCTTCTGCAGTCACTTGATGAGAATAGGAAGATCTGACATGAAACCGTAGAATCATTCAACCACACACATTCAAGTCGAAAAGCTTGATCTGTTATAGGGGAACTGTTTGTGAGACTGTATGTGTATGTCAGCATTGTAAGGAAAAGATAGATTGCTACTTACCGTACAGGTGACGCGTTAAGTTGCAGACAGGCACAATTAAAAGGCACTTACACATTATCTTGCACCCACAGTCTTTGTCAGAAAAAGAAAGAGAAAAAACACACACACACACACACACACACACACACACACACATTCATTCATTCATACAAGCCAGCACACCTCATGCAGACATTAGCACTCTGGTCCGAGCTGCTATAGGTGGCGGTCGTGTGTGTGTGTGTGTGTGTGTGTGTGTGTGTGTGTGTGTGTGTTTTTCTCCATTCTCTCTCTCTCTCTCTCTCTCTCTCTCTCTCTCTCTCTCTCTCTTAAATATGAAGTCTATGCCTGAAAGCTATTGTGTAAGTGTCTGCCTGCCTGCAACTTAACGTGTCATCTTTATAGTAAATAGCACTATATCTTTAACTTGTAATGTTCTTATTCCAACTGGAGTTTCCATTGTTTTTATATGTCTGTGTGTAGTGATTAGTCAGCTCGTTAGTTACTTAGTTTAATTTGTCTGTTACCTCTGAGAAAGGCTGTAGCACAAATGGTTAGTGATAATTTCAGTTTTGTGTACAAGAGAGTTCTAAATACAAAAATTATTTTATATCTGACAGCTACTTTCTAATGTCTTGCTAGTTGATTGCAAAGTAGTTTGTATGATGTACTCTAGTACTATGTTAATTATCATTATTTAAGGGGAGTTGGAACACCCTATCCTGACAATGTTAAATTTAATGTCTTGGCTTCCCTGTATTTCAGGAACCACTGTAGCCATTGACATGAAACTTTTACTGGACATTAAATTGTATGTACTGAGTCTACTGAAGTACAATAATTGCATTTCAGCCACTGCTTTTGGAAATACAATTTTTTAATTATACGGTTAAAATTTTGTGTACTTTTTTGGACATTATCCTAAATAATTTTAATTATGCATATTATTATGTTCTTCTTTTAGTTCAGTAGACTCAGGATATGTATGTTATTACTCCCTCAAAATTTGAATCTCTACTCAAAGTGGTTTCTGAGATTTAGGGAAAAATGCAACAGAAAATGTAAATTTTCAGGAACGGCTTCTAAAGTTTCAAAAGACTGTAACTCACTTAATATGTCTTAATTTTTTATTTTTAGTCACTCAGAAACACCCTCCATCATACTGTATATCATTGTCTTGACCTTTTCCAAGTTTTTTCTTCTTTTCTTCTTTCTAGACTCCAACTGTGCTGCATACTCTGCTTTATCAATGCGAACCTTGTCCATCCGTTCAAGTTCTCTGATGCAGTTAGCTCCAGGATTAATTCCCATATGCTGTAGCACTTTCACCCTACCAATGCTGCCATCATTGAAAGCAATAAAAGCATTACTGACTCTCACTTTAGTGTCTTCATTCTAACAAAAACATTTTTTGGTAAGCGAGTCCATATAAGATTATTGAACGACTACTTGGGATTTTGGGTCTGACCATGAAGACAGTTCTTCAGTAATTCAGGATTTGCCAGGTCTCTGTAAATAGGTTTTATGATATCTATGAATGCTTCTGGGATGGGATGTTTATGGCTGTATGTACTGTTTGAGTACTGGGCATTGTTGTAATTGCACCATGAATCTGGTCTTGGGGGGCAAAGGTGGTGTACTGGTTTTTCATCAGTTGACAATCTTTGGAAGAAGGTGGCCCATACTGCCTGCTTCATTTTCAACAAATCCTCAGTATTATTTCTAATGGCCATTGCATAATGCTGCTGTAGTTCATCAATCATTTTGTCTGGCAGCCTGCCTCTTATGGTTTTCCCATTTTTCTTGTCTCTCAAACTTTGTTTCAACTTCCTTGACGTGGTGCCTATCCTCTTCTGGACATGACCTTTATAACACAGCAATCCACAGCCTTCTGTAAAAGACATTACCGATTTTATTAGATCTTGAAGTAAAGCAAATAAAAATTTTAACATTTTCAACTGGTGTAGATAATTACAATTTTAAATCATCATTAGCACCTAAACAAGTTGAAGATTGGCTTAGAAAATCATTTGACAGAGAAGCACCATGTAAGGCAACAATAACTGGTGTAGTGAATTTAAGAGAGTGCTTTTTTTAGTGATGAATTTTGTGAAGGACATCAAAGGATGCTGTTACTAATAAAAATATTACTGCTGTCTGAATAGTGCTTGAAGAAGATAAACTGACAATTTATATATAAAAACAAAGATGAGGTGACTTACCGAACAAAAGCGCTGGCAGGTCGATAGACACACAAACAAACACAAACATACACACAAAATTCAAGCTTTCGCAACAAACTGTTGCCTCATCAGGAAAGAGGGAATTTATATATGTATGTATTGCTATTTGAACAGTGCTTGAAGAAGAGCAACTTTTTTTTGGGGGGGGGGGGGGGGGGGGGGGTTGACACTCGACATTTGTACGAGCCAAATTCCAAAACATTTTACACTGACAATTAGACATGAGTAAACTTTGTTGTGGATGGATTCCATGTAAAATGAAAATGCATTGATTAGAGCAAAAAGCTCTGGAAAAATTCCAAGGGGCCACTTCAAATTGGTTTGGAATATTGCCACACGTGACGAATTTTGGATTTATTGTTGTGATCCTGAAAAGAAGAGTGTCACCTCAGTAGATCTTTTGAACAGAACTAAGGCCACAAAAGTCCGATGAATTCAGTGCCGATAAGAAGATAGTTGCTAGGTGCTTTTTTTCCCTTTTTTTTGTGAAGTGGGCCATATTGCTACTATTGTTACAAGATAGACATACTGTTACTGCTGATTGGTACACATGTCTGTTTACACAAAAGTTTTTGAAAAAGTTGGCGGAAAAATACTCAAAAGAAAAAATAATTTTCCATCATGACAAAACATTGTCATATGTAGCAAAACCAACGACGTTACTTTTTCATCGTCAGATGAAAAAAGTGGAACATTGTAGAAACCTTGTTTTTGAAGTCCCTCAGAAATAATGGCATAAAATGCAAAATGTATTGGTGCTAAAGGGGAATACTTTGAAAAACAATCAAATCATCTATGTATTTTTTAAAACTGATTCTTGTTTGATTTTCTAAAGATTTTTGGTGTTACCCTCATATGTGCCTGTCAGTTGCTCAACACCTTCATTAATTTTGTCTCTAATGACTTTGTCTTTGAAGGAATGTCAAAACACTAATCCTCCTCCTCCTTTTTAGCCTCAGTTTCTTACAGATGTACATAGATAATTTGGTAAGCTATGTTGAGCAACATTATGAGATAGATTGTGTTTGTACATTCTTCTTTAATGTAATCTTTATCTTATCATCAGTGACAAAGGCCTTTTCTTCCATTAATACATGGAAATAACTTTTTAGTATAGTCACCAATATCTAATTTCTTTATGACTGAAAGAACACAATTAAGTATTAGTTCTTACAGTTTAGATTAGAGATCAGAATCACTTTTTTAATGTGTCACACCAATAGTTTCAATGACAAATATTGGTGTAAGTATTAAATTAAACTTGACCCTCACCCCTCATCTGTCTAGTCTTATTTTAGTTGTGTACATTGTTTAGCATCATTTTGAAACATACTGATTACATGAATTTCTCTTCTCCAGGACTTGCGCGATACTTAGCTGCTGGCAAGAGCACGAAAGAGAAGCACAGAAGCAATTTGGTGCAGAGTGGATTAAAGCATTCTTAACAAAACCATCAGGTGTAAAAACACGAGAAAATCTTATTGAGGCATATCGCATGTTATGGTCAGATTGCAGTTCTGCAGAAGGTAATTACTTAAGGAAAAATGTTCACTGCAATTCAGTAAGGTGTGGGATATTGTAACACTTCTGCTTTTCATACAACAGTAAACATTTTCGTGTTTGTTCAATAACACAGGACATATTTTTGAAAAAGAAAATGCTGGTCATGCATTCAAGTAGCACTTTCTGTCATCTACTTAATTTTACCATAGTCGGACACAAAAGAAAGTTCAAGAATGCCCATCACGAGCTCTCATGCACCCTGATGCTATGAGCTCCAAACACTCTTAAAAGTGCTACCAGAAGTGCTGTGGGAGTAGTAACGTGTATCAGGATGGACAGTCACTAAGTCAATGTGTTTACAAAATGATTTACTGGAACCTGCTTGTAAAATATTGTTTTGCTTTTATTCATAGACAAACATTGTATTTTTCTAGATATTTCAAAATACAAGTATTTTTAAATATTTGGAAGCAAGATGCAACAGTTATTAGTGCCATTCTTCAAGCTGATCAGTCTGTAAGTCTGTAAATATATTTGTGTCTATTGGTATTAGATGTATCAAAGTGAAAAGTCACTTGAGACAACTCAAAATTTTGAGAGAGAATAAATGGACAGTGCTTGACCAATAGACACATGTGAAAGTAACATAACATCGTCCTAGTATTAGCAGTAGCTGCTTAGTGCTCTGAAAGTTTTCTTCCAGCACTTCATGTTCCAAGCTTTAGACAGTATGTTGGCCCTCCCGTTAATTAGAGAGATGCTGGTGTCAGTGCAGAGAGATGGTATATTGGCCGATATGAAATATTTATCATCTTATTTTTCGAAAACTGTTTGGTGAAAAATTTTAATTTTCGCCCATATTACAGTCCGAAATCTTCACTCGATAAAGAATTGAATTTCTTTTTGTTATCCATCATGCATACTGTGTGGCATCAAATTAAGTAAAACATTGCTCGAAATTTTAAAGAGTTCGTAGAGATACAAATGCATTATGTATGCTTTGCATATGGTTAATTTTAGCTCATACATTGCAGTGAATGAAGAGATATCAGAATTTTCTATGAAATTGAGAGCAGAATGTTATCTGATTTTGTTCTAGAGTTATTGGGGTTTGTATCCAATGGACGGTTATGTCCGACAAGCCCGTACCTGTCTTCACGCATTGTGAATTCTGTATTCATGACAATCATCATATTTCATAAACTATTCCAATGGCCTTAATTATCTGCGCCCTATAAGTTTTGTTCTGCGTTGTTTTGCTGAAAGTCTCTGAAGTTTCAACAGATGTGAACTAGTTCAAAAAAACTGATTTAGGTGACACATGGGATCATCTATGTTTCAATGAAAGTTTATTGTGTTAAATTAAAGGCCAGTCTAATTGTGGTCTCCTTTGAAACAAAGGAACTTGAAGGGTATCATAGCAGACACTCCTCTATTGTAGATTGAAACTAGTTCACTTATCCGTCTAACACAAATTACTTAATGAACTACTAATAATTCCCCTAGAATTTAATCATTTAAGTTCATTGTTGGAACTATCTGCAGTCTCAGCATAACTCACAATATCAGTGATATTAAATATCTCTATAACTTCTGTGCGTTTCATTAGTACAGCCAATCTACCATTAGAGATGCTATTCAACGTGTGCTGGCTGCCACACAAAACTCGACACACTCCCACCAAACTGAACTGCCAAACTGTTCTTACCACACAACTGGCCACAATGGTTTCCAATGCTAACTGCCCGCTGGCCACAGCTAATTGCACTCCCGGGTTCCTGTTCTTCTATACACTCATCTCCCTAGCCTCTACCGAGCGAGGTGGCGCAGTGGCTAGCACACTGGACTCGCGTTCGGGAGGATGACGGTTCAATCCCGCGTCCGGCCAACCTGATTTAGGTTTTCCGTGATTTCCCTAAATCACTCCAGGCAAATGCCTGGATAGTTCCTTCGAAATGGCACGGCCGACTTCCTTCTCCGTCCTTCCCTAATCCGACGAGACCGATGACCTCGCTGTTTGGTCTCTTCCTCCAAACCGACCCCAACCCTAGCCTCTGATGCCACAAATTGACAGCAGAATGTTTCTCACAAGTACAATGTAAATTATTCATCACTTTATTGTTTGCGTAACAGGCAGATCTGAATTCTTGCAATGATGTAAGTTATTCATAATTCATTAGTATAATGTATGGTGCTCTGCCCAGTTAAAGTCAATGCCTGTAACAAGAGCTTGTCAGTGACATTGTGTTTGTCAGAAACAGATTAATATTAATGAAAATACACATTTTGTAAGCACCAGCACACTCATTGCAGTATCAGTTCCGAAGTGATTGCTCCAGAGACAGTGCATTGTCGTCAGCAGTTCTGTCCAGTTACTGTACGGTTGAATGTTTTAGCAAGTTAGCATCAGCATGTATGTGCGGTGCACGATTTACTGTTTGCCCCTCAAATATGTTCCTCGATGTTCCACAGTAAGAACATTCATTGTAAGACATTCACGTCCATTCGACACAGCCATTAGCTGATCTTGAACGTGTTACTACTTCTTCTCTTGTTTATAAATAGCTGGTGCATAGCCACTGTGTTTGTTAACATGAGTAGGTTTGACAAAATGTATTAGAAGTATCACTCTGATGAAAAGAGGGAATGAAGGTTTAAAATCAGATTAGTCACTCTTTCCTTTCTTGTAGTAAAAATTATTTTTGGAAACATGCCCTATGACTCCATTTTATACTTACTAGAAATAAAGAAACTGAATTCTACACCAATATCTGAAATGTAATCTTTCGCATTCACAGTTACACGTTTGTCAGATGATGCTATCAGTAGCTTCTCAGCCGAAGATGAAGATGAAGATGACCATCGTACAAGTGATGCAGCATTTGAAGCAACTACTGTACCTTCAGAATTGTGGCCAGTCATGGAAGTACTGTCGCTTCGCTTGGGGATGGCAGCTCTTGCTGTGTTGTTGCAGAACCCAGACAAAAAGTCGGAGGAGGACAGCAAGGTGGTCGATGAAGCTGCTAAATTTTTCTCTCGGTTGCCCAGCACCCCCCTGAAGCTCGCAGCAATCTACCTGACAGCAAAGCACACAAAGTTACAGGTAAATGAAATTACAGGTATTTTCCCACTGTATGCCTTATCCTCATAAGCACATTCATTTGCAGCTTGATTGGTAATAAAATAGAAGGCTAAGTGTTGTATGAATAAATTCACATTTTAAAGGTGTCAAATATCATAAAAAGGATAGATTGCTGCTCATCATATAGTGGAGATGTTGAGTCACAGACAGCCCTGATGAAGCAATTTTAGAAAATTCTGGAAGCTCAAGATTCAGCTACTTATTCAAATTCGTCTTTTAATTTTACACAGAATGATTTCAAGTTAGTGGTTCTTACCATGAAGATTAAAACATTTATTGCCATTAAAAAGACAAGGAGATTTTTTTATATGTTGCATATGTAAGCCAGTTGTCAACTTGGCCAACGAAATAGTTTTGTTTATTTGGTTCTTCATATTACTCATAATATGTGTATTTTGTTCAAATGTAGAAACTGGAATAAAATACTTTTATGAAGTTTATGTTTTAGGATGTTTTATTACCAACAGAAATTCATCCAGAGTTGGTAAATTTTTAAAAGAACTCTGATCCTGTGCTTCCAGCAGTTAAGAAATGGTAGCTAAATTCAAACATATAATACCCATTGTAGATAGTCCATCTAAAGAATGTCTAAAAACATCATGAGAGTGAAGAAAAGAAATTTTTGAATGTTTAACACCAAAGGTGCTAATTATTTATTGATACACTAGTTTTGGGCTTTGCTCATTTTCACAAGGGCTTTGGCCGTTTCACAAACCATGCATTTTGTGCTTGGTATAGGTTTGGTTTGGGCAGTTCTGTTTATGTCATCTCACTTAAACATTACTCAGACAATGGAAATTTCAGGATGGAATAACAATAATATTATGAAAATGATAGATTGCTCCTCAGGTGTATAGAGGAGGCATCGAGTCAAAGACAGGCATAATGAAACATTTAAACTTGCAGACAAAAGGCCTTCTTCAGAGCTGCAATACGTGACACACTGAAAACCTTTATATCGTGAGAGTGCTTTATGTGGTATTGCACAACTGATAATTGATGGTTTATTAAATAGCTGGCAATACCATTGGCATATTCAGTTCAGTGCATTTCACATGAAAAGTAATAGCTAGGTGGGTGCCAGATTTGTTAATTGCTGACCCCCCTCCCATTCAAGAAAGGAGGGGCGGGGGGGGGGGGGGGGTAAATATGGAAATAAATTTCATCATAATGTTTGAATTATTTTAAAATTTTATGTACCAATATGTTACTCTGGATAGGAATCCTCCACACCAGAAACTAAACAGCAGTCAAAACAGCTTTGCTGCTAAATTTTATAATTTCTTCCTAGTTTCAACCATCACATTTTCCAAATTGGAAGATACTGAGACAAGTGATTGTGGAATACAAAATCAACAAAAATTTGCTCAACAATAGAAAGGCATCAGAGATTCTACACAGATTATGTGAAGGATCTTTTTCATCTTGTACTTGCAGTTTGTTGTAGGTTCCTGTAGCAACAAAAGGTACTAACCGATTGGAAAAAATGCAGACCATTTCTGTTTTGAAGGAGGGTTGTAAAGGCACATAGTTAATAAATGAGACATTGGTAACAAGTTCATGTAGTGTTGCAAACCACTTAAACAACTACTTTCTTTCTGTTACTGATAGCTGCGGGTTATCGGGTTCAGTAAACAGTACAATGGAATATCTGATACCAGTCTTACAAATAACTTCAGTGAAATGAAAATGATACTTGTGTCTCCCAATGAAGTAGCATCCATCAGTAAATCCTTAAAATCAAAGTATTCTAGAGGTTATGATAACATATCAGCAAAATTAATCAAAGCATCCTCATGCAAGTTGAGTTCTGTTTTAAGTTATTTGTGTACTCAATCTCTTTATCAGCGGAACATTTCCAGACTGGCTAAAATATGCCAAACTTAAGTCTCTTTACAAGAAGGGGGATAAAGAGATACCATAAAATGTTTGAAAAGGTTGTCTTCAAGTGTCTACTTAAGCATCTTACTGCAAATATTATATTGACCAGTTCACAGTTTGGATTCCTTGGGGGTTTCGATATAGAGGAGGCTATTTACACTTACAGTGAGAATGCCCTTAATTAATTAGATAACAAATTAAAGGCTAATGGCATTTTCTGTGACCTGTCAATTGTTTTTGACTGTGTGAACCACAGCATTCTCTTAAGTAAATTAGAATTTTATGGTGTCTCTGGCAATACTGCGAAATGGTCTTATCTATCTAACAGGAAACAAAGGGTGTCACTGTGAAATACCTGTGCAGTAAGCAGTCAGTCTTCATCTGATTGGAAATTAATTACATGTGGTGTTCCTTGAGGTTGCATCTTGGGTCTCTTGTATTTTCTTCTGTACATTAACGATCTCTTGTCTGTTACATTGCGAGATGCAAAGTTTGTTTTGGTTGCAGATGATGCAAACATTGCAATAAGTAGCAAGTTAAACACAGATTTAGAAATGGCTGCTTATCAAATTTTCACTAACATTAATAAAGGGTTTGAAGCTAATTCACAGTCATTAAATTTTGAAAAGACACAGTTCAGAGCCTGTAAGAGATTTTCTTCCAGTATGTGTATAACATATGAAGAAATGCAGATTGAAGAAGTTGACAGTGATAAATTTCTGAGATTACAACTCGGTAATAAATTCAGTTGGGAAGAGCATACCATAGAATTGCTGAAGTGCCTAAACAAGTCTGTATTTGTAGTGAGAATGATGTCAGATGTAGGAGATATAAATATATTAAAAAATTGCATACTTTGTTTCCTTTTGTTCTGTTGTCTCTTATGGTATCATATTCTGGGGTAACTCGCCAAACTGAACAAAAGTTTTTAGCATGCAAATGCATGTAATAAGACTCATTTGTGGTGTAAATTTAAGAACATCATGTAGAAACCTGTTCAAGGCGCTGTGTGTTTTGAGCACTGCTCCTCAGTATATTTATTACTTAATGAAATTTGTTGCAAGTAATATGTCTCTATTTCCAACCAATAGCTCAACTCATAGTATCAATGCTAGGAATAAGAGATAATCACTTAACTTGGTCCAAAAAGGGTCCAGTACTCAGGAACACACACTTTTAATAAATTGCCAGCAACTACTAAAAACTTGGTTTCATATAAATCACTGTTTCAATAGAGTTTGAAAGATTTTTGATAGGCATCTCCTACTCTATAGATGAATATCTTAACAGAGACTGCCGGCTGGTGTGGCCGAGTGGTTCTAGGCGCTTCAGTCTGGAACCGCGCTGCTGCTGCTACAGTTGCAGGTTCTAATCCTGCCTCGGGCACGGATGTGTGTGATGTCTGGAGGTTAGTTAGGTTTAAGTAGTTCTAAGTTCTAGGGGACTGATGACCTCAGATGTTAAGTCCCATAGTGCTCAGAGCCATTTGAACCATTTAAAAGAGACTGTCAGGCCAGCTGAAATAAAAATGTCTATTAGATTTCAGTTTTGACAGCATCTGGCCACAACAGTTAATATTATGTATTTTGTGTATGATAAATTTATTAAAAGTGCGTAACTATGTTTCATTGTGACAGCGTATTAATTCTGTAAATGTTAGCCGTTCCACTTCACTGTAATGTATTCAGATATTTTGACAATCTCCTGGCAAATGATCAGGGTAGTAAGTATTATATTCAAATGTTTTATGTTATTAGTTTTAAATTTTCTGACTTGTTCCACACCCATAAGATTCATCTCATTTTTGGGTCTGTGGAACAAAAACTGAATCTAATCTAATCCAACCTGGGTCTCAAAAAGTGGGGATGTACCAAGTTCCGTGTGAATGCAGTACACCTGATAGCTGATACACAATCTGCGCAATTGAAGATTGATGTACAGAACACACCACAGCAAGTGTGCAATAAGAGAACATTGCATTGGGAATGGACATAAAATTAATTTACAGCAAGCAAAAGTCTTGGTTACCACTGATAAATTTTTGGACTCCATTTTCAAAGAAACAATTGAAATCAGTGTGACATAATTTAATCAATAGGAACATTGGTGTCCAATTTAGCAAGACGTGGGAGCCAATACTAAGCTCTACCAAAGCAGAACGTGACATCCGGGCACAAGATGTGACAGCCCGGTGGAAGGAAGTCAATCGAAGGCACCCCTCTCTCTCACACACACACACACACACACACACACACACACACACACACACACAGTTGCAGCAACATGCCCTCACACCACCGAGCACAGCATCGGGCTAACGAGGCCCGAACTCTGTAGGTATAAATACTGCCAGCATGCAGCTGAACCATATTTCCATCAGCACCAACTGATGATGGTGGAACAGTTATTCACAGAAATATCATGGACCTTTGACGATTGGCTTCAGCTGTACAGCCGAGAACCTCAGAAGCAGCATATGCTCCGGGAAAGCCTCAGATCACATATATCTTTATAGTTATACTGCAAACGAAGATCTGGCGAAACTTGGCTTGGTTTATTTTTGTATGAGATCCAGAGCTCCTCGGACAATGGAGCCTAGGTTCATATTGTGTCCTTTATCTCAGAAGGCAATTGATAGATATTTGCACTGTCACTTAGTGAACAAAACAAACATTTACTCTGTAGTGGACCAGACTGGTGACCAATTTCAGCACTTTCTTGCAAGTAGAACTCAATGTGTCACTCTTAATAGGACAAGATCATCGAGCATAGAGTTAACTTTCAGTATACCCGGAGGGAGTGTTGTAGGATTGCTACTGTTTACAGTATATATAAATGATGTGGATATAGTTAAGAAGCTCCACCAGGCCATTTACGGATGCTGTTGTCTCTAGGAATGCTGCAATGCCGGAAGGCCGTGGCAAAATGCAGGAAGATCTGCTGAGAGTCAGTGTCACTGCTGGAAACAACAATCAGCCATCAGTCGGTTTGTAACCTCTGTTGGGCACGTGGATACCCCAGCATTGTACGTCGATGATTTTTGCATCTGGTGCAGCTCCCTCTCGGTAACATCTGTGGAGCACCGGCTCCAAGGTGCCACCTGGCGGGCCTCTGCAAGGGCCGTCTCCCACAGCTTCCAGCTTTATCCGTCCAAAACTCGAATTATGCATTTTTGTCATCGACCCACAGACCGACCCAACCCAGAATTTTATTTGGGTGACCAGCTCCTCGATGTTGTATCACCGTCCAGTTTCTTGGGTGATATTTTTGATAAAAAGCTGACGTGACTGCTCCATATTCACCACCTGAAGACTGCACGCATGCTGAAGCTTAACGCTCTCCACCTCCTGGCCCACACTTCTTGGGGTACAGACTGTACCACACTTCTCCATCTTTACTGTGCTCTGGTTTTGTCCAGACTAGATTATGGTAGTCAGGTTTGTGGCTCAGTGACTCCTTCACACTGCAAATACTGGACCCTGTTCACCATTGCGGGGTGTGTCTGGTTAATGGTGCCTTTCGCACTAGTACCGTTGACAGTCTCATTGCAGAAGCGGGGATTCCCCCTCTACAAATACGATGGAGCCAACTCTCGGTTTCTTTTGCAATCACAATTCACCAATTCCCTGACCGTCCCATGTAATATGTCTTCTTTGCCAACAAGGGAAGTCTCTCTCCTGATAATGCCCGTGGGTGGGATTGCCTGTGGGAATGCGTCTCACTCCCCTCTGTCGGGATCTCTGTCTCCACTCACTGGAATGCGCCCCGTGTATCCCCCCCCTGCTCCCCTCCCCTTCTATAGTGATGGTTCTAAGATGATAGGTAAGGCAGGACACACTTTCACATCTCCTACTGGTTTAGAACACCATTTATTGCCGGGATCGTGGTAGTGTGTTCTCAGCAGAGCTCCTAGCTATTCACAGGGCCCTCCATTTTGTTTCTCAGGCCTCCCTCCACAGTGTTTTAATTTGTACTGACTCAATGAGCAGCCAGCAGGCTATCAACCCAAACTACTCTCATCACCCTTTGGTCTCTGCTATCCGTGACCTCCTCTCTGCCTTTGGCCGTGCCACCTGCTTAGTTGTCTTTCTCTAGGCCCCAAGTCATGTGAGCGTTCTGAAGAATGAACTGGCTGACCATTTGGATAGAGAAGCAAATACTTCTCCCCGTTCCCTTTCATGATTCCAGCTGTTGGGTATGCGGTTCTACGTCAGATCTCTCTTTGCCCAATAGGAGAATGTCATCTGGTGCGCTACTTCTCACAGTAATAAACTCTGTACAGTCGAGGAGGCTACTGCAGTTTAGCGCTCTTCCTTCTGCTCCTCTCGTAAGGAGTCCACTGTTTTATACCATCTACGTATTGGTAATATCAGGCTCACCCAATGTTTCCTCCTGCTTAACGAACCACCCCCACTGTGTGATTGTGGAGCCAGATTGACGGTATCCCACATATTGTCCTTCATGCTAAGCATAGTCTTCCAGATTCCTTAATTTTAATATTAGCAGACAGCTCATGGACGGTTGAACGTGTCCTCAGTTTCTTGCGTGAAAGTGGTTTTTATTTTCAGATGTAAGGTTTTGCTTCATCCCTGGAACAGCGCTGTGAGGTTTTGGTTGGGATCTCTCTTCATGTTTTGTCGGTCTGGGACCCATGACCACTCCCCCATGGACAGACTACTATTTCACCCCTCTGTTTTTCCAGTTCTTAGATTTAGTCTACCCTTTTATGCCTTCTACTGTGTGTATTTATAGTTTGACTCCTCTGCCTAGATCTGTCCACTTTTAGTGGACCCTCTCTCATCCGTGAGTAACTTTGGAATTGTGGGACTGATGACCTTCCCATTTAGTCCCATACGCCCCCCCTCAATTAATCTGAGAAGAGTTTAATTGACATGAAGCCAGACTGTTCAGCTGCCAGAGACTGTGTGTGTGTGTGTGTGTGTGTGTGTGTGTGTGTGTGTGTGTGTGTGTGTGTGTGCGTGTGTGTGTGTTTTCATCTCCAATGAAGGCCTCATTGGCTGAAAGATCACTTTCTGACAATTATTTTGTTGTGCCTCTCCACAGCTTAGCATCTCCACTATAATATTGTTAATTCCATCCTGGATTTTCCATTGTTGGTTTTCTCTCCCAAATACCTCTCGTGAAATGACCTTGATGAGAATATCAGACAAATCAGAGCTGACATGTAGTGTTACTCTCAGTTGTCCTTGCCATGAACCACCTGCAAGTGGATCAAGCAAGGGGTAAAATTGATATTGGTACAAGAAGTGTCCTTCGCCACACTCCATGAGGTGATATGTGTTGCATAGATGTAGATATGAGTGTTCCATCTACCCTCTGTCACAGAAATCTGGTGTCATCTGCTTCACCAATTGCTGCAGTTGCCAGAAAGCTAAATGTCAGTGAGAATACAGTAGCGTGTTGGA
Source organism: Schistocerca piceifrons (assembly GCF_021461385.2). Lineage (NCBI taxonomy): Eukaryota > Metazoa > Arthropoda > Insecta > Orthoptera > Acrididae > Schistocerca > Schistocerca piceifrons. The sequence goes on from NC_060145.1 coordinate 20,217,827, forward strand.
AATTGGATGTACTGTATTTTATGAAGTGGTTATGACAGTTGTAAATGCATATATTGCAGAAATCCCAGAATTACACTTGTGTGGTGAGGTCTATTTGCTGGAAACATATTAGATAGTGTGTCTAAAAAGTGTCTATGCCGAAATTTGAGTGCATTTATGACCGAAAACGTACATTCATTGTGTGGCTAAGAAATCTTCATATTTTCCTTAAAAGTGTTAAGTTAATGATTTGTTATGGACATAACATTACAGTAATACTTGTTCCATAGCTCATGGAAACGACTTTTCACAATGATGTGAAACATGTCAGTTTAGCATAAGGTTTCTTCACAAGATATAAAATTATTACTTTTTTTTCTTTACAGTTAATGCTTCATATCTAAAAATTCATCTATTGATTAGGAGGAGTTGTCATTCAGAAATTATTTTAATTTGTTTTTAAATGCTGGTTGACTATTTGGTAAATGAACAAGGGCTTTAGTGGAAGTTAATTCTCCACTTTCTGTGCCAAAGTCAGATTTAACCCAGAATAGTGAAGATCATCCTTTCTACTAGTGTTACAACTATACAATTTGCTGTTATTTTTGAACTGGGATGGGTTATTAATAACAAATTTCATAGGTGAATATTGTGAAGGTACTGCGAATATCCCTATTTCCTTCAATAAATGTCTGCAAGGTGATCTTGGATAGGCTCTGGCTGTTATTATGATTGCATGCTTTTGTGCAATGAATGCTTTTTCTCTTAATGATGAATTACCTCAAAATGTGATGCAGTTTGAAAGCAGTGAATGAAAGTGGGCATAGTATGCTAATTTACTTATATGTTTATCACCAAAATTTGCAATAACCCTAATATCATAAGTAGCTGAACTCAAATGTTTCAGCAGATCATCAGCGTGTTTCCAATTTCTCACCAGTTCACACACCCAGAAATTTTGAACATTCTGCCTTATCAACAGATTTCTGATCAAAGTCTATATTTATCAATATTGTTGTGCCATTTACTGCACAGAACTGTATATGTTGTGTTTTCTCAAAATTTAGTGAGAGTCCATTTGCAGAGAACCACTCAATAATTTTCTGAAAGGTATTGTTTACAATTGCCTCAGCTAATTATTGTTTGTTGCATGCGATTACCGCGCATGTATCATTAGCAAAAAGTAATCACACCCAGCAAACAAGAATTAGCTGAGGAAATTGTAAATAATGTCTTTCAGAAAATTATTTAGTTATTCTCTGCAAATGGACTCTCAGTAAATGACATGAGACTTGTATAAAATCTTTTGATAATATTTTCTGGCTTTCTTAATGCAATGGTTTCTTCTTACTACAGGATGGAACAGTACCTGAGATGATCAGATGGCAGTTAGCACACCTGGTGAAGTCCCTGGCATGTAATAATACTACTGTAAAGTCTGCAGAGAGTTTAGTAGAGGTGGTGGATTTAGAAGCAGACACCAGTAAGGTATGAATTGCCCAACTTTTATCCCAAAATGTGTGAAAAATAGTTTTTGTCCCAGAAAATTAAGATTTGTATAGTGGAAATAGATTTAAGATTTATATAGTGGAAATAGATTTCAAAGTGTTCACAAAATCAAAACACAGATTTCAAAATGCTCACGAAATACAACAGTTCAGTATACCTGTGTTAATGAAATCAGTTGTAGTCACCTTGCTACACCAGCATTCATATTCTGCCTCATTTGCAATAGCACCTCACTGGGCACAGGGAATTCAGGGAAGTGAAGCCACAGATGAAGCAGTTGAGAATGTCTACATACACCATATTGTATCTCAGTGTGCCATCCACATACAAGTTATCAGCTTACTGTCGAGTCACAGGATCACATAAAGTGAGCAAAAAACTGTCTGAGGTTGAGGAATAAGGAGCTGCCTTTAGTTAAGCCAGTTACGTGGCTGTGGAATTCCCCCTCTTCAGCCTGTGAGAGTAGTTACACTGTAATGTCCTCTGGACAGGACACATCCAGGTAGTGCACTGGTTCTGTCTCAAGCAGAGTATGGCATCTGTGGTGTCCATATGTTGTACAACATATCTTAACTAAAGTAAAGTTGTTTTTGAGCTGAAGGTTTATTTGGACACTGCTGTGCGTTACCAGTTGTGGTCCTGTTGGAGGTGGTATGACCTTCCTCTAATTTTGAAATTACTTACCCATTCACTAGGACTACAGTTACAATGTGGACTCTGAACCACAGTGCAGCTTGATATTTTTCACATTTGTGCAAATCCTTGTCAGAGTAGGAAAAAAAAAAGGTCAGAATAAACCCTACGACAGTTTGGGAACTGAACTGCAGACATTCGGTTTGGTATTTCGACAGTTATCCACTTGACCACCAAACCACACTATGATATATATCGCTATACCTGGGCAGCAAGTGGTCAGTCTGTCATTCACCACTGTGTTCCAGGTGATGATGACACAAGTGTAAGTAGGAGATGTACTGTGTTTTCAGGGTGGCAACGCATCCGTTGTTTATGTTTATGAGTAACCAGCCACATTACATCAGCTTTCGTGTTATTTCTTCCATTTGTATAATTTTGTCAAATGTACCTTCTTAAAATATATCTAAAAACAAAGAGTTTGGGCAGAGATGTCAGAGGAGGACAACACACCACAGAACACCCACTGGTCTGTCAACTATGTCCCGTATGCTGCTCTTCTGCTCGAGACTCCTCGACTGACATCTTTGCCCAAACTCTTTGCCTTTTAATATGTCTGCTTGTGTCTGTATATGTGTGGATGGATATGTGTGTGTGTGCGAGTGTATACCCATCCTTTTTTCCCCCTAAGGTAAGTCTTTCCACTCCCGGGATTGGAATGACTCCTTACCCTCTCCTTTAAAACCCACATCCTTTCGTCTTTCCCTCTCCTTCCCTCTTTCCTGACGAAGCAACCGTTGGTTGTGAAAGCTAGAATTTTGTGTGTATATTTGTGTTTGTGTGTGTGTCTATCGACGTGTCAGCGCTTTTGTTTGGTAAGTCACATCATCTTTGTTTTTAGATATATTTTTCCCACGTGGAATGTTTCCCTCTATTATATTCGTACCTTCTTAAAATGTAGACATCTCACAGTGTTAGTTTCTATATGCAACAGAGCTAACTTGCGTGCCACAGTGGAGTGTAGAGTGAGTGAATGAGCTTTCAACGAAGGTTGTATGTTATCAGTTTTAAAGATTTCAATTGTTTAAGGAGCGAAGGTAACAACTGACTATATACTAGTGGCTCCAAGTCATTGAAAGGCACATTAGCGAGACTAAGAACTTTGCTATCCTCTCCTTTGACCTCCCGTCCACTAATAACTGTGCTGCTGAGCACCTTAAAAACTGGAGTTTTCACGATCGTTCACAATTTTGTGTTGCGTTGAGGTATGTCTTGCACAGTTTTTAGTGAAGGCATTCAGTCGTGAGGGATGTTGGCAGTCGACCACCCACTCACATTCGTGGGCAGTCTGATTGCTGCAAGAACCTCACAGGCACTTCTAATTTTTTGCTTGTGTCCCATCACTTGTGGACGCACCTGTTAAGTGACTCTTCAGAGAACATTTATTTATTCAAGTCAGAAGCAAATGCAACACACGATAATTACCATTAAAGAAAAAAAAGAGAAAAAAAAAATTATTAAGCTACACTATCATTGCTCAAAATCTTGCAACATCAGTTGCGCTCGGAGTCTCGAGCAGAAGAGCAGCATACGGGACATAGTTGACAGACCAGTGGGTGTTCTGTGGTGTGTTGTCCTCCTCTGTCACAGTTGGTTGTATCCACAAGGAAGTGCTATTTCTGGAGGTTACTTCTGGCTCTTCCAACTCCAGTCCAAAGGCGGGTGAGTGACTCCCGTAGAAGATTATTAACAAAATTGTTGAGTATGCCATATAAAAACAATATTTATAATGCTTACACCTCTGGACACAAAATTATGGACTGTGCTCAGCAAACATCATTTGATCAAAAGTATCCAGGAAACCGTCCGCTGCTCGTGGTCTCGCGGTAGCGTTCTCGCTTCCCGAGCACGGGGCCCCGGGTTCGATTCCCGGCGGGGTCAGGAATTTTTCCTACCTCGAGATGACTGGGTGTTGTTGTGTCATATCTTCATCATCATCATTCATTCCCATTACGGTCGGAGGAAGGCAATGGCAAACCACCTCAACTAGGACCTTGCCTAGTAAAACGGTGCGGGTCTCCCGCATCGTTCCCCTACGCTCTGTAAAGAAGCATGGGACTTCATTTCCATTTTTTTTTTCATCCAGGAAACCACTAGTGGACATTATTATGGGGTGTGTCCACCCTTCATCTTTATGGCAGCTTGAACTCTGCTGGAGACCTTTCAGTGAGGTGTCTGAATGTCTTTGGAGGAGTGGCAGCCTGTCCTTCCTCAAGAACCAAACCCAGAGAAGACAATGGCGTTGGATACTAGGATGTAGTGCAAAGTCAGCATTCTAACTCATCAGGTGTTTGGCTTGTGAGACTCTGGGCAGGCTGGTCCATTTCAGGAATGTTACTGTCCACAAACCATTGCCTCACAAATACTGATTTATGAAAGGATGTATTGTCATCCTGATACAGTTGGTGATCGTGTTCAAACTGTTCCTCTATTGTACATTAAAATGTGTTCATATCTTTCCACATTATAACAACAAAAAGTACCCCCAGAGCAAAAGGCCGCCCCCACCCCTCTCCTCCACCCCCTGTGCCCCCGTACTTCACTGTTGGCACTACACATGATGGCAGGTAATGTTTTCCAGGCATTTGCCAAACCCAAACATTAAATATCAGAAGTAATGTTGAAGTGAAGATTATTCTACTTTGAAAACTTTCACTAAATTGCTGAGAATGGGGTAACAAAATAGATGTTTCTTACATATTTTAAAGTATATCAGGATATTCACATAATCCAGATTTGCACTGTATTGTTGTGGATCTAAACAGTTTTTATATAGTATTTTTTGTTCTTGTTAAAGGTCAAAAGCAACATCAGAGTCATAGCATTTTATGTGAAGTTGTCCAGGTCACCAAGTGGCATATCATGCAATGAACAGTTATACTGTCTAATTTCCATTTCAGTTTATTTTGTATTAATTTGAATAATGACACTTTTGAAATGATTAATTGTTGAAGTTTGATTGTGTTCCATTCTTCTCAGATAACTTCTTGTCTGCCACATTACTCTCTGTTGGCCTTACATAGTTGGAGACTGGTGGAAAAGGCATTTGGCATTGGTGCAAATGGAGACATGCTGCAAAATGTTTCACTCAGTGATTATAAGGAGCACTGCATCAGACTGGAGATGTTGCGTGCATTTTTATGGAAAAATGCCATTGCACTTGACAGCAGTTACCTTGATATTGTGTGAGTATCCAACTGCAGTGCATTCCGCTTCACTTCCTAATAAGGCTCTAAAATTCCAAACTAGTATCAGAGGTACATCTCTCATAAGAAATGCTGATCTTTTCCCATTGAGGCTGCGTGCCTCTTAAATATATGTTGTGAATTGTCTGTTGTTTCAGTTAAATTGGGTACCATTTTCTTTGTGAAACGTGAAATCTTAATGAATACAGTTAGTTGTATTAAGTTTTATAACCAGGTCTTTTTTCCCAACCCAAAAATTATAAAAACTAATGATTGGTGTGATATTTAGTGATCATATTCCATTAATTATGCCACTCAGAAAAAAAGCAACAGGAAATGTCTTGTGATGGTGCCAAATGGTTAGTCCTGCTGAGTTGCTCTTCTATACAGTATCCCATCAAGCAAACCAGTTGCTTTTTTACCTGCGATTGTGCATACTTTAGGTATACACGACTCTGTTTAAAAGAATAGCTTGATGTAGTTATAGGGTGAGCTGTGCACATCTGCTTTCGTGCCTCACAGCTAATTGGCTGAAAATAATAACCAGTAGTTGTGGTCCTGCAGTTAAATAGTCTATGCATTCGCTAGAATTGTGAATTAATAAAATACACAGAAATATAAAAAAAGAGATAAATAAATAATTTAACGAAAGAGGGTTCTGTTGTAGCATCTGTAATTGATGTAGATGATGAAGAATTATGTTGAGAAATGTTTATTCAAGAAAGGATATCCCAAATAAATGGAAAATGCCTGTGCAATAATTAAATATAATATAGACCGAAACTCTCTTCTAAACTGCAGTTAAGTAACATTGAGAACATTATGAGAATGGTAGCAAAATCCACAAACTAGATAGTTAAAAAAGATACGTGAAAACTAAGTCCATCTCATAATCACAGTACATAAAATATTCATCAGTTCAAAATAGTTCAGAGTTCAAGATGATGATTCACAAATTGAGGCACATGATACAAATAATAGTAATGGATAATCCAGGATAGAATGTAACAATAGTATGAAAAGGAAAGTTGCCACTCACCATATAGCGGAGGTGCTGAGTCGCACAAAAAAAAAAAGGACTGTCACATATAAAGCTTTCGGCCAGTGAGGCCTTTGTCAAAAATAGACCCCCCCCCCCCCCCCCCCCACACACACACACACACACACACACACACACACCACTGAGTGTGGGGTTCAGTTGCCGGAGACTGCAGAGAGAGAGAGAGAGAGAGAGAGAGAGAGAGAGAGAGAGTGTGTGTGTGTGTGTGTGTGTGTGTCTGTCTATTTTTGATGAAGGCTTACTGGTGGAAAGCTTTATTTTGACATAGTCTTTTTGTTGTGCCTATCTGCAACTCACCTTTCTGCTGTATGGTGAGTGGCAACTTTCCTTTTCATAATGAAGAATAGTAACCCATACTCTGTCTATCGTCAGTTCTGTGATACAGGCAGAAAGAATTAAAGTTGTACTCTGGAGCACATTTAGACCTTTTGAAATATAAAGTCCCATCAGAATAAAAAAACTCCTCCATGATCGAATACCACTTGTTACCACATGGAAGCCTGCCTCCTTCCAGAACTAATGTAAAATTGTCCAGAATCGTTCCCTTGAGCTCTTCACTTGAAAAAGTCCCAGTCTTCACTTTACCTCTACTGTCTGCTTTCCCATCAGCTGATGAAGACAATTCCCACAAAAAATACAGCATAACTAAGCTTTACAGATTTGTTTTGAGTCAACAAGATCACTTCCCAGACAAAATTAATATGTTAAATCAATATTTAAATAAAGTATAGTTATAAATATTTGGTCACATTGAGATCATTCACAATAATTACAAAAAAAGGGTTGTTCGTAACTAATAGGCTAGTATTCATGTGCATTTGCACCCACGTTACATGACAACAAATTGTTTAAACAATTATTTATGCCTTCTTGACAGAATCATCTTTATTTCTCTTTTCTAGTGTAGCACCCACTAACACGTGTGATTGACCACTTGTAAAATAGCACAGTTTTGTAATAGCACTTGCAATCAACATTTAAGTAAAGTTACTAGCCAAATAGTAACCTGCTCATTACATAAAAACACAAGTATAACAATATGTGACTTATTCATACTGTATTCGTTTGCAGTGTAGTTGTGGAGAATATGACATTCTGATAAACATTTTTCTAGTAAAAAAGGTATAAATATTTCATAAATTAACAAATAAAATAGATACACATGAATGGCTTTCTGGGATGATATCTATCATACTACATATAGTTTCTGGAAATTGCTCGAGACATTTCAAAGTTGTTAATTCAGAGATTCCTTGTGAAAATGTTTATTTGTTTTGAATATTAACATTTGTAATTTTAAAGATATTGAAATATTGGTGAATCCTTGGATGTGCCTCATTTTCCGAGATCGCAGATGTATTCATATTTGGTTTAATATTCTTTTGTAAACTATTATAGACTCCTAAAGAGCTAAAAGAAGCCATCTTTCAGCTTGTCTGACACCCCGCAGTTTTTAGAGCATTGTCTCCTGCATAATGGCCATACGAACAACAGCCATCCAAATTCCCAGCTTTGGGATTTACACATATCTGGTGACACTGCTCGTCCTTGCACCTGGCTCACCTGCGGCAGCCGCTGTGTCCCGCCCAGACGAGACACATTCTCTGCCCTGGGGCCAGCCAGCTTTCAGCTACACAAGCAAATTCACCTCCCCTTATACCAGTTGTAAGCAACTGATTAGCTTGCCTACATATGCGTAATGTTAAAATATGTAAAGTGTACGTTTGTGCAGTTGGCATGAGTGCTAAGTTATTGGTATAGAACCATCTTCGATTATGAACGTTTTTGTGAAATGCTTGTACACTGCAAATTTTATCTTCACTTTTTATTTCTTATTAAATAGTGTTGATATGGACATGCTGTCTCACAGGTATTGGTAATTAAAAAAAAAAAAAATTGCTGTACTTTTGAGGCAAGGAAATTGCTGCTTCCATTAGACTTGTAAATATCAGTAAGCTGACAACAATATGGACAAAATATTGAAATGAAAACAAAAAGAATAAGGAAAGTTGTTAAATGTCACCTTGAAACTTTGGACAAGAGAAATATATAATATTATAGGTGGGATAGAATACACAGGACAAAATAATTTCCGGGAAATTCTTTTCCTTCATTTTTAATTACTGCCAATTACTTGTTTGGGCATGGCATATTCGAATTTGACTATTATATTAGTCTCGTACCTATTAGCAGTGCTGCATTTTACCATCTACTAACTAGTAACATAATGCAATATCATAGCTAAGATATTGTCGGCCAATGAGTTCCAAATTTTATCTGTTGGTGTAGCCAACTTCTTTTGATACTTAAAAAACTAAGTTTCAACATTCCTTCTTCTGACCCTCGTTTTATTGATTATGGCACTTTATTTCTGATGAATTCATTGCTAATGGGGCATTTGTAACTTGACTGCAATATGAAGGGGAGAGAGGGCCGAAGAAATAAAAACAGAGTGATGCAGAAGATTTCAGTAAATCTGGCCATAATTTTGTCAGCTGAGAATAAGCATGGCATAGCTCAAGATCTTTGCATATATTTAGTTTGATGCTAATGACCCACTCTTTTGTATTATAAGCTAACTTAACTTGTATACTTTTGAGAAATTTCTTTTTTATGCTTAACATGCCTCTTGGTTTTTGCTTTCTGTTAGCTTACTGACATTTTGTTTTCAACTATAGGTATTATGACGCTTTAGCTTGTAAAGGAACATTCAGCTGGTTCCTAGATGCCCTGATACATTCAGTGCCAAGCTCAAATAGTCTGCTTACCAGCAGTCTTTCTATTAGTGAAAAGGTTCGTATACTCCATTATTGAAGTGAACAGTATTTTTTAGAATTGATATTTTATGCCATAAAAAAATTCTGCCTCCTTATTTTTTTAATAATTATTGTATCTTGTAGAGCAATATTTTGCATTGTTTTATATTTATTTACTTTCGTTTTTAGAGTTACAGCAACTATTTCATTTTGTAAGTGAGCACAGTAAATGCAGATGGTTTGCTGACAGATACACTGTATATACAGGATGTATAAACTTTTAAGTCACAGTACAATGGTACAATGTAGAATAATAGTTCCTGACTTAATATTTGCAGTGAAATAAAAGTAAAGTGAAATAAAAGTAAAGTGAAAAATAAAAGTAAAGTGAAATAAAAGTAAATGATCTGAAGGCTGACCGATCCATCGTCATTCTTCCGGCGGACAAGGGTTCCACAGCTGTGGTACTTGATCGTCGGGAGTATGTGGCTAAGGGACTGCGTCAGCTTTCAGACAACACTACTTACAAAGTTTGCCAAGGTAATCCCATTCCTGATGTCCAGGCGGAGCTGCAAGGAATCATCAGAACCTTAGGCCCCCTACAAAACCTTTCACCTGACTCCATCAACCTCCTGACCCCACCAACACACCGCACCCCTACCTTCTACTTTCTTCCTAAAATTCACAAACTCAATCATCACGGCCATCCCATTGTAGCTGGTTACCAAGCCCCCACAGAACGTATCTCTGCCTAAGTAGATCAACACCTTCAACCCATTACATGCAGTCTCCCATCCTTCATCAAAGACACCAACCACTTTCTCGAACGCCTGGAATCCTTACCCACTCTGTTACCCCCGGAAACCATCCTTGTAACCATTGATCCCACTTCCTTATACACAAATATTCCGCACGTCCAGGGCCTCGCTGCAATGGAGCACTTCCTTTCAAGCCGATCACCTGCCACCCTACCTAAAACCTCTTTCCTCATTACCTTAGCCAGCTTCATCCTGACCCACAACTTCTCCACTTTCGAAGGCCAGACATACCAACAATTAAAGGGAACAGCCATGGCTACCAGGATGGCCCCCTCGTACGCCAACCTATTCATGGGTCGCTTAGAGGAAGCCTTCTTGGTTACCCAGGCCTGCCAACCCAAAGTTTGGTACAGATTTAGTGATGACATTTTCATGATCTGGACTCACAATGAAGAACAACTCCAGAATTTCCTCTCCAACCTCAACTCCTTTGGTTCCATCAGATTCACTTGGTCGTACTCCAAATCCCATGCCACTTTCCTTGACACTGACCTCCACCTGTCCAATGGCGAGCTTCACACGTCCGTCCACATCAACAAGCAACAGTACCTCCATTATGACAGCTGCCACCCATTCCACATCAAATGGTCCCTTCCCTACAGCCTAGGTCTTCGTGGCAAACGAATCTGCTCCAGTCCGGAATCCCTGAAGCATTACACCAACAACCTGAAAACAGCTTTCGCATCCCGCATCTACCCTCCCGACCTGCTACAGAAGCAAATAACCAGAGTCACTTCCTCATCTCCTCAAACCCAGAACCTCCCACAGAAGAACCCCAAAAGCGCCCCACTTGTGACAGGATACTTTCCGGGACTGCATCAGACTCTGAATGTGGCTCTCCAGCAGGGATACGACTTCCTCAAATCCTGCCCTGAAATGAGTTCCATCCTTCACGAAATCCTCCCCACTCCACCAAGAGTGTCTTTCCGCCGTCCACCTAACCTTCGTAACCTCTTAGTTCATCCCTATGAAATCCCCAAACCACCTTCCCTACCCTCTGGCTCCTACCCTTGTAACCGCCCCCGGTGTAAAACCTGTCCCATGCACCCTCCCACCACCACCTACTCCAGTCCTGTAACCCGGAAGGTGTACATAATCAAAGGCAGAGCCACGTGTGAAAGCACCCACGTGATTTACCAACTGACCTACCTACACTGTGACGCATTCTCTGTGGGAATGGCCAGCAACAAACTGTCCATTCGCATGAATGGACACAGGCAGACAGTGTTTGTTGGTAATGAGGATCACCCTGTGGCTAAACATGCCTTGGTGCACGGCCAGCACATCTTGGCACAGTGTTACACCGTCCGGGTTATCTGGATACTTCCCACTAACACCAACCTGTCAGAACTTCGGAGATGGGAACTTGCCCTTCAGTATATCCTCTCTTCTCGTTATCCGCCAGGCCTCAATCTCCGCTAATTTCTAATTTCAATTTGCTGCCTCTCATACCTCATCTGTCTTTCAACAACATCTTTGCCTCTGTACTTCCGCCTCGACTGATATCTCTGCCCAAACTCTTTGCCTTTACAAATGTCTGCTTGTGTCTGTGTATGTGCGGATGGATATGTGTGTGTATGCGAGTGTATACCTGTCCTTTTTTTCCCCCTAAGGTAAGTCTTTCCGCTCCCGGGATTGGAATGACTCCTTACCCTCTCCCTTAAAACCCACATCCTTTCGTCTTTCCCTCTCCTTCCCTCTTTCCTGACAAAGCAACTGTTGCTTGCAAAAGCTTGAATTTTGTGTGTATGTTTGTGTTTGTTTGTGTGTCTATCGACCTGCTAGCACTTTCATTTGGTAAGTCACATAATCTTTGTTTTTAGATATAAATAATTCATTAGTTATAGCCAGACTTAATTACTAACATAATTATCTTAATTTCAAATATATTTTGTTCTATTCAAGGATGAATATATACCATAAATTATTCACAGTAATTAAGGCTAAGTGCACTTGCTTGTACTTTTTATTGTTACATGTATGCTTCAGTAACACTGATCAGAAGTATTATGAAAAGGATAGATTGCAAACAGCAGCAAGTTAATGACTATCCTAAATTACTATTAACATACTTGTTGTCAGCCAAGGGCAACCATCGTATTGGTAGATACACGTTCCTGATAAAAGTCAAATCCTGTACCTGATTGAACAAACATTAATCATTCTATAAATCAGATCAGTTGCTACTACTCAATGAATATCTTAATAAATTCCTGTAATGAATTTAGTAGCAAAAGAATTTCCTAAGAAGTTGGATTTGCAGAGATCTGAAAAACTGTCATCTGTCTAATTACATTTGTGTGATACTGTTGCCCTTTATGATTAATTCAAAATATCTAGTTACAGCACTTCTGAAATGCAGTAATATTTGATTTGATTTTATGTCTGTGGTGAGATATTTCATGGCCATTGCAAAACCAGATCTTTAGTGGCTAGAAAACCCAACATATTTTTGCTTGCTTTAATAGTTGTGCTTCGGTATTTCTTTATTTATCAAATAAATTTTGCAGTAATTTTGTGTACAAAATGTATGGGAAATATATAAAAAGAAAAGAAGAGAGAAAAAAAAAAAACTAGCGTCCAGGTGACTATAAATTGATCAATATTAAGTTTAACTCTAACTGTAAAACATGGAAGAAAGTAAGTCAGACTTGATAATATTTATTGGTTTTTTCATTCCAGATTGATACCGCAAGAAAGTTTCTGAGGATTGCCGAGCCTCATAGAAATTATACAAACAACCTGAATGGATGTCTTTCTCTTTGTGAGTCTTTTGAAGACATAGTGCAGTTTCACGAACAATTGCAGCAGGAACTCAGTCGCGGAAAATCTACTGTGCAGATCAGAATCACTGCAATGGCAAGCCAACTTTGGTTTGCAATGGGCCAATTTCAGATGTCAATATTTACTCATCTCGGTCTTGTCGATCCTGTTAGGAAGAGGACGATGAAGTTGTCCTATGCCAAGGAAGAGGTATTATGTGTGGTAGTATTTTTGAATACATTTAACTCAATTTTTGTGTCTGTTCATTTAAAATAAAAAAATTGGAAGGAGGAAAGTTGCCATCATTGGCACGATGAGAGTAGGCGGGCGGGGATGGGCAAACAGCTGACGTGCAAGCAGTCTTGCAGCTGGGCTGCAGCACACGCAGCCGTAGTCAGTTTGCTGAGCTCGGATGGCTGGTGGTGGCCAAGCGGGTTGTGCATGTGCAGAAAGTGTGCAGTCAAACTTTCTGGTGGCTTGCCTACACCAACTGCATTTGCCCGCAGGCGAGCTGGAGAGTGTTGGTGGATGCCCGTGCCCGATGGGTCGGCATTGGAACAGCCTGGTCTGGAGCTGAGCATTAGGACAGAGGAGAGCAGGTGTGCTGAGGACTTAGTTCCTGAGTTGTAAAATTTTTTTTTTTTTTTTTGTGTGTGTGTGTGTGTGTGTGTGTGTGTGTGTGTAACATTGATACACGGTATACTTTTATGCATTGAGTCAGGATGACAACTCTAGTTTCATGTGTAATACCTTGGAAAGTGACCTGATCATCTTTGTCAAGTGCTGTGATTGATGATATTGTGTGTACTTGCCACCTGGGCTCAGACACTGTGAACAAAAATGATTAGGTTGTCAGAATGTTGGAGAATCTCTTAACATTGTTTCAGGCACAACTTCCTTCAAATTAAATATGCAGCCATTTTACCTTCACTCGTGTCATAATAGTGCTGTTATGAACAGTTTATTAGTAACTTAATGGGGGGAAATGCTCCAATATTCAGTAAATAATATTTGCCTAATGTTAGAGGAGTTAAATACAGGAAGAATACTTACAATTCATAACAGTTAATTTATTGTGTGTATGAAACCTATAACTGCAATTTTTTTTTTTTTTTTTTTTTTTTTTTCCAAAAATAATTCTAGTAATATGGACTGATCTGTGTCTATTTTCACAAATTTGTATCATGGACTTTTAAACATTTGACATGATATTGAATGGAAAATATTTCTCAGTAACTGGGAAGACTATTTTGTTGTGCTGTCTTTTCGCCTTTCTTCATGTCATGAACTTCTTTGCAACCACACCCAGAATCAATGGAACAAATCAGACAGAGTGTCAGGCCACGTATCACACTAGACAGTTTCCTGCTTTCCTAGGATGTGTCTTCATATTCTACTGGTATATTTACGTTGTCTTTAAGGATTGTAGTGACCATTTACAGCTGTCAGCATTTATAGCAATCACTCTAGAGACCAGCCGGAAATTTAGTTCTACCTCCCTTTGTGACTTTTGTTTTCTGTGCTCCTTGTGTTCTTGCAAAGATATGAAATACAAGAAGAGCTTTACCTCCAAAATTGTTGACAACTTGGTCACTATGTTATGTAACCTTTTTTTTTTCCCGTCCCATTAGGTAGTTGAGCAATGGTTTTCACCATCGTCTTTTGCAGATCAAGAATATTTTAATCAGGACACCGCTTGTATTTCATTGAGCACACATTTAAAAGTGTCATCTTAGTTCTGTGTTAGTAAATACTACTGTATGATATCTAGGGAGATGAAGATAAAACCTATTAGTTCACATGTGAAAACAAACATTGTTTATGTGAATTTATAAGGGCTCTGATTGTCCAGAAACTGAGTGATGCATTTTTATTGTTTCTGATTTTGATTGCACAAAAGTTGTCATCCACATTGTCCATTTGTAATATTCTTATGAAAGAGAAATGTTTTTACTCTTATTTGAACATTGTAAAATCTTTGTCTGCAGTTGGAGTTTGTCGAACGTCTTCTCAAAGCGTTTGAGGTAACAGCAAGACTAAAGAGCCGAAACTGGGAAGTTATTCCAGATGCTGAGGTGCCACCCTTCATTCGTACCTTAAGGCTTCTTAAGGCAATGTTGAACGAAAAATGCACGAAACTTGAACAACAAATATCCACCAGGCCACAGAATGCTAAGCCTTTCACACTTCTCAGGAAGGTATGACTAAAATGTACTGCATTAGTTGAGACTTTTTTTAAAAAGTATGGAGATGTTGTATTGATACTCCTATCAAACATAAATGGGTAACGTGTAAGGAATTCTGCATACCCCCTATAGTTCGCAAAACAATACAAGTATAATGCAAGAAAGTGAAGTGTATGTCTGGTGAAGAGAGTAATGCTCTGCACTGCCATTGTTCTTAGGTAGACTGTTCACAGAGTTTTACAGGCAACATATGATTGGTGCACACACACACACACACACACACACACACACACACACACACACACACACAGAGAGAGAGAGAGAGAGAGAGAGAGAGAGAGAGAGAGAGAGAGATAAAAATCTAACAATGAATGTGAAGTAAGGAACTCGACACACCAGGAGTAACATTGTACCAATGCAAAAGACTTGTTAATAGATGAGGCACTGATTCTAAATTCTCACACCCGCAGTAGAATTGTGGCTGCAAAAATTACAAAACAAAAAGAAACTACATTTTAATTGCAAAATCTTGTAGCAGTAGATGGTGATGAGGCTTTTTCAGCGGTATTTCCCACAATGATTGGGCTGACTGCGTTTCACCTCTTATAAAGTGGTATCTTGTAACTATATGTTTGGTTTGACTCTGAAAGCCACTAGCCTTCGACAGGTCAGTTGCTCATTCTTGTCACACGCTAGTTCGGTTGGGTATTTCTTATTGGGTTTGGAGGTAGTTCACTGTGTCTTAGCCTTTGAAGCCGCAGAGCCTTCTGACGTGCTGAGGCCAGGGCCATATGTTGTGCATCAGTTGTGGATTCAGCTACTGTTAATTATTTCTTTCTATGCCAGGACATCACTGCTTCTTGATATTTAAAAGATATTCAGTTGTTAACTTTATATCCTAAAAGGAGACGACGATGAACAGTTACAGCAGACAGTAAACACGGTCACGAAACAACTTAGCAGCTGGGCACAGAGTAACCAGCTTGTAATAAACAGTAAGAAAACCGTTGCTCTAAAATTCCACAATGTTCCTAACAAGGACATGTTTATCCCATCAGTCTCTGTCAATGACGAACCAGTTGGTAACAGTGCTGAAACCAAATTCTTAGGACTTTGGCTGCAGAGTAACATCAGATGGAATAAGCATATTGAATGTCTCAATACAGAACTGAGCAAAACATGTTATCTTCTTTGTTCATTAAAATCATGCTGTAGTGAGAAAACAGTAATGAATGCATATCATGCGTACTTTCATTCTCGTCTTAGATATGGGGTCACCTTCTGGGGAAACTCTAAAATAGCTAATAGCACTTTTAAACTACAAAAAAGGGCCATTAGAATCTTGTTTGGGTGCAAGCCTAGAGACTCTTGTAAACCCCTGTTTAAGAAATCTGGTATTCCCCCATTACCGTGTGTATACATTATGGAAACCCTTTTGTTCTTTAAATTAAATGTAATAGGCAAGGACCAGAGGCTACAAAAAACTGTGATATACATGAGCACTTTACCAGACAAAACAGGAACTTACATATGACTCAAATCAGCACAGCACTGTGCCAAAAAGGTACTTTTCACATGGGAGTTAAGCTTTATAACAAACTTCCTGAAAACATAAAAGCTATCACTGAGGTCAATACATTTGGAAAATCTCTAAAGTCATATTTACAGCATCACTGCTTTTATTCCATTGAAGAATATTTAAATTTATGAAATGTGTTATATAAATACTTGGTGTAAAGTGTATTATTGTAAGCTTAAATATGTATTATTGTAAGCTTAAATATGTGTTATTGTAAGCTTAAATATGTATGCCTTGAAATTACTTTCAGCCTGTATATTTATAACTTGACTTGTCCAATGTCTTACGCATAAGCTGCTATGTAGACAACAGGACCAATAAAATACAATCTACAATCCTTAGAATCTCCTGCCCAATCTGCATCACAGTAACCTATTATGTGGCAGTTCTCTGCTTTAGAAAGCAGTAGCTTCATGCTCTTGGTACCTTTTGGGTATCCATAGATCCTTCTGACTGCCACCAGCGTATCCATGGATTATTACAAAAGTAGCTGACAGTTCATATCGAGTAAATGAGGTCAGACCTTGTTGCTATATGAACCAAGACTATTGCTTCATGATAGGGTATGTTCTTCATAACTTCTTGCTTGTATTCTGTTTTTGGACTCATATCGAGAGTGAGCACCAGGTTATCGTCCACTGGCGTAGATCAGGTTACATTTTTTTTAATCGAATCTGTTGAGAATTTGCTGTACATAGTGCATGCTCCATCCACAGACAATGTTTTCTGTGCTTCCTAATAATTTGGGTATGTAAACAGTTAGTAGCTTCACTGAGCTGGAAGATTTCTGGTAGATTGTTTTTGAGGAGATCATTCTCTCCTTGTTTGTTACTGAAAATTAGCATGTTGTCCACACAAAGAAATGTCAGAACCTTGATTTTTGCAATAGTCATTGTCATGTTTTTGAAGTTCACATTCAACTGTGTACCGTCTAATTTCAAGTTTGTTTGTTTGTTGTTGTTGGTCCCCCCCCCCCCCCCCCCCCTCTCCCCTGCCCAAGTGTCATTCACTCTCCTCAAAACTGGATCTACTTCTGTAGTATTCACATAAGTCTCTCCAGGTAAGTCAAGAAAGCTGTATCAGCATCTACAGGGTTATTACAAATGATTGAAGCGATTTCACAGCTGTACAATAACTTTATTATTTGAGATATTTTCACAATGCTTTGCACACACATACAAAAACTCAAAAAAAATTTTTTAGGCATTCACAAATGTTCGATATGTGCCCCTTTAGTGATTCGGCAGACATCAAGCCGATAATCAAGTTCCTCCCACACTCGGCGCAGCATGTCCCCATCAATGAGTTCGAAAGCATCGTTGATGCGAGCTCGCAGTTCTGGCACGTTTCTTCGTAGAGGAGGTTTAAACACTGAATCTTTCACATAACCCCACAGAAAGAAATCGCATCGGGTTAAGTCGGGAGAGCGTGGAGGCCATGACATGAATTGCTGATCATGATCTCCACCACGACCGATCCATCGGCTTTCCAATCTCCTGTTTAAGAAATGCTGAACATCATGATGGAAGTGTAGCAATTGTAAACGGTAAGGCTTCTGCTTTAGCCTTTTCCGTAAGATTTTCCAAACCGTCGGCTGTGGTACATTTAGCTCCCTGCTTGCTTTATTCGTCGACTTCCGCGGGCTACGCGTGAAACTTGCTCGCACACGTTCAACCATTTCTTTGCTCACTGTAGGCCGACCCGTTGATTTCCCCTTACAGAGGCATCCAGAAGCTTTAAACTGCGCATACCATCGCCGAATGGAGTTAGCAGTTGGTGGATCTGTGTTGAACTTCGTCCTGAAGTGTCGTTGCGCTGTTATGACTGACTGATGTGAGTGCATTTCAAGCACGACATAACGCTTTCTCGGCTCCTGTCGCCATTTTGTCTCACTGCACTCTCGAGCGCTCTGGTGGCAGAAACCTGAAGTGCGGCTTCAGCTGAACAAAACTTTATGAGTTTTTCTACGTATCTGTAGTGTGTCGTGACCATATGTCAATGAATGGAGCTACAGTGAATTTATGAAATCGCTTCAATCATTTGTAATAGCCCTGTACATGATCAATGTCAAGTTCACGTTCATCAGCCACAGCGAATAAGGACCTTAATGATTATACCTGATAACTGGTGCATATGTTTCATCCTAGTCCAAGCCTTGCTTCTGAGCATGACTTTTTCTGGCGAGTTATGCTTTGTAGGGTACAATGTGGCCTTTCAGATCTGTCTTAGTTTTGACTACCCATTTTGCATTTGTTGGCTTCTTGTCTGAATGTAAACTGACAGACACCATGTGTGGTTCTCTTTACAAGATTGTAACTCTTCTTCCATTGCCTTCAGCCAGGTTTCAGCATTGTCTTCCAGTGAGATGGGATTGGCTTTAGTTGACTGTTTAGCCCAATAAGTAATCACGTCATGTAGCTTCTTTAACTATAAAATGCTTGATGACCCTTCAAACAATGGAAAATCCAAGATAGAATATAGCGACTCAGCATCTCCACTATTTGATGACTGTTCATATTGACTCTATGTGCAGCAATTGCTCATTGTCATCATTTGCATTATCTGGGCTTAATTCATAATTGCTGCCAGTGTGCAGTGATTGATGTTATAGTCTCAGGTTCACCTTTTTTTCTAGCTCAGTTGTTGTTCTTGCATTCTGTTTCTGTTCTGTGAATAGAATGAACAATCGGTTTGGATCCTGTGACTCGATTTCTTCTTTATACAGTATAGAAGCACCTTCATAAAAAAGTGTGTGCCATTTTATTGATTCTTCGGCAATTTGTTTCAAAAAGCCTGTAAGCTTTTAATTCTTCACAGAATGCTACCAAGACATACTCAATATTTTTGTTGCCCCATTGTCATTGGTTAGTTCCCAGAATGTGAATGTAGGCCTTGCTTCCAAATATTTTGAGATTTAAAAGGGGGGCAGAGACAAGCTTGCAGTGGCTCTATTATGCCCTCAGAAACGTTCACATGGGCGTCCATGGGTCCAGTGGAGATTATGCAAGGCACCATGATGACCAAGGAGTATCTATCGTATGCTCTTTACAGGCCATTTACACTGTTTCATGACAATCATGTTTGCCTATGACAGTGGCACTTTTCAGCAAGATAATGCACCATGTCACAAGGCCAGGAGTGTGATGGGGTGGTTCGAGGGGCTGATGTGCTGGCCTAGCAGCTCGCCAGATCTGAACCCAATTGGACACATCTGGGATGGGACTGAACATGACATCAGAGCTCATCGTCTCTCCTCCCCGGAATTTACGAGAGTTAGGTGACTTGTTTGTGCAGATGTGGTGCCAAATTCCTTGGTGACATACCAAGAACTCATTCCTTCCATGCCATGATGCTTTGCCACTGTTACCTGTGGCAAAGGTGGACATACTGGCTACTAGATAGGTGGTCATAATGTTCTGGCTGATCAGTGTAGACATCTGTTGGAGGAGCCAAGCTACAAGCTATTAATTCATTACAGAATTCTCTTACATTTCTGTATGATTATGTTGTACTAAACTGGAGATTTAGCATTGCCAAGTGCCACAGGAAATATTGTGGCTTTACCACACACCAGTCACAGTATTACTTAGGTTTGTTTGGTGGTCAGGCTGTTCACAGGAACTTTTGCCCTTCCCTTGGTGCAGTTGGTGGTTTTGGCAAAGCCCTGCAGTTGAGATGAATGTGAAGAAGTCCTACATAACACTGCGAAAAAAAGTTCCCAGTCTGTTCCCAGTCCCTTCCTCGTACAGCCTTTATTGAGCTACAGGGAGGGCACATTCCAGACCTCTTGCTGGTGTACTCTGGCACCTTTTCCCATCACAAAATAAGCATGACTTTGTAATGTCCCTGCCCAACATCCATCCCCAGCTCCGACAAGCACAGCTCCTGCTCCTGCTGCACATCATCAGTACTTCACCATTCGTCTCGGTGGAGAAGCACTTTGAAAGTGTATGTCCTGTTTCTCTACTTTGAAAGTGACATTTTTGGTGTTTAATTTTTTTTTAATAACAAACAAGTTTTCTTTTTTCCCCTAGCCCAGATTTGTAATTTTCCGGGTTAAATTTTAAGTAATGACATACGAGCAAAAATATCTTTTGTGACTATTTTCTAGCTTTGTTTCCTGACTCATTAGATTGCTGGATCTAATCAAAGGGGTGGAAGTCAGGTTGTTAAATCAAAGAGGAGGAATCAATATTCATACTGATCATACAAGAAGTTCTTTGTATGTACTAGTGAAGTATGCTTGCCTTTTTGGTACTAAGGTAATCTCTCTTCAAAAAACATTGATTTGAAACTGTCAATCATTTGACATACGATAAGTGCTGTGTACTTCCATACAGATTTAGTTTTCATTCAGATTTAGTTTTCCAACTCACTGAGTCAGCGATATAAAAATTACCAATTTTTAAATGTTGCCCCTTCTTGGATACGTTTTTGTGGATGTCCATGACTTGTTACTAAGTTTCTGGATATGTTAGGCTGCAGCACGATGACAATATTGTGTGTGTGTGTGTGTGTGTGTGTGTGTGTGTGTGTGTGTGTGTGTGTGTGATTGTGTGTGATTGTGTGTGTGCGTGTGTGCGTGCGTGCGTGTGTGCGTGCGCGCGCACACCTTTGTGGTGGATTGCCTCGGCTATCAAGTGAGTGCTTGCCTTTATTAAATTTACAAATTGTGCAAATTCTAACCTTACCAGTAAAGTTCTCCAGATTGTGCCTAACAACTGTCAAAAGACCTGCTGGAGGCTGTACAACCCTTTCCTCACATCTCTTTTTATTCATTTATTTTTCTCTCCTGCTCGTCTATTATTTACATTTGTGTAGGTTATGTTGCAAAGAGAATTTATGTCTTATGTCTAACATAGTCCCTGGTGTGAAATACCATCATTTCCGAGTACTTTTAGGTCATATCTTTCAAAAGAAAATCCATTTTGTTGTTATAAATAATTTACAGATTGTGGACTAACTCTCTCTTAATTTTTCATGGTTAAGTAAATTTTTAATAATAAGTTACAGTAGCAAGAAAGTTTTTGAAGAGACACTGTCAGATTTTGTCCTTTTTCTAAAGGGGTGGGGTGAAGGAGTACTGTGAAAGTGAGGTCTCATAAGTCCATGCATGTGAACTAACAACTCTAAAACAAACCCTGGGTCTAACATTTTGTACTGAATGAAATGTTGCTATCATTAAGAGTATATTCTAGTTTCTGAATGAGAGCTTTGAGTTATGAGACCAACTCGTGCTGATCCCTAATCCCAAAATACTTGCTAGAAATTGTCCAATAACAAATGGAGTTTTATTTACTTATTTGATATTTTGTGCACAGGAAATCGAAAACTACAAGTTGAACCTTCATGGAAAAATGGGAGAACTTAGTAAGCAACTCTCAGCAGTCACACACAAATTACTGCAAAAAGAGGCCCAGAATGGTATGACACAGGGAATCCCAGAAAACAGGTAATCAGTATTCGTAAATTCTTGAGTTTCTCCCGGCGTATTTGATAATCAAAATATCCACGGGTATGCTGCCGGTCTATAGTGTCCAACGGGCACAATATTTCGGCGATCAAACATGTCGCCATCATCAGGTGAACTGACGGACTGAGCTCCTGTGAACGTGCCGGCACGCAAATCCGTACGCTATGGCTGCTCAGAGGGAACTGGGTTCGGTCGCGGCGGCGGCCGATTTAAATACCCTCTGCCCGCGGCGCGCTCCCTCCGCCGTCCGCGCCCAGCGCCACGGTCGCGCGGTGAAACAGATTGCGACGGCGTCTGAGATGACGTCGGTGTGATGGCTCTGTCCGCCGTGGTCGTCAGAACTATACGTCTGCTCGATTTACTCTTGATTAACCCGATCGCTGGTTCCCAAGCCTTGCTAAGATTATAGCCACAGTCACGGTTTATGAGGTCGTCATTGGTGCGAATTTCGATGGCCTCTCTAACAACGCTGTCCCAGTATCTCGACGTCTGTACCAGAATCCTCGTGCGGTCATACTCCATGGCGTGATTTTCCGACAAACAATGTTCAGCGACCGCCGACTTGCTCGGATACATCAGTCGAGTGTGCCTCTGGTGTTCACGGCATCGATCCTCGACGGTACGCATCGTCTGACCAATATACGACTTGCCACATTGACACGGAATCTGGTACACGCCGGCCTTCCTCAAACCGAGGTCATCTTTGGCGCTCCCCACCAGTGCACGAGTTTTATTTGGAGGACAAAACACAGTTCCGACCCGGTGTTTCTTCAGAATGCGGGCGATTTTCCCCGAGAGTGCGCCTGTGTATGGAATAAATGCAGTGCCTACCTCCTCCCTCGTGACTTCATCCATCTCAACAGGTTGTGCTGCAGTGGTTGGGCAGAGATTCAACGTGCTCTCCGCCCAACCACTGCAGCACAACCTGTTGAGATGGATGAAGTCACGAGGGAGGAGGTAGGCACTGCATTTATTCCATACACAGGCGCACTCTCGGGGAAAATCGCCCGCATTCTGAAGAAACACCGGGTTGGAACTGTGTTTTGTCCTCCAAATAAAACTCGTGCACTGGTGGGGAGCGCCAAAGATGACCTCGGTTTGAGGAAGGCCGGCGTGTACCAGATTCCGTGTCAATGTGGCAAGTCGTATATTGGTCAGACGATGCGTACCATCGAGGATCGATGCCGTGAACACCAGAGGCACACTCGACTGATGTATCCGAGCAAGTCGGCGGTCGCTGAACATTGTTTGTCGGAAAATCACGCCATGGAGTATGACCGCACGAGGATTCTGGTACAGACGTCGAGATACTGGGACAGCGTTGTTAGAGAGGCCATCGAAATTCGCACCAATGACGACCTCATAAACCGTGACTGTGGCTATAATCTTAGCAAGGCTTGGGAACCAGCGATCGGGTTAATCAAGAGTAAATCGAGCAGACGTATAGTTGTGACGACCACGGCGGACAGAGCCATCACACCGACGTCATCTCAGACGCCGTCGCAATCCGTTTCACCGCGCGACCGTGGCGCTGGGCGCGGACGGCGGAGGGAGCGCGCCGCGGGTGGAGGGTATTTAAATCGGCCGCCGCCGCGACCGAACCCAGTTCCCTCTGAGCAGCCATAGCGTACGGATCTGTGTGCCGGCACGTTCACAGGAGCTCAGTCCGTCAGTTCACCTGATGATGGCGACATGTTTGATCGCCGAAATATTGTGCCCGTTGGACACTATAGACCGGCAGCATACCCGTGGATATTTTGAGTATTCATAAACTTAGTTTTAATGTAGGCATGCAGTTGGTTTAGTGGTACAAGGAAGAGGCTGAAGCAAAATATTCATAAAATTAGTGAGTTTTTGGATATGTGTGTAAAAAAAACCAACCTTACTAGGAGCTTGTGAGATTTTAAATTTTATGAGAAAAGAAACATACACTGTTAAAAGATACATTAAGCTGCAGATTCAATGCGCGAATAGAGCAAGAAGGGTGAAAATAAGTTCTATGCCTCAATCAAAATAACAAAGTGATTGACAGATGAGCATTGGAGGGACCAATATTGCTGTCCACATTTGCTTGTGAATGGAATGTGGCTGTGGTAGCAATAACTGAGCATTTCAGTTATGGATACATTCATATGCTGTCTGTTAACAGCCTGTGTTAGATGTTCTGTCACATAAATTGCTCACAGAAATGATGTAAACAATACAAACAAATCACACTTGTTATTTTACTGACTGGTAGCATTGTTTGAAACTTTTTGCAACTGACTTATAAGGTAGCAATGTGATGTGACAATGATGAACAGACCAAGCTGATTCTCTGATTGATCAATATTATTCTGTGAGTGGTTGTTCTAAGGGTAGCTGTACTGAAACAACTAGTTACCAAGTCACATTTTTTATTCTGAGTCAGGTATAGAGAAGGATACAATCACCCTTAATAGCAACAAGAGTCTCACAGGAAAGTTATGTGATATTAAGTATGTAAATCATGTCACCTGGTATCTTCATATGTCATTGATGGCTGACATTGCTGTGTTCTACCAATAGTTGTTTGACATGATCACTTCCTTTAATTGTATAGTAATTTACTGATTTCATCTGCCACTATCTCTTTCCTGCACACATTGCTGGACTTGCACCCCTGAGTTAAAAAGTAAAAAAATTATTGTAATAATAATAATAATCATACAGTCTTAAGAGTTGTAAAGAGGTCTCAAAATATGAAAATGAAGGCTCAATAACATGTGTTACGGCATGTTCTTCATGATCTTTATTCTTGCAAGGAAATTTGTTGTGGGTTTGCAACTGATGATAATATTTCAGAAAATAAATCATCCATGTCCCCAGTTGACAATTTTTATTTATCCTGTCATAACTAGTTTTGAGACCAAAGCATCATCATTTGTCATACCTCATCACTAAATCTTGACTACTATAAAGAAGGTACAGAATATGGAAATTAAGGCCAACATTACATCACTTCTGTGCTCATTATAACTAGATTAGATTAGATTAATACTAGTTCCATGGATCATGAATACGATATTTCGTAATGGTGTAGAACAAGTCAAATTTTCCAATACATGACATAATTAAGTTAATTTAACAACATAATTAAGTTAATATAACAACTTTTTTATTTTTGTTTTTTTTATAATTTTTTTTTCCTTAATTTATATCTAAAAATTCCTCTATGGAGTAGAAGGAGTTGTCATTCAGAAATTATTTTAATTTCTTCTTAAATACTTGTTGGTTATCTGTCAGACTTTTGATACTATTTGGTAAGTGACGAAAGACTTTAGTGGCAGTATAATTCACCCCTTTCTGTGCCGAAGTTAGATTTAATCTTGAATAGTGAAGATCATCCTTTCTCCTAGTATTGTAGTTATGCACACTGCTATTACTTTTGAATTGGGTTTGGTTGTTCATAACAAATTTCGTAAGAGAGTATATATACTGAGAAGCTACTGTGAATATCCCTAGGTCCTTAAATAAATGTCTGCAGGATGATCTTGGGTAAAGTTACTAGTATTGTTATCATTGTGTACACTAATATGTGGGATATGGTAAGATATAAATTTCTGTGTCATAACAAACAGAAGCAACTGTGCAATGGGAGTATATGGGTGAATACCTTGATAAAGTGGTTACATTTCCATTCCAGAATGTATGACATTTTGAGTATAAGAAGGGAGGCAGTTGATGTGATTGACACGGCATTCGGTATGCGAGAATCGCAGCAAGCATTTACTGCCAGGCTTCAGAATATGTATGGAGACCACTACCCAGATCTTGTGACTCCTATTCTGTTTGCTCTTACTCAGGTATGTTGAGAATTGGATATAATGTAAGTACATAAGGGAAAGGTAGATTACTACTTACCATAAATGTGACACATTAAGTTGCAGACAGGCACGACTAAATGGCAATTAGTCATCAGCTTTCTGCCACAGCCATCGTCAGAAAAAGAAACACGCACACATTCATTCACACAAGCAAGCACACATCTCGCACACACGTGACCACCATATCTGGCAGCTCAGATTAAAATGCGACTGTCATGTAGAACAGAAGCAGCACTCTGGAGGGAACTGGCAAGGGAAGGAATAGCATTGTATGGGTGGGGGCAGGAGAAGAATGCAGTCTGGAAGTGGGTGCAGGGACTAGACTGCTAATAAACACAGCATTGGAAGGGATATGATCTCTGTGGCATGGGGTTGGGATTATGCGTGGCATAGAAATGGACTAGAATGATGTGGAGGTTGGTTGGGTGACAGAATACCACTTTAGGAAGGGTGAGCAGTATCTTGGTTAGGATATCCCTCGTATCAGGGCACGGTGACAGGTAACCAAAGCCCTGGCGAAGGATGTTCCAGTCCGAGGTGGTGTTGGATGAGGAAGGGGGCATTCCTTTGTGGCTGGTACTTAGAGGTGGTGAGATGATTGGGGTTGTGAGAAGAAGTGGCATAGGAGATCTGTTTGCAGACTAGGTCAGGGGAATAGTGCCTCTCTCTGAAAGCCTTCATGAGACTGTCAGCATGCTTGGCGAATGCGTTCTTGTGCTGCAGATACAGCATCACTGGGTGGTCAGGCTGTATGGGAGTGATTTTTTGGTGTGGAATGGATTACAGTTGTCGAAGTGCAGGTGCTGTTGGCGGTTGGTGAGTTTAATATGGACAGAGGTGTGGGTGGAGCCATCAGGGAGGAGGTGGCCAACATCCTGGAAGGTGGCACACTGGGTTAGGGAGTACCAGGTGAAGCGGCTGGGAGAGAAGGTGTTGAGGTTGTATAGGAATGAAGACAACATGTCATGGTCCTGAGTTCAGATCATGAAGATATCATCAGCGAACTTGAACCAGGCTAGGGGTTTGGCGTTTTGGGAGGCTAGGAAGGTCTCCTGCAGGTGGTCCATAAACAGTTGGCATAGGAGGGCGCCATGCAGATGCTCATGGTTGTGCTGCAGATTTTTTTGTATACTTACCCTTCAAAGGAGAAGTAGTTGTGTGTTAGAATAAAGTTGATAAGGTATATGAGGGGTAGTGGGTTTGGAGTCTGAAGGACAATGGCAATGGTAGTGTTCAGTAGCGATAGGACTGTGGGGTCGATGGATGTTTGTGTGTTGGGAGGTGGCATAAACAGTAATGTGTAAGGCTCCAGAAGGTAAAGGGGTGTGGTTGGTGAAGACTTGGTGAAGAAAGTGGATGGTACCTTTGACATAGAAGGCTAGGTTACAAACAGTTGTTTGGAGGTGTTGGCCAGTGAGGGCCAAAATTCTTTCAGTGGAGCCACAATAACCGGTCACAATGGGGCTTCCAGGGTTGTTGGAGCATGTAGAAGGTGGGTGTGTCATTGGGGTGAGGTTCTGGGAAGAGCCTAAGGCTTGAAGCATTTTGGATTGGAGGTTATGTTGGATGTCTGGGATGGGATCACTCTGGCAACATTTATAGGTAGATGAGGCAAATAATTGGCAGAGCATATAGCTTTTCTTAGTGCCCCTAAAGATACAAGAAATGATGATTGTGAAAGTTAGTACGACTCTTTTCATTTATTCTGTTCTTTGTATTGTTTGTGCCTTGATGCATTATATTGTTGCTTATTTGCTCTTGTCTACAATCTCATTTTTATATTTCGTTACGTGTTGTTACTCTTCATTTGTGACACAGGTTTCATATGCCATTGAAGTACAGTGCAGTGTGATCCATAAACTTATTGAACCAAATGATGATACTTGGAAACTGCTTTGTTATCCTTCTATTGGTACTGTTTATCAAACAGTCAATGAAATTCTATTGAAGTCAAGCTCAGGAAGTGACTGGAGTTTTCAGTGAGTATTTGCAGTGCATACACACTTTTGACTAAATTACTTTGTGAAATAATTGTCAAGTTTTTGAAAAGTTAGATCTGCCTTTAAATACTGCACTCACAGGGTTTTCATTAAACTGCTTGGTGGTGGTGGTTTTTTTTTTTAACTAACATTAAATGATTAAGCTTAAGAAAGAAAGAAAAGACATGCAGATACTCTGATTCAACACTTCACATGAGAGGATCTAGAGCACACACAAATTAAATGTTACTTATCATGCTGTTACTATGTAGTTTATTTGTAACAGGCACTGTGATGACTAGTTAATGATTTTCAGCATGAATTTTTCCTGAGTGTGAAATGACACAGAATATACCAGTCAGAATCAGTGACATACCGTATAACAGGAACAAATATGTTGGTCTGCTAGACTGTATTATAGTTGCTTTTTCCATGCATCCCGAAAAAATTGCAGTATATTTGTATAGCCTGTCTTACCTTTTATTTCATAATATAATTTACGTAACCATAATTATTTCATTTAAATAAAAGGTCTGTTCATATGGTTGGCAGCAGTTTTACCAACAAGTCACTTTTATTGCTTGTAGTCACTTTCTTTTCTTCGAGTTTGTGTGTGTGTGTGTGTGTGTGTGTGTGTGTGTGTGTGTGTGTGTGTGTGTGTGTGAGAGAGAGAGAGAGAGAGAGAGAGAGAGAGAGAGAGAGAGAGAGAGAGAGAATTTGTTTGTTCACTGCACACATTTTTACCCACTTCATTGGAACATTACAGAAAATGGAGCCATTGATACAGTTGCTTCACAGTGAAATATAGGGACTTGTTCACGTGTTGATAGGAAGAATATGAAAACCATTAGTATTAAAGGCTTGTGAACTATCAGAAGATATTTTTCAGGAATCCAGTTCACTACATCTAGAAGACATGTTTTGTGATGATGGTGTTTTAGCAGAGGTTACCCAGTGGGCATCTGAAATGGACTGCCCTAAGTTCTTGACACAGTTTAGGAGGTATTTTACTGAATAGAGACTACTCAGTAGGCATCTGAAATGGACTGCCTTAAGTTCTTTATATGGTTTAGGATGTATTTTACTGAGCCTTGTAAATATGTTATTCTTAAAGCTATCCTCGCAGGGCCAAGCAATCTACAGCATTTTTGATGTCTTCATTCATGTAACAGAATGTCAGCAGTAAGTACAAGTGATATTGTAAAGATCACAAAAGCATTACTGCAGGATATTGATTGCAATCAGCTAGTGGGTGAATGGAAACTTCTCCAGTTGGAAACCAGCATAAGTTAAAGTATAACACAAACTCCAAGTGGCAGTTATTGGAGCCAATTCTTCAGTATGAAATGCGTGACAGGAGAGTCAAAATATCCCCAGATAAGTAAAGTGGTGAAAGCAGCTCTAGATCTGTCTCACAGGCTTGCTGAGGGTGAAAGGAGTTTTTCTGCATCAAGACGATATCTTGGTGGTTCATGGTGTGGGTTCCTGTTGTCATGTCCTAGTTCATGAACCACGGGCAATGTATGAGTGTCCAAGTAAGTAGTCCTGACAGTTGGAATACCAGTTACTTTGGAATAAGACTGGGCATCTCGGACATCTTCTGAGTCGTGGTCACCTTTGTGCTCAGACAGCAAAGACTACCAAATCCACTGGTTAGTCCCTCAACCGTTAGGGGGAAGTAAGGCCAGCAACCTGCTTCTCTGGTACTTTAAATATGATGCTGGCAACAATCAGAGCAAAATGCCTCGGACCTTTGGAGGTGACGGACTCCCACCTCTAATTGACAAACCAGGGAATCCTAAGACACGACTCGGCAAACGAATGATAACGAGATGGGGAGCTATTAATATCAATGGGGGCTACTCTGGGAAGAAGGTAGAGCTGGCAGAGGCTGCAAGTAAGATGGGGTTGGACATTTTAGCTGTTAGTGGCATTCGGGTAAGAGGTGAGAAAGAAGAGGAAGTGGGAGAATACAAGGTCTTCCTGTCAGGAGTCAAAGCAGGAATAGCACAATGGGGTGTAGGGCTTTACATCAGGAAAGAAATGGAACCCAACATAGTTGCAATAAGGTATGTAAACGAACGACTGATGTGGATAGATTTGACGGTGTCTAGCAAGAAAATTAGGATTGTGTCAGTATATTCGCATTGTGAAGGGACAGATCAAGATAAGAAGGATAGTTTTTATGACACACTCAGTGATGTGTTGTTAGAGTAAAGGACAAGGACAGTGTTGTGCTCATGGGTGATTTTAATGCCAGGATTGGAAATCGAACAGAAGGGTATGAAAAGATTATGGGTAGATTTGGAGAGGATATGGAGGCCAACAGGAACGGGAAACAACTCTTGGATTTCTGTGCCAGTATGGGCTTAGTAATCACAGTCTCCTTTTCTAAACATAAGAACATTCACTGGTATACTTGGGAAGGCAGTGGAACCAGATCTGTCATTGACTATATAATAGCAGATCAGGAATTCAGGAAGGTTGTGAGGGACACACAAGTATTCAGGGATTCTGTGATGACACTGATCATTATTTAATCTGCAGTGAAATTGGGATTGTGAGGCCGAAAGTGCAGGAGGTCAGGTCCATATGTAGGAGGATAAGAGTGGAGAAACTTCAGGATAAGAAAATCAGGCACAAATACATAACAGCGATCTCGGAAAGGTACCAGTTAGTTGAATGTCAATTACAGTTATTGGAAAAGGAATGGACAAGGTAAAGGGACACAGTGCTAGAAGTGGCTAAAGAATGTCTTGAAACAGTAGTGTGTAAAGATAGGATGAAGCAAACAGCTTAGTGGAATGACACAGTCAAGGCAGCCTGTAAAAGGAAAAAGAAGGCGTATCAAAAATGGCTACATACTAGAACTCAGGTAGACAGAGAAAGTTATGTTGAAGAAAGAAACAAAGCCAAACAGATAATTGCAGCATCCAAGAAGAAACCTTGGGAAGACTTTGGAAACAGGTTGGAGACTATGGGTCAAGCTGCTGGAAAACCATTCTGGAGTGTAATTAGCAGTCTTCGAAAGGGAGGTAAGAAGGAAATGACAAGTATTTTGGACAGGTCAGGAAAACTGCTGGTGAATCCTGTTGATGCCTTGGGCAGATGGAGGGAATATTTTGAAGAGTTGCTCAATGTAGGTGAAAATACAATCAGTAATGTTTCAGATTTCAATGTACAATGGGATAGGAATGATGATGGAAATAGGATCACATTTGAGGAAGTGGAGAAAATGGTCAATAGATTGCAGTGCAATAAAGCGGCTGGGGTGGATGAAATTAAGTCTGAACTCATCAAATACAGTGGAATGTCAGGTCTTAAATGGCTACACAGGATAATTGAAATGGCGTGGGAGTCAAGACAGGTTCCATCAGACTGGACAAAAGCAGTAATCACACCAATCTTTAAACATGGGAACAGAAAAGATTGTAACAACTACAGAGGTATCTCTTTAATCAGCATTGTGGGTAAAATCTTCTGAGGTATTGTTGAAAGGAAAGTGCGAGTATTAGTTGAGGACAAATTGGATGAAAATCAGTGCAGGTTTAGACCTCTTAGAGGTTGTCAGGACCAGATCTTTAGCTTATGGCAAACAATGGAGAAGTGTTACGAGTGGAACAGGGAATTTTACCTATGCTTTATTGATCTAGAGAAGACATATGACTGGGTTCCAAGGAGGAAGTTATTATCTGTTCTACGAGATTATGGAATAGGAGGCAAACTTTTGCAAGCAATTAAAGGTCTTTACATAGATAGTCAGGCAGCAGTTAGAGTTGACGGTAAATTGAGTTCATGATTCAGAGTAGTTTCAGGGGCAAGACAAGGCTGCAACCTGTCTCCACTGTTGTTCATATTATTTATGGATCATATGTTGAAAATAATAGACTGGCTGGGTGAGATTAAGATATGTGAACACAAAATAAGCAGTCTCGCATGTGTGGATGACTTAGTTGTGATGGCAGATTCGATTGAAAGTTTGCAAAGTAATATTTCAGAGCTAGGTCAGAAATGTAAGGACTATGGTATGAAGATTAGCATCACCTAAATGGATTGAGTGCCAAATAGGAGGAATAAAGTTATAACAGGTGGATGGTTTCAAGAACTTAGGATGCATATTCTCACAGGATGGCAACATAGAGAAAGAACTGGAAGCAAGATGTAGCAAAGCTAATGCAGTGAGCGCTCAGCTACGATCAACTCTCTTCTGCAAGAAGGAAGTCAGTACCAAGACTAAGTTATCTGTGCACTGCTCAATCTTTCAACCAACTTTGTTGTATGGGAGCGAAAGCTTGGTGGTTGTTGTATGGGAGCGAAAGCTTGGTGGATTCAGGTTACCTTATCAATCATTTTTTCCCCCATAATCTTTTAGATAACCTGTTCGCCATATGCCACTTACACTAATAATAATAAAGTAATGTAGTAATGTCACCACCCCACATTTCTACACTGGGGATCAGGCATTTTTGAGGCGGAGATTTACCAGAAAATAGAGCAAACTATTTGTTTTAAGAAAACTAGTCTGCACGTAGCTGATGACCCATTTGATGGTATTTATAGATTCTGCTCTGTATATAGTTATACAAATAACGCTGTGCATACCACATACAGCTGTGTATACGTGTACCCCACAAGTGGTACCCCAACACAAGAATGAAAACTTGGTGAATGTACTATGAGGGCACTGAAAATTCAGCAGTACAAAAATAAGAAAAATTCTCATGGTGTGGATGTAATAACTGCTGTGTCACCAACAAGAATCTGGGTACATCATTTGGTATCGCACACAGTACTAACTCTATTAAAAATAGGACTACCACACCATTATGATGATACAGAGAGCAAGGATCAATAACCAGTCAGTGCAGGATTATCAGTATAAAAATGACAATCCATGCTGTTAGCACAGCAAGTAGAGGAGAATGTGTGCTAACTCCACTAGTTCACTGTCCCTGCCACGACATGTCAGTTGCTCTGTGTGTAATACAATTGAAAAATTTCATGTAATGAAGAATCATTTAGAAAAGATATGCATCACATGATCTTTGCAGCACCATACAATAGAAATTTCTACACAGATGTAATCAAAATTTTTTGTTTATAAAATGTGTCGCCACAGAAACTGTTGACACAGGGCTTTACCGCGATGATATTTTCCATCTGCACAAGAACTTTAAAATATCTTTTGATGGATATGTGAATAGTGTTTTTCTTCTAGTAGAATCGTAGTATCTAATACGCTTAAGCACACAATTTCGGAAGAATTCCCCTTAAAAGGCACAAAAACTTGTGTATTTGAACAGGTCTTTGTACAGGAATTTGCTGCTTTGTTTGGGCTTGACCTTTCCTTAATTTTCCTCAGATTAACAGAAGGATACCATTTCTAGTCACCAGTAACGATACAGGATTTGAAATGACTAGTGTTGTTCAAGAGCCAATTGATGACAAGCAAGCAAGAGATGCACGTAAGGCCACTTGCTGATTTTTGTGACTTTGGCGTATAGCATACCAGTTCTCAAACAGTGCACTGACATGGACAATTGTGGATCAATGTGCTTAAACGATCTTCATCAAACCTTGAAGGTCTTCCTGAATGTAGAGTCACTAATGTCAAAATGGTCCTCCTTAAAATGAGAAAACTGTTTTCTTGCCATGCTCTGCCCAACAAAATTATCCTCATATATTGCACTAATGTTTGTGGCTGCCTCTGGTGCTGTCACCCCTATATTGAATTCGAACAGAAGAATATGTTGGAAATGTTCTGATGTCCCCAGTTGGCATTCCATTGTCTAGCACCCACAGCCCCACTCACTATCTCCAAATGACAAAATGACAACTCAAATAACTACAGTGAACTACAAATCAAATATTATAACTGATAAATAAATCCATCACGACCTAAGTAACAACATGCAAAGCAAAAGGGCTATGCACTTATGCACCAACTTAATACTGTGAAAGAGCCTGTGAGTGTTTGTCATAAAAACATTGCATACTACAATTCAGCAGTATATTGTAAAGGAAATGTGTACATACATAACACGGAAAAAAATGTTGCCTATGGAAGCAAGGAGCCAATAAAAAAATTTAAAAAAATTGATGTTGCCTAAGTATGCATTCTGTATATATGAGGCATATCACCTTTGTTGACATTTGACATAATGAAAAAAAAAACATTTTTTCTATGTGCTTTTCATGAAAAGATGCCGACAGTGAAGACAGCCACAGCTGAACATCGTTTTTTGCATCCTCGTCACAATCAAAAAAGCTTCCTCCGAAAGCACACTTAAAGCTGAAGAACAAGTGGTAGCCACAAGGTGTGTAATGGAGGCTGTATGGCAGGTGGTCGAACTGCTCTCGGTCAAACCGTTGAATAACGTTATGAGTGACACCAGAAAAACGGGGACTTGTGTTGTCACGAAGCAACACAGTGCTTGGCTGAGCATGCCATGTTTTTTTTGGCAGTGTCATACCACATTGTCGGTTTCACCTCTGGGAAGCAAAAAAGTACACGTGATGTTTTTGTGCTGACAATGTTGTCTTGCATTTTTGTTTTTTGGGGTATCATAGGTGCCTCGACTTCATTGATGGAATGTTTTGATTCTGGACTGGCATGATAAACCCTAGTACTATCACTGGTTACAATTTTTTTAAAGAATTCATCTCCCTCATCTCTGTATTGGGTAAAAAAATGTCAAAACACTGCCAAGTTGCTTCGTTTTATGGACATCAATAAGCGTTTTTGGAATTCAATGGGAGTACAATTTGTGAACATTTCTGCAATTTCTGACAATCTCATGCAAAACAGTTTTTGAAGTTTGTGGAAACTCAGCATTCTTGTTGTGAACTATGTGTTTCCACAGTGGATGTTAATTCTGGTGGAAGACTAATGGACAAGCGCACATGGTGCACTGTCAGAAGTGCTGATGCATCATGCTTGAAGTGTGGTGGGAATTTAAGGCATGCCAGTGTTTCCTTGATTTGGAGTGTACGTCTCTGCAATGATGGGAAAAGCTTTTTTGCTGGGGGGGGGGGGGGGGGGGGGGGGGGCTGGGAGGAGGAGGGATGAATATTAGCTCATTGCCTATTCCTTTTGCTCATCTAGAAGTCATGTCAATGCTATTCAGAACTGATTTATTATTTTGTTGTTCTTCATCAGTTTTAAACTTTCTTTGAAGACATTGTTGCTACTGTCTTGCAGAAACTAGTACCCAGACCTATGCAGTTTAAACAGACAGCTTTCACATTGTAATCTGATGCTATACAGCTATATGATTACTGTAGTATTGCAACTTAACCTATTGTAAAAGTGGATTTTTGAGGGATATGCAGGGCTACTAAATCATTTTCAAAGCTCTGTATTTTCCAAAGTGTTACATGTGCAGATATAATTGATACATGAATAGAACTGTAAACTTACCAAATTTGCATACTGCACTCTACAGATGTTCTACAAGTGATGCTTTCATCGTGTGACACACATCTGAGCGGTAGTCAGTTTCATTCCATATGTGATGTAACAATATCCTGTCATATCAGAGCAGCACTGATACATTGTCTGGGCTGTTTCGGTGTTCATGGCAGTGTGGGGTATGTAAATACAGTCGTTAATGTACTCCCAAAGAAAAAAGTCACAAAGCATTAGGTCAAGCAACCGGGTGGGGGGGTGAGGGTACAGACAAGGAAACAGAGCCACATCATCTTCACCGCTATGTCCAATCCAGCGATGCAAACGTTGGATTGGGTTGAACTTCAATGCCCTAGTGAGATGTGCCTCATCTTGTTGGAATCTTAAATTCATGGAATCAGCAGTCAGTAGTGGAAACAGTGATAACAGCAACACATCGAGGTAAGAGGTAATTGTCATAGTCTTCTCACAGAAGAGCCGGCCGAAGTGGCCGTGCGGTTAAAGGCGCTGCAGTCTGGAACCGCAAGACTGCTACGGTCGCAGGTTCGAATCCTGCCTCGGGCATGGATGTTTGTGATGTCCTTAGGTTAGTTAGGTTTAACTAGTTCTAAGTTCTAGGGGACTAATAACCTCAGCAGTTGAGTCCCATAGTGCTCAGAGCCATTTGAACCATTTTCTCACAGAAGAAAAATGGTCCGTATGGCTTTGTCTGTGGGACAGCATAGAAAACATTAACCTTTGTTGAATCTTGTCGTGTTCTGCAATTTCGTGAGGATATTCAGTGCCCCACATTCTCACATTGTGGTGATCGTCCTTTCCAGATAAATGGGAGGCTGCTTCATTGCTGAATATCAGCTTGGGGCAAAATGTTCATGTCAAGTGGTTTCTGCATTGTGATGACAAGTGAAAGCAATAATTTTCTGATTTTAGTTATTGCACAAGCTACAGACATTATGGTTTGAAATTTAACCACTGTCGAAAAATGTTCCCACAGTTTGTTGCAGTATCCTAAGTTTGTGTCTTGTGTGAGCCACTGATTTTTTTGGACCGTGTACGAAACTTTCCCTCACCTTCTCCAACCAGTGCCCATAAATTGTTGATACCGACACGCGGTGCTCTGTTTACGTGGCGTTTCGGTTTTGTAATTCCTTCTGCGTGTATACTGCACTGTTGTAACAGATAAACATCTCACATATTGCAACACAAAAAAATCTCTTTTTTGCATTGTCAACATTTTGTCAATACTTGCACTCATAACACCAGCTAGTGGACATAGTGCAAACTGAGTGAGTTTACTGTTCTGTTCGTGCATCAGTCATATTTGTACGTGTCAAACAATGGAAAATCCACAATAGAATAATAACGATATTAGGAAAATGAAAGATGTGATAGATTGCTACTCACCATACAGAGGAGTTGTTGAGTCACAGACAGGCACTACAAGAAGACTACTGAACAAAAGGCTTTCTTCTAGTGTAGAAAACGCACACACTTTCGTGGCGGCCACCAAGACCAGACTGTGAGCGACTGCACCTGATTTGAGAGGCAATCTGGGTGGTGGTGGTGGTGGTGGTGGTGGTGGTGGTGGTGGTGGTGGTGGGGGATAGCAGGATAGGAGTGGTGAAGGGTGTAGTGCTGTTTGTGGGAGCACGCAGGAACTTGGTGGGAACAGTAGTGCCAGTAAGTGCAGTCAGGGGGTTTGTCGGGAGGGCAGTGGAAAAGGAGGAAAGTAGAGAATGGAGGGGACAGCGTTTATTTAGCTGTCTTTTTGTTGTGCAAGTCTGCAACTCATCAGCTCCTCCATATGGTGAGTAGCAGTCTTTTGTCTTTGTAAGTGTAATACTTTGGAAAATATAGAACTTTGAAAACAAATGAATCATCTATAGTACCTCTGTATATGACACCTCATTTTTTATTGGCTGAGTGAATTGGGAGACACGGTTTCCTGTGTCGTATCATTCCATTCTCTTGCACTGAGGAACTCAAATGTGCCAGTTGAAAATAAATTACGTTCAAAGATTTTTGACTGAGGAAGCTACATAGGATTGAAATTGTTGTCTGATGGCAATGCCTAGTATTGACAGTGTATACAATCAAATGTCGAGATAATTTCAAAATCAAAGAGTAGTACACAGCAAATTGCAGCCACATTATTTGGAAGTACATTAATCACTTCATGAGTGATGAGTAATAGCTATACTATATCGTTAAGCATATCTAAGCTGTTAGTCCTTGCCAATAATAAGTGAGATCTGAGGGGTAACAGTTTGACTTCACATTAACGTGTAGTCAAATGTGCTGGGGTGGGTGCTTGAAATAACAGCGCAGTTTCTATAGATGCCGCCTCACCCATCAGTCGTAGTCTCTTACACGATTTTATGCATTGCTCGTGGTTAGTCGTAATTGATTTTTATCACTCTTTGAACTCATTGTCATTTTCTACTCCCATATGTTTAAGTAATTTATATCTGGATTAAATGTGGGGAAGGTACAGAGGACTGCAACTGCGGTTGTTGTTTTACTAGAGATTGCTTATCGTATAGCATATATCGGTGGAAGAAAATAAAGAAAAAAGGCTTCGCCTGTGGCATAAATTGTAAGCAACTTTGTCCCTGTTTCATTATAGCTCTGGTGTCCTTGCTGATATTTATTTGTCTTATGAATCAGTCATGAGAGAGAACTTCAAAAAAATAAAATATTTTGGGGTTATTTGAGGAGTCACTTTTCGACTTGTTTATTATCTTTCATGTTGTGAACAAATTGCAATTTACTAAACTGATCAACTAATTCCAAATGTAGCAAGTATGTAGTCATCAGTATATGGATTGTTTCACGTCAGAGTTCAGTCAGTTTATTTGTTGTGAGCTTTTTATGTAATTAAGGCAGTTTCATACATACTTTGTTGAAATGTTATTGTAGTTATTATTATCACCATCATTAGTTAATTTAAAGGCAAAGAATCAACTTGTTCTAATTGATATTATTGTGCCTGATTCAGTTATTTTAATTATATACTAAGTGTACTTCTAGTTGTAAATACCATTACAGGCAGTGCATGGCTAGCTTGCATGACCTCGGATGTCTGATGTCTGTTATGGGTAACTACAATGATAACTGCAGGAAAGTATGGGCACATTTACATAACCATCTGAAATATGTTGTGTCCATTTGGAAGAAACAGGATGATGAAAAAACGGTTTCGTGAGAAGGAGAAAGAAGCATCTTTATGTACACAAGTGAGTCACAATTTCCTTTAGCCTTATCTTTGTTTCTATTAACAACCTTTTATGTTTAACAAATTTGAAAAATATTGTGGTGCTGTTATTGTTATTATTGTAATATTCCTCTAGACATACACTGGACCACACGGTTATTAATCTTGGCAAGATTTCCCTCTTTGTCCCGTGCTCTGTCATCTCGACACAATGACTGAGCGAGGGTAGCGCAGTGATTAACGCACTGGGTAATGATTCAAATCCACGTCCAGCCCTCTAGATTTATGTTTTCTTTGATTCCCCTTAATTGCTCCAGACGGGTGCCAGGATGGTTCCTTTGAAAGGCCAAGGCTAATTTCCATCACCATACTCGAAACATTCCAAACTTGTTCTCCGTCTGTAATGACCTCGAAGTAGATGGGACGTTAAAACTCCAATCTTCTTTTCTTTTCTCCTGGCAGAATAGTTGTTTTTAATTCCTGAGTCAATCTCACTCTAGTTTCTATACACATTTCCACTGTTTTTAGTAAATGCAGAGGATCAGATGCTCTAATAAGCGTCCTATACTGATCTATGTCGTGAATCGTGTTTTTGGTCAGTTTTTAATCGCTCAAGATCTTTCCCAATAAATGTTGTTCACTTGCTTTCCCTCTAAGGACAGTAGTGATAATCCTTGAATTTTAATAAAGAGAAACTAAAGTGATTGCCAGGCCATCAGGAAGACTTATTTCAGGATGTCCTTTCAACGTCCACCTTTGACAGTACTTTCACCTAAGTACTTAGATCATCTTGGTTGTCAGTAATATACATCAGTATTGCTCTTGCATGCTTCCTAATATTGTCTCTCCATCTTCCATCAAGCCATTGTCTCAGTGTTTCTTATCTCTTGGAATCCTTCTTCCATGTACCATCTAGTCTAACATTTAAATCTATATCTACATATATCAATGTTTCTCCTTTCTTTTGCTGACTTCAGTTTCAACACCAGATCGATCCACGAGCAGTGGAATGTAAAATTTTGACTCACTCATTGACCAGAACTTCCTGGGATTTTCTGATAGATTTTTCAGCAGAATCTGACAATGATAACACCTGTAGGCTTCACACATGACCCTTCTTGTGGATGCACCAGTTATTATATTTTGCTCTATCAGTTCATTTGCAGACATAGTATTCAGGATTACCTTAAGACCGGTTGTTTTTACCACCTATAACATACGCATAATCTTCCCATTTTATACTGGGCAGGTTGAAGTCACCCTCTGCTACTACCATATCCCTGGGGTAGTTTTGTGTTACCCAGTTTAGTTTATTTTTAAGTGATACCAAGCACATTTCTGAATCTGATGAGCAGTAGAGACATCTAATAGTGAAT
Source organism: Schistocerca piceifrons (assembly GCF_021461385.2). Classification (NCBI taxonomy): domain Eukaryota; kingdom Metazoa; phylum Arthropoda; class Insecta; order Orthoptera; family Acrididae; genus Schistocerca; species Schistocerca piceifrons. Next base: position 20,257,650 of record NC_060145.1, read on the forward strand.
CAAAGTCCACCAATCTTGTTTGCTCTTGTCTGTATTATTTTGCAGCTGAATTCATTTTGGACCCTGCTAGAGCTAATGTTTCTGCTTGTCACCATAAACTCTCTTCATCCATTAGAGTTTTATATGTCTTTTGAACGCGAATTCCATGTGTTGTCAGAAATTTTACTAGTCTCCACTTCCAATTTCAACCAACTCTCGGTTTTCTAGTAAGTCACGAAGGTGAGTACTTCATATGAAAGGTATGAGCACTGGGTCTTTGCTGTGGATACTGTAGCAGTTCACAAGTGATATTTTGAGATTCTTACTCTCCGGATTTGCTAATTGGTCTGTTGAGATAATTGGTTTATCTGATGCTTATTTTTTCTATTGGATGCCTCAAAGATTCACTTAACACAAAAAGTACATAGATAAATAAAAATAAAAATTTGCAATCCACACAACCTCTGCCGCTCAAGTGGCCATTTGTGGTACGTAGCGCCGAGGCCGACTTTACAAGTTTCCCCCGAGTAGTGCAAGTCGGAGGAATCTGGAGCCCGTCTCATCACAAAACCTCTGTTTAGACCTATCACTCAACTCCAATCCAGAGGACTTCAACCTTTTCCTCGGAATGATGCTGCCAATAGACAACTGTGCTGAACTTCATGAGGGTAGCTAGCTGTCTTCACCATGTAAAAATACACACTCTTCTGGAGATATCCATTAATAAAATATTTTCAGATTTCAAGCCACATAAAGTGGTTTACGGTCCACGAACTTTCAGCAGAGATTTCCTCCTTTCCATCGGTTGACTGTTGTGTGAATGCAGTAGCTGCGCTTATATAGCCATGCCGTTGTCAGTGACGCCCCACACCATATATGGCAATGTTTCGGTTGCGCGACCACCTTGCCAGCTTCAACTCCCCAATCACAGGATCCACTGTCTTTATTGATGGTGTTGTCAAATATTTTGATCTCTATTACTTCATTCATTATTCTGTCAGTCTGTTAATAATAGAGGTATTGTCAAACGCAATTCACTGTCCGTTTTCCAGTGCATGTTCTGCTACAGCTGGTATTTTAGGACAGCAGAGGTGAAAACACTTCTCACGTTCTATATGGCACTGTTCAATAGTGCAGACAGTCTGACTGACCTAAAACTGTCCACACCCACACGGTATTTTGATTTTGTATACTCCAGGTATTCTGAGGTCTGTATTGTCTTTCACAGGCTTCATTAGTTGCCAGATGCACAGTAAAAATGCAATCTTCATTGAGTCTTCTTCGGAGGCTTTCTACTGTTGTGGCTTGGATGAAACTGCTTGTGAAATTTGTCTTTTATTTTAACCATTTTCCTCGAAAACTTTTCGTAAGTGGCTGAGTTCCCTCTGCAGGTTTTCGGTGTCTGGGACAGTTACAGCTCGATATACCGAGGTCCTCAGAACAGCCCGTTTTTCTGCTTTGTGCTGGTAGCTGGTGGCATGCCGATACCAATCTGTGTGGATAGGCATGCAGTAAATGCTATAACCGAGGCATCCATTGGGTTTACAGTGGACAAGAACGTCCAGCAATGGCAAGGAACTGTCCTTCTGTGCTTCCATCGTGAACTTTATGTGGTCGTGTGTGTTGATGATGTGTTCTAGGAGCCCTTCCAGCTTTTCATGCCCACAAGGCCATATGATGAAAGTGTTGTCAGCTTGATAAAAACGCCTAGGCTCTGCAGGAGCCGTGTCCGAGGTGATGTCCTCAAAATGCTCCATAAAGAGGTTGGCTACAACTGGGGCTAATGAGCTCCCCATCACAATGCTGACCGTCTGGTTGGAGTATTCTCCACCGTGTAAAAAAAAGATGACTTGAGGGTATGTTTAAATAAATCTACAATGGTGACATCAAAGAGCTGGGACAGCAGGTCTATAGTGTCTGTGATGGGTACACATGTGAATAGGGAAACCACATCAAAGGTAATCACAATATCCCTGTCACCGAGGTGTAGACATTTAATTCTATCGATGAAGTCCACCGTATTTTTTATATGGGGCATGCGATGTCAAACAAACATCAAGAGGAAGCGTTGCAAATCTAGAGATTGGTGGTCCGTTGGTCCTCACTATAGGCTTTAAAGTAGTACCCTTCTTATGCACCTTTGGCAGACCGTAGAATGTGGGTAGTCTCACGTCAGTGCCGGAGGGAGAAGGTTTTTAATAACTCTCTCTTCCAGCGAGGACAGTTTGAGAAGCCCCCAGGTATTCCTCTCTATTCTGTATTTTGGGTCGTGAGAGAATTTTTCGTACGTGTCTTCCTCCAGCATCTGTTGGATTTTGGTGTCATAGTCAGCTCATTCCATGAGGTCAGCAGCATTTCCCTTGTCAGCTACCAGGACGATGACGAGAGGATTGTTGCAAAGAGCACGGAGGCCATTGCATTCAGCTCTAGTCGTGTTTGGTGCTGACAGCTTGAATTTTAAAAGAATGTGACTCATTTCTCTACAAATTTGTTCTGCAGTTTCACTGGAAAACTTGAGAAATGCTTGAATGACACCACTTAATATGTCAGCAAAAGGGATATTTCGTGGTGAAGCCACCCAGATTACACACATTCCCCTATTTTATTAATGTCTTCAAACAGTGAAAACTCCAGGTAGGAATATCAACAATGTAGGAAAAGATAATTGCTACTTACCGTGACGTGTCTTATTTACGGTTGTTAATGTCTTCACTGTGTCTGCCATTCTCTGGAAAGAACTGAGAGCCAGGCAAAAGACATCTCTGCCCGCGCGTAATGTTTAGAAGTTATTAATATAACATCAAATAAGTATCAAATAGCATGTTATTTGATGGTGTAGGTGCTTATTGCAAATATTTCAGCTTGATTGCAGTCTTACGGGAACTTGAAAAATGTATGGTGAAAATCCCATTTTCTACATATTGATAACAAAATTTCCTGGTGAGTAACAGAGAAACAGAACAAAGAGAAGGATCTCAAAAATGAATCTAACCAAATAAAGACAAAAAATGGAACTTGCCAGATGACAGCTGACGTATAGATGTGCAGAACCTGAGAAAAAGCTTGTTTTAATAATAGCCCTCCCTGAATGTAGTGCAAGAGTGGAAAAGGCCAATAGAAATAATAATCTTCAAGAACTATGCAGTACTGTCATCCAAGATCCTTGATTGCTGAGTTCCCTCTTGTCCTTTCCTGCTCTCTCTTCTGTATCCCATGGTTCAGAGAGACTTTCACACAGTCTCCTTTAGTAGTCCCTCTTTTTCAAAAATCTTTCCCTTGCTAATGGTAAGTATCCCACTGCAAATGAAAGTATTTTAATGTATCCCTTTAATTATTGTACTTTCATAATAAAAAGAAGTTGAGCCTACAAAAGTGAGTTGATGCAATTTTGATGTCTTTTTCAGTTATTTATTTGTTTATTTATATGTTGTGACAGGAGTACTGTATCAGAAGAACAACAAAATGAAGAGGAGCTAAATAAACTCTTTCCAGTGTGGAGCACTCAAGACTTTTCAGAATTCCAGCCACAAAGCCTTGAACAAAGCAGGCCAGTTTCAGATAGCGTGGCATCAAAGGATTCACAGCAGACAAATCCTTTATTAACGGAAGATGATTTCTACTCAGTAGTAAAGCTACACGGTTCTCTTGTAAGAGCCTTCAGTCACTCATTGTGGCTTCAAGGATCAGCCAAACAGTACACACCTGATTTTTCAAAGGCATTACTCCTCAGGTCTGGCTTCTACATTAATTCATTAGATAATAACATTACATAACTGGTTCCTCTTGGCCTCGCCCCTCCGCCCTCACACTCATCCCTTTCATTCAGTTCAACCTCCATACTTCCTCTCCCTCAAGTTCATCCCATCTCTCACCCCCCCCACCCCACCCCACCCCCCCACCACCCCCAGCCCTCACTTTCCTGCCTCTTTTCTCACTCCCTTGCCCTACGTATTAAGCACAATCTTTTTCTAATTCACACCTTGTCCTGTTTCATTCTCTGTCTTGCTTTCACACTTCCCATCTCTCACTGCACAGCTCAATATCTCTCTCTCTCTCTCTCTCTCTCTCTCTCTCTCTCTCTCACTCACTTCACTCTCCTTCCATCAGTAATTCTTCCACATATTTTCATCACATGTATGTAAGACATAAAGTAATATTTGAAATAGAATGAAATCAGTAATTAATTTCTTTTGACAAAAACTAATTTTATTTATTTTTTATTTTTTGATTTTGTAATTCTCAGCAGTTTGTGATCTGCGTCTCTGTAAACACTCAGTTATCAATTTTGAGTAAAATTGGACGAAGTATTAGGATTTGTCTCACATTTTTAAGTATTTTTAAGTTTCTATCTTAAATTAATGTTGTATGAAGGTGTAATATTGCACTGTCATAAATTTAATATTTGCATAAAAAATTTCAGTCGAGTCAAGTAACAGAAGGTGAGATACATGTAGTTCAAGCCACAAAGAAACACACTCCTAAATCTTTGAAAAGTTCTTTTCTAATGAATGAAATCAATTGATAACCTGTAGAACCAACAAGGAGGTTTCACTTTTTAAAGACTAAAAGTTAAAGTAGAGGGTTGTTATAATTAAACTTTTGCTACTTGGGAGGACCCCTATGAAAAACTACTGGTCTTAGGACAATGAAATTTTGTGGAGATACTTGTAAGAACATGTAGAATAGAAATAACAAGTAAATCAATGAAAGAAGCACATTTTAATTTCTACGCAGGAGGATAACAGGTGTTAATTGCATGATTTCTGGCTGTGATGCTGCATGAAGAACAGGATTTATCACAAGGGAGAAGTTGGCAAGTAACTTGAAGTTTGTACAGGTGCTGTTTTACAGTTACTCACAACACTTTTCAAACAGTGGGCTGTGGAATGTTCAGCTGTCGTGACACAGCTTATGCATGGCTTGGAGATTACACATTGTACCCAGTATTCTCAGCCATGGCAACAGTAATTTCTTCAACAATTTGTGGCACACCTGCCCACTGGCCTCTCCCAGTAGCAATTCCCGTAAAACGCCTTCAATACAGAAAAAACGTGTAGTTCCTTTTTCCAGTGATTTGTATGTTGTAACTAATATGTTTTATTCCAGAGATGAAAATGCAAAAAATATTTAACAAAAAGCAATTTTTTTTTTCATACAAATACAGGTATGAACACATGCATGAAGACATTCCAAATATTCTTCAGTCACAGAACAGCTTTGTTGACAGTAAACTAATTGCAAGTCTTCTGGTACTGGCGACAACAGAGTCACACAGAAAAAGAGTTGAAAAAAGTGATTTCTACCAAACGGGGCAAATCGAGGAGACTGCACGATGCCTTCCTGTGCTGAGGAGAATTCGAAGTGATATTTGTAAGCTCTTAGAGCAGTTCCCAAATTTTCCTACATTGAGTCAGGTTGGTATTAGATTAAATGAAAGACAGATTAATAAATTGTTGCTAACCAATTCTCTCTCACCAAACTCGGAAAAGGTAAACTACATGTGGTTCAGACTTGTCAAAGATTTTCTCCCATTGTATGCCATATCTAAAATATGAAGATAAACGGATAGAAGTCAATGTCAGTGTTAAATTCTTCCAATTACAACTTGTTAATAAATTCAGTTGGGAGCATACCACAGAACTACTGATGCACCAAAATAAACTTTTATTTTCAAGCTCATCAATCCAATGTAAAGTTGTCCAAGTCCTAAGAATAGCTTGAATTATTTTACATGTGAACTCAAGAATATCCTTCAGAGGCCTGTTAAAAGGACTTGGAATAGTAACTACTGCATCCCAGCATATTTGTTCCTTAAGGAAATTTGATATATATTTCAGACCAACACCTCAATCCATGGAATCAAATCTAGAAATAAGAATAATCTCCGTAAAGATGTACAGTGACTTACTTTGGTCCAAAAATGTGTCTTATTATTCAAAAATACACATTTTCAGTAATGTGGCAGCAACATAAAAAGTTTAGCTACTGATCAAGTTCAGTTTTGAGGAGTGCAGTGGATTTATTCTGCTACTGCATTGATGAATATTGTTGTAGAACCAGTTAATAATATCAAAAAATGTGAATGTTATGTAAAATTTGACTTCCGCACAATGCAGTACAGTAATGTGATACATGTTAACAACTGTTGTAAACTGCTCTTGTTCAGTGATGCTGGGCTACAATATCTCAAGAATTATCTTGTGCACTTTGATGTATATACATAATTTAGATGCAAAGGTAAACACTCTATGAATAATAGAGGCAATGAGTCATCGACTGGCATATACACAAGACTCAAAACTTTTCTAGCTATTGCTATAAGTACTTTTTCTGAGCTAGAGTACACCACACACACACACACACACACACACACACACACAAAAGTGAGGTGTTTTGTCAAGTGCAATGGTGAGGGGAGAAAGGAGTCATGAAGCAAGAGCGAGGCTTGAGGTAGTGTGGCTGATGGCTGGGAGGGAGGATGCAGTTACTTGGTACATGAATGTGATGTGGACACGCACTGGTGAGTTTGTGCAGCCCATGATGATGATGATGACAGTAACTTAGATGGGTAGATCAGGATGGAGTATCAGAACAGAGGGACAACAAGAAAATCCAGGAAAAATGTGGGAATTTTTTCATCAGGGAAGGACCCAGCAACTTTGTAGAATTTCAGTAATTTTTCAATGTTTTAGTTTTAAGTTGAATTTCGGTAATTTTGACTGGTAAGAACTGATACCGTAAAAAGAATTTTACTGTAGCCTGCTACTGCAGAAGTAAAACATGAGAGAATGACACTGGAATAAACATTAGTTGCAAAGAAAATGCACCATTTACCAAAAAAAAGGGGGAGGGGGTCAAAGGCTTTATGATGAAAATGATGAAAACTATGCAATACTTCCTAACAACAAACTGCTTTCGAAGAGTGTGATATCACAACTGTTTACATTTCTAACGGGTCATGGGAAAATATTGTGAATGATGGTTTGAGAAGCGTTATCTCAAAGTAAATTTCCTTTTATGCTGGATGAATCATGGTACGTGTGGGAATGAGCAACTAATTTCTGAAGTTGTGGAACATTTGACTCTCATTCAAAACTTAGCACTTTGAGGACCAGCCACTTCGAGGAATGTCAGACCCCGAAGACCAGCCATTTAAGCCATTATTTAAAATTTTACCAATACATTTTTGTTTGATATATCTTAAAGGATAATATATGCTAAAAAATAATAAGCTTAAAGGTTAGTTTTTCATATTTATTTAATTTTTTCACAGATCACAAGTTGTGCAATAATGATTGCAAAAAGTATAGGTTGAAATGCTAGACAGAACATGTTAATATTTGGGGTGCAATAGTGAAATTTATAATCGTACTTGTCCAAAATATTTAGCTGCTGCATTTTAAGCTGTGCTGTTAGGATCCTGCCTAACCATCACATGGGGAAAAACAGCAAGAAACTTTTGATTACCAATATTATAAGTGAAAGCTTAGCTTTTCCTATTTGTGTGTCTGCACCACTGATCAGTGTTGTTTCTATTGGCTAACTGCATCATTTGTCTTATGCTCTGAATATCTGCTGTCATTGGCTGGCAAGATCACGACATGAGCTGTGATTAGCAGACAAAAGCACACTGCAATCTTGACTTCAGTGCTTCAGAAGCTACTGTGCTGTATTGGATGGAATTCATATTTATACTTTCATAATACCGAAATATGCAGTGTAATTTTGGTGTGCGTTAAAGATCTTTCTAAAACACATTATTTTTTGCTGGATGTCACTTGCTAAAGTGCCAGGAAGTTGTACATTGTTGCCTAAAAACTTTACCATTTAAGGGATTGATAAATTGTACAGCTCTGAGGGAAAGTATATTGTCATGTAACACAGAAAAAGTGTACTTTCACCCTCCGGGGTATACTGTATCTTGTTCCGGAAAGAAAGTATTTTCACCCGGAAAAAATTGTATTTTTAACTTGGAAATACGAAATTTATTTATTCGTATCTCTTTATTTTTTTGGTGTATACTCCCTGGATTAAGAATTTTTACATCACATTTCTACCAAATGGTTAGAAAAATATCAGTTGAATTAACAACTTTTGTACTGTCTTCACCAAACATATCTTACTTACACTGTATCAGACTTCTTTGTTCAAATGCTTCGAATTAGAATGAATCGCAAAGATCGTTTGTAAGGTATTTCCTTAACTAATGTCCATTGTTCATATACGCTTGTGCTTTGTGTCTCTGCTTATCTCCAAGGCAGACTTTAATCTCTGCATCTGAGCTGGTACTTCCTCTCTCAAAGTTGCTGCAATTGCCGTCCCAAGTTAAAGACCTGCGTCACACCTCAACATAGACCACCACACGCATATAAAAACAACCCCTCACACAGTATTTGTACCTTTAGATTTGATATCTTATTTTGTAACTTTTAGTTGCGAGTATCGTTCATCAGAAAGTAGACGTAGGGACAAGCACCACTCCTCTGTAATGGTATGTGTCACTCAGCATGGAGTGTGAGGCAGCCAGCAAAGTTTTCAGTCTTGTTTGTGAGCATGTCTATGAGTTGTTGCCTCTACTATTCTGTGAGTGGTTATAATTGCTGGAGCTCATCCAAGATCATCCTGCAGACACGTATTTAAAGAGCTAGGGATCTTCATTGTAGCCTCTCAATATATATATTCACGAATTCAAAAGTAATAGCAGTGTACATGGCTACAATACTAGTGGAAAGGATGATCTTTACTACTCAAGGTTAAATTTAACTTTGGCTCAGAAGGGGGTACATTATGCTGCCACAAAAGTCTTTGCTCACTTACCTAATAGCATCAAACGTCTGACAGATAGCCGTATAGCATTTAAAAGGAAATGAAAAGAATTTCTTAATGGCAACTCCTTCTACTCATTAGATGAATTTTTGGATATAGTAAGTGGGAAATTTCCCCCCCCCCCCAAAAAAAAATAAATAAATATCATGTAATATTTTGTGTAATGTAATATCTTGTATAGACACATTGTATTAACCTGACATGTTCCACATCATTACGAAGTGTCATACTCATGATCTATGGAACAAGTACTAATCTAATCTAATCTAATCTAATCTAATCTTTACTCCTAATTTATTTACATTCTGCCAGAACTTTCTATTACTATATCAGGGTGCATAAGTTTGTGTGTTTGTAGTAAGTTTAATTTTGCTCCATAAATGAAAATCTGTTGATTCCCCCCCCCTCTCCCCCTCCCGTCCCTCCCTCCCCCACATCTCCCCCTCCCCCATCTCTCCCCCTCCCTCCCTCCCTCTCTCTGTCTCCCTCCCCCATCTCTCCCTCCCCCATCTCTCCCTCCCCCATCTCTCCCTCCCCCATCTCTCCCTCCCCCATCTCTCCCTCCCCATCTCTCCCTCCCCCATCTCTCCCTCCCCCATCTCTCCCTCCCCCATTTCTCCCTCCCCCATTTCTCCCTCCCCCATTTCTCCCACCCCCATCTCTCCCTCCCCCATATCTCCCTCCCCCATATCTCCCTCCCCCATATCTCCCTCCCCCATATCTCCCTCCCCCATATCTCCCTCCCCCATATCTCCCTCCCCCATATCTCCCTCCCCCATATCTCCCTCCCCCCATCTCTCCCTCCCCCCATCTCTCCCTCCCCCCATCTCTCCATCTCTCCCTCCCTCCCCCCATCTCTCCCTCCCTCCCCCCATCTCTCCCCCTCCCCCATCTCTCCCTCCCTCCCCCTATATCTCCCCCTCCCCCCATCTCTCCCTCCCTCCCTCCCCCCATCTCTCCCCCTCTCTCCCCATCTCTCTCCCCCCTCTCTCTCCCCCCCATCTCTCTCCCCCCCATCTCTCTCCCCCCCATCTCTCTCCCCCCCATCTCTCTCCCCCCCATCTCTCTCCCCCCCATCTCTCTCCCCCCCCATCTCTCTCGCCCCCATCCTTCTCCCCCCCCATCTCTCCCCCCCATCTCTCTCCCCCCCCATCTCTCTCCCCCCATCTCTCCCCCTCCCCCATCTCTGTCCCCCCCATCTCTCTCCCTCCCCCCTCTCTCTCCCTCCCCCCTCTCTCTCCCTCCCCCCTCTCTCTCCCTCCCCCCTCTCTCTCCCTCCCTCATCTCTCTCCCACTTTCCAACTCCCCACCTATTTTAGTTCCATGAGGACTATTTAACTTAGTATCTCAGGCAGGGATAGTAGCTAATCTCCTTTTATGAAATGCATGTAATCCATTCCAGTTTGACATGTTTTACTTCCTTGAGAAAGCCCTCACTATGGATGCATGGAATATAAAGTATATCGGACCTACCAGAATCACATAAAGTCTGTTGGTGGCGTGTTTTAAAGTATTTCATTCACAGTCTGTTATAAGTTATCTGTGAAAATGTAGTGTGCATCTTCAGAGTGTCATTCTTGAGCTACATGTCACTCTGGTATTGGCAGGAAGGTATCCTCATAAGAAGGACTCAGCTGATTTCAGGATGTTACTTGTTTATGAGGATTAAAACGTTTGTGTACCTATAAGGAATATGATTTTAAAATTTACTTATCTACCCATAGCAGATCATAAAACTACAAAAATGGTTGCTTCTTCCTCTCAGCCGGTCTTGTTGAGGTGAAGTCTTAAGAATTATGCATGATTTATATGTTGTCTCATTATGCACACAGATTTTAGTGAATCATTTGTGTTCAAGCCTGTACTAATAAAACAAAACTACATGGTTCCAGAGACCTTTTCAAGGCTCAAACATCTATGATGTATGTAAATGCAGACTGAAGTGACAAGTGAAAATTTGTCCCAAGACCAGGATTGGAACCTGCATATCCTGCTGGAGACCCAGGTTCATATCTCGCCCTTGGTACAAATTTTCACTTGTCACTTCAGTCTGCACGTATACATCACCATCTCTAATAAATCAACTACCTGATAATTTATTGTTCTTAATTATGTATTTTAATAAAGAACTGTTTCAAAATTTCCCAGATGCTCATTGTGGTGGACCGAATATTGGGATTTCCTGTCTCAAGCCCACTACCACGCTTTCTCACGGGGCTGGAACTTTTGCTGAGTAAGTTTGAGGAATGGGAACAGAATGCTCACCAAGGTGTTAGTCTGCTGGAACACCGTGCTGCTCTGACACAGCTGATTTTCGACTGGAGGCGGAAGGAACTGGACTGCTGGAAATCGGCATTCGATGCTGCTTTGACCAGGTAACTGGAAGGGGATTTGTTGGGGTCTAAAAACACACAATTTGCAAACATGTGGTACGGTTCACTCCAATTTGGTTTTTTGCAGAATATCTATCAACAGAACATTCCGCTTACGAAAAGGGTAGTCAGCATGATCTTGCTAGCTAATCTTTCTTGTCCCCTCCCCCCCCCCCCCCCACTCCTCCCCCCCCACTCCTTCCCCCTCCCTTCTCTCTTTCTTTGTACAACAGAGTACTGTCTCATGATTTACTAGTTATCATTGTTACCTATTTATGCAAGAGTTCTATGTTGGATTTTCAGTTTCTTGCTACCTGTGTACTAAGCTCCAAGCTACAAGAGATTTAGTCCGCTGTGTATTGTCTTTTGCTATTATAACTTAATAAATGAACTCTTCTTTTCTATAATGCTTTCATCATCCAGCCATGATATACTCCACTAAGGCACGTATACCACATGATAACCAAAGAAGACATGTCAAGTTGCAGTCAGGCACTTGGCCACTAGGCCATTAGTCCAGATTATGAAGATATAATCAATGAACCTGAACCAGACTATGGGTTTGGTGTTTTGGTAGGTTAGGAAGGTCTTCTCTAGAAGATGTCCACCTGGGGACAGCGTATCTGAGTGACAAAAACTCCCTTTGTCACTATACTGGGGGCTCACTAAGGCATTCACAGACAGGCACTATCCACTAGACCTAGTCTGCAAACAGATCTCCTGTGCCATTTCCACTCACATCCCCGGTCCTCCCACCACCCTTAAGGACCAGTCACAAAGGAGCACTCCCATCATCACCCAGCACCACCCCAGACCAGAACAACTTACCATATCCTTCTCCAGTGCTTTGAACACCTATCATCGTGCCCTGAAATGAGGGCCATCCTACTCGAGATACTTCCCACCCCTCTTAAATTGGTGTTCTGTTGCCCACCCAACCTCCACAACATCCAAGTCCATCCATATGCCACTCCCAGTACCAACTCCTTGCCACAAGAATTGTATCCCTGTGGAAGATCAGGTGCAAAACCTGCCCTATCCACCCACCCATCTCTTTCAATTTCAGTTCTGTCACAGGATATCCTACCCCATCAGGGGTTGGGCCACCTGTGAAAGCAGCCATCTCATTTATCAGCTCTGTTGCAATCATTGCACAGATTTTTTATATTGTTAAGAGTACCATCCAGCGGTCCACTAGGATGAACGACCTCCACCAAACTGTGGCCCAGAGCAAAGTAGACCACCCTGTGGCATAACATGCAGCCGAACTCGAGACCCTTGATTTCAATGGCTGCTTCACTACTTGAGCCATCTGGATCCTTCCCTCCACCACCAGCTTTTATGAACTTCACAGATGGCAGTTATCCTTACAACACATAATTATCCTGGCCTCAACCTAAGGTAACATACTGTCCCCACACCCTGCATCCAACAGTTTCCACCGCCTCTGTCATATCATCTCTTCCCCATTCTCATCTCCCACCCTGTTTATTTGCAGCCCTCTGCCAGCTTATCTGCCTGTCTTTCCCTGCTCCTCTCATTCCGCCCCCCTCCCCCCACCTCTCTGCCCCACAACCTCCTGATGCTGCTCCTGTTAGTGTTCTAATCCCTGCATACTCCACCAGACAGTGTTCGTCTCTTTCCCCAACCATTCCCTTTGCCGCTCCCTCGTGATTGCAGCTTGCATTCCACGTAATAGCTGCCTTCCAGTCTGAGATGCTGGAGTTGGAGTTCGTGTGTGAGTGAGGTGTGCTTGCTTGTGTACGTGAATGGTGTGTCTCTCTTTTTTACTGATGAAGGCTGTGGATTATGTAAGTGTCTTTTAATTCTGCCTATGTGCAACATAACATGTCGTCTTTACCGTAAATAGCAATCTGTCTTTTCCTACCTGGAGTTTCCACTGTTTGATTTTTGCTGAACGGCTTCCTTCCATCCTACAACCCTGCGATGTTTTCCATTGTTGCTCTCTGTAGCATTACTCTTCTCAGTGTCCATTCTTTCCTTTGTTTATTCATTGCATTCCAAACTGTATCTACTTCTGAGCCACAATGTATCAGCGATCGTCCACATACAACACAGACTTTTTGTGACCACACAGGTTGTTGATGCAGCATCTAATGACTTAGATTCTTTCCTCCAATATTATAATTATATTTATCCCTATTGATCCCACATCATCCCTCTTCCTGATGAACTCTAGCATTTTATTTTCCACACTTGCCCTTGACACACACACACACACACACACACACACACACACACACACACACACACACACGCACGCACCCTGTACCTCATCATTCCTTTTCATCCTTGTATCTGTACTTTTTAACGTATTTGTGCATATTTTTACATGGTTTTGTGTATTTTTACATATTTGTTCATATTTTCTGGTATTTGTGCATATTTTTGTGTATCTTGTGTGAGTTTCTTCTTGTTTTTACGTTTTCTTTGTGCATCTTTACACATCTTTTCACTAATCCAGCTCCTCTCAGAAACAGTAACCCCTATTGTGCCCATTTCTGTGTCATTCCCGTTTCCTTTTCACCATTCCTGCCACAATGAACCCTTGCTCCATCTTGCTACAGCAGTTCAGGAAAGTATCCCTTTCCGTTGCTAGAAACCAGACCCACATCCTGCTTCTCAAATGCTGCCTAAACCATGGAATCCCCACAAATGACCTACACCTTTTCAGGCTCCACCAGTCCCTGGCCCTCACAAACCTGGTACCACGAAAACACATCTCTATGGCACAGGCATCCCAGAACCATCTCTGCTCCCTCCACAAGATACTATTACTCTGCAATCCCTACTCCATACATCACATCACCAAAATTGAAACCTTTGCTCTCCAGAAACTGGAGGAGCATTCCAGACGCCACTTGCATAAATTATCCAACCTGCTGACATCCTACTGCTGCCTCGGGTCACCATTATCCGACCCCTATTGTACCCACAGTGTTCCTCCTCGTCCCCCCTGTTAGCACCTAAACCCTGCCTACCTGACCTTCTCAACTCGCCGCATCCTTCCAAAACTCCCTACCAATTTCCACCAAAACCAGAGCCAAAACATTCCTGTAATACTGTTGTTAACATGATCATCAAAACCCTCAGCTCCACAGAAGTTTCAATCCTTTCCTAAGGCCTCACCTTTAGCCTACACCCAACTTTAACCATGCTAGACTTTTCAGAGACCTACTCTCCTCCTCCCAATCCCTGCAATGGAAACATCTCTTTCCCACCAGTCCTTCCAATCAAAACACCCTAATTCCAACACTGGACCCTGCCTCCCAGTTCGTACCACAATCCAACTGTGATACTCCCCCCTCCCACCTGCTTGTCACATTCCAGGGATCCCTTACCTCTAACTTAATCTCACTATCATTCCCTGGGTCCCTTCCTCAGAACACCTACCTTTCAGTAGAAGAAAGAACAACCACAGACAATCTCAAAACAAATCCTGACCTTATTATCCTACCTTCAGACAAAGGTTCCACTACTGCTGTTGTGAATCACAGTGAGTACCTGGCAGAAGGCCTCCGCCATTCATCTGACTCCACCTGTAAACTCTGCCAGAGTGATCCCATCCCAGAAGTCCAACACAAACTTCAATCACTGCTTAAAGCTTTACGCTCTTCCCAGAACATATCCGCAAAATCCATTTCCCTCCTCACCCCTATGACACCTCACACACCCATCTCCTACATGCTCTCCAAAATATATAAACACAACAATCCTGTATGCCACATTGTGGCTGGTTGTTGTGCGCACACTGAACGAATTTGAGCCTTCATTGACCAACACCTCCAATTATTTTATTTAGAAACATTCGAACTAGTCTTGCAATGTGTGATGAGTGCAGATGTTGCTGTAGGATAGTCAAAGAGGGAGTGGTCTGTGTAGACTGTGGGATGGAATTTCATTGGGGTGCTTGTAGTGGGAAACTGAATGGGGAAGTCAGTGAGGCTCTCCATGGAACTGTAGGCTCTGCAAAAAAGACAAGAGAATCACTGAACAGAAGGCAAAGATTTGTGCCCTTCAGGCTGAATTAGATCATGTGAAATTGAAACTAGATAGATTGAAGGGGGGAAAATGTCGTGGGAACTGGGTAAAGGTAAAAAGCAATGGGCGAAAGTGGAGCAGCTCGACAACTTCTACATTTGAGCTATCAATATCGAATAAATTTGGCTCGTTATCTGAAGTAGGAGGGGAAGAGCCTCATACAGCCGTAGGTTACAGTAGGGTGCAGCGGGCTTCTAACCGAGAAACTCAGTGTAGGTTGGTACCGAAAGAGAGTAGGAATAAGAGAGTCTTGCTGCTAGGTAGTAGCCATGGGAGGGGCATAGGCCAGATGGTGCAGGAAAAGTTAGGAGCACAAGTATTGTGAAGTCAAGTGCTAGCCATAGCCAGGTGACAGAGGACATAGGAAAATTATGCAAATGTTTCGGCAGAGAGGATCACATCATTATAGTAAATGGTGCAGGAAATAGCATGGCTAAGAACAGTAGGGGTTACCAGGATAAAATAGGAGTAGCACCTACATACACAAATGTGAGTTTCATGGAGGTCCTGCAGAATCTTGACCAGCTCCAGGTTAATACTTCTGTGAGCCGTGTTTACTCAGAGTTGAGCAGGTTACTGCTGACTGAAATGAATTCTCACATGACCACAGTGCCTGTTGGTTCAATTGGGAGATGGGGTTATACTAGACATAGCCTGCACCTGAATAGGAGAGGGAAAGATAGGTTGGCTGAACTTTTTGCAGGAAATGTACAGGGGGCCACCATCACACAGTGCAAGATCCGTGTGGTTACTGGTGTCAGAGGGGCCCCTTTTTTAGGATAAAATCAAGTTTCAGGCATCCTGTTTCGAAAGAAGTCACTGAAGCAGAAGTGTCCCACAAGAATGCACAGAAAAGTAAGGTTAGCTTATTCGACCAAAATTTCAGAGGATTGAGTAATAAGGTAGAAGAGCCTCTTGCCTGCTTGCAAAATTTAGAGGAAAAGAAAGACATCCTGTGCCTGTCTGAGCACCACATAATCACAGGGTTAGATAAGTTACATATAGAAAATTACAGTCTAGCAGCTTACTCGTGGAGAACTAATATGGGAAAAAGAGGAGTTGTTGCATATATTAAGACAGAACACAACTTGAAAAGCATTGACACAAGTAGATTTTGTAGTGATCAGCACATAGAAGTGTGTGCTTGTGAATTAATGCTGGAAAACAGTTCACTTTTAATTGTAACAATACATAGATCCCCACTGGGAAATTTTGCATTATTTATGAGGAACCCGGATTACTTACTGTGCTGTCAGTCCGACATCAGCAAGCAGTTAATAGTTAGTGGTGACTTCAGTGTAGACTTCCTAAAGGATTCTGATAGGAAAAATGATCTGGAAACATTTTCTGGATCCTACAATTTGCTCTCAGTAGTTAACTTTCCAACACAGGTGGATGGAAGACAGTAGGTCCCTAATTAAT
The DNA here is from genome assembly GCF_021461385.2 of Schistocerca piceifrons. NCBI lineage: Eukaryota > Metazoa > Arthropoda > Insecta > Orthoptera > Acrididae > Schistocerca > Schistocerca piceifrons. The sequence continues at coordinate 20,274,311 of NC_060145.1, forward strand.
AATATTTTCTTTGGTGAAGTAACAAATGCTCTCTCTGATTATGATGCACAGTTAGTCAGGATAAATGACATAGTGCTTTACGGTGTGAATGCACCTCAGTGGAAGTCAGGTAGAATCATTAATGATAACAGGGCAAATGTTTTTAAGAGTAGTTTACGAGAAACAACCTGGCATGAAATTTACAAAGAACCAAATGCCAATATAAAATTAAATCTATTCCACGATAAAATTCGTATCAATATTTGAAAATAGCTTTCCGCATAAGCTAATCGGAAGGGACATTACACAGCCGTGGAAAAAACCGTGGATCACTAAAGGGGATTAAAGTATCTTGTGAAAGGAAAAGGGTAATGTATCTTTTGGCAAGAACAAGTAGAGACCCTGCAGTGGTCGCACACTACAAGAACTACTCAAAATTACTATGAAAGGTTATTAAAAAATCAAGAAACATGAACATAATGTCAGAAATCAGTACGTCTGACAACAGAGTTAAGGCAGTATGGAATATAGTGAAGCAAGAAACAGGATAACATTAGTACTGAATTGAATGGAAGGGTTATAAATGACAAATCGCAGGTAGCAAATGTATTTAATAATAGAAGAAAGCATAGGGACCAACAGTTAAAGAGAAAGATCACAGCAATATGTTTAAGAAGTAACCCTCATAAAATTACATCATATGAATGTACCACCAACTTCTACTTCTGAAATTAAGAGGTTCACACTTTCTCTCAAGAATAAAAGATCTTCTGGTTTTGATGGTGTTTCCAATACAATACTAAAGGTTTGTTCCTATATAATAAGTCCAGTACTCAGTATTGTCCTAAATATGTAATGCATCTCTAACTCGAGGCATTTTTCGAGAGACTAAAATATGCCGTTGTTGAACCCCTCATTTAAGAAAGGTGAGAAGTCAGACGTCAGTAACTACTGACCTGTTTCACTGCTGACTTCATTTTCCAAAATTTTTGAGAAGGTGACGTGTTCTAGAGTAGTATCTCACCTCGGCAACAGTAATATTCTCAGCAAATCACAGTTTGGTTTTCAGTAGGGTTGTGCTACTGAGAATACCATTTACATGTTCACACACGAGGTGTTACAAGCATTAAATAACAAAATAGCACCGGTAGGTATTTTCTGTGATCTATCCGTGGCATTTGATTGTCTGAATCATAGTATACTCCTAGATAAATTGAAGTTTTATGGGACTGATGTTATAGCCAACAAATGGATCGTGTCATATCTAACCAAAAGAATGAAGAAAGCTGTTCTTAGTAGTAATTCTGCCAACATAATCCAGGGACATAATTCTGACTGGGGAGAAATCACGTACGGGTTTACCTGAGGCCGAGTCTTAGGTTCGCTACTGTTTCTCATATACACTCCTGGAAATGGAAAAAGAACACATTGACACCGGTGTGTCAGACCCACCATACTTGCTCCGGACACTGCGAGAGGGCTGTACAAGCAATGATCACACGCACGGCACAGCGGACACACCAGGAACCGCGGTGTTGGCCGTCGAATGGCACTAGCTGCGCAGCATTTGTGCACCGCCGCCGTCAGTGTCAGCCAGTTTGCCGTGGCATACGGAGCTCCATCGCAGTCTTTAACACTGGTAGCATGCCGCGACAGCGTGGACGTGAACCGTATGTGCAGTTGACGGACTTTGAGCGAGGGCGTATAGTGGGCATGCGGGAGGCCGGGTGGACGTACCGCCGAATTGCTCAACACGTGGGGCGTGAGGTCTCCACAGTACATTGATGTTGTCGCCAGTGGTCGGCGGAAGGTGCACGTGCCCGTCGACCTGGGACCGGACCGCAGCGACGCACGGATGCACGCCAAGACCGTAGGATCCTACGCAGTGCCGTAGGGGACCGCACCGCCACTTCCCAGCAAATTAGGGACACTGTTGCTCCTGGGGTATCGGCGAGGACCATTCACAACCGCGTCCATGAAACTGGGCTACGGTCCCGCACACCGTTAGGCCGTCTTCCGCTCATGCCCCAACATCGTGCAGCCCGCCTCCAGTGGTGTCGCGACAGGCGTGAATGGAGGGACGAATGGAGACATGTCGTCTTCAGCGATGAGAGTCGCTTCTGCCTTGGTGCCAATGATGGTCGTATGCGTGTTTGGTGCTGTGCAGGTGAGCGCCACAATCAGGACTGCATACGACCGAGGCACACAGGGCCAACACCCGGCATCATGGTGTGGGGAGCGATCTCCTACACTGGCCGTACACCACTGGTGATCGTCGAGGGGACACTGAATAGTGCACGGTACATCCAAACCGTCATCGAACCCATCGTTCTACCATTCCTAGACCGGCAAGGGAACTTGCTGTTCCAACAGGACAATGCACGTCCGCATGTATCTCGTGCCACCCAACGTGCTCTAGAAGGGTTAAGTCAACTACCCTGGCCAGCAAGATCTCCGGATCTGTCCCCCATTGAGCATGTTTGGGACTGGATGAAGCGTCGTCTCACGCAGTCTGCACGTCCAGCACGAACGCTGGTCCAACTGAGGCGCCAGGTGGAAATGGCATGGCAAGCCATTCCACAGGACTACATCCAGCATCTCTACGGTCGTCTCCATGGGAGAATAGCAGCCTGCATTGCTGCGAAAGGTGGATATACACTGTACTAGTGCTGACATCGCGCATGCTCTGTTGCCTGTGTCTATGTGCCTGTGGTTTTGTCAGTGTGATCATGTGATGTATCTGACCCCAGGAATGTTCAATAAAGTTTCCCCTTCCTGGGACAATGAATTCACAGTGTTCTTATTTCAATTTCCAGGAGTGTATGTAAATTATCTACTGTTTAATGTACAGCAAGCAGACTTGGTTCTTTTTGAGAATGACACTAGTGTTGTAATCACTCCCAGTATACATACAGAAATGGAAGAAATGGTGAACAAAGTTCTCAAAAGTATCATTTACTGGTTTCCTGCCAGTGGTCTGAATTTCACAGACACACATCATAATCAGTTCTGCACCTGTATGGGTACTGCACTAGTGATAAGTGGGTGGAAACTTCAAAATTCTTAGGTGTCCATATTGATGAGAATTTAAATTGGGAAAAACACATTTTGGAACTCCTAAAACAACTTTGTTCAGCCACAATCGAACTTAAAATCGTAGCAAATTTTGAGGAGAGAGAAATAGTAAGTTTACATATTTTGCTTAGTTTCACTTAGTAATGTCATATGGAATAACGTTCTGGGGTAACTCATCTTTGATAAAGAAGGTCTTCATTGCCCAAAAATGTGCTGTAAGAATAATATGTGGTGCTCACCTGCTATCATCGTGTAGACATCTGTTTAAGGAGTTGGGCGTTCTGACTACTGCTCCACAGTATATTTATTCCTTCGTGAAGTTTCTTGTAAATAATCCACTACAGTTCAAAAGGAACAATGAGGTACATAATTACAATACTAGAAGAAAAAATGACATTCATTACTCAGCTTTAAAGTTGTCTTTAGCACAGAAAGGGATGGACAGTGCTCCAACAAAAAAATTTTGACCACTTATCCAGTGATGTAAAGTGTCTAACAGATAGAAAGATAAAACTTGAAAATAAATTGAAAAAGTTTCTCCTTGACAACTCCTTCTATTCCATAGAAGAATTTCTATGTTTGTAATGTGTAAAAGGTGATGGGTAGGAATTGTTAACTCAATATGTATATCTTGTTTTCATTTTTTGGGGGGGAGGGGGGATTATATGGTGATGTTTAGAGTACAAGTAGATGTACAAATTAATTTGCAATATGAATATAAAATGACTTGTTCCACAACACGACAATTTACCATGCAAAATGATCCATGGAACATGAAAGTGACTGACTGACTGTCTGACTGACCAACCAACCAACCAACCAACCAGCTACTTGTAATCTAGCCTCCCACATCAAAGGCACCACCCACTTCCTTTACCAACTCGCCACCATCCCCCACCCATTTACCTCCTGACCCCACCTCCCTCTATACCGACATCAGTCATGCCCATGGTCTTACTGACATTGAACACTATCTTTCCCAATGTCCTTCAGTCTTCAAACCCACTACTTCATTCCTCGTACACATTTCTAACTTTATCCTAACCCACAACTACTTCTCATTTGAAGGGGAGATATGTAAACAAATCTGCGGCACAGCCACGGGTACCTGCATGGCACCCTTCTATGCCAAACTTTTTATGGGCCATCTGGTGGAGGCCTTCCTAGCCTCCCACAACACCAAACCCCTAGTCTGTTTCAGGTTCATTGATGATAACTTCATGATCTGGACTCAGGGCAAAGACACCCTATCTTCGTTTCTTCACAACCTCAACACCTTCTCTCCCATCCACTTCTTGTGGTCCTCCTCAACGCAGCATGCCACCTTCCTAGACGTTGACTTCCTCCTCTCTGATGGCTCCATCTGCACCTCTGACCTCATTAAACGTGCAGACCACCAACAACAGTACCTGCTTTCCGACAGCTGCCATCCCTTTTACACCAAAAAATCCGTCCCATACAGGCTGGCCACCCAGTGATATCGTATCTGCAGCAATGAAAACTCCCTTGCTCACTATGCTGAGGGTCTCATAAAGGCCTTCACAGAAAGGCAATAACCCCCAGACCTAGTCCGCAAACAGATCTCCCATGTCATTTCCCCTCACATCCCCAATCCTCCCACCATCCTCAAGAACCAACCACAAACGAGTGTCCTCTTCATCACCCAGAACCACCTGAGACTGGAACAACTGAACCGCTTCATTCACCAGGGCTTTGATTACCTATCATCATGCCGTGAAGTGAGGGACATTCTACCTGAGATACACTCCCGGAAATGGAAAAAAGAACACATTGACACCGGTGTGTCAGACCCACCATACTTGCTCCGAACACTGCGAGAGGGCTGTACAAGCAATGATCACACGCACGGCACAGCGGACACACCAGGAACCGCGGTGTTGGCCATCGAATGGCGCTAGCTGCGCAGCATTTGTGCACCACCGCCGTCAGTGTCAGCCAGTTTGCCGTGGCATACGGAGCTCCATCGCAGTCTTTAACACTGGTAGCATGCCGCGACAGTGTGGACGTGAACCGTATGTGCAGTTGACGGACTTTGAGCGAGGGCGTATAGTGGGCATGCCACGCCAAGACCGTAGGATCCTACGCAGTGCCGTAGGGGACCGCACCGCCACTTCCCAGCAAATTAGGGACACTGTTGCTCCTGGGGTATCGGCGAGGACCATTCGCAACCGTCTCCATGAAGCTGGGCTACGGCCCCGCACACCGTTAGGCCGTCTTCCGCTCACGCCCCAACATCGTGCAGCCCGCCTCCAGTGGTGTCGCGACAGGCGTGAATGGAGGGACGAATGGAGACGTGTCGTCTTCAGCGATGAGAGTCGCTTCTGCCTTGGTGCCAATGATGGTCGTATGCGTGTTTGGCGCCGTGCAGGTGAGCGCCACAATCAGGACTGCATACGACCGAGGCACACAGGGCCAACACCCGGCATCATGGTGTGGGGAGCAATCTCCTACACTGGCCGTACACCACTGGTGATCGTCGAGGGGACACTGAATAGTGCACGGTACATCCAAACCGTCATCGAACCCATCGTTCTACCATTCCTAGACCGGCAAGGGAACTTGCTGTTCCAACAGGACAATGCACGTCCGCATGTATCCCGTGCCACCCAACGTGCTCTAGAAGGTGTAAGTCAACTACCCTGGCCAGCAAGATCTCCGGATCTGTCCTCCATTGAGCATGTTTGGGACTGGATGAAGCGTCGTCTCACGCGGTCTGCACGTCCAGCACGAACGCTGGTCCAACTGAGGCGCCAGGTGGAAATGGCATGGCAAGCCGTTCCACAGGACTACATCCAGCATCTCTACGATCGTCTCCATGGGAGAATAGCAGCCTGCATTGCTGCGAAAGGTGGATATACACTGTACTAGTGCCGACATTGCGCTTGCTCTGTTGCCTGTGTCTATGTGCCTGTGGTTCTGTCAGTGTGATCATGTGATGTATCTGACCCCAGGAATGTGTCAATAAAGTTTCCCCTTCCTGGGACAATGAATTCACGGTGTTCTTATTTCAATTTCCAGGAGTGTATTTCCCACACCTCCTAAATTGGTGTTCCATTGCCCTTCCAACCTCCACAACATCCTAGTCCATCCTTGTGCCAGTCCCAATCCCAACTCCTTGCCACAAGGATCATATCTCTGTGGAAGACCCAGGTGCAAAACCTGCTCTATTCACCCACCCAGCACTTCCTATCCCAGTCCTGTCACAGGTTTATCCTACCTCATCAGGAGCTGGGCCACCTGTGAAAGCAGCCATGTCATTTACCAGTTCTGCTGCAGTCTTTGCACAGCTTTTTATATTGATATGACTACCGTCCAGCAGGATGAACGCCCACTGCCAAACTGTGACCAAGAGCAAAGTAGGCCACACCACCCCTTTCCCTTTGCTGCCCCTTTCAGATTGCTGCTTGCATCCCACTTGATAGTTGCATTCTGGCCTGAGATGCGGCATTGGCAGTTGTGTGTGCATGAGGTGTACTTGCGTGTGGGTCTCTCTCTCTCTCTCTCTCTCTCTCTCTCTCTCTCTCTCTCTCTCTCTCTCTCTCTGTTACTGGTGAAGGCTGTGGTGGAAAGCTTTATGTAAGTGTCTTTTAATTGTGACTGTCTGCAACTCGACATGTCTCCTTTACGGTAAGTAGCAATCTGTCTTTTCCTACGTTATTGATATTTTTGCCTGGAGTTTCCATTGTTTGACATGATAACCAAACCTTTTTATAACATCTATCATCCTTGGGTGTTTGGGTTATTACTGGTATTTTAATTTATATCCCATTCTTGTTGCTGGACTCATTACCATTGTATGAGGAAAGAAGAATAGAATTTCTTGGTCATCATTGTTATTTTAACTTAGTAGTTTTGGTTTTTATTTCAACACCATTCTCATATTTTTGTTGTTTTATATTCATTTTACATGTACTTATTTTATTTTATTTTATTTGTGTTGATGAAAAGTTGTCAGTGAAGTATAAGAAGTGGAATAAGTAAAATTAATAATCCACCACTAGTTGAGGCATTGAGTTATTGATCGACATACAAACTAGACTGAGAATGTCGCAAGATATCAAATAAATCCTAACAGGCACACACCTGCATTGCTGACTACAGTTTGTAGGCTCTGTAGTGATACTGTGCTGAGAGGTCGTGTCAGGTAGAGTGTGTGAGGAGGAACAAAAGGTGAGGAGTGGGGCTGTGGTGGTTTCAGAGTATTCAGTGGCATGGTGGAGATCAAGTCAGCACATTACACATTGAATGCCACAGCCTGTGTGACACTGCCTTTGGCCTGTTCACATTCTGGCGGCCTGTGGGGTGGAACTCCTTTCTTAAACGATGCAGTCAGCTGGAGCATGACATGTAATCAATTGAATATTTGAGTCTTTAGTGTATTTGAAGCCTGTGGCTTGATCATGAGGTGCATTTTACTGGGAGTCAAATGGTCTTTAGCTCTGTTTGTTTCATCATTAAATTTTGTAAACTATTATCATCCATATCACAATTCAATAGTCATATAATGTACATTTTGTCATGGGTACACTTGTACTCCACTGTAATTCACTGATTATACACTTACATCAATGTACGTTATTTGGTTAGTGAATTGTGGTACAGATGAAAATAGTTTACAAAATTTAATAAACAACATGCTGAATTAATGAACATGGGACTGTACTAAAATGTACCTGATGATGAAGCCATAGGCTTTGAAATGCATTGTGTTAGAGAACTCGATGAAGAAGGATTTCTTAACCCAAATAGCCATACGAAAAGCAGTGAAGGCACAAATGCCAGTAATGAACAAATTGAATTATCAGTTGTTACAAATGGTGTTGTGCACACTGAATTACTCTGAGATGACGAAAGTCATGGGATAGTAATATGCACATACATAGATGGTGGTGGTATCGCGTACACAAGGTGTAAAAGGGCAGTGCATTGACTGAACTGTCGCCTGTACTCAGGTGATGTATATGAAAGGTTTCCGACATGGTAATGGCTGTGTGATGCCAATTAACAGACTTTGAATGTGGAATATTAGTTGGAGCCAGATGCACGGGACATTCCATTTTGGAAACCAGTAGGCATTTCAGTGTTTCAAGATCCACAGTATCAAGAATATGCCTAGAATACCAAATTTCAGGCACATCATCTCACCATGGACAACACAGTGGCTGACAGTCTTCACTGAACCAAGAGCAGCGGTGGTTTTGTAGAGTTGTCAGTGCTAACAGACAAGCAACACTGCATGAAATAACCATAGAAATAAATGTGAGACATAAGACAAGTGTATCTGTTAGTGTGTTGTGTCGAAATTTGGCATTAAGGCCGGTATTACACTATCAAATTTCTTTGTCAAAGATTTGATCAAAGATGTGATCAAATATTCATCTAATATTTGTGACAAAGATCTTTGATGTGGCACTTAAAAGGGGAATTACACTTTCATCATATTTTTCGTCAAAGTTCAAGATAGCTGACAACAACAACTTGTTATTAACAGCAGCAGTTGCATGTACCACAATTGCACTGCGTGCACATGTGGAAGAGAAACGGGGGGAAAAAAGGAAACATACCTGGGCAAAGCCGTGGGTTTTACGACGACATGATAAAAGCATTCAACAAAACTTGTTATGTGAGCTTATAGTGGAGGACATCAAGTCGTACATAAGTTACTTAAGAATGGATGAGCTTACATTTCTGTATGTGCTCAGTGAAGTGTATCCTCATATCACAAAGCACAGACTCACTTAAGAACTGCTAAATCTGCAGAAGACAGGCTCACTGTAACACGTCGATTCCTTGCTACAGGAGAGCGTTCGGTTAGGTCAGGTTTCCAGTCTTCTTAATCTATTTTTGTATTCAGGGTGCCTCACGTTGTAAAGTGCTTCATCAGCTTCATACATCTCTATTAATTTTGTAGTTATCGGTACACGCCAATTGTAATTTACTGGTAATGTTTATAAAAAAATTACAGGTGACAGAACATTGCAACGATGCTAGTGCTCCACGTGGTAACACGTACATTGCAGTGAACAGATGACAAGCGACTTCTTTGATCAAATCTACTGCGAGGCCCTAGATTTGATTAAATATTTGACGACATTTGACGAAGTTCCCTATCGCATCATCAAATTTCTTTGACAAAGATATTGAACAAAGAAATTTGATAGTGTAATACCGGCCTAATGGGCTACAGCAACAGATGACTGATGTGAGTGCCCTTGCTAACAGTATGATTTTGCCTGTAGCACCTCTCCTGGGTTCGTGATCATATCGGATGGACCCTAGATGAGTGGAAAACTGTGGCACGATCAGAAGTGTCTCGATTTCAGTTGGTTAGAGCTTGTGGCAGGATTCGAGTGCAGCAGACTCCACAAAGCCAGAGACCCAAGTAGTCAACAGGGCACTGTGCAAGCTATTGGTGACCCGATAATTGTGTCAGCTGTGTTTACATGGAATGGACTGGGTCCTGTGGTCCAACTGAACCGGTTGTTGACTGGAAATGGTTATGTTCAGCTACATGGAGACTATTTGCAGCCATTCTTGGACTTCATTTCCCAAACGATGATGCGCCATGTCACTGGGTCACAGTTGTTTGCAATTGGTTTGAATAACATTCTAGGTAATTCGAGTGAATAATTTGGCCACCCAGATCACCCAACATTAATCCCATTGAACATTTGTGGGACATAGTTCAGATGTCAGTTCAAGCACAAAATCCTGCACTGGCAATACTTTCGCAATTGCGGACAGCTGTAGAGGCAACATGGCTCAATGTTTCTGCATTTGAATCCGTATCACATCCAGTTGCAAACACTACGCCAAGCGAAAGGAGATCCTACATGATATTAGAAGGTGTCCCATTACTTTTGTCACCTCAGTGTATTTTACTGTTTGACTTGTCATGCAGGAATGACTTGTCAGCTGTTTCCATTATTGCTGGAAAGTAGCTGGAGCACCCAACTACACCAAATGTTAGGCTCTTGTATTTGTGCAACTTCTTCTTCTTCTTCCTCCTCTTAACATGTCAGTGACACCCATTTAAATGAAGTGTAGTGCCTCAGCAAGGTGCATTGCTTTTGTGTTTCCTGATAGCAGATCCTCTTGTGTCACGAGGAGATGGTGTAAACAGGGCAGTGAAGGAAATGGATCATCGTCTGTTCAACACTGCATGCACGGGACACATCTGGGTTATCGCACGGTACCCATTTGAACAAGAAACTTATAGTTCGGCCAGATCCTATGTGAAGACAATTAAGTGATTTCCATGTTGGTCACAACAGACTGTTTCATGTGGGCAGATCCTCTTTTGGAAGTATTCAATCACTTTTAGCTCTTTCCTGCCAGTGCTGAGGTCTCTCTTCCGCCTTTGACTTCACTAAGGGGTATGTACTTGAGATGAAACTTTTCCTACTGCGAAGATGTATAGCAACAGCTTCGTGCCCATGATGTGTGTGTCTGTCATCATTGTTCACTTTGCTCCTCTCGGATTTCGCAATTACTATCTGCCCAATATCGGCTGGAGCTATCCTGACCAAAACCTGGATCTTCTCAGTTGGGGCTGGTGTCGAGCATTGTGTCACCTGGTGGCAAGTTTGGCAAAGAGCAATACCAACGTGTTCCAAGTGGCAGGATTGATGCCACACTGGGGAAGCATATTCTCCTGCCAGGCAGCACAAGGCTAGAGCTGAAGTCAAAGTACTTGTAGGCTTGCATCACAACGTGTGCATTTTTAGTTTTCTTTAAGATATTATTTCGTGCTGCAACCTTCAGTTGGATGTGTCACAATGTTCCTCAAATGCCAGACTCCTATCAAGAATAACCCTTCGGTATTTAGGGGTAGAGATGTGAGTGAGAGGAGTTACCAGCTATGAGACGTTTAACCTGCAGGTAGCATATTTGTTACTGGGATGAAAAATGCTGACTGCTATTTTAACATATTTGTTACTGAGATGAAAAATGCTGACTACTATTTTGCTTGAATTTGGCTTCAGGCTGTTGACCTCTTAACACTTTCCCAGATCAAGACGAGGAGACATAAAATGTTTTCAGTGTCTTTAATGTCTTACATTGGGCAGAGGTGGCCACATTGTCTGCATAAATAAATGAGGTGCAAGCCTTGTTATGTGGTTGGTCATTGGTGTACATGTTAAATAGTGTGGGAGTAAGAATGCTTCCTTGGGGAAGACCTTTTCTGTTGCTCAGGTGTTCTGCAGTGTTCTTCTTAAAGCTGTTTGTCTTTGGTTGTGTTCTACACCTTTAGGAGAAGTTTTCTGATGTTTTCCATGTCGTAGGCCACACTCAGGTCGACAAAGGCAACACTGGTGTCAGTACCTTTCTCAAAGCTATCCTCAGTATGCTGGGTAAGATTCAATACCTGCCCTGTGCAGGACCACCCAGGTCGGAAACTGGCTTGTTCTGTAACGAGCTTATGTTCTATGAGTGGAGTGAGGCAGGCTAGATGAATTTGTTCAAATAGCTTGGTCAGATGGCAGAGTAAAGATATTAGCGAAAACTTTTCAGGTAGTCTTATGATTTTCCGGGCTTGATCAGAGCGATAACATGGGCTTACCTTCAGAGTTTCTAATTGTTGAACATTTCCAGGCAGTCATTGAACGTCTGGTGGAGCCAGTCGGTACCCCTTCTGCCAAGGTGGTTTAACAATCCTACATATACATGTCTGCCCCATCTTTCAGAGCTCGGATACCATTTGTGATGTCTTCTTTTGTGATGGGGCGACTGATACCATCGGTTTCTTATTTTATATTGCATGTTACATTATCTGTAGTTTTCAGATGCTACCTGCTGCACTTCCCATTAAGTAGACGTTGATGGGTGATTTCATTTGGCGTGACGTTGCTAAATCGTACAGGTTTGTGAGTGCCATTGGAAAATGTCTTAATTGCGGACCGAGACTTCTTGCAGTTTTGTGTAAAGTCTAGATCTGTCTTCAGCTTGCACCACTCAGCTCTGTAAGGGAAACCTACGACTGCATTAGTGTGTCACCTAACTCCCTCATTATGTTGGAGAAAGGGTCTTCCACAAAGCTGCAACAATAATCGTCATATAGCTGCATATTACCATCTTGTAACCATGATACGTAGCTGGTTCTGCAGCCTTTTGCAATGAATTTGTTCTGCTGACATGCTGCTTTAAGTAGGAGTTTGATAAATGCATCATAGTTCTTTGGATTTGAATCTATTTCCAACACTTTATCTTCAACCATTTTGCTGAAGATGTCCCTCTTGGTGTTTTTAAAGTTGAATTTGTATTGAAGGCATGTGACTTGAGGTTGTAAAACTTTGTGGGTGGTACACATAACTGGTCTGTGTTGTGCGGAGGGTATTGCTTGGAGAACCTGCTTCTTTATTATTTGCCTGGTGTACAACTGACAAGAAGGGGATCAGGGATGTAACTCTTCTCTCATTTACAGCAGTAGAATGTCTTGTCTTTGGTTGCTTTAGATCACAGGTGAGCTTGCGTTGCTGGCACTCTGTCCCACAGCTCAACTTAAAAGTTCATCATTGTTACCTGCACTATATCCCCAATCAGTGTGGTGGCTGTTGTAGTCAATGATAATGACTGTTTTCTGGTTAGCAGTAGGGGGATTGTAGACAGAAGTTGCAGTGCACTTTTCGAATCCCATAGCTAGGATTTTGAAGTCCTCATCATCTTTTAGATAAGCAGATTTTATCACAAGGCTTGGTTTGCAGAATATTGCAATTCCATACTTAGAGTGAGGTGTCTCCATAACTAATCTTATGCCATCAATTCTTTGTCAGCAGTAGTTCATAAGATATTGGGTTTCTTGTACGCATAAAATATCACAGTTTTTGACATAGGTCAGATAATAAGACTGAATTCGTGGTTGAAAATCCCTTGATGTTGATTGATCAAGGACAAATACAGCTCAGAATGTGTGTTCGTTAAAAGGAGTTGGTGTTCTGCATCGTCAATTGTAGGTATCCATCCACTGACTCATTTAAAAGGTACTGACTGTCCGCTTGTATAACAGCTCTTACATGCATGTTATGGGATATGATTATTACTGCCTGAATATTTGTGGCTATTGTAAATGCACTGCATGCAGTGTGTGTGTGTGTGGGGGGGGGGGGGGGGGCATTTTTTTATTACTTCCCTCAGCATTGTCCACTGACTTGATAACAGTTGCTTGAATAATACTCTGAGTCTGTAACATGCTGAGTTATTCATTTATAGTGTACTGTAAAGAATAGGGAATGTCGCAGCATTGAAAGAGTTTATGTACCACTGATGACATCTTGGTTATGTGAGCTGTAAAGTTATTCACACGTCCAAGCACATGACTAAACAGTGCTGTCAAATGCTTATCCAACACATCTAATGTTTGGTTGGGGATGTTGTCTACAGATGTTAAATTGATTGGTCTCTTCCATGTATACAAAATTCTTTCACTACTGCTAAACCACGTCTTAGCAAAGATTAGAAATTGGAAAAATCTGGATTTTGCAGTAGATGCAAAATAATGTGAATTCTGCCTCAAAATGCAAAAACACAGAATTACCAAATAGATGCTATTTCATGGCAAATTCTATACTGAGGAACTATTTTATCAGAGATAGTTTGGATAACTTTACTTTTGGCATATTAATATCGAAAATGTAACCAATTTTCCGTTTGTGACATTGTACATCGTTTGGCAAAGCCCAATTTGGAAAAATAATGTGCATCAAAACCTGCCTGCAAAATAAAAAGTGCACAAATGAAATGACCTCCAAGTGTGCCCCATGCTCTGGTGCCATGATAACTGTGGGTGGTTGAATGATTTATTTAAGATACATGCCATATAATGCAGCTTAATATTCAGCTGTGGGATCTACCATTTTATAACAAAGAAATGCATACATTTATTTATTAGCTAAAGTTCAAAAGTTGGTATAGTGTGGACACTTTTAATGTGCCAAATTAGGTGGTAGATGTTTGAAATGATGGTTGCATTGAATACCTCTAGAGGTCAGGTGTGAAATACCTTGTTAACAGTATTCTTAAAATCACAACAAGCAGTTGCACGGTAGCTATTCCTGGATGTTTTGTGTTGTGCATTGCTCGTTGTTTACCTTTCTTATTTTGAAGTGAGTGATGTGTCTAATCCTAGTCCATCACGGATTTCGATTATGATGCTTACAACACCATTAGAGTTATCCTTGCGACAATAGTGTGTCAGTTCTGCTTTTGCAGAATGTGGATGTGGGCTGCTGACTGTGAGAGGGATGCAGGGCTCGTTTTCCTGCACTGCTCCTCTCCCCTTGCATGCTCAGAATTCTGGTTTGTTTATACTCATGGTTGGCTGCCGCTGTATAGTGTCTGCAATCTGCGCTATAGCAATCGGAAAAAAAAATTGTCACTTTTTTCGACTGTGCCGAACCCCTAATGCTTGAGTAGAGTTATGTAATTTTGGTTACTTCTACTCTGCACCTTGTCATTTCTACCTGTAGCACTGTTGAGCATGGATCACACAGCTATGAATGCTCATGAAAGGTAGAGATTAATATTCTGCAATCAGTAATCATTGAATTGAATGGGAAAAGACAAAGAATGTTGAGAAATACCTTAAATCAGAGATGACCCATGGGAAAATGCTGCTGTTTTCCAAGACAAAAATCATTTGTTAAAAGTTTAAATACAGCCATACAGTTTTTGCATGAGCAAACATTTCAGTATTTCAGTCAAACAGTTCCCAATCAGCATTTTTCAAACTGTAAAATTTTTTTTAGAGAGAGAGAGAGAGAGAGAATTAAATCCTGCTCCCTGCATAATTCTATCAGCTGACTTCCCTTTCATTCATTCCCCCCCCCACCCCACCCCACCCCACACCCCCATTCCATGTGTTCTTGTACTATTTTTCCTTCTCTTCCTTTTCCCACTATCAAAATCCAATTCCCTGTCACAGTTAAGGCTTTGTCTCTCTTAACAGTTTGAATAATTTAATTTACCTCGTTATAAATTCTTTCAAACTACTCATAATCTACAGAACTAGGATGCAAATATATCCTTGATTTCCTGAGATTGGTCATGGTTTTTGTGTTTATCTTTTGCTATGATAATCCATTCACTATGCTGCCCAACTCACATTTCTATTTTTTGTTTATTTGTTTATATTCTTTGTTTATTATTACATCTATTCTTGTACTACCCCTATTTGATTATGCATTGATGGTATCTAGCCTGCCTATATATTTGTGTGTGTAACATTCAGCTTTACACCTGTTTCTTTCTGTGACTCTGTGTGAATTGTTATTACTTATTTTTTTAGAGTAATCATCATCCATATATGTACTGAACTTTTTCCCTTTGCAAGAATCATCATCTTCTAATTTACTCATAATTTATATTTGTTTCTTTTTCTGATTGCAGGGCGGAAACTAAAGCCACAAAATGGTGGTTTTACCTCTTTTCAGTAATTGAGTCCTTTGTCTCTGATGAAGGAGAGAAAACTTCTATCGCTGAATTGGAAGGAACGTTGAAAGCATTTATAGAAAACGGAACACTTGGAGACTTTGAAACCAGACTTGAGATGCTTTTCAACTTCCACTGTCATGTGCTGCATATGGAAACTTCAGAAAGGCAAGGTAGGATAGTATGGATAATTCTCTCCTGCTTCTATACATTCATTCTTCATATTTTGTGGATTGTGTAGGAGAACACTCGGGGATATGAAATGCGTTAATGTTTCCAAAACAGAGAACAGAAAACCAGGAACTGGTTTTGCAGTATTTCTTTACAAGCATGTGCTACTTTACTGAAATATAGTTTCTTCCAGCTGGAAAATGCTCCTCTCAGAGCACAAATAAATCAAATACTGCCCTCTGACAGAAAAGGGGGAACCAGCAGCCTTAATCCTCATTCCACCTTCCTCACCAAAAATTTTGACACACGAATGTATTTGCGTCGTCCTTTTCCCCTTAAGCCTTCATACTCAGTGTCTCCATCTCACTGCTACCATCTATACGTGTCTCTCCCCCACTGTCTCCTTTTTCTCTGATTAGCATGATCTCCGGTCTGTCTCTCCCACATCCCTTTCTCTCTTACCACTTTTGGTGTCTCTCTGTCCTACTGCCATTGCCTTTGTCCCATTCTGTTTCTCTGCCATTACCACTGACTGCTTCTTTTTTGCTTGCAGTCTGCTTTCTTTCTCTTGTCCACCATTGACTCCTCTTCACACATGCCCTTGGGGAAGGTTTGCTCAGCTTTTTGACCTCTAGACTGGGAAACTTTTACACATGGCTGTAGGGAGTGTGTGAAAGTGGACAAATTTTTCGTGTTAATAGTTTGCCGGTCTTGGGAGAAGGGGTGAAGGAGGGGAGGGGGCCGTGTCCATACACCCCCCCCCCCCCCCCCAACCCATGCCTATTTTATGTTCTCCATTCATTCTCTTTTTCATTTTCACTGTCTCCTCTTTTTCATTTCCACTGTCTCCTCTTTTTGCTCCCACTGCTGCTATCCCCATCCAACTCTCATTGTCCTTTACTGCCACTATCTCTCACTATCACTATCTCCTCTCTCATTGGCTAACACTGGTATTCTCTTCACCCATCTCTCTCTCTCTCTCTCTCTCTCTCTCTCTCTCTCTCTCTCTCTCTCTCTCACTGCCACTTTCTCTCTCTCACCACCATTGCTTTCTTTCTCTTTCTCTCCTACTGCCACCGCCTCCTCTCTCTTCCACCATCACTGTCTCTCTGCCACTCTCTTTCAGCACAGAAAATGTGAATATGCAAATTTTTTTGTGAGTAATGCAGAATTAGAGTTGAGGCAGCTGGTTCCCCACTTTTCTTTACAAGAGGAACATAATCACCTCTTCTGTTATTTGAGAGAAGCATTATTTCATCTGGTTCTCTTCTCTTCCCTATTACAGCAGAATATGCTGCATATATAAAGTGAATTCAGTAGGTCATTAAAGTTTTAATATTTTATCTATATACTTCCAACAAATTTGCATGTCTTGACACACACACACAACAGATAAGTACGCCTGATATATGGTATACTCAAATTCATCTCCCATCCAATGCAAGTTCACTTTACACTACTATACATAAAATGCACAACATTTTCAGACTAAACCTACAGTATCCCAAAAAGTACGGTGTTTGATTTGCAAGTATAAAGAATTTCTTGTGACAAAATATTCTTCCCTGAGGTGCTTACGCTACTAGAGGGTGCTGTCGAATGATTTTCAGATCAAAGGTGTGCAGTGCCCATTATATAGAGTTTTACTGATGAAAAAATGGCAACAGGCATGATATTATGTGCATAAGTATGGTAACTTTGAAACCTCTCGGTCTCAGTAATGGATAATGAAATCAAAATATCTTTTTTCAATATCCGCCAAGAACATCATTGTAAGAATATATGCCAAAAATTTCTATGATTTCCCATGAACAGAAATTATAGAGGTGGCAGCCCCCACAACTGGTACTTTTGGAACCCAAAAATTATGGTTTTCAAGGTTTTCTCGGTTACTGCCCATAAGCAATGGTGCTTTTATAAGCTGCCTAAGGCCCACCCTAGACCACACCTGAATTAAGAGAATCAGCTGATTTGCTGAATTTGCCTTGGCTAGAGGAAATCTGTAATGTTTAAATTTTGACCCTATACTATAGTATAGCTACAGCATGACCATTCTTTCGGTATGTATACAAATGGTTGCTAGGCCAAGGGCTGTCCAAAACACTTGACCTCTTATCACTGTCAGACCTGAGATGTAATCCCCCTGAGAAACTGCCTTTTTCCACTTGGCTTTTTGGAACATATTGGCAGTGTGCACAGTCGTGCATGAACTGATGTGTGCTTACATGTGCTAATTGAAATACAATAAATTTGACAGAAACTGTACTAACCTGAACAAATCTGCATCATCCTCAGGTCTAGTAGTTACATTTAATCTATTACTGTCAAAAATACTTACCTCGAGCACACTGAAAACTATCCAAGAGAAATAATTATCTACATGCTGTAAAGAAAATAGATCTATTTGTAACAAACTATGTTGAATTATTAAACACAACTTTCAAAATTATTTTTGTTAAATACAATGTGACCCAGAAATTTATAAAACCATTATTTCCATGAAAATTTATGTCTTTAAAAATTTTGTAATTGTTTACTGTCACATAAGTTAGGTAAGTCAAAAAAGAACCAACAAGGACTGTTTTATTATGAAACCCTTTAAATGTTTCATGGGAAAATGTAAATGGCATTCCCAAGTGAGCAACCTGTTTGATATCCAAACTCTGATGTGTTATGTATCTTTTTATGAAGTTGGGACACAGTTCTAATGTAAATTGCCTTCCTAGATTTGTAACAATATTTTACCAATGAAATAGGTTTGTAGTTATAGATATACTTTTTTTAGCTTTCTTATGTGAGATTACCACTCCACTTCTATTCCTTGTGTGAGGAAAAGATAGGGAGTGTGATACGAATCCTTAATGTTTTTTGTACTTGAGTTAAGATTTTCTGGATTGTTTGAGGACAATTTCTTAATGTTCTAATTATTTGTTATGACTGTCTTACATAGATTTTCAATAATCCCTAATGAGAAATATCTTTTGAGTAGGGTTGTGTATCTTACTTTCCACCTTTCATTTTTGTTTTTTATTTTTTTAATTTACCAATCAAAACACAATTGTCAGTCATGGGATATTCTTCAGTGATTCAGCAGTAAAACTGTATTTATGAAAAAAAGAGATCCAAATCTGAATCCTAAAAGGCAGTTTTTCAAGGCACATCTGAGCCTGGACCCAAGTGATTCACAGCTTTCATATCATGATAAATAACTTCGTGCAGACAACTGACTGGCAGATAGGCAGCGCAACCTTTAAATATACAGGACATTTGGCTATTATAGGAACAGGTGAATGAGGGGAGTACAGGATGGTGAAACGAAAAAATAATCCCAATAAACATACATCTGGAAATCGGCTGTCTTCCTGACATGACATGTTATGACTGAGAATATGAACACCATATGACATTCTCCACATGGTCACATTTAATGTGAAGGCAGGCTTCACAGCTTTCCATCGATGTCCATTACACATTTAAAAATCCAAGGTGTGTTCTGAATGCATAGACAACTGTCCACAGTGAGTTTATAGAGGCTGTCGACAGGGCTGGAATACACCAAAGCTTCATCATCATAAAAAAAAAAAAAAAAAAAAAAAAAAAAAAATCATATTGGGGAATCTGGGAGGCTTATGTATTGTTGAGCCACAGCCAATACACTTGTTGTCAACTGCTATTTGCTGGTACTTAGGTATCCAGAATTATGATAACATCAAATGAGGGCAGTTTATCACATTTTAATTGATGCATCACTTGCAGACTTACCTCATGCATGCTGTCTTGTGCTAGTAGTGTTTAAAAATGTTAATTCTTCTAGCAATACTGACAAACTGGGCTGTCTGACTTCAGAAATGCAAATTCTAACTCATGTCATTGAAGCAATCATATAACCACATTTGTTTATTGAAAAATCGCACCGTACAAAATTAAAATGATAAACACACCTTAAATTTAAATTCAAATAGAAATGAAAGCTCTTTAACCAATTTTATACATCACATAGGATGGTCTGAAGTTCATTTTCTAATTGTAAGTGAAGGTTCAATTCTGAATACTCAAAGAATACACACATGTAAGATAACATTCTTTTATTGACTCATAAAGCACATTGTACTTGAACAAAATGAGCAATCATTGATTATGTGAGGGTGAGAATGAATGTGTGTGAGATAGTGGGCTGTTAAGCCACATTAAAATTTGTTTTATAGTAAGCAATCAGTCAGGGAGTGGGTGCCATAAGCAGCATGTAATCCCTACATTGATAAGTAATATAGCTTCTCTGGATGGCAGCCGCTCAAGACAAAGGTACCACTGCCACGCCAAGTATGCACTTGTAAATATTTTAAATAGATTTTAAATCGTACGATTGCACGATAGATTACATTCACCCCCAGTGGCAAGATACTTCGACTACTAGCAATAAGTAGGTTTTGAGCCATTTCATATCCACATGTGATTATGATTTTTATTTTGATTTAAGATATTCAACTGATTTTTCTTTTTTATATTGATTCAAGATGCATTTTGTTGTTAGTACAATGTTCTTTTCATGGTTGAGTTGAACAAGAAAACAAATATTACATAGTGATAGATTTTTTTTTCTTTTTGAAACAGATTGTAGCCTGTTAGGCCCTTTCATTTGTACCTATAATTGTGAAACACCTTGTGTACATTTCATTAATCAGTAATGTAATAGTGTATATCAACTTGTTTTCATGTATAATTGATGTTGATGTTGTTTATTGTCTTTTCAGAAGTGATGTTGTGTTTGCTGTGGAACTTATACAAGAGGTTTTCGCAGCTAAAAGTACCTATAGCAGAGCGTCTCGCACGTCTGAGAAACCCTATAGAACGAGAACTACGTGATTTTGTAAAGATTTCCCACTGGAAGGACACAAGTTACTGGGCAGTGCGGGAAGCAGTTGCTAAGAGCCACCGCACTGTCCATAAGCGTATTCGAGAATTTGAGAAAGTGTTGGCTGAACCAGCTCTTGTTCCTGGTGTAGGAGTTAAAACTGGAGGGACAATTTTTGTTAGATTCCCCACAGTTAATGCTGCTGCCTTCATTATGCCTTTGGCTTGGCGAGTAAGTCCAGTATTTAATTACTTTTTTTATTACAGCTTTGTTGGCCTTTGTATGTACTTCAAGTTCATTAACAATTCAGTCCCACTGTCGCAGATTTTATGTTTCTTTGTAATATATATATCGAAATGCTTTAGAAAGAAGTATCTTAAAAAACAACAAAAAAGACACCATGTCCTTTCTTAAAGTATGTAAAGCTTTTTTTGTTATATGGTGTTATAATGCTAAGCAACAAGGAAGGTGATTGTATTATGCTTTGACCAGGAAGGGAAACAGAGCATACATTGCCAACTTGATCTCTCGGGCCCTACATCAGATGCTTCATGTCTTCTCCTGGCAGTTGGCAACTTTGGAACAGGCTACATGTGAAGAGTCAGTGGCTGCTTTTGTCAGTTTCGTAAATGATTAGTGTAAAAGGATAACAAGAAAATCAGTGATGTATAGAGTGTAGATTACTCCATCAGTACTTGGAGGAAAATAGATGTATTAAAGACAGAAATACACAGTACTGATGGTCCACACTGTTGTGGAATATCAGTACTGTTTGTTTCAGTTTATAATGTCAATGCTGTGTGTATTGCACGAGGTAGTGGAAAATGTTTAGTCGAATATAAGAAATGGAAGGAATAACGGCTTTGAATGGTCGATATGCACATAGATAAGACAGGAAAGTTGCTAAGCTTAGGGACATAATACGCTTCAGAGCTGACAGAATACACACACACACACACACACACACACACACACACACACACCAGTCATACATGCCCACTGTCTCAGTTGGCTACATTCTACCCACACTTCATCTCGACTAGGGTGAGAGGTTTACTGTGAAGCGGGTATATTACAGAGGAAGAAGAAGAGTGTATGAGTGTGGAACAAAAGAGGTAGGGTGCACAGGGACAGGGACAGGGACAGGGACAGGGACAGGGGGGGGGGGGGTGGGACAGGGACAGGGATGAGGGCTAGCAGCTATTGATGCCAAGAGGACTGCTGGCTCCAAGGGGGGAAGGGGATGAGTATCCAGAGGGCACAGGATAGGACATGACACAAATAGGATGTGCTGGGTGTGTGCATAGGTTGGGTCTTGCACCTGTGTCTTCTCAGGAGTGTGACCTATTTTGAAAGAAGTTTCAAGGAGGGACCAAGATATTTCGTAGATTGGGTGATTCCGAATCAAAGCCATTTTATTTATGACACACACATAATGTGGGAAGGCAGGGGCAGAGTGTGCAATTAGTTGGGTATTGATGCAACTACTTCAGTGTCTTACCTACTTACAGTTTTGTGTCTTGTGAAAATGGATAATGGCATTATTGGTTTGCAGGACCTCCCATGGAGCTACTCCTTTGACATCTCTCTACATACCCAACAAAAACTTACTGGGAAAAAGTACTACTGTGAGTTGAGAAATACAATGCAGAAACATGGCAGACAGCACTTTATTGTTTTGCATTACATATCTCAAATATCTGTTCCCCCAAGATTGTGTCATGAACTGCCATTTTATACAGGAAAGGAAGAAAAGACGAGCCACATCATTTGGCCTTTTCCATTCTGTACCTCATGCTGTCCATCCTTTCTTGCTCTCTCATGATTTTTTTCCTCTTCTCCTTAAATTATTTACAAAATCACTTATCTTTGTTTCAAAGGATAATACTTTTGTAAATTTTGTTTGGTATATTTTGAAAATATCGTCTTAAACCTCTACAGTTGGGCTCACTTTGTTTCTTGCAGATGGATCAATACTTAAAAAAAATAAATAAATAAATAAATAAATATATATAAAAACAAAGATGAGGTGACTTACCGAACAAAAGTGCTGGCAGGTCGATAGACACACAAACAAACACAAACACACACACAAAATTCAAGCTTTCGCAACAAACTGTTGCCTCATCAGGAAAGAGGGAAGGAGAGGGGAAGACGAAAGGAAGTGGGTTTTAAGGGAGAGGGTAAGGAGTCATTCCAATCCCGGGAGCGGAAAGACTTACCTTAGGGGGAAAAAAGGACAGGTATACACTCGCACACACGCACATATCCATCCACACATACAGACACAAGCTTGTGTCTGTATGTGTGGATGGATATGTGCGTGTGTGCGAGTGTATACCTGTCTTTTTTTCCCCCTAAGGTAAGTCTTTCCGCTCCCGGGATTGGAATGACTCCTTACCCTCTCCCTTAAAACCCACTTCCTTTCGTCTTCCCCTCTCCTTCCCTCTTTCCTGATGAGGCGAAAGCTTGAATTTTGTGTGTGTGTTTGTGTTTGTTTGTGTGTCTATCGACCTGCCAGCACTTTTGTTCGGTAAGTCACCTCATCTTTGTTTTTATATATAATTTTTCCGACGTGGAATGTTTCCTTCCATTATATAAATAAATAAATAAATAAATAGACAACCAGACTGTGGTTAGTCAGGTTAATCAAGTCAGCTTCAAGCTGCAGTGCTAATTTTCAAAATCATTAAGTAATATGCATTCATTAACGCATAGTACTCCATAAATCCCATAGTGAAGGAAAGCCTCTAGTGATGTGGAATGATTCAAATTTTACATCAACTGGCAAAAGCAGCTACTTACTGCAAGCTACTTCTGTATCATGTAATACAACCATTTAAAACTAGTTTTGATGTACTTGCATTGCTAATTATTGGAAATGATCCTAGATTACTTCATTGCTATATATCTCAGTTGAAAAAAATTAAGGCTGCTGCTCTTTCTCAGATACTATCAGGCGTCATTATCCCAGACAGGTTAATAACTTATTAGATATTTTCTTTATTGTTAACCATAATTTATGTATCCAGGTCCAAATATCTTCATAAATTGTGGGTATTCTTTTACTTTAGATGTGAATAATTGAGCATACCAAATTTGATGCCTGATGGTAACATAAGTCTTTGCATGAGTGTATAGCACTCCTCTCCAAACACTACATTGTGGCTGTGAATTTCACAGTTCATTCTGAATTCCCTCTTTATTCTGAGCCATAGATACCATTAAAGTGTAAATGTTTTGGCATGTAAGTGCAAGTACCCTGAGGTCCATGAGGCAGCTTCTTCAAGATGTTGGGTTATTGACTTTACACAATATTCATACTGCACGTCTGTCAAATAAGTGCCTTTTTGACATTAGCTGCATTGTTCCAAAAGATTGTGAAATAGAACGTTGCTAAGTGAAATTATGTAAAATATTATAGCATTCTCCTCTGCAGATGGATTTTAACAGCAAAGCAGGCAGCACTGAACTGTTTGGTTAACTTAACCAAGTACTGCCCCCCCCCCCCCCCCCCTCCCAATCAGATTGTTGTCCATTCGGATGCCTAGGAAAGCTTCACAAGGGCTTTCTTTTATTCGATTCCCATTCATCTCCATTTCTGTCACCTGTAAATTTTATTTTTAGAAATTTTAGAACATGCATATATGTAAGATTGTAAATAATTTAGGAATAATGTTAATAATTTACTGAAGAGCAGAGGCATTGAGTCATTGGCAGGCATGTAATAAGAGACTGAAAACTTTCCCATCATTTGGACAAAACCTTTTTTGAGCTAGTATGTAGACCCCCCCCCCTCCGCACACACACACCTGTACAGCTTCAGTGTGTTGACTGAATGCACAATGCTGAGACTGCATTTCTGCACGTTGACTGGGGTGAAAGATTGTGTTACGAGGGGAAAAGGAGATGAAGAGCATGAGGGAGGGTTGGAGAATGTTGGCTGTCGGCTCAGCAGGGGATAGTAGGTGTACTGGATAGGAACACGAGAGGGGCAGCAGGTTGTAGCGGTTCTGTCTGCTTTATTTAGTTCATTTGTGATTATCCTCGATGTCAATGTACTGACTGAAAAAATAGGTGGTGGACGTGCAGTACTGTCTACTGTAAATGATGTAGCCGAAAGAGGCACAGTTATGTTTCACAGTCTTTTACTTTCACTTTTCACAACCCCCCAATAATACACAGTTATATATGGCCAGTGCAGTATATTTCTAACTTTTTATAAGCCTCATTAATAGTTAGCAGGTGAACCATCCACATACTGCTACAATAGTTTACTGTTGAACATCTACAAGCAGTAAAAACTTAACCGCAGAGCTCATAGTTCTTGAACAATAGAAAGGTACATATGGAGCAGACACTGTCAGTTTGCTTTAACACACAACCTAATTGTTTAACACTTATTTTACGGATGCATTGTTGTTGTTCTAACTAACACAGGTTTCTCGTCTGAAACTCAGACGTGGACTGACTGTCTCAGGACCAAAAATTGGGCCCATATATATCATCACGATAATAGGTACTGAAACTACATATTGTTTAAAGTTAAATTTACAGAAATTACAATTAAAACTTACGTCATTCAATTAACTGAATACATCAAAAAATTCCGTCTTTTTAACAGTTTCTTCTGCTGCAAGATTTAGGACGAATTATTTGTTTACATCATGAAATTTACATATATAGTTATGCAAATAATACTTTTGACAAAACTTTTAATTACTTTGGAATTAATGAAGGGCTAGTTTTGCTAACGTGTTTCCGGCCAAATAGGTACTCTGAGAATACTAGCATTTCATCTTCCAAATGTTTACAGTTATTACAGAATTTATATTTTTTTATATGTCAACAATAGAATTTAAGTTAGGAAACAATTACTGAGTTCACCCTATAGTGAAAGTATTAATTAGGAATAGTCAAAATAAATTAGAAAATCAAATACATACATAAAACTAAGCTTAAAATTAGATCCGGTGTTATATTCTTTAAAATTGAGGGCCAACTTTTCTCTTTTATGAAAATTCAGATTATGTTCACGTATGTTAATACTAATTATTGAAAAAACAAATTTATGGAGGCAGATAGCAAAACAAGAGGGTAAGTAAAATTAACCCAGCTTGCTTCATCGCAGGGCGCTTGGGATACGAATTCGAAACATGGATATCGACACGGTGAGTTTGTGCAGAACACGATGATGATGATGATGATGATGATGATGATGATGATGATGATAAGGAGGAGTGGATTGAGAAGGGATGACAAAACAGGAGGGGGAGAGTCTGTGGTGAAGGGGGTGTGGGTGCAGCACAGGGGAAGTTAGGATGCAGGTGGCACAGATTGTGAAGCATTCATTGTTCTCTAACATGTTGTGATCAATGGCACGGTCCACATCCACCACGGTGGTAAACTCTGCTATTTACTACAGTTCGGCAGTGGCCATTCATTCAGGTGACCAGCTGGTTGGTGGTTATACACACACAAACTCTATGCAGAAATGGAAGCAGAGCTGGTATACCGCACAGCTGCTTTCACATATTGCCATGCCTCTGATGGGGTAGGATAAAGCTTTAATGGGACTGGAGTAGGATGTTCTGAGTAGGTGAATTGGACAGGTCTGCCATCTGGCTGTCCATAGGAATAGAGCCCGTGTAGCACAGGATTGGGTGTGGTTACGGCATAGGGTTTTACCAGAATACTGCGTAGATTAGGTGGACGGCAGAATTTTACTTTAGGAGAGGTGAAAAGGATTCAGGGTAGTATGTCAACATTTGCAGGTAGGATGATAGATAGTTAAGCCTTGGCGAAGTATATGGTTCAGTTGTTCTTGTCCAAGATGATATTGTTTGATGAGAGGGTGTTTCTTTGAAACTGGTTTTTGGAGTGGTGGGAGGATTGGGGACGTGTGAGGATATGGCATTGAACATCTGTCTGCAGACTAGATTTGTGGGATGGCACTTGTCTTTTGGAGCCATTGGTGAAGCTTTCAGCATACTGGGCAAGATAATTTTTGTCAGGCCAGACTATATAGCAGTCCTTTTGGTGTGGAAGGGATGACAGCATTCAAAATGCAAACTGATGAGTAGTGGGCTTGTGAACAGAAGTATTGATGGAGCTGTCAGAAAGGTGGAGGACAATGTCCAGGAAGGTGGCACATTTGACTAAAGGGGACCATGTGAAGTGGAAGGGGGTCGAAGGCCTTGACTTCGTGCAGAAATGAGGATACGGGGTTTGGACCTGGGTCGAGTTCATTAAGATACCATCAGTGAACCTGGCCTGGACAAGGTGTTTGAACCATAAACATACACCATATCTGCATATTCTTCATTAGTGTGGATATGTGGCATTTTAGCTGGAACAGGTACAATCACAGTTAACCGATTCTTCACTCGGACACACTATCAGTCCCTCACACTTTCACTCACAACATACCGTGTACAAGTGTGTGTTTAATGGGCTAGTTTAAAGACGGAAATCCTAAGCAAAGAAGCAGTAAGGTAGGTTGGGCTAGAATAAAATGACCGAGAGTTTCAGTGAGTAAGACGCACACTTGCAAGCCACTAGCCCGAAAACAAATGTACGTGAAATGCGTTCTATCACTGATACCATCCAGAATAGGGCATATTGCCTTATGAATCTTTTTGCATTAAATAAGTGTTCGTGTCGTATCCTGTATATCGATCATTCCTGTCGGGGCACCCTACATATGGGAATAACAGTGAGTAGAGCGACGGACATTCCTGGACAGCCACACGTGTTAGCACGCTGCTTCCGGAATTCGGGCAGGCACACCGGCCCCGGATCAAATCCGCCTGGTGGATTAATGACAGGACAGGAACCAGTGTGCCGGTCAGCCTGACTTTTGTGTGTATGTGTTCACATGCAATTGGGCAAATACTGGGCTAATATGCAGGTCCCACTTCAGTTACACAACTAGCAAACATTTGGAAACATTCACACTGGATAACACTCGGTCCAAGTAGATGGGGTACACAAATTCTGTCCACAGTGAAGGGGGGTGTCGTCAGGAAGTGAATCGGTCACTCTCTACCACTAACACTGGCCGATCCAGGCTAACGTGCTGACCCTGTGAGGCATGGGGGTAAGGAAAAAGAATGAGATGGGAGTAGGACTGTGATGTGGAGCAAGCACAGAGTCCCAGCTGCAAGTAATGCAGATAGCTGGCTGTGTGCGATTCATTAGTAGGAGACTGGAGACTCCAGCTCATCTGCAAAATACTTCTAATGGCCGATACTCGAGTATGGCTCGAGTGCCTCGACCTACATCTCGTCAGACTAACAGGGACACTGATTGTCTATAAAGGATGATGTTGTTAATGGCCACGGGCTTATTTGACTGTCAGGAAGGTAACAGATGTGATGATAAATCTTAATTGATAGCAATTGGAAGAAAGAGACACTACATACAGCAAGAGACTGCTCGGGAATCTACAGGAATTACAAATGTGTGCTGCGGTGTTTTGTTTGACCTCCTCTGGTCACATGCTACAGTACTGTACAGGGCGGATTTCATTGTGTACCAGAACAGAAAACAGATCTTAAAAAAAAAAAGAAACATACTTTTTTTAGTAGGTAATTTAATCTTTGCCTTTCCCCTCATATGTTTTGTGCTGTGCCCTTTATTTTCATGTTGTTTAAGTATGTTATTCACTCTGTTAGATGGTGTATTTTCTTTAGCTGGCCACTGTGGCCGAGTGGTTGTAGGCGCTTCAGTCCGGGACCGCGCTGCCGCTACGGTCGCAGGTTCGAATCCTGCCTTGGGCGTGGATGTGTGTGATGTCCTTAGGTTAGTTAGGTTTAAGTAGTTCTAAGTTATACGCGACTGATGGCTTCAGATGTTAAGTCCCATAGTTCTTAAAGCCATTTGAACCAATTTTGTATTTTCTTTTATGCATATTTGACAGTTTTAATGGAATTACATTCAGAATATTGTGTTATTTTGCAAACTTTCAAACAGAAAGCAAAATAGCTATCTAAAAAAAATACCTCTGACTCTCTTTCTTCATATCCAGTAATAGCCCAAAGTAGGTGTATATGAGAAAATCGGTAAATATGACCTACTGTTTTTCTTTCATTCTTTATAGAATCTCTTCACAATGGGTGATGTCCTTCCACACCTGGAATCACTGTTTATGAAATGTCGACGACGCAGCCGCCAACTTGCCGAGAGAAGTGAATATGGTATGCTGCTTGGTACACTTGCTTCAGTAATGAATGAACTTTTTGAGAGAGCAGATGAAGATAACAAGACGGAGGTATGTAATTATCTTTGTCCGGTGCTTATTGTAAGTAAAATTTCAGTTTATAGGTAGAACTAACCTTTTATTTGGAACAGAAAATACTGGTGACACAGATCCTTGTGAAAGTTTGCTATTTCTACAGCTCTTTGTGCTGACACCACTGTCTGTGGAACTGCTTCTTGTTTTGTGTATAACAGTTACCGTGAGTATTCCTTTTTCTGACGTTCTTTGAAATATCAGGTTGCAAAATGTTGATTGTTGTTTGCATTTTCATTTTATGTAATTTTTCCCTCCTTCGTATCATATGCAATGGAGAGGGATGAGGAAGAAGAAATAGATCAGTTGTTCGACATTTTCCCTTTCCATTTAATTTGTCAACAGACTTTACACTGTGTTACTTGGTTTTAAGATTTCTTATCTTAGATGTCTCATCTTAGAATATTACACTTAAATTAATTATTGTCATGCTGGCTAATTTTAAGAATAGTTACTGTATGGAATAATTGTTTGTATTTTTCTGCTACCAGTCACATTTATTTATTTTGTGTTTAATGTAACACATTGTAATATGTTCCGAGCATCTTTTACTCATCATCATGCATTTTGGGATGTCAAAATTGCTGTGGTATCAACCACAACAATGAGGCACAGTTCCACATCAGCAGAAGACAAGACTGGACGTTGAATTTCAGCGACCCCCTGCCTTCCCACTCTCCTCAAATTCCCTGGTGACCACTCCAGAAGTGGAATGAGTGATGAAAACAGTTGTAGGTTAATTCAGACTAAGACATTTTATCATTAAGTAATATCTGTATGATGATGAGCAAGAAATGCATCTAAAAAGACATTATGTTCTGACCAGTGAAATATGTAAAGATAATCGTGCATCTTGCAAATAATCTAAAAGTGATGAACACCTTTGAAACCTCTAGAAATATTGTCTCCAACTTTCCAGTTCTATAACTGTGTTCAGCTTTTCAACAGTGTTTTGCTGTTGAAACTGTATGAAATTTGTATCATATTAAATATTCATCTTCTAGTATTCCAGAAATAGCTAGCTAAGTTTTGACTATTATTTAACAATTCAATTTTTGGTTTCTACAAAACTTGTTTCTTGCCATCCAGGCATGATAATAAATGGTTATTTCGTAATACTAAAAGCCATTGCTAACAAAATATTGTCAGGTTCATATTAAACCAAATTTTGAAGGTGTATCTTGACATTAGTGAAGCAAAACAATACAGTCTGACCACCATTGACCAGTGGATCAGGATACTTTTTATCCACTTTAGCTTTTTCTTAATTACTCATAAGCCAATCATTGAGTTTCACTTGTTTCAATTACGTAACCTTGTTCAAACAAGTGTGTATTTCACTTGAGTCACCATGTTGTGGTAAGACCTTTGATTCACTGTTCAGCTTCTTATTAAATGCAATATTAATTATATAAGTAATAACTAGAGAATAAAAGTCTTTTCATAATGATGTTTTAGTGTTGTGTCAACTCCAGATGCATTTTGTGTATGTGTTATTCTACTGGGTGAGACTCTGAGATTCTAATAAAATATTAACATTCTTAGTGCCATGCTTTTTCAAGGTTTGTAGGGGAAACTGCCATTACTTTTGACTAACTTGTAAAACCCAATAACACTTGCAGTGAAATCTGTGAAACAGGGTGAGGCACTGAGCAGCAGACAGTCATGGATCAGTTGTTTTACACAAATGGCCTCTGGAAATCAGCTGTTACAGTTTACAATTTAGTCAGAATAATGGCCATTTCTCTTCAAGTAAATATCAGATGTACAGCTTCGTGATCACTCTAATAAGTCGCTCCGTCCTGTTTATCCAACAAAATACATAACTTGTATACCTAAACACATTTCAGAAATGATTGTGCTTGTTCTTCTTAGTGATAGAGGAAATGTGGCAGCTATAACCACAGTTCCAGAGGAAATATTGGAGTGATTGCATAACCAACAAGAAACGGTTTACAAAATCCAGTTTTGGGAGCCCCATGTGAACATAGTGACTGAGCATCATGTCATAGTGTCGGGGAAAAACAGTGGTTGTATGTGCCTTCTCTGAAAGTTAGGTAGTTCCCTCCTCCTCTTCTTCTTCTTCTTCTTCTTCTTCTTCTTTTTTTTTTTTTTTTACATTCCTGTCTACTGACTGCTCAGTGTTGCCTCCATTTGATGAGTACTCACATACACGTATTCTTCTGTCCTGTTCATTTTTTCCCATCATTTTCAATAACAGTTTTTTTAAAGTAAATGTGCTTTGATTTGTGTTAATACACAGTGTGCTCATAGTTGTAAACCTTTATTGAGTTTGAAAACTGAGGTCTGTGGTGAATAAAACTAATAAATATTCATCAGTTTCTTTGCCATATTGTGACTTGAGTAGAATCTTCAAAAAAGTTTGCCATTGATATTCTGAATTTGTTGTCATTAAACACTCTAAATCGCAGGGTCAAAACTTGCCCATATTACATAAATGTTGGCCATTAGATACGGGATACTATAGCTTTGTACAATGAAATTCACAACTCACTAAATACTGTGACGTGTCTTGCACCTGGAAATGACAGTGAATGTTCCTTTGGTGTTTAAGGCAGAAGGATTTTATATATATATATATATATATATATATATATATATATATATATATATATATATATATATATATATATATATGGTTATAATAGAGGGAAACATTCCACGTAGGAAATATATATCTAAAAACAAAGATGATGTGACTTACCAAATGAAAGTGCTGGCAGGTCGACAGACACACAAACAAACACAAACATACACACAAAATTCAAGCTTTCGCAACAAACTGTTGCCTCATCAGGAAAGAGGGAAGGAGAGGGAAAGACGAAAGGATGTGGGTTTTAAGGGAGAGGGTAAGGAGTCATTCCAATCCCGGGAGCGGAAAGACTTACCTTAGGGTGAAACAAGGACGGGTATACACTCGCACACACACACATATCCATCCACACATATACAATCCGAAACCTCTGTCCTATCCAAAGGCCTCACCTTCAGCCCCACTCCCAGATTTAACCAAACAGCCCTCGTCAAAGATTTACTGTCCTACACCCGTACTCTCTGCTGGAAATATCACTTTGCCACGAAGAAAAATGATCCTAATCCTACTCCTAATGATCCAACTCCCCAAGACACTATCCAAATTGAACCATGCCTGGAACAGTTCCGTCCTCCGTCACAGCGGGACCCACCTCCTCTTCCTCAAAATCACCCTCTCCTAACCTTCCAGGAATTTCTGACTTCCAGCCTTGCCTCTCAATCCTTCTTAAAAAACGTTAATCCTACTCCCAACATCACCACTGCTGAAGCCCAGGCTATCCGTGATCTGAAGGCTGACCGATCCATCGTCATTCTTCCGGCGGACAAGGGTTCCACAACTGTGGTACTTGATCGTCGGGAGTATGTGGCTGAGGGACTGCGTCAGCTTTCAGACAACACTACTTACAAAGTTTGCCAAGGCAATCCCATTCCTGATGTCCAGGCGGAGCTTCAAGGAATCCTCAGAACCTTAGGCCCCCTACAAAACCTTTCACCCGACTCCATCAACCTCCTGACCCCACCAACACCCCGCACCCCTACCTTCTACCTTCTTCCCAAAATTCACAAACCCAATCATCCCGGCCGTCCCATTGTAGCTGGTTACCAAGCCCCCACCGAACGCATCTCTGCCTACGTAGATCAACACCTTCAACCCATTACATGCAGTCTCCCATCCTTCATCAAAGACACCAACCACTTTCTCAAACGCCTGGAATCCCTACCCAGTCTGTTACCCCCGGAAACCATCCTTGTAACCATTGATGCCACTTCCTTATACACAAATATTCTGCATGTCCAGGGCCTCGCTGCGATGGAGCACTTCCTTTCACGCCGATCACCTGCCGCCCTACCTAAAACCTCTTTCCTCATTACCTTAGCCAGCTTCATCCTGACCCACAACTTCTTCACTTTTGAAGGCCAGACATACCAACAATTAAAGGGAACAGCCATGGGTACCAGGATGGCCCCCTCGTATGCCAACCTATTCATGGGTCGCTTAGAGGAAGCCTTCCTGGTTACCCAGGCCTGCCAACCCGAAGTTTGGTACAGATTTATTGATGACATTTTCGTGATCTGGACTCACAGTGAAGAAGAACTCCAGAATTTCCTCTCCAACCTTAACTCCTTTGGTTCCATCAGATTCACCTGGTCCTACTCCAAATCCCATGCCACTTTCCTTGACGTTGACCTCCACCTGTCCAATGGCCAGCTTCACACGTCCGTCCACATTAAACCCACCAACAAGCAACAGTACCTCCATTATGACAGCTGCCACCCATTCCACATCAAACGGTCCCTTCCCTACAGCCTGGGTCTTCGTGGCAAACGAATCTGCTCCAGTCCGGAATCCTTGAACCATTACACCAACAACCTGAAAACAGCTTTTGCATCCCGTAACTACCCTCCCGACCTGGTACAGAAGCAAATAACCAGAGCCACATCCTCATCTCCTCAAACCCGGAACCTTCCACAGAAGAACCCCAAAAGTGCCCCACTTGTGACAGGATACTTTCCGGGACTGGATCAGATTCTGAATGTGGCTCTCCAGCAGGGATACGACTTCCTCAAATCCTGCCCTGAAATGAGATCCATCCTTCATGAAATCCTCCCCACTCCACCAAGAGTGTCTTTCCGCCGTCCACCTAACCTTCGCAACCTCTTAGTTCATCCCTATGAAATCCCCAAACCACCTTCCCTACCCTCTGGCTCCTACCCCTGTAACCGCCCCCGGTGTAAAACCTGTCCCATGCACCCTCCCACCACCACCTATTCCAGTCCTGTAACCCGGAAGGTGTACACGATCAAAGGCAGAGCCACGTGTGAAAGCACCCACGTGATTTACCAACTGACCTGCCTACACTGTGAAGCGTTCTATGTGGGAATGACCAGCAACAAACTGTCCATTCGCATGAATGGACACAGGCAGACAGTGTTTGTTGGTAATGAGGATCACCCTGTGGCTAAACATGCCTTGGTGCACGGCCAGCACATCTTGGCACAGTGTTACACTGTCCGGGTTATCTGGATACTTCCCACTAACACCAACCTGTCAGAACTCCGGAGATGGGAACTTGCCCTTCAGCATATCCTTTCTTCTCGCTATCCGCCAGGCCTCAATCTCCGCTAATTTCTAATTTCAATTTGCCACCGCTCATACCTCACCTGTCTTTCAACTTCATCTTTGCCTCTGTACATCCGCCCCGACTGACATCTCTGCCCAAACTCTTTGCCTTTACAAATGTCTGCTTGTGTCTGTGTATGTGTGGATGGATATGTGTGTGTGTGCGAGTGTATACCTGTCCTTTTTTCCCCCTAAGGTAAGTCTTTCCTCTCCCGGGATTGGAATGACTCCTTACCCTCTCCCTTAAAACCCATATCCTTTTGTCTTTCCTTCTCCTTCCCTCTTTCCTGACGAGGCAACCATTGGTTGCGAAAGCTAGAATTTTGTGTGTATGTTTGTGTTTGTTTGTGTGTCTGTCGACCTGCCAGCGCTTTTGTTTGGTAAGTTTCATCATCTTTCTTTTTAGATATATTTTTCCCACGTGGAATGTTTCCCTCTTATATATATATATATATATATATATATATATATATATATATATATATATATATATATATATATATATATATATATATATATATATATATATATATATATATATATATATATATATATATATATATATAAAAAAAACAAAGATGTAGTGACTTACCAAATGAAAGTGCTGGCAGGTCGACAGACACACAAACAAACACAAACATACACACAAAATTCAAGCTTTCGCAACAAACTGTTGCCTCATCAGGAAAGAGGGAAGGAGAGGGAAAGACGAAAGGATGTGGGTTTTAAGGGAGAGGGTAAGGAGTCATTCCAATCCTGGGAGCGGAAAGACTTACCTTAGGGGGTAAAAAGGACAGATATACACTCGCACACAAACACATATCCATCCGCACATACACAGACCTTGTTTAATGGGGGGAGAAAGTGATTTTATTTTATATAATATATTTTATAATGGGAGACCAATCATGTCAACTAATTATGACTGAACATGAGGGAAAGGTAATTATTGGCATGCACTATGTTACATAACACACAGCATGTAAAATGGCATATTGCAATAATTACATGAGATATTTATGAATATATTGGTATAAATGTTGTATAAGGAATGGTATCATGGCACTCAAATTTCTTTGGAACTTTCTCCTTTTGTTATAACAAAAATAGTTTTCTATTTTTCAGTGTTCATTTTTGTATGTCTGTCCTGATATTCCTAGGAGGAGAACTGTTCAATGATCTGTAAGATAATGATATTAGTTTGTTTTGTGTGAAACTCCGATCTATTGTGAAAAACAGTTCAACACCAGTGTAGATTTAACAGCTTGAATATATATGTTATCATTTCTTGCTCATATTCAAAAGAGAGAAATTTTTACAGTTCATACAAATCTACAAAATAAATGTTTTACTGAATGTTAAAAGTTGCAAGAGGTTCTAAAACCTCCAGTGTTCTATCCATCACACGTATCATCTTGTCAGAAAAAGTGAGTGTTGTGCTTTGAAGATAATGTGAGCATTCCTTTGCACCAAAAAAGTTTATTTTATCATCGGAGCAAGTATTTTATCATGTGTAAACAATTTTATATTTATATTTTACTCTTCACCAAAGCCAAAGCCAACAAACAATAATCGAAGATGTCGACGTGCAGATTGGGGTGCCGAGAAATGGAGCCACCATGACCAACCCATGTATTAATAAAACAGAACACTACATATTCATAAATATGATGGTAGATAATGTTGGAACTCCATAACGCTGTTTACAGATGATACTATTGCACACAGTTGAGACGTCTGTGATAGTGAGTAGTTCTCTGTCATCCCGAAACTACGTAACCAGTGCTGCAACCAAAACAGTGTCTTCTAGTAGTATGGCAAATTTCTTGCAAAAATTACAAATATACTTTTGCTTCCATATGATAAACAGATTAACAGGTTCTGACAGTGTGTCATGTGTTCAAACACTTCTCATTTTGGAAAAGATGGCACTGTCATTGGGGGTTGAGTATTTCATTATGTTCTTTTATTTTTTTTATATTTTGTATGACATGGTGCCCAGGTGATTGCATTGTATAAAATATAAAAAAAATAATAGAACACTAATCATTGACTGATAAATGAAACTGAAAATACCTCTCTCCAGTGCCCTGTTGGTTTTCATTGTGAGTGATAGAATCAAATTAACAGTGGTGAAATTGTAGATGCTAGGCATTACTCCATATGTAGAGATTTATGTATGCTGTATATTTCAGTACGTAGTGTTTGCTCTATGGATTTGGTGCACCAAACAGGAACTAACTAAAAGTGCAACTGCAGTGGACTATCTATGTAACATTTTCTTCCTCCTTTCTATGTTATTACCCCTGTTCAGGTTTCGAGTTAGCATTTATTAAGATATCAGTCTCTCAAAATAACTCTGCCAAAACACCCCTCAAGTAGGCTGCTGAATCCTTGACAGCATCAGCAGTACCACCTGCGACAACTTTTATTTATCTATCTATTCACTGCCCGTATAACAGTCAGCTTTCAGACATTGTCATAGTTTTAGATTACACATGTGATGAGATAAGGTTCTACTAAATTTTCTTCTTTTATCAGCAAAAGACAAAGGCTTCCATTTATATAAAAATAGTTTTAAAATACATCCTTTCTGAAAAAAGTGACTCAGAAATTATCAGTTTTCCATTACAAAAACAAGCTTGTGGCTCTTCACACTAATGGTTTTACCAGGATACATTACAACTCAATTTTTTAAATACAGTATGAATATTAATAAGTGTTTCAGTTCACTCTTTAAGGTATTTAGCTGTCTTAATATCAGAGTGTAGTGTATTGTAAAAAACTTTGTCCCTGTTGTATGTGGTCAGTTGTCTGCAGTCTTTTTATTACTTGTAATTCTGTGAAAATTTTCCCTTCCCCATGTGTTAGTTAACAGGAATTATTGCCTTTGAATAGACATAGAGTAGATGATAACTATTCTATATTTTATGAAAAATTGCTACAAGGATCTCTCTTGTTTACCGTAGTAGCAACTCGTACTGCCTTCTTTTTCATCTGAAAAGCCTGTCTGTATATGCTGCTGGTTCTCCACCCTGGATTTCAACACCATACTGCCAATATGGATTTATCAGTCTGAATTATATTTGCATTTAGATATTGGTTCAGGAAGGCTGAGACTCATTTTAGTAAATACATACTTTTACTGACTTTCTTGCAGATATGATTTATATGCTGTTTCCATGATAACAATAGTAATTACTGGATGGAATAATACGTAAAACAAGCAAAAGGCATCCACTCGCCAGTCGTGAACTAATGTGTGGTGCATAGAAACGTGCAATGGAAAACAGTATTACACTAATTTTCTGGCTCTTGTTCTTTCTCTAGTACACACACACACTCACACACTCACTCTCCCGTGGCTGTTGAGAGACTGGCTATTGATTATCAATTATTGGGAGCTATTGTATACGTGTAGATGGGTGTGGGGAGGGAGTACGGAAGGATGCACGAGGCAAGAAGGGGGTGGGTGGGTGGGCAGTTTGAGGCAGTCGCTGCACATTGAGATGAAAGGAGGTCAGTGGGCAGAGTATATAAGAGATACGAGAGAGAGAGGGTGTGAAGGGAGGAAAGGAGGTGAAGGTGGATATGGAGACAGAGGGGGAAGAGGAGCAAGAGGGGAGTGGAAAAAGGGGGGGGGGGGAAGAAGAGTGGTGATAGAAGGCAGTACATGATCTGGACAGAGAAAGAGTGGTGCGGACAGGAGAGAGAATGGAAAAGGTAAGGTGAGGCATGGGAAACAGATTAGCATAGGCTTAGGCCAGAGAGATTGTGAGAGTGCAGGACGTGCTGGAGAGACAGTTCCCACCCTAGTAGTTCAGAGAAACTAGTGCTGGGTGGAAGTGTCCAAATGATGCATGTAGTGAAGCAGCTGTAGAAGCCATTTGCCTTCTGGTGCGCAGGATGTCGTATAAAGAATTTCAGGAGTGTACAGTGTGCAGCTCATTGTTGGCAGCCTGATTGCAAATTGAGAAGACAGAATTCAGTGCTGTTATTAAACATTTGAAGGGTTGGAATGCCACACAAATCAAAACAGAATTGCATGGAGTTCACATGAACACTGCACCATCATTGGAGACCATTTACTTTTGTATTAATGAATTTAAGCGCAGCCCGACAAGTGCCGAAGACAAAGTACGCTCTGGCTGTTCAGTTGTGATCACCGCAAAGGAAACTATTGACAAAACTAATGATATCGTAATGCGAGACTGCCAAATAAAAATCTGTGTAATTACTGAGACTACAGGCATCTCAACTAAGTACTACAGGCATCTCAACTAAGTGAGTGCGTAATATCCTGCATGGAGAATTGGCTATGAAGATGCTGTGTGTGAGGTGGAGACCACGATTGCTCACAGTCGACCAGAAGCACATCTGGCACAACATTTCGACACAATTTCTGGTGATGTTTAATCACAATCCGCAAGGATTTTAGTGCCAATTTGTGACTGTTGATGAAAGCTGGATCCACACCAAAGTCAAAATGGCAGGCAAAACAATGGACAAAGATTAATGAAAGTGCACAGAAGAAGGCAAAGACCATTTTATCAGCTGGTAAGACGATGGCCGCTGTTTTTGAGGATTGAAGGAATAATCGTCATAGTTACTTGGAAAAGGGCAGAACCATAATTGGACTGGACTTTGCTTCATTGTTGGATTTTTTTAAACTTGTGTTAGCTGAAAAATATACCAAGGTTGGCATGCAGAAAAGTGCTCTTACTCCAGGATATTGGACCATCCCACACATCAGCGATAACAGTGGTAAAAGTGCATTAATTGGGCTCCAAATTGGTTCCTCATCCACCCTATTCACCAGACTTAGCATCAAATAACTTCTTCCATTCCCTAACTTGAAACTCTGGCTTGCTGGGAAGAAATTGTCTTCAAATGAGGAAGTGATAGTTGCAGTCAACAAGTATTTGGCAAGGTTTGACAGAATCTGTTTTTCTGATGGGATGATAAAGTTGGAGGGTCACTAGATCAAGTGTAATCCCTCAAAGGAGACTTACATCAAGAAGTAAAGAGAACTGTTTATGAAAGAAATATTTTTTTATTCTTTTACCAGACTTGTCAAATCACCTTGGCTACTTTCACACATGGCCCTGCCTTTTATTGGGTAGGAAATGCCTGTAATTTGACTGCAATAGGAGGTGGTGGGTCGGTATATGGTACAGGTTTTTCACCTGGGTCAGCCAACAGGAAGTGGTCCATGAGGTGCAGAATGAAACAGGGATGGACAAGACTATCAAGAATATTCTGTAGCAGTCACTGTGATTTGTGACCGCTGTGCTGGAGTGTTCATCTGCAGAAAGGATGATAATCTCTGGATTGGTTTCCAGGTTAAGGATAGCTGGGTGTTCCATAGCAGTCCTTTTGTAAGTTAGCTTAATACACTGTTAGTAGGAGGGAAATAGGCTTCTCCCCTCATCCTGTATTCTTCGAATTTATGCCATAAAATGGTATGATCCACAGTATCACGAGCTTTAACTGTATCCAGAAAGGTGACTGTTCCCTTGACTCCTTCACCCAATGGAAGATTTTTTTTTTTTTTTTTTTAAATTCTGAGTTATCTTTTTGTGCTATATGGCTATAAAATTTTGGACTACTGTTTTGCCCAATGATGTAATAGCACTAACAGTATTAAGAAAGGATAGATTGCTATGCTCCATAAAGATGACATGTTATTTATTTATTATTTTCCAACGTGGAATTTCCAGTATTTAAAACACATTATTCCATCAGGAAGTACACTTCTTCTGAACATTTGTGCACCCGACACAGTCTCATTTCCAGATATTTTCTGCAATATCTGTCATTCACTTGTAAGTTATTTATGTTAAACATGGATAAAAAATAAGATAATTTCCATCCTGTGGAACAAATAGTACCAATTTTGTGTGCTAGAACCAGCTTCTCTTTTATTCCATTTATTTACATGTAATTGCCTGATATTTTAATGAAATTAGATATTATTTTCTTTGATCTGAATTTGTTTCAGGTGAATAGATCATTGCCCAAAGAGAAACAAAAGTCAGAAGCTAAGCACTTATTGCACAGGAGACGAAAGACACTGACTGACATCTTTCACAGTTTGCAGTTAATGGGACTGTCATATCGCACTGGACGCCGTCTCTGTGAAGATCAGACAATGAGCTGCTTCGTTCTCTCGCCAGTTGATCCAGTGATTGCAGTCACTAGCCCCGATGCAGAGCTTCTTTCTGCTCATGCTGCTGATTCACTTATAAAGCAGTCTTGGTTGGGTTGTGAAAACCTCTCCTGCTGTGCTGAAATACATTATGAGCAGCTTGTTGGTTTTCTGAAATCACCAGCTCAGGATCTTGGTCCAGCAAACATTGAGAGACTGCAAGGCTTTGCGTTTCATCTTCTGGTAATGTGTTAATTTGATTTATTCTTTAAATTGTAAGACTTCTACAGGCCTTTGTCTGTGCAAAATCGAAAGTGGAAGAAAAGCTCTAATATTAATTATTTCTCATTCTCTTTGTGTAGTTGTAATTTGTTATATATAAACAAAACAAACAAAAAACATAGTATCCTATGACTATAATGAGTAACTGTTATCAGCCAAGTCATACAAATACCTGGGTGTAATACTTCGTAAGGATAGGAAATGGAATTATCACATAGGCTCAGATGGGGATAAAGTAGGTGGTAGACTTCTGTCTATTGGTAGGACACTGGGGAAGTGCAATCAGTCTACAAAGGAGATTGCTTACAAATCACTCATGCGACTGGTTCTAGAATATTGCACAAGTATGTGGGATCCATACCAGATAGGATAACAGGGGATATTGAAGTATGCAGAAGGGCAGCACGAATATTCACAGGTTTGTTTGACCAGTGGGAGCTTGAAATAACTGAGCTGGAAGACTCTGGAAGATGGTCGAAAACTTTCCCAAGAAAATCTACTGACAAGGTTTCGAGAACCAGCTTTAAATGATGATTCTTGAAATATACTTCAATTCCCTAAGTGTCGCTCACATAGGAATTGTGAGGACAAGATTAGAATTATTACTGCATGCACAGAGGCATTCGAACAATCATTCTTCCCATGCTCCATACCTGAATGGAATGGATAGAAACTGTAATAACTGGCACAATGGGATGTACCCTCTGCCATGCAACTCATGGTGGTTTGCAGGGTACAGATATGGATGTAGAATAAGCTGACAAGGAATAATTGAATTGTAAAGCATTGCCAAAATAGGAATTTCTGTGTTTTCACTACCTAGTGTGTAACTTTTCTTTTGAAAAAATAGCTTCCAAGTGTAAATACGGAAAGCTGAGTTTCACACAGTCATTTTGTGTCCACTCCGACTGAGAAGCTGCACTCAATGGAAGTTGTCATATTTGAGCATGAGGTATGCGATTGAAGGGAACAGTTTTGCTGTATAAGCTGTAAACTTATTTGAAATACACAATTACATCACATAATTTGCCAATTTCGAAACTAGGTGATTTTCAAGTATGCGTGAGCATATAGTCCTCCTATATTTTTTGAGCCTCTTACTGTCTGTCATTCAGTAATATTTGTTCAGACCATTTTGCAGGGTTATACA
Organism: Schistocerca piceifrons; assembly: GCF_021461385.2. NCBI lineage: Eukaryota > Metazoa > Arthropoda > Insecta > Orthoptera > Acrididae > Schistocerca > Schistocerca piceifrons. The sequence goes on from NC_060145.1 coordinate 20,315,884, forward strand.
CTCGTGTACACCTGTGAATTATGAAGGTGTCAAAATTGACAGATCATGTGCAGTAGCTGTTTATTTCAAATGAAGTAATGGTCTGTGCAGGAAAATGGCTTCTTTCATTGTATTCATTATAGCCACATACATTAGTCATGGTGTCCCATTCGAGAATTAATAATGTGATAAAACTTCATATTTGTAATAACATAACAGCTTCTGGTGTAACTACACTCCTGAAAATGGAAAAAAGAACACATTGACACCGGTGTGTCAGACTCACCATACTTGCTCCGGACACTGCGAGAGGGCTGTACAAGCAATGATCACACGCACGGCACAGCGGACACACCAGGAACCGCGGTGTTGGCCGTCGAATGGCACTAGCTGCGCAGCATTTGTGCACCGCCGCCGTCAGTGTCAGCCAGTTTGCCGTGGCATACGGAGCTCCATCGCAGTCTTTAACACTGGTAGCATGCCGCGACAGCGTGGACGTGAACCGTATGTGCAGTTGACGGACTTTGAGCGAGGGCGTATAGTGGGCATGCGGGAGGCCGGGTGGACGTACCGCCGAATTGCTCAACACGTGGGGCGTGAGGTCTCCACAGTACATTGATGTTGTCGCCAGTGGTCGGCGGAAGGTGCACGTGCCCGTCGACCTGGGACCGGACCGCAGCGACGCACGGATGCACGCCAAGACCGTAGGATCCTACGCAGTGCCGTAGGGGACCGCACCGCCCCTTCCCAGCAAATTAGGGACACTGTTGCTCCTGGGGTATCGGCGAGGACCATTCGCAACCGTCTCCATGAAGCTGGGCTACGGTCCCGCACACCGTTAGGCCATCTTCCGCTCACGCCCCAACATTGTGCAGCCCGCCTCCAGTGGTGTCGCGACAGGCGTGAATGGAGGGACGAATGGAGACGTGTCGTCTTCAGCGATGAGAGTCGCTTCTGCCTTGGTGCCAATGATGGTCGTATGCGTGTTTGGCGCCGTGCAGGTGAGGGCCACAATCAGGACTGCATACGACCGAGGCACACAGGGCCAACACCCGGCATCATGGTGTGGGGAGCGATCTCCTACACTGGCCGTACACCACTGGTGATCGTCGAGGGGACACTGAATAGTGCACGGTACATCCAAACCGTCATCGAACCCATCGTTCTACCATTCCTAGAGCGGCAAGGGAACTTGCTGTTCCAACAGGACAATGCACGTCCACATGTATCCCGTGCCACCCAACGTGCTCTAGAAGGTGTAAGTCAACTACCCTGGCCAGCAAGATCTCTGGATCTGTCCCCCATTGAGCATGTTTGGGACTGGATGAAGCGTCGTCTCACGCGGTCTGCACGTCCAGCACGAACGCTGGTCCAACTGAGGCGCCAGGTGGAAATGGCATGGCAAGCCGTTCCACAGGACTACATCCAGCATCTCTACGATCGTCTCCATGGGAGAATAGCAGCCTGCATTGCTGCGAAAGGTGGATATACACTGTACTAGTGCCGACATTGTGCATGCTCTGTTGCCTGTGTCTATGTGCCTGTGGTTCTGTCAGTGTGATCATGTGATGTATCTGACCCCAGGAATGTGTCAATAAAGTTTCCCTTCCTGGGACAATGAATTCACGGTGTTCTTATTTCAATTTCCAGGAGTGTATTTCTTCCAATGAGGTATTTGATATTAATACAGAGTCATTCAAATGTCCTCTGTAACTGTGTGCACACAGTCACCCCATTGAAAGTTTCATTAAGCGTTCTGGTTCTCACATCAGTGACAATGACTATGCACCTGCATAGTGCCAGGTTGACTCACAGCACTGCTGCTGCTGCAGCACTTCAGCAGGTGGACTAGGTTGGAGTGGGGGTTGTGTCTGATGGGGTGAGTAGAGGGAGAGGGGAGTGGGAGGAATGGAGAGAGGTTGAGGTTGGGTGGTTCATCAGGAGGCAGCCAATTTGCTGGATTGGAATGCAGGAGGTTGGGGTGCAGGTGTACGTGCTAGACGTGTGATGTATGGATGTCTGGGGGGGGAGAGGGGGGCGTCGTAAACTGGGAGTGGGTGACAGGATGGAGGAAAAGAAAGCTGTCGAGTGGAGAGTTTGGGGACAGTGAGCAACTTGAGATCGAGGCCAGGTCAATTAATGGGAGCAGAGGACGTGTTGCTAGGATAACTCTTGTCTGCGTAGTTCAGTGAAGCTGGTTGTGTAGGGGAGAATCCAGATGGCTCGTGTTGTGAAGCAGGCATTGAAATTGAGCATGTTATGCTCAGTTGCATGTGTACCACCGGGTGCTTAACTTCGTTCTTTGCAATGCTTTGGCGGTGGCCATTCGTCCTGGTGGACAGGTGCTCGATAGGCATACTGACATAAAAAACTATGCAAGGTTTGTAGCAGAGTTGGTATGTAACATGGCCCCTGATGGAGTTGGATAAGCCTGTGACAGGATTGGAGTAGGAAGTGCTTGGTGAATGGATTGGGCTGGTCTTACACCTCTGTCTTCCATAGTGATATGATTCCTGTGGTAAGGGGTTGGGATTGAGAGCAGCATAGGGATGGACTAAGATGATGTTGAGGTTGATTGGAGGATGGAACAACACTCAGGGAAGGCTAAGAAGGATGTTGGGTAGGATTTCCCTCGTTTCAGGGCATGAAGAGAGATAATCAAAGCCCTGATAACAAGGGAGGTGCTCCTATGTTGCTGATTTTTTAGATTGGTGGGAGGTTTGGGAGTGTTTGGGGATATTTCTTGGGAAACGTGTTGCAGACTGGGTCAGGGGAGGTGGGTGTAATGCTTGTCTGTGAAAGCCTTTGTGTGACCTTCAGCATACGGGGTGAGGGAGTTCTCGCCACTGCAGATGTGTTACCCATAGGTGGTCAGGCTTATGGGAGAGATTTTTTGGTGTGGGAGGGATGACAGCTGTCGAAATGAAGGTACTGTTGGTGGTCGGTGGGTTCAGTGTGGACAGAGGTGTTGATTGAGCCATCAGAGAGGGGGTGGTCAACGTCTGTGGAGGTGGCATGCTGGATTAAGGAAGACCGTGAGAAATGGATGGGAGGCGAGGAGTTGAGATCGTGAAGGAATGAGATGGGCTGTCTCAGCCTGAGATCTTGAAGCTATCATCAATAAACCTGAACCAGACTAGGGGTTGGGAGTTTTGGTCTCCTCTGGAAGGGCTGTAAGTAGGTTATCATAGGAGGGTGGCATGCGGGTGATCATAGCTGTGCCGCAGATATGTTAAATCGTATTATGTAGGACATATTAAACAATACAAGAATTTTCACAAATACCATACAGTTCAAAAAGAAAAAGAGTAAATAGCTTTTTCTGAGAGTAAGTACTGTTCCACATTTTGTGTTATATTATTCATATCATTAAATATCTTGTAATACAAACTTTTAAAAGTAGCCTGTTTGTTAGTTCAGAGAGTAAGCAAGTTCCATTCCAGATTTCTTCCAAATCTATCCAGCCGTGATTTCAGCATGAAGGAGTAATATACATTCTCTCTCTCTCTCTCTCTCTCTCTCTCTCTCTCTCTCTCTCTCTCTCTCTCTCTCTCTCTCTGTGTGTGTGTGTGTGTGTGTGTGTGTGTGTGTGTGTGTTTCATGCTGTTCATGCACCATCCATATCTGGATCAGAGAAAATAGCTACATAGCTCTAGGTTATATTATACTCTCATCATTCCAACTAATTTTCATTGTTTTATATATAATATATATAATTTTGTGACAGGCACTGGCAAGAGAACAAAAATCGATGATAAGCAGTTCAGTAAAACAACTGCATGGGTTGCGGAGAATTGTGATGGAACTCTCAACCCATTGCCAAGACACTTGTGATGGGGCTAAACCATCAGAAATTGTTCAAGCAAAGGTAAGTAGATTTATAGACTTGACAAGTAGTCTTATTATCATAGGGCCCCCGTTCTCTTTCTGAAGAAAATAAATCGCTTTGCCATGGTAATATTAACTTTGCCCTAAAGTTTATGGTAAAGTTGCAAGTAACGATACTGCAATGCTGTTCATTGCTTGGGGCTTTATGATGTGAATGTTGACCATGTTGTCTTGGAGCAATCTCACATTAGATTTTCTGTTAGTTTTGCATTATTCTGTAAAAGGTTTTTAATCATTGTTACATTATCAAAGTATATTGTCAGACGGGTAGGTGCTGACAGCCCTCAATCACAATTAATAAAATAATCCAGGCTATTACACTGCGAACGAATGAATTTCACATTAAAACCCAACATTTTGTCCCCATCTGCGGAGAAGACATTCTCAAGGGGGATCATTGCTTCTTTGAGTGTCAGATTCACATCCTGGCTCACTACTGACTGCAACAAAATTCTGTTTGTGTGTTCTCTTGCAGTGGCCTGATGTCATTTGTGTAGTTGGCTGTTGTCAGTTGCTGTCGTCAGCTGTTGCTATTGCCCCATGGTGGAAAACTCGTACACGTATTCAAAGCATCATGCCACTGTGCGAGAGAATACGTAAATAGAATTTTGGATGCTCAAAGAAGCTACGACCTGCTTTGAAAATGTCCTCCGCAGGTGTGAACAAAACCTCAGGTTACAATGTGAAATCCATTTGACCACAACATAATAGCCCAGCGTTCTTTATTAATTATGACAGATCCAGCTGTGAAAGTTTACACTTTACAGCCCTTAGGTCTCTGCTAAATGCATGACTTATTTGTTCCAGTCTCGTGTGGTGGATTTGCTGGCAGCTGTGCAGATGTGCATGGAGCAGTTTCGCGTCGCTCTCAAGTCTTGCCCCTCTACATCGTCGCCTCAGGTGCCCCAAGTGTGGTTATCTACAAAGAATCACATGCCTGCTTTGGTGTCAGCATCATACGGTGATGCTGAATGGCGAGATAGTGATGCTCTCATTTGTGACATTGTTTCGACGACTGGGAATCTGAAAGCCTCTCTTGATATCCCTGTTATAAAGCTGAAATCAGTTGTGGAAGCATACAGTGGTTTACAGACAATTATGCAAAAACTCAAGAAATTGCAGTTAAAATTTGAAGAGGACGATACAAACCTTTCACAGAATCCGTTGGCAGAATGCCTTAGGTGGCTATCCACACATGTACATCAGGAATTGGAAAGTTTCCACCAGTCTAGTTTATTTGCAACAGTAAATTCACCATCATACAAAAGTGGTTCACAAGTGTTAGGAAGTGAACCAAAAACAGATGATTTCATGTTTGATGTGTTAAGTCAAGTTCCAAAAGTTCATCTGTCACCTGATCTTCTGCGAGACCCTACTTTTAGGCCCAAAATGAAAGAAACCCTTGTGAAAATTATGCTGGTTGTTCAGAAACTATATAAAAGGAGTGACAAAATATCAGTAGGTGCAGGAAACGATGATGTCTGCAATGTGATGGCGGGGGGAACTGACATGGAAGAAACACAGGGTATTGATAAGGAAAACAACATGACGAAGAATGCTGTGAATGTCATAAGTTCCACTCCATCTGTGGATAGTTTTGAACATGAAAGCCATCATGAGCTTCAAAAGGATCACTTTAAGGAGAAGATACTTGGTGGATTAAAAACTGACATTAGTTATTTGAATCTGAGTGCTATCTTTGACACTGTTTCAGATATTAAAAACATGTTAATTAGTGTATTAGAAGTAGGAAAAGAAACAGAAACATCTGTGTATTACAAAAGGTAAGAATGTAAAATAATAACCAGTATTAACGATAGGGTAGAATAATTAGAGTAATGGAATACACCTATATTACTATTGTTAATCCTGGATATGTTCATAAAGTAGACATTATGTAGCGTACCCTAATTGAAACTGTTTCAGAAAAAAAGTACTAATGATATTATTTCTTTCTATCACATGCACTATTTCATGAAGATGTAAAATTATGTGAAGTACCTTGGCACTTACACGTTTGCAACTGAATGGCACAATGGATTACGTGTACCATGAATAGTTGTCAGTGTGATTCTATTACTAAAACAGTTTTGTATGACCTTTTTGTCAGTAAACAGAACATATTACGAGGGCATGCTGGAAACTAATGCCTCAGAATTTTTTATTCTGTTATCAATATCGGTTGAGGCATTACATGTCACGCACATTACTCGGTCGACTTTCCCACTTTGCTGATGAAAGTTATGACACTCTGATGGTAGAAGGCTCCAAATTGTAGCATGTAAGAATGGCTGTGTGTAATGTAACTATATCAAAGGGTGCTGTAATTGAGTTGTGAACTGCCTCCAATTGAAATCCACAGAGAAATTAAAGCTGTGTACAATGAATGTAGTTTTGACATCAGTAATGTGAGACGTTGGGTTGTTTTTGCTTGTAATGGAGAAACCTCTGTGTGTGTGTGTGTGTGTGTGTGTGTGTGTGTGTGTGTGTGTGACAGAACTCAGAGCAGATGACTGCACAGAGCAACTGATGAGACCTATCGGAATTGGGTTGATGAACTCACCAGAGAACTCGCCAAAAACTCTGCTGTCTGCTAAGTTTGGAGTATCATGAGAGCATGTACAGGCTGTCATTGCAGAACTGCTGTAAAGAGAACTCAGTGCATGAATGCTTGTTCCTGACATGAAACAGAGGAGTCTAACATCTGTTAACAATTTCTTTTGCATTTTTAGTGTTAGAGTGGTGGGTTCCTTGACAACATTGTGACAGGTGATGAAAGCTGGTTTCCCATTTTGACTCAGAAAACAAGAGAGCAAGAGTAGAGTTCTGCCACGAAGGATCATGGACCCAAAAAAGTTCAAGACAATGCCGTCAGTAGAGAAAGTCATGCTCACAGTGCTCTGGGGTGTTCGCGATGTCGTGCATTTGGAATTCGTGCCCAAAGACACCACCATAAAGTCTGCACGGTACTATGACACCCTCAGAAAACTAAAAGCACAAATTCAAAGAGTTCCTCCATACATAGAGCATCCTGCCCTTGACCGTGATGTTTCCATGCCTTACACAAACGCTGTGGCATCTGCAATAGTGTGATGCCTTGCATTCACTGTTATCAGTCATCCTCCGTGCTGTCTCAACTTGGCTCCATCAGATTTTCATCCATTTCCCAAACTTAATCCACTTCAATTTGATAGTGATCGATTGTTTTAAGCAGAGATGAGCCTGTGGCTCTGCCAACAAAGTCAAACATTCTACAATGACAGTATTGACAAACTGTTCCCTCGTTGGGAGAAATGTGTTTGTCACCAGCATGACAGTGTAGAGAAATATGTAGATGTAACAAATAAAAATGTAAGTGTGTTCTATTTCAAAACCTTTAAAAGTTTGTACATAAAAAATTTGGAGGCATTACTTTTCAGCATGCCCTCGTATCATCATATAGTTTTGTGCAATCAGTATGTTGTGTCCAAATTAAATACTGATGTTGAATTTTAGGACATAGGACATTAAAAAATGAAAAATATTGAAATAAACAATCTTCTTTACATGTTAATTTTCAAATCTGATGTCATACATGCAACAACAGTTGCTTAACTGAGTGGCTTAAGGTAGTGTTTTTGTAAACAAAAGCCTCTACCTGGATCAGAATAACAAACTGATTGACAGTTGGTTGTCAGCAGGAGAGCTGTGCCATCTAATCTCACCATTGTCACCTCTCTCTGCTATTTTAAGTGCCAGTTACAACAGTCATTTGTGGAATGTGCCAGCAGGTGGCAACATAACTGCTGTGATCCATTTTGAGTTTTATTTCTCTGCACCATTTGTTTATTTTATGCAACAAAATGTTGGATGTTGCAATAGGAGCGAAAGTGCACAGTAAAGTGATATTACTGTTACTATCCTTTAAAACAAGCTTGGTATGGCATATTAGCATGAAGCATGTGAAAGTGTTCAAATCACTTTGTGTTGTTCTGATCCTGTTCTAGGCTGGATAATTACTTGATCAAGAGAAGTCAGCAAGTCATTCTTGTTGGATGTTGGCATTAGTAATGTGTGATGCCACTGATTATTCACTAAGTTACATCACAGTTATAGAGGAGGTTTGTTTTGGGGGACGGGGTGGGATGTGGGATGGGGAGGGGGGAGGGGGGAGGGAGGGATTGGAGGGGATAATATCATATCTCAGAAACAGACAAATATTTGGGATTCTTCTTTGCATGTACTTAACATTGTTGTAGCTGTTTGTCCCTGATACTATGAATCTTGATTTGACCCAGGAAAGTTCATTCACAATTTTTTCTTCATCCATGAATTGTGTGTACACATTTTGATGAGGTTTTTGAATGACACTTAAATTTTACTTCTAGTATGTGTGACTGAGATGTGACAACAAATAATAAAATTTAAAAGTAACCTCCAAAAGCATATCCTACTTCGTAATCCAGCTACCCATTAAAATAAAATAAAAACTTGCCTTCTGTATTAGATGTAGTAGCATCTCTGAGGGTGATTCTGTAAGGGATTGTGGCTGACTCTAGTGCAGAGATAGATGATAACTCCGGAGTTAAATTGATGAAATGCAACAATATGCAATGATGTCAGTGAAATCTGTTCAAAGCTGCTGCATTAATAGGAGGAAATGTCAATGATACTGACACTTTGGATGGGGACAGGAGGCTTGCTCAGATAACATGATGGTGTTGTCATCTTGTGGTAAGTAGGAGACTTGGGTTTGAATTCTATTAAAACATAAAGTTTCGTCTGTTGCAGCACTTTCATTACATTGCATTTTTAGCATTTTTGAACAGATTACACTGATACTGTGTTGTTTCATTGATTTCACCCAGATTAATTACATGCCCTTCATTCTGAGTCGGTTGGTATAAATTTCTATGGGATGGTAATCAGTGACCTTCAGCAAGATCCATTTTCCCAGCACACTGTTCCATGTAGCTTCCTAGTAGCTTTTGGTATACAAAAGTAGCAGAAGGAAAGATAAGTGGCAGTGAAAATTTGGAAACATAAGTCCCAATGAAAATCTAATGGCATGTGCATGTGCTGTTGTGTGTCTATCATAATCTTCATAGTATCAAGTAACCCAGTAGGACACATTCAAAAATATTTTACTGTCTCCTTCAACAGTCTTCCATTTAGCCAAATCATCCCCAGCCCAATTCCTCCACATTTAACCCACCATATTACATACAAAGGTATCAGAAACAGAAGATTTATGTTAAAGCATTTGACAGTATTACAATAAGGAGAAGGAGAGTAAAAATGAACATGAGCTTTTGTATCTGTGGGCAGAATGATTCAGTAAAAGAGCTTCTACGGAAGAAAATCAAATTGTAGAAAATAATAGGCAGTATAAAAAATGTAGGACATTTGTTGACTGAATTATTGCATATTAATTATCTATCTTCAGTTTGTGGGTATTTATTGTGTTAGTGATTGTGTGTTTTATCCCCATGCTCCACAGGCTGATTCAGATGCTGCTGCCATTCCTGCACCAGCTGGCACTCCTTGCAGAACTTACTGTATTTCAACAAATTCAGGCATTTCATGTATCATGCCAGTTACTCAATAAACTGTTGCCTTTGTTCCAGCATCTTGCACAAAAGGTAATTTTATTTCTCTCTCTTGCATCAGTGTAATAGTTGCATAATCATATATGAAGCTTTTATGCTGTAACCAGTACACTAAATTAATTATTTAACATAAGAAGTGGTAATTCGCAGTATGTATGATAGAAATACTTAAAAAAGAACACATTACAAAAACAGGAATTGCAGGATATAAAAAGGCAAGGAAAGGAAATCACTCATTTGTAGTTGATTGCTGTGTGATGCATTCAATCAGCTATTGATGAAAGGTTGCCTTTCTTTGTTTTAATTTAAAATAGAACACCGTACTGCTAACGTTTGGAACAACTGGTTCCTTTTTCAGAGAGAAAAAAAGGGATTGAGTGGAGAGCTTGGAAAAGGAAAGGGGGTAGGAAAATGAAGGAATCCCTCTCTGTTTCTTACTCAGTCCTTCCCATTATCTCTGAAAAGAAGGTGGTGCATTGCTTACTAATCTACTGTCTGTGATGTTCTGGGCTGTCTGACACCTCAGATAGTAAGCCGTTACGCAGAATTGGATTGAACGCTCACATGTGCAGAACAGAAGTTTTGCCTTCAACATACATTGCCTCGCAGGTTGTAGGACTTCAGTGTGACATAACATTTGCCCCTAAGCAGTCATTGTTAAGCCAGCAAAATCAGATTGTGTTTTTTGTGTGTGTGTGTGTGTGTGTGTGTGTGTGTGTGTGTGTGTGTGTGTAGTCACAGTTGTGGTTTCAGAGTGGTCTTTATTTCATTGTCTATAAAAATGAGCTACTCCTCTATCTTAACTTCCCGTCATTGCTCACAACTGGTGTTACCTACACACAGTTTGAGGCAAGAGTGCGGATGGCCCCTCATAAATCTTTTTCACTCAGATGTCAGTATTTTTTTTGCTATGGGAAAATATGTGATGGCCACTGTTCTTTTATTTATTTATTTATTTATTTATTTATTTATTTAAGGTTTATTTGAATCGTACAGTTTAACCTATTGAGTGAAAAGTCAGGTTAACAGCAGCAAAGGTAGTAGAATGACACTCGTGAAGGAGGATGATGGCATCTTATATAGTAACATTGTTATTCAAATGATGAAAAAGAAACTATGTAGGGAAAATCCACCAGAACTTCTCTCCCTCTCCCTCTCTCCCTCCCCTCCAAAAGCATTTTAAATATTAATTGCACAAAAAAATCATTGTCCACATTTTAGATACTAGTTTTATAGTTCCACATTCTGACAACCTTATTTTATATAAAGACTTGGAAAATAGAAGAAATGTCTTAGAATGTTGTGTATAACTGTTGTCTACAGATTAACACTGCTCAAATTACACTCAGTGGTTTGATGACAGAGTAATCCCAAACAATTAAACTAATCTTATCTTTGTATCATAAATACATTGTCTTACAGTCACAGAAATTGGCCGTATGATAGCACACTTCTTCCAATACAACTTATCGCATGACTAATGGAAATAAGAAGAAGTGGCAACATATGTTTTCATATTTTGTATTGACTGGAATGGTGCCATGAAAGCAGGTTTGACCACTACCAAATACAAATCAAACTAAATCCCTATCAAATAAGAAATGATTTAAATTTCTTTGGATTATACCCTGATGTGCCAATACATTATGACCACCTGCTTAATAGTTTGTTTGTCCATCTTTGAAATGAAATACATGACTTACTCTGCATATCACGGATCACCGACAGTTTGTCGGTAGGTCTGTGGAGGTATGTGGCGTTAGATGTGTATGCGCAGGTCATGTAATTTGCATAAATAATGGGGCCGCTGATATGCATATGTGGTGCTTGCGCCTGATTGCGACCTGGACGTGCTCCGTAGGATTTACATCAGACGAATTTGGTTGTCCTGATGACGTGAGTTCACTATAATGCTCCTCAAACCACTGTAGCATGGTTTTGGCTTGCAGGTGGTATGCAGCTGTCAGCATCAAATCTTTGATTACTACCACAGGTCTGATGCAAGTACAGGAAAATGTCTCCCATAGCATAATACTGCTCCCACCAGCCTGCACCGTGTGCTGCACGTTTCGAGCTGCCAATGACGGCGTTTGCGGAGACGACCACCAACCTAGTATAACAAAAATGTGATTCACCCAAAGAGTTGACATGTTTCTATTGATCGACGGTCAAATCCTGATAGTCCTGTGCCTACTGAAATTTTAGTTGTTGATGTCTTTGGGTCAACATGTGAACACTGAGTACTAGGCTGCTGCGGAGCTCTATGTTCAACGATGTACGATGAATGATGTGCTCTGAAAGACTTGTGCATGCACCAGCATTGTGTTCTCTTGTCAGGGATGCCACAGATCAGCATATGCCCTACTTTACAGAGCAGACAAGCCTCTGAACCCCACATTCTGTGGAGAGTGTTGGAGACCCAACCATTTAGTGCCTAGTGGTAGTTTCACGGCCTCTCCACCTCTTTCTGTAGATGCTCACGACAGAAGCATGTGAACATTTGACCAACTTTGCCATTTTCGAGACACTCATTCACAGGCATTACGTAATAATAACCTGTCCTGTGACAGAGTCGCTTATCTCAGTGGGTTTCCCCATTTGCAGCACATATCATTGCTAGGGTAATCCCCGTTCGCCTCTGCTGCACTTACATACTTTTGTTACTGCATCGTGTGCCTACAACGTCACCGTGCGGCATGCCACCTTGGGGTGGTTTGAACATGGTGGCTGTAATTTTCAAACTACATTTAACTATGTGTAATTAAATTGATCAAATTATTATTTTATTTCTTTTTTTCTGCAGGGCTTTGGCATACCTCCTGATCTAATGCCAGATGATGAAGGTGAGGATTCGGGACCTGCTAAAGGAGGTATGGGGCTAGGTGATGGCGAAGGTGAGACAGATGTTTCGGAGCGAATTGAGAGTGAAGATCAGTTGGAAGATGCCCGCCCTAAGGGACAGGAGCCAGAAACAGATGATGAAAAGGAGTGCAAGGTGCGTTGTGTATATCATATCCTATTGATTAAATCTGCTTAAAGGAAGTGTAAGTAGTTCATTTGTTGTCTGTTCTTGGGACCATAAGAGCTCACCAGATAAAAAATTGGTCGCTCCTGGAGAAATTATGACAAGCATCATTTAACACTGTGTAATTTTACCCCTGAACTCTATAACTGCCTGGATTCAGTTAGGAAGTGAGTCCACATCGCGGGGATGCTGATGTCAGTATTTTCCCAACTGTTCCAGTGTGTCCCACAGATTTTCTGTGGGGTCCAAGTCAGGTGATTTTGCCGGACAATCAAGATGTAATTGGATGGGGGACTGTTCAGAAAACCATTCACATATTCTTCCGGCAAGATGAACTTCATTGTTGTTGTCTTTGTGTGGATGGACCTTCATTCACTGCCTGCAGAAACTGCTGTCGGGTTTGGAAACAATTCTGATTCTGAAACACATATCCGGTCCCTCTCAGTCAGGATTTTTTTCTGAACACATTTTTGATGACATGTTTCATGGCCATGTGCGATACACCATTGCTTGTAGACAGGTTGAACAGTCTGCTGCAAAGCACCAATGCAGCAACTTCACACACCATATGGCCAAGGGCATGACCAAACACAATTCCCCTTTGTGCCACTCTGTCAAGTCCTTACATTTACCTACAGTAACGCACAATACCTGCTTGAAACATAAATGTTTCACTGATCACACCACCACATGCTCACATAGAGACTGTGTGTGCACAGCTGAGCACGTGACTCGATTGCTGTGCCCCTGTAAAAGCTGAGATATTTGTCTGTGGGTGTGCACTGGGCTGACTAGTTTTTTTGTTCAGTGAGCTTATGATGATGAGCTGAACATAAATGTTGTGCTTCTGACATACAGGTGAAAGTAGCTGATATGAACTGCAAAATATCTGAAGAAATTGTCATTATTTTTATGTTTTTACAATTATTTAGAGACTTGTCTAGAATATAGTATAGTCCCGATCGTTCTCGCAACAGAGTGGGACATTGTCAGTTATCTACATTTCTTAATACAAAGATGCCAATCATTTCTATTGTTCTATTTTGTTCCTATTGCCTGCTCTATTCCCATTTAAATTTCATCCGTCAATCAACATCTTAAAGCCAAATGCTGAGGGGGTTTCTGGGGAACAAGCAGCTGATTTCGTTCCCCAGCCTCTTTCAGATACGAGCTTCTGCTCCGTCTCTAATGGCCTCCCTGCCAATGAGGTTATAAATCCTAATCTTCCTTCCTTCAATACAATGTTCTCTAATATTTCATCATCACTTTCAGAAAATGTCAGTAGTACTTGGGTTTTGAACCAGATCTCTGTTTATGCTGGGGATCATCATTATTCAGTACTGAATTTTTCTTTAATGAAGGCCAACCTGCTACAGAATTATTAATTGTTGCGAGCTATAATAAAAAGGGCGAGATCATGAATGCTATATTTTCAAATAGAGTTAAGTATCATGCTACAAAGTACTATTAGCTGCAACCTCCAGTTACACCTTATACATGTTCAGAGTGTAAAAATGCCACAGTAGTATACACTCCCATATGGCAAGACACTTTATTTTATGTCGGATACATTTGTTCAGTAACTTTGGTCTGTATGGCTGTAAATGGGGGGGGGGGGGGGGGGATGGGTGTTGCCATGCTTACTCCTTATTTTGGACATTTGGGTTTATGATAGGATGGCACATGGCGTACCTTTCACATAAAAAATGTTGTGCACGTTCAGGAAGAGTGGTACAAATTTTCTTGAGTCATTGTTCAGAATTTATATGATAATTTCTGCCATAAGATTATATACCATACAACCATAGAGTGGCCTTAAAATCCTCAGTTTTTTAATAGTCAGTGAAGTTACTCCATGTTTTGCCCATTTGCAGATGATGTATCTGTCACTGTGACCAAAAGTAAGTATTCTTGGTATTAGTTTTTAATTATTCTGATCACCCCCGCCTCCCTTCCCCCCCCCCCCCACCCCCCTCTCATGTCCTTTCTGTTTTGTGTAGAATTTAAAGTCCAATAATGTTTCATAACTAAATTATTTTATACAGGAGGAATCGAAAGGAATAGAAACATCAGAGGATTTTGGTGGTAAAGCACAAGATATTGATAAAAGTGGAGATGATGAGAATGAATCAGAAGGTAATAGTGAAGAAGATTTGGATGCTGAAATGGATGACACTACAGGTGCAGAAGAGAAACTTGATAAACAGGTATAATATTCTAGTTTTAACTATCATTTCGTCGAACATTGGAATTACGATTTTATTATATCTTTTAGATTACTGCTTCTCTTCACGTAAAAAGTTGAAAACAGTTGCTTGGCACATTATTTTGATGCTGGTATTAAGAAGCTTCTTCCAAAATTCAATAGCAGAACTACCACTACATTTTAGTCCTTTTAATCTCCATCTTTTTTTTTTTAATTCCAGTAGCTCCAACTGTTAAATACTTTATAATAGCCAGTAAGACTGGAGAGCCATTTGCCACAAAGTCAGTGGCAAAAGATTTTCTAGGAATTAAAGTTAATAAAGTGCATTCAGATAATAGATTGGAATATCAGCAATGTAGGAAAAGATAGATTGCTACTTACCATAAAGATCACACATTAAGTTGCAGATAGGCACAATTAAAAGACACTTACACAAAGCTTTCAGCCACAGACTTCATGAGAAAAGGAAAGAGAAACACTCACCATTCATTTACACAAGTGAGCACACCTCATGCGCACATCACAACCAATTATGGCACCCTGGACCAGAATGCAGCTGTCACGTGGAATGGAAACAGCAATCTGGAGGGGGGCAGGGAAGGAGAAGGGACAGCAGGGTATGGCGTGGTGGTGGTGGTGGTGGTGGTGGTGGGGGGGGGGGGGGAGGAGGAGGAGGAGGAGGAGGAGGAGGAGCACTGTCTGATAGGACTAGTCTGCTAAAAGATGCAATGTCTGGCCGAAAACTTTTTGTAAGTGTCTATTAATTGTACCTGTTTGCTACTATGAAGTTTCCTGCCAACTTTACCTTCTTAAAATTTTTCATTTTCGAAGTTTGGTTTATTTGCAAATCAGCATCTTTATTGATATTAGTAAACTGTTACCTAATATTGGTCTAATAATCCAGAATTGTTTCATAATAAATAAATAATAATAAAACTGAAAAAAATTTTTGTAGTTTTCACATCATAAATTAAACATTTATAAAGAAATCATATCGGTGATTTTCCTTCTCATTTGTATCCACAACAAAGTTGCAGATAAAATTTCTGAGATGCCATTGCCCATGAGCTCCATGCAATGTTTAGGGCACGATATTTTATTACACGACATAACTGTGCCACAGTCAGTAATGGAAACATTTTATCGATGAACCGACAAGTTGAGGGTATTTGGTCACAACTCCTGTACCACTGATTTTAACACTGTGTCTATCTTACTGCCATTCAGATAAGACTCTGACATTGACAAAGGTATCAGTAAATGTATGTTTCTTAACTGCCTCCAGTGAATTTTCGATTGGTTCTTTGTACCTAACATAGATAAAAGGGAGATCATGTGGTGATAATTCTGAAGTAGAAGAGCCAGTCACACTGAATCACTCACTCTAGTTTCCATGCAAACAATATTTTTTATTTATACATTGACATGTCCATTTTTTTTTTTCAACAAAGATCTCTTTCTGCTTGTTATCAGCTCTCTAACAGTGCAAGATTGATACTAAAAAGCCACTCATTCCTAAGCTGAAATTACAAGATTAACGTCTGAAAATGGGAATATCAGAAAAAGTCAAAATAACTGTGATTTCATGCTAACTCTCCACAATTGAAGCATAATTCTGCTGCCAAATTTTTTTGTCATTGGGAATGGAAAACTACTGTTACTGATTGCTTCACACTTTGTTCTACAGGATGTTAATGCTCGTCTTCCAACATCCGCAGTGGACCACAAAGCATTCCCAGATTCCACAGGTTCAAAGTAGTTGCGAAAATTACAAGGGAAATGTCATAAGTAATGCACCTTTTTTTTTAAAGTACATTTTTATTTTTTTTTCTCTTCAATATCTGTTAACACTCCTCTCAACCTCCCTGCTTCTCTGTGACTGAATCCCAATGTGTCAGAAGCTCTATTATTCCATCCAGGACTCATATCCGAGCTGTAGGGAGGATGTGGCAACAATTCCAATCTGTATTCACAAAGCTTTTGAGCTACAACATTGCCAGTATGAAGTCAAGAATTGCTGTGGAGACGAGTGGCCCAGTCTCGAGCAACTGAGGTCAGGTTTTGTGCTCTTCTCTGCACAGATTTTGCGTGAAATTATGGTAGTAATACACTGGTGTGAAAACGTGTTCCACACGGGACTCGATCTGTCTTGATGTTTTGGCCATTACCAAAAATCTTCATTTGATTGACTGCATTGAAATGCGATGGGGAGTTCCCTTGTTAAACAGGAGATTACTTACTGTATGGCTCTGTGGAACACAATATAGAATCCACATTTAAAAAAATAGATGACCAAAGAAAATGTTTTCTTCAAGAGTCCACTCTAATGAATTATGTTTATTTCAGGTACTTGTAGAATTTTTCCCTCCTCGCAACTCAAAATCTTCACAGCAGCATCACACTGAATCTTTTCCTTGCATGGTTCACTGCTAAGACCTCATTCTTAAACGAGTAAAATAGCACCAAATGGGAGCACAAGACAAAGTCCAAATATTATTTGCATAGTGAGACCATAAATCACAGACAGAAGCCTCTAGCGTTAAGCTATCAGAGTTCCTCTTCAGATATCAGATGTGTCTTCAGCTGCTTCTTCCTCATTCTTTTTCTTCACTTCATGGATTATTCTGTAGGTTTATTCTGTTAGGATTTTCAAAACATGCAACATATTCAGTTCCGCACATCTAGGGGTACTATGTCAGTGATAAGTGTAACATGTGGCCACGAAATAATAAATGGGGTGGAAACTTCAGAATTCTTAGGTGCCCATATTGATGAGAATTTAAACCATAAAAAACCCATTTTGAAACTCTTAAAATAATTTAGTTCAGCCAGATTTCCTCTTAGAATCATTGCACATCTTGAGGAGAGACAAAACAATAAGTGGACATATTTTGCATACTTTCAGGCAATGGCATCATATGGAATATTGTAACTTATTTTTAAGAAAGGAATTTTTCATTGTATATAAAAATGCTGTAAGAATAATACCATGGAATCCATATTTTACATTTTCATGTGGTCCAGACTTAAAAGCAAAGTTGAGGAAAATATTAAAAAAACCCTAAATATGAGCAAAAACACATTTAATTTATATATAGGATTAGAAATCATAATCCTCTCCAATACTTTGTATAAAATCTAAGTGAGGGAAATGAAATGTGCAATACAGTGTTTATGCAATAACTTGTGGTAATGAATTGCATCAGCTCTTAAAAACTCACAGATTAAAAAATTAGAATTGGTATTTGGGTACAAGATAATGAGCTGTTTTGTGACATGCTATGATAATCAAGCTATTTTCTGACATGCCATGACTACAAATTATATGTTCGAAACACATGTTTTAGAGAGATCATTCTTTGTGGTCACCCAGAAAAAAAAAAAACTTGATGAACAAGTTGAATTAAACCAATAACATCACAACAGCTAAGCGGTTAAACCATAAGCATAAATGCGGACATCTGCTTCATGACATACTTTGTCACCATCGCTGTTATTGTTTAATGCTTTTCTTATGAGCTGAAATTCATATTCCCACCACTGTTAAAGTGTTATTTTAGGCTTGATGAGAGAAACAGAGACATGAAGAAATGAATTTACTTCCCCAACTGACGTTACAAGCTTATTAGAAGGCAGCTCAGTGAATTTCTGTACGCTGTAAAATGTATATTTGAAAGTAAGCTGAGGCGCTATAGTTTCACTTCATACCCTTTATCACTGCTGCCAGTCTTTACGATCTACAGTGTGTGTGGCGTAAAGTATTTATACAATTAGTATATGTAGTTGTTGCAAATCTATCATGTCAGATTTGAACATGAAAGTCTTGAAAATGTTTTATCGCAAAATCCTTGATCTATTTCCGTGTGACATCTCTGTCATAGCACTTCATCTGCATGAAAAGTATAGTTTTAGCACTTCACAAAATGCTTTCACGTCTACCTGCACTCCCATCACTGAAGGGCCATTACCCCTCTCCACACATCTAATAGGTGAGCTCATTTGACATGTTTTAGTATGGTGTGGTGGCTGTGCTGGCTGATGGGTGACTTAACAAGTCACCAGCCAATAAGAGTTCAGTAGCAGGAAATGGGTGATGTTTTCTCGATTATGACCGATCAGATTCTTTGAGACTCGGTGTTTGAATTTGAAAGGTTGACGATTGATATTGTTGCTGAATACAATACTTCAGAAATACATGCAAAAAGATGAGACTGAATTATAAGTGGCACAAGAAAAGATGGTGGCTGGGCCCTTTCATCATGTATTAGCTCAGTTCAGAACACTTTGCCACAACTGTCTTGTTTTTCCATTACCACTGCAACGTAGCAGTTGTGTTGGCAACACCAACCGTGGATTACATCAGTTCCTTTCTCACACCTCCTCTCCCCACAGTGGCCTAAAATATCCTCTTAATGTTGCCACCACCAGTGGAGCGAACCATCTGTTATATGAGCCACTTTTAACTTGTTCGTCAGCCATAGTGGCCGACCGGTTCTAGGTGCTTCAGTCCGGCACCGCGCGACTGCTACGGTCGCAGGTTCGAATCATCCTCGGGCGTGGTTGCATGTGATGTCCTGAGGTTGGTTAGGTTTAAGTATTTCTAAGTTCTAGGGGACTTACGACCTCAGATCTTAAGTCCCATAGTGCTCAGAGCCATTTGAACCATAACTTGTTCAGTCACATCAAATGTCAATAGGAAGAAAATGGGACGAAGTCAGGCAAGACGTCGAGCAAGAACTTAGAATCGAGGTAAACCTTATTAGGAAGAAATGCAATATCAGGGAATTTTTAGCATTGATCTTACAGGTTTTTCACAGGAGCTACGAATTTATGATGTAGAATTGCAGAAAACGTAAAATTGGGGAATGTACAATCGAGGTTCCACAGTATGTGGTGCTCACACAAGATCAAATTGTAGACTTCTCTTAAAGGAGTTGAGCATGCTGACAACTGCTTCACGTATATTTATTCCCTCATGATGTGTGTTGTAAGTAATCCACTACAGTTCAATAGGAACAGTGATTTATGTAATTACAATACCAGAAGGAAAAGTGACATTCATTATTCCATGTTAAGGTTGTCTGTTGGAAGGAGTGCACAATACTGCAACAAAAATTTTTCATCACTTACCCAGTGATGTAAAATGTCTGACAGACAGCAAAGTAAAATCTGAAAACAAACTGAAAAAGTTTCTCCTTGATAACTCCTTCTAGAAGAATTTTTATTACTGTAATTTGTAAAAGGTGATGGCTAACACACATAATCTGTATATTTTTTTCTTTTTGGCAGGGTGGGGAGACCACTACAACAACTACTTTAAAATATTTTGAATCTAACCATACCTACAAATCAATTTGCGATGTGAACATAAAATAATTTGTTCCACATCATTACGATCTGTCATGCAAAATGATGTGTGGAATTTGGAACTATCTAATTATATTGTCTGAGACCACTGTCTCTCTACTGGTCATCCTGTCGTGGTTGATTACAGTCATATCACAGAAAAATGCTGAGTCTTGGTTAACCAGCATCTACAACCAGTTGTCTGTAGTCTCCTTATAAGAATCCAACAACTATTTACTTTTTTTGCCACCTTTCCCCATCCTGTTACAGTGAGACTCCCCACTTGGTCACTGCGGATGCTACACTATGTAATCAAAAGTATCCGGACACCTGGCTGAAAATGACTTAAAAGTTCGTGGCACCCTCCATTGATAATGCTGGAATTCAATATGGTGTAGGCCCACCCTTAGCCTTGCTGACAGCTTCCACTCTTGCAGGCATACATTCAATCAGGTGCTGGAAGATTTGTTGGAGAATGGCAACCCATTCATCATGGAGTGCTGCACTGAGGAGAGGTATTGATGTCGGTCGGTGAGGCCTAGCATGAAGTCAGCATTCCAAAACATCCCAAAGGTGTTAGTAGGATTCAGCTCAGGATTCTGTGCAGGCCAGTCCATTACAGGGATGTTGTTGTCTTGTAACCACTCCGCCACAGGCTGTGCATTATGAACAGATACTTGATCGTGTTGAAAGATGCAATCACCATCCCCGAAGTGCTCTTCAACAGTGAGAAGTAAGAAGGTGCTTTAAACATCAATGTAGGCCTGTGCTGTGATAGTGCAGTGCTAAACAACAAGGGGTGCAAGCCCCCTCCACGAAAAACACAACCACACCATAACACCACCTCCTCCGAATTTTACTGTTGGCACTAAACACATTGGCAGATGACGTTCACCGGGCATTCGCCATACCTACACCCTGCCATTGGATCGCCACGTTGTGTACCATGATTTGTCACTCCACATAACGTTTTTCCACTGTTCAATCGTCCAAAGTTCATGCTCCTTAGACCAAGTGAGGCGTCATTTGGCATTTACTGGCATGATGTGTAGCTTATGAGCAGCCGCTCGACCATGAAATCCATGTTTTCTCACCTCCAGTCTGTCATAGTACTTGCAGTGGATCCTGATGCAGTTTGGAATTCCTGTGTGATGATCTGGAGAGATGTCTGCCTATTACACATTACAACCCTCTTCAACTGTTGACAGCCTCTGTCAGTCAACAGACAAGGTCAGCCTGTATGCTTTTGTGCTGTATATGTCCCTTCATGTTTCCACTTCACTACCACATCAGAAACAGTGTACCTGGGGATGTTTAGGAGTGTGGAAATCTCATGTACAGACGTATGACACAAGTGACACCCAATCACCTGACTCTGTTCGAAGTCCATGAGTTCGGCAGAGAACCCCATTCTGCTCTCTCACGATGTCTAATCACTACTGAGGTCACTGAATGGGGTACCTGGCCGTACAATGCATCTAATATGAAAAATGTATGTTTTTTGGGTGTGTCTGGATACTTTTGATCACATAGTGTACTTCCCTATACACTAAAAACCTATTCCACGGCTCCAGGTACCCGCAGGTATATTCATGGATATCTGGAATAATAATTATTTTTTGGGTCAAAGCAAGAATGAATGCATTTATTCGTAGCATGTATCTGTGGACAGTGTCAGTGTTAAGTTGCAATTTTCACTTACATGCAGTATGTGTAGTCGATATACAAAATAGTGTGAAGCAGTGCTACACATTGTTTTGGAAGGGTAGTTGAAAACCTTCAGATATTCTTGGATGTCTGCAGCACCCATTTTCAGTAGAAATTTGCTTTCTTTCTTTATCTTCGACCTACAGTCACTTTACACATGTCTGTTCACTTTACATTATTGAGCCCTTATATTTCATGCAATCTGAGAAACATGTTCCCCAAGACAACCCTGACCATAGAAATAGATACCTGAAATGTACAAGGTGTGATTTTTATGATATCCTTAACTATTGCCTTTTGCAGTGACCCTCTTTAGCAATGAAAGAAATGGCATGGACTGAATTTTGTGCAAAATGAAACAAAATGACTGTACTATACTGAGAGAAACCAAACTGAAATTAATTATTTTGCACAAAAAAATTTGTAATTTTTGATGAAAAAGAGAGAACTCAAAAGACATAGCCACTTCACGTGGAAAAGGTGTACACTCATAAAAGACACAAATGTGGGACTTTATGTTTGGTGAAGCATAAGTGTGATGCTGTGGCATTGTGCTCAGGGTTTTTGTTGTGAAC
This sequence comes from Schistocerca piceifrons, assembly GCF_021461385.2. NCBI lineage: Eukaryota > Metazoa > Arthropoda > Insecta > Orthoptera > Acrididae > Schistocerca > Schistocerca piceifrons. Next base: position 20,338,198 of record NC_060145.1, read on the forward strand.
CAGAACGGCTCTCTCGGATATTTGCGAATCACACAGGTGCGACTCATCACCTCAGACAACTGCCTCATCTTGCACCCAACGTTCAGATAGTATTATTTTTTCCCTGAACAGTATGTTAAGCACTAACATTGCCATTTTATTGTAAGTGCATTTATACATGGAATATTTCAATATAATAACAGGACATTATTGTATTTGAGATGGAAGAATTGCATAGTATCAATTTGAAACAATGGTAAATCTGCAATGGGATAACAATATGAAAGGAATAGAGTGCTGCTCGCCACTTAGAGGAGGCATTGAGCAGCAGACTGGCACATTTAAAATAGTTTCAGCCCAGCAGTCTACGTAAAGTAGCACTCAAAAGTATTTTGACAACATAAAATTCGTTATTATTTCTTTTAAAATAAGATGCTACCAGACAGTATCTTGAGTATAGTGGAGAACAGTATAACTGTGACTATTCGAAGGTGTCAGATTGTGACTTGTTTGTTTACATTCTGTGCTGCTGGTTGAATGCAACTTTCAGTGAGCTCAAAAGTATATTGACACACAGTTTTCTCCATGAATTCGTGGATGTTACTTGCTTCTTAGTTCTGATTGCTAGTGATATTTACTTATAGTGGTTGTTTAAATATACCGAAATGTAAGGAATATTCCAGTGACACTTTTGGAAGGTTGCTGTCAACAGCTGTTACCTAAAGTATAAAATGCATATTTGAACCATCAGCTGTTTTTCCTTTAAACACAGACATCTACCGGTTTTGGTCTTGGATCATCATCACTTAAAATAAAAACAGCTGATGGTTCAAATATGCATTTTATACATATTCTAGTGACTTTAGAAACATCTTGATAAATGCACTGAAGCAAGGACTGAAACAAACCGAAGTGTGTTGTCAGCTTGTTAGTACATAGAACAAATTATATAATAAACGGAAGACTGTCAAAAATAAGCCTCACAGTGGATGTCCAAAAAATATCTCCTAAAACAGATCATATCATAAAAAAGTTATCAACAAGCGATGTTTGCAAGTCAGCTGTAATGATACAAAGAGAATTAAAAGAAAAATATAACATCGACACTCACATTTTCACTGTCAAATGACACTTGAAACTCATTGGAGTACATGGATGAAGACCGACGAAAAAGCCTTTAATGTCTATGAAAAGCAGGAAGTCCTGACTTGCAAATGGGCCCAGATCATGGTCAAGTTCAGACTGGAGAGTGACAAGAGCAAATTTAATTTAATGTCATCTGATGGTACCAAGTATATTCGACATCCTGTAAATAAAAGCTATGACTTTCGGTACCTAATTCCCATGGTCAAATATGGAGGTGTGATGATTTGGGGATGTTTTTCACACTCTGAAGTTGGACCAATAGTTCGAATTCAAGGTAATATGGATGGGTTCGTTTACGAAAAACTATGGAAGACTCAAATGCTACCATACGCTAAACACCACATGACAGCTGGAAGCTATTTTCAACAAAATAACAATCCCAAGCACAACTCCAAGTGCATTAGTGATTTTTTTTTTTAAGCGCAAAAAAAAATCAGGGTTTTGGAGTGGCCAAGTCAAAGTCCAGATTTGAATCCTATAGAACATATGGGGGAGGAGTTGGATCACACAATAAGAAAAAAAAAATTATTCAAGAAGCTCTCAAAAATGAGTGGGATAAAACTCCGATGGATCGATTCCAAAAGTTGGTAGACTCAGTACCGGCATGCTGTGAGGCTGTCATAAAAGCCAAGGGATATTCCACTAAATATTTATTTGCTTATCATGGTAGATGATAATTATGTGTTAAAAATATTTTTCAACAATGTCAAAATACTTTTGCTCCACCATTGTCCACGTTAAAAAAATTGCACTCTATTATGTTGCGAACAAGGGATACTTGGTCACTGCTCTATAGAACATTGAATATCCATCAATGAAATAAATTACTGATTTAAATGTGTAATATTTGTTTGTAATTAATCCAATTAATATGTTTGTCAAAATATTTTTGAGTGCTAATGTATAAATGTGCCTGCCTGTTGTTAAACGCTTCCTCTTAAGTGATGAGTAGCACTCTGTCCCATTCATATTGTTATAATAACAATCTCTACGTTTGACTTTGTAGTTTGGTTTTAAAACTAGCAGTACAATATAAATGCTGTAACTATTATTGTTACTTTATGAAGGTGTGGGGTAGTGACTCAGAGGATGAGAAAGAAGAGGAAATGCCTGAAGATGATGCCAGAGGGGGAGAGAAGGATGGGGAACCAGAACTTGGAGCAGCCAATGGCAAAAGGAAACGTGATGAAGAGAGTGATGAAGAAGCTGGGAGTGGTGATGAAAAGCGCAAACAACAGCGTCCAGAAATTAATGAAATGGATGAACCTGAGCCAGATGATGATCAGATTGACCCATATCATGGTAAGTCATTAACTCTTATCAAATGGTTTCTAAGTTTTACTGTGCAAATTCCAAAATTATATGTTAAAGGGAGTGTCATTAAACTCTGCTTCTAGCAGAGGACATTATTGGGGTTCTGCGCTGCCAAGTAAACGTGGTAATCTTGAAATGGCCAAGCTGTTGAAACAAATTGTGGAATAGTGTAGGAGCTTGACTGTTCAAAGCTTTTGCACTGGGCACTAAATAACAGAAATAATTTGTGTGTTTAAATATCCGAAATTCAGATTTCAGCATACGGGCAATGAAGTGCCTCTTGGAAGGCCATGCCCCCAGGACTTCTGACATGGTCAAAAGGTCTCAAGTGTTCATTTAAGAGAATCCAAGGCAATTGTTGCAATAATTGGTATACACGAACTGACAGTGTATAGAATTGCCAAGCGAATCTTCAATAAAAAGCCTACACATTGAAGTTAAGACAGATGCTCACAAAGAATTCTAGGGCAAGTACAGTCAGTAGCTGGTGCATGCAGCTGTGTTGGTTGAAAAGCAATGCTGTGGGTGACTCAGATTGTTTTTAGGCAAGATGATTTTCAAGGTACGTGCAAAAACAACTGGAGAAATGACTTCTGGCTAGCACACGAATTAGAGTACACACTGTTGTTGCGAAAACAAAATTATTCCTCTATCTTCATGCGCTAAGAATTGTGTCTATAGGGTCATGTCATGACCTTTGACACCCCCCTCCCCCCAATTTGTTGTCATGCAGCTTTACAGTGAACACGAGTGCTACCAATCATATAATTAACAGGAATTTTCAACAAAAGAATATAATTTGTAAGAAGAGTAAGTAATGAGGGATTTGTAAGTTTCCTTTTAAATTGGCAGCGATTCCCAGTTTCTTGATTTATGTTAGATGGGGTTAGCCAAATATTTTTGCACCAGAGAACACAACTTCACTCTGATATCTAGACAAAAAGGTGAACTCTAAATGATCATTTTCGTGCCCTGTTTTGAGGTTGTTGAGAACTCATTTCATCTGAAACTGATTTTTATTATTAATGACAAAAAAAAAAAGGAATTAAGAAATAAATGTACTGGGAAATAAGTTATCTACTTTACATAATTTCCTAGCCATTTGCTTCCGCTGAATACATACATCATTCACATTACATGTTCTGTTTCAGAAGGAAATTCTGCAGGGAGTAGAAATATTCAAAAGCACCAATACCATTGTCGTTAGAAACCAGTACCATGAGAGATACTTCTTGGACAGAAGTCCTGCCAACCTATCCTGTCAAAATTGGATGGAACAGTATGGGGTTGTGGAATGAGCACTTTGGCATTAGCCTTTGTGTACAGTGTGACTGAATATTACGGTATATTGATAACTTTTACTTATGGACCGTCTGACAGCAACTGAATAAAACACAATTTTAGTGCCATACGCGTTTCACCTTTATTTTCTGCAAGGCATCATCAGTGGCCTGGAATATGTACATATGTTAGCTATTTTATTTACATTTTTGTCACTGTGCCTATAGGTTATAAACAGTTCTGGTGGTTGGTATTTCCTATTAAGTAGTAATGTTTTGAACTGTACTTACAGGTTGCGTGGACAGTTTCGTACATACTACGCTCCTGTTGCATATTTGGTGTTGTTGTTCTTGTTATGAACGCCAATTTGCGGTTTTTTCCACATTCCACAGCACTATGCACTGAACGCTTGTTTTAATGCAGTGTTTTGGTTTCTGTTGCCGACTGTCAAATGTTTCTGCCAAAGATCAAATATTATTGCCAAACTTATGAGAGTAACTATTGAAGTATCTGATATTTGATCTTTGGCAGAAACATTAGACAGTCGGCAACAGAAACCAAAACACTGCATTAAAACAAGCGTTCAGTGCATAATGCTGTGGAATGTGGAAAAAACTGCAAATTGGCGTTCATAACAAGATCAACAACACCAAAACTGCAACAGGAGCGTAATATGTAAGAAACTGTCCACACAACCTGTAAGTACAGTTCAAAACATTACTACTTAATAGGAAATACCAACCACCAGAACTGTTTATAACCTATAGGCACAGTGACAAAAATGTAAATAAAATAGCTAACATATGTACATATTCCAGACCACTGATGATGCCTTGCAGAAAATAAAGGCGAAACGCGTATGGCACTAAAATTGTGTTTTATTCAGTTGCGGTCAGACGGTCCATAAGTAAAAGTTATCAATATACCGTAATATTACACGCAACTGAGGAAGACAGGACCAAAAAAGTTGAAGATGGCTGAATATTGTTCACCAGTCTGTATAAGAAGTGCATATGTAGCTAAAGTGGACACCCAAACTGAAAGAGGCAATGTGGATAATCTCTGGAACACTTAGGGCCATCAAATGTGTCTGGCTTTCCATCCTAGCAAATACAGAGCCTCCTGAAATTCGGTGGTAACAGTTAATCCTAGACAGCCCAAAACTCTCTATACACCAAATCCTGACACCTACAAACAGGCTTAAATCTAGGTAACCTTTGTGGAAAATGAATGAAGAACTGAAAGGCAGAGTTAAAGGCAGCTTGGAAAGAACTATGGTCTGCAAGTGAACATAAGAACCAAAGTTTGGTGAGTGACACCAACAAGAAGACTGAAGGATTCAACCTAATGAGAAAATTGAGGACAAATTTGAATTATATTGGAACGAGTTTTGCCAAATTTAAGGAACTGATTAACAAATAGGGCCTTTTGGATGGTCTGGGGTGTGAGTGTGGTAGAATCCAATCAGTTGGCCATTTACTTGTATGTGAATTCTGTGAACTGAAGGGTATATACAGAGTCAGCCTTAGGATGGCTAAAGAATATTTGTAATATAATATAAAATTACAATAACATAGTATTGTAATTTAGTACAAAGCTATGAGAAGATTTGAGCTATTAAATCACACTAAGTATTTAATCTGAATATAATAGAGGGAAACATTCCACGTGGGAAAAATATCTCTAAAACAAAGATGATGTGACTTACCAAACGAAAGTGCTGGCAGGTCTATCGACCTGCCAGCACTTTCGTTTGGTAAGTCACATCATCTTTGTTTTAGATATAAGTATTTAATCTGATGGTTGCCTTTGTAAATGCCGAATGAGTATATGAATAACTAGTTATTCAATATAATGGAAGGAAACATTCCACGTGGGAAAAATTATCCTTCCCTCTTTCCTGATGAGGCAACAGTTTGTTGCGAAAGCTTGAATTTTGTGTGTATGTTTGTGTTTGTTTGTGTGTCTATCGACCTGCCAGCACTTTTGTTCGGTAAGTCACCTCATCTTATTTTTATATATAACTAGTTATTCAGCTTGATGCTCTGTTCTGATGCCACCAGCTGCTTTCTGCTTGTTTGTAATGGCATAGTATAAGCTTTTGAATTAAGATTTTAACTGTTCATTGTGAACCACTAATAGGATTGTGTGGCTATCATCTGAGCTGTCAGGTAATGTTAACATTGGACCCTTTAGTGGTATGCTCGTGTTGTCAGTGATCGTTACAGATTTTGAGCTGCCCTTTAAAGTCATTGTAGTTTAAGGATAAGTCTAGACCCAGTACAAATCCTTGAGAGACCCTCCAAAAAGGGATATCTTTAATACCAAAATATGTTAGATTACTAAAAAGAATTTGTGGTCTGCACATTCAAAGGCTCTGGCATGGTTATAGAATCTCATCTCTTGTTTAGCTGTTGTTGTTGTTGTTGTTGTTGTTGTTGTTGTTGTCTTCAGTCCTGAGACTGGTTTGATGCAGCTCTCCATGCTACTCTATCCTGTGCAAGCTTCTTCATCTCCCAGTACTTACTGCAACCTACACCCTTCTGAATATCCTTAGTGTATTCATCTCTTGGTCTCCCTCTACGATTTTTACCCTCCACGCTGCCCTCCAATGCTAAATTTGTGATCCCCTGATGTCTCAGAACATGTCCTACCAAGTTGTGCCACAAACTCCTCCCCAATTCCATTCAATAGTTACGTGATCTACCCATCTAATCTTCAGCATTCTTCTGTAGCACCACATTTCAAAAGCTTCTATTCTCTTCTTATCCAAACTATTTATCGTCCATGTTTCACATCCATACATGGCTACACTCCATACAAATACTTTCAGAAACGACTTCCTGACACTTAAATCTGTACTCGATGTTAACAAATTTCTCTTCTTCAGAAACACTTTCCTTGCCATTGCCAGTCTACATTTTATATCCTCTCTACATCAACCATCATCAGTTAATTTGCTCCCCAAATAGCAAAACTCCTTTACTTCTTTAAGTGTCTCATTTCCTTAATTCGACTACATTCTTCCGTGGTTTCCCTAAATCGTTTCAGGCAAATGCTGGGATGGTTTGTTTGAAAGGGCACGGCCGATTTCCTTCCCAATCCTTCCCTAACCCGAGCTTGCGCTCCGTCTCTAATGACCTCGTTGTCGACGGGACGTTAAACACTAACCACCACCATCGACTACATTCCATTATCCTCATTTTGCTTTTGTTGATGTTCATCTTATATCCTTCTTTCAAGATACTGTCCATTCAACTGCTCTTCCAAGTCCTTTGCTGTCTCTGACAGAATTACAATGTCATCGGCAAACCTTAAAGTTTTTATTTCTTCTCCATGGATTTTAATATCTACTCTGAACTTTTCTTTCGTTTCCTTTACTGCTTGCTCAATAATACACACATTGAATAACATCGGGGAGAGGCTACAACCCTGTCTCACTCCCTTCCCAACCGCCGCTTCCCTTTCATGCCCCTCGACTCTTATAACTGCCATCTGGTTTCTGTACAAATTGTAAATAGCCTTTCGCTCCCTGTATTTTACCCCTGCCACCTTTAGAATTTGAAAGAGAGTATTCCAGTCAACATTGTCAAAAGCTTTCTCTAAGTCTACAAATGCTAGAAACGTAGGTTTGCCTTTCCTTAATCTTTCTTCTAAGATAAGTCGTTGGGTCAGTATTGCCTCATTTGTATGGAATCCAAACTGATCTTCCCCGAGGTCAGCTTCTACCAGTTTTTCCATTCATCTGTAAAGAATTCGTGTTAGTACTTTGCAGCCGTGACTTATTAAACTGATAGTTAGGTAATTTTCACACCTGCCAACAACTGCTTTCTTTGGGATTGGAATTATTATATTCTTCTTGAAGTCTGAGGGTATTTTGCCTGTCTCATAAGTCTTGCTCACCAGATGGTAGAGTTTTGTCAGGACTGGCCCCCCTAAGGCTGTCAGTAGTTCTAATGGAATGTTGTCTACTTCTGGGGCCTTGTTTCGACTCAGGTCTTTCAGTGCTCTGTCAAACTCTTCACGCAGTATCATATCTCCCATTTCATCTTCATCTACATCCTCTTCCATTTCCATAATATTGTCCACAAGCGCATCGCCCTTGTATAGACCCTCTATATACTCCTTCCACCTTTCTGCTTTCCCTTCTTTGCTTACGACTGGGTTTCCATCTGCGCTCTTGATATTCATGCAAGTGGTTCTCTTTTCTCCAAAGGTCTCTTTTATTTTCCTGTACGCAGGATCTATCTTACCCCTCGTGAGATAAGCCTCTACATCCTTACATTTGTCCTCTAGCCATCCCCGCTTAGCCATTTTGCACTTCCTGTTGATCTCATTTTTGAGACGTTTGTATTCCTTTTTGTCTGCTTCGCTTACTGCATTTTTGTATTTTCTCCTTTCATCAATTAAATTCAGTATCTCTTCTGTTACCCAAGGATTTCTACTAGCCCTCGTCTTTTTACCTACTTGATCCTCTGCTGCCTTCACTACTTCATCCCTCAAAGCTACCCATTCTTCTTCTACTGTATTTCTTTCCCCCATTCCTGTCAATTGTTCCCTTATGCTCTCCCTGAAACTCTGTACAACCTCTGGTTTAGTCAGTTTATCCAGGTCCCATCTCCTTAAATTCCCACCTTTTTGCAGTTTCTTCAGTTTTAATCTACAGTTCATAACCAATAGATTGTGGTCAGAGTCCACATCTGCCCCGGGGGGTGGCCAGAAGACTGTGCATCAAAATATCATGGCACAAGGTTACTGACATTCGACAGTTTGCTAAAAATTGTATGGAACAGTCTTCATTGTTGTTCCACATCCTTAATCATTTATATTACAGTTTGTTTGTCGCCTAAGAGAATGGATGACAGGTGGAGCAGTGTTGCTTTTATTTTATAAACTGTTGCTTTTATTTTATAAACTTTATTTCTTTGGCAGGCAAACAACCACCAGAGCCTGAGCCTGAAGCATTTGACCTACCAGAAGACCTACAACTGGATGATGGCGCAGGAAAAGATGATGCAGAAGCAAATGAAGGAAACCCATTTGATATTGATGAAATGAAAGGTCTGTGATTGGATCTCTTATGGCATATTTTTATCGGAAACATTGAAAATTAGTTATTAGTAGGTCTAATGAGATATATGTATGTGGTTACATAGATTATTATGTGTAATTATGAAAAGGATAGATTGCCACTTACTGTAAAGGTGACACATTGAGTTGCAGACGGGTACAACAAAAAGACTGTTACTTTTGGCTAAAGTCTTCTTCGGAAAGAAAGGAAAAAACACACACAGAGAGAGAGAGAAAGAGAGAGAGAGAGAGAGAGAGAGAGAGAGATATTCACACAAGGAGGCACATCTGAGACACACATGACTGCTATCGTTGGCCGCTTTAGCCTGTCTGCCAGCTAAAGCATCCGGAGATGGTGGTCATGTGGGACTGATGTGTTTCTGCTTTTGTGTGTATGTGTGTGGCTCAAAGCTAAGCGTGCAAAAATCTTTTCATTGTGCCGAACTGCAAGTTAACTGTTTACTGTGAATAGCAATCTATCCTTTCCATAATTGTTGACATTCCAAACTGGACTTTCCATTGTTAAGATTATTGTGTGTGTTCTTCCTATTTGAGCAATGGCACATTATGGAATAAGGAAAAACTTTAAAATGTACCTTTTCTGGATAATGTAGAAGTTTTCAGTTGGTGTTGCCAGTTAATCATTTAACAGTTTGGTGAAAGTGATGTCCATGTAATGGACATCACTAATATTAAAGTATATTACATCAATATAAGTTGAATTTCGAATTGCTCATGTGACATGGACCCTGTTTTCTTTTAGCCTCTTGCTTTATTAAATTTCAGTATTCATAATAATATCCTTCTGAAAGTTACAAAAATTGAGTAATGGGAAGGGAATACGATTGGGCTGACCAGGGATAATTTTTTATAGTATTATTCTGCCTAAATGTACTTTGAGATGATGACATAAAATAAAAGTTGTGTGAAGTAATGTATATTCAGAGAGAACTTGAGGAGGAGTGAGTGTCATTGTTGTTGTGATCTTCAGTCCAGAGACTGTTGTGATGCAGCTCTCCAGCCTACTCTATCGTGTGCAAGCCTCTTCATCTTCAGGTAATTACTGCAACCTACATCCTTGTGAATTTTCTTACTGTATTCATCTCCTGGTGTCCCTCTACAATTTTTACCCCCCACGCTTGCTTCCAGTACTAAATTTGTGATCCCTTGATGCCTCAGAGTGTGTCCTATTAACTGATCCCTTCTTCTAGTCCGGTTGTACCACGGATTTCTCTTCCCCCCAATTCTATTCAGCACTTCCTCATTAGTTACCCATCTAATCTTCAGCATTCTTCTGTAGCACCACATTTCAAAAGCTTCTATTCTCTTATTGTCTAAACTATTTATCATCCATGTTTCCCTTCCATACATGGCTACACTTCTTACAAATACTTTCAGAAAAAAAACTTCCTGACACTTAAATGTGTGCTCAATGTTAACAAATTTCTCTTCTTCAGAAATCCCTTTCTTCTTGTTGCCAGTCTACATTTTATATCCTCCCTACTTCGACCATCATCAGTTATTTTAATCTAATTACCGCAGTATCACCTTATTTAATTCAACTACATTCCATTATCCTTGTTTTGTTTTTGTTGATGTTCATCTTATATCCTCCTTTCAAGACATTGTCTATTCTGTTCAACTGCTCTTCCAAGTCCTTTGCTGTCCCTTACAAAATTGCAATGTCATTGGCAAACCTCAAAGTTTTTATTTCTTCTCTCTGAACTTTCATTCCTACTCAAAATTTTACTTTGGTTTACTTTACTGCTTGTTCAGTGTACAGATTGAATAGCATCAGGCATAGGTTTCAACCCTGTCTGACCCTTTTCTCAACCATTGCTGCCCTTCCATGCCCTTTGACTCTTTTTACTGCTGTCTGGCTTCTGTACAAGTTGTAAATAGCCTTTCACTCCCTGTATTTTAACCCTGCTACTTCCAGTATTTCAAAGAGAGTATTTCAGTCAACATTGTCAAAAGCTTTCTCTAAGTCTACAAATGCTATAAATGTAGGTTTGCCTTTCCTTAAACTATCTTCTAAGGTAAGTCGTAAGATCAGTATTGCCACGCGTATTCTTACATTTCTCCGGAATCCGAACTGAGCCTCCCCGAGGTCGGTTTCTACCAGTTTCTCCATTCTTCTGTAAAGGATTTGTTTTAGTATTTTGCAACCGTTGCTTATTAAACTAATAGTTCAGTAATTTTCATACCTGTCACCACATGCTTTCTTTGGAATTGTGATTATGATATTCTTCTTGAAGTCTGAGGGTATTTCGCCTGTCGTGTACATATTGCTCACCAGATGGAAGCGTTTTTGTTATGGCTGGCTCCCCCAAGGCCCACTAGGTCTAACAGAAAGTTGTGCAATGTCGGGGCCTCGTTTTGACTTAAGTATTTCATTGCTTTGTCACATTCTTCACACAGTATCTTATCCCCCTTCTCATCTTTGTCTGTGTCCTCTTACCTTTCCACAATATAGCCCTCAAGTACATCTCCCTTGTATAGACCCTCTGTATGCTTCTTCCACCTTTCTGCTTACCCTTCTATGCTTAGGACTAGATTTCCACCTGAGTTCTTGATATGCACATAGATGGTTCTCTTTTCACCAGAGGTCTCTCTAATTTGCTTGTGGGTACTATCTGTCTTACTCCTAGTGGAACATGCTTCTACATCCTTACATTTGTCCTCTAGCCACTCCTGAATAGCCATTTTGAACTTCCTATCGATCTCATTTTTTAGAGATTAGTTTTCCTTTTTGCCTGCTTTATTTATTGCATTTTTATATTTTCTCATTTCATTGATTAAATTGAATATCTCTTGCATTGTTCAAGGATTTCTACTAGCCCTCGTCTTTTTACCTATTTGATCCTGTGCTGCCTTCACTATTTTATCTCTCAAAGCTGCCCATTCATCTCGTACTGTATTCCTTTCCCGCGTTCTTGCCAGTCATTCCCTAATGCTCCCTGTGAAACACTCTACAATGTGACACTCTACAATGTGGTTCTTTCAGTTTATCCAGGTTCCATCTCTTTAAATTCCTGCCTTTTTGCAGTTTCTTCAGTTTTAATCTGCAGTTCACAACAAATAAATTGTGGTCAGAGTCCACATCTACCCCTGGAAATTTCTTACAATTTAAAACCTGGTTCCAAAATAACCATTATAAAATCAGTCTGAAACTTTCTGGTGTCTCCGTGTCACTTCCACATATACCACCTTCTCTCATAATTCTTAAACCAAGTGTTACCTATGATTAAATTATGCTCTGTGCAAAATTCTACCAGGCAGCTTCCTCTTTCATTGCTTTCCCCCAGTCCATATTCACCTACTGTTTTTCCTTCTCTTCCTTTTCCTACTATCAAATTTCAGCCCCCCATGACTCTTAAATTTTCATCTCCCTTAACTGGCTGAATAATTTCTTGTGTCTCATCACACATTTCTTCAATTTCTTCATCCGTTTAGCTGATTGGCATTTGAACTTGTACTGGGGTGGGTGTGGGCTTTCTACATCTACATTTATACTCCGCAAGCCACCCAACGGTGTGTGGTGGAGGGCACTTTACATGCCACTGCAATTACCCCCCTTTCCTGTTCCAGTCGCGAATGGTTCACGGGAAGAACGACTGCCGGAAAGCCTCCATGCACGCTCGAATCTCTCTAATTTTACATTTGTAATCACCTTAGGGGGTATAAGTAGGGGGAAGCAATATATTTGATAACTCATCCAGAAACGCACCCTCTCGATACCAACAATTAATTTTATATGATCATTCTACTTCAAATTGTTCCGCAAGCATACTCCCAGATATTTTACAGAAGTAACTGCTACCAGTGTCTGTTCCGCTATCATATAATCGTGCAATAAAGGATCCTTCTTTCTATATATTCACAATACATTACATTTGTCTATGGTAAGGGTCAGTTGCCACTCCCTGCACCAAGTGCCTATCCGCTGGAGATCTTCCTGCATTTCACTGCAGTTTCCTAATTCTGCAACTTCTCTTTATACTACAGCATCATCCGCGAAAAGCCGCATGGAACTTCCGACACTATCTACTAGGTCATATATATATATATTGTGAAAAGCAATGGTCCCATAACACTCCCCTGTGGCACGCCAGAGGTTACTTTAACGTCTGTAGACGTCTCTCCATTGAGACCAACATGCTGTGTTCTGTTTGCTAAAAACTCTTCAATCCAGCCACACAGCTGGTCTGATATTCCGTAGGCTCTTACTTTGTTTATCAGGTGACTCTGCAGAACTATATCGAGCACCTTCCGGAAGTCAAGGAAAATGGCATCTACCTTGGATCCTGTATCTAATATTTTCTGGGTCTCATGAACAAATAAAACGAGTTTGGTCTCACACGATCGCTGTTTCCGGTATCCATGTTGATTCCTACATAGTAGATTCTGGGTTTCCAAAAACGACATGATACTCGAGCAAAAAACATGTTCTAAAATTCTACAACAGATCGACGTCAGAGATATAGGTCTATAGTTTTGTGCATCTGCTTGACGACCCTTCTTGAAGACTGGGACTACCTGTGCTCTTTTCCAATCATTTGGAACCTTCCGTTCCTCTAGAGACTTGCGGTACACAGCTGTTAGAAGGGTGGCAAGTTCTTTCGCGTACTCTGTGTAGAATCGAATTGGTATCCCTTCAGGTCCACCTTGGATACAATAATGTGTTCATTATGATGGTCATAGTAGCTTACCTGCATGCCTATTTTTTTTTACTCATTATTGAACGTACTACTGCGTTGCCCGTATTTTATTTTGTATTTGTAACCCTACATTAACCAGACCAGAAGTCCTGTTCCTCCTGCCACCAAATGTCACTAATTCCCACTATATCTAACGTTAACATAACCATTTGCCTTTTTAATTTTTCTAACGTACCTGTGCGATTAAGAGATGTGACATTCCACACTCCAATCAGTAGGATGCCAGTTTTGTTTCTCCAGATAATGACATCCCCCTGAGTAGTCCCCACCCAGAGATCTGATTGGGGGACTATTTTACATCCAGAAAATTTGACCCAAGAGGATGCAGTCATCATTAAACCATGCATAAGAGCTGCGTGCCCTCGGGAAAAATTATGGCTGTAGTTTCCCCTTGCTTTCAGTACAGCACAGCAAGACCATTTTAGTTGATGTTGCAAAGCCAGATCAGTCATTCATCCAGACTGTTGCCCCTGCAACTACTGAAAAGGCCACTGCCCCTCTTCAGGAACCACACGTTTATCTGGCCCATCAACAGATAACACTCCATTGTGGTTGCACCTACGATATGGCTATCCCTATTGGTGAAGCGCGTAAGCCGCCCCCCCCCCCCCCCCCCCCACCCCAATAGCGGGGTCCGTGGTTCAGAGAGAACTTCAGGAGGGGGAGTAGGTGCCATTGTAGTACGATAAAGAAAGAGCAGTGACAACAAAACCAACAAAGCATGAAGAAAGGTAGATCAAGAAATTCTACATAGATATTATTGTTGCAAAGATAGGAAAATTAAAAGCTAATTCTTCAGTCTTGGACTCCCAGAATAAAACACAAAGAAAGTGATAAAAACAAACAATGGAAAATCCAGAATGGAATGTAATAAGACAATGTAAGGCAGTGATAACAGACAGATAAGTGGGAAACTTGTATTAATTTTATTGGGAAGAAAGGAAAGCCGAAAGAAAGCACCACCTGGATCACTGACTACATTCGTTATGGTGGTCACCAGATCTGATGTAACGTGCAGCCACTATCTTCTGACCTGTAACTAGTGTTGCAAACTACAGTTTGCCCTAAAGTCCTTTTGAGCAAATTGCAATTTGTGACACTAGTTTTAAATCTGAAGGTGGTTGTGCATCTGTTTTGCCAGTTTATATATCGGCAAAACACTTGGCCTCTCTGCTCCGGCCACACGTGGGGAAGACTGTCACATACATTAAGGACTCGGGACATTTCATTGAGAAGCTGAAGAAACTCAAACTTGCACCAAATGACATCCTGGTCAGCTTTGATGTTGTTTCGTTATTTACGAAAGTGCCGCTCAGTGACGCTCTGGAGCACATCGGTTCCATTTTCCCGCAAGACATCAGAAAGCTCTTCCAGGCATGTCTCACCACGAGCTATTTCACGTGGAATGGCGATTTCTACGAACAGCTGGAAGGCGTCGCCATGGGTAGTCCTCTCAGTCCAGTGGTGGCCAACTTCTTCATGGAACAATTCGAAGCTTGGCGACTTGCAAACCTAAGGTGTGGTACAGGTACGTCGATGATACTTTCGTGGTGTGGAGGCATGGTGAAGAACAGCTCGGTGACTTCCTGAGACACTTGAACAGCCTCCATGCCAACATAACATTTACCATGAAAGTAGAAAAGGACAAAAAAACTGCCATTTCTAGATATGCTGGTCACAAGGGACAGCGAAAACCAGGGACACAGCGTGTATCGAAAACCAACACACACGGACTGATACCTGCACAAACTGTCAGACCACCACCCGAGCCAGAAAAGAGGCACGATTAGTACGCTCGTAACGAGAGCAGGACAAATATGTGAGCCGCAACACCTCAAACGAGAAATGCAACACCTGGAAACTGTCCTGAGGAGCAATGGGTTCTCCACAAATTATATTAGAAGTGTAACAGAGCCGAACACTCGGTGAAGTAAGGAATCAGAAAAAGAAATGTCGGGTCCGGCCTTTCTGCCATACATTCCCAGAGTGACGGACAGAATCAGCCGTATATTGCGCAAACGTGTCGAAAAGACGATTTTCGAACCGACAAGGAAGATCAAAGAGTGTCTTAGATCGAAGGAGAAAAGGGACCCACTTTCAATGTCGGGAATATACCGTATACCTTGCACATGCGGAAAAGTTTATGTCGGAATGACTGGACGATCCATTAACACCAGGATCAAAGAGCATAAGCGACATTCCAGGTTGGGGCAGGTGGAGAAATCGGCCGTGGCAGAGCACGCACTGAATGAGACCGACCACGTAATAAAATTTGCCGACACGGAAGTTCTGGCTGTAGAGAAGCACTATCACACGCGCTTGTTCAGAGAAGCTGTAGAAATACAAAAACGCGCGAACAGTTTAAACAAGAAAGAGGAAAGCCTTAAGGTAAACGGATCCTGGCTTCCCGTACTGCAGCAAACAACCGTCGCAGGTGGCAAGAGGAGAACCGCACCGGAAATGACCGCGGAGAAGCCCTCGGACGTTGGTGCACCAGGTACATATAGTCTGCGGCCGCGTGCTCGGCTCCAGTTCACCACCGGCATTGGAGGGTGAAGCTTTGACAGTGCCATCCACTCGTGCTGGCGAAACGTCAGGAAAATCATTATATGGACGTCGGCCGAAGAACCCGAGACAGAAGCCAATAGGCAGTTTGTCAACAAGTGGCCACGAAAGCCATAACAATTTTGAAATAAATTCCTCATTGGAATGTACAAGTAAATAATGGAAGGAGTAACTGTAGCAATCATAGCAACAGTTGAGGCATCGAGTCATCAATAGTGACTTAAACAAGATTGAGAATGTCACCAGCTTTCGGACAAATCCTCTTTAAGAGTTGCAGTGACAGCACAGTGTAGTCAGCCGGGACAGTGTAGCTGTGCTAGTGTAAATGTATTCTGTTAGCTCTGATCAAGCAACCATCAAATAGCTAACAATTTCCTCAGTTGTGTTTATGCTTGTGTTGACGGGTCAATGTGTCAGCTGTATGGCGAGTTGTTCCTTTGCTCTTTCTGTTACTCACATAGAAGAAAGGTATGTATTTGCACAGAATATGTGTTTTCTTATCTTGTTATTGATTCCTGTAAAGATGATTTTCTTTTTCTGTGAAAGAACTTGAAGAAGGTACACATGTTTTATTGAAGTTACGTTTAATATTGAATTGTTTCACACACACACACACACACACACACACACACACACACACACACACACACACACACTACTTTCTGTGTTTCAATGATTTGGCACCATCTCTATTTGTGATTTTTCTTTATTTATTGTACGGAATTTCAGTCTTAGCCCATTATCAAGAATCTTGTTAAATGGAAGCAACATAAATTTAGTACAGTGACAATCAATTAAAAGTTAAACATGGTAACAAATCAAGTCTTACAGTGTGTTAGGATCGATAAAAACTTTCGTTAGGATCAATAAAAACTTTATGTATAAAAATTCAGTGTTGGCATGTTATGCCATACAGTTAAGGGACCTGCACTTATAAGCACAATGATAGTGGATGCCATTCAGATATAACAATTCCAGAGACTTGTACAGCATAATTTGCTATTGCTGAATTTTTGTACAGTAATTTTTATTAATTTTTGCACATTTAAGATCTGTTTTATTATCCTATCCAATTTTTTACAAATTGTCAATGCACTGAACTCATGTTGCTTCCATGGTCTAAGAGCAAAATTGTGCGATAGTACAACAAATAGAGAAAAAATGACAGCTGCAGGTGATATCAAAACATTTAAGTGTTTCATAGCAGCTGCAGACCCACCTTGAGTGAAGATAATTTTAATGTGATTACATATTTCTAGTTTCTTCATTTTCAGAACAAAAAGAGCCAGAGAAAGAAAATACAGATGAAACATCAGAGGGGAAGGAGAAAAATGATGACAAGACTGAAGAACCAGAAAGTTCAAGTGAAGATGAAATGGATAATAATGAAGACCCCAATGGAACTACAGGGTTGGAGCAAGGAGCTAGTGATAAAGAAGAGGAAAATGCTGAGATTACAAAAGGAGAAAAAGATGGGAAAGAAGGAGAAAATGAAGATAAAGGGAATGACCAAGAAGAAGCCAGTCCGTCAGATGACCAGCCCAGTCACAACGCTGCAGAGCCAGCACCAGAACAGGCAGAAGCCGGCTCAAAAGACCAGGTTCGCTTCTGATATTTGTTACTGATAAATTTTAAGCATCCACACATTTACTGTAATTCTTTTTGTATTTGGTTGAGAGAATTTATACAGGCATCCTTATAAGCTGTTACATGTGTCAATGTGTTTCAGATGATGAATATCCACGTTTGTCTGGTCTGCCATGTGATACCCTCATATGAGGATAGTTTTTTCAGAGTCACATGTTACAGAAGTATCAACAACATGGTTGCAGTATCCCTCATTTTTAAGTGGCTTATTCAGATTCCCTCAGTGAACTTTATATTCTTGCAATGTCCCACAGTGAACTTCACATTTCAAGACCCATGTGTAGCATTAAAGAAGTGCAAGGTTTGTTAATAATAACTTTGAGGAGCATTTTGTGTTTTGTAAGTAGTGCATCTTACTGGACCTATGTTACGATAAATGCAGGAACATTTCAGTATGTTGCTGAATGTAAGAATTTCATTAATGGGTTCCATATGTACATGAAAACTAAATGTCGTGTGGCAAGGAGGGGACTGATGACCACAGCTGTTAAGTCCCATAGTGCTCAGAGCCATTTGAACCATTTTTTCGTGTGGGAAGGGCCTCCCGGCAGATAAACCCGATCGCCTGGTGCAAGTCTTTTGAGGTGATGCTACTTCAGTGACTTGCGCGTCGATGAAGATGAAATGATGATAATGATAATGAAGACGACACAAACACCCAGTCCCTGAGCGGATAAAATCTCCAACCCAGACGGGAATCGAACCCCCCATCCCCGGCATGACAACCCGGCACACTGTCCATTCAGCTGTGGTGGCGGGCCATATGTACATAACTAGATGCAACTATCGGTTCTTAATTTGACTTTACAGTTGACCCCGAGTATATACAGGGTGAGTAAGAAGGAAAGGTAAGTGTTTCTGATGGGTGATAGCATTAGTGATTCTGAACAAAAAAACTTTATGTGGACATATGCCCTATTCCGAATGGTTTCCGAAATAGAACACTTTTAATGTACATTTGTATTTATTTTCTGTATTATTTATTGTCATTGTTTACAACATACCACAGTAGTATAGAGGAAGTTGAGGTGGACATTTTGATACAGGACACTTGTGGTCAATAAAGTCAGAAAACTACCTGGCCTACAAAAAGTACCTAAGCTACATCGCACGCACGTCGCGTGAGACTTTCAATATTCTTGCGATCTCTTTGTGCAAACTGTTAGTCCTACCTTTTTTTTGTTGTAAATTTAATTTAGTTTAATGGTGTACGGAGACACGTTTTCATTGGAGTGTGGGGTTCTTGAGTTATTAAGAAAAAATGTACAAAAGTGATACTAAATGTCTTCTATCTCAGAAACCATTCACAATAGGACATATGTCCATATGACGTTTTGTGTTCAGAATCCTTAATACTATCATGTCTCAAAGCATGTACCTTTCCTCCTGACTCACCCTGTATTTGTGTTACTTTATATAACATCATCATTATTGCTGTGCTCTCAGTATTCATTCACTGACACAGCTTGAAATACTACAGCAGAAAATTGAGCATTGTTCTGCTGTGAAAATACTATGATCACAAATAGTTGTGGGAGAGATATAGTGTACTGCTACCTGTGAGTAATTAACATCATTTCTGCTATTTTCTGCGAAAGATTCAGAAATGATTAGTTGACTATGAAATAACTGATCAGATACTCTTCTTTTAAATTTTTGGTATGAAACATAGCAATACCTTTTGTTTAAAAATAAAAGATGGATTAATCTTGGGCTTTCACTGCTGGAGGCTGTAGTTTTGTTTGCTGAGAGACTCAGAAGAGGTGGAAAATGTGTGATTTTTTACTAAATGGGGAAATAATACAGGATTGTAGAAAAGATTGACTTCTAGAGTAAATGTTTTGCTGTGTTACAAAGTTAATGGTTCAAACTTGTTTTTAAAAAATCATATAAATATGATAATAGAAAGCCCATCACAAAATATAAATAACGTTACAACACACACACACGCACACACACACACACACACACACACACACACACACACACACACACACACACACACAGAGACAGACAGACAGACAGACAGACAGAGAGAGAGAGAGAGAGAGAGAGAGAGAGAGATAGAGATAGAGAGAGAGAGAGGGAGGTTATCTCAGTCTTTTTTGTGTGTGTGTGTGTGTGTGTGTGTGTGTGTTTTATTCACTTCTTAACTCTGAAGGAGGACATTGTCTGAAAGTTCAGCAATGTACTCAGTCTTGTTTATATGTCTGTCTTTCACTCAATGCCTCAGCTCTTCAGTGAGTTGTTATCTTTACTTCTTTCATTATATACGATGGTCATCCAGAATGTAATGAACAATTGTGTGCCACACCCAATGCTGACACCCCCCCCCCCCCCATCCTCACCACCACAATTGTAATAATGCCAGTTAACTCCTTTACTCGTTTTCAATGTGAGCTGAGTTTTGTTGCTAGGTGGTTATGCTTTTTTGTTCTGTAACCTTTTGAAGTAATGGCCACAACCCTGTCTCACTCCGTTCCCAACCACTGCTTCCCTTTCGTGCCCCTCTACTCTTATAACTGCCATTTGATTTCTGTACAAATTGTAAACAGCCTTTCGCTCCCTGTATTTTACCCCTGCCACCTTTAGAATTTGAAAGAGAGTATTCCAGTCAACATTGTCAAAAGCTTTCTCTAAGTCTACAAATGCTAGAAACGTAGGTTTGCCTTTCCTTAATCTATCTTTTAAGATAAGTTGTTGGGTCAGTATTGCCTCATTTGTATGGAATCCAAACTGATCTTCCCCGAGGTCAGCTTCTACCAGTTTTTCCATTCGTCTGTAAAGAATTCGTGTTAGTACTTTGCAGCCGTGACTTATTAAACTGATAGTTCGGTAATTTTCACATCTGTCAACAACTGCTTTCTTTGGGATTGGAATTATTATATTCTTCTTGAAGTCTGAGGGTATTTTGCCTGTCTCATAAGTCTTGCTCACCAGATGGTAGAGTTTTTCAGGGCTGGCTCTCCCTAGGCTATCAGTAGTTCTAATGGAATGTTGTCTACTCCCGGGGCCTTGTTTCTATGTAGGTCTGTCAGTGCTCTGTCAAATTCTTCACGCAGTATCATATCTCCCATTTCATCTTCATCTTCGTCCTCTTCCATTTCCATAATATTGCCCTCAAATACATCACCCTTGTATATGGACCCTCTATATACTCCTCCTACCTTTCTGCTTTCCCTTCTTTGGCTTAGAACTGGTTTTGCACCTGAGCTCGTGATATTCATACATGTGGGTATTTTTTCTCCAAAGGTCAAAGAATTTTCCTGTAGGCAGTATCTATCTTAGCCCTAGTGATACATGCCTCTACATCCTTACATTTGTCCTGTAGCCATCCCTCTTTGTTGATGTCTTTTCTTTTTATTTAGTTATATCAAAACCTTCTTTACTTTCTGGATGACCCACATAGTTTTTAAAACATGTTATTTTGATGAGCTCAATGTTAGCTTCCAGTAACCCACCAACTGACTGATTTTTGATAACTGTAATTTGCTTCTCCCCCTCATTCAGACTTGCTAGTAGCAGAAATTACTGAAGGTCCAACAGGAACGTAAAACATTTAATAAAAATGTGTAATCAGTTAAAATTTAAAATAATATTAACATTTGTTAGAGAAAGAAATATTTCTTTATTTTATGAAAAGGAATAACTGTGGCAGTGTTCACAGAAATTGTTGTTAAAACATTTGCTTTTAACTTTTTATGTATGTTTGACATTGTGTCAGTTGTCGGGGGTGATCTGAAAGCTATATTATTCTTGATGACTCAAGTTTGCCTAGATCACTAGCAATTCTTTTTATTACTGTAATCGGTTTTGACAGATTTGTGTTGTAATCATTGTGTCTTGTAACGTTATTAGATGTACATGCTCATTACAACACTGAAAGTCACATAGTGATGTTACAATTTGATACAACATCATTATGTGATTTTTAGTGTTGTAACAAGCACGTACATCTGATAATATTACAAGATCCGGTGATGACAGCGTAGATCTGTTGGAACAGGTTGCAGTAATAAAAAGAATTGGTAGTGACCTTGGCAAACTTGGTTTTTCAAGAATAGTAATTTCAATTTTTCTTAGCATTGCTTCTGTTGCCCCTATTTTGGTGAATGCTGCACTTACTTCACAATTGTTGTTATTGAAACAACACAAGACGTAGCAATCAAAATTCTTTTTTTGATAGTTAAGAGAAAAATAGGACGACTTAAAAGACATTCTGTCTCTATATTCCCTACCCTCCCTACCCCTTTTCAAGCTCATGCGTACTCTTGAAATCGTTAAGTCTTAATACAGACTGACAGTCTAAAGGTGCTGTGTTTATCCCTTTGCGACTCTGCAGATGCATTAGCTGCAAACGGCTGTTAAATGAAGAGACAAGGGGATACGTGCAATGGTGGAAGGTCACGCGTGCCACTGATTTGTGCCTACAGATCACCAGCTGCATGTGCAGGCATTTCCCAAACACAAATGGGGAGACATGTACAACAGCTCTGCAACTGTCTGTGTTTCAGTTCATTTGGTGCTCTGTTATACCATATCCCACTCTTAAAAGATTCAGTTCTTGCACGCTTCTAAATTTGCTTTTGCTGTAGCACTTTGGCTGGGTGGTTTAATGAGAAACATGTGGAAACTGAAAAGCATTATCTTGAAATTTCATGTTTATGGTTAGTTAATGCCATGGATTATAAAATCAGAGGGAAATCAAAAAACTGTCTCAGTTCCTCACAGATTGGAACGACCTGGAAACAACAAAGGCAGTCTTGAACAAAATCCTTTGTTCATACTTCTGACGAATACATATTGAAGAAGAGGAGTGGTCTGGGCCCCACAGTGTGCTGGACCCATACTGGTGCTTTCACAAACCCTTTTGATTCATAGTTTTCATCAATTACAGCAAATAAAAGAATAAGAATATTGAAACTGTGCTTGTAAATGATATCTCTGCTTCCACTGTTGTATGCAGAACCTTTTTTGACATCTAAAGCTCCCAAACAGTGTGGCAAATTCCACATAACTTCAGAGTCTAATGCTTCATCCAACTACTCTTACCTGGAGTTTGGATGCTTAAGGTAAACAAAAAGGAAACTACTAAAAAATCTAATTAAACACTTTTGACAAACAAAGACCCCCTCTTGCCACTGAAAACAAACACACACACACAGTAATGATGGGATTTGATTGATATATACAGGGTGATTCATGAAGATATGCAAATATTGTAATATGTTATTCTACAAGTAAAACTAAAGAAAAAAGTTCATATAAACATAGGACCACAATACTGCAAGAGGTTAAAGTAAAGTACGATTTCCGTTTATTTTGTTGTTATTGGTCTGATGAATCTAATAAAACATACCCCAGATGTGTATCTGCAGTAGTTTTCCAGAACATCACAAGCAGCAAAGAAGTAATTTTGTAAAATTTTTAATTTATTAACTGCTTGGCCCAATTTGTTTTTTAAATTTCAGAAAATTGCACAAAGCTTTCAACAGAAGGTGTAGAGAATTTAGTTTTGGAAAAATGATGGTAATAACGTTAACGGAAACTGTATGAATGTTTCAGATAATCTGCTTTCATTAGTATCGTAGCAGACACAAATTCACGTTAAACTAGAAAAAACAATGCTCAGTGTTAAGGAAGTTGTACAATGTATGTACAATTTCACAATACATTCACAATAAATGTTCAAAAATGTCTCCACAGAGTTCAATGCATTTAGCTGCATGTGTATGAACAGATTTTGTTGCTCATTTCAGTTTCACAGCGTTGGTCTTAATTTCATTCATTGCATTCAGAATGCGAGCAAGTAATCCCTCACATGTATTGACTTTATCCTCATAAACTATGTCTTTCATCTATCCCCATACATAAAAATCCATTGTGTTAAATCGGACTGTGTGGATGGCCACAGACGTGTAGCACCACAACAAATATGTTTCTGGGGAAAATGTTCAGTTAAATGTGTAGTAACGATGTTGGTGAAATGTGGAGGCACACTGTCATGTCGGAAATACATTTGCAGTCACGTAGCAAGTGAAATATCTTCGAGCAAGCGTGGCATTTCTTCTTGAAGGAATTGTAAGTACATCTCACCAGTTAGATGTCCTGGTGAAATGAGTGTTCCAATAAGGTGTGTGTTGATTATACCACACCACACATTTATGCTAAATTGCTGCTGGAAATTTCGTTGCACTGTTGCACATGAGTTTGCTTCAGACTGTACATGCTCATTATGTAAATTGTTTATACCATCTCAAGTAAACTGTTCCTCATCAGTAATAAAATGTATTTGTGTAACTGCTGATTAGTATTGAACCATTTGCACAAATCCAAATGAAGGGCAGGATCTCCCTGATGTAAATGATGCACGTTTTCTTTTTGGTAGGGATCAGCGTACGCCATACCCTAGATTGTGAAATGCCTAATCGTTGAGATATCCGTCGTATACTGGTAGCTGAGGTATGTTGAACAGCATCCATAATATCCTCATCATTGTCTTCAGGTATTGAGCGCTCGTGCTAATGCTAGGTAGAGAACCTGACTCCCGTAACATTCGAAATACTCCACTGATTGTTTATGCAGTCTGAAACCTCAGAGTTGGATAACATACATGATATTTTTTAACTGCAGCCATAGCATTACCATCACATTTGCCATAAATAAACACCACATTGGCATATTTTTCTGTCGTGACTTTGGAAGGCATCCCTATTTCACAAATAATCTACATTGTTGTTATGTTCTTTCACTGAACAATGCAGAAAACTAGCTTATTTCAATGTTAGGAAATGACTGAAAC
Organism: Schistocerca piceifrons; assembly: GCF_021461385.2. Lineage (NCBI taxonomy): Eukaryota > Metazoa > Arthropoda > Insecta > Orthoptera > Acrididae > Schistocerca > Schistocerca piceifrons. The sequence goes on from NC_060145.1 coordinate 20,362,723, forward strand.
AACTCACTAACAGTTGCCAACAATGACATAAACCTTTCGACATTCTTAATGGAAAGTAAACAAATTTACTTGTATAATAATCTTTGCATCTCTGGATGTTCTGGAAAACTACTGCAGATACACGTGTGGGACATGTTTTATTAGATTCACCAGACCAATAACAACAAAATAATTGGAAATCATGCTTTACTTTAACCTCGTACAGTTTTGCAATGGCTTCATATTAGCAAAGTTGCTAAATGTGAGGCAAAATCTTTTATTAGCCATAACTCCGTAACTAAACATTTGCAGACCTATGTTTATATGAACTTTTTTTCTTTAGTTTTACTTGTAGAATAACATATTAAAATATTTGCATATCTTCATGGATCGCCCTGTATATAAAAAGAAACGTGTTATCCTGTCAGTGCTTCCTTTCTGTGTACCCCTACTGTTCAGAAATATGTATTAACATATTCTTAGACTACTGACTGCAAACATTAAGCAAGAAGTGTCTGTTTTGCTTTCCAGATAAAGAAATATTAAGTGGTTGTCAACCAAGCTTAATGTTGTTTTCCAGGGATTTCACCAGAGCGTGCAAAACTTTAGGGGTTACATTATATTTTAATGCAATATATACCATGAACTGAAACTTCAAACTGTCATATTTGTCCACAGTAGCAAGAACTAGAATTGGAAGAGGTAATCTTGTTGCCACGTGTTGTCTGCGCATTTTGCTTTTTTCTCTGCTACCAGTTGTCCAACCGAATGAAATATTACTTCAAAATCACAGGTACAATTGTTGAACACAATAGTGCTTGCCATTTTTATATTTTCTACCACATTCACACATTCAATATGCGTAAGGTATTTTCTATCCCAGTGTGTGGGCTTTTGTTTAATATTTTGTCTTTGTCTGAAAATATACTCGCTATGGCGACAGATGTGTTGATTGCCGGAATGTGTGTGTCATTCTGGCTCGGTGTGAATGGCATTGCACATGGCACACGTGTCAAGCATGATGTGTGCACCTATATGTTTGCCTCTTCTTGCGTGTGAGGCAAACCCAGGCTCGTAGGAAGTAGGCACATGGCACACAGATGGAGACGCACACTAATTGCCAGTAATACATAGTTGGGTAAGGATACACCAACAAAAATCGTTAAAATCCAGAAGAGCAGTTGTTGTTCTGATTAAGAAGGCATAGCAAGAAACTGTGAAAATCCTATGTCAACTTAGTTGTATCTTTCATGAACATTGGTTTGAATTTTAATTTCATCTCTTTCACTTTGTTGTTGGCACTCATTGTCTCTGATACACCTTTCTTTAGCTTGATTAGCAGGCCACTGAGTGAGAGAGATATATATCCTTGCTATTTTCATTGTGTTGCATTTTCTCCTTCTCTGCTTTCCCCTAAATTCAGTTTTAACTTTTTTTGTTAACGTTGACTCGTGCAGTCAGTGAAAACCTCAGAATTTCTATGCAGTATCACTCTGTAAATGGTATTACAAAATAATTTAATTTTTTCAGGTGTCATCAGTCCCCAAAGAAGATGAGAAAGATTCCAAAGATGGAGGAGATGCAGGAGATCCAGGTGAAATGGAGCAGTCAGGAGTGGGTGGAGCACAAATGAAAGATGATCAGACTGGGCACCAGGGGAGACCAGAGGGAGACAGTACGCCAGAAGCACGAGCAGACCAGCAGGGGCAGAGAGATGTGCGCAAGAGGGACCGACCAGGGCAGAGCGATGCACAACGTAGTCTCGGTCAGTACTTTGAAACTGTCGATTGCTGAGTTATTTATACTACAAAAAATTCTTGCTAGTGCATAGTTGTATTTGAGTTTACTGCTGACCATCAGCTTTGCAACATCAGAAACTATAGCAAATAGCAAAATTGTGCTTTCTGTGTGCAAAAAGTGTAATAAGATAGTAGTATTGTAGATGATTTTGGGGGGGGGGGGGATATGGCTGCAGTATTTATTACATACAACTATCTCTAGCGTCAGCAACAGTTTTGGCCTGACTGGGCGTAAGATCGAACTGAGCTCGGCTGACAGATACGGGTAGATCGTTCCACACCATTTCAGCTGTATGACAGCGTTCGTCGATCGTAGTGACTTACTTTTGGTGGCTTGCCAGTGTCTCGCCATCCCGTAACCAGGTCTTTTCAGTAGTTGAGAGATACAAAGAATGTGCTGCCCAGGGTGGCCATTGAAAACCTTCTATGTTCCATCAGAACAGACTGGGCAACATGAGGCCTCGAAGTGATATATTGAAAGGTAATGTCACAGAGATCTCAAATGTAGGGCACAGTCATCAACCCTAACATACCCACCACGTAATGACTGCTGTCCAGATTACCAGCTTGGTGCACCGGAGATGTGCATCCAGCAGCACCCCGTGCTGGCACACCCGATGTGGGCCCTTGTAGTGACAAATGCAGTTTGGCAGTCACTTCTCGGAGCCAATACACACGGGTACATACATCCACTGTGATGCTGTACTCGGAACTGAGACTTGTCTGGAAAGATGGAGTGGTGCCACCCCAGTGTTCAGTCTTATTGCCGGATGCACGATTCTCTGCCTGCCACATTAAGTAATCCAGAAACGACCGTCAGTGTGATGATAGTTACGATGCTCGAGGTGTCGCTGCATTGCCTGTGCAGTCAGCTGCGTTGCTGCAAATGAACCCATTTCCTGTCCTGCAGATGTGGCTGCACAACCCTGTACAGCTGAGCAAACGGCGTTTCTGTCTTCCTGGGCAGCAGGCGTGCACGGCCAGAGAGAACCGGCACAGCATTGAGTATGGCCCCTGTGAGCTCGTCAGTTTCGTATTCACGTGACAGTTGAGAGATCCCAACTGACATGAGCAACAGTTTGATAGCTCGTGATCCTGTTGCTGTCAGAATCCGGTCTTTTTGTCCTACTTAAATAACGTAATTTTCTCACAAACTACCAACATTCCCGAATCGTAAAACCGACGTGTAACTTTCCTTATATATATGGAATTGAGATGGCATTGCTCTTACCTACTTGCACTTAAATGTTAATCATTTGCAAATCCAAGCACATAGTACACATCAAGCCAATTTGCTGTTCGTTGGATGCGATACTCGTGGTGTTGCAGTTTTATTGACCAGGAGAGTAAATATTTCCTCACCCCTAAAGCTGAGTTGAACCTCATTGTGCTTCACTAAGCACAATCTTACTGTAAGTGGTGTGCCTACATACAACTACACTCACATCTATATCTATATCTACATTCCACAGCCGTCATAGATTGTGAAGAGTAACCTCCCTGTAACACTTCCTTCGAGTTTCTCAAAATTACTTTCAACAGTGTAAGGGAAAGGTAAATTGCTACTTACCCAAAGTTGACATGTTAGGTTGCAGACAGGCACAATTAAAAGATTACACATCATCTTCCAGCCACAGCCTTCATTAGCAAAAGAAGAAAAACACACACACACACACACACACACACACACACACACACACATATATACACACACTCCTCACACACATATGACCTCCATCTCAGCATCTCGGATCAGAATGCATTCTGGTGGTCATGTGTGCCTGAGGTGTGCTCGCTTATGTGAATGAATTGTGTGTGTGTGTGTGTGTGTGTGTTTATTTTATTTTTTGTATCACTATATACTGGTCAACACATAGAACATACGAACTTTTTGTGTACATTATAATAGAAATATAAGGTTACCTACAAATTGTGCGCATCTATATCAGGTGACGTGAATCTAGAAAACATAGAACTCCATGGATACTGAAAATGTAAATTTAACCATGCCCATTTGATTATGATAGGGTCCATTGTGGTTTTCGTGTGTATGTGTCATAGCTGTGAAATATGGGATGGTAACTTGCAGTTTGTGCACAGCAAGATGTCTTTTTAAAAAAGTTGAATTCTGTCTCCTAGCAGGTACTGAATCCAGTCACAGATCTGAACCACTGTAGTTGGAAGAAAGCACAGGTTACACCCATCTACGAGAAGGGTAGCATAAGTGATCTACAAAATTGTCATAAGATATCACTGCAATCTACCTGCTGTAGAATCTTAGAACATGTTGTGAGCTTAAGCATAATGAGGCAGCTAGAACGGATTTCCTTTCCAACCACCATGGATTCCATAAACATCAGTCATGTGAAACCCAATTTGTACTTTTCTCACTTAATGTTCTGAAAGCCACAGATCAAGGCAGTAGAGTAGATGCAATATTTTCTGTCTTCCAAGAAGCTTTTGATTCAGTACCACACCAATATTTATTAAAGTGTGATCATGTTGGGTGCCAAATGAAAATGAGGATTTCTTGGCAGGAAGTATGCAGAATATTGTTTCACATGCAGATTCATCAACAGATGTAGACATTATATGTAATGAAGTACCATCGGAGAAAAGCTGGAGAAATGTTCAGTCAGATGTTGATAAGATTTTCAAGTGATTTAAGGACTGACAACTTCCTTTTAAATGTTCAGAAATGTAAAACTGTGCTCTGCACAGAACACAGAAATATAGTATAGCATGACTACAATGTCAGTGATTCACAATTGAACTGCTTATTGCAGAAACCTCTCATGTCCAATAGGAGCATTTTGTTCCCCCCTCCCCCGCCCGCCCAGGAGAAGGAAAAAAAACTAGATAATTCTTAATATTTACTGTGGCGATATACATTGTTAAATTTGTTGGACATGAGGTGTTCTGAAAGAAATGTAAACACATTTAAGTGAATTAAACAGTTTCATGTAAAACCCATTACTAAGAGTACGTGTTTCACCACAGTATTACATCAGTCACTTTTCTTTGTCCACTTACATCGTTTGGAAGTTTAAATTATTGTAGAATCACTTAATTTCTTTGGGATAAAGTGGGTAAGGTTTGATTTTTTTTTAAACTGCCATTTTTTGTCACTAATCATTGGCACTTCAGGTTGTGATGGAAAATCTGAAATTTGCTCTGCATCTAAAAGTCTGAAGGTATGTTCTGCAACAAACCAATGAATGTTCGAGTTTTCATCGCATCAGGAGTAAGGTTGCTGTATGAAAACTCGAGAAAGTCTGAAATTGAAAAATGCTGCTTTCTTTCTCAAGGAATTTTCCTTCCTTGTGATTCCACAGATGCCACATTCTTCTTGTAATGCGCTGGCCACTGTGAGTTGAAGTCGTGAATTCTTCTTTATTCACCATGTGTACTGCGAAATTTCTTAGAGCTAGAAGAGAGGATTAATTCCGTTTACTCCACTGGCAAGTACACTGTCAGTCATTTTCACATTTCTCTTCACAACACTGAAGTCCCTGTCACAAGGCAGATAGCAGTACCCTTAGCTGGCGAAATAGTGATGGATTGAATCAAATTGATTAAATCAAATCTTAATGCTGGACATTTTTGGCAACATATTAATTTACATAACTTAAAATAAAGGAGAAAACTTCATTGGGGCTGCTTTCAGGCATTGTTTCATCATATTTTAAATCACGTATATTGGACACATTGTTAGTAAGCTGACACAAATAGAATGGGTCTTGAATGGGGATAACTGGAAGCATCAGATTTTGCATCAATCCAATGCAGATGCCGGTGACATCTACAGAATCTCTGCACATTTTCTGCACACACTCAGTTGTCTTCTTTTATGAATTAATAGCTTGGCTAAGTCCACACGCTTTGCACAGTCGTTTAAGGTAGGAATTCTTATTTTCACAGTTAAATTCCTTGCAGGTACAACATCTATCCACCTGTGGTTGATCAAATTTCAAATTGAAATTTTCATTAATTATTTTCCAGTGATACCAATATGTAACTTTCACTTAATGGTATTGCGATTGAAACAGATCGCACATCTTTTTCACATTAAGATATGAAGCCAAGTATTTGTACTCTCTACTTGTGTAGAACAGAGAGAGAATAGAATTGGGGAGTAGATGTATTTGTGGTGCAACTTGAATAGAAGAAGGGATCGGTTGATAGGACACTTCTGAGGCATCACCAATTTAGTACTGAGGGGAAGTGTGGAGAAGCTTGCACAAGATAGAGTAGTGTGGGGAGCTGCAGCAAATGAATCTCTGGACTGAAGACCACAATAACACCAACAACAACATTTATGTAGTGTGTGTCATGAATTGGAAAACTATTTATGCGGTTCTCAACTAAGAATGTTACTTCAGCTGAATATGCATTTTCTGGCTGCTGTTTTCCCCACTTGTCTTTGGGGGACTTAGTCGAGATTAGTAGATCTCTTAATCTCAGCAGTCTGTCATCAGAAGCACCATACATGGGTAAAAATGCGGACTTACAGACTTGAACATGGTCATCAGAGCTAAAGAGCCAATATTTGTATGTATAACCTTTGGGTTTGTTGTTGATAGGTAAGCTGTTGTCACCTTACAATCTTGGACATTTCCTTACAATGTCACATACTTCTATTATGCTCATTTTTAGTGTTGAAACTTTAGAACTTAGAATATAATTCCGTCATTATGTCTGAACTAATTTTAGTAATCATGCATTTCCACTTACACCTGCAATAACAGAGCAGTGCATTCGTAAGACGAATAATAGTAACAGAATAACCAAACAATAACATTAGTTTCACTGGCATTGTTAATGCACATGGCTTACCTGCAATCGACACCTTTTTCTTTAGGCGTAACTGTTTCTCCTCTATAGTTCAAGTATTCAGTGTTTTTAGTTCTGCTTTCTTTTATTGGTTCTGATTGGTATATAACTCTTTTCGATCCTTTCTTTCTTTTATTCAGACCGACTTCACCACTGCCACATGCCATTTCACTTGGAACTGATGCATAAAATCTGAAATGTACATCCAGTAAAAGTGTGGGAAGGTACCAGAAGCAGTAGAATAACAAGTGACATTGTCAACCTTACAATGAATAAAAAGCCCCTCATCTCCTTGACATGTGGTGTTCCTGCATCAAATGGAAACTTCCACCAATTACTGGACCCACTGTTTACCACTGACGTGAGGGGTTTCCACACAAACCGATATGTCTATACACAAACTATCATATGATCACATAATTTCAATTTGCTTAAAAAGTGAACATCTGGAGGTGCTGCAACAAGCAGTTCAGTGGGAATCTGTCAACCCATGTAAATACGTAAGAGAAACAATTTGGGAATTTTGAAACAGAATGATAACATAGGCTCAGTCATTGGAAAAAGCAGCTGCTAGACTTCAGTTTGGAACTGCAAAGAATTTACAAAGGAGGCTGCTTAGGAAACACTGACATGACACATTGTAGAATATTACTCATGTGTGTGGGAGCCATACAAAATACAAGTAACAGTGCGTAAAGAAGGTCAGAACGCATAGTTACACATTTCTTTGACCCGCAGAAGGATTTCAGAGAAACACTGAAAAGTATCAGCTGGCAGATGCTTGAAGATAGCTATCATCTATGCTGCAAAAGCAAACTTACATAGTTTCAAGGAGGAATGCTAAGGGAGAACTCTAGGATTATACTAAAGCGTCATATGAAGCTCTCATGTAGGGACCTTGAAGACTAATCACCACACGATTGGACTCGTTCATTCTAGTGGTACTCTATATCTCTCTGGCTTTATTATAATACCTAAATTATTACTCAAATAGGACATGAGAACTATACGAAATGTTATGTCCAGTCTCTGCACATGTGGCTTTATTACTGGCAGCACTGCATTTTCTCCGAGTCTGCAACATTAGATTAGCCGTAACAGTAGCCATTAGCTTATCAATGAAACTAAAATTGGTAGTTGTTGTACAAATACTGAGATATGCAACTAAATATTCTCACTGTGCATGCTAGAATAGTCATCTGAGGTTTGTTATCAGATCTGAGGTTTGTCATCAGATAGAGAGCAAATTCATTACAATAACTTGTGACACCTATGGAATGAATTGAAGCAGCTGATCCTACATTTTCTCCATGTTGTAATATCATCAATATTAGGAAAAGAATAGATTGTTCCTCACCATAAAGATGGCATGTTAAGTGGATTGGAGGGGGGGGGGGGGGGGAGCACTATCTGGAGGAGTGTGCACAGACTAGATGTAGCCACGACAAGGTTGCCAAGTGCAGCGTCAGGAGGTGGTGGTGGTGGTGGTGTGTGTGTGAGGGGGGGGGGGGGGGGGTTAGTGGGGGCAGAGTGGCAAAGGTGAGGTGCAGCTAAGAGGAAAGATGGACAATTGTCTTGGCAGAGGGTGGCACATAATGTGCGTGAGGGATGTGAATAATGTAAAGGTCATAGGACAGAGGGGGTGGAAACTGTTGGGTGTAGGACATGGGGACAATGGGTTACCATAAAGTGAGGTTGGGATAATTCGAGAATGGAACTGCTGAACCACATCATTCGTCAGGCCTTGCATTATCTATCATCCTACCCTGAAATGAGGGACATCATATCAGAAATACCTCCCACCCCTCCTGAAGTGGTGTTCTGTCACCTTCCCAACCTTGACATCGTCTTAGTCCATCCCAGTACAACTCCCGGTCCCAAACCCTTGCATTAATGATTGTATCCCTGTGGAAGACCCAGGTGCATCACCTGCCGAACCCACCCACCGAGCACTTCGTAACCCAGTCCCATCACTGGTTTATCCTACCCCATCAGCGGCTGCACAACCGGTGCAAGCAGCCATGTCATATGCCAGCTCTGCTGCAATTGTTGCACAGCTCTTTATATTGGTATGACTACCAAACAGCTGTCCAGCAGGATGAACGACCACCACCAAACTGTGGCCAAGAGCAAAGTAGACCACCATGTGGCACAACATGCAGCCGGGCATAATATGCTTGATTTCAGTGGCTGCTTCACTTCTGGATCCTCCTGTCCACCACCACCTATTCTGAAATGTTCCGATGGGAGTTACTCCTACAACACATTCTATACTCCCGTGATTATCCCTGCCTCAACTTATGCCTCCATATAGTCCTTGTGCACACTACCAGACAGCACTCTTCCCTACCAGACAGCACTATTCATTCTCCAGATGAAGCAATCTTACACAGTTAACACTATATTGCTTGTAAGCCTGCTACTAACGGTCTGGTGCTCCCTTTCAAGGTCACAAACATACAGGGTGAGTCACCTGACATTACCGCTGGATATATTTCGTAAACCACATCAAATACTGACGAATTGATTCCACAGACCGAACGTGAGGAGAGGAGCTAGTGTAATTGGTTAATACAGACCATAAAAAAATGCACGGAAGTATGTTTTTTAACACAAACCTACATTTTTTTAAATGGAACCACATTAGTTTTGTTAGCACATCTGAACATATAAACAAATACGTAATCAGTGACGTTTGTTGCATTGTAAAATGTTAACTACATCCGGAGATACCGTAACCTAAAATTGACGCTTGAGTACCACTCCTCCGCTGTTCAATCGTGTGTATCGGAGAGCACCGAATTACGTAGGGATCCAAAGGGAACGGCGATGGACCTTAGGTACAGAAGACACTGGAACAGCACATTACGTCCACATGCTAACACCTTTTTATTGGTCTTTTTCACTGACGCACATGTACATTACCATGAGGGGCGAGGTACACGTACACACGTGGTTTCAGTTTTCAATTACGGAGTGGAATAGTGTGTGTCCCGACATGTCAGGCCAATAGATGTTCAATGTGGTGGCCATCATTTGTTGCACACAATTGCAATCTCTGGCGTAATGAATGTCATACACGCCGCAGTACATCTGGTGTAATGTCGCCGCAGGCTGCCACAATACGTTGTTTCATATCCTCTGGGGTTGTAGGCACATCACGGTACACATTCTCCTTTAACGTACCCCACAGAAAGAAGTCCAGAGGTGTAAGATCAGGAGAACAGACTGGCCAATTTATGCGTCCTCCACGTCCTACGACACGCACATCGAACATCCTGTCAAGGGTCAGCCTAGTGTTAATTGCGGAATGTGCAGGTGCACCATTATGCTGATACCACATACGTCAACGCGTTTGCAGTGGGACATTTTTGAGCAATGTTGGCAGATCATTCTGTAGAAACGCGATGTATGTTGCAGCTGTTTGGGCCCCTGCAATGAAGTGAGGACCAATGAGGTGGCCGCCAATGTTCCGCACCATACATTTACAGTCCACGGTCGCTGTCGCTCTACCTGTCTGAGCCAGCGAGGATTGTCCATGGACCAGTAATGCATGTTCCGTAGATTCACTGCCCCGTGGTTTGTGAAACCCGCTTCATCGGTAAACAGGTAGAACTGCAACGCATTCTCTGTTAATGCCCATTGACAGAATTGCACTCGATGATTAAAGTCATCACCATGTAATTGCTGATGTAGCGACACATGAAACGGGTGAAAGCGGTGACGATGCAGTATGCGCATGACACTACTTTGACTCAGTCCACCGACTCTCGCAGTGTCCCGTGTACTCAAGCGTCAACTTTAGGTTACAATATCTCCGGATGTAATTAACATTTTACAATGCAACAAACGACACTGATTACGTATTTGTTTATATGTTCAGATGTGCTCACAAAACTAATGTGGTTCCATTTAAAAAAAACTAGGTTTGTGTTAAAAAACATACTTCCGTGCATTTTTGTATGGTTTGTATTAAACAATTACACTAGCCCCTCTCCTCACGTTCGGTCTGTGGAATCGGTTCTTCAGTATTTGATGTGGTTTACGAAATATATCAAACGGTAACATTAGGTGACTCACCCTGTATATGTTATGTTTTACATGGTTTTAAACAATGCAATGGTGAAAGATAATCATTTGCCATGTAGTTAAGGCATTGGTTGAAGATTGCTTAGTTTCTTGTGACAATTTTTACCAAAATGCTGAGTGCTGTCAAATGTGTTGTTATTCTAATTAATTTATTGCATACTAGTGTTATATGAAATCTTAAAGGAGACCGAATATGTAGTATAGATTCTAAATGATTTTCTTTGTAAATGCAATTTCTCTGTAGGTGATGTGAAAGAACCAACAGTAAAACGGCTGAAGACTGTGGATGTTACAAATAAGGAGCAAGAGTCCAAGTCAGAGGATGAGACAGAAGAAGGGGCGGATTTAGGCCGCAGTGCTGATCTCTACCAACACATACGTGATTCCAAAGAAGCATTTGATGCACACACTATAGATGCGGCCACAGAGGTTCGTATCAAAATGACATTGAGTTTTATTTTTCAGAAATTGTGAACCCAGGAACAGTTGCTGCATTAATAATGGAAAATGTTGATCTGTTTAAATAGTTGCCATTAACAGCATTCTCTCTTTATATTAATTAATTAATTAATTAATTTCGACAGACAGTGAGAGAAATAGTGAAAGAGAAACGCATACAAGTGTGTCTAGAAAATACAAGATTAAGATGGTATGTGCTTGTTAAAAGTGTAGGAGCTAGCAGGATACTAAGTCAGGCCCACGAAATGACAAAGTAGTCATACGGAGTAGGTTTGCCAGATATGTGAGTGGCTCAAAGACTTTTTAAGTAATAGAACTCAGTATGTTATGCTCGATGACGAGTGTTCATCAGAGACAAAGATATCACCAACAGTGGCCCAGAAAAATGTGATTGGACTGCTATTATTTTCTATATACATAAATGATCTGGAGGGTAGGGTGAGCAGTAGTCTGCGGTTGTTTGCTGTAAATGCTGTGATGTGTGGGAAGGTGTCGAAGTTGAGTGACAGTAGGAGGATATGAGATGACTTGGACAAAATTTCTAGGTGGTCTGACAAATGGCAGCTAGCTCTGAATTTAGAAAAATGTAATTTAGTGTTACAAAAAGTAATTGGGGTAGACAAAAAATCTACTCACCAAGTGGCGGCAGAACACACACGTAAAAGAAGGTTGTAACTAGGCAAGCTTTTGAAGCCAGTGGCTGCTCCTTCAGGCAGAAGGGTTGAAGAGAAAGGAAGAGGGATGAAGGGAAAGGACTGTAGAGGTCTAGGAAAAGGGGTAGATTTCGTAAAAGTCACCTAGAACTGCAGGTCAGGGGAGACTTACCAGATGGGATGAGAAGGAAAGACTGATTGTTGGGGACTGCACCGAACAAGATCTGAAAATGTGAGAGCTTAAAAGTGGAAGACAGGGTAATATGCAAGACACAGATTACTGCTAAAACTCATGTATGAGTTAATAATAGTGAAAAGCTAAGTTCATTGTACGTAACAGAGGTGGGAGGGATAGTTACTGCTCCTTTATTCATTCCATTTTAGTTTTCTACATCTTTCAATTTCTTACCTGCCTATTTTTCACCCTCTCCGTCCCACTGCCGTAATGTACAATGCACTTAGCTTTTCACTCTTATTAACTCGTACACGATGTTTTACAGTAATCTCTGTCTTGCATGTTATCCTGTCTTACACTTTTAAGCTCTCAGTTTTCAAGTCTCGTCTGGTGCAGTCACCAACAATCGATCTTTCCTACTCATCCTGTCTGGGACAGAAAATCCGAGATGAGATAATGGCAGTATAATGACAAGGATAGACTGCTACTCACTAATCACGGAGATACTGAGTCACAGACAGCCACAACAAAAAGACTAATAAACACGTGAGCTTTCGGCCAAAAGGCCTTTTCCTGAAATAGACAACATACACCCACATTCACTCAAATGCAGTTCGCACACACAGGACAACTGTCTCTGGCAGCCATAATGTGTGTGAGCTGTTTGTGTGAATGTGTGTGTGTCTGTGTGTGTGTGTGTGTGTGTGTGTTGTCTATTTCAGATAGTTGTTTTTCTCTCACTCTGTTTATGGGTGGAACAGGAAAGGAAATGGCTAGTAGTGGCACAGGATACCCTCCACAACACACCATACTGTGGCAATGTTACCTGGGAATAACATTGCAAAGCAATCTGAAATGGAATGAGCTTGTGAGGATTGTGTTAGGCAAGGCAAATGATCGACTTTGGTTTACTGGGAGAATTTGGGGTAAGTGTGATTCATATATGTAAAAGCAGACAACATACAGGCTGCTAGTGTGACATATCCAAGCACTGGTTGAGGTTTTTGAGATCCTCACCGAGTCAGATTAAAGGAAGACATTGAACCAGTTCAGAGGCGGGCTGCTAGATTTTCTACTGGTAGGATCGAACAACACTCAAGTATTACGAAGATGCTTGGGAACTGAAATGGAAATCCCGGAGGGGCATTCTTTTTGAGGAATGCTATTCAGAAAATTTGGAGAACCAGCATTTTAAGCTGACTGCAGAATGATTCTTCTGTTGCCAATGTACATTTTGTGTAACAACCATAAAGATAAGATATAAAAAACTAGGGCTCATACAGAGACATACATATAGTTGTTTTTCCGTCACTCTGTCTGTGAGTGGAACAGGAAAGGAAATGGCAAGTAGTGGCATAGGTACCATCCAACACACACCATGCTGTGGCTTGCAGAATATGTATATAGATGTAGATTTAGAAGGGAAGACCAAGAGACATACAAATCGTCAGAGTGAAGGAGTGTGTGATGGAGGGAAGAGAAGGCTGGGACAAATGGTGAGAGAAACCTATTGGGGTTCCAGAGAAAGATTGGAGAAGCTCATGTTCTGAACAGACCAGCCAGGAGCTGGAAACTGTAATAGTAGAAGAAGAAGAAGAAAGATGATTATGATTATTTTAAATTTCTGACAGTAGTAGCCAGCTTTAATAGTCCCTGATTCATCTGTTCAAAATAAAAGAATCCCCATTGGCAACAGCTTTTGTGACCTAGGGGAATATGTAGTTAATAGCCACTGAAATAGAAACAGTTATAAAACTCAAGTGAAATAACTTTGTGATCAGCAGTGGCAGAGGGTAATGTTGCTCTTGTGTGCGCAGCATTTTATGTTCTCGTGTGCAGAATCATAGACAGTATCTAAACATTTGCTTCAGATTGCTAGCACAATTTTCTTTGTAACAGTGAGTGTAGGGTGCTGAGGCAGCAGTGGTAAAAATGGGATGTGTAAATCAGTATTTTAATTACAGGTTTAAAGCCAATAACAGCTGCAGGTCAGGTGTTCAGTCACGAGCAGTAAATGTTAAGGACAAAGTGAATAAATGCAGTAATGTAAATTCGGGAATGAAAATGATAATGAAAATTAAGATAGGTACCACCTGCCTGCAGCTGATTGATGTGTGGCACTTGCACATGTAACAGTGCAGTAAATTTCACTATTTTGCTAGGCACCTAGGGTGTGAACACAGGTTACCACAAAATGGATGCACTCACTTTATGTCAAATTGGAAATATGTTGATTGTATTAAAGGAAAAATTGATCAAGAAAAACAGTAAACTACGAGACAGAGTTGTTGGCGAGTACTCGCTTCAGGTGTACGTCTGTCTCACCCTCGGGCCTAAGTGACCCGTTCCTCCTTTTTTAACCTCCCCCAACCTATCCCCGTCTGCTCTTCAAGGAACAAACTATTAGTCACGAAATCTAGGTAGTTTATCACTTTTATACATGTCTGTCATCCACTGCCGTAGCCGAGTGCTCGTGAGGCCGACTGCCGAGCAGGGGGACCTGGGTTCAATTCCCGAGTGGGTCAGGGATTTTATCCACTCAGAGACTCGGTGTTGTGTTGTCCTCATCATCATTTCATCATTATCGATGCACAAGTCGCCTGAGTGATGTCGAATAAACAGACTTGCTACAGGTGGTTGAACAACCTCAGATGGGGTCTCCAGGTCAATGATGACGTACAATCGTTTCATTTCATGTGTCTGTCAGCAGTACTACACATTTTGCCTCCTGAAGATGTGTATCATTCCTTCGTTAACAGTTGTAGTTAACTGGGTATTGTTGTGGGAGTATATCTTTCACACTACAGAGAGCAAGACAGATCGAGTAGGGTGCGCGTGAGTATGCCAGTGGAGCTGCAGTAGTCTGTCTAATTGACTCCTAAGAAGAAAAATGAGAACAACTGTTAATGCAATGTAAGATTTTATTATGACCATATATTAAAGAGGAACACGAGTGGCATTAAAAATTTGTGTGCGGTGCAGTAGGACAGCTTGGGGCATGGCTCAGCTTGCCTGCAGTTACTTGATACACAGGGTGTATCAAAAAGAATCATCCAATTTGGCACATCTATATTTCCAAAACTAATAACATATGCAATGAATTTTGTTTTTTGATAAACAGGAAACTCAAAGTTTTTTTTTTTTAATACCTTTTCATAGGTGTTCAATATGCCCCCTTGAGAGGGGATCACCATTTACTGACTCCAGAATTTGTAAACACTTGTGCTGAGATGGAAGACTCAGGTGCTGAACTGTGAAATAACTGTCAGACTCCATCCTGTTAAGTTTCACACTGTATGCGCTGACAGGGTATTGGATGTTACTAGTATAGACTATTTCCTGTGGCCATTGATTCATTCTGGACAAAGGTAATGTTAATATAAAAGTTATAAAAGCTACAGGTTGGTTGGTATTGTATATGCTTCCATTGGCTTCCTAAGAAAATGTCTTGCCAGTGATGCGTACTGGAATCTGTAATACTGGAATGGTGCATAGAAATGCTTGAACTGTGGCATTACTCACAAGGATAAGAATAGTCATAGAGCTCGTCAGCTGTAGTAAGGAGACTGGCTTTTCTCAGCAAACCAGTCTGGAAAATATCAGAAGGTGTTTAGCTACTGTCGATAACATCTGAGGGAATGACTTGGTTATGTCATACCCTTTCAGTGGAAGCTGATCTCACGAATTGTGTAATCTGGATTTTAGAGCAGTCATTCCTTCCCTTCTTCACCAGTGAATGTGCACTGGCCAACCAGGGCATTAGGATCACTCCCAGTCTACTATTGATATAAACGCACCCAGGAGATAGCAGCATCAGTAGGCGAGGAATGACACACGTATGGTGCGTGTAGTATCAGTGAGCGAGCTGATTGTGTGTAAACTGGGGAAGGGGCGCAATTTATCTGAGTTTGACTGAGGGGAGATTGTAATGGACCAGAGGCTCTGCGTGAGCATTTTGGAAACTGCACAATTTGTCAGACGTTCAAGGAGTGCTGTGGCGAGTGTCTTCGACAGGTGGAAAAACCGAGGTGAAACCACGTCCAGACGTCGTGGTGTCGATAAGCCACCCCTCGTTAAGATATCGGACATTGTAGGCTTGGCAGACTGGTAAAAGAGGACGGGGGGTGAACTCTGACAGAACTGATATCAGGCTTTAATGCTGGACAGAGTACAAGTGTGTCTGAGCACACAGTGTATTGAACACTTCTAACGATGGGCCTCCACAGCCGACGCACGTGCCGATGTTAACACTGTGACGTCGTCAGGTACGACTGAAGTGGGCACGTGACCATCAGCACTGGACATTGGTGCAGTTGCAGAGCATTGCGCGGTCTTACGAGTCCCGATACCTTCTTCAAAAAGCCACTGGGAGGACACAAATCTGCCATTTTCCAGGGGAACAGCTCCTTAACCTTTGTACTGCAGGACAGAGACAAGTTGGCAGTGGCTGTGTGATGCCCTGGGGAACATTCACGTGGGCACCCGTGGGTTCAGTGGAGCTCGTGCAAGGCATCATGACAGCCAAGGAGTATCGTACACCGGTTGCAGAACATGTACACTCCTTCACGACAATCGTGTTTCCCGATGGCAGTGGCATTTTTTAGAAAGATAAGGTGCCGTGTCACAAGTCCAGGAGTGTGATGGAGTGGGAAGTTCCAATTTATGTGCTAGCTCTCCAACTCACCATATCTGAACCCGATCAAACACATCTGGGTCGTGATTGAATGTAGCGTCAAAGCTCTCTGCCCCCTTCCCTGGGATATACGGGAATTAGGTGACTTGTGTGTGCAGATGTGGTGCCAACACTGTCCAGCAACCTACCAAGGCCCGATTGCTTCCGTGCCACGCTGCATCACCACCGTTATCTGTGCCGAAGGTGGACATACCAGCTAATAAATGGGTGGTCATAATGTTCTGGCTGGTCAGTGTATACCTTCTTTTTCTCTTTATTATGAATCTGAAGGAAAGTTGGAAACTTGTGGTAGCTTAAGGTTCAAGTGTGTTTTTAAAATTGTGTGTTTTGAGCCAAGTTCCAGTATCTACTGGATTGGCAGCTGTTAAGTTGATGCTCCCATCATTAATATTTTGAATAGATTGAAGTTTTTTTTCCCCCTCCTTTCTTCATGCTTCAAGTATCATTTCAATTTATTCCAGGATACCTTTAAACATGTGCAGAATTCTTTATTTCTTTTATGTCCTAGGAGCAAGCAGAAAAACAGCCTGTTCCAAATTTGGAAGAAGAAAAGGGTGAAGAACTGAATGATGATGATATAGAAATGATAGAAGGTAAGAACATAAATGCCTATGAAATTATCATGAGAAAGAATTCATAAAATAGATTCAGTTGTAATACATTTTATATATCTTCCTAGGTAACTTAAAGTATTTTACATGAAAAAAAAAAAAAAAAAACCCTCATGTCAGGAGTTCTCTGCAAATGTTGTAGTTGGTCAGTTATTCTTCTTCATGCCAGAATACTGCTCACAGTTCACTGAGGTCCAAACCTTATACCAAACGTCTTGTGTAGTGTTTATTCTGTAACAGCCTTGCATAATGTGCACGTATAATGTTCGTTCATGATCTATATCAGTGGAATATGCAACAACTTATGCACTCGTACAGCACGAAATTCAGTGGGTGGTGATGTGTGTGAAAGCCTATCAATATTATGTAGTGATGGGTGCTCCCATTCTTCTATAGTTGAACAATGTGATACAAATGTGAGAAGTTGACAGAGATTAAAATTAAGAATGAAGATTCAAAGTTCAGTATCCATCAACAGTTGTTATGCACTTGCATGATTTGCTGCACTTTAAACAAAGTAGTTTCTGTCACACACGATAAGGTGTCTTGCAGAGAGTGATGTAGAGTCATACACTATTTGATCAAAAATATCCGGACATCTATTAATAAAGGGTGTATCCTCCCTTCAGCTTTATTACAGCTTGAATTCTGCTGGGGACAACTTTAAGTGAGTTGTCTGATTGTCTGTGGAGGAATGGTAGCCCGTTCTTCCTCAAGAGCAGAAATCAGATAAGTTAGTGATTTCTATGCTGGGGTCTGGAGAGAACTCGATGCTGTAACTAGTCCCGTAAGTGCTGTGTCGGTTCAGGTCAGAGCTCCGGACGGGTCAATCCATTTCAGAAATATTGTCGTCCACAAACCGTCGCTTCGCAGATGCTACTTTAAGGCAGGACGTATTGTGCCGATAGAAACATTCATCATTTCTGGACTTATCCTCTGCTGTATGCAGTACACATTGCCGTAAAGTGTGTTTATATCTGTTTCATCTTGTGTTCCCTTTAGCACAGTAAAGGCACCACACCCTAACTGTGAAAAACTCCCCCATAACGTAACACTACATCCTCCATTCTTTACTGTTGTCACTACACGTGATGGATGGCAGGTGACATTCTCCAGACATTCACCAAATTCAAACCCTTCCATTGGATTGTCACAGAACGTGTTGTGATCCATCACTCCAAATCATTCATTTTCACTCATCTACTCCCAGTGGCATCTTCCTTTACATCTCTTGAAGTGTCACCTGGCATCGAATAGACACACATGTGGTTTATCGGGAGCTGGTTGACCATTATACCCCATTCTTTCTAACTCCCTACACACAGTCATTGGCTAGACGGTCTGCTGGTAGCACTTTGATTCCTTCTGCTGATTTTCATGTGATTTTCTGCAACCGTCCTCTGCAGTGCTCGATGGTCCCTGTCTGTCAGAACGTGAGGTCTGCCTGGTCTCGGTTTAGCTGCGGTTGTTCCTTCACCGTTTTACTCCTCAATCACGTCACCAATTTTCAACTTGGGCATCTGTTGAAGGACGGGAATGTTCCTGTAAACCGTGCAGTCTTTGTCAAAATGCGAAAAGTGGAGTGATTTATCTGATGTCCAAAAGAGTATAATCCTTGGCTTTCAAGCCAAGGAAAGAAACATTTCCGAAATAAATAAGTTTGTAAACTGTTCACGTGCAGCTGTGGTTCAAGTGTACCGTGCCTGGAAAAATGGCACTATCCAAAACTGGCCCCGAGGCAATTGTAGTGGACCACGGGCCATCGATGACAGGGGTGGGCGACAGCTGTGGAGATATTTCCACACGAACAGACGTATGACTGGCCACCCAGAGGAACCAAGGGCCTACCGACAGTGTCTCCTCAATGACCGGTCAATGAAGGCCTCCGCAGCAGGCACTCGATTCGAGCTGCTATGCCGACTGCAGTCCATCGGCGCCGGAAGCTGGAATTTGCGTGCCATTACCACAACTGGACATCCACTGTATGGCAACCGGTGCCCTTTTCAGATGAATCACATTTTATGCTCCAGTGAACAGACGTCCATTGGTACATACTGCCCTGCAACGAGGGTCAGAAGGGTTCAGGCTGGTGTAGGCAGCTTTACCATCTGGGGAGTGTTTCCGTGGCATTCCCCGAGTGATCTCATCATTATGTAGGGCACAGTGTATCAACACGAGTACGGCTCTATCTCGAGATTCATTTCCAGTTCTACCACAGTTTGTTTTTTCCTCAGCACAGTAGCATCTACCTGTAGAATGATGCAACATGTCACACAACTCGCTGTGTACCTGTGTGGTTAGAAGAGCATCAGGATGCATTTAGCGTACTCCCCTGGCTACCCGAGCCCCTGCCGATTTAAATCCAGTCGAGAATCTGTGGGACCACCTCAAATGGACAGTTCGCGCCACGAATCCTCGACCGAGAAACCTAGCACAGCAGGGCAAGGCAATGGAGCTGGCACGGCTCCACGTCCCTGTCATTACCTTCTAGAACCTCATTGACACACTTTCTGCACATCGACACTTTAAAAGGTGGTTATTCGGGCTTTTAAAAGGTGGTCACATTAATGTGACTGGACCGTTTAGTTGGTTACTCTTTCACACGAATCCTACTGCCCCGAGATTTAATAATAAGTTGATTAGGTACATAAGGAAGATGTTTCAGTACACCGTGTTATGTCATCATTTTGTGTTACCTTTTACTTGCTAACCAATAAACACTATTTCATATCAACAATAAATCAAAATTTAATCTTAAGTTTGGCATCAAAAACTCAACAAAATGTCACAACTATGCTATGAACTATCTTTTGATTGCATTACCATCTTCAGAAGCATACCTACCTGCAACTTCATAAAGATATAATTTTTTATGTTCACGTAATGTTAATAGTGATGAATAATACAATCTAATATTTGCTGTCCAGACATGTTGTAAGGCAGAGTTACAGTGTGCTCCCCATTATTCGTGTATGGATTGTTCATACATTTAAAAAAAAAAGAAAGAAAAAGAAAAAAAGAAAAAAATCACCATCACGAAGTTGGCAGCGCAGACGCTAAGCTGAACCAGCAGTGGAAGACGACTACACCGAGCCACGCCCACTGAGAATGGCCAGACACTGGGTGCTGATGCTGTTGCCATTACTCATCCACTGTATATCCTCCCGCATACATGTTTGAAAATATCTCGATTATTTATGCACCTCCTTCCCCACGTTATCCCAAATAATCAAGACTGTCAGGTTGCCTCGCTTTAAGTTTCTGTACCAGACAGCCCTAAATTTTCTTTGCAAACTTTTAGTAATTATTCTTAAAAGAAAGATCCTCTCAACACCAAAATTAAGTAATGGATTGGAGGTGTAGGTTATTTGGTATGTTTTTTGGCTGATTCACTTACGCCATTAAGTAAATTATTTCAACTCTTGAACTAATAGGGCTCAAATCCCCTACTCTCCACTTCACGGTATATCACGATTCACCTTACGCGATGCATTTGCCTCGTCTCTACCGTTTCTTGACCCTGATTTTCATACTGGATGACAAGCAATTAAATAGATCGCCTGTAGCAGTGCTACAAGTCTGGCCTGATTGATAACAATATACCCAAAAAGAAAAAGACATAGAACTCTGTTCCTGCTGTTTTCTGACTAAAACAAACTAGTGCTGAAACTTCCTGGCAGATTAAAACTGTGTGCTGGACCGAGACTCGAACTCGGGACCTTTGCCTTTCGCGGGCAAGTGCTCTACCATCTGAGCTACCGAAGCACGACTTTTACAGAAGCTCTCAGAGTTCGAGTCTCGGTCTGGCACACAGTTTTAATCTGCCAGGAAGTTTCATATCAGTGCACACTCTGCTGCAGAGTGAAAATCTCATGCTTCAAACTAGTGCTTTTTATAGTGGTAACAATATACGCCGTATACCATTCAACAGTGGATATAATATCAAAACTTAGAATAATATTTTGTTTATAGAACTTCTTACACCAGTCTACTCTCATCTGATGATGACCAAGTAGTCTATCAGTTCATAAACAAATAAAAATTATTTCAAAATGTCAATAAAAGTGTTCTCTCTCTTGTTATTGTCATCATTATGTACTAAGCACAGGTGGAAATTTCTACGAATACTGTCAAATTAATGTAGAATGTCCTGTATCACCCTTTTCTTTGTTATTCAACCTTATTCTTGTGCATTTGGTGACCATCTTTGGCTTTTGGTTCTGACAGCTCTGAAAACATTCCACCCGTTACCACTACTTTATATCTTCTGTGTCTTTTATTAATGTCAAGTTAAGGAGATGGAATTTGTCACTTTCAAAACTCTGAGATTTGTTGCTTATATCTGAATATGTGTGTCAGCAGTGCCACAGTTTTGCATAACTTTAAAAATATTATTTTTGTGTGAGTCTTTAAACATATTGCAAATTTCCACAAGAACTTAACCATACTTGTCTTCATAGACGTGGCAGAATGAAGACTAGAACCAAATATGGAAGCACATAAGCTATTGTTTTGCACACAGTCCTTTCACATACAAATTAGCAAAATCCTCAGTTATGCTCACAGAACCCTCTGCTTTACCTGTGGAAGTAACTTGTATGTAGCTGAAAAGCATTGACATAAAAAAATATATCTACTTTACATTACAGTTTTCTGTTTTCATTTTGTCTGTTAATTGGACAAGATAAACATTTGATTATAATGTTGCAACAGAAGAAATGCTGTCTGCCATTAAACTGATTTCCAAGTCTATTGGAACTGAAATGGAATGATATATATTACTTATAATAACCAATAACATATGCAAGAAATGTTATTTCTTTCAATAAATTCATAGATGTTCAGTGCCTATAGACAAACACCTTCATTTATACTACTTATTTTCCTTTCTGTCCCTCTGATATCTCTTTTTGTGTTGGTCTCTGCTCAAAAAGTTTTTCTGTCATCGTCTTTGGCATACAATCCTCTTGAGCATGACACCTAGTGTTTTTTCTTTGTATTATCTAGTACTGGTAGTATTTTCTCTACAGTTCTTTTAATACTTTTTCTTGTCATTTCTGGAAGCTGTCCCGGACCATACTTTAAATTGTCTTTTTTGCATATTATGCTTCATTTCCGTACCCAAAATTGCACACTTGTCCCTTCATAACTTTAAGCATGTTTTGACAACATTTTTGAAAATCACAATTTTCTTTTCATTTATAAAACATTTAGTATTCTTTGAGAATGAAATTTACACTCCACAGCAGAATGTGTGCTGATATCAAACTTCTTGGCATATTAAGGGAGGAAGTTTCACATCAGTGCAGAGTAAAACTTTCGTTCTGGAAACGCCCCCAGGCAGTGGCTAATCCATGTCTCTATAACATCCTTTCTTCCAGGAGTGCTAGTCCTAGAAGTTACACAGGAGAGTTTCTGTGAAATTTGGAAGGTAGGAGATGAGGTACTGGTGGAAGCAAAGCTGTGAGGGCGGGTTGTGAGCTGTGTTCGGGTAGCTCAGTCAGTGGAGCACTTGTCCGCAAAAGGCAAAGGTCCCGAATTTAGAGTCTTGGTCCAGCACACAGTTTTAATCTGCCAGGAAGTTTCATTTAGTATGCTGTTGTGCTCATTGTTCAGATCACTGTTTTACTATTTACATGTTTGTAGATCAACCACCAGCTAATGAGAAGAGTCCACAGCAGCGTATTCCAGCTGAGAATGTTCCTGGTGCGAAAGACAAGTCTGACCTTGCTGGAGAAAATATGGACACTGGTGGAGATGGAGAAACTAATGTAGAAGTTGAAGGGGAGCGTGTAGAAACAGTTGGTGTGAAACGAGGTGCGGAGACTACTTTCAATACCACGATAAAAGAAAGTGAATCGGTTCCTGTATTGAGACAGGTAGTGGAAGAGGAAACACAAGCCATACGACTGGCTCTTGAGAAACAGCTAGGGTCTTGGGTACAGGTAAGTGTGTGTCTGCACAATTTTACATTCTATATCTACATGTATGTGACTACCTGCAATTCACTCTTCAGCGTTTGGTAGAGCATTCGTAGACCTATGTTCAAACTATTTCTCAACTACTGTCAATCCATCATGGAATGGGACATCAGTCACTTAGACATTTACCAAAGAAAAATCAGCAAAGAGCCATACATTTTCTTTTTTAATTTTTTAACATAAAGCTGTTTAATGATTTTTCATTGGCAAATTTCACAATTGTTCCACTCTCCAATAGTATGTGGGAAAAATGAACACCTAAATCTTTCTGTGCAAGCTCTATTTTTTCTTATTTTATTACAGTGGTCATTTATCACTATGTAAGTGGGAGTCAACAAAAGATTTTTGCACTGAGGAGAAAATTCGTGATTTAAATTTTGTGAAAAGATCTTGAAGCAATGAAAAAGCCTTTTTTCAAATGATGCCACTCCAATTTGCATATCGTATCCACGAAAATCTTTACTCTACTTCATGATAATACAAAATGTGCTGCCCTTCTTAAAACTTGTCAATGACCTTTGTCAATCCTGCCTCGTAAGGATTCCATACCATGCGTCAGTACTCTGGAAGAGGACAAACATATTGTAGAGAATGTCTTTAGTATCATCTTCCAAGTGTTCTACCAATAAAATAGTCTTTGATTTGCCCTCCCCACAACATTTTCTTTGCGATGATTCCAGTTTTAAGTTTTTCAGAATAATAACCCTAGGTATTTTAGTTGAATCAACAACCTTTAAATCTGTGTGATTCATTATGTAACCAAGTGTGGCTTCAGCTGCCAGAGGCTGCAGTTCATGTGTGTGTGAGTTGCATTTGTGTGTGTGTGTGTGTGTGTGTGTGTGTGTGTGTGTGTGTGTGTGCGAGAGCGAGCGCATGCGCACGTGTATCTATTTTTGACAAAGGCCCTGTTGGCTGAAAGCTTATTTGTGACAGTCTCTTCATTGTGCCTATCTGCGACTCAGCATCTCTGCTATATGGTGAGTAGCAACTTTTCTTTTCATAATATTGTTACATTCCATCCTGGATTTTCCAGTGTTCAGAATTTTTAATGGATTGTTTTTAGCAGTCATGGAGGACACACACTTTTCAGTTTTGGATCAGTTACCGTGTTTTGCATCTGTGGAATGAAAACTGAATCTAATGTAACGTAATAGATAATTTGTCTAAATCACTTTGCAATGTAGCAAATGGCCCTTAAAATCTCCTTGTTGAACACAAGATATCACTTCTGTTTCACTGGGTAACTTTCCATTAATGACTGTGAATCGTGACCTTTCTGACAGGAACACATGAACCCAGTCACACAGCTGCAAGACAGTGTTTTGTCTACCACTGATTTCAAACGTATTTTTGCCAAAAACCGAGGGTAGATTAATAGCTCCACCTACCATAATTGTGAGAGTTGGGTTCCTATTCGAAATGGGATTCAAATTTTCCTTGATCTGTTCATAACAATATTATCCAGGTCAAGAGGTTGAAAAGGAATCAATTATTAATTTATTCTGATTGTTGAGAATAATCTCTATCCATATTAACACCCCAACATCTATCTTATTTCAATTTCACTGCAAGGTAAACTACTTGTGTAACAGCAACAAACACGCCACCACCTACTGAATTTAACCTACCCTTTCTCAACACTTTTAGATCCTTTGTAAAATCTTCAACTAAACTGGCTTTAGCCATCTTTCAGGCTCTGGGTCTTGCCTGACACAGCTACAAAGATTTACAACCATTCTGAACATTTAAATCAAGTTTCCCATCTTTATGTCACTTTGAGACATTATCAAAATCTTCTTGAATATTTGTGCAGCTTTTTCCCAGACAGTACTTCATTCCAAATAACACCTTCACGTGCAAAAATGTGAGGTTACTGTTAATTTTGTCTCCAAGGTCATTAATATACAACATGAATGGCAAGGCCCCCAGCACACTTCCTTGGGACACACCTGAAGTAATTCCTACATCTCTCAATGAGTCTCTGTCCGAGATAAAATGCTGTGTCCTTTCTAATAAGAAATACTCAGTCTAGTCACAATTTCTGTACCTCAGGCCTTCAACTTTGTGTTTGAAGACAACCGTGCCCAATTATGGTTCAGGCCACAAGTTTCTCAATGTGCAAGCTACCTATCACTCAAAAACTGGACTCATTTTATATGAGAACGATATATAGATGTCTTGTGACTTGCCTCTTGACTGATGCTATGTCCTTTTGTCAATTTCTATTATTATTCTGAAAGAACCATTAGCGGAAATGCTGAGTCACAGATAGGCACAACTAAAAGACTGTCGAAAGTGAGATTTTGGCCAGCAAGGCCTTCGTTGGAAATAGACCACACACACACACACTCTCTCTCTCTCTCTCTCTCTCTCTCTCTCTCTCTCTCTCTCTCTCTCTCTCTCTCTCTCTAACACACCTCGCATACACATGACCACAGTCTCTGGCTGCTGAGGCCAGAATGTGGGCAGCAGCACATGATGTGAGAAGCCCACTGGGTGGTGGGGGTAGGGAGGATGCTGGGGTGGGGAGGGGGAGGGGGAGGGATACCATGGTAGGAGTTGGGGCTGATAAAGTGCTGCTTGTGGGAGCATGCAGGGATGAGATGGAGAGAGGGAAGGGGAGCTACATGCAGTCAAAAGGTCAGACAGAGGGCCGGAGGGGGGGTGGTGGAAAATAGGAGAGAATTAAACTATTGTGGGCACGTTGATGGCATAGAGGGCTGCGTAGTGGCAGTGCTGGAATGGGAACAGGGATGGAGCTAGATGAGTAAGGACAATGACTAATGAAGGTTGAGGCCAAGAGGGTTATGGAAATGTAGCATATATTGCAGGGAGAGTTCACATGTGTGCAGTTCTGAAAAGCTGTTCAAGGGAGGGATTCCGGGATTAAGATGGCACAGATTGTGAAGCAGCCATTGAAATGAAGAACGTCGTGTTGGGCGACATTCTCATCAACGGGGTGATCCAGCTGTTTCTTTAACACAGTTCATTGGAGGCAATTCATGTGTACAGACAGC
Organism: Schistocerca piceifrons; assembly: GCF_021461385.2. NCBI lineage: Eukaryota > Metazoa > Arthropoda > Insecta > Orthoptera > Acrididae > Schistocerca > Schistocerca piceifrons. Next base: position 20,389,012 of record NC_060145.1, read on the forward strand.
TTGTTGGTTGTGATGCCCAAGTAGAATGCAGCACAGTGGTTGCAGCTTAGCTTGTAGATCACATGACTGGTTTCACAGGTAGCCCAGGCCTTGATATGGGATAGGTGGTGCTTGTGACCAGATTGGAGGAGGAGGTGGTGGTGGGAGGATGTTTGGGACAGGTCTTGAACCTAAAGTCTGTTACAGGGATATGTGCCATGAGGCAAGGGTTGGGAGCGAAGTAATCCTCTTGGTTCAGAACAACAGTGGTGGAGCCTACATCAGCACATAGGATTGGTATCAGTTTTTGGGTGGTGGATTGCGGTTCTTTCTATGGATGTGAGGTTAGTTTGGATGTTGAGGGATTTGGGGAATGATGGTGAGGCAAGGTTAGAGGTTAAGAAATTCTGGAAAGTTAACAGGTGTAATTAGGGAGCAGTGGGAAGGGGGTAGGTCACAATTGGATCCCTTATCCCTAAAAAAACTCTCCACCCTGTTCAGTTCCAGGTCCTGCCTCGGACAACCACTGTCCACTACCTCCACAACAACCTCCAAACCTCTCCTATGTCCCCCTGCCTCACAGACATACTACATTTACTTCATCCTCCAAAACTCCCTCCCACCACCACATGAAATCCAGAACCTAAACTGACCTGAAACATAGTCATGAACATTTCCACCAAAAGCCTTAGCCCCAAAGAGATATTAGTTCTTTCCATAGGGCTCAACTTTTGTGCCGCTTCCAAATTCAATCATGGAGGACTTTTTAAAGACCTTTTCTCCTTCTGCCGGTCACTGAACTAAAAATACTTTTTTGCCACCTACCCTACCCTTCAGACTCAACCAAAGAGCAATGTTTTGCCTGACTCAGTCCACTCCCCCATCCTACCATGATCCACCCCGACTGCCCCAAATCACTCAACATGCAAACTAACCATACACCCACAGAAGGATCTGCAAACCACCACCTAAAACCTGATCCCGAGCTTACAATCCTTTGTGCTGACAGAGTCTCCACCACTGTTACTTTGAACTGCAAAGATTACCTGGCAGAAGTATTCCACCAGTTGTCAGATCATCCACCTACAACCCCTGCCTCAGTGACCCCATTCCAGAAATCCAGCAGGATCTCCAGTCTCTCCTCAGATCCTTAGGCCCATCCCAATACCTCCCCCCAGAGCCCATCTCTCTCCTCACCCCTACCATTCCCCACACTCCTTCTCTTCAGCATGCTTCCAAAAGCCCGTATACCCAACAACACATGACACCCCACAGTGGCCAGCTACTTGGCCACCACTGAGAGAATCTCTGCTCCTGTAGACCAGACCTTCAGCCTGTCACCTGCAACCGATCCTCCTACATAAAAGATAGCAACCATTTCCTCCACCAACTCCTCACAGTTCCTGTTTCTTTACCATGTGGTGCCCTGCTCATCACTGTCACTTCCCTTTACAGTAACATTCCTAATGCCCATGGCCTTACTGCTATTGAACACTACCTTTCCGAATGCCCAATGGATTTCAAACATACGACCTCCTTCCTAATCACCATGACCAACTATATCCTCACCCACAATTACTTCAACTTAGAAGACATTAAAACTAAACTAAACTCTATCCAAATTAAAACTAAACTAAACTGTATCCAAACAGGCCATGAGGGCCCAGTGGTACCGAGCAGCTGTCATTTGATCCTCTGCCCACAGGCATCATGGGATGTGGATATGGAGGGGCGTGTGGTCAGCACACCACTCTCCCAGCTGTATGACAGTTTACAAGACTGGAGCCGCTACTTCTCAATTGAGTAGCTCCTCAGTTTGCCTCACAAGGGCTGAGTGCACCCTGCTTCCCAACAGCGCTAGGCTGGCCGGATGGTCACCCATCCAAGTGCTAGCCCAGCCCGCATGTTTCAGTTCTGGTGTCATCCATGAGTGCCTGAATGCTAACCTTGGTGTTACCAATAGCCTCCGCATATTAACAGAATTTCTTTCAGTAAGATTTTGCTAAGGTAGTCATTGAAGGCTTTATGCATTGCCGTTTTACCAGCCTAATATATTTCATTCAGTGTCTGTCTAAACCCTGAGTCTTGTTTTACACCTGTTGTGCATTAGTCCCTATTTCATTTAAAATTTCTTTACAAAGGGTGTTAATAACTCCTCATGACCTGTGCTGCAAGGTAGATATCTTTGAACTTGGGCCACAGTTCGTCTACTTACTACTAGCCAGAGCTCAATGCTTCGAATGTCTGCTCGATGTGACACTACTGCTTCCGTACCTAGTTTACTGCCCTTTGTACTTTGTTAATCATTGTGAAATGGAATGTTCCACCTCCCAATCAAATGCACTGATATCACACACCTCGTCCATGCTGCACTTGGCTGTCACGCCAGTGTCCAGAACGAAGTGTGGTGAAAGTCTCATCATTGCTCTGGAAGAACTATTCCATTTACCACAGTTGAATGATAAATTGTCTCTCTGCAGCACAGCTATGAAAGTTGAGAAAAAGTAACCACTCAACAACAAATCACAGGTGAATGATGAGTGGTGTGAGAGTGTACAGTCTCATAAAAGAAGAGAAAATGGTGGAATATGACTGGGGGAGGGGGGGATGGTTGAAACCAAGGTTGTGATGTATGGGATTGAGTAAGTAGTCTATTGCATCTTCAAGCATGGAATATTTGCTGTAGTAATATTTGCCACATACACAGTTATGAGGTAGTGGTGCTGGAGGGTATTGACACAGTTGTTGATCTAGGTTGGGTGGGAGCTAGAATACGACTGTTAGGGATGAGGGTAGTTTTTTTGGGTGTGATACCCCTCTTTTCAGAACATTAGAAGAGGATGTAGAAGTAGCCAGTCAGTCAAAATTAAAACCCCATTTGGAGGCAGCCATGTGATGTACCAGATTTGTTGCAATTAGGCTTCATAATTATGTTTGAGTATAATAACTAAAAAGCTATATATCTGCACAGATGGCCACGAACAGGCTACGATTAACCACAAACTCAGAACACCTCATTCTGGAAATGCTGTCCACCACAACATGAAAGATTGGTGATAAACTGTGTGTCTGCAGAGGCGTTGTTGTTGTTGTTGTTGTTGCTGCTGCTGCTGCTGCTGCTGCTGCTATAGCCCTGCTGAAATTTCAATTATCATAATATTTATTTTGATGAATATGCATCAACATAAAAACTACTTCTCATTAGTATTTATCTATTGTCTCATGGTGTTGTTTCCATTAACACATATTGTGTTTATAAACACACTTTTGTTAGTGGCACATTAGATGGTGATTAAACTATAAACTGTTAAGAAGCTTCACATACTTTTTACAGCCACCATCTGATGCAGAAGCAGAAAGAGCTTGGGATTCTTTCAGCCACACCACTCAAGAATTGGCTCGAGATCTCTGTGAACAGTTACGCCTCGTGCTAGAACCAACTCAAGCATCACGTCTTCGTGGAGATTTCAGGACAGGGCGTCGAATTAATATGCGGAAGGTTGGTATTGCTCTGATTTATACACGAGTAAGTTCTGAAACAAGTAAGAGATTTAATACAGAAAATTTATGAACTTGACCTCCAACGACTTTGTTGTGTCCATAGTTTGTACGAGGTGTTTGGGCAATTCTGAACAAATGACTAAAACTTCAATGCATTTATTTACAATATGTACAGCATAGTAAGATTACAGATAGTTTTAGTATCACTGATTGACTGTGCACCACACTGTCTCCCATACAATAATGTTCATCACTTGCTAAACAGAGCCGATCATTTTCCAGCCATTATGATAGTAGTAGCTTCGTGCTTAGGTGCTTAGTGGTCTCACTCCTGATCTTCCATGATCTGGAGCAGAGCTCAGCATGAGGCATCTCAAAAAGACACACAGACAGATACATTTGCATGCAGTGAGGAGAAGCAAAGATGGTCTGCTCTGGTGGCATCTGGAGCACCATCCGCAATAATACAGTGAGCCCTGTAGGTGGTAGCACCTGACGGTGGCCTGTTCAAATGCAATTTTTGTGAAGATGTCTGTGGCGTGCAGGGCACCGTGTTCAGTCAACATAGACATTGTCGACATCGTAGACCTCATTGGGAAAACAAAAGAAAAGTCTATATTAAACTATATTAGATGATATTATTACTCAGGAAAGGTAAATGCGTTATGAGAGTGCTGCGCTGTATTTTTGTTATGCACCAGCAAGTCAACATATGGTGTTTTATTAGACTATGGTAACATGTTTCTTCATTCCTCTCAGAAATTGAGTTTTCATAATTTTAAAAGTAATTATTTTGTGCTGCATGACATCCTCGTTTTAACATCTTCCACTCCATTACTCCATTCTATTGAACATTAATACACTCTTCCTGACTGAACATACAGAAGACAAATCAGTTTATTCTTTGGGCCTTTTCTATCTCCTCTGCTCATTCTCTTTGGTGAAAATTCTAGACAGGGGTGGGAACAATACTTTTGCTACCTGTAGGCCTGAAGTTTATTATTTCAAAAACTTGATTCATTTCATCTTGTGAAGGCAGAGAGATGCTTTGTGTCAATCTAGTTTCTGTCCTCTGGAAGAGAGCCAGTGACCAGTGTCGGGAACTGAATAAAGTAGTTTTGATCGAGAGAAACATATAATTAAATTTTAAACAAAAGTAGAATAAAAACAAAACTGAAGAATCCTGTGGTATCAAAGATCTGAGTAAAGCGTAGTCCCGAGACACAGCAACTGGGGAAACGAAAAAGTTGGATCTGTGTGACCAAATACAGTTAGAATGTTGAGCTGCAGACAGGCACAATGAACAGACTTTTACTGTCTTGTGTTGAACAAAAGCAGCAGTCTGGAGTGGGGCGGGGAAGGGGGACGGTCAGTAGGGTACAGGTGGAAGGAGAGGCGAACGCCTTTCTGGTGGAGTGCACTGGGGACCAGTTGGCAGCAGGACACGGCTGCCAGGCACAGCCTCCCGATGCTCCTTCAGGCTGTGCTCATTTCTCTACCCCCCCCCCCCTCCCCCCCCCCCCCCCCCCCCACCAGCTGTACCCGACTATCCCTCCCTCTTCCTGCCCCCACTCTGGATTGGTGCTTTCATTCAGTGCAAAGACCTTATCAAAATAATGATGAAAAGCACACCAGAGACAGATTCTAGTTTTTGTACACTACCGTTTTCAGCTTTCCCATTATCATTTTTCTCATTAGCTTTTTTTTTAATAAATAAAAAAAGTCCAACACTCCATGTGTTTGCAGTGTCAGCTTAGCTGTTGTAGCTGTTAATGATACTATAACATACTATTTCACTAAATACAGCTGTCTTCTTATGTAATCTGTTAATTTTTCAGGTTATCCCATATATTGCTAGCCAGTTTCGTAAGGACAAAATATGGTTGCGTCGAACAAAACCGTCAAAGAGAGAATATCAGATTGTTCTAGGCATAGATGATTCTTCCAGCATGGACTATAACCAAGCCAAAGAGGTACTCTGTTCTTAAATACAAAATTATTTTTTGTTGTTTTTGTTTTCATGTTGCTGTTACCTTAGCTAAAGAATATTTTCCAGGCTTTCCCATAATGTACATATCGCTCTGTTCGTGTAAAAATACTACATTCCTCTTACATGTAGAAAAGGGAGAGAAAACAGAGAATCAGTCAGAACTACAATGTTTGAAACTCATACAAAACTAAAGAGAAGCTAGTATTTAACTCTTGATAAGGGAACCTGACATTCAGAAAAATAAAAAAGTTGTCTTCGTCCTATTTTAAGTGCCTCCTGTTACTTTATGAATTGCAGACATTATCAAGACAAGCAGCTATATGAAATATAGAATTAGGCCTTTATTTAGTGTAATAAATCAGCACAAATGTAAAATGGTATCAAGATATAACTATTGTGGGAAGACATATTGTAAGTTTAGTAGTAGTTCATTACTTGTTGTAGAGAGACAGTTTAGGATACCTACGCCTGCTCTCAAAATGCCTTTCTGTTGGTAATTTTTGATGTATGATCATTTGTCACTGTGCTTCAATTTTTAAAAATGTATTTACATCATGGAAGTGTGTGTGTGTGTGTGTGTGTGTGTGTGTGTGTGTGTGTGTGTTTTTGTGGGGGAAAGGATGAGTTGTTCTATAATCTTTCTCCTCACTTTGAATATTTTCTCAGACCATTCTAAAGCCCTTGATATTTTTAACAGATGACATTTGAGTCCGTGGCCCTGGTCAGCCAAGCGCTGACTCTCCTGGAAGTGGGTGAACTCGGAGTTGTCAGTTTCGGAGAGGACATCCACATCCTACACCAACTGGGACAGCCGTTCACCCACACCAGTGGTGCAACGTAAGTAACTGATTTGTTGTTAGTGAATTTGAGATAGATAAACTGAAGATTGCAGTATGATGACCGTCATGAATCCTTAACATATCACCACCTAGCCAAGGGCATAAATAATCATTTCTTTGGGGGGGTGGGGGGGGTGTTCTAACTCTGACTCTGTTCACGTACAAGATGTTCATCCTGGCCATTACTGGTATTCATCCCAAAATATTAGCAGCTGAACTGTCATAATGTGTTTCAATGTTTAGACTTGGAACACAGTTTGTATCCACTGCAAATTCTGATACAAATGAATGGAAATAAAGACACTGCAGTTGAAAAATTATAATGCTTATTATGTTGATATAACTTGCTAGTACTTAGAGCCTGTAGACTGCACGTTATGCGACAGTCCATTTCTAGTGCTTTCTTTTTCAGCATATTCTTTAATATTTCAAATTGGTCAGCCTTGCTTAAGTTTCTTCTGTCAACAAATAAAGAGATGTCAACTTTTTACAGGTGGAATTGCAAATGGAGAAATATTAACACAATCATTCCTATGTGAATTTAAGCATCACACAGAGAATAAAAGGTGAAAGTAGAACTATTTTAAACATCTTCGCAACATTTTTAACACCTTCGTAACATTTTTTAGGTCTTCATTGGGTGATTCCTGTTTTGCTACTTTACTTTGTGATTGCGCAGTTCCTTTTTGAGCTGTTGACTCCATGATAATTTCTAAAAAGAGGCAATAAACATATGAAATGTTTGAAATTTTGTCGACATTGTAGGGCTAAAATAATCATAAATGATATGTGTTAAAGAAAAAGAATGAAAGTAGTTTAAGCAAGGTGATTTGTAGAACATGTGTTTTCTAATGTATAATCTGAAAAGTGAGGAATGATATAGAATGAAATGTTTAAGAATTCCACACACTGACTTCGTTAGTTTCCAGAACAGGGGTACCCAGACTTTCTGCCACTGCCTACTGCACAGCACTTTTAGAAATTTAGGTTTATCACTGTAGGTTTTTCTCTTTTATAACAAACCCTGGGGTGGAGGAGAGGTGAGAGTGGGTGCAAAAAGTTGAGCGTTGACTGCTACAGAGGTGAGGACTGGTACAGGAGGGATAATTTTTGCCATTTTCTTCAGTAATGACAACACACGTGTGGTTCTTGCACCGCGCCGGTCAACAACTGTGTTTGGTAGAAATGTGATGTACACAAATCATTAGGTTTCGTGGAAGCACTCTTTTACAGAGTTGTTCATGCTCACATGTGGTGTTTATTTGTGGCAAATAATATGAAATGAAATTAAACTGGTTCTGATACAAATCTTCAATGAGTAAGAAATGAATGAGATTTAAAATATATATATTAAACTTTTACATCACAAATAATGCAAACCAGTTGTGCAAGAGAGTAATAAACTGAACATACAGTGTAGTAAATTAGAGTCCAAAAAGCAAAAAAAATGTGGGCTCAAATTGAACTTTGATGCTGAATCAGACATCAGAATCAGTAATTAGATGCTTTTCAAATTTAGATTATGATGAAAGAACATCTACATGTTTCAGGTGGAAGTATGTTGCTGTCTCTCTTTAATTGGAGCTTGAAAGTTGGCTCAGTTGAGGTCAGCTTCACCCCCAAGTCATCTTAAGCACTAATTCTATTTCTGTACTTATTTTTAATGTAAAAAATCTTGGAAAATCCACTTTTACGCTTGTAAGTAGTAACAAGTGGCACCAAAAATCTGATTGTTCACTGCAGAAGAGAAGGGTTCTGTAGTCGTCTTTCACTGAACTGTCACTAGTCACACCAATGAAGTTTTCTTTTGTGATTACTTCTTCTTGAAAATGGATTTGTTGTCCAGTAATATTTTGTGAAATATTCGGCAAAGAACTTTTCATAACTTTTTGAAGGACCTCCAAATGTGTAATAATGTCTTGAACTAAATCTTCCATGGCTGCTAGTTCATTGTCTTCCAAAAGCGATGTAAGAATAGATAATGCAAAAAAAGTTATTGAAAGTTCAGCACTTGTGAACTAAAATGAGACAACTTTCTTTTCAAAGATGATATTTTATAACATGCTAAGAAAGCTGTTGGTTCTCCTTCTTGTAAACCCTTATTCAAAGTAGGAAGCCTGTCAAAGATATTAGTGAAAAAGACCAATGTAGATAACCACTGATCATGAATGAAAAAATTCATTGTATAATGTACCAGTGTTTTTGTCACTGAGAAACATAAAAACCTCAGACCTTAGTTCACGTATTCTGTTTAAAGTCTTTTTGTGAGAGAACCACTGTACCTCAGTATGTGGGATCAAACTTCTAAATTTACCTACCATATCTTCACACACCGGAATTAGACATCATTCTGTTAGAACTACTGATAGCCTTGGGAGAGTCAGCCATGGCAGAACTCTACCATCTGGTGAGCTGGATGGATGAAACAGGTGAAATACCCTCAGACCGCAAGAAGAATGTAATAATTCCAATTCCAAAGAATACGGATGCTGAAATAGGTGTGAAAATTACAGAACTGTCAGTTTAATAAGTCATGGCTGCAAAATACAAAGGCTACTCAGAAAGTAGGGAATGTTTTGACATTAAAAAAAACTAAGTACAAGAAATACATTTTATTATATACATCTGAAAGAGCGACTGACGTGCTACTTTTACACCATCACCAAACACATTGAGGCACTTATCATAGCAGTGGACAAGCTTTGAAAGACCTTCGTCATAAAATTCTGCCACCTTAGTCTTCAGCCAGTGAGTCGCGCCTGCCTGGAGTTCCATGCAATCATCAAAGCGCTGTGTTGCAACCCAGTTCTTCATCTTGGGAAACAAGTGGAAGTTGCTTGGTGCAAGATCGGGGCTGTAGGGTGGATGAGGGAAAATTTCCCATTTGAATGAATTAAGGAGTTCTTTAGTGCAGTTTGCAGTGCGAGGTGGGGCATTGTCATGCAAAAACAAAATTTTGGATGTCAGCTTTCCTTGGCGTTCGTTTTGAACTGCTCTTCTAATGCTGTGCCAAGTTTGACAGTACCAGGCAGAATTTATGGTTGCTCCACGTTTGAGAAAATCAATAAGAAGCACACCTTGCCCATCCCAAAACACTGTCACCATCAACTTCCTTGCTGACAAACTTTGCAAACATTTTCTTGCTTTTTGGGAGGACCTTGTGTGCCCCCACTCCATGGACTGTAATTTTGTCTCGCAATTGATGTGTTTTACCCAAGTCTTGTCACTAGTTATGATTTGATCCGGTAATGAATCACCATGTTTGTGGTAGGCCTCCAGAAATGTCACATTGCCCCCATTTGCTGTTCTTTATGGTGCTCTGTAAGCATTTTGTGCACCCATTGTGCACAAAATTTGTGGTAGCCTAGCTTTTGAGAGACAGTTTCAAGCAACAAAGTCTGTGAAACTTGTGGAAAAGAAAGTGAAAGCTCCATTATTGTGAAGCGATGGTTTTCAAAAAAACGTTTCATCAACTTCAGCAGCAAGATTGTCAGTCACAGTACTTGGGCGTCCACTCTTCTCTTCACCATGAATGTTGGTTCGGCCATTTTTAAACTGAATGCACCATGTCCAGATGGAACATTAATTCATTACGTTGTTTCCGTACACTTCGCACAGTAAAAGATAAATTTCTATAGGTTTTAGGTTTTTTGCCAACAAAAACCACATCACAGACTGCACCTTACAACTGGCGGGATTTTAGATTACAGCGCACATTTCAAATTTGAACATCAAAAGAACCAGATGCACAGAGATGTTCCCACTGTCACAGATGGATGCCAACTGAGCTGCTGAGCACGCACGTACCAAAAATACACGCAATCGGCACGTGCCTAGTGGCATCAGACGAAATATTCCCTACTTTCTGAATAGCCCTCGTACTAACATGAATTATTTACAGATGACTGGAAAAACTGGTAGAAGCCAACCTCGGGGAAGATCAGTTTGTAGAAATTTAGAAATACCCAAGGCAATACTGACACTATGACTTAGCTTAGGGGATAGATTAAGGACAGGTAAACCTACGTTTATAGCATTTGTAGGCTTAGAGTAAGCTTTTGACAATGTTGGCTGGAATACTCTCTCTCAGTTTCTGAAGATGGCAGGGATAATAAAGAGGAGTGAAAGGCTATTTTCAGGTTTTATAGAAACCAGATAGCAGTCGAGGGGCACGAAAGGGAAGCAGTGGTTGAGAAGGGAGTGGGACAGGGTTGTAGCCTATCCATTATGTTATTCAATCTGTATATTGAGCAATCAGTAAAGGAAACAAAAGAAAAATTTGGAGTAGGAATTAAAATCCAGGGAGAAGAAATAAAAACCTTGAGGTTTGCTGAAGATATTATAATTCTGTCAGAGACAGCAAAGGACTTGGAAGAGCAGTTGAATGGACAGTATCTTGAAAGAAGGATATATGATGTACATCAACAAAAGCAGAACAATAATAATGGAATGTAGTCAAATTAAATTAGGTGATGCTGAGGAAATTAGATTAGGAAATGAGACACTTAAAGTAATAGGTAAGTTTTGTTATTGGGGCAGTAAAATATCTGTTGATGGTCGAAGTAGAGAGGATATAAAATGTAGACTGGCTATGGCAAGGAAAGCTTTTCTGAAGAAGAGAAATTTGTTAACATCATGTACATATTTAAGTGTCAGGAAGTCGTTTCTGAAAGTATTTGTATGGAGTGTACCCATGTATGGACGTGAAACGTGGATGATACACAGTTTAGACAAGAAGAGAATATAAGCTTTCAAAATGTGGTGCTAAAGAAGAATGCTGAAGATTAGATGGTAAGATCACATGGCTAATGAGGAGATATTGAATAGAATTAGGGAAAAGAGAAAGTTTTGGCACAACCTGACCAGAAGAAGGGATCGGTTGGTAGGACACAATCTGAGGCACCAAGAGATCACCAATGTAGTAAGGGGGGGATGTGTGTGGGGTAAGAATCATAGAGGGAGACCAAGAGATGAATACACTAAGCAGTTTCACAAGGATGTAGGTTGCAGTAGTTACTCGGAGATGAGGAGGCTTGCACAGAGTAGATTAGCATGGGAGGCGGCATCAAACCAGTCTTCGGACTGAAGGCCACAACAAGAACAACGGCAACATCTTCACGCAATAATGTGACCAACTGTGATTTTAGAGCCCTTTCCATGGTGAAGTTTATAACCTTTACAGCATCTGTCAAAACAATATAAACAATTTCAGGGCTTCGGGCATATTATACATATTTTATTGTAACTGTTGTGTCATTATTTTCCTAGATGATAGCTCTTTGTGATTTTCTGGTTTTGTTTCCAGATATTATAATTTTAACTATTTGAAAATTAAGCACTTCATGTGAATTCAAAAGTCAAAATGATCTTTTATTAATAATGTAATGTCTCCTATGAATGACTGAAGGCATTCGTGTCTGTAGAACATGTTATTGAAAAATCTTTTCATTACTTACTAGCTTAATTAATTAGAACAAATATTACAAGATTTGTAAAAAGATGATCTTAATTTTACAGACTGCTGCAACACCTACGTTTTGATCAGCGAAGTACAAAAGTGGGCTCCTTAGTCCAGTTTGTGACTGAGATGTTTGAGAACCATGGGACACGCAGCTCTGCAGATCGAGCACAGCTCTTAGTAATCTTGTCTGATGGACGTGGTGTTCGCAGTGAAGGGAAGTTGCTTGTAGAAAGGGCCGTTGGTCGAGCACGTCAAGAGCGAATTTTCACTGTGTTTATTATTATTGATAACCCAAAATATGAGGTATGTACATGATTTTCCTTTTGAGAAACCTCTTCCTTCTTGAGCATTTTATTCATATCAATTTCAGTAGTTACTACATAGTATGGATTTTTTCCCCATTGTGTATGGAGCTCTGTATTGAAATATTGGACTCGTACAAGTCATTTTGTAGCATGGTCAGTTACTCTTTAATTTACTGTTAGATTCAGTCACAAATTACAACGATGGAAAAACTTTTTTGCTAAAAATACCTTATTCTTATGTTTTTTAGGGTGGGAAATCCAAATATGACACTTAAAAAACTGTATCACCCACCATTTCTTCACATTTTATAGTTAAATTTTTTAAATTAAGTAAATTTTTAAAAGATTTACAGCTTTTATGTAGTTAAAATAATTTAAAAAGGAGGTGTAATGAATGTAGATGACTTGGGTAACATGCTGAAAAACATTTGCTGGATAAAAAAAGGGGGGTCGATTCTGCTTTTGTGTTAACAGATGGTGTTTTGTTTACTGTCAGCCTAACCTCACTTTCCCGTTTCCTGCACATGTGCTCAGTACAATGTCTAATCATGGTTGGAAAAGCTTTGCTTAGAGGTTTTGTTATATTTGTGGTGAATTTGTGATTAAAAAACACCAAAGAAACATTGCAGACTTTGTAAAAAGGGTTTATCTATCATACTTTGGATCTAAACTTAGTGATCAAGATAAATCTTTGGTGCCGCCTAAGGTATGCTATGTGTGTGTTGAAGAACTGAGAAAATGGTCCAAAAAGGAGAAAAAAGTCTTTAGCTTTGCTGTTCCTATGATACGGAATGAGACAAGAAATCATTCCGATTTTTGCAGTGTTGATATTACTGGTCACAATTCGGAAAACAAGAAGGCAATAAGCTACCCTAACTTCCGTCCACCATCCGACCAGAAGGACATGGTGTAGATTTGCCAGTTCCTGAACCACCAGATGATTTAAATTCTATTCAGAAGTATTTTCTGATGTACAATCTAATTTAGATGAACCAGATGATGATGAAGTCCACTGTAATACAGAAAGTCTAAAGCCCAAATTGTTTACTCACACTGAGCTTAAGGATTTGTTTAGGGATCTGGGCATAACAAAAGAAAAAGCTGAATTGCTTGGCTCTAGATTAAAAGAAAAGAGCTTATTGGCAGTTGGAACCAGCATATACATGTATAGAAAGAGAGAGTAGCAATTTTTCAAGTTTTTTCAACAACAAGGTGATTTAGTGTACTGCTCAGTAATTCCCAGTCTGGTGAATGAGTTTGGTATTGAATACAAAAAGGAAGACTGGAGGCTGTTTATTGATTCATCCAAAACTAATTAAAAGACTGTTTTATTACACAATGGAAACATGTATGCACTTCACCGAGAAGTTCAGCAAGCAGTTCATCATAGAAAAAGCTACACAAGAAGCTTCAAAGAAAAAAGAGAAAGAAAATACAAACCAATTCTAGCTGACAAGTGAAACCACTATTAACACATGTAATCATTTTAAGTAGCTTACTGTAAATACAATACATGTTGTGTTTCACTAATTTCCCCATCTACCTTATAGCATAGGATTTTTATACTACATAATAAAAAGCATATTGCCTGAAAACTACGGGTGATACAAAAAACTAAGGCTAGATTTGGATTCAGCTCATAAAAATCTATGAAGATCAGCTACCAAAGTAAAAAAAATTTTTCGAAAAAAAAATTTTCGTTGATCTTTGTTATCAAAAGATTGGCCCTCACAATTAAATTTGTGCTTTCAAACCTTTAGTTTGTAAGTCAACTTGATGGTGATCCGCGATTTAAATTAGTCATTAAATTTTTTTAATATAATAGCAGTTTTTGGCAGCTAGCAGATGTCATTCCTGAGGCCAAAATAAGAGAGGTGAAACAATGTAGCAGACCGAATAGTAGGAAGTAGTAGGGAAGTCACCATCATGCAGAAGCAAATCCGTTTGTTATCTTGATTTGGCAAGCTGTGGCTGCTCTGTTTGGTCGATGGGACCATACTCCCCGGATGTAGGTCCTTGTGTATTTGATTTGACTCTAAAGATGAAGGAACCACTTCGTGGCATTCACTTCAGAACTGTTCCAGAGATTCGACAGGCAATAGACAGCTCCATTCACACCATCAACAGAACAGGCTCTGCTAACGGTATACTACCCCTTCCACATCACTGGTAACGGGTTCTACACAATGCTGGTGACTACTCTGAAGGACAGTAACAGATGCAAACGTGTAACTCTTTTATATCGGTTGTGAATAAATAGTTGCCACATTTTAAGTTCCAACCCTCATATATCTGAAAGTATTGTGTTTGAAAAACAGATTTCTGAAATGGGTAGTTCTCTTGTGAAAGTGGAATAGAAAGTCAACTTAAATTGCTAATAAACAAAATACTGCTGTACCCTTAAATTTGAATGTAGATTACGTTAAAGAATTTTCTTACCTTCCTGCAACATTGTATTGTATTTAACTAGAGCAGTTAAGGATTACAATTGACTAGAAAGAGTGACGGGTTATTTTTATTTTGATGAAGAGTTGTCAGATCTCAAGCTACAACATTGCATATTATTTCTGAACAACACAGGCACTGCAATGTTCCTTTGGTATGCTTGTCCAAAAAAAAAAAAAGTGCTGGACTGGGACTTAAACCCAAATTTCCTGCTTATTGCGAGTAGTTGCCTTACCATTAGGCTATCTGAGCACACTTCGTGACCAGATCTGACTTTCATATGTTGTCAACCATGTGTCTGTCAACGCCCTATGGAAGTTTGAATCTGGCCATGAAGCACGCACATATACCCTACTGGAAAGGTCATTCCAGTACACAGCGGATGGTTATCCACACTCGCAACTGTGAACACATTTCATGTATTTCATAATGACTGGAGTCACCGCAGTACCTATTCCTTTGGACATCCATGCATGTCCGAAGGAACACTATTTCACTTCTGAAGAACAGAGGTACTGCAATATTGCATTTAGCGAGCAAGCGACTTTCAGTTGAAGTGTCTCCCCTGTTGAGGAATATACGTGATGGCTGTACGGGTGCAGGTTGTACTCACATGGACATGTGGGTGTTTGGATCTGGCCGCGAAGTGTGCCCAGATAGCCTGTTGGTAAGGCAACCGCTCACAATAAGGAGGAAATCCAAGTTGAAGTCCTGCTCCAGCACAGATTTTCATTGTTGTCATTCTGTTATAAAGCCAGAGGTTGTCCATATTCACAACTGTGAATACACTTCATATATATCTCAAGCTCTGTAGGATTATGAAACCTATTTTATAGTTGCACATTATGGCCTTTTTGGAAATGGAAATGCGAAATATGAATCAAGGAGTAGTCCTCGAACAGCAGCCTCATAAGAAGTAAGTTTCTTCTTAGCATAGTTCTTTCATTGTCACATTGTGTGCCATAAATCACAATTTGAAGGAGAGCATTCAGGGATGAAGACTGAGACAAGTCATTAACAGGCGAAAACAGCCACTGCAGGCTACTTCAGTAAAGTATAGTAAGATGACCTTGAACTTTGTTAGAGAACAGAGTCATGTGGCCGATTTCTTCATCTCCTGTTGGCAAACTAACCAGACTCTTTGATTCAGTTACCATAAATGATCATAAGGCTGTGACAGTTTATGATTAGAGTTAATCTATTCACAAGTTACTGATTAGGGCTAGTTGTCTACATTAAATAAAGTTCTCATTTTTAGACTAAAACACATTGATTCCATATGTTAGCCACCCTTTTGCTTGGCTTTTACTGTAAATGTTCCTTCCTGTTGTAAAGGAAGACTGAATTCATATGCTCTAAGAATATTTTTAGGAAATAACAAAATTTGTCATCTACCTTGTGCTCTTGGTAACAGTCATCTAATTATTCATGCAGTAAATACTCTATGAGTTGTGTGACTTGAGTAAGCATTTAGATTCTTTGAAATTCTTAGCAAAATTGACAGATGATCAGAAAAACTGTTCACTATCACATCTAGTTCATGAAAGATGCTTGGTTTTAGTATTAAATTATCAAGTGCTGTTGCAATATGTCCTCCTGTTCTGATTGTTACTGTGAGGATCAGACCATAGCTGGACGTCAGCAACTTTGAAGTGCTCTTCGATCAGAACTACCCGAGATGAAATAAATAGTGAAACCTCTACATCTAATAGCTCCCAGTTGTTTCTAGTGGGTATTATTATTGCCATTTATAATGCTTAAATGAGTCTAAACATTTACTGTTGGGGCACTGTGTACTGTCAGATCTGTTATCTTGTATGTTCCCTAGTCTATTAATGAAGTACAGTACTGAAGAATTACTTTGTGTAATTGGTCTGTGGCTTGGGACTTTCTCCTCTTTTTCCATATGTTCACATATATTGTGCCCCTACTGTCGCATGATATTCACTTGGACCCATCTGAGTATATCTGTTCCATTTCTGTTTAGTTCAGTTATTTGCGCATTCCACAGATCATATTTGCAAGCTCTCCCTGTGATGTGGAACGAGTCAGTTTTAGAATTATGGCACACTCCTTCAGTGTAAACTATGGCAACATACTGACCATTTACATGGCGGTTTTAAGTCACAAATTAGGATACATTGCAGCCCTGCCACATCACTCTTTAGGACAAAGACCTCCATCAGAGGGAGGACACCCACTTGCACGCAGGCGTACGTGTGCACAAGTCACACGCACGTGGCCACTGTCGTCTCCGGATACCGTGTCCCATCTGCAATGAGCAGACTGGGTCTCTTATTGAACATGAAAGGCGTTGAAGACTGAAAAAGTATGATTCCATATTTGCTGAGCATGCTCTGAATGAATGTTATTCTTATGATATTAAATGTGATGTCACCCATAGCGGAAGTACATACAGTTCAATTATGCGCCCTTCTAAAGTAGCAACAGCCAATTAATATTTCCCTTGTCATAAGACTGTTCCCTTCCTCTGCTCCCTCTTCCTCACAGTCAGCAATTATTTTCTCCATGTTACATAATAGTCTGTGCCAGTACTCACTTGTGTACTGTTTTTTAGCTTGTAATTCATTTACTTTTAATCCTTATGGTTAAAGTAATATAAGATTTATTTGTTCTTCTATGTGAATTTTGCCAAGCCTGTGATTTGTATAGATGTATGCTTTTATAACGTCATATATCTTTGGAAAATCATTATTTGTACAGCTTTAAACTTTTGCTGATGATGTGTGGACTATCTGTTAGTCTCAAGTTTTCTGAGGATGGCTAGAATGCTGAAAGCTGGTTCACAGTGAACTGTTAAATAAATATTATTGTGGAACATCAGTATCTGCATGTCAGTTTGTAATATGTCTATGTCCCTCCAAGTACTGACAGAATATTCCACAAGTAAAGGAACATTGAAAATCCAACCAATTACAGCCAGAACAGCAGATTATCATTATTCAGAAAATATGTTTAAACTGTGGACCCCATTGGGTGTACAAATATCCATTGTTAACTTCACTCCAGTCTTAATTTTTAAGCTCTGTCTTAACCCTTCTGTAGATTTATTATGGTGCACTAATCTCTAATCTATCATTGCTGAGGCTTTGGTGAGTAAGGGGAAAAAAGCTGCAGACAACAGTCACTATATAAAGGCAGACCTTGTATTAAGCTTGAAAACTGAGAGATACATATAGTGAAGTGTCGACAGTGTAAGTTGCATTGCATTCACAAGCAACTGACTAAATGTAAGAAATGTGAAAGTCTTGTTTCCGTAGGTGCTTTGTTATTTACAGATGGTGTTTTCTTTTGCTCCCCTAATTTGCAGGCAAAATTTGTTTGTTTATGGATACATTTATTTAGTTTTCACTGTGTGTTGCAATTAATTTTTAGTTGTGGCTATAAACATATGCCAGAGCAGTTATTTATTTGCTTTATCTGAGAGTGGTGTGTTTGCATCTGTGTTTCAGACATCAATTTTGGATGTGCGAAATACTGACTTCACTGGCGGGAAAGTTAAATTCACATCGTACATGGATGACTTTCCATTTCCATTCTACGTAGTGCTTCGAGATGTTAGTGCTCTTCCGGCAGTTCTTAGTGATGCCCTGAGGCAGTGGTTTGAATTAGTTGTAACATTTGATAGTTAGAGGTGGTTGTTCTTGCATTTATGCTCTTAATGGTTCCTGTTTTGTATTCTGTAACTAAGCTGTGGTTTATTGCATTAAATATGTCACCACAAGTGATTTTACATGTAACAAAGGTAATGCAACCCTGCAGTATTTTGTATTTTAATGTGCATGTATGTGTTCAGTAAATTCCAAATAAGGACTGATATGGAATGCAGTTACAGTGGTAGCAGACTTTTCTGTGAAGTATTGAGATGTAAACTCCAAATATTTTTGGAGAATTTTAATCACAACAGTGATCGCATTATGAAGTTTTCTTTTTTTCACTTTCCTTTTAGAGTAAAAAATGAGTTTGTAAGTGTCAGAATGTACCAGTATTGCTTTTTCCTCCTCTTCCACTATAAGGTCTAGAGAGAGCTTTTTATTTTATCACGCAAAAATACATTTTGACTCATGTTCTGTTCCACACTCAATCAAATGAAATTTAAATAAATTATTGTGGTTCTGTTCCTTAGAGATTTTTGATTTTATTATGTTGTTGTTATGATGCCAAAATTGAGTTTCACTCCAAATTTGTTGTGTGTAACATGACAAAATGTGAATAAGCTCCTACTGTCCATGTTGTTTTTTTTTTTTTTTTTTGTACCAATTTTGAAGACTGCTCGTAGATTACTTTTGTACCAATTAATTACTGTATTGTGAGTGCTAAATATGAAAGAGAACATTAATTCATTAATTTATTTTTATCAAGGATTGGTGTTCCTGTCTTTGCACTCTGATACTACTTTATCACCATGTACTGTGTATTTTTGGTTCATGTAAATTTATTTTTGTTGATTGTTTTATAGTTCTGTACATGTGAATCAAATTATGTATGATTTTGTGAATAAAATATTTGTATATGTTCTTTATTATAACATCATCTTTTGAACACGTTCTCATCCCTATATTGTTGTGCATGACACTGTGTTGCAAATGTGAGGCATAGCCTACTGCAAAGCTGGACATGGGCTGTGGGTCCCACTTACCACCTGTGGTGTTGTTCTGCTGGTGACACAGGAATATCAATAAAGAACGCACAAAAGATGCCCAGCTGCAGATCAGACCTCTGCCTCGGAATCGAGCAGTGGTCCTTTATATAACAGCTTGTGCATAAGACATTGGAAGAGAGAGAGAGAAAGTTCTGCAGAATTGACATTTCTGTGTATCCATGATTAAATTACAAATCATTCTCATTTATATACTCTACTTCCCCCACTTAAATATTCTTCAGTCAAGTGAAATGCTGTGATATAACTTTAAAGATTTTCCAAATGTTTAGACCTCAGTATTTGCTTTTATGTTTTCACGAACTATGTCATAAAGCTTAACTTCCGTGTAGAAAGTATCTCTCTGGCACAGGGTAGTGTTGGTTTGGACCAAATTTATGTTTTTTGCCTGCAATAGTGATCTTTCTTTCCCCCAACATTTGCAGGAATGAATGAAGTATTGTAAGAAAGGTTTTCTAACTGGCCTCTGACATTGCGTACTGATTTTGCACTAAAACTGACTATTTGTGGAACATGTTAACATAAAAGAGACTTTTAACTATCACAGGCAAAAGGGCATCATGGATCCCAGCTTCATGTGTATATTTTACTAAGCTAACTTATTAATAATGGATAAGAGACTTCTGTTTCTTGTTGCCTTATTACAAATATCATTTTATTTGTTTTAAAGTCCTTATTAACTGTATAATTTGTATTCAGCATTGTCATAGATAATAATCGTGACCACACATTTGTCATTGCCACCTACTACCCGTATTCCTATGACTACACTTAATCCAAGTACTCTCGTTATTTACAAAAATAAAATTATGGAAGTTTTTCCAGGGTCCCCTGTTCACAAGTAATGCTCGACTGATTGACACCAGGGATAAACTTAACATCACCTGTTTCAAGCAAGCCTTTTCAATTGACAAGAAGACAGTTGTCTATTGAAATTGTATTTGCGATTACTGTAAACAAGTTGCAAGGACAGACACTTAAGAGTGCAGGTTTTTTTTTAACCAAATACCATTTTTATTCAAGGACAATTGCATGTGCCTTCTCGAGGATGACTAAATCAACTAATACTTTTGTATCCCCTAAAGAAAGTGAAAAATAAAAAGTACAAGAAGATTACATTCTTTCGTCAAATATTGGTCGCACCGAGGTACTGTAATTGCTCTCTAAAGAATTCTGTTAAAAACTGTGAATGGGAGGATGGATAAAAAGATGTATCACAAATTCATGATTATTACTTCACTTCATTCAGTTCATTTTTAAAGATGTTTTCTCTTCATCCCCACAACTATTCTTATACCCAGTGACTACACTTATTCACACTTATTCCCAATCAATGAATGAATGAAAATGACCTGTGTTCTCCCGTTGAGGGCAAAGACCTCCTACAAGTAGTGGTAGTTGCTTTTAAAGACTCACGCAGTGAGCTAGTCCATGTAAGAGTACCGCACTTAACGCACACTACACATTGAATTATACTTGATCACTTATTTGCAGTTCTAGTTCTTTCTACTCCTTTCTATTTTTGGCTATGCAGGTCCACTGTCTTCCTGTTTGTTTTCTGAATAAGTCCGACCATTTGCGTCTCGGTCTTCCTGGGAGTCTCTTGCCGATGTGGTATCTTGTGCCGTCCATCTGTCGTCCTGCATCCTTACCACGTGGGCGCCCCATTTCCATTTGATCTTCGCAACCTGTTGTGCTATGTCTGTTGTTGCTGACATCTCTTGTGTATCGAGGTGTTCAGTATTCTGTCTTTCAGAGAGATGCCAAGTATCTTCTTCTGCATTTTCCTTTGGCATACCTGTAGTGTGTTTCTCTCTTTGGCTTTGAGAGCCCATGTCTGGCATCCATACAATAACACTGGAAAAATACAGCTTTTGAGTGCCTCCATTTTGAGCCTCCTATTCAGGGTTCTGTCTAGCAATATGAACTTTAAGGCCCAGAAAGCTTTCCAAGCTAAGGAAACTCTTCATTTTATTTCTTTTTCCATTTTGTTGTTAAAGGAAATTATTAGGCCTAAGGATATGTATTGTGATGCATACATTAGCTCCTTTCCTTCCCAATGACTGCACTTATTCCAAATACAGTCATTATTTAAAACTATCAAAGTGCAAGAGTTTCATATGGGTCCCCTGGTCCTGAATATTACAGATATGTTTTGAGTACACTATCCTCACTTATTACCTTTATTTCAAAGGCCACAAGTGTTTTCATAATGTATACACACGGAAAAGCAGGAATACCGGAGATCTTGTTCCATTAAGTTTCGGGTGTGCAGCTGCAAGAAATCTCCAAGACTGCGGCTCACTCTGAAGGTGGTTGAACGTTATACAGCCGAAATATTAGAAGAAGGAAGAGATTTCTTGCGGCTGCACACCCGAAACTTAATGGAACAGTCTTTGCGCCGCCAAAACCTGAAGATTCACACCTGAGATCTTATACAACACTATGAATCAGGATAGATTGCTACTCACCACATAGGGGAGGTGTTAAGTGGCAGACATGCATACTTAAAAGTGCTCTAAGCTATTGTACAAAGTTCTGATTCAGATTTAGTAAACACACACCCATTCATGCACGACTCCCACACACTGTGGTCTCTGGGCACTGAGACCCGTGCATGCTCCTATCACCAACTCCAATCTTGTCACAGGCACTTCCCACCCCACAAAGGCAGGGCCACGTGGTCTAAAAAATTAACTGCAACCACTGTGTGGCATTCTGTGTGAGAGTGACCACTAACAAGCTGTCAGTCCACAGGAATATTCATCACCAAACTGTGACTGGAAGATATTTGGAGCATGAAGTTGCTGAGCATGCTGCACGACAGGGTGTGCTCAACTTCAATAACTGCATCTGGATAGTTCCCTCTGGATAGTTCCCTCTGTGAGGGTATAGTGTCCATACATGGCAATGTATTTGTTGTTTGTTAATAATTTAGATACATATATATATATATAGTTATCGATTAAGTTCATTGAGTGTGTTGTAGCCATGGGTACCAGTATAAGTTAATCCTTGCTTGATGACAATATGCTGGAGACCAGTTATTGTTGTGGTGTGAATTAGTTGCAATTGGGCTCTCAGCCAGGACGGAATGAGCTGAGCTCGGATAGTGCATTCAATGGCACTGCTTGATAGCAGTCTTAATTCTTTTATAGTGTGACTGTACCATAATCAGTCGTTGCTTAAGTTTCAGTGTGGAAGCGATCGGTAGCAAATTGTGGCTTGTAGAT
Source organism: Schistocerca piceifrons (assembly GCF_021461385.2). NCBI lineage: Eukaryota > Metazoa > Arthropoda > Insecta > Orthoptera > Acrididae > Schistocerca > Schistocerca piceifrons. Next base: position 20,411,446 of record NC_060145.1, read on the forward strand.
CGAAATGCTGAATGTTATCAACAGGGTAAATGTTTACGGAGTGTTTGAATGAATTATAATTAGTGACCCCTCAATGGTCGATGTTCTTACTTGAAACAGTCTTCTTAGTATCCCTGGAGTAATTATTTAATAGGATTAGCTGTACGGAAAGTTTGTTGGAAAATTAAGGCAAGAGTGTGACCTAATATAGTGGGCCTGGAGGAACATCGACATAGTCATTATACGTGGAGACTGATGACAAGGACGTCAAATCCTGCAACAATCTTTGATCCGGAGCCTGATTGCCAGCGTCTATGTATGGTGAGTGAACTACACATTTTTATTGCGCTCGACTTCCGAGCAGTGTTGGACAGGAAAAGAATGATAGGCTGTGAATAATCTCGTTTTGATTATAATTTTCATGCGCAGTATATAACTGAACAACAATGCTTAATCAAACAGAGAATGATATCATAATTGACGGAGAGGACAGTGTTAATCAGGACAGTGGTGATATGGATCTTGTTAATGAATCAGATGTATGTGGGAGAATTCAAAATGTAGATGCCCTGGAAAGTGAAAATACAAACTTGAATGTAAATTTGAATCACAAGAGGCAGTAACAGACAACAGTTGGATTGATTCGGGGATCAGAGTGAAATGTGACACATTCTACTCAACAGTTTCAACGAAATGATGCACTGTGGCAAGATAATTACAGATGTCAGTAGTGGGACCAACAACATGACAGTCAACAGCGACACAATGACAGGTGAGCAGATGAATGTCCAAGAAGTTACGGCATAGTGATGACCACACCTGAAACAATGAGAGGAGAGAAAATGATTTTGGTTGGTGTAACCAGCAGACAGTAGATGATTGAAGAGTTAGGGTCATTCGCCAATCATAGATACAGATGACAGACATTGACAACATGCATGATCTCTCGTAAACTAAAAGTAATTTGTGACGAGACCTGCTCTGGAACATCTGAACAGCCAAATGAGTCAAATAGGAGAATACAAGTGATTAAATGTGAAAATGAAGATATTAGAGCTGAGCTATTTAGACAAGATACACACAATGTAGATGAAGTGCTGTATACAATGATTGAACTTAATGTAAGTGGTCAAAAAATTACAGCAATTTTGGATTGTGGTAGGAGTAATCTCTAGAAGTTTTATGAACAGCTTTGTGAAATAGAAGCGATACCTGTTTTCCCTGTCAGTAACATGCATATCATTACAGCAACAGAACACAGAAGTCATGCTATTACTGGACAGGCATTCATTAGATGCAAGATTTTAGACAAACATTTTGAGCTGGTGGTATTGATTCTTGATTCTTTGACCATGGATTGGATTTTTGGCAATGACTGGCTGGCAGAAAGAAGATATAAGATTTGTTATGGAATAGGATGTTTAAATATTTGTGATGGGTATGATGCTTTGGAGGTTAATTTCATCGGTGTAGTAGAAGAAATGGAAAATGTGTGTGCAGGATTAGGAATTAGAGTGAGTCAGTCGAGACTCCTGTTGTACTTTTTAGGCTATGGACAGACTGGGTGAAGATTTTTCCCAGTGAGTTAGGATAAGAAACTGGTTGAGTTTTCTCCCTATGATCTGGTAGTAAGATGTCAGACTTAATTTGTTTGGGAATTAGTACTACATGAATGTACTTCAAGTTCGTCATTGCATCGCTTTGAATTGTACTGTGTGCATAGGACAATTACATTTTTTTGCGAGATGATCTGTTAAAGTGAAGTGATCCTGCATGTGTTCTTCCTGCATTTACAAGGTGCTGTAACATGACAACACTACAGCACTGCTACGTCAGAGCGTGCAAGCTGCTAGCTTACAGGAAGTAACCAACATCACAACACATGACATCCAACAGTTTGTGGATTCTCTGCCGAGCGGCACACGATGACAACTAGCTATGCTACCTTACCACCACCAACCCATTGTGACAAACAGAGCTGTCATCTGATAGTTTAAGAGTTGTCTGATGAGCAGTACTCAGTGACATCCAGTCATTCTGCATTACCAACACAGCTGTACCACAGTGAGTGGTGCAATCTTTATAACACCAGTCGACCACAGCATCTCAAGTGGACCGTTGTTCTGCCCAACAGGCCACGGATGATGTGTTGTTTATCAACAAATCCACGTGATGTGGAGCAGTAACATTGTTATGAATCCTGTGTGAAGTGTTTATTGTATTAATCAGGTATTTATCAATAAAGTGGAGTACCCATGAGCATAGTAATTAAATGTGATACAAAAATGCAGCAGAAAAATATTGTTGGATATTGCAAAGATGTAAGGTATTTATGTATTCCAGTATTTGTTTCCTGCACTGCATGCCTCTGAAATTTTGCTCTTCTGCCTTTTCTTTTCTTTTCGAATCTGTTGATTACTAGCAATAGTGGATGTCACATTGGTTAGTTTGTGTGTGTGTGTGTGTGTGTGTGTGTGTGTGTGTGTGTGTGTGTGTGTGTTTAGTAAAGCCCATGATTAATTCTCTTTTTCCTGTATCATTTCACCTTTGGTTATGATGATAGCAAGGACATTACATTTTATGAATGATAATTATGGTCGAGTTTATCAGTGCTTTATTGACTGATCTTATGAAACTGATTACTTCATTGTCTAATTAAAAAGTTGATTACTCATCAGCTACTTTAATTGTCAGTTAGGAATTTGCATAACAGTGGTAGTTGAATGAATGTATATTGTGCATTACAGAAACTGACTGTTTATGACTTATTGATCTTTCAGGGACATAAAGTGGATTGTTTTGATGATGTTAAAAATACTTTCTCTTAGTAACGATATGGTGCAGTAACAGTCTTTGAATGCCAATAACTTAATTATTTCTTTAATTAAGGTTATATTTTATACTCTTCTTCCATTTTTACTTTATGATGCCATAAATTTTGAGGCAAAATTAATTTTTAAGATTTGGGGATATGTGTGCGTACATGGCTATGTATCTGCCATATGTTGATTATATATAGTTATTGATGAAGTTCTCCATAGAGCATGTTATAGCCATGGCTACCAGCATAAGTTAATCTCTGCTTGCCGGCAATACGCCAGAGACTAGTTATCATTGTGTTACGAGTTAGTTGCAATTGGGTTCTCAGCCAGGACAGAGTGAGCCGAGCTTGGATAGCGCATTCATCAGCACTGCTCAGTAGTCGTCTTAATGCTTTTATAGCGCACTCTTGCCATGATCAATCATTGCTCAAGTTTCAGTTGAAAGTAATCAGTTGCAAATTGTGACATCTAGATTGAAATACTGAGTGTTATCAAAAGTGTTAATTTTTACTGAGTGTATGAATAAATTATAATTCTTGACCCCTTAACAATTGATGTTCTCACCTGAAACAGTAGTCATAGTATCCCTGGAGGAGAGATTAGCTATACGGAAAGTTTGTTGGAAAAGTAAGGAGGGACTGCGACTTAATATAGTGGGCCTGCAGGAATACTGAAAGGGCCGTTAAACCTGTACCACCAGCTTTTCTGAATTGCCACATATCCTTTGTTCCTGTAACCCGCCTGACCTCAACCTATGCTGGTCACTTTCTTCACATGCCCCTATCCACATCTCTGCTCCCTCTCTTGCCTCAACATACCTTCTGTCTTCCCAGTGTCCTTACCGTTTCTCTGCTTTTCTCCTCCTTTGCAGCTTAGCCTGCCATTCCTACAGCTAGCAGCCCACATCCTGTCCCTGCACATTCTGACAGGCAGCACTACAGCATGTCCTTCCATCCCTACCATGCTACCCCCCACCTCCCCCCCCAGTCTCTTGCAAACCTCCACTATGCACCCCAGTTGAGATCACCATCACCACCACTCTTCAGCCAGGTCTCAGCATTCGATGACGATAATTTTGTGTGTGTGTGTGTGTGTGTGTGTGTGTGTGTGTGTGTGTGTGTGTGTGTGTGTGTGTGTGTGTGTTTTTGGGGGTGGGGGATACATGTATATATGTATATTTGCGTGTGTGTGTGTGTGAGAGAGAGAGAGAGAGAGAGAGAGAGAGAGAGAGAGAGAGAGAGAGAGAGTGTGTGTGCACATTTCTCCATCCAATGAAGGACTTTGTTGCTAAGTTGTTTTGTGATGGTGTGATTCTTTCTTACTTCCCCTTTTAACAGAAGTGTACTGTCATCTGCAAATATGATACTTTATGAACATCTACCTTTAGACTTAACACTGATAAGCCAAAACATTATGACCATTGCCCAATGCAACGTTGGATGCTGCCTAGTGCCGTTATGGGCACGTGATGTGGTAACAAAAGTATGTAACTGGGAGCACTCAGATGGGGGGTCATCCTACCGAAGATATAGGCTGCAAATGGGGAAATCCATTGAGAAAAGCAACTTTGACAAAGGGCAGATTATTATTAGCCAGAGCCCGTGGACAAATATCTCGAAAACTGCGAAACTGGTTGAATATTCACGTGGTACTCTTGTCAGCATATATGGAAAGATGGAGGAGGACCGTGAAACTACCACCAGATGCTAAATGGTTGGACATCCATGATTATTCACAGAATTTACACTTCATAGGCTTGTCTGCTGTGTAAAGTAGGACAGATGATGATCTGTGGTATCTCTGTCGAAAGAGCAAATGCTGGTGCGCGCAATGTTTCGGAGCACACTGTTCATCATATATTGTTGAACACAGAGTGCCACAGCATGCCACCCGTGTGTGTTCAGATGTTGACCCAACAACATTATCAAATTGTGATTGCAATGGGCATGGGACCATCGGGATTTGACTGTCAGTCGAAGGAAACATGTCAGCTCTTCGGGTAAATCACAATTTTGCTATTCTACGTCGATAGTCTTCTGCATCATCAAAGTGAATGGCAGCTATAAACGTGCAGTGTGCCACAGACACAGGCTGGTGGGAGCAGTATTATGCTATTAGAGACATTCTCCTGCATTTGCATTGGACCTGCAGTAGTAATCGAAAGCACACTTGCAGCTGCAAACCACCTGCATCCCTTCATGCTTGATCTCTTCCCCAACAGTGGTGTCAACTTTCAGCAGTATAATTGTCCATGTCTCAGAGCCAGAAACTTGCTGCAGTTGTTTGAGGAGCCTTATGGTGAACTCCTTTCTCCCGTTCTTGTCAATCGTTCCGTAATGCTCTTGCTGAAACTGTCTACAACTTGTGGTTTTTTCAGTTTATCCAGGTTCCATCTCCTGTCTCCTTAAATTCCTGCCTTTTTGCAGTTTCTTCAGTTTTATAACAAGTAAATCATCAGAGTCCACATCTGGCACTGGAAATGTCTTACAATTTAAAACCTGATTCCTAAATCCCTGTCTCACCATTATATAATATATCTGAAACTTTCCAGTATCTCCAGACCTCTTCCACGTATACGACATCCTTTCAAGATTCTTAAAACAGGTGTTAGCTATGATTGGGTTATGCTCTGTGCAAATTCCTTCCCCCCACTCATTATTCACCTACAATTTTTCCTTCTCTTCCTTTTCCTACTATCAAATTCCAGCCCCCATGAGTATAAAATTTTCATCTCTCTTAACTGTCTGAATAATTTCTTGTATCTCACCATACATTTCTTCAATTTCTTCATCTGTGGAGCTGATTGGCATATAAATTTCTACTACTGTGGTGGGTGTGGGCTTCGTGTCTATCTTGGCTACAATAATGTGTTCACTATACTGTTTGTAGTAGCTAACCGGCACTCCTATTTTTTTTTATTCATTATTAAACCTTCTCCTGCATTATCCTTATTTGATTTTGTATTTATAACCCTGTATTCACTTGAGCAAGAGTCCTGCTCCTTGTACCACTGAACTTCACTATTTCTAACTTTAACCTATCCATCTCCCTTTTTAAATTTTCTAACGTACCTGCCCAATTAAGTGATCTAACATTACACGCTATGATCTGTAGAACACCAGTTTTGTTTCTCCTGGTAACAACATCCTCCTGAGTAGTCCCCACCCGGAGATCGGAATGGGGAACTTTTACGTCCGGAATATTTTACCCAAAAGGATGCCATCATCATTAAACCATAAATAAGAGCTGCATGCCCTCAGGAAAAATTATGGTTGTAGTTTCCCCTTGCTTTCAACCATTCACTGTACCAGCACAGTGAGGCCATTTTGATTGATGTTACAAAGCCAGATCAGTCAGTCATCCAGACTGTAGCCCCTGCAACTACTGAAAAGGCTGCACCTACGGTATGGCTATCTGTATCACTGAGGCATGCAAGCCTCCCCACCAATGGCAAGGAACATGGTTCATGGGGGGAACGAAATACAGTAGTAGAAGAATGGATAGCTTTGAGAGGTAACATAGTGGAGGCAGCAGAGAATCAAGTAGGTAAAAAGACAAGGGCCGGTACAAATCTTTACGTAACAGAAGAGATATTGAATTTAACTGATGAAAGGAGAAAACATAAACATGCAGTAAATGAAGCAGGTGAAAAGGAATATAAATGTCTCAAAAATGTGACTGACAGGAAGTGCAAAATGGCTAAGCAGGGATAGCTAGAGGACTAATGCAAGGATGTAGAGTCATATATCACTAGGGGTAAGGTAGATACTGCCTACAGGAAAATTAGAGAGACCTTTGGAAAAAAGAAAGTCATCTGTATGAATATCAAGAGCTCAGATGGAAACCCAGTTCTAAGCAAAGAAGAAAAAGCAGAAAGGTGGATGAGGTGTACGGAGGGTCTGTACGAGGATGATGTACTTGAGTGCAATATTATGCAAATGGAAGAGGAAGTAGATGAAGATGAAATGGGAGATATGATACTGGGTGATGAATTTGACAGATCACTGAAAGACCTAATTCGAAACAAGTCCCCAGAAGTAGATAACATTCCATTGGAACTACTGATAGCCTTGGGAGAGCCAACCATGAAAAAACTCTTCTGTCTGGTAAGCAAGATGTACAAGAGAGTCGAAACACCCTCAATATAATAATAATAATATAATAATAATCCCAGTTCCAAAGAAAGCAGGTGCTGACAGGTGTGAAAATTACCGAACTATCAGTTTAGTAAGCCACGGCTGCAAAATACTAACATGAATTCTTTACAGACGAATGGAAAAACTGGTAGAAGCTGACCTCGGGGAAGATCAGTTTGGATTCCATAGAAATGTTCGAACACGTGAGGCAATACTGACCCTACGAGTTGAAAGGCAAACCTATGTTTCTAGCATTTGTAGACTTAGAAAAAGCTTTTGGCAATGTTGACTGGAATACTCTCTTTCAAATTCTGAAGGTGGCAGGGGTAAAATACAGGGAGCGAAAGGCTATTTACAATTTGTACAGAAACCAGATGGCAGTTATAAGAGTCGAGGGACATGAAAGGGAAGCAGTGGTTGGGAAGGGAGTGAGACAGGGTTGTAGCCTCTCCCCGATGCTATTCAATCTGTATATTGAGCAAGCAGTAAAGGAAACAAAAGAAAAATTTGGAGTAGGTATTAAAATCCATGGAGAAGAAATAAAAACTTTGAGGTTTACTGATGACATTGTAATTCTGTCAAAGACAGCAAAGGACCTGGAAGAGCAGTTGAATGGAATGGACTGTGTCTTGAAAGGAGGACATACTCGTAAGATGAACATCAGCAAAAGCTAAATGAGGAAAATGGAATGTAGTTGAACTAAGTCAGGTGATGCTGAGGGAATTATTAGAAAATGAGACACTTAAAGTAGTAGATGAGTTTTGCTGTTTGGAGAGCAAAATAACTGATGATTGCCGAAGTAGAGGAGATACAAAATGTAGACTGGCTATAATAAGGAAAGTATTTCTGAAGAAGAGAAATTTATTAACATCAAGTACAGATTTAAGTGTCAGGAAGTCTTTTCTGGAAGTATTTCAATGGGGTGTAGCCATGTTTGGAAGTGAAACATGGGCGATAAATAGTTTAGACAAGAAGAGAATAGAAGCTTTCAAAATGTGGTGTTACAGAAGAATGCCGAAGATTAGATGGGTAGATTACGTGGCTAATGAGGAGATATTGAATACAATTACGGAGAAAAGGAATTTGTGGCAAAATTTGACTAGAAGGGATCGGCTGCTAGGACACATTCAGAGTCATCAAGGGATCACTAATTTAGTAGTGGATGGAAGTGTGGGGGGTAAAAGTTGTAGAGGGGGACCGAGAGATGAAAACACTGAGCAGATTCAGAAGGTGGGAGGTGAAGAAGCTTGCACAGGATAGAGTAGTACAGAGAGCTGCATCATACCAGTCTCTGGACTGAAGACAACAACAACAACAACAACAACAACAACAACACAGTGAACGATATATTGTCAACAAACTGTTGGATCACTGATATGCAGGATCAGAGATATATTTCATATTTCGTTCCAAAGATGGACAAACAAGCTGTTAAGGAGGTGGTGATAATGTTTTGGCTCATAAGTGTAGATCGTTAATGTACAATACGAACAGAAATGGTCCCATTAATGTCCCTTGAGGTACACCACTTTTAATTAGAGTATACTCTGGTAAGTGTTCAAAAATAATTTTAATGTCAAAATTAGTGCTCTAAATGCTACTGCTTGTTTACAACTCAGGAAGAAACTGAACCAACTCAAGTACCATACTTTTCAAGCTTTGATAGCAGAATCTTACTATCGGCCATGTCAAAAAGCTTTTGATAGGTTGACAAATACTCCTGTTGTTCCTGTCTTCTGTCTGTCAGGCTTAGTATTTACTTAATACACTCGTAAATGGCATTTATTTGTGACTGCTTATTTCTGAATCTGTTTTGCGTATTATATAAGATTTTACTCATTTTCACACATTTCATAAGGTTCTAATACTTCTTTTAATTTTTTTAAGGCATGAGGAGATAGTATTGGTCCTGTAATTATTTATATTATTTCCCCACCTCATTTATAAACTGAAATTATCTCAACATTTTCAGTAGATCGGAGAAAGTGTCTGCTTCAACTGAGCACACACATTTATGTGTAACCATGTAACAGAGCAAGGTGCAGCTATCCTAACTGAACTGTTCTTATACCACTCCCAACATTAGTGTATTTTTTTCCTTTATTTAATGTCATTTCATTAACAGCACATACACAATTCACAAAATAATTAATTTCTTACTCTTACTTTATTTCATTGAACTTTAATATTTTCTGTATTGTTTCTCAGTTACTAATGATTATATTATAGTTTGTTCGCACGAAATATTTTTTCTAAACAAATATTCACGATTTCAGTCATATAAAAAACGTGGAATGTGCAATTTTTATTGAGCGAGTAGTTTCTCTATTGGATTAATACATCTGAACTACTACTTGACAAATGTTATACTTTTTGCAAAAACTTCCTATATAAAAAGTTATTCATATTCAAAAATTTGGGTTCCAGCAAATTCAAATCTTAAGCAGTAATTATTTCAAAAATTCAGCACTAGTTTTCTATCCTGGATATTTTCTGATTCCAAAAATGGCTGCTTAGACTGGCTCTTTTGTATATGGTAATTTTGTGTCCTCTAATTTTACTGTCTTTTATGTTACTACCTAAAATGTGGGCTAATACCAAATTTTGATTTTTAAACTTACATGCATCTGTAAGTAGACACCTTGTACAATGACTGAGTCATTGGTTAGCTGTTGAAAAGTAAACTTCATTGAGAGTCAGTAGTAATCATCCAAAATGTATACACTGCATAGTCGGTATTGAGTTACTTGGAGTCCCTGGTCAACTATCACAATGTTAACTTCATGAGAGTCAGTCACTAGATTGTACCCATTGTGTGAGTAACATGTAGCGAGTTGGCAAATTGTACAATTACTATAATATCCTACCTGCGTGAAAAATTCTGTTTTGGGCCTCAACATGTGTATTTCAAAGCTGAATGGAGAATATTGTTGTGTTAATCTGCTATCAAATAATTATATGATATAGTGTTTGTGAACTTAACTATGAACTTCGTTTATATGTTTAAACTGTTTCATGTAACAAAGCTGGTCATCATACAGTGACAGTGATAAATAAACAAGAAGAGATCAAAAATAAATTATTGCAGTGTGGTGTATGTTATTTGCCATATGTTTGTAAATTTTGCTGCATCCTGTTTAGCTGTTGCTGGTGTACAGTACTGATTTTAATTGATAGTAGGTAAAGCATAAAGCATTTTCTTGGTTTTGCATAGTATTCTGATGTTATTTGTAGCTCTTTATTTAGGAGCTTTTAATCTGCTTACACAGGCTGGTTTCTTAGGACAACAGTGTATGTAGTAGCCTTTGGCTATGTTGCAAAATACACTGAAGAGCCAAAGCATTATGACCTCCTGCTTAAATAGTGTGTTGGTCCATCTCTGCAACATAATAACGCAGCAGTTCTGCATGGTATGGACTCGAAAAGTCCATGGTAGGTTTCCGGAGGTATTTGGTATTACATGTCTACACACATGTCATCCAATTCCCATAAATTACAGGCTGGCAATTTGTGGCAATGGAGATGACATTCAATAGTGTCCCACATGTGTAGCATCGGGTTCAGACCGAGGGAATTTGGAGGACAAGACATCAACATGAGTTCGCTGTCATGTTCCGTGTATCTGCTTGGGAGAAGATATCAAGCAAGAAGTGATGTAATGTTCACATATTCCACAGCTGTCATAGTGCCTTCAGTTACTGCCTATCCATGGACACGCATGTGGACATCCCTCATAGCATAATAATGCCCCACCAGACCGTGTCCCTGGTGCAGTGCGTGTTTCCAGCAGCCTGTAACCTGGATGATGGCATATCCACACACAACCATTGAGCTACTGTAATGAGAAATGTGATTTATCTGACCATGTGACATGGCCCAAACTCAGTGATCCATAGCCCACTGTAATCATAATTGATGATGTAGTTACTTCAACACGGGAACATGATGTGGTTGCTGCTGCAGAACCAGAACCCCATGTTCAACAATGCGCACCAAATGGTGTGCTCTGAAACAGTTGTGTCTGCATCAGAATTGTACTCTGTCAGCAAATTCGTCCCAAATCGTCACCTACCTTGCTTTATAGAGAGGAAAAGCCTCCGAACTGCACATTCAGTACTGAGACATGGGCTTCCAATACATTGCTGCTTACTTGTGGCTTCATTGTTCAACTGTTTCCAATAGATGCTCATGTCGGTGGCACATGAACAGCCAACAAAATTCACTGTATCTGAAATGCTCGTTTCCAGGCACCAGGCCATAATAATCTTTCCTTTCTCAAAGTTGCTTATGTCAGCTGATTTTCCAATTTGGAGCCCATATCATAGTTAGAATTATTCTCAGTTCACCTATGGTCTTCTTATATACATTCCTTTCAGCATTACCTCCCCGCAGCACCCCAGGCAGCATTAAATCTTGCTGTGGGCAGTGGTTGTGATGTTTCGGTTCATCAATGTAAATAATTTTTCATTTTCATTAACAACAGGTGTGTTGTGGATAACCTTCCAGATTATATTCCAGAAATATTTATTTGACTTAAAGCTATGACTTCAAAAGTTCAGTGTGCATATAAAAATATTATTGATAGTAATGATTTCCATAATTTTTGTTGAATGAAGGGGATTAGATTATATGCATGATTGTAAAGGTCTATAATGTATCTCAAAAACAATATTATGAGAAAGAAAGTGGCCACTCACCATATAGTGGAGATGCTGAGTCACAGATAGGCACAACAAAAAGATTTTCATTTGCTTAACCAGATAATCGTCAGAGATGTGTTTGGAGGCAACCCGTTCAGGCTGAACGCCTTAGACACACTGTCCTGCGAGTGCAACAAGGTGGAGGTTCCCTGATGTTTTGGGGTGTCATTATGTGGGGCTGAGGTATACTGCTGGTGGTGCCACAAGGGCTGTACGATACATGAATTCCATCTTCTGACCAATAGTGCAACCATATCAGGAGATATTTGCGAGGCATTTGTCTTCATGGATGACAAGTCACGTTCACATCGTGCACATCTTGTGAATGACTTCCTTCAGGATAATGACATCGCTCGACTAAAGTGGCCACCATGTTCTCCAGACATGAACCCTATCGAATGTGCCTGGGATAGATTGAAAAGGGCTGTTTGTGGATGACATGACCTTGCAACCACTCTGAGGGTTCTATGCCAAATCGCCATTGAGGAGTGGGACAATCTGGACCAACAGTGCCTTGATGAAATTGTGGATAGTATGCCACGACAAATACAGGCATGCATCAATGCAAGAGGACGTGCCACTGGGTATTAGAGGTACTGGTGTGTACAGAAATCTGGACCACCACCTCTGAAGGTCTCGCTGTATGGTGGTACAACATGCAATGTGTGGTTTTCATGAGCAATAAAAAGGGCAGAAATGGTGATTATGTTGATCTCTATTCCAATTTTCTGTACAGGTTCCGGAACTCTCGTAACTGAGGTGATTCAAAACTGTTTTGATGTGTGTAATTCCTTGTTGATCTGATTTACTGAGCTGGTAATCATACTAATGTTTCAAAAGAGGAATAAAACTCAGTATTTGTTTGGCTTATTGTCGAAGCTGTATTCACTGGGTCACAGTCAATACTATTTCTCTCCTTATCCATCCTTTCCACAAAGAACCTGTGTCCTTTACCACATGGCAAGACATGCACTTTGCTTGAATAAGTTTGTGCTCTGCTATATGCAACAATTTTCCCCATATCACTCTAGCCGTAGGATTTTCCTCCCATTTTTACTACTTTTTCTGAACCAATTTGTTATCTAGTGAAAGCTTGCTAAACCTTTTCTACATGTAGATCTATGAGCAGCAGTGACTGTCAAGGTACTGTTTCCTGTCTGCAACCCCTAATTTCCTGCCACCACAGCCCAGTTCTCTTTGTCCGTCTCTTTCCATAACCTTTTCACCCCATTTTAAGACTATTTGTATCAGCTTTAAGTGGCCTAACTTTTCCTCTCCTATTCAGCTATTATCCTGTCTTGTGCTCAGGTTATATAATATAGGAAAAATCTTGCTCAGTTGAGACTTTGGCTATGGAAGAATCTATCATAGAAAGTGAAACTGACACACATTCATATGCAGTGCTTGTGCTGCCTCACAATTAGTGTTGCTTGTGGGGTCCATCAAGGATCTGATGGTTGAGAAAGTCTCTGAGTGATCATTGTACGGGGCATGTCTGGCATGTTCTACCGCCACCGCAGAGCACTAGTATTACAGTTCTGCACATTTGCAATCATCTCTCTGGTTCACAGTCTTTCCACTCATGATATTACAGCTGGACTGCACCATGTATACATTTGATAGTGATTGTTCAAAATGTTTATGACTCTGAAGTCTGTTCTGTAATACAGTGTTTGAATGCAAAGAATTTTAAGCCAGCTGAAATTTGTCATCAGTTGTAGAGATTTATGGTGAAAATCTATTGACTGATGGTATAGTGAGAAAGTGGCTGAGAGAACTCAATGATGGATGAACCAATGTCCGCGGAGAAGTTTGGAGAGGGTTACCTTCTGTTATCATTGATGGTTTGATTCAGAAAGTGAACGAGAAAATTTGTGAAAATGGATGGATCATAATAAGCATATTTAGTGATGTTTTTCCACAAATTAAAAAAAAAACTTTTTTGCATGGGACTGTCACAAATCACTTAAATTTTCACAAATTGTTTTCCCAATTGGGTTCCAAAAATGTTTATGGATGTCCACAAAACAAAGCGTCTTGGCAGCGTTTTGACATTTCTTACCTGATGCATTGATGAGGGATGTGAATTCTTGGACAGAATTGTGACTGGTGATGAAACTTGGGCTTGTCATGTCCCTCCGCAATCAAAACAACAGTTGATTAAGTGAAAGCACTACTGATCGCCCAATAACATAAAACTTGAAAACAATGTTGTCTGCACAAAAAAATGATGTGCTGTGTTCTGGGACAGACAGGACATTCTGCCCCCTAAGTTCCTTCCCAGTGATGGAATTATCGATGCAGTGTGATACTGTCAAACATTGAGAAATCTTCGTTGCGCAATTCAAAACAAAAGTAGTGAAATGCTCAGTTGAAGCATTGTTTTGCTTCATGACAACGTACGTCCCCATTCTGCTTGTCTCACTCAAAACCTTATTTGACATTTCGCTTGGGAGCATTTCAGTCACCTGCCATATAGCCGTGATCTCACACCTTGTGGCTACAACCTGTTCTCCAACTTGAAGCACGCTTTTGGAGGAAGGAACTTTGACAGTGAAAAACAGTGCTCAGCAGTGGCTGTCTTCACTGGCAGCATCTTTCTGTGATAAGGAAATGGAAAAGTTGTTTTCACACCATATCAGATGTCTGAACAATGGTGTCAACAGTGCAGAAAAATAGTTTAAGAAGCACTCTTGCTTGCAAAAATAAATCGTGGTTTGAAAAAAATGTTGTAAAAGGTTTTTTCCAAAATGGTTCTTTCTTTCTCAATATGCATCATACAACAGTTTGTCTTTCCATAAATACATGACATTTTTTTAAATATACGGACTAATGTTCCTTTCTGCACCCTGTTGCCATCATCATAAAATTTTGTTACCCTATTCAGTTTTTTATACCACTTTAAAACACCTAAATGACAATTTAGTTGTGAGTTGCACTTGTGGGAGTGTGTGTGTGTGTGTGTGTGTGTGTGTGTGTGTGTGTGTGTGTGTGTGTCGACGAAGGCCAATGGCTGAAAGCTATATAATTGTGAGGTATTTTTGTTGTGCCTATCTGCGACTCAGCATCTCCACTATATGGTGAGTAGCAACTTTCCTTCACATAATATTGGTAAACGACAATCATGATTCATAACTCATCTGTAGATATAATTACTTTTGAATGTATTGCTTTTTATGATTTGTGTACAATATTTATAAACAGTTTAACTGACAGCGGTAGGCAAAAAGTTTTGAACAAAACTGGATCAGATAGGTTTAGACTACAAAAACAAACAAAGTAAAATTACGGTTTAACATCCTGTCAGCATTGAGATCAATAAAAAAATGGGCATACACTTCAGTAGGATATGGGTGTGGGAAAAGGGGTGGATTGTCCCGGCTTTTTGAAGGAAGCATCCCAACCACTTATCAGATCTGACTTTCTCAGTTACCTACATACAGACTGTCCAGCTGACAATCTTGTATTGGGGTCTTCAGTGCAGCCAAATAGGTCTGATTAGGAGAATATAGCGATTTTATGTGATATCTCATTGCTTTTAGTGAGGGGGGGAAAAAGTGCCTGCAAGTGAAATACAATAAACTTCAAATGATTCAACTGCAATTGAACAATGGTATATCTCTTTCCTGTCACTTAGATGATGTAAAGTAGTTCTTGTTCCAGTTCTTAAAGAGCACTGCCTCTTAATGCGTACCTGCCTGCTATGTTATGAATTGCTTCTTGAATGGCTGTATCCAGGTGTTACTATCACAATGCGCCATATTTTAACAGTATGGAGTTTTGTGGCAGATCACCGTCAAATGAGTTGGTTGGAAGCTTGCTCTTTCTTTTAACCGATGAAACCACTAGTATCAAATGTGATGTATTGTATTGTATGTTAACCGGGGTCCTAGAAATGACAGAGAGGTTCCGTCCCTGCTGTAGCCACAGTGGTCCACAACCCCACGACGACTACCGCAGTCCACTTCATCCTTCCGCTGCCCCACACCGAACTATTCTTTCCAGGTTATTGTGTGGTTCAGCCCACAGTGGACCCCCACCACCAGTGAAAGTCTCGCTCCAGATGAGTGAAACCCCTCTGTTTGCGTGATAGAGTAATGGTGGTGTAAGCACACATGAGAACTTGTTTGCGCAGCAGTTGCCGACATAGTGTAGCTGAGGTGGAATCAGGGGAACCATCCCGCATTTGCCGAGGCAGATGTAAAACTGCCTAAGAACCATCCATAGACTGGCCGGCTCACCAGACCTCGACACAAGTCCGCTGGGTGGATTTGTGCTGGGGACCAGGAGCTCCTTCCCACTCCAGAAAGCCGTGCATTAGACTGCACAGCTACCTGGGCAGGCTGATGTGAGATATTACAAGTTGACTCCATGTCTTTTAAAATTGGTTTACTAATTATTATGGGTCTCAATATATTAAAAAAGATCATTTTTTAACTGAACTGTTTTGTTATTGGAAGGGTAGGGGGAAAAAACCATAATGTTCAGATACAGCATTACAAGTGTACTGTTCGACACAATCACATCATTTAAATATCTGGGTGTGACATTGCAAATTGATATGTAATGGAATGAGCATGTGAGACTGTGGAAGGGAAGACAAATGATTGACTTCTGTGAAGGAGACCACATATAGGACATTGGTGCAACCTATTTTTGAATAATCTGGAGTGTTTGGGATCCATACCAGGTCGGACTGAAGGGGCCCTCAAAGCAATTCAGGAGTTGGGCTGCTAGATTTGTTACCTGTAGGTTCAAACAACACATAAGTGTTACGGAGATGCTTCAGGAACTCAAATGTGAATCACTGTTGGAAAAGAGATGTTCTTTTTGAGAAATGCTATTGCTAAAATTTAGAGAACCAGTATTTGAAGGTGACTGATGAATGATTCTACTGCTGCCAGCATACATTGTGCGTAAGAGCCACAAAGATGATATATGAGAAATTAGGGCTCGTACGGAGGCATATAGGCAGTCGTTCTTCCCTCACTCTTCAGATGCCCAAAGTGATTTTAAGCTTGACACGGTACAAGAAAACTTGTACTTTAGATTACATTTTTACAGCTTTGTTGTCTCCGATTTTAAGTACATAACATAGTCTCAACATTGTTTATATAGATGGATCCCAGCAAGAGAATGTCCTCGATTGTTCCGCTGTTTTCCCTGATAGGGTTTTCAAAGAATATCTTCTGGAACAATTTACAAACCATTATGCGCAGTTATATGTCATAATGATAGCACTGGAGAAGATACACAGACATCACTGCACAAGGTTCCTCGTCTGTTCTGACTCTCTTAGTGCACTACAACTACTTCACCAAATGTATACGACTACTTCACCAAATGTATCCAGTAGACCAGTTGATTCAGCTCATCCATGATTCTTTACAGTGGCTCCATCACCTTGGCAAGGAGGTGATCTTTTGCTTGATATCTGGCCACATCGGGATATAGGGAACAACACAACTGACGAAGCACCCAAGGAAGTGTGTCGGGATGGTGTCGCCCGTCAATGTCCCGTCCTATTGCACGCCGTCATCACACTTTTTGACAGACATATTATGTGTCAGTGGGAGAATGAATGGTTGAGGGTGACAGAAAACAAACTGCAGTCCCTCAGGTTGACCACACAGGCATGGTGGACCTCATGTCAGCCTCGCTGCTGGAAGGTGGTTCTGCTTACCAGGCTGCGAATCGGACGTAGCCCTTCCACCTCTGACAGGAGGATCCATCACTCAATGAGGTTTGTGGTGTGCTACGTTCAGTTTGGTATATTCTGGCAGTGTGTGTCTTATATACTGATATCAGGGCAGCCCTCAGTCTCAGTAGAGATCTGCCCACCACCCTTGCCGATACTGGCTCCAGTGTTACAAGAGTGTTGACATTTTGTAAATTGTCAGGCGTCATCCCTAAATTGGTGGGGAAGGGAGGCAGACTTAAATGCATTATAAACAGCACCACATGTGGTAACAGCCTTTGCCCCACCCATGAGATTGACCTGCTTACTTTTTGTCAGGGTGCTAATGACCACGATATTGAGCACCCCTCGCCTAAAATCATCACCACCATCATCTTTAGGGTCATCACTGGCAGAATTCTAGTGACATTAAATCCACTGAACAGAGGGGAAATAGAGTCCTATTATTCTTCTGGTCCAGAGTCTCAAAATTAAGACAGCTCTGTAAATCTCATTGGTAATCTAATTGTTCAGTATCTTCTCGGATGTGCTCATTTGTCCTCAGCTAATTATTTCTCATAATAATACAATGAAAGCTATGACAGTGTGAACAGTATTTTCAGATACTCATGGCCACTTGCTGTACTTTCAAAACAGACTTCTAGGTCAGTTTTTCCAAAACTGTGTTTCACGGAATACTAGTGTTCAGCAGGCAGTGAATAACAGCTCCATGAAAAATTTTTAAAAACATTATTTCTATGTTATTAATTACACAGCTCTACAACAAAAATGTTTTCTTGTTGCCAGGGATATTTGAACGTATACTGGGTATGATGAATCTGAAAAAGGATTTTCCCAATTGGCTCTAGTTTCTGACATGCAACATTTAATTGTTAAATTGTCAGTAAACTGCTTGTGAATTCCATAATTCTGTATGCCTATTCATTTTATATTTTGTGATTGCATATGTACAAATTTAATATCTTATATGTTACATGTTTCATAGGAGAATGTGAGATTATGGGATGTGATAGTAATTTGAGACACCCTCTTGTGCCACACAATTTCAAGAAGAGTCAGTTGGTAACACTGCTGCATTGAAGGTCAGGATCCTGCATCCACAAGAGAACACAAGAGAAAATCACACAATCAGAGTTTTTCCAAACACTAATTGTAATGTTTCTAAAAGACTCTGTTTTTTCCTTTCTTCTTCTATTACATGCTGAATCAACAATGAAACTGCATTTTTGTTGTCCTTTTCATATGTTTTTTTTCTCATTTTCATTTGTCTGTACACAATGTGGGTCGATTAATATTTTGTATATTGAATATCTACATATTGTATGTTACCATAATAAATAGATCCAATCTAGCAAAACGAGTGACATATTCGAATTCAGAGCCATAAAGTTAACAGATTTTTCTTATTTTTTTAAGAAAATTCATTAACCTTGAAATAAACAAGGTATTCAATCAAAGTACCAGGATTATAAAAGTGTTCTGTGAGAAGAAGAGTTTGGGAACACCTGCTCTAGATAAAATCAATATAAAACCCCAATTCCTGGTAAATTGATTATATTAAAAGAGGGAGGGAGGGAGGGGGGGGGAGAGAGAGAGAGAGAGAGAGAGAGAGAGAGAGAGAGAGGATAGTCAGTAGACGCTGCTAGTACTGGGTTATCAGCAGAATGGTACATCACATTTTTTAAAGTGTCCCAATGCTCCTGAAAACTGTTATAATGTTGAAAACTTGTCATTTGTTCAGCTTGGCCTGCAACCATTTACCATCAAGACAGTCTAACTTCAATTTAAGGCACAGCTGTTCCCGTTAGATGGGGCTAGATGAGAAAGTGGTCACTGGAGTGTAGACCACTGACCAGTTCGCACTGGACAGAAGTACCTAAGAGATATAATGACTTTTTAACTGTTCAGAAAAACAGAATTCCTCCAATATTTATCGTGCAGATGTTCTCTTAACTCTAACTTCACCCAAATGAACGAAAACGTCATCTAACTCTACATAAATACTCTGCAATCCATCTTGTGGCGTGTGTTCGAGGATACATTATACCACTACTAGCCATTTCCTTTCCTGTTCCACTCGCAGATAGAACATGGGAAATATGACTGTCTATATGCCTCTGTATGAGCCCTAATTTCTTGTATCTTAGCTTCATGGTCTTACCCACAATGTACATTAGAGGCAACAGAATCGTTCTGCAGTCAGCTTCAAATGCCGGTTCTCTAAATTTTCTCAATAGTGTTTCAAAAAAGAATGTCGCCTTCCCTCCTGAGATTCACATTTGAGTTCCTGAAGCATCTCTGTAACACTTGTGCATTGTTCAAACCAACCAGTAACAAATCTAGCAGCCCACCTCTGAATTGCTTTGATGTCTTCTTTTAATCCAACATGGTATGGATCCCAAACACTTAAGCAGTACTCAAGCACAAGTTGCACTAATATTCTATATGCAGTCTCTTTTACAGATGAACCACACTTTCCTAGAATTCTCCCAATAAATTGAAGTAGGCCGTTCGCCTCCTTCCCTACCACAATTCTCACATGCTCATTCCATTTCATATCGTTTTGCGGTGTTACACCCAGACATTTAAATCATGTGACTGTGTCAAGCAGGACGGTACTAATGCTGTGTCTGAACATTATGGGGTTATTTTTCCTACTCATCTGCATTAACTTACATTTTTCTACATCTAGAGCCAGTTGCTATTCATCACAACTAAACATTTTGTCCAAGTCATTTTGTGTCCTCCGACAGTGACTCAACTTCGACACCTTACCATCCACCATATCATCATCAGCAAACAACCACAATTTGCTGCCCAGCCTATCTGCCAATTTTTTTATATAGAGAGAGAATACTAGCAGTCTTACCACACTTCCCTATGGCACAAACACTCGCTGTCAAGGGAACACACTGGGTTCTATAACTTAAGAAGTCATCAAGCCACTCACATATCTGTGAACTTATTCCATATGCTCATACTTTCTTTATCAGCTTGCAATGGGACACCGTGTCAAAATCTCTCCATAAATCTAGAAATATTGAATCTGCCTGTTGGCCTTCATCTATAGTTTGCAGTATTTCATGTGAGAAACAGGCAAGCTTATGTTTGCACTAGCAGAACTTTCTAAAACCGTGCATATTCATGGACATAAGCCTCTCAGTTCAGAAAATTTATTATGTTCAAACTGAGAATTTGTTCAAGGATTCTGTAGCAAACCAATGTTAGGGATATTGGTCTGTAATTTTGTGCATCAGTTCTTTTGTCCTCCTTATACACTGAAGTCAACTGTGCTTTTTTCAGGTCACTTGGGACTTTGCACTGGTCGAGAGAGTTGTTATGAATGCAAGCTAAATAATGGGCCAATGCCATAGAGTACCCTTTGGAAAACCAAATTGGGATTCCATCTGGTCTCGGTGACTTATTTGTTTTCAACTCCGTCAGTTGTTTCTCTACATGAGGGATGCTTATCACTACGCCATCCATATGGGAGTCTGTTCTATGGTCAAACAACGGTACGTTTGTACGATTCTCCTGCTTGAACAGTTTCTGCAACGTGAAATTTTAAAATTTGGCTTTGATTTTGGTATCTCCAATTGTCACCGACTGGTCAACAAGTGACTGTATGTTAGCCTTAGACCCACTTAGGACCAGAATTTTCTCAGGTTCTCTGCCAGATCTTTAGCTACAGTATGGCACTGGTAGTGTAGTTGTACGCTTCATGTACAGACACACGAATCTCTACCCACCTTCGCTTTTATGATCGATTTAGACAGGTCCGCTTCAGTTGTACTAATATTTATTTAAGCCACAAATCCAATGTGTTACCAAATACAATAATTTCATACACTGGAAGATCGGATTTTAAAATCCCAAAGCAGGTCGTGGTTTTAGTAGATATTAGTACAACTGAAGTGGATCTCTCTAAATTAATTATCGTGTGTCTCAGTTGCAGATGTCCTACATACGAAATCTTGTGTAACCTTTGCTTTTCGTCATTTGTGTGTTCTCTTCTCTGCTTCCTCAGCAGTGTCCGAATCTTGTTACTAAACCGTGGTGGGTCTTTTCTGTCCTTAATCCACTTACTAGGCACATAATTCTCTAGACCAATATGCTTAAACTTTGTCCATAATTCCTCTACATCAAACTTACTGGAAGTAAGTGATTTCAGTCCACTGTTTAAGTGAGATGCTAACAACTGCTTATCTGCTTTTTCTAGCAGAAATACTCTCCTAGTCTTCTTAACTGATTTATTAAATTTTATAACCATAGTTGCTGTAATAACATCATGATCACTAATCCCCATTTCTGTAGTACACTGACAATGATCTCGGCCTATTTTTAGATACAAGGTATAAGGTATTTCCATTGTGTGTGTGGGCTGCTGAACTAGCTCTCAAGACAGTTTTCAGAAAATGTGTTCAAAAGTACTTCACACGACTGTGTCAGTACCTCCTGCAGTGAATCCATAGACATCCCACTCTATATGCAGTAGGTTGAAGTCGCCTCCAATTAGTAATGCATGATATGAGTATTTATGCACTATTGACCATAGACATTCTTTGAATGACTCTGAAACTGTCACAGCAGAATCGGGCAGCCAGTAAAAACATCCAATGGTTTACTTGGTTTCACCTAGACCTGTTATACACACCCAGATAATTTCACTGTCACACTCCATTTCGATCTCAATACAGGGAATATTTTTGTGAACTGCAATGAACACTCTCATTCCTATGGTCTCTAATTTGTCTTTCTGATATACGTTCCGTGGCTCGCTATGTATATCAGAGCTTTCTGCTTCAGGTTCCAGCCAGCTCTCAGTGCTGAGAATAATTTGAGCACAAGAACTTTCCTGGGGCAGTAAATTCAGCAACTTTGTTATGAATATGTCGACAATTTACTGGTAAAATTTTAACAGTCAGTTTCTTTACTGTGGGCAGAGGTTAGTAGAGTCCCCAAAGCACATTTTGTGTTCGACTGGCGTAAAGATGTGCTTACAAGAACGTCACACTCTAGTGATTCACAGATTTGTGTAAGTGCAAGACTCACAGTGGAGAAACATACTCTGTGCAAGTATTAGACTTGGATTCAAGGCAGCTTCCTCTATTGAAACTGTACCATTACGTACCACACGGTGATGAAACAAATTACTTGTAAACATAAATCACAATACCATGTGGAAAGACATGAGATTGCAGGCATAAACCTAAAGATTTACCCCACTAAACTCAAGCCGTTTTTTCATGGCTGTTCATGGGTTAGCAGCAGGCTGAATCACTGTCTCACACTGTGACCACATGTAAACACAATAACCTAATCACACTTGAAACCTGCCAGCTCAGAATCAATTGCACATTTGGTGCACTACATCCTCACACTGTCTGTTATCGTTGTCATCAACTGCTCTGACCGTGAACGAAATTTAAGCAATACAAGAAGCAGCCTTGTGAAGTTTGTAACTCACACTCTTAGCTGGCTTCCATAGCTGTTAGTTCCCGAATATATTATAGTTATTGTTGAGTTTAGGGTGCTCTATGGTGTTGTTATTAGTGTCTACATCTGCATCTACATCTACATCGATACTCTGCATGCCGCTGTATGGTGTGGGGCAGGGGGACCCTGTACCACTACTAGTCATTTCCTTCATGTTCCACTCATCATCATGGTCATCAGCACCCTGATGAAAAGTCAACAATCCGATCTCATGGCAGGGGACAAAGGCTGTCCCCACATGCGGTGCTGTTTATAATGAATTTAAGTCTGCCTCCCTTTCCCACCAATTTAGGGACGAGGCCTGTCAGTTCACAAAATGTCAACACACTTGTAACAATGGAATCAGTATTGGCGAGGATGGTGGGCAATCTCCATAGAGACTGATGGCTGCCCTGATATCAGTATATAAGTAACATGCTGCCAAAATATGCTGAACTGAAAGTGGCACACCACAAACCTCATAGAGTGGTGGATCCTCCTGTCAGAAGTGGAAGCCACGTGTTAAAGGGCTATGTCTGATTCGCAGCCTGGTAAACAGAACCTCCTTCCAGTAGTGAGGCTGACATGAGGTCCACCATGCCTGTGTGGTCAACCTGAGGGACTGCAGCTTGTTTTCTGTCACCCTCAGCCATTCATTCTCCCACTGACACATAATGTGTCTGTCAAAATGTGTGATGACGGTGTGCAATAGAATGGGACACTGACGAGCAACACCATCCTGACACGCTTCCTTGGGCGCTTTGTCAGCCGTATCGTTCCCTATATCCCGATGTGACCAGGTATCGAGCAAAAGATCACCTCCTTGCCAAGGTGATGGAGCCACTGTAAGGAATCATGGGCGAGCTGAATCAACTGGTCTACTGGATACATTTGGTGAAGTAGTTATAGTGCTCTAAGAGACTCGGAACAGACAAGAAACCTGGTTCGGTGATGACTGTGAATCCTTTCCAATGCCATCAAAATGCCATATAACTCCACATCACAATTTGTAAATTGTTCTGGAAGGGACACTTTGAAAATCGTATCAAGGGATCCATCTGTACAAACAATGATGAAACTGTGGTACATACTTAAAATGAAGAAAACACAGTTTTAAAAATGTAATCTGAAGTACAAGTTTTCTTGCACCATGTCAAGCTTAAAATCAGTTTGGACCTCTGAGGGCATAAAGGCAGCAAAGCATTCCGTCCCTGGCTGTGTATTCGGAGGTCTGACAGATCCAGATCATTGAGACAGTCAGCAGCATGTATCCTGAATCACTTGGTCTCAGGAGGCCGACTCCTCAACAGATGTTCAAAGTTGGGTTGGACCACTGCACTAAATGCCAATGACTGAGGTGATGCTGAGATTTTCAATGCCTGTTGAGCCAAAAGGACATGTCACCAAATCCAGAGTTGTGATCCACCAGCCTCTGCACACAGACTCTGAACTGGACTGGTCCGAAAGTCTCCAGTTGATATCTGAATGCCCTCATGGTGGACAGCATCTAACATCATGAGGTAGGAATTCAGTCTGATCTATAGACCACGCTGCCATAATCTAAATGTGATCAAAGAAATCCCCTCTAAAAATGCAGGAGTTGGGACCTGTCAGCTTTTCTGCTAAGGCATTTCAAAATATTCAATGGCTGGAAGCCCTTCATTCACAGGTCTTCCAGGTATGGGAGCCAAGTTAACTTTGGACACAGTTGCCTGAAAACATAAAATATAGTCCCCCATTGTGAGCACTGGACCCAGCAATACCCTCCAATGCCTTGTGAATATAGAAAGGGGAGGCCTTCTCAAAGGTTACCCCCATTCTCTTGATTACAATAAAAGTGTCATGGCACACTAAGTCCTGTTACTACGAATCTGACTTTTTCTCAGGAGGACTGACCAACTGAGCTCTCTCTGATGAGTGGCTGTAGGTAGTTGTTTGATGAGACCTTTCCATATGGATCGCATGAGAAGCTATGGAAGCAACCGTCGACCCAGGCAGAGCCCTGCCTGAGCAAGCCTCATACAACTTGGGGCAGCAGGTGGTGGAGGGGGTGGACCTAAAGAATTTTAAGTACTGTAGAAAATCTGAAAGAGCTTTTGCAAAAACCTGAAATGGTATGTGCTGCAGTCATAGCGACCATATTCTCTGGGGAAGTAGTAGTTGCCTGTATGTAGACATCCATGCCTCAACAATTGTAATGACAATGGAAGTAAAAGAAGGCAATGAGCTTGTCTTCACCTTCAGATATTCATAACAATGTATAATTATATGATTTACACAGTATCTATTTTTTCCTACATTTACATTAGAAGCCCATCTTTTTATTGAAGAGATTTCTTATGTTCCCATAGGATAGGGAATGAGTATATTTTACACAGTGGCTTAGCAGATGTAGGGTTCACTTTAGTATATTATACTGGTGAATCACTGCATCATATAAAGACTTTTTAGTTTAGTATTTTATTTGTTATTATGAAAACAATTTCTTTCTGAAAGCTGTGTTTGGATATTAATGTTGTTTTCATGAAACATACATTGATCTACTTTGGCCACAATGATCAGATCATTGTCAGATAATAATATTTCCTGTAAGTTTCATTTTTTTTAAAAAAATTGGTGGAAAGTTGTTATGATCTGTATTTTATTAGTAATAAAAATGACAATATGCTACATGTTATTTTTAAAATGGTAAGGCATGGTAACTTTAATATCACTGGCACTCTCATATTTGCATGATAATTACAGACAATGCAGAGAACAGTCATGGTTGAGCTTTCTTAGATGAAACAGTACAGAAAATACAGATATTTTACTTTGTTTTAATACATTTTATAAATTATTGTAACGTCAGTGTTTCATGTATCCATATCATTTTGCACAATAATAGAGATTTTGTAAGATAAAGGGTTTTCATTTGTCCTTCCTTACTTTCAGTGTTTGAACTATTGCACTTGAAGTGGTACAAATTTGGAACCAGAACTCCCCAGGCAAAACTGTATGTTTCATTGATCCATTTGTACTCAGTCGTGCAAATTACTCCAATAAAATGTAGTGCTCTTGTTTAGGGGGCAGTATACTTAGTCACTGGCTCCTTATCTGATTTTACCTCAATTGTGTTACATATGATTTAGTCACAATAAGAAATTTGCTACCAATAACGGGTTCATAAAATGTCTTTTGGAGATTACATTCTTCTTATTTACAAAAAGTGACTTAAAAATTTAAGATTATGAAACACTTGGTAATTTTCCTCCAGTGTTTATGCATTTCCAAAAGTTAGAGTTAATAAATTATATAACATAAAAGGTACCCAAGAACAATAAAGATTTCATGAAATAGAAACATGTAACTTATTGTGGAGAGTGTGACTGATATTTTCTCATTTAGTTTCTTCTCAGGGTAGGCAGGCAGAATCCATAGCAACTGAACTATGATGATTACAAAAATGTTACACACAGATACAGTGAACGGAATGAGCCATTTCATGCCGTCCTGTCCAGTGGTCTTATATTATTTCATTAATTCCTTTGTAGTAATAATTTGTGGTTATATTTTCACAGCCTCAGCATTGTCATGTGTTACCAAACAATATAGGTATCAACTTTTAGATGTTCATTAGAGTGCAGTGTTAATATAAGTGTTGTCTTGTAAGGGTGATACTCCCTTACTAAAAAAAGCTAGAAAATTAATTTGGGGCTATGACAACAATGGAGTCGTTGTCTTCATCAATGACAAATTCACCTCTGCCTTGGTCTTCATTGAGTGCTGCCTCATCACGTAACACCTGAAAAAGAAAAATGTATGTTTTAGTGAAATGTGCTTATGTAATTATAGTGTTTTTTTCTGAGACCGAAAGTCACATTTTTTAAGCTGTCATCCAAAGTATGTTATACATATTTTAAATGTGAAAGAGAGAGAGAGAGAGAGAGAGAGAGAGAGAGAGAGAGAGTGTGTGTGTGTGTGTGTGTGTGTGTGTGTGTGTGTGTGTGTTTTACTGCTTCAGTCTGAAATGGCTGTACGAATTTGTAATGGAGATAGATTATTCCCCAGATTAGCACATAGATTACCTTATATATACCTAGCTACACACTAACCAAAGGGGTTGAGGGGAGGGGAGGGAGGAATGAAGTGTATCCCACAAAGCTTTAATGTCCATAATTTATTCATCCAGTATTTGAGAATGAGAACAATTAGTGACTTGCAACAAACTTTACACATAATTTCAAACTCTTACAAAACTTTTTGTCACTGACAGCCCCCATAAAATGATGAAAGGAAAAAAGTTTACCACTTACTACATTTCACTGTTCATGTTGTGAAACTGCCGCAAAAACCACGATGTTTTAATTTGTTACTTCTTTGCTGCTAACTGTATTCATGACAAATTTCACAGTAAATATTCACATCTACCACTGAATGTAGAAGCAAAATTATATCATTGTGTGACATAGTTCAGAAGTATGATGTCATAAATACAGATGTGTGACAAACTGCTGAATCATGTATGACATTTAAATCCATTACTTCTTTGCTACTAATTATATCCACAACACATTTCGCAGACAGTATCCACATATGTCGCTAAATGTATTTACAAAATATAATTATCATTGTACATTGCATAATTTAGGAGATATGACAAATACCGAGATGTGTGAGAAACTGTCATATCTTGCTTTGAATTTATTATTTCTTTACTACTAATTCTCTTCACAACACATTTTGCAGACACTAGTCACTATATCGCTGGATGTACCTGCAAAATTATGTGATTCTATGACATAGTTCAGGAGATAACTTTGAGCTGTGTGAAAATGAGACTGCAGGGCGAAATTTGCTAGAGATAGAGGTGAAATATAAGTATGTTAAATATATGTGAAATATTATGAAATATGTGTGAAATAGATTTGACATGTGAGCACGCAGGCAAAGCCAAGGATCAAAAGATCACCCTAAACCCCTGCAATGATTTAAACGAAGTTTGGTAGACATATTAATTATGACCTGGAAAATTATACTATGGACAAGCAGAGGAGGGAAGTACAGTGTGTGTGTGGGGGGGGGGGGGGGGGCGAGTTTGGCTGAGAGAGGGGTAAGTAAATGGACAGAGAGAAGGAGGAGGAGGAGATAGGCTAATAGAAGATTGAAGTAAATACATACTCCGGCAATGCCGGGTATTCAGCTGTCTCTACATACAAGTCTAGAGACATTGTTTACAGAACCATATTGCAGTATTTATGGCTCTTCTTACACACCCAGACAATTATGATCTTTCCTGTGCTAAGCACAATTTGCTCCCTTTTATGGCACATTTTGTAATTCGCTACTTGGTCACATAAAAATGTTTTCTGTGAAAAGTACGAGTCATTTCTGAGCAACGTGAGTTCTGTCAGCTTTTCCCGGCATCTCAAAATTCTGTGTCCCCCACCCTTCTGATGCCACACAGTTTTCTAGGCTGCAAGTGGCTCTTGCTGCAAAACTTCCAAGAAATAACTTTTGTGATGGTGCATACATGTGGATAACGAGTTTTGGTATTAACATTTTTTAGAAATTATTGTTTAACTGTAGGTAACACTGCGGACACAGCTAGTACCACATAATTCTTATAGGTATAAAATATTGTTTGGTTGCGGGTTTCATTTATCCTAACATACAATAGTTCAAGAATAAAACAACAAATCAGTGTTGAAAGCAGAATATAAGATAAGATAATGAGAGTATTATAATCTAACATTAGCAAAGTGGGAAAAAAAGAAATAGTTTAATTTTAGGCCTGTCATTTCAATAAATATATGTAAAATAATGTTGAATTACAGCTAAGTACTACACATGACTACCAACTCCAGAGATGCTGGAGTTGGTGGTTGTGTGTGTATGAGCCGCACTTGCTTGTGTGTATGAATGGTGTGTGTCTCTCTTTTACTGATGAAGGCTTTATGCGAGTGTCTTTCAATTATGTCTGTCTGCAGCCTAACGTGTTCTTTATGGTAAGTAGCAATGTGTTTTTTCCTACACTGTTGATATTCCTACCCGGAGTTTCCATTGTTTGAATATCAAATAGCATTCTCACTAAATTTTACTAAAGGCTCTTTACTAACAGCTGGCAGGAACCCTACAGTAGTGATAGTGTTATTTTTACCTATATAGCACAGGTTCTAATAGTTATACCTTTGTATACATTATCATCTTATCATATTATTTTCTTATGTTCTTATGTGCTGCGTGAGTGAGCAAGATGACTTATTTTCTTAAACAGTAACATTTCTTAATTCATTTACTTTTATTTCTGCAGATAGCATAAGATGTGCATGAAAATGGCTTCAGTGATGACTGTTTTGACATACTTTTGTTTGTTAGGACAGGTCAGATTCCAAAAATTGCAGGATGCTTTGAAAACAGTGTTGTATTAAGAGAGATTTTACAGTCATTTTAAATTTATTTAGATCCTGAATTTCTTTTATCTATGCTGGAAAGTGATTATGTAATTTAATTCCCATACATTTAAAACCATTACATTAGTCTTAAAGAGGTTTATGACCCCGTGTCATGATGGTGGCAATCCATATTTCTGTCAAGTTTGTTAATGCTTTTCTTAGTGAATTGTAATATGTTCAGTATGTATTGCCATCAAAGGGCCAATATACTCAGTTCTTTAGAGAGTGTTTACACAGTAACTCTTTGCTGTTTGAATAAAATAGTTCTGATTATTATCTTTTGAAGTTTAAATAACTTAATTGACTCAAAACTTGGACCCCAAAAAATAATTCTATAATTAAGTATTTAGTGGAAAAGAGTGTAATACAATGATATGTTTTTTTATAACATCCTTCACTGATCTGTTCACAAAACATTTTTACCGAGTTTTCTGCTAGCTAAATCAATGCACTTTTTCGAAGTTATGGAAACCCTCATGCCAAATTCAACATTATTTGTGTCCAGTGATATAGTTGGTACCATATAATTTCTGCTTTGGGTACTGTGAAAAGTTAGTCCAGCTGTTATTATGTAACAACCTACTGCAGGCTTGATAGTTTCTTCTGTAGCAGATGTGAGAACAGTGGTACCATTAATATTTAAAACAGTCTTGATCACAATCTTGTTAAAATATTTTTTTTATTTGGAG
The DNA here is from genome assembly GCF_021461385.2 of Schistocerca piceifrons. Classification (NCBI taxonomy): domain Eukaryota; kingdom Metazoa; phylum Arthropoda; class Insecta; order Orthoptera; family Acrididae; genus Schistocerca; species Schistocerca piceifrons. The sequence continues at coordinate 20,441,379 of NC_060145.1, forward strand.
TGAGTGATCGGTTTCGACGCTATGAAAGAGTCATCTTCAGACTCCAAAGTGGTGGATGGACGCTGCTAGATGAGTTCCATCGACCCTCGATGCTCGTGTAACTGCTTACATGAGCGTCGAGGGTCGACGGAACTCATCTAGCAGCGTCCATCCACCGCTTTGGAGTCTGAAGATGACTCTCTCATAGAGTAGAAACCGGTCACTCATTCCAAATTAAAAAAAAAAGTATTTTAACAAGATTGCAATAAAGACTGTTTTAAATTTTAATTTTAACTACTTTTAAGATAGGTGACTATGTTTTCAAAAATTTTAGTGGTATCACTGGCTAACAGGAGAGTTCTGGTGTTTGGGGTATGTGGAAGATTGTTTATTTAAACTAAAAACAACAAGGGGCCTTGCTTCATGGTTTATGTGGAAGAATGTCCAGCTATTCCTGAGGGCTTGATTTCATTTAATTCAACATAATATTGATGATTCTTTCACATAGTTATTAGACCAGCCATGTGTGTGTGGTTCCTCTTATCACATATGAATCCATCTTTTGCAGCAGTATTCTGTTGAAGGCCTTCGTGAGGTCTAGAAAAATACCTATGGTTGGAAATTTTTTGTCAACAAGCTCCAGAATTCATGTATTGCATCAACAGTTGTTTTCTTTCCTTGGAAGCCAGGTGACAAGATTTTTGCCTTGTTTAGCAATGGATTAAGGCTGATGGCCATTACATATTCAAATACTTTACTAAATATTGAGAGTACTGCTATAGATCTTTATTTCTCCTTTTATGAACAGGTATGGTTTCTGCAATTTTGAGCTTACTAAGAAATGTACCATTCAAGAATAAGGAGTTTATTACCTGAGGCAATGATTTATTTCCTAAATATCTTTTTACATGAAGAACTTTGTAAATTGTTTGCTACTACCTAGTTCAGATTTTCTTTGAGATGATATGATTACTCCTGGGACGATCCTGGATTCCCTGTCCCTGTTTATACTTTTTGTTTTTAACGGTAAGTTCAGAAAATGTTTCTAGGAATGCTTCATATTTGCGTCTACAGTTTGAGCCTCATATACATTTCGTCAATTTTCTTTCTGCTTATCAGAGAGGTAAGTGTGCATATTGTTTTTAATTGAACTTTCTCCTATGTAAAATTTTGAGGCTTGTTGGCAGTTGCAAGCAAGAACACATGAATGTAAAAAATATGTAGTGCTTGTATAACATTTTGAGAGTATACTATACATTCTGTACGGTTGAGCTTTTATTTCTTCTAATAAATACTTAAGTACTACATGAATCAGTTTTGTTTGCATGTGTGCAATAACATGTAGTAATTTTCCAACCCACACTTGAACAATAACAAATTAGTATTTCCTTCATTCTGCTTTTCTAGTTTCTCAAGATAGTTCAAGTGTTGTAACAGAGTCATTTTCATATTTTCAAAATAGATGATGCAAAGTGAGGACTTAAGAAGACTACATGGCCATAGAATGGCTGTCTGATAGTGAAGATGGTGCAGATTTTGACAATTCAGATGAAGATCCTAGTATAACTGTAAATTTTCTGGAATCTGCAGGTAGTGATAGCAAGCCCGAGACTACTAGAGGAATTACACATATTTATTATTATTCACATATAGGCCCAACAGGACCATGCAAGGTACAATCAATCAATGTCACTTTTGATGGTTGGCCTTCCTTTGTGTCCAAATTTGTTTCATCCTTTCAGAATGAAGTCTCGTTCTTCATCAGACAACAGTTACCAGTCTGTTTTCTAATTTCCCTATGACAAACTTTCCAATCAAATATCTGTAACGTCTCCCTGAATTATACTGGCTACTTTAAGATCCTCCTGAATCACGGTGACCCATTTAATTGGCCCAGTTTTGACCTTACTTCTGTTTTTGTAGAATTCTACTATTTGTTTTGCCAACATAGTGGGTGCCTTTCTTTTAATGTGCCCATAAAATTTAAGTCCACCATGCATGTCTGTGTATTCTTCTATTTCCTTATTACTTCCCAGTCTATAAGTTTCTCCATCAGTTATTTTGGGTCTAATATTTTCCTAGTAATCTTTCTTTCAGATTTCTTCAATATCCCTCTTTCTAATTAAATTTCAAGTTTCTGCTCCATAAAGGAATTCAAGCTTTATTACAGTGCTGTAATGCCTAAGTTTACTGAATTTAGAAAGTGATTTTTTATTATAAATATTTTGTGTTAATCTGATTGCAGTTGCCATTTTTTGACAGAGAACTTCGTTTGCAGCTTCTTCCACACCATTCTCTTGTAAGATTTTCCCAAGTATCCAAATTCAGAAGCCCTTTTTATTTTTCCATATTTCATGTTCAAAAACTTTGGTGCTTGTTTGTTGCACATCATATATTTGTAGTCCTACTTTTTCCACAATTTCTTTAAGAATTTCCTACTTTTTCCACAATTTCTTTAAGAATTTCAATTTGTTTTTGAGCTGTGGTAATATCCCTAGTTAAAATTGCCAGATTATCTGCAAAGGGACCTGAACTACAAAATATATTGTGATGGATATTATACCTCAATAGAGGTATAGAACACCAAACTGTAAATTTCAAAATGAAAAGGAGCTGAAGAAAGAAACACGTGGATATTCTGAGCAATACATTACTTCCATTAACCAAGTTTACATTTCCTCCATTTTGTATAAAGAGAATAGTATTAGCTGTTTTCTGTTTACTTTTGTCAGTGAACTGCCAGAATCGGAAGTCAAAAGGTTTGACAGAAAGAAGAGAGAACACACACTGCTACAGTGTCCTGCTGTTGTTTCTGAGTAAAACTCAAATATGGGAAATGCAGATTTATTAGATAGCAACACTGGCAGATGTCATATAAAGTTTAGATCCAAATGATGCTATAAAAAGTTTGTTTATCCATTTCACTGATATATCTGTACTAAATTTGTGGATTCTCTACAGAAGGGTACTCACTCTTAAAATGAACCAAAAGTTTAAAACTGAACTGGCTCATGCTCTTTGCCAGATTGGTCCTGGAGCAACAAAGCCAGGTAGACCAGTTAGCACAGATCCAATATAGATCATCCAGCTTAAATACAAGGTATCATCATTACTTCCAAAAAACATTAGATACTTTAATCCCTGACCAGTGTGGAATGAGAAGAGAACAATGTGCAAACGCTCTTAAGAAGTGCAAAGAAAAATTACATTTAAATACAGACAAAACTGCTTTCTTGCATTCAATAGTATATAAAGATATGTGCCATAAATCCATTTTCAATAGTACCATTAATTCTATCATAATATTGTTCATTTAGTGTTTGAAACTATGATTTTATACTTAACAAATGTCTATTAATAGAGTAAATTCCACACAGTTTTGCAAAACTGTAAAGAGGAAAAAATATATATATATTTGTTTACTCTTTGCATTTTAAGAATGTATATTTTTTCAACATTTTCCTAACATATTTGAACAATTTCAAACACAAAAAAATTATTCAGTGTCCTAAAATAAATGTGCAGCCCTTTCTCTGTTGTGGGGCTATCTATGGGCCAAGTGGAGATCGCTGTTGCATTTGAGATGTAGCAACAAGATGGGACAGTCCCACTTGCCACAATTCTACTACTTAAATGCATATGTGCTCTCCCCCCCCCCCCTTTACATTTAGTACATTACAATACTTACTTGAAATATTAAATTTCTTATTTAAGGATAGATTATCAAAACTTTATTATTAACTGTATAGTTTCTTTGTTACTGACAACACTAGGACCATTAATTCATCTACCAGCATTAGCTTTAAAAAAGAAATATTACTGATCAACAATAAATGGAAACCACATGAAGATGAAATTTTCAGTGAGCAAGTTTCTAAATTGAATTAGTTCATTTAAAAGTCATCACTAAAAAAAAAAACTTTATATTTCAAATGTTACTTCCAAAATTCAGTACCACAGTTTTGTAACACTAAATTTTCTGGTTTCAAAAATATGTGATTTCAAGAAAATAACTTGTTAGTTGGTTAATTATTGAATGCGGAACATTTTGTCTTTAGTAGGCTATCGGAACCCCCACATAAACAGAAATCATTTTCATAAAATAGTGGCTATAATTTCGTGATTTTCGAGTTATCCAGCTCATAGTTAAACTGATTTGCTTCTTTGATGATTATAGCTTTGTGTCCTCTAATTTTGTCTTTTATGTTTATTTTTAAAAAATAATAACAAACTCTGATTTTTATTGTTACACATATCTATATGTAAATGATTCAAGCAGTGTACGGGTAGAGATCAAAAAGTCAACAACAATGCCAGGAACAAAACCCAAGATAGGCCAGAGAAGTACACAACTGATGTCCGGAGTAAACAGACCTAAGAGCATTTAACTATGTTCTCAACAAAGAGTACTGTAAGTGAACGAAAACTTTGCAAGCCACGGAGGCCAGCTGACACCCCTCCCCCTACACCTCCCACCCTTTGATGGAAATGATATTCGCGAATGGAACTTGTCATTTTGCCCTACTGCAGAAACAAATGTATCAGTTCAGTATTACTTTGAGAAAGGCAGAGCATGTAATGAATAGTGGCTGGTAGAATCTGTCTGAAAACTCAAAACTATATTGTCATTCAGTGCAAAGCTACACTCCGTCCACTGCTTCTGCAACCTCTCTCCTGTTCCTTGGCCTTGCTCCCTTCTAGAATCATGGATACTCTTTTAGGACAAAGTACTGTACATTCGTCAACTGGAAACTAAGTGCCCTCGTTTCAAAATACTTAGCAGATAACTGTGATCAACTTATGAAAGTTTGTCAGTAGAGATCTGCAAGAAATCTCAGTGAATCCTCTAAGTATGGATGACCCACGACTCATTCCCCCCCTCCCCACAATTTCATATGACAACTGGTCTCAGTTTGTAGGCTGCCCACTGAGGTGATATTTCCAGTCTATCAAACTATTTTTAGCATTCTGTGAGGATCGGGCTATACTTTCTGTGTATTTAAGTTCAGTAATTATAAACGACAAATGTGTTGCACCAGTTGCACACGGGCAGTACCTGCAGGATGGGAGACTCCTTGGAGTTGACAAAGACGGAGAGGTTGGGCTGGGGTGCCGTCGACTGCACGACTCCGGCAGGGATCACGGGCTGCGGTGGCTCGCGGTTGCCCAGCCCGTCCTCCAGGGGCGGCTGGTAGAACAGTGAGCTGGGGGTGGCCACCGCCTCGGGGAAGTCCAGTACGGTCACCGTCAGTGGCGGCAGCACCGGCCGCCGGCTCGGGGTGTACGGCACAAACGGTCTGCAGTCGTCAAAGAATTCAGATACCTCTCAGCTGTTTGATGTAAGACATAATAACAAAATAGTTTATGAGAATTGTAGCATTCAGAAAGAATGGCCCCAACAAATCAAAAATTTGACAATGTCTAGGTTAGTGTTACAGAAACTGTAGAGAGAGTGTGTACATGCAGCACATCACTGCCCTTCTTGTGAGTCCAGAAACGTCAACATTTTATCCAGCTCATCTGTGGAGAGCTGTTAAATGAGTTGAAAACATGGAAAGTAGTGCCATAATATTTCATCAATATCAAAGTGGCCAATATGAGTACGGGAGGAATTTTAACAGAGCAGAATGAAAAGCCTGCAGTCTTCCACCAACCATGTGTGATGCCTTGTGGATTCACATACTAATCACACTGAGGGTAATTTCCTAGGAACATATCTAGGCGCCCCCCCCCCCCCCCTTGATACCATGGTGTGTTATTTTGAGGCTGTTATTGCAATCTGGGGCTTCACACTATACTGAATTCTCAAAGTTGGCAGTCATGTTCATTTAGTTAATCCTAATATTTATGTATTTCCACACATACAGTGTGTGGCCCAAGGTTGTTTTCAGTCACATGTGGCAGTCTTGGTATTGTAATATTCAAACCAATCTGGAAAAAGAAAAGAAGGGAAAAGAGTGGAGGAGCAAGAAAGGTAGGTAGCTTGAAATTTTTCGCCCCATTGGAATAAACATTGATGTGATGAGAACTGCCTGTTTTAAATTCCAGTAACTGAGATCTGATGACATTCACCTCAATGCCCTGATCATTGCAGTATTTTGTTACTTCTGTTACACCACTAGTAGCAAAAGTTTATTACACGGAGTTTAAGGGTGTTGCAATGTCATTAATAGTAATGAGGAAGGGACTAAAAACTAGATACACCTTCCACTACTGTTCCACTGGTGAACTGAAAGTTTATATAATTTTATCATCTAATTTGTAAGCCAGCTTTGTGCACTGCTTACGAGTCAACAACTATGCGACCAGAAGATACGTGGGTTGTTGCCTGCACCATATGATATCTGAAAACCTGAGAACAGGGTAATAAGCAAGACAGAGATAGTTAACAGAATCTTCCATCTGTTCTTGGTTGAACAACATTATAATAAATGAAAAGCACCAGTTTACTTTTGTTGCAAAGTATTACTTTTATTGTGTTAAGCAGTTTTCGGCTTAAAGGCCATCTTCAGACAGTTACTGAGTGTTGTCACCAAAGAAGTTACAATGTTTACAAATAACATTGGAAGAGATGTAACATGTCTAGACTGAAGCATAAACATACAGTAAGTAATATCTTTGACAGTGTGGTGGTAATGCGATGAAAAGGTAAAAAATTGAACAGTAAATAAATAAAAATGGAGCAGACAGGAAAAACTTTAACACAAAATAGGAACAGCATGCCTACATAACAGGCTCTATTAATAAACAAAACTAATAAAATAAAATAAAATTAGTACTTGACAAGACTACATCAGGAGGTGGAAACATGGAGAGTGATACACAAATCAATTAAAAGAAGAAACAATTATCAATGTAACTACACAATACATAAGGAACTTATCAATATCAATAAGATAAACAGAAATAAATAAATGCGGGAAAATGGAGGAGTTTGAGGGAACAAAGAGTAAATGCAATTTTTGAGAGTGTGGTGGCACTGCATTTTAACATTAACATCATATTCAAAACAGTGGCTATGTAACAGTTTGGATTAAATAAATGAACCAAGTAAAATAGAAACAATATCTGATGAGTCTACTAAAAGAGGTGTTAAAAATGGGCAATAATACAAGTACCAGTTAAAAGAAAGCCTTAACTATTAAAACTACAATCCATATACACTCCTGGAAATGGAAAAAAGAACACATTGACACCGGTGTGTCAGACCCACCATACTTGCTCCGGACACTGCGAGAGGGCTGTACAAGCAATGATCACACGCACGGCACAGCGGACACACCAGGAACCGCGGTGTTGGCCGTCGAATGGCGCTAGCTGCGCAGCATTTGTGCACCGCTGCCGTCAGTGTCAGCCAGTTTGCCGTGGCATACGGAGCTCCATCGCAGTCTTTAACACTGGTAGCATGCCGCGACAGCGTGGACGTGAACCGTATGTGCAGTTGACGGACTTTGAGCGAGGGCGTATAGTGGGCATGCGGGAGGCCGGGTGGACGTACCGCCGAATTGCTCAACACGTGGGGCGTGAAGTCTCCACAGTACATCGATGTTGTCGCCAGTGGTCGGCGGAAGGTGCACGTGCCCGTCGACCAGGGACCGGACCGCAGCGACGCACGGATGCACGCCAAGACCGTAGGATCCTACGCAGTGCCGTAGGGGACCGCACCGCCACGTCCCAGCAAATTAGGGACACTGTTGCTCCTGAGGTATCGGTGAGGACCATTCGCAACCGTCTCCATGAAGCTGGGCTACGGTGCCGCACACCGTTAGGCCGTCTTCCGCTCACGCCCCAACATCGTGCAGCCCGCCTCCAGTGGTGTCGCGACAGGCGTGAATGGAGGGACGAATGGAGACGTGTCGTCTTCAGCGATGGGAGTCGCTTCTGCCTTGGTGCCAATGATGGTCGTATGCGTGTTTGGCGCCGTGCAGGTGAGCGCCACAATCAGGACTGCATACGACCGAGGCACACAGGGCCAACACCCGGCATCATGGTGTGGGGAGCGATCTCCTACACTGGCCGTACACCACTGGTGATCGTCGAGGGGACACTGAATAGTGCACGGTACATCCAAACCGTCATCGAACCCATCGTTCTACCATTCCCAGACCGGCAAGGGAACTTGCTGTTCCAACAGGACAATGCACGTCCGCATGTATCCCGTGCCACCCAACGTGCTCTAGAAGGTATAAGTCAACTACCCTGGCCAGCAAGATCTCCGGATCTCTCCCCCATTGAGCATGTTTGGGACTGGATGAAGCGTCGTCTCACGCGGTCTGCACGTCCAGCACGAACGCTGGTCCAACTGAGGCGCCAGGTGGAAATGGCATGGCAAGCCATTCCACAGGACTACATCCAGCATCTCTACGATCGTCTCCATGGGAGAATAGCAGCCTGCATTGCTGCGAAAGGTGGATATACACTGTACTAGTGCCGACATTGTGCATGCTCTGTTGCCTGTGTCTATGTGCCTGTGGTTCTGTCAGTGTGATCATGTGATGTATCTGACCCCAGGAATGAGTCAATAAAGTTTCCCCTTCCTGGGACAATGAATTCACGGTGTTCTTATTTCAATTTCCAGGAGTGTAGAATACATAGACAACTTCAATAAAACAAAAACTTAATGATTGCAGGAAAATGGGAATATGTTGGAACAGACTTTCCACTCTGTCTTTGTATTTGTGATATTTTGTGTAGCTTGTGATGTCGACTGCACAGTTATTTTACTGCTGTTTCCGTGCTGAAGTGTAGCAGTTGGTTGGTTGCTGCAGATGTGATGTAGCACCAGTGGGGCATGCAGTGTCAGGAGTGTGCGGATAGCCATTACTTGCTCAACGATTGCTGACACAGGTGTCTGAGTGGGGACAACGTCGGTTGACCGTCGACGTGTATTTGGCTGGCAACTGCTTACGGGTCGGCTGTGTGCGCCAACTCATGGTTTGTCCTCGTTACTGCACAGTCACTGCCGTGAGCATTGTCTAGTCCTCGTGCAGATGTTCGTGGGGCTGTGTGTAGTTTATGTGATTTTCACTGACAAGTTTATTTAAGTGTTGTCGGCGTACTGCCTCTGAGTTAGTCGGTCGTTTGATTAAACGACATGGGTTTTCGGGTCGTCCACCCCTTATGGATCGTCTGTGATCCATTCTTTTTGGTTCTGCAGTCTCTGATGTCAGCATCATTGGAATTTTGGCGCAAGTGCAGAGCGGAACCTCGATGCAAGTGTGGAGTGGAAACCACCTGGAACGTCGGTCTGTCGACTGTCGGTCGGCCGGGTTGTCGTCGGATCGTGAGCGGTTGGCCCGACTGACTGTTTCACCTGAGCGAGCGCTAGTGTTTGAAGTACAGGCCAACCGTCAAACATCTGGGCGCCCTTGTGTGTACTGCCTTATTTTTTAAATTTGTTCTTGTTGTTGGTACTTGTATGGCTTCTGGCCGGTTTTGTGTTTTAAATTAGAGTTGTTTTACTCTTAAGGCCTTCAGCCTAGTTTAAAGTACTGTTTCATGTAAGTATTTGGTATTTTAAAAAGTTTTTTAATTTTTAAGTCTTTGGCCTTCAGCCGATTTGAATTTAACTTTTGTACTTCAACCTATTGAATTTTTAAGTCTTTGTTTGTTCTTAAGGCCTTCGCCTAAATGAAAGAACTGTTTCATGTAAGGACTTTGGTATTTTTTAAAAAATTAATGATTTGGAGTTTTAAGTTTTCGGCCTTCAGCCAATTTGAACTGTTGTAAGATAAGGTTTGCCTTTTAAATTTCTGATTATGCTTGCGTTTTAAGTTATTGGCCTTCAGCCGTTTTTAAATTAAAGTGGCTTTCAGCCGGTAATTAAGTCCCAATATTAAAGCTGCGTGTTTAAAAAAAATTTTTGGGCTCTTGTAATGTCTGATCAAAGAATAAAGTTGTATGTTCGAGTGTAACTGACAGCCCCTTAGTTTGGTCTCTTTCCACAATTTATTCTACCTGTCCTGTGTTGCGGGTCAATTTCTCACAGCCATGAGGCCAAACAAAAAAATATAGCCTACATATCTGAGGGAAAAAAAGACGCAGGTTTCAAAGCCGCCGACCCTAAGGCACGTTCCTCGAACTCTTCCATAACCAAATTTTCAGTAAAAGACGACGGCGGGCGCCCTATCGCAACTCCAGATCTCTGCTCATAGTACTGGCCGTTGGTTAAAAAGTAAGTAGAAGTCAACACATGTCGAAATAGGTTCTAACGACACCAAATCTAACCTCAATTAATCGTAATGGATCAGAGAGAGACACGCGAATGAAGAGAGACACCACATCAACACTTAGTAGAAGATCAGAGCCTTTCAAATGCACTCCCTCTAATCGACGTAAGAAACCCGCCGAGTTGTTAACGTGAAGCTAGTGAGCTCAACAGGGTAACAAGGTGTTTTGCTACACGATATGACCGAGCACCAATGTTACAACTGGCCTAAAGAGGAACCCCTTCCTTGTGGACCTTCGGAAGGCCATGTAACCTAGAGCGAACAGCTCGGTAAGAACGAAGACTCGATAGTCTCCTGCGACAGAGAATATTTCTTGAGGAGGCTGTTAAATTTTTCTCTTAACACTTGTTGTGGAGTCAGTACCGATCCTGCGACACGCTGATCGAGTCAGCGAACACTACATCTTTTGAATTTAATCCCGCTTGTCCAAAACAACTGTAGCATTTCCCTTGTCTGCGGTTAAAATAACAATACACGGATCAACTCTAATTGGACGTAAAGCAGCCCTCTCAGCTGTTGTTATTTTATTCCTGGGAGGACGTGCCCCAGTCAACACGCGGCATCCTCTTCCTTATCAAAAAACAGAGGAGAGAGTCAATGCTACCTTCCCTCTTGGCTATAAATTTTCACTGTTGATAACTTCTGACACCTGTCATCTTTGGTTGTGTGGCGCTAGCGTGTGTGTCTGTGTGTGTGTGTGTGTGTGTGTGTGTGTGTGTGCTATCTTTCCAGAATTGCTCTCTAAATCGAAATTTGAAATTCACTTGCACAGCGCCTACTTCCTGCAACTTTGCTTGAAAATGTCGAAATATTGGCGGTTGTCGACGACGTCCCGCTCTGCATTCCCATACGTCATGTGAACACTGTATACGGCGGAAGAAACTCAGGTCTCACATGTGTAAAAGGTCAGCGAGTTTCACGATCGCAGCGGATTTTCTTCGACGTGGTGACTGAAACAACTTCTCGTAGGGGCGTGGCTGTATACGGGACGAACATTAATAAAACCGACAGACGGCAGGTACGCATTTCTGACTGGAAATGGAGGAAAAAAGATCCTAAGAACATGTGTCCAGAAATGGACGGTGTGCGTCCAACGAGGGCAAATCACCCTGGAACACAGTACTGAGCTGCATCGCATCTACGCCACAACTGATATTCCACGTGGGCTCCACAGGAACCCGATGCTCGCGTACACGCGTCGCATCTCTGGTTGCTGCACTCTTTCGCACATGCCGGCCCTCTCTCCGAGTAGCGTCACAGGCGTCGTGAACACACTGTTGGAGGGTGTGCACATTCTGCGTGTTTTTATTGAGCAGTTGTGCTAAACACAATCAAAATGAGTGAAGAGGCAGTTGCTGGCCAATCTCGGGAGTCGCCAACAACCCCTACCGATAGGCCTACGGTTAGAAGGAAACCAGTATTACGTAGCGATGCTCGCAAAATTATATTGCGTGTTTAAGTATATTTAAATTTTATAATTAATTGTTTAACATTGCGGGGAATGAAAAAAAAATTGCGAGTAGTGGGAATCGAACCCGGGTGCACTGCATGACAAGCCTTTTCCTAATCAATTGCGCTACGCATGCCACAGGGACCTATCTGTTAAAACATTGTCTATTACTCTTTTCGGTCGTTCGGACAACAATTCACCAAAGTTTCATTGCAATCGGATGAATGGTTTGTGAGCGCATAGTAGACAAACATATATATATATATATATATATACATGACGATTTCAGTTTCGTTTACGGACAACATTTAAAGCGAGTTTTACTTCCAAGCCTTTCGTCTGCTTTCGTGTAAGCATGACGCGCAACAATTTGTAGTGCCAGCACTGCAACTGGTTAGGCGTGCCTTGTCTCCACCCCCCCCCCCCCCCCATGGCTCCTCTCCCCTCACCAGCCAATGCACTGTACAGAATCATACTTTGCCTTACACCATCTTGGCGGGCCATTTGGCTGGAGTCGACTAGGAATCGACTCAAAATCCTCTAGAACGCGGTCCTCCAAATCTGGTGTACGCACAGTCCGCCCCCCCCCCCCCCCACCCCTCCCCTTGCACGTTCGTCTGTCTGAAAGGACCCGTGATCAGGAAACTGCAGAAAAAGGATTTGAAATGTTGTGTGATGTGGTCGGCGTCTGTCAGGTACTTGTTTCCATCAGCTTGGCCGTACAGAACCACCATCTCGGCTCGTTCCCGACACGAATACCGGACCATTCTGGTGCTTACAGTACGCTGCGTCTGCCACACAAGGATCTCACAGCGCGTGGTCAGAGGAGCTGTTATTCAGCACAGCTGTCTAACGTGGCAACGATGCATTTCCTGACACATGTTCTAGGAGCTCTTTTCCTCCATTTCCAGAGAGGAGCGTTCCTGCTGTTTGCTGTTTTATTGATTTTCATTCTGTATCTACGAGGGCAGTTCAATAAGTAATGCAACACATTTTTTTTCTCGGCCAATTTTGGTTGAAAAAACCGGAAATTTCTTGTGGAATATTTTCAAACATTCCCGCTTCGTCTCGTATAGTTTCATTGACTTCCGATGGGTGGCAGCGCTGTACGGAGCTGTTAAAATGGCGTCTGTAACGGATGTGCGTTGCAAACAACGGGCAGTGATCGAGTTTCTTTTGGCGGAAAACCAGGGCATCTCAGATATCCATAGGCGCTTGCAGAATGTCTACGCAGATCTGGCAGTGGACAAAAGCACGGTGAGTCGTTGGGCAAAGCGTGTGTCATCATCGCCGCAAGGTCAAGCAAGACTGTCTGATCTCCCGCGTGCGGGCCGGCCGTGCACAGCTGTGACTCCTGCAATGGTGGAGCGTGCGAACACACTCGTTCGAGATGATCGACGGATCACCATCAAACAACTCAGTGCTCAACTTGACATCTCTGTTGGTAGTGCTACCACAATTGTTCACCAGTTGGGATATTCAAAGGTTTGTTCCCGCTGGGTCCCTCGTTGTCTAACCGAACACCATAAAGAGCAAAGGAGAACCATCTGTGCGGAATTGCTTGCTCGTCATGTGGCTGAGGGTGACAATTTCTTGTCAAAGATTGTTACAGGCGATGAAACATGGGTTCATCACTTCGAACCTGAAACGAAACGGCAATCAATGGAGTGGCGCCACACCCACTCCCCTACCAAGAAAAAGTTTAAAGCCATACCCTCAGCCGGTAAAGTCACGGTTACAGTCTTCTGGGACGCTGAAGGGGTTATTCTGTTCGATGTCCTTCCCCATGGTCAAACGATCAACTCTGAAGTGTATTGTGCTACTCTTCAGAAATTGAAGAAACGACTTCAGCGTGTTCGTAGGCACAAAAATCTGAACGAACTTCTCCTTCTTCATGACAACGCAAGACCTCACACAAGTCTTCGCACCCGAGAGGAGCTCACAAAACTTCAGTGGACTGTTCTTCCTCATGCACCCTACAGCCCCGATCTCGCACCGTCGGATTTCCATATGTTTGGCCCAATGAAGGACGCAATCCGTGGGAGGCACTACGCGGCTGATGAAGAAGTTATTGATGCAGTACGACGTTGGCTCCGACATCGACCAGTGGAATGGTACCGTGCAGGCATACAGGCCCTCATTTCAAGGTGGCGTAAGGCCGTAGCATTGAATGGAGATTACGTTGAAAAATAGTGTTGTGTAGCTAAAAGATTGGGGAATAACCTGGTGTATTTCAATGCTGAATAAAACAACCCCTGTTTCAGAAAAAAAAAATGTGTTGCATTACTTATTGAACTGCCCTCGTAACTGTAAGCTGAGGCGCCACGAACGTCGTGTAGCTGTACATCAGTGTCTCTTACCCATCGTGCGGACTGGTGAAAGCAGAACCCGCGAGCTAGCTGGTTCGCGAGGCTGAAACACGGGCGGTCCACATGGGCGAGCCGTCGCAGAGTAGCGTCCACACGAGGTGGCCTCGCATTACGTAAGGCTCTTCTCGGGTAGACGCGAAGAAAAGAAAAGAAAAGAGAAGAGAAGAAGCGGGTCATTGCGACGCTGCGGGACGGCGCAGCGTAAACAGGGGGATCAATCAGGCGCGCTGCTGCAGCCACTCGAGGTCGGCGGCCAACAGAACCCCGGCTCCCGCTCCGTTATAAGGCTACGGCTACGGCCGCGGCCACACGTGCCATTTCCCCAGTGGGATTCGATCTGGAAGAAACGCGACGAAGAGGGTGGCCAGACAGAGCGCCGCCGCTGCTCGCGTGCGCCCCGGCCTGCCTGTAGTTCTCAGCAGGAACTCCAGCTGACTGGCAGCAGTGTGCTCTCGACCTCCCAAAAGCGAGAGTGCGGGATGCGGCAGTTTTTATATTTGCGTCTGATACGTCCACACCAACGTTTTTGCAAGTGGCGTACAGTCCGCCGCGCGCTCACGACCAGATCGCCTCAGTGTTGATGTGGAACATATATTATGCGCACAAAAATATAAACATAGGAGTATGAATACAGAGTCGTGGCTAGCAATTACCATAGAGCTTACACATTTATTTACGAGCAAGTTCTTCAAGTTCCAATTCTCCAGGCAATCGCGTAAGATGTAGTCCTTACAGAAGATTTACTAAGTCTCTGATCGACGAATAGAAGAGAAATAGTTTGTAAAATGACCTCTGACAAATTTTTTGTTCGTGTCGCCTCCAGTTCCACACGCAGACCTGTTGTCACGCACACATCAGATTGTCGTCAAAGCTGTAATTGTCAACAATCCCCACTAACTGTGAGGTACACACGTTGCAGCTACAATGTGCGTCAGAAAACTTCGGTCAGTGATCTCAGAATATGAAGGAAGGCCGGCCGAAGTGGCCGAGCGGTTCTAGGCGTTACAGTATGCAACCGCGCGACCGCTACGGTCGCAGGTTCGAATCTTGCCTCGGGCATGGATCTGTGTGATGTCCTCAGGTTAGTTAGATTTAACTAGTTCAAAGTTCTAGGGGACTGATGACCTTAGAAGTTAAGTCCCATAGTGCTCAGAGCCATTCGAACCAATAGGAAGGAAGCAAGAGTTGCGAACAAAATATTTTTACTGGCCTTCAAATTAATCACTATCAGCTACAACAGACTTGCGACATCAGTTGTAAGGCTGTTGGAAACTGCCAGCAAACGCTTGTTGGGAAATCGCTCGAGACATCGCAGTCACGCGCAGCGTCCGCGGAGCGCAAGCACCTCAGGGCTAGCAAATCTGCTGGCGCCAAAATCTGTAGAGTAAGGAGGCTGTTGAAGGAGAGTCACCTCGCGCTGAGCGAGACACTGCGGATGGCCAACGACGCGTGACCGCGGCCGCGGTGCTCCGAGCCATCTCAACAAAACATCTAGCCCATTATAATCTGGTTTTTTTTTCCTCTCTCTCGAAAAGGTCTGAAGAGGTGCCTCGTCAGCCACAAACACAAATTGTTATATGGGCAGGACAGCTTGCAAGATGTTTTTATTCACGCAAGTTTAATATGTCTGTGTATTTTTTTTAACAAATCTGAATCTCCTTCACGATCATAGCCTCCCAAATCAATGTATCTGAAATGGTAATTGCTATCTGTCACACCTCCTACAACAATCGAAAGAACGATTCCAGATCGCTGTATTTGTTTTAGAAGTGCCTAAATCACTACAGATAACAGTTTCTACGAATGGATTGATTAACGATCGAAAATGCTGAAAAATGTATCGGGATATTCCTTCAGCGTACAATCTAGAGGAATGAATTTTCCATTTGATCACTTGTAACTCAGTATACGGTGGACCCAATGTTTCCTCTACTGTCTTCAACGACGACGCCGAGCAGTTAATAAAACACACTGCGAAAACTGAACTGCTGCCCAATGACATGCTGCCCACTGGTGTTCTCGAGAGATCGCTTCTCCGGCGCGCGTACGTGGCCGTCCGAACGCCAACGCTCGGAGTTTTTCTCCCCTGTGTCGGCGACACACTTCGTGAAACACGAGCCGCGTTTCTTAAGGCTCGAATCCCGCAGGAAAAATCGCCCGTGTGGCCGCAGCCTCAAAAGTACAGTCCAGTCCAGGTCTGGCCCCAGTCCTCCTCCTGCACTGCGCTAGCCACAGTAGGGTGAGTGCCGGACGGTACTTGTGATGTCGCTATCGTTTCTGACCTTCCCTGTCCCGTTTGCGAATCGGGCGCGGGGAGAACAACTGACCAGAAACCTGTGGAGGTCCTCCGAGTACCTCGCTGTGGTGGTTTTCGCGAGACGTATGTGGAGGAAGTGATATGCTACACGACTCTCGAACGTGCGCGCTTGGCATTTAAACAGCGAAGCCCCCCCTGATGCGCACTAGCTCTCTCACAGCGCCCGCCACTGGAGTTCATTGAGCATCTCCGTAGTGAACTCCCGTCGACTGAGCGATGCCGTGACGAACACACGAGCATCTCTGTCAAGTTCTTGCGCTCAGTAAATGGTCCAGTGAAAGAAACGTCCCGCTCTTTGTTGGATCTTCTGTCAATCCAATGCGATAAAGGTCCCAGATTGATGAGCAGTGCCCAAGAATCGGATGAACAGGTGTTTTGTAAGTCACTTGTCTCGTGGATAAATTGAATTTGCTTGACATTCTTCCAACAAATCTCAGCCTGGCATCTGCTTTTCTTATAATTACTTTTATGTGGTTCAACGTACGTCGACATCTGTACCCGCACTTCAGATAGCTCGGAGACTGATTTATGCGTGATATACACTATGTGATCAAAAGTACCCGGACACCTAGCTGAAAATGACTTACAAGTTCGTCGCGTCTTCCATCGGTAATGCTGGAATTCACTCTTAGCCTTGATGACTACTTCCACTCTCGCAGGCATACATTTAATAAGGTGCTGGAAGGTTTCTTGGCGAATGGCAGCCCATTCTTCACGGTGTGCTGCACTAACGAGAGATCGATGTCGGTCGGTTAGGCCTGGCACGAAGTCGGCGTTCCAAAACATCCCAGAGGTGTTCTGTAGGATTCCGGTCAGGACTCTGTGCAGGCCAGTTCATTACAGGGATGTTATTGTCGTGTAACCATTCCGCCACGGGCCGTGCATTATGAACAGGTGCTCGATCGTGTTGAGAGATGCAATCTCCATCCCCGAATATCTCTTCAACAGTGGAAAGCAAGAAGGTGCTTAAAATGTCAATGTAGGCCTGTGCTGTGATTGTGCCACGCAAAACAACGAGGGGTGCAAGCCCCCTTCACGAAAAACACGACCACACCAAAACACCTCCGCCTCCGAATTTTACTGTTGGCGCTACGCACGGTGGTAGATGACGTTCATCGGGCATTCGCCATACACACACCCAGCCATCGGATCGCCACACTGCGTACCGTGATTCGTCACTCCACACAACGTTTTTCCACTGTTCATTTGTCCAATGTTTACGCTCCCTACACCAATCGAGGCGTCGTTTGGCATTTACCAGCGTGATGTGTTGGTTGTGAGCAGCCGCTCGACCACGAAATCCAAGTTTTCTCACCTCCCGCCTAACGGTCATAGTACTTGCAGTGGATCCTGATGCAGTTTGGAATTTCTGTGTGATTGGCTGGATAGATGTGTGCCTATTACACGTTACGACTCTCTTCAATTGTCGGCCGTCTCTAACAGACGAGGTCGGCCTGTACGCTCTTGTGCAGTACGTGTCCCTTCACGTTTGCACTTCGTAAACATCGGAAACAGTGGATCTAGGGATGTTTAGTAGTGTGGAAATCTCGCGTACAGGACGTATGATACGGGTGACACCAAATCACCTGTCCACGTTCGAAGTCCACGAGTTATGCGGAGCGCCCCATTCTGCTCTCTCACGATGTGTAATGACTACTGAGGTCCCTGATATGGAGTACCTGGCAGTAAGTGGCAGCACAATGCACCTAATATGAAAAACGTATGTTTTCGGTGGTGTTCCGATACTTTTGATCGCATAGTGTGTAAGCAACGTCAGCCCAGTGACAACGGCGGAAACTTACAACTAAACGACAGACGAGCGTACGACCTGTCAGCTGTGAGCAGGGAACACTGTTGCGTCACAAATCGAACCTCTGAATCGAGTGTTCAAGCGTTCTCAAGAATGTTTTGAAGAAAAGAGAGTGCAAATTTTACCCCGCATGCCTTGACTCCTGTACGAAAATAGCTATTTGTGGATGACTGTCGCTATTTATTTGAAGTCAGAAAAACGCGGACAATTCTTTCGTGGTAAAATCATGACTGGCTTTGGGATCTGGTGTTATCGATATGAACCTACGGGAGAGGACACATGAACAATGGATATCTGATTCTTCGCCAAGACCGAAAAGGGTGTGAACGTGACAAGCGAGTTGAACAACGTTCGAAAGAAGGACTTTTCTGACCGTTTGGGGTGGTTGTATGAACGTTCTGTTCGTGGAGGGAAACAATGTAGAACGCCTGAAGCATTAAAACCGCCATCTTAACTTTTTCCTACTTTTTACTAATCCAGTCTCAAACTGTACGATTAGAAAGGGGTAGAAATTTTGCAGGCCACATGGATTCCAGGCCCGGCCGGTGTGGCTGAGCGGCTCTAGGCGCTTCACTCTGGAACCGCGCGACCGCTACGGTCGGAGCTCGAATCCTGCCTCGGGCATGGATGTGTGTGATGTCCTTAGGTTAGTTAGGTTTAAGTAGTTCTAAGTTCTAGGGGACTGATGACCTCCGATTTTAAGTCCCATAATGATCAGAGCCACGGATTCCAGCGATTTATTGGCATTAGCATACCGAAACAGCAGTGGTAGGGCCAACTGGCAGTCCGTGCACCGATCACCGATCCTGTGCAGGTCTTGCAGTATTTCGGTCCACCCTCCCGGTGTTGCAACCTTCCTATCGGCAACAGCACGGTCCGCTCTAACAGCCTCGTGGGTAACGCTCCTGGTTCGTGCAGCACTGCTTCGCATCCTCAGGACTCTCTTCACTCTGGTGACCGAGTGAGGTGGCGCAACGACAGCCAGTGGACTCTCATTCCGCACTGCTCTGTGTTGCGGAGGTCGAGGATACTAACTGCGACTGGCTCTGAGATTTCGATACACTGACGACCAGAAGAAACTCTGCCCACCCCGAGATTTAGTGCCATCTGGTTGGAGGTGCTGAGGACAAGTGACGGAGTAAGGAAAGTACATAAACGGAACAGAGACGAAAGAAAATCATTCCAGTGACGAAATTGGAATCGGGGAACTCCACCGACTTTGACGAAGTACAGGATGTTATGGTTCGGCGCCTGGCAACGATCATCTCGGTAACGGCGAAGCTCGTCGGCTGTTGGCGCGATGCTGCCTCGAGCACCTGTGGAAAGTGGTTGAAGGATGGTGAAACCACGAGAAGGCAAAGAGGCGCTGCGCCTCCACGCGACACGGAGGACGGAGGCGTCCCCAGTCGTTAGAGCAGGATAGGTAGCTATCTGTGGCAGATAAGATAATGCCGATGCAGGTGTAAGTGTTTCGGAGCGCACCATTCAACGCACAGTGTTCAATATGGAGCTTCTTATCAGACGACCCCTACGTGTTCATACGATCGCCGACATCGTCAATTACAATTTCTGTGGCGTTGACATCGGACCGCGAGCCGACGGGAAAACATCGCCAGGTCGGACGAATCACGTTACTTCTGACATCAGGTAGGCGGTCGTGTGTGGATATGCCGTGACAGAGGCCAACTGCTGCTCGAAACGTGCTCCACGCCACGGGGCAGTATTATGCTGTGCGGGACATTCACCTGGGCTCGCGTCGCACCTGTGGAGTAACCGAAGGCACCGACACAGCTGTGGACCGTTCGCCTTCCGACACGCTCAATTTCTGCTCTGACGGCAGTTACATCTTCCAGCAGTGGAGCTGTCCGTGTCACAAGCCCAGAATCAGTTGTAGCGAACCGTCCGTATTCGGCCAGAAGAGCGCAAAGTAGAAGTAGATTACAGCAGGCGCGCAGATGTTACGCCATACATAACACAACACAGCCGTCGCGCGTTGCGAGGCGAGCCTAATCGGAAAAGGGTGGAAGCTTTTCCTCACCAGCGACGGCAGCAGTGTTTAGTACACGCGCCGCAAGGCATAGGAGAGGTCCAAGTAAGTGCAGTCCGCAATCACATAAATACCTAGCCACTTGCGTACTGCAGTCATCGCAACACTGGCCCCCCTGCCGTGAGACAGGAGACGGCGGGGCGGCCCCGCACGGCGCCTCTCCAGTGGGCCGCAGCCGCCCCGCCCACCGGCACCTCACACGGCGAGTCCGGGGCCGCCTGTGGCGCGAGCAGTGGCGTTACGTGCGGGAAGGCGACCGCCCGCCTCCACTACACTGCCGCTGCTTCTAATGAATCACGGCGGAGAGCCGTAATAAAGAAATACGAAAGCCACAAAGCATTCTTCCTGACTCCGGCTCTCTTCACAAAGGTTGCAGTGGTTTGAGGAGCACACTGGTTAACTTACCTCGATGTCTTGCCCACCACATTCGTTCGACCTAAGTACGGTGGAACACATCTGGGTTGCTATCGGACATCAGCTCTTCGCCACCCACGAACTGCCGGTACATAATTTGCGGAAGCTGTCTGACCCGTGCTTAGGCACCTGGTGCCACATACCTCCCGAAACCTACCGACGTCTTGTCGAATACAGGCCACACACAAAATCGCTGTGGTACTGCTATCCAGAGGAAGACTAACACGCTATTACGCAGGCGTTAACATACACCTCGGTTCCTAGAACCCCTGAAGATACGTTGACTGTGGATATTGTATATCACAGACACAGTCCCTTTGACTGTTCGCCGGCCGAAGTGGCCGTGCGGTTAAAGGCGCTGCAGTCTGGAACCGCAAGACCGCTACGGTCGCTGGTTTGAACCCTGCCTCGTTCATGGATGTTTGTGATGTCCTTAGGTTAGTTATGTTTAACTAGTTCTAAGTTCTAGGGGACTAATGACCTCAGCAGTTGAGTCCCATAGTGCTCAGAGCCATTTTTTTGACTGTTCAGAGATGTCACTAAACCCACCCAAAGATGTAAACAACCGTGGATGATCAGCGCCTATTACACGCAGGGGGACCGACAGCCGATCAGTTCCAGTCATTCAACCAGGAAGGAAGTACACGGCTCGTGTTTTTCTGTAGCCGTGCCTAGACGGTCAATAGCGCGGTTCGATCGCGTCTGTGTTGTTACTTTGTGCCAGGAAGGGCTCTCAACAAGGGAAGTGTCCAGGCGTCTCGGAGTGAACCAAAGAGATGTTGTGCGGACATGGAGGACATACAGAGACGCAGCAACTGTCGATGACATGCCTCGCTCAGACCGCCCGAGGGCTACTACTGCAGTGGATGACCGCTACCTACGGATTATGGCTTGGAGGAGCCCTGACAGCAACGCCACCATGTTGAATAATGCTTTTCGTGCAGCCACATGACGTCGTGTTACGACTCAAACTGTGCGCTATAGGCTGCATGATGGACTCTCGACCTCCATGGCGAGGTCCATCTTTGCAACCACGACACCATGCAGAGCGGTACAGATGGGCCCAACAACATACGGAATGGGCCGCTCAGGAATGGCATCAAGTTCTCTTCGCCGATGAGTGTCGCATATGCCTTCAACCACACACAATCGTCAGAGACGTGTTTGGCGGAAACCCTGTCAGGCGTAACGTCTAGACACACTGTCCAGCGGGTTCAGCAAGGTGGGGTGGCATTGTGTGGGGCCGACGTATACCACTGGTGGTCATGAAAGGCGCCGTAAGGGCTGTACAATACGTGAATGCCATCCTCCGACCGATAGTGCAACCATATCGGCAGCATCTTGGCGAGGCATTCGTCTTCATGGACGACAATCCGCGCTCACATCGCACACATCTTGTGAATGACTTCCTTCTGTATAACGACATCGCTCGACAAGAGTGGCCAGCATGTACTCCAGGCATGAACCCTATCGAATATGCCTGGGATAGATTGAAAATGGCTGTTTATGGACGACGTGACCCACCAACCACTCTGAGGGATCTACGCCGAGTCGCCGTTGAGGAGTGGGACAATCTGGACCAACATCATCATCAGTTATCTGCTATATTAGCAGGTCCTTTGCCTCTCCATTTTCTGCGATCCATTGCTTCCTTCTTAAGGCTGCTGTATGTTGTACCGTCCATCATGCCATCCAGTATCTGGAATCTCTTCCTTCCTCGCTTCCTTTTCCCTTCTACATAACCTTCTAAAACTGTTTTTATCAGTCCGTCATTCTTTCTTAATATATGCCCAATCCAATTTCTTTTTCTTCTCTTTATTACATCTAGTAACTGCCTTTTCTCTCCCACTCTTCTCAGTACCTCTTCATTTTTTACTCTGTCCATCCAACTTATTCCTTCCATCTTCCGCCATGTCCAGATCTCAAAAGCCTCCAGCCTTTCTCTGTCTTTTTTCCTCATAGTCCATGTTTCAGCGTCATATAGAAGAACACTCCATACAAGACATTTTATGAGTCTCTTTCTGAGTTCTCTGTCCATACCGCTGCAGAAGATTCTCCTTTTCTTATAAAACGCCTCTTTTGCCATTGCTATCCTTTTTTTAATTTCTGTGGTGCACTTCCAGTCGGTGTCTAGCCTGCTTCCAAGATACTTAAAATTTTGCACCTGTTCTAGTGTTTCTCCATTCAGCACAATTTTTATTTCCTTATTTCCTCCTATTGCCAATACTTTTGTTTTATTTGTGTTAATTTTCATTCCATATTTTTTTCCGTTAGTTGCAATGGTGTCCACCAAATCCTGTAATTCTTTTTCCCCTGTGGCTAGAAGGACCATGTCATCAGCAAATCTCAAGCACCCTACTCTTCATCCTCCAATTTCTACTCCTTTGTCATCTAATGAGCATTGGTCAATCATATTTTCCAAGTACAGGTTGAAAAGAGTAGGTGATAAACAGCATCCTTGTCTTACTCCTTTCCCTAGTCTGATCCAGTTTGTACTTTCTCCTCTCACTTTAACTGAAACTTTTTGATTAAGGTACAATGAGTTTATAAGTCTTCTGGTTTTCCAGTCCAATCTCTTTTCCCTCATAATAGTCGCCAGCTTGTCCCAAACCACATTGTCAAATGCCTTTTCTAAATCGATGAAGCACATATATAGGTATCTTCCTTTTTCAATAAACCTTTCTCCCAAGATTCGTAGGAGACCTATTGCATCTCTGGTGCCCGTATTCCGTCTAAAGCCAAACTGCTCCTCGCCGAGATTCTCCTCTATTACTTTTTCAAGTCTTTTATTAATTATTCTTAACATCACTTTGGCTGCATGTGAAATGAGGCTGATTGTCCTGTGCTCGCTGTATTTCTTGGTTCCTTGTTTTTTCGGCAATGGAATCATTACTGTTGTCAAAAAGTCCTCAGGCCATTCACCACTGTCATATATTTTATTACATAACCTCAATATTTCTCTTATTCCATTGTGGTTCAAGCATTTTAGTATTTCTCCCGGTATTGTATCTGTACCTAGTGCTTTGCCATTTTTCATTGCATCAATGGCAGACTTTACTTCTTCCATTATGATGGTCGGTCCTTTCTCTTCATCACTTACACTGTTGTGTGGTTCAAGTTCCAGAGTTTCTGGTTTGCTATTTGTGTCATATAGCTCTTTTATATATTCTTCCCTTCTCTGGAGGACATCGTCACGATCTTTATACACTACCTCTTCGTCTTTACTCAAAATTTTCATAGTAGCACTTCCTGCTCTGTTTTGTTCCCATGTCATAGTCTTTACTCTGTTGTATAGTAAGTCGTATCTTCCTTTCCTGTCCAGTTCTTCAATTTCATCACATTCCTCTTTTAGCCATTTTTTCCTAGCCTGCTCTGTTTCTCTTCGCAGTTCGTTATTTAAACTTCGGTATATCTTTCTTGCATCTTCAGTGTTCTTGTTTTTCAATTTTCTTCTCTCCTCCATCTTGGAAATCATTTCTTGTGTGACCCATGGTTTTTTTGACCTTTTCCCTTTTACATATCCTATATTTTGCTGTCCTGCTTTAATGATTCCTTCTTTCAGCATATTCCAGTACTCATTGGCATTATCAGGTGCTTCTTTGTCTCGTAATGTGTTTAGAAAGTCCCGAGACAGCATTTGTGTAATTTGTTCTTTGTTGGACCTTATCTTCTCTAGATCCCATTTCTTCACCACTGTCGCCTTTTTCAGTTTTTTCATTCTTATTTCTATTTCTGCCATAAGTAAGTTGTGGTCACTATTAATATCTGCACCTGGTAATGTGTGCACCTTCTTGATTCCATTCCTGTACCTTTCTTCTACCAGTATAAAATCGATTTGGTTTCTATATTTATCCCCTGGTGATTTCCAAGTGTAGAGCCTCCTCTTATGGTTCTTGAACCATGTGTTTGCCACTATCAGCTGCCTTTCCCTGCAGAAGTCAATTAACCATTCACCTCTGTCATTTCTCTTTCCAAGACCATGACTGCCTACTATGTTTCCCTCTTTCCCTTCTCCCACAATGGCGTTCCAGTCTCCCATTACTATTTTGCAGCATTTTTTATTTTCGTCCATTATTGTCTCTGGACCAACAGTGCCTTGATGAACTTGTGGATAGTAGGCCCCTATGTCACGACGAATACAGCCATGCGTCAATGCAAGAGGACGTGCTATTGGATATTAGAGATACCGGTGTGTGCAGCAATCTGGACCACCACCTCTGGAGGTCTCGCTGTATGATGGTACAACATGCAATGTGTGGTTTTCATAAGCAATCAAAAGGCGGAAATGATGATTATGTTGATCTCTATCCCAATTTTCTGTACAGGTACCGGAACTCTCGGAACCGAGGTGATGCAAAACTTTTTTTGATGTATATAGTTTCAGCTCTTCAGTGTATGTCGTCGGTGTGTGTGTGTGTGTGTGTGTGTGTGTGTGTGTGTGTGTGTGTGTGTGTGTGTGTGTGTGTGTGTGAGGAAATGTAACATTAAAGTACAATATGCACATTCATAAATTGCTGAACCTTGAAAAAAAGATGAAATAATTAGTAAATATTAGTACGTATTGCTCATTCGCTTCAGGCAAGTGACCTTCAAACCATTTCTATGCAGCGCGGCCCAGATGGTCAGATACTCGGCACTCTCCTAACGTTCTACTGCCTCAGGAGAGAGACTCTGCGAGCTGGTACGGCGCGAGCCCGCCACATGCTTCTTGCTTCTCCCTGCTACGTGGTGCACCTCCAGCGCTCACCAGTGGCTGCTACTGCGGCTTCGCAGCACGTGTGGTTTGCGCCAGTCCCGCGTTCTTCGTCCACAGATTGCGAGATCTTTTATTTAACGACTCATCGCCAGGTGGCTATCAGAGACGAAATGTAGACTTTTTAGGGAGGATATTTGCCGTCTTCTCTCGGAATTTGTCTCAAGTGATTCAGAGAAACCGTGTAAAACCTTAGTCTGGATGGGCACGCGCGAATTTGAGCCGCGGCTCTGCAGAACGTTCGCCCAGTGTAGTGGTCGTTAGAGACGGAGATGAAATTCAGCGGGACAGTGAGAGGAGAGGAACCGACTGCGACATATCTGAAGGCGCAAACGCGGCACTGCATTGTCGTGAGGGAGGGACAGTGCCTTGTGCTGGAAGCTCCGTGCCGTCTCGCTCGCTTACACGTTATGGCCTAAGAACTGGACCACCAGACTAACAGACCTGTTACTACTCGCCAACCACTCCACTCAGTTAACGTGCTACACAGAGGAATTCCGAAATGGTTCCCTTTGATACATATCATTCCCCACTTACATCGAAATACCAGGTGAACTAATGGTCTTTGAAACTTGTCCTCGGAAGCTTATTTATTGGACGAAAAAAATTCGCCCTTTATCAAACGAATGTATAAAAATGCGACTGTTGGTTTTACGAAAAGGCCTTGCTCTGAACAGTTTTCGGCACGGTTTGCTCTTTTGACTGCACAATAAACTATTTTCAAAAAATCATTTACAGATGATGCAAGTGACTTTGTAACTGATGTGGAATGTGTTGCGAATGGTTTACCAATATCATAGGCTGTTTAAAAATACGAACTTTATGGAGGCTAATTGCAACAGAGAATCAAATATTGATCACACATGACGACGAGATATCGTACTCGGAAAAAAATTATCAACACTAAAACGAAAGGCATCTCTGTGACATATTCTTTTGATTATGGATTGAAGTCCTTCGCTGTGCCTCAGATCCTGTCGGTGTAATGTGTTACCTACTTCTATACACTGCAGCAGAAATCTTTGTTTACAGTGTTTGCTCATTTTCTAATTCCTTTGTCAATTTTTTTACTCACATTCTGCATACAATATATTAACTCGTCGCATTGCCTTGTAACTTAGTTCGTAGAACTTAAAAAAGAATTAAAATAATTTTTTTTACGTCGTTAATTAAAATAGCTGTAGAGTGACCCATAGAATATTGTGACGCTTACAGAACTGCTGCTGTTGTCGGAATGTTAACAACACACGCCGTGCAGCTGAGTAAATGCATGATGGAAGTTTTGGAGGGCATCAGTGATGGACTGACTGTGGAACACGCGCAGTACAGAACGTGCCGAAATCAAGATAGAAGAAGACAATGAAACCAGTTTCATCCAATGAATGGTATGTGAGCGTACTAGAGGGCTACGAAACAGGAGCCGTACAGTAAGTGGCTAGAAATTACAACGTGGCAGCATATGGAAAGCGCGTTGAAACGTACAAGGTGACCATTATTGAACTATATGAAATAAAATCGTCATAACTTCTGAACCGCTTGCGTTACGATGTTCACGGTTGACCGCGGGGCAAGATGAGAACCAGTGTGTGAATATCGTTTGGTTTAGCGACGAAGCCCACTCTCGCTCGGATGGGTTCGTCAATAAGCAAAATTGGCGCATTTGGGCGACTAAGAAACAGCATTTCGCGATCGAGAAGTCTCTTCACCCTCATGGGGTGAGTCTGTAGTGTGCAGTGTCCAGTCACGGAATAACCGTTGCGATATTCCTTGATGGCAGGGCGACTACCGGAAGGTACGTGAAGGTTTTGAAAGATGATTTCATTCCCGTTATCCAAAGCGACCCTGACAAGATGTGGTTCGTGCAAGACGAGTTAGACTCCATCGAAGCAGGAGAGTGTTCGATGTCCTGGAGGAGCGCTTTGGGGACCGCATTCTGGCTCTGGGGTACCCAGAGGCCACTGGCATGGGCCTCGATTGGCCGCCATATTCTCCGGATCTGAAGACATTCGACTCCTTTTTGCGGGGTATATTAAAAACAAGGTGTACAGCAATAATCCCAAAACCATTTCTAAGCTGAAAACGGCCACTCAGAAGATCATCGACAGCATCGGTGTTCCGATACTTCGGCGGGTCATGCAGAACTTCGCTATTCGTCTGCGCCACATCATCGCCAATGATGGCAGGCATATCGAACATGTCATAACCTAAATCTGAATATCTGTAGTGACGTTTACCTGCCGAATAAAGTGTTGCACGCCGTTGTTTGTAACTTATTTTCGTTTTCTTTTATATGTTTAAATAATTGTGACCCTGTACCTGCACAACGTAACAATATAGGCTGCACTACTGTTCCGCCAGTTGACTCGTGGAGGACAAGTAAATTAGTGTCACTGATGAACAGTAGTTTAAGGAATAATAGAAACAGGGTTAACCTTGCAGGTACCAGAAATTTTGGATAGGACTTCTTTTATGGAATTGTTAGGTATGTCATACAGTAAAGGGAAAGAATAGGTATATTGGCCCGCTACGAAAAATCATAAATATCCCATCACAACCAGCCGCCTTCCCTCTTTTGAAGGACTTTAGTTGATTTTCCATCTACCAGTACGTTATTTCGACATCTGTCATTTTGGCATTCGTGCGAAGTTTGAGGGAACGAATTTGAAAATGGAATTTAATATTTCAGCCTTCTCTCTGTCATCGTCCGTTTCAATGCTGTTACGCTCACTGAGTGTCTGGATGACACCAAAACTTCTTAGCATTTTCTGTCAGGTCGGTGGATAGGATTTTAGTCTCGAACTAGCTGAACGCTTGATGCATGGCTGTCTTTCAGGTAATTTAACGTGGTACGCGCAGTAACAGGGTCTCACAATTAACGTTCCAGTTTTCACGGTGCCCACCAGCAGGAACTCCCATAGAGAAGAAAGACTGATGTGGATATCACCCCCCCCCCCCCCGCCCCTCCCCTTTCCCCATTCATCCAATGGCGTACCGTGTTAATTGCTGTCATTACAGTCCGCATGCTCAGCTGGGTGGAAACGTGCTTGCCTCCCTTGCAAGTGCGCCCGTGTTCGATTCCCGGCCGTGTTGGAGATTTTCTCCGCTCGTGGACGGGGTGTTGTGCTGTCATCACCGGCACGCAAGTCGCCAAATGTGGCGTTAATTCAAGTAAGACTTGCAATCGGCAGCCGAACGTCCCCGGATGGGGCCCCCTGGCCAGCAATGCCATACAATCATTTCATGGTGTCATTGTGTGCTCAAAGAAAACTCTCCCTTTGCAGACGGAAGAGTGCGAATATAAAGCAGTGTTGGAGTGTTCGCCGTGTGGTTGGCGGGCTCGCGCAAGCGCAAAACGCGTGAGATAGGTCCACCTGGAGGGTAGCCTATACCAGCCCTCATACCGTATGGCACAAATATTCCGAGCTTTCCCTGGTTGGTATTTCAAGGTCGCCTTCACGACTACAGAACTCAAGTGTCCACGTGGAGGACTAGGGTTGAAAAATATCTAACAGCAAATCAGCGCTTTATTCATAAGCAGAATCACAAAAATATCACACAACAATCTAACGACACTGACGAGCAAACTGTTTACCAGTCTTGAACCACTAGATAAAGCAGTTCCAATAAATCTCGCCACTATACATTCAGAACTGCACCATGTGCTCTAGTTGTACTTAGAATTACGTTATGTGCAAGTAATGAATTCCGATCTGTAACTATGCACTGTGCTCACAACGGAATCCACACGGAAGCCAATTAAACGCAAGTATCCAAGTGTAAATTGGAAGAATATCTGGCATAACATAAATAATACAGTTATGAATAGCGGAGATAGAGCAATGTGGTATGATATAGAACACGAGGTCGTACTGACAGCAGAGGGGCTGCACAAAGTAAGTCCTTCACTGGAATGCACGAAATGTCAACTAATTGAAACCTGCCACATATCTGTATTTGCGACGAACAGACTCAGATTTGGACATGTACCACGAAAAAAACTGGCAGTCACTGACAGAACCAGTTCAAATACCACAACAGTGCAATTTCAGCTACTACATTCTAAGTTTCGAAACTCTGTAAAAAGCCAACTACTGCTCAGAATGATACCGAATTTCAACGGATGTTGTCGAAGAAGGGGGAAACGCTACGGAGAAAAAAAATTAAATTAAAAAACTGAAAAAATAAAATAAACGAAAATTTTACCACTAGATGGCTCTGTAAGCGGGAGAATAAGCAAAATAAAAGACGCGGGGTACACAGCTGTTACTCAGTCGGCAGGTACATCGATGGGCAATGCTCCAGCGTTAGACGCCTGCAGGAAGGTCCCCCATAGGGCTCCGTCCTGTCCCCAACTCTTTTCATCGTTTGTGTTAACGACTCACCGCACCCTGCCCCAGGTCGTCCTAGCTCACTTTACCTGTGCCGCAACGGGCAAACGCTGTGACAGTCTTTTGCACACCAACGTCACCTAACCCTCCAACAGGATCATTTTTATTGAAGATAGTGCTCCAACGCACACGGCTCAGCCAATGAAGCGACTGCTGCAGAGGAATTTTGGAAATACTAGAATTATCATTAGTCATATCCCTACAGCCTGGCCGTCCAGATCACCTGATCTTAATGTCTGTGACTTCTGACAGTGAGGGTCATCTGAAAGATACTGGGCCAATTACGAACGTCGCTCAGTTGAAGGCACGGACTGTGAACGCGACCCCCGAGGCACTCCGACCTGTTGTGGGACATTCCGTTTCTCGATTTCAACTAGTAGCACAAAACGGCGGACGGCGTACTGAACATACATATCTTGTGACAGTCTCACGACAGTTGAAAAACGATTACACTGTTAGTTTTTATGCAGTTTCCCGTCTCAGAGCAATTAAAAAGCGATGTCTTTTTTATTTTTTATGCAGTTCTTGGCCTCAGGACAATTGAACACGGATTATTCCCATCCGTTGTGACGCGATCTTGCCGTGGTGGATGGGCTTACGTAACTGACAGTACCAGAAGTGTCGAAATGCCGAACTTGGGTGGTGAAGCGGATCGAACAGTACGGTCGGTGTAAAGCGGGACTGACGCCATAGCCCTGGCTGCCATTTGCAGCCGAACCCGTTTACGTTATGGCGATTACGGCGCCAAGAGTGGGACAGTTTGCGATAATTTCTATGTTTTTTCTTGTTTTGGCAACTTTTCCTCGTTCTTCGATATGATTCCCCTCAAATTTGATGTCATTCTGAGCAGCAGTTCTTTTTTTAAGCGTTTTGAAATTGGAACTTTACTTATTATAATTCTGTATATTACATATCGGAAAAAGACAGAATTCTCCAGAATAAACGAAACTATAAGACGTGGTGCAACAACTTCGTCGCCGAGGCATTTTAGAGGAAATTAAGACTCCCTATCTGGAAAAGAAGTAAAGTTTATTCCGTCAGAAAAACAATGTAGTTTTCAGAGTAAAACTGCGTTCAACAGGACGGGAAATGCGTGGATTTGTCCAGAAAGAACGTAACGTTTCATTTTGAACCTTAATTGTAATTGCGAACACAAATGAACGGTATGAGGTAGCAGTCAGTAATGATCTGCATGTTGCAACTTAAAACTCACATAATACACGAGCGTTTGTACGTATTATGATGCAAGGCACTGTTTACTGTTTCTACACTGTTTTTTTTTTTTCTTTTTTTTTTTTTTTTTTTTTTTGGTGTTAGCGATGTAGTGTCTGAACCGTAGTAAAGTTAGCTTTGAAAAGCGCGCCGCA
Source organism: Schistocerca piceifrons (assembly GCF_021461385.2). NCBI lineage: Eukaryota > Metazoa > Arthropoda > Insecta > Orthoptera > Acrididae > Schistocerca > Schistocerca piceifrons. Next base: position 20,472,502 of record NC_060145.1, read on the forward strand.
GCGCGTAGCGTGAAGCAGTCGCCCTCTCGCCCTCCTTTTTTCTAGTGGTGGCGCCTTTGTCGCAGTTGAAGGCCTCGTTGTCTCCCTCTAGCGGGAAAGGGGAAAAGTGGGCTGTTCGTGTGGGTTTAAGAAGTGGCGGTATGGGCTCTCGGGAGAGTTGGCAGTCGGGGCATCAAGAAGCGACGCGACTGCTCTGCCGGTGCTAGAGGGACAGCACGCAGACCGCGGCATCAGCGTAAGCGATGGGGCGTTAACTGCTCGTCGCGAAAGGACTCTTCCTGAGCGTGGGTCCGCGAGGGGCCTAGTCTGCAGTTCGGCCGTATGCTGTCGACCGGCGAGGAGGTTCTGAGGATCGGCGCGCCTTCCTGCGTCCGTTGAAACGGCTGGCAGCGGGCGGCTCGGCAGAGCGTTTGGAGGTGCTACGTTGGTTCAGTCCTGGGCGTCGCAACGCACCAGAAATTGAGTACTGATTGTCAACAGATTTTATGAAGTTTAACTTAATTCAATTTACTTATTATTGTTAATTATACCAGCCGTATTTTTGGGGGTTTCCCGCCATTCATTCTCGTCTGCCCACCCGTCTGGAAGGTGTAACTCACGTAAATTTCTGTTTATGTATATTTGGCTATAATCAAGCAGGTTGTTAATGTACGCCGTAGCGGATTTTTTATATTGTTTGTAGTCAGCAAAAACTGTTGTGTGTTTTTCCAATTCAATACCTTTTAAGGCTTTTACTCAACGTCCTTATGTGTTTTATACAGGTAGTTGCTTATTAGTGTGTTTTCTTGCCATGGAAAAGTTTACCATTTCATTACGGGTAGAAATTGTTGCCTCGAAAGAAGAGTGTTGTAAAAGTTCGCAAGTCCTACCTGGCGAGCGTGTGTGTTTGCCGTAAGTTAACTGGCAGAAATTTGTAAATTTTTTTTTTTTTTTTTTTTTAAATATATTTTGGAAATGTTAATGTTACTAACTGTGAGTGTCCTCCCCCCGTGTGCACGACTCGTGCGTTTTGGTTTTTCTATTTTGAGAACTTTTGTAAATAGGATTGTCCTTACAAGCTAGATTCTGCGCCATTTAATGAATGGAGTGAAATTCACCTGTAATGTAGCTGAGCTCGAAATATTATACAGCTTCGCGTTGTATACGTTAAGTTGCTTGCCTGTACTTGCCTTTTACTGGCGTCAAATTTTTTATAATTAATAATTTAAAAGCTCCTTTCATATCGTAAATGGCCACTCATTTGTTAAATGATTGTTGGTCCTTTTTTTAAATATCGTGAAGTCTTGCACCAAATTTGAATGAAGAGTGTTATTGAAAAGTGTGTGTAATTTCAAAAATGGTTCAAATGGCTCTGAGCACTATGGGACTTAACTGCTGGGGTCATCAGGTTCTAGGGGTAGAACTTAGAACTACTTAAACCTAACTAACCTAAGGACATCACACACATCCATGTCCGAGGCAGGATTCGAACCTGCGACCGCAGCGGTCACGCGGTTCCAGACTGAAGCGCGTAGGACCGCGCGGCCACACCGGCCGGCTGTGTGTAATTTCACCAGTTATTGATTGACACCTACTTCCACTTTACATTTTGTGTATTGATAGAGATTAAAAACCTTTGGTGAACCAGTAGTAATTGTACGGTTCAGTGTCCTAGTAATTGTATCTTTACGTAACGAGTGTGCTTCGTGTTTGAAGTACGGGCTGGGGCAGCCCGCCGCAGGAGTCGTAGTGTGGGCGTGGGTGTGGGATTACCTGAGAGCGAGCGGCTGCACGGGCACGGCGTACAGCACGCGCACGGGGAAGTGCAGCGCGGCGGAGGCGGCGGGGGCGGCGGCGGCGGCCGGCACGGGGGCGATGAGCGCGCCGACGCGCAGCGGGACGCGGCGGCCGCCGTGGCGCACCGTGAAGGCGGCGGGGAACGGCACCGAGCACGACGACGCCGCCGGCACCATCAGCGGCCGGCGCAGCACCACGCGCACCGCCGGCAGCATCTGCTGCTGCTGCTGGCCCTTCCTCGCGGGCGACCCCTCCGCCTGCGGGCACACGAGCAGACTGTGTCTAGCCCATCTCCCATCTGGCAAAGGCCAACTGCACTCTGTATACAATGGTGGCAACTCAAATTCTGGCGGGACATCGAACAAAAGTAGAGCCGTCGTCCTAAGTATAAATTGGCAGCAATTTCAAAACGGTGTATTGTCATGCTGGCTGACTAGGAATACGAGCACACGATCACCGGCCTAACTGTGACGTCAGAATGCGAGACCTCTGGTCGGGAATGCAAAGTGGGGCACACGGGCACACCTCTACGGCGTAACACTCCACTTCGGACCCGTCGGGCTGTTTGTGTAACTGTGTGCAAAGCTGGCATAGTGGCCCACAGCTGGAATACTGGCTCCGGTTCTATGACGTCAGAAAGCTGCTCTGACCCGTTGTGCTATTTATGTTGTTGTTGTTGTTATGGTCTTCAGTCCCGAGATTGGTCTGATGCAGCTCTCCATGCTACTCTATCCTGTGCAAGCTTCTTCATCTCCCAGTACCTACTGCAACCTACATCCTTCTGAATCTGCTTTGTGTATTCATCTCTCGGTCTCCCTCTACGATTTTTACCCTCCACGCTGCCCTCCTATACTAAGTTGGTGATCCCTTGATGCCTCAGAACATGCCCTACCTACCGGTCCCTTCTTCTTGTCAAGTTGTGCCACAAACTCCTCTTCTCCCCTATTCTATTCAATACCTCCTCATTAGTTACATGATGTACCCATCTAATCTTAAGCATTCTTCTGTAGCACCACTTTTCGAAAGCTTCTATTCTCTTCTTGTCCGAACTATTTATCGTCCATGTTTCACTTCCATACATGGCTACACTCTATACAAATACTTTCAGAAACGACTTCCTGACACTTAAATCTATACTCGATGTTAACAAATTTCTCTTCTTCAGAAACGCTTTCCTTGCCATTGCCAGTCTACATTTTATATCCTCTCTACTTCGACCACCATCAGTTATTTTGCTCCCCAAATACCAAAACTCCTTGACTATTATAACAGTGTGGAATTCAGGCGTGCCAGCCTAGACTTTAGAGACAGGGACAGGTTAGGTTCTGCGACGTTGGAATTCCCGTTCCGGAATACTGGCGCTATGACGTCCGAGACAAAGATGTTTGTGAAGCTCTTATCCTGCGTGCCACGTTTTCCCTAGCTTCTACTCACTGAGAGTTCCGTGGTCACTGCTTCTCCTAACTCTAAATTTGTTCTTTCCGCATTATATCTTTAACACCACAGTGGGAGTGAAAGCCTTTCACACAGAGTGCACGGTTACTTATAGAATTCGAGCGTACTGCTTCTCCTAACTCCTGTTCCTCTAAATCGCCCTGGAGTTGCACTGGTGACAGTTCCGTGCGCAGAGAGGTAGCGCGGATACCACCGATTCACCTACCACAAGCCAAGTGGGGAATGTCACTGCCGCTTGTCCTAAGATTGGCCCCGTATGTGCAGTGTTTCAAACAGCTGCAGGAAATGGAATACTAACGAATCATCTTTGTTTAAACAAACAAGTACCCGGCCAGGCAGAAGTCCCGGTTCCGCGACTGCAGAGTTCGTGTTCGAGAAGTGCTTCCGCTGTCGGTCAGAGCCGCGTCGCCGCGCACCACTGCCGAGGCTGCAGGGCCGCACGCCCGGGCCCCTGCACCGCCTTAAGGCGCGCCGGCCCCGACTTAAAACGTCGGGAAAAGTGAAAGCGCCGTGCACGTTGCGCACCCGGAAAGAAATTTCCTTACATAAATGTGTGTGGAGCGCATAGCGATAATAACATAACAGACCAACTCAGAGCTATCGAACACGCAAATTTATATGTGGAAGCCGTATGGCATCAATATTTGAGAATCAAACACGCTTATACGAATTTACAAGTTGAAACGCACCCACAAAAACGGAAATACGTATGATGGAAAAGTACGATATTTTCTACGAGAGTAATCGTCAACAACATCCTCGTACATCGCATTTCGACACGAAAATACGAACTGCCGCCACCAACAGGGTGCAGCGCAAACTGGTTGCTAGCTCCATCTGCTGGAAGTACGGACGCTATGCCTCGAGAATGCCAACAGAGGCTAACGGGAGTGACGTGTGAAATCTCTAGCTGCTGCGTGTCGTCACACACGGATCGTTCACGCTAAGCCGCGCCTACTCCTGTTGTAAGTCGCCGCTGCATTAAGCCTTCCATCAGACGTTTCCACTGCATTTCTACGTCCGACGTCGAAATACCGTGAAGAAAGCGGTGTGGTTTCCAAAGAAATCGGGAAACATATGAGATTTGCTGTCAGTTCTTGAAAAACGGAAATGGATGTTCAATAGCACATCAGTATTCATTGCAGCCTCGGTTCTGCGTTACACCAGAAAAATACGTTGCTAATGGCACAGACACATTTCGAATTTGTCACCCAAAACGTAGAATCCATCCTTTTATCTTGTGTTATTTTACAGTTAAGTGCTGTAATTTATGAAATCAAAGAACTACCCACTGTAAGGGTGAAAGGTTTCTTTTCGGGGGTGGGGCAACCCATGACGTCATCGGTGACATACTCTGTGCCTGAACTCTCCTTGTTGAAACTGAAACTGTTCTTCTTGCAGATGACACAAATTTTATTGTGAAAGATGGGAAACGTAATATAAATGATGTATCTAAATAGAGTGGTGAGTAACATCAGCATGTGGCTTTCAGAGAACATCTACAACACTACTTTGCAATTCACTCTTTAGTCCCTGGCAGAAGGTTCATCCCGCGTCTGCGGTTGCTGAAAAGGCTCTTAATGACCTGCCAGGGGGCAGTGCTGTAAGGATGAGCAGGGGAACGGCCACTGAAAAGTGCCTACTTTCTGCTCCGGCCTACATTTGAAACAAGTTCGTGGGGCGGTGGGACGCCTGGATATCATGGCAGGCAGCCGGTGGCCAGTGTGGGGTGGAGAAGTGGTGCGCCCTCTGGGGCGGAGGCCGTGCTTTAGGGTGTATTTTGGAAGTCTGGGTTTCGTGATCAACGAGGGCATTGAGTGCAGTACGGAAGACAGAGTATCTGTACCGTGTTCTCGTGTGTAGGCAGCGATTTCTGCTTTCACAGTATCCGGTTGTGCTTTGTGAGTGTTGAGGAGTAATAAGTGTGGGCTTTGGCGGTAACATAAGGGCTCTGTCGAAACTTGGAGATTTTAGTTAGCCCGAAGTGGAAGTCAAATGAAAACGAGACAGATAGAAGTAAAAACTAGCCAAGTGCGAATAGGACTAGCGTATTGAGGCTTCGGCGCGAACTTAATTCATCCTGGGATTCGAGAATCTGTACGATTTTTGCATGTTTTCGATATAGTTACTGGCAAGATATCGGTCCCGGGAATTTCAAGACCGTACCAAAATCTGTACAGTAGTTCCCCACACTAGCCCAGACGTAAAATAAGATGCTATCAGAGGACTTCAGTTTATATCTATAAACATAGAAGATTTAAGAAAATATTTTTATTTACTAACTAAAACACGACTACAACTTACATTTTATGTTTGTATTTAGTAATGTTCGGATGACGAATGGAATGTATCTTCAAATGGCAAAAAATATTTTTTATTTGATATTACTGTTTAACAATTTCCAGATTTTTTTTACTTTACGTGTACTGTGAAACCTTGCTTCTTGCTAAAGGTTTTGTCGTGTGAGTTTGCGAGTATCAAAATATGTGACATAAATGAGTGAATCTTTTGATTGCACTGACTTAGAAACTTCAATTTTTCGCACCACCAAAGGACTATACATCTTAGTAAGTGACATGATTTTGAATTTGATACGCCAACCTGTTCGCCAGGAAAAGGGTTCTTAACTGGCGGACAGGCAAGCAGACAGACAGATAAAAATGACAAAAAATTTGTGTTCGTGTTTTATAATTACAAATTAACAATTTTCGAATTTTTTCCCTTTACTTGTACTGCAAAGCCTCGCTTCATGCCAAATTTCATGAGTCTAGATCAACGGGAAGTACGATGTCGGATTTGATGAATGAGTTATCGAATATAAAAATATGTGACATAAATGACCGCATCTTTTGATTGAATTGACGTATAAGCTTAAAATTTTTACAATGCTGAGGGACCATTGACCTTAATGTCTGGCAACCTGATACGCCTACACCTTCCTGAGTAGAAAGGTTCTTCACAGTCGGACTGAGAGACACACACGGACGGACGGACGGACGGACAACTAAGCGACCCTGTAAGGGGTTTGTTTTTCTTACTGAGTGAGGCAGAGAATCCCGAAAAGTGAGTAAACTGTGTGTTATTACGAACGTGATCGCCATAGCTGTTAACGCATTTGTCTCAATGTGAGACAAGACAATCGGCACCTTCACTGGAAAATATCTGCGGGTGCCTACGGAACCACGATTGTACTCGGGCACGTCCCTCTTAGTCCGAAGCACATCGACGGCCACCGATGTCCTTCTTCCAGTATTCAACAATGTGGAAGTCGAATGGGGAGTGATCGACACTGTACGGAGGGCGTGTAAGGGGTTCCCAGCGAAACTTGTGCAGCCAAGTCCAAACAACCTCGGCAGCATGTGAGCGGGCACTGTCCCGCAACAGAATGATGACGACCCTCAACTCTCCTCGGCGTTGGGACTTTATGGGGTGCTTGAGTTTCCGCAGAGTGTCCACGTGCCTCTCTACACTAGTATTCGGTTGGTGTTCCAGAAAGTCAATAAAGCCCTTGCAGCCAAAGAAAAACGTTATCGTACCTTTCCCGGAACTGCCGTGTCTGTTGTTTCGACTACGCTGCAGGAGTTTCGTTACGAAGTCCTTACACATCCTCCGTACAGTCCCGATCTCTCCCCACGCGATTTCCGTATTTTTGGACTTCCGACTGAAGACACTGGAGGCGATGGATTTGCTTCGGATGAACAGACGCACGCCTGATTACAATCAGTTTTCCGTAGGCGACCAAAAACATTGCTCCAGGAAGGCATTGACCGTCTTGTCTCACAGTGGGATAGACGTGTTAACAGTCATGGGGTTTACTTTTGGAATAATAAACAGTTTACTTACTTTTTTTCCATGTCTCTCGTTTTCATTTTTACAGATAAAACGTGACAGACTTGGCTAGTGTTGTTCTAAACTAATAAATGTCATCTGTATCAGTGCAAATCTGAGAGTGACGTTTTCAGAGTGGCGTTTTACCTGTTGACACTGAACTGTTTTTGAGTCTGGTTGTCGAATAATTGTCAACGGTAATTGCGAACAGCCAGCTGACAGTTATTTATTGAACTCTTAAAAAATGGCTCTGAGCACTATGGGACTCAACTTCTGAGGTCATTAGTCCCCTAGAACTTAGAACTAATTAAACCTAACTAACCTAAGGACATCACACACATCCATGCCCGAGGCAGGATTCGAAGCTGCGACCGTAGCGGTCTCGCGGTTCCAGACTGCAGCGCCTAGAACCGCACGGCTTGAACTTTTAGCCGTTCCAAATCTTACCTGAAAGTAGTCGGGTAGCAATAGGTGTTTTCAATTGTCGACTTTGGAACTCTCGCCGGCCAGAGTGGCGGAGCGGTTCTAGGCGCTACAGTCTGGAACCGCGCAACCGGTACGGTCGCAGGTTCGAATCCTGCCTCGGGCATGGATGTGTGTGATGTCCTTAGGTTAGTTAGGTTTAAGTAGTTCTAAGTTCTAGGGGACTGACGACCTCAGAAGTTAAGTCCCACAGTGCTCAGAGCCATTTGAACCATTTTTTGGAACCCTCCCTCGCTGGTCTAGGAGAGGTTAGCTGCCCTTATTTAATCTGACTGGACAGTGTGGCACAGTAATTAATACGGGTCCGCCAAAGACGTTTCCGTTTATATCCGCGGAGCAATACGTCGGATCACTGGTCCCGTGGGTCGCACACCTCTATGAGAGTACTGTGGGTTTTGGCGGCGAGTGTGACTCGGCGCAACGCCACAGATGCTTTCGAGTACGGGCGAAAGGAACGTTGCAACGAGACTCCTAAAAATCGAGACATCCGGTGGAAATCGCGACATCGGGCTGCACTACACAGGCTGGCCCACAGGTGTGAAAGAACAGCCGTCCAGCTGTTCCCGTCAGTCAGAGCGCGGCGTAATGGCGACAAACGCCGGTGCCGAATCGCAGCTGGGGGCCTTCACGGCCGTGTTACACGCGTGTCGTTCTGCAGCCGCTATACCGACAGAGTTTCACACACTTGTCGAATGCGAGCCTCATACATAATTTATTCGCTCCCGCCCGGGAAAACATTTCCATAGAGATAGGTGCGCGGCCCTGAGCGGGGCTGCTAATGCCCCGGCACAGTACTTAGGCTAATGCCGCCCGCGGGAGGTCTCTGCCACGGCCGTAATCTCGGGGCGGCCGATGCTATCGCCGTTTGTAGCAGATACCGTCACAGGCGGTTGGCGGTCCCCTTTCTGTCCTTTCCCCTTTTACGCCCGCGGCGGTAAACGAGACCGTCGGTGTCGCTGTTGCCCTTGCCCTACGGCAGGCCTACACATCCTCTCTCCAAACTAGGGCTTCGTAAACGCGCCACCAATTTTCGGGGACCGGTCATAGGCAGCAGTCTTCGGGAAAGTACAATGCTGGTGCGCAGGAACTACAATCTCAGCCATTCTTAGCGGTCTGAGTACTGTCACAAATTCATCCGTAAGTGCAGCTTGCACGGCGATATCGACTATGTTCCGCTTAACACCTCCAGATCGTGTGGGCGCACCGAAGTCGTAAGACAGAGCGAAGCGCAGAACAGGCAGAATAGCAGTTTCCATTTCTCAATTGTTCTCTGTCGTATGACGTCTGAGTAAAGATGTAGGACTTTTGTTCTGTGTGTTACATAAACAGCTGACAAAGCAACATTTTGAATGCAAGTAGCTCCGTCACACATTCATTCCGTTCCAGTTATTTCTGAATGTTCACGTAAGTCATTCAAGAGATATCACCTTGCTTTCTGCTGACGGAAAGCGTGCGTTAATGAAGATATGTAGATACTGGGTTAGCGAGATACAGTCTCATATCTGCACAGCCGGAAGGATCACGTAATATTGGCTTTAACCGCCCACAGAGAAGGTGGTATTCTTCGCGCCGTCAATTGAAACCGCTATTAACTAAACACGCCTTTCTTACATGCTTAATGACCAGGTTCCTTGGTAGCAGTCGAGGGTTTATGGATTCCAAAAATGTTCAAATGTGTGTTATTCCTAAGGGACCAATCTGTTGAGGCCATCGGTCCCTAGACTTACACACTACTGAAACTAACTAATGCCAAGAACCACACACACACACACACAAACGATCGTTGTAGTGACCTGCACAACGACAACATCGATGGCACCATGGGGGGGAGATTCAGCGGTGACTGCAGAGATGAAGGCTTCCCAGTCCACCTTGTTTAAAGCCCATCTGGATGTGCGTCCGTGGGAATGATGCTAGGGGAGTGACAGGAAGATGGGGAAGTGGTCACTATCACTCAGGTCGTCATGTGCTCTCCAGTGGACAGGTGGGAAAAGGTCAGAACTGCAAACCGAGAGATCAGTGGCCGAATATGTGCCATGTGCCACACTGAAATGTGTGGGGCACCTGTATTTAAGAGGCAGAGGTCGAGTTGTGACAGTAAATTTTCGACCTCCCTACCTCAGCCAGTAAGCATGGCGCCACTCTACAAGGGGTTTTGCACGTTAAAATCTCCCAAAAGTACGAAAGGTTTAGAGAGTTGATCAATCAGTGCAGCCAATACTAACAGGGGTACAGCACCATCTGGAGGAAGATATACATTGCAGACAGTTATTTCCTGCATCGTCTTATCCTGACAGCCACAGCTTCAAGAGGGGTTTGAAGAGGTACAGGTTCACTACATACTGAGTTCAGGACATAGACGCAAACTCCACCTGAGGCCCTATTATAGTCGCTACGGTTCCTATAATATTCCTTACAACCGCAGAGGGCAAGGGTCCGCATTGCTGGGAACCAGGTTTCCTGGAGGGCAATGCAGAAAGCAGGTGTAAAGCTTAGCAGTTGCCGTAGCTCAGCCGAGTGGTGGAAAAACCTCCTCAATTCCACTGGAGGATTACGTGATTGTGAGACTAGGAAGGCATGAAAGACTCAATGAGGCAGTCTACGCCTCAGGGTCACCTGCTGCCACCAGATAAGTACCTGTGCGATCGACATCCATTGTGTCTGAGGGCCCAGCGAGATCTAGGTCCTCAGCAGACGCCATAATCTCCACCTCAGACACCGAGCTTGTAGATAGTGGTGGTGTCGTTGGCACCGCAGTGCCTTGTTTCTTGAGGGTCTTTTTCTTTTTAGGTTTCTCTCGCTGCTATTTAGGTTTGTCCGGCTGGGAGGATTCAGCCTCAAGGACTGAGGAGGACCCAAGGGATCCCTACTTGGCGAGAGGAGCTGAAGAAGACTTACACTTCTCCAGCTGAGAAGTTGGGACTGACGTCCCCGGTGGTTGGGGGGGTTCCTCCTGAAGTAGGTTGTGCAGGAGCAGCAGGGAGGGAAGTGCCCCACCATCTAGGGGGCAGGAGGAGTGATTGCTCTGAGAGCCAACTGTATGTGGCGCAATGGAAGATCGTAGAACTGTTGTCGTAGCAATAGCGTAGGTTGACGTCATATGCACAGGATGTAGCCTCTCATTTTTTCTCTTAGCCTCGGTGTAGGTCGGTCCAGGGTCTTGTACTCCATTATTTTTCTTTCTTTCTGGAGAATCCAGCAGTCTGGCGAGCAAGGCAAATGGTGCTCTCCGCAGTTGTCACAGATGGGAGGCGGGGAACAGGGAGTATTGGGATATGAAGGACGTTCACAATCCCAACATCTGATGCTGGAAGTACAGCGGTAAGACATATGGCCGAACTTCCAGCACTTACAGCACCGCATCGGGGCAGTGATTTATGACTTTACGTCACAGGGGTAGACAACCACATTTAACTTCTCAGGTAATGTCTCACACTCGAAGGTCAAGATGAGTGCACTGGTGGCAACCTGATTATCCCTCGGAACTCGGTGGACGTGCAGGACGAAATGGACACCTCGCCGCTCTAAATTAGTGCGCAGCTCATCGTCAGACCGCAAAAGAAGATCCCTGTGAGATATGATACCCTTGACCATATTCAAGCTCTTATGGGGCGTGATGGAAACAGAAACATCCCACAGATTGTCACAGGCGTGTAGTGCCTGTGACTGGGCAGAGGACGCTGTTTTGATCAAGACCGACCCTGACAGCATTTTGGACAAGCCCTCCACCTCCCCAAACTTTTCCTCTAGATGCTCCACAAAATCTGATGTTTCATTGACAAGAAAGATACCCCACCAAATCTTGTACATATGAGGTACCGGGGTGAATAAGCTTCGCTGCCATCCTTAGCCTGGAGTTCTTCCCATGGTGTGGCCAATGGGAGGGGGTGGGGGTGGACGATTTGGGGTCACTTAGAGACTGCTGGTGTTTGACCACCAGCAAGAAATGATATACTACACTTAATGCTGTGCCATCCGCCCCGATGCCACCCACTGCGACTAGGAGCCCTCCCCACAGGCGCCACCCAGCCGCAGCAAGGGCCACTTGGCAGGAAGGCCATTGCCGGGAGTTCCGATGCCCCAGGGTGATGGGCATCTATCTATTGCTTGTCATACGTGAGGAGTTAACGGCGGAGGCATCAGCAGAGCGATCCCAGTGTGGTCAGGCGGCTACAACCAACAGGGTACTTGGCAGCTTCACCGCAACGGACTGGCTACTGTGCTGAATATCAGGCACAAACGAGCTAAGAAGTCCATTATCGTCAACAGCGCAGAAAGCGATACTGCTCAGAGGATGGAGGAAAACGCACCTAGGAGGGTGACCAGACTCAACAGCAGTAGAATGAGCAGAAGTGCCGATCCACATCGACGAAGGATGAGAGAAGTCTCAGCACAAGATGGACACTACGCACCATGTAAGGCGCCCATCCCCAGTTGGTTCGCTCTTCGGGAAAATTTCGAAAAATGGAGGTCAAACCCTACTGGGGACCAGCACATAAAGGCCGATACGTGTGAGACTCCTTTTAGTCGCCTCTTACGGTAGGCAGCCTGTTGTAACGTCCGGACCCGCAGGGGGAAAGCCAGTATTCTCCTACACAACGACAGAATTTCAACATTTAAGAAATCGATGCCATCTTGACTATTAGCAACTAGTCGAAATGTTCATTTTTACTAACTTAACCGGTCCTTCAGAATGTGTCAAATTGTCAGTGGGTTATTGTTATTTCCATTCAAAGGCTCACGATTGATGCTTGTGCGAAAATTCTCTGACGGTAATGAACACCTTGACCGAATGTAACCAATGCCCATGTGAGCACATGATGGCCACAGTGATTGTAGGTAGCATCAGTAGGTCTTTTCAGATGGATGTTTCAATACCGCAACACCACGCGCACAGAGCACGGGCACGTGCAACTTATCGCCAGTTTTCAGACTTTGGGGAAGGTCGAATTATTGGCTCGAGGTACACGGGAGCACTGTCAACAGATGGCTGTCTAGCAGCAGCAGCAGCAGAACGAGCGCCGACGAAGCGAACAGTGTGGCGAGAGCAGCCGGCACGGAGGGACTGCACGACAACAAGGTTGTACGTCTGTTCGACTGGCTTTGACAAATGAAGCAGATTACGAGCAGAGTCGAGAGCAGTTTACTGGCGGCTGGTTTGACGTCTCGAGTTGCCACGCGTCAATTACGGCTGACACCGTACCGCAGACAGCAGAGACTTGTGCGGTGTGAAGCCAGAGTCAACTGCGACACTGAGTGGCGTTCAGCGACGAGCCTCGTTTGTGCCTGTGGCGGTGACGTCGACGCCAACCTGTTGGCAGGCCACAGGCAGCAGCCACTTTCCTCCCCAACTCCTGGAGACGTGGCGAGGGGTGCGAACAGGACTGCCTGAGGAATGCACGGTCTCCCAGTTTGTCGCTGACAGAGCATACCTGGAATGCGATGTGAAGACACACACTCACACTGAAACGGATCCATTAGAACTTTTTCCACACGGAAGGGTTCTCACTGTGAGCATTATTTTCAGACGGAGCTACAAATTACCTTTGTGTGATGGTAATATACCTTCGGAAGGAGAAGCTTTTATGTCCATCTACAGCGCCGTTTGTGAAAAGTGCAACACCGAGAAGAAATTACCCGAATAGCGCCGTACTTGGTGGAAGTGGCGACGGGTGTGCAAGCAATACGTGGCAAGTTTTGCAGCGAGATGGGGTACACGTAGGCCGAGCAGAGCCCTCTCGTGTCGGTCCGACAGGGTCGGTGTTGCGCCTAGTGTAGTCTGTGCAGAGCTGTCACACGAGGTGGGAACAATACAGTGAGTGCCAGTATGCCTCGTCGACATCAAAGGGAGCCATATCGGGATGTGAGGGAGTTCCAACGGGGCAGAATGATCGGGTTCCGGGAAACGGGGTTGTCATACGGTGACATTTCGGCTCGCACAGGGCATGCAGCTACGACAGTGATGCGTGTGTGGAAGCAGTGGATAGAGGGTGGTCGAATGCAGCGACGAGCGGGAACTGGACCACGGAACGTGACCACAGCACGGGATGACCGTCATCTTGTCCGCACGGCCAGTACGGACCGTACAGCGTCATCCACAGTGTTGGCTCGTCGCTGGAGCACTGCAACAGGTGTGAACTTGTCTGCATCGACGGTTGATCGCCGTCTGCTGCAGGTTGGACTGGTTACACGCATGCCATTACGTCGGTTTCCAATGTCCAGAAACCACAGCTCCTCCGACTGGAATGGGCAGGTGAACACCGTCACTGGAGTGGTGAGTGGCAACAGGTTATCTTTTCGGATGAGTCCCGCTTCAACGTGTCCTAAAGTGGTGGCCGCATACGTGTCCGGCGCTACCGGGTGACCGGAACCTCGAGGGCTGCATGAGACGGTTACAACAACCGATCTCGCCTCGTACGTACTGAGGGCACTTTGAACAGCAACCGGTACCTAACGGAGGTTATGGAGCCTGAGGTGCTCCCCCTGCTTCAGGCATCTCCACAGGCCACATTTCAACAGGACAGTGCCCGGCCACATATTGCGAGGAATGTACAGGCCTTCTTCGAAGAGCGACGGGCACCATTGCTTCCCTGGCCTGCACGTTCGTGAAGTATGTCGCCCATCGAATATGTCTAGGATATGCTTGGTCGGCACCACCAGTAGCTGGTGCCACGGATTTGTGGGCTCGGATACAGATTGCGTGGAGGGAAATCACTCTGGAACGTATTTAGAACCTTACTGATTCAATGCCACGGTGTATAGCAGCTCTAATAGCAGCGAATGGTGGCCACACAACATACTGAATAGTAGGGCTCAAAGAACATGCACAGATTTGAAAAGGTAATTATTTGTTACTTGTTATGTAAGTAACCTGCGGTATTAAATAAATTGAATTGGTGCGTTTCCTTCTTGGTGTTGCAATTTCCACAAATGGTAGTGTAGTATTATGTGAGGCATAGTCAAATGAAAAGCGAATATCCTCCACAGCGGGACCACGGAATGGTTCGATTCTAAAGAAGTGACAACACGCGTTAACAGATTTATCCCACTGGGAGAGGAGACGATCAGTTCCTGCTTCCTAGAACGCCGTCGGCCGCCGACGGCTCCAAAGCTGCACTTTTTCGTGCGACTGAAACCGACGTCCTGGCTGTATGGAGGATGTTTCAGTGTTTTCTGCCTTCGTTCGACTGACTGTGTGGGGGCGGGCGTTATCGTGCAACAGGACGATTCCGTCCGACAGCACTCCTGGGCGCCCCAGTATCTTCACTGCGCTGTGCATTCCTTTTGATTCCGCACTCGAGGAACTCGAAGAGTAGCCGGCTGCTGTGGCCGAGCGGTTCTAGGCGCTGCAGTCTGGATCCACGCCACCGCTACGGTCGAAGGTTCGAATCCTGCCTCGGGCATCGATGAGTGTGATGTCCTTAGGTTAGTTAGGTTTAAGTAGTTCTAAGTTCTAGGGGACTGAAGACCTCAGAAGCTAAGTCCCATAGTGCTCAGAGCCATTTGAACTTGAAGAGCAGAGGAAGCATCGTGGACGCCTCCTCCCCCCCCCCCCCCCTCCTAACACTCGGACGAAGGCTACGCTTTAGTGATTTGGTTCGGAAACACAACACCACTCCCCATGAAGTCCAAATCTTGCACCGTGTGATTTTTACGTCTTTTTTGTGACCTGAAGAAAGACATGGGTGGATGTCGGTTTCAGTCGGACGAGTAAGTGCAAGAGTGAGCGTGGTTGTGGATCCGTCAGCGGCCGACCGTATTCCACGAAACAGGAATTGATCGTCTCGTCTTTTAGTGGGATAGATGTGTTGACGTGTATGGTGATTACTTTTGAATGCAACCATTCCATCGTCCCGTCGCGATGGGTGTTTTCATTTGACTGCCCCTCGTATTTTTGTGCCTGTACCCCTATGTTCGTGAAAGCAAGGATGAATGAACGTGTGATTGAAACTTTCGCGGGTAACTGTAACCTGTAGCGCATGGCAGTCCTAGCAGCACGAGATGGCGACGATAGGAAGCACAGGCGTTTCCTAAGCCCGCAGGCCACGCCAGTCATTTCCAAGACCAGGACAACACATAGGCGTGTTAAACAGTGGTTGCTCTGTAGTTTCAGTTATCTACCGTAAAGTGGACACCTTTAGGGGAAAGCTGAAAGAATCTTAAAACTGTCAATAAGAGGTTGACGTTCACCGGGTGTAGAGGAAAAGCAAGACGTTAAGTGTTAATGTTCTTTCGATGACAACATCATTAGAATGGGAGCCAAGTTCGGACTGGACAGGGTTTAAAGAACCATTCCGTCATTCATCTTAATCGATTTAGGAAAACCCACGGGAAACTTGGGTGGGCAGACAGAGTTTTGACCCCACTCCTCGCAAAGGCGAGTACGGAGCGTTTAGCACTGCGCCGTGCCGTTCGGTGAATACGACGGGACGGTCTAGGAAGACAACGTATGAAAATGCTACTTATAAAAACAAAAGAAGAAGAAGTCACAAGTGCATTTACTTTTACGGTATATTCCGTCGGTACTTGACGAAACATACACGTATTAATAACTCAAATACGCATTATTAATGTTCCACAGTAATTCGTAGTTTATGTTTTTGCGAACCGAGTTTCCGCTTTGTAGGCCGTCAGCAGGCAACTTAAGACTGAAGAAACAGTCCACGCAACACCATCGAGATCGAGAGCTTGCAGCTGTACGAAGACTTATCCCCCAGGGTGCGTGGACTGACTGTTGAGTGTTGACTGGCCGTCGAGTGTTAAGTTGCCTGTGGTGGCTGAAAGCCGGACTGGAACGAAATATACATTAAATATCGTCACTGCGCAGGCTTTCCAGGCGGAATAATTGTTAGTAGCCTCCTCAGGTTGGCTGCCGGGTCCTAAAATCAACACGTCTCGATATTTCGGTGAACCGCCTGTCCGCCAACTTCAGCAGAATGATGTTCGGTCCCGGGGAATCGCCGAAATAGCGATTCTTGTCATTTTAGGATACGGCAACAAACTCGAGGAAAATATTTAATATCATAGTAGAAAATTAATACTGTGTGTTAATATATTTACTCTAAGACTGGCTCGAATCGAGAGACTCTCCGTTAATGTCGCTGCGCTATCCGTGATACGCGGTTCGGCAAATGAAGACGTGAACGCTAAATGGCAGTGCCGTATGACTGACAAATGACGGGTTATCGCTATCAGGGGCGACGTGGATGGAAGTCGGTGGCGGCTACTTGTAAACGTATGGCCTACGCTCCTTCAGCAGGTACGGACGAGCGTTTGCTCGCTGCTCGTTCGGCTGTGCGCGACGGAGTGGCCTTTTAAAGGTAGACGCCCTAAGCTATCGAGCTATCGGTAGGAAGACGTGCGTAGCGTCACAATTACGCTGTGAGAGCTCCATCTCGACACGTAATGGACTGTGACTGCCAGAGATTACGGCATTCAGTCTGGCGGCCGGCTACTCCCCACACAGAGTGTTTGCGGTACTTATTCTCGACCTCTGCCCCGTCCAGAGGCGCCGCTTACAGTAGTCGTTGAGTACACACACACACACACACACACACACAGGGAGGGAGGCCCGCCGTGTCATTACGCGCCCGCCGGTTGGCTGCGTGGGCGGCAGAGCTGAGCAGCTGGCCGTCCCGCCTGCGGCCGCCGGCAAATTGCTGTGTTTGCTCTCGGCCGGTAATGACGGCGCTACCTGCAGCCTGCTCTACACACACACACACACACACACACACACACACACAGACACAGACACAGACCCGCCCCCTCCCTTCCGGCTGGTCATAGCCACAACACAGTAAAACACGGAGGAGAGACAAGGCACAGTGACACCAACTGGAAAATGCTCGTACAGAATTCAGGGTTTTAAACTCTGCCTTCTGCAATTTTCTATTTACCCAAGCATGTTTCGACACCTGTGTGTCATCTTTTCTGGGTCTCTATTTAGTATTTCTGTAAATTATCGAACAAAGTTGATCGTTGTTTTATCCTTCTTAGGCCTAAAAAATAACGACAGGTGCGTTTTATGTTGTCTCGTTTCTATCGCTCACCTGACACTAAGTTATTGGCGAAAAGTGGATTTCTACAGATTAGCTTGTTTTTATGACTTTTATCGTTTGACAATATGTCATCCGCAAAGCAGTCTGAAGGCGTTGCATATTTTGAAAATATGTTTTCGTGATTAGTGGTTGTGTATTTCCTGTGCTTACGTTTTTCGTCCAGTTGTGCTCTTTCTTGTGTTTTCTTTCTCTACTGTAATTATATACACTGTTTCCGAAGTTTTTTATTCTTTGCGCTCACGTCTTTTCACACAATTTTTACGTAATGCGATATTTGAGAAGATACTTGTATTCCTAGACTTATACCTAAGTCTAGGAATGTCGCTATTTCGCCGGCCAGGGTGGCCGAGCGGTTATAGGCGCCACAGTCTGGAACCGCGCGACCGCTACGGTCGCAGGTTCGAATCCTGCCTCGGGTATGGATATGTGTGATGTCCTTAGGTTAGTTAGGTTTAAGTAGTTCTAAGTTCTAGGGGACTGATGACCTCAGAAGTTAAGTTCCATAGTTCTCAGAGCCATTTGAACCATTTTTTTGCCGCTATGTCACTGTAGCCGTTCACTTGCTCATCGTTTAGTTACTGTTCAGCGTGGCGCTAATTTTGAATGTTTGATGAAAACGTTTCGCGGGGTGTGTTTTGGGAGGGCGGGGAAAGGGGGGGGGGAGGAGAGGACGACGACGACTTATCTGACGTCTGCGTGTGTATAAGCGGATTTTATGCGTGCCTGTAATGAAAAACAGAAGAAGAAATATGTGGGAATACATTGTGTTTTGCAAAAGGCCAAATTTCATTTGCAGGCACGGGGAAGAAAGATCAATAAAAACTTCAAAACGCAGCAAGACGATTTCGTCGCACAGAAGGTGCAACTATGTAAGTTAGCAAACGTTCCTATTTTGTTTAATTTCTCACCTGTGAACATGAAATGAAATGCCAACATACCAGCATTGTGAGGTAGCAGGCGAAATTTTGAGACAGTCTGACAAATGAAGTGATAGACGTTAGAGTGGATGGATGATCGTTTCATCAACTGAGGCAGGGGAGTCAACTTAAGTAAAGCGAGAGGTACGGCCATAGGCTTCCTTAAATAACTTCGGAAAACATCTCAATCCTCTCTCTCTCTGCTGAAATGTAGTGCCTATTAAACGTTTTCTGGCCATTGGTATTGTCGTAGGGCGTTCACGTACTTAAATAACTTTTCAATTTTGGCATCTGTGATAGTAATAACTTTTTACTTTGTGGCATCTACATTAGTAAATTGGTAACCCGCTTCATGCCACACGGCACTGATTGCACGTCGCGTATCTAAGAGCTATCTCTGGAAACAAAAATATAATTGCAGTACTTCATCTAATTATCGAACGATTTTAAAATTTGAAAATGCTGTCATAATCTGGACATTAGGAGGCTAAAGGTTTAACACAATACGTCAAGTTGGAGACTGTATGCGTGCTGAGGCAGCGTAACTCAGTCGGCGCAAATACACGGATTGTACACGGTGGACAGAAACAGTCTGAAACACTTGCAAATGCGTTGCAGGGCACATTGTTCTGGGAAGTAATTGTAAAGCAAAAATTCGATACGTTGCACAGTTTCCGAGTAAATTAGCATTGGAGTTATCCAGTCGCGCCGTTGCGTGCGCCAAATCGAGCGGCCTGCAAAAGGCGGTGTCGCCAAAAGCGTTCTTCTTTTGTTTTCATAAAACCGAACGAGAGATAGATACAAAAAAACTGGATCGTACCCGAGCCAAAGGCCGGGAAGTCTCGTGCGCTATCATCTACGGTATGAGATCAACTGACGCCAATGGTACCTGGCGGTTTGCGCGCGCCACGGCCTGATGGCCTAACTGCAATACTAATTTACACGGAAACAGAGCAATGTATGGAATTTTTTTCTTAATAATTATTCCTTTCCACAACCTACTCTGCAACACCCTTGCAAGCTCCTCACACTGTTTCTGATCTCTCTGTGTTCGTTCATTATTTGACAATGAAAGCTCTTATGGAAGAGGAGTCAAAATAAGCGAACACGTGTCTCAGATTAGACGTAGATACTCGACAGTTTCTGAAAAAACGACTGTCCAAGTTCTCGAGGTATTTTCGAGGTACTTTGTGTGTCTTTTACCGCACGATGATACAGGTAGTAGACGAATAAGGACAACGATATATCAGTATACATCAGAAAACATTCGTGTTGTAACCTGCTACAGTCGTATATATATATATCGAGGTATTTTGCTTCGTGATATCATGAGCTGAAATGGTGGCTCGGTGGTTACCGTCGCGGCGTTTTAATTTTGCTCCCGGAATTCGAAACCCGATTATTCCGGGAGAAAAATTAAAACGCCGCGACGGTAACCACCGAGCCACCATTTCAGCTCATGATATCACGAAACAAAATACCTCGAAAACTTTGAATGTCGTTTCTTTCAGAAACGGTTGAGAATCTACGGATCAGCCGAGACACGTTTTCGCTGTTTTGACCCCTCTTCCACTGAGCGAAGTTTCTGGACATCGGGTTAAGGCACTTGCCCTGTTCTCCTCGTTAGTGCTGATAAACTTTACACACAATTTCAGACCTTCTCCAGCCCGGCCTGGTGGTTAGCGGCAAAGCGTGTGTCTGGAAACAGAGGTCAACGGACTTTTGAGTCTTCGTTTTAACCTAGCCTTCATTTCTGAGCGATGTGAGGAGTCGACAGAAACGACGCTTGATTCAGGTTCCACGTTAAAATCCCTTTTCCACGGATGAATAACTGTTGTAGGTTATGGACATGCAAGTCGGCAATGTAGCGTCGAAGCGCTGGGCCACTGAGTCGCACGCAATTTTTACACTTCCTCTAAACTTTTTCTCGCTTACATGCTTAACGTCAAGCATATAACACATTAACTTATTTGTAAAATAATCAGACGTCAAGAGCTGTTTTATACACGGGATTTAGGTTCTTTAAGGAATCGGGTATTTATTGGGAGCCATTGTTCTGTTGTTTAACGTTGCCGGGACGAGCGGCGTTCACACTCTGGTCGGAGTCCAGATATCGAGCAACGGAATCTGCGCTCCACACCTGTCGAAATATCGCGAGAAGATAAAAACTACTTGGCCGCAATCCCTGAAACCTGTAGACCACTAAAAACACCGAAAACGACTGAAGGATCACAACACTGCTATCTTGCTGCAACGCAGTTAGTAATCATATCAGCACTTATTCGGCACGCTGAAGTGCCGCTACACGTGGCGTGGACTCTGCTAATGTCTGACACCATGAATCCTGCAGGACTGTCCATAAATCAGAAAGAATACTAGAGGTTGAAGATCTCTTCTGAACAGCTCGTTGCAAGGCATCCCAAATATGCTCAATAATGTTCATGTCTGAGGAGTTGGTGGCCAGTGGAAGTGTTTAAACTCAGAAGAGTGATCCTGGAGCCACTCTGTAACAATTCTGGACGTGTAGGGTGTCGCACTGACCTGCTGGAATTGCTCAAATCCATTGGAATGTACGATGTACGTGGAGGGATGGAGGTGATCAGACAGGATGCTTACGGACGTGTCACCTGTCACAGTCGTATCTAGACGTATCAGGAGTCCCATACCACTCCAACTGCACACGTCCCACACCATTAAAGAGCCTCCATCAGCTAGAACAGTCCCCTCGTAACATGCAGGGTCCTTGTATTCGTGAGGTTGTCTCCATACCCGTACACGTCCATCAGTTCGATACAATTTGAAACGAGACTCGTCCGACTAGGCAACATGTTTCCAGTCATCAATAGTCCAATGTCGGTGTTGAGGGGCCCAGGCGAGGCGTAAAGCTTTGTGTCGTGCAGTCGTCAATGGTACACGGGTGGCCCTTTGAGTCCCAAAGCCCACATCGAAGATGTTTCGTTGAATGGTTCGCACGCTGACACTTGTTGATGGCCCAGCACTGAAACTGCTGCAATTTACGGATGGGTTGCACTTCTTTCACGTTGAACGATTTTCTTCAGTCGTCGTTGGTCCAGTTCTTGCAGGATCTCTTTCGGGCGCAGCGATGTCGGAGATTTGATGTTTTACCGCATAACTGATACTCACGGTACACTCATGAAATGGTCGTACGGGAAAATCCCCACTTCATTGCTACCTCGGAGATGCTGTGTCCCATAGCTCGTGCGCCGACTATAACACCACGTTCACACTGACTTAAATATTGATAACCTGCCAATGTAGCATCAGTAACCGATATAACAACTGCGCCAGACACTTTTTGTATCATATAGGCGTTGTCGACCGCAGCCCCGTATTTTGCCTGTTCACGTGTATCTGTGCAGTAATTGAATACGCTTGCCTATATCAGTTTCTCTGGCGCTTTAGTGTAGTTGTGAGGAACTCATAGGACAGTTGCTTTGACATCATCTGACCAACTGAGTTGATGTGAGTAGAGCATTGGGTCCCTAAATAAAGTATTTCTGAAAAGGAGAGAGATACACGTACAGAATGTGTTAACATCAGGCATAAATATAAATGTAAGTGTTAAGAAATTTTTTATGAAGGTATTTATCTGGAATATAGTCTTGTACGGAAGATAAACATGGACGATAAGCAGTTCAAACAAGACAGACACTTTTGAAATGTGGTGCTACACAAGAATGCTGAAGATTAGACGGGTATATCGAGTGACTAATCGAATTGGGGAAGAAATGAAATTTACTGCACAACTTGACTAAAAAAAGGGGTCGGTGATAGGACACACCTTAAGCCATCAAGGAATCGTCAGTCTGGTAATGGAAGGAATTTAGGTTCAAATGGCTCTGAGCACTACGAGACTTCACATCTGAGGTCATCAGTCCCCTAGAACTTAGAACTACTTAAACCTAATCAACCTAAGGACACCACACACATCCATGACCGAGGCAGGATTCGAACCTGCGACCGCAGCGGTCGCGCGGTTCCATACTGAAGCGCCTAGAACCGTTCGGCCACACCGGCCGGCAAAGAATTTAGGGAGGGAGAACAAAATTGTAGAGGGAGACCAAGGCACGACTACAGTAAGCAGGTTTAAATAAAGGTAGGTAGTAGTACTTATTCGGAGAGGAATAGGCTTGCACAGGGAGCACTAGCGTGCAGAGCTGCATCAGACCAGGCTTCGGACTGAAGAGCACAACAGCAGTAGGTATGGCGGAAACAACCATCGCCGGCAGTGAAACATATTCGCCGGTATTATCTTTTACTGCGCACGACACTGTGTCCGTAGCGGAGTACGTGTGTGGAGGCGTGGGACACGTACCGCGGCGGCCACCAAAAGGTTGTCGGGACCCGGCGCCTCTTCTGAGAGTGTTTCCTCTGACTCGTCTCCGACGGAGACACCGTGTCTCGCCGCCATTCGTGTGATCTGCAGTAACACCTAATGAAGCTATAATGCCCTGCTCACACTAGGTCTCTAGAGACGGAGCACAAGGCCTGACTGGGGAAGGACGCGGAAAGACATCGGCAGAATCCTTTGGAAACGTCGCAGTCCAGTATTTGCCTCTAGCTATTTAGGGAAACGACAGAAGGCGTAACTGTCTGTGGCTGGAAGGGGATTTTAAGCACCATCCTCCAGGATGGGATGCGAACGAGGCTCAGCCTGGTTCGCGTGATATAGGCGTCGATCAAATTTCACTGCACAACAGGACTGTTTTTTGTTAAGCAAACTGCGCCGTTGTTCCATTTTTAGTTTGATCTTCGGTGTTCGCCTATCATTCGTATTATGCTGTGCTATGCCTGACATTCGCTTGTACCTGGCTTTCATCACGGTTTTGTCTCTTGTACCATTACCAGTGAAGCGTTTAGCTGAAATATACACTGTCCCAAGACAGTTTCACATGTCCGTCGCACATACGGATTTTTCCGTTAGTGAAGAGCGCTAATCTGGAATACTCGATCTGAAATTCGTTTTGTTGCTGCTCGGCGATCCTATTTGAGACAACTGCCGCCATATTCTTGAAATTTCATTGTTTGTTTACTGAATTTAGACATTAGTGTGTATCGTAGAGGAATGGTTTTTGGGGGCCCATTTCACACGTTGACCCTACCAAACATCAGTTGCTGCCCTGTAGCTTCGGACATTACCGTGTGAAATCTCAAGCGAGGCTCATATATTTACTACACGAACAGCAGGTGACTTGCTTTAGTGAACCTTTCATTACCAACGAAACCTGGTTGTCAGTTTTCGTGTTTGGTGAGTTCCAAATTCTCCCAAGCGCGCTCCAGGGGAGCTACAAGAAACGCAGTTTGTCGGCTAATACTTCAGGTATGTTATTCTTATCAGGAACGTGAAGAGAATGTGATGCAGCTTGGTGATATGGACTTGATTAGCCGTCTGCCGTCTGCCGTCTGTAGCACTGGACAGAGCACAGGAACGTTGTCGCTGCTGCCATTATCAACTCAAATAACCGAATCTTGATATTAATTATATTGAGTTTTCTATGTGAAGAATCGAATTTGTCCCCGTACAGAGTCAAGCAGGACCGAACAATTCAAGAATTTGAAAATACCGTAAAATACGTTGCTTTAACTACTTTCTTTCTTAGGAATCACACTGCGTTTCCAATTAAATGAATTTTTTGTAGATTCTCTTTTAAATGTCTTCAGGGCTGTTGTGTTCATAAAATTCAAAATTCCTGGAAAAAAGCATGTCAAGCTGACTTCTTCCTATGTGTGGCACTGTAGACGCTTCGATTCGACTCCCAGCCGCTGTAAGATGCCACACACACTGCTGCGCTCAGAACTCTGAAGACTTGCAGTGGGACAACGAGCGTTACAACTGAGTAGCGCGATGCTGTAGTGCAAGAAACTCATATTCAGGGATCAGCATTACCGTACAGACAGAAGTCTAATTTTCACCGTGCAGTCTCTATCCTGCTGCAGACACTTTCGAGAGATCGTCGTTTCCTGTCGACCCGATGCGTGGTGTTGCTGCGGTTGTAGCGGCTACTGCTGCGGACACACCAAGAGTCTCGGTCGTTACTGGATAGCTCCGCCGAACTCTCCGCTGGATAACACTGACGTCTTGTATTGTAGTACAGCTCCGTACTGTAGTACAGCTGCGTACTATTGGCTACTAGCGTGCAGTGATACTACAGCTGCGTACTATTCGCTGCACGTAACAAGTGACGTGCGACGTACTTCGTCGTTGGCTCCCTGTAACAGCAGCGTACTAGCTTCGCCTGGCGTGTATGCAGTCCCGGTCACCTACGATGGCTCAAGGGTAGACTACGCACACGGGTTGACATGAGCGCATCCCCCCCCCCCCACCCCCCGCCCAAAAAAAAAATTCCTTAAAGACTCCAACTCCCACGTATAAAACAGCTTCAAACTTCTTAATAAAGGAGCATTTTTCAGCTGGTTTGCAAATGACTTAATTGTCAAATATTTGACGCTAAGCACGTAAACGAAGAAAATTTAGAAAACGTTTGAAATTATGCTTAATGGCTGACTATAGTTTGGGTAATTTGCGCTTCATTTTTAAGCAAAAGCTAGATTTTTCACGCATCTCAGTTTTATGACGTCATATCTCTTATCTATGTGTCGTACAATGACATAATTTTGCATGTTCATTGAGTGGTACATTGTCTACAAAACGTGTTGCGAACAGAGTTAAAGTAAAGAATAATAAATTAAAACGCCATGCTGCTGGTAAAGTTTTACTGCATGAACAGGGAAAATGTAGTAAGCAATGAACCTCGTTTTGTGGGGAGTGTCAGCGAGAAGACGTTTCGTAAATGTTTGGAATTAAGTGTAAAATTTATTGGGAGGCACTAACTACTCACATTCTCAAATACTGGGCGAATATAGTCCGAGTATTTGTATGCTGTGAGTTACATGTCTCAAAACATATACACAGTTTATAAATTCTATAATTTTAAACCTCTTAATCAGTAGATAATGACAGCATTTCAAGTTTTTAAATTCACTCAATAACTATAAATTCAAATTTTTTACTGCCGCTGGAAGCTGTCAGATAGGCAACGTTCAAATGACGCCGCGTACCATGAATCAACTCAGCCATTTAGTAATATACACTACGCTGATCAATTACAGGATCACTTTTTCGAAACTCCGTAATTAGCTGCCATTGCGACGCAGAAGCGTTAAATTTGGATAAAAGGAGCCTGCAACGTTCCTCTGCTGTGGTGCGAAAGAGTGGCGTCCTGCAACGTCACACTCGGGCGACGCTTCCAACAGCAAGTACCGACACGTGTGAAAAAAAGACAAGAGCTTAGAAGTTCGTGTGAGCTCTTTAGCTGCGTTAACGACGTCACATCGGCACTAAAATTCACCACAACTGTGCCCAACGCCACAGCAGACGTGTCACACGTTGGGAAGGTCGTCACAGCCCCCCTTATCCACATTTCACACCTTCGTTTGACGCCTCCCCGGAGCAGGTCAAAATCGCGGCTCCCAGCGTTGAAATCGCGCGGTTTCATTATCGGTGGACAAGAAAAACATTTCAGACACACCGCCGCTCAGAATTGGCAGGGAAAGGACTCAGGAGGTAGCATAAGGGTCGACCATGGACCACCCTTTCCCTAGGAGAGTTCTTTTTTACAACCTTATTTGGTGCTGAACTCTTTTGCGGCTGCAACCCAACTGAAAGTGATTTCGCCCCTTTGGGGTACAGGGTGGAACGAATAGGAACCGTTGAATACCATTCAAGGAAATTTGAACATGCTCTGAAGCCGAAAAGAGTAGGTGGGGGTGGGGAGGAGAGAGAGAGAGAGAGAGAGAGAGAGAGAGAGAGAGAGAGGATCTGCGACAGCGACGCCCATGTGAATGAAATGGCAAAGCGTCCATCTGTGGTCTCCCAGCTGGGCAATACGATCAGTGCCACCTCTATAACTTTTTTTGGGCATTTCAGAAATGTCTCAATCCAGAGACACCCATCTTCCTCCGATCCTTACCCACCGGCGGGGCAGGCAAACCGCTCCACAATTGCGCCTGCTGGTCGCATACGAACCGGCGGCCGGGTAGGGATCGGCAGAAGGGTGTTTCTGCACAAAGACATTTTTGAAGTCCCCAACACAGGTGTGGAGATGGTACCGATGGAACTGCCGAACTGGGAAGTCTAAGAGGGACCACTTGCCATTTCATTCACATGCGTGTCAATGCTTCACATCCCCCTTACCTCCCCCTCCCCCACCCCCCGTGCATGCGCCACAGGAAAGCACGAGAAAGGAACGACGAAAGAGCATAAAAGATTTTTCAGCTTCAGATCACGTTCAAATTTCGCCGAATGGTTTCTAACGGCCCCTAGTGTTTCCACACTGTACATAAAAGAAAATTTTGCGGCCACGATACACTCCTAAGGGCCGCGATGACGTTCAACGGTGTTGCAGCTTCAGGATGGCCTTAGAAAGGGTTGAATCGTCCAGCGGGAGTCAGCAGTGGCAAAATTTATCAAGAACGTCGTCCCGTAGCACATCGCGCTATTAACTGTCGTTTTCGAGGGCGAAATAACGTTGAGAGAGGGAGTGGTGGTTCAGTGAAGGCTCTTATGCCACCTCCTGAGGCCTCTTCGTGTCGGTCTCGTGTGGTCTGTGTCTGAAATGTTTTCTTCGCCCACATGTAAGAACAGTGTGTGATTTCAACGCTGGGCGTTGCGGTTTGGACGTTCATCGCAGAGGCGCCAAACGGAGTGGCGAAATGTGGGTAAGAGGGGGTGCGACGAATGTTCCATACTGTGACGCGGCCGCGGCCGTGTCAGGCAGAACTGTGGCAGCGTGACCTCGTTACCCCACGTCAACTTGCGGGCTCTGGTCCACACCTGGCTGTCTGAAGCGTCGCCCAGCTCGAGGGTGACGTCAGCGGGCGCCTCTCGCTTTCCCACCACCGTTACAGAGGGACATCGTAGCCACCCCTGAGTTAAATTTCGAACTTATGCGTCACAACGGGAGACAATTAAGGCGTTTCGAAAGATCGATACTTTAACTGAGTTGCACAGTGTAGATGAAGTACAACGACCACATAAACTCAGTTGTATATAAAGGCAGAAAAATGGAGCTCGGCTACAGGTATATAGCCTGTTACTGGAACGTTGCTCAAACCTGGGGGATCCGTATCAGGTCGGAGTAACGCGGGACACGGAGCGCATACAAAGCAGGACGAGGCGTGCGCGTTTGGTTGACGAAAGAGAAACATAACTGCTGCAGTGTCTTAACTGGAAAGTTCGTAGAGTTCGCGAAAGCCCGTTTAAAGCATTTCGAAAAACGTTAACATATCCACCTCACAGACATCGTGCAAATAAAAATTATACTAGCAACAGCTTGCAGAGAAGAGTAACAGCCAATCAGTCTTCCCACGCCCCATCCGCGAAAGGAATGTGAAGCCTCCTCTGTGTATGGTCGATTATAAAGTACACTCTTCCATAGAGTTTATAAAGATTGACGGGGTTCAGCTGTAGAAGTTTAAACTTAAAATTTTATTAACTCCTTGTTCCAGTTTTTATATAATGAGAGTGCATGTACACGATATCGATAAAGAAATACCGTAACTGCCTAAATAATAGGTGATGAATATTAAATTGGGTAAGGCAGTGAACGCAATGGCTGAACGGTGTAGTTTCATTCAAACGTGTGACCTCTCACGAGAAAACAGTACAGTTAGCAGCAACTGGACCCACTGTAACTTGATCGCGGTAACCGCCAACGTTCTCCGCCGGAGATTAAAACACTTGCCAGCCCAGGCACGCAGGTGCGCCTCTGGAAGCCGCCGTCTCCCGCGCCGCCGGCGTGGCGCTCCTATATATGGCAATGAGTGGCATTCCGAGGCGTCTCATTATACGCGAACAAGATCGCGAGCCTGCAACCGGACTTGTGTACCTGCGTGGTGGTGTTTTATCTCCGTGTATGACACTCCGCTGCAGCGCTGTCACAATGTCTCACATTGACATTAGCGCCGTGCGTTGCCATATGGCAACGTTTGTAACACTTTTTTAAAATCGTTGGTTCCACGATACCAACGAAGCGGGAGTGTTGGCAGCACTGGATTCCGTTCCGCAAGACTGTAAAGATCACTACAATGCAACAGTTTTAACAATACATTTAAATTCTGCGGCGTAAGCAGTGTTGGAAGTCGTCGTTTGCTGAATGACGAAGAAAAATGTGGTATAAGTTCGAGTAAGTATGTTTTACACAGTAACTTACGATATATAATTTGGTTTTTTAGTATGGTTATGCTTTAAATACTCAAATATATATTGTTTGGAGGTTACTGCTTGCTGTGAAATAAATTACCTTCATTTAGGCCGTTTGAACGTCGGTGTTGCCATATGGCAACGCTAGGCGCTTGTACTCAGTAAAAGGATGAATTTTTCTTTTTTGTTTTAGAAGAGGTTTCTCGCTTGCTGAGGCGCTGGAGATTCTTTATAATGACGACATTGAAGGTGATGTGTTTGTTGAGCCCCCAGATCCGAATGTAGACACAGATGAAGATTCGGGAAATGAACAAGTTGGCGGGTAAGTATGCCTATCATTGGTTTGTAATTGTTTGTATACTGATGCCGAGTTTATTATGATTCGCTATTTCATTTCTTATTTTTACAGATTGTTAGACAACCTGTCCTCTCGTCAACTACGAGCTAATGCTGAAATAAGGATGCCAAATAACGAAAGGATCGGTGTTGATTATGAGCACTGTAATCCACCAGCACCATCAATGCGTACTGCACAAGATCCAATTGTACCTGAAACAGCTACACAACGTCCAAATATACCGGAGCCATCTGTATCTGTATTTCTCAGCTTGACTTCAAGAGAGAAGTAGGAACAGTGTACTTGCAAGGACACCAAGCTTTACCAAAAGGAGCCGGGAGACCATCTGCATCAAGGGCATGTTCCGACAGCCACATATCAGATTCAATTAGGTTTGATAAGACTGACCACCTCGTCCAGCACACAGAAGTAAAGAAGAAGAGAAGGTGTGCAAACAAGGACTGTAAATATATTGTGAGAACAATGTGTTCAAAGTGTAATGTGTGATTGTGTATTGACTTTTTTATTCCATTTCATGTAAAATACTGCTGAGTTCAAGGTTTGATTTTTGATTATTAATTGTACTGTGTTATTAAGTATCAATTGTACGATGAAGACTGAATAATAAATTTGCACAAAACTTGTGATGTAATAAGAAATTTCAATAACCTACTTATTTTAATTGAAGTTGTAATCCATATAAATTTAGGTAATGAAAGCGCCTAGCGTTGCCATATGGCAACATCAAATATCTCGCTAATGGCGGTAATGACTTTCGTCGAAACAACTCTGTTGTGTAATTTTTTTAAAAAATCACAAAAAAATTAATTCCAGCGGTAATGGGTTAACACTGCTTCAGTCTCGGTCCAAAAGTGCATCCGTGGCCAGTTCGTAGTGTAAAGTGAACTTCCTCTTCGGCTCCTTCCAAGCGCGACCGTGAAACTGTGGAAGAGCAGAGTACTGCGGCTCAAATCTACGTCTACATCTGTACTCCACTTGACGGTGGGTGGCTGTGTGTGCCTCTGTCACTTGCGTCCCTTCCTGTACATACGCGAACGACGGGCGCGAAGGAAGAGTGTTGGAAAGCGTCGGTATGACCTCGGGTATCTCTTAATTTATCCGCATCATCTTTTCGCGAGGTACAAGTACGAGGAAGCAACATATTCCTTGGCTCTTCTGGGAACGTACGCTCTCGCAATTTTAACAGTGAAGCGCATCGCAATGCGTAACGTCTCTCACGTGGCTGCACAGCTCCGTGATGATCCCGCGCTTACTGAAACGAACCGACGACGAAACGCGCTGCTCTTCTTTGGATTTTCTCTATTTCCTCCAGCAATCCTATTTGATTAGGGCTCCCGACTAACAAGCAATACTCAGATGAAGATCGAATGAGCGTTTTGTAACCTACGTCATTCGTACTCCCTGAAGACTCAAAAATGTTCAAATGTGTGTGAAATCTTATGGGACTTAACTGCTAAGGTCATCAGTCCCTAAGCTTACACACTACTTAAACTAAATTATCGTAAGGACAAACATACATGCCCATGCCCAAGGGAGGACTCGAACCTCCTGAAGGTTCTTCCAGCGAATTTCAATATGGCATTTGTATTTACTAATGCTCTTTCCAACTTAATTCGCTTCGTACGCATACTTCAGGCACTTAATGGATGTGACTGCATCTACCGATTGTTCGTCAACGGTGCAATCACACAATAACGGGCTAAATTTATTTCTGTTGGGTGTGAACTGTCAATCTCTGGACCAGGCGTCGTTCCTCTGCAAGTCATCCTGCGTTTCGTTGCAATTTTCTAGCGTTGTAACTTCTCTGTACACGACATCACTATGCACTGATAGCCTACTGGAGCTTCCGACGTTATAAGCTAGGTGATCTGTATATATACTGTGAACACTAATTGTCCAATATTACTCCACAATCGTATCTCCGAAGCTACTGTTACATTTCTTTGGTCTTCTTGTTCACAAGAAACTGCATTATTTGATTTATCAGCTTCACCTGGTCCATGCGAAGGACGTGTCCGAAGAACACGGTCATCTTTTTCCTTGTCTGTGTCCGACAGCCTCTCACTATCTGGTTATACAGTTCATGGTTCGCTCGTCTTCGAGACTGAACATTCCCGCTCTTCTTCGTGCCAACGCCCTCCTGAGAATCCTTCACTCCACAACTTTTAGCCCCTTAAGTAAACCTACTTTTGCGAGATCCAGACTTTCTAGTGCGTATAAGGGTTCAGGATCGATCACCCTCTGGTAATATCTCAGTTTCTCATTTATCGAAACATTCTGCTTAAGCTAGGCCTTCGTACTGAGTTTGTATCCTAAGTTCGTCTTGTTTATCCGGGCTCCCATAGCTTCTTTTCCTGTCAGAGCAGGTTCTGTGCGTTCACCTAGGTATTTAAATCTTTCTCTCTACTTTCTGAATATCCACTCTATCCACTGTCATCCATTCAGGAACTGTCTTGATGTCCGTCATATACCGTGTCGTCTCGACACAGATCTGTGGACCAGCTTTAGCCGCTAGTTTCTGCAGTGGGTGATTAAATTGGTCGCTTCTTCTAATGGTTCCGACAATATCACGATATCATCTGAGAATGCCAGACAAACTACCCATATCCCTTTTTTCTTGCATTCCAGTCGTATTCCATCACTCCTTTCGTCTCTCTTCGCCGTCCCCTGATTACATTATCAAAACCACATTTAAGGAGTAAGAGAGAGAGAGAGAGAGAGAGAGAGAGAGAGAGAGAGAGAGAGAGAGAGAGAGTCTGTCCCAGCGTCTGATTCCATTTTTGGTCTTCTAGATCTCTGACTGTTTTCCTCTCAACTCAACGTCTGATGTCAGTTCGATTAAGATTTGTTTAGTCAGTACACTGGATTTCCTGTCCAAACTCATCTTCCCCAAAATTTGGGACAGCGTTGGTCCATCTAATGAATCATAGGACTTCATGAAGTCTACGAATGTGTACACGCAGTTCTTCTGTTTTTTGGGAAGCGATTACCAGTTTCAGATTGAAGATTTGTTCCGCTCATGATCCATCCTTTTTGAAGCCTCGTTTGTACACGCTAGTTTGAGCATTTAGTGAACTTTTCACTCTGTTCAGTAACGCTTTTGAGAATATCTTCTAAGCCATTGGTGTTAACGATATTCCTGCGTCGTTACCAGGCTGCAACTTTTCTTCCTTTTTGTGTAAATAATGTATTGTGCCGACGTCCACCCTTCAGGAATCTGCTCTTCTTTCTAAATTTTACTTATAATATGGGACAGTCCCATGATCGTTTTCTCGTTAGCACACTCCAAAGTTCTACAATGATCCCATCATCCCCTGAAGCTTTACTGTTTTCAGAATGAACAATACCTCAGGCAGTGGCTAGTCATGTCTCCGCAATGTCCTCTCTTCCAGAAGTTTTACTCCCTCAAGGTATGCAGGAAAGTTTGGAAGGCCGCCGATGAGGTTCTGGCAGAAGTAAAGCTGTGAGAGCGATACTTTAGTCGGTGTGTTAAATGGCGAACCGTAAGACTACATTTTAAATACAGATTGCTATCGTTCTATTAATAATGGTTTTGCGGTAAAAGATCAGATAATTGTGTAGAGACATAGACACACAGGAAAAAGGGTACACGACCTAACATGGACACGCATAGAAAACAGAAGCAGTGGACTTGGCTTATCAAATATTTAAGAATTGGGACGTCGGATAGAAATGTTTTGGCTGGTGTATTTCTACGTATTAACTGAGACGGTTACGTAATTCTTGGCTCGTGCAGCGAACGTCTGAAAACTGGAAATGGTGTAAATATGGATGAGACAGGAGTGATGGAACTGGTAATGTCTTCTGGACGTCATATAGTATTAATATCCCTAGATGAAGTTATGAAATTGTTCAGGACGTAATATGGTAATGTTATACGAAATTACAAGAAGGTAAAGTGGTAACAGACACTACTGTCTTTTTCCTGTCGAAACGATGTTCACAGGTATGTCTCTATTTGTGGACCTAAGTATATTCGTTAGTGTTTCGCACTTGCCCGCAAAAGGAAAAAGTTCCCACGTTGGAGTCTCGGTCCGGGATACAGTTTTAATATGCGCACGAAGTTGCAGCTTTATTGTTCTTCGAGCTCCTAACCTCTTCTACAGTTGCTGGTTCCGAGTCCGGATTTGGTTCTTTCCCATTACAGATGAATGTGAGACAGTACTTCAAAATTCAGTAGCTCTTCAAAGTACTTAGCCAAGATCTCGCATGACAGTTTTCCTTCCTTGTTTTTAAATCTGACGTTTGATGGGCTGTACCTACATATGTTAGTGTCCTATGATCAACGGAAGTCTCGCGTACTGGTGTCTCGGATGCTCTCCTCTAATTGAGTTAAGCGTACCTCCTCATACCTTCACTTGAGATTTATGGTTGTTTTGGGGCGTTGTTTATGAGAACAGCAACCAACCAACGCTTTCGGACGCTCTCCGATTGCCCTCTTTCAGGAGACAACCACGCGTGTCGCCTCCTTTTCTCCAGGGGAACTGTTTCCTTGACGCTTT
Organism: Schistocerca piceifrons; assembly: GCF_021461385.2. Lineage (NCBI taxonomy): Eukaryota > Metazoa > Arthropoda > Insecta > Orthoptera > Acrididae > Schistocerca > Schistocerca piceifrons. Next base: position 20,506,122 of record NC_060145.1, read on the forward strand.
CAGCTAGATCGTCTATGTTCTTTTCCCATTCTTCAAAATACTACTTATTCTGGATCAGCTTCAAAGCTTTATTGGTTCTACGTTTCTCTGAATCACAGTATTTTTAGTACGCTAGCCTCCTGCTAGAATTTTTACCTTCATGTCGGAAAGAAACCGATGCATTCTAGGTTTGGCCCTTGAGGAGTTTGAAATTATTATTATTATAATTATTATTGTGCATTTACTAATGGGAGCTTCGCTCATTTCGCCGTCTACAGTTCGCATTTCATTTTATAATCGAGAGGGGAACGGATAGGTAATCTGAATATTCCTCCTGCATCTCCGACGTTGTGACCTCGTCTTTGGCGCTGGAACCGTATCGTGTCGACGTGGCTGCAGCCGACGCAGCTGGAGGCAGACAGTGATATTTCATGACGGATCGGCCCACGCGCGGGCACACTGCGAGACGGAGTCACACTGCTCGTACATCGCAGCAGGCCATTACGCCGTCAGTCGGGGCCCGCTCCGCTCCCACGGCTTTTTCTTTGTTTTCTGCCCCCCCCCCCTTTCCTCTGTTTCTGGTCGGGGGACAATCTGCATAAATTCCGAGAGGGAAAGAGCGGGCGGGCGCTCGTCGAGCTGATCAAGGTCTCTCTGGTGGAGAGTTCGTCGCGAAGGACAATCCACAGCCGCATGCGTGCAGCTTTATCCCCACCTGACAGCGGGGACGCCGTAGCGATGTAGAAGTGCTCTTTCAAAGTATTTGCAACAGACGAGTAGGGGTCATACATCACGTCACGGAGAACAACTTCTGCTACAGATAAAACGTTCGCAGACACTTCCCGATGACTCTAGGCGTTCCTCTACTGAATTCGGTTGCGTGGGACGGCGAGATTCACCGAACTAGCAGGTGTGCTGCAGCTACCATAGTACCGACCCCAAGGAAATTGATAAAGTGATTTGGAAGAAGTAAACCTTGAGAATGAAGGTCTCTAAACAGAGATAGCTGATTTAGAACCTCTGCCTGCCCCTCTTTCACACGGAACAGATGACTGGATTATAGGGCGCGCGCGGGCGCACACACACACACACACACACACACACACACACACACAAATAAATCTCACACACGATTAATGTCCCTGGCTGCGGAGGCCAGAGACAGCGGTCATGTGTGTCTGAGTTGTGCTTAAGTGAATGTGTCGGTATAGTCTGCTTCAGAAGAAGGCCTATTGTCCAAAAGCTCACATGTTTAGCAGTCTTTTTGTTGTGCCCGTCTGCGACTCAACATCTCAACTACATGGTGAGTAGCAATCGATCCTTTTCATTATATTGTCATTATTCCCTCCTGGATTTTCCACTGTTTAATACAAGAGTGCGATAGACAATTTACAGTGCGATCAGGTTTAAAGTGGTTTAAATTTTGAATACCGATACAGTTAATTTCATCCATCTAGAGACCGTATTACTGGGCGGTTAACTGCGTTCAACTTAATTTTTTTGTAACACGCCAGCTATCTGCGAGTGCTTCCGTATACTAGTATCCCATAACTTGAAATTCACGCATACGTATGAGCATTTCTTAAGAACCAGGAAATTCTTCGTGTAGCACGACAGTCAGATGCGTTAACTGTAACTGTACTTACAGGTACATTACTTCAGTTGTGCTGCAGAACCTATGTTCAAGTACGTGCTTCCACAGGCTTATACGTTATACGTTGTGAATCGTATTGCGGCGGTATAGTACAATGCCTTAAATAAATAAATTACCTGTATGGAGGTATTTCGATCTCGTATATCGACTGTAATGCTTCAGTATAATTTGCAATGAAAGTAAGTTAAGCAGTGCTCCCGCATCGGGTTTTGTGGCTCTGGTTCGTGGAAGCATACCCCCCCCCCCCCCCCCCCGTCCTTGAATACCTGCTATGCCATTGCATATAAGAAGTGGTGGTTCTGACGTATAATACATGTTACAAATTGTGCGAATAATTTCTAAAATATAAACAAAATGCTTAAACTCGACTCACACGAAGAAAGCTATTAAAGCAAGTCTAACTGGAGAGGTTGGTCTGAAAAGAGGCAGATAATTTCAAGCAACTTTAAGTTGTAGCAGACGGTGTACGTTATGTTACATCAGAACCCTCTTTAGTTGCACAAACATTTAGGTTAAGAACCTTCGCTCTGGACCTGTCGATCAGGTATCGTTGGAGTGTTTGTAATATACGTTTCACTTACGAATAGACAAGAAAATTGAATAGGATTCTGTGCAAAGGTGTCTCGGCAGTAAAGATGCCGGACTTTGAATTCGGAAGATGTGGTTTTCAGATGACCATAAGGTGGTTAGATTTATATTTTCACTTATTCCTCCAAATAGCTGGAGGCGAATAATGAAATGGTTCCGTCAATAAAACAACCGACGATCATAGTCCGCAGTGACATATAGTTGTGTGCGTTGGGATGTACTGACAAGAGGTAGTTCTACGTGCGTTTCTCCACCTAGTGGTCAAATTTGATTTTCAGAAGGTTAACCAGTAATTTTTTAAGAAAACCGGCATGCGAAGAAGGAGTGAAAACTGGGAAAATAGGAGAGGAGGGTGAGCGAGAGAGAGATATGGAAGAAAAAGTGCGAGAGGAATGGGAACGGAAGGTAGAACAGTGACGTAGGGTAACTGACAAAGAAGCAAAATACGAGCTCCTAAGTAGACAATATTTTGACTGAGACAAGGGCAGGCATTTCGCTATCTGAGTGCAATGCGTTTCTACGTCACTCCAGGACAATACCGAACGACAACTCTTCTGTGAATGTCACCGCCAATTTCTTCTTTCATCACCTTCGAACTTCTCAAATTTTCTTTTTTTTTCGCAAAAGGCTAAATCGGAACAAAATAAATCAAGCAACTGCGTCTGTTGCCTTGACCATTCTGTATGTAGAGTTGCACAAAACTGTCAAAAACCTGCAGCTGTGGTTACAGAACGTGTTAAAATGGTTTTATATACGAAAGTCATATTCTCCAGTGACTCATTGTTTAGTAACTGCGTTTCTTATTCCTGTTTTAAACTCTATAATCTTCGTGTACGATAGTGCGGAACTAGTTTCAGTAATATGTCTTCCTTCTATTTATGGCGATTATGTCATGTGCGTTGCAGTGTGCCTTAAACTAATAAATATTTGCATTGTATAATCCTTCGAAATGTGCTACAATTATCATCATTGGCCTAAAAGTCAGCTGTTTTCTATCTCGACTATAACGTGGCTACACAGATGTTCAACGTAATGTGAGTATAGAGGCGTACTTGCTAGTTTTTAAGCCAGCTGCTTAGTCAGAAAGAAAGTACTAACAGACTTGTTTAGGTATTTTAGGTGTCGAAGGTGGAAGCCCAAACGCTGTTGGGAAGTTTAAGGATACAGTGTACTTATAAATGGTGGAAAAATCGAAATTTTTATGACTTTATCAAATTCTATATTCTTTCATGATTACATAGATATATACATTATAGGGTTTCAAATGAAAAATGACCTATATATACAAAATTTTAAAGTTACTGTTATGTATGCCACCACGCTCCCTTTATTTCTATTACAGAAACCAGTATTATTTCGAAAAGAACTGTGAACTTTCTGTTTCCAGAGATTATACGTATGATACATTGTATATGTTGGTAACAGTAAAGGTTTCCAGTGTCTGCAAATGATTTTCTTTGCTAGTATTTACTTTTGTTTCGCTGAAGGAATTTGTTCACGTGTTACTGAATGTTTGTTGCGCAAGTGCTACATATATTCGCGGAAGTACATATCCAATACGAACTATGCCACGCATCAAGAAATTCAATAAAAGAAAATTCCGTTGTAACCAGCCTACAAGCAAAGCAAGCCACACTGTTGAAAGTAACCTATTTATCAGTTCTTCAGGGAAGAAACTCCCACCTGGCATGCCTCCTGGTGATTCAAATTTTTGTGTTAAGAATGACGCTGTTTGTCATGGATTTGTTGTTGTTGATGTGCGCCTCTTATCTTCTTTGATAAAGGAAGTGGCGAAATGTAAACAAAGTGATGGTGTAGGCTGTCTGGAAATAACCAAACAACAAAGAAACAGGAAGGGGAATTTGAATTGAGTGTATGCGATGGATGCAATAGGAAAAGAAAAAAGGCTGCTCAAATGTTTTGTGGTTTGATGAACCTTCCTCCTCCTTCCAGTAGGTTCAGCAAGTACATAAAAATACTTTGGTGCCTTGATGGTTGTGTCTAAAGCATCTATGAAACGTGCAGCAGAAGAAACTGTAAATATTAGTGGAACCAGGGACATTGCTGTTGCACTTGATGGGATATGGCAACGTCGAGGACATCTTCCCTTGAATGGTGTTGTAAGTGCTACTTCTCTGGAGAATGGAAAGGTTACTGATGTTGAGTGCTTATCTTAGTACTGCCACACCTGCCATGGTAACACTGAACGACATATTGAACACCAGCACGGTTACAGTGGAGGTATGGAGTGTGATGGAGGTCTAAAAATATTTCAGAGGTCGGTGCCCGTTTATAACGTTAGACATACGAAGTACCTAGGTGGTGGGGACTCTACAGCTTTCAATAAAATTAATGAGTTCAATGTTTATGGTGATACCTTGGTAACAAAACTGGAGTCTTGTGGACATGTGCAAAAGAAGATGGGTGCTAGATTGAGAAATGAAATGGAAGTTTGCTATCTGATGGAAAATCTCTGTCTGGCCGAGGAAGATTGACATAAACTGACAGACCTTCTGGCCATTAGACGAACTGCACCTCTGAATGATGTTACAGCAATGAGATAAGCCGTATGGGCCACCTACTTTCATAAGTTGTCCACAGATGACCACCCTGTTCACGGACTTTGCCCTAAAGGAGCAGATTTTTGGTGTGGTTACCAAAAAGCAAAAGAAAGTGGTCAAATATACCATCATAAGCATTCTCTTCCTGAGCCTGTTATGTATGAAATAAAACCAATTTTTAGAGACCTGAGTGACCCTGTTTTGCTTAGTAAATGTCTTCGTGGAGGCACTCAGAATACAAATGGAAGTTTCAACCTTTGCATATGGGAAAGAGTACCCAAGAATGTTTTTGTATTAGGAAAAAATTACAAAAATTAAAATGTAAGGTGTGATATTTTTTATCGTTGTAATATACATAATAGGTGGAATTAAATAGGTCTGGTACCTCAGCCATCATGTCATGCATATCTGGTAACAATCTGGTCTCTTTCAAATGTATAACATTGGATTAAATGGTAGCTCAATTTGAAGAAGCGTTTTGGAAAAAAATTGCATAAATTTCTTTGTAATTTTTTTAATAACCCTAAGCAGGTTCAAAAATATTCTAAACACTTCTCATTTGTTTAGAAAGTGTGCTGCATTACCTGATATCAACAAAAAATCTGTAAAACATATACATTATAAACAGTGCCTGAAAGAATTAGGTGTTGATTTTCACATAATATTGAGCCGGAAAAGTACCCTGTATCCTTAAAGAACCAGTATTCGAGACGGGCTACATACGATTCTCCTGTCCTTGTCGTGTATATACGTACATGGAAAGGATGATAAGAACAAGGCTACGCAGATTAGGATGCCAATTCCCTCCCACCCTTGTTTGAAGCTGATAATCGATAGGGATAAACAATGGCATGAAGGACACGGCGGCCCACATTAGATGCAATGGGCTGCGGATTGCTTTTGTAGACTATCTTGCAGACAGAAATTATTCTTCATTTGGGAACGCTCACCTTCTTTTCCAACGTCGTTGAGAAACTGTTTACGCACTTACAGAGAGCAATAACCTTAACTGTCGTATTACGTTTAAGTGGCATTAACTATAAACATACAGCATTTCTGGATATGTATTTACGATGAAAATTAGCCGATTTCTTTCAATAACTACGTAGAGATTTGTCCCGATTTGTTGTTAACAATAATTGAACAAACGCACGAAAACATTGGCTCTGGACCAAAAGGAGAATGTTTGTAGTTATTTTTCCGACTGAGCAAACTTCCCTTAAGACTGTTGTCTCGCATTCATCACCAGAGTGGAATTTATCGTCAAAGCGCTCTTTATCTGAAAAACGCAATTAACAAGTAACTATGTATGATTCCTGGAAGCACCATTTATTAGTTATTTTACGGTTACCACTAATGAGAGTATGGAACTGATTAAATGTGCTGAAAGAAAGAGGGCGGTATTTGTTTGTATATTAGAAAGCGTACTCCTTAAATCGTTGCTCGTTTGTCGGCATGTGTAATTTTCAAATAGTCACAGCTAGCAGAAGAAACCTATCCAACCCCGCCAGCACAAAAAGCTAATGGTAGCACACAATAATTATGATAATTTGTGCCGGGCCTGTTCTCCGAACGACAGAAAAGCAATTTAGTTAATATCACGGTTGCGAGATGAAGATGGATCGTGTAGGTGTCAGCTACACACTACGCCTGTTAAATGATGTAAGCACACAAGAGGGCAACCGAGGTCGGCGCCCTTCACAGATTTCTTTCCGCTGCCATCGTTACACGCATTGGGCATTCACTGAAAAGACACCAAAGAGAGCTTTAGGCAGTGAACAACAAAGTGACACGACTGAGCTCGAGCCAGACAAAAAGCAGACTGCCCAACGTGTCTTCAAGGGACGCTGTACCACTGACCTATAAAAGGAAACCGACACGGACCAAAGACGCGTTTGAAACTCACTGCCTCTGACAAGGCGTGACACTCGACAAGCATCCCTGCTCTTAGGGGATACAGGTGTTCTCAACCAGTTTCCGAGAGAACACTGCGAAAGGAGCTGCATCGAGTGGACTTTAGGTGTCGTCGGGTAAGTGGCAAAAGGCCACGTCCCACAACGGTACACTAGGGGTGTGGTTCTGATTCAGAAATTTGTAATACGGTGTTTGGCATTGTAAGGGAGCCCTCTGTGCTGGCTGACCGGCCCTTTGCTCATGAAAACACCAGGGAGGCGCCACAGAGGCGGTTCCGGCCGTTGGAAGAAATCATTCTCTGGCAACCTGACTCAAGCAAGCCTCTGTCCGGAACGTACAAATGAAGGCAGTAAGGTTGGCTATGAAGAGCAGAGCCCTCTGTGCAGTCGGCTGTTTGCTTTGAAACCCGAGGTGTTAAATAACCACCATGAAAAAGGTCTGCCTCACTGGGACCCGGTTTCTTCTGCCGTCATGACGCGTTTCCCTGGATAACAGTACTGCCAAGCTCCAGAGCACATGGCCGTCCCGATTATGTGCCATGTAGAGAGAGTGTAACTAAGTTCTACAGGAAACAGATTGCCAGCTAGTCGGAGAAACAATAAATGATTGTGTCACTCGCCAGTTGCGACTACAAGATCATCCAGAATTTCGGTGGCAACTCGTAATTACGATTGCATTCCAACTACCGGGGCCCCGACGTCTCCGCTCAGATAATGTGCAACGTTCCACTGTCTACTGCTCGCCCTCAGTAACGTGTACAGTTATTCCGACTGACAGACTATTGTCTAGCGATCCAGCAGTAACTTTCCGGTAGGCAGCACTTAAGCTGAGCTATGGTATCCCTTCAGTCCCTCATCTATCCACTGCGACTGCGGAGACGAAGTCGAATAACGCCTGTGGTACGATATGTACCGACAGGGCAGGGAGTAGGGTAGTGGGTGTTCGTTTCCAAATGAGACAGCTGGAAACGTGGTTCCAGCATTCCAAATAATTCTGGAAAGAAGAGCGAGCAATATTGAGTCAGAGAATGAAGAAATACTGGCGAAAGAATCTACGAAGTGAAAACAGGTGGTTAATCTTAGGGAACAGTCGGCTGAAACAAATAAAGTACATTGCTTAAACATTTTTAACGGACACTGAAGAGCGGCAGACTGATCGTTGCCAACCCACCCTCCTCCCCCACCCCTTCCAAAATCACGAGAAGTTAAAATGTCGACGAGCGGTCTGTGGCGCTGCAGTCATGGACTGTGCGGCTGGTCCCGGCGGAGGTTCGAGTCCTCCCTCGGGCATGGGTGTGTGTGTTTGTCCTTAGGAAAATTTAGGTTAAGTAGTGTGTAAGCTTAGGGACTGATGACCTTAGCAGTTAAGTCCCATAGGATTTCACACACATTTGAACATTTTTTTAAAATATCGAGCAAAAAACATGCGGATTGGGAACAAATTCGTCCTAAAGCACGATGTCGGAGGCCCCTCGTCGAAAGCAGGGCCTACTATAGATATTTTGCATTTTTCCGCACCGTGCGAAAATTTCAAGCTCCCCCCCCCCCCCCCCCCCTCCGCAACACCACCACCACCTTTTGAATTTTCAGACAGTCAACTGTTTTCACAATGTCCTTCACCAATTGCGTCTTTTTTCACATCACATTTGTATCACTGACTCATATGTCTTTCTGACTTAAGGAGGGTAGAACGTCAAACGGGCCGACTTGGAGAAGGAGAGGCACCACAGGACATTTTAATTTGCACTGTCTATACTTTTACAAATACATTCATATAACTTTGTCAGCGTGACCAGGAAGGATTCAGAATTCACACTCATAGCCGTGGAAGTTCGAAAACATAACGAAGAAATTTTTTTTACATGCGAAATTTCATCCTTGTTTCACTTACTAATGGCAGCATTTGTTGCTATAGCTACACTTTTCTTCATAAGTAAGAGACATTCTTCGATGAATTTTGCACAGCATACAAACCATAGTTAAAGGTGTATGAAACTCTAGAATTTTCCAAATCTATTAAAAACTGTGGTAAAGATTGAGGTAATTAACTATAAAATTTGTGTGTTTCCTAAACATGAAGTTTAAAATATAACAGCTCATTCGTTTTTTCACAAATTAAATAAATTCTAGAGTTTTATACACCTGTAAGTATGGTATGTACGCTGTGCAAAATTCATCGAAGAATATCTCTAATTTATGAAGAAAAGTGTACCTATAGCAACAAATGCAGCCTTTAGTAAGTGAAAAAATAATGAAATTTCGCGCGTAAAAAAGAAAATTATTTTGTTATGTTTTCGAACTTCCACTGCAATGAGTTACACTGGTAGGAAAAGAAACATAAATAAATGTGTGAGAGAGGAAAAGTTAGCCGACGACTCCTCTTTGTTTTTTGCTTGTTTGTTTTGCACTTAATTAGAACAGCACATCGTTCAGTGTTAGTCCATTGTGCGTTCTACATCTTTACGAAATATAAACTGCATTTTATAAGTACAAAAAAGCTACTAGCGTAATTTCTGCACTTTTATGTAACTAAAACAATTTATTTTGATGGAAGTACGGTTTACAAGCACAATAACAAGAAATCTATATACGAGTAATTATTGTGTTATTTTGTACTCAACAGAACGTTCTTCTTAATAATCAAAGACAAGGGATTCCTGTTATTCGTGAAAGTTGTTTATGAATAACAAAGGTATGTTTTATATATGCTGACCCTAGTAGTGAGGCGGTGTTATGTTTTTGTTTTGCGTTTTTTTTTTAAATTTGCATTTTTTGAGGAAATTGCGTTTCTGGCACTATATGATACATCTGTATCTTTTTTTTTTCACTACAACATCGCTCTGTTTCACATTACAGATCAACAGTTTTTGATTGAAACATGACTTAAACAATGAAACTTCCAATTTTGCTATAAATAATGTTTATTTTCTGCTACGCGACAGGAGTATAACAACGTAGAACTAAAACATTCTGTAGGTCACGTGGCCCTTTATACTCTTGTATCCACACTCGCATTCCAGACGGTTCACGGCGTCTGGTTTCTAGGGGAATCTAGTGACACTGATCGCATAGGCATACGAAGCCAACGAAATGATGTAACGCCCGACGGATATGCAACACACTTAACGTGTAGGTAACGCGGTAAAACTACTAGGAAAGCTACCGCAGTCCGCGCTTACTTAAGGATAGTCTACGGTGGCTTTACAGCGATGTCTGGAGGAATGTTCGGACGCTGATATGCCAGGTGGCAGGGAAGCGAATGAAACGGGACGGGCAGGAGAGGCTAGGCAGTAGTGCGAGGTTGAACACTTACCAGTCGACGTGCAGGCAGGGAAATCAGGACGCGCTCATTCTAAAGATACTTCAGCTATCAAGATATTAGCAGTAAATTTTCAGAGTGTTCGGAATAAAGTTCCTGAATTTACTGCCCTCCAGGAAGCGTGTGACGCGCAAATTATTCTCGGGACTGAGACCTCGCTGAACCCTGAGATAGGAAGTTCCGAAATATTTAGTGAGGGTTGGAACGTGTATTGGAAAGACAGATTGGACAGCGTAGGAGGTGGTGTCTTCATTGCAGTTGACAAAAATATTGTGTCTAGTGAGATCGAAGTAGAGTGTGATTGTAAAGTTATCTGTACACGTTTAACAGGGTTAGGGGAAATAAAGTTAATTGCGGGGTGCTATTACCGGCCACCAGGTTCCAACGTGACAGTTCTAGAATCATTCAAAGGGACTCTACACTCTGTATCGCAGAAATACCCGGATCATGCTATATTAGTCGGAGGCGACTTCAACCTACCTAGTATAGACTGGGATTTCTATGGATTCATTACAGGTGGTACAGACAAGGCGTCGTGTGAATTACTTTTGAACACATTATCCGGAAACTGTCTTGAGCAGCTAAATCGACAGCCAACGCGTAATGGAAATATTTCAGATGTGGTAGCCACGAACAGACCAGACCTCATCGACGGAGTCAGTGTTGAGACAGGGATTAGTGATCATGATGTTGTCATTACGACTATGGTTACGAAAGTTAAAAAGTCGGTGAAGAAGGCTAGGAGAGTATTCTTACTAGACAGAGCAGATAAGCAGTTGTTAGCATCCCACTTAGTAAATGAATCGAGTTCATTTACTTCCGGTACGACGGACGTGGAAGAATTATGGGTAAATTTTAAACACAACGTAAATCACGCATTGGACAAGTACGTGCCGAAAAAGTGGGTTACGGACGGAAAAGACCCACCGTGGTTTAACAGCGCAATTCGGAGAATGCTCAGGAAGCAAAGGCAGTTGCACTCGCGGTACAAGAAAGATCGGGAGAATGAGGACAGGCAAAAGCTAGTAGATATTCGTGCTGCCGTAAAAAGAGCAACGCGTGAAGCATTCAACCACTACCACTGTAATACCTTAGCAAAATATCTTGCTGAAAACCCAAGGAAATTCTGGTCTTACGTAAAATCGGTAAGCGGCTCGAAGGCTTCCATCCAGTTGTAACGCCGGAAATGCATATCCTCCTATTACCATCCATTGTACTATAAATTTGTTTTCCTTAATTTTGTTACCTGAAGATATAACATTTCTGTGTCTTTGTATATTGTAATTGTTTTACTATATATATATATATATATATATGTGCATTTATGTCGATGTATAATTGGTTTGTTTTGTGAATATTATTTGTATTTTTACGCTGGGTCTTGCCTAGGGAAAACTGCTATCGAACGATTACATCGATAGGTCGTGTGAAGAATCAAAGTGTGTAGGATCTTTGGTAGTGTTAACTCTGTCGCGTGGAGCGCGGGCAGAGAGGGAGTCTGGCTGGAGTAGCGAGTGGAGCAGGTGTGTTGTGTGAAGCTCCCGCGAGTTGCCGCGATTTGGGGGTTTGGCAGCATGTAATTGCGCTCGACTTGCGATGATAGATTCTGACATGGTGTCGCGGACGGGAAGCATTAGCTTGCGCACGTCAAGAGCCCGTTTCGTCTGGTGACCGTGTCGAGAAGAAGGCGCGCCAACATCCAGCTTCTGCAACAGCGACGGCCGACAATGAGTGACTGTCGCCACCTCCTCGATCGACGGCTTCAAACCTTCAATCAACCAACAAGGAAGACTAAAAGCACGTAAAGTTTCAGAACTGTATGGCAGACCTCAGCTTTTCAAACTGTTCCATTTGCCTCGCAAAATTACAGCAACTTAGCATGAACTTTTGTTACTCATTGTCCCAATTGCATTACCAAGCAGGGTCCCTTCCTTTTCCGAAATGAACCCGAGTGTCGTTGAAATTCAGACGCCAGCATTAAAGTACAATCATTCCATTTCACTGCTTTAATTTCAAAGTTCAGTTTAAGTATTCATAGCTGGCTACAATATTTAGATGACGCAAGCACAAATTAAGAGTGCGAGTTTTGTTACCGTATTTTAGCTTACCTGTGACTGCAGCTCATCTTGGTACGTACTAAATTTTACTATTGTTAATTGTTCAGAATCATTTAATTCAAGTTCAAAGCTAAATCTCTTATTTCTAAATTGCGTAGATTCAAGTAGCTTTTGAAATGATTGTTGAGGTAGTCCAAGACTAACCGTATTTTACTGAATTTCGATGTGCTTAAGAAAGAAAGCTTCTTATTAATTTCAGTCACTAAATTAACTTTCAGTTTTCCGGTTTTATTAATTCTTTTGCTAAATTAAGTCAGAGTGCAGCGAAAGTTATTACTTCTGACAAACTTTCAGTTTTCACACTACACGTGTCAACCTTCAGTTGCCACGCTTCTAGTGCTAATTATATGTGTAATTACCTTTCTTTTTCAGTTACTATAGTAAATGTCCTTAGGACTGGCGACCGTAATTTCCCCCAAATCTCAAATATCTAATTACCGCTAGTTAATTGTTAACGTAACGGCCGCACATTTACTTTCTTCATTAACTTTACCCCTTTTCAAAATTAATTTCCACCAGTTTCATTTGCATTATTCCTTTCATTTAGATGTAACCCTTTCCTCCCTCTTTACCGACAGATTAACTTCGGTGACGATTGCTTTTCCCAAATTTCCATTAGGTACACGCGGTTTAATTTTTCACTGTCATTAAGGTCGATAAGTGAGGGGGAGGTTACACAGTCACTCACTGATCAGTCTGGCATGGCAACGGAAGACAGCAAAACGAAAGCTGAAATTTTAAATTTAGTATTTGAGAAATATTTCACGCAGGAGGATCGTACAAACATACCGCCGTTTTAGTCTCGTACAGATTCCCGTATGGAGGACATAGTGATAGACATCCCTGTGGTTGTGAAGCAGCTGAATGGGTCGAAAATAAATAAATCGCCAGGTCCTGATGGGATTACAATTCGGTTTTACAGAGAGTACTCTACTGCATTGGCTCCTTACTTAGCTTGCATTTATCGCGAATCTCTTGCCCAACGTAAAGTCCCGAGCGACTGGAAAAAAGCGCAGGTGACGCCTGTATATAAGAAGGATAGAAGGACGGATCCTCAAAATTACAGACCAATATGCCTAACATAGGTTTGTTGCAGGATTCTCGAACATATTCTCAGTTCGAATATAATGAATTTCCTCGAGACGGAGAAGTTGCTGTCCATGCATCAGCACGGCTTTAGAAAGCATCGCTCCTGCGAAACGCAACTCGCCTTTTTTCTCATGATATCTTGCGAACCATGGACGAAGGGTATCAGACGGATGCCACATTCCTCGACTTCCGGAAAGCGTCTGACTCGGTGCTCCACTGCAGACTCCTAACTAAGGTACGAGCATATGGGATTGGTTCCCAAGTATGTGAGCGGCTCGAAGACTTTTTAAGTAATAGAACCCAGTACGTTGTCCTCGATGGTGAGTGTTCATCGGAGGTGAGGGTATCATCTGGAGTGCCTCAGGGAAGTGTGGTAGGTCCGCTGTTGTTTTCTATCTACATAAATGATCTTTTGGATAGGATGGCTGGCAATGTGCGGCTGTTTGCTTATGATGCTGTGGTGTACGGGAAGGTGTCGTCGTTGACTGACTGTAGGAGGACAGAAGATGACTTGGACAGGATTTGTGATTGGTGCAAAGAATGGCAGCTAACTCTAAATATAGATAAATGTAAATTAATGCAGATGAATAGGAAAAAAAGTCCCGTAATGTTTGAATACTCCAGCAGTAGTGTAGCGCTTGGCACAGTCACGTCGATTAAATATTTGGGCGCAACATTGCAGACCGATATGAAGTGGGACAAGCATGTAACGGCAGTTGTGGGGAAGGCGGATAGTCATGTTCGGTAAAGGAGTCCGCTTATAGAACGCTGGTGCGACCTATTCTCGAGTACTGCTCGAGCGTTTGGGATTCCTATCAGGTCGGATTGAGGGAGGACATAGAATCAATTCAGAGGCGGGCTGCTAGACTTGTTACTGGTAGGTTTGATCGTCACGCGAGTGTTACGGAAATGTTTCAGGAACTCGGGTGGGAGTCTCTGGAGGAAAGGAGGCTTTCTTTTCGTGAATTGCTACTGAGGAAATTTAGAGAACCAGTATTTGAGGCTGATTGCAGTACAATTTTACTGCCGGCAACTTATACACTCCTGGAAATTGAAATAAGAACACCGTGAATCCATTGTCCCAGGAAGGGGAAACTTTATTGACACATTCCTGGGGTCAGATACATCACATGATCACACTGACAGAACCACAGGCACATAGACACAGGCAACAGAGCATGCACAATGTCGGCACTAGTACAGTGTATATCCACCTTTCGCAGCAATGCAGGCTGCTATTCTCCCATGGAGACGATCGTAGAGATGCTGGATGTAGTCCTGTGGAACGGCTTGCCATGCCATTTCCACCTGGCGCCTCAGTTGGACCAGCGTTCGTGCTGGACGTGCAGACCGCGTGAGACGACGCTTCATCCAGTCCCAAACATGCTCAATGGGGGACAGATCCGGAGATCTTGGTGGCCAGGGTAGTTGACTTACACCTTCTAGAGCACGTTGGGTGGCACGGGATACATGCGGACGTGCATTGCCCTGTTGGAACAGCAAGTTCCCTTGCCGGTCTAGGAATGGTAGAACGATGGGTTCGATGACGGTTTGGATGTACCGTGCACTATTCAGTGTCCCCTCGACGATCACCAGTGGTGTACGGCCAGTGTAGGAGATCGCTCCCCACACCATGATGCCGGGTGTTGGCCCTGTGTGCCTCGGTCGTATGCAGTCCTGATTGTGGCGCTCACCTGCACGGCGCCAAACACGCATACGACCATTATTGGCACCAAGGCAGAAGCGACTCTCATCGCTGAAGACGACACGTCTCCATTCGTCCCTCCATTCACGCCTGTCGCGACACCACTGGAGGCGGGCTGCACGATGTTGGGGCGTGAGCGGAAGACGGCCTAACAGTGTGCGGGACCGTAGCCAAGCTTCATGGAGACGGTTGCGAATGGTCCTCGCCGATACCCCAGGAGCAACAGTGTCCCTAATTTGCTGGGAAGTGGCGGTGCGGTCCCCTACGGCACTGCGTAGGATCCTACGGTCTTGGCGTGCATCCGTGCGTCGCTGCGGTCCGGTCCCAGGTCGACGGGCACGTGCACCTTCCGCCGACCACTGGCGACAACATCGATGTACTGTGGAGACCTCACGCCCCACGTGTTGAGCAATTCGGCGGTACGTCCACCCGGCCTCCCGCATGCCCACTATACGTCCTCGCTCAAAGTCCGTCAACTTCACATACGGTTCACGTCCACGCTGTCGCGGCATGCTACCAGTGTTAAAGACTACGATGGAGCTCCGTATGCCACGGCAAACTGGCTGACACTGACGGCGGCGGTGCACAAATGCTGCGCAGCTAGCGCCATTCGACGGCCAACACCGCGGTTCCTGGTGTGTCCGCTGTGCCGTGCGTGTGATCATTGCTTGTACAGCCCTCTCGCAGTGTCCGGAGCAAGTATGGTGGGTCTGACACACCGGTGTCAATGTGTTCTTTTTTCCATTTCCAGGAGTGTATTTCGCGGAAAGACCACAAAGATAAGACAGATTAGGGCTCGTACAGAGGCATATAGGCAGTCATTCTGTCATTCTGTTTGGGAGTGGAACAGGGAGAGAAGATGCTAGTTGTGGTACGAGGTACTCTCCGCCACGGACCGTATGGTGGACTGCGGAGTATGCATGTAGATGTAGATGTAGGTGTGGGTACCTGCTTGGCGAGGGCGGCGGAGTCGTGCAGGACGCGGATGCGGTCCCCGGGCACGGCCAGTAGCGGCACGGCGACCAGCGTGCTGTCGACGGCGGCGGGCGGCTCGGCCAGCACGGTGAGCAGCGGCTGTGCGGCGGCCGGCCGGTGGTAGAGGCGGCCGTAGCCGAGCCCCAGGCCCAGGCCGTAGCTGGGGAAGGCGCCCGCGTAGCCGGCGCCGTACGCGCCCGACCACGAGGCCGCCGCCGCCGCCAGCGCGCACAGCAGCCACGCCGCTCTCGTCTGCAACACCACCGACACACGCACACCGGTCAGCCACTGTCACCACTGAATGTCAAGCCTAACTTAACACCGACACACTGCGTTGCCAAACTAAGTTTCAGAACTGGGCTCCCAGCCACTACGGATGCGCGACCTGCAGTCGCCAAACTCTGCGGCGAAACTATCCACTTTCGTGGCGTTCCAAATTCCGCGAACACGAAGCTACACTACTGGCCATTAAAATTGCTACACCAAGAAGAAATGCAGGTGATAAACGGGTATTCATTGTACAAATATATTATACTAGAACTGACATCTGATTACATTTTCACGCATTTTTTGTGCATAGATCCTGAGAAATCAGTACCCGGAACAACCACCTCTGGCCGTAATAACGGCCTTGATACGCCTGGGCATTGAGTCAAACAGAGCTTCGATGGCGTGTACAGGTACAGCTGCCCATGCAGCTTCAACACGATACCACAGTTCATCGAGAGTACTGGCTGGCGTATGGTGACGAGCCAGTTGCTCGGCCACCATTCACCAGACGTTTTCAATTGGTGAGAGATCTGGAGAATGTGCTGGCCAGGGCACCAGTCGAACATTTTCTGTATCCAGAAAGGCCCGTACAGGACCTGCAACATGCGGTCGTGCATTATCCTGCTGAAATGTAGCGTTTCGCAGGGATCGATTGAATGGTAGAGCCACGGCTCGTAACACATCAGAAATGTAACGTCCTCTGTTCAAAGTACCGTCAATGCGAACAAGAGGTCACTGAGACGTGTAACCAATGGCACCCCATACCATCACGCTCGGTGATTTTCCAGTATGGCGATGACGAATACACGCTTCCAATGTGCGTTCACTGCGATGTCGCCAAACACGGATGCGACCATCGTGATGCTGTAAACAGAACCTGGATTAATCCGAAAAAAAAGACGTTTTGCCATTCGTGCACCCAGGTTCGTCGTTGAGCACACCATCGCAGGCGCTCCTGTCTGTGATGCAGCGTCAAGGGTAACCGCAGCCGTGGTCTCCGAGCTGATAGTCCATGCTGCTGCAAATGTCGTCGAACTGTTCCTGCAGATGGTTGTTGTCTTGCAAACGTCCCCATCTGTTGACTCAGGGATCGAGACGTGGCTGCACGATCCGTCACAGCCGTGCGGATAAGATGCCTGTCATCTCGACTGCTAGTGATACGAGGCCGTTCGGATCCAGCACGGCGTTCCGTATTAACTTCCTGATCCCACCGATTGCATATTTTGCTAACAGACATTGGATATCGACCAACGCGACTAACAATGTCGCGATACGATAAACTGCAATCGCGATAAGCGGAAACGTGGTGGTACGCATTTCTCCTCCTTACACGAGGCATCACAACAACGTTTCACCAGACAACGCCGGTCAACTGCTGTTTGTGTACGAGAAATCGGTTGGAAACTTTCCTCATGTCAGCACGTTGGAGGTGTCGCCACCGGCGCCAACCTTGTCTGAATGCTCCGAAAACCTAATATTTGCATGTCGCAGCATCTTCTTCCTGTCGGTGAAATTTCGAGTCTGTAGCACGTCAGCTTCGTGGTGTACCAATTTTAATGGCCAGTAGTGTATTAGATGCGTGAGTTTTTAAATTAGGTGGTGTTTCACTTATTCGGACACGTAGTCGGTAACTGATAAAAATGACAGGTTTTTTTCGGCAGGTAACACTGTGTACTGGTGCATGTGGGACGTTTTGACAATCGTTACGAGAACGAAGTGCCACGAACTGCTCCACCCGAGAAATTTCTTCGTCATTCTTGTGAAGTCGTCAGATGATCGAAACAAACTGCAAAATGATTTACACAAGATACCTGTATAATGCAAAAAGTGGCAACTGATTCTAAATCATGAAAGTATGAAGTTATCCACGTGACTATTAAACGAAATCCGCTGAATTTCCGTTAGCCTATAAATTACACAAATTTAAAGACTGTAAATTCAACTAAATGTTTAGGGATTACAATTACGAATAACTAAATTGGAAGCATTAGATAGATAATCTTGTGACGAAAGCAAACCAACGACTGCGAAAGATCCATAGCCAAAGACTGGAAAATTGCACAGGTCACAGCAATATTCAAGAAAGGTAGTAGGAGTAATCCACTTAATTACAGGCCCTTATCATTAACGTCGATATGCCGCAGCATTCTGGAACATATAATGTGTTCGAACACTGTGAATTACGTCGAGGAAAACGTTGTATTAACACACAGACAACACGGATGTAGAAAACATTGTTCTTCAGAAAGAGAACTAGCTCTTTACTTGAACGAAGTGTTGACTGCTATTCCCAAGCGATTTCAAAAAAATTGGAAACTTGTGGTAAGATCTTATGGGACCAAACTGCTGAGGTCATCGGTCCCTAGCCGGTCACTGTGGCCGGCCGCTGGTGGCCGAGCGGTTCTGGCGCTACAGTCTGGAACCGCGCGACCGCTACGGTCGCAGGTTCGAATCCTGCCTCGGGCATGGATGTGTGTGTTGTCCTTAGGTTAGTTAGGTTTAAGTAGTTCTAAGTTCTAGGGGACTTATGACCTCAGCAGTTGAGTCCCATAGTGCTCAGAGCCATTTGAACCGGTCACTGTGGCCGAGCGGTTCTAGGCGCTTCAGTCCGGAACCTCGCCGCTGCTACGGTCGCAGCTGCGAATCCTGCCTCGGACATGGATGTGTGTGATGTCCTTAGATTAGTTAGGTATAAGTAGGGACTGACGACGTCAGAAGTCCCATAGTGATTAGAGCAATTGGAATATTTTGAACTACCGGTCCCTAAGCCTACACCCTACTTACTGGAATTCCGGAAGGCTTCTGACATTGTAGCACACATGCGGTTTCTAGTGAAATTGTGTGCTTATGGAATATCGTCTCAGTTATGTGACTGGATTCGTGATTTCCTGTCAGAGAGGTCACAATTTGTAATAATTGGTGGAAAGTCATCGAGTAAAAGACAAGTGATTTCTTACGTTCCCCAAGGCAATGTTAGAGGCACTCTCCTGTTCCCTATCTGTATAAACGATATGGGAGACAATCTCGTCGTTTGCAGATGACGCTGTGGTTAATCGACTAGTGAAGTAATCAGGAGATCGAAAAAAAATTGCAAAACAATTTTAAAAAGATGTCTGTAAGGTGCGAAAATTTTCAACTGACCCTAAATAATGAGAAGTGTGACGTCATCCACATGAGTGCAAAAGGAATCCGTTAAACTTTGGTTACACGATAAATCAGTCAAATCTAAAGGCCGTAAATTCAACTAAATATCTAGGAATTGCAAACTGCGTTTTAGTGGCAGAACACTTAAGAAATGTAACAGATCTACTAAGGAGACTGCCTACACTACGCTTCTCCGTCCTGCAGCGCGGCCTGGAATCCTTACCAGATAGGACTGACACAGCACACCGAAAAAGTTCGAAGAAGGGCAGCACGTCTTGTACTATCGCGACATAGAGGAGAGAGTGTCACTGAAATGATATTTGGGATGGACATCATTAAAACAAAGGCGTTTTTCGTTGCGGCGGAATTTTCTCACGAAATTCCAATGAACAATTTTCGTCTCAGAATGCGAAAATATTTTGTTGGTGCCGACGTACATAGGGACAAACGATCACCATGAAAGAATAAGGGAAATCACAGCTCTTACGGAAAGATAGAGGTCCTCTTTCTTTCCGCGCTCTATACGAGATTGGAATAATAGAGAATTGTGAAGGTGGTTGAATGAACCCTCACCCAGACACTTAAATGTTGTTTTCAGCGTATCCATGTAGATGTAGATGTCGATATTGGCAGAACACTTAGAAAACATAACAGTTCTACTATTACTCTTTTCCAGCCTCGTCTGGAGTATTGCTGTGAGGAGTGGGATCTGCATTAGATGGGATTGACGGATGACACCGAAAAAAGTTCAAAAAAGGACAGCTCGTTTTGCACTATCGCGAACCAGGGCAGAGTACCATAGATATCATACTCGATTTGGGATGGCTATCGTTCCAACAAAGATGTTTTTCGCTGTCGCAGCACCTTCTCGTGAAACTGCAAACCACCAACTTTCTCCTAAGACTGTGAAGATACTTCGTTGGCGCCCGCCTACATACGGAGAACTGATCAGCATAAGAAAATAAATCATAACTCGCACGGAAAGGTTTAAGTGTTCATTTTCCCGCATACTTTTCGAGAGTGTTACGGTAGAGAAATAGGTTAAAGGTAATTCCATGAACCCAGTGCCAGGTAGTTAATAGTGAATTGTAGAGTAAATCATGTAGATATGAACATCAAAGGACTGAGGATGAGCAGTTACTGGTCAACAGTGGATCTTCCTTTCATATAGTATCTTAAACTCTGTGAATTGTTCTGGCGTCAGCCGGCCGGTGTGACCGAGCGGTTCTAGGCGCTACAGTCTGGAACCGTGCGACTGCTACGGTCGCAGGTTCGAATCCTGCCTCGGGCATGGATGTGTGTGATGTCCTTAGGTTAGTTAGGTTTAAGTAGTTCTAAGTTCTAGGGAACTGATGACCTCAGAAGTTAAGTCCCATAGTGCTCAGAGCCGTTTGAACCATTTGTTCTGGCGTTATTGTAGGGTAGTTGAAGTAGGTTCTGCAGTAACCTACTAAAATTTTGTCGCTCAGCACTTTACCTAACATTCTCTCTCTATCCAGTCAACTACCAATGTAAGTGCCACAACATTCATTTCAGAGACGGAAATGTCTTTTCGCTATTAGTTTCGCAACGCTTGTTTCAAAAAATTAGTTTCGCAGCTCAGTGGCTCCATGTATATTAGCCTCAACTACTGTTCTAAAGTCTGTGACGTTAGGTGAACACAATGTAAAATTAGCAGACCGGACAAAACACGGGTGCCCCCTGAGGAGCCACCCCACCTCTGGCCTCGATAACGTTCGCAGACGAAGCCAGTCCACGAGTTTCTTCAGGTGTGCCGCATACAGCTGGGGACAGTCAGTGACGCGGAGCTACCAGTCTGCGGGGAGTTCAGTCGGTATGTTTCAGCCGCTATTCCACACAATCCCAGACGTAATGTAGGTGATTAAAATCGGGAGATACAGCGGGCCACTCGGTGGTGCGATTGGGTGTTCGAGTGTTCGTCATTCCGGGAACAAATGCTTGAAGGCCTGTGAAACGGCTGTTCTCCTTAGAAGACGAGTGTCCACAGCATTCTCAATATGGGGATGTACGAGACGGTGCAACGCGGGAGAGGGCCCAAGTCATGGAACGAAACACACTCACAAAACATCACGGAACCACGTCCGGTCTCAACTAGACCCTCTGTAAACGTCAAGTTAAAGCCCTCCTCCCTGGGTGGTCGGCGCCATCGCTGCCTCCAGTCGGCTAGTGTCCTGTGTGTGTTTTGTTTTGCCCGCTGATGTTGTTCAGCTTTATGAACAGCTCTGAGGCTGGAACGTACCCTACTCCCAACGTCCAGGGCATGCAGTTCCCTCCGTAATGTTCGTTCTGAAACTATCTGAGCTGGACGTGCATTCACTGACACCTTGGATTCCTGTTGGTTTTAAGACCGATTGTCACTGACATGGCGTGATACTCGTCTCCCGTCCCTGTCGGTGAAAACCTTTTTGCGACCATTGTTTTTTTACGCCGTGTTACAGGGCTGCCAGCAGCGCAGCATTCCTATTAGAGACGTTGGACAATCCGCGCTGATACAACAACACACAGGACAATGTCATTGACGGCGTGGTGAAAACATCCCCCCACCCCACCCCGCCGGCCAATCTTACTGCGCTGAATCCATATATCCGACTCGTACATACAGATCAGTTCAACCAGTTCACTGCCGAGACCTATGTCACGCCGTAACGTGGGTTGCGAACTATATGGATGTAGATTACAGTAGTCCAATATGACGCCTTTCTGGGAGGCCCGGTTTTGGATAAAATCCTATGCTAAAAATATTCTAAAGAGCAATCCTATCGGTAACTATTGTATTTAATACAGTTTTGTCGACCATGTATATTGCCCAGTAATTAGCATTAAAGTGGCGGAAGTGCATCGTAACAACTCGCTCCATTGGTGACGTAGCTCGTTACACCTGGAGGATTTGCAAATGCAAATGCGTGTGAATTCCTAAGGGACCAAACTGATGAGATCATCGGTCCCTAGACTTACACACTACTATGCTAGGAACAACACCCACACACCCATGCCCGAGGGAGGATTTGAACCTCCGGCGGGATGGGCTGCGCATCCGTGACATGGTGCCTCAAACCACGCGGCACGTTGTTACAAATTAGTCTCCAAATCTTAATGACGTAAAGTGTCAACATGTGTCCACGGTACCCTTAAGTTTATTTTTAAGTAGGAATAAACGTGACAACAAATCACCTTTATCGTCACAAAACTCTTAAGGAGGTAGGGCGTCAAACGGGCCGACTTCGAGAAGTAGAGGCACCACATGACATTTTAATTTGCACTGTCTATACTTTTACAAATAAATTCATAAAACTTTGTCAGTATGACCAGGAAGGATTCAGGATTCACACACAGAGCCGTGGAAGTTCAAAAACACGAAAAAATAAAATTTATTAAATGTGAAATTTCATGATTTTTTTCACTTACTGTTGGCTGCATTTGTTGCTTTAGGTACACTTTTCTTCATAAGTAAGGCAAATTCTTAGATGAATTTTGCACACCTTAAAAACCATACTTACAGGTATTTGAAACTACAGAATTTATTTAATCTATGGAAAAATGAATGGGCTGTTATGTTTTAAACTTCGTGTTTAGAGAAAACTCGAAATTTATAGTTAATTATCTCAATTTTTACCACAGTTTTTAACAGATTTGGGAAATCCTAGAGTTTCATACACCTGTAAGTATGGTTTGTATGTTGTGCAAAATTCATCGAAGAATCTCTTACTTATGAAGAAAAGTGTACCTTCAGTAACAAATGCAGCCAATACCAAGTCAAAAAATGATGAAATTTCACATGTAAAAAAAAATTGCTTTGTTATGTTTTTGAACTTCCTCTGCTATGAGTGTGAATCCTGAATCCTTCCTGGTCACGCTAATAAAGTTTTATGAATTTATTTGTAAAAGTATAGACAGTGTAAATTAAAATGTCCTGTGGTGCCTCTCCTGCTCCAAGTCGGGCCGTTTCACTTCCTACACCCCCTTAAATTCCATACCCTTAGTTGCATTTAACGCCAAATATAATAGTCATTGGTAGTACATTTTGCGTGAGTCCATATCTTGTACTGCGTGCGCTGCACCCATTGTTGCCCCACGTTGACAGACACCGAAGTTTCAGTCATGTGAGGCGCACAGAGTTAAATCTTTGTCATTAGAACTTGACGGTAAGTGCTGTAGTTCTACAGGCTGTTTTCATTAAGTAGGCGTAGATTCGTGCTTCTTCGACTTCATACGCATTTGCTTCCTTGTTTGTTTCGTGATTCTGCTTTTATGTATCTCTTCACTGGAGAACTACTCGAGAAGGCAGGATAGTTTTTTTTCCGATTGGCTGCTTTTTGTTCTCTTTAATCTGTGAGTGTGGGGCAAAGATCTTGCGGACTGAGTTACAGCGCAACATGCCCTCCCACCCCTCTAACAACATGCTCCAACTCCTGCCATGACGTCAAAGTAAATACCGCAGCACTACGCATTGGTGTTACCATAAACGCGCTACCAATATTTCAGTGCGCAGTTTAACTACGTATTGATTGTTTAAAACGGTTTTGGAGCTGCAGCATTCGTAAGGAGACAAAATATCTAGGTTCACAGCAGAATTTTACATCTATCGTGGCAATTTCACACGCTATTGCTGACAATAACAGCCTCGAAATTTTGTCTTGTCCTAAAAGTGCTGCTGCTAGCGGCCTTGGGGTGAAACAGACTGCAACGGAATACTCTTGTCACAATTTATCCTCCTTCAGTTGTTGGTGCAACAGTTAAGCACTGTGTGAGCACGAATGTATTTTTGATACAGAGGCAGTAACGAGGTGGTGATGGGGAGTATGGCAGGGGACACACGAACGACAGCTGTACCAAAGCATTCGTCACTTTATCGCCGAGCAACGTCAAGCAGCGAGCAGCCGTATCATCCAGAACCACCTCCTCCCTACAGAATAAACGTAGTACGTCGCAGCCACATGCGACTTGCGTGAGCGCAAATACATCATCACTGCTGTCTCGAAAGAACGCCTAGCTGATGAATCGCGGAACGGGCTAGAAGGGTTCGAAGACCTGGTACGACAACGTCAAAATCGCGCCAAGCTAGTCATTTTTTAGAGCTTTTCCTTTTTGATACTGACTTCAAGAAACAAATCGTACGGATATTCAGAGCAATAAATGCGGGATGCATATTGAAGAGAGCACCTCTAGAACGGGCCTTGAATGCGGTACCTGTAATTTAAGTGAGCACAGCCAGAAGACATTCTCATCCAGGTTCTGGTCTCCAGCTTCCGCTGCAACTCTCTGTCCACACTACACCGTGGCAAAGCACTGCTGCAGTGTTCTCCGTAGTTGGGCCGTTATTTACGCTATCGCTGGGATTGGTAATTTAGATACGGCCAGAAAGCTGGTGATTAAAGACGAGGCAATTTACTGGATGGATTCTTTCTTATAGGCGTAGGTGAAGGAACGGCCCTGACCTTTGTCGGAGGCGCGCGCCTGCTCTCATGAATCGCGATTCACTGTATCTTATTATCTGAGGCTTTGTACTTGAGCGATAAATCTAACCCAAGTGGAAGTCTCCTGGAAACACAGGTGGCGACGTGACTATTTACCTCCGCGTCTCCAGGTTTGTGACGTATTCGTACAGGGAAGAACGACGCCAATTCTCAGATGGATAGAAGCTAATGTGAATCCAGATATTAGTAAACTTACGTCCACTTTTTACCAGTGCTGAAGGCAATTCAGAAAGAGCAGTCGTCGTGCTCTGAATCAGCGCAATAGCTGCGTAAAATTTTCTCGGTTTCCTTGTAGTGTAAAAAATTATCTAACTTCTAGCTTTAGCCGGAATACAATTTACAAGTAGTGTTCGGCAGATCGGTGGGTAAGGGGATGGTAGACATATTAGTGTATCATTGTTACTCAAAGACAGCAACGTGAACGACAAGTTGTCTTATTTATCGATGCTCATTCGAAACTAGTGCCAGCGGTTGTATGATTCCTCTGCCAATGTACAGGCTGACAAGGTTTCTTTTTTATTAGGGGTCAAAGACTCCTGTTTTCGACTTGGCGCGCTTTTATTCGTTGTATGACTATCAGCAACAATTGGTAGGATTTTACTTCAGTCAATCATAAGCAGTTTCAAACATTCCTACCCATCATGAAGTTCTTATGAATGCAAAAGGGTTTTATTATCGTCTGGTGACAACTAGAAATCCTCGAAAATTTCAGTAAAATGTTAACAATTTTCGTAGTTGTAATGAGGTACATCGTCCACGATAAATATAGTAGTGTCATGTGACATTAGTTCATGAAAGGGTAGCAGTATTTGAGAAGGTAGTAAGACACGGTTGTAGCCAATTCCCGACGTAATTCAGTCTGTAAACTGAGCAAGCATTAAAGGGAACTCGGAAAAAAATTTGGGAAGAGTATTATAGTTCAGGTAGAAGAAACAAAAAATTGTGGTTAGCCTATGAAATTGTAACTCTGTCAAAAACGGCAAATGATTTGGAAGATCAATTGAACGGAAACTACAGTGTCTTGCAATGTATTACAAGGTCAACAAAAATAAAACGAGGATAGTGGAATGTAGTCGAATCAAATCATGCGATGCCGAGAGAATTGGATTAGGAACTGAGATAATAAAAGTTGTACGTTAGATTTTGTACTTTGGTAGAAAAATCACTGACGACGGCTGAAGCAGAGGGGATACAAAACGCAGAGTAGCCAATAGCAAGTATGGTATCTCTGAAAAGAGAAATTTATTTAACATCAAAGTATTTTCTGAGGGGCCGGCCGAAGTGGCCGTGCGGTTAAAGGCGCTGCAGTCTGGAACCGCAAGACCGCTACGGTCGCAGGTTCGAATCCTGCTTCGGGCATGGATGTTTGTGATGTCCTTAGGTTAGTTAGGTTTAACTAGTTCTAAGTTCTAGGGGACTAATGACCTCAGCAGTTGAGTCCCATAGTGCTCAGAGCCATTTGAACCATTTTTTTTTATTTTCTGAGGGTAATTGGCGTGAAGCCCGTACGGAAGTAAAACGTGGACAATAAAAACAAAAAGTGAGTAGAAACTTTTGAAATTTGTTGTTAGAGAAGAATGCTGATGACTGAATGGGTGGATCGACCTACTAATAAGGAAGTAGCGACTGGAATTGGGGAGAAAAGGAATTTCACTAAGAGAAGGGATTGGTTGATAAGTCACGTCCAAAGGCGTGATGGAATATTGATTGGGTAATAAATGTCAATACGTGTGTGTGTGTGTGTGTGTGTGTGTGTGTGTGTGTGTGTGTGTGGGTGTGTGTGTGTGTGTGTGCGCTCGCGCTCGCGGTGTGAATGGGGTTGAGCTTTGGGGGAGGGGGGGGGGGAGCACTTGCAGGGTGAGTTCAAGACTTAAAATGAAATGAATACCCTTACCTGCTTACAGGCGTTGACATACGTCAACGGAGACGGATGAAAGTGTGTGCCCCGACCGGGACTCGAACCCGGGATCTCCTGCTTACATGGCAGACGCTCTATCCATCTGAGCCACCGAGGACACAGAGGATAGCGCGACTGCAGGGATTTATCTCTGGCACGCCTCCCGCGAAACCCACATTCTCAACGTATTGTCCCGCACTATATTCGTAGTGGCTCCGCCCATTACCCTCCATTACTCGCGGCGCGTTGCCGATTCCCGTAAGAGTTCGGGCACTGTTTGTGCATTCGCACAGAAGAAGAAGATGGTCAAGTGGCCGGTGAGCCTTAGATAGATGCAAGTTTGAAGGTTACAGCAGTTATGCAGAAACGAAGAGGCTTACGCAGGAAAGACTTTTTTGGAGAGTTGAATCACACCAGTGTTTGGACTGGAGACCACGACAACGTGTGATGTTAGTCTCTTTATTGACGAAGAAATGATTAATTTAAAAAATGAATGGGCAGTGGAAACGACGGAAGCAACCGTCGTGTAATACAACTACTCTAACTACGAAATGTGTAGCGTTTCAGTAAGAAACTCTTAGAACCACCTGAGGAGAACAACTTGTAACCATTTTCCCAAACAGCCGTCCTCGCCCCAAAACGTTCAAGAACCTGCGACGAGCGGTCGCTTTTGCGGTCACCGGTTCTGAAGGCTGCGTCCGTGACTCCCGGCGGCCAAGGTAAGACACAGTTACCGCATCATCGGATCCTGAGGACGTAATCCGCAGATGGGCGGAACGTGACGGGCGGAGTTTTATGGTGGTTTCACGACGGAGCGGGCTGCCGTGCACCTGCTGGCGGACATCACGGAAGGTCATCTCTCGGCTCAGTACGGCTCCCCTGCCTGTTCCTGGCTCAAGGCGACTAGAATAGACGCCTCTGTCGCCGAGGACTGTCTAGCGCTTCTGCAGTGGGCTCACAGGACACAGACCTCTGAAAATTAAGAAACTGCCTTTTCTTTAAAAAAAGAATAAAACTGCAACAGACTGCAAAAACACGTTTTGTTCGAGCCGTTGTGTCCCTATGTCATCCAAAGGAACTTCACAATTTGTATCTACGTCTACATCGTACTCCGTAAGCCACCTAGTGGTGCGTGTCGGTGGGTACTTCTGACAGCACTATCTGATTCCCCCTACCCTGTTACAATTGCGAATGGTGCGTGGAAGAGAGACTGGCGTCAAGCCTGTGTACTGGCTCCAATTTCTCAAATTTTCTCTTCGTGTTCATTACGAGAGATGTATGTGGGAGGAAGTAATATGATGTCTCACTCTTCCTCTAATGTGCTCTCTCGAAATTTCAATAGTAAATCTCTCTGTGATGCCCAACGTCGACCAAATACGACTGACGCTGCAGCAAAGTCTGTAACTATCTTTTAGGCTGGTGTCGGAGGAATTGGCGATTAGCAAAGACAACCTGAACGCCATCGTTCACCGTTCACAAATAACTGGGGAAGCCATGGACCTGCTCCCTGTTTGTGCCGTATAAATTGATTGACGAGCACTGAGACGAATTTTTCCCCCTGGAAGCCGTCGCCATCTGCTTCACAAGAACTGCCACAGCACCAGCGCGACAGTCTGCAGAAAGATCTCTGCGTCTCGAATTTAAACTCTTCTCGAGTGTTTCCTGTCGGATTGTTGGTTCTCCACGACTATTAGGCAACAAGTCTTGCTTCCACCTTGAAGCGACTGCTGATCGATGGTGAGGCATTCTGCGTCGTATTTTGACGGATATAAAAATATGTGTGAGCGACTACGTCTGACCCTGTTAGATGTTAGTGCTTTCAGTTGTCACTTCTGTCGCAAATGCAAGGTGGGATGTGTTCTGCTATAGTTAGGATAGCTTATAACGTGTATTTATATCGTTTAATGGCACAAATCGTTTTGTACTTTCGAATTGTTTAAATCAACGAAAAGCAGCTGTCAAGTTCTTCAAGCATGCAATATTGACCGCTGAATGTCCATACTGTGATGAAAATAAAGTACATGTGTGCGGACACAATTAGTTGCATCATTTCACGGACTGCGCATACTAATTTAACAACCGTGTGAAATAACAGTGATGTGACTGACTACGACAAGATAAACGTTCACTCGCTCTTCCCAGTAGATTTGTAAACGTTTTCAGAAACGTGTCTACATCACTAAACGGCTAAAACGCAGGTTGCCATCTAACGCCTTTCGCGGGTCACAAAAATTTGATTTTCAATATTTCACACAATTAATGACCGAATTTAAAAATTTAAAATGCCGTCTGTTGTACTCAATAAAAGGTACAACCTTACGTTTAAGTTTTAACTCAATAAGCTAAGTATTAAAATTACAGACTGTGTATACGTGTTGACCAAATTATTAACACTACATTTTCCCAGTATTTAAGAATGAAAGCACTTAGCGCCTTCCGACATACTTCAACCGTAGTTTCAAGCCTTTTTGAAACTCTTCATCGCTGACACCCCCCACACTCACAAAATAATGAAAGGAAAAAGATTAATTACTTACTACATATTCGCTATTCATGTAGTAAAACTTCAACGTCAGATATGACATTGTAATTTATTACTTCTTTACTACTAACTCTGTACGTAGTCCACTTAGTATGTACAAATATCACTGAATGTACCTGCAAAATTATGTCACTGTACGAATCACAGTTCACGAGATATGGCGTCATAAACATCGTGCTGCGTGAGAAACTAGTTTTTATTAAAAGGGAATCGATTATTTGAAGCCGGCCGAAGTGGCCGTGCGGTTAAAGGCGCTGCAGTCTGGAACCGCAAGACCGCTACGGTCGCAGGTTCGAATCCTGCCTCGGGCATGGATGTTTGTGATGTCCTTAGGTTAGTTAGGTTTAACTAGTTCTAAGTTCTAGGTGACTAATGACCTCAGCAGTTGAGTCCCATAGTGCTCAGAGCCATTTTTTTGATTATTTGAAGAATCGGAGGTGTGGTTGTGTCTAATGGAGATCATTCTGAATGCAAATAAGGATATACTAATTATATATTTTGTTTCATTTACTTTACGGTATCGTTACATGACTACCCGTCATTACTTGTTACTTGCTTATCCCCATCTTCTATTCGAATGTGATTGATTGGCGACGCCGAAAACTATGGATTCAACACTAAAATCGGTCACTTCTATTATTTTTAAGCATCACCTACTTTCCACATCCTATGGTCCTCTGGAAGGGCTAGAGCAACCCAACCCAACAGTACCATCTTCCAGACAGTAAGTCATATATGTGGGACAGACAAAAACACCGCGAGAAACGCATGATCTAACATAAATGCAGGTCTTAGCTAAGCCTGCAGGTTGTGCTGTTGTACCTGACTACGAACGGCACCTGGACAATGTCCTCAAGTGTCAGTCGTGGTGAGAAAAACGTTGCGTGTAGTTCTGAGCGCACCATGGTGGAGCTAACTGAATTCGAATGTGGGCAAATTGTTGCCGCTCGCATGGTTGGTGCATCCGTAACCAAGGTACCCGAAGTTTTTAATGTTGCAAGAGACACCGTATCGAAGATTGACACCGCATATAGAGAAAGCGGAAAACCATCATCCGCTAAATCACAACGCGGATGAAATTTTATGTTGGGTGGTCGTGACGGACGGCCACTGAACAGGAGTGTGACGAAACATAAGAGTACGTCAGCTGCAAAAGTCACTACAGAAGTGAGTGTAGCACTCGCGAAACCTTTCAGCACCAAAAGAACACGAAGGCCGGCAACTGCCGGCCGAGCTGGAATTCGAAAACCACGTATCAGTGACGCAAATACCCGTAATGTATAACTTTTGACCTTTACAGGGTTTTATATTCAGGGCCACCTGAAAACGAGCTAAGTGTGGTAACCATTACTGCACTTTGTTCGTCTCTTTTCCTGTTTTTTTTTTGTAATCAAATGGTGTGATACGCGGAGCCACAGTCCGTAAGTCCGAAAACTGCCGCGGCTAAATGTTTCTCAGTGACGGTAGGAAAAACGGAAGACTATCGTTGCACGCTGGCTTTGTTTAACTGGTTGCTGGCCGTAAATTTGAGAAAATTTATAAACATAATAAAAAATTCTAGCTCGTCCTCGGCTCTCGTCGCATCACGTGACAGCTGACATTTCGCGAGTACGGCTAAAGCTGCTGCCCGTCTCGCAGAGCTGTCGGCAGCTGTACGGCTACACAGCAGAAGCACGGAGCAGTCCAAAGGGGGCGCAAGAAGAAAGACAAAACACTACAAGTTGCGGACGGGAACTCGAGCTTCCAGATCATTAATGAGCTCGCTTTAACGTAGCGTTTCCCTTGTTTTTCTCCCAGTAACTAGTTTACGGCGCGTTTATAGGCTATTAGTTTGTCTCATCGAGCGTTTCGATTATGAGCGGAGATAACGTTAGCATCAATTAACTCCACCCGATCTCGACACGCTCTAGGATATGAGCAGTTGCTCGCAACATATGGTGTCAACAATGATTAAGTCGTACGGTGTGACCCCTTACCTCCGTAAAAGTGGACATACTATTTGTACAGCTACCCCTAATTGCTTTGAAACTTTCGGCCATTAGTACCTCCGAACAGCAGATCGAGAAACCCTGATAGGGATTTCAGTATACAGGCATGTATTTCTTTTTCTCTCTTGCCTTTCATTCCTGATGTAATTTATAGCTGCGTCTATTTTTCTCACAGATCTGTGATATTGTGTCCAGGAAGTTCTTTGAAACCCGACTGATGCAATGAGAGAACCATAGACGTCACATTCATTATGGCCAGTACCACCACTTGGCAATCTACTCTTTGGCATTGTGTCTATATCATATCGTTTTAACATTAGTAATGAAGATTACCGTGTCTAATGCTCTTTTCACACTCAGAAATTAAAAAGAAATGAAGATTAGGGTTTCACGTCGTTTCGACAACGGGATCTGTCTCAGCGTTGTTCCCTTTCTCAAAGCATTAAATGTAATTACCGATTTGTTCTCCCACCAGCACACATGTGATAACAGGTGAGAGTGCTGTACCCAGATGACAGTGCACATTGGTACACGTGATGCTGCCGGGACGGTTCTTCAGTCTAGTGACTGGTTTCAGAACCGCCTGCAGACCACCATAAGCAGCAACGCATTAAAACTATTTGGAATATAGTTTTAATTCTTCAGTTGCAATAGTTTATTGTGAGTAAAATGCTACGTATTTTTATAACTACTTATGTAAGATACGGAGAGATAAACTGTACTTCGTCGGTCGGCCATCATCTTGTACCTTGAAACAAAAGGGGGGTATTTTATAGTGGAACATGTGATACTTAGAGCTGTACTCAGATTATTTTGTGTCTCAATAATTTTAGCTGCCTTGAAAACGCAAATCTGTGTTAGTTTCCAATAGCTTCTGCTTCAAAATCTATTTAACTCGTAACTGTTTTTTTTTGTTTTTTTACAATAGTTCTGTTTTGTTTGATTTCTGCTGCTGATTCGGTGCGTAGCAGAGTAATAATGTACCAGATAGACGATTAAATACATTACTGACAAGATTTTCTCAACTGCAGCGCTTTTAGATTTCAATAGAACACTTGTTCCTAGCTAAATGACCTTAGAACATGTTTCACATTTGGAATAATTTTAATTTTCCTGGGTAATTTATGTAATTTCAGAAAAAAGACTAAAGGATAAAAAGTGAATGCTATCATTTCAAATTGGAATAAGAAAATATATTAAACTTCTATTGCAGGGCTGACTAGAGGTGGAAGCCTGAAAAGTATACTCAGCTATAACACTCTCCCCTACCAAAAATGGATGTTTCCTCTTAACTGTTTGAGTGGCACTTGTAAATGACAATGGATGAAAGGTACACGTTACAGTACAGATCCACCAATAAGACGTAAAAAAGAACTCCAGTAACAATCCCTGGATCGACACTTTCGTCACATCATCCCGTGATGAGAGAACCGTCTTCTGAACGATAATTCGATGAAACTACAGTGGAAGAAAACTGAAGATCTTACGTACAGAATGTGCTTTGGGGTGTACATTGTCTAAAACGAAAGCTGAAGCTGAAGATATTAACGCTATTTGTCATTCAGTATCAAAAGTTTTTGCATCGCACAAGAGTAATATGCTCAGATATAGGCGCTGGATGTTCGGACAGAGCAATCATTAACAGGATGAATGGTGTGCTAAACGAACACCATCTAAGGCTTGTTAAGGGACCCGTCTGTCAGTTACGTCACTTATGATAGTAGTGGCCGAATTAAAATGTGACCGTACTGCTCTTTAATGCGATCTACACTATGTGATCAAAAGTATCCCGACACCTGGCTGAAAATAACTTACAAGTTCGTGGCACCCTCCATCGGTAATGCTGGAATTCAATATGATGTTGATGACAGATTCCACTCTCTCAGGGATACGTTCAATAAGGTGCTGGAGGTTTCTTGGGGAATGGCAGCCCAATCTTCACGGAGTGTGGCACTGAGGAGAGGTGTCGATGTCGGTCGGTGAGGCCTGGCCCAAAGTCGGCTTTCCAAAACATCCCAAAGGAATTCTGTAGGATTCAGGTCAGGACTCTGTGCAGGCCAGTCCATTACAGGGATGTTATTGTCGTGTAACCACTCCACCACAGGCCGTGCATTATGAACAGGTGCTCGATCGTGTTGAGAGAAGCAATCTCCATCCCCGAATATCTCTTCAACAGTGGAATGCAAGAAGGTGCTTAAAATATCAATGTAGGCCTGTGCTGTGATTGTGCCACGCAAAACAACAGGGGGTGCAAGCCCATTTCACGAAAAATACGACCACACCAAAACACCACCGCCTCCGATTTTTACTGTTGGCACTACACACGATGGCAGATGACGTTCATCGGGCATTCGCCATACCCACACCCTGTCATAGGATCGCCACATTGTGTACCGTGATTCGTCACTCCACACAACGTTTTTCCACTGTTCAATCGTCCAATTTTTACGCTCCTTACACCAAGCGAGGCGTCGTTTGGCATTTACCAGCATGATGTGTGGCTTATGAGCAGCCGCTCGACCATAAAATCCAAGTTTTCTCACTTTCCGCCTAACTGTCATAGTACTTGGAATGTATCCTGATGCAGTTTGGAATTCCTGTGTGATTGGCTGGATAGATGTGTGCCTATTACACATTACGGCCCTTTTCAATTGTCGGTCTGTACGCTCTTGTGCAGTACGTGTCCCTTCACGTTTGCACTTCGTAAACATCGGAAACAGTGGATCTAGGAATGTTTAGGAGTGTGGAAATCTCGCGTGCGGACGTATGATACAAGTGACACCCAATCACCAGACGACGTTCGAAGTTCGTGAGTTCCACGGAGCGCTCAAGCCTACTCTCTCACGACGTCTAATGACTACTGAGTACGTCCACAAGAATTGAAAAACTCATTATGAGAACATCGATGAAGATACACAACAGGGAAAACTAGACGATCGGCTTTTAGAGTTGTATGAAATAGCTGATGCTAAAGGCATGCAAAACGAAAGAGCACGGCGAATTTTACATGAACTAGGAGAGAGGGCTATTTGAATTGTTGCTACGAGTACTGAATCGTGAGTTTAACTACGTGAAGAAATGAAATTTCTCAGCAATGCACGGACTGTTTTAAATAGACCCCAACTGATTTCATGCCCCTATTTCTGACTGCTAATGACTGGGTCACCACTGCAGGCGAAAAATAAAAGCAGTGGATGAAAGCTAGTTATTCGGCACCAAAAAAAGCAAAGTGTATTTCATTTACCGAAAACGTAGTGTCCATTTTTTGAGATAAAAAATGGAATTCTTCCAACAGATTACCTTTGAAAGGGTAAAACAAAAACTAGCGACTATTACTCAAATGATTTGGATGAAGCGAATGAAAAGACTGAAGGGTAGTACAATAATAGCGACTATTACTCAAATAATTTGGATCAATTGTTGGTGCATCCACCCTATTAATGTATGTAATTTTGCACCGAATAACTTTCATTGATTTCCACATTCGTAGAAATTTTCAGCTGAAAAACGATTTGAATCTGATGAAGAGGTTATGACAGTCGTAGATGGGTATTCTGCAGACCTCTTAGATTCCCGCTTCACGAATGAAATCTATACTGGTGGTGGGAGGGAGGGAGGGAGGGGATTGGACGCCCATTAAGACTTCTCCAATTCATTTAAAATTTATTACAGAAATAATACATACGGAGTACACGGAATCGTTACAGATCAACAGATCAAGCACCGGCCGCGGTGGTCTAGCGGTTCTAGGCGCTCAGTCCGGAACCGGGGGACTGCTACGGTCGCGGGTTCGAATCCTGCCTCGGGCATGGATGTGTGTGATGTCCCTAGGTAAGTTAGGTTTAAGTAGTTCTAAGTTCTAGGGGACTGATGACCAAAGATGTTAAGTCCCATAGTGCTCAGAGCAATTTGAACCATTTGAACCAACAGGTCAAGCGGCTCAGAGGTACGAGGTACCCATACTGAAACACCCACATTAGTGCGCAGTGTAGTCTCTACGGGTTCTAATGCAGGCACTGACAGACATGGAATCGATCATAAATGTGTTGAATATTGTCTCTGGATGCGTTATTTCGCACCTACTCGCTCAGTTCCCGCTGTGGGTGGCGGAGGTTCAGCAGTCACTTGTCGTCCCACAGCTTCCCACAAGTGCACATTGCAAACAGGCGCAGCGATCGTTCTGACAGTGAAGCTGCTGCCAGCCTTGCAGAGCACACAATGTGTGCGCAAGATTTATCCTACTGCGACAGCACTTTACCTTCCTGTTGCAAGAGTGGCAAAAGACTTGGACGAGTGCTGTTCAGTGTTCCCTCCACAAACACCAAAGGCTACAGGAAACTGCAGCTTATCGAACCCCAGACCACAAGGCCCAGGGTGGGCCCAGTGTGTGGTGGACCAATGCACTTTACGAGACAGCGCGCACCAGGTGTACGACGTACGCGCAAACGACCGTCACTTTTCTGCAGGCAGAATCTGCTTTCATTTCTGAAGACCACGGCGCGCCATTACATCATCCAAGTAATCTTCTGACGAGAGAAGTCGAGTCGTGAACGTCGAAGCTGTGGCGTGAGTGGGTGACGTGCCCGCCGTACCACTGCTGGTGACCGGTTCGCAACACTCCGTGTTGACGCTTGAGGGTTCAAATTTGCTGTGGAAGGTATTCGATCGGCCACTGCTGCCCTTACAGTTCGACGGTTGTGCTGTGTGGACGTTCTGAACGTCGTCTGTGAGTGCGAGAATGTTCAATAGATCGACTTTTGGCCAGTCGCACGTCCAACGTGTGTGGCAATTCTCCGAAGAGAGCAGGCCGTCATTCGAAAGGCCACTCGCTCTGTTGGCTGTAGGGACACCCGTGCGTCTCTGTGACGTGGCGCCTGCTTGCTCTACACGTCTGCAACAAGCTGAGACCGTCCCTCCCCCGATAGGCGTTCTCTTTCAAGGGTACACAAAGACGGAGTTCTGGTAGCTACGTCACTACTCCATCTGCTGATGCATGACGTTCACACTGTTACCACTACTTTCACAAGCTGCGACATCGTCGCGAAAAAACACAGTGACCCGTATTCGTAATAAGTTTCCTTTGATTTACGTCTATGGTCACAGTCTTTTTTGTTTAACAGATTACCAATTTCGGTCTTCAATGACCATCATCAGACCTGCAGCAAAAATGGGAAAAATATAAATACACTCGCAAACTGTATACAGCTTAAGAACAATACATAGAGCATATTGAAAAGTAGTACTGACAAAATTTACATTTGTGCGCTTTAAATATGAAGAGGCATACCTGTTTCGCAAAAACAAAGTCCTAATGTACTGCAGCCATAGTGGCATCGCCAAATGTAATATGCGAAATCAGCACCAGCATCGTCAAATACACATAAATCACATCACATGCACGATTCATGTTGTCAGTAGTACTACTGTTTAAAACAAGCTGCCGCACAGTAGCCACAAGATGTTTGTGTTGTAAGTTGACCAGATGTCGTTAATGTCGGCATACGCTAGCTTTCAATAATTAATTGAAACATCTACTGTCCCACAGATAGCATATCTGTCACCGAAGTCACACCAACGTCGACATTCAAGGTATGCTATTTTTCCGCACCAGCATATTTATTCCTCGCCGCAGTGGCAGCACCGGTTCCCGTGAGATCAGCGAAGTTAGACGTTGAGGGCTGGGCTAACACTTGGATGGGTGACCATCCGGTCTGTCTAGCGCTGTCGGCAAGCGGGGTGCACTCAGCCCTTTTGAGCCAAACAGAGGAGCTACTCGATTGAGAAGTAGCGGCTCTGGTCACGTAAACTGACATACGGCCGGGAGAGCGGTGTGCTGACCACATCGCCTTCCATATCTGCATGCAGTGACGCCTGTGGTCTGAGAATGACACGGCGGCCGGTCGATACCGCTGGGCCTTCGTGGCCTCTTCGGGCGGAGTTTAGATTTAGCGTATTTGTTAGATAAACAATGGATAAGGTGCACCGGTGTGAAAGGTGCCTGCTTGTGGTGAGATGCGTCGCCGTGCCCTCGCGGATGGGCTCCCCCACCGCTGGTAGCGGGAGCGGGGCGGGGCCAGCTGCCGGCTCATTTGTGTGCTAATGCGCGAGATCGCAGCGCGAGGTAAGTGCAGCAATTACTGCGGCCGGGACCACCGCCCGCTCTTCGTGGGAGAGTGCGCGGCCGTGCGGAAAGCCGGTGGCAGAACACAGGGAGCCGCCAGCCGGCGCACTCACTTCCCGCGTCACGCTCCTGTCGTGAGCCGTGCTGCACGCCCGTACATGACCCGCGAACGACGCCCCGCCGTACGCCCTCTGAAGACTTTTCCTTTTGCCGTCACGTTGCTGCATTCCGGCAAACTGGGGAAGCCTGCACTCTGGTCACGACCGCTATTCAAACTTGTGCGCTCGGCGTTAGTCTTCGCGGTTGCACGATCTGTTCGATGTACCGGAGTTGCTACCTTTCAGGCCAGTTGCAATCTGTTGCATCCCCCTTGCTTTAATACGCGAAAGAGATACACTGTCTTTCACTCAGTAGCACCAACATCGACTCAAAGGAAGGCTTCGGCGCTTGTTGCTGACGTCACGTCAGCTAGGCACGGCGAGCGCCAGGTCTGTTGCAGGCAGAAACGCCTGGGCGTGCTTATCACTATAAATCTCTTATTTTTGGACAAACTGTTTGGTATTGTTTTGGATTCTGCAGTTTTATTTAGATGAAAGATTGTCTTACTATCGTAAAGCTACAAATGAAGATCACAGTTCTGTATTACTGAATCCTGTCGAAACAAACATAGATCAATATGAGAAGACGCTTTGCCCCATTGCAAGCTTCGGAAATTTTACATTCCAGTAACTATATTTACTTGATCCATTTTGCTATCGAAACTTACCCCAACCCCCTTACAACGAACTCGTTTCTTTTATTTCTTTATTTTCGTTTGACATCGTCACTGGAAATGTGAACTAATTTACATGTGTAAATGTCCAACTGTTGCCAGTCATTAGATTACAGTCGTTTTCAACGAAAGGAATTCTAAACAGTACACAAAATAGCTTCGTACATCGAAAATACTGCTGAGCTTAAACTTTTTTAAACATGCACATTAGGAAAGATAAATATTCCCCTCTGGCAACTGAAAGGAGAAACTTTATAAGATAAAAAAAATTGTTTGATAAAACAAGTATCTCTCTTCTGCCTTTTCTTCTGTCCCCCACCCCCTCCCCCAACGTGTACAATCGCAAGATATTTCATTAATATTCAGTGCTCCTCACTCCATAGCCAACCAAGATACCTAAAGAAGAGCACCAATATGTTCACAGTTTCTTGTAAAAGCAACCCAGTACAAACGTAACTTCCTCAGATTTCCAAATAATGTAAAGAAGCACGAATTCTGTTGCTGCTGGACCATGAAGTTGTTTTTGTATGTCAATCCTTAAAACAGGTGGAAATTTAAGTTCAGGAGTACACTATTTGTTAAGAAGTGTAATGAATTGCACAATTAATTGATTGCAGGAATCTCTCAGAACAATGTGTGTCGGTCAACTACCGCGAATAGTTCCACATTTTCCTGTGTCAGAGAGGGAGACACCACCATTGTGAGTATGCCTGCAACAGACGTGGCGTTCGCCGTGCCTAGCTGACGTGACGTCACGAACAAGCGCCGAGGCCCTCCTTTGAGTCGGTGTTGGTAGCACACGGGGTAAGCTGTTTTGACACTGAGACACGTATCCTTCAGAGAGCACAGCTGCATTTATGAAATTGTGTGAAAAATAAATACGCGCCTCTCCAGTTGATATTTACTGCTGGAAACTTTCCGAAACTATTTGGGGGTGACGGTCTTCGAAATTTACAGAATATCTCTGTCTCTGACTGTATCGAAATACCCTGTAATTTAACTGAAATCTAGCCTCGTAATTCTTAACACAAGTACCTTAAGCATCTTTCCCGTATTACCCTAAGAATTTTAGTATCGACGACGGCAAAACGGCGCGTTCTCTCTTCTGTTTTGCAGCGACGATACAAGGCTTCAATAATTCTCCCATTAATCTTCTTTTCGTTTCTCGCTTCACTCAAACAGCACTGTCTCTGTTGCCAAAATCACAAAACTTCAATTACTATTACCACTCCTACTGTCACTATCGACAATTTCCTTTCTTTCATTAAAAATGTTGTTATTACAGTTAACAGTCTCGACAAAGTTCAGTGCAAATTCAACGCATTTTGAAGCATTGTGAACACCAGACTAGCAAGACTGACTACGGAGCGCTCATGTTGGACACATTTAATAAAAGTTTTTAGAAACTTCATCACAGAACAACAATCTCTCTAGATGCAAATCATTGCAGTCTATCAAAAACAAAGTGTCAGACAAGAGTTCACTTCACCACCCGCTTATTTACTTCCAACAGGATAGTAGGGAAACCACGAGAAGTGAGAGAGCAGTGCGACGCATAAAAGTGAAGCGGGACTCCAAAGCGGCATTGGCCAAGCCGTTGGCCACTGTATTCGGTGTGGCGAGTACGAGTTTATGTAACAAGTTCATCCGACGTCTAAAATGCGAATAGCAATCCGTGGCTCATAATCTACGTTAGTACGCTTCACCATTAATTTCTTCGCCAGTGAAGCGTATACTAAATTGCGAAATTGGATATTTTATAAACCCCGTGTTTCATACTCCTCATCCCAGCTCCGACATGGTGTCAACACGAGGGGCTCAGAGGCCTGGGCCACCTCCGTCTTTCAAGCTCCTTCTGTACGGCATCGATATCGCCAACACTTAAATCTCTGCTTTTAATTCCACACTCTCTGATACCTTCATGACTTGTGAACTAGTATACTGTCGAACATTTAATGTAGTGAAACGAGAAACAGGATAACTTCACTACTGAACTGAATGGAAGGGCTATAAATGACCAGTCACAGGTATAAAATATATCCCATTTCTTAAACATAGTAGAAAATATAGCGACAAACAATTCAAGAGAAAAGCATAGCAGTAAGTTGGATAAAACAGCTGTCATAAAATTCAATCTTACGAAAGTATCACCAACTTATTCTTCTGAAATTAAGAATCATCCGGATTTGATGAGGTTTCCTGTAGAGTGCTAAAGATTGGTTTCCTTATAATAAACGCTATCGTGTCTGAAATATGTAATACATCACTAATTCGTGGCATTTTCCAGATTGAAATATGCCGTTGTTAAACCCCTGTATAAGAAAGCTGATAGGAGAGATGTCGATAACTGCCGACCTATCTCACTACTGACGTCATTTTTGCGAAGGTGATGTGTTCAAGAATAGCATCTCACCTGAGCAACAATAATATCCTCCGTAAATCAGTTTGGATTTCAGAAGAGTTGCACAATTCAGAAAGCCATTTACACGTTCGCTCATCAAATTTCACAAGCGTTAAACAACAAAATTGTGTCAGTTGGTATTTTCTTCGGCCAGTCTAAGGCATCTGACTTTTTGAATCACAATATTCTCCTAGATAAACTGAGGTTTTATGGTACTGGTGGTATAGCCAACTAATGGATTAGGTCATATCTAACCAAAAGAATACGGAAAAAGTTGTGCTTTGGAGTTCGACTATCGCAGTCCGGGGACATTATGTGACGCATCCTCAGCCAGAATAATCACACATGGGGCAGCGCATGACTCAGTCTAGCATAAAAAGAATATTCTGTTCTGCACATCTAGGCGTACTACACCAATGATAAGAGTAATAATTGATGAGGAAATAATAAATAAGGTGGAAACTTCAAAATTCTTAGGTGACCGTAACGATGAGAATTTAAACTGGTAAACGCACGTTTTGGAACTCCTAAAACAACTTAGATCAGCCACATCTGCACTTAGAATCACTGCAAATCTTTGGGTGAGGGCAAATCAGTAAGTTAACATATTTTGCATATTTCCATTCAATAATGTCATATACGATAATGTTCCGTCACACAGAATAATGTTCCGTGGGGTAACTCATCTTCAAAAAAGAAAGTCTTCATTGCTCAAAAGCGAGCTGTAAGAATAAAAATGTGGTTCAAAAGGTACAGTGATGTACATAATTACAGTTCTAGAAGGAAAAAAGGACTTTCACTACACCACATTAACGTTGTCTTCAGCACGAAAAGGTGTGCACAATGCAGCAAACAAAACTTTTGATAACTTATCCAGTGACAGAAAATGTCTGACAGCCAGCAAAGTAAAAATTGAAAAAACAATTTAAAAAACAAAAGAAAAAGGAGCTGCTTGTGAATGAACAGTATGTAGGCATATTTATAAAATTATTTAAAGTGACTCTTTCCATATCATTACCATTTAGCCTACAGGTGGAACATGGAACTAAGTAACTAAATTAGGAAATTCCAGAGCTGGCAACATGCCCCATGTTCATAGTAAGAGGAGGGAGGCTAGTATTCGACGTGTGCGTTCTGTTCGATGTCTAAGTAATTAATGACGGAGGGATAGATCTGTTGGAGGAGACTGGTGGAATTTTAACACTGAGACTTTCCATAGACCGAATGTCGAGTCTCTAAACGTGTCCAGCCCAGTCCCTCTACAAAGAGATAAAACAGAAACGAAACAGCTGTTCCGATCACAGGATCGGGTGGCTTATACGACACGTGGTAGGCGCGAGGCTGCACAGCCGTTTATTAAAAATACGACGGATTTAACTCTTTTACGAGTAGAGAACTATCAGGTAGTGCAGACGGGGAAATTTCTGTGACCGATAATCAGTAAATTCACAGATCCTTCAAAATGGCTGAAGTTTCAGTGGCCGTCGGTTTCAAAAACCTACGGTAAGGCGGCGGTTGCGCAGACTAATGCCAACATGCGGCGCGGCCTGGACGAACAGCCCCCCGGCTGAAAGCCTAGGCTCAGAGGCAACACGTGTCTGTGGGGACCTTTTGCTCTCGGAGGAAGCACACAGTGTGTGAGGACCAGAGTCTACAAAACTGCTGAGGGGCGCCCTCTCGGCCTCAGTTCGTGACCGGCCGTCGCGCGGTACTAACTGTCATTTTGCTTTCCACATGTTTCTTACCGTCATCGCCTTGGAAACAATCACGCACAGCTACGCTCAGTTTTTACCAACTAATTCGCGGTAGAACGCTCTTAGCGAAGGCGAGTGTACCCATAAAAGGGCAATCACTGTGACCTACGGCATTAGTTAGCGAACGTCGTGCAGGTCGTTGCTCAAGTGTTTCGCGATTCCTACTCTGCCGTCCTACAACATTAAGTCTGTCATGAGATTTGCAGCAAATAAAATAGAGTCATTCAAAAGGAACTGCCACATTAACTACTGAACAATAGATAGAGAAAAAAATTGCACTCTTTAACCATTGTGTAGAAAGGTGAATGGTATTCTGCAAATTTGATTTTCGGCAGAACTAAAATATTTGTGATCTTCAAAACTGATTTTAAAGGCAACAGCTGAGAACTCTGCAGTGTAACGTATTATTCGTGGAACATACTTGTACAAATCTTTCTGTGTTTTTTATACATTTTTGGTTCAGCTGGGGGCCTTCTGTGGGTCACGTCAGTAATAACTGTTTTAACTTTCGGTTGAACCAATAATCTTTCATTCGATAAGAGCGTTGTTTTTCTCCCGTATTTCTGACCCCTTTGCTCCAGCTTTCTTTTGAGGTTTTCTCTGGAGACGGTTGTTTAAAACTATCTTTTGAAATGTATCTCTGTTCATAATTTATATTTTCACACTATTCTTTCCTAACTTTCATTTTTTATAATTGACTTTCTATAAATTAAGTAGTAGTTCGTTCCACGGTCGGGTAAGTTTGGCTCACGCGATGTTATGGAACCTAATGAGGTGAATAACAAAATAAAAGAAAGGCTCTTACGTGCAGCGTCACACTGCTCGGCCACATACAATGGAGCAATTTCTTTCGTCTAATTAAGATGCTCCGCTGGCCTGCTCGTAGAGCCCGACGCGCAGTGCGAGGGAGAGGAGGGGCGAGGGAAGAGACCGACAGACACGGAGTGAATTCGCGGGGGTGTAACGACCACTGGTCCGGCGCACCTGCTAGACTGCGGGCGGTTTGTAAGCGGTTTTCCACAGTCAACTAAGTAAATGCCAGGCTAGTCCCCAATTTCGATAAAAGACACTGCACAGGAGTTCACACGATTTGTAGTCAGGCGGCGCAGAAAACTTCCCTCCCTTAGTTTAACCGACTACTGTAGCAACAGGAAAGTCGTCCGGTCACAGATTTAAAATAAAATAAAATTTGGCAAATCTTGAAAATAACGAACCCTGCAAGACCGGATAAACCCTAAGAAAGATAATTAAGTCGTTGAGGCACGATGCGTGGTCAGTTATGAGCAAGAAGACGAGAGAGGCAGAGACGCCGTGCGTGGTTTAGTGGATAGATGGGGTCTACTGCGAGCATCTCTGTAGCACACCGGGAGCAGGACGCTGCAGGCTTAATGCACAGGCTACTACACAGAGTGCAAGCGGTAACTGTTTATGACGTGCCGCAGTAGTACAGGAGACCTGCGGTCTATGAAGCCAGGGAACAACCTCAAACTGACCTCGAAAAGCCGCCTCAACTACAGTGCATGCGTGCCGCCGTGCCGCACGGAATTTTCAATATTCTCTCGCTCTCTTACGCCACCGGATTAGTCGGCTACTTGGTTAACATTATGAATTCGAGCTCCCCTCTGAGGTATGTGAAAGAAATGGCTCAAATGGCTCTGAGCACTATGGGACTTAACATCTGAGGTCATCAGTTCCGTAGAACCTAGAACTACTTAAACCTAACTAACCTAAGGACATTACACATATCC
Organism: Schistocerca piceifrons; assembly: GCF_021461385.2. NCBI lineage: Eukaryota > Metazoa > Arthropoda > Insecta > Orthoptera > Acrididae > Schistocerca > Schistocerca piceifrons. The sequence goes on from NC_060145.1 coordinate 20,550,154, forward strand.
ATGCCCGAGGCAGGATTCGAACCTGCGACCGCAGCGGTCGCGCGGTTCCAGACTGAAGCGCCTAGAACCGCTCGGCCACAACGGCCGGCTATGTGAAAGAAAAACAGACTTTCGTAAACATTACGCAAAATCTAAATCTGTTTGCAGTTTGAAGTAAACTTAATCGTTACAAACACAGTAGTTTCGTAGTAAGAAGGTCAGACAAACAAGGTGATTTAACTGTTAACTTGACAATGTTGAAATTCACAATGTTGTGAGATAAAATTTACAGGAAGTGGAAGAATAAGGAGTTTTTAATATTCGAGGACGTTGTTATGTGTGCCGCCCGGGGCAGAAGCGTGCACCGATCACAGCCGTAGCCCGCCTTCCATGTGGACTGCGCGGCTGGGCTTGGGCACATGGGATTAGAGATGGGCAAACTCGTTCATCCTTGGGAACTAGTTCACTGCTGATCGTTCTTTTTTGGGAACCGTTCATTTTTACTCGTTCACCTTTCATTTGTGCTTGGTATATGGTTCTTATGAAAAACTGAAAACAAATAGTGTAGGTGGCTGAAGGATGGAGGGCACCAAGAGTGGGCACTTGCCTCTCCCCTGGAGTATAGAGTTTTTATTCATTACAGAATTTTTACACACTTTTAGAAGTAATTTCTGTGATTCTGCAGAACCTCTCGTTTAGCCAACTGTAGCGTTGTGTGACTGATCGCAGAGAAATAATATAGGATGGCGCACGGAAAACCACCCCGAGTACAGACTGCTCGCCAATTACGGACGATGTGTTGCCCGTTACTAGCAGATACAACAAAAAGAGAAACATGTAATAATTAGGCAGTGAAGAAATAACACGCTAATTCAAGCAACAATTGCGAAACAATCGATGACGATGTGTAGAGAGCTGGAGAAGAGAACATGAAAATCTCACGCGACGCGCATGGGCTATAGCTCGTGTAGCCTTGTAAACCTGTTCGTGGCTGTTTCCAACTTAATAGACCATAAGTGTCTTGTATAAAATTCTTCGTTTCGACTTCCACTACATAGCTATGGTACGTTGTAAACAATAATCGTTTACACCCTATATATACTTCACGTTGTCTCTGAGTTCGTAGGCGAAGTAGAGACTTTATGGAAGCATAAAATAAAATGTGGTTTTCTCATCGTACTTGCTTCACACGCTTAGTAAAAATTAGGTTTTTATGTTGCATTATTAAAGTTAATGCAGCAATAATACTAATAATAAAGTTCGCAGTAATAAAGTTTTTGGTTTGGAAGCTCCTTCTGAACAAATGTTTTTGAGATAATAAGTAAATACGATGTTATGGCAATCATGTCTTTTCAAATGGAGAGGCACCGCTTTTCCTACTGAGCCAAAATAACCCACAACCCACTGTTTTTTTCAAAGAAACCTAACTAGCAGGTAATGCAAATTGGAAACAACCAAATAATTAGAATCATCCTAAATGTAATGTTTCGTATATGAAGGATACAAGAAAATCGTTTTATATGAATTTTATTACACTAAAAATTAAGCAAATTATTGAAAGTTAGTTGTTAAATCATGTCGATGAAACCAAAAAATATATGAATTGCAAAAAAAACTTGCCTTGTTATAAGTATGTCTTCTGCTGTTCATCGATATAATGAAGTGTGCTGATATGCCCTTTTGTTACCTGAAAAGACGTACCTATTAGATACAACGTAACTATAAAATACTTTTTGATTACCGGTCGTGGACGCATAATAGCCAGAACCAAGAGCAAGAATAGTTTCGAACACATGTAAAATGGGCGAATGCAGTGAACGAAACGAACAACTTGATACTGAACCAACTAGGAGCAGTCGGCAGTGGAACTGCGACAGGTGGTGATGCGAAGAACGACGAGTGCGGCCGAGGGAGACCGAGACTGAGACGAGCACGCGACCGAAGCTGGAACGAGAACTGCCGAAGTGTCCGCCGCGACCGAAGCGAACTATGAACCGATCGTCCCTCGTTCCCGGGAACTATAAGTAGACCGCCGCGACCGAAGTGAACTATGAACCGATCGTTCCTTGGAATTCGTTCCTCGGTCCTTTCGTTCATCTCGGTGAACCGTTCCTTTGCACCCTTTCGTTCGCGAACTACCCATCGTAACACGGGATCGCGGCAGAGCTGTCGCTCGCAGCGCTTGCTCGACCCGCGTAATTTAAGCCGTAAAGCCGGCTGAACGGCAGACCGGCCGCCTTTTCTGGAGAGCGCAGACCGCCCGACCACCACGCGCGACATTCCCGTCGCTGATGATGATGATCTTTGGTTTGTGGGTCGCTCAACTGCGCGGTTATCAGCGCCCGTACAAAGTCCCAGCCTTTGTTCTGCCCAATCTCGCCACTTTCACGAATGATGATGAAATGATGAGGACAACACAAACACCCAGTCATCTCGAAGCAAGTGAAAATCCCTGACCTTTCCCGTCGCTAATGTCACCATTTCGATTAGGCCGTCCACGACTGGGCTTCACCGAAGGTAATGTGTAAGACAGCATGGGCGTAACAGCCGCAGATTTAACGGTATAAAGAACTATGTTACATGTTTAACATCGTAGCTGCGTTAATGTGACACCTAATTCCGTATTACTCGAATTTGATAGCTAAGGATACTAGAGACCACAATCTTAGCTCGAATGACGCTATCGCGGTGGAAAGGGCGACACACTTCACAACGATACGAAAAATTTGTCAGATTACTTCGGCGCATACACATGCACCTACGTGATAGTACATTTAGATATTTTTCCAGTTCTGTGATTGAGAGATGTTTCCTTTGGTTCTATGACAAATCCGAAACTTGAAATATCCTCACAGTTATTACAAGCTGGGAACCATTCCCTCGCTTCCAATCTTCAGACACTCCCTGCTTGCTGGAATATGGCTGACAACAGCCAGACTCCACAATGAGTGGAGGTCTAAGACAGCCCGCTCCCACCATTTTTGTTCCTCTTCCATTGGTCAGATAGAGTTGAGCAATTGAACGAATGTAAACTGCTGCTGAGTCTGCGATATTAATGATTGGGTCCTTACATATTTGTAATCTGAATGTCACTTGTCGATACGTGAGACGGTAATCCTCACCATCGACGATTAGTCTTGCATCATGGTAACATGATCTTATTGCCCCGGAGAAGAGTCATTAGGTCCACATTCCTAATTAAAATTACGAAGTGCATAACCGAACACAGGTGTGTGTGTGTTTGGCACCACCAGAAGACAGCGTGTGGAACACCCCTTGAAATGAAACCGTGACATGTTCATCCACATCCATTGGCAGACGCTACAAGAGAGGCGTTTTGCACCACGGCGTACTCTGTAACTACAATTCCGAGAGCGTACGTTACTAAGAGAGTATATGTTTTCCACACGTAAGTACAACTGGCAGAAAACACCACGAGTGTAAAGCTAGAGAGAGTCAAGCTGACACGGAGGCTTACCGAACAACCGTTCTTCCCGCGGATCGTCCGCGACTTCAACGGGAGAGCGGAAGCTGACTCTGGTACACAATAGGACACCGCCGAACACCATACTGTCGCTTGCTGCTTACAGATGTACAACGGACAGTCAAATAAAAACGAGACATCTGGAGAAAAGTAAGTAAACTGCTTATTACTTCAAAAGTAATAATACATTTACCGCACTGTGAGACAAGAGGCTCAGTCCCTTCGTGGGAAAATGTTTGCGGTTAACTACGAAACCGTGACTGTACCGAGGCGTCTACCTCTCCGTAGGAAGCAAATCGACGGCCAGAAATGCCTTTCTTCAGGAATCCAAAATAATGGAGATAGCACGAGGAAAGATCGGGACTACACGGAGGATGCAGAAGGGCTTCCCAGCGAAACTTCTGGAGCGCAGTGCAAACAACCCTAACAAGTGGGCCTGCCCACAATCACGATCCCGTTGCCAACTGCGAACGATTTTCCACGAAGGCACTGACCATCTTCTCTGACAGTGGGAAAAATCTATTAAGTTACGGCGATTACTTTTCAAACAATAAACAGTTTATTCCTCCAGTAAGTTTCGGGTGAGCAGCTGCAAGAATTCTCCTCCTTCTAATATTTCGGCTGTATAACGTTCAGGCATCTTCAGAATGAGCCGCAAGACTGCCGCTCCACTGCTAGCTTCGTCCCTTTATACTCGTGTACCGCGCGACTGCGCATGCGGCCACAGATGGAAATGCGCCAGAGACGTCGGTCGGCGGCAGAGACGTGCTCAGTGCGTCGCACACAGCACGGCAGTGAGTGACGGGCGTGAACTGCCGCCGGGCTGTCAGCCGCGCAGTCGCGACCTTGGCCGCGGTCAACTCCGTGCCGATGGCTGCTGCAGATAGCGGGGTCGCTCCCAATGCCGTAAGCTCTCCATTAATAACCGCCGCTGCACTTTAATGCCGCAGCAGGTACGCAATCAATCTCTTTCCCAACGCTTTCTAATGACAAAAAAGAGCAGAGACATTTCTTCCGAGCGGCGTGGACTGAATGAAAGGGATTACTTCTACATGCGTGCGAAGCATAATGCCGAAGGCGAGTGCGCTGCTGTCAGAGGCAAATTGATGTGACTAACGTAGATCCTCAGGAAAGAAATGAGGCTAATACATTCCGAATTTTTTCTTCTTACAAGTACTGCCCCGGACTGATGTCTCAAAGACTTGCAGGTAAACTTTATTACAGTCGGTGCAGTTTGTCACAGAAGGTACGCCGAAATGTTTGGTGAATGTATGATAGTTACCGTGCCAAGGTGTTGGACGTTTTATGAATTTTTGTTAATTGGGTATCGGGTGAACTTAGATTTCGATACGCGTTACAGTGACTCCAACTTGCTGTGCGCGTGCAAGGCTACTGTTAAAAAAAAGGGGAAGGGGGGGGGGGGGGGAGCACAGGCGGAGTAGAGTGCGACAGATAGTGGGGGTGGAGTGGCACGAGGACCGGCCGACTCCCTGAGGAAAGCTGTTGGTGCGTACGAGCAACTGGGCGGCTGCTGAGGCGCCGAAGCGAAATTATCTAGCAACGAATAACAACTACACTCTAAAAATAAAAAATAAAAAATCTATCACTAGGCAACTACCCGAATGGTACCGATATTTACATCTACATCTACGTGATTACTCTGTTATTCACAATAAAGTGGCTGGCAGAGGGTTCAATGAACCACCTTCAAGCTGTCTCTCTACCGTTCCACTCTCGAACGGCGGGAAAAACGAGGAGTTAAATTTTTCTGTGCGAGCCCTGATTTCTCTTATTTTATTGTGTTGATCATTTCTCCCTATGTAGGCGGGTGCCAACAGAATGTTTTCGCAATCGGAGGAGAAAACTGAAATTTCATGAGAAGATCCCGTTGCAACGAAAAACGCCTTTGTTTTAATGATTGCCACTCCAATTCATGTATAATGTCTGTGACACTATCTCCCCTATTTCACGACAATACGAAAAGAGCTGCCGTTCTTTGTACTTTTTCGATGTCATCCGTCAGTCCCACCTGATGCGGATCCGTAGATGTGATGTACATCTGCAGACAAATAAGTGATAACCATTTTAGAAAGTGGATCATATATTCTAGGTTCACAAGTTGAGCAAGTCGATAACGCGTTGGTCCACATCTTTCTCTTATGCAACCAGTTATTCGGATTGGCACTGATTGATAGCATTGTTGAATGCCCTCCTGAGGCATATCGTGCCAAATTCTGCCCAATTGGCTCGTTATATAGTGAAACTCGCGAGACGATTGGGGGGGGGGGGGGGGGGCGTACAATGTTCCAAACTACCTAAATCGGGCCGGCCGAAGTGGCCGAGCGGTTAAAGGCGCTACAGTCTGGAACCGCACGACCGCTACGGTCGCAGGTTCGAATCCTGCCTCGGGCATGGATGTGTGTGATGTCCTTAGGTTAGTTAGGTTTAAGTAGTTCTAAGTTCTAGGGGACTTATGACCACAGCAGTTGAGTCCCATCGTGCTCAGAGCCATTTGAACCATTTTGAACCTAAATCGGGGAGAGATCCTGCGAACTTGCAGGCCAAGGTAGGGTTTGACAAGCGCGAAGACAAACAGTAGAAGCTACAGCAGTGTCCGGGTGGGCAGTATCTTGGCGGAATACAAGCCCAGGGTGGCTTGCCACGAAGGGCAACAAACCGGGGCGTAGAGTATCGTCGACGTACCGCTGTGCTATGAGGATGTCGCGTACGACAAGCAAAGGAGCCTCGTGTAAAGAAACGGCACTCCAGGCCGTCACTGCCGGTCGTCGGACCGTAAGGCGGGCGACGCGCAGGCTGCTACTCCACCGCTGTCCGGGGCGCCTCCAGAGGCGCACTGGCTGCAGTAGAGTTGTCTTCAGCGATGAGTTCCGCATCCGACTGATATCCGATGGCCAGCGAGGACGCGTGCGGAGCCAGGGCAGGGCAGGGCAGTCACTACTCGCGGCCGCCCGCCTCACTCCTCGCCAGACACCGGCCGAGCGGCGTGGCAGTCAGCGGACCCCCGCGGCACCGCGGTTCCAGTCCTGGACCCGCCATGCAGATCTGTGTTGCCCAGATTTCTCTAAATCGCTTAAGACAAATAACGGGACGGTCGGTCTAAAAAGAACAGTGCCGATTTCCCGCCCTCCCCCCATACACACACCACCTCTCCGCCACAGGATCACGTGCTCTACCACCTCTAACGATCGGCGGACGCTAAGCTCTGATCTTCCATTCCTTCCACGGACGTGTGACTTCAGTGCTACGATCAGTTCCAAAATAACTCTCGTCGGATCATTTTCTAAAGTTTTATAACGCTGTCAAAAGGACGTTATGTGGCCAATAGTGACCATTTTGAAGACGAATAAAGGTGCACTTTTTACGAATTGAATCGGTACAGTCGATTCCGCTACATAAGCAGCAGGTTTCGCTGCCAGTTTTATTGCACAGCACGGCCGGCCGCGGGTGCAACAGAACCCATGTGGACGGGTCCAAAGAAACGTGTCGGGCTTCATAATACATATTTATATGTGTCGTGTATTACGCATTTCTTGTACGTGGATATGAATCTGCACATGAACTTTCCTAATCCTCCTCACACCTTTCCGTAAAGCGTGGCCAAAACTTAGTTGGGAAGTAGTTCTGTAGTATAGTAGTGCCAACCTGACTCCTGGGTAGGGGATCAGAGAAACAGCATGGGCAGGTGAAAGTCAAAGACGTTCCAGTGTCACAAGATTTGGCGTGGAGAGGTTGGTCACAGCCAAGTGGTTCGACCACCCCCTCCACTGGGGCCCAGGAAGACCTCCGGGTGCCCACGATATTCTAGAGGGGTGTTACAGAAGACGGGTAAGTGAGCAGACGTGCCCTCAGTGCGTCTGTCTCAATGTTCAAGCATGGGAGAGAGGTATTTGAATATTTGTACTAATTCTTTTATTTCCAGCTTCGGATTGTGTAAGGAAATGTATGCTCTCGTTTAATTTCGGAAATTTGACACCCTGTGTTAACGTATCTGGTCCCAAGTTTGCCCGTTATCCTCCTCAATAGTGGATGTCCCACGCAAAATATTGGGAGACTTTGGTGGTATACATTTGGCCAACGCAATTCCGCCTTGCCTATAGAAATGTGCGTGCAGATTAGTATACAATATACCCGAGCTATAAGTTGTAAAATTGTAATATCTGTAAACTGGAACAATTGCTGCAATCGCTGTAAAGTTGAGTGATAATGTTTAAAATAAATAGGTAACCAGTTGTGATCTATCTTTAACATACCCCAAAAATCACATAGGAGTCAACTGAAAGGAATTTATTTAAAATAAAAGCTATAGAATGCAGGGACCCACAAATCAGCGTGTGAGCCCTCCAGCTCCTTGCCTAGTATCGTACAGGAAGGGCACACTCTCTAGGTAGCGCTCTCAAGCTCCCCTCCCCAGTTATCCGTTGCGCAATTTTCATTCAGTGCTTGGCGGCATCTACTTTCCTCTGGCGTCCCTAGGCAAGGAGGTTTGACGGTAATCTTTCAGAATAAAGGTGGACTTTTTACACAGTTTCCTGTAGAAATACGGAAGCCGTCTACTTTTTATATAATTTTCTTCACGCAAAGACACGTTTCGCGGTTGCATCCATTTCCAGTAGGCGTTATATCTTCATCACTACGAAGCTGTAGCTACTGAATTTCTCGAGTTTCTTTTTTTTTATATACTGACGCCTGACTTCCAGTTACATGAATTTTCTCTTATTGTGTTGTTCGTAGCTGCCTGTCTCGCATTTATATGTGCAACACACACACTCTGGATTCACTGGTAGGCTGATGCTGCGCAGCATTCGCCTCCTGGCGTCTCCCGCGTTCGTTTACATAAGGAAATAAGCATGCAGTCGACATAAATTCAGCACTGATGAAAACATGAATGTATTGCGCCAAGTGAGAACTCGAAAAAGTGTCTTGCCATAAATAAAGTTGTATAAAAAGTGGGTGGCTGCCGTAATTTAATCCGTAGCAACGGAGCTCAACTACCATTATCCAGGATAAATTAATGTTATTACTTTGTTTCCGTCCTCCGTTTTATCGTTTTTTTTGTGCAGTGCCTTCAAGACCAGAGATAACAAGCAACCGCCTTTATTTCCCGTCCAAGCAACTACAAGGATTAAAATAAATCTTACGACAGCATTGGCCACAGGCGGTACATCGTTCTCTCGTTTAGTAGCTTTGGCAGAGCAATTACGAGTGAGTCCTGAGCCGCTGCCCTTCGCTCCTCCGCTTCCCACCGCACTCTCTGACTGCCACGTGGAGGTCGCGGGGTCAGCACGTTGAGGCGGAGCTAATGCCAGCTACAGCGCCGATATCTCGCGACCGTTTAAAATCGATTTTGTTGCGGTCTGTCGCGTGGGTGCGGGACAGTAACGGCCTATAAACCTGTCCTGTTTGGAAAGGGCACCGTACGAAACAAAGTGACTCGCTGTTGGGGAGCACTGCGGCTGCCGTCGCAATTTAAAGGCCTGGCAGCCATATTTCTTGTCCTGTCGAGCTAAATATCTCAATGTGAACGAGCAACTCGTATAAAATGAAGTAATAGGTATTTCTAGACGTTTAAAATTTCTGCCATCTTATCCGATTCTCTGTACATGCAGACGTAAAAACTCCACTGGACGGACTCTGGCACCCATCCAGCCTGGACGAAATTTTTGTGCTGGTCGCCCACATCGATTTGGGTGAACTGAGTGCGAGTCCCAAGTGCGTCACCACTGCAGGATAGGCAAGGGACGGACACTGGCGGCAAACACGACGACAAAGATGCTCAAGAGGGTAGTCCTCTTTGGAAATTTCAAAAAATCGATTTTTTTGTTTAAATGTTGTCTGGCTTGTCTATCGTAGTAATCATCTCAAGTTCGCCGAAAACTCCGTTATCTATTACAGGGCCATTTGTGAAAAAGTGTCTCCGAAAAGCATTCGCAATGGGAACAAAGTAGTCGATATGTAGTTTCAGCATTATGAATATTACGAACGTGTTCGAACTTGAGATCGGACCGGCCTGTTAACAACTGCTGCCCAAAGGCGCACGGAGAGGGTGTCGAGCGAGCAGAGCCGCGGGTGACGGAAGCTGCCAGAGGCCCACAGGACCGCCTTGGCCACGAAGGAGATGGACAACGATCTCCTTTTGGACCTGGGAGGATTGCTGTATGGTCCCGGGACTCCTGACTAGAAGTATGTTTAACGTAACAATACAAAATGCAAATCTTTAAACGCGTTTTTTTTCGAAACCGTCTTCTTGAAATTGATGGGAAACGTAACTTGAGAACGGTACATGCGGTTTTGCTCGGAATTTCATGCCAGCATCCAAAATCGAATTTTCTACCACCATACATACCCGTTTTGAGAACTCTTCAACAATATATTTTCGGTGTACGTTTTTGTCTCTATTTTGTGGACGAATAAAATGACATTTGTACAACACGTCACCATTTTGTTAGAGCTTAACATTTTTCAGCTATCCTATGAATGCTGATACAATACATATTGAAAATGACGTGCAAAAATTTGTTTTGCTGCAAATTCAGTAGGAGGGCTTCGGGAATACCCGCCGTTGACCACCTTCTAACAGGTGCAGCGGCTACAGGGAGCGTCAGATGTGGACACAAAAAGGTTCCTTAAAGAGAAAACTCTAAGGAATAAACCTATATCACCAGGTTTAGCATTACCTTTTATTTTACGTGAAGAGGAAAAAGAGGACAACCCCCTCAATACGCAGACAGTGGTGACGTCCTGCCCTGCAATCACTCTTATCTTTCCTTTCTTCTTCTTCTTCTTCTTCTAACGCTTGCAACGCTAAGAAAAGAGCCTGCAAGTGCATTATTTAAGGAATTATCTAGGCGCTTCGTCTGAACAGTTGAAGGAGCTTGCTGAATATCTAATTGGTGATTGCTTTGCTTTGAACATAGTGAACGGCAGTGACAGGAAAAAAAAAAAACCAAATGGGCAGTCAAAGGAATCTTAAGAAAAACAACGAAATTGTGTGAGTTCTCTGCTTGATTTCAGTACGGCTCTTTTTGTCAAATTTTAACTTCTGTGAACAAACACGACCCTTTAATACATGCACAGAGGTAGACGGAAAACAAGTAGACTAACGACAACAATAAAAATAGGATCACGTAACGTTCTACTGAAAGAATTACAAATCGTGATTTATACATCACTTCTAAGTTCCTCTACAGCTAATCAGAAAAAGTAAAAAAACATATCCACAAAACCTGTTTATTTGAGATGCATTATGGGAGAAACGCACAAAAGTACTGAATCTACACGACAGATAAAAAACTCGGAACACCAAGAACGGACTGTGCGACATAAAGTTGGCAGCCGTGTTTCTGCATCTGAAAGAGGTCTATTCAAAGAGGTCAAAGAGAGGCGCTAGTAGTGCCATTATGAGGATGCAAATCACGTTTGCTTCAAATACACGGTGTAACGGCAGTGAGCGTTAGTTACCTCTGAGACTGGACGTGGAGAGTAGATGTTAGTCAAATTCAAATGGCTCGGAGCACTATGGGACTTAACTACTGAGGTCATCAGTCCCCTAGAACTTAGAACTACTTAAACCTAACTAACCTAAGGACATCACACACATCCATGCTCGAGGCAGGATTCGAACCTGCGACCGTAGCGGTTGCGCGGTTCCAGACTGTAGCGCCTAGAACCACTCGGCCACCTCGGCCGGCTAGATGTTAGTCAACAATGCCTTTAGGGTAACAAAGACGCTATTATCCACACCCCACTGAGCTTGAACGAGGTCGTGTAATAGGGCTACGATAAGCTGGATATACATTCTGCGATACTGCAAAGGACTTGGCGGGAATATATCCACTGCACACGATTGCTGGCAGTGGTGGTCACGGGGCCCAGAACGGCCACGTGGGCCCACCGAGTGGGTAGATCATCGTATTCGGCGTCTGGCTCTGGTGCATCGTACATCATCTGCAGCTGCAGTATGAACAGCAGTTGGCACCGTAGTGAGACAACGAACTGTTACACACTGGTTACTTCAAGGACAGCTCCGAGCATGACGCGCTTAGCACGCATTCCGCTGGCCCGAAACCACCCCCATTTGCGTCTTCAGTGATGTCAAGCGTGAATCGAGAGCTCATTGGAGGGCAGGGTGGAGGTCTGTTGTGTTTTCTGATGAAAGCTGGTTCTGCTTCAGTGCCAGTGATGGCCGTCTGTTGGGTACAAGGAGGACAGCTGAGAGCCTGCAACCAACCTGTCTGTGTTCTTCACATACTGGACCTACACCTAGAGTGGGGTGCGATTTCCTATGACAGCAGGAGCACTCTCGTGGTTATCCCACACAGCCTGAATGCAAATCTGTACGTCAGTCTGGCCGCGCGGGATTAGCCAACCGGTTGAAAGTTTATCGTCTTACCTCCTTGCCTAGGGACGCCAGATGAAAGTTGATGCGGTCAAGCACTGAATGAAAATTGCGCAACGGATAACTGGGGAGAGGAGCTTGAGAGCGCTACCTAGAGAGCGTGTCCTTTCTGTACTGTACTATGCAAGGGGCTCGAGGGCTCACACGCTGATGTGTGAGTCCCTGCATTCTATAGCTTTTATTTTAAATAAATTCCTGTATCTTGACTTCTTTGTGATTTTTAAGGTATGTTAAAGATTGATGACAGTTGATTTCCTATTTATTTTAAACATTATCACTCGACTTTACAGCGATAGCAGCAATTGTTTCAATTTACAGATATTACAAATTTACAACTTATAGCTCGGGTATATTATATACTAATCTGCACGCACATTTCTATGGGTAAGACGGAATTGCGTTGGCCAAATGTATACCACCAAAGTCTCCCAATATTTTACATAGGACATTCACTATGTGAGGAGGATAACGGGCAAACTGGGGACCAGATACTTTAACACAGGGGGTCAAATTTCCGGAATTAAACGAGCACGTTCATTACCTTACACAATCCGAAGCTGGAAATAAAAGAATTAGTACAAATATTGAAATACCTCTCTTCCATGCTTGAACATTGAGACAGACGCACTGAGGGCACGTCTTCCCACTCACCCGTCTTCTGTAACACTCCTAGAATATGACGGGCACCCGGAGGTCTTCCTGGGCCACGGTGGAAGGGGTGGTCGAACCACTTGGCCGTGACCAACCTATCCACCCCAAATCTTGTGACACTGGAAAGTCTTTGACTTTTACCTGCCTGTGCTGTCTCTCTGATCCCCTAGCCAGGAGTAACTTTGGCACTACTATACTACAGAACTACTTCCCAACAAATATTTGGCCACGCTTTACGGAAAGGTATGAGGAGGATTAGGAAAGTTCATGTGCAGATTCACAACCACGTACAAGAAATGCATAATACACGGCACATATAAATACGTATTATGAAGCCTGACACATTTCTTTGGACCCGTCCACACGGGTTCTGTTGCACCCGCGGCCGGCCGCGTCGTGTAATAAAATTGGCTGCAGAGCCGCCTCTGTTTCTATTTCCCGGTGCGAGCGAGCAGCGAAACCTGCTGCTTATAGAGCAGAAACTACTGTACTGTTTCACGGTCTCCGACGCTGCAGTCATGGACTGTGCTGCTGGTCCCGGCGGAGGTTCGAGTCCTCCCTCGGGCATGGGTGTGTGTGTTTGTCCTTAGGATAATTTAGGTTAAGTAGTGTGAAAGCTTAGGGACTGATGACCTTAGCAGTTAATTCCCATAAGGTTTCACAAACATTTGAACTTTTTTGAACGTCAGTCTGTTCCGTTCATGAACAGCATGTTAGGGGGTAGTTTCCGACAGGATAACGCTCGCCCACAGACTGCTCTGTAACCCAACGTGCTCTGCAGAGTGTCGACGTGTTGGTCTGGCGTACTCGATCACCGGATCTGTCTTCAGACGAGCACGTATGGGGCATCACCAGACCAGTGTCGTCCGCAAAAAGCATTAACCGTCTTCTGTGTTGACCGACCGAGTGCAACAGTCATGGAATTCCACTCCACAAACTGACATCCGGCGCCTGTACAACACAATGCATGCACGTTTACATGCTTGCATTCAACATTCTGGCGATTACACCGTTTATTATTGTACCAGCACTTCACATTTGCAATGGCTTATCTCGCGCAAACATTAACCTGTGTTTATCACCTAAATATGTTATCTACACAAATGTATTCTGGTAAATTCATTACTCCGCATTAATTAATTTTCGGTGTTGCGATTTTTTTCTGTCAGTGTATATCTCGATTTCGCTTATAAGTAATCTTTACACACGAGACACTTCCGAATTCGCCACAGTTTTGAAATTTTCCGCTCATCCGTTCTTTTCCCATATCACTGCCAACTCACCGACAAGCTAACTTAGGTTTACAGCAGACTTTGGAAAAACTGAAAGACCAGTATTATTAATTATGAACTGGAAGCAGTAGTCGTTTAGCGGTTTCAAGCTCAATATGCTGATCTTATTTCTCAGTAACACAGTTTAGGCATCGACTCAGTGTACAGCAGAACACGGGGCTGCTGTGTTAGTTTCGCAAGCAGCGGCGTTCACGCCCAGTTATGACTACAAGAAGCTCACGGCGAGCTGTTTTTAATAATCTCGATTAAGAAATGCGAGGAGGACTACTTAATGGAGAATTGTGGGAGTCCTTGAAAACGGAGGAGTTCTGACACGCAAATAAATTGGTACAACATTCTTATGGATGAGCTGTCTTGCGTGACCTCCATGTTAAGTGACGTTTGCTGACACTTGTTCGGATATCTTTTTTGTGAGTAGCCTACTAAACTGGCCCTGCGTAAATCAGATGAAACGGAAACAGCGTGTTACGTGACTCAGCAGACAGAGAACCATTACTGAACGTCCTTGCATCGGCAGGTTTGATTCTGGCTCAGTTGAATAGTGAAGTGTGGATTAAAAAAGGAAGCAACACATCACTTTGGCATCTGATGCGAAATAAAAATATGTTTTCCACTCCCCGAAAAGATGTGATGACTGATATATTTTTTTTAAATAATTTCAGTAATGGCATTTTCCAAGACCAGCGCACAGAATACACAGTTTCAGGCGAAACTGAAGACATCTCCTTGAGCATATTAATTAATGTCAATCTAATCCATCAGCGTAGGCCATCACTTGCTAATGTGAATGGTGTCTTCTTTTGGGACCTCTCAATTTTCGTACCCCAAGCACTTCCACAATTTTGATAAACGTTTACATTAACGACAGCTTCCTGAGGCGGTTGTTTATCCGAGAGGTCCTTCTTTGCCCGTCGCTTATAAATTTCATGTTTGCGACGTGTCTGTTCCAAGTGTCGTAGGTCTTCACAAACAATTCCGCGCCAGGCTTGCCTAGTAGAGATTTCGGCCTCCTAGTTTTCAGTATTGTTCAAGCACTACAGAGCATGTTTATATCCTTTACGTCATCCCCACATCTCCAGCGTACAGGATTCTGCTAGGGAGACGAGGGTCCGCCTCACGGACCAAATGGCCATACTTTATTATTGTTGCCTCAATGCTTATAGCATTTGCCCAATTATTTATCTCAATGAAGTACACAATTTTCAAGCAATTGAAGTATTAGGTCAATAAGAGAGAGGGTACTGCAATGCGCCAAAATTGCAATCTGAGCTTTTGTGAGGGCGAGCAGCTGTTAGGATAGAATTCGTAATAAAGGTTAAGACTTTCAAGAGCAGCAGATACGAAATTATCTAATCGCACATTGTCGGAACACATTGCAGAATGCAGATCAACTGCAGGGAGTGTTACAACCTCTTGCAAGACGGAGAATATCAACCCTCTTGTGGTGAACAGTATTTTTCAGAATCTCGCTAACAAACTTTGATGAACGATACCCGTGATTACACTTCGTTAAGGAACAACAAATACTAAAGACTTCTAAGCAGGAGACGTCCGTAAGCTCCAGAGAATGAACGACAGTAGTTATACACATTGGTCATATTACTATAGGTACATTCCAATAACTTTACAACATGTATATTCAAACTTACTGCCACGTTTCCAGACTGAAATATTCACACTGCAGCTGAGTGTGCGCTGATATGAAACTTTCTGGAAATATGAACAATTAGTTCATGAGCCCACTCGAAGCGTAAATGGTTGTGAAAGCATACTTAACCTCTTAGCAGTAAATAATCCTGGACACATAGGGAGTGTCATGACGAATACAGGGATTAGGGACCACAGGGGAGGTGCTGCTAGGCTGAATACCGTAATATCCACAACCATAAAAAAGAAACGCAAAGTACATCTACTTTAAAAAATCTGATAAAAAATGCTCTTAACGCCTTTTTAAGAGACAGTCTCCACTCCTTCCGATCTGATCACGTAAGCGTAGAAAAGATGTGGAATGATGTCAAAGAGATAGTATCGACGGCAATTGAGAGATAAGTACCACATAAATTAATAAGTGATGGTACTGATCCCCCATGTTACACAAAACGGGTCAGATCGCTGTTGCAGAAGTAACGAAAATAGCATGCCAATTTGAAAAGAACGCAAAAGATTGGCAAAGTTTTGCAGAAGTTCGAAATATAGTGCGTGCTTCAATGCGAGATGCTTTTAATAATTTCCACTACGAAACTCTGTCTCGGAATCTGGCAGAAAACCCAAAGAGATTCCGGTTATATATAAAGCACACCAGTGGCAAGACGCAATCAATACCTTCACTGCGCGATAACAACAGTGAAGTCAGCTGATGACAGTGCCACCAAAGCAGTGTTATTAAACATGGTTTTCCGAATCTCCTTCACCAAAGAAGACGAAGTAAATATTACCGAATTCCAATCAAGAACAACTGCCAAGATGAGAAACATACTGTAGAAGTAGATATCCTCCGTGTAGCAAAGCAGCTTAAATCACTTAGTTTAGGCAAGGCTCCCGGTCCAGATGGTATACCAGTCAGGTTCCTTTCAGAGTATGCAGAAGACTGGAAAATTGCCCAAGTCACACCAATACCCAAAAAGGGAAATAGGAGTAATCCGCTGAATTGCAGGCCCATTTCACTAACGTCAATCGCAGTAGGATTTTGGAACATATACTGTATTCGAAAATAATGAAGTACCTAGAAGAAAACGATTTATTGACACATAGTGAGCACGGATTCAGAAAATATCGTTCTTGCGGAACACAACTAGCTCTTTATGCTCATGAAGTAATGAGTGCTATCGACAGGAGATGTCAAATTGACTCCATATTTTTAGATTTTCAGAAGGCTTTCGAAACCGTTCCGCCCGCATCTCGTGGTCGTGCGGTCGCGTTCTCGCTTCCCACGCCCGGGTTCCCGGGTTCGATTCCCGGCGGGGTCAGGAATTTTCTCTGCCTCGTGATGGCTGGGTGTTGTGTGCTGTCCTTAGGTTAGTTAGGTTTAAGTAGTTCTAAGTTCTAGGGGACTGATGACCATAGATGTTAAGTCCCATAGTACTCAGAGCCATTTTGAAACCGTTCCTCACAAGCGTCTTCTAACCAAACTGCGCGCCTAGGGAATATCGCCTCATTGTGCGACTGGATTCGTGATTTCCTGTCAGAAAGATCACAGTTCGTAGTAATAGACGGAAAGTCATCGAGTAAAACAGAAGTAATATCCGGCGTTCCCCAAGGAAGTGTTACAGGCCCTCTATTGTTCCTGATCTATATTAACGATATAGGAGACAATCTTAGTAGCCCTCTTAGATTGTTTGCAGATGATGCTGTCATTTGCCGTCTTGTAAAATCATTAGATGACCAAAACGAATTGCAAAATGATTTAGATAATATATCTGTATGGCGCGAAAAGTGGCAATTGACCCTGAATAAGGAAAAGTGTGAAGTTATTCACATGAGTAATAAAAGAAATCCGCTAAATTTTGATTAAGCGATAAGTCACACAAATCTGAAGGCTGTAAATTCAACTAAATACTTAGGATTACAACTACAAGTAACCTGAATTGGAACGATCACATAGATAATATTGAGGGTAGAGCAAACCGAAGACTGCGATTCATTGGCAGAACACTTAGAAGGTGCAACACATCTACTAAAGAGACTGCTTACTCCACACTTGTACGCCCTATTCTGGAGTATTGTTGTGCGGTGTGGGATCCGCATCAGGTGGGACCGATGGATGACATCGGAAAAGTTCAAAGAAGGGCGGCTCGTTTTGTATTTTCGCGAAGTAGGGGAGATAGTGCCACAGACATAATACGTGAATTGGAGTGGCAATCATTAAAACAAAGGCGTTTTTCGTTTTGCGACGGGATCTTCTCACAAAATTTCAATCACCAATTTTCTCCTCCGATTGTGAAAACATTCTGTTAGCACCCACCTACATAGGGAGAAATGGTCATCACGATAAAATAAGAGAAATCAGGGCTAGCACAAAATAATTTAAGTGCTTGTTTTTCCCGCGCGACGTTCGAGAGTGGAACGGTAGAGAGACAGCTTGAAGGTGGTTCATTGAATCCTCTGCCAGGCACTTAATTGTGAATAGTAATCACGTAGATGTAGATTAAAACTGTCTGCCGGACTGAAACTCGAACTCGGAACCTTTGCAAGAACTGCGGAAGGTCCCGAGTTCGAGTCTCGGTCCAGCACAGAATTTTAATGCCAGGAAGTTTCATATCAGCGCACACTCCTCTGCAAAGTGAAAATTTCATTCTGGAAACGTACCCCGACTGTGGTTGAGCCATGTCTCTGCATTGTCCTTTCTTGCAGCAGTTCTAATTTTGCAAATTTCTCAGGAGACCTTCTTTAAGTTTCGAATGTAGGAGCCGAGGTATTGGCGGAAGTGAAGCTGTGATGATGGGTCGTGAGTTTTAATCTGCCAGGAAGTTTCACTCTGTCATGTGTCGCATTTCACGCTTGATACTTTGGCAGCGTGGGCGGTCAACTATGCCGGACGTAGTCAGATTCTGTTTGATGTAATGTAACGCTTAACTCATTCAGACAATCCTCTTCCCTCTAGTGGCGATTGAAGTAATGTACATTACACTGATGACATACCTCCAAAGATTACAAAAAGAAAACAAAAAAGAAAGAGCACACTAATTACGGCAACTAAACCGTGTTAACACACTAGGTAAGCAATAGCTTCTGCTTCCATTGTTTACCAGAGTCCACACTCACGCCAGCAGCCGGCCGGCGTGGCCGAGCGGTTCTGTCCTTAGGTTACTTAGGTTTAAGTAGTTCTAAGTTCTAGGGGACTGATGACCTCAGAAGTTAAGTCCCATAGTGCTCAGAGCCATTTGAACCACGCCAGCACCCCAAATGTAAATAATATGTCGTAAGGCATACAGAATGCCCGGGACAGAAGAACAACAAAGATGTAATTACTTACGCTCTGTTGCAGACTGTGACTAATACGCGCTGCTCATGCGGGACATCAGTAAACGGCCGCTTAGAAACGACAGGTCGCCGTTGTCGTTACTTTACACACACAGCCATTAGGCTGTTTGCCCGTTTCTTCTTGATGAGCTCATGTCAATGCGTCTTCGGTCGCCGTGTGTCTCTCCTTCCTTTCGAGTTGTTGCTCAGGATTTTCTTGGCTTATCTTTCATCTCCAGTTCTATTCACATGCTGTTTCCACCTCTCTCAATATTCACTTATTTTCTCATTAACAGCATACACAGTAAATTCGAATGATTTAGAAAGTCTTTATTCTGAAATTCTGATTAATGTTCTGCCCAGCCACTCACGTAAAGTCAGTCTAAACAACTGTCGTAAGTCACGCTTTGACCCGCGGGACATGGTTGAACTCCTTACTATTCCAAAGTAAGTAGTTAAATGCCGTGTATGTATCCAACAATTTTAAGGATAGATTTCGAGATCCCGATCACTGGACTGGAATATGTGCACCACTAACATTTCAGTGCGCTACCTCCGACTGGCTACCAGCGACTCCCACCGTTCACCTACCAGCCCCCCCCCCCCCCCTTTAAAAAATTCGTTTAAAGCCAAGGGGAAAGGAGTCACACGAAGAAAACACCACTCTCAAATCTGCACAGAGACGAACATAATTTATTATTGGCTCCTTTCAACCCTCGCCAAGTCCATCTCATTCACTGAACACCACCGCCCGGCTAACTAGTTGTCTGCACGACTTAAAACGAGGTCTCTGGCTACTGGATCGAACGAGGTGGTGCAGTGGTTAGCATACTGGATTCGCATTTGGGAGGACGACAGTTCACACCCGCGTCCTGCCATCCTGATTTAGGGTTTCCGTGATTTCCCTAAATCGCTTCAGGCAAATACCGGGATGGTTCCTTCAAAAGGTCACAGCCGATTTCCTCCCCCATCCTTCCCTAAACCGAGCTTATGCTCCGTCTCTACCGACCTCTTTGTCGACGGGGCGTTAAACACTAATCGCCTCCTCTGTCAATCGAGCGCCTGCACAGTCACGAAACGGCAACGCTAGCTAGAAAACCGGAAGGTTCAACCCGACATCCACGGCTGCACTGGGGAAGCAACTGCTGAAAGTTTCGGTTTTCCGTAATGCAAGAACTAACTGGGCTGATCACTAAGAACCAACTTCTCCACTCTCGGCCCAGACGGCACACGACTTTTGCATCTCACCAGGGCTGTCGGCCGACTCCTCGACTTCGTGAACTCCAGTCCTCTCGCGAAATTGTTGTAACATTAAGGCGTTTCAGCCAGTTGAAATCAGGAGTAGAAAAACAACCATTTCCTCCGACCATTAACAGAAGTCAGTAAAGGTCTCGATCCGACCACGGCTTTCCAAGTTTGTTTCCCAACCGAAACGCTGGCCATCGTGCGTAAATCATTAACCCTTAAACCAGCCGTGCACGCCACTTACGAGGACTAGAGAAAGGCCGGTCCGTCATCTGCAGGCTGGAGAACAGCTCTTTCCTCTTCAGACTGGCTATGGAGGACTCAACAGCCTGGCCGAGCGGTTCTAGGCGCTACAGTCGAATCCTGCCTCGGGCATGGATATGTGTGATGCCCTTAGGTTAGTTAGTCTTAAGTAGTTCTAAGTTCTAGGGGACTGATGACCTCAGAAGTTAAGTCCCATAGTGCTCAGAGCCATCTGAACCATTTATTTGAGTCAACAGCCACCTGGCGAACGCTTGTGTAAGCGTGCGCGAGCGAACACTACCAGGGTGCAGCCCTTTACCCTCCTCAGCCCATGGCAAATGGATTCACTTTGCATGTAGAAGAGGACGAAAGACGGGCCTCTGGCACCTTAAACCTGCAACTTTTCGGCTGATGGAGACAAAAAATGGTTCAAATGGCTCTGGGCACTATGGGACTTAACATCTGTGGTCATCAGTCCCCTAGAACTTAGAACTACTTAAACCTAACTAACCTAAGGACATCACACACATCCATGCCCGAGGCAGGATTCGAACCTGCGACCGTAGCAGTCGCGCGGTTCCGGACTGAGCGCCTAGAACCGCTCATCAGTGTGGGATCCGTACCAGGTCGGGTTGACGGAGGAGATAGAGAAGATCCAAAGAAGAGCGGCGCGTTTCGTCACTGGGTTATTTGGTAACCGTGATAGCGTTACGGAGATGTTTAATAAACTCAAGTGGCAGACTCTGCAAGAGAGGCGCTCTGCATCGCGGTGTAGCTTGCTCGCCAGGTTTCGAGAGGGTGCGTTTCTGGATGAGGTATCGAATATATTGCTTCCCCCTACTTATACTTCCCGAGGAGATCACGAATGTAAAATTAGAGAGATTAGAGCGCGCACGGAGGCTTTCAGACAGTCGTTCTTCCCGCGAACCATACGCGACTGGAACAGGAAAGGGAGGTAATGACAGTGGCACGTAAAGTGCCCTCCGCCACACACCGTTGGGTGGCTTGCGGAGTATCGATGTAGATGTAGATGTAGACCACCGCGGCCGGCGGATGGAGACAACCCCGAAGAAAAACTGGTAGACTGCTCCATTACACAAGCTAACTACCCCAGTTATAGAGTCGTATTCGACATTGGAGGGTAACCTTTTACATACAATCTTCACAAAGTAATTCCGGTTGGATCTAATATAAGAAAATGACGTAACTTTTCACGTATAAGACACACCCTTTGTATGTGAAATCAGTCATGTGTCAAGTATTTTGGTGAAGTCCCGAGAACTGCTGTATTCAGGACGAATTCTGTGGTCCCAAAGATACCGAGGCCTTGAGGTCACTGGGCTACTCGTTTGAGCAATGCTGGAGAAACAGCAGCAGCAGCCTGCCCCTGCCCTGCCCTGCCGGGGGAAGCACCGCACCGCACCGCACCGCACCGCACCGCACCGCACCGCACGCGACAGTCCGTCACTCCGGCCGGCGCACCTTGCCAAGTCCCGCACTGCCGGTCGTGTCTCGACTGCGGACCGTTAGACGTGCACCGACGGCTCGTGCAGACAGCGGACACCCAGCTGACTCTCGGGTCGTGCGTCCCGGGACGTCGTCTTCTCCGCAGAAGCTACTGGCACAAATACACTCTGTGATTTGGAAGAACTCGACGTGTATTCTCGGAGAAAAGGGCTGTCACGACGAATGATAAACGAGCAGACGGATTTTAGTAAAAATTGCTTCTTTGACATCTTCTATGATCTGTTGTGACCTCTGACTGCTTTAACTAACCGACCCCACCCCCACCTCATTATCTTTTATTGGTTTCAGAAGGATTACGCACCAGTTGCCTTGGAGGAATTTTACCTACCCTTTTCACCGAGCGAGGTGGCGCAGTGGTTAGCACACTGGACTCGCATTCGGGAGGACGATGGTTCAATACCGCGTCCGGCCATCCTGATTTATGTTTTCCGTGATTTCCCTACATCGCTCCAGGCAAATGCCGACTTCCTTCCCAATCCTTCCCCAATCCGATGAGGTCGATGACCTCGCTGTCTGGTCTCCTCCCTCAAAAGAACCCCCCCCCCCCAACCCTACCCTTTTCTCATTGCTCTTTATTGTATTTCTGTTAATGCCTCTGTTTTTTGCTAGATTTGAGCTCCACGATTTCTCTCTTTTTTGTCTGCAGTTTTGCGTTTGGTGCTTCAATATTTTACTGTAGGCTGTGTTACGTTCTACCACTCTTCTATTACTTCACGTCTGTCAAAATCTTGCGAGAGGTAGGTAGATGTACATGTATTAATGCACTCGCATTTGTCATGTTAATGTTTAACACAGTAACAAAAGAAAGGAAGTATATTTTCAATTCAATTGACATTTTATTCGTGTCTGCACTAATGTTTCATCTATCAAATAGAGTGCGCTGTTGCTGTGCTTTGGGTACCACCTGATGGCGCAAGTAATGTGCGTCTACATATACACGATTATTGTGCGATTCACAATTAAGTTCCTGGCAGAAAGTTCATCGAATCACCTTTAAGTTACTTCTTTACTATTCCACTCTCGAACAGCGTGTGGGAAAAACGAACACTTAAATCTTCCCGTCGTATCTCTAATTTCTCTGATTGTATTATGATGATCATTTCTCCCTATGTAGGTGGACCCCAACAAAATATTTTCACACTCTGAGGTTAAAACTGCTTACTAAAAATTCATGAAAAGGTCCTGCCGCAGCGAAAAACGCCTTTGTTTTAATGATTGGCACCCCAATCACATCCGTGGCACTCCCCCTATTTCTCGAGAATACAAAACTAGCTGCCCTTCTTTGAAGTTTTTGGATGTCCTCGGTCAATCCTATCTGATACGCATCCCACATCGCACAGCAGTACTTCAGAAGAGGGCGGACAAGCGTACAGTAAGCAGTCTTTTTTGTAGACCTGTTACATTTTCTAATTTTTCTGCCAATACATCGCACCACAACATTATCTACGTGATCGTTCCAAGTTATTCGTAACTGTATTTAGTTGACTTCACAACCTTTCGAATTGTGTCATTTATCGTGTAACTGAAATTTAGCGGATTCTTTTCACTGGTACTCTGTATGACTTAGACACCTTTCATGGTTTAGAGTCGATTGCCACTTTTTGCGCCATTCAGATATCTTGTCCAAATCATTTTTTTAATCATTTGATGAGTTTACATGTCTATTAATGACAACCCAGGTACCACAATGACTGTGTGGGGAGTTAAATGGGCTGCAATGGTGGAACAGGTCCTCATAAGCAACACATTTCTGCAGTCTGTAGTAGGCGGCACTTCAGGTAGTGTGACGGGTAACGCCACTGGTGGGTGAATGACTGGAAACGAGTGATTCGGAGTGATGAATCACGCTACACACTTTGGTAATCCTGCGGAAGGGTTTGGGTTTGGCGAATTCCTGGAGAACGTTGCCTCCCACAGTGTGTAGTGCTAACAGCGAAGTACAGAGGAGTTGGTGTTACGGCTGGGGGGTGTTTTCCGTGGTTAAGGTGTAGTTCCCTTATTCCACGTCAGAAAACACTAAATGCGGAAGCGTACGAACACATTTTGAAGCAATGTGTACTGCCTACAGTAGAGAAGTAGTGTGGAGAAGATAGCTGTTTGTATCAGCCTGACGATGTACCCTGTCATTAAGCAGCATCCACGAGTCACTCGTTTCTTAACAGTAACATTCCTGAAATGGACTGGCCTGCCCATACGCCCGACCTGAACCCAAGGGAACACCTTTGGGGTGAGTTAGATAGTCGACATTCAGGAGATACCCGTCTGGATTCGGCTCTTGCGGAAGAATGGGCTGCCATTCTTCGACAGATATTCAAATACACTACTGGCCATTAAAATTGATACACCACGAAGATGACGTGCTACAGACGCGAAATGGAACCTACGGGAAGAAGATGCTATGATATGCAAATGATTAGCTTTTCAGAGCATTCACACAAGGTTGGCGCCGGTGGCGACACATACAACGTGCCGGCATGAGGAACGTTTCCAACCGATTTCTCATACACAAACAGCAGTTGACCGACGTTGCCCAGTGAAACGTTGTTGTGATGCCTCGTGTAACGAGGAGAAATGCGTACCATCACGTTTCCGACTTTGATAAACGTCGGATTGTAGCCTATCGCGATTGCGGTTTATCGTATCGCGACATTGCTGCTCGCGTTGGTAGAGAGCCAATGACTGTTAGCAGGATATGGAATCGGTAGGTTCAGGAAGGTAATACGGAACGCCGTGCTGGATCCCAGCGGGCTCGTATCACTAGCAGTCGAGATGGCAGGCATCTTATTCGCATGGCTGTAACGGATCGTGCAGCCACGTCTCGATCCCTGAGTCAACAGATGGGGGCGTTTGCAAGACAACAACCATCTGCACGAACAATTCGACGACGTTTGCAGCAGCATGCACTATCAGCTCGGAGACCGTGGCTGCGGTTACCCTAGACGCTGCATGACAGACAGTAGCGTCTGCGATGGTGTACCCGACGTCGAACCTGGGTGCACGAATGGCAAAACGTCATTTTTTCGGATGAATCCAGATTCTGTTTACAGCATCATGATGGACGC
The DNA here is from genome assembly GCF_021461385.2 of Schistocerca piceifrons. Lineage (NCBI taxonomy): Eukaryota > Metazoa > Arthropoda > Insecta > Orthoptera > Acrididae > Schistocerca > Schistocerca piceifrons. The sequence continues at coordinate 20,575,012 of NC_060145.1, forward strand.
ATCCGTGTTTGGCGACATCGTGGTGAACGCACATTGAAAGCGTGTATTCGTCATCGCCATACTGGCGTATCACCCTGCGTGATGGTATGGGGTGCCATCGGTTACACGCCTCTGTCACCTCTTGTTCGCATTGACGGCACTTTGAACAGTGGACGTTACATTTCAGATGTGTTACGACCCTCTACCCTTTATTCGATCCCCGCGAAACCCTACTTTTCAGCAGGATAATGCACGACCGCATGTTGCAGGTCCTGTACGGGCCTTTGTGGATACAGAAAATGTTCGACTGCTGCCCTGGCCAGCACATTCTCCAAATCTCTCACCAATTGAAAACGTCTGGTCAATGGTGGCCGAGCAACTGGCTCGTCACAATACGACAGTCACTACTCTCGATGAACTGTGTTATCGTGCTGAAGCTGCATGGGCAGCTGTACCTGTACACGCCACCCAAGCTCTGTTTGACTCAATGCCCAGGCGTATCAAGGCCGTTATTACGGGCAGAGCTGGTTGTTCTGGGTACTGATTTCTCACGATCTATGCACCGAAACTGTGTCAGTTCTAGTATAATATATTTGTCCAATGATTACCCGTTTATCATCTGCATTTCTTCTTGGCGTAGCAATTTTAATGGCCAGTAGCGTATCTCACTGAAAGTGTCTCCAGCAGAATTAAAGTCGTGATAAAGCGTACACACACTCCGTATTAATTAGCACTAATTGGTGTCGGACCACTTTCGATCTCGTAGTGTATAGTCTGCACAGTGCGCCTACTGTAATTGAAGGAATTTACGCAAAATAGTTCGGTTCTGGGGAGACAGTGTGCACGAGCGCAGCAGTCAGAGCACTCGGAGCCCCGGGTGCAGCCGTGCTGGCGGGTTACCGTCGATACGCCGTCAGGTGCAGACGGTCTGCTGGCCCGGCTCCAGGAATGCCGCGGCCTCTAAATTAGGTTGGCGACCCTGGCGAATCGGCGGCTCGGCTCGGCCCGCGGCGACATCCGCCGCCGGGTGACATTCCACCTGCCGCCTTTATAAGCCGGGCGCCCTTGGCTTCCGGGGCCGCCTGCGTGTCGGAATAACGGAAAGCGGAGAAAATGACGCCAGCGAAAGGAAGGGCGAGAGGAGGAGGAGACGGCCGGCTGGCGGCGTAATCGGGCGGGCGCGGGTGGCGCACGGGCTGCGGTTTGCGCGACCCCTGGAGCGGCGGTGCGGCCGTGGCGGCGCGGCTAGGGTTCCCTCCCGCAGAAATAGAAACCAGTCGGCCACGCCTCTGACACACCACCCGACGGCAACTTCGCTGTCGCCCCTGGCCCTTATGACACTCTACTGGCCTAATTTGTTCCTCTCGTTCTTGTACCGGCTAGTAGCTTTCTGGCCCAACAGCTGTTGCTCGTAACCCTCATTTTCTATCGCCTGTACTCCTCGTCGTTCCACTATTTTATCAGACTCAATTATATACGGTTTCGTGGACTTCCTTCTTCGCGCATTGGCGTGTTAGTGAAGAAGTCAGCTCTCGAGATAACTAGGGCCTTTTCTCCCGCAACAACTTTCCTGTTTTTGCATTAAAAACAATGACAGTGGAAATTTGTGCTGGACCGGGACTCGAACCCGGGTTTTTCCGCTGATCGCGAGCTGTCGCACAGACGCACGGTTGACGACGTATGGGAGTTTGGCTCTGGCCGTCAGACGCGCACGGTTAGCAAAATGTTAAAAAAGGTACGGCGACGGCTCGCAATCTGGCTTCGAGTCCCGATCCACAAATTTTCATTGTCGTCATTCGTCATTCTATTGTACAGCTGATGGTCGTCGTTATTCGCATTTACTGTATTTCGTAACAGATGTAGGCCACGCGGGATTAGCCGAGTGGTTTAAGGCGCTGCAGTCATGGACTGTGCGGCTGATCCCGGTGGAGGTTCGAGTGCTCCCTCGGGCATGGGTGTGTGTGTGTTTGTCCTTAGGATAATTTAGGTTAAGTAGTGTGTAAGCTTAGGGACTGATGCCCTTAGCAGTTAACTCCCATAAGATTTCACACACGTTTGAACATTTTTGAACAGATGTAGTCGCCGCAGTGTCTGTTCCTTTGGACATGCGTGGATGTGCAAAGGAATTTTGCATCGTATTCAGAATAACACAGACGCTGAAATATCGTCTCGTACTTTCCTATTTGTCGGTCTCGCAGCTTTCACTAAATATTAGTTACTTCTTGATGCAATAATTTACAAACAGCCGTATGTATTGTAGAAATTTATTTTATTTTATGAACTTCTATGTGCTACCAGTTTCGTGGATCCTGAATCAATCGTCCTGCAACAGTTTGAGCTGTTGCAGGACGATTGATTCACGGATCCAGTTACATGGCTCCTTCCGTGTATAGCAATTTTACGACTATGACGAGTGGGGTCTGAAGATGGCATCAACGTAATGCCGAAACTGGTAGCACATAGAAGTGCATAAAATAAAATAAATTTCCACAATACATACGGCTGTTGGTAAATTATTGCATCAAGAAGTTCATGCCAGCCGTCGTCCCACGATCTATAATGGATCAGCGAAGATTAAATACTAATAAAGTCCATTTCGTCTTTTTCTTTCAGCAGAAGATGCGCTCAAGAGTACCGCAGTAGAGTGCGCTGCAGCGTTATTCAGCAACATTCGTGTCCGCTGTCTCAGATGAGTTTTCAGTTTATCAGGGCGTGACAGTTTCGTCCTAGACGTGAAGTTATTTAAAACCTGTTCCCGTTACGGACGTCGGAGGGTGTAAAAAAAGTCTTAAATCACACTTCGTCTATTGGAAGAATACCAAAAAAAGTACCAACGATAACGAAATGTAGGCAAACTACATGAGGTAATCATAAGGGAATAAGATTAGGAAATGAGACACTTGAAGGAAATCAGTTTTCTCTTTTGAGCAGCAAGAAACCGACAATGCCACATGCAGACCAGTCGTCATACTGAAGACAATAACAATTTAGAGTGTCTTACCAGCGTGATGTAGAGTAAAGTGACGATGTGCTGAGCACACTGGACTCTCGCTCTAGAGCGAAAGCGCGCAAAACTCCGTTCTTTGTCCAGTCGTGATTGCAGCTACAGCTTTGACGGATTCGATATACTTCTCCAACGTCCCTCGGGCTCCTTCCTCGCGCCTCATTTACGACTCATAACTGTGAAGAAACTGCAAAAAGGTGGGAATTTAAGGAGATGGGACCTGGATAAACTGACTAAACCAGAGGTTGTACAGAGTTTCAGGGAGAGTGTAAGGGAACAAATGGCAAGAATAGGGGAAAGAAAAACAGTAGAAGAAGAATGGGTAGCTTTGAGGGTGATGTAGTGAAGGCAGCAGAGGATCTAGTAGGCAAAAAGACAAGGGCTAGTAGAAATCCTTGGGTAACAGAAGAAATATTGAATTTAATTGATGAAAGGAGAAAATATAAAAATGCAGTAAATGAAGCAGGCAAAAAAATACAAACGTCTCAAAAATGAGATCGACAGGAAGTGTAAAATGGCTAAGCAGGGATGGCTAGAGGATAAATGTAAGGATGTAGAGGCTTATCTCACTAGGGGTAAGATAGATACTGCCTACAGGAAAAGTAAAGAGACCTTTGGAGAAAAGAGAACCACTTGTATGAATATCAAGAGCTCTGATGGCAACCCAGTTCTAAGCAAAGAAGGGAAAGCAGAAAGGTGGAAGGAGTATATAGAGGGTCTATACAAGGGCGATGTACTTGAGGACAATATTATGGAAATGGAAGAGGATGTAGATGAAGATGAAATGGGAGATATGATACTGCGTGAAGAGTTCGACAGAGCACTGAAAGACCTGAGTCGAAACAAGGGCCCCGGAGTAGACAACATTCCATTAGAACTGCTGACGGCCTTGGGAGAGCCAGTCATGACAAAACTCTACCATCTGGTGAGCAAGATGTATGAGAGAGGCAAAATACCCTCAGACTTCAAGAAGAAAATAATATTCCCAATCCCAAAGACAGCAGGTGTTGACAGATGTGAAAATTACCGAACTATCAGTCTAATAAGTCACGGCTGCAAAATGCTAACGCGAATTCTTTACAGACGAATGGAAAAACTAGTAGAAGCCGACCATGGGGAAGATCAGTTTGGATTCCGTAGAAATGTTGGAACACGTGAGGCAATACTGACCCTACGGCTTATCTTAGAAGCTAGATTAAGGAAAGGCAAACCTACGTTTCTAGCATTTGTAGACTTAGAGAAAGCTTTTGACAAAGTTGACTGGAATACTCTCTTTCAAATTCTGAAGGTGGCATGGGTAAAATACAGGCAGCGAAAGGCTATTTACAATTTGTATAGAAACCAAATGGCAGTTGTAAGAGTTGAGGGGCATGAAAGGGAAGCAGTGGTTGGGAAGGGAGTAAGACAGGGTTGTAGCCTCTCCCCGATGTTGTTCAATCTGTATATTGAGCAAGCAGTAAAGAAAACAAAAGAAAAATTCGGAGTAGGTATTAAAATCCATGGAGAAGAAATAAAAACTTTGAGGTTTGCCGATGACATTGTAATTCTGTCAGAGATAGCAAAGGACTTGGAAGAGCAGTTGAACGGAATGGACAGTGTCTTGAAAGGAGGATATAAGATCAACAAAAGCAAAACGAGGATAATGGAATGTAGTCAAATTAAATCGGGTGATGCTGAGGGGATTAGATTAGGAAATGAGACACTTAAAGTAGTAAAGAAGTTTTGCTATTTAGGGAGTAAAATAACTGATGATGGTCGAAGTAGAGAGGATATAAAATGTAGACTGGCAATGGCAAGGAAATCGTTTCTGAAGAAGAGAAATTTGTTAACATCGAGTATAGATTTAAGTGTCAGGAAGTCGTTTCTGAAAGTATTTGTATGGAGTGTAGCCATGTATGGAAGTGAAACATGGACGATAACCAGTTTGGACAAGAATAGAATAGAAGCTTTCGAAATGTGGTGCTACAGAAGAATGCTGAAGATAAGGTGGGTAGATCACGTAACTAATGAGGAGGTATTGAATAGGATTGGGGAGAAGAGAAGTTTGTGGCACAACTTGACTAGAAGAAAGGATCGGTTGGTAGGACATATCTTGAGGCATCAAGGGATCACAAATTTAGCATTGGAGGGCAGCGTGGAGGGTAAAATTCGTAGAGGGAGACCAAGAGATGAATTCACTAAGCAGATTCAGAAGGATGTAGGCTGCAGTAGGTACTGGGAGATGAAGAAGCTTGCACAGGATAGAGTAGCATGGAGAGCTGCATCAAACCAGTCTCAGGACTGAAGTCCGCAACAACAACAACAACAACAACAACAACAACTGTGTCCTCTACATCAACGGAACGTTAAGAGACGATATCTTGCAAACAAAGCGATGGGTATGTGACTTGTTCAACAATAAGTAAGAGGACATTTTTTATACTTTGAATGTGGGTAGCAGTCCGTACTAATGGCCTCTTATATGAAGCTACAACAATGATTACATCTGGAAAGAGGGAGAAAGATGCTGGCAGACCGAATATTTGAGCCTGTACGCCTGGATGGCTCAGCTTGTAAGGCTACTGCCTGCTGAATGCTAGTGTCCTGGTTATAGCTGCGTTCCTGAAAATAATTTTGATATCGCAGGTAATTTTGTAACGCTGCTATTTTCAAGAGACACCTTAATCCTTAACACTATGAGTCACTTACATCTGAACACACGGCAATTTATCAATCAAATTATCATCGCTGTGTAGTGATGCAAATGGTTGTGTTTCGTTTCCGTGTTTTTCTCTCTCGGAAAGGCTTGGACAGTGGTCCATTCAGACTTGTGAGGCCAATAAGCAAGTAGTAATACTGATACTCAGGCGAGCGAGGAGCCGTAAAATGTGAAGGCCAGGCAGGGAGGCAATTTTGGTAACTATGTTCATAAGTAGATTACATAATTGGGCAGATGAGGAAAAAGCCGGTATTTGCACTAGCAAAAGATAAAGTATGTACGGAAACGAGGTTGGTACATACACGGGTGTTTTAACCACAGTTTGGACTGTAGAGCTTTGAACCCGCGCTTTCTGGGACTCTCCGCTTATTCGTGCGCAGTGCGTCGCTCTTCTGTGAATATTATCAGAGCAGTTAATCGTGGCACGATTTGGCAGCTTTCTGAAGGTCTTTTCGGGCGTGCCTCGCTGTCGTTTCCAAGTGACAGCCTCTGCCGCTCGGCTACGCGTGGGAATATTCCACGTTAGCGAGTTTATTAAAATCACTGATATCTGAATACAATTGGATTTGGTGTCCTGTAGCGTCGAGCCCGACGCTACACACATCAAGTTTTCCTTGCAGATGCTGACAGTAACGTGAATCCCTGACCAGGATCTGAAAGGACCCTCATTCATTTCGAGTACAACTGAACTCAGATAATGATGTGACGAAAAATTTCTCACCTGTGTTTTCCTATTTATTTACAGATTCTGTAACTTTGCGCCAGAAATAAGTGATTTTTTAACTGGTAAGACAATGTCTATGATATACTGCCAGTTTATTAGCAAATGCTGTGAGCATCTCTCAATTGTAGGTTACACTCTGAGAGGCCGGCGCTGTGAAGCAAAAAACAATTTCTTTTCTTTTGTGCATTCGATAACTTTACTTCTATTTATTTGAAAGAAGCTGGTAACAAGATTCTTTTGCTGCATTAAATGAAAAAGCAGAAGTTAACTGCCGAAAAAGTACGTTTCTTTGATGAAGGAGGCTGCGGAGCAGAGAACTGAATAAAGAAATTGGGAGTGATGACGAGTGAGGCGTTTCGAAACGTGAAACTGATCAGTACGTGAGTGCTGGTAAAATGTTTGTATTTCCATACACTGACTATTAATGCAGCTAGAGTGTTGATACAACTCGCCTTCAAATTTCACTTGTTGCTCGGAATAATTCTGAAAGAAAAACAGAGCAAAGTCCTCAGGCGGATCGTGCAGCTTTTGAAATAAAATGTAGCTGATCTTAGCGTTTTATTGCTTCAGTAGTTAAATGTCCGCCCCGGTAGCTGAGTGGTCAGCGTGACGGGTTCCGCCCTACGGGCCCGGGCTCGATTCCCGGCTGGGACGAGGATTTTCTCTGCCCAGGGACTGAGTGTTGTGCTGTCTTCATCATCATTTCATCCCCATCCGGCGCGCAGGTCGCCCAATGTGGCGTCGAATGTAGTAAGACCATCACCAAGGCGGCCGGACCTGTCCCGTAAGGTGCCTCCCGGCCAATGACGCCAAACGCTCATTTACAGTAGTTAAATAGCTAAATAATGCTGAGACACTTTCGAAAAAGGAATTTCGCAGAGAACTGGCAAATGAATCTGGAAGCACAGGAAGAGCAGCTGAAAAAAAATAATGCTGCAGGTTATTTTAAAGGGAGGTCTTCGCGTTCTGAAAGCTTGTAATGAAATGTAGTTATGGTTTAAGAGCCATATTTGAGCCTATCCAACAAAGTTTCTCGAGGAAAGTGTTGCCTTTCAGTGATTTCCATTTAAGTTCACTCACATCTCCGTAATAACTTCCTGTGACCTAGCTGGAGTGGTTCCACGTTTCCACATTACGCTTCTGACCGACGTGCTCCTTTACAGATTTCGTCTCGTTTATTTAATCTCACAGTACTTCTTCGCATTACTTCCGCCGGCCGCTGGCGGCCGAGCGGTTCTAGGCGCTTCAGTCTGGAACCGCGCGACCGCTACGGTCGCAGGTTCGAATCCTGCCTCGGGCGTGGATGTGTGTGATGTCCTTAGGTTAGTTAGGTTTAAGTAGTTCTAAGTTCTAGGGGACTGATGACCTGAGATGTTAAGTCCCATAGTACTCCGAGCCATTTTTGAGCATTATTTCCGGCATTTAATGAATATGCGAATCAAAAGATTTACCGCTGCTGCAGTAAAATACAGTGGTTGGCTGGGAGACCCTCCGGGGTAGTTTCAGCTGCCCAGTCTCTAAGGATTTTCTTCTCTCGTGCGCAACGCTATTTTACCAACGCAAAATATGAGAGGTGTCTTAGGTGTACCTGTTGAGCGTTGGCGACTAAGAGTAATTCTTAGTCAGAACAGCAGAGGCTCGTACGTGACCGGACCCAGCCACTATTTACTATTTGTTCTGCCAACAAGAGAGGCTGGGAGTAAGCGAGGAAAAGTGATCTTTGAAACACAGTCAGTGTGGAAATACCACGCGTGTACGCCATGCCGGTGTAACGCGTTCCCGCGTGATCAGCCCCACACGTATACGTAAGGGTAGAAGCTTCCAGAAGGATGGGGCCGTGCGCAAAGACGGATATAAAAGGGCTACGCACGCTACTTGTTGCTGTATAGTCGTCGAGAGGTGGTTAGCTAGTGTCACTGTGGACTTGGAAGAATCCGATGTAGTCGACACTTAGGCCGGCACGCTCGCCTCTGCACCACGAGACTTGGGCTCAGGGAAGAACAGGAAGTCTTACAACCAAATGAAATGGCTCTGAGCACTATGGGACTTAACATCTGAGGTCATTAGTCTCCTAGAACTTAGAACTACTTAAACCTAACTAACCTAAGTACATCAAACATATCCATGCCCGAGGCAGGATTCGGATCTGCGACCGTAGCGGTCGCACGGTTCCAGGCTGAACCGCCTAGAACCGCTCGGCCAGAACGGCCGCCACAACCAAATAAGGACACTTTGTAGATACAGTTGTACATAGAGAATATGGCAGGGGTTCTTCCAGTAACAGTAATCCTATCTACCGCTTTATGTAATCCTCCTCGGATCCCTGAGATTCCTACCGAGTTCCGTACTGTAACCCACTCAATAGCCTAGTTTACAGTCAAGCAAGTGAAGAGCAGGCGGCCCACTAGCAGAAGTTGTTCTCTACGTACCTTGTCGGTGAGTTCCATTACGCGCTTTCGTGCAGTCCTTCCTACTCCCTCTCAGGACTCGCCAGTGCGACACCACAATGTTGTGTTTTGTATTATAGGACGGTGAAAACAATGAGGTAGAAACGCAGCGCCGGATTGTAGACTGCTCTCCTCAATGAAATCGCAGCAAGGTGGGCGTCCGGCTTAGCGTTCCAGTCCGAGGGGCGGATCACCACGTACAGCGTCACAAGCAGAGGCACTGCGGAGGTGTTTGTCACTTGGTCCACGTCATTGGACCAAAGTGTGGTCAGCAGGAGATGTACGCCTACGCCTCTCATTCCCTCTGCGGGCAAATACTGGTGAGGAAACTTTTCGTCTCCACCAGGATAAGACGTATGCATTCCTGTGCGCTCGTCACTTGTGCGAGTTGTGAAACGACGGAGGCCACAGTATTAATATTTAGCCACTGTGATAACACATGGTATACTTTCTGAAATATTGGAATGTGAAAGTTTGTGTTAATAAGTGCTACTGTGAATAAATTAACAAGTCTATCTCTAAACATGGCGACCATTATCAAGGGTATATGTGCCGTGTTGTCATTGATGTCTATGCTGTAACCTGATGACAAGGTTCACATCAGACCAGGAAAGTATTATCGCATTAAATGCATTTACATATTGCGAGAGTGAAGAATGAACGACAAGAAAGTAATGCGAGAGTACAACGAGTGCTAAGGTAGTAGCCGTAGAACCAGCGGGAAATTGCACCCGGCGCAGCACGTACTGCGAATATGTTCATTTTTATATGACTGACACAAAAGTGGAAACCAGCTGCCTCAACCATCATTACGTCTTTCTCACCAAAAATGTTATCATGTAAACATTTTCGCGCTCTTTTAACACACAACATTCCAAATCCTTTTATCCAGTCTGTCTTTGCAGTTAACCTTCATACTCAGCATCTCCCTCTTACTGCCACTGTCTATACAGGCTGAACACTAATAAAACCGACAACCTGCGCTGCAGTCATGGACTGCGCGGCTAGTCCCGGCGGAGGTTCGAGTCCCCCCTCGGGCACGTGTGTGTGTGTGTTTGTCCTTAGCCTAATTTAGGTTAAGTAGTGTGTAATCTTAGGGACTGATGACCTTAGCAGTTAAGTCCCATAAGACTTCACAAACATTTGAACATTTTTTTTACAAACCTTCAAGGAAATGCTAAACGCTAACTTTGATTCAGATTAGCACACACTGTCCAGAATTATCACACGCTTGGGGAGATATTCTGTATGACTATACGTTTATCAGGATGTCAACTGGGCATAAATTCCGCGGTCAAATGCCGATCACGCCAGGAGCTATTTACACCTCTGGGTCAACTGTCACGTTCGAAGTACGTCAGTAAAGAGAGCATTAAAATATCACTGTTACACCGACCCTACGAACCTGCTGACCTGTGGGTGAGGCGAGCGCTGCTTGTAACGCGCACCTACACAGCGCCCGTCCTGCGACACAGAGGTGCGTGGCAGGCTGCGGGGGAGGGGGCAGCCCTGCCGAAGCCGACGTGTGGTGGCGGCCCTGCTCACGCAGTGGCGCGTGCGTGCTGCGTCCAGCCGTACTACAGGCGTTATGCCAAATACATTCCACGCCAGCACCGAGGCGCCTCTGCGTATGACAACCAGCTTCCTCTGCCCTTTCCCGTACGAGAATTTCGGAGAATTTCAAGGCGAAGTCTGCATTTCATCTCTGTGCGGTAAATGTCAGAATTTCTGTCGTAAATAAACATCTGTCCCCCTGGATTCTCCCGAGGAGGTCGAAGTGAGTGGAAAGTTGATACGGCGCGCCACACGGCCCACGAAGTGTAGAATGAGAGTATACGAGGTGAATCCGAACTGCAAAGACAAATTTTAGGAGGTTGTTCAGGGATATTTTGGAATGAGGGGCCCGTCGTTTCTTGTTTCTTTCCGTATCTTGCGTCCATTTACAAAGCCTTACAAAAAAAAAGTGAAGCATTCAGACGGAGAAGAGGAAACGAAACGAAACGAAACGAAACTTTGCGGTGTAAAGTCCCCCTTTACGTAACTGGCTTTTGCGAAAACATGTTTGACCGTGTTCGCGTGTGCCTAGCAGAGAGTAGAATTTGGCAAGGGCTATGATTTTCGAAGGAAAATGCAACACCGATTAGTGAGGGAGAGGCTTACAACAACTTATGTCTGAGGAAAACTTATTCCGCCTACTCTACTTTCAGTTAAATTACCAAAAATTGTTCAGTCATTCACGTATTGTTCCAATGAAAAGGGGTAACACGGGACTCGAGATATAAACTTCATAAATACTTTTCGAATGACTGGAAAAAACTGTCGCCAGCCAAACTGGACACTGTCTGTTCACCAAGTAACTACAGATGCGAACAACCACGAGTAAGGAATAATCTGAGTACGTGCGCCAACAGACGCGTGCACGCGCGTTTGCAGTAACAAAAAACGTCGCAAAATAATAATGAGAGAGAATTTCAGTTATTACTGCACCCGTCATTAAACACAATCAAATGAACCTGGAATAAATAAATCTCACACTGAGTAACAGGAGACTGCTAAATAGTGGCGTAACCTCCCGGTGGCGTTTAGGCGCTTTTGCTAACTTGGGAATTGGCAATGAAACATAAAAGAGAACTTTAGTTGACTTTAGAATTATGTAAATGAAACAACGATCACTGAATATCAACACAACTGCAACGTCAAAGTATAAACCGGACTATCACACAAAACAGCATCACAAGTTTAACTAAAATTAGCAAGTACGAATAACTGTTTTCTTGTAAATAAAATCTTTAGTCTGAAGTCCCAGAAATTAATTTACTTTCAGATAACTGACTTTACTTTTGATCTGCAAGATTAATTTTGCCCCTAAACGATACTGATCTCCATAGTGAAGCTACTGAGGCTCATTAAAAGATACTTTTATCCTGTTTTCAAAACTGTTAAATATAGAAACGAACTGGCACTGAGATTAGTTTTAATATATTTCTTTCTTTTGAACTAACCGATACTCGGATTGCGTCAGTAACAGGAATGGACGTGGGACCTACTTGGTCATAATGATTTGGGATAATTATTAGGTTATTTTTACAGTAATTACTACTAAAACTAAAAATTCGCCAATATAAATGGGTAATGCCATTGTAGTTGTAAAAACCGTGAGCTGAGTGGAACAGTCTTGCAGTCGTTCGTTGTTGAAGAGATGGTGCCTAACCGTCGTCGACAATGCTGCAGTACCTCCAGGCAAAATTTGCAAAGCTTTGCGCCGGCCGGTGTGGCCGAACGGTCTGGAACCGCGCGGCCGCTACGGTCGCAGGTTCGAATCCTGCCTCGGGCATGGATGTGTGTGATGTCCTTAGGTTAGTTAGGTTTAAGTAGTTCTAAGTTCTAGGGGACTGACTACCCCAGCAGTTAAGTCCCATAGTGCTCAAAGCCATTTGAACCTATTTTTTTTTTTTTTTTTTTTAAGGAAAGACCATTGGCGGAGCAGGATCTCGGTGTGAATGGAGCTGCCTTTTCACCTGACCACGCTGGTCAATCGCTATTGTGCCGCTAACTAAAACTTTTCTTAAATTGATTCCCATGACGTCAGAGTCGTCACTCCACTCGCCTCCGGAGACGCCGTTACACATTGCGTTCTTCCCCTTTGATGCATGTCCGTGACATTTCCCCAACACTTCTCTAACCAACATTGACCCAGTATAAATTATTGTTTACACAGATAAATAAATTTTCTTTACACGCACAAATAGCTTTTAAGGTTTACAAGAACACAGAAATACAATGTTCGCAGTATATAAAGGAAAAAATTTGAAATACGTACATATTTATTAAAGTGTAACATCGGGGTGAGAGAGTTTTTACTGTTACGTCGGTGATTACAAAATCGAAGTAAGGAAGATTAGAGTTTAATGTCCCGTCGACAGCGCTGTCTTTAGAAATAGGGAACGAGCTCAGATTTCGAGAGAATGGGAAAGCAAACCGGCCGTGCCCTTTTCGAAGGATGCATCCCGTCATTTGGCCAGGAGTGATTTACGGTCACGGAAAACCTACAGCTGGATGCGCGCACGGAGATTTGATCCTTCCCTCCCCACCAACGCAAGTCCAGTGTGCCATCGTGGCGGTAAGAGTCCATTTATCAGTACACCCACTACGGCCTAAATTCACGCAGTGATTTGGTTGGGAAGGGTGTCACGAAGCAGTTGTGTCCACTCCTGGCCCCGAGCTGTTGCTACTGGCCCTCGACAAAAAAATGCTTCAAATGGCTCTGAGCACTATGGGACTCAACTGCTGAGGTCATTAGTCCCCTAGAACTTAGAACTAGTTAAACCTAACTAACCTAAGGACATCACAAATATCCATGCCCGAGGCAGGATTCGAACCTGCGACCGTAGCAGTCTTGCGGTTCCAGACTGCAGCGCCTTTAACCGCACGGCCACTTCGGCCGGCGGCCCTCGACATCTGGAGTTGATGTCCCAGCTGGTGGCCCACAGCTTCTACACTACTGGCCACTAAAATTGCTACAGCATGAAGATGACGTGCTACAGACGTGAAATTTAACCGAGAGACAGAAGATGCTGTGATATGCAAATGATTAGCGTTTCAGAGCATTCACACAAGGTTAGCGTCGGTGGCGACAACTACAACGTGCTGACATGAGGAAAGTTTCCAACCGATTTCCCATACACAAACAGCAGTTGACCGGCGTTGCCTGGTGAAACGTTGTTGCGATGCCTCGTGTAAGGAGGAGAAATGCGTACCATCATGTTTCCGACTTTGATAAAGGTCGGATTGTAGCCTATCGCGGTTGCGGTTTATCGTATCGCGACATTGCTGCTCCCGTTGGTCGAGATCCAATGACTGTTAGCAGAATACGGAATCGGTGGGTTCAGGAGGGTAATACGGAACGCCGTGCTGGATCCCAACGGCCTCGAATCACTAGCAGTCGAGATGACAGGCATCTTATCCGCACGGCTGTAACGGATCGTGTAGCGACGTCTCGATCCCTGAGTCAACAGATGGGGACGTTTGCAAGACAACAACCATCTGCACGAACAGTTCGACGACGTTTGCAGCAGCACGGACTATGAGCTCTGAGACCGTGGCTGCGGTTACCCTTGGCGCTGCATCACAGACAGGAGCGCCTGCGATAGTGAACTCAACGACGAACCTGGGTGCACGAATGGCAAAACGTCATTTTTTCGGATGAATCCAGGTTCTGTTTACAGCATCATGATGGTCGCATCCGTATTTGGCGACATCGCGGCGAAAGCACATTGGAAGCGTGTATTCGTCTTCGCCATACTGGCGTATCACCCGACGTGATGGTATGGGGTGCCATTGGTTACACGTTGTAACGCCGGAAATGCATATCCTCCTACTTCCATCTATTGTACTATTATTTTTTTTCCTTGTTTTGTTACCTCAAGATATGACGTTTCTGTCTCTTTATATATTGTAATTGCTTTACTGTTTGTATATATATATTTATGCATTTATGTCGATGTATAATTAGTTTGTTGTGTAAAGAGTATTTGTATTTTACGCTGGGTCTTGCCTAGGGAAAACTGCTATCGAACGATTACATCGATAGGTCGTGTGAAGAATCAAAGTGTGTAGGATCTTTGGTAGTGTTAACTCTGCCGCGTGGAGCGCGGGCAGAACAGAGTGAGAGTCTGGCGGGAGTAGCGAGTGGAGCAGGTGTTGTGTGACGCTCCCGCGAGTTGCCGCGCTTTCGGGGTTTGGCAGCATGTAATTGCGCTCGACTCGCGATGATAGTTTCTGACATGGTGTCGCGGACGGGAAGCATTAGCTGGCGCACATCAAGAGCCCGTTTCGCCTGGTGACCGTGTCGAGAAGAAGGCGCGCCAACATCCAGCTTCTGCAACAGCGACGGCCGACAATGAGTGACTGTCGCCACCTCCTCGATCGACGGCTTCAAACCTTCAATCAACCAACAAGGAAGACTAAAAGCACGTAAAGTTTCAGAACTGTATGGCAGACCACAGCTTTTCAAATTGTTCCATTTGCCTCGCAAAATTACAGCAACTTAGCATGAACCTTTGTTGCTCATTGTCCCAATTGCATTGCCAAGCAGGGTCCCTTCCTTTTCCGAAATGAACCCGAGTGTCGTTGAAATTCAAACGCCAGCATTAAAATAATATAATTAGATTTCACTGCTTTAATTTCAAAGTTCAGTTAAAGTCTCAGAGCTGGCTACTATATTCAGATTACACAAGCACGAATTAAGAGTGCGAGCTTTGTTACCGTATTTTAGCTTACCTGTGACTGCAGCTCAGCTTGGTACGTACTACATTTTACTATTGTTAATTGTTCAGAATCATTTAATTCAAGTTCAAAGTTAAATCTCTTATTTCTAAATTGCGTAGATTCAAGTAGTTTTTGAAATGATTGTTGAGGTAGTCCAAGACTAACCGTATTTTACTGAATTTCGATGTGCTTCAGAAAGAAAGCTCACTATTCACTTCAGTCACTAAATTAACTTTCGATTTTCCGGTTATTAATTCTTTTGCTAAATTAAGTCAGGGTGTAGCGAAATTTATTACTTCTGACAAACTTTCAGTTTTCACACTACACGTGTCAACCTTCAGTTGCCACGCTTCTAGTGCTAATTATATGTGTAATAACCTTTCTTTTTCAGTTACTATAGTAATTGTCCTTAGGACTGGCGACCGTGATTTCCCCCAAATCTCAAATACCTAATTACCGCTAGTTAATTGTTAACGTAACGGCTGCACATTTACCTTCTTTATTAACTTTACCCCTTTTCAAAATTAATTTCCACCAGTTTCATTAGCACTTTTCCTTTCATTTAGATGTAACCCTTTCCTCCCTCTTTACCGACAGGTTAACTTCGGTGACGATTGCTTTTCCAAAACTCCCATTAGGTACACGCGGTTTCATTTTTCACTGTCATTAAGGTCGGTAAGTGAGGGGGAGGTTACAACGTCTCGGTCACTTCATGTTCGCATTGATGGCACGTTGAACAGTGGCCGTTACATTTCAGATGTGATACGACCCGTGGCTCTTCCCTTCATTCGATCCTTGTGGAACCCTACTTTTCAGCAGGATAACGGACGACCGCATGTTGCAGGTCCTGTACGGGCCTTTGTGGATACAGAAAATGTTCGACTGCCGCCCTGGCCAGCACATTCTCCAGATCTCTCACCAATTGAAAACGTCTGGCCGAGAAACTGGGTCGTCACAATACGCCAGTCACTACTCTTGATGAACTGTGGTATCGTGTTGAAGCTGCATGGGCAGCTGTACCTGTACACGCCGTCCAAGCTCTGTTTGACTTAATGCCCAGGTGGTTGTTCTGGGTACTGATTTCTCAGCACCTATGCTCCTAAATTGCGTGAAAATGTAGTCACATGTCAGTTCTAGTATAATTTATTTGTCCAATGAATACCCGTTTATCATCTGTATTTCTTCTCGGTGTAGCAATTTTAATGGCCAGTAGTGTATTAGAGACATAGCTGGGCACGGGAGCACCTCGTTATCACGCAGACAGTTCACAGTGCCACGTGTGGACGACCGTCGTCCTCTTGGGGAATGGGAGCAGGGCGCTGCAGCGTGAGACGTTCGACAGGAGGAGGCAGGATGTCCGCCGTGCGCCACTGTGCAGCCACTGGCAGCCGTGACCTCAGGTCGTACCCGACGGCTCGAGTGACACCGCTGTGCCTCTCCAGAACACAGGAAGAACAACTCTCCTCCCCTCGTCGCAGCCATTCTCGCCGGCGACGGTCGTTCGGGGGTCGTGCAGAACTGCCATTTGTCACTGAACGTAGTACGACGCCGTTCGTTAGGAGCCCTAGCTTTCCGATCACGGCAGCTCTCCAACCGCGGCCGTTCGTGTTGCCGTGTTAGCAGTCGCATTCCCCACACTCATTGGGACACATTTCTCTTCCGTTTTGCGAAAACGTGAAAGGTGGCCCTGTAGATGCAGGCGCCGAGGTAGGTGCAGACGAGGCCAGTGGCAGACGTTCGCTGGCGGGTGCGTGGGCGGTGGGGCGGCAAGGGCGGCGGCGCCGTGACCGGCGTCGGCGAGCAGCCTAGCACAGCGTGGCGTGGCGCAGGGCAGGACAGCGGCAGGAGGCGCCGTAGCGTCCGGGCAGCCGCTGGCTGTCTGGCTGGCTGGCTGTGTGCTGCGGCAGGCCGTGGGAGGCGAGGACAGCCACCCTCTCAGTCACCAGCTCCACACTGGAGCTGCTAGCGCGAGGTTAGTGTTTCAACTTGCTTTGCGGTGTGGCGCGCTCAGCCGCACTCGACAACCCATTTACATCCGTCTCGACTTGTACAAAGATATATCGATTTCACGAGTGCTCCGTTGTCGCTTTCGAGAGGATCTTCGGGCAAAACTGTAAACGGTCTAGCTCAGGACGTCTTAAGACACCTTACTATGGCGAATAATCTCCCCAAATCAATGTACGACCTTGTTACTGAGCTATCCAACGTTCCCATCGGTTTCTTAATTCTAGCTGCAAGCACAAGTGTACTGTCACCACACATGGCTACGGAGGAAAAAAAAAAAAAAAAAAAAAAAAAAACACACGGAACATCTGTTAGACTCAACACCCTCTCTAAATCGCTATTAGTATTCAATGATTTGCATGGAAGTGTGTAAAATATAAAAAAGGGTGAAAACAATAAACGGAGGCGCCGGCCGGAGTGGCCGTGAGGTTCTAGGCGCTTCAGTCTGGAACCGAGCGACCGCTACGGTCGCAGGTTCGAATCCTGCCTCGGGCATGGATGTGTGTGATGTCCTTAGGTTAGTTAGGTTTAATTAGTTCTAAGTTCTAGACGACTGATGACCTCAGAAGTTAAGTCGCATAGTGCTCAGAGCCATTTGAACCATTTTGAACTAAATGGAGGCCTCAAAATTCCTATTACTTCTAATCTCCTCCTAATAGTTCCAATTTCTTTGATCTGTCAAAGGTGCAAATGTATTTATTCATTACACTCTGTCAAAGGGATCCTCAATGATGCTTTATGTTTTACGGAATTGGGTCCTTAATTTCGGTACTTATGCAAAATGTTATGTTTCAACGACACAATGTTCTATGTCTTTATATTCATGACAAGAAAGTAAACGATATTACAACAAATTCCACAACGTCCATGTCCTATATATAAACTATTCACAGCTTAATTTTGCTTCCTGCCTTTGTATCTTATACTTGGTTGTACAGATAATTGCCAGAAACCATTTAAAATAAAATAAATGGTACTTAGACTATGTTGTTGCCTGCAGAGGGGGAGAGGCGTGTAAAAGAAAATATAGGGAAGGAGAATGGCAAACTTACAAAGTCAGATATGTTGGAAACGTTGTAGCAAAGTATGTCGCATGTGAAAAAAAAAAACCAACAAGGAGCTTGTGCAACCACTTCTACTGCACTGTCGCAAGAGTCTTTATCGAATATCCGTGACAGCAGAACACGGAGGAATTCGTGGACAAATTTCAGGTGACACATCACTTAAGCGCACAGGAAAGTGGAACACAGATGTGTAGGGAACTTAAAATGTGAATCTTTGCATTAAAGACGATATATATGACTCCTTAGCATATCCGACGTAGGGATTGTGAGAATATGGCAGATTAGGTCCCGTATTGAACAGCTCATGTACTCGTTGGCTTCGTGAAATTAACGGAAAATCAAGTTGCTTTTCGATAGATCCAGAAAGTTAATTCCTCTCGAAACAAATACACTCTGACTGAAATTTATAAATGCTTGATTCGCTATTACAATAGAAGAAACGTTTGCTTTTATTATTAGCGTAGCTAATTACGGTGCAGACTGAAAGCTCCTGAGTTTCAGACCTGCCAGAAGATGATGTAGGATACTATTAAATATGTAGAAGATATACTAGTAATTACAAAAAAGCAAAAAATCTCGCTCCCCGAAAACTGCCTGCGCTGTTAAACGCCGCGGCAGGGGAAATTAACTGGGGCGCTGACAGTCCTCGCTCGACTCTCGAGCATCCCTTGCAGCGCCCCACGCTCCTCGCAAACTGTGAGGGGCGAGAGAGCGGCGCCTCGCAGGCACGCGCTGGCCGTGGTGCGGCGTTACGTAAGCAGGCCGAGGCTGAGCAGCTCAGCCCGTCAGCCCGCGGGGTCGAGAACGCGGAACCGCCGACGGCCGGGGACGGTCCCGCCCCGCAGCCGCGACCTTGCCCGCACCTGCTGGCCCTCAGATCTTCCTCTCCGATAACATCAGCCGCGATACAATTATCCGCCTACAGTCTCGCATACCCGTAATTGCTACCACTCACAGTGATCGTAGCTTTTTGGGGCTTTCAGTGCGAAGGACGCAAGAGCATACGTTTCACTTTACTTAACATACTTCAGGGAGACGTTTCCCTATCTTCGTGATTAGTTACGGAGTACATTTCAACATGCTTGTGACTTATTTTTGCGGATACAGTGTTGCAGTTCTAAGCTATGTCTATCCATACGCTTCTGCCCCCCGTAACTGGATTTAACAACAAGGTAGGAGCCCAACACTGTGGATGACGCAGGCCTGTAGAGTCGTCCTAGAAGTAAAAGCGGCACTAGCGGTGGAGGGTTTGCTTTGCCTACAGAGACATGGGTCTACGTGCGATTCTTGGCTGTAGTCTCCCGAGCATCCCTTACACAGCAGCTGCAGGAACACTGCTAGCATGAAGACACTCATAAGCATATCTGCATCAGCACTGAAGCGAAACGACGGCCACCCCAGTGCCAGGGGCACGCCCACTGGGGTTAGCTTGGTGGGCAAGGCCAACAACAATTAGGTTTATAGATTACTGGCACACCTGTAACGCTGCATGTAGTATAGGGCAGTAGGATAAATTAAATGTATCTTAATAACAGATTTAAGAGAAAGATATATAATACCTAATACTTACACATAGGTAGATACTAAATAATAGAAGAATGGAGATCCCTGTAGTAGTAGAGTAATTATAAGTACTTATCTGTAGTGTAGAAACAATAGCTGCAAAAATGTAAAATATGAAATTAGGACCGACTAATGTATTTAGGTAGTGGGTTAACATGTATAGGTACAATAACTGAATAAATAATTTTTTAACCAAAAAAAAGTCTGTGTCAGCTGGCGGTCACTTGCAAAGATTTCCGTGAGGCACTGCCCCTTTCTGTAGGCGTCACCCCGTTTCACTGACGTCCGAAATCGAAAGAGCTTAGTAATATAAGAATGCCTTCGAATGTGCTCATGCACTTAAAAAAAAAAAAAAAAAACCGACTGAAGAACGACATGTGAAAATCTATGGACCTCTTTTCTGGATGGTTTACGATATTAGTAAGGTTCATAATTTGAAACACCAACCACTCCTAAGTATAGTTAAATAAAGTTCAAACCATTACCAGTTTCAGACAAATTATAAATCCATCTTCAGATGATATTACGCATTTTCATCCATTCCTGCTGGGGCTGCGCATTGTATTATTTCTATAATTATAATTTTACTTTCTCTTTTTGATTTTCAAATTAATTTCGCAGTTCTAGCAAAGACATATGTTACTGTGCTCATACAACGTTTGTAGTTCAGCAGTAGTGGAGCGAAGAGAGCAAAGCCCCACTCTCCATTGTTGCCAAATTAATTCAAGATGGCGGAACCAAGATGGCGGCAATAGATATGGCAACATCACAATGACGCCATGGCGGGTAGTTCAAATTTTGGCGGGAAAATAGGTCAATTAGGCTATCTCCACTAACATAACCCCCTCCCCTCCCACACCCAGAAAATGGCAGGAAGATCAAATTACACCAGGACAATGCAACATACCACAGCAACCTCCACTAACCCAAGAAAATGGTGGGAAAAAAGGTCACTTGGGCTACCTCCACAAACCTAAGTCATCTGACCGCCACCTCTTCCTAGGAATTGGTGCGAAGAGGACTCAGTCTCTGCTGGATAGGATGGATGTAAGTCTTTGTTTTACAGGCAGTCCTTATTTATACAATTTGAGGCAGTAGTTCCATCCAGAGTGCTCACCACGTGGATTGGAGACCAACTGACCTAGTGCACAATAGTGCCACCAGAGGGCGCTGTCGTCCATCCCGTGACGTAATCCAAGATAGCGGTTTGGAGGAAAAATGGCGGGAAAAGGACTCAGCCTGCGCTGGGCTGCTCGAGAGAGGAAGGGGGGTTCTTTATTTATTTTTGGAATGATTTATTTAGGGACGAATTTCATGTGGTTTACTTATTACACTAATACAAAACACTTGCTCTGACATACTTGGGCTCACAGTATACAGTTTACAGACATGCCAGCTACTCGTAAATCACCGAAATAATGCGGTACACTGATGTACAGTCAGCAAACAACTCGTGAACTGTCGAAATAATACATTGCACAGCCTACAGACAACTCGTAAATTATCGATATAATGTAGTACACGGCATACAGACGTGCAAACTACTCGTAACTCACCGAAATAAAGCGGTACACTGATGCAGAGACACGCAAACAACTCGTAAACTGTCGAAATAATGCATTGCACAGCCTACAGACCTGCAAATTAATCGTAAATCACCGAAATAATGCAGTACACTGATGTACAGACACGAGAACAACTCGTAAACTGTTGGAAAAACGCATACAGTTTATTGAGGGACGGATTTCACGTAGTTTATTTATTACACTGGTTCAAAACACTGACCCCCTCACGTGTTTGAGGTTGCAGTAAATGGTCTACGGACCTACAGACTACTCGTAAATCACCAAAATAATCCGCGCGACTGCTACGGTCGCAGGTTCGAATCCTGCCTCGGGCATGGATGTGTGTGGTGTCCTTAGGTTAGTTAGGTTTAAGCAGTTCTAAGTTCTAGGGGACTGATGACCTCAGATGTTAAGTCCCATAATGCTAAGAGCCATTTGAACCATTTTTTGAACCAAAATAATGCACTACACTGATGCGCAGAGACGCAAACAGCTCCTAAATTGTCAATATAACGCATGTAAAAGGCTATGCAAAGAAGCTTGCTAATCGTCAACTGTCGAAATCGAGCATTGCACAGCCTGCTCATCTGTTCACAAAATAATGCAACAGACACTGAAACAGCTCATGAATTGTCAAAAGATAACGCATGTGTAATGCAATTCAAACACGCTCACAACGCTTGAAAACCCGAAAATAATATAGTCCACAAACACTTAGTGCACCTGAAAAACGCGACGTATCAGCGAACTGTTCCAACACGTGCACGCACTTTGCCAGCCGGACACAAGTCAGCGCCAGAGCGCGACCTATTGCTCTCAGGCCGCTGCCGACGGCAGGTGAAAGTTGCGTCTACAGTTAGACTTCTTCGAGTGTTATACTGACGTCACATGTCTATGTAAATAAGCACCGAGTCACCCTCTCGACCATGTGCATGTGTTCATCATTTCTGGTACGATCCCTCTCTCTACTTATGTTACAGCGAAAACGTAATTCCTGAGCGACTCACCCTCAAAGACACTGCAGAAATCCGTTCCATTGCTTCCCACAATAGCACTGATTGCACTGTTCCTAGCGATCGTAACGGGACACCCAAGCTGTGTCTAGCCGTACACACGTGCTGAAGCATTGTCTTGAAATGTTAGTCCTGCTGTCAACATTCGTCTCAGAAACGTTAAACTTTCTTTACCGCTAAAAGCCTTTATCATGTCTGTACAGCTACTGGTCTGGAGAAGTCCTAATGCCACAGTGGTGGATGAGTGTTGGCATCCATGCCAGAGAGGGATGGTCTGCTTCAACTTGTCTTTGAACACTTGCTTTCTCAAAACTTTCCATAGATACCTTGCCTCCATCTTGTTCGAATCAGTTTGTAGATGCTCTGTGTCCCAGCACAAAGAATGTCTTGTGAATGAATGGGGCATTATGATTGGCTCTTATTGAATTTCCCTGCCGAATTGCTGATACCACTGGTGTGGAAGCACTGTCTGCCTTTTTTTTTCTTTCTTTCTGCAGATGAGACTTTCAGCGGCAAAAAACTATTTTGTACAGATCAACATATTGCGCTGACAATTAAACCATGTAAAGTGGCCTAGGGATCGTCAAATACGGAAAGACTCTTACTGAATTACACTGCTGTGCCACCGAGGACGGGAGCTTGAATACTAGAGCGTGAAGCCGATCTCCAACCCGGCAATATATCACTGCGTACCGTGTCGATGTAGTAAACATAGAATTCGCATCCTGCGCCATACAAAATTGCCCTTTTTACGTCATTTGTATAGCTATCAACTGCCAGACACTGGTACATATACCACGAAGACAGAAAGCATAAGCAGTTGTGCCAAGGACATACTCCTCACTGCACTGGATATTTCGCACGAGATCAGGCGGTCATCCATTCCCAACACATGACCAGAATGCCCTCAGTGGACCGAAGTCACCCTCAGAACTGTTGTACAAAGGCTGGGTCGGTTCCCCTCAGATCAAAGACGTTACTGTTTCTGGTCCCAACATGATTGCTTGCTTGCTTGATTTTCTTCACCCATCTCCAGACTATGGGATTACAAGAACACATATAACTTCACATGGTTCGACAGAATATCATACCATTTTCGCTATACTTCTCGATATCAAGCACATAGCAATATCGCTTGCATGGAAGTGCCACTCGCACAACATAATTCCGAAGGTATAGACTGGAAATTATTTCTCTAGAAACCCAAAACTTTAGCCAAGTGGAGCATGCTGTAAACCATTGATTAACTAGAAACTTATCCCATCTGCGAAGACCATTACGTGAAAACTCGAAAAAAAAAACTAGAGAAATTGATATTACCACCCATGAATACCGATGTCGGTGATATAACAGATTCCAAATCATCCCTATAATTCTTTATCATGTCTAGAGGACCAACAAACGTGTCTTCCATCTGTCTTTCACCTGCTAGATACACACACCACAATCAATGTTCCCCAACAAAATAAAGGTGCGATATGTGCAGAAGCAGTCAACTGGGCAATTTACATAGGAGGGAATAATGGTGCAGCACAAACACATGTCCATATTGAGTCTTCTCAACCTGTGACCTGTGGTGGGAAAGATTCACATTTCTAGCTAACGGTAGGAGCTGTCTGAATGGAGAGGCCTGTTGGGGTGTAGGAATACAGCTGAATTAACAGTACCGTCCTCTAGTCGGACGAATAGCGAACTAATACTTGGTATGTGTTGGACAGCTCTCATGATCGCGTGGAAATTTGAGAAGATTCAATACGGATGTGTGTCCGCACTGGACCATTATTACCTCCCATATAAATTGTCCAGTTGACTGCTTCTGCACGTATCACGCCTTTATTTAGTTGAGGAACATCGATTGTGTTGTACGCATCTAGCAGGTGAAAGACAGATGGAAGACATGTTTGTTGGTTCTCTAGACATGAGAAACACCTTAGTTGACTTTGTAAATTATAGGCATGATTTGGAATCTGTTATATAACTGACATCAGTATTCATGAGTGGAGAAAACCAGTTTCCTCTTTTTTTCCATGTTTTCACAGAAGGTTTTTGCAGACGGGTCAAGTTTCTAGTTACTCCATGGTTTACAGCATGGTCCATCTGGCTAAAGGTTCAGGTTTCTAGAAAAATAATTTCCAGTCTATATCTTCGGAATTATGTTGCACAAGCGGTACAGCTATGCAAGCAATATTGCTATGTGCTTGATATCGAGAAGTGTCGCGAAAATGGTCCGATATTCTGATGACCTACGCACCGTGTGCTATTCTGGGAAGCAATGGAACCGATTTCTGCTGCGTCTTCGAGGGTGAGTTGCTCGGCAATTAGGTCTTCAGTGGACTGCAGGTAGAGAGAGAGATTGCACCAGCAATGGTGAACACGTGCGTGTGGCCCAGACAGTGACTTGGCATTTATTTACATAGACATGTGAAGTCAGTATAACACTCAAAGAACTCTAACTATAGACACAACTTTCACCTGCCATCGGCAGCGGCCAGAGAGCAATAGGTCGCGCTCTGGCACTGGCTTGTGTCTGGCTGGTCCTGCAAAGTGAGTGCACGTGTTGGAACAGTTCGTTGATACGCCACGTTTTTTACGTGCACTTAGTGTTTGTGGACTATATTATTTTCGGATGTTCAAGCAATGTGAGTGTGTTTGAATAGCATTACACATGCATTATGTTTTGACAATTTATGAGTTGTTTCTGTGTCTGTTGCATTATTTTGTGGATAGGTGTGCAGGCTGTGCAATGCATGATTTCGACAGTTTATGAGTTGTTTGCATGGCTGTACATCAGTGTACCGCATTATTTCGGTTATTTACAAGTAGTTGACACATCTTTAAACTGTATATTGTGACCCCAGGCACGTCAGAGCTAGTGTTTTGTACTAGTGTAATAAATAAACTACATGAAATTCGCCCATAAATAAATTGTTCCAAAAATAAATAAAGAACACTCCCTCCTCTCTCCAGCAGCTCAGTGCAGACTGAGTCTTTTTCCCGTCATTTTTCCCCCAGATCACCGTCTTGGATTACGTCATGGGATGGATGACAGCACTCTCTGGTGGCAGTAGTGTGTACTGCATTAGTTGGACTCCAGACGTCATAATGGATACCATGGATGGAGCTACTGCCTCAAATTGTTTAAATAAAGACTGTATGCAAAATAAGGACTTATGTCGATCCTATCCATCACCCCACCACAGGCTGAGTCCTTTTCCTACCTATTTCCCCACCCCAGACCGCCCTGGGACGACAGCTCCCTCTGGTGGCAGTACTGTGCACTAGGTCAGTTGGTCTCCAATCCTCGTGCTGAACACACTGGATGGATCTACTGCCTCAAATTGCATAAATAAGGACTGCCTGCAAAATAAAGACTTACACCCATCCTATCCAGCAGAGCCTGAGTCCTTTTTGAGCCAATTCCTATGAAGAGGTGGCGGTTGGATGACTTAGGTTAGTGGAGGTTGCCCAAGTGACCTTTTTTCCCACCATTTTCTTAGGCTAGTGGAGGTAGCTGTGGTATGTTGCACTGTGCTGCTGGAATTTGAACTTCCCACCGTTTTCTGGGGGTGGGGAGAGGATGGGCGAGTGGACGGGGTTAGGTTACGGAGGTAGCCCAATTGAACTATTTTCCTGCCAAAATTTGAACTTCCCATCATGATGTCATTGTGATGTTGCCATATCTAATCTCCGCCATCTTGGGTCCGCCATACTGAATAAATTCGGAAACAATGGAGAGTGGGGCCATGCTCCCTTTCCTCTACTACTCTCTGCATCTTTGCCACTTCTTTGAAACCAAAGTTTTGTTAGTCATGTGAAGCTGGGCCAAGTTTTGTGAACGTTGACTCGTGTGTGCTGCCATACAACAGGAAGTGGTGTGTGTTCAACCAGTTTCCCGAGAATTTAACAGCACTTATACTGCACACATGCCAAAATGCGGAAACTTTAAAATGTATAACTGAAATATACGATTGTTTTATTAACTTTAAGACCACTTCGTATACGTTTGTGTGAAGTACAAAAATAAAAATAAAAATTTCTCATGTCCACCGAATTTTGAAAGAAAAGCTTTTTGTTTTTCTTAGTGCACAAAACCAACAACGATGACAAACCCCGGCACCACCAGCAAAGTAAGAGAATCTGTAACAGCCATCTGAAGACAGATTCGTAATAAACATGAAACCAACACTGGTTCGGTTTAAACAAACATTTTCAAAACATACTTGTTGCTAGTTGCTGTTTCAGATTATGAACCTTATAATTATAATACAACCACGGTTCTCACGATGTCTGATTTCGACAAGATATCGATTGCGATATTGGAGCTGCTAACTGCCGAACTTGAACTACGTGAGAAAAGCAAACATTTCCTTCTCTCTTTGATCAGCGACTACAAGGATACTCTGAAAAATCACACTGCAGAGGGTTGATCGAACCACCTTCACAATTATTCTCTATTATTCCAGTCTCGTATAGCGCGCGGAAAAAATGAACACCTATTTCTTTCTGCGTAAACTCTGATTTCCCTTATTTTATTATGATGATCGTTTCTCTCTAAGTAGGTCGGTGCCAACAAAATATTTTCGCATTCAGAGGAGTAAGTTGGCGATTGAAATTTCGTGAGAAGACTCCACTTTTGTTTTAATGATGTCCAATCCAAATACTGTATCATGTCAGGGACACACTCTCCCCTGTTTCTCGATAATACAAAACATGCTGCCCTTCTTTGAACTTTTTCGATATATTCCGTCAATCCTGTCAGGTAAGAATTCCACACCGTGCAGCAGTATTCTAAAAGAGGACGGGCAAACGTAGTGTAGGCAGTCTCCTCAGTAGATCTGTTACATTTTCTAAGTGTTCTGCCAATAGAAGGGAGTCTTTGGTTAGCCATCCCCACAACATTTTCTGTGTGTTCCTTCCAATTGAAGTTGTTCGTAAGTGTAATACCTAGATATTTAGTTCAGTTTGCGTCCTTCAGATTTGAGTGATTTGTCGTGTAACCGAAGTATGATTCAAAATGGTTCAAATGGCTCTGAGCACTATGGGACTTAACATCTTAGGTCATCAGTCCCCTAGAACTTAGAACTACTTAAACCTAACTAACCTAAGGACATCACACATATCCATGCCCGAGGCAGGATTCGAACCTGCGACCGTAGCAGTACCGCGGTTCCTGACTGCAGCGCCTAGAACCGCACGGCCACCACGGCCGGCTAACCGAAGTATGATGGATTCCTTTTAGCACTCATGTGGATGTCCTCACACTTTTCATTATTTAGGGTCAATTGCCAATTTTCGGACCATAGAGATATCTTTGCTAAATCGTTTTGCAATTTGTTTTGTTCTTCGGATGACCTTGCTAGTCGACAAACGACAGCTTCATCTGCAAACAAGCTAAAAGGGTTGCTCAGATTCTCTCCCAAGTCGTTTATATAGGTAAGGAACAGCAGTGGGGCTGTAACACTTCCTTTAGGAACGCCAGAAATCACTTGTGTTTCACTAGAAGACTTTTCTTCAATCACTACGATCCGTGACAGGAAGTCACGAATCCAGTCACATAACTGAGACGATATTCCATACGCACGCAATCTCACTACAAGTCGCTTGCATGGTACCGTGTCATAAGCCTTCTGGAAATGTAGAAATACGGAATCAATTTGAAATGCCTTGTCAATAGCACTCAACAGTTCGTGTGTGTAAAGAGCCAGTTGTGTTTCGCAAAAACAGTGTTTCGCAAATCCGTGTTCAAGGTGTGTCAATACACCGTTCTCTTCGAGGTAATTCATAATGTTCGAACACAATATATGTTCCAAAATCCAGCTGCATATCGACGTTAGTAACATGGGCCTGTAATTTAGTGGATTACTTCTACTACCTTTCTCGAATATTGGTGGAACTGTGCAACTTTGTAGTTTTTGGGGACGAATCTTTCGTCGTTCTTATAATTGTTTTCTCGAGAAAGCCAAAACAAATTCACTGTGAATGAACTTAATTTGTAGCCCGGAGTGGCTGTCAGCAGACTGTCTGGTAACGAAACCGTTCCGCCCTGTGATGGTCGCAGAGAGACTTTGCTATATAGAAACTGCCGAAGATATCCTTACGAGTGACCTAGGGATTCTCAGCGAGTACTTTAGAAAATGGAGGCTACAACCTAGTGTTACAAAGACGGAAGTATCTGCCTTCCATTTGAACAACAAAATGGCCAACAGGGAACTACATGTATATCTAAACGGGAAAATATTAAATCACAACAAACACCCAAAGTAGCTTGGGGTTACCCTAGATAGGACACTAACATTCAAAGAACACCTGACGAAAACTGCAGCGAAACTTAAAACACGCAACAACATATTGCAGAAGCTCTGTGGCACCACTTGGGGCTCCACAGCATCTACCTTAAGAACATCCGTACTTGGCTTGGTGTATCCAGTGGCAGAACACTGTGCCCCAGTGTGGCTCAACAGCAAACACACACAGACGGTAGACAGCCAACTTAATGCAACAATGCGTATTATATCAGGCACAAACAGGCCAACTCCTACAGTGTGGCTGCCTGTTCTCAGTAACATAGCCCCTCCCTAACCTGCGCCGAGAACACGCTCTGGTTAGAGAATTTCATAAAATCATGAGCAACCCTGAATTATAAATCTGTGAAGATACTCACGACATCTAAGGAAACCAACTCTGGTCCATGCATCCTCCACTAAAGACCGCACAGGCGCTGCACCAAACCAACTTTAAAATAAATGACCGATGGAAAGAGGAATGGGAGAGCAGAACAGCAGTAAACTGCCACAGTATGCCATGCATCTTTCGTAAACCAAAAGGATTTGACTGCCCTCGCAAAGTTTGGTCAACTCTTAATCACATCAGAACCAACTGTGGGAGATTTGCCGACTCCTTACACAGATGGGGTAAACTTCCTTTGGCCGCTTGCGACTGTGACGCTGAGAGACAGACGGTCAAACACATCGTGCAGGAATGCCCACTAAGGGCATATGAGGGTGACCCACAGGATTTCATAATGGTGACCCAAGAGGTAATCGACTATATATTATCTAAGCTGGACGTGTGTTTGTGATTTCTCGTCTGTGAGTGTAAATTTACAATTGGTGCTGTCCTTATATACAAACTGTTATTTATTGTTCTGTTTATACATGTGTGATTTTTTTGAAATCGGGTTGTTTCTGTAATTTTTATTGTGATAAATAAAAAAACTGCCAGCCTCAGGCAGCAGGTGCTCCCACACACAGTGTGGAGCGCCCGACAGGTGGCAGCTGGCCGGTACTCCACAGCGCAGCACAGCACAGCACAGGACAGCACAGCTCACTACGGCACAGTACGGTACGGGGCAGCCTCGCCACTGTAGTCAGCCAGTGCTGGCCCGTGCGCGAACGCCGGCGCGGAAACACGGGGCGCCGGCATTACTCCAGGCCCTGCTGTCTTCGCCTCGCCGAGTTATTTCTCGAGACTATCCCACGTGTCATACATTTAAATTTACAAAGTCCCACAGAAGAAAATAAGAGATGTTTACACATCCAGGGGCTGGAACATCATACAGAGGCAACATTTTTCCTTGTGCAACGCATACTGCACTTTCATCCACTGGTAAGTATAACAGCCAGTATGTCTCTGATGCACAACTGTACACATACGGTTGCTGTTTACTGTCCTGAGAAACTGCAGCAGTATCTAGACCAACACCTATAGCGATCATCGTATGTAGTGGTTCCTAAAACTGTTGATTTGAGATGTTTTCGTCTTTCCTGAAAGCGGAGTTTAATTAGTGCAGAGGAGATTTGTCGTCTAGCCTCGGCAAATCTACATCTACATACATACTCGGCAAGGCTCGTCTGAGGAAACTTCTAACACTACTGGCCGTTCCCTTTCTTGTTCCACCTGCAAATGGAGCGAGGGTGAAGCGACTCTCTGTGTGCCTTCGTACGAGCCCGATTCTCTTGCCTTCGACGTCCTTACGCAGAATGTACATTCGCGGCAGTAAAATCGTTCCCCAGTCAGCAGCAAATGTCGGTTATCTAAGTTTTCTCAATAGTGTTTTGCGAAAAGAACGTCGTCTTTCCTTCAGGGATTCCAACTTTAGTTCGCGGAGCATTCCTTCATACTCGTGCGGTGATCTAACCTGCCGGTAGCAAGTCTAGCAGGGAAGCATCCGAATTTATTACACGTCTTCTTTCTATCTGACCTGGTACGAATCCTAAGTACTCGAACAGTACTCAAGAATGGGGCACACAACCGTTATATACGCTGTCTCCCCTATACGTTAACTACACTTTCCTACAATTCCCCCAACAAGCCTCTCCTATAACTGACCTTTCGAGCGACACAGTGGCGGCTGCGCGCTATGACGATCCCGCAGCTCCTCCCCTCCCCTACCGTCGCCTTCCCTCCCATTTTGACGAGGCGAGCCGGATCTGCGCCGACCTTCCACTTCTGCAGACGCGACCTTCGGTAGACCATTGTGCCTGGTGGCCGTCGTGTCCATCCGGCATATGCCGGAAGCTCACGGCTGCCTCGTCTGCCGCCTCCGCCAGGGATCTTCTACTGCGCCTTTTGTAACTACAGGATACGCCAGGCTGTCGCCGGTGCCCTCCGGAGGGCCTCGACACGACACCGATATATCGTCTCTAACGTCGGTCACTCGCCTCGATCCTGCCGCAAGGAAATTATCCGAGCAGTTTCGAACGCCACAGTGTCAAGAAATTATGTTTAGAAAATAAACTGCTATGTTCGACAACAGTAGCAGTTCATCTCCGTATGCTGACAAACACAGAATGAAACGACAAACCCTAAGAGTGAGTGCCTTTAAGCAGTGAAAGGTACTTTAGAAGCTCGGCCAACACCCTTTCAATAGGAGCAAATGCCTAGATGACAGACAACACACACAGCGTACGGACGCTGCGAGTGTCTACACACTGCGCCTCTTAGGGGCGCAACCAATTGTAAAACACGCCGAGCGGTCTAAGGCGCTGCAGTCATGGATTGTGCGGCTGGTCCCGGCGGAGGTTCGAGTCCTCCCTCGGGCATGGGTGTGTGTGTTTGTCCTTAGGATCATTTAGGTTAAGTAGTGTGTAAGCTTAGAGACTGATGACCTTAGCAGTTAAGTCCCATAAGATTTCACACACATATCAACATTTTATATCGGCACGTGCGCTTCTCGTCAGATCTAGTGGTGAAATCTTTATTGCAGAGTGGTCTCCCGAGGCTTTTGAACAGACAGTGTGTGTTTTAACGTAAAAAAATTCAGAAATGACTGACACACACTCCTCTGTATTGCGTTTCAGAACTGAAACTGGAATAGGTTCAAGTCGAAGGGCATAGATGGTAACAAGTGGAAAGTGCAGACTGTCAACTTCACATGTCTTTTATTGAACATAATGCTGGCACTGTCTGGTTAAGGTATCCAGATCTTCGAGACGGCGTGTGGACCGCGTCTATAGTTCAGAAGTGCCCAATTGGACTTTCTAGGAAGGAAGATTGGGTTTAACGTCCCGTCGATATCGAGGTCACTACAAACGCACCACAAGCTCGGATTGTGTCAAGGATGTGGAAGGAAGTTAGCCGCGTCCTTTCAAGGTAACCATCCGGGCATTTGCTTCGACCGATTTAGGGAAATCACGGAAAACCTAAATCTCGTCCTCCCGAATGCGAGTCCAGTGTACAACCACTGCTCCACGTCTCTGGGTTGGGCACTCTAGTAATTATATTAGTTACTGTTCACTGGCTTCAGGACTAGAGCAGAGCTTAAGCCAGGCCAGTGCAAATGAACACTGTCATGCACCAGTTCCACGCCAAGTTACGCAGCGTATAATTTCTTCTAATACATTATTGTAAATTGTTGCTGAACTGTATTGCCATATATTTTGTTTACCTGTTTGTAGGCGCATTTTGACTATGTGACGAGGCTGTACAGTAGGTGCGTTCAACCGAACTACCACATAACGGTAACTACTTTCGATGACACGGAGTTCTCTTCCTGCCACGTTTGTATATTGGACGCCAAGAGTGTTTGGTGGATACAACAATTACATAACGAATTCATAAAACATCCTGGAAGCAAAAATCCGGATAAGGGGAACAAGAAACTGGTCCCGAAGATCTATTCTAAAAATGTGAACTCTAGGATGAGCTACGATAGTTAGAAACTAATGGTACGGAGGGCCGCAGACAAAGAACGACGGCTGCATCAAACGAAGAAGTGTTTCAAGTACGATAACTACGACGATTATTGATGGCTATCTGGTATTTCAATTAAATTTGTGCAGCAGAGCCTGGAAGCGGAACAGACGAGTCATCAAGAGGAAGGGACGGTGGGAGAGGAAGTTGGAGAGGAAGCCGTGTAACTGGTCAGGGAGGCGCGTCCTGCGGGCCGCCGCAGCTGCCTGCGCCCGGCAGGAGACGCCGTCACTTGCAGACAGAGAGGGCTAGTCACGGCCGCCCACCGCCCACGTCTGCTCCAGCACACAGGCGTCATTGTTTCGGCTTCGACGGGCCGCGGGGGTCCCGACGTCTGCTAATTGACGGCCGGCCAAGACGCCCGCCACTCCACAAGAGCCAGTCCAGGTGCGCTGCCTGCTCACAAGGATCTGCACGCACCGCTAGTAGTGCGCAACTGACCGCCGTATTTCACGGACATCCAGCACAAAAGGAGGCGGGGAGTGTGTGTTGACAGTAGACAACTAACAATATCAGCCAGTCAACCACTGTGCGACGGTGACGGATATATCTCATCTTATTCAACATCCGACACTTACGAATAATATACAGATGCAGGTGAGACAGTGGCTCAAACTCTGCACTTGTGTTGGAAAGGAGCGCGGTTAAAGGTTCCCTATATAACTTTGGACGAGGGACGACATGTTTCCTTCGAACACGTAAAGGGTCCTCATAATAACGTGAACTGTTTAGGTACGTTGTTACGAGACATCTACGTGAATTCTACGCGCTACGGTCTGGAACCGCGCGACCGCTACGGTCATAGGTTCGAATCTTGCCGGGGGCATGGATGTGTGTGACGTCCTTAGGTAAGTTAGGTTTAAGTACTTCTAAGTTCTAGGGGACTGATGACCTCAGATGTTAAGTCCCATAGTGCTCAGAGCCATTTGAACCATTTTTGATAACAGATATACAGCAGCTTACGCGAAAGATGGGAGTGCAAACAAATACAGGATGAGTCACCTAACATTACCGCTGGATATATTTCGTAAACCACATCAAATACTGACGAATCGATTCCACAGACCGAACGTGAGGAGAGAGGCTAGTGTAATTGGTTAATACAAACCACAAAAAAAAAAAAAAAAAAATGCACGGAAGTATGTTTGTTTACACAAACCTACGTTTTTTTTAAATGGAACCCGTTAGTTCTGACATATAAACAAATACGTAATCAGTTCCGTTTGTTGCATTGTAAAACGTTTATTACATCAGGAGATATTGTAACCTAAAGTTGACGCTTGAGCACCACTCCTCCGCTGTTCGATCGTGTGTATCGGAGAGCACCGAATTACGTAGGGATCCAAAGGGAACGGTGATGGTCCTTAGGTACAGAAGAGACTGGAACAGCACATTACGTCCACATTCTAACACCTTTTTATTGGTATTTTTCACTGACGCACATGTACATTACCATGAGGGGTGACGTACACGTACACACGTGGTTTCCGTTTTCAATTACGGAGTGGAATAGAGTGTGTCCCGACATGTCAGGCCAATAGATGCTCAATTTGGTGGTCATCATTTGCTGCACACAATTGCAATCTCTGGCGTAATGAATGTCGTACACGCCGCAGTACATCAGGTATAATGTCGCCGCAGGCTGCCACAATACGTTGTTTCATATCCTCTGGGGTTGTAGGCACATCACGGTACACATTCTCCGTAAACGTACCCCACAGAAAGAAGTCAAGAGGTGTAAGATCAGTAGAACGGGCTGGCCAATTTATGCGTCCTCCACGTCCTATGAAACGCACGTCGAACATCCTGTCAAGGGTCAGCCTAGTGTTAATTGCGGAATGTGCAGGTGCACCATCATGCTGATACCACATATGTCGACGCGTTTGCAGTGGGACATTTTCGAGCATTCTGTAGAAACGCGATGTATGTTGCAGCTGTTTGGGCCCCTGCAATGAAGTGAGGACCAATGAGGTGGTCGCCAATGATTCCGCACCATACATTTACAGTCCACGGTCGCTGTCGCTCTACCAGTCTGAGCCAGCGAGGATTGTCCATGGACCAGTAATGCATTTTCCGTAGATTCACTGCCCCATGGTTTGTGAAACCCGCTTCATCGGTAAACAGGTAGAACTGCAACGCATACTCTGTTAATGCCCATTGACAGAATTGCACTCGATGATTAAAGTCATCACCATGTAATTGCTGATGTAGCGACACATGAAACGGGTGAAAGCGGTGACGATGCAGTATGCGCATGACACTACTTTGGCTCAGTCCACCGGCTCTCGCAATGTCCCGTGTACTCATGTGTGGGTTCATGGCAACAGCAGCTAACACACCAACTGCACCCGCTTCTCCTGTGACGGGCCTGTTACGGACCCGTTTGCGTGCTACGACCATACCTGTTGCATACAGTTGGCGGTAGGTGTTTTGCAATGTGCGGCACATTGGATGCTCTCTGTCCGGGTACCGTTCTGCATACACCCTGCAGGCTTCAGCTGCATTTCGTCGACACTCGCCATAGATGAGTATCATCTCCGCCTTTTCAGAGTTCGAATACACCAAGGTCACAGTTCCTACAACACTACACTATCACAGATGTCTGGTAACACGGTGTACTACAGTTGGTCTGCGTGCGGAGACGAATGCAGAATAACAATAGCAGCAAGCGCTACATGCGGACACTGCGACAGCTAGACCAAACCACAACAGTGCACTACAGCCACACTCGTAAAAACGGTCGTCATCGTAAACATGTCCCTGCAGATGCTGCTTGCCGACCGTGGCCCGTTTTTGTTACAACACGCAACCGAACGTCGGAGGTTTCAAGCGTCAACTTTAGGTTACAATATCTCCGGATGTAATTAACATTTTACAATGCAACAAACGGCACTGATTACGTATTTGTTTATATGTTCAGATGTGCTACAAAACTAACGGGGTTCCATTTAAAAAAACGTAGGTTTGTATTAAATAAACATACTTCCGTGCATTTTTGTATGGTTTGTATTAAACAATTACATTAGCCTCTCTTCTCACGTTCGGTCTGTGGAATCGGTTCGTCAGTGTTTGATGTGGTATACGAAATATATCCAACGGTAACGTTAGGTGACTCACCCTGTATATGATGAGGACTGAATTTTGACTACGACAGTTATTCGTATTGTATTTTCTAACAATCAGAAAACGTAGCCTCTAGAAGACCTGCTACGTTAACAGCGCGTAGCCCAATATTTGACAAGTCCTCTATAATATCTATTGTTAATCTATATTTAATGACTCTCAGATGATGGACTCGTGGACGAAACGTGTTTCAGCATGGCGACAATTAATACACACAACAAAATAATCTAAAGGATGTACTGCCGGCTACTGGGGTCCAAAGGAAACCCTTTAGACGTCGGCAGCCGGCAGCGGTTTTCTCATCAAGTACGCTGTGAGAAACTGAAGGACGATAAAATTCATCACGTACCAATCCACGTTTGTGTACAGTTGGGATCATTATAATTTATCATGACAACAATACTGTAGTTCAGGTTCAAATGGCTCTGAGCACTATGCGATTTAACTTCTGAGGTCATCAGTCGCCTAGAACATAACTAATTTAAAGACATCACACGCATCTATGCCCGAGGCAGGGTTCGAACCTGCGACCGTAGCGGTCGCTCGGCTCCCGACTGTAGCGCCTAGAACCGCACGGCCACTCCGGCCGGCTGTAGTTTAGAATCATTGTTGTTAGCGCATATTGGCAATTTGGTTGTCAGACGAAACCTTAAGTTTTTGCATTCGATCCGCACAATGTAACAGAATTTTTCGTTGTCACAGTGACAATGATTTTTTGTACGTATAAAAATAAGCAACCTAATTCGAGCTGGACGCTGAACTGCAGGTCTGCTCATAACGCTTCAGGGTGAGGAAACGGCATCGCACGAGCAACAGGATGACGGTCACAAGGGAACCTCCCCATCGCACCCCCCTCAGATTTAGTTATAAGTTGGCACAGTGGATAGGCCTTGAAAAACTGAACATAGATCAATCGAGAAAACAGGAAGAAGTTGTGTGGAACTATGAAAAAAATAAGCAAAATATACAATCTGAGTAGTCTATCCACAAGATAGGCAACATCAAGGATAATACTTCAGGAGCGCCGTGGTGCCGTGGTTAGCGTGAGCAGCTGCGGAATGAGAGGTCTTCCCTCGAGTGAAAATTTTTACTTTATTTATTTTCACAAAGTTATGATCTGTACGTTCGTTCATTGACGTCTCTGTTCACTGTAATAAGTTTAGTGTCTGTGTTTTGCGACCGCACCGCAAAACCGTGCGATTATTAGATGAAAGGACGTGCCTCTCCAATGGGAACCGAAAACATTTGATCGCAAGGTCATAGGTCAACCGATCCCTCCACAGGAAAACACGTCTGATATATTCTATACGACACTGGTGACGGCACGTGCGTCACATGACAGGAATATGTTGTCGACCCACCTAACTTGTACACTTGGCGAATGGGTAAAAAAGATTCTTCTACCTTGCCCGATTTAGGTTTTCTTGTGGATGTGATAATGACTCCCAAAAAAGTGATGAAAACATAAGAATTTGTCACATAAACTGCAACAAATGAATGCAACAGTTTCACAGTCGCACAGTTTTCCCTGTGCTCTGTCAAAACGTATGTTTTTAACGTTTTCAAAAGTTCCGTGTGTAGACCGTCAAGTCCTGCATATGTCCAAGCAAATCTGAACATGTCCTGGAATTTTGGAGAGCGAAGTTGATTGTATAAAAAATTAAACTTTTCACTCGAGGGAAGTCTCGAACCAAGGACCTCTCGTTCCGCAGCTGCTGACGCTGACCACGGGCAACGACGCTCCGGAGCTGACACTATCATTGATGTTGCCTATGTTAGGCATGGACTACTCAGTTTGTATATTTTGTTTACGTTTTTCATAGTTCCACACAACTTCCTCCTGTTTTCTCGATTGATCTGTGTTCAGTTTTTCAAGGCCTGTCCACCGTGCCAACTTGTAACTAAATCTGAGGGGGGTGCGATGGGGAGGTTCCCTTGTCAGTAAACGGCTGTCGTGTTAAAACCGACATTCCGCTTTCCCTCGGGCACGAGACGACGCGGCGGCGCGACACGCGGCGCAGGCGGGCGACAGCCGGTGGACGGCGCGTGGGCGCCGGCGCGGCCTTGGCGGACCAGTTGGGAGTCGGGAGTCGACAGCAGTTCGCAGTCGGGACCGCGGAGGCTCTGCCCTGCCCTGGCCTGCCCTGACGCGTCCCTCCGTGCTGACCTTTGAGGGCGCGCCTCCCAACGTTTACGGGCTACTTTCCGCGAACCTCGGTGCAGCGGGCATTAACTGCTGCACAGACGCTCGCTACAAAGTTTTCGTGCTGACCATCTTCTTAACACGGGACGCTGATTCACGCAGCCCGTCCGGTTCGTGCCGGGCAGCTGCCGTCCACATTACGCGGAAAATTCTACGTTCTTATATGCTGCTCGGTGGACGGCTGTCGGATCCGCAACCGCCGTTGCACTCCACAGATTCGAGATCCGACCGAGTACCGGCTCGCGAACTCCGCACGTGTCTGCAACATCCGCATCCCGAAAATTCCTCGGCTTCGTAGCACGTCAGCCCGTTGCCCACTCGGTCGTGCAGCGGGTTTAGCAGTAGCAACCGAGTAAGAAGGAAATCTTGTTGAAGGAACAGGAGATATTAAACACCTGGTTTTACGGTCACCTGTCATTTCTGTGACTGCCGTGGTCTCTCTTTCGATGTTTACGTTTCGCTCCACGTCTCTGTAAATTTTATTACCATTCCTAGGTGATGTCAGCAAGTCACAGTGATCACAAATTGCACTTAAAGTACTTTAATTACAAGCCGGCCCATTCGTAAAATCTTTTTTATTTTATTTGTTTATATCTTTGAATGACGTTGTCGCCATTTCACTAATAATTTTTATTTTACTGTTGTGCGATCCAGTATTCGTCCTTAGGTCACTTTCAAATACAAAAACTGAAATAAACAATAAAAGTATACATAACATAAGCAAGACTCAATAGAGGAAAGTCCACTGGACCTGACGGGATACCAATCCGATTGTACACAGAGTACGCGAAAGAACTTGCCCCCCTTCTAACAGCCGTGTACCGCAAGTCTCTAGAAAAAATGGTTCAAATGGCTCTGAGCACTATGGGACTTAACATCTATGGTCATCAGTCCCCTAGAACTTAGAACTACTTAAACCTAACTAACCTAAGGACGCCACAGAACACCCAGTCATCACGAGGCAGGGAAAAAGTCTCTAGAGGAACGGAGGGTTCCAAATGATTGGAAAAGAGCATAGGTAGTCCCAGTCTTCAAGAAGGGTCGTCGAGCAGATGCGCAAAACTATAGACCTATATCTCTGACGTCGATCTGTTGTAGAATTTTGGAACATGTTTTTTGCTCGAGTATCATGTCGTTTTTGGAAACCCAGAATCTACTATGTAGGAATCAACATGGATTCCGGAAACAGCGATCGTGTGAGACCCAACTCGCTTTATTTGTTCATGAGACCCAGAAAATATTAGATACAGGCTCCCAGGTAGATGCTATTTTTCTTGACTTCCGAAAGGCGTTCGATACAGTTCCGCACTGTCGCCTGATAAACAAAGTAAGAGCCTACGGAATATCAGACCAGCTGTGTGGCTGGATTGAAGAGTTTTTAGCAAACAGAACACAGCATGTTCTTATCAATGGAGAGACGTCTACAGACGTTAAAGTAACCTCTGGCGTGCCACAGGGGAGTGTTATGGGACCATTGCTTTTCATAATATATATAAATGACCTAGTAGATAGTGTCGGAAGTTCCATGCGGCTTTTCGCGGATGATGCTGTAGTATACAGAGAAGTTGCAGCATTAGAAAATTGTAGCGAAATGCAGGAAGATCTGCAGCGGATAGGCACTTGGTGCAGGGAGTGGCAACT
The DNA here is from genome assembly GCF_021461385.2 of Schistocerca piceifrons. Taxonomy (NCBI): domain Eukaryota; kingdom Metazoa; phylum Arthropoda; class Insecta; order Orthoptera; family Acrididae; genus Schistocerca; species Schistocerca piceifrons. The sequence continues at coordinate 20,614,498 of NC_060145.1, forward strand.
GACCCTTAACATAGACAAATGTAATGTATTGCGAATACATAGAAAGAAGGATCCTTTATTGTATGATTATATGATAGCGGAACAAACACTGGTAGCAGTTACTTCTGTAAAATATCTGGGAGTATGCGTGCGGAACGATTTGAAGTGGAATGATCATATAAAATTAATTGTTGGTAAGGCGGGTACCAGGTTGAGATTCATTGGGAGAGTGCTTAGAAAATGTAGTCCATCAACAAAGGAGGTGGCTTACAAAACACTTGTTCGACCTATACTTGAGTATTGCTCATCAGTGTGGGATCCGTACCAGATCGGTCTGACGGAGGAGATAGAGAAGATCCAAAGAAGAGCGGCGCGTTTCGTCACAGGGTTATTTGGTAACCGTGATAGCGTTACGGAGATGTTTAATAAACCCAAGTGGCAGACTCTGCAAGAGAGGCGCTCTGCATCGCGGTGTAGCTTACTCGCCAGGTTTCGAGAGGGTGCGTTTCTGGATGAGGTATCGAATATATTGCTTCCCCCTACTTATACCTCCCGAGGAGATCACGAATGTAAAATTAGAGAGATTAGAGCGCGCACGGAGGCTTTCAGACAGTCGTTCTTCCCGCGAACCATACGCGACTGGAACAGGAAAGGGAGGTAATGACAGTGGCACGTAAAGTGCCCTCCGCCACACACCGTTGGGTGGCTTGCGGAGTATAAATGTAGATGTAGATGTAGATGAAGACAGGACAACAATGAAAAATAGTATATAAATACCATGATTCTTTACGTTATATTTTGTACGTCAAAATACATCAGACTGGTATGAAATATAGCTCTTTGTCGAAGAAAACATATCTGGTCATGTAGGCCAGATCTGTCACTAGTAGCTGGCCGGAGTGGCCGACCGGTTGTAGGCGCTACGTTCTGGAACCGCGCGACCGCTACGGTCGCAGGTTCGAATCCTGCCTCGGGCATGTATGTGTTCGATGTCCTTAGGTTTAAGTAGTTCTAAGGTTTAAGTAGTTCTAAGTTCTAGGGGACTGATGACCTCAGCAGTTAAGTCCCATAGTGCTTATAGCCATTTCAACCATCTGTCACTAGTAAAGGTCAGAACATCTCTAAAACGCGTAAATATACTGAAGACTTTCATTTCTGGTCCCTATAACATAGCTGTTATATGAAACTGCTAACCAATAAACGGGTATACGCTATACTATCGTGGCTCAACCACAACTGACATGGATATAGATTAAAAGATCTTCCAAAGACCGCCTGAGAGACATCGCAGTCTGCACGATGCAATCAGTGGTCTGTTAGGGAAGAAGGTAGCTAAACTGTCTATTTTGCTTGATAAGTATATTATCTTTGCGTACATTGGTACATAATAGTGTTTACAATATATGACGTGGAGGTCCACTCTTGAAGTTCACAAGTAAACATCGTGAGGTGTCTTATCGTAACATATTTCTAACGAATATGGAATTTCTACCTTGTAATACAGTTAATTACGTACAACAAGGTGCACTATATAGGCGTTACGAAATAAAACTGCAGTACGCAAATGCTCCCAGACGTCCCTCACATCAGCGCAATAAACCAAGACAACCATAACGCAATGTTACGGAGGGGGAAGGAACATGGATCCAACTGTAGAGTCAACAGAATACGAAACATTATTGAAACTAGATAGGCGTGGCAGCTGTGTGTGGGTGGCAAGGCCGAAATCAGGATCATATAAAAATAAAATAAAAATTTTTACAGTCAAATGGCGACAGCATCATTCAAAAAGCTTCACTATGACTATCGCTCCAGCCCACATAAAAATCATAATATATTCTTTGTCTAGTTTTAACAAAGAAACAAAAAATAGAAAAAAGAAGGAAGATCAGCAATCTACGTCGCATAGGCGGGGAGAATACTAAAGACAGACCACAAGATCTGAACGGACAGAAATGGCGCTGGGAACAGGTCATCACCCTTTCAAGAGAACCATCCCAGCATTCACCTCGAGCGAGTTAGGGGAACCTAAATCCATGTGGGCTGTCGGAGGTTTGAACACCCCTCCTCCGGAATGCTATGACAGAGCGTGGACCACTGCACAATGTCTTTGGACGCAGAAGAAGTGTTAGCACGGCTGCGCTCTATCAGTGGTTTATTTATTTAAGAAATATAAGAAAGGAAAAATGTCTACGGGTAATGGTTGTTAAAAAAATTGTGTATATATGGTGTGTTTCCCATTTATCTCCTTTGTATCGAAAATGAATTACGGGTACAGACCAGGCGCGTCCCAGATTATATGACCGACGGACAGGTCTGAGAGAGAACGTCAATCATACATATCACAAGAAGGTATGTCGGTGAAAGAGACGACTTCGTTTAGAGGCACTGTAATGTTTCAGAGATCACAGACTGGGACTCACTTGCCAGTACTGCTCACAGCCTCTGTGCGGTACTCTGTAGATATGACATGCGTGAACGTCCTTGGCCTCTTAACTTCGTACTTGTTGAAGTAGATAGCATAATGTCTAGAAATTTCTAACTATAATCGCATTCTAAATTTTAAATTTATCGCAAAATTTTGTCGAAGCTGCATATCGATAAGTATTTTAATACTGCTGCTCTTATAAAATTCTTACTACGTGTGTAGAAAAAATTCTGAAAAAAGCGCTCGAATGTTCTGTGAAATGTTTTGTCTAAAAGTAAGAAATGAAATACATTAGAGAAACATTTGACAAAACTTTGAATGATGCTCGAATTCATGTACAGCTTGTGAAACTGCTTTTTCTACAGAATCCTCGAGACAAATATCCAATAAAGTCTTTACAATTCTGAGATAAACACTGAACATTAAATTGTCAAGAGGCACTTCATATGCTGTACATCATTTCGACCATCATTCAAATGCCCATGAAATGTTTCTCTGATCTGATTCATTGGTTACTTTTAGCCAAATAACTTGACGCTCTTTTTTCAATTATTTTATCTAAAAAATTTTTATTCATGATTAAATATCACAGCAGCGCAACTTTTAGCGCAAAATAGCCAGGCCTGCTGAAGAGAACTTTTTGACAATTTATTTACATAGCTAGCAGCAGCTGTCCGTGAAATATTTCAATTTTCCTTCAAATCACTAATACTTTTGCCCAATAGTATGGAATAGAACGGCCACATAAGCCAAAAGATACGGAAATCTACTGCTATTAACTAAAAGTGTAAAATTATTAAGTCGCATTGAAAGTAAATCAAGGTTTAAACCCGCAATTATTTCCGGTTTTATTAACAGTCGCTCCCATTCCCGAAATTCCTTTCAGTTTATTCTTCGCACCTTCCGTGTTGAACCGTAAACTCGTAAATAGTGACGACAGAGTACAGCAAATTGTGATGAAAAGATATCTGCCAAGAAGGGTCAGGTCATATTTCCTCTTAACTATGCTGCCTCGCAGTAAATGTTCAGTATGGTAAAGGAAGAGCGTGAAAAGACAGCGCACAGATAGCTGCACATTAGGCAAAGAGGTTAAAACCAAGATGAGTCTTTCACTATGTTAAACAAACAAAAATGTTAAGATAAATAAACAACTTCATCTTTGAAACTTCCTGGCAGTTTAAAACTGTGTGCCGGGCCGAGACTCGAACTCGGGACCTTTGCCTTTGGCGGGCAAGTGCTCTACCAGGGCAAGTCCTCTGCCAGGAAGTTTCGTATCAGCGCACACTCCGCTGCAGAGTGAAAATCTCATTCTGGAAGCTTCACCTTTGTCTGCTATCGAAAATTTGATAAAAATAATAATTTAGCTGTGCGGACTGCCTCTCAGTTACACACACACACACACACACACACACACACACACACACACCGAGAAGAAACTGAAAGAAGACAACGAAATGATTGTAACGAATCATAGCGACCTCTAAACCAAAGGAGAGCCCGGGCACAGCCTTTCACCGCTGACAGCTGAAAATCGCAGCCGTAGACTACCTGCGGCCCGCCGCGCCTTGTGGAGGCCGCACGCAGGCTGCCGGTACTGCAGTGCATCAGAGGTCCGTTTGCGGAAGCGGTTCTCTGCTCGGTCTCCTTTCAAGGTGCGACCGCAATTACCGAAAACTTATCGGCCGTGCAATCGGCAGGTGGAATGATACACCGCCGACCGCTGCGGTCGCGGTGCCCTTGCCCTGCATTCTTACACGGCGATTCGCCGATAATAATCGCTCTTCAGCGGTTCTCACAATTGATTTAATGGCAGTATGTCTGTCTGCCGAAGCACTTCCGTCTGCTGGCGCCTTCGATTTCTTTCTTCATTACCATTCCTCACCAATTTTTGTGCAAGATTTTAACAAGTACTGACTTGACAATAAGTTATCGTATCTTAATGTCGCGATACTGCTGTTTCTTAGGAGTTATCTTTTTTTGTGTGTTTTATTTCCCGAGACACAAAGGCAGATGGTGCAACTAACAAATTCCGTAGAATGGCCTTTAAAGCGAGAAGAACGATTCGTTTTCGTCTGTGTAACTAACAAGGAACAAAACCAGCAGCGGAGTCTCGAAGTATTGGTATTGTACACTAACAGAAATTAATAAGTTGAAGCACAATTTTTTGAACGTTATAAATGGACTCGCTCTTACTTTAAAAACTTCCTTATGTTCAAGAAAATCGTTGGCGTACATTGAGAATATTTAAGTACATTGACTTTTCGTTATACTTAGTCTCAGATAGGTGAGAGATGCGATGGACTGCGAATTATATTACCCTGGCAAATATTCAGAAAGAAATTCTTCTACAGTTAACACAACCTTTATAAAAACACAATAGACATCATAATACGCTATCTGATCAAAAATATCCGGACACCCTCATGTAATGCGCAAATGACTTTTCTATGTCACGACAGCCGTACCCGCCAGTTGTCAGTGAAGAAGCAGTAACAGAGGAATAAGTCAGTCAGGAGAAAGTTTAATACTGATTGGATGTCACCTAACAACTCCATCAGGGACATTTAAACCTTCTAAAGCTGTGATGGTGATGTGATCGTGAAGTGGAAAAGGGAAGGAACGAACACATCTAAAGCAGGACCAGACAAACCTCATGTACTGCTGGACCGGGACCATCGAGCATTGCTGAACATGGTTGAAAAACAATCACACGGAACCAGAGGATGGAATCACCAGTGACTTCCAAAGTGCTACCAGCACTCTAAGTAACACAATCACTGTGCTTAGGAAGTCCAAAACAACGCCCTACAGTGGTCGACCAGCTACTTATAAGCTACACCATTACTGTTGTCAGTATTCAGAGATTCTTGAGCTGGATAATGGACGACTGGAAGCAATTGATTTGGAGTAATAAACCGCGCTATAGCCTGCGGTAATCCGATGGAAGTGTCTGGGTTTGGCGAATGCCTCGAGAACCTTACCTGACATCACGTATAATGCCACCAATGAAGTACGGAGGAGGTGGCGTTGAGGCATGTTTCTCGTGGTTAGGGTGTGACCTCCTTATCGCGCTTAAGGAATCGCCAAATGCGGAATTGTATGAAAACGTTTTACAGCGTTGTGCAATGCGTACAGTAGAGGAGCAGTCCGGAGAAGACAGCTTTATATCAGCGTGCAGTGTACCCCGTCATAAAAAGCTTCTGAGAGGCAACGATTTGCGGTCAATAACATTCGTGACACGTAGTGACTGGCCCACAGTCCCCACATGAAGCCGACGGAACACCTTTAGACCCCCAGCGCCCAGATCTACCTGCTCTGGCTTCGGCTCTTGAGGAAGAATGGGCCGCCATTTCTCCACAGGAACTAAGACACTTCACGCCGCCACAAAGGCGAACGGTCGTCGTTAACGTTCCATTGATAGGCGTCCAGGCGCTTTTGATCAGATACTGTCGGGCAACATCTTAGCTTGTTCGTTATCGATGAGCTAATGAGAAATACCATAATTCCTGTTTGTGTCTGTTAGTTTATGTTAACGTAAAAGAAACAGAAGGGTGATCGAGCCGTCACAGGAAAGCAACTTTCCATGCAGAAGAGGAGTGCAGTTCAAAAACATTCGCTCTCGCTTCCCACGCCCGGGTTCCCGGGTTCGATTCCCGGCGGGGTCAGGGATTTTCTCTGCCTCGTGATGACTGGGTGTTGTGTGCTGTCCTTAGGTTAGATAGGTTTAAGTAGTTCTAAGTTCTAGGGGACTGATGACCATGGATGTTAAGTCCCATAGTGCTCAGAGCCATTTGAACCATTTTTTGAAAAACATTCGCCCACACAAGCGACACATCATCTCATACCCCTCTCCTGCTCCCTACTCTTTCCTTGGGCTCTTGGTAAGACTTTTAAATATCGGGTGGCCATAATCAAACTTTCGCTAGGGTATCACACTTTATACTAATGCAGTTAGGAATTGTTTTGTTAGTAGTGTTAGTGTTATGACATGGCGTTAGGCGGCGGCAGTGAAACGTTGACGCAGGGCTGAAACACAGGCATCAGTGTGCATTACAGCTGCTGACAGTCAACACTGGTCTGGACAAGGTGAGCAGGGCTCTGCTCGTGGAGATGTTTTATCAACACAGCAGCAGTAGTCCTGCCGCTTTTCGCGAGTGTCGACGCATTGAAACAATACGGAGAGGTCCCTCTCTCCGCACCGGTGTTTTCGGAAGTTCCAATCAACTAGTGATTTGAGAATTGCTCCTAGGAAAAGCCGACAATTTGTTGAAGTTTACAGTTGCCACGGCTGAGAATGCTGGACGCAGTGTGCGATCTTCACGCAGCGCGAGCTGCGTCACGACCGTTCGGAAAATGCTGCGAACAATTATTGTCAAACGTTATCTCCAGTGCGCATCCAGGCTGTCCTAGATGCAGACAGCCGTCACACTCAGCAATGTCTATAGCCTGGAACGTAAACAACTGACAAATGTTACCCTCTCACTTGGAAATTGAAATATGTTTACTTTGAGTCATTTCTGTTCCGTATGTGCTTACAAACGTTTCCAATACGTTTCACTGTCCCTCGATTATATGTTTTTCACGGGGGCCCTCTCAAGCAGCGAAACATTAATGATAATCACCCTGTATTTTGCGTTTGCTGTGCCCCTCCCAAAGGGCCACTTGTGTCGTTTGGGCCTTAAACCGGCCTTGCTGGTAAGTCAATTATGGCGCTGTGGTCGAGCTACCACGGTTCAATAGAAACAACCCAAAAGAGTGCAAAATACCTCTGGAATCGGTCAGTTTCACAGAAAAGTGCTTAGGAATTGGCAGTACTTACTATCCACTTACTTTATTACACTGCCTGTTTCAAAATTCTCTGTCCTGGAACATTCATTTGACGACACAATCGTTTTTCAAAATCTGACTGATGACTGCTCCTCGGAATAAGCGGATTTGTTGAATTTCCGTACTGACAGACTGTCTTGAGCAGTGAAAACCCAGTTGTTGCTAATCAGGGTGTGTTTTAAGACATTCGTCCGCATCTCGTGGTCGTGCGGTAGCGTTCTCGCTTCCCACGCCCGGGTTCCCGGGTTCGATTCCCGGCGGGGTCAGGGATTTTCTCTCCCTCGTGATGGCTGGGTGTTGTGTGATGTCCTTAGGTTAGTTAGGTTTAAGTAGTTCTAAGTTCTAGGGGACTGATGACCATAGATGTTAAGTCCCGTAGTGCTCAGCGCCATTTGAACCATTTTTAAGACATTATATCACTAGCTGCCAGCACGTCCAAAATACGCGGACTACGTATCTACTTCGCTACATGCATGTAGCTATGAAACTTAAAGGACTGCAGACTGCCTTCAGCTTCCTTGCAGTGCTTGCTGAACTGCATAAAATGAAAATTCTTAAGGAATTGGATACAACTTCACGGATAACGCTTTGTAAATCGAATGTACCCGTAACTGGTTACATAACTGACATGCTGGCCTGATCCTTTAGAGGCACTTTTAGTTACTGTAACAATAAACTTGATTCTATTACTACAGTTACTAACAAAGGAACACCTAGGGTGCATTTTTTCATATTTCAAAGACACAGTTCTTCAACAGAATACCGCGCGGAGTGGCCGCGCGCTTTGACGCGCCACGTCACGGATTGCACGGCCCCTCCCGCCGGAGGTTCGAGTCCTCCCTCGTGTGTGTGTGTGTGTGTGTGTTGTTCTTAGCATAAGTTAGTTTAAGTTGTGAGTAAGTTTAGGGACCGATAACATCAGCAGTTTGGTCCCTTACGCATTCACACACACACACACACACACACACACACACACACACACACACACACACACACACACACATATATATATATATATATATATATATATATATATATCCAATAGAATCTAACGATCTGTGAGAACAATTAGTCGTTGCCAAGAGCAAGAATCTCAACTCTGTAACAGAACCGAGTCGTTTAAGCTGTAAATTTTAAATATTTTCGTTCCGTAATAAAGTAAAATAAATGGTTCAAATGGCTCTGAGCACTATGGGACTTAACATCTGTGGTCATCAGTCCCCTAGAACTTACAACTACTTAAACCTAACCAACCTAAGGACATCACACACATCCATGCCCGAGGCAGGATTCGAACCTGCGACCGTAGCGGTCACGCGGCTTCAGACTGAAGTGCCTAGAACCGCACGGCCACACCGGCCGGCAAAGTAAAATACTCTTGACATCTGTCAGTATACTTATTGAGACCTGAACTACAAGCACTCTCATCCATTAACCGAGCACTGTGTTATTTTCATATGGTTCAAATAAACCCCGTCAACAACACAAAAATCCTGAGCTACAAAATGGATAATGGCAGCGATACTCAAGAGACAGAGACACAACGGCTATATTTAATATCGTCCGACATTGCTAATTCGAAATAGAGGACTTTGGCAGAATTTTTTCGGGGCCAATAAATCTTGCGAAGAGGTACAATAAAATAATGCTTTACAAAAGTGTTAACGGCTATGATCGAGAATTTTCAGTGATCATCTGTATGGGAATGAGTCACATTTACTGGTACGAGATCTGAGAAATGCAACGATTATTTTTATAAACCTTCAGTTATGACAACTCTAACGCCACTTGATGTACTCAAAAATATTATTTTATGCACATTGTAATATCAAATGAACCTGTCACTAATGCCAACCGTTGTCAATCTACTGCTTCAAAATTATACCAACCGTCGCTACACTGCACAGCATAAGGTATTTCATAATATTCTTAATCACAATTTACGGTCTCTCCTCTACGCCACTCGGATTTTTTTACTATAAAAGTAAAAATAGGGAACACGTAATGGCGTATGAGCAATTCTACAGTAATGAGAGAAGACTGAGATGACTGAATGCTATTGAAAAGATGTACTTTGTTATGGGTTATTGCTACTTAGCCGGTGTTCATTATAGCCACGTCGAGGAAATTAGTTCACCGCCTTATTATCAGAAATATCTTTAATTACAAATTCAGACATAGCTAAGATGATTAGCATTTGAAGTATTGCTGCCTATACGAAACCGCAAGGTTCTGTACACTTTGTGGCCAACGCAATTCAGCGATGCCAGTGTTACCCAATTTCGGCCACTGAAATTCTACGCCTACACTGAATTTCACTTAGGAGAGCAAATACATCTTTCTTTTATTTTACACATAACATGAAGTACTGATTATGACTTACATGTTTATTTACTGGTGGTTTGTAGGAGAGTTGTTCGGTCTACACACAATTCAGTGCGGTAGCGTTCTCGCTTCCCGCGCCCGGGTTCCCGGGTTCGATTCCCGGCGGGGTCAGGGATTTTCTCTGCCTCGTGATGATTGGGTGTTGTGTGCTGTCCTTAGGTTAGTTAGGTTTAAGTAGTTCTAAGTTCTAGGGGACTGATGACCATAGATGTTAAGTCCCATAGTGCTCAGAGCCATTTGAGCCATTTTGAACCACAATTCAGTCTTTCACTGACATGTTTATGAAATTGCTGAGGAAAAAAAAAAAAGACGTTCCATGCCGTTTTGTCACCTGTCATGGGAGACATTTTCGTACTACATATCAAAGTGCAGAATATTCTTCCAATTACATGTATTGTAACACCATAATTAATACTGTAAATATTTTGTACTGATTAACTCTGTCTAATGTCAAGTATTTATTTTTTTAATTATGTAATGTCTTTGACCTATTGTAATGAAATGGAGAGTTGTGTAAAACGTTTTCTCTTTACCATTTAAATTCTTGTATTAATTGGAAAATAGTAGTATTTAATTACAGTTATTTTATTTTGACTTAAAATGTGTTTAAATATAGGGATTTTATTAAATATGTTTTCTTACAACTATGTATAAGCTGGTTCATACATAGGGACTCGCAGAGTATAAAATGAAAAGCAACAGTACTTCGCATCTGCAACGGAAGTGAGTTGGCGAGCTAGGAAGAGGTGGATGTGGCGCTCAGTCTGGGCGCCAAGTGAGAGAGCACAGTCAGTCGGCAGCTACCTACTGGACAAGTCTGGTCTGGTCTGAGCAGCACTAGAGTGGACTGCACAAGTGCCGGGTGAGGCTTCCAGTACCTGGATGTAATATGGAAAGGCCTCTGATGTGTGTGCGGCTATAAAATGGTGCTCTATTAATGGAAAAGGCTCTAATGTTGGAAATGTCGTCGCCAAGTAGAAGATAATACAGCCAATTACATCCAGAGGAGAGACCAGTAGCCGTTATGTACTCGCCACCCATACTGCGCAATCACTTCGGCAGGTATAAGAGGTCAGAATTTTGTCAAAGTATGAACCAGTACATTTAAGTGTTGTTTAATTTGCAATAATCAGGCAAATTATGTGAAACTTGTGAACGGTCCTTGATTTACTTCCTCTCATGATATCTCTTAGGACCCACTCCACATAAATACTGACATCCGAGTATCCTCTGTGTTAAAAATCTAATGAAAATATGTTTATTTGCGTAATTCTGAATGCAAAAAGATATCTAGAGATATTGTGGTTTCAACTGAAGTTAAGGGAGGAAGTTAGTGTTGTATTTATGAAAACCTCCTTAGTGACTGATTTGCTTTAAGTCAAAGTGTTTGTGCTTTAAAGATAAACTGCATTAAATTCTGTTAATGAAAATTACTGGTTGTATCAATGACAATAAGACAGCACGTTGTCTTGAAGTTAGAGTGTAAATGCATTTAAACTCATACTTAAGAACCTGCATAAAAGATCAACGGCATTAACTGTTTTAAAAGTCCTGCAACATGAGTGAAACTTGTGAAAGAATAATACCATAATTTGCATCTTACAAATTTTCTTAGAAAAGTGTGTTAGTTTGCTTTATGGTAATGGACAATTCTGAGTTGCGTAAAATGAATAAACCTGCTTGAATAATGAATATATTAATTGCAGTTGAAGTAAATTTTGAATTTTGTGTACTTTGTGTGATGAAAATTGGAAAGCCAGTTTGAGAGCCTCCACCAACGATTTTGCTTATTGAAGATTAAGTTACTTAATTGCCCTTATCCATAAAAAATAGAAACAATATTACTTCTTAATGAGTGTAAAAATCCTATTGCAAGTGACTTTTAATTATATTTGTACTATTTGGAAAGTTACTGTTGAAATAGGACTAAATCCATGTACATTTCTGGTTTAATATTGACTTTCATAACTTTTGGTGATCACATAATTCATATATAACAAAGTAATTACTATTGAGAAGAAATAAGCTGTTAACTGTTTCTATGAGAATTTGCATATACTATCTATAACTGCTAGGATCATTAATCCGATTATAGTCGAGTTCATTGCACTTCTTTGGGAAAGAAGTAATAGTAGGTTTCCTTTATTATAACTCTATACAAATTATATAAAAGTAATGTTTCACATTACTATGCCTAATTAGGCTGGCGATCGTTTTCTATTTCATTTAAGTAAACTTGATTACTTAAAATATTTTTCAAATTTCAATCTTTAGCTTTCTGGTTTCTTCTGTAGTACTGAATTCAGGTCCGATAAGCCAAACCCATTAAGGTAACTCACGGTCAATTTTTCTTAAATCCTCCCAGAGGGTAACATTTACTGCGTCGTAATACCATATTTGGTAATACACATTTTATGTTGATATAATACGGGTTGCAGTATAGTGCTATACAATGTATTTAACTTCAGTTGCGCTCTTACATCTCTACTGGTCTGCCACAAGATGAATTTTCCCTTCACTGATTTTGCTTATGGGTTTGGTTAATTTAGTATACGAAATTAAGGAAACGTTCAAAGCGCACAGAAAAATAGAATACTGATTGTTCATGTCAAGAGCTTAACAAACTACACAAAGATAGACAGTTGTAGTTGTGAACACTGTAGATATCGCAAGACTACGCATGTTTAGAAGCACTGTATTAGCATGTTTAAATTGATGAACTAACTGTTGAATTGGATGAAACTGAAGTGCAACGCATGCTGTGCGTCAAATAAGGATTTTGGGAACAGTTGCATAGTATCTGTTTCATAACGGAAATGCAATTATCGATCGCACTGAATCGAGTCAGTCGACAGTCTTATTCGATAGAATTTCTTGCATTGTTCATTGCATTTCAAACATCGAAACTGAGCAAAATTTACGTCAGGGTTGGTTGGTTGGTTGGTTGGTTGTTTGGGGAAGGAGACCAGACAGCGTGGTCATCGGTCTCATCGGATTAGGGAAAGAAGTCGGCCGTGCCCTTTCAGGGGAACCATCCCGGCATTTGCCTGGAGCGATTTAGGGAAATCACGGAAAACCTAAATCAGGATGGCCGGACGCGGGATTGAACCGTCGTCCTCCCGAATGCGATACGTCAGGGATTAGTGTAGTCAAAGCGTTATTATATTTCTACATTTCTTTGATTTCTTTGTAGACTGTAGCGCAGTAATTCTTTGATTTGACCAGAAATTTATAAAGCGGTAAACTGAATTACGATGCGTCCTATGAAAATTGCATGTTTGACAAATCCCAATATAAACTGTAGAGCTCACAGGCTTGGTATATTACTTCATTTAAACAGGTAAATGGTTCACATTTACAGCCCCTCAACAGGTCTACAAGAGGATAATAAAAATGAAGATTTTTCACATTTGTGAAATATGAACATGAACCTACTACACAGAAACGGAAAAAACAACTGAGCTTGTTGCGTAACATTGTTTAGCCATTCACCTTTACCTTTGGCTCTTCAGTGTAACTACTCAAAACTGAAACAACTACAAGCACAGTACAGGACTGTAGTAATGCCGGCAGCCTAATGATACTCTTAAAACGCGTCCACTGATACTTCTTACTGTTATGTCTGGTCAAGATTCATTAAGCTGGAAGTCACACAGTGAACAACTTACGACCTCTAGTGCGTTACGAATACGTAGTGCCGGATCAGTTAGTCGATAAATATACTAGCTGCTGGCTCGTTGAATGAAATAGCTGCATGTGCAGGATCTTAGATAAGCGAGCTCGGCCGGCCGGCCGGCAGTGGTGTACATAATGCTGCAGCGCACGTGACTCTAAATAAAACCGCCGAGCCAGGGACGGGTAATAGAATTACGGGCCGCGGCAGTCGGCGCGCACGCCCGTCTCAAGGCGAGCTGAACCGGTTACCTCGATCCACAGCGCGAGAGGCGCCGAAGGTGAGATCGAAAATATGCGTCCAGCTACACCCATACCGGTTAAGACGTCGATACACTCGGACGACTTGCGTTACAGATGTAGACTGAAAAAGAACTCCCGTTACTCCCCTGTGTTTGTTGCGAGCAATATTTCATAGTAAAAGACTCAGAAATGGAGACCACAAAAGTTGCTCTTCTAACCGCGCATCGAAATCTCCGAGTAGTACAAAATCTCGTTTGGAGTGAACTACATTTTGTTGAAGACTATATCTACAGAAGATGGGATACAAAAGTTGCTCTTCGAATTGTGCACTGAAGTCACTAAATACCCTAAACGCTTCGGTCATAAAACTTGTCACTCCCGCCATTAAAATACATTTGATAATTACCATTTGTTGATGCAAGGTGTTAAATATAGTGTTTTTCTAAAACGATAAACTATCTATCAATTAATTCGAAAAATTCGTGAGTTGCGTACCATCTAGCGGATAGGTTACTGTCACCATGTGAGCCGCAGATTCTTTCTATGGTCTTTCTCAAAGGCATTAATTTAATTCTTCGACCTCATAGTTAGTTTTTAAATGTCGCCATCTAATATTGCGCAACGAATGTTGAACACTTCTTACTTTAACTTTTTACTTTTTTTCGATACCAGCAGTCGGGACATCTGCACAGATTCTCGTGACATATCGCGAAGTGGTGGTAAAATGATGGTTTTCACGAATAATCTGTACAGCTTATTAAAGAAATGTAGAATTAAATGGGCACCATGCGGCTGGTATACGTTCAGTAACAGAATGTGACAGAAGAAGGTTCGCACATTTAAATTTTATTACAACTTTCCCTATGGTGCTGTTGGTGACTTGGGAGCTATGTATTTTTTTAACGCCAGCAGGCAAAGATATTGCCCTTTTTGTAATAAATAATCCACGGAAAATTTAAAAAACCATTTGCTTTTTGAATCGGGCCTACCACCTAAATGAAGTTCCGTTGCCTTCCAAACGCTTATTAGGGTGTCATCTTAATGCACACATGTTAAAAATGTACAAAGCAAATAACAAAATTAATTCTGCCCTCGAGCACAAAATTTTATTGATTTTTAGATAAGTTGAATTAGATATTAGAAGTTTTAATTAAAATTAATGCACCATACAGCCGTGTGAAAACGAATGTATGAGAAGTTGTCAAATGTGGAATTATTATGCAGTTTATTTAAAGTAGTATTAACGCATTTACATGAAGCTAGCACGTTTAGAAATACAAAAACATGGCCATGAGTTACAAAACGCATATATTGTTTCCAGAATGTCACGCAATAAGTGGCAAATAAATTTATTTCTAGCTGTCAGACACGCAAGCAAAAATGGGGGAATAGTTTAAGGTTCCGCTGGAATCTGTCACTAAAGAGGGAGGAGGATGAAGGACTGACTGTGGTTGTGCTTACAGAATTAGTCGGGAATTCAACTGGACTGATATGATGAAGCTATGAGCCTTGGACCAATGACTTCTGACGAACATTGCAGTTTCTTCTTCATAAATGCGCCAATTCGCTCAGTGATAGCGTTTTTATACAGGACAGAACGGAATATCGTGAACACTAGTGTCCAGAACGATATCATACTCAATAAACGAGAGCAAGATCTAAAATGTTACGGACTGAGGCAGAGATTAAGCAATAGACATTCAATAAAACACTGGGCGCAAGAGACCTAGACGTAAAGACTAGATACTGTATGATGATCACTGCGTTACTTAATCCAATAACGTTCCTTGAGTTGTGGTCCACGGTTTTGATAACACATGTTTCTACATGTGACGCCAAAAAATTGGTATACAACTTAATTTTTACTGTCTGTAGTCTCGATTATTTCGTAATCATCTCACAGGTTTTGAAGCTGAAAATGTGGTATGTTGACGTACAGTGCCATTGCAAACTTTCAAACTTGCCATACTACGAAATCGATTAAACTACTAACGGTAAATTAAATAAATAAATACTTAGGAATTAAACTTGACCGTACACTTTTATACAGGCACCACCCAAAAGAAGTGAAGCAGAAACTGAAACAAGCAGGCAGTTCATGGGGAAGCGAAGGAAACACAATGCGCACATCAGCATTGGTACTGGTATATGGTATACTGAAGATATTGCGACGCAGTATGGGCAATAAATCTATGAGGATCAACGTGGCTCACTAAAACCGACTCCCACAACCTGGCTACCAGCGTAGCCAATATCCGACCACTAAGGATCTGACGCAAAAAAGGAAGAACATGTGAAACCAATTAATTCTCCCAGCTGATCATCATTTACACGCAAAGGATCGAATGAATTCGAGGACGTCTCTCTGGAAAACCATCCAAATATTAGAAGTTTTTGAGGAAGAAAGCGACTGGCATATTGGGCTCGAAAATGTAGGGATGGAAAAGTACAGAACTACACTCCTGGAAATTGAAATAGGAACACCGTGAATTCATTGTCCCAGGAAGAGGAAACTTTATTGACACATTCCTGGGGTCAGATACATCACATGATCACACTGACAGAACCACAGGCACATAGACACAGGCAACAGAGCATGCACAATGTCGGCACTAGTACAGTGTATATCCACCTTTCGCAGCAATGCAGGCTGCTATTCTCCCATGGAGACGATCGTAGAGATGCTGGATGTAGTCCTGTGGAACGGCTTGCCATGCCATTTCCACCTGGCGCCTCAGTTGGACCAGCGTTCGTGCTGGACGTGCAGACCGCGTGAGACGACGCTTCATCCAGTCCCAAACATGCTCAATGGGGGACAGATCCGGAGATCTTGCTGGCCAGGGTAGTTGACTTACACCTTCTAGAGCACGTTGGGTGGCACGGGATACATGCGGACGTGCATTGTCCTGTTGGAACAGCACGTTCCCTTGCCGGTCTAGGAATGGTAGAACGATGGGTTCGATGACGGTTTGGATGTACCGTGCACTATTCAGTGTCCCCTCGACGATCACCAGTGGTGTACGGCCAGTGTAGGAGATCGCTCCCCACACCATGATGCCGGGTGTTGGCCCTGTGTGCCTCGGTCGTATGCAGTCCTGATTGTGGCGCTCACCTGCACGGCGCCAAACACGCATACGACCATCATTGGCACCAAGGCAGAAGCGACTCTTATCGCTGAAGACGACACGTCTCCATTCGTCCCTCCATTCACGCCTGTCGCGACACCACTGGAGGCGGGCTGCACGATGTTGGGGCGTGAGCGGAAGACGGCCTAACGGTGTGCGGGACCGTAGTCCAGCTTCATGGAGACGGTTGCGAATGGTCCTCGCCGATACCCCAGGAGCAACAGTGTCCCTAATTTGCTGGAAAGTGGCGGTGCGGTCCCCTACGGCACTGCGTAGGATCCTACGGTCTTGGCGTGCATCCGTGCGTCGCTGCGGTCCGGTCCCAGGTCGACGGGCACGTGCACCTTCCGCCGACCACTGGCGACAACATCGATGTACTGTGGAGACCTCACGCCCCACGTGTTGAGCAATTCGGCGGTACGTCCACCCGGCCTCCCGCATGCCCACTATACGCCCTCGCTCAAAGTCCGTCAACTGCACATACGGTTCACGTCCACGCTGTCGCGGCATGCTACCAGTGTTAAAGACTGCGATGGAGCTCCGCATGCCACGGCAAACTGGCTGACACTGACGCCGGCGGTGCACAAATGCCGCGCAGCTAGCGCCATTCGACGGCCAACACCGCGGTTCCTGGTGTGTCCGCTGTGCCGTGCGTGTGATCATTGCTTGTACAGCCCTCTCGCAGTGTCCGGAGCAAGTATGGTGGGTCTGACACACCGGTGTCAATGTGTTCTTTTTTCCATTTCCAGGAGTGTATTTGCCACTTCGAATCACGTCGAATGTGTTTTAACAGCCCGTAATGATTCAAAGTTGTACAGTAGAGCAAAAATTACGGTCGCTCTGCGCTCCAAAGGAGTCAGAGCCCGTTCGGTGGGGTAGCAGCCCCACGATGTCCTCAGAGTAGGGTTGTGACGCCCAGAGGGGGGTGGGGGGTGACAACAGTGAACTGTGTCGAACGTTATGAAGCGAGCCGTGCTGTTACTTATCGCACTGCGAGCTGTCGTTTTCGACCGCGAAGTGTCTGGGAATTAATGGCACAAGCGAAGGGCTGGTTTTATTGACGTTCTAATGCCGCCCCCTGAGGCGTTTTCGTGTCGATTGTGAGCGGCGATATGTCTGAAACGTTTTGCGCCGCCACCCATAAGAAAACCGCGTGTTTTCAACTCTGGCTGTCGCGGTTGTGACCTCCGTCGCTGAGGCGTCAAAGGAAGGCGTGAAACGTACGTAAGAAAGGGTGTGACGACCTTCCCATCGTGTCACAGGTGCGTGGTGGCTCTGGGCAGAATCGTGGGGAACTTTGGTGCCAATGTGACGTCATTAACTTTTGAGCTGTGGCCTTTTTATCTGCACGTGTCGACACCTCGCTGTTTGAAGTGTCGCCGAGGGTGACGTTACAGGCACCAGGCTTCGTTGCAAAGGAAGATTGTAGGCATCTTTGAACCAAGTTTCAAAGTTCAGAATTGGAGACAATTACGGAGTTTCGACAAAATGATCCTCTAATATTGTTTGCATTGTATATAGAACAGCAGCATTCAGGTGGTATATATAAACTGCAAAGGCAACTATTTACAGCGAACAACAGTGGTGTAGGGGAAATCGAGACGATCAGTTTCACACAGCACACTTGCGTGTCTCAGGCCCGGAATCAACCTCAAATTGGCTTACACAAGCCAGCAAAGTTAGAGCGCATGCGTGCCTCGCGAGATTTTCAATATTCTCTTGCTCTCTTAAGTCACCTGACTTGTCGACTATTTCGTTAACACAATTAACTTGCCCTTGAGGGTGATGAGAGAAAAAAGACTCCTGTGCAAAAACCAATCACGTTTACAGCGTAAGCTGGAAGATTCACCCTTTTAAGCGCAGTAGCTTCGTAGTAACAAGGCGAGACGAACATAACGATGTAACTGGTAATTTTATGCTGTTGAAATTCACAATATGTTGAGGTAAAATTTACACACCCGTAATTTTTACATTTTGCAAGTGTAAGAACAACGGGTTTCTCGTATTTAAGAAAGATTTTAGCCAAACTTTGGCGCAGCAGGGATGCGCTATAGCTTAGGTGGCTTTTGCAAGCTAATCTGAGGCCGCCCAGCGGCGTGACGGACCGCGAGTGTGCTGCGAAGAACTGCACTCTCCCCACACCACTGTGATGTCTTCTAAACAATTACTGTATGTACACTTGTATAAAGGATGAACCAGAACTCCACCGACAAACATTCACAGGTTGTTCGCGGAAACCTGAGTGCTTTCGTGCAAGGGATCCACGAGCCCCTGCGGCTCGTTGTAAAGATTTTCCCATTTCTTGCCCCAATTGGATTTGTAACTGTAATGCACTGACAACAGCGCACAACAGTGCAAATATCGACGGTGTTATTATGGATAGGTTTAGTGGCAAAGAGTCTGTCGATGTGCACCTCGTGCGTGAATTCTCTGAATGCCACGGAACAGCGACACAACGACACTATCCACGGACGGCAACCACGTCACAGTAATGTTGCAGCTGTGCGTTGTGTATTGTAAGTTTTGGTTATTGCACATTACAAGCTTCTTCACTCTTGTGGAGGTATTTTCACAGAAACCACTTTGGTTGCGATAGCAAACCAAATAAACCGTAATTACATTATTAGTCTGTAACGACCCGCCGGAGACCGTGGGTCCCTAGTTCCAAAACGGACACGTGACATCCCTGAGCATAGTCAAATGGAAACTAGACAGATGGAAAAATTTAAGTAAACTGTTGATTAGTTCAAAAGTACTCGCCATAAATGTTAATAAATGTATCCCACTGTGAGACAACGTTAATGCCTTGATGCAGAAATGTTTGCTGTTACCTATGGAACCATGATTGTACCCCCGCGTCAACCTCTCCATCTAAAGCAAATCGACGGCCTCGAATGTCTTTCTTCAGAAACGAGATATCGTATGGCACTGACGGCCGGGAGGTGTCTTCCGGGGGCAAGTCTGCAAGTCTGATTCAAGGTGTCGCCACATTGGGCCAATTGTGCGTCGGTGATAAGATGAAGACGAGGCCATCACAACACCCAGTCCACGAGCTAAGAGAATCTCCAACCCGGCCGGGAATCGAACCCGTGGTAGGCAAACACGTGCCACTCAGCAAAGCAGGCGGACTTCTTTCTTCACAGCCCCAAAAATATGGAAATCGCGGGGGCAGAGATCGGCACTCCATGGAAAACGTGTAAGCGCCCACATGTCGCCAAGGCTGTTTCGACTACGCTGCACAAGTTTTGCTGGGTAACTCTTCCACATCCTCCACACAGTCCTGCTTTCTTCCCATGTGATTTCCATTGTTTTGAAGACGTGAAGAAAGACATTCGTGGCCGCCGATTTGCGTCGGACGAAGAGGTGCACATCTGGGTACAACCATAGTTCCGTAGGCAGCCGGAAACATTTCTCCATGAAGGCCCAGACGGTCTTGTTTCACAGTGGGATAAATGTATTAACAGTGTTGGCAATTACTTTTGAAGTAATACACCGTTATCCATCTGTCTCGTTTTCATTTGACTGCCCCTTAGGCGTTTCAAAGACTTTCCATGTAACGTCTAGGAGTGAGAGATCTGGTCATTGAGAACATCTTTCCTTAGAGACAAGAAAAGTTCGCTGACGCTTTCCACCTGCTCTAGGCATCTTTTCATTGAATTCGCCGGATCTGGGACGACAAGATTTCACAGAACTAGCATGGTCTACCAATCAAGTGTGATGCTTTGGCTTACAAATCACCCAGTAAATCGATAGAGTGGTTTTCAAGAAGAAAACGTTAAGAATGAGTGTCTCTAATCAGGGGAAGATATTTTAGAAGATAATCAGGAACTCGGCCAACCCTTTTTCAGAGGAAGCATACGACTGTACGGCAGACAACACACATGGCCTACGCACAACGCTGAGGGCCCGTGTGCTGCCGCG
The DNA here is from genome assembly GCF_021461385.2 of Schistocerca piceifrons. Classification (NCBI taxonomy): domain Eukaryota; kingdom Metazoa; phylum Arthropoda; class Insecta; order Orthoptera; family Acrididae; genus Schistocerca; species Schistocerca piceifrons. The sequence goes on from NC_060145.1 coordinate 20,635,078, forward strand.
TCTCAGTGACACAACCGTTAAGAAAAAGACGCCTAGCGTCTTAGAAACAGCCACTCTAATGTGCCGGTCACAACGGCACTTTGCTTACACTTGATGCTCGTGCGGTGTCTAATCTGCAGTAATTGGGCTGTTGATGTGACTTAGTTCCTCGCCACACGTTACTCGAAAAGTCTGCGGTAACTTTACGCATTCTGTTTCTTGAATAAGAACTAAATCAGGCGAGCGCTGAACTACATTTTCCATAAGAATTTAACTTAGAATACTGTGCTGACATATCTTCGATAAGTCGCAGAAGATACCAGTCGGTTGATATTGTATCATTTAAAGATTTTATTATGGGCTGAGTGAATTTATAAGGAGGTGACTCAGGAGAATGATAAGCGTATGTTCCACATTCTGGCCCTAGACGGTTCAATCGCCTTCGACCGACTGCCGTGTCATCCTCTGTCGATGACGTAACGGATCCAGTTTCTTGACGTTGAAACCGAGACTAATTGGTCGAGTGGTTCCTGGGCTGATCTCACGATGCTGTGTGCACCCTGCGCCAGTCCTCCCACCGAGGAAAGACCTCTGGCAGTACCGGAAATCGAACCCGGCTCCCCCGCATGACAGGCAGCCGCGCCGACCAATAAGCGACAGAGGCGGACTGTCAGCAGGATGGTCCTTTTCAAATTCAAATGTGATTGACTAAGCGACAAACATGGAGTACATTACAACCCTCGAGTACATCATCTAAAAAAAAAAAAAAAAAAAAAAAAAAAAGGTAGGAAATGATGTAGGGAGCGACGATGTGCAGTAGATATTGAGGCCCGTGAAGCCTAAGAATCCCATATTTGAATATTTCTGTGAAAACACCCTGAGTGACCAAGAACGTTACATATTATAGGCCCACGCCTTTTTGTTTCTTATTGGAGATGTTAGCACCCAATACGAAGTTTTACTTTTTAGTGTGTCGTCCATGATTTTCGGTTTCTCAGATGGGGATGTGAGATTAATTTTTACTTCACTAAATGTATTCTGTGTTTCATCTTGGATGTACTGTTTTGCTTTCTCTTCTGAACTATTCTCATTAATTTTCTCATCTATTTTTAAAAAGAGCTAAAAATGGAAGGGTTCCAAGGCAGGAGGGAGAAGAAGACAGGGTCAAAATGGTCCGAGGAGAGAAAAAGGATACATAGCGAAAAGATGAAAGAATACTGGAGGAAAAAAAAGAGCAACAAAGAAGGAAGCATTGAAATTGCTGCGTGGTCCTTAGATGACCCAAGCGAAGAAAGAAGAAGTAATTATTAAAACAGATGATACACATGACATATTTTTACACTCATGGAGCTCTCTATAACGGAAATAGTTTCATCTTCTACGGATTCTCTTTTAACAATATTCCATATTGATTTTGTTTTAGCATCTTATCCGTCAATTTCACATTTTCTGGATTTTTTACAACTTTTCTTAATACGTCGCAGCGTTGTCTATAGTAAGATAGTACTTTTGGGTCATACTTGAGAATGGTGCTCACTGTTGCCTACGAAGCTGACGTATTACAGTTGGCGTAGGGACACCAGCAGCGGTCACGGATGAGTATAAGTGGTTCATCTGATCAAACAACTCACATCCATATTTGTTTGTAGGTGATGCAAGGCGCCCACTTCAGCTTACAGATCTGGAAGTCTACTGGAAGGGACTCCTGTTTCGAGTGGTTTTGGGGAACGTTTGTTGACTCTACAGAGTGTTGTCTTGTTGAGGTAAAAGGTACTTTGTACAGAAACAGCATTATCGACGTGTGGCGTGCCTAATTTTGTTCAATGCTTGTACTTCTACGAGGACCGTAACATACCAGTTCAGTCTTAGAAACAATGCATTGACTATGAAAAAGATACCTTACAGAATACATGGACATCCATTAGCTGTTTGAGAGTGTTGGGATCCACACTTTGTTGGAATAACAGGGAGCACTTGGACTGAAGGAAGAGGCCAACCATCCCACAAAAAGACATTGTTTACGGTGTTCTTCAACTCCGCGCAGTAATATTCACGGGTGTAAAGTGCGAACGCGCCTCAGATCGACGACTGGGCGGTTCCCGGGTGACGGCGGTAATGGATCCGCGGAGCCTTGGCGGGCGCGACAGGTGGCTGCACAGCTGGTGGCCGCAACTTTCCCCGGCAGACCGCGGTCCTGACCCGCGCCAGATGACGCCAAGCATTGACCCACAACAGCCACACACGATACCTGACACTAGCCGCACTCACAGCTGAGGGAGATACCCGAACCTTATTTGTCTGTGGCGAGCCGAAAAGAAACCACCTCCAGCCTGCAGTAACGGGACGACCGAACCGGGAGGGGGCCAGATCTGCGGTTCGGCCGCCGTTGCTCCCCGTCCGGGAACCGAAGTCGGGCCTCCAAGGCGAGGCGGCCGCGTCCCTGTACCGTTAGGTCCCTGTCGCCTGTCCCGTCAGAATTGATCTGTGATTGAGTTACCGCCACATACAGCGCCGGCCTTCATCAGTATGCGCCGATCGACGGGGACTTAACGCTAACGACGCCGAATTTAAATTTTAATTCCATCGTGTATTCGTGGACGTACCGTGTAAAAGCTTGCTCCCTGTTGCCTGCGACATTTCCAGTTAATGCCATAAGGAAGGAGGTGGGAGAAAACAACTGACATTTGGTCTAGTCGTATCATTAATGCTTCTCCCGAGACCTACAGCCAAGATTAGGCTGTCACTTCCTGAGAGATTCTACGATTAACTGACGAGAAGAGACTTCAGCTGAGTACACTTCATCGATAGAATAATATATTTTGCCCCAACCGGTTTAGTACTTAAAATTATTTCTGCAAGAGTAGCACGGCGTTTCTGGCTGGGAGATCCACAATTATTGGTTCAGCCGCCTAATCTCCCTGGCGGCACACAATGCTCGCTTTCCTCGTAATGTGTGAGAGTTGTCTAGTAAGTGTGTCTGTTGAGTGTAACGTTGGGGGACGGCATGGTGTCATGTTTGAGTCGTATGATGATGAGAGCAGGGAGAGGGTGAAATTCACTGCCAGAACGTATCCTGTTTCACTCGAACAGCACCGAGGACGCCGCCGTATATAACGTCCCCATCCGACGGTTCAAATGGCTCTGAGCACGATGGGACTTACCATCTGTGGTCATCAGTCCCCTAGAACTTAGAACTACTTAAACCTAACTAACCTAAGGACATCACACACATCCATGCCCGAGGCAGGATTCGAACCTGCGACCGGGAGGAGGAGATTAGTGTTTAACGTCCCGTCGACAACGAGGTCATTAGAGACGGAGCGCAAGCTCGGATGAGGGAAGGATGGGGAAGGAAGTCGGCCGTGCCCTTTCAAAGGAACCATCCCGGCATTTGCCTGAAGCGATTTAGGGAAATCACGGAAAACTTAAGTCAGGATGGCCGGAGACGGGATTGAACCGTCGTCCTCCCGAATGCGAGTCCAGTGTGCTAACCACTGCGCCACCTCGCTCGGTACCTGCGACCGTATCGGTCACGCGGTTCCAGACTGAAGTGCCTAGAACCGCACGGCCACACCGGCCGGCTCCATCCGACGGACAGATTATCATGAACAGTGACGCATGCTGTCACACCGTAGGACTCTGAGGACCTTAGAATTTAATCCAGGGTATTGTATTGTATTGTATTGTATTAAACCAGGGACATAGAAATGACGGAGAGGCTTTGTGCCACCGTAGCCCTCAGTGGTACACAACCCCACAACAGGCTACAGCAGTCCACTCATCCCACCGCCGCCCCACACCGAACCCAGGGTTATTGTGCGGTTCTGCCCCTAGTGGAACCTCCCAGGAATGTCTCATACCAAACGAGTGTAACCCCAAATGTTTGCGTGGTAGAGTAATTATGGTGTACACATACGTGGAAATGGTGTTTGCGCAGCAATCGCCGACATGATGTAACTGTGGCGGAATAAGAGGAACCAGCCCTCATTCGCCGAGGCAGATGGAAAACCTCCTTAAAAACCATCCACAGGCTGGCCGGCACACCGGACCTCGACACTAATCCGCCGGGCGGATTCGTACCGGGGACCGGCACGCCTTGCCGCTCGGGAAGCAGCGCGTTAAACTGCGTGGCTAGCTAGGTGGGCTCTTGATCCAGGGCACTAGGGCAAAGTATGATGAAAATGAACGTTATACTTCCCCAACACGGTTAGTGAAAATTTCTTCCAGCATCAGGATCCGAGTTCCTACCTATCAGTTGATAAGCGTGCATTAGTGATCTCTACTAAAGTGGCGGGACGATGTAATATTACAGAATTTCTCGCCTACAAGTTTGCTGTGTGAGGGCGTAGAGAAAAGTGATGCCTCCGAATTTTTTTATATGAAAAAACGTAAGGCTTTTTAAATAAAACAATGTTAATTAACATTCTATATCTGTATTCTTCATGTATTGGTATTTATTTCGCAATATAGTCACCTTGGAGACGAAGACATTTCTCCCATCGAGAGATCAGTTAGTTCATTCCATCACTGTAGAATGTCTTGACTTTGTTCACGAAGCCACAACCTCCCCTCTGCTAGCACTGCTTCATCAGTAGCAAAATGAAGTCCTTGAAGGTGTTCCTTAATGTTTGGAAACAGATGAAGTTACTCGGATGGTGTCAAGTCTGGCCGGCCGGAGTGGCCGTGCGGTTCTAGGTCTGGAACCGAGCGACCGTACGGGCGCAGGTTCGAATCCTGCCTCGGGCATGGGTGTGTGTGATGTCCTTCGGTTAGGTAGGTTTAATTAGTTGTAAGTTCTAGGCGACTGATGACCTCAGAAGTTAAGTCGCATAGTGCTCAGAGCCATTTTGTCTGGAGTGTACAGAGGATGGTCGGTGCTAGTGCCAGTGAACACAAGGCATCGGACTGTTGCACATGTTGCTGCGCTTGTGTGTGGTCTGGCATGTATTGTCATGCTGAAGGAGACAGTGCTCCATGTGTGGGAGAACACTTCGAATTCGAACCTCGACTCCAGCACGCTGTGTCTCACGCACGGACACAGTCACGTTACATGCCGCTGCTCCAAACGCTACAACTGGGACCCCTCTAGCGGCAGAGGGTGGCAAATGACGTCAGCGAAGCGGAAAAGCCGACCGAGTAATATGCATCACATGTAATATCTCAGCCGATATCAGCACGCTCCGGTATATGTCAATTGTGACATTTATTCGAAAATAAAAGATAATTTTAACTGATTCTTCCCGGTTACTTGTAAAAGAAGTTCATAGCTATAAATGAAAAACACAGTGCTGTGCATTTTCTATGGAATTAATTTTTTTTGTTAACCGGTTTTTCGCTAACAAAGTCATCATCGAACTTTAACTGACCACCTCTCTCAAAGACACTATTAGTACACAAAATTTAAAAAGGTTTATACATCGAGAGTTAGGTACGAACACAGGGTAAATACCATATTTGATAGTGCAACAGGAATGTAATTACAATATGAAGCAGTAAAAAATGTAAAGGGAACAACCAGAAAAAAGTTAACACTAAACCTCGAAAAAACATTGCCTATATAGCAGTTTAAATTAAGAGCCACAACGAAATAAATTTAATGCAACAAAATAGTGCTGAAAAACTGTTGAAACAGGTATTACACATGAAAGATGATACCACAACAGAATGAAACACCGATTACGAATGTGGAATGCACTCAATGACTGTGATATGTCTTTCAAAATAATGAAGCACAGCAATCAGTGGTCCTTTCCTTTCAGGCTTTATTGAAGGAATATTAGATTTCGACTAGTGCCCAGCCATTATCAATGCACTATTTCACGGTGTCAGTACATGTCCTAGTACGGCAGTCCCCTATTCGGGCTTCCGTCACAGTTCATTCGAGACTACTGTATTGCAGTGGCAACTTCTGCCACCGAATGTATCAGGATGACCAAATGTAGCGGGAAGAGGTAGAAGGCACCGTATTAAGACTTGTCCGAGCTTTCCGAGTGATTTATTGTTTCAAACTAGAGTGCCGCGTTCCCCTCAGTGTGCGTCACCGGGTCCCGCACTGCTGACGACACCACTTGGCTGTCTGTGAAACGGCTCGGTGCGGAATGGCTGGCTCAGCAACCCGTGCACACACTGTGTGTCGGCCTCGTACGTCAGCGGACTTGTGGCGGCAGTCTGCGTCCCCGCCGACTCGGTGTGAGTCGCCGGCGTGGCCGAGATCGCGGCGACAAAGAGCGCCCGCCATCCGGAGTCCGAATCTGCGGCCCTCGCCTCGGGATGCCTCCAGGCCCTCGCCTCGGGATGCCTCCAGCGTATGTCGGAAGCCAGGACGACTGCTGCGGTAGCGAGCCGCGGAGTGACCGGCCGCTGGCCGGCTACGGACCCCGCGTCGGCCTCAGAGGGTCGAACCGGCGACCCGCCGTGGACTGGAATGCTGGCGCCCCATTCGCTGCTGCGTGTAGCTGGTGGTGTGACACGCCCCGCCAGCCAGGAGAGCTGCCACACTCGAATGAATCTCGGACCTGTTTATACGCAGCTGTGCTGCCTCCATTTTACCATATGCACCGCTCTGCGTCACATAATTGTAACACGCTAGTTTGCCCAGTGGGCCCCTTCTACCTGTGATTTGTGACACGCAAAACCGCTACGTATACTCTTTCAGCAATTTGACGGACCTGTGGCCTCTATTCTACTTCGCAACTGTCGGTATGCGTAACTCACTGCAATCCGGCCCGCACCTGGATGTAACTTGTGCTCAGAATATTGCACAAAACTAACTTTCCCTAACCTGAATGGTGGTGCCGCTACAGTATAACGAAAGTAGGCTTTGCAGAGAACACCTTCATTACAGAGTAGTCTCGAATTAACTGTGGCAGAAGCCCGAACAATAGGGGACTGACAAACTAGGAAATGTATTGAAATTATGAAACAGCGCACTGATAATGGCTAAGCACTAGCTGAATTCTCCATTTACTTTAATAAAGCCCCAAAGGCAAGGACGCTTGATTGCTGTGCTCCATCATTTTGACAAAACTGACTATTTCAACGGGAAATACATATCATTGGCATGATGAATTTCTCTTACTATAGGGAAGATGAGCGTATTATAAAACAACAGAATATAATCACAATAAAATAAAAACAGGAAAAATGGGAGAATAGAATGGAACTAACTCGGTGTAGGAACCATTAAGGAAATGTAACGAGTAAGTGAAGTTTAGAGGAGGAAAAGTGTTGAGCTGTGGTTGGTCATTCGATCTTACATTAGAACTGTGGGCCACATTTTTGTTGACTTCCAGGGCTTTTGATAGATTTTTTACTGGTTGTGATTCTTGAGTTTCTCCCGGCGTATTTGATAACCAAAATATCCACGGGTGTACTGCCGGTCTACAGTGTCCAACGGGCACAATATTTCGGCGATCATACATGTCGCCATCATCAGGTGAACTGACGGACTGAGCTCCTGTGAACGTGCCGGCACGGTGATTCGTACGCTATGGCTGCTCCTGAGCTGGTTGTTTGTTAGATGGAGGACATGGGACTGTGGCAGGTAAAAAATTTGTGTTAAGGTCTTGTGGGACCAAACTGATGAGGTCCTCGGTCCCTAAGCTTGCCCACTACTTAATCTAACTTACGCTAAGGTCAACCCGTGCCCGTGGGAGGACTCGAACCTCTGACGGGGGGACCGTGACGGCCACCCCTCGCGGCTGTGGCTGGTAGCTGTGCCCCTTATTCAGTAGATGCTCAGCAAATGCGTCAGACTTGTGCAACTCCAGCTGCGCTCACATTCAGCGAGCCTAGTTCCTCTCTCTCTCTTTAACTCACCAATATTAGTTTGTCGTAATCGGGGCAAGTAATTTTTATAGCCCCTGTTAAAGTGCAGGCCTGGGAGTAAGGGAACTGCATGCCGTCCCCAGCTGGACCGTGTGTGGAAAAATATTTGTTCAAACTAGCTTCCACGTTGTGACATCTTTGCCTTCTCTTACCAAAAGAGCACTGCGTGTTCCTTAGCCAACCGCAGGCACTGTTATCAGTGGCTGGCCGGTGTGGCCCAGCGGTTCTAGGCGCTTCAGTCTGCAACCGCGCGACCGCTACGGCCGCAGGTTCGAATCCAGCCTCGGGCATGGATGTGTGTGATGTGCTTAGGTTAGTTAGGTTTAAGTAGTTGTAAGTTCTAGGGGACTCATGACCTCAGATGTTAAGTCCCATAGTGCTCAGAGCCATTTGAACCCTTTGTTACGAGTGCACCGTCCAGAGGCAGCCCCAGACTCGACGTCAGAGTACGACGGACCGGTCGACCTGAGAGATCAACGCTCGCGAGACGACCGCCCGGTCCCCCTCGGCCACTTTGGATCCCCGCCGGCTGTCGTTAATGCAGCTGGCAGCGCGGAACCCGCCACGGCGGCCGGCGCGTCTCTGGCCGCTCGCACTACATCACCGGGCGGCGATCGTAACTCGCCAGCGGTCAGCGGCGAGGGGGCCGCCGTACGGACTGAGGTAGGCGACGCCGCGCCGCCTCATTAGCGCGGCAGAGTGACGGTCGCGGGCCCTGAGTTAGGTGCCGCCTGTCCGGTGCTGTAAAAGGGCGGGCCCCGCCGGCCGCAGTCCGTCATCCCGCGCAACAGGATCTGCCTGAGCCTCGGCCGGGCGTGGGCGACGCGCGGAGTGCGATACCCCCTGCGCTCGGCTGGGCGCCGCGAGAGAGGACCGGCCGCGTCACACTGGAGGACGTGTGCCGTGGCGCTAGTTCAGGAACCGTCACGAATGAGGGCTTCGATTTTCTTCAGATAGAAACTGGGTAACAGGGCTGGCGCACTTTATTGGGCGTGGGGCGACTAGTGGCGGCACGGGTACGCGGGCGATAAGAGCCGGAGGGACTGGGGCAGCTGAGCCCCGTGTTTGGAGAGGTCGGCCAGATTCGCACAGTAGCAGAGTACGGCCCGCTCGTGGCACCATTGCGGGTGCCTGTCGTTTTCCCCTTCTGCAGCGATGCAAGCAGGGGGGCTGGGACGTCGGCAGCGTCATTTTTAGTGCACTGCGGTCCACCGCTCGCCTACCGGGCGACGCCGGGCGGCTACGCATTGTCTCTGTCGGCTAGGAGAATTTCAGTGTCTGCATTCATGGGGGTCTACATTAGAGTACAGCGCCCATTGCCGTCCGACGGCCAGAGGCAGTTTCAGACCTACGATTTCCCGCGCGCAGACCAAAAACGCCAATTAATTGCTAGACTGTTTCGATGTGTGCTGATATAAAAGAGCATACTCCGAATTTGGCGGGATGACTCGCGATAGGAGGGCAATTTGTTGTAATGGTTTGGACGGGGAAGAACGGCAAAATCCGACAGTATGATGGGCGGCTGTTTCTGTGTCCTCCCACGATTAGAAATTTTCCTGCGCGGTGGGGACAAGGCGCTAGTCTTTTGGTGTGAAGGCAAAGTGAGGAGTTCACGGGATTCGCATCCGGATGGCCTGGGAGATCGGTTGTGTTTTGCTTCTGTACCGCCGCAGCGAACATTACAGTTCCTCGCTTCCGGTATGAAGGTGATCGCAGGAGCCACAAGTTTTACTGTCACGGTAGTTGGCGCAGTGCCAGTCTGTTACCATTTGTTGTCAACAGTCGGTACTGTCCCTCGTTTCGCGCTCACACTATTTCAGTCGGGTCTTCACCCACGGACGCGGACCTCCACTGGCAGCGCATGCAACATCACCCCTGAGCTCCCACTCTTGCAGGTGGTAATGCAGTCGCAGTAACGGCGCAGTTGGAACTTGTCTAATTAATCTGAACTCTATCAGCTTACACTGTCGCCTTGTCGCCATACAAGCCGGCCGGAGTGGCGGAGCGGTTCTAGGCGCTACAGTGTGGAACCGCGTGACCGCTAACGTCGCAGGTTCGAATCCTGCCTAGGGCATGGATGTGTGTGGTGTCCGTAGGTTAGTTAGGTTTAAGTAGTTGTAAGTTCTAGGGGACCAATGACCACAGCAGTTAAGTCCCATAGTGTTCAGAGCCATTTTTTGTCGCCATACATAGTCACGGCTTCCGTGAGAGGTCTGTATCAAGGACTCTCATTCCTGATCGATGTTGTTCGTAATAGTCAGAAATAGCGTGTTAAGGCATACTCACCAAGTTGTAGTATTCCTTGCCTCATCCCATTCCTGTACACGAGGTCAGCCAACATCTCATTACCAAAGTTACATTGTTCTTATTTACATTCCATTCAATATTTGTGTCTAGCAACACGCAAGGAGTTCTCGTAATAAATAGTCTTGTAATAACAAACTCTTCGTATTATTTAATACAGTATATAATATATATACGGTATACAACAATAATAGTTGAAATTCACCTTTATTATCATGGTCCTTTGCCAGATACAAGTGATCAGCTACGAAATTATCATAAATGGAATTATGTCGAAGGCGCAACCATAAGCAGGGCCGTATGATAATTTCCTGCATGTCTGATCCGTGACAGAAACTTCAATCACAAACTTTCTCCTCCGAATGCGAAGATATTCTGTTGGCTTACACTTACTGTACGTAGGCAGAAACGATATCGTAATGAGTGAAAAAGAATCAGAGCTCGTACAGAAAGATTTAAGTGCTAATTTGTCCCCCGTGCTATTCGAGCAAAACGGTCGAGAAATAGCCTGGAAGAGGTCCTCAGAACTCTGTCAAGTACTGGACATGTATATGTGTATTTAAATGAACGGACGAGCATCCTAGCTCACGCTTCGAACTACTAGGACTGTGTTGTGGAAATCCTCAGGGCGTAGAGTTTAGTGACAGTGACAGAAGACTCGCCGATTTAAGCTCGCCCTGCATGCTGACGACGCTGTACTGTATACGCGCAGCTCGGACGTCCAGGCCATGCAGCTCACATTCCAGGCCGCCTAAAACGACATGATGTCATGGGCGACACAGCGGATTTTTGGCCTCCAATAGCGTAAAGAACTAAGCATTTGTAGTAGCGAGATGGACATCCTGGGTGGAGCTCAGCAGTAGGTAAGCATGGCCAAGTACCAAGGTGCCATTCTCGACAGGCGTATAATTGGCGCCAACAAGTCGAAGAACTGAGGGATCGAGGGGTGTGGAGGCCTCGCCAGCTCTGATCCGCGCTAAACCAGACGTCGACAGCTGGACAGGACGCTTGAGTTGTTCCGTACAAGACGTTGCAGCTTCCAGTTTTGAGGTCTGCGACTGTTGTCTGGGAGAAATACTGCCGACGCGCGCGTTCATCGCCTATAGAGGGAGCAGAACTGAGCACTAACGCTCGCTTTACGCCTATTTCGTGATTTGCCGACACCGGGTGGCCGGAACACAATGCCCTCGAAGAGGTCTGGGCGATCGGCCAGTGACTTGTAAGAGAACTGCAGGGCGTCACGGAACCGTTGCATCTGAAAGCTGGCCGCCAGGGTGCTGCACCGTAGCGCTGTCACGTGGCCGCTCCTGCTGGCGGATTGAGATTATCCTTACAGCAGCGTTACTTCGCGTGTTTCAAGTCGCCAGCAGATATGGCAGCCAAGAACAAAAGTCGCTAGAATTGGATCAACGGACGTCTGAAGGAACAGTCTAGAGGGCTAAGGCAACAGGAGAATTCCCCCTATGAAGATCTTGCGGGTTTATGACACTCAGATTTGCCCCCTGACGATTATGGAGGCAGGTACGGAAAGCTTGGAGTCTTATCCGGACAATGGCGGCAAATTAACCGTAACCTTTAATCCATGTACTGATTCGTGAAAGGTGTAGAGTAGCCACCCCGGCATTAGCCGCAGCTGGTTTAGGGAAGCAACAGGAGACCCAAATCTCAGCATTTTTTGGGAGGGAGGAGGGGCCCTGTGCGTCCCAGTCACCCTCATCTGGTTCCTTTCCAGAGTCTCAACCACAGCACCATTTCGTCTGGAGAGAGCAGTCGAGGTTCGATGCGATCATTACGTCACGCACATAAACATTACCTAATGCACTGAAAACGTTTCAACAGAAAAATCTGCAGGCCGAATTCTTGGCAAGCTAATATATTATGTTCACTAAACTCTGTACCCCAGCCGAATTAATACTTCAGAGTCCTGTCTGACATAGAGTAGTGGCGAAACAAGCGTCGTACCATTGTGAGAGACACAGAGGCGAGTGGGTGTGCCGGCACTTTCCCCAGTTCACTGCTACTAGTGCCACGTCATCATAGTGCAGCCTCGCGTAGCATAGAAAGTACTCCGCCATAATCTACGAATGAAATTAAAAATTAAAATAATTTTACGAAACTTTGTCAGTGTATGATTCAGCATATTAATGTTGACATTGTGAAGTGTCAGAATGACCTAATGAATATGTTTCGCTAAATATATTATTTTAAGAAAAAATGAATGGCGCTTAAGTAGTAAAGCTAGAAAGCTAAAAATTGTTCAGAATGTACAAATGTATATCAAAATCAACTTGATGGGAGCAATACTTTGGTCAAAATCGGCGTTTTTATGCAAATTTGAAAGTGCTTAATATTAGGCTCAGAAAACTGAAAATTCGTATCTATCCTCATTTTGTTATAAAACATTAACTAAATGGTTCCATTAAGCTACCTCTATTAGTTTTCAAGTTATTTACTGAAAACTAAATTTGGAACGAAAATGTCTATTCAAATTCGATTAAGTATCATTTATATTTATTAATAGAAAGTTGTAATTGCAACACTTGATTGCATTCATTAAATAACGCAGGTGTACCGAGTTTTAAAACTTTATTGTAAATAACAATCGTTATAAGAGATCTTAAAGAGGCAGTTCAGAGGTGATGTTTTACTGTCGATTTTATTCTAAAAATTCTAGCCGACAAAGTTTAGCTGCAGTCGAGCTAAAACTTTTTCATTAACTAAAGCCAACTTAACTCTTTTCACACAAAATTTATGAAGATTATGAATTGTTACTGATCAGAGATATTAATTAACACGTTTTCGAAAAAGGGGCCGTTGAGATGCTACTACTTGTGCCTACGGCGGTTGGTAGCAGATGCTCCGTTCGGCGGTCGGCTGCGCCCATATACTGTATAAAAAAGGCCAGAGAGGCAGCGAAAAGTGAGGCTCGGCACCGAAGTATCAATCTGTCCACGTCAGTCAAACGCCTGCGCGCGGTGTGCCTCGGATGAAGTCACAGTCAGGCAGCTACTAAACGTGTTTTCGGTAGAAGTAGTATGTGAACTCGCGAGGCCTGTAGACCGTCCTGGATCGCTTAGATTTCACGGAAAGAGCTGTTTGTGTGCCGCCCGTAATGTTGATAATACCGCGTCGCAAGTGGTGAGATTAGTTTTCCACTTTTTAAGTAGAGCAATTAGATGTCAGACCAGTTTAGTTGGAACTTCCCGCAGGGATCGCCACTGAATTGTCAGTAGTGCTGTTTCCGATAGGAACATTATTATTATTATTAGTATTATTATCATTATCATCAGGAATATTATTAGGTATTATGCGTGTGAAGTTTTATTGAATATAGCAACCAGTTTAAAACTCTAAACTTTTATTTGTGGTGACAGTTTCCAGACCCTGATGAGTAAATAGAAACTAGGAACATTTTCTATCAGTGGGCACAATGAGTAATGTGGACTTTCAGAATGGAAATTTGTGATCAGTATGTTCTCCATCGCTTTCTGGCTGACCACGAAAACAGTTTTCAGACTCTTGTAAACGGCGAAGGTTATTGATTGATTGATTGCCGGCCTGGTTGGCCAAGCGGTTCTAGGCGCTACAGTCTGGAACCGCGCGACCGCTACGGTCGCACGTTCGAATCCTGCCTCAGGCATGGATGTGTGTGATGTCTTTAGGTTAGTTAGATTTAAGTAGTTCTAAGTTCTAGGGGACTGATGACCTCAGAAGTTAAGTCCCATAGTGCTCAGAACCATTTGAACCATTGATTGATTGATTGATTTACCCGCCGTCCTACAGAGTCAGAAATATTACTTTTTACGACTTATTGGTATTTTCACATAACCACTATTAGTGTATGTTGTTCTATTACAGTGTAATAATTTTAAAACTTGCAACTACCTAAGGAAGAGAGGACAGAAAGGCGAAAGACGACCGGGAAAGAACAAAAGTGGAAGAAGAACGCTAGCAAAAGTACGCATAATGCTTTGAATTACAAATTATAGGGAAATATACGATGTACTAACATGTTGTCTGGGACGCGCAATTTGAAACTGAGGAAACGTTTAATTGCGAGGAGTTTATTCTGTACTCGGAGGCTTCTAACACAGGACGTCGTTTACGCACTCACTTTTGCTCCTAAGGGGAGGGCTGAAGTCGGATGTAAGAATGTAATGTGTCCCGACTGTTGTTCATGGAGGGATGTTGTATTCGGCCTAACGTAAAAGTCTTAGAACCGAGAGCGTAACACCAGGAATTACGTCAGCCTAAAAAACTGTCCACCCAGCTACACCGATTCGCGTTTTTTGTGCTTTCTCTAAATTAATCTGGGGAACTGTTGCGCTCTCTCTTTAAAGAAGCAATGCTTTATTCGTTACCACGGGTTTCTCTACCGTAAATCACTGATATGGACCAGATACTGATCTCTAGCCTCTCTTGCTTTCTTCCATAGCGAAGGTTTTGTACGGTGTAATGTGTTACGTGGGGATGTACGGTAATCTATACTAAAAATCACTGTAGGATGCAGCGAATAGAAGCTTAGCTAAATGTACGTAGAAAAAGCGTAGAGTAAAAGGGAATAATTATATGTTTGTTACAGACCGTCTTTAACGTCGTCCTGGTAGGTCCTACATTTATCGCCATTTAAAATTACCCAATCTACTGCGACAAACCTACTGACACCACTTAGTTTGCCCCCAGTACCAGCATATACAGACGCGCGTGTGGTTACCTATCTTCTCCCTGTATTTGCTCACAACTTGTGTGATGTGTAGTGAAATGGAGATGAGCGTATGGCATCGTTGGCCTGGAGGCCCCTATTCGGGGAAGTTCGGCCGCCAAGTGCAAGTCTTACTTCATTCGACGCCACACTGGGCGACTTGTGCGCCCGTGATGAGGATGAAATGATAATTAGGACAACTCAACACCCAGTCCACGAGTGGAGAAAATCTCCAACCCGCCGGGGAATCGAACCGGGCCCGCTTGTTTGGGAGGCGAGCCACCCAGCGAAGCAGGCGGACTTTATGTGTAGCAATGAGCGTTAACTTAATAAATAGCAATGAGCGTTAACTTAATAAATGTTTCTTCCTCAACAGTCAAGTTAAAGCATATTTTATATCCACAAGATACGGTAATACGGGCAGCCGTAAATAAACATTATTGTAAACTAGTGTTTCCTAAAAGTGATGATATTTCATGTATCAGCAAACTAAGAAGGTTGTTTATAATGTTATACCTGTTCCATGGACAGAAAGATTGTCAACCTCTTGCGGTGGAATATTAGAAAAGGCGTGCCGTAGTTTTTTCTTTGGTTGTTCTGTTAACAGTTTTTTCGATTTATTTTACTGTTTCTGTTTTTCATTTAGATTTCACGAAATACCTATATCTGCAACTATTACTCCGGTGTGTGGCTGAGGATACTTGTACCACCATCAGTTCCCTCCATGCCTTTTCCATTCGCGAAAGCCACGTGGGAACAATATTTGTCGGTAAACCTTCGTATTAGCTATAATTTCTCTCACTTTCCCGTCGTTATCATTTCGCGAGACGTACGTAGGTGGAAGTAATACGTTCCGATGCTCTCCTCGGAACGTACTCTCTGAACGTATAGCAGACGACTCTGTAAGGCGCCATATAAACGCCAAGAAGAGTAACAGACTATGCGTGAGATTACAGTCGACCTGAGTGCAAAGCTTATGAAAAAGAAATCCGAACGAAAACTCTGTTGGTCGAAAATTTAACTTCCCAAAGTTTGTTCACGTAACGAGTCTTTCTTACTGTGCCGCACTGTACTCGGTAGTATGAAAAAATTACTGAAGCTTAAGAGGTGAAACAGATGTTGCACCACACAAGGGCCCGACCCGGATAATCTAGTCTTTCTCTCGGCTTGGAATTTAAAACGACAGTTAATTTCTCAAAAATATTCTCTGCATTTAATCTTCGATTTCTAGCTTATTTCGAACATTCTACCTCAATGAACACTTTAGTAATTCTTTTCAGTGAAGAATAGACTTAACTGCCCTACCTAAGAATAAGAAGTGACTGAGAATTCTCAGCCTAAAATGCGTTGATTTTCTCGGACGGGACACTTCGTGGGGTGCAATTGTAGGTTGTGTATGAGTCACTGCTTAGATTCCTGCCGTAGTCGCCCAAGACTTCTAGTATAACATGTCACCGCCATTCTGCCATAGGTATAGTGTCGAAAGTACGCGGAGAGGCGGAAAGAGGTCCAAGGCACAGTGTTCTCCTTTCGATGGGAAGACGGAATACAGCAATGACAGAAAACGGAACGAGGATGCAAAACGCTACAGAAACCGCCACATTACAGACAGGGAAAGTGCATGCACAGCAAATGTAGCTTGTCATTGAGAAAAGTCGTGGTGAATCGCATGAAAACGTCAGAAAACTGACGACAGAAGAAATGTCTACTTGAATCATTTGACTAGCATTTCCAGTGCCACGTATATATTTATCTAAAAATCCTGAGATGTTTCGATTGTATAGGGTTACATAAACGCCGCGAGTGGGTGCTGATGTTGCCACATTCCTGAATGCAGGCTGTAAATAAATACTGCCTAAGTCGGCTGTTGCGAAATTAATTCCTCGTCCTTGAAAGTTAATGAAGTGCCCGTTATGCGGTCCAGGCACAGATTATGATCTTGAAACAAAGGCACGTACGTTCCTCTTTTTTCCTTGTATGTACTGCTCGACGCGAAATTATAAGCTATTTCGCTTTTCACTGGCCTGCTACATTTTACGCCGTCTAAAGATTGTCGTTCGCGTGACTAGTAACTTCTGTCAACTAAAAAGCACGTTGAACGGCAATGATTTTGTCCGAGTAAGCAGATTACGCAATGAACATTCTTTTCAGGGATGTACAAAATATAAGAGAGAATTCCAGGCCACGACTGCTCAAAGAATTTTGCGAAATTTGGCGCACTGGGTACTATTTTCGCTATGTCAACGGAAATTACAATAATTAGTCGTTCTGTTTAAAATCTGCTGCAGTCGAGATCGGGATTTCTAAGTATTGCTACTTAGATCATACGCTTAATTGTTTCACCTGTAATTTGCAAGCTATGTCGCTCCAGAGTGGAGCAGACCTCAGAGTCTTCCGTGCATCCACCTGTGTGCCAGTTGACGACCGCCGTCGTGGTCTAGCTTGGCTGCTGTTGCAGGTGCCCACGTTTAATGTTCCTACGGTGGGAAGCTCTGGGCCGGGGTCCACTGAGCCCTGTGACGCGGTCTGTGTGGGTTCGGACACGACAGCATCACCACTGACGACGCAGAAGTACACACAAATGTAAAGACTTCCACACTGGGTGCGGGAATACAGGGGATGGAGAAAAATATGGAAACACGGCGAGAAAAGCGTGCTTGAACACAGAAGCGGATGCCGGCCAAGCCTGCAGACTGCACTGCTGTCGTTGACCACGAACGGCGCCTGTGCAGTGTCTCCAACTCGTTGCAGGTGTCAGTTACGGTCAGAAGAGTATTCTGTGCAGTTGTTAGTGTATTGTGTAGGAGCTAGGCGAATTCGAACGTGAGAGAGTTATTATCGCCCGTACGTGGGTGCTTCCTTAAACAAGGTAACCGAAGTATGTTTGGTGTTTCAAGAGAAACTGTATCGAAGAATTACTACCGCATACAAGCGAAAACATACCATCCGCTAAGTCACAATACGGACCGAGGTATGTGTGTTGAATCATACGTAGTGACGGACGGTCGCTGAAGAGAAATGTGACGTAAAATATGAGGCAGAAGGCTGCGAAAGTCACTGCGCGACTGCATGTCGCACTCGCGAAGCCTGTCGTCTCCAAAACGGCACAAAGGGAGCTGCGTAAGCTGGGAATTACAGACCCAACTGGAAATTCAAAACCACTCATCAGTGATGCAAACGACAGTAGCAGTAAAAACTGATGCGGAAGCCATGAGACCCATACTGTGGAGTAATTGAAAAAAAGTGAGCCGGCCGGTGTGACCGAGCGGTTCTAGGCGCTTTCGAAATGTGGTGCTACAGAAGAATGCTTAAGATTAGATGGGTAGGTCACATAACTAATGAGGAGGTATTGAACAGAATTGGAGAGAAGAGAAATTTGTGGCACAACTTGACTAGAACAAGGGATCGGTTGGTAGGGCATATTCTGAGGCATCAAGGGATCACCAATTTAGAATTGGAGGGCAGCGTGGAGGGTAAAAATCTTAGAGGGAGACCAAGAGATGAATACACTAAGCAGATTCAGAAGGATGTAGGTTGCAGTAAGTACTGGGAGATTAAGAAGCTTGCACAGGAGAGAGTAGCATGGAGAGCTGCATCCAAGCAGTCTCTGGACGGAAGACCACAACAACAACAACAACAACAACAACAACAACAAACATTTAAAAAGATTTTCTCACTCATTCTAACTTTATCTCTATTTCAGTTTTAACTTAACGTCATAGAAACACGAATAAATATTTTTTGTGAAAATTTTCTAGCTTTATTTCATAACTCGCTGAATACCGTTGGTGTAATTTTCAGATTGTTGAATCAACCATATTCATCCTAACACAAAGGAATGCAGTTTGATGTCCAAACAATAATCTTGTTTCAACAGTATATACAAAGTAATCTGTCTTAAACGTAATACACTGGTATGAGTCGTTTCTGACTTAATAAGATTTCTTATCTTCGCACAAAATTTAGGACTTGAAGCACGGGCGGCCGGGGTGGCCGAGCGGTTCTTGGCGCTACACCCGGAACCGCGCTGCTGCTATGGTCGCAGGTTCGAATCCTGCCTCGGGTATGGACGTGTGTGATGTCCTTAGGTTAGTTATGTTCAAGTAGTTATAAGTTCTAGGGGACTGATGACCTAAGATGTTAAGTCCCATAGTGCTTAGAGCCATTTGAACCATTTGAAAAAAGTCATTTCATCGGATGAGTGTTGTTTGCCGAGTTTACCTCCCAGACGTGAAACATGGCTCGGGTTCGGTGATGATTTGGGCAGACGTTTCCTGGTGTTCCAAGAGGCCCACGGTTACTCTGAAACGGTGCCATACTGCAAAGGATTATGTGAGCATTTTGGCTGATTATGTCGCCACACTGGCAAAGTGTCTGTTCCCAGACGATGTCGCCGCCGCTCACACAGCTCGCAACGTCCACGACTCGTACTGTGAGCGCGAGGAGAGCGGCCGCCACAGTCACCAGACCTCAGTACTGACGGGCCTCTGTGGTCTAGCTGGGGGAGGACGGAGCGTCACCTCCACCATCGTCACCTGCACTTGCCACTATTTTGCAGGACAAACGGGACGAGGTTTAAGAGGAACTGCATTTATCCATTCCGAGACGAATGGAAGCTGTTTAGAATGCCAACGCTTTTCCTACATCATATTAGCCAAGCTAACGTGTTGTGTTCTGAGTGTTTCCACATTTTTGTCCGCTCCCTGTACGTTTATTTACAAATCGCAGTACTGGGTGTATCGTAACAACGTGATGCTAGATAATGAAGCGAGTGTAGCGTCATCTGAAAATCAGTGAAAGTATGGCAGACAAATTTTAAAACGTCCTGACATTTGCAAGCTGGTGAGAAATATTCGTTTGAAATTTTGTATAATGCGAACACATTACTTTGCTTTTTTTTTTTTTTTTTTTTTTTTTTTTTTTTTTTTTTTTTTTTTTTTTTTTTAAGGGGTAATTCACATTTCTACTAAGATATTGTGTTCATTTCTTTATTTTTTTATGTACGCTAAGAAAGAAGGCAAAGGCGAAAGTAGTGGCTGTTCATGCAGTTACTTCCTCTTTAGCGGAAGTGTCAAACCGTATGTGTGATGCATCTGGGCAGAACGCGAGTAAACTGCTTTAACCATTATGCTGAAACTACGAGCGATTCAGTCGCGGTGTCACAGAAATCTCCAGTGATTTGTATTGAATGTAGAAAAATATATCCAGGTCACTCTTGGAAAAGTTCGCGTTGCTGTCACTGACTGTTTAACGTCCGGAGTTTACAGGACTGTAGTCGTGAATAGAGTTACATAATACAGATTAGCGTCTGGACTTGGTTATCAGTTGGGATCAACTTCTGACAGTTACCACTGCTTCCAGCAAAGGGACTCATGTACGAACAGCAGTACGAACATAGCTGTAGCTTTTTTGTTCCCGAAGTGCGTGCACCTGAAAACAAAGCACAAATGTGAAAGGAGGTGACACTCGAGTGACAGAACGAATGAGCAGTCAAATTTCGTACTGTACTGTACTATCAAAGAGGGCTTTTATCTACAACACACATGCTGTAGGCCTCTAGTCGCACATCATCATCGAATACATTTGATACGCCAGCCGGTCGCTGCATGTGATAGTAAAACAGTGAAACGAGAAGCACTTCCCTTACTTAGTTAGGCACATGTTCCATACATGATTTGAATTTTTTTATAAGGAATTATGTGGAACGAGTCAGATTATAGCATCTGTATAGGTAATTAGTTTTAACACTGAAGAACATTTTTAGCTCTGCTTATGCAACTACCCTTAGAACCCCTTTTTTTTGTACAGGCTACCGGTTTTTGAAATAAAAGTTCGTCTATGCAATTGGAGGAGTTGATCAGACGAAATGATTTTTAGTTTAAATTCAGAATTTGATTTATTGTCTACCAGACATTTTATGTTACTGGGCAAATGAAGAAAACTTTCGTTGATTCATATTGACGTCCTTTTGAGCGCTGATAATGTAATAACAGTAACGCTCCCCTCTCTCACAAAAAATTTCTTAACGAATCGAACTCTCATATATTAAACACCTATTAAACGTCTGATTATCTTACATATCAATTAGTATGTGAAATATTTGACTTTAAGCAGGTAACCGACAAAAATTTTAGAAATGGTTTCGGACTATACAGGGTGATTCACGAAGATATTTAAATTTTTTAATAGGTTATTCTACAAGTAAAACTAAAGAAAAAAGTTCGTATAAAGATAGGTTCGCAAATGTTTAGTTACGGAGTTGCGGCTAATAAAAGATTTTGGCTGAAATTTAGCAGCTTCGCCAATATCAGGCCATTGCAAAACTGTACGAGGTTAAAGTAAAGCACGATTTGTTGTTATTGGTCTGGTGAATGTAATGAAACAAGTCCCAGACGTGTATCTGCAGTAGTTTTACAGAACACGCATAGAAGTAAAGATTACTATAAAAGTAATTTTCTTTTACTTTCCATTACGAATGTAGAAATGTTTATGTCATTGTTGGCAACCGTTAGTGAGTTGTTTCAGTCGTTTCCTAACCTTGAAACGAGTTATTTTTCTGTATTGTTCAGTGGAAGAACATAATAACAGTGTATTTAAGTGAAATCACATAGTAACTGTTTTAGTTTGTTGTAGATTATCTGACACACTCATACAGTTTTAGTTAACGTTATTACCATTATTTTTCGAAAATTAAATTCTCTGCAGCTTCTGTTGAAAACTTTGTGTAATTGTCTGGAATTTAAAAAACAAATTGGGCCAAGTAAAAGGACAATACACACACACACACACACACACACACACACACTCACACACACACACACACACACACACACACACACACACACAAGGGAGGACTCGAACCTCCGACGAGGGGAGCCGCGCAAACCGTGGCAAGGCGCTTTAGGCCGCACGGCTATCCCGCGCGGCTGGGCCAAGTAGTTAATAAATTTAAAATTTTACGAAATTACTTCTTTGTTTCTCTGGATGTTCTGGAAAACTACTGCAGATACACGTATGGGACACGTTTTATTAGATTCACCGGATTAATAACAACAAAATAAATCGAAATCCTGCTCTACTTTAACCTCGCACAGTTTTGCGATGTCTTCATATTAAAGAAATTTCAGACAAAATCTTTTATTAGCCGTAACTCCGTAACCAAACATTTGCGGGCCTATGTTTATATGAACTTTTTTCTTTAGTTTTACTTGTAGAATAACATATTACAAGTTTTGAACACTTCGTGATTGACCCTGTATTTGCAGTATGTGGGAAGACGCTAAAGTGCTCTCGTTATGAAACACTGCGTGAGTATAATATGGGTAGTTTAGACTCCGTTTTAAGCAAAAGGTAGTTTCTCGCGCATTTTTAATGATTACAATGTCACACCTCCTGAACTATGTGTCGTACAATGATGTGGTATATATGGATAATGCCTGCGAAAGTGTGTTGCGAATGGTGTTAGTAGGAAAGAAGTAATAAATTAGATGATCATGCGTGACGATGAAGTTCTACTACATGAACAGCGAAAATGTAGTAAGCCATAGAGTTTTTTTATTTTCATCATTTTGTGGAGTGTGTCAGCGAGGAGAAGTCCGTAAAGGTTTGACATCACGTGTAAAGTTCGTTGTAAGACACTAAGTGCTGCAATTGTCAAATGTGAGGAATTTGCGCCCTTTGAGTTACGCTACTTCATCAAATAAACACAGTTTCCAAGTGCAATACTTGTCCTACTATGTTAAACTTTTAGCATAAGATCATGTCTCTTAATGATTTGATTATGACAGCGTTTTAAATTTTTAAATTTGGTAAATAATTGTTTGAAATATGGAAAGTAAAAGTTTTGTTGCCCCTGAAATCCGTTAGGTAGGCAACCTGCAATAGGAAGCGTGGAACATGAATCAGGTTAGCCGTTAGTAATATATACACTGTCTACTCACGTTACTGTGACCACCTGTCAAATCCCTGAACAACCACCTTTTTCAATGACTATGATGTCATACCTCCTGACCTATGCTACGTGTCGTACAATGATGTGATACGTATGGGTACCGGCTGCAAAATGTGTTGCGAATAGAGTAAGTAGTGAAGAAGTAACGACCGACAGGGATGTGGAGCGAAGCCGGCTGCAGTGCAGTGGCATGGTCAGCTGCGCTGTATTTCTCGGTTCAGGATCGACGGCGAGAACAGCTCGATCGAGGTGGTCCCGCAATCGCGTTTCAATTCGGGGAGTTTGGTGACCAGGGGAGTACGGTGAACTCGTCTTCGAACCACGCACGTACAGTGCGAGCCGTGTGGCAGGTTGCGTCGCCCCGCTGGTAGGCGCCGTCGTGTAGGGGGAAAACAAACTGCGTGCAGGGGTGGACACGGTCACCGGGGAAAGATGCACACTTGTCAAGATCCACTGTGCCTTCGACAATGACGGGATCGCTCAGGGAAGGCCACGAAAACATCGCCAGACCAAAACGCTCGCTCGTCCGGCCTAGACCCTTTCAGACGACTGTTGCGAGGTGTTTGCTGTCAGTCGCTTCACGCCGACGGAGCATCAAACGTGATTGTCCTGTGAAGACCACCCGTCGCCACTCAGTCAGGTCCAGTTGCTATACTGGTGCGCAAATTCAAGCCGTCGTCGCCGACGAACAGCGGTCACCAGGGGCGTACGGAGGAGGCGCCTGCTGCTCAGCCCGGTGCTCGCCAACGTCCGCCAAACGGTTGTTGAGCAGACACTGTTGGTAGCCCCTCGGTACCCCTGGGCTGATAGCTCGTCAACAGTTGCCGTCTATTCTCCCGTACAATGTCTCCGCAGCGGCCGTCCACCTCTGCCTTCTACGGTCCGTGAAGCATCACAGTTGAGTCGGCGCCGATTTTTCGACAGCGCCATTTTGCTATGCGCGGTATACCTCAACCACGGCGGCACGGTAAGAGTTGACAAAGTTAATAATTTCGGAGATAGTTCCACCCTCGGTTTCGAAAGCCAATGGTCACGTCCTTTTGGACGTCAGGTAAAGCGCTCTGCTTCCGCACTACGACAACGACTGCACTGTTTGCCGCGCTGCCACCTGCGGTGTGGGAGTGGCTGTTGCACGCTGACATTAGCGAGACTTGGCCCGTGTGTATCGTGGAGGCGCGTGTAAAAGGTACAGCTGCTTACAAGGCCACGTACAAAACGGCAGCGGGTGAGCGCCACATGTTATTCTTGCTGTTCGCTTTGGTGCAGTGAATACATTCTTTCGAAGTGATATGTTGCACCAGAAAATTATTCGATACGACGTTATTGATTTAAAATATCACAATGTTTTAGGAGATTGATTCATTTGTGCCGATGACCTGCTCTACGTATAATTGGTAATCTTAATTGTTTGAGATCATTAATTTTTCTTCCAGTTCAAGTTTTCGTCAATGTGTATATCCAAAACAGTAGCTTCGCCCGGTTTTTACGAGGTACCTGCGTACGTCGCTAGACGCTGTCGATGTAATGGTAGGGAGAGCGTGCGCCAGCAGCTGACGGCAGCCACCGTCAGAGGTGCAGCAGCGGCCTTGGGCGGCGCCGATGACCCGCTGCTGCTAGGTGGACGGGTGGGTGGGTGTGACGCCCACGCCGCTACGCCGCGCCGCTCGGGCCCGACCCGTGGGAGCGCCACACTTGTGTACAGTAGTCACGTGACACCGCTGCCACGCGGAGGTTTGGAGATGTAGCCGTTAAAGAGCACACCGGACAAACAGTTCGTCAGTCCGCGGCGAGATCGCGCTGACACCGTACGATAACGACTCTAACCGTCGCGGGGGCCGCAGTCCGGCGGAGAAGAGAATCCGCAAGTTTGTTCAGATACGCCGGTGACCGCTTTAAGGCCCGAGTGACACGAAGGGGACGGCTTCTGGCGTAAAGCTGAGTGGGGCTCCAGTGGCGGCCGAGTGCGGTATTTGTATGCAGCTTGTATCCTGATTAGTAATAAAAACTGGCAGACGTGAAAACATACGATAAACTTTGTGTTCTGCCTTACGGCAGGTCTTGTCATGGGGAAGCCTCGACAGAGAGTTCCACCGCATGAGCGTCTAGGGATTGCAGTGGTGGTTTCCCGTTGCCTTCCAGGGCTGATGATGAAATGATAATGAGGACAACAAAACACCCAGTCGCTGAGCGGAGAAAATCCCCGACCCAGCCGGGAATCGAACTCGGGCCCATTAGCGTGACAGACCGCCGCCCTGACCACTCAGCTATCGGTGCGAACAAATATACGATAATAGTATCAATAACGTTTCAGAAAACATAGTTCCGCGAGCGAGCCATTTGCGAGATGATTGCCAATGTGTGGTTACGAGCGACCAACTTGCACTAACAGCCCTGGAAATTCTTCCGGCAAGTGGCACAAAACATGACGCGTAGCGATCTCTCAGACAGTTACGAACCAACAGTCTTGACAGTTAAGCCGCGCGTCGTAGCTGCGCGGTTTGAGGCGTCCTGTCACGGACTGCGCGGCCTCTCCCGCCGGAGGTTGGAGTCCTCCCTCGGGCATGGGTGTGTGTATGTTGTTCTTAGCGTACGTTAGTTCAAATAGTGTATAAGTCTACGGACCGATGACGTTAGCAGTTTGGTCCCTCAGGAATTCACACACATCTCAACATTTTGAGTTCAGCTCAGCGTCCGGAGCAAGCGCCGCACAGTACTGTAAAGACGTTCCGAATTGGCAGTAATTGGACTATCAAGAATATCTGCAATCATTACTTTCCCTCATAGCTACAATATCGTACACTGCCGAGACGGCACAGTTATTTACATTTCATTGCATTACCTTTAGGATATCAACTGACACGCATCAAACGGTACCAAAATTAAGCACTGTACTACATTGTGACACACTTCTAATAAATGTTACTAGTTACCTGTTATAGTGTTGCCAAAAATCTGTTACAGTACTGCCCCTTTTAATTAGCAAGCGTGCAGTCAGTGACCTTTAATAAAGTACAGCATGGAAACACTTTTCTGGTACCGTGGATCTTTGAGCTGAGTTAATAATAGCATTCTCTTGCTACATTCCCAACACAGAATACATCTCACTGTTAATGTTTGACCAGTTTTTAAATTAACCTTTATCCACTTCCCTCAATTAATCAGAGACCCCTTGGAGCTAGGTACAAAGCCGATACTTTGAGCAGCTGGGACTGAGCGGGAAATTAATCTTAATCCCAGTTGCGTATTCATCTTACCTCTTCACCCCCCCCCGCCCCCCCCCCGCCCCCCCCCCCCCCGTTTCTGACGACTGCGTATGTTCCACGATAATTTGATAAGTTACCTTACTGCAGGACGAAGCTTCCCTACGTGCCAATCCCACCAGTGTAGGCGAGTTTTACTGGAGATCGCCCGGTGCCATTCACCTTACCTCACAGATCGTTCCAGACTTCAGGTTCTGACATCATACCCTGCTGAGGCACTAACCAATCGTGCTAACAGGGCCAAGGTTATTTTCTCAACTGAGTGCCCGGGCTCACACAGTCTTAGCCTCTGTTCGTGTAACAATGTCTGATTTTTATCTGTAATGAGAGCGGATAACAAACGTTATCCTGTCTTACGCACCCCATACAAACTGATTAATATAAGTTCTGGCCCTGGTTTCAGACCTGTTGCGTTGATCTAGAGTGGGTCTGTCTGCGAAATAATGTTTTCTCAGCATTTGCTTCAAGCATCTTTTCTCAACTGAGGTGGTAAATTTTCTAGCAACGATGTGGTTTTCACACCACAAAACGAATCAGTTATCATCTCTCTTAGCTGAACAACTCTTTCTTTGACAAAGCGCTGTGTCCATAAGAGTGAGATGTTCACACTGATACACAACGTAGCTCATCGAGAGTAATATTCATTGCAGATATTTCAGGCGAGATTTTTTTAAAGGACTTACGTCACTATCAAGCAAATGCAATTAAGGACAAGCACTACAGCATTTACGAGTTGATACTCTGAGAGATATGCCTTGCCTCTGCCCATCTAGAGACTTAGATAGGGCAATGGAACTGATGTATTCGTCAAATCATAACCATGTATTTGAAGACATGCTTCCACTTACCCTGCGCCTCTGTAAATGAGTGAGAAGTAAACACTGAATATTTACTATCAGGATGAAATTGAAAGTATGGGATACAATTAACAGTGCAACAATACTCTCTCTAGCAACGAGTCGTGCTGAGACTATATGGTTTCCCTAATATTTAAAAAAAAAAAAAAAAAAAAAAAAAAAAAAAAAAAAAATTAATGCAACTGTAAAACTGTAACGAACTGCGATGTAAATCTGTGATAATTATGTATACCGTCACACAATTTTCGTGCGTCGAGAATGGGATATCACATATGGACGTACCGCATAAGCAACGGGCGCTTGTAGCTGTATTTACATAATGGAAGCGCTCACCTCCGACCTTCTGACGCTATCGTCTAGTTGGTAACAAAATTTATGTCCGCAGGAAACTGTTTTAAAGAAATTACTGAGCGACAACAAACTGGTCCCGGGAATAAAGAACAGTTTACAAAAGGCATGCTTTGATATACTGCGTCATAATTTCAGTAGCAAGGAAAAATTGCTAAACAACTTACATCGAGTGGACAGTTGGCAGTCAGATGGCAATTACTGGTCCAACCGCAACCGCCTTACAGCTCCAAGTCCGGCTCACAACTTCGTCACCAAAGCAAAGCGAGTCCGCGCCTCTTCCAAACCAATTATTTTAAAGATGTGGTTTTACGGCTCGATCAGTATTCACGACTTACTTCCCTAATAACCTAGGAAAACCACTACATCGCTAGACTACGTAACAGCTTGCCATTTTGTCGCGATTTTATTTGTGATTGTTTTAATTCTCTCACAAATGGTTCCGTTTAATGGTAAAATCCTGAGTCAGCTCGATACGGGAGGCAACAATTTTTGTTATCCACTTTTATCGGCTGGGCTACGCTTTCATTTCCTTTAGGGGCTCGGTAGCGACTTAAACCTCTATTTGTTCTTTCGAGAACGGCTATAATTCTGAAAGAAAAAAATAGTCGGATCGACAATAATTATTCTTAGATAATTAGTATCTTTCTTTGTTCCCTCATAGACAAGTCTAAAGATTGTGAGAATAAAGTTTCTCGCCCTTCACGTGAAATTTAAGGGAGATCTTAGACTCACAACGAACGTCTGCTAAGCATGGATTCTAACTCAGGTCTCTACGAATACGTGAACAATACTGTCTATACGATCGCGCGTCACACATTGGATCAAACCACGTTTGCCTAAAATGGAACTCTTAGGAACTCAGTAGGCAGCGAGGTGACCATGAAATGCTAAGACTGTATTTCCATTATCCGGGAGGCCAAATGTGTCAATTCTTGATGGCCGTCAATTCCGTCCACTTCGCAACAATATTATACTGGGGAGAGCCGTCGTCACCACATATTGTGGAAAGAAAGGCACCCGTAAACTGTGCACTTGGACGGTCTTAAGTGTATCCTGAAGTAGACAACATTCTCTCAGAATTGCTGAGATTTGTGGGAGAGCGAGCCATGACAAAATTATTCCATCATGTAAGCAAGATATACGACACACGCGGGATACCCTCAGACTTCAGGAAGAACATAATAATTTCAATTCTGAAGAAGGCAGGACCTGACAGATGTCAATACGATCGAACCATCGTTCTGATTCGTCATGCTTGCAAAATATTGACACGAATTATTCATTGTAGAACAGAAACACTGGTAGAGGCTGACTTTCGCGCAGACTGGTTTGGGTTCCAGAGAATTGTAGAAACAGGCGAGGAAATGCTGACCCTAAGAGCTATCTTAGAATACGTGTCGAAGAAAGGTAATTCTAAATTTATGGCATTTCTAGATTTAGAAGACTAGCCTATTCTCTTTGAAATTTTGCAACTTTTACAGATACCACAGTGCAGTTATAAGATACGTAGAATAGGAGAGGGGAGCCATAATTGAGAAGGGAGTGAGACAGGTTTTGTAGTCTATCCCTGATGTTATTCGCTTTGCACATTGAACAAACTGTGAAGGAAAAGCAATGAGAAATTTTGAAAGGCAGTTAAAGTTCAGGGAGAAGGAATTTATTTTATTTATCCCAGCCCAAAGAAAACGGAAACACAATATAATATAAAATTACAATCTAATATTAAGGACTGAGAGAATTTCACACTTTGTGAGTCTAATTTTCAGCAGCCAGAATGACGCGGTCATACGCTGCACGCAAGTCTTCCATGTCAGAGACTTCTTTCAGGTTACTGCAGATTAGTAAGTGTTCAGAATCTTGTCTTGCCCCACATTCGCATAATTCATCACCATGATACACCACTTCTCCAAATTAGTCTTCACATCGTCACCCCCGTTCTCAACCTGTTGAGGGCCTTCCATGTCTCGTCTTGGAGATGGCAGCCTGATACCAGCTTTTCGGTCTGCAGTGCTGCCAGTCTTCTTACATGTGGAGGGATAAAAACTTTGCGGTTTGCCGATGACATTGTAATTCTGCCAGAGAGGACTAAGGTCTCGGAGGAGCAGCTGAATGAAGTGGATAGTGCCGTGAAACGAGATGATAACATGAATATCAATAAAAGTACAAGAAGGATAATTGATTGCAGTCGAAGTAAGTCAGAATAGCTGAGCGAATTATATTAGGAAAGGAGACGATAAAAGTGGTAGATGAGTTTCGTTATTTAGGCTGCAAAATGACTGATAATGACAGCAGCAAGGAAGAGATAAAATGCTGACTGGCAATAGCAAGAAAGACGTTTGTTGAAAAAAGGAATTTGGTAACCCCTAATATAAATTTAAGGAAGTCTTTTCTGAAGGTGTTTGTGTGGGGTTTAGTCTTCTATGGAAGTGAAACGCGGATGGCAGGCAATACAGACAAGAAGAAGATGAAGTTCTTGAATGTGGTGCTATAGAAGAAAATGATTCAAATGGCTCTGAGCACTATGAGACTTAAGGTCTGAGGTCATCAGTCCCCTATAACTTAGAACTACTTAAACCTAATTAACCTAAGAACATCACACTCATCCATTCCCGAGGCAGGATTCGAAACTGCGACCGTGGCTGTCGCGCGGTTCCAGACTGAAGCGCCTAGATCCGCTCGGCCACAGCGGCCAGCTGCTATAGAAGAATGCTGAAGATTAGATTGATAGATCGATTAACAAATGAGGAGGTACTGAGTCTAACTGGGGAGAAAAAAAAATTATGGCGCACCTCGAGTAAAAAGCAGGATCGGGTGACAGGACACATCTTGAGAAATCAATGAATTTGGTAATATAAGGAAGTGTGGGTTGGGTTGGAAGGGGAGTGGGGGTAACAAATGTAGAGGGTGAGAGTAAGGCACGAGTACAGTAAGGAGCCTCAAATGGATGTAGGCTGCGGTAGTCGTGCAGTCGTGAAGAGGCTTGCACACGACGAACTAGCGCGCAGAGCTGCACGAAACCGAGGCCGCCACCACTGCCACAACAGCAGCAGCAATCTAATGTGCACGTAGAAGTCTGTAAACTGCTTCAAACTAAGTGTGCTGTTTCATCAGTTTTACTCCCTATACAGTTTTGGCATTGTGCTCCTTTTATGACGTCACTGTAATCCAGTGTAACTGTTGCTGTTAAACAAACTGTGCGGCAAATGGTGTTTGACCTCAACTGATCACTTATTAAGGAATACTTTTAACAGCATGTTACGATGTTACGTGTCATTTATGAAAACTGTGTTATATAGTACAAAATGGTGCCTTCAAATAACAAGAAGTTGGCTATGACTGAAAACTGAACCACCGGGACGTGTTTGGAGTAAGCATCCACGTGCTGAACTGCACGCAACCAGTCTGAGACGGTAAATGAGTTATACATCGTAGAATCTGTGGATTATGCAGCAGACGCCGCCGTTCGGCTTTTCTCGACAGGCGCGCCGGCGCTCCCAGACACCTTCTGTCAGGCTCGGAGGCCGCCGGGCCGTCCTGCGACGCCAGTGTTGCGAAAGCGAGCCCCACCTGCAGCAGCTGCAACTGCTGCTCCAAATGCGACCGTCTGGCCCACTCCAGCTGCTGCCTCCTGCTGGCCGCAAATGGAAACGCCGACACTCTCCAAACTTGGTCAGATTTTTTTTCCCCTGGCAAAGTCTTCCCCCTGTTTACCTACACCGCTGCCTTTCTTATTGGAATTACTCGATTCATCTGCTGCTAATGGGCGTGGGTTACAGGCTCCACAGTTGCAGGGCAACCGCCTGCCTGCTTCACTAGTTTCAATTTCGCTCGTCCTGCATTGCCTTTGAGGGGCCCGCAGGTCTTGACCAGCTCCGACCAGCGGCCTGAGTGTATGTGAGGCGACGCTGCCGGCGCGCGGGTCGTTGGCAGCCGCCTGCCCACGGCACCTGCGGCAGCGCCGGCCGGGTCGCGGTCTCCTCTCCTCTCCTCTCCTCTGCGCCGCGCCGCGCCGCGCCGCGCGCTCCCAAGGCCCGCCCCAGACCTTCCTTGGAGCTCACCTTGAAACCGCCTACTCGCCTCGCCCGTTATCCTCCGCTACGGCTGCCAGCGTCTCCACTAACCAAACAAATACCGCCGGCTCACACTCCGCCGCTAAGAAGACGTATTTAAACTCGAGAGTTCGTTATGTAATGTGACGCCTTATAGGTAACACGAGACGGGCGGCAGTGTACTGATGAAGTCTGCAAAGGTAATTGCAGTTCGGCGGTCTCTGTGAACTAGCTCGACGTTACCGTTGAACTCGTCGTATCTGCCACACGGTATCACGCTGTCTACACCCTTACATCGTAGTGCACTGAATTCGTCAACTAATGGTGGCGAATTTACTTGGATTCCCACAAGAGGGAGAATCAGACAACGAGGAATCTAAACCAATGTCGTATGCCATCCTAGGCTTGTAATACATACACGCACGTGTGAAACAACAGACAGTGCAGACAATCCACAGCTGTACGAAATAATTCGAAATTGTTGTGCTGAATGCGAATAGCTTGGCCTCAGCTGTATTAGGTACCGGTCTACTGCCCATAAATTTTCGTATATCACTATTGGGTAGTAAATATGCATCTAATACAGCTTATGCTCACTGAACGATTCTACTTTGAGCGCTGATTTGCGAGAATTTTATTAAACAGGCAACGGATCCACTAACACGTTTAGAGAGAAACTGCTTTATTTAATTACTTTTCATTAAAAGCATGATACGGAACTTCTCTGTATGTCGTGTGTTATCACTAACTTTTTCAGTTAATGTCCATCACGACAGCATAAAAATTCAAATAGAGAGTGTTTCAAACTCTTTGCACCAAAAGCAGAGATGACGGACCAGGCCGCGGGGAACAAGTTACTCTTCGTGTTGACGCTAGGCGTCTTTTTGTATCAATATGCCCCTGAGAGAAGCAAAGAGTAGGCACTGCGCCGTGTGCGTACGTAGTGTGTGTTGCCTATAACACAACTATAACAACTTCCGGTCAAACGCTGCAGGCCAAGTACCCGATTCGTTTCTAAAATACACTGCGCAACAGAGTTAAAGGATCACTCTTTCGTAACCCTCCTACTGTGAAGGCAAAGTTTAAAATTTGGCTCAAAGGTGCGCAAAACCTTCGTTACTAATGGTGCAAAAGCGTGGTGCCCTGCGACGTTACTCTTGCGCTCGACGCTTCCAATAGCGAGGTGTCTACACGCGCGAGAAAAGGCCACAACTCGTATGTTGGTCTGACGTGTCAATAGCACCAAATTACCACGATTCTGTCCAGCGCCAACACGGACGTGTCACGCGGTGGGAAGGTGTCAACACTCCCCTCTTCCCCACCTTTCATTCCTTCTTTTGACGCCTCTGCGACAGAGATCAGAACCGTGACGCCCGACGTTGAAATCACGCGTTTTTGTTATGACTGGACGAGGAAAACATCCCAGACACACCGCCGTTCAGAATCGGTACGATAAGGTCGCAGGAGATGCCACACAGGGCGTCAATACAACCGCCCTTTCCCTGGAGCGTCGATTCCCAAGTATTTCGCAGTCGAAAACGACAGTTCGCAGTCCGGTGAGCAACACGGACACGTTCTTCACAACCTTTGACACAACACGTGTTTGACAACCTTTGACACTGTAGACACTCTCGGTCGTTTCAACCCTCTCTGAGGACATTGTAGGGCTGCATCCCCCTCGGACGTGACCGCAGTTTTTGCTATAGTGTACAACTTGGAACCACTACGGACTGTTCAACGCCACTCGACGAATCCTGATGACATTTTCATCGTCAATTTTTGGCCGGGACAGGGTGGCGAGTTGGTGGTGTAAATCTCCTGATCACCAGACTTTGCGCCCGTGTCGTGGATTAAATTCGAGACCTCTCCGCAGGCTTTCGTGAAGCGATGCGACGTGACACCGTTGACGGTGATTGGTCCGTCGGATGGGCACATAAAGCTCGGCGGCCCCCGTGGTGCTATTCGTGAGGAGTACGCTACCTGATTTCACCCTCTCTCTTCCGTCATCTCCGTTATACAAGAAAAACTCAAAAATACTCCCTACAAGCATCCATTACACATAGCTACACTGTACAAGAAGACATACGACGCAAATTTCACACATTCGCAAGGAAAGGGACCAGTGTGCATGGAGGAAGAACACACTTCCCGACAGACGTCTGAAACCACTGCGTGTGATAGCCCAACCAACAAGGCTATACGACGTTTACGTTTTTTAATACGGCCGTGACGTGATAGGAAACCTGTGTTCTGTGATGATTGTTCTTAACCAAAACAGGAGTGCTGCGAGTCGTGAATTTCACTAAATACCTAACAACTGTCGACAATCTTCTTCAGAATATGTGTAACCTATTTAACTGCGTTGCTAACAAGAAAGTTGATATATAGTGCACTTAAAGAATTTTGCTGTAACAGGTAACAGGTACTGAGAAATAAGATTGTTGAAAGAAGACTGTTGACAATTGCCCCTCGAAAGCGAAGAAGATTACGTCGGAGAGATCATTAGAGGCGGAGCAGAAGCTCAGATTTTGGAAAATACGGGGGCGGAAATCGGTGATGTACTTTCAAGGGAACCACTCCGGCATTCGCCTTAAGGGATTTATGGGAAACTTCGACAAAACTAAATCTGGCAGCACAGCGGTTGTAACCAGCGACTGCTGAGTGCGAGTGCAGCGCCTGTCGCGGTCCCGACTTTCGGCTTTGTTATATCGACTCACTGTAACACTCACATACACCTCCAAACCAACGCACAGTGCATGCTGAAGCTTACTTCATACCGATACTACATAACCCACTCATGTACAGGGCTGTTCATGAGAACGTCTGAGGTTTCGAGAGACGACTCTGCGGGAACTACAAAACATACGAAAAACAGACACGTATCAGTGTACAGAGCACCACTCCAAGCTATTGGCTGACATTACAGGCGCACATTGTGGGTACCGCCGGTGACGCAGCAAACGTCAGTACGCGCGTACTACTGAGTGAAGCGGCTGCTGCAGGAAGGCGTGACGCTGCTCGCTGTTTACTGGGCTGCCCGCCTGTAGGTGCGAACTAACTCGATGCGACAATAGGGAGCAGAGCGGATGATCTGCCTGCATGCTGCCGACACGCCTGATACACAGAAGTGTGCGCTGCATTTACACCACAACGCATAGTTACGGATCGAAAACTGGCGAGATGCTCTATCGACTGACCGTGTCACTTTTGTGCATATTTTGTAGTTAATACGCGTTCGACTTCTGAAAGCCGGGAGATAACTATGGACACCGTTTATTTCTTCGCTCCAGGCAAATGCCGCGATGGTTCCCTCGAAAGGATAAGGTCAGTTTCCCTCCCCATCCTTGACACACTACGAGCTTGTGTTCCATCTCTAACGATCTCGATGTCGACGGGACGTTAAACACAATCTTCCATCCTTTTCGTGTGTTTCACTTAGTCTCACGATCCCTGAACGATGAATAATTACGTATGTTTCAGCAGGCTGATCGAAACTCACCAGTAGAAAAATTGCCTATATAATGCCACCTCGCGGGACGTAACTATTCTTAAATGAAGACAGATAAAAATTGTCTGCCACAGCGGCACTCGAATCCGGGACCTTTCCTTTCGGCTGCAACGATTTCACCGCCTGAGCTATCCAGGCGCCAGTCACGACCCGCTTAGACGGATCCAGTACTGTCAGCCTTCTCTCCCACTCCCCAAAAGTGCACAAACGTTCTCTGACATATCATACGGATCTAGCATTCCGCGAAAAGAAGTATAGAAACAGAGCGAGTGAAAGCTCATACTGGGCCGTAGCTTCGCAGGAGCAGCCACTGCACTAGCGACTGCGACACTCGGGCACGCCTCGCGGACCGACTGAAGCCTTCAGCTTGGCTCAGATTTCTCTTCACACTTGTAACACTACACTGAGGAGCACAAACCTCTCCTTAACTGAAATCAAGTCGAACTCTGCCCTGCATGGAGCCACGAGTTATGGCCGAACGACGCAGTTGGTAGTGCGCTGCCTGTCGCTGGTAGAGATAAGGGTTTCAGTTCTGTTTTTACGTTATCTTACTTGTGGTGCATATTCGTAAGTAATAGAAGGAAAATTTGAAAGACTTGTATAATGTACCTCCTACATACTCAGAATGCTCGTAGTACAAGTGCACTCCCAGCAACGATGGAGCATAGATTCAACCACGTTTGTTGTTTCAGTAGGTTCTCATTGAGTTTTGCTGAAGTGTAAGTCTTTCTTCGCCCACTGATTTCGGAATTCGAAACAAAAAAGCTCTAAAATAAACCAAGTCTCTTCTGCTTCTCTTTCTGGAGCTTATATTCGCTTCAATAATGAAAGTCACTCCACCGCACTAATCATTCTCACAGATGCTGTAAATAAAGTTGAATTGTAATGAAAGCAAATCCCAAGGCGAATCATGACAGTTGCTCGCAAGTTACTTTTACTGGAAACACCTATCAGTCGTGGGATATCTGCAACCACCTAAACACATTTTGTTCAGGTGCTAAGAAAGAACGCGTACAAAATAAGGATGTAAGTTTTTCCTTATCGATTTGTCCCGGCATCAGGTACAAACGAGAACACAAAAGT
The DNA here is from genome assembly GCF_021461385.2 of Schistocerca piceifrons. NCBI lineage: Eukaryota > Metazoa > Arthropoda > Insecta > Orthoptera > Acrididae > Schistocerca > Schistocerca piceifrons. Next base: position 20,670,949 of record NC_060145.1, read on the forward strand.
AACAAGAAGTTATCAAACACTGTTACTGACTTTCCCAGGAAATATATGAAATCGTATCACGTATGAAATAGTGCCTCATCCAATTCTTCATAATCCACATTGTTTATCATGTCGTCTAAAGATATAATATGTAATCCACTCCGTCCACAGGCCTCAAGTGGCCCATCGGGACCATCTGACCGCCGTGTCATCCTCCGAGCAGGAAGCGGATAGGAAGGGGCATGGCGTCAGCACACCGCTCTCCGGGTCGTTATGATGGTATTCATGACCGAAGCCACAACTATTCGGTCGAGTAGATCCTCAATTGGCATCACGAGGTTGAGTGCACCCCGAAAAATGGCCGACCACGCCCGATAGCGCTTAACTTCGGTGATCTCACGGGAACCGGAGTATCCACTGCGGCAAGGCCGTTGCCTATATAATATGTAATGCTCCCAGCGATTTTAGTTCCAGCGCTTCTATGTTGTGAAAACGGTTCCGTTTTAAGAACCTTTTTATTATAATAAACAGGAAAATTTACAGGGGTCCATCGTCGGTTAGCAGAGTGAGTGCGAAACTACTGTTATCTTCTTTTTTCGCCGAAAATTTCTATTTTTTCCCCATCGCTTCTCATGAAATGATTAAAGCACGTTTTCACGTTGTTCTTCTACACGTAGAAAAGGAATGATCTTTCCTCTTAGCCCTCTCCCACCCGCTCCTCGTATGCTACGTTGTGAATACATTCAGGCGCCCTGTAAAAGTAGATCCCATTGTAAAATATACGAAGAAGGTTCACAAAAACTACCATGCAGAGCGGTTTTGGATTGTTACAATCGATATTGCAGAGATGATTGCTATCGCAAACTTCCGAGATTCAACTCATGTGATATTAGAACATCTACCGAAATAAAAGTTGGGAAAGTTGCAGGAATGCAATTCTGGGCAAGGTCTGAGGAAAGGTTGTTCGCCTTTGTCTCAGACCGACCTGTTACGCAGTCTCTAGTGTATTAGTACGTCGTGCGTACGACTGATCAGTGCGTATTCCGTGTGGTATTGTGTTTGTGTTGTTACGGAAATGTAGGGCAAATACCTTCCAGAAGCAGGAGTCGAACCGGCAAGTACCCAGCGGAGCTGCACACTTGCGGGTCAACAAACTATGCTTTGTAGGTCGGATCATTCTTACACGACCAACTGAGTTTAATTACAGATCGTGTTCCTGATGGGCGCTGAGATCAACACACACTTTCCTTCAAGACTTGAATAGGCTTCCCAAATACAAGAAAACAAGTCGGAGGGTAGGAAAGTTATTTTCCCGCTGTGGTGATTAGGGAGGGAAAATTAGCTTAGGACGGTGTAGGTTGGAGAAGAACAGTATCTTTGTTTTGCCACAAATGACCCAGGAAAACCACAGAGAAACCACTTCAGGATGATGACGTGCAGGCGTCAACGCCGTTCCTCTGCCAAATGAGACCCGTTTTTCCTAACCGGGTGCGAGGGCCATCTTATGGGTTATTTGCCAACTACTGTTTGCCCTCGCAGTAGCGTTTACCTGCTTGATCGTGTCCGGTCAACAAAATTGTTATCTTCGCTACGTATTGCGGAAGGCTCGTAGTAACCACCCACAAATGACTCGCCAACAAAACTCGTGAACAGAAGTTTCTCAAATAAGGCTCCGACATTCCATTTGGAAAATCGTCGCATTTTACCTAGTGAATATTAAATAGTAACGCTACGGAGGACATCTACATTCACTTCACATACGGCTATAGATGCTATATCCAAGTTTGGTTTGTGAAGATGGTGACTTCGACATTTCGTAAAGTATGAGACTGGGGATATTACGAAACCCTTCAGTCACGGAAGAGCAGTTTCCTTGCCATTAGACTACAAAACTACAGCGATCCCATAACAACCCTGGCGCAATGTTCAGTGTTGATGTATTACCGATGTCGATTACTGTGAGTCTACTTATTCTGCTACCTCGGAGACGTTAAAACCTGTCAGTAAAACTTCTATATGCGAACGTAAATAGGTAAACATATGGGTCAATCCACATCCAGTAATAAGAAACTCAGCATTAAAGAAAAACCCATTGGAGAAAGTTTCCAGCAAAGATTAGTATCTGATTGGGTCCCGACAGAGGTTAAAATATGGAGACGGTTAAACTACTGGTACTAAAATGTGTTAGCGAGTGACAGATGGGTCAGCGGATAGTGATATTACCAAATGGCGCAGAGTAAACATTGATGCTGCGGTGTAACGAACATCACGATGGGCATTCAGTGCGACTAAGAGTTCCGACCAAACTGCGATTTGCCTCCGTCGATCGACGTTGTCACGAATCGACGACGGAGCTACTTTAAGCACGTGATAACAGCATCAGAACCCCCCCCCCCCCCTTTCTCCTTTGCCTCTCTCCCCTTACAGTTCCGCGCGCTAGGGCGTTCTTATTAATACTGCGTGCTGTAAAAGGTTTCAGCCAACGCACATATAAAACACAGAGGGAAATTAATGGAATACGCAACACGAAAGTTAACCGGTATTTTAGAACGATGGACGTTTCATTCATGGTGGAGACGTTTGTGATTGATAAAATAATTTTTAATTGGTTTATTCTCAACATATTCACGTAAAATTTAAACTACTGATTTCAGTCCTCAGAAGAGGATCGGTTACGGCCAAAACAGGTAATTATATTTTAAATAAATTTTACGTAATTGTGGCACTGAGTAAGCAATTTAAAAAGAAATTCTTGTAATTTTAGTATTGCTGCTACATGGAGCTATACGAAAAGTCAAAAATAGGTTTATAATTAGGTCGTAGGTATTGGAGCAGGGGAGGGAGACAGAACTGCCGTCTTCGGGGAGCTCCTGGTTTGCTCTCAGCTTCGCCTTGCCCGTTATGAAGTGTCAAGTGTGTGTCTGTGTCGTGTGGATGACTGGAGAGCTGAGTGCTTGTGAGGTGTTGTGTTTGTTATGGATGAGTACGAGATGAAAGAAATGGTGGGGGTGAAACTCAGAGCTGACACAACTACTTTTGGTAACGCGCGATGCTTCCAGGTAGTGCGACAGTAAATTCTGTAAACAAACTAATTGTTTCTTTACGAAGCCACTTTATTCGGACCTAGGAAATCTGAAGAAACAACTTCTCTCATTGGTTATATTATAACTCAGACAAGGATGTTGCAAGCGTTTACCATTCCTATTCGCACAAGTCCATTCAAAGTCCCAGCTGGTGAGACTCGTGGTACTTAAACTGTGTCGATTAGCACCGCTCTTACGATTTTATAGGTGATGCTACCAGATCATTGTTTCATTGTCGTAGAATTGTCAAGTCATTCTCAGAGACGGCGTCAGAAATTGTCCACAAATATATAAAACAGGGTTAACGGCGCACTGAAGAGTTCGTTGCCTGGACTCCAGCCACACTACATTAGTTGTCAGAACAGTGTGCTCAGTAGCAGAGTCAACACCCAAAAACATACCACAGATAAATCATGCCGAGGAAGACTTCATAAATATAAAAAGTTTATACGGAAAATCTAACGAAACAATAATTTATGACTGTGCGTTTTACGAAACTGAATCAGAAACAGACACGCAAGGTAGTTAGAAAACATACGTGAAAAGGACGGACGTAGTACGGCATATAGGTGAAATCTCAGCTCAAACTAGAAGGAAGTGATAGTCAATGCGGCAGTTGTAGCACATGATTACGGTTAGAGTAAAATTCAAATCTGAAAAAGCACCTTCTGATGAAGAGATCAAATATGAGGCGACACGAAGTTTAATAGTTGAGTGCTATATTTTCTCCGCTACTTATGTGTAACACAGCTATGGAAGGGAAAATGATCAATATTCCACAATATTTGCAACAACTATACTTCGTAAATCCGGGATATTCCTTTACATATCCAGAATAAAATATACGCATATAATTAATTGCTTCACTGGGTTAAAAATAAAATCCGCGTTGAGTCACGCGTGTTCTTTTATTCATACATTTCGGATACTGTTGGGCCATGATCTGTTTGCTCAAAGCTCTGGGTCAAGATAGTTTCACAGCTTGGACTACTGGGTACATCGTCCGTTACTAAAATAAGAACTATGACTATAGGCGGGCTCTATTTTGTGAGTCAGGTTTGAAATATTTTCACAATGCATAGAAAAAAAAACTCCTTGCAACGTCAGGGTATTACAGTGTTATATCAACCATATGCTAGTAGCCTGAATGAATTGTTGATGGTTGAACTACAATTTAGTATAATAGGAGCAGAACATATTTGATCACTTGTGAATTGCAATGGCTACGCCACCTCTAGACTTCCTAAATGCATGTCTAAATCGTCATGAACAGTACTTTTTTTCTTTCACTGTTGCTTCAGACGTATTATAATGCTTTATATAAACAACTCACCAATGGGATTATAGTTTCAATTACTGTTGTAAACCACGCTACGTGTTATGGAGGTGAGTTTATGTAGGTTGTTAACTACAGTTTCAGTCGTTGTATATGTACATGAAATATTTACGCCTGCAAGATCTCTCCAGAAAGGCGAAGAGAAACACGCAGCAATAACAAAACTTGTAACGTGAAGGTGCAGTCCCGATTATGTAGGAAGAATGTGGATTCAGGCAAGTATGAGTACTTGTACATAACAAAGAAACTGACAACACAGATCCATTTTATCTGTCCAGATAATAAAGGGTTTTGGCAACATCAGCGGATTAAAGACGTTCCGTATAGTCTACAGGAGGACACTCTTTGTAGATTCATACTCATGTCCAGTAGCTGTCGTAGTTTTTGGAAAAAAGTCAAAACTATTTGTTACGAACATAAGGCATACTTAACAAGTTAGGCTACGTTTCCAGGTTAGGAGATATTTGCTGGTAACAGCTCGAGTGTTCCAGAATTTGACGCTGTCGTAATATGTAGCGGAGAGTGAAACTTTGGGTTAGTGAGGCTAGTTCAGGAGTCGGGCGTACTCACCAGGTGGTGCGCTAGTCCCATGACTCGAGGTGATCGGCTAGAGGAGAGCGGAGAAGAGCAGAGCAGAGTACGGAGGAGGAGCAGGTGGAGACGCCGACTGGCCCGTCAGCTGATGGTGGCTGCTGCTCGTCGGGGGTAACGGACCGCACTGGGAGCACCACACTCAAAACTCTACCTTTTAATATCGGGCTGCCGGTATAAAACTGGCATTAAACAAAAACGGTATCGCTGTCCGGAGGAGGAGGAGTAGGAGGGCGGGCGGGGTCCGCGGCGAGGGGTGGGGGTGGCGGCTGCATGCGACACATCACCGAGGACGCACGGCGCATGCGCGAGCCGCGGCGTGGGCAAGGTCGCGGCGCGTGCCGGCCGGACCGGTTCGCGGCGTCCTCCTCACCCCCCAGGGGGGCAGGGGGGCTATGGGGCCGGGGGGCAGGGGGCCGGCGCGAGAGCGGGGCCGCTCCCAATTACCGCACTGCCCTGCCGCGGCCGCAGTACCGCACGGATTACGCCAAGGGCGCGCGCGCGCTTTGGGATCGGCGCGCCATTTAGGAGTGGCCCGCCAAATGCCGGACAGCGCTCTCACTTTCTGGTGTTTCGCAAGGCAGGAGCCTCTAGGCGACTTGTCTACAACAAATAGCTGCATAGCCGCCCGGTATAATGAGTTAACGAAAAAATATTTATTCGCAAAAACTCACAATCAGAAGAAACTAATAAAAAAAAACAACTCTCGCGCACTTTTGATATCACTTTGCACCAGACATGAAAAATACCACTGCCACGCAGCCTCCCCCCCCCCCCCCCCCCCCCTAAATGTGCGGAGCCCCAGGTATATATTGATACTTGAATTTTATTCGACATCCAGCTCTGTTGTGCGTCGGGTGTCTCGGGGGCAGTGATGTTGTTGTTTGTGGTGGTGATTCACCTGTCTCGGACGATGTACTGAGCGGTGTTTTGGTATGCTCTGCGTCCATCATGTGTTGATGCACTGCCGGTGTCAGAGGTCGGAGAGGGTAAAGCCCGTGCTGGCTCGACACGCTCAATCGATACCTTTGTCGGAACACCGTTGTACATAATGTCCACGGTATGCTTATTTCTACTCAGCACCTGAAATGGGCCAGTATATGGTGGTTGTAAAGGCGATTTGACTGAGTCTAATGGCTCTGAGCACTATGGGACTTAACTTCTCAGGTCATCAGTCCCCTAGAACTTAGAACTACTAAAACCTAACTAACCTAAGGACATCACACACATCCATGCCCGAGGCAGGATTAGAACCTGCGACCGTAGCGGTCGCGCGGTTCCAGTCTGTAGCGCCTACAACCGCTCGGCCACTCCGGCCGGCTGACTGAGTCTGTTTGCAACATTACGTGAGAGCAACTGTATAAGTCTTTGTGTACAAACACCTTACGGTTGCCATGGCGAGAAGGTGGCGGGCAACGTATATTTGTGCAGTGACGTTTTAGCTGCTGCACCCAGTGTGTGTGGCCCTCTGATCCAGGTAGTGAGGTTGATACTAAATAATCTGCAGGAATCCGTAGCGGCTCGTCGTAAACCATCTCGGCAACTGATGCGCCAATATCGGGTTTGTGAGCTGTCCGCAGGCCTAACAACACTAATGGTAATACTTCCGTCCATCTCTCTTGATGACACATCAATTCTGCTTTGAGTGTTGTGTGCCATCGTTTGACCGTACCATTACTGGCAGGGTGATGAGTAGTCGTGTGGTGGCGTTGGAAACCGCACATTTTGGATAGCTCGAGGAACAACGTTGATTCGAACTGACGTCCTTGGCCAGTTGTGACATGAAGGGGCATCCAAAACGGGCAACCCACGTACACAGAAATGTCTTCGCAGTAGTTTCGGCTTAAATATCGACTATTTAAGTTGCTTCTGCCCATCTTGTGCACCTATCTATGGCCGTAAACAAATATCTGTAACCCTCTGACTGTGGGAGAGGTCCAACCAGGTCCACGTGAACGTGTGCGAATCTAGCAGAGGCACCTTGAAAATCTCCAATATCAGCACGCACATGTTGTCCTACTTTACTTTGTTCACAAGGAATGCAGCACCGTACCCAAAGGCGCGCGTCTCTTTTCATAGAAGGCCACACATGGCGGTCTGTCAGCAGCTTGATTGTAGCGTTGGCTCCTGGGTGCGATAGTGTGTGGACACTGTCGAATACCGTCTTGCGAAAAATTTCTGAAATGAATGGTCTCGGTCTACCTTGAGAAAAGTCGCACCACAGCTTCCGCTTGGAGTTAGGCACCAGAATTTGCTCGAACTTCAGACCTGTAGACGGGTCGTTTAACAGCTGACGTAGCTCTGCATCCTTGATCTGTTCCACTGCAAGTTTATCATAGTCTATAATTTCTGAAATCCCGCAAATACGTGAAAAATATCACTGCCACAAGCCATCAGCAGGTCTGAACAACTCCGGCAGGATATACCATTCGTCTTACGTTATTGATTTCAAGCAGGTCTGTCTGTATACAGGTGAATAATACGTGTTTTATCATGCAACGCGCGTCTCGACTTTGTATTTTGCAAGACATCATCGGTGGCCTGAAATATATAAATATATACTAACGTTATAAATGACCATCTGTTACGTTTTCGTGACCAAACCGCTGACCGATTTTGACAAAAGTTGACATGGAGATAGTTTGAACGCCGAGGAAAAACATAAGCCTACTTTATGATATGTGAGGAACAACATGTTTATTGATTTAGAGAATATAGCGCGAAATATGGAACAATGATTACTCTTTGAAAAAGCTATTTACTCTTCGAATTTTGAAGTTCATCATTTCTGAAAATGTTTTTATTGTTTGATATGTTCTACATAATACGATTCGACGTAATGAATACAATGGTTATACAGTCCTCACGTGTTTAATCCATACTAATACCGCTATTATTAATTGCGAAAGTAACTGACTCTTGTTAAGTTTTCACTCTACCGGTGAAGCGATTCCGATGGTATTTAATACAGAGGTAGCTTGAGACCTGAAGCAGACCCCAGGCTAGTCTAAATAGTTGTACCTTTTTCTGTATTCATTAACATTATGAAACATCGTATACGTGAATAGCATGCATAGGATGCTGGCGCGATGCTCGGCGACTCTTAATGTTTATAGATTATTCCGTGAAAAAACATATCCAATGTTGTTGTGCACGTAGTTTGTGACACTGAGTTCCTACACCACCTGGCATAGCTGGAGAGTTCTACTGCAGATACAACAATATAATCGGACGGTAAGCCCGAGAATCGTATTTAAAACTATTACTACAAGCATCGCAAACGTAAGCCTGATTTAGCGCATAGTTCTCAGGGAGCTCAAGCTACGACAGAAAGTTACTAGAGTCCAACAAACTTCAGTGCAGTCTCACGCCCGCTGAAACTTGGGCGCAGAACGTCGGGCGGCCTTAAGAGCTGCAGAGACGTTAGAACAGTCACAGACCCGTCGGTTTTATAGGCATTAAGCGTCGCGCGTCTCTTATAGCTTCCAAGGCGCTTCAAGACTCACAAGGACGGCGTCATTTAAAGGCTGTACGACAAACACAGAGTCGTACCTTTACATGTGGGACGTGCAAAGCTTTTGGTGGGGCTGCATTTGATGATGATCTACTAACTGACTATGTTAATCATAAATTGATCGCCCTAGGGGGATTGATCAAAACTGTAGACAATGTAGCGCATTAAAATGGAACTGAGAAGCGATTGGCATGTGTTGCTCTTGAGCCAAAATCTCACATCCATTACCAGGTGAGCCAGAAAAACCCTTAACGACTACTTCAGTATGAATGTAATTAATTCAGATATTTTTCAAATATTATTAGAAAATACAATGCGTGCTTTCAGATTCGACAGATAGCAAAATCACAGAAACTTATTATGTACCTACATACCGGCACTGCATACATTTTTATGTATACAGCACTATATATACAGACATCTCAAAATTATTAGTTTACTTACTCATCATAACAGAAATACTGATTTGCGAATGAAGCAGCGGGTAACAGCGACTATATACATATCTTTGTGCGCATCGTTTTGTTTCATGTATCTCGCCTCTACATGAGGATAGAATAGTTCTCATTTCCACTAACACGGGATTTGTACCCGCTGCTCTGTACATGTTCCTTTTCTGGTTTTAGAGTCGTTCTTCTGCTTTCTGCCATCCGAGGTTTTTTAGCACGGCACTGCACTCCTTTACTTCATGTTATATTTTGAATGTTGTTCCCAACTGTCTAGTACATGTTTGTGATATTTGTGGTACGCGCGCTCGCTTGTGTTTTCTAACCTTGATGTTTCGTGTCTGCCATGTAAACCAGAATAGTATACACTAAAATAAACGTATATAAGTTAGGCCACTGAAGATACCTTTCAAAACATAAAGGTGAAACACATAGTGTACGGTAAAATTCGTTTTGTTCAGCTGCATGTAATTGGACCTATCTAAAAATTATCAACGCTTACTACACGCAACTGAGGACAACGGCCCAACAAAACTTGACGATGTTGCAGCAGTCGCTCGTTTCTGCCACAACAGACGCTATGGACACAGCAGCCGTTAGGAATTAACGTACTGCCCTTGGTCGCTTTTACTCGTCTTATTACTGCGAGGGTATATAAATATTTTCTATCCCCTATCGCTCGCGAAATTAAAATCACAGTGAAAATCCGGTGAAGCTTTGCACACATGTGCCGCAATGTCCCTGGTATAGCCTTCTATCGCGTCACATCGCACTTTTAAGTTCTGGGCGCACAGTGAGCGAACAAAGGTGCTCAGAAAACAGTGTCTCCCGCCAATAGTGAAGTCCTGCTGTGGCGTTCCGCCTGATTCCATGCAGCCCGTATAAAGTAACTGCCGTGTGTTTCTTTCTTCACGACAGTTCTCGGCCACACATCGCATGGGCAATGAGGACGCTCCTGCAGCGTTTTCCACGGGAGGCGTTCCATCACCCATCTACAGCCCCGGACTTGGCTCCCTCTCATTTTCAGCTCTTCGCTCGCACGAACCGCTGGCTGCGGGGACAGCATTTTGGCACAGACAACGAGCTGCAGACCAGCGTAGAGAATTGGCGAAAAGAACAGGGGGCTGACTTCTTTGACGAGAGTACTGGATAGTTAGTAGCACGCTATGACAAATGTCTTAGTCAGAGCGGCGACTGTGTAAAGAAGTAGCCGGAAAATATATCTAATGTTGCATAAAAAAAATTTCTGACTGTCACTGTGGTTTCCATTTGGTGACCTATCTGAAGATGAAAAAGGAAAAAATACCCCTTGTATTTTCGCTCATCAGACGCGAGCATCTTCAGCATCTCTTTAGAGTTTTGAATACCCACTCAGCGCCGTCTTCAGAAGAAGGTGGTGTGAGTTTCGCATATTGTTTGGACTGGTGTATGAGCCAAAGCACAAGTGGAAAAACTATCGCGTGTCATTTGGAAAGCAAGAACAATATCGCCATGTACAAAGGTTGTAGTTGTTGACATTGCCTGAGTCACGCACGATTTCTGGTTTGATGAACTTTCGGGCCCCGTATCTTACCTCCACTGGAGTACTATGCACCTCGATCTTGTTCCTACACCGACTATTTATAACAGCGGATTAAGCATAGCAGTCAACACGCCCCCTCCCACCCCCCACCCCCACCCCCCCAATCTGGTAGAGCTCCGTTGGCTCTCATCGTGAATGGGTGGATCAGCTGCATACGACACACTTTCAGAAACTCGTGCTCCCCGCATCGGTGAACTGACGCCGGTCTGAAGGCCACAACCATACGGTAGTACGTGATATATCCTCTCCTTTCTCACAATCATTTTTAATTACGATAGCAGGGCATACTCATTTTAAACGAGTTTAATTCCCAATCAAGGTTTTGTTCTAATAATAATAAGAAAGGCTAAAGACCAGATAGAGATTGGTTGGTTGATTTGGAGGAGGGGACCAAACAGCGAGATCATCGGTCCCATGGGATTAGGGAAGGATGGGGAAGGTAGTCGGCCGTGCCCTTTCAAAAGGACCATCCTAACATTTGCCTGAAGCGATTTAGGAAAATCACGGAAAACCTAAATCAGGATGGCCGGATGCGGGTTTGAATCGTCGTCCTCCCGAATGCGAGTCCAGTGTGCTAACCACTGCACAACCTCGCTCGGTCCAGACAGAGGGCGGAGGAGGAGATAAATCTGGGGAGGGGGGGGGCTGGTCACAGAGAGGGGTAGGAGTAGACGGGAGAGAGGGGGGCGGCAAGAGGAGATGGGAGAGAGGGGGGGGGGGGGGGAGATCAAGTCGTGTATGCAATTTCAATACATATTTAGTAATTCAGAAGCACTGCTGGATTCGCTAGTAACACCACACAGACCAAGGATGTAACGCAAGTACCCTCATGTAGGACAGTCTGTAAAAGATAAGAAGTGTCCAAACAAATGTCAGAAGGACAAATGGTACCTCGCTAAGTATAACGCTTCAATATCTAAGTACCTAGGTTCGTTAATTAACTTACAAATGATATGTTCTACATCTACATCCATACTCCGCAAGCCACCATACGGTATGTGGCGGAGGGTGCCATGTACCACTACTAGTCATTTCCTTCCCTGTTCCACTCGCAAAGACAGCGAGGGAAAAACGTCTATCTATATACCTCTGTATGAGTCCTAATTTCTCTTATCTCCTTGGTCCTTACGCAAATGTACATTGGCAGCTGCTGAAGGGTTCTGCAGCCCGCTTCAAATGTAAGTTGTTTAAATTTTATCATTACTGTTCCTCGGAAAGAACATCGCGTTCCCTCCAGGGATTCTCATTTGTGTTCTCGAAATATCTCTGTAATACTTGCGCGTTGTTCGAATCTACCGGTTATAAATCTAGCAGCCCACCACTGAATTACTTCGATGTCCCCCTTTAATTCAAATTGGTGTCAAACACGAACATTCGAGCAGTACCCAAGAATAGGTTGCACATGTGTCTTATATGCGGTCTCCTTTAGAGATGGACCACACTTTCCCAAAATTCTCTTGACAGATGATCCACACTTTCCTAAAAGTCGCCCAATAGACCGAAGTCGACCATTCTCCTTCCCTACTACAGTACTTACATGCTCGTTCTATTTCGTATTGTTTTGCAACGTTGCGGTGTCAGACAGACACTACTAATGCTGTATTCGAACATTATGGGTTTCTTTTTCTACTCACCTGCGTTACCTTACATTTCTCTACATTGAGAGCTAGCTGCCATTCATCACACCAATTAGAAATTATATCTGACTCATCTCGTATCATCCTAAAGCAACTCAACGACGACAGCTTCCCCTACACCACAGCAACGTCAGCAAACAGCCGCAAATTGCCGCTCACCCTGTCACCCAAGTCTGTTATGTACACAGAGAGCAATAGCTGTCCTGTCACGTAACCCTGGCGCAGTCCTGGTGATGCCGTCGTCCCTGATGAACACTCACCATCGAGCTAAACGTACTGGGTTCTGTTACTTAAGAAATCTTCGAGGCACTCACATACCTGGAAAGCTATTCTGTATACGCTCGTACCTTCGTTAACAGTCTGTAGTGGGGCGCCGTTTCAAATCCTCTTCGGAAATCTAGGAATATGGAATCTGCCTGTTTCCCTTGATCCACAGTTTCCAGGATATCGTATGAGAAAACGGCAAACTCAGTTTCGCAAACGCGATGCTCTCTAAAACGATGCCAATTCGTGGACAAAAGCTTTTCGGCCTCCAGGAAATTAATTTTATTGGAACTCAGACTATGTTCAAGAATCCTGCAGAAAACCGATGTTAAGGATATTGGTCTATAATTCTGTGGCTCCGTTCTTTTATCCTTTTTATATACAGCAGTGCCTTGCGCTCATTTCCAGTCGTTAGGGAATTCGCTCTGGGGGAGAGATTCGCGATGAATAGAACCTAAGCAAGGGGCAATGCCGTGGAGTACTCTTTGTAAAATAGAATTGGGATTCCAGTCGAACATGGTGACTTATTTGTTTTCAACTCTTTTAGTTTTTTCCCTGCACCTCGGATGCGTATTACTATGTCCTCCATACGGAGGTCTGTGCGATGGTCAAAATACGGCATGTTTGTGGGATTCTCCTGCGTAAACGATTTCTTAAACGCTCAGTTTAAAACAGGAACGTTAGAACTTTACGTACATCTTCAAACATTTCACTGGTTATTACTTTATGGTGGTTTATATGAAGAAAATACTCTGCACCCTATCACGTCTTATCAGTAATAATAGTTCCCGTCGTTGTACTTAAAATATTCTAGCTACAGTACCTATGTTCTCTGCTCAAATTACATTTCATTTGAATGCGATTGTGCTCATCTTGACAATCACATACAGTTAATTTTCGCTATTGACCCCCATGTATCGCATTACTTGGTTGTTAGTTATTAGTTGTAAAGTATCAGTAAATTCTGCCATTTGAAAAAAACGCATGCAAGAATAATTCGATTCTTGATGTTTTATTTTCAAGCACACTATCTGGAAATAATCATACGATCTAAGCTCCGCAATACAGGCCACCACTCCATAGTCAGTGCTGTGACAGTGTCCCATAAACGTACAGGTCACTAATTCCCTGGAAGTGTTTTGTGCTCTTACAGCCGCAGCAGTAAGTGCAGTTGTTAAACCATTTATTTTCCAAAATGCATGTTTCAAAAATGGCTCTGAGCACTATGGGACTTAACTTCTGTGGTCATCAGTCCCCTAGAACTTAGAACTACTTAAACCTAACTAACCTAAGGACATCACACACATCCATGCCCGAGGCAGGATTCGAACCTGCGACCGTAGCAGTCGCGCGGTTCCGGACTGAGCGCCTTAACCGCGAGACCATCGCGGCCGGCCAACGCATGTTTCTTTTGTTTACGTAAGATGATAATATCTCTGAGATTTGATTGCTTCATCACGTCATGACGAAAAGCGTCGAGTGTACCTTCCAAATCTTGACGATGGAGCTATCGATTCGAAACACGCATCGAAAATAAAAACCTGAGCAACCAAAATAAAGGATTTTTATTCGTTAAATCTATATCTTTCACTGTCTGTGTGGCACGTGAAATCGTTATGGATTCGTTAGAATGAGTAATGTTTTATGCATGAGGTAGATTGCCACCTACTCTGTTTTACGTGACGCGACAGTTGTGCCATCAACTCCTCTTTTGTGAGATACTTACCTCGTTTCAGTGGTAGCAAGGCATCAAGTCACTGAATATAGTTATTGCTGTAATTGTTTCGCGACGTAACAACTTACTAAAGGAATGAAGTAGCTCAAATGTGACAGCCTGTAACATTTTTAGTTACAAACAAACAAAACAGAGTAAAAAGGAAAGAACGGGATCCTATGCAGCAAGGTGATCGTGCCTTGCTACGAAATTCCGAACCGAATCATCTTCTAGAAATCGATTCCACGCGGGTCTTCGGACTCTTCCCGGATCTGCTGTCAGAAGTTCCCAGCCCGCCGGTCGGAGACGGCTTGCAGCTAACGCCCAACAGGTTTCCCATGGCGTAATGGCCACTGCTTAAGTCACCGCGGCCGGGAAGCAACGCGGGCTCTCGTGCGGTATGTACTGTCTCATTTTGGGGAAACACAAAAATTCCGTAGTCGTGTTCCTTAAAAGTACTCGTTCCCAAGTTCCTGTTCCGGACTTTACTAACGTCACAAGAGTACTGGGAACGACTGTGTGCTGGCTTAACAATTTCTGATACGTGTTACTGAAGTTGTGTTCACAAAGGTCAAACGGTAACTTACAATCCACACAAGTTCGATAACGGTATGCAACGCGAAAATGAAATTTCGTAAGCAGAAAGTTCAGTACCTTAGAAATGTCTCTCACTGTACGACTGACTGCCTTCGTTTGCATCACAAGAATACACTGTCCCAAAACTGCTGAAATGGTTTATCGTATCACTTTTCCACACATGAAGCGTCATCTCCAAACTGTTTCCTACAGAAATGAAGGAAAAGAAATACATGGCGCTAGGTCGACACTGCATGAAGGTTGCTATATGGCCATCTTTTCAGAGATGGTTGCGGGACTCGGCTGTTCGACACAGGATGTCAAATCCAACACCTTTCAGCCGTATAGTTTCCAAACTTAATTTATTTCGCTACCAGTTTCGGCGAATTACTGCGCAATCTTCAGGCCTCTGACCGACGTGTAGGAAGATTCCACTTCGGTTCTGGTAAAAACACAGACCAACATTCCAATACTGGTATCTGTAGATTTCTGCTTGCTATAGCGGTCACTTCAACCATCACCTGTCGACCAAAACCAAGGAACTTGAAGCCCACCGCACGCAGCTCCAACTGCTTCACTGCTAGCATACTCCATTGCGTGTCCAACAACGAACATCCCTAAGCGGTGTTATTCCACGTTCGAGGAAGTCTTACACAGTCTCGCCCCCGCCTTTTAATGACTAGTTAGTATTTTTCTCTTCTTTTAAGAGCAGACGTAATAGTCTGACTATGAAGTGTGTTATTTGCGGTTAAAAGAAGACTCACGAATACGAAACATGAAGTAATAAGTTTGGAGGAACAAGTAAGTTATCTTTGTAAAGCAATATCCGTCTTTCGTCTGACATACGTCACTTCTCTTTACCTTTCTTACCTTTCCTCCTCCTAGCCGCGATTAGTTAAGATGCGTATATTAAAGTATGTTACCTTAACTGAGAATAATTACTCATTTTTGCTGAAACATTGTGCCATGTTCTTTTATCTTGTACCAGTAACATCGTTGCTATGTTATTGGCAGGTTTTACAGTAGAAGTGCGGATGAGTCTTATTTTATGAACGGGAATAACCGGTTGGGGCGATATCCGCTTAACCGCCATTGCGGCCATCTCACCGAGATAATCACGAAATGTAGTAATTACCTACAACGTGCTTGCAATTAAGTTCTCGAAGTCTGATTGCTCAGTGCGAATAAAATTGGCACATTTAAGATAGTCGGAACTTCTATGATGGCGAAAATAAGGAGCCAAAGCAGAACTCCTAAAGAGTGATACCGTGTCTTATGGGAATGCCATATGTAGATTTCTTCGTCTGCTCAACTCGCTCTCTGAAAAGCAACTTACTGTGAATTGATGTTGCTGGGTAATCCCGACGTGTAGGAAATTATGATCGCCCAGCGTAGTTAACTACACGAGGCTGGTCATCCACAATGGCTTACCTGAAACAAAAACGACAACAATCAGATCGACGGTAGGTGATACAAAAGCCAATGCTTCTACCTACAAAATATTATTTCTCCACAGCTTAACTAGCAACAGTGGATTATACCTTACTTTCTGACCGACTTTTGTAATACGTAACTGAAATATTCAGACACTGTGTCGGACTGAGATCAATATGGGGCTTGTTTTTCGCAGAACGTGCTTTCAGCAAATGAAGTACTTAGACGCGTTTCAAGGGGATCAAAATACACTATCTAACTAAACCTATGCGGACACACCCGTGTAATGCGGAATCTATATTAACATGTTTTTATTACGTCGCTTTCTAGTCTGTCTGTTCGGTACAAATTTTGCAATTGATTTTAAACAAACTTCCCGATGAGATGGATACTTGAGACTTTGGATATAGTTCAGAAATGGACGGCAATGCAATATTAACTCGCTTTCGTGTCTGGTGCGAAGCGGAGGGTACTCTGTGTCCCATTGCTATTTCCCCGTCTTCCTGTTCCAGCGGCGAATGTTTCGCGGTAAGAAAAATAGCCGGTAGGGCTACGTGTGAGCTCGATTCCCTCTAATTCTTACTTTCACGGTCTTATCGCAAGATATACGTAAATATACATATGGGTTCACTCAGCTGAAGAGAGACTGAAATAAACCAGAAATTTACCACATGTCTCTATTCTAATTCCTTCAAAACGTATGAAATCGACTCAAAATTTCCACACACAAAACACTAAAAAGCAGAAAACAAAAAAGATTTTTGATATAAAATGTTTCTAAAACGGAAAAAAACTATAAAATAATTTCTTCTAGCCCCATACAGATAATACTGAGAAGTTGTGCTTGTGCTGTATGACAATACTTGTGAAGTTTGAAACGAAAAACGCTTGGCGCGTGCAGTAGATATTAGTAAGGGCTGTAGAGATTAGCTGTCGTTGCGAAAAATCGCACAACAGTGAAATAAAATAGTTACTGACTTAGTTACGATAACTGATGCACGAATAGTTCACCTATTGCCCGGGCCCCACGTTTTACGCTTTAAGTTTTATTTGTATTGTCATGTTGTTGTAGTCTTCAGTCCTGAGACTGGTTTGATGCAGCTCTCCATGCTACTCTATCCTGTGCAAGCTCCTTCATCTCCCAGTACCTACTGCAACCTACATCCTTCAGAAGATGCTTACTGTATTAATCTCTTGGCCTCCCTCTGCGATTTTTACCCTTCACGGTTCCCTCCAGTACTAAATTGGTGATCCCTTGATGTCCCAGAATGTGTCCTACCAACCCATCCCTTTTTCTATTCAGGTTGTGCCACAAATTTCTTTTCTCCCCAATTATATTCAGTACCTCCTCGTTAGTTACGTGATCTAATCTTCACCATTCTTCTGTAGCACAATATTTCAAAAGCTTCTATTCTCTTCTTGCGTAAACTGTTTATCGTCCATGTTTCGGTTTGATACATGGCTACACTACTGACAAATACCTTCAGAAAGGCCTTCCTAACACTTAAATCGATACTTAATGTTAGAAAGTTTCTGTTCTCCAGAAACGCTTTTCTTGTCTTCGCCAGTCTATATTTTATATCCTCTCTACTTCGACCATCATCTCTTATTTTGCTGTCCAAAAAGCAAAACTCATCTACTACTTTAAGTGTCTCATTTCCTAATCTCTCTCAGCATCACCTGATTTAATTCGTCTGAATCCTATTATCCTGATTTTGCTTTCGCTGATATTCATCTCATATCCTTCATTCAGGACGCTATCCATTCCGTTCAGCTACTCTTCTAAGTATTTTGCTGTCTCTGACAGAATTACAATGTCATCGGCAAACTTCTTCTCCCGGAATTTTAATTTCTATTCCAAATTTTTCTTTTGTTTCTTTTACTGCCTGCTCAATATATAGATTCAATAACATCGGGGATAGGCTACAATCCCTGTCTAGCTCCCTCCTCAACCACTGCTTCCCTTTGATGACCTTCGACTCTTATACCGGCAGTCTGGTTTCTGTGCAAATTTTAAATAGCCTTTCGCTTCCTGTATTTTACTCCTGTTACTTCCAGAATTTGAAAGGGAGTATTCTAGTCAACATTGTCAAAACCTTCTTCTAAGTCTACAAATGCTAGAAACGTCTGTCTTCTATGAGAAGGCGCAGGGTCAGTATTGCTTCGTGTGCTCCTACATTTCTCTGGAATCCAAAATGGCCTTCTCCGAGGTCGGCTTCTACTAGTTTTTCCATTCTTCTATAAAGAATTCGTGTCAGTATCTTGCAACCATGACTTATTAACTGATAGCTCGGTGATTTTCACCCCCATCAGCACCTGCTTTCTTTGGAATTTGAGTTATTATATCCTTCTTGAAGTCTGAGGATATTTCGCCTGTCTCATACATCACGCTCACCAGATGGAAGAGTTTCGTCATGCCTTGCTCTCCCAAGGCTATCAATAGTTGTAAGTGAATGTTGTCTACTCCGGGGGCCTTGTTTCGACTTAGGACTTCCAGTGCTGTGGCAAATTCTTCATGTAGTCTTGTATCTCCCACTTCATCTTCATCTACGTTTCTTCCATTTCCATAAACTGCCCTCAAGTACATCGCCCTTGTATAGACCTTCTATACACTCTTTCCACCTTTCTGCTTTCCCTTCTTTGCTTGGAACCGGTTTTCCGTCTGAGATCTTGATATTCATACAGGTGGTTCTCTTTTCTCCAAAGTTCTCTGTAATTTTTCTGTAGGCAGCTTATATCTTTCCCTTAGTGAAACATGCTTCTAAATCCTTGTTTGTTCTCTAGCCGTTTCTGCTTAGCCATTTTGCACTTCCTGTCAGTCTCATTTTTAGACATTTGTATTCCTTTTCACCTGCTTCATTAACTGCATTCTTATATTTTGTGCTTTCATCAATTAAATTCAATATCTCCTGCGTTATCCAGGGATTTCACGTAGCCCTAGCATTTTTACCTACTTGATCTTTTGAGTGTGTGTGTGTGTGTGTGTGTGTGTGTGTGTGTGTGTGTGTGTGTGTGTGAATTGCTGAAGGACCAAACTGAACTGCCGAGGTCATTGGTCCCGAGACTTAAACACTGCTTAAAGTAACTTAAAGTAACTTATGCTAAGAACAAGACAAACACCCATGCTAAAGGGACGACTGGAATCTCCGGCGGGAGGGACCGCGCAATCCGTGACATAGCGCCTCAAACCACACGGCCACGTAGCGCGACACTTGATCCTTTTCTGCCTTCACTATTTCATCTCTCTAAGCTGCCCATTCTTCTTCTACTGTATTCCATTCCCCTGTTCTTGTAAGTAGTTATCTCTGAAACCCGCTACAACCTCTGCTTCTTTCAGTTTATCTAGGTCCCACCACCTTAACATTCCTGCCCTTTTGCAGTTTCTTCAGTTTTGATCTACTGTGTGTAAACAATAAATTATGGTCAGAGTCCACATCTGCCCGTGAAATGTCTTTACAATCTAAAACCGTTTCCGAAATCTCTGTCCTACCATCATATAATCAGTCTGAAACCTTCCGGTGTCTCCAGGTCTCTTCCACATATACAACCTTCTTTCACGATTCTTAAACCAAAATTTATCTATGATTAAATTGTGCTGTGTGCAGAATTCTACCGAGCGGCTTCCTCTTTTATTCCTTTCCTCCAGTCCATGTTCACCTACTACCTTTCCTTCTCCTTCTTTCCCTATTATCGAATTCCAGTCCCCCAAGACTACTACATTTTCGTCTCCCTTAACTAACAGAATAATATCTGTTATCTCATGATGCATTTCTTCAATCTCTTCGCATCTGCGGAGCTAGTCGGCACATAGACTTGTCCTACTGTTTGTGTACTGTCATAACTATTAAAAACACAATCACAAATTTTCAAGACTATCGGTATGGGATTAGGAATCTGTATGGGGGCTAGGAAAAATTCTTTTATACTCTTTAGTCCGTTTTAAAACGTGTTATACTAAAAATTAATTTTATTTAAATAAATCTCACTAATCAACTAAACCGGTTCATGGTTCAGGGAGCATGGAGCACTAAAATTGCTTACAGGTTGCCTATCTCTCAGAGACAAAAAAATTTGATTTTCAATATTTCATATAATTTCATATAAATAAACGGTGCACCGATTATAAAAATTTCAAATGCTGTGATAATCTGCTCATTAAGAGGTATACACTTATGTATAACACATTAAGACGGGTATTACTGTTAGAAACTGTGTAGTCTTGACGGAGCGTAGCTCATGGCGCTCAAATACGCAGTTTATGTTCGCGCAGTATGTAAGAGTAAGAACACTTAAGTGACTTGAAGCAAATTTAGCACGTAATTTCAAACCTGTACGAAACTTTTCCTGGCAGATTATCCTGATTATATTCATCCACTCTTTAACAATGAGAGAACTTAAGCGACTTCCAATAAGGGTTAAACATAATTTCAAATATTTAAAAAAAATTCTCTCTCACTTAAAGTCAGATATTATCTCATTTGTAATGAAAAGTCTGAAGCTCTTTTATATATTCGAATTCGATTATTGAAAGAATGAGAGCTTTACTGGTTGAACAGTAGATACAATGGGAGGCGGACCCGCCAGTATAAAAGGAGGCAGGGAATACTGTGTTGTAACTGGAGAAGCAGTAACAGTATAATAGGTCGGTCAGTAGACTAAAGTGACTTCGAACGTGGATCAGTCACTGGACGTCACTTGACTAACAAACCAATAAGGGACATTTCAATCCCTCTAATACTGCCCACGTCGGCTGTGGGTGATGTAGTTGTGAAGTGGGAACGCCGAGCATTGTGCAAGGTCGTTCTGAAATATAGCAATAATTAAACTGAGAGAATCACTCGTGAGTTCCAAAGCGGAAACAGTAGTCCAGCTAGTACAGTGACTGTGCTTACGGAATTGAAAAGAACGGGGTACACTGAGCAAGCAGCTTCTCGTAATCCACATCTTTCCGTAGTGAATACTGTGCGGCGTGTGGTGTAAAGAGCGAAGCCACTGGACAGTGGATGACTGGAAACAAGTGATTAGCGCTCATGACCCTGCGGCAATCCGATGGAACGGTTTGGATTTGGCAAATGCCTCGAGAACGTTACCTGCGGTCAACTGCATTGCTAACGGAGGTGGTTGTGTTACAGTTCGGAGGTATTTCTCGTGGCTAGAGAGTGGGCCTCTTATCACTAAATGCGGAAGGATATGGACACAATTTGTGTATTGAATACAGTACTGGAGCATTACGGAGAGGAATGATTGTTTCAGCACGATAATGTACCCTGTTCCAAAGCAGTACATTTGGAGGAACGGTTCATGAACCACAATATTCCTGAAATGGACTGGCCCGCCCAGAGTCCCGTCTAGTGAGACAACTTCCAAATGAAACACCTTTTGGACGTGTCAGAACGTGGGCTTCATTCCAGCCCCAGCGTCCAACATCATCACTACCTTCTACACTTTCGGTTCTTCAGGAATTCCTCCGCAGACATTCAGACACGTCACTGGATGCGCTGCCGGCAGGACTGAAGGTGTCATAAAAGCGAAGGATGGATATGGACGTCCACCACTAGGTGTGCGGATACTTTACACCAGGTGGTGAGCCTTCCACCTGATTTCCATATTCCACAGAGTCGCGTGTGCTGCCTGACTAGAAACTTCAGGAGGTGGGATATGGTGAAGAATGGCCGATCCACAGCCTCTGCGTCGTTGAGCATTCACTCTCAAACGGAGTGTAACCTGCAACACAACGCTGCACCAAGGTAAGCAAACTGTACGGGTCATTCCGAAAGGACGAAGTTAGCCTCACTTGCCTCCTTACAGGGCAATGTTTTACGGGACAGGGAGTTATACTTTGTGGGAGGAACCAATGGTGTGGTGTTGTGGCTTAAAAGTCACCTTACACCACATTATAACGCAGACTGCCTGGAGGTTTTAGTGTGTTGCGGAATTGCCGTTTTATTTAATGGGACCTTTTCATTGATTTAATCAAACTTTTATGATAAGACTGGCTTCAGAGCGGTGGTCGAAGACATCTCATTCGCCCTCGTAAAGGCCATCAACTTCTGTACCAGTTTCATTTTCCCTATTTTTATTCAAATGGTTCAAATGGCTCTGAGCACTATGGCACTTTACATCTGAGGTCATCAGTCCCCTAGGCTTAGAACTACTTAAACCTAACTAACCTAAGGACATCACACATATCCATGCCCAAGGCAGGATTCGAACCTGCGACCGTAGCAGTCGCGCGGTTCCAGACTGAAGCGCCTAGAACCGCTCGGTCACCAGCGGCTGGCCCTATTTTTATTCAAGAACGTGGAAGTAGGGTGTTTATGTTTTCTTATTGGCAACGTTACGTAGCGCTCTGTATGAAAATCACTGGCTGTGCTGTGTGCAGTCTGTGGCTAGTTTGCATTGTTGTCTGCCATTGTAGTGTTGGGCAGCGGCAGCTGGATGTGAACAGCGCGTAGCGTTGCGCAGTTGGAGGTGAGCCGCCGGCAGTGGTGGATGTGGGGAGAGAAATGGCGGAGTTTTGAAATTTGTAAGACTGGATGTCATGAACTGCTATGTATATGATGAGTTTTCAACGCTATTAAGGTAAAGCCGGCCGATGTGGCCGTGCGGTTAAAGGCGCTGCAGTCTGGAACCGCAAGACCGCTACGGTCTGCATGGATGTTTGTGATGTCCTTAGGTTAGTTAGGTTTAACTAGTTCTAAGTTCTAGGGGACTAATGACCTCAGAAGTTGAGTCCCATAGTGCTCAGAGCCACTATTAAGGTAAATACATTGCTTGTTCTCTATCAAAATCTTTATATGAAACGTCCCCTTTGAACAATTACTGACACACAATATTTTTAGCGCAACGCAATCTGACTTTCAATAATCCCTACAAAAGAATGGCCCTGACCAACATTAACCTATACGTTTCACAAATCACTTACCTCACAAAAATCTTCGTTACTCGAACTGCTGCAATACAGCAAGCGCCACTACTGCCAGCTAAATAAAAGATTCAAACTACTGAAGGCACCAACTACTGACAGGCACAGTTAGCAAAAGAAAGATTTTGATAGAGAACAAGCAATGTATTTACCTTAATAGTGTTGAAAACTCATAATATACATAGCAGTTCATGACATCCAGTCTTACAAATTTCAAAACTCCGCCATTTCTCTCCCCACATCCACCACTGCTGGCGGCTCACCTCCAACTGCGCAACGCTACGCGCTGTTCACATCCAGCTGCCGCTGCCCAACACTACAATGGCTGACAACAATGCAAACTAGTCACAGACTGCACACAGCACAGCCAGTGATTTTCATACAGAGCGCTACGTAACGTTGCCAATAAGAAAACATAAACAGCCTACTTACAAACGTAATGGGGGAAGAGAGATTTTTCAGTAACTGTTTGCGTACGCTCTAATTTTTCGTATGGTCCCACACTGGTAATTACTCGAGACTTTTGTTAGAGGAAGCAACATTGCGTTTCTAGACTCGGTGTGGAATGTGGAATCTGAGTGATACACAAAGCGTTCTGGTTGCGTCTCCCTCTGCACTTCTGCGACACTTCCGAGCTGACTAAACCATCCCATCACGTGAAAGGGTGTCTCGTCTGATAACGCAAGTAAAAATTGTCTTCCAGCAGGTCGATGTGCCATCACAAACTATTCGCTTTCTTTCTTCTCGGGGCCGGCCGGAGTGGCCGAGCGGTTCTAGGCGCTACAGTCTGGAACCGCGCGACCGTTACGGTCGCAGGTTCGAATCCTGCCTCGGGCATGGATGTGTGTGATGTCCTTAGGTTAGTTCGGTTTAAGTAGCTGTAAGTTCTCGGGGACTGATGACCTCAGAAGTTAAGTCCCATAGTGCTCAGAGCCATTTGAACCATTTCTTCTTGGGACAGTTTGGTGACAATAATGCAGCTCTATTGATCTGTTACATACCAAATACCTTTAAGTACTGTTAAGTGATGTTAGGTTTAACATTTTGCTCTTCTTACGATCCCTTCATGTTGTTCCTGCCTTTTAGTTCTTACGTCTGGTACCAGTAACAACATCTACGTCTATACTTCGTACATCATTATGACGTAAGAGTTATTTTCCATTCCATTCTCGAACGGAGCGTCTGAGGAAAATTTATTTATAAAGCTCTGATGTGAGGTGCTTCTGATATAATTTCATCTTCAGTTTCTCAACTGGAGAGGTATCTCGAGGGCAGAAGAGCAACCAGTAAACCGACTCTTGGAATTCTCTGTAGATTTTTGTCTCCTCCAAGATGTTTTTAGATTTTTCAGCACTTCTGTTACCATCTCCCGATTCAAACGCGTCTGTCACCATACTTAGCCATTATAAGCAAAATCTTTCGATGTCAAACTAAAGTTCCTCAGTACTGCTCCGATAAATCCAAAATTGAAACCTGATGTCAGCTTTACCTAAAGTGAGGAATCGTGGTCGTTGCAGTTAACAGCCTGATGCATTCTTACTCCCAGGCACTTTATGTAAGACGACGTATTCTAGTCGTGACTCGATTTGTAATTAAAGGAAGAAAAAATGTGTCGTGTACTTCACAACTGGATATCAGCCCACATTAAGAACTAGTAGCCACTCTTTAGCTTAAGCTGACGTTTTTCCAAGATCTGACTGACTATTATTGTAATTTTTAGTGACACAATACTTTCTCTGCTCAACGACTGAGATTACGAGTAGTACCATACGCCAAATTATTAACTTACAACATGAACGTAATGTCCCTATCAAACAGTGGCACAGTCCAAACTGAACCGTCCGCATGAACAACACCGCATGGCAAGTCTTGTCGAATGTTCGGTTTCTGAATAAATAATTCTGTTTGCAACTTCTCGTTACGTGAGTGGCAGTGGTTCTGACGATACCTATCCGGGTGGGCAGTCACTTGTTTCGCACGCTGGACCACCAGCGGCGGGTGAGTCCAGAGCCTCTGAGAGCCAGGACTGAGCCTGGAGCAAGGTGTGTGATGGGCCCCATTTCCAAACATACCAACCATATTTCATTGTTATTTTAAAACAAGGTTTGACATGATTTAAACGTAAGGTACGACAGTGCACGGTACCAATATGTTCCGTAAAGACGCGCGGAAAAAGCAATTTTTCAGAACATACCTTGGGTCTTATTGATCACAGAAATAAGGTGTCAACGATTTCGGATAGCCCTCGGTCTATCGACCATTTGTATGCCTATCGGAAGAACTGGTATACTATAGCTATCCTGCAATACAGGGTCAAAACTTGAACATCATACACTTTCTTCAGCCTAGGCAAATTGAGCAAATCAGTTGGTTCTTCTGCATTATATGTGGTCTAGGGTGCACCCGAGACGGCTTATAAAAGCGCCATTTGTTCATGGGCGATTCTACATCTACATTTATACTCCGCAAGCCACCCAACGGTGTGTGGCGGAGGGCAATTTATGTGCCACTGTCATTACCTCCCTTTCCTGTTCCAGTCGCGTATGGTTCGCGGGAAGAACGACTGCCGGAAAGCCTGTGTGCGCGCTCTGATCTCTCTAATTTTACATTCGCGATCTCCTCGGGAGGTATAAGTAGGGGGAAGCAATATATTCGATACCTCATCCAGAAACGCACCCTCTCGAAACCTGGATAGCAAGCTACACCGCGATGCAGAGCGCCTCTCTCGCAGAGTCTGCCACTTGAGTTTGCTACACATCTCCGTAACGCTATCACGCTTACCAAATAACCCTGTGACGAAACGCGCCGCTCTTCTTTGGAACTTCTCTATCTCCTCCGTCAACCCGATCTAGTACGGATCCCACACTGATGAGAAATACTCAAGTATAGGTCGAACCATTGTTTTGTAAGCCACCTCCTTTGTTGATGGACTACATTTTCTAAGGGATCTCCCAATGAATCTCAACCTGGTACCCGCCTTACCAACAATTAATTTTATATGATCATTCCACTTCAAATCGTTCCGCACGCATACTCCCAGATATTTTACAGAAGTAACTGCTACCAGTGTTTGTTCCGCTATCATATAATCATACAATAAAGGATCCTTTTTTCTACGTATTCGCAATACATTACGTTTGTCTATGTTAAGGGTCAGTTACCACTCCCTGCGCCAAGTGCCTATCCGCTGCAGATCTTCCTGCATTTCGCTGCAATTTTCTAATGCTGCAACTTCTCTATATACTACAGCATCATCCGCGAAAACCCGCATGGAACTTCCGACACTACCTACTAGGTCATTTATATATATTCTCTCCTGGAGAGAGGAAAAAAAAAATCCGATAAATTACAACTTTTAGGTACGAAAAGTGGAGACTGCCACTTCTGTACTTTCTATTCAAAGTAATTCGTCGAAAAAAATATTCTCGGAGAACTTAGACTTTTTTTGGGTATCATTATCAGTTACCAAGGTCCAGAGGTTCAAAGTTGTCGTACGCATGCAGTAAAATATGCATGTAAAATCCGGTCTGAGGTGTAAATGTTCTTTTAACTGACATTGTGGGCACGAGGAAAGAGTTCTAGGGTCATCGCAAGGGTTCTGAGGTCACCAAACTATGTTTTCGTCGACATTTTTATGCCAATAAGGCTTTATGACACACTGTCTCTCTATAAAAGGCACTTCACGCCTATACAAATATGCCCAAGGTGGTATTGCAGTACCAAAAAACGGGCTAAAAAAGTCTCAACATACCTGAAAAAAATTAAAATGACTGCCAAAAAATTATGTACAACTGCAAAAGACTGCAAATCCAGAAAAATATTTCTAATAACATTTTTACTCATTCATTTCCGATGAATACCGATCAATGAGCTACATATTGAGGAGAAATTTTAATCTTATGTTATGGGTATTTTTTTGTTATTTACGTGTATCAAAGTTTATAAATGTGTCGAAATATGTAAATAAACTGTCAGAACTTAAGTGATCTACAGAATTTATTGTATAGAAGCTGTATACGCTGCTATAGCAGGGAAAAGAAGGGAACCGGCGGAAAAAAGCTCGCGTCTGAGCATAAAAAGGCGAATATGCTCGTCTTGGAAGGACTATGACAGAAAATCGGGGAACGAGCAGCCACAAATCTGAATCCGCCTTCCTCACCAAAAATTTTCGCATGTGAACATAGCCGAGCTTTTTTGTGCCGAAAGAGAATAGCAACAGACAGTGACGGTGGAAGGGAGAGAAGACAGTGCCAGTGGGGAGAGAAAGAGAGAGGAGGCAGTGATGGTTAGAAAGCCAGAAAGCGAGATGGATGAAGAAGATAGCAACGGCTGCCAAAGACAGAGCAAATATTGATTGTCGGTGAGAGACAGAGACAATAAAAGAAAAGAGATCCATGACTATAGAAACAGTGGGAGTAAAAGAGAGAGAAGACGTTACAAATGAAAAAGATATGAATGGACACCATACACAGGCTGGGAGGGGGGATCTGGAGTTTTCTAGCCTGGCGAACTTCAACTCGTAGGTGTATGGGGAGGGAGCATTGTGGACCGAAATTTTAAAAACGTCTGTATAGACTATAGGGGGAAAAATATGCTGGATCCCTCAGAATTTCTGAGCTGCCGATGTATGGTATAGACAGTGGCGGTGCGAAAGAAAGACAAAAGGAGACAGTGAGAGAGGATACAGTGGCTATGGGATACACCGTAAATCAACGGGAGAGACTCAGACAGTGGCAGTGAGATGGATATGCTGTTGTCTGAAGGTTTCACTGCAAAGAGAGACTGGACGAAAGGATTCTGAATGTGCTGTCAAAAGACCTCGAATATGTTCACATGCAAACATTTGTGTTGAGATAGGCGAAATGAGGACTGAGGCAGGTGTTTTCCCACTTTTCTGTAAGAGTCATTTCGAAAGGAACACATTCGTCTCTTTGCACTCTGACAGGAGCATTGCCCCGCTGGTTTATACGGTGATACTGTATGTTGCATGAAATACTGGTGGCAGAATTTGAGAAAATTAGCAATCGTTCGTGTTGCAGCAGGTTGAATCAGAGTGCGCACTAGTAATATACACCTGTATCATACAGCGACTGTTAGCAGTACTAACTTTAGTTCCATGTTGGATAGTGTGTTATCTTGTATTACAAAGCATGTGAACATTCCGGGATATTACACAGAATGTGACATGTCATTGCACTGTATTGTATGTAGAAAGTGGGTACACCGAACAAATAGAATGACGCAGAGCAGAAGGTTTCTGTACACATGTTTCAGACTAACTGATCCTAACTTTTTCATGTTGTGAAGGATAAGAACGTAAACATTACTAATCAATAAAACAGTGTCTACAATTTCTTTTTTTATACAAAACTCTATACATAACTCAGAGGTTTACATGCTTTTGCTTGAGCTGTTATTTTTACGACGGAAACAATGAATTACTGAACTTAGTTTGTTACTATTGGTCACAGAATATATTCTACGAAACTTGTTTGATTAGTTCCGGGTATTAAAACACGTAACAATGTTTTATATGAAAGTTGGGAAATACAAGCATTCTAATTACAGAACGGACACTGAAAGTTAAATTTGCTGCCTCGAAAATGTAATTTTTTCCGAGCACATTTTCCGCATTCAAATTTGATTTCCATACACACTTTCTAGCGGAATTAGAGGAGATTGCGGTAGCTACAAATTTAAATAATGTTTATAAATATATTTGCAATTTTCATTGTATTTAATTATAAAAAATTTCGTAGAAAGAAAACAGTTAGTAGCACACCTGTATGATGTGCCCTCGCCAACATCGTGCTCTAAACGTCACACTCGTTTTCCAGCGAAGACCTTCCAGCATCCCAGTACAAGTTCAAAACAACTCATTACTGGACACTGTTTTATTAAGAAAAACGTTTAATTTCAAGCTCTGTTATTTCAGAAAACTGGTAATAGCTATTATGATACATCTTGTATAACGTTCTATTACTATTCAGAATGTAATAAAAAAATAGTCACAAACCTACTCTCTAGATTCCCACTGCGTCGAGCTAACACACCAACCAGATGAAAGAGTGTGCAAAGGTTAAATATCTCTATAAAGAATACTAGTGCTATAACGATTACATGGAGTAGCAGACTTAAAGTACAGTAGCAAAATGCTTTGAAAAGTAGTAACGAAGACAGTTATCAGGAGCCCAAACCACCACAGCTAGGGAATTGGATGATAGCTTAGCCATTACATAGAAGGCAAGGGAGAAAACTGAGATGGCTGACAAACTTATAAGTTAGGCTTTAAATGCTACTCAATAATGAATTATTGTAAAATGTATGTAAGGCCCATTTAATTTAATTTTTGAAACACGTTTAATTTTCTTCCACTTCACTTTAAAACAAAAGGCTAAATATTATACTAAATTGAACGTTGACGAAATGTCTGGTGCTAGTAACGCTGCGTTATGGAGTTTTCTGTCCCCACTCGGTCCTTGGCACACCCACACATTTTAGAAAATAGACGTCAGCACATTCGCATGTAAACTGCCATGGGTAGTGCTATGGGTAGCGTGTTATAACCTACTTGCCTATAACACTGTCTAGGTGCTTTGCGAGCCTTTTGTGTAGGAAATAGTACCGATACGTTGTACAGAGTGTTGAATCGTGCAACGACAAGTCGGACACAAAACAAAGTAAAATGACAATTTTAAAACTCTGAAAATGCTCGTGTAATTAACTGTCATAACGGTAGTTTGTAATGAAACGAAATAATAATGGTACAAACAGATTTAATAAGAGAACTGTATAGAATCCATGTAGTAATGTAATTGTTATTTTACTCGCTGGTCCAAGAAACCAGACACACCAGCGTTATTACACACTCTCTGATCTAGCCTTGAAGACAACGCACGCTACGGCGGCCATCTCGCACTGTAAGTTGTGAATTTTAAATAATATATCGTAATTTATGCTAATCGTGCATTTTTCTTTCATGTGTATAGTGACCTTCATGCAGAATTAAGAATAAGATCTATTTTCAAGATTGTCATTACGCTGGATAAACAACAAGAACGCCGAACAATCGACAATTCTTGGCAGACATCTTGCGCAGGAACAATTTCATTATAATTTCATCAACAGGCGCTTTAAAAGACTCGTATCATAAATAGTAAAGAAAAGAAAGTGCATAAATTAATTTATTTCGTATTAAAGTAAAAACTAAGAACATTCAGTTGAGTACAGACATTGGCTGCTTCTCGGCAAAACAAAGATTATCCCGTTTAAAAAAGGAAATACTTTCTTTAATTCAAAGGTTTCTTTTAATTGAATCTTGCTACGGTAACGATATCCCGCAGCAATATTTTTAATGTGATAACACGAAATATAACCTCTGAGAGTAGTTTAAGTCTTTTTGCCACTATGAACGCCCCACGTAAACAACAATTTTAACAAATTCTAAAAGCACCTCACCCAATACTGTATTAACAAGGCGGTGAGTCGCGCGGTGTTAAGTAATCAGAGCTCAGACATCTGTTTTACTAAAGTATAGATTCCGCCCCCCCCCCCCCCCATATTATTATGATTCTTTCTTGTGTCCGCTCCGCCAAATAAGTGCTCTATTCACGCTCTTGCCGCGCGTAAATATCAGTAAAGTTAGGCGGTAAGATTTTCTTATATTCTTATCGTCATGTTCTTTGAGTCTATTTGAGACGGTGTCCGGATCTGTGCGGTAGCGGTGCAAAATGTCTGAATCACACAATCAGTCTAGTTGTTGCCAGATTATATTTAGCTGCTCTGGTTCCCGAATCTGTGAGACGTTGTTGATTCATAGTTGATCCGAGACAACTTTCAACACTAGCCAGCTAAAGTTATTGGAAGAGTGTAAAACATGCGTGTAGCTACACACACACATTCGAAAACAAGCTTAAAATTTTAAGCTCGTGTATCTTATTTAAGAACTCTCATGGTTCCAAAGTTATGTATTCAAACCACCGGCAATGGAGGGTGAAACTTTGACAATGCCAGCCACTCGTGCTGGCGAAACGTCAGAAAAATCATTAGATGAACGTCGGCAGAAGAACCCGAGACAGAAGCCAATGGGCAGTTTGTCAACAAGTGACCACGAAAGCCTTAACAATTATGTATTCAAAGTTAGAAGTAAACTATGAATTGATTTCAAGTATTTAATTTCGTCTTCTAAATCTGTTGTGACATTACGGTATTCATTGATAAATAACGTGCATGCCTCAGCGATATTGTCTTTGAGTATTTCCATAAAACTCAAATGTTTCATTTAAAATCTTCACTGTTTCATATTGGGTTTTCAAGTCATACTAGATTGTCAATAATGACGTCAAGTACACTTTTCTTGACTAAATCTTCTGAATTTAAATATTTTACTACATTCTTGGTTTCATCATGAAATGATTCCCTCTTCCGGAATTAATTGCACTGACAACAACTTTACATCAGGTAGAATTGCATCCCAATTTTCGCGAAGATATTTCAAGACATGTAATAAGTTCTCGAAGGATCTTTCCTCAACATAAATTGTAGTATTTCGAGCTTGTAGTAATTTGCTTCTGTAATCAATTTGTACCGACAACTTTAGCTAAACCGATGCCATGAACAAACACTTGAATGATCGCACATAGTCCATAACACCCCGTACCACAGAACATGTTTCAGGTGACAAATTTAACTCAGTGAGAGTTTCAACAGCAATGGCAGCCTTATTCAAGTGAGCTGCAATTAGTGTTGCAGCGTCAGCTCGAGCACTCCAGCAGGTGTCAGGTATGGAATATAAAAAACTTCCAACACACTGTTTCAGAGCTTCCCACCGTTGTGGAATGCTACGGATCCACTTCATGACAACTCTCAACCGTATGTACTCCATATTAGGCTACAACTTTAGATCAGGTAGAATGGCGTCCCAATTTTTGCGAAGATATTTTAAGACAAGCACACAGCGAAAATTTTGCAGGAGGACTTCACTGAAGAAAGTGTGCCTGAGCTCCTTTATTAGACTCACAAACATTTCTTCCGTTACCATAATCTTGTCCACGGCATTGACCGGTAGGAACTGAGTGTTTCACAAGTTTTGATCAAATTAAATGTGCAATAGCACCTCTTACTTTCTTATTACACTCTACGAATGCCGAAAACCATTCATTTATTTCACGTTTATCAATTTCCTTCTTTAAGTAAATATAACGCAGGATGAATGTTGTTCGTTCAATATGATTTGAATCAGTAGTAGTACTAACAATAGTTGAACAATACTTCTAATTTTCTCCCGGTTCCAGGATGGCACCTCTGACTTTATGGGCATTACTACAAATAAATTCATTCTGGGTATCAGTTGACAGACAGTACACTTGAAAACGCTTTCCAGCTTCTTGTCGTTCTCTGACATTGCTAATGTACTTTACAAGCAGTGGATCATTGTTACACAAGATTTCCATTATTTGGATATCCACTTTTCTGAGCTGAACCACTAAAGGCCAAGCCTTTTTGACGAAGAAATAATGTCACATCAAGTCACGTGACTATACCCCTGTAAGTTCGCTAACCTGCAGACGAACAAAAGAAGAACATTACCTCTGTACTCCGAGTATCAGCGTGGCCAATGCACCTCGTTCATGTCAATTCATTTCTTCACTTTCGCGATTCTTCCAGGACAGCTATAGAGAAATGGGAATATTTTATGTTGTGTTTACTCCTGAACGCAAAAGATTTTCCGTATACTCGTTTTCTGTGTAAAATAATCTTGTGATGGAATCAGAAGTGCCTTATCTTCGAGTGGTATCGGTGAAACTACTACATTTAGCAATGTTTCACAGTTGTTGCCGTGTACATTTGTTGGGGTTATTTTTTGGTAGGATTTTCAACACCTTTGAAAAAAGCGGATTTTCGACTCCAGCACAATGTGGCTTTAGTGCTCGCCGCCCAAAGAAAATACTATGCACTGAGGATTAAACACGAAATATAACTAAATGGAATACATAAAACATAAAACTGAAGAACCAAAGTGAAAAGGAAGATCTAGGCTGGCTATGCTGGTGTGGGGTAATGATGCCTTATTTTTTGTATGATACAGAATTTATTTTACAATAGCGGTCTAATAATTCCTAACTTAATACCATGGGGGACCTGATACCATGAGAGACTTGGCCCCCCCCCCCCCCCCGCCCCTGCCCCCTCCTTTTGTCGGCCCTGGGTGAGTCTCGCGCATACTGTAATGTAAGATGTGACAGTAACGCTCGAGTAAGAAAAAGTAATCTTGAGCAGTGTATAGTAGTTGGAAATAAGAAACGAGAGGTTCGCCAGGCGAAGCAACCTCCAACAAAGCTGACTAGAATAGCGCTGTACAGCAGTTTTTATAATCAATGTGCTTAATGCTGTAGACGTACACTGTACCTTCTGAGGAATACAGCCTGTCACTAAAGATAGACGTGTAGGTCACAAGAACAATCGTAATACAGGACTGTAACGAAGCGGATGTCAATGAAGCGAGCAGGTTTAAAAAAGAGATTTGGTCAAGGTCCCAGAGCCAAAATAGAAGCGATTTTGTGAAACTGTTGAATGTCAACAATGACTCCATACGTTCAAAATGACTTGATTCATTGTTCTAACAGATATGACAGAAAGTTATTCTTTGCTATTCTGTTAAGAGCATCGCCATTTCTTCAGTTTTCTTTCTGAGTTCTCAGATGACTTAATGCAGGTAGTACATGTTCATTTTCAAACAATCAGCTGAGTCGTTCTTGTGTTGGTGATGAAACAACATTTGAAGACGTCGAGTTGTTCTCAACAGTTAACATTTCAACATTCTGTGTCCTTGGTGCTACCAATTACTACATACTGATATTAGTCAGAGCAAAATAGCAGTAAGGACACAGAATGTTCAAGTCAGTAATAACACTAAATAACGTATAACTATTATGTGTATTGAGTGGTTTTATCGCACTGTATCCAGAGATATTCGATAGTCTATAAAGACTGAACATATTTGTTACCCTGCGTTAAAACTTTTGATATAGCACGGAGAAAATTCTAAGTTGTGAAGAGGGCTGACTTTATTTTCTACGAACGATGTTTTCAGGAACTGAGTCGTGCTTCCAAATTACGAACAGTAGAGCTTTGTAATAGATGCAACCTAGTGATGTAACAGTAGAAACAAGCAGCACTTCCCAGTAATTCAGCTCGCAGGTTATTTCAAGCAAACACCGATGGCGATGTAATACACGGTGAACAAGTTTAGACTAAACGATATTGAACAAACTCCTAACCGATAATTAAGATTTTGCATAAGACGAGAAAGGCAAGCTACGGCTTTTGTAGAGCAATATATTATCGTTTAAATTGATTATGTTCACACCACGTCATTAGTGATTATGTAGGACGTCGCTGACGGCTCGTGTCCTCGGTTTGAACTGCAGTGTGCTCTGGTTCTATACACGGGAAATGAGTGGCCGTGTGGTCATCTGAAGGAAAGTCCCATGAGGTAACGCAGATAGGCTTTGGTATAAGAGGACGAGAGAAAGCCGGTCGACGGGACGGGACGGGACGAGTCCTGGTACGGAAACCCCGCACGGTGTGGGACTGGTTCAGGGAAGCCCGCCTGCTGATTCATATGCCGCCTGCAGCGGACACCTAGCGTGCTGAAGATACCGCATCAGGGGACCGCCTGCCAAGGAAGCGAGGGGCGCAGCGCCTGCCGTTAACCCGCCGCCGCGAGCAGCGGCTGCATAGCAAATACGGCTTGGGTACGAACGAGTACATAGCGCTCCTTCCGTTACACTCATCTCGTAGGTCTCTACCTTCTTTCATTACGGATCAGGAAACTGTTCTACACGAGGATTCCTATTGATAACAACAATAATATTCTTGCTGTTAGTTCTCTCCAATATTGACATCTACACTGCGCAAGTCACAGTACGGTATGTGGTTGAGGGAACTTCGTCACTTTCCGCATCCCAGTTCCAGTAGCGAATGATTCGCGGGAAAAACGATTGTTGGTAAGGCCCGAATTACACTATAAAAGATCTCTCTTAAATATCTGTTAAAATATTTGTAATAAAAGACGTTTTTTAAAATCTTTAAGGCTCTGCCGCAGCACTTTCTTCGTAACCTTTACTAGATTTTTCTACCTTAATGGTGTTTTCGCGAGATGTAAGTAGACGGCAGAAAAACATTGGTTGACTCCTCCAGCAACGTTCGCTCTAGGAACTGTAATAGTAAACCACACCGTGATGCAGAAGCCTTTTTTGCTGCGACTGCCGCTGGAGGGCTTGGTAACCACAGGCGTTCGCCACAGGAACGAGAGAGGGGCGAGGGGGGGGGGGGGACAAGAGGTGTGGCTCTTGATCCCACCTGGAATCTAAATTCTAATTCGTTGCACTATTCTCGCTAATGACCAGCAATCAAAGTTTGCGACTCGACTAAACAGCAGATCTGACATTGCCGAATATGACGTAAAACACCGACTTTATCTGAAACTATATGGCCTGATGTTTTTAAGCCGTTCACTGGAAACTATACTGAATCTTTGGCGCGGCGGCCGTTTTGGGACTTTTCTGCAGTGAAGGTGGATGCGAATCGCCTTTACAGAATAGTACCGTTAATCTTCTGTCTGCCACTTCCTCGTAACGCCCTTATCGAGCTGCAGAAATGGGCCTAGCCGACACCTTGCTGTGTGGGTTCCCAGCACAACATAATAAACACGGCAGCAGGAAATGCAGTAAATCTAGTAACGAGCTCAAATGTAAAGTTCTGTGCACACAGAAAGTGTTGTAGAAGGCACCAAAGTTGGATCGGTCTTTCCTACTGTTTATTCCCTGTTTCTCCATTTCGAGCAGTATCTTCTGTTCGTTATTTTCGTCGATATTCAAAAAGATTTTCTCGCTCATTCTAACTTTCTCTCTATTTCAGTTTCAACTTAACGTTGTGGAAACATGAATGAATATTTTTTGTGAAAATTTTCTAGCTTTATTTCATAACTCGCTGAATATCGTTGGTGTAATTTTCAGATTGTTGAATCAAAACGTGTCGACCATATTCATCCTAACATAAATGAATGCAGTTTGTATTACTGTTGAAACAAGGTTATTGTTTGGGTATCAAAGTAATCTGTCTTAAACGTAATACACTGGTATCAGTAGTTTCTGACTTAATAAGATTTCTTATCATCCCACAAAATTTAGGACTTGGAGCACGACACGATTTCAGATTCGCCGAATCAGTTCACATAACGCTATCTACCACTGACTTTAACGGTACTATTCGACCAGCAGTTTCATTGAACACTGACCAATTTTGCACGACCAACTTCCTCATCATCGTCAGGTGAGTCATCTCGGAGCTAAATTCTCGCGACCGAGCCGTACAACGCGTCACTAAGACAGCTCGCCAACGACTCTGCCCACCGACCGCCGCTCTAAACATAGAGCGAGGCGGAACACACAACTGTTGTGGCCAGATATGCAGTTTCACTTATTCTCACAACCCCCGATGCCATCGCTCGCAAGGTTCGTATGCATGTATCGATGTTCCATCGAGCTGTAAGAAACAGTGACAGTAACAAGTACACATGTTCACTCCGATGGTTTATTTGTTTCTTATTTTTATTATTTAAAAATAATGCAGCAATTCTGAATAGAGGATACCACACTGCACAAAAGATTTTACGAGAGGACTACCTCTCACATTACTTAAATTGCAGTACACATCACATTTTTCTGATTTTATGTATCAAATTACACAGTTCTCTCAAAATGCTTCACATATACCGGCAATAAGTGCTGATAACAATGAGGAAATGCAACGTTGTTGTCCAGGTAAGATCCTCCAACGAAGCACAAAGTGTCAAGTGTGTATCTGCGCCCTGTGTGTGATGACGACGACGAGTACTAAACCAGAATACCGCTGGACGGAAGAGTTGTGTACGAAAGGAAAGAAGGGAGTACCAGCTGCAGCTCACAGCCTCC
This sequence comes from Schistocerca piceifrons, assembly GCF_021461385.2. Classification (NCBI taxonomy): domain Eukaryota; kingdom Metazoa; phylum Arthropoda; class Insecta; order Orthoptera; family Acrididae; genus Schistocerca; species Schistocerca piceifrons. Next base: position 20,708,006 of record NC_060145.1, read on the forward strand.
TCCCACGGAGTAACACAAGGGATGCTGCAGAGTTTACTGTTCTGATCTGACGGGCGGATCACTGTCACATTCTCTTCTCGATGAGATACACCATAGATGTTCCACATGCACAACTGATGATGACAATAAGGAACTTGATCGTCGCATTCTAAAAACTTCCGGCCTGTCGACCAGGTACTGTCGATGAAGATTTCTTCCGTTACCAGTATACACGTCGACTACATACTAGCCGCCTCACTGGCTTGTCTGGTAAAACTCCTCTCGTTTCACTCGAACCTTCAGTCGAAGGGAAGGCGACTCTCGGGAATTCTGTTGGACACGCGTGCTGCCGTTCAGTGCAGCTCCCTTCCTGTCGTTTCCTGACGTCGTTTGTTTGTCGTGGCCTTGGCCTATATCTAAATTCACTTTTATAGGTCATGTTTCGCAAGCTTAATCTTTTTTGTCGCGTATTTTAGTGATAATACAAGGCAGACAAAAGAACGATTTGCAACTTTTCACCGGTTTTAACACAGTATTATGTTAAGTCTATAACTTTGCTTCCGCCGTTTTCTCCCGAAGTTCGAGGCTTTATTGTGGAAAGCTTACAACAAAATTTACTACCGAAAGTATTGGTTATCGGTCGCCACTACTTTCTTCCATCTTTCTGGCAACATAAGAACCACGTGGGGGAAGAACTGGGCGTCTTTTAAGGAGATCCATTAATTGATCGAATTTTGCACTTATTCATATGACCGTATGTGCTGATCAGCCAGGCTGTGTGTCAATGGTTGGAGAAGGTGGTAGACAGTGTGAGCAATGTCTGAAGAATACGGTGGCTGGGGTAGGACTTCCCATTTCAATGTTCCCAAATATGTTTTGAAAGGTTTGCGATATGAGGTCGAACACTGCCATGCTGCAAATTCACTGTTTCATGTTCATTGCTCTAATGTCACCGTTTGTCTTTCAGTGCTCGGCTGAAACACATCAGCTGCTTTCTATAACGATCTCCTGCGATTGTTTCCGTCGCTTTTAGTAGCTTCAAAAATCTTCTCTTTTCCACCGCCATGCTGGTCTTCGATGTCAAAATTACTATTCTTGTCGCGTTGAAATCATTCTCAGCACGTTCTTTCCCTAATAGGTGCCTCACCATAGATACGTATTACCCAGAATATTACGACCCGCAGCCGCAAATTTCTTAACGAAGAAAATTAAAATTTCCCGCATATGACGAGAATTGGGCTCGTAAGTTGACTTATTCAAGCGAAAATTAGTTTATGGTGCTGTCGCAAATCTACTACTTTTTTGGTGGCGTTATGTTTACAAATGTCTTAGTTTACTGTATGACACGACCTACGACCTGCACCACCACTTGCCGCTCCCGCCATCTACTGCTACAGGGCGAAGCAAAGCTGTAAACCTAACATACCGTTCTATGTATACTTGAGTCCACAGCTCGTGGTCTCGTGGTACCGTTCTCGATTCCCGAACACGGGGTCCCGGGTTCGATTCCCGGCGGGGTCAGATTACTGCGTTTTGTTGTATCGCTTTCATCCTCATCATCCATCTCCATTACGGTCGAAGGTAGGCAACGGCAAACCACCTGCTTAAGGACCTTGCCTAGTACGTCGGTGCAGGTCTCCCGCATCGTTCCCCTACAGTCTGTCAAGAAGCATGGGACTTCATTTCCATGTATACTACAGGCGGATTTCCGAGCTGATTGAAACACACATGGTGTTTCAAAGTCTTTGTCACAAACGCCTAGGGATGGTAGAGCACCTCACGTGAAACAACTTTTGTTACAGACAAAATGCTCGCCGACGTTTCCTGGCGACACTGTCTGTCATTAACGGTTGTGCCCCCTGAGAAGCGGCAGGGCTACCGCACCCTGCGGTGTGCGTATGCAATGTGTGTTGCCTATAATCCAGTCATCTGCTCCTTGTGACAGGCTGTTGGCCGAACAAAATTAAAGGTATTAATTCACTTCTAAAATACCTTTCTGAGCTTAGAGACAATCGTTCTTAAGGTCTCTTTGTTGAAAATCACTATAAGTTTACTGGGGCAGGTACTATACAGATGCAGGCACCCGGTTAGTCCAAGTCCAGTGGCTACAGTAAATAGACACCTAGCGTCACCGAGTAGCGTCCGCAACCATTTTGCCTCTAGCAAAAGTTGTTCTATGTGAGTTACTCTACCACCTCTAGACGTTTTATGCAAAGCCTTTTAAACACCCTGTATATGGTCTAATTCTGCAGTAATAACTACACCGCAAGGACATTGAAATTACAACACCATGAAGGTAGCATAAATCAGACCTCAAACTAGAATCAAGTGTACTACATGTTTGAATGTGCAAATGATTATCATCTCAGCTTAACAGCACAAAGTGCGCTAAACTAACACTGTCTATGTTCTGTGAATAAGGAGAGATTATGCAGCCGGTTTCTCATACAGAGTTCGCATTTGAATGTTGTCTGGTTGTCAGGGAATGGGGTTGCACTTCTTGTGAGAAGCAGGAAAGTCTACAAGCACGTGTCGTAAATCACCAGCAGCAGTACAACGAACGTAGGCAGATGCCACTAGCCATACCGGCCATGCACTGATATGCAGTGCCATCAGGTACACAGCAGGGTCACATCTGGTAATCTGTACAGCGGGCGTTATGTTTTATGTCGTGTTAAAGCCGGTTGCTGTGTCCTACAGTTCACACCTGCGTGCCGTTACGTTCCAACACGATAACGTAAGACCGCATGTTGACCGTGCTGCCCTGACATACCCACTGGAAATATCTGTCGGTGAGTTGCGGGCAGACTGGGACGCCACAGCCGCCAGCCACTACGACTGGTGGCCTCTGGCATGGAACTGAACTAGCAGTCAACAACGTACCCGCGTCTTCCACGAAAGCTCACTTCGACTCGATACTCGGCCTGGTTGGAGCCGTTGTCTCTGCCAGGGCTGCCTCCTCCATTTTTTAAATTTCGCTCACTCTACACTCGCATATCACCCGTAAATATAGATGATGATGATGATGATGATTTTGGATGCAAGGTGATGATGATCTTCGATGCGGGGCGCTCAACAGCATGATTATCAGCGCCCTGACAAAAAGTCAGCATGTGATCCTCATGTGGGGGGACGGGGGGAGGGGGACGAAGACTGTCTCCAATACTATTTAAGTCCGCCTCCCCTCCCCAACGATTTAGGGACGAAGCATGACGGTTCATAAAATTTCAGAACCCGCATAACACTGGTGCCGTATCGGCGAGGCCGGTGGACAGATCTCCAGCCTGACCGAGGGCTGCCCTGACGTCAGTATACAAGACACACGTAGCCAAAACATGCTGAACCGAAAATGGCAGATCACAAACGTCGCCGTGTGTTAGGGGCTATGTACTATGCGAAGTACGGTGAGCAGCAATTCCCCCCATCAGTGTGGTTGCCATGAAGTCCATTATGCCTTGTGCGGCCGATTTGAGTGACTACAGCTTGTTTTCTGCCACCTGCAGTTTCCCACCGACGCATAATTCGTCTGTCAGGTAACGAGATGATGGTGTGCAAGGGAACGGCACATCGACGTACAACATCCCGACAGGCTTCTTTGGCTGCTTTGTTGCCTACGTCGCTTCCCCGTATCCCGTTGTTTCCAGGTACTAAGAAAAAAGACCATCTTCTTGCCACAGTGACGGACCTGCTGTAAGGAGTTAGGATGAGCTGAATCCACTGGTCTATGGAATACATTTGGTGGACCGCCTGTAGCGCACTGAGCGAGTCAGTGAAGACAAGAAACCTTGTATCGTAATGCCTGTGAATCAACTCCACTGTCGTCATAATACCATACTCGTAATTTGTAAAGTTGTTACAGAAGGAGAACTTTGAAAGCATTATTAGGGAAAACAGCTGGACAACCGAGGGAAATAGCTTGCTACGATCCCTCTGTAAAACCAACAGAAAAACTGTTGTGTGTACTTACAACTGAAGAAAATGAGTTGTAAGAATACAATCCGGAGTTCAAGTTTTCTTAAAATGCGTCAAGCTTGATACAACTTTGGGCTTATGAAGACGACAAGGCGGCAGTTTGTTTCACTCCTGGCTGTGTATTCGGAGACAGTCTGTAGCACGTATCCCGAACGGCTTGGTCGCGTGGGGCCGATATCTGAACAGCCGCTCAAAGTTGTGGCGGACCGCCGCACTAAACGTCAATGGCTGAGACAGCGCTGATATTCTTAGGGTCTGTCGAGCCAGAAGGAGGCGCCGCCGAATCCAGAGTGGTGGCTCACCAGCCTCTATGCACAGGCTCTGCACTGGGGGCTGGTCCGATAGGCTCCACTCCATATACAAATACCCTCATTGTGGGCAGCGTCTATCATCTTGAAGCAGGAAATAAGAGCTGAACCATAAATCACGCTGCTGTAATTTAACCGTGAGCTGACAAATGCCCTGTAAAATTGTAGGCGGCGGGACCTGTCAGCTCCCCTCGCCTTTCTATTGAGATTGGTGCGGCAGCCAGATTAATCTAGAGCCAAATAGTAGGCCCAAAAAGGCGCACAGTGTCCTTAAAATGAAAAATATTGTCATCCTTTGTGAGCTCTGGTTGGTTAGAACTCCGACGAGGAAGGATAAAATTGACACACTTAGTATTCTCTGGTGAGAACCTAAGACCAGTTTTATTGGCCTATGCTCTGAGCCTCCTCCATAAATGCATGCATTCTACTATCTATAATTTATCTGCCATCCTTCCAGGTGTTGTGGTATATGCTGCTTCCGTGGGTATGTTTAAACTGCGCTGCTGTCCATTACAATTAATGTTTTTGTGTAATGACACTTGGGATATTCGCTAAAAGCTTATTTTCTGCAAACTACTCTCATTTTATTAAGTATTTCATTCAGGCATCATAACGACCGTATGGAATGGGAGTTCCACGACTAGGCCGTTAGTCTGAGCGGCTGCTATCGCAGATTGCTTTGCACTGGAACGTGTCGAAGTAACAGACTGTTTAATCAGAAGCCGAACGAAACTCAGGCTGACATTATCAAAATGGGGCTGTTGAACAATGCGGTACAACGGATATGTAACAATAATTTTTTCTCTTTTCAGTAGCATGTAAATACACGATCTTGCCGTCGTTGATAAGTTGGAGATATTTGTATGTGAAAATAATAGGGGCCAAATTTCAAAATATGAATCTCTGGTAACAAGTTACTAGTAAATATCACTACTGAAGATTTGCAGAGGTGCTCGATTTATTGCCTGCAAATATGAGAACAGTTTAGTCATCTGCTAGTCCAGAGTTGGAGTTTCTCCTCCTGCGTGAACACTCAGATGAGCAGCCCACTATTAGTACGATGACACTGTTTTGCGTTAGTTATGTGGTCTAAGTCAACGGGGTTTATTCTCAGTATTTTCTGAGAAAACAAATCATACCCTACTCTGTAAGTGGTCTTGGCTATTTACTCTCTCTCTCTCTCTCTCTCTCTCTCTCTGTCCTTCTCCGCTCGCCGACAGCGCCCTACGGTTTGCATTTCCTCTGTGCAATGTCCGTCTTAATATGTAGCTACGAGCAGCCTGATTCGAGACACTCACAAGGTATTTCTTTCTTGGTACTGGGATTAAAAGAGTGTCCTAGTGCGAAGTACGGTGTCCACCCACCCATCCTTTCTAATACATCTGGAACAGATGGTTAAGGTGAAACTCTGTCTCCGCAGTTTCAACGCTGATATTAACCACAGGCTGAGCGTTGTTCTGATTACGTTGCGTAACAACACGAATTCAGAACTCCAACCACAATGCTCTGCCCTTAGCTCCTTGAGGAACAGCACTATTCGTATTTTAGTACTTTTGATTCTGAAGAACAATGCCTGGAAGACTTCTGTCGAGAATTCACGCAGCTGACGTAAAATGAATTTGTTTGAAGTCGTTCGACGTTCACGTAACTTGTTAAAACATATACGAAGAAAAAAGAGACTCAGAACCTGACGTTGATGCGAAGTTGGTATTTTCGTCAGAGACAGCCGGAAGATTGATGGCGCCAGACGGCTATCTCCTTACATATAAAATACATAAGCCGCCATCAGGCATGCGCAAAACGTTCAGAGAGTGTGTCTTGACTGAAGGACGCGTTTTCGGCCGTATATATTCATTATGCTGCTGACCATGGGAGCTGCAGCTGAAACTGCTCATAATTTTCTGCCGGAGATAGCTTCATTTTGGTTCAAGCAGGTCCATAAAAAATTCATTCGTGTTTGAAATGTCCACTCTTTAGATACATATTTGCTATAACAGAAAAAAACCTCGCTGCGAAAACAACAAAAAAAGTGTGATATGTGAACGTAGCAACCACAAGGTATGTGTATGCGCACAATTATAACATTCAGAGAAACATACGAACCAACAAAGGTTTATCAATAACTTTATTAACTGCCTAGGTCAAGTCGTCATATTATTCCCACCTTCTGAAAGATAGGGCGTTCTTTCAGAACTGTACATGTCTAAGTTACGCGTGTGATTCCCCAGTTTCTGCGTGCTCCATCACAAGTACCGAAACAGTCGCCGAAATAGTCGTACTTTTGCAGTTATTGTCATGAATCTTGATGAAGCAAGTGCAATTCTTAGGTAGAAACTGACGCGCCTCAAATCTGCATATTACGAAAATTTGTAACAATATGATGTCATACTGTGCTCTATAAGGTAAATAAGGTTATTAAAACAACATGAAAAGTAATTTCGATTTGTCTCGAACAGGCATAGTGTCAGTGATGTTTAAAAGTTAGTTTGTAGTACTGTTGTTAGGGAGGAGAGAGACTAGTCTACTAATATAGCAAGTACTTACTCGCATCAACTTTGGAAGTCTAACCGCAAAAGGAAAAGTCAACAGGAGACTCAGCACTGCGTGTATGTGTTAGTACAAAAAAGGGTTATACGTCGATATAGTTGTTTTCTGCAGACCTTCATATTTAGGTGGAAGTTGACTGTTTTCCTTTCACTTTAAATTAAAAACTCTGGTTTCTACTTGTACGCATCTGTGCAATGAAGCAGGAATAATAGTAAGTTCTGAACGCTGGTTCACTGTTTAATGGCAGTTTTAAGATATCTAAAAATTGAATTCACCTGGAACAACTGTAGAGAAAACTAACAGTGCGGTACGATAAGAGTAAAAGGGGTAGTGAATTTCATTCAAATTGCTCTTGCCTGTACTTGTAGAGAAAGTACAGAGGGACTTAACGCCAGGTAGGCAACTGACCTTGACTTCTGTGGAACAGCCAGTACCCAAAAAGCGCGAAACACCACCCAGTGACACAGTTACAGCTATCTCCCTTTTCCTTATTGATCAAAGTAGTCAGGCAAAATTTCACCATCTTTACAAATTCAATGAACAGCGCCAAATATCTGTTCATCTCAGAGTCACGCTTATGTCCATATCTCTGAACGATTTAACGTATGGTAGGAACAAAGCAAGTATGAAATTAAAAAAAAAGAAAAGAAATATTTCCGCTTATCAACGATTTTATCACATGGAGGAAGCAAAATGCATGTCAGTATGTATAAAATTAAAAAAAAAACATGATCATATGTTGGATCTTAATTACTGTCTTTCGTGCCTCTTCAGTAAATCTACTGCTCTGAAGCTGTAGAGATCACAGTCGACAGGTGACGAATAGAAATGAATACTAATGGCGACAGCTTTTCTATTTCCTACACGCAACTAAATACCACTAACATCACCAATAGTAACGTATTCACAATGTCAGTAATTTGTCCCCAACCAGTTTATACGGTAGACACGGAAGGTTGTAATGATTAAATCTTAGGTGACTGATCATTGTGGTGAAACAGTAGCTGGTCCAGATTTTATCGAATCAAAGATGGAATATCTAGCCGTGTAATACATACTTTGTTGTACATATAGTTCCAACCATTTTGCCCCCTTCTACCGCTCTTCTCCTTCTCTGGGCATAAAAATATGAATTATATAAGGCCGTAGATACTGCGACAATGAACATCACAGTAGGCAGCTCACCTGCAGAGAAAATGGAATCTCTAAAAAGGGCAAACGTTGGCGAGAAAAACATAGACACAAGGAAGTTAACTCGAAATAACCTTGGGTAACAGAACAGATACTCCGATTGACTGACGGAAGAAGGACGTACAAAAATGCTTATGAAGAGACAGGAATACAACACTGTAGATCACTTAGAAATGAAATAAATAGGAATTTTACGAAAGCTAAAGCGAAATGGTTACAGGAAAAAAAAGTGAAGAAATGATCGTCAGAAGGACAGATTCTGCATATAGAAAACTCAAAATAACCTTCGGTGAAATTAAAAGCAAAGCGCCAGCATCAAGAATGGAGGAGGAATTCCGCTGCTAACTTCAGAGTACGGGGTCCCGGGTTCGATTCCCGGCGGGGTCAGGGATTTTCACCTGCCTCGAGATGACTGAGAGTTTGTGTTATCATTTCATCATCACTCATGAAAGTGGCGAGATTGGACTGAGCAAAGATTGTGAATTTGTACGGGTGCTGATAACCGCGCAGTTGAGCGCCCCATAAACCAAACCATCATCATCATCATCATCATCATCCACTGCTAAAGGCAGAGGAAAGAGTAGATGACAGGAGTACATCGAAGTCCTCTATGAGAGAGATGAACACTCTAATGGTGTTGGAAGAAGAAACTGAGTTGGTATAAATCACATAGGTGATCCATCAATAGAACCAGAGATTAACAGACTTCTGGAAAACTTGAGATCAAAACAGCAGAAGGAATAGATAACGTTCGAGTTTCAGAACCATTGGGTGAAATGGTAACCAAACGACTATTCAAATTGGTGTGTAGAATCCTTGAGAATGGACATAACATCAGACCTTCGGAAAAAATATCATCCACACAGTTCTGACGATAACAAGGGGGGTTAAGTGCGAAAGCTATCGTGCAGCTCACACATCAAAGTTGCTGAGAAGAATAATATGCAAAAGACATTATTAAGAGGAATCAGGACTTTAGCCACCTACAGGCACTGAAACAAATCAATGGTGAAGCTTGAAAAGTTGAGGCGCACCAGGACTCAAACCTGGATGCTCCACTTCTCTAGAACTGTTGCCTTAACCAACGCGAACCTGCTACTCTTCCCTTCACAGTTTTTCTAGGTAGGGGAGTCAGTTTCAGGCCAGTAGAGACAGGGCGAGCAGGGGTCGAAACCCGAGCCTTAGTCACGATGTATCCCCCTTCCCATCCCTAAACAGCACCTCTGATTATAATAATAATAATAATAATTATTATTATTATTATCATTATCATTATTATTATTATTATTATTATTATTATAGCAGGAAGGAGGGTAAACAAAACATCTTTATTCTCTATGCAATTGTGCCCTTATAGGGGTAAAGAAAAAATGTAAACAACAAAAAAGCAAATTGAAGCTTAAATACAACACAAAGGCCGCCCTTCTGGCTGAACCAACATTAGACTCTACAACCGAAGGGAATCCTTCAAACCTGCCATTGGGGCCAGACGCATCTTCACAAAGAAAGATTCTGCATGGCTCTGCCATTTTTAGGGTCCTTAAAATTGACATGCGCATAAGATTAACTTTTCATACCCATTATACCCCAACTGCGACGAGGGTCCCAAAGACACTACACAGATAATTAGCAAAGTATTGGCTGTAGAGCGGGTAGCGTCAGAGATGAATGAGTGGTACCAATAGGAATGTCCAAAAGTAGAGGAACTGCTTGTCACCATCCTGGCAAAGGTACAAGATGGTCAAACCATTGATCTATATCACTGCACGCATCTTAGTAGGTCGTATCTGGGATAAGAAGAGATGTCGGTGTCACTGCAGTTGGGGTGGTCTGCTGAATAAGGGCCAACATCAGTCTCGTCGTCATCCATATCAGGCATATGGCACTGGAGGCATAATGGAGAATCTGCCATACATATGGCATGGAGTTTCTGGCGATTCATCGATTCATATATTTATGGTTTACCACCAAATACCAGGCCGCTCTAGCATCCGAATCGAGGAGATTCGACATGTGCAATGAACGCCAGATCACCGCCCAAGTAACCGAGGGCAGACTGCTTTCAATCGGATTTCAGAGATGGTGTCGCGTCATCCAGCAATAAACATCGTTGCCCCACTGCAACCGCTCACACGTCAGGTCGGCGTTTGACTTAACTTAAGTCCACAAAAAACATCTTAAAGTGATATTGTTTTGGGGCAATATGTGCCAGTGCACTTTGTGGTTCGTGAGGGGTGGGGGCCAATTCTTCGATCAGTCCCCATGAACCTGAGCTCATTATGAGCCCACATCTTCATAATCGTGGCGACATATAAAGCAGTTGCTGTAACCTGCACTCTGGTCGTTCCAAGACCTCCCTCTGTGGTAGGGAGAGTGAGCACTTTCATTATCATTCTCTCACTGGCGAAGTAATGAAAGGCAGCCTGTAAACTGTGTGCTATCGTCTTTAGCACTGGGAAGCACTTAGCGAGATGGTGAACCCTGGACGCCAGATAGACGCTGAAATAAGCCACCTGCTGGACCATGTTCAAAGATTCTAGAATGTTGCTATGGACATGCAAACATATACCTTGTAGGAGATGAGCATAAGTAAAGTACACTGACCATCGATTGTCGTGCATGTTGATAATTCCCAAACTTTTGAGGCTAACCTGGAGTATGGAACCAAGCTACCTTCTGGGAGGACCCTGTCGATGACCATCCCCTCAGACGTCCCCAACCTCATGCAGGTTACAGCTGCAGAACCGTATTGAGCAGTCCAGTCCAGTGATCTTTGGACTTTGTCTGCCGTATGCACTAAAATACCAGACTGTCCGCAAATATGCGCCAAATGAAAGGTATGGTCTCTCAGTGTAAGCTCCTGCAGCTGGCATCATAGTCCATGTAACAGTCACTCCATCGCAATGGCATACATAACCACCAACATGGGGCAACCTCGTCTCAAAGAGTGGGTGATAGTGATGATGCCCACTGTATGACCATTCATCATGACCTGTGAAGTTGTGCCACACAGAAGGCGCATGATGATGTTAATGAAGGACTGCGGAAGTACACCCACTGCAGTACCTTTTCAACATAGTTGTGCTGTACCCTATCGAAAGCATGGTCAGAGTCTACTGACACCAATGGCCTGTGCACGCCACATGCCTCCATCAGTCTGATAACATCGCTTAATTACCAAGCGCCGCCTTGATTTTGCTGATACCAGATAGACACGTCTGGTCTGTAGAGACGACTTAGGGCAGGACACTCGGAATGCAGGCAGCTAAAATACTCAAAGATCGCGAAACCGCTGTTGAGCAGTGTAAGGGGCCAGTTATGTTCAACTACCCGACCAGGAGATGGCCAGGAGATGGCCTTCTGTCAACAAAGGCAAGTGGCACTTGTACTTCAGAGTTCATCAGTTCTTGGTGCATAGTAACCCCTCAGGGCATCATAAAACCATGGAACATACGATAAAATTCTATCAGGAGACCATCTGGGCCTGGCGATTTGTTGATCACTCCCTTAGTGGGAGTGTCACCAGCATCCTCCACCATTACAGGGTCCTTGAGGGTTACCAACATGTCTCCATAGGACTTCATCCATCCCTGGAGCGTAGAGGTCTTTTGTGGTGTAGAACTGCTGGGAAGAATCCAACAAGGCGTTGGTGATATCCTTTTGGGCGGCCAGGTACCGACCATTCAGCATGGAAATCAATGCTCTTTGACATCTGCAACATTTGCAAATAATGTGTTGCATGGCCAGTGGCGACCCCTGATCTGATCTTGACGATGTGTGAGCACAAGTGTGCCCTCAAGACATCATTGTGTAAGTGGAGAAATTCTTGTTTGCGGTCACTGAACGCCAGCCTAACATCTTGGCAATGGTGGTTGGGCGGATATCTCCAATAGTAGCATAAAATGATATTCCACAGTGTGCTTTTGCCAACACATAGCCTCTCGAACACAGTGCACCATCATGTGCTGCAGAGCAGGTTTTTTTTTTTTTTTTGCACAATGGAGCCATAACTGTATTGTGGAAAGAAATGTCCGATGCCTAGCCGGCCACGGTGGCCGAGCGGCTCTAGGCGCTTCAGTCGGGAACTGAGAGACAGCTACGGTCGCAGGTTCGAATCCTGCCTCGGGCATGGATGTTTGTGATGTCCTTAGGTTTAAGTAGTTCTAAGTTCTAGGGGACTGATGACCTCAGACGTTAAGTCCCATAGTGCTCAGAGCCATTTGAACCATCCGATGTCGCTTCTCACAGTTCCCCCATGTCTCCACTATTTTCTGCCAACAATCTGGATCCTCAAGCAGCGTGATATTCATCTTCCTGAAGCTCCTGCTCCAACAGCCCTCCGTTTTAGGAGGGAGATGGTGGAGAGGTAGGCATCACGATCGGTAAAGGCTGTCATCCATATCTCAATGTCAGAAACTTAATGTCGTCGCCCTAAGTCCCTGGGAAATGTAGACCCAGTCAAGGTGACTAGCCAAATGTCCAGTAATGTATGTGTATCCCTGTCTGTCGCCATGAATCCTCATACAGGTATTGACGAGGTGAAAGTCTCGCACCAGCAACTGCAGCTTCCACACTTTCTAAACTGTGGCATTTGATCTGTGGTGACATGAGACAATTGAAGTCACCGCCAAGGATGATATGATCATAGCATCCCTCGAATAAGGGTATGACCTCCTCCACATAAAACCTCAAATGATGGTCTCTCCTCTTGTCTATACTGGACAGGGTGTACACATTCATGACCCTGATGCCCTGATATGTGATACAAAGTCCTCGTGGTGATGAGATGTAGGTCACACCTTCGATCATGATATGTTCGTTCACAAGAATGGACATACCACTGTCGTTGTCTGTGCATGCTGCCTCATAAACATTGTATCATAAACAGATGGGAACTGGTAGAGACACATATCCTGTAGGAGTGTGACATCGAGATCCGCCACCCACAACACGTCACGAGACATCTGCTGGTTTTCCTTGGATTTGATAGTATTGAGGTTGATGGTGCCAATCCGTTAGGCCTGACAAGGGGAGGCGGTATTGTTTGCACCCATTGGGATGGACAGTGGTGGGGGACCTAAAGAAGGTCCCACTGTTGACAACATGGCCCTCCGCTAACTGTCGTGATATGAAGCAACTGCAACTGGTTTAGCTATCAAAGCAGTCTTCGCATCCTGAATATCGTCAGCACATGCAGTCAAGCTTATGCAGCGATCATCCCACAGAATTTATGGGATGGCTGAAGGTTGCAGCATGTCTATGATGGTAGCAGAAATGATCTGTCGTCCATCATCCAAAAGCAGGACACTGTGAGAGATTGCCTGCAAATCTGCTGCTGGTCGAATCCCATCAGAGGAACTGACGATCCCATCTTCGTGCAAGGGATGGTCGCCACCACAGAGATCTTCGTCCTCTGTGAACATTTTCCTCTAGGTAATGAATGTATCCAGTTGGCTTTTTATCCATTGTTTTGGAGCCCAAGGTTTATGGACATGAGTGTCGATATACGACAAGAAGTTGGGGTCGTTGCCATCGGGAACAAAAGCGACAGTTCTCACCACCACGTCTGTGGCAGCCAACCTGACCTGTGGGACCATTCCCCCTTCAATTGACAATAGCGCTCTGGGAATGCAGACTGTCCATCCATAGCGCCCTGCCGCAGCATCAGGGGCTGTTCAGGTCGACTGAAGATGACACTACTGTCGACAGTCAATGATCAGATGGTACAGACTGAAGGGCCCCCATGTATGTCAATCAGAGCACCGCCAGATGAGGCGACATATTCACCTTCCCTGGAAGTATGCAACTTGATCTGAATGCCCCTCTCACCTATATCCAAAATTTGTCTTTGGCTGATCGTCGTAAATTACGACGGCATGGCATCTGTCTATGTTCAAATACAATGAGACATGTTTAGTAAAATCCATTTGCACCTGGCACAACTTGTTCAGAATGGGGTACGTGGTAAAGTGTGCCCATTTTCGATAGTATAACTTACCATGATACCATTGGGTCTCAATGCTGTGATCACTATCTCTGCTGGCGTCTCAGATTGCCGAACATACACAGAACCACTCTTCTGGCCGAGACCTGCATGTTCCACATTCGTGGTGCCAATGTGTCCACCCGAATGTGAAGGTCACTCATCTTACTGAGGAACCTCTGACAAGCTGCTTCAGCCAAGAGTTTCATTTAGACAATGATCATGAGGTGAATCCCTATTAGCCCATGATAATAGATGTGTACATCATCTCATAAAAATTGTCTAATTCCCAATGCTTTTGGTCACATATAATTGGTCTTAAAGCTGAACTTCAATATCGATTTTCGTTGTGAAAATGTCATGGTGTATATAAGGAAGTAAGCTGCATGGAGACGAGTAAATCACAATGAAACCATGCACACACTAACGCATCAGAGACATAAGCAAGATGTCCGTGCCGCTTCAACGCCCAAGACAAATTTGTCATCAGGTACCGTCTCGGCCAGTTGGACACGCTTCCCGTCTGACCCAAATTCTCAACCACCCACGCGAAAGTAGCACCTCCATCCATTAACCCCATTGCTCGTAACATTCGCTAAGTCCCGCAGGGGTTTGTAAGATATGGTGCATCCGCACTGAAAGTACCTCACACACACGTATATATATGAGATGTCTGCTCTGCTGGACTTAGCGAATGCTGCCATTGCATCAGTGGGGCTAATGAATGGGGGCGCCACTTGCTCGTGACATATTGAAAATTTGGATCAGACGAGAAGCGTGTCTGGCTGGCCGAGACAGTTAAGGCAACCGTTCTGGAGAGAAACGGAGCATCCGTGTTTGAGTCCTGGACCAGCAACCTTTATCATTGACTTATTTCAATGCCTGTAGGCTGCTGAAATCCTGATTTCTATTGATAATGTATTCTATATGGCTGCTGTAACACCAGTGGTGTCTGTTCTGTTGGACATGCGCAATAGAAAAAAACACTAAGAACTGAAAATAAAATTGAGGAGCTGTTAAATGATGATCATTTGGCTTTAGGAAAGGTAAAGGTGCCAGACAACCAGTCCTGATAATGAAAGCAGGACAAGTTCATGTCGTTTATCGACCTAGAAGGAGTGTTCCACGACGTAAAATGGTGCAAGATCTTCGAAAAAATAGGTATAAGTTGCACTATGTACGAAAACCAAAAGGGAATAATAAGAATCGAAGGGCAAGAACGAAGTGCCCGGATTAAAAGGATGTAAAACAGGGATGCAGTCTTCTACCATACTGTTCATTTTACACACTAAGTAAGAAATCATGTAATAAACGCAAATTTCAAGAGTAGGTAAAGGAGGGGAAGTGGTGGTGGGCCGAATCAAGCCAGTCAGACTGTTCTTGTACTTCAGGAAGACATTCCGTGTAGCTACGCACTGTCACCTAAGAGAATAAGAGCTTATGGACTGGACATGTGTGGTGACTATGCTGAGGCCTTCCTAACAGATAAATCTCAGCACGTCGTTTGGGGAGAAACAGCAACATGTGGAAGTCATTTCGAGAGTGCCTGAAGGGGATGTTAAAGGTCAGATCCTACTCACGGTATATGTAAACTCTGTAACCGCAGCGAGACTGTCTGCTGCTGCTGCTGCTGATGATGATGCTACTCTTGTATATAGGAAAGTAGCAAAGACGAAAAACAGTAGCAAACTGCAGGAAGACCTCAACGATTGGTGAGAGAGAAAGAAAAAGAAAGAAAGAAAAAGAAAGAAAGAAAGAAAGCTCCGCCGTTACGGCCACAGACGGGCCACTCGGGTCCGCCCGACCGCCGTGTCATCCGTCAGCCAATGGCGTCATGTGGACACGGCATGGATGAGCGCGTGGTGAGCACACCGCTCTCCCGGCCGTCCTCTGATTAAAAAGACTTGCAGCCGTTCCTTCTCGGTCAAGTAGCTCCTCAGTTGGCATACGAGGCTGAATGCTCTAACTTCCAGTCCTCCCACCAATAAAAAAAAAAGTCTGGCAGTACCAGGAATCGAACCCAGGTCCTCCGCATGGCATCCATCTGCGCAGGTCATTCAGCTACGGAGACAGACGCTAGTGCAGCGACTAACACAAATGAATCTAAGGACAGATCTGTAATCGTGCGATTACATTAATGGTGATCAGTCGCTAGAATCGATTACAATAGTGAGACAACCAGAAATGTGCGTCCGTATGGCCTAAAGTAGAATGACCACACAAAACTGGTTGCAGAAAATGCCAACACCGAGCTGATACTCATTGGAACAACCTTACCGGTAACTAAATTTTGTCCATCCACAGAAAAAGTGACTCACAAAACCCTAATTCTTGAATATTGCTCAACACTTATCAGGTAGTGATTAACAGAGGACACGGAGTGGATCCAAAGAAGAGTGAATACATTCGTCGCAGTTTACGTTTGGTAAGCACGAGATCATCAGAGGTGCTCATCTACATAATTTCAATGTCAGACGCTGCGAGAAAGCTGTTGCACTTCGCGGAGAGGTTTACTGTTACGTTCCGAGAACAGTCAATCACCTGTATCTCGTGAAATAATCACGGTGGTAAACTGGAATAATTTCAGCCTCACACGGAGACTTACCCAATCAGCCTTCTCGCATACCATTCGCTCACTGAACACCAAGGGGGGCTATGACAGTGGAAGTACTTTAGAATCTAAACGATTTACCTTAAGGTGGCATGTGGAATATTGGTGCTGAAGATACTGAGATTGACTGATATTCACAGAGTGTTTCTGAAGAAAACGAAAGGGGTATTTCTCATGGAAAACTTTTGCAATTACAACATTTCACCTCAGAGACAAGAAACTAACTGTCACGACAGGGTTCTTGCAGTGTTCTCCGTTAGTTATTTTTATCAGACTCAATGACAATTCATAGGCTTTCAAGTTGTGTAACCTCCAGTACAGAACTTGTTGAAGGACACTATATCACTCATTATTTTCATGTTGGCTTCCGATGCGCTGCTTTACTTAACATACTCGTCCAGTTTATTTGTACTGTGCAGATAATTACCGGCGGTAATCGAAATTGAGCTGCATGACAGTCGTTTCTTGTAGCGAGCTAATATACGTAGCGAGTTCTTGAAAGATGCAAGTTGTACTTAATTCTGCCGCAACTCGGTGATTCGGCATTTTTGCCTTGCACACATGCACATACCTCTCGCCTTCACGTAGGCACGCTAACATCATTTACACAGCTGTCAACCAGGCCTTTGATCGGACACCTCTGGCTCTTTTCGAAACATTCTTGTTTTTTGTTTAGTACTATTATCTGCCTTGATACAGCTGTCTCCGACGGCTTTTCATGCATCCTCCAGCCAATTACAGATTAACAACACTCCAAGAGTTAACTTCTTCACCTGTCAAGCGGTGTAATTCCTGTGTAATCCCCTCCGGGATAGAAAATCTTAACCAGTTAAAACTGCGTATCGGATCGTCACTCGAACCTCCCTAGCAGCTATGGTATTCAAGCACGCCTGTCGGTTTAGTCATAACTTCATTCAGATGTTGGTGTCCGTGAGGAGTCTTAGAACTGTTCACTTGGTGAACACGTTGTATCTAACCAAACTGTTCACTGTAGCTTATACCGTTACTCCACTTAAGAGAAAAAAAAATTAAAAATTTTAAGAAAATAGTAGACATTTATTCGAGTAGAAAGGATTTAAATTTACAATTACATTGGCTCTTTGTGCGAAACTGACCGAAAATTTGATAAGAAACGAATTTCATAAATATGGACCCATTTGTTATAAAGACCGAATAAGATAATGTAAGATTGTCTTATTTTTTTTAACACATTAGTGCATTTTCGTGACACATTTCTGCATAGGTAATGTACTATTTTGTGTAGGGTGCTATCCAGAAACAAGAGCACACAGTTAGCGACCGAATATAAAATAATGATCAGAATCTGATAAAGTACCAATGCAGTTCTATGCGATTTCACAAACGATTTCCCAGTGCGGGGAAGCCGAATTTGATGTGTATTTTGCATTGAAACATCTATAGCTGCGATAATCTCTTCACTTGCTCTAAAAAAAATTTCCAAACGAAAAGCTCTTAGGACGTGGGACTGTAAGTGGTAATCAGAGGATGCCGATTGTTGGAGATCAGGTGGTTATCCAAACAATGCCACCCTAGCAGGACGTTCCCTTCACCTCGAGAAAATACTTTTTTTTTTGTTTCATGCAAAACGGCGCACTCTCCTCAAAGCTGTGTGAATGTATGAACGAAAGTGCTATTACGAGAATAAGAATAATTATTGAGAACCTAAAACTGTTTCAGTGGAACTCTACAGTCGTATCTTCCGGCTGCAGAGTAGAGTATCGTGGTATCGTAGGCAAGGACGTATTTGCTATGTGTCTGTAGAAGACCTAAAGAAGTCGTGAACTGTAAAGTTACTTAAATAGTGCTTCATCAGGAATAGGCGAGATTAATCATTTAGTTTCAAAAATGGTTCAAATGGCTCTGAGCACTATGGGACTTAACTTCTGTGGTCATCAGTCCCCTAGAACTTAGAACTACTTAAACCTAACTAACCTAAGGACATCACACACATCCATGCCCGAGGCAGGATTCGAACCTGCGACTGTAGCAATCCCGCGGTTCCGGACTGCGCGCCTAGAACTACTAGACCACCGCGGCTGGCTCATTTAGTTGTAGGAGAATATAAATATAAGGCATTCATAGTTAACTGTTATACAAAGTTTTAGAATAAGCCATGGATGGAAAAACAGATGTTTAGGTTTGTATTCCGGCACTTACCTGCGCAGTCGTCCAGACGTGTGCTTTGTCTGTAACCAGGCATCGGGTCGCCAAATATTGGAGCGGAGTGGTATTTCTAATATAAACACGTATCGTAACAGAATACGCCACAGTTTGCTTGAGACAAAAATTTCATTGTGTACATGCAAACGAGAAATAATCTGACACTGTTGCTCGACAGGTACAGACGCATGATAGTGTGTGTTTCAGTCTCTGCAGTGGCAGGATTTTGTTTATAACCTAGAATTTATAAAGAATTCACTGTTTTGTCACTTCGTGAAGTAGCGAAGGGCGTAGGCTATTTCAACATGTTTCCAGCGCAGCATTCCTGCAACAAATGTATAACTTAACACAAAATTGTTAACGCTTTCGTGTTCACAGGCTGACAAACTGCCTGTTAACTTCTGTCTTGGGTTCTTCGGCCAACGGTGGGTTGATGATATTGCTCGGTAACTGTCTTTTCGTAAGTGCTTGCCTGTGCTGCTTGCTTGCTTGTTTGTTTGGTGCTTATTCAGTAGTATGGCATTGTATTCTTATCTGTATTTCTCCGCTACTGGATACTGCGGTTGAGTGTGCGTGAGAATCTCATGGCGTGATTACTGACAACGAACCTGATCTTAATTATTGACAAAATACTAGTGCACGCAAAGAATGATGCGAAACAAACACACACACACACACACACACACACACACACAAAAACCAACGCGCTCAGTAACGGGGGGTGGTAACCGCTATCATCGTTCAGGCCTACGTTCATATTCCTACTGGTTTATCGGAGGCGGGGTGGGAAGGCTAATTGATTTGGCATTAATTTGTAAAGTAATGAGGGGGTTCTTTTATAATTATGAATTTGAGGTTGATAATAATCAACGAGGATACGAGAGGTAATTGACTGAAAATACCAACACCAATTTAAGGTGACTGAAATTTTATTACAAATTAAGATGGCATAGTTGAACATAATGTGGAATCATCGGTCTACACTATTATCGGTCCTAATTGAGTACTGAAATACCTATTTGATCTGGCACTATTAACGTATTAGTTGTCGCACTGTAGGGAGGTGGAAAGGAATTCATTATGACACACCAGGGCACAATCTCTGCTCTCGTGGTTCGCGAACCGTGTCTACTGTGATACACTCCATTTCACTACATCTCACCACCTTCCAGACGGAGCGTTTCCGCACTGCCTCCTCTCCTCATCACGTGCCGGCTACTGTTCCCCAAGCCACGCTACCGAACGGCCACCCCGGCTGTTGTTTGAACTGCCACGTTCCTATTGGCTGAAGGCCAGCCTCGGCCTTCTACACTCCTCAGAGCCTATCTTCCTGAAGTCTCTCATGCAATCCCTGTGTTAAGCTTCCTTAGTTTCTCTTTTGAGAAGCCTTCTGCATCTACTGACAATCTCGCCTTTCTAAGCCCAACACATTACACAACATGCCCTCATACATACTGGAAAGGTACAGAGAGGACGAGGAAGTGTAACACATTGAAAAGGCAATCGAAATAAAACAATAACCTTTGCATGTCCATTAGTCGGGCTATTGGCTTAACATGTGAGGATAATATGGTAATGCTGCAATCAGCTGATTAATTTCTGATGTCCCTTAACAGGGATATATTCAACTCAGGTATGTTTTGGGTTGACGAAGTGTACTCACATTACCGCTTCAGTTTTCTGACTTATCGTCATCACGAGTGGGTGGCATTGTCCAAGCTTCACCCTGCATTGCTGGTGGCAGGCTGTCCGCCATCAGCAATGTAGAGTGTAGCTTGGACAATGCCAGCCACTAGTACTGGCGAACGAAACGTCAGAAAAATCATCAAACCAACGTCAGTCGAAGAAAGGAGACAGAATTCAACAAGCAATTTATGACTGAATGATCGACAAACGCTTTTGATCATGGTAAAGATAAAATTGTGTGCACCTGGAAACGAAATTCTGTATTTTGTAATTGCTCTGGCTCTAGTAGAAGAGTAAATAAAGTACCCATTGCAAAGAAAGAACTTTCCACATATTCGAGATTATTAAGTTGTGGACCGAGCACCCCTCCGTCATCTAGAAGCAGAAAGTCAACTATAAGGGTTGCCCAGAAAGTAATGCATCGCATTTTTTTTTCTCAGCCGTAAACAATGCTACGAATGCGAAACGTTACGTGTGTATTATTTGAAGTGTCCTGAGTGAGTGCGCCAAGTTTCCGTCACTTCCGACAGACAGCGTAGCTGCAGGACAGTTTCAAAATGGCGTCTGTAGGTTACTTACGTTACAAGCAACGTGCAGTCATTGAATTTCTCACTGCATAGAAAGAAACTCTGGAGAATATTCACAAATGATTGTGCAAAGTCTATGGAGCACCTCCTGTCGTCAGAAGTGCAGTTAGCCGCTGGACGCGGAGGGTGAGGTCATCAGAGGGCGGTTCGGCGGAGCTCCACGATTTGCTGCGGGCCATTCAGGAAGACATTTCGAGGAGGTGATTCACACAGTGAAGCACTGTCTCCGCCACCAGGACAGGGATTGGTACCCCTTATTTCGCGCTGGAGGAAGGCCATAGAACGGGATGGAGATTACGTGGAAAAATAGGGTGAGTAGATAAAACACCATTCTTTCGTGTGTGTAATTCCCATTATGTTCAATAATGGATTGTTGAAGAAAAAAATGCGGTGCATTACTTTCTGGGCAACTCTCGTAGATAGCCGGCACGGCTGGTAGTTCCAGGAAAGAGCTGGTCCCGTATAGGCGGTAACGCACCAGCGTGCATTGTTCGGGGCGGAACCTTGAGGGACCAAACCGGGAGTGTGAGAGCTGTGGCCAGATTCCGCGGAGCGCTGCTGTCTCACGTCCAGGTCGCGTGTTCGCATCCCCGCGCTCTTTTTTTCCCCGCTGCGGATCGAGCGCTCTCGCTGAACGGGTGCGACCGCAGCAAATTGCTGCCGCAGCGGTGCTCTCTCTTTTTACCCACTAGCTGCTGCCTCAGCCGCCAGCATCCAGAATTTCGGCCTTACGTGGACGAGCGACGCAGGAAGCACACAAACCCATCGCGCTGGTGTTCGTAATACGCGATGTCGCTGTCCTTATAGTAGACTAACGCAAAAAGCCACAAGGGAACCGATTTATTCGGTTTTAAAAGCCTTAATTTCGATTCATATTGAAATGAAGGGGAACCAAACAGCCTTGGGAATCGTTGGCTTATCTGATTACACTGACTGTTCAATCTTCGTGTCGTCTTCATGTTTCAGAATCTCATCACATGTACTGTACACAACCTTGACTATTAAATATGCTAAAATAGAGTTCAACATATTCCGGAAGGCAACTTATTCAGACAACATCATCCCGGCCGATTCAATCCACCCCCAAGCGCATAAAATGGCGTTTTTCTATTCTAGTATCCATCGGGCGATTTCTATTCCGTTGCCAGATGTCAACCTCGAAAAAGAGTTACAAATTCTTGAGAGCATTGCACAGAATAATGGCTATGATCCAAAGACAGTGAGGCAGTTATATCATAAGAACACGCGAAAAAGGACAACGACTTTAGTAAACACAAATACTCAAACCCAAGATCAGATCAAGAAATGGTTGTCGGTTCCTCATATAGGTAATGTCTCCTACAAGATAGGGCGCCTGTGGAAAAATTCACGTTTTGAAATTTCCTACTCGACGAGTAATAGTTTAAAGCAAAATTTGGTTCATTCCCTTGAGAAAGACTGTGACAAGTCAGCGAAATCAGGCTATATAAGATTAGGTGTGATGATTGCCCATGTTATTACATAGGTCAAACAGGCAGAGCTATAGCAGTAAGGTTTAAAGAACATCTGACAAAGGACGTAGGAACACGGCGGTCAGCCTTTGCGGAACATCTGGTGCAAATGGCTCATACACCTAAACCTTTACGTGACAGAGCTACTACATCATGAAGTTAAGGGATATAGACTCGACACGCTTGAGGAACTACAAATTTATGCACACCTAATTACAGATAGAGGCAATTTACTGAACGATCAACTGTATCTAAAAAATAGGGAATACTTCGAAGGCTTCCAGCCTATATTAGGTTTACAAAAATTCATAATGCATTACAGTTTCTGTAATAATAGAACCTTTCCTACAGATGTTCATACGAGATTTGTTGGTCAGTTTATAAGGTTCTGTAGTAAATGTAAAACGTAGTCATGCTGCATACTGTAATTAACTTAAAATAGTAAAATATAAAATTAATTCATAGCAAAAAGGTTATCTGACGCGTGCGTAATAAGAGTTTGACTCTATACGTCTCGCGCATGCGCGCCGCCCTCTGTGAGGCAGACCGCGAAGCCCTCTCGGTCCGCAGTCTCTAGTCACACGACGAGAGCCATACAACGGGCTTGAAGTGAATTTGCTACAGCTTGTTTAATAGAAGTGACAAAACCTTATGGTTATGCATCAAGTTTTATAAAGATGTCTTAGGACATGGCCTCTTTTAGGCAAACATTTAAATAATATTTTATGTAAGTACTACACGTTAGATAATTTACTAGCACATTATAATATTAACTTGTTGCAGGTTCTGAAGAAGACGTTATTACTAACTTTGAAACCTGGGTAAACGATAAAGTTAACCTGCAAATGTAGGCTGTATATTCTTATATAAACAATATCAGTTGCTGTCACTGCATAAAAATGTTAAAAATTTTAAAAATTACTGTACACGTTTTCCCAGTAACAAAAAACGTCCATAGCATAGGAATTCCATAACGACTGGCAGATTTTGGTTCTGCCTCCGAATACTGTAATTTCCGAACCGCTCAGAAAGAAGCACACGTGAAAGCGCAAATTTTGTTGATTAGTTCGAACCAGTACTCCCCCCCCCCCCCCTCCATCCTTTACAGAATCGAACATTTGCGCTACGTTGTCAGAGCTGTTTGTTTAGTACGCATCTCAGTGTTCATGACGTCACATCGCCTGAAATACATGTCGCACATCGATATAACTTTGCAACTAATTCACTAGTATATATTGGCATTGTCTGCAAGATGTGTTGTGGCTCGACTTAGTAATAGAGAAGTAATAAATTAAAACATCATGCCTGATGCTGAACTTTTACTGCATCTACAGCGAAAACTTAATAAGAGATGACGTATTCCCGTTCGTTATTTTGCAGAGAGTATCAGCGAGAAAAATTTTCGAAAAAGTTTGAAATTGTGTGGAAAGTTTGTTGGAAGTCACCAAGCGCTCTGATTCTCAAATGCCAAACCAATATATAAGGGGCGCTCAAAAAGAAACGAGCCGGAGGCATAATTACAGAAACCAGTGCCTGTACGTACCTGTACTGGCTGTTGAGACACTTTTCCCACTGTGACACAAGGCAGTGAATGGCTGTCGCATAAAATTCTCGGGACTGCACTTACAGCTGAACGCCGCTGTCCACACGAGTGCAGGAAAGGTTATGCTGACGTTCTTCTTTGACCAAGATGGTCCCCTTTAGACTCACTTCCTGCAGCACGGGACAATGGCGAATACCCAGCGTTACTCGCAAACCTTGACCACCCTTCGCCAAGCGATCAAATCTGAACGACCAGGCAATCTCACCCGTGGGGTCATTCTGCTTCACGACATCGCAGTCTCAGACGGCCAACACAGGCGCGGCGCTCCTGCAGAAATTCAAATGGGAGGTTCCCGGCCACCCTACATACAGTCCGGACCTCTCTATCTGTGATTATACCAATTTTGGCCCCCCTAGGGGCAAACGATTCACCTTGGACGACGACGTCGAGCTGAACGTGCGGAACTGGTCAACATCGCAGCCCCTGGAATTTTATGAGACAGCCATTCACCGCCTTGTGTCACAGTGGACAAGTGCCTTAACAGCCAGGGTAAGTACTTCTAACATACAGGTACTGGTTTCTATAATTGTGCCTCCGGCTTGTTTCTTTTTGAAAGTCATGGGCTAGCGATACGGACATATAATGGAAATGCTGTGTGGCTAGGGCTTCCCGTCGGGCAGAGCGTTCGCGTGGTGCAAGTCTTTCGAGTTGACGCCACGTCGGCGACTTGCGTGTCGTTGGGGATGAAATGATGATTATAAGGACAACACAACACCCAGTCCCTGAGCGGAGAAAATCTCCGACCCATCCGGGAATCGAACCCGGGCCGTTAGGTATGACTGTCTGTCGCGCTAAGTACTCAGCTACCAGAAATCAATGTGAAACGTACGACGAACTTTAATGGAAAGGGCTATGGCAGCAGACAACCGACGCGAGTGCCTTTGCTAACAGCACGACACTGCCTGGAGCGATTGTGATCGGTCCGTGACGAAATCGGTTGGACCCCAGACGACAACCGTGGCCTGGTCATGTGAGTCCCGATGTCAGCTGGTAAGGGTTCGAGTGTGGCGCAGACCACACGAAGCCATGAAACCAAGTCGTTAACAACGCCTTGTGCAAGCTGGTAGCGGCACCATGATGGTGTGGGCTGCGTTTACATGGAATGGACTAGGTCCTTTGGTCCAGCTGAACCGATCGTTGATTGGAAATGGTTATGTTCGGCTACTCGGACACCATTTGTAGCCGTCCATGGACTTTATGTTCCCAAACAACGATGGAAAGCCACAATTGTTCGCAGTTGGCTTAAAGAACATTCTGGACAGTTCAAGCAAAGTATTTGGCCACCCTGAACCCAGATCGCCCGACATAAATCCCATCGAACATTTACGGCACATAATCGAGAGGTCAGTTCATACATAAAATCCTGCAGCGGCAACACTTTCGCAATTATGGACGGCTATTGAGGCAGCACGGATCAATATTTCTGCAGGCAGCTCCAACGACTTGTTGAGTCCACGCCACGTCGAGTTTCTGCCCTACACCGGGTAAAAGGAGGTTACCTCAGTATATGCACAGTTTCGAACTTGAATACTTGTGCTAAACCCCTACCGTAATTATACCTAATAATGAGTAGATTAATTTTTAAAGTCAGGAAATAATACACGAAACATCGAAATCATATTTTTGGTGCACCTAGGAGACGTTAAGTGGGCAACCTTGCAACCATCAGGGTGGCCAGGGTTTGCCATTTACCAATCTAGATTACCTTCGCTGATAGAGCATTTAGATACATTCAATAATCAATAAAATGTGCGCTCCTATTTACGCAGAAGCTACGAAAATAATGTCGGTGGTTAATTTGTTTGATCCAAGTAGAGTACATACTGCGATGATTGTGGGTGCGATGGTGTGATCGTGTGCCAGACCGGGATTCGAACTCCGATGCCTGCCTACAGCGGGACTGAGACTTTTAATCGCACCTCCTCACGACCCACTCGAAGCTCCATGGATCCATCCTCTTGGAGGTGTTAACCTCAAAATATCAAGGAAAACCTTTATATAGTTTCGAAAAGAAGGAAAAAGCCTGTGATAAGTAGAAGCTTTGAGTCGGTCTGTGAGGCGTGGTGTAGTGCGCTACTCCTATACCGAGGTATCCAGGTTCTGATCCCCGTCCCCCCCACAAAACAACTGCTAGGCCGGTCGACGGTGTTGGTATTGCCTAGGAAAACAAAACCCCATAGTTTGCTTTGTATCAGCGGTGTTCCTGAACGGTTGTCAAGATGCAGTATTACTCGTTAAGAGAACCTGCAGACATGCATTTAACATGTTGCGCAGCAGGACGTTTTGCGAGAAAGCCGAGTGAATGTACAGAGGAGGATCATTCCTGAGGATGTGGCTTGTGATCGTGGGAGACACGATCAACCAGTAATCACTAGTCATCGTACTTGTGAAATATACGCTTCACGCTGCTATCATTATTATTAATAATTGTATCAGAAGCATCGCATATATTCTAAACCTTTTTCCCAACTGACTAAAAATAATAAATGAGTACAAACTCAAGTCCTTGTACTAAATAATTTTAGCGCAGGAACGGAACACATTAACTTCCTTCGGATGAGCTGATATAATTTCTTCACGGGAATACCTACAACGTCTGGTTACATTACATTGGCAATGTCTACGAAACCCCAGGCGTATAAAGTTTCGTTGCAACTAACAACATCAAGCAGAAGTCAGTTCAGAGATTTCAATTTGGTGGTAACTCTCCTTGCATCGATTTGCAAGCTTTTCTGATGGTTGGATTCAGCGGTGTTCCAGGACTTTATACACCTCTTCAGTCGGGAAGTGGCTTCACCTGTGTCTGATTCTGAGTCTGCATATATAGTCCGCAGAGCCTCTGCATAGTGCATGTTCGAGGGTACATCTCACCAACATAAGTTATTTTCGATCCTGTTGCATTCGCGAACTGAGAGATAGACTGATAGTCGTACTACATCTATAGAGGATGGACAAAACTATGGAAACAGGAAAAACACATTATCATGCCAAATACGATGTAAGAAAGCCCTTGGCACTCAAAGCACATTCCAGTCGTCTCGGAATGGGTAAATACAGGTCCTGCATGGTTTTGAAAGGAATCTGATACCATTCTTCCTGCAAAATAGTGGCGCGTTCAGGGAACGATGATGGAGGTGAACAGCGATCACGCACCCTCCTCTCCGAAGTAGGCCACAAAAGTTTAGTTATATTGAGATCTGCTGAGAGTGGTGGACCGGGGAGATACGACACGTCATCCTCGTGCTCACACAACCTCTCCTGGACGATGCGAGCTATGTGAACAGCGATCCTGTCATCTAGGAATATAGCTTCACTACTGAGGGACAAACATTGTACCAGGAGACGGACCTGATCAGCAGGAATGGTCACATAACTCTTGGCAGTAATGAGCCTTTGCAGTGTAACCATGGGGCCCATGGAATACCACGACATGGCTGCCCGAGTCATCAGTGAACCTCCGCAAACTCGGCTATAGTAGCTGGAAATAGTCTGTAACACGAGTCATCCGATCAAATGACTTCCTCCGTTGTCCATGTTTTATGACCCCGGCACCACGTTTACCTATCACGGGGATTTACATCACTGGTGAGGTTTTTGAAATTCCAGTTCGCCCTGCAGTCCCCTTCGTGTTGTTCTGCTACTGACAGTGTTCACGAATCAAAAATTCACTTCTGCAGTGACTGTTGCACCTGTCGTCTTATTTTTCGTCACAATCCTGTTTAATGGCCGTCCGTCACGATCGCTGAACACACACCACTTCTCCTGCGTTGTGAGTTACCGGATGGGGTATCTCCTCTTTTCTGAGTGCGGCATAAACATCGATGTGGTGTGTGTTGGCACGGAAAACACTGCGACTACCTTCGTTGCTGAAGCAGCAGCAATTTGTCCACGTGCGAATTCAGTGAGCTCCAACACAGTGCACTAAGTGTACAACACGCCGTTCTGAGCACCACTGACACTTGCAACGTACTGAATACATTGCACAGGTGCTGTTGGTGGTCATACACAACAGTGCAATACGCAGTTTTGATAACATCTGCGCTTATGTTCAAGTATGCATTTCTCTCGGCGTTTCCGTATTTTTGTCCACCTCCTGTACATGCTGGAGACTGCAATAGATCTAAGAAATATCAATTACATCCATTAATCCATTATGAATTATGTTTTCATAGCTGCGACTGTCATGTAAAAATGAAAAAAAAAAAATAGTTCTACGTCAGTCACGAAGTTAATAAAGTAATTCAGTCAGCTCTAATAAAATTGTTCTTGAACTTGAGCTCTGTAGCAGCTGGTTGTACACATGGTTGTCACGTGCAAGTAAGAATTTCGGCTGTATTTTCCAAGAACGTTTAGTGTCGGAGACGAATGAGGCAGAAAGAGAGCCTCCGCCCGCCGAAAGCCGTTGCTGTTATGAAGTGGCTTACTTGCACGCAGCAGCTGTGTAGCCTCTTGTTAGAGCCCAACAGGGTTAGGTAACAGCTATGGCTTGAATATATGACAACGCAGATTAGCAACAATTTAACAGTTACTTATTAGGAGAAAGTACACGCTACGTAACTTGAGTGTAACGAGGGTGCATGATAATGTTATATGTTCATTGGTACTGATGAACCTTTGCACTCATGTCAAGTCCTGAATCCAGTTAACGATGACCAGTATTGCTAGTAGAACGTACAGTTGCGCGCTTTGCGTAGCTGCTGTAGATACGTCCTGATGCTGCCTCGAGGCAGCATATTGATAATATTCTTCTAACTGCGTATACTGTGCTGATATTCGGCGGATACTGACACGAGTAGAGCCGTCCGCCTGCTCATAGGCTCGGACTGACGACCACTTCGGAACAGTTTCAGCGATGAACGGCGGAAGCGCGGTGTGTGCGCCCTCTGTGGCGCCTGACCACGACTACAGCACTTTGCGCCCTGTGGAGGCTGGCCTCGGTGTGCGGCGCCCTCTCTGTGCCTCGTAACTTCTGGCGGGCACAGCAGTTGTTCGTAGGCTGCCAGTTATCAATTTGTAACTTCCGGTCGACTTTCTTGGTTTGTGCTGATGTATAACACGCTGAAAGGCGCGCGCTCACTGCTGAACCTGTAGTTTTCACAACCGTCAGCTGGTCAGTCTCCGAGATATGTTAAAACTGATCCAAGGTAGCACAATACTCCTGTATGTTAACTCGCCGTTCAGTGCAAGTTTTCAGCAGAGACGACCAGGAAGTCAGCTTCCACGAAGGCAGCGCTTCCACACTGTCCGTGAAGCCTCTCAGTCATCAACCGCAAGCTTTGCAGTCTTGCCCACAACACTGTGTGAGTCCCCTGGACATCGCAACTATGTTTCGTGCATAATGTGTGCAGAATTTCTTCTTTGAAGGTGATCAGGCCTTCTGAACTAAATAAAGGATGGCGGTGCAACTCCTCAGATGGAACGTTCCTAACTGACTTCAAGGAATACAATTTGGAAGGTCCTAGTGAAGCAGGAATTACATCCACAAAACAAAACAATACGTGCAAGCACTAGAGGCAAATGATTTTGAGCGCAGATTTCAGTTCGTCAACGAGTCTTGTTGTAGAAGGTGGCCAATATGAAACTGGCCTAAAAAATATTTGGACATGGCCCGTTTTCCAACTCACAGAGTCATATATTTTTCATGGCACGTTTACCGGGGATACTTTAACACCTGTACGTATAGTCTGGCGTAAAAAGGTATCATGTCCTATCAACAGAAGCGCTCGTTAGACGGGTATTGAGTCAGAGAAGGGCCCATGTCCAGATAACCGAGCATATAGCGGACCTGTTCCAATATAAAAGAAGAAACTAGTCGATGTGAAGAAAATTTTGCAATAAATACTCGACGAGCCAGTGGCCAGCGCAGGATGGACAGGATGACTGAAGCACAACCATCACTGTCTGCTTTGCTCTATTTTGACTGTTGTTATATTTTGGGTACATTACGAATAAACCTGTATGCTCATAACACACTCTTTTGTTGCTATATGAATATGAATAATATGAACGTACATGACAATCCTTCCACTGCAGGCAGAAATATAGTTGCCTCAACGATGTCATCAGGTCCGTGAAACGGTCATCTATAGTTCATTCACACTGGATTACTTAGCACACTGGATGGCTAGAGTATGCTGTAATGGTGTATATTGTTTCACCTTGAGGCCACTTGCTTCACAGCAACACGACGACAACGTGCTTACGCCCCATTGTGTAGTAACACAATTATTGTGTCTCCTGCAAAATTTACTTTCTGGGACATGACTCCTTTTCCGACTCACAGATTATTTTATACTATGTACTGAGGTGGTATTGACCGTTGTTAATGAAGAGGAGAACAGCCCATCAGAGAAAATGCTGGAAACTATGGTCGTTGGTAGTTTCACACGTCTGTGGCTACCAATACCCCGCGTGCTCCGTCCCGAGTACTTGGCTGTGTCATTGTGTTTGTGTGTGTTTAAAGATCAGTTGCATACAACGCAGAATACTGGTCTCCACAAAACAGCGCGTGTTCATTGTCAAGTGCTATGCGAAGTACAAGATGTGGAAAACGTATGCTGAATTATTTGCTTAAGAGTGTAAGATCGGAAATGTTTTGCCAAAACCTTCTGAAACATCTGCAATCCAAAATTTAGTGGCAAGCGAAAATTAAGAGTGGTAGTGTCGAAACATTATTAAAAAAAGGACCTGCACCTCGCCACAAATTTACTGCCGTTCATGAGTTAAAGCGTTCAGACGAACTTTCACGTATTGATTTCCGCCGGTGGTTACTGAATGAAGCGGAATGACGACTTTCGGAACTTCAGTTTTTCATGCCTTCACATCAGGTCTGGTTCAGCCCCTTCGGGTATGTATATGCACAGAATATGGGCCATTATCCCTCAGAAAAAAATCCAATAGGTACTATGGACAACCGTTGCATAATCTCCAGATTGGTGTTTGGTGTGCTACGTCTGATGTCCGCATCGTAGCAAGATTCTTTCACCAAACTGTTGACATTAACTGGTATCTACAGAAACGGTGGGTCACCTTACAGAAGATGGAAGACTGTATAGATATTTTCAGCGAGACGGAGAAAACTTGTCACATGTGCACAGGGAGTGGACAGTCAGCAGACGCAGAGTAATCTCCAGACCACCACAATCTCGTCTCCTTCCCTGTGATTTTTACCTGAGAGCCAATTGAAGGGTCAGGTACAGTAAAAAAAATCCTCGCCCACAAGAAGAGCTACAGCAGAAGACAGAAAACGCTAGTGCTGCTGCCCCTCAGACGGAGATGCTACGAGTCTCTCACAGTTTGAACATCGAGCACAGCGGTGCATCGGTAACAGTGGCCACTTCCAGCGCCTTCCATTAACAGAGGTCAGTCCCGCATCACTCTGCTGCAGATATGTATATTGCGGTCGAGTTTCACTGTGGCCAGCCTGTAACGCAAACCCTGAGGCAGGTAGCCTCCACTCTGAACACCTGCTGTGAGCTTAAGCGATCGCTGGAGGGTGTATGTTGGAAGTTGTTAAAGTCAATTAAAGAAAGTAAATCTTCATTTCCCACCATTAATTCCGTATCTCGAGATACCCGGTGTAGGGTTCTCTATCATTTGTATAATTTTGAGCCTAAAGTTTGTGGTACTCTGATAATTCGCTCCTGCAGGAGCTAAGCCATCTCAAAGCACGGGTTCCTACGCTACTTGTTATCTACCCAGCAAGCTCTAAGCATCCAAGAAGTGTGCCGGTAGCCAGCGATTCCTGAAAGATCGAACTCCCATGTATGAAATAGCTACAAATTTGACAAATGAGTTAATGTATCAAATATTTCACGTTAAACATGTAAGCGACAAAAAGTTGAGTAAATGGTTTCAAATTATGTTTAAAGTTTGTTGGAAGTAGCTAAGTGCTTTCATTAAGTGCTCGGGGTGGCCGAGTGGTTCTAGGCGCTACAGTCTGGAACCGCGAGACCGCTACGGTCGCAGGTTCGAATCCTGCTTCGGGCATGGATGTGTGTGATGTCCTTAGGTTAGTTAGGTTTAAGTAGTTCTCAGTTCTAGGGGACTGATGACCTCAGCAGTTAAGTTCCATGGTGCTCAGAGTCATTTGAACCTCTTAGCGTAATTTGCGCCCCATTAAGTTTTTGACGCATCTCGGTGTCTATGACATCATATTTCCTGAATTATGTATCCTACAACGATATAATTTTGCAGATACATTCATTGATATATGTGAACACTGTCCGAAAACTTTGTTGCGAATAGTTAGGAATAAAGAACTAATAAATTAAATGCGTAATGTTGTTTACTGCACGCCATTTTAAGCACAAGCTAGTTTTCCACGCATCTCAACGTCTGAAACATCTCATCTCATGCACTGTGTGTTGTACAATGAGAGAAGTTAGCAGGTAGATTCAGTGCTATTTGTGGATACTGCATGCAAACTGCGTTGCGAATACAGTCGGTAGTAAAAGTTAATAAATTAAAACATGACCTCTCATGCTGAAATTTTACTGCATGAACCCTGAAATATTGTAGTAAGCGATAAACTTTTTCTTTTCATCATTTTGTGCAAGGGGGGGGGGGGGTAGATCAGGTTTGTTAGAAGTGGATAAGCGCTCTCATTATGAAATACTGGATGTATATAGAATCGATATTTACACGTGGTAAGCTATGTTGCTTCAGCACATATACACTGTCTCAAGTCGTGATACTTTTCTTACTGTGTTAAACCCATAACATAAGATTATAGCTCTTCGTTAGTAGATTATGACAATATTTTAAATTTTTAAACTCTGTCAATAAGTATACGAAATACTTGAAATCAATTGTTTGTCGACCCTGGAATCCAGTAGATAGGCAAACAGTAAGTGACGCCACGCACCGGGTTAGCCGTTTAGGAAACTGAGGGACGGTCCATCAGCTGAAGTTTCATCTCTCCTTTTGGGAAGATTGTTTCTTCGCGTCCACAGAACTTGACGAACTGTACTTGAGTCAACAACGAATACCTTGCTGTACTCCATCATAACGTTACTGCTCAAGAGAGAAACGAAGAAGCGGCCTTCCAGGAGTGAATGACGAATGTACGCCACTTGCTGCACAGACGTTATGTCGGTATTTTTCGTCTAAGTTTAGCGGAGAGCCGGCAGAATGCTGAAAGGCGCAGGGTAGTTAGTAAATTAGTGCGTCAGAGCCGCGCGGCAGGGCGATTTAGCATCGCGCGGGAGATTTGCCGGCCCCTCGCCGCCTCGTTATGCAGAATTCCGGATGCGGGGTGCCAACTCCTCCGGCAATAACTCGCCCGCCATATGGAGAACTGCCAGCAGCCGTCACGTCCGGACGGCACGAATTTCAAAACAGGTGGCCGCTTCGTGCAGTACTCGCAGTCGCCTTAACGACGGGGATGAAAAATGCCCGCCAATTACGATCGTATGGCGTCAGCGCCAGCATATACGGAAACAATTATCTTCCTAACGATGCGATTGTCTATTACGGGAAAATTAATTACGGCGAGGCTGTGGTTTTCGGCATTTTCTCACCGCGGCGTGGCGGCGTCAACCGCCGCCGCCACATATCCGGGTAATAAAAGTTTCCTCCCAAAATATTACGCTTAATAAAAACCCGAACAGGTACCAGAATTTCTCGCACTACTTAGCGCGGAGTCTGTCGCGGTGATTTGCATGAAACGGCTCGTTCAGAGGAAATTTATTCCGCTGCAGTAAAAATTAAGTGAGGGAAATTAAAAGTGTTTGGCCTTGCGGCGGAGTGGCCATACAGACCCGCATAGGGTCGTATGAAAGCGGTCGTGGTAACGGTGGTGGTCGAGCGTATGCGGCAACGACTGCGAGGCAGTTCGAAGAGACAGGTGGGGGTCCAAAGAGGGCGCGCCCCTTCACCTGACAGACTTCTTGCGTCGAACCCTGTTTAGGCAACCGATATTATGTACTTACAGCTATGCTATTGAAGAAATAAGAACACTAAGCAGAGAAGAGCGGACAGCTGCTCGTCTACATCTTGACGGTTAGAGGCGGCATAGGAGCTCAGCTGGATAGAGAAAAAGGGGGGCGGTTGGCATAACTGCTGCCTGGTTTATTAAACAAACTTGGTGTACGCCGCAAGTGATTCACTGAACCTTTATGTTATTAGTCTTCTGATTGGTTTGACGCCGACCACAAAGACTTTGTGCCCTCTGTCTGTCTCTTCACCTCAGGGTAGCACTGTCGTCAAACCTTCTCACTTATTTAGTCCATCCCGTCACTCCAAAAACGTTTCTGGTGTGAATTATTAAAGAGTATGGAAAATTAAAATGTTCTACGCAGTCTCCCACCACTTATCAACGAAGGACAGAGCGTTCTTCTAGTCGGACGATGATGTCAGTAAAGTTGTTCTTTGGGATGTTGTTCAACCCGCGCATGACGTTGGCTTCCATGTCGGTTATGTCGTCAAAGCGACGACCTTTCATGTCAATGTCTGTACTTTGTCATTTTGTTGTAGGTTCGTTTTGAGACCCCCTCACCCGTGATGATCTTTTCCAGAAAAGAACTGTCCACTTTTTGCACTCCTATCAAGTTGCGGCGAGCGTTCACGGTCGTTGCTTGTATTCGGGAGTCAAGGTGTACGGGAAAACTTTGCAAACCCTTCTCTCTTCGTGAAAACATTCTGGAGAATGTCTGGAACACTTGATTTAGTCATGTGGCTCTACTGCGATTCGAAGCACTACGGCCGCACGTCCACTGCTTAGCATCGCCTGCTCACGAATGACTGGCCGAATCTGCATCTGTTTTTTACGGTTTCAAGCAGCCGTCATAGCCACTGCGCTGACGTTGCTTATACGCGAGGTATAAAATCAGTCTCGAATTTTCCTGAGCCGGCGTGGTATATGTTTCAATGTCTATCTGCTCCTACATTTTTTGCCTGCATTCAGTTTCACCTTACACTTAGTGTTTTTTACATGACACTTACAGTGCGTATATATGAGTAGTAAAGCAGGAAGAATGCACGATTAGACTTATGATTTCAGTTCACACGGGGTGTCAAATTTAGTGTGACTTTCCGTATAGACGCTTTGCGCAAAAGCTGACTTCAGTCCCTGAATATATATGAATAAAATAAAGTCGCCACTGGATACAAATAAACGGTAAGAGACCTTATTGGTTGTTACCCGACTGCTGTTCAGTCTCTGGTAACACTCGTAAAAACCGTAAAATGGATACGTGTGTGTTTCTGAGCGATGTAGAGCGGGACAACCGCATATTGCTAAGTTCCGCATGTACTAGACTGAGACTAATCTGAAGAACCCTAAGGAAACGCAATTCATCAACGAAAGAAGTAGCTTGCAAAATCCTCGTGTGAGAGATTCTTTAGCATCTCGCATCACTCTGAAACCCTTAGAAGGAGAACAGCGCGTTTCGTTTAGTAATAGTGAGAGCGTCAGAGAGATGCTCATCAAACTCCCACAAGACAGTGCGCCTTCAAAGAAGAGTCACGCAACATTTTACTTCATTCCTCATATATTTTGCAAAATTACCAAGGCGATAAATCAGATGTATTCGACCTCATACAGTCGTTCTTTCTTAATTGATTTATTGCATTCGCTGTTTACATGCAACTTACAGTTACCCATCACAGGGGATCTTTTGACACTTTCGTGCGATCTGAAACTGCTTTACTCTCGTAACGTTATTACACGGTGCCCCAAAAGTCCGTTAACATTTGGAAACGTACTAATTCACGGAATAACGTAGGTGGAGAGGTAAAACTCGACACACAAGCCTGAAATGACACGGGGTTTCATTGAAACTGAAAACAAGTGCAAAACCGGCCAACATATGGCGCTGGGCAGCATCACGCCAGCCACTGCCGCGTGAGGATCGTATATTAATATGAGAGAGGGAGTCAGATGCGCCACCAATCGCGGCGTGTCGGCTTTACTAGGAGAGGCACTGTCAGTAAAGCTTTACTATCGAATGGAGAATCCGCTGCTGCAGCTTTATTATGCTATCGCTATAAGAAGCATATTCGAACCAGTGAAGGTCCTGTGACAAGTATCGTTGTGAAGAAAATGATCACGAAATTCGAAGCCACGGGGTGTTTACACGATCGGCCCCGTAGTATGGGTCTAGACACAAGTGCTGCTGCTGCTGCTCGGACAGTTCTGGAAGAAATGGAGACCTTGGCGGGTTCACCTCCGCGTGGTGAAGTCAGCGCTCATGAAGTCGCATCGGCTTTCCGTGCATTACTGTTAGCAAAGTGCTAAGGCGTACCCTCCAATGCCATACGTACAAAATCCAGTGCTATTATGAACTGTTAGCTATCGACTTTCTGACGCGGAGAGCATTCGTGGTGAGCCGCTTCACACAATGGCGGCAGATGGCGATTGTATAACGTCGTGGTGACCGACGAAGCCCATTTCACACTCCGAACGTTTGTCAACGCCCACAGGTTCGGAATTTGGGCTACATAAAATCCTAGAACTGTAGTGGAAACCAATTGCAATATGAGAAAGTCACGGTGGGGTGTCGATTTACCACATCAATCGTGATCGGACAGTTTTTTCTACGAGGAAATTCGGGGCGGTGTTTTTCAAGCTGTCAGCATGCCTGGTGCGAGGTACGCCGACATGTTAGAGAATCGCATCATCCCTAGCCTGGCTGATAAACACGTGCTGGAAGGTACGACAGGATAGCGGCAGACCCCATACTGCTGCACGTGAGAGAGATCTCCTGCGCAAATCGTTGGATGAGGATCGCGTGCTGCGTCGCCACTTCCGCCATGCTCTGTTCCCCAGGTACCCAGACCACAATCCATGACATTACTGGTGGTGCGGTTACCTTAAGTCTTCGGTGTACCGCGACGGACCTACCTCATTAGGGACGATAAAAGACAACATCCCACGGCAGTTTCTCACCATACCTACTGATATGTTGTACAGTGTTGTTCACAAGATTGTCTCTCGACTACAGGTATTGTTGATGAGCAACGGCAGTTCTGTTTGCTCAGAATCAGTTATGCTAATTACTACTTTTGCATCACATCCAAGCGCAGTTTGTTGGTCATTCTGTGCATCTTTTTTTTTTTTTTTTTTTTTTTTTTTTGCTTTCAATAAAACTCCATCTCATTTCAAGTATGTGCGTCAGTTGTTATCTCTCTACCTTCGTTACTCCGTGAAGTATTGAATTTTCAAACGTTAACGGACTTCGAGTCACCCTGTACATTCTGGAAGCATCCCTATTCCTCCAAAAGATGAGAAACAGTTGATGATGAATCTTCTAGGAGTGAACACTCGGGTACAACATGGATACTTCTTCCTTCACGGCAGGTTTCCTGGGTCAAAGATCTTTTTCATGTAAATAACCACAGCCACTTAAGATTCCAAGTGATACAGCTACGAGACGAATCGTGACATACAGTGGACTTGACTTCGCTCCAGGTAGACTCGGCACGCCATTCAAATGAGAATCTCGGCGGGAGATTGGTTTCTGCTGTAGAAGGTAAAACCGGTCGGCAGCACTGCCTTGTTTTAAGATCCGGCTTATGCGCAGCCACGATCCTAGTGTGAAAGGTAGTCCGAAAACGCAGTCTTATGTACGATGATTACAAGATTCCACAATACAGTAGCCTGAATGGCTAGGAAAATGAAGGGCCAAGGGCTCAGACCGACTTTTTTTATTTTTATTTTTTTTCAGATATAGAGGCCATCGTGGCAGAAGCGTGTGGCGGAGAAGGGCTAATTAGCAGCCAAGAGGTAAGTTCTATAACGAAATGTAACTTTGAACAAAATAACACAGTGATCAATTGTTAAAGAAGTGAATAATCAGTTACAGAGTGAAAATGAGAAGCAATGTTCTTCGCCTTATATCCAGCATTTCTTGAACCGTAAAAGCAGTTGTTGACATACGTACAGCGGCCCGTTTCCACAACCACGCTGCCACCACCTGGCTGCCCATGTTTAAAGCGTTAATCACTAGCATTTGGACTAAGACATCGTGTCGCTCTGTTCCATCCCCTCAAACTGCCGCTTATTCATCAGGGTGCCTCGGGCCCTGTCTGCTTGCTGTCAAACAGCTAACGTACAGTACTACGGTTTGGTCAAATTCTATAGTTGATCTGAAGCGTGTGTTTACGAGGGTGTGCTGAAATGTAGACACTCCGAATTTATGTGAAAACCTTTAAAGCTTTAAAAAAGCGTTAATAACGTTCTACATCTTAATTCTTCACATCTACACACTGGCAGCCCTCTGCCGCTGGAGGGCTCCGAATTGTAGCGTGTAACATGGCGGCGTGGTGTGTGAGGTGGCAATATCGGTGCGTGAGAAACAGCGTGCTGGAGTCGAGTTTCGAATTCGGAGAGTTCGCCCACACACGGAGCACCCTCCCCTCCAGCATGACGACGCACGAGCACAGCCACATCTGCAACAGTCCAACGCCTTGGGTTCACTGTCATCGATCATACTTCTAATCAAGCTGCGGGCCTGCGGGATATCGTCTCAGTTGTGCGACTGGATTCGTGATTTCCTGTCAGGAAGGTCGCAGTTCGTAGTAACAGACGGCAAATCATCGAGTAAAACTGAAGTGATATCAGGTGTTCCCCAGGGAAGCGTCCTGGGACCTCTGTCACCCAGGTCACTTATATAGATCGGGAACAGCAATCTGAGCAGTTCTCTTAGGTTGTTCGCAGATGATGCTGTAATTTACCGTCTAGTAAGGTCATCCGAAGACCAGTATCAGTTGCAAAGCGATTTAGAAACGATTGCTGTATGGTGTGGTAGGTGGCAGTTGACGCTAAATAACGAAAAGTGTGAGGTGATCCACACGAGTTCCAAAAGAAATCCGTTGGAATTCGATTACTCGGTAAATAGTGCAATTCTCAAGGCTGTCAATTCAACTAAGTACCTGGGTGTTAAAATTACGAACAACTTCAGTTGGAAAGACCACATGGATAATATTGTGAGGAAGGCGAGCCAAAGGTTGCGTTTCATTGGCAGGACACTTAGAAGATGCAACAAGTCCACTAAAGAGACAGCTTACACTACACTCGTTCGTCCTCTGTTAGAATATTGCTGCGCGGTGTCGGATCCTTACCAGGTGGGATTGACGGAGGACATCGAAAGAGTGCAAAAAAGGGCAGCTCGTCTTGTATTATCACGTAATAGGGGAGAGAGTGTGGCAGATATGATACGCGAGTTGGGATGGAAGTCATTAAAGCAAAGACGTTTTTCGTCGCGGCGAGATCTATTTACGAAATTTCAGTCACCAACTTTCTCTTCCGAATGCGAAAATATTTTGTTGAGCCCAACCTACATAGGTAGGAATGATCATCAAAATAAAATAAGAGTAATCAGAGCTCGAACAGAAAGGTTTAGGTGTTCGTTTTTCCCGCGCGCTGTTCGGGAGTGGAATGGTAGAGAGATAGTATGATTGTGGTTCGATGAACCCTCTGCCAAGCACTTAAATGTGAATTGCAGAGTAATCATGTAGATGTAGATCATCCTCCATAGACTCTCGACTTGTCCCCATTCGATTGTCATATGTTTCCAAAACTTAAGGAACGCCTCCGAGGACTTCACTTCGATAGTGATGCGATGCAAGCAGAGGGGAGGTTTTCGCTCCATCAACAAACTCAAATATTCTACAGTGACGGTATCAACAAATTGGTCTCCCGTTGGGAGAAATGTGTTCATCGCCAGGGTGACAATGTTGAGAAATAAATACGTCGACACGAAGAATTAAGATCAGAATGTTAATAAAGTTTAGTTTGTTTAAAAATCTTCAAGAATTCTCACATAAAACGTTCGGAGGCATTTCTTTTCAGCACGCCATCATACATCAGCGATTGATGAAACTTTTTGACGCAGGTCGGGTTTATATCAGTATTAGAAACATTCCAGCATCCGTTCTGGGTATCTCACTGTTTGTACATTTAGCACGCGGCCAAATCTATCCTTATGATCTGCTACTTCGAGTCATTCAAACAGATCAAGCCACCTCGACCTTCTCTCTACCTCCATCACCTCTAAATCCTCTTCAACTCTTTTCGATGGGTGAATGTTTCAGAGATGTCCTTGGATGTTGTTCATTTTCCATAACTGAATTTCCTAAGGGCGTCTCTGTATTCTTTGTAGCCCGACGAGGATGTTATTTCTCTCTGACGTATCGCGTCACACTTTGCATTAAATAACGGCGAACGATTCATTAATAGCTTAGAAGAGAACGTCTTAAAATAAGATAAATTATTAGGAACATTATTTAAACGACACCCTGAGGCTGGCATTAATAATTAAATTTGATATGAGGAAATTGACTTCACTGTAAAAAAATGGTTCAAATGGCTCTGAGCACTATGGGACTTTACTGCTGTGGTCATCATTCCCTTGAACTTAGAACTACTCAAACCTAACTAACCTAAGGACATCACACACATCCATGCCCGAGGCAGGATTCGAACCTGCGACCGTAGCGGTCGCGTGGTTCCAGACTGTAGCGCCTAGAACCGCTCGGCCACTCCGGCCGCCACTTCACTGTAGGTCACTAAAGTAACGTGTTGAACGTTTACACTTACATGTAATAAGGAACGAAAAATAGCACGCCTTTAAAGTGTTCAGGAAGCCTTCTAGAACCGGCCGGTGTGGCCGAGCGGTTCCAAGCGCTGCAGTCTGGAACCGTGCGACCGCTACGGTCGCAGGTTCGAATCCTGCCTCGGGCATGGATGTGTGTGATCTTCGGTTAGTTAGGTTTAAGTAGTTCTAAGTTCTAGGGGACTGATGACCTCAGAAGTTAAGTCCCATAGTGCTCAGAGCCATTTTAGCCAAACCTTCTACAACAGACGGTCAGCCTGCAAAGGAATTGTGCTTCTCGCGAACTTTCAATGAAGCTGGGTTTAGAAATTCAGTGCACAAGATGGACAGCGTAATTATAGTTGAGGTGCAAAGTCAATAATAGGTATGACAGAGTTACGGTTTTGTACTTGGTGTAAAATAAAGAAGAGCAGGTTAATAAGCAATACTGTATCGCTTTTGATCACACCTTGAGGAAACGTAACACTAAGAGAAATAATGTAAAAGTAACTTTGTTGTATATGCATCAGAAAACGTTTTTTTTTAAGTACGATACGGGGTGAGTCACCTAACGTTACCGCTGGATATACTTCGTAAACCACATCAAATACTGACGAACCGATTCCACAGACCGAACGTGAGGAGAGGGGCTAGTGTAATTGTTTAATACAAACCATACAAAAATGCGCGGAAGCCTTTTTTTTAACATAAGCCTACGTGTTTTTTAATGGAACCACGTCAGTTTTGTTAGCACATCTGAACATATAAACAAATACGTAATCAGTGCCGTTTGTTGCATTGTAAAATGTTAATTACATCCGGAGATATTGCAACCTAAAGTTACCGCTTGAAACCTCCGACGTTCAGTTTCGTGTTGTAACAAACACGGGCCACGGTCGGCGAGCAGCATCTGCAGGGACATGTTTACGATGACGACCGTGTTTACGAGTGTGACTGTAGTGCACTGTTGTGGTTTGGTCTAGCTGTCGCTATGTCCGCATGTAGCGCTTGCTGCTATTGTTATACTGCATTCGTCTCCGCACGCAGACCAACTGTAGTACACCGTGTTACCAGACGCCTGTGATAGTGTAGTGTTGTAGGAACTGTGACCATGGTGTATTCGAACTCTGAAAAGGCGGAGATGATACTCATCTATGGCGAGTGTCGACGAAATGCAGCTGAAGCCTGCAGGGTGTATGTAGAACGCTACCCCGACAGAGAGCATCCAACGTGCCGCACATTGCAAAACATCTACCGCCAACTGTATGCAACAGGTATGGTCGTAGCACGCAAACGGGTCCGTAACAGGCCCGTCACAGGAGAAGCGGGTGCATTTGGTGTGTTAGCTGCTGTTGCCATGAACCCACACATGAGTACACGGGACATTGCGAGAGCCGGTGGACTGAGTCAAAGTAGTGTCATGCGCATACTGCATCGTCACCGCTTTCACCCGTTTCATGTGTCGCTACATCAGCAATTACGTGGTGATGACTTTAATCATCGAGTGCAATTCTGTCAATGGGCATTAACAGAGAATGCGTGGCAGTTCTACCTGTTTACCGATGAAGCGGGTTTCACAAACAACGGGGCAATGAATCTACGGAACATGCATTACTGGTCCGTGGACAATCCCCGCTGGCTCAGACAGGTGGAGCGACAGCGACCGTGGACTGTAAGTGTATGGTGCGGAATCATTGGCGACCACCTCATTGGTCCTCACTTCATTGCCGGGGCCCAAACAGCTGCAACATACATCGCGTTTCTACAGAATGATCTGCCAACGTTGCTCGAAAATGTCCCACTGGAAACGCGTATGTGGTATCAGCATGATGGTGCACCTGCACATTCCGCAATTAACACTAGGCTGACCCTTGACAGGATGCTCGACGGGCGTTTCATAGGACGTGGAGGACGCATAAATTGGCCAGCCCGTTCTCCTGGTCTTACACCTCTGGACATCTTTCTGTGGGTTACGTTAAAGGAGAATGTGTACCGTGTTGGGCGACTGCAGCCATTATGAAATACATGAAATTTATTCGGAAAAATGAATACGGACAACCATCAGTCGTGCTATAGAATGACGACAGTAAAAATTTGTGCTGGACTGGGACTCGAAACGGAATTTCTCGCTTATCGCGAGCGGTCGCCTTACCATTTGGCTATATGAACACGAATCGCGGCCATACCCAAACTCCCCATACGTCGTCAACGATGTGTCGACAAGCTCTACTCTTACATCCATTACGTATTTTCCCATACAGGGGAGACATTTTACTTGAAAGTCGCTCGCCGGTGTCGGCGGATAAATACGATATTGCAGAGCCTGTGTTATTGTGAATTACGATGCAATGTTCCTTCGGACATGCATGCATTCCATTATAGCTCCGATGGTTGTCCATATTCGCAGTTGTGAGTACATGTCATGTGTTCTTAATATAGGTGTGATGTATAGCTCTCAGTTTCTGTCACTAGCCAGCTGGCTTACTTCTTCACGTCAGCATGACACCTACACTACATCACAAACGATCTGCCTTAATACACTCTGCCGCTACAAGAGACCATGCAGAATATCGTGGCTGGCAGATGCGCAGTCGGCAGGGCATGCGTGGGGAGGGCAGTAGTGGTGGGGGTTGCCAGCAGGCGCTGTAGGGGAGAAGCCGAGCACTTAAATGGAACAGGTGTTTAAGCCTGACAACGAAACCTGCCCTCATATTCTCCCCAAACATTAAGTCGAGCCCCTCCACGCTCACACCTGCATGGTGACTATTCAAAATGATCTGTCACCTCTGCTTTGGTTAGTATCTAGAAAGAATTCCGCAGAAAATGCATCGACTTATTTTCGCCTGGCTTTTTAACCATTTGTAACTTTCAGAGAAGCGTCATGAGTGGCGAATTTTGGGTGAAACCAACACACTTCTCTTGTTACCATGTTAAAAGTTGCTTCTTTTGCCGTAACACCGCGGAGTTTACTAACAAGTGTCGCCTCACTAACACGATGTGCACACGCAGTAGGTTATTTTCTTATGTTAAAGATATGGTTCAGATTGTTGTTATTCGGAGTGATTCAAATCGCATTTACGGTCAAAATTCTCACAAAATATCTCTTGTTTTTGTGTAATTAAAGCTTAAAAATCATTAAATATCAAGATAAGGTCAAGTGCTCGAAAACGGTCTGTTATTGGCTGAAGCTCCGGTGATGTCAAAGACTAGGAGTAAGACGAAATCATAAAAGTGTTACAGGGGTATTAGCCGTAGTTACGAGGCTTTTATGTACTTCTTCTGCAAATAGTATAGATATTCAGTGATGGGAAACACATATACAACTTTTAAGCAACAATAGAAAGGAATTTTGTGAACGGTGATAGCGGAAACCTTACGAAAACGCGCTTATG
Organism: Schistocerca piceifrons; assembly: GCF_021461385.2. Taxonomy (NCBI): domain Eukaryota; kingdom Metazoa; phylum Arthropoda; class Insecta; order Orthoptera; family Acrididae; genus Schistocerca; species Schistocerca piceifrons. The sequence continues at coordinate 20,752,071 of NC_060145.1, forward strand.
ATCTACTCATTTAGAGCGGCGATATATACACATAGACATTCATCTCCCTACTCCTTACATCATCATTAAACTCGTACAAAACTAAGGATCTGTAGAACTTTTCCAAATGGGTCCGTATCTCATATCTATATTATCGACTGCCAATCATGAATTATGAACTTCTAAGGTCATCAGTCCCCTAGAACTTAGAACTACTTAAACCTAACTAACCTAAGGACATCACACACATCCATGCCCGAGGCAGGATTCTAACCTGCGACCGTAGCGGTCGTGCGATTCCAGACTGTAGCGCCTAGAACCGCTCGGTCACCCCGGCCGGCAATTACGGACAAGAAGAACGCATGTTCAAATCGTGGTAGGGCCATAAATCTTTTAAAAGTTTTACATGAAAAATGAAAAGTGTTAGGAAGAACTCATTGTAGCGGTTGTTGCGATGGTGGCGTGTATTGTCTGTAGCTCCACATTAGTCTTACTTTGAAAAACAGACAGCTGGGGATAAATGCATCTACATTGCTTAGAAACAATTACCTTTTTTTGGAAAGCGACCATACTCCCACAGTAAAATGAGGTGTGGGATGCGCTGTTTGTGAGTGTAAACTAACGTCAGTCTCTGAAACAGTATTAAATCATCTTATGTAAGATGATGGAACTTCAAAAGCTAGCTTGACAGTACGAAGATAAAAAACATTGCTTCTAATAAAGTAAAAAATGTGGGGCCACATTAACTAGAAAACATCTTTTTGAACGTGACTTGTGTGAATAGCTATATCAAATGGAAGCACATGTAAACGCAAAGGAAAACATAATTATATTCTGTTTCTAAACGATGTGGTGAGTTTTGTAACTGTCATTTGGTTTCCATATGAATGAACTGTCGACTTGTTTTATAAATAAGTTAAAATATTGTTGCAGCCTAGATTCGAACCACCGACCTATGGATATTATCTCTTAATATTTGAAAGTCCGTCGCCCCAACAACCGGGCTACCAATGATGTGCAAGGAAATGGGAACAACGATAATTTTTACAAAGAGTTTAATTTCATCGCCTGCCACCATCCTCCTTTCTAACTGTGGGAAACTGTATTTCGAAGGCAAATTAACGTTAATTTCAGAGTGCAAGACATTTTTAATTATGAAGGGAACTTTGCCAATACTGTGCAACCAAATTATATGCACGTTCTCGTAGTCTGAAACCCTCAACAACAATTTTTCAGGAGTTTTTATGAGTATTTGTACAGTGTGGTACTACACACTCTTTGTAATCCATTTTCCGAAGCGTAAATTCCAAAACAAGGCATCACTGTGAAATATCTTTACAACGGTAGCATCTGCAGCGAGCTAGCCAGTGACATCATAGGCATCACATGACTCGAATGGAGTGTTTTAGTGGGCTTTCAAATTACCTGAATTCATTTCCACGTTCATAAAAGAATACAGAAATTCAAGAAGGAAAAAAGCGTGTTATGGCTATAAATTGATTTAATAAACTATTTAACACGATTTCCAGAAAACAGTCCAATATCCTATTGTGAGAGAATTCAGAGACGGTGGTTTTTAAGTGAGGAACTGAGGAAAAGTAAAGGCAGTACCTTATGAAGAAGCACGTCCTCAGTACAAACTAAACGTGTAATGTCGTTATTTATGTTGTTCCAAAACTCATAGCATTTTTCTTTTCACCACACATCGATGGCGCTTAAAAATTACATTCTTTCATCGAAAAAATCAGTAGTTGGTAGAATGACATGATAGATATTAAGTTTTGCGTAGTAACCATATGCAAAATACTCTCCTCTTTGCATGCTATTATTTGCTAAAATCTCATTTCGATATCTCAAACCGTTTATGAAATATTAGGAATGTTGTGAATATTTCAGTGTGGCTTTATCGCTAGCGCGGCGTGACGGTGAAGGAGTGTGCTACATCGGATCAATTTTTTCGCGACTGGTGACAGATAGACACCTCCACCCAAATCTAAAGAAAAATTCAATATGGTATATAAATTTCATACGCAGCAACATACAGGGTGATTCAAAAAGAATACCACAACTTTAAAAATGTGTATTTAATGAAAGACACATAATATAACCTTCTGTTATACATCATTACAAAGAGTATTTAAAAAGGTTTTTTTTTCACTCAAAAACAAGTTCAGAGATGTTCAATATGGCCCCCTCCAGACACTCGAGCAATATCAACCCGATACTCCAACTCGTTCCACACTCTCTGTAGCATATCAGGCGTAACAGTTTGGATAGCTGCTGTTATTTCTCGTTTCAAATCATCAATGGTGGCTGGGAGAGGTGGCCGAAACACCATATCCTTAACATACCCCCATAAGAAAAAATCGCAGGGGGTAAGATCAGGGCTTCTTGGAGGCCAGTGATGAAGTGCTCTGTCACGGGCTGCCTGGCGGCCGATCCATCGCCTCGGGTAGTTGACGTTTCATAACTAACCTTTTTCGTAGGACTCTCCATACAGTTGATTGTGGAATTTGCAGCTCTCTGCTAGCTCTGCGAGTCGATTTTCCTGGGCTGCGAACAAATGCTTGCTGGATGCGTGCTACATTTTCATCACTCGTTCTCGGCCGTCCAGAACTTTTCCCTTTGCACAAACACCCATTCTCTGTAAACTGTTTATACCAACGTTTAATACACCACCTATCAGGAGGTTTAACACCATACTTCGTTCGAAATGCACGCTGAACAACTGTCGTCGATTAACTTCTGCTGTACTCAATAACACAAAAAGCTTTCTGTTGAGCGGTCGCCATCTTAGCATCAACTGACGCTGACGCCTAGCCAACAGCGCCTCAAGCGAACAAATGTACAACTAAATGAAACTTTATAGCTCCCTTAATTCGCCGACAGATAGTGCTTAGGTCTGCCTTTTGTTGTTGCAGAGTTTTAAATTCCTAAAGTTGTGGTATTCTTTTTGAATCACCCTGTATTATGGAATATGCACCAAACGCAAAACCATAGCGATCCCCTGTATTTTATTGCAAACTTTTTAGAATTTCGCACAGTGTCTTACTTCCACGTCAATATCATAACTAATATGACCATTAACAAAATGACGGGCACATTATCATGAACCTGACATATAAGCTATAAGCAACAAAAATGAAATTGTTTTTCTGTAAAATCGTTTGAGAAAGATTGCAGGGCGTGCGCCTCGATTCTGTCCTCGCCGACCGTCCGAAATGTGGCAAACACTGACGGCCTCCCAACCGATGGACTCGCCCAGAGCCCTGGACGAAGATGGCCACTGCGCATCAGCCAGAGGCACCTGCGTCGACTCTGTTCTTCTCGCCCATCACGCAAAGTAAAAAGATCAGTTTTATTTTAGTCGTTGCAGGACATCTTTATTCCTCACACGGTCAACCTAACTGGCGTTGAACAGTCTCATGTCGCATTACTTTTCAGGTTTCTAAGCATTTCATTTCTGTCTTCCATTGCTCACGTTTCGCATTTACAGAGAGCTGTGCTCGGAACATTGTCTGGATTCAAGGTTTATTTTTTTTTGTGTTAGTTTTTATAGTAAGGCCTTTTACCCTGCGAAATCTTTGTTGCCATATCATCCTTACACCTGTTCTGCTTTCAAGATAGCAAGATTTGTCCATCTCTTCACTTATAAACAGGAAGTTACGCACTTCAAACATAACTTGGGGGATACACTGCAATACAACTACTGAAAGAATATCCCTATCTAAAAAACAAAACCATGCAAGATAGGCGACTCAAACTGAAAGATAGGCGACTCAAACTGAAAGAAATTGTGCCAGCGAAGGGATGTTTCCATTAATGAAACGGGCATCGAATTGTCTTAAAGTGGTATACTGAAAGAAACTCTTGGAAGTGTGAACATGCAGAAGATTGGGGCATGAAGCAGAAACATGGTCCACGAGAAATCCGGGGAAGAAGAAGTGGGAAACATCTAAAATGTCATACTCTAGGAGTGTATAAAGAATTAGCTGGACCGACAAATTATGAAATTAAGAGGGTGAAAGTTGGTCGTTAGAATGTCAAATTTCAAAATATTCATTCTTCTGCAAATTCCGAATCGCAAACATGTCGTAAAGACGTTCTGTTCCAGGCGTTCGATTACTTGACGTACCACAGTCTTTGACTAGTCGAGTAAAGGTACCTCTGTGAGGGATGCAGTAGGTGCGAGCGAATCTCAGGCCTGCGCGCGCCGCGTGGTCCGTCTGCGAGCCTCGCTGAAAGAGAAACGCGGCATTCTCTGTTCTGTTCTGCCCTGTCCTGTCCTGTCCTGTCCTGTCCTGTCCCGTCCCGTTTCTGGCTGTTTCCAACCGGCTTTCCGCGAGCGCCCCTCATATTCTTGGCTGTTGCTTCCGCGTGTTTGCTGCAAGAGACTAGTGTTGTAACATTCTATGAAGTTACTTTCTCATGGCCATTATCCTGGAACGAGTTACAACATCAAAATACATTCGCACAGCAAGCTAGTTGACTACATCACACTCTCGTTTGTTTAAATGTGTTGTGGATATTCTGATGCATCTAGATTTTTCTGTGTTCAATTCTTTCTCATTTGGTGGCCACGTACGCACGTAGTTCATGTACGAATAATTGTAGTGTTTCTTGTACTAGTTATTACAGGCGTAATAGTAAGACATTTAGGTCAAGCTTCTATGATTTATTTTCATGGACGAGTCACTTACGAATCCAAGTTCAAAGAAGTATCTATTCACGAGCCTTTCTATACGCCTTCCAATCGGGACTTGATTTCAGGTACGCACTTAAATCAACACTCCGCCTTCTGCAGGAACGTTAGTCAATGTGAAGCAAAATTGCAATCAGCATAAGCTTTTTCCTTTTTTCAGAACTGCTGGCAGCAGAAACCTTTTCCCATCCTTTCCATTTATGAAATAATTTATATTGCTTCTGTCACTTTTTTACTAATATTTAATTAGCATCACGCGTTTCTCCAGCATACTGCCACCATCAGGTACATCCCAATTACATTTACATTATATTAATCTGAAGCGCCATTACGTTTATTTGTTGTGTGTGCCGCTGAGGTTATGCATCAACATACAGTCCTGTACAGAAAGATAAATGTATTTTAGTGTGCATGCTGCCGACATGCGTCGTGCTAATTAAATATCAGTAAAAAAGTAACTGAAGCCGTGTAAATTATTTCATAAATTTTCAGTACAGTCGCAGTCCTCAGAAACGTTCCAAACAACATGGATGTATATAAGTTTAATATTCTTTCCATGCTTTACTCCATAGAAGGTAAGTGACGCAGTGGAGATTCCGACACAGCTTTCTGCTTATCAAATTGTGTTCGACATGGTTTCTAGGCATTTTAGTATTTCAGGTTAGGTGTGGAAAAATGTTCCTAGGCTATCAAACGAAACCACAGATGCTCATTGCACACGAGTAAACTATAAAGTGGGTGAGTCATTTATACCTTGTCCGAGTAAGATTATGAGATTTCTGGAAGTAACTTCGGTCTCAAAATTTTCTCAATTAGTCGTTTATACACATTTTATTTCCGTTGCACAAAGTAAGCACTACGCAATCGTCAATACGTTTATGAAATGTAGCCACACTGCTTTGTTAAAATGGTTCAAATGGCTCTAAGCACTGTTGGACTTAACATCTGAGGTCATCAGTCCCCTAGACTACTTAAACCTAACTAACCTAAGGACATCACACACATCCATGCCCGAGGCAGGATTCGAACCTGCGACCGTAGCAGGTCACAGCGGCCGGCCATTGCGTTGTAAATTATTTAATAGGTCAAACCTATTTCTTTTTTGAAAACACATTATCTTGTACTTAGAATGCTACACAAAAAGAGTAGATGGCTTACAGCTGTCACCGTCCCCAGAAAAAGGGCCAAGTTAGTGGAACACCTGTTACGGCATACAAGAATAGTGAACTTCACCAAAGGATAGAGAGGAAAACTTGGTGGAAGTGGGAGAAAAGTATAGTGTGTAAACCCAGTCATGGAACTTGGTGAATGCAGAATGTATCTACAAAGAGATTAGAGGAAGTCACAAAGAGATTGAGAACGGAATAAAACAAGACACAAGGAGACCACTTGAAAGAGGAAGACGGTAAGGCAATACAGCGCAGCAAGCGTTAGATTTGGCGTGGTTCGAACAACGCACAGGATAAGGGTCCATAACCAAGTAAACTCACATTTGATTTGAGGAGAGCAATGAAATTTTTGGACATGTTCTCTTGTTAGAGGCACGAACTCTGCGATGTCAGCGATGTCCCGTTTCTTATGGAAGGAGTACAGAAAGCGTAAGCGCTAGAGCACAGAAGCAGGAGGACCTAAAGCGGGTGCATTACCATGTCCATCTGTAACACGTGGGTAAAATTATCTCAGTTTACCCCAAAATACACGAAATCACCACCCAAATCTGTTAGCCAGCAGAAAATACTCTGCCTGTCGAAAAAAAATTAAGCACCCAGAAGACATATTCGGATGTCCGTGCAACCTCATACGCGTACTTGTAAATGTCTGGGGTTGTGAGTGCAGAGAGAATTGGTGTTATTTGTGCATAGTGTTATTACCAGGTCTGGTACTGTATGTAATGGGCGTGAACAGCTCCAGTGTTGAGTGATCACCGCGAAAGACACGGAGATCCTGCGTACTCGTGTGGGACAGCGTTATCAGCACCTGATAGAGTTTGAAAGAGGGCCTCATTGTGAGTCTCAACTTAACGGGCTGTTCGAGTCGTGCAATATCCAGATTCGTAAGGTATGCGGATGTCACAATGGCCCGATGTAGGACTTTGTGGTAATGTGAGGGCCGATATATTTGTCTTGAAGGTTCCGGTATTCCACATTTGATCACCACAAGGAAGGATCCCACGCACATCGTAACTCCTCAACGTCTGCGCCTGCCCTCAGAAAGTATGCACGGTATTCACTGCAACATTCTGTGTCATCCCGCACCGCTGGTCGGTGACGAGCAGCAGTTGGACAAGGGAATTATTGTCCCTTGCGTCGACTGCAATCAACAGCAGAACACTACGGCTGAGTTTGTAGTGGTCTCGTGATCGAAAGCATGGACTGCTGGTAAATGGCGTCACGCTGTATTCAGTGATGAATCGCAGGTAGCATTACCGCGGACGAACATCGTCTGCGGGTATGGTGGCGACCTGGGAGAGGCACAGTGGGTTCATGGTGCAGGAAGCCATCAGGTGTGATTTCTGATTACGGCTGGTAGTGACTGAGGGATCTCTGATGGCGACTGTAGCGTGGCACCATTTTCCTATAAGACGATGCTCCTGCACACGTGGCACGTGTCCCTATGAACTGTTCTCGTGATGCTGCGGTACGTCTGTAGCCAGCAACATCCCCAGACCTATTCGCGACGGAACATACGTGGAACCACCTCGGACGTAAACTCCGCCCCAGTTCCAGAATCCAGGATATTAAGGGCCAACTAGAATATTTTTGGGCTAGCTCATCAAACATGTTGTTGGATGTGGACTTCAGAAGACAACGCACCTAGTTCAATCACTCTGTGATGCACTTACCCTCTGTTTTTTTCCAGGTCAGCTTGTCCAATCGGTCTTCTTAGTCACCGCTGGACAAATGCCAACCCAATCTTTGGACTTACGTCACCTGCGTCAACCGTTCAGACGGCAAGGTCAATACAATCGTTTGATCGATGTTAAACTACAGATTTTAGGAAGACAGACGTTTAACTATTCTTTCTTTTTAAATTGTAGTCTCGTAATGATGTCAACAAATACACGAATATAAGAGGCATATTTCTTCCCAGACCCGCACGTCAAGAAAGCTTTACTGAACCCCCATTTGGCAGTTTGAACAGGTGAGTGACTTTAACATGTTCATCCATAATGTATGAATCTACTTCGCTTTGGCAACAGTCGCACAGTGCAGAACATAAAGAACGCAATTTAATGAGCACCTAAATTTCACCACCTACGACTGTTGGAGATAATTTATTGTAGAGGAAAAGGTGTAAAAATGGACACAGGTGTAATTGTGGACACCCCTCAAGAAGAGGATATGAGAAGTGCTGCGGTCTGGCGACCAGGACTGGAAACGGCGCCTGTTGTTGGTAGACAGTAGCAGTGAACAGGTGGAAGCATTGTTTCAAGCAGTGCACTTACAGCGTCGGTTATTGTGTGAATTGGTGTTTGTTCAGGACTGCAAACGTTTGGCAGGTATGTGAAATCTTTTATTTTTTATATCCTTCTGATTAGTTTAAATCAATTTCTCAGTGATAACCGGAATAACGGAATCGTAAGCTACTTTTAGAAACACGTTTTACGTTACACACGCTTTTAGGTTAGACGTAATCGTGGCTATGTTGCTTAAGAATGGTTGGAGTAAATATGGGACCATTGGGTTGGTGTAAATATGGGTCCCTATTTAAGGAGGGCCCATAATTATAACATCTCTTCTCTGAAACAATGTAAAACATTTAAATAATTTTATGGAGATATGGTTAGTCGAATTTATTTTAAAGTTCATATGTACAACTGACACAGCAACACACAAACAAATAGAATTTTCAGATTGCGATAATAGACCCCAGTGGTTTTGTTCGTCCTTGCAGAATGCTGAGAAAAAGAAGCGCTATGAATGTAAGAACCAGAGGCATCAGTGGCATAAATTTGAGATGGTACGTGCCATAGCAGCTGTGAAAGCAAAGGAGGTTTCTGTGAAAGGTGCTGCAAGAACATTCGGAATGGCTCGTACCATTTTCCAGAGATTTCTTTAACTTGATAAAGTCCCTGAGCATGCGGTTCAAGAGACAAAACTTGGAAGGAAACCGATTTTAAATGCATACATCGAAAAACAGCTAGGTTCTTATCTCCTTCAGATGGAGCAAACATTCTTTGGGTGTACTTTGGCAGATCTGAGAAGAATTGCATTTTCACTTGCCCAGAGAAATAATCTGACTACCCCTTTGGAGGAGAAGCGGGACAAGCTTGAGCTGATCTTTTTCTTGAGAGACGCAAGGATCAGCTGCCTATTCGCAAACCTTGTGGAACTTCATATGGCAGACCCTTAGGTTTCAAGAAAGATAATTTGTTGGCTTTCGTTGATTTAGTGGCAGACGCTTTCAACACACACTCATATCCAGCAGACCGAGTGTATAACATGGGAGACCTACGCTTGTCCATTGTCCAAAGCAAAATTCCAAAAGTGATAGGGATGAAAGGGAAGAAACAAATTGCAGCTCTAACATCTGCAGAAAGATGCGCCACAATCACAGTTATCGCAGGCATGACCACTTCGGGACATTATTGCCCCGCCAATGTTAGTTTTCCCTAGAACTAACATGTCCCAAGTTCTAATGAGAGGCTGCCCCCCTGATGCAAATGGTAGCGCCCATCCTTCAAATCAATTTGTTCACCGAATGGTTCGTTCACTTCATTGAGAAAATATGTGCGCCTGCTTAGCTGGATGGTAACATGCTTGCCTCCCATGCAGAGTTCCCGGGTTCGATTCCCGACCCGGTTGGAGATTTTCTCCGCTTGTGGACTGGGTGTTATCATCGTTTCACCCTCGTCACCGGCACGCAAGTCTCCCAATGTGGCGTCGACTGAAATAAGACTTGCACTCGGCGGCCGAACTTCCCCGATGGGGCCTGCCGGCCAACAATGCCGTACGCTCATTTCATTTCAAAGCCTATTCTCTTCATCTCGGATGGTCATTATAGCCACGTTCGAAATCCAGATGTGATTAACTTGGCGAAAGAACACCGCGTGACCATCATGTCACTTCCACATTGCACCCACAAACTGCAGCCTCTAGATAAGACGTTCATGGGACCTCTGAAAACTTACTATATCGTCCTCTCACACCTTACGACGTTATGGAGGTTTTTGGCGAAGCCTACCTTTGTACTCAATCAGCTGAGATAGCAATAAACGGATTCAAAGTATCTGGGTTATACCCTATGAACCGTTACATTTTCATCGACGTTGATTTCATAGCTGCTCAGTTGGTTGCAGTAAAAACTTGCTCCACAGTGGAACATAGACCTGATGCTTCTGACTCACATGCTCCTCTACTTGCTATCTGTGGACCATCGACATCATCTGCTTCTTCTTCGAGTTATCCTGATGTACAGTCACATCAAGCTCTAGCTACGCCTGTTGATGAAGCCATTGAAACACCTGGAAGTTCTCCAGGGACTTCAACAAATGCAGTTTCACCATTCGGCATATCTCCTGTCCCCAACCTTAAGAAGAGAACCACAAAGCGGGGATGAAAAGCAGCAACCCCCTGCCACATCACTGGAACGCCATACAAAGTACAGTTGACAAAGTCGCTTGACAAAAGTGCTGTCGAGAAGAGGTCGTTGAATTTCAAGAAAAAGAAGGCCTTCTGGTTCATCATCGGACTCTTCAGCCCTTACCCTGTGGACTGCGATAATGACCTTGATGTGAACGACGGGGATACACCAGACTCAAGCGATGCGACTTGAATCTTTTTCGATGAAAAGTTCTCTCGAGACAGGAGAGGAAAGGTGTGGATTAAATGTGTTATGTGCGAAATGTGGGCACACTTAGATTATGCTGGCGCTGAATGAGCTACTTAAGTTCGCGATTACTGTAGATAATTGAAGATTTCATGCATAAATGTACGAAAGTTGCTTTTTGTAGACTATACCATTCTGTATTGTTTTAACCCATTTGACTAAAACGTTTCAAAATATTTCTTGCACTTTTTTATGGATGCCGGTACACACACCCTCTCTCTTTAAGTTCCGTTTTACAAGCTTTTTGTAAATCTTTGTTTTCGAATAGAAATAATGGATACTAATCGTTGTTTCACCTCTCATCATTTCTTAAACTTGTTATAATTGTTAATGAAAGTATAAAATGTAGAATTTTTAGAAAAGAAGGTACCTTTAAGTCAAAAACAAAAGAAGGTGTCCATACTTACACTTTTTGCAGTATTGCAATAGTGTGTAGTTAATATTTACTAAATAGCGTAAGTTCTCAGAAAAGCTGGCGTGTCTAAAGTGATACATAAAGAAAAATCACCTGGCTGCTGTAATGCGCAGCTGCGCATGGAAGAAAATCTTACTGTGCTCCTTTCTCGAAGCTGTGTTTCTGTAGGCGGACAAACCGTATTTTCTAATGACGAGGGGTTTCTAAGCTGAGTGATAAACTATCATTTCAAGTGCAGATAGAATACTGTACAGTATTCAGGAGATTTTTTCGTTAAGAGAACGTGGAGACTATCCCCATTATAAATCGAATGCATGGCTTGGATAATACGTGGTACTTTTTTTGCACGTCTGTCGAGTAATGGTGGAGTTTAATAGTCAGGCAGCTACAAATGCTCACGGTACATTGATCTAGTACGCCTATAGGACGTAAATACTAGGGTAAGTCAATTATTATCCGCAATTTAGTTACATTTTTGGTTATTTTGGCAGTTGATGTATGATTTGTTTATTTGTTGTTATATATTTGCAATTTTCAAGCTGCTAGGTTAGTTTCGTTATCGCTACCGTGCTGTTAATCCTGGCTGCTCCGCTGTCTATTTGCACCAAAGAAGAGCAACGTTCAGTGATCCGTTTTTTTGTGGTCAGTAGGCGTATTAGGGGCCGAAATTCATCGAAGACTTTCGGTACAGTACGGGAACAGTGTTTTGCCACAACGGAGTGTCTACGAATGGATTGAAAAATCCCGAAATGGTCGCATCAGCGTTACGCCCGAAGAAGGAGATGGACGATCGTTCACGTGAAATGATTCTTGTAGACAGACGATTAACTATTGACGAAGTGGCACATCGTCTGCAAATTAGTCACGGTTCTGCCCACGAAATCATCCACAACAGACTTCGGTTTCATAAAGTTTGTGCAAGATGGGTCCCAAAACAACTCACATAGTTGCCAAACGCGCTTGGACATCTGCAAAAAACATTTGGATCGCTATGGTAACGAAGGGGACAACTTCTTAGACAGGATCGTTAATGGTGACGAAACATGGATCCGTGATTACGAGCCGGAGAGTAAACGGCAGAGAATGGAATGGAAACATCCAATCTCCCCGTGCAAGAAAAAGTTCAAGACCCAACCGCCCGCAGGAAAACTGATGCTTACGGCTTTTTGGGACGCACAAGTTCCAGTAATGGAACATTATGGGGAAAAGGGGACAGCAACAAACACTGTACGTACGTGACAGTGAAATGCTTACTGCTAGGCTAAAGCCTGCAATTCGAAGCAAACACCAAAGATTGCTGTCAAAAGGTGTTGTGTTGTTGCACGACAATGCCCACACTGCTGAAACACTCCAGAAACACAAATTTGAAGTATTGGATCATCCTCCGTATAGTCCCGATCTTGCCCCTTCTGACTATCACTTGTTTGGTCCACTCAAACAGGCATTAAGGGGCCGTCGATTTGCCTCGGACGAAATAGTGGAAGAAGCGGTGCGTGCATTCCTGGCTCGCAGCACAACCAAGAATGCTCTTTTACGAGGGCATCAGGAAGCTTGTACAACGATGGACCAAGCGCGTTGAAATGCAAGAAGACTATGCCGAAAAATGATGTTCTTGTAAAGTTTCCTATTTCATAATAATAAAATGTTGTAATTACTTTGCGGATAGTAATTGACTTATCCTAGTATCCGATATGAGGCTGTCCGAGTCACCACATTAATCACGCGATCCACTATTTCCAACTGCTCCACAAAAACGGCAAACCCAATGGCATTTAACAGGCATGACAGTACCCTGAAACGCAAAATTACTGTGAACCTAAATACAAAAAAATACACGTTGTGTTGTAGTACTCGCCTCTGCAGCCTATGTCGCTCACGTTCACTTGTGCAGTGGCAGAGATATCTGTTTCGAATACTGACAGTGGAAGAAATTTTCCTCGAGAGCATGTTGCCAGCAAAACGTGAAGTTAGTGATTGTTAGAATATGCACCTGTGTTCTGGGTTATGTTCTAAATGTGCGTGGAGAATCTCGTGGAGTAAGAGTAATTTGACAAGACCATGCTTTGAGGAGTGTTGGCTCAAGGTTGACATGAATATGGTTTCTTTCTGCCACAAAAAGGTCATTAATGTTGTTAGACACAAAGGAAAAAAAAAGTTTGAATGTGACATAAAATGTGATTAATATGAACAGCGAGCTAACCAGAATTTGAATCGTCGAGTCTAAATATGCTGATGAACTACAGAAGGAATATGTAAAGAGATGTACTTCAACTTTAATTCTAAAAACTACAAACAAGAAAACAACAGAACCGTTGTGCACTTAGCTGCAGAGTGAAACTCATTATGAGAGATCAGTCTTGGTGACAATAAATTTATTCCAGCTTGTGACACAATTCGTAAAGAAACAATGGTAGTTTATTGTTTTATTTCGAGCATCAGGCATGACACGATAGAAACGGGACGGGTTTTATAACAGGACTAAATTCTTGGTACTGACTTCACTCAGAAGTACACTCGCATTAAGGTCAACTAGCATTATTATTCCAAAGAAAACAATGAGGCAGTATTTGATAAACGGTTTTAAAGGTGGGACAATAAATTTTTACATTGCGAAACAATGTCAGCATGTCTTGGTGGGTAACAAACGATGAAGAGTGTTGTTAGTACCAGAAGAAACAAAGTCTGCAATTGATTTTTTGTGAAACGTTGTTTGGAACGATTCTGAACAGAAAATACATGCGTTCTGTTCTGTTCTTCTGTGAGTAAGTCGTCAATCAGTAATCACTATATACATAAATGACAGCACTACACTCTGAATGGATATGGTGCCTCTCTTTATCCAAATCACAGGGAGAGGTTGTTGAGGTGCCTCATACTTCGTTAAAGAACCATACACTTTGAAGTGGCTTCTTACACTGAGGCCCCTGGATGATAGGCAGCTTGAAACACACATGTGTTGGCTGGGTTGCGCAAAACAGGTCTGCGTTGCGTCCTTGTCACGCTGCCACCTCCTCTGCGTGTGTCGATTTCTAATGATATCTTATCTGTTGATTTCTAATGATCTCTTTGCTGTTTTTTTATGTTGTCAGAAATTGCTGAATACATTTTCGGGACTTTTTTGTTATCCTGTATCACAGATTAGACAGTCTTGTGAACGTTTGCCGTCTCTTACGTAAGTGATTAAGAATCTTGGATATTTGGTCATAATTCACTTAGTTTAGAAAAATTGAAGACAGGAAGATTAAAGTTTAATGTAGATCGGATCGGAGGGTCGAAGGAATAGGGGCGGAAATTGGCCTTGTTTTCAGAGGAATCATGTCCCCAATTTTCGATAACCGATTTAGGTTCAAAATGGTTCAAATGGCTCTGAGCACTATGGGACTTAACATCTATGGTCATCAGTCCCCTAGAACTTAGAACTACTTAAACCTAACTAACCTAAGGACATCACACAACACCTAGTCATCACGAGGCAGAGAAAATCCCTGACCCCGCCGGGAATCGAACCCGGGGGGAAGCGAGAACGCTACCGCACGACCACGAGCTGCGGAGATCGATTTTGGGAAATCAGGAAAAACCTAAGCCCGCGTTCCCTGTCGAAGATCTAAACCGTTCCACGTCATAATGTGTTCTCCCGTATTCCTCTTTTTAACTGCCTTCAGGAGTCTGGTAACTCCCATCTCCTTAGAAAGCACGACGTGAAGTGCTGCAGCGGTTAACGTACTGACTTCAATTAAGTGGTGAGATGGTTCCTCCAACAGACCACGGCCATTTCATTTTCAGTTCCGAGTCCACTCTGAGTTAATATTCCATCTACAAAGGCCTTTAAGTCGACAGTGCCTTAATCTCTATATTTCCTATTTTTCTAGTCAGACCCTGCTTTCCCCTTTTTTTTTGATCTCTTTTACTTTTCCCCTACTGCTCCTCGCTAATTTATTATTCATCAATTATTTCACTTCACAGCTTCGAAAACACATCACTGTTCTCTGTATACGCAGCGATCTTTCGCAGTCTTTGCGTCTCTTTTACGACATGGATTTTTTTCTCCAGAGCGTATGTATTTTTATATTATGCCATCTAATAACATTCTTGTCGATATGTCGTCGTGTACGACACCGTAAATTTAAAACCGAAATTTTGCCCAGAGTATTTCTTTGCTATTATAGTTATAGACATAATTGGCGTGCTTTTTGGCATTTAGTGATTCTGTTTGGTCGGGAGGTATTTTGATTTTATAGCTTTAGGATAACGATTTGAAGTGATCTGCTGCCTTTTGGAATTTTTCGAGTTAATATACCGTTATACTGAAATACTCATGTGAACTGAGCGTTATTTTTCTTTCATTTAGCTTGTCTCCAAACGTATAAAATATCTTAATCGAAGATACATTGTTGTCTGAAGCCTTCCTCACTACCACATCTGCAAATTTTTGGGTTGCATAATTTGCAACTGTTTTGATCAATTGCCTGTTTTTCAGACATGTATCTCTTCTCACGCTAACGTCGCGCAACCTTAGTCTAACAAAGTTAAAGAAAGACAAAATAAGGGTGTTAAGGTAAGACAAAATAAGGGTGTTAAGGTCTTTGCATCACACGCCGAGGGGTGATGGATCATATCATGGAGAATAGGTTTCTTTTAAATTTTTTTAATGAGACAAAATATGAGCTGACACATACTAGCGATGGTAATGGTCTTTTCGTTGAATTCGCCGGTCCTGGGACGACGAGATGTCACCCAACTAGCACGCTCTACTAGCCAGGTGGGCTGCACCTGCATACTACCGGCCACAATGAATTGAGAAGAGTGGTTTTCAGCAAGAATGCCATGAGAATGAGTGTCTGTAAGCGGAGGAAGATAGTTGAGAAGCCAATACGGAACTTAATTTTGCTAAGCCTAACCCTTTCCTACAGTGCCTACGCCCTCCTGCCTCTCAGGAAAATAAAGAATAATGAAAGATCAAGATGTCACTAGATCAACAATGAAAGGCTAATAGACGCCTAAAGCTGGCGGGAAACATCCATGAACATTATGTCTCTAACAAAAGTTATTCCCTATTACGTGATTCGTCTCTCCTAGACGCAATATTTTAAGTGAATTACTGTCACGTGGTAAAGTTGTTGAAAAAATTCTAGAAATTTCGTTAGTAAAGACGTATGCTTCATGAGATGAGGAACTGATATTGTCGCACCAGCTTCCTCTTACCGCCCACAAACACAAGCTCTACTGGAGCTGTTAAGAGGAAATCCATTAGAGATCGTTCCTTGAAAGCCACGTACACTGTTGACAAGATAACTCGCTATTGTCAAAAATATCAGCCAGTATGGAAGCTTGTAAATATGACATTCCATACTGAGGCGTAGCGCCTTATACCGATCCTGCCTTGGAGGCGGTTAAGTGGGAGATGTGTCTCAGAGCTGGATAGTGACAGATGGTGACGCGAGACTGGACGCGCACGTAGTTTATGTATCAGCCGATAGAGGACAATATTGGATGGGGGTGTGATTTAGTTTCGATTGTGCCCACTAGAGTGCACTAAAGTAATAGAATGTTTTTCATAAACTGTTCTAGTATTTTCATAAAGTGTAATTATGTCTTTTTGTGCGTGTAAAATGTTGTGTGTTTTAGCAGTATGAAACATGCGCGAGTGTGGTTTAAGTTTAATATGAAGATAACTGTTTAACGAGTTACGTAGTGGGATTTAGTGTGGGAACATTTCGAAGAGGTATGGATGTGGACTAAGGGGATTTTTGTAGAATAGATTTGTAAAGTAAGTTTATGGTAAAAGGAAAGTTAATTCAGGTATAAATAACAATAGTAAATAACTTATGCTTAAACAAAACTTCAGCATATTATATAATTACGTCGGTAAAAAGTACAGTCGTTAGGTTTACTATTTTGCGTTTGGTTATTGATGAAAAGCGCGGAGTGACGCGGGAGAATGTTGTTTTGCTATTGGCTGTTGAGTAAACAGACCAATGGTAAAGCAATATTCTTCTCGCGCCTTTCTCTGCTGGTAGAGAAGACTTGGAGTATTCTAGAGAGGAGTCGGAGCCTAGCCATGAAACAGTTCGGACGTGTGTAGTAGTAGTAGTAGTTCCGATGGCAGTGTTTCATACATCAAAAGTGTTGTAAAAAAATGGTTCAAATGGCTCTGAGCACTATGGGACTCAACTGCTGTGGTCATAAGTGCCCTAGAACTTAGAACTACTTAAACCTAACTAACCTAAGGACATCACACACATCCATGCCCGAGGCAGGATTCGAACCTGCGACCGTAGCGGTCGTGCGGTTCCAGACTGTAGCGCCTTTAACCGCTCGGCCACTTCGGCCGGCTAAAGTGTTGTAAAGTGACGGCATAATTATTCCGATGGGTGTGTAGAAATTTCGGAATTTTTAAGTTAATTTTGTGCCGAGAAAAGTGTTATATTATTGTATTGTATTAAGCAGGTCGGTCGCTAAAAACTGTGACTGCATTAGGTTCCGACAGACTTAATATTTGTCGAGCATTCTCAATAAAAAACAATCCGTATTTTTGTAGCTATTACGTTTTCGGGAAATGCAACACCATAAACTTGCTTACGTGAGTGAAAGAGATTGTGAGTGACTGTGTTAAGACTAGCACGGGCTTGGCAGTGATACTTGTTCACCTAACTTTCAGAATATATTAATTAAGGACAAAATTTCCGACGTTTCATTTCATGTGAAAACTTTCTCCCGAAACGTAGATTACTGACTTTAATTGCAGCCTGGTTTACGTCGAAGTACAGTAGGTTTCGCTCGGCTTCCCTACTGATGATCTGCTGAGGCGATCTTCACAGGTAGGTGCAGGTTCGTCGTAAAGGGACGGAAGGAACCGCGCCGCCGCAATACGTACTATTCTTGTCGTTTTCAGTTGCTTTACCCATTAATGTTCCACATATGATTCTGAGAAGACTTTCGGTGATATGGGTAACGGGGGTAACGAATCGATAAAAATCAGTTATTGTCGACGTGTACTTAGTTCTTTCCGGTCGCTACCAACGTCAGCAAGGAGACAACAATGTGTTTAATTCGGACAGTATGTCAATAATAAGATTATTTCCAGTTCGTTTACATGAAGATTTCTACGATTATCAACTCCACAAATCGCTTGTGTCTTCGCAGAGAGAGAGAGAGAGAGAGAGAGAGAGAGATTATTACACCTGATAGCTAATGTCGGGTGTCGGCAGAATTCAGTGAAATACCAGTCACTGCGATATGGTTTGTATGGAATCAGCTGCGCGCATCAGCCATCTCACCGAGAGTCTTCTTCGACATCGTTCATGTCTGACATGTTGCTGGCACGGGGCTGGAGAGAGCACACTACATTAGATTACAGGGGACTCAGTAGGAAAGCTGAGGAGATGAACGAACATACTGATGCAGTCATCGGCTAGGGTCTACTGAGAAATGACACCAAAGTCGAAACCGGCGTAGCCGACAAACAGCATATGTGAGCAGTGACTGTTAACTTGTGTAGTGTTTATTGGACTTGCTACACGCCATTTGTCTGTCAAGGCCAGGCAGAGGAAGGCAGACAGCAGCAGCCCCTTCCCACCCAGGGTCACGTGAGCGGGCGGAAGCCGCCAGGCTGTGTTGTGTGCCAACCGCCACCAGTTGTATGGCCCCGGGCGAGGCAGCCGTGTTCGCCAGCCGCGCTTCGTCTACTGCTTCCGTTCCGCTCGCCACGTCCCAACACAAAGACGCTCGTGTGCAGACAGACCCCTTTTTGTTTTGCTATAGTTTCATCCTCCTGTCCTATGGGTGGTGGGTGGGCTGGCATCGGTACAACACCCGCTCATCCAAAAGTTGTAAAATATACGTAAAGGCTGAACAAAACCGGCTAGAAGGTAAAAAATTCACAAATGTTTTCAAAATTTGTAAGAAGACGACTTTTTATGGTAGTTGCATAAAGGTAAACTGCTGATTACTTCAATTCTTAATTGTATCAGAAAGACTTAAAAGGTTAAACGGTGACGTTCTTTGAAAAGTATAACCGCACTTCCCTTCATTTGCTGAAGGACCTGCACTAGGGAAAAATTGTTTTTGGGTGGGAAACATTAGGTGTCCTGTAGAATTGAAGAGTGTTGGCATAAACGCAGGAGTCCGCTGGAGTAGAAGGCAGGTTTTTTTATCTGGGAAGATAGAAAGGAAGGAGAAGTTTGATGTTTGGGCACAGCCGTCGTCTGAAGCGGAGGGGAGACAGGGAAGGATGTGAGTGGTGGCCGCTAACCTCTACGCCACGTGTTGACAGCCCCAGTTTGGTTTATGGTATAACACGTCGCATGTCAACGGAGCAGATGTCTACGTTGAAATGCCTGCTGTTACAAGCTTTCCTAAAGACAAAACTGTAGAATGTAAACTAGCTACGGTGTCGTGAAGTACCCACACAAAATGTGTGGTTCGTCAGTGATACTTCCGAAAACAAAAACGGTGTTTTCAAGCCATCGTGGATTGATTTTGTTGCAGGCGAATTTGCAAGGTAGGCAAACAAGGTAGAAATGCAATGCACGGCCGGCCGCGGTGGTCTAGCAGTTCTAGGCGCTCAGTCCGGAACCGCGGGACTGCTACTATGGGACAGGTTCGAATCCTGCCTCGGGCATGGACGTGTGTGATGTCCTTAGGTTAGTTAGGTTTAAGTAGTTCTAAGTTCTAGGGGACTGATGACCACAGATGTTAAGTACCATAGTGCTCAGAGCCATTTGAACCATTTTGGAATGCACGAATAGTGTATTTCGTAATGTATTGCTTGCTATATTGAGGTACCTGTGTTCCTGTCCTCGCCAGGCATGCAATTTTTACTTAACACGAGTGTTTTCCTTGGTCAAATCTGTTATCTAAAACGAAATGGCGTGTTTTAGAGCCTTTTCCCAACATGTTAAACATCCTTGAATCCATTGATGTCTCCACGAAGTGTTTTCGGAAATTATCTCCATCGATTATCGACAGTTAACGTGTCTATTTCACGCATGCTCATTTTCTAAAATAAAATCTGTGATGTTGACGCCAGATGTGCCTTCGATTTGTTCTCCAGACACATCACGTTGACGAACAAGTCCCATGTTATCGGTTCTAATCACTCACCAAACATGCAGTAAACCACGCGCCTTTCAGTTCCACGTTAGCGCTCGCGTTTCGCGTATGGAAGGCTTTACATGCATTTTGTGGGAATTCCTACCTTTACTGCCGCTCATCTGCGCGTCCAATTTTACAAGAAAGAATACGTGACGCCATTAGCGCGTTTGTTCCTCACATAACGGTACAAGCGTCGCCGCAAGTGAAATTGTAACACAGAAACTGAATGAAATCATAGGCTGTACAAAGGCCGACAGTTCCACCAAAATCATTAATGGGAACCCACATGGCGTGAAAAATTCATTTTCGTTATTCAGATGATCATGAACCCTAGTGATGTCATTGAAAGAAAGTACGTGGTTTAACAAATCCCAATACCAACGATATTATTGTGTGATGAAAAAACCACACAGCGTTTGAATGTATACTTTATTCTGGTTCCAGACAACAGGTGTCGTTTCCCGTTTCCCTTGTGGGTACACGTGGTGCCATATACCACTGCTTCACAAACTTCACAAACAAGCGAATGTGAGTGCATGCATTACGTACATATATGATTCTCTCTACTGCAATAACTCACTTTCAGCAAATAGGTTATGAAGCATCTGGAGCCTTGGGAAATCAGAAGGAAGTGATCGACGGAAATTCGAACAAGGTGGCGTGGGTATTTTCTGCTGGTGGCTGCCGATGTTAGAGACCCCGTAGGACAACGCAAATCAGTTGTTCAAAAGGGGTTGTGAATTATCAGACGTCCTAAAAGGGGATATCAGATTTCTTCGAACAAAAGACCTCGTGAATACAAAGTTTAAACGATATTAATTCACCTACAAATGATTCTTATAATACGCTGCATGTGTTTTTTATTTAACAGCGCTTGGAAAACTAATTTTCAAAGGCGATTTTTAGAGAATTTTGCCTTTAGTGCATTAGGAAATTATTGACCCTCAAATTCTGTAACCATGGAGCAAATCAAAGAGGGCAAGTTCTTGTTAGTGTAGCGGCTTATCAAACGCTGGAGTGCTCACACGACGAGACGTATCAGGGATAACACAGTTATCACAGCTTGTGAATTTTCTCGCCATTCCGAAAATCCCGTGGCCAGTAGCAGCCCAAGGGTGGTGCCTTCGAAGTTTCGTATAAAAGCAAAATTTGTTCGCCAAACCCAGAAAATTGTTACTGACGATTTCAGTCAGGTGACTTTACGGTTAAGAGCACGAAGTGGGATAATTGCTCAAGGAGAGAGAAATAGTATCGGAAGAGTTGAGAGGAACTTTGCAGCTTCCACTTTCACACCGTTACTAGAGGAGATGCAATGTGATTAAGAAAGTGTACGCTGACTCACTGACGAAGTTGGACGTTCTGGCACTCTTACAAACGCCACACCCCAACTATGGAAACTTTCTCTTCAGCCTGCGGCTGAATAAAACAGTATAAATATCTAGTACTCTATCCCTCCCTACGCTAGAATGGTTCAGTATTTTCCAACTAACCACACACGTCCAGCACAGATAATATTTTATGTCTCTAGACAGCTTAATATATATTTTTCTCATTTATGGTTTCGTTTCGGCTGTTGTCATCATCAGATCTTTAATTAATATTTTGCTATGCGTTAGAAGACAACAAAAAATGTACAATTAAAAAGTAAAAATTTGTTAAAGATCACCCACCAAAGCAAAGAACATCTAAAACTAAAACCGGGAGATCCTGAGGAAGATCCCAGCAGAGGGGTCGAAACGTCGATTAGCAGGTGGTTCGCAGCCGTCAGTGTGACTTAGATTACTACCACAGGTCCCACGCAAGTGTAGGATTATGTCTCCCATTGCATTATACTGCTCTCACGAGCCTGCGTCCGTGGCGCGCTGCATGTTCCGAGCCGTCGTTCACATCGATGACGGCGATTGTGGTGACGACCATCGACCTATTGTAGCAAAACTGTGATTCATCCGAAGATTCCAATGATCGACAATCGAATCACGGTGGTCCCGTGCCCACTGCAAAGTGAGGATGTCGTTGGGTCAACATGTGAACAACTAGGAGTGATCTGTTGCGGAGCTCCATGTTCAACAATGTACGATGAACGGTGTGCTTCAAAACAGTTTTGCGTGCACCAGCATTGTATTATTTCGGCATAAATGTCACAAAATGGTTCAAATGGCTCTGAGCACTATGGGGTTAACTTCTGAGGTCATCAGTCCCGTAGAACTTAGAACTACTTAAACGTAACTAACCTAAGGACATCACACACATCTATGCCCGAGGCAGGATTCGAACCTGCGACCGTAGCGGCCTCGCAGTTCCAGACTGTAGCGCCTAGAACCGCTCGGACACCCCGGCCGGTTAAATGCCACGGAACACCTTCTATTCTACTTTACAGACCAGACAAGCCACCGTACGCCACGTCCTGTGGACGTCCAACCATTTAGCGCCTAGTGGTAGTTTCAACGTCAT
Organism: Schistocerca piceifrons; assembly: GCF_021461385.2. Lineage (NCBI taxonomy): Eukaryota > Metazoa > Arthropoda > Insecta > Orthoptera > Acrididae > Schistocerca > Schistocerca piceifrons. The sequence goes on from NC_060145.1 coordinate 20,774,540, forward strand.
ACCCCTTCCCGTAAAAGCTCAAGACAGTATTGCAGCTCATATCTTTGCCAGAGTGATTTCCCAGGTGTCTGCTCCGCTTATATACATTTGTCACCCGGTCACTTGCCCGGAACGCCAGCAGGTGGCATCCAACGTCACGCTGGACAGCTGTCATACTGTTTTGGCTTCTCAGGGAATGATCGCTGTAGAATGACTGTGCGCTTATGGATACAGTGTGATTGTGCCGAAGCGAATGTAAAAACGAATATGTTATGTGTGTCTGTTCCTTTGGTCTTACTGTCAAGTTTCAATTCTTGTGATGATGTGATTCTTTAAATTCTCCGACGCACCTCAAGACGAAATAGTTCAGGGATGAACGGCCTGATATCAGTGTCGAACGGACACAATATGTAGTCAAGCGATGAGTTTGACCAGAGCTCCTGATGATGGCAAGGTGGTCGCTTGCCGAGATACTGTCTCCGTTGCACACTGACATCCGGCAGTTGGATCGTGGACTATCCTGTGATACTGCTGCGTCGTGCGTAAATCGGAGTTGCAGGGACTTTTGCTCACTGAAATCACATTTTTAGGGAATAATAGGATTTTTCGATACTCATGGTGGAAATACCTCAGGGCATATTAATTTTCAGGCAGTTTAGTGTTATTTTGAGAAGGAAACATAGTAGGTGAATATGGATTGGGGGGAAGAAATGAAAGAGGAAGCCGCCTTGTAGAATTTTGCACAGAGCATAACTTAATCATAGCTAACACTTGGTTCAAGAATCATGAAAGAAGGTTGTATACCTGGAAGAATCCTGGAGATACTAAAAGGTATCAGACGGATTACATAATGGTAAGACAGAGATTTAGGAACCAGGTTTTAAATGGTAAGACATTTCCAGGGGCAGATGTGGATTCTGACCACAATCTATTGGTTATGAACTGCAGATTGAAACTGAAGAAACTGCAAAAAGGCGGGAATTTAAGGAGATGGGACTTGGATAAACTGAAAGAACCAGAGTTTGTAGAGAGTTTCAGGGAGAGCATAAGGGAACAATTGACAGGAATGGGGGAAAGAAATACAGTAGAAGAAGAATGGGTAGCTCTGAGGGATGAAGTAGTGAAGGCAGCAGAGGATCAAGTAGGTAAAAAGACGAGGGCTAATAGAAATCCTTGGGTAACAGAAGAAATATTGAATTTAATTGATGAAAGGAGAAAATATTAAATATGCAGTAAATGAAGCAGGCAAAAAGGAATACAAACGTCTCAAAAATGAGATTGACAGGAAGTGCAAAATGGCTAAGCAGGGATGGCTAGAGTACAAATGTAAGGATGTAGAGGCTTGTCTCACTAGGGGTAAGATAGATACTGCCTACAGGAAAATTGAAGAGGCCTTTGGAGAGAAGAGAACGACTTGTATGAATATCAAGAGCTCAGATGGCAACCCAGTTCTAAGCAAAGAAAGGAAGGCAGAAAGGTGGAAGGAGTATATAGAGGGTTTATACAAGGGCGATGTACTTGAGAACAATATTATGGAAATGGAAGAGAATGTAGATGAAGATGAAATGGGAGATAAGATAATGCGTGAAGAGTTTGACAGAGCACTGAAAGACCTGAGTCGAAACAAGGCCCCGGGAGTAGACAACATTCCATTAGAACTACTGATGGCCTTGGGAGAGCCAGTCATGACAAAACTCTACCATCTGGTGAGCAAGATGTATGAGACAGGCGAAATACCCACAGACTTCAAGAAGAATATAATAATTCCAATCCCAAAGAAAGCAGGTGTTGACAGATGTGAAAATTACAGAACTATCAGTTTAATAAGTCACAGCTGCAAAATACTAACGCGAATTCTTTACAGACGAATGGAAAAACTGGTAGAAGCGGACCTCGGGGAAGATCAGTTTGGATTCCGTAGAAATGTTGTAACACGTGAGGCAATACTAACCTTACGACTTATCTTAGAAGAAAGATTAAGAAAAGGCAAACCTACGTTTCTAGCATTTGTAGACTTAGAGAAACCTTTTGACAACGTTAACTGGAATACTCTCTTTCAAATTCTGAAGGTGGCAGGGGTAAAGTACAGGGAGCGAAAGGCTATTTACAATTTGTACAGAAACCAGATGGCAGTTATAAGAGTCGAGGGGCATGAAAGGGAAGCAGTGGTTGGGAAAGGAGTGAAAAAGGGTTGTAGCCTCTCCCCGATGTTATTCAATCTGTATATTGAGCAAGCAGTAAAGAAAACAAAAGAAAAATTCGGAGTAGGTATTAAAATTCATGGAGAAGAAATAAAAACTTTGAGGTTTGCCGTTGACATTGTAATTGTGTCAGAGACAGCAAAGGACTTGGAAGACCAGTTGAACGGAATGGACAGTGTCTTGAAAGGAGGATATAAGATGAACATCAACAAAAGCAAAACGTGGATAATGGAATGTAGTCAAATTAAATCGGGTGATGCTGAGGGGATTAGATTAGGAAATGAGACACTTAAAGTAGTAAAGGAGTTTTGCTATTTAGGGAGTAAAATAACTGATGATGGTCGAAGTAGAGAGGATATAAAATGTAGACTGGCAATGGCAAGGAAATAGTTTCTGAAGAAGAGAAATTTGTTAACATCGAGTATAGATTTAAGTGTCAGGAAGTCGTTTCTGAAAGTATTTGTATGGAGTGTAGCCATGTATGGAAGTGAAACATGGACGATAAATAGTTTGGACAAGAAGGGAATAGAAGCTTTCGAAATGTGGTGCTACAGAAGAATGCTGAAGATACGGTGGGTAGATCACGTAACTAATGAGGAGGTATTGAATAGGATTGGGGAGAAGAGAAGTTTGTGGTACAACTTGACTAGAAGAAGGGATCGGTTGGTAGGACATGTTTTGAGGCATCAAGGGATCACAAATTTAGCATTGGAGGGCAGCGTGGAGGGTAAAAATCGTAGAGGGAGACCAAGAGATCAATACACTAAGCAGATTCAGAAGGATGTAGGTTGCAGTAGGTACTGGGAGATGAAGAAGCTTGCACTGGATAGAGTAGCATGGAGAGCTGCATCAAACCAGTATCAGGACTGAAGACCACAACAACAACAGTGTTATTTTGACACGACCCTTCTATTGTTACGCTAACTGCAGTTTTAGGCAATTTTCAATTCCCGTAATACCGTATACAACGTTTGAAAGCTATCCCCACCACGACATAGGTTCTATTGATACTGACACTGATCGTTGTTTTAGATGTTCTTGGCTTTGGTGGGTAATCTTTTAAAAATTTTTGATTATATATTTTTTGCAGTCTTACTCTGAAGAGCGTAGGGGACGATGCGGGAGACCCGCACCTCTGTACTCAAAAATGGTTCAAATGGCTCTGAGCACTATGGGACTTAACATCGGAGGTCATCAGTCCCCTGCGGCCGGCACCTCTGTACTAGGCAAGGTCCTAGTGGAGGTGATGATGATGATGATGATGATGATGAAGACGACACAACAACACCCAGTCATCTCGAGAAAAATCCCTGACGCCGCCGGGAATCGAATCCGGGAGCCCGTGCGCGGAAGCGAGAACGCTACCGCAAGACCACGAGCTGCGGACTGGAGTCTTGTACGGTGCGCTTTACTGTTTGCCGAACTTGTCTGTTGAGGATTTCCGCGCATTTTTTTGATGCTACGAACTACACTCTGATTTTAGAGACTTAGGGACTGAGACAGTTTAGTAGGTTAACAGCCTATGTCTCACGTGGTTTGAAGTTAAAGCGACGCTGACGACAGCAGTACAGCACCTATGAGAGATGGGAAAACGCTTAGTAGGGGACAGTTAGTGCCGTCTCTAGGGAAGGCAGTATTGTTTCCGAAGAATGTGGCTGGGAGAAAATACGTATGATAGTCGCCAGTGGGGTCAGTGGAGATCAAGTTTTGCGGTTCGGCGTTTTTCCACAACTGGCAGCATTGTCCGAAAACTCTGACGAAATTATCCATAAAGGCGTAAATATATGCGTCTGATGGAGCTTCGTTTTCAGCATCTGAACCATTGGTGACATCGTGATGTTACCTCAAGCATACAATTACGTCCAAGAAGTGTAAATTGGCAGCTGAAGATCTGGGGTTCAGCTCACGTCCTGCTTAGAAGTTTATCTTCCGGTTGCGTGATGTCCAAACCGCTACCGCGCTCCACTTTACAGTTCTTTGGTTACGTGAAAAATTCCATCTCTTACCTTAACTGGGCTTCTACGTTAAACTGTACATCCCGCTATAGAAGCCTGGGTAAGACAATGCAAAGGCCGGAATAAGGCAACGGCACAACACCTGCAGTGGAACTCTTACACACAAAGCAAATTTCTGTCCTGACTAACGCCTCAACTGCCAACTCCTGTTTTGTTAGATCTACCAGATACGAACAGATATACGCGAATTTACGCTTTCAGTGGTGAGATATTGCCTGTGAGTACGAGCTGTAAGTCACGTGGTTTTTTTTTTTATGCAGTAGAACAGAGTTCCACATGGAATCCTTTCTTAATTAAGACCCCGCAATGGCTGCTACATTCTTCACTGACCTACATATAACAACTGATGGTGGACTGGTCAGCTTTGCAACAGACTTCTCGATCGATGCGATTCTAAAGCACATAAAATTGGTCTGTCTACCGTGACTAGAAAGGCGTTCATTTGTATTCCGTCCTGGCTACTTACTATTACGTAAAAGTTCACCAGAATCAACCAGCATATAATTTTGCTTATAACATAGCACAGACTGCGTACATAAATTCATTGTAACTGGCAGTGGTACAATAATGACTTTGCTCAAAACGCGGAAGGAGTCTATCATAGCTACACGGCGGCGTGACTCACGCTAGAAACTTGTGCGCCCGTATGTTACTGGTGGAGGTCTCGCGCACTAGGTAAGCCATTTGCGCCAAGCTGGTTAGTCTAGCCTCAGCTGCGTTGCAGTGCGCCGAGTAGTCTAGTCTTGGGCTTGATGCGGTGAACATTTGAAAGCGGGCAGTGTTTTAATTCGCGGAAATAGAACTCCAATATTCCCTCACAGAATGCGAGACTGTGTCGCGATAGTGTGTCGTTTGTAAAAAAAATACGTTTCTCAAAGTGTCCGTATATACTGTATCACCAGAGAGTGAAACTTCTTGTTTACCTTCAATAATTATGCATCATCATGTGTTTTGCGTACTGAGTTCCTGTTACATCAGCACACAAGGATGATTCTTGATGCGTCTTATTACAACCGTGGTAGAAATCTGTGGCCCAGTGAAGTGGAGCTACAAGTAAGTATATATAAAAGAGTGAAAGTATTCTGAAGTATTGCGACATATTGATGCAGGCTGAGTTCTGAAGCTCCTTTCCTCTTCATTGCAACCTTTCTGCTTTCTTACTGCTAACGGACTGAACAAATGAAACGTGGACTATTTCTGTATCCGATGAGCTACCGTTCCGCGACAGGTTTAATCCCATTATAAATATGTCAGTGGATCCGCATTCCCCAAAAGAAAATTTCTCAAATATAAGTATCCTCACGCAAATCCGGGCGTTAACAGCTAGATTATGCAAATTAAACAACTGTTGAGTGCCATTCGCAGACTGATTTCTATGTAACCACCGACATTCTTTTACGTTGACTCGTCTCTGGCGTCGCAGTTAACCTTAGTTTTGTTTGTTGAGAATATAAGGCAATGTCGGCCCTCACAGGCGAGGTGTTGACTGGCACAGGTACGAGTGTGCTCAGTTCTGAGTTTGACGCGGCTGTGGTTAGGCCTGCAGCTCTACACTGTTCTACTAGCACCTGGTATGAGAGGCGCTACAGTCCATACAAGATGTAATTCGTTCATAATTTTACAAAATTATTTACCGAAAGTCGGGACAGTTCCTACAGCGAAGCCGACTAATTCGCCAGTTACCACCACGGACAAGTCTGTAAGGCCTTCCATATGACGATACGTTGATTCACCCCCCCCCCCTCCCCCCTCTCTTTCTCTGTCTTAGTGCGAAGGTAAAGCACCGAAAATCAGTGCTTTATGTTCAAAGTTCCACGTGAAAATCAGATAAGTGTGTTTCGGAACGGGCTGTGGCGAGTGAAGTGGGAGGAAGCTTACGGTGAGAAGCTGCGATGTGACGTGTTGCCTCTGCTCAACAGCGTCGTACCTTGCTCTTATTTTCAATTTTTAAGTAATATCTTTTCACTTTCGACCCATGGCGGACACCGAAGAGAGCCCAGGATCAAGGGAGATCTCATTTTGTTACTCTTACTAACTTCTGATCTATGGCTCAGAATAACAGTGACTTTACAGGACAGCTACCACAGAAACAAAAAATCAGAAATAAGCTCTGTCTCGCCATGCGTTCTTTCTACGTGTCTTGTCGCACAACGTCTGTGTCTTTGACAGCTTACAGATTTCCGAGTGTTGTTAACTACCAAACATTTCGTCTGGCTTACTGTATTGTCGGTAGCTGAGTAGGTTTGTAATTTCGAAGTCGATGGTTCCAAGCTGGGTAGCAGTCACATTTTTCTGTCTTTCATTTAAATTCTTCCTGTTTCTGCTTGTGTCACATGTATGCCTGTTACGCCCCCTCAGTTAAAATTATTCACCTTTCCATCTTTTCTTCCATCTTCATAGAGATCTTCTGCCCACTCGGCAATAATTAACTGTAGTATTCTCCCATCTTCCATTCTTGTGACATGGTTCTTACATTAGTTTCTGCATGCCTTAATCAACTCATATAAGCTTTCCACTATCAGCTATTCTCTGATTCCTCCTCCAGTTACTCTTCTCAGCAATCGCATCTCCAATGCTTGTATCCTTTGTTCATTTCTTTTGTTTATAGTCCAGGACACAATTCCATACTGCATGTCATGATTGGTACCTTGTTCTGTAGAATTTAGTTTCATTATTTCTGAGGGTTTTATAATTGTTCAGTTAATGTAATTAAACCTTCTTACTTTTTGTATGTACATGTTCGTCATTTATTAAGAAATGGAATTGTTAATACGGAAATAATGAATCATGATGTTCTAATGAAAATAACGTTTCATTTTTAATTACTAGTCGTTTGAAAAACTTAAAATTTGACATATACATGCGAAATGACCTTTTGTTGTACGAAAAAAGATCATAAAAATTACATCAACATCACTGTTCATTCTTTAGAAATTAAAAAAGTATTTCATTTTCTGTCTGATGACTCGCATAAGTCTTTTTATCAACTTTTAATTTAAATTTACTTTGAGCACTTGTATTTTGGTACGAACACTAATTAAAATTAAAATGTTACTCTTAAAAAATAACGTTAAATATTTCTTAACATTTCCACTTGTTAATACGTTAGGAATTTAAGTATTAGAAAGAAATGCCGGTAGCGAGGTTCGAATTAGCAGCAATACGATCAATAACTCATAATTGGATTTCGTCTTCCGAAACTGTTTAATCATGGAAGATCGTAATATGGTCCCTCCTTTCAATCATCGTACGAACGTCGAAATGGCAGATATTGAGGTAACAGATCGCGCAGTCCAAAAGCAACTACAATCGCTTAGTAGTGGAACGGCTGACAAATGCGCAGGTCATTCCCGTTTTCAGGAAGGGTTATAGAACATACAGGCCTATATCATTGACGTAATCTGTTGTAGAATTATGGAATATATTTTATGCTCAAGAATTATGAAGTTTTTGGAGAACTAAAATTTCTTCTATAAAATCAACATGTGTTCCTCGAACACAGACCTTGCGGAACTCAACTCGCTCTGTTCCTCCTCGAGATCCACTGTGCTGTAGACGACGACACTCAGGTTGACTCTGTGTACCTTGAGGAACGCATTTGACATCGTCCCGCATTCCTGCTTAATGAAAAAAATGATAGCTTCCCGAGTATCGGCCCACATTTGCGACTGGATTCAAGACTTCTGTCTGACTGAATTCAACACTTCGCTCTTAGAGGAAAAACAAATCGATAGATGTAAAAGTAATTTCCGGAGTACTCCAAGGAAGTGTGATACGACCGTCACCGTTTAAAAATGACGCGGTTGTTTATAAGAAAGTAACAACGCCAGAAGACAGTATCGATTTGCAGAATGATCTGCGGAGGATTGATAAACGGTATAGTCTCTGCAGATGACCATGACCGTAAATAAATGTAGCATATTGCACATACACAGGGAAAAAAATCGACTACTAAAACAGCTACACTACTCATGCAAATTGGTGGAACAGTATTCACCGTAAAATATCTATGAGTAGCTATCCAGAGCGACCGTAAGTGGAATGACTTTATAAAGGAAATAGTAGGCACAAAGATCCATAGGGAGAATTGTAAGGAAATGTATCTCAGTCACGAGGGAAGTAGCATACAAGGCGCTTATTCGACCGATTCTTAAGTATTGTTTATCTGCCAGGTATGAGTGGTAGAAGAGAGAGAGAAAAAAAATGGCTCTGAGCACTATGGGACTCAACTGCTGTGGTCATAAGTCCCCTAGAACTTAGAACTACTTAAACCTAACTAACCTAAGGACATCACACACATCCATGCCCGAGGCAGGATTCGAACCTGCGACCGTATCGGTCGTGCGGTTCCAGACTGAAGCGCCTTTAACCGCGCGGCCACTCCGGCCGGCAAGAGACAGAGAGGATCCAACGAATAGCGGCGCGTTTCGTCAGGGGACAGTTTAGTCGGCGCGAGAGCGTTACAGAGATGATCAACAAACTCCAGTGGCAGACGCCACAGGAAAGATGTGCATCACGAAGAATCTTACTGTTGAAGTTTCGAGAGAGTACTTTTTGGGAAGAGTCTGATACGTTACTTACACATACATCTCGTAAAATGACCACAATGAGAAAATTCGAGAAATTAGAGTTAATACAGAGGCTTACCAACAATCATTTTTCCCACGCGCTATTCGGGACTGGTACAGGGAAGTTAATACTCGAAGGCGAATTTTTCAAAGTACCCGTATTTTTCGAGAATTGTGTCGTACTGCTTCAGGAAATTGATGTCGGGGCACAGACTTTCATCTACATCTACATACATACTCCGCAATCCACCATACGGTGCGTGGCGCAGGGTACCTCGTACCACAACTAGCATCTCCTCTCCCTGTTCTACTCCCAAACAGAACGAGGGAAAAATGACTGCTTATATGCCTCTGTACGAGCCCTAATCTCTCTTATCTTTGTGGTCTTTCCGTGAAATGTAAGTTGGCGGCCGTAAAATTGTACTGCAGTCAGCCTCAAATGCTGGTTCTCTAAATTTCATCAGTAGCGATTCACGAAAAGAACGCCTCCTTTCCTCTAGAGACTCCCACCCGAGTTCCTGAAGCATTTCCGTAACACTCGCGTGATGATCAAACCTACCAGTAACAAATCCAGCAGCCCGCCTCTGAATTGCTTCTATGTCCTCCCTCAATCCGACCTGATAGGGATCCCAAGCGCTCGAGCAGTACTCAAGAATAGGTCGTATTAGTGTTTTATAAGCGGTCTCCTTTACAGATGAACCACATCTTCCCAAAATTCTACCAATGAACCGAAGACGACTATCCGCCTTCCCCACAACTGCCATTACTTGCTTGTCCCACTTCATATCGCTCTGCAATGTTACGCCCAAATATTTAATCGACATGACTGTGTCAAGCGCTACACTACTAATGGAGTATTCAAACATTACAGGATTCTTGTTCCTATTCATTTGCATTAATTTACATTTATCTATATTTAGAGTTAGCTGCCATTCTTTACACCAATCACAAATCCTGTCCAAGTCATCTTGTATCCTCCTACATTCACTCAACGACGACACATTCCCGTACACCACAGCATCATCAGCAAACAGCCGCACATTGCTATCCACCCTATTCAAAAGATCGTTTATGTAGATAGAAGTACGGAGAGAAGTGAATTAGAGCAGTAAGTAAGGAGCGTAAGTTTCCAGCAATGAAATGATGCCGTTGTTGGCCCTGCAACCGACTCAGTTCGGCTTGTTGCGGTTCTCCATAGCTGTTGCTTACCAGCTATAACTTCATTTCATTCCAGCATAACTGTCTCATACTACGACCACTGTACGGTATTCTCATATGCATGCTTGTCTCCACTATGCCTACCCTTCTTTTCCAACCCATCTAGTCCAGTTTTCAGCAATGACTGATACGGTAATGTGTCCCCATCCATTCTATTTCGATCCACAGAGTCCTTTATTCGGCGTTTTTTCCCACTTACTCGAAGTAGGACTCGTTCCTCCTGGGCTCTAAGGGAATTCAGTGCTGCATGTTTACAGTGAGTGGGGGAACGCATTCAGTATGGAACCGTGATCTCCGCTTCCATGCTCAACTGCAGTACACTTTCTTATTATGATCCACGTTTAGTGTTCAGTATTCTCACTCCTGACTCCAATACTTATCAGAAAAATTGATGGTAACCGTGCGTGTGCTAGAGGACAGTGGCACCCACGCAAAAAGGAACTTGAAAGTAGTGATATTCGGACGCCGCGGTTCTAGCCATCTACATATTTTTTTCGCTTTGTAAAAAATTAGTCGCTTGAGGTACACGTATTCTTTGCCTCAGTAATCAGAGACATGTATTGACTGTTTTAAAAACTTATTTTGTACAAAATGTTTGGTTGATAATTTGCTATAATTATTCAATTTGTTTGTACAGGGTGAGTTACTAACTATTGCCACCTAGAGTAACTCCGAAAGTAGATGAAAAGTTTGTGGGACAGATGTTGCATGGGACAACGGGGGCCATAACATGACGTTGGTGTTTCGTTGCTAGGTGGGGTCGCGTCACAGACAGGAAGGTCAACTTCGAACACCTTCTGTAAATGTACGTTCATGCCACCTTTTGCACCTTCGTTGACCTTCAAAGACCTTACTGTTACACATCATTGTATTCGTCTCGATAGCCGCTATCAGAAAATAAGTACCAAACTATAGCACTCCATTAAAAAAAAAAAAAAAAAAAAAAGTTGACCTTCATATCTCTGACACGACCCCACCTAGCAACAAAAAACCAACGTCTTCTTATGCGCCCGTTGTCCCATGCAACATTTGTCCCACAAACGTATCAGCTCCTATCACACTTTCGGAGTTATTCTAGGTGGCAATCGTTAGTGACTCACCCTGTATATTCACAACGTATAACGCTGTGAAATGCAGCCGGCCGGAGTGGCCGAGCGGTTCTAGGCGCTTCAGTCTGGAACCGCGCAACCCCTACGGTCGCAGGTTCGAATCCTGCCTCGGGCATGGATGTGTGTGATGTCCTTAGGTTAGTTAGGTTTAAGTAGTTCTGAGTTCTAGGGGACTGATGACCTCAGATGTTTAATCCCATAGTGCTCAGAGCCATTTGAACCATTTGCCAAACGCGCTTGCTTGAAAAAGGTGGCCGGGTAGGCACTCTCGCTGTCTCCACACACTGACCACTGCTGCACACGCAGGCACTGAGAGACATAAACAAAGCAGACAGATTTATTCAACAATAACAGACGTGCGCCCCAGCAGCGAATTACATTTCTCACAGATTTATTATTTATTGTTTCATTTTGTGCCAAAGTGTTTCAGTGTTTCTAAATTATTTCGTAGTTTTGGTGGGGAATTATTTCATATTTCATTATGTTCAGCCGATGTCCTGCCGAAGGAACTGCCAGTCTAACTCGGCCGTAAACAGTTCAGTTGCATTTAAAACAGAACATTACGCCTATTTAGCCGTGAGGTTTAATCCATCGTGTGTGTGTCGTCCCCGCTTAATTTATTTTATATACTCTCTAGTGAGCACGACGCGTCGTCGCATTGCTGTCCGCCGTGGAGTTGAATTTTATTCTGCGGGTTTTGACTTCTCCCGCCTTTCTTGTCTCGTCCTTCTTTCTGATAACCTTATTATGTGTGAGTACCTACTGTACAAGCACCCTCAATAATCTGTTTTCAAACTGTTATTTTGGGAAGGAAAATAATTGCTTTGTACCGAAATCGCGAAATGGGTCGTTATAACATACAGTATTGCTGCCAATGTCTGACCATAAACCGCCGTTTTGCATAAAACAACGCGTACAGGCATTAAGGTTCCCACACACGAGGGATGGATCGCAGCGATCCGTCTAATTGGCCGCTTCGCAGATCGCACGTGTGTGGGCAAATCGCAGCGATTGGTCGCTGATCGCATGGAAATTACAGGCAATCTGATGGGCCGCATGCGATTCGTGCACGCAACATGGCTGCCTGGCTCTTTAAAAAAATTGTGGTAAGGTATTATGGAACCAAACTACTGAGATCATCGGTCCCTAAGCTTACGCACTACTAAATCTAAGTTAAACTAGCTTACGCTAAGGACAACACACACACACCCGTGCCCGAGGGAGGACTCGAGCCTCCGACGGGGGTAGCCGCGCGGACCGTGACACTACGCTCTAGACCACGCGGCTACCCCGCGCGGCTCCTGTATGGTTAACAGTGATGTGTTGCAATATGAATGCGTCTCGTTTCCGAAGTACGGTTGTGCATTTTTGTTTCGTTTCACCTTTTCAACATCGAGTAAGAAATTAACGTTAGAATTATTAATTATCAATGAACCATGAACCACTCGAAGAAGTGCCATAGTTGCCATTTGTATTAAGAAATAAAACAGAATATACACTCTGGTTTTGCACTGATTAGCATTTTGAAGCTTGTGCTATAGAAGTAGAATTGATGGGAGCTTCATTTTAATGGTCGCGATACAATGGCCTCAATCTGATGATTTTGAGTTATTTATGAAATAATTATACGCATTATTAAAACTTTTAACCCCTAAAGATAATGACATACATCTTTCACATGTACTCAAGTCGCGTGTCATTTAAAATAATCAGAATCTCGCTCCTACAGTAATTTTTTATAGTAATCAGTACTGAGGCTATTGACAACATTTCTACAGATACACCGACACTAAAAAACGAATTATGCAAATCATTGAAAAACTATGAGATTAATGAAAGAAAGAGGAATTGAGGACTAATCAAAGAGAGATGAACTGTATTAGCACACTGGCAAGATGTGCACAATCCATTCTGCGTCACTAAAAACGCAATATAGTCTGAAAAATAACATATAGTTCCCATGTAAAGCACTTCAGAAGAAGTTTAATAAATAACAACTTGTTTTTTTGCATACATTCATGGGGATAAGGAAATCAAGTGCGTCAGCTGCTGAAGATAGCAGATCCTTGTCCAACTAGAACTTCTCCACAGAGTGACGTTCGTAATACTGTTTGAAACTCCTTGGCAAATGGCTGGCGAGTGACGATGTGGACGCGGTCGGCTGCATCGGTATAACATGCGAGGGGTGGCTGCGATCCGTCGCTCACATGTGATACCTTTTAAATTTTTTATGACAATTCCACTTTGTGGTAACGGCTAGGTTCGTTGATATTCTTCCGTGTGTATATTATTTGTCCCAAAAACACTGTTCATATTTTACAGTATTTTCACGACACTGTATAACGTGCCAGGTTTATTCATCGTGGTAGGAAAGAGTCTGGAAAGCTTCCCAGGGTGTTATTCCCACCACGCGGGGTAGCCGCGCGGCCTCCTCGTCGGAGGTTCCAGTCCTCCCTCGGGCGTGCGTGCGTGTGTGTGTGAGCGCGCGCGCGCGCGTGTGCGTGTGTGTGTGTGTGTGTGTGTGTGTGTGTGTGTGTGTGTGTGTGTGTGTGTTGTTGTTGTCAGCGTTAGTTTAAGTTAGATTAAGTAGTGTGTAAGCCTAAGGACCGACGACCTCAGCAGTTTAGTCCCATAGGAACTTACCAAAAATTTCCAAAGGGGTTGCAGGGTAGGTTGTGCTGAGAAAATAATTGTTAAGACAAATTCGATACGTTGCGCCATTTGATAGATATTTAGCACTGAAATTAGCCATTCAGGCCGTTGCTCGCGCAAATTCAAGCAGCCCGCCAGATAGAATTACTATCCGATCAACGAACGGTGGCGGTTGGCGCAGGTCGAGAAACGGCCAGGGGTTACGTTCTTGTCGATTTCAAGCGACAGTTGCGGTACGTGCATACACGTGTTTTGCGTTTGATGTAAGCGCGTGTCCTGCAAATTATATCTCTCACTTGCTTGTGTAGATTTTGTCGGTTAACACCACCATCATCCATGAAAACTCGCAACAAACGGAACAAAAGATCGCTAAATAACTCACTACGGTCAACGTTTAATGCTCGCATAGGCTCGACATTCACCCCAGCGCGCTCAAAACGCTACTGAACGCTCACTGGCTGTCGGAGAATTTCGTGACGTAGGTAGGCAGAACGAGCCTAATCTCGGCGGCCGTCATTTGTGACTCAGACTATAGTGTCTGTTGTTATTATAGCGCAGATGACAGAGCACGAGACTGCTCCTTTGGCTCAGGTGCGATCTTTACTACCGTCCCGTGTCCCGTTTTTGTATCACTCTTGTTCGGTTTTAGGAAACCAAACGAGGAACACATACGGCGACACCGTCTCCGGCGGGCCGCTCGAATTTGCGTGCGCAACCAGTGGATTGCGTAACTTGAGTGGTAATTAACTCGGACACGGTGCAACGTGTCGACTTTTCTTTCTCGGCACAACATACTTTGCAACACCCTTACAAACTTTTCAGACTGTTTCTGAACACCCAGCACATTCTTCGCCCAATATAGTTTTGGTGAACCAATCAGCGACAAACCACTAATATTCCTTTCCTTTCCTGACGTTTACTATCATTTTCGCGGAACTACTTGTATACTTGTACACTATTTGGTTGTAACCATAGTTGCATACTGACAATAAAATAATAGTTTAACTAAAGAGTATAGATTTTATGAAACCGAAAAGTAATATTTGGGTTATTAAATGAACCCATGTAGGGAGAGTTCTGCCATATTGGCTACGCATTTTTTCCCATGACGTAGGAAATTTTGTATTGACACAAGGATGTCTGTATGTCATTACACTATTTATGTCTTCTTGCTGCAATGGTAGAAGCGAAAATAAGTGCAATTGCGTTCGTTTATCGTCACTGAGTTGTGCAGTATTACACAGAAACGAAAGTGAAGCATCTCATGCAGCTCCTGAAACCGGTCACACAAGTTTAGCTCTTTATATTACTAAACAGGTAACTCTGTTCATGGTACACAGTGGCAGTTGCGTTTCTAACACCTTCCAGCGCCAGGAATTAATCGATTTTCAATATTTCATACAGTTATTTATCGCATTTAGAATTTTAAAGTGCTACCACAATCTACTCAACAAGAGCTGTAATGTTATGTTACGGTTTAACACAGAGATGGAAACATACTTCGGCCGGCCGAAGTAGCCGTGCGGTTAAAGGCGCTGCAGTCTGGAACCGCAAGACCGCTACGGTCGCAGGTTCGAATCCTGCCTCGGGCATGGATGTTTGTGATGTCCTTAGGTTGGTTAGGTTTAACTAGTTCTAAGTTCTAGGGGACTAATGACCTCAGCAGTTGAGTCCCATAGTGCTCAGAGCCATTTGAACCATTTGAAACATACTTCCTGAGGCAGCGTCACTCGTGGCGCACAAGTTACTGAGAATGTATTCGACCAGTACTGGAGAGTCAGATTGTTCAACGACTTCTAACAAATATTAGGGTATATTGATAATTTTTACTTATGGACCCTCTCACAGCAACTGAATAAAACACAATTTTAGTGCCATACGCGTTTCGCCTTTATTTTCTGCAAGACTGTCTCACATACGTCCAAAGTGACGTTCATGACAAAGGTCTCAGAACCATCCGAAATCAAGACAAGATTGAGACTGGGAGATGGTCTGTCACCCATTCTGTTTACTCTTTTTTAGAGAAGATAATTAGGACATGGAACAAAAGGGGGAAAGGTGGCTGGAGATAAAGAAATAACCATCAACATAAAATGTCTCGCCTTTGCTGATGACATTTTGATCATAGCAAATAAAAACAAATGAAGCCAATGAATTTACAGAATGAGATTTTCACTTTGCAGCGGAGTGTGCGCTGATGTGAAACTTGCTGGCAGATTAAAACTGTGTGCCGGACGGACATTCGAACTCGGGACCTTTGCCTCTCAAGGGAAAGTGCTCTACCAACTGAGCTACCCAAGCACGATGAAGTTCTAGATACACTACACAAAACCTCAGCGAAAACAGGACTACAAATCTCATATAGAAAAATACAGTATATAGGCACAAAATCCACAGATCGCGCCACTGTAAACTAAGTATGGAAAGATAACCAAAGTATAAGGTATCAGATACCTGGAAGAGATTATACAGTAAACAGCACTGCACTCGAAAACAGACGAGGAAAGGATCACAAAATTACAGAAAGCATACAAACTTACATGGAACCACTACAACAAAAGAAGTGTGTCCACCAGTCGCTATAATAAGTTAGTGTTACCAGAAGCCTTGTACGCCTCAGAAACAACAATAATCAAGGTAAGAACAAAAATCGAGTAGACACAAGAACAAGAGGAAAGTGGTGGGAAAGTTCTGCGGGCCAGGTCCGAAAAAGGGGATTTGGATAAAGAGACTGACGAAAAAACTGTAGGAACAGACAGAGATAATTACAAACATCAGAAGAATATATATATATATATATATATATATATATATATATATATATATATAACATCAAGAAGGATATGGAATTCATCAATGCCACCTATGAAGATGCCCTAGGCAGACCCAAATGGAGGCGCACCCTGCTAGCGCGGGATAAACGCTACGAATAGTAATAATAATAATAATAATAATAATAATAATATAGGAATGTATGGTATTATAAAACTAGTTGTCTTCTACGGTGTTCGGTTTACCACGAAGAAAATCGTATTTTTTCTTCTATACCATTGGACAAATATGAAAGGAATATATTACATTTATTTCTTCATTTTGGCTTTGGGTTATAAGGATCATACAACCAACAACGGCTATAAAGTGCCAAAGAAACACAAACGCAAAACAGCAGAATAGCACAAAATTACCAAGTTACCAGATAAAATAAAAGCACAATTAGAAAAAGACTAGACAGCCAACGAAAGTGATGACAATGGAACTGCAGCACAATTACAAACAGCACTTCACAGCAACATGTGCTCTTACAGAAAAGGCAAAACATTGAAGGACAAACACATTACATCATACAATACGTACAACGATAGCTGAAGAAAAGAATTGCAAATAACACCGTACAGCAACGTGAGAATTGCAGCATACAGACAGACGTACTTATAATGAAAGAAAAACCAAAATGACAAACAACACAACCGAAGGCATGTAGAATAGTGCCAGTAGAACAGTGGCATAAAATGCATGAGGCACCAATAATGAAAATTTAATGTACAAGAACAACAGAGGTACGTACGCAAGTTAAAACAATAATTACAAATCCGATTACGAACTGGTCTGATGCCATTTGAAAAATGAAGATCTCGGCAAATCAAATTAAATTTGGATCCTGGTGGCTTTCAAAGTCTGTGAGCAAGTTATATCGCAACCAATTTCTTATACAAGTCTGATTGTGCAGTCGTGAACTTGGAACATGCCAATATGACGAAGTTAAGATCAGCTACTGCCGTTGTGTCCTTGTAGCAGAACGGAAGATAAGTAGAATATTTAACAGAAAAATCAGGTATAACACTGCTCACAACCGAAGATCGATTCAGTAAAATACTTATTTCAAAATAACGACTTACACGTTCAAGCCATCATGTTACGTGACTGGTCGAGGTAGCTCCGAGGAAAAAATCTGCGTACATGAAGCTCTGTTCATCGTGTTCAAAGTGCTCAACACATTCGGAAGACTAAAATTACGAGTCTTGTACCGAAACTAAACCTCTGTTCGAAATGTGTAAAGTATGGACGTAATTTTTATGTGACGAAAGGTTCTGGATATTTCCAAAAGTGAAGAACTTGAAATACCCGTATCCGAGGAGGTGGGCTGGCGCGTTGCCATTACTTCAAAATAGACCGCTTCTCCTTTATTTTTGTTTACGATCTCGGAGCCAAATGACGACCACATTAAGTGCTCCAGCTGCCCGGTAGCTGTACTACCTGTCTTACCCAATAGCAAAACGTATAATGTAATCTCTGCAGGCATCTAAAAATCTTCAGACTGATTTACAGTTCATAATAAGATGGGCACAGCGTTTACTAACCGAGTTTGTTAAAAGCAGCTTATCGAATAACAAGCGTCAACCGTTTTAGAGTTTTTACACTGCAGAGAAACTGCTGACACGCTAGAAACAGGGTATTTATCATCTGATGACGGCTGTCATGATCTTTTGCGGTTCGGACGACGTAACAAATAAGGAGCTACGTAATTGCTACTCGCGTATCACAGTTTTTTCGAAAATAGAACAACTCCGTGTCAAAACGACGTTCATTGAAACCGATCGTGTGAAACTCGGGTCGCTCTTTACATTGTTGAGACAAGTTAATTTCTTCTTTGTAGGCTTCTGGAAAGTCAAATATGGAAAAACACTGGCTTACGGGATATAAGAATTGCCTAGGTATTCTGCCCGCTTAGAACAGAATGACGACAGTTCTTGGACCTTCGCCACACAAACTGAGATGCTGAGGAAGGCTGCGCGTTTTTTCGGTTTAGGGTGTCTCACGAGCTACAATTTGTAGCTAGCGGCACTAAGCTGGTGTAGTTGACAGCTGGCGACCACTGCGAGACGGAAGTTCCAACGTTTCGGATCCCGGCGTACAGTTTCAATGTTCGTGTACCGCAATTCGGCGGCCAAATTCTAGTGCCGACATCACTTGCTGCCATAAAGTGACAGTGCACGTACGGACTAAACTCGAAACGACCGTCGAGGTATACTGACAGACTGACCAACGGTGGTAAGTCGTCCACGCTTGGAGTCACTGTGCGCTCCGCTGAACTGCACCGAGAGTGCTGGCTTAAATTTATCACCATTACGCAGGTGGGTGTCCGTAGCGAATTTCAATAGTCAAGACTAATGACCAAGAAGGTATCAGATTTTTTTAAAAGCATATAAACTGCCAAATCATGAGGGAGGCGCAAAATTTTCTTCAGCAGCTTACTACCGCAGGGATGCTGGTGGGTCGCTACTCTAGGAGAGTGGGTAATCGGGTTCATTCACCGGGATTATGACGACAGTACAAACTGTCATACACAATGAAGAGCTCAAACATTATCACCACTTGCTTAGCAGCTTGATGGCCCATCTCTGGAACACAATAAAGCAGCTGTTCTTCAAGTCGTTGGCAGGTAGCCCGACGTACCCGGTACCAGATATCTACACACACGTCCCGTAATCACAGGCCAGTGGTTTGTGAGCGCGGAGCTGGCGCCCGATAGCTTCCCAGACGCGTTCCATCGAGTTCAGATCAGGCGAATTTCGTGACCGAGAAAGAAAGTGATACCGCTTTCATGTTCCTCAGACCACTGTAGCACGATTCTGGCCTCGTGACACGGACAGTTATCCTGCTGGAGTATGCACAGCCGTCGGGGAAGACATTCAGCATAAGGTGATGCAGGTATCCGCCATTAACGTTCACGTGGTCCACAGCTGTCCCGGCGCTTTCGATTACAGCCACAGGTCCCGTTGCAGCCCAGATGAATGCCCTCCGTAGCATGAAGTTACGCCCACCAACCTGCATCCGTGACGTAGTGCATATCTGGAGTAACCTTTCTACTGCATGACGATGTATCCATACCTATCATCAACGTGATGTAACGAGAAACGTGATTTATCCAGTCGTGCCACACGTATCCGTTGATTCACAGTCCAATCTCTGTGATCCTGTGCCCAATGTCATCGTAACTGACCGTGTCGTCACTTCAGCGACGCCACACGCAGTGGCCGTCTGCTACCGATCTCCACCTTCAAGAATGTGCGCTGCGAAGCACCAGCATTCTAATCTGCCGTCAGATCCGCCACAGTCGCTTTGCAGAGTAGGCAAGCCTCCGACCTCCACGTTCTGCTGTGGGGCGGGGACGTCGCCTACTCGTGGTTTCGCCGTCCTTCAACCACTGTCCACAGATTCCTCAACAGCAGCACGTGAACAGCCGACCATCTTCGCCGTTTCCGAGGGGCTCGTTCCCAGGCGCCGGGCCATTAACAGTCTGCCACTTGTCAGAGTCGCGTAAGTCACTGTATCTCCCTCAGTCACGGTCCGTATTGTCCTCACACGGGGGATTCGTCTCTGCTTCGCTCGTATGTTCTCTTTATGGCTCGCGTGCCCGCAACCTCAGCAGGTGGCGGGAAATCTCGCGTTGGGCACTAGTCCTAGTGCTTTGTCTCATAACTGTACGGACCATCGGGAAGTACTTACCAAATTCCCAGGAGACCTTTACAGCGAAACCCTACTGAGCAGTTTTAAACGACACTGAAGATCAGAACCGATTTCCCCTTTTGAAATGAAATTACAAGTTCTGCTGAAAAGAGTTGCAAATTTATATACAAGATCGTGTAGTTGTCTTTTTACAAATTTCTGTTTCTTAATGATTGTCATTTTTAATTTTTACAAATACAAGTAAATACACAGCCTGATTCAAAGTTCCTATTACAGACTTCTAGGGGCTGTAGAGGGGCTTAGTAGGTGAAGTTTTGATACGGAACCCATACCCGGAAATGTACCGTTTGGATGTAAAATAAGTTTGAAGATCGGGTCATTTTCGAGGATCCCGGTTCACAGTACGCACACAAGCTGACGGCAGGGCGCCACCTTGAGTCCCGGTTGTAATTACGACAAGGCGTAACGCCTTCGTCCGACTACAACGACGGCTGCGAGGAACTCGTACGTTCACAAACAGGGGGTTGACTGTGGTCCTCCACGGACACGCTGCACTCTCGACTCTGAAGACGACGTCCTTCGTCACGCAACAGAGAACCCGAGGACAAGTACTCCAAACACTGCACATCCCGTTTGCTCCTACAGCACACGTGTCAAAGCACATCCTCTCTACCGTGTCGTGGAGCGTAAATTTGAAAATTATCCGATCCTCAAACTGATTATTCATGCAAGCGGCACATTTACCGACAAGGTTTCCTTATCAAAACTTCATCTGGTAAGTTCCCTCTACAACCCCTAGAAGCCTGCAACGAGAATTTTGAATGACGCTGTATGAACACAAAAATGTTACACGCGTACCAATCCCACCAACAACAACGATCTCTGCCACGCACAAAAAATAAATTAATTTCCGTCCCACATGAGACGAAGACTTTGGACATGGCGTGTGGCGGGGCTCAGGCCAGAGCTGGCGTAAATCCAGACACGTGGCGGCTTTCTGCGAGCTGTGACCACTGCGTTCCGACGGCACATCCAACAGGACGCCGGAAAGATTCACGGCTGGCTCATAGAGGGCAGATTTATTTGTAATGAGTTTGTTTACACAACAGGGGAGTGCCTCTCGCATGCAGAGTGGTCGTAAAAGGAGCCATTAGTGTACGGGCAGCAGCAGGTGGCACATAAAGCAGACGCTGTTGGTTCTGGTCCCATCTCGGACAGGGCCTTTGCCTTTAAATACGGCGCTGCTTTAAAGCTAACGAAACATTTCAAATTACCTGTATGTCAGCCACAGCAGTAGTAATCTGGTTGATTTTCGTAACACCTAAAGGCGACTACATTTTTAGAGTCAAAATAATGCACACGTTATAGGAACGTAAATTATTTTGACATAAGGAGCCAATGGTGAGTGTGCCGTGAGAATCACCAGTTACCGAAGGGGAGGGGGGGGGGGGGGGAGCGCTACAGTTTGGACTACGAATCATGATTAAGCTCGGCATATTTCACACTAAAACATTGTCAGAAGTAAAAAGAGTAATAAATGACAGATTGATGTCTTAAGACTGACCCGGGATCGAACTCGAGACCTTGGGGTCCTTGATCTAATACTTGACCACGAGCCAACCTAGAAGACAATGTTAATAGTAATCTCTGACTTTTTGCAGATGATGCAGTTACTTATAATGAAATACTGTCTGAAAAAAGCTGCACAATTATTTAGTAAGTGCTTCATAAACCATCAGACTAATGCAAAAAATTGGTAAATTGTTTTAAATATTTAGAAATTTTAAATTGTGGACTTAACAGAACAGAGAAATATAGTGCCATATGACTACAAAAATCAGTGAGTCTTATTTGGAAGAGTCAACTCCTGAGTAACAATTTCTGACGATATAAAATCGAGTGATCACACAGTAGTAGGTAAAGCAGGTATCATGCTTAGGTTCATTGGTAGGACACTCGTAAAATGAGATCAGCCTACAAAGGAGGTTGTCTACAAAATACTCAGGTGATCCATGCTGTAATACTTCTAAAGTGTATGGGTCCCTACCAAACAGGACTAATCCTGTGAAATGCGTGTATAGAAATCAGGGCAATACGGCTGGCCACAGATTCGTTTCACCCATAGGAGAACATTATAGCCTCACTGAAAAAGTATGGGACATCTGAAGATATACGTCACTATGTTATGGCAGCCTACTTACAAAGTTCCAAGAACCAGTACTAAGTGATACATTTAAAAATTTACTGCAGCGCCTACATATCGCTCCCACAGGGACAGCGTAGAAGAGATTATACTAGTCACAGCACGAACAGGTGCCTTTAAGCAGTCGTTCTGCCTAAACTCCATAAGGGAATGGAAAGGGTAGCAACCATGAAGGGTCTGCCGCACAGTTCAGAGTCGGTTAACAGAGTGTGGGTATAGATGTAGTTTTGGTATGTAATGTTCGCTCACGCTTGGGGTACATTTTAAATCGCAGCCTTATAAGATACACTCATAAAAACTACTTTTTGATTGGCGCTGAAACAATTTTTCGGCTATCTGACATCGTTTTGTTTATGATGTTGAGTTTGACTGAATAATGTAAGATCTGCTTATTCAAAAGCGAACGTTAAGGACTGCAGAAAAGCTCATTCTATGTAGATATTTGGCACTCCTTGTTCCAGCTACTCCAAGAGTCGTAATCGCCGCTACACTCTATGCACAGCCGTGCCTCACCTCACCCATCCGACCTCACCGCTTTCACTTTCAATATTCCTCGTATTTGGGCGTTGCGCATGAAAGTGATACGTTGCAAATTAACACTTATTACAGTCATACCACTACATTGTTATATTAATAATTAATTAATAATTGTGGTTGAGAATGGTTCAAAATTTTTTATTTTTTCTGCCTAAAATAAAACAGTAGTATCTTATTAAGTAATAAATACAGCAGTGTAAGAGTTTACATGATTAAACATCGCCTGTGTTCTAAATTGCCTCAGGTTCTCAATAATGACAGGCTTTTGTCTGATCTTAATGACGCTCGCCCTAGCACAATCTGTCTGCTGTGTAAAAGACTCAAATGCGTACATCTTTTTACCCTTGAACAGTTTTGTGCCGTATCTGACACTTGAAAAAAAAATCGAAATATCTTCGTTTATATAAATACTCTGCAAGCCACTGTATACGGTGCACGGTGGAGGATACCCTGTATACACTGCTAATCATTTCCTATCTCGTTCCACTCGCAAATAGAGAGAGGGAAAAATGACTGGCTATATGCCTCCGCGAAATGTACATTTGCGGCAGTAGAATCGTTGTGCAGTTACCTCAAAGTGCTGTTTCTCTAAATTTTCTCAGTGGTGTTTAGCGAAAAGAACGTCTTGTTCTCTCCAACCCCTCCCATTTGACTTCATGAAGCATCTCCGGAATACTTGTCTGCTAATTGAACCTACCAGTAACAAGTCTAGCTCAAATTTTTGAATTACTTTGATGTCTTTCTGTAATCCAAAATGGTAGGGCTCCCACAAACTCTGCCAGTACTCAAGAACGGGTCACACTAGTTTCATGTAAGCTACCACCTTTATAAATGAGCTGCACTGTTCCAAAATTCTCCAAATAAACCAAAGTCGACCATTCACCTTCCCGCCTGCTGTCCTTACGTGCTTATTCCACTTCACGTCACTCTGGATAGATATTTAATCAACGTGACTGTGTCAAACGGCACACTACTAATGCTGTATTCGAACATTACGGTTTTGTTTTAGCTACCCATCCACATTTAGAACTAGCTGCAACTCATCACACACCCAGAAATTTGTCCAAGTCATCTTGTATCTTCCTACAGTCACTCAACGAGGACACATGAAAGTAGCATAGCGTCGTCAGCAAACAACCGCAAATTGCTGCCTGCTCTGTCCGCCACATCATTTATGTTTATAGATAATGATAGCGGTCCGATCACACTTCCCTGGGGCATTCCTGACGATACCCTCGTCTCCGATGAACACTTGCCGTCGAACGCAACGTACTGGATTCTATTACTTAAGAAGCCCTCGAGGCACTCACATATCTGGGAACCTACTCCATATTCTCGTACCTTCGTTAACAGTTTGCAATGGGGCATCGTGAAAGTGCTTTTCGGTAATCTAGAAATATGGAATCCGCTTGTTGCCCTTCATCCATAGTTCGCAGTATATCATGTGAGAAAAGTGAAAGCTGAGTTTCGCACGACCGATGCTTTCTAAAACTGTGCCGATTCGTGGACATAAGTTTCTCTGTCTCAAGAAAATATATTAGAACTGAAGATTTGTTCAAGGATTCTGCAGCAAACCGATGTTACGGATATTGGTCCGTTTTTTGGCCCTTCTTATATAAGGGAATCACCTGCGCCTTTTTACTAGTCGCTTGGGACTTTGCGCTGGGCGAGAGGTTAGCGATAAATGCAGGCTAAATAAGGGGCCCCTTTCCTTACCTGTCCTTCCCCAGATCTGGCTCGTGTTCCGCCTCTGGTGATATCTTCCCCCCTTCCTTCGGCGCCTAACAACCCCGAATGCAGTTAACGGTGGCTCTGGTGTTTCAGGAAGCATTCCGGCATTCGCACGGACAGACGGCGCTGCCCAGCTCCAGCTCCAGCCAGAGATGGCAGGTTCCTCCGGAGCACCGCCATTGGCCACGGCTGCTGCGCGCTGCTCTCTTCCCCGCCCGATGGGCCGCGCTCATCGTTTTGTTTCCGCTCCGCCGGCTGCTCGTGGCAGCCACTTCCAGTTCCAGCTCCAGTGCCGGCCTGCCGGCGACGCCGACAGCCGTCCGTCGCTGCGCGTCCCAGCACCAGGTGAGTGCAGCACAGCACACCACGGCACGGCTTCCTCGCCGCTCTGTTAGACCACCCTAACGACAGCCCTAGACTGTTCTGGCATTCCTCGACTTCAGTGCCTGATATGACGTCGCTGTAGCAGTCACCACGTAAGTAGAAAAGAATGAAGGTTACAGTTTAACACGTTGTCAGTATCGAAGTAACTAGAGGCTGGGCGCCAATTTGGATAACGACAAGGACGGGGAACGAATCGACTGTGACCTTATTCACGGAATCATTCTCTGATTCGTCTGAAGCGATTTAGAAAAACTATGGAAAACAAGTCCGAATCTCACGACTATCTGCTCACTCTCTTTCCAATACAGTCACAAAGAAATAGGTCAAAAATTAATAATGGTATTCCACAAGAACGAAGCAGAAATTATGTTACTGTAACCTACACAGTCAGAATTACTGTTATTATTGTCTTCTAGGTTGGCTGGTGGTCAAGTGCTAGATCAAGGACCCCAAGGTCTCGAGTTCGATGCCGTGTCAGTCTTAAGACATTCATCTGTCACTTATTACTTTTTTCACTTCTGACAATGTTTTTAGTGTGAAATATGCCGTGAAAACTTCTAGGAATTTTAGAGGTAAGTGATTACATAACATTTTGAATAGATACCCACGTCCGGAAAAGTACCGTTTCCGTTCTGCGACGGTTTCGTTTGAGAAGTTAAACTCATCCACTTCTGCCGGAGGAACTGAATTAGGCGTGACCCAGTTCAGTTATTAGGTAACAATTCGAAAGAACACATAACGAAACATCCATTTATCACTTAAGTACATTTGTTTGTTTTGACACTTAAACATTACGTGTTTACATTATTCCAAAACTTAAAAGAATCCAGCGTACTGTACGTACAGAACAGTAGTGCAGTACAAAAGCGGCTCGATGTGGCGACCACCAACGTTGTTACAGACAAGGTGTTCTGCCACACACGCTCTCCACCCCACCTGGTGTCTCCTCAGTTTCTAGCGCAGCAACCAGAACTCGTGCCAACAGATCTACCTCTGTGTCTACAGGAGAGTGTTAAGTGGCGTCAGTACACGTCACCCTGTCTGCCCTGCTGCATACCGGGACGAGCAGCTCTGACACTTTTCTCTTTGATTCAGCACAGGTGGAGGCGTTACACACCTGAACTGAAACCGTCGTACAACGAAAACGGTACGCTTCAGGACACGGGTTTCTATTCACAATACTACGTACTCACTCGCCTTTGCAAGTCCTGGAAGTTTATAACGGGAGCTTCCGAACACACCGCTTATGAATTATTTTAGATGCATTGTTAACTAAAGCCATTAAAATGACAAATTTTTGAAATAATTATGAAATTATAACTACAAAATATTTTTGTAGTCTAGGAATAACGATTTAACTTATCTAAAAGACATTACATTTTCACACTTTCCGGAGCAGCAGGAGTGAAACAGCGCAGGAGAAGTAAAAATAAATGTAGCCACAGCTTGCCACTGAAGAAATCAGAAGTGTTTCCAAAGCTAAACGATGACGAAATATGTTTTCTTTTTTATTTTTGTAGCCCCCCCCTTCCCCCTAAATTACGGCAAGCGAAACCTGAACTCGAGAAAATTGACGACTCAGGGACCAAGAAATCATGTATATACGAACAAGCCTGGGGATTACGACAGAAGATTTGCAAACTAAGGGGAGAGTCCTCCTTGACTGCAAGCGACAAGCGGTAACCGATTTAGATTTATTATTGTTGCGTTTTTGCGGTGTGTGGACTCTGAATGATTTCTTGTTAGCTACGGTATTAGCTACTACCTCTCTCGCACGTTTTACGTGACTATTTGCGAGGCAGGTAATAATGGACTTTCGAATGTCACGTATATTTAACAGAACGTGTAAAAATTAACACTGAAGGACAGAAATTTCGTAAAGAGAAACTTGAAGCACAACGCAGGTGTTTGAATATTATGCCACTTTCAGTGCTATCTTTAGTAATGAAACGAATAGGTAGTTAAGGGTATTGCTTGAAATATAAAAATGCGCTGCCAAGCTGCCACGTATTTTTACTACACTGCAACTTTTACTAATAACTTGACTCTTAGCTTAGCTGTTAAATACACAAGAATCACATTAAGACGCATGGTTCGCCTTCACAGCAAATGCTCGATATTTTAGAGGTTGGATCACAGTTCAACTCGTTAATTAATTCATCGAAGAACTGATTTATGTACGGAATTTTTTATTAACATCCGGAACGGTTATATCAGTCTAAAAATAATTGTTCAACCACAAATGATTTAAGTTATATTTTTCAAGGATTTTTGTCCTGCAGTAAGACGGATGGAAATTGAAGAAACACAAACGACATGCTGTAATTCGCCCGTAATTGTTTTTGTGGAGCTGCGAATGATTAAGCCTACTAATAACATCAGTTGTCTGTTTAGTTACTGCTTTACGTGTTTGCGGGCCATATCCTCGTCAGAGTAATTTCGTATTGTTGTACATTTTGGACTGCGATTGTGATGTGTTTTTAACAGCCAGTGATGCGACGAGGTGCCTCCTTGCATTAGTGGCAAAGTATTTAGGGGAAAAAGAACTGAAGCTGAAAATCGATATCGTTTGTGCACAAATTTTCACACATTTAACAGTAGCTAGGATGAGAAGGAAAATCTTGCAAGGTAAAATAGACGATGGAGCTTTCGAAATAGAACTTTTCCATCTACGACTGGAGACAAAAGTCCGAAGGAACAGCGTCCCATATTGTAGGAACCAACACGATCGTGCGAAACCCAGCTCGCTCTGTTCGTCCACGAGACCTGGAAATCAGTAGATAAAGGCGCCCAGGTAGATGCCGCGTTCCTTCACTTCTGGCAAATATTCGATAAAGTTCCGCAGTGCAGCCGAACGATCAAAATACGAACATATGGAATATCAGACCAACTGTGTGACTGGATTGAAAAGTTTGCTACAAACAGAACACAGCATGTTAGCCTGAACGGAGAGAAGTCTTCAGATGTGAAAGTAACTTCGGCCGTGTTCCAGGGGAGTGCCTTAGGACCATTACCTTTCACAATAGATATACATGAGCTATTAGCTAACGTCGGACGTTCCACGAGGCTTTTCGCGGATGACGCTGTTGAATACATAGAAGTCGCGACATAGGAAAACCTGCAGAGAATCTGCGCTTGGAGAGAGAGTGGTAATTGATTCTCAAGATAAACAAATGTAACGTGTTGCGAATATATACACAGAAAGAGAACAATCGCCGTCAACAATTACTTCTATAAAATATCTAGGAGTACGCGTACGGAGCGATTTGAAATGAAAAGTCTACATAAAATTAATCGCGAGTAAGGCAGATGCCAGACAGATTCATTGAAAGAAGCCTCAGGAAATGTAGTCCATCAACGAAGGAAGTAGCTTGCAAAAAACACTTGTTCGACCAATACTTGAATACTGCTCGTCAGTATGGGATGCGTACCAGGTGGAGATTCAAAGAAGAGCATCATGTTACGTTACAGATATAGGTGCGTAAGTGCGTAACCTTTTTGTTTTGGATGTTGTTACTCCGGTGGCTACGGGTTTATTTGTCGACTGTCGTTTTGTATTTGTAGTTCACTATTGGTATCCGAGTTTACATATTGTCATTTTGTCGCTTGGGGTTAGTAAGTGGAGCTATGGATGCTAGATGGTGCAGCGCCAAATGGAGAAATCGGAACATATTCCGACATATTCTCCTATTTGAGTTCAATGGAGGGGTGACAGCAACGGAGGCGGCCAGGAACATTTGCACCGTGTGTGGGGATAATTCCAATGAACAGTGCATGGCCAGGAAATGGTTTTCTTGTTTTAAGGAAGATCGTTTTCAAATTAGTGACTCTTCGTGTCTAGGAAGACCTTCTGGGTTTGATGTAGATCTTTTAAACGCATTAATCCACAATGATTCACATTAGTGAACTCGAGAACTGGCAAATGTGATCAAATGTGATCACACCACCTTCGTGCGACATTTGCGTGCAAAGGGAAGGTTGAAAGATCGAGTGCATGCTCGAAGCCAAAATCACAAAAATCAGACGGTGGCCGCGTGTGCATTTCTACTCCCTCGTCATCAATTGGCTCGTGGACGACACCGACCTCTCCTATCCTGTATCGTTACTGGTGACGACAAATTGTATCTCCATAAGAACACAACGAAAAGAAAGACAAAGAAATTAGCAATTCTCCGTACAAAGACCTGCACGTATGAGCAAAAGGCCGTGTAGTGCGCCTGGTGGAACAAGGACTGTGTGGACTACTACCAATATCTTCCCCGAGGTCTGAACATAACTGCTGACATTTATTTGTGAACAACTGAGACGTCTTGCAGACACAATCCAAGAACAACGACCAGCAAGACTACGTAAAGTTTTGCTACTCCACGTTAACGGACGCCCGCATTCTGCTAGGCTAACAAAAAACACTACACAGGAGTTGGTTTGGGGAGTCATTCCTACCCACCTTATTCTCCCGATCTGGCACCCTCAGATTTTCACCTTTTCCGTTCTCTATATAACAAGCTTCGGGGAACACGCTGCTTCCCGACGGATTAGTGTCGAGGTCTGGTATGTCGGCCAGCCTGTGGATGGTTTTTAACCGATTTTCCATCCTACCTCGGTGAATGCGGGCTGGTTCCCCTTATTCCGCCTCAGTTACACTGTGTTGGCAATTGCTGCGCAAACAAGTCTCCACGTATGCGTACACCATAATTACTCTCCCATGCAAACGTTTGGGGTTACACTCGTCTGGTATGAGAAGTTCCCGGCGGGGGGAGGGACTCGGGGCCGAACCGCGCAATAACCCTGGCTTCGGTGTGGGACGGCGGTGGGGTGGTTGGGCTGCTGTGGCCTGTTGGGTTGTGAATCACTGAGGGCTACGGCGGGACGAAGCCTCGCCGTCGTCTCTAGGTCCCCGGTTTAATACAATACAACACAATGAATCTTATGCCACTTAAATCGGACGTGTTTAATGAGCAATGTTAAATGTTTGTCGATAAATTATGTTTTTGCCTACTTTGATTGACTTGTTAGTTACAGATAATGCAGTAAAAGCAATTTGGAAAATGTTTTAAAATTTGCTTGTTACTGCGCAAGTATAAGGAATAGCCCGTGGTTGCAAATGAGAAAACTGGAATGGACTCATCCTCTGGAAATGGAAACTGCGAAGAGGAGAAATAACCTGAAAGCTAATTCCATTCAGAGGAGTTTGCAGTTGCGCGCGGCGCTAGTTAGGTGCATTTCTCTCTAGCGGGCCCAGGCTGTCTGCCAGCCCGTGAGGGCGCTCAGGCAGTGGACTAGCATTCCAGAGAACGGCGGTTCAAATCCCAGTCTGGCCACCCTGAGTTTGGTTTTCCGTGGTTTCCCTAAATTATTTGGGGCGAATTGCCGCGATGGTCCCTTCGGGAGTCGAAGTGATGGTTGATTTCTTTTCCCTCAGATATTTGAAGACCTGCGTGGTGAGTCTGTTTTGATAAATTTCAGGATTAATTCACAATTTCCTAAATGCTGCGTTTTTCTGAGGAGCTAATATTTTCCGTATAATTATTCTTTCTAATACCTTAATTTATCAAGCTAATAATTCGATACTAGACGGTCTTCAGCATCCAGACATTCTGGTTTCACCACTGTGTTGGTGTGCTGCTTCAGATAAACATTATTTGTTGTACGTGTTCTTAGTTATAACATACTCTTTTTCCATCTGTGTATCCTTTCCTCTAAAGCAGATTTTTCTGAATTGTTTTCTTGAATACTCTCCAGCAAATTTTGAATTTTGTTGTAAGTATATTGTGTGTGTGTGTGTGTGTGTGTGTGTGTGTGTGTGTGTGTGTGAGTGTGTGTGTGTGTGTGTGTGTCAGTGTGTGTGTCAGTGTGTGTGTGTGTGTGTGTGTGTGTGTGTGTGTGTGTGTGTGTGTGTGTGTGTGTGTGTGTGCAGGTGCAGTTACGTCTATCTTCTTTAAGAGGTTTCTGCAAGATGACCGGATCCTGAAAGAGACCATGGCTCCTTTTAATCTGTATTTCGTGGCCCTGGACCCAGCTTAAGGAAAAGCATGTTTTTAAGGTGATATTCGTTTTTGGATGAAGTCTATTGCGAAGCGAAATTGGCGAGCACCATGTATAAACCGTGTGTTAGTAGCGTGTATTTTGTCACACAACTGTTAATTAAGAACGTGGAAAAAGCGGCCCTGGCTACCGGCTGCTACTCAGAGGTGCCGCAGAGAGGACTATGTGTGCGTGGAATTGGCAGTAAGGTAGAATTGGGGGGAGGGGGGTGTTGTCGCTGCTATGCTAGCACACGCCACACTGCGTCATTTGCATACGACGAGATGGGGGCACAGTCACAGGTGCACAGGCTGCGTGTGCTGTTTCACGGCTGGTCAGTCAACGAACAAGGCTGCATGCTGCGCTCACCACGTTACTCGCTCCCAGACTATACCATTATTAAGAAGCCATCGCTGGCTTATGAGAATAAATCGGCTGTACTTTAAAAAAATTTGTCCTCACTCTCAGTAAAATAGGATTAACAACAATTTAGTTTCCCGCAAATCACAGAGAGAAAACAGTTACTGGAATATTTTTTCGTAGCTTCTGCACTTTGGTATTTGGGTCATCATCAGTGATACAGAATTCTTTTTACATATCGTCTCAAGTTTCAGGATACATTTTTATATGTATTAAATTTCATAAAAAGTTGTCCTTGTGAATTTCTATTGCAGGTGGTTTGACTCTGAAGTGGTTCTAAATTCAAAGACAATTTAGAACCACTTTCGCGTCTAACGACCTGTAATAGAAATGCAAGAGGGAAAGTCTTTACGACTAGCAATGAATATATTTAAAAACTGTCTACTGCGACTGGAGGCGATACGTACACAAAATTATGTCTTTGGCTACGGCCCAAACCCCAAAATGTAGAGGCTACACAGAATACGTTGCAAGAAATGTTTTCTTCTTTTACGATGTGGGGTAAGCTTAATTCTAGAAACTTAACTAAAATGTGTGATGAGGTCCTCAAGACCACGCGGTGTCGACGAAATCAGCTTGATACTAGTTGTCCCCTATGTTTTGCGAAGGTTCAAATGGCTCTGAGCAGTATGGGACTTAACTTCTGTGGTCATCAGTGCCCTAGAACTTAGAACTACTTAAACCTAACCAACCCAAGGACATAACACACAGCCATGCCAAAGGCAGGATTCGAACCTGCGACCTTAGCGGTCGCGCCTCTAGATTGTAGCGCCTAGAACCGCTCGGCCACACCGGCCGGCTTTTGCTAAGGGAGGGACACGATTATTGTTCGTATTGCAACCAAAGTTATATGTAATAAGAGTGTTTAATGAAACATAGTGAGTAAAATGACATGGAAACAGACCTCTACTTTCGAAACGATGAATATAGTTCTGGGTATCTTAGAACGTCACACAAATATTAAGAGGGAACTTGCTCCCTAACGTCCAGCAGAAGCTGACAAATTAATGCTAAGTGCTCCAGAGTCCCTACACGTCTATAGTCACACATTTCTGAGTGTCGTTTCGCACTCTTAAACATGTATTGCGGGAAGGGGCCATTATACTGAGGCGCACTGCTCCGAGACTTGGCTGGAAGTGTTTCAACTGTAATCTCTCTGATGTCAGGGGATACGTGGTGAACTCTTTTGGGGTCCTCAACTCGTGATCCAGTGCTTAGCGTCGCTGCCTCTATATCACGGGGCCTCGTGTTCGATTCCCTGACCGGCTTGGAGATTTTCTTAGCTCGCGGACTCTATGATGTCCCAGTCACCTCACCTAATCTCAAAATCAAAAATGGCTCTGAGCACTATGGGATTTAACATCTGAGGTCATCAGTCCCCTAGAACTTGGAACTACTTAAAGCTAACTAATTTAAGAACATCACACACATCCATGCCCGAGGCAGGATTCGAACCGGCGACCGTAGCGGTAGCGCGGTTCCAGACTGAATCACCTAGAACCGCTCGGCCACAGCGGCCGGCATCTCGTCTCATCTCCATCGCAGAGACGCGCAAGGCGCCGAAATGGCGTCAAACAGAAAGACTTGCATCAGGACTTGCACAGACCTAGAAGCGGTCTCCCCGCCAATAATGCCAGGCCATCATTCATTCATTAAACTCTTGTAGCTTTTTTAATTTCATGCCATTCACACTGCCATTCATTTACCTTGTACAGATTTGGTCTACGTTCGTCCGCTATTTTGGGACATGTAATTTCTTCAGCCGGCGTAGTCCTGAAAGCCGGAGTGAGTCTACACACGCACATATTTAACTTGTTGGCAGCGCCGCCCTGCCTTTGTCGCTGGCTGCTTGTTTCTGCGTCAGGCCGTGTTGGTCGAGTCGCAGCTTGGTATAACAAAGAGCAAAAACTTCGAACTGCCTCGACTCTCTTAGGCCTAGACAAGGTGAATGAAAGCTGTGGACATAGACACGGTTGTTTCAAAGGAAGAAATTCACCCACGCTTAGTTACTGAAGGACACGACGATTTCCGATTTTTTTTTAACCATGGACGAGAAACGCTCTTTTGAGCTGTGAAAGATCGCTGAGCCTCATTTGACGAGAAACAATGCCGATAATGTGATGTGGTGAGATTCACTGTAATCTATGTTAGGGTTACTAACCATTTGCAGACTTCTAATTCACAGCAGATTATCTGTACAGTTACTATGTAAAATTACTCCTGAAACCTGCAGCGTCATTTATAGCTGCCTGAAGAAATAAATCATGGTAAAGCAAAAGAAATAAAGCAAATTATGTTAATCTAAACTTAAGGTGTTTATTTATTTATATGTTTAGTAAAAAATGTCACTATAAGTGTAAGAAAAGGATTTCAAATTCGAAGCAGAAATATTACAAATTGTCGTGGAGCACATAATGTAATAAATGCAGCAACAGATGAACAAGAAATGAAGCATTTAGCAACCGTTAGAGCAGAGAAGGAAACAAGAACAAGAAGAAAAAAAGTTCAGGTCTACACTTTACTTTTCACAGCAGAGGACGCAGTGTTCGGCCGGACTAACACTTCTTTGAATGAAGCAAGTTTTCTTTATGGGAAAAGTCCGTAGACTGTGTGCAAAACATAAAAATCAAAGTACAGTCAGTCCACGGTCTACTATTTCTAAAATGTACCTTTCACTGGCGCTGTATGCTACATGAAAACCATTACGCTACATTTATTGCATCTCTGTTCCAATATTTCTCGCACGACGGGTCGCACGTATGCAGTCTTTTAAATTCCTCCAGAAATTCTGTCATCAAAGTTTCGTCTGCCTCGCACTCTATCATGTTAGGCATATGTAAACATCTTTTATTCCCGTGCGCAATTCGAAAGCGAACTTCTATCTGGCGACTGTCACGACAGCTCCACATACGGTAGAATTTGTTGGGCGAGATGGTGGGGGGATGAACTATCGGTGGTCAGACCCAACCGCCCCACCGCTCGATAAACAAACTCTGTGTGTCGGTCGTCCAGCAAGCCCACGCACGAGTAAACTGTTGGTCGGTCGCCGACAAATCGGAATGTGTTTAGGGCTCTTCAGCGCTCGCCTCAGTATTCTGCATTAGTTTTTCAGTCACAATCAATGTGCCCATACGCTTGCTTCTTGGCTCACTACTACAATGAAGATTCGGTGGTATTTTGTAATCTGCAGTGCTGTGCATTATTTTCACTGCCTTCGGGCGAAACTATGCTTATATTTGCCAATTTGCAAACCTAGGTTCTTGCATACAGTATTTCTCTGTATTAAAGGAGACATCTTCAAAGGTAGTTAACATGAATTTAGGACGTTTACTGTCCTTAAAAAGTGAATACTTTAAACACTGTACTGATCTAGCTGACCAGTACAGCTGATCCGTTTATTCACAGAGGTCCAGCGGCCATCTTGTCGTGATGTCATCCGAATACCGGCAGAATATCGTAAAGTCGTGACTTAGACCCCGTTAGGCGGATGGCTTAACGTTCTTTGATCTCATTAACACTAAGGATCACATGTTGTCTAATTCAAGTCCTTTTCCGTTTAAGTTCTCGTGTTTTTGAATTTATGTGGCCTCTCACGCTGTATCGCAGTGATTACTGCACTTGTTGCAAGCTTATGAAAACAATTTTTGGTGGTTTCGTAAGCTGCTGCTGCCGCCGATGTATCTGTCACCCTGCAGCCAATTTTTCTCGTGTTTTTTCATCTGACTGTTAACAATTCTTCCCGCGTTTGCAGGGTAACGAAAGCAACTCTTTTGTGAAATTCAGGTATTTATGCTGCTTTCTTTTAGATTTGAATACTGTCAGTAGACTTTACTTGTTTTTGTTTTCACGAACTGAAGGGAAAAATGTATTTTAGAACGCGGGTTTTCACGACTGGTATTTACGTTGTTGCTGACTTCTGTTTTCTGTGCTTTAGGCCATAGTCCAAGGCATATTTCTCTGCCTAGCGTTTCGTCTTCCAATGCTGTGGCAATCTCAAACAAGGTCAGCAAACTCAACTGTTTATACGTATCCACGCACGATCTCATCATTCCTATGCTAAGATGTACAGAGAGACTACAGAAATTCGAAACCACACAACAACTTTGACAGAAAAGGAGGAGGATTGACATCATACAAGTGCTAAATAAAACGAACAGCAAGGATAAACAAGACGAGATGACGACGCAGCTGCTTGGATATGAAGATGATCTTGAGCGATCAAAACATGTAACCTTATTAAAAAAAAAATGTGCAACTGAGACGGAATAAAACATATGCCGGCGCGACAACCCAGCGGTCTGATGCGTGTAAACAATTCGGATGATAAGATTCTTTAAGATGGTAACTGCTTCCTGAATTTATAGCCTCTTATGATGTCTTCAGCACTAGAAGAATAAACGTCAGAGAGGGAATTATACGTTGGACTACGCCCTAATGCCCTTAAAACAAAAATTACCAACAATGAAAAAAACGTAGCCACTGTACTGACAGAAGTTTTGACTTTTCAGAATCTTGTGCTCCATTTCTCTCTGACAGAGCAACCATTTCATCTAAAGATTTAGTTGTTTCTCAAGGTATTCAATAGCCTCTGAAGATCTCTCTCTTTAATCTGAACACGTCTCTCTCTATTCTGAATGCCGATGCACATGGTGCGATTTTAATCTTTGCTGTATAGACACAGTGTTGACAATGCCCAGTGAAAAGAAAACAAGCCACGTCTCATCACCTGTTAAGGTACTGCCTGCCTTTGTGACACAGTTCAGACGTGTCACAGCAAGCTCCGTTGTTTTTCTCTTGTTCTGAATGTCAGTGTCTTCAGCAGCCATTTGGTACCCAGCTTCCGTAATCGCAGAGACTTTATGGTAGTCACTTATAAGAAAGACAGGGATATTTGGGGGAAACTGCTGACGGCTTTTAATTCGTGAAGCGACTGCTTCCTGAACGTGCTGCTGCACCTGCCCCACGGTGTGGTGATTAGCGTCGGACGGCGCGCTCAGTGTGCTGTTTATTTTGACAAACTTTCGACACGTTATTGTAGTAGTATAATAATCGACACACTGAAACCCACTGAAAGGCATAGCCGAGGGTAATTCCTATTGCACTGCGTGTTAGTTTCCTTCCATCCGGTTCCAGCACGACGCTCAGGAAGAAATGACACCGCATGTGTTGTCATTAGGCCAATCTTGTCTTCGCGATCCCCACGGGAGTGATAGATAAGAGGCTGTATACTCCTCACTTAATAGTGCTTCTTGAAACATTGTTAGTACGCTTTCGCAAAGTATACAATCTGCGTTACCTACGATTGAGCGTATCTGATCATTCAATTTCATATCCCCAGAAATAGGTATGAGATTACGGATTCCATTTGTGAATTCTTTGTATTTTAGGTCTAAGATTCATGTTTTTGCGTTTTGTGAAGCGCGTTATTTTACATTTGTGAACGTTTAAGGCAAGCTTCCAATCTCTGCACCACTCCCAAATCTGATCTGCTAATATTTGTGAAGCTTTTTTCAGATAACGGTAGATTTAAGATAACTGCATTATCTAGAAATTGCACAATACTTTCTCGTCTCAGGGATTAATTCATCTAATTATGATCTGTTTACCTCCATACCTCCTAAGATAATACGTAACTTTTCACTTTCGCTTAATCGGTGGCGATTAATACAGCCATCAATTGACGAGAACATCCTGTTTTTCAGTACTTACGTGTGCTCGCCAACAAATGGACTGATGCAGATTGTGAATTACCGAGGGAGTATGGAAAACAATCATCACGAGACGGCCGTGTGGTGACGCAGGTAATTTCGGCAAGCCTCTGTCGTTTCACAGTATGAAAGTCTTGACTAGAAGACTGCGTCACGGAGAAGGTAGCGAGAGAGCAAGCACAGAGGAGAGTGGGCACGAAATAACTGCAGCATAGATCGGAAGACCACGCATTCTAACTTCTAGATAAGAAGGTATGGTCGTTGAGTCTTTAAAATCCGACACACAGAAATACTCGAACCTCGCGCAAAATGTATTTCTTTAATTTTGTCTCGACGAGGCAGAAAATTGAATCACTCGTGTAAACTGGCGTGAGCAGTCTTCCTTTCCGTGTGCTCCAATCGAGATACACTGTCAAGTTTATTTCCACCGTTGAATCACCAATCTTATCATCTTGTTGTGACGAAAATTTTTTGTAGAATGTTTGACGTGCCTCACCATTCCTTCAGTAACAGCTACAATAAAACAATGTCAGTCGCGTAAATGTGAAATTGTGGATTCCAAATAACGTCGGGAGATTAACTGAAAATCTGGTGTGGTGCACGTAGAACGCTGTGTATGTCAAACTGCACTTTAGAAAATAACTTCGTAGGCTTATAATGAGCGAGAAGTCAGCGGAAAGCTTAAACTAGGTAACGCGTTGTATTGAAGGCAAGACACGGTACAAGAGACAGCGAAAGTGAACGTAAGTATACAGATAAAACCGAGCGGTTCTCTGTGGCGCCGAAACGTTCTAGACCTGACCACTAAAGTAATTTAGTGTGAAGTAACCCTGGAAAATGTCCTATTGACAGAATTTAGAAACAACTATAGTGTGCGGCTAGTCCAGTTTCCGCGAACACGACAATCGACGGAACAGTACTATGAAAGTTACGTTGTGCTCTTCATTATGAGCATGTTGTCCACTTCGAAACGCCTTCAGAAATATCAGAGCAAGAGGGACTATCCATGCCTCTCCACTACAGTCACAGGTGCGTCATTCGGTGGCCGTAACTTATAGGTTACCAGTACTTTTGTGGGTAATATGCAATCACAATTTTTAATTTATCAGTTTTAATCTCATATGTTTGGAGGGGTACAAATCAATTTTCAAAAACTGTGCTTATGATTTTCAGGAGTTACATTTGTTTCAGTTTATCACCTAGCAGTAAATGACATATCACATGAGATAAAAAAATGACGTGTTATTAATGGATACCTTTATTTAGCCACGAGATGTTCACCTTATAAATAGGCGAAAGACTTCGACATCTGCACTTACACTTCAAATAATATAACGTGTTTATGGCTGTACCACATTATTATTATCATCGCAAACTTTAATTTGATTCTGGGATGTATTAAGGAAGCGAAGGTCACAATATTATCGTATACACAAACAGATGAAATAAAATTTAGAAGTTCACAGTAGCAGTAGTTACAAATTATTTTTATTTTCGTGCCTCTACTACACATTATGTACACGATAATAATAAGACTTCTCCATCAGTAAATCATAGAACTACAAATTAAATTATTCATGCAGTACTATCATAAACATGTTGCATTATTTGGAGCGTTAAGCGCAAACATGGAATATTAAATTTTGATGGCCAAATGAAGGTAACTTGACAACACTTAATTCATTTATCTCATCAGTGGTGGATTTCCTGAAAAACTAAGACTTTGTCGTTTGCTTACTGGTAAATGATTGGACATAAATTGAAGCACATGTAACGCCCAAAAACAACGATGTAGTCCTAGAAAATGCAACTCCGAAACGTATTGCACTAAGTTAAGGAAAAACTGAGGGCAACACGTTAAAAGAAAAATAATCTTAACCTATAGTAGATAAGTCTGCTTGGACTAGTGAAGGCACGTCTGGATGCCTTCCTCGAAACCTAGTGTGATGTATCGCATACAACCACAAACAGAGTCCCTGCACTAAATAAAAGTTCATCGATATGCACACGTAACCTATTGCACACTGTTTTCCGCCGTCGTCTCGCAACCTGTAGCTATAACCGTTCTAAATAAACATTTGAGTAATTTTCTGTTATGTAAATAAACTCTTTTATGATCCCTGACTTCCAGGTTCCTACTGGAACAAACTGCAAAATCAATTTCATATCTACAGATAATTTCCACAAGCTTCCGAGCCACACACACCTTGCTCAGTCAGAAAATTTGCGTATCCGAATTTATAAGAAATTGTAATACTATATTAATTTAAAATCTGTGTCGCCACGCTAGTGGGTTTATATTGTCAACTGCTGTGGCTTCATGACGTTTCAGATAAACGATCAGTAATAATTAATATTCTGCTCTGCAGAGAAACGTGCGCCATTTTGAAATTTAAAACTGTGTCACATCGGGACTCGAATAGTCGGTGTTTCCACGTATCTGCAAAAGGAAAGAGTGGGGATTAGGATGTAACATTCCGTCGATAATGAGGCTATTACAGACGGACGACTAGTTCCGAAAGAAGATGCACGAGAACAGTTATTTTCCCGAAAGAACCACAGCGGCTTTTGTTTTGGGGGAGCCACGGAATACCTAAATCAGGATGGCCGGATGGGAATGTAGCTCGCTGTCCCCAAAACTGCACCTCCAGTGTGAAGGCTCGACAGGTGGATAACAAGGTACCTAACTTGGGAAAAATATTGTTCAACTTCTGCAATGAAATTTTCCTTAAGAGTTCCACAGAAGTCTAGCGCTAGCCAACACATCGCGATAGGTAATCCCCGAGGTTAAACTGTGTTTTCAATGGGACTAGATATTAATTTTCCACATCTACTTAATGCTCTCATAATACAGCGAACGCTACTTAAACTGTAACGTTTGCGTCTTCGTAACCAGCACACTATATGTTTTAACTCTCCCGCGGCTATCAATTCTCCCCCCCCCCCCCCCCCCCCCACCCCGCACACACACTTTTGTACATCCGGTGCTATCGCCATAATTATTGGCTGGTGTGTGGGCCTGACCCTGAGGAAGTGGCCGTAACTACAGGGTCGCTAAAGTGTTGGTTCAGACACTCTCTCCACTTCTCCTATCACCGCTCAGTTCGCTACTTCTTGCCCAACAGGCAAATTAAACCCTGACCTCTTCTGAGAGCCTCATATCGTTTTCCGATCTCTGCATTTAATCTCATCGCAAGCCATTTGAATAATGGGAGGTCGGCAGCTCCATGACTTTTGCCTCCCCGCCAGATGCTGCGTATAACCACCGCCTTCTCCATGTTCCGTCACAGTAAGTCCGTGAATGTGAACAACCTGTCCTCGAGACGCCTGAACAATAGAACGTTTGTGAACCGGAGTGCTTGTTTCCTAATATCCACTTAGTTATTCTAGTAGGAGTTTCATCTCAGAAAAAAGTTGGTGGCATTGTGTTCCTCTGTTTAATAGCCCCTTGTTCCTGACGTAAACAAAATATTATGTACTGCTATGTTTGTAACTT
Source organism: Schistocerca piceifrons (assembly GCF_021461385.2). Taxonomy (NCBI): domain Eukaryota; kingdom Metazoa; phylum Arthropoda; class Insecta; order Orthoptera; family Acrididae; genus Schistocerca; species Schistocerca piceifrons. The sequence continues at coordinate 20,815,253 of NC_060145.1, forward strand.
TGTTAGTCACGTAAGGGTCATATAGCGGACTTCAGAGACGTTAAGCCAAAGCACTGCGAAAAAAATCCATTTAGGACTCCATCAAAGAAGTGTTGCAGCATTCGACTGAATTTGTGCAGTTCGCTAAGGGTGACGGATGACGTCGAAGAAATTCAGATCTATATCTGCATCTATACTCGTACCCTGCAAAGATGCGTAACGTAGGATAGCTTATCTTGTACCACTCTAGTGATTCGCTTTACTGTTCCACTTGCTAATGGAACTAGGGGGAAAAGAGACTTTACATCCTTCCGTACGAGCTCTGATTTCTTTTACTATGCCTTTACCGTTATTACGCTGTGTGTTCGTTGGCAGCGGTAGAATTTTTCTGTAGTCTGTCGCAGAATGATTCTATTGCCACATCAATGGGCATCGTAAAATTACAGCCCATATGAGAAACGTTCCGGAGTCGATAGAAATCGTTTGACTCCGTTGCTGAAAGGTTAGGGTACTTAGTGTAGTTAAGACGACTGGAATTTAGCTCCAGAACTGAACAAAACGTAGAATGGAATAATAGTTTCAACATCGGAGCTCCCTGGAGCGGGTGGCTCCTACCTCCCTGCACACAGTGACAACCAGGACCTTAAATTGTCTTTGTGAAACTGGGCAGACAGCTCTGGAAAGGGGCGAGACGACTGAAGCACGAGGTCTTATTCGCCACCTGGTTCACTCTTCGCTCTTTTTTTTTTTTTTTTTGTTTTATTCTTCTCCGGCAGTGTTTCACACATTCGCATTCACATTATACCAGCTTTTTGTGCCGAGTTTTGATGACAGCTCTTTAAGGTAAGTAGAGCCGCTAGGGAGCTGGACTCACTGAAGCGCAACGACAAGGCATTATTAAGTTATCACAAGATCAGATAACGATGGCTATCATCTCAGGAAATTTTTTTCGCGTTCTTCATGAATAAAACCCAGTATGATTCTTGTCACACTCGTCCAATTGTATCCACAGCCTTAAAACTGTTGATTTTCGTGTAGGAAAAAGAATAATATAGTCCAGTGGATAATAAGACCTCGCTTTCAGACAGGCTGCGCATAATTACGAGACGAATTATGTAAGTGCTTGTGCTAGAAGTCCAATACGCAACTGATTCTGCATAAATCTCCAGCACATTTATCGCATATGAAACTAATAAACTTTTACAAGTGCACAAAAAATGTGGACTTTTTTCCTCTAGTGAGTACAACCACGCCCTTTTTCTCCTCGAACATTTGAAATTATTGTCCTGGACCAGTAAACAGAAATCGTACGTACCAATTTCCTCCTTTTGAGACATTTTAATGTGGACAGCTACAGCCGCATGGCAAGGGGTAAGTAACGTACCAGCGTCCTGTTTTACTTGGGCCGTGATACCAGGAAGCTTAGCATCAAGAGCACATACAGGAAGATAGAAGTACAACATACCGCACCGCCATCGTAATGGCGAGTGTCCAGTTGTGTACGCCCGGTATATGAGCTCTTGATAGTAATCTTCCTGGTTACACGACACAAACAAAAATTTAAAGGTTGCCGATTGAACTAAACACTTAAGAGATTACAATTACGAACAACTTGAACTGGAACCATCACTAAAAAAATATTGGGGAAGGTGGACCAAAGGCTACGTTTTATTGGCAGAACCGTTAGAAGATGCAACAGGTCTACTGAAGAGACTGCCTCAAATACGTTTGTCCGTCCTCTTCTGGAGTACTGGCAACCGCACCAGACAGGATTGATAAGCGATTTGGCGCGGTAGTCATTAAAACAAAGGCATTTTTCGTTGCTGAGATCTTTTAACGAAATTTCAATCAGCGATTCTCTCCTCCGAATGTCCGCCCGTTTAGCTCGGTGGCAGCGCTTCTCACTGGAGCAGGCCTGGGGTCGTATTCCTGTCCGGGTTCGAGATTGCCTCCTCTCGGTGACTGGGCGCTGTGTTGTCACCATCACTTCATTAGCATCGACACGCAAGTCGCCCAATGTGGGACCTACTGAAAAGACTTGCAACTGGCCGACCGAGTTTCCCCAGGTGGAGGCTCCCGGCCGACAATGCCATACGATCTTTTAATTTCATTCCTCTGAATGCAAAAACATTTTGTTGACTCCCATTTACATAGGCAGAAATGATCATAGTACTAAAATACGACATATCAGAGTTCGCACGAAAAGATTTTGTTGTTCATTTCTCCCCGCGTGCTATTAGGGAGTGGAACGGTGGAGATATAGTAGGAAAGCAGTTCGACGAGCCCTCTGCCAGGTACTTAAGATTGAACTGCAGAGTAGTCAAGTAGAAATAGACGTAGATGACCCAAGTAAAATTGGTGGCTGGTAGGTCATGCTTTGCCAAATGACTGCAATCCTTCCCCTTAAAATGCCTAAAGGCATAGGAAAGTTGTAGCACTATACATAAGACATAATGACAGAGGTTGAATTTTTTTTACTACATTCAATAACTGCCATGGACACATCGCCACACGGATAAGCTCATATTCCCGAATCACTAGACCAACCGTTCTGTACTGATAAAAACCCTGAAATAATAATAATAGTCTAATAATAGTACCCGGACGGTAGTCATAGAACACGCTTTGACAACACATGGGACGCTCGCGTAGCTTATGTTGTCGGCTGTTCGTTGGTGGTTCAAATGGCTCTGAGCACTATGGGACTTAACATCTTAGGTCATCAGTCCCCTAGAACTTAGAACTACTTAAACCTAACTAACCTAAGGTCATCACACACATCCATACCCGAGGTAGGATTCGAAGCTGCGACCGTAGCGGTTGCGCGGTTCCAGACTGAAGCGCCTAGAACCACTCGGCCACAGCGGCCGGCCGTTCGTTGGTGGAAAATATACACGAGCGTGTCTGCTTTTGTCATTACAGGGTCCAGTACTTCCCTGAATAACATGTACGAGGGGCATTTTGTCGCTTGAAATAGGCTGACAAGACCGTTTTTTTCATCGGAAACTATACAGTTCGCGACCTAAAACAGACATGACATTCATCATTGACGATTGTCTTTTACACATTGAAGGTCGTCTTTCATCAACTGAGGAGGTGTGAAAGCTATGCCTAGTCACGCCAGTTGTTGCTCTGCGGCATTCTTTCACCTATGACATAGCGTTATATTTACACCAGAAGATGAACTTAAAAGTCTGTAAGTGACCTGAACAAATGCAGCTACAGCCGACCAGTGGTCATTTCAACCAGTTTCATTGTAATAGTTTTAACGCTTGTATTTTAAAAAACTGTTCATTGTATGAACTGTCAAGCAATCATGTGAAATAATTTTCTCGTGACAAGCCGATTCCTCGCACTTATCAATCCTGTAACTCACAGTTACAGAGCCGGTGCCAACCAGTAAATACGGTAATGTAGGACATTGTATACGACCCAAAATCAAAAGCGATACAGTAACTCAAGTAGCAACCTGTACGATGGCGGTTTGCGCATGTCGAGGCTCGGACGGGGATTGCATTCTTTGCGATTCCAAGCAACAGCTGCCGTACGCGCATGAAGTGTGCTTTCCGCTTGAAGACAGCGTATATCCTGCAAATTATGTCTCTCGCTTGCGTACGCAGAATTTATTACTTACCGCCACTATAAGCGATGACAACTCGCAACAAATGGAATAGAAATTCAGTAAACAACTCGCTACGATCATTTTAATCGCATTAGATACTGCATACACACCAGTGTGTTCAGATCACTTCTGAACGCTCATTGTCTGTCTGAGAATGCGTGACGTAGATGCGCAGAACAAGCCTAAACTCGACCTCCATCGTTCTTGACTCCAACTATAGTGAACAGTTTTCCACTAGGTTCAAAGGAATTGGCAACTAATTTTCGGTGGCAGCATGTCTCTTAAACAATTTGCAGTTCAGTCTGTCACGAGAATTTCGTGAACTGAAGTTCCGATAATGGAAGCGAAGCGCTGGTAAGCCGAAAGGAGGAAGGCGGGTATTTTTTCTTACCTCTGGAGTCATCTCGCGCGAGGGGTTCAGCTACAGCGGCCCGGGTCACGAGGGGAGGGACTGTCAGCACGCCGTGCCCCCAGCACAGCTTTTATACTCCGATTAATGCGGCCTACCAGGCCCCTACCTACCGTGTCCGCAGAGCCAGGCGGGGCGCCAAAAAAGTAAAACGAAGCCGCCCCGCAAAAGGAGGGAAAAATAGAAGGACGTGACGGGACGGGACGGCAGCGGCCGACGAGACGCGAGCGGCTCCCCACCCGCGAGCCTGGACACGTGGCCACTCCCGGTATTGCGCAAGCGCGAGCGTCCCATAGGTCAGGTCCGGCGAGCAAGGCGGGGTCCGCCGCTGGGTCAGGGGTCGCGGCCACGCGCGAGCGGCCAATCTCCTGCCCGGTAGGCAACCCAACCGACGCCTGCGTGACTCAGCGCACCACCACTCGGCCAGTAGGCGTCCAGGGCGTGCAGAGCCCGCAGCTGACGTCCTCGGCTAGGAAGCCGTGTCGATCTCTAAAGCAGAGACTTGCAAATACACCGAGAACCCATGTCGCGGGCAGACACTGTGAATGGAAGTCGGTTATGGTCTGCTCAATCTTGTGCGGCGCATTTGTCTCCATACAGTTTGGTAGAAAAGGGTTCTTGGCGCCGCACCTTTCAAATGGACACCGATCTGACTCACAGAGAACCACTCGGCCCGTATGGTTCTAAGGACGCGACGTGACGTTCGCCACACAATTTTCGTCGGCGTCGCTGTGATACGCACGTTGGTACGTGAACATGTGATTGCGTACCATGCATATCATACTTCACTCCGCTGTTTGTGTAAAAGTATAACTGTATTATATTTGTTATACATGTGTCAGTCTGTGATTAATCCGTGGGTCACAGGCAGCGATCGCAGGTAATATTTTCTTTAGAAACTCATTAGCGGGTTCAGTGATATGAAGACGGCAATACTTCTAAAATATGCAATGTATCAGGCGTAAGAACAAAATTAAACTCGGAAGTCCAATTGCATATGAGTTAGAGATACAAAAGACTCAATGCAGGAGTTCCACGGAGTCAGAGATACTACTGTCTCACATTCAACTTTATTTTTTCGACGTAAATGGCTGCGTGTAAATGAAAACTGATGAGTAAGTAGCTTCTTAGATTCTACATTAAACAGTAGATCCTCTACAACTGAATGACCCAGACAAACTAGTACATAACATTACAGCGGAAAATCTCTTTCTACTTTCCTCAGCACCTTTAAAAATTTCCCAAAAATTTCAGCCACTTTCTGTGCGTTGCAATCTTGGAATCAGCGGCTCGGTATTGGTACGAAAAAATAGTATATATCCTCATTTTGGTATTTCTACGGAACTGCCCGCGACTTAATGGTATCTCCATGAGCCCCGTCACGCCCACCGCAAGCAACATCAAATATAAAAGGATCGACCGATTTGCTCCATTTGCATGAGCAGGAGGAAGTGTGTAATATTCATCCATCGACCCCGTACTCTGGATACTGACACTACGACGATCCTTCTGCTGGATGTACAAATTGTCTCTAGCCAAAGGGCTATGCAAAGCACTTGACCCTACCATTCTGTTACCAACAGAACCCGAGGTATGAGCACCGGTAGAATCTCGTTTTGATGCATGGCGTTTTGGAACATATTAGGTAAGCGTGCTGTCCAAGCGTGCCGATAACACTACCTTAACCAGCAATGAATTGTGGTTTTGAACTTTTTAAGCATTCCGTGCTGCCATACCATAACGAAAAAATTACACGTTTAATGAATATCACAGTTAACCTACACTTAAAACTTGTGCTGAATCTCGAAACATACAAATATCTGCTTTCGGTAAAAGACAATTTCGTGCCTCTTCTGTTCAACCTTACATGTTTACATAATTTTAAGTCATCAGAGGTTTTTCTTTTTCGTACTGTAAAATATAAGTCAATAAAGAATTAAATTTCATGTATGTTGGTATTATATCCATCAGATTCACCGAAATGTTTCACCTGATTGTACTTTTGTGGTGATGGTGTAACATCGATGAAACTAGTACGGGAATACAGAAAAAGCCAAGAAATTCTATTTTCCTCGAAGCAGAATCCTATGTACAAACGAACAGGTACCAAAACTGTGAGTATTCTAATGAGAACTGCCTCAAAACGAATATCTCAAGGCCTCGAAGGAACAAAGATGTATATGTTTGCCACGAAGTAATGAAACTGAAGGGTACGTTGTTTAAACATCACAGAAAGTGGTTAATGTGATATACGACTAATATACACGGTATATTCCGCGACTCATAGTATAGTTAAATGAACATGTTATCCTCTTCCTGTTCCATTCGCGGATTCCTTGGAAGGAGCGACTGACAGCGCCCTTTTGCGTGGGCCCCATTCTCTCTGTTTTACCATTGTTGTCATCATGTGACACGTACATTGGAGGAAGCAATATGTTTCTTTACCGGCTATCAGAATTTGAAAATTAAGACTCTTGTCCACGCAGTGCACCTTCCTTGGAGCGTCTCCCGATGATGGGTTTGACGAGCACTTCAGTTCTGTGACGCTCTTGCCGTGACTATATACATCCATGGCGACCAGAGGAACCCTCGATAAAGACGAACATTCCTGTACAAATGAGAGTTTTATAAGCGATCTGTATTGTGGTTCAATTTTTTTCTTGTGTGACGAGTCGAATGGACATGTCTTCCCTTAACTGGTCGATCCACCTGAAATTACTCCGGACATAGTATACTGCTAGGTACTTGACGACTGAACGATTGCGTTGACTGCTCGCCGATCGTGTGGTCAAACTGTATCTGGTTTCCTCGTCTATTGTCAAGCATGTAATTATGATGAGCTTCAGCTGTCCCACTTCTGCACCAAGCACTCGCTATCCGCAAATATATCTGCATCTCGCAACATTTTTCTACGTCACCTCCCTTATGAGACTCTGCCGCCAGTTAACCCCGGTTGTCGCACTTCACTACTCTGAGGATCACCAGACACTCCACTTACTTTCGGAAAATCCCATTTGTAAAGACATTCTGAGTTCTGTCTGCTAGAAAGTCTTAAATCCAATCAAATGTACGTTCAGACGTTAGGTACGCATGCGTTAGTTACAAGGTGAAGGTGCAGAACCGTAACACAGGCTTTCAGGAAGAGAAACGCAGCATCAACTTGTCTGCTGCCACCAACAATCATAAAGATCTCCAAAGTGAACCGAGCAAGCTAGGTTCCACACGATCGACGGTTATGGAAAACATATTCACACGGGCAAAGGATATGTTCCACAATTTCTTATCACATTGACGTTAATGAGATTGACCTATAGACCTGCGAACTTTCATTCCCTTGGCACCGTTCATTGTTCCTTAAACCTACGACAAACTCTAGTTAGAAGTTTATTCCGTATATTCGACATGGAACCTAACGTGCATTTCATCAGGACCCGTTCTTTACGTGTGCACTTTCCTTCATCGAGAGACTACTCGATTTTCATTCTACACTCATTTATTTCTATGTATGACATTTTACATCTGTGTGTCCGTCAAACGTCGGAACTCCGATGTGATTTCGTTGAAGCAATTTCGGAGGAAATAATTTAGCATTTTGGTCTTCGTTTTATCGCCATGATGATCCGGACAAATCACTGTTTCGCAAATTAAAAGTGGGACAAAAATATTTCAGTTTGTTTCACAACTCGACAGGTTAGATCTGACTACTGTTTTTAAGCAGGGATGAATATGAGACACGGGTTTGTTTGCTCTATTAGTAGCTTTCTAATACTGTTATTCAACCATGGTGCTCCCCCCCCATTCCTCACAATCTCCTCCGTAACAATCTACACAGTCTCTGCATGTCTCTGCAGTTCGGAAATAGTAATGCGACGAAATGTGTTTTATGAATATCTGACGGAGGAACTGAACATTACTGCAGTCTGAGACACGGTAACAAAGTGTTGCTGCATGATCGAGCAATGGCTGATACGTATGTAAATGTCTACTTGATTTAGGAAAAACAATATAATTGCGTATTAAACCATTAGGATTATATTAATATGAACTTTGAGATCCATTAAACCGTCTATAGCAGCGGAAGAACAGGTCGAAAATAAAGTTTGGTTTAATTTCCCAGTAAAACAGCCGAACTTCTGCTTCAGAGAAGGGCAGCCGGCTTACATGAGGTGGCGCCGAACAGAGATCGATAAATGGGAGAAAGGGTGGTTGTCGAAACCCACGCACGCTGCAGGCGTCCCACAGGCAGGGGACTTCGTAAACTACAGAGAGCTTGTTGACGAACTTAAGTGGCATAATGATGAATACGATAATTCTGCCCACTGATCTCCACAAGATAGCTCTGTCAGTCTACAGATCGTTCCGCTACGAAAGGGGGGCGATGACGAGAATGAAACAAGCAAATAATCGTAATAAACTACGTCCAGAAATCAATGGTTTCCCGGATACGGCGTATGCACTAGTGCAGTCACGCCAGTGCTACAACACTTAACGTCTGAGGCGCAGATAGTGCTGCTACTGTTCCTTTCTTTGAAGTGGTACATAAGTGATGACGCACCAACACACTTTCTTGTGGCTAATGGGGAATACGTAGCACGAATTTTCGACAAGTGTACTCGACGCGGCTCGGCAATACAACAGCCTCCCACGACCCCCGACTTGAATCCGTTTAATTTTCTTATGTGTGGTTATTTAAAGGCTTTGGTGTCTTCCGACGCTGTTTATAGGATCAATGAACACCTGGACCGCTATATGGATCGTTATCAACGCATTCGGAACACGATTTGGATTTTTGATCGCATGCAGACATCGATGAGGAGACGTGCTGAAGCCTGTCTTAACGTGAACTGTGACCATCTGAAAACCTGTTGTACTGTATTTGTCCTCAAGCGCATATCTGTGGTTTGGATCATCGATCGGGGACTCGGTTGTAAGATGTTCACGTACTCAATAGTAATAAGCTGCAGCGGGGAAACCATTTCCTTTCGTTTGTTCCTATAATAGTCAAACGCTGTGCATATTACGTCTAGATACTACAGATTAATGTCAGTTTGCTTTTTAGCTGTTTCCCTTTAACAAAGAGATTTCTCTGCTACTTCACCACACTTTGCGTTTTCACTGCTTGTGATCACAAAAAACGGACAATAAAACTTATGAAGAAAGCTACAACCCCACATCACAAGAATAAGAGCAGATCCGCCGAAAATAAACGTTACGCAGCATTCAGTACTGACTGGAAACGAATACATATTTTTTTGTGAATGTATAATCTGAAGAATAAATAAATAAATAAATGTCTTCTCACGATGTCGCAACTGTGACTTAGATCAAGAGAAACATAAAGCTATGTTCTGCTAGAAAGCCGTTACCATATCTACGAGAACTTCTCGAACACGATTGCAGCTAAAAGCCAGTTTAGACAGACGCAGCGCAGTAGTCTGCAATGTTACTGAGTCAAAAGAGTTACGGTTTACAATGTGGCGCACTATTTCTGCAATTTCCCGAATCATTCAGTTGTAGACAGTTTTCATATTTTATAATTTATGAATTAACAACCAACTTGTATGGACAGTATGTTGTTGTCTTCTTCTCCTTCTTCTTCTTCTTCTTCTTCTTCTTCTTCAGTCCGAACACTGGTTTGATGCAGCTCCCCATGCTATTCTATACTGTGCACGACTCATCTACGAATTACAGCTGCAACCTATTTCCTTCTGAATCTGCTTACTGTGTTCATCTCTCGGCCTTCCACTACGAATTTTACCCTCCATGCTTCCCTTTAATACTAAACTGGTGATGCCTTGACGCCTCAGAACGTGTCCTACCAACTGATCCCTTCTTCTAGTAAAGTTGTGCCACAAATTCCTCTTCTCCCCAATTCTATTCAGTACCTCCTAATTAGTTACGTGATCTACCTATACGATCTTCAACATTCTTCTGTAGAACGCCATTTCAAAAGCTTCTATTCTCTTTATGTCTAAATTGTTTATCGTCCATGTTTCACTTCCATACATAGTTACACCCCATATCTCTATTCGATATTAACAAATGTCTCTTTTTCAGGAACACTTTTCTTGCCATTCCCTGTGTACATTCTATATCCTTGCTACTACGGCCATCAACAGTTATTTTGCTGCTCAGATAGCAAAACTCATCTACTACTTTATGTATATCGTTTCCTAATCTAATTCACTCACAGCAGCACCTGACTTTGGTCTACTTTCCATTATTCTTGTTTTGCTTTTGTTGATGTTCATCTCATACCCTCCTTTCAAGACACTGTCCATTCCGTTCAACTGCTCTTCCAGGTCCTTTGCTGTCTCTGATAGAATTACAATGTCATCGGTAAACCTCAAAGTTTTTATTTCTTCTCCCTGGATTTTAATTCCTACTCCGAATTTTACTTTTTTTTTTACTTTACTGCTTGCTCAATATACACACTGAATAACATCGGAGACAGGCTACAACCCTGTGTCACTCCCTTCCCTAGCAATGGTTCCCTTTCACGCCCCTCGGCTCATAAATGCCATCTGGTTTGCGTACAAATTGTAAATAGCCTTTCGCTCCCTGTATTTTACCCCCGCCACGCTTAGAATTTGAAAGAAAGTATTCCAGTCAACACAGTCAAAAGCTTTCTCAAAGTCTACAAATGCTATAAACATAGGTTTGCCTTTCCTTGAACTATCTTCTATGAGACGTCATAGAGTCAGTATTGCCTTGCATGTTCCTACGTTTTCCCGGAATCTAACTGACCTTCCCCAAGGTCGGCTTTTATCAGTTTTTCCTTTCCTCTGTGAAGAATTCGTGTTAGTATTTTGCAGCTGTGACTTATTGAACTGGTAGTTCAGTAGTTAGTTGGTTAGTTAGTTACGTGTTTTCGTGTTCCAGTGATCAATGGTTCAAATGGCTCTGAGCACTATGGGACTTAACATCTATGGTCATCAGTCCCCTAGAACTTAGAACTACTTAAACCTAACTAACCTAAGGACATCACACAACACCCAGCCATCACGAGGCAGAGAAAATCCCTGACCCCGCCGGGAATCGAACCCGGGAACCCGGGCGTGGGAAGCGACAAACGCTACCGCACGACCACGGGATGCGGGCTCCAATGATCAATCTCACGGAATCCGTTATGATGTGGAACGTGTCAAGTGCATAATAAATGCACATATGAATGAAGGTGTTTTCCTTTTGTTTCTTCTTTTTTAGCTTGAAATTTTTATTACCGACCCCATTCCCTTGAATGGCACAAAATGAATATATTTTACTTACAGATTTATTTATTCCTATTCAATAGTTCATTTACGATATAGAAGAAGTTGTCGTGGAGATATGAGTTCAATTTATTTTTGAAACTATTACTACTGTCTGACATTTTATTTAATCTGGTAATTTATCGAAAAGTTTTACATCAGCATATTTTACACCTTTGTGTGCCACAGATAGGTTAAGTAGAGGATAGTGTAAGTCTTTCTTTCTTTCTTCTGGTATTATACTACTGGCCATTAAAATTGCTACATCACGAAGATGACGCGCTACAGACGCGAAATTTAACCGACAGGAAGATGATGTTGTGATATGCAAATTATTAGCTTTTCAGAGCATTCACACAAGGTTGGCGCCGGTGGCGACACCTACAACGTGTTGACATGAGGAAAGTTTCCAACCGATTTCTCATACACAAACACCAGTTGACGGGCGTTGCCTGGTGAAACGTTGTTGTGATGCCTCGTATAAGGAGGAGAAATGCGTACCATCACGTTTCCGACTTTTATACAGGTCGGATTGTAGCCTAACGCGGTGCGGTTTATCGTATCGCGACATTGCTGCTCGCGTTGGTCGAGATCCAATGACTATTAGCAGAATATGGAATCGGTCGGTTCAGGAGGGTAATACGGAACGCCGTGCTGGATCCCGACGGCCTCGTATCACTAGCAGTCGTGATGACAGGCATCTTATCCGCATGGCTGTAACGGATCGTGCAGCCATGCCTCGATCCCTTAGTCAACAGATGGGGGGGGGGGGGGGGTTGCAAGACAATAACCATCTGCACGAACAGTTTATAGCAGCATGGACTATCAGCTCGGAGACCATGGTTGCAGTTACCCTTGACGCTGCATCGAAGAGAGGAGCGCCTGCGATGGTGTACTAAACGACGAACATAGGTGCACGAATGGCAAGCATCATGATCGTCGCATCCGTGTTTGGCGACATCGTGGTGAACGCACATTGGAAGCGTGTATTCGGCATCGCAATACTGGTGTATCACCCGGCGTGATGGTATGGGGTGCCATTGGTTACACGTCTCTGTCACCTCTTGTTCGCATTGACGGCACTCTGAACAGTGGACGTTACATTTCAGATGTGTTACGACCCATGGCTCTACCATTCATTCGATCCTTGGGAAACCCTACATTTCAGCAGGATAATGCACGACGGCATGTTGCAGGTCCTGTACGGGCCTTTCTGGATACAGAAAATGTTCGATTGCTGCCCTGGCCAGCACATTCTCCAGACCTATCACCAACTGAAAACGTCTGGTCAATGGTGGCCGAGCAACTGGCTCGTTACAATACGCCAGTCACTACTCTTGATGAACTGTGGTATCGTGTTGAAGCTGCATGGGCAGCTGTACCTGTACACGCCATCCAAGGTCTGACTCAATGCCCAGGCGTATCAAGGCCGTTACTACGGCCGAGGTGGTTGTTCTGGGTACTGATTCCTCAGGATCTATGCACCCAAATTGCGTGAAGATGTAATCACATGTCAGTTCTAGTACAATATATTTGTCCAATGAATACCCATTTATCATCTATATTTCTTCTTGGTGTAGCAGTTTTAACGGCCAGTAGTGTATAATCATGAATGTGACTGTTGTTTTTAAACTGGTCAATTTTGATGAGAACAACTTTCAGTACTGAGTACATGTCCTGTGAGGCTGTTATAAGAATTCATAACCTTTTTAAACGTATGCCTACAAGATGTGCGACTATGTTTCTTTTGAGCAGTGAATACTGTTTGCCTAAGTGTTGAGTTACCCCAAAATATTATTCCATATATCATGGAGTGGAAGTATGCAAAGATTGTTACCTTGCTAATTTCTAGATCCTCAAAATTGCGAATTACTCTGACTGCAAAAGTTGCTGAACCTAGACACTTTAGGAGATCCAAAATATGAATTTTCCAATTAAGATTCTCATCTATATTTACATCTGAAAACTCAGTATGCTCTAACCTGGCTACTGACTTCTGTTGATGTGTTATATTTATTAAAGGAAATGTACTCTTTGCAGCAGAAAACCAAATGATAACTTTTCCAAAGACATTATCTGTATCGTTTTCTGTTGAAGTTTCTTTTACTGGATTAATAATGAGGATCGTGTCATCAGCAAACAGTGTCAGTTTAGCTTCTTGTTTTAGATAAAAAGCGATATCATTCACATATATTAAGAACAAAAGGGGACCCATGATCGAACCTTGTGGGACACCTAATGTAATTTCACCCCAGTTATATCAAATGGGAAACTTACTTAAATTACATAAAGAAACTTTTTCCATCTTGTTCTGTAGATATGACTTAAAACACTCATATGCTGTTCCATTTATACCATATAACTGTAATTTCTGTAACGTGATGTTATTCATACCTGCCAGCTCCTGCTTTCTTTGGAATTGGAATTATTACATTCTTCTTTAAGTATGAGGGAATTTTGCGCGTGTCACACATGTTGCACACCAGAGGGAAGAGTTTTGTCACGTCTGGCTCTCCTAAGCTATCAGTAGTTCTAACGGAATGTTGTCTCCCCCTTGGACCTTGTTTCGTCTCACGTCCTTCAGTGATCTGTCAATTTTCTTCTAGCAGTGTCATAGCCCGCACCTCATCTTCTCTTCAATTTCTATAATATTACCTTTAGTTCATTTCCCTTATGTAGACCCTCTATATATTCCCTACATCTTTCAGCGTTCCCTTCTCAGATTAAGACTGGTTTTCCGTCTGAGGTCTTCATATTCATACAGTTGCTTCTCTTCCCTCCAAAGGTCTCTTTAATTCCCCTGTAGTCGGTATCTATTTGTCCCCTGCTGAAATATGCTTCTAAATCCTTACATTTGTCCTCTAGTATATGATCTCATAAAATTTGTAACTTATCATGGGTGCGTTATCAGGGGTCATTCAACGTAACTCAGAACGCGCTATATTGTAAGGGCATAGAGGCCTAACAACATTTAGCGTCGTTTCTTCTCCATAGACGATTGAACCATACTTTTATTCACGACGTATACACAAACAAGATTATGTATCAATAACGCTTATGTAGTGGCACACGAAAGGAAACAAGATTAGATTAGTTTCTGTGCGAGTTAATTATGGATCATGTTTGGATAGTAAAAGGTTTGCTTGTACTGAAAACCTTACGATACTTTGCTGCTATGGTGTGTGAAGCAGTTTAGGTCACTTCATCTAGAAGAACACAAATCGTAGAGAGTTCTGTCAGGTGTTCGTGGGTAGAACGGAAGACTAAGAGACTCGGGAACAGACGTTTAATTGTCAGTTCACACAACTTCGCACCTAGCGTTGGTGTTACTGCGCTCTGCGCTTATTTCGTTCTGTTTCTGGGTCAATTAACCTGCCCTGATTTTTTTTCCAGCTAAGCCGACAGAGCAGCAAAAACTGTGCACTCCTTATATAACCGACTTTTACAGCAGACTTTCACCTCGGGGAGGAGCATGTTCTGCTGCAGAAGGTCAGCCGAAACAAGTCTTCCCTTCCGGTGACACATCCGTAGATACGCGAAGGTAGGGTTTGCTGCTATACCAAAGAATATTTAGAGAAGCGTTATATAAGACTGAATGCTGTGAGGCCGTTTTGCCTTCGTGCAGGAATTTATACATAAACACTGCAACAATCGTGTCGAGGAACCTGATGCTTGGTTCTATAAGGCTTATTTTGCTACTTCTCGGTGTTGTGGAATACTATGTACTGCGCTCCAAAGAATATGCTGGACTCACTCCAGAGCGTTTCATCAATAATGATCCTGGAGGTGTGTTTAGTGGAACACTAATAACCCGAAACCCCCACATCACATTCGTTGGAAACCGAACTTACAGGTATATGGTGTGCAAATTGAGTAGCAAACTGAGTTAATTGTAAAGAAAATATAAACTAAAAAGTTATGCTTGATGCAGAAGTTCTGTCACATGAATGAGGAAGATTTATTAAGCGATATACTGTTTTCCATTGATTGCGTGGTGATAAGCGAGGAAAAGTTAGGTGAAGTGTGAAATTATGTTTAAAGTTTGTTTGAAGTCGCTAAGTGCTGTCATTGTCAAATGCTGGATGAATATACGCTACTTTGAAGCAGACATTGTCAGGATCGTGCTCCTAGTATAATTATAACGTACAAATTGTTGAGGGGTACAGCGGCAACGAGCCACAAATTTGTCTCGGTTTACCATCCTGAACAGGTGGCGTGAAACAATTCATCATAAGACGGCACGCATACTTTCGTCGAAACATGTTATGTTGTTTTAGAGGTGAGTTGCACTAGGATTTACAATAATTCTCCGATTCAAAAGCGTAATAATGATGGCTGCGGTAGAGACTTGTGTTAGAATGCAACTCACGTTAAATGTCCGCTTGCGAAATTTGCTTTTAAAATTCCTCTCCAAATGTTCCAGGCGGAAGCAACAAGACGACCGGAAGGCGAGGATCCGCCGGACCATCGGCAGGATGCAGAGGCAGAGGCAGGGTGGCGCAGTCGGCTGCTCAAACAGCGGGCCGCCAGTGTAGCGGCGTGCTGAGCAGACCACCAGTCATTACTTGTTGTGTAGTATTCACAGTTTCTTGATCGCTCTTATGTACGTATTGTTTGAATATTCTGGGATTTTCAACGTTTGCACTGATAGCTGTACTCTCCGTCTGGCAGACCCGTTGGTGTCGGCAACAGACGTGCTTTCAATGTCGAGTGTTGCACTTCGCTGACGGACGTGGCTTCGCATTTGTACTTGCCAGTGCTTTCGACGTGACAATACTTAACTGCAATCAGAATTCTTTTGATCACACGGTGTATGTGGTACTAAGTCCTACGCCTTACAGCGTGATTCGCAGTGCAAAGTTGTAAATTCAAACTACGCTTTCCTTAAGCCGTCGGCACACGGACCGTGCACTCGAAAGTTGAGCGTGCCCAGATTCTGCCGTCAAAGCGTGCGAGAAGCAACTTGGGGAGTCTTTCCGAACGTGCAGAGCAATATATAACACGGGAGAGATCCTGAACGTGCGTTTAAACGTTGACCAGTGTAGTGGAAGAACGCAATCTACATCACATGCGCGCCATCTCTCTTCAGTACAGAGTAGCGGGACTCCATATTGGCTTTCAGTTGAAGCCCATACTTACATACGCCGTATCCAAACGTCAGCAAATTGAGGACTTTTCGAAAAGCCGTTGCTAATTTATGATTTGTTGCAATAAAACGACAGGAAACGTGATATTGGTCGTTGAATTGTGTAACCTGCGTACTATGAAAGTATGCCGTTTCAGGCAACGCTCACTGAGTATCTCTGAAGCCTGGTTTACACGACGACATTGGGTTGCGCCACTCGTTGCGTGGAATGAGTTGTACGCAGATGGTTGCATATTTGACTGTACACAAGGCGAAACCAGTACATACTTCAGTTTTATCGTTCTGTGGGTTCCTGAGCCCTCTCTGAAATCAAAGTTTTGGAAGCTGTACGTCTCACGAGTTGTGTTGGAGCTAAAGCTTGTTGCGTGGAATCGCTGCATGAGAAAAAAATAAGAAACATGTTTCGATTGGTCACTGGATGAAGAAAAGACGTCAGTTCGATTGCTCAGCATCCTTGCTGAAATAATTTGTAATGGAAGACCCAAGAAGTTCTTTTAATTATCTTAGAATGTCACCAGTACTGTTAATGTTTCTTCTAAATAGTTAAATAGTTAATTATGCGATAAGGTTCAAAAAATGGTTCAAATGGTTCTGAGCACTATGGGACTTAACATCTGAGGTCATCAGTCCCCTAGGCTTAGAACTACTTAAACCTAACTAACCTAAGGACATCACACACACCCATGCCCGAGGCAGGATTTGAACCTGCGACCGTAGCAGCAGCGCGGTTCCGGACTGAAGCGCCTAGAACCGCTCGTCCACAAGGGCCGGCTTATGCGATAAGGAATCAAGATATTGCAATGTATGAAGCACTGTCGCCAGAACTGAAATTACATATCGCATTGCGTGCATTACAATAGAGAACACTCGGCATGCTATAAGATGCGGTTTTAGTTGGTGCTGACGCTTTTTCATTAACACCAATAATTAACAGTAATAATTATTAACATTAACAGGAGTAATTCTTCGAAGCAGGCCGCATCAAGGAGAAAATGGTTTGCAAACTACTCTCTTGAAGATAGATCTGTACAGTGGCAGTATTTCACAATTCTAACATATGTGAATGGGGAGTACTGCTGCGACGTTTTAAATAGATTAATATTAAATAAACAATGCAGCTTCTTGAATTGTGTAGCCTTCCCTCCTGTCAACAAAATTCCTTAAAAAAAAGTCTGCCAACTCGAACGATGGGATTTTAGTCTTATAGACAAGAGCATTTGTACAGCTAGAATTACATTTGCTTGTATTTTTCTTAATTCAGTTGTATATGTGCTCATAATTCAATAAATTTTGCCCTGCAGCTCAGATATTGTCGAACTATCTATGTTCTGATCGCACGCGACGGTCTCATAAGCAGCAACACTTTGCTTATTTTTGTAATCAGCATCACTGAAATCCCACAAACACCTACGCAAAGCATAGATATCCAAAATGCGAACATTATTCTCCGTTCCCCACTTCACATTTCAGTTTGTCTACACTCGACGAACACACACAACGTCAGAACTCATGCAACTAGTGTCGGCAAAGTGGAAACACGCCTAAAGTGTTTAGTTTCACAGACGAGTTGCGCAGTGGCCGGTTGCGCAGTTGCCTGCAAACTAGGCTTAAGAAACGCAATTTGTTCTTGGTACAGTATGTTGCAATTAAGTGTCAGTTAATAGCATATCTTCGATTGAAGCTTATAACGTTGATAAATCAAGGGGTTCTGCAAGCGGTGCTGATATTCAAGACAATAAAAGCGGGTTAAAAGCTGTGAGCTATCTGGGGAAGTTAAACTTGCATTACTGAGCAACTGTTTCACCAGGTATCCAGTCTAGCTTACCAAGTTCCCAACCAGACTAACATTAATTATAATCTTTTAGTACTTGTCTTACGATAACCGGTGATTTATATATATAAGGACAATTTAAATAAAAATAAATATATATCAGTTTATATTTGGACATTTATTTTAACATTGATCATTGTTCCGTTAACATTTCAGCATATCAAACTTCATTCATAACTAAACTGGTGCCTTATTTAGGATTGTGAAAATGTGAGTTTGTAATCTTACGGAACACATCAAATATGGAGCCAAGATTGGGAGACTGCATACAACACTGCATTCATAAAATAACACACGAAGAGTGTTGAAACATATGCAAGAGGAAATTAACCAGAACCAACCGATTCAATTTTCACCCAAAGAAGTTACGTTCGTAGCGCAATCCTGTCCGTCATGAAATTACCACACACTGGTATACTAAATTCATACTAACTCTTTGTGAAATCTTCCTGAAAAGAATAGCTGAGGGCTACTTTGATGCTTACACCACATGCTTCACGTGGTCAACTTGGTTTACACAAGGAGTGTAAATCCACAATAATTTTGATAATTAAAATAAATTACGTCGAAACGCAATTTACAAAGGAAAAACCTCGAACTGGTTACTATCGTCTTGCTATTAACCTGATGGGTCAAACAATTGTATAAGCACGTGGTACTGGTCTCACAAAGTACACCCCACGTGGATTGAACATAAAGAAAAGTTGCTATACTGAAAAATATTGTCAAGACGAGACGTTATAATCTCACGCACATTCGCATTTAACATTGATGATCTTAGTTAGAGTTACTGATCAACACGTGGTTCCACTTTACTCACAAAGTAGTGACAAATCAACTACCGGAAGATATTCTGAACTTCACACGCGAATTACACTGCGTTGAAATTTAAGATAACATTAGATATTTTAGATCTAAACCTGAAATAAAGGTGATTAAATTTTCAGTTAGGCTGAACTTAAGAAATCCATTGTCCTACGGACTTATCAGAGACGCGCATAGCCGGAGATCTTACCACTTCAGACGCTCGTCTCGGACAGACTGGCCTGGGCCCCTACTGAGGGTGCTTCACAGATACAAACGGAAGTGACCAGAGAGGCAGCTTCCTATACCAACATGACAAGGGACGGACACGACCATACTAAGAATAGAAACCTCTTTGCTTTTAGAAAGCGTAGCTACCCGTTCCGACGTTGGTCCTACTGTTCCCTAGCAGACAGGCTTGCCTGCTACCAACAAGCATGCAACTAGAAATACATTTGCTCATTCATCTTTCACACAGAAGGGAAGGGGGATGACAGTATCTTTTCATATACAGTATATAAAAGAAAGCGGATGTAGGTTCCGTATGAGACTGTGTGACATGAATTATATATAAACTGTGTTTTAAAGTGTAGTAGTGTGACAGATCGTTCTTGTTTATGTGTAAAAGTAACACGTTTCACTGCTCAGTCTCCTCCCAGATAGTCAGAAACACCACAGTAAATTCAGAAGTGGAATTTATGCCGTAAATGACAACAGATTTAAGAAATAAACATGAAAGGAATCCAACAGAGACCTTTCAAGCTTTCATTTAATAACAAATCTACGATTAAAGCTTTCAGGAGACAGAAAGAAGCAAAGTATAGTCACATAAGCCACGGTCGGAAGAGCACAATGAGCGGAGCTGTCGAATTGCAAGATATCGGCGGATCTGTTGCTGGTTCACGTCTCAATGCATTCAAAAGCTGCGCGGGATTAGCCGAGCGGTCTGGGCGCTGCAGTCATGGTTTGTGCGGCTGGTCCCGGCGGAGGTTCGTTTTTTTTTTTGCATTCTAAATTTTTTCTTAAGAGTCTTCGGGTTTATGTTCGATGTTATGTAAACGTAAGTGCGCTCTTCCTGTGAAGTGAGTTTGTTCGATTGGCTTAATCTACAGGTCAGCTTTCACTACATGTAGATATTTTGCATATTCTTGTTTTATGTTTTGTAGTAAAAATTCTGCTGCTGAGTAAGAACGGTGATAAACTAAGAATGGCCTTAGGAATTTGCATGTAGGAACGATGATCGAGTAACAATGATCTTAGGATTTTGATACAAGTGGCAATGATGAAGTAATTTGTGTGTTATGTGAAGAACCATTGTAAAATTTTATTGCGCTATTTGTAATGCAACCTTTATAAGCCGATGTCCTTATTGACTGGACATGGTACATCCCTTTTTTCCTCATAACATGTTCAGGAATACTGAAGTTTTTATTTACGTACACTACAGAGAGAAGAACATGACTGTCATGTGGGCCATGGGAGAAAAGTGAGTTTTCATAGAGCTAGCTCAGGAATGAGGCAGACACAGCCGACAACTACCGCTGCGATCGCGCACACCCCGTTACCGCACTCGTATCATGTCCACACGTCGCGTCGTTTCTGAACTGCTGACGTTCGGCAGCCGCGTCGCTCCTGCAGCGGCGGCGGCCGCGCCCGGCCTTGACCTGGGGTCAGCCGTGATCCGGCGGCGCGGTCGCGGTCGCGCGCGCGCCGGTAGCTCGCCGCCCACGCGTGGGCCGCGCCCAGCCGTGCCCGCTTGCCCTCTGCGGGGCGACAACCGCCGGCGTGGGCGGCGCGGCGGGCGGCGCCACTAAATCCCGGCTCGGCCGGCGTACGTCACGCGGCGCCGACACACCTCCCCCCCCCCCCCCCCCCCACGCCGGCGGTGCATCAAAGCCGACCGTGACGAGACCAGGCGTCGGTCCTCCAGCCATTTCTTGGCATCAACCCCTTTAAATTCTAATCTCCGTCTGCCTTCCTACCTTCCATAAACTCACCCAAAATTGCTTCTAACACGCCCATTTCTTCCAGTAACGTACCTACTTACTGTAAGTAACAAACATTAATACAAACCTATTTCTAGCAACATCATTCATTTGAAGATTCCCGTGGATTCATCTTCTCCAGGTAAGATAAATATCAAGTTTCACATTGAAACACGCTGAAGTCCATTTACTTTTTCTCTTGTTAACGTGAGTCAATCGTTCATGTTTTTGCAAACTTTCATTGAATCTTCCCTCGGTCAAACAGAGACACACAGAAAGCACGCACTACTCGTGCGAAGCTGGGCCAAGCTTTGTAAATGTTTATCGTGTGTGCTGCTGTTAAACATATAATGGTGTGGTTGTAGCGTTTTCCAGTGTACTGAACACGACTCACATAGTGCACATCCAAAAGTGTGTAAATTTTAAAATTCGGGACAAAAACACATGGAGATTTCGTCACAGAGTTACACATCCCTGCAGCATACAAAAACGAGGCCCCAGCAAGAAAGCAGAGAAACCTGTAACAACCATATGTAGATGGAGTTTTAAGAAATCCGAAATCAGTCGTGCTTTGATTAAAGTAAACTTTTTTAAACCACATTTGCGACTGGTTGCTGTTTAAATTATGAACCTTAGGCCACAACACTGGTTTCCATCGAAAAAGTTTTATTTGTTAAACTTTCTAGTTTTATTGAACTTTGTATCATTTCCGCCTGACGTTGCATACCCCCCTGCAAAATTTAAAGTAGAACGTTATCGTAAACGCCTGAGCCAATATGGCTACTTATTTTATGTAATTGGTGAAATACAGGGTAACGAAACTTTAACTAAAAGACGAACAGAAACCAAGCTACAGTTCTAAGAACTGAAAGACGTGAAACGGTAAAGGAGAAGGGAGTGAGGCAGCTCCGTAGCCTATACCCCAACTTCATTCAATCACTACGCAAAGAAAGCAGTGACAGAAAGTAAGGAGAAGTCACTAAAGGAACTGAAGTTCTGGGAGAAGAAATAAAACATTTGTTTCTGACAGAGACAGTAAAGGACTTGGAAAAAGAGTTAAATGGCACGGACAGTGTCTTTCAAGTTGAAGATCATCATAAAAAGTAAGAACAAGGTAACGGAGTGTAGGTGATACGTGACGAACTACTTTACGAAATAAAACGCTAAAAGTGGTAGACCAGTGTTGCTATTTGGGTAACAAAGTGCCTGACGACAGCGGAAGTAAATAAAACACAAAATTCAGTGGAAACATCGATGTTACCGTTCGGGTCAAGGTTCGTTACAGGTCATTTCTCAACCCCTTGAGTTTACATCTCTCTCAGCAAGTATCAACACACTACTACATCTTGCTCTTGCAAACAAAAGCAGAGACCTTTCATAACGTACCTCACACTTATCTGTAGCCGATTAACGGTGTTATTCTCTTGGCTGTCCCTTAACACCGAGTCCCTCCGCTTCCATTTTTCTACCTAGTAATATCCCGTGCAGTTATGATATTTCGTTCATATTTATCATTGGAACCGGAATTTCACAAAAAGGTAAAGAAACTGCATCTCATCTGACGCCTGTTCGATCCGCTACAGATTATGCAAAACAACTGTGCCTTTCCAACACCAGTTTATCATATGTGTCCGCAGGAATAAAGCGTCCAAATTGATGAAACTGGGGCATGCCTATGAGTGACATCCAACAGAAGAGAAAATTGTATGCCCGTATCACTGACGCCAGTCTGGCGCAGAATAACACGACGCTTTTTCTTGCGGTTCACCTCCTCGGCGTGAATTAGTATGGATTCCACAACAGGCGGCCACGTGGAGCCGTCCACTGCTGCCCCCAGTCGATACCGCGTTCTTTCACTTACGGAAGACAATCGGTACAATCCCGCACCGTCGTCTAGGTAACAAAGTATGAACTTACTGTGTACTCGGTTCAGGACTTCCTAACAGATACAGCGTAACACGGTCTTGACGAGGCGAAACCGTCAAATGTAAATGTAATTTCGGCCATACCCAAAGGGAGTTGCATTGGACCGTTACTTACTTTACTTTTTCGTGTCCGGAGATTTGTTTCAAAGCCTTTCAGCCAATGTCGGGCCAAGTCCAATGTTTCTCTCTTCTCAAGCCATAGTTCGTCAAGGGTACACCTTGTGGGGCAGATGGAACACTGTAGAAGGTGTTCCATATCCTGAACTCCACCACAGTCGTATTTGTTGTCTCATTCGTCCTTGAAACCCCATTTGACTAGGTTTGCTTTAACTGGTGCTACGCCTGTTCTGATGCGGTTCAGTGTTCTCCAAATCTTCCAGCTTGATGTACTGCCGCTGGGTATTTCTCGTGAGGCAGGGTAGTCCTTCGGAGGCTCGTTCAATTCACTAGTGAGAAATTTCTTGCGGGATTTAAGTCTGCTAAGTCCACATGAAGAGCCATGCAGCGGGTGGCGCTCGTCGAAAATCTGTTTAAATTTTTCTGTATGTTCGTGCGCAATTCTTCGGGATTCAGGAGATGAGAATCCAGCTGCTTTGTATATTTTCCCAAGTGGAGTGGGTTTCATCCATCCTGTTGTTAGCCTGCATGTTTCATTAAGGACTGTAGTGAGTTTTTTGGCATGCTTGAGCACTTGTTCATAATACAGTCGGACTAGCTCCCCATTTACTATTCGTCAGTTTTCTTAAAATATTGTTCCTGCAGCAAGTTTTTGGCAGGTTTTTTCACAATGATATCTGTACGTCAGTGATCTATGCAGCACGACACTAAGGTTTGTTGGTTTGTCCGTATGGTCCAGTTTGTTGCCATTCCAGGTGACGTTCAGCTTCCTGTTTGCCTGTTTTGTGCGGAGGTGGAAAGCGCTAACCTGTGTCTTAGACGGATTTGGTTTGAGGGAGTTCTCTTTATAGTATTCAGACATTACGTGTAGCGAGCTTTCTAATTTCCCTTCTACTTCCTCGAAGCTATTTCCTTGCGCTGTAATGGCCAGATCATCGGCATACAAGAAATGGGTAGTACGTTCCGGTGTTGGTTGATCATTGGTGTATAGGTTAAACAGTAGGGGGGCCAGCACACTGCCCTGGGCGAGGCCGTTCTTTTGTCGACGCCATCGGCTTTTTTTCCGTCCAGCATTACATAGAACTGTCTGTTTTGCAGCAGAGATGCAATGATTTTTGTGAACTGATGATCCTTAAATGTACAGTACAGTTTTTCCATGAGCTTTCTGTGGTTGACGGTGTCGTATGCAGAACTTAAGTCCACCAATGCTACACCTGTTATTTGTTTGTTTTCAAACCCTTCCTCTATGTGTTCTGTGAGTGCTAGGATTTGACTGGTGCATGATTTCCCGGGTCTGAATCCAGCCTGTTGGGGAATGAGCTTTTGGTCTGCGATATTTTCTATGCGGTTTAGGATTACTCCTTCGTACAGTTTGTACCGGTGGCACAGGAGTGCTATTGGGCGGTAGTTCTTCGGTTGACCTGCGTCTTTCCCAGGTTTTAGTAGCGCCACTACCTTTGTTTTCCTCCACACTTTTGGGATCTTACACGTTTTTAAGCAATGATTAAAGAGCTGCAGGATCCATTGCTTGGCACTAGGTCCGAGCTGTTTGATCTGTTCCACGCATATATCGTCGACTCCCGCTGCTTTCCCGTTTTTCATTGAGTTCATTCCATGATTAAGATCTTTCATGGTTAATGGTATTTCGAACATGCTTGACTCTTGACTCTGAATTCTACTGATTTTTATTTTCTGACATTTCTTGTTGGGTTTTCCATTTAGTAGGAGCTGATGGGTAATTTGATTGGGTGTTACTGAAGAGCATTGTTTAGCTGTCCCAAAGTAACAATTAAGTTTTTTTATTAAGTTCCAAGAGACTTTGCTACTATGGGTCATATCCATTCTTTCCAGAGTTTCGACCCACTTCCTTTGTCTTGATTCACTAATCATTTCCATTAGTGTTTCTCCACATTGGACTACTTCTTCACTAAAGGGGTCCTGTTCGTAAAGCATTTCGTACTCCCTCAGGATGTTCTTTGATTCGTCAGAGAGACCTGGGATGAAATGCTCTCTGCAGCCTCGGGGTATGTGTCTTCGAGAAATCTTTTAGAGAGTCTCTTCGAAACTTTGATAATTTTCTGGAATTGGGTGTAGATTTTTTATTTCTGCATCCAGTTCCACAGCATATTCTGTCCATTTAGCTTTTTTAAAGTTGAAGCGTCTGCGGAATGGTATTTTCGTTGTTCTCAGAGCAGCGTATATTTGGATTCCGATAGGTCGGTGTTGTGTTTTATGCACTTTTTAAGTATCGGTCTTCCACGTTTGCGCTTACAAAACAAATATCAGGGTTGTATTCGCGCTTCCAGATTTTGCTGCTGAACGAGCATGGTAGCTTGGGATCATGGATCAGGGATAAGTTATTTATTTCCGCCCACTGCTCTAATTTATGTCCGTTGTCGTCTGTATGTTTGTAGCCCCATGATGTGCTGTGGCAGTTGAAGTCTCCTAAGATGAACTGTGTTTTCTGGTTGTTGAAGTTTGGTGGCAAAGTCAAGTTGAACTTCTCTCCGGGAGGCTTGTATACTGACGTTACGGTGAAGATGCTACACTCGACAGTCAGTAATTCTATGTTATTGTATGTAGTTCTGTTAGTTGATATTATGGCCATCTCAGGTTTTGTGAAGCCAGCGCTGCCATATTTTGGATGTGGATTTTCTATGGCTAATTTCATTCCTTCTATTTCTGGTCTTATTGCCCTTTCTTTCTTGTGTGTTTCTTGTATACACAGTATGTCCCATTTGTGCGTGCGGCAAAGTTGTGATATGATTTGTTTGTTTTTGGTGATACCCTCTACGTTTACGCTTGTAATCGTCAGAGTTTGCTCTGAGAAGGGCCCATTCTTTTTGCTTTTCCGGTGTTGGAAGGATTGGCCGTTGCCTTTTATTGCAACGTTTCCGGGGGACGCCGGCATTATCTGACAAATGATTCTCGGTCTCTTATCTCAGATAGTGCTCGCGTGGAAGCTCCTTTACAATATGTATAGATGACGTACTCGCTAACTTAAAGACGCTCTTTGAGGCTGTTCTCGGATGATGATGTATGTAGACGAGTTGAAAGCCGTTAATTTGAAAACTTCTTCCATTTTCTGTATCTTTTGCAACTTGTTAGTAGCTGGGGATGTGCACAGACACTCTAAGCACAGGTTTCGCCTGCTAGGAACGCCACCGTCTTTCACGGTAGCGTGAAAACACATCTATACACTACACTTTGGAGACGCTCCCTGTCTGACCAGTTCTGTGTCACCGCGTTAGAATGTTGAGTTAACGTGCCCATGTGGACTGAGAGATAGATACTTGTTGTTCCCGACTGCTTGGGTTAGACGCATCACGTGGACTCGCGTCTCCACTTTTCATGGCTTACCTCGACGACTTATCTAATGTTTCATTTCAGTGGACATTTCAACATTACGATACATGGGAAATTATGGTCAGAATGTTGCTTACAAGCGCGCTATGGCATAATATCTCATTAGCAGAATTTTCAGTTTTACAGACCTACTTTCTTTGTGATTAACGTTAAATCCGTTATTCAAAGCGTGACACTTTGTTCCATGTTCGAGGATCACTTATCAATAAACGAAAGAACGTTATTGAATATAGGTCATGGCATATCTTCCTATCCTGCTCATTTAGCATTATTACGCATATTAGAAATTATGTGGGGTTTTAGTTTTGTTCTGATTTTGCTCCTCCCCGGTCTTCTGAACCACGTGGTCCGTTGCAGGACATACGTAGCGTTTCTCCTACATTTTCCTACTCTTTTATTCAATAATAATACGAAATGCTTCCAAATTTCTCTTTTCTCACCTTGAAGCAATTTATACTTTATTGCGTTTTTCCTGGGTTATTGCCGTGAGCTCAATTATGCTAATTTGAATGAACAGTTGATGCGGGGGCAATTTATAAAGGCCGAGATCAGAGACGATCGGCCTTCAGCGGAATCGTTACTCAGACACGCTGCCATCCGCACGAATATATTTACTTTCTTTCCATATTACAGCAAGTATAAGGTAGGTTTGTGCCGATGCCAATTCGTAAATTCCTGCTGATTCTGAATATATTCCGACTGAATATTGTGAATCATGTTTTCTGCGAATAGGTATCAGCCTATACAACGTCGGTTTTACATCCCCATCGCACACGTTGTCTCTTTGACGGAGGATGCAAATTTACTTTCAGATCGCGCTAGAAGATTTGAGTGTGTTGATAACTTTGCATTCACTTAAGATGATGTTCACGATACCCTTATACTTTCCGTTGCGCCATAAACGCCCATTCTACTCTTGACTGTATAACTGAAGTTA
The DNA here is from genome assembly GCF_021461385.2 of Schistocerca piceifrons. Taxonomy (NCBI): domain Eukaryota; kingdom Metazoa; phylum Arthropoda; class Insecta; order Orthoptera; family Acrididae; genus Schistocerca; species Schistocerca piceifrons. Next base: position 20,842,624 of record NC_060145.1, read on the forward strand.
GACAGCGTTATTAATCATAGGTTAAAATTTTGTATTAAAAAGGGAAATATTTACAGAGCATTTACAACGAAGTCATACTAATTATGTACTTGGCTTAGGATGAAAAAGGAGGAGTATTTCAAAGACGCAACGTAGAAAGTAGCACGCTAGGTACAATTACAAGATCCATTACTGTTTGATTAGATGAAAGACGATCAGTCACCGGAAAGAGCAACACCCATGAAGTTGGAAAGTAGTATCCGATCGAAGCTACATAAAAGTACAACAACTACATAAAACTGATGGTAGGATAACCAGATCGCAGACATGTACATTGGGGAACACTAAGGTAAATATAACTGACCTACGAAATTCACTTTCGACCGATTCTTTAGTAATGCTCTTCACTATCGAACCTTAACTAGACAGGAATACTAGTGCAGCCAGAAAAGCTGAAGAAAGAGCAGACTAGTTTCGCGCACACGACAGCGTCGCGGAGACGTCGCTCGAACTGCGGTGGCGGACGTTACAAGGCCGCGAAGAGACTCTATTGAAGTTCTGAGAGCGGATGTCCCAAGAATGGTAAGGAGAGAAACTTGAGCTCTTACCGAGACTCCCTTCTCGCACACTGCTCACGAGAGGAGCGAGATGAGTGGTCGGTTTGGTTTAAAAGAGGGGAAAGGGACCAAACTACGAGGTCATCGGTCCATTGTTCCTAATAAAACAATGCCACGAAGGAAAGGCACCGAACACTAGAAGAAACAAGAGGCCAAGAAAACACAGAGACGCAAGAAACAGAAGAGAGTAAAACAAGAAAGCAGATTACAGTGGCTGGCCGACCACGAAAATTAAAAGGATAAGCCAGTCACCCTGCAACACGTTAAAACCTCCACCCTAAAAGCACTAGGGTGGAGGACACAGAGGGATAAAGGACATGCGCTAAAACCAACATAGAAGTATAAAACCCACTCTCACGGATAAAACCTGAAACTAAAGCTGCTGCTGAGGCATCGTCACCCAACACCGAAGATAGGGTGCTGGGAATGTTCAAAGTACGCCGCAGAGCGGCTAAAAGTGGGCAGTCCAGTAAGAGGCGAACGAATGTCATTTGTGAGCCATAGCAACACCGATGTCGGTCCTCGCGACGGAGGAGGTAACCATGCATTAGCCACGTATGGCCAATGCGAAGCCGGCAGAGGACTACTGATTCCCTGCAAGAGGACCGCATGGAAGACTTCCACACACGTAATCTCCTTAATGACACGCAGTTTGTTGTGCGTAATGTTATGCCATTCCGTCTCCCAAAGCCGGAAAACCCTGCGGCGTAAGACAGAACGCAAGTCAGCTTCGGAGATCCCCATCTCCGGAAGCGGTTTCCGCGTCGCCTGTTTGGCCAGCCTGTCGGCATGTTTGTTGCCTGGGATTCCAACGTGTGCTGGGATCCACTAAAAAACACCACTGAACGACAGGACCGTTCCAGGGCATGGATGGACTCCTGGGTGGACACTACAAGAGGATGGTGAGGGTGGCACTGGTCGATAGTTTGTAGACTGCTCAATGAGTCAGTACACAGGAGAAATGACGCGCCAGAGCACGAGCGGATGTGCTCAAGAGCACGAGGTAAGGCCGTCAGCTCTGCAGTGAAAACACTGCAGCCATCTGGCAAGGAGTGCTGTTCAATACGTCCTCCATGAACATACGCAAAGCCTACATGACCATTAGCCATCGGGCCGTCGGTATAAACCACGTCAGAGCCTCGAAACACGTCAAGAATCGAGAGGAAGTGACAGCGGAGAGCGGCGGGGTTAACGGAGTCCTTAGGGCCATGCAAAAGGCTGCGGCCGAGGCGTACACCATGGAGGCGCACGTGAACGGACCGCAAGTAGAGGTGGTAAAGGGAAGAACTCCAGTTCGGAGAGAAGGGACCGCACGCTAATCGCAATCGTTAGTCCCGACCTGCGCCGCCGATGCGGGAGATGGACTGCCGCGGGTGGGAAAAGGAGACGGTAATTCGGATGCTCAGGAGAACTACGAATGTGTGCTACGCAACTGGCAAGCAGTTGTGCACGTCTGATCTGCAATGGAGGGACCCCAGCCTCCGCCAGTGCGCTGGTCACTAGACTCGTCCTAAAAGCTCCTGTCGCAAGTCGAACCACGCAGTAGCGCACAGGGTCGAGTAAATGCAACGCTGAGGGCGCTGTCGAACCATAAACTGCACTCCCTTAGTCAATTCTGGATTGGACAAGGGCTCTGTAGAGCTGCAGCAGCGTAGAGCGATCTGCACCCCAGTTGGTGTTGCTCAGGCAACGGAGGGCACTGAGATGCTGCCAGCACTTCCGCTTAACCTGACGAAGATGAGGAAGGCAAGTCAATGGAGCTTCGAAAACCAGTCCTAAGAATCGGTATGTCTCCTCTACAATGAGTGGATCGTCATGTAGGTAAAGTTCTGGGTCCGGATGAACGGTACGACGCCGACAGAAGTGAATGACACACGACTTTGCGGACGAAAACTGAGGGCCGTGGGCTAGAGCCCATGACTGCGCCTTGGGGATGGCTCACTGTAGACACGCTCAGCCAACACCAGTACTGGAGCAGCAGTACGAAATGCACAAGTCGTCTGCATACAGAGGTGAGACGGAGGGCCCGACAGCTGCTGTTAGACTGTTAATGGCGACTGAAAATAGACACACTCAATACAGAGTCCTGCGAGACTCTATTCTCCTGGATATGGATGGAACTATGGGAGGAACCAACTTGGACGCGGAAAGTATGGAGCAACAGGAAGTTTTGGATAAAAATCGGGAGCGGGCCCCGGAGACCCCACTCATACAATGTGGCAAGGATATGATGTCGCCAGGTCGTGTCGTATGCTTTACGTAAGCCAAAAAAGACGGTAACCAGGTGTTGCCGTCCGGAGACGGCTGTTGGGATGGCAGACCCGAGGGACACAAGATTATCAGTGGTAGAGCGACCCTAGCGGAAGCCGCCCTGACATGGAGCCAGTAGTAGGCCATGTGACTCCAGGACCCAACCCAACCGCCGACATACCATACGTCCCAGCAGCTTACAGAGAACGTTGGGGAGGCTGATGGGCTGATGAGAGATGTTTAATCGTCTCGCTGTGGATGCGATCAGGCCCAGGAGCGGTGTCGGGGCAATGTGCAAGGGCACTGAGGAGCTCCCACTCTGTAAATGGGGCGTTATAGGATTCACTGTGGCGTGTAGCGAATGAGAGGATGTGTAACCTCCCTCTTACTAATCGGCCTATCCTGCTTGCGATATAAAATATGACCGTGAATCGCGTGTATGCCTAATGGATTTTTTTATAATTGGATAAGGCTATCTTTCCCGAAGAAGTGATACCGATAAGGAGGAGGAAAGTGTACAACTGACCCTTCTGATGGAAAGTCTATTAAAAATAAAAGGTAATTAAACCGGACAGGGCTATAATTTGGAAAATGTAAGTTATTTTGTCCATTCACTCACGGACAACACTGGACAGAAAAGGGCTACCACTGAATTCAAAAGTTAATTAATGAACGAAAGAGAAATAATTAACGGTCGCCAGCCCTCTACGGCAATTTACATCCAAAATCCTGTACAACACGATGGGAAAGAAAAACATGTATTATTAAACACTGACGTGGCAACTGAAGGTTGTCACGTTTTCACACGAATTTTAAGTGAGTATGTAATGATAAACGAAACTGAGAAGTCACTCTTACGTTATGTTTGGCATGCAGTCGAGTAATGATTTGAAAATATGCACTTAAACTGTATGTTAATACTAAACTTCGATACGTGAATAATGACTGTCAGTGACCTCAGCATAACGTCATCAAAAAAATTTAGGAAAAAAAGCAAGCACTTTTTACTTTACCGTACTTATTTTGCAAATTGGATTTCATATTATTGTCTCAACAACTGAACCTTTTTTTTACTGACTTGAACAGAATTAAATACTAGAATACGTACCAAACCAAACAGCCATGTGCTCCAAGCTATATGTAAAATAAATAAAACTTCTGCACTCTTAATTTGTGCATTTCTTTACATTTGGATTTTTTCCAATGATTGATTCTCAAACTTGAAAAATGAAATTGCTTTACTTTAGTCATATACTGAAGCCTCTGTTGCACAACAAATGGTTCAAATGGCTCTGAGCACTATGGGACTAAACATCTGTGGTCATCAGTCCACTAGAACTTAGAACTACTTAAACCTAACTAATCTAAGGACACCACACACATCCATGCCCGAGGCAGGATTCGAACCTGCGACCGTAGCAGTCGAGCGGTTCCGGACTGAGCGCCTAGAACCGCTAGACCACCGCGGCCGGCTGTTGCACAACAGTTAATTGAAAGTATACTGAGGCTAAAATTCTTACAAGAGAATTTATTCATTAATAAACTGGCTGTAACTATTCAATTTGGTTCTTATGACACACAGTTAGCATATTAGGGGAAAAAAGGAACAAGGATCCTGCTTGGTAACAATGTATGGGAGCAATGAGGACACAATCGCCCTGAGTTTAACTAATTGTTATTTTAATAAATCTTATCAATCAAATCACATTCAGTTGTGCTGCTGGGTTAGCCGTTAATACTTTCTACCAATGAACAGTCTTACTTCAGTGCCGTGCACACGACGAAACTCTGAGCCAACCACGAAACTGTGTTGCTGGAACTGTTGCTGTTGCTGCAGACGGTAGCATTTTGTGGAGCCATGGCTAATTACAGGAACGGGCAATCGTAATTAATACAGCCTCTTCCGCCCATCCACTGTCGGTACTCCTGCTACTAGACATGTGGCCGGCGCGCGTACATGATGCAGCCGAAAATGGTACTCCCTACTGCGAGAGCGTTAACACCACACTTCCGCACACTACAAGCGCTGGAACCCGTCTCTCGCTCCCTCCGCGCGCTCTGCGCAACACAGGCCCCCACAACCGCACGAGAGGTCGACTGTGAAGAGCGGACAAATTGAATAGCTGGCCGGCGGCCATTAGAGTGGTAAACTGACGCGCGGAGTTCGAATGTTTATACATCGCTTTTGGTTATGAAATGCCTTCCCTTGGGTTAGGTCGCAAACATAATGCCTCATTTAAATACCTTACTACAATATACTTTTTAAATTTATGAACAAACAGCAAATAGTCACTGTTTATGAATTTATCTTACGTACTACATGGAATCTGCCGTAGCTAAAAGTTATGTTCTGGACCCCTAGCATTTTTCGTAGTTCATTTACGATAGATGTACACAAAATGCATCAAAATACTCGAAGATTTGCCCACTATATTAATACATATTTTCTGACTCTACCTTGCTTTAGATTTTATGACGAGAAGTGCGTTATATATGGCATAGTGCTTTGGCAACTCACGATCAAGTTTCAACCTAACCTAGACCATGAAAACACTACCGATCAGCCAACTTTCTTCAAAATCATCAGAACATATAAAATGGTTTTCTGTCGGTCGGAAATGATGCCTACTGACAGCGTGTAACCATTTTTGTAACAGCCGTGGTTTTGAGAAAGGAAACCTGCAAATAGATGCACACACATTATGCTAATACCGTGTTACAAAAACATTTATTAGGCAAGTGCACTGACATACAAAACAACTTAAAATATTCACTTACCTGTGAAATGTAATATTCGTTCCTTCCTCGAATTTATTTGTACAATTAATCGCTGCGCCGGCCGATGTGGCCGAGCGGTTCTAGGCGCTACAGTCTGGAGCCGCGCGACCGCTACGGTCGCAGGTTAGAATCCTGCCTCGGGCACGGATGTGTGTGATGTCCTTAGGTTAGTTAGTTCTAAGTTCTAGGGGACTGATGACCACAGCAGTTAAGTCCCATAGTGAAAAAAAAAAAAAAATTAATCGCTGCACGACTCTTCACATTGTACTTCTTTTGATTGGAACGTACAGACAGTAGAATTACGAGTAACAAATACTGTATGTACGCCCCAACAAATATACAACGTTGAATAAGGGTCTTCATAAACAACAATACTACACAACACATCAGACTACAACCACTATAATGGCGTCCAGCCGAAGGTTCAAATTATCCCGCGACTGCAGCGCCATCAGTGAGTCTAGTTATTTTTTACAAGGTCTTTGGCGCAACAGCTCCCTACCCAAAGATTTTACAACGCACAAAAAGCACTGCTATTATCGTTGCTAGTAAACGCAAATAGCAATTCCTTTGGCTTTTTCCCAGAGCTTATAAGTTTCACAGTAAAACGCAGATAAATACACTGAAACGTCAACAGACTTCTACCTAAATTTACACATACAGTGAAGCAATGTCCTTACTTATTAAAAGAAAGCATTTAAATTACAAATATTTACATACAATTAAAAATATATATATACGGGTAGCAGGTGCCATGCATCCTGCATTTTCGGTGCACACTTCAGAAACCGTTAAGTAAAAGTGTGGGGGTGCTCAACCCGGTATCCATAGATCACTTCAGAGAAAGTTTAAGAAATGTCAACTGGGAAGATGTATATAATGAGCCAAATGCTAATGATAGAAGCAGCATATTTCTTGATAAATTTATATCCCTTTTTGAACACTGTTTTCCAAAGAACATTACTAAATCTAACACCAAAAACTTTTCAAAGAAACCTTTGATTACTACAGGTATTAAAGCGTCTTCATAAAGAAAAATAAAACCGTATGAGACACCAAGAACTAGTAAAGATCCAGAATTAGTTTTACACTATAAAAATTATTGTAACATACTGAGAAAAGTTGTAAGGAAATCACGAAATATGTGTGTTAGAGTAGAAATCAACAACTCCAGGAATAAAATCAAATCAATATGGAATGTTGTTAGAAGGGACACAGTAAAAGTAACCTCTGGGGTAGGTAGTATTACTGTTAAAGAGAATGAGACCATCTTAACCAACAGTACACAGGTAGCCAATGTACTTAACAATCACTTATTAAGTGTAGGAGAAAAAATTGGTGAGAATAGTTCAAAAGAAAAAAACCAGGCAGTACATGGAAAAGTCAGTTTTGAAAAATTTTAGTCTGATTAAGTTTCATCTAACAACCTGTTGTAAAATAAGGAAAATTATTAAATCTTTGAAAAATAAATGTTTTGTTGGAGTAGATGAAACCTCTAACAAGTTATCAAAACAATGCGGAGAAATTACAGCTGATGTTTTGAGCCACATATTTAATGCATCACTGACTCAGTGTATTTTTCCAGACAGGTTAAAATATGCCATTGTCAGGACTCTCTACAAAAAGGGAAAAACCACAGATGCCAATAATTACCTGTCAGTATCCTTGCTTACAGCATTTTCAAAAATCTTTGAGGAAGTAATGTACTCAAGAGTGGTTAGCCATCTCAACAGTAATGGGCTACTTAGTAAATTACAGTTCGGATTTCGGAAATATTGTTCCACTGAGACAGCAATACGAAATTTCACTGTCCACATAATAGAGTCTTTAAATAGTAAAATGTCACCAGTAGGAATATTCTGTGACTTATCCAAAGCATTTGATTGTGTGAACCATGACATTATGTTAGAGAAATTACAATTCTATGGTATAAATGGAACAGCATATGAGTGGTTTAAGTGATATCTACAGAACAGGAAGCAAAAAGTCTCTTTATATGCTTCAAGTGATACAAAGGAGTTTGCCACTTCATCTAACTGGGGTGAATTACATTAGGTGTTCCACAAAGTTCAATCATGGGTCCCCTCCTGTTCTTGATATATGTGAATGACCTCCCTTCTTATGTGAAACAAGATGCTGAACTAACACTGTTCTCTGATGATACAAGCATAATTATCAATCCAGTAAAAGAAAGTCCGACAGAAAATGATACAAATAAGGTCTTTGGAAAAGTTATTAATCGGTTTTCTGCGAATGGGCTTGCTCTGAACTTTGAAAAAACACAGTACATCCAATTTTATGCTGCAAAAAGTATAATTCCTTCAATAAACGTAACATCAAAAGAAGTCAGTAGCCTGGGTGGAGCATAATAAGTTTTTTGGGTGTACATATTGATGAGAATCTTAATTGGAAAAGTCATGTTTTGGATCTCCTAAAGCGACTAGGTTCAGCAACATTTGCAATCAGAATAATTGCCAATTCTGAGGATGTAGAAATTAGTAAGCTGAGATACTTTGCATACTTCCACTCTCTGATGTCATATGGAATAATAATCTGGGGCAACTCAACATTTACACAAAAGATATTCTCTGTTCAAAAGAAAGTAGTTAGAATAATGTGTGGGGTTCGTACTCGCACATCTAGTAGGCATCTGTTTAAAAGGTTAGGAATTCTTACAAATTACCAAATGAAATTAAATGTCTGACAGACAGCGGTAATAGTTTCAAAAACAATTTAAAATCATACCTCCTTGACAGCTCCTTCTATACCATAGATGAATTCTTGAATATGAGTAAATAAATCTTGAGATACAATATATGCATTTTGTGTCATTTAAGGGAATGGGATAGGTAATAGAAATATTTAGGTATAACACTGTAATGTAAAAAAAAGAAAAAAAAACAAACAAAAAACTTCTTCCCTGTGCTCATTTCTTGTGCATTTGACACATTCCACATCATAACGGTTTTTCCGTGCTATTGATCGATGGAACACGCTAACTAACTAACTGACTGACGTTCCCTTCCAGCTGCCGTTTGAGAGTGCGAGAGGCTGGAGGGTAATTCTCCGACGCAGAGGCTCGAGTAAAGTGCTCGGCAGTCGCATTTGCGTCGGTAGATACACGCCATTTATGGTAACAGCGGGAACGGCTGTTGGGGAGTGGTACCCGAACACATGTTTGATCTTTGCCCAGACTTGGCAAGGTGACGTATGGCACCCAATGGTGGGCGCGGAAGGGCTTAGGGTGGAAAATGGCAGCGCTACGCGACGTACCCTCTACCACACACGGCTAGGTGACCTGAGAAACATGTGGGAGCGTATTCCCTTTGTTCTCCATTGCTTCAAAAGTGGACATAATCATGTAAAATACAGTTTTCTTCTTGTACCACTCTCAGATTGTCATCAGATCGTTCCTCCTGCTATGTAGGAGCACTTTCATTGTATTCTCTATGAACAGGTCAAAAAGATACAGATGCGATGGAGACGTGCGTGGCTCGTGTTCCCGCCATTATGTATTTTACACCCTGTTTTTAACGTACTTCCACCTCACTGCGTTAATTTAAATTACTACTGTCACTGAGTTGCTCCTTTGCCTGACCGTGAGCGGCGTTAGCAGTGCGTATCGATATATCCCCTCTCGTAGTATCTTTGCTTGACTGCTATTACTTCCCGGTCGTTGTCTGTCGTAGGGCAGTTCGTCGAGAGTTCGGGTTATGAGTTCGGGTCTACCAGTCAGTTGGAACGTGTCTGGAGCGCAGTCCGGACCTGTTAGTCGGGGAGTTGTAATGCGGCACTAGTGCAGTCGGGTTGGAGCAGTGAGGTTTGCGACGACATTGCTCGCCCGACCATTGCCACCACGCATCACTTGAGCGGGGCCACGGTCTTGGTGGATCGTCGGTCGGTCGCCCTACCGGACGACGCGTTTTGGCTCGACGATCGTTCATGAGTCGGCTGTGTGTGTGTGTGTGTGTGTGTGTGTGTGTGTGTGTGTGTGTGTGTGTGTGTGTACTCCCGATTTCACTTCATGCGTGCTTAGTTGCTGTTGTATCGTTCAGGTCTTCGTGCAAGTGTTGTAAGGTTGTCCGTCTAGTTGACGTTAGTTCCACTGCCGATTATGTTAAATGTTGTCGGCATTCTGGCTCTGTGCGGTCGGTCGTCTCATCAGGCGACCTGTAACTGGTTCTTCAAGTACTTCTGGGCCCCTTCAGTTACCATCTTGTGGAACTTGGATCTGTCCTTTCCTGGTGCAAGGATGTCGCTTAGCCAGTGAGGGTGTTTCCTCTGCATCGTTGCGTCCGAGCCAGTATTTCCTTCTCGTGGGTCTGGAAGTGAGTGGGAGACGCACTAGCAGTGCAGTCGCGGACGGACCAGCAGGCAGTCGGTCGGTTGCTGCGGACCAAGGAAGTTCTCCGCGCGGTGCAGTCGCCGGGTCCGCTGCCGGTTCCTGCGCAGTGTCGGAGCGTGTCTGGAGCTGTCCGATCGCTACGAGCTTCGTGGTTCACCGACCCAGGACGTCAAAGTTGAGTGGTGTGTTATGTACCCAAGCCTCGTCCATTCATGTTGTGGTTCGTTTCGGTGGTCCACTGTTGGGGTGGTTTTCCTGTGAGCAACACCGAGTGTTTGTACATATTCCATTGTGCATTATCACGTTTGTAACTTTTTTCTGTTTAAGTTCTCATGTACTGATTGACGGGAAGCTAGTCGTTGTGTCGGTCGGTCCGTGGCTGTCCCCTGGTTGCGTTCCGACGGGGCAAGTGTAGCTGGGCTCGCCACCTGTGTTTCGCCTAAGCGGACGAGGGCAGACCGACCTCCCTGGAGACTTCTGAGTGCCACCGGTGTTTAATTATGTTTTCAGCTACTTAAAATTTAAGGTTTATGGTTATTTTTTTCTTTTTTCTTAAAAATTTTGCAAAATTAATTGTTAAATTTATCTTTCAAGCTTTGACATTGCGGCCTTCTGCCTTTAAAAGATTATGGTGATATATTTTAAAATTTTGAAACTTAATTGCGGCCGTCAGCCATTTGTATTGCACCTTTCATATGTTTGTTCTACTTTGCTCTGATGTTTTTTTTAAATTATTTTATTGCTATCTTAATTGGATTTTTTATCTTGATTAGTTAAGATTTCTTGTTTGGAGACCTTCAGCCGTGAAAGAGTTGCATTCGGTTAACGTCCGGCTATGTGCCGCTTTGGTTGTAAAAGTTATTAAATTACAATAAATTACGATTAGAAGGTGAAACTGACCTCAACCTATTTGGCCCTTTCCACAATCCTATTACCTGTTTTGCCCAGTGGGTTTAGCGGGCATATCAGCGATTCTTCAGCAATACGTGGCGTGAACAAAATCGTGCAAAATTTTGAGGTTACAAATTTAAATTTCATCACATTATTTCCCCGAAGGATGTAAGTAGGTTTGGCCGTGTAGCGCGCTCTTGCTCGCAGGGTAGCAAACCACTGATGGAGCAGTAAAGAGGAGCGTTACCAACCTGGGAATGCGGAAGACTGAAAAAACCATTGTGTGAAACACGGAAAGCTTGTCCCAGTGTGTGCTGTGCTCGCAACCCCAACATGTTTGCTTTCATGTAAGATGTTCTCTGCACTTGATTCGCAGTTGTGTGCTGTTACAAGATGTAATTATATACGTTAACAGTTCTGAAAATTTTTCTTTTTTAGTCCACACAAGAATTGAGAATGAATTCTATAATAGCTGTACTTGAGAGAGACTGATGCCAAACCAAAGTTACAGTAGTTTTAAATTTCCAGTGGAACGTAATATAACGTCTAAATTCGTAATCTAAGATAAGCTATGGTAATGAACAGGGTACAGACCCTATTTTCAGTAAGAATGCTAACAGAGTCTCCTGGCAGCCGGAAAGAAGAGGCTGCAGCAGCGAACAGGTCGATAAAAAGTATACGGAAAAGTGCAGTGAGTGCTATTTTAGGAACGATTTGTTGCCTTAGCGATATTCCTTCCACAAGTGACTAGTAAAAAACGCTCAGATACGAACACGCTTGTCATAGATAGGGGAACGATTTGCTCAACGTCGACAACGGTGTGCACCCTATTTAGTAAGCACGACGAAGCTGTGCGCTCGCCAGCGTCGCCTCGTCATTGCAACGTCAGATATGGACATCTTGTGGTAGGCAGTCGCCTTCATGTGTTACATCCGTGACAAGATAATGTGTGTATTTTCATTTTCTCTTTAGCTTGCACTTTATAACTGGTATGCATGCGAGAGAATGAGTACCTAATATGATTGAAAACGCCGCGCATACAAACGGGATTTTCCGGTGCTCATACCTCGGGTTCTACTGGCGATAAAAAGGTAGGACCAGGTGTTTTGGACAGTACTTGGGCTGGGGACCATTTGTATACCCAGCAGAAGGATCGTCCTACTGTCAGCATCCTACAGTACAGAGCCGAAGTATGAATATTACACAGTTCCTCCCCCTTAGGCAAATGGAAAAATCGGTTGGTTCTTCTTGTATTTAATATGATCTACCGTGAGCTTTGTCCGATTTATGGGAGCACCATTAGTTCATGGGCGGTTCCTCGGAAAACGCTACAAAAAGCATTTTTGCTTTATTTTCACAGTCACTAGCTAACCAAAAACCAGTCGAGGACGGCTTAAATTTTTACGATGTATTCCTCTCTTGATATATATATCCGTTTCCAGGATACAGAGGTTCAAAGGTACCCTATTTCCAGACGTAAAATACGGTCTGAGGCGAAATCCAAACAATACGTAACCGCATCAAATTTATGAAATTTCAAAGGCATATTTCTAGACAAGTCATCTCCCGGTTTTCAAAAACCTTTATCCGTTATCGGCAAACACCTCAAAAATTGATACCAAAACCGAGCCGCGGATTCCGAGATGGCTATGCATAACAAACGGTTGTAATTTGGCCAATGTATTCCTAATATACCGATCTTCAATAACCTTGAGAATTTTTTCCATATTTTTATCTCTTTCTAAGATACAGAGGTTCAAAATTATCCTACTCGTAAACGAAAAATACGCACGTAAAATCCGGCATGAGTGAAAACGTAATAAAGTAACGTAGCAAAGAGAAATATATTGTAAAATATTTCCGTTATCATAACGGTTTTGGGAACCCCATGCCGTAGTACTGAAGGACATCTAAAATTCTTTTGCACGTAAAATCCAGTATGAGGTGTAAATTACTTTTGTGTTATTTCAATTTCGTATAAGTATACTATATATATTTCAGTGACCAATATATCCTCTTCGTATGAGTTACATGTCCTGCTGCAGCATGGAAAAGTAGGGAAGCAGTGGAAAAACGCTTCTATCGGAGCACAGAAAATGCGAATACGTTGTAAGTAGGCTGTTTAGGTTTTTATATTGGTAACGCCACGTAGCGCTCTGTATGAAAATTACTGGCTGTGCTATGTGCAGTCTGTGGCTGGTTTGCATTGTTGTTCGCTATTGTAGTGTTGGGCAGTTGGCTGTTAACAGCGCGTAGCGTTGCGCAGATGGAGGTGAGCCGCCAGCAGTGGTGGATGTGGGGAAGTGAGATGGCGGATTTTTGAGAGCGGATGATCTGGACGTGTGTCCATCAGAGACAGTAAATTTGTAAGTCTGGATGTCATGAACTGCTGTATATATTATGACTTTTGAACATTATTAAGGTAAATAAATTTTTTGTTCTCTATCAAAACCTTTCATTTGCTAACTATGCCTAGCAGTAGTTAGTGCCTTCAGTAGTTTGAATCTTTTATTTATCTGGCAGTAGTGGCGCTCGCTGTATTGCAGTAGTTCGAGTAACGAAGATTTTTGTCAGGTAAGTGATTCATGAAAGGTATAGGTTATTGCTAGTCAGGGCCATTCTTTTGTAGGGATTATTAAAACTCAGACTGCGTTGCGCTAAAAATATTGTGTTTCAGTTTAGTGATGATCAGAATAAGTAAAGAGAAAAATGTCTGAGTACGTTCAGTTTTGCTCAGCTGTTTGAAAATCAAATTACGTAAGTGGTTTATCAGCACAGTAATTCATAATTTTTTCCAAGGGGACGTTTCAATGTTCCTGTTTATTTAAAATACTCTGACTGAGAAGTGGAGTACCATAGCTACCTCATTCTACTTTCCTCAGCAACTTCAAAGATTTTCCCAAAAATTTTGGTATGCAGACTTATTCGTGCTTTCAATGCTGAGACAGACGGAGGCAGTGGCAGTGGTAAACAGACAGAACAACAGTTATAAATACTGGAAGATAGTAGACAGTGATTTTGTTATAGAAAGAGCGAAGGGGGCAATGGCAGTGTGAGAGAAAGAGAGGAATACAATGGCAGTGGACACACCGTTGACGGTGACAATACTGCTAGGAAAATAGTGACCGAGACGGCGCCAGAAAGAGAGGAATACAGAGAAAGAGAAAATGGAAGTGGAAGTGGGTGAGAGCCAGTGATAAGGAGAGGCAGAGTGTATGACAATGACAACGACAAAGAGAGAAATAGTGACATTGAGAAGAACAGCAGCAGTAGGAAGGAACAGATGAGGTATTAGCAGCAAGAGGGAGACAGCCACAATGGTGGGAGGAGACATTAGTAGTGGGGCAGAACGAAGGTGGCTGTAGCAGTGACGCAGGACAGAGTGACGGAGAGGCAAAAAAAGATAACGACAATGTGTTGGGCTGAATGAGTAAGTGAGAAAGAGCAACTGGGAGTGGATGGGTTTGAGTGACTTACAGCGATGGACTCGTGGCTTTGAGCCAGTTACGGTTAGGGCAGTTCGTAGGAGTTTGAGGTGGCTTGCAAGTTAACAAAAGGGCTAGTTAGTTCGCATGTCAAAAATTTGTGGGAAAGTATTTAAAGGTGCTAAGGAAAGTAGAATGAGGCAGCTGATACCTCACTCTTCAGTCAGTCTTTTGAATAAATAGGAACGTATACGCCATTTTTGTGTTCCGATAGAAGCATTTTTCCTGTAGTACTTTTATAACTGTTTCTCTTTAGAAGTAATTTTTTATTTCTTTTCTAGATTTTTAATTCTGATTTGGACCCATTAGGAGCGAAAGTGGTTAACTGAAATCTATCAGTCAAATGCGACCAAGACATTCTCGAGAAAAAAAAAAAGGTAGTTCAAATACATTATTTGCTCCAGAATGACAGTGCAAACTTTCTGATGGTTGGCTTTGCTGCAATTAACATGCTCCTAGTAACACATTCACAAATGCTTATACTCGTATTTTTAGGATCTGTAACGCTGCCGACGCAGACACCGATACAAGGGGCTGCTGGTACCACTGATTAATCTCCTCCTCCCTATCCCACCCGCAAATGGCGCGTGGGAAGAATGTTTGTCGCTAAACCTCTCTGTCAGGTGTAATTTCTCCAATTTTCGTCTCGTGGTCATTTCGTGAGACGTATGTGGAAGGAAGTGATATGTTATCTAACTCTTCCCGGAAAGCGCTCCCTCGAAAATTCAATATACGATAAGTACTTCATTATTTTTAATAAATTCATTTCGACTTTTTAGCAGTCTAAACATTTTACGCTTTCTTCTCATTCTATGCAATCGTTGAAGTGTTCAGTTGACTTCCGACTGGCCAGTCGGTGGATCTCCCATCAATCTGAATCCATCGAATCGTCTTCTTGTGTGAGGCTATTCGTGTGTGTCCGCTTGTCAATCGAGTCAACGTGACGTGCTGCGTGTTAACTGTTTATTTGCCGCTGGCGAAACGATATAGTATCTTTCGTTGTCTTGTTACCGAGTGGTGTAAGTTGCTAAGCAAGAACCATGGATCTTAAATGTGATGTGAAGTGACACTTTATGCAACCAGTAGAATTGATGTTAAAAGTAACATTTGTGCCAAAGTGAATGCTACAGGGGACCGATCCTTTAGATACGTGGCAGCATCACAAGTCGATAGGACCGAACACAAACTAAGAGAATGGGAGCGCGTTTGTCCCATGCTACAAGCCTGAATCAGCAAAAATATCCCTCCACTTGTGAACAGTTTTAATCGTCAACAACAGAGCCAATCCTTTAGAGATATGTGAAAATTTCAAGCGTGTTTGCCAAACAATGTATAGTTCAACAAGGCAGTACTCGAATGTTGTGACTCCTGGTTCACCTGACGGGCTATTTTCGAGGGGTGACAACACCTTCACTGAAGAAAGAAACAGTGCGGCGCTCTCTTGCCAATGTTGCTCATTGCCAACTACTACTTTCAATTTATAACTATTTTCTCTCTTATTCCTGTTATTCTTATTATAGTATGCAACAATTACATGAGTAAAATCAATGCACATTTAAACAAAAAATACACTTGTGCAGCTATTTACACTATATAAACATTAAACGGCCCAGACCACACACGAATGTCTGAAGCCTCCAATCCGGTGGTGTGCCCCTTCCCTTCACGTAGACTCGTGACTCCACCAGGAAAACGTCTGGTACAACATTCATTTACAGGTTGGTTCATTGTTCGATGATCAACACAGTCACACATACAGTCAGTTAAACTGCCCCGCTTGTCCATGTTGTGTCTATACGTACCTTCTCCACTCCGCTACTTCGTAAGTACCTAAGAGAAGTACCTAAGAGATCCTAGGATGATGAAAGCCTGAAAATTTAACACCTGTGTTTTCAGTAAGTTCACGGTTCCGTGTTTCCGCGGCTTCCCACTCACATTTTCAATCGGCGCTTCTGTTGAAGCTATTGGAGAGCATTTGCTCCCCTCCTCCTTAGGCTTGTCTTCTGGATTTAAGGCGTTTTCTAGGCGCCGACAGTAAATCTTCGTGATGAGGAACTGACTGATATCTGGAAACTTGCTGGCAAAGGTTGTAGACAGCTACCTTTCGACAAAGGTTAGCTTGACAGATTTTGACAGTATTATAGGTGTAGTCAGACTGTGCCACTAATGGTTTTCACAGCTGCATTCAAACGAATGTGAGCGCTGCGGAACCGGACTGGTGCGCAAAATTCTGCAGAGTATTCGACCAACGGATGCTTCTGTATTAACATACGTTTAGGATAAGTGCCCCCTACAAATTTTCTTCATTTCAGAAGCAATGAAAATAATTCAATTAATATTTTGTATACTTCGTAAAAACTTTTATTTAAAACAACAATGGCGGAAGTATCATACAAGGAATATAAATAATAATTTCCTGTTTCAAACTTAAAAGCTTTTTGAAATAAGATAGTCTCTCATTCATACATTAAAAATACGTTAAACGGAAAATATTGATATTGTACATTCGGTTTAGGGCTTTGACGATTTATCTGAAAAGTCGATAAACCGATACCTCACAAAATTCTTCCATGTCTACAGATACGTGCTTTAGATTTGCGAGTGTTCTAGCTTACCAAGGTGAGTGCCTACGATTCTAAATTCCCTCCAAAACCAATCTGATGGGCCCAATTGAAAGAAAGAGGTCCCTTCGATCCGTTTTGCTGTGGTTTTAAATAATTCTTTCCTTTTGTGTGTACCGCCACTTCTAAGACACATATCGTACGCTATTCACAAATGGAGCGGGGAGAAAATGACTAAGTGCATGCTTCCACAGACAGCCTTATCTGATTCTCGTAATCCTACGCGTTACATGCGATGGAGACGACAGAATGTGTGTAGAGTCTACGTCAAGTATCCGGTCTCTAAGTCAGACATCAGAGTTTCGAGAGATCTGCGTCACCTTTCACCAAAAGAACCTCATGTAAGTTTCCTGATCGTCTTCGTTATACTAGCGTCTTGGTTATACTGACACAATCATAGCAGTGTGTATTTGAATTTCTTTCAGTCGGTCTTCGTGCTGCTTGATAGAGACTCAAGCCGCTGCAGCAGTGCTCTAGAATTGCTCACTTAATAACGTCTGATGTGAGGTAGCGCTGCGCTGTCCCACGAAATCGCCAACACATTTGCCTTCCGTACTGTTGTTCAATAGGCCTGCTTTTTCACTTCTAGTTATGTAAGGGAAGGGACACACTGCGTATTCTACCACTAATCCCGTGATCGGGAAAAAAAGATTCGTTTCCCTTGTTTACTGGCGTTGCCTTGCATGTATTCACATTTATCCAGAGTTACCACTCGATACATCAAGTGGAAATACTGTCTTAATCGTTCTGAATTTCCTTACATCCGGTGAAGACAGTATTCTGAAGAGAACAGATACGCGAGATTGTAGCACGCATGATGAATCTGGCAAGACAGCCGTACAGTGTTCAGTATTCATTCCTCGCTCTCTGAGAATTACCTCAGATACATTTCTCACAAAAACTACGAAGGAAAAGCTTAAAATTCTTCTTCAGTAGTTCATGTTAAAGTAAAACGGAAACGGTTTGGCAATAGTAAGTGTCTTGGAACACTGGTGTATACTACGCAGCGTCGTGCGTAGCAGGCAGAACAAACATCTACGCTGGTGGGCGGGCGGAGTACCTACTTGGTTACTGTAGGAGGCGTCTGTCTTTGAAACTGACATGAAAATGACAGGAAACGAAGGCTAACGAAAAATCAACAGTGGAGTAGCTGTGTACCGAACTATCGGCAAGTGCCGGTTACCGCCTCGCGCTCACAGAGTGGCCAGCTATTTCGGTCTCGTACACAATAATTTATTAAGACATCGGTGCTTATTACGATCTCTATCGAAGCGGCTGGCAGACTGGAGATTGCAGCCATTACGCTGCGAAGACCTTGGCGAAAACTGTGTGCGTCGGCAGGTGCAGCGGCGTGCGGCTGCCAGCTCCCACGCCCCCCGGAGTTAGGCAATTCTGGCTACCGCGCACGCTTCGAGCTGTTCCAGTTAACGATACACGCCCCACACCATTTCCTTGTTGGCCGAGTGGAACCGCCAATCTACCACCGGAACTAATACTACTGCAGCCCTACACGCAACTATCGGCAGTAACAGCTTAAAGATTCATAGCCATAATGTTACGGACGCATCTTATCTGTTTCATAATCTTAGACCCTCAACCTATATGTCCAAAAAGGGAGAAGGAACGAAGATTAGAATTTGACGTCCCATCAACAGCGCGAGCATTAAAGACGGAGCACATGCTCGGATTACGAGGAGATGGGGAAGGAAATCGGCCGTGCCCTTTTGAAAGGAGCCATTCAAGCATTTGCCTCGAGCGGTTTAGGGAAATCACGGAAAATCTAGATCTGGATGGCCAGACGGGAACCTGAACCGTCGTCTTCCCGAATGCGAGTCCAGTGTGCTAATTACAGGACCATCTCGCTCGGTCTTTAACATTCACTTTCGTTACTATCTCAAAAACGGGGAGACTTGAACGTAACTGCTAACGATAAGTACCTTTTCAGGCATGTATGTCGATTACACTAGTCAACAGTCATTTTGCATCTGGTTCAAAAAATGGCTCTGAGCACTATGGGACTCAACTGCTGAGGTCATAAGTCCCCTAGAACTTAGAACTACTTAAACCTAACTAACCTAAGGACAACACACACATCTATGCCCGAGGCAGGATTCGAACCTGCGACCGTAGCGGTCGCGCGGTTCCAGACTATAGCGCCAGAACAGCTCGGCCACCAGCGGCCGGCTTTTGCATCTGGGATGTGATACATCAACTAGTATGTATTTTGGTGTGCAGAATCCGAATATACCTTTCAAAATGTTCTAGCACGTACCATTTTGAGTTTTTAAAGGTTTTTTATTTTTCGTATTCAGTATTTCGCTTTTTCCCGTTCTCCTGTTTTGATGTTTACTGGTTTTCGATTTGCAGAGGAGAGCTAGAAGATCTACAAATCGTCAGTAAATGGTTGGTGTAGTAATCCAGTGGTGTGAAAGAGATCCTCAGTGAGTGTTTCCTGTGAAAGACTCACTAGTGCAAACTTTTTGTGTTTAAAACTAACACTAAGAAAAATAGTAACTAGTAAATCTCGTTGCTGTGTAAACCACCCTGACAACTTTTGTTATGAGTGTGGGAAATTCACTCTAAAAGCCCAAAGGAAACCAATCACTGATTTGGTTAAGAAGGCATATAAAATTTATTTTGATTGTCCCGTTGATGATCAAGATAATTTTGCACCTCATACTGCCTGCGTAACCTGTACTACAAGCTTAACCGAATTGCTGAAAGGAAAACGCCGAGCCATGCCATTCGCTGTACCGATGCTGTGGCGTGAGCCTAATGACCATTATTCAGACTGTTACTTCAGTCTTACAAATATTTCGGGACATTCGGGACATAAATTATCCAAATGTATCTTCAGTGCATTTTCCTGTGCCCCAGGATGAGGGGTTGCCTGTTCATATCTGTAACTTGAAACTCACGAAACCAGACACCGTGTCAAGTGAATCAGGAAGTATTGAACATAAAGAAGAGTACTGCCCTCAATATCATGACACTTCGCCTCAGGTCCTTAATCAAAAGAAATTGAACGATTTTCTCGATCTAAAACTTTCGAAACAGAAAGCTGAACTCTTGGGGGTCGAGACTGCAACAACGGAACCTTCTAGCTCCAGGGACAAAAGTTTCCTGTTTTAAATCAAGAGGTGCTTCATTCGCTCAGTATTTCGATATGCAGAATTCAATGTGTGTATGTAGAGATGTCAACGGTCTGACGATGCAGCTAGGTGTACAACATAATCCAGAGGAGTGGCGACTATTTACTGACTCCATCTTGAAAGCAGTACTACTGCATAAGGTACATATGAAAGAAATTTATGAAACCATAGCTTTGCTGTTAGAGGCAATCAAATAGAAGGATCATGAATGGCAGCTTTGCTGTGATTTAAAAGTCGTTGCAATCTTTACAGGTTTACAGGCTGAATTCACGAAATACTGTTTCTTTTTGTGCCTTTGGGACAGTCGTGAAACCAAGAACCACTACACAGTCAAGGAATGCCCTATAAGGAAGTCATATGTTCCTGGAAACGTAAATGTGAACAATACCCCATTGGTTGAGCCCCGATAAAATCATTTTGCTTCCTCTTCATATCAAGTTTGGCCTTATCAAGAACTTTGGAAAAGCTCTGGATAAAGAAGGTGAGGCAAATCACTTAAAAGAAAAGCATGCCAAATTAAGTGAGGCAAAGCTGGAAGAGGGTATATTTGTTGGACCACAAATAAGAAAATTGCTGAAAGATCCCACCTTTGATACCAAACTCTCAGATATCCAATGAGCTGCTTGGTCTTCTTCTAAAGCAAGTGTGAAGGACTTTTTGGGTAACAGAAAAGACTAAAACTATGTTACCATTGTCAATTATTTGTTGGGCAACTATAAGAACATGGGGTGTAGAATGTCGCTTAAAATTCACTTCTTACTTTCTCATCTTGATTTCTTCCCGGAAAGTTTGGGAGCCGTAAGCGATGAGCATGGTGAACGCTTTCACCAAGACATTCTTACCGTGGAACACCGTTACCAAGGCCATTGGAACCCTTCGATGATGGGTGACTACTGCTGGGATCTTGTTAGGGAGAGTGCTGAAACGGCAAACGAAAGAAGAGCTCCGTCGTCGCATTTCTCAAAAACCAAAGACGATTAAAGGCAAAAATATCTTCTGAACTAATTTGGACCTTTTATTGGCATCTGCCCATGTATACATACAAAATAGTGTTGATTTCAAACGTTCTGAATGTGTGTTTTCGTTTGACTGAACTGTGTCAATTTTCGCTGTTACCACTTTTTATTCTGCTGTGTATCTAGGAAATGTGACGTCATACAGAAAAACCGATTTTACCAGTGCACTCAGCGCCCCAAAATGAGGTAAATCCTCCTTTTACAAACCAGATGCAGAAAAAAGCTTAAATTTGTTAATTAGTGTTATCACCTCAGAAGAGTTATAACAGCCTGGTCGTGCATCCGTGAACAATCTCCTGAAAACCAAAGTGAAACGTATTTTTTTTCCTACACGAATATTGCAGAAGCCATGGCGTGCACATCAGAGGCGACGGCAGATCACCTATATAAACAGTGTGGTCCCTGATTGGCTGAGAACTCTTGTTTCTTAGCTGTCTTCTATTTCCTTCGGCTAGTACTGCGTGCAGTGACGTTGAAGACTGCATTAAGGTTGCAAATACAGATTACATGGAACATTGTTTGTAGAGAATGTAATAATTCCAATTGCTAAGATGCCAGGTACTGACAGTTGTCAACACTACCCAGTCATCAGTTTAATAGTCATGGTTGTAAAATACTGACACGAATTATTTACTGAAGAGTGGAAAAACTGGTAGACGCCAACGTTGGGGGAGAACAGAGCGTTCCGTAGAATTCCAGAAACGCGCGTGTCAATACTGTTCCTGCGACTTTTCTTAGAAGATACGTTGTAAAACATTTTTAGATTTAGAAAAAGCATTTTGTCAATACAGTGTAAAGTTCTTTTAAAGAAATGAATATAACAAACTTTACGATTACGTTGACTGAAGTCTGTACTGTGGAATGGATACAAAACTCGAATTGTCGTGTTGCGTGTTGTAAGAGCAAGTGGTGTGATTACTCTGTCTTACTGTTAGCAAAACCTTACACGAATCGATTGGGCAATGCAACTCCTAATATCAATAAAAAAATACAGTCACTGCAAAACACATTCAGCCCCTTAGCTCTGAGTCCTAAGGCCCTGTTCACATAACAAATAAACTGAACTGTCTTACCTCTAAAGCAGCAACGGAGTATGCGATATATTCTGGTATCTCATAAAAAATACGAATATGCTAACCACAGGCTCAGCAGTGTGCAATGCTGGTCATAATACTTGAAATGCCCTTGAAATTCTTTTGGCTGATAAACGATAACATTTAAGAAAATTCAACTTCCTTGTATATATATATATATATATATATATATATATATATATATATATATATATATATATATATACTCCTGGAAATTGAAATAAGAACACCGTGAATTCATTGTCCCAGGAAGGGGAAACTTTATTGACACATTCCTGGGGTCAGATACATCACATGATCACACTGACAGAACCACAGGCACATAGACACAGGCAACAGAGCATGCACAATGTCGGCACTAGTACAGTGTATATCCACCTTTCGCAGTAATGCAGGCTGCTATTCTCCCATGGAGACGATCGTAGAGATGCTGGATGTAGTCCTGTGGAACGGCTTGCCGTGCCATTTCCACCTGGCGCCTCAGTTGGACCAGCGTTCGTGCTGGACGTGCAGACCGCGTGAGACGACGCTTCATCCAGTCCCAAACATGCTCAATGGGGGCAGATCCGGAGATCTTGCTGGCCAGGGTAGTTGACTTACACCTTCTAGAGCACGTTGGGTGGCACGGGATACATTCGGACGTGCATTGTCCTGTTGGAACAGCAAGTTCCCTTGCCGGTCTAGGAATGGTAGAACGATGGGTTCGATGACGGTTTGGATGTACCGTGCACTATTCAGTGTCCCCTCGACGATCACCAGTGGTGTACGGCCAGTGTAGGAGATCGCTCCCCACACCATGGTGCCGGGTGTTGGCCCTGTGTGCCTCGGTCGTATGCAGTCCTGATTGTGGCGCTCACCTGCACGGCGCCAAACACGCATACGACCATCATTGGCACCAAGGCAGAAGCGACTCTCATCGCTGAAGACGACACGTCTCCATTCGTCCCTCCATTCACGCCTGTCGCGACACCACTGGAGGCGGGCTGCACGATGTTGGGGCGTGAGCGGAAGACGGCCTAACGGTGTGCGGGACCGTAGCCCAGCTTCATGGAGATGGTTGCGAATGGTCCTCGCCGATACCCCAGGAGAAACAGTGTCCCTAATTTGCTGGGAAGTGGCGGTGCGGTCCCCTACGGCACTGCGTAGGATCCTACGGTCTTGGCGTGCATCCGTGCGTCGCTGCGGTCCGGTCCCAGGTCGACGGGCATGTGCACCTTCCGCCGACCACTGGCGACAACATCGATGTACTGTGGAGACCTCACGCCCCACGTGTTGAGCAATTCGGCGGTACGTCCACCCGGCCTCCCGCATGCCCACTATACGCCCTCGCTCAAAGTCCGTCAACTGCACATACGGTTCACGTCCACGCTGTCGCGGCATGCTACCAGTGTTAAAGACTGCGATGGAGCTCCGTATGCTACGGCAAACTGGCTGACACTGACGGCGGCGGTGCACAAATGCTGCGCAGCTAGCGCCATTCGACGGCCAACACCGCGGTTCCTGGTGTGTCCGCTGTGCCGTGCGTGTGATCATTGCTTGTACAGCCCTCTCGCAGTGTCCGGAGCAAGTATGGTGGGTCTGACACACCGGTGTCAATGTGTTCTTTTTTCCATTTCCAGGAGTGTATATATATGACCTGGACTGGGAGGCGGAACTGATGGTGGTGAAATACTAACACGCATTTTTTTTAGCAGAGTTATATTGCAAGTTAAGTTTGTCTTTCCAAAAACATCTGACAGTCGAAGTTACATTACTCACAACTGATTCACAAACAATGAGATTTAAACAGAAAGTACTAGCTAACTTCATTAATCCAACATAAGTGCAAATCGTCAAATTACACAGAGCTCTGTCAACAAATCTTAAAAGCATTACAACAATGAAATATCTAACTAGCCTTCTTATCAAAACCGTTTACGTACATTCTGGGGCTACTCAACAATTACAAATTATCAGCCAACTCATCTATACTAACGCGCTAGCAAAAACAGAAATCATAATTATTTAAATCTTTACCTTATTTGCCTGAAGACTTCTGCTTGCATGTTCAACAATATTGACATACCTACATTAATCTAATTCTTGGTGGCTTCACACAGCACACCACAGAGAATGCCTACTCATTCACTGTTTATAGTACACTAGTGTCATTTTAATTTATTAATATTCTTATCTTATTCTGGTGCCACATAAAGTGTCTCCCAGTATATTCCTTTCAACAGAATGGCTACACTCTTTTACATTCTGAAGGTAGTATATGCAAAACGTAGGGACCGAAAAGAACCCTTACAGAAACCAGACAACAGTTACAAGATTCAAAGGGCATGAAAGAGAAGCAGTTAATGAGAAGGGAGTGAGACAGTATTGTAGCCTGTCCCCAATATTATTGAGTTTGTAAATGAAATCAAGGTATAACCTCCCCCTCACTTATCGACATTAATGACAGTGAAAAATTAAACCACATACAACTAATGGAAATTTGGGAAAAGCAATCGTCATCGAAGTTAATTTGTCGGTAAAGAGGGAGGAAAGGGTTACATCTAAATCAAACGAAAAATGCAAATGAAATAGGTGGAAATCAATTTTGAGAAATGGGTAAAATAAATAAAGAAAGTAAATGTGCGGTCGTTACGTTAACAATCAACTGGCGTTAATTAGATATTTGAGATTTGGGGAAATTACGGTCGCCAGTCCTATGGACAACTACTATAATAACTGAAAAAGAAAGGTTATTGCACATATAATTAGCATTGAAAACGTGGCAACTGAACGTTGACACGTGTGATGTGAAAACTGAATGTTTTTCCGAAGTAATGAATTTCGCTATACTCTGACTTAATTTAGCAAATGAATTAATAAAATCGGAAAATTGGAAGTTAATTTAGTGACTGAAATTAATAGTGCGCTTTGTTTCTGAAGCACTACGAAATTCAGTAAAATAAGGTTAGTCTTGGGCTACCTCAACAATCATTTCAAAAGCTACCTGAATCTAGGCAATTTAGAAATAAGAGGTTTAACTTTGAACTTGAATTAAATGATTCTGAACAATTAACAATAGTAAAATTTAGTACGTACCAAGCTGAGCTGCAGTCACAGGTAAGCTAAAATATGGTAACAAAACTCGCTCTCTGAATTCGTGCTTGTGTAATCTAAATATTGTAGCCAGCTATGAATACTTTAACTGAACTTTGAAATTAAAGAAGTGAAATGGAATGCTATTGCTTTAATGCTGGCGTTTGAATTTCGACGACACTCGGGTTCATTCCGGAAAAGGAAAGGACCCTGCTTGGTAATGCAATTGGGACAATGAGCAACAAAGGTTCATGCTACATTGTTGTAATTTTGTGAGGCAAATTTAACAGTTTGAAAAGCTGAGGTCTGCCATACAGTTCTAAAACTTCCTTGTTGGTTGATTGAAGGTTTGAAGTCGTCGATCGAGGAGGTGGCGACAGTCGCTCATTGTCGGCCGTCGTTGTTGCAGAAGCTGGATGTTGGCGCGCCTTCTTCTCGACACGGTCACCAGACGAAACGGGCTCCTGATGTGCGCCACCTAATGCTTCCCGTCCACGACACCGTGTCAGAAACTATCATAGCAAGTCGAGCGCAATTACATGCTGCCAAACCCCGAAAGCGCGGCAACTCGCGGGAGCGTCACACAACACACCTGCTCCACCGCCCTACTCCAGCCAGACTCTCTCTGCCCGCGCTCCATGCGGCAGAGTTAACACCACCAAAGATCCTAAACACTTTGGTGCTCCATACGACCTATCGATGTAATCATTCGATAGCGTAGTTTTCCCTAGGCCAAACCCAGCGTAAAAATACAAATAATATTTACAAAACAAACCAATTATACATCGACATAAATGCATAATTTATAGTACAATAGATGGAAATAGGAGAATATGCATTTTCGGCGTTACAAAGGATTAATTTGCAAAGAGAATTAAGGTTCGCGAAGAAGAAATAAAAGTACTGCGGTTTGCCGATGACATTGTAATTCTGTCGGATACGGCTAAGGACGTGGTCGAGCAGTTGAACGGAATGTACAGTGTCTGGTTATAAAATGAACATCAGTAAATCAAAACATTGGTACTGGAATACAGCTGACTTAAATCAAGCGCTGCTGAGGCAAACTGATTAAGAAATGAGACGATAAAGTAGTAGAGGTGTTTAGCAATCTGGGCAGTAATGTGACTAATGAGGGAAGAAGAGAGGATACAAAGTGAAGACTGGCTACAACAAGCAAAGCATTTCTGAAAAACCGAAAATCGTTAATATGTATACATATTACTGAAGTCCCTCGCCACGTTTTTCTGTATGTACGTGAAGGCTAATCTCACGAACTACTGTCGGGATCTTGCGAGTCAGTCACCAGTCCAATATAAATTCATGAACTACGAAGTCTTTTCTAAAGGTAATTGTCTTGAGTGGAGCACTGTACGGATGTGAATCGTGAACTACCACTAGTTCAGGTAACAAGAGAATAGAAGCTTCTGAAACGTGGCGGTACAGAAGAACACTGAAGATTAGGTGGTTAGATCGAGTACCTGCTAAGGAGCTACTGAATCGAACTAGGGGAAAGAGAAGTTGGTGGCACAGCTCGATGAAAAGAAAAGACCAGTTGACAGGGCACATCCTGTGGAATCGTCACTCTGGTAATGGAGGAAAGTGCAGTTTGGTGGTCGCGGGATGTAAGAATAGTAGAGGGAGACCAAGGCATTAATACAGTAAGTAGGTTCAAATATATGTAGGTTGCAGTAGTTACTTGGAGATGAACGGAGCAGCGTGGAGAGCTGCATTTAACAGCCACAACGCCATTTTTTGCGTACGGAAATTGGGGTACATCTCGCCGTACTGCTGTTCGTCTTTTCTCGTTCTATTCTACGTGATTCGGCATCGATAAACACTTGTGCTGTAAGTTTTATCTACGGCGATAGTTTGCGAATTTGACTTTGACACCAGTTTTTATGGCCTATTTAAACAAGCAATTTGCTGACTAGAACTGGTACGACCCAGATAATTATTAGCGAGATTCTAATGATGTGCCGGTTTGTTCCGCTATTTGATACAAAAGTAGAAATGGAGATGACTTCATGAGCCTATTATTTCCAGAAAAAAAGTGGATGCAGTGGACAGTGGGTGTTTAATCTGGACGATGAAGTCTTAAAGCTGGAGTGTGGAAAACGACAAATAATTCCTTTCTGTATAAGGTATAAATACCTTGCACTGTGATAAGACATTAGTAATGCTCAGCCAATAATATTTCTCTGCATCTATTGTTGAAAAACCTGCTACTGCTGCAACGAGCAATTTTTATGTCGTTAATGGAAAACTATAATATGATATTTTCATCGCCAAACAGTCGATATCCTGCAATCTTAATGGTGCAGTGACCTTTGAAATCGCTTCCTATTATATGCACAATGGACTGCAGGCATAGATAGGTAATGCTGTGTTACATAATAATGATCTATCAAACCACGTTTCAACCCGACCTTTTGATACTTGTTGATATTCCACCAGAGAATTTCTTATTGGTTCCGTTGAGATAATGACAAATGTTTAAATTTGCCTCATATATATTATTTTTCGTTTTGTCTCCTTTGACGATGCTTCGATGTAACGAATAAGTGTTACAAAACTTATATATATGATTGGAAAACAGTGATCTAAATTCAGTTTTAATAAGTGATCAGTCTTGATCGCAAAATATTTTATTCATGGTAACCGGATTCAATCTTTGAAGATCATCTTCAGACGTCAGAGGTCTCCGTCAGCGATCTGCAGAGAAGGCGAGCGGAGCCAAACATAGGCAAGAAAGTACATTCGTAGTCCGCTCAAGAGTGTTGGGTGGGGGCGGAAAGAAAACAAAATGTGATAATCTATTATGGAAGGCAGACCTATGAGAAAATGTTAGGAACATCTGAAGTGGTACCAAACACAATGTAGTAAGTATGAAAGGCGAGGCACGAGGGCGATGGGAGAAGACTGGCGATTCGAAAGCTCGACAAGAGTCCACCCACATTACACAGCAGGTTTTTAGCGTGCGCGGCCTGCAAATGCCGCAGTAAAAGATCGAATGGCTATTGGTTTTCAGATCCAGTTCATGCATTCAGTCTTCTTTAAAGTGTGTTCTGTATCAACGAATAATCTTGGTATAAAAGGGACTGAGCCATCAGCTAGTGAAATATTTGTAAGTATCAGTGGGTGGTTCACAGCAAATGGATTGTCACTGAATTTCGACAAGACGAGTACATACAGTTTAGCACCTCACAAAGAATATCTGACTCTAAGTATAATGTATTCAAACAATGAAATTAAAGCTGTAGATAGTGTGAAATTTTTAGGGCTACAAATTGACCACAACCTAAGTGGGAAAACTCACACTCTAGACTTAATGAAACGTCTTAGTTCAGCTACATTTGCAGTACGCATGATAGCAGAAAGAGGTGATTTAAAAATGAAGAAGTTAGTTTATTCGGCCTACTTCAAATCACTAATGAGTTATGGAATCATCTTTTGGGGAAACTCCTCTCACACAGAGAACCTTTTCAAAATTCAGAAACGAAGCATTAGAATTACATCTGGTGTCAGTCCCAGATCATCGTGCAGAGACCTCTTTAAGAAACTTGGTATTCTAACTACTACTTCTCAGTACATATACTCATTGATGTCCTTTGTCATTTCCAACATGTTTCTTTTTTACACCAAATAGTGCAAAACATGTTAATACCAGAACCAAAACCAATCTGTATAAGGACTATAAAAGCTTAACATTAGTACAAAAAGGATTCAAATACAAGGGTACTCGTATATTCAGTAACTTACCAGAGCATATCAAAGATCTTGTAAGTGATAAAGATCGGTTTCAGAGTGAATTAAAGAACTTGCTGTTGGGTCAACTCCTTCTACTCCATAGATGAATATCTTCACAAGGATTATAGCTCATAACTCTGTCTGCATTAGAATTGTACAATATTAATGTATCTGAGTAAAAATAAATAAATAAAAAAACCACCTTTCCACATCCCAGAGACTCCTCTCCAAGGGATCCGTGGAAAACGATAAATGTAATGTAATAAGCACGCTTAGACTATGCGCATTGTCTTACGTCGTTTCGTTTCTCCAGGTCAGTGCTTTTCCGCTAATGACCAAATAGTCGCAGTATAGCGCACTCAGTGAATGCGTAATACTCTACTTAAGTTATCAAAGTGTCAGTGAAACATAAAATGGTCTGTTTCACCCAAGCGGCTAAGAAAGTAACTTTACAGAATGTTACGGGTACGAGCAAGATTAGCTCCGCAACCTCTGTAAAGACGAAGTTTCACTGGGTTCCATAATTTCATCCTGGATACGCAGGGAGAGCGTATTCTTCGTTTTCTGTGGGGGCTCTGTGTTACTGTACAGAACACAGACAACGTCAATGCGCTACTACCACACCTCAAGCAAGACGTTTAGAGGCGACTTTGTCTCCATAAAATTTGCTTGCACCAACATTTGGTTATGCTCTTGCTTGTATGCCGTATCACTCCCCATCCCTGCCCTAAACTGTGGCGTTTTGACGTCAAACAACTGTGACCAGACAAACTCGTTATCTGGGAGTGTTCTGGTAATCAGGTAGGTTCACAGGATGGCATCACTAACCAAGCAATCAAAATTAATGTCACGGCGATGTTCCCTGATAAGGTCCACTCGGATGAGGCCGTCGTCAACCGCACACTGGACCATAGTCAGCAGCCGTGTACTTAACTGTAGGCCGTACTATAGTAAGCACAAAGGACAAACTGTTCAACAGCATGAAGAACTAAAGTTTTCTACTAGGCGCTTTGCAAAACTTTCCACTGCCTACCGTTTCAACAGATTATTGCAGATGCTAGGAATGTATGAATCATTTTATTCGCTAATCTACAAAGAAGCTGAACTGATTTTCTAGGTGAATCACCCTTAGTCTAGGTACAGGCATCCAGAACGCCGAGCGACTGAGCGATTCGCTGTACTATTCTGATTTCTGGATGACTCAAAACAGCTGCATCCTGACGAGAGAATCTCCTCTTTGTTTCAGTCGGTCCGCTCTTCGCCGTCTGACTACTGCGACGTCTGTGGAGGCGGTAGCGGGCTAACCTAACGAGGCGCCAGATAGCATCTGACATCCACACCTCGGCGTGCCGGGCCAAGCAGGGTCGTCGCACCCCGTCCCGTGCGCTCACTCCTTACAAGTACTTCGTGTCTCGACAGACAGGACTGGCTCAGCACAAACGGTTCAGCTACGCTCTCTCTGTTTTGTACCATCATCTGGTCTTCCACCCTAATTGATGCAGCAGTCGATTTTACAAATACTTAATCTGTCCATACGGACCGCAAATGGTTCAATTACCTGTGTCATACCACCCCACGTTCCTCTCGCCCCACCTCCAAATGTTACTCCCAGCCCAGTGTCAGTTACCTGATATTGGATGAAGAACGGCATCCTTCGCTCTACAACAGTGTGTCGCTTGAATGAACGCTGTTGGCTGATCGCAACTTTAGGCACTTTTCTCGGGTTCGGGATGAGTAGGATTGCAAATCCCTGCGTGGCCATCCTGCTTAAATAATTTCGTGGGCGTCTATAGTCATTTTATCACATCTCAAAAACAGTTTCGGCCAGTTCAGTAACGCAAAAACGGACTCAGAGAATTCCACTACGTCCATTTCCACCGTTGCCGCCTAACAGCTACTGCAAATACCGTTTACTAGGTGTCTGGCACGCCCCATGTACCCGACACAGGAAAGGTCTGCTACCGTCCGAAGATAGCGGCGCCACACCAAAGTCGGCAACGCTCATCGGTAGCAAGACATTAGCGATGTCTGCCTGGAATCTGCAACGATGAATGGGAGAGGCTGAAGAAGATACGCCCTCTCTCCCAGCACAGCAACAACTCCTCACGGAGGTCGATATAGAGCCGAGCTACGAAGTTCTCAGCCCAGTTCGTGACCCCAGGTGAAGCAATTAACACCGTCGGGTAGAACTAAAGAGGTACTGGAGTCTCAAATAGAAATGTTCTTTTGTAAATGGTGAAAATTATATTTCAGAGTAGACTTTGTCACTTAGTGCAAGCGATGCCTTAATAGTCAATGACAGCTGTAAATAATCAAACACTCCTGTGGCAAAGGCTTGTATCAAGTCAAGTAAATCTTTCTATCATTCATGAAATAAAATGAATGAATACCTCATGTTTTAGTTCAGATGAGCCATTTTCCAGAGCAATCAAAGAATCCACGGTTATGACCGGACGATAATAGTTTCGTCTGGTCATAACAAAACGAAGCTGCATTTACAACGGGAAATGCCACGGCATTCTAGCGCGAACTGCTGGAACATCATAACAGATTATTACACACGTCTCTTCGCTTCCCCCAAACCCCAGATGCAAGTAATCTGCGACTGGAAAACCTATTTAGTCGCCGGCCGGTGTGGCCGAGCGGTTCTAGGCGCGTCTGTCTGGAACCGCGCGACCGCAACGGTCGCATGTTCGAATCCTGCCTCGGGCATGGCTGTGTGTGATTTCCTTAGGTTAGTTAGGTTCAAGTAGTTCTAAGTTCTAGGGGACTGATGACCTCAGATGTTAAGTCCCATAGTGCTCAGAGCCATTTAAACCTATTTAGTCGAGTGTGAGGCTGTGGCAGGCAGTGATGGATATGTTGGCAATCTTCCAGTAAAAAGTTGCCTTATTATCCTGAGATGGGACTACGCCGAAAGATAAGCGCGCTCTTTACTTAACAGACGCTGCATTTCTCTGTCATGTTGACGTCCACATCGCGCCTGACACGTTAACTGCACTGTCGGCTTCCGACACTCCAACGATGGGGAAAGACGACAAATTTTATCCCATCAACATATTGTAGAATGTGGTTGACCTATGAAGGTGTGCAATGTCAGCGAACTTTGTGTGCCAACATATCAAGACAGCCCAGGAAATGAGTAAGTAGGCCGGCGGAAGTGGCCGTGCGGTTAAAGGCGCTGCAGTCTGGAACCGCAAGACCGCTACGGTCGCAGGTTCGAATCCTGCCTCGGGCATGGATGTTTGTGATGTCCTTAGGTTAGTTAGGTTTAACTAGTTCTAAGTTCTAGGGGACTAATGACCTCAGCAGTTGAGTCCCATAGTGCTCAGAGCCATTTTGAGTAAGTAGATTTCTTCACAAAGGACGCACAGCACAACGGTCAGTTACTTATTCCCGATTTCAACGCATCCGACCTAAAGTGAGGGCATGTAAAGCGCGGAAAGAAGAGCCGGAAGAAATACGACGGGTCAACAGTACGGTGATATACGAACTGTGCCTTCCAGAAGATCGTGGTCTGTAGATTGGACATGCCGCACACTTTTTCAGTAACTCATTAGTCATTTATTTTGAAATAGTATATAAAATCATCAATTGGTTCAAAAATGGCTCTGAACACTATGGGACTTAACTTCTGAGGTCATCAGTCCCCTAGAACTTAGATCTACTTAAACCTAACTAACCTAAGGACATTACACACATCCATGCCCGAGGCAGGATTCGAACCTGCGACCGTAGCGGTCGCGCGGTTCCAGACTGAAGCGCCTAGAACCGCTCGGCCACACCGGCCAGCAATCACCAACTGGTGTCTCGATTTCAAGTCAGTACCTGGAATGAAGAGGAAATCATTACACGCTGTTCTATTCTACTCGTGGTGTAGATAAATACAATTGTACGAAAAGAAAATTTCTATCCTTTATCTGTTGAGAAAAAAGGCTTGTAGTTTGATTTTTCCTGCCGGCATAACATAAGGAAAAGCTGGAAAAGATGGTAGATATTGGCTACAACCAACTCATCTGGAAGTCATCACCAGAACAAAACCCTGAAATGTCGCATTTGCTTTAACATATGTGACAGCGTTCAGAGATACCATTGGGTGGTCGTAGAGAAACTGATACTGGCACACAGCCAACAGGCTTTAGCGCCGTCCGCTGGAGCACAGCATTCCAGACAGCAATAAATATGTGCACAGCCTATAAAATATTCAGTGTCATTACATACATTCATTTGAAGTATGAAGATATAATCTCTGCATAATAGACATGCTGTACTTAGTGTTGACACGATGAATTATGTGCATGTCTTGAATCTGCAAGTGACCTGTACAGTTAGCAGGAAGAAACGCCAACGTTCTTTGAGTACCTTTCGATAGTCTCCAGCATAGTTTGCCTGAAACTTGTCGATGAAACAGCGTGCTAACGACTTCTTCGCCGTTCCACCGATGGATATCGTTTCCACCATTCGGATGGCAACATGGGTGTAGTGACTGTCGACCGTGCAGGACTCTGCGTTCGGAACATACGAATCTTCGAGTTGCCGTTTGAAGTTTCGGCCATGCTTGTCGTGAACGCGCTGCGGCCTTACGGAAAAGTACGAACTCTCGTGGAAGAAAAGTGAGAAACGTGCGAGACATATCCTGTACTGAATGGAGTGCGTCAGGTGCGAATCGAACTGCGTAAGCACACCCCATCGTACGTAACCGTTGGTGAGTGTCCCTATCAGGTCGGATTGAGGGAGGACATAGAAGCAATTCAGAGGCGGGCTGCTAGATTTGTTATTGGTAGGTTTGATCATCACGCGAGTGTTACGGAAATGCTTCAGGGACACGCGGGTGGGAGTCTCTGGAGGAAAGGAGGCTTTCTTTTTGTGAATCGCTACTGAGGAAATTCAGAGAACCAGCATTTGAGGCTGACTGCAGTACAATTTTACTGCCGGCAACTTACATTTCGCGGAAAGACCACAAAGATAAGATTAGAGAGATGAGGGCTCGTACAGAGGCATATAGGCAGTCATTTCTGTTTGGGAGTGGAACAGGGAGAGAAGATGCTAGTTGTGGTACGAGGAACCCTCCGCCACGCAACGTATGGTGGATTGCGGAGTATGTATGTAGATGTAGATCGTCATTTATGACTGTCAACTGCGGACTTATTCAGGGTGCGGGCAGGAAGGGCTGTGGACCACACATCAACGGTTCCCGGTTCGCTGCTGCCAACGTCTGCCCAAGGACAAAGCCTAGTTGACGATGCTCAGCACACCGACGAGCCCCCCTGGTGATTTTGCCGCTAAGACATCGGATGAACGTCATGCGTCGCCTAACGTACCACACTTCCAGCTTGGTGATTGGGCGTCCGAGATGGAGCTGGAAAGAATGATACCAGACTCGAGCGACAACCATATGCCCGCGGCCGGCGGATCGTCGGACGGACATCTTGTCTCAGCCGGTCAATAATACACTCCTGGAAATTGAAATAAGAACACCGTGAATTCATTGTCCCAGGAAGGGGAAACTTTATTGACACATTCCTGGGGTCAGATACATCACATGATCACACTGACAGAACCACAGGCACATAGACACAGGCAACAGAGCATGCACAATGTCGGCACTAGTACAGTGTATATCCACCTTTCGCAGCAATGCAGGCTGCTATTCTCCCATGGAGACGATCGTAGAGATGCTGGATGTAGTCCTGTGGAACGGCTTGCCATGCCATTTCCACATGGCGCCTCAGTTGGACCAGCGTTCGTGCTGGACGTGCAGACCGCGTGAGACGACGCTTCATCCAGTCCCAAACATGCTCAATGGGGGACAGATCCGGAGATCTTGCTGGCCAGGGTAGTTGACTTACACCTTCTAGAGCACGTTGGGTGGCACGGGATACATGCGGACGTGCATTGTCCTGTTGGAACAGCAAGTTCCCTTGCCGGCCTAGGAATGATAGAACGATGGGTTCGATGACGGTTTGGATGTACCGTGCACTATTCAGTGTCCCCTCGACGATCACCAGTGGTGTACGGCCAGTGTAGGAGATCGCTCCCCACACCATGATGCCGGGTGTTGGCCCTGTGTGCCTCGGTCGTATGCAGTCCTGATTGTGGCGCTCACCTGCACGGCGCCAAACACGCATACGACCATCATTGGCACCAAGGCAGAAGCGACTCTCATCGCTGAAGACGACACGTCTCCATTCGTCCCTCCATTCACGCCTGTCGCGACACCACTGGAGGCGGGCTGCACGATGTTGGGGCGTGAGCGGAAGACGGCCTAACGGTGTGCGGGACCGTAGCCCAGCTTCATGGAGACGGTTGCGAATGGTCCTCGCCGATACCCCAGGAGCAACAGTGTCCCTAATTTGCTGGGAAGTGGCGGTGCGGTCCCCTACGGCACTGCGTAGGATCCTACGGTCTTGGCGTGCATCCGTGCGTCGCTGCGGTCCGGTCCCAGGTCGACGGGCACGTGCACCTTCCGCCGACCACTGGCGACAACATCGATGTACTGTGGAGACCTCACGCCCCACGTGTTGAGCAATTCGGCGGTACGTCCACCCGGCCTCCCGCATGCCCACTATACGCCCTCGCTCAAAGTCCGTCAACTGCACATACGGTTCACGTCTACGCTGTCGCGGCATGCTACCAGTGTTAAAGACTGCGATGGAGCTCCGTATGCCACGGCAAACTGGCTGACACTGACGGCGGCGGTGCACAAATGCTGCGCAGCTAGCGCCATTCGACGGCCAACACCGCGGTTCCTGGTGTGTCCGCTGTGCCGTGCGTGTGATCATTGCTTGTACAGCCCTCTCGCAGTGTCCGGAGCAAGTATGGTGGGTCTGACACACCGGTGTCAATGTGTTCTTTTTTCCATTTCCAGGAGTGTATATACGATGCGGGTGACAGGGAAGGTCGGTCGGACGACGAGGCGCATACTGGCTTAAACGACTGCAGTGAAATGCCCTGCTTAACCCGCAGGACAGGACAGATAAAATAAATTGTGGAAATGAGCCAAAATAAGGGGCTGTCAGTTACACTCGAACATACAACTGTATTATTTGATCAAACATTACAAGCGCCCAAAAACAAAATTTTAAACACACAGATTTAATTTTTGGGTCTTAATTACCGGGTGAAAGCCACTTTAATTTAAAACGGCTGAAGGCCAATATCTTAAAACGCAAGCATAATCAGAAATTTAAAAGGTAAGCCTTATCTTAAAACAGTTCTTCAGTCGGGCCAACCATTCACGATCCGACGACAACCCAACCGACCGACAGTCAGCGGACCCACCGACAAGATAACTTCCACTTCACCCGACCAAGGCATAACAGGGGGTTCAAAGGAACAACGTAGAAGATATTGGCGCCCACAACCAATCATACACGGAGCTGTCAAACTACACACTGTGTTGGACAGTAACTACACGATGAGGAAACCACACTGCTTGAAATATACGTCAACGCCCAGGGCAGGTAACCGGAACGTTAACGCCCACAAGGCAGAAGATTACGCTGGTGCACTTCAATTCAAATAACCAAATACAGTGAAACTCCACCGGAGGGTGGCTAGAATTTTCCAATTTGAAAACCACGTTGTTGCTCGCGGGAATATCCCAACAGCCGACAACGAACTCCAAACGACACAATGTGAACAGTCTGACCTGTTGGCAGGTTAAATCAAAACTCGACTTTCGTGTCCAGGGTCGGTGAGCCACGGACCTCGTAGCAATGGGAACAGCGCCACACACTCCGACACCACGTAGAGACCGCCAGCAGCCCCGGCCAGACTACGCCCCGCCGAGAATTCCTCGCTGCTCCACGCCAACCGACCGACTCCTCGCACACCGCCCAGCCGGAAACTATAAACGCCAGGTCCAAGATAGTCCAAGGTGCGAATATCGACACACACCGCTGCTGTCACCGCGGAAGGAGATGATAACAGCATAACCGAGACTAGCACGAGAGACTAAAGACAGAATGGCAACGAAGCTTTAATCCAGCGCATAGCATTAGGCAGCCACGGCTCATGCAGGATACGTCATCTTACTATCAAATGACCCAGGTGTATCGGATACGTACAGTCAGTGTCAACGGCATTAGTTCCATGATGAAAACTCAGTTGTTAAAGGACAGGCGGCGGACATTGATATCGCGTTTCTTCAAGAGGTACGGCCTGATCTGCGCCTGGATGTTAGTAGATACGCGTCTTATGCCAACTCAACTTGCGGCGGCGGCGGCGGCGGTGGTGGTGCGGCCATACTACTACGCGAAGGCATCTAACAGCCGTGTACCGCAAGTCTCTAGAGGAGCGGAAGGTTCCAAATGATTGGAAATGAGCACAGGTAGTTCCAGTTTTCAAGAAGAGTCGTCGAGCAGATGCGCAAAGCTATAGGCCTATATCTCTGACATCGATCTGTTGTAGAATTTTAGAACATGTTTTTTGCTCGCGTATCATGTCTTTTCTGGAAACCCAGAATTTACTCTGTAGGAATCAACATGGATTCCGGAAACAGCGATCGTGAGAGACCCAACTCGCTTTATTTGTTCATGAGACCCAGAAAATATTAGATACAGGCTCCCAGGTAGATGCCATTTTCCTTGACTTCGGGAAGGCGTTCGATACAGTTCCGCACCGTCGCCTGATAAAGTAAGAGCCTACGGAATATCAGACCAGCCCTATCGCTGAATTGAAGTGTTTTTAGCAAACAGAACACAGCATGTTGTTCTCAATGGAGAGACGTCTACAGACGTTAGAGTAACATCTGGCGTGCCACAGGGGAGTGTTATGGGACCATTGCTTTTCACAATATATATAAATGACCTGGTAGATAGTGTCGGAAGTTCCATGCGACTTTTCGCGGATGATGCTGTAGTATACAGAGAAGTTAAAGCATTAGAAAATTCCAGCGAAATGCAGGAAGATCTGCAGCGGATAGGCACTTGGTGCAGGAATTGGCAACTGACCCTTAACATAGACAAATGTAATGTATTGCGAATACATAGAAAGAAGGACCCTTTATCGTATGATTATATGATAGCGGAACAAACACTGGTAGCAGTTACTTCTGTAAAATATCTGGGAGTATGCGTACGGAATGATTTGAAGAGGAATGATCATATAAAATTAACTGTTGTTAAGACGGGTGCCAGGTTGAGATTCATTGGGAGAGTCCTTAGAAAATGCAGCCCATTAACAAAGGAGGTAGCTCACAAAACACTCGTTCGACCTATACTTGAGTATTGTTCATCAGTGTGGGATCCGTAACAGGTCGGGTTGACAGAGGAGAGAAGATCCAAAGAAGAGCGGCGCGTTTCGTCACAGGGTTATTTGGTGAGCGTGATAGCGTTACGGAGATGTTTAGCAAACTCAAGTGGCAGACTTTGCAAGAGAGGCGCTGTGCACCGCGGTGTAGCTTGCTGTCCAGGTTTCGAGAGGGTGCGTTTCTGGATGAGGTATCAAATACATTGCTTCCCCCTACTTATGCCTCCCGAGGAGATCACGAATGTAAAATTAGAGAGATTCGAGCGCGCACGGAGGCTTTCCGGCAGTCGTTCTTCCCGCGAACCATACGCGATTGGAACAGGAAAGGGAGGTAATGACAGTGGCACGTAAACTGCCCTCCGCCACACACCGTTGGTGGCTTGCGGAGTATAAATGTAGATATAGATGTAGATATTCAGTTTTTGCCATCAGCGAGAGGCATTCCGCTCACCGTCGGCGCAGTCCGCCTTGTAAATCTGTATGTCCCGTCTGATACTGCGAGGCGTCGAGATCGAATCATCTATTACTCCACTCAGGTAGCTCCATTATTTCAAGGCGATATAGAGTGTCCAGCCCTTCAATCTATAGTCAGAGATCTCGCTTTGCATGATACATGGACGCTAATCCAAGGTGACCGACGCGGATATGCACACTTCACCAGCCACTTGGCCAGCAGGTTGGACAGGATATATGTCTCCCGAGGTCTTCGGGCAGCAATTGTCGGTGCTGAGCTGCGGCCCACTGCATTCACCGACCATCAGGCCGCCATTTGCGCTGTGACTCTGCCACGACAGACGAGCCGTAGTAGAGGACATTCTCCGGGAAGAGGCTTGCTCTGTAGCCATCACTGATACCTGACACAAATGCGAGCGACGGCGTCATACCTATGATTCCACGACACGATGGTGGACATACTGCGCCAAACCAGCTCTTCGACGCACGCTCATGGCGTATGGACGAGACAGGGCGCTTTGGCTCCGATCCACCTCCGAGTCTTACTACACGGTCTTGCGGGAACTAGCATCCCACGAACCTTCGCCAGAGCGCCAAATGGCCGTCCACCGGACACAGGCACGGCTTCTGCAGATCACGGCTGACAGATTGGACGGCACGCGGGTTCGATCGAGACTGCAAAGAACGTGCCCCTCTTTATCACATCGTCAGAGAACGGAGGCACCGTAAGAGACGACTCATCGCGGCAGTTATTTCTGCGGACGGGCAACGCGCAGGGACACACAACGACGTCTCCCGTGCCCTCACAGAGTATTACCGCATTCTATCTAGCAGATCAACGGAGTGA
This sequence comes from Schistocerca piceifrons, assembly GCF_021461385.2. Classification (NCBI taxonomy): domain Eukaryota; kingdom Metazoa; phylum Arthropoda; class Insecta; order Orthoptera; family Acrididae; genus Schistocerca; species Schistocerca piceifrons. Next base: position 20,882,223 of record NC_060145.1, read on the forward strand.
CAATGACATTGAGGACGTCCTGCACGACCTGCCACCATCGGGTAGTGCGCAAGGCGGGGAAGAAATGCGCATGGCCCTCTCGCGGGGCGCGAGAAACAAATCACCTGGACCTGATGGTCTTCCGCTTGAATTTTATAGCACCATTCCTGACCTGATGGGGGAAGTTTTGTGGCAGATGTGCTGCGATCTGCTGGATCCGGACTTCCGTGTGGGTGTGTGTGTATGTGTGCCGCAAACCACATGTCTGGGAGGTGGCAGTAACATACACACGGCGTTACGCTCTTGTAGAGATGTGGTGGCGCTCATATCGGCATGCCGCTTAGATGGCGCCCTCGTGGCGGTTGACCTAGACCACACAATTCACGGAGTTGAGCACCATTTCTTGAAGGCTGTCTTAGAGAAGATGGGACTGTCCTCAATATCGGCAGGTGTGGTTCTCCGTCTCATCCACGGAGCCCCTTCCATAGTTTGGTCAATGGCTACCGCTCACCGCTCTTCACTATTGAGCGCTCAGTGCGACAAGGATATCCCCTGTCAGCCTCTCTCTCCGCCGTCGCCCTCGAGTCTGCATTTCACGGTCTTCGACAGCTTTGGAGGGCATTCGCCTCCGCCATGTGCATTTTAAATGTTGTACCTATGCGGACGATGTAGTATTCTTGGCGAGGTCGGCAGAAGATATATGTACAGCGATCGTGTGGCTTCAGCTGTACGGAGAGGTGGCTGGGAGCTGTATCAACCTGAGAAAGTCGCTCTACATGGATGTGGGCAGAGGACTGCAAACGAGTACGCCTGTGCCCATTACCAAAGTCCCGGCGATGAAGTGTTTGGGAGTGACCTTACATGGGAACATGCAGCGTACAGCAGCAGCTGCTTATCGCAGACTACTGAATGTGATCCGCACCCAAGTTCGTCTCCATAACTTTCGAATACTTGACTTGATCGTGCGGGTACATTTTGTCAACGTCTACCTCGCTCCGAAAATAATCATTACACATACGTTCTCCCGATGGCCGCTACGGTAGCTGCCAAGTTCCAGGCGACCTTTGGTCAATTCGTCAGCGAGGGTAGGGTGTTCAAGAACCGTTACGAGACGCTAACGTTGCCCACACATGCAGGCGGCACTAGAATGATAAACGTGCACAGCAGGGCGCGCGCTCTCTTCCTGCGGTCGATGCACCGCCTACGTACTTCCGACAAGGGCACCCTCCCTGGTATACTGATTCAAGAGCAGGTGCCTCTATCCCTCCGTCCGCCGATTCCTGTTGGACATATCACGCCAGGACTGTGTCACATTCGTACCTATCTGATCGACACGAGTTATCTGTTGGATGTCTCGCCGACCACGCGGGAACCTAGCACCAAGGACTTCTACCGCTACCTTCAACGGACGCTGCCTGCTAATGTGGTTGAACGCCGACATCCGGCGGTTGGCTGGAGGCGGGTGTGGAGTAACATACACTCGCCTTTCCTTCCCACTACGGTCAGGGAGCTGTGGTACGTGATAACGACTAAAAAATTCCCCACCCGACAACGTTTACACGTGGTACATCTTGCCGAGGTCCTCTCTGCCCCAGATGCGCCGCTGTCTACACCGACACGCACCGTTTCATTTGTGGTACGGCTGCCGACTGCTGGCTCCTCACACGCCACATGTGGCATTGTTGCTGCGAGGGACGCCTGAGTCCGTAGAGCCCACCGAACTGATCCATCCCGACGTCACTTACTTCCCTTCATTTATTTATTTATTTATTGCTCCGTGGGACCAAATTAAGGAGAAGTCTCCATGGTCATGGAACGAGTCAATACACGAAATTATAACACGATATTAGAAACAGATGAAATGAAATATAAAAAAACATACTCAGGTGACAAGTCGTAAGTTTAAATAAAGAAAATCAACAATGTAACACTGGAATTTGCTTAGTTTTTTAGCACTTCCAGGAGCTCCTCGACAGAATAGAAGGAGTGAGCCATGAGGAAACTCTTCAGTTTAGACTTAAAAGACTTTGGGCTACTGCTAAGATTTTTGAGTTCTTGTGGTAGCTTATTGAAAATGGATGCAGCAGAATACTCCACTCCTTTCTGCACAAGAGTCAAGGAAGTGCATTCCACATGCAGATTCGATTTCTGCCTAGTATTAACTGAGTGAAAGCTGCTAACTCTTGGGAATAGGCTAATATTACTAACAACAAACGACATTAAAGAAAATATATACTGTGAGGGCAATGTCAGAATTCCCAGACTATTGAATAGGGGTCGACAAGAGGTTCTCGAACTTACACCACATATAGCTCGAACAGCCCGTTTTTGAGGCAAAAATACCGTTTTTGAATCAGAAGAATTACCCCAAAAAATAATACCATACGACATAAGCGTATGAAAATATGCGAAGTAGACTACTTTTCGTGTTGAAGTGCCACTTATTTCAGACACTGTTCTAATGGTAAATAAAGCAGCATTTAGTTTCTGAACAAGATCCTGAACATGGGCTTTCCACAATAGCTTACTATCTATCTGAACGCCTAGGAACTTGAACTGTTCCGTCTCGCTTCTAATATGCCCATTCTGTCTGATCAAAATATCGGTTCTCGTTGAATTGTGAGTTAGAAACTGTGATTTAGCATCAAATTATTTTCCACAAGCCACGAACTTATTTCATGAACTACATTATTTGATACTGTTTCAATATTACACACAAGATCCTTCACTATCAAGCTGGTGTCATCAGCAAACAGAAATATTTTTGAATCACCTGTAATACTAGAAGGCATATCATTTATATAAATAAGAAACAGCAGTGGCCCCAGCACCGACCCTTGGGGAACGCCCCACTTAACAGTGCCCCATTGGGACTGAACATCACTACCACTCTCAATATTGCGGAGAATTACCTTCTGCTTTCTGTTCTTAAAGTAAGAGGCGAACAAATTGTAAGCTACTCCCCTTACTCCATAATGGTCCAACTTCTGCAGTAATATTTTGTGGTCAACACAGTCAAAAACCTTCGTTAAATCAAAGAAAACACCTAGCGTTCGTAACCTTTTATTTAATCCATCCAAAACCTCACAGAGAAAAGAGAGTATAGCATTTTCAGTTGTTAAACCATTTCTAAAACCGAACTGTACATTTGACAGCAAATTATGTGAATTTAAATGCTCCAGTAACCTTGTATATACAACCTTCTCGATAACTTTAGCAAACACCGATGGCATACAAATAGGTATAAAATTGTCAACATTATCCCTGTCTCCCGTTTTATAAAGTGGCTTCACTACCGAGTACTTTAATCGGTCAGGAAACCGACCACTCCTAAAGGAAAAGTTACAGATATGGCTAAGTACTGGGCTAACATACATAGAACAATACTTCAGTATTCTGCTAGATACCCAGTCATATCCATGAGAGTTCTTTGTCTTTAGTGATTTAATTATTAACTCAATCTCCCTCCTGTCAGTATCATGGAGGAGCATTTCAGGTAACAGTCTCAGAACACTTTTTTCTAAGAGCGCTATATGATTCCCTGTTGGGGCTAGCTTCTGTTTAGTTCACCTGCTATATTCAGAAAGTGATTATTAAATACTGTATATATATGCGACTTATCAGTAACATGGACATTCCCACTACGCACTGATTCTATATCCTCGACCTGTCTCTGCAGACCAGGCACTTTAATTTTATCCTGAGACTTAGCTATTCTATCTGCATACCACATACTTTTTGCCTTCCTAATAACATTTTTAAGCACCTTACAATACTGTTTGTAATGGGCTGCTGCATTTAGAGTTTGACTGTTTCTAACGTTTTGATATAATTGCCACTTTGTTCTACAAGATATTCTTATCCCTCTAGTCAGCCACCCAGGCTGCCTGTTTGTGCTAGTACCCTATTTTGAACATTCTAACGGAAAGCAACTTTCAAAGAGCACGAGGAAAGTCTTGAGAAAATCATTATATTTATCGTCTACTATATCAGCGCTATAAACATCTTGCCACTCTTGTTCCTTGATAAGGTTTACAAAGGTCTCTACAGCAACTGGATCAGCTTTCCTAAACAGCTGATGACTATATTTAACACGTGTTGCAGCACAAAAATCTTTTAGAGTTAAAATTTGTGCATCATGATCTGAAAGGCCATTCACCTTTTTGCTAACAGAATGCCCTTCTAGTAATAAGGAACGAACAAAAATGTTGTCTTGTCTATGGTTGTTCTACTGTTCCCTTGCACTCTCGTTGGAAAGAATACGGTTTGCATAAGTTTATATGAATTAAGGAGGTCTACCAGCATCCTCTTCCTTGCATAATCACTTACACAATTAATATTGAAGTTACCACATATAACTAACTTTTTGTATTTCCTATAAAGTGACCCAAGTACCTCCTCTAGCTTTAGCAAAAATGTTGTGAAATCTGAGTCTGGGGATCTACAAATAACAACTGTTAGAAGCTTAGCTCCGTTAAATTTAACCACACCTGCACAACATTCAAACACCTTTTCAGTGCAGTACTTTGAAACATCAATTGACTCAAATGGGATGCCGTTTCTCACATACATGGCTACTCCCCCACACCGCAAAGAGCTCCTGGAAAAGCCAACCTGTATCGTGGTAAAGGAAGCCTCTGAATTATCTCCTTATTTAAGAAGTGTTCAGATATACCAATAATTTCAGAGTCAGCATCTATAAGCAGTTCACTAACTTTACCTCTAATACCTTGTATATTTTGATGAAAACTGCTACTCGTCATAACGCCACGGTGTGGGTTGAGGGTATGGCATTGTGATGCCTTTTTAATGAAAGCGTTCAGGGTTTTTCGATTACTGGCAGTATTTAACGAATAACTACACGATTTTAGGGTGCAAAGCGTCGTATGGTACGCTCTTTGCTAATTACTTGGGGTCGTTGTTTACGCGACCTCCAGACCATTGGGGTGTATTGGGTGTGAGAAGAGACTGAGATATCGCACGTGATGGACTGATAAGAGACATCAACGGTAATTATAGGGTGTTTCACCCTCGCTTAACGATGAGACGACCAGGGACATCCCGCCGTCTGGCTGCTGTGCACACCCCAGAGAAAAAAAATAGAACAAAAAAAATTACCAATAAAAACATAAGAACGAAATGAACAACAAATAAAATATAATATTATACGCCTTCCCTTATCCTTTTCTTTTTTGTAATGAAATGTTCAAGTGGCGTATTTAATTTTTGTGTGTGGGCAGGGCCTGGACTGGTGGCGCACGACCGTCCTAGCTAGCTTTAGAGTGAAAGTGGCGGTGGCACTAGCTTTGTTTTTGTTTTTAGGTTAGAGAGGTTTTTGGGGGTAGTATGGGTGATAGGGGCCAACGCCTGAAGTGAAAGAGGTCTAAACACTACAAAAAAAAGTAAAATAAAAAAAATAAAGTGGTCAGCGCGACGGAATGTCATACCTAACGGCCCGGGTTCGATTCCCGGCTGGGTCGGAGATTTTCTCCTTTCAGGGACTGGGTGTTGTGTTGTCCTTATCATCATCATTTCATCCCAATCGACACCAAGTCGCCGAAGTGGCGTCAACTCTAAAGACTTGCACCAGGCGAACGGTCTGCCGGACGGGAGGGAGGCCCTAACCACACGGCATTTCCATTTCTCCTCCCTGAACTTTTGTTTACTTTGCAAAATGCAGACTGAATAACATCAGGGAGAGAGATGAACACCGTCTTTCCCTTCTCAACTCTGCTTTCACTCCCTCCATTTTATCCCTTCCTAACACTTTCAGAATTTCACGTGGGTACTCCAGTCGAAACGGTTAAAAGCTTTTTCAAAAACTACTAATGCTATAAAAGAAGGTTGCGTTTCTTCAATCTATCTTCTAAAACGAGTCGTAGGGTCAGTGCAGCTTCGCGCGTTCGCACATATCTCCGGAATTCAAACATACTCCCCGAGGTCTGCTTGTATCATTTTTCCATTCTTTTGTAAACAACCGCTTCAGAATTTTTGCAGACGTGGGGTATTAAACTGACGGTTAGGTAATATTGGCACCAGTCAATATCTGGAGAATTGAAATTGTTCTCGAAATCTGATGGTATTTCGCGTGTATCGTATCTTTCATAGCAGACGGAACAGCTTTGCCACGTTCTCCTGGCTTGCTACGTACACAAAACTCCGCTGCACCCCTCAGAGGCCCTCCTCCTCGGACGCAGATGGAGACATTACAAGAAACACGCGCCCGCAGAGGCCGTCATAAATCGCGCCACCCGCCGCCTCCCAGTGCTCCCTTACTGGGAGCGCCTGCGGCGGCAGCCAACGGGGCCACGGCCGGCGCGGCCCGCATAACATCTCCGGCACGGAGCGGAGACGTACAGCCGGCCATTAACTACCTGCGCGCTCGCCATTCTCTTGCACCCGAGTGGAATCGTTTTCCAAGGAAATGCGCGTTTTGTAGCTGGTTAACTTGATGCGGGCGCCTTCCACTTCCATCGTGCTGTTTTTCCTCCTTTTTGTCCTTTTTCCGAACGTCCTCCGTGGATTTTATTCTGCTTTTTCGTCTGAAGTCATTTATGTACCTTGAAAATGTAAATGAAGTTCACAATTTACACTCTAGTCAAATTAATTCCGTCCTCAACGTTTAATTTTCGGAACAAACTTTCTGCACCCGACACTGCAAACCAGTTTCGTTCATGTTTATATCCAGGTACATCATCTCCACTACTGGCCTTTTTTTCTCCTAAAAGTATGGCATTTACTTATAGCAGAATGAAACTCGTGTAAGCAGTCCATCGTGGCCTTACACTAGCTGTTACTTAGAGTTAAATTTTTTTTTAACATTACCTTCTTTTTCAACTATTCTTTCTCCAATCGGGCATTATGGTTGGTACGCTTGGAACCAGTAACTGTTTCTGGGCGTGTCGCCGTGCACGATGTGCGTCGATAAAGCTTTTAAGCACTGTCACTAACTTTAGAACGATTGTGAATTAAGAACAGTTTAAATGTCGGGATGTCACAAGAAGCACTTCCTCAATTATAGATGATATGATGCAAATTAAATTAAGAGAAACTACACACACACACACACACACACACACACACACACACACACACCAGTGTGGGTGATTTAGAATAGTGTTGCAACAAAAGGTTTAGAAGTAGGTGTAGTTGTAGTTAGTCAGCAAACCTCGAGCTCTTCCGAGGCTGCCAGTAAAAAAAAATGGCTCTGAGCACTATGGGACTTAACATCTGAGGCCATCAGTCCCCTAGAACTTAGAACTACTTAAACCTAACTAACCTAAGGACATCACACACATCCATGCCCGAGGCAGGATTCGAACCTGCGACCGTAGCGGCAGCGCGGTTCCAGACTGAAGCGCGTAGAACCGCACGGCCACACTGGCCGGCGCTGCCAGTAACATATCTAGTAATGTAAGATGCAAGTTATTCAGTTGGAACTCGAGTTAATACCGTTTATTTTATTTTTTTAAGCTGATTTTTATCTTTCAAATGTTAAGTTTTACTTCTACATTAATATACCAGTTGTTGTTGTTAACATGATTTACTGCTACGTACATAAAGCATAGCATGTCACCATGATTAACGAATATGTACGACCTGTTTAGAGTTTCCAGATAACAGATCTGAAATTCGTAGCAATAAATTCAATTAGACTGAAGAAGAATTAAATAAGTTACATTGGCGAGTGAAAGACTATGAGCCAGTGAATGAAATGCAAGGTGGTACCCAGGGATATTTTTGCAGAACGCGACGGGATAGAGCCGTGGGAGATACTCCAGCTGTGGGACAATTTTGCTCCGATGCTTGACGTCAGAGACTCCCAACTACTCGCGTAACATCACTCACGGTTTTAGTCATGAGCGTGAGCGCTGACCACCAGCCAGGTCATTGCTGGTGAACGCAGAGCCCACACTGGCTGCTGTGATGTCTGTCACCCGGATATGCCGCCCGACACGCTCAGTCGGTAGCCGTTGTCAGGTTGGCCAAACACTGATGACAGTAAACGCATGTAACTCGCGTCAAGGAAAGTGCCCCTGAGTGGGCGTATTATTGCTTTCTTCTGTGATTTTAGTGTCTGATATTATTTATTAGTTTCGTGAAGGGTGACAACAAGTAATTTATCCACTGCCGATGAGAGAGAATTTTTGAGGAAATAAAAGCAATTATTTTGTACTGTAATTACATTCTTGCAGTTGGTGCACGTAATATAATTATTTGTATTTATTTCAAATGCTGCAATCAAGTGCATATTTAAAATCATCAAGAAATGAAATTAATGTGAAACGTCCCCTTATAAAAATTATACATGACTGTATTTAAACTGACACACAATATTTTTAGCGCAACGCAATCTGACTTTCAATAATCCCTACAAAAGAATGGCCCTGACTAACATTAACCTATACCTTTCACAAACCACTTACCTCAAAAAAATCTTCGTTACTCAAGCTACTGCAATACAGCGAGCGCCACTACTGCCAGCTAAATAAAGGATTCAAAGTACTGAAGGCACTAACTACTGATAGGCATAGTTAGCAAATGAAAGATTTTGATAGAGAACAAACAATGTATTTACCTTAATAGTGTTCAAAAGTCATAATATCTATAGCAGTTCATAACATCCAGTCTTACAAATTTACTGTCTCTGATGGACACACGTCCAGATCATCCGCTCTCAAAACTCCGCCATTTCTCTCCCAACATCCACCACTGCTGGCGACTCACCTCCAACTATGCAACGCTACGCACTCTTAACATCCAGCTGCCCAACACTGCAATAGCGAACAACAATGAAAACCAGCCACAGACTGCACACAGCACAGCCAGTGATTTTGATACAGAGCGCTACGTGGCGTTACCAATAAAAAAACCTAAACAACCTACTTACATAGCCCCCATGCTCCCCACAAAAAATTTTACAAATTGTTTTGGGCACTGGCCACTACAGATTTGAAAATTTTTTTCATAATTACAACAACAAATATATCAAATGCACACACTTATTGATACAATGTTGGTCAAAAGCTAAAATTTTCTCACAGTCCACAAAGACAGTCCTGATCATTCATCACAGTAAAATTGCAGTGTTTTTTTTTTCTCAAAGACTGAGCAGTAAAAGAAAATGCACACGGAAGTAGTGGATTTCCATGCAGTCTTGAAGAAGTAGTGTTGTCCTTCCAACGGAAAGACAGTGCAGACAGGAATGGGCCACAACAGAGCAAACCCACAGCAGAGTCAGTCGAAGTTTTGAAGAATATTGGTAGGTATGTCATCACAGAGCAGACCCACTGTAGTCCTGGTAGAGAGTATGGTACTGGTGGGCCATCAAAGGTGCATACCCACTTCAGTACTTGTAGAGGCGGCCAGCAGCCATCTGTTGCTACTGTGCAGGTGCACAATCACCATCGAAGAGTCTTGCAGAGAATATAGCAAGTCCATAAACCACCACTTGTGCACTCACAAAGTTCTTGTAATTGTCCTTAGAACCAGCAATGCTGTTAACCAGTCCATTGCTGAATTATTAACATACGTGCAAACACTATCAGTCCCTACTTCTCACATATTGTCCATATACTAGGACCAACAGAAACATGTGCAGTGAAATGTAACTTATAAGTTACTTAATTTGATGAACTGGTGACAATTACAATTTTATAACATGAGAATACAATTACAAAGATACAGAAAACATTATTAAAAAACATAATAATACAGATAACATTTGTAGTAATACAGGCTTTACCAAAGAATAGAAATAAACATGTATATCGGTGTTACAGGAATTGTGACATAAATAATTAAATAAAATAATGAGAATAGTTTTTGAAACATTAATTTCACATATGAGCACTGAAACAGAACAGAATTAATATTGTCTAAACATCTTTACAAAGTAAATAACATATTATTAATGGAAATTATATTTGAGGATAACAGTATTCCTCGCATAGTGAATGTAGCTGAGTATTAGAAAAATTCTACAACATAAATCTTATTAGCTAAACACATAAAGACAGGAAAAAAAAACAAATACAGGGACAGGGTTTGTTTTCAGTGTGACATTTGGTACTGCAGTCCAACCCAAAACTTCATTCTGTAGATCTTTCCTCTTATTTCAACATTTGTTTCCACCAAAAAAATCCTATCCAAGCATGCTTTCTGTATTTATATGTTCACATTTTTCTTACCACATTAATTATTTTCCATTATCTTACCTCATCATTTATTTCCAAGAAAATCCTACCTAAACCTGTTGTCCCTAAAACCTACTTTTTTGTTCATATCCACTTTCAAAATACTTTTTTGGCCAAACCATTTTCTTATAGCTTCTCAATGCATTTCTCCCAATTCATCCCAACTCGTTCTCTTGTATAGCCTACCCCATCTTAAGCTAACATAAATCTACTGAGCTCAGATGCATAAACTAAGGGACGAGGCAATGCAGCAGCACAAAACAATTAACACAAACAGCAATGACAAAAAATACAAATTGGCAAAGCTAGCAACAGTGAAACTAAATTGGCAAAGCAATTGCAATATTGCAACTAATATAAGGCACTGTGCAGCAAACAAGAAAAATAAATCACTAGTAAAACTGGCTTAACAGAGTAATACAAAGTGACATTTAGTAGCACTATGCCTGGCAAACAGCAGCAGCAAATGCTATAACTTATACCTAAACATGACAAGGCTCAAGCAGAAAAAATATTACACTAAAGATAACAATGCAGATAAGGGAAATGTCTATTCACATCTTAATGTCTATGTAACCAAAGTGGTGCACCACAACTTATTCTCCAAAAGGAATTACCAAGTACTTGAAAAGAAAATTCTGTATGCAATTCCTATGAAGGGAAATGTCTTTTTGTGCTCCTTCGTTTTTTTTTTTTTTTTTTCTTTTAAGTACATCATAAAGTTATTATTTACTGGATCTGTAGGCATAAAATATTTATATTAGTACATCTATAGAATTTTATTTTAACCAATGCTGCAGTGGAGCTAGATATTAAACAAAATAGGCAAAGCAACGCGTGAAACGTCATTCACTAGCCATATGGCATTCCATAATGCAGTAAAACATCTTTCAACTAGCAAGACAATAGACGTGAAATGTTTCTCATCATTTCATTTCAGTAAATATCATAAATTAAGAGCTCTACAGTGTAATCATGTTTTCAAGTTTGAGTGTGTCGTATTTGCGACGCTTTCTACAAAGAAATGTCAATAGCGAGGATAATGGCCTCCTCTTTTCTCCACCTGTGCCTCTGAAATGCACACACTAATGGCGTTTTTCTTTTTCAGGCGACTGTCGTGCAGCTGGGTGCTTACAGTGACCTACCTTCCTTACTGAAATATTTACATCAGTTTCCGCTACAGTGACAGTTTGATACAAATAAAATTTCACAGGTCGAAATATTTGCATTACAAATCTGTAGAAACAAGATCCTATAAATATAACAGTGTCCAACAAATTTTAGCTGGCATTGTGATACATTCACGCATTTATACACATTTCATAACTCTTAAAGTACGATTCTTGGTTTCCAACATCCTTTTTCACAAATCAGAGTCCCTAACCACTACTCATTATTCCTTACCTTATTACACATATACATATTCGTCGACACTTCAATATTTCATCATAACAGATATGTAGCATAATCAAATTCCTCATATAGCATCAGCTTATTGATCATAAACATACCTCAACAGCATAATACACACTGTCATCGTAATAATAACATCACAAAAACTCAGCCAAATCTCAAAAACGTCGTAGCTTTCTGCAATAATTTCAAAACCTAAAGAAAATTCTCTGCTCATTTCAATAGTGTCATCTACCTCAAACGTACTTTAAAAATAATGCTCCCATACCAAATATGACATTCAAAGCCCTCATAGTATCACAATGGTTCCGAAAAAATATTAACAGTTCACACAGTGCAGACAAAATACAATTTCATAAGTGTGAAGTTATCCAACTGTGTAATTGCATAAACATGTGTCACTGACGTAGTAAAAAAAATGTTTGTCTCTCTCAGTTAAATGATCAGATAGCTGTGTAATTATGTGTTAGAGAAATATGGTACCAATGTGAAAAGTTGTATAAGCAAATACCATATTAGCCAGGGCTCCTTGTGCTTGCCAAACACATGGTACACAAAGTAAGCATGTACCCTCCTGAGGATTAATGTAATTATACCCTCAGGTGTTACAGATTACAGCAATCGAATGAAATGTATCACCTAAAACTTTCTTTGTATCTTTGTGATTCAAAAATCTTTAAAAATAAATGTTTTCAGTACAAAATTAATCACTCAAATGCGTGTCCTGTAGCGCTAATGTGCTTCTTGCTGTAAGATAATTCTGTGGAACTGTCGTAGTTATTGTCCACTGTAAGCAAAGTTCTGCTGAAGTCAATGTACTTAGGCTGTCTCATTGTAGTTATACCACAAAAGTTACTACTAATACATGTTTTACTTTCCAGAAGAATTCAGAAAAACTGTGCAGATATAAAACAGATACAGCGCAAAAGCAATAATATAAATTTTGTCACTCATTAGTAGTGTCGTGATATAATCGTGTAGCTGTCACATAAACTAACCACTGTGTCATCTGGTATCTCTCAGAAAGTACTTTAAATCCAGAATGTATTTTCAAGTAAACTAAAATGTTACATTAAAATCAAGTATGTAAGCCTTATAGTCGTTACGTAATCGTGCAACTAACAAGCAAGAATGTACTCACACAATAACACTGTGTCGTCTGTTCACTACAACAATGCACTCGTAAATACTGTCTAAATATGTTCCCTAGGTTCTAGACTGGATAGTTTATTTTAAAACATAGTTGCATGTTAACAGTTTCTCAGTGTGACAAATTGTTCTAGTAGCGTGAAGCGAAAAAGTTTATGGCAAAGACTAAGTTAAAAAGCAGATCATCTTTCAATAAACGGTTTTATATGTGAAATGTGGTGCAATCTTTTACTCTTCATAGTACTCAGAGTTTCAGCTTGAACGCAATTATCATGCAGTATACGCCGGTAAAGAATACTGGAATGTTCCTCAAGGATAGCGTCTATGTTATTTTTCTCTGAGCCAGCCGGCGCACGTGGCTGCCTGCGGCGCGAGTCATTGTCTGTCTCTTTGTTGGTGGGCGTCGTCATTAGGATTAGAAGACCTAACTTCTACAAATTCACCTTGAGAAGAAGGCCCTGCCCTGTTTGAATCTCGCCAGTTCTGACGAAATTCAGGTCTGTCGTTACGATTATATCGTCTGTCGTCATGTCGGCAGATTCCATAGTTTCTTTCTTGCCAGTCACGTGGTGGGGAATTTCTTCCGGAATCGTAACTGCGCGGTGGACCGTTGCGTTTGAACTTGTTCTGTCTCACTTGATAATAATAGTTCTTGTTGCCATATTGTCTGTTTCTATGATTGACTCTGTCGTATTCATTACTACGGAAATGCGATCTTTCTCTGTAACTATTATTACTCTGCCAGTGGTTGTCATATGGTTGTGTCTGTTTTGTTCACGATTTGCGTTGTAAGAATAGCCTTGTCGTGTCCAGTTATTATTTCTTTTATCGCAGAATTGTGACGGATGTGCCTGTAATTGTTGTGTTCCCGTTTTCGCGTCCCGCGAGTGTCAGTGTCGATTTCCAATTCTTGTAAGAGTCCCTGAAAAGCTTCAATGTCGTCTTTGCAACGTCCTGCCAAAATAATATGTCGTAAATTTTCAGGCAATTTGATTAAGCAAATGCGGATGAGTTCTGAGGGGCTGTAAGGGTTTGACAGATACTGATTCTTATGTAACATGTCTTCGAAATATTTGACAAGATTAGAAAATTCCGATTGTTCGAAATGTTTCATCATTATGATGCTATGTTTTACTCGGTCTTGTGTAGCTTGAGACCAATATGCTGAGAGAAAGGCATGATAGAATTCTCATTCACTGTGGCAATCGTGAATGACCGATCGCATTCTTACAGCTGGTTCATTCTCTAAATAGCCACACATAAATTCTAATCTGTGCTCTAATGACCAGTTGGGAGGAAAACAATGAGAGAATTGATGAAGCCATGCTTGTGGATGAATGTCGTTGCCAGAATTCTTATTAAACTTACGTGTAGTAATAAACAGCTTATAGTCAAAATCATCATATCGGCGAGTCGCATATCGGTCATTATTATTTCGTTTCGGCGGTTCCATCTCAAAATTCGGTGTAGCTTGCCAATTTCTTTCATAATTTCCGAAGTGCCCTGTGATATTATTTTGTAGCTGTTCCGTATTTCTATGTCCCTCTTCCCGTATTGGAGCGCGAGTGTCCTCTGAAATACGTAATTCTTGTATTACGTGTGTCAACTGATCTTGTACTTCCCGGATTTCTCTTTGGTGTTGCGTATTAATTTGATTCTGATTTAGTTTGAATTTCCTAATTTGTCCGTACTCTTCTGTGTCATTAAAGACTGCTGGTCTTGCGTCATTAAGATCATCATCTACCTTCGTAGAGAAAATACACTCCTGGAAATGGAAAAAAGAACACATTGACACCGGTGTGTCAGACCCACCATACTTCTCCGGACACTGCGAGAGGGCTGTACAAGCAATGATCACGCACGGCACAGCGGACACACCAGGAACCGCGGTGTTGGCCGTCGAATGGCGCTAGCTGCGCAGCATTTGTGCACCGCCGCCGTCAGTGTCAGCCAGTTTGCCGTGGCATACGGAGCTCCATCGCAGTCTTTAACACTGGTAGCATGCCGCGACAGCGTGGACGTGAACCGTATGTGCAGTTGACGGACTTTGAGCGAGGGCGTATAGTGGGCATGCGGGAGGCTGGGTGGACGTACCGCCGAATTGCTCAACACGTGGGGCATGAGATCTCCACAGTACATCGATGTTGTCGCCAGTGGTCGGCGGAAGGTGCACGGGCCCGTCGACCTGGGACCGGACCGCAGCGACGCACGGATGCACGCCAAGACCGTAGGATCCTACGCAGTGCCGTAGGGGACCGCATCGCCACTTCCCAGCAAATTAGGGACACTGTTGCTCCTGGGGTATCGGCGAGGACCATTCGCAACCGTCTCCATGAAGCTGGGCTACGGTCCCGCACACCGTTAGGCCGTCTTCCGCTCACGCCCCAACATCGTGCAGCCCGCCTCCAGTGGTGTCGCGACAGGCGTGAATGGAGGGACGAATGGAGACGTGTCGTCTTCAGCGATGAGAGTCGCTTCTGCCTTGGTGCCAATGATGGTCGTATGCGTGTTTGGCGCCGTGCAGGTGAGCGCCACAATCAGGACTGCATACGACCGAGGCACACAGGGCCAACACCCGGCATCATGGTGTGGGGAGCGATCTCCTACACTGGCCGTACACCACTGGTGATCGTCGAGGGGACACTGAATAGTGCACGGTACATCCAAACCGTCATCGAACCCATCGTTCTACCATTCCTAGACCGGCAAGGGAACTTGCTGTTCCAACAGGACAATGCACGTCCGCATGTATCCCGTGCCACCCAACGTGCTCTAGAAGGTGTAAGTCAACTACCCTGGCCAGCAAGATCTCCGGATCTGTCCCCCATTGAGCATGTTTGGGACTGGATGAAGCGTCGTCTCACGCGGTCTGCACGTCCAGCACGAACGCTGGTCCAACTGAGGCGCCAGGTGGAAATGGCATGGCAAGCCGTTCCACAGGACTACATCCAGCATCTCTACGATCGTCTCCATGGGAGAATAGCAGCCTGCATTGCTGCGAAAGGTGGATATACACTGTACTAGTGCCGACATTGTGCATGCTCTGTTGCCTGTGTCTATGTGCCTGTGGTTCTGTCAGTGTGATCATGTGATGTATCTGACCCCAGGAATGTGTCAATAAAGTTTCCCCTTCCTGGGACAATGAATTCACGGTGTTCTTATTTCAATTTCCAGGAGTGTATTTAGCTGATCCGAAATTTCGACTACTTTCTCTGATAATGAACTAATTTCCTCCATGTGTCTTTCTGAACCAATTTTCAGAGTATCTACTGTGTCCTTTGAGTTTTTGCAAGTAGCGTAACCGAATCGGTAGATGCAAGTGACTCAATTTTAGCCCGCAAGGTCTCATGATTTTCATGAACAATAGTTTGCAGTTCTTTTATGGCTGCTTCGTGATTCTGTACTGCATTTTCATGGCGCGAAAAAATAGGTTGAAAATGCTCACAAATTTGTGTTTTTACTTCAGTACAGACTTTTTGACATTTCGATTCAATGTTATGTAACTCAGTAGTTATATCTTCACGTGTTTGTTCAAGCGTGGTGTCTAACTTTTGAATGTTTTTGTTCCATTATGTCTAACGAAGATTTTGTTCCATTGTGTCTAACTTTTGAAGCTTTTGCTGTGTTTGTCTCTGATTTTGTTTCATTTGTTGCATTAATTGCAGTAATAATGTATTAGTGTCTGGAATCTGTTCATCTATGCTTTTCGGCAGTGCATTTGCACCGGCAACATTCACATTTTGACAAGCAGAAAATGTGTCTTGACTTATCTGAGAAAACGGTGAGGACGCAAAACCTGAATCTACAGTATTTGCAAGATTGTGTCCTGTCATTTCGGATTCCTGAGGCGAGCTGTTGCCGACCGATCGATCGATAATGCTTCCCTGTTCACTAATTGTTTCACTGTCTACGCCATTAATTGCCGCCCGCTCCATTTCCCTATGCACAATTACCAAATTACCACTTTGAATGTCTGTTAATTCATTACACAGTGGTGCTGATAAGTTACGCTCGTTGTCACTATTATTTCTCAGTTTACTTTGGAGCCTAGTGTTACGTTTTTCACACGCCATTATTGTCACAATATTTCACACGATAACACAGAAAAGCACAATTTGAAGAACAAAATAAGAAAACACATTAACATAGCATTGAAAATAATATCTCGTTTTGCAAGCGCAGCTGCGAAATACTTGGTGCAAATCTACATGCATGCCACAACTGTTTTACTGTATAAGAATGAAAAACTAAAACTACAAAGGAAATTCTCTCTACAATTACGCGCTAGCAATAAACAATAGGTACACTAATTACACAAACTACAAGATAAAATAAAAAGATTCCAGTGAGGTATCCTCGGCTAAGGGTCGCCATATGAAACGTCCCCTTAGAAAACTTAATGAATTAGTGTGCTGATAAACCTCTTACATTATTTGATTTTCAAACTGCTGAGCAGAACTGAACGTACTCAGACATTTCGCTCTTTACCTACTCTGATCAACACTAAACTGACACACAATATTTTTAGCGCAACGCAATCTGACTTTCAATAATCCCTACAAAAGAAGGCCCTGAATAACATTAACCTATTCCTTTCACAAACCACTTACCTCAAAAAAATCTTCGTTACTCAAGCTACTGCAATACAGCGAGCGCCACTACTGCCAGCTAAATAAAAGATTCAAACTACCGAAGGCACTAACTACTGATAGGCATAGTTAGCAAATGAAAGATTTTGATAGAGAACAAACAATGTATTTGCGTTAAGTGTTCAAAAGTCATAATATATATATATCAGTTCATGACATCCAGTCTTACAAATTTACTGTCTCTGATGGACACACGTCCAGATCATCCGCTCTCAAAACTCCGCCATTTCTCTCCCCATATCCACCACTGCGCAACGCTGCGCGCTGTTAACAATCCAGTTGCCCAACACTACAATAGCGAACAACAATGCAGACCAGCCACAGACTGCCCACAGCACAGCCAGTGATTTTCATACAGTGGCGTTACCAATAAAAAAAACCTAAACAGCCTACTTACAAATGTACTGCTATAGAGGATGGACAGAAAAAGTCTGAGAAGCTTGTAAGAGTGTTGTAGGGAAGATTGTGCTCCGAAATAACTGTTAAGAACTAATTTGATACGTTGCGCCGTTTCAGAGTTATTTGGCATTGAAGTCAGCCAGTCAGATTACCAAACAGCCGGCCAGAGGTCATGTTGCCAAACGTTGGAAAAAAAGAGGCACATTTTAGACTGGTAATGAGCATTTGAAGAAGTGGTAACTAACGGACCCAGACATGTCATTTTAGAGCATGCAGCAGCTTGAATCTGTGCTCGCGACGACCCGATTGGCTAACTTCAATGCTAAATAACTCTGAAACGGAGCAACGTTTGCAATTCGTGTGTGTGTGTGTGTGTGTGTGTGTGTGTGTGTGTGTGTGTGTGTGTGTCAGAATGTGAATATCAAGAAACTATTTTATTTGCAGCAATAATCGTAACAACTTTATGAACTATAATTAGTTTCCGCAAAAACGTTACTTTACTTTCAGAATGCGTGCTGACATTCGTGTTTTGTAACTCTAATCCATCCGGGAATGCAATCTCCCGTAAGCTGAAAATGCAACTGTTGGTCAACCTGATCGTAAATATACGTAAATGATGCCTTTGCTGTTAAAATGTGACTGGAAGAGGGGTCATAGATGGGCACTTCGGAAGAGGAAGAGAGGAAGTGGAAGAGGAGGAAGAGAGGAGGAAGAGAGGAGGAAGAGAGGAGGAAGAGAGGAAGGGGGTGGAGGAGGAGGAAAGGCGACGTGCACTTCCACGCATCGCTGCCTGTCATTGCATGGTGTTTCCGAGAAACGGGAAGTTTCTAAAAATCGCGAAACTGGACAGGATAGACTTGTTTTGCCCTTTCCTTTTGGCGGTTAAGGGAGCATATTTCGTATGCCAGATACACTTCTGCTACTTGAGGTGTTCATATTTCGAACACCAGTAAAAGGAGCGCGACAGTGAAGTATACAAAGTGCCTGGCCCGCGTATCCAGCTGACAGAGGCTGCGAGGCTCGAGGCCTGTTGCGCTGCAGGCGTAAGCAGGCAGTGTCCAGCCTCTTGCGGTCTCCATGTCGAACCGGAGCCGGGGAACTAAAGACAATGTCCTCTTCGTGATGGAATTTAATTCTTTTATATTAAAAATAATTCAGAATTCCTGACCGCCGAATACAGAAGGGCATTGTTATTACTCCTGAGTTCTATACGTCGTGCAAGAACGAACATTGTTGTTGCAAAACGCTACCCACATTTGTAAGTATGAATAAAAATTCAAAATCCTCAAAAGGCTTTGAGCACTATGGGACTTAATATCTGAGGTCATCAGTCCCCTAGAACTTAGAACTACTTAATCCTAACTAACCTAAGGACATCACACACCTCCATGCCCGAGGCAGGATTCGAACCTGCGACTGTAGCGGTCGCGCGGCTCCAGACTGTAGCGCCTAGAACCGCTCGGCCAACCCCTGCAAGGATTTCAAGCGGTAGTCTGAGCGATATCAACTGTATTTCGAAGCGACTGGAACCACCTAAAGCCTGTTTACTCCAACACGCCCAGTTCCGATTTCGCGAGCACGTCATGTTCTTGAATGTTGGGCATTCTATCCTGTGGCACAAGTAAGTGGCATTACAAACGTACTATTTACTCTGTCCTCATCTGCATTTTATATAAATAAATTAGCTGTAGGTCTAATTACAATAATCGTCCTTTCTTCGTGCCTGTGTCGCTCACGCAAATTAGCTTTATGAGCGGACGTTTCTTTCTGAGAACTCATTCTCTTGAATACATTCACTGCTCCTTAACTTCCGTATCTGATGAACGATAATACGGTACCTAAGTATCCATTTTTATGCTTTTTGCGTCCCGAGTTAACTTAGCGAATACGTAATAAGAGTTTGCCAAGGAAGGTCGTTCTTATGAATTACATTATCGATTACTTAATGTCAGCAAATGACCACTAATGCAATACTCTGCTGCTACAAAATCTCAGTTTCACGTTAGAGCCAAACAGGCATAAATTTATCCGATAATACAGTAATGAGAGGCGATGGTTACAATAAACGTGAGAACGTCAGTTCATATAAACGTTTCTTGATGCAAATTTCAACTTTTTTCCAAAGTGAACTGAGTTATTTACAATTAAACTACATATATAATGAAACATTTATAATTTCGGCACTGTCTCTTTCCAGAAAAAAAACACTCTCACTGCAATTATTAAACACTATAAAGTACCCTTCCCCACACACCGTAAGGTGGCTTGAGGGATATAGATGTAAATGTGTAACAATTTTATCACCTGATTCCTCTATGACTATCCCCGCAGTATGACTTCCGCTTGCATACTCATGCGAGTCCAGACAGTTCAATCGTAGAGGGGTTGTGTGAAGTAATTCACACTTACTATCAAATATTTCCTAACAACATGACAGTGACTTGAGATTAACGTCTTAACACGCAGAAAAAGTTATTAGTATCTTACAGGGTGTTTCAAAAATGACCGGTATATTTGAAACGGCAATAAAAACTAAACGAGCAGCGATAGAAATACACCGTTTGTTGCAATATGCTTGGGACAACAGTACATTTTCAGACAGACAAACTTTCGAAATTACAGTAGTTACAATTTTCAACAACAGATGGCGCTGCGGTCTGGTAAACTCTATAGTACGATATTTTCCACATATCCACCATGCGTAGCAATAATATGGCGTAGTCTCTGAATGAAATTACCCGAAACCTTTGACAACGTGTCTGGCGGAATGGCTTCACATGCAGATGAGATGTACTGCTTCAGCTGTTCAATTGTTTCTGGATTCTGGCGGTACACCTGGTCTTTCAAGTGTCCCCACAGAAAGAAGTCACAGGGGTTCATGTCTGGCGAATAGGGAGGCCAATCCACGCCGCCTCCTGTATGTTTCGGATAGCCCAAAGCAATCATACGATCATCGAAATATTCATTCAGGAAATTAAAGACGTCGGCCGTGCGATGTGGTCGGGCACCATCTTGCATAAACCACGAGGTGTTCGCAGTGTCGTCTAAGGCAGTTTGTACCGCCACAAATTCACGAAGAATGTCCAGATAGCGTGATGCAGTAATCCTTTCGGATCTGAAAAATGGGCCAATGATTCCTTTGGAAGAAATGGTGGCCCAGACCAGTACTTTTTGAGGATGCAGGGACGATGGGACTGCAACATGGGGCTTTTCGGTTCCCCATATGCGCCAGTTCTGTTTATTGACGAAGCCGTCCAGGTAAAAATAAGCTTCGTCAGCAAACCAATGCTGCCCACATGCATATCGCCGTCATCAATCCTGTGCACTGTGCGCTGAGGGGTTGCCGCGTTTGAATTTTGTATGGATAGAGGTGTAAACTCTGGCGCACGAGACGATACGTGGACGTTGGCGTCATTTGGACCGCAGCTGCAACACGGCGAACGGAAACCCGAGGCCGCTGTTGGATCACCTGCTGCACTAGCTGCGCGTTGCCCTCTGTGGTTGCCGTACGCGGTCGCCCTACCTTTCCAGCACGTTCATCCGTCACATTCCCAGTCCGTTGAAATTTTTCAAACAGATCCGTTATTGTATCGCTTTTCGGTCCTTTGGTTACATTAAACCTCCGTTGAAAACTTCGTCTTGTTGCAACAACACTGTGTTCTAGGCGGTGGAATTCCAACACCAGAAAAATCCTCTGTTCTAAGGAATAAACCATGTTGTCTACAGCACACTTGCACGTTGTGAACAGCACACGCTTACAGCAGAAAGACGACGTACAGAATGGCGCACCCACAGACTGCGTTGTCTTCTATATCTTTCACATCACTTGCAGCGCCATCTGTTGTTGAAAATTGTAACTACTGTAATTTCGAAAGTTTGTACGCCTGAAAATGTACTGTTGTCCCAAGCATATTGCAACAAACGGTGTATTTCTATCGCTGCTCGTTTAGTTTTTATTGCCGTTTCAAATATACCGGTCATTTTTGAAACACCCTGTATATATTTCTGCATTCAGAAGATCTTGAACGAACAGCTGAACGCGAAACATAACAGTGTGTATGGTAACAACGGAACGCAACAGGACATTAAAGGAGAGAAAGGTTAATTGCTTAAAGGCTAAAATACTAGGAAAATAATCGATGAAAGTTCCCGTGTAGTAGTACATTACTCCTCCATCAACACTGCCTGGCTCGAAAGTGCGAGGAGCCACCTGGCGAGATGTTCTCGTAACGGGCCTGTCGACTCGCGGCTTGCGACACGCGGCCTGCGTAACCAATTTCGCCCGAAGACAGGTGCGGCCGCGTATCGGTAGGTCGGTCCACAGTGCATGGCAGAACTGCACGGCAGGAGTGGCGAATACAGAAGGACCGCGCCTGCGACGACGTGTTTGACATTTACAGCGATTCTACGAAATGCAAGGGATGTGTAGTAAATTGAAAAGATGCTACGCCCAGTTTCAAAAAATCGCCGCTGCGTGAAATCTAAAATCAGCTCAGAAGCAGTTGGGAAGCGCAATCTGCATTACTGAATCCCACAGTGTTATGTGGAATTCAATTTTTAGTGGTTGTTTCTAAGATTTTGAGAAGCCTTTCTCGCGGAATGAGAACAAGAATAGAGAATTAGACAAGATATCTATATGGTGCAAAAAGTTGCAACTGGCTCTAAATAATGAAAAGAGTTAAGCCATCCACATGAGTACTCAAAGGAATCCGCAAAATTTCTGTTGCAGGGTAAACACACAACTAAATACTTAGTGATTACAATTACGAACAACTTAAGCTGAAAATAACATAGAAATTGTTGTGGGGAAAGCAAACCAAAGGTTGCGATTTTTTACCAGAACACTTATAAAATGCAATAGTTCCACTAAAGAGATTTCTTACACTACGCTTGTCCCACCTCTTCTGGAGTATTGCTGTGGGGTGTGGGACCCGCATCAGATAGAATCGACGGAGGACATTGCAAAAGTTCCAAGAAGGGAAGCTCGTTTTTACTAGCGCGAAATAGGGGAGAGAGTGCCACGGATATGATACGTGACTTTGGGTGGCAATCATTAAAACAACGGCGTTTTTCGTTGCAACAGGTTATTCTCATGAAATTTCAGTCACCAATTTTTCCTCAGAATGGGCAAATATTTTGTTGGCGCCCATCAGCATAGGAAGAAACGATCATCATAATGAAGTTAGAAAAATCAGAGGTCGCACGTGAAGGTTTAACTGCTCGTTTTTTCCGCGCGCTGTTCGAGGGTGGAACGGTAGAGAACCAGCCTGAAGGTGGCTGAATTCCAGAGTACTCATGTAGATGTGTAGTCGTGTTGATTCTTCGCATGACTAACTTAATCAAGCTAGATGGCTTGCTGAAATGAGACAATGAAAGACATCGTAGTTCAGCATATTTCTTAAAACATGATTGTGTACCATCACACCAGCGGAAAAATAGGAGCACAATCCTCATACCACATTCCTCACCAAAAATGTTGGAATGCGAACATATTCGCGCTCTTTTAACACAGAACGTTCTAAATCATTTTACATAGTCTGAACCTTCAACATCGCAGCGCGTGAGCAATCGTTGGTTAATATATCTATTACGCAGTTTCTCTCTGTAGTTACCGTTCATACTGAGCATCTCCCCCTCACTGTCACTGTCTACATATGTCTGTACTCTCTCTCTCTCTCTCTCTCTCTCTCTCATTGCCTCCATTTTCTCCCAATGATTTAGACTATATCCCACTGCCACTGTCTCCTCTCACACTTACAATATCTTCTTTTGTCTTTCTTTCCCACTGTCAGTCTCCACAATACCTTAGCAGCTCAAAAGTTGTGGTGGATCCAACTCAGCCACTTGTTTTAAATTTCGGTCAAAATGATCCCTCGCCTATGTCTTTGTGTTAAAGTTCGCCGGTCTTCCCCAAGCCTATGTATGGTCTCCACTCATCTGTATTTCTCATTCCAACCGTCTCCCTTTGCTCCCACTTTCTCTGTCTCCATCCATCACTCTTTCTCTTTTACTGTCAATGTCCGTTACTGACCATCAATAACTCCTCTCTCTTTGGCTCTCACTGCTACTCTCTTCATCTCCCTTTCTCTTCCACTATCACTTTCTCTCTCCCACCACCACTGTCTGCTTCCTCTCTCTCCCACTGGCTCTATCTCATCTCTCTTCCAAAGTCACTGTGTCTCTCCTACTCATATTCAACACAAAAAAGTGCTATTACGTTCGCATGCCAAAATTTTGGGTGAGGAAGGCAGAATTAGGTTTCAGGCAGCTGGTTCTCCACTTTTCCATCAGCCATTTAAAGAGCAACATATTGACCTGTTTTGTGCTCAGAGACGATCATTTTACCGCTAGTTCTCTATGTCCCCTGCCACTGCAGGATGGCTGCTTATGCGAGGGCCGTTCAGTAAGTAATGCAACCGTTTTTTTCTTGTCCATTTTCCGTTTAAAAATGCGGAATTTGTTGTGGGACATCGTGGAATAGTCCTGCTTCAGCCCCTGCAGCATCATTAAGTTCCGGCAGGTGGAGGTGCTATACGTAGCCTTTAAAATGACGCCTGTAACAGAGGTACGTTCCACGCAGAGCGTTGTCCGAGTTTTCTTTTGGCGGAAAACCAGACCATCGCTAATATCCACAGGCGCTTGCAGAATGTCCATGGATACCTGGCAATCAGCAAGAGCTCGGTAAGTGGTTGGGCGAGGCGTCGTTCATCATAGCAAGAAAGTCGCGCAAACCTGTCTAGTCTCCAGCATGCCGGCTGGCACCACACAGCTGGGACTCTTCCAGTGCTGGAACATGCGGACACTCTCATTCGAGGTTATCGACGGATCACACTCCAACACCTCGATGTTCAGCTGAACGTCTCTGTTGGGAGTGCTGACACGTTCGCCCACAAGTTGGCGTACTCAAAGGTATGTGCCCGCTATGTTCCTTGCCGCGGAACGGAATACCATAAAGAGCAACGAAGGATCATCCGTGCGGAATTGCTTGGGGGTTATGAGGCTGATCGTGACAATTTTTCGTGACAATGGGTTCATCACTTCGAACCGGAAACAAAACGGCAATCCATGGAGTGGCGCCACACCACTTCTCCTCCGAAGAAAATGATCGAAGTCGTACTCCCAGCCGGTAAAGCCGTTGCGACGGCCTTCTGGGACTCTGAAAGGGTTATTCTGTTTCATGATGTCCCTCATGCTGCAACGATAAACTCTGAAGTGTACTGTGCTACTCTCGGGAAACTGAAGAAACGACTTCCACGTGTTCGTCTCGACATAAATGAAACGGACTTTTTCTTCTCCCTGACAACGCGAGGCGTAATCCAAGTCTGCGCACCCGAGAGGAGCAAACAAAACGTCACTGGGCTGTTCCTCATCTACACTAAAGGCTGGATCTCGCACCTTTCGACCTCCATCTGTTTGGTTCAATGAAGGATGCACTTCTTAGCAGCTTTTGCAATTCCCTCATTCCACCACGGAGTATCTTTCTGTCTGACGTTTGTTGATGCCCTTCCACATGTTTCTTCCGCTGCCTTGACTAGCGCCTGTTTGAACCTACCCCATTTTCCCACTACATCCTTCCTCTGAACTTTAGGAAACTGTGTCTTAAACTTCTCTTTGTATGTCTCTAGGGTTTCTCTGTCTTTCAGTTTCCAGCACCTGATTTTTTGCTTGTCTTTCTCCCACGTATGTATCTTTCCTGAATTTCTTCAGTGTCCCAGTCAACAGTCTGTGGCCCCTATCGAGATTAATGCTTCGCATCACTTCCGCTTCTGTCAGACATCTTCGAATTTCTTCAGTTATTATTATAAAATCCGTTATGGATTTTTTTCCGTATTGCAACTGTATCTGGTAAACTTGTGACTATCTCTTTTCTGATACTACCATTACCAATAACCCATTTATTACTCAGACACGTGTCTAGTTAACCTCACCTTCCTCATTCCAGTTCTTATATATTTATTATATATTTCCTGTTTCATATATTATATATTTCCTGTTTCATATAATTGCTGATATAATTTAGACATTTAAAATGCTGTCATAAATTACTCATTAAAAGGTATAATGTCATCTTAAATGTTTAATATAGTAAGACAGCTGCAAAATACTAACACGAATTCTTTACAGACGAATGGCAAAACTAGTAGAAGCCAACCTCGGGGAAGATCAGTTTGGATTCCGTAGAAACACTGGAACACGTGAGGCAATACTGACCTTACGACTTATCTTAGAAGAAAGATTAAGGAAAGGCAAACCTACGTTTCTAGCATTTGTAGACTTAGAGAAAGCTTTTGACAATGTTGATTGGAATACTCTCTTTCAAATTCTAAAGGTGGCAGGGGTAAAATACAGGGAGCGAAAGGCTATTTACAATTTGTACAGAAACCAGATGGCAGTTATAAGAGTCGAGGGACATGAAAGGGAAGCAGTGGTTAGGAAGGGAGTAAGACAGGGTTGTAGCCTCTCCCCGAAGTTGTTCAATCTGTATATTGAGCAAGCAGTAAAGGAAACAAAAGAAAAATTCGGAGTAGGTATTAAAATTCATGGAGAAAAAATAAAAACTTTGAGGTTCGCCGATGACATTGTGATTCTGTCAGAGACAGCAAAGGACTTGGAAGAGCAGTTGAATGGAGTGGACAGTGTCTTGAAAGGAGGATATAAGATGAACATCAACAAAAGCAAAACAAGGATAATGGAATGTAGTCTAATTAAGTCGGGTGATGCTGAGGGAATTAGATTAGGAAATGAGACACTTAAAGTAGTAAAGGAGTTTTGCTATTTGGGGAGCAAAATAACTGATGATGGCCGAAGTAGAGAGGATATAAAATGTAGACTGGCAATGGCAAGGAAAGCGTTTCTGAAGAAGAGAAATTTGTTAACATCGAGTATAGATTTAAGTGTCAGGAAGTCGTTTCTGAAAGTATTTGTATGGAGTGTAGCCATGTATGGAAGTGAAACATGGACGATAAATAGTTTGGACAAGAAGAGAATAGAAGCTTTTGAAATGTGGTGCTACAGAAGAATGCTGAAGATTAGATGGGTAGATCACATAACTAATGAGGAAGTATTGAATAGGATTGGGGAGAAGAGAAGTTTGTGGCACAACTTGACCAGAAGAAGGGATCGGTTGGTAGGACATGTTCTGAGGCATCAAGGGATCACCAATTTAGTATTGGAGGGCAGCGTGGAGGGTAAAAATCGTAGAGGGAGACCAAGAGATGAATACACTAAGCAGATTCAGAAGGATGTAGGTTGCAGTAGGTACTGGGCGATGAAAAAGCTTGCACGGGATAGAGTAGCATGGAGAGCTGCATCAAACCAGTCTCAGGACTGAAGACCACAACAACAACAACATAGTAAGACAAGTAATACAGACACGAACTTTGTACTCGTAAATGTCTTGAGGCAGTTATAGCTCACAGCCCGTAAATTATCCACGCTATATTCGTCCAGTATTTGAGAACGAGAACACTCTGCCACTTCAAACAAATTTTACACATTATTTCAAACCCTTTAGAAACTTTTCCTCGCTGATAGAACACAAAAAATAATGGGAGGAAAAATGTTCGTAGCTTAGCACTTTTTTCTGTTCAAGCAATAAAACTTGAACAGAAGGCATGACATTTTGATTTGTTACTTCTTTACTTCTAATGCTATTCGCAAAAAACTTTGCAGACAGAGTTCACATATACCAATAAATGTACCTGAACAATTTCGTCATTATAAGCCACACAGATCACAAGATACGACGCCACAAACTCTTTACCTGGACTACAAGCCCTCTTATATATAGGAGCTAGATTCCGTAAGAACCGGGGTTGGGATTACTACTTTTCCATATCTGACAGACATACTGATCGGTGTTCCAAATACTCTTGTAACGAAGTCATTTCCACTCTTCGGGTTTACAGTTTTGTAATTATTTATATCTCAGCTACCTGAAGTTCAGAACTCTAAAAAACTTAAGGACATAATTGACTTTGAAGTTTTACGAGCATCTCTGATACCCTAAACTAACGCTTTTTTTTCGGTGAGCGCTACGGCTCTATGGTAGAATGATTGCCTCCCTCGTAAGTGGCATGAATTCGATTACCAACCACTGCAAATCTTTAAACAAGCGTGTATGTTCCTTGAGCATATCTGTAAAGCGTAAAATACATGAAGACGGAGAAAAAGCTTCGGCCTTTAATTTTTTCGTGTGTTTCCATGCAGTTCGAATACCACCTCGTTCAAATATTTCTTATTTCTATCAATATATCTTATTTCTATCAATATTTCTTACTTCTAATTGTGTTTCGCAAAAAACCACACAGTTTTCATGGCAAAACTAAACTGCTAATTACTGCTCTTTTATGAAAGATTGTAATAAATAAATTTAAAAAACGCTAAAAATTGACTTTGTTCATCTTTATGTATTTTACTCTTAACAGAAATTCTTTTAGGCACGCAATTTCGTTTAGAAAGTTAGCGTCGGTAGGAGCTGAACCCACGGCACCCACCTGGCAGGCGAGCACTCTGCCACAAAGCTCGTCGATAAAACGATGTTACTTTAGTGCATTAAAGACTGTAAAGTCAGTTTTCTTGTGAATTTTTTAGCGCTGCTTCGAACTGCATTGCGCGACTGATATTTGATTTCTGAACACCACGTACCAAAAACATAGCTCTTTAGTAACAGTTTCGCCTGACAGACACCCTTTTCGCCTCGTACAATACTTGCTGCTACATCATTCATACAGCTTCCGCCCCTATTTATACTACTTCTGGGATAGCGAGATTCGTTCACCGTTTCAAGACTCCTGTCCTTGTTCAAGATTCATCCACCCAACGTGTTCACCAGATACCGTCGAGATTAACCTAGTTTTCTTTTTATTTACGCACATGCTATAGCTTTTGGCTGGCGCACGATCCATTTTACTAAACCCCCGACTCAGTGGCTCCGCACTTTCTGCAAACGCTGGTATGTTATTCACGAAAAGCGCCACTGACGAACAACTCGCACATGAGTACTTCCCCATTTCTCTCTTCTGTAGACAAATTATCAGTGGTGAGAACAATCAATCCTGCCTTACATATTTGTTGATTTTGGTCCCTTGTTTCATTCCGTCAGACTTTGCTACACCGGTCTGCTTCGCATGAGGAGGATGGATACCTAACCAAAGATTTAAAAAAAGCACTATAATTTATTTCTTATTATCAAATTCTTCTCAAAATCTAGCGAATGCAACGAGTGTTGCTCTTTTCATTTTTAAGTGTCTGCTCTGTGTTACTAACAACTGCTCTAAAATTGTTTCTCCTGTGCTCCCCATCTAATTTCAGTTTTACTTTCCATTCTTCGATAACGTACTCTTGTGAGTATTTTTAACGCACGTGTCATTAGGCTAATTGTGTGATAATTTTCACGTCCATCCACTCCTGCTTTCTTCGGTACTGTGATAATAATATTCTTTTCAGAACCTGACAAATTACATTCACGAACTAGTATAGTTCTTGCTATGGTCTTTCGCCTAATGACTAAGGGATACCAATAACTGAGCATTTGTTTCCTCCAAGCTCATGCGAAGTTTTTTAAAATTCGGAAAAGAGTGTTGTATCTTATCAGTCATCTTTTAGAATCATGTCCTCATTTTCTGTAGCCTTAGTTCCTTTAGTTCAGGTACAAAGTTTCTAAAAATATTATTTACGTTTCCTCTCAGCTTGCCGGGAACAAATTCACCAGTTTTTGTGCGTTCCTTACTGTCATTGGCAGCTGCATTTCTTTCGCTAGCTGAACACGTCCTCATCCGTTTTGACATATTTTACGATTTCCTCAAATATATCCAGTATCAGTCATCTGCATCCGTGGTTGACAGATGTATTTGTACGATGACAATGTCTGCAGATAACCCTTTCTTTAACTGACAGATTCTCT
The DNA here is from genome assembly GCF_021461385.2 of Schistocerca piceifrons. Lineage (NCBI taxonomy): Eukaryota > Metazoa > Arthropoda > Insecta > Orthoptera > Acrididae > Schistocerca > Schistocerca piceifrons. Next base: position 20,911,913 of record NC_060145.1, read on the forward strand.
ATTTATCACCACCACCATCATTTTTGTAGCTCCTGCTCTATCATTACCCGACAGCATGCTGCCAAATTATCAGTTACAGCAACAGGTAGCAACTGTGAATTTTCCTTCTTTTGGGCATCAATCCATGTTCCTGTGTATATGTGCCACCTTCGCTGATCTCTAGTTACCTCTCAATGTACGCCTTTAACGCTGTATCATGCTGATGATGATAAAGTACCATACTCCGTAACAGCGTGTAGGGGACGATGCGGGAGACCCGCACCGCCGTACTAGGCAAGGTCCTAGTGGAGGTGGTTTGCCATTGCCTTCCTCCGACTGTAATGTGGATGAATGATGATGATGAAGACGACACAACAACACCCAGTTGCTTCGAGTCAGGTGAAAATTCCTGACCCCGTCGGGAATCGAACACGGGACCCCGTGCTCGGGAAGCGAAAACGCTACTGCGAGACCACGAGACCAACACACTAGATAAGTTTTTCTAGATGTTAACTCTACGACTTACAGTGAGAAGCAGCACTGCATAACACTTGCTTTCTGATGAGAATACACGATTACAGTTTCATGAAATTACAAAAAAGTATCACTGAGCAGAGGAAAACGACTACAATCATACAACTCGTATAAGGCATACAATACTTAGACCAAAAATAACGTTGAGTGATACCGAAGCTTTCTCTGCCTCGTGATGACTGGGTGTTGTGTGCTGTCCTTAGGTTAGTTAGGTTTAAGTAGTTCTAAGTTCTAGGGGACTGATGACCATGGATGTTAAGTCCCATAGTGCTCAGAGCCATTTGAATTTGATACCGAAGCACAGTTTTTGTGAGTGCTAAGAAAAATGAACTAGCGATTAGAAAATAACATGTAGCATTTGTAACTGCTTGAGATACTTCAAAATAGTTCATAGTTAACGACAGTTACGCTGATACTGCGTCACAGTACAGATTAACGACGAGTAAAACATTTAATGACAAGCTACTAGACGTGGGAATAACTTTCTAACTTTTGTTGTAGTGGATATAAATTGCAGCCTTCTACGCAGAGGTTTCACTGGAATTTTAAGGCAAAAGTCCTTGAGTTTTCGGCCATGTTCCTGCGGTAGGGCGAGTTGAAGGATTTTTAAATCCTTAAATTTGCAGAAGAGTAGGTTCACGAACACACACCATTCCTCAAACGATACGTCGAGAAATAGATGGAAGATTAGGTTTTAACATTGGCAATGAGAGATGTTAATGTGTACGAACTGTTGAAACAAAGAGTATACATCATATCACACTACATTCCGAATATGAGTAACAGTAATTAATCCAGAAATAGTGCACAAATACAAACGCACAAAACAACCTGCACAAGAAAGGGAATTTCCAGTTCCACAACAATAATGTCATTCTAAGACAGTGAGGACAGAGGAAGAGATGCATGCAGTTGGCCAACGCATGATGGTGGTCTGGGAAGAAAAGGACATGGATTGTCCGCAGATAACAAGGTTTTCAATTAAAACGTTCTGTGAATGTCGGTTTTCGTGTGTATACATATACAATGACGGGAAAAATCGCAACACCAAGAAAGAGTTGTGCGACATAAAAAGAAAGTTGGCAGACGTATTTCTACATCTGCAAGACGATATCTGCTCAAGTTGGTAGACGCATTTCTACATCCGCAAAACGATATCTGCTCCAATTTCGCGCCAATCGCATAAGAGAGGCGCTAGTAGTGCCATTTTGAGGATGCAATTCAGGTTTGCTATAAATACACGGTGTAACGGTACTGAGCGTTAGTTGCCTTTGAGGTTGGACGCTATGAGTTGATGTTAGACAACAATGCCTTCAAGGCAACAAAAAAGACGCTATTGTCAACACCCCACTGAGCTTGAACAAGCTCGTGTAATAGGGCTACGAGGAGCTGGATGTTCCTTCTGCGATGCTGCAAAAAGACTTGAGTGGAATGTAGCCACAGTACATGATTGCTGGCAGTGGTCGTCACGGGAACGTACGGGTTGAGGAAGTCCGTGCCCAGAACGGCCACGTGGTACCACCGAGACGGAAGAGCATTGTGTTCGGCGTTTGGCTCTGGCGCATAGTACATCATCTGCAGCTGCAGTATGAACAGCAGTTGGCACTACAGTGAGACAATGAATTGTTACAAACCGGTTACTCCAAGGACAGCTCCGAGTCTGATGCCCTGTACCATGCATTCCAACCACCCCAAACCACCGCCATTTGTGTCTTCAGTGATGTCACGCGAGAGCTCATTGGAGGGCAGGTTGGAGGTCTGTTATGTTTTCTGATGAAAAATGGTTCTGCCTCGGAGCCAGTGATGGCCGTCTGTTGCATACAAGGCTACAAGGAGGCCAGCTGAGGGCTTGCAACCAACCTGTCAGAGTGCTTGACATACTGGACCGACACCTAGAGTTATGGTCTAGGGTGCGATTTCCTATGACAGCAGGAGCACTCTCGTGGTTATCCCACACACCCTGATTGCAGATTTGTAGGTCAGTCTGATGATTCGACCTGTTGTGTTTGCATTCATGAACGGCATTCCAGGAGATGTTATCCAACAGGATAACGCTCGCCCACATACCACTGTTGTAACCTAACGTGGTCTATAGAGTGTTGACATGTTGCCTTGGCCTGCTCGATCATCAGGTCTCTGTCCAATCAAGGATATATGAGACATCATCGGACGACAATTCCAGAATCATCCAAAAACAGAATTAACCATCCCTGTATTGACCGATCAAATGCAACAAGCATCCCACAAACTGATATCCGGCACCTGAACAGCACAATGCATGCACATTTGCATGCTTGCTTTCAACATTCTGGCGGTTACACTAGTGTTTAATGTACCAGCGTTTCACATTTGCAATGAATTATTCGCCCTTACATTAACCTGGGATCCTGCAATGTTAATCACTTAAATATGTTACCTACACAAATGCATTCAGATTATTTCATTACTCTACATTAACTTTTTTTTCTGTTTGAGATTTTCTTCCGTCTGTGTATAAATCTGAAAAAACTCCCATAGCTATTTGGTCTACCTGGACGGTGATATAACTCTTCTGATTTTGCACATTTATTTTACTGCAAAGGGTATAATACGAAATTGTCTCATAACAAGTAAATTCCTGTAATTAAGTAGCCATCTCTGGACCAACTATTTCAATGCCATTTCTCCTTTCCCTTGCGCCTGGACTTTTAACTTTACGCCAGTATTCCTGTATTCGTTTCCTGTGCTGTTCCTTCCTCGCTTAAATTCATGTTTTGTCAGATTTTAGTTTTAGCTTTTGTTGGAAACCATGGTGCTTTTTGAGTTTATTCGTGAGCGTAATATCCTCCAGCGTTATCGCCACTTCTTACAGGTATTTTTCTACCTTGGTGAACCACACCTTCTAGGTACTCTTGTTGAGAAAATAACGAATGATCTGATCAGTCAACCTCGTGGGACTCATACGCGCAATCTGGCCGTAGGAAACAACACTCCTCCTACGAATGTGTATAGAGTTGACGTTATGGTGTCTCCTGAATTCACCATTTTCTTTGATCTGGCATAGAATTTTCCACAATATCTTTCTGTCCTCTGTAATGAATATCACTTAATTATGCGTCAAAATTTTTGCACTTCCTTGCAGAAGAAAAGTAGCTTAACACATTTCAAATACAATGAGTGTCGTTTACGCAGAGCTTTACTCGAAAAAATAACTACATTTATTCACAGTTAAGCGTCTTGCAGGTGCAACGAATCTGTTAAATACACGTAACGCTATCACTCTGTTGGTGAAACGGGAAAATGAAGATTGAGGCGACGAGTAGCCTCCTTGACCTGCCACTGAACGCTGGGATAACGACGCACTACCGTGTAGCGACTTAGTAGCAGTATAAAGGCACACGTGGAGGTTCTTTCGTGTCACAGCATTTCATATCAACCTGAAAAGGTTGCCATATTTCGCGAGGACTGAGATCGGCGACGAGGGGAACTCACAGTGACGGGAAATGGTGAGGCCTTTAATTCTTTGTCGCCAGCAGAAAGCTGTCTGCGCTAGCCATGCAGCAGCCTGACAGGCCCGCATGGCCGTTACGGAGGTCGTAGTTGAGGCCGTAGTCATTAATCTCGGCAGCGTCTTCTCGGAAAACTTGGGTGGGTGTGCGGGGAGTTTTCGGCGCTGTGTCCTCATGGCGCAGCGCTCCTTTCTGGAGAACACGGCGAAGGCCGAAAAGGCATACGCTATCTCCGTCTCCTTCTAGAAAGGAACTGTGTGTCTTGATGTAACCGATGAACGTAACATTCCATCACACCAGTAACTGAACAATGACTGTATAACAAGTTAAACCTGTGCGTTGGACCTGTATTCTAATCTGGACCGCTAACAATTACGTCATCTGAGCAGAACATCACCGTCCAAGCTGAAGCTTTGGGTTGGTCCGGGAAGCGTGTTAGAATGGCCTAAGTAGTAGTGCCTGTCGGTCAGATGTACGGTTTTAACTTGTCACATACGAGCAACATTGCACACACTCCGCGGAGAGGATGAGAATTTACTAGCAATTTAATGTCGTTCAGTATTCAACTAGCAACCAGTTTGTCTGTGCAGCTACGTTCCTCTGTGACAACGCGTAACCAATTCATTAATAAACTGGAGCTGAAAAGAGCAATCGCTGTTAAGACTATTTTGCCACAAGCTTCAGTCACAGATCATTATCAGACACAGAAACCACCAGTTCAGTTATACTAATAGTCATCACGTCCGAGATGTGTGACGAATGAGTTACTTTATGGTGATTATACTTGATAGCAATATTTGTAATTAAACATAAGTTGAGATTATGTCGTGTATGTCATTGTTAAGTAGCGATTTTAGAGAGCAACTAAACTCGCTAAAGAGACTCCATAGCCCGTTAGATTTCCTGTAAGTTTCTGTAGACAATATCCCATGGATCTGATTCCACTCTGGACCACAATTCACCGTAGATAAATTCACAATTCACCGTAGATAAATTCTGCAGATGTTCCCACTGATTAGAAAATACAGGTCGCACTCATTTAAAAAAAAGTAGGCAGAACCGATCCACAGAATTAAAGCTGTACATCACTCACCTCAATTTGTAGCAGCAATTCAGAATATGTTCAGAGATCAAATGTAAAGACATATTTGGAACGAAGCCGACGGTGTAAACCTAGTAACCGATGATCTCAGCAGTTTGCCGGCCGGAGTGGCGTGCGGTTCTAGGCGCTACAGTCTGGAACCGCGAGACCGCTACGGTCGCAGGTTCGAATCCTGCCTCGGGCATGGATGTGTGTGATGTCCTTAGGTTAGTTAGGTCTAAGTAGTTCTAAGTTCTAGGGGACTGATGATCTCAGAAGTTGAGTCCCATAGCGCTCAGAGCCATTTGAACCATCTCAGCAGTTTGGTCCCATAGGAACTTAGCATAAATTTCCAAAAGAATTGATTTTGGAAACGGTGATAATGCGAAATATAACTTTCGCTCTCTTAGGACACACAGCACAGTGCTAGGGGGCAACTTAGTGATGCTTGGTTACGGAATGATAGATGAGAGGAGGAGGAAGGTTAATAGAATTCTGTGCTGGGCACGAGTGGCACTGCGAAAACATTTTTTTCGAAAAACCACTTGATAGGGAAGAGTTCATGGAGGATGGCAGCAGATAAAATATCACATGACTACATTTCAGTAAAACATAGATTTAGGAATCAAATTAAAGATTACAAGAATCATCCAGATGCTGAGACTCATAGTGACCATACCCTAAAGCTTATGAGATATCAGCTGATGTTAAAGTGAAGAACCAATGAAACGACCATACAATATGTGATGCCAATGCAATTGAAAAAGTGCTAGAACACAAAAAAGCAAACAAAGAGTCGTGGATAGGAGACGAATTATTGGCAAAAATAATGAAACAGCGAAAATGTAAAATTACACAAAGTTAGCAGCAACAAAACAGATCACTCAGAAATGAAATTTTCTCGAAACGTAAGAGGTGGATGGATGAAAGATATCAAGACATAGATACAAAACTGAAACAGGAGATCGTATATGCCGCGCGCACACGCACCCCCCCCCCCCCCCCCCACACACACACACACACACACACCAAGACGCGAAAATTACTGCACAATCAGGGTAGAGTCACACGCACCAAAATCCACACGATTATATATCTAGATTTCCAGAAAGCATTTGACACAGTGCCCACTGTAGACTGTTAACGAAGCTACTAGCATATCGAATTGGTTTCCAGATATGTGAGTGGCTCAAAGACTTCTTTAGTACTAGAACGCATTATGTCGTCCTCGATGGCGAGTGTTCATCAGAGACAAGGGTATAGTGCACTCAAAATGCCATGGCCACTAGACGGCAGTCGGCTGAGGGAGTGTGAGGAGAGCAGCAGTGCTGGGGGTTCGCTCAGAGCGCTCTAGGGGAAATGACAAGCGCTGGAGGCGACGTGCCATTCTAAACTGAAGCCTGTGCTCACATTTCTGGTAAATATTAAGCGGAGCCCCTCCACGCTCACTCTTGCATGGTCACCATTCAAAATGGTCTGTCACATCTTCTTTGGTCAGTATCTAAAAATAATTGTAGCAAGAATTTAGCGATTTATTTTCGCCTGGTTTTTAATCATTTGTAACTTCCAGAAAAGAGTCAAGAGTGGGGAATTTTGAGTGGAACCTACACATTCCTCTTGTTGCTATGTTGAAATTTTCTTCTTTTTCCAAAACTCAGCTGTCTCACCTCACTAACATGTTGTGCAGACACATTTGCCAGAGAATTCTGAAACAGTGATTTATTAAATTTATTGAGTGAGGAACTGAGGAAAAAGTAAGGTCAGCATCTTATGAAAAAGTACGTTCTTGGTACAAAACAAACGTGTACTGATTTCACATGTGTTGTTATAAAACCCATAGCATTTCTCATTTCGTCAGCTACTGATGACCCTTAAAAATTACATTCTATCATCGGAAAAGTCTGTAGTTAGTCTTTTAACAGGGTGTATAATGAAGTTTTTCATTATAACCATACAGCGAAATACTCTCCTCTTCGTGTGCTATCATTTCTCAAACCATTTATGAAATATGAGGAATGTCGTTCTCACTGGCGTGTGACGTAGTGAAGGTAATGCAAGACCAAGATACACAGCCGATCTCGGTCGCATCTACGTTCAAGAGTGCCGCCACGAGGTCCGACGCGCCCATTACCAACGACGCCATTGCAAAAACAACCACCTCAGTCCCAGAGATGCCCGCAACCGGCACCAACCCGATGGCATCCAGTACCACAAAATCAGCGATCATCGCAACCAACAATAGCTTCAGTTAAAAAGGCTTAGAACTCAACATTAAACTAAGTAGATTAGAAAGAAAGGAAATCTTATATACAGCCCAAAGAATGCTGCTTAGGCAGCTGCATCAAAAGGACGACTGTTTCCCAACTACAGAGCAAACAGACAGAATCACCGTTAAAACGGAAAACGTACGAACTGACTCCGATCGGTTCTCAGACTTAGGGATGCAAGAAGAGAAGAAAGGTTTGACATGGATAAGATTTATGCCGACCATGTCAGGGCACACCAATGGACATACATCGACTAATCTCAAACTGGTAGAAAATGCTAAGTACACGTTAAACACCCATAGCATCACTAACGAGTATTCCTAAACTGAATGCAATGAGGAGCAAGCAAGTTAGTATTGAACTCCCCAAAAGAGTTAAAGACCTAAACAAGGGTATACTTTGCCTACAAGAGCCATACAGCAACTAAGGCAAAGTGACAAGCTTTCCGACAAATGTAATAACATAACCGGCAGTCAAGACAGCAATTTTCATATTAAATACACACTTGGTAACAACTGAACTTTAGTACCAAGGGAATATGTGGATAACTGCTTCATTTTATGCCCAATGCAGCCATTTCACAGCGTTCTACGCAAATTATATAAAGTTAGTAGCAGGATAAGCACAAGGTAAGAAGGTACTCATGTGCTTAGACATAAACGCCAGGCCCTCGCTGTGGAATTCCAACACAACAGACGACAGAGGACGCATAATAAATGGCGTTACACAGGAAACGCGGCTACACGTAGTTAACATAGAAGGGAACATACCGACACACAGTGGGCATGACGGATCGAAAAGTAACAGACATCACGCTCGTAAGTAACGCTGCCACAGGACGCATAATGGACTAGAAAGTCCAAGACCACATTACTGTCAGTGACCATAATGCGATCATTTTCAGACTAACAAGACAAAACAACTCAACCAAAACAGTAGACACTTGACATTTACTATTCCACAAGCTGACTGGGAGAGACTAAGAGGAATAATAGGAATAGTACAAAATGAAAACGTTGAAACCATCGAGGGAAGCGCTGAGTTCAAGGCACACATGCTTACCGATCTCATCACAAAAGCACAAAATACATCCATACCAAAAATACAGAACACAAAACCCACACAAATACCATCGACAAATGAACTGACTGGGGTAAAACAAGAAATCCGAAGAGCGAGACGACTATACCAACGGTCAATAGCAGACAGTAATAGACGAAGAAGACTGGAAGCATATAGACTCGTTAAAGACCAATACAAAAATGAATCGTTCAAAACACGTAAACACTGGGACAGACATTTGGCATTGCAAATACAGACAAACACATAGGAGGAACCGTACCAAATAACTACTGAAAACAAAGAGCCCAGTAGTTCTGGGAAGGCTAAGACAGGACGACGACGCGATGACCAAAGGATGGAGAGAAACAGCACAATTCCTGCTGCACAAGCTCCTACTTGATGATATCGTCAACGCTGACAACCACCAACAAGGAACGCTGCGAGAAGAGCTAAACGCACCACATAACACTGTCGCAGTCACCTGTCCTTTTGCGCAAGAAGAGGTGGCGATAGCTATCTCAAGGCTCAAAAACAAGAAAGCAGTTGGACTAGACGAAATTCAACAGAAGTATTAAAACAGATAATAGCACAGATCTCCCCATTCCTTACAAATCTGCTAAACGACGCTCTAGGGCTGGGTCGAGTACCTACAGTTTGGAAGGTCTCTAAGGCAGTCATAATAAAGAAGGCAGGTGACAGGGATCCAGATCAGATCCCAAATCATTTAGGCCTATATGTCGTATAAATACACTTGTCAAGGCCCGGGAAAAGCGCTTGTGCAGGCTTTTACAGGCGCACAGAACATTCCATAGCCTAAGCCAACGACAATTCGACTTCAGAGAGGGAAAGCTGATTAATGACGCCATCAAGCAAGCGCTACGAATTGCCAGCAACAGCAGGGCTAAGTACGCAACGGCAATTATGATCGACTTCGTGGGTGCCTTTGATAGTCTCTGGTGGCCCCCAATGTTCAAAAGACTCAGACAACTGGAGGCACCCAAAACACAATATAGCAGTCTACTACACTACTGTAAGAACAGATTGTTTGCATGGTATCTGTGGGCCCGTCTTCTGGAACAACACTACTGAACCCCTCCTGGAGCTATTGGAGGGAACAATAACTTACGGAGTTGTTGCATTACATACACGATGTTTTGGTCGTGGTGTCTGCTAACAAGAAAGAGCAAACGGAACACTTAAAACAATAACAAAATGGTGTCATAACAAAAAGACTCAAGATAACCTACAACAAAACGACGTATACTTTACTGAGAGGGTCTCTCCAGAGAAACCATAGTGTTAAAATATGGAACACAAACATTAAACAAGCAGTCACCACACGCTATCTTGGAGTACGCAAAGACGAAAAGCAAAATTTCCATGAACACATGCGCATTGTCACAAACAAAGCAGAAAATATACTACACAAACTGGCAAGACCATATTCAGAACAACTTAAACTCCCCTAGTCAGTTACACGGACATACTATTGTGCTCTCTTCGAGTCGGTACCTAACTTCGCGGCCAGCACATGGGCTCACAGGCTGAGCCTACCAAGAAACCGTACCCTCGTCAGACGAGGACAAAGGAGCGGCTTACTTAGACTGTCGGGAGTTTTCGGCACGACCTCAGTGGAATCACTTTGTGTGGTGCTCGGAATCTGCCCAGTAGACATTACGATAAGATATACAACGGCTATGTACTACCTTAAGGTGGCAAGACACGATCAGATTCGGAAGAGCATTGGAGTACCAATTAACACAAAAGCCAATTAAAAAACTGAAAGATAAAACCTGACCAGGTGAGTGGGACGCAAATGATAACGGAAGCGGGCTACACCAGTTGATTCCCGATATAAGGGAGGGATTAAAACTCAAACGTATCGATACCAGCAGCAGTATGGCCCACTTCTTCACAGGACACGACCCTCATCCCACGCACTTAAACCAGGTGAGTGAGGCAGACACCAACATGCACATGGGGGTAAGGAGGCTGCCCAGAACACATCGTCTTTTTCTGCGCACCATATACCAATATTAGACCCGCATATATCTCAACAATATTCACGAGACCATGCACGGAATGCTCAGAGACAAAGACCAATAAATCATGTTAAACACGCTCACTGATAATATATCCAAAGCGGCGTATAGAGAGTATGTCCGAGCCAGACAACGAGCCTGTATGCAGTGACAGGGAGGAATCCACAGGGTGGAAAACAGCACTGATTCCGACATGGAATCAGGTGATGTTACTGATCCCGACAAGGCCGCAAATGAAAATCAAGAAATACCTTAAATCGACAACACAGTAGCTAAAAAGTAACATTAGTCTCAACAACTCACTATCCAAGAAGAAAAAGAACATACTGACAACATATTGTAAAGACAATTGTTAGAGGCTGAGATTTAGTTAATAGGAATTCTGGAGTAGATCTTGGATTTAGATCAATTTGCGGCCAACGGCTTGATGGGCGGTTCCAAGACACTCTCTCTCATACACATTTGGTGAAGGGACGTTCTTCCACTGTCATGTTTCCTACCTTCTGTGTATATTCTTCCAAGAAATATGTTTATGGTTTATATTTCGATTTTCCAAAATTTTGTTAATTTCATAAATGTTTCACTCAGCTACGGACGAAAACATCAAAAGATTATCAACCAGAAAAACGAAAGGAAACAAAAGAAAACTAAAATAAAAAACGAATAAAAAATAAGAAGGTAAAGGAAACAATAAGAAAAGAAATACAAAACCCTACCTCCACCTGGCAGCGACGGGCAACGGTGCGATGGGAGGTGTATATCATCTCAGACCCCACGACCTATAGCAGCGGCTAAAGGGCTGTAAGACAAATAACGATGTACCATAAGCAATCAGAAGCCTACTCCTCTCGAATAGCACTAAGGAGACTGCCGAGCTCAAAGTCCCCATCCGACGGACGCACCACCGTCAACAGTGTCAGCACGTGCCCTCACTTCGTGAGACGCTGTGGAGAGGTATGGAATTTAACCGAGGGCACTGGCGCAAAGGCTGGTGATCAGGAACTTTAGGCCGCCATCCCTCTTCCCCTTTACCGTAAAGGCAAAGTCGATGGTTTGTGATTGCAGCTTACTCCTACTGCAACGTTCTCGCTTCTCAATCATTGTGAGACTCGATCATCGTATAGTTATTACCTTTATGAGAAATTTTGTAACGCTCCAAGTGCTTATCTTTCGTTTTTTCTACCCTTAAGGTACAGTAAAAAATCAACCTAGTACAGTTCAAGGTCTTAAGGATAACTGCAGTACTATATCGGCACAAATTTTAAAAAATCACAAATTCTAGTGACATGACCACTGAAGTCTCAGTGCAATTTGAAACAATTTTTAGGGTCTACATCTGTGGTGATGAATACATCACTTCCTGGCAAAGTCTATATAGCTATTTTTGAATAATATGATCAATAATCACATTTTTCAATCAATACTAATATTGACAACATACAAAGCAACGACAAAAATTTAACAGAATTAAACTCAGACGAAACTAAAAAGAGAGATCGGTGTTAAATACTGGAGTTAGCTTTGAGCACTGAAATGTAGAAAGAGGCCTGTGTGAATGCTTACTGTCAACGATTTTTAAGTGCCAATCACACGATTAGTTTCAACATTAATTATCATACTGTTTTTCAGTTCTTTTCAAGCAACATTTAAAACAGTTTTTTGTTACAAGCTACCAGTTTTTAGATCACAATTTATCTATGGAATTCATTTCTCTTAAGGACCACGGAGATAAGATGCGGGAAATTAGGCTTCATAGCCGTTTTTCCCTAGTACACAGTACCCTCCGCCAAGCACCGTGCGGTGACTTGTGGAGCATGTATGTAGATTAAATAATCAGTTGTTTAAACTTACATTGCTATCTGTCAAATAGTTTGAGTTGTTAGAAAAAATTTTTTGTTAATGCATTTTGGTTCAAATGGCTCTGAACACTATGGGACTCAACTGCTGAGGTCATTAGTCCCCTAGAACTTAGAACTAGTTAAACCTAACTAACCTAAGGACATCACAAACATCCATGCCCGAGGCAGGATTCGAACCTGCGACCGTAGCGGTCCTGCGGTTCCAGACTGCAGCGCCTTTAACCGCACGGCCACTTCGGCCGGCAATGCATTTTGCTTTGGAGCCAATGGCAGCTTTAATAATGGGTGATGAAGGTTACTGTTTTTCCATTGTTGCGTGTATAGACAAAATTGTTCTTCTCGAACTGTGATGGATTATGATTACTAGTTTCATTAATAAATATTGCTACGTCGGAGAGCATTGCAGAAGAACTGCACCACAAGATGATTAGGTCTACGCAATAGTGTGCGGCATCCCCTCGTGCACATGTGACATGCGTGCAGCCTAGGCGGTCCCTGTACGCCTCAGCATCGCCAGCTCTCCATGTCGTAGACATTACTGGGCACTAGGCGGCGGCGCCAACGCTGGCAGAGGCCACCACTTCCGAGGTACCTATTCGTGTTCGCACAACACTTGACAAGAGAATAGTTTCACGATTATTCCGCCACCAGCAATTAAAAAGGCCGGCTCATCGACTACAGGAGCCAGTTGTTCTGGCTTGGAGAGCCTCTCCTGACCTCTGGACGGCGCTACTCACCTCATCGTCTCAGAACCTAAGCCCATAGTAGGGATCGACGCCGCTGGCTGGGAATCGGAGAACTCGGGTTCGAATCTCGCAGAAACCTAGCTGGTGTTCATCTTTTCGTTTGTATTTTTCCATATCTCAATTGATAGGGATGGTTCAAAATGGCTCTGAGCACTATGGGACTTAATTTCTGAGGTCATCAGTCCCCTAGAACTTAGAACTACTTAAACGGGGGTTCCAGACTGAAGGAACCTTGAACCGCTCGGCCACACCAGCAGGCTAATTGATAGGGATAGGAGGGTTAATGCATGCCCATTTGGTTTAACCCTCCTATCACTGAGTCGAAACAAGGCCCCGGGAATAGACAACATTCCATTAGAACTACTGACAGCCTTGGGAGAGCCAGTCCTGACAAAACTCTACCATCTGGTGAGCAAGGTGTATGAGACAGGCGAAATACCCTCAGACTTCAAGAAGAATATAATAATTCCAATCCCAAAGAAAGCAAGTGTTGACAGGTGCAAAAATTACCGAACTATCAGTTTAATAAAACACAGCTGCAAAATACTAACGCGAATTCTTTACAGACGAATGGAAAAACTGGTAGAAGCCGGCCTCGGGGAAGATCAGAATGGATTCCGTAGAAATGTTGGAACAAGTGAGGCAATACTGACCCTACGACGTATCTTAGAAGCTAGAGTAAGGAAAGGCAAACCTACGTTTCTGGCATTTGTAGACTTCGAGAAAGCTTTTGTCAATGTTGACTGGAATACCCTCTTTCAAATTCTGAAGGTGGTAGGGGTAAAATACAGGGAGCGAAAGGCTACTTACAATTTGTACAGAAACCAGATGGCAGTTATAAGAGTCGAAGGGCAGGAAAGGGAAGCAGTGGTTGAGAAGGGAGTGAGACAGGGTTGTAGCCTCTCCCCGATCTTATTCAATCTGTACATTGAGCAAGCAGTACAGGAAACAAAAGAAAAATTCGGAGTAGGTATTAAAATCCATGGAGAAGAAATAAAAACTTTGAGGTTCGCCGATGACATTGTAATTCTGTCAGAGACAGCAAAGGACTTGGAAGAGCAGTTGAATGGAAAGGATAGCGTCTTGAAAGGACGATATAAGAGGAAATCAACAAAAGCAAAACGAGGATAATGGAATGTAGTCGAATTAAGTCAGGGGATGCTGAGGGAATTAGATTAGGAAATGAGATACTTAAAGTAGTAAAGGAGTTTTGCTATTTGTGGAGCAAAATAACTGATGATGGTCGAAGTAGACAGGATATAAAAAGTAGACTGGCAATGGGAAGCAAAGCGTTTCTGAAGAAGAGAAATTTGTTAACATCGAGTATTGATTTAAGTGTTAGGAAGTAGTTTCTGAACGTATTTACACTCCTGGAAATGGAAAAAAGAACACATTGACACCGGCGTGTCAGACCCACCATACTTGCTCCGGACACTGCGAGAGGGCTGTACAAGCAATGATCACACGCACGGCACAGCGGACACACCAGGAACCGCGGTGTTGGCCGTCGAATGGCGCTAGCTGCGCAGCATTTGTGCACCGCCGCCGTCAGTGTCAGCCAGTTTGCCGTGGCATACGGAGCTCCATCGCAGTCTTTAACACTGGTAGCATGCCGCGACAGCGTGGACGTGAACCGTATGTGCAGTTGACGGACTTTGAGCGAGGGCGTATAGTGGGCATGCGGGAGGCCGGGTGGACGTACCGCCGAATTGCTCAACACGTGGGGCGTGAGGTCTCCACAGTACATCGATGTTGTCGCCAGTGGTCGGCGGAAGGTGCACGTGCCCGTCGACCTGGGACCGGACCGCAGCGACGCACGGATGCACGCCAAGACCGTAAGATCCTACGCAGTGCCGTAGGGGACCGCACCGCCACTTCCCAGCAAATTAGGGACACTGTTGCTCCTGGGGTATCGGCGAGGACCATTCGCAACCGTCTCCATGAAGCTGGGCTACGGTCCCGCACACCGTTAGGCCGTCTTCCGCTCACGCCCCAACATCGTGCAGCCCGCCTCCAGTGGTGTCGCGACAGGCGTGAATGGAGGGACGAATGGAGACGTGTCGTCTTCAGCGATGAGAGTCGCTTCTGCCTTGGTGCCAATGATGGTCGTATGCGTGTTTGGCGCCGTGCAGGTGAGCGCCACAATCAGGACTGCATACGACCGAGGCACACAGGGCCAACACCCGGCATCATGGTGTGGGGAGCGATCTCTTACACTGGCCGTACACCACTGGTGATCGTCGAGGGGACACTGAATAGTGCACGGTACATCCAAACCGTCATCGAACCCATCGTTCTACCATTCCTAGACCGGCAAGGGAACTCGCTGTTCCAACTGGACAATGCACGTCCGCATGTATCCCGTGCCACCCAACGTGCTCTAGAAGGTGTAAGTCAACTACCCTGGCCAGCAAGATCTCCGGATCTGTCCCCCATTGAGCATGTTTGGGACTGGATGAAGCGTCGTCTCACGCGGTCTGCACGTCCAGCACGAACGCTGGTCCAACTGAGGCGCCAGGTGGAAATGGCATGGCAAGCCGTTCCACAGGACTACATCCAGCATCTCTGCGATCGTCTCCATGGGAGAATAGCAGCCTGCATTGCTGCGAAAGGTGGATATACACTGTACTAGTGCCGACATTGTGCATGCTCTGTTGCCTGTGTCTATGTGCCTGTGGTTCTGTCAGTGTGATCATGTGATGTATCTGACCCCAGGAATGTGTCAATAAAGTTTCCCCTTCCTGGGACAATGAATTCACGGTGTTCTTATTTCAATTTCCAGGAGTGTATATGGAGTGTAGTCATGTATGGAAGTGAAACATGGACGATAAATAGTTTGGACAAGAAGAGAATAGAAGCTTTCGAAATGGGGTGCTACAGAAGAATGCTGAAGATTAGATGGGTAGATCACATAACTAATGAGGAGGTGTTGAATAGCACTGGGGAGAAGAGAAGTTTGTGGCACAACTTGACTAGAAGAAGGGATCGGTTGGTAGGTCATGTTCTGAGGCATCAAGGGATCACCAATTTAGTATTGGAGGGCAGCGTGTAGGGTAAAAATCGTAGAGGGAGACCAAGAAATGAATACACTAAGCAGATTCAGAAGGATGTAGGTTGCAGTAGTAACTGGGAGATGAAGAAGCTTGCACAGGATAGAGTAGCATGGAGAGCTGCATCAAACCAGTCTCTGGACTGAAGACAACAACAGCAACAACAACAACAACAACAACAGCAGGAGGGTTAGTAAAGTAAGTAAATCAATAAGGAATGATAATAAGGTACGCAAATACATTTCTCCAACCTCTTGGGATAGTAAACAACTAAAATGTTACTCCAGGTCATTTTACAAGGGATCTTCCAGTTAATGATACGTGTCCTTACTTTTCTTCGAACAATTAGATAGATGCTACTTGTCATATGAACATTCGAAACAAATATACTAACGGCACCAAGAACACCTATTGAATGCAATCTTTCGACAGCTACACGCAAACTTGGTTTACATTTAAAGATATGTCTTTTTCGGGAATTAATTTTGATGAGTACCACGCATACGATATCATTGCCTGAAAAATCGGTGCTGAAAGTTGGTTATGAATTATGCTGTGAATAGTTATTGCATCCGTGCGATTGTGCAATTCTCGCTGGGTTTCCAGAAGTACACTGCAATTCTGAAGCCCGGAAATAAAGTTTTTAACCTGGCGATGGAAATAAACATCACACGGGTGGCACACGGGTGTGCAGTTTGGCGGTATAACTTTTGCTGTGCACGTCGGCTGACCTTCGCCATCTACAAACTTTGTGTCATATATTGTAGTATTAATTTGTCCACTTCGGGAATTCAATATTAGACAAAACTTGTTATCAGAAACGTATGGTTTAAAAACATTCTTAAGAAATGTTCTGTAAATCGCATTCCTGTTTCCCGGATTTGGAGCAGGTAATGTAAACGCTTGACCTCTTCTATAACCCGAGGACCAAATTTAACATTCGTTTCTTGTAAACACAGGAAAACCTTAGGCAAAACTATTCCAGGGGTTGTTATGGCATATTGCGCCGTGTACGAATGTGTGTTTTTACTACCAACTGTGCCGGCCGAGGTGGCCGAGCGGTTCTAGGCGCTACAGTCTGAAACCGAGCGATCGCTACGGTCGCAGGTTCGAATCCAGCCTCGGGCATGGATGTGTGTGATGTCTTTAGGTTAGTTAGGTTTAAGTAGTTCTAAGTTCTAGGGGACTTATGACCTCAGATCGTAAGTCCCATAGTGCTCAGAGCCATTTGAACTAACAACTGCGACTAGGGTTCGTTTTTACCCCTTATGAGATAACGTGCGTCGAATGTCCACCCGATACTCGCATCCTGTTCGATCGGTGTTGATTAGGTAATCACGATTAAAACCGGCCATAAGTGACGCTGGCCGCGCGGTTAAAGGCGCTGCTGTCTGGAACCGCAAGACCGCTACGGTCGCAGGTTCGAATCCTGCCTCGGGCATGGATGTTTGTGATGTCCTTAGGTTAGTTAGGTTTAACTAGTTCTAAGTTCTAGGGGACTAATGACCTCAGCAGTTGAGTCCCATAGTGCTCAGAGCCATTTGAACCATTTGAACCATAAGTGACGCCGTTTGCGTGCTGAAAAGAGCCGCCACTTTCTGTGTATCTTCTATATTTTGTACCTCCTTATCAGAGACGATTTAGTGACGTGTCGTTGATGAATTTTATACTCCGATTTGAAATTTCTTGCCCAAGATAATGATGTAGCGAACGTAAAATCCTTTTTGACCATATACTGAAGCGCTACATCTGCAGCCCACTCCTGAAGTATCTTCGTTGTTACATTCTCGTTACGACAACGAGATTCGACAAATCGGTCGTACGTCCACCGCCATCGGGTGTAGAAATGTAGGGTCCCCCTGAATAAGTAAGGCGTGTACAACACGCAGGAAGCAGCTACAAGGGTAGCGGAGTACGTGTGGAGTGCACATGTGGGTTTTTTGGATTAGATAATTCCCTCCCTAGGCCCGACAAGATGCCTCCTGTGACGCGACAAGGTAGTAGTAGGCAAAATGCAACAGGAAATAACAATATTAATGTGGTAATAGTAAACTGCAGGATCGTCTATAGAAAGGTCCCAGAACTGTTCTCATTAATAAACGGTCACAATGCCCAGATACTACTAGGGACGGAAAGTTGGCTGAAACCAGATGTATACAGTAATGAAATTCTAAACTCAGATTGGAATGTATACCGCAGAGACAGGCTGGACAGTGAAGGGGGAGGCGTGTTTATAGCGATAAAAAGTGGAATAGTATCGAAGGAAATTGACGGAGATCCGAAATGTGAAATAATTTGGGTGAAGGTCACGGTTAAAGCAGGCTCAAACATGGTAATTGGATGTCTCTATAGGCCCCCTGGCTCACCAGCTGTTGTGGCAGAGCACCATGGTATAACAACCGAGTTAGACCACTGCTGCGGAAGCAAAGGGAACTTCACAGCAAACATAAACATAGCCAAAGACTTACAGACAAGCAAAAATTACACGAAGCGAAATGTAGTGTGAGGAGAGCTATGCGAGAGGCGTTCGATGAATTCGAAAGTAAAGTTCTATGTACTGGCTTGCAGAAAATCCTAAGAAATTTTGATCTTATGTCAAAGCGGTAGGTGGATCAAAACAGAATGTCCAGACACTCTGTGACCAAAATGGAACTGAAACAGAGGATGACAGACTAAAGGCCGAGATACTAAATGTCCTTTTCCAAAGCTGTTTCACAGAGGAAGACTGCACTGTAGTTCCTTCTATAGATTGTCGCACAGGTGACAAAATGGTAGATATCGAAATAGATGATAGAGGGATATAAAAACAATTAAAATCGCTCAAAAGAGGAAAGGCCGCTGGACCTGATGGGATACCAGTTCGACTGTACACAGAGTACGCGAAGGAACTTGCCCCCCTTCTTGCAGCGGTGTACCGTAGGTCTCTAGAAGAGCGTAGCGTTCCAAAGGATTGGAAAAGGGCACAGGTCATCCCCGTTTTCAAGAAGGGACGTCGAGCAGATGTGCAGAACTATAGACCTATATCTCTAACGTCGATCAGTTGTAGAATTTTGGAACACGTATTATGTTCGAGTATAATGACTTTCCTGGAGACTAGAAATCTACTCTGTAGGAATCAGCATGGGTTTAGAAAAAGACGGTCGTGTGAAACCCAGCTCGCGCTATTCGTCCACGAGACTCACAGGGCCATAGACACGGGTTCCTAGGTAGATGCCATGTTTCTTGACTTCCGCAAGGCGTTTGATACAGTTCCCCTCACTCTTTTAGTGAACAATGTAAGAGGATATGGACTATCAGACCAATTGTGTGATTGGATTGAAGAGTTCCTAGATAACAGACTGCAGCATGTCATTCTCAATGGAGAGAAGTCTTCCGAAGTAAGAGTGATTTCAGGTGTGCCGCAGGGGAGTGTCATAGGACCGTTGCTTTCACAATATACATAAATGACCTTGTGGATGACATCGGAAGTTCACTGAGGCTTTTTGTGAATGATGCTGTGGTATATCGAGAGGTTGTAACAATGGAAAACTGTATTGAAATGCAGGAGGATCTGCAACGAATTGACGCATGGTGCAGGGAATGGCAATTGAATCTCAGTGTAGACAAGTTTAATGCGCTGCGAATAGATAGAAAGAAAGATGATTTATCATTTAGCTACAATATAGCAGGTTAGCAACTGGAAGCAGTTAATTCCATAAATTATCTGGGAGTACGCATTATGAGTGATTTAAAATGGAATGATCATATAAAGTTGATCGTAGGTAAAGCAGATGCTAGACTAAGATTAATTGGAAGAATCCTAAGGAAATGCAATCCGAAAACAAAGGAAGTAGGTTACAGTACGCTTGTTCGCCCACTGCTTGAATACTGCTCACCAGTGTGGGATCCATACCAGATAGGGTTGATAGAAGAGATAGATAAGATCCAACGGAGAGCAGCGCGCTTCGTTACAGGATCATTTAGTAATCGCGAAAGCGTTACGGAGATGATAGATAAACTCCAGTGGAAGACTCTGCAGGAGAGACGCTCAGTAGCTCGGTACGGGCTTTTGTTGAAGTTTCGAGAACATACCGAGGATTCAGGCAGTATATTGCTCCCTCGTACGTATATCTCGCGAAGAGACCATGAGGATAAAATCAGAGAGATTGGGGCCCACACAGAGACATACCAACAATCTTTCTTTCCACGAACAATACGAGACTGGAATAGAGGGGAGAACCGATAGAAGTACTCAAAGTACCCTCCGCCACACAGCGTCAGGTGGATTGCGGAGTACGGATGTAGATGTAGATATTTATCGCCTGGTATTTGTCGTATCTTGTCCCTCCTTTAACGATATCACTTTCCCACAATTTCAAGTCCTTTCTTTTCAGGGCTGTTGTTGCTCCATTCTTTTGCAGTGTTTGTAAGTTCCAATTTGGATGATTCCTGGCCAGCGCTACCGCCTTTACTTTTACTTCAAGGGGTATAGCACCGTTGTTCAGTCGTTCAGTAACCGGTTCGTAATACTCATCGGGAACAGATGAAGCACATATTCCCAGTGACGTGGAGATTTCCAAAGTGTTACGACCATTTTGCGATTCACTAATCGGGATATCTTTCACTGAATCACCTTCGGCTTCGTCTTCATGGTATAGCGCTTCAGTATCAACAGAAGTCATTTCGTTCGTCAGCTCCAAATATGGCTCGACGATAGACGCTCCTATCAATCTGGAACGCCGAGAAACAGAACTGCCTGCTTCCGGTAGTGCATTGATAATGCATCTGTCTTGCAACGCTTTTACAAACCAAAACACAGCGTCGGTTAACTTCCCGCTATCGTCTGTGACAGGCTCCCAACTATATATTACAGCGCTAGTCGAAGGGTGTACATCCTCCATTATTCAGATTATGCACCTGAAAGATGACACAATAAACAATAACTAGTTACTACGGCATAAACAGACGAGCTAATTACTACAAACTACATACAGTACCCGTCATATGTTACTTACGGAAGAACACTGTATTCATTCACAAAACATATTTCATTCGGCGCATTAACGATGGAAAAATCACTACATGTGTCGCGAGGTTCGCGGCATCCAAATGACGGAAAACAACGGTTTCCGATTGACTTCTGTAAGGCTCGTGCTGGACACTTGACTCCTCCAGGTTGACAACTATGATATGACGAAGAGGCAACCGGGACAACTTAACTCTCCCCGCGTGGATTCTGTCCCGTGCCTCGCTGTAAACAAGTGTCGCGCGGTTGGCTATCTGTGATCCCTCGTGAGGAATTCGCAGCACTCTTACTCGGAGTTGTTTTTATGTGACAAGGCTTAAAAGTTTAATACTTTACAAACTCACGACGTTTGGGAAATTAGTTTGCCTACCTTATTATTATCATTCCTTATTAATTTACTTACCTTATTAACCCTCCTATCCCTATCAATTGAGATATGGAAAAATACAAACGAAAAGAAGAACACCCGCTAGGCTTCTACGGGATTCGAACTCGGGTTCTCCGATTCCTAGCCAGTTACCTTGGCCGTTGCACTATATTTTTTTTTTCTTTAATCTCATTTTGTTCGTTTTCGTTCGTTGTATCTGCTCGGGGCGGACGTCGAAAGACACACATGTCAGTTCATTGTTGATCCATTAACTCAATTTTTTTATTACAGAGGGCAGCTAGCTCTCTTCCCAAACACGCCGAGTTACCGTGCCGGCGCGATCGGCGCTGTCGGCGAAAAGCGTTTACCATGTGGATACAAAAGCGGCAGTTGTAAAAGTATCTTACCTCGATTTCTGTAAAAGTATGCGTTTTCGGACCCCATATCTGATGATGAAAAATATTCTATTTACAATTATCTATCGACCTCTCCAATTTTGAGTCGATTGCTCGTCATAACCTTTGGCGGTGATTTTCTCAAAATTGCGCGGGTGTTGACACAAAATATCTTAGAATCCTTCGTTTAAGGTTGTAAACAAGCGACCTGCCAAATTTGAGCTGAATCGGTTGGCCGTGTCTGAGACCTTCCCATGTGAGCCAGAGCAACTTGTCAAAATTCTGTTTGAAATTCCATTAAAACTTATGAGCTTAAGGATGCCGGTGCTGTTTGTAGTTGCTAAGAATTCTGTGGAATGCCGTTTTAACAGATTATCCTACCTGTTTGAACTGAGCCATTAAATCCTGTTCTTTCTGCTAGATATGGACAGTATTGTTAAAAACACGCACAACTTGTGAATTTCCAATAAGAACCTCGTCATTCGACTTAAATACAATACTGTCTTGTGCTTGACTAGTTGCCCTGTCTTCACATTCACAGTGTGCTATCTAGTTTTATTATTTGTTTATTAATTTGTGTTAGGATGTGCACATTTGTGGACATTTTAATGACCTTACTCAAAGTATTACAATACTTTCTATAGAATGCAAGTAACATAATGTACCTTGACCAGATAGTCCATAAACAAGTGGGTACACATTAACTGCTTCAGCCTGAGCATTTTCTATAAAACCATGACCAAATATGGTCCTGGTATTTCCAGTTCATGTTTCCTATTAGAATGTTAAGGAATCTGCATTGACATCTTCACAAACTATGAACTGTTTCTTTTTGTCTGACAAGTAAGCTCAATAATGAATCTAGTTTTCTTATAAATAGCTGAAAGTTTCCTATAGGTGATATGTAGACCGTTACATTCATAAGGAGTATTTTGCAGTAATAATCGATAAACACACGATCTGATATGCACAAAGCTGCTTGTTTCAATATTTTCGACGTTGTGTCCATTTTAAAACATGTTGGCATGCCTCCTTTTTCCATGTTGAGCCTACCCGAAAAAAATGCAAGTCTGTAATCCATGACATTTAACTCCTCCGTCAATATGCTTACGTGCTGTTCGGAGAGGCAAAGAACATGTATCACTTCACTTCATAATTTTCCTCATCTTCTAGGCGTACAATAAGCTCATCTATCTTGATTTTCAACCCTATAATGTTCTGATAAATTAATTTCATTTTTCTGGAAACTGCCAGACATATTATGGTCCTGTTCTCTTCTAATTTCTTTCAATGATCTCTGCCTGTATCCTGATTCTAACGTAAAAAAATGTGTCCCTCTGAGTCCAGTAATCACAGGGATTTTGTCTTGTATGTTTCTGCCCCCCCCCCTCCCTACACAGTTTATACAAGGTGCTCAGGTAATCTTTCCTTCCCCTTCCTATTCAGATGCAGGTGTATCGACATCTCCCATTCGCAGCAACAAGCACGGCACAGATATGAGACTTCGTTTCAGCGAAAAGCAAATCACTTAGCTCTTTCTTCACACGGATAACGGTCATTTTAACACATGGTGGATCATGTCGGCTGCGAAACTTCCACAAACTTGACGGGAGTGAGTGCTGTTGCTGCACCTATTTACTCGAGATCGCCTTTAATGGTATATTCTAAGATCCTAGCCAGGCTGTTACCCGTTTCTCCTACTACAAGCATCTGATATTTTTCATCAAAGAATCTGAGCAATGCCCCTATTTTCTGTCACCTGGCTAAAAGAGGCACTAGATTTTTTTACAATGTTTGTGGAGAGGTAGTTTACACCTAGCTTTTCCTGTAGCGTTGGGCCTACACACTGTGACTGCTACCTAGGAGCAGAGCTCTTTTTTCTACTTGACGTTTCTACCGATCTAGCATTAAAGTTGTCCCTGCGTGTGTATTGCACTCTACTTTGCTCAAAAGCTGGGAGAGGCTCTGTTTCGGTCATACCGCTACTACGGCTATTACCTGGATGTGATGGAAGGCTAAAAAAATTACAATTGCAAAGGAAGCTGGCACGGGTTCCTTTTTATGAACTTCTCTTTTCATTCCTGGCCTTATCCAGTCACTCTATGAGCTTCGGGACGCTATTCTACATTTGACAATGTCTGTGGTAAAGGGTGCCCACAAGTGCCAACGCGCCGCCATCCAGGCTGGACTTCTGTTTTATGAAGAGCAGTTACATTACCGTGTATCAACATACACTGATATAAATAGGACACCAACTGCTTTCCAAATGGAATGTACTGAAGTGTACGTTCAGACATAATGTAAGGAACATTACACCTGAGTATGTTTCCCACAGACGGTAAATTCGTGCTGATGCAGTGGAAACAACAAGATCAGACTGGGGCTATATGGAGAAATAATCTGTGACTACTTATGACACTGCAAATCCACATGAGTTGAGAGTTCAAGATTGTATAGCAAGTGTACAGTGCTTGCATGTAACGTGTAATCCACGGATGGTTAGTGAAAATCGTGTAATTCACTGTGGCTCATAAACGTCAAGCTAATGCTCCGTAAGTTGCTCGAGCGCTGTGTGGTGCGTCGGTGTCGTTGGCAGTGAGGCGTCACCAGACACCAAGCAGTAACAACCAGCCACCAACGTTCCACCCCCGCTCTGCCAGCCGCGGCTTCCCCGCCTACACACCGGCAGAAGAGCACTTAATAATGAGTACAGTACAAATACAACTAGCGTTACGCTGCAAGCGACCAATTAAATTGAGCGACCATGTACATTAGGCTACGCTGTAGGCAAAACTGTTAACACAATATTTATTTGGCATTCACGTGCATTGGCTTCTCCAGCTCTCAACCAAATTATCACCTTTCAACCGAACTTAGACCTCGGGCTACGCTACATATCAAACTGACACTACAGCCGCCGGCCGCAGTGGCCGAGTGGTTCTAGGCGCTTCAGTCCGGAACCGCGCGACTGCTGCGGTCGCAGGTTCGAATCCTGTCTCGGGCATGGATGTATGTGATGTCCTTAGGTTGGTTAGGTTTAAGTAGTTCTAAGTTCTAGGGGACTGATGACCTAAGATGTTAAGTCCCAGAGTGCTCAGAGCCATTTGAACCATTTTTGACACTACAGCCAAATCGACCGATTTCAGCGCAACACCGGTACCTTACTCCTTACTCGGTGTAGTCACACATTCTGTGTTGAGCAGGATGGCGAAGCGACCATGACGTCAGATGGATGATGGGGGGGGGGGGGACGATTCACGCTTTAGTTCAGCTACCCTGAGTGTCTACAATCGTGCACTGCGGCGTAGTGCGATACGCTGTCTCCACGTCCACCATCAGCATAACAGACGCGGATTTCAGCTGATCAACCAGGGACCAACAGGCAAGTATCTCGACCTACAGTCGCAACAACATCTTTCAGCTCAGCCCAAACGGGGGTCTTCGACTCTGACGAAGCTTTCTATGGTGATATTATGTAGCTGGTTCAGGAGAAAATGAGGAAACAATAGAAGGTTTCAGACTGATTCCGTCCGATCCAAGACAAAAGAAAAAAAGGTGATTTTGTAATAAAATTGACAGGGCGATCGAATAATTACAAATGGACATTGAAGAAATTGAAGACATGAGATAGAAGAAATTATTCAGATAGTGAAGGGAGACGAAAATTTAATAGTCATGGGTGACTGGAATTCGATAGTAGGAAAAGGAAGAGGAGGAAACATAGTAGGTGAATATGGAATGGGGGTAAGAAATGAAAGACGAAGCCGCCTGGTAGAATTTTGCACAGAGCATAACTTAATCGTAGTTAACACTTGATTCAAGAATCATAAAAGGAGGTTGTATACATGAAAGAAGCCTGGAGATACTGACAGGTCTCAGATAATATGATGGTAAACCAGAGATTTAGGAACCAGGTTTTAAATTGTAAGACATTTCCAGGGGCAGACGTGGACTCCGACCACAATCTATTGGTTATGAACTTTAGATTAAAACTGAAGAAACTGCAAAAAGGTGGCAATTTAAGGAGATGGGACCTCGATAAACTGACTAAACCAGACGTTTTACAGAGTTTCAGGGAGAACATAAGGGAACAATTGACAAGAATGGGGGAAAGAAATACAGTAGAAGAAGAATGGGGAGCTTTGACGGATGGGGATGAAGTAGTGAAGGTAGCAGAACATCAAGTAGGTAAAAAGACGAGGGCTAGTAGAAATCCGCGGGTAACAGAAGAAATATTGAATTTAATTGATGAAAGAAGAAAATATAAAAATGCAGTAAATGAAGCAGGCAAAAAGGAATACAAACGTCTCAAAAATGAGATCGACAGGAAGCGCAAAATGGCTAAGCAGGGATGGCTAGAGGACAAATGTAAGAATGTAGAGGATTATCTCACTAGGGGTAAGATAGATACTGCCTACAGGAAAATTAAAGAGACCTTTGGAGAAAAGAGATCCACTTATATGAATATCAAGAGCTCAGATGGAAACCCAGTTCTAAGTAAAGAAGGGAAAGCAGAAAGGTGGAAGGAGTATACAGAGGGTCTATACAAGCGCGATGTACTTGAGAACAATATTATGGAAATGGAAGAGGATGTAGATGAAGATGAAATAGGAGATATGATAGTGCGAGTAGAGTTTGACAGAGCACTGAAAGACTTGAGTCGAAACAAGGCCCCGGGAGAAGACAACATTCCATTAGAACTACCGGGAGAGCCAGTCCTGACAAAACTCTACTATCTGGTGAGCAAAATGTATGAGACAGGCGAAATACCCTCAGACTTCAAGAAGAATATAATAATTCCAATCCCAAAGAAAGCAGGTGTTGACAGATGTGAAAATTACCGAGCTATCAGTTTAATAAGTCACGGCTGCAAAATACTAACGCGAATTCTTTACAGACGAATGGAAAAACCGGTAGAAGCCAACCTCTGGAAAGATCAGTTTGGATTCCAAAGAAATGTTGGAACACGTGAGGCAATACTGACCCTACGACTTATCTTATAAAATAGACTAAGGAAAGGCAAACCTACGTTTCTAGCATTTGTAGACTTAGAGAAAGCTTTTGACAATGTTGACTGGAATACTCTCTTTCAAATTCTGAAGGTGGCAGGAGTAAAATACAGGGAGCGAAAGGCTATTTACAATTTGTACAGAAACCAGATGGCAGTTATAAGAGTCGAGGGACATCAAAGGGAAGCAGTGGCTGGGAAGATAGTGAGACAGGGTTGTAGCCTTTCCCCGAAGTTATTCCATCTGTATATTGAGCAAGCAGTAAAGGAAACAAAAGAAATGTTCGGAGTAGGTATTAAAATCCATGGAGAAGAAATAAAAACTTTGAGGTTTGCTGATGACATTGTCATTCTATCAGAGACAGCAAAGGACATGGAAGAGCAGTTGAACGGAATGGACAGTGTCTTGAAAGGAGGCTATAAGATGAACATCAACAAAAGCAAAACGAGGATAATGGAATGTGGTCGAGTTAAATCGGGTGATGCTGAGGGAATTAGATTATGAAATAAGACGCTTAAAGTAGTAAAGGAGTTTTGCTATTTGTGGAGCAAAATAACTGATGATGGTCGAAGTAGAGAGGATATAAAATGTAGACTGGCAATGGCAAGGAAAGCGTTTCTGAAGAAGAGAAATTTGTTAAGATCGATTATAGATTTAAATGTCAGGAAGTCGTTTCTGAAAGTATTTGCATTTAGTGTAGCCATGTATCGAAGTGAAACATGGACGATAAATAGTTTTGACAAGAAGAGAATAGAAGCTTTCGAAATGTGGTGCTACAGAAGAATGCTGAAGATTAGATGGGTAGATCACATAACTAATGAGGGGGTATTGAATAGAATTGGAGAAAAGAGAAGTTTGTGGCACAACTTGACTAGAAGAAGGGACCGGTTGGTAGGACATGTTCTGAGGCATCAAGGGATCACCAATTTAGTATTGGAGGGCAGCGTGGAGGGTAAAAATCTTAGAGGAAGACCAAGAGATGAATACACTAAGCAGATTCAGAAGGACGTAGGCTGTAGTACGTACTGGGAGACGAAGCAGCTTACACATGATAGAGTAGCTTGGAGAGCTGCATCAAACCAGTCTCTGGACTGAAGACCACAACAACAACAACAATTACGCGGCTAAGCGGTGAACTGCAGTCATCTAACACATCAGCATTAGTAAGCGAAAATAAGCTAAAGGCGAATCTCCACGCAACTGCCGCAGGTTTTTTGTGGCTGTTTTCGTGGAACACAGAAGTCTAGCATAGCCCCTATAGTTCAGAAAAAAGTTTCAGAAGAAAATATAATCTTTGTGAAATCAATAGACAATAAAGACACTACAGCACTCAAAAGCATCTAACAGATGCAATTAACCCTAGGACAAAAGATTTAAAATGAACTTTGCAACAACAACAACAAAAAGAACAACAATCAACATTGCTGTTTTCGAAACAGATGATTCCCTGCAAGACTGCAAGAGGTTGCAACAAAATGCCTGTAAAATTCCACACATTGTGGATCGACACGAAAAATAGGGCCACGCATACTTATGTATGACTCAACAGAATGTGCTCGTACGTATTACAAACGAAAACGACCAGAAGAAGGCTAGAGTGCACTTTAAAAATGAGCCGGGATGTAAAGACGCTGTGGTGCAAGCGCTGGGAGTAGGTCCCAGAGTAGGCAATTTGTTAGCCCTTAACAAAGATAGTATACTGGCTTCACAGCCAAGTGATCTGAAAGAAAATTGATGTGTTCCCATTGTGCAGACCCCACTAACTAAAAGAAAGACTGCAATAAAGCGGGTGAAAAAGCGAAGTACATCCCGTACCTTAAAAGTGGCCAAGAATGGCTTTGACAGATTATTAATGTGTGCAGAACCACGAATACTTTTGAAAGTGTGCAGTTCAGATGGGAAAAACCGATAGGTTAAAAGCGATACCGGTATTTTATTCCTGAACAGCCGGTCTTTTCCTGTATTTGTTTGGTCTCGATAACAGGTGTTTTTATTTTTTACTGATAACCGAGTAAAAAGCATAGTATCAATTAGCTATAGCTGAAATGCTAAAATTTTTCATTTTTTGATTTTTCTTTAAAAAATTTGCATTGGTCTGAAACCGGTTGTTACAAAAAATGGGAAAAGCCATCGGTGCTATTTTAGTAACAGTGCCGATAGAAATGACCAACAGACTCGTGGCATAAGAACTGCTACACAGACAATAATGCCCTTGTAAGAAAATTGTGCTCCTACAGCCGTCCTCATGATGTTTATTGTGTAGCTACCAGTTTCGGCGCTTCAATGCGCCATCTTCGGGCCTTAGTTGATATTGAAGGGTTGTCACGACCCATGTATTCGCTGCATCATTAGTGGCCAACGTAACTGATTTACGCAGACTATCTGTAACTGTGATGCCTGAACTCCAACCATCAGCTACATCAGTTGATAGCTTGCATAAACCAGTTATGTTGGCCACTGACGCAGCGTATATTTGGATCGTGATAACCCCTTCAGATGGTGCACTGAATCGCCGATCCGGTAGTTACACAATAAATAACATCATAAGGACAGTTGTAGGCGTTTCTTTTCTTACAATGGTCAACGGCCCTGGTCCCCAAGACGTCCAGTCAAAAGGCTGGATCTACAAAAATAATGTCCTCTGCCGTGTGTCGCTATCGTCGCCACGAAAAATAGAATTCCTCAACCTCAGTTTTTACTTTTTGCACTGACTATTTGTAATGCCCAAACAGTGGTATGCTCCCCGATTACGACATGAATTTTGAGCGCAGTTTCAAAAAATTAGAATCAGTATGAGAGTACTGGTGGTTTTTTTGTAGTATTCAGCCATTTACCACGTTGCGAGAACAGCAGCAAACGGCAGACTGACTAAGTTTTCTTTTATTTCTCTATTTAATTTAATACTTTGATTCTACGTGTCTTGTAACAGAGTGAAAATTGTTCAATCTTTGCTCCATGTCCATGTTGTTCACAGGATATAACAGGAATGAAAAACCGAAAATCGGTTATTTCAGACACCCATTATTTTGAGCGGATTTAACAGTCGGGTTAAACTGGTGTGGAAAAAATCCGATATTACTGAAAATCGTATGTTTCAGCGATAACCGTCACCCCTAGTGTGCAGACGAAAGGCAGCACGGGCGGTTACCGTGAAGAACGGCTTTGGAAAAAAAAAAAAAAAAAAAAAAAAAAAAACAGCACAGCCAAAGACCTACAGACCTGCAGGTTTCACTCCTTTGCCTACCCGCTGTCACGCGCATGCTCGGGCTATGGCAGGTAAGAAGGTTAGTCGCGCGTCGAGTCACTGAGATGTTTCGCGGTGAGCTCGAACCAGCGCAAAATGTTGCGTCGTATGAAGAGGCTATTTTGGCACAATGTAAGGAACTGCGAAGTAATAAACAACGTTTGGGCACAACTCATAATTTTAAGATTTATGGAAAGTAAACATGATCGAGTAACCAGTGGACAAAGATGATTTACTATTTGGATGTGTGTAATGTACAAGTAACGAATTGTAAATTAATACTTAGTTGAAATTAGTTGTATTTGGAGAACACATCTGCATCATACTCTGTAAGCCATCTGACGGTGTATGGCGGAGGGTACTTTTATACTGATAACTGATAATTCCTTTCCTGTTCCACTTGCGAAAGGCGCGTGGGAAGAACTACTGTCACCAAAGCTCCGCATTACCTGTAATTTCTCGAAATTTTTCGTTGTGGTCATTCCGCGCGATGTATGTGGAAGGAAATTACATGTTGTCCGACCCTTTCCGAAGTCAGTCTCTCGAAATTTCAGTAGTAAACCTCTGTGGTACAGAACGACTCCCTTGCAGCGTCTGCCTCTGGTGTTTGTTGAGCACCTCTGCAACGCTCTCGCGCCGACTGAACGATCCCACGACGAAACGCGCCGCTCTTCGTTGGATCTTCTCCGTCTCTTCTAAGAGTCCTACCTGGTGAGGGTCCCACGCTAATGAACAATACTCAAGAGTCGGTCGAACAAGCGCCTTGTAAGCCACTTCTGTAGTGGATGAATTATGTTTCCTTAATATTCTTCCTATGAATCTGTCTCGCATCAGCTTTTCAAAATGGTTCAAATGGCTCTGAGCACTATGGGACTTACCATCTGTGGTCATCAGTCCCCTAGAACTTAGAACTACTTAAACCCAACTAACCTAAGGACATCACACATATCCATGCCCGAGGCAGGATTCGAACCTGCGACCGTAGCGGTCACGCGGTTCCAGACTGAAGCGCCAGAACCGCACGGCCACACCGGCAGGCCATCAGCTTTTCCTTCTATTGTTTTATAGGGTCATTCCACTTAAAGTGGCTACGGCTAGCTACTCAGTTACTCCTAGATATTTTACGGCAGATACTATTTCATGCAAATCGTTTTCAATAGCGTAGTTGTACAGCAGTTCTTTTCCTATAGAAGTGCAATATGTTACATTTAGGGTGATTAGCAATCCTCTGTAGGTCATCCTGCAAACCGATTCTGTCTTCTTGCGCTGCTACTTTCTTATAGACAACCGCATCAGCTGAGAACAGTAGCTTTCTACTAGATCATTTATATACCTAATGGTCCCATCACACTTCCTGTGGTACTCTCGAAATTCCCTTTACATGTGTCGATTTTGTTCTTTTAAGAGAAAGGAAGTCTTAAATCCATTCGCAAATCTGATCAGGTACTCGGCAAACTCGAATTATTTTCACTAAATGGCAGTTCGGGACATTGTCGGAAGCCTTCCTGAAGTCAATGAAACTGAATAAACCTGAATGCTGTTGTATACAGGGCTATGAATCTCTAGGAGGATCAGAGCGAGCTGAGTACTAAAATGGATACGGCGACTCTGGAGTTAGGCTGAAATCGATCGATTAAATATGGCGCGATCGTCAACATTAGGTTACGCTATAGGTAAAACTGTTACCACAGCCTCTATTTGGCATTAACTGTAATTAAAAGCAGATACAGTCGCGAAATATCTTCACACGACAATATTACGCGTAGATATAAAGTGATACGTCAACTCGCCAACAAAAACCACATTAACGTCATTTACTTGCAGATGACGCTACCAGTTCCCGATGTCCTTCATAACCCCATAACGTAAAATTAAGCCTCGCAGAGTGACCCCGCCGTTTGAGGCGCCATGTCACGGATTGTGCGGCCGGAGGTTCGGAGTCCTACCCTCGCCCATGGATGTGTGTGTTGTTATTAGTTTAAATAGCGTGGAAGTCAAGGGACCGATGATCTCAGCAGTTTGGTCCCTTAGGAATTCACACACATCTGAACATTTTTGAAAAATTAAGGTAAAAACAACAACGAAGAAAAACTGATAAGCAATCTAGGAAAATTATGCATGAAAACACTTTAAATATGTTCAGATTTCACAGATGTGGCAGATAGGAAAACCCACTGACGATTTCACAAAAGTGCTGAAACTGTTTGGGCCTATATGGAAGAACGGTCTTCTGCATAACGAAAGAATGTTTTATCGGGTAAATATAAATGTACGAATACAAATGAACAAGTAACGGCCGGCCGAAGTGGCCGTGCGGTTAAAGGCGCTGCAGTCTGGAACCGCATGACCGCTACGGTCGCAGGTTCGAATCCTGCCTCGGGCATGGATGTTTGTGATGTCCTTAGGTTAGTTAGGTTTAACTAGTTCTAAGTTCTAGGGGACTAATGACCTCAGCAGTTGAGTCCCATAGTGCTCAGAGCCATTTGAACCATTTGAACAAGTAACGTAGAAACACTGTGAGGTCAGTGGAGCGTTGTGTGTTTTGTACAAAAGCCCTCCACAACAGTAGCATATGTATTTTTAATGCAGTTTAATATAAATACATTCTAAGAAGTTGTTCTGGCTCGAAATTATAAAACCGCAAGACACGTCTGTAGTAGTAATCCATGCCTCCACTATTACGCTCTTCTACTTCTCGTCCTCTTCTTCTTCTTCTTCTCTCTCTCTCTCTCTCTCTCTCTCTCTCTCCCGACCTCTCCCTCCCCCCTTCACCCCCTCACCCATTCCATTTATACTTCTCCCCCTCCCCACGCGCTTCCCCTCTACCCCTTCCTCTCTTTCCCAAAGCAGAAAATTTACAATTCCGTAGAATGGATGGATTTTAGTTCTTATGTCGCATATAGACACAGGATGGAGGGAAGACAGGGGGCTTAAGGTCAGTCTTCGATTTCCGGGCGGCGAAGAGCAAATGGACTTGGATCAGCGCGAAACACTGTCATACGGCAGCTACGAGAGATGCAAATTCTGGGACTCGCCAGGATATTTGCAGCAGGAGATTCATGTAATTCAGGGGTCTGATTAAAACTATTTATTTGCGACCAGACTAACTACTACACTGAAAGCTAATTCTAAACACTATAAAAAGCAAAGTAGGCAGTTGGTTGCACAACAGAAGTCAGTGTCCGAAGTCACGGGGCACATGCTAACAGAAGTAGCGAACATCAGCAGCAAGTTAAGTATAAACTCGAGAGCAGCATTCCAAATGAGGAAAACAGGCATATCGGAGCTTACCGAGGCTGGCCCCATCGATCTGACATAGAACTTCCTGAATACAACAACACGTGTTTATAAGACTCGTGGCAGCGCGCCATTTCTCCCTTCCTATAGTCGACCCACCAGTCCATCGTTACTTAACGAGCTTCAGCCAATCTGGCGAGTCGTTCTGCACCTCCAGGGAGCCTCCGGCCAACCACATTTAGATTCCTCCCCTACTCTTACTCGGTAGGCTAGGATGCTTCTGGATTTTACATTAACAGACTCCAAGTTTGGTATCAACAACGTTCAACTGAAAGCCAAACCTCACTGCCACTCCTATTATCGCCAGCAACAACAGTGTTTCACGTCGCTTGGCTCCGCCCTCAGCACTTCTGTGGGTGGGTACTGCTGTAGTAGCACTCTCACCTGCATAAACCCATTGACGCTGCAGTTCTCAAGAGCAAGTTCAAATGGTTCAAATGGCTCTGAGCACTATGGGACTTAACTTCTGAGGTCATCAGTCCCTTAGAACTCAGAACTACTTAAGACTAACTAACCTAAGGACAGCACACATGTCCATACCCGAGGCAGGATTCGAACCTGCGACCGTAGCGGTCGCGCGGTTCTAGACTGTAGCTCCTAGAACCGCTCGGCCACCCCGGCCGGCTCTAGACTAGATTGAAGCTTACGAAATAAATGGATGAATGTATGAGTGTCTGTCTGAGTAACTCCAATATTCACTTTATACAGATGACTTTAAGGAGTAGAATATTGATAAAACCCGCCCATTCAGATATATTTAACCACCCAGATACATTTACCTGTTTGTATTTTACCACACGCAATTTCTCTTTCTGTACCTGTGGTCCCAGTTGTTTTAATACGTGTATAACTATACGTTCTGAGTTCTGATATAAAGTTTTTCCCAAAACTCTCAATGATTTAGAAATACTACCGAAAAACTGCACCTGGAGAGTCGGGCTGGAATTTGAACCGCCGTCCTTCAGAATAGGAGCAGAGTGTGTTAACCATTGCACCAACCCACTCGGTGAGCTCCTGAATGTCTACTTGTTTTAGATACATTTGGCATTCTTCGTACCTGAGGCATTCTTCGTACCTGAGGAAGTGTCAACACACTTTTCCGCGTCGCGACATGTGTCTCAGCCGGTCTGTCTGTAGCTGGGCGTGGCCTGTGCATTCTTTTCTGAGAGCGCTCCGCTGCAACAGACAAAGGCGGCTCTAGCCACAAGCCCCCTTGTAGTCTCCATTGTCTGCACAGCCAATTACCTGCATGAACCGGTGCACAGGCGAGTAAAATTACGGGCTCGAGGGCTGAGCTGTGCAGAATGCAGTTCAGATGCAGGATGTTGGCCAGAGAGTTGGAAAGAACAAAAGCCTGCGTATTGTCTTCAATTTTTCAGGATCTTCACACTACACGTCTTTGTCAGTAACGAGATCGTTGGATTCAGCCAAGATTCTGATCTCGACAATATATTGATTTCGTTTGGATGTCTCTTGTTACCCATTTTCGCGGTACACAAGGAATTTAGCGTGCTGGAGATTCGTTTCGTGTGAAAGCCCTATAATGACACTCATTAGAAGTGAAATGTGCGTGTGGAAATTTTGGCCGGGAGTTTTTATTTGACACAATTTCTGCGACTTAAGCGTCAATGAAGATGAAATGATGAGGACAACACAAACACACAGTTCCGAGAGGAAAAAAAATCCCGATCCGGCCGAGAATTGAAGCCAGGGTCCCGTGATCGAAACCCAGCAACGCTAACCACAAGCTGCTGACACGCTCTGAGAGTTTTATGTATAAGATCGTTCGCACAGAAATCACAGTAGCATTATCATCCACTTAATGAAATCGTTATCTTTAAAACTTTAGTTAAGCAAGAAATCTATCGATATTGCCCTCTAGTGCTTCTTCAACACCAACTACTCACTCTTACTCTGACGTAACAATACACCTGCTTCACATCGGGTTCCCATTGGCAAGATATATCTGATTAAAGGTAAGTTCTCGAACGCAAGGCAGAGGAAACGCAAGTATGTACCCTGTGTTTTCTAACATTCAGAAAAATATGCCATTTTTTTACCACACCTGATCAACAGCGCTTCGGAAGGATAATGCATGGCTAGTGGGAGTTTAAACATATTCAACCCTTAGCCAAAGATCTCTTTTTCTCTTGGCAAACTTTGATATATTTTCTTTTTATGTGTACCGTACTCTCATGTAACTGACATCATTAGTGTTACTCGGATGACGGAAATGCAACGAAAATTGTTCTTTTCAAGAGAACTGAGGAATGTGTATATGTCCTCAGTTAGGTCATACCAAATAGTTCTAGACAAATGCCGCAATTGTTCCTTACCATGGCTGCTTCATTCCCAGTTTTCTGCTAATTACACGTAATTTTGAATCAATATCCAGTTAAGATTACCACCACCACCACCACCACCACCACCACCACTGTCACTAGTAAATATGTTTAAGCTAGTACTCGCTGCACACGTAGTGACATGTTGTAATACAGAGAAAATATAGCAAAACACTGAAGAACTTATATTCAGTATTAATGGAAAATTATGTTCCACTATGTCACTAATAATCAGATACGGAAGTTCTAAGGCGTTCAGTAAATATTAATCGATGTAAATATCCGTCAAGGAACTGGCTCTAGCATTCCCATTACTGTAGTGTATCGTCCTCACGGTTACTGCCTACAGAAATGACTCGATGGAAAATGAAAAACGCCATGCTCTTCTAACAATCTTCTTCATAGGATATTACGTGTAGACATTGTGCCTCGCGGTATCTGTTGTGGATTGGCAAGAGAGCCAACCCGGTACCACTAGAGAAAGCCGAAAGGCACGCGTTTTAGCTCACGCAGGCTGGCGTGAGGTCTGGAACAGGACAAGGAAATTAGATTTAGCAAACAATGTACGTTGCTGCTGGAATACTTAACTTTAATCCATAAATGGTGAACATCGCTCTTGATGGTACATTATTCATAATCTCAATAGTAACTGGCAATGGCGCCTTGCTAGGTCGTAGCAAATGACGTAGCTGAAGGCTATGGTAACTATCGTCTCGGCAATTGAGAGCGTATTTTGTCAGTGAACCATTGCTAGCAAAGTCAGTTGAACAACTGGGGCGAGTGCTAGGAAGTCTCTCTGGACCTGCCGTGTGGCGGCGCTCGGTCTGCACATCACTGATAGTGGCGACACGCGGGTCCGACGTATACTAACGGACCGCGGCCGATTTAAAGGCTACCACCTAGCAAGTGTGGTGTCTGGCGGTGACACCACAGTATCATCCATGATCGGTATCGTAATCTGATTGTCCATGTAAGAATCTGAAGTAGAAGCACAACATTTTATTCTCTTCATCTATTCTTGTCTCTTATGTCACACGCCATGTTTATCACATACTAAGAAATAACAATTTTACATAAGTTGAGCTGCTTGTAAACAATGAATATGAAGACGTTTCCATTACACACTTCGACAGTTCCACGTCACGTGAGAAGGAATTTCAGTTGCTTAACATCGATACATTTTTTTCCTTAATTTCCAGTCCACATAGGGCCTCTGGCCGTTACATAACCATCGGTATTTTTCAACCAAATTTTTGTGAACCGTAATCTGGGGAAAGGCATAAACTAGAAATATTTGGGAAGGGACTACCAATTACCTGACAATTAAGGGAACCTACTGAAAGCTTTTGTCGGAATAGAAGGATCTCTGGGTTTCTGAAATGTATTACTGTGATAAGATGAAATTATTTTTAACTGCATAAATAAATAAATCTCTGTATCTGTAATCCTGAGCCACTGACTTTCTGTATCTATGAAAGAAACTAAAGAAGCAAGGGCATCGGTTATACACCGTTGTAATGACATATTTTATAGAAAAAATATGAGTAAATACGCAATATAGCACAAGAGCAGTCTGCATCTTAATATGAAAGGTATAATTCACAGGTTCCATCTTCTCCCTTACCTCTCATTCTCATCACCAACACAAACACGAAACCTTACAAATCTTTATTACAGTTGTAAGTAGGCTGTTTATGTTTTCTCTATGTAAGTAGGCTGTTTAGGTTTTTTATTGGTAACGCCACCTCTGTATGACAATCACTGGCTGTGCTGTGTGCATTCTGTGGCTGCTTTGCATTGTTGTAATACTCGCCATTGTAGTGTTAGGCAGCTGGCTGTGAACAGCGCGTAGCGTTGCGCAGTTGGAGGTGAGCCGCCAGCAGTGGTGGATGTGGGGAGAGAGATGGCGGAGTTTTGTAATTTGTCATGAACTGATATATATTATGACTTGTGATGATATTAAGGTAAATACATTGTTTGCTCTCTATTAATATCTTTCATTTGCTAACTACCCCTATCAGTAGTTAGTGCCTTCAGTAGTTTGAATCTTTATTTAGCTGGCAGTAGTGGCGCTCGCTGTATTGCAGTAGCTTGAGCAGCGAAGATTTTTGTGAGGTAAGTGATTTGTGAAAGGTATAGTTTAATGTTTGTCAGGGCCATTCTTTAGTAGGGAATTTTGAAAGTCAGATTGCGTTGCGCTAAAAATATTGTATGTCAGTTTAAGGACAGTCTTATATAAATTGTTCAAAGGGGACGTTTCATATGTCGACCCTTAGCCTAGGATACCTCACTGGAATCTTCTGATTTTTCTTGTAGTTTGTGTAATTAGTGTAGATTTTGTTTATTGCTAGCACGTAATTGTAGAGAGAATCTCCTTTGTAGTTGTAGTTTTCATTGTTGTAGAGTAAAACAGTTGTGGCATGCATGTAGATTTGCACCAAGTATTTCGCAGCTGCAATTAACTAGACATTATTTCCATTGCTACGTTATTTTATTTTGCTCTTCAAATTGTGTTTTTCTGTGTTGTCGTGTGAAATACTGTGACAATAATGGCGTGTGAAAAACGTAATACTAGGCTCCAAAGTAAACTGAGAAATGACAGTGAAGACGAAGGCAGTGTGTTAGCGCCGCAGAGTAATGAATTAACTGATGTTCAAAGTAGTAATTTGGTAATCGTGCATAGGGAAATGGAGCGGGCGGCAAACAATGGCGTGGACAGTGAAACAATTAGTGAAGAGGGAAGCATTATCGATCGATCGGTCGGCAATAGCTCGCCTCAGGAAGCCGAAATGACACGACACGATCTCGCAAATACTGTAGATTCAGGTTTTGGATCCTCACCGTTTTCTCAAATAAGTCAAGACACATTTTCTGCTTGTCAAAATGTGAATGTTTCCGGTGTAAATTCACTGCCGAAAAGCACTGAGGAACATGTTTCAGACACCAATGCATTGTTATTACAATTAATACAACAAATGGAACAAAATCAGAGACAAACACAGCAAAAGCTTCAAAAGTTAGACACAATGGAACAAAATCAGAGACAAACACAGCAAAAGCTTCAAAAGTTAGACACAATGGAACAAAATCTTAAAAAGTTAGACTCATTGGAACAAACTCTCGAACAAACACGTGAGGATTTAACTGCTGAGTTACATAACATTGAATCGAAATGTCAAAAAGTCTGTAATGACGTAAAAACTCAAATTTGTGAGCATTTTCAACCTATTTTTTCGCGTCATGAAAATGCATTACAGAATCACGAAGCAGCCATAAAAGAACTGCAAACTATTGTTCATGAAAATCACAACACCTTGCAAGCTAAAATTGACGCAGTTGCATCTACCGATTCGGTTACGCAACTTGCAAAAAGTCAAGAAAACTTAAAAGACACAGTAGACACGATTGCAACACAAATGGACACTCTGAAACTTGGTTCAGAAAAACATAGAGAGGAAATGATTTCACTATCGGATAAAGTAGCCGAACTTTCAGATCAGTTCACTAACTTATCTACAAAGGTAGATGATGATCTGAATGACACAACACCTGTAGCTTTCATGGACACTGAAGAGTATGAACAAATTAGAAAATTCAAACAAAATCAAAATCAAATCAATACACAGTACAAAAGAGAAATCCGGGAAGTGCAAGATCAGTTGGCACAAGTAGTACAAGAATTACGTATTTCAGAGGACACTCGCGCCCCAATACGGGAAGAGGGACATAGAAATACGGAACAGACACAAAATAATAACACAGGGCATTTCGGAAGTTATGAAAGAAATTGGCAATGTGCACCGAATTTTGAGATGGAACGGCCGACACGACCTAACAATGACCGATATGCGACTCGCCGACATGATGATTTTGACTATAAACTGTTCATTACTACACGTAAATTCAAAACATTTAAGAATTCTGGCAACGACATTCATCCACAAGCATGGCTCCATCAATTCTCTCATTGTTTTCCTCCCAACTGGTCGTTGGAACACAGATTAGAATTTATGTGTGGCTACTTAGAGAATGAACCAGCTGTAAGAATGCGATCGGTAATTCACGATTGCCACAGTGAAGGAGAGTTTTACCATGCCTTCCTCTCAGCATATTGGTCTCAAGCCACACAAGACCATGTAAAACATAGCATCATAATGATGAAACGTTTCGAACAATCTGAATTTTCCAGTCTTATGAAATATTTTGAAGACATGTTGCATAAGAATCAGTATCTTTCAAACCCATACAGCCCCTCAGAACTCATCCGCATTTGCTTAATCAAACTGCCTGAACATTTACGACATATTATTTTGGCAGGACGTTGCAAAGACGACATTGAAGCATTTCAGGGACTCTTACAAGAATTAGAAATTGACACTGACAATCGCGGAACGCGAAACCAGGAGCACAACAATTACAGGTCACAACTGTCACAATTCCACGATGAAAGAAGTAATAACTGGACACGACAAGGCTATTCTCACAACACATATCGTGACCAAAACAGACACCACCCGTATGACAACCGTTGGCAGAGTAGTAATAACTACAGGGAAAGATCACCTCTCCGTGGTAATGACTATCACAGAGACAATCAGAGAAACAGACAATATGGGAACCAAAACAATCATTATCAAGGGAGACAGAATAACTTTAGACGCAACGGTCCAGCGCGCAGTTACGATTCAGGGAGAAATTCTCCACCACGTGACCGACAAGGAAGAAACTACGGATTCTACCGAAATGACGACAGACGATATGATCATAACGACAGACGTCAATTGCATCAGAACTGGCGGGATTCAAACAGAGCAGGGCCCTCTCGGCAAGGCGAATTTGTAGAAGTTAGGTCTCCTAATCCCAATAACGACGCGCGCCAACAAAGAGACAGACAATGACTCGCACAGCAGGCAGCCGCGTGCGCCAGGTGGCTCAGAGAAAAATAACATAGACGCTAACCTTGAGAAAAACTCCAGTATTCTTTACCGACGTATACCGCCTGACAATTGCATTCAAGTTCAAACTCTGAGTACTATGAAGAGTAAAGGTTTACACCACATTCCACATGTAAAACCGTTTATTGAGAGATAATCTGCTTTTTACCTTTGTCTTTGCCATATAACTTTTCACTTTACGTTGCTAGTATGCTTTGTCAGACTTAGAATCTGTTAACATGTAACAATGTTTGAAGTGAAATATCCAGTCAAGAACCAAGAGAACTTATTTAAACAGACATGACGAATGCATTGTTATAGTGAACAGACGTCACAGTGTTATTGTGTGTGTACATTCTTGCTTGTTTGTTGCACGATTACGTAACGACTATAAGGCTCACATACTTAGAACATTTACCAGTACTGCTAATGAGATTTTAATGCAACATTTTGGTTTATTTGAAAATACATTCTGAATTTAAAGTGCTTTCTGAGAGATACCAGATGACACAGAGGTTAGTTTATGTGACAGCTACACGATTTTTATCACGACGCTACTAATGAGTGACAATTTACAATGTTGCTTTTGCGGTGTATCTGTTTTATATCCGCACAGTTTTTCTGACTTCTTCTGGAAAGCAAAACATGTTTTAGTAGTAACTTTAGTGGTATAGCTACAATGAGACAGGGTTTTCTGTAGCACAACAATACGTTACAGTACAGTACTTTCTTCATCACAACAATAAGCGTAATAACTACGATATCTATACGCAAAGCATTTCACTTTTGTTTATCATGAGGTAAGTACATTGACTTCTGCAGAACTTAGCTTTCGGAGGACGATAACTACGACACTTCTACAGAGATTATGTTGCAACAAGACGCACATTTTGCGCTACAGGACACGTATTTGAGTCATTAATTTTATACTTAAAACATTTATTTTTAAAGATTTTTGAATTACAAAGAAAGTTTTCCGTGATACATTTCATTCCATTGCTGTAATCTGTAACACCTGAGGGTATAATTACATTAATCCTCAGGGGGGTACACGCTTACTTTGTGTACCATGTGTGTGGCAACCACAAGGAACCCTAGCTAATATGGTATTTGCTTATACAACTTTACACATCG
This sequence comes from Schistocerca piceifrons, assembly GCF_021461385.2. Taxonomy (NCBI): domain Eukaryota; kingdom Metazoa; phylum Arthropoda; class Insecta; order Orthoptera; family Acrididae; genus Schistocerca; species Schistocerca piceifrons. The sequence continues at coordinate 20,953,748 of NC_060145.1, forward strand.
GTACCTTATTTCTCTAACACACAAATTACACAGCTATCTAATTATTTAACTGAGAGAGACAAACATTTATTTTACTGCATCAGTGACACATGTTTACGCAATTACACGGTTGGATAACTTCACACTTATGAAACTGTATTTTGTCTGTACTTTGTAAACTGTTCATATTTTTTCGGAATCATTGTGATACTATGAGAGCTTTGAATGATGTATTTGGTATGAGATCATGATTTTTAAAGTACGTTTGAGGCAGATGACACTTTTGACATGAGCAGAGAATTTTTTTAATTATTGGAGGAAGCTACGACGATTTTGAGATTTGACTGAGGTGTTATGATGTTATTTTTACGACGACGATGTGTACTATGCTGTTGAGGTACGTTTATGATAAATAAGCTGATGCTATATGAGGAATCTGATTATGCTATGTAGCTATTATGATGAAATATTGAAGACGTGTTGATGAATATGAATATGTATATGTGTAATAAGGTAAGGAATAAGGAGTAGTGTTTAGGGACTCTGATTTATGAAAAGGATGTTGGAAACCAAGAATAGTACTTTAAGAGTTATGACATGTGTGAATCATGTGTGAATGTATCACATGCCACTGAAAATTTTTTTGGACACTGTTATATTTATAGGGTTTTGTTTCTACAGATTTGCAACGCTAATTCTTGACCTGTGAAATATTTTTATATGAGACTACCACGGTAGCAGAATCTCCTGTCGTAAATATTTCCGTACGAAAGTTAAGTGACCACCTGCACGTAATGCGTCGCGGGCACCCAGCTGTGTCAGACGCCTGGAGAAAAAGCCATTATTGCGAGCTCTTTTCAGCGGCACAGGTAGCACAAAAAAAAGGGGAGGCCATTATCCTTGGAAATATTCTTACATCTGCAAACCTGATAATGACAAGTGTCTTTCTACGAGAATTGAGAGCTACTGACTTACGAAATGCCACATAGCTATTGAATGATGTTTTTATGCTTTGGTTTGCGTAATTGCTTATTTCATTTGATATCTGGTTTCCAGCTGTGTTGCAGCATTGCTTTTATAAAATGAAATGCATTTGCTAATGTGAACACTTTCTGTCAACAGATCTATTAAATAATTATTTTATGATCCACATTCTTTAAAAAAGGAGCACTTGGACAGGAAAGAACAATAAGAAGGAACTAGTAACTGCATTCATAATTTTCTTTTCAAGTAATTGGTAACTTTTTGGTAGAATAACTTCTTGTGGTGCACCACTTTAATTACATAGACATTAAGATGTGAATATACATTTCCCTTATCTGCATTGTTGTTTAGTGTAATATTTTTTCTGCTTGCGCTATGTCATGTTTAGGTATAAGTTGCTGCTGTTTGCCAGGCATAGTGTTATTGAATTTGACTTTTGCTCATTTATGCTGCTAGCTTTGCCAATTTGCATTTTTTTGCATTGCTGTTTGTGTTGATTTGTTATGTGATGCTGCATTGCCTCGTCCCTTAGTTTAGCATCTGAGCTCAGTAGATTTAAGTTAGCTTAAGAGGGGGTAGACTATATAAGAGAATGAGTTGCGATGAATTGGAAGAAATGCATTGAGAATTAATACGAAAAAAGTACATAAAACAGGTTTAGGTAGGATTTTCTTGGAAATAAATGTTGAGGTAAGAAATGTGTGAACATATAAATACAGAAAGCATGCTTAGATAGAATTTTTTTTGGTGGAAACAGAGGATGAAATAAGAGGAAAGATATATGAAGTTTTGGGTTGGACTGCAGTACCAAATGTTACACTGAAAACGAACCCTGTCCTTTCCTATTGGTGTTATCCCACTATGTGTTTGTGTACCCTTGAGTATTTGTTTTCTTCCTGTCTCTGTGTACTGTTTCATAGAATTTTTTTTCTCTTCTAATACTAAGCTATATTCACTATGAGGAGGAATACTGTTATCCTCAAATATAAGTTGCATTAATAATATGTTATTTTCTTTGTAAAGTTGTTTACAATTCTGTTCTGTTTCAATGTTCATGTGTGAAATTAATGTTTCGAAAACTATTCTCATTATTTTATGTATGTACTTATGTCACTATTTTTGTAACACTGATGTATATGTTTATTTCTATTCTTTTGTAACGCCTGTTTTACTACAAATGTTATCTGTATTGTTATGTTTTTAATGATGTATTTTGTACCGTTGTAATTGTATTCTTATGTTATAAAATTGTAATTGTCACCAGTTCATGACATTATTAACTTGTTAGTTACATTTCACTGCACACGTTTCTGTTGGTCATAGTATGTGGACAATATGTGAGAAGTAGGGACTGATAGTGTTTGCACGTGTGTTAATGATTCAGCAAGGGACTGGATAACAGCATTGCTGGACCTAAGGACAATTCCAAAAACTTTGTGAGTGCACAAGTCGTGGTTTATGGACTTGCTATATTCTCCGCAAGACTCTTCAATGGTGGATGTGCACCTGCACAATCGCAACAGATGGCTGCTGGCCATCTCTACAAGGACTACAGTGGGTCTGCACCTCTGGTGGCCCACCAATACCATTATCTCTACAAGGACTACAGTGGGTCTACATCTTTGATGGTCCATCAATACCATTATTTCCACAAGGACTGCAGTGGGTCTGCACCTCTGGTGGCCCACCAATACCACAATCTCTACCAGGACTCCAGTGGGTCTGCTCTGTGATGACCTACCTACCAATATTCTTCCAAACTTCGAATGACTCTGCTGTGGGTTTGCTCTGTTGTGGCCCATTACCTGTCTGCATGTCGAGAGTCAGCACTGTCTTTCCGTTGGAAGGTCAACACTACTTCTTCAAGACTGCATGGAAATCCACTACTTCTAGGTGCATTTTCTTTTACTGCTTGGACTGTGAGAAAAACTGCATTTTTACTGTGATGAACAATGTGGACTGTCTTTATGGACTGTGAGAAATTTTGATCTTTTGACCAACATAATATTAATAAGTGTGTGCATTTTATATCTTTGTTACTGTAATTGTGAAAAATTTTTGTCAAATCTGTATTGGCCAGTGCCCAACACCATTTGTAAAAATTTTTGTGGGGAGCATGGGGGCTATGTAAGTAGGCTGTTTATGTTTTCTCTATGTAAGTAGGCTGTTTAGGTTTTTTATTGGTAACGCCACCTCTGTATGACAATCACTGGCTGTGCTGTGTGCATTCTGTGGCTGCTTTGCATTGTTGTAATACTCGCCATTGTAGTGTTAGGCAGCTGGCTGTGAACAGCGCGTAGCGTTGCGCAGTTGGAGGTGAGCCGCCAGCAGTGGTGGATGTGGGGAGAGAGATGGCGGAGTTTTGTAATTTGTCATGAACTGATATATATTATGACTTGTGATGATATTAAGGTAAATACATTGTTTGCTCTCTATTAATATCTTTCATTTGCTAACTACCCCTTTCAGTAGTTAGTGCCTTCAGTAGTTTGAATCTTTATTTAGCTGGCAGTAGTGGCGCTCGCTGTATTGCAGTAGCTTGAGCAGCGAAGATTTTTGTGAGGTAAGTGATTTGTGAAAGGTATAGTTTAATGTTTGTCAGGGCCATTCTTTAGTAGAGAATTTTGAAAGTCAGATTGCGTTGCGCTAAAAATATTGTATGTCAGTTTAAGGACAGTCCTGTATAATTGTTGAAAGGGGACGTTTCACAGTCACCAACACTCGTGAGATTTACTTAAGATACAATATTCACACCTCGGGAAAGAAGGAAAGGTGCCACTGTGCAAGAAGAAGGAACACTGTTGTGAATGTAGTAAATGAATGCTAGTATCAGTTAAACCCAAACATCCATGGTAGCAGACACGTGTTTCCCTGCTATAGTTCTTTAAAGTTGACTGATATTTGTTAATTAAACGCTTGTTTGACAAAGCGGCACTATAATGGAAATGGGGCAACACGGCAAGATATAACACATGACATTTAATAAGAGTGTGTAACAAAATGTTACTTAATTCTGCCATAATTGCACCTGTGGCACTTGATGCTCTAAACCTAATACAATGAGACCTAAATAATTTTTGGTGTCTTGGCAGTATACGCCGCTGTCACTACAATCGATGGTGGTGATTACACTCTTGATACTCCAGTTACTCCATAAACAGCGACTGATAAGTGGAAAAATAGTCTTCAGGTACCTGCCTTAGCTGACTGCAGGCATTGGACTGAACACTCTAACTATTGGGGTGCTCGCAGCAAGTCGCGTTTTTGTGTAGCCCACATTTCACAGCGTTCCCTATGGTAGCTGTCCACAGTCTCGGAGGACGTTTACGACACAGTGAGAGAAGTGGTGCACATACAAGAAGAGGTCCGCTTTTGTGAGCGCCTTCTGGAGGACGCGGTACGGGGTTGAGACACACAGGACGCGACGTGACACACAGGAAATGGGCCACTGACTCAGAAAATGCGGGGTATCTGTATTCGCCTGTGCCTCATGTGCTAAGGACTGCTTACTTTCCGGCGCAGACTCTAGACCTGGCAATGTTCAGATCGGAGTGAAAGCTCCTGAACACCAACAAATATGAGGCACAGAGGCTACAAAACTTTTAAGAATGTACTTACAATTGCTCACAGTTTACCATTCAGGCTTAAATAAAAATGAAAGTTCAATTTTATCAACAAGACTTTTTTCTAAAATCGCTTATTTTCGTCTTTTACAGCCTAAAATGATAAATTCGACGTTCTGGAATGAAGATTAAAGTCACATTACCTTCCACGAGTGTATGAATTGATATGTTCAAGTAGACTAACACCACGTGTGGTTCTGGTGGCGTCATAGAAGAGTGTAGTTGTAAACTGAAGGTGCAGAATTCAAAGCTACACGCTTCAATTTCTTTTTATCGTTTCTACAAAATCACCAGAAATAAAAGACGACGAAATTTCGGACAAAGTTCATCCAAATTATGAAATCGAGTGTGAGGGTAACGACACAGCTGGCCTTACGGCATATCGGCTTCGGTGTAATTCAAATATTTTTCTACATGTCCCTGTGGCTAAGCCATGTCTCCGCAATATCTTTCTTCCACGACTGCTAGTCCTGAAAGTTTTGCAGGAGAACTCTGTCGTACTTGGAAGGTAGGAGATGAGATACTGGCGGAAGTAAGGGTGTGATGATGGCTGCTCGGATAGCTCAGGCGGAGACTGGCTTCAGTAGACGAGCGGTGCGGACATCCCGTATTTCCGCCCACGGAGCGTGCGAGCTTCTTTCGTTTACCTTCTGCAGCCGTTATTTGCACGCCGTGTTGCACTCCAGATGAGCAGTGAAGATATTCTGTAAATGAACACTCCGATTCACGTTCCGCATATGACTACACAAGACCAAAGGCACTCGAGTTACAGCGCTTTCTTGGTAATGTAGCCAAAATCCCGGCGAACGACATGGTGGGCATCCTCTTATTTGTACAAATGGCTCTGAGCACTATGTGACTTAACTTCTGAGGTCATCAGTCCCCTAGAACTTAGAACTACTTAAACCTAACTAACCTAAGGACATCACACACACACATGCCCGAGGCAGGATTCGAACCTGCGACCGTAGCGGTCGTGCGGTTCCAGACTGTAGCGCCTACAACCGCTCGGCCACCCCGGCCGGCTCTTATTTGTACAGAACAGCACGATGTATGTTAGTCAGCGATGACGCAATTTGCGATAAGATGATTCGGAATACACACGAGGAACTCAGTTTCTGCCACGCCGATAACAAGGTCGGGCCGACTGTGGAGAAGTCCTGGCGGCACCGTGGCCACGGCTCACTACGACTCCTGCCCTCTGACTCCGCCGGTGGATGTATGTATGTATGTATGTATGTATGTATACCCCCCATTTTTTCCTCTCCCCTCCTACCCTTATTATGTACATTCACTAACTACGTTTCTCTGTTGTTCATGGTGTTTTTGCACTTGCCCACAAGAGGCAAAGGTTCCGAGTTGGAGTCCGCGTCCGGCACAGTTTTAATCCGCCAGGTAGTTTCATATCAGCGCACAGTGAAAAATCCATTTCTGTCTGCCCATGTAAGGTTCAACAGTTATTTGTGTAACTACGTAATAAAGCCTTATACTGTTCAGACCAAATCGTGGAACTCGTGACCTACATCTTTGTTTCAGTGACGCTGACAAGACCGAATTCTTTCCAAACAAAAGGCAAGGAGACGTTGCCATACAATGCTATCCCCAGCGTGTTTTATCTTTCTTTGTTGCATAACTGTCAGGTAAGATCAGACTGCATCAATTAACAATGTCACGCTTTGCAGGGAGGTATGGAAATATTTCAACCTCGCTCACTCGCGTCTCAGCCTGCCTTTTGCGTACCGGCCGTGACTGACACTCGGTCAAATACAGACCAAGACCGTACAAAGGTCGAGGCTATAAGAGACCTTGATATTTACGAGTCTGACATTTGCCTGGAAAAAGGATCATACATCGCCAATTAATATATTTTAATCTAATTAAAGGTAATCAGATATATCAGCCTTTTATTAAGTGTAATGATAATGATCGTCAAAGCTGTAAATTCATCTAATCCATTGAGTTCTTTAACTTTATGGCAATAGGCTAACTAGTCGGTCATTGAAGATTGAAACTTGCATTGATATTTACCAATGCTCCTTGCTTGTAGAGTTAGAAGCTGTACAGTAACCGTACAATTAATTTGTAGAAATTTTACTGAGGTTAACAAGTGAAGAAAGGAATGTTTATACAGGGTGCGGCGAGGGAATTTTCTTATATTAAAAAAAAATCATAAATCAGTAAGTATTAGTGACATCAACTCAATTCTTTTTTCTTTAGAAAGAGTAACATCTACAGTTTGGTTCCATTACGTTTTAAAAATGACGTCTTGAAGTCGGCCTCCCTTCTGCTGAATGAATTTGGACAGCCGGAATCGGATGTTTCGGTCCACTTTTTCCAACATGTCTGTCGATTTTGGCAACAGCAACACGAATATTGTTCCGTAGCTCAGCCAGGGTCTGCGGACGATTGGTATACACCAAGGATTTAAGACAGCTCCAAAAGAAAAAGTCGCATGGCGCTAAATCTGGCGAGCGTGCTTGCCACTGGAGATCGCCGCTCAAAGAGATCAGACTATCGGAGAAGTGTTCGCGCAACGAGGTCATCGATGTTCGTGCCGTGTGAGCTGTGGCGCCATCTTGTTGGAACCAGACATCACCCACATCCATTTCTTCTAGTTCTGGAAGAAAAAACTGTTCAGTCATCTGAACGCAACGCTCAGAAGTGACCGTCACTGCCTCATCGTTCTCTTCGAAAAACCGTGGGCCAATCATGCTAACTTTAGATAGTGCAGACCAAGCAGTCACACGTTCTGTATGCAGGGGCTGCTCATGAAGTTCTCAGGAGTTCGTGCCACTCCAATATCGCAGTTTTTGTTTATTCACGCAGACAGATAAATGAAAATGTGTCTCGTCGCTGAAGAACACTAAGGCCTCATGAGGCAGCTCATCGATCAAGGCTTCACACGCATTTTTTTCGTGAAACAAAATCATGTGGGTGAAATGTGTGCACCACTTACAGTTTATACGGGTGAAATTTCAACCCGTCGTGAAGAATTCGTCTCACTGTGCATTCAGAAATTGCAAGGGCAGCTGCATGTTTGCTTGCAGATCGCTTGGGGGAATTCAAAATCGACATCCTTACCCTCTCGATGTTTTCAGTCGTTCTGGTGGTTCTTGAAGGTCCTGGTTTCTTTTTCTGCACACTTCCTGTATCCAAAATAGTGTCTACTCTCATAACAATTGATTTCCCATAAGGAACACGACCTGCAGGTGCGATGTTGAACTGTTTTCTGAATGCACGCTGAGTTCTGATGACCGAACGTCCATTCGAAAAGTAGGCCACAACGGCGAACGCGCGCTCCTCTCTTGCCCACTGCATGATCGCTGCTGAACTAACCTTAAAGAAACGTTAAGTCTCGTATTTTTGATTGCACTGAATCCCACGCAACAATGAGTAACAGTCGCTACGTGTCGCGCGTTTCAAATAAGGAAGTTCCCGCGCCGCACCCTGTACAAACACCCTGCGGGCAGCGAAGTCCCTTAGAGGTGGATCACTTAAGTAGTGTGGATGAACACCAGCAAAGGGAATTTCACAACGTTATGCGACTGCCAGAATCGCGATAATGTCGGCTTCATCTGTCGTGTTCGTTTCGGAGTGTGGGTTGAACATCGGCTGATGGGTTTCGTCGTACGATGCGTATGACAATGGTATTACCGTATCGTTTATTAATGGGGATAGCAAGAGCATATAGTAAGTACAGTATTATGCACAGAATACCATTGCTGTCACTACTTTCTGTGTAAACGTTTGAAGAAATTGTCATCAATAAAAACTGAGTATGCTCTACGTGGAGTATGCTTCCTTGTTACTACTTATCAAATCAGGAGCAAATCTAAGCATCTGGTTCGGCACTAAGAGGGAGCAACAGAAAGCTGGCGATATCTCAGTGAATTCTATGTGCCTCCCCGTATCGAACGCATCGCTCGGCCGCGTTCCTACATACACATTTCTCTAGCGTAGTTTGATAAGGGGAGAACAGAAACCGCTGGACGATCTGAATTTAGAGAACCGTCGACTACAAAGTGATTGGAGCTGGAAGAAAGTAATCAGCTATGCGTAACGCCAGAAATGCATATCCTCCTATTTCCATCTAATGTACTATGAATTTTTTCCTTACCTTATTACCTGAAGATATGACATTTCTGTGTCTTTATATATTGTAATTATATATATACATTTATGTCGATGTATAATTGGTTTGTTTTGTAAATGTTATTTGTATTTTTACGCTGGGTCTTGCCTAGGAAAACTATGCTATCGAACCATTACATCGATAGGTCGTGTGGAGAACCATTGTTTAGGATCTTTGGTAGTGTGAACTCTGCCGCGCGGAGCGCAAGCAGAGGAGAGTCTGGCTGGAGGAGGGCAGTGGAGCAGGTGTGTTGTGTGACGCTCCCGCGAGTTGCCGCGCTTTCGGGGTTTGGCAGCATGTAATTGCGCTCGACTTGCTATGTTAGCCTCTGACATGGTGTCGCGGACGGGAGCGTTAGCTGGCGCACATCAAGAGCCCGTTTCGCCTGGTGACCGTGTCGAGAAGAAGGCGCGCCAACATCCAGCTTCTGCAACAGCGACGGCCGACAATGAGTGACTGTCGCCACCTCCTCGATCGACGGCTTCAAACCTTCAATCAACCAACAAGGAAGACTGGTAGCACGTAAAGTTTTAGAACTGTATGGCAGACCTCAGCTTTTAAAACTGTTGCATCACAAAAATACAGCAACTTAGCATGAACCTTTGTTGCTCATTGTCCCAATTGCATTACCAAGCAGGGTCCCTTCCTTTTCTGGAATGAAGCGGAGTGTCGTTGAAATTCAAACGCCAACATTAAAGTTATATCATTCCATTTCACTGCTTTAATTTCAAAGTTCAGTTAAAGTATTCATAGCTGGCTACAATATTTAGATTACACAAGCACAAATTATGAGTGCGAGTTTTGTTATCATATTTTAGCTTACCTGTGACTGCAGCTCAGCTTGGTACGTACTAAATTTTATTATTGTTAATTGTTCAGAATCATTTAATTCAAGTTCAAAGTTAAATCTCTTATTTCTAAATTGCGTAGATTCAAGTAGCTTTTGAAATGATTGTTGAGGTAGCCCAAGACTGACCTTATTTTATTGAATTTTGACAAACGTTCAGTTTTCACACTACACGTGTCAACCTTCAGTTGCCACGCTTGTAGTGCTAATTATATGTGTAATAACCTTTATTTTTTAGTTACTATAGTAATTGTCCATAGGACTGGCGGCCGTAATTTCCCCCCCCAATCTCAAATATCTACCGCTAGTTAATTGTTAACGTAACGGCCGCACATTTACTTTCTTTATTAACTTTACCCCTTTTCAAAATTAATTTCCACCAGTTTCATTTGCATTTTTCCTTTCATTTAGATGTAACCCTTTCCTCCATCTTTACCGACAGATTAACTTCGGTGACGATTGATTTTCCCAAATTTCCATTGGGTACACGCGGTTTAAATTTTTCACTGTCATTAAGGTCGATAAGTGAGGGGGAGGTTACATATGAACTCATTTAAGTGTAACGGTTATGATATATTACCACAATATTTTACCCTGTATTATCTAATGTGTCGCAATGCGGCATTCAAGGCCTGGAGATGGACATCTTTGTGACTTTAGAACAGTAAATCTAAATAGATAGGGCCGAATGAACCTAAGAATAGAAAAGAAGCCTATCATTGGTGGAGAGTAGGAGAGGCAAGTTGTGTTTGCGCCTTTCAGTACCCTAACTGCTGTAGATTTAGTCTGACGCACTTGCATTCGAAACGCATTTATATGTTATCTTTGAACATGGCGTACGTCACACGTTAAATTAATTAAAATAATACCCCACCCATAGCTGTCTTCCAATACGGCGAGGACCCGTCTTTTCCGCAATTCCCAGCAGGCTGGTCGGTTGGTGCTTTAGGACACAAAACTGGTATTAAGTGCCCGTATTATAATGTAAGGAAAAAGAAACAAGCAGTGAATGAAAAACTAAGGCGAAAAAGTCAAAATCCCAATCAAGCAACTATAAAGGAGCAGCTAAGGACAAGGACATCCTAGGGAAAATTTCTCAAAACATCGTTGAGATGGTGGAGGTCCCTGTGCGGGCATCAAATTTGCTTTTCCATGCCGCTGCGGCGAATAAAAAGTAGTAACTTGCGATCGACAGAACGCATGTCATCCGCTAAAACATCTGAGAAAGTAGACGGCAAACACAGACATAAACGTAAATAGTTGAAAAATGGGCACCGAATCAGATAGTGGCGCACCCTCAAAGGGTTGAGAGCAATAGGCACAGAGTGGAGAAGCGTCGCCGCGTAACAAATGGCGGTGACTAAAACGACAACGTACTATATACAACAGGGTTAAAATAACCTCCTCGCGACGTGAGGGCCGACAGGTAGTCGACCATACTGCTCGGCGAGGTTTAATGTCCCAAAGTTTGTTCCCCCGGAGAGAAGACCATTGTGCACTCCATATTGATACTCGACGCCGACAGCGACACGAAGATCATCAGAGGGAACAGCATGACCAGCAGGCCGAGGGGGGAGAGCCTCGTTCCCTGCCACGCAGGCGGGACCAGGAACCCACAGGAACACCACGTTGGCTCCCCCCACAGTAAGCGAGTCGAGGCATTCTTGGATCTGTTGCACTAAAAGGTGGACTGAGTACAGCGCACGAAAGCTCTGAAGAGCACCGAGAGAATCTGAACAGACGGCACAATTTGAAAACCCGTGTCGCCGGAAGTACTGCGTGGCCAGATAAAGGGCGTAGAGTTCCGCGGTAAAAATCGACCACTGGTCAAAAAGCCGATATTGAAAAGGATAATCGCCAAGAACAAATGCACACCCATCACCATGGTCAGTCGTGGAAAAGTCTGTATAGACGAAGATACTGCCTCCAAGCCGCGTGCGAAGTGCGAGAAACCCACTACGATACGCCAGGCCACGAGTAGTGTCCTTACGAAGCGATGGGGTCCGAAAGGAACACGTACCTCAGCACGAAGCTAGGGCGGCGAAGTAAACGAAAGCGAACTCCGGGACGCAACAGAGAAGACTGGCGCAGCCCATATTAACGGTCAAGGAAAGAGTCAGAAGGGAGCACAGGATGGGTGACCGAGCACAGACGACAGACGGCTCGCGTAACGACTGAGAACATCCCGCCGGGACGACAACGGTAGGTCAGCAACCTCAGCATAAAGACTCTCAGCGGGACTACAATAGAAGGCACCAGTGGCTAAACGTATTCTGCGCTTGTGGATGGTCTTAAGACGAAGTAAGATAGAGGGACGTGCGGATGAATATGTGATACATCCATTATCCGGTTTCGTACGGACAAGGGACCGGTATAAATGGAGGACGCTGGTCCAATCTGCTCCCCAAGAGGTGCCGCATAAAACAGTAGAACATTGAGAGAGCGTGTACAACGAGCTGCCAGATAAGAGACGTGGGAAGACCAACAGAGTTTCCTATCAAATGTGAGTCCCAAGAACTTCGTTGTGTTACCGAACGGAAGAACCAATGGGCCGAGACGCACGGATGGGGGGAAGGAACTCCCGGCGCCACCAGAAGTTCATACAGACACCCTTTTCTGCGGAAAGGCGGAAGCCATTGTTGATGCTCTACGTGTAAAGATAATCAAGAGATCGCAGGAGATGCCGCTCAAGTAGACAGGTTCTTTGACAGCTGCAATACATCGCGAACTCATCGACTGAAAGAGAACCTGAGAGACCTGTCAGGAGACAATCCACAACAGGGTTAATGGCTATGGCGAATAAGACTACGCCGAGCACAGAACCCTAAGGCACCCCATTCTCTTGAATAAAAGTGTCCGACAAAGCCGAGCCAAAACGTACCCACGGTCTTTTAAAAATTTCCTGATAAAAAGGGGCAGGAAGTCCCGTACATAATGCGGAGGATACCCGTCCTCCAGCGGGTGTCATACGTATTCTCCAAATCAAAATACACATACACAGTTTGGTACTCCTCCAAAAAATTGTTTATAATGTGAGTTGACAAGGCGACGAGATGAGCAACTGCAGGGTCTTGCCTACGAAATCAACATTTGGCGTTAGTGAGGAAATTCCGGGACTTCAGCCACCACACTAGCAGACCACTGATCGTATGTTCCATCACCTTGCAGAAGCTACTGGTGAGGGAAACTGGGCGGTAGCTGGAAGGAAGGTATTTGTCCTTACCACGCTTAGGTATGGGACAGACAATGGCCTCAAGCCAGCGACTGGGAAATGTACCATCTGTCCAAACGCGGTTTATGTATGGTACAGAAAGCATAGGCCCTAAGGAGATAGGTGTTGCAACATCAGAATGTGAACCCCGTCCTGTCCTGGAGTGGATGACAGAGGAAGAGGGTGAATGTAAGCTCCCTCATAGTAAGAGCCTCATTGTAACATTCGCGATTCTGGGAGGAGAAAGATATTGTCCTTTGTCCCCGCCGCCCGTTTCAGAGAGGAAGGCAGGATAGTAGAGTGTCTGCAAAATATCTGCCCATGGCGTTGGAGATATCAAGAGGATCTACAATCACACTGTTCGCTATGGTCAGACCGGGAGCCGGGGAATGAACCGCGGTTCCTCAAAGCCGACGGACATGACCCTAAACAACAGGAGGGGGAGTAAAACTGTTAAAATAGCTTTGAAAAGAAAGTCAACTAGCTTTCTTGCTATCCCTGAAAACGCCAATGCACAAGCAGCTTTTTGTAACGGATACAGTTCGCCATCGTGGGTTGGCGTTTAAAAACGCGGAGAGCTCGTCTCCGCCCACGTATTGAGTCGCGCCATGCCTCAGTCCACCAGGGGACGGGAGCACGTCGCGGCGAGGAAGAGGTGCAAGGTATGGGACATTCCGCAGCAGTAAGATATTGTACCTGGTCATCAATGCAGGGGAAATGTTCACCTAAAGTGGCCAGTGAGGAGTAGAGCTGCGAGTCAGCTTTAGAAAGCTGCCAGGTGGTTAAGGGCACAGATGGGATAGACGTTAGCAAACGAATGACACAGGGGAAATGGTCACTCGAGAGCGTGTCAGAGAGAACGGACCACTGGAGACGACGAGCAAGCTTAGAAGTACAGATCGAAAGGTCCAAGTGGGATAAGGAATGCTTGGAATCTGATAGAAATGTGGGTGTAACCGTGTTCAAAGGGATGAAACTGAGCTGGATGAAAATATGTACTAGGAGAGAGCCTGTGGGACAGGGGCGTGGAGTGCCCCAATGGAGATGGTGGGCACTGAAGTCGCCGAGCAGCAAAAATGAAGGAGGAAGTTGAGCAATCAGTTGCAAAATGTCTACCCTGGTGACAGCATTAGACGAGGGTGAGTAGAAACTTTAAAGAGAGAAGGTGAAACCAGGAAGGGAAAGATGGACAGCAACAGCGTGAAGCTGAATGTGCGAGGAAATTGTGTGACTACAGACGTTGTCTCGAATGAGCAACATGACTCCCCATAAGCCAGAGTCCCCACCGCTGGACGAAGGTCAAAGCGGAGTGAAGAGACGCGTGGAAGATGAAAGCGGTCGTGAGGGCGTAATTTTGTTTCCCGGAGGCAGAAAATAACTGGACAGTATGATCGCAAGAGGAGCTGTAATTGAACCCTATTGGATCTGTTGTCGTGAATGTTCCATTGGAGAAAAACCGTATCCGATTATAGACAAGATATGGGTCAAATAAGGGGACAATCACTGCTGTGGATGCCGAGTGCGAGAAATCGATCAGGTTCAGAAGCTGGAGGATCCTGGTCCATTAGTTCACCTTCACTTGGCCAGCAGACTGGTTGTTGCCGACCCGCGCCAGTAAAATATAGGTTGGCTGTTGAGGGTATCACGTGGTGACACCGCTTAAGAAGAATGCTGAGGTGGAGAACGGGAAGATCGTTTGCCTTTCTTTCTCTGTAAAGAACCTTGGCGTTTATCAGTTGCATCAGTTGCAGACCTAGACATTGGTTGGCTAGATGTGTGCAGAAAGTTATCGTGGGTTTACTCATTTTTGTATTTCCGTGCTTCTGTTTGTGAGTCATGCAATTTTGCTGGCGCAGGCGAAGGTTTGTTGGTATGGTGTGCACCCATAGCAAGTGAAGATGTGGGCGTGTGTCCTTTGAGCTCGACGATTTCACAGACGCGGCATTAAATTGGAAGTCAAGTCTGCATAGCCATGTCCTTTGTAGGTCCGGGTGTAGTGGGAGGATTCGCACTAATTCTTTATCAGCCCTTTTCATGACGTGGTGAACTGCAGTCACACCCTAGTCAGTGAGATAGGCTTTGACAGCCTCTGTCAGGCCATCAAGCAGCTGTGTGTGCACGACACCATGGGAGGAATTCAGAGTGCAGTGGACCTCTACTTTAACAGGATAGCTGTGGAAAAGAGTTGCATTAAGCAGTTTCTGTGCTTGAAAAGCACTATTCGTCTCCAAAAGCAAGGTCCCATTATGCAGACGAGAGCAGGACTTCACAAGGGGCGGCAATGGCAACTACGCCCTTCTGAATAACAAATGGATTAACTGTCGTTAAACTGTGACCATCTTCCGCGCTTCACACCGCAAGGTATCGCGGTGCAGCAGGAGAGACGGTGTCGATTCTTTCATCTCAACCCATTTATACTGAGGGGCCAAAAAAAAAAAAAAACTGGTACACCTGCCTAATATCGTGTAGGGCTCCCGCGAGCACGCAGAAGGGCCGCAACACGACGTGGCATGGACTCGACTAATGTCTTAAGTAGTGCTGGAGGGTACTGACACCTTGAATACTGCAGGTCCGTCCACAAATCCGGGAGAATACGAAGGGGTGGAGATGTCGTCTAAACAGCACGTTACAAGGCATCCCAGATATGCACAATATGCTCAATAATCTTCATCTCTGGGGAGTTTGGTGGCCAGCGGGACTGTTTAAACTCAGAGTGTTTATGGAGCCACTCTGTAGCAATTCTGGGTGTGCGGGGTGTCGCATTGTCCTGCTGGAATCGCCCGAGTCCGTCGGAATGGACATGAATGGATGCAGGTGTTCAGACAGGATGCTTACGTGCGTGTCACCTGTCAGAGTCATATCTACACGTGTCAGGGGTCCCATATTAATCCAATTTCACACGTCCCACACCACTACAAAGCCTCCACCAGCTTGAACAGTCCCTGCTGACATGCAGGGTTCAAGGATTCATGAGGTTGTCTCCATACCCGTACACGTCCACCCGCTCGATATAATTTGAAACGAGACTCGTCCGACCAGGCAACATGTTTCCAGTCATCAACAGTCCTATGTCGGTGTTGACGGGCCCAGGTGAGGCGTAAAGCTCTGTGTCGTGCAATCGGCTCCGAAAGTCCATATCGATGATGTTTCGTTGACTGGTTCGCACACTGACACGAGTTGATGGCCTAACATTGAAATCTGCAGCAATCTGCGGAAAAGTTGCACTTCTGTCACGTTGAACGATTCTCTTCAGTCGTCGTTGCTCCCGTTCTTCCAGGACCTTTTTCCGGCCGCAGCGATGTCAGAGATGTGATGTTTTACGGGATTCCTGATATTCACGGTACATTCGTGAAATGGTCGTAAAGGAAAATCCAAACTTCACCGCTACCTCGGAGATGCTGTGTCCCATCGTTCGTGCGCCGCCTGTAACACCACGTTCAGACTGACTTAAATCTTGATAACCTGCGATTGTAGCAGCAGTAACCTAACAACTGGGCCACACAGTTGTTGTCTTAAATAGGCGTTCTCGACCACAACGCCAATTCTGCCTATTTATATATCTCTGTATTTGAATACTGTGATGGGACACCCTCCTCTAACACTACCTGTTTTATAGAAATAACCGATACCATTTATACTATCGATCCTTGTATAGGTGAACATTTCCTCAGTTGTTTCACTGAAAGAATTTCATTTGATTTTGTATAGAATGTATTATATTTCAGACTAAAATGTATAAAAAGAAATTAATTTGTTACACTCTGTATGTTCAGTTAAAATTAGTCTTCTTATTTCTGGTATACTTAAAATTCATATTACTAATTGCACAATCTAACACTAATTATTAAATTTATTTCTGGAGTCATTTATAAAATAATGTTATATCTTTGTGGTGATTCTTCTTTGTCGAAAAGGTTTGTAAACTTTTAAAATATTGTGAATACCGCAGAATGTAAGTAGTAGTGGGCATACCTCTGATGGAATCAGAGGTGTTTCTGATTGTGTCATTAATAATGTAATTTGGAATATCAACTGGAAATTGTAAACACGGTATGATATTTAATTATGTGGCAAAGAACAAAATTCAAGAAATATACAGGCAAATCTTCATCAGTTACTTAGTCATCAGGAACTCTCAACGTTAAAACAAAATTTCAGCCGCAAGAATATACCGTTAGACACAAGAAGTGGAGCCACAACAAGAACAGAAAATGAAATAAAAGGTTTGTATTTTGTATATCTTACGCCTCTCGAAGCTTTTGAAAATAATGAAGGTAAGAGAATTTTAATAGTGATGTGTAGGAGGGTATGATTACAATACGCTTGCCTATACCAGTTTCTTTGGCGCTTCAAAAATGGTTCAAATGGCTCTAAGCACTATGGGACTCAACATCTGAAGTCATCAGTCCCCTAGAACTTAGAACTAGTTAAACGTAACTAACCTAAGGACATCACACACATCCATGACCGAGGCAGGATTCTAACCTGCGATCGTAGCGGTCGCGCGGTTCCAGACTGAAGCGCCTAGAACCGCTCGGCCACAGTGGCTGGGTTGGCGCTTCAGTGTGTTTTTTGGGATGAGGAACTCATCGAGGAGAAACCCCCCATGATTGCCAGAATCTCTGATGGAACTCATGCCTCGGGCATGGATGTGTGTGATGTCCTTAGGTTAGTTAGGTTTAAGTAGTTCTGAGTGTAGGGGACTGATGACCTCGGATGTTAAGTCCCATAGTGCTCAGAGCCATTTGAACCATTTGGAACGCTCCTTCCTGCTGGAGGGCCCTCCTCAGCGCGGCTTGCCCACCTTAGGTGATTGTCCACACCTCAGGACACACCTCCCGGGCTCCTGACTGAGGGACAAGCTTAGGTAGTCACTCCTCCCTGGGCCTGGCCTTATCCAAGGGGTACGTATGAGCCCTACTTGTCACCTGGGGCTGGGAATTACGCGTTACCCAGTCACCTTTTACGTGTAAAACGCGCGGTGCGGCCTTGAGGAACGCACAGGGAGGAAGAAGAAAAGGAAAAACAGACCTCAAACGCCAAAGCCGAGTAAGGATAAGAAAAGGAAGGCCTAGGAAAGAAAGATGCGTGGACAGGCCAAATCAGTACACAGGTTTACCAATAACTTCAGTTTCTCGAAGAAGACATGCGGCTCGGTTCCCAAAGGAGAGAAAAAGAATAGCAGGAGGATAGACATGCAGCATGGAAGGGGAAGTAGCGCTGCACGGATGGGGACCTGTGGTAGCCATGCACGTACTCACCAAAGAGTGGTGAGCCCCCTGGATGGAGCAGTTCCCAGCAGGGAGCCCTACGCCGCAGAGTTCGCTGCTGGCAGTAATCTGCTCCACGCCGTAGAATACAGGTTTCCCACGGCAGAACGTAGAATGCGGAACCTGGCGCCACAGGTGGTCTCGCTCTTCTGACTGCTGTTCTCCTTCCACTGCCGGTCCACATGGGATTAATTAAGAGGAAAAGAAACGCTAAAGTTACTCCTTGTAACAAAATGTAAAGCAATGTTCCCGCACACACGTCCCGTGTAATTACAGGATAGTAGGACATTAATTAATCTCTGTACTAATAGCCAACAGAAACAGGCTGATATCCTCTGCGAGATTTTTCTCTTCTGGTACCGCAGTTCATTATTGTCTTCGATTCTTTTAAAGACTGTTAAACTTGTCATGGAAGAATCTCACATAGATAAGGAATAAATGATTATCGTGCCGTTTACCGCCACAACACTTACATTCCTTTACTTTCTTGTAGTCTGGGTCCACAACTTCTATAATTTTTTTTAAAATGGTGTCTCTTAGTTTCGGTTGTTAGTGTTTTATTTTGCGAGTGCAATTTCGGCCACGCCCGGGTTCGATTCCCGGCGGGGTCAGGGATTTTCTCTGCCTCGTGATGACTGGGTGTTGTGTGATGTCCTTAGGTTAGTTAGGTTTAAGTAGTTCTAAGTTCTAGGGGACTGAAGACCATAGATGTTAAGTCCCATAGTAGTCAGAGCCATTTTTGCGCAATTTTGGCATTAAGCCACTTTAAGCATCTACAAAACATAATACAACGTAAAGACAACAATGTAAAGTGGGACGAACAGTACACTGTGATCAAAAGTATCTGGACACCCCAAAAACATACGTTTTCATATTAGGTGCATTGTGCTGCCACATACTGCCAGGTGCTCCATATCAGCGACCTCAGTAGTCATTACACATCGTGAGAGGGCGGAATGGGGCACTCCGCGGAACTCACGGACTTCGAACGTGGTCAGGTGATTGGGTGTCACTTGTGTCATACGTCTGTACACGAGATTTCCACACTCCTAAACATTCCCCATCCCTAGGTCCACTGTTTCCGAAGTGATATTGAAGTGGAAACGTGAAGGGACAGGTACAGCACAAAGGCGTACAGGCTGACCTTGTCTGTCGGCTGACACAGACCGCCGACAGTTCAAAATAGTCGTAATGTGTGATAGGCAGACATCTATCCAGACCATTACACAAGAATTCCAATGTGCATCAAGGTCCACTGCAAGTACTATGACAGTTAGGCGAGAGGTAAGGAAACTTCGATTTCATGGTCGAACAGCTGCTCATAAGCCACATATCATGTCGGTAAATGCCAAACGAAGCCTTGCTTGACGTAAGGAGCTTAAACATTGGACGATTGAACAGTGAAAAAACGTTGAGTGAAGTGACTAATCACGATACACAATGCGGCCAACCGATGGCAGGGTGTGGGTATGGTGAATGCCCAGTGAACGTCATCTGCCAACGTGTGTAGAGCTAACAGTAAAATTCGGAGTCGGTGGTGTTATGGTGTGGTCGTGTTTTTCATGCAGGGGGCTTGCACCCCTTTCTGTTTTGCGTAGCACTATCACAGCACAGGCCTACATTGATGTTTTAAGCACATTCTTGCTTCTCACTGTTGAAGTGCAATTAGGGGATGGCGATTGCATTTTCCAACACGATCGAGCACCTGTTCATAATGCACGGCCTGTGGCGGAGTGGTTACACGACAATGACATCCCTGTGATGGACTGGCCTGCACAGAGTCCTGACCTGAATCCTATAGAACACTTTTGGGATGTTTTGGAAAACCGACTTCGTGCCAGGCCTCACCGACCGACATCGATACCTCTACTCAGTGCAACACTCCGTGAAGAATGGGCTGCCATTCCCCAAGAAACCGTCCAGCACCTGATTGAACGTATGCCTGCGAGAGTGGAAGCTGCCATCAACGGTAAAGGTGAGCCAACACCATACTGAATTCCAACATTACCGATGGTGGGCGCCACGAACTTAAGTCATTTTCAGCCAGGTGTCCGGATACTTTTAATCATATAGTGTAAGTACAAGCAATTTTTTAGTTTGTTGACTTTCATATACTTACACGATTTTGACATGTAGGTCCACGTTAGTCAGGGATAACAACGTAGGGTGCAAATCAAGGAACAACTAGTCAGTGACAGTAGTAAACATTTCATTTTCATGTGAAAGCAGGGTTCAGAACGTCTCCCCATTAATGCCCGTACTCGTTCAGAAATCTTAGGTCTGTTCCTAAAGCACTGACAATCATTCCCGGCGTTTGTCGACACTATCCACAAGGCGGGAACGTAATCAAGCTTTTAAATATCCTCACACAAAAAAAATTCAACGGATTCAAGTGGGAGGGCCCAGGCGGCCACAGTATAGGCGAAACGCGACTGATACATTTACTGTCGAAACTCATTTACCGTAAGCTGTGGCTGCTTTTACTGCTCCGTAAACAACAGCCTCAGAATCTGGCTACGTACATATTAGAGTCCTGTTGTGACGTGTGTTATCACAAGCTTGAGTCTATAAGAGTCGGCTTCAACGGTACGTTATCTAGCGTGTTGCCACTGCTGTTGTTCAAAATTGTTCAAATGTGTGTGAATTCCCAAGGGACAAAACTGCTTAGATGATCGGTCCCTAGACTTATACACTACTTAAACTAACGTAAACTAACTTGTGCTAAGAACAACACACACTCCCATGCCCGAGGGAAGACTAACCTCCGCCGGGAGGACTGCTGTTGTACAATGTCTTTTTAGGTTACAGTTTTCGGTTACTGATTCCTATATACTTCTTATATTTGTTAGCACTGATAATAGCTATTGAATAGCTGAAATCTAGATCTGCAATAACATACAGCTTCTATAGCGACTGATTGCTGAATTCCTTTTCCCTTTTAAAATATACATCAGTGGCTGGGCACATCTGCTCTGATAGAATCCAACTTGGTCATTTACCAGCACTTAGGTATCCGAAATTATGATTATTAAACGGGGCCATTTTATCAGTTTTTAATTTACGCCTCACTTGCGGTGTATCGAAATGAACGTAGCCTCAGATATTAACAGTGTTGTTAGCATGACTGCACTTCTGCATGCTTCATATAGGAGAAACAGTTTCCACACCCTTGTTTACTGGGATATTTCTTTGTTTCATTGTCCACTACTCGCCCATTTCGTTTGAACCTACAAAAGTCAAACTCTATACCGGGTGTCCCTTTTAAGTATTGTCAGACATTTTTGCGCTGGTGTTTCGGCAGATATTTGCAATTTCGTTTTTGCGGTATGAAGCAGGAGTCAGCCCAGACAAACACTGCTCATCACGTCTGTCGTGAGACATCCAGTGTCGACGGTAAGCTTGGGATTGTTGCCCTTGAGAAGGAAAATGATTTTTAAAGTGGAATTTTACGCGCCCATTCGATACAGAGGTCCCAGATTAGTATAGTGTGATATTTGTTTTATCGGAATATGTTAACAGGGGCCGGCCGGTGTGGCCGAGCGGTTCTAGGCGCTACAGTTTGGAACCGCGCGACCGCTACGGTCGCAGGTTCGAATCCTGCCTCGGGCATGGATGTGTGTGATGTCCTTAAGTTAGTTAGGTTTAAGTAGTTCTAAGTTCTAGGGGACTGATGACCTTAGAAGTTAAGACCCATAGTGCTCATAGCCATTTGAGCTATTTGATTTGTTGGCAGGGGCAGTAAAGCGCGATGAAAAACCAATTCTCTAGCAGCGATTCGCGTCCCTTGTGGCTCGCGCTCACTGCTACCACCATGCAGGAGCGCTGCTCATTCGCTGCTGGAGTACTGGCTTTTCATCGCGCTTTACTGCCCCTGCCAACAAATCAAATGGTTCAAATGGCTATGAGCACTATGGGCCTTAACTTCTAAGGTCATCAGTCCCCTAGAACTAAGAACTACTTAAACCTAACTAACCTAAGGACATCACACACATCCACGCCCGAGGCAGGAATCGAACCTGCGACCGTAGCGGTCGCGCGGTTCCAGACTGTAGCGCCTAGAACCGCTCGGCCACAACGGCCAGCTGGCCTGGTCAGGTGAGTCCCGATTTCAGTTGGTAAGAGCTGACGGTAGGATTCGAGTGTGGTGCAGACACCATGAAGCCATGGGGCCAATGTCAAGAAAGCACTTTGGTAAGTAGTGGTGGCGCCATAATGGTGTGGGCTGCGTTTACATTCTACGGATTGGTTCCTCTGGTCCAAATGCACCGATCATTCATTCACTGGAGATGGTTGTGTTAGGCTACTCTGAGATTATTCATATTGTGAATGACAATGGGCCATGTCACCGGCTACAACTGATGGCGACTGGTTTGAAGACTGGACAATCAAAGCGAGTGATTTGTCCACCCAGGTCGCCTGACACGAATGTCATCGAAAATTTAGGAGACGTAATCGAGAGGTCTGTTGAGCCACAGAATCCTGCACTGGCGTAATGGACGGCTATAGAGGCAGCATGGGATCTTCACCGACTAGCTGACTGCACGCCACGTCGAGCTGCTGCGCTACGCCGGGCAAAAGGAGGCCCGACACGATATTAGGAGGCGTCCCGTGACTACTCGCGGGCAGTCTTCCCTGCGTTGTTTCCGGGATTACAGCAACTGGCCACCACTGTGTTATCAATGCAGCCACCGCCCACGACACTTGCTTGTAGGGCGTAGTCCTGGGAACAGCGCGGAGAAGGCTGTCCGCCGGCCGACAGCACGTAATTGAATTAATCCGTGCCATTTATCGACGTCGCAGCCGCCGCAGAATACAATCGCCAATTACCGTCCCGGCTGCCGGCGGCTCCCCCCGCGCACAGCTCTGTTTGACTCTCGCCGCCGACGCTGCCGAGGCCCGCTTAAACGGCCTTCCCACCACAGTTCTCTCACAATTTGCTAGTAATTACAGATCTGATAATGCGTAGACGATTCGTAACAGATATACAGAGCAGTCTCTCTAACCATTCTTTTTTTGCGAAGGAGGATGGATACAACTGGAGTCTTGGGAAAGACATTCAGGTACAGGACAACAACTTTAAAAGTGTAAATTGCACTCCGAACCGGTTACACGCTTAAGAAAGTATGTGGAGATTCATCGCAAATGAACACCGCTACACAAAAAGTAGTGTCGAAGCAAAAAAATCGATAGATTTTATAACTTTTCCGAAGGGTTGTTAAGGAACATTAAACCAGATTTTTTTGTTGGAAATTAAGCTTATAAAATAGCTTAGAATGGCAACTACGAACTGTCTTGGACAAGATTCTTCGGAAATATACGTAAATTAACAGGTCTGCGTTTTGTGATTCTAATTTTGTTCGTGTGCTATAAATGTAATCTGTTTTGCATTTCTATTACGAAAGCAAAACCATGAATACTGTGTGTAAAATAAAAGTACGAAGTGCGAGTGGTCAGTCAGAACCACGGTAGTCATGTGCACGAAAGCACTGTTACTGCAGCTGGCAAACACAATACAGTGTGGGAGTGCTATACGCTCCTGGATAGAGATTGGAAGAAACGAGAGGCCACGCGTCCACTGATTGAAGTTACTGCTTCCAAGATGGTAGGACCTCCTTGTTGCCCTTGAAACATTTAGGCTGGATTCCAAGTGTACATACTTCACTCATTCAAATAAAATCATTTGGTACGGTATGTTAGATATATTCAGGTACGAACAGCACTAATGGTTACAAAATTAATCACACAGTTAATTATCCCTTTATTGCCTTCCAAATCTAACTTTCACAGTTTATATTAGCAATATCTGGGTGAACTGTAACATGTGAAATGCCTTTACCAACGCAGTTTGCCGGCCGGTGTGGCCGAGCGGTTCTAGGCGCTACAGTCTGGAACCGCGCGACCGATACGGTGGCAGGTTCGAATCCTGCCTCGGGCATGAATGTGTGTGATGTCCTTCGGTTAGTTAGGTTTAAGTAGTCCTAAGTTCTAGGGGACTGATGACCTCAGCAGTTGAGTCCCATAGTGCTCAGAGCCATTCGAACCAGCCAACTCAGCTTAGAATCACCACGCGCACCAGACAAAGCATTATTCCCTCCCTAAAATGGGACACCCGTCTCTTTGTTGTAGAAGTCGTCTCTGGCTGTCACGCTGACGTCATGGCAGTGAAGTGCCAGCTGACTGTACAGAACTGATTCAGCACAAAGAAAAAATCGTGTTCATGACTCCGCCCGAAGAAACTTGTGTACACACTATCGCCGAATAACTGAGGCGGTACTATAGCGTATTGCTCATATCTGTTGGGTGAGGCGGAGGGGATGGAGGTGGGAGATGGAGGGGAGAGTAATTTTTGGTTCACGGTTGCCATTTGCAGTAATTTTTTGGACTGCTGTGCCGATGACACTGGACCACGCAGTCGAATCTATGTTCGGTGCTGCAATTCCTGGACTGTTTTTATTAATTACTGTATCTTCAACGTTTCTTTATTTTGAATTTTTGTCCTCACCGACTGAAATGAAACAACCCTTCGCGAGAGTGATTATTTTCTTTGCATCATTCTTGAACTGTTTAATCTGTGATCACGACCTTATCCAAACTGAGAGGACATTCATGCATTAGATTAAATTAATGGGACATGGTCTGAACTTTGACCGAGCACTGTTGCAAAGCCTATGTGGGCAGACGAATCAAGTGACGAGAACCATGTGTTAACAATTTTTGTCAACTGATATTAGCATCGAAGGATAGTTCTAGCTCTTACCACATCCGATTGCAATCGGTTCTGAAATGAAGCCGTATCAGGACGATCACTTGAAAGTTGGTGGAAGAGAGCTGCAGTTAACGGGTGAGCTAATAGAATTGACTGCGACAATACTGCATTTAACCTAACCAAGCACCTGGTGTAATGTTCACAGGTTCTGAACAAACCACGAAACACGTAAGTGATGTGAAGTTCGTCTGTGCTGGTCGACACGTGAGCGCAGCCCGAGTATTAAAGTTTTGTACGGCCCAAGGGGGCCTGTGTTAGTGTGACACATGAGAGTGGACGCCTGACATGCAAATAAGTTGACAAAGGACAGTCGTTAGTGTCTTCGCCGCCGGTGGCCCCGAAGAGAAACAAGTAGCCAGACATACCGGTACAGGAGGTAGAGCTCGAGATTACGCACTCAATCACACGTTTTACGCCGCTAAAGAACTGTAATTTCTGTCCGTGTGGCATTTCGTAGCTAATACTGTGTTTCACATAATCCGGGGGCCCTGGAGATCAGATAACGTAAAAGTCTGTCTTAATAATTGTCCTACGTCTTTGTTACGTCCGGAGGCTTCTTATTGGGAAAGGCAAATCGGTATCTAACGACCCCTCTTTGCTGCGACCGAAGGCTTCTCACTAGGAAAGGCACATTAGAGATTAACGTCCCGTCGACGATGCGATCATTAGAGCACAATCTCGGATTCGGGAAGGCAGATCAAGACAAGCGGTTGCGCTCTTTCAGAGGAACCATCACGGCATTTGCCTTACGCGAATTATGGAAATCACAGAAAACGTAAATCTGGATGGTCTAGTGGGGATCTGAACCACCGCCCCCCAGAATGCGAGTCCAGTGCCTGCCTGATCATCAGTCAACTCATGTGGCAGTTTTGTACAGGGTTTGACAACGGCAGCTCAACATGGCGAATTCAGTTTTCGCTACTGTTTTAAAACTGACATTCAACTCCAAATTCCGAAAAAACGAGCCATATTCTCCATGAAAGTGGCAACTAAACATAACAACCGTCAGTTTCAAGGAGTGGACAATCCTTACCTATAAACACAAGCAAATTACACAAAAAAGTTAACTACTTCTAGGACACTGCCCCTTACTACGAAAAAACTATTCTCAAAAGCATCAATAGGAAGTAGCAAACACACAACACTATCCTATTAACATCAAATAACAGGAACACGGTGCTAACGTAAACAGACACTAGCAAATTAATAAAAATATCCATTTCGCGAAAAAATAGTCATGACCATACAATGTAAGCTTTCACTGCCGGTACTTACATTCTTGGTGATGTTAGTTCTACGAAACTTAGGCGTAGATCTAACTAAGCCAATTTTTGTCTGCTGATGCTGGAGACGTCCCCAGAGAGTATAGAGACTTCAAGTTGTTGAGCTTGTTTGGGTTCAAAAGGCAAATGCGAAGTATTAAGAGACCAAAAGATAGGCCTATAAACGTGCCTTTGACCAGGTTTCTAATACCCATACAACTAAAATAACTTGTAACTGCATGACATTTTTGAAGACACGAAATTTATAATTCTAGAAATACTTATAAAACTTTTGAAGAAGTGCAACAAAAAGCAATTTCTGTTAACAGATTAACCTATCGTAACATGACTGGTACAGACCGCCTCACGATTCCGCTTCAGTTCAGTTACATTTATTTCTTAAAGCGGGCAGTGCAGACTGTGGGTGGAACTGAAAGGTTCCCACGCAAGTACGCACACTGCAGGACCACCCGCGGTCTCTGTTGTGCAACGCAGAAACGCTTTGCTCTCGAATTGGATGCCACCCTGGGATGGCTGACAATGCCTGCTCGGCGTCTCCGTGAGTTCATTCACGACGCGCTGACTTAGCCCCCGAGTGCCCATTTGAGATGTGGCGAGTATCTGATGTAAGACGTGTATATTTCTATTGTCAAACCACAATTTATGAAAGATGTTTACATTTTATTAATAGGATTAAGTAGGAATAATTAATATTCGTCATTTTGGAAATAATTGTGGTAGCAAGGAATGTCTGCACCGTAGTAATGTTGGCAGGAGAGACCGCACATTGATATAATTTTAAAAAGGGCGGGAGATACCGCGTATGGATACATTTTTAGAAAAGAGCGGGAAAGACCGCGCATTGATACATTTTGTAATGGTAGCAGGGACTGTCTGTACCAGAAAGCATTGTTGGCGGGAGGGACCGCACTTTAGCGTTCGTAGGAAGTCAGTAGTAAGCGAGAAGTGAAGCGAGTCGGTAGCAGGTCTGAAGCGAGAGGTTGAGAGGAGTGGTGTGCCTGCCAGCCACCAGCTATGATTTACAAGAGATTATAAACGGATGTACAGAGACGTCAGCTAACTATTATCATCAGAGGAACTAATATTATTGAATTATTTTTTTGAGAAACTCAAGACTACTGAAGGTACGTTTGCGCAATGCTAGCTGTAAGATTATTGTAAAAAGTAAGTCCCATTTGAACGTTTGTAAAATCATTTCATTGTGAATATAATTAATTTTTGCCAGCAATATTGCATTACTGATTACAATCCATCCCAAAGACTATCAACTTAAAACTTTGCAAAATTTTATTGTTGTCAAGAAAAAGTTTAACTACGAATTACATAAATTCAGTCAAATTAATTAAAGAATAACGTCAGCGTTCCTATTAAGGAATAACGTCGGCTTTGGTAATAAATACAGCCACTTATTATGACAGCCCACCAGCAGCTAATAGAATAAAGTGAAACAGAGTAAGTATATTCATGTCGCAGTTCGATGTAGTAGACAGATGGCGATCCAGTAACAGTAAAAAAGGTAAGGGACAGTTTTGGGTTTTTGCAGGTAACATTCTATGTTTCGTCGAAATAATCAGAAAATCACTTTTAATAAGCAGCATTTAAATTTGTATGTCAAGATTGAGAAAGAGAATTAATTTCAAAGGGAAGATTTCATTTGTTATTATGAAGCAAGAGATAGAAATCCTAAGGGAAGGTTTCTTAGGTTATTGTAGAACGGAATGTTGCGTAACAAAAAGAGATATAGAGGAGGCGGGAAGGTTTCACTGTTCACCATGGATGTCAACAAGTATTCTGCCTTTCTGTTACCACGAAATGTGAGAAATTTCAGGCCTGCCGCTGTGGAAGAGCGGTTCCAGGCGCTTCAACCGGAACTGCGCAGCTGCTACGGTCGCAGGTTCGAACCCTGCCTCGGGCATGGATGTGTGTGATGTCCTTAGGTTTAAGTCGTTCTAAGTCTAGGGGACTGATGACCTTAGATGTTAAGTCCCATAGTACTCAGAGACATTTGAGCCATTTGAGAAATTTCACTCCATCTTAACAGTCTTTCTATTCGAGCAATCCCCTTCTGGACACTGTGTGTGTTGCGTCCTCCAATAGCGAAAGACCGTTCAAGCTCGGTGCCAGCCTGATGAACCGCTTATGCATATTTGCACGCCACCTCAGAAAACTTTAGTAGAGTCTTCGCACTGGCTGCAAGCACGCCGTCGTCCTTCCAACAGAGCTAGGGCTGAGAATGAAGAGCTTCGAGTTCTATTCTTTCGCTTCCTGGCTGTCGTCCCATGCTAACTGTGCAGTCTGTAGATGCAAGTGTAGCGTTTTGCTATAGCATGAGGTTTTAGTTTCGTATCTCAGAAGCTGTACTCTGAGCAGCTCATGTACGTGGCTGTTTGTTAATCTTTGATGTGGAGTTCATTGGGTTACTTGAAGATGGGAGTAGCGCAGATGAGGAATTCTCAGTTCTTATTTCAGTATGCCTAGCGATTTCAATCGAAGTCTCACAATATTAGCTTCATTTTTGCGTATTAATTCTGTGTTTTTGTTTCCCACGACTAACAATTGAGAAACATCCTAAATGTTTTTTTTAATCTGAATAAAAGTTCAGTAATTTGTGAAATCGACTTCGATTTACGAACCCTACTTCCTATCATTTTTCCCGTGATGAGGCGGCGACTTCGATCTTATGAACCCTACTTCTTACAATTTTTCTCGTGATGAGGCGACCCTCATTTGACTTGTATTATCAGGAATACATTAAAGAAATGTTTCAGTGTGATGGTGCTTCCACTGTGTGCAGTGGCCAAACTATTGCTGGAATGTTATACAACATGCAGTGTTGTTTGTTTTGGTGTCGAGTGGGCAGTGACTGCAAGTTTTATTTCAAAGCTCAAACTGTTATTAATGCAGACTTGCTTCATTATCAGAGCTTCCCAAACTACGTTCTGCAGACCGATAGTGTTCATTGGGAACGAATAAATGCTTCTTGTAAAACAATCACATGCAGTTATTTCGCAAAACTTGTTTATTCTTTAAAATTGTTTTTATGATTTCTGTATTATAAGCCACGATTTAAAATTTAAGTAATAACTGAATAAAACGAGATTTTTCTTTTTTAAAATCTGTTAATTGTACTAACCTTCAAAATACAGAAGGTTCCAACAGAGTATCAGGATTCTCAAAGGAACAATTTGGGAACCCCTACACTCGTATGGAAAATCACTGTTTTTCTGACTGTAGATGGATAATGCACTGTTTCACAACAGATATACTCGTCAAATGAATCGTTTCATAACTTCTTGTACTGTGACTTTTATAATAAATTGTGACAGTTGTCTTAAAAGTTGTTCCAAGGTATGTTATTGCTCTATAGAACGATCAAGGTAGCACTTCATTCGAACTATCTGAGGCATTTTTACGCCTTACCGCTTTTAGTGGTGTTTATCGTGTTCCTTGCCTCTTTTCGTGACTGAACAAACTTTTTTAGGGAAACTGTACTTTTACTGGAGTGGAGTATCATAACTTAGCCGCCCGGAGTGGCCGCGTGGTCTAGGGCGCCATGTACGGATTGCGCGGCCCCTCCCACCGGAGGTTCGAGTCCTCTCTCAGGCATGGGTATGTGTGTTGTTCTTAGCATAAGTTAGTGTAAGCTAGTTTAAGTCTTGTGGAAGTCCAGGGACCGATAACCTCAGAAGTTTGGTCCCTTAGGAATTCACACACATTTCAACATTCATAAACAAATTCACAATGTGAAGCGTGACGTACAAATTAAGCCTTTGCACGCTAACCATTTGAAGAAGAGTATCGAATACTTCAGATCAGTAACGATACGATTAAAGAAAGGTCTCCAGACAGAATAATAAAATAAAACTTGTAGGTGTTAGTAAATAATCAGTTTACAATGACGAGCAATCGAATTGAACATGAGTGCCAGGGCTGGTGTGGGGAGGGGAAGTGGGGGAAGTGGGGGCAGGGGGAGAGCGATACCGTTGCTGTGTGGCGCACCACGAGACAGCCACTCAGACCTTTACATACACCGGGGCCCATTTGGGACCTCATCAGTTACTCTTGTGAAGTGTGAAATGAGCGAACACATTTAAATTGTTCTACTGGCACGCTAAGAAACGTTTCGGGTGCACAGCGCTGGAAATGAACAATAATGTTAACCTGTTTCATCAGTGTAGAATGTTAACAACGGTTGCAAGCAGTATGGCTGTTGTGATTCATGGCGTTTTACTGCTGTGCCTGATAGAGATTGCATGAAACTTCCTGGCAGATTAAAACAGTGTCGGATTTGTACTCGAACACAGGACCCTGCAAGTCTTGTTACGGCGCAGAGTTTTTAATTACTAAGAAGTTTCAGGAGATAACACAGCCCGTTTGAGACAAAGTTAACACTACAGCGGTACATCAACGGGAGTTCAGCTGAGCTGGACCGCAGATAACATACGTCTGGCAGTGACTGTAGTCCTGTACTACTATTGTATTGTTACAATGCGAGCATCGTCGAAACTATGCTCAAAGGTACAGCTTTACAAGCGATTGTCTCTGATACACTCTCCTCTTCTCACCGCATTTTCAAACTACTAGCTGGTGAATTCAGTCTCACCTTTGCATCAAATGCTGCTTGACGCGTGGTGGCGTTGCGGCAACGTGACGCGGTAACAAATATGTAAGCTAAGCAGACACGGACTAGCGAAGATGAGGGCTGCAAATGGAGAAATACATTGAGACAAGCGACTTTGACGAAGGGAAGATTATTATTACGCAGAGCCTGTGAACGATTGTCTCGAAAACGGCGAAGCTGGTCGAATGTCCACGTGCTAACGTCGTGAGCTTCTCCGGAAAGAGGTAGAAGGGCAGTGAAACTACCACTAGGCGCCAAGTACGCAGTTGGACGTCCACGACTCTTCACACAACATGGGGTTCGAAGGCTTATCTGCTGTATAAAGCAGGATACATGGCGATGTGTGGCACGCCTGGCGAAAGAGCACAATGCTGGTGCACACATCAGTGTTTCGGAGCACACTGTTCACAGGACACTGTTGAACGTGGAGCTCCGCTGCAGACCACCCCGACGTGTTCACATGTTGACCCAACGACAATGTCAGTTGCGACAATGAGCACGGGACCATCGAATTCGACCGTCGATAAATGGAAACTTGTCGACTCTTCGGGTGAAGAATATTTTTGCTACGCTAGGTCAATAGTCGTCTCCACAAACGCCATCACCGAGGTGAACGGCGGATCGAAACGTGTAGTGCGCCACGCACACAGGCTGTTGGGAGCAGTATTAAGCTGTGGGAGACATTCTCCCACGCTTGTTTGGGACATGTAGACGTAATCGAAGACACGCTGACAACTGCGAACCCATTGCATCCCTTCGCCCTCGGTGGCTTCTCCGACGGCGATCTCCTCTTTCAGCAGTATAACTGTGAACGGTGTTGCAGTGGTTTGAGGAGCTCATAAGTAAACTCACGTTGATGTCGCGGCGACGAAAGTCGCCTGCTGTATATCCTATGAAGTCGCTATTGGGCGCCAACACCGTGTACGCAAATGAGCTGCCCGTTATTTACGCGAATTACATGAACTGTGCGCAGACATCTAATGCCACATGCCTCCACAAACCTACCAACAAACTGTCGGATCCCTGATTCGCAGAATCAGCGATGAATTTCGTTCTGAAGACGGACAAACAAGCTATTAAGCAGGTGATCATAATGTTTTGGCTCATCAATGTATATTTTTTCAGATGACAATGAAGATTTGCGTCTCGGTAAGCTCAGCGGGAAGTATTAGCCGCCGCGTTAAAAGTGTGCGCCAGACTCTTTGGAGCGCTGGTATGGTACAAAACTGGAACCAGGTGACCATGTGATCCTGCCTGCCCCCTGCCTTCCATCACTGGTGATAGGTCACTGCAGTGGGATGTGTGTATCTCAGTTTATGCAATCAGCACAGTAAAAAGAGTACTGTACAGTTCGTATCCGTGGGGCACGTCGTATGAACAGTGGTCGTAGGATGACCATAACCGACAGGGACCGGAGGCGAGTGTGACGCCTTCTCGGTGACAATCCGTTTCGAAACCGACAGGAGATGCAGCTGTCAGTGAACGCAAGGCCCATCTCACACGGTTTCAGAGAACACATTTGGAGTCGGGCACCTCGCAAAAGGCTACTACAGCGGCAGATAAAGCCGTACACACGTCTTTATCAGTTGCACTTCTTAACTAGGGAAAAGAGCACAGAAACTGACAAAAGCTGGCTGGAGGCGTGTGGTGTGGCCCAAAGAGCAGCGACTTTACCTCCTATTCAGATTATACGAGGCATCGAAGGCAACTGCGGCGTAAAGATGCTCTTAACCTGCAGCGTGTGGAGGTGTAGCTCAGACAGAAGGTGTTTCTGTCATGTTCTGTGGGTATTTTTTGTGCCACAACGTCGGCCCGCTCATTCCATTGACTAGGATCTTTACGTCAACGGGCCGGCAGGGTGGCCGAGCGGTTCTAGACGCTTCAGTCTGGAACCGCGCGAACGCTACGGTCGCAGGTTCGAATCGTGCCTCAGTCAGGGATGTGTGTGCTGTCCTTAGGTTGGTTAGGTTTAAGTAGTTCTAAGTTCTAGGGGACTGATGACCTCAGAAGCTAAGTCCCATAGTGCTCAGAGACATTTGAACCATTTTTTACGTCAGCGTCTTTCTCTTTCGTCTACGTTCATACTGATGTGGACACTTCAGTTTTCAAAGATGACGACAGATGTGAACATTTTCCATGTCTGACGAACACAGGCATCGTGCTGCACCTCGACCGTTTGAATTAGTGGATGAAATGAAGCAATCAGAATCACTGCAGTTCGGTAGCTGCACCTCTGCTACTCATTCCCTTTCCTGTTACACTCGCAAATGAAGTGAGGAAAATCTTACTGCCCGAATGCCTTTGTACGAGCGTAATGTTCTTCATTTTTGTCGTTACGGCCCCTACGCTACATAAGCGCTGGAGACGGCAGAATTGTTCTGCAGTCTGTCGAAAGTGGTGGATCTCTAAACTTCAACAGCGTTTGCCGGGAAGCTTGTCTTCTCCCCGCCAAGGGTTCCCACGGGACATTTCAGTAGCACTCTTGTCCTCGTAAAACTGAGCAGTATACGCACGCAAACAGGTCAACGAAATTTTCATTTTGTTCGTCTTTCTTCGCCGACTGTGTTATGTACGTAGTAAACACCGGGGTAAACAAAAGGCCTTTTTGCGTGGTAGTTGCAGTAGCCATTTCCTCCCGCATTTCTGCGTATTTTTTGTGCCCGAGCCTTGAGATACCACGCCCACGAAGCAAGGTGAGGGCATTGCGTGCGCGTCAGCTGTTCCGCGGAGCCGCCGTCTTCGGCA
The DNA here is from genome assembly GCF_021461385.2 of Schistocerca piceifrons. Classification (NCBI taxonomy): domain Eukaryota; kingdom Metazoa; phylum Arthropoda; class Insecta; order Orthoptera; family Acrididae; genus Schistocerca; species Schistocerca piceifrons. Next base: position 20,987,209 of record NC_060145.1, read on the forward strand.
GGTGTGGCGATCACTGTCCGGGGAACCGGACGGCGGGGCCGTATGTTAACAGAACGGAATCTTGGCGCCCGCCAGGCGGTCGGCCTTTACCCATATACCGGTGCCCCACTAGAAGCAGAATAACAACAGGCACACGCCACCACCAGTACATCAGGTTGGTGGAGAAATTCGTAACGTTTTTCCGTAAGTTTAATAAACACGACAGATGCACGAAATACAATCCAAATCACGTGGTTTTCGGGTGAAGAACTCGTTCGGAGGGCACTTTCATCCACAAAGGAAGTTCCATAGAAAGCGGAAAAGGCGGAAAATCCGAGGGCGCAAGATCAGGTGCATAACATGGTGCAGAATGGCTACCCAACCCCTCTCCTGTGTAGTGTTTTCTTTTGTCTATCTAGCAAAATGCAGACGGGGCGTTATCGTGGAACAGCGTCACTTTGCACAGTCTTCTTGGACTGCGTTTGCACGGTGTCTCAGTTGTTGACAAATCTCAGCAGTGACGGTTACTCCTCGGGGAAGTAATTCATAATACACCGCACCGTCGCTGTTCCTACAAATGCATAACGTTATCTTTTGTGGATGTGTGCAGATCTTTGTGCGGTGAGCTGCTGCTTTGTTAGGGTTTAACAATTTCTTTCTTTTCGTTATGTTAACGAAGACGCCATTTCTCGTCACCAGTAACTATAAAGGACAGAAATGGTCTGTGTCCTTCACGAGCCAAAGGATGACGAGCAGGCAGAGATGCACATATGCCCCCCCGCTGATTTTTAGAGCATATGTTACCAATGTTCAAATGTGTGTGAAATCTTATGGGACTTAACTGCTAAGGTGGTCAGTCCCTGAGATTACACACTACTTAACCTAAATTATCCTAAGGACAAACACACACACACACCAATGCCCGAGGGAGGACTCGAACCTCCGCCGGGATCAGCCGCACAGTCCATGACTGCAGCGCCTTACACCGCTCGGCTAATCCCGCGCGGCCATATGCTACCCACACATCCGATTTATGAACCTTCTTCATTGTATGCAAATGTCGCATGATGGTGGAATGATCACAGTTGGATCACATTTGCCAGTTCTCGAGTACACTGACGTAGATCGTTGTGGATTAATGCTTTTAAACGATCTTCAACAGAATCCCAACCGCCACGAATTCCTCTCGTGTGCCAACCTCTTCATTTCAGAATAAAACTCGCAACCTACGTCGTCAATTATTTGTTACTGTATTCCAGTCTGTCTTTGTCAACGGTTTTCCCTCTACAGCTGCCTCTAGTACCGTGGAAGTGGAAGACATTTCCCGATGTCTTAACAGATATCCTACATCCTGTCCCTTCTCCTTGTCAGTGTTTTCCATATGTTCCTTTCCTCTCCTATTGCGCGCAGAACCTCTTCATTTCTTACCCTATCAGTCCACGGAATATTCAACATTCGTCCGTAGCATAGCATCTCAAAAGCTTCGATTCTCTTCTGTTCCGCTTTTCCCACAGTCCGTGTTTCACTACCATACAATGCTGTGTTCGAAACGTACATTCTCAGAAATTTCTTCCTCAAATTAAGTCTAATGCTTGATACTACTAGACTTTGTTGGCTAGGAATGCCCTTTTGGCCAGGGATAGTCTGCTTCCGATGCCCTCCTTGCTCCGCCCGTCATTGGTTATTTTGCTGCCTAGGTAAAACAACTCCTTAACTTCATCTACTTCGTTGCTATCAATGCTGACAAGCTTCTCGCTGTTCTCATTTCTGCTACTTCACCTTACTTTCGTCTTTCTTCGATTCACTCACAATACATATTCTGTACTGAGACTGTTCGTTCCTTTCGGCAGATCATCCAATTCTTTTTCACTTTCACTCAGGACAGCAAGTCACAAGCAAATAGTATCATTGATATCCTTTCAACTTTAATTTTGATTCCAGTCCTGAAGCTTTCTTTTATTGCCATCACTGCTTCTTCGATGTACAGATTGAACAGTAGTGGCGAAGATTACATCTCTTTCTTACTCCATTTTTAATCCGAGCTCTACGTTCTTTGTGTCCACTCTTACTATTCCCTCTTGGCTCTTGTACATATTGTGTATTACCCGTCTCTCCATATAGATTACACCTATTTTTCTCAGAATTTTGAACCATTTCACGCTGTTGAACGCTTCTTCCAGGTCGAAAAATCCTATGATCGTGTCTTGATTTTTCTTTAATCTTGCTTCCATTATCAACCGCAACGTCAGAATTGCGTCTCTGGTGCCTTTCCCTTTCCTAAAACCAAACTGATGTAATCTGACACATCCTCAGTTTTCTTTTCCATCCTTCTGTATATTATTCTTGCTAGCAACTTAGATGCATGGGCCGTTAAGCTGATGGTGTGATAATTCTCGCACTTGTCTGCTCCTGCAATCTTCGGAATTGTGTCGTTGATATTTTTCCAGAAGTCAGTTGGTACGCCGCCAGACTCATTCATTCTACACACCAACGTTGATAGTCTGTTTTCTTGCTGCTTCCCCAATGATTTTAGAAGTTCTGATGGATTGTTATCTATCCTCCGTAAAACGAGAAAACAAATCATTTTCTTGTTATGCTGTGTCCAATGGCATTACTCATACACGGCACAAATGTTTCTGGCTGCCTTCGCTGCTGTCATCTTCCTATTCATATCGAACAGAAGAATATGTCGGAAATGTTTTCATTTCTCCAAGTGGCACTCAATTTTCTAGCGTCCACGCCCTATCTCCAAATGACAGAATGGCTATACATAAACTTAAATAACAACTGTGGATTACAAATAAAAAATGACACTCGATAAAAAAATGACACTATGAATAAACCGATAGCAGCCGGAATACCAACATGCAAGGCAAAAACGCTACGAACTTATGCACGAACCTAATAGAAACACCAAGTGTTTGATCTTGAAGATCTACTTGATAGAAATTATATCCAGCAGAGTTATTCGCATACGCGTAAATATTGCGTGTTGTGGATTACTTGGAGTCCAGATATTGTCATCTACCGTAGTTAGGCAAATTGTTAACGTAATGTGGGAGCTGCAACGAGAAAACGACGTGCTAGTTAACTACACTACAATCTGTAGTAGCTCTTTCCACGTAATATACGAAAGAAAGAATGTCATGGTAAACGTCCCGTCGACGACAAGTTGTTAAAAGGCAGAGTGGAAGTTCGGATTGGGGAAGGCTGCGGAAAAAAAATAGGCATTGTTGTTTTCCCAAGCAACCATCCAGACATTTGCCTTGGACGATTTAGAGAAACCAGATAAAAGTTAATTCTGAGTCGACGGACAGGGATGCGAGTCGCCATCCTCCGGAATGAGAGTCCAGTGCCTGGCTGAACCTTGTCTTCGCCACTTTTTTCAATAACATAAGAAATGGGTGTCCAACGTATATTCTCGACTTCATGATATATTTTTTATAATTACAATCCAGAATCGTCGATCGACTGACGTATTAATTTTGCAAATAGATCTGCATTTGAGGCCGTATAAATACGCAGCTCCCGTAATTTTACAACATCACACGGGACTGAGGAGTGAAAGCAGACTTTTGACTTGACCGACATGGTTCTCACTGGCTGCGCTCTCTGGGAATTACTCAAAACCCACTGTCGGACATTGAATTCTGCCAGTACATCTGCCCTGACTTCCAGAAAGTTCTTTACTTATTCCTTGCACCAGGCCTCGGGTAACCAAGACGCCTGATAAATACATGCATCTGACTCCAGTGCACCTGCCACTAGCCGTCACACGGAGAAAATTCAAGTGCCAGGGCACACTGTTTCAGGTTCTAGATAACGCTGAAGATATCAAACGTACTTTGCATATAAACAGTCCAAAGATCGACGACAGGAAGTGGCGAACGACTGTCGTAATTACTCTTCATCGTTTGAACTTCTTGCAATACAGGGTAACAGTCAGATTTGCAGATGTGGACTAATATGACCTCGTCCTTATAGCTAGATCACTATTACATATTGTGTAGGAGCCTGCAATATCTGGGTACTACAAAGATGTCTCCTGTAACAGTTATGAAAGGACAGAGAAACGGATACCATGACCTACAGCCGATAAAAGTGATTCGAGTCGCGATAAAGTTGTTCTGTTCACGTCATCCAGTCATCGGCTCAAAAATATCTGAGTGTATTGCTAGAATTATGTAGAACAGAGTTTGTATCCGTATTACCCAATACACATATAACTTTCTCCTCGCGTTATTCTTTGTTCGAATTGAGGATAAACTCTTTGACACTGACGCTGAACAGTTTCCTGCCAATAGTTTCTCCAGTGTGCAGACCCTGTCTACCAGTGTTACACACACGTATATTTACGACAGTATGAATCATCGCCTCAGTGTTCGCCACTAACGCTGAGTACAATATACTTGGTGCACAGCGTTTATACGTACTGCTCGAGCATTTTTTTCTAGATTCCTCGGTCATTGGTTGGTTCGTTGGCTTAAAAGAGAGAAAGGGGGGGGGGGACCAACTGCTGGGTCATCGGTCACTTGTTCCGAACAAAACAATGCCACAAAGGTGAGAATAAAACAAGCGAGACTGACAACAGAAAGTGGAGACAAAGGAAAAACCACAAGAACGACGATAGGGCAACAAACACTTAAATCGACAAAAGGGGAGAGGAAAACCTCATAAATGCAACAAACAGGTACAAGAGATTAAAACGACAAAACAGATTATCATGGCTGGCTGACCACGAGAACAAAAGGAAGAAGCCAGCCACTCTGCAACACATTAAAACCTCCACCCTAAAAGTCATAGGGTGGACGACACAGAGGGACAAAGGACATGCGGTAAAACTTAGATCAAATGATAAAACCCATCCTTATGAATAAAACGCAAAACTCAAGTCAGTGTATGAGGCTTTGTAAGATAAAATTATCGGCAACGAGTCCGGTAACCGAAGATTTCGTCTCAGGGCAGTCAAAGTTGGACAGTGCACCAATATATCGGCCACTGTCAACCGGACGCCGCATCGACACTGACGCGGGTCTTCACAGTGCAGGAGGTAGCCGTGGGTCGTCCAAGCGTGGCCAATGAGGAGCCGGCAAGAGGCCGCCATAGAAGAGTGCCACATATTCGTAGTCTCCTTAATGGCACGCAGTTTGTTGTGCGTACTGAGACTATGCCATTTCTCCTCCCAAAGCAGAAAAACCTGGCGGCGTAAAAATGAACGCAGGTCAGTTATTGAAATGCCAATCTCCATAAGCGGTTACCGTGTAGCCTGTTCGGCCAGTCTGGGATTCCGACGTGTCCTGGGGTCCACATAACCACCGCTGAGCGACTGGACAGTTCCAGGGCATAAATGGACTCCTGGATGGTCGCTACCAAAGGATGACGAGGGTAGCACTGGTCGATAGCTTGTACGCTGCTCAAAGCGTCAGTACACAGAAGAAACGACTCCCCAGGGCATGAACGGATGTGCTCAAGAACACGAGGTACAGCCACCATCTCTGCAGTGAAAACACTGTAGCCATCGCGCAAGGAATGCTGTTCAATATGTCCACCATGGACATACGCGAAACCGACGACACCGCCAGCCATCGAGCCGTCCTTTTAAACCACTTTACGGCCTCGGTACACGTCAAGAATCGAGGGGAAGTGACAGCGGAGAGGAGCAGGGTGAACTGGGTCCCTTGGGTCATGTGAAAGGTCCAGGTGAAGCCACGGCCTAGATGTACACCATGGAAGTGTACGCCAATGGACCTCTAGTATAGGTGGTAGAGGCAAGGACTCCAGTTCAGATACAAGGCATCGTACGCGATCTGCAATTGTAAGCCGTGACCTGGGCCACCAATTCGGGAGATGAACCGCCGTGGGTGGGGAAAGGAGACGGTAATTCGGATGCGCGCACGCCTGACCTCCAATGGAGGGAACCCAGCATCTGCCAGAACGCTGGTCACCGGACTCGTTCTAAAACCTCCCGTCGCAAGTCTAACGCCACAGTGGTGCACTGGGTCGAGTAAACGCAACGCTGAGGGCGCCGCCGATCCATAAACCAGGCTCCCATGATCAAGGCGGGATTGAACAAGGTCTCTGTAGAGCTGCAGCAGCGTAGGGCGATCTGCACCCCTGATTGTGATGCTCAGGCAGCGGAGGGCATTCAGGTGTTGCCAGCACTTCCGCTTAACCTGACGAAGGTGAGGAAGCCAAGTCCATCAGGCGTCGAAAACCAGTCCTAAATATCGATATATCTCCACTAAAATAAGGGGATCGTCGTAAGGTGAAGCTCTGGTTCCGGATGAACGCCACGACGCCGATAGAAGTGCGTAACACACGACTTTGCGGCCGAAAACTGGAAGCTGTGGGCTACAGCCCATGGCTGCGCCTTGTGAATGGCTCCCTATAGGCGCCACTCAGCAACGCCAGTACTGGTGGGGCAGTACCAAATGCAGGAGTCGTCTACATCTACATCCATACTCCCCAAGCTACCTGACGGTGTGTGGCGGAGAGTACCTTAAGTACCTCTATCAGTTCTCCCTTCTATTCCAGTCTCGTATTGTTCGTGATAAGAAAGATTGTCGGTATGCCTCTGTGTGGGCTATAATCTCTCTGATTTTATTCTCATGGTCTCTTCGCGAGATATACGTAGTAGGGAGAAATATACTGCCTTACTCCTCGGCGAAGGTATGCTATCGAAACTTCAACAAAAGCCCGTACCGAGCTACTGAGCGTCTCTCCTGCCGAGTCTTCCACTGGAGTTTATCTATCATCTCCGTAACGCTTTCGCGATCACTAAATGACCCTGTAGCGAAGCGCGCTGCTCTCCGTTGGATCTTCTGTATCCCTTCTATCAACCCTATCTGGTACGGATCCCACAACGGTGAGCAGTATTCAAGCAGTGGGCGAACTAGTGTACTACAACCTCCTTCCTTTGTTTTCGGATTGCATTTCCTTAGGATTCTTCCAATGAATCTCAGTCTGGCATCTGCTTTACCGACGATTAATTTTATATGGTCATTCCATTTTAAATCACTCCTAATGCGTACTCCCAGATAATTTGTGGAATTAACTGCTCCCAGTTGCTGACCTGCTATATTGTAGCTAAATGATAAAGCATCTTTTTTTCTATGTATTCGCAGCACATTACACCTGTCTACATTGAGATTCAATTGCCATTCCCTGCACCATGCGTCTATTCGTTGCAGATCCTCCTTCATTGTTACAACCTCTCGATATACTACAACATCATCCGCAAAAAGCCTCAGTGAACTTCCGATGTTATCCACAAGGTCATTTAAGTATACTGTGAACAGCAACGGTCCTACGACACTCCCCTGCGGCACACCTGAAATCACTCTTACTTCGGAAGGCTTCTCTCCATTGAGAATGACATGCTGCGTTCTGTTATCTAGGAACTCTTCAATCCAATCACACAATTTGTCTGACAGTCCATATGCTCTTATTTTGTTCATTGAACAACTGAGGGGAACTGTATCAAACGCCTTGCGGAAGTCGAGAAACACGGCATCTACCTGGGAACCCGTGTCTATGGCCCTCTAAGTCTCGTGGACGAATAGCGCGAGCTTGTTTTCACACGACCGTCCTTTTCTAAACCCATGCTGATTCCTGGAGAGTAGATTTCTAGCCGGCCGCGGTGGTCGTGCGGTTCTAGGCGCTCCAGTACGGAGCCGCGCTGCTGCTACGGTCGCAGGTTCGAATCCTGCCTCGGGCATCGATGTGTGTGATGTCCTTAGGTTAGTGAGGTTTAATTAGTTCTAAGTTCTAGGGGACTGATGACCACAGTAGTTGAGTCCCATAGTGCTCACAGCCATTTGAACCATTTTTGAATAGATTTCTAGTCTCCAGAAAAGTCATTATACTCGAACATAATTCGTGTTCCAAAATTCTACAACTGATCGACGTTACAGATATAGGTCTATAGTTCTGCACATCTGTTCGACGTCCCTTCTTGAAAACGAGGATGACCTGTGCTCTTTTCCAAACTTCTGGAACTCTACGCTCTTCTAGAGACATACGGTCCACCGCTGCAAGGAGGAGGGCAAGTTCCTTCGCGTACTCTGTGTAAAATCGAACTGGTATCCAATCAGGTCCAGCGGCCTTTCCTCGTTTGAGCGATTTTAAGTTTTTCTATCCCTCTGTCGTCTATTTCGACATCTACCACTTTGTCATCTGTGTGGCAATCTAGAGAAGGAACTACAGTGCAGTCTTCCTCTGTGAAACAGCTTTGGAAAAAGACATTTAGTATTTCGGCCTTTAGTCTGTCATCCTCTGTTTCAGTACCATTTTGATCACAGAGTGTCTCGACATTTTGTTTTGATCTACCTACCGCTTTGACATACGACCAACATTTCTTAGGATTTTCTGCCAAGGCAGTACTTCGAACTTTACTTTCGAATTCGTTGAACGCATCTCGCATAGCCCTCCTCACACCACATTTCGCTTCGTGTAATTTTTGTTTGTCTGCAAGGTTCTGGCTATGTTTATGTTTGCTGTGAAGTTCCCTTTGCTTCTGTAGCAGTTTTCTAATCCGGTTGTTGTACCACGGTGGCTCTTTTCCTTCCCTTACGATCTTGCTTGGCACATGCTCTTCTAACGCATATTGTACGATGGTTTTGAACTTTGTCCACTGATCCTCAACACTATCTGTACTTAAAACAAAACTTTTGTGTTGAGCCGTCAGGTACTTTGAAATCTGCTTTTTGTCACTTTTGCTAAACAGAAAAATCTTCCTACCTTTTTTAATATTTCTATTTACGGCTGAAATCATCGATGCAGTAACCGCTTTATGATCGCTGATTCCCTGTTCTGCGTTAACTGTTTCAAATAGTTCGGGTCTGTTTGTCACCAGAAGGTCTAATATGTTATCGCCACGAGTCGGTTCTCTGTTTAACTGCTCAAGGTAGTTTTCAGATAAAGCACTTAAAAAAATTTCACTGGATTCTTTGTCCCTGCCACCCGTTATCAACGTTTGAGTCTCTCAGTCTATATCTGGTAAATTAAAATCTACACCCAAAACTATAACATGGTCAGGAAATCTACTGGAAATATTATCCTAATTTTCCTTCAGGTGCTCTGCCACAACAGCTGCTGAACCAAGGGGCCTATAGAGACATCCAATTACCATGTTTGAGCCTGCTTTAACCGTGACCTTCACCCAAATTATTTCACATTTCGGATCTTTGTGAATTTCATTCGATACTACTGCACTTTTTATCGCTATAAACACGCCTCCCCCTTCACTGTCCAGCCTGTCTCTGCGGTATACATTCCAATCTGAGTTTAGAGTTTCATTACTGTTTACATATGGTTTCAGCCAACTTTCCGTCCCTAGTAGTATGTGGGCATTGTGACCGTTTATTAATGAGAACAGTTCTGGGGCCTTTCTACAGACGCTCCTTCAGTTTACTATTACCACATTAATATTGTCATTCCCTGTTGCGTTTTGCCTACTGCTACCTTGTCGCGTCTCAGGAAGCGTCTTGTCGGGCCAAGGGAGGGAATTCTCTAACCTAAAAAACCCACATGTGCACTCCACACGTACTCCGCTACCCTTGTAGCCGCTTCCTGCCTGTAGCGCACGCCTGACCTATTCAGGGGGACCTACATTTCTACACGCGACAGTGGAGGTCGATAAATTTGCACCCCAGATCTCCGCAGAATCGTCTGAGCCTCTGGTTTAAGCCTTCCACTCGGCTCCAAACCAGAGGACCGGGATCGGTTTTGGGAACGATACTACAAATAGTTAGCTCAGATTCCACCCCGCGAGCGAGGCTTTCCGCCTTCACCAACTCCACCAACGACCTGTGTGGACTGAGGATAACCTCTGAACCCAGACGGCAGGGGTCATTGGTGCCGACATGAGCAACAAGTTGTAGTCGCGTGCACCCAGTGCTCTCTATCGCCGTCGGCAGGGCCTCCTCCACATCTCGGATGAGACCCCCCGGCAAGCAGACAGAATGAACACTGGCCTTCTTCCTCGACCTTTCCGCTATTTCCCTAAGGGGCTCCATCATCCGCCTAACGTTGGAGCTCCCAATAACTAATAAACCTCTCCCCCCGTGTGCATGCTCGGACCTTGCTGAAGGAGCAGCCAGATGGCGATGCAACACGGCCAGCCTCCACATTAACCCTCCGCCTCGTGCGACATGAACGCCGCTGAACCCGCCACTCCCCTTGACCCAACCGCGGCCGGTACCCGCGAAGATGTCTCGACAGCAGGGACAGTGTGTGAAGCATGTAACACCTGGGGCGTACCATGCAACACACCAGACTCCCCACTGCCGCTACACTCCGAGGCAGCAGCCTGAAGACGGCTGACCGCTGCCATCAGCACGTTCAGCTGTTCGCGAACAGTGGCTAGCTCCTCCTGCGTCCGTACACAGCAGTCACACATCCTATCCATCCTAAGAAAACAATTTACTGTAGAGAGTTAAACAACTTTTAACTAGACTGCTAATTCACTAAAGGCGGCTGATAGCTGACTAAACTGTGGTTACTAGACACTTCTTGTAGGAAACAATGAAAATAAGCACTACCCGTCTCTGGGAGATCTATGGAACACTTACTAGTACTCGAAAATTAAAGCTTCCTAAAAGCAAAAACACACGGAAAAAGAAGTGACAAGTAAGAAAAATACAGTTAATACTTAAATTTACGTAGCTTGCTGCACAGCAGATGTGAAGCAGACGGCGTTTCGACGATACTAGCACTACTGGCACTGCAGCAAACAGAGAGGGTGAGACGGACGGCCCTACAGCTGCTACTAGACCGTTAATGGCCACTAAAAAGAGAGAGACACTCAATACAGAGTCCTGTGGGACCCCATTCTCCTGGATATGGGGGGAGCTATGGGAGGCACCAACTTGGACACAGAAAGTACGGAGCGACAGGATATTCTGGATAAAAATCGGGAGCAGCCTCGAAGAGCCCATTCGTATAATGTGGCAAGGATATGATGTCGCCAAGTTGTGTCCTACGCTTTTCGTAAATCAAAAAAGACGGCAATCAGGTGTTGGCATCTGGAAAAAGCTGTTTGGATGGCAGACTCGAGGGACACAAGATTATCAGTGGTAGAGCGACCAAGGCGGAAACTGCCTGGCATGGAGCAAGTAGGGCACGTGACTCCAGGACCCAACCCAACCGCCAACACACCATACGTTCCAGCAGCTTAGAATGAACGTGGTGAGGCTGATGGGCCGATAGCTATCCACATAAAACTGGTTTTTGCTGCGTTTGAGCACTGGTTTCATGATGCTCTCCCGCCATTGCGATGGAAAGACGCCGTCGCACCAGATCCGGTTGTAAATCTCGAGGAGATGTCGCTTATAGTCAGACGAGAGATGTTTAGTTATCTGACTGCGGATCCGATCTGGCCCAGGAGCTGTTTCGGGGAATATGCAAGGGCAATGAGGAGCTCCCACTATGTAAATGGGGCATTATAGGATTCACTGTGGCGTGTAGTGAACGAGAGGACTTTCCCTTCCATCCGCCGTTAGAGTGTGCGAAAGGCTGGTGGGTATTCCTCCGATGCACAGACGCGAGTATAGTGCTCAGCAAAGTGCTCGACAATCGCGTTTGCGTCAGTAGATAACACACCATTTATGCCAACACTGGAAACACCTGTTGGGATATGGTACCCAGAAACTCTTTCGATCTATGCCCAGACTTGGCAAGGTGACGTACGGCACCCAATGGTCGAGATGTATCTCTCCCAACCCTCCTGTTTCCGTCATTTGATAAGCTGGCGAACGCGGGCACGGAGCTGTTTAAAGGCTATTAGGTGCTCTAGAGAAGGGCGCCGGTTAAGCCGCTGTAGATCTCGCCGAAGCTCCTCAATTTCCTCAGCGATTTCCGGCGATCACCAATGGACTGTCTTTCGCCAGGGGCACCCTAAAGAACGAGAGATCGCGTTTTCCGCCGCAGAAACCGATCGATGTTACCGTGTGGGGAAGATTCAACGGTGACAGCAGAGGTGAAAGCGTCCCAGTCTGCCTTGTTTAAAGGCCATCTGGGTAGGCGTCCGTGGGTCTGACGCCAGGGCAGTGACAGTAAGATGGGGAAGTGGGCACTACTACACTGGTCGTCATGTGCTCTCCAGTGGATAGATGGGAGAAGGCCAGGGCTGCAAACCGAGAGGTCAATGGCCGAATATGTGCTGTGTGCCACACTGATGTGTTTGGGGGCACCTCTATATTTAAGAGGCAGAGGTCTAAATGAGGAAGTAAGGTTTCTACGTCTCTGCCTTGGCCAGAAAGAATGGTGCCACCCCAAAAGGGGTTTTGAGCGTTAAAATTTTCCAAAAGTAGGAAAGGTTTACAGAGTTGATCAATCAGTGCAGCCAATGCGTCCAGGGGTACTGCACCATCTAGAGGAAGATATACAGTGCAGACAGTTATTTCCTGCATCGTCCCTACCCCTAAAACCCACAGCTTCAAGACGGTTTGGAAGACACAGGTTCACTGTATACTGAGTTCAGGACATACACGGAAACTCCACCTGACACACTATCATTGTCGCTACGGTTCCTGTAATATCCCTTATAGCCTTGGACGCCATGGGTCCGCATTTCTGGGAACCAGGTTTCCTGAAGGGCAATGCAGAAGAGGTGGTGTAAAGCTTAAGAGTTGCCATAGCTCAGCCAGGTTGCGGAAAAAAAAACCGCAATTCCACTGGAGGATGACGTTATCGTGAGGCTGGGAAGGCATGTAGCGCGCAAGGAGGCAGTTATACCTCATGGTCACCTGCTGCCACCGACTGAGCATTTGTAGCCATTTCTATGGTGGATGACGCATCAGTGAGAGCCAGATCCGCAGGGGACCCTAAGATCTCCACCACATCCCCAGATGCAAAATCGGTAAGGAGTGATGGTGTTGGGGCCACCAGAGGGGTCCTGTTTCTTAGCAAACTAGTTCTTAGTTTGCTTGCTCTCTCGCTTCTCTTTAGGGGATTGCTGGGAAGATTTCTCTGAAGTAGCTTCAGGCGCGGAGGAAGACCATGAAGCTCTTCATCCAGCAGCTTTTGGCTCCTTGAGCCACTGGCGAGTGTCCGGCATGGCATTAGTGGAGACCTTAGGAGAGAAGGCCCCAAGGAACCCACTCCACATGAGAGGAGCCGGATGAGGCTCTTGCTTCTCCAGCAGGGGGAGGGGCCGATTGGGGCGTTCTCCTAGGTCGTCAGGGTATTACATTATCACGCTATCATGAGAAACAGGTACCATATATTATGGATAAAAGCTCAAAAGCAAATAACTTGATTTTCTGGTCAATATTAATTCTGAAAATGAAACTTCCTGGCAGATATAACTGTGTGCCGGACCGAGACTCGAACTCGGGAACTTCGCCTTTCGCCGGCAAGTACTCTACCAACTGAGCTACCCAAGCACGACTCACGCCTCGTCCTCACAGCTTTACTTCTGCCAGTACCTCGTCTCGTACCTCCCAAATATTACAGAAGCTCTCCTGCGAACCTTGCAGAACTAGCACTCCTGAAAGAAAGGACATTTCGGAGACATGGCTTAGCCACAGCCTGGGGGATGTTTCTGGAATGAAATTTTCACTCTACAGCGGAGTGTGCGCTGATATGAAACTTCCTGGCAGATTAAAACTGTGTGCCGGACCGAGACTCGAACTAGGGACCTTTGCCCGCGACAGGCAAAGGTCCCGAGTTCGAGTCTCGGTCCGGCACACAGTTTTAATCTGCCAGGAAAGTTTCATATCAGCGCACACCCCGCTGTAGAGTGAAAATTTTATTCTAGAATTCTGACACTCATTATTTCCCTCACTCATTATTTCCCTCACAGAAACGGATACTTAACCGTTGACGTGATTTGGCTTAGCTATGAACTCATTTAACTTCGTTTTAAGTGATTCGAATGCATAAAGTATTCATATCAAACGCTGGACAAATGGAAGTAGCAAACTGAATATTACCTGTCTTTCAAGTTTAGAGGTGCGTACATGATGAGAAGAAGAATCACCAGCTGCTACATATTTTCTCGCACTTTTCGTAAAGCAAGGGTGACTGCAGGTGTTCACGGTAGCAGACTTCCATCAATTTCTGGGTACACAGCTCTGAAATGGTGATATTTCTCTCTTAAAGTTCACCGAGATCCTATTAACGTAAGTTGTCTTGTCTGTTTTATGTTGTTATAACGCCGTAAAACAGCAGCCTTTTACAAACAAGGCCCATCGAATTTATTGGCAAATACGAGGCAGCAAAGAAAGCCGTTAGAGTAATTCAGACCGCCGGACGCACAAGATTTCCCAGTAGGTCAGATTTATTAGTTTGGCGCGGATATTACCAGACAACGAAGGCCGGAACATAACGCTTACACGTGTACCGGTGCAGACGTGAAAGGCTTTCCAGTTACACGAGTCCATTTAAAGGCTGGAACACGGTCTCAGCTCTGCGCCAAGCCGTCTCTCTTCTACCTCCATCCGTTACCGCGAACTGTGACATCAACTGCCTTCCTTACATGCTGTACACAGCTAAGCACTCTGATGCCCGCTTTTTTTCGTACGTTCACTATCTAAAGCGTGCCGTTTATCCTACATTCTTCCTCTTGCACTAACTACTAAACGTTACACTGTTGTCACATATATCGCCCTCAAATGGAGAAGTGCGCACTTCCCTGTAGGAAAATGTGTACGGAAATGTTCACGATCGTTACTACTCAAGAATGGACTGTTCTCGACGTTCTAACAAGATATCCTCAGCAATACAAATATACGATTATCCCAGCACCTTACTTTTCATCCCTTTGGGTCGACAGTAGTGTGTAATATAAATACACTGGTTGACAGTAAGTATCCATCTAATGGTGGACTTTAATATAGGCCGCCTTCAGCCTTCGCCTTTACTCTGCTGAAGACTATTCCTGTGAGATGGCTGAACGTCTGTAGAGGAATTCCAGGCTATTCACCCTCAACAGTCGAACCAGAGAACGTAATGATGCTGGGCGCTGGGGTCTGGAGCAAAGTCGACGCTCTACGTCATTCCGAAAGTGTCGGACTCTGGGCAGGCTAGTTGTTACTGTTCACAGATAATTGTCTTACAGACGCTGCTTGGTGACAGTGTGCTTTGTCAAGTTGATAACGGCAGTCGTCGTCTCCGAACTGTTCTACTGTACGCAGCACACAGTACTGTAAAATGTTTCCATATCCTTCCAAACTGAGTGTTTCCTGGAGTGCAATTAGGGAGCCACACCCTACCCTCGAAAAACACCGCCATACTGTAAGACCATAGACTCTCTGTCGGCATTACACATGACGTCATGTAACGTTCTACAGACGTCCGTCAAACCCAAATTATTCCGTCGGGCTGCCACAGGATATAGTGACATGTGTCCAGATCACTCGTTCCAGTCATTCACTGTCCAGTAGCATCGCAATTTTACACCACCTGGACCGTCTCTTAGAATTGACTACAAAGATGTGTGGCTTACGAGAAGCGATTCGACCACTATACCCCATTCTTTTTAACTCCTTACGCACAGCCATCGTGTTAGCTGGACTGCTGGTAGTACTACGGTACCGACGAGTGATCTCAGTCGATTTCTTACAACCACGTCCCTATGAGTCAGCACATGAGGACTGCTTAGCCTTGGTTTGATTGTGGTTGATTTTTCGCGTTGCCACGTGGATGGTGGATTTGTTACTGAGGTCGCATCCGATGAGTAGTCTACGTTTGACGTCACTAAGCTCTCCTGACCGATCCATTCTGCTGTTACTGCTCCTGTGATGACACAATACTCCTCGCATCCTTTTATACTGGTTGCTGATTGGTCCATTTCTAGTGGCATCTAGTGGTCTGTTCCGCATTAAAAACGGGGGGAGGGGGGGAGGGGGAAATCCGCGTACTTTTTCAAATTCAAATGGCTTTGAGCACTATGGGACTTAACATCTGTGGTCATCAGTCCCCTAGAACTTAGAACTACTTAAACCTCACTAACCTAAGGACATCACACATCCATGCCCGTGGCAGGATTCGAACCTGCGACCGTAGCAGTCGCGCGGTTCCGGACTGAGCGCCTTAACCGCGAGACCACCGCGGCCGGCCCGCGTACTTTTTACTGGATAGTGTAACTTCCATCCCATTTCCAATGATGTCATTGACACGATTTTTCTCCTTAATAAGAGTAACATTTACTCCTTTATGTTTTCTCCGGTTCCGGTTCCGGGGGGCTGCTTGAAGAAGCGGCTCCATGCTCTGGAAAGGCGGCAACGCCCGGAAGAGCGCTGTGACGGCCCCGCGCCCCTCCACACCGCATGCGAGTAACGCCCTGTGGCAGAGGAGAACACTGTCGCCGGAAGGCATCACGTGGTCCTCTGGATCTCGTTGCGGAGTCACCTCTGCCACGCATCATACGTAAAACTGACAATTCTTTTATTCTCGGGTAGTGCTGCGATGAAAGATTTCAACACTGGAGGCACCCTTCAAGACTTCTAGTTCACCCACGAAGAAGGGAGTTTTATAAAATCCTCGTCCGGCCAATGAATACTGCTCCTCAGTACAGGACTCATACAGGAAAGAGACAAGATCCAAGTAATAGGAGCGCGTTTCGTTACGGCGCCAATTCCAGTGGGAGACGTTGGAAGAGGGGTGTTCTGCAGCGCAGTTTGGTTTCTAGAAGAGTCAATCATTGTACTGCTTCCCCCTACGCACATCTCGAAAACAGACCATGACAGTAAAATTGGAGATATTCGAGCTCACAAGGAGGCTTACCTGCAATCGTTCTGCCAACGAACCATTCGCGACTGGAACAGGAAAGGAGGAAATTTACAGTGGTCGCTTGCAGAGTGTAGATGTAGGGCTTGTCACATGCAGCGTGCCTAGTCAGGACTGGAAGCCACAGCTGTGATTTGCGGGCAGTGCGTTACCAGCCGAGTCAGCCCAGCATACCTCATGGAGTGACGTGAAGCTTCAACATGTCGCTTAAGAAACTTCTGAAATGACTCGCCCATACTTGAGAGAATAAAATCCATGTCAAATCACCGAAAACCACCGGAAATCTCCCACGCGACCCTTTCCAAATTTCATGAAATTTTATAATGAAGTTGGCCGAGTCTTCAAATGCAGGTGTGTAAAATTTTAAGGCTCAGTGTTCTTTGGTTCAAGAGTTATATGCCCATGTTTAATGGGCCATCTGATTAATGCACGGTGCAGCAAAATGAATCAATTTCGACGCCCTGTCGAATCAGTTCTAGTTGCCAGATAAGAGTGAAATTTAACACATTATGACAACTTTTGATGTGGAATGTAGTGCTATAATCAAGAAAGTAGTATGCCTGACAGTTTACCTATCAATCTACGCTGAAATACCGACAAATTTTTTCGCCCCAGATTTCGACTCGACTTTGAGGGCCAATCAACAAAAGATCTATATTACCTGATATTTTGCAGCTGTGTGTAGGGAGCACCATAATAGGTTATGCTGAACTGTCTCAATATGTCCAGAGACATGCCAAACGAAATTTGTCCAAAAACATTATGAGCGTGAAACTTTCCAGTTTTCAGGGCGAAATGTCTCAACACGTGTCACTCCAAAATTAATTTTAATTGGTACCATTAGAAAGAGGTTTTTATCGTACAAGTATATTTTCTATTTACACTGGGATCTGAGTTTCTAGCATGGCTGCAGGACTCCAAAGAAGAGACTTTTGCGGTTAAAAAAAAAATTAGCATCTTCCACCCGATTCGTTATCAGCTCGCTAGGACTGTGTGCAAAATGTATTCCAAGCTGATGCGTAAAATTATAAACTTCATCAGTGAGAATATTTTTGAGAGAAGTTCAGAATTCATATTCCAGTGAGTTGTCATTATTGTTTAAGTTTTTTGCGTTACATATATGTCATTGCGATACTGTAAATACATCATGCTGTTTATTAGTATTATAGGACTGTGAAAATTCACGTTTCACTGATTAGAATTCTTTATGGGACAATTCAGAGTTAATGTCTTGCGCAACTGTCTGCATCTTTGCGGAATTTTACGCATGGTACGTAGGTCAGACATTGCTTTATATCTAAATATGTATACCCCCTTTACTAACCTAAATATTCATAATACATTTCAATGGATGAGAAACTTTCCGACCTGCTGCCATCTGCTACTGGTAGTCGTCAGCCTGCCATCTGACGACCTAAACTTCCAGAAAAGGCTTTAAGTTTTTCAAGGAGTACAGTGGAGAACATCAAAAAGTGATATCATGACAAAGTAAACTAAACTCAGCTGACGAATCACGGACATCTCTTCATCATGAAGCCTTCCTATTGACCAAATTTGAATTTTTGCAAGAACGTTGTTGTAATCTCCGCAGAAAGGACTGTCATGGAAAAACAAAAGATTTGTGACCAATTACAATGACTGCTGCAGAGATGATGCATCTGCTGAGAATTAGTGTTAAGCCGGCCGAGGTGGCCGAGCGGTTCTAGGCGCTACAGTCTAGAACCGCGCGACCGCTGCGATCGCAGGTTCGAATCCTGGCTAGGGCATGGATGTGTGTGACGTCCTTACGTTAGTTAGGTTTAAGTAGTTCTAAGTTCTAGGGGACTGATGATCCCAGAAGTTAAGTCCCATAGTGCTCAGAGGCAATTAGTGTTAAGCCTGGCCGTAAGTTACGCACTTCTTGCAGAAAAGAATTTGACGTGAAGCAGTTGAACGAGGCTAATTCCACGGGTTCTGATGACCTCGCTGCTGTACTGCAATTCTCTGAAAGCGTGAACACGAAGTATGTCAGCCTTGCAGATTTCACCTGTTAATTTTCAACGAATAAGCACAAGGGATCAGCGCGGCTATGCGCAGCGTTAAGATTAGTCAAACGCAGAAAATCATTGCTGAGCAGATCGCCACAGCTGGCATTATTGATCGTCAAAGCCTGTTGAACCAAAGCAGTAACCAAAAGTGCACAAATAGTAAAGACCTCGATAAACTCGTCGAAAACATGGAGCAGAAACTGCACGCAATGAATTGCCTAGAAAAATACAAATTTTAACAATGGAAGGCAATGGAGCAGTTCAGAATTATGAACACATAGTTCGAGGAACAAGGAAGCTGAAAGTGGATCAAAAGATTCTAGTTGTTCCTAAGAGAAAGCAAGGCGAAGCACTTTCTGAATAAATTGGGTCGAAGTTCAGAAGCAGAAATAGTTGTTGCTCAGCAACTTTCAGGAGATGTTTGTTGAATATCCTGAGCGAAATGTATCTGAAATTGGTTTCTCAAAGGTTTGTGAATTACGCCCAAAATAGTGTGTGACAGTTGGCTCATCGGGAATGCATTCTGTGTGTGTGTGTGTGTGTGTGTGTGTGTGTGTGTGTGTGTGTGTGTGTGTGTACGATCCATCAAAACGTAAAGTTAATGCTAATAGCCAGTCCAAATGAAGATGACTACAAGTCACTGATCGTAAAAACAGTGCGTAGCCTAGTATCAAAAGCATGAATGCTTCACCTGTGTGAAAGTTGTCCGGGAAAATTAATACTGGAAATTTTATTGGAACAAGTTTTTGGCGAATACGATCATGACAGAGCAGTTGTCTTCAAGCATTGGTTTCTCACGTATGGGGATGTTCTTGACACGAAGGAGTTGACAGTGGATGAATTTGCTGAAGATCTGGTTATAAAAATTTTCAAACTTTCGGTTCATCAGCACATTGCCAAGCATCAAAGTCTGCTCCTGTACCAGCTGAAAGAAAGCCTTGAAGCAGGAAGTCTGGTCATCTATGTTCATTTATAGTTCAAGACGCCATTCAAGGCTTTTATTGGGAGAACGTCCAGGCAACATTGCAGTCCTTTGTTGTATATTACAAGGGACCAGAATTCCATCAGCTACTGCACCATCAGTGGCTGTCTACTGCATGACACAGAGGCAGTTTAATGAAATTTGCCAATTTAAATGGAATTTCATTACAGAATAAAAGTAAATAATCAGTTACATTTTTTAAATATTTTTGCTTTTAGTTAATTTGCCTTTCTTTCTTTCTGTACGTACGAACGAACTTTGTTGTGGAACCTCTCATTTACGTGTGGTAATAAAAAATTAATTTACACGGAACTAAGTACATTTAAAATTACGTGAACTCATATTAACTGATTAAGAATATTTAGTTCAGAATTAAATCCTTTACATAATTCGGCCTTGGCACACATTTTCTAAATGCAGTGGTTTTTTTTTTTTTTTAAATATTTACTGAATTCTTTCCCGGCGTTAGCTATGGAACACAAGACTGTCTCTATTAGCAGAAAACGGTTAAATATTGCCAAGCCGACGTTTAATTATCACTGATAAAACACACATCCCTATACATTTAAGTTATTTGAAAGAACCAAAATTGTTAAATTTCAACATTAACTATCCGCCTATGAATGCACAAATGTGAACTAATTTAAAATCCGTAAGTCTCAGGATCGCTGTAAAAGAAGAACATTTTCTTAATTCACTGCTAATTTTTATCTGTTCCCGATTTACGGGTTTGGTTAATTTTTCTTAGCGGAACAATTTTTTAAATGTGCCGCCGCTGCAAATCGTTCGGTCGCGGCACAGCCCAGCAACACCGCTAAAAATGCTGAAAATTCTTTAAAGAAATATTATAGATGACATGGGCAAGCTAATTTACATTAATAATACACACTTTTGATAAATTATAATATATTTAAACCACAACAAATATTCAACTCACATTAGTTTGTAATTTCTCCTCTAATGGCGGCTAAATCTAGCTACAGACAAAAGACGTCTACCCATTCATAAAATGCTTCGTCACAGCTTGCTCTCGCTTTCAGCTCTACAGGGAGACGACCAAAGAATACTCAGTACGTGGTGCTTTTATACTACTGCTGACTATTAACATCTTTCTGTAATCATATAACATTATTTTCGTCTGTGGCTGAATTTTACATTTTTGTTATCGCAGATATTGACACATTTCGCAATTATATTATGAATATAGAAATATTACCATCCTAAATACAGAAAGAATATTACTACAGAAAATATTACAATAATAATGAATGTCCTTTACACAAAATTCAATAATATTTTTTGTTAAATAATTACAGTATTTACAAATTGATTTATAGCGGCGTATATGGTACAATTAAATTTTAGTTTATTAATAGTGTGAGTTTGCCAGGGAACGTTACATTGCCCCCTGGCAGCATTTGGCAAAGAGTTTCTATACTTTGACACAATGGTGCCAGTAACGGTCTTTACAATTCTGTATTTTTTTTATATGGAATGGCTCTTTTAATTAGTCCCAGGGTTATATATGTTCATGGCTCCCCCATTTGGGCGAAGGCAGACAGGAAACCTGGGCAAAACTGTGCCGGAGCCCAGCCATCCCAGTTGGTTCATGATTAATCTTGTCTCTTTAACAGTCATTCTTTTGAATTGATATAGCAGTTTGTCATCAATGGTTACATAATATCACAGTCACATACAGTTCAACGAAAGTTTTTGTGTGTGATTAACAACTCGTTATTGTCAATTTTTGCGATGTACTGCAAGGTCACTTGTCCTAGGATACATCACTTAGTTTTTTGAAACCACTTAGCACAACGTCACTTTTTATAATGTTCCCACTACCTACGTGTTACAAATCCATCTCCTACACTTGTTAGTGTTCATTTTCTCTTATCAGTTTACGGATATACATAATAAATGTTCAATGTTTATCAAAAATGGAGTCATTGACATGTTATGCAGTTTGTGCAAATATTTTGGAATATGTCAATGCTGTGGTTGGTGAGCGGTGCGGAGTGATTGTTGAGCGGCGCTCGGCGCGGCGCGTTGGCTCCGTGTAGGTCACCGCCCCCGGTGTTGACAGCTACGGCGCGGAGAGGCGTGTGGCTGTCTGGTCTGCTACGGGCTGCTGCGGCCGCTGCATGGCTGATGTAGCCGGATGCGCGTTGTATATCAGCTCGCCCGTGTGACATCTTCTTGTAGTGCTCCAGCAAACATGCAACAAGTTCACAAACAGTGTACTATCCTTATGGGCATTTTTCCTGCTGTGGGAAAAAACGCACACAGTTATTGGCAGTTATTATTCAGTAAGCCTTCACTAGTCTGGTTTGCACAATGTTTCCTTGTCATAGTAACACGTTTTATGGGCACACAATATTTTTTCACCATGTCATGACTTGTCATTAGTAACACGCAAGTTTTCACCTTAGGACAAAATGTATCTCTGTAGTCAATACGCTTTCCAAGCGTCCCTTGACACACAAAGAGTTATAGTTTGACACTAACTTGGTCCACCGTCCGTTATCGGCTCACTGTTCGTGTCGTGCTAGTTCCTTGTTCACTTGCACACACGGCGATGATACAGTTTCTTATTGTTTGTTCAAAACAACTTCGTGACGTATTGCTGCAGGTTTAACAGTCACTGTCTGTCTCTGCCACACAATACTGCACTTTTGTTTAAGTTTTTTTTTTATTTACAATGTCCGTTGTGCGATTTTTATAACAGCACATTCGTAACTTCTTTGTTCGCTCTTTACCAAGGTGTGTGATATTTGCGTACATGGTAACAATTATTAAAACTTCGTATTAGTTTGCCCAAAAATCATCTATATTTATGTTCGAGTAGATTTTATTTGTGCATTCCAGCCGGATTTAGGCATATTGTTCAATAACTCCTTTGAAATTATGTCTCACTTTACTTGCAAGGTCCTACGTAACTACAGTGTAGTCTCTGTAGGCTAAAATTGACTTGGACTGTATCAGGCTAGCTCTTTTTTACTGATTGAATCTGCACATGCTTCAATTGAAGCTTCTTTGTGCGTAACTTTGCGTTACTTAAATTTGCAATAAGTTTGCCTCTCATAGTGCCCTCGGGTCACTACTGGGTGCATTATTCTCTTTGATAACACTGGTTTGAGAATAAAGTTCTCAGGGTCTCATATTATTGATATTATTCTGGGTTCGAAATCTGTCAATCTGACAGCTACACATACATATATACATATATAATAGAAAAGATTGTACCAAGTTTGACACACATATTGAATATTATGCAGTACACAAACTAATCACTACTAAAATGTTCCTCCTGACTGATCTCTGTCACAATTTAACACTATAAATAATTGCACGAATCAGGTTATCTGTGCAGACATTTAGAGCATGTTTAAGCTAACACTAATTAAAAGAAGACATAACACAAATATTCATAAATAAAACAGAAAATCAATCATATTCTTATAACTAAATACTTCTACACTAGTACATTATCTCTACAGATCACACATCATTAATGTTCATTCCTTTTCAAATTAATGGTGTACCTTTTTTACACATAACACATAGGATTATTAGTGATTTACTGTAGGAATATTTTTACATCCTTACGCGGATACAGTCCCCGTACTCTCCCTGAATGGGGATCTGCTAAGAGATAGCTACACTCATGTGGCACACTTACTATTCTAAAAGGTCCATTGTACACCAATTGCCACTTGCTATTCTGTTTCAAGGATGCCGAGGACTTAGGATGATTGCGTTATAGTACCAAGTCCCCAACACTAAGTTTTTGATTATTCGTCACATGTCGATTATATTTTTCTTTCCTTTTCTGAGCGCACCTGGTAAGGATGCACCCTGCTTTCCTTATCTTCTCTTCCTTAGGCTCAGGAATGACTGGGACGTTAGGCAAAGGTGCCAGCCACTCATTCAGAACTCTATTATTATTCATTATAATCTCGTTTGGTGGATACCCCGTAGAAGCATGCGGGGTTGCATTGTGAATTTCCAAAAACTTAGGTATCAGATCTGGCCATCTTGTGTGCTTACATGCAATGTATAACCTGAAAAATTTATTTAACTCTCCAAATGTTCTCTCTACTAAACTTGCTTGTGGGTGAAAACGGGATATTAGTATGTGCTTTATACTTTGTTCATGTAAAAAGTTCTTCCAGGTATGACCTGTAAAATATGAAGCATTATCAGATATTATCGCTTCAGGCTTACCCACCTGTGTAAAATATTCTTTCCCTAACCATTTAACTATTCCACGAGCGGTGGCTGATTTAAGGCAGTATATTTTTAAGTATTTAGAGAAAAGCCCGCATCTCGTGGTCGTGCGGTAGCGTTCTCGCTTCCCAAGCCCGGGTTCCCGGGTTCGATTCCCGGCGGGGTCAGGGATTTTCTCTGCCTCGTGATGGCTGGGTGTTGTGTGCTGTCCTTAGGTTAGTTAGGTTTAAGTAGTTCTAAGTTCTAGGGGACTGATGACCATAGATGTTAAGTCCCATAGTGCTCAGAGCCACTATTTAGAGAAAAGGTCATATACCGCTAAAATGTACTTTAATCCACCCCTGGCTCGAGGGTAGGGTCCTGCTATGTCTATAGATACTAACTGAAGTGGCCGCTGAGGCACTATAGGATGCAGCTCAAACCTTGTGGACTTATTTTGAAACTTAGCTTTTTGGCACAGAGGACGAGTCCTGATAATGGTGCGAGTCTGCTGGCTTATTCCTTTAAAGTAACAGAATCTGGATAAAATCCTTATTGTTTTGCCTATCCCAGCGTGACCCCATGCTAAATGCGTGTGCCACACTACAGCTGGGATAGCCTGTTGCGGTATACACACGACTCCATGGTCATTTGACACACCTGTTTTATAATACAGAATATTATCTACTATTTTGAAATTCTGAACACTTTTAAGATTGGTTCCTTCTTTAATTTTGCTAATGATATCTCGCCAAATCGGATCAGTTTCCTGCAATATAGACATATTCTTACACATATGTAAAAAGTCCCTCCTATGTACCTTATCTTGTACTAGGAGTATTCGATATTCCTCCGATTGTTCCAAAATCTTTGACACTGAGGATTGCCCCAATAGGAGCCTCGACAAGGCGTCAGCTACAACATTATCTTGCCCTTTTATGTACATAATCTTAATTTTATATTCCTGCAATGCTAACCTCCATCTTAGCAAGCGGGTGTGGTATAATTTGCAAGACATTAAATAGCTCAGAGCCTGGTGGTCGCTGAACACTTCGATTTCTTTGCCATAGATGTAATAATTGAATTTCTTTACCGCCCAAACCACTGCAAGAGCCTCTTAACTCGGTAGCGGAATATGCTCTCTCACAGCTGTTCAGTGTGCGGCTGGCAAATCCGATTACATTGATTGTTGTGGGGTCGTTGCTCCTATCCCACTGAAACAAACAAGCGCCCAGACCGTATGAACACGAATCTGTCGCTAAGCAAAAATCCCTTGCCATGTCTGGGTGTCGCAGTATGTTTGCATTCACCAAGGCGTTTTTGATAGCGTCAAATGCGCGTTGACATTCTTCTGTCCATACCCAGTGCGAATTTTTACGCAACAGGCTCAATAACGACTCGTTATTCATTAATTGATTTGGAACAAACCGTCTAAAAAAAGATGCAAGACCTATAAACGCTTTGAGTTGTCTCTTAGTTCTCGGGCTAGGAAACCCACGAATTGCGTCAAGTTTTTTGCTGTCAGGTTTGATGCCTTGTGGTATTATGTGACCTAGAAATTTAATCTGATTACGTCCAAATTTGGATTTCTCAAGATTCGCTGTTACTCCCGCTTGCTTAAACCTTTGTAAGACTCTACCCAGTAATTCTACGTGCTCCTCCCAGGTGGCAGTAGCAATCACCAGATCGTCTACATACACTGTTACCCTTTGCAGCAAATTCGGACCTAAAACCGCGTCGAGGGCTGTTATGAAAACTCCTGCACTTACATTTAAGCCAAAAGGTAGTACCCTAAATTGGTAGCTCCTTCCCCCAAATATAAAAGCAGTATATTTCCTCGATTCGGGTGTGAGTAGGATTTGCCAGAATGAACTTTTCATATCAACAGATGTCAAATATTGCACTCCATGGAATTTTTGAATTTGCTCATCTAAGTTTTCCGGATGTGTCCTGACAGATACAATAATTTCGTTTATGTCTCTCGCATCTAATACTAACCGTACCTGTCCGTCTGCTTTTGCTACCGCCACCAAAGGACTACTATAAGGGGACAAAGACGGTTCTATTATTCCCCACTCGATCAGTTTTCTAATTTCTTTAGCTACTATTTCCTTCTTGGACCAAGGAATGGAGTGAGGCTCGACAGTAGGTTTTGTGAGGTTTCACCTCGATATTGTACTGATATCCCTTAACAATTCCTGGTCGTTCTGAAAATACATCTGCATAATTAGATAATAACTGTACCAAATCCTGCTGTTGCATTGAATTCAAATTTTCGGACTGTGATACTTTGTTCACAAGTGCGTCCACATTTGCTTTTAATTGATCACTTTGTACGTCTGGATAATAGAGATTTTGTCCTAAACAATGATTGTCTAAATGTAGTATCCACTGATTCCTACATTTTATGTTAATAGCATTACAATTAGGCACAGGTACCTCTTCAGATCTGAGCATGGACAATTCTATCCTCCTACCCGCGTTCATCAAACATAATTTTCCCCGAGAAAGGTCGATTATTGCGTCCCTTTCTCTCAAAAAATCTACCCCCAAAATGCAGGCTACCTTTAAACCCTTTACTGCCAGGAATGAGCACGCTATGGCTTCTCCCCCTATATACATCTCTACCTGCACTTGGAGTTTATTTGTCGCTGTGCACTGATGGCTCCAGAGACTTTACAATTGTTCACAGGAAAAGTCAGCATACGCTTTTCTTTCCCCAGTACTCGGAATAAGTCCATACTCATGACACTGACAGTAGCACCTGTATCTACGATTGCTTGCACGTCAATATTGTTAATTTTGATCTCTATTATCGCTTGTACTTTGTCTTTGTGCTCCTTTATGCACGTGGATGGTTCAGTTATTAATTCATGTCCCATCTGTACCCCGTCATTATACCTAAGGATACAGATTCCCGATGTTTTGTTCTGTGTCGGGCTGCTCTCACTCCAAACCTCAGCCGACGATGGAGAGCGTATCTCGGCTGAATCTAGTTTGTTGGATTATTGCTGGTGGATGGGTGTGGCTGCTCTGTGTCACTGACCTCCACTATGTGTAAGTTGTGTTGCGTCGGCCGCCACGGTTGCGCAATTGGCGCATTTTGTGGTGGCGGTCGGTTATTGTCATATCTTTCACTGTTTTGCCGGTCCGGACTGGGCCTCTGGTTCTGTGGCCAAGTTCGGTTTGCATCGTTATAGGTATTACTGTTCCACGGCCCCCTGGCATTCTTCCATCTACTATTGCTTGGTGGGCCTGTTTCATATCGGTCATCAGACCTTTTCCGGTCATTATTCACCGGCGGACTATTGCCGTTCCGGTCTCTACCTCTATTCCCGTTTTGTACATAATCTTGTCTCCTATTGTTACCTCCGCCGTTTCCATTATTTGGTGGAGGCGTGTTATTTCGACCATTTCTGTAACCGTTTCCGTTACTTCTAGCCCGTTCAGAGGCTGCCTTAGCATCCTCCTGAATCAGGTCAATTGAGTCCAGAACAGACATGAAATGTTCTATGTCGTTCTCCGGTACGTGTATAAGTTTTTCCTTTACGTGTATCGGCAAGTGTGATTTCAAAAGTCTGATCAAATCCCGGGATGAAATCTGCTCGTCCCAGTAACGGGTCTTATTAATGTACTTCCCAAAATGTTTTCGCAAATTGCCTAATGGTGGAGAATACGGCTCTGGATTATATACCTCTTTCCGTAATCTCTCCTGAATACATGTTGACCAATATTTGGCCAAGAATGCCTTCTCAAATTGCTCATATGTGTCGCAACTGTCAGCTGCTTCGGTTGCCCATAATGCAGCATCTCCTTGTATGTAAGATATAACGAACTATATTTTCTGTGTATGACTCCAAACGCTAGGCAAAATGTTTCTAAATCCCTTGATAAACACTACAGGGTGAACAGATTTCTTCTCCGTTGTAAAGATCTGAAACTGTCGGTTTCTAATCAGGCTTTCTTCAATCACTATTTTGGAGTGACATTTATTTGTTTCGCTAACATTGGTTGCCTGTTCTGTCTCGCAGTCGCAATTTTTTACTGCTGTATTTATATGCCTATCATTGTTGGACCTGGCTGGCGTGACACACGCCTATGCGTCGCCGTGCAGCAAGCTGGTTTCCAGCTCTGCAAGACGACGGTTGACATTCCGCTGCCACAGCGGAATGTCTGTGTGTACCGCCTTTTTTTGGTCCTGCACTTCCGCATTGGAGCCTACGTCTTGGGCTTCAATCGCGGCGTGCACCTTCTCATCTATTTTTTTTATAAATTCGGTTTCAATATTGTGCACTTGTTCGGACATTTTGTGCTCAATTACTTGACTTGTGTCAATTTCTAATTGTTCCATCCTGTTAGCCAGTACACTAATTTCACCCACGATACTGGCGTTAACCACCTGGATATTATCTACTCTGTCGCTCAGTTCTTGCACCGCTTTGGGTATGGTTTCGTAGTTTTGTCTCAAACTAACAATCTCACTTTGCATAGTTTCCAAAGATTGCATTAACTGCAAGTCTCATCCAAGCGTTGATCACGCTCTGCTTGTTTAGCATCACGTTCTCTATCGCGTTCTGCTTGTTTACGTACAAATTCAGCTTGGAAATTGAGCATGCGCTCGAACATAACTCTTAATGATTGCACTTCTGACACCTCACCACTCTCTGGTCCGTGTCTAGTGCTTGTGGGTGGCACAGTATTTCTACTATCAACTGAATCACTGGCTGGCAGTGGCAGCATTTCTTGCCCTTCTGCCCCCAGATTCTCACATGGTACTTCCTCAATTACGCTACTAACATTACTTTGTGCCCCACTTTCTAACTCGGTATCACTACTTGCTAACTGTTGTTCATTATCCATGTTGATATCTTTCTGACTACGCAATCGAACCATAGTCAACAAAAGAAACAAAATCTGAACTAAATATCCTAACACTCAGGTTTCACTGACATAATCACACAAGAAATGGTCATTTGTTGAAACACTTATTATATACTACAATGACTAACTACTCAAATGTCCTGTTATTTAAAAAAAAAAAAAAACACAAACAACAAGCACACCACTAATGATCCGAGAACACTGCACTGAGGCTACTTTACTACCCACAGGACAACTACACTGTAGCTTTACCTTTTGGTGATCTATCTTGGGTGCAGCTGCCCCCTGGTATTGTGGTAGGTAATTAATTTTTCGATATAATGAGCTCTCTTCTTCAGCTTGCCTCTGGGTATATAGTGTTCTCATACAAAAAAATCATATACAGGTATTACCACACAATATTGGTTAGGCAATACATACAATACATGAAAAAAAATTATTGGTTGTTCTCCAATAAGTTCGACTACAATAATTCCCTAGTTATCTCATGGGTATTTTGTGGCCACTGCATATTCGGGCCCCACGTTGGGCGCCAATTTAATGAAATTTGCCAATTTAAATGGAATTTCATTAAAGAATAAAAGTAAATAATCAGTTACCTTTTTTAAATATTTTTGCTTTTAGTTAATTTGCCTTTCTTTCTTTCTGTACGTACGAACGAACTTTGTTGTAGAACCTCTCATTTACGTGTGGTAATAAAAAATTCATTTACACGGAACTAAGTACATTTAAAATTACGTGAACTCATATTAACTGATTAAGAATATTTAGTTGAGAATTAAATCCTTTACATAATTCGGCGTTGGCACACATTTTCTAAATGCAGTGGGTTTTTTTTTTTTAAATATTTACTGAATTCTTTCCCGGCGTTAGCTATGGAACACAAGACTGTCTATTAGCAGAAAACGGTTAAATATTGCCAAGCCGACGTTTAATTATCACTGATAAAACACACATCCCTATACATTTAAGTTATTTGAAAGAACCAAAATTGTTAAATTTCAACATTAACTATCCGCCTATGAATGCACAAATGTGAACTAATTTAAAATCCGTAAGTCTCAGGATCGCTGTAAAAGAACATTTTCTTAATTCACTGCTAATTTTTATCTGTTCCCGATTTACGGGTTTGGTTAATTTTTCTTAGCGGAACAATTTTTTAAATGTGCCGCCGCTGCAAATCGTTCGGTCGCGGCACAGCCCAGCAACACCGCTAAAAATGCTGAAAATTCTTTAAAGAAATATTATAGATGACATGGGCAAGCTAATTTACATTAATAATACACACTTTTCATAAATTATAATATATTTAAACCACAACAAATATTCAACTCACATTAGTTTGTAATTTCTCCTCTAATGGCGGCTAAATCTAGCTACAGACAAAAGACGTCTACCCATTCATAAAATGCTTCGTCACAGCTTGCTCTCGCTTTCAGCTCTACAGGGAGACGACCAAAGAATACTCAGTACGTGGTGCTTTTATACTACTGCTGACTATTAACATCTTTCTGTAATCATATAACATTATTTTCGTCTGTGGCTGAATTTTACATTTTTGTTATCGCAGATATTGACACATTTCGCAATTATATTATGAATATAGAAATATTACCATCCTAAATACAGAAAGAATATTACTACAGAAAATATTACAATAATAATGAATGTCCTTTACACAAAATTCAATAATATTTTTTGTTAAATAATTACAGTATTTACAAATTGCTTTATAGCGGCGTATATGGTACAATTAAATTTTAGTTTATTAATAGTGTGAGTTTGCCAGGGAACGCTACAGCAGTACACGTGTTCCTGCATAAATTAATTGACTGACTGAAAAACTCCAGTCTAGCTAGTGAGCACATTTACTGCTTCAGCGATGGTTCGGCAGAACAAACTTTGTTAACCTGTAAAATGACATGAAAGATTTTGGTGTTAATTCCAAATGGAATTTTTTTGGCACCAGTTATGGAAGACGCCCTGTGGCAGGATTGGTGTCACAGTGAAAAAATTAGCCGCACATGAGTGTCTTCAGCAGCCAGTACATCAGCAAATTTTGACGCCACTCGATTTTGCCCAGTTTTGCAACAACATGTGACTGGAATCAATTTCCTTTTCACTGCAAGCGAAGAATTTGAAGCAATCAGGGCAAGTCCAGAAAAGTGTTTTTCAAATGGACGCACCATTCCCGGAACAAGGGAAAATAATTACTTTGTGCCAGTTATCGAATGGCAAATACACGTTAGTAGGGAGTCAAATGACATCCTCTTTCCTGACGTAGTTTTAACCACCAGATGAAAGTGTGTGTCTGCATGTTCAGTTGGAGCTCTCCAGTCCGCCCAATATGTTGCCTGCATCCGCTAAAATAATTGGTGAACTGGAAGCATTTGTGAAGTCTCAGCCGATGAACAGGATACTCTCATAAATTTCGTGCATCTTCATGAATTAGCCAAGTCATTCCATTCGTCCATAAGGCAAAGTACCTGCTGTGTTTCTGAGCAGCAAATTATTGCTATATATAATTTGAGCACCGATTGTATCTAGTTTAGGACGACAATACACTTTACCGGAGCCAACTGTGTCCACCGTCAACGCAAGTTTAAATGGTCAGTGATGCTGTAGCGTACATTTTGGAACTATCATTTTTATTGTTACATGATTGTCCTAGTAACTCAGATCCCAATATAAAAAATTATTCTTGTACAAATAAATGTTTTCTTTCTAATGGGACACTTACAGAGATATTTTGTCCAGAAAGTTGGTTAGTTCCAAGTTCATAATTTTTTTGGACAACTTTTGTTTGGCATGTCTCTGGATGTATTGAGACAACAGCATTGCCACTTCAGCATAGCTTATTGTGGTGCCCCCTGCAAAAAGCTGCAATATCACGGCATACAGATCTTTTGCTGGTGAGTGACTGGCCCTCAAAGTTGAGTCCAAATCTGTGCGAACAAAAGCCGGCCGGTGTGCCCGAGCGGTTTTAGGCGCTTCAGTCTGGAACCGCGCGACCGCTACGGTCGCAGGTTCGAATCCTGCCTCGGGCATGGATGTGTGTGATGTCCTTTGGTTAGTTAGTTTTAAGTAGTTCTAAGTTCTAGGGGACTGATGACCACCGATGTTAAGTCCCATAGTGCTCAGAGCCATTTTTTTTTTGTGCGAACAAAGTTGGGGGTAATTTTGGCGTGGATTAATGGCTGAACGGTCAGGTTTACAACGTTTTTGATTATAACACTACATTCTACGCTAAAAGTTGTCACAAGGTGCCAAATTTCACTCCTATCTGAACTGATTTGACATAGGGTAGTACATTTGTTTTTTTTTTTTTTTTTTAACATCGCTTATTCGCGTATTAACTAGATGACAGCCCATTAAACACGGGCCTATAACTTTTTAACCAGACAAAATTCAGCCCTAAAATTTTGCACAATTTCGTTTGTGGTCTGCGGCTAGTATGCTGCAAAATTTCATGAAATTTAGAGAAGGTCGAGTGGGAGCTCTATGTCGGTTCGACGTGGAATGACCTGTATATAAATAGAAAATAATAATCAGCTATTTATAATCCACCAAAATATGATCAACAATGCCATGAGTATTCAGATTACGCGAGACACCTAACATCGTGTAAACCCGACGAGCTCAATATAAAAGGTGAGTGGGCCGCGAAGACGAGGATAAAGGCTTTTGAAACAAAGAAGCAACTGGGAAGAGTGCATAATAGCACGAATGTGTCTTAAGATTGAAAAACAACACTTATGAAATCTATTTTAAAAAATCTATGCACTCTTGATCCACAATGCTCTTACTATCATAGTAACGAACCTGAATTCAAGTGCATATCTTACATAAAACCCACATCTCGGTGAATACATCACCGAGAAGTCTAGACGGTAGTGTTCACGGTTGGTTAAACCTTGTTTCTTAGCGAAGTAGTCAAGTGTGACACGACGAGGTTAATTTTGCTGTGTGTACGCCCTTATATCTTCACAACATTCACATAGCCAATGGGGTTATAATTTCCAAGAAAACATGACCACGTGGTACCACTCTACCGGTCGACGTCGGAGCGAACGTCTTGCTGTATCAGTAACGTACGCATCATCCAAATACTGTTTCCCGCGGAGTCCGTCCTTCATTGGATCAAGTCCGTTGCTCTTTCTGTTAGGCGGCGAGGACCCCAGTGGACACACAGCTTTGAGTACCTCAACTGCTGGACGAGAGTGTCAACTCTACCAACAGAGACATGCTGTTCTGCCTCGAGGTGTTATCGATCCGTCCATCACCTCGAATGAGAGGGTCCGTACGTTCCAACATTCCAGGAGTCACAGCTCTGTGCGGTCGGCCGCCACGCGAGAGGTTTGTGAGACCTTGTTGGGATGGTGACAGACGCCTCGCCCAATAACTTTTGTTCATTGCCAAGTCTCCGTAAACATTCTGCAAGCGCCTACGAATACTTGCGAACCTCCGGTTTTCCAGTAAAAGAAACTTAATGACAACCTGCCTCCTTCGAACCCACTTTCATTACCAGACGACATTTTGAAGGGTACGTGAAGCGCCGCCAGCTATCAAATCTTGGCGAAACTGTACGAGCT
This sequence comes from Schistocerca piceifrons, assembly GCF_021461385.2. Taxonomy (NCBI): domain Eukaryota; kingdom Metazoa; phylum Arthropoda; class Insecta; order Orthoptera; family Acrididae; genus Schistocerca; species Schistocerca piceifrons. Next base: position 21,020,607 of record NC_060145.1, read on the forward strand.
GAAGTGGGAGTATTCCTCGATGATCCACAAGAAATTCCGCATTTTTTTAATCGAAACTGGCCGAGAATAAACGTGTTGCATTCCTCATTGAACGCCCCCTCGTGCTTTCTTGCTGCATTGTATCTCCGATCGTCGTCCTTTATTCGGTGATGATTTCTGCTTCTACTGTTCCACTAGCAAATGAAAACATCGGTATACTTTCCGTAGAGGTACCCTGTGAGAGACCAGACTTTCTACCGGCGTATACGACGCTGAAAACTTACGGAAATGTATCCGGAAGACGTCGTCGACAACCGCCGATATTAGGACAGGAGCACACATTGCCATTTTCAAGGCAAAATTGCGGCAAATAAGCGCTGTCCCAGAGAATTTAAAATCTGGGCTTGCAGAGTAATTCCGGAAAGAGATACACACTGTAAACGTTAGCGCCAACACGCGAAGAAAGATGACCGACGTCAGAAGTATCGATAATGAAAATTAATAATCAACGGGTGAAGTAGCATTAACTGTGTGAGAGAGAGACCAGGATTCCTCGAAAATTCAAACAAAAATCTCCATCTGCATTTATAAGGCTACTTGCTAATTTATTTTCAACTGTTTCCTTAGTAACACATGCCAGAGTCTCCGTTTTGTTGTATTCCATAGGATGACCAGTGCCAAAGCAATACTTTGCAGCAGCCGATTCGCTCGACTGTTGTAAGCTTGTGTGACGATTATGCTCAGTACACTACTCCTCCACAGTCCTGATCATCAGCCCAATAATTGACATGCCACAACTGCAAGGAATACGGTGGACAGCCGCCTTACCCAAAACAAGATCGTTCTTTACGGAACCTGGGAGAACATTAATCTTAGATGGTGGTCGGAAAACACATATTTCCGCAAAATACGCCAATACTGTTGGAAATGGTCCCTTTGGTGCCACCTCGATAGCATCATTAATCACCCGGTGCAAGGGACGGCAGCCACCCTTTTCCATCTTCATCGAGAACAAATATTCGGTCGGATTGAATTTAGGTGATATAAACAGTCGTTCAAATTCTCACTGCCATGGGGAAAATTTGAAGTAACCTTTACACAACCGAAAAAAAATAACGCAGGCTTAAAAGCCGCCGACTCCAAGGCACTTTCCTCGGAGGCTTTTTAGAACACCTGAATTCAATCCACCCGAATATTTGTTTCACGACGGAAGTGGAAAAGGATGGGTGTCTTCCCTTCCTCGATGTGCTGGTTAGGAGGAAGGTTGATGGTACGTTTGGACATGACGTTTACGGGAAGCTTACTTATACTGACTTGTATCCATGGGCTAATAGTTGTTACTTTGTACCTTGGTTCACACTGCCCACGTCGTCTCAGACCCTGCGCGTTTTTCAGCGGAGTTAACCCATCTTGAGTTCACCTTTCGTCAGAATGGTTGTAGTGAAAGACAGATCGGACGTGTATTGCGCTATGGACCAACGGTGCATCGCGTGAGTTATGGTAATACCGAGGTGGCATCAGAGTCTAAGGTCTTTCTGCCTTATGCAGGGAGAATTTCCGAAGGGGATTAGCGTATTTTGTGGAAATATGAAGATAAATGTGTTTCTCGATTATCGTGGTTTCGTAAAACACACACACACACACACACACACACACACACACACACACACACACACACACACACAAAGCCTAGCAAATCGGCTACTGCAAAAATATTGTTTTGTGATCGATCGTCTTACGGAATATAACACGGAGATTCTGGCATTCACTTCCAGCCATTGGGATAGTGTTATTAAGGAAGCAGTTGCAATTAAATTAACAGTTGACTTTATAAATAGATATACACGTTTTTGCTTAAATTCCGCTTGGAATTCTGCACTCTCCATCGTCAAGTCAGGAAACATAAGTTCATCGCCACTTCGCCCGTTTGTTATGTTTGGCTGTGTGTTGACCCTAGTGTGTGTGTGTGTGTGTGTGTGTGTGTGTGTGTGTGTGTGATCGCGCGCGCGCGGGCGTGTGTGTGTGTGTGTGTGGGCGCGCGCGCATGTTATCCTTTCGGAATTGCTCTAGCACAGTGCTTATTTGTTGAAGTTTCTCTTGAAAATGACAGGTTGTGCTCCTCTAAAAATATCTGCGGTCGTCTACGACGTCACCAGGCTGTATTTCCATAAGTTTTGGAACAGCAGTGCGCTACTTGGTGCATCCTGTCTGCATTCCAATGGGAACAGCAATTATTCTCAAATCACAACAGACAAGCCACATGCACTCGCTACACATTCGAGAAGTAATAACACGTCTTTGTATGTCTTTTACAGGTGGACGGTAAATCCAACCGCTGCCCATGCTGTTTCCGTTGCGCTATAGTATTGCCTTCAAACTTATGCTAGATGAAATCTATGAACAGTTGCCATGTTTCATGGCTGTGTTCCGGATGGAGCACGACATAAGACTTCTTCTGACGATAATTAAACTTGAAAATGTTTCGTTGTATACAAAAATCGTGTAAGCACAATTTCCGTGACGTTCCAGCCAGGGCAATTTTATGGTTACATGAAAAATTGATAACAAAGAATGGAAGCATTTTCCTATTGTTAATATGTTCCCAACGTGACGAGAGACAGCACGATGGCTTTCAGAACTGAAAGGAGCATGAAAAAACGTGGATTAAGAGAAATAAAATTCATGTCAGATATTTACAGCTTGTTTACCAGTGTAGTTAAAAAAATATTGCCTAGTCACTGTTTCCATCTCAATGTCAGAGGTGGAACTTCCTGTATGCCGGATTGGGACTCTAAGAATCTGTGCCTTTCGCTTGCGAATCCTCTACGAACTTGCGTGTAATCACATGACTCAAGATCCGCCCTCACAGCCTAACCACCTCCAGTACCCTTCTCTCACCTTCTGAACTTCACAGAAATTCTCCCGCATAATCTACTGGATTAACAGTCTTGGAAAAAAGGATATTACGGAGAAATGGTTTAGTCACAGCCTAGGGGGATTGTTTCTGGCATATGTTTCCGTTGTGTAGTGGTTTGTATGCTGATTTGAAACTTCCTGGCAGATTAGAACTGTGCCTTGATAGCTCAGTAGGTAGTGCATTGCCAGCGAATGGCAAAATTTGTTCTGGTCCCAAAGTTCTGCATGTAGTTATTCGAAGAGGAGATAAGACTGAGGTTCAACGCCTCGTCACAACAAGTTCATTAGAGGCGAAGCACTAATTCAGTTGGGTAAGGATGATGAAGGAAATTGGCTGCGATAGTTTTGAAGGAACCATCCCCGTATGTGCATGCAGACCTTATAAAGCAACCACGGAAAATCTCAGATGGCAGATGGTTGGATGCGGATCTGTACTTCGCACCTACCCTGGCCTAGCTACCCACTAAACATAGCTTGGTCGTTATGTAAATAGTTTTGATGGCGGGTAGAAATCAAAAATAATTCCAACCAGCTGATAAATATACTCTGGTCATATTGTAACACCGAAAATGCAGGATGCATGGCACCTGCTACCGATATATATTTTTTTCTGAATTGTATGTAAATATTTGTGATTTAAATTCTTTCTTTTAATAAGGACATTGCTTCACTGTATGTGAAAATTTAGGTAGAAGTCCGCTGCCGTTTCATTGTATTTATCTGTGTTTTACTGTGAAACTTATAAGCTCTGGGAAAAAGCCAAAGGAATTGTTATTTGCATCGACTAGAAACGATAATAGCAGTGCTTGTGCATTGTAAAAATCTTTGGGTAGGGAGCTGTTGCGCAGAGCGCGCGGAGAGAGCGAGAGACGGGTTCCAGCACTTGTAGTGTGCGGAAGTGTGGTGTTAACGCTCTCGCAGTAGAGATTACAATTGTCGGCGGCGTCATGTACGCGCGCCGGCCAGATGTCTAGTAGCAGGAGTACGGACAGTACAGTGGACGGGCGGAAGAGGTTGTATTAGTTACGATTGAATGTTCCTGTAATTAGCTGTGGCTCCACAAGATGCTACCGTCTTCAACTACAGTAGCAGTTCCAGCAACACAGTTTCGTCGTCGGCTCCGAGTTTCGTCATATGCGCAGCACTGAAGTAAGACTGTTCACTGGTAGAAAGTATTAATGGCTAACACAGGAGCACAAATGAATGTGATTTGATTGATAAAATTTATTTAAATAATAATCAGTTAAACCCAGGGTGATTGTGTCCTCACTGACCCCAGACATTGTTACCAGGCAGGATCCTTGTTCCTTTTTTTCCTTATATGCTAAATGAGTGTCATAAGAAACAAATTGAATAGCTACAGCCAGTTTATTAATGAATAATTTCACGTTTAAGAATTTTAGCCTCAGTCTACTGTCAATTAACTATTGAACAACAGATGTTTCAGTATATGACTAAAGTAAAGCAATTTCATTTTTTAAAGTTTGAGAATCAATCACTGGAAAAAATCCAAATCTAAAGAAATTCACAAATTAAGAGTGTGGAAGTTTTATTTATTTTACATATAGCTTGGAGCACATGGCTGTTTGGTTTGCTACGTATTCTAGTTTTTAATTCTGTTCAAGTCAGTAAAAAAAGGCTCAGTTGTTCAGACAATATGAAATCCAATTTGCAAAATAAATAACGGCAAAGTAAAAAGTGCTTGCTTTTTTTTATAAATTCCTTTGATGACGTTATGTTGAGGCCACTGAAAGTCATTGTTCACATACCGAAGTTCAATACTAACATACAGTTTAATTACATATTTTCAAATCATTACTCGATTGCCTTTTTCAAAATTTAATGCCAACCATAACGTAAGAGTGAATTCTCAGTTTTCTTTATCATTACATACTGACACAAAATTAGTGTCAAAAAACGTGACAACCTTCAGTTGCCACGTCAGTGTTTAAGAAGACATGTTTTTCTATCCCATCATCTTGTACAGGATTTTGGATGTAAATTGTCCTAGTGGGATGGCGATCGTTAATTATTTCCCTTTCGTTCATTAATTAACTTTTGAATTCATGATCAGTGGTACCCCTTTTCTGTCCAGTGTTGTTCGTGAGTGAATGCACAATGCACAAAATAACTTTCATTTTCCAAATTATAGCCCTGTTTGGTTTAACTACCTTTTTATTTTTAATAGACTTTCCATCAGAAGGGTAGGTTGTACGATTTCCTCCTACTTATCGGTATCACTTCTTCGGGAAAATCTTATCCAGTTAGGAGGAGGAGGAGGAGGAGAAGATTAGTGTTTAACGTCCCGTCGACAACGAGGTCATTAGAGACGGAGTGCAAGCTCGGATGAGGGAAGGAAGGGGAAGGAAATCGGCCGTGCCCTTTCAAAGGAACCATCCCGGCATTTGCCTGAAGCGATTTAGGGAAATCACGGAAAACCTAAATCAGGATGGCCGGAGGCGGGATTGAACCGTCGTCCTCCCGAATGCGAGTCCAGTGTGCTAACCACTGCGCCACTTCGCTCGGTATCCAATTAGAAAAAATCGATTAGACATACACGCGATCCACGGTCATATTTTATATCGCAAGCAGGATATGTCGATTAGTAACGGGGAGATTACAAGATGATGTGAGCTGTTCACTCAAGTTGTAAATACATGCATACAACTCACCGACTGTTCAGTTAAAAATTCATTTGAAGAATGTGAACATTAACAGAAATTTAAACTCCATACCTATCTGTTCCACAGAGATCGCCAAGTAAAATCAGACTAATCGCAGCTCCATAAGAGTAAAAGTGTCGTCACTGTCAGATTTATCCATGAATGTAATGGGACTGATACTATACGATGCTGTAAAATGTACCCTATGTCATCCACAATATACTCATACGCAAAGTATAGACGCAGATCAATATCTACATCTACATCGATACTCTGCAAATCACATTTACGTGCCTGGCAGAGGGCGCATCGAACCACCTTCACAATTCTCTCTCGTATAGAGCGCGGAAATAACGATCACCTATACCTTTCCGTACTAGCTCTGATTTCCCTTATTTTATCATGGTGATGGCTTCTCCCTATGTAGGTCTGTGTCAACAAAATAATTTCGCATTCTGAGGAGAAGCTTCGTGATTGGAATTTCACGATAAGGTTCCGCCGCAACGAAAAACGCCTTTGTTATAATGATGTCCACCCAAAATCTTGTATCATTTCAGTGACACTCTCTCTCTTATCTCGCAATAATACACAACGTGTTGCCCATCCTTCAACTTTTTCGATATACTCCATCAATCCTATCTGGTAAGAATCCAACACCACGCAGCAGTATTCTAGAAGAGGACGGACAAGCGTAGTGTAGGCAGTCTCCTTAATAGATCTGTTACATTTTCTAAGCGTCGTGCCAATAAAACGCAGTCCTTGGTTCGCCTTACCCACATTCCTTGAAGTTTAAGTTGTTCGTAATTGTAATTCCTAGGTATTTAATTGAATTTACGGCCTTTGGATTTGAAGTTTAAAGGATCCCTTTTAGCATTCATGCGGATGACATCACACTTTTCGTTATTTAGGGTCAACTGCCCATTTTAGCAACATTTTACTAAATCGTTTTGCAATTTGTTTTGATTTTCTGGTGACTTTACTAGTCGATAAACGACAGCGTCATCTGCGAACAACCTAAGACGGCTGCTCAGATTGTCTCCCAAATCGTTTGTACAGATAAGGAACAGCAAATGGCCTTTAACACTGCCCTGGGAAATGCCAGAAATCACTTCTGTTTTACTCGATAACTTTCCGTCAGTTACTACGAATTGTGACCTCTGACAGGAAATCACGAATCTAGTCACATAACTGAGACGATATTCCATAAGCACGCAATTTCACTAAAAGCCACGTGTGAGGTACAGTGTCAAAAGCCTTCCGGAAATCCAGAAGTACGGAATCAATCTTAAATCCCTTGTCAGTAGCACTTAACACTTCATGCGAATAAAGAGCTAATTGTGTTTCACGAGAACGATCTTTTCTAAATCCATATCGACTGTGTGTCAATAGATCGTTTTCTTCGAGGTAAGTCATAATATTCGAACACAATATATGTTCCAAAATCTTGCTGTATTTCGACGTTAATGATATGGGCCTGCAATTTAGTGGATTACTCCTACTACCTTTCTTGAATATTGGTGTGACCTGTGCAACTTTCCAGTCGTTGGGTACGGATCCGAGCGAACGGTTGTATATTATTGTTACGTACGGAGCTAATGCATCAGCATACTCCGAAAGGCACCTAATTGGTATACTGTCTGGACCAGAAGACTTGCTTTTATTAAGTGATTTAAGTTGCTTCACTACTCCGAGGATATTCACTTCTACGTTACTCATGTTGGCAGCTGTTCTGGATTCGAATTCTGGAATATTTACTTCGTCTTCTTTTGTGAAGGCATTTCGGAAGGCTGTGTTTAGTAAATCCGCTTTGGCACCACTGTCTTCGATATTACCTCCATTGCTATCGCGCAGAGAAGGCATTGATTGTTTCTTGCTACTAACATACTTCACATACGACCAGAATCTCTTTGGATTTTCTGCCAGGTTTCGAGACAAAGTTTCGTTGTGGAAACTGTAATAAGGATCTCGCATTGAAGTCCGCGCTAAATTTCGAGCTTCTGTAAAAGATCGCCAATTTGGGGATTTTACTTCTGTTTAAATTTGGCATGTTTGTTTCGTTGCTTCTACAACAGTGTTCTATCTGACCCGTTTTGTGTACCAAGGAGAATTAGCTTCGCCGTTTGTTAATTTATTTGGTATAAATCTCTTAATTGTTGCCGTTACTATTTCTTTGAATTCAAGCCACATCTGGTCTACACTTATGTTGTTGATTTGGGATGAGTGGAGATTGTCTCGCAGGAAGGCGTCAAGTGAATTTTTATCTCCTTTTTTGAATAGGTACATTTTTGATTTATTGGTTAGTTCAAAAAGGGGGAAAAGGGATCAAACTGCGAGGCCATCGGTCTTCACAACGCAGGAGGGGGCCGTGGGTCGCCCAAGTGTGGCCAATGCGGAGCCGGCAGAGAACCACAGAGTCCTTGCGAGAGGCCGGCATGGAGGACTGCCACACATTCGTAGTCTCCTTAATGGCACGCAGTTTGTTGTGCGTACTGAAACTATGCCATTCCGTCTCCCAAATCCGAAAAACCTGGCGGCGTAAAAACGAACGGAGGTCAGTGATTGAAATGCCAATCTCCATAAAAGGTCACCGTGTAGCCTGTTTGGTCAAGCAAGTTCGTTGCCTGGGATTCCGACGTGTCCTGGAGCGACTGGACAGTTCCAGGGCATAGATGGACTCCTAGATGGTCGCTACCAAAGGATGACGAGGGTAGCACTGCTCGATAGCTTGTAGGCTGCTCAAGGCGTCAGTACAGAGAAGAAACGACTCCCCAGGGCATGAACGGATGTGCTCAAGAACACGAGGTACAGCCACCATCTCTGCAGTGAAAATACTGCAGCCATCGGGCAAGAAATGCTGTTCAATATGTCCACCATGGACATAAGCGAAGCCGACGTGACCATCAGCCAGCGAGCCGTCGGTGTAAAACACTTCATGGCCTCGGTGCATGTCAGGAATCGAGAGGAAGTGACAGCGGAGAGCAGCGGGGTGAACTGGGTCCCTTGGGTCATGTGAAAGGTCCAGGCGAAGCCACGGCCTAGATGTACACCATGGAGGTGTACGCGAATGGACCTCTACGCCGTGGGTGGGAAAAGGAGACGGTAATTTGGATGCGCAGGAGAACTACGAACGTGTGCAACGTAATTGGCGAGCAGCTGCGCACGCCTGACCTGCAATGGAGGGACCCCAGCCTCCGCCAGAACGCTGGTCACCAGACTCGTTCTAAAAGCTCCCGTCGCAAGTCGAACACCACAGTGGTGCACTGGGTCGAGTAAATGCAACTCTGAGGGCGCCGCCGAACCATAAACCAGGATCCCATAGTCAAGGCGGGATTGAACAAGGGCCCTGTAGAGGTGCAGCAGCGTAGAGCGATCTGCACCCCAGTTGGTGTTTCTCAGGCAGTGGAGGGCATTCAGGTGTTACCAGCACTTCAGCTCGAGCTGACGGAGGTGAGGTAGCCAAGTCAATCGGCCGTCGAAAACCAGTCCTAAGAACTGATACGTCTCCACTAGAGTGTGAGGACCAAAAAAATGTTCAAATGTGTGCGTGTGAAATCTTATGGGACTTAACTGCTAAGATCAGCAGTCCCTAAGCTTACACACTACTTAACCTAAATTATACTAAGGACAAACACACACACACCCATGCCCGAGGGAGAACTCGAACCTCCGTCGGGACCAGCCGCACAGTCCATGACTGCAGCGCCTGAGGCCGCTCGGCTAATCCCGCGCGGCAGTGAGAGGACCGTCATTACGATAAAGTTCAGTTTGTGGTGACCGGTACGATGCCAACAGAAGTGCATGACACAGGACTTCGTGGCTGAAAACTGGAAGCCTCGGGTTAGAGCCTAAGACTTCGCCTTGTGAATGGCTCCCAGTAGGCGCCACTCAGCAACACCAGTACTGGAGGAGCAATACGAAATGCAGAAGTCATCAGCATACAGAGAAGGGGAGACCAACGGCCCTACAGCTACTGCTAGGCCGTTAATGGTCACTAAAAATAGAGATACACTCAATACGGAGCCTTTCTCCTCAATATAGGGGATGCAATGGGAGGCACCAAGTTTGACATGGAAAGTATGGAGCGACAGTAAGTTTTGGATAAAAGTCGAGAGCGGGCCCTGGAGACTCCACTCATACAATGTGGCAAGGATATCATGTCGCCAGATCGTGTCGTATGCTTTATGTAAGTCACAACCAGCTGTTCGGATGGCATACTTGAGGGACACAAGATTTATCAGTGGTAGAGCAACCCTGGCGGAAGCCGCTCTGACATGGAGCCAGTACGCCACGTGACTCGAGGACCCAACCCAACCACCGACACACCATACGCTCCACCAGCTTACAGAGAACATTTGCGAGGCTGATGGGTTGATGATAGCTATCCACATCAACCGGATTTTTGCCAGGTTTTAGCACCGGAATTACGGTGCTCTCCCGCCATAGCGATGGAAAGTCGCCATCGCATCAGATCCGGTTGAAGATGACGAGGAGGTATCACTTGTAGTCAGATGAGAGATGTTTAATCAACTGAATGTGGATCCGATCCGGCTAGGAGCAGTGTCGGGGCAATGTGCAAGGGCGCTGAGGAGTTCCCACTCGATAAAGGAGGCGTTAAACGGTTCACTGTGGCTTGTAGTGAACGACAGGACTTTCCTTTCCACTCGTCATTTGAGGGTGCGAAAGGCTGGGGGGTAGTTGTCCGACGCAGAGGCTCGTGCTAGTGCTCAGCAAAGCGTTCGGCAATCGCGTCTGCGTCGGTAGAGAGCACGCTATTGATGTTAACACGAAAGACACCAGATGAGGCCTGGTAGCCAAAAAGATGTCTGCGGGAAAACGGCTAGATGGAAGCATCAGGAATCGGGGATACAAGCTCTCATTTTTCGTCGAGGCAACGTTCTACTGTATGCCTATTAAGGTAATAGTGACATCCGCGAGTTGACTGCTGTTTTTGATGCTTTCCTGGAAAAAAGGGATCTGCCTCTAAGCTTACTTGCATATGCGTTAAAGGATGACAGAGTGGATGGAGTTATAGGGTGAGATGGAGCTGTAACGTGGTAGGATTTAATGTTAGACTGATGATGCATTCTAGAAAGAGGGGGACATGTTGCTGCCGGTCATTTGACCATTTGTTTTCGTTGCTGTGTCGGGATGCATCAGTTGTGTGACATTATCTGCGTTCAACTCGCATACAACTGCGTGCCCTGAGTGTGACGTAAAGCACTGTCTACTTGCAATCGTTAACAGCAAACCTTTCGGTCATCAGAGGACTTCCATCCAGTTTCGACACATTCCTCTACACGAACGGATTTTTATGCAACGTACTACATTCCCCTGGCGCATCTTGGGCATAAAATCGAGTCTTCAGTTTCATAATTACGGTGATTCTAAGTTAGCGACAGGGGTTTTGAGGTACTACAATCCCTGTGTATACATTTGCTTGACAGATGTCCTGTTTATGGAGCTAGTGTAATTTCAAATGTCAAACACCGCTGCTATGCGTTTGTCCCTTTCTTTGTAAGAGGCATTCCCCGTTACTACCAATCATTTTTTTATAGAACTGATGCGAGCATAGTATAATTTCTGAACCATGATCTGATGCGAATAGTGGGTGCTGTACACCTCTGGAAAGCTATATTGCACGAGTATCACAAGGAATAGATGTTTTAAGGAAGTAGTTTTCCATTTCACAGTTTATTGCCATTGCTGATCATAGAGAAACCTGCAAAGAGAATGTATGTTATGCCCTGGAAATATATTTCTTACATTGGGACAGTAACAGCGTTGCATTCCACACGACTAAAAGGTCAGAAACCGCAACGATCTAACATTATAGCGTGTTTAAGTGCAGAACATTGTAGCCTTAGGAGTGCATGTGTTCATGTTCTCTCTTACCAATACCTTTTTGGCAATGACTTCAGACACTAGAACAATACTTTAGAATTGTTAGCGCAGTTGATTTACGTAAAACGCAGCAAACTCCGTCCGTCTGGAGCTCCATCATGCATAACAACCACTTGTTTCGTGTTCTTAACCGTCTATTACATCGTCACAGCAGTTTCATATCTACTGTACACCGATAAGGGGTGCTAACCTCCTCGATTTTCGCCCATCTGGAGGAATCTTGTGCTCTTAGATGGGTGCGGGACAGAAGTTACAGCCTCGGTTCGCACTGTTCCTACACGAAACGTGGAATGTAGCGGTCTACTTCTGGTCAGCTCCAGGGAGCGTTGGTCAAACACAATGCGAGATGTTTCGTTTTCTAACTCTATCCTAAGAACGCGAGAATGCCCTGTGACTCCCATCCACATAGAGAAATATCTTAAGTTACACACTATGATCGAAGTGCTAGAGATATGTAGGTCGATCTCTGATAAACTTTGGTGTATATGTTCGAGAATTAACAATGAATGGACATACTGCACAGTCATCTACTTACATTCGCGATGGTGGTCGCAGAGTAGTGGAGGGGCTGCTTAGCGATGATACAGAAATTGGTAAGCATGCTGCCGCGTTATTCGTCGGTGTTGAAATTACGATAAAATTGCTAAAATTGGCCGCACTGTCAACTATGATGCTTATTATTACAGTAAACCGACGGTGTGTTTTCTATCCCAAAAGTCCAGGTATGCTGTTAGTTCGTTGCGTGTTCCGTTGATCAATGCCGCGGTGCGGTAGCCGTTATGATGTGGAACGTGTGAAGTGCACAAGAAATGGACATATGAAACAATTTTTTTTAAATATATATAACACTACACACCACAGCGGACTGGCTACCGTGCTGGATATGAGGTGCAGAGAAGTCCATGGTCATTTCGGCACAGCGGCACAGGAAGTGACACTGCATAGTGCATGGTGGAAAACGCACCCAGGAAGGTGTCCTCGCCCAAGAGATGGAGAATGAACTGGACTGCAATGCGACGACGAGAATGTGGGCTAAAGATCTCAATGCACGATGGACACGATGCACCATGTAAGGTGCCCTTCCCCAACTGGCTCGCTCTTCTGGAAAATTTTGAAAAATGGTGGTCAAACCGTACAGGGGACCATCACATAAAGGCCGAACGTGTGAGACTCCTTTCCGTTGCCTCTTACGACAGGCAGGAATACTTCGGACCTACCCTAACTCCCGGGCCCGCAAGGTGGTGTCCAAGAATTAAATACTTTGTTACTGTGTGACAAAAGTAATTGCACATGAGTGTTGTTTATCACTTGACCCCTGAAAGCAACAATTGATAAATTATATGTAGAATAAGAAACGGAATAGCTGTGATGTCTTTCTAGAATAGACCCTAAACTTTCACTTCTATTAATTCATGCATTCTAGGTACGTGACAGCAGCTTTTCTGATGATTTTTGTTACGATCCACATCTGATATTAGCTGCCTTACCGGGCCAGGGTTACATTTATTTAGAATGTCTGTTTGACACCCTGGGCTGCATTTTTTTTTTTTTTTTTTTCGTTTGCGCGCTAAGTGGTAAGCTAAGTTTTGCACGCATTAGTACACTCGTTGTGCAGATATGAAGGTCGGACACGCAACACAACTTATCGAACTGATTTCCGAAAAGCAAATTTTGTGGAATGCGGCTGACGCAGAGTGGAAAAATCAAATGAAAAAATAACAATTTGGTCCGAAATCTGAAGAAAAAAGAATAAAACTATTCGCGAGTGAAACAGGGTTGGAGGGATCAGATAGTGGTACCGAAAGTACCCTCTGCCACAACATTAGGTGGCTTGCTGAGTATGACGTAGACATCTTATTGTGTCCAATGCAATACTTTTGCGACTCGGTTACAGGAGTTACTTCTCAGTTTGTCTTCAATTAACGAAGAAAAATAATGAAACTGGTTGAGTGTGAGTTTGAAAAACGCCATAAACTTCTCCGCACCATCGAGCAAATGCTCTGGAACTAAAATTTTATATGCTACTTCTTTACGATGCAAGAACATTCGTCTCACTGGACTGTGGTTCCTGAGTACTCTTTCCAGTAACATACAGTCCTCTTCCTCCTCCTCCCTAACTTCCACGTACATTCGGAGTGCCAAAATTAACAGTTTTTAGCTCGAGCACTGCGCGGGATATTTGTTGGCCTTCACTGTCTCCGCTGCTACTGTCGCGCATCACAGCCCCGGGCCCAGCAGATAGCTCCTCGCAGGAAATAGCGTCGCGCCAACGAACCGCACGAAACTGCTCCCGTCTAGAAGAAACTATAGCACCCATCGACTTCCAACGAACTGTAAAAATTATTTCAAACCTTTCCGAAACCTTTTCTCGCCTTAACCCCCCCCCCCCCCCCAAGCCCCTCCCACACACATAAATTGTAGAGAGAAAAAGTTTGTCGCTTACTACAGTTTGGACGTTGGTTTGGTAAAAGTTCCGCGTCAGACGTTACACTTTAGTTTATTAATTCACTATTACCGACTCTATTGGCGAGAACTTTTGCAGACGTTATCGACATATACTACTTTAGGCAACTATAAAGTTATGTTATTGTACGACACTTAGTTTAGGAGATATGGCGTGATAAACATCGAGTAGCACGGAAAATCAACTTTTAATAAAATCTTAAACATTTATCTATTTCAATAGAACACAATTTTCATTGAGTTAAAAAAAGTTATCAGGAGATAGCTCTCGTATCACTATCAGGTGCAGTTACCAAATTCTAAAAAAAGTTTAAGTTTTTAAGTTCTGACACGCACCGCTCCGCGCCTAGGAAAACGTTTCACGCAGCACCCTGCGACCCGCACGCACTGCGGAAGACCCTCTGACCACAACCTAATGTCCATACAATTATGATCACCAAGGATACAAGTAAAACGACCCATACCTCAGCAAGTATTTGTTTTCGATCATTTTGCTTAGTACTATCTCCTGTAAAACTGTGGCACATTTCTTTAACGTTTTGTGTTCAAATGACACGGCAGACAACGTCCAAGATCCTACATTCGCATATGACTCACGAAACTACCACATTCTTGATGGCGTGTCTCACGTAAAGACTACGAGGAGAGAATGACAGATTCGAGCTTCACAATTAACAATATATTCTGGGCTGTTGTGCCGTGGTCGAGTGGATTTCACATTTAAGTTCAACGTTTCGTCCCCATCCGCGGAGGACGTTTTCAAGGGGGATCGTAGCGTCATGTAGTGTCCAATTCACACCCTGGCCCGTTAGTGGCGGACGTCACATGTTTTGAATACCCGAGCGTGATTGGCCATTGTCGATCCAATCGCCCGCTGTTGACGTCACCCCCTGCCAACTGCGCTCCAGTATTCAAAAGATATGGCGTCACGCTACTGCGCGGGAGCACGCGTAAACTGAACTTTTCTGCAGTCAGTAAAGACCCAGCGCATGAATTGGACTCACGAAGAAGCTAGATCCTCTTTGAAAATATCTTCCTCAAATGGGGACGCAGCGTTAGGTTTAAATTTGAAATCCATTCGACCACGGCATGAAAGTCCGGAACATTTTATTAATTGTCGTATTTCTGGCCGTGAATGTTTACATTTTACAATTGCATTCGAGCTTACACCGAGGGTACCAATAATCTTGCCAACAACTCCCGTGCGGCAACCGCGAATGGAGCAGGAAGCACGTATTCTCTCCACGTACTGAGCAGTGGCTTGTGGAACACTTGTACTGATTTACTGAAGGGCGTCATGATTTACGAACCAACAGCAAAAGAGGCTGTTTCCACCTCTATAAACTTGATTTCTTTGAAGAGGGAAAGAATGTTCGACATTGTGCACTGATAACAGTAATATTCGTCACGAACTGAACATACATAACCTAAAAAATTACAAACCAAGACGACAGAAGAAATTTTAACGGCTAAATTTCAAAAATAAATAGTGACAGATAAGGTCCCAAAAAGAAGTTACAATCTATACCTGAGAAGTCTGGGCAGTCAATGAAAGTGAGGAGCACTTTAACAGCCACATGTCTGCAATTTGAATTGAAAATGATACAATAAGTGCACTAGGGTTATTAGAGTCCATTACAAACAAACTACAATGGCGTTAAGTGATGGTTGGTCGGTTGGCTGGTTAGGAGAGTAACGGACTAAACTACGAGGTCATCAGTCCCTGCGTTAAGTGTCCTGTAGTATACCTTTTTCAGCGAAGATAATATTATTCAAATGCATTTTGTTACGAGTGGGAGTAAGTTCCGAATTTAAAAAGTTAAACAGTATAAAACAAATATAAGAGTTTTCAAACCTAATTAAAATTTCCTTTGTGTTTGCACATACGACAATAGACGGCAGAGAGCCGCTGAAACAGAGTGAATTGATGCAGGTGCGCTCTGTGAACATTTTAAAGGAACAAACTCATCGGAAACCAATGAAATTTTTCGCCAGTGTTACAGAAGACAGTACCTTTGATTAACATAATGAAAGCGGAACTTTAAATAACTTTTCATCGCCGCGAGAATCTAATAAGAACGTTTCCCCGTAATCCACAGGTCATGAGAGTACAGTACACCGTAGAATAACTTAAGGACTGTGAAACAACTGTATTATCGACACTGTAATTTCAAATACTGTTTTAACTTATATGAAACAGACCAACGAAAACGCGGAAAATTATATACGTAGACAGAGGCGGCTACTGTGTAAGAGCACGTGAACACCCTTAACTTTCGACACCTTGCGGATTTACTGCTTATTTTTCTTTGAATGCTGTCAAAAGTAACATAGATGATGCTATCTGAAAGATACGGCACTTAAATCTCTACACTCCGTGATTTGGCATTAGGGTCGCGAACGCACCTATAGTTGTGCACGTTCTAAGGAGCTTTTGCGTGACGCAACTGCCTTGCGGGCCAAATACCTACGGATACACAACGCGCGCGGTTCACGAGCGCACTGCGGCAGGCTTTTATCGCCGTTCGCTCGGCATAAACTCTGCTACCTGACAGCACACTCTTCAGATACGCATTTCACTCACTATACAGTAAAATTAGACAGGACCTCATTATATGTTAAAGTTGTACTGACTGTAAACCTATTTTGTGGATTTCTGAATGTTACAGAAAATTAAGTTAAGAATTTTATCATACGTAATCTATTTCTGGCGGTGAGGATCATAAGTGCCTAAAGCACATCAACGTGGATTGTGAGACTGTAGCATTTATTCATGCATCTGAAATCTGTTGATCTTAATGGTGAGTCAGGTTTATCTGCGCTGTAGGCCCACAATGTATATACGAAAATTAACGAAAAGCTGTATCGCTGGTTTCCCTGATAGTCACTTAAATGTGGGATGAGAGTAGAGTACATCATAGAATAATTTAAGTAAGAACTGTGGAACAACTGTAGTATCGACGTTGTAACTTCAAATACTGTTTTAACTTATATGAAACACTTAAATGTGGGATCGACGGTGGTGTGCTTTAGGCCCTTATAGACCTCAGCGCCTCATTTGTATTTTAGTCAAGTGACCATGTTGGTAGACATTACTACTTGAGTTTAACCATTTCCACAAATGCCAGTTTGTGTTTGGAGTTGGTTGTTTATTCTGCGGGAATCTGCTTTCGTGTGCAGTGTAAACATGAACAGTGTTGAATCTATTTTAAATGCTAACAGAAAAGTAAAGCTGTGAGGAGGGCCGTGAGTCATGCTTGGGTAGTACACTCAGTAGAGCAAGGCGAAGTTCCCGAGTTCGAGTCTCGGCTTTAATCTGGCAGGAAGTTTCATATTACTGCAGAGTCAAAATCTCATTCTGGGAACATACAAGTAAATTATCAGGTAAAATTAGCCGCAAAGGAACTAGGTCTCTGAGAACATATCCTTTCATTGAGAGAGTGACGCAATCAAATAAGCGTGACTGCAAGTGTACATTTAACAAGGGACGTGTACAATTAGGACAAGTTGTGCAGTATAAGAATTTCCTATTTTCAGCCCGGAAGTAAATTCGTGAACTAATACATCTGTTAGGGATCTTTTACTTTGTCCGTAAATTTTTTTTAAAAAAGCACAAAATCCCACTTACACGTGACTGTGAAATGGCGAGTAGCGAAAGCTTACACATTATTTCGTTATTGCCCTAAACTGCACTTAATTATGCACAAAACAACGAAATTCCACAAAAACAATTCTTTCGTTTCTCAGGTAAGTTACGCATTATTATTATTATTATTACTGGCAGTGGCTGTAGTTGTATAAACTTGTTGATAAGCATACCTGTTATACAGCAGAGGCTATTAATTTCACACTCCCAAATTTAACTGAATCTAAAAATTTGTGAACACCCAGAATGTACAGTCACGAGCCGCCAATGAATGTGGACAAAGTAATGGCTGAAAAATACTCGAGTAAAACTTTAGCAGACGTCTCAAGCCGACGTCTGAAAACTTCCCATACCGTAAGCTGAAAATGAGGAAATATGCGAAATAACGGATAGAATATAGTAACGAGAGATGCTGACTGATTACGTAAGATAGCGGAACCCATGACAGAACTATATTTGATAAACGTTATCGTCAGGTTACCCGCAGGAATACAGAAGGCGATACAATGAAAAACATCTAATTATGATATAGGGCGTAATGTACAAATATACTTTAGCTATGCTCTTACGTCACAACCTAACCACCTCATCGAAAATCTGCACAGATTCCGAGAGAGAAAAAATGCATGCCATGCACCCTTATGTCTCACTGCAGGGCCTATCAAAGTTACTGCATTTTGTTAAGAAATATCCCTACAACTCCCCTTTAGTTCATATATTTTCCTCAAGAGGCGCTACATCAGTGACAATTAAAATCAGTTAGAGGATTATCCAGAACAGGCGCTACAGTAATTCTTGTTTACCGTTGCTAACTTCCTTCCCACTAAAATTCAAAAATGGCTCAAATCTAGTTAGAGGATTATCCAGAACAGGCGCTACAGTAGTTCTTGTTTATCGTAGCCAACTAAAATTCAAAAATGGTTCAAATGGCTCTGAGCACTATGGGACTTAACATCTCAGGTCATCAGTCCCCTAGAGCTTTGAACTACTTAAACCTAACTAACCTAAGGAAATCAAACACACCCATGCCCGAGGCAGGATTCGAACCTGCAACCGTAGCGGTCACGCGGTTCCAGACTGAAGTGCCTAGAACCGCACGGCCACACAGGCCGGCCCTTCCCACTAAAATGACTGTTAATGCTAAACATTCTATAAGCCAACAGCATTAATTTTCAATCCGAAACTTATTTTACTTCAGATTTAAGTAACTAATTTCACTATGTTTGCCGGCCGGGGTGGCCGAGCGGTTCTAGGCGCTACAGTCTGGAACCGTGCGACCGCTACGGTCGCAGGTCCGAATCCTGCCTCGGGCATGGATGTGTGTGATGTCCCTACGTTAGTTAGGTTTAAGTAGTTCTAAGTTCTAGGGGACTGATGACCTTAGAAGTTAAGTCCCATAGTGCTCAGAGCCATTTGAACCATTTTTTTTTCGCTCTGTTTAAGAGTAATAGATTGGCTCTACTAAATGAATTGCTAATTAAATATGAAGTCATACACGTAATTCTAAATATTTTTCACAACAGAAAAACTATGTTCAGTTTTGTTATTTAGAATGGAAGAAAACATTAAAATTGTATTCGCGTTCAAATTTTTGTCTGAGTAAGGAGTATTGATGCGTTGTGTATTGAAATTCAATGGTGTAAGTAAGATTTCAAAATGAAAGTATATCTGTTTCTCTAGCAGATTACTTCGACATGAGTATATATGGTTCAAATGGTTCTGAGCACTATGGGACTTAACTTCTGAGTTCATCAGTCCCCTAGAACTTAGAACTACTTCAACATAACTAACCTAAGGACATCACACACATCCATGCCCGAGGCAGGATTCGAACCTGCGACCGTAGCGGTCCCGTGCTTAGAATCGCTTGGTCACTGCGGCTTGCCATGAGTATTTAGTTTGGTTGTGTGGAACAAGTGGTAAATGGTTTGATGCCAGTGGACATTCTTATCAGAGGTACAGCAAACAGCAGTACATATCAGTTCGACTGAAATTATAATGACACCACAATTTCTATCAGAGAGCAAAACAGGTATAGTTTTGTGTCTTGTTAAAAAAAGAAATTCTTTGCTGGTGGTGTGGAATTGTTCTGCTATAGCTTTAATAATAATTCCTATGAACAACAATAATTTAAATCCTGTATTGAATATCCAACAACCACATCAAAGAACCAATGTTTGGTGCAACTATTTCCTCTCCAGTACTACAATAGAGCGCGGACTAGGGGGCCTTGTAATGGTTCGGGGCTCTCTCCGTCGGAGATTCGAGTCCTCCCTCGGGCGTGTGTGTGTGTGTGTGTGTGTTTTAGATATATACGTCATACGCAGCATAAAGGAAAGAGTTGGCTTGGTTTCATTGTTTAGCCACTAAACATCACGAGTTTCGAATATCGCAGCACATGAATCGGCGAGTTCAATTATTTTGTCTACTTAGGTGTGACAGTCAGGTTCACTAGATAAGTTACATATCTGCATCACGATAAAACGATACACGCCAACAAACCTTGGAAACAGCGAAAAGTTCAGAATCACAAAAGTTCAAGAAGGCTCAAATTATTCTCACTTAGACCACGAGTAATGACAACAAACGATTTCATACGGAGGTGTACATGTCATCATTCTCGCAGTACTTTCCCTATAATTTACAAACTACCGGGGAGTTACAGGTCCTCCGCAACAAAGATTTTAAAGAGCTTCAGCAAGAAACAATCGTACGTTAAATGTTGACATTTACACAAAACTACATCCTCAATCACTTCACTTCCGAGACAAGGCCGTTAGAAATTACGTTTGTTGTGGTGTTATTCCATTCGCAAGCGCGCGCGCGAGCGAGAGAGAGAGAGAGAGAGAGAGAGAGAGAGAGAGAGAGAGAGAGAGAGAGAGAGGAGGCTCAAATGGCTCTGAGCACTATGGGACTTAACTTCTGAGGTCATCAGTCCCTAGAACTTAGAACTACTTAAATCTAACTAAACTAAGGACATCACACACATCCATGCCCGAGGCAGGATTCGAACGTGCGACCGTAGTGGTCGCGCGGTTCCAGACTGTAGCGCCCAGAACCGCTCGGCCACCTCGGCCGGCGGAGGGAGGGAGGGATATGGCTCTGAGTACTATGGGACTTAACATCTGAGGTCATCAGTCCCCTAGAACTTAGAACTACTTAAACTTAACTAACGTAAGAACATCACACACATCCATGCCCGAGGCAGGATTCGAATCTGCGCCCGTGGTAGTCGCGCGGTTCCAGACTGAAGCGACTAGAACCGCTCGGCCACTTCGGCCGGCACAGAGACACAATTGGTTTTAAGTGACAAATGAGAGAACTGTTTTGTAGCAACTAAATTTACACGACTTCACTACAATAAACAATTAAGTGCCTGGCAGAGGGTTCATCGAACCACCTGCAAGCTACTTCTCTACCGTTCCGCTCCCCAATGGCGCGCGTGAAAACTAACACGTAAATCTTTCTGTGCAAGTTATCATTTCTCTTATTTTATGTGATCCTCATCACTCCCTATGTAGGTGGGCACCAAAAATTAATTTAGCATTCGGAGTAGAATGTTACCGATTGAAATTTCATGAGAAGATCTTATTTTGGTAATTGCCACCTCAATTCGTGTATCATATCCGTGGCACTTTGAATTTTTTCAATGTCGTCGTTCAGTCCTACGTGATGCAGATTCCACACCGCACAGCAATAATCCAGAAGAGGACAGGCAAGCGTATTGTTGGCAGTCTAGAAACCTGTAAAATTTAAATGTTATGCCAATAAAACGCAGTCTGGTTTGCCATTCCACAATATTATCTATGTGATCATCCCAAGTTACGTTATTTATAATTGTAACTTCTACGTATTAAGTAGTTCATAGCATTTAGACATGTAACCGAAATTTAACGGATTGCTTATCCGGATCTCTTTGGTGTTGTGTTTGAATCATAAATCCCAGGTCTGCTTCTGTGTTTCAAGATACAGCAACAAACAAACCAAATGCTTATAACACACCACGTAGGTAATGACATACGTGTGTATCAAATTACCGTTATACTCATACAACCGAACGAGATCGCTGAATTTTAAAACAAAGGACATATACTCGAGAGAGTAGCACTTCAAAACCATGTCTGGACATCCAGATGAAGATTTTACGCATTTTGCCTAATTCACTTAATGAAAATGCTGAGACAGTTCCTTAGAAAACAACACGATTGGTTTCCTTCTCCACCTGACCCTGTTCGTGCCCGCCCGTGTTCTATCTCTTACGGCCTCATAGTCGGTGATACGTAAAGCGTAAGTCTTGCTTCGTTCCTATACACAATACTATTCCAACACCATACGGCCATGTCTATATGTCTCGCAGAAGTTCGCGTCTCTTCAGTGGAAAATGTGTAACGGAGGATAAATCTATCACTGTGCTAAACTCACCGTCACGTCTTTATTACATGGCGACAATAGCGCAGCGACTCATCAGTCTGCTTTTTTTTCTGCCCCATTCGAACGAACCACGCAGACACAAACAGCAAGCTTCGGTCAGCTTCGGGACTCAACGGACCGCCGTCGGGTTACCGATCGCCTGCCTAGATCGTACAGCGATTCGCTCTAATTCTAGGGCGGTTGGAATTTTTCCGTAGGGCGCGAATAAATAGTGAGTATGAAAGTTGTTGAGTGATACTGATTACTTGGCCTTGAAATGTAGAAGCATAGGCTGCAAACAGATCTACAAACGGAAAATTTCGAATGCTCGGAGTTTGATTTCCTGCGCCAACAAGATTAGAAATAAATTACAAGCACTGCAGTAAATTACGTACAATTACATATGATGGTTACTTCTGTGGCAGTTCTTCGGTCCGATCGCACATTTCCATTTCCTGAGGAACGATTCGCTTGGCATTATCCCCTAAATCCTGAAGCACTTTGTAGAAGTGTGAAAATTTCGACGTGTTAACGACAGATTAGTCACCACAAAGCAAAGTGCTAATTGATATATCTTATTCGTAAAATAGGAGAATGAGTAAGGTCTAATGCACAGCACTAATTGTACTATACTCGAGGTGAGTGTAAAGATAAGTTTTAAACATGCACATGACAATGCAGCACGTTCTGTGACGACAAAAGCTAAAAATATTGGATTAAAATAAACGCATGGCAACACTTTTACAAGATCATGCAGATACATGTAACACTGTCATTTCCTGTTGCTCGATTACATTCTCTACAGGGAAGTGCGTGTAATAATAACAAATTATCATCAAAGCTAACCGCCACACATTTAATAATATTTTGATTAAGTGCGCCACTGGTTCGCTTACAGCATATAATGTAAATGTCGCAGGTCGACCTAAAAATTCGAAAACCGTACAACTACACGAATTACTCAACGCCCACGAACATACCATGAACAAGGTCTACGAAATATTTTATGTGGTGGTAGAGCTTACCTTTCACTGGGAGGAGTCTCCTTTGACGATATAGCGACCATGTCGAAAAAGGAAGAAGTGTCGAACGTAATATCGCGCAAAATAGTAGCTCCAAACCGTACAATCCGAACAGAAACCATAAACTGCGCCATCTTGAACGCATTCGCCAGACCAATAAGCTAGCATCGTTTGCAATTCCAAAGAAACACTGCAGTAGCCAAAGAAGTATAACAGTTATATTAAACCTCCATGGCAGTAGCGGCATATCCATATCGCTGGAACTCTAGGCAGCGTAATCACCAGCAATCGGTCGCTCTGTTCTATCCCGCCACACATGAGCGATTTACCATGCGATTGCGACAAGAATTTCGAAAGCCACTGGCTCGTGAATTTGTGCTATGGAAAATGAGCTGCTATGTTTAGCAGTGCTTGTAAGAAGTGGTCGTAGTTCAACCGCCAAGAGCTGCTAATAAATGCTTCATGATTCACAACCAGTTTCCAGCTTCGTATTAGTGAGTATCTTAATGTCATTCGTAACAGCTTACATAGCAATATTAAAACTGTGACGTCAAATAACATAAAATATATATTCTACTTCACTACCGTCAAGTACTAACATATATTACTTTGTCAATAATAAAATGTATCAACATTGTTAATCTTCGTCTGTGTATCACTGTCAGGTTCGAACATTCCGTGTGCAAACACTCGACCTACTAGCATACTGTTCCACAACAATATTGTCAATAAGAGCGCTACTGCTTTCCGCAGCTCGAGTTGTACGAAGGGCGTTCATTAAGTAGCGCAACATATTGTTTTCTAGGCCAGTTTCGGTTGAAAAAAATATGGAATTTGTTGTGGGACATCGTGGAATATTCCCACTACAGTCCCTATAGTTTCATGAATTCCCAATACGTGGCAGCACTATAGTTTCATGAATTCTCAATACGTGGCAGCACTGTACGTAGCCTTCAAAGTGACGTTTGTAACGGAGCTGCATTCCAAGCACAGAGCTGTCATTGAGTTGCTTTTGGCGGAAAACCAGAGCATCACAGATATTTACAGGAGGTTGCAGGACGTATGAGGAGACTTGGCTGTGAATAACAGCAAGGTGAATAGCTGGGTGAGGCGTCCATCATCATCGCAGTAACGTCGCGCAAACCTGTCAAATCTCCCGGCGCCGGCCGGCCCCACACATCTCTGACTCCTGCAATATTGTAACGTGCGGACACACTCAATCGAGGTGATCGAAGGATCACGAACAGCTCGCTGCTCAACTGGGCGTCTCTGTCGCTAGTGCTGACATGCTCAAAGGTGTGTGCCCGCTAACGGACGACCGTGAAAAGCAACGAAGGGCGATCTGTGCGGAATTGGTTGCGCGTGTCCGACCCCGTTAGCTGAGTGGTGCTGGCACGGTAGCTCAGCGTGTTCGGTCAGAGGGTTTAACTACCCTCTGCAATAAAAAAAAAACTGAGTAAACGGATGAACGAACAACCTGAACGGGACGTCCGCCACGAACAAATTCAACGAACAGTACAGAACAAAATGAAATTTAAAAAAAAGTGGTCAGCGCGGCGGAATGCCAAGCCAAGGGGCGCGGGTTTGATTCCCGGCTGGGGCAGGAGACTTTTCTCCGCTCAGGGACTGGGTGTTGTGTTGTCATCATCATTTCATCCCCATCTCCGACGAGCAAGTCGCCCAGTGCGGGTGGCGTCGAATGTAATAAGTGCGTTCCCTCGGCGGCCGAACTTCCCCGAATGGGGGACTCCCGGCCCACAATGCCGTACGCTCATTTCCATTTGGTTGCGCGACATGAGGCTGATCGTGACAATTATTCATCGAACATCGTCACAGGCAATGAAACATGGGCTCATCACTTCGAAGTGGGAACACAATGGCAGTCCACACCACATCATCTCTGAAGAAAAAGTTCAAAGGCGCAGTTTCAGTTAGTAAAGATATGTGCGACGGTCTTCTGGGACTCTGAAGGGCATATTCTGCTTCATGCTCTTCCTCACGCTGCAAAGATCAATTCTGAAGTGTATCGTGCTACCGCCAGGAAACAGAAGAAACGACTTCAGCGCGTTCATCGCCGCAAAAATGCAACCGAAATTCTCCTTCTCGATGACAACGCCTCTCCAAAAGGCTTCACACATGTTTGCAGACCCGACAGGAGTTCATAAGACTTCATTGGATTGTTCTTCCTCATCCACCCTACAGCCCGGATCTCGCACCTGCCGATTTCCACGTTTGGCCCAGTGAAGGTGCGAGAAGTAGAGATGGGCAAACTCGTTCATCCTTGGGAACTAGTTCACTGGTGATCGCTCTTTTTTGGGAACCGTTCATTTTTATTCGTTCACCGTTCATTTGTGCTTGGTATACGGTTCTTATGAAAAACTAAAAATTAGTAGTATAGGTGACGGAAGATGGAATGTGCCAAGAGGAGGCACTTGCCTCCGCCCTGGAGTACAGAGTTTTTATTCGTAACAGAATTCTCACACACTTGTAGAAGTAATTTTCGTGATTCTGCAAAACCTCTTGTTTAGCCAACTGTACAATTATGTGGCTGATCGCTCTGAAGTAATGTAAGGTGGCGCACGAAAAACCGGCCCGAGTACAGACTGCTCGCCAGTTACGCAAGATTTGTTGACTGCTACTAGCAGAATAGATAAACATGTAATAACTAGGCAGTGAAGTAATAAAAAAATAAACTAATGCAAACAACAACTTCGAAACAATAGATGACGATTTGTAGGCGAGAATGAGCAGCCTAGTACTCGGGGCCGGTTTTTCGTGCGCCATCCTGCACCACAAAAATAATATTGTAGAAGTTATCATATTCTCTTTACGAAGTCGGTCTGCCTTCCATAACAATGAACATGCTTTTTTACCCTGGATCAAAAAAAGACGGAAAATGGCCACTCTTGTGTGCCGTGCCGTGCCGACTTCCTTTGCTTGTGTAATAACAAAAAATCTTGCCGTTTAATAAGCATTTCTTCTGCTGTTTATCGAAATAGTGAAGTAAGCATATAAGCCGTTTTGTTACCTGAAAAGATGTATAAATTACATACTACGTAATTTTGTGTAATTTGGGTAATTATAAAATACATTTTAACTACCGGTCATGGACGCTGAATAGAATACGAAAAGAACCAGAAGTTCAGAGCTCAAAAAAATTTGAAACAGATCTAGAATAGGCGTGCGCAGCGGACGAAACGAAAAACTCGATACTGAACTATGAGCAGTCGGCAGTGGAACTGCGACGAGTGGCCACGTGAAGAAGGACGAGTCCGGCCGAGCGAGACCGAGACAGAGACAGAGACAGACGGGAACGGGACCCAGGCTGGAACGAGACGGCCGACGTGCCGTAGCGGGAACGAGACCGACCGTTCCCCGTTCCCTGGAACTACACTACTGGCCATTAAAGTTGCTGCACCACGAAGATGACGTGCTGCAGACGCGAAATTTGACCGACAGGAAGAACATGCTGTGATATGCAAATGATTAGCTTTTCAGAGCATTCACACAAGGTTGGCGCCGGTGGCGACACCTACAACGTGCTGACATGAGGAAAGTTTCCAACCGATTTCTCATACACAAACAGCAGTTGACCGGCGTTGCTGGTGAAACGTTGTTGCGATGCCTCGTGTAAAGAGGAGAAATGCGTACCATCACTTTGATAAAGGTCGGATTGTAGCCTTTCGCGATTGCGGTTTATCGTATCGCAACATTGCTGCTCGCGTTGGTCGAGAACCAATGACTGTTAGTAGAATATGGAATCGGTGGGTTCAGGAGGTTAATACGGAACGCCGTGCTGGATCCCAACGGCCTCGTATCTCTAGCAGTCGAGATGACAGGCATTTTATCCACACGGCTGTAACGGATCGTGTAGCCACGTCTCGATCCCTGAGTCAACAGATGGGGACGATTGCAAGACAACAACCATCTGCACGAACAGTTCGACGACGTTTGCAGCAGCATGGACTATCAGCTCGGAGACCACGGCTGCGGTTACCCTTGACGCTGCATCACAGACAGGAGCGCCTGCGATGGTGTACTCAGCGACGAACCTGGGTGCACGAATGGCAAAACGTCATTTTTTCGGATGAATCCAGGTTCTGTTTCAGCATCGTGATGGTCGCATCCGTGATTGGCGACATCGCGGTGAACGCACATTGGAAGCGTGTATTCGTCATTGCCATACTGGCGTATCACACGGCGTGATGTTATGGGGTGCCATTGGTTACACGTCTCAGTCACCTCTTGTTCGCACTGACGGCACTTTGAACAGTGAACGTTACATTTCAGATGTGTTACGACCCGTGGCTTTACCCCTCATTCGATCCCTGCGAAACCCTACATTTCAGCAGGATAATGCACGACCGCATGTTCCAGGTCCTGTACGGGCCTTTGTGGATAGAGAAAATGTTCGCCTGCTGCCCTGGCCAGCACATTCTCCAGATCTCTCACCAATCGAAAACGTCTGGTCAATGGTGGCCGAGCAAGTCGCTCATCACAATACGCCACTCACTATTCTTGATGAACTGTGGTATCGTGTTGAAGCTGCCTGGGCAGCTGTACCTGTTCACACCATCCAAGCTCTGTTTGACTCAATGCCCAGGCGTATCAAGGCCGTTATTACGGCCAGAGGTCGTTATTCTGGGTACTGATTTCTCAGGATCTGTGCACCCAAATTGCGTGAAAATCTAATCACGTCAGTTCTAGTATAATATATTTGTCCAATGAATACCCGTTTATCATCTGCATTTCTTCTTGGTGCAGCAATTTTAATGGCCAGTAGTGTAAACCTGAAGTTCGCGAACGACCCATCTCTTGAGGGAAGCAGTACGTGGGTGATTGGGAGGTTATTGATGCAGCAAGAAGTTGCCTTCGACGTCGACCAGCAGAGTGGTACAATGCGGTGATACGGGCCCTCCCAGTAAGGTGGCGTAAGGCCGTCGCATTGAGCGGAGATTACGT
Organism: Schistocerca piceifrons; assembly: GCF_021461385.2. NCBI lineage: Eukaryota > Metazoa > Arthropoda > Insecta > Orthoptera > Acrididae > Schistocerca > Schistocerca piceifrons. The sequence continues at coordinate 21,048,569 of NC_060145.1, forward strand.
TGGAAAACAGGGTTTTGCAGGCAGGAGAATGGGGAATAACATCGTGTATTGGAATCGTTAATAAACCAACCTGCTTTCAGAAGAAAACATACGTTGCGTTACTTATTGGAACCCCTCGTAAATTGCAAACGCGCAATACAGATTAAATAAAATGGCAATAGACTTAAAAGTCTGCCTCTAGAATACGACTGATATAAAAGTTAAAATTAGAATTTCCACTTAAAATTATGTTATTCTGTTTAAAAGCGAAAAAGTGTGGAAAAGCGCCAAATTGTTTCATCAATACCTAAAAGTCACTAGGTGGAACCCTGTAAAAATGGTTCAAATGGCTCTGAGCACTATGCGACTTAACTTCTGAAGTCATCAGTCGCCTAGAACTTAGAACTAATTAACACTAACTAACCTAAGGACATCACACGCATCCATGCCCGAGGCAGGATTCGAACCTGCGACCGTAGCGGTCGCTCGGCTCCAGACTGTAGCGCTTAGAACCGCACGGCCACTCCAACCGACCGTGGAACCCCGTAAGTTGCGCATATTATCCTTAACTTTACTTGAAGTTCTGCTTCTGGGGCACAGGGCACAAAAAGCTGTACGCTGCAAAATATGAGGATATAAATCGTTTTATGTTTATATCCGTCCTTAATGTAAGTGGAAACTTTTGTTTCGATTTCAGTTTTGAAAGTGATTCGTGCTTCCTCAATAATCACATTTTTCTGCACGTCGGCATAGTGAATTGACGCACAATTTCGCTTAACAGCCAGACGAAAGGATCCCAGCCAGTCAGCCATACTGCCACACACATCGCCGGCGATTCGTCGGATAGCTCAGAAATTACGAGGAAATGGTCGCTGCGATCTGCGATTTGTACAGACACCCTACTGCCACAAGCGATTCGCGGGATCGCTCAGGAATGAAAGGAGTCGATCGCTGCGGTTTGCGGCCACACGTGCGATCTTCGGACAGATGGCGCCACGTGGCGACGACTGGCTGCGATCCGTCGGTCGTGTATGGGGGCCCTTTACGCTGCCGTAACACGGAATACGGACACAAAGGCCGGTATTACACTATCAAATTTCTTTGTCTAATATCTTTGTCCAATATCTTTGTCAAAGATATTTGATAGTGTAATAGGGATCTTTGACAAATGTCGTCCAATATTTGATCAAATCTAGGCCGAGGCCGTATATTTGATCAAAGAAATCGCTTGTCTTCTGTTCACTGCAATGCGATATGTTACCACGCGGAGCGCTAGCATCGCTGCAGCTTTCTGTCGTCTGTAGTGTTTTTATAACCATTGCCGGTAAATACAATTGGTGTGTGCCGACAACTACAGAATTAATAGAGATGTCTGAAGCTTATGAGGCGCTTTACAACGTGAGGCACCCTGAATAAAAAATAGATTAAGAAGATTGGAGACCTAACCTGACCTAACCTAACCTAACATAACATAACCCTCTCCTGTAGCAAGGAATCGGAGTGTTATAGTGAGCCTGTCTTCTGAAGATGTAGCAGTTCTTAAGTGAAAATTGTGCTTTGTGATATGAGGATACACTTCATTGAGCACATACAGAAATGTATGCTCATCCATTCTTAAGTAATTGATGTACGACTTGACGTCTTCCACTGTAAGCTCATGTAACAAGTTTTGTTGAATGCTTTTATCGTGTCGTCGTAAAACCCACGGCTTCACCCAGATTAGATTAGTTTTTCGTTCCATAGATCCGTGCTGAGGAGATCCTCGTGGATGTGGAACATGTCGATTTTTTTTAAGCTGAAATAAAAATACTAATAGTATGAATAAATACATCATTTGTTTCTATTAAAAATTTCGCCAATGGAGTAGAAGGAGTTGGCCAGTAGTAAGTCTTTCAGGCTCCTTTTAAACTGATCTTTATTTCTAACTAAATTTTTTATGTTTCCTGGCAAATTATTGAAGATGAGTGTTCCTGAGTAGTGGACCCCTTTTTGAACTAAAGTAAGTGTTTTTAAGTCCTTGTGCAGATCATTTTTGTTCCTGGTATTGTATGTATGAACTGAGTTGTTTGTTGGAAAAAGAGATATATTATTTACGACAAATTTTATTAAGAAGTAAATATACTGAGAGGCAGTAGTTAACCTGCGAGCCGGAAGTATAGTGAGACTCTGTCATTTGGGCCTACGAGAGTTATAGCTTTTTGTTTGTTTCTCATGCCTAGATAACTGTACAAACATATCGTTGCATGTATTGTAATAATCATTACATATAATGATCCACATGCAACAATATCTCGACGGAAGTATCTAGGCATGAAATATAAAACAAAAAAAGCTAACCTGCAAATCTCGTACGTCCAAACGACAGTCTCACTGTACTTCTGGCCCGCCAACAGTTTCATTTTCTTTCTTATTTTCCCCCAGTACCAATGCAAGAATCTGAAGTACCCAGTTCTTTGAAGAGGTTTCTGCAGGAGGTCCGTGAATTTACTCCACAAATAATACGTATTACACGCTTTTGGACCTTGAAACTTTTGTTTGACTTCAAGATTTACCCCAAAATATTATCCCATATGACATTATGGAATGAAAGTATGCAAGCTTTTTCATTTTTATGTTGCCTATGTCTGCTAACACTCGAATTGCAAATACAGATTTGTTAAGGCGTTTCTGCAGTTCTGTGGTGTGCTCCTCCCAACTGAATTTATTATCAAGTTGTAATCCCAGGACTTATAAGACTGTCAACCTCGTATGTATGGTTCCATTTTCTCCCCCCACTTCTTTTCCGCATGTGCACACAATGCAATTGGAGTACGTAGAACTGCTGCGGTTAATAACAAGTTGTTGTCAGCCATCTTGAACTTTGACGAAAAATTTGATGACAGTGTAATACCCCTTCTAGCGCTACGTCAAAGATCTTTGTCAAATATATTGGACGGAATATTGGATCACATCTTTGATCAAATCTTTGACAAAGAAATTTGATAGTGTAATACCGGCCAAACTACACACCAAGCTTTTCAAGGAACGCTACGTGGCGTTACCAATATAAAAACCTAAACAGCCTACTTTCGTTTACAGTGCTTATTATTTATGGTATATTGATTTATATTGTAAGTAGGCTGTTTAGGTTTTTATATTGGTAACGCCACGTAGCGCTCTATATGAAAACCACTGACTGTGCTGTGTGCAGTCTGAGGCTGGTCGGCATTGTTGCAATAATCGCTATTGTAGTGTTTAGCAGCTGGATGTTAACAGCTCGTAGCGTTGCGCAGTTGGAGGTGAGCCGCCAGCAGTGGTGGATGTGGGAAGTGAGATGGCGGAGTTTTGAGAGCGGATGATCTGGATAGAGACAGTAAATTTGTAAGACTGGATGTCATGAACTGGTATATATATATATATATATATATATATATATATATATATATATATACATTGTTTGTTCTTCATCAAAATCTTTCATTTTGCTACCTACGCCCATCAGTAGTTAGTCCCTTCAGTAGTTAGAATCTTTTATTTAGCTGGCAGTAGAGGCGCTAACACACTGCTTTCGTCTTTACTGTCATTTCTTAGTTTCCTTTGGAGCCTACTATTACGTTTTTCACACGCCATAATTGTCACAATATTTCAAACGATAACACAGAAAAGCACAATTTGAAGAGCAAAAATAAGAAAACACATTAACATAGCATTGAAAATAATATCTCGTTAATTATATCTCGTATATTAATGACGTCGCGGACAATACAAATACAGTGTGTTCAACTTAAAAGATAGCCCATCTTTCAGTAGTTTCTACTAAATGAATATTGTTGTTGAAATACATGTATTGGTGTGAGATGGGCGGAATAATGTTTACGCTGTTGGTACGACTGCAACTAGAGTGCATATAGAGCGCTACGTGGCGTTACCAATATAAAAACCTAAACAGCCTACTTACAATATTAAAAAGTGTCTATTCTTTAAGTAGGAATGATAGTTTTTTTGAGACATAACCCGAACTCGCAGGCACCCCAGATCTCCAATCGTACCGTCATCATTGGAGGAGATTTGAATCCTCCAACCTTGTATTATAATAATTAGAGTTTCGAAACAGAAGGCCATAACAAGAGAGACTGTGAAACAATAATGAAGACTCTCCCCGAAATGTGCTCAGAACAGGTAGCTCGCAAGTCCACAGATGACAGAAGTACATTACATATAATGGTAACACGTAGTCATCAGGAAAAACAAAACTGATAGTCTACGGGTGGGAGCGTGGAATCTTACGGTAGATTGCTTAAACAGGCATGCTGTTACCTTAGATGGGGCGTCAGCGTCAGATGCAGCTGTAGCTTCGGATGTGCCCCAGGGAACTGTGTTGGCACCCTTGCTGTTCACGTCGTATATTAATGACGTCGCGGACAATACAAATACAGTGTGTTCAATTTAAAAGATAGCCCATCTTTCAGTAGTTTCTACTAAATGAATATTGTTGTTGAAATACAGGTATTGGTGTGAGATGGGCGGAATAATGTTTACACTGTTGGTACGACTGCAACTAGAGTGGGAGCGCTGTTTGTTGCCTGCACACTTGAGTTGTGCAGGTCAGTGCAGAGCACTGGCGTCTGAACAAGGTCCAGTAATCCTGCCTTGTTTGGTGGAATGCACTTAGTTGTTGATTGAAACTTATTTTGCATTGAAACCTCACGATGTGTGTCGGCAAAAGTTCACGGAGAAATTTGAAAAGGAAGCACCAGTGAAAAGTGTTATTCAGAAGTTAGTTACAAAAATTTCGCGAAACAGGAACAGTGTTAGATAAGAAACGTGCCATACAAAGGTCACTTTTAACGACGGTGAACATTTAGGATATTAAAGCAACAGTTACAACGTCTACCCATAAATCTGTACAGATTAAGCCAGGAAAAAAAATGGTTCAAATGGCTCTGAGCACTATGGGACTCAACTGCTGAGGTCATTAGTCCCCTAGAACTTAGAACTAGTTAAACCTAACTAACCTAAGGACATCACAAACATCCATGCCCGAGGCAGGATTCGAACCTGCGACCGTAGCGGTCTTGCGGTTCCAGACTGCAGCGCCTTTAACCGCACGGCCACTTCGGCCGGCAAGCCAGGAAAAGAATATTTCTCTTGGTTCACTCCAAACTGCTGTGAAAGAATACTGAAATGTTACCGGTACTGCTTGCAGGTTTCCCCACGAGTTGAATAATGCTTGTTATGTCAGACCGGTTCACCACTGTCCACGGTTCGAGACCGTCATCAGACGCAACATTCGGATTAGTTTGCCGAGCGGGGTGGCTGGGAGGTTTGAGGCGCCATGTCACGCGGCCCTTCCCGCCGGAGGTTCGAGTCCTCCCTCGGGTACTGGTGTGTGTGGTGTTCTTAACATAAGTTAGTTTAAATAGTGTGTAAGTCTACGAACCGATGACCTCAGCAGGTTGGTCCCTTAGGCATTCACACACATCTGAACATTTTTTTCACTGAGTTTGTCCTACACCCACCAGAAATTGGCGTACGGTGTGCGTTTTCATGGCGACGAATAATAAGACCTTTGTTTTTATGAAACAGCTGTGGATGCTGCCACCTACAAAGACATTATCCATCAGTTAATACCGCCCTACTGCTAGAGGATCAGAGCGAATGCCGGTAGCAACAGGACAACGCCACATACCGTACAGCTCGCCCTACAATGGAGAAGATACAGTATTTTTTTTTTTTTCATGAAAGAATCATTTCGACAGGATTGTGGCCACTACTATCACCTGTTGTTAGTAGTCCAGACTTCTTTCTGAGGGGCTACGTAAAAGATATTGCTTACTGGAGCAATCCACATGCCTTGCAGGAACTGAAGACAAACATTACGAAAGCCATCAACGAAATAGGCAGTGTAAAGCTGACAAGAGTAGCCAGGAACTTGGTCAAACGTGCCGACATTTGCATAGAAATGGACGGGCAATATTTCGAACACCTGCTCTAATTTGTAATAACTTACGGTGTAAGTTTGCCAATAAAATATTGCTTATAGGATAAACTATGTGATGGTGCCTCTTCCAAGCTGAACACCCTTTTTTGCAGATGATGCAGTTACGTATAATGAAGCTGCATAAATATTCAGTCAGATCTTGTTAAGATTTCAAATTGGTGCAAATATCTGCAATTTGCTTTGAATGTTGAGAAATGCAAAATTGTGCTCATCACAAAAATAAAAAAAAGTAGTATCCGATGAATATAATATCAGTCATTCACAGTTAAAATTGGCGAACTCAAGCAAATACTTGGGTGTATAACTTCGTTGGGATATGAAATGGAATGATTACATAGGCTCAGTTGTGGGTAAAACTGGTGGTAGAATTCAGTTTATTGGTAGAATACCACGGAACTGCAAACAATCTACAAAGGAGATTGTTTACAAGTCATTCGTGCGACACACTCTAGAATATTGCTCCAGTGTGTGGAAACCGTAACAAATAGTTTCAACATGGGATACTGAACAAGGGCAACACGAATGGTCACAGGTTTATTTGACCCATGCCAGAGCTTCACAGAGATTCTGAAGAAACAGAATTGGCAAACTGTTGAAAATAGATGTAAACTATCCCGAGAAAGCCTACTTAACAAAGTTTCAAGAACCGGCTTCAAATGGCGACTCTCGGAATATACTACAACCCCCCTGCGTACCGCTTACGTAGGGATCCTGAGAAGAAGATTAGAATAATTACAGAACATACAAACGCATTTAAACAATCGTTCTTCCCTCCCTTCATACATCAATGGGGCGGGAACCAACCCTAATAACTGGTACAATAGGACATACGCTTTTTCATACACTTCACAGTGGTTCACAAAGTATGGACTTAAATGTAAATAGGCTAGAGAACTTGAAAAAGTAAATTGATAAATTCTCAAGGTGACAGGGGTAAAATACAGGGAGCGAAAGGCTATTACAATTTGTACAGAAACCAGATGGCAGTTATAAGAATCGAAGAGCAAGGAAAGAAAGCAGTCGTTGGGAAGGGAGTGAGACAGGGCTGTACCCTCTCCCCGATGTTGTTCAATCCGTATATTGAGCAAGCAATAAAGGAAACAAAATAAAAATTTGGAGTAGGAATTAAAATTCAGGGAGAAGAAATAAAAACTTTGACGTTTGCGGATGACATTGCAGTTATCCCAGAGACAGCAAAGGACTTGGAAGAGCAATTCAACGGAATGGACACTATGTATAAAGGAGGATATAAGATGAACATCAACAAAAGCAATGTAGTTGAATTAAATCAGGTGGTGTTGGGGGAATTGGATTAGGAAATGAGACACTTAAAGTAGTAGATGAATTTTGCTATTTGGGGTGCAAAATAACTGATGATGATCGAAGTAGAGAGGATATAAAATGTAGACTGGCAATGGCAAGGAAAGCTTTTCTGAAGAAGAGAAATTTGTTAACATCGAATATAGATTTAAGTGCCGGGAAGTCTTTTCTGAAAGTATTTGTATAGAGTGTAGCCATGTATGGAAGTGAAACATGGACGATAAATACTTTGGACAAGAAGAGAATAGAAGCTTTTGAAATGTGGTGCAACAGAACAATGCTTGAGATTAGATGGGTAGATCATTTAACTAATTAGATGGGTAGATCACTTAACTAACGAGGAGGTACTGAATAGAATTGGGGTGAAGAGAAATTTGTGGTACAACCTAACCAAAATAAAGGTTCGATTGGTAGAACACAGTCTGAGGCATCAAGGGATCACCAATTTAGTACTGGAGGGAAGCTTGTGGGCTAAAAATTGTAGAGGGAGAGCAAGAGATGAATACACTAAGCAGATTCAGGAGGATGTAGGTTGCAGTAGTTACTTGGAGATGAAGAGGCTTGCACGGGATAGAGTAGCATGGAGAACTGCATCAAACCAGTCTTTCGACTGAAGACCACAACAACAACAAATTGATACGCTGAAGTTAGATATCATGCGAATCACAGAAGTGAGAGAAAATAAGAATAGGAAAGGAGGAAGATGAGGATTAACGTACGGTCGACGTCGAGCTCATTAGAGACGGAGCACAAGCTGGGATTAAGGAAGGATAGGGAAGGAAATCTGCCGTGCCTTTCAAAGGAACCATCCCGGCATTCACCTGGGGCAATTTAGGGGAATCACGGAAAAGCTTAACCCGGATAGCAGGAGGCGGGTTTGAACCATCGTCCTCCCGAATGCGAGACTAGTGTGCTGACCAACGCGCCACCTCGCTCGGTAACAAGAACAGGTGTTTTGGTTAGGTCAGTTCTGGGTCAGCAACACACCATCAGACAGGGGTAATGAATAAGTTCATGGAGATGCGGGTAAGCTTCTACGAACGGACTGTCGTAGGCAAGACACCTACGAAGCCGAGACCCACCTCAATTGTACAACTTCATACGCCAACTAGCTCTGAAGATGAAGCGGAGATCCAAAGAATGTATGATGAGGTAGAGGAAATTATTAAGATAGTTAAGCGAGACTAAAATTCGGCAGCAGGAAGACAAGGAAAAATAGGAAGATGTGGACTGCGGGGGAGGAGTGAATGACGAAGCCGCCTGCTAGAATTTTACATAGAGCGTAGTGTGCAAGTCTAGGGACCGATGACCTCTGCAGTTTGGTCCCTTAGGAATTCACACACATTTCAACATTTTTTTTTTTTCATTTTAAGCTATTTCCATTCTCAATCAAGGTGTCGTCGCAATACCAATCAAGGAGGCTCAATGTTAAAGAGGGGTGGGAATAGGAGGTCGACAGAGAGGGGGGGGGGGTGGGAGGAAATGGAGAGAGAGAGGGAGGGGGGGGGAGATGAAGTTTAGAGCGTTCACCCAATTTACACAGATATTTAGCAACTGTCGGGTTCACTAGTTTACTACATTTTGGCAGTTTCATTTTGCTCTCTTTGGGCTGCATATCGAGCCGTGAGGCATCCATCGATAGCCGTCGTTCTTCGGAACGGGGCGAAACATTCGAATCCGAAACTCTTCGTCGGCAGCACCCTTGAGGAGAAGACGCGTTGAGAGATCTGAAACATAATTGCGCCTCTCCTGCGACTTTATTTGGTGTAATTACCGACGTTACATTTACAGTACAGCTAAACTTTTAGTGTGAAGCAGTGTACGGTGGGTTGCTTCATAAGGAACTTTCCTGAATCAAGTGGTTGTTTGAAAATTTTGTGCAGAGGATAATTGTGACTAAGCACTTACTTGTGCTTAAATACAGCTTTTATTACTTACATCAGTATCCGATTCTTAAGGAAGTCTTAAATCATCATTGACCTAAGTTAATACATTTTATCAGTTAATTAGTTACGAACGGCCGGGCCGCGCGGGATTAGCCGAGCGGTCTTAGGCGCTGCAGTCATGGACTGTGCGGCTTCTCCAGTCGGAGGTTCGAGTCCTCCCTCGGGCATCGGTGTGTGTGTTTGTCCTTAGGATAATTTAGATTAGGTAGTGTTTAAGCTTAGGGACTGATGACCTTAGCAGTTAAGTCCCATACGATTTCACACACATTTGAACGAAAGGCCGGTCCGGAAAGAATAAACGAGAAACGGAGAGGCAAAGAAAAAAAAGAAAAGTAGTATCGTCGCGAACATCGAGCGGGGTTCTTACAGGCTACTCTGCTGATCTAGAGAATGGATCGCAAACACTGGTGAGACGAGGCGTGATGGCCACCGCCGACCGCGAAACCGAAAGCCGCGGGCTGGTGTCGAGGGCGCGCGGCGCGGCGAGAAAAGTTCTGCACATAAGCGGAAAAGAGGCGAACGGGGAACCGTTATGGCGAAAATACGCGCCGCAAACGGGGAAGTCTACCGACGTCACGGATTATGAGAAACGTCGTCTTGTTGTGGTCTGGCGCCTGGGAACGGCCACCTCGGAAACGATGAGGGTGATCATCTTCGCGTTCTTAGAGTCGTGAGCATCTCTGGAAAGTCTCCGTCCATAACAATACACGCACCACGAAGGAATTATCCGAACTGGATGGAAATCAGTAGATTTGATGTACATGTACGGACAAACAAGTGATTACGATTTAGTAAAAAGTGGGTGATTTATATAAGAGGAAGAACTGCACACACTGAGCAAGTCAATAACTCGTTGGTCCAGTTCTGAGGCTTATTTATTCGTTGCCAAACTATAGACCTTTCTCGTGATGTTCTAAAAGAGGAAGTACATCTTATAATTTTCGTTTTCTATCTTTTTGCAGTTTTCTTTTCTTTTGTTTTGTCTACATTTACAAAGAATAATACTTTTCAAAATAACAATAATTTCAGGTTGAAATGTAAATAAAATTTTGTTGTGTTTTAAGAAGAATATAAAAAAGATGATAGGATAGGGGAGAGATTTGTTAGTACCATCACCGACTGTGACTGACGGCGAATACCTCGGAATGGTTTCCTCGAGCCGTTGACCGCCAGTCACACACACTCTCACACACACACACACACAAATAGTACGGCTTATCCTACTTATTAACAATCTGGCGTTTATGCAAACAGTTATTCTGGTTGGCAGTCATTGTCAGAATTGGTGGATGTGTTCCAGGGCGACATGGTGTCAGGTTCTGTCCAATGGCCAAGTTCGATCGGAAAAATCCCCAGCTGGTTGGAGGGCCGCGCCCGTAATTGTGCAAACATTCTTAGTTCGGGAGAGACCCAGCGACGTTGCCAAAGTAGGGTTTGACTCATATCGAAGCAGGACTCACCACTGAAGAACATTCTTCTTCAGTCAGTGAGATTCCAGGCCAAAGATGTGTCTGCAGACGCTCCGGACAGTGGTGAGTACACCGACTGTCCGCCACCATACGGCCCGACAACCGGGAGTGATGGTCGAGGGTGCCGTTTCCAGGAGCCGTTTGTTTGTCATCCGTGGCAGCCTTACAGAGCAGCGGTACGTCTACGATATCCTACTTCGCGCTTTGTTGCACTCCGCGGTAAGCCATCATGGGCTTGCATTTCAGCAAGATAATGCCCGCCCGCACCCGAGCGAGAGTTTCTGCCCCTTGTCTTCGTCCTCGCCAAACCGTACCTCGACCAGCAAGGTCGCTGGAGAACGTTTGGAGCGTTACGGGCAGGGCCCTCGAACCAGCTGGAGATTTTGACGACCTCTACGTGCCCATTGGACAGAATTTGGCACGATATCGCTCAGCAGGACATCCGAGAACTCGCTTAACCATTTGCAACCCGTAACTGCTCGCATAAGGGCCAGAGGTGCACCAACGCGTTACTGACTTGCTCAATTTCTGAAGGTCATTCTCTCGGATAAATCGTCAAATTGTTCTGAAATTTTAACTTTCTTTTCTTAGAGCGTATCTTACTCAGGGTGTTCCGAAATTTTCGTTACATAATTCTAGGACTTGTATTGGGAATTTGAGTACATAATATTTTGAATGGGAGTGTATGTACAGATACGTACCGTTTCTGTTCTACGATGGTTTCAGTTCAGGCGTGCAACCAGTCGATGTCTGCTACGCGTAAGCCAAGTCTCAGAGTTTGTTTGTCCTGGTATGCAAAGGGTAGAGAGGATGACGTATACGATGTCTGCAACAACATCGGTGGTCGCCAAATACAGCTGCTGTTGTAACGTATTGTAAGTAGGCTGTTTAGGTTTTTATTTTGGTAACGTAACGTAGCGCTCTGTATGAAAATCAGCGGCTGTGCTGTGTGCAGTCTGTGGCTGGTTGGCATTGTTGGAATATCCGCTATTGTAGTGTTGGGCAGTTGGATGTGAACAGCGCGTAGTGTTGTGCAGTTGGAGGTGAGCCGCCAGCAGTGGTGGATGTGGGGAGAGAGATGGCAGAGTTTTGAGAACGGACGATCTGGACGTGTGTCCGTCAGAAAAACGATATTTGTAAGACTGGATGTCATGAACTGATATATACAGGGTGTTTCAAAAATGACAGGTATATTTGAAACGGCAATAAAAACTAAACGAGCAGCGATAGAAATACACCGTTTGTTGCAATATGCTTGGGACAACAGTACATTTTCAGGCAGACAAACTTTCGAAATTACAGTAGTTACAATTTTCAACAACAGATGGCGCTGCGGTCTGGGAAACTCTATAGTACGATATTTTCCACATATCCACCATGCGTAGCAATAATATGGCGTAGTCTCTGAATGAAATTACCCGAAACCTTTGACAACGTGTCTGGCGGAATGGCTTCACATGCAGATGAGATGTACTGCTTCAGCTGTTCAATTGTTTCTGGATTCTGGCGGTACACCTGGTCTTTCACGTGTCCCCACAGAAAGAAGTCACAGGGGTTCATGTCTGGCGAATAGGGAGGCCAATCCACGCCACCTCCTGTATGTTTCGGATAGCCCAAAGCAATCATACGATCATCGAAGTATTCATTCAGGAAATTAAAGACGTCGGCCGTGCGATGTGGCCGAGCACCATCTTGCATAAACCACGAGGTGTTCGCAGTGTCGTCTAAGGCAGTTTGTACCGCCACAAATTGACGAAGAATGTCCAGATAGCGTGATGCAGTAATCGTTTCGGATCTGAAAAATGGGCCAATGATTCCTTTGGAAGAAATGGCGGCCCAGACCAGTACTTTTTGAGGATGCAGGGACGATGGGACTGCAACATGGGGCTTTTCGGTTCCCCATATGCGCCAGTTCTGTTTATTGACGAAGCCGTCCAGGTAAAAATAAGCTTCGTCAGTAAACCAAATGCTGCCCACATGCATATCGCCGTCATCAATCCTGTGCACTATATCGTTGGCGAATGTCTCTCATGCAGCAATGGTAGCGGCGCTGAGGGGTTGCCGTGTTTGAATTTTGTATGGATAGAGGTGTAAACGCTGGCGCATGAGACGATACGTGGACGTTGGCGTCATTTGGACTGCAGCTGCAACACGGCGAACGGAAACCTGAGGCCGCTGTTGGATCACCTGCTGCACTAGCTGCGCGTTGCCCTCTGTGGTTGCTGTACGCGGTCGCCCTACCTTTCCAGCACGTTCATCCGTCACGTTCCCAGTCCGTTGAAATTTTTCAAACAGATCCTTTATTGTATCGCTTTTCGGTCCTTTGATTACATTAAACCTCCTTTGAAAACTTCGTCTTGTTGCAACAACACTGTGTTCTAGGCGGTGGAATTCCAACACCAGAAAAATCCTCTGTTCTAAGGAATAAACCATGTTGTCTACAGCACACTTGCACGTTGTGAACAGCACACGCTTACAGCAGAAAGACGACGTACAGAATGGCGCACCCACAGACTGCGTTGTCTTCTATATCTTTCACATCACTTGCAGCGCCATCTGTTGTTGAAAATTGTAACTACTGTAATTTCGAAAGTTTGTCCGCCTGAAAATGTACTGTTGTCCCAAGCATATTGCAACAAACGGTATATTTCTATCGCTGCTCGTTTAGTTTTTATTGCCGTTTCAAATATACCGGTCATTTTTTAAACATCCTGTATATATATATATATATATATATATAGATATATATATATATATATATATGATGACTTTTGAACATTATTAAGGTAAATACATTGTCTGTTCGCTATCAAAATCTTTCATTTGTTAACTATGCCTTCAGTAGTTAGAATCTTTTATTTAGCTGACAGTATTGGCGCTCGCTGTATTGCAGTAGTTTGAGTAACGAAGATTTTTGTGAAGTAAGTGATTCATGAAAGGTATAGCTTATGGTTAGTTAGGGCCATTCTGTAGGGATTATTGAAAGACTGCGTTGCGCTAAGAATATTGTGTGTCAGTGTGGTGTTGATCAGAAGAAGTAAAGAGGGAAATGTCTGAGTACGTTCAGTTCTGCTCAGCTGTTTGAAAATCAAATAACGTAAGGCGTTTTCCAGCACAGTGATTCATAAATTTTTCTAAGGGGATGTGTCAGTATCAGTACTATTGTGTACGTACAGTGTGCTGGGTTCTTTTTTGTTTTGGAATAATGTAAACAAGAAACGTTAAACTGTTAGTAGAATCACATGTGCTTAATTGAGATACGGGTGTTTGGTTATGTTCTTTATGAACTGTTACTTAATAACAGCACTGCGTCACGTCTAACTCAATTCCTCAAGCAGAAGTGAATGACTGACATTTGAATTGAAACCGTCGTAGAACGGAGACGGTGCGTTTCCCGGCATGGGTTCATGTGCAAAGTATTATGTACTCGCTCATCGGTACTAGTTCTACAAGTCCCCAAAGGGATTTTGCGAACACGCTGCAAGTAGTAAGCGTAACATCGCCGACTGTGTTTACTGGTTTTATGCATACGCAACCGGTTTCGGTATTACAGTACACCATCTTCAGTCTCCTCTACGACTCTGGGTGATCCCGTTCGTATCGGGAATCACGTATACGTAATAAGGTTATTTAATTTACGTCTATGGTCAGAATCGTTTTTGTTCAACAGATTACCGGTTTCGGTCTTTAATGGCCATCATCAGATGTGTTTCATAAAAACAAAGTCCTAATGTTTTTATGAAACAGATCTGATGATGGTCATTAAAGACCGAAACTGGTAATCTGTTAAACAAAAAAGATTGTGACCATAGACGTAAATTAAAGAACCTTATTACATATACGGGTCATTGTGTGTTTTTTCGCGACAATGTCTCACCTTGTGAAATCACGTATACCTTCTGTTGAAGGTCGAAAACATCGGCGTCCGCTAAACTGAAGCTTCTTAGCGCCTATGGTGTGTGCGATAGCAATAAATCAGTGCAGCTATGCAAAGTGGTAGACGGACGGTGGAACCAAAACAGGCGATCAACTATGCAAGGTGGTTGACGGATGGTGGAACCAAAACAGGCGGCTAGACGATAGAGCACAGTGCCGGTGCAGGCCAGAGTGTTTTAGAGCGCACCGTGCAGCGCACGTTGTCGAATGTGAGGTTCTGCGGCAAACGACCCCTGCGTCTTCACAAGTTGACGTTACGACGTAGTCAATTGCGACAGCAGTGGACAAGGTATCACCGAGATTGGATCGTGGACCATTGTAAATGTGTCGCCTGGCCGGATGTCTCATGTTTGTCACACCAGGTCGATGGTCGTTTCGGGACACGCCGTCAAGCAGGCCGACAACTTCTCAAACGGTGCACCACGTGTTGGATGTTGTGAGAACATTCACCCGAATCTTCACGGCACCCGCGGCGGTAATGCAAGGCATCGCGACGGCTGTGGACTGAGAGAGCATTACTGCGAACCGCCTGCATCGCTTCACGCGTGATGCCTCCCGGACGCCGATGGAATTCTACAGAGGTTTGAGTTTCAGGAGCCTGACAGCGAACTCACGCTGACGTCTTGGCCACCAGATTCGCATGATCTGAACCTGACGGAACATACCTGGGATGGTACCGGACCCTAGCTCCGCGCCCACATGCGACTGGCCCACAACTGACAGGAACTGCGAACGCTGTGCGTAGACGTCTTGCGTCACGAACGTCCGAAAATTTACCATGCACTTGTGGAATCCATACCACGCAGGATCACTTCCATATTGCATTCCCAAGATGGGCCTACGAGATCCTTAGTAGATGGCCATAATGATTTGGATGTCCGACGTACGTGGGCGACTATGGGATCGGGTTAGTGGAACAAAACTGAGAAAAGTCTATATCATTTTGAGTCTGTAAATACACTACTGGCCATTAAAATTGCTACACCAAGAAGAAATGTAGATGATAAACGGGTATTCATTGGACAAATATATTATACTAGAACTGACATGTGATTATACACTCCTGGAAATGGAAAAAAGAACACATTGACACCGGTGTGTCAGACCCACCATACTTGCTCCGGACACTGCGAGAGGGCTGTACAAGCAATGATCACACGCACGGCACAGCGGACACACCAGGAACCGCGGTGTTGGCCGTCGAATGGCGCTAGCTGCGCAGCATTTGTGCACCGCCGCCGTCAGTGTCAGCCAGTTTGCCGTGGCATACGGAGCTCCATCGCAGTCTTTAACACTGGTAGCATGCCGCGACAGCGTGGACGTGAACCGTATGTGCAGCTGACGGACTTTGAGCGAGGGCGTATAGTGGGCATGCGGGAGGCCGGGTGGACGTACCGCCGAATTGCTCAACACGTGGGGCGTGAGGTCTCCACAGTACATCGATGTTGTCGCCAGTGGTCGGAGGAAGGTGCACGTGCCCGTCGACCTGGGACCGGACCGCAGCGACGCACGGATGCACGCCAAGACCGTAGGATCCTACGCAGTGCCGTAGGGGACCGCACCGCCACTTCCCAGCAAATTAGGGACACTGTTGCTCCTGGGGTATCGGCGAGGACCATTCGCAACCGTCTCCATGAAGCTGGGCTACGGTCCCGCACACCGTTAGGCCGTCTTCCGCTCACGCCCCAACATCGTGCAGCCCGCCTCCAGTGGTGTCGCGACAGGCGTGAATGGAGGGACGAATGGAGACGTGTCGTCTTCAGCGATGAGAGTCGCTTCTGCCTTGGTGCCAATGATGGTCGTATGCGTGTTTGGCGCCGTGCAGGTGAGCGCCACAATCAGGACTGCATACGACCGAGGCACACAGGGCCAACACCCGGCATCATGGTGTGGGGAGCGATCTCCTACACTGGCCGTACACCACTGGTGATCGTCGAGGGGACACTGAATAGTGCACGGTACATCCAGACCGTCATCGAACCCATCGTTCTACCATTCCTAGACCAGCAAGGGAACTTGCTGTTCCAACAGGACAATGCACGTCCGCATGTATCCCGTGCCACCCAACGTGCTCTAGAAGGTGTAAGTCAACTACCCTGGCCAGCAAGATCTCGGATCTGTCCCCCATTGAGCATGTTTGGGACTGGATGAAGCGTCGTCTCACGCGGTCTGCACGTCCAGCACGAACGCTGGTCCAACTGAGGCGCCAGGTGGAAATGGCATGGCAAGCCGTTCCACAGGACTACATCCAGCATCTCTACGATCGTCTCCATGGGAGAATAGCAGCCTGCATTGCTGCGAAAGGTGGATATACACTGTACTAGTGCCGACATTGTGCATGCTCTGTTGCCTGTGTCTATGTGCCTGTGGTTCTGTCAGTGTGATCATGTGATGTATCTGACCCCAGGAATGTGTCAATAAAGTTTCCCCTTCCTGGGACAATGAATTCACGGTGTTCTTATTTCAATTTCCAGGAGTGTATTTTCACGCAATTTGGGTGTATAGATCCTGAGAAATCAGTACCCAGAACAACCACCTCTTGACGTAATAACGGCCTTGATACTCCTGCGCATTGAGTCAAACAGAGCTTGGATGGCGTGTACAGGTACAGCCGCCCATGCAGCTTCAACACGATACTACAGTTTGTCAAGAGTAGTGACTGGCGTATTGTGACGAGCCAGTTGCTCTGTCACCACTGACCAGACGTTTTCAATTGGTGAGAGATCTGGAGAATGTGCTGGACAGGGCAGCAGTCGAATATTTTCTGTATCCAGAAAGTCCCGTACAGGACCTGCAATATGCGGTCGTGCATTATCCTGCTGAAATGTAGGATTTCGCTGGGATCGATTGAAGAGTAGAGCCACGGATGGTAACACATCTGAAACGTAACGTCCACTGTTCAAAGTGCCGACAATGCGAACAAGAGGTGACAGAGACGTGTAACCAATGGCACCCCATGCCATCACGCCGGGTGATACGCCAGTAGAACTGTTCGTGCAGATGGTTGTTGTCTTGCAAACATCCCGATCTCTTGCCTCAGGGATCGAGACATGGCTGCACGATCCGTTACAGCCATGCGGATAAGATGCCTGTCATCTCGACTGCTAGTGATACGAGGCCGTTGGGATCCAGCACGGCGTTCCGTATTACCCTCCTGAACCCACCGATTCCATACTCTGCTAACAGTCATTGGATCTCGACCAACGCGAGCAGCAATGTCGCGATACGATAAACCGCAATCGCGATAGGCTGCATACAATCCGACCTTTATCAAAGTCGGAAACGTGATATAACGCATTTCTCCTCCTTACACGAGGCATCACAACAACGTTTCACCAGGCAACGCCGGTCAACTGCTGTTTGTGTATGAGAAATCGGTTGGAAACTTCCCTCATGTCAGCACGTTGTAGGTGTCGCAACCGGCGCCAACCTTGTGTGAATGCTCTGAAAAGCTAATCATTTGCATATCACAGCATCTTCTTCCTGTCGGTTAAATTTCGCGTCTGTAGCACGTCATCTTCATGGTGTAGCAATTTTAATGGCCAGTAGTGTATTTAGATTACAAGTGACGTCGGGCCTCATGCCAAGTGTTACGCTAACCAAACTTACAGGAAGTACGAGCGTTTCCCACTGAATACATGACTGGTGAAGTTTGTCACCGGATATACTCGATGGATGCTATGGGCGCCCCTACATTGTGTGTGCCAGGGCGCATCTTTACGCCCTGAGTCTTTTCACTGGAAATGTGTCTGCAGACATAAGCACATTGAACATTTTGCCCCTGGTATATATTAACATGACAGTTTACGTAAAAGCTATGACAATGTCTCGAGTTGTGGAAACACATCATGTCAGTTGGAGGATTCTGCCTAAATTGGTTGGAATACTTCCGACTAAACAGAAGAAAGCTTCATATTTACATCTTCTTCCGTTTCTTTGTATTACGTTGTCATAACTGAAATTTTACTTGGGAAACATTACCAGTCTAATTCTCAGATTTGTGCCAGCAAAAACTGCTTGTGGGTGTGTCAGTGCGTCGTGGACGACATGAAGGCCAGCGAACATACGCTTCTCCTAAGACAGCCATTCTAAATGATGAGCTCTCAGCCCCTCAGATACAGACCAATTTACTATCGTTTCGTTGTACTACAACGATTGAAAATGTCAACGTAAGGAACTGGCAACAGAGAATATCCAGCATGTACGGAAAAGGGCAGCAGGTACGGTAATACACGAGTATTTAATCGCTACACGGGAGGGATTCGCCGAATACTTGATAAGAGACTCTTGTAAGTGCAATTAGCAGTTTTTACGGAGATCTCGAAAGAATGTTGCAACGTCCAAAATATTGCTCCACCAGGAGTCGTGATCCCAAGAATACACGTTAACAGGTCGCCCAGAGATATCTCATCAGTCATTCGCCGTGAATTACGTATAAATTGAAGGCGATGTTCAGGCGGTGTGTGGAGCAATCCGTGCCCTTTCACAGACGAAGTAGGAAATATTTCGCTCAAGTCGCCGGGTTGCGGCTGCCAGGAGGGAACGCTAAACGTAAATCAATGCCACGTAGTCGATAAAAAAATAACAGAGCAGCCAAAAATCAACAGTCGTTTGAGTCCTTTAAAATTAATTAAAATTCAAGGCTGAAAGAAAGAACGACGTAAATGTTAATTATGTCGCGCAGAGATAATGTTAATTACTTCTAATGTTCTACAGAAAACCGGTATGTAATCGATGCTTGGGCACCAATGAAAGGAAAAACGTGGAAAAAAATATAGAAACTAAGAAAAACCACGCCGACGTGTGTTGTAATGCGTCATTATGGCTGACTTGTTAGGCTCACTAGCTCACGCTCACCTGCGACCGTAGCTAATGTTGGCGTTCCGCATGCGTACTCACAAGGACATCGGGAAAGCCAACAGCAGGCACACCCAAAATCTAGGCGGGGTCCGAACCCGAGCCTTCAGCAAGACCGCCTCTAGGCACTGATCTTTAGCGCAATCAGCTAACACAAGCAGCAGTTCAAAGTAACAAGGACTCACCTACCACGTCTCTTAAAAGTGTTAATATTATATATTTCTGAATTCTCAGTGATAACATGTCAAATAAACGTGACTATTATACGAAGTTGGAGATTACATTTAGTCGAATTACAACATTCATTCTTCGTGTCGAAATATGACAGACGTTTACGACACAGGTATGTTACTAGTTCTCGTTAGATCTGCCGATGAGAATTGGAAGTTTCAGTTATCTTCGCCTGGTCACCAAAAGTCATCCGCAGACATCTGACTTCTCGGCTTCTGCCTTACAAGGATGACAAACGATCGCGAGTTTTTATTGCATTAAATAGAGAAAGACTATGCATCCCCTCGAGTGGAATCTTTAGATTTTAGAATGAGGAAAATTTATATTTTACTCGAGCACATTGTAATGTACTAAAAGCAAAATATGCTACATAATTTTAAAGTGTTAATACGAACTGCATAAAAATCAAAACACACACCGCTTGACGAAAAGAATGAAGCACGCAGGAGACGTGGTCGGACGTCGGAGTGACTGCGTGCATGCACGCACCACCGGCGGGTGTGTAAGTGATTAGAGACAAGCAGAGCGGCCACCAGAGTTGTTTGTGTTCAGTGTTGCTGCCAGGCCCCGCAGTCGTCGTCAAGGTTTCGGTCGACTGGACCTGACCACCACAAGAGAGGATGACGGTATCACCAAGCACTCGTGACAACTTCACACCTCCGCCTGCCATACGAGAACAGCTAGTAGACTCCCTGCAACGTTCTGTGTCATAACGCACCATTGGCCGGAGTCTAACAGGAGCCTGACTAGAGAATTACCGTTCTACGCATAGGGTAAAGCACGATACAACCTTCCGGGCTATACCGTGACCAGGGAGTGTGGACTTCTGACGAACGGCGTCGCATCGTATTCGGCGATGAGTCGCTGTTCTCCACTACCCCGGACGACTGTTGTCAGCGAGTGCAGAGCCGACCTGGGGAGAGATCCTGTACTATCCTCGTCGCCGCTGTAGAGTCTTGTACCGCAAGGAAGCAAGGGAGAGGATGTCGTTATGGGTGGCCGTATCCTCTTTCTACAACACAAACGGACACGTGGATTAATATGGTTCTTTATTTACATGAACTGGATACTTAACTTGAATAGAGTCCATGTTCTGTGGTACAAGCTCATCAGTAATAGTCCTCTTGCATACAACATCGGTAATCTTGCTATTACAAACTTTAGTATCACTGCTAATCACTGCTATGTACTGTCGTAGCCTGTGACGTAAATTGAGCCCACTCTGTGAATGAACGACAGACGCCAAACTGGAGTGTCAGTCAATGAGGCTCTCCAGTTAGCGGCGGTGGCCTAAATACTTGCTGTCGAGAAGGCGTTGGCGGCATGTTGCTTGTCGGTGTGTCTCTGGCCTCTCTCATGGTGGGCGCACTTGATCCGGCACCAACTATCGATCCTCACACTATATCTTTGCTGACAGGTGTGCTGGCGACAGCTTACACCAGCATAGATGGCACTCTTCCAGTGTTTTGGGGAGGCACATCGATGTTAATCCTGAGATCCAGTGTGGGAAACCACCAGGTACCACTTGAGGTCACAGCTGGCAGTGACTGAGGAGAATCTGAAGGGACAATGCTGCGTCATCGTGGACATGCTGCTCCTTTTGCGTTTCCTCTAGTGTGACAGTACTGTGGTGCCATTTTCAACAGGGCAAAGGTCATCCACACGTGACACACCTACGTACGAACCATCTACGCGATGTTGAGGCGCTCCCACAGCCTGAAAGACCCCCATATCTGTGCTCTAATAGACCACGTGAGGGATCAGCTCGGTCCTCAGCTCCGGCCCGGTGTCAGTACACGGGACGTAGTGGATCAGTTGCTGTTGTTGCGGGCCAGGCTGCCTCAGGAGAGGATACAGTGGCTTTCTATGACGCCCTTCCATACAGAACAGGTGCTTGCACCGAGGACAGAGGGGGTGTGACGTCATCCTGACAAGTGGGCTCCTAATACCACGTGCTCTGTAACATTGACTCGATTTTGTAATCATTGAAATGACACCACGTACCCCTGCAACCTTTCAAGTTTCATTTCGTGTCCTTCTGCTCTCCTGGGTCCTTCACGTTTTTTGGCAGACACTTTATGCTTGTTCTTTTTCGTCATCAGTCTTCTGACTTGTCTGATGATACCTGCCACAGATTCCTGTTTTGTGGCAACCTCTTCATCTCAGCCTAGCACTTACACCTAACTTCCTAAATTACTTTGTGCTGGCATAAGCTGACGCCAGCACACTATGTGCCAAAGAGGTCGAGAGACGATAGGTGGAGGCCAATGGCAGACTCGCAGGAAACGTGCCGCCTACGCCCTCTCAGCCGCCAGTAAGTAGGACCGCTGCTGCAGAGCGAAGGGCGATTCTGTCGCAGCCTGCCTCACAGAGTGAGTTCCAGTGTCATCAATCTCAGTCCAGAGGGAATCGCAGTAGCAGGTAGCTCCGCCGCTAACTCAGAGACAGGCAGCACATAGCAATGATACAGTGTACATAGCAAACTTTGCACTTCACCAGTGAGGCTAATGTGGACTATTACAGAGAGCTTGTACCACAATGACTATCTTGAGATAAATTAATTTTCCATTCTTGAGAATAAAGAACCTAGTTAATATATGCGTGCACTTTGTGTTATAATAATGTCTTGTGACTAGGGCCTCCCGTTGGGTAGACCGTTCGCCGGGTGCAAGTATTTCGATTTGACGCCACTTCGGCGACTTGCGCGTCGATGGGGATGAAATGGTGCTGATTAGGACAACACAACACCCAGTCTCTGAGCGGAGAAAATCTCCGACCCAGCCGGGAATCGAACCCGGACCCTTAGGATTGACAGTCTGTCGCGCTGACCACTTTTTTAAAAATCTCATTTTGTTCTCTTTCGTTCGTTGTATCTGCTCGGGGCGTACGTCGTAAGACACCCGTTTCAGTTCGTTGTTGATCCATTAACTCAGTTTTTTTGTTACAGAGGGCAACTAACCCTCTGACCGAACACGCTGAGCTACCGTGCCGGCGCCACTCAGCTACCGGGGGCAGACAGTTTATATTATAGAAAGAGGATGCTTGCCACCAAACAACATCCTATCCTTGATTCCCATGGTACAGCTATACAGAGACAACCAGACGACATAAAATACGAGTATTTGTCACATAATTTTCAATCTCTGTCTTCATCTACAGATTTTTCCCTCTACAGATCTATCAATTACAATGGTAGTTATACGCCAATATCGTAAAACATGTCGTGTCATATTATCGCTCCTTCTTGCCAAAATTTTCCAAACGTTCGTCTCCTCGCCAATCAATCCCTCATTTGTTACCTGATCACACAATTTGTAACATCCTTCTGTAGCACTTTATCGCAAACGCATCGATTTTTCTCTTTTTCGGTTTTCCTACATTCCGTGATTCAGCTCCTACAATGTTGTACTCCAAACGTACATTCTCAAAACTTTCTTCCTGCAGATAAGGCCGATAGTTGGTACTGGTAGACTTCTTTTGCCCAGGAATACCCTTTTTGCCTCTGTTAGTCTAATTTTCGTGTTCTCCTTGCTTTGTCCATCGTATCTTGTCTTGCTTCAAAGGTTGCGGTATTCGTTCATTTTGTCTGCTTCGTGGTCCCCAGTTCTCGTGTTAAGTTTCTCTCCGTAGTCATTTACGCTACTTATCTTTACTTTCGTCTTTCTGCGGTTTGCTCTCATTCTATATTCTATATTTGTTAGCCTGTTCCTTCTCTTCAACAGGTCCTGCACTTCTTCCTGATTTTAATTGAGGACAGCAATGTCATCAGCAAATCTTATCTTTCACATCTTTTCACTCTGAACTCTGAATTTTAATTACACTCCTTACCTTTCTTTTATTTCCGTCACTGCTTCTCCGATCTAAAATTTGCACAAAAGGAGCGAAAGATTGCACCCCTGTCTCACAACCTATTTAATCAGGGTTCTGCGTCCTTGGTCTCCATACAGAAATATGGAACTAAATTTTTGGTTAGTAACAAGATGATCATTGTTTTTACATTAGCTTCACGTCGCACTTAGGTTTATTAAACTCTCGACGGTGTTAAGAAAAATTTAACGTTTTTTTGTGGTTTATGTCACTTAGACGGAGCAGTTTTATTGCTTGAAAGAGATATCTTCTGTCATTGTTCTTAACGTCAGGTTCTCCGATAACACCCAAGGGCTATAATTAGCTAATCGCTAAAGAAATATAAAACAGTCTGACGCAGAAAAGCGACTTCGTTCAGAAACTTGCTGCGGTCGTGATGTAAGCGTTTTAAGCATTTTATCCCTTAACTCGCGAGGTGACTTTTCTGTAACGTATACCGCGAGATGGGGTCTCTGGGACCCCTATGTTTAAACCGAGATTTAAAGCAAAAATCATCTGAAATTTTTAATTTATGATGTATAGCATTTATTTTTACAATTATGTAAGTGTTGTTTAAATGCTTATGGTTTATTTTATTGCACTTAAAGCCTGCAGCATTTTACTATTTATCCCACAAAAGCACATAATTTTGTGTGGTTCTTTTAAATAGCACACATAAATAGACTGTTACAGTACTGAATTTTACATTCTGAAAAATTATACAATCTCTGTAGTAAAAAAATTTCCAAATGAAACTAAATGCCAGAGTTTAAATTTCCACCCGGTAGGTACATAGAGAAAGTCTGTCAAATTGACATTCATTGCAGGGAACTATATTTTTCTTATCACCACTTAGAATACATTCGACTTTAACAGGCATTTTAAGTATTTCATTGAAGAAACAGACAGATCCCCATCACAACTTTCTTGAAGTTCTTCCTCTGAATGGCACTCTTGTTCGATAGCAGAACTGTGATCACTCGCTAATGTATAATCGACGT
This sequence comes from Schistocerca piceifrons, assembly GCF_021461385.2. Classification (NCBI taxonomy): domain Eukaryota; kingdom Metazoa; phylum Arthropoda; class Insecta; order Orthoptera; family Acrididae; genus Schistocerca; species Schistocerca piceifrons. The sequence goes on from NC_060145.1 coordinate 21,073,134, forward strand.
CTTTTTCGTTTATTTCTTGATCTATATCACTGGCACCTTCCTGCATAGACCGACTAACAATTTAATCAAACTCGGGAAAGTTAAAAATGGCGCATTCGCGCCAACACATTTTGAGCTGTACAGTAACGTGCTGAAGAAAACAGGTACGTAGTTCACGAGGCGCGGTCTGGGAGACTCCAACACCAATTAGTAACACGTGTCAACAATAAACACAGCAGGCGATAACGCAAACGAGAGCAAAACATCGTAGGCTTGGCAATTTAAGGAGTGTAGGGGGAGTATACAAGCATTGCACCACAACTAGCCTTGGAAAGCGAGTTCGAAAATTTTCGCGCGGTCTGAGAGACCACACCTCGTGAGTTAAGGGTTAATTCAGATTTGTACCCAAATTTCAACGAATAAATAATACTGGAAATCAGTGATTGTGTTATCTTTCAGACCATGAGTGGGCAGTTCTGATTTTCTGTGTTGATGTGGTATCACTTAAAATTCTTCATTCTTTGAAGTGACGGTGTATACTATCCGCGGATATCGACCCTTAAAAAAAATCAGTGATCACTGAGTAATGCGCATGTCAGTAAGAATAATGTCATCATTCGAACATTGGTCAGTAAATACAGACAATCAAAGTGATTGCATCGCGACTAATGAGGCAGCACTGTACGGCCGCTGTCAGCCCTTAGTATACTATCCCTGAAGTCTATGCGCCGCACACTCGCTCGTATGGTTTACTGTGGCGCGCAGCCATCTGATCAGCAACTGCTCACATGGTGACGTCAGCAAACAAACTCTCGTGATTCATTGAGACTGGAAGTGTGTGTTCACTCTACACCGCGTGTAGGAGTCAGCGTAATGGGCTCGACAGCTTAAAGCTACGGATCCGTCCAGCACAGGGCCCACAATTCAGACGTGCTATTGTGTTGATGTGATGCAGGCCCTAACTATAGGACAGCAATCTGCAATTACGTGGGCCTCTGATGCCTGTTGAAGAATGGATGACACACTTTGGGTGACAGTACCTCCTTGCACCCTGCAATAAAAGACTTTACAGAAGCGATAGTATCATTATAAAGTAATTCACGTAGGCACAGCACTCATTGTTGGGAAACATAGCTCGAGCTGCTGTCATAATACACTACTGGCCATTAAAATTGCTACACCATGAAGATGACGTGCTACAGGCGCGAAATTTAACCGACAGGAAGAAGATGCTGTGATATGCAAATGATAAGCTTTTCAGAGCATTCACACAGGGTTGGCGCCGGTGGCGAGACCTACAACGTGCTGACATGAGGAAAGTTTCCTACCGATTTCTCATACACAAACAGCAGTTGACCGGCGTTGCCTGGTGAAACGTTGTTGTGATGCCTCGTGTAAGGTTCAAATGGCTCTGAGCACTATGACTCTTAACATCTATGGTCACCAGTCCCCTAGAACTTAGAACTACTTAAACCTAACTAACCTAAGGACGTCACACACATCCATGCCCGAGGCAGGATTCGAAACTGCGACCGTAGCGGTTACGCGGTTCTAGCCTGAAGCGCCTAGAACCGCACGGCCACACCGGCCGGCTGCCTCGTGTAAGGAGGAGAAATACGTACCATCACGTTTCCGACTTTGATAAAGGTCGGATTGTAGCCTATCGCGATTGCGGTTTATCGTATCGCGACATTGCTGCTCGCGTTGGTCGAGAGCCAATGACTGTTAGCAGAATATAGAATCGGTGGGTTCAGGAGGGTAATACGGAACGCCTTGATGGATCCCAACGGCCTCGTATCAGTAGTAGTCGAGATGATAGGCATCTTATTCGCATGGCTGTAACGGATCGTGCAGCCACGTCTCGATCCCTGAGTCAACAGATCGGGACGTTTGCAAGACAACAACCATCTGCACGAGCAGTTCGACGGCGTTTGCAGGAGCATGGACAATCAGCTCGGAGACCATGGCTCTTGTTACCCTTGATGCTGCATCACAGACAGGAGCGCTTGCGATGGTGTACTCAACGACGAACCTGGGTGCACGAATGGCAAAACGTCATTTTTTCGGACGAATCCAGGTTCTGTTTACAGCATCACGATGGTCGCATCCGTGTTTGGCGACATCGCGGTGAACGCACATTGGAAGCGCGTATTCGTCATCGACATACTGGCGTATCACACGGCGTGATGGTATGGGGTGCCATTGGTTACACGTCTGTCACCTCTTGTTTGCATTGACAGCACTTTAAACAGTGGACGTTACATTTCAGATGTGTTACGACCCGTGGCTGTACCCTTCATTCGATCCCTGCGAAACCCTACATTTCAGCAGGATAATGCACCGTGTAGCATTCAGGGTGTTAGGTGTATAAGTGCAGATATTTTTATTGATGACTGATGACAGTGTACTGGACAAGGTTACATCAGTACTGACTTCATTTGCAAAGTAATAAGTGTAGCTATTATGGGAAGTATGTTTTTAGGTTGGTTAGTCCCTCCATGTACACGAGGCACAGTTAAGCACAGATGTTCATTTTCCCCAAGGCAGCAGGTCAGGTATTTCAGCGTAGACACGTGGACGCAAAACGGTGGCCTAAACAAACAGGCGATGTACACTTTGTGAAGCAGTTACGACCGTGAAGAAAACGTCAGGTAGTAAATTACGTGACGTATTTCGCCAAAGACTGTTCGAGAAAAAACAAGAAATACACTAAGGACACACACACACACACACACACACACACACACACACACACACACATATATATATATATATATATATATATATATATATATATATATATATATATATATATATATATATACCCTAAAACTCTGCATCCATCGTGTGTCCCACCAGGAATCATTCAGGGACATGACAGGAACGATCATTCGAAGCAATAAAACCTAGTAAACATGGGCTCTGAAGCGCTTACCTTAATAGCTATTAGCATTTCTTCACCTTCGATACTGTGAAAAAAATCTCTTCTACTTCAGCGTCTCTGCTTTCCATATTTACCGAGAAGGTAACATGGACCAAACCAAGAACAAACGTGGGCTCTAAAACAGACAGTTAAGAGCTCCATGGAATACACATTATGCTGAGCATAGAAAGACGGAAGTATTAAAAAGGGGCAGAAATGAGATTAAAGAGAAACGTAACATCTCACGGCACACGAAGTCAAGGAAGCCAAATATGGCTTGATGGCGGAGGAAGGCAGGACGCAATAAACAGAACAGATGCGACAATTCGTAATCGTGCTCACAAAACCAGTCCTGGATGATGCGAGCTGTATGAACACGGATCCTGTAGCCGTGGAAAACATGACCACCAATGGGGAAGAAATTTTGTACCATGGGGTTGACCTGAAGAGCGAAAACGGTCACATAGTGCATGGCAGTAAAAATGGTTCAAATGGCTCTGAGAACTATGGGACTTAACTGTTACGGTCATCAGTCCCCTAGAACTTAGAACTACTTAAACCTAACTAACCTAAGGACAGCACACAACACCCAGCCATCACGAGGCAGAGAAAATCCCTGACCCCGCCGGGAATCGAACCCGGGAACCCGGGCGTGGGAAGCGAGAACGCTACCGCACGACCACGAGATGCGGGCTGCATGGCAGTAATGCGACTTTGCGCAGTAACCATGGGACCCGTGGAACAGCACAGTATGGCTCCATAAACCATCACTGATTCCCGCCATGTTTTACTCTTGGGACGTAAACTCGGCCAGAAGTTGGAAACAGTGTGAAACAAGAATCAACCGACCAGATGACTTCCTTCCATCGCTCCACAGTCCAGGTTTTACAGTTTCGGCGCCACGTTTTCCCGTTACGGGCACTTTCCTCACTGACGGTTGATTCTGAAATTCCAGTTCGCCCTACAGTTTCCTGCTTATGGAGCTCCCTTCGTGTTGTTTTGTCGCTGACAGTGTTCGCGAGTGCAAAATTCAGTTCTGCAGTGACTTTTGCACCTGTAGTCCTCTTATTTCCTGTCACAGTCCTTCTCAATGACCCCGTGTCACAGTCATCACGCCCTTTCGTCCGCGTTGTGACTTAGCGGATGATGATCTTCCGCTTTTCCCATATGCTGTATAAATCTCCGATACGGTGGCTCTCGAAACGCCAAACACATCGGCTCCCTCGGTTACGGAAGAACCCACCAACAGTCTGCCGAGATGCGAATACACGTCGCTCCGACACAATGCACTAACTATTCTACAGAGCGTTGTTCTGAGAACGATTCGCGCTTGCAATGTGTTGAGGACATTACGCAGCTGCCGTCCGTGGTCAAATACAACATTGCAACCTGTCGTATACTGAAGACATAATGACTTATCCGTTGTTACGCTTAAGGTTATTTGCGGCCATCAAGAGCACTCCAAGGTAGGAAATCAGAGACGTAATATAGCCGTGCGGGATTAGCCGAGCGGCCCAAGGCGCTGCAGTCACGGACTGTGCGGCTGGTCCCGGCGGAGGTTCGAGTCCTCCCTTGGGCATGGGTGTGCGTGTTTGTCCTTAGGATACTTTACGTTAAGTAGTGTGTGAGCTTCCGGACTGATGACCTTAGCAGTTAAGTCCTATAGGATTTCACACACACTTCACATTCTCGAGACGTAATATAGAGAGCAGGCAAAAGTGGTAGCGTTTATCTTACCGGAGATAAATACTATTACTGGAGCTGTGCAAATTGCAGACGCTCTGTCCAACTTCCCAGGGGAGAAGTTTCACTTCAGGGAATTAACTGGTAACTCCATCCACCTCCTAGACGCTGTCGTAAGTCGCCGCTGTAGAAGATGGCCACGAAAAGGCACGTCTTAGCAGAAGCAGCAAGCTTGATACTTGCTCTCGAAATATGTACATCTGATAATGAAATTAAAACAATTTGGAATATTGTTAAAAGGGAAACAGGGCAACCGAGAGCACAGGAAGACTGTATTTCTATCAGACTCTATGAAAACTTTGTTAACAAATAGTCAGAAGTAGAAAACATTTTTAATAATCACTTTTAAGTGTTGTAGAGAAAATAGGATCCAGCTGTTCATTAGAAAATGCAAGGCAGTATATGTCAGAGGCAATACCTATGCAATTTGATGAAACTGAAGTTCAACCCACCTGTTCTGCTGCCTCCTAAAGTCATGGGACCTCCAAACATCGTGTCCGACCTCCTTCTGCCTGCCGTAGTGCAGCAATCTCCAGCAGGGGACTGCCGAGGGGGAGGTGACGGCGATAAAAAGACTGAGTAACCAACGAAAGCCTAACGTTCTACGAAACGGGACGTGGAATAGCAGAAGCTTGAACGCGGTAGGGAAACCAGAAAATATGAAAAGGGAAATGCAAAGGCTCAATTTTGATATAGTGCGCATCTGTGAAGTGAAATGGAAACAAGACAAGGATTTCTGGTCACACGAGTATAGCGTAATATCTACAGCAGCAGAAAATGGTATAAAGGGTGTAGGATTGGTTATGAATAGGAAGGTAAGACAGAGAGAGTGTTACTGTGAACAGTTAAGCGCTAGGGTTGTTCTTATTACAATCGACAGCAAACCAACACTGACAACGATAGTTCAGGTATTCGTGCCGACGTCACAAGCAGAAGATGAAGAGAGAGGGAAAGTGTATGAGGACACTGAAAGGGTAATACAGTACATAGAGGGAGAAGAAAACCTAATAATCATGGGGAACTGGAGTGCAATTGTAGGGAAAGGAGTAGAAGAAAAGGTTACAGGAGAATATGCGGTTGGTATCAGGAATTAGAGAGGAGAAACACTATTTGAGTCCCGTAATAAATTTCAGCCAGTAATACTGAATACTCTGTTCAAGAATCACAAGAGCAGGAGGTATACTTGGAAAAGGCTGGAAGATACCGGAAGATTTCAGTTAGACTGTAAGAAGTGTATATTTCTATTGTCTATTGTCAAACCACAATTTATGAAAGATGTTTATATTTTATTAATAGGATTAAGTAGGAATAATTAAAATTTGTCACGTTGGAAATAATTGTGGTAGCAGGGAATGTCTGCACCAAAGTATTGTTGGCAGGAGAGACCACACATTGATATAATTTTAAAAAGGGCGGGAGAGACCGCGTATGGATACATTTTAAGAAAAGAGCGGGAAAGACCGCACATTGATGCATTTTGTAATGGTAGCAGGGATTGTCTGCACCAGAAAGCATTGTTGGCGGGAGAGACCGCACTTCAGCGTTCGTAGGAAGTCGTAGTAAGCGAGACGTGAAGCGAGACGGTAGCAGGTCTGAAGCAAGAGGTTGAGAGGAGCGGTGTGCCTGCCAGCCACCAGCTATGATTTACAAGAGATTATAAACGGATGTACAGAGACATCAGCTAACTATTATAATAAGAGGAACAGATATTATTGAGTTCATTTTTTGAGAAACTCAAGACTAATGAAGGTATGTTTGCGCATTGCAAGTTCTAAAATTATTGTAAAAAGTAAGTCTCATTTGAACGTTTGTAAAATCATTTCATTCAGAATATAATTAATTTTTGCCAGCAATACTGCATTACTGACTATAATCCATCTCAAAAACCATCAACGTAAAACTTCGCAAAATTTTATTGTTGTCAAGAAAAAGTTTAACTATGAAATATGCAACTGCAGTCAAATTAATTAAAGAATAACGTCAGATTTCCAATTAAAGAATAACGTCGGCTTTGGTAATAAATACAGCCACTTATTATGACAGCCCACCAGCAGCTAATAGAATATAGTGAAACAGAGTAAGTATATTCATGTCGCAGTTCGATGTAGCAGTCAGATGGCGATCCAGTAACAGTAAAAAAGGTAAGGAACAGTTTTGGGTTATTTCAGGTAACGACTGAGGGCCACGACGACGACACATTCTATATTTCGTCTAAATAATCAGAAAATCACTTTTAATAAGCAGCATTTAATTTTGTATGCGAAAATTGAGAAAGAACTAATTTCAGAAGGAAGATTTCATTTGTTATTATTAAGCAAGAGATATAAATCCTAAGTGAAGGTTTCATAGGTTATTGTAGAAGGGAAGGTTGCGTAACAAAAGAGATACAGAGGAAACGGGAAGGTTTCAGGATTACATCATAGTCAGACAGTGATTCCGAAATCAGATAGTGGACTGTAAGGTGTACTTAGGAGCGGATATATACTCAGATCATAATTTAGTCTTGATTAACAGTACGCTGAATTTTAAGAGATTAGTCAGGAAGAATCAGTACGCAAAGAAGTGAGAAATGGAACTACTAAGGAATGGAGAGATTCGCTTTAAGTTCTCTAAGGCTATAGATACTACAATAAGGAATAGCTCAACAGGCAGTACGATTGAAGAGGAATGGACATGTCTAAAAAGGTCAATCATAGAAGTTGGAAAGAAAAACATAAGTAGAAAGAAGGTAACTGCGAAGAAACCATGGGTAACAGAAGAAATACTTCAGCTGATCCATGAAAGAAGGAAGTAAAAAAAGGTTCAGGAAATACAAGTCACTTAGGATGGAAATAAACACGAAGTGCAGGAAGCTGAAGCGAAATGGCTGCATTGAACATGTGAAGAGATCGAAAAAGAAATGATTCTCGGGAAGACTGACCTAGTATACAGAAAACAACCTTCTGTGAAAATAAAAAGGAAGGATAGTAACATTAAGAGTGCAATGGGAATTACACTGTTAGATGCAAAGGAGAGAGCGGATAGGTGGAAAGAGTTCACCGAAGGCCTCTGTGAGAGAGAAGATTTGTCTGCCGTGATAGACGAAGAAACAGGAGTAGCTTCAGAAGAGGTAGGGGATCCAGTATTATTATCAGATTTTAAAAGAGTAATTGAAGACTTAAGAGCGAATAAGAAGAGATAGATAACATTCCATCAGGATTTCTGAAGGCATTGGAGGAAGTGGCATCAAATGAGTATATAGGTTGGTGTGTAGAATGTATGAATCTGGCGATATATCTGACTTTTGGAAAAATATTATCCACACAATTCCGAAAATTGCAAGAGTTGACAAGTCCGAGAATTATCGCACAATCAGCTTAATAGCTCATGCATCCAAGTTGCTGAAAAGAATAGTACACAGAAGAATGGAAAAGGAAACTGTCGATGTGTTAGATGACCATCAGTTTGGTTTTAGGAAGTGTAAAGGTACCAGAGACGCAACTCTGACGGTGCGGTTGATTATGGAAGGATTTGTAGACGTGGAAAAAGTGTTCGACAATGTAAAATGGTGCAAGGTTTTCGAATTTTGAGAAAAGCAGAAGTAAGCTATAGGAAAAGACGAGTAATATACAACATGTACAACAACCGAGAGTGAACAATATGACTGGGAGACCAAGAAGGAACTGCTCGTATTGAAAAGGGTATGATACAACAATGCCCGTATTGTTCAATCTGTACATCGATGATGCAATGACGGAAGTAAAAGAAAAGTACAAGAGAGGGGTTAAAGTTCATTTGTATAGTCAGTGAAGGTGAAGAATTATTAGATCTGTTGAATGGAATTAACGGTATAATGAGCATAGAATATGGACTGGGAGTAAACCGAAGAAAGACGAAAGTAATGAGAAGTAGCAGAAATGAGAATAGCCAGAGACTTAACTTCAAAATAGGTGATCATAAAGTAGACGAAGTTAAGTTCCTCTGCTGTCTTGGAGGCAAAATAGCCCAATTCCGACGGAGCACGGAGGACACAGAAAGACCACCACAGCAAAGAGAGCTTTCCTGACCAAACGAAGTCTACTGACAGAAAATGTTGGCCTCAAACTGCGGAAGAATTATCTGAGAATGTACGTTTCGAGCACAGCATTGTATCGTAGTGAAACATAGAAGTTGGGAAAACCGGAACAGAAGAGAATCGAAGCATTCGAGATGTGCTGCTACAGACTAATGTTGAGAATTAGGTGGACTGTTAAGGTAAGGAATGAAGAGAGTAAAGGAATAAATGGAATAGACTAACAAGAAGCAGGGACAGGATGATAAGACACATGTTAAGACAACAGCGAGTAACCCGACGTGGCATACGCTCCACAAGACGTCGAAAATCCCCTGCAGAAATACTGAGCCATGCTGCTTCAATAGCCGACTATAGCTGCGGAAGTGTTGCCGGTGCAGAATTTTGTTGGCGAACTAAACTACCGAATATGTGCCTAAAACTTCGATGGGGTTCATGTTGGGAGATATGGGTGGCGAAATCATTCGCTCGAATTGTCCAGAATGTTCTTCAAATCAATCACGAGCAATTGTGGCCTGGTGACATGGCGCTTTGTCGTCCACAAAATGAATGGCTGCCAATGGCGTCCAAGTTGCAGAATATAACCATTTACAGTCAATGATCGGTTTAGTTGGACCATGTAAACACAAGGACGGCATTATGAACGCACCGCCAGCTTGCACAGTGCCTTGTTGATAACTTGGATCCACGGCTTCGTGGGGACTGCGCCATACTCGAACCTAGCCATCAACACTTACCAAATGAAATTTGGTCCCATCTGGCCAGGCCACAGTTTGCGAGTTGTCTAGAGCCCAACCGATTTGGTTAACAGCTGAGGAGGGGCGATGTTGTGCTGTTAGCGAAGGCACTGGCGTTAACGGCAAATTTCGCCGCACTGTCCTAACGAATACATCACACATTGATTTCTCCGGCTATTTCACGCAGTGCTGCTTTTCTGTTAGCAGTGAAAACTCTAGGCTAACGCCGATACTCTCAGTCGTTATGTTAAGGCCGTCGTTCGCAGCATGGTACGTGCTGAGAGGTAATGCCTGAACTCTGGTATTCCCGGCACACTTTGGATCTCACAATATTGAATTGCAAAGTGATTTTTGAAGTGGAATGTCCCATGCGTCTAGCTTCAAGTAACACTCTGCGTTCACAGTCTGTTGGTTCCCGTCGTGCGGCCATAATGAATCGGAAAGTTTGTCACGTGAATCACCTGAGTACGAATGACAGCTCCACCATTGCCCTGACGTTGTGTACGCGATACTTTCGCCATCTGTATGTGTGCCTATCGCTGTCACGTGACTTGCCACCTCGGCGTGCGACACTTTTCCAAACCGAATTGGTGCGTGCGTCGTGGCGAGAGAGGCTGCAACGTCATAGTGAAAAGCGGGCGCGCACTAACAAGTACTTTGTAGGTTAGAGTCAGTATTCTAATAACGGAAATAAGATCGCATACCCTTTCGACCTGTGCAGTTTTATGAGATTTCCTCCTCCGCTACAGGGTGGTTCAGTTGTTTTGTCAGGCACCGTATTTGGGAAATGGTTTTCACTTGCAGTTCTTGCATTGCAAGCAACGGAAACCTCACGAAAACCTTGTTAGAAGCGGGGGTTGGAGGTGAGGCGGTTATTTTTAGCTCAATCCTGTAGCAATATGATTCCCAGAGGAAAAAATGTTAACCTACTGCGTGTGGAAAGGTATTTGATCGTGAGTAGACACTGGATAACTGTGTGCTGTGCGTCTGTGCCGTTACACACCGAGCCCGCGTGACGTGGCTCCTGCAGGGCTGCCTTAATACAGCGGCAGACACTGCAGCAGCCGCCCACTGGAGGCATATCCAGGACTGGGCAGAAGCGTGGGACGCCCCGCTCCGTCCGTCCCGCTTTGGGTCGGCACCGCCGCGACGACTTTCCCGGGCCAACGAACCGGCGACCCGCTGCTTCCTGTGGGCAGAGGAGGACGATGTGGCGTGCAGAAGTCCTACAGGCGTCGACTCACCCTGGGTGCGCCGCAATTAATCCGTCCGGCGCCGATCACCGGTAGAGGCGTGCGGTGGGCGCTCGCACCGCAGCCGTAATTTACCGGCCGTGTCCGTGTCTTCTGCACAAAAGGGGCGACTGCTGAGTGGCTGGCTGCACTGCCGCCCACCACCAGCATGCCAGCCGGACCCGGGTTCAGCCGCGTCACGTCCACCAGCACTTAATATAGCGTCCACTAGTACGTACCCACAAGGACATGTGCTGTGGCACCAAAAGTGTCCCAAACTTATGCGTAATTGACCACTAGATGTCAAGAGACGCGAACTTGCAAGTATAAAAGAAAGGGGGGTGGGGGGTATTGTTTTGTGAGCACAGAAGCAGAAACACCAGAATCGGTAAGTCAGGACAGCTCAGTCACTGCGAACGTGAACTGGTCGTTGGATGTCACCTGAGTAACAAACCCGTACAGGACATTATTACCCTCCTAAGTCTACCCAAAACTACTGTTGGTGATGTGACTAAAGTGGAAACGCGAAGGAACGAACACAATTAAACCGAGACCAGGCAGGTCTCGTGTGCTGTTGGACAGCGATCGTCTAGCATTGAGTGGGGTGTTTGAAACACATCGCAGTAAACCAGCGGAAGGAATCACTGGTCAGTTCCCGAATGCTACCAGCAATCCATCCTGCACACGGGTTATCCGTACGGAGTTAATAAGGATGGCGTACAACGCTCCAGAAAAGCTACAGATTTCTGTCGCCAGAGCACAGCGACGATTCAGGTGGCGTAAAGAGCGTCTGAACAGCGGATCACTGTGTAACACCGAAAATGCAGGATGCATGGCACCTGCTACCGATATGAAGCTCCTTTTCTGAATTGTATGTAAATATTTGTAATTTAAATGCTTTCTTTTAATAAGTAAGGACATTGCTTCACTGTATGTGTAAATTTAGGTAGAAGTCTGTTGACGTTTCATTGTATTTATCTGTGTCTTACTGTGAAACTTATAAGCTCTGCAAAAAAGACAAAGGAACTGTTATTTGCATCAACTAGCAACGATAATAGCAGTGCTTTTTGTGCAATGTAAAACCTTTGGGCAGGGAGCTGTTGCGCAGAGCGCGCGGCGTGGGAGGGAGACGGGTTCCAGCGCTTGTAGTGTGCGGAAGTACAGAGTACCATTGTCGGCGTTCCTGTAATTAGCCGTGGCTCCACAGTATGCTACCGTCTCCAACAACAGCAGCAGTTTGTGACGTCGTTGCCATTTGTTACGTTATATACAAAAAAATTACATGTATTTTTATATATTTTTATTTTTAATTTATCAGCATGAATTTTTCTTTTGTTAGTGCATGATTCTTTCTTTCAGGGATATTGTCTTTTCTTTTCACTTTTACTAACGTGCATAAGTAAATGTGAAACGGGTTCTTGAAGGGCCTCAGTTATTCATGTACCAACTTTAGATTTTGAACGTGACGACTAAAATATAGTTGCCGTTAACTGAATTGAATTTAATTTTGTTAATTTCTATTTATTGATTGCAAAGCAAGGCTCGAGAGAATTTCGATTGTTGCCGTGGAGCGGCCAAGATAAAACTTACTGAACTCATGGAATCTGCATAATTTAAAAAATGAACTTCAACGTAAATTGTCTGCTGCAATTAGGAAGGTTCTTACAACGAAATCTCTGTTAACAATGAAAAATAATTTAATACTTCGGCACGTAATGGCCGACCAGAGGCTGCATCGGAAGATAAGCTTCCCGCAGCGCAAATTACAAAACAAAAATGCTTATTAAAAACAATTAGCCGCTACGACCATTTGAGGTGACAAGTATTACAAAGAAATTCATTTTGTGATAACAATAATTATTTTATTTTAGCATAATACCGAATAACTTACATAAAATATGTGTAGCCGCTCAATGGCTGCCTTCCGTATAGCGAAACAAAACAGTGTGTGTACCATAAAATACGTCCTTAATCCTCGGCCGTACAATCGCGTCTCTTTCGATCCTTCCTTGTTTTCATAGACATTAAATAAAGATGCTACTCTTAAATTATCTCTGCATATCAGTTGTTTTAAGAACATTAACTGTATCTTTTATACTAATCATATTCATAAAATACGTTAACTACGGTTTACAACCGATATTGTTGTTGTTGTGGTCTTCAGTCCTGAGACTGGTTTGATGCAGCTCTCCATGCTACTCTATCCTGTGCAAGCTTCTTCATCTCCCAGACCTACTGTAACCTACATCCTTCTGAATCTGCTTAGTGTATTCATCTCTTGGTCTCCCTCTACGATTTTTACCCTCCACGCTGCCCCCCAATGCTAAATTTGTGATCCCTTGATGCCTCAAAACATGTCCTACCAACCGATCCCTTCTTCTAGTCAAGTTGTGCCACAAACTTCTCTTCTCCCCAATCCTATTCAGTACCTCCTCATTAGTTACGTGATCTACCCACCTTATCTCCAGCATTCTTCTGTAGCACCACATTTCGAAAGCTTCTATTCTCTTCTTGTCCAAACTAGTTATCGTCCATGTTTCACTTCCATACATGGCTACACACCATACAAATACATTCAGAAACGACTTCCTGACACTTAAATCTATACTCGATGTTAACAAATTTCTCTTCTTCAGAAACGCTTTCCTTGCCATTGCCAGTCTACATTTTATATTCTCTCTACTTCGACCATCATCGGTTATTTTACTCCCTAAATAGCAAAACTCCTTTACTACTTTAAGTGTCTCATTTCCTAACCTAATTCCCTCAGCATCACCCGACTTAATTTGACTACATTCCATTATCCTCGTTTTGCTTTTGTTGATGTTCATCTTATATCCTCCTTCCAAGACACTGTCCATTCCGTGCAACTGCTCTTCCGAGTCCTTTGCTGTCTCTGACAGAATTACAATGTCATCGGCGAACCTCAAAGTTTTTACTTCTTCTCCATGGATTTTAATACCTACTCCGAATTTTTCTTTTGTTTCCTTTACTGCTTGCTCAATATACAGATTGAATAACATCGGGGAGAGGCTACAACCCTGTCTCACTCCCTTCCCAACCACTGCTTCCCTTTCATGCCCCTCGACTCTTATAACTGCCATCTGATTTCTGTACAAATTGTAAATAGCCTTTCGCTCCCTGTATTTTACCCCTGCCACCTTCAGAATTTGAAAGAGAGTATTCCAGTTAACATTGTCAAAAGCTTTCTCTAAGTCTACAAATGCTAGAAACGTAGGTTTGCCTTTTCTTAATCTTTCTTCTAAGATAAGTCGTAAGGTCAGTATTGCCTCACGTGTTCCAACATTTCTACGGAATCCAAACTGATCTTCCCCGAGGTCTGCTTCTACCAGTTTTTCCATTCGTCTGTAAAGAATTCGCGTTAGTATTTTGCAGCTGTGACTTATTAAACAGATAGTTCGGTACTTTTCACATCTGTCAACACCTGCTTTCTTTGGGATTGGAATTATTATATTCTTCTTGAAGTCTGAGGGTATTTCGCCTGTCTAATACATCTTGCTCGCCAGATGGTAGAGTTTTGTCATGACTGGCTCTCCCGAGGCCATCAGTAGTTCTAATGGAATGTTGTCTACTCCGGGGGCCTTGTTTCGACTCAGGTCTTTCAGTGCTCTGTCAAACTCTTCACGCAGTATCTTATCTCCCATTTCATCTTCATCTACATCCTCTTCCATTTCCATAATATTGTCCTCAAGTACATCGCCCTTGTATAAACCCTCTATATACTCCTTCCACCTTTCTGCCTTCCCTTCTTTGCTTAGAACTGGGTTGCCATCTGAGCTCTTGATATTCATACAAGTGGTTCTCTTCTCTCCAAAGGTCTCTTTAATTTTCCTGTAGGCAGTATCTATCTTACCCCTAGTGAGACAAGCCTCTACATCCTTACATTTGTCCTCTAGCCATCCCTGCTTAGCCATTTTGCACTTCCTGTCGATCTCATTTTTGAGACGTTTGTTTTCCTTTTTGCCTGCTTCATTTAATGCATTTTTATATTTTCTCCTTTCATCAATGAAATTCAATATTTCTTCTGTTACCCAAGGATTTCTATTAGCCCTCAGAGCTACCCATTCTTCTTCTACTGTATTTCTTTCCTCCATTCCTGTCAATTGTTCCCTTATGCTCTCCCTGAAACTCTGTACAACCTCTGGTTCTTTCAGTTTATCCAGGTCCCATCTCCTTAAATTCCCACCTTTTTGCAGTTTCTTCAGTTTCAATCTGCAGTTCATAACCAATAGATTGTGGTCAGAATCCACATCTGCCCCAGGAAATGTCTTACAATTTACAACCTGGTTCCTAAATCTCTGTCTTACCATTATATAATCTATCTGATATCTTTTAGTATCTCAAGGATTCTTCCAGGTATACAACCTTCTTTTATGATTCTTGAACCAAGTGTTAGCTATGATTAAGTTATGCTCTGTGCAAAATTCTACGAGGCGGCTTCCTCTTCCATTTCTTCCCCCCAATCCATATTCACCTACTATGTTTCCTTCTCTCCCTTTTCCTACTGAAGAATTCCAGTCACCCATGACTATTAAATTTTCGTCTCCTTTCACTACCTGAATAATTTCTTTTATCTCGTCATACATTTCATCTATTTCTTCATCATCTGCAGAGCTAGTTGGCATATAAACTTGTGCTACTGTAGTAGGCATGGGCTTTGTGTCTATCTTGGCCACAATAATGCGTTCACTATGCTGTTTGTAGTAGATAACCCGCACTCCTATTTTTTTATTCATTATTAAACCTACTCCTGCATTACCTCTATTTGATTTTGTATTTATAACCCTGTAATCACCTGACAAAAAGTCTTGTTCCTCCTGCCACCGAACTTCACTAATTCCCACTATATTTAACTTTAACCAATCCATTTCCCTTTTTAAATTTTCTAACCTAGCTGCCCGATTAAGGGATCTAACATTCCACGCTCCGATCCGTAGAACGCCAGTTTTCTTTCTCCTGATAACGACGTCCTCCTGAGTAGTCTCCGCCCGGAGATCCGAATGGGGGACTATTTTACCTCCGGAATATTTTACCCAAGAGGACGCCATCATCATTTAACCATACAGTAAAGCTGCATGCCTTCGGGAAAAATTACGGCTGTAGTTTCCCCTTGCTTTCAGCCGTTCGTAGTACCAGCACAGCAAGGCCGTATTGGTTATGTTACAAGGCCAGATCAGTCCATCATCCAGACTGTTGCCCCTGCAACTACTGAAAAGGCTGCTGCCCCTCTTCAGGAACCACATGTTTGTCTGGCCTCTCAACAGATACCCCTCCGTTGTGGTTGCACCTACGGTACGGCCATCTGTATCGCTGAGGCACGCAAGCCTCCCCACCAACGGGAAGGTCCATGGTAAACAACCGATAAAAACGTCAATATTTATGTGACGTATCGTTACAAGTTCCAGCAACACAGTTTCGTCGTCGTCGTCGTCGTCGTCGCCTCCGAGTTTCGTCGTATGCACAGCACTGAAGTAAGGCTGTTCATTGGTAGAAAGTTAACGGCTAAACCGGCACCACAACTGAATGTGATTTGATTGATCAGCTTTATTTAATATTAATCAGTTAAACTCAGGGCGATTGTGTCCTCATTGCCCCCAGACGTTGTTACCAAGCAAGATACTTGTTCCTTTTTTTTCTAATATGCTAAATGAGTGTCATGAGAAAAAAATTGAGTAGTTACAGCCAGTTTATTAATGAATAATTTCACTTTTAAGAATTTTAGCCTCAGTCTACTTTCAATTAACTGTTGTACTAGAGAGGCTTCAGTATATGACTAAAGTGAAGCAATTTCATTTTTCACGTTTGAGAATCAATCACTGGAAAAAAAATCCAAATCTAAAGAAATGCGCAAATTAAGAGTGCGGAAGTTTTATTTATTTTACGTATAGCTTGGAGCACATGGCTGTTTGGTTTGGTAAGTATTCTAGTATTTAATTCTGTTCAAGTTAGTAAAAAAAGGCTCACTTGTTCAGACAATAATATGAAATCCAATTTGCAAAATAAATAACGGCATAGTAAGAAGTGCTTTTTTTGTAAATTTCTTTGATGACGTTATGCTGAGGTCAGTGAAAGTCACTGTTCACGTAACGAAGTTCAGTACTAACATACAGTTTAATTGTATATTTTCAAATCATTACTCAATTGCCTTTTTCAAAATTTAATGCCAAACATAACTTAAGAGTGACTTCTCAGTTTTTTTTATCATTACATACTCTCTCAAAATTAGTGTCAAAAAACGTGACAACCTTCGGTTGCCATGTCAGTGTTTAATAATACATATTTTTCTTTCCCATCACCTTGTACAGGATTTTGGATGTAAATTGCCCTAGTGGTCTGGCTACAGTTAATTATTTCCCTTTCGTTCATTAGTGTAACTTTTGGATTCATGATCAGTGGTACCCCTTTTCTGTCCAGTGTTGTTCGTGAGTGAATGCACAAAATAACTTCCATGTTCCAAATTATAGCCCTGTTCGGTTTAATTACTTTTTATTTTCAGTAGACTTTCCATCAGAAGGGTCGGCTGTACACTTACCTCCTACTTATCGGTACCACTTCTTCGGGAATGATAGCCGTATCCAATTAGAAAAAAATGCATTAGGCATACACGCGATCCACGATCATATTTTATATCGCAAGCAGGATAGGCCGATTAGTAGGAGGGAGGTTACAACTGGCAACCAGTGATCTGGAGTAGTGAACCACGCTACACACTGTGACAGCTGGTTGGGACGGTTTGGGTTTGGCCAGTGCCTCGAGAACGTTCCCGCCATGATGTGTAGGTACGGCCAACAGCGAAGTGCGGTGCAGCTGGTGTGTCGGTTTTTCTGGTCAGCGTGTGGTGGCCTTATTGTTCTAAAAGAAGCGCTAAATGCGGAAGGATACGATCACATTGTACAATGTTACGTACTGCGTACAGTAGTGGAACATTTCGGAGAGGATCATTGTATCAGCGAGACAGTGTACCCTGACAAAGTAGCGTCTTTGAGGCAATGGCCTGTGGACAGCAACATTCTTGAAATGGACTGTCCTGCCCACTATACCGACCTGAATCCAATAAAATAACTTTGGGATGTGTCACAACGTCTAGTTCGCTCCAGACACCAGTGTCCAACATGACTACCTCCCCACGTTTCGGCTCCTGAGGAAGAACTGGTTGCCGTTCCGCTATACAGACAGTCAGACGTCTTACTGAAAGTGTCCCCAGCAGAGTTCTACCGTCGTAAGCCCGAAGGTTGGGCACAGGCCATATTAATGTCCGCCAATACATAAGCTAGTGTTCTTATCTTACTTGATTATGCTTTGTCAGCTATCGTGTCCCAAGAGGGAGCGAGATTGACAAGAATTGTATTCAGGGGTCTCACCTCCTTCGATCTTCTCGAAGAGTAGATGTAGGAGCGGGCAGCTTCTGCAACTCTGACGGCTACAAGGGGCAAGCTAATGCTGAGGTGCACGGTACAGAACTCGGTGAGCAGTGATTACTGCTGCAGGGTAGAATTCATAAGATCCCTTACAGTTTGACGACTGAGAATCCCTACTGGCACTGTCTTGCACTTCTTTCTGTCAGTTGAATCTCTTACTCTGGAATCTATCTCCCTGGTTTTTGCGGAGCGGAGGATAGCGAATTGTACCAAGTCCCCCCACGACTGCGGTAGAACGACGCAGGTTCTGTGTCGGTATGCTCAGCAGATCTCGACTGACTATAGGGTCCTCCTGACCCCCTATTTATACTATCATCGTGCGTCACAGACAGCTTCTAGAATGTTCTGTACCTCCTCCTTGGAGACTGAACACGTACTTGGTATATTTGTATCATCATCATGTGATGTGAGAAAGCTACACTACTGCCCATTAAAATTGCTACATGAAGAAGAAATGCGGATGATAAACGGGTATTCATTGCACAAATATATTATACTAGAACTGACATGTGATTACATTTTCACGCAATTTGGTTGCATAGATCCTCAGAAATCAGTACCCAGAACAACCACCTCCGGCCGTAATAACGGCCTTGATACGCCTGGGCATTGAGTCAAACAGATCTTGGATGGCGTGTACGGGTACAGCTGCCCATGGAGCTTCAACACGGTACCACAGTTCATCAAGAGTAGTGACTGGCGTATTCTGACGATCCAGTTGCTCGGCCACCATTGACCAGATGTTTTCAATTGGTGAGAGATCTGGAGAATGTGCTGGCCAGGGCAGCAGTCGAACATTTTCCGTATCCGGAAAGGCACTGCAACATGCGGTCGTGCATTATCCTGCTGAAATGTAGGGTTTCGCAGGGATCGAATGAAGGGTAGAGCCACGGGTCGTAACACATCTGAAATGTAACGTCCACTGTTCAAAATGCCGTCAATGCGAACAAGAGGTGACCGAGACGTGTAACCGATGACATCCCATACCATCACGCCGGATGATACGCCAGTATGGCGGTGACGAATACACGCTTCCAATGTGTGTTCACCGCGATGTCGCCAAACACGGATTCGACCATCATGATGCTGTAAACAGAACCTGGATTCATCCGAAAAAATAACGTTTTGCCATTCGTGCACCCAGGTTCGTCGTTGAGTACACCATTGCAGGCACTCCTGTCTGTGATGCAGCAGCAAGGGTAACCGCAGCCATGGTCTCCGAGCTGATAGCCCATGCTGCTGCAAACGCCGTCGAACTGTTCGTGCAGACGGTTGTTGTCTTGCAAACGTCCCCATCTGTTGACTCAGGGATCGAGACGTGGTTGCACGATCCGTTACAGCCATGCGGATAATATGCCTGTCATCTCGACTGCTAGTGATACGAGGCTGTTTCGATCCAGCACGGCGTTCCGTATTACCCTCACGAACCCACCGATTCCATATTCTGCTAACAGTCATTGGATCTCGACCAACACGAGCAGCAATGTCGCGATCCGATAAACCGCAATCGCGATAGGCTACAATCCGACCTTTATCAATGTCGGAAACGTGATGGTACGCATTTCTCCTCCTTACACGAGGCATCACAACAACGTTTCACCAGGCAAGGCCGGTCAACCTCTGTTTGTGTATGAGAAATCGGTTGGAAACTTTCCTCATGTGAGCACGTTGTAGGTGTCGCCACCGGCGCCAACCTTGTGTGAATGCTCTGAAAAGCTAATCATTTGCATATGACAGCATCTTCTACCTGTCTGTTAAATGTCGCATCTGTAGCACGTCATCTTCGTGGTGTAGCAATTTTAATGGCCAGTAGTGTACTCTGATCCGTGTTACGCACTCGGCCACAGCGTCCAGCAAGTCATGTAACTCTATTTGTCTCCTGGCGCCGCTTCCTCGGCGCTGGCCCGTATCATCGACAAATACTGTCGCACTGCTTCCGTCCCGGAGCTTACACCTGGCTGCCTTTCCCGCTGAATAAGTGCTAATACATTAATTTGTACTCGTCGCTGTTTGAGATTCGCAACACAGCGTTTGCTTACAAAACACCCATATGACGTATCCTAGAATACTTCTCAAGTGCTTGTGACTCTTGAGAAATACGGCTAACACGCTATATTGAATGTGTACAAGGAAGGACAACAGGAATGGTCACAGGTTTTTGCACCAACGGGAGTGTGTCATGCAAATGGCACACAGCCTTAACTAGCTGACGCTCGAAAATAGACGCCTACTTTGCTGCGAAAGGCTGCTGATCATGTTTAAAGAAAAAAATAGCAAAATGAAAACTCTAGGAATTTATGACAACATCCCATATAGCGCTTCCACAGGAAGGACTGAATGGAGATTAATCTAATTATAGCGCGCACAGAGGTGTCGAAACAATCATTCTTCCTGCGCTCATACGAGAATACAACGGGTAGAAACCCCAATTACTTGTTTAATGGGAAATACCCTCTGCCATGTATTCCGTAGTGGTTGGTACATTAGATGTAGTGGGTTACAAGTCCACGGCTTGTACTACTACTGTTCTTAAGAACCTCCAAAGGCCTACGACTGGTGGCAGTTTCGGAAAATTTCTTTTATTCGAGATGAATTAACGTTTCAAATGTTATCAAGCAGAATTAGCGCAAGAGGATTGCAAGATTTTGGTGTCTCAGGAGGAACTGTGTTTCATCTGGAAGAGGATTTCAGTTTTCCACTGACTTTTCAGTCAACCAATAGTTTTATTAGCACAAGAAGTCCGTTTCGCACAAAGGTACTGTGGCGTCCGCTGTGTTATTCAGTGGTTTGGTGTTTAAGTAATTTTTAAATGAAAATGATAATCTTATTTCATTGCACTGAGTAATTACTAAATAATTTTTCTCCCGACGAAAGATTTGGTCCAGTTGCTGAAGAAATCCAAGTTAACGTTGTGTTAAAGTGGTGTCTGTAAGCTGTGTATCATTAAATCACAGTTCACACAACAGATTCTATACAACTATTGATTATGATGGAAACAGTTATCTTCATCAAAATGATCATAAAAACCACCGAATATCAGCCGCGCACAGCACTGATGTATGTTAGCTGAAACAATATTCTTCGCAACTCGTGCGTAATTAATTTCGGCTCCATACATCAGCAAGAAAAAGTTTGTTATACGGTTCGTGCTATGAGCACTGTTTTTAAAGAACCAATGTGATTCGTGTTATTTTCATTAAAATGAGTTCGGGACCACCGGTGCACATTTATTTTTACACATTTGTATTACTTTCGGCATTTATGTCTGCAGAGTTGCGTAATTTGAATTTGCCGCTGAGGTAATTGTTAAGATGGCGGCAGACAATTGATAGAGACTTTCTATTATTAGAGCAAATAGGATAGGTATTTGGATTGCTTATTAAACTTTACTTTCGCATTGTGCACTATTCAGACTAATTTTCATCAAGCAAAACTTTGATTTTTTTTCTAAGAAACACAGATAAAAACGCGATACAAATCGCTATCATCAATGGCTGCGCTCCTTGCAGCGGAAGGAAATAATTAACACAGATAATGCTTATTGAGAGAGGAATTAAAGTTTTAAATAATTATTCACTCATATTTATAATAATAATGAACTCTATTGTGAAGTAATAATTAACAAAGAATTACAATTTCTTAACAGACCTCAGTTTGATATGCGTCTTGCGTCCGCAACCTACAAAAGCCAACCAACAAAAGGTAAAAACAAAGGAAGACAAACGCTGATCATAAAAGGAATTTACAATTATCATTGTCTTTCTATGATACACATCGGTATGTCCAATTACATCATAAAATATTATATAAATAATATTTATCATCGTTTTCACTGTTTTTTCATATGGCGGATAGATAATGTTTATAACTGTTAGAGGCATAATTTCCTCTCGTCGCACTGTAGGTAAAATTTATCTCGTGGATGTTACAGTACCGTCACAGGTGCCATACCTTTTCCGCTCCACGGCAAGTGGGTTAATTCATTCTTTACCGTTCTTTCTGTTAGTTTCCCTTGCAAAATGCCTGTGAGGACCGGAAGCGCAGACCAAACAGCCGGTGTGAATGGGGGCAAAAAATGACGAGCGTAAGGCCCGGCTGGATAGGGGAGGGTGGAGGCTGAAGTGAAAGAAAAGCAGGTCGCTGTGGGAAAGCCTGTGCAGTGGCGCTCCAGCCGGGGAAGCCAGTTCGTATCCTCCTGAAGGGAGAAACGTTTGTCGTCAGTATCTGGTCAGAAAAGGGAGGAGAAGAGGTTGCGTAGAGGTTCTGATTGCTGATGAGCCGTGTGCTGGGTTCAGTTCCCGGTCCGACAGCGGAATTGGGAAGTCAGCCTCTGCAGCCCCCCTGGTTCCGTGTGCGCTTCCCTCGACCCATTCCAACACAAAACACAAACACAACACTCCACGGTACGTGCACTCACTGCAGCTATCCACGCGACGCAGGTAAACACGTGCCACTTCATAACAGGTGGGAGGAAGGCGACAGCACAGTAACACTCCACCTTGTCCAGGAGGGCAGAGGCGTCTACCCTCAAACATTGTCACCCTTAGCGCGGAATGACTTTGTTCTCGGATACTTCCTGATTCTTCACAGTTTCACATAAAATTCCGTATACACACACCTCGAAATGAACGACAATTTTGTGCAGAGTAAGAAAATATCACTTTTTTGTTGTAGACATGGAAAATCGTGTTAGTCATTGAACACGCTCCAAAAGAAAATTACAGTCCGAGCAATACTCTTAACAATTTTGTGGACAGCTAACACGCTGTACGCGATTAATACGAATTCTTCCACGATCCACCTCGGCTGGCGCTTAATGAGGGTCTAACAGTGCGCGTCACGTACGCCTATTAATCTTGCTTTTCAACCGAGAACAGCGGTTGGAGCGACCTAATTAATTACGGTTGGTGTGGAGTGGAGTGGAAGTATTGCGTAGCGAGCGAGGCCCCCAGCCGTCCGGGTGCGTTCCGATTCCAGCTCTCACACCGACCGCCAGCTCCGTCCTTGCTTTACGTTACCTACACACTGGCGAACAGTGACAGCAGACGCTCATTTCTGAAAAGCTGGCGTCAGCATCTGGCGTAGAAAGCGACATGGCGTAGCGGTAAAGAGGACTATTTCAATATTTGGTGACAGAGATTTATGAGTACAGTTGGATATTTTTTTAAGTTCCTCCTGTAGGTGTGAGCATTACTGCTTTGAGGTTACTGTTGTTGTTGTCTTCAGTCCAAAGACCGGTTTGATACAGGACTACATTTTTTTTTTTGTTTTTTTGTTATGGTTTTAGGGCGCAAAACTGCTACGGTCATTAGCGCCCGGACAGGACTACAAGCTACTCTATCCTGTGCAAGCCTCTTCAACTCCGAGTAACTACTGCAACCTACATCCGTCTGACTCTCCGTACAGTATTCATCTCTTCGTCTCCCTCTACGATTTTTACCCCCAACCCCCCCGCTCCCCAACGTTTTGCTCCAATTGGTGATCCCTTGATGTCTCAGAACAGTGGTTCCCAACAGGTGGTCCGCGGACCCCCAGGGGTCCACGAGCTATGCCAGAGGGGTCCGCAAGATGCCATTAGAATAAAAAATATTAAATATATTTCGTATGATACTCGGTTGTTATTTTTTCAAGGAGTCTTACACTAAACACCCAGATTTGAAGACAAAGATTTTGAGAAACAATAAAAAATTTAACAACAACAATGATGGCTAAATTGAAAACGGTTTAAGCTCAATATTTTTTCAATAATGAATATGTCAATTTTTTGCTATGCACCAAAAATAGAAAAAGTATAAGAAAACTCTTAATTTGGCTTTTTTAGGTACTTGGTACTGTGATATGACAAGGTACCAATCATGCTCGATGAGGGGGTCCTCGAGAAAATTTTGTTGGGAACCCCTGCCTCAGAACATGTCCTATCACGTGATCCCTTCTTACAGTCAAGTTGTGCCACAACTTTCTCTTCTCCCCAATTCTATTCAGTTCCTCCTCATTAATTACGTGATCTACCTATCTACTCTTCAACATTATTCTGTAACACCACATTTCGAATGCTTCTATTCTGTTCTTGTCTCAATTGTTCATCGTCCATGTTTCACTTCCATACATGGCTACATTCCTTACAAATATATTCACAAAAGATTTCCTTCCACTTAAATCTATACTCGTTCTTAACAAATTTCTCTTCTTCAGAAACGCCTTTCTTGACATAGCCAGTCTGCGTTTTGTATCCTCTCTATTTCGACCATCATCAGTTATTTTGCTCCCCAAATAGCAAAACTCGTCAACTACTTTAAGTGTCTCATTTCCTAATTTAATTCTCTTAGCATCGCCTGCTTTAATTCTACTAAATTTGATTATCTTCGTTTTGCTTTTGTTGATGTTCATCTTATATCCTCCTTTCAAGACCATGTCCGACCTGTTCATCTGCTCTTCGAACCCCTTTTCTGTCTCTGACAGAATGTCAGTGCTATCGCCGAACCTCAAAGATTTTATTTCTTCTCTCTGGACTTTAATTCCTCCTCCAAAGTTTTCTTTTCTTTCCTTTGCTTCTTTCTTAATGTACAGATTAAGTAACAACCCTGTCTCACTCCCTTCTCAACCACTGCTTCCTTTTCGTACCCCTCGACTCTCATCACTGACATCTGCTTTCTGCACAACTTATAAATATCCTTTATCTCCGTATATTTCATCCCTGCCACATGTAGAATATGAAAAGGAGTATTCCAGTCTATATTGTCAAAAGCTTTCTGTGAGTCTAGAAATGCTATAAACCTAGGTTTGTCTTTCCTTAACCTCTCTTCTACGAGGACAAGTCGTAGGGTTGGTAGTGCATCATGTGTTCCTACATTTCTCCGGAATCCAGACTCATCTTGACCGAGGTCGGTTTCTACCAGTTTTTCCATTCTTCTGTAAAGGACTGGTGCTAGTATTAGCTTTGATATAGTCCACGATTTTGAAAACTCAAGTAGGTATTCACCTAATAACGTCGCGCTGAATGAGACATAAAAGCGTGTACAGAACGCGGCAGCTGAGGCAGCGCTAGCACGCTGGACTTGTGTACGCGATGGCGTCGGGTCGAATTCCTGCCTGGCCTCCCACATTTAGCTCTTCCATGCCTTCTCCGAATCGCTTAAGGCTCGTGGCCGGATGATTCCCTCAAAGGGACGTGAAACCTTAATCTCCCTTCCTTATACCAAAAAAGAAAAAAAGACCGCTTTGACAAGATGGCATATTACTTGCCACTTTTCTTCTATCGCGTCATATAAAATAAACTCAAAAAGTGTGGACGTTGTGACCTGCCTATATATTCAAATTTACCTCGACAAATTTTGTTTCCCGGTGATATCGAACACTTTAGACATATATCATTAGATACGTTGGATAAGGAATACATCGAAATGACGGGACAAAGTCTTACCTCAGTTCGTCAGCTTAGTTCCCAGTAGTGTGCTCTGCTTAGCCTGCATGGCTGGTGAAGGATTGCAGACAAATAAGTGATTTGTGATATCTTTGCTAAGACATGCAAGTAAATCAAGGAAGGAAAAAAAACACGTACTTGTAGAGTTCGGACTGCTTTTCTTAGCTTATAATGCCTGGGTAATGTTCAACGCCTTAAAGACGACTCTGTAAAACGTAATGCTTTCTGTAGTTAGATGTAGAGAACTCATATGTTTATTCAAAATGCAACCATTTCATTCGAACCACGACAATGATACGAAACATGTTTGAAATCTGAATCTCACAAGAACCCAAAAAATGGATCATTTACGTAGATCGTTCAGCGAAAAAATCCTCATACCGTTAAAATATGTAGTCGAAAATTTAAAAGACTTTTTGCCAATCTAACCCAAAACATTGTTTGTTGTCTGTTTGTCATATGAGCTAAAACTGCTCATATAACATATACGTTACGCAAAACTCTCGACAGAAATGAAATTAAAAACGTTAAGTTTTACTCTGGCAGCCGTCAAATAATTAACCGTTTTTTTTTTCATAAATGAAAATCATTTTGTTTCTTTGTTCTTAACTGTTATTTTCACAGTATATTAAGCAAATAATCAGTTAGTAGCCACTTCATTTGTACAATTTTTTTCTGCCGTCACACTAACGTTTAATTTTTGTGTTCTTTGCTGGAATATTTATTATCGCAGAGAAATTGATTTCAAATATTGTAATTCTTTCATTAACGTACATTTTCTATAAGAAATTCAAACACAAGCAGCTTATAACGAGGCCCCCTACTAATAATTCTTTCCAAAGTTACAATAATTTCGTTCACCCAAGAGTAGCGTGCCTTTAGTTCACGTTCTCCCATGCTAGACTTTCGTGGGAAGTCATAGTATTGTGGTTGTCTGTGTGACTATCGTTGTGAATTCGAATTTTCCTCACGTGAAGTTAATAAATGTGCAGATTCATTTACTGTTTGCAGATATGGCCTTTAACGACACATTCTTCAAGATCAAGTCTACGGTTAAAGTAACAGTTCTTTTTTTTCTAAATGGTTAAAACACGGTGCTAAAGCGTCACATTCAAATGCAATTAATCTGTTACTTCATTTATAAGAAACATAATTTCCGGAAGACGAAAATCGTATGTAGGAAATCGATTTTCACTAACGAGTTTACACGTCAAGGCCTGAACTGCTTATTGTTAGATCATTCTAATATCGTTTTTTCAGCTGTAAATTGTCTTACACTGAGGGTCTGTGGGATCCAGGTGTTCAGGTTCTCGATTTACTCAGAAATTAACTATAACAGTAGGATAAGTTCTAGCTTTTCTTCACCTTCGCTACTCAAAAAGTCAGTTTACAATGCTACAATTCAGTTACTTTCCGGATTTTTTCGGTAAAAGTACGCCAACTTCCTCATCTCGGAGCAGCACTTGCACGCCACGTTCACAGTTATTTGCTGGATGTAGTCTAAACTACGTCTTCCTCTACAGCTTTTAACCTCTGCAACTCCCTTTAGTACAGTGCAAGTTATTCACTGATGGCTTAATATATGTCCTATCATAATGCTTCTCCTGTTTGTCAGTGTTTTCGATATTCTCCTTTCTTCCACCTAATTTTAAACTTTCTTCTATAGCACCACGTCTCAAACGCTTCGATTCTCTTCTGCTCTGGTTTTCCCACAGTCCCTGATTCGGTACCATAAAATACTGTGCTCCAGATGTAGAGTATCAGAAATTGCTTCCTCAGATTTAGGCCGATGTTTGGCACTATCAGACTCACTTTCGCCAGTAACGGCCTCTTTGCCTGTGCTAGTGTGTTTTTTATATTCTCCTTGCTTCGTCCGTCCCCGTCGGTAGCAGAAGTCCTTAAGTTCGTCTACTTTGTGATCACCAGTTCTGATGCTACGTTTCTCACTATTCTCATTCCTGCTACTTCTCATTACTTCGATTTACTCTCAGTCCATATCTGTACGTATTAGACTGTTCATTCTATTCATCAGGTCCTATAATTGTTCTTCACTTTCACTGACTATAGCACTGTGATCAGCGAATTAAGATTCGATATCCTTTCACCTTCCATTTTAATTCCACTCCTGAACCTTTCTTTTATTTCCGCCATTGCATCTTCGATGTATAGACTGAACAGGACGGGCGAAGGACTACGTCTCTGTCTTACATCCATTTTTTATCCGAGCACTTCGCTCTTGGCCTTCCACTCTTATTATTCCCTCTCGCCTGTCGTACATATTGTACATTACTCGTCTCTCCCTATAGAGTACCCCAATTTTTCTCACAATTTCGAGCATTTTCTACCATTTTACATTATCGAGAAATCCTTGCTTTCTCTTTAGTCTTGCTTCCATTAATAACCGGATCGTCAGAATTGCCCCTCTGGTGCCTTTACTAGTACAGTTCCAGAAATCGTGGAAAAAGACGGAACTCTGGCTTGTACTAAAGAAGAGGTTAACCTGCTAAGTGGTGTAACTTTCATGGTATGAGGTGTCGTAATGGCTGACTGCAGACGGAATAGAAGAAAACAGGAGCACTAATGACTAAACATTACTTTGACTTTTTCCCTAGGCGTACTCTCTACAAGTAGACCAAAGTACAGCTTTCTATCACTAACGGAAATTTTTTGATATGTGACTGCTTATTCATGATCTCAATCCAGTGAGGCCCTCAATTTAAATGTTTCCATCGCTAAAGTTAAGAAACCTGTTCAAGGGAATCGTCAGTGTCTCGAAAGAATGAATTAGCATGTGTGACACATTGTCGGACAGCCTTGCATCAGAAAACGACCCGCTCACATCTGACACCTTGTACGAGAGGTCCAGCGCGAGAAACGCCGTCGAATTATCGTGTCAGGTGTGGGATCTAAATTACGCGAAAAACGCACCCGCCGCGGGCGCCGGCAGGGGGGACAGCAGGGGCGCCTGACGCATTCGCCGCCGATAAAATACGCCAATACTGCGGCTGCGGCGTCCCTGGAGCTGTTTATGGGTTGACAGTTCTCGGAAAGCAGCCTTCGCCGCCCGAGCTGAAATACCGCCACGGGCGACGAGCACGCGATTTGTACATACGGCGGAAGAGGAGCGCAGGACGGGAGGTGTTACGAAAACGGTCACGGACGGGAAAGAGTAACAGGTGGCGCGGTTTCAAAATGCTGCGGACGCCGGGCGGATCAGAAACCAGTTTAAATAGAACGCGGCTTAAGGCGTCCGCACATGTGCGATTACCGCCAGATCATTACACGGCCCAAATAAGAGCGAAGGTCTCAGTACGAATGACACCGTAGAAAGTGCGGCCGGCGGCATTCCAAGGAGCTCGTTGCATTTGGCTCGAGCCACTGCAGCGCAGCAGAAAATAAAAATAAAAAAAACTTCTCCTGCCAGTGAGTTAACAGATGTCCCAACCACCGCGGAAAGTTTCAAATCTCTCCTCACAGTTGCTATGGACGAGCGAAAACAGCATTCCGACACTTAGGAACTGAGTATCTTGTCTTTTTGGAAATTATTATTACTATTATCATTGTCTGCAGTTGCCACAATTTCCAAGATCAACGTGAAAACAATAGTTTCCCAGTTTCCAGTGTCACTTTTATACACAATACAAACTCCGAAAGGATATCCCTGGTAGCAAAAGATAGAAAAGAAGTGTACATACAGGGTGGTCCATTAGTCATGACCGGGCCAAATATCTCACGAAATAAGCGTCAAACGAAAAAACTACAAAGAACGAAACTCGTCTAGCTTGAAGGGGGAAACCAGATAGCGCTATGGTTGGCCAGCTAGATGGCGCTGCCATAGGTCAAACGGATATCAACTGCGTTTTTTAAAATAGGAACCCCCTTTTTATTACATATTCGTGTAGTACGTAAAGAAATATGAATGTTTTAGTTGTACCACTGTTTTCCCTTTGTGATAGATGGCGTTGTAATAGTCACCAACGTATAAGTACGTGGTATCATGTAACATTCCGTCAGTGCGGACGGTATTTGGTCGTGATACATTACCCGTGTTAAAATGGACCGTTTAGTAATTGCGGGAAAGGTCGATATCGTGTTGATGTATGGCTATTGTGATCAAAGGCCCAACGGGCGTATGCTATGTATGCTGCTCGGTAACCTGGACGACATCAGCCGGATAGTTACGTTATTTAAGGAAACAGGAAGTGTTCAGCCACATGTGAAACGTCAATCACGACCAGCAACAAATGATGATGCCCACGTAGGTGTTTTAGCTGCTCTCGCGGCTAATTTCCACATCAGTAGCAGACAAATTGCACGAGAATCGGGAATCTCAAAATCGTCGTCGTTGAGAATGCTACATCAACATCGATTGCACCCGTACTATATTTCTGTGCACCAGGAATTGCATGGCGACGACTTTGAACGTCGTGTACAGTTCTGCCACTGGGCACAAGAGATATTACGGGACGATGACAGATTTTTTGCACGCGTTCTATTTAGCGACGAAGTGTCTTTCACCAACAGCGGTAACGTAAACCGGCATAATATGCACTATTGGGCAACGGAAAATCGACGATGGCTGCGACGAGTGGAACATCAGCGACCTTGGCGGATTAATGTATGGTGCGGCACTATGGGAGGAAGGATAATTGGCCCCCATTTTATCGATGGCAATCTAAATGGTGCAATGTATGCTGATTTCCTACGTAATGTTCTACCGATGTTACTACAAGATGTTTCACTGCATGATAGAATGGCGAAGTACTTCCAACATGATGGATGTGCGGCACATAGCTCGGGCGCGGTTGAAGCGGTATTGAATAGTATATTTCGTGACAGGTGGATTGGTTGTCGAAGCACTTTCACCGGATCTGACGTCCCCGGATTTCTTTCTGTGGGGAAAGTTGACCTATGGAAGCGCCATCTATCTTGCCAATCATAGCGCCATCTGGTTTCCCCCTTCAAGCTAGACAAGTTTCTTTCTGTGTAGTTTTTTCGTTTGACGCTTATTTCGTGAGATATTTGGCCCGGTCACAATCAATGGACCACACTGTATAAAGTGCGGCGTAAAACGCTTCTTTCCCTGGATGTGTTTGAAACATCCAGGGCTGGTTCCAAGTTCGCCATTTCAAAGCATTTATTTTAAATACAATGCGCACAAGATTTGTATAGATTCTGCATTGACACGTTCCGGCTACATCACGCATCTTCTCAAATGCACTCCACTGAGGTGACAAAAGTCATGGGACACTTCCTAACATCGTGTCACACCCGCTTCTACGCGGCGTGGTGCAGGAACTCGACGTAGCACGGACTCAGCGGTCGCTGGAAGTCGCCTGCAGAAATATTCAGCCATGCTGCCTCTATAGCCGTCCGTAATTGTGAAAGTGTTCCCTGCACACGATTTTGTGCACGAACTGACCCCACGATTATGTCCCGTAATTGTCACACGTGATTCATGTCGGACGTTCTGGGTTACCAAATCATTCGCTTGAGTTGTCCAGAATTTTCTTCCAACCAATCGGGAACAGTTGTGCCCCGGTGACAAGGCGCACTGCAGTCCATAAAAATTCCATCATTGTTTGAGAACATGGAGTCCATGGACGGCTGCATGGACGATATCAGTTGATTCAGCTGGACCAGAGGACGCAGTCCATTCCGCCTAAGGCCGGACGAGGTGGTCAAGCGGTTCTAGGCGGTACAGTCTGGAACCGCGCGACCGCTACGGGCGCAGGTTCTAATCCTGCCTCTGGCGTGGATGTGTGTGACGTCCTTAGGTTAGTTAGGTTTAAGTAGTTCTAAGTTCTAGGGGACTGATGACCTTAGAAGTTAAGTCCCATAGTGCGAACCATTTGAACCATTCCGCTAAACACAGCCCACATCGTTATGGAGCCAGCATCGGCTTGCACAATGCCTTGTTGACGACTTAAGTACATGCGTTCTTGGGGTCTGTGCCACACTGGAACCCTCCCATCGGCTCTTATCAACTGAAATCGGGGCTCACCTGACCAGGCCGCGGTCTTCCAGTCGTCTGGAGTCCAACCGATACGGCCATGGGCGCAGGAGAGGCGCTGCAGGCGTTGCCGTTGGCGTTAGTCAGCCAGTCAGGCAACAGCAACCGGCCGAGACTCATGCAGCAACGGGGAAGTAACCGATTTTGTGACTTTTACGAGTTCCTGACCAGGAGCGAATTGTAAAATTTCATTTGAGTGCTTTGATAGTCTACTTTCTTGAGTTTCTGTATGTTAATTTAACGTCTAATACACACAGCTCTCGCTTTTTCGGAACGTAAACCGATTTTGTGACATATTACAAGTTTCTAATCTGGGGCGAATTATTTAGTCTCATCTGAGTGCTTTGGAAGTTAGGTGTTTGAATTTCTGCGTACTAATCTAAATTATTAGATGCAGTTCGTGCGTTTTCGTTGCTTTCTACAGTAGAGTTCCGCAGCACGTGTCGATTGTCCTGGTCTGTCTGTGTAGTGCAGTTTTCCACGGTCTTTACTATAGACAGATACTGTGATTGTTGCGTGCGGATGCGACCTGAGTTCGTGACACTTTGCTCTCAACTCCAGGCTATGATGGCTTCGCTTACACAGCTTGAGGCTGCAGTGGATGGGTACCACGGTCGTTGGCCGGCTCTGGGGATCCAACGGACGTCCAGCACGTCCGAGTCCTCTGATTGGCCCTCATTGGTGACCAGCCCAGTTACTGCTCACACTGAGATTGACCTCTCACCCACGGTCGAGTGGGAGGTCGCGTAGCAGGCAGCGAAAGACTTCCCAGGGGGCGGCACGTAGGACCTCCCCGGTTTGTCTGACAAACGGGTTCCAGGTGCTGTCTGTGGCTGACACTGTCGCCGAGCCAGATGCTGTCGCCTGTCCTGTCTCAGACGAAACCTCTCAGCCTGCAAGATCCGGACAATCACAGAGGGTGGAATTATTAGTAGTTCGGAGCTCCAAAGTTAGGCGCGTTATGGGGCCCCTCACGGACATGGCTGCCAAGAAGGGAAAGAAAAACAATGTGCACTCCGTGTGCATACCGGGTGGAGTCAATCCAGACGTGGAACTGGTCCTCCTGGTTGCCATGAAGAGCACAGGGTGCAGCCAACTGCAGGTGGTTACTCACGTCGGTACCAATGATGTGTGTCACTTTGGATCAGAAGAGATTCTCTCTGGTTTCGAGCGGCTAACAGAAGTGGTAAAGGCTGCCAGTCTTACTTTGCTAGATGAAAGCAGAGCCGACCACTTGCAACATAACAGGACCGATTGCGGACCTCTGGTACAGAGCCGAGTGGAGGGTCTGAAGCAGAGGCTCAGACGGTTCTGCGTCCGTGTAGGCTGCAGATTTCTCGAATTGCGCCAAAGGGTGGTTGGGTTTCGGGTTCCACTGAATAGGTCAGGAGTCCACTACACGCAAGAGGGGGCTATACGGGTAGCAGGGTCTGTGTGGCATAGACTGGGAGGTGTTTTAGGTTAGAGGGTCTCGGGAAAACACAAGAAGGGATTCAGTCACAAAGGGTGCAGGCCGAACACAGGAAGAACGTAGACACAGGAACCATCCGTATAACAGTTGTAAATTGTCGTAGCTGTGTTGGAAAAGTATAAGAGCTCCAAGCGCTAATAGAAAGCACTGACGCTCAAATTGTAATAGGCACTGAAAGTTGGCTAAAACCGGATATAAGCTCAGCCGAAATTTTTGCGAAGAACCTAATGGTGTTCCGAAGGCACAGGCGAAACACAGTTGACGGTGGCGTGTTCGTTGCTATTAGAAGTAGTTTATCTTGTCACGAAATTGAAGTAGATAGCCCCTGTGAGTATGGTCAAAGGTTACTCTTCGCAACCGGGATAAAATAATAATTGGATCCTTTTACTGACCTCCCAATTCAGGTGATACAATTGTGTAAAGGTTCAAACAAAACTTCAGTTTAATTATAAACACGCACCCGACTTATACAATTATAGTTGGCACTGACTTTAAAAATCCTCTGTATGTTGGAGAAAATACATGTTTCAATACGGAGGTACGCATAAAATATCATCCGAAATTGTGCTAAATGCATTCTTTGAAAATTATTTCGAGCAGTTTGTTCATGAGTCTACGCGAATAGTAAACGGTTGCGAAAACACACTTGATCTCTTAGCAACAAATCATCCTGAGCTAATTACAAGCATCAAAGTGGATACAGGGATTAGTGAACAGAGGGTTGCGGTAGCGAGACTGTATATTGTAATCCCCAAATCCCCCCAAAATAAACTGAAAATATTATTCAGAAAAAGCAGATAAAAATCCACTTGATGCCTTCCTGAGAGACAATCTCCACTCATTCCAAATTAAGAATGTAAGTCTAGACCAGATGTGGATTGAATCCAAAGAAATTATTTCGACAGCAATTGAGAGATTTGTACCAAATAAATTAACAAGCGACGGAGCTGATCCTCCCTTGTACACAAAACGAATCAGAACACTGTTGCAGAAACAACGAAACAAATATGCCAAATTTAAACGGACATAAAATCTCGAAGATTGTCGATCTTTTACAGAACCTCGAAATTTAGCACATACTTCAATGCGGGATGCTTATAATAGTTTCCACAGCGAAATTTTATCTCGAAACCTGACAGAAAATCCAAAGAGTTTCTGGTCATACGTCGAGTATGCTAGTGGCAAGACATAATCAATGCCTTCTCTGCGGAATGGCAATGGAAATACTATCGACGACAGTGCTGCCAAAGCAGAATTACTAAACACAGCCTTCGGCAATTTCTTCATCAAAGAAGACGAAGTAAATATTCCAGAATTCGAATCACGAACAGCTGCCAACGTGAGTAAAATAGAAGTAGATATCCTCGGAGTAGTGAAGCAACTTTAATCACTTAACAAATGCAAGTCTTCCGGTCAAGACTGTATACCAGTTACGTTCCTCTCAGAGTATGCTGAAACAATAGCTCCAAACCTAACAATCATTTACAACCGTTCGCTCGACGAAAGATCCGTACCAAAAGACTGGAAAGTTGCACAGCTCACACCAACATTGACGAAAGGTAATAGGAGTAATTCACTAAATTACAAGCCAATATCATTAACGTCGATATGGAGCAGGATTTTGGAACATGTGT
Source organism: Schistocerca piceifrons (assembly GCF_021461385.2). Lineage (NCBI taxonomy): Eukaryota > Metazoa > Arthropoda > Insecta > Orthoptera > Acrididae > Schistocerca > Schistocerca piceifrons. Next base: position 21,107,776 of record NC_060145.1, read on the forward strand.
TGGAACATTATGGATACCTCGAAGAGAACGGTCTATTGACACACAGTCAACACAGATTTAGAAAACATCGTTCTTGTGAAACACAACTAGCTCTTTATTCACATGAAGTGTTTAGCGCTATTGACAAGGGATTTCAAATTGATTCCGTATTTCTGGATTTCCATAAGACTTTTGACACTGTACCACACGAGCGGCTTGTAGTGAAATTGCGTGCTTTTGGAATATCGACTCAGTTATCTGACTGGATTTGTGATTTCCTGTCAGAGAGGTCACAGTTCGTAGTAGTTGACAGAAAGTCATCGAGCAAAAGAGGTGTGATTTCTAGCGTTCTCCAAGGTAGTGTTATAGGCCCTTTGCTGTTCCTTATCTGTATAAACGATTTAGGAGACAATCTGAGCAGCCGTCTTAGGTTGTTTGAAGATGACTCTGTCGTTTATCGTCTAGTGAACTCTCAGAAGATCAAAACAAATTGCAAAATTATTTAGAAAAGATATCTGTATGGTGTGAAAATTGTCTGTTGACCATAAATGACGAAAAGTGTGAGGTCACCCACATAAGTGCTAAAAGGAATCCATTAAACTTCCGTTACACGATAAATCGATCAAATCTAAATGCCCTAAATTCAGCTAAGTACCTAGGAATTATAATTACGAACAACCTAGATTGGAAGGAACACAGAGAAAATGTTGTGGGAAAAGCTAACCAAAGACTGCGTTTTATCGGCAGGACATTTAGAAAATGTAACAGATCTATTAAAGAGACTACCTACACTAGGCTTCCGTTCTGTTTTAGAATACTGCTGTGCAGTGTGGGATCCTTACCAGATAGAACTGACGGAGTACATCGGAAAAGTTCAAAGAAGGACAGCACGTTTCGTATTATCGCGAAACAGGCGAGAGAGTGCACTGAAATGGTACAGGATTTGGGGTGGACATCATTAAAGCAAAGACATTTTTCGTTGCGGCGGAATCTTCTCACTAAATTTTTATCAGGGACTTACTCATGGGTAGAGCGGTTCTAGGTGTTTCAGTCCGGAACCACGCGGCTGCTACGGTCGCAGGTTCGAATCTTGCCTCGGGCATGGATGTGTGTGATGTCCTTAGGTTAGTTAGGTTTAAGTAGTTCTAAGTCTAGGGGACTGATGACCTCAGATGTTAAGTCCCATAGTGCCAAGAGCCATTTCAACCATTTTTGGACTTTCTCCTCCGAATGCGAAATTATTTTGTTGATGCCGACCTACATATGGGGAAAGGATCACCATAATAAAATAAGGGAAATCAGAGCTCTCACCGAAAGATATAGGTGTTCGTTTATTTCAGCGCACTGTTCAAGATTAGAATAATAGAGAATTTGCAGAATATCCATGTAGATGTAGATGCTAGCAAAGCCCATTGAAGCCAAATTTCGCCGCACTGTCGTAACGCATTCGTTCGTCGTACATCCCACATTCATTTCCTCGGTCATTTCACCCAGTGTTGCTTGTCTGCTAGCAATTACAACCCAATGCAAGCATCGCTGCTGTCGGTCGTTAAATGAAGACCGCCGGCCACCGCGTTATCCGTGGGGACAGGTCGTGCCTGAAATTTGGCATTCACGACACACTCTTGACGCTGTGAATCTTGGAACATCGAATTCGCTAACGAATTCCGAAATGGACTGTCCCATGTGTCCACTTCCAACTACCACTCCGGGTTCAAAGTCTCTTAACTCCTGTCGTGGGCCATAATCACTTCGGAAATCATACCATATTAATCATACGAGTCCAAATGACAGCTCCGCCAATGCAGTGCCCTTTAGTACCTTGTGTACGCTGTAGTACTGCCATTTATATATCGTGCATACTGGTGTGTCATGTCACCTCAGTGTAGATAGGCACAACCAGACGTGCTGCATGATCGTTTTATTTAACTCGGTGACTAACGTGTAGTTTATCTTTGCCGGAATTCAGACGTCATCCGTGTTTACGTGGGTGATGGGAAGGCAGTGAGGGAGGCTAGCTTAGTGGCGCAGTACTATTCATAAGTACTGGGCAATTCAGAATGTAGGTCGTTTCCGTTTATCTCTGTTACTGAGGGATAATCCGCAGCACGATCCCATTTGATGGTTGCCTGTGTAGCGACTTCCAGTGACCACAAAAATTTGATTTTCAGTATTTCACATAATTACTGAGAGAATTTCAAAATTTAAAATCCACTCATATTCCACTCATTAAGAGGTGGAAACTTACTTTAAAGGTTTAACATAACAAGTCAAGTACCGGTGATCAAAAAGTCAGTACAAATTTGAAAACTGAATAAATCACGGAAAAATGTAGATAGAGAGGTACAAATTGACACACATGCTTGGAATGACATGGGGCTTTATTACAACCAAAAAAATACAAAAGTTCAAAAAAGTCCGACAGATGGCGCTTCATCTGATCAGAATAGCAATAATTAGTATAACAAAGTAAGACAAAGCAAAGATGATGTTCTTTACAGGAAATGCTCAATATGGCCACCATCACTCCTCAACAATAGCTTTAGTCGAGGAATAATGTTGTGAACAGCACTGTAAAACATGTCCGCAGTTATGGTGAGGCAATGGCGTCGGATGTTGTCTTTCAGCATCCCTAGAGATGTCGCTCGATCACAATACACTTACGACTTCAGGTAACCCCAAAGCCAATAATCGCACGGACTGAGGTCTGGGGACCTGGAAGGCCAAGCATGACGAAAGTGGCGGCTGAGCACACGATCATCACCAAACGGCGCGCGCAAGAGATCTTTCACGCGTCTAGCAATATGGGGAGGAGCGCCATCCTGCATAAACATCGTACGTTCCAGCAGGTGTTTATCAGCCAGGCTGGGAATGATGCGATTCTGTAACATATCGGCGTACCTCTCACCCGTCACTGTAGCAGTTACAAAACCGGTATCACGCATTTCCTCGACGAAAAAAGGCCCGATAACGGTAGATATGGTACATCCAACCCATACCGTGACTTTCTCGTCGTGCAATGGAGTTTCCACGACAGTTCTAGCATTTTCGGTAGCCCAAATTCTGCAGTTGTGGGCGTTGACAGACCCTCGGAGCGTGAAATGAGCTTCGTCGGTCCACAACACGTTACTCAACCAATTGTCATCTTCTGCCATCTTTTGAAACGCCCACACCGCAAATGCCGTCCGCTTCACTAAATTGCCAGGTAACAGTTCATGATGCCGATGGATTTTGTACGGATAGCATCGGAAGGTACGCCTAAGTGCCAACCAAACAGTAGTGTATGAAATGCCGGTGCGACGTGCGACTGCACGAGTGCTGACTTCCCCGTGCATAGACGAACCCGCTACAGTCTCCATTTCTTCCTGCACTGTCTCAGCAGCATTACGCCTTGTGCTCGGTCGGCCACTGCGTGGTCCATCGTCTAAACAACCCGTGGCTTCGAACTTCGAAATCATTCTCGCCACAGCTGCATTTGTCAACGGACCTTTACCCGTTCGAATTCCTAGGGCGATAGGATCGTAACGCTGAACTAGCATATTCCCCATTCTGATAAAACATCTTCACTAAAAGCGCCTTTTCAGGTAACGTCAACATGCTGCGACTGCTGGCGCATCTGATTCTCTCTCTCTCTCTTTTTTTTTCTTTATTGTTATATTTAAACCTGTTTACAGGCAGGCCAGCAGCAGCATACTACGCCGCTCTTTGGCCTCAGGGAAACACAAAAGAAACAAATGAAGACAATGTGAGATAAAAATGTGGTGGACATATAAACGGAGACAAACACTTGTTAAAATACATGGAGCCGTTCACGGGCGTAGAGTCCAAGATAAAATTTGTTCTAACACTTGGACACATACATAGACAAAAATTGTCACACGTGAACGTAGGTGCACAAAACGAATAACACTGAGCCAGTTAAGCAAAAAACGACGGCACACACAGAAACACGAGGCGTTGATCTCCAGCGCGCAAAACCGTGTACGAGTCCGGGGACCTGCGAAGAGAGGAGGAGGGGGGTGGGAGAGGTAGAGGGGAGAGCAGATGCCGTGGGCAGGGGAGATAGGCGGAAGGGAGGAAGGGGGAGGGGAAGCCCGCGGGGAAGAGGGGTGGAGGAAGGGGACGGGTTAAAAGGAAAGAGAAGGGAGGGAGGGTGCCTAAAGGAAAGGACACAGGAAGGGGGAGTGGGGAGGATCAAAGTTGATAGGAGGAGTAGATGGAGGGGAGGAGGACATCGTCAGGGAGGGGGAGCTGGCGGAAGCCACCTTGGGCCAGGGTATGGAGAGTGCAGAAATGGAGAGCAGGTGGGACGTGGGAATACAGGCGCGGTAGCAGTCGGGGGTGGGAGAGGATGGGCGAGACAAGCGGGTGAGGAGGATCGAGTTTGCGGGAGGTGTACAGGATCTGTATCCTTTCAAGGAAAAGGAGGAGGTGGGGGAACATAATTAGGTCATACAGGATCCGCGTGGGGGAGGGGAGACAGATGCGATAGGCGAGGCGGAGAGCATGGCGTTCAAGGATTTGAAGGGATTTATAAAAGGTAGGGGGGGGGGCGGAGATCCAGGCCGGATGGGCGTAACAAAGGATAGTGCGGATGAGGGATTTATAGGTGTGGAGGATGGTGGAGGGGTCCAGACCCCACGTACGGCCGGAAAGGAGCTCGAGGAGACGGAGTCGGGAGCATGCCTTGGCTTGGATTGTCCGGAGATGGGGGGTCCAGGAGAGTCGACGGTCGAGGGTGACGCCAAGGTACTTAAGGGTGGGGGTGAGGGCGATAGGACGGCCATAGATGGTGAGATAGAAATCAAGGAGGGGGAAGGAAGGGGTGGTTTTGGATTCTCTTTCTCATTACACCTCCTTTTATAGACGATTGTCATGTGCAGTGTCCAGTGCCATCTGTCGGACGTTTTGTGAACTTTTTTTTTGTTCTAATAAAACCCCATGTCATTCCAAGTATGTGTGTCAATTTTTACCTCTCTAGCTACATTATTCCGTGGTTTATTAAGTTTTCAAATTTATACTGACTTTTTGATCACCCGGTATTTCAGTTAGAAACTGTGTACATGTACCTTGAGACGGTAAACTCAAATTTAATCTCTACGATACTTTTCCTCGCTGACATTTCTCGCAAAATGTTGAAAAAACTCTAAAGCTTACTACGTTTTCGCGGATCACGCAATAAAACTTCAGCATCAGACATGATGTGTTAAATTATTACATCCTTACTATTTACTCTATTCACAACACACTACTGAGACAGTATCTACATATGTTACTGAACGTAGGTACAAAATTATATCATTGTATGACACATACTTCGGGAGATACTTATATAATGTTTGATAATGACACCAACAGCGTCTGTCTCAAACTTTAAACGTAATTTAGAACCTTTACGAAACAACTTCTCACTTACATGATAGAGGTAAAATGTTTAAAACATTAGCCGCACGGAGTGGCCGCGGAGGTTCGAGTCATCCCCCGGGCATGGATGTATGTGTTGTCCTTATCGTAACTTAGTTTAAGTAGTGTGTAAGACTAGGGACCGATGACCTCAGCACTTTGGTCCCTTAGGAATTCACACACATTTGAACACTTTTTTCTAAACATTAATTCATCCGTAAAGCTATCAGCCTTTTGAAGCATTTTTATACATCTGAGTCTGATTCTTTAAAAAACTGGGAGTGCCGCTTTAACTGTTTTGTAAAGAAAACACAGCTGGCCGTCACACTTTACCTCGGTTAGATTAAAGCCGCAAAGGGAGGGAGGGAGGAGCGCTGGATTTTCAACGCCTACGATGTGGCGATCACAGAGGGAGCGAGCGCGAGTTCGTACTGGAAGCGCCCTGGCGTTTGCCTTCGTCGTTTCAGGAAGCCACGGACGACCTCATTCTGAGTAGTGAGGTGACGATCTGAACCTCCAAAGCTACGACGCACACGGTGCTGCAGCCGCCGTCTCTAAACAGAAACTTTTAGGACATGCGTCCATGTTGACTTTTCCTCTGCTCGGCCTAGGAACACCATCCCCAAAAATTGTACTTGCCAGACTGAGTAAACTCAGTCACTGAGTAGAATTCAGGTAAAACGTAACAGATACTAATTCTGTCAAGTTTCCGACCTCACTGAGCTGCCTCACACTCTCTAAGGGAAGAGCTACTGTCGGCAAGAAATTAGACTCATATTTCTATCGCTTTGTTTTAAATAAACCAAAGTGTAGAGCGTTGGGGAGCCTCGGTTGGACACAAGGAATCCGCCATTTCTCTGCTCCATCTTCCGTTACAAATGCACAGTTGTTTCACAGCTTTACAACTGGTGAAAGTCTCGCGCTTCTCTGTCGCATTCTTCATGTACCACTCGGCAACTGTTCCAGACCGCCTGCCCTGTGGTACATCCTGACTGTACTCATGAAACTGGGCTTTGGGCTTCCTTGCCGGGAGCTCCAGTGTACCCGCACCTCTGCGTGACAAAGACGGTCTATCAAAGGGCGGGCCGTCCACCACACTCCTCTCTGCTGTTCTCTCGGCGTCGCTGCGGCACGTTTGTCTGCTCAGTGATCACATCCAAAGGCTGTAACAGCTTCCGCGGCTTTTCTCTTACTGTCAAGGGGAAAATCATTTCTAAAATTGATCCTGCTCCAGGAGATTTTGTTCCTCTCCTAATTTCTTTATCCTACCTAAGTATTTCGAAAAGAAAAGAGTCTGCCTTACTCTGCGGTAATTCTAGACATAATCAACGTATTGTACTTCAATTAATTCTTGACAACTACATAATTCTTCTATAAGGCTACTGATATCGATTTTGATCTTCGCCTCACTGATCAGGAGTGCCACTCGCTTAACCTGTCCATTAGACAAGCTTTTCGGGGCATTGTGACCTCAGGTCACAGACTACTAAAAAATGATCGGCTATTATTACTGGCGCTGAATTTTTCATCCAGATCCATTTCTCGGACCATATTCTCTAATAGGAAGATGAAAACCCTAATTATATAAACAAAAGTTCCTAATACTAGCAAAAAATAAAAAAAAGGCAGCTGTTTCAGTATTTTAGTAGGACATTACGGGAGACTGAATCACCTGTACATTCATAACCAGTTACATTTTCTACGGAGCGCGTTTTCCCCATCAGAGAAAATACTATCCTCGATACACGGAGTTGCTACACTTCCATTCTATCATCATGGTAATCTTGTCAGTTCAGAGTAGTTTTTATGTAGAGCTCTCAATTGAAAGTATTTTTTGTAGTCGAAGTTCCACAGAATTAGCCAATTACAGTAAACCTGTTTGTATTTCGCGCTCCTTCAGCCTTGAGTTCGGAAACTGTGCGATATGCATGGCAAACATTTTTGTTTTAACTTTACTTCTTGTCTGTGGTGTGGGGTTGATCTGAGATTCTGTTACTCTGCGCAACGGATTAATCTGAGATGTACCCCTTTACCCTGTGGCTCCTGCAAGATGCAATTTCCACCCGCACGCTACTACAGAAGTCAGACAGACGCTCCTAACGTTCTAAAGAGAAATGCCTGAAAAACTTTCAGCAATAAATATCTTCTGCAGTCGTCCGCTGTAAGGAAATGACACAAAAATTCACAAAATTTCTTACGTAACTAGTGGGATACTTGGGTACTGAGGTAGTGCTAGTTAGTGTAAGAAAAACATGAAACTAAAGAAAGTTATTATTTATTTTGCAAAAATTCTGAGAAATCACAATGGCACTTTTAGTTGTGAATTGAACAAGTTATATCCTGGTTCTTTTCGGAATGTGAAGTTACCTCTCAAGGATAGGATTCGCTATTGAAATTTCTATACAAAAAAAATAGTTGTTGACTTGGCAGAATGGCTGGGAGGCGAGCCTACTCAACTTGAATAATTATCCTTTAGAATGTTGCTAGGTACGGTCGAGGCTGTCGAGTGTCAAATGCAGTGAAGTGTACTGTTGTGGCCGGCCAATGTGGCTGTGCAGTTCTAGGCGCTACAGTCTGGAACCGAGCGACCGCTACGGTCGCAGGTTCGAATCCTGCCTCGGGCATGGATGTGTGTGATGTCCTTAGGTTAGTTAGGTTTAATTAGTTCTAAGTTCTAGGCGACTGGTGACCTCAGAAGTTAAGTCGCATAGTGCTCAGAGCCATTTGAACCATTTTTTTGTACTGTTGTGGAGGAAATATGGGGCTCGCAATAGCTGTAGCGCACAATACTGTAAGTTAGGATGACTACTGTCTGCGCCGCTCGCTGCTGACAAATAAGATAACTCTCGTTCTATCTGGATTGATCTTTGCCAATCAAACTCTCCCTATACGTTGATGAAGTCAAGGATTCCTATTCGCCCCTAGTCTAACTATTGGCGTGGTACCCCAGTCAGATAACCAGTTCACCACGATGCCATTCAAAAATTCGCTTGCTATAACTCTGTCCGTTCACACTGCACAATAAGTGTGTCGGCCAACACAGTGAACAACACTTAATCGCAAGGACTCAATATAGAGAGTTGCACTTCGATTCGCTCTCGACAGAGGTGCTCTCCCAGTGAAGTACTGAGGAGACACTTGTTCCTCGCTCCAAGAGCGACAATGGAACGGCGCCTCTCCGCGCCAGACGTGAAGGGGTATATCTTTCAGTCTCTTCCATTACCCCTTCAGCTCAAGGAATCAGAAATATCGTCTGCCAATCAGCATTGCTCTTCTAAAACGGGAGAATGACGTTTCGTTTAAGGCGACCAATCTGGAAACCTGTAGCATTGGCGTTTGGCGTTTGCTTCTCCCTATGAAAATCTCTGAAACTGCAGGCTATCTGTAAAGAGTGCGTAGGCTGGCCGCTTCCACACAATGTAGCGGAATTTGCTTTTAAGCCGAACACGGGGTCATTCCCCATTTCACTTGGGCCCACGCTGTCCGCTACACGGGCGGTCACCAGCCGACATAGGCTGGGTCGTCCTCTGAAGAGACCAGCATCCCGTTGTGCGGTTTCTCTCCCAAACTAAAAGCTCCTGTGACCGTCGTGTCTGGAATGTATGTGTGTATGCCAGCCTTGAGTATTTCAACCATGGTGCGCTTACTTGTTATTTGCATATCGTTTACATGAATTCATACAACATTGACTTTATCTTATCGAGTTTGGGTTCGAATAAAGCATCTTGATGTGCGGAATATGATTGTGAGGGCGGAATATGTAAGCAATGAAGGTCAGGAGACCACGACATCTTACACTAGGCCTACAGTTCTAGGCATTTCGCAATGATAGTAAATCGGCTTTAGTTACAGCAAAAAGTACATAGTATAATGGCTGTTCACTCGCACACGGGCTGCTCATATTAGGAGAAGTATCAGTGAAGGAAACGTTTCGTTGACTACTAATCTAAAAGAGACCATACTTGTCGGCACTTAAGTTACTTAGGCCGAAAATATGTTTTCTAAAGTCGTTATTAAAGTAACAAAGCAAAACAAAGGAAGTAAATAAAGATTACGACCTAAGGTCTAAGATTCTAGGTTACAACGAATTTGATGATGTGTTACACTACTGCTTTTTTAGTCATTTTCAGTCTTCTGACTGGTTTGATGCGGCCCGCCACGAATTCGTCTTCTGTGCCAGCCTCTTCATCTCAGAGAACCACTTATTTCCTCAGTTATTTGATGGTCGTATTCCAATCTCTGCCTTTCTCTGCAGTTTTTGCCCTCTAGAGCTCCATCTAGTACCGTGGAAGTCGTTCCCCGATGTCTTAACGGATGTCCTATCATCCTCTGCCTTCTTCTGGTTAACATTTTCCACATATTCGTTTCCTCTCCGATTCTGCGCAGAACCTCCTCATTTCTTACTTTATAAGACCACCTAATTTTCATCACATCTCAAATCCTCGATTCGCTTCTGTTCCGGTTTTCACACAGTAAGTGTTTCACTAGCAGTCAACTCTGTGCTCCAAACGTACATCCTCAGAAATTTCTTCTTCAAATTAAGGCTAATGTTTGATACCAGTAGACTTTTCTTGGCGAGGAATGCCCTCTTGGCCCGTGCTGTACTGCTTTTCAAGTCCTTCCTGCTTCGTCTGTCGTGTGTTATTTTACTTCCAAGGTAGTAGAATTGCTTCACGTAGTCTTCTTTGTGATCTCCAATTTTGATATTAAGTTCATCACTAATCTCATTTCTGCTACTCCTTACTACTTTCGTCTTTCTTCGACTCACTCTCAATCCATATTTAGTACTCATTGGAGTGTTCAGTACCTTCAACAGGTCCTGCAACACTTCTTCACTTTCACTGAGGACAGCAACGTCATCAGCGAATCTTTTCATTAATATCCTTTCTCTGTGATTGTTAATCCCACTACTGAACCTTTCTTTATTTTTGGTGTTGCTTCTTTGGTGCATAGATTGAATAGCAGTGGCGAAACACTACATCCCTGTCTTACATTCTTTTTAGCCCGAGCACACCGTTCTTGGTCTTTCATTCTTATTGTTCTCTCTACGTCATTGTACAGTTGTACACTACCCATCTTCCCCTATAGCTGTCTCCTATGAATCCTCATCCAACAGAGTCTGAATTTTCCTTTTAATTCTTCTGTATATTATTACTGCCGGCAATTTGGATGCATGAGCTGTCGAGATGATTGTGCGATAGTTCTTGTCCTTGCTATCTTCGAGATTCTGTGAATGGTATTTTTCCGAAAATCTGACGGCCTGCCCAAGTCTTATAGGTTCTACACACCAACGTGAATAGTCATTTGGTTACCAGTTCTCCCAGTGATTGCAGGAGTTCCGAAGGGACGTTATCTATCCGTTCTGCCTTATTTGATGACATGTCTTCCAAAGCTCTGTTAATCTCAGGCTTTTATACTGAATCCCTTATGCCTTTTATATCAAATCCCATTTCTTGTTCTGTCACATCGGACAGAGCCATGAAAGAGTTGGAAGGAACTTCCCGACTGACTTTGGAAATGATTTAGCTAAAGAATAACTAATATAAAATATTAAAGTGATGGCGTGTAGCTGAAAAGAGATTAACGATTAGATAAATATTAAAGCTGGTGAAGACTCGGTGGAAGGAGAAAATGAAATAATTCTGGTACTATTACATAAGAACCAAGGTTACGCAAGGTGATCGCAACAAAGATGATGAAACAAAAGCAATACGAGAAAGATGAAAGTTGTCTTCAAGTGAAATGTTATTCTGGCACCAGTAGTGACAAAGGATTGAGGAAATGCTTCGGAAAGTGTAAGTGGATGTTAAACATTTCATGGAAGTCAAACACAAGCTGTGTGAAAGCTGTTGAAGAAAATCTGGTATAATTTAAAATGACATTTTTTTTGTCCGCCACGGATTCCTCTCCTGTGCTAACCTCTTCATCTCAGAGTAGCTCTTGCAACCTACATCCTCGATTATTTGCTGGATGTATTCCAATCTCTGTCTTCCTCTACAGTTTTTACCCTCTACAGCTCCCTCTAGTACCATGGAAACCATTCCCTCATGTCTTAACAGATGCCCTATCATCCTGTCCCTTCTTCTTGTCAGTGTTTTCCACATATTCCTTTCCTCTCCGATTCTGCGCAGAACTTCCTCATTCCTTACCTTATCAGTCCACCTAATTTTCAACATTCCAACATTGGTCTGTAGCACCACATCTCAAATGTTTCTATTCCCTTCTGTTACGGTTTTCCCGCCCTTTTTGCCATTGCTAGTCTGCTTTTGATGTCCTCCTTGCTCCGTCCGTCATTGGTTATTTTATTGCCTTAACTTCATCTACTTTGTGACCGTCTATGATGTTAAGTTTCTCGCTGTTCTCGTTTCTACTACTTCTCATTACCTTCCTCTTTCTTCGATTTACTATGTACTCATTAGACTGTTCTGTCGGTTAAGCAGATCATGTAATTCTTCTTCACTTTCACTTAGGATAGCAATGTCATCAGCGAATGGTATCATTGATATCCTTTCACCTTGAATTTTAATTCCACTCCTCAACTTTCTATTATTTCCATCATTGCTTCCTCGATGTACACATTGAACAGTAGGGGCGAAAGGCTACATCCTTTTCTTACATCCTTTTTAATATGAGCATTTCGTTCTTTGTCGTCCACTCTTGTTATTCACTCTAGGCTGTCGTACATATTGTATAAGACCCGTCTCTCCCTATAGCTTTTTTCATAATTTCGAGCCTCTTGCACCATTTTACATTATCGAACGCTTTTTCCAGGTCGAAAAATCCTATGAACGTGTATTTATTTTTCTTTAGTCTTGCTTCCATTTTTAACCGCAACGTCAGAGTTGCCTCTCTCGTGCCTTTACCTTTCCTAAAGCCAAACTGATCGTCACCTAGCGCATCTTCAATTTTCTTTTCCATTCTTCTGCATATTATTCTTGTAAACAATTTGGATGCATGAGCAGTTAAGCTAATTCTGCGATAATTTTCGCACTTCTCAGCTCTTGCTGTCTTCGGAATTGTGTGGATGATGCTTCTCCGAAAGTCAGATGGTATGTCGCCAGACTCATACATTCTACACACCAACGTGAATAGTCGTTTTGTGATCTTAAGTCCTCCAAAACTCTTTAAATTTTGATTCTAATACTGGATCCCCTATCTCCTCTAAATCGACTTCTGTTTCTTCTTCTATCACATCAGACAAATCTTCCCCCTCATAGAGACTTTCAAGGTATTCTTTCTACCTATCCGCTCTCTCCTCTGCATTTAACAGTGGAATTCCCGTTTCACTCTTGATGTTATCACCCTTGCTTTTAATGTCACCAAAGGTTGTTTTGACTTTTCTGTATTCTGAATCTATCCTTTAGACAATCATTACTTCTTAAATGTCTTCACATTTTTACTGCAGCCATTTCGTCTTAGCTTCCCTGCACTTCCTATTTATTTCTCTCCTCAGCGACTTGTATTTCTGTATTCCTGAGTTTCCCAGAAGAATTTTGTACTTCCTCCATTCATCGATCAATTGAAGTATTTCTTCGTAGTCACCTACCCAAATTCTGTGATGGCCATTTTTAGAGATGTCCATTCCTCTTCAACTGTACTGCCTACTGAGCTATTCCTTATTGCTCGATGTTAACAAATTCTTCTTCTTCAGAAACGCTTTCATTCCCATTGTCAGTCTACATTTTATATCCTCTCTACTTCGACCATCATCAGTTATTTTGCTCCCCAAATAGCAAAACTCCTTTACTACTTTAAGTGTCTCATTTCCTAATCTAATTCCCTCAGCATCATCCGACTTAATTCGACTACATTCCATTATCCTCGTTTTGCTTTTGTTGATGTTCATCTTATACCCTCTTTTCAAGACACTGTCAATTCCGTTCAACTGCTCTTCCAAGTCCTTTGGTGTCTCTGATGGAATTACAATGTCATCGGCGAACCTCAAAGTTTTTATTTCTTCTCCATGGATTTTAATACCTACTCCGAACTTTTCTTTTCTTTCCTTTATTGCTTGCTCAATATACAGATTGAATAACATCGGGGATAGGCTACAACCCTGTCTCACTCCCTTCCCAACCACTGCTTCCCTTTCATACCCCTCGACTTTTATAACTGCCATCTGCTTTCTGTCAAATTGTAAATAGCCTTTCGCTCCCTGTATTTTACCCCTGCCACCTTCATAATTTGAAAGAGAGTATTCTAATCAACATTGTCAAAAGCTTTCTCTAAGTCTATAAATGCTAGAAACGTAGCTTTGTCTTTCCTTAATCTTTCTTCTAATATAAGTCGTAGGGTCAGTATTGCCTCACGTGTTCGAACATTTCTACGGAATCCAAATTGATCTTTCCCAAGGTTGGCTTCTATCAGTTTTTCCATTCATCTGTAAAGAATTCGCGTTAGTATTTTCTGATACTTCGGTAATTTTCACATCTGTCAACACCTGCTTTCTTTGGGATTGGAATTATTATATTGTTCTTGAAGTCTGAGGGTATTTCGCCTGTCTCATACATCTTGCTCACCAGATGGTAGAGTTTTGTCAGGACTGGCTCTCCCAAGGCTGTCAGTAGTTCTAATGGAATTTTGTCTACTCCGGGGGCCTTGTTTCGACTCAGGTCTTTCAGTGCTCTGTCAAACTCTTCACGCAGTATCATATCTCCTATTTCATCTTCATATACATTATTTTCCATTTCCATAACATTGTTCTCCCTTGTATAGACCCTCTATATACTCCTTCCACCTTTCTGCTTTCCCTTCTTTGCTTAAAACTGGGTTTCCATCTGAGCTCTTGATATTCATACAAGTGGTTCTCCTTTCTCCAAAGGTCTCTTTAATTTTACTGTAGGCAGTATCTATCTTACCCCTAGTGAGATAAGCCTCTACATCCTTACATTTGTCCCCTAGCCATCCCTGGTTAGCCATTTTGCACTTCCTGTCGATATCATTTTTGAGACGTTTGTATTCCTTTTTGCCTGCTTCATTTACTGCATTTTTATATTTTCTCCTTTCATCAATTAAATTCAATATTTCTTCTGTTACCCAAGGATTTCTATCAGCCCTCGTCTTTTTACCTATTTGATCCTCTGCTGCCTTCACTACTTCATCCCTCAGAGCTACCCATTCTTCTTCTACTGTATTTCTTTCCCAAATTCCTGTCAATTGTTCCCTTATGGTCTCCCTGAAACTCTGTACAACCTCTGGTTCTTTCAGTTTATCCAGGTCCCATCTCCTTAAATTCGCACCTTTTTGTAGTTTCTTCAGTTTCAATCTGCAGTTCATAACCAATAGATTGTGGTCAGAATCCACATCTGCCCCTGGAAATGTCTTACAATTTAAAACCTGGTTCCTAAATCTCTGTCTTACCATTATACAATCTATCTGATACCTTTTAGTATCTCCAGAATTCTTCCACGTATACAGCCTTCTTTCATCATTCTTGAATCAAGTGTTAGCTATGATTAAGTTATGCTCTGTGCAAAATTCTACCAGGCGGCTTCCTCTTTCATTTCTCTCACCCAATCCATATTCACCTACGATGTTTCGTTCTCTCCCTTTTCCTACTGTCTAATTCCAGTCACCCATGACTATTAAATTTTCGTCTCCCTTCACTATCTGAATAATTTCTTTTATCTCATCATACATTTCATGAATTTCTTCATCATCTGCAGAGCTAGTTGGCATATAAACTTGTACTACTGTAGTAGGCGTGGGCTTTGTGTCTATCTTGGCCACAATAATGCGTTCACTATGCTGTTTGTAGTAGCTTACCCATACTCCTATTTTTTTATTGATTATTAAACCTACCCCTGCATTACCCCTATTTGATTTTGTATTTATAACCCTGTATTCACCTGACCAAAAGTCTTGTTCCTCCTGCCACCGAACTTCACTAATTCCCACTATATCTAACTTTAATCTATCCATTTCCCTTTTCAGATTTTCTAACCTACCTGCCCGATTAAGGGATCTGACATTACACGCTCCGATCCGTAGAACACCAGTTTTTTTTCTCCTGATAACGACGTCCTCTTGAGTAGTCCCCCCCCCCCCCCCCCGGGGATCCGAATGGAGGACTATTTTACCTCCGGAATATTTTACCCAAGTGGACGCCATCATCATTTAATCATACAGTAAAGCTGCATGCCCTCGGGAGAAATTACGGCTGTAGTTTCCCCTTGCTTTCAGCCGTTCGCAGTACCAGAACAGCAAGGCGGTTTTGGTTTGTGTTACAAGACCAGATCAGTCAATCATCCAGACTGGTGCCCCTGCAACTACTGAAAAGGCTGCTGCCCTCTCTTCAGGAACCACACGTTTGTCTGGCCGCTCAACAGATACCCCTCCGGTGTGGTTGCACCTACGGTACGGCTATGTGTATCGCTGAGGCAAGCAAGCCTCCCCACCAACGACAAGGTCCATGGTTCATGGGGGGGGTTGATTCTTATGTGCAGTTAATTATCCACGTACGTGCAGGGCAGCGCGCAAGACGTACATGTAAATAAGTTGTAATACGTGCGAATTGTGTTAAAGTGTACAAAGAAATGTATCGTTTGCTTTATCAAGTGGAAAGTGTAGAGACTAGATTAATAAAATCAGAAAAATGTTAAGATGATGATTTTAATGCACTTGTCATGATTTTTTTTTTTCCAGAAAAGAACCGTCTGCACTTTTGATTTCAGTCAAGTCACGCCAGACGTCCACACGTCATTGTTCTTATTCGTCAAGGTGCCTTTGCACACACTTCTCTCCAAAACATTTCGGAGACTGTCTTGAAAACTTGATTTAGAGATTTCGCTGGATTGCAATTTGTGGCACAAAATGTTTTAACACTCTGGCTGCACGTTCACTGCTTGACAGTGTTTGCTCTCAACTGAGATGTCGGAAGTACATGTCTTGTTCACCGTTGCCGCCACAGTTGACCGCGCTAACGTCGCTTATACGCCAGGAATAAAATCAGTCTCGGAGCGTTTTGGACGGACGATGTGCATATACGCATGACCGAATAATTGCATTTTAACGGTTATATACATGTTTAACAGCACATTCCGTTCCGTGATTCGACAGAGAGATCCAAGCTTCTCCATCTCTGTATCTTTAGCGATCCCAGCACGCTTTGGAGTTGCGCGACAGCCCCACCGATCGCGCGCCAAAGGAAAGAACGCGACACTAACGGTCAACTGTCGATGGATGAGTGCCACGATGTGCTGTTTACAAAGAGACAGAAAAGATGCCGATATTACACACTCAACAAAAGAAGGAGAGACTGGTGATACACCGGTACGTGCTAAGAATATTAAAGTAGCCAGTGGAGACAGCTGTAGACGGGACGAGTTGCAGAGGCAAAGAAAGCGATGAATATCTAGGAGAAGACGTTGAGTGTTAGTAGCTTTGGAAAGACAAAGATTATCAGAAGGAAGGAAGAGATGGAGCACGGCATCCAACGTGCAGAAAGACGGACAACTGGAAAAGACAAGCTTAATTACGCGTCTGTGGTGACGTTGCCGCACTCGTGACCAGGCTGAAATCTGGACAATACCCCCCGCTATTCCTCGTACTGTCAGACGTGAATTTTCATCCCATACTTTCCTTCCCAGTCCTGTCTTCACTTCCTTTAAGTTTTTTTCTATACGTGTATAATGAGAAATGTTTCTGGGTGACAGTGTCAGTTGGAGGCATTTTACAGTCGGTACACAGTGTCGGAGATGCGTTGAAATATTCTGGGAGGCGTTTCTGTCAATTAACAACGTCGTTTCTTTCGCGTTACGTGCTTATTGATGTTCGCAGCGAACGCCAATTACCGACGTGGGCTCGTTTGCGCACGTGCAGTGCGCGCTTTGCTTGTGGGTTTGTGGAGGGGAAACAAATTGCTCGTTGTTCGTAGAGCAATAAATCACACAACGCCTGCTGAACAAAACCACGAGGCCGTAGAAAGGAATGTCTGACCGTTACGGGCGGACTGTGGCCCACCTCGGCTCGCGTGTTTCTCTTTTCGCCGGCGAACGCCGCCTCGACACCCCCTTCATCGACCGTACCAGTGATCCCGCGCCGCTGCTGAACACTAGTCGTACGAACGAGGTGACGAATAGTCAGGACTCGACCTGCAGACTGAAATACCCCCACGCATGAATTTTCACTCTGCAGCTGAGTGTGCGCTGATTTCAAACTTCCTGGCGGATTAAAAATATGCAACCGACAGAGACCCGAACCTGGAACCTTAGCCTTTTGCGGGCAAGTGCTCTGCCGACTGCGCTATACGAGCACGACTCACGAACCGCCCTCATAGTTTCACAGTCGAGCACCTGCCCGCGAAAAGCAAATTTTCCAGCTTCTACTCACGGCCCATCGCACAGTTTTAATATGCCAGGAAATTCAGAAATGTCCATACTTCACATCCCGGTGACGATAAAGGCATTTAAAAACTGAAATAGAACCGTATTATGTACGAGTCCTCGCGGCAAGGTGTGGATCAGTGCACACTACGTCAGATTATCGATATGCAACTCTGTGTAAATACTGCTGTTTGTATAACATCGATATATATAAGATAATATAATACACCGCTTCCAGTTTAGAATTACACAAAAGAAAAAGAAAAGTAGTTTTTGCAAATTAATTCAGAGTTGAAGAAAGAAGATATGACCGTCTAGACTTTGCAGATATTACTTGTTGGGACAGTGTCATCAGCTTATGATCGACAATCGTCGTACACGATAACAATCTATAGCCGTACAAAGCCAGTACGACTTGACTGCGACGACGAAAGATGTTAGCACTATCGTAACCAGTCGCTCAATAAATAAAGTCGTGTTTGCTGCTTCTCGGAAGTCTTGTGCTCTTCTCTCGAGTTTTTAGAAGCTGTGGAGCACCAGTTGCTCAAACTACAATATACAGTTCAGAGTCATTCATTAAATTGCAAATTTCTCCCTGCAGGAGATGCTACGTGTTGATGAAACGACATCACAAATTAAAAGTATTTTTAAGAAGATTTTTAAATAGCCTATTTTCGCGATTTATTTTCTTTGCTAACCGGTTTCGATTGTATAAGAATCCTCAGGACGTAATACCCACAGTAAGGCGGCAGCACCGACGAAGTAACACCTTTTCATGTAGGGTGTCTATAAAATCGCTTTATCACTTCAAAAAATGTAACTTTGAAACTATTATAGACAGAGCATCGTGGTTTGTTGTGAAACGTTTAACAGCTCTCAAAGTTCCGCCTGTTATCCCATAATTTCAATGTGTGGCCCATTGGTGACTAGTACACTACTGGCCATTAAAATTGCTACACCACGAAGATGACGTGCTACAGACGCGAAATTTAACCGACAGGAAGAAGATGCTGTGATATGCAAATGATTAGCTTTTCAGATCATTCACACAAGGTTGGCCCCGCTGGCGACACTTACAATGTACTGACATGAGAAAAGTTTCCAACCGATTTCTCATATGCAAACTGCAGTTCACCGGCGTTGCCTGGTGAAACGTTGTTGTGATGCCTCGTGTAAGGAGGAGAAATGCGTACCATCCCGTTTCCGACTTTGATGAGGATCGGATTGTAGCCTAAAGCGGTTGCGGTTTATCGTACCGCGACATTGCTGCTCGCGTTAGTCGAGATCCAATGACTGTTAGTAGAATATGGAATCGGTGGGCTCAGGAGGGTAATACGGAACGCCGTGCTGGATCCCAATGGCCTCGTATCACTAGCAGTCGAGATGACAGGCATCTTATCCGCATGGCTGTAACGGATCGTGCAGCCACGTCTCGATCCCTGAGTCAACACATGGGGACGTTTGCAAGACAACAACCATCTGCACGAATAGTTCGACGACGTTTGCAGCAGCATGGACTATCAGCTCGGAGACCATGGCTGCGGCTACCCTTGACGCTGCATCACAGACAGGAGCGCCTGCGATGGTGTACTCAACGACGAACCTGGGTGCACGAATGGCAAAATGTCATTTTTTCGGATGAATCCAGGTTCTGTTTACAGCATCATGATTGTCGCATCCGTGTTTGGCGACATCGCGATGAACGCATATTTGAAGCGTGAATTCGTCATCGCCATACTGGCGTATCCCCCGGCGTGATGGTATGGGGTGCCATTGGTTACACGTCTCTGTCACCTCTTGTTCGCACTGACGGCACTTTGAACAGTGGACGTTACATTTCAGATGTCTTACGACCCGTGGCTCTACCCTTCATTCGATTCCTGCGAAACCCTACATTTCAACAGGTTAATTCAGGACCGCATGTTGCAGGTCCTGTACTGGCCTTTCTGGATACAAAAAATGTTCGACTGCTGCCCTGGCCAGCACATTCTCCATATCTCTCACCAATTGAAAACGTCTGGTCAATGGCGGCCGAGCAACTGGCTCGTCACAATACGTGAACTGTGGTATCGTGTTGAAGCTGCATGGGGAGCTGTACCTGTACTCGCCACCCAAGCTCTGTTTGACTCAATGCCCAGGCGTATCAAGGCCGTTATTACGACCAGAGGTGGTTGTTCTGGGTACTGATTTCTCAGGATCTATGCAACCAAATTGCGTGAAAATGTAATCACATGTCAGTTATAGTATAACATATTTGTCCAATGAATACCCGTTTATCATCTGCATTTCTTCTTGGTGTAGCAGTTTTCATGGCCAGTAGTGTATAAAATCAAGATGATATCCGACGTCTGCTCATGTACGGTTCAGCATTGTAGCATCAGTAGTTCTCATTGCTTCATTGAGCAGCTATGTCACTGGCCGGTGTCGTGTCCGCAGGATGCTTGATGTAACTCCACATAAATAAATCTAATGTCGTGACGCCCGGAGAGTGTGGGGGCCGTGCGGTGGAGCCGCCTCGGCCGCTTCCACATCTCAGAAAGCGCGTCGTCCGGCAGGTCCCGCGAGACTTTCCTGGGGCTGGACTGAGACACAGCTCGCACCCTTCCGGCACGTGCTCGGCAGACAGGACAGGGCGGCGTCGCTTCGAGAAACATCTGAAACACGTCGTTTTGCTTGTTTTTGCTGGTCGTGGCCTTCCGTATTGGCGTTGATAATTTCTCAGTACCGTCGTCACAGATCTGCGTACTTGGTGACGCAATGCGCCACTCTGATGCACCTCATCTGCGCCAAATCTGCAACAAGGAGCAAACAGAAAAAAAAAACTTCGAGAGCTGCTGGACGTTCTAAGAGAAACCACAGTTC
The DNA here is from genome assembly GCF_021461385.2 of Schistocerca piceifrons. Taxonomy (NCBI): domain Eukaryota; kingdom Metazoa; phylum Arthropoda; class Insecta; order Orthoptera; family Acrididae; genus Schistocerca; species Schistocerca piceifrons. Next base: position 21,128,343 of record NC_060145.1, read on the forward strand.
TCTGTCTCCAATAATTTTCGAGTTATGAGTTTTTGAAATGATAGCCGAAAATCATGGACGCCCTGTACATACGTCAGTTGTGTTGTTGGGACTTGTGTTCGAACATTGCCGGCATCTGCACGTGAGGTCGAGGATTGTCTTCCAACACTGGGTTGGTAACTTTCATTTATTCCGTTGTATACACCCATCCACAGTTTAAAGCAATTACTCGGCACCAGTACGATACTAGAGACTCGTATGCAGGAGGTTCAGAGACTGGCAGTTCCTGTAGGAATCTCCTCGGCTGTCTCCAGCGTGCTCACTCTGAGTTAGTTTCAACTTCTTCTGTAGCTGTGTTTCTCACGGACTCTCAGAGCAGGTGTGTGGCCTCTGGAAACTCCCCACTGTCTGCGGCGGGGTTGGTCTGCTTTGTAACATGGAGACTTTATGGAGGCGCACCACGCACGTGCTACGGCCGCACCGGCTCTGCACACCAGTCCGTATCACTGGGAAACAGAACCGAGTGAAACTAATCTACTAATCAACCTCAGATTCGGTTTCCCTGCAAAATTCCGAGGTCATTGGTAGTACACTCAAACCGGATAGGTCGTTAAGTAAAAAGTCGTAAAACTAAATCAGTCAGTTTATATAGTTGTATCAATTTTCTCCAGCCAACGGATGCCATCGATAGCTCACCTGCGTGGAGGACGATCGATTGGAAGGACAAAGTAATTTCTGCATTCACTATTTAATGAAGTTGGAAAGTACACAGGATGGCGAAATTCTATAAAGTTCGAGGACCGTCACGCACAAAATTGTAAGCTGATGCCACGCCACGGCAGAGGCACAGTAGTTGCTCACTTGTTCGGAGAAGTGGCACCCACACGTGTGTTCCAACCTGAGAGCCAAAAGACCGCTCTGCCGAGGCTGCAGCCACACAGTTCCGCCTGCGCCAGCCGTCACGTTGGCAACGGCCACCTGTTTGCTAACAGCGGACGCACACTACACTCACTACAGTGTGGCGTCTGAGTTCACGAACAGTACAGAGAGTCGCTCTCCGGACGCATCCAGCTGCTGCTTCTGCACGCCTTTACTTCGCAGGTTGGAAGTTACCGCTACTCTAGTGTGGAAGTTACCGCCACTCTGATACTCAGGCGTTGTCTTCCGCCAACTTGGGAGCAGCCCTGTACTAAGACCGTCCTCGTCTGTCAGTGATGGGGAGCTCAGAGCAAAGCCGTGGTTAGCCGCCACTCGATTACCACCGCGATTATCCAGTTCCAGGGCTCAGTGGATGGTAATGTGGTAAGGTTTGCAGTATGGTCCATATCTCCGCATTCGTAATACGGAACTCGTGGCTAGCACTTATTGTCATCTTGATTCATCTCGACTTCCTCGGTCTCTCCAGGGAGCGGATAAATTCTCTTTTAGTTTTCACTGTGTTTCGCTGTAGGCCCACTTTATATTTCATTGCCGGCTAGTGTGGCAGGTTCGAATCCTGCCTCGGGCATGGATGTGTGTGGTGTCATTAGATTAGTTAGGTTTTTAACTAGTTCTAAGTTCTAGGGGACTGATGACTTCAGAAGTTAAGTCCCATAGTGCTCAGAGCCATTTGAACCATTTTTCATATTTCATTCCTCGTCCTACAGCACACTGGGTGCTGTGTTCTTCCATCGTTGGGTTTTATCCACGTTCTTTGTCATTCTGTTGTTTGGTCGTATAACTCTATTTACTTATTTTCCTGAATACTCATTACTCTCGAATACGTGCTTCAGATGTTTTAATTCGGCGTCCTTGTGCTTCCGCGAGTAAATTCTCTCGGCTCTGCCGGCAACGCTTTTAATGATGCCCCCTTTTTTGTTCTGGATGATGGTTGGAATTATTAAGTACAATTCGTATGCCTCACTTTCCGAAAAACTTTGTCTTTCAATCTTCTATCGGTGTCTCTCATAACAAAAACATTCAAGAAGTATAGTCCCTTGTCATGTTCCATGATAAGCTGGAGTATTGGATTTATGTTATTTAGATTAAAAAATAATAATTCTTCTAAAGCCTTAGTAATGTATCATCCACGAACCGATTTCTTGTTTCTTTTGTCTAGAGCTGATTGTTCGAATTTTTCCACATAAAAATAGCGACTGCAGGACCCAAATTGCTACGCACTTGCTCATAAAATTCATCGTGCCACTGGAACTGACTGGAAGTAAGGCAATGTCTAAAAACAGCCGTCAAATCTCCAGGAGAAGCATCCGTTGTATAGAGCGTGACTTCGTTAATAGGAACCTCAGTGAATAAAGATACTATGTCGAAATTTACAAGAATGTCTTCAGAACCCAAAGTTAGCGCCCAATGTTTCTGCTTTATAGCAGTCAGTTTTCCCAGTACACGTTTGTAAACGAGTTGTAAATGGGCGTCTCTGAAGATATCCAGCGCAGCTCTGGACGCAAAGTTACACTACTGGCCATTAAAATTGCTACACCAAGAAGAAATAGAGATGATAAACGGGTATTCATTGGACAAATATATTATAGTAGAACTGACAGGTGATTACATTTTCACGCAATTTGGGTGCATAGATCCTGAGAAATCAGTACCCAGAACAACCATCTCCGGCCATAACAGCGGCCTTCATACGCCTGGGCATTGAGTCAAACAGAGCTTGGATGCCGTGTACAGGTACAGCTGCCCATGCAGCTTCAACACGATACCACAGTCCATCAAGAGTAGTGACTGGCGTATTGTGACGAGCCAGTTGATCGGCCACCATTGACGAGACGTTTTCAGTTGGTGAGAGATCTGGAGAATGTGCTGGCCAGGGCAGCAGTCGAACATTTTCTGTATCCGGAAAGGCCCTGCAACATGCGGTCGTGCATTATCCTGTTGAAATGTAGGGTTTCGCAGGAATCGAATGAAGGGTAGAGCCACGGGTCGTAAGACATCTGAAATGTAACGTCCACTGTTCAAAGTGCCGTCAATGCGAACAAAAGGTGACCGCCATCACAGCGGGTGATACGCCAGTATGGCGATGATGAATACACGCTTCCAATGTGCGTTCACCGCGATGTCGCCAAACACGGATGCGACCATCATGATGCTGTAAACAGAACCTGGATTCATCCGAAAAAATGACGTTTTCCCGTAGGCACCCAGTTTCGTTGCCCGCATCTCGTGGTCGTGCGGTAGCGTTCTCGCTTTCCACGCCCGGGTTCCCGGGTCCGATTCCCGGCGGGGTCAGGGATTTTCTGTGCCTCGTGATGGCTGGGTGTTGTGTGATGTCCTTAGGTTAGTTAGGTTTAAGTAGTTCTAAGTTCTAGGGGACTGATGACCATTGCTGTTAAGTCCCATAGTGCTCAGAGCCATTTGAACCATTTGAACCCAGTTTCGTCTTTGAGTACGCCATCGCAGGCGCTCCTGTCTGTGATGCAACGTCAAGGGTAACCGCAGCTACGGTCTCCGAGCTGATAGTCCATGCTGCTGCAAACGTCGTCCAACTGTTCGTGCAGATGGTTGTTGTCTTGCAAACGTCCCCACCTGTTGACTCAGGGATCGAGACGTGGCTGCACGATCCGTTACAGCCATGCGGATAAGATGCCTGTCATCTACACTGCTAGTAATACGACGCCGTTGGGACCCAGCACGGCGTTCCGTATTACCCTCCTGAACCCACCGATATTCTGCTAACAGTCATTGGATCTCGACCAACGCGAGCAGCAATGTCGCGATACGATAAACCGCAATCGCGATAGGCTACAATCCGACCTTTATGAAAGTCGGAAACGTGATGGTACGCATTTCTCCTCCTTACACGGGGCATCACAACAACGTTTCACCAGGCAACGCCGGTCAACTGCTGTTTGGTATGAGAAATCGGTTGGAAACTTTCCTCATGTCAGCACGTTGTAGGTGTCGCCACCGGCGCCAACCCTGCGTGAATGCTCTGAAAAGCTAATCATTTGCATATCACAGCATCTTCCTGCCGGTTAAATTTCGCGTCTGAAGCACGTCATCTTCGTGGTGAAGCAATTTTAATGGCCAGTAGTGTAAGAGCGAAGAAGTTTCACGGAGCAGGACCATACGAGCCGGAAGATGCGGCTTCAGCTGAGACGTCCGGCCGTGCAGGCCGGCCCGCGCCTGCGCCAGCCATCCAGCCTCACATCAGCTCGCTGTGTACTGGGCGGTGAGGCGCCGTGGCCTCGCATTCCAGAGGACGCCAGTTCGGATTCCCGTACGGCCGTCAAGATGTAGCTACTCCGTGGTTACCCAAAGCGCCAGAAGACAAATGCCGGGGTGGTCCCCTCGAGAAGCACACGGCCCGTCCCCCTACATGCCGAGCGTGTGCTCCGCCCACAGAGTGACCTCACCTGGTCCCTGGAGGGGCTTTAGATGCCGGCAGTCCTCGTCTCACGTGGTCCACGTAGCTCGGCACAGCACGCAGATAGTTACGTGCTTCATTGATCAATAGCACTGAAAAACCGATATGATGTGGAACATGTCAAATGCACAAGAAATGCGCACAGGAAACAAGGTTTTTTTCTTTACATTATAGTTTTATACCTAAATATTTCTGTTGTCTATCCCATTCCCTTAAATGGCACAAGATGCATATATTATATCTCCAGTTTTACTCATATTCAAGAATTCATCTATGGTATAGAAGAAGTTGTCAAGGAGGTATGAAATCAATTTGTTTTTTAAACTATTGCCGCTGTCTGTCAGACGTTTTATTTCACCTGGTAATTTATCAAAAAGTTTTATAGCAGCATATTTTACCCCTTCCTGTGCCAAATATAGGTTAAGTAAAGGATAGTGTAGGTCTTTCTTTTGTCTGGTATTGTAATCATGAATGTCGCTGTTGATTTTAAACTGGTCATTACTGAGTAAATGTACTGTGAAGCAGTTGTAAGAATTCCTAACCTTTTAAACAGATGCCTACAAGATGTGCGACTACGAACCCCACACATTATTCTAACTACTTTCTTTTGAGCAGTGAGTACCTCTTGCCTAAGTGTTGAGTTGCCCCAGAATATTATTCCGTATGTTCGCAGCTCGTGGTCTTGCGGTAGCGTTCTCGCTTCCTGCGCACGGGGTCCTTCATCATTATTTCATCATCATTGATTCGCAAGTCGCCGAAGTGGCGTCAGCTAAAAAAGAACTTGCAATGCGGCGGCCGAACTCCCCCGCATGGGGCCTCCCGGCCAACAATGTCATACGATCATTTCATTTCATTATTCTGTATGACTTCAGAGAGTGGAAGTATGCAAAGTATGTTAGCTTACTAATTTCTACATCCTCAAAATTGGCAATTATTCTGATTGCAAAAGTTGCTGAATCTAGTCACTTTAGGAGATCCAAAATATGACTTTTCTAATTACGATTCTCATGTATATGTACACCCAAACACTTAGCATGCTCTATCCTGGCTACTGACTTCTTTTGATGTGTTATGTTTATTGAAGGAATTATACTTTTTGCAGTAGAAAATTGGATGTACTGTGTTTCTTCAAAGTTCAGAGCAAGCCCATTCGTACAAAACCAAGTAATAACTTTTCCAAAGACCTTATTTGTATCATTATATATTGGACTTTCTTTTACTGGATTAATAATTATGCTTGTATTATCAGCAAACAGTGTCAGTTCAGCTTATTGTTTCACATAAGAAGGGAGGTCATTCACATATATCAAGAACAGGAGTGGAGCCATGATCGAAGCTTGTGGAACACCTAATGTAATTTCATCCCAGTTAGATGAAGTGGCAAACTTCTTTGAATCACTTGAAGCATATAAAGAGACTTTTTGCTTCCTGTTCTGTAGATATGACTTAAACCGCTCATATGCTGTTCCATTTATACCATAGAATTGTCATTTCTCTAACATAATGTCATGCATCACACAATCAAATGCTTTGAATATGTCACAGAGCATTCCTACTGGTGACATTTTACTATTTAAAGACTCTATTATGTGGACAGTGAAATTGTATATTGCTGTCTCAGTGGAACAGCATTTCTGAAATCCGAACTGTGATTTACTAAGTATCTCATTAACTGTTGAGATGGCTAACCACTCTTAAATACATTACTTTCTCAAAGATTTTTGAAAATGCTGTAAACAAGGATGCTGGCCGGTAATTATTAGCATCTGTGGTTTCCCCCTTTTTGTAGAGGGGCCTGACAATGGCATGTTTTAACTGTCTGGAAAAATACCCTGAGTCAGTGATGCATTACATATGTAACTCAAAACATCAGCTGTAATTGCACCACAATGTTTTAATAACTTGTTAGAGATGTCATCTACTCCAACAGAACATTTATTTTTCAGAAATTTAATAATTTTCCTTATTTCACAAGAGATTGTTAGGTGAAACTTAATCTGACTAAAATTTTTCAAAACTGACTCTTCCATGTAGTGCCTTGGCTTTTTCTTTTGAACTATTCTCATCAATTTTTTCTCCTACACTTAAGAAGTGATTGTTAAATACATTGGCTACCTGCGTACTGTTGAAATGAAATGATCGTATGGCATTGTTGGCCGGGAGACCCCATGCGGGGTATTCGGCCGCCGAAATTGTGTATTGTTGGTTAAGATGGTCTCATTCTCTTCAACAGCAATACTACCTACCCCAGTGGTTACTTTTCCTGTCTCCCTTCTAACAACAGCTGTCTGCGTCTGCGCAGGTGCTGTGAAGCAGGAAGCGCACATCCTGCCTGGGAACACGAGTCCTCGAATGCTGCGCTGGTGAACAAGTCCTGACAGTGGTGTGTCCGCAGCGTCACGCCTGCTGCAGCAAGTGCCACTTTAGGCGTCTTGATAAACTTGATGAAGAACGACATTTTCGCCTTTGACCGTTGGCTTTATTATAGTAACGTCGAAACAGTTTCCATCTGGATCGATTTTTCAACAGCAATATTTCGTTCTTACATATATCTCAAAAAATTCCATCATAATCTGCTGTAATCAACAAAGCGAAATCTAACATCATTTTTGCACCATATTCACAATGTTGGTGCACTGCTTTGAACTGTGTTGCCGATGTATGATATATTTATGTATGCCAGAGCATGTTTAAATGATTAACGCCTCACTGTTGGGATTCACAGTCATATAATATTTCTTAAGAGACGTCATAGTCGCCTTTGACTGTATGAAATATTTTTTATTACGATTGCAATTTCGGCCTTAGGGCCATTTTCAAGTAACACTGCAAAAGTTACCTAAACACAAAAAAATACAAAAGTGAATCACAGGGTGTATATACAAAATTAAACACACATTTCATTAAGATGGTAGCGTAATTACAAAAATTGGTGAGGAATGTACATAACTTACATTCTGTCAGAATATAAGATTATCTGACATGAATGCACGTCGTTGTCAAAATGCAGCCTTTTAACTGTGAGAGTCCAACAAGGTCTGATGAGTACGACACTTATTACATCGTAAATGTTGTTAAATATGTACTGAATTGTCGATGTTAACTTAGTTCTAATAATCTATCACACCTACAAGTTCAGGTGCACTGACAACATGTGGAGCTAAGTCTGTTGGCGCGAAAATACGTTTACTAAAGATACTGCCTGTGCACGTAGCAAAGATAGTGCACACCAAGGATACAACTTATAAGCTTTATATCGTAAAGTCTTTTTACCTGTAGACATCATATAGCTTTCTAAACAGTGCTACGATTGTAAGGGGCAGTAGGGTAGGATGGGAATATGTATTTATAACATAATAGAGGACAATACATGTATTGTCTGTTAATAAGCTCTCACATTGACTTAAGTGCTCGTAAATGAGATGAAGAGAGAGCTCTGATATTTAAGTACCATTCGAGGGTTGGATTCCCTCACTTCTTCGTCGAAGAGTTTCACTGCCTGGGCTACTCTCAGGGTGCACCCTCGACGTGGAAGATCCCCACCCTTGCCTTGCCGTCTGCTCGTCGTCAGTACTGCTCGCCGCCGCCGCCGCCTGGTCGCCGCCTGCCGGTGCTCGCCGCCGCCGCCGCCTGCCGGTGCTCGCCGCCGCCGCCGCCGTCGTTTGGTTGCCGCCTGCCGGTCCTCGCCGCCGCCGCCGTTTGGTCGCCGCCTGCCGGTCCTCGCCGCCGCCGCCGCCTGGTCGCCGCCTGCCGGTGCTCGCCGCCTGCCGCCGCCGCCGCCGCCGCCGCCGCCGCCTGGTCACCGCCGCCGCCGTCTGGTCGCCGCCGCCGCCGCCGCCGCCCTTCTCGCGCGCCGCCACCATGTCCCAACCCACCACCACTACCACTATCATTTTCACCTCTCCCTCCGCTGCTCCAACCACCATCACATGGAGCTCATCCTCCACCCCACTTCCCGTCCTTCCTTCTCTCCCTGTCCACCCCACCCCTGCGCCACTTTCGGCTGTACCCACCCCCAACTCCTCTTCCCCTATCACTGTCGCCCCATCGACAGCTACTGACTTTCCGCCGCTCCCCGCACCGCCTCCGACAGGCTCCAAGCCAGCACGGATCTCTGCTCGACGTTCCACAGTCTCAGTGACACCCACGCCCCCACCGTCTGCGTCTTCCACTGCTCAGGGTGGTCCTGCCCCCCGCCATCTCCCCCTGCAACCCGTCCCCCTGCCCCCTCCCCACCCAGTGGTGTCCACGAAACCTTCCAAGCGCCCGAATGCTGACCCTTCCCCCGAAGTCTCCTCCAAAAAAACCCCCAATCCCCGTGACCCACCCACTCCCATGGACGCGGCCCCGACCCCCGCCCCCGCCACGCCTGCCACCCACACCTTTGTCCTCTCCAATCCTGACCCTCAATTCCTTGATGCCCGCTCCCTCACTCTCGCCATCCGGAAATACTGCCCCAATGCTCCCATCTCCCAACTGATTCCTCGCAAGGACTCGGTCCTCATAAAATCCCCCAATGCTTCCTTCCACACCGACCTCCTCTCCCGCATCCCTCGTATCCAATTTGGCCAACGTGCAACCCTCACCCCCTACCACACCCTGTCCTCTCCCCGTCAGCCTCAACCTCCCCGACGTCCGCCGAACTTCACCGCTGTGATCACGAAGCTTAGCCCCGTGATCACGGAGGCTGAGGTGTTGGCGGAACTCAACTCCCGGCCCGACATCGAAATCCGCTCGGCCCGTCGCATCTTCAATGATGCCGGGCCGACTTTTCTCATGCGGATATTCACTGAATCCTCCTCCTCCATTGACCGCCTCCTCACCGAGGGAGCCCTCATCTACAATCAGCGCCATAAGGTGGACCCCTCCCGTTCCCCAGTCCAATCCTACCGCTGCCAACGCTGTCTCACCTACAACGACCACGTTACCTCTGCCTGCAAGAACCCCCCTACTTGTCCCCACTGCAAAGCTTCCCACTTCCTCAAGCATTGCCCCAACCTCACCTCTCCCCCCTCCTGCAACACTTGTAATGAACCCCATCCTACCTACTCCTCGAAGTGTAAAGCGAAACCTCCACCAGTAACCCCTGAGCTCACCATCCCTGTCCGTCCTGTTGATGACCCCATCCACCCCAACAACTCGCTCCGCCCTCCCCCTACTGCTGAGGACATCATCCGTTTCACCACCATTGTGCTCCAAAACATCCACCCCTTCCAGCGCTCCCACACTCTTTCCCAAATCGCCCTCGCTGCCCGTTCCATCTTCCATCTTACCACCTATGCCACTTACTCCCACAACCAGGCCCACTTCACCTTCACCCCCCTCACCACCCTCGTCTAACTCTCCACTCCCATGGTACAACAACCGTACCGTATCCTGTACCACAACGTTCGCTCCCTGCCCACCCACAAACTCCTCTTCCTCCACACCCTACGTCAGCACCGCGTGGATGCCTTCGTCCTCAATGAAACCTTCCTTCAGCCCCGTATCTCCGTCTCCACTGCCCCTTACACCCTACATCGCACCGATAACCCGTACCCTCTGGCACGTGGCGGAGTTGCTATAGGCCACCTCAAGCACCTCCCAGTCCGGCCCCAACCTCTCCTTAACAATCCTGCCGAGCATCTCACCCTCAGCCTCTTCTTCCCCGCCCTTACCATCACCTGTGCCACCATTTATGTCCGCCCTCGCACCCCCATCCCATACGATTTCCTGGCCCACATTGACCGCACCTTCTCCACCTACGTGATTGCCGCCGACCTCAATATCCACAGCCGTGATCCTGCTGACCTCCGGCGGTGGCATCAGTTTCTCACCACTCTCCAGGGAGACCTGGTTCCCCTGCCCCAGCACACCCGGCCCGAATCCAACACCACTCCTGATGTAGTCCTTGCCTCTCCCAACCTTCTTGGGCGCATCACCGCGGATGTCCTTGACCTCATTGGCAGTGACCATGCTCCTGTCCTCCTCACTATCTCTACCGGTCGCCATCCCCGCCACACTCCTCGCCCTGACGTCCCTCCTAAACTTGTCCATGATTACTCCCGTGCCAACTGGGATGCCTACCGGGATTCCATTCACACCCAGGTTGACAGCCACGACCTTACCCTCCAGTCTCCTGATGACATCTCTCGCACTGCTGCCTTCCTGCACCAGACCTTGTCTGACGCCGTCGCCACCCATATCCCCACCAAAGCCATCCACCCTCACCGCCCTGCCCTGCCTCCACAGGCCGTCCTTCTCCTTCGGGAGTCCCGCCGCCTCTACCGCTCTTTTCTCCGCACTCGTGACCGGGATACACTTACCCGCCACCGGCAATTACAGCGACACATCCGCAACCTGCTTGTTGCGAAGAAACGCCGAGCCTGGCGCCTGACATGTACACACCTCAACACCACGCTCCCCATCAACTCTTCCAAGTATTGGTCTGCTTTCCACCGCCTTACTGGGAACCGCCCCACCCCCCAGTACCCTCTCCTCCTTAATGACCGTCCCTTTCCTGACAACCTCAGTAAGGCCAACCACTTTGCCTCCCACCTCTCTGATGTTTTTTCCATCCCAGATGATCCCCACTTTGATTATTCCCTCTTCCCTGATGTCATGGACCGTACGGATACCTCTGTTCCTCCCCTTGCTCCTAGCTTCCAGTACTTGGGCCACACCCCACCATCTGCACTTAACACTCCCATCACTACACAGGACATCAGCCTCACACTCCGCACTAAACGCAACACTGCTCCCGGCCACGACTGCGTTACCTACTGCCACCTCAAACACTGCCCTCCCTCCTTCCTTTCCCTCCTTGCCGCCCTCTACAATGTCATCCTTGCCACTGGCTTCTATCCCGACCTGTGGAAAACCTCCCGTATCCTGATGTTCTCCAAACCCAATAAGCCTCCATCTGATGCCTCTTCCTATCGTCCTATCTGTCTCACGTCGGTGTTCAGCAAGCTCTTGGAATCCATCCTTTCCCGGCGCATCCATCTCCACCTCCACCAAAACCACCTCCTCCCAAACACCCAATGTGGCTTTCGACCTTCCTTCTCTGCTGATGACCAACTCCTCCGCCTCACTCATCTCCTCTCCCTCCAGCTTAACTCCCGTCGCTCCGCCATTTTTGTGTCACTTGACCTTGAAAAGGCCTACGACCGTGTCTGGCATCCCGGTCTCCTGTTTAAACTCCAAACCTACGCCCTTCCTATCAATTACATCCGTCTGGTGGCCTCCTTCCTCTCCCGCCGCCCCTCCTACGTTACCATCCATCATGCCAATTCCCGCATCTTCTACCCCTCTGCCGGTGTGCCCCAGGGCTCTGTCCTCTCCCCTCTCCTCTACCTCCTGTACACGGCAGATATGCCCCAACCCCCCCCCCCCTCCAGTGCACCTCTTGCAATATGCTGATGACACCGCATTCCTCGCCCTTGCTCCTACCCTCCAACGGTCCCAACGCCTTCTCCAGAATCACCTTGACCTTTTTGCTGCATGGTGTAACCAATGGCTCCTGAAACTAAATCCTTCCAAGACCCAGGCAATCATCGTAGGTCGTACCACTCGCTCCTTCCGGCTCCTGGATTTCTCCCTTACTGTCTGCGCACGTCCTGTCAGTCTCACCCCCACCCTCACCTACCTTGGCCTCACCATTGACCGTCACCTCACCTGGATCCCTCATCTCCGATCCATCCAATCCAAAGCCCACAACCGCCTCCGCCTCCTCAAACTCCTCTCTGGCCGGAGATGGGGGTTGCACCCCTCTACCATCCTCCACACCTACAAATCCTTAATCCGTCCCATCCTCTGTTATGCCAGTCCTGCCTGGATATCTGCCCCCCCCCAAATTCTATCAGTCCCTCCAGATCCTTGAGCGTCATGCACTCCGCCTCGCCTTCCGTATCCGCCTCCCGTCCCCCACGCGGATCCTCTATGATCTCATTCCTTTCCCCCATCGGCTCCTATTCCTCGAACATACCCGCATCCTCTACACCTCCCGCCGTCTTGAACCCCCTCACCCCCTGGTTGCTCCTCTCCTCTCCCATCCCCGCCCCCTGCCACGTCTTCACCGTTGTGTCCCCCCTACCCTCCATCTTTACACCCTCCATCTCCTTTCCCGAGGTGGCTTCCGTCAACTCCCCCTCCCGGATGATGCCCTCTCTCCCTCCATTTATCCTTCCTATCAACTCTGATCCTCCATCCCCCTCCTTTCCTCTGTCCTTTCCCTGGGCTCCCTCTCCCCCCTCCACTTCTGTCCTGTTCTTCCCCCCACTACACCTCTCCCTACCTCCCTTCCCCCCCCCAGTCCTTTTGTATTCCCCTCCTCTGCCTACCCCACTCCCTGTCGCGTCTACCCCCCACCCCTCTTATGGGTCCTCATCCTCCTTCAGCTCCTTTCCCGGCTCCCCCCTTCGCTTTTACTCTCCTTTCCCTCCCTTTTTCGTTTTCCCATCTTCTGTCCAGTTTCCCCCCACCTGCTCTCGACTGTGGTGTCACATTTGCCAACTTTTTAGTGCAGTGTTCCAGTGACTATTCAGTGTTGTTTGTCTTTCTCGTGTTGCGAACAGAAACCATGCTGTCGCTCAGTGTGAATTTTATTTCCTTTGCGAACAGAATCCAGACTGTCGCCGTGTTTTTTAATTGTCTATTGTTTTCCCTGTCTACTTCGTATGTATTTTTATTAGCGTCATCATCCCTGTGTTGTTGTTTTAAGTTCCACGATTTCTTTTCGCCTTGTTACTCTCTAAGTCTCCGATTTTATCGCCTGTTGTTTTTCTTATTTGTTCTCTTGCTCTTTGTCACAAAATCTGTCGGCTGAAGAGCGGCGTACTAAGCTGCTGCCAGCCCGCCCCCTTCGGGGGGAATTGAAATTCAATAAATGAAAAAAAAAAAAAAAAAATATTTAAGTACTTTGTATGCGTATACATTTTACGAATATAAATGGCGTAAAATGCTCGCCAGCAATCCAATTCACTAATTTCCAGTGCCTTCCCCTCCCAGATGATGAACTTCGCTGTAACGTATACCCTTCCTTCTAACTATAATCTGTCCTTTTCCCCCCCTCCACAGGGCCCCCTTTTTCCTCTCCCCTCCTTCTCTCAGAGCGGATTTTCCTCCTTCCCCCCCCCCCCCGCCCTGAGACCCTGCACCCCATCCTTGCCTCTTTCCCTCCCACATCCCTCCCTAACTGGCTCTCTTCGGTGCCCCCTCCGCCTATCTCCCCCCCCCTCTCTTCCCCACCCTTCTTCCCTTCCCCCTCGTCTCCTTGCACCTAGGAGATCCTCCATTTTGATCATCGTCAGTGTGCCACGTCAGTGTTGTGTTTAGTGCTGTTTCTCCTGTGTGTCAAGAGGTGTGATTTTAATTGTGTGTTGGCCTTGTACTTAGTGTTACTGTCAGTGTTTGTTATGTGCTACGCCATCCGTCGATACTTTTATGCTCCGGTCATACTGCGCCTTGTGTTCTTTTAACTGTCCCAGTGTGTGGTTTTTTGTGTGCGCTACTTTTTCACGGTTCTTATCTCCATTTTACAGTAGCACCTTTTTTGTCTATTGTCTTCCATGATGTTCCCCTTTTTATATCTATGTTCACCATGTTTCATCCTTTGTTATTTTTAAATGTCTTCTGTTGTTCGTTCTATGTCTTTCGGCTGAAGAGCAGCGTCTATGCTGCTGCCAGCCTGCCCCAATGGGGAATTGAAATACAATAAAGGAAAACAAAAATGCAATTCACTGTGTAGCACCATAAATCGGGACAAAACATCACAATGCCTTTGCACAAATACAGGATGCATCCTTGGAACAGGCTCCATTACAGCAAACACGAGGCTATATTTCATTTATAAAATATACAAAAATAAAATACATTGGAGTATGCTTTTCTTCCTTCCTCATAGTCCATAGCCTTTTTTTTCAGTAAAATACACCAGTGTTACTGATAAAATTTGTTACTTATGATTTAAGACAAAACTGGTCAGATACATCACATAAAAATTGGCGATCCTAAAACACATAAAGTAAGAGAATAGATACATTGCAAGTGGTAGCGGATATGACACTACACAGTTACTAGTATAATTATGAAGTATCCATGTATTTTTTATAACTGTACTAGTAACCAATAATTTTGAAGTATCCACGTATTACTTATAACTGTAACATTTATATTCGTAAAATGTATATGCATACAAAGTATTATGTATCAGAGCTCTGTCTTCATCTCATGTACGAGCACTTAAGTCAATGCGAGAGCTTACTAACAGATGGAAATGGAAATGAGCGTTTGGCGTCATTGGCCGGGAGGCCCCTCGCGGGGCAGGTCCGGCCGCCATATCGCAGGTCTTATTACATTCGGCGCCACATTGGGCGACCTGCACGCCGGATGGGGATGAAATGATGATGAACACAACACAACACCCAGTCCCTGAGCGGAGAAAATCTCCGACCCAGCCGGGAATCGAACCCGGGCCCAGAGGACGGCAATCCGTCACGCTGACCACTCAGCTACTGGGGCGGACACTAACAGATAACACATGTATTAAAATAAATGGTTCAAATGGCTCTGAGCACTATGGGACTTAACATCTGAGGTCATCAGTCCCCTAGAACTTAGAACTACTTAAACCTAACTAACCTAACGACATCACACGCATCCATGCCCGAGGCAGGATTCGAACCTGCGACTGTAGCGGTTGCGCGGTTCCACATTGAAGCGCGTAGAACCGCTCTGCCACTCTGGCTGGCTACACATGTATTATCCTCTATTATGTTATAAATAAACATTCCCATCCTGTTCTACTGCCCCTTACGATCGTAGCACTGTTTAGAAAGCTATATGATGTCGACAGGTGAAAAGCCTTTACGATATAAAGCTTATAAGTTGTATCCTTGGTGTGCACTATCTTTGCTACATGCACAGGCAGCGTGTTTAGTAAATGTATTTTCGCGCAGTCTTAGCTGCACATGTTGTCAGTGCACCTGAACTTGTATATCTGATAGATTATTACAGCGATGGTAACATCGACAGTTCAGTATATTTTTAACAACATATTACGATGTGATAAGTGTCGTACTCATCTGATCTTGTGGGACTCTCACAATCAAAAGGCTGCAATTTGATGACGACATGTCCTCTTCGAACAACTCAACTCCCTCCTTCTCTACCTTCTTTACACAGTGAACATGCCGCCACCATCACATCCCTTACACCTTCTCCAGTACACTGATGACACCACCTTCCTTGCCCTCTCCCCCACTCTGCAATGCTTCCAGCACCTTCTCCAATCTCATCTTGACCGGTTCACCACTTGGTTTAACCAGTGGCTGCTCAAGGTCACTCCTTCTAAGACCCAGGCGATCATTGTAGGCAAAACTATCCCTTCCTTCCGTCTCCTCGATTTCTGACTCACTATCTACAGCCATCCTATCAACCTCATCCCCACCCTCAAGTACATGGTGTCAACCTTGACTGGGCCCCCCACCTCTGGATGGTCCTAGCCAAGGCACGCTCCCCACTCCACCTCCTCAAGCTCCTTTCATGCCGCACATGGAGTCTAGACCCCTCCACTGTCCTCCACACCTATAAATCCCTCATCCGCCCTATCCTCTGCTATGCCCATACCACCTGGATCTCCGCCCCTCCTACCTTCTACAAATGTCTTCAAATCCTGGAATGCCATGCGCTCTGCCGTGCCTATTGCATCTGCCTCCTCTCCCCCACACAGATCCTGTATGACTTCAATCTGTTCCCACACCTCCTCCTTTTCCTCGAACAGATATGGATTCTTTACACCTCCTGCAAACTTGATCCCCCTCACCCGCTTGTCTCTCCCATCCTTTCCCACCCCATCCACTGCTGCACCCGTACTCCCACATCCCATCTATCCACACTCCATATCCTTGTCCAAGGTGGCTTCCGCCATGTCCCCCTCCCTGATGATGACCTCATCCCCTGCATCTACCCCTCCTACCAACTTTGATCTTCCCCTTGCTACCCCTGTGTTTCTTCCTCCAGGGCACCCCTTTTTCCCTTCTCTCTCTCCTCTCTTCCTCCATCTCACCCCTCTCCCCCTTCCCTGGGCTTCCACATGCCCCCTACCCTCTCCCATCCCCATCCCTTCACCTCTCCCACTGGCATCAACACCCTCCCCCTCTCCCTCCTGCCCACACCTCTTCTCTTTGGCAGATCCCTGGCTTTGTGCGTGAAGAGTGCGTCTTCATGCACTGGAGATCATTGCCACAGTGCTCGTGTTAATTGTCCCATCAGTGCATCAGTCTCTCTTTGTCTGAGCTCCTCCGTTCATGTGCGATCATGTGCGACATTCTGTCTTCTCTGTTTTTTCTTTTTTTATCCGAGCAGTGCGTCAGTGAACGTCTTCGTTTGTTTTCTTATGTTTGTCTCCCATTTTTGCCCTCCATGTATGTTAGTTTTCTGTATTCCTTTTATTATTTACTGTATATCTTTTCTATGGCTGAAGAGCGGCATAAATAGGCCGCTGGCGGCCTAAATTGTTTGCAAGGTATCATAATGACAATAAAGAAAAACAACGACGACATGCATTTGAGGCTTGGTTTTCCTAAGTTCCGAGTCGAGGAATTACACTACCTGGGCTACATTCAGGGTGTATCGTCGATTTGGAAGGGCCCCAGCCAGTGCTGTCGTCTGCACGCCGTCACTGCTGCCTGCTGCCCGCCGCCCGGAGTTCGCCGCCGCCGCTTGGTCACCGTGTAGCCGTCTCTCGGTGCTCGCTGCTGCTGTTGCTGCTGCCGCCGTCTCCTAGACACTATCATCGTCTGTGTCTTCTTGTTAGTCTTCCTCTTCGTCTTTAGTCGTTTCAGTCTCTTCTACCATGTCCAATCCCACCACCTCTGTCGTCTACACTTCTCCCTCTGCTTCAGCTACCACCATTACGTGGTGTGCACTGGCTAACCCTACCGTGTCCATCTCACCCCTCATGTCCATCCGTACCCCCCACTCCATTCACTCTCCCTTCCGCCCCTACCGCCACACCTACTCCCTCTACACGGACTGATCCCTTCCCTCCCCTTCCTCCTTCCCCTGCCATTCCTGTGTCCACAAACCCAGCGCGGGTTGTGCCACGTAGGGCCACAGTACATGCTGCAGCTTCTCTGCCACCGCCACCGCCGCCACCACAACCACCAACTACAGGAACAGGGCCTTCCACCTCCTGCCACCTGCCTGTAACTCCAGTCCCCCAGTCCGCCTCCCACTTTGCTCCCAAGAAACACCCCAACACCACCCCTACCCAATCCATAAGCTCCAAGAAAACCCCTGCCCCCACTCCCTCACCCTCACCCAAAGATCTTATGGATCTCACCCATTCCCCTCCAGCTTCTTCTACCACTTCTTCTCCACATACCCATACCTACATCCTCCCCCACCCCGAGACCCACCTCCTGGAAGCCCACAACCTCACTCTCCTACTCCATAAATACTATCCTAATGCCGCCATCTCACTCCTTGACCCTCTGTGTGACTCCGTCCTCATCGAATCCACCAGCCCTACCCTCCACACTGATATCCTTACCCATATCCCAATTATCCACATCGGTCCCAAGGCCACTGCCACCTCTGCCCAGCCCACTTCCTCCTCCCACCAGCCCCAACCACCTCGCCACCCGCCGACCCTCACTGCCATGATCACTTAGCTTAGTCTGATGATCACGGAGCAGGAGGTGTTGGCGGAGCTTAAGGCGCACCCCTACCTAGATGTGAGTGCCACCTGCCATATCTACAATCCTGCCGGCCCTACCCACCTTATGCGGGTGTTCTCTGAGCACGCTCCATCTATAGACATTCTCCTAAAGGAGGGTGCCCTCCTGTTTCATTGCCGCTACAAGGTTGACCCCTCCCATCCCCCCCCCTCCCCAATCCATCCACTGCCAGAGGTGTTTGCACTACAGTGCACACCTAACATCTGAGTGCCATGAGGCCCTAGTCTGCCTGCACTGCAAACAGGCGCACTTCCTCTGGCAGTGTCCCAACCTCCAGTCCCCTCCTTCTTGTAACACCTGCAACCTTCCTCACCACACCTACTCCCAGAAGTGCAAGGCCCGACCTCATTCCTCCACTCCTGAACTCACCGTCCCTGTCCACCCTCTGGATGCCCCCACCCTGTCTGGCAACTCCCTTCGTCCTGCCCCACTGCCGAGGACCTCATCATTTTTTTACCATCATCCTCCAAAATGTTCATCCTTTCCAGCACCCCCACACCCTCCAGCAGATATCCCTCGCCACCCGCTCCGTTTTCGACCTAAATACCTACGCCACCTACTCCCATAACCAAGCCCACTTCACCTTCTCCCATCTGGACACTCTCGTCTAAGTTGCCATAATGGTGCAACAGCACTGTATCCTGTTCAACAACATCCGCTCCCTTCCCGTTAACAAGAACCTCCTCATGCAGACCCTCACAACCCACCGCATAGATGCCTTCCTCCTGACTGAAACCTTTTTCCAGCCCCAACATCCCGTCCACATATTGCCCTACCTCCTTCACTGCTCCGATAATTCCCTCTCGATAGTGCATGGTGGGGTCGCCATTGACCACCACCGCCAGATCCCTGTTCGGCTCCAACCCCTCCTTCCTGACCCCATGGAACACCTGATCCTCAGTCTCTTCTTCCCCTGCCTTACCATTACCTACACCACCATCTATGTCCGGCCCTCAGCCCCTAATCATTTCGACATTCTTCCCCATGTTGACTGTACCTTCTCCTCCTATGTGATCACCGCCGACCTCAATATCCATAGTCGTTCCGCCGCCTAGCTATGGCGGTAGCATTGGTTCCTCTCCACCCTCCAAGTGACCTCATTCCCATTCCCCAACACACCCACCCCGAATACAATACCACTCCCGATGTCGTCCTGGCCTCCCTTAACCTCCTTGGCTGGATAGTGGTGGACATCCTCGACCCTATTGGCAGTGACCATCTCCCTGTCCTCACCATGTCAGATGGTCGTCGCCCCCATCCCAACCTTTGCATCGACCCTCCCCCAAAATACGTCCATGACTATTCCCATCCCAACTGTAATGCCTACCAGGGTACCTTCACCACCCGGCTCGATAGCCTCCCCCTCACCTATCACCACTCTGATGACATTACCTGTGCTGCCTCCTTTCTCCATCAGACCTTGTCTGAGGCCATGGAGGCCCACATCCCTAACGTCACCATCCACCCACAATGACCCACTTTACAGCACAGGCCGTCCTCTTCCTCTGTGAATCCTGCCATCTATACTGTGCCTTCCTTCACACTCGTGACTGGAACAAAATGGCTCTGAGCACTATGGGACTTAACTTCTGAGGTCATCAGTCCCCTAGAACTACTTAAACCTAACTAAACTAAGGACATCACACACATCCATGCCCGAGGCAGGATTCGAACCTGCAGCCATAGCGGTCACGCGGTTCTAGACTGTAGCACCTAGAATCGCTCGGCCACTTCGGCCAGCGTGACCGGGACACACTAAGACGCCACCGGCAACTCAGACAACACTTCTGAAACATGCTCACGGCCAAGAAACGCCGGGACTGGAGAAAGACATGCACCCATCTGAATGCTACCCTACCTATCAACATGTCTAAGTACTGGTCAGCCTTCCGCCGACTTACCAGATCTAAACCCCCCCCTACTACCCTCGCCTTCATGACGACCACCCCTTTCCTGATAACCTCAGTAAGGCCAACCATTTTGCTTCTTACCTCTCTGATATCTTTACCCTCCCTGATGATCCCCAGTTCGATTACTCCCTTTTCCCTGATGTCCGTAACCAAACGGACACCTCTGTCCCTCCACTCGCTCCTGGCTTCCAGTACTTGGACAACATTACACACACTGAACTCAATGCCCCGATCACTACTCAAGATATCACATCTACACTCCGCACGAAACACAACACCGTTCCCATTCATGACCGTGTTACCTATCGTGATCTCCGTGAAGCTCCTGCCTCCTTCCTCTCCACCCTGGCCAGGCTATATAATGTGGTCTTATCCACCATCTTCTACCCCGACCTGTGGAAAACCTCACGGATCCTGGTGTTCCTCAAACCCGACAGACCGCCATCTGCTGTGTCCTCCTACCTTCCCATCAGCCTTACCTCAGTCTTCAGCAAGGTCCTGGAATCCATCCTCACCTGACACATCCACCAGCATCTCCACCAGCACCGCCTCCTTCCTGCTACCCAATGTGGCTTTAGACCATCCTTCTCTGCCCATGACCTTCTCCTTCACCTCACTCACTTCCTCTCCAAACAACTCAACTCCCATCACTCTGCCATCTTCCTCTCCCTTGACCTTGAACGTGCCTATGACTGTGTATGGCATTCCGGTCTCCTCTTCAAGCTCCAAACCTTCACCCTTCCTATTAACTACGTCTGTCTGATCGTCCCCTTTCTTTCCCACCTTCCTTCCTATGTCACCATCCATAACACGGATTCCTATACCTTCTACCCCTCCACCGGTGTGCCACAAGGCTCCGTCCTCTTCCCCCTTCTCTACCATCTTTACATGGTGGACATACCGCAACCTTCACATCCCTTACACCTTCTCCAGTACACTGATGACACCGCCTTCCTTGTCCTCGCCCCCACCCTGCAATGTTCCCAGCACCTTCTCTAATCCCATCTTGACTTGGTGTAACCAGCGGCTGTTCGAGGTCAATCCTTCCAAGACCCAGGCGATCATTGTAGGCAAAACCACCCCTTCCTTCCGTCTCCTCGATTTCTATCGCACTATCTACGGCCATCCTATCAACCTCATCCCCACCCTCAATTACCTTGGTGTCACCCTTGGCCTGGGCCCCCCATCTCCGTATTATCCTAGCCAAGGCACGCTCCCAACTCCGCCTCCTCAAGCTCCTTTCAGGCCACACATGGAGTCTGGAACTCTCCAACATCCTCCACACCTATAAATCCCTCATCCGCCCTATCATCTGCGATCATCTGCCCACCCCTCTTACCTTCTACAAATCCCTTGAAATCTTGAACACCACGCACTCCGCCTCAGCTATTGCATCTGCCTTCCCTCCCTCACACGGATCCTGTATGACTTAATTCCTCCTCCTTTTCCTCAAACGGATATGTATTCTTTACACCTCCCGCAAACTTGATCGCCCTCACCCACTTGTCTCTCCCATCCTTTTCCACCTCCATCTGGCAGTTTGCCGTTACTCCCATCTCCGACCCGCTCTCCATCTCTCCACACTCCATACCCTTGCCCAAGATGGCTTCCGCCAACTTCCCCTTCCTGATGATGCCCTCATCCCCTCCATCTACCCCTCATACCAACTTTGATCCTCCCCTTCCTACCCCTGTGTTTTTCCTCCAGGGCACCCTCTCTCCTCTCTTCCTCCCTCCCTCCCCTCCCCCTGGGCTTCCACAACCCCCCTACTCTCTTCCCTCACCCTCCCTTCTTCTCTCTCACTGGCATCAACACCCCCACTCTCTCTCCTACCTGCACTCTTGCCTTTGGAAGGTCCCCAGCTTTGAGCGTGAACAGTGCATCTTCGTGCGTTGGAGATCGTCGCCAGTGCTCGTGTGTGTCTTCGCGTCAGTGCTTCAGTGTCTCTCCGTTTGCGCTCCTTCGTTCACGTGTGTAAACTCGTTCTTCTCCATTGTGTACAGTGATGAACGTTTTTTATTCAAACTGTGTGCCCGTGAATGGCTTACTTTATTTTTCTATGTCTGTCTCCCGTTTCTGTCCACCATGTTTGTTTGTTTTTCTGTCTTTCTGTTTCCTGTATGTGTTCACTGTGGCCGAAGAGTGGCACACATGGGCCGCTGCCGGCCTGCCTTTATTGTAAAGGTGTTAAAATAACAACAAAGAAAAAAAGACGACATGTACTCATGTCAGATAGTCTTATATTCTGACAAAATGTAAGTTATGTACATTTCTCACTAATTCTTAGAATTACGCTAATATCTTAATGAAATGTTTGTTTAATTATGTATATACACCCTGTGCTTCGCTTTTGTATTTTTTTGTGTTTGCGTAACTTTTGCAGTGTTACTTGAAAATGTCCCTAAGGCTGAAATTGCAATCGTAATAATAAATATTTCATACAGTCAACGGCGACTATGATGTCTTTTAAGAGACGTTTAAATGTTTTAACACGCAATATTCTACTTGGAAAGTGGTCGAAATGTCAGTCGTGGTGATTAAAATAGGGGTGGCATTCAAAGTCCAAAATAATGCCTTTTAAGAAATTCTAATTGTCTGTAAGCCTTGTGCAAAAACCGGTAATTATGATTCATCGTTTCCCTGCGTTCCTCAGTGCCCTGCACAAACTCTTCTACTGCCTCTAATTGCTGTCGGAACTGGCAACCTATCTTGGTGCATCTAACACGTATTCGTTCGCATATGCCGCACACCTACATTTCATCTTCGTTACGTCTACCAGTCCAGTATGTCACCTTGTTCACAAGCTTGTTTTTCTTTCTCTCCTACTATCCCCTACATGCGTATAAACATTGTTCACTTATCATACCTCACTTTTTGAATGACTTTCACATTGACAGCTCAAATCTCAGCCACACGAATTAAAAGTAGTAATACACACTGATCGCAAATTTTCTTTCCGAGGCTCGTTGTAATCTTACTTCTGAAATTCTGTTTAGCTTACTAATATCAGTCGAGGCCACTCTTACCTTTTTTATCTCTTTTGCTGTCCATCCAGTCGTTATCTTCAACAACCCTGAATACAAAACTTATTACATGGATCGATCTGTTCATCGTTAATTTGATCTATTTTTTATGTATGATGTTGATACCTTACGTGCACTAGAGATAAGCAGCAAAACAAAGTTGTTTCAGACATTTTCCGTTAAGAAGAATCCACCTGTTTACTTTCCTAACTTCTACAGCTGTTGTGAAAAGTTTTGGTGTAATGGGGTCTCCTTGCCTGGCTGCTCATTCGCCTCTGAATTTCTCAGTAACCTGATAAAGTCTAACGGAAGGTGCAGTAACGACATATGTTGTTCATTACACTAACACAGGTTTACCTAGTTTCTCTTTTTTCCCAGGGGCTGCTAGTTTGTTTCATTGACAATGGCTCGCTAGCCTTCTCAGAATGTATAAGTACCAGGCAAAGCGGTAAATCTTACTCATCGCTCCATTTTATAATTTAGTATGCGACTTTTAAATGGTTCGTTGTGCTATATGCGCTTCGGAAATCAACACATTCATTTACCTGCTTAAACGACAATGTTCTCTCTGTTTGGTTAGTTGATAATTTCAGTGGATGTCTGGTGAAGACAGTGATAGACCTGTAGTTTTCCCAAATCTTCCCCATTTCCGTTGTTGTGTAGTAGAAAAATAACAGCATTTGAGAATTGTCCCAGTTTACTTCTCGCACCATTGCAATCACTGATATAGATATTGTCAGTGGAGTTGAGAGACAGCAGAAATGCCTAAAACTGAACAAAGCTGCAGGGCCCTATGGCATCCCTATCAGATTGTGTATAGAATCTGCAGCTGAGTTAGCCCCACTTTTTATCATAATATACCGGAGAACATACAAGCCACACCCGTCTACAAGAACGGCAGAAGATGTGACCCACAAAAGTAACATTCAATCTCATTGACATCCATTTGTTGGAGAACCTTAGAACATATTCTTAGCTCAAACCTAATGAAGTATCTCGAACAACGTCGTCCTCCTTGCCAGCCAACATGGATTTCTAGTACAGTCTGAGACAAAAAATAAAGCAGTGTACCACGAAGGAGTTATGTGGATGGGACGGAAATCAGGAGATGTCACGTACGTGTACGAATAAACAAATGATTATTATGTTAGAAAAACTGGATGATTTGTTCGAGAAAACAGCTTTACAAATTGGACAAGTCCAACTCTGGCTCTTATGCAAGGAGTTATCCGGCTTGACATTGGCGATAGAGTCGTTGGATGTCCTCTTTGAGGGATTATGATGCCAAAGTCCGTCCAGTTGGCGCGTTAGATCGACAAAATTCGGTGGTGCTTGGAGGATCCTGCCCATAAAGCTCCAAAGTTTCTTAATTGTGGGGAGGTTCGGCAGCCTTGCTGCCCAAGGTAGCATTTGGCCAGCACGAAGGCAAGCAGTATAAACACTCTCCGTGTCCAGGTGGGCATTGCCTTGCTGAAATGTAAGCCCAGGATGGGTTGCCAAGAAGGACAACAAAACGGGACGGACGTAGAATATCGTCGACGTAGCGCTGTGCTGTAAGGGCGACGCGGTAAGGGCTCCTGCTACGAAAAGAGCTGGCACCCCATTTCATTATATACGACTACAGTTGGTGAAGATTGACAAAATACTAAAGTTTATTATTTATTGTGCTCAACAAATTTCTGGTCTGTTTGTTTCACTGCTCTTGTTGGCTGAATCAATAATATCATTTATTTGCGACCCGTAGTAAGCAGCGAGTAACCTGGGGCAATGTGTTGTATTATCTGCGCTCTGTTTTCTTGCTGACTAATTGTATACTATTATTTGGGGAGGGGGGGGGGGGGTCAGCTCCTACAAGGGTATTTCTTGTAATATTGATTCCAGGGGTAATAGCTTAATGTTCTGAGTCTGTCAGTCTCCTACAGCTAGCATAATTGTTTATGGCGTTTTGTTTCCTGCCCTCCTTACTGTAACATTAGAGATATTATTAAGGGTGAAAAATATTATTGTTTGTTATATTAAAAACGTGCAGTTTGGGGTAGGGGTAGTTTAGAACACCAATAGATTCAGAAATCAAGTATGAATTTATTAGTTTAACAGGGTAAATCCACTTATCTACTTATCATCATTAGGCATTCATAGAGCGCAGAAGGAACATCATTATAATTAATCTTCAGGACTCTGCAATTAAGCTTCTCATAAACGATCCCGTACATGAACACTTACAGGACAAATGGAAGCGCCTGTCATAGTCTGACTTTTGGAGAATGGGGAGCCATGATAAGGGAAAGGGAGGAAGCAGTCAAATAACCGGTGTGTATTCCCACGCAGAAAACTTAACAGTGCCTACTTTGCAGTCTGTTGCTGTTTCAGAGACCGGAGTGCAATCGGTAGTGTCAGAGACAGGCGTCAGGTCTGTGGGGGAATTTCCACACTCAGTATCCAAAGGGGCCACAAGAACCCTTAAATCAGCACCAACAAAAATTTCCCCTAGAACTAGGTAACCATTTTTGTCGGTATGATACATCTGTTAAAGTAACTGAGTGCACACGTCTGAAATGTTGGAAGTCGCGACAGGTAGTGGGTTGAAGGACGGAAAAAACGCACGATCTCAAATAAACAAAAAATACGGGAATTACGATAAACACAACGTATATGCAGATTTTCAATCAATCCAGTACTTCATGATATACACTTAAAATAAATGGTTTGATTCTAGTAATGTATCATGGTGCACAAGGTAGGCTGAACGCCGAATATACTCTCTCCCCAGAAAAATCCCGAAATGGAGACCAAATGGGATATCTACCACTTGTAAGTATTCGTCTGACAGTATGCATTATAAGAACGACACGAACGAATTTGTAGTTCGTTAGTTATGAAGTATGGTGCAATGTTCCTTAGGACATGCATACATATCAGAAGGAACACTGCACCACACTTCTTACCCTCAGAGGTACTATAATTTCATATTTATCGGCCGATACACGGCCTGGGGCTTAAAAACAAAATGTCTCCCCTATACGGGAGTAACACGAATGGTGTGTTCGAGTACAAGTACGATACATGGACGACGACACATGCAAGTTCGCATCTGCCCTTGAGTCGTGCTCGGATAGCCAAAGTGGTTCAGGCAGCCGCTGGCGTAAAGCGGGGAATCCGGTTTCGAGTTCCGATCCGGCACGAATTTTCACTCTCAACGTCCCAGTATACAGCCGGAGGTGGTTCATATTCGCAACTGCGAAAACATTCAATGTATACATTAGAATCTTTCGCTTCAGCAACCCACCTTTGCTCTAGCAACCAACATCTGAATACATGATGAAGCTAACAGTCACGTGGTACCGCAATGAACGCAAAGACAACTCGTCAAGATATCGGAAAATTACGGTTCACGAATCAACAGATTGCTCTTCAGCTAATGCATTGTGGTTAGTTCAACATTGTGTGCCAAACTAACGTATCTGGCAGCGCTGCTACCGGGACGAAGGATCCCACCTCAAGTTCACACAACCATGTGAAATGAAGTAAAAAATTAGGTTAAATGCCAAATGCAAATCAGGTCGTGAAGTGACTGCCTCAACGTTATGACTGAAAAAAATAGATTTACCTTCCTCCAAAATCAAGTTAACTAACACCAACATCATTACCTGTCTACTAGCGGATTGTTAATACGAGGGGCGTTCAGAAAGTAAGCTCCGATCGGTCGCGAAATGGAAACGACTATGAAAATCCGATAAAGCTTTGCACAGATGTGTTGGGTAGTGTGTCTAGTATAACCCCAGTTAGCATCACGTCGCTCTTCTCATTTCTGAGCTCGCAGTGAGTGCGTAAAGATGTCTAGAAAATAGTGTCTGCCGCCAAGTACGAGGGCCTGGTGAGAAATTTCGCCTGAAGCTATGCAGCTAACATTACATAACTGTCGTGCTGTTTCGTCTTCACGACAATTCTCAGCCGCATTCTGCAGGGGCAATGAAGATGCTCCTGCATCGTTTTCAAATGGAAATGTGAGATTACCCACAATACAGTCCGCAATTGTCTCCCCCTGAGTTTCATCTCTGGTCACATGAACCGCTGTCTTTGAAGACAACATTTTGACACAGACAACGAGGTGTAGGCCAGCGTGGAGAATTGGCGCTAAGCACTGGCGGCTGCCTTCTATGATGAGGCTATTGAAAAGTTGGTACAACGCTATGACAAAAGTCTAAGTCAGAACGGCGACTACATAGAGAAGTAGCTGAAAGGTGTAGGTAATTGTTACAAGTAAAACATTTCTGATGTTCACTGTGGTTTCAATTTGGCAATCAATCGGAGCTTACTTTCTGAACAGGCCTCGTACTAACAACCGAACTTACAAGCCGGACATCAACAACAAAGTGCGAGGTGAAACACAAGATCTGAGCATCCACCCAGTGACCAGTGATGGGGGAACCTTCCGTTAACCCACGAAAGGACTACCTTCCAGAGGAACACTGACCTGATTCTCGCCCTGTCACACTCTGGATTCTACGACTTCCTACTACCAACTTCAGTATGCAATGCAAACCGTCGACTCTACGAACTCTGTCTGTTCGGTGGCCACTTCAAAATATCGTCATGCACGCGTTCATCCACACACGGACACGTACAAGGAAAATGAGAAGAAAACGGGCCTTGCACGGGTGAATAGACAAAACAGGGCTTGCTCCTCTCTTTCCCAAGTGCTCCATGTACTTGCAGCAGAGTTCAGTTGACAGATGAACTAAACACTGCTCAATACAGGAGGTGGTGATCCCAGCTGTTACATACCTTAAGAATATCAGATTAGCGCCTTGAGCTGCTGGTGTAATATTTTATTGATACAGTCGGTCTCACTCATCTGACCATCATCAGGTTGGTCAGCCAACTGAAACTAGTTGTGCAAATAAAATACACTCCTGGAAATGGAAAAAAGAACACATTGACACCGGTGTGTCAGACCCACCATACTTGCTCCGGACACTGCGAGAGGGCTGTACAAGCAATGATCACACGCACGGCACAGCGGACACACCAGGAACCGCGGTGTTGGCCGTCGAATGGCGCTAGCTGCGCAGCATTTTTGCACCGCCGCCGTCAGTGTCAGCCAGTTTGCCGTGGCATACGGAGCTCCATCGCAGTCTTTAACACTGGTAGCATGCCGCGACAGCGTGGACGTGAACCGTATGTGCAGTTGACGGACTTTGAGCGAGGGCGTATAGTGGGCATGCGGGAGGCCGGGTGGACGTACCGCCGAATTGGTCAACACGTGGGGCGTGAGGTCTACACAGTACATCGATGTTGTCGCCAGTGGTCGGCGGAAGGTGCACGTGCCCGTCGACCTGGGACCGGACCGCAGCGACGCACGGATGCACGCCAAGACCGTAGGATCCTACGCAGTGCCGTAGGGGACCGCACCGCCACTTCCCAGCAAATTAGGGACACTGTTGCTCCTGGGGTATCGGCGAGGACCATTCGCAACCGTCTCCATGAAGCTGGGCTACGGTCCCGCACACCGTTAGGCCGTCTTCCGCTCACGCCCCAACATCGTGCAGCCCGCCTCCAGTGGTGTCGCGACAGGCGTGAATGGAGGGACGAATGGAGACGTGTCGTCTTCAGCGATGAGAGTCGCTTCTGCCTTGGTGCCAATGATGGTCGTATGCGTGTTTGGCGCCGTGCAGGTGAGCGCCACAATCAGGACTGCATACGACCGAGGCACACAGGGCCAACACCCGGCATCATGGTGTGGGGAGCGATCTCCTACACTGGCCGTACACCACTGGTGATCGTCGAGGGGACACTGAATAGTGCACGGTACATCCAAACCGTCATCGAACCAATCGTTCTACCATTCCTAGATCGGCAAGGGAACTTGCTGTTCCAACAGGACAATGCACGTCCGCATGTATCCCGTGCCACCCAACGTGCTCTAGAAGGTGTAAGTCAACTACCCTGGCCAGCAAGATCTCCGGATCTGTCCGCCATTGAGCATGTTTGGGACTGGATGAAGCGTCGTCTCACGCGGTCTGCACGTCCAGCACGAACGCTGGTCCAACTGAGGCGCCAGGTGGAAATGGCATGGCAAGCCGTTCCACAGGACTACATCCAGCATCTCTACGATCGTCTCCATGGGAGAATAGCAGCCTGCATTGCTGCGAAAGGTGGATATACACTGTACTAGTGCCGACATTGTGCATGCTCTGTTGCCTGTGTCTATGTGCCTGTGGTTCTGTCAGTGTGATCATGTGATGTATCTGACCCCAGGAATGTGTCAATAAAGTTTCCCCTTCCTGGGACAATGAATTCACGGTGTTCTTATTTCAATTTCCAGGAGTGTATTTTACCAGTAGCTCAAGGCGGTAATCTGACATTCTTCAAATTTTTAAATACCGCTCGCATGTCAAGGCGGGAAATACTCTTAACGTTCATGAAATGCATTCAACTGGCCCGTTTCTCTCTGTGCAGGCAAATTAGCAGTAGTCACCTGAGTAGTCAAATCACAACAAAAGTGATGTAAAAGTAAACTGGATGATTTATTCAGAGCAACTCAGTAACTCGTTGATCCACCTGTGGCTATTATGCAAGCAGTTATTCGACTTAGCATTTGCAAGTAGGCTGTTTAGGTTTTCATGTTGGTAACGCCATGTAGCGCTCTGTGTGAGAATCACTGGCTGTGCTGTGTGAAGGCTGTGGTTGGATTGCATTGTTGGAGTAATATTCGCCATTGTAGTGTTGAGCAGTTGGCTGTTAACAGCGCGTAGCGTTGCGCAGTTGAAGGTGAGCCGCCAGCAGTGGTGGATGTAGGGAGTGAAATGGCGGAGTTTCGACAGCGAATGATCTGGACGTGTGTCCATCAGAGACAGTAAATTTTGAAAGTCTGGATGTCATGAACTGCTGTATATATTACGACTTTTGAACACTATTAAGGTAAATACATTGTTTGTTCTCTATCAAAATCTTTCATTTGCTAACTATGCCTATCAGTAGTTAGTGCCTTCAGTAGTTTGAATCTTTTATTTAGCTGGCAGTAGTGGCGCTCGCTGTATTGCAGTAGTTTGAGTAACGAAGATATTTGTGAGGTAAGTGATTTGTGAAAAGTATAGTTTAATGTTAGTCAGGGCCATTCTTTTGTAGGGATTATTAAAAGTCAGATGGCGTTGCGTTAAAAATATTGTGTGTCTGTTTAGTGTTGATCAGAATAAGTAAAGAGAGTAATGACTGAGTACGTTCAGTTTTGCTCAGCTGTTTGAAAATCAAATAATGTAAGAGGTTTATCTGCATAGTAATTCATTAAGTTTTCTATGGGGACGTTTCACATTGATTTGTAGAGTTGTTGGATGTGCCCCTAAGGGATACCTTGGCAAATTCTATCCAGATTGCGCAATTGATAGTCAAAATCCCAAGATAGTTTCAGGGCGTTACACATAATGCTGGAAACGTTATCAAAGGAGAGAGATAAGAGAGAATTTGCCAAGCACAAATACAAGCAGTAGAGACTCCCGATTTGTGCAGGTGGGCGTTACCTTACTGAAATTTACACCAAGGATGGCTCTCCATGAAGAGCACCAAAACAGGGCGTAGGACGTCGTCAACGTACCGCTGTGGTGTAAGGCTGCCGCGGATGACAGCCGAAGTGGTGCTGCTTGGAAACGAAATGCAACCCCAGACCTCAACTCCTGGCTGTCGGGTCGTATGCCGAGCCACAGTCTGATTGGTACCCCTCCGCTGTCTGGGGCGTCTGTACACACGTCTTCACTGGTCGTAGGTGCTCAGTGGGACTCATCATTGAAGACATTTCTACTGCACTCAGTGAGGCTCCGTGTACCGATGACCACCGAAGAAGTGTCTGGAGGCACCCCAGACTGTCGCCCGCCTTGGTTTCCATTCCACCAAGACAATACCCGCCCGCATACGGGGAGAGTCTCTACTGTTTGTCTTCGTGCTTGCCAAACCCTACCTTGGCCAGCAGGATCGCCCGATCTCTCGCCAATCGAGAACATTTGGAGCATTATGGGCAGATCCCACAAACCAGCTCGGGATTTTGAGGTCCTAACGTGCCAACTGGACAGAATTTGGTACGATATCCCTCAGGAGGACATCCAACAATTTTGTCAATCAATGCCAATCCGGAAAACTGCTTGGATATGGACCAGAGGTGGACCAACGCGTTATTGACTTGCTTTCAATTTTTGCAGCTCTTTCTCTTGAATAAATCACAGAATTTTTGCAATGTTGTAATCATTTGTTCCTCTGCTTATGTAAGTCAAATCTACCAACTTCCGTCCCATTCGTATAATTCCTTCGTGGTGGGTCATTTTATTTTTGTTTGATGTCTATCATATTGTTATAATTACACCGAAGTGCCAGAGAAACCGGTACTCCTGCCTAATATCGTGTAGGGCCCCAGTGAGCACATAGAAGTGCCGCAACACGAGGTGGGATAGAATCGACTTATGTCCGAAGTAGTGCTGGAGGGAACTGACACTATGGGGCAGGGAGTGGCAACTGACCCTTAACATAGACAAATGTAATGTATTGAGAATACATAGAAAGAAGGATCCTTTATTGTACGATTGTATGATAGTGGAACAAACACTGGTAGCAGTAACTTCTGTAAAATATCTGGGAGTATGCGTACGGAACGATTTGAAGTGGAATGATCATGTAAAATTAATTGTTGGTAAGGCGGGTGCCAGGTTGAGATTCATTGGGAGAGTCCTTAGAAAATGTGGTCCATCAACAAAGGAGGTGGCTTACAAAACACTCGGTCGACCTATACTTAAGTAAAGCTCATCAGTGTGGGATCCGTACCAGGTCGCGTTGACAGAGGGGATAGAGAAGATCCAAAGAAGAGCGGCGCGTTTCGTCACAGGGTTATTTGGTAAGCGTGACAGCGTTACGGAGATGTTTAGCAAACTCAAGTGGCAGACTCTACAAGAGAGGCGCTCTACATCGCGGTGTAGCTTGCTGTCCAGGTTTCAAGAGGGTGCGTTTCTGGATGAGGTATCGAATATATTGCTTCCCCCTACTTATACCCCCCGAGGAGATCACGAATGTAAAATTAGAGAGATTCGAGCGCGCACGGAGGCTTTCCGACAGTCGTTCATCCCACGAAGCAGACGCGACTGGAACAGGAAAGGGAGGTAATGCCAGTGGCACGTACAGTGCCCTCCGCCACACACCGTTGGATGCCTTGCGGAGTGTAAATGGAGATGTAGATGTATGAATCCTGCAGGGCTATCCATAAATCCGTAAGAGAGTGATGGGATAGAGATCTCTTCCGAACAGCACGTTGCAAGGCATCCCGGATATGCTCAATAATGTTCATGTCTGGGGAGTTTGGTGGCCAGCGGGAGTGTATAGATTCAACCACTCTGTAGCAATTCTGGACGTATGGGTTGTCGCATGTTCCTGCTGAAATTTCCCAAGTCGGTCGGAATGCACAATGGACAGGAATGGATGCAGGTGATCAGACAGGATGCTTACGTACGTGTCACCTGCCAGAGTCGTGTCTAGACTCAGGTGTCCCATATCACTCCAACTGTACGCGTCGCACACCATTACAGAGACTTCACCATTTTGAACAGTCCACGGATTCATAAGGTTGTCTCCATACCCGTACACGTCCAACCGCTCGATACAATTTAAAGACTTGTCCGACCAGGCAAGATTTTTCCAGTCATCAACCGCCAATGTCGGTGTTGACGTGCCCTGGAGAGGTGTAAAGCTTTGCGCCGTGCAGTCATCAAGGCTACACGAGTGGGCCTTCGGCTCCGAAAGCCCATATCGATGATGTTTCGTTGAACGTTTCACACGCTGACACTTGTTGATGGCCCAGCATTGAAATCTGCAACAATTTGCGGAAGAGTTGCACTTCTGTCACGTTGAACGATTCTGTTCACTCGTCGTTGGTCCTGTTCCTGGAGGATCTTTTTCAGGCCACAGTGATGATCTGATGTTTTGCCGGATTCCTGATTTTCAGTGTACGCTCGTGGAATGGTCGTACGGGAAAATCGCCACTTCATCGCTACCTCGGAGATGCTGTGTCCCATCACTCGTGCGCCGACTATAATACCACATTCAACTGAGGTAAATCTCGATAACCTGCCACTGTAACAGCAGTAACCGATCTATCAACTGGGGCAGACACTTGTCTCATATAGGCGTTTCCGACCGCATCACCGGAGGCTGCCTGTTTACATACCTCTGTAACTGAACAGGCATGCCTATACCAGTTTCTTTGGCGCTTCAGTGTATTCTATCATTATACGGGGTTCTTCCAAACGATGGACCCATTTTCCAAAATTCATATGTATCCAAGTACAAACCTAAAATGAAGAAGCTTTATACCGATGAAAAGAGGAAGTTTCAAAGGTTTCGGCGGGCGTCGGCGGACGGACGCGCGGTGATGGCTTCAGTGAAAGGGTACAGTACCGCCCGACATTGAAAATAGGTACAACATACTTCATTATTTTTGTCAGAACAACACATTTTTTTGTAAAATAATTCAATTTCAATTAATACAGCGAAGCCGGATACCAGTGTGGGAAAGAATGACAATTTATTTATTTAATTGACCACATGTGCACTCCCTCAAAATAAATCCCTACATCCAGTTTGGTGAGATCTGTGAAATGAATGAATGTATGGTCGTCTGCTAACCCACAGATAGTGAATGTGAATATATGATCATCTTTGAGACGATCCTTTGGTGGGACCAAAGAGATGAAATTTACCTGAGCTTTGAGCGCCTGAAATGTGGCTGACCAATACGGTAGCAAGGTGCTCCCCCACTTCGACAGAGGTGCGAGAGGACCTGAAGAACGGCCATGTTTCAGCACTCTGCCGCTGGATCTTGTGCTGTTAAGACCTGTCTTGGGTGTGCTCCGTAAAGACAAAAGAGTGGAGACATGGTATGCATGTGGAATATTTAAGAATAGTTTGAAATAATAATTTCTCTATTTCAGGAACTTTTGTGGGGAGAATTAAATGTCAGGCAGGTAATATTAATGGGATCGTAGTAATCTTCGGAAGTGACCAACGGTCACAATGAAACCACGTGTAGCAATAAGTTGAAATACTTCCGTGTGCTTAAGTTAAGCTGAATTACTAGCGTGTGTACTATAAGTTGAAATATTTAAGAAATAGCGTGTGCAGGACTTGAAATTAGAGGCGAGTACTTCCACGTGGTGAGTACTGTGTGAGTCTCAATCTGTGTATGAGACAAAGGATAAAGAGAAGTACTCGTCCATGGTATCAGTTGAGGACTCGTGTGTGTGATGAATATGTTCTTAATATTACTTTGCGTGATATGTTACCGTGTGACGCTTAATTCAAACCATAATACTCTGAGAGAGAAGCAAGGTGAGTCAGCCGTCTGTCCAGCAATGCTACTTGGCTTGCATTGCACAGGAAGACGTGCATACATCTCCAGAGTTCATAGTAGGAAAGTAGAATTACGAAGTGGGGCAGTGTCGTGTGAAACTGGGATAAATATTAATTGAAGTGGGAAAGCTGAAAGTGATAATGTTGTGACTATTCCCTGTGTTGTATTTCATGTTGTAGTGTGGTGTATGTCATGTAATTTAAGTATGTGTGGTTTGCATGGGAGAATAGCAAGGTAGTTTCAGAGGTAGTGGGTTATGTGCATTCCTTTTGTACCGCTCGGTCTGGAGGAAAGTTTCGAGATGATGATTGTGAGAGTCGAAGTGTGAGATATAATAAAAGATCCACCATCCTATCCAGAAAGTGCACTGTAGCGTTAAATAATTACGAGACCATAAGATAGAGAATCACCAATGTAAAGCCATGCCCACTGGGCGGAATTTCTCATGTGTTATTGTTGTAGGTTATAGAATTTGTATGTTTAGGTTATAGAATTTATCGGAATAAATAAGATAGTGAAAAGAAAAAGATTGGTGGCCTTTTCCTTCGAATTGTATGTTGTCATGATATCCAGAATATATAATGCGTGCGCCATTCATATTCAGTGCGATGGCCACGTGTTGATAAAAGCTGTTAAATAAAAAAAAAAGAAAATGTGGTATTGCCAGTGTGTAGTGAACAGTCGGAGTTCTGTAAATTACTGATAGTCAGATGTGCGTTTCCGTCACGTATTATTCATAAAGGAGGATAATTTGTAACTTAGTTGTGAGTACGAGAGTTCATGTTACTCGACAAATAAGAATGAATCCACTCGCTTGGCAGACCACTCATCTTGCAGGCCTGACTGCTTGATGCCACAGTATGAGCAAGGCATGTGGGTGGCTCTCATAATTTCAACCCTGCCAGGATTTTTTGCTGTTAGGGTTTGCTGTTAAGATTTTTTTAATGGAATGCATTGTGATAGCGCTGTGAAGTAAAATTTTTTTTGTTTGCAATTTCTTTCTGGATTGGTGAGGATCTTTTATTATTATTATGTAATCGCTTGCTACATCGTCCAAGGCTGGAAGATCGTTGTATAATGTCCGTAGTAACTATGTCTCAGTCGAAAAGTGTAGTCACCATGGACAATAGTGATTCTGGGGTGAATATAGCAGTGCAGCAGGAAGTAGGTGTCGACCATGGGCTAATGAGCGAGAATGGCAAACACTCGGAAGGTGCTGAATTGTTCAGCAGACCGCGGCTAGGTGATCCTTTAAGCGGCGGGCTTTGTCCACAAACGGGGGCTTTTCCCGACGATGCGGGCGAGCTGGGACTAGGTCAGGTATGCAGTGAAAGTGCAGCTACCCTTAGCGAAGCTACGGTTTCTCAGGCGAACGAGGTGAGCGCGTCGAAAGTAGCAAATGACAATGTGCTACTGCAGTTTTTACAGAGGATGGATAGAGATAATAAGGAAAGATTGGAAGCGATGGATGAAAATAATAAGGAAAGATTGGAAGCGATGGATAAGGGAAATAAAGAGGCAATGAGGAAGCTACACACAGTCAGAATGAATACGATTAGCGCAGATTTAGAAAAGATCGGTATAAGAGGCGAAATAGGCTCTGACAGTACGCAGCGAGAGGTTTATGCCGACCAGGAGGAGATACAATCACTATTACAGTTTAAAGAGGGACAATTAGAAGCAAATAGGAAACACAGGGAAGAACTAGCACAGTTGCAATTAGCATGCAGAAGCGAAGGTGAAACACCACCAGATAGACTGCAGAGGGAGAGTGAGATAAATTCAAAAAACGAAAATAGGCAGAAAGAGGAAGACGAACTCAGAGAGTTAGAAGAACGGTTGTGTCGGATAAAACAGGTGGCAAAACCCAACTGGGTATAGTCCAAGGTCGGAAAACATAAATGCGGAAGAAGAATGTAGGAGGCACTTCATGTCGGTACAAACGTACACTTGTTTTCCGGATCCTGATAATTACCAACATCCATGCCTGTGGCTGTCTCAATTTCAAGATTCATTACCTTCATCGTGGAGACCGCTCCTCAAAATGAAGTTTGTGTGTAACCATTTGAGGGACGAGGCTAGAGCGAAAATGCAGAAAGTTATTAAAGACTGTAGTAGCTACGAGATATTTTGTGACTAGTTTTTAAATGAATTCTGGTCGAAAAGTAAGCAGGACCAGGTTAAGCAAAGCATATTGATGATGCCAAATTGTAACGAAGGTGGTATAAGAGATCCAGTGTCGTGCTATCAGGAAATGCTGAGACGAAATAGGTACTTGGATGTGCCATTCGAACCTGGGGAGTTAATTAGGATCTGTATAACAAAGTTGCCAGTGAAATTGCGCAGAGATATTGCGATAGCAGCAGAGGCTTAGACGATTCTGCGTCATTTCAGCACTTGTTACAAGAATTGGGTAATGAGAGCAACATCGTGAACGGAGACACGACTCATAGGTCAGATAGTGTCGAGGATAGGAACGGCAGAAACTATGAGAATGACAGGAGAGTATGGAATCCTGGCATTCCATTCTTGTCATAATGGATTGATGGATAGGAGAAACTAATCCAACATAACAGCCCTTAGCATCTTGCCTTACAACACATGCTGCTGGCACTGAAAATTGTCTATGTAGCAGACATACTCTACTGATATGTAGGAATGAAAATAACATACTTCTGATCAGAGAATAAAACACCAGTAATGGCATCTGTTAGGCTGGTCTCTCAGAGCAAAATTTGCAAATTTTTATTTCGAACACTAAAGTGAAAGGACTGTTTCCTCAAAACAAACCAGTTGCTAAAGAAATGTTATGTAATATTGCCAATGAGTCCAGTTTAATTAGTGCGATTTGACTATTGCAGGTACTTAACACGTAATGTAAAAAGTCAACACTGTGGTCGAAGTTTTTAAATTAGATTCCATCTGATCTACAGTATGTCATAGTCGTGGTGACAGTTATAATGAGGTGCTGCGTATGGTTGTTCGGAATCTGGTGTTAGTGAAAGAGGCCACTAGCACCAAAGTTTCTAACACTTGGGCTGTCCCATCCCTCCCAGCTTGTATACTCTCTGCACACATTTAATTTTCATGTAAGCTCAGATTCCTAACTAGCAAATTCTTTACTGTGTATAGTGGACCATTCAGAGTGAGGCGGATTGTCCAGGAAAATGCTGTACTGATTGAGACGATCAAGGGAAAACAATATCGTGGGCTTCGTCACATTTCTAACATCAAATTATG
This sequence comes from Schistocerca piceifrons, assembly GCF_021461385.2. NCBI lineage: Eukaryota > Metazoa > Arthropoda > Insecta > Orthoptera > Acrididae > Schistocerca > Schistocerca piceifrons. Next base: position 21,165,965 of record NC_060145.1, read on the forward strand.
GAAAAGTTAAGGATAGATCGAAAGTAGGCAAGTTATGGTAGATAGCCAGCGTATTTATATGTGGTGTGTAACGTTGTGCAGGGTCAAATCGAACATAACAATTTTCAGGCGGGATGTCAGGAAGTATGACGGAATCGACTGGTCGAATGAGTCATGAACAGGAGTCGACAGAGTGGTGTATGTACGTATTTTTTGTCATATGAATAAGGACCAAGCAGAAACGACGTGATGATTAATGAGTGGATAAAGATGGTAGATAGAGAGAGAAGCGACGTGATAAATAACAGGGGATAGAGGTGATATTTAAGGAGAGAAGCGACGTGAAGCAGTGTGATTAATAAAGAGAGATTCGACGTGATGAAACAGTGGTAAATGAAGGTGAGTAGAATTAATAATGTGGAGATGTCTTAGATGTATGTTACAGAGAGGCCTGTATATGCTGCAATCGAGATTGATGCGAATGGCGAAGGAAGACCAGGAAATGATGGAGTAATGGACGGATGGAGAGCCGAAATACGAATGAAGAGGAGGACAACTGCACAACGTGAAAGGACATAAAGGGAGTATGAGATCCAGATGGTGAACGTTGTGGAATACTGACGTAAGATGTAATATAAGTGTAAATCTAATTCTTAACATAACATTTGCAACATGAAAAAAGAAAGTAATTTTTGTTGTTGTTGTTGAAGCCTGGTACCAGTATAACTAATCAAAACGGTACCAAGGAAGTGTACAGTTATTTTGCAGGATGAATAATTTGTGTATTTTTTGTTCTTAGATGAAATGTCGCAATTCTAAAGTGATATTTAGCAGGACGAATAATCGGTAAAGTGAATGCAGAGGTAAGCCGATGGAGAGAGGTGCCAGAGTGAAAGGACGAATTCGGAGACTGGAATGCTATCTCCGAAACAGCTTCATGTGTTATGTGGTTGAGTATAAGGGAGCAAAGGTATGGTATGTTGTCGTGAGTGTGGTGGTGTTAAGGTTAGCTGACTTCTAGACCTATTCTGTTAGTGTATTAATCGGTTGAATGAGAAGGAAAATGTGATGTCTGGTGAGTGAGAGTCGTAGAGTAGTGTGATCAATGCGCACACTCCTGTAAAGGGGATGCTACCGATCCATAACTAAAACGTTATTGTGTTTTATTGTTTGATTGGGATGAACCTCGATGGCAGGTCAGGATCTGACATGTGGATGGTACATACGTGTCCTAGAAATGTTGTTATATATAATAAAATGTAAAATATATAAAGAGATACTAATTTCAGTCTGTCACAAGCACAAAGGTGCATTGTATGTTGTAGATTTAGAGTCATCAGTTTCTAAAATGTTTATGGTGTTAGGATGTTAAAGTAGTTTACTATTTAATAACATGTGGTGGGTAATTGTGAGCTGTGTAGATTATTTCTTATTTTTTTGTTAGAACACTTTCAAGGGGTATTAATTTCAGTCTGTCACAAGCACAAAGGTTCACTGTATATTGTAGTTTTAGAATAAACAGTTTCTAATATTTTCACTGTAATAGGATGTTAGAGTAGTCTACTATTTGATATTGTAATTATGAGCTGTATAGATTGTTTCTTATTCCCTTTGTTTTTTTTTACACTTTCATGTTTTGTATGAGGGATGACAGGTACAATCAATAGCACAAGTGTGGGCTGTATATCGAAAAGGGATAAATGTTGATGTTGTATGTGTAGAAAACTAGGGTGTATGATTTTATGTTTTTTAGAACAAAGATTCTTTTATTACCAATGTATCTAATAGCTCATGCATGTAATCAATGAGTATTTAAATACTGTAAGAATATCCTTTTGTCTGTAATGTTGCGAGATGCACGGAAGGGTCTGACTGATTGGGTGTCGTAGCGCTGAGGTGCTATGCAGAACGCGCCCGTACCGGCATAAGAAGGCGGGAGGCTGAGCTGACGTCGCCATGGGAGAGGCGACAGAACCGCGGCACTCCCCACTCCACTGCCGGTTGGGGTACACTCCATGCGCCCGCTACAGCAGGTCAACGGCCTGGGGCGACACGCACGTACCACTGGCCATTCATAAGTTGCGCCACCCTTACGACTGGGGAAAGTATCCCGCGGAGGCAACAGCAGGTGGTTTCTTCTGCTCAACGGCTCTCGCGGCGGCGCCACGGCAGAATGAACGACGCACGGCAGAGTCTGGCGGGCATTTTTTAACAGCAACTATTAACTAGTACTGGACTGTGGAGCCGTGAAACGAGATTACTGCTCGTAAGTCTCCATAAGGTGGAAAGTGAAGGACTGGTATTTCCACGTTGTGAGTGGTGGAAAAGATTTTGTCTTTAGCAGACAGGACGATTGTTTTGTTTTGTCTTGACCATTGAACGGTGGGATCCATAAACTGTTGGCAATGACTTGTTAAGTGTGCTTTGTGAATTGCATGTGGGACGCTTGGTATACGTAAAGAGGACAGTTGTCGTTTGGTGACTAATTATTGTCTGAACGCAAAAAAACTAAAGTGGGACATTGACATTTGCATTTGTAGTAGGAGACATTTCTTTAATTGGTGTGGGAATGAGTGCTGGTGCTTGGAACTTACGTCTTTTAATTACACCATGAACTGAAAGGACAGAACCGTGGGTAATAGTAGTTGTAGGGCCATTTCTGGACGACCAGATTCGTTTGGATGGTACTCTGAGAGTGACTATGACATTTGTGTTTAATGTGAGATACAGCTTACTGTTCAGTGCGTGTTCAAAAAGCCGATTTGAGTGACCTAAAGACTTTCGTCCGGGTAACCATGGGAGAGCTTTGACACCGAGACAGTGTTTCTAGGGAACCTGTCAGCAACTTTTTTGACCCCAAGAAAACCACAGAATGAAATGATTCCGTGTGACTCGCAAGATAGGGAATAATGTATTTGTACTTGTAAATGTGTAAATTTTTTTATATGTTTCATTCCTGAAGGGACAGCAAGTGTAATTGTATTTCATTAACATTTGTGTTTAGAGTAGTTAGTGTTTTTTTGTTTGTTCTGGGTTATCATGTTCACATAGCATGTTTATTAGAATATTTGGTACATTATTAGCCAGTGGCATAATACTAATGTTGCGGCTCCTGTTGCATTGATCAGTAAGGTTGTCACAAGGGACAAGAGTTTGCATTGCACAACAAATATCGGAATTAACTGATGCATTTTGATGTCGTGGACAGTAATGATCTTCTTGGTGTGTTGACTGACGCCACTTATTTGCATTATCACAGTGGTTATATCTCACATTAAAGTGTAACGAAGGCTAGTCGAAATGCAAGTTCTTGTCGTCTAAATGTGTAACAACAGAGAAATGAGCAGTAGAGTAAGATACGAGAGCTACTGGTGGATTCAAGCACTTATTGCTAAACTATTTACTGCGTGTATTGATCAAAGTTGATGGACCGACTGGCCCAGCAGCAGGCATTTGAACTGGTGAACAAGGATAAGGTTAAACTCACAGTCGAGTAGTGGTGGCAATAGCTTAAGTGATGATAGTTAATGACATATGACATGATGTCTTAGGTTGACTATATTACGTAACCAGTACGTAACTTGTGGTATATTTCATTGTTTTTCTTATCAGTTTTATTTCTCTGTAGGTTTGATGTATATTTTAAAGTACTGATATGGAGCCTGACATTATACATGGAACTAGTGTACGCAAATTTTTCCTTTGTTGCTTTTGTTTTGTATTTAGATATTGCCGTGTAAAAGATTATTACAAAGCAATTTATGAATGTCGGATTACTACTTCGGTGTTTGGACAGTGAGCTATTTAAAATTTCATGAGTACAATTGGTATTTTATTTATTTGTCATAGAACTAGTGAAGTTTGGATTACTCATAAAAATAACGAAGATCCCAGTAACTAAGCAAATTTTTATCTCAACATTATTTTTTATTTGTATGATGTAATGTTTTATTTATCATGTGGATTGTTGTAAATTCGTATGTGTATGTTACTCCAAATTGTGGAGAGTACAATAATGCAACAACTGTGTCAATAATTTGGTAAAGTAACAGCATTTGGTCGTCTATTTGAGGTCACCAGGGGCTAAGGTCTCCTCCTGGTTATTTTGATGACTTGCTACGTTTGTTCTAATACAGCTTTCTTAAAAAAATGTTCGGAACTACCCTCGCATTGCAAGGATAGTACCGTGCCATTTTTTTCTGCATGGGTAGCCGGTGGTGAAAGGGTACAGTACCGCCCGACATTGAAAATAGGTACAACATACTTCATTATTTTTGTCAGAACAACACATTTTTTTGTAAAATAACTCAATTTCAATTAATACAGCGAAGCCGGATACCAGTGTGGGAAAGAATGACAATTTATTTATTTAATTGATCACATGTGCACTCCCTCAAAATAAATCCCTACATCCAGTTTGGTGAGATCTGTGAAATGAATGAATGTATGGTCGTCTGCTAACCCACAGATAGTGAATGTGAATATATGATCATCTTTGAGACGATCCTTTGGTGGGACCAAAGAGATGAAATTTACCTGAGCTTTGAGCGCCTGAAATGTGGCTGACCAATACGGTAGCAAGGTGCTCCCCCACTTCGACAGAGGTGCGAGAGGACCTGAAGAACGGCCATGTTTCAGCACTCTGCCGCTGGATCTTGTGCTGTTAAGACCTGTCTTGGGTGTGCTCCGTAAAGACAAAAGAGTGGAGACATGGTATGCATGTGGAATATTTAAGAATAGTTTGAAATAATAATTTCTCTATTTCAGGAACTTTTGTGGGGAGAATTAAATGTCAGGCAGGTAATATTAATGGGATCGTAGTAATCTTCGGAAGTGACCAACGGTCACAATGAAACCACGTGTAGCAATAAGTTGAAATACTTCCGTGTGCTTAAGTTAAGCTGAATTACTAGCGTGTGTACTATAAGTTGAAATATTTAAGAAATAGCGTGTGCAGGACTTGAAATTAGAGGCGAGTACTTCCACGTGGTGAGTACTGTGTGAGTCTCAATCTGTGTATGAGACAAAGGATAAAGAGAAGTACTCGTCCATGGTATCAGTTGAGGACTCGTGTGTGTGATGAATATGTTCTTAATATTACTTTGCGTGATATGTCTCCGTGTGACGCTTGATTCAAACCATAATACTCTGAGAGAGAAGCAAGGTGAGTCAGCCGTCTGTCCAGCAATGCTACTTGGCTTGCATTGCACAGGAAGACGTGCATACATCTCCAGAGTTCATAGTAGGAAAGTAGAATTACGAAGTGGGGCAGTGTCGTGTGAAACTGGGATAAATATTAATTGAAGTGGGAAAGCTGAAAGTGATAATGTTGTGACTATTCCCTGTGTTGTATTTCATGTTGTAGTGTGGTGTATGTCATGTAATTTAAGTATGTGTGGTTTGCATGGGAGAATAGCAAGGTAGTTTCAGAGGTAGTGGGTTATGTGCATTCCTTTTGTACCGCTCGGTCTGGAGGAAAGTTTCGAGATGATGATTGTGAGAGTCGAAGTGTGAGATATAATAAAAGATCCACCATCCTATCCAGAAAGTGCACTGTAGCGTTAAATAATTACGAGACCATAAGATAGAGAATCACCAATGTAAAGCCATGCCCACTGGGCGGAATTTCTCATGTGTTATTGTTGTAGGTTATAGAATTTGTATGTTTAGGTTATAGAATTTATCGGAATAAATAAGATAGTGAAAAGAAAAAGATTGGTGGCCTTTTCCTTCGAATTGTATGTTGTCATGATATCCAGAATTTATAATGTGTGCGCCATTCATATTCAGTGCGATGGCCACGTGTTGATAAAAGCCGTTAAATAAAAAAAAAAAAAAAGAAAATGTGGTATTGCCAGTGCGTAGTGAACAGTCAGAGTTCTGTAAATTACTGATAGTCAGGTTTGCGTTTCCCTCGCGTATTATTCATACAGGAGGATAATTTGTAACTTAGTTGTGAGTACGAGAGTTCATGTTACTCGATAAATAAGAATGAATCCACTCGCTTGGCAGACCACTCATCTTGCAGGCCTGACTGCTTGATGCCACAGTATGAGCAAGGCATGTGGGTGCCTCTCATCAGAAGCGGCCGGTAGAGTTTGCGCGGCAATAGGGCCGTCATTCCGTTTCACTGTCAGTTGTGTCAGATCACCGCTGACGTGAACTCAGTGACAGAAGATACTCTTTAGCGTCTGTGGGACGAGTCTGGCTACCTCGTCGATGTTTGCCGTGCAGCCGAGGGTGGCCACATTGAACATTTATGACATTTATCACATTTCTATTTATTAAATAATTACTAAAAACTAATTGATTATAAATTATTTAATTTATTAAATTGATATATAACATTATGAAAAAAAACTCTGCAACTTCCTCTTTTCATTTGTACTTGAATAAATACGAAGTTTTGAAAATGGATCCATCATTTAGTATAACCCTGTAATACGAGGCGTGTTTTTAAGTAAGCACCGTTTTGAAATTAAAAAAAGACGTGCTAAGATATCTCAATAATTTTATTTTTTCATGGAAGCCTGTACCTTAATCTACGCAATGCCGCCATTACAGTCTGATTCTTCCTTGTTTATTTTGTGTACTGAGTGTTTAAAATGCCTCCGATAATCGTGAGTCCCGCCGACTGTGAAGTACGGGCTGTTATAGGATTTCTTAGTGCTAAAGGACTATAAGCGATCGATATTCGTCGGGAGATCTGTGCAGTTTACGGAGAAAATATTGAGAGTGATGGAATGGTAAGAAAGCGGGTGAGAACATTTAATGGCCGCACAAATGTGCATGATGAACTACGGAGTGGGCGTCCTTCGGTCGTTAATGAAAGTTTGGTGCAGGAAGTGGACAATAAGGTGAGAGAAAACAGATGCTTTACGATTTCCTCCTTGCGGGATGACTTTCCTAATGTTTCTCGTAGTGTTTTGTATGGCATTGTGACCGAGCAAGCCGGCCAAAGTGGCCGTGCGGTTGAAGGCGCTGCAGTCTGGAACCGCAAGACCGCTACGGTCGCAGGTTCGCATCCTGCCTCGGGCATGGATGTTTGTGATGTCTTTAGGTTAGTTCGGTTTATCTAGTTCTAAGTTCTAGGGGACTAATGACCTCAGCAGTTGAGTCCCATAGTGCTCAGAGCCATTTGAACCAGCCATTTGACCGAGCACTTGAATTACCGAAAATTGTGCACACGTTGGGTACCGAAAATGTTTACGAATGTGCACAAAACCAAATGTTTAGACAGTGCATGGAGTTTCCTTGAGCGGTACCACAACGACAGTGATGATTTCTTAAGCCAAATTGTTACGGGTGATGAAACATGGGTGGCCTACGTCATACCAGAGTCAAAGCAACAGTCCATGGAAGTTGAGCAAGGGCATCGTTTTGCTGCAAGACAATGCCCGTCCGCATGTGGCGAATCAGACCAAAGATCTCATCACAACTTTTCGATGGGAAACTCTAGATCATCCTCCGTAGAGCTCCGATCTTGCGCCCAGTGACTACCATCTGTTCCTGCACTTGAAGAAACACCTGGGCGGTCAGCGTCTTCAAGACGATGACGAAGTCAAAACAGTGGTGATGCAGTGGTTAAGAAGTCAGGTGGCAGACTTCTATACGGAGGGTATTCAAAAACTGATACAACGTTATGACAAGTGCCTCAACATTGACGGAAATTATGAGAAAAGTAGATTAAGGTACAGGCTTTCATGTAAAAGTAAAACTATTGAGATATCTTAGCAAGTCTTTTTTTAACTGAAAAACAGTACTTACTTAAAAAAACACGCCTTGTCTATCTACTCTGATTCGTCGGAGGATTCCTTGTATACATGGTTGTTATAGCTTATGAGCTATCGTTAACATATGGCCGCTTCTTCATATACTTAGCACTGTGGCTACATATCCTTACCTTGAATGCAACGGACTTCGTGATTTCCTGGAATCTGTTGCCTCACCGGGCTGCCCTAAGCAAATAACATACAAAGTCAGACACTGTGTCAAACACGAGAGCTGGGAGCAGACGGTAAGGTGGACTCGGGGCAGACGCCGCTCCACCGCCTCACTGCGGAGCCGTGTGTTCCCGCCTGGCCGCGTCGTCCTCTTCTTGTAATTTACTCAAAGCGGAAACGCGCGCAGCAAATCACGTCGGGGCGCTAATAGCACGGCTGCCGCTGGGCCCGGCGACCCGCGCCTCGCCATTACGCGGCCCGTCCTTCATTAGCGAGGCGTTCCGCGGATTAACCCGTCACACTCGGCGGCTGCCGATTTGCATACGCCGGTGTGCACGCCTCCGGCCACTAACGAGAAAATTTTATCGCCATCTTAACCGACCACGACTCCGGCCTCACCTAACTCCCCGATACCGAAAATTCGAGATGCGTCCTGATCGTTATCCAAATCTATTTCCTTACAGAAGTCCACAACCAACTGTGATATATTATCCTTTTTAATCCCTACAACGACCTTTGCGCCGACCGCAAATAAATCTCTTGACGTTAATCCTTACAGTTTGTCTCAAAGGAAAACGATACTCATTACGTTGGTTGGTGTCTAGCAGGTTGATGGAAACTGCTAGAGGCACTGCTGCTACCGCTGTGAAGTGTGACTGTGTCACTTTCTTTTTAACTTGCGATTACATTTGCAGGGTTAATACGCCCTAAGAACTGTATATCACTCCTTCTGAATTCAGACTTTCACAATTTCATTGTAACATTATCCTTTTTTGGAATAATTCTAACACTTTTCCCGAAATCTTTTTATGCTCTTGCCAGACGCTGACAGCAATTAAAATTTCGTCAACATGAGCTGCAGTACTAGCCAACAACTCTTATCCTCACAAGGATAAGACACTAACATGAATGCAGACACATAATGTCTATTCTGAATGGCAGTACCTTGCAGTGGTAACACCTACCTCTGCAAATAAAAGCTGTATGTTGCCAGCAACTTTCCAATAACAGAACCTGCCAATAGCCATGCGTTAGGTCAATGCTGGACAATGTACTATCCCCTTAAAAGTTTTGTAATAACCCATTAAGATCTTCTGGTCTAAGGTTCTGTTATTTTATTTATAACCATAGAGTCTAACTGGAATGCTACTGAACCATCCTTTTGGATTACATACGCCAACAGGTTACAGTATTGTCATCTTTTTTTAAAGTGCACTGGTGAAACAGAAGTAAGCGAAATTATGTTCCAGTGGTACAAAATGAATTATTCACTACCTCATGCCAAAAGGAGTGGAGGCATATGAAAAGAGCTGGATGTTCAGAGCATCATTGTTTTCTTTGAGTCATCATCCACCTGTCTGGTTTGAAGCTGTCCACCACATTTTTCTCTTATGAGCCCTTTTCTACTGGTTCTTATATCTAACACCCTCAATTATTATTGGATATATTGCGTACACAGAGAACTATTCACTACTTCATGCCAAAAGGAGTGGAGGCATATGAAAAGAGCTGGATGTTCACAGCATCACTGTTTTCTTTGACTCATCAGCCACCTGTCTGGTTTGATGCTGTCCACCACGTTTTCTTCTTATGAGTCCCTTCCTACTGGTACTTATATCTAACACCCTCAATTATTACTGGATATATTGCAACCTCTTTCTTCCCATAAAATCTGCAGTTACCCCCAGTGCCGGCCGCGGTGGTCTAGCGGTTCTAGGCGCTCAGTCCGTAGCCGCACGACCGCTACGGTCGCAGGTTCGAATCCTGCCTCGGGCATGGTTGTGTGTGATGTCCTTAGGTTAGTTAGGTTTAAGTAGTTCTAAGTTCTAGGGGACTGATGACCACAGATGTTAAGTCCCATACTGCTCAGAGCCATTTGAACCATTTTTTCCCCCCAGTACCACTGGAACTATTGCCTCCTGTGTAATTTTTACCACTGCCACCGAAACTTTTGCCTCATGCCTTAACACGTATCCCATCATTCCCATAATCATGTTCCTTCTTATAGTCAGTTTTTCCCACTTACTGCTTTACTCTCTGGTTCTGTAGCATTCTTCTCTACCGCCACATCTCAAAAAGTTCCATTTTCTTCTTTTTTTGTTTCCCCTGTCTCAATGATTCTGTTCTGCACAGTGCTCTGCTCTGAACCTACCAGAAATATACTTTTCAAACGCTGACATAATAACAAAACTTAGGAACAACTGCTTACAATAGAACAGCCAAAAGAGCTTGCTCATTGAAAGCAGTAGCTGAACATAGCTACATCTCTGGCAAAAGGACCGGAAAACGTGGCCGAATGGGGCTATAAATCTACGCATCTAAATGTGAAGAGAGTCTTATAACGGGGAACAATATGGACTGTTTGTCTGATCCTGTGCAAAGACCAAAAAATAGTATTTCCAGTTGTACTCTGTGCTAATCACTTCCATGTAGTGTCAATTAGCGAATAACGTATGGAACAGATGCTGTGTAGTGTTTAATAGTGTTATGATGCAGTTTGTCTACTGGGATAATGAGCTCCTAAGCAAAATAAATGGCGTGTGACGAGGGCCTCCCGTCGGGTAGACCGTTCACCTGGTGCAAGTCTTTCGGTTTGACGCCACTTCGGCGACTTGCGCGTCGATGGGGATGAAATGATGATGATTAGGACAACACAACACCCAGTCCCTGAGCGGAGAAACTCTCCGACACAGCCGGGAATCAAGCCTATTTTTTTTGTAACCATATATATTTATTTAAATATATTAACAACGATACATTTAAAAAAAGGCATTTTATTATATTAAGCTATTATATTCCTAGTGTTGGTTAATATTACTTTCATTTTATAGGTATTCGTTTTTATATTTTTCCTTTTTCGTTATTCTCTTATTGTTGTTCCTTAACCCTTTTACATGGCCATTTGTCATCTTTCTTCTTCTTCTTCTTCTTCTTTTTGGGTAGACATTGCAGGACAGGCATAACAGTTTATATTTAGCATCGATGCATTGATGTTGAGTTCATGTTTCTGTATGTGATGCACTTGTGATGCCAGAGGCACATTGTGTATTCTGGTTTGATCTCTTCCTCTAGTTTACACTGTTAGGTGGGACAGTATGAGGGAAACATCACCATGATAGGTGGAGCAGAAGTGGAAGAAATTCTTTTTTACATATACTACAGATTATACCTAAATTTAAGAAGAGAGAAAATTTTGTCATATCATATATAAGAGAAGCAGAAAGGAGAGTGTGAGTAAACAATAGAATTTTATAGGCAGAAAGTAAAGGAAATCATTTAAAAAAAATAATAACTCAGCTACCGGGGGCGGACAGCCCCGAAGCAGAGTTAATGAGTTATGCATACAAAAAGAAACTGGAAAATGGAGGACAGCAAAGTTAAGAAACCGAGTACAGTATGGCGTAGACAACTGCCATTAATGAAGAATATGTAGACTACCGTACAATAAAACAAAGAACTGTTGCAAAATATGCGCAAGAAAAGTTTGCATATTGGTTTAAACACAGGGAAATGAGACCATTCACTGTAATATGGCAATGCTAGTTAGCCGTATGTTTCAGTACTGGTTGTTATATCCTAGCCAGTAATGCCACCCGAGCCCGCTGCCAAAAGGTTGGCAGCATCAAAGTCCGGACGCCGTCCGCATAAGCAGCGCCAGTGAGACAGGAAATCGCCGCAAGTCTGCGCGCGCCACCGCTGGCTTCTGGCTTCTTAAGCGCTGGAGTCGCGAGCGCTAGGACAGTTCTGTATTCGCCGCTCAGTTGTATACTCGCCACCGAATTGTGTACTTGCTAGTCAGTTGTGTGTTCATCGCAGCAGAGTTGTTGTTTGTCGTCAGCCGACGCTGACCTAGCCGCTCCGACTCGAACTAGACAGATTTCTGTAGACACGGAGTTCACTACTGTGTTGCTGTATGTTCGTTAATAAAGATAAGTACCGACTTTTATTTAATCAGAGTGTTTGGGCTTTCCTCTTTCTGTTCACTGTTCCAGCGGACCGGTCGGCCCGCTACTAAAAGTGTGGCGGTGACTTCGTAAGCCGTTTCTACAGCGAATTGCTTGTCGCTACGAACGCCGCCACAAAACTGGCGACGAGGACTTCCGAACTCGTGTGCAGGGCTGGTTCAACTTGTTTCTGGTTATACTAATTATAGCGATAAAATTTTGGGGGCTGGTTTACTTTGTGTTCACTATGTCTGCCGAATTACAACAGTTGATCTTGTTACAGAGTCAGCAAATACAAAGTCTGGTGGAAGCAATCGCCAAACAAGCGGCTAATCCTCCAACACAACAGGAACAAGCACAGGCAGCACCACGTTTCCGTGGTTTTGATGCATCAAGAGAAGAATGGCGAGAATATTTCGCGCAGTTGCAGGCGCACATGACAGTCTACAAAATCACAGGTACTGAGCGGCAGCTTTATTTAATTTCCACTGTAGGCGTGGAAGTCTATCGACTCCTTTGTAAGTTGTTCCCGGAATCCAAGCCAGAAGCTTTAGACTATGACGTTGTTGTTAACAAGCTTGCTGAGTATTTCGAGTCGCGAGTTCATGTGGCAGCAGCCAGATTCAAGTTCTTCAGATTAAAGAAACTGCCACATCAATCTAATAAACAGTGGTTAACAGATTTACGGGGCCTCACCCGTCAGTGCCGATTTAATTGTGTGTGTGGAGCTTCCTACAGTGATGTCATGTTACGAGACGCTATTACTCAAAACATTGCAGATTCTCGTATTCGTGCTGCTATCTTAAAGTTGCCTGACCCGTCATTAGAGACTGTGATGAACATCATTGAAGCCCAAGATACTTTTGACTATGCTGAGTGTGAGTTAGATCAGCCATGTATTTCTCAAATTGCCTGTGCTAAACAAGTTATGTCACGCCCGCGGCCCCACCGGCAGAGTCAGACTGTAAACACTAGCCGGCCGCGTCATGTTAAACACATTCGTCAGCCGCGTGTGCAAAATGATAGAGTTAAGTCTTGCCCTAAGTGTGTTCTTGCTCATCCTCGTGAACGTTGCCCGTTAAGAAACGCGGTTTGTCACTTTTGTCAAAGGAAGGGACACATCCAGACTGTTTGTTTGCGTAAACGCAAGAACAATTCTAGTGCTGCCCAGCCCATGGATATTCATGTTCTTCAAAGCCAGCCCGCCCAGAAGGTCGCGTTTAAAGCCTCTTCCACGGTTCGTGTGGGTAATACACTTGTTCGCAATAAGCCACCCACCCAGCCCTCTGCTATGCGACCCAAGCGTAATTCAAACGCTGTAAAAAGTAATGTACAGACTGCAAGTGAAGCGGGAGTTGTTGTTCCACCCGCCCAACCCACGAGTTGTCGTAAGCAGCGAACACGCGCTAAACGCGCTGATTTTGTGTCTTCCGCCTCCACTGCACCGATCCAGAGACAGTGTAATAAACTATTTGTGAAGCTACGCATCCAGGATAAGACCTTCAATTTTCAATTAGACACTGGTGCGTCTGTGACTCTCGTAAATAGTGCTACGTATGCGGCTATCGGCCGCCCTAAACTTTCAGCGGCAAAACATTCATTGGCTACTTATAGTGGAGAACAAATTCCTGTGTTAGGTGTATGTAGCGTGCCAGCCACATTCCGTGGCAATACAAAAACAGTTTCATTCACAGTGCTCCGCGCTACGGACAGTGTAAACATTTTCGGATTAGACTGTTTTGACTTGTTTGGCCTGTCTATCCACGACAATGTGTTGCAAATTAATTCTGTTGTTGTTCCTCAAGACAGCATAACCGATTTGTGTAAACAATACAGTGACATATTTAAAGACGAACTAGGTTGTGCTGCGAACTTTGCCGCTCATATTACGTTGAAAGATAATGCTCAGCCTCGATTTTTTCGTGCTCGTCCAGTGCCTCACGCCCTCCGGGCACCTGTAGCAGATGAACTTTGTCGTTGGCAAAACAACGGTGTTATTCAACCCGTTTCAGCGAGCCAGTGGGCTTCTCCCTTAGTTATTATAAAGAAACCGTCTGGCAAGTTACGTTTGTGTGCTGATTTTAAGTCGACAGTTAATCCTCAGACTGTCATTGATTCTTTTCCTTTGCCTAGACCGGACGAGCTGATGGATAAGTTAGGGGAAGCTCGTTTCTTTTCCAAAATTGATCTCCGTGAAGCATATTTGCAATTGCCCCTCGACGAGCAATCACAACAGTATTTTGTCATAAACACGTCGTTGGGGTTGTTCCGTTTTCTGCGTTTGCCTTTTGGTTGTGCGTCAGCTCCAGCTGTTTTTCAGCGTTTTTTGTCACAACTTCTGGCTAATGTGCCATCGTGTTGCAACTATTTAGACGATATTGTTGTGTCCGGTCGGACGCCTGCTGAACATTTCCGTAATTTGGAGTGTTTGTTTACAGTGTTGTCTCAGGCAGGCCTACGTTGCAACATCGATAAATGTTCATTTTTCCTTACGGAGATGGAGTATCTGGGACATGTTATTAATGCTCAGGGCATTCATCCCTCCCAGTCACATTTAGCAGCTATTCGTGATTTGCCCGCCCCTCGCAATCTGCATGAATTGCAAGCAGTTCTTGGCAAATTGACATATTATATTAGGTTTATACCTAATGCATCACAGATTGCTGCACCGTTGCATCGTCTCCGCCGTAAGAATGTTCCGTTTGTGTGGTCAGCTGATTGCCAATCAGCCTTTCAGCAGCTTAAAGAGGCTTTATTGAATGATCGTTGTCTGGTCCATTACGACCCTAACAAGCCTCTGGTGTTAGCTTGTGATGCCTCTTCTTTCGGCCTCGGTGCTGTGTTGTCTCACCGAGTCGGTAACACCGATCGTCCTATTGCGTTCGCATCTAAATTGCTAAACAAAGCTCAGTGTAATTATAGCCAATTGGACAAGGAAGCGTTGGCTATTGTGTTCGGTGTCACAAAATTCCATCACTACCTCTATGGTAGACCATTCTATTTAGTAACAGATCACAAGCCCCTGACGTCACTGTTTCATCCGTCTAAACCAGTTCCTCAGCGGACAGCTCAGAGACTACAACGTTGGGCTCTTTTGTTATCACAATACCAGTATGAGATAATGTATCGCTCTACAGCTCAGCATGCAAACGCTGACGCGCTTTCTAGATTGCCGATTGCTGCGGATGATGTCTTCGATTCCTCTGACGACTCTTGCCATCAGATTGACGCCGATGAGCATCAATCCCTCCGGGATTTTCCGATTGATTATCGTCAGGTGGCACGTGAGACAGCTACGGATCCTCATCTGAGTTTACTATTACGTTTTGTTCAACGTGGTTGGCCGTCCAAGGCAAGGACATATCGGATCCTGTGGTTCGTCGCTATTATCCGCAACGTCATCTGTTGTCTGTTTCGCACGGAGTTTTGCTGTTACGCACCGAGAATGACCAGCTTCGTGTAGTGGTTCCCCAAGTGCTCCAATCCAAGGTCCTCGACTTGTTGCATCAAGGTCATTGGGGAGTGGTCCGCACCAAGCTGCTTGCCCGCCGTCATTGTACATGGATCGGCATTGATAAGCAGATTACGCAGATGTCTACAGATTGTTCGACGTGTGCCGAACACCAAGCTGCCCCGCCTCAACGCTATTTTGAGTGGGCACGCCCTGCCGGTCCCTGGCAGCGAGTACATATTGATTTCGCTGGTCCATATTGGAATTCTCGTTGGCTCATCGTGATAGATGCATTTAGTAATTTTCCGTTTGTTGTGCCCATGCAGTCTACAACGTCTGCACAAACTATACAGGTGTTGACTTCAATTTTTTGTATTGAGGGTCTTCCATAAGTTTTAGCGTCTGACAATGGTCCACAATTTACCTCTGCTGAATTTGAAAGTTTTTGTTCTGCCAATGGCATTCGCCATGTTCTTACTCCGCCGTTCCACCCTCAATCGAATGGTGCAGCGGAACGTTTTGTACGCACATTCAAGGATCATATGGACCGCCTTCGTGCTACGCACTCTCGTCAGCAGGCCCTCATCACGTTCTTGTCGTCGTACCGGACCACGCCACGCGACGGCCCTTCGCCTGCGGAGCTTCTCCACGGCCGTCGTCATCGCACCCTACTACGGTTGTTGCACCCCCCGGATCGACCCGCCGCTTCTGAGCATCGCACGCGTTTTCAGCGCGACGACGCCGTTTTTTTCAGAGTTTATCACGGTCGCCGTCGTTGGGAACGTGGTACCGTGATAAGTGTCCAGGGTCGCGGTTTTTATACTGTTCAAGGTGCTACTGGGGTGCACAGGAGGCATCAGAACCAGTTGCGCCGCGCTGGCCGCCCGGATTCTGCCGCTCGTTCTTTGTCCACAGATTTGGTCCGCGGCGGGTTCCAGCCGCGCCTTCCGACTTCGCTGCCGCCCCCAAGGCAGCAGCAGCAGCCGTCGCCGCTACCACGCCGACAGCCCGTCCCGTTGATGCCTCCCGCGCAGCTTCATCCGGGAGCGCTCCAGGTGGTCGCTCCGGCGCCTGCGGTCCCTCTTTAGTCGCCACCGCCTTCGGAGCTGATGGACGTCGACCCCTCAGCCGGGCCGCCTTCCCAAGCGGTGGCTGTGCAGCCTGTCCTGCAGCCGCTTTCCTTGGGCACCCCCAAGGAGTCTGACACCGCAGCGCCTTGTCCGGCGCCCACTCAGCAGCCGTCGACGCAGCGTCAGGAGACGCTGCCTCTCTTTGTGGGTCCCGACGCCCCGTCGCGTCCAGTAACAGAAGCTGCGCCCGTGGTCACAGGCGTGCACCCTGACCTCGGTTTTCAGTCGGTGTTTCCCGAGGCCCCGCGCAGCCAATGCTGGGGTGCGGACCGGGGACTGCCACCGACAACAGTCTCCGCCCCGGTCTCTTCTGCTACGCCTGCGGCCAGACCCCTCCCCCGCCGTCGACGCTCGCCACGTCATTATTCAACGACGGTGCGGCGATTTGGGAGGGAGGAGTGTTATATCCTAGCCAGTAATGCCACCCGAGCCCGCTGCCAAAAGGTTGGCAGCATCAAGTCCGGACGCCGTCCGCATAAGCAGCGCCAGTGAGACAGGAAATCGCCGCAAGTCTGCGCGCGCCACCGCTGGCTTCTGGTTTCTTAAGCGCTGGAGTCGCGAGCGCTAGGACAGTTCTGTATTCGCCGCTCAGTTGTATACTCGCCACCGAATTGTGTACTTGCTAGTCAGTTGTGTGTTCATCGCAGCAGAGTTGTTGTTTGTCGTCAGCCGACGCTGACCTAGCCGCTCCGACTCGAACTAGACAGATTTCTGTAGACACGGAGTTCACTACTGTGTTGCTGTATCTTCGTTAATAAAGATAAGTACCGACTTTTATTTAATCAGAGTGTTTGGGCTTTCCTCTTTCTGTTCACTGTTCCAGCGGACCGGTCGGCCCGCTACTAAAAGTGTGGCGGTGACTTCGTAAGCCGTTTCTACAGCGAATTGCTTGTCGCTACGAACGCCGCCACAAAACTGGTAAAAACTGCAGAAATCGAAATGTTGCACACCTAGCAACGTAGTGCCGTTTTTGCAAAGTTTAAAGCCGGTAAAGTAAAAGCTTTTAACGGTAATTCTCAAACCAGTAATTTGAAAAACTGTTACTTGAAGTTATGGACAGAAATTCTGTAGGAAGGTGGAACAGAAGCGTACAGCCAGCGAGACGCGGAGTGTCCTCACAGCAGGCTCGGCGCGGGGCGCTCAACTCGAACACTGACGGGAGGAGGCGGCGCCCCCCGCCTCCGCCGCTGTGCTCCACACTGCACGGAGCTCAGACTGCGAGGACGCTGGTGCCGTCTCTCCGTAGCCCGTGAGGCAGTCGAGGTCCTGAAACTGCACGTCTTCGTATCGGCGGCAGGCTAGTTGTTTCTGTACCATACATCATCACGCGGCTGTACTTTTTTTGCAGGAGCAGTGATAACCACAAACCAAAGTCTTCGTCGGTTCGTTCCATTTTTCTGCCTAGTAGCTGCGTGATGCCTAGGACTTTGGAGACATTTATGTTGACACTTTACGATACGACAGAAGACTGATCACTTACGGCCTAGAGAACCAAGACGTTGGCACGCTGGCGAGTTCCCAGCGCACGGTAGCCGTTACGTAAGTTATTCACTAACTGATAATACAGGGAGGTGATCGGCACTGGGTACAGTGGAGCACACTGTAAATAATGTCTGCTGGTGTCTAACACACGCACGGTCTTGCACAGGGTCAAACAAGCCATCCATTCTACTTCCAGCTACAAGATTTTGTTGTATGGTGGACTGGCACACATCGTAACACACAAAAATCCTAGGGAGTTTCCTATTTACAAAGTTCTGCGTGCATCTATTTCGAATGGGAGACGTGGGAAGTTGGGTGGCCTTGCAAGGTAGATGAAACTAGACAGCTGAAGGCAATGCAACCCTTGTTTCGAACCTTTATGAGTTGTATTAATGTGATGTAGTTCTCTGCATGTTAGCAGTCTTTTTTTTTATTTAAAAATGTATCGTTAATGATAATAAGTTAATTTGTCATATCAGCGTTATTATTTACATAATACCGTAATCCTTTCAAAATGAAATTTTAGAATGGAAGCAAATGAGAACACCTTCTTTTCTAGAACGTTACTTTTACTTACACAAGTGCACTGGAGTGACATAAGTCAGTGGATAGCGAAATGCACACATACAGATGGGGGAGGTGTCGCGCACACAGCCTTAAAAGTGCAGTGCATTGGCGGGGCTGTCATTTGTATTCACGTGATTCATGTGAAGCGGTTTCCGACGTGATTATGGCCGCACCATAAGAGTTAACAGACTCTGTATACGGAATGGTAGTTGGAGCTACATGTATGTGATATTACAAAACAAAATTGGGTCTGAGCAATATGGGACTTAACAGCTAAGGTCATCAGTCCCCTAGAACTCAGAACTACTTAAACCTAACTAACCTAAGGACATCACACACATCCATGCCCGAGGCAGGATTCGAACCTGCGACCGTAGCGGTCGCGCGCTTCCAGACTGGAGAGCGTAGAACTGCTCGGCCACACAGGCCGGCAGGATATTACATTTCGGAAATCGTTAGGGAATTCAACATTCCGAGATCCACAGTGCCAAGAGTGAGGCGAGAACACCACATTTCAGTCCTTACCTCTCACCACGCACAACGCAGTGGCCGGCGGTCTTCACTTAACGGCCGAGAGCAGCGGCGTTTGCGTAGAGTTGCTAGTGTTAAGAGACAAGCAACACTCCTCGAAACAATCGCAGAAGTCAACGTCGAACGTACGACGAACGAATCGCTTAGGACGGGGTGAGGATATTTGGCGTTAATGAGCTAAGGCAGCAGACGGCCGGCGCGAGTGGCTTTGCTGACAGCACGACGTCGCCTGCAGCTCCTCTCCTGGGCTCGTGACCGTATCGACTGGACCCTAGAGGCTTGGAAGACCGCCAACTTGTCAGATGAGTCCCGGTTTCGGTTGGTAAGATCTGGCGCTACTGTTGGAGTGTGTTGCAAACCTCACGAAGCCCTGCACAAGACACTGTGCAAGGCGACGGTGGCACTACAGTGGCGCGGGCTGTGTTCACACGGAGTGTACTGCGTACTCTGGTCCAACTGAACCGATCACTGACTGGAAATTGATATGTTCGGCTACTTGCAGAGTATTTGCAACCATTCGTGGGCGTCATGTTCCCAAACAACGATGGAATTTTTATGGATCACAATGACCCATGTACCGCACCACAATTGTCTGCGACTGGTTTGAATAACATTCTGGACAATTCAGGCGGACCACCTGGCCGCCAAGATTTCCCGATATCGGAGGTAATCAAAAGATCAGTGTCTGGACAAAATCCTGCACCGGCAACACGTGGAGGAGATAAAGAGAGACTGGAACTGTCGATGACATGCCTCGCTCAGGCCGCCCAAGGGCTACTACTGCAGTGGATGACCGCTACCTACGGATTATGGCTCCGACGAAGCCTGACAGCAACGCCACCGTGTTGAATAATGCTTTTCGTGCAGCCACATGACGTCGTGTTACGACTCAAACTGTGCGCAATAGGCTGCATGATGCGCAACTTCACTCTCGACGTCCATGGCGAGGTCCATCTTTGCAACCACGACACCATGCAGCGCGGTACAGATGGGCCCAACAACACGCCGAAAGGACCGCTCAGGATTGGGATCACGTTCTCTTCACCGATGAGTGTCGCATGTGCCTTCAACCAGACAATCGTCGGAGACGTGTTTGGAGGCAACCCGGTCAGACTGAACGCCTTAGACACACTGACCAGCGAGTGCAGCAGGGTGGAGGTTCCCTGCTGTTTTGTTGTGGCATTATGTGGGGCCGACGTACGCCGCTGGTGGTCATGGAAGGTGCCGTAACGGCTGTACGATTCGTGAATGCCATCCTCCGCCCGATAGAGCAACCGTATCCGTAGCATATTGGCGAGGCATTCGTCTTCATGGCCGACAATTTGTGCCCCCACCGTGCACATCTTGTGAATGACTTCCTTCAGGATAACGACATCACTCGACTAGAGTGGCCAGCATGTTCTCCAGACATGTACACTATCGTACATGCCTGGGATAGATTGAAAAGGGCTGTTTATGGACGACGTGACCCACCAAGCGCCGGCCGGAGTGGCCGAGCGGTTCTGGGCGCTACAGTCTGGAACCGCGCGACCGCTACGGTCGCAGGTTCGAATCCTGCCTCCGGCATGGATGTGTGTGATGTCCTTAGGTTACTTAGGTTTAAGTAGTTCTAAGTTCTAAGGGACTGACGACCTCAGAAGTTGAGTCCTATAGTGCTCAGAGCCAACCCACCAAGCACTCTGAGGGATCTATGCCTAATCGCCGTTGAGGAGTGGGACAATCTGGACCAACAGTGCCTTGATCAAATTGTGTATAGTATGCCACGACAAATACAGGCATGCATCAATGCAAGAGGACGTGCTACTCGGTATTAGAGGTACCAGTGTGTACACCAGTCTGGACCACCACCTCTGGAGGTCACGCAGTATGGTGGTACAACATGCAATGTGTGGTTTTCATGAGTAATAAAAAGGGCGGAAATGATCCTTATGTTGATCTGTATTCCAATTTTCTGTACAGGTTCCGGAACTCTCGGAACCGAAGTGATGCAAAATTTTTTTGATGTGTGTGTATATAGTAATTCGCTCGCAAATTCTTTGTGATACGTTCCTTCGTAAGTAAAAGTTCGGTCAGCTAAATGTGTTGACAACTTTCGATATATACGTCCCCTGTACTTTTTAATTTAGTTCTATTTGAATGACACACGGTGTATGACAGGTGACTGATCTGCTTGAGTTAGTGGATACCTGACTCCACAGATATATGCATCCATTAACTATTGACAACCATGTGTCGTCAAATTAAGACGCATTTGGATTTCCTGCGAATAGCAATGGCGTATTACTACAGCTACACTTATACTTTGCAAACCGCTGTGAAGTACATGGCAGGGGGTACGTCCCACTGTACCAGTTGTTTGGGTTTCTTCCGATCCGTTCACGTATGGAGCACGGGGAGAACGATGGTTCAAACGCCTCTGTGCGTGCTGCAAATATTTTAATCTTGTCTTCAGGATCCCTGTGGGAACAATATGATGTGTCTTGTAGTATATTCCTACAGTCATTTAAAGGCAGTTCTTTTAAACTTTGTAAGTAGGCTTTCTTCCTTTCTTGGCACAGTTTACGTCTATCTTCAAAAGCCTGGCGGTTCAGTTTCTTCAGCATGTCTCTGACACACTTCTGCAGATCAAAGAGACCTGTTACCATTCGAGCTGTCCTCCTGTATATAACTTGTAATTCTGTTTGCTATTTGGTACAGATCCCGCACACTTGACCAATATTATAGGATGGGATACATGAGTGATTTGTAAGCAATCACTTTTGTAGACTTACTAAAGCTCCGCAGTATTCTACCAATAAACCGAAGTCTACCGCCTGCTTTACCCACGACTGATTCTATGTCACCGTTCCATTTCATATCCCTACTAAGTGTTACACCCAGGTATTTGTATGAGTTAGCCGATTCTAGCTGTTACTCACTGATATTAAAAACAACGGATACCAAGTTTTTTTTCGTTTTGTGAAATAGACAACTTTACATTTCTGAATATTTAAAACAAGATGCCAATCTTTGCAACACTTTGAAATCTTATCAAGATCTGACTGAATATTTTTTCAAATTCTTTCAGAAAGTACTTCATCATAGATAACTGCATCCTCAGCAGAAGGTCTCAAGTTACTATTAATATTGTCCGCAAGGTCATTAGCGTACAACATGAACAGCAAGGGTCCCAACACACTTCTCTGAGGCACGTTCGAAGTTGCCTCTGCGCCTGTCGATGGCTCTCAGCCCAAGATAACTTGCTGCGTCCTCCCTGCAAAAAAATCACCAGTCCAGTCACAAATTTCACTTGGTATCCCATACGATCGTACTTTTGATAATTAGCGTAAGAGCAGATACTGAGTGAAATGCTTCTCGGAAACAGAGAAATACTGCATCTACTTGACAGTCTTGCTCAAAAGCTTTCAGTATGTCATGTGAGAAAAATGTGAGTTGAGTTTCAAAGGACATTGTTTTTGGAATCCATGCTGATTGGCATGGGAAAGAACATTCTAGGGTCCTGCGATAAAAAAGATCCATGAATATGTTCTTCTCGCGCCATAAAGTTTGTAGCTTCAATTGCAGTAGCTTTCCAACAGTGAAATCTGCAGAAACTTTGTACTCATCTAGCAATTTTTCTGCACGCGAATGAGTAGATTTGATGGCAACTTAATACGGACGTTACTCTCCATACAGAGCAGGTGTGCACGTGTTGGGTAAATTATAGCTTAACTCGCCATTCACTCACTGCACACTAATGTGGAAAACAGTATAAAACAGCGACTTACATCTCAGCAGATTTTATCGGTGCATTCTTGGCGTAGCGAAACATACACGATCCTGAAATATGCCGCCGTAAAGATTTCATCGGAATGCAAAGCGATAGCATCTCTCCTCTCCTGACGTCTCTCTAGTTGCTGGAGCTCTCTCGCTCTCTCCCTCTCTCTCTCTCTCTCTCTCCCCCCCTCCCTCCCTCTCTCTCTCTCTCTGTCACACACACACACACACACACACACACACACACACACGCACACACACACACACACACATACACACAGTCAAGGACGTGTAATATAACTAATTTTAAACCATAAGGGCAGCTGTTTGCGGCACCAATTTATTACAAAACTTGTTAAATAATTTTTTGTTTGGTCTGATAATGCAATCTTCTGCGTTCATCGCACGTTTCGTGTCAGAGGCAAATGAACCTACAACTCTTCTCAACGGCGGATAACAAGAGCGTTGTGTGTCTTTAAACTAAACTTGCTTTTACAAAAAAATTTAATGTCCGTGTAACCTCAGAAGATTTGTCATGTCTGTTATTTATTTATATTAAAAATGAGCGTCTATAGACTACCTGTTAATAGCCAAACTGATTACCTGTGTTTAGGCCTAACTATCTTCCAGCGTTGACCATAGGCCTTCATCTCTTGTGCCCCTCAGTCATCGCCTTCGTTCTTTCCCCCAACGGCGGTTGTCTCTGTCTTCTAAATCCCTAGTAGTTGTGTACAACCAGTCCGAATTTATCCCTGTTCCCGATGATGTTTTCTGGGCTACCAACTTGTTACAAATCTTGAGTGCATTCCTCAAACAATTTCGATTCTCTTTTCTTTGCTGTTCTGAAATTACGAATCCTCTTAGTCGGTTACTGTCCATGTGCTTGTGGAATAGAAGTTTTACGTTTCTGAATTTGTTATTGGATCTATGTTTCTGTGCAGTTCTTTTCTTAGGTGTTGGTGACAAGTATCAGTCCACCTATTACCCTTTTCTTTCCCTCAGTATCGTGTGATTCCTTTTCATCAACCGCAAACCCCGTAAATGTCCTAAATGTCATAGTCAACATCTCTGATGCATACACCGTCCGTCCAAAAAATTAAGAGACTGATTTTATTCCCGGCCTATAAGCTTCATCGCCGCTGTAACTATGGGGGCTGCTCGAACCAACAACTATGAACAACAGACGTGCATTCTGGCAGTCAGCTGTGAGCAGGCGGTGTTTAGCAGTGTGTAACGCCGGAAATGCATATCCTCCTATTTCCATTTATTGTACGATAAATTTTCTTTCCTTATTTTGTTACCTGAAGATATGACGTTTCTGTGTCTTTGTATATTGTAATTGTTTTACTATTTGTATATACATGCATTTATGTCGATGTATAATTGGTTTGTTTTGTAAATACTATTTGTAGTTTTACGCTGGGTCTTGCCTAGGGAAAACTATGCTATCGAACGATTACATCGATAGGTCGTGTGGAGAACCAAAGTGTTTAGGATCTTTGGTAGTGTTGGCTCTGCCGCGTGGAGCGCGGGCAGAGCAGAGTCTGGCTGGAGTAGGGCAGTGGAGCAGGTGTGTTGAGTGACGCTCCCGCGAGTTGCCGCGCATTCGGGGTTTGGCAGCATGTAATTGCGCTCGACTTGCTATGATAGTTTCTGACACGGTGTCGCGGACGGGAAGCATTAGCTGGCGCACATCAAGAGCCCTTTTCGCCTGGTGACCGTGTGGAGAAGAAGGCGCGCCATCATCAAGCTTCTGCAACAACGACAGCCGACAATGAGCAACTGTCGCCACCTCCTCGATCGACGGCTACAAACCTTCAATCAACCAACAAAGAAGACTGGAAGCACCTAAAGTTTTAGAACTGTATGGCAGACCTCAGCTTTTCAAACTGTTCCATTTTCATAACTATAATTAAAGCAACTTAGCATGAACATTTGTTGCTCATTGTCCCAATTGCATTACCAAGCAGGGTCCCTTCCTTTTCCGGAATGAACCCGAGTGTCGTTGAAATTCAAACGCCAGCATTAAAGTAATATCATTCGATTTCACTGCTTTAATTTCAAAGTTCAGTTAAGGTATTGATAGCTGGCTACAATATTTAGATTACGCAAGCACAAATTAAGAGTGTGAGTTTTGTTACCGTATTTTAGCTTACCTGTGACTGCAGTTCAGCTTGGTACGTACTAAATTTTACTATTGTTAATTGTTCAGAATCATTTAATTCAAGTTTAAAGTTAAATCTCTTATTTCCAAATTGCGTAGATTCAAGTAACTTTTGAAATGATTGTTGAGGTAGCCCAAGACTAACCGTATTTTACTGAATTTCGATGTGCTTCAGAAACAAAGCTCACTATTAATTTCAGTCACTAAATTTACTTTCAGTTTTCCGGTTTTATTAATTCTTTTGCTAAATTAAGTCAGAGTGTAGCGAAATTTATTACTTCTGACAAAGTTTCTGTTTTCACACAACACGTGTCAACCTTCAGTTGCCACGCTTCTAGTGCTAATTATACGTGTAATAACCTTTCGTTTTCAGTTACTATAGTAATTGTCCATAGGACTGGCGACCGTAATTGCCCCCAAATCTCAAATATCTAATTATCGCTAGTTAATTGTTAACGTAACGGCCGCACATTTACTTTCTTTATTAACTTTACCCCTTTTCAAAATTAATTTCCACCAGCTTCATTTGCATTTTTCCTTTCATTTAGACGTATCACTTTCCTCCCTCTTTACCTACAGATTAACTTCGGTGACGATTGCTTTTCCCAAATTTCCATTAGGTACATGCGGTTTAATTTTTCACTGTCATTAAGGTCGATAAGTGAGGGGAGGTTACAAGTGGACGTGCGGCAGTAGTGCCTCAGCATCGTTGTCTCCCAAATCGCAGTGGTACACCATCTGTAAATCCAGGGTCCAAGACATTCTCCAAAGTATTTTGAAAAACAGGAAAGTGTGTGCTCAGTTTGTCCCGGACACCCTAAGAAAAGCAAAGACTTGTTGACGCCTGCCGCGACTTGATTGAAACGCAAACGGCGGACAGTTATTTTGGGAAACATCGTCACGGGTGACGAGAGTTAATGTTACCAATACGTACCTACGACCAAGTACAGCAGTGCATTCCAACCTTTTTGAATACGCGACCCCTTTCCAAGTAAAAACATTCTGGTGACCTCCAGAACCATAACAAAAGAACGTCAGCGGTTTCAAAGGCAACGTATTTAATTTTCTTTCTGTTGATACAATACTTATCGAGAAATCAAGTGCAACGTGAAAAGAGGTCGCAGTGTTCTGCGGGCAGAGATATAATTTTATTCTTTGCCGTGGTAGAGGCGTCGGGGTGAGAAGGGATCAGTGGGGGCATAGTCGTGCGTTTTCGGTCACTACAATCAATTGACCGAGTACGCCAGCAACTACGGTCATGATTATTGTCTTCGCGCTTCGCTCTGAGCGAGCAAAAACGGACAAGTTTCTTAAAAGATCTGTGCAGTTCTCCACGTCTGGTACAAGGGGCAGTGGCGGAAGCGAATCAAAATTGAATAAAATAGACTTTAGGACGACAGTTATCTGAAGTATGGTTTTACTGTCATGAACAATAAACCTCAATGTGTAATTTTCGGCAAAGTATTGTCACGTGAGAGTATGAAAACATCAAAGCTTCTGTGTCACCTCTCAACTAAACATTCCAAGGAAGCTCATAAACCGTTGGATTTCTTGGAAACGAAACTGAAAACACTTAACCAGCAGCGAACTACTATGATTCCGGTAATACACTACTGGCCATTAAAATTGCCACACCAAGAAGAAATGCAGATGATAAACGGGTATTCATTGAACAGACATATTATACTAGAACTGACATGTGATTACATTTTCACACAATTTGGGTGCATAGATCCTGAGAAATCAGTACCAAGAACATCCACCTCTGGCCGTGATAAAGGCCTTGATACGCCTGGGCATTGAGTCAAACAGAGCTTGGATGGCGTGTACAGGTACAGCTGCCCATGCAGCTTCAACACGATACCACAGTTCATCAAGAGTAGTGACTGGCGTATTGTAACGAGCCAGTTGCTCGGCCACCATTGACAAGACGTATTCAGTTGGTGAGAGATCTGGAGAATGCACTGGCCAAGGCAGCAGTCGAACATTTTGTGTATCCAGAAAGGCCCGTACAGGACCTGAAACATGCGGTCGTGCATTATCCTGCTCAAATGTAGGGTTTCGCAGGGATCGAATGAAGGGTAGAGCCACGGGTCGTAACACATCTGAAATGTAACGTCCACTGTTCAAAGTGCCGTCAGTGCGAACAAGAGGTGACCGAGACGTGTAATCAATGGCACCCCATACCATCACGCCGGGTGATACGCCAGTATGGCGATGACGAATACGCGCTTCCAATGTGTGTTCACCGCGATGTCGCCAAACACGGATCCGACCATCATGATGCCGTAAACAGAGGCTGGATTCATCCGATAAAATGACATTTTGCCATTCGTACTGCCAGGTTCGTCGTTGAGTACACCATCGCAGGCGCTCCCGTCTGTGATACAGCGTCAAGGGTAACCGCAGCCATGGTCTCCGAGCTGATAGTCCATGCTGCTGCAAACGTCGTCGAACTGTTCGAACAGATGGATGTCGCGATACGATAAACCACAATCGCGATAGGCTACAATCCGACCTTTAACGAAGTCGGAAACGTGATGGTACGAATTTCTCCTCCTTACACGAGGCATCACAACATTCACCAGGCAACGCCGGTCAACTGCTGTTTGTGTGTGAGAAATCGGTTCGAAACTTTCCTCATGTCAGAAAGTTGTAGGTGTCGCCAGCAGCGCCAACCTTGTGCGAGTGCTCTGAAAAGCTAATCATTTGCATATCACAGCATCTTCTTCCTGTCGGTTAAATTTCGCGTCTATAGCACGTCATCTTCGTGGTGTAGCAATTTTAATGGCCAGTAGTGTAAAATAGTAATGTTATTTGTTGATTTAAAATAGTATTAATGTTTCTGATTATTTATTCGTTTTTCTCATTTAACAATATTTTTATCTGAGTTTAGGAATCCAATGTCAACGAGAAAGCGTTACTAGTTAGCTCCTGAGTCGCATTCCGAGTCGCTAAAGCAGGGCAGCCGCATACAGATGCAGAGAACCTTACTTCGCCAGCAGCCCTGGATATAGTTGAAATTATGTTAGGTAAGCAAGAGGCAAACAAGCTAAAAAGCACACCACTTTCTGATAGTACCACTGAACGCAGAATAAACGATATGGCCGATGACATTCGGGAGCAGTTAGTCGAAAAATTAAAGAGGAGCCCACATTCTGCTTTGCAGTTTGATGAATCTACTGTTGTTTCAGATTTTGCTCAATTTATAGTATTTGTGCGCTTTGAAGCAGATGAAAGTATCATGGAAGACATTTTATTTTGCAAAGCACTCCCTGCGAACATTACTGGCCACTTTTTGTATGACATGTTTTTAGAAGGCACTCGCAACTACGAGACTGACTGGACTAAATGTATCGCCATTTGTAGTGGTGGTGCTAAAGCTATGGCTGACAGTAAAAGTGGAATCGTCGCGAAATTAAAATGAATAATGCCAAATTTTTCGTAGACACACTACTGTCTTCATCGACAATCTCTGGCAGCCACGATTTTAACTTCTGAATTAATAATGTGCTTAAAGAGGTGATCAAAGTTGTAAACTCCATTAAAGGTAAAGCGTCGCAAATTCGACTGTTTAGGATCATTTGTGAAGACATGGGTTCGCTCCATCAAAATCTCCTTTATCACACTGAGGTCATGTGGTTTTCCAAAGGAAAGGTATTGACACGAGTTCTGGGATTAAAAAGTGAACTTTTAATGTTCTCACAAGATTCTAAATCTGGATATGCGAATTACTTTTGTGACTCTGTTTGGCTATTAAATTTAGCATTTCTCGCGGATCTTTTAACCACTTAAATATTTTAAATAAGAGCCTCCAAGGGAAATAAGAAAACATTATAACAGCTAAGAATAAAATCAAAGCATTCCTCGCAGAACTTAGTTTGTGGTCAACGCTTTTACAAAAGATGATGTCTGAGTCTTTCATATGTATTCATGCGATTGTCGAAGAAATTGCAATGGACCAGTCGGTGGTACTAAGTTCTCACATTCCTTGCATGATACAGAGATTGCATAATTTGGAAGAGAGACTATTGAGATGCTTAAAATATAATTTAATCCGCAAAAGATTAACGTCTTCTGGATGAGGAGAAAAGAAAGTACCCACAGATGGGAAACGAAACTTTGAAATTATTAGTGCCATTCGCCACTTCCCACCTTTGTGAATTAGCGTTCTCTTCAATGGCGAAAATAAAAACTAAGAAGAGAAATAGACTTCAACCAGAAAATGATTTGGTGATTTGTGTCTCAAAGATAGAACCACGATTTGACAAATTGTTAATAAATAAACAGGCTCAGCCTTCTCATTGAAACTGTTGTATTTTTATTGTAGTCTAGTACCTATAACCCTTACTTAACTTTCATCTGGCTAAGTGGCACCCGTGGTAGCTAATCGCCAGTGTCAGCCTATGAATAAAAGCTGTTCAAAACAATAAAATCTTAATAAGTGTCAAGTATGCTTTTTAATAAAAAAAATACGAGAGACATCAGGCATCAAATTGCAGTTGTGCCGATAGAGCACTGTGCATTTGCGTATAATCGCTGGATCGTACCATTATTGTTAGTGGCTTTACCATTGATGGTACGGCTTATGCTCCACGGGAAAGAAATGACAACGAAATAACAGAAAACGCGGAGGAAAAAAGAGCATAATGTTTTACATCAATGTTATTCTTCTTCTTCTTCTTCTTCTTATTCTTATTATTATTATTGTTATTACGACGAACAAAGTACATTAGACGCTCCAACAAAGACAGCGTCGCCGACAATGCAGTATTCCGCTGTACTGTTAGCGACATTCCTAGCGTTGCAATTATTGTAACTGATACCTCCGCTCCCGTCTCCTCAACGATGATGCCAAATTCTCTGTGACGGTGTTGCAGGCAAGACTCACGTAACTTCAAGGCCTTGAGATACTTCTACATGAATTCCGTTTTAGATATGTCGTCGTTAACCAACACGAATTCAAAAAAGCTGCGCATTAAGCGATAGGTAGGTAGATGTTTCATTCAGCCAACCGTCTTTTGTGATGACTCATTTTGAAGAGAAAGTAAAAACAAAAGTCTTTAGCGACTTCTTGTAAAAAAGAATGTACATTTCATAAACTATTTTAGTATTTTTTCGGGATGTAGTGCATTATCCTTTTTTTACGTGAATTCCATCAGAAAAACGTGCTGCACATAACGAGTGTTTCGCAATGCAGGTAAGACTCAGAAGTGAATTATCCTCGTTAAACGAGGCCCCACTTTATAGTCAACTTGTAAACAAGACGACCTTTTTTCGAATTTCTCACAGTTACTTATTGGATCTACTTCATTCAGTTATCGATCGGTTCCTGAAAACAGTTTTCCAGTTTTGCGTTTATTTATCGTTCACACGTTATATTTATTATAAAACAATTTACATTACGCTTAATTCGGAATTAATGTTGAACAAGAAATAACGCAGTTTTAATAAAACGTAAATATCATTTTCCATAGGCCTATGTTTTTGTATTGCAGAACCCCTAGTTTTAAGACATGAAGCAGAATGCTTATTTACTTTACTGTCATTCAGCTGCAAAAGAAGACAACATTTCTTTTTAATTAATTACGAGAATATGTAGTAAATATTTTTACAAATGATGGTACTAGTTTTTTGTAACATATTTTTCAACTCTTTTATAAAGTACTATAAAAAACAATGATTCACTTCACAGCAATCACCACAATTAACTGCACGAAAGAAATGAGAAATTAACCAGGTGACCAGCAACGACGATTTTGTGGGAATCCCGATGAAGCCACACCACTAGGAAAATAGAAACAACGTCAACATGCAGTGTGTGAATTAAAGTCTGAGTTGAGCCCTGGCGTCCTAGATCCGCTCGGTAGAAATTGCTGTACTTCGTGCCTTGCCTCACGACTGCCAGTCCTATCGATCTATTGTTTGGTTCGAAGCTTGTTACTGAAATGCATTCTAGCAACTGTGGTGCCAAATCTAGCTGTGTGCGTGTTGTTACAGCCATTGTGTATCACATTTGAACGTGAGCATCTTTTAAATGCGGTTTCATAAACTGTCCTCGTTCCGTGTGATATTCTTGTCACAGCAGACGATTGGCATGTAAACTAAGTTGTCAGCAATACACAGGACGCTGCCACTGCATGGCCGTTCCAGCCCGGAAGATGATGTGGTCCTTTCCCTCTCCCTGCAGATCTCTCGGAGGTAAATACTATCTGTACAAGACTTAGTCACACTCGCCCCCTAGCTCCATTCCGCAGAAGTGGGAAGAGATCAATAAACATCGTGCTGCTTCTCACTGCTGCAATTGTTTGCGTTGAAAGGGTACAGTACCACCCGACATTGAAAATAGGTACAACATTCTTCGTTATTCTTGTCAAAACAACATATTTTATTGTATTAATAACTCAATTTCACTTAATACACCGAAGCCGGATACCAGTGTAGGAAAGAAGGACAATTTATTTATTTAATTGATCACATGTGCACTCCCACAAAATAAATTCCTACATCCAGTTTGCTGAGATCTGTGAAATTAATGAATATATGGTCGTCTGCTAACCGCAGATAGTGAATGTGCAATATATGATCATCTTTGAGACGGTCCTTTGGCCACCTTTGGTGGGACCAAAGAGATGAAATTTACCTGAGCTTTGAGCGCCTGAAATGTGGCTGACCAATACGGTAGCAAGGTGCTCCCCCACTTCGACAGAGGTGCGAGAGGACCTGAAGAACGGCCATGTTTCAGCACTCTGCCGCTGGATCTTCTATTGGTAAGACCTGTCTTAAGTGTGCTCCGTAAAGACAAAAGAGTGGAGTGAATGGTATGCATGTGAAATACTTAAGAGTTGTTTGGAATAATTATTTCTCTATTTCAGGAACTTTTATGGGGAGAATTAAATGACAGGCAGGTAATATTAAGAGGATCGTAGTAATCTTCGGAAGTGACCAACGGTCACAATGAAACCACGTGTACCAATAAGTTGAAATACTTGCGAGTGCTTACGTTAAGCTGAATTACTAGCGTGTGTACTATAAATTGGAAATATTTAACAAATGGCGTGTGCAGGACTTGAAATTAGAGACGAGTGCTTCCACGTGGTGAGTACTGTGTGAGTCTCAATCTGTGTATGAGACAAAGGATAGAGAGAAGTACTCGTCCATGGTATCAGTTGAGGACTCGCATGTGTGATGAATATGTTCTTAATATTACTTTACGTGTTATGTTTCCGTGTGACGCTTGATTCAAACTATAATACTCTGAGAGAGAAGCAAGGTGAGTCAGCCGTCTATCCAGCAACGCCACTTGGCTTGCATTGCACAGGAAGACGTGCATATATCCTCCAGAGTTCATAGTAGGAAAGAAAAGTTACGAAGTGGGACAGTGTCGTGTGAAACTGGGATGAATACTAATTGAAGTGGGAGAGCTGAAAGTGATGTGATTATAACGTTGTGACTATTCTTTGTATTGTATGTTGCCAGTGTGATGTATTTCATGAAATTTAAGTATGTGTGGTTGGCATGGGAGAGTAACAAGATAGTTTCAGAGGCAGTGGGTTATGCATGTTCCTTTTTGTACCACTCGATCTGGAGGAAATTTTCGTGATGATGAGTGTGAGAGTCGATGTGTGAGGTATAGCAAAAGATCCACCATCCTATCCAGCAAGTGCACTGTAGCGTTAAATAATTACGAGACCATAAGAGAATCACCAATGTAAAGAAAGCCATGCCCACTGGGTGGAATTTCTCATGTGTTATTGTTGTAGGTTATAGAATTTGTGTGTTTAGGTTATAGAATTTATCGGAATAAATAAGATAGTGAAAAGAAAAAGATTGGTGGCCTTTTCCTTCGAATAGTATGTTGTCATGATACCCAGAATTTATAATGTGTGCGCCATTCATATCCAGTGCGATGGCCACGTGTTGATCAAAGCCGTTAAATAAGAAAGAAAATGTGGTATTGCCAGTGCGTAGTGAACAGTCAGAGTTGTGTAAATTACTAATAGTCAGATGTGAGTTTCCCTAGCCGTTGCGTAATATTCAAAAAGGAGAATAGCTTGTAACTTAATTGTGAGTACTAGAGTTCATGTTACTCGATAAATAAGAATGAGTCCACTCGCTTGGCAGACCACTCATCTTGCTGGCCTGACTGCTTGATGCCACAGTATGAGCAAGGCATATGGGTGCCTCTCAGCGTATTTGAACTCTTCAACAGGCTTAAATTAAATTCGTATTCATTACTATAAATAAATACCAGACTATAGCAGATGATCGTCATGAAACATACGTTACCGGCCATGCTGCAACTGCTTTCTCCTGACCCACAGGTTGAAAAACACTGAAATACAGAAATTCACATGAAGGGTTAACACTGTGACGACGTAACCGACCTCCAAGCCAACGTGACGAGTGAGTTCTACAAAACCTCGAAGACGTTTCGCTTAGTTGTATGAACGTTATGTGCGTTGTACTCAAGTCGGAGGAGAATATGTAAAGCACCTGAAGCATTGCAACCACTGTCTTAATGTTTCTCTATTCTTTATTAATCCAGTCTCTAAACGTTTTGGACCGAGGGAGTAAAATCCTTGTGGCTTGCTAACTGGACTATGGTGTCTAAAATTGACTCCATTGCTAAGTTCATTTAGTAGTAAAATTTTTCGTCCGATGACGGAGAAGTTGTAATCGGTTCTAACGCTGCCTTCCTCCTATTCTATCCGTTTCTCTCACGAAAACTGCTGAATCACCTGATGCACTCGTAAACAGACCAGTGCGGATTCACGCATTCCGGAAAAATGTTGCCAACGGTTTCTCTCTCCAAAGAAGTCAGTGGCAAAAATATAAACCAATTAATGTAACGCCATCGAAATGAGTAAGCAACAGCCAAAAAATGTCGAAAGTTCACAAAAGAAACCTATCATCAGTCTAAGGACAAAGTTTTGCGACCTTACGAGGGAATAAAACCATTTCTGTACGTTATTGATTCGTGGGCTGGGCGAAACGATCCCTCCTTTTACGATGAGCTGTCTGCAGATGAAAGCAGCATACCGAGATGTGCATTAAAGTAATTTCTGTCAACCCTGCAGGTGAAGAATTACATTCGCCGATTACAAAAGTGTCCTACTGTCATCGCACAACGCAGATAGACAAGTAGAAGCAAGACAATTAAAACACACGCCTCGATCCATCAACTGCAGGCTCCAGCTTTCGAGAAAATGCTTCGATATGCGTGGTTTACTGCGAAATTATCGCCATCGCGAGGTATTTAACGTTAACAACATTGCGCTTCGTAATGATATTCATACCAAAAAATGTAATTCTGGCATATATGCCCTCCTACATTGCTCAACGTGCTCCGATTTTTTATGCTTTGAATGTTTTTCTTACAAATATCACCTTGCGGAATACACTGGTTCTCTTGAAGCATAAAAGTAAAAATAAAAGCAAACATTGACATACTAGAATTTATATATATTCTGCTTTTTCAATTACTGTTAACGACAGAAGATTTTACAAGATTTGTGATGACAAAACTTTTTTTAATATTTGACAGACATATTTCTTGTGTTCGTAGTTCCATTGTGTATCACGGTGTCACGAAATATATTGATTCCACGTACTTGCGTAACTGTGCCAGGCAGCAAGGTATGGAGGGGGGGGGTTCTCCTTGTGAGTTGCCGGAAGCACGCAAATGGATTGAGGCAATGCTATGTTGTTACTATTTGATCAACTCCCAGACATGAAATATAGCTGAAGACCTCTTCGAAGACTGTTTCTAATGCTACAGGAAAATTAATAGTTCCAATTAAAGAAAACGTAGTCGATGTTGTATCTCGGCCATACGAACGTTGGAAATTATTTCCGCACGTCAGGAAATTTGCCACCTTGGCTGCTGTAAATTAGCGAACGCCGCTCCTGTATGTACGTTTGCTCGTATTATAGAACAATTTACATTACGTTCAATTCAGAATTAATGTTGAACAAGGAATTACGTAATTTTAATAAAACATAAATACCATTTTCCATAGGCCTATGTTTTTGTATTACAGAACCCCTAATTTTAAGACATGTAGCAGAATGGTTGGTGGTGTCCGGTCTTCGGTGCCACTCCCTGTAAGGGACAAATGACTGACGACGTCGCGGGTGGTTGCTGTTCTGAGATGAAGAGACCACAGGAAACAGTACTGAGGTTTGCGACGTTTAGTTAAAGATTTAGAAGTGACTCAACACTGATGGAGAAAGCTGCGGCCCTGTCGAAGACCCCCTGTGACACAGTCTAGCCTAACACGGCCGACACGCACTTTCCGACTGTCAAATTCATCGTGTGTTCATTCACGTCTTTGTTTAAAATGTTCCGGCGATTAGCCGCATCTGCCTGTTGCCTCA
Source organism: Schistocerca piceifrons (assembly GCF_021461385.2). NCBI lineage: Eukaryota > Metazoa > Arthropoda > Insecta > Orthoptera > Acrididae > Schistocerca > Schistocerca piceifrons. Next base: position 21,201,292 of record NC_060145.1, read on the forward strand.
AAGGCGCAAGAATAAAGTTGGAAGAGTGATGAAAATAAGATAAAAAGGCTAATGTCGTAGAGTTCAGATATTGGCTAAACTAGACCTCATCTCAACAGATAAAAAGCAGTGTGATCCCAAAAACATTCCAATAACACTTCACTTTATACTGTTTACAGCATTTTATCCATTGTTCATAAAGAAAATTGTCCTACACGTGTGACTGTGAACTCGCAGAAGAACTCAGCGAAAAACTTAACGAGATTCTTATCAAGGCTTATACATTTGAAGGTCATTTTTGTGTAAACAATATGCATGAGCTCTCAGAAAGCTTCAAAGACTTTCTCATACAAAACACAGCCAGATTCGCATTCTTTGATACAGCTGATTTGTATACAAACATACTGGTAAGACAAACAATTTCATAACTAAAATTAACTTGGTTAAATAGTAAAGAATAGTCTAGCTGCACTTTAAGAGCTTCCTGAAATTCTAACCTTACTGCTATCACCTTATATCTCAGCTTTAATAAGAAATTTTATGAACAGGAAGATAGCTTTTGCAATGGGTAATTGCATACAAGCCCTAGCCAAGATTTACATAAATAATTTACAAATGTCTTTTTCTCAAAGTGAGTATGGCAATCAAGAAAAAATTACACATTATAAACGTTATGTGGATGATCCGGCTACCTTGTTTGACGGGACAGTGGAAGAAACTGAGGCGTTGACAATAGAACTTAAGAAACGATACCAAAACATAACACCTACTGTTCAGCGTGAAACTCATAACGGGAGCTTTTTGCTTGGATTCAAAAATTAGTAAACAGAATGGTAAACATAAATTTAAAAACGCAGAAAACACCTTACAACTTAAGTAAAATCAGCACTTAATCATTTGTCAGTCCGAGAAACATAAGATGGTATATTACAGGGAAATGCTCTACAATAACTAAAAACAATCAAACTAATTTCTCACAATAATGGCTACAGTTCTGACACAATGTATAAAATTAACAGAATTAAAAACAAATAGAGTAAAAAAAAGAGTCCTATTTCCACATCAGACAGCACTTAAGCACAAACAGCTCCTCGAAACTTCCTGGCAGATTAAAACTGTGTGCCCGACCGAGATTCGAACTCGGTCCCGAGTTCGAGTCTCGGTCGGGCACACAGTTTTAACCTGCCAGGAAGTTTCATATCAGCGCACACTCCGCTGCAGAGTGAAAATCTCATTCTAGCTCCTCGAAACTCTGTGAAATACAATCTAAGACAAAAAAAGAACGACTCGCCACTAAGCAATTATCCGAACGGGGCGAAAATCGGTAGATGTAATGAATATATACAGACAAACAAATCATTACAAAACTTCCTGGCAGATTAAAACTGTGTGCCCGACCGAAACTCGGGACCTATGCCTTTCGCGGGCAAGTGCTCTACCAACTAAGCTACCGAAGCACGACTCACGCCCGGTACTCACAGTTTACTTCTGCCAGTACCTCGTCTCCTACCTTCCAAACTTTACAGAAGCTCTCCTGCGTTCGCTGCGAGTACCGGGCGTGAGTCGTGCTTCGGTAGCTCCGTTGGTAGATCACTTGCCCGCGAAAGGCAAAGGTCCCGAGTTCGCGTCTCGGTCGGGCACACAGTTTTAACCTGCCAGGAAGTTTCATATCAGCCCACACTCCGCTGCAGAGTGAAAATCTCATTCTGGAAACATCCCCCAGGCTGTGGCTAATCCATGTCTCCACAATACCCTTTCTTTCAGGAGTGCTAGTTCTGCATGGTTCGCAGGAGAGCTTCTGTAAAGTTTGGAAGGTAGGAGACGAGGTACTGGCAGAAGTAAAACTGTGAGCACCGGGCGTGAGTCGTGCTTCGGTAGCTCAGTTGGTAGAGCACTTGCCCGCGAAAGGCAAAGGTCCCGAGTTCGAGTCTCGGTCGGGCACACAGTTTTAACCTGCCAGGAAGTTTCATATCAGCGCACACTCCGCTGCAGAGTGAAAATCTCATTCTGGAAATCATTACAATTTTAGAGAAACTGGATGATCTATTCAAGAAAAAGAGCTTCACGAATTGAGCAAGTCAGTAACGCGTTGGTCCACCTCTAGCCCCTTAAGCAAGCAGTTAGTCGCCTCGGCATTGATTGAGAGAGTTCTCGGATGTCCCCCTGAGGGATATCATGCCACATTCGGTCGTTTTTGAGCGTTATATCGTCAAAATCCCGAGTCTGTTGGAGGGTTCTGCCCGTAATGCTGCAAGCGTTCTCAAATGTGGAGAGATTCAGTGTCCGTGTTGGCCAAGACAGGGTTTGGCAAACACGTGAAACTCTCGCCTTGTGCGGGGGCGGGCGTTATCTTGCTGAAATCTAAGCCCAAATGGCTTGACTTGAAGGACAACAAAACATGGAGTCGAATACTGTCTAAGTACGGCTGTGCTGTAACAGTGCCGCGGATGACAACCAGAGGCGCCCTGCTACGAAAAGAAACGGCACTCCGGAGTATCAGTCCTGCTTGTCGTGCCGTATGGTGGGCAACGGCGACGTTGGTATGCCACACTCTCCAGGGAGTTTGCTCGTCATAAGGGCTCAGTTCAAAGTGGAACTCATCACTTAAGACAATTCTACTCCAGTCAACAAGATTCCAGGGCGAAGACGGTGCCTATTCTGTACCTTTCCGCCATTGTGCCGATCGTTTCGGTACTCAAGATCACTGAACGGGCTAGTACTCGAATTAGAGCCTCTGTGTTATTCAGTATGCATTTCTGTAGCGATATCGTTCGGGTCTGGAGAACCGAAGCGCTGTTGTCGGTTCGCGTCGCGCAAGCCAATCAAAAGCAAGCGGCCGCAGATCCGCGCATGCGCACTGCAGCGCGCACAGCGCCACGAACTCAAAGCCGCTAGCAGACGGCACAGGCGCGCTGTTCTTCCAAGTACCGAAAATTGCGTCTACGTTGCCGTAACGCATGACGCCGCATTCCATCGAGCTGACGTGCCCGCCTTCATCGCCCTTGCCTCCTCCTTAACAGTATCAGGCGCAGTATATCCATTTCCATGATTCTCAGTTGAAATGCACAAAAATTTTCACAGTTTCTCTGACCGCATGTTTCCATGCATGCATAATAACGATAGCGTATTTGACTGTATTCTGCAGATTGTCGTAAATGCCGGATTATGTCATCTTATTCTCATTCACACTGACATCGTGTTTTGGATTTTACGTTTCGGAAAATGAGTTAGGAATAGTGTGTGGTATCACATTGTACATCTATAAAAACACCCGAAAAATTGATTCTGAGAGTTTCAAAGGAATAAGAAGAGAAACAGAATGTGATTATAACTCGCTCTTAGAGATCCAAATGATTAAGTAGCCCACTTCCCTGTATGAAACGTCAACAATTTGGGTCTTCAAAACAAATGTGAAAAAACGCATTTTCGAGACTTCCTGCAGGTCGTCGAAGTTTATAACATGCAACTCATGAATGAAAATGTTACAGTCTAAAAATATTACGGCGGAGATCTTTCATCTCTGTCTACTGTGGCTGAGGATTCGATCGCAGATAAAGACTTGTGACTAGCAAGATTATGAAGACGACTGCTGCTACTTACATTCCCAGTAATTTAAGTTGCGCTCTTAGATTCCTGTCTAACCGCATACTCGGAAATCGCTACATATTCGGAAAAAATGGTGAATTATTTCTGACAAGAAAAAATATAAAGGTCACTGTCGGTTGTTTCACTCATAGAAATTTCATATTTCGTATTTTAAACACACAGAAACCACGAAATCATTACTGAGGAAGTGCGCTCTTACATGTAAGTACTAACGAATATTGCAGAAAAGTCTTAACTTCCACGAATAACAATGTCTCAGAACATGTTGGATATATGAAGAGGAAAATAGTTTTATTGCACCCTTGCCCTCTCGCAATTCATTCCCGCGCGCTAACCTCTTAGCCACGCCACGTGGTTCAACCGCACTCCTTATTTCTTGTACTATTACGTAGAGAAACGTAGGCTGACCTCGTTGCCAAACGATGCTGCGTAAGTCAGAAATGCGTAATAGTTTGGAAGGTTTCTAATATAAGGCTTCACATAATTGCTTTCCATTGTTACTTGAAAGTTGTAAACACGTTTCGATAATTACTAACTAAACCATTTGTGGGAAAAAGTACACAAAGTCACTAGTGACGTCAGTTCAAAAATGGTTCAAATGGCTCTGAGCCTAAGGACATCACACAACACCCAGGCATCACGAGGCAGAGAAAATCCCTGACCCCGCCGGGAATCGAACCCCGGAACCCGGGCGTGGGAAGCGAGAACGCTACCGCACGGACCACGAGATGCGGGCAACGTCAGTTCACACTCATGTTATACACGTATGCAGAGCCGATGTCTTGATATTTAATGGTCTTTAAACTCTTATTTGCATAAAAGGAACACGTATTTTGAGAGAATATTGACCGAAAACGTTCTTTTTTTGGATGTAATCATTGACAGTAATAACCTAACCTAACCATATTTCTCACAAAGGAAATTAGTGTATTATGAACTCACTTTCCAACCGGGTGCGTCCTCTGGTGATTCTTTAGTAACACAATCACTAAATCCAAAGCTACAACCGATAAATACGTTTAAAATAACAAATTATAGGTGTACATAAACCACCGCTCACCGATCGACAGGGTCACACCGAAATCCAAAACCTCTCGGTACAATTGTCGTAAAATCTGTGGGAGGACCGTTCGGTAACAGAAGCTTACTGAATAGGAAATTCGGATGAAGAACCGAAAATGACGTCACTACCGAGACTAACCTACTACACCGATCGGTATGAGCGACGGGAAACTACCGAGTTTAGCGGAGTACGCGCGCAGCCAGGCGACGCACCATCCGCCGACACTGAGGCGTGTTCGGCGCGACAGCGGGTGCTTCGCTGCACACAGCAGCGGGCGCCCCTCCTGCAGCTCTCGCGGCGGCTTCTGCCCACGACCCTGATTTACGGCCCGCCGCACGTCAGCCTGGACCTCGGGCCGCCCCGAGACGGAAGGGGCCTTGGGAGATTCGGCCCTTATCTGCGTGCCACGCCGCCGCCTCGCGCCTGTAAATTTCTCCCAGACTCCTTCGCAAGCAGCGGCGGAGGCCATCACAGATCGGCCTTCATAAAGAAAAACCACTTTCTCTTTTTTTTCGATACCGTGCGCTGGTCGTAATTATTGCTGTAACAATTAGGCCCGTCTCGTACACTCGACCATGTACGCATCCTCTTCCTCGACTGGCCGGTATTAATCACGTCGCTGCTCCGATGGCTCCGGCAGTAAACGGTTCGCAGCCAAATTATCTGTCGATTGCTGCATCGATTGCTACACTTCCTGCAGTGTACCAGCCACACTGAATGTGGAGCTGGACCGCACAACCGTGCTTCTCTTGATCGAAATACCCTACTGGCCCTAAAAATTGCTACACCAAGAAGAAATGCAGATGATAAACGGGTATTCATAGCACAAATATAATACACTAGAACTGACATGTGATTACATTTTCACACAATTTGGGTGCATAGATCCTGAGAAATCAGTGCTCAGAACAACCAAATCTGGCCGTAATAACGGCCTTGATACGCCTGGGCATTGAGTCAAACAGAGCTTGGATGGCGTGGACAGGTACAGCTGCCCATGTAGCTTCAACACGATACCACAGTTCATCAAGAGTAGTGACTGGCGTATTGTAACGAGCCAGTTGCTCGGCCACCATTGACCAGACGTATTCAATTGGTGAGAGATCTGCAGAATGTGCTGGCCAGGGCAGCAGTCGAACATTTTCTGTGTCCAGAAAGGCCCGTACAGGACCTGCAACATGCCGTCGTGCATTATCCTGCTGAAATGTAGGGTTTCCCAAGGATCGAATGAATGGTAGAGCCATGGGTCGTAACACATCTGAAATGTAACGTCCACTGTTCAAAGTGCCGTCAATGCGAACAAGAGGTGACCGAGACGTGTAACCGATGGCACCCCATACCATCACGCCGGGTGATACGCCAGTATGGCGATGACGAATACACGCTTCCAATTTGCATTCACCGCGATGTCGCCAAACACTGATGCGACCATCGTGATGCTGTAAACAGAACCTGGATTCATCCAAAAAAATGACGTTTTGCCATTCGTGCACCCAGGTTCGTCGTTGAGTACACCATCGCAGGCGCTCCTGTCTGTGATGCAGCGTCGAGGGTAACCGCAGCCATGGTGTCCGAGCTGATAGTCCATGCTGCTGCAAACGTCGTCGAACTGTTCGTGCAGATGGTTGTTGTCTTGCAAACGTCCCCATCTGTTGACTCAGGGATCGAGACGTGGCTGCACGATCCGTTACAGTGATGCGGATAAGATGCCTGTCATCTCGACTGCTAGTGATACGAGGCCGTTGGGATCCAGCACGGTGTTCCGTATTACCCTCCTGAACCCACCGATTCCATATTCTGTTAACAGTCATTCGACCTCCACCAGCACGAGCAGCAATGTCGCGATGCGATAAACCGCAATCGTGATAGGCTACAATCCGACCTTTATCAAAGTCGGAAACGTGATCGTACGTATTTCTTCTCCTTACACGAGGCATCGCAACAACATTTCACCAGGTAACGCTGGTCAACTGCTGTTTCTGTATGAGAAATCGGTTGGAAACTTTCCTCATGTCAGCACTTTGTAGGTGTCGCCACCGGCGCCAACCCTGTGTGAATGCCCTGAAAAGCTAATCATTTGCATATCACAACATCTTCTTCCAGTCGGTTAAATTTCGCGTGTGTAGCACGTCATCTTCGTTGTGTAGCAATTTTAATGGCCAGTAGTGTACCAAAATGGGAGGAGCCTCAGAACGAAATTCACGCCGTCCAGGTACAAAAAGCTTTGCGATCGTTCTCCTCCAGTCTAGAACAAAAAGCATACTGCAGAGACATCTCTATATATGGCGCAAATACCCATAAATTACGCGGCACTGAGTTTGCTATGACAACAAGATTTATTTTTTCCCGTTGTTTTACGGACGGGGAACGCTTCACGAGCTGTTGTTATTCACTTATCTTCTCCAGGGGCACGGCATGTTGGACCTTGATCAATATCCGGACAATGAGGCCCGATAATTGGTTATTGAAATTTCTGAACTGATTTCCGCAAGATACTGACCGTATTTTTTATAGTTATTTTTATTCCACATTGCGCACCATGCCTGCTACACTTCCCCTGTTTGTATGTTATATGCCTAACGCCCCTTAAGAACTTGAATTGTACTGTCTTCGGTTAATCGCACTTTCAGGGAGGTAGTCTTAACTTTAGAAGTTCACCCGGATTTGCGCCGAGAAGTTGGATCTACATAATATTATCAATTGTACTGATCTTATCAAATATTTATCAAAACTCTAATACTGTTTGGAAGGGAAATACTGATGTAAGATGATGTACCTCCAATACAGATGCCTCGGAGAACGATTAACTGCAGCGGTTGAAAAAAAAATCGTTTTTCCCCCGCAGATCGATGTGATTCACCGTTCTGTTTTTCTGTTCTCCATAGTATAGCTGACCCAGGAAATGATTATTGCTCTTCTGCAGAAAAGGAAGACTTGATAAGTGCTCGAAGACTACGACTGAGCATGTTTAAGTTCATTATGCAGCGAAACTTTAGGTACAGAAACATGCTTCGGACCACGCCCTAATGCGCTCAAAACACAAACCGCTAAAAACGCGAATAACTGTGTGCACTTGGTGAAAAAACGTGTTTTCTCCGGTTGCTCCTCTTAAACACATCTGAAACTAATTTTATGAAAAACCTCACAAAGCAACATTACACCAGTCTGGATATGTTAACAGCTTGTTAGCCATCAGAATTTGACTAAAAGAGGGAACTGGTTGATTGTACCCGTCCTTAGACATCAATGAGTTGGTACTGGAGGGATGTATGGAGGGTAAAAATTGCAGAGGGAGACTAAGGGATGAAAACAGTAAGCACTGTAAAACGGATGAACTTTGCAGTAGTTATTCGGACTTGAAGAGACTCGCGCAGTGTACAGTAGCGTGGAGATCTGCATCGAAGCATTTTTCGGACTGCAGTGCATAAATAACATCGACATCCATCAGAATATTGACTCCAAGTTTAAACAAAAAAATGGCTCTGAGCACTATGGGACTTAACATCGAAGGTCATCAGTCCCCTAGAACTTAGAACTACTTAAACCTGACTAACGTAATGACATCACACACATCCATGCCCGAGGCAGGATTCGAACCTGCGACCGTAGCGGTCGCGCGGTTCCAGACGGAAGCACCTAGAACCGCTCGGCCACACCGGCCGGCCATGTTTAAACAGATGGCCCTCTAATGGGAAGAGGAGGAACCGCAGGTGTCGCTGTAGAAGTGGAAAGACTTATTGCATAATAGAGAAGTTTTTCCAGAAAAGCAAGAAAGACTGTAACAACACGGGTCGCTGAGACACCCCGAGAGTACACAGGTGGTTACAGCGGCTGTGCGCACAGCGTTGAAGGCGTCAAACCTGCAACAGCCATCTGACTCAAACGGAAGTGACGAGAAGAGGCGGCCGCCATATTTGTTTTGGCATATTTAACTGTTTTGTGTTATAACCTATAGTATGCCGTTTCAGAGTAACGGCGCATTGAAGACTTATCACAAGCTCGTCACCTTTAACAGTAAATATCAGTTGATGACGAATCAACAATGTAAGCATTCAAGAGAGTATGATTCGCAAGACAGAAGACTCAAACTTTATGACAACGGTGAAGCGTAATGAGCAGCGTCGTGGCTTACAGTGCCGAAGGGGACAGCTTCCTGTTATTTGCTAGTATTCTTTTTTCGCTTCAGCTTAATGTTGTCGACACATTCTGTGACTTTATTATGAATTTACTACAGGTAAGGCTTCGGCCACTTCCCCACACATGGCCACTTTAATGTAATTAGTGAATTTTAAAACTTCTTTTGAAGAGAGGCCAATTATCCAATAGTTTGTTATAAACAACAGAAAATTTTCTATTCAGTTAGATATAGAAGTATTTTTTCTTTGTTCTTGTTTGGAGTCCTAAGATTGTGATAAGGTCTTTATTGTTACACAGATTTTTTTTCTTTAAGGAACGTATAATCGGTTTTACATATTCTTCACGTTTAAATAAAACATTAGAAGAAAGTTAATCTGTTAGGAGGTAAGGTTATGTATTGCAGTCTTATTTCATACAAGTTAAGTATGGTACAACCCAAGAACATGCGAGTAAACGTCTTTGGCCATTAAAGGACTCAAATTTAGTCTTGGTTCCCTGTTAAGGCCATGCTTGTGACCACTTTTAAAAAATTATACAAAACATCTACAATACAGATTTGGTCTCCATTCTAACTAGTCTAATTTAATTTCGGTAGGCTTACTTAAAATATTTCTGGTATTTTTTATATCAAGATAAACCTAATTAAAAGTCTTGCCTGAGCATAACATATTAATTTTTCTATACTTCTAACACTGTAAAATATGCAATACGAATATGAAAATATATCATTTTTTAACTCAAGGTTTCGAGTCAGCTGAAGAATAAAAGATTTCAGTATTCTTCTAGGAAGGATAAAAATGCACTGGAGGCTATTTTTGAGGGAATTAATGTTGCTACTGCAAGTAATTTTGACAATGCTCCAAGCACATTAAGAACTAAAATTTCTGGCCCACCTCCACAAAAATCTATTTCGCACCGTGGCCCACATTCGGTGTCATGGGAAGAAAACTTCTTTCCAAGCTGTTCCAGCCATGGTTTCCAGTTACTAAGGGAAATCTCTGCGTGCAAAAAGTTATGGAAAAGCTAGATTTCTGAAGTTCTGAGGATGTATTGCAGACAATCAATTGGAAAAAAGTGACATCATGGCTGTCTTAAGAGATACAAAGTTTTGTCACAAAAAGGCGCTGAATTTGGATTTACAGGTTCTGTCAAAGCAGAATTCCACCCACACGAAGGGGAATTAGAGTTATATTTGCTCATTTGAGAAATAACTGTGTTGATTGCCAAGTATCACCAACTTCCACATTAAGGTAAACACTTTAAAACCGCAGATCTGGCGCAGAGTCCTCGAGACCTGTCCTCACAGCTCGAGGTCCGTCGGTCGACTTTCCCGACTTGGCACGCGCTCCACGGAAACTGCTTCAACATTCACGCCTTCCGTCCAGTCAGTTCCAGTAGCTGCCGACAGGGAATTTCACTGCCACTTCTTGCTCGCGCAGGTAACTTTCCCGCTGGACAACCCATCACCTCCAGCTTTGAGAAATTCTCCTCCTCCCGGACAATAGAAACCGGCTTTCAGTACGCTCGCTATCTAGGGACACACACACAGGCGCGGCCAGGAAACTATTACATCCTCATAACTATTTACACTTATCTTTTATTTAGGTTGTGAAGTGTAAGAGTTTACTTTGCACGCAATTTTTAAGCAGTAATTTCAGAATTATTCCTCAACTCCCTTTGGGGATGTGGTTTGAATGTTTAGTATTTTATGTTTTTGAAACCACTGTTCCAGCTAGTAGTAACTTTACTTCATGTTATTACCCCACCTAGCGATGTTGGCTACTTACAGTCGCGCACATCCACCAAATAACGCGATTCACTCTAAGACCCATTTACTCACATTTGCTTGAATTCCCATCTTAACCTACCTTTCAACGTATTTACAGCGTCAACACTAATAAATATTGCGGCCTGCTCGTTACTCCTGCTCCTGGGTGACTTTGCACACACCCGCTCTCAGAGCCACACTGGACAATGTCCGTACCTGCAACGACGCGCGCAGTCCACCACAATCGCCCAGAACTAGTGTGCAGGGCGCGGTATTCCCGCCCCAGACCACGTGTCCAATAAGGGCTGCACTCACTTTATCGGTTTTCTACTTTGATTCCTGCAAGTCTTTCGTAAACAATGCTCCGCAGGTGACAGTTTTCCAGTGCACCGGCAATGGAAGAAATCCTGTGAATCCTTTTACCTTCTCATCATTAGTAGACCAAAGCGGTTGCATCCCAAGGCTGATTACAATACTGAGTTATCAATTGTGTAGTCAGACGGTGCTGCATTGTTGCGTTTCGCGAAATTCAAACCGTTACACTTCTCTGCAATCGGATCCAATAACTAGCCTTCACACCAAATTGACTTTTGTGGACAACTGAACTGAGGAGAAAACGACCTGCAAAAAAATTCTCAGTCGAATCACAGACCTCACTTTATACTGGCTGTAACGGTCATAAGCGCAAATACTTTTAAACTCGCATATGGTAAAGTAATATGTACACACCTCCGTGTGCTGGTTGTTTTTCTCTGAGTCAAACATTGTTCCCATAAACACGTCACAAAGTTTACGACCTCGTGTTTTCCGCACAACACTACATCACTTAGTAATGTGACTGCTACACTTTGTCTCGTGCAAAATCGAAAGATCCTAGGTCAAATGAAAGGCACTTCAAGCGGTCAGTATTAGAAAATTTCGATAACTAAATATGACATGTAATACGGCTTACTTGTCGATTGCATTAACTTAGAACCTCCTATTTAGGACAGATCGAAAAGAGTGGATACCTCAGTACGTGACATGAACCTCCAACCGATAAATGTAATCGTTTCCTGGAGAAAGGCGAGCTATGTGTTGTTCTGGCATTAAATCAGTGCGATAGAAAATGACAAAAACGGAAGGTTTTCTTACGTTTTTAATACAAATTAAACTTCTCGAGTTCTCTCGTATGATGTGGCTGCTACACCTTATCTCATCCTAGGTCAATTGCATGGCACTTAAAGCGGTCAGTAATACAATTTTCGATAACTAAAACATGACCTGAAATATGGGTTACTTGTCGATTGCATTAACTTAAAATCTTCTATTTTGTACAGAGGCCGGCCGTTGTGGCCGAGCGGTTCTAGACGCTTCAGTCCGAAACCGCGCTGTTGCTACGGTCGCAAGTTCGAATCCTACCTCGGGCATGGGTGTGTGTGATGTCCTTAAGTTAGTTAGGTTTAAGTAGTTCTAAGTCTAGGGGACTGATGACCTCAGATGTTAAGTCCCATAGTGCTCAGAGCCATTTTTTTGTACAGAACGAAGAGACTGGATACCTCAGTACGTGACATAAACCTCCAGCCGATAAACGTAATTTTACAATAAAGAAAGTGGAGCTATGTGATGTTCCGGCATTACGTCAGTACAATAAAAAATGACCTAAACGGTAGGTTGTCTTACGTTTTTACTACAAATTAATACATCACTTAGTGGACTCCGCCTGTCAGTATAGACTAACCGTTTCGTCTTCATGTGTTTGCATTTCAACAACTGACCTGCTGCTCGGCGGGAAAACAAGCATTAGTGGCTGGATTTCGCCACATGTAGCTGATGGTACTACCCAACCTAAAAACATATGACTTGTAATAGTTGTAATTATTAAGTCTGTAAATATAGTAAATACTGATGTAATATTATTCAGTACATTGTCCTCAGCCACCAATAAAAATACCTGCTCTTACACCCCCAACACCGTGAATGTGCAATGTGAACGTATGTTCCTTAGCAACCATCGATATGGTACAAATTCATAATGTTCGGAAGTCTAGAAACGCCAAATCAACATTGTTGCCCTTGTAAGTGACTCTTTGGAATTACATTAGAACCTCCATTTAAGGAAAAGATGTTAAACAAGTTTACATTTGTACGAGAACGATACCCACGGCAAAAGCTTTGTCGTTTACTGTAATCCTTATTCACAGCCACGCTTGGCCCTTCACCAGCTACTGTACAACTGGCTGCTTTGTGGGACGGTCTACTGGCTGGCGTCTGCCCTGGGCGGAGCAAATTTCAGCGGTTCGCCCTGACTGCATTACCGCCGACGTTGCATATGGGCCAAGTAGTGATTATCATAATAACACGTAAATTAGGTTATTACTCTTGCTTGTTTATAACTGACTGCCAGCAGTTCATAACAGTGACAATATTGCTAGAAATAAACCATTTCATCTATCGAACCTTTCACCTGAATTCGTCACAGTTTGCACGCTTCACTTCAGGATAAACCCACACACATCGATATGAGTTGATTATACATCACGAGTTTTGAGATACATCTTTTGCGGTTCGTACCTTAAATACGTTTATTTTAAAAACTACATAGCAGCAGGTACACGAAGAGCACGCTGACAGCATACCATTGCTAGCTTGTTCTGATGTGTGCTCATCGGTAAAAGGTCCTCATCCGCGTCTTCATCCATTCGATACAAACGAAAGTGAACTGCATGTCAGAGGGTATATCGTATTGCAACATATACATGAGTTTCCCCCATTTCATGTACTATCATGCTCAGAATTATCCGAACGAACTGAATTGCGTTCCACCTGATTTGCATGCAGCCCGCATTATGTAATTTCCTTGCAGGTCCCCTAATCACTCAACTGTACGGCCTCTTGACTATAGAAAATGGTTACCGCAACAGACAACTAGAGAATGCTGATCTGTACGGCGATATCACATTATTGCAAACATCAGGAAGCACGTTAACAAAGATGAGACAGGCCTTAACACTTGGCCGGCCGGAGTGGCCGAGCGGTTCTAGGCGCTACAGTCTGGAGCCGAGCGACCGCTACGGTCGCAGGTTCGAATCCTGCCTCGGGCATGGATGTGTGTGATGTCCTTAGGTTAGTTAGGTTTAATTAGTTCTAAGTTCTAGGCGTCTGATGACCTCAGAAGTTAAGTCGCATAGTGCTCAGAGCCATTTGAACCTTAACACTTGTAAATTCAAATTTATTACAAGTGACATTTCAAAAAAGTTACCTCACTCATTAGTATCTAGAAACCAACACCACTAGTTGTATCACAGAAACCATTCAGCTGTTCTTAGAGAAAATTAAACATTTATGTGAATAAGAGCTTTCACAAGACTATCTTGACTCCCAAACTTGTGTGATAAATCGAAGTACTGTTACTCTCTTTCATCCACTCAGTAACTGACTAGTGAACTAGCCACGACCAACAGCGTCAAGCACTCTGTAGAAACCTCTCCATCGACAGTGCATCACTACTAATATCGCACCCGTGGACCTGTGTGCAGTTCTAAAATAGCCCACGGTCCTTGCTGCCTGACACAGACATTTAAGATCTGAGGCAGGTTGTTGTGCGCGTGTTTGAACTATACATGACACTGACGGTTTTATTATGGATCTGGATTCAAACTCTGCACCTCTAGCCACGGCTGACTAAGCAATGTATTAGTGTTCGACCGAGACTCGAACACAGCACCGACTAGGCATAGAGACACGTCAAATATCCAAGTTTTCACCATTATCAGTAAGTCTGAACTTTAAATTTTCTACCGAAAATTTTTGTACTGCGTCTGGAATCCTGTCCAGCACTGTTGTCCCCGTCAACTGACCAGGACAGAGGTTGAATTTCATTTCGTAAGTAACAAAGTAGCAAAAGTAACAAAGTGCGCGTGTGTCTAAACTTGAAATGACGGGAATTAACGTTTTGTGGTGGATGAGAATTCGAACCCAGCACCCAGTCGGTTAACTAAGGACTACCAAACCAGTAGCCAGGTTTTCGAACCTTAAAAGACGTAACGAAAATTTTCTTGCCTTACTGTGATTCGCACTCGCCACCAGTAGTCGCCGTTGTAGCCACAGATATACGCTAAATATCGACTTTTCCACTAGTAGCGAGATGTGTGCATGTCTGAATTGGAAATAACGTGACGAAAAGTTCTCTGCTGATTGGGAGTCCAACCCGGGACATATCGTCGTTGTTGACTACACCCAAACAGACGTTAACTGTCGAATTCTATTTCACCAGTAGCTAGGAGTGGTTTGTTTGAATTTGAAATGATGGAACGAAACGTTCTGTGTCTACCGAGCGAGGTGGCGCAGTGGTTAGCACACTGGACTCGCATTCGGGAGGACGACGGTTCAATCCCGTCTCCGGCCATCCTGATTTAGGTTTTCCGTGATTTCCCTAAATCGTTTCAGGCAAATGCCGGGATGGTTCCTTTGAAAGGGCACGGCCGATTTCCTTCCCAATCCTTCCCTAACCCGAGCTTGCGCTCCGTCTCTAATGACCTCGTTGTCGACGGGACGTTAAACACTAACCACCACCACCGTTCTGTGTCTTGAGGCGTAGCGCCTTATACCGATCCTGCCTTGGAGGCGGTTAAGTGGGAGATGTGTCTCAGAGCTGGAGAGTGACAGATGGTGACGCGAGACTGGACGCGCACGTAGTTTATGTATCAGCCGATAGAGGACAATATTGGATAGGGGGACTGTGATTTTAATTGTGCCCACTAGAGTGCACTAAAGTAATAGAATGTTTTTCATAAACTGTTCTAGTATTTTCATAAAGTGTTATTGTGTCTGTTTGTGCGTGTAAAATGTTATAAATGTGTTTTAGCAGTATGAATGATGCGTGAGTGTTGTTTAAGGTTAATATGAAGATAACTGTTTAACGAGTTATGTAGTGGCATTTTGTGTGGGAACATTTCGAAGAAGTATGGATGTGGACGAAGGGGATTTTTGTAGAATAGTTTTGTAAAGTAAGTTTATGGTAAATGGAAAGTTAATTCAGGTATAAATAACAATAGTAAATAACTTTATGCATAAACATAACTTCAGCATATTAGATAATTACGTCGGTAAAAAGTGCAGTCGTTAGGTTTACTATTTTGCGATTGGATACTGATGAAAAGCGTGGATTGACGCGGGAGAGTGTTGTTTTGCTATTGGCTGTTGAGTAAACTGACCAATGGTAAAGTAATATTCTTCGCGCGCCTTTCTCTGCTGGTAGAGAAGACTGAGTATTCTAGAGAAGAGTGGGAGCCTAGCCGTGAAACGGTTCGGACGTGTGTAGTAGTAGTTCCGATGGAAACGATAAGTTGCCCGATCTAGCAGTGCTTCATACATCAAAAGTGTGGTAAAGTGACGGCATAATTATTTCAATGGGCGTGTAGAAATTTCGGAATTTTTAAGTGAATTTTGTGACGAGAAAAGACATATATTCCACGTGGCGTATTGAGCAGGTCGGTGGCTAAAAACTGTGACTTGTGGGGCGGCGGATAAGTTTTTGTAAAAATAATTAAATGAATTATGTTTGCTGTATAAACGCTTGCATGTAGAATCAGTTTCTGGCTTTTAGAATGTTGTTAATGCTGTCTTTCGCCGTTCTCAACACTGGCTCTCTATTTACTTTTTGGCACCCAGAAAGTGATTTAATAAAACATGGAACCAGTAATTAGAGATCCTAGTGCCCACTTCATTTGAGATACCATTATAGCTGCAGCTTCTAGCTCTGAGGAATTAGGAGATTGTCCGGGATTTCTAATCAAAAACGGTTTTCGAAAATAGTTGAGTATATTCTGAAATTCACTGAAAAAAAAACACAAGTATCCCTACAACCTAACTAACAGAGCAGTTCAGAGTCTAATGCGCTGATGCAACTATAAATGTCCGAATTAAATGTTAAAAAGAATGCTCGCCATAATTTGATGAAAATACTTCATCAAACGCCACGCTAAATATTTGGTAGAATGTCTGTCCCGCGACGGCACGTGAAAATACGACAATACGCAAACTGAAGCTAGATAATAAAAATCATTCCAGAATTAACACTTCACATAAAATGTTTTCATGGTTCCGCGTATCTCTAGTAACTTAATACGGCACCCGAGGCTGTTTGTAGCAGTGACACTGATGCGACGTGACTCCCGACACAGATGGCGTGTCATTCAGCGTCTGGAGAGAGCTGGGGCCTTTCTTCCTCGCGTAGCGTCCTTATATATAAAGCCGCGGTGCGGACGGCGAAGGGAACGCCTGATCTTTTCGGCTCTCTCGACTAGCCGCTGGGCTAGTAACGCACCACTTCAAGTTACATAATAATTTATAGCTTCTTTTGCTGATGGCCGAAGAAGCTTTTAATTTAAACGTGCATTCAGCACGCAGGTAAGTATTGATAATAAAATTTTGACGTGGCTAAGTTAAATACTTTAGGCGAGAGAATTAATTAAATTACACTGCACGCAGTAGATGAGCTCTGAACTGGCCCTGTTGAGATCCGCTATCGCTATAATTTTATAGGTATTAAAAAGAAACTTTACACATCTTCATAATCATAGCGGACCTCCAACCTATTTAAATCTAAACATCCTAGCCTTATTTACTAGCCTACTTAATCTATCTTGCTTCCTTCAGTTTTGAGACGAAAACCACAAAATCATGAATTTCCACTAAAATCTTAATTTGTGAAATCCAAAGTACTATTTTTATTAAATCATTATGAAATATGAATCTAAATATAAATTTTGAAGTCTCTAGCTCTTTTCTGTTGCGCCAATGATTTTTCTAGAAAAACGTCAAAATTTCGAAAATGGCTGAAGTTATCGAACTGATATTTAACACACATTAATTTAGTATTATTCCTGACATGCTAGAAAAGTTTTAGGTCATTTGCTTGATTTTTAAGGTATTGCGCAACATTTATGACGTCAGAGCTAGTTACAGCAGACTGGCTGGCACACAATGGAAACTGATGTGAATTTACTACAGCGTGAGTAGGCTGCTTCCCTACAGACTGCATTTCGTACCGACGTACTTGATATTTGGCGAGCATTCTCAATCAAAAACAATCAGTATTTTTGTAACTATTACGTTTTCGGGAAATGCAACAACATAAACTTGCTAAGGTGAGTGAAACGGATTGTGAGTGACTGTGTTAAGACTAGCACGGGCTTGGCAGTGCAACTTGTTCACCTAAGTTTCAGAATATATTAATTGAGGACAAAATTTCCAACCTTTCATTTGTGTGAAAACTTTCTCCCGAAACGTAGATTAGCGACTTAAATTGCAGCCTGGTTCACGTCGAAGTACAGTAGGTTTCACTCGGCTTTCCTACTGATGATCTGCTGAGACAATGTTCACAGGAAGGTGCATGTTCGTCGAAAAGGGACGGAAAGAACCGCACCGCCGCAGTCTGACTGGGAGTCGAAATTGGCACCTACCGTCATTGTTGACAAGAACACAAAAGGACTTTAAAAATCAAAATTATTTTTTCACCAGTAACTAGTTGTGTTCATGCTAGAGCTCGAAATTACATGATGAAAATGTTTGTGCCGGACCAGGATTCGAACACGCAGAGACTCGGAAAAGTTGGAAACCTAGGAAACAAAGATTTGATGGGAGTGTTCGAATCCTAGTACAGCACCAAGATTTTCATCATATCAAGTGCAAATAAGAAATAAATGCACAGCGGCCTTACATGACGGTATGTTCATTGAATATAGGCTAATAAAATATCTTGTACAAGAAAGCTTTCTGATGAAAGAGCTTCAATTTGCGACGACTTCCGTCTCTGTAGTGGACCAACCGAAACCGATTCTGCCGCAGTAGGTAGCAAAGGGTCGTCATGTTTAATGTGTACTCCGAACCACGGTGCAAACTGACGCCCTTCACTTGTTGCTACCAGAGGTGAAAGAGGATCTGCCCACCTCTGTTAAAAATGGTCACTTGACGCAGACATCGGACCCACACACTGAACATAGTGGGGCAGCATCAGTCCCGCCAGACCGCTGAAGTCACACCTGGTTCGTTCAGTATTCTGTTGTAGCGGAAGCTGCGCCACGTTGGATGAGAATTCTGGCTCCCTTGGGGTGGATTCTATCCTGTTCAAATACATTCATCGTCTGGCTGTGTTGTAATCCTGGCCGATCGCATCACCACTCACCAGCTGTCTAGGCTACTCAATGCGTACTTTCTACTTTGTTTGTAATCACTTGAATAAAATCAAATAACGGTCCAGAATGAAATTTTCACTCTGCAGCGGAGTGTGCGCTGATATGAAACTTCCTGGCAGATTAAAATTGTGTTCATGACCGACACTCGAACTCAGGACCTTTGCCTTTAGATGGTAGACCACTTTCCCGCGAAAGGCAAAGGTCTCGAGTTCGAGTTTCGGACCGGCACACAGTTTTAATCCGCCAGGAAGTTTCAAGCAACGGTTCTCTGCACGATCTGGCAACGCCTTAGGATGCGGAATTTTCTACGGGAAGTGTTTGGTGCTGCTCAGGCAGTTCCCCATACATTCGTCCTCGAGTGGCAAACACAAAGCTGAGACACTGAGCCCACTCCTGCCAATATTTTTAAGAAAAGTCAGACACTTAAACTTTTCGTTAGCTTCGCCTTTAACAGAGGACTGAAGACAGTGGAGACAACTCGAAATGTTTCTGGCGTATGTGTGGCGAGTGCAATCAATAAATTGTGTCAGAAAATAGTTTTCTCTGTCAAGTACGCATTTCGACACGAATTATTCTCCACATTCAGGAAGACCTAAAGGCTTTCATGAAGGACGTTTTGCAGTTTATGACTATCGTCCAAGTAACTGTACCAGGTAATTGGCAAATATGATGAATTGCGACGGTTCAGCGTTTGTATGTGACTTGGTTTCAGTGGGTAAGATAGGGAAAAAAAGGGAGGACAACCATTCCTTGGCCACAGAAACGTGCTTTAAACGTGGCATGACATTTTCGAATCAGTAAGTTTCTACAAGCGTTGAATTCAAAATCTGCCTCAGCATTGTCAGACTTGTTTATACAAAGTGAGAGAATAGACCTCTGATGATTATTTTCTCTCTTATTTTGTCTGTAGTGTCCAATAAACTAACGAGAGAGCGCTTAAAACATGGATTAGACTAATACCAATGATTAAAATTTGTTATCCTAACTTTACGATGAAAAACTATCCTAATTAAACATAAAGTATGTGTAACAGAACTATTCCGAATTGTTACAAATTAATAATATATTAAGAATTCTTGACTTCAAAATGGTCTGAGTAGTACTGTTTTCTCACAATCAAGTAGCATTACCGGACTAACACAGAAGCATAGAAATGTGACAATGGAAGTAAACATATGAAGAAGCCCATCTCAAAAGTTATTCAGTGTCAAAATTTCATCAATAAAATTGTGTATTTACAAACTGCTGCATATTATGTCGACGGAAGTTGAAAACTGGGAGTATTACAAAGTCAGCAATTCAGTATCACAGGTTCTCCCGTGAGATTGGAACGATAACTAACATAGTGTTTTATTTACAGCACGACTATATTACCACAGAGATATTAAACAACTGCCAAATTTGAAGCTCGGTCATTGCGCTAGTGAGAGCTAAAACAGATAATTCACAACGTAAAAGAGGAAATTACTTTTATTTTCTGTGTGGAACGACCTTCTTGGACGAAAAAACAGAAAAACAGAAATTTTCTAACTGAATGACACACCATAACCGAAAATAATTCAAAATATTTGACTGGAATGCAAAGAAAAATCATGTGAATTCAGCAGGATGATTTTGTACCACTCCAGGAAGTAACTCAGAGAGTTGCCAGGCGTATTCTGTGATGTTGCCAAGTCACAATTATGCTAGCAACAGGAAGAGTACATCTTCACAGCTAATGTGTTTCTTGAGTGAGCTTGCAATTCAGGAACAAAGCTTGCATTTAAAGGAGTGCAGCAGGTTGCCACCAAATTGATCTACGGCTCAAATAGTAAAGGTATAAGCCAAAGAGCTCTAATCGCACATCTGTAACGTGGATCTGGGACTGAGGTATGGATACCAATAATATTCGGATGCACCGGTAACAATCAGCGCACCGTAAACTATGACTGGGAGGGGGAGGGTTAATTAGGTAGTGCTCCTCTTCAACGGCTGTCACAATTTTTTTTCTGTGTAAAGTATACCGCAAACTGAAAATCTCATTCACCTGATTTTCAATTCAGCGCTTTACAGTCGGTACTGTTTTATCGTAGTCTGTTGCCTGATGGTTTCATGCTAAAGACAGCTCCAGGTTACGAAAGTATTATTCACGTAAGTATTATAAAGGACTAATTGTTCGAACAGACTGCTATGTTAAGTGCAAACAGTAAAATAACTTACCACGTATTACACTTCAGGGCTCAATGACAGGAAATTCTCAAACAGAAAACTTAAATGAATGTAGCTCGAATGGCGTTTGCGCGCTATGATCCACAGCAACATCTGGGGGACGAATGCGAGGAGGCCATCGAGATGCTGGTGACTCATTATGCCAGGCTACCACGATTCCTTCAGAGCGGTCGTCGCCAGCCAAACTGTACCAGAAACTGAACTTCCGCCAGTGAAAGAATTACTCACTAATGTGTGAGCAGCGTCACTACACACAATGCACCCTCCTCACACGCTAGTTAATAGCAGCGATATGCCCCATGCTTACATTCTGTCGACAATTTAAGCGAAAATCTTTGCTCACATAGAATGTTTCCTCTCAATGTTTTCATAGTTCTGTTTGTTAACAACGTACACGCTGACAATTATTGAACTATAAGAAATAAAATCGTTATAATTTGTCAGCTGTTTGCATTAGGACCTTCAAATTGCACGGTTGGCCGCGGGGCATGACGGGAATTGTATGGTTTGATTCAGCGACAGAGCTCACTTTCATTTAGATGGGTTCTTAAATAAGCAAAACTGGCGTCATTAAGGGGACTGAGAATGTGCATTTCGCGATCGAGAAGTCTCTTCACCCTCAACGGGTGATGTGTGGTGTGCAATGTCCAGTCACGGAATAATCGGTGCGATATTCCTGCATGGCATGATGACTACCGAACGATACGTGAAGGTTTTGGAACATGATTTCGTCCCTATTATGCAGGGTGACCCTAATTTCGACAAGATGTGGTTCATGCAAGACAGAGCTCGACACCATCGAAACAGGAGAATGTTTAATGTCCTGGAAGAGCACTTTGGGGACTGCATTCTGGCTCTGGGGTACCCAGACGCCACTGGCATGGGCTTCGATTGGCCGCCATATTCTCCGGATATGGAAATGTCGTGTGACGAGGGCCTCCCGTCGGGTAGACCGTACGCCTGGTGCAAGTCTTTCGATTTGACGCCACTTCGGCGACTTGCGTGTCGATGGGGATGAAATGATGATGAGTAGGACAACACAACACCCAGTCCATGAGCGGAGAAAATCTCCTACCCAGCCGGGAATCGAACCCGGGCCCTTTAGATTAGCATTCCGTCACGCTGACCACTCAGCTACCGAGGGCGTCTCCGGATATGAACACATGCGACTCCTTTTTGTGGGGATATTTTAAAGACCAGGTGTACAGCAATAACCCAAAAACAATTTCTGTGCTGGAAACAGCCATTCAAGAGGTCATCGACAGCATAGATGTTCCGACACTTCAGCGGGTCATGCAGAATTTCACTATTCGTCTGCGCCACATGATCGCCAATGATGGCAGGCATATCAAACAGGTCACAACCTAAATCCGAATATCTGTAATGACATTTAGATGTTGAATAAAGTTTGTGCACACCGTAGTTTGTAACTAATTTACGTTTTTTTTCATATAGCTCTGTAATTGTCACCCTGTATTTGTGTAACGAAAATCAAAAATATTTGAGGAACGTCGGCATGAAATACCAGTGAGCAGATTCTCAAAGTTTACAGGTTACTTAGTGTGTGTTTTACTAGCTCACACAAGACTTTGTTCGTCTTTATAACAACATAGAATGCATAGATAACATTCATTCCAAATACCTGAAACAATTTGGGCGACGTGACAGGAAAGTGACTATTCAAGGTGGTGTGTAAAATCTGAGTCTATAGAGATACCATCAGACTTCCGGAAAATTATGGCCGACACAACTCCGAAGATAGCTAGGGCGGGAAAGAGCCACGGCTATCGCACAATCAGCTTAAAGACTCACGTATCCAAGCTGATACAGGAAAAACGTGCAGAAGTATGAAAAATAAAACTGGCTGTCTGTTCGATCAGGATCAGTTCGGCTTTGGAAAGGCAAAGGCATCTTGGAGGCAGTGCTGACGTCGTGATTGATAATTAAATCAATACTTGAGTAAAATCGAGAGCATAGGATCTGTCGACCTGGAAAAAGCATTCGACAGTGTAATACGTTCTTCGCAGAATCAGTGAAGGAAGGAACATACGGGAAACACTGAGGAGAAGAAAGGACAGAACGGTAGAATATGCGTTAGGGAATCAGGGTATAACGTCCACGCTTCTAGAAGGACCTGTAGAGGGTAAAAACAGTAGGGGAAACAGAAATTCTAATACACCCATCAAGGGTGCAAGTGCTACTATGAGCACAGGAGGGGAATTCTTGGCTGGCCGCATCGAACTAGTTGAGTCTGATGCACCAAAAAAAGAAATTAATTAAAATTAAAAACCAAGTTATAGAACAGAAAAAGGGAGGGAAGATAACCTTCCTGGGGCGCGCCTGCTTCGCCGGATTATGATGAAAAACCTCGAAGTAATCTTGGAAACCCTGACGATGGAGCTTTCCCTCCGAAATACTAACCGGGAATAGAAAGGTAAAATTGGCGATTTATCTGCTAATAAATGTGTAGCCGGTCGTTTTTTTGCGATTTATTCAACCACCAACATGTTTTCCAGCCACTGCGGGCTCATCATCAGCTGGAGGTGTTACAGGAACATTATGCTACGGACCAAGTGTTGCTAGACGCAGGACTGGTGCTACTGGTGGAGGTCAGGGAAATTTAATAATCACTAATCCGCCAGCTACGTCTAGCTCCACAGCATGATGTTCTTGTAACACCTCCAGCCAATGATGAGCCCGCAGTGGCTCGAAAACATGTTCTTGGCTGAATAAATCGTAAAAAAAACCGACTCGTTGCATATTTATTACCAGATAAATCGCCAATTTAAATCACACTCGCAGTTCATCTACAATGGATATACTGAAAAAATAAAAAATAAACGTAGAAAATCGGAATATAGTCGACGGACTGTTATTCTTACATGGACTGAAGATGTGATCTTTCGGGTTTTTCTCCACGAGTTTAATTAGTAGTGTGCTTCCGAGTGATGTCGTCGAGCAGATGCGCAAAACTATAGACCTTGAAACGCGTATGTATTTAGTACAGCGATGGCGAGGCATGACAGAATCTCTGACCAGAGAGTTAATTATCGTTGCTAGTCTGCGCTTGACCGCGCGAGAGTTCAGTTGCATGTAGGGAGTCGGCAGTTGCAGTTGCTGTCCAGTTGCGAGAAAGTTGTTGTACGTAGCGAGTCGCGAGAGCATGTAGTTCGTTGCGTGTAGTAGCGCGCGCGAGACAGTCGCAGTTGTGTGTGAGGAGTCGGCGGGCGTCGACATGGGACTCTGGTCAAGATTCAGGACTAGGTATATTTTTTAAATAAGGTAATGAAGCAGCATTGCGCTCATCTGATAATGTAATGCATCTTAAGTGTAATTAATTTGTTCAAGAATCGCCCCAATAATAACTTTGTTTTCAAACCAAGCATTTTAACAAAACAAACATTTTATTGAAAGAAAAATTCCCATGCATTTCCTTAAAGAAAAAATTTACTTAAGTTCAAAGAATTTTTGCGATGCATTTCCTCCAAGCTATGGCGAAAAATAAGAGCAGATGCAATTTTACTGAGGTAAGAACAGGGCCTAAGATCGACATTTCGGTCTATTTGCGTTTTCATTGTCACTGAGATTTCATTTTTTATTGAATTGACTTTCATTTTTGTGGGGAGCTTACACATGGGTCAGATTGCTATTTTTCATTTAATTGTCATTGTCAATAAATTATTTATATTGCTGGGAGGTTACACTTAGCTCTATGTCCATTAGTATTTGAATAAGAATAATTTTTTTTTTACAATTTTTTGTGGGGAGGTTACACTTGGCGACATCCGGCCAGGATCGTATTTCTTTGGGAATCTTCTAAGAAACAGTCAGATATTTGCTCTTATTTACTTAATATAATTAGCATTTGGCGCAACGCTTTTACTAATTTTATGACTTTCTTTCCTCAGATCATCGGCAATTCGCTGCTCTGTTGTATTTGTGTTTGCTGCTTTTTGCATTGTTCTTATTTCATTTGTGAATAATTGTGTCTATTGTAAAAACGCCGCGAAAGACTGTGAATAGTATATCGCGAGGTATTATGAATGAAATTACAGACTTAAACAACTTCACCGATAGTACTTGTGACACGCAGCGTAATGATGACAATCCTGCGTTCACTGACAATCAGTACGTTCCAACCACTAATGATGATTTTTGTCTTAATGATGAACAAACGAACTCGGTTATGTCCTCTGTTGATTTGACGACAACCGATGACGCGGGGCGCCCTATTGTAATGAGCGCTGCCCAGCTTAACACACCCGGTTTGGAAAATTCAAGTAACGTTCAGACGAATTTTTCTAATGAAAATGAACAGGATACACAAAGCACGACGGATTTATTTAATTCCGAAATAGTCACTGACAGTGTGCATTCGACTGGCAATCCTTTTTGTAAATTACAGAATGACCAAATGGTCACACAAAACGCGACAATTGTAGGTACGCAATCAAACAGCACAGAGAATAGAGTAGGTAATGTTACTTTGGATCAAATTATGGCATTGTTGCTACAAACGAATAAACAACTTAGTGAAAATATCACACAGAAACTTAATGAAAAACTAGACAACACTTCCAAACAGCTGAATGAAAAAATAGACAGCAATTCAAAACGGTTGGATGAAAAACTAGATAACAATAATGAAGATCTCAAACAACTTATTGAACAGGTCAGACAACAGAGTGAAGATTTCAGACAACTTAGTGAGCAGAATAAACAGTTTAATGAAAAATTAGACAACAATTCCAGGCAGCTTAGTGAACAAATTAGAGACGTTGCCGCGCAGTGTCATGATACTAAGGTACAGTTATGCGTGGAAATTGAGGCTTGTTCAAAGAAAAGTAGCGAAGAAATTAGATCTGTTGCTCAAGAATTAAGGGATATGCAAACAGCTACAATAGAAACACTTAGAGAGGAAATTAGTACAGTCGGTAAACAATGCTCTGTAAAAGCTACACAATTACGCGACGAGTTTAAAACAATGACAGCAGAACTTTCGCGCACAATGGACGCAAAGATAGACGCGAAATTCGAGCAACAGAACACTCAAATTAACGAGCGCTTTAATCAGCACATACAAAACAGTGATACGCGTTTCCGCAAATTTATTCAGGATCAAAATAAAGTAAAACGTCAAGTCATGGAAACAATCACTGTACAGAGACAAGAAGATAAACGTAAAATGTTTGCGAAGGCGAAGACATACGTAGACAACAATATTGCTACAGTGTCCGACGAAATTAATACCATCAAACAGTTGAGCACCGAATTATGTGATGAAATTTCTGATCTTAAATCAAAAACAGATACACACACCGCAGATATTCAGACAGTGACAGACAGATTCGAACAATTAGAACTAACACAGGATTGCGATGTCGTCAAAGCTGATGTTAAAAAACTGAACGAAACTACACGTAAATTGCAAAAACAGATTAATGCTTCTGACAGTAAAAACGATGATCAGGCAAAAATACTGATTGAAAAATATGATGAATTGGCCAGTCGTATTGATGTTATTGAAAGTAATAATGACAACAAATCAGATGATACTGCACCAATTTCGTTTAACCAAACACCTGAATTAGTAAATTTACAGCAGACAATTAATGAGATCGATTCATCTAACAATACATTACGTAGAAAGTTGTCAAGTTTACAGCAAGAAGTATCAGAGATGAAAAATATTTCAGTTAATAACACACCACAGCAGACGCCACTTTGCGAACATTTGTCAGACTCACACAGTGCGTATAATTTGGGTAATCTACAGAGAGTATGTGACTTAGATTCCGAACAGACACAGACAAATAGATTCTCTTATAATCGTGAACCTGTTCCATCATACAGAGACGATAATTTTGGCTACAAACATTTTCTGTCAGTGAGAAAATTTAAAGTGTTTAAAAATGACAGAACACAGATTCACCCACTAGATTGGATACAACAATTTAGCTTTGCTTTTCCACCGGCTTGGCCCGTAACACACAAACTTGAATTTATTTAAAGTTTTTTGGAAGGCGAACCGGCAACTCGTATGAGACCGATCGCGAGACAATGTTACTCAGTAGATGAGTTTCAGAATGCTTTTCTGTCGGCGTATTGGTCGAAGACGACACAGCGCGGAATTAAAGATCAACTAATTAGTTTGCCAAATTATGAGAACTCAAATTTTCCCAGTGTGACGCAATTTTTTGAGCACATGGTCCAACAAAATCAGTACTTAAGTGAACCATATAGTGAATCTGCACTCATACAATTATGCATTTCTAAATTGCCACGATCATTAAGAGTGTCACTCTTAACAGGTCAACAGAAGGAAAATATTTCGGCATTCAGAGATCTGTTACAGCTTTTGGAAGTGCAGCAATCAGACTATTCTTTCGTAAACAAAAATTTTTCATATAATAATCATGGCCAACAAACTTACAGTAATTACGATCAGTCACGTAATTTCAGTAGTAAAAGTAACAGACGCTTAAGGAATGACAACCACCAGAACTTTAATAACAGACAAAATTCTAATTATCAATATCGTCAAAATTTTCAGCAACAGGAACCACATTTTAGTAACAATAGAAGTTTTCCACCGCAACAGCATGAAAGTCAACCGGTTAGAATACCTGACCAACAATGTAATGCACAAGGTCAACCTAACTTTAATGTTTCGCCGCGTGGGCGTATAGTCCCTGATATAACAAATAGTAACGCACGGCAGCAAAGGAACAACTACGTACAGAAAACACAGTATTTCAATTCCTATCGCAATGCACCGTATAGGAATGGCTATTACGATAGACGTAAAAATAATGAGGACAATTATCAGCGTACATATAATAACAGTCGGTCTTACCAACAGCAAAATGATCAGGAACAACATATTCTCATGAATGAACCCGACAGTAGGTATCATCCAGAGCGTAATACGTCAGGAAGAAGTAATAGAACAGTTCAAATAGTAGAAATGCCACAACATCTTCCTGATAATAATAACACGTCAGATAGTATTTGACTAAATACAGCACAGATCGCATCTTCCAGCAACACAAGCACTACTTTAGACACGCAGAATGTTGTTCACGAAAATGTAATTACTTTTGACGACATAAGAGATACTCTCTTGCAGGAAAGACCAGTTGTTCAGAAAATTATTTCACATCCTGTCATCGAAATTAAAATCGGTTCATCGAAATTTTCAGCGTAATCGATTCCAGATCACCTATGTCAGTTATAAATGAGGAAACTTTCAACGAGTGTAACAAAGAGAATACCTATCCTACATTACCATTAGGCAAAACGAAAGTAAAAGGAGCAGTATCGAGTAAAGGAGTAGACGTTAAATTACAGACACATTTATCATTTTGTATTGCATGTCATACTTTTCACTCAAATTTTTGGATTGTTCCTTTATTGACAACAGACGTTATTTTAGGTACGAATTTTCTGGTACAACACGACGCAGTTACCGATTTTCAGAATTTCTATTTAATGTTGAAGGATGAAAATATACAATTTGCTATAGAATTTCAGCACTCACTATCTGTGGAAGAACAAACAATTAATCGCACAGAGGTCACTTCCGTATCACGTAACATAGATTGTAATTCCACATTGTTCACAGATACGTATGTACATAACTATAATAGTCCAGACGAAGCTGACTACGACGTAATGCAGATTATTTCTGACGAAGTTAAACAAAGCAGTGCAAATACAGACGACGAACGCACGCAACTACACAAAATTCTTTTACAGCAAGCTCCAGTTTTCGACAATTTTCCTGGTACTATGTCCGGTTTTATGTATGAATTTCAAGTCAAACAGCACGACACATTTAAAGCAAAGCATTATCCCATTCCATATATCCACAGAGAACAGGTTAAAAAAGAGTTGCAGGATATGCTTGACCAAGGAATTATAGAACCGGCAGTTAGTCCGTACATAAACCCGCTACATATTGTTAAGAAAAAAGATGGCTCACTTCGGCTCGTACTTGATT
The DNA here is from genome assembly GCF_021461385.2 of Schistocerca piceifrons. Classification (NCBI taxonomy): domain Eukaryota; kingdom Metazoa; phylum Arthropoda; class Insecta; order Orthoptera; family Acrididae; genus Schistocerca; species Schistocerca piceifrons. The sequence continues at coordinate 21,230,232 of NC_060145.1, forward strand.
CACGTCACATCAATGACATAATTATCAATGAAACAGATCGACCACAGACATTAGAGGAACTTCTACAGAAATTTCACGGTACAGCTATTTATTCTACACTAGATCTGAAATCGGGATTTTGGCAAATTCAGCTCCATCCGAACTGCAGAAAGTATACAGCTTTTCTCTGTTTTGGTGACTGTTATCAATTTTGCAAACTACCATTCGGCTTAACTATTTCTTCTGCAGCTTTTATTCGCGGTTTGAACACAATACTTCCGACAGAACTTAAGGACAGAATTACGACGTACGTAGACGACATTCTTATTGCAGAAGCTAACTGGTGTGAACACAATATGATTCTTGAACGACTGTTACAAACTTTTCGTGCACAAGGACTCACAGTTAATCTTAGTAAATCGCACTTTGGCAAAACTTCTATAAAATTTCTTGGACAGGTAATTTCAGCAGAAGGCATTGCGCCTGATCCGGAAAAACTTCAAGCTCTACGTGACATTACTGTTCATACGACGAAGAAACAACTACGCATTTTTTTGGGATTAATTAACTTTTTTCGTAAATTTATTCATCACTCTGCTTTAGACACACCTAGATTATGCCAATTAACAGGTAAAAACACTATTTGGTCCTGGGATAAGCAAGCACATTCTGAATTCATGAACCTGAAAGAAGCTTTGTTGAATGCACCACTTTTATCGCACCCAGATCTTACCAGAAATTTTTCTATTGCCACCGACAGTTCCAACACCGCTTTAGGCGTACATATTTTCCAGGAAATTGAAGAAGATGGCTCTACAGTAATTAAAAACATCGCATTTGCAAGCCGCATCTTGTCGCCTGCTGAACGAAATTATTCCGTTACAGAACTGGAAACATTATGTGTTGTATGGGCTTTTACGAGATTTCGGCACTTTCTTTATGGCAGACATACCACCGTTTACACAGATCACAGAGCTAAATTCACTCACGACAGATTAAGCAGATGGAAACTTTATTTACAGGAATTTAATTTTACGATTGTTCACATTCCCGGCACACAAAATGTTATAGCAGACGCACTATCGCGTTCTCTCAGCAACAATCAGCAAGACGTAGCAACCAACTTCTGCAAAGCAAATTTCAGCGTTATGTACATTCAGCAAGTTGCATTTGAAAATTTTATTTCGTCGTCATTACAGGACATAGCAAAAGAGCAAAGTAAAGACAATGTGTGGAAAGAAATTAAACACCTTTGGCAAGATAAGAATAATGTTACGATTAGAAACCATTACACTGTACGCAATGACATTCTATTTCGCCGCTCTCATCCTGACAGTAACAATTGGTTATTATGCATTCCTGACGAACTGGTTAACAAATTAATATGGTACACTCATTTAAGTTACGCACATTACGGAGCAAGAAAATGCTTTCTTATACTGAGACAGAACTGTTATTTTGCCAACATGGAAAAACGTATACGACGAGTTTTAGCGTCATGTAACATTTGCCAGAAAGCTAAGTCAGACACCACTTCACATATTCCTCCATTATATCCCATTGTACCTGTTAAATTAAGACATATGGCCGCAGTAGACATTTTTGGTCCAATTCCGAGGACTAACAGAGGTTTTTGCTACATCTTTGTCGCAGTTGAACTCACTTCAAAATTTGTTACTTTCACTCCGTCACGCAAAGCTACTGCTAAAACCGTTTCGAGAGCATTTGTAGAACATTTTCTATTTCATGTAGGGCATGTGATGAAAGTAATTTCTGACAATGGATCACAATTTCGTTCTGCTATATGGACACGCATGTTACGAGCTAGAAACATTTCTCCGATCTATATATCCAAGTACCATGCTTCTTCGAACCCTTGTGAACGATTAATGAAAGAAATTGGTAAACTGTGTAGAATATACTGCCACAAAAGACATATTGACTGGGATACACACATATTCTCCTTCCAAGATGTAATTAATTCCACACCAAATGAATCCACTATGCTATCTCCCTCTGTTATACTGAAAAATGCTGAACCACCTAACAAAATTAAAGAATTAGTAAACTTTCCTACATCTCGTCGATTACGACACCATGAAATAATTAACATTGCGCTAAACAACATCAAACGTGCCGCAGAGCGCCGAAGAAGACAACAAATACAGATTTGTACACGCCGTGACTTTCACATTGGACAGAAGATATTAGTACGTACACACTATTTATCCAGCAGAATAAAAGGTAAGTGCAGTAAATTTGAACTTCTATACGCAGGTCCATATCGGATTCGCAGCATTCCTCACCCCAATGTTGTACACGTCGAAACTTTGAGAACCAGGAAAAGTAAGGGCAACCACCATGTGTCGAACATTAAACCCTTTATTGAATGAAACCACTTTATGATTTAACATGCTATGATGCCACTTATGACTACTTATACAATTATATTCACGTGATTAATTATTGATGACTATCGTATTTTTCTTGGCAAGTGCCCGGCAGGTTAGCAGGTCGCTCTTCTTGTCGTTACACATCAGACCGTGCATATTTTTCCAGACAAACTTACGTATTTTATGAATAATTATACAATTCTATGTAGTGACGTATTTATTTTATCAAATTCTTTCTCCATTAAAGCCTTTAATTCTCGCCTCTATTAACTACACTACATACAAGCTGAACACAACGAACGTCACATTTTGTCTTTCTTATGTATGTACGATTGTTTTCATGTTTTGTTTGTATGCACTGTGAAATAGTTAAGGTATAAAACACACCAGTTGACTTTGACATTTTTTGCCCTATGATATCTCAACATCGTGACTGTTCTACATTTTTCTTTTTTTTTGCTGCTGCATTGTGATATTCTCTGTACATTTTAGCCATTGAACACTGTCTATGCTTTTGACATATTACATTTTCTGTCATGTTAAGCTGTATGCTTAATTATGTCACCATAAACCAGTCATTATTTAATGGGTATATGATTTAAATGCAAGACATTAATCTTTGTTCATCAATTTCAGAAAGAAATGATGCGTAAAGGAAATAAATTAAACAGAAATGGGAATTTCAACTACGGAATAGACGAAAGAAGATACAAAAATCTTATGAGGAAGAGTAAATGGATCAGAATTAACAAGCATTAACAAGAATATACTATACACATCGTAGAATAGCAGTCTTAACTAATTTTTTCTTTCAGAATACAAGGCGATTGATGCAGGCTGTCAGACAGAACTACAGATCTTAGTTTTAGTGATGGAATATGCTAGAGATAAGGAATAGTTGTGTAATGAGTAATGAAGTGATTTTTTGCAGATGATAATGAATGCTGATGAAGAGTAATGATAAAGAATATGCTACTACGAATAATGAAGTTTTTCTTTACAGGTGATGATAATAATGAAGTTATGATAATATGGATAATGAAGTGATGGATAATGAAGTTTTTTCTTTACAGATGAGGATGATGTTGAAGTTTATGTATTATGCTATGTAGTTATTTAAGTATTTGTTGCAGTTTGTTTTGACAGTGTGTTTTATATCGTATGGTATGATGACTGAAGGTTTTGGAAAGGACAGCTATGGAAAACGTTTTTTATACACATTTCACTACCTGTTAATTCGAAGTTCACTACTTTTCAGCATAGTATGCGTTTCTTCTTTCAGCTCAATAATCCATTTTGTATTTTTTCCAGGAGAAGCCTTTCATGATACTTACTAAACTTGCTACTTATTAAACCTATACTAGTACTTGCATTTTTTTTACCCAGTTGTGTCACAACCTTGCTACAGCTGACTCATGACGAATGACGTTACACATTTTTCATTTACAGGAACAACCTAGAAGCAATTATTTTTCTTTTTCTCTTCTTGCTTTCCCTTATAATTACCCAAAGCAATGCATTGCTAACAAAAAAAAAGTGTATCACCAGTTCCAAATAATGCTACCCATTTAAGAGAGTTCTGAATAATACTGAATGATGAACAATGTTTTGTACTATTCAATACTTGCTGGCCACTGAGTGCCAATAATTAGTGTAACTAAATGAATTATGTTAATACTATACCATTCATTAGCTCCTGTTTTCAATGATGACTTTTGATGTTAATACTATACCATTCATTAGCTCCTGTTTTCAATGATGACTTTTGATGTTTTGTAACTGGCCACTGAGTGCCAATAATTAGTATAACTAAATGAATTATGTTAATGCTATGCCAATAATTGACTCTCCTTTTCAATGATGACTTCGGATGGTTTATAATTGGCCAATAAGTGCCAATGTTCACTATAATCAGTTAATTTTATGAACATTATTCTGTCATACTAAATATGCTTTGTAACTGGCCTAGGATTGCCACTGTTTATTGTAATACGATTACCCATGATGCCAATAATTGCTATAATCAGTTAATTTTATGAAAATTATTCTGTAATACTAAATACATGGTACAGAAATGTTCAATAACTGGGCTATGAATGCCGCAAACTACTACTGTAATTCTCAATGAAGACTACTATGTGACTTAATGTCCTTCACCTTCTGAGCTAACTACCCTGAATTACTGCAATATCCATTTGTCCTGTCCATCCTCATGATCATGGAGCACTATATTTGGTTTTTGCACTAATTCTACGTTGGTGTGCCTTGTAAGAGCGTGGTGTTGACACGACATGCTGTCCACCACCGTCAGCGATGAAGACGTTATTATGGTCCCACTGTTTGGTGTACCTGATGTACTGCCAAAATGATAACAGGGAATATTACTACGACATTTCAGTGTCTTGGATACGCTGATAAATACTTCTGGGAAAAGAACTGCAAATTGTCTCACTTGGTGTTGTATTTCTGTGGAAAGATATGGACTTTCAGTGCAGCTGCGTGCAACCTAAGTGCTACAACCATGACGCAATCCTTCCTATTCCTTCCCTAATTCTTGTAAAATGAAAAAGTCATATACAGTGCGTGTGCACTTCCTTTCATTTGTTAATAAGATCAGTTATCCTGAAATTACTAAAGACTTCTATAGTGCATGTGCACTTTATTACACTCCTTGATTTGTTTGTTTGTTGTAGAAAAATACTAGAGAGTACTACAGTGCGTGTGCACTTTTGTCATTTGTCAATATGATTTGTACTCATTAGGTTTATTTGTCGTAAATATATTAGAGAGTTTTTCAGTGCGTGTGCACTTTATGCCATTTGTACTCATTCCGTATATATTTTGTGGTTTTCTGATACGTTCTGTACTACAGTGCGTGTGCACTTTTGCCATTTATTAATACATTTTGTGATTTGCTGATACATTCTCAACTGCAGTGCATGTGCACTTATGTCACTTGTCAACATGATTTTTTACCATTGCGTTTATTTGTTATGAAAATGCTAAAGAATTCTTCAGTGCATGTACACTTATGTCGTGTGTTAATATATTTTGTGCTGAACGTCAGTAAGTGTGCACTTATGTCATATGTTCTGTACTCATTGTCATTGTCTGAAATGTTTTGTACTCGGTGCATGTGCACCACATTTAATTCATGTACTACATCTGAATATTCTGTAAATTGTAAAAGTTAATTAATTAAGAAAAAATTTGTTGCTCATGTCAAGTCCAAATGACTCACCATCGCTGCCAAATTTTTGCCCTCCCAGTGGAGGGTTATGAAACGCGTATGTATTTAGTACAGCGATGGCGAGGCATGACAGAATCTCTGACCAGAGAGTTATTTATCGTTGCTAGTCTGCGCTTGACCGCGCGAGAGTTCAGTTGCATGTAGGGAGTCGGCAGTAGCAGTTGCTGTCCAGTTGCGAGAAAGTTGTACGTAGCGAGTCGCGAGAGCATGTAGTTCGTTGCGTGTAGTAGCGCGCGCGAGACAGTCGCAGTTGTGTGTGAGGAGTCGGCGGGCGTCGACATGGGACTCTGGTCAAGATTCAGGACTAGGTATATTTTTTAAATAAGGTAATGAAGCAGCATTGCGCTCATCTGATAATGTAATGCATCTCAAGTGTAATTAATTTGTTCAAGAATCGCCCCAATAATAACTTTGTTTTCAAACCAAGCATTTTAACAAAACAAACATTTTATTGAAAGAAAAATTCCCATGCATTTCCTTAAAGAAAAAATTTACTTAAGTTCAAAGAATTTTTGCGATGCATTTCCTCCAAGCTATGGCGAAAAATAAGAGCAGATGCAATTTTACTGAGGTAAGAACAGGGCCTAAGATCGACATTTCGGTCTATTTGCGTTTTCATTGTCACCGAGATTTCATTTTTTATTGAATTGACTTTTATTTTTGTGGGGAGCTTACACATGGGTCAGATTGCTATTTTTCATTTAATTGTCATTGTCAATAAATTATTTATATTGCTGGAAGGTTACACTTAGCTCTATGTCCATTAGTATTTGAATAAGAATTTTTTTTTTACAATTTTTTGTGGGGAGGTTACAACCTATATCTCTGACGTCGATCCGTTGTCGTTTCTGGAAACCCAGAATCTACTCTGAAGGAATCAACATGGATTCCGGAAACAGCGATCGTGTGAGACCCAACTCGTTTTATTTGTTCATGAGACGCAGAAAATATAAGATACGGGCTCCCAGGTAGATGCTATTTTCCTTGACTTCCGGAAGGCGTTCGATACAGTTTCGCACTGTCGCCTGATAAACAAAGTAAGAGCCTACGGAATATCAGACCAGCTGTGTGGCTGGATTGAAGAATTTTTGGCAAACAGAATACAGCATGTAGTTCTCACTGGAGAGACGTCTACGGACGTTAAAGTAACCTCTGGCATGCCACAGGGGGGTGTTATGGGACCATTGCTTTTCACAATATATATAAATGACCTAGTAGATAGTGTCGGAAGTTCCATGCGTCTTTTCGCGGATGATGCTCTAGTATACAGAGAAGTTGCAGCATTACAAAATTGCAGCGAAATGCAGGAAGATCTGCAGCGGATAGGCACTTGGTGCAGGGAGTGGCAACTGACCTTTAACATAGACAAATGTAATGTATTGCGAATACATAGAAAGAAGGATCCTTTATTGCATGATTACATGATAGCGGAACGAACTCTGGTAGCAGTTACTTGTGTAAAATATCTGGGAATATGCGTGCGGAACGATTTGAAGTGGAACGATCATATAAAATTAATTGTTGGTAAGGCGGGTACCAGGTTGCGATTCATTGGGAGAGTGCTTAGAAAATGTAGTCCATCAACAAAGGAGGTGGCTTACAAAACACTCGTTCGACCTATACTTGAGTATTGCTCATCAGTGTGGGATCCGTACCGGATCGGGTTGACGGAGGAGATAGAGAAGTTCCAAAGAAGAGCGGCGCGTTTCGTCACAGGGTTATTTGGTAAGCGTGATAGCGTTACGGAGATGTTTAGCAAACTCGAGTGGCAGACTCTGCAAGAGAGGCGATCTGGATCGCGGTGTAGCTTGCTGTCCAGGTTTGGAGAGGGTGCGTTTCTGGATGAGGTATCGAAAATATTGCTTCCCCTACTTATACCTCCCGAGGAGATCACGAATGTAAAATTAGAGAGATTCGAGCACGCACGGAGGCTTTCCGGCAGTCGTTCTTCCCGCGAACCATACGCGACTGGAACAGGAAAGGGAGGTTATGACAGTGGCACGTAAAGTGCCCTCCGCCACACACCGTTTGGTGGCTTGCGGAGTATAAATGTAGATGTAGATGTACCCGCCTGCTCTTTTTATTTTATAAAATTTTATGAAGTAGACTGAGGATGTGAAGGGCGTTTTGAAAAGCACCGGCTACCCGGTTTTTAAATATCTCTGCTGAGATCGGCGAAAGCCTGCGGTGAGCGTGTGCTTGCTCGGCACAGCACAGCACCGTACCGCCCGGTCCATTGCTCCACGGCCGCCGCGCCGTTGCGAAAGCCGACCGCGTAAATCAGACGGCGCGCTGAGCGCACCCGGGCTCCCAAATGTCACCAATTAGGCCGAAGGCGGGCGATTACCGGCCGCGTCCTCGCGCTCGCCATCGGATCGTCGCTATCGATTCTTCGCGGAAGGGCTGGCGGGGTCGACTCCCGCCACGGCCTCGGCGGCCACCGTCATTACACGCCATAAAAGTTAACCGGGAGGGGGGGGGGGGGGGGGCCGCGCCCGCGCAAGCCGCGAATTCCGCTCCGCGCGCGTTTCCACCTTCCACGTCATCCTCGGGCGGCGGCGCCTGCCGGCGGCTGCTCGTCCTCCACATTCCTGGCGGGTGAGCGGCCGTTACTCTGATTTGCTGCGGGACCGTCTGCTGCCGCTGCTACCATTACGACGCCGGCAGGTTGTGTTAAATGTTACTGCGGCCGGCCACACGTCGTTCCCGTAATCGCCATTAATACTACTCGTCAATCTCTGTGAGCGCAATTTTCACGCCCATCACCACACCGACGCGACGTAACAAAAAGTCGGGCCATTATACCGTCCGTGGCTCATCTGTATTTAAAACAACCGTGCAGGCTTTCACGGCTGTTGCCGATTTGTCTTTTATGGGGATTTTACGAATGTGAAGAGAACTTTCCATTTCGATGGTTTTTTTTTTTCATTAGGATCTCCAGATATGGTACTCCATCTTAGGGAGCAGTCTTACGACTTCACGCACCCGCCGTTGCATGGATACGCATAAATAGTTGGGCTTTCTGAGCTTGTCTGAGACGTAATCACTTCCTGATTAGTTAAAGCCTCTGATTATGTCTCCAGCACTGGACGACAGAATGTCAGACAAACAAATGTACCTTCCACCATCGGCTAGTACCCATAAAAGAAATATCATCAACAACTGTTAAATATGTTTCAAAAAATCTTTCTCCAGAATGAATGGGTCACGCTATGTGTGTTACAATGAAATTTCTTAAGAGATTAAAATTCTGCGCCACACCACGCCTTTGGTGCCCAAATTTTTCGATGGCGATGGTGTTGTCTATTGTAATAGTATACTAATAGCTGTAGTAGTGGTACTGGTAAGTAGGAATATAATAGGCATTCTGGATAAAATTTGACCTTAAATGACCTTGAAAAGTGCAAGTGTTGTGCAGGTTCCATACATTCAGTGACAAACATACATTCAGTGGCAAACTTGACTGATTTATGACCCCCTTCTCCCCTCACCCTTAACCTATTGTTATGCTAATTGATTTATGACCCACTGGGGGTTAATTTATTACCTCCTGGGGATAATCCGTCCTTCTTGGAAACCCCCACCCTCCCACTCCTCCTCCCCTGTGCCTCTGCACAGTCCCCAACCCTTCCCTCTCCGCCTCACCAATAAAGCACACTTTTGGTATCAAATTAACTGACTAATTAATTGACTTGAGCCCACTTCTGGGAAATCCACCAGCCCTCTCCTCTCCTCCCATCCCCCACTTGCCCCCTCCCCACCCAAAAGAAAATAGGGGGGAAAATCGCTCAGTCTGTGCAGAGCTGTTGGTGTGGCAGGTGCAAGTATTAACTTGTCCAGCAACTACATGTCCTAATTACGTAACTGCACTGCTGCTGATTGGAGGCATCTCGTTGAAAAATGTTCATGTGTGTGCTCACCTTGACATGCAGGGAGCGACTAAGCTGGTGCACAATGCCACCACCGGGCCGGATGCCACCACCAGGGTAAGTGCCACCCCACCCCATCCCTCACCACCTCCCTCCCCACTCATCCCAGAAAAAATTGGCAGGAAGAAGACTCAGTCGACACTGAAGAGGAAGGATCTCACGACATGAAATTCAAATCAATGTCAGTAATATACTGATGGATATTCTTTATTTAATCAGTTTGCAGGAGGCAAGGCTCCCCCTCCTGGGTAGAGGTCACGCCTGCACCCCTGACCACCGCTTCCCATGACGTAATAACTGTAATCACAGGGGAACAGAATGAAGTGCAATATAGTAGGCACTGTTTGGGGTCTCCCGCTCATGTGTCTGTCGTCCTGGCGCCACCACAGAGGTCAAAAACCGCCCAATGTCCTAATTACAGATCACGATACTAAATATCGCTGGCCACTGACGAGATGTGAGCCGCCTCTGATCCTGCGGCGCCAAACAAAGTATCAAGTGGTGGCATTCTCTTGATCGGGAAGTTCCAGACTCTCATCCTGGCTGTGTCTCTCTCAAGAGACTACTTCGTGTTTGTGTGTGTGTGAGAACCAACTTCTCCAAACATGCAGATGGAGGTTTTCATCTCTGCTCAGAATACTGTTCCAATTGGCTACTGCTGGGAACAAAGAAAGGACTGACACAATTTCGATATGAAAAATAGAGGACAGTAGTCCATTTGCACTTCTTCTTCTTCTTATTATTATTATTATTCTTTTGCTACTGCCTGGGACGGAATTAGTGTACCCGAGCTGTCTGCGTCTAGTGTAAATCGTGAGATAGTGGGAATGTGTTTCAAATGTCTGTGAGCCGTGTAACTGAAGCAGGACGTGGGGACCAACCCGGTATTCACCTAGTAGGATGTGGAAAACCGCCTAAAAAACCACATCCAGGCTGGCCGGCACACCGGGTGGATTCGAACTGGGGCCGGCGCACCTACCCGAGTCCAGAAAGCAGCGCGTTAGCGCTCTCGGCTACCCTGGCGGGTAGTCCATTTGCACTACCCTATCGTATTAATTGTTTAACAACTTATAGGAGTCAAAAGGCTCACTTAAAACACTCACCACCACCTCATGATGATATTTATTCATAATAAAAACATATTTTCAACGTTTGAAAATTACACACAAACATCTTGCAAATCAACTAATTAAATTTCTGCCCCAATAGACAATAGTGTTAAATATATCTGAAGTCTTGTATGCAGCGACATTTGACAACACAAACACCTTCCTCCTCCACACTGTTTCCACTAAACATATGTGGTGAAAAAAATCCTACCGATCATACACACACACTCGCGACCGCGAAGAGCGCACCATCCGCCGACTGCTGAGAGCACCGCATCGTCACGCAGGCGGCGGCAGGGAGACACCCACGCATGCGTCGGCAGCTGCACGCCCATCCCCTGCCATCCACACTCTGGCCCTGACGGACGGAGAGACTGTCACCAAGCAGTCAACTGATCAATTTACATGGGGGGGAATAATCATCCACCGCAAACACCCATCGTATTGAAACTTCTCACGCAACTTCTGTTGCACTTAAAAACCATGTAGCAACTGTTCTGTAAGGCATTTGTTATATGACATCTCACAGTTGTGATTAGTAAAGAGCACAGAGAAGCATATTGAAACCACTGTCTGTTAGAGTTTAAAACACGTAAACAATCTTGAACAGGATCAAAGATGCGATCGCTTCTGTAGTTGTATATTTCAGCCCCTGAGCTGGTAATCCACTTGGCTGGTAAGCTAGAATATTGAAGAAAATTCAATTTCTTTAAAAAAATATATGACCTGGACTCAGTTTTTTAGCAAAATTATATTACAGGTTAAGTTTGGCTTTTGAAAAACATCTGACAATTAAAGTTACATTACTCAAAATTGATTCACAAACAATGAGATTTATACAGCAAGTATTATCTAACTTCATTAATCCAACATAAATGCAAATCATCAAAATAAATATAGCTCTGTTAACAAATCTTAGGAACATCGCAAAGTGAAATATCTAACTAGACTTTTTATCAAAACAGTTTACGTACATTCTGGTGTTACTCAACAATTACAAATTATCAGTCAACTCATACATACTAACGCGCTGGCAAAAACAGACATCATAATTATTTAACATCTTTACCTTGCTTGCCTGAAGACTTCCGCTTCCATGCTCAACAATAGTGACGCACCTAAATTAATCTATGTCTTGGTGGCTTCACATAACAAACCACAAAAACTGTCTACTCCACCGTCTTCCCTCATCTAAAACTGTATGCCCAGCGCACTATTACTCCACAATTATAATAATCTCGGACCAGAGATCGTTGGCTCTACGGTCGCTCAGTCAGTGATACGCATTATCGAGCCTAACAGAGGCTTTCATCGTTTATAGTATACTAGTTTCGTTTTAATTTATCAATATTCTTATCTTACTCTGGTGCCACATACAAGTGCGCCCCAGTATACTGCTTTCACTGTCTTATACAGTGGCGCCCCAAAACATGACATGGCGTTTGTCCGTTATGCCGTTCAACAATGCAGTCTGACCAATTGCGTTCACCATGTTGGCGTCTAACACTTATTAAGCCATCACTGTCGGGCAGGTTGAAGCAGGACTCGCATGCCAGCATTAAAAAGGCGTTTTTCGTTGCGACGGGAACTTCTCGTGAAATTTCAATCACCAGTTTTCTCCTCCGATTGCGAAAACAATCTCTTGGCACCCACCAACATAGGGAGAAATGATCATCACGATAAAATAAGAGAAATCAGGGCTCGCACAGAAATATTTAAGTTCTCGTTTTTCCCGCTCTCCGTTCGAGAGTGGAACGTTAGAGAGAGACAGCTTGAAGGTGGTTCATTGAACCCTCTGCCAGCCACTTTATTGTGAACAGCAGAGTAATCATGTAGATTTAGATGTAAATGTAGACGTGTAGATTGCAGCGTGAGTTACTGGTGATTTCTGGTCAGTGCAGGCCGATGCAGTGACATACATGCCACCAATCCAGCCCTCAGCAGGCGGCGTCGAACTGTCGACACAGACAAGTCCACGCCCGTTGCAGTGATCCAACGTCGAGCCAACGCCGTGGATGGAGCTGATTAGTTGGTTACAACCGTGCGGACAAGGTGTTGGCTATACCGCGGTGTGGGAGTGTTGGGTGGTCCAGTACTATGTCCTCGCTGTGTGGGACCTCCTTGTAACCTCCAGTTCCAAATATGCATCACTGTCGTTGCATCGTGCCTTGTAAGAGCCGTAATGCCGCGGCAGGACAAACTCGTTTTCTGCACACTAATCATTCTGTCCCGTTCGAAGTCAAACGCTGATATTCAATCCTGTGATGTCGACGAGACATACGGACACTTTCCTGCACGTTTCCACTTCGTTTGATGGCTCTGAACTGATTGAGTGTGGCGTCACACGCACCTGTAGGGTCACACAAAACTGGGTACTGATGGTCTACCTTTCTGGAATCTTAGTCACTTATTAAGCTTCCTCTGTTACACATATTTTTGAGTGATTCAGACGATTCCTTCTGGCAGCTGTAAATATTCAAAAAGAGTAGCGTATTTTATGGCATTTGACCACGGTTTTTTAAAATTGAGCTGTTTCGTAACGTCAATCAGATACATTCATAACGTAATTTTATTCATTTCCAAAGTTCCATTGGTTGATTTAGGGGAAGGGACCAAGCAGCGAGGTCATCGGTCCCATCGGATAATGGAAGAACCCGGAACGAAAACGGCCGTGGCCTGTCAAAGGAACCATACCCAAAATTTGCCTGAAGCTATTTAGGGAAATCGTGGAAAAGCTAAATAAGGACGGCCGGACGCGGGATTGAACCGTCGTACTCCCGAATACGAGTCTAGTATGCTAACCGCTGCGCCACCTCGCTCGGTTCTAATGTTCTAAAGATGAAGATATACACTGACGGAAAAAATCGCAACACTAAAAAATAATTAATGTAGAGTGACGAAATTGTGGGAATAAGATTTGTCTAGGTAATATACACTACTGGCCATTAAAATTGCTACACCACGAAGATGACGTGCTACAGACGTGAAATTTAACCGACAGGAAGAAGATGCTGTGATATGCAAACGATTAGCTTTTCAGAGCATCCACACAAGGTTGGCGCCGGTGGCGACACCTACAACGTGCTGACATGAGGAAAGTTTCCAACCGATTTCTCATACACAAACAGCAGTTGACCGGCGTTGCCTGGAGAAACGTTGTTGTGATGCCTCGTGTAAGGAGGAGGAATGCGTACCATCACGTTTCCGACTTTGATAAAGGTCGGATTGTAGCCTACTGCGATTGCGGTTTATCGTATCGCGACATTGCTGATCGCGTTGGTCGAGATCCAATGACTGTTACCAGATTATGGAAACGGTGGGTTCAGGAGGGTAATACGGAACTCCGTGCTGCAACCCAACGGCCTCGTAACATTAGCAGTCGAGATGACAGGTATCTTATCCGCAAGGCTGTAACGGATCGTGCAGCCACGTCTCGATCCCTGAGACAACAGGTCGGGACGTTTGCAAGACAACAACCATCTGCACGAACATTTCGACGACGTTTCCAGCAGCATCGACTATCAGTTCTGAGACCATGGCTGCCGTTACCCTTGACGCTGCATCACAGACAGGAGCGCCTGCGATGGTATACTCAACGACGAACCTGGGTGCACGGATGGCAAAACGTCTTTTTTCGGATGAATCCAGGTTCTGTTTACAGCATCATGATGATCGCATCCGTGTTTGGCGACATCGCGGTGAACGCACATGGGAAGTGTGGTGTCACCGCCAGACACCACACTTGCTAGGTGGTAGCCTTTAAATCGGCCGCGGTCCGTTAGTATCCGACGGACCCGCGTGTCGCCACTATCAGTGATTGCAGACCGAGCGCCGCCACACGGCAGGTGTAGAGAGACTTCCTAGCACTCGCCCCAGTTGTACAACCGACTTTGATAGCGATGGTTCACTGACAAAATACGCTCTCATTTGCCGAGACGATAGTTAACATAGCCTTCAGCTACGTCATTTGCTACGACCTAGCAAGGCGCCATTATCAGCTGCTATTGTTCTTGTTAACCATGTACCGTCAGACCGACGTTCACCTTTAACGGATTAAAGTTAAGTATTCCACCAGCTACGTCCGTTTTACTAAAGTCTAATTTCCTTGTCCTGTTCCAGACCTCACGCCAGCCTGCGTGAGCTGAAACGCGTCCCTTTCGGCTTCCTCTAGTATTCCTGGGTTGGCTCTCCTGCCAATCCACAACAGGAAGCGTGTATTCGTCATCGCCATACTGGTGTATCACCCGGCGTGATGGTATGGGATACCATTGGTTACACGTCTCGGTCACTTCTTGTTCGCATTGACGGCACTTTGAACAGTGGACATTACATTTCAGATGTGTTACGACCCTTGGGTCTACCCTTCATTCGATCCCTGCGAAACCCTACATTTCAGCAGGATAATGCACGACCGCATGTTGCAGGTCCTGAAGGGCCTTTCTGGATACAGAAAATGTTCGACTGCTGCCCCGGCCAGCACATTCTCCAGATCTCTCACCAAGTGAAAACGTCTGGTTAATGATGGCCGAGCAACTGGCTCATCACAATACGCCAGTCACTACTCTCGATGAACTGTGGTATCGTGTTGAAGCTTCATGGGCAGCTGTACCTGTACACGCCATGCAAGTTCTGTTTGACTCAATGCCCAGGCCTATCAGGACCGTTATTACGGCCAGAGATGGTTGTTCTGGGTACTGATTTCTAAGGATCTGTGCACCCAAATTGCGTGAAAATGTAATCACCTGTCAGTTCTACTATAATATATTTGTCCAATGAATACCCGTTTATCATCTGCATTTCTTTTTGGTGTAGCAATTTCAATGGCCAGTAGTGTATGGAAGTGAAACATGGACGATAAATAGTTTGGACAAGAAGAGAACAGAAGCTTTAGAAATGTGGTGCTACAGAAGAATGCTGAAGATTAGATGGGTAGATCGCATAACTGATGAGGAGGTATTGAATAGAATCGGGGAGAAGAGGAGTTTGTGGCACAACTAGACTAGAAGAAGGGGTCGGTTGGCAGGACATGTTCTGAGGCATTAAGGGATCACCAATTTGGTACTGGAGGGCAGCGTGGAGGGTAAAAATCGTAGAGGGAGACCAAGAGATGAATACACTAAGCAGATTCAGAAGGATGTAGGCTGCAGTAGGTACCGGGAGATGAAGCTTGCACAGGATAGAGTAGCATGGAGAGCTGCATCAAACCAGTCTCAGGACTGAAGACAACAACAACAGTGTATTTAAGTGGTTAATACTGCAAGATCGCAGGTTAACGTAAAAGAGAGATAAGCCATTGCAAATTTGAAATGCTGTACATCAACAAATGGTGTAACCGCCAGAATGTTGAAAGCAAGTATTCAGACATGCATGCGTTGTGTTGTACAGATGCTAAATGTCAGTTTGGCGGACCTGATGCAGCTGGCTTGTCAGTACAGGGACGGTTAATGCCGGTTGTGGATAACACCGAAGTTCTCGACCGATGATGTAGCATATGTGCTCGATTGGAGACAGAGCCGGTCATCGAGTAGGTCGGGGCAACGTGTCGACACTCTGTGGAGCATGTTGGGTTACAACAGCGGTATGTGGGAGAGCGTTATCCTGTTGGAAACCACCATCTGGAATTCTGTTCACGAATGGCAGCATAGCAGGTCGAACCACCAGAGTGGCGTGCAAATTTGCAATCATAGTGAGTGGGGTAACCACGGGAGTGCTCCTGCTGACATACGAAATCGGACCACGGACCATAACTCCAGGTGTCGGTCCAGTGCACCTAGCACGGTAACACTTTGGTTACAGGCCCTAAACTGGCCTCCTAACCAACAAAAGGCAAGCACTGGCACCGAGGTAAAGAAGCTTTCGTCAGAAAAGACGAAAAACCTCCACGCTGTCCTCTAATGAACTCTCGCTTGACACTAAAGAAGTCGCAAGTGGCTGTGGTTTGGGGTCAGTGGAACGTACGCTGACTCGGAGCTGTCCTTGAAGTAACCGATTTGTCACACACAGTCTGTCGTATCACAGTGGTGCCAACTGCTGCTCAGACTGCTGCTGCAGATGCAGTGCGTTGCGCCAGCGCCACACGCCGCACACGATGGTCTCTGCTCTAGGTAGTGCCACGTGGCCGTCCGGAGCCGTACATTCTCGTGACCACCGCTGCCAGCAATAATGCACAGTGGCTACGTTCCTGCGAAGTTTCTCTACAGGATCGCAGAAGGAACATCCAGCTTCTCGTAGCCCTATGACACGACCTCGTTCAAACTCAGTGAGGTGTTGATGGTGGCGTGTTTACCTCAAAGGTATTCTTGGCTAACATCAACACACCACGTCGAATCTAAAAGGTAACTAACGCTCACGAGCGTTACACCTTGTATTTGAAGCAAACCTGATTTGCATCCTCATACTGGTGCCACTCTTATGCGGCACATGTAGTCTTTCGCATGTAATGACACGGCTATCAACTTTAGTTTACGTCGCCCAACTCCTTCTTGGGATTTTTTTGCGTCGTTATATACAGGGTGGTCCATTGATCGTGACCGGGTCAAATATCTCACGAAATAAGCCTCAAACGAAAAAACTACAAAGAAAACTCGTCTAGTTTGAAGGGGGAAACCAGATAGCGCTATGGTCGGCCCTCTAGATAGCGCTGCCATAGGTCAAACGGATATCAACTGCGTTTTTTTAAATAGGAAGCCCCATTTTTATTACATATTCGTGTAGTACGTAAAGAAAAATGAATGTCTTAGTTGATCCACTTTTTTCGTTTTGTGATAGATGGCGCTGTAATAGTCACAAACATATGGCTCACAATTTTAGACGAACAGTTGGTAACAGGTAGGTTTTTTAAATTAAAAAATTTGGCAATACGTGTAACGACATTCCTCTCAACAGCGAGTGGTTCACCTTCCGTAATGTTCGCACATGCATTGACAATCCGCTGACGCATGTTGTCAGGCGTTGTCGGTGGATCACGATAGCAAATATCCTTCAACTTTTCCCATAGAAAGAAATCCGGGGACGTCAGATCCGGTGAGCATGCGGGCCATGGTATGGTGCTTCGACGACCAATCCACCTGTCATGAAATATGCTATTCAATACCGCTTCAACCGCACGCGAGCTATGTGCCGGACATCCACCATGTTGTAAGTACATCGCCATTCTGTCATGCAGTGAAACATCTTGTAGTAACATCGGTAGAACATTACGTAGGAAATCAGCGTACACTGCACCATTTACATTGCCATCGATAAAATGGGGGCCAATTATCCTTCCTCCCATAATGCCGCACCATACATTAACCCGCCGAGGTCGCTGACGTTCCACTTGTCACAGCCATCGTGGATTTTCCGTTGCCCAATAGTGCATATTATGCCGGTTTACGTTACCGCGCCGGCCAGAGTGGCCGAGCGGTTCTAGGCGCTACAGTCTGGAACCGCGCGACCGCAACGGTCGCAGGTTCCAATCCTGCCTCGGGCATGGATGTGTGTGATGTCCTTAGGTTAGTTAGGTTTAAGTAGTTCTAAGTTCTAGGGGACTTATGACCTCAGCAGTTGAGTCCCATAGTGCTCAGAGCCATTTTTTTACGTTACCGCTGTTGGCAAATGACGCTTCGTCGCTAAATAGAACGCGTGCAAAAAATCTGTCATCGTCCCGTAATTTCTATTGTGCCCAGTGGCAGAGCTGTACACGACGTTCAAAGTCGTCGCCATGCAATACCTGGTGCATAGAAATATGGTACGCGTGCAATCGATGTTGATGTAGCATTCTCAACACCGACGTTTTTGAGATTCTCGATTCTCGCGCAGTTACTGACGTGCAGGTTAGCCGCGACAGCAGCTAAAACACCTACCTGGGCATCATCATTTGTTGCAGGTCGTGGTTGACGTTTCACATGTGGCTGAACACTTCCTGTTTCCTTAAATAACGTAACTATCCGGCGAACGGTCCGGTCAATTGGATGATGTCGTCCTGGATGCCGAGCAGCATGCATAGCTCACACCCGTTGCGCATTTTGATCACAATAGCCATACATCAACACGATATCGACCTTTTCCGCAATTGGTAAACGGTTCATTTTAACACGGTTAATGTATCACGAAGCAAATATCGTCTGCACTGGCGGAATGTTACGTGATACCACGCAGTTACACGTTTGTGACTATTACAGCGCCATCTATCCACATAGCAAAAAATTGGTCCAACTAAAACATTCATATTTCTTTACGTACTATAGGAATATGTAACAAAAATGGGGGTTCCTATTTAAAAAAACGCAGTTGATAGCCATTTGACCTATGGCAGCGCCATCTAGCGGGCCAACCATAGCGCCATCTGGTTTCCCCCTTCAAGCTAGACGAGTTTCGTTCTTTGTAGTTTTTTCGTTTGATGCTTATTTCGTGAGATATTTGGCCCGGTCACTATCAATGGTCCACCCTGTATACGCAGATTTGAAACGACGTCTTTGAAAGTCGTGACAGACTGGCGATTGTCGAAATATGTTCCGTGGACTGATCATCTTACTTACTACATTGTGCTTTGCACCCGTCTTTTTTCGGCCTCTACTTTCGTAATTCTCTACTTTTGCTACTTCCAATTCCCTCTCTCATTAGGTGGTGCCGGCAAGGGTGTGGTAAGTGCGATCCGAATCCCCTTTCCGACATCCTGACCTAAGTTCACTGCGATACCCTTCAGGCCATGTCCTGACCCATCCTCGTCCACTATGAGCTAAGCGCTGTCGCTAATGACCCGCATATCGACGAGACGTTGAGTCCTTACCTTGCGTCTTTCCTTGAATAGTTTGGGGTAGATATAGCCGAACTTTTCTGTTCCATATTTAAACAGTCTTGCAGCAAGAAGGTCGTTCTAGGTTATGGTCGATTGGTCGCTCCTTGTATGGCACGTATCTATGGCACGTATACGTTCCTGATGTGTTTCAAATTTGACGTATGCTGAAGCATGGTCTGTGAGTAACCTGTTGTTTTATAAAGTAACTCTAATTTGTATGTTAGGGAAGTGATACAGCTCTGCATCTATAATCTGTTTACGCAGTTTCGCCGTATTGCACCCGGAAAAGGCTAGAAGTCGAAATTAGAGTCGGGGGTGACAAATGTTGTCTTTTAAAAATTTTGGAATGGACGATGCAGAATTAAGAACTCCGGGTGATGAAACGCAACTGAAGCTACTGCAGATTCTCAAGGTATTCATCTCAGGTTCTACGCTGGAATGACACAGAACTAGTAAGAATAACAGCTGCGTTGGCAGTCGTATTAGAAAGAAGGGTACGAAAAAAGAACTAAGAAGAGTTTTGCGGGTTCATCATCTCTCCTTCCAGCACATTTTTGTGTAGCGTGTGTAATCACCTCCATTAGCGGGGATCAAACAGAAACACCGACATATTTCTCTTAAGTAATGAATTTATTCAGTATCTGACTGCGATTGCGTTTGATTCATTATAAATGAATCTAAGGGCATAACTTACGAGTCGGGATGCGGCTCAAAAACAGCAACCATTTTCTTTCTCCGTTCCAAGCTTCCGCAATCGATCTTAAGCACTTGCTAGTCGAGTTAGTCGCTCGGAAACGACGCCGATGTCGACACGTAAGATGTGTCCTTGCTGTGTAATAACATTCAACCAACGGTTTCGCTGAACTGGTAAATCGACGAAACTGCGTTTTAAGAAATCGTTACAACTGTATTAAGCTGTTTAATGCCCAGTAATATCTGGGTTCGCAATGACAACCTTGTGGGTTGGCCACTGCTATTAATTGCTGCTGTGGGCCTGAGCTCGTGGATAATTGTGAGTGGACGTTTCTTTTCTTTCTCTGTAAACGCCACCCTTTTCTGTTAAGGCGGGTAATCATCACACGTAGCTGCTCCGCTAACAGAGTTTCCTGACTCCTGTGACATTTCTCTCGCCTGCAGTATAGATGACGTCATTACGAGCGTCTCTGCCGCTTGCACTGAATGTCATCACCGTGAACAGCTTTAATATCGAGAATGAATGTTCACTCTAAAGCGGAATGTATGCTGGTTTCAAACTTCCTGGCAGATTAAAACTGTTATCCGGACCGGGACTCGAATCCTAGCCCTTTGTCTTCCTAAATGTCACAGCTTCGAAGTCTGGTGCTGCACACACTTTTAATCTGCCACGAAGTTTAATTTCTGCTTTACTTTCTCTCCATTCTAATCTCGTGTTTACATGACTACGGCTCTCGATGTAATTTTCACTTTTTGCACAGTAAACCTGCCATCAAATGGAGGTTTGATTTGAACACCAAATTTTTTGCCAGACATGCTTTCATTCGAAACCCGCTTCTACACCTATGTAAACACACCATAAGCCACCACACCGAGCATGATGTAGGATGCCCTGTGATGCTGATAGTTGAAACACCCACGTTTTGTCCTTTATTAGGTTTTGTGCAATTTATCAAAGCCGCCAAACAATTATTATGATTATATGACCGTGTGCTTAATGGTTGTAAGGCTATCGGTTTTTTCTGGTGTGGCTTCGGGGGTATTTCAACCGAGTGCGGCTATTCTGAGACTGAATAGAAGAATGATTGAAGGTTTGTCTATTATTAAAGACCATAAAGGTTGCGATGTACTAACTGATATGCATTTTCTACTAACACACCAATTCTGAGGCAGTTGCTACCTTCGCCTTACACGTTTAATTACGGTTATATCTGTTATTGGTTGCTGATTATAAATACTTCGTCACACGCAATGCTGATGGTTAACATTCACAACAATCCTCACTGCAATCCATGGTTGTTGCTGGCCGACGCGGTTGACGCGAAACACGTGATTCGGCACTTGTCAGTCACTTTCTGTTTCATATCACTCGCGAATCGGCATTAGTGAGGGTCAACCCCACGACGATCAGGGGGTCGCGCTCATTTGTCATACTCCGGTCAATTTACCGTTTACTTCTCACTCCACCACCATTCTTGCCCGTCTCTCCAGTACTACTGCTCACTCGACACTCGTCTCACTGCCTCCTGCAGCGCTCGACAGTCGACTCCTGTTTGCTATCGACCTGGGTGTTGGATATTAGTATCTATGATCGTGGGACCATGGATCCCTTACATAGTCATTACCTTTCCTGTTCCACTCGGAAAAGTGAAAGACGATTGTACGCATATTTCCGTACGAGCTCTGATTTGTCCTTTCTTGTCTTCGCAGTGCTTACGCAACAAGTAGCTTGGCTCCAGTAGAATCGTTCTGCCCTGTCGCAAATGCCCATCCTCTGATCTTTCTCAACAGAGATTCGCGCAGAGAACGTCTTTTTGCCTCCGGGGAATCCCATTTGAGTTCACAGAGCATTTCCGCAAGACTCGCGTGTCAAACTACTGGTAACGTGTTTAGCAGCAGCCCTCTGGACTGCTTCGATGTCTCCCTTGTGGGAACCCCAAACACCCCAGCAATACTCGTGACTAGTTCACAAAAGTGTTCTGCACGTGTTCGTTTTTCTAGATGAGCTACACATTCTCCTAGTCGACCTTTCGCCTTTCCTACAACCTACCGTAAGTACTAGTTCCATTTTATGTCGCTTTACAACATTTCACCAAGATATTTAATCGGCGTGACTCTGTCAAGCAGCACAAAAAAAAAATGGCTCTGAGCACTATGGGACTCAACTGCTGTGGTCATAAGTCCCCTAGAACTTAGAACTACTTAAACCTAACTAACCTAAGGACAGCACACAACACCCAGCCATCACGAGGCAGAGAAAATCCCTGACCCCGCCGGGAATCGAACCCGGGAACCCGGGCGTGGGAAGCGCGAACGCTACCGCACGACCACGAGGTGCGGGCCAAGCAGCACAATGTGAGTTAACGAGCACTGCGCTCTCATTTAAATATATGACCGAAAGAGTGAGCGTACAGGAACTGTGAAACGAAACCTGTCGTCCAGGACCGTGCACCACAAAGGGCGCAGATCCACCACGAGATGGGGAAACTCACAGGCGTCTATGGTATACTGAGACCTAAGCGCTGTAGTGTGCGAGTGAGACAGACGAGAACCTACGTCATAGGGAACCCAGTAGAAGGCTTTTGTGGCCGAGGAGACATAGCAGTGTTAAATATGGCGGACATAACATCGGCCATTAAGGGAAACATTCATGAAAAGTATTTAATTCTGTAGTAATGCAGGGAATCAAGCCACAGTAATTTTAATCTGCCATCCTCCATAAAATTTCATGGTGTTCCCAATAAAACTTGAAGATTGATCACATCTATAATAGTTTAGGATTTACTATTAAAGTGAAATTAACAATTTTTGTAACAAAGACCTGAATGCTAAAATATGAACACATCGGTCGATTTTAATAATCGACATTCCATATAGAAGCGCATCATTAAAATGACAAACGTTGTAAATATAAACTCTGTAACTTTGTTTGTTTAAAGCGGACAGTCGGTCTTTAGGTAGCTAGGAAGTGATACGACTTAGGAAATTTCGCGATGTGTGGTATCGCGGGACTTAGTCTCTGAGCGGTGAGCAGCCGCGCACCTGGTGTGAACTCTTAACATTTCGTGTAAATGACGAGGTGGAGTATCGGACTTGTATTTCGCGATGATATTGTGAATGATCGAACTGTGTCAAATGGATATGCGCTCCAGTGTAACAGTAACTCTAAACAAGACCACTTTCGCTATAGTTTGCTTTCTGATTAAACATTATTCTAACCAAATCGCAACTGTGTGGTCTACATCATTTATGGGTCGTTAATTTAGTCCTCGATATTATTATTACTGTTATTATATGTTATGTAAACTTTGTATCTCGCAAACTTGCCATCAGCGAGACAATTTAGCCAGAGGGTCACAAGTGTCTAATTTAGGGCGTGTAATGCGACACGTGAGGTTCAACCCGTAGATGAGTTTGAGCCAAGACATTTCGATGAAGGAGAACCGCGTGTGAGCCAGAACATATTTGGGAGCCGGCCGGAGTGGCCGTGCGGTTCTAGGCGATGCAGTCTGGAGCCGAGCGACCGCTACAGTCGCAGGTTCGAATCCTGCCTCGGGCATGGATGTGTGTGATGTCCTTACGTTAGTTAGATTTAAGTAGTTCTGAGTTCTAGGCGACTGATGACCTCAGAAGTTAAGTCGCATAGTGCTCAGAGCCATTTGAACCATATTTGTGATGTTAGGTCGCAACTCTTACTTGCAATTCTGCCATGTAAATACTAGCGTCAGTTGCCATATGACATGGTCATACCTATGTGACTCTTCTGGTAAGACAGTGATGATGACTATGCTATAGCCGAACTCTATATCTGCAATAAATTACGGATTCCGTGACTGACTGCTGGCCTTCTTTATATTTGAATATTCAACTGTCGCTGTGCACCTCCGGTACCCACTAGATTCCAATTTAGTTAAGATATAATGTAGATAATTACAAGCCAGTTATCCTACAGTCGGTTTCTTCTGAGGATTTTTAAAAGTCTGCGTATAAAAGAATAGAAACACATGTCAGTATACATAATTTTCTGTCAGAGTCGCAGTTTCGATCCGGGAAAGGTGCACTAATGAAGAACACAATTACGTCGTCTGTATGTGTGTGTGTGTGTGTGTGTGTGTGTGTGTGTGTGTGTGTGTGTGTGTGTGTGTGTGTGGATGCTGACTACGGCAATGCTTTAAGAAACGCCTTTCATTACGTGAACCACACCTTACTTTCCGTACGTCAGGACATTACACAATTGCGGGAAGATTTCGAGAATGCTTCCCATCTTCGCTATTGAATGGAAGCAGAAAGTTGCGTTTCAGTGTCAACAAACAGGGGTCGGCCAGAGTGGCCGAGCGGTTCTAGGCGCCTCAGTATGGAACCGCGCGGCCGCTACGGTCGCAGGTTCGAATCCTGCCTTGGGCATGGATGTGTGTGATGTCCTTAGGTTAGTTAGGCTTAACTAGTTCTAAGTTCTAGGGGACTGATGACCTCAGAAGTTAAGTCCCATAGTGCTCAGAGCCATTCAACAAACAGGGATCAGTGTCGTACAATAGGTTTCTGATTTAAGTTGGGAGCTTTTCTTGATGTATATTAATGCTCTGCTGCTAAAATTTCCATTTAGGAGATGACAAGTGTCATCAGCTATCAGCTTACAGGGAACAGACTGCCGCTTAACTGTAACAAAACAATGATTCTAAGAAAGATTTCAAGCAAACGCGTGTACTTCCACAGGGCGATGGAACGATAAGGTTGGTTGGTTGGTTTGGGGAAGGAGACCAGACAGCGTGGCCATCGGTCTCATCGGATTAGGGAAGGATTGGGAAGGAATTCGGCCGTGCCCTTTCAGAGGAGCCATCCCGGCATTTGCCTGGAATGATTTAGGGAAATCATGGAAAACCTAAATCAGGATGGCCGGACGCGGGATTGAACCGTCGTCCTCCCGAATGCGAGTCCAGTGTCTAACCACTGCGCCACCCCGCTCGATGGAACGATAACCGAAGTCGAATTTGTAGAGGTGCAGTTCTAGGAAGCCTACATAAATTTCTTCTCATTTCATTATATCGTTCTATTCATTACATTTAGTAGTAAATGTCAATACTGTAACATCAACTGTTACAAATACCTCTATCTGAACACAAAGACTTCAGTGATTCTGCATGTATATTTGCTATAAAAGAGACTGTTTCTGATCGAGGTACAAAGAGAAGAGAGCCGGCTCTATAGACTTACACTATTCGTAGTTTTGAAGCCAGACTGAGCGGTGGATGGCGCTATCTTTGTTGTTGTTGTTGTGGTCTTCAGTCCTGAGACTGGTTTGATGCAGCTCTCCATGCTACTCTATCCTGTGCAAGCTTCTTCATCTCCCAGTACCTACTGCAACCTACATCCTTCTGAATCTGCTTAGTGTATTCATCTCTTGGTCTCCCTCTACGATTTTTACCCTCCACGCTGCCCTCCAATGCTAAATTTGTGATCCCTTGATGCCTCAAAACATGTCCTACCAACCGATCCCTTCTTCTAGTCAAGTTGTGCCACAAACTTCTCTTCTCCCCAATCCTATTCAATACCTCCTCATTAGTTACGTGATCTACCCACCTTATCTTCAGCATTCTTCTGTAGCACCACATTTCGAAAGCTTCTATTCTCTTCTTGTCCAAACTGGTTATCGTCCATGTTTCACTTCCATACTACACTCCATGCAAATACTTTCAGAAACGACTTCCTGACACTTAAATCTATACTCGATGTTAACAAACTTCTCTTCTTCAGAAACGATTCCCTTGCCATTGCCAGTCTACATTTTATATCCTCTCTACTTCAACCACCATCAGTTATTTTACTCCCTAAATACCAAAACTCCTTTACTACTTTAAGTGTCTCATTTCCTAATCTAATCCCCTCAGCATCACCCGATTTAATTTGACTATATTCCATTATCATCGTTTTGCTTTTGTTGATGTTCATCTTATATCCTCCTTTCAAGACACTGTCCATTCCGTTCAACTGCTCTTCCAAGTCCTTTCCTGTCTCTGACAGAATTACAATGTCATCGGCGAACCTCAAAGTTTTTATTTCTTCTCCATCGATTTTAATACCTACTCCGAATTTTTCTTTTGTTTCCTTTACTGCTTGCTCAATATACAGATTGAATAACATCGGGGAGAGGCTACAACCCTGTCTTACTCCTTTCCCAACCACTGCTTCCCTTTCATGCCCCTCTTATAACTGCCATCTGGTTTCTGTGCCACCATCTTAAATAGCGCAAAATATTAGTAGACTACTGTTTACGATTGCTTCTTGTTCACTATTTCTGTCGTGTACACGCAAGAACTGTTTTAAATAAAACAAATTACAGAGATTACACGAAAAACAGTGTCAGGAAGGCAATTTCGGAAGTTTTTCTGTTCTGGGGTGCGTATTTCCTGTAATAATACACGTTTGGCCTCGTTAAAGTATTATACGAATTATTATTATTACGTTACAATTATCGTATTATCGTAGCAGTTTTAGATGGGGAGTGTTTTGAACTACGATTGCGTAAGATACCGGTAGAGGTCGGGTCTGAACTGCCACTGACAACCGCAGCTGTAGCCACAACCAAATGCTTTCTGTACTTCAGTTTGCGTTGTGTTGTGGATTGTTTGTTTTCTTTTTCTTAAAAAAATGGCTCTGACCACTATGGGACTCAACTGCTGAGGTCATAAGTCCCCTAGAACTTAGAACTACTTAAACCTAACTAACCTAAGGACAACACACACATCCATGCCCGAGGCAGGATTCGAACCTGCGACCGTAGCGGTCGCGCGGTTCCAGACTGTAGCGCCTCTTTTTCTTATTTTGAAGTAAGTTAAGAGACTAATCCTGGCGCATAAACGGATTCGAAAGCGACTCTCACCACAACAAAAGGAATCAGCGATCCCTGTGACCGTTATATCAGTTCTGCTTTCGTGGAGGCACAGAACGCGAACGTAGGTTGTGAGCCCTTCGAGGGGGAGGGGGGCTTATTCGGCCGCACTGCCCTCGCCGCTGGGGCGGTAGCACAAGTTCTCGTTTGTGTACGGTTGCGGTTGACTGGCACCATATACTGTCCTCATAACAACTTGTTTTTTGTTGATATATTTCGAATAACCAAAAAGAGAAGGAAGTGATGTGAAAAGGATGCTTTCGTAATCCATTTAATTCGACTTTTACTGGATTTGTATCGATAACAAATGAAGCTGAAACACTGAAAGCAATGTTTTTTTTTTTTTTTTTTTTTTTTTTGCTTACTGGTACTGCTTTTTTTTGTTACATTTTCAGCTTTCAACTCCTATGCACAACATTTTTAATGTTCACGTTTGTAAAAACTTACCTTCGTGTTCTTTGCTAGCCGATAAGAGTGTGCAATGAAGAATGAAGCAAGGCATGCTATCGCATCTTGTGTATGACAAAAAGTGAACGATTATTGAAATGTCAAAGAAACAGAACTGCGTAGAGGTATACCTCCGTGCAGAATAGAGCTGTTTTACTATATTGTCAGTGCTTTAGTTTCACTGCAGTTTACACATCTTCTCACTTTGAAATCTTACCTACGATGCGTCACTTATTGTGTGGCGAATAACAACAATTTACAGGGTAAAAAACGATATAATTTTTAAAATCTTTTCCAGTGTAGTTCAGTACGATAAATTTGGCTAAGCGAATGATCTCAAACACTTAGGCCCCATAGATTGGATATTTTGTTTTACCAACATGTAAGTAATTTTTTGGCAGTGATAGCCTAACCTGTGTAAGATATAGGCCTACCTTTCCAACAGCACCCTATTTTCTTTTTTTACTGGAATTATTTTAGGCCAGTAATTCTGTTAGTTTCCCTGGAAAAACCAAACACATCACAATTAGAATGTACGTCTACTTTGATCATCTGCATCATTTTACTTTTGAATTTCATTTTGAGGTTTCCAAAGCGTGTAAGTGTATACCATGCTTTGTGATGTGTGAATAGTTAGTTTCATGTTCCGTGTCTCAGTTGTGATAAATCGTACTGATTTGGAATGAGTCATTTTATATCAACATCAATTTCTGTCTAAATGTCTCCACGTTCATTATTTACTAGGTTTTTTTAAATCAAAGACAGACAGGTGTTAATAATTCGTACCCATCACCATTTACACATTACAGTAAAAGATGATCTTCTGCAGAATAGGGGGATCTGTCAAAGAGAAATGTTTTCATTTAGTTTCAAATTTTACTTTGCCCTCTATCAGACATTTTATAGCAGTGGGTAAGTGATCAGAAGTTTTGATTGTCACGTCATGAACCCCTGTTCACCTTAACGTGGTGTAATGAATGTCTTTTTTTCTTCTAGTATTGTAATTATGAACATCATTGTTCCTGTTGAAGGGCAGTGGATTATTTGTGACAAACTACATGACGGAATAACGATACTTGAAGCGGACATATTGCTACACACACACACCGAGCAGCAGTTGGGGCGACGAGTTCACATAAGTTTTCGGCCAAGGCCTTGCTCAGAAAGGAAGCAAAGCCTGCGTGCGCGCACACACACACACACACACACACACACACACACACATATATATATATATATATATATATATATATATATATATATATATATATATATATATACAGTGTTCTCGGATGTCTGAGTGCTGAGTGTATGCGGTTCGGAAGACATAACGCAGGAAAGAATAAAAGAAAACAGAGAGCAACCATAATTCATGTGTACAAAGGAAAATATTGCTTGAACGTCTCCACTTACATATGAAATGTGATTTCTTTAAGCTTTAGGTTACGATCGGATAGATTCGTACACCCGCAAACGACGCAACCTGGTATTTTTGTTGAAATGACTACGTCTCCACACAATAAAAGCAACAGATACTATTTGAGATACGACCACAAAAGTCGACGGATATCGACAACGTTCGAAACTGGGCACGGTCACGTCACCGTGACGCGACGGAAATGCGGTGAATCTAAAGTTTTCGGTTGCATAAGATGGTGGGCGTCGGCTTCAAGTTTGTGGCTTAATAACAACTCCCTTCTTTTTTTTTTACCTCCATGCTGTTTTCAACTATCGAAACTCAACAATCGAATGGTAGGATCGGTGACGAGAAAAGGCGGATTGTTGACGTGACTCCATGGCTGGTGGGTTTGTTTCCCGTGCGTTAGGGCACGGGTAGAACATTTAAATTAATCTGTGTGTCTAATCAATATGAAGTGTACAAAAATACTGATTGCTACTGAGTAAACAGCGAACCGAGCGCCGTGCTTTGGTTCCTGGATGAACTACGACAGACGTCGCGTGAGCAAGGAACGCTTATCGGTGGGTCTCTGATGAAAGAACGCGTGTGCACTATACCAGATTTGAATATTGCGAGGACTGTGCTGTGATGTTAATAAGCCTTGGGCTGTGTCGTGCCACTCAGTGAGCTAAAATTGTCTCGACCGCGCCAGAGAGTAGAACTTTGTATATAGCCCTACAAATATATTCCGTAAGTAGGAGTGTCGCGTGTTTCAAATTGTGCACACTCTGGAACTGCAATCCCACCACATCAAACTCCTGACGATAGCTACGAAAACTGTGTCGTAACCTGCAACAGACATTTAACGGAATTGGAGCCATCATTTTCAACAGAGAGCTGTCGTCGTCACACAGCTTTGAATCCATCAACGAGGTAAGGTGCAGTCAAAGCGGAGTTTTTTGAAACCGACTGCT
Organism: Schistocerca piceifrons; assembly: GCF_021461385.2. NCBI lineage: Eukaryota > Metazoa > Arthropoda > Insecta > Orthoptera > Acrididae > Schistocerca > Schistocerca piceifrons. Next base: position 21,260,070 of record NC_060145.1, read on the forward strand.
GAACAGAATCAGATTCTCAATGTTTTCTCTTTGAAATAAAATGTTGTCCCATTTGTAAAAGTGTCTTAGATCGACAGCACTGTCGAAAATTGCCGCAGTAGAAATGTAGCGTTTGCTCCACATACCTCCCAAAAAATTTTCTGTTAAATAGTAAAACAGTAATGACTCACGCTTCCATTCATTCAGGGCATTTACCACGCAGTAAATAATTAAAATTCTCAAACGAGCAGATTTATAAAGCGACACCGTACAGCGTGCACACGAACCTATCATAAATCTACTTTGTTCTGCTTGATCGGGAACCGTATAAAGCGCTTTTAATACATTCAAATGTAGCAGGTGTGTTGCGTGTGTTTTGGGCTGGTTTGTTTACATTGTTACGCGAGTTGCAGGGGCTGCACGCGTCAGTGCGTTTACTGAGTACATTTCTGGATTCACGCATACGTATTGTTCTACAACATTGATATTACCTGCCAGTGGACACTATACCTGTATTTAATGTCACAGAATGATGTTTACTTCATTTTCTTGATCCTGACTGTTTCATGCCTGAGTAAAGGTGCAGAGCGAGTTTATGAATATAGCTTTACTGTTTTCAGTTAGACACTAAATTTAATTTCTTTCTTTTTACCTCGAAATCCCTTACATGGAATTAGCACTCTTGGCTAACACACTAAGAAGTTCATGCAGTGTAACATAACGAGACTAGATCACCAACTGATTGCAAGGTCATTTACACTATTTAAATTTAGATAGACTATCCCATTGTGTTATGACTGAAAACAAGTGACTAGCTTCACATTCAGCGTCTCTTTCAAATACTCAGTGCTACTATACTCACCACCACTATAGTCGCAACTGCTTCTGGCAATGAAACGCGATCCCGCGCCCGGGTTCGATTCCCGGCGGGGTCACGGATTTTCTCTGCCTCGTGATGACTGGGTGTTGTTTGATGTCCTTAGGTCAGTTAGGTTTAATTAGTTCTAAGTTCTAGGGGACTGATGACCATAGATGTTAAGTCCCATAGTGCTCAGAGCCACTTGACCCATTTTGAACCAATGAAACGCGAACTTTCTTTTCTTTCGTTGGAGTCTTTATAATGCCCTATAGCAACATATTTAAAGACAACTGAAGCAGGAAAGGGTGGTCAGGATACACTGCTTGAGATCAGGTCGTTGCTCAAGTGTGTGTGATATTTCGCTCCGCTGCCCCTGTACATACATGTAAATCCATACTCTCCCGTGAAATTCGTGTTTAACAACATGACTTATCGGAAAGAATTTGCAGAATGCATTTAATGGACACTAGAAGAAATGAAGTTGCACTTGGATAACACACCCTAAAACATTCTGCATATAAGGCTCGCACTACTTGTCTGCAGATTCCAGTTTCAGTGGGCTTCTAGCAGAACTGAATAAAGCGAGTAATAAACACCGGATGCTGAAATCTGCGCGTAATGCTTCCTTGTGCCACACTCCTTTTACTTCGTACAGGAGTTTCCCGCAGTAGTTCCCGAATTTTGCTGTTTTATTTATTTGTAAATTCCTTACTAACGCTGTTTGCCTTCTTTTTATTTCCTTATTTTTGTAATTTCTTGTAAGCCGTTGTAGGGATTGTCAAGCAAATCGTATTTATTCAACATACAATACACGGCGAAGGAATAATGCTGTACTTTATGTTGAATGCAAACTACAAGGATATCATTCAGTACTCCTACCAATGCTAAGGTTAGTGACATAGTAGACAGCGCTTGTGATGCTGCGAATCAGCGAAGACCCAGAAAGACAAGAGAGCCTGCTACAGTCTGTCCAAGTTTGCGCTGCATTGTCGAGTGAATCATAATTGAAATAGAGCACAGGTCAAAGCCATCGACAAGGAACAAAGCAGAACTTATCTATAAAACTACCGTCCAGTATCAACCTATCAGTAGCAGAATATTAGAAGATGGAATTAAATCTTTTTTTGAATACGTTGAGCGTAGAACAAATACATTTTTTCTCCTTTTTTCCAGATAAGGTTCACTGAAGTCACAGCATCATCACTAGGGCTTTTTATTTTCTTTCTATTAATTAACAGAACAATTGCTCTTTACTATCTGTACATATGTAAATTTCAATTGTTAAGAAATATATTCGCAAATTTGATGAAATACAAAGAGGGGCAGCAACCTTTTCAGTAGCTGCAGGGGCAACAGTCTGGATGATTGACTGATCTGGCCTTGTAACACTAACCAAAACGGCCTTGCAGTGCTGGTACTGCGAACGGCTGAATGCAAGGGGAAACTACAGCCGTAATTTTTCCCGAGGCCATGCTGCTTTACTGTATGCATAAATGATGATGGCGTCCTCTTGGGTAAAATATTCCGGAGGTAAAATAGTCCCCCATTCGGAATTCCGAGCGGGGACTACTCAAGAGGATGTCGTTATCAGGAGAAAGGAAACTGGCGTTCTACGGATCGGAGCGTGGAATGTCAGATCCCTTAATCGGACAGGTAGGTTGAAAATCTAAAAAGGGAAATGGATAGGTTAAAGTTAGATATAGTGGGAATTAGTGAGGTTCGGTGGCAGGAGGAACAAGACTTCTGGTCAGGTGACTACAGGGCTATAAACACAAAATCATATAGGGGTAATGCAGGAGTAGGTTTAATAATGAATAGGAAAATAAGAATGCAGGTAAGCTACTACAAACAGCATAGTGAACTCATTATTGTGGCCAAGATAGATACGATGCCCACGCCTACCACAGTAGTACAAGTTTATATGCCAACTAGCTCTGCAGATGACGAAGAAATTGAAGAAATATATGATGAAATAAAAGAAATTATTCACATAGTGAAGGGAGATGAAAATTTATTAGTCACGGGTGACTGGAATTCGGCAGTAGGAAAAGGGAGAGAAGGAAACGTAGTAGGTGACTATAGATTGGGAGTAAGAAAAGAAAGAGGAAGCCGCCTGGTAGAATTTTGCACACAGCACAACTTAATCATAGCTAAAACTTGGTTCAAGAATCATAAAAGAAGGTTGTATACATGGAAGAATCCTGGAGATACTGACAGGTTTCAGATAGATTGTATAATGGTAAGACAGAGATTTAGTAACCAGGTTTTAATTTGTAAGACTTTTCCAGGGGCAGATGTGGACTCTGACCACAATCTATTGGTTATTAACTGTAGATTAAAACTGAAGAAACTGCAAAAAGGTGGGAATTTAAGGAGATGGGATCTGGATAAACTGACTAAACCAGAGGTTGTTCAGAGTTTCAGGGAGAGCATAAGGGAACAATTGACAGGAATAGGTGAAAGAAATACAGTAGAAGATGAATGGGTAGCTTTGAGAGATGAAACAGTGAACAGTGAGATACTGAATTTAATTGATGAAAGGAGAAAACACAAAAATGGAGTAAATGAAGCAGGCAAAAAGGAATACGAACGTCTCAAAAATGAGATCGACAGGAAGTGCAAAATGGCTAAGCAGGGATGGCTAGAGGACAAGTGTAAGGATGTAGAGGCGTATATCACCAGGGGTAAGATAGATACTGCCTACAGGAAAATTAAAGGGACCTTTGGAGAAAAGAGAACCACTTGCATGAATATCAAGAACTCAGATGGAAACCCAGTTCTAAGCGAAGAAGGGAAAGCAGAAAGGTGGAAGGAGTATATAGAGGATCCATACAAGGGCGATGTTCTTGAGGACAATACTATGGAAATGAAAGAGGATGTAGATGAAGATGAAATGGGAGATATGATACTGCGTGAAGAGTTTGACAGAGCACTGAAAGACCTAAGTCGAAACTAGGCCCTGGGAGTAGACAGCATTCCATCAGAACTACTGATAGCCTTGGGAGAGCCAGCCCTGACAAAATTCTACCACCTGGTGAGCAAGATGTATGAGACAATCGAAATGTCCTCAGGCTTCAAAAAGAGTATAATAGTTCCAATCCCAAGGAAATCAGGGGTTGACAGGTGTGAAAATTACCGAACTATCAGTTTAATAAGCCACGGCTGCAAAATACTAACACGAATTATTTACAGACGAATGGAAAACTTGGTAGAAGCCCACCTCGGGGAAGATCAGTTTGGATTCCGTAGAAATATTGGAACACGTGAGGCAATATTAAACCTACGACTTATCTTAGAAGACAGATTAAGGAAAGGCAAACCTACGTTTCAAGCATTTGTAGACTTAGAGAAAGCTTTTGACAATGTTGACTGGAATACTCTCTTTCAAATTCTGAAGGTGGCAGGGGTAAAACACAGGGAGCGAAAGGCTATTTACAATTTGTACAGAAACCAGATGGCAGTTATAAGAGTCGAGGGGCATGAAAGGTAAGCAGTGATTGGGAAGGGAGTGAGACAAGGTTGTAGCCTATCCCCGATGTTATTCAATCTGGATATTGAGCAAGCAGTGAAGGAAACAAAAGAAAAATTCGGAGCAGGAATTAAAATTCATGGAGAAGAAATAAAAACTTTGAGGTTCGCCGATGACATTGTAATTCTGTCAGAGACAGCAAAGGACCTGGAAGAGCAGTTGAACGGAATGGACAGTGTCTTGAAGGAAGGATATAAGATGAATATCAACATAAGCAAAACGAAGATAATGGAATGTAGTCGAATTAAATCAGGTGATGCTGAGGGAATTAGATTAGTAAATGAGACACTTAAAGTAGTAAAGGAGTTTTGCTATTTTGGGAGCAAAATAACTGATGATGGTCGAAGTAGAGAGGATATAAAATGCAGACTGGCAATGGCAAGGAAACCGTTCCTGAAGAAGAGAAATTTGTTAACATCGAGTATAGATGTGTCAGGAAGTCGCTTCTGAAATTATTTGTATGGAGTGTAGCCATGTATGGAAGTGAAACGTGGACGATAAATAGTTTAGACAAAAAGAAAATAGAAGCTTTCGAAACGTGGTGCTACAGAAGAATGGGGAAGGTTAGATGGGTAGATCACATAACTAATGAGTAAGTGTTGAATAGAGTTGGGGAGAAGAGAAATTTGTGGCACAACTTAACTAGAAGAATGGGATCGCTTGGTAGGACATATTCTGAGGCATCAAGGGATCACCAATTTAGTATTGAAGGGCAGCGCGGTGGGTAAAAACCGATGAGGGAGACCAAGAGATGAATACAGTAAACAGATTCAGAACGATGTAGGTTGCAGTAGGTACTGGGCGATGAAGAAGTTTGCACAGGTTAGAGTAGCACGGAGAGCTGCATCAAACCAGTCTCTGGCTGAAGACCACAACAACAAAAATTTCTTATATACACCTTGTTACCACTTGCAGTTGGTATTTGTGGTTTTCTGTATTTTGCGTTACAGCTGTTTTTATTTCACAGTCATCTGGAACCATGGAGAACTTAATGTGCACAGTTATTTAGATCGATAATTTACGACTGGGTATGTTCCGGTTAACATTATTTTATTCTGTATCGAAGATTGCGTGTATGCGCGCGCAATGTTCCATTTATATTTTCTGTATTCCCTACTATCTTCGTTGGAAAATTGCGCTTTTAAACTTCCGGTGTGCCACTGTTTAGAAGATATGAAAACAAGATAGTGGACAGTTGGAAGTGTTGTGAGCGGAAATTTTGAATCTTGTTTTTGTCTTAGCGTTTGAGAGGTGTATGTGTCTGTCTTAGTTTATGGGTTTGAATCGACCGACAATTATTTTAGAACTACAAACAGAGTTTCGATGCGGACAGCTGTGTATTCGTTTATTATTTCTTTTCCTTCAAATATTGCCTCCATCATTTGGTAGTTTTCGAGGACTGTTGCTGCATTTGAGAATTTTAGGTCGTTGTTGATCTCAGTTAGTCTGTGGTCGATATACACAGGGTATTTTGCGTATGTAGATTGGCAGCAGTAACAAATAGTTGACGAAAACTACCAAATACAGAAAGCGATAGTTGAAGGAAAATAAGTAATAAACGAATGCGCAGCTCTCTACAACGGAACACTGTTCCCTGGCCTGGAAGAACTGATAGACGACCCAACCCCCACCCCTCCTTCTCTCCCCTCCCCCCCCTCTCTCTCTCTCACACACACACACACACACACACTCACGCGCGCCCGCAATTTACCACATACAATAAAACAAATGTTACCAGCACATTCCCAGGCATAAATTTTCGATGTAAATAACTGTCTACATTAAATTCTCCACGGCTGGAGATGACTAACTACGAAATAAAAACAGCTGTTGAAATGGCTATGAGCACTATGGAATTCAATTTCTGAGGTCAGCCGGCCGGAGTGGCCGAGCGGTTAAAGGCGCTACAGTCCGGAACCGCACGACCGCTACGGTCGCAGGTTCGAATCCTGCCTCGGGGATGGATGTGTGTGATGTCCTTAGGTTAGTTAGGTTTAAGTAGTTCTAAGTTCTAGGGGACTTATGACCACAGCAGTTGAGTCCCGCAGTGCTCAGAGCCATTTGAACCATTTTTTTTTCTGAGGTCATCAGTCCCCTAGAACTTAGAACTACTTAAACCTAACTAACCTAAGGACATCACATACATCCATGCCCGAGGCAGGATTCGAACCTGCAACCGTAGCGGTCGCGCGGTTCCAGACTGTAGCGCCTATAGCTTCTCGGCCACTCCGGCCGGTAAAACAGCTGTAACACAAAATACGGAAAACCACGAAAACCACAGCATATGGTAACAAGGTGTATACAAAACGTTTTTGCCTGTTATCAAATTTGCGAATACGTTTCTTAAAAACTGAAACTTCTGTATGTACAGATAGTAAAGACTGATTTTTTCTATTATTTAAGAGAAATAAAATGAAACAGCCCACTGATGGTGCCGTAACTTCAACGAAACATGTTCGGGTCAGAAGGACAGAGATTGTGTATGGTACAATCGGTACCTGTCCATAAACAAATTTATTTGCAAGAAAGCACGAACACAAGCGTGAACTTCAACTCCAGGTTGGATATTGTATTCGCACACTCCGACCTAAGTGGAAACCAAATAATCTTCGCTGTGGAAATTAGCTTGGGATCCAGAAACAACGATCATGCGAAACTCCGTGAGAGCTCTTCACACACAATATTTCAGGCTCACGCCCCCACCCCCCAAATCGCGAAAATAATCACGACGTTTCTCGTCAGTGTTCTTGAATTCGTGCCAGGATTTATTGAGATCCAGGCTGTACAACCAAACGGTCGGCCCTGTGCATCTGCCCTGATAACAGCCCCAGCTGTCAAGAGCAGGTTCTGTCAGGTGAGCACCGGTTACGTAGGTCAAGTCTAGCATACGTTGCAGTAATTAGTAAACAATAGAATGATTTAAATAAAATGAATGGAAATTGAGTGGAAGTAAAACAATAAGAATTGTGGTAGCACTGTGGCGAAATTAATAGTGTGTTTCATATTTTCACTTATAAGAAGTATACGATGGGTTCACATAAAATTATTACATGTGTGCATGTTTCCACCTCAAGATTAAAGGAGCAAAGTGGCGAAGTTAATAGTGCGTATTATATTTTGTCTTATAAGAAGTATCGATGGGCTCGCATAAAATTATTTAATGTGTGTATGTTTCCACCACGAGGTTAAAGGATTAAGATCGTAGCTAAGTGCGGTTAAGGTCACATGAATAGCAAATAAGATTTGACAGTTTTTCTAGCATCGATAGAGGTAGCACAGCCGTCAGCCAACTGAAGTTATTAGGGAGGACGACGGTTCAAATCCCTGTCCGGCCATCCAGATTTAGTTTTTCCATACCTCACCTAAACTGCTCCAGGCAAATGTCGGGATGGTGCCTTTGAAGGAGCACTGGAAGTTTCCTTCCCCATTCCTAACTTCTGCTTTGTCTCTAAGCGACCTCGCTATCGATAGCACGTCAAACTCTAAATCTTCTCCCGAGTACGCGATACTACAAAAGTTCATCACTAAATACACCAACACCGGCGCAAAGTTAGTCGTCTAGTCGCGAAAAAATACAACACTCGAAAGGCAGCTTGAAAGTCTCAAAAAAGCCAAAACTAGAGACAGCAATGCCACACAAATATTGGAGGATAGCAAACAATACGTAAAGCTATGAAGGGGTTCGACTACAGTGGCTCGAAACCAAACACAGAAAATGGCCGGCTTCGATTCATTGGTAGGATACTGGGCAACTACAATTTGTCTGTAAAAAGAGTTTGCTTCCAAAACACTTGTACAATCAGACTGGAAAATTTTTCGAGTGTAATTCTTGTCTAATTGACAGGGAAATCGCATGCTTAGTTCCCTTTTCCTTCTCTAACAAGGGAGAAGTCCAATCCGACATGTCGAAAGGCACTCTGAATTTCATTATACTGGAGGGCTAAAACGAAAGCAAAGCACTTTCAGAATTTTAGCTGATATGACGCGCTGCTAGTATTTTTTTGATTGTTGAAATTACTCGTTTTTGCGGCGGGGCGAACCGCTTATGACTGTGGTTTGTACAACCCCTCCTGCCTAGCGCACAGGGGCCGGGGCAACAGACCGTAGTGCTGTGTAACGCAAACATCCAGGGTGACGCGCGAAACTGAAGCACTGAAACCACACAAAAATTTTCTTCTTTTTCTTCCTTAACGTTTGTCCCACCTGGTGGCATGGTCCTCCGAGTGCATTCGCTGTCTCCATTTTGTACAGTCGTGGGCCATGTCTGGGTGGTGCTCTCCCACGACTTCCACTGTGTACGCTGCCCTTGCAGTGATATCCTCTACACGCTGCCCATATCCAAATCATCGCAGACGGCCTTCTCGCATTTTATTCTGGATCATGCGATCTCAAAACGTTTCCTGATACTGTTGTTCGAAACGTAATTCAGTTGAGTGATGCCAGCTGTCCATCCAAGCATCTTAGTCTCCATGACACCCAATCGCCATTCTGCCTCTTTTGTAGCTGGACAACACTCGGTGTCGTAGAGAGCAACAGGAGGGATGAAGTACGGTAGATCTTTGACTTGGGACGATCCTTACTCCGACGAGCGCAGATGGCACCTCTTGTCGTTCGGTACGTCGTCCAGGTTGCCTACGTCCTTGTGTTGACCTCATCTGGACGTCGGCCATCGCTAGAGATTGTAGAACTGAGATACATAAATTTTGATACTCTTCTCCGTCAATACTGCTGATCCCAGCTTCTCACGGATCTGATGTCATGTACTCAGTTTGCTTTTCGCAGGCCACATAATCAGTCGCTCCACACTGTTGTGTTTGGTGCTGGAGATCAAACTTGGTCCCCGCACCCAACATGACATCATCGGCATATAGAAGTGTGCATGGTAGTGGGATGTGCATGTGTGATGTGACAGTGTCCATCACAAGAATGAACAGCAGTGGTGATAAGGCCGAGCCTTGGCGGACTCTTGCTGCGATGCCAAAGCCGTTTGACGCTCCTGCAGCCACTTGGACGTGGCTCGTCGGTTCTACACACAGAACCAGGGGACCCAGTTGAAAACGTACTCTGGAATGCCATGGTCTCTAAGCACTAACCAGTTTAGGTCATGTGGCGACCCACCAAAAGCCTTTTCCAGGTCTAGAAAAGCAAGGTGCAATGGCTTGTCCTTTTCGCGGTATTTTTCGACCAGCAACTGCACAGCACAGATTGCGTTAGTTGTGCCACAATTTTTTACAATTACGGCTAGAGTCCTTGTGATTTCAGCTATCTCGGGAATCCTTTTGTCAAGAATGCGTTCACGGATCTTCATCGCGTAATCAGTAATCTGATCGGGCAGCAACTAAAACACCAGCCATCGTTTCTTTTTGAAGATTGGTACAGTGATGCCCCACTGCCAGTCTGTCGGTATCCTACCTTCTCTGATGATCTGGTTGAACACTTCTGTCAGCCGACTTGTCGCTTTCCACTCTTGAGAACACTATATAAGAAATGTCACGTATAATAATTTTTTTGTGTAAAAGGCAGTTCTTATCGACAGCTAAACTATTGCAGATGTAATTGTTCCAGAGGTGGAAAGCAGTGGAAAATAAATCAGGGTAGTGTTTGATGTTATATTACAGACAACTTTCATCAATCGGGACTTTAATTTGTTGAAATGAAATAGCTGTTACACATGCTGTACAACAGTCTGAAACATTTCCTGCTGCACAGTTCTTATGATAACTTTTGAATAATGTATAGTTTACTTACAATGAAACACAGCCTTTTTAATTCTACATAGTCATCAAAATAAAGAAGTGTCAACGGAATGACAAAAGAAAACATTTTTCTGACGTGACAGGAGAGAAATTAGTGCATTCAGGCAGTTCTCAGTAACTGCCACTTTTACACAGAACTGCGGCGGAATAAGAAATGGTCCTGGTCGTTGCCCTGCTTATTGTGCTGTATATCAGGCATACTTAATGAAAACCGTAAAACGTACCGATGCAAACTGTGTAATGTTGCATTAATTTGTTCTGAAAGCGGTGCTGATAGACAATAAAAGAGGGTTAAAAGCTGTGAGCTGTCTGGGGAAGTTAACCTTGCATTACTGAGCAACTGTTTCACCAGGTATCCAGTCTAGCTTACCAAATTCCCAACCAGACTAACATTAATTATAATCTTTTAATAGTCATACGACAACCGGTGATATATATATATAAAAAAGAGAATTTAAATAAAAAGAAATAAATCAGTTTATATTTGGAAATTTATTTTAACATTGATCATTGAAATTTCAGCATATTAAACTTGATTCATAATTAAACTGGTGCCTTTTTTAAGATTGTGAAAATGTGAGCTTGTAATCTTATGGAACACATCAAATATGGAGCCAAGATTGGGAGACTGCATGCAACACTGCATTCATAAAATAACACACGAAGAACGTCGAAACATATGCAAGAGGAAATTAACCACAACCAACCGATTCAATTTTCACCCAAGGAAGTTACGCTCGGAGCGCAATCCTGTCCGTCATGTAATTACCACTCATTGGTATACTAAATTCATACTAACTCTCTGTGAAATCTTCCCGAAAAGACTAGCTGAGGGCTACTTTGATGATTACACCACATGCTTCACGTGGTCAACTTGGTTTACACAAAGAGTGTAACTCCTCAATAATTTTGACAATTAAAATAAATTATTTCGAAAAGCAATTTACAAAAGCAAAACCTCGAACTGGTTACTATCGTCTTACTATTAACCTGATGGGTCAAACAATTGTATAAGCATGTGATACTGGTCTCACAAAGTACACCCCACGTGGGTTGAACATAAAGAAAAGTTGCTATATTGAAAAATATTGTCAAGACGAGACGTTATAACCTCACGCACATTCGCATTTAAGATTGATGATCTTAGAGTTACTGATCAACACGTGATTCCACTTTACTCACAAAGTAGTGACAAAGCAACTACTGGAAGATATTCTGAACTTCACACTCGAAATACACTGCGTTGCAATTTATGATAACATTAGATATTTTATATCCAAACCTGAAATAAAGGTGATTAAATTTTCAGTTAGGCTGAACTTAAGAAATCCATTGCCCTATGGACTTAGCAGACAATGACTGGGTGTTGTGTGCTGTCCTTAGGTTAGTTAGGTTTAAGTAGTTCTAAGTTCTAGGGGACTTATGACCATAGATGTTAAGTCCCATAGTGCTCAGAGCCACTTAGCAGATACGCACTTAGCCAGAGATCTTACCACTTCAGACGCTCGCTGCGGACAGACTCACCTGGGCTCCTACCGAGCGTGCTTAACAGATACAAACGGAAATGACCAGAGAGGCAGCTTCCTATACCAACATGACAAGGGACGGACAGGACCATACTAAGAATAGAAGCCTCTCTGCTTTTAGAAAGCGTAGCTGCCTGTTCCGACGTTGGTCCTACTGTTCTCTAGCAGGCTTGTCTGCTACCATCAAGCATGCAACTAGAAATACATTTGCTCATTCATCCTCTCACACAGAAGGGAAGGGGGATGACAGTATCTTATCATATACAGTATATAAAAGAAAGTGGATGTAGGTTCCGTATGAGACTGTGTGACATGAATTACATATAAACTGTGTTTTAAAGTGTAGTAGTGTGAGAGATCGTTCTTGTATATGTCTAAAAGTAACACGTTTCACTGCTCAGTCTCCTCCCAGTATTTAAGAATACTGTTTCCCTGATAAATCTCAGATGATATGGAGCTATAGGAAATTATTTTGTCCGACAATTTCCTTAAAAATACTTTCCATAGTAGAAAAAATTCTTTATCTGGAGGCTGAGTAACGTGGGTATTTCCGTATGGAATCAAAATTCTATCATCAGTCTTTTCGTCATCCTTCTCAAAGACAGAGGTGTTGTTAAGTCCATGCCAAGAGTCTAACAGGAGCAATGAATTACTTTCTGCTACTGGTCAGAAACCATTTCGAATGAAATGTTAAAATGATTCTTTCCTATTTTTCCTGATTTTGATACGTCGAGTGTAAGAGTTTTGCCAGTAAGCGGTCCTTCTGTTATTTTTGGTCGTAATTTGCCTGCAGGTCACTGAAGACCGATATAAAGACGCGGAAACAGTCATCCACTCGTACTTATTACAGGGATTGTAGTAGGCCTATACGAATGTGTCATGGCATTCATCGATTGCACAAGAGACTGTCTTTTTTCGCCTCGAAATGATAAATCTGCAGTTTGCTCGCAGTTGTTTCAGCACACCTGAGTGACTGGCACAAGACACGGCAGATGTGCGGATAACAGCAAGCTTCGCCTCCACGTCAGCTACGAATTAATTGCGTCTCCTATAAGCATTTACTTGACATAGAGTTGATAGTTTTGCGAGTTCCTATATTGTGCGATTTCTGGAATGTGGTTGATCAGTCGATGAAGCCTTGAAATCAGCAGTTCAGCAGTTCTCGCCTCACTTGCGATTCAGAGGGCCTACTCTAGTGGACCTCCATTGGTAACGGTGCATTACTTCACAGGAGGAGTCCTACAGTAAATCTTTCGAGTCCACTGGTTTTCTTTCACAGTTCCTGGAGTTTCATTTTGGAGCATATTTTTTTTTACTTTGCGTATGTTTTCTTCCATTTATGCGGTTCACCGTCAGATTTTACGAAGCAAAAGTTTTGCACATTACTCAACAGTAAGCGCTATCACAATGAATATTAATACAGTTTCATCTCAATTATTAACAATTAGGATACCATAAAAGCAACTGGTAATTATTAAGGGTGTTAAATTAGTTGCAAATTTGAACTAACAATAACTGTTTCAGAGAAACTACCAGTGGGAACCAAATCTCGTTTTACAAATGAGGCGTAGCACCGTAAACCGATCCTGCCTTGGAGGCGGTTAAGTGAGAGATGTGTCTCAGAGCTGGATAGTGACAGATGGTGACGCTAGACTGGACGCGCACGTAGTTTATGTGTCAGCCGATAGAGGGCAATATTGGATAGGGGACTGATTTAGTCTCGATTGTGCCCACTAGAGTGCACTAAAGTAAAAGAATGTTTTTCATAAACTGTTCTAGTATTTTCATAAAGTGTTACTATGTCTTTTTGTGTAGTTAAAATGTTATAAATGTGTTTTAGCAGTATGAATGATGCGTGAGTGTTGTTTAAGGTTAATATGAAGATAACTGTTTAACGAGTTATGTAGTGGCATTTTGTGTGGGAACAATTCGAAGAAGTATGGATGTGGACAAAGGGGATTTTTGTAGAATAGATTTGTAAAGTAAGTTTATGATAAAGGGAAAGTTAATTCAAGTATAAATAACAATAGTAAATAACTTAATGCATAAACAAAACTTCAGCATATTAGATAATTACGTCGGTAAAAAGTGCAGTCGTTAGGTTTACTATTTTGCGATTGGTTATTGATGAAAAGCGCGGACTGACGCGGGAGAGTGTTGTTTTGCTATTGGCTGTTGAGCAAACTGACCAATGGTAAAGCAATATTCTTCGCGCGCTCTTCTCTGTTGGTAGAGAAGACAGAGTATTCGAGGGAGGAGTCGGAGCCTAGCCATGAAACTGTTCGGACGTGTGTAGTAGTAGTTCCGATGGAAATGATAAGTTGCCGAATCTAGCAGTGTTTCATACATCAAAAGTGTTTTAAAGTGACGGCATAATTATTCCGATGGGTGTGTAGAAATTTCGGAATTTTTAAGTGAATTTTGTGACGAGAAAAGACAAATTCCGCGTGGCGTATTGAGAAAGTCGGTGGCTAATAACTGTCACTGCATTTGGTACCGACAGACTTAATATTTGGCGAGCATTCTCAAACAAAAAAACAATCAGTATTTTTGTAGCTATTACGTTCTTGGGAGATGAAGCATAATAAACTTGCTAACGTGAGTGAAAGGGATTGTGAGTGACTGTGTTAAGACTAGCACAGGCTTGGCAGTGATACTTGTTCACCTAAGTTTCAGAATATATTAATTGAGGACAAAATTCCCAACCCTTCATTTCGTGTTTCTCCCGAAACGTAGATTAGTGACTTTAATTGCAGCCTGGTTCACGTCGAAGTACAGTAGGTTTCGCTCGGCTTCCCTACTGATGATCTACTGGGACAATGTTCACAGGTAGTGTAAGTAGGCTGTTTAGGTTTTTATGTTGGTAACGCCACGCAGCGCTCTATACGAAAATCACTGGCTGTGCTGTGGGCAGTCTGTGGCTGGTGGGCATTGATGTAATATTCGCCATTGTAGTGTTGGGCAGTTGGAGGTGAGCCGCCAGCAGTGGTGGATGTGGGGAGTGAGATGGCGGAGTTTTGAGAGTGGATGATCTGGACGTGTGTCCATTAGAGACAGTAAATTTGTAAGACTGGATGTCATGAACTGATATATATATTATGACTTTTGAACACTATTAAGGTAAATACATTGTTTGTTCTCTATCAAAATCTTTCATTTGCTAACTATGCCTATCAGTAGTTAGTGCCTTCAGTAGTTTGAATCTTTTATTTAGCTGGCAGTGTTGGCGCTCGCTGTATTGCAGTAGTTCGAGTAACGAAGATTTTTGTGAGGTAAGAATACATGAAAGGTATAGGTTATTGTTAGTCAGGGCCATTCTTTTGTAGGGATTACTGAAAGTCAGATTGCGTTGCGCTAAAAATATTGTGTGACACTTTAGTGAATGTCTGAGTACGTTCAGTTTTGCTCAGCTGTTTGAAAATCAAATAACATAAGATGTTTATCAGCACAGAAATTCATTAATTTATCTAAGGGGACGTTACAGTAGGTGCAGGTTCGTCGTAAAGGAACGGAAGGAACCGCGACGGTGCTCTGTCACCCAGGGATACGCGCCCGCCTTCTTGTACGCGCGCAGTCCGCCACAACTCCAGTAGGGATGTCTCCGTCTCCAGTCGCCTGGCGAGTTACGAATGTGGCCATTTTCAACATTTTTTTTTAAATCTTGCAATGCATCTTAGCAACTAAAATTTTTACAGTGTCTATCTTTCGAAGTATACTTCGAGCATAAAAAATTTTAAGGCTTGGACTCTTGTAAGTTGCAGGTTCAGAAACATTTCTCGGAAGTGTACTTATTTTTAATGATCTCTTGAGAGACTGACAGGTAGTTTCTACACTGTTGCAAATCATTAACTGCCAAGGCAGGACGCGGGGAACAATGGACGGCGAGTGAGGCGGCCGGCGAAGCCCAGCCCTTTCGAAACGAAAATTCAGCCAATTAAAACCTCACGGACAGCACGACAGCGGCGACAGTGAAGCGGATACTGCGCACGCGCGCAACAGAACATCTGCACCGAAGTCAGCCGCCAGGGAGGCGGGCGTCGCTCCGCCGTGGGCCGGTGGGAGTATAATGGGAGATTCCGTAGGCTGCAATCTGAGGCTGCGCCTTGAATGCGTAATGAGCCGGTCTGTGCGCGCCGTCCTTGCCGATCGCCGCGTGACCCCGAGGGCCGGACCCCCCGGCCGCCGGCGCGTTCGGTCCGCGGGGTCGCCGCCCACGCGCCGCGGCCCGCGAAACAAAAGCCGGCCGGCGATTTGTCACGAGGGCCGGGGCCGATTACGTGCGCGTGCAACACCCCAACGTATCTACATCGGTGCTCGTACCAGTCGAAAACTCTGGGTGTGCACTGAACATAGTGTTATTACGTAAGTACACTGGGCAAAAAGTAGCCCCGCGCCCCTCTTCAAACACGCAAGCACACCACACGCTAATGCACCCAGCCCTCCCTCCACCCCACTCGGTCCCAATCATTCATACACTGAAGAGCGAAAGAAACTGGTGCAACTGCCTAATATCGTGTACGGCCCCCGCGTGCACTCGCCCAGTGTCTGAAGTAGTGCTGGAGGCAATTGACACCATGAATCCTGCACGGCTGTCCATAAATCAGTACGAGTACGAGGGGGTGGAGATCTCTTCTGAAGACCACGTTGCAAGGCGTCCCAGATATGGTCAATAATGTTCATGTCTGGGGAGTTTGGTGGCCAGCAGAAGTGTTTAAACTCAGAAGAATGTTCCTGGAGCTACTTTGTAGCAATTCTGGACGTGGTGAGGGAGGGGGTGGAGGCGGTTGTCGGATTCTCCTGCTGGAATTGCCCAAGGCCGTCAGAATGCACAATGGATATGAATGGATGTAGCTGATCAGACAGGATGCTTACGTGCGTGTCAGCAGTCGTATCTAGACGTACAAGGTTCCCATATCACTCCGAATGCACGCGCTCCACACTATTACAGAGCCTCCACCACCGTGAACAGTCCCCTGCTGACAAGTCTCCACGGATTCGTGAGGTTGTCTCCATACCCATACACGTCGATCTGCTGGGTACAATTTGAAACGAGACTCGTCCGACCAGGCAACATGTTTCCAGTGATCAGCATTCCAATATCGGTATTGATGGGCCCCAGGCGAGGCGTATAGCTTTGTGTAGTGCAGTCATCAAGGGTACACGAGTGAGCCTTCGTCTCCGAAAACCCGTATCGATTATGTTTCGTTGAATGGTTCGCACGCTAACACTTGTTGATGGCCCAGCAGTGAAATCTATAGCAATTTGCGGAAGGATTGCACTTCTGTCACGTTCAACGATTCTCTTCAGTCGTCGTTGATCCCGTTACCGCAGGATCTTTTTCCGGCCGCAGCGATGTCGGAGATTTGATGTTTTAGAAGAATCCTGATATTCACGGTACACTCGTGAAATGGTCGTACAGGAAAATCCCCAATTCATCGCTACCTCGGAGGTGCTGTGTCCCATAGCTTGCCATTGCTACCTCTGAGATGCTGTGTCCCATTGCTTGTGCACCAACTATAACACCACGTTGAAACTCACTTAAATTTTGATAACCTTTCATTGTAGCAACAGTAACCGATCTAACAATTGCGCAAGACACCTTTTCTCTTATATAGGCGCTGCCGACCGGAGCGGCGTATTCTGGCTGTTTACATAGCTCTGTATTTAAATACGCATGCCTATACCAGTTTCTTTCGCGCTTCAGTGTAGTTGTCTCAATTCGGCAATGAAAATACTAGTCCAGTTTCTTCAGACGGAGCTGCTCACTAATTAGATCATGTCAAGCTACCAAATTCAGAGCACGTTGACGGCAATGCTTCACACACTGTTCCAAATAGCCCCAACACAATTTCTGTGGGATTAAGATTGGCTGATTTAGCGGGCCGGTCGAGATGCGATAGCGCGCCCGAGTGTTCTCCACTCCAGGAACATGTGCGTGCAGTCCTGTGGACAGTGACGTTCACAGCGTACTCATCATTCAGATTTCAAACAACAACACTTGGGCAGCGATAATGTCTAAATAAATATCCTGCTTCATTTACACGGTAACCTTAGTTAGTGGGCCCGAGTGCTGGTACGAAAAACACCCCAGACATCACAAGCAGTCCTCGTCTCAAAGAGACGCTCCGCACTTCAGGAGTTAAACGCCTCGTCGAGAGACTGGTGCACCCGACGCTTCGCATCATTCAAAATACTCGACGTCGCGGCTCCTTCGACCACGCTAGGCGCCGCCAGTCAGCGACTGCCCACACTTCCTGTGTCGTCTTGCACATGGAGGACCTGCAGCACGATGCAGCTTGCCGTAGGAGCAACGGCCTTTTGTGAGGTGCCCTACATCAAACAGACATTCCACCCAGTCCCTTTGGGAAACTGGTTAAGATGCGCCTGCATTCACCGACAGCAGCAAAATCTGTCGTTTTATCCAGTGTGAACTGTAATTACCGTATGGGAGCGAAACTCGGTAGATATCATAATGCGCGGATGCCGGCAGATGATATGATGCGTTAACGCGGAACCCATTTACGCTGGAAAACAAACTAGTTCCAACTGTGGCCGAAAGGTCCAAATCTGGCGCTTAACGCTCTACGAAGGTACGACATCCACGCTGTCAAACGACAAGCCATAACGTGAGACAACAGTTTGACAACCGAGAAGAGAGACCGCCCATTTTTCCACGGGAAAGTTAACCTTTGGCAGTTTAGAATCGAAAATTATAGCACAGTTTAGGGCTATGTGTGCATAATGGTACAGTATTTCTAAAATACTAGACACAACAGATCATTCACATACAACGCTGTGAGATTTCAGAGGTCACATTAGATTTGCTTTTTCTTGCACACATATACGCTACTGGCCATTAAAATTGCTACGCCAAGAAGAAATGGAGATGATAAACGGGTAATCATTGGACAAATATATTATACTAGAACTGACACAGTTTCGGTGCATAGATCGTGAGAAATCAGTACCCAGAACAACCAGCTCTGCCCGTAATAATGCCTGGGCATTGAGTCAAACAGAGCTTGGGTGGCGTGTACAGGTACAGCTGTCCATGCAGCTTCAACACGATACCACAGTTCATCAAGAGTAGTGACTGGCGTATTGTGACGAGCCAGTTGCTCGGCCACCATTGACCAGACGTTTTCAATTGGTGACAGATCTGCAGAATGTGCTGGCCAGGGCAGCAGTCGAACATTTTCTGTATCCAGAAAGGCCCGTACAGGACCTGCAACATGCGCTCGTGCATTATCCTGCTGAAATGTAGAGTTTCGCAGGGATCGAATGAAGGGTAGAGCCACGGGTCGTAACACATCTGAAATGTAGCGTGCACTGTTCAAAGTGCCGTCAATGCGAACAAAAGGTGACCGAAACGTGTAAACAATGGCACCCCATGCCATCACGCTGGGTGATACGCCAGTATGGCGATGACAAATACACGCTTACAATGTACGTTCACCGCGATGTAGCCAGACACGGATGCGACCATCGTGATGCTGTAAACAGAATCTGGATTCATCCGAAAAAATGACGTTTTGCCATTCGTGCACCCAGGTTCGTCGTTGAGTACACCATCGCAGGCGCTCCTGTCTGTGATGCAGCGTCAAGTGTAACCGCAGCCATGGTCTCCGAGCTGATAGCCCATGCTGCTGCAAACGTCGTCCAACTGTTCGTGCAGATGGTTGTTGTCTTGCAAATGTCCCCATGTGTTGACTCAGGGATCGAGACGTGGCTGCACGATCTGTTGCAGCCATGCGGATAAGATGCCTGTCATCTCAACTGCTAGTGATACGAGGCCGTCGGGGATCCAGCACGGTGTTCCGTATTACCCTCCTGAACCCACCGATTCCATATTCTGCTAACAGTCATTGGATCTCGACCAACGCGAGCAGCAATGTCGCGATACGATGAACCGCAATCCCGATAGGCTACAAGCCGACCTTTATCAAAGTCTGAAACGTGATGGTACGCATTTCTCCTGCTTACACGAGGCATCGCAACAACGTTTCACCAGCAACGCCGGTCAACTGCTGTTTGTGTATGAGAAATGGTTGGAAACTTTCCTCATGTCAGCACGTTGCAGGTGTCACCACCGGCGCCAACCTTGTGTGAACGCTCTGAGAAGCTAATCATTTGCATATCACAGCATCTTCTTCCTGTCGGTTAAATTTCGTCATATTCGTGGTGTAGCAATTTTAATGGGCAGTAGTGTATGTAAAACATGAGATAAAACAGGAATACATATTGGCAAAAAAAAACACATACTAATGTCCTTTCCAAAGATTCGAGGCGAAATGCTTCTCGTGTATGTGAAACATAAGTAAAAAACTGAAACATATTTTCATTTAAGAGGTAGTAACAAACATGTCACAGAACATCAAAATTACGAATATAATGCACTGTAGTGCATTTGGTAATATTTAGGCTGTTGTAGCCACACATCATAAAACACCAAATTATTTAGCTACACATTTTTACATTGATACATGACTGCACTGAACTTGTGCGCAAGCCAGATTTTACCTACCATTCAAGTTATTTAATATTGTTAATAACATACACGTCAACTGGTTCTGCTAAGAAATTCGTCAGAGGAAGACGAGAGGCTGACCACCAATAAATCCTTTGGCTCCTCTTAAACTAGACTTTATTAAAAGCTAAGCTTTTTATGACTGCTGGTAAATGATTGAAAAAGGATGTTCCTAAATAATGGACACCTTTCTGGGCGAAACTGAGAGACTTTACATATATGCGGAGATTATTTTATTGCTAGTATTTATTCCACAAACTGAGCTAATGCTAAAAAAAATAGAGATTACCTACGTCAAATTTTCTTTAAGAATAAATGTATTGGGAATCAGTAGTCAGTATCTCCAGTTCCTTGAAAACACCTCTGCAGGACGATATTGAGTTTACACCACAAATAATTCGTATTGCACGCTTTTGTACTAAAATTCTGGCTGGGGTTGACGAGTTACTCCAAAACATGATCCAGTATGATATTATAGAATGAAAGTAAGCGAAGCATGGGAGCTTTTTTTTTATTTTTATGTCACTTTTGGCTGTCAACGTCCTCAATGCATACAAAGAATTGTTATGTTGTTCAGCAGTTCTGTGGTATGTTCCTCCCAAGAATGTAACACTGGCAACCTTTTCTATCTGTCGTCATCATATTTTAAACATGTAATGTGAGAGAACCTCTTACAAATACTGAATTGTAATTGGTGTATGTTTTCAAAGTGCAGTTGCAAAGAACCATTTATTAATGGCTATGAAAATAACATTAAACTATCTTCCTAATTATTCAATGTTTGAATCATCTGCAGTTAAACAGTGATGTTGCTGAAAGGTAATCAATATATACACGAAGAAGTAAGGGACTAAGATGGAACCTTGGAGTCTCACAAGTAATTAGTTCCCAGTTGGATGATGACTGGTAGCGTAATACGGAACTCTTTCCTAGTGACACCCTTTATTCCCTGTGAAAGAGATACGATTTGAACTATTTTTCTGCATTTCCTGCTACACCATAATACAATTTACATTAAAGGATATTGTGAATTATATAGTAAAACACATTTGACGGATTACAGAATATATCAGTAACTTGTAATATATTTTATGACGAATTAAATACATTCTTGCTCCATATGTAAAGCCTAGAACCCTTTAAAAATCCAAACTGTGATCTTGAAAATAGTAGTCAGATGACTAGGAAGCCTTTCGTAAACAACCTTCTCTAAAATTCTCAAAAATGCTGGCAAAAATAAAATTGGACGGAAGTTTGATGGTATTTCTTTATTTTATTTCTTATATAGAGGCTTAACTTCAGCATATTTAAGACAATCGAGAAATTTCCCAGTGTTAATTAATTGATTACGGAAAAAGCTTAATGAATTACTAAACTCAGAAGACTACAGATATTTTACTATAACCACAAGAATTGTTTGACCTCGAAGAGGTTATAATGGACATTACTTCTTCTGATGCAGTGAGGGTCATGCTCGTATTACTGAAGTTATTTGGAATGCCTGGTCTGATATATTCCATGACGGCATCTACCAAACCGTTTTCAGTAACAGCCATGAAATGCTTCTTAAAAAGTTTTATAATACTGAATACATCTGCTACCAGTGTATCATTTCCTGTAAATGCTATTTACTCCTAATGTCTGGTTTCAGAAGTCTCCTCCTTCGCATCTCCCATTCTCATTTTGGTACCTAATGTGGCTAACTTTTTCTTCTAGTGTGTACTTTGACGTCCGTATTACTTTCTTTTTTTTTTTTGCACAATGTCTTATAATGAGATATGGTATCAAGATCACAGTCGTTTCAGACTGACATACAGTTTCATTTTTGTCATAAGATAACTTTTTACCTTGAAAAAGTCATTTGTTTTTTGTTGACTTTGATCTGGGATACTTTTTTTTTGGGGGGGGGGGGCGGATAGCTTTAAAATGATTTAAGGCCTCTATTAATAAATGTTTTGTATTTTTCACTGATGTCATGTGGACTGAACGAACATCTGAAGCATTCATTCGATGTAATTAAATTTTATGAAACCACGTTTTATGTGAAACTTCCTGGCAGTTTAGAGCTGGGAGGTTCTGGCAGAAGTGGATCTCTGCCTGGAGGGCTGAGTGGGGGGAGAGCAGTTGGCAAAGGTCCCAGGGCTGCGTCCCGGTCAGAAACGCTGACTTAATACCCCAGGAAGCTTCAAATCAGCGCACACTACGCGGCGGACTGAAAACTCGTTCTGGAAACATTCTGCGTTTTACGAATTGGAACAACAGTTTTATTTGCTTTCTATGTTCTTGTATGGTCCGGTATACAAAGTTGCTCCTCAGTGGTGTTGACCAAGGGCCAGACAGCGAGACGTATAGTGTTGTGGCCAGGTTGGCAGGTTCTTTGGCTCTAGGGCGTGGAAAATTGCAAGCGTGATACTGAACGCCCGCGTTAGTTTCTGTTGTCCCGCCGAGCATTAGACGCCATGTGGAGAAGTAGCACGGGATGTCAGCAGAGGAAGCCGATAGAGGCAGTCTCCACCCAGGACTTGCGGCCTGGAGGTGCGGCATCACTTCTTCGGAATGGTACACTGTTATTCACAGTCACCCTCGCTCAAAGATACGGCCTCCATCTGACTCCATCCCCTCCACGCCCTCCCTCCCCCCTATGGGTACCAACATATTATCTGAAGGCTATGCTCCTGCTCCAATAGACAGGGGCATTAGAAGCAGATACGGTCAGTAGGATTGGACACTGGGAGAATAGTAGTTCGGAATGGGTGGTCCACAGGACGGCTGCGTACTGCATCAATATATGACAACGATTCGCGGCCTCTAGGTCCAGAACAACTTATTTGGGACTCTACACCCTTATTCGCAGCTAGAACTCTTTTGAGGATTGCTCCTCGCCTCACATTCAATCGCGTGGAACAGCGAAAGATTATGCTGCTACTCTAATATACAGGGTGTTACAAAAAGGTACGGCCAAACTTTCAGGAAACATTCCTCACACACAAGTAAAGAAAAGATGTTATGTGGACATGTGTCCGGAAACACTTAATTTCCATGTTAGAGCTCATTTTAGTTTCGTCAGTATGTACTGTACTTCCTCGTGATCAAATTGTAAATTTTCACAATCAACATGTGTGGGTTGACGAGAATCCGCACGCAATTGTGCAATCACGTCATCAACACATATTTTCTGTCAACGTTTGGGCAGGCATTGTTGGTGATGTCTTGATTGGGCCCCATGTTCTTCCACTTACGCTCAATGGAGCACGTTATCATGATTTCATACGGGATACTCTACCTGTGCTGCTAGAACATGTGCCTTTACAAGTACGACACAACATGTGGTTCATGCACGATGGAGCTCCTGCACATTTCAGTCGAAGTGTTGGTACGCTTCTTAACAACAGATTCGGTGACCGATGGATTGGTAGAGGCGGAATTCCATGGCCTCCACGCTCTCCTGACCTCAACCCTCTTGACTTTCATTTATGGGGGCATTTGAAAGCTCTTGTCTACGCAACCTCGGTCCAAATGTAGAGACTCTTGGTGCTCGTATTGTGGACGGCTGTGATACAATACGCCATTCTCCAGGGCTCCATCAGCGCATCAGGGATTCCATGCGACGGAGGGTTGATGCATGTATCCTCGCTAACGGAGGACATTTTGAACATTTCCTGTAACAAAGTGTTTGAAGGTACGCTGGTACTTTCTGTTGCTGTGTGTTTCCATTCCATGATTAATGTGATTTGAAGAGAAGTAATAAAATGAGCTGTAACATGGAAAGTAAGCGTTTCCGGACACATGTCCACGTAACATATTTTCTTTCTTTCTGTGTGAGGAATGTTTCCTGAAAGTTTGGCCGTACCTTTTTGTAACACCCTGTATAAGGAAAGAGGAAGGATATGTGGGCAGTGGGGTGAGACAAGGATGTTTGGGGCTAGGTCCCGATCTGACCGCCCAGAGTTTGGTTATCCAAGTTTTAATAATTAACTTTTCTTCATATCCCATCTGGCACTCTGTCTTCAGGCCACGAGTGGCCTACCGGGACCATCCGACCGCCGTGTCATCCTCGGTGGAGAATGCGGATACGAGGGGCGTGGGGTCAGCACACCGCTCTCCCGGTCGTAAGATGGTATTCTTGACCGAACCCGCTACTATTCTGTCGAGTAGCTCCTCAATTGGCATCACGAGGCTGAGTGCACCCCGAAAAATGGCAACAGCGCATGGCGGCCTGGTTGGTCACTCATCCAAGCGCCGACCACGCCCAACAGGGATTAACTTCGGTGATCTGACGAGAAGCGGCGTATCCATTGCGGCAAGGCCGTTGCCTTCTGGCCCAAATAATAATTTTTTTTCAAATGGTCACAGCTGATTTCATGCGCCCTACCGTGTCCAATGCTGCTACTACTACTACTAGTACTACTAGTAGTACTACAAAAAGAACGTCATTCATATATACAGGCATGTGTATACTTGCAATCCTAGTTTGACAAGATGTGACAGTCGTCTGTGGCCTTATGGCAGAAAGCCTCACGAGAATCCACTTGAAACATAAATGAGGATACATTTGAGCCTTCATCCTCCGCATTGCGAGGCCAGTCTGTTTAAGACAGCGCTACCTAATCGATTTATCCCTAGTGTGCTACACTGACTTGCAAACAAGTTATTCAGTAGTATAAAAGGCTAATGCTACGCTGTTCAGTCATTTCTCACTACCATCCGCAACGCACACTCCTCATATCATACACACAGTTTCATTACGTTGTATTACACACACCGTCAGCTGATACCGTAGCCATATCGGCGACCTCTCGTTTTAATTTTGTGGTTCAAAATGGCTCTGAGCACTATGCGACTTAACTTCTGAGGTCATCAGTCCCCTAGAACTTAGAACTACTTAAACCTAACTAACCTAAGGACATCACACACATCCATGCCCGAGGCAGGATTCGAACCTGCGACCGTAGTGGTTGCGCGGTTCCAGGCTGTAGCGCCTAGAACCGCTCGGCCACTTCGGCCGGCAGTACGTTTCTCCAAAAATGAAAAAAGAAGAAAAATATAGTATGAAAGGGGTATGTGAAATGATAGATCTTTTATTATAGTTGCTATTGTTTATTTGTGTTTCTTTTCTTTTACCAGATTCCTACTCAGAG
Organism: Schistocerca piceifrons; assembly: GCF_021461385.2. Classification (NCBI taxonomy): domain Eukaryota; kingdom Metazoa; phylum Arthropoda; class Insecta; order Orthoptera; family Acrididae; genus Schistocerca; species Schistocerca piceifrons. Next base: position 21,285,384 of record NC_060145.1, read on the forward strand.
TTATGTAAATAATCCTTGACTGTATGGAATGTGATTCTTATCAGGTACTTTTTAACTGCCTTTTTAAATAAGTTCGTTTTAGTAATGTCTTTTATTTCCTTGAGTAATTTATTGCACAGTTTTATTCGTTGATAGGGAATGCTATTTTGAGTTTCGTGTTTATTTTTTCCTGTTAAATGTAAGTTCAGTCTAGATGTTTTGGTTGGTTGGTTGGTTGAGGTTAAAGGGACCAAACAGCAAGGTCATCAGTCCCTTGTTTCAAATAGATTCCATTCTGCTAACGGGACATCTCAGAAAAGTCAGAACAATAAAACGGAAAAAGGGAAAAACGTAAAAGGGCAGTCACGTTGTCATTAGTAAAAACAAATGAGGGAAGTCGGCAAGAGAACGAACCCAACACTATGCTGAAGCAGCATAGGCAAGACCACCTGTGACTTAAAAGGTACAACTGCTATAATGCAGAAAGTACGTATGGGAATAGAAAGACTAACCAAGCCTTAAAAAGAAGGGGTAAAAACAGAGTAAAAGGGGAAGAAAAGAGGATTCCGGTCAGGGAGGTGAATCGGGAATCTCTGAACACTGCCTACAGTGGGAGACACCCAAACACTCACCGCCCTGCCCCAACACCAGAGAGAGATTAAAAACTTTAAAACTGAGAGTAAAAACCACTCTCCCGGAGGAAACCGAGAACCAGAGAGACCATCCGGGAATCGTCAGCCAATATCAAAGGTAAAGTGTGGGGGAGTCTGTACGTAGCACGCAGAGCCAAAAGAAGGGGGCATTCAACCAAAATGTGGGCCACTGACTGGAAGGCTCCACAACCACATAGCGGGGGTGGCTCATCACGCAAAAGAAAACCATGGGTCAGCCTGGTATGGCCAATGCGGAGACGACACAGTGTGGTCGAGTCCTTGCGGGAGAGGCGAAAGGAAGAACGCCATGGGCCTGGTGTCACCTTAATTGCACGAAGTTTATTAGACAGTGGAGTAGCCTCCCAAGAATTGGCCCATGACTGTGCGAAGTGGGATTTGATGTGAAGCCGTAAATCCGCTGCAGGAGGGGTTACAGAAAACGGGGGGTAAGTAACTGCTCCCCCAGCCAAACGATCAGCGAGTTCATTACCCGGGATACCCACATGGCCCGGGACCCATAGGAAGTCAATGGAACAAGCAGCACGGTGAAGATCAGGGAGATGGTCATGGATGGCAGAGACCAAGGGATGGTGCGAAAAACACCAGTCAATAGCAAGAAGGCCACTCATCGAGTTTGTACATAACAAAACGCGGTTGTGTTGGGATTGTTTAATAAAGGTAAGGGCCCGGGAAATTGCCATCAATTCCGCAGTAAACACTCCACATGTAGGTGGCAGCAGATGATTTTCCGTTCCAACAAAGGACATGAAGGCATACCCAACATGATCAGATTTAGAGCCATCAGTGTAAAAAACAACAGCATCCCGAAACTCCCATAAAATTTGGCGGAAAAAGGAACGGAACACCACCGGGGGGATGGAATCTTTCGGACCGCGGCGGAGATCCATCCGAATTCGAGGCCAAGGAACTAACCAAGGAGGGGTGGAGGGGAGGGAGCGAGGAAGACAGGACAAAGAAGGAAGCTGAAAATCACGGTAAAGAGACGCAAGGCGCAGCCCAACCGGTAAACCCGCCCGAGGGCGGGAGTCGGGTGGGCGACGTCCATGGTCTGGGAACAGGATAGAATAGGAAGGATGAGTGGGAGAAGAATGGATAGTGAGGGCATAAGACACCAGAAGCTGGGACCGCCGAACAGAAAATGGGGAGATCCCAGCTTCAACCAGGAGACTATCAACAGGGCTAGTAGGGAAGGCACTGGTGGCCAAACGGATACCACGATGGTGGACTGGATCCAGCACGTGCAGTGTGGAAGGAGCAGCTGAACCATAAACTTGACAACCATAGTCCAAACGTGACAGAACTAGAGCACGATAAAGACGGAGGAGGAGGGAACGGTCCACACTCCAAGAGGAGTGGGCAAGGAAGCGAAGGACATTGAGTTTACGGAAACATCCTACCTTCAGGAGTCTGATATGGGGCACCCAAGTGAGCTTGTTGTCGAAAAGAAGACCCAGGAAACGAAACTGTGGAACCACAGGCAATCTTTGTGCAGCGAGATAGAGCTCTGGATCAGGGTGGACCGTAGTACGGCGACAGAAGTGGACCACCCGCGATTTTAAAGGAGAGAATTGAAACCCGTGTGAGAGGGTCCACGCAGAGGCACGCCGTATAGCCACCTGGAGCTGTCGTTCTGCAGATGGCATCGAGGAGAAACTAACCCAAATGCAGAAATCATCCACATACAGGGCAGGGGCGACCAAGGGACCGACAGAGGCCACAAGTCCATCGATAGCAATGAGGAAAAGAAGGACACTCAAGACAGAACCCTGTGGGATGCCCGTCTCCTGGGTCCATGGAGAACTAAAAGCAGTACCAACTCGACCTCTGAATGACCGATGGATCAGGAACTGGCGGATAAAAATCGGGAGTGGGCCCCAAAGACCCCACTGATGAAGGGTTAGTAAGATGTGATGGCGCCAGGCCGTGTCATAGGCCTTGCGAAGGTCAAAAAACACTGCAACCAAATGGTGGCGCTGGGAAAAAGCCTGCCGAACTGCGGATTCCAAGCGAAGTAAATGATCGATTGGAGATCGTCCCTCTCGAAAGCCACACTGGTAAGGGGACAATAGATCCCGAGATTCGAGGACCCAAGTGAGCCGACAGGCTACCAGCCATTCAAGTAACTTACAAACAACATTGGTCAAACTAATTGGCCGATAGCTGTCAACAGATAGGGGGTTCTTACCAGGCTTAAGGACAGGAACCACAATGCTATGCCTCCACTGAGAAGGGAAGTCACCCTGGAGCCAGATACGGTTAAACACCCGAAGAAGATGTTGCCGTTGTGGAGCACTGAGATGTTGAAGCAGTTGGTTATGAATGGAATCTGGGCCAGGGGCCATATCATGGGAAGAAGATAGAGCAGAAAGAAATTCCCATTCAGTAAAAGGTTCGTTGTAAGATTCTGACTCACAAGTGGTGAAATATAAGGTGAGAGCTTCAGCCTGCTGTTTTTGATGAAGGAAAGCAGCTGGATAGGAGGCTGACGCTGATGCCACTGCAAAATGGGTCGCAAGATGTTCTGCGAGAACTAATGGGTCCGTACAAATGCCATCTGGGAGGTGAAGGCCTGGGAGGGTGGACTGCCGATGGCAACCTTGGAGAGAGCGAAGTGTAGCCCATACCCGTGACAGAGGAACAGTGGAACCAAGGGAAGAAACGAATCGTTCCCAACATATCCGCTTGCTCTGTTTGATTAAATAACGGACTTTAGCGCGAAGGCGCTTAAAGGTAGTAAGGCTGGCTACGGATGGGTGCCTCTTAAAGTGTTGCAAAGCTCGACGGCGATCACGGATGGCAATGGCAATGGCCGTACTCCACCACGGGACTTGCCGGCGACGAAATGGTCCAGATGAGCGCGGGACAGCAAGGTTAGCAGCGCGAACAATCGCGTCAGACACGTCACGTAGGACGTCATCAAGACAACCCGACAAAGAGGGAGAAAACTCGACCTGTGCAGTGTATAGAGGCCAATCGGCGCGGCGGAAAGACCAACGTGGTAACCTGTCCATCGGGGAGCGGGAAGGGAGCGTGATAACCAACGGGAAATGGTCACTATCACAAAGGTCGTCGTGTGGCGACCAGTGTAATGAAGGGAGGAGAGAGGGAGAAGAAAGAGAAAGATCAATGGCAGAAAAGGTACCATGACCAGCACTGAAATGAGTAGGGGAGCCATCATTAAGAAGGCACAGGTCGTGGTCTGCAATAAATTGGTCGATAAGAAGACCTCGTCTAGATGGAAAGGCACTGCCCCACAAAGGATGATGAGCATTAAAATCCCCAAGGAGGAGGAAGGGAGGAGGAAGTTGCTGAAGAAGGGTGGTTAAGGCAGCAGGTGTAAGAGTCCTGTCAGGAGGGAGATAAAGATTGCAAACTGTGACTGCAGAGTCTAAGTGGACCCTAACAGCAACCGCTTCCAATGTAGTTTGGAGAGGAATCCACGTGCTAGCAATGTCTGTACGGACCAACGTACAAACGCCACCAGAAGCCCGCAAGGGTCCGACCCGATTTCGACAGAAAACATGGAACCCACGGAGGGTCGGTGAGTGAGCATCAGTAAAATGAGATTCCTGGAGAACCACACAAGCTGCAGAGTAGGACGAAAGAAGGGATTTCAATTCCGGAAGGTGACGATAGTAGCCATTACAATTCCATTGGAGAACCACAGAACGATGGTTTAAATGAGGGCTGAAAACGCTAAATCCAGTCATACCGCCGGGTCTCCACCTGTCACCGACAAGGAGGGGGCGACATCCATGAAGGACAGGTCAGAATCCGGTTGTGAAGTCGGGGAAGGGACCTCCGGTGACACCAGAGGCTCTTTGTCCCGGGACTTATGTTTCTTCTTCTTTTCAGGCTGAGATCGAGGAGGGCTGTGTGGCATAAAGGAGCCAGCTGCAGCAAGATCAGGAACAGAAAGAGACCGGGCGAGCTGGAGGCCGATAGACCGCGGCTCTCGCGGTCGCCGTGCGGCAGCAGACCTTTGACCTGGAAGGTGCCGGGAAGGGGCATCCCGGGAGAGGCGCCCTTGACCGGCAGACGCCGAAGGAGTGGAACACTTCTCCGGCTGGGGAGGGGGAGCAGCGCCCAGAGGAAAAGGTGTGGGAGCCGCAGAGGAGGGGGGGAGGAGAGGGGTCCGGGAGGGGGGTAAGGAAGGGGGAGGAAGGGATGAAGATGTAACCAAGGCGTAACTAGATGCCATGGACACAGGGTGCAATCGTGCATATTTCTTACAGGCCTCTGTGTAGCTTAAACGATCAAGGGACTTATACTCCTGTACCTTTTTTTCTTTCTTATATACTGGGCAATCTGGTGAACGTGGAGAATGACTAACATGGCAATTTACACATACAGGAGGGGGAACACGGGGACTCCCCTCATGGAGTGGACGTCCACAGTCACGACAGAGAGGGTCCTGGGAACAGCGAGAAGACATGTGGCCAAAACGCAAGCACTTAAAACACAGCATAGGAGGTGGGATGTACGGCTTCACATCACAGCGATAAACCATAATCTTAACTTTCTCAGGAAGGGTATCCCCTTCAAAGGCCACGATAAAGGCACCAGTATCAATATGATTATCTTTAGGACCCTTCTGAGCACGCCGAACAAAGTGAACACCCCGCCGTCCAAGATTGTCCCGAAGTTCCTCATCAGTTTGAAGGATGTGGTCCCTGTGAAAAATCACACCTTGTACCATATTTAGAGACTGGTGAGGGGTAATGGACACAGGAATTGTGCCAAGATGGGTACAGTCACGAAGGGCTGCAGATTGGGCAGCTGAAGCAGCTTTTATCAGCAATGAACCCGACCGCATCTTGCTCAGGGAATCCACTTTGCCGAACTTGTCTTCAATGTGTTCCACAAAGAATAAAGGTTTGACACTGGTGAAAGTATCTCCATCAGTCCTGGTGCAAACGAGATAACGGGGGAAAGGTTTTGCCCCTAGCTGACGGGCCTGACCCTCCTCCCAGGGGGTAGCCATGGAAGGGAAGGCCGAAGGGGCAAGAGAAGCAGCACTTGAGGAATCAGTACCACGCAGAGAGACGGCCGCAGAAGAACGGCCAGAGTTTTGGACCCATATGCGTTTCATCTGCATAGCGTCCGCCCTGATACCACCCACTCCAATCAGGGGCTCTCCTCACGGGCGCCACCCAGCCACAGCAAGGGCCGTCTGGCACGGCGGCCATTGCTGGGAGTTCCGATGCTCCAGGATGACGAGCAACCACTCCAAGGCATGCATGAGGAGGTCACAGCTCAGGTATCAGAAGTGTGATCCCTGTGTGTTCAGGGGGCTCAACCAAAAGGGTACATAGCGACCCCACCACACTGGCTGTCTACCGTGCTGGCTATGCACCCTAGCATCAGACAACGACGTAAAAGAAAGGGGGAATGTACTAAGAGGGCGCACGTCGGAGACACTAGGTAAGGTGCTCTTCCCCAAATGGCTCAAACTACGGAAGAGAAATTTTGGAATGGAGGTCAAACCCCAGAGGGGGACCAAGGAATGCCAAAAGAAGGAGATGATTACGCAAGAAAGCCGGAGTGTAAAACCAACAGAACTAAGAGGATAGCGGGGGGCCAACATAAGCAAGGACACCAATAGAGGGAGAGGAGAGGGCGAGGGGAAAGGAGCAAGGAGGGGAAAGGAGGGGAAGGGAAAGGAAATGCAGCCCTGGAGAGAAAGAAGGCTGCAATAGCTCGGGGCCCCGTGCTCGCCACGCACGTATCCACAAAAGAGTTGTGGACCCCCTGGGGGGTCTAGATGTTTTACCATGGTTATGGAGAGAACTGTTTGTGCAATACTTGTATTTATTCGTTCTTGCTAAATGCAAGGACAGTCTTGATCTGCTTCCATTCGTTTAAACAGAGCTTTGAAACGAGCTCGGCTACTACTTTTGGTTATTATTCTTGTGGCGCTTTTCTGTAGTTGAAAATTCTCTTTATAGTTTGTGAACTTTCTCCCCAGAAAGTAATGCCTAAGCTAAGAACTGAGTGGACGTATGAATATTATGCAACTAAACCTCTGATGACAGGACTGTAAGGGCGTAAGACGCTCATGACGTTCTGTTTGCAAGTAAATTGGTGTGTTCACACCACATGAACTGACAATTAGTATTCAATCCTAGAAATTTTGCGTCCGTTATTCTGTCTACACGGATGCCATCTACAGTTAATTCAACAGTCTCATTTTCCCCTCTACAACTTGAAACTCGTGCCATTTGTTTTATTTATGTTCAATGTAAGTTTATTGCATATTGACCAGTTTTAAACTTTCGTGTGGATTTTATTTGCATTCTCTGTAAGGTGTTGTCCCATTTTCTCAGTGACTGTGATAAACTATTGCGAAACTATTTGATGCATGTCGGGAACAGTATTGGTCGTAATATGCTACCCTGAAGAACTCCTATATTAATGTACTTTAGTTCCGATAAGCGTTTTATTAACAGTTTAGGCTTATCTGAGTCATGTATTGTCTATGCCTTAAGTATCTGGTCCGCTAAGTACAATTGGAACCAGTCATTATCTACGCCTCTTATTGGGAACTCTTTTTTAGTAGTACGAGGGCAGTTCAATAAGTAATGCAACACATTTTTTTTCTGAAACAGGGGTTGTTTTATTCAGCACTGAAATAACCACGTTATTCCCCAATCTTTTAGCTTCAGAACACTATTTTTCAACGTAATCTCCATTCAATGCTACGGCCTTACGCCACCTTGAAATGAGGGCCTGTATGCCTGCACGGTACCATTCCACTGGTCGATGTCGGAGCCAACGTCGTACTGCATCAATAACTCCATCATCCGCGTAGTGCCTCCCACGGATTGCGTCCTTCATTGGGCCAAACATATGGAAATCCGACGGTGCGAGATCGGGGCTGTATGGTGCACGAGGAAGAACAGTCCACTGAAGTTTTTTGAGCTCCTCTCGGGTGCGAAGACTTGTGTGAGGTCTTGCGTTGTCATGAAGAAGGAGAAGTTCGTTCAGATTTTTGTGCCTACGAACACGCTGAAGTCGTTTCTTCAATTTCTGAAGAGTAGCACAATACACTTCAGAGTTGATCGTTTGACCATGGGGAAGGACATCGAACAGAATAACCCCTTCAGCGTCCCAGAAGACTGTAACCGTGACTTTACCGGCTGAGGGTATGGCTTTAAACTTTTTCTTGGTAGGGAAGTGGGTGTGGCGCCACTCCATTGATTGCCGTTTTGTTTCAGGTTCGAAGTGATGAACCTATGTTTCATCTCCTGTAACAATCTTTGACAAGAAATTCTCACCCTCAGCCACATGACGAACAAGCAATTCCGCACAGATGGCTCTCCTTTGCTCTTTATGGTGTTCGGTTAGACAACGAGGGACCCAGCGGGAACAAACCTTTGAATATCCCAACTGGTGAACAATTGTGACAGCACTACCAACAGAGATGTCAAGTTGAGCACTGAGTTGTTTGATGGTGATCCGTCGATCATCTCGAACGAGTGTGTTCGCACGCTCCGCCATTGCAGGAGTCACAGCTGTGCACGGCCGGCCCGCACGCGGGAGATCAGACAGTCTTGCTTGACCTTGCGGCGAAGATGACACACGCTTTGCCCAACGACTCACCGTGCTTTTGTCCACTGCCAGATCACCGTAGACATTCTGCAAGCGCCTATGAATATCTGAGATGCCCTGGTTTTCCGCCAAAAGAAATTCGATCACTGCCCGTTGTTTGCAACGCACATCCGTTACAGACGCCATTTTAACAACCCCGTACAGCGCTGCCACCTGTCGGAAGTCAATGAAACTATACGAGACGAAGCGGGAATGTTTGAAAATATTCCACAAGAAATTTCCGGTTTTTTCAACCAAAATTGGCCGAGAAAAAAAATGTGTTGCATTACTTATTGAACTGTCCTCGTACTTCACGGTCAAGAGCATCAAAGGCCTCAGGAAGATCTAAAAACATTGCTGGGATGCACTCTTGTTTGTCAAGAGCCACAAGTACCACTTTCGAAAACTCTACTTGTCCAGTGACCGCAGTGGTGTCGTCGTCGTCGGGATTATGTTTGCGCTCTCTCTCCATATAAGTCCTTTCCGACAAGCTGATTTCTGCGAAAGACAGATAAGTCCCACAGCAGCCACAAAACCATCTGGAGGAACGCCCGCAGCTCGGCATGTCTGATTCCCTAGCGCCGGAGCGCTGACGCGCTGGGCAGTGCAGCCGGCGCCGCAGGCTGGCGGAAGCGCACACCGCCCAACGACCGCCCCCTGGCCCACCAGCCTTGAACCGGACAGCCGGCAGCCAACTCTCCGCTGCACTGGGCCGGCCTTCCCGGAAGCTGCGGCAGCGGCGGCGGCGAGGCCGACCCTCTACCCGCAATTACGGCGGCGGCCGCAGGGACCCCAGCCTGCTCTGGCGTCACGGCGCCCCCAGAACCCCAGTCCGGCGTCTGCAGCCTTATTCTGCACCGTCCTTAGGCTAACCCCGGTAGTGACGTCATTTTCGGTTCGGTAGCCAAAGCTGCTATTCTGTACGCTACTGACAGGGGAAACTCTGCAGCGCACTCCCCTCACATTTAGTGGTAAAATGGCCCATTAGACAGCCCGACAAAAACTTAACACAGATCGAGCACGAAAACAAAAAGATGTTCTAAACTGAAAAAAAAAGAAATACAAAATGAAAACAGTGAACGGTCCAATCTAAAGATGTGTAACATCGAGAGACGTGCAAGCACCACGGCGTGGTGATTGTGTGGCCACAGCGGTGGGCTGCAAAGCGCGAGATCCGTGTTCAGATCTCTCTTGTGGCTCATTTTTTTCCCACAGACATGTGGACTGCCTGTCCAGGGACTGGCTTGTCTATTCTCCTTCTGTAGTTTTCGCAGTTAAATGACACAACAATTTTACTGTTGCCAGTCACCGTTTCATTTATCTCGACGACGCGTTTCAAAGGTTTAAACCTCGATCATCGGGTGGATTTACATTAGTTAATGTGACGTTTATGTGTGTGTTGTGTTACTGCCCAGGGCAGTGCCACGACTTCCTCCAAAAAATCGTAACACAACACACACATAAACGTCACATTAACTAATGTAAATCCACCCGATGATCGAGGTTTAAACCTTTGAAACGCGTCGTCGAGATAAATAAAACGGTGACTGGCAACAGGACACTAGTTGTTTCATTTAATGTCAATAACAGTCACGGTAAAGCCTAACCTAAAATGTTCGTATTTAAAGTTTTCGCAGTTGTCATACTGTACTTTTGTTCTACAACGTGAGTCATTTGCTAAGAATATATTACCGTCACAAATGAGATGGACAGTGAGAGCAGGCGAGATGCCTCATAGAACTCTCACAGAAATGAAAAAAAATAAATAAATCGGTGTGAATTACGTCATAACAAAGTAATCCGAGAGTTAAAACTTCCGAAACAGAACATAAGAGTCATAACACGCGGTACAAATAGGAGTTACGTACGTCTGAAGGTCCCTTCCTTACACCTCGCTGTTGCTTGGACCATTTCCTGTTCCTCTTTTGCTTCTTTTGTCGTAGTTCAGTGCACCTCCTTCCTGTATCCATCCTTGACCTGTGTTCAGTTTTTGACAGGCTATCTACTGGGCCACCTTACCACTGAACCTGAGGGGGTGCGATCGCGAACTTCTCCTGTGAGGCGTGTTACCGATCGGTCCGGCTGCCCATTGTTTGTCTACTGTACCAGCAGGTGGTGAGGTGTCGGTAAGGCCGTTCGTTCAGTTCAGTGTGCTTTAAGTACAGAGATAATATCTTATTTTAGAAATACTGAGTGACTTTTAGTTTTGTATTTAGTGATTAGGTTTGTTGAAGAATCACTAGGACGCATCACAGGGGTAAAGTAAATTGCAAATTTTATTATACAGGCGAGAATCACTGAAGTGGCTGGCTCTGAGCACTATGCGACTCAACTTCTGAGGTCATCAGTCGCCTAGAACTTAGAACTAATTAAACCTAACTAACCTAAGGACATCACACACATCCATGCCCGAGGCAGGATTCGAGCCTGCGACCGTAGCGGTCACGCGGTTCCAGACTGAAGCGCCTTTAACCGCACGGCCACACCGGCCGGCTCACTGAAGTGGACACAGTATACACGGTACTGTTAAGAACAAGGCAAGACGGACGAAGGCAGGCAACGTGGTTCGAGTAATTGTTGTTGTTGTGGTCTTCAGCCCTGAGACTGGTTTGATGCAGCTCTCCATGCTACTCTATCCTGTGCAAGTTTCATCACCTCCCAGTACCTACTGTAACCCACATCCTTCTGAATCTGCTTAGTGTATTCGTCTCTTTGTCTCCCTCTACGATTTTTACCCTCCACGCTGCCCTCCAATACTAAATTGGTGATCCCTTGATGCCTCAAAACATGTCCTAGCAACCGGTAAATTCGAGTAAATGTGGCGTCATTTGGCAAAGTAATTTGCAGGACGAGAGGAAGCCCTCTGAAATGCCCGAGGCCAACTTTGTGGCGAGGTACAGACTGTGCAGGGAGGCACTCCGTAATTTGGTTGAGGAAGCCCATCAAAGACCTACAGCCATCCCTGTGCACCTCAAGGTACATTTGGTTAGCAAGTCCTGAAATGACTAAATCAGTTGAACAATTCTTATCAGTCATCTTATGCAATGGTTACTTTTTTCCTTCTAGGGTTTGACAACCATTAACTTCTTTGGACACAGGTCTCAAGGTGCGCTGAGGAAATTGTGAAGGCTCTCACTGCGCCTGCACTCGATATCAATAATGGGAATAGAGCGTCTGGCAGTTGTAGCATGCTGATGTGCACCGTGTCAGGTGTGCAGTTGTCGGGTGACATGCCCGCAGCTGTGGTCACTCGCCTGTCACTGGACGGCTCGAGGAGAGACGGCAACACCGCACTGACACACCTCGGTTTCCCGGCAGCCGCACCGACACGCTACCGCACAGCTTAGGGAATCGCACGGTGGCTCGGCGCACTCGCCAACCGAACGTATCGGCAGAGCGACCAAACAGTACAGTGCAGATTTGCAGGCCCAGGCCGCGAATCACAGGAGCCGGAGCGGGCTGCACTCCACCTCCACTGCACCTGCCTGCCTGCCTGCCTGCCTGCCTGGTACACACCGGCAAAGCCTTTCTTTTCAGGGAGCGGGTCGAACCGCCCACTGGCTGCTGTCAAATGGCTCCCTCGTCACTCATCACTCACTATTCACTTACTAAACGAAAGAAAGGCGGGTGCCTTGTCTTTTTAATTTCAGATCTATGTGCCTGTGTATTACCTTATTTTAACCCTATTTAAAAGAAGATAGAAACAGAATTAATAATTTTCCGTTACATCTTTTACTTTAAAACTCCAAAAAAGTCTTGATGTTTTTCAATAACAATTAAAAATATCACAGCAAAATTCTAAATATCTTTATCACAAAAACAGAAATCATTCATAATTTTCTACAAAACAAAACAATATGAAACCTACCCCACAATAGAAATTGCTTTTCTACTTCCTGAAATCACCTACTGTTGCCGTTTAGAACACCATGACAATATTTGTATCCAAGGAGAAGAAACTAATCAATGTTATGATTTGTAAATTGAATTTGAACATTTTTACTCGAACGGAGACAGTTTATTCTCTCAGTGCGTATCAGTCCTTCTGAAAAGCTTTTCCAGCAGGGTACACACACAGATGGAGTACACAACTTCTTTGCAACAAACTGGTGAAGCTTTGCATACAGCAGTTATCTGCATGCCCAGAAATTTAAGGGATCACTGCCGGCCATTGTCGCTGTGCGGTTTTACGCGCTTCAGTCTGGAACCGCATGACTACTACGGTCGCAGGTTCGAACCCTGCCTCGGGCATGGATGTGTGTGTGATGACCTTAGGTTAGTTAGGTTTAAGTAGTTCTAAGTTCTACGGGACTGATGACCACAGATGTTTAGTCCCATAGTGCTCAGAGCCATTTGAACCATTTTTAAGGGATCACTAGTGATTTCTAGGCAAACGGTACGTTAAATGAATATTTCCCTAGCTGGACAATCGCCACAGGGCTTTCGTCGTGGCGTCTTTGGAACCAGCAGATGCTGTCATCGAGCTCCTCCGAAACTGAAGAAGTCGCAACCCGTTATGGTGGCAATTGATTGGTGCATGTTCTTTTTTTAATTCTCAAGTGTTTCCGCAAGTTTTCTTAAGGCAAATATATTTTCTCGAAAAATATCACTACTCTTTTGACCTGGTCAACAGTGTCTCTACTGACTTTAGTATTGTGCGCTGCACAACGAGGTTTAAAGGATACGCAAAGCGGGAGACATCCAGAGCGTGGTAGTTGGTTTCATCTTTGAACAATTGTGCGTTACTGGTAATAGCCTTTACCCAATTTGAAATACACTGATCGAAAAAACTGCAACATCAAGAAGGAATTGTGCGACATGAATGAAAGTTTGTAGGCGTGTGTCTACATCTGAAAGACGGTGTTTGTTCATATCTCGCACAAACTGCATAAGAATGGCACTAGTAGTAAGATTATGAGGATGCAGTAGGACGCTTATGAGGATGCAGTAGGACGATTATGAGGATGCTTTAAATACACGCTGTAACGGTCATAAGCGTTACTTACCTCTGAGATTCAATATGTTGAGTTGATGTTAGTCAAGAAATGTGATGCAAAAAGAGACAACCGGAGCTGCATTTAAAATGCAGGTTTATTTAGTCAGTAACGGGTTTCGGGTTACGTCCATTCTCAAACCAAACAATGTTGGCCAAATAAAATGTCTGTCAAAAATAGCAGTAAACAGAGTTCGTACATACGTGCATTAGTTGAGACACACATGTATTTTGGATGGCCTTTTCAATTGGCAGACATTGGTTGGTTTGTGAATGGGCAACACACTGAAAAAAAATTTTCGCCTTAGCCGCAGTTATGGGTGTCTCTTTTTGCATCCCAATCTGAACGTAAGTTGCTGTCACACTAAACCCAGCTCGCTCGAGTTGTTAGTCAAGAATCCTTTTAAGGCGACAAAGATGCCACTATGAACTCCTCACTGAGTTTGAACCAGGTCGTGTAATGGGGCTACGAGAAGCTGGATGTTCCTTCTGCACTACTGTAGCCACGGTGCATGACTGCTGGCACCTGTGATCACGAGAATGCACAGTCGCAAGAAATACGGATTCCATTCAGCCTCGTGACACTACCGAGAGGGAAGACAACCGTGTTCAGCGTAAGGATCTGGACCATCGTCCTGCATCTGCAGCAGCAGTGTGAGCAGCAGCTGGCACCACAGTGACACAACAGACTGTCACAGATCACTTACTTCAAGGACAACTTCTAGCCAGACGGCCTGTGGCGTGCATTTCACTGACCGCAAACCACTGACATCTGGGCCTTGGCTGGTGTCAAGCTAGAGCCCATTGGAAGGCAGGGTGGAGGCCTGTTGTGTTTTCTGATGGAAGCTGGTTCTGCCTCCGTGCCAGTGCTTCCTGTGTGTTCGCTAGGAGGCTAGTTGAGGGCCTGCAACCAACCTGTCAGCGTGCTAGACGCACTGGACCTACACCTGGAGCTATGGTCCGGCGTGCGATTTCATATGACGGGAGGAACACTCTTGTGCTTACCCAACCCACCTCGACTGTAAAATAGTACGTCAATCTGGTGATTCAACCTCTTGTCCTGCCACTCACGAACAGCATTCCAGGGCGTATTTTCCAACAGGATAACGCTCGCCCACATACCACTGTCGTAACCCAACATGCCCTACAGAGAGTCGACATGTTGCTTTGGCCTGCTGGACCACCTGGTCTGTCTCCAATCGAGCACAAATGGGATAGCAATCGGACGACGACTCCAGTGTCATCCACAAACAGCGTTAACCGCCCCTGTATTGACCGACCAAGTGCACGGAACTCCATTCGACAAACCGATATTTAGCATCTGTACAACAGTGCATGTACGTTTGCATGCTTGCATTCAACGTTCTGGCGGTTACACCGGTTATTAATGTACCAGCATTACACATTTGCAGTGGCTTAGCTTGCACTTACATCAACCTGTGATTTTGCAGTGCCAATCATTAAAATATATTACCTTGACAAATGTACTATCGAAATGCCATTACTCTACGTTAATTATTTTTTGGCGTTGTGTTTTTGTTTTTCTTCAGTGTATTGTCTATAGTTTGCCCTCCTTCAGATTGGAAGCACTCAAGATGATACGACTTTGAGATTTCTCATCTATTGTATGTGCCGTGAGTGCATAAAAACCAGTTATATTTGTAGTTGGCCCCCTGTCGCTGCCTTTGATACTGGGTGTTACACATTTTGATAACGTTTTTACAATTTGTGAATTACAATTTGGCCAAAGAATATTTATCTTATACTTAAATGTTGTGTATACAGTGCCTGTGATTCTATTTCATATGATCAGTTTTATACACTCCTGGAAATTGAAATAAGAACACCGTGAATTCATTGTCCCAGGAAGGGGAAACTTTATTGACACATTCCTGGGGTCAGATACATCACATGATCACACTGACAGAACCACAGGCACATAGACACAGGCAACAGAGCATGCACAATGTCGGCACTAGCACAGTGTATATCCACCTTTCGCAGCAATGCAGGCTGCTATTCTCCCATGGAGACGATCGTAGAGATGCTGGATGTAGTCCTGTGGAACGGCTTGCCATGCCATTTCCACCTGGCGCCTCAGTTGGACCAGCGTTCGTGCTGGACGTGCAGATCGCGTGAGACGACGCTTCATCCAGTCCCAAACATGCTCAATGGGGGACAGATCCGGAGATCTTGCTGCCCAGGGTAGTTGACTTACACCTTCTAGAGCACGTTGGGTGGCACGGGATACATGCGGACGTGCATTGTCCTGTTGGAACAGCAAGTTCCCTTGCCGGTCTAGGAATGGTAGAACGATGGGTTCGATGACGGTTTGGATGTACCGTGCACTATTCAGTGTCCCCTCGACGATCACCAGTGGTGTACGGCCAGTGTAGGAGATCGCTCCCCACACAATGATGCCGGGTGTTGGCCCTGTGTGCCTCGGTCGTATGCAGTCCTGATTGTGGCGCTCACCTGCACGGCGCCAAACACGCATACGACCATCATTGGCACCAAGGCAGAAGCGACTCTCATCGCTGAAGACGACACGTCTCCATTCGTCCCTCCATTCACGCCTGTCGCGACACCACTGGAGGCGGGCTGCACGATGTTGGGGCGTGAGCGGAAGACGGCCTAACGGTGTGCGGGACCGTAGCCCAGCTTCATGGAGACGGTTGCGAATGGTCCTCGCCGATACCCCAGGAGCAACAGTGTCCCTAATTTGCTGGGAAGTGGCGGTGCGGTCCCCTACGGCACTGCGTAGGATCCTACGGTCTTGGCGTGCATCCGTGCGTCGCTGCGGTCCGGTCCCAGGTCGACGGGCACGTGCACCTTCCGCTGACCACTGGCGACAACATCGATGTACTGTGGAGACCTCACGCCCCACGTGTTGAGCAATTCGGCGGTACGTCCACCCGGCCTCCCGCATGCCCACTATACGCTCTCGCTCAAAGTCCGTCAACTGCACATACGGTTCAAGTCCACGCTGTCGCGGCATGCTACCAGTGTTAAAGACTGCGATGGAGCTCCGTATGCCACGGCAAACTGGCTGACACTGACGGCGGCGGTGCACAAATGCTGCGCAGCTAGCGCCATTCGGCGGCCAACACCGCGGTTCCTGGTGTGTCCGCTGTGCCGTGCGTGTGATCATTGCTTGTACAGCCCTCTCGCAGTGTCCGGAGCAAGTATGGTGGGTCTGACACACCGGTGTCAATGTGTTCTTTTTTCCATTTCCAGGAGTGTATAAAAATGTAAATATTTACTAATTGTACGAGAAAGGAACAGAACTTACATGTCACGTATAAGATAACACAAGCAGCTAGTAGCGGCTTCCTTTCCAGGCATTCTACTTTAAAAATTGTGACTAAAGCTCTTTCGCTTAATATTTATTTTATACGTGACGTGTAAGTACTGTTTCTTTTTGTACTGTTAATCAGTTTTCAGTCTTCAAAATTGTATTTCTATGCTTTTACGTAAATAAAAAGTTACCATGTCCGCTGTTTTCAAATAAAACTTCGCCTATTACTTCATGTACTAAATACTGTTTCATCTTAACATTCATCTGTCTATATTTTAAGTGTTAAGTAGCCTACTTGTATTTACGGCTACTAGGTGGCACTCTTGGTGTAACGTTCACCTGCCCTCAGTTGCTAATGCCGGCGCCTCAGTCTGCTGCTGACTGTGCCTTTGTAGGTATGACCAGCCCACAGTGTCTCGCCTCCCATGTATTCTTTTAAAATTTTTGTGACTAAAGCCTTTCTTACTTGATATATGTCTTATACGTGACATGTACGTACTGTTTCTTTCTTGTACTGTTAGTCAGTACTTACACTTTTATGTAAACAAATATACCCATAAATTTGTACTTATCTTATAGGCCAGTTTGAATATTTAATTTCTGATAAAAGCACTCATAGAACTCTTGAAACCTGGACAAAAGACTTAAAATGTTGAGACCGAGGGCTGTAATTGCTTTAACCTTACTTTGTAAACGGTCGCTGAACTACATATCCATGTTTAAAACTCTGAGATGGAATGTTATTTTCTGTCATTTTAATGTGGTATATGTAGAGGTTTTCAGTAAATAAATGACTGTCTTATTGAATTCAGACTTGATATGACTAGCAAAACCAAAATAACGTCTTCCGAGGCTTTACTTTTCAATATTCTCTCGTACATTTGGCAATAGGTTCGCCCATAAGGACTTCCGCAGTCTTCCTCTTGAACGTTAGCCCTGTGGGGGCTATATAAATAATTGATTGTGTTAGCAAAATTTTAGTGTCCTAACAACATTTATTTTAAAAAAATAACAGACATAAATTACACCAAACAAGTTATTGATTGTAAACCGTAAACAATTAACAGGTGGTTTAAGACTACACTGGACGAGGATCCTGGATGCAGAGGCAGTTTAACTAGTGAAACGAGTCAAGTACTTTGGCCCTAAATATGTGGATAACGCAATCTGATCTGACGCTGAGAAGACTCTGACTGATGAAATCTACTGTAGTTTCTCTACATAGTTGCAGCTGAGGGCAAGTGGCGATTGAGATCTGTACGCCCTGACAATGCCGGAGCGGCAGTACGTTACCCTGTGTGCTTCGTGCGGCGATGTGAGCTGCAGCTGGCGAGGTGTGTGCGGCGGAGGTGAGGCGTGAAGCGCCGCCTGTGAATCGATCGCGCCCACGAAAGAAATGCAAAAATCTCACGGTCTAGCGATCAGGCAGACAGATCTCAATTTACTCTCTCTGTACGAGAGCCCTGAAATCACGGTAGATTTCGGTGTGTGACGCACCCGTTCGCTGGTCGCTCAAGGATCAATTTGGCTCACTTATAACACAGAGCGCACAAGGATGCCAAACGTCAAGACTGGTAAACCAAAAACAAATAAGTGTGCTCTCGGCAAACGAGTAGTCCGAGACGTTTGAAGTCATACTGTCGGTACAGTAAGAACTTCAACACAGGCTCTCCAGTCTAAAATACTCGCAAGTGAAGTCCGGCTTAGGACAGGTCCCAAGTATCAACCACACATGCCAGAGGTTGGACCAGAAGTGCTTCCAGACCAAAGTCCCGGATCCGAGTGCTTCACACCTCCAGAAAAAAAAAAATCGGTTTTCCCGCAAAGTGCTCGAACGACACCGCCTTCACGCCGTCTTGAGCCAATGACAGGGCTCTAGAGGCGTTAAGTGGCAATTGACTCTGTATAAAGAAAAGTGTCAAGTTCCATTAAGTTTCGGGTGTGCAGCCGCAAGAAATCTCCTTCTTCTAATACTCGTGTACCGCGTGTATAAAGGGACGAAGCGAGCACTGGAGCGGCAGTCTTGCGACTCACTCTGAAGATGGCTGGACGATATACAGCCGAAATATTAGAAGAAGGAGATTTCTTGCGGCTGCACACCCGAAGCTTAATGGAACAGTGTTTGCGCCGCCAAAACCAAAGACTGCGATTCATTGGCAGAACACTTACAAGGTGCAACAGGTCTACCAAAGAGACTGCTTACACTACGCTTGTCCGCCCTATTCTGGAGTACTGCTGTGCGGTGTGGGATCCGCGTCAGGTGGGACTGACGGATGACATTGAAAAAGTACAAAGAAGAGCAGCTCGTTTTGTATTATCGCGAAATAGGGGAGATAGTGTCACAGACACTATACGTGAATTGGAGTGGCAATCATTAAAACAAAGGCGTTTTTCGTTGCGACAGCATCTTCTCATGAAATTTCAATCACCAGTTTTCTCCTCCGATTGCGAAAACATTCTGTTGGCAGCCACCTACATAGGGAGAAATGATCATCACGATAAAATAAGAGAAATCAGGGCTCGCACAGAAAAATTTAAGTACTCGTTTTTCCCGCGTGCCGTTAGAGAGTGGAACGGCAGAGAGAGAGCCTGAAGGTGGTTCATTGAACCCTGTGCCAGGCACTTTGTTGTGAATAGCAGAGTAATCACGTAGATGTAGATGTAAATGTCCCACACGACTGCGCAAACTCATGTCGAACCAGGGCAAGAGTTTATAAACCTGTGTCACTGGGGGAAAAAAAAGCAACTGCCAATTATTGGCTCTTTTAAGTTTTTGCACATGGGGAAGAGATGTTTTCCTCTGAAGTCTTATCGCCTCCCATGGCAACAAGTGAACAGATACAGTCTCAAAAAAATGGTTCAAATGGCTCTGAGCACTATGGGACTCAACATCTACGGTCATCAGTCCCCTAGAACTTAGAACTACTTAAACCTAACTAACCTAAGGACAGCACACAACACCCAGTCATCACGAGGCAGAGAATACAGTCTCAAAGATCTTTATCTAAATCACCTGTGTCTTGGAGCCTGTTTGTCCTAGCTATGAGGTGTAATAAAGATTCTATCTCCAAACGTTTCTGAGACGCCAGATTTTTGTTATACAACCTAGGCGGCCGGGTGTGAGTGGTTCAGTGGCCTATTTGCACTTTTGGTGAACAGGAAAACTTGTGAATTTTTATTACACATGGCCCTGCACAGAAAGCCCAGTTTACGACTCCACTCTGTTGACACGTTGCTTTGGGCCGTCGCCCCAGCCCAGGCTTCTGCTGGCGCCATGGCAGGTATTGTGGCATTGTTCTGCTGGACACCTGTCTCAACGAGGGGCTGTCCTTTATATCTTTGGGTCTGTCCAGCCAGATTTACTAAGGGATGGACTCGTAGCCAGTTGCTTCCGACTCCCAATGTTTCATTTCTACGAGCTAAGAACCATAAGAATACCTCATGCTTTTAGTGTCCTACCAGGCTCCATCAACATCTGCTCAGGCATTGACTTTCTAGAGTCACATTCAAGGTGGATCAGGTTGTAATAAAAGATTAATAATTTTCTGTATGCAGAAAATAGGTGAGAGAGTAGTTTGTCCTCTTCACTCTTTAGGGAAGCCCCAGTTTTCAGTGTAGCCCAAATCGTGAGGGTCGAAATTATACAGATAGACTGTCTTACTTTGAAACATTGGTAGAATGATCACAACTTGCACCATGTTGCAACAACTGAAGCTCATATGAAAGGTTCAGAGTGACAAGCGCAAAGATGAGTGGTGTTATAAGTGAGCTTCTCCGCCACGACCCAACACCATCTTCTAAAATTGTACTGTACAAACCATACGTTATCTGTAACCTTGGCCAATCCTCAGTAATTTGAACGATCCGGATTCTTGCGAGTTTCTACCAATGGCGACAAATTTCTTCAAATTAGGCTGCCGCCTGTAAAATTCCACTTCGGCTTTCCACGCCGTACGTCTTGCAGCATCAGTCATTAAACGCTTGTCTGCTAGTACCTGTTGCGAGAAGTGCTTCTCCTACTGTAAGCAGCAGGGAACTTCTCTGCGTGCGTACCGCAGGCGACTGTACTGCTTTTTCAAAGTAGCGCCATCACCGTCGAAAGGCCAGGCATTTGTTTATTAAGAAGCGTAAGCGTCTGCAAACACGTGCCAAACTCGCATTGCTTATCCATACCTCACACAGCCTGAAGTTGTCCATTTCGACAGTTGATTTACTGTTTCAAAACACTCGCTCAGTTTAGGGTCCTCTATAGTATACGTGACCTCGCTCTGTAGCGCACGCCTGCGTGGCGGTGCTCGGCTCGGAGGTACGCCGGTTCGGATCCCGGCGGTGGATGAAATTGTCGCTGCCAGTATTTGGCCGGCAACGGGAGGAGAGGTGGCGGCGTCGGACTCCCGAGCACCAGTCTCTGCGCCGATGTTCTGGATTGAAGTTCAAACCCTTCCACAGTCTCGGCAAGTGATGCCACGTGACAATGTTGACAGTGGTCCGTCCTTCAGATGGGCACGTTAACCTGGGCGGCCCCTTTGGTGTTTTTCGACAGGACTAGGTTATATGCCCGACACCGGGTTCCACAACACAAACCCCCCACTACCCAGTACGTACGAGCACTCACCGCAGCCGTCCACACGACACAGATAACACTTGACACTTTGTAGCAGGTCGGGGGCAGGCAACGCCGAGCCGCCTCCGCTGGACCTCGCCATGAACGACCGTGTAGTACGCCTGCATTTCCTCTCCTACGCTCATTCCCTGAGAACGGTGTTATTCATTACTATAGTGTGTGAAATTTTGACACTTTCAAGTTATTAAACATAGACCTTGCCGTTGGTGGGGAAGCTTGCATGTCTCAGTGATACAGATAGCCGTACCGTAGGTGCAACCACAACGGAGGGGTATCTGTTGAGAGGCCAGACAAACGTGTGGTTCCTGAAGAGGGGCAGCAGCCTTTTCAGTAGTTGCAAGGGCAACAGTCTGGATGATTGACTGATCTGGCCTTGTAACAATAACCAAAACGGCCTTGCTGTGCTGGTACTGCGAACGGCTGAAAGCAAGGTGAAACTACAGCCGTAATTTTTCCCGAGGGCATGTAGCTTTACTGTATGATTAAATGATGATGGCGTCCTCTTGGGTAAAATATTCCGGAGGTAAAATAGTCCCCCATTCGGATCTCCGGTCGGGGACTACTCATGAGGACGTCGTTATCAGGAGAAAGAAAACTGGCGTTCTACGGATCGGTGCGTGGAATGTCAGATCCCTTAATCGGGCATATAGATTAGAAAATTTAAAAAGGGAAATGGATAGGTTAAAGTTAGATATAGTGGGATTTAGTGGAGTTCGGTGGCAGGAGGGACAAGACTTTTGGTCAGGTGAATACAGGGTTATAAATACAAAATCAAATAGGGGTAATGCAGGTGTAGGTTTAATAATGAATAAAAAAATAGGAGTGCGGGTTAGCTACTACAAACAGCATAGTGAACGCATTATTGTGGCCAAGATAGATACGAAGCCCACGCCTACTACAGTAGCACAAGTTTATATGCCGACTAGCTCTGCAGATGACGAAGAAATTGAAGAAATGTATGATCAGATAAAAGAAATTATTCAGATAGTGAAGGGAGACGAAAATTTAATAGTCATGGGTGACTGGAATTCGGTAGTAGGAAAAGGGAGAGAAGGAAACGTAGTAGGTGCATATGGATTGGGTTAAGAAATGAAAGAGGAAGCCGTCTGGCAGAATTTTGCACAGAGCATAACTTAATCATAGCTAACACTTGGTTCAAGAATCATAAAAGAAGGTTGTATACATGGAAGAAGCCTGGAGATACTGACCGGTTTCAGACAGATTATATAATGGTAAGACAGAGATTTAGGAACCAGCTTTTAAAATGTAAGTCATTTCCAGGGGCAGATGTGGACTCTGACCACAATCTATTGGTTATGAACTGTAGATTAAAACTGAAGAAACTGCAAAAAGGTGGGAATTTACGGAGATGAGACCTGGATAAACTGACTAAACCAGAGGTTGTGCAGAGTTAGGGAGAGCATAAGGGAACAATTGACAAGAATGGGGGAAAGAAATACAGTAGAAGAAGAATGAGTAGCATCAAACCAGTCTCAGGACTGAAGACCACAACAACAACATTTAGAAACGGGTCGGAACGAGACAGGTACCAATTAACTTTGTGTACAACATGGGCCATTCGTGACAGATCTCACTTAAGGTCATCAGTCCCATTTTGTGGCGGTGATTCTAAAGATCAACGTTCCCTTTTTATGAACAAACGGTCTGCATGCAACGAACATTGCCTCAGTGACAAATTCGCCGACTTACAACATCACGGCAAAACGAAAGACAAATTCCTCCAAAGCCACCCCGAAATGAAGAGAATCTGAGGCAGTTTTCGAGCTGTTTTTTCCATTAGTCCGCCTAGTCAGAAAGAGCACAGAGAGAGAGGGCAACGAATTCAATTTGATGTGTGAACGCCGTTCTTTCTGAAATAAACGAGTCAGCCACACGCACAGACAGATCCCAGTAATTTTAAACAGCCGCTGCGAATCGCAGTTTCACGCTCGAGTGGTTTCCATCACGCCAGAGCGCCTGCGCTCTCCGGTGCAGTCATCCATTTACACTCACTCGAAAAACTGGCAGCTCGATGAAACTAAACGTCCTCTTTTTTATAACGGAGCATGCCGTCATCTGCACTGTATATCTTGTTTCCCGTATACGGAGGGTAATTATTTTCGCCATTGGCTATACTCACTGTGTTATAAATACAAATGCTATTCCTTATCGAATAGAGGGTGACTCATCTGGACTACTGAAGTCTACTCACGGGCAGATTTCAGTTCTCTATCGTTTCTGCGAATGTATTCTTGCACAGAATTTTTCAGTTAGTAAACGAAGCAGAACTTCATGTGAGTGTATGAGTCTTATGACGAGTTGATTCTTAAGGAGAATAAAGCTCATTCTACGTATCTAGTAACCGGCGTTTGTATATAAATAAACTTTACCTCCTACAAGCAACAGTATCTTTGGCACAAGGCAAATGGGGATGTGAACCAACACATAATTTTAAGACTGTTATGTACTTGTTTCTGTTGTTGTAGCTGATTTTGCTAGTTGATTATCCTTTTTAACAACTTTTTAATCTTCGCCTAGACCATGTTTAGTGTAGATCCATCTAAATATTCTTAAACACTTATTTACCGAATTTAAATTGTAGTCTGTAGTTTCTATGTAACTTTCTAATACTATACATCTTTGAAAATTCATGTTTAAAAATAATACATCTTATCAGCCTACTCCTAAACTGACTAGTTCATCCACAGGACTAAACTTGAATGGAATTTCTTGGTCGTGCCAAATTTAGGCATTCCATTAATCACGCGTATGGACTTTCTAAGACGACATGAAGAAACCGTGGTTATCAGATGGAGAGAATGTGTGTTGTGAACGTCGAGACGTGTACATATTAGGCTTGAAGAACGAGTTATTTGGCAGGAAATTCCTGTAGACTGATTAAAGTTACATCATGTGATTCGAGAGTTAATGGTTGAGTTACATGATCAATATGAAAATAGGAAGGAACATCTGTCTGATAACCGGAAGTTCTCGCTGGTGAAATCAGGCAAACGATGTGGGAGAAGGTCGCAGCGGTATCAAATCCGAGTTCGGACACGAACGAAGACTCGCTGAAGATTCTATACGACCACCCATCAGAGTTCTCACCAAATCTTGGTGCTATTAAACGTTGTCAGTACAAATTTGAGGTGAACGAACGCACAAATTTCTTCGTTCCACAGTATGCTATTCCTTCAGCAGACCACAAAGAGTTATATACTGAATCACGAAAAATTTTGGGACAGGTTGCCATTGAACCCGTAGTCTGATCTTCTAACAATCCATTCAAGGCAGTAGAGAAAGACTGATTGGCCCGATAATATGGAGAGACTACTCAGAAATTCCACAGACAACGCCTGTTTTCGTCACTGTATCTTCCATTTAGCTACTGGCAAATAGAACGTGAGCCATCCTGTCGCCAATATACATCAGTTTTGGCATGTAAACTCTGTTACAGATTTAAACGTCTTTCATTCTGACTCAGTATGTATGTGTGGCATTTATCCACGCACTCAACAGAATCGTAGAAGAACCATAGTTAGACTGGGTGACATGTTACATGGGTGCTCTGTTAGCAGCTGAAGCATCCTGGTTGGAACACAGCAAAGTACTCAGAGGCTCAGTGGTACTCTTCGACGGCATGGAGTGATGACCACAATACAGAGTTGGTTTCAGTGCGATGCAAGTTAAGTTTCTCGGGCATGTAATTACGTGGGACCCATCGAAATTACGACTAGCCCACAGCCACCACAAAAAAGCAATTACATGGCTTTCTGGGACTTGTAAACTTCCATAAGTGCTTCATCAGCATGGAGGCGTTGTCCAGCCCACACTTATGTGAGCTGACAGGAAAGAAGTCGCTATAGATATGGGATGACGCTGCAGAGAGAGTTTCAGGCTCCAAAGAAGACGCTGTTAAAGGCACCAACCCCTGTGCATCCGGACTTGTCTAAATAATTCTGCATGACCACCAATGGCGCTAAAGTCGTAATTGGATGTGGCCCTGTTCCAAGAGTTTAAGGAAGATGGACAGCTTTTGAGGAATGCGACGGCATTCAGTAGTAGAGTTCTGTCAAACTGAGAGCCATTTCATTACAGAGCTTGAGAAACTAGCGGTAGTGCGGGGCTTCAAGAAATTCCTGTATTACTTGTATGAAAGGACGAGCCGGGTATTTACAGGCCACAAGACATTGCAGTTCCTGTGAGCTGTGAAGTTATCACATGGACCGTTGCTTCACTGGGTACTGTACTTCAAGAATTTACCTCACGATTAATTTTGCACCTAGTAGTCAGTTAACCTAATTTTTTATCCATTTGGTCTTTTCTGTGAGAACTTTTCCAGTCCTTTCCTTCCCAAAGATCCACAATTATTACGCATTCATGTACGTATGTGCACTCATTCTCCCACGATGGGATATTTGATCCTTATTTGTGTGAGCAATCATTTCAATTTGAAACCATTAAAAGTACATGATTTGTAACTTGTTTCATTACAATAGCTGATACTCCCCATCACTACTTAGTAATTACCAATGTTTAATCAGGGCACACAGCTACGGCCCACATATTAGCGGCAACCCTTTTCTTCCATTTTCCTGACCACAATTCATTTATATACACCTGAACAGTTATGGGAGACTTGCACCTGGATGTCAGTGGCAAAACAGATTGGCTGGAGGTGTACCCCAGTGGCGTCTTGTAATGTCAGCAATCCGATGGGGGTTCACTTATGTTCCATTACGAAGGATTCCTGCTTCGTTTTTCCAGTTTAATAATCTGAAAAATTCGTCCAGGAGTGCTTAGCGGTTTTGGTGATACGGGATCTCTCTGCCTAACTCCTGTTTCAGTTTGGTACGTCTCATTATATTCATGATTATGAATGGAACTTGCAGCATTGATGCGTGTAATTTTTGGCATATTAACATATGTTGCATCAATGTCTTGTTCCTGAAGAGGTTCCATTTCTTATCTTATTAAGACTGTATCAAACGCTTTCTCAGATTCTTTGATTCCCAGGCAGTGTGCTAATTCATACTCACTGCCACTCCATTTTGTAATTTAGTTCAGGACTTGCCAGTGGTCCGTTGTTGTATATTCACGTCCAGAGCCTATTAGGTCGATAACTTGATTAAAAACCTAATTCTTCTTTGTTGATTGGCATTAATTGTATTGAATCTGTAGATTTGGAGATTTATGTTTTGTTATATTTACAGTGTTGTTTCAGTTGTGGAGAACCTCTCCTTCAACAATTTTCTGTAAATAATTTTGCTTGGAATGCTTGTACTTTTTCTCTGTGTTAGTTACTATGTCATCTCCAGTCTTAACTGATGAAATGTGTCTACTCAGTGTAAGTTTTCATATTGTCTACTTTATTCCCTCATTGTTTTCAGTTGTTTCTGTTAGCTAATTTTCGTTGTAAATTCTCACATCCCCTCGGAGACGTTTCCAAATAGTTTTGTTTGATTCAGCACGTTCTAACAGGTTCATATCACCATTTGGTTGAAACTCATTATCTCTTTAATAGCTGCCTCGTGACATTTGAGATTTTCCGTTACCTTGCTTTTTTCACACCTGCAAGACCATTTACTGGCGCTGAACTCTTTGCTTAATTTGTTTGACTGCTCAGTTCTTAAATAAAGTCTCATTATGTGCATTACTGACTTTGTGCCTGATGAATGTTTATTTAGTCTGTGATCAGTTGCAATAGGAATTTTTTTGTGCTCCTCTCATCCTGTATAATGTCTTTATTTGATAAAATGTAGTCAGCCTTGTTTTTAATTCGATTGGGTCTTTGCTAAATCGACTTTCTAATTATTTGGCTCTGGAAGAATATTTTGAGGACAAACATTCTTCCAGGCAAATTCTACCAACGTAAGTTTCACACTGAAGAGTGAGAACTGTGCCTCATTACATAAAAGCGTAGCTTCGTAAAGAAATGGACAATGAACAATTCAGACAAGAAGAGAAGATTTTGAAACATAGGGCTACAGGAGAATACTGAAGTTTATATGGGTAGAGCGGATAAGTGATTAGGAGGCATTAAGTCTAATTAGGGAGAACATCAATTAAAGGTACAACTCGACTAGTAGAAAGGATCGCTTGAGGCATCAGGGAGTCCTGAATTTGTTACTTGAGGGAAGTTTTGCAAATTGAAGAGTGAGACCAACGCTGGAATACATTAAGCAGCTTCAGATGTATGTAGGCAGCAGTAGTTATGCAGAGAGGGGAGCTTGTACAAGGCAACAAATTGTGGAGAGATGCATCAGACGAGTCTTCACACCGAAGATCGTCACAACAATATGTAAAAGATAGTGGCGGAGGTGCAGCTGCTGCACGGAAACACCGAGAACGACAGTCGGTGATTAATAAGCTACCGCTCGCCTTTAGGCTTATGTTGCGTAGAGAGATCCACTCGGGAGGTCGTGTCAAGGCGGGCAGAGGAATGAAACGTCGGCGCGTAACAGCCGTCCGTGCCTGTCGCGATGATATCTGCTGGCGCGCGGCACGAGCTGCGGAGAGCGGACAATGCAGCAGCAGGGGCCTCTCCTGGTGCCTGTTTACACGGCGGACAGCTAATTAGGGGAGCCGTGAGGCGGGCAGGCAGGCAGCAGCCAGGTGCAAATAAGGTGCGCGCGAGGGGGGTAGGTGGGCGGACCCCGGGGGTGTGGGTGGGGTGGGGGCGGGGGTGGCGGCGGTGGCACACCGGCTGAGGAGCGCCGCGGGGGGCGGGTTCGATGCCCGAAGCGTTTAGTCTGGGAAAGCCTTGCGCAAGGCATCTGTGCTGGAATCCAACGCATGCTTACTTTGAAAAGATGAGACACTAAATGGTTGGCTCATTGGCTTTGGGAGAGGCGTTGTAGTTAAATAGCTGATCACGTGCCACGTTTTAGCAACAGTGCAGAATAATTTTGCACACTACTGTTGTTCAAAATTTGACCATGTAATCGAATCGTTACGAAAGACTGGAACTGTATCAGCTAGTCACGGTTAATGCAATGGTATCTATAAACCAACAGTTCACAGCAATTGTTGCTATTGTTGTGTTCTTCACTTCAACGACTGTTTCAATGCAGCTTTCCACAAATGTCTAGCCTGTGCAAGTCTCTTCATTTCTGCGTAACTATTGCAATATGTACCTGTTACTCATTTTTTTCCGAAAACAGATGTGTAACATATGTAAATTCATAATGAAATAACCATTTGATCGGAATATTTAATAAACGCCAAAGAATATGATAAACTACAGTACTAGTGACTAATGAAACCTTGCTCTTTATTTATTGTTTGGTGGATCTGCCATAGGTGGATGATGAGGAATATGTGGGTGCTTAGACAGAAAGCTGAAGTGATTGCAAGTACACGCCATCGGCGTAGCACAATAACTTTACTTAACTTGAGGCACCAAGTCGAAGACAGTCCACAAGAGTCTAGTCGTCACGCATAAACGCTATACACACAGGCTTCCATAAACTGCTTGGGATTCGGCTAACTCGGCTTGTAGACCGCTAGTCGACTGTGCTGGCTCTGTTGCGGCGTCTTCTGAGGTCTCCTCGGTTGTGGCGTTATGTTCGTGTCCAAGGTGTGGATTCAAGACGTCTGCGGACTGGCGAGGAGTTACGAAGGGAAACACTGATGTTGTGAGGAAAATGCTAATCGATGACAGGCTAGTGACCTATAAGCAGGTCATTTGCATAGACTGACGGAAGAGCAGATGACACGGCGTGTGACTTGGTGCCGGGAGATAAAGAAGTTTTCTAAGGCGCAGTCTCAGTATGTGAATAACATCGTGATAGCTGACAAGACTGGGCTGTACCACTATGACGTGCCGATTAAGGTCCAAAACAAAGCTTTGGTCTCTGAAGATAACGACACACCCGTAGCTGTCAGGAAATCCCGCTCAGTAATGAAGAAAATTCTAGCTTTTTTTTTCTCAAATAGAGTGGAATTGTGGAGCGTGTTGTTTTGGACGCATGCAAGACACTCACAGCTAAGTGGTACACTAAGCTGCGCGTGTCCAAAGTCATCCAATCTTGGAAGAACCTGCGACCGAAGTCACGGATGGACACTCGGTTCTTCATCACGACAACGCCCCAGTTCACCGCGCCGAAGCACGCACCGAATTTTTGCGGGGTACAGGACTGAAACTTCTTGAACCCCCCTCATTGGAGTCCAGACCTTGCTCCTTGTGACTCTGCGCTGTTCCCGCATGTGAAAATGAAGCTGAAAGGAGTGCAATTTTCAAGTGATGATCTGCACGTTGGCGATGGACGTCGGTGCCACCAATGACAGTCTGCGGCCACTTCAGCCTCCACCTACAACACTACAGTACGGTCGAGGCGCGACCGTGAGGCGATGCGAAGGGCAATTTACGTCAATTCATTACATGTCGATTACTTCAAGCTTCATCGATAAAATCTTCTCGTTTTACAAGCCACGTAATTTCGAATAAAACACTTAAGCTTTCAATAGCTGTTTCCACCTTCGTCATCAGGAATTGAAACCACTGACTACCAGCGTCTCTCTCTCTCCCTCCCTCTCTCTCTCTCTCTCTCTCTCTCTCTCTCTCTCTCTGCGTATTTAATTTTCTCACATTGGCAAGATGTATGCGGTGAGGGTTATTGTCGCTTGACATTTTCTTCTAGGTAATATAAATATTACTTCGCATGCATGGCATGCTCCTAACTTTTCGTTTGGGGCCTAACTTTTAATGCAGTAGCGGTTTATAGAAACTACTTTTTGTTTTCTTTTGTTTACTCCAGGATGGATTTGGGTCTCCCGTATTTATTGGGTGGGATAATTCTCTAATCTATTTATCAGTGGGTTTTCTGATTTGCTCGCGGTATAATAGAAGGCGGCCGCGAATTGTCGGAATATTTGCGTGATTGATTTCATTCCTGCGGCTTCGTGTGTGTCGGCCGTGGGAAATTGGGAGGGGACGTGAATGCCCGCCGCGGTGCCCTGTTTTGTGTTTTTTGCAGCCGCGCAATGTGCTTTCTAGCTGCGTATCCCCACACAGGACAGGCATACTCGAATATCGGTCGTACTAGTGTGCAGTAGAGCCTACTCCTGTTGTGGTTGCAGGGCTGCTACTGCTATTTAACAGAGGGTATAACTCATTTAGCGTGGCGCCTGCTTTCTTCCGGAGTTCATCGGTGTGTGCTCTCCAGGTCAGGCGTTGGTCGAGTGTTACACCAAGGTATTTTGCTGTTGCTCTCCAGGGAATTTCGCGTCTGTGTGGCCTAAAGGGGACGTTTTCCCGCAGACGATGTGCTGGGGATCGTTATCCTTTCCTCTGCGTGAGCATCAGCGCTTGGGTCTTGTCGCTGTCGACGGTGATTCGCCATTTCCTGGTCCAGGTTTCAGTCTTCTTTAGGATGTTCTGTAGTCTGTGGGTGTCTATTCGTCTGTTGGAGCCAGTGGCGAAGAATGCTGTGTCGTCGTCATACTGAGGTATATGCGTCTGTGGGGCAGTCGGTGTGTCGGCGGTGTTCAGGTTATACAGTACTGGGCCTAACACCGATCCCTGTGGGACGCCAGCTCGTATGCCACGTGTGGACGACTTCACTGTGTCGACTTTGACACACAATGTACGGCTGGCTTGGTAACTGCTCAGCAGTTTAACGACGTGGCCGGAGAACCCTAGTGTCTAAAGTCTGTTCAACAGTCCTGTGCGGCGCACACTGTCGAAAGCCTTGGCTACGTCTAGCAGCTACAGTAGCCTTTCCGGTTGAAGGCTTCTGTGGCGGCTTCGCCTACTCTTATAAGTTGTTTAGGTGCTGAGTGTCTGTTACGAAGTTCGCATTCGAACTGAGGGAGCATTTCTTCTCTGCGAATGTGCTGTTTGATGTGGACCAGTAGGAGGCACTTACGGGCTTTCAAAAAACAAAGTGTGAGGTGGTGATGTGGCCCTCAACTACGTACCTTCTCACTCAGAGTTGAAATATGGAAAGTTTTGGCTGGTTTCGTTGTCTAGCGGTTGGGATACGTAGTTGTCGCACTACAAGCCAAATACTACTGAGCCCACAGTATACAATATGAATAGACACATGAATCGACTGGTCGAAGGTTCCTATCACTCGGCAATTGCGAATTTTGAATGTGACATAGAAATTTATAAATGAAAGGTTGCAATTAAATAAAACCTGCAGGTACTATTTTTAACGACTTTAAATGGCGAGTACGATAGCGGAAGTACCTTTAAGAATGCCATTTATTGCTGCAAAACACTTCTTGGTGTCGATGGTCCAGCAATTAAATGAAATGTAAGTTGAATAACAGGGAAACAATAGACTCCTAGCCGGCCGGAGTGGCCGAGCGGTTCTAGGCGCTTCAGTGTGGAACCGCGCGGCCGCTACGGTCGTAGGTTCGCATCCTGCCTCAGGCATGGATGTGTGTGACGTCCTTAGGTTAGTTAGGTTTAAGTAGTTCTAAGTTCTAGGGGACTGATGACCTCAAATGTTAAGTCCCATAGTGCTCAGAGCCATTTTTTGAATAGATTCCTACTTCACGTAATTAGTTATGAGCAATAACATAGCTCGCGAGATATTCACTTATGAACCCATACTACGTCTTCACTGCAGAAGCCACGGAAATCTCACAAGGGCACAAGTCGGCACTACGAAATATTTCTATCTCCCGCGACCACGCGCAAACTGCTCAACACTCTCCAAGTATTTCCTGTGACCGTCTGTTGTGCCTTCCCATCCAGCACTCTCCGTGTCCTCTGCTTCTCGATGCTCCTCCCCCACTTCCATAAAGTCTCTCCATTGACTTTGGTAGTCGCCTACCGTAGTAACGAGGGCTGTGTTTCGCTAGAACACTCCCACCATTTCTTCAAGCCAATGCACACTCACAAACATATTGAAACAAGTACGAAATACTGGATGTACATTTAAATAACTTCAAATTAAATAAATATTCCTACGGCTGGACCATAAACATGCTCTAACACACATTATTAAATGGCTCTAAGCACTATGGGACTTAACATCCGGGGTCATCAGTCCCCTAGACTTAGAACTACTTAAACCTAACTAACTTAAGGACATCACACACATCCATGCCCAAGGCAGGATTCGAACCTGCGACCGTAGCAGCAGCGCGACTCCGGACCGAAGCCCCTAGAACCGCTCGGCCACAGCGGCCGGCCATCACACATTATTAAACACATAATCAAATCAAATAAACATATATCAAAGGAATAGAAACAAAAAGTAGGCCAGTAGCCTAATGTGTCTGTGCTTTCTAAAACACAGTACATATTTAACCAATTTCTCGATGAGTGGTATATATTGGATGTAACCAAAGACATAGACGAATAAACATATTGATAAGTGTGTGGAACAGTGGATAGCGAGTGGAGAAGCTCCAAGTGTTCACCAGGGTTTGCTCCAGGAGCTACAGTGCGAGGACAAAGAATAGCGAAAATTATTTCATAAAGGAGAAGAAACATTTCAGTTTGGCCTCACGCAAGTAGCCCCTCGTATTTGTATACACGATATCCATTTAAGATGCGTCATTTCTTAATTTCATTCATCATAATCGATGTTTTTGCAAAGCCTGCAGCTTTGTCATTCATGACTTAAATAATGAAACATTCCACTAGCTACGTGTTTTTTCATGCTTAATGAGAGCTGCATCAAACCAGTCTCAGGACTGAAGACCACAACAACAACAACGACGCTTTTCGACAATTTATTCTCATTATCAAAACAAAATATTCACATATGTACTTTATGTGGTGTCTGTATGTGTGCTGTTCTGCCTCTATTATTCTGCAGTTATTGCTTTACGATTTATTGCAGTTGGACAGATTTCTTTTGTGCGATTTTCTGACATCACATAAAATACCTATGTAAATATTTGTAATAGATTATGAGAAAAAATTCTCGCAAAACGTTGTGCAAATCATGAAAAAATACGAAACTGGTGCAGAGTTTCATTATTTAAATCATGAATGCTATTTCTGCTAAAGGTCGAGTCATGGCTAAGTTAAGGTTTTTAGCAACAGGTGAAAGCTATTCCAGATTACGATACAATACTCCAATCCCACAGTGTACCATTTCACGTATTATTCCAGAAACATCTGAACCAATATATAAATCATCTAATGAGGAATTTACGAAGGTTAAGTAAGGTTATTTTCAGCAGACATAACTACATTTATTTCACTAATGTGCACTTTGAACACACTCGGCTTTTCACAGCTCCATCTCCTTCCACACATCCTTTCTTTTCATATGCAAGCTTATCAACAGTGCAGCAATTTCGAATGCAGCTGATGGCTGCAGCTATTTCTTTGTAAGACTCTGACCATTTGTTACGGTTTTTGTGCTCGGCGTGGTTTGTGGTATGAAGAATTTCGTATTCTTCATAGTTTGCAATAATCACTGGTGATAGCGCCACACCAAATACACTTCGTCATTTTATAGCTTTCAAGCTCTAAATCACGTGAAATGGTACGTAAACAATGGCCCTCGCTCTAAGTTTTATCAAATATTTTTGCTAAAAGCTGTTACAGTGTCAAAGATCTGATCGAATGGCTTTGACAGCACGGAGGTAAAAAAAGAGGGGAGGTGGCATTACGTCATAAACTTTAAGCCGATGTCCTCCATCTTAACTAGTCCAAAACATTAGGTTCACCGCATTCATACTGCCATAGTTCACCGTGGTGACACTTCCCCGTGACGTCACTCTGATGGTGGTGTATTACGAGAGCAAAAACGCATCCAAGAACAGAAAAATGTTCGAAATTGCCATCTTGACACTATGTTAGTCGTGTAAGGTCTATTTAGCATTTGAAACAGTTATTGCGCGCACACGACAGAAAGAATGAACAAGAAGCACTCGTATACAGTGGTCTGCTAATGTCTTTGGCTACTTAAAATCGCGTCCACTCTGGCTTCAAAACAACGTCAAACGTAAGTCTGTAGTGCCATTCCCCTTATTTTTTTACCTCCATGTTTGACACAGACGTACATACGTCTCTGGACTTCGATAAGCATTTATCGTTGGCAACGAACACTACATTCTTGACGTCACACGCCCGTGCACTCAGGTCGGTATTTATCGTATGGCACGCGAGGGACCGAGTGACGTCACATGGAGCAGCGGTCGGCGCCACATTTGAAACGGCCGCCCCCGCCTCCCTACAGGCGTCAAACCGACGCCTTTGCTTTCGTTCAGTGCACCGCTCTCAGCGCATGCGCCACTCCGGCCATCTCTGGAAGTTCCAGGCACTGCCATTACACCAGCATAAGCAGAACACCATGCTGGTACCGGCAGTCAGTGACTTCGTCATGACAGTGGCGGTGACAGCTATCGAAAGCTCGAGTGCTTTATTCGAAACCAAGAGGCTTATAAACAGAGAAGCTTTTACCGAAGCATGCCACCGCAAACTTCAGTTTGAGGTCTTGTATTCTGATTAAATGAACAGTGTTTTCAACTCCTACCACAGGCGTGATGTATCCCCTTCTGTGGTAGTATTTTCCTTTCTATTGAGAACAGCTATCACTGGGCACTTCGCAATTGCAGTTAATCCACCTTCACCATTATTAGAATCTCTCCCCTCTTCTGACCCCTTTGTCATATACGCCAAGGTCTTGTTATACTAATGTAATATTTGTGATTCTTGTCCCATTCAGTAGTTGTACGATTCCTAATTCACTATTTTGGAAGCTGATCAGTTAACGTGTCAGATACAGGGTCTCTTATACGTTTCTGTATAAATTAACAAGCCTCAAGCAATGTCCACCAGCACATCCATGTGAGCATGCTTACCGTAGTCAAGCCTTGAACTTCCTCTAAAACTGTCACCCACCCACCCCTCCCCACAGACACTTCCCTCCATTATCAGCTAACTAATCCTTGATGCCTGAGTACCTGTCCTACCAACCGATCCCCTTCTATAGTAAACTTGTGGCACAACGATCTTTTCTTTGCAATTCGATTCAGTATGCCTTCTACAGGGTTGCTAGTTCAGTGGAAGTGCGAGGTTACAGATCCTGAGGTCTCAGTGTCGACCCGTGGTCAGTTCTCCTCTGGAAATGTTTGTTATCGTAAAAAATGCCTGCCTGCTTCATATTTTAGGTCCATGTCAAACTGGAGGTCCACAGTAACTGGTTGCCTAAGTCAGTTCAGATGTCAGAGAAAGCTAACGCTATATCACTTCCATTAAGACCATGCCAGGTAAGCCTCTGAGGCGTTCAAACCAACTTTCGGGTTCATAACAGCTTAACGTTTACTTACCTCTTCATTATTTAGCGTTTGTATCTATCTAATTCTCGGCATTCTGAGGCACCACATTTCAAAAGTTTGTATTCCCCTGTGTGAATCGTTTATCGTCAGTGTTTCACTTCCAATCAATGCGACACGCCAGGCAAATATCTTCAGAAACAACAAGGATCAATTCACAGCTGAGGGCCCAAGTAACTTCTCAATAATAAAGTTTAAATAATTTCTTTTAAAACATAAGGATTTGGACAAACAGCTGAAGCCCTTACTTAAGTAAAATTAAAGTACTTTCTCAGATGAAGGCCCAAATAATATACCAGATGACCAACGAAAATTCTTTAAAAGGCAAGCATTTACAAATTTCGGTTAAAAGCCATATTAAGGAAAATTTGAAATAATTCTTCAGCTAAAGGCCCAATATTATTTCGGATTATCAAGGGAAATTCTTTAAAAGGCGAGCATTTACAAATTTCAGCTAAAGGCCATGTTAAGAAAAATTTGAAATAATTCCTCACCTAAAGGTCCAATAATATTTCAAAATAATAAAAGGCAACCTTTAAAGGCATGGATTTACACAGTACAACAGAAAACCATCTTAAGAAAACTTGAAATATCTTCACATCTGAAGGCCCAAAGAATTATTCAAAATAGTTGAAGACAAACCTTAAGATAAGCATTTACACAGTTTGGCTGAAAGCCATTTCAAAAATTCAAGATAATGAAAGAAAAACCTTACAGACAGGAATTTACACATTGCTGCTGAAAGCCACAAATTTTAAGACAAACGAAGCTGAAGGCCTAAAATTTAAATAAAACATGGCTGAAGGCCTAATGTTAAAATACTTCACATAAGGTTCGGCTGAAGGCCATATACTGAACATAGAACAGACAAAATTAATACATGGCTGAAGGCCTGGCACAGTACTTGCGAAAAAAAAAATCACAATCACAAAGAACGGAACAGTTGTGTTCAGAAGTGTTCCAAAGGTCGGCCTGGGGAGGAAACTCTTAACAACAGCTTAGGTGAGACAGGCAGCCAGGCTTAACACTAAATAATCGGGTGGCAGCACGACCTAGGGGCGGCGGAAGAACCAGCCAACAACTTAATTCCCTTCCACCCGACCAACGGGACGAGAGC
Organism: Schistocerca piceifrons; assembly: GCF_021461385.2. Taxonomy (NCBI): domain Eukaryota; kingdom Metazoa; phylum Arthropoda; class Insecta; order Orthoptera; family Acrididae; genus Schistocerca; species Schistocerca piceifrons. The sequence continues at coordinate 21,321,912 of NC_060145.1, forward strand.
CAAAAATATCAGTTTGGATGAGGATCGCAGCAGGACTATGTCTTAATAATTGGTGTCTAAACACAGCCAAGGCACAATAACCAGTCAAAGAAAAAGAGAAAACCACATCAAGCTGTCGAAGTACACGCCGCGCTGGACAGCATCAACACGGCGAGGAAAACACACTGTGGGAAAACTACGCTAACGACCAGGGCAGGTAACCGGAACATTAACGGCCACAAGGCAGAAGATACCGCTGGTGCACTTCACTAAAAAATTATAATCATTTCAAAAGTTAAACACCATACAGGGAGACGGCTGCAAAGTTTTGCCGACTCCAGCACACCATCACGTTGCTGCTTGCAGGAGCAGCCCAGGAAGCAACAACCGGCAATCGACGGAGACATGTCGGAGCAGTTGAGGTTTCATGACAGGTTCACTGATTACTCAACTCCAGCAATCCGGTTCGGTGGGCGACGAACTCTGCAGCTCTCGCAGCCAGTGCCACACAACTGCGACCGCGCGTGCACGCCCCGGCCTGACCTCACGCTGCAGAGACCTCCTCGCTGTTCCGTCGCAACCGACCGACTGCCTCGCACACACCACGACACGGAAATGTAGCGACCACACCAAAGAAGGTACAGCAGTACTAGTATCGATAAACGCTGCTGCTGCCACTGACAGAGGCAAGTGAGCAACTCATTCAGGTAGTAACTGAGGGAGCAATAAGACGCCAGTCGATGTGACAAAATGCCAAAAAAGAAAAACGGCATCAGCGCGAGCTGACCACAGCTCACTATGTTCTCCCTATTTCGGCTATCGTCTGTTATTTTCTTGGCGAAATAGCAAAATTCGTCTGTCACATTTAGCGTCACAATTCCTAATGTAATCTAATCCTCCCAGTGTCTGATGATTATTCATATTTTACCTTTATGGGTGCTCATTTTTATAACCTCTTTCGAAGGCACTATTTCTTCTGTTCAACTGATCTTCCATCTCCTTCCCCGTCTGCAACAGACTTAAAATGTCGTACGTAAGTAGCAAAGTTTTTTGATTTATTGCTGTTTGAACCTTAATCCCTTTTCCATGTTTGTCCATGGTTTCCCTCACAGCTTGCTCAATGTACAGTCGGAATAACGTACGCGATAGGATACATATCTGTCTCACTATTCTCTCAACTACTGGTTCCGTTCAAACCCGTCTACTCTTATGATTGCACTCTGGTTTCTGAACAAGTTGTAGATGACGTTTTGCTCCGAGTAAAATGGCCCTAATAACTCCAGAATTTCAGAGTGCATTTTTTGCTGTTACCTGAAATGATAAACGTGTGCAGTAAAATCCATAAACCAACAGATCGAAACCTCACGCTGAAAATTATACTTCCTGAACCTATACTCTTATTACAACTTGTGATAGTAGTTTCTGCAGCTAATTTAAGAGCTTTTGGAGTACGTAACTGGGTAATGCCGGTCTGTGTAGTTTTTACCCCAGTAATTCTATTTAGAGGGCACTGCAAGCGAGACACCAGCTAAGGGAAAGTCGAAGATTCAGCTCTCTGCAAAGCAGGTAATGGAGAGGGCCGGTGAGGGTGTGATGTGAAGAAACGATATCTTCAGGACTGCTTGTATATGTCGCAGCTGCAACATCGCAGAACTGCAGCAAAACTCAGAAAAACCTGTAGGGGGTCTAAAAGTGATATAGCGACTGGCAGTTGACCCCCAATGTGAACGAGTAAACAAGTGGAAGCAGCAACTATTATTTGATTACATGACTCGCGTTCATCCACTGGTAACAATAAGACATCTAGGAACATCTGTCCAGAACGACCTAAAATGAAAGACTACATGAAGATAAGCTATGGGGAAGGCAGACTCCAAAGTGGATTCATTGTTGGAATCATAAGGACATGTAAGTCGCTCACAGCATAAGTGATTTACGGAATACGCTGTTGCGCGATTTGTATTGCTCATCAGTCTGGGTGCCTTGCCCTACAGGATTACTAGGGGACGACTACTACGACCGCAGGTTTAACGTTCTAGGACTAATTATCCTGCACATGTTCCCTCTGTAGCAAAATATTTTATTTCAAGCAACTACTGAATGAACTTGACGTTTCGATATTAGAGATAACATTACATCTCAGAAAATCAACTTCACTTTTGTATAAGGAGTATCTGTGAAAAACAATTTTTGATCTTTTTTTGTTAAACGAATAAATGGCTTCGAGCACTATGGGACTTAACATCTTTCTTTCTTCCTTCTTTTTCTTCTTCATCTTGTTCCTCCTCTTCTTCTTCTAACATCGGTGATATAACGTTGTATCATTCCTGTAACTTGAATCTTATGAAGAATAATAATGCAATTTGAATCATTTCATCTTTATTTTATAGTGTAATACAAAACCAATGAAACTTTTGTATATTTCTTTGCTGGAAGTGGTGAGTTTCCTGACGCAACGATGGGCACCATGAACGTCTCCTCATTTCAACAATTGTAAGTGGAACCTGAAACCGCTGCTTTTAAACGAAGTCCGATTATTATTAAGCAAACTGTTTCTTGTGATTCACTGTTATCAACAACACGGTTTCTAGTCACCAAGCTCGCTGTATTCCATCGACGACTTCTTGGCATTCATATTATTTTTGCGTGAGAACGAAAGTGAATTTATACGAGCAAAAATCATTTTATGCCACAAGAAAAGATTAACAACGCAAATACCTTCTCGCCAGTTTTATGACTACATGTTATCTGTTCTTATTGGCAATTTCATGTACCCTTTCTTCGGTAAAATTTTCCTATGTAGGAAACTCATGTAAGAAAGGAAGTCCACGTCAATTTGAGAGGAAAAATACCTAGATATGACTTACTGGGCGCAACAGATGATAATGTTACGGAGTGGCAACATGTGTCAGACAAAATATAGAAATTTCTATAAGAAATGCTAATATTATTCATGAAATTTGTCACTAGAGTAGATGAAATGACTGTAGTAAATATTTAAAGCTCTAGGCATCAACTGGTATCCTAAACTGCTTAATACACTCCTGGAAATGGAAAAAAGAACACATTGACACCGGTGTGTCAGACCCACCATACTTGCTCCGGACACTGCGAGAGGGCTGTACAAGCAATGATCACACGCACGGCACAACGGACACACCAGGAACCGCGGTGTTGGCCGTCGAATGGCGCTAGCTGCACAGCATTTGTGCACCGCCGCCGTCAGTGTCAGCCAGTTTGCCGTGGCATACGGAGCTCCATCGCAGTCTTTAACACTGGTAGCATGCCGCGACAGCGTGGACGTGAACCGTATGTGCAGTTGACGGACTTTGAGCGAGGGCGTATAGTGGGCATGCGGGAGGCCGGGTGGACGCACCGCCGAATTGCTCAACACGTGGGGCGTGAGGTCTCCACAGTACATCGATGTTGTCACCAGTGGTCGGCGGAAGGTGCACGTGCCCGTCGACCTGGGACCGGACCGCAGCGACGCACGGATGCACGCCAAGACCGTAGGATCCTACGCAGTGCCGTAGGGGACCGCACCGCCACTTCCCAGCAAATTAGGGACACTGTTGCTCCTGGGGTATCGGCGAGGACCATTCGCAACCGTCTCCATGAAGCTGGGCTACGGTCCCGCACACCGTTAGGCCGTCTTCCGCTCACGCCCCAACATCGTGCAGCCCGCCTCCAGTGGTGTCGCGACAGGCGTGAATGGAGGGACGAATGGAGACGTGTCGTCTTCAGCGATGAGAGTCGCTTCTGCCTTGGTGCCAATGATGGTCGTATGCGTGTTTGGCGCCGTGCAGGTGAGCGCCACAATCAGGACTGCATACGACCGAGGCACACAGGGCCAACACCCGGCATCATGGTGTGGGGAGCGATCTCCTACACTGGCCGTACACCACTGGTGATCGTCGAGGGGACACTGAATAGTGCACGGTACATCCAAACCGTCATCGAACCCATCGTTCTACCATTCCTAGACCGGCAAGGGAACTTGCTGTTCCAACAGGACAATGCACGTCCGCATGTATCCCGTGCCACCCAACGTGCTCTAGAAGGTGTAAGTCAACTACCCTGGGCAGCAAGATCTCCGGATCTGTCCCCCATTGAGCATGTTTGGGACTGGATGAAGCGTCGTCTCACGCAGTCTGCACGTCCAGCACGAACGCTGGTCCAACTGAGGCGCCAGGTGGAAATGGCGTGGCAAGCCGTTCCACAGGACTACATCCAGCATCTCTACGATCGTCTCCTTGGGAGAATAGCAGCCTGTATTGCTGCGAAAGGTGGATATACACTGTACTAGTGCCGACATTGTGCATGCTCTGTTGCCTGTGTCTATGTGCCTGTGGTTCTGTCAGTGTGATCATGTGATGTATCTGACCCCAGGAATGTGTCAATAAAGTTTCCCCTTCCTGGGACAATGAATTCACGGTGTTCTTATTTCAATTTCCAGGAGTGTACAATGGCGCTACAACTTATCTGGGGGAGTTCAATAGCCATCATGAACTGTGGGAATACAGGAGGCACAGTAATGAAAGGAAACGCTTTGGTGGTCTGGGCCAAAGAGACTCCATCATATCTTTTGAAAATGAAAACATGGTCCAAGTTGGCTGTATTCTTTCTATTACCTGTGCGATCGGCCAATTTCAACCTTGGATCATTTTCAAGCACCTGTATTACATTAAAAAATGGTGATACTGGTTTACACATCAATTGTCTATACGCTCTCACATACAAGTATACTTTATAACCCAAGTTACTTACGTATCTTAAGCTTCCAGCCTCATTTTACATTGCAAGACATCGCTGGTACATGTGGACAGGAATACACCTTATTTCTATGCGTATGTGGCGAAAAACACTACAATATTGTACATAGTTACGTCTATTAGCCAACACGGGAAGCTGTCATCTCATAGTATAGTCATTGCTTTTGTGATATCACCAAAGATGTTTCGGGACCTATCTGTGGATGGTCGATAACACTAAGTAAACTACTGGCGTTATTCGCACATGTGTTATCTTACTATAAGTAATGGATCGAAATTCATACTTCACATGTCATACTACATTTAATATTGGATATTACAGTACAAAGTCCAGACTATAAAGGATTATGTCAGGCGTTTTAATGAGGTGTGCCCTCAGTCTATAAAACAAAACAATAAATGGTTCAAATGGCTCTGAGCACTATGCGACTTAACTTCTGAGGTCATCAGTCGCCTAGAACTTAGAACTAATTAAACCTAACTAACCTAAGGACATCACACACATCCATGCCCGAGACACGATTCGAACCTGCGACCGTAGCGGTCGCTCGGCTCCAGACTGTAGCGCCTAGAACCGCACGGCCACTCCGGCCGGATACAAAACAATACTGAAGTAACAAATATGTCATATGGAACATTAGAACTAGTGCCAGATTATAAATATACTAGGCGATTTTTTTTAGTTTGTTATCTTACACCACGTTGGTACAGTTATATCACAATATGTTGCGTTATAGCTATTGGAGCCTACAGGTGCTATATGAAGGAGAAGGGGCCAACTGACAACTTAATGTGAAATGGGAGTAGTGGTTACAGTTTTAAGGAACGTTGTCTCATTTACAACTCATACTTGTAGGTCTTATAGTACTACCCGGTTCATGGGTCGTGTTACATGTACACATATAACGTTCATTGTCATGTTGATACCACTAGAAAATATGCCAGACATCCTCAAGTGACACATTAATCATATCAAAAACTAAAATCTCTGTCAGTAAATTACTAACAGGTGGAACAAAACGATTTAAAGCAACATAAATATTTATATATAAACACTAAGTTGGTTGTCCAGTAGTTATCCATACATAAAATATCCAAATTCCAATAGACAAACCAATTGGAGGAAAGGGGGAGAGTGTGTTCCACAAAGGACGAATACTTACAAAATTTAAGGGATGAATAGACTAGATTCAGGGCCTTAATACTGATTTGTAATTTGGCTCAATTATTTTCTGTGATGTAGCTATAAGCAGAATAAATACGAAAAGTAAGAATACCCAAAGAGGACGGGCACGTATCGTCATCGGTTCTTTTAATAACCGAGAGAGCTTTCGAAGATACTCGGCAAAGCACGACTGTTTGACACTATAGGAGAGGCGCTGCACATTAAAATTCCGGGAGTAGACGTTCCAAGCAGAACCGGTCAGCGTCTCTCACCCGTACCTGAGGAAATAGATGTAGCGGAAAAATCGGATAAATTGTAGCGTTCACACTAATATTTACCCATAGCCGTATTTCGCACGCACCATTCGCGAATGGAACAGGGAAGGAAGGAAGGTGGTCGTGGTATCGAAAGTACCCTCCGCCACACACCTCATGGTGGGTTATGGACTTCATATGTACGAAGTGGACACGGATTCCTTAGATCTCTATCAATACCCTGGTTTAGTGGCCAGAATATTCTCCATATAGCCAATAGCGGCAGCAATCTTTCAGTATAACATTCGGCAATGGATCGTGCAGCGGATTCGCCTCCAAAGTGCCTGCCAAAAGCTAACTGCGGTCATAGTTGAGCTTCATGCGAGGCTCAGCGGAAGACATATGACGAGGAGCCAGCCAGGCGGCGAACACGAAGGGCTGTGGGAGCGTAAACGTTTCGTCTGCGACGCCAACAGGAGAGACCGCCGGCAAGGAGTCAGCCGTCGCCTCCTCAAAGCAACGAGCCCAGTACGTAAGAGTCATCGCGCGACTGGACCGCTAGCCAAAGTTATTGACAGAAGAGTAACATGGAACGTAGCAGATGTAAAGACCAAAGTCAGCTTGACATCACGCAGGGAGAAGGTGCCAGAGTACCAGTTCCCGTACGAGGCTCAGTTATGCAAGATGAAGAAAAATGAGATAACTTCCTTGTACTTCTAGATCTACAGACAGGCTTCTGAAAGCAAAAGTGGAAGCTGTTGGAAATCCTTAAAATACTGGGTCTAAAGTACTGAGAGTGCAACTGGGGTACTACTTTGCGTGATTGGACTACCAATGTAAGTAATATCTCTAGACTCTTAGTGAAACTTAATCACCCAATAAACAAGTTCGTGACAATCTGACTTTAATAAGAATACATTATTTTAGTGTATTGTACATAGCTGGAGCAGCAACCGCAGCTTGAAATTATCTTGTGGAAGTAATAAACAGCCAATCTATTGCAAAATGGAAGCTATAATGAAACCCCTGTGCCATGGGTTCAACTTTCATAAAAACTTCTCCAGAAGGAAATATTGACAACCTAAACAAGTTAACAACGAAAAATCTTTTAAGATACGGATATAAACAATTATTCAGATTACATGTTGTGGCACAGGTACGTTAAAATACAGCGAAAAGGCGTCAGTCAAATATAAAATTTCAGAAACATAATAATAAAGCCTTGCACAACGCGGTTGCTATCATTTCGTATTTCCCCACCAATGTACAGCTAGTCCACCAACATCACGTACACAGCACTAGCGCTAAGGAAAGCTTCTGGCAACAGATCACTAGTACAATGCGCTAGGAGGCAGTGCGATGTTGTGTATGTTCCAATTATTATGCAGATAAAATTTTATATTTGACTGTCGCCTCTCGGCTGTATTTTAACGTATCTCTGTCACAACGTGTAACCCAGCAAGTCTGAATATTTTTTGTATTCGGAACGAGATATTATTGTATAATCTCGCGCGTACCATGTTTTTCACTGTCGACTTGTTTAGGTTGTCAGTGTTTCCTTCTGAAGACGTCTTTATGAAAGTTGAATCCATGATAAATGGGTTTTTATAAGCCTTCTATTATGCGTCTGATCAGTTGTTTATTATTTCCACAAGAAGAAAAGACAATTTAGTAGTTCACACTTACACAAAAATGGTACATCTAATAAAGGCGTGCATGGTTTGTGCAATTAATCATTAACCACTTCGAAAATCATTTATAAGAAAATATGAAAATTACAAGAGTCGACAAACGTGTGGTTGAAAAATACGTTGGATTTCTTGACCCCGATTTTTAATCACTACGCGCAGATGTGGGAATGGCTAACTGCTGATAATATGTCTTCAAGGTTTTTAAATAATGACGTGATTCGAAAGAACTGCACCTACAAGAAGCGTTACGGAATACCGACCACAGCAATGCTGTTCGTTGTGCGAGTGTGCTGTGAATTGTTACTACGTCAAAGCCTATTAGTTCATGTGCTCTATCTGGAATCGTTATTGGACAAAAGAATGGGGTGCCGTGCAGTATGTGCACACATGATGGCGTCAGACGAAAGCTGTTCTGGAAATAGCCGGCCGTAGTGGCCGAGCGGTTCTAGGCGCTACAGTAGTTCTAAGTTCTAGGGGACTGATGACCTCAGAAGTTAAGTCCCATAGTGCTCAGAGCCATTTGAACCATTTTTTTGGCTCCCCTGACAAGCTTCAAGTTCAGGAGAAACACAAAGACTGTGTCCCAACTTCGTAACACCTCACGCCTAACAAACAGCATGCCTTCGCAAAGCATTATAAGTTTACCACGAGAAATTAGTGAAAAATATCCACGCGACACGAGTGCCACAGGCGTAAACTGAGTGCAACAACTCGCCTGTTAGCAACCACTTGGGTTAAACTGAATGTTCTCACAAACACTGCCCACTGCTGATGCCGCCACAGACCAGCGTCTACCCCGCACCCGGCTCCAGGAACAAGTGCGAGCATGGCCCGACTGACTGCCACTGCCTGATGGTCCTAGTGCGCGCCCAAGTCACCGGAGGTGGCAAACCTGCCTCCGCTGCCGTAGACTCAAACCAAAAAACCTACACTGCGTCTCGATACGGTTACTGATCGTCTTTGCGAAATGTTAACAAAGACCAGTTCGCAGGTTACTGAAAGCAAAAATATTGGGAATAGAGCTTCCAATGCAGATATCTCAGCTAAATGATCTACAAATGCAAGTTGGAGTAATAACAGTGGAAGATCAGGATAGACAATTCTGAAATAATACGGTCGCCGGTGCAATTGGACAGTCTTTACTGCAAAACAAAAAAACAGCGGTGACTTACATAATTTACGATTGAGTAATTTTGTATCCTGTATTACTGGATTTGCGTCGCCTGAATCATTTCGCTGATTAATTTTGACAACGTTGTTAATACCATAGAATGTATTGCGAACACTGTAACATTGAAATGACCGTCAACACGACAATACATAGACATTGCAGCCCACTGGCACTTTGACAAATTTATTTTTAGATGAATGAAGCAGAATAGAAGATTAGAAGTTTCAAACTACTTCAAACTCATGAAAGATCGCGACCGTATTCCGGATAATAGTGTTATAACGCCTATCACACACAATCTACACTGATACAAAACATTGTACCGGTATTATAGAAAAATTACTGCTTTCAAAAGAGCCCTTGGGATTTATAATTTAAGTCTCACTCTAAGCTACAGTCTTACTGACCCACAGTACTGGCGTCATTCAAAGTCGTAATCTTGTGGGGAGGTCGGTCGGCGGCGACGATGACGCGGAGCTGCCCCACATACGGTTTTCAACGTTATTATTTTTATTATTATTATCATCATTATCATGCAGTGGCGAGTCTCCTTCTCTGCCCACTTCAGTCCACGGCTGTGAGGCTAGAGAGAAACTCGCACGCTGTTAACCCGCGCTGTACTAAACACACGCGAGAGCTGCCCGCCGTTTGCGAACCCGTCTCGTGGGTCAGAGCTGCTGCTAACGTCGTCTCCAGCGCTCTTTAGCTACAAAGTTAGTGGTAGAAAGGCGTACCATTTCTAATCTTAACAGTTCTCTTTGACCCCTCTTATGCCAGTGGTTACAGTACTTACACATTAACATTATTAATGTGGAATTTTTTTGATGAAAATGTGTTTCAACCAAAATCGACAGGAAACGGCAAATCTATGTTGCTTTACACAATATTAGAGCATCATCATCATCATCATCATTTAAGACTATATGCCTTTCAGCGTTAAGTCTGGAGCATAGTCCCCCTTATAAAATTCCTCCATGATCACCTATTCAGTGCTAACATTGGTGCCTCTTCTGATGTTAAGCCTATTACTTCAAAATCATTCTTAACCGAATCCAGGTACCTTCTCCTTGGTCTACCCCGACTCCTCCTACCCTCTACTGCTGAACCCATGAGTCTCTTGGGTAACCTTGCTTCTCCCACGCGTGTAACATGACCCCACCATCTAAGCCTGTTCGCCCTGACTGCTACATCTATAGAGTTCATTCCCAGTTTTTCTTTGATTTCCTCATTGTGGACACCCTCCTGCCATTGTTCCCATCTACTAGTACCTGCAATCATCCTAGCTACTTTCATATCCGTAACCGCAACCTTATTGAGAAGGTAACCTGAATCCACCCAGCTTTCGCTCCCACACAACGAAGTTGATCGAAAGATTGAACGGTGCACAGATAACTTAGTCTTGGTACTGACTTCCTTCTTGCAGAAGAGAGTAGATCGTAGCTGAGCGCTCACTGCATTAGCTTTGCTACACCTCGCTTCCAGTTCTTTCACTATGTTGCTATCCTGTGAGAATATGCATCCTAAATACTTGAAACCGTCCACCTGTTCTAACTTTGTTCCTCCAATTTGGCACTCAATCCGTTTATATCTCTTTCCCACTGACATTACTTTCGTTTTGGAGATGCTAATCTTCATACCATAGTCCTTACATTTCTGATCAAGCTCTGAAATATTACTTTGCAAACTTTCAATCGAATCTGCCATCACAACTAAGTCACCCGCATATGCGAGACTGCTTATTTTGTGTTCACATATCTTAATCTCACCCAGCCAGTCTATTGTTTTCAACATATGATCCATAAATAATATGAACAACAGTGGAGACAGATTGCAGCCTTGTCTTACCCCTGAAACTAGTCTGAACCATGAACTCAATTGACCATCAACTGTAAGTGCTGCCTGACTATTGAAATATTACTGTATCTCATTGCTACCGATCAGAACCCCTCGGAGAGCATTAAAGATAAACACCAGTCCTAATTGCCTGATTGTAAAGTGACCTGTTTCCAAATTACGTACGAAAATAACCACTATTTCAGTATACATATAATTCAAAAATGATGCTTTGCTCATTAACATTGTTCTTATGTCAAGAACACAATATAAATGTGAAATTAATACTGCAACTAATCGAAAAAATGTAGCACATGGTCAGGATGTACCAGTAAACCTATCATTATAAAATTACTACAGCAAATTAAATAGAACATATCAATAAAGCATGTTAATTGAATCTCCGATATATGTTAGCACTAAAATTCAGGCACTAGTTGATTTGTTATAAACAAATTTAGAAACGTAGTTGTTACCTGTTACATAATTAGTCAGAAAATGTTATATTAACTTGTAACTAAGTTGAAAATAGGTTCACCTTGTTCAGCACTGGGATTGTAAATTTTTAGCAATGTATATCTCATATTCGGTTTAACTTTTAATTGTGATTTTACATAAAATTGTAATTTTCATTGTAGGTAATTGTTAAGAAAAGTATAAATAGAGGTCACGAAGGCGCCTTTGGGCACTCGTTTTTTGGCTAGGGTTGCGAGCAAATGTATTGTAGGCTCACTCGTTTGTTGATTGTTCTGAACACTGTGTCGTTTGATGTCAACTTTGGGTACATGTGATGTAACCGGTACAGTTCACCGGGCTCGGACACCAGAGTCCTGGAAATGTATTGGTGTTAAAACTGCACTGTACTTTGGAATTTATTTGGGAGTCTTCCGCAATCCTTTTCATAGGCTGCACAGCGACGAGACGAATCCAGGAATTTTACAACACCCCAAGAACTAAACAACTCTCACTGTTGGTAGAATTGACGTGAAAACAACAGCACATCGACTGGGCATTTCATTCAAAAGTCAAAACATTTGCAACGCGGAGGTGGTAAAATAAAAACATCTCAACGTGGTGGAGGTGCTGGGATCAAGTGGAAGACTGTGCAGAGGATGACTCGCAAGAATTCTATGTACAGGAGGCAGGAACCATAATCTTGTATGTTGCAGACTGCGCTACGGACGTCGCCAGGAACAGAAGTGATATTCTGGAACGACATCGCGAATGAATCAGATAAGTACCCCTTTTAATTGTGTCCTACAATTTTCTGTTTTTGTTTCATTGTGTGAGTGTGACAATTTCACCTGATAGACAGGAAAGTGTTTTGTCTAGTGTCTAGCCACTTTGATCAAAATGAGCGAAACTCAGTTAAATCAAATAGGCATGATCACGCGGTCAGGCCATCAATTTCATGCTTCAACTCCAAATGTACACTTAAACAGTGAAGCAAATTCCGCGAGCAGTAGTTGTTCGCCTTTTCATGGTTTTTCGGGAGCAAATCAGCAACCGAATTTAATTGATCAGATATCTCAATTGTTGAATAATAAACTAGAACAACTGGTAACTCAAAATAACCAATTAGGTAGCAACATTAAAGAGGTCACAGAAAAGCTGGACCGAAATTTAAACTCATTGAGAGAAGAAATCAATGCAACAAATAACAAAGTACAAATTGTTGCATGTGACAAGGAAAGGGTAGAAACCAAAGTAGACTGTTTGGAGGCTTTCACAATCTCCGAATTTAAAGAAACAAACAAAAGCATGGAATTAGTTAACGAACGTGTAAAAAACACGGAAGTAGTCGTTTTAAATGAATTAGTGAACCGAAAAGACGAGTTAAGAATGTTGCAGTAACTCATTGTTTCAGAAAAAGAATTGGTAGGGGAAACATTGAAATTAAATTCTGAAGTAGTTTCTGATAAGATATCTCGTATTGACGAGAAAGTAGAAAGTGTAACAATAGAACTCCAAACAGTCAGCTCTGAAGTTTCAAAATTGCGAAATAATATAATGCCCAATTTTGATTCAAACCAGATGTTTGTGCATAATTGTAACAATGTTAGTTTAAAATGTTACCCAGGTGATGCGCAATTGCATCCGGTTGACTTTGTGCATCAGTGCAAAGACAGTTTACAACCTAACATGCCAGAGTCTGCTAAAGTTAAATTTGCGAAACGTTTTTTGGATGGTGAAGCCCTTACATGGGCGAACCAAAACATTAATACAAATACTACGTCTTTTGTCGATTTTGAACGCCAATTCTTGTCAAAGTTTTGGTCGGAAAACAAACAGGCAAGAATAAAATCTGAATTTCTTAAGGGTAGCAAATATCACACAGGTCTTGCAATTAGCATGCGAGAATTTTGTGAAAAACAAAGACATTGTCACATTTGAGCAAACGTTTGGACGAACTGATACAGATTGACGCACTGAAACGCCGCCTACCACACCGTTTTCGGTGGGGACTTGTATATGGACCAGATGACAGTGTTGACGAATTTTTACGTCATGTAGACAAAATTGAGCGTGCATGGCAAAATGATGACAGACAGTACAATCAAAACCTCAGAAACACTCACAATAGGAATGGGGGGTCACAACAATATAATGGACGCAGAAATAATAACTGGCGTGGTAACCAAAACAGTAGTTACAACATACACGAAAACCATCAAGAACATAGAAACAGTAACCAGTCTCACAACAGCAATTCCAACCAGGGAAACAGATAACCACCTCGTTGGGAGCCTGTCAATTTGAGGTGAATAATCATGCCACAAACCAGGCAAATAGGAGGGTAAAGAGATGGAAATATAAAAGCAATCATAAATGTAATGTAAATAGGGACTACTACTTAGATGATACTAGTTATAAGCAAAACTTTTGGGATCACATGTTGAGTGAATTGAATAATGCACATACTCAAGCAGGACCACAGTTTGAACTTAATGAACATGACTTAGCGTTAATTGATGACATATTAACATCTGATGTAGACAGAACTTATGATATGTATGGTATCACTAGCTTGTTTTCTGATGAAGGTAAGGATAATGAGGTATCTACACTCCTGGAATTGGAAAAAAGAACACATTGACACCGGTGTGTCAGACCCACCATACTTGCTCCGGACACTGCGAGAGGGCTGTACAAGCAATGATCACACGCACGGCACAGCGGACACACCAGGAACCGCGGTGTTGGCCGTCGAATGGCGCTAGCTGCGCAGTATTTGTGCACCGCCGCCGTCAGTGTCAGCCAGTTTGCCGTGGCATACGGAGCTCAATCGCAGTCTTTAACACTGGTAGCATGCCGCGACAGCGTGGACGTGAACAGTATGTGCAGTTGACGGACTTTGAGCGAGGGCGTATAGTGGGCATGCGGGAGGCCGGGTGGACGTACCGCCGAATTGCTCAACACGTGGGGCGTGAGGTCTCCACAGTACATCGATGTTGTCGCCAGTGGTCGGCGGAAGGTGCACGTGCCCGTCGACCAGGGACCGGACCGCAGCGACGCACGGATGCACGCCAAGACCGTAGGATCCTACGCAGTGCCGTAGGGGACCGCACCGCCACTTCCCAGCAAATTAGGGACACTGTTGCTCCTGGGGTATCGGCGAGGACCATTCGCAACCGTCTCCATGAAGCTGGGCTACGGTCCCGCACACCGTTAGGCCGTCTTCCGCTCACGCCCCAACATCGTGCAGCCCGCCTCCAGTGGTGTCGCGACAGGCGTGAATGGAGGGACGAATGGAGACGTGTCGTCTTCAGCGATGAGAGTCGCTTCTGCCTTGGTGCCAATGATGGTCGTATGCGTGTTTGGCGCCGTGCAGGTGAGCGCCACAATGAGGACTGCATACGACCGAGGCACACAGGGCCAACACCCGGCATCATGGTGTGGGGAGCGATCTCCTACACTGGCCGTACACCACTGGTGATCGTCGAGGGGACACTGAATAGTGCACGGTACATCCAAACCGTCATCGAACCCATCGTTCTACCATTCCTAGACCGGCAAGGGAACTTGCTGTTCCAACAGGACAATGCACGTCCGCATGTATCCCGTGCCACCCAACGTGCTCTAGAAGGTGTAAGTCAACTATCCTGGCCAGCAAGATCTCCGGATCTGTCCCCCATTGAGCATGTTTGGGACTGGATGAAGCGTCGTCTCACGTGGTCTGCACGTCCAGCACGAACGCTGGTCCAACTGAGGCGCCAGGTGGAAATGGCATGGCAAGCCGTTCCACAGGACTACATCCAGCATCTCTACGATCGTCTCCATGGGAGAATAGCAGCCTGCATTGCTGCGAAAGGTGGATATACACTGTACTAGTGCCGACATTGTGCATGCTCTGTTGCCTGTGTCTATGTGCCTGTGGTTCTGTCAGTGTGATCATGTGATGTATCTGACCCCAGGAATGTGTCAATAAAGTTTCCCCGTCCTGGGACAATGAATTCGCGGTGTTCTTATCTCAATTTCCAGGAGTGTATATTAGTAGAAATTGGTAGCCAAAATGAGGAAATAACACCTGACTTAGATAATGAAACAGGTAGCGATTTCAGTAGTGTAACTTCAGATGCTGAACACTTAGTAGTTAAGGCAGATGTGTATGCAGAGGCATTACCCACAGATTATTTTGATGATGATTTTGATAAAGATAGTGTTGTGAAGGATGATGTATTTGATGATATGTGTACTCAAGAGGAATTGGATGGCATTATTTATGTTGAAGTTATTGATAATGGTGTTGCAGCTGAAAGTAACTCTGAATGTGAAATTGATTCATGTGAAGATATTAAGAGGGCAAACAATGTATTGGTACTAATTTGTATAAAAGAAATCTTAAGTAAATCTACTAATAAGAAGGAACAAGCTAAGTTAATAGGTGAGAAGATTTTGGAATCTATTATCAGTGAAAATGAAGTTTGTTTAGAAAATAATAAGGAAAGTGAAGTCATCAAATCAGATCCATCCATGAAAGATAATTTTAAGTCTAGTGAAAGTAAGGTTCCAGTCATAATTACACTCAATCTTGTGTTGATTCTGACATTGGAACCTGTAGTGAAGAAGTGTGTAACAACATCAATACAACTGAATTAGAAAGCGACTTGTTGGCAGAGAATGTGAATAGTGACCCAAACATTACCTTAGGTATCCCTTACGTAGAAATAAGCATTAACAATTGGTCAGGACTTTGTTTGATTGACACTGGCAGTCCCATTAGTAGTATCTCAGACAAGTTGAGGAACAGGATAAAAGACACAGAAAGTTACATCAAATTTCCAATCACAGGTGTATGGATAAAAGGTGCCACTGGCAAGTTTAGTAAGTTAATAAATAAACAAGCTTTAATTACATGTTCTGTTGGCAACATTAATTTTGAACATGGTTGTTTAGTTATTCCAGACCTCAATGAGCAAATGATTTTAGGGATGGACTGGATAGTTAAAGCAAAGGTGAGTTTTGATTGGCAAAATTCAGAACTACTGTTCACTGAACCAAAGACCAGTATTCAAGGAAAAGTAGTGATCCAGTTAAATTCAAGTACAAGCAGTAGTAACCATATTAGGGAAATAGTTCATCCAGAGTGTAGCCATTACATGGAGGAAGAGGTAAATAGGGATCACAATAACCAGAATTGTATTGGTGTTAAAATTGCACTGTACTTTGGAATTTATTTGGGAGTCTTCCGCAATCCTTTTCATAGGCTGCACAACAACGAGACGAATCCAGGAATTTTACAACTCACTGAGAACTAAACAACTCTCACTGTTGGTAGAATTGACGTGAAAACAACAGCACATCGACTGGGCATTTCACTCAAAAGTCAAAACATTTGCAACGCGGAGGTGGGAAAATATAAACATCTCACTATCTATATTAGAGCAACAAAAAAAAAGTGTAATTGGCACAGTATGGGGTCGTACAGGTTTTCGTAAACTGTTGTGTCAAACACATGGGGATGATCCCTAGATCAAAACAAGACAAGAGATTGCTATGGGCATATGACCTACAATACTTTGGTAATGAGGTACTGGGATTGAACAAAATGTGATAAAAAACTATGGGGATTAGTTTGTTTTAGAGACTCATCCGAAGAACAGTACGAAACAAACATGGCTCGGCATGCAATTCGCAGATGGCACCGGTCGTCCTTCACGTTTACAGCATGCTTCGTGGAAGGCGGATGACAATTCTTCAAGAGCAGCGAGTATAGAGCAGTGCGACACAGGAAGCAGCTGGTCGTGTTGGAGACATCTTGCCTTATCGAGCAATAGATAAGCTGTTCACCTGTGATTGTGCGAGGGGTAAGGATCACGAAGCAGTACGCGGTTATAGAGACCATATTCCCTAAAGACAGCAAAGCATCGAATAAGGTGTTTGCAAGAGTATATCGTTATTTTTATATCCCGCCTGAAAGGTGGCGCGTGGATAGGAGCAGGAAAAGGTAATAACGTCGGTACTGCTAGTGAGTAAAGGCGGTCTACTTGGTGCATGAACATTTACAGAGGCATACATAACTTTGTACGTAGGTGTGAAGCTGAAGGAAAATGTCCCGGCCGTCTGCTCCTAATGAAATGGTGTGAATCTGCAGCGGAGCTCGTAGATCTCAACAGCGCCTGCTAGAGGGCGCTGTCGTCGGTGTCTCGTAGTAGTGCCAACTTAGCTTACGCCGTGGCATCGTAGCTATCGATACCACAGTTAAGTGTGTGAAACACACCCAGTACTGCCTGTCTTCGTATGTGGAGATCTACCTTGCTCTCAGTGAGCAACTCGCACGGAAGAAGAAAAAGAACCTGCCGAAAATAGTTGAAGTACCAGTATACGACACGTCGGCCATGGAACGCACGTCAGTCACATGTCTACGTGGCTTATGCCCCGTACCTATACCAACAGCAGAGGGTGCAGGGATTAAGAGGTGCTGACTTCCACCCCTGAACTAAACTCTGCAACTATTTGCTCTACAAGGACACTGGACTCGCATTCGGGAGGACGACTGTTCAATCCTGTCTCCAACCATCCTGATTTAGGTTTTCCGTGATTTCCCTAAATCGTTTCAGGCAAATGCCGGGATGGTTCCTTTGAAAGGGCACGGCCGACTTCCTTCCCAATCCTTCCCTAACCCGAGCTTGCGCTCTGTCTCTAATGACCTCGTTGTCGACGGGACGTTAAACACTAACCACCTACCCTACCTCTACAAGGACACCATCGTGCTGAGGTTTGTGTCGCCGGTTTTATCCAACAACACGACTATATTTTAACGAATACTGCACCGTAAAGTTACAACCAGCAGGTACTAATCCCTGTGGCGCTAATGTAAATTTTTCAAATAGCACGTATTCAAATTGGTCGATGAGAAATGCGCCAAAACGAATTGTAAAACTAATCAGACAGCAGCTGACCTGAGGTGTGCTGGGAAACTTGGACTCAATACCACCTGCTTCATCTGCTTGAGGAAGTGAGTCGCCACACTCAAACAGAGGAGTACCAGAGTCGCGCGAGTCGCTTTAAACACAGTCGTCAGAGTGGAGCAGGACATGCTTTCAACTCACCTCAGTTCGATGCCCGCCGATTTACCCTATGCTCTATGTGGCTCTGATCGTTCTCCAAGTAGTCAGACAGCTTATGCCTTTTGGTCGTTTAAATACGTTTTAACGAATGTTCAAACAACTTACGGGTTGAAACTTCCTGGTAGACTAAAACTGTGTGCCGGACCGAGACTCGAACTCGGGACCTCTGCCTTTCGGATTTTTTTTTTTTTTGATCTCATTTTGTTCGTTATAGTTCGTTGCAATTGTTTTTGGCGGACGTCCCCTGACGCCCGTTGAAGTTCGTTATTGATCCATTCACTCAGTTTTTTTATTACAGAGGGCAGATAACCCTCTGACCGAACACGCTGAGCTAACGTGCCGGCGCGCGGGCAAGAGCTCTACCACTGAGCTACCAAGCACGACTCGTGCCCCGTCCTCACAGCTTTACTTCTGCCACTTGCCCGCGAAAGGCAGATGTCCCGAGTTCGAGTCTCGGTCCGGCACACTGTTTTTGAAAGGGTACAGTACCGCCCGACATTGAAAATAGGTACAACATACTTCATTATTTTTGTCAGAAGAACACATTTTTTTTGTAAAATAACTCAATTTCAATTAATACAGCGAAGCCGGATACCAGTGTGGGAAAGAATGACAATTTATTTATTTAATTGATCACATGTGCACTCCCACAAAGTAAATCCCTACATCCAGTTTGGTGAGATCTGTGAAATGAATGAATGTATGGTCGTCTGCTAACTGCAGATAGTGAATGTGGATATATGATCATCTTTGAGTCGATCCTTTGGCCACCTTTGGTGGGACCAAAGAGATGATATTTGCCTGAGCTTTGAGCGCCTGAAATGTGGCTGACCAATACGATAGCAAGGTGCTTCCCCCACCTCGACAGAGATGGGAGAGAACCTCAGGAACGGCCATGTTTCAGCACTCTGCCGCTGGATCTTGTGCTGTTAAGACCTGTTTTAGTTGTGCTTCGTAATGATGAAAGAGTGGAGACATGGTATGCATGTGGAATATTTAAGAGTAGTTTGAAATAATAATTTCTCTATTTCAGGAACTTTTGTGGGGAGAATTAAATGTCAGGCAGGTAATATTAAAGGGATTGTAGGAATCTTCGGAAGTGACCAACGGTCACAATGAAACCACGTGTAGCTTAAGTTGAAATACTTCCGTGTGCTTAAGTTAAGCTGAATTACTAGCGTGTGTACAATAAGTTGAAATATTTAAGAAATAGCGTGTGTACCATAAGTTGAAATATTTAAGAAATGGCGTGTGCAGGACTTGAAATTAGAGACGAGTACTTCCACGTGGTGAGTACTGTGTGAGTCTCGAACTGTGGATGAGACAAAAGATAAAGAGAAGTACTCGTCCATGGTATCAGTTGAGGACTCGCGTGTGTGCTTAATATTAAATTGTGTGATATGATTCCGTGTGACGCTAGATTTAAACTCTGAGAGAGAATCAAGGTGAGTCGGCCGTCTATCCAGCAACGCCACTTGGCTTGCATTGCACAGGAAGACGTGCATATATATCCAGAGTTCACAGTAGGAAAGTAGAATTACAAAGTGGGGCAGTGTCGTGTGAAACTGGGATAAATATTAATTGAAGTGGGAAAGCTGAAAGTGAAAATGTTGTAACCATTCTTTGTGTAGTATTTCATATTGTTGTGTGGTGTATGTCATGTAATTTGGTTATGTGTGGTTTGCATGGGAGAGTAGCAAGGTAGTTTCAAAAGATTAGTGGGTTATGCTTGTTCCTTCTGTATCGCTCGATCTGGAGGAAAGTTTCGTGATGATGATTGTGAGAGTCGAAGTGTGAGGTATAATAAAAGATCCACCATCCTATCCAGAAAGTGCACTGTAGCGTTAAAAGTAATTACGAGACCATAATATAGAGATTCACCGTTGTAAAGCCATGCTCACTGGGCGGAATTTCTTATGTGTTATTGTTGTAGGTTGTAGAATTTGTGTGTTTAGGTTAGAGAATTTATCGGAATAAATAAGATAGTGAAAAGAAAAAGATTGGTGGACTTTTACTTCGAATTGTATGTTGTCATAACGTCCCGAATTTATGTGTGCGCCATTCATATTCAGTGCGGTGGCCACATGTTGATAAAAGCCGTTAAATAAAAGACAAAAAGAAAATGTGTTATTGCCAGTGCGTAGTGAACAGTCAGAGTTCTGTAAATCACTGATAGACAGATGAGCGTTTCCGTGGCGTATTATTCATACAGGTGGATAATTTGTAACTTAAGTGTGAGTACTAGAGTTCATGTTACTCGATAAATACGAATGAATCCACTCGCTTGGCAGACCACTCATCTTGCAGGCCTGACTGCTTGATGCCACAGTATGAGCAAGGCATGTGGGTGCCTCTCATTTTAATCTGCCAGGAAGTTTCCTATCAGCGCACACTCCGCTGCAGAGTGAAAATCTAATTGTGGAACTTACGGGTTTGCTGCCGGGTAACGTCATCGACCACCGCCGATATTTCGACAGGAGCACACCCTGCCATTCTCAAGGCACAACTGGCAGGAGGAAGCAGTGTGCAAGGGAATTTAATACGTTGGTTCACAGAGGAGAAACAAGGAAGATACAACACACAGAACAAGTAGCCGTAGAGTCAACACACAGCCAAAGATAACCAACATCAGAAATATCAACAGGTGAGGTAGCACTACTTCTGTCCCTCTGTTTTTTGATGAGAGACAGAGCCGGATTCCAAGCAGCATTTAAACAAAAACCAATACCTCTGTTTATAAGGTTGCTTGATAGTTTGATTTCAACAGCTTACTTCACAACACTATCCGAACAGCTTGACGTGCAAGCCAGAATCTCCGTGTTGTTGTATTCCATAGGATGACCGGTGTCAAGGCAATGTTCTGCAATAGCGGATTTACTCGGCTGTTGTAAGCGTGTGTGACGCTTACGTTCAGTACACCGGTCTTCCACAGTCCTCATTGTCTGACCAATATATGACATGCCACAACTGCAAGGAATACGATAGACACCAGCCTTACGCAAACCGAGATCATCTTTTACGGACGCCAACAGGGCTTTAATCTTAGAAGGTGGTCGAAAAACACATTTCACATCATATTTCCGCAAAATACGGCCAATCCTGTTGGAGACGCTTCCTGAGTAAGGCAAAAAGGTCGTTTCTATCGTCACTAACCCGTTACACAGAAGGCTGATAGCGCAACGCACGTTTGATCTGCCTCTCACTATAACCATTCTGACGAAAGGTGACTTCGAGATGTGATAGCTCAGCTGCCAAACTTTCAGGGTCTGAGATAACGTGGGCCCTGTGAACCAAGGTACGAAGTACTCCTTCACGCTGAGCTGGATGGTGACAACTATCAGCTCGCAGATACAAGTCAGTGTGAGTGGGTTTCCTATAAACAGAATGTCCCAACGTATGATCAGTCTTCCTTCTGACCAACACATCAAGGAAGGGAAGGCACCCATTCTTTTCCACCTCCATAGTGAACTAAATATTCGGGTGGATTGAATTCAGGTGTTCCAAAAACCGGTTTAAATTCTCACTACCATGACGCCAAACAACAAAAGTATCGTCTACATATCTGAAAAAACGCACAGGTTTCAAGGACGCTGACTCCAATGCACGTTCCTCGAAGTACTCCATAAACAAATTGGCCACAATAGGTGACAACGGGCTTCCCATTGCAACTCCATCCATCTGTTCGTAGTACTGACCATTGAAAAAAAAAAAGTGGAAGTCAGCACATGTCGAAACAAATTTGTTAACTCGACACCAAACTTAACCTCAATTAGCTGCAACGAATCTGAGAGAGGAACGTGAGTGAAAAGACAAACCACATCAAAACTGACTAAAATATCAGAGTCATTCAAACGCAATCCTTGCAATCGACGTAAGAAATCTGCAGACTTCTTAATGTACTGTTCACACCTACCTACTAGTGGGCTCAACAAACTAACAAGATGTTTAGCTACACGATGTGTCGGAGCCCCAATATTAGAAACAATAGGCCTCAACGGAACAGCCTCTTTATGGACCCTAGGGAGGCCATATAATCTAGGTGGTACAGCACAGTAAGAATCAAGACTCTTGATAGTCTCCCGTGACAAAGAAATTTTCTTCAGGAGGTCATTAGTCTTTCTCTCAACACTCTTAGTAGGGTCAGCACCTATTTTGGGATACGCCGAATCAGACAGTGCATCTTTTGAATGTAATCGCGCTTGTTCAACAAAACAGTGGCATTTCCCTTGTCCACAGGTAAAACAACAATATCAGGATCCATTCTGAGTGAATGTAAAGCAGCCGCCTCAACTGCTATAATGTTACACTTGGGTGGACGGGCCCCAGTCAACACACGACAAGCTTCCCTCCTAATCGCTTACGCAGCCTCGGAAGGTAGTTTATAAACAGCCTGGTCAACAGAACTAATAAAATCAACGACTGGCAAACTCTTAGGCGTCGGTGCGAAATTCAAACCTTTCCCCAGCACAGACAAAGCTGCGTCGTCAAACGTTTTCTCCGTGTGATTGATCACAGAAAGTCGAGAATTAAGTTAAGGTCTCACAAGTTTTAACAAAATTGTCACTGAATAAATGTTAACTGCTCTTGAGGCCAACTGAAAACGATAAAACGAACAAAGTAAATCACACCTGGACGTGTTGCTGCTCCACAGCACTCAGTAGATGCGCATATCGGGCAGTGCGAGCTGAAAGAGTCCCCGGCACGCGAGTGACAAAAGAGCCACGCTTTCCTGTCGCAGCTTCCGGCGAAAGCGACAGCCAGAGATAACTTAACCGTATCGTAACTCTCGTTTAAGGACGTTAATGCACCTCAGTGACCAACGATATAATTTATATAAAGGTTAGCGAGGAGGAAACGCATCGGACATCGATACATGCGTGCTGTAATGTAATCAAGCCAATGATACAACAAGATTCCTACAGTACCAGAGGGTATATATATCACGTATAAAAATGACTTCGTGTAAATACATGCTCATAAAAACTAGTAATTCCATATTTAAATGTTCATGTCTTACATATCTGAATTAATTCTGAAGCTCTATACTTGAAATTCCATAAATTCATTTTATTAAATGTTGATACCAGCGATGGTTATCGTAAAAGACGTATACTCCTTGATTTATGTTTTAGTTCTCTGTTCTTGTTCGTTGTGCTCAGTCTCGGCGGGAATGTAGTTGTAAATGGATAATGCTGGTGTGAACTTAGTTGTAAATGGACAGTCTTGGCGAGAGGTTGTTAAAAATGGAGCTGGTGTGCTTTAGTACAACTGCTGAAGGCAGATATATTTTGCGTAACTAGTTCAGAGTGTGAAATATTGCTAAATATAATTATTTTAAAGCTCAGAAACTTCATTTCATTCGCTAATCTTTGGGACCTATCTGAATGTCACAACCCTCTGACCGCTTAATGTTCCTACGTACGGGAACAGGCTACGCGATCAGCAAGATGCGCTACAAAAGACAACGACACCACCAGCGATGTAGTCAGTCAGAGGAGTAATAACGTAGAATTTTACTCGTGCGTGCGCGATTCGATGGAACTTACTTAAGAATAATGATCCACTTCTGAATTGAAAACAAATCATTGAATATTAAGCACTGAAAAGGCGCATTACAATACAGAAATTAGTGAAAAATGGATTACACTCCGTTCAGAGTATGTTTACAAAGGCTGCTTTCCTCATTAACCATCAAAGAACGAACGTTGAAGCGATTCAGTATTATCTGACAAGTTGCATTCGCAGTAAAAAACGTAGTAACCGAGGTTGGTTTTACGGTATAGACAGATTTTAAACCCCTTCCGTTTTGGTCAGCTAAAGACGACGTGTCAATTCCAGTTCGTTCTCATGTCCTCTTTCCTTTTCTCCCTATATTCTCTCATATTTTCGCCATATCTCTTTTTTTTTTTTCTTTCTTCAAAGCCCTTCACACATGCTTTCTTACTGCTTGTCCTTTGGAATCGTTCTAAATTTAATATTTTCCTACCAAAATACCTTCTTCTATATTGTGTATTTCTACATCTTTTTTGCCGGCCGGGGTGGCCGAGCGGTACTAGGCGCTACAGTCTGGAACGGCGCGACCGCTACGGTCGCAGGTTCGAATCCTGCCTCGGGCATGGATGTGAGTTATGTCCTTAGGTTATTTAGGTTTAAGTAGTTCTAAGTTCTAGGGGACTGATGACCTCAGCAGTTAAGTCCCATAGTGCTCAGAGCCATTTGAACCATTTCTACATCGTTTTTAACTTCTTGAAACCAGCTTTTTGTTGATTTCTTTTCACACACGTACTTGAGGATTGCTTCATCAGTCTATTGCCACTCATCCTGTATGAAGGTCCAAAACGTATCAGCCTTTTTTCCTTATTGCTTCTGTTTTTTTCTTATTTTTATATGTTCCATCATAGTTTTTTAATTTCTGCGCTTTTTTTACATCTCACTGGTCCAAAAATTTTTCTTATGATTCATCTCTCTAATATTTCTGGTTTATAATTGAGTGTGAGGCATTCACTTGCACAGAACCATTCTGGTTTCACAACTGTCGCAACGCATTATTTTTGCATTTATTGATACACACTTTTTATTGTAAATATTTTCTGTGCTTCCGTATGTTCTTTCGAATTTGTGTCTGCTTACAATTATGCCGCATTTTCTTATCTAATAAAAGATAAACTGGTAGGATGACAACGGTAGGTAATCAGCTAGTATGTATTGTTTTCTAATACGGGTACGTTATAGGAGGAGGAGGATATTACCGTTTAACGTCCCGTCGACAACGAGGTCATTAGAGACGGAGCACAAGCTCGGATTAGGGAAGGATGGGAAAGGAAATCGGCCGTGCCCTTTCTAAGGAACCATCCCGGCATTTGCCTGAAGCTATTTAGGGAAATCACGGAAAACCTAAATCAGGATGGCCGGACGCGGGATTGAACCGTCGTCCTCCCGAATGCGAGTCCAGTGTGCTAACCACTGCGCCACCTCGCTCGGTGGTACGTTATAGATTGAAAGGTATATACACAGGGTAAATTAATTCATGTTTTGTAAGAAAATATAATATTGAACTAGAGATGACAAATGTAGTATCGATTGTGTAGTAGCGTCGCTGCTCGACAGCGATCGCTGATTAAAGGTGTTATGGCTAACGTGTTAGAGTAACTTTAAATCGAGAGATGTATGGAGTGCTCTCAGGTGTAAAGACGTGTTGTATCTGATGTGTGCTGGATATGTACTTACTTGCTACAGGCAAAATGATATTTTCATTTGCAAGATACTGTGATGTTTGCTAACTGTAAAAGGAATCTCAACAGAAGCTGGAAATAATTAAGGCAAAGAAAGTTATTTTGTTACTAATGCAGTGCGCGTATTCGTAGGTGATGATTGAGACAATGTATAGCACTCACATCCAATGATTTCGTAAAGCTAATTGTTAATGTATAATCAGTTAACTGAGTGTGTGAATTGTGAGCATTATTAATTTTCAAAGAGTCAAAATACAAGTTTTAAAGTTAGTGCCGTATTGTTAGGTATCCCAAGTCAATACTAGTTCCCAGATCCATGTCATTTTTGATTAACGATTTTTTTAAAGAAATTTTTGCCTCAATCATATACAATTTAATTAAAATGTATGATAAGCAACAGCCGTGCTCAATCACTATAAAATTTAAAGTACTAACAGAGAGCAGTACAAAGAGCGTTACCATTGCGCATATAAAGGTAAGAAATTTTATTGCGTCAGGGATAGCATTCATTAACCACAGGGACCATTATTTTCAAATTGATCAAGTTTTGTTTTATTACCAGGGCCAATTTCAAATCAGCAGTGTTGTATCAGAATCAGTTTTTGTGTTACGTAAATTCATGCAGTTTTGGTTTATTTTTAAGTTATTGCCAGTTTACATTCTCGCAGTTAAATTAAAATTACATCTTTGCAGTTACGAAAGTTCAGTACAGGGCAAAGTGCATAAGCGACGAGATAAAATACACGTTCACATGACATTCCCATTCTAACAGTTTTTTCAGACTATTGACAGTTAATTAATTTCAATCATACAGTACTGGCCATTAAAATTGGTACACCAAGAAGAAATGCAGGTGATAAACGGGTATTCATTGGACAAATATATTATACTAGAACTGACATGTGATTACATTTTCGCGCAATTTGGGTGCATAGACCCTGAGAAATCAGTACCCATAACAACCACCTCTGGCCCGTAATAACGGCCTTGATACGACTGGGCACTGAGTCAAACAGAGCTTGGATGGCGTGTACCGGTACAGCTGCCCATGCAGCTTCAACACGATACCACAGTTCATCAAGAGTAGTCACTGGCGTATTATCACGAGCCAGTTGCTCGGCCACCATTCACCAGACGTTTTCAGTTGGTGAGAGATCTGGGAAATGTGCTGGCCACGGCACCAGACCAATATTTTCTGTATCCAGAAAGGCCCGTACAGGACCTGTAACATGCCGTCGTGCATTATCCTGCTGGGATTAGGGTTTCGCTGGGATCGAATGAAGGGAAGAGCTATGGGTCGTAATACATCTGAAATGTAACGTCCACTGTTCAAAGTGCCGTCAATGCGAACAAGAGGTGACCAAGACGTGTAACCAATGGCACTCCATACCATCACGCCGGGTGATACGCCAGTATGGCGATGAATAATACATGCTTCCAATGTGCGTTTACCGCGATGTCGCCAAACACGGATGCGACCATCATAATGCTGTAAACAGAACTCGATTCATCCAAAAAAATAACGTTTTGCCATTCGTGCACCCAGGTTCGTCGTCGAGTACACCATCGCAGGCGCTCCTGTCTGTGATTCAGCGTCAAGAGTAACAGCAGCCACGGTCTTCGAGCTGATAGTCCACGCTGCTGCAGACGTCGTCGAACTGTTCGTGCAGATGATTTTCGTCTTGCAAACGTCCCCATCTGTTGACTCAGGGATCGAGACGTGGGTGCACGATCCGTTACAGCCATGCGGATAAGATGCATGTCATCTTGACTGCTAGTGATAGGAGGCCGTTGGGATCCAGCACGTCGTTCCGTATTACCCTCCTGAATCCACCGATTCCGTATTCTGCTAACAGTCATTGGATCTCGACCAAAGCGAGCAGCCAATGTCGCGATAGGATAAACCGCAATCGCGATAGGCTACAATCCGACCTTTATCAAAGTGGGAAACGTGACGGTACGCATTTCTCCTCCTTACACGAGGCATCACAACAACGTTTCACCAGGTAACGCCGATCAACTGCTGTTTCTGTATGAGAAATCGGTTGGAAACTTGCCACATGTCAGCACGTTGTAGGTGTCGCCACCGGCGCCAACCATGTGTGAATGCTCTGAAAAGCTAATCATTTGCGTGTCACAGGATCTTCTTCCTGTCGGTTAAATTTCGCGTCTGTAGCACGTCATCTTCGTGGTGTAGCAATTTCAATGGGCAGTAGTGTATTTCAAATGTACGTGTTTCAAGGTTTGCCTGTAGTCGTTTCCATAGCCTCGCTCGCGCGTGTAGCCAGTGCGTGGTCTGGGACCCGGAGTTCCAGCTGGAGAGGTCGTCGCGCCCCGTGTGGCCAGCCGGTCGCCTGGAAGCGGCGACTGGACGGGATGTCCCGCCTCGTCTTCTGTCCTCGGCCGGGGGGCATCGACACGGGAGCGGCGGCGGCGCCCTCTGTGGGGGCGGCTGGCGGCCGCCTTTGCGAGGCAGGGATCTGCGCGGCCCCCGCCGGACGTGCGTCGTCGAACACTCGCCGCTGTCCGCCCTCGTTCCGACGCCTCACCGGCCAGCCGTGGAGACCGCGACACGCCTGACAAGGCGGCTGTCTCGTCGTGTCGCCGTGCGGCGGAAGCATGGTGCGGTACTGTCTCCTCATTAAAATCCTGCCGTTGTTATATCCGTAGGTTCTGTCGCGTGTGACATCCAGATGTAGAATTACAGCTCACGCGAGTGTGTCTGTCTGTGTGTGTGTGTGTGTGTGTGTGTGTGTGTGTGTGTGAAAACAAAACTACACTGAGAGAGACACAACTCCAGAACTATTGAACCATTCATATCTGTCAGGCGTCTTTGTTTCAGTCGCAGACAATCGCGTTCTGTGACCGTGACTGTTACAAAGGTGATCGTGGGGTAAGCTGCTTTGATGGAGAGAAAAGCATTGTTCAATGTTCATTTTATTTTCGTTTTTGTCCCCAAACTTTCCAGTTTTTGTAACCGTAGAAGTTCCACTACTAAGAAAGAAAGTTTGAGACCTGTGACGCACAGTTCGGTGTTGTGTGGCTGACGGAAGATTCTCGGCTGTGCAGAGCGTCACACGATTGCGCCATGAAAAATATCTCGCCGCTATTAATTCGATCGTATACCAGTACAAACTGACAACAGTGCAGAATACTGACGTTACGATGGTTTTTGTTCACTGGACTGCCGAATATGCACCCATATTTTGGACGCAGCTGCTCACTGGGAATAAGAAGACTGGCTCCATCTAGTAATCGCAAACAAGACAAAGCTTCTCTGTACCAGGGAGAAGCAGAGTCCAATCTAAATCTCATCATTTCTTTTCGCACCCTCCACTCCCTTTCCCACGCTAGTGCCATTCAGTGCTTACTATTGTTCTTCTTCCTTCTACTTCGCCCTCCCACTTCCCCTTTTCTATTTCTTTCTCATTCTTTTCGCCCCCTCCACGGAACCGGCGCCCCCGCACCCCGTACGAGTATTCTGGTTACATGTCTGGCGTTGTGCTTGTCACCATCGCGCACGTGTTATTCTCGTAGAGCCGGAGGCGCAAAAACACTGCACAGGTTATTTTTTCGTAACACAAAAAGTTAACTACTGAATTTCAAAACACAGTGTTTTTCCGTGGCTGATTTACGGACTGCCGGTCTAAAGATTCAACTTTCGACCATCGATTGATCACAGTTTTTTCTTTTCTGTCACTCAGAGTGGTATGGGCACCGCTCTGTAGAATTTATCTCCCTGCAGCTGCGTCCAAAATATGGGTGCATATTCGGCAGTCCAGTGAACAAAAACCATCATAACGTCAGTATTCTGCACTTTTGTCAGTTTGTAGTGGTATACGAACGAATTAATGAAGCCGAGATATTTTTTTATGGCGCAATCGTGTGATGCTCTGCACAGCCGACAATGTTCCGTCAGCTGCACAACATCGAACTGTGTGTCACATGTTTGAAAACGTCGATAATGTTCACATTAAAAACTCGAAGGGAAAGAGGTCGGAAATGGTAGCTGACGAAAAAGTAGGTAATTCAGGACATGAAGAGATAGCTCATCTTACAGACAAAGTATGTTTGACCAGCATTCATGGTGCAGGATTTCAAGTAGCTGTAAGTGTAGAAAAGGGGGCAACTCACTTGAATTGTAGGAATAAACAGAACAGAGAAAGAAGGTATTTATGCTCCTAGATAGTAACTACGGCGTGGCGTGAGCTGAATGTTCCAGTAGCATGTCACCGTTACGAGGAAAATGTACGAAACTCTAGGGCTCGTTTATAGAGTAGCGTGGTAGGGGAGGCGTAGCGACGGCTGAAATCTAGGCACAAATGCGTTTCTGCATACCTCGCAAGCTACAGCTAGTGAGTCTGCAAACCATCATGTAAACAGTTTATGAAATGACAGAAGTTCAGAAACTTTGCTGCTCTCATACAGATACGATTTTATGTATACAGACTGAAGCGGCGAGTGAATATTTGTAGCAGTGCCGGGAATCGAACCCAGGTCTCCCGCTTACTAGGCAGGTGCGTCACCCGCCAAGCCACCTCGGCATAACTGGGCGTATTACCCTGGCACGCCTCCCTCATCGATCCAAACTCTCACTGCTGCCCCAGTCTACTTCAGATTCCCCCTCACACACGAACAGCCTGCACCGGGGTCGCACGCTCTATCCTCCACTTACGTTCAGTGCTGACAAGCTATTCCAGAACATGGAGAGGCTCGGAAATTCTGTCCGTGTGTAAGGGGAAATTTAAAGTAGACTGGGGCGGTAGTGAGAACTTTCATTGAGAAAGCAGGCGAGCCAGGGTAATCCGTGCAGGTGTGTGAACCACTGCGTCACGGCGACTTAGTGACCGACGCACCTGCCTACTAACAAGGGAACCTCCCCATCGCACTCCCCTCAGATTTAGTTATAAGTTGGCACAGTGGATAGGCCTTGAAAAACTGAACACATATCAATCGAGAAAACAGGAAGAAGTGGTATGGAACTATGAAAAAAATAGACAAATTATGCCAGCACGGTAGCTCAGCGTGTTCGGTCAGAGGGTTAGCAGCCCTCTGTGTTAAAAAAAACTGAGTTAATCCACCAACAACGAACTACTCCGCCACGAGTAGATGCAACGAACGAAAGCGAACAAAATGAGATTAAAAAAAAAAGTGCCGTGGTCCCGTGGTTAGCGTGAACAGCTGCGGAACGACAGGTCGTAGGTTCAAGTCTTCCTTCTAGTGAAAATTTTAATTTTTTATTTTCAGACAATTATCAAAGTTCAGGCACTCACTCACACATAATCAACTTCGCTCCCCAAAATTCCAGGACATGTTCAGATCTGCTTGGACATATACAGGATTTGACGGTCTACACACGGAAAAAATTTGAAAACGTTAAAAACATATGTTTTGACAGAGCACACGGAAAACTGTGCGACTGTGAAACTGTTGCATTCAATTGTTGCAGTTTATGTGACAAACTCTTATGTTTTCATCACTTTTTTGGGAGTGATTATCACATCTACAAGAAAACCTAAATCGGGCAAGGTAGAAGAATCTTTTTAGCCATTCGCCAAGTGTACAAGTTAGGTGGGTCGACAACATATTCCTGTCATGTGACGCACATGCCGTCACCAGTGTCGTATACAATATATCAGACGTGTTTTCCTGTGGAGGAATCGATTGACCTATGACCTTGCGATCAAATGTTTTCGGTTCCCATTGGAGAGGCACGTCCTTTCGTCTACTAATCGCACTGTTTTGCGGTGCGGTCGCAAAACACAGACACTAAACTTATTACAGTGAACAAGAGACGTCAATAAACGAACGGACAGATCATAACTTTGCGAAAAAAATAAGTAAACTTTTCACTCGAGGAAGACTTGAATCAAGGACTTCTCGCTCCGCAATTGCTCACGCTAACGACAGGATCACGGCGCTCCTGAGCTCACCCTATCCTTGATGTTGCCTATCTTGCGCATGAACTACTCAGTTTGTATATTTTTCTTATTTTTTTCATAGTTCCACAGAACTTCTTCCTGTTTTCTCGATTGACCCGAGGTTCCCTTGTAAACAGCAGAGCGAGGTTCGATTCCCAGCCGTGGTGCAAATTTTCGCTAGCCTGTTCAGTCTGTATAAATCAACAGTTCGTGTCCTACTCTGTAGGCATCAGCATGGGTTTCGAAAAAGACGATCGTGTGAAACCCAGCTCGTTTTATTCGTCCACGAGACTCAGACGGCCATAGACACGGGTTCCCAGATAGATGCCGCGTTCCTCGACTTCCGCAGGGCGTTCGATACAGTTCCCCACAGTCGTTTAATGAACAAAGTAAGAGCATATGGACTATCAGACCAATTGTGTGACTGGATTGAAGAGTTCCTAGATAACAGAACGCAGCATGTCATTCTCGATGGAGAGAAGTCTTCCGAAGTAAGAGTGATTTCAGGTGTGCCGCAGTGGAGTGTCGTAGGACCGTTGCTATTCACAGTATACATGAAAGACCTTGTTGATAACATCGGAAGTTCACTGAGGCTTCTTGCGGATGATGCTGTGGTATATCGAGAGGTTGTAATAATGGAAAATTGTACTGAAATGCAACAGGATCTGTAGCGAATTGACGCATGGTGCAGGGAATGGCAATTGAATCTCAATGTAGACAAGTTTAACGTGCTGCGAATACATAGAAAGAAAGATCCCTTATCATTTAGCTACAATACAGCAGGTCAGCAAATGGAAGCAGTTAATTCCATAAATTATCTGGGAGTACGCATTAGGAGTGATTTAAAATTGAATGATCATATAAAGTTGATCGTCGGTAAAGCAGATGCCAGACTGAGATTCATTGGAAGAATCCTAAGGAAATGCAATCCGAAAACAAAGGAAGTAGGTTACAGTACACTAGTTCGCCCACTGCTTGAATACTGCTCAGCAGTGTGGGATGCGTACCAGATAGGGTTGATAGAAGAGATGGAGAAGATCCAACGGAGAGCAGCGCGCTTCGTTACAGAATAATTTAGTAATCGCGAAAGCGTTACGGAGATGACAGATAAACTCCAGTGGAAGACTCTGCAGGAGAGACGCTCAGTATCTCGGTACGGGCTTTTGTTGAAGTTTCGAGGACATACCTTCACCGAAACGTCAAGCAGTATATTGTTACCTCCTACGTATATCTCGCGAAGAGACGATGAGGATAAAATCGGAGAGATTAGAGCCCACACAGAGGCATACCGACAATCTTTCTTTCCACGAATAATACAAGACTGGAATAGAAAGAATCGATAGAGGTACTCACAGTACCCTCCGCCACACACCGTCAGGTGGCTCGCGGAGTATGGATGTAGATGCAGATGCGGCCTATGTGCCTACAAATATATACCTCCAAGGCCATTAGAGTACTGAAAAAGAAGTAGTCGCATAAATAAAGGCTCAACCAATGGAAAACATGATAACCAAGTACTGCCACAAGGAGATCTCATAAAACGAAAGAGAGGTAAAATAGTAGTGTACTGGAACATCACTTACTACGATATCTAGAGTGTGAAGTAGTCCTTAACGACATGCATCATGTGGGAATTGTGTCAGTCCCCTCAAAACCTGTTCTGCAATTTTTCTGTTTCTTCTGCTCCTTTCTAAGTAGCGAAGCCTTGGAAAATACTTGTAGCTCTGTTACCCCCCTCCTTCTCTGTTTTATTTATTGAATAATGACTTGAATAGCTAGCCGTTCCTGCAACCGTCTCAAGCGCAGTTTTAATGACATTAACGATTCCTCGTTTGCCCCTTATGAAACAAATATAGTAGCACTGCATATAATCGCACCTGCCTGATTATGAAAAACGATCCCCCAGCGTTACGTCACAGGGAGCCACGCTTTTGCACTGCTACAGAGGAAGGGTGGAGGCACCTTCGGGACAAGTTTCAAAGTTATGCTTTGCGATGGAAGACACTTACGGGGTTTCGAAAAGTGATCCTTTAACGTTGTAGCCTAGTGTATTTTCTGATCAATTTCCGTCAACTAGTGAAGGTTACTTTCCAAATACACTGAAGTGCCGCCGGCACTACGGTCGCAGATACGAATCCTGCCTCGGGCATGTGTGTGATGTCCTTAGTTTAGTTAGGTTTAAGTAGTTCTAGGGGACTGATGACCTCAGATGTTAAGTCGCATAGTGCTCAGAGCCATATCACCATTTGACCGAAGCGCCAAAGACACTGGTATAGGCATGTGTATTCAAATACAGAAATCTGTGAACAGGCAGAATACGGCACTGTTCGACAACGCTTATGTAAGGCAACTAGCGTCTCGCGCAGTTGTTAGATCGATTACTGCTGCTACAATGGCAGGATGACAAGATTTAAGTTAATTTGAAAGTGGTGTTGTAGTCGGCGCACGAGAGATGGACATCTCCGAGGTAGCGATGAAGTGGGGATTTTCCTGTGCGAGCATTTCACGAGTGTACCGTGAATATCAGGAGTACGGTAGAACATCAATCAAATCTCCGACGTCGCTGCAGCCGGAAAAAGATCCTGCAAGAACGGGACCAACGACGATTGAAGAGAATCGTTCAACATGACAGAAGTGCAACCCTTCCGCAAATTTCTGCAGATTTCAGTGCTGGGCCATGAACAAGTGGCAGTGTACGAACCATTCAACGAAAAATCATCGGTATGGGCTTTCGGAGCCGGAGGTCCACTCGTGCACCCTTGATGACTGCACGACAAAAAGCTTTACGCCCTGCCTGGTCCCGTCAACGCCGACACTGGACTGTTGATGATTGGAAACATGTTGCCTGGTCGGACGAGTCTCGTTTCAAATTATATCGAGCGGTGGACGTGTACGGATATGGAGACAACCTCGTGAATCTATGGGTCCTGCATGTCAGCAGGGGACTGTTCAAGCTGGTGGAGGCTCTGTAATGGTGCGGGGTGTGCAACTAGAGTGATATGGGACCCCTGATACGTATAGATATGACTCTGACAGGTGACACGTACGTAAGCATACTGTCTGATCACCTGCATCATGTCCATTGTGCTTTCCGACGCATTTGCGTAATTCCAGCAGTACAATGCGAGACTCCACACGTCCAGAATTGCTAAAGAGTGGCTTCAGGAACACTCTTCTAAGTTTAAACACTTCCGCTGGTCACCAAACTCCCCAGACATGAACATTATTGAGCATATCTGGGATCCCTTTCAACGTGCTGTTCTAAAGAGATCTCCACCCCTTGAACACTTACGGACTTTTGGGCAGTCCTGCAGGATTCGTGGTGTCAGTTCCCTCCAGCACTACTTCAGACATTATAGCTCGCTTCATGGTGGAAGGCGGCCCCATTTTCACCCCTTCTACGCATCCCGCACCATTAACTGCCAGTAGCGAATAACATTCATTCTCTTTCCTAGCGGCTAGCCGCGAGTTACAAACTGGACTGCGAGAATCTCTCTCCCAAGTGCTGCGCTGTTGCCAGATTTTGCGACAGTGCAGTTTCATTCACAGAGCGACCGAATTATTCATTCAGATGTCGATGTTACTTTCTTGTAGCAGTATAGCTGTGAATGTGTATCTGTAAACGTTTTAGTGTTATTTCCAAATGAAAATGTCATGTGAGGGCAATAAACGTGAAGTTCCTCACAAGCAACTTTAACTAAATTGGGTGCCTATAGAGTATTGTCTTAGTCTTGCGACAGGTTTCGTGATTTGCTGTCAGAAAGATCACTGTATGTAGTAATAGACGGAAAAGTCATCGACAGAAGCAGAAGTGATATCTCGCGTTTGCAAGGAAGTGTTATAGGCGCTCCCCTGGTCCTGGTCTAACAAACGATTTAGGAGACAATCTGAGCAGCCCTCTTAGACTGTATGCAGATGATGCTGTGATTGACCGTCTTATAAAGTCATCAGAGATGAAAACAAATTAGAAAACGACTGAGACAAGATATTTCTATGGTGAGAAAAGTGGCAATTGACTCTAAATAATGAAAAGTCTGAAGTCATCCGCATGATTACTAAAAGGAATCTGCTAAATTCTATTTACAGGATAAAACACACGATTCTAAACGCTGTAAATTCAACTAAACACTTAGGGATTACAATTACGAATAACTTAAATGCGACTATGACATGGATATCGTTGTGTGGAAAGCAAACCAAAGACTTCGATTTATTGGTAGAACACTTAGAAAAAGCAACAGGTCCTCTAAAGAGGCTACTTACACTACGATTTGCCATCCTCTTCTGGAGTACTGCTGTCAGGTGTGGGATCCACAGCAGATAGAAATGATCGAAAAAGTTCAAAGAAGGGCAGCTCGTTTTGTATTTTCGCGAAATAGGGGAGAGACTGCCACGGAAATGATAGGCGTATTCAGGTGGCAATCATCAAAACAATGGCGTTTTTCGTTGTGGCAGGATTTTCTCATGTTATTTTAGTCAAAAAATGGTTCAAATGGCTCTGAGCACTATGGGACTTAACATCTATGGTCATCAGTCCCCTTGAACTTAGAACTACTTAAACCTAACCAACCTAAGGACATCACACAACACCCATCATCACGAGGCAGAGAAAATCCCTGACCCTGCCGGGAATCGAACCCGGGAACCCGAGCGCAGGAACTTTCTTCTCAAAGTGTGAAAATACTTCGTTGGGCCCACCTACATAGGGAGGACTGTTCATCATAATAAAATGAGAGAAATTAGAGTTCGCAAGGAAAGATAAAAGCGTTCGTGTTTCCTGTGCGCTGTTCGAGAGGGGAACGGTAGAGAAACAGCTTGAAGGTGGTCCTATGAACGCTCTGCCAGGCACTGAATTGTGAATTGCGTAGTAATCAGGTGGAGGTAGATGCTTCACAAGCAGTCGAGGAGGTTTACGTCCCGCGTTTATAACTTCTTCAAATCTGAATCTGAAACCGATACTTCTATTTTTGCCATTTTCAGGACTCAAGAACGAACTGCAGAAGCGCGTGTCGGCAAGAGAACTGCACAGAGAATAGTAAACAAAAGTGTCGGAGCTGTGCAGAGAACAGTAAAAAAAAAAAAAAAAAACTTCGGAGCTGTAGATAACTCAGGAAATTTTGTTTTCGTGAAAATCATCGAAATCGCAAGAAACCTATAATACAAATAGATGATTTTGATAACGATGTTTTAAAGCGCTCAATATTTGAAATGTATATAAGAAGGGAGTACCGAACATCACAAAAACTTGTTACAATTATGCCTGCGCGAATAGGCTTCAAAAGTAGCGCTTCATCAATGTAAAGAATTATAAAATACATTAGTTGTAAACATGTTAAGAACAGAGTTTTTCACTGAAAGAAGTGACACAGAAGCAGCACGAAGCAAGTCCGTCATAAAGATGCACGATACAAGAGGAGGAGGTAGTTCTACAATGTATTACGTTGATGAAACATGGGTGAATCAGAATCATTCCATGTGTAACTGCTGGAAAATGAGTGATGGTACTGCCGGTTTTAAAGTTCCCTTAGGAAAAGGTTCTCGGATACTTATTCTGCATGCTGGCTCTCCCTGTGATTTGGTTCCTGAGAGTAAACTTGTATTTAAGTGTAAGAAAGACAGTAGTGACTACCATTCGGAAATGAATGCTGTCACTTTCAAGAAGTGATTCACTGAACAATTCTTGCCATACCTAGCTTCGAAGTCGGTCATTGTAATTACTGTGCCAGTTGTTACAGAGAAGTGGCCACGTAAGACCACCAGGAAAGGGGGTATTGTGCTCTGGCTGAAGAATAAAAATATTCCGGAGAATACAAGCCAGACTCATGCTGAACTCTTGCAACTCGTTAATTTATAAAGTCACGCGACATAATGTACAAATTTGACTTTCTTGCATGGGTCTACTCACATGTTACTGTCAGTATAAACCGATAGAATTAATTTGAGCACAGGTTACGTGCTATGTGGGGGAAAAAACAAATCATTCGAGATAACAGACATTGAAAGGCTTGAGTTTGAAGCAATAGACAGCATCCCTCTTCAGCATTGGCACACTGTGTGTGTCACTCTGAAAAGTTAAAAAAAAAAAACTTTCACAGGGAGGTGAAGATGGATAAAGGCCTTGAATGTGTCATCCTAAATTTACAATCAAATGGTTCCGACTTGGACTCAGATAGTAGA
Organism: Schistocerca piceifrons; assembly: GCF_021461385.2. NCBI lineage: Eukaryota > Metazoa > Arthropoda > Insecta > Orthoptera > Acrididae > Schistocerca > Schistocerca piceifrons. The sequence goes on from NC_060145.1 coordinate 21,359,678, forward strand.
TGGTATTACGATGTACACTTTGAAACAAAGTAATGATCTTTCTTGGTTTTAAAGACGCATAGTTTAAAAACTTTTTGTCAACATATCAACTGCATACACTGTACATGAGAACTTCCTAGTTTTTATTGGTTAGGAATATGCAGCCTGTGAAGCATTCAAACTGTAATGTTCAGCATATTTCCCAAGGAGAATTTAAGCTTTCCCTAGCCTATTGCATTACTTGCGAGGATGCGGGTGGATAAATTCGTCAAAAACTCCATATGGGTCGACAGCAAACACTAAGAGGGACCTTTAAGCAGGTTACTGAATCCCTAAGACAGCTCTCACCAAAAACAAAAAACACACAGTAGCGATGGTGTTGCCACTGACGAATTCCTGCCCCTGGTCAGAAAGATAGAACATTTAGCGTTAGCAGGGGAAGAGCGTACATGTAGGGTATGCATCTTATAACTGTAACTGATGACACAATACAGATTGGTGGTAGGCGATTTGAGAGAACACCTGGCTTAATGAATCTTATTTTCCTAAGACCTACCAAAAAAACCTATAAATTATTCAGTTAATGATAGGGAAATGTACCATGAAATACTGCACATGACTGATGTACATAAGATCGCGGAAAGCCTAACAAGAAATATAAAACCATTATAAAACCAATACTTGATGGTGAAAACAACAACAACATCAGTAGCAGCAGCGGTGATGGTATTGACATTGAACATAAAGCAGTTAACAATCGAATCCTGCAATATATATATATATATATTATTATGACGACCCCAACGAACTAATAGATCGACTACGTCTACTCATGGCATCAGCTGCTGCAGGTAATACAGCTCATTCGAATGAAGTTGTCTCCATAATCTCTGAGCTTCGAGAGAGAGGTATCATCGAATAAGTATGGAGACCGTAGTTCGAGAACTACACAAACCAGCACGCAAAACATACCCGCGCAGGCATGTTATGATTAAAGGTTTGGATGGCTTATGGCAAGCTGATCTTGTAGATATGAGGGAATATTCACATGAGAATAATGGCTTCAGATATATTTTAATGGTTATTGATACATACTCCAAATTCGCCTTTGCATTAGCTGTTGAAACAAAAAAGGGCAGAAATGTCAAGGATGTTTTTGAGCGAGGAACGAATCGATGCCCAAACAACCTCCAAACCGATCACGGTGGGAAGTTTTACAACATGTATTTCAAGACCGTGGTGCAGCGGTACGGACTCCATCACTACTCGACATTCACTCACCTGAAGGAAAGTGTCGTGGAGCGTCTGAACAGAACAATAAAAGGTCGAGTGTGGATGCGTTTTAACCTTCGCGGCTCATACATATGGACAGATATCCTCCCAAAAATAATTGCTCAGTATAATCGAACCAAACATACCACAATAAAAATGAGACCAATCGATGTTCGTGATAATGGACTCAGTCACGCAAACAGAAATTTAATGTAGGTGATTTGGTACGAATCCCAAAACATAAGACAGCATTTGAGAAATCCGAGGAGTTACAGAAAAGCTCAGAACCGGATGTGTTTCTCGTGGAGAGAGTCATAAGACGTCGTGGAAAAAAGCACTAGTCAAATAGCTTGGTTTTCCTGCTGCACAAAACGGTTGGATCGATGCTGACGATTTGCTATATAATGGGGGCGCATAGTCCACAACCACCGCAATAGCATAACATGCGTGCTAGGAGACGCATTAGAGGAAGTGGTGATATTCTAGACAAACTACCAGTAGAATTACACACACTTGGGCACAACTACTGTGGACCTGAGGCAAAGCTTCAGAAACGCTAGGCACGAGGTGATAAGGGGGTTAATCTGCTCGACGAAGCGTGCATGGAACATGACACTGTACACGCTGCAAATAAAGATCTCTCAAGTCGTTCTCATTGCAGATAGGATTTTAGCTGATAAGGCTAAGGCAATACGGAGAAGAAAGGATATTAGTATAGGTCAACGCATCGCGGCATTTGCAGTTGACAAAACCATGCTAGGAAAAATTAAGCTGGGTTTAGGAGTGATGAATTTCAAGCAAGTTATGAATGCTGTACGTTGTGCACTAAACAAGAAGAGGGAAAAGGGCGGGAAGCAAAGCTGTTTGAAGAACTGTATCCTGACAGAGATGTATGCAGCTAAAAACGCAATGAAGCAGAAAGGTGCGGGAAGAAGAAGAAGAAGAAGAAGAGGAGGAGGAGGACCGGTTAAAGCACCTCGAGTTCTACGAATACCCAAGACGTCTTCCGTTTCTCATCCCGGCTCTCTCCGCGCTCTCGGCGGTAGGGTCCCTAGCTGGTGGTGCTGCAGCTATTGCTTGAACGGTCAAGAACGCGCGAAACTCCCAAGCACAGTTAGAAGAGGCCAGAAGACGTAACCGCATGATCGAAGCCACAGCCATCGGAAAAGGACTATACTTGAAACCGTACAGTAAAGGACTTAGTCTATTCATAAATTTTAAAAAAGCCATTAGCGATCCTACCAGATCGACCACTCACTCTTAAGTTTGTTAGAAACAAATTCTATATTCCAAGATTCCGTGAAGTGTTTATGCGGGATATATTACCAAAGAGTATGTGGAAAACTGGAGAATGTGGCATTGTGAATTTAGATGTTGCTGGAGGTTCCGGCACCCACTGGATATCATAAGTTACGAACAATGCGGATACCGTCTACTATTTCGACTCATTTGGTGACCTGCAACCACCAGAAGAATTACGACACTTCACTCACAGAAGACGGGTGTTCTACAATTATCGGCGCTATCAGGACAGTAATACACACCTCTGTGGACATCTATGCATCATGTTTCTCTTGACGTTTACAAAGAAGAAGAAACATGATATAAGGAGGAGCTTTAAACATTTCTTCATCATCAGTTGAGGTTCAGATGCAATGTCGTACACTTTGACGTTAAAAGAACGATCATCTGTACTGCGTGCAGATTACTTCCCGCCAATGATTCGAGTACTGGTGAATGGAGAATTGAGTTGATTGGACTGGAGACGTACAACAGCATGCCTAATGTCACTAAGACTAACAACAAACTGCATCTGAGTATTAATGGTGAAAAAGACATTGGGGAAATAGAATCGGGTGCATACAATATCAATGATTTAAACGAAGTCTTAAACCAGTCTGGAAAAGGTATTGAGCTACGTGCAAACATGAATACAGTTAGATCTGAAATAAGGACTGTAAATGCAACGATTGACTTTAACCGAAAGTTTCAATGGGGTGCCTACTGGGTTTCACAAAAGAGCAGGTTTTGAAGAAAGATCTAAGTAATTTTACAAGTCAGATCAGACTGTGGACATACTTCCCGTCAGCACAATCTGAGTCGAGTTCAACATTTCAACGAACTCCTATCTCTATGATAGTCTGATTCATACTATTTACGGAATCTTCTCCTCAGTTGCAGCGGGATATAAGATTGTTGAGACTCCTGACAATGCAATATACCTACCAGTGACAGCTCAGACACTGGTCTATTTGGAGCTGCGTATTGTGGACCAGAATAATCAACTTGTTGGTGAGGAAATCATTGTACGATTACATCTAAGGCAGGATGAGCGTACGGTATAAAACCAGTGTTCGCAATCCACAGCGCGTCACTTCGCTACCGAACCGCAAAGTGATAACACGTGCGAACTACGAGTTTCTAAAATCCTCACTCAGTATAACCAGTCGAGTAGAGTATGATGAGACAATTATACATCAGTAATACTTCTCTCATAAACCTTACGCTTCAACCACATTTAACAAGAATGATGAAATTAGGATTGTCATACAGCAACAAGATGCACTGACGCTTCCATGCAAGAGTTTCAAATATCTAGAGGGGTCGTTCAAGAAAACTGATGGCAGTGATACAGTGGGAGCCAAGCTTACACGTAATGATTTAGTATTCCTGTTCCAAGAGATACGCTATGAACTCAGTGGGTCTGAGATCGACCATACAGGCAATGTCAGCATAACATTGACCCTTAAAAAATAGTCTCTGCATCACCTGCAGACTTGCATAGTTTAGAAAATGCGGGGTGGTCCATAGATGATCCGGAGGATAGAACAGTCACAGAGTACAAGCGATTTACTGCATGCATACCTCTAAAAATGCTTATGGGCTACTTTGAGGACATTAGACAGATTATTATGAGTGCTAAATAAGAACTCATTCTGGTATGTAGTGCGACGGATAAGAACTCATACATTCAAGGAGCTCAAGAAGAGAATGTGATCACAATCAGCAAGATAATATGGAAAATGCCCCACATCAGCGTATCAGACAAAGAGCATTTGAAGCTTTTAAAAGTCCTGAATTCTGGTACATTTCTATTACTGACATTTCGCTAGTGGGAAGTTTTCGAGTACCCAGTGTTACCGACTGCGAGCAGACAAACATGGGCTATTAAAACCTCCTCGCAGCTAGAGAGACCTAGATTCATCATACTTGCGTTTAAGACTGATAGAGGAGTAATATAGCAAATGATTCCACCATGTTCGACAACCGCAAGCTTACTGATGCCAGTCTACCTGAATTCAGAATCTACCCATAAGATAATTTACACCTGCAGTGGAATCAATATGTATACAGTCTAGCATATGACATGTATGCAAGGTTTCGTGCTTCTTACTATGGAACTGTATGATTAAATGATGATGGCGTCCTCTTGGGTAAAATATTCCGGAGGTAAAATAGTCCCCCATTCGGATCTTCGGGCGGGGACTACTCAAGAGGACGTCGTTATCAGGAGAAAGAAAACTGGCGTTCTACGGATCGGAGCGAGGAATGTCAGATCCCTTAATCGGGCAGGTGGGTTAGAAAATTTAAAAAGGGAAATGGATAGGTTAAAGTTAGATATAGTGGGAATTAGTGAAGTTCGGTGGCAGGAGGAACAAGACTTTTGGTCAGGTGATTACAGGGTTATAAATACAAAATCAAATAGGGGTAATGCAGGAGTAGGTTTAATAATGAATAAAAAAATAGGAGTGCGGGTAAGCTACTACAAACAGCATAGTGAACGCATTATTGTGACCAAGATAGACACAAAGCCCATGCCTACTACAGTAGTACAAGTTTATATGCCAACTAGCTCTGCAGATGATGAAGAAATTGATGGAATGTAGAAGTAAAAACTTTGAGGTTCGCCGATGACATTGTAATTCTGTCAGAGACAGCAAAGGACTTGGAAGAGCAGTTGAACGGAATGGACAGTGTCTTGAAAGGAGGATATAAGATGATCAACTAAAGCAAAACGAGGATAATGGAATGTAGTCAAATTAAATCGGGTGATGCTGAGGGGATTAGATTAGGAAATGAGACACTTCAAGTAGTAAAGGAGTTTTGCTATTTAGGGAGTAAAATAACTGATGATGGTCGAAGTAGAGAGGATATAAAATGTAGACTGGCAATGGCAAGGAAATCGTTTCTGAAGAAGAGAAATTTGTTAACATCTAGTATAGATTTAAGTGTCAGGAAGTCGTTTCCGTAAGTATTTGTATGGGGTGTAGCCATGTATGGAAGTGAAACATGGACGATAACCAGTTTGGGCAAGAAGAGAATAGAAGCTTTCGAAATGTGGTGCTACAGAAGAATGCTGAAGATTAGGTGGGTAGATCACGTAACTAATGAGGAGGTATTGAATAGGATTGGGGAGAAGAGAAGATTGTGGCACAACTTGACTAGAAGAAGGGATCGGTTGGTAGGACATGTTTTGAGGCATCAAGGGATCACAAATTTAGTATTGGAGGGCAGCGTGGAGGGTAAAAATCGTAGAGGGAGACCAAGAGATGAAGACACTAAGCAGATTCAGAAGGATGTAGGTTGCAGTAGGTACTGGGAGATGAAGAAGCTTGCACAGGATAGAGTAGCATGGAGAGCTGCATCAAACCAGTCTCTGGACTGAAGACCACAACAACAACTACTATGGAACTGCCGAAACAGAGGGAGGATTGTGTCTACTCAGTCCGTGTAAGTTCAAGGAGCTTTCACCGATCATTGTAATAGGCTCCTCTAAACAGAATGAGATAATTATGTCTGGACCTATAGATGTGTGATCTGAATTTGAATCCAACTAATTCCCCAGAACACACTGCTGCGTATGCTCTAGTTCTACATTACAGTGTGATCAACTACTGCCTGCTCACCGGTGTTGTGCAACGAGCTGTATAAATGAACAGGTGCTGCACCATACCTAGAGCATTTCACAGCGCCGTCTCAAGGTGCGCACATCATTGCGGACGCTCAAGGTTTCTATGATGGTGAGTGTAGACAGTTCATATTTAAAGATGTTGCATTCGTAGTGTACACACAAGATGCTGGAATAGTAGAGACATTCTCAGCAACCATTGCATCATCGAGGTCTTTCAAGTATGTGAAGTGTGCTAAGACATGAAAAGAGTTCAAAGTGGTTAACACATTTTTACCATGGAATTCACTGGGATGATCCTGGCATGCCCCATAAAGATATGGTGACGGCACTTAAATTATTCGATCGCATGGATACCATCATCTTATGAAGGGGAGGAGAAGATCTCATGAATGCGTAGATTTCAAGACCTGGAATTCCACAGGTGTCTTTCTCTCCATCGACTCAAGAAGATGTGTGAAAATAGTACTGCTGTGTCTGCTTATGGAAATGTAAAATTACTTTCAAGTTGGATAAGAAATAAATGAATTTTTACCTCACAACCTCTATGGTTTTTTTTTCCAACCCTGTTCCCGCTTTGACAGTGTTCAGTTTTTTAACCACATGCTTGTTTGTGGTTTTCTTCAAGCACAGGAGATATAATTTTAGACATGTCTGCTATATATCTTTGGAAGCGGACACGGTCACGTGCCTCCTACTTCCATCGCCCAATTTGTGGTGCACGATAGGCGTAATTCCATGCAATCATTCTATATATTTGTTATCTTCCATCTTAAACTTCACCTCCTTAATAGCAGTCATCTCAGCAAAACTAATGTCATTTATAACCTGCACAGCCCTTATATACATATACATACATAAGGCAATAGAGGATACGGCTTTTGTAAATGACAACAATAGTGACGTATGGTGACGAATTTTATTTCCTTCGTTTATTCAGCTCACACAAATACTATGTAGTTCTTGAGTACAACATAATACATGATGTAAAATGTAGTTTTTGAGGTACAATAAAGTATTCTTGAGGTATAAATTGACTCTACTATTCCAATGCAGCAATAGTTTTAACTTACATGCTACAACCGTAACACTGGTAGGAATTTTTTTTATAAATCTACACTAAAAACTAATGCAGAGATACTTTCTTTACTACAAGTAAATCCCTCAGCCCCTAGTAGCATAGCTTTTACAGTAATTCTGATGGAGTGTGCAAACTTAGAATCTAATTTCAACAGTCCACGCCGCGCTGGGTAGCCATGTGGTCTGAGGCACCTAGCCACGGTTTACGCGGCTCCCCCGTCAAAGGTTCGAGTCCTCCTTCGGGCATGGGTGTGTGTGTGTTTGTCCTTAGTGTAAGGTAGTTTAAATTAGATTAAGTAGTGTGTAAGCCTAGGGACTGATGACCTCAAAAATTTGGTCCCATAGTCCTTAGCACAAATTTCCAAATTTCAGCAGTGCACAATAGCAAAGGCTTTTACAATAACAGTTATGATGGACTGTGAGCTATATAGATATATAGACACTTAAAAACTATTCTGACTTGGATGGCTAGCGACAGATGAAAAACTTAAAAGCTATTCTATTTAAAAGACCCACATGGTGCGTATATATATATATATATATATACAGGCTACACATACATTGTGTATGAACAAATAAATCAATATATAAATTTTTTTCTATTTTTGCTTTTTTTTGTTTATGCTTTTTGTTTCTTTCACACACATTGTGTGTTTATATAAATATAAATTGTTCTTTTTCTTTTTATCCTTTCTTTTCCACACATTCTCTCTATGTATGCATATACACTTGTACATAGTACACACAAATATCCACACACACACGCACAAACACAAAATTACTTGCACTATGATAAAGGGTCATACTACTACTCTGCAGACAGTCTCTCTTCTCTCTCTCTCTCACTCACTCACTCATTCAATCAGAGTCCTCCACCCCTTCTCTCGCTACAAGCGAGTAGTTTGAGTACAGGAAAGTTTCAATCCCATCATCAAAAATGACCCTTTTATCGTTATGAGGCTACAGACTGATTTTAGACTGTAGCACAGTGTACACTTCGTGTCCTCTCTATCGAATACTGGTCTGCCATAGCATATGTGGTGGCTGTGGTGGAGCACCGCAAACACCACAGCACAGGCACCGCATATAGTCATTGATAGAGAGGGCTCTCAATGCCATACAACACACACCCTTAGCCCGCCTCTGGGTGGCACCTTCCAATGTGCGATACGCATACATTTTTGAGCGTAGACCTAAAAACTCCACAATCGACAGTCCATCCACCTCGTCCTTCATAAGACCGATAACCTTCTTGTTCTGCAGAATAATAGCATAAGGATTATTGGCTGCATATGAGGACATGTCGAATTCATTGCCGTGGCACCTAATTACTTCATATGGATCGCAGTTCTTCATTCAGTAGATGAAGCTATCTGTATCGATATAAAGTAATTTAGGATCTGCGAAATGAGTTTTCGCAAACTCATAATCAAAGTAGTACATGTAGAGTTTGGATAGGTCTAGTATGCACATCCCCACATAGATAGGTTTTGTAAACTCTACTGCAGTCTTCGATATCTCCACAGCAACAAAGTTCTTATTGAATATGCTGATCCACTTGAAATTTGATCTGGCTATACATTTTCTTACGCTATAACGCCCATCCCATCCGGTTCTAATAAAAATTTCACGTCGTTCCCTCAAATTCTCTATTGTTTCAGCGAAAACTGAATTATTCATTAATTTATAAAAGTACTTCTCAAAGTCAGACGTCGCTGAAGCTATCTGTCTCGTATTCAAATCAATATACTCCTTCAACTAGGGGGACTGCTTGAAGGAGATAGCTCGGGTGATTCTAACCAGCTCCATAGCCAAACTGAGACACTGTTGGAGATTATGATAATGAATAATGTAGCTCCACTTACCCCGCAGGGTTGGCATCAGTTTTGGTGGGGAGCCTCCTCGCGGAACTAGTTGCTCTGGACACGGCGGCAAATCGGCGTGCGCATCATGCAAACTAATAAGGTATGTGAGTTCTGCCTCCACCACATACCTTACAACAGAATCAGCTGCCATACCCCCCACGATTTCTCCACCTAATCCCATGCATTCGTCTTCAGGCACCCATCGAAACTCACCAATCGGCAGTGATTGCTGCATGGTGTGCCCATATAAGTTATTCACATCCAAGTATATGATTTAACTCGAATCAAGGGATGTGTTGAACCTGTCACCCATCCACAGGTTATCTGCCTTCGCATACCTGTGGACACACTAACAAAGTCCCCCACAGATCCCTCACTCAAAGAAAAGAAGCATGTCAGCATCAGTCATTAATTCAATGCTGCACTTTGTTTTCTTGAGCATTGCGTCCCAAGACAACCCGTGTGCTGTATAATATAAGGTGGGATCCAGAGAACATGTGGTCATGCATAGACTCAGGAATTTCTCTAAAACGTCCACAAGCAAGCGCACGTCTGTGTCCATGTAAAGCAGTGCATACTCTCCTAAAGTGGAAATATTGAATTCCCGCCAGACATTCATGGCATGCTCATGCTCTGCATCCATTATGTCCATTATGGAATCGCCTGTAACGTTGCTGGAGAATGCAGTTATGTTGGGTAGCCTGGTTTTGTTGAATTTCTCCATACTATCCACACACTCATATGGCAAAATTCCCTTCCTAGTCACAAGTTGAAACTTTTCCTCATCGGGAAATGCAGCTCGAGTGATACGCATATCCCCCGCCCCCCCTCCCCCACCCCCCAAGGTACAGTTTCAACAAGTTTCCGGAGTGGCGTATGCATAAAACGTCACGTATCAAGGAAGTATCTTGGTGTTATTCGTTTGGAGAATGAAATGAATTCTCGAGGCTCTCAGGTAGGACACTGACCTAATTTTTCTCCCAACTGAAATCAGCCAAGTGCTCAACTAGAAAGTGATCTTCATACCAGCTTAAATTATGATGTATCTTGGTAGCTGGTACTTCAAATTGCATGCATTGTGATCTGCGCCACGGAACTTCCCTGTAAGATGACAGTGGTCCCTACAAGAAGTTTCCGCTTTTCTGTCTAATGGCAGTCCATAAATATGACAATCAGCCGCATTATTATACAAATCTTCATTCTCCTTCGATTTGTCATGGGCACGTTGTTGCTGTAAAGCTAATCAACCTCCCTTGAAAATTTTTCGAGCTCAGTGAGCAGCCAAAACGCAGGATTATTCCCGACATAAGATGTGTGTAGTAATTAAGACTGAAATCATATAATGATACAATTTGGTATGCTGCCACACATGGTACATGTTTTTCTGTAAAGGTGGTATGTGAGGCCATAGAGTCACCTTCATAACGAGTCACAGGAGCGAGGAGGCATTCAAAGTCAGTGTACACTACAAATGGGCATCACTCCTGGTGGTGAGTACTTTTGAACTTTATGAATTTGTTGTCCTCATTAGGCATAATAACACGTACCAGGTCCTTGGACGCACAGTCTTCCAGATGCGCCATCAATAACTTGTCTGAGGAGAAATAACTGAGGCACCTTAAGCAAATATGTTTTACACGATTATCAGATGATAGTCGTTAGGAAAGGAGTCGGGACACGTCTTTGATCCAAACATAGTGATAATTATCACCTTCAGAGAAGAGCAACGTGTTTACATGCAACTCACGCTCACCGGCAAATTTTGAGACATGTTGGGGGCCGAAGACAGTATGCTTGTCTTGGTCATCTGACTTGCTTTTCTTCTCAGGCGTAAACATGAACCGGTATTCCGGTATTCTGCGCCTCAAATTTAGGTATGTCCTAGATGTTGACGGGGAAATCGGTACCATCAAAGTTATTATCACCTACACGGTATGTACTCAGACGCTCAGGACGATCCCTTCGATCGTACTTTCTTTCGCAAGCCAGGATTGACCATGCAAAACAAGTCTGATCCTTTCTATTTTCGACATTAATGCATGCCTACTTATTAACTATATCTTTAGGGAGCTTGATATAGCTAGACCCTCCATTTACTGGATCGTAGACATGTGTATGCATGTCCAGGTGTAGTATTCGTCTGAGTGCTTTAGCTGAACCTCTGACTTCCATATCCGAAAATCGGGCCAGTATAGCACTCAAGGTGGATTTACAAACCACTCAATGATTGATGTGTTCCCCTTTATCACACTATTTTCCCCCAAAGATAATGAAGATTTGTCTCTTCATCACCAGACTCAACTTGGGGGGGGGGGGGGGGGGGGTGATAATTCGATGCAAAGGACCGCACTGCATTTAATGGCGGGATAACGTGGATCATTGACTACCTTGAGGTGCGCTGTTGCCGTGACAGGAAGGCACGCCCTTAGAAATCCAACAGGGTTGCGGTACTGTCCTGCTGGGTTCTCAATCCTCATAAATAAGATTGCTACTCAAAACCGTCTGCAATCACCAAGTATTCTAACTGCAGTATGGTATCGCTGACGTGATGTCCTCCACTAAAAGGACAGGAGAGAGAGCTGGCACTAGCCACAGGATCATCTATATAAGTGTTAATACTATTTTGAGTCCACCCCATTGATGATGGTATTGGGGAGGGCCAAGTCGGTATGCAGCAAGGTGCACGTACCTTGTGTGCAGGTAGATTCCGACAAGGTTCATACTATGATGCTGGAGAAGGATGTTGCGGTGTTAGCGGGTCAGCACGAGGGGAACAGCCAGGCTGCGGCGATGGCTCCTGATGCTGTTGTAGACCCGACCTGGTAACTTGAGAGGCGGTGGTTCGCTGCTCGGCCCACAGACGCCAGAACGGCGGTGCCAGGGAAGCGTCGGCTGCCTGCGCAGCGAGTAGCGGCGCCCTTATGGGAGACGTGTGCCTTACTCGGCGCTCCTTTGGTGAGGAAGATGGTTTAGGCGCCACCGGTATGCGAGGCATACCATGTTGAGGCTGCTGGGACGCGGCCGCTGTAGAAGAAGAGATAAAGTAAATAATGGTTAACTACATTGCTTTCGCTGCTGGCGCGGTGAAAGAAAGAATTCTGACGATCACATGGTTATAAACAGAGTGAGTAATTACCTTTTTCGCTCTGGCTTTGTTACAGAAGAAACTTCCTATACTACTACCACTACTACTAGAGACACGAAATCTTTTTTTTTTTAACTTACAAGTACGCGGCTTGGGCATCTCATTATTTGCTGGAGGCTGTTTCTGCATCTGCTGAACAGCCTCCAGCTGCCTGTCCAACAAATCGAACTCCTCTAGAGCTGTTCCTGTAACGGGATGAGACATAATTTTTTTATTTTTAATTTGAATGTCGAGTTACACGGAAAGATCACACATGGACATTTTTTTCTATACATGAGTGTTGTCGGTTATCCACAGCTGGAGGCTGTTCCACATAGCGTTGCTGCTGCTGCGGTAGATAATTGTTTTCAGCCCTCCAGCTCTGCCTCCAGCTCAGTTTGCATTTGGTTCAAGTGAGCTAGAGGAACCAAACAAAAAAGAAGTATGAAATAAGAAAATTTTGAATCGCTACTATACAAGAACAAATAACAATGAAAATTATACTCACAAGGCAATTCTGGATGTGAACCCAACACAGAAGGCTGGACTTCCAGAGTCTTTTGCGCTCCAGATCCCACCTGTCACTCCTGACACTCCAAGATAAAATCCTTTTACTATAACAAGAAGACAGAATTAATAAGGCGAATTTAACATACACACGAAAATTTACACTCAAAATAGAAATTATTTACTCACTGGGTAATCCTGTCTCCAGAACTCTAAGCCTCCTGCCGCTACACCCTGAAGCATTGCTGCAGCTACCTCTTTTCATATTGCGGAGAGAAAAGAGCAAGTAAACACACAGACACGATGGAACGCACAACAAGGTGGACAGCAGTGGACTGAGGATGATGGTGGTTGGTTGTGGGTTTATATATAGGCCGAGGCGACCAATGAGAGAGCTTCATTTGAATGTTCAGCCAATGAGAAGCTTCTATCAAACGTCAGTATTTCTGGAGGGGCTTGATGCGACCATCGTCTTCTCCCTCCCTCTCTCTCTCTCTCTCTCTCTCTCTCTCTAACAGGAATGCTTTTATGATAAACTATGGTTTTTCAAGCATGCACATACATGATGAAGGCTTTTAGCGATGAGAAGTTTACCATTTCTCAGATGTATGTTGAAAGCAGGATATTATGATTTCTGGGAAGGGTAACACGTGATGCCTTGTTAGGACCATCAGGAAGAATGGAGTCGGTGTTATTCTGGGCTACCAATTCCGAAGAAGGAGTTGGTAAGTCATGGGCGGTCTGTCCTATTAGGATCACTGGGGAGAAAGCAGTCGATGTTATTCTGGGCTATTTTCCTGAGCAGGTCCTGTTAGGACAAGAGTTTTCACTCAGACAAGCTGAGACGTCACAAAAGCTACAAGAAAGGCGAGGGTTAACTATTTCTGTGACACTTAACCAGTTCTGAGAAGGGTCTGATAAGTAAAGGACGGGCTGTCCCGTTAGGATCGCAAGGGACTAAGCAGTCGATGTTAATCTGGAACAGGTTTCTAGAGCGCAACCTGTGACGACAGTATCCGCAGATTTCACATGCACGGCTAGAAGCGTATTGCATGTCCCATTAGGACCGCGAGGGGGAAAGCAGTCGATGTTATTCTGGAACAGATTTCTTTATTGCGACCTGTGACGTCAGCATCCACAGGCGGCGAGGTTTCGCGCCAGCAACGGTAAACACGCACGTGCATGGCCCAGAGGGTGACTTGGCGCTTACTTACATGGACATGCGATGTCAGTGCAACACTCGAAGAACTCTAACTGTAGATGCGACTTTCACCTGCCGTCAGCTGTGGCATGACAGCAGTGGCTAGCGACCCACGCTGGCTTGCGTCTCGCTGGCTCTGCAAAGCACGTGCACGCATTGGAACAGTTCACTGATACATTGCGCTTTTTATGTGCACCGAGTGTTTGTGCACTGCATTATTTTCGGGTGTTTATGCATTGTGTGCGTGTTTGCATAGCGTTACACATCCATTATTTCAGTGATATACGAATAGTTTGCTCATCTGTATGCTCTGTAATTTACGAGTTGTCTGCATCTCTGCACATCAGAGAACTGCATTGTTTACGAGTAGTTTGCAGGTCTGTAGACTATTTACTGCAACCTCAAACATGTCAGGGAGAGTGTTTTGTATCAGGGTAATAAATATACTATGTCAAATCCATCCCTAAATAACATGTACTGAAATAAATAAAGTACACTCCTTCCTCTCTCCAGCAGCCCAGAACAGGCTGAGTCCTTTGCCCACCATTCCCCCCCCCCCCCCCACACACTAGACCGCCATCTTTGATTACGTCACAGGAGGGATGACAGAGCCCTCTGGTGGCGGTACTGTGAACTAGGTCCGGTGGACTCCAGATCCCATGGTGAATGCATTTGATGGTAGTACTGCCTCTAAATGTCTAAATAAAGAGTGAAAATAAATACTTATGTCCATCCTATCCAGCACAGGCTGAGTCCTTTTCCCGCCAATTCCTAGGAAGAGGTGGTGGTTGGGTGACTTTTTCACAGTCATTTTCTTAGGTTAGTGAAGGTAACCGTGGTGTGTTGCATTGTCCTGATGGAATTTGAACTTCCCGCCATTTTCTGCGGGAGGGGAGGGGGTTAGGTTAGTGGAGGTAGCCCAATTGACCTATTCTCCCACCAAAATTTGAACTTCCCGCCATGATGTCATTGCGATGTTGCCATATCTATTGCTGCCACCTTGGATCCGCCATCTTGAATAAATTTGAGAACAATGGCGAGTGGGGCCATACGAAGGATGTTTGGCTACTACTGGTATCCACATCTACACCTACACGTATGTGTACCTCTATATATACCTCCACAAGCCACTATTCGGTACATAGTGGAGGGTACATTGTACAAACGTGTAATGTATAATGACTACCAGTCATTACATCTGGGCGACTAGCCACAAGTCATTTCCTTTACTGGCCCACCTGCATATGGAACTAGGGTCTATACAGCTCCATACGAGCTGTGAGTTCTCATAGGTAGACGTCACTGTCCTTACGCGAAATATACGTTGCTGCAGTAGAATCATTGTGGAGTCAGCTGCAAAAGCCGGTTCTCGAAATTTTCTCAACTGCATTTCGCCAAAAGAGCGTCTTCGCCCGTCCAAGCATTCTCATTTGAGTTCACCTGCGTCTTGTTCGATCTAATGGTAAGAAATCTAGCAGCACGGCCCCGAATTGTTTCAACGTCTTCCTTTAACACGATCTGATGCGGTTCCCAAACATTCGAGCACGCCTTAAGAATGGGTAAGCGTGCAAACGAACGTAAAACCGTAACCGCAGCACCTGAACAGTTCGTGACGTTGTAAGAAGTGTGTCGCGGTTGAGAACCGAGCCGTGCGTAACCACTATGAGGGGACACCCGCCTCCCTCACAAATCGTCTCCAGCAGCAGCAGTGTGACGCAACGTCGGGACGGACTGCTTTCTCGGGCGCGCGGCATTCGTCCGCCGGCATCTGGGCGAGCTGAACTGGCCCATCTGTCAGACGAGACGGCCTGGTCGCTGCTCCACTTTCCCGAGCCTCCCCTCTGTACAGCTGCGACCGCGGGGGTCGAGGCGCGGCCATCTTGCGTAACGGCGCCATGTTGCTCTCACTGGGACCGATACCGCCAGAGCGGTGTCACACTTTGCCGTTGCACTTGGCGCGAAGTATGGTACTCCAACTTTTAACCACTTATTCTACGGAGTGAATTGAAGTAAACATCCAATCTAACAAGGGTGGTGTGCCATCTATAACTGCAAAACGGAATAAAAATGGTTTTGAAATACAGACATGTGCTACCCATAATGGCCACTTAACCGTAAAGCTCTGCATTTGTGTGCAATCGATGTTTTAAGGTTAACGAAGCTGAAGGACACGGAAGTCCAACTCGCTGTGGAAACAATACTGCGTAACAGGTAATTATCAGCAGCAGATTCATGTGAGTCACAAATGAAATATTATTTCCCAAGAAGCTAAAAATTTGTTTGGTACAATATATGTTAACATATGCAGCACATAAATATTTCCCAGAATAGAAGTAGCTGTGTGGGAAAATTTGATAATAATGTCCCTCTAATGCCCATTTAGAAGTTACAACTTCATCAACAGGACTTCTGGTCTTATTTATCATGAGACAACATTTTTTAAAAACTGTACGTTGAACGTCTGAAAGCTGCTACATTGTGACTTTATATCTGTATCATTAAGCGGCGCACTGTCCCATTTGCAGGTTACCTATCTAAAGGTTTCAAGGGGGAACATAAACTGATTTTCAATATTTCATATAATTATTGACCGAATTTAAAAAATTAGAATGCTGCCATAATCTACTTATTAAGAGGTATAATCTTATGTTAAAGGTTTGACACATTCAGTATTACAGTTGCTGTTACCCCGCAGGATAACTCAGGGCGCGCAAATTACCCAGACTGTATTCACCTAGTATTTGAGAACGAGAACACTCAGCTACTTCCAACACAATACTTAGGAAACTTTTCCCCTCTGTTGCCCCCCCATAAAATGATCAAAGGAAACAGTTTGTAGTTTACTTAATTTTCGCTGTTCATGCAATACAACTGCCGCATTAGGCATAGCGTTTTACTGTATTTCTTCTTTACTACTAACTCTATTCGCAATACATTTTGCAGACAGTAACCACGTATACAACTGATCTTCCCTGCAAAATTATATCATTGTACGACACATAGTTCAGAAAACATGACGTCATTAATATTGAGATGCGTGAAAAAACTAGCGCAAATTACCCAGAGTACACACGTGCAGTGCCAGATGGTGAGATGACTTAATGACTTCCAAAAAAATTTTAAACACAATATCAAACTTCTCCTAAATTATTCGTTTTGTAAATAAAAACCACCTTTTTCTTGCAGCAAAGAAAAGGAGGGTTTTATTTACAAAACGAACATTTCTGTGCCTGCTGAGGATGATAGCCACGCAAACAAACTCGCTTCTCTACACTTTTTCTCTCTTACGGCCTTCTCGTCAGATATTTAACACATTAACTCATTTTTAAAGTAATCGGACGTTCGACGCACTTTCATACAAGGGAGTTCTTTAAAGAAAGAAGGGGGGGGGGGGGGGGGACATTTACTGACACGAAAGAAATGAACACTGAAATCGGAGACGCGCCCTTCTGGTATGTCGACATCACAGCGAAGATCGTGACTGGAGCAGAGGCCCCGATGATGAAACTGGATTTCGAGGAGTAGATTGGATACACTACAAATCCAATACAAAAACGTCAGTCGGGATTTATTTTTAACTGTTCAGTCTATTTCACTGCCTCAGTTCGTCTAGAATGAGCACTGCGGCTACCAAGAAAGAAACTGCTGTGTTGTCGGTTCTTCCGTCGTCAATTAACGGTGAATGTGGAGTTCCGTTGAGGTGATTGGAACGGCCTTTGCACTTGACCCACTGTCATGATGGCATGCTGCTGCATAATTCCCAGTCCATCCGCACTGTCGTGGTCCGATGTCTAAAGTCGCAGTCGTTACGTTGTACCGATTTTTGCCACGAGCTAAGGGTGAAGAGTCGTGACGCGTGTAATTATGTTGGCATGCATTAGTGATATCGCACTATGATGTTTTACCGCATTGTACCGGTATGGTATCATTTAAGTAGTGTTTGTTATTATTCGGTTGCGCTGTTTGTAATTCAGCAATAAACCTACTTGGCTCTGAGCACTATGGAACTTAACTTCTGAGGTCATCAGTCCCCTAGAACTTAGAACTACTGAAAACTAACTAACCTAAGGATATCATACATATCCATGCCCGAGGCAGGATTCGAACCTGTCGCCGTAGCGGTCGCGCGGTTCCCGACTGTAGCGCCTAGAACCGCTCGGCCACCCCGGCCGGCAGTGTCCACTTCTACTTCTCACTATTAACAAGTTATATCATGATTTCATCAGTTCTGGCGACCTCCGTTAGCTTCAATGACACTCCTGTCATTTACAGTGGGAACTCGATTAACCGTCATCTTCGGGACCGTAGTCGTGACGGTTGAGCGAATAGACGCATAACAGAACCACTGTATTCCTCCAAAACATAACCTCAATCAATTATTTTATGCATAGACACATATCACTCTCACAGTAATATAATAATATTTCGGAGCGAAAACAAATTAAACACGACTGTAATAGCAAATAAAACTATTTATTACATGATAAAAACATCCGTACAGTAGCTCAAAAGTTGCAAAATACGTAATGTACAGTACTGTACTGTACTATAAACTTACAGGTGAAATAGTCAGTCAATTTCTTCTGCCTTTTTGATGTTCGAGCTTTCACCGCGGCAATATTTCGTATTTTTCGGAGCAGTAGTGCCTGCGTTGCATTAGCCTCTTCTTGACTTTCAAACCATTCTATACACTTGGACAGCACTTTTTCGGCCTCTGAATTGCTAATAGTTTGTTTTTCTTCATGGTTTGAACACTCGTCTTCATCAGCCCCTTCTTCTTCTTTGATGGCACTTAACGCTGGCAATAATTTCGTCATCACTCAAAATTTGAAAACCCCCGTCCACTTTGTCACACTCTAACCACTCTGATACTTCTTCTGACGTCAAATTTGTGCTGATTTGTAAATTATTGCACAAATTGACCATCCCGTCAACTGTCACACACTCAGGTTCCTCCGATTCTTCACCCCTAGGTTGAGGCCAAAGTTTATTCCAGCCGTTCTTGAGATTTGACACTGACAAATCTCTCCATGCACTGGCAAAATTGAAAATGGCATCTTTAATACTGTAAGACCTCCAGAACTGTTTTACAGATGTTGATTCATCAAATGAGAGCAAACTTTCGATAAATATTTTTCTATAACGACGTTTCATGTTTCCGATGATTCCCTGATCCATGGGCTTGTTGTATAAGTGAAGTTGTGTCTGCCGGAAGGAAGAGACATGTTATGTTGCCGTCAACACTTTTCATTTCAAAAATGGTTCAAATGGCTCTGAGCACTATGGGACTCAACTGCTGAGGTCATTAGTCCCCTAGAACTTAGAACTAGTTAAACCTAACTAACCTAAGGACATCACAAACATCCATGCCCGAGGCAGGATTCGAACCTGCGACCGTAGCGGTCCTGCGGTACCAGACTGCAGTGCCTTTAACCGCACGGCCACTTCGGCCGGCTCTTTTCATTTCACAAGTAGGGAGCGTTGTGGCATTGTCTAATAGCAATAGCACTTTCTGTGGCAACTTTTTTTTCAGCCAAATGTGCTCTAACTTGAGGTACAAATTGTTTGCGAAACCAGTCAGAAAAAATTGATTGATCCATCCAAGCACTCTTCTGGGCGTAGTATTGTGCAGGGAGGGCATTCAAATTCAAATTCTTGAATGGTTTTCTTGATTTCCCAATCACAAGTAGGGTAGCCTATGATTGCCGGTCGCATTTGCGCAAACCATAGCAGTGATGCGATCTTTTTGTACTTTGAAACCTGGAGCAGCTTTTTCAGAGAGTGATGCTAATGTCTTACGTGGTAAAGCCTTCCAATGAAGCCCAGTTTCATCACAATTGTAAACTTGCTCCCTAACAAGATTCAATTTAGCCATTTTTTCTTTAAATTGTTCCCGGAACTCAACAATTACGGAGCTATCCACGCTGAGTTTTTCACCACTGATATCAAGTTGGCGAAAGCCATGACGAAATTTAAACTTGTCGAGCCATCCGATACTTGCTTTAAAAGACGAGTCACCATCAAGTTTGTTGTTCATTTCAACAGCCTTGGCCATTATTGTGGGCCCTGAAAGTGGAATCCCCTGACTTCTTGCTTGTATAAACCATCGTTACATAGCAGTGTCGAATTCATCATATTTTGCAGGTTTCATTGTCTTTCTTGTTCGCACATCTCCATCCATGCTCTGCATTGTTGACACTTGTTGTTCTATTTTATCAGCATCACGTTTTATATCGTTAACTGTTGTTCTTCCAATACCATAAATAAGCGCTACGCTTGTCGCAGTTTCGCCCTTTCTTATGCGTTTTATAATTTCAAGTTTTTGATTAAGTCCTAAAACAACACGTTCAAGTTTTTCAGACATTTTATCAAGTCACTGCATCACACACACCTGCACGAAATACGGTAGTGTAAAATATTAGTCAATAAAGCTTATTCAAGTGGAAAACACGTAAAACGGCACAACCCGCTAGATACACTGCAACAATTACAGTCTTCTCGCCACAACTGGAAACAGATCCAGTGGTGATTGTTGACTCACAAGTGAGACAAAGACAAGAAAAGGTCATATTTTATGTACCATTCTACGGCGGGCGGGTACATTCACTTCCCACTAAAATAGAGTAAATAAACAATGTGAACGCGTCACTGCACCTTAGAGCATTTTGTTATTACAGTATTATTATGCTGTTACTGCAGTGACGGTTAACAGAAACTGACGGTTTAAAGAGTGACGGTTAATCAAGTTTTTACTGTGCTACGTTCAAATCGTAATTCTACTGATGTCAATAATTTAACAGTAAACCTTCTAGCCTCCCGATGTAGCATCCGCCGTCTACCCTCTACTATGAAATGTCATTTAAATTTAGTTTACAGTTTCATTAGTTTTATGGCTATCCATTAATTTTAGTCAGAGACATGTTATTTACCATGTTAAAAAATACTTCGCTGTAGCAAATTAGTCATGACGAAGCTGTGAGCTTCCACGTGGCTTTGAAATGGGCAATGTTGAGGGTAGTATCTAGAATTTTCAACTGTGACTGGCCGCAACGTCTAAGAGACTGATAACGGTAAGTTGCGTCTGTAATAGATACTGCGTCACATATAGTTGTTTTTATTTTTTAATGTCGCCCGTCACTGTTACTAGACGCCAGGTGTATATGGAGAGCCGACCCCTGTGGCCGAGCGGTTCTAGGCGCTTCAGTCCGGAACCGCGCTGCTGCTACGGTCGCAGGTTCGAATCCGCCTCGGTATGGATGTGTGTGATGTCCTTAGGTTAGTTAGGTTTAAGTAGTTCTAAGTCTAGGGGACTGATGACGTCAGACGTTAAGTCCCATAGTGCTTAGAGCCATTTGAACCATATATGGAGAAAGAAGAAGGAAAGCGGTTGCCAGTCATCGTACGTTGATTTTGTACGTTGAAAATCGTGTTGTTGCGATTATTGTCGAGTTACTGCTTTGCAAAGCGAAATTTTTAGAAAAAGAACCGCACTCTTGTTCAGTCATAAATTTTCAGATGTCCCCTACTTCCTGTAGTCAGCTGAATTCGCCGACGTTGGGGAACCAGCTCCCGATGACTTTCCGCATTTCACGCGAATAAAAATACAGAAATGTAAAACAAACTCATGAGAAGGGGTTAATGTATATTGTCGTAAGAAAAGACATAGTCATAAATTTTCTGTGTGGAAACTCTTTATCGGGAATTTGACGGGGGATAGCAATAATAATACATTAGGAATGACTTAAATAAGATAATGTTACAAACCTTCTCTCCGGAACAGAGCAAAAGGAAAATGTTGCTGCATCCAACACAGACTAACTGGCCGTATTTCTGAGAACGACATGACCTTAACTGTCTGAGGACTAAGTGGAATACATTAGGAGGTCATCGTTAGCTCAATATTCTGAAAACGAAAGGAGTATGAAAGTGAATTACCCGCCAGTTTAGCTATGCAAATAAGAAGACTGCCTGGTCAAAGCCATTTAATGCGAAGAACCGTTTTAATGGCAGAGTATTGTTATTACAAATCATCCTCTTACTGTTCCAAACACGTTTAAGTTTTATAGTGCGTACAAACATTGTTTTCACGAAACAAACTGCAGGGGATTTTAGCTCGATACTTTGATGTGCTGTATACCGTGTTACAGGTTTTCCCCCACGGGCGCTCCGCCGTTTCCGTTACTAACCTTCAGAAAGAGAAAATAACGATAACAAGGTACACGTTGGACGAAGCAGTTAATAACGTCTGCGCTCCCATCTCAAGTACATCTTGTTCGAAATGTAAGAGATAAATTATACCGTCAGGCTTAAGTGCTCATTTACTGCACAACATGAGTAAGTTATTATTCTAACATTTTTTTTCTAATGACGTACATTTTCTTTTGAACAATGCGAGAGCCACAACAGTGTAGATTACGTGTTCATACTGTACGGTTATTTACACATGCCTGCGGAAAGTAGTGACTAGTACGCTATTGTTGATTTATGACTCTAGCTCTCGCAGCTTCAACTGTGTGGCCACTGCATTGCGATGTTACGCCCTCCAGTGAACTGCCTGGTCGAGACAGCTTTTCTACACTATTCTTTCTTCTTCGAAGCGTTTTTTAATTGTTGTGCATGTTACAGTTTCTTATAACGTTGGAGTTTCAAGTAAGTTTGTTTCTATTTAGAAAGTGTACACCGGAAAATTTATGGTAACATTTTCGAACTCACTCACCTTTTTTATTACTTCACTTTTTTTATTATTATTATTTCTTGAGTACTTATCACGTTCTCACATGCGTTCGGTGCCATTCGTCTTGGCCACGTGTTTTCAGTCATCTGAAATGACTAAATGCGTCAACTGGGTTACTGAGTTCTCTTGGACATAGGTAGCCATGCTCGCACCACGTAAGAGAAAAAGAAGTCTCATTTATAAAGAGCAGTCAAATGGAAATGAGACGTATGGAAAGCCCGGCCACATGTTGCCAAGGCTGTTTCGAGCCCGCTGCAGAAGTTCCGCTGGGAAGCCCAACCAAACCCTCCACACAGTCCTCACATCTCCCTATGCGATTTCCATATTTTTGGAGCCCTGATGGAAGACATTCGTGGACGCCGATTCGTTTCGACCGAAGAGGTCCACGCCTGGGTACAGTCATGGTTCCGTAGGCAACTGCAAACATTTTTCTGTGAAGACACTGACCGTCTTGTCTCACAGTGGCATAAATGGTATAAATGTATAAGAAACAGTTTACTTTATTTCCAGTCTGCCTTGTTTTCATTTGATTGCCCCTGATATTAATGGTAGGATTTGTTGTCGCTATTTTGTAGATATCTTAAAAATTTTTTCGTTAATAAATCGCTTCAAAGAAGTTTATGGTTGTGTTTTTCGTCCTTTATTCAGGAACAGAACTCGAATTACTATAATTAGTTTTCATACGCCTAATGAAATACCAAAAATATTTCTTAGCAGCCTGTCGTCTGTAATAAACCGCATACTATCCCACACGGATTTTCGTTAAAAGTGGGCGTGCTAATAACGAGTAAGTAGCGATGCGAAATATTTGAGTGAAATTATTGATAAATGAGTCATGGAAAGATTACTTTCAGACTGTCAATTCAACACAGATTATGAGATTTTATCTATAGAGGACTTCATTAGAAACTAAAGCTAATAAAAAGGCAGGCATTCTCAATATTAATGCCTAAAGTACAATTATGGGAGCGTATTTCCTGTAATTCAAGTACAAAATACTTCCGACAACATATGCGTCTGACGAGTACCGTAATTTGACCATCTTCACATTTTAAAAACTATTTTAATTATCCGATGCAGATCACTGACCCTTCTGTGCCTAATTTCACTACCAGCCTTTGCTTTCATGAAAAACTCTGTCATTACCGTGAACTAATACTTCTAATGTCAGTCACATGCTTTTCAGAACCCGAAAGTAGATTGTTCTTATATTTCACGTGCCCATTAAGTGAGGCCCTGCTGGTTCTGACTGGAGACAACAATAGGTGTAACTGCTACATTGCAATTGTGTCCTTTACACAGAAACAATTGCGAAAGCGTAAGCTGCAGCAGCGATGTTCATCCACACATCATTCCAGTGCGCGCCACAGTAATGGAACTAGGAGGAAAAAGCTACGTGCTACATCCGTTTTAGATAGTCGTGCCTTTATCCATTATGTGTAGGGCACAAGAATAGATAGCAGTACGATAGCAGGGAAGTATTTCTACCGGAACGTGAAAGAGGTAAATGAACAGGAAAGACCAACAGTTCGGAGAGGGGCAAGAGACCTGAGACAAGCAGAGTTTGCACAGACGAAAGAGATGTGAAAGATTCGTGACTCTCTAAGCTGAGATCCGCTTGATACGAACTAAGCTCTGGAAATTAGTTGCCTCCAGTCGGAACGAGCAGGGCCTCACTTATCGGGCACGTGAAATATAAAAACAATCTACTTTGGGGTTCTGAAAAAACGTGTGACTGACATTAGAAGTATTAGTTCACGGTAATGACAGGCTTTTTCATGAAAGCAAAAGCTGGTAGTGAAAAGTTATTGATCATGTGGTTTTCATTTTGACAACTTTCAATGAAAATGTAACTGGTCAAAAAGTCTCACTTCTTTTAATACTGGTCAAGTAAATCAATTTTTAGAATACATTAACCCCGGAAGCTAATAACGCCATGAGCACGTGTAAGAGTCGGGAATCCAATAGACCGGCAGGGTCTCGGGTACACGAGGTCATCTCTGTAACAGGACGTCCCTCCAGTTAGCGGTTGCGATACAAGTCCCAGACCCGGTCATTAGCGGCTATTATTCAAGGCTCGCACCTCAGTCTGGGTGGTTCGGCTGCAACCCGGCAACTGCGTCCGGTGTGATTACGTGCGGGTCGCAGATGCAGGACACCGCCTTTAAGCAGCACATGAAGCTGCGCTCTCAAGATTACAGCATAATCACCGACACAGAACAGCTACTAAGGAAGGAGTATCGACAATGCTAACAGAAGGATTCCTCAAGATATTTTTTGTTGAACGTTTTTGCCTTATTAATAAGAAGTTGAGAGCCTTGGATTTATGTTACAAAATTATAAAATGTCCCTGAGACAGAACGTGTGCTAGCTGCTAGTCTGATCCGTGTGTCTTACGATTTACCATCCAGAAGTTACACATTGTAGTCATGGTAGCTTTAGGTCAGATAATCTGAAGTCTCTTTGTCGTTCTCATGATGAAATGATGTTAACGCCTGCTAATCGCATTCGTTTTATTAGTATCCTCCTTCTGGTACAAAAAAGTGCTGTTACACTCATCTACCCTTGTAGCATGGCGTTATGTCATCTTAACATGAATTCATATCCTGATCACACTGTTGTCAACCATCCACGTTGTTTTTGGATTTGTCATATTATGTCAACAGCGTAACGATGTTGTTAAGTGGATAATGCTGCGCCGCTAATTTCCAGAGCTTAGTTCTTATCAAACAGATCTCAGAGAGTCACGAATCTTTCACAGCTCTTTCGTCTGTGCAAACTCTGCTTGTCACACTGGTCTCTAGCCCCTTTCCGAAATGTTGGTCTTTCCTGTTTGTTTACCTCTTTCACGGTCCGGTAGAAATACTTCTCTGCTACCGTACTGCGATTCATTCTTGTGCCATACACATATTGCTTAAATGCACGAGTATCTAAACCGAATGTAGCACGTAGCTCTTTCCTCCTAGTTCCATTACTATGGCGCGCACTGGATGGTGTGTGGATAAACATCGCTTCTGCAGCTTACGGTTTCGGAATTGTTTCTGTGTAAAGGACACAATTGCAATGTGGCAGTTACACCTATTGTTGTCTGCAGTCGGAACGAGCAGGGCCTCACTTATCGGGCACGTGAACTATAAGAACAATCTACTCTGGAGTTCTGAAAAGCCGGCCGGAGTGGCCGAGCGGTTAAAGGCGCTACAGTCTGGAACCGCACGACCACTACGGTCGCAGGTTCGAATCCTGCCTCGGGCATGGATGTGTGTGATGTCCTTAGGTTAGTTAGGTTTAAGTAGTTCTAAGTTCTAGGGGACTTATGACCACAGCAGTTGAGTCCCATAGTGCTCAGAGCCATTTGAACCATTTGAAGTTCTGAAAAATGCCCCCACCAGTTGCATCAATGGTGCCTGCATTTTAAGGAGACAGGCCTTTGCTGAGCAACTACAGCAACACGAATTACTATACCTATTGTTTTTCCAACAAATCAAAGAGTTTTGATAATTATGAGACCTATATAATGCATCCTCTTCTCAGACGACTACTGTTATTTCGCGTAGTACAATGCAGGGGCACACACCGCCATTGCGTCTATGACAGAATATGAAACGTGAATACTGTAACAACCAGGCTAGGTTAAGATTTGAGAGAAAGGAAACTCACGTACAGTTTATTTATTTGTGCATTTTTTTACCTCGTATCTAATCAGACATTCTCGGAGAGTTAAAACTACACCGAACATAATACACGAGCTTTTCACAGTAATAATAATAATAATAATAGTAATGGATACGGGTATTACAGTATTGTCAGTCTTATTAACTTTGTCTTAATGATTTCCTGATAAACAAAAAATGGTTCAAATGGCTCTGAACACTATGGGACTTAACAGCTGTGGTCATCAGTCCCCTAGAACTTAGAACTACTTAAACCTAACTAACCTAAGGACATCACACACATCCATGCCCGAGGCAGGATTCGAACCTGCGACCGTAGCAGTCGCGCGGTTCCGGACTGCGCGCCTAGAACCGCGAGACCACCGCGCCTGGCTCCTGATAAACACAACGTGTCGTTAGTGTGTGAGTAAAGACATACTAACAGAAATGGGTGGTAACAGTACAGAAGGACTCACACCTAGAGAAGAAGTCGATTAGTCCGCGGAAGTGCAAGATATACACTTGAAACGCAGCAAGTTAGTCCGTGTTATCGTAGGGGCAGTGAAGTATGGAGCCTTGGGCGCCAGTAGAATGCTACTCCCTGTGAATCTAAATAAACTACATTAGTTATTTTCCGATTTTGTTCAAACTCTGCACATTGCTTTTTGTTGTTGCTAAACTACACTCCTGGAAATGGAAAAAAGAACACATTGACACCGGTGTGTCAGACCCACCATACTTGCTCCGGACACTGCGAGAGGGCTGTACAAGCAATGATCAAACGCACGGCACAGCGGACACACCAGGAACCGCGGTGTTGGCCGTCGAATGGCGCTAGCTGCGCAGCATTTGTGCACCGCCGCCGTCAGCGTCAGCCAGTTTGCCGTGACATACGGAGCTCCATCGCAGTCTTTAACACTGGTAGCATGCCGCGACAGCGTGGACGTGAACCGTATGTGCAGTTGACGGACTTTGAGCGAGGGCGTATAGTGGGCATGCGGGAGGCCGGGTGGACGTACCGCCGAATTGCTCAACACGTGGGGCGTGAGGTCTCCACAGTACATCGATGTTGTCGCCAGTGGTCGGCGGAAGTTACACGTGCCCGTCGACCTGGGACCGGACCGCAGCGACGCACGGATGCACGCCAAGACCGTAGGATCCTACGCAGTGCCGTAGGGGACCGCACCGCCACTTCCCAGCAAATTAGGGACACTGTTGCTCCTGGGGTATCGGCGAGGACCATTCGCAACCGTCTCCATGAAGCTGGGCTACGGTCCCGCACACCGTTAGGCCGTCTTCCGCTCACGCCCCAACATCGTGCAGCCCGCCTCCAGTGGTGTCGCGACAGGCGTGAATGGAGGGACGAATGGAGACGTGTCGTCTTCAGCGATGAGAGTCGCTTCTGCCTTGGTGCCAATGATGGTCGTATGCGTGTTTGGCGCCGTGCAGGTGAGCGCCACAATCAGGACTGCATACGACCGAGGCACACAGGGCTAAGACCCGGCATCATGGTGTGGGGAGCGATCTCCTACACTGGCCGTACACCACTGGTGATCGTCGAGGGGACACTGAATAGTGCACGGTACATCCAAACCGTCATCGAACCCATCGTTCTACCATTCCTAGACCGGCAAGGGAACTTGCTGTTCCAACAGGACAATGCACGTCCGCATGTATCCCGTGCCATCCAACGTGCTCTAGAAGGTGTAAGTCAACTACCCTGGCCAGCAAGATCTCCGGATCTGTCCCCCATTGAGCATGTTTGGGACTGGATGAAGCGTCGTCTCACGCGGTCTGCACGTCCAGCACGAACGCTGGTCCAACTGAGGCGCCAGATGGAAATGGCATGGCAAGCCGTTCCACAGGAGTACATCCAGCATCTCTACGATCGTCTCCATGGGAGAATAGCAGCCTGCATTGCTGCGAAAGGTGGATATACACTGTACTAGTGCCGACATTGTGCATGCTCTGTTGCCTGTGTCTATGTGCCTGTGGTTCTGTCAGTGTGATCAAGTGATGTATCTGACCCCAGGAATGTGTCAATAAAGTTTCCCCTTCCTGGGACAATGAATTCACGGTGTTCTTATTTCAATTTCCAGGAGTGTAATACTGTCCAAATTTCATTTCATTATTCATCGTAGTTTCGAGGACAGAAAATTGTATCTAAGAATCACAAAAAACTATTCTGATATTTGAAAACTGGTTAAGTAGCGACAATAGATTAACTTTCAACATCATATGGCGCTACTGTGAAAAGTTCAGCTCCTAAAAATCAATTAACTAGAATTATTTGACATAATATTGGAACGTTTAAAAATTAATATTCAGTTACATTTCGTTATGTGAGTGCGTGGGACTGATAGAGGGAATGAATGAGGGACATGCGAAATTAGAAATGTTTTATTATGTGAAGATCTATGTGAAATCCAAACCGTGGAGAAAATTCCTGGGAGGAACCATGATTCATGTGACAGATGTCTAACTGAGCATGCTTTTGTAAAAGGTAGCCAGGAAAGAAGTTAAGAACGGAAGAGGTTTGTTGTTTAATTTTGGAATTGCTTCGTCCTTTATTTGGTTTATAATTAAATCTGATGTAATAAATTGAAATTTTGCTTACGTAAAATTACTTTGTAAAATTTGGTTGGATAAGAGAGGATTTTGCCGCGAGAATCGTCTAGGAAAAACGTTCCGATTGGTCATTCAGATCGAAAGCCATTTAGAACTGTGAGCCTCTCGCGCGGAGAGAGGGGTGCTACCTTTAAGAATGTTGCCTAGGGGGGTCGCTTCCGAACCACTGTACCGAACACACACGTTAGACCGCTCGTCTCAAATAGTACGTACAATGAAGAATTACAGCCGTAAATTCGATTCGGTTATCTCTAACAGAAAGCGACTTGAGTGGAAAGCATTTTAGTGAACGTTTGGTAATTTTATGTGCTTCCGTGTGAAAGACAACCGCGTGCGAAATATTCCGGTCGTACTTAAAAAATCCGCGTGGCATGTTTGGTATTCGTGACAGAATAGTATGCCGAGCACTTCTGTGAAGGCGGACCAATGAATCGACCGAATGTTTAACTCTCGTAAAGTTGTGCGTCACTGACTGTTGAGATCATGAATAATATTCGGGTCGAGCTTGCAGAATTTCTGGCTGCTTTCGCGTGACGATGTGTAGCACATTTTTATAACTGTAAACTTGCTGAGACAATATTAGTACAGACGTAAATGCGGACTTAATAGTCTTTTCATCAGTGTTAGTGTCAATAAAACTTTAAACATCTTGTTACGAGAAGGTAAAACCCGAACGCTCGATACTTATCATGAACTTTCGGGAGCTGATTTTTAACTAGACTTTTGCGGCCTCTATCTGGTAGGTGTAAGGTGGTGATTTCTTTAAAGCTACTTTGTACCACCTAAATACTCGTAGTACAGGGTGGCGCAGGGGAACGGGAAATTTTGAACGTTACAGTTGGCAGCACTGTAGCGCCGGTAGATGTTCGAAACTTTGCACAGTTGATGTGAAGGCATTGCCATTTAGTAATCATGGAGAATTGGACTGGTGCGGAACGTGCAGTAGCTGTGAGAGCGTTTTACAAAAATGGTGATGGTGCGACTGCCGCGCAGAGAACATTTCGACAGCATTACCAGCTCGGACGTCATGGACGTGTCCCATCTGCGGATGCGATTACAAGGTGGGGGCGTAATTTTGAAGAAGCAGGATCTGCCTTGAAAAAGAAACCTCCAGGTGGCATTCCAACAGTACGTACCCCAGAGAACATTGCAGCTGCTAGAGCTGAAATCGAGAGAAGCCCACGCCGCTCCGTTCGACAGCATGCATCTTCGCTAGGGATTACGCGACGAAGCTTACTAAGAATACTACACGAATTAGACTTCCATCCCTATAAGTTGCAGATTGTGCAACACTTACATGAACGAGACCCATGGTCACGTATGGAGTTTAGTAGCCAGATATTGGCTAAAATCAACGAGGACGCGAATTTCCTTGGTAATTTATGGATATCAGACGAAGCCCATTTCCACCTGAACGGATTCGTGAACAAACAGAATTTTCTGTTATTGGGCACAGGACAAACCTTGTGAGTTTCACCAGCGACCACTACATAGCGCCAAGGTCACAATATGGTGTGCTGTATCGTGTCATGGTGTTATCGGCCCTTATTGTTTTGAACGTGAGGATGGTAGTGCAGTGACAGTAACATCCGCTCGATATGTTGAAATGCTTCAAACATTCTTTACACCGAGACTGCACGAGCTTAATCTTAACGTCGAGAACATGTGGTTTCAGCAGGACGCAGCCACGTCACACACTGCTGTACAATCGATGGCAGCAGTTCGTCAACTGTTTGGAAGACTCATTATTTCACGTAACGGTGACATTGCATGGCCTGCGAGATCCCCTGATCTTAGTGTGTGCGACTTCTTCCTGTGGGGATATCTTAAAGGCAAGGTGTACCGTACACATCCTGCAGCACTCCATGAACTGAAGGAGAACATTGAGAACGAAATCACTGCCATTCCCCAAGATTTGCTACACCGCGCATTCCAGAATTTTCATAACAGGCTGTTAGAGTGTGAACGCCGAATGGGAGATCTTTCCGATGTCATCTTTAAAAAGTAAAGAGACACTTTTGGACATTTTGATTGTAAAGACATACTGAATAATGACATGCTGAATACATTCATTTTCGTTAATAAATTACTAGTTTTATCAATTTATTCATGTAAATGACGTTATTTCGGAACCTCCCGTTTCCCTGCGCCACCCTGTACCTGCTACGACAAAGCGAAGGGGCAACGAGCAGACAAGAAGCCTGGATCGAACTGTGCGAATGTGGTAACAGTACGAAGAGACTCTACTCCCACCCCCTCCCCCGCCGCACACTGAGCTGACAGAAGTAATGCGACAGCGAGAAGCATATATGCAATGGCAGTAGTATTGCGTACACGAGTTGTAAAATGGCAGTGCATTGGCTGGGCTGTCATTTGTACTGAGGTGAGACACGTGTGGCAGTGCATTGGCGGGGCTGTCATATGTACTGAGATGGCACACGTGTGGCAGCTTTCCGACCTGATTATGGCCGCTCGATGGAAATTAACGGACTTTGAACTCGGAATGGTGGTTGGGACTAGACGTATGGGACAATCCATTTCGTAAATCGTTAGTGAATTCAATATTCCGAGGTCCACAGTTTCAAGAGTGTGCCGAGAATACGAAATTTCAGTCATTACCTCTCACCGTAGACAACGCAGTCGCCGACCGGTCTTTACTTAACGACCGAGAGCAGCGGCGTTCGCGTAGAGTTGTCAGTGCTAACAGACAAGCAACACTGGGTGAAATAACGGCAGAAATCCATGTGGGGCGCACGAAGAACGAATCCGTTAGCCTCTGCTAGCAGCAAGACATCGCCTGCAGCGCCTGTCCTGGGCTCGTGACCACATCGCTTGGACCCTACACGACTGGAAAACCGTAGCCTGGTCAATTTCAGTTAGTAACAGCTGAGGATAGGGTTCGAGTTTGGCGAAGCCATGGACCCAAGTTGTCAAGAAGGCACCGTGCGAGCTGGTGTTGGCTCCGTCGTGGTATGGGCTGTGTTTATGCCGAATGGACTGACTCCTCTGGTCCAACTGAACCGATCATTGGCTGGAAACGTTTATGTCCCGCTACTTCGAAATGATTTGCAACCATTCACGGACTTCATGTTCCCAATGAGCGATGCACCGTGTCACCGGGCCGCAATTGTTCACGACTGGTTCGAAGAACATTCTGGAAAACTGGAGCGAATGGTTTGGCCATCCAGATCGCCCGATATGAATCCCATCACACATTTACGGGACGCAATCGAGAGGTCAGTTCGTGCACAAAATCCTGCACTGGGAAACACTTTCGCAATTATGGATTGGTGTGGAGGCAGCATGGCCCAATATTTCTGCAGGTGACTTCAAACGAATTGTTGAGTCCCCGCCACGCCGCAGGTGGCCGAGCGGTTCTAGGCGCTTCAGTCTGGAGCCGCGCGACCGCTACGGTCGCAAGTTCGAATCCTGCCTCAGGCATGGATGTGTGTGATGTCCTTTGGCGTTTTTGCGCTGAGCAACGAACCACCGCCTCTCAAGTTACCTGTTAGGTTTAAGTAGTTCTGAGTTCTAGGGGACTGATGACCTCAGATGTTAAGTCCCATAGTGCTGAGAGCCATTTGAACCATTTTGAACCACGACACGTCGAGTTATTGCGCTACGCCGGGCAAAGGAGGTCAGACACGATAATAGGAGGTGTCCCGTGACTTTTGTCGCCTCGGTGTAACAGGGTAAAGTGACCTGAAGAGGGGAAAATGAGGAACAGAAAGCGACGAAGAAAGCTCGTACAGTGTCCACAGTGTGGCGGAAATACAGAGGGCGTGCTATACACGAGGAAGGCAGCTTGGATATGCGCGAGAGGGAAACTGTAAGCTTCCCACGTCTTTTTGAATGAGCTGAGTACATGAAAATATGTGACTTCATTTATATGCCCTAAAAACGTGCTCCTTTTCGTGCAAAATTTTGATCCAAGAAATAACAGTTACGCTATCTGACCAAAGTTTTACAAACATATTGAAGAGTGGGGGGGATGCTTACATTGCGAACAGACAGAAATGGGGGCATGCATGAATATTTGAATGAATTTAACATCACCGTTTCTTCTCGATGTTTCGTAATCCGACTCGGTGAACGCTTAGGCTGACCACATGCAACAAGGATTTTAACCTCGCACTGAACGCCTAAGTTTTGTCCACCCAAGAACATTGAATACAACAGTCACATTCCACATAATCTGGAACACAGCACGCAGTCTCCGAGTCTCAGCCGAACTACTTACCTTGCTGTAATGGCATGCAAAGAAGTGAAAAACGCTTCTGCTTCACATTTGCTAACATTCCTGCTCAAGGCAGAATTCACAGTGTAGTTCGTGCTCGTATTACGTACACACTTGAAAATGTCTATGAAAGCACGTTGCATTCGGAATTTTGTACGGATTTCCTAAGCAACTGAGGAAGAAAAATTTCTCGTAGAGCAATTAGTTACGTTGCCGGTTATTAAGATTGAATTCTAAAGCAGTAACACATAAAAAGTTACACTTATCGTGTGAGGGACCACATGCTGTACGTAGCAACGACAGGCATTCGGTACGCGAGCCGAGGTACTAAAGACGCCGTTGATGGCCCAAGGGCCGGCCTTTGTGGGCCAGCGGTTCTAGGCGCTTCAGTCTGGAACCGCGCGACCGCTACGGTCGCAGGTTCGAATCGAATCTTACCTCGGGTATGGATGTGTGTGATGTCCTTAGGTTAGCTAGGTTTAAGTAGATCTAAGTTCTAAGGGACTGGTGACCTCAGATGTTAAGTCCCATAGTGCTCAGAGGCATTTGAACCATTGGATGGCTCAAGTACTTTGCCATTTTCGTTGCTTGTGGAGTGCTGAACCACCTCATAGCACTATAGCTTCGACAGGGCTCTCGAATGGACTAGATTTAGTTTTATTTTACTTGTAAATACTTGGACAAGGATTGAAGGGAGAAAATCATTCGCCACCACGTCAGTGCAACCGCCCCAGCTTACAACTCGACCGATTCAGAAACACTACGTGATCAAAAGTATCCGGACATCTGACTAAAAATGACCTACAAGTTCGTGGCGCCCTCCATTGGTAATGCTGGAATTCAATATAGTATTGCCCCACCCTTAGCCTTGATGACAGCTTCCACTCTCGCAGGCATACGTTCAATCAGGTGCGGCAAGGTTTCCTGGGGAATGTCAGCCCATTCTTCACGGAGTGCTGCACTGATGAGAGGTATCGATGTCAGACGGTGAAGCCTGGCACGAAGTCGGCGTTCCGAAATATCGTAAAGGTGTTCTATAGGATTCAGGTCAGGACTCTGTGCAGGTCAGTTCATTACAGGGATGTTACTGTCTTGTAACCACTCCGCCACAGACCGTGCATTATGAGCAGGTGCTCGCTCGTGTTGAAAGATAGAATCGTCATCCCCGAATTGCTCTTCAACAATGGGAAGCAAGAAGGTGCTTGAAACATCAATGTAGGCGTGTACTGTGATAGTACCACGCGAAACAACAAGGGGTGCAAAACACGACCACACCTTAACACCACCGCCTCCGAATTTTACTGTTGGCACTACACGTGCTGGCAGATGACGTTCACCGGGCATTCGCCGTACACACACCCTGCAATCCGTTCGCACAACGTTTTTCCACTGTTCAATCGTCCAATGTTTTTTACGCTCCTTACACCAAGCGAGGCGTCGTTTGACATTTACCGGCGTAATGTGTGGTTTATGACCAGCCGCTCCACCATGAAATCCAAGTTTTCTCGCCTCCCGCGTAACTGTCATAGTACTTGCAGTGGATCCTGATGCAGTTTCGAATTCCTGTGTGATGGTCTGGATAAATGTCTGCCTATTACAGATTACGACCCTCTTCAACAGTCGGCGGTCTCTGCCAGTCAACAGACGAGGTCGGTCTATACCCTTTTGTGCTGTACGTGTCCCTTCACGTTTCCACTTCAATATCACATCGGAAACAGTTGATCTAGGGATGTTTAGGAGTGTGGAAATCTCTCCTACAGACGTATGACACAAGTGACACCCAATCTCCTGACCACGGAGCGCCCCATTCTGCTCTCCCACGATGTCTAATGAATACTGAGGTCGTTGATATGGAGTACCTGCAGCAGGTGGCAGCACAATGCACCTAATATGAAAAACGTGTGTTTCTGGGGATGTCCGGATACTTTCGATCACTTAGTGTAGATCAGGTGGAGCAAATAGTCATTTTAACACGATTGATGCAAAGTACGAATCCAGTGACGGAGCAGATATTAATGACTACGAGTACCGATGTTTCCGGGAAGGAATCTCGTAAGATCAACTGCGACCTCGGGAAGGAACTTCACATGTGGAAGTAATTAGTCCCTCAAACAAGTAACCGGACGAACGGCCTTCAAGCAGTACTGTTCATTTGTCTTAAATTGCAGCACTGACTGTTCCACTTTGCAGATAGCTACGTTAGTTTAACAGTATGGAGTTATTTGGAAACGTGACATGAAACGGCATGACCTCGTAAAACCGTGTGAAAGGAAGATTTTGTATCAATGGCAGCTCATTTCCATAATACCGACGAAATTACAGTGGATTTCGTAGCATCCGCCCGTTCCACCCACATTGACTTTAAGTGAAAGGACTGCAATTCGCCTTGCTTCTGTACAACCTGCGCTAGAAAGTAACTGTGGTTCTCATTAAAACTGGTCTGGCTGACCGCCAGCGATAAAAGTCAGGGTACTGACGAAGGGCAGCTGTAAAATTGGGATGTCTTCCGCAACGAATCTGAGAGTATGCTTCCGTCTTGCGCTTTAGATAATGGCGGTATCCTAAGGAAACCATTACTCTGTCATCAACAATATCTTTATGGCGTGGCATGCGGCCTGATCCACTCAAAAACAGTGCAGCAAATACTTTGGTGTGCAGAACTTAAGGACAAGAATAACTTTCGCCTGATGTGTCACTGCGAAACAACATACAGTATCTGGATGAAACAGTGGAGCATACACAGGGCGTCTCTCCTGAAAGTCGTCAGGCGCATTTTCTCTGTTGTTTCAGCATATACTTGCAATTTCGTTTTTGCATTGTGTGGGTGGAGACATCCCAAAGAAATAGAGTTCATCAGGTCTATCAACTGATGCCCAATTCCGAAGGAAAGCGTCGGTTTGTTTCACGTTGATACCTCACAACTAGGGTTGGAATAATTATAAGGAAAAACACACGGAAGGTGGACCCATACCAAAAATGGTTCAAATGGCTCTGAGCACTATGGGACTTAACATCTGAGGTCATCAGCCCCCTAGAACTTAGAACTACTTAAACCTAACTAAGCAAAGGACATCACACACATCCATGCCCGAGGCAGGATTCGAACCTGCGACCGTAGCAGTCACGTGGTTCCGGACTGTAGCGCCTAGAACCGCTCGGCCACAGCGGACGGCTCGGACCCATATATTTCCTCCTTTGTTGTTTCGCGGAATACACTTGATTACTTAATAACAATATTATAATTACAATTTTTAAAACGTTGTTAAAAGAATAACAACACTCACAATCATTTAAAAAACTTGAACATGCTCAATTCATTAAGAACAAACTCTAATAATTTATACCATTAAGATCAGGGTTTAAAACCACGAGTGAACATTCCCCGAATGCAAGTAAGAAGTCACACCAAATAGGCGTGGCTGCAAACACGTTCAACAAACTGAATTTCATCAGTACAATGAGTTACAAAGACTGCCACTAAATGTACTAACAATTTCCAAGCATGGCTGACACGTTGCACAAGTGATAACGCCTATGCAAATTACAGAAAGGATAACAAGTGACGCCACTGATTGTTGCTGTTGGAAAGCCCTTAACAATGTGTAAGCCTTAACAAAAATCCCGTAAGCAATAAAATACACAATCCCCCAAAATACAAGCAATCTGGGAAGGCATACAATTCAAATATGATTCCCAACTGGTACACACCAGAAGAAACATTGACAATCACCCTTGATATATGTGTAATTGCCGAAACACTAGACAAGCTGGGGCATACAGTAGGCGGCTATCACAGCCAACAGGGAAGAAGCAGGGAAGTTTCACAATGAGTGGAGTTAGCTAATGTCTGTGGATATCGATAGGTAAAAGACCTTAAAACTTAACTCGTTCCAGAAGTAGCGATATGGGTGCAACGTTTAAACGAGTAGTAAAAGAGCAGGTATAGCGAGGAGGAACTTGGGGCTTGCAGAACACGCTTTAAACCTCGAGAGCTCTCTGAATTCACCAAACGGGACAGCTGAATGTTTGCCGAGTAATCGGCGACACTCCGCCGTGGCACACATCAAACTATCAGCTTCACTTGACTTGAGCCACCACGATGCGGCTGCTGGAGGCACCAGATCGCTGGCCAGTCGAGACGGGAGCGCCGCCGCAGCAGAGCCTCCGCCTCTGGCCCAGGGAACAGGCACGCGTCGTCCGCTGCCAGAGCTACCACGCCAACACGCATCAGAAGGGAACAGTAGTCTGCGCAAATAAGGCTGCCGACGACAATGCCTAAGGTACACGAAATTTTAAGATACCGCGGAAGCGACTACACGTACAAGTTGCGAGCTTAGCATTCCTTAAAATTACACGGCGCACCCGTTATAAACAAAATTATTTTTGAAGCGGAAGCCGATTCGATGAGCCGTCCCACATGAGTCTGGTGTGATATTCGTTTCATCGATGTGTATGAACGTGGACAGTAAAAGTCGAGGAATAAAGGGCAAACCGGCAGCGACTCAGTACGCGAGCGTGCTTGGCGGTAGCAGCCAGCATTGCCGTCGCTGTTGGAGGACTGGTCATTCTTCGAGTTTTGCTGCCCCTGTTAATACATACCGATAAAACAAATACGAGGGTTGCACAGAAAGTAATACAGAGCATCATTTTACTTCAACAATTCTTTGTTAAACATAATGAGAAATGAAACTTCACAGCAGAATAAAACTTTGCCGGGCCGAGACTCGAACTCGGGACCTTTGCCTTCCGCGGGCAAGTGCTCTACCAACTGAGCTACCCAAGCACGACTTACGACCCGCCCTCACAGCTTTAACTCCGCCAGCACCTCGTCTCCTACCTTCCAAACTTTACAGAAGCTCTCCTGCGAACCTTGCAGAACTAGCACTCCCGAAAGAAAGGATATTGCGCAGACATGGCTTAGCCACAGCATGGGGGATGTTTCCAGAGTGAGATTTCCACTCTGCAGCGGAGTGTGCCCTGACATGAAACTTGCTGGCAGATTAAAACTGTGTGCCGGACCGAGACTCAGTCTGCAGAGTAAAAATCTCATTCTGGATAATGACAATTACACACAAGAAAGAATGGTCTTTTATCTACACAACCTATTTTTCCACGTAATCTCCATCCACTTCCGTGGCCTTCTCCAGCGCGAAAGAAGGGCGTGTATGCCCTGTCGGTACCAATTCTCGTCCTGGTGATGGAGCCAGTGCTTCACTGTGTGAATCACCTCCTCATCGTTCTCAAAATGTCGTCCACGAATGGCATCCTTTTATGACTGAAGCGAGTGGAAGTCCGAGGGGGTTAGGTCAGGGCTGTAGGGTGGATGGGATAACACTGTCCAACCCTGTTTTGCGATGTGTTCAGCAGTCTTATATGGGGCCGAGCGTTATCGTGTTGCAGCAAAACATCTCGTGCGTTGCTATGGCGCCGAAGTCACTGGAAGCGAGTCTCGACTTTTGTTAATGTGTTGACATATGCTTCTGAATTAATGGTCCCGCCTCTTGGCATCACATCAGTGAGAATCACACCTTCACAGTCCCAGAACACGGTGATCGTGACCTTACCGGCGGAAGCTCAAAAATGGCTCTGAGCACTATGGGACTTAACAGCTGTGGTCATCAGTCCCCTAGAACTTAGAACTACTTAAACCTAACTAACCTAAGGACATCACACACATCCATGTCCGAGGCAGGATTGGAACATGCGACCGTAGCGGTTCGAGACTGAAGCGCCTAGAACCGCTCGGCCACTCCGGCCGGCTACCAGCGGACGCAGTTGCTTTGATTTTTTTTTTCCTTGTGTGAGGAGTGGGAATGGCGCCATTCCATCGAGTGTCGTTTTGTTTCGGGCTGCAAATGGTGAACCCAGGTTTCGTCACAGTCCGGGAGAAGGAGGCCTCCCCCTCATCTTCGAAACGTTGCGACAAATGGAGACAAATGTTTTTTCTGTGCAATTTGTGATCCACCAGTAGACAGCGCGGGATCGATCTTGGACACACGTTTGAATATCCAAGAGTGCGGATAATTGCATCCACACTTGCTTTGCTGGTTGACAGATGCAGCGCCAACTGGCGAGTCGTAATGCGTCTGTCCTCGCTATTGACAACATCAGCTCGCAGCAGCATGTCAGGTGTGACAGCCGCGGATGGTCTCCCCGACGGCTGCAAATCGTGCAGCTCCGCCGAACCGCCTTCTGATGACCTCAACTGCCGTGCCCAGCGACTAACTGTACTTCTGTCGACACCAGATGCTCCATAGACTTTGCACAACCGTTTGTGAATACTCCCCACAGTTTCTCGCTCTGCAGCGAGAAATTCAACGACGGCACGTTGCTCCTAACGTACATCACCTACAGACGATATTTTGAAACTGTCTTGCAGCTACGCTATCTGTCGTAAGTTGAAACTTCCCCTTAGAAAAATTATACATGACTGTACTTAAACTGAAACACAATAATTTTTTTTAGAAAAATTATTGAATTACTGTGCTCATAAACCTCTTACATTATTTGATTTTCAAACAGCTGCGCAGAACTGAACGCACTCAGACATTTCGCTCTTTACCTGTTCTGATCAACACTAAACTGACACACAATATTTCTTTAGCGCAACGCAATCTGACTTTCAATAATCCCTACAAAAGAATGGCCCTGACTAACATTAACCTATACCTTTCACAAATCACTTACCTTCCAAAATTCTTCGTTACTCGAACTACTGCAATACAGCGAGCGCGACTACTGCCAGCTAAATAACAGATTCTAACTACTGAAGGCACTAACTACTGATAGGCATAGTTAGCAAATGAAAGATTTTAATAGAGAACAAACAATGTATTTACCTTAATAGTGTTGAAAAACCATAATATACATAGCAGTTCATGATATCCAGTCTTACAAATTTCAAAACTCCGCCATCTCTCTCCCCACATCCACCACTGCTGGCGGCTCACATCCAACTGCGCAACGCTACGCGCTGTTAACAGCCGACAGCCCAACACTACAATGGCAGACAACAATGCAAACTAGCCACAGCCTGCACACAGCACAGCCAGTGATTATCATACAGAGCGCTACGTGGCGTTACCAATATAAAAATCTAAACAGCCTACTTACAAAGTGACGGAAACACGGCGCGCTCTCTCAGGAGACTGCAGACAATACATACGTAACGTTTCGCATTAGTAGCATTGTTTTCGGTTGAGAAAAAAAAATGCGATGCATTACTTTCTGGGCAACTCTCGTATCACACTAGACTCATCTGGGACCGCTCTATCGAATGGGTTCCCGCTTTAAAAATCATTTCGTTTGTAACGGGAAATAAACCGACGCTTTCCGTCGGTACTGTGTGTCACACGATGGACCTGGTGAGTTCTGTTTCTTTGGGCTGACTCTAGGTACAAAATGCAAAAACAAAATTGCAAGTATCCGCGGAAACACCGGAGAAAATGCGCATGACGACTCTTTGGCGAGACACCTTGTATAGGAGGCACTGCTGCAGTATAACACAGAAGGCGTTTGAAAGAAACACGCAGTTAGACGAGCAGAAATGACACTTTTATTCAAAGACAATTACTACACTAAAGTCGTCG
This sequence comes from Schistocerca piceifrons, assembly GCF_021461385.2. Lineage (NCBI taxonomy): Eukaryota > Metazoa > Arthropoda > Insecta > Orthoptera > Acrididae > Schistocerca > Schistocerca piceifrons. The sequence continues at coordinate 21,400,453 of NC_060145.1, forward strand.
CTGTTTGTGATGATGCTCTGTACATTACAAATGGCGGGCTGTCGTTCCTAGCACGAAGCGTAATCACCACTGACAACGACGCGTGATCTGCAACGTGCCGCCATAGTGGCCACAAGGGTGGTGTGGGGCTCTTCTGACAGGGCGTCCCATCCCTCCACCAGCGCCGTCGGCACCTGCTGGATGGTCACCACTGGTGCACGTGGGCGTGTTGGCGCTGCAGCACGTCCCCCAAAAGCACGCCACGTGACCTCGATGCGGTATGAGTCGGGGCAGCGGACAGGCCGCTCCATTCGCCGAAGAACTTCTCGTTCCAGGAGCCCCACCACGTGCGATGTTCGATGCGGTCGCCCATTGCCACCCATAAAAATGAAGTCAGGGCCGAACGCACCTCTGAAAAGACGCACGTGGGGCAGGAGCACGGTATGATAAAAGTTGACCGGTGAGCGTACCGTATTCATAGAATTGGACGTCAGTACGCCAAAGCAACGTTACGCCTTCCTACACCGTGACACCTCTGCCACCGAAAGCATCGTGTTCGACAGTGCTCCGAGTGCACCGTGTGTTCCCATCCCTCACCGTATGACGGTTCCTTAGTTGCAGGAGGGGATCAAATCACTCGAAAGATTAATGACAAAGTGGAAAAATCGAGTTGAAGCGTGCACCGGACCATGCTTAACCTGCACGTCCCTCTATGTCCGGCTGGGTGACCTGATGGTAAGTTTGGAGGGAGACAAAATCAAACCACCTCCGATAGGACCAAGTCTAGGAACACACCGTAGAGTTCAAACCAGTCCTCCTACATTTTTCGATAAGGAAGCTTGTGCTCTCATTTATCACCAAACTGTATGACAAAACAACGTATTCGTTTCATAGCGCACCATATTTTGAGTTCCACAAGGCTAATTCTGCCGAAAAGACTATTCATAAATTCACTCGACAAATATTACCAGCAACAAAAGCCCAGCACCACGAACGGTACTTTTCATCGTCTTTCCAAAGAGTTGTTTAATTCCATAAATGAATATACCGGGTGATCAAAAATTCAGTATAAATTTGAAAACTTAGTAAACCACGGAATAATGTAGATAGAGAGGTAAAAATTGATACACATGCTTGGAATGACATGGGGTTTTATTAGAACTAAAAAAAAAAAAAAAAAAAAACAAAAAAAAAAAAACGAAGTATTGCTTTACAGTGCTGTTCACAACATTATTCCCCGACTACAGCTATTTTTGAGGAATGATGGTGAACATATTGAGCATTTCCTGTAAAGAACATAATCTTTGCTTTGTCTTATTTTCTTATGCTAATTATTGCTATTCTGATCAGATGAAGCGCCATCTGTCGGACATTTTTTTAAACGTTTGTATTTTTTTGGTTCTAATAAATCCCCATGTCATTCCAAGCATGTGTGTCAATTTGTACCTCTCTATCTACATTACTCCGTGATTTATTCAGTTTTCAAATTTATACTGACTTTTTGATCACCCGGTATTATAATAGCAAAGAAAAAAATGGTTCAAATGGCTCTGAGCACTATGGGACTTAACTTCTGAGGTCATCAGTCCCCTAGAACTTAGAACTACTTAAACCTAACTAACCTAAGGACAACACACACATCCATGCCCGAAGCAGGATTCAAACCTGCGACCTTAGCGGTCGCGCGGTTCCAGACTGTAGCGTCTAGAACCCCTCGGCCACCGTGGCCGGCTAATAGCAAAGCTTATATTTTATGGGATAATGGTGTTGTATATGAATTTTTTCCTCCACCCAGAAGAAAGACGGAGGAGAAAGCCAGTGCTACGAAACTCAAGTCATACTGGAATAACAAGGGAAGGTCAGGGCAAAAATTTTTGCAACTGGATACGAAATTTACATCTATTCTCACAGTCTTCAGTTTTCGATCCTTCCTTTTTTGCCTAGTACAAGTTATTGATCTTCATCAACACACAGCAGACAGGTGCACTGCAATACGTTTTACAGAATGTACAACAATTACAGTTAATTATCTTAGACAGACAGCAACAGAAGTTATAAGGTAACTGTAAGACTTTTACCTGAAAACTAATTCTAATTTTGAAGGAAAAAAACGCAGTGTATTGACGTCCACACAACAAATAGAATGATACAGACATAGACGTGTAACTGTTCACTGAGAGTCGGTAAGTACGGCCGACTTGCCACGTCTTACGTAGGTAACGAGAGTCTTAACTGGTAGGAACTGGATCCACCCACACGACGCTGATCGCACTCATGTGCCCGTTACAGACTGAGCCATCAACTGATATTTCTGCAAGAGTATTTAGGCGATGCGTCGGATGCCAGATGGTATCTTTCGCGACTATACGTTATGCTGTTTGTGGGCTCCTCCAGTGGTAACCGCCATTACAAGCAAGTTGTAAACGTCAGTGCTTACACCGAGTGACAGGAGTTCACTGCTGCTCATTCTCTTAACACAACGTCTATCAAAAACATGGTCAGAATGCACATGTTATCTTTAACAGGAAACGTGCCTTCGTTGGGTTATTAGTTTTGGATGCGTACTGTTGTCACACGCTGGTTCGCTAACTTACATCTCTCTTAGGCACTTGTGAAATCAAGTTGGACTATTTCTTGGCTATGTCCGATTTATGTTTGTCCAGCAGTGTAAGCCGAGTTAGCTGCAAGTAGTTAACCACGCGAGCCACTGTAACGTTGATGACTGTTGTGTCTAGGCAAGACAGCCTAGACACAATGCGAGGAAGCCGAAAGGCACGCGCTAAGCTCACGCAGATGGGCGTGAGGTCTGAAACAGGATACGTAATGAATGCTATAAAGAAAAGTACGTAGCTTCTGGAATACTTAACTTTAATCCATCATTTGTATACATCGTTCTTGATGATATAAGTGAGACTCTTTAGATACAAGCTATGTAAGGCTAATGGCGCCTTGCTAGGTCGTAGCCATTGACTTAGCTGAAGGCTATTCTAACTATCTGCTCTGCAAATGAGCGAGGCTTCGTCAGTGTGCATCGCTAGCTACGTCGGCCGTACAACTGGGGCGAGTGCTAGTCAGTCTCTCTAGACCTGCCGTGTGGCGGCGCTCGGTCTGCTATCACTGAAAGTGGCGACACGCGGGTCCGACATGTACTAATGGACCGCGGCCGATTTCAAGCTACCACCTAGCAAGTGTGGTGTCTGGCGGTGACACCACAATGACATGGGGTCCTTTCTCCTTCAGTGTCTGACTGGAACGAAACGAAGACTCCGTAGAAATTGCACAACGGATTTTTGTTCGAATTTTCGTAACTGAACCAATTGTGGTGAATGGACAAATGGGGTATTAAATCGACCAGCCTGAGGTATAGATTTTCCTAAGGAACGTTTAGCTGTTTCAAAGTAATCGGGATATTAAGAAAAACGTAATTAGTCGTTTGAGAGAAAACTGAAATGTTTCATGAACATCTGCTGCTAGCTATGTAAATGAAGAGTCAAAAAATAACAAATCACATCATAAATTGAAACTTCCCTGCTTCTCTTCATCTATACTCTCTGAATAATAGTAAAGTCCCGATCGATGTTTAAATATATTGCATTTAATCGTTTGTTAACAAAATTTGAAAATAAGAAATTTCAAATAAAAGGGTCAAGTGTTTTACAAAATGATTTGACCACAAGCAAGAAATGAAAGACGTTAGAAAACATTTGATGCGCCTTTGAGAGGTCCTCGAAATCGTGTACAGCAAATAAGGTACCAATTGAGAATTTATAATGTTTTAATTAGAATGTTGAAATTCTAAAGAGTACCAGAAAATTGTTGTCTGGAGGAATTTCATTCAGTGGTCTCCTTACGTCACTAACGTATGAGCAAGTGTTTGGCTGTACACGATGTCACGTATCATTGAGAGCCGTGTGAAGTGTTTCTCTGTTTTATTCCTTACTTGTAGACAAATCATTTCACAAAACATTTGGCGGTTTTTTTCAAATTTTTTGTGCTATAACATAAACTGCTCAAAAACATTTTGTACCATCTTCATATCTGCAAACGGACTTAAGAGTCAAGAGGAGTAGGAATTAGAGAATAAACCGTATGAAACTAAAATAAAATAGGTATGCTCTGCAATAAACACAAAACAATAAACAAAATGAAGGTGAATCTGTAAATTCAGAAAAATCCTTGGTGTGAAGATCGGAATTTATTTCCTTGGTAATTAGTTCTGGCTTACAGACAAGCCATCTTCAGATCAAAACAATATACGTTGTTTGAGTAGTATACTTCTAGCAAACGGTGGGATACATCGTCATAATTAGTGTGAACACGATCGTTTGTTGTACAATGAAACAGACAGCAAACGATCCTGTTAACACTAATTATGACGATGTTTCCCACCGCTTGCTAGAAGTAAACTAATCAATTTATATTATTTTGATCTTGTCTGTAAGGCGAGACTAATTATCAAATAAAATAAATTGTGACCTTGACTGTCAAGGATTTTTGTGAATCCACAGCTTCAACAGAACAGGTCGCATATCTCTATTTTGATCACGTCAAACACTAAGACATATGTGCACATCTTCAAGAACCAGATCTGTAGCTGGGCGACATTCTGCGTTGTGTTGTCCCACCCCGTGCCGTGTAACACTTTTTGGAAATTTGTGGTGAGTTCCTATGGGACCAAACTGCTGAGGTCATGCGTCCCTAGGCTTGCACACTACGTAACGTAACTTAATCTAACTTACGCTAAGGACAACACACATACACCCACACCTGAAGGAGGACTGGAGCCTCCGACGGGGGGAGCCGCGCGAACCGTGGCAAGGCGCCCTCAGACCGCGCGGTGTAACAACGACCTCCGAGTCTCCTCGACGCCACCGCTCGAGCCCTCCCTAGTGCTGGACGGCGGCCCTCTTCACTCTATCCAGTTTGTGAGGGGGCTGGGCTTCCTGTGGCGATGCACCGCACGCTTCAACTGGTACAACGTAAACCGAATCGGATTCACGTCTCCAGATACCGCACGCCGTTCCACTTGGTAATTCTCCGCTCCTGAGGAAAGGTGTCCACGAGGTGGGTGTAGTGCGCTCCTGCATTATCGACTTTGAAAACGAGTCCATAGCCGAAATATTGACTGTAGGGCTGGACAGTATTTCGGAGCGCTTTGTCCTGATGCTGCACAGCTCTCAAATTAGTCTCGACAGTGGTACAGGGCGCCCCACATCCGTACGTGACACCCGTCAAGACCACAAGACGACCACTGTCGTACCCCCCCCCCCCCCCCTCCTGTCTCACAGTGGAACGATCACAAATGGTTCTGGCGATGAAAATGACAAACTTCGCATGGCTGGAATTCACAGTCATATAATATTTCTTAAAAGACATCATAGCCGCCGTTGACTGTATGAAATATTTATTATTACGATTGCACTTTCGGCCTTAGGGCCATTTTCAAGTAACACTGCAAAAGTTACATTCTGCCAGAATATACGACTTCTGATATGAGTACATGTCGTGGTCAAATGGCTACATTTTGACGACGACATGTGTTTATGTCAGATAGTCTAATATCCTGACAGAATGTAACTTTTGCAGTGTTACTTGACAATGGCCCTAAGGCCGAAATTGCAATCGTAATAATAAATATTTCATACAGTCAACAGCGACTATGATGTCTTTTAAGAAAATGACAAAGTCTTTTTAAGGATGCTGGTGAAGTTCAGTTTGCATACGAAATGGGTTATTTGCAAATTAGAGCTTACCCCCGAATATTAATGATGTGAGGGAACCGTGTCATTAATTGGTGATATCGAGGGTATGTGTTTCGTTTGTTTGGATACTCTCGATATTCCCAATTAGTGATATTGCAGTTCAGACGGACCTGGTTTATTACATCCGACTATATCTACAACCAGATCCTTAAGCGATCAGTCTACATTTGCGCGGCATTTTCTCTTGGTCCATTCATGAATGGGCGCATGTGAAGGACGATTTTCACTGAAGTTTCCGCGTGGAGTCTACACGTTTTTCAGTTCGGCACTCAAACGCAGATGAGCTGAACACTATGACCACTGCCGTGACGTGGTAGGGACAGGACGTAAGACAGTGGTCGTCAAACTGCGAATCAAGTATTCGTGTGGCCCCGGATTCTCAGCTGCATATAACAACAATATGCATCCGACAACTAACAGCCGAATCCAAAATGTCAACTAACGTTAAGAACTGTAGTTTTCCTGCTTAGTAACAAAAAAACACTTACACAGCCAGTTACGATTTTAAGATGTGCTTAATTTTAATCAATGTTGATGAATTCGTCCATGAGCAAAGTAAAGTTGGCCGCTTAGCTCAGGGGTATAGGGGTCAAGTAGCGCAGCCACTGCTGTGTTACAGCGGGAAACGTTTATTGTTTTGTCTCGTAGCGATCAGCTGCTACGGTATCAATTTTGAGACGGAAGTAACATGGATTTGTGAATGCGTGTTACAGAGACGGCCATCATCAAATGGGGTACTTACTTGCAGCACGGAATATTACATTAAGCTCTCATAATACAGTACAATGAGTAGAAAAAAACTGAAATTCAAATCATATGTCATAGTGTCTCATATTGAATAATGCTCTGAATCATAAGTACAGTCACTTTTATTAACCAATTAACCAACCGTTCACACAGACAACACAAGACTTAGGCAGGGAAAACTGTGCTACGACTCTGGGGTCGTTGAGGGTGCGAGAATCTGCAATTGAGAACAACTGACACGAAGTGGTCTGAATGGTAGCGATTTTTAACGATCAGTACATGGGGACCAGCTGCCAACTTATCGCGCCCTTACCACAACTAGCCGACTGGACGCTTGCAACTTACCGATTTGTATAGCTTACCAATTAATAATAAGATTCTAGAACGAAATTTTCACTCTACAGCGGAGTGTACGCTGATATGAAACTTCCTTGCAGATTAAAACTGTATGCCAGACCGAGACTGGAACTCGGGACCTTTGCCTTTCTCGGGCAAGTGCTCTACCAACTGAGCTACCCAAGCACGACTCACGCCCCGTGCTCACAGCTTTACTTTTGCCAGTACCTCGTGATTTTGGACGTGATCGGGGGTATTTTCTGAGGATCGCGCATTAGTATTTATTCGGCTTCTTACCTCTGTTCCTGTGAAAATACCTTCACAACAATTCAAAAATCTGGAACGTGCAATCATTATAACACGCTTCCCGTAGGCACCTACCTACAGAACAGGAAGTACTGTGTGGGATAACATCAGCGTACCTTCCGCGTGACGCTTTTCCATTATAAGGGGCAGTCAAACGAAAACGGGACGGACGGAGAAGAAAAAATCCGCACATTTGCGAGTGGATCTGGCGCACCGAGAGCTCGATGCGATTATGAATACAGATAGTTCATCAATCCCTTGAATCGAGAATATCGAATATTTTTGCCTGTTATCGATATTGATAGTGGCAACATATCGGTCGTGGGAATTCCAAGACTTTAAAGAATGACAAAAATACATTTTTTAATGTGATATAATTACAGATCAACAATTTTCGGATTTATTTTCGTTTAGTTGTCGTGTGAAACCTTACTTCGTGACAAATCTCACGATTCTACGTCAACGGGTGGAACCATCTTGGTCTTAATGGGTCAATTCGCGAGCATCAAAATAAGTGAAATGAATGACCGTATCTTCTGACAGCTTCGACTTAGACACTTCAATTTTTAGCAACGCAAAAGAACTGTAGACCTTATTATGTGACTTAAATTTCAATTTGATACGTCTACTCTTTACTGAGAAAGAGGACTCTTAACAGTTGCACAGACAGACAAAAAAGAAACAAAGTGATCCTATAAGGGTTCCGTTTTAGAAATTCAGGTACGGAACCCCGAAATTAAGTAAAAGCAACGATCATGATTTAATAGATTTATCCGACAGCGAGACAAGACGATCAGTATCTTCAAGGAAAAATGCTTGCCTTTGTGTACGGAACCATGACTACAACAAGGCGTGCACCTCTTCACCCGAGGCAAATCGACGGCCACGAATTTCTTTCTTCAGTGTTCTAAAAATATGGAAATCGCATGGGGAGAGATCACCACTATATGGAGGACGTGGAAGGACTTCCGAGTGAATCTTCTGCAACGTCCTCGAAACTGCTTTGCCAACATATGGGCCCACACTAAAGGAAGACATTCCTGGCCATCTGTTTGCCTCGGAAGAACAGCTGCGTGCCTGGTTATAATTCATCCGAAATTGTACTGAATGTTTTCTCAGGAAATTATTTTGAACAATTAGTTCATGAACCCACTCGAAGCGTAAATGATTGAGAAAGCATACTTGACCTCTTAGCAACAAATAATCCTAGAGAAATAGGGAGTATCATGACGAATACAGGGATTAGCGACCACAAGGCAGGTGCTGCTAGGCTGAATACCGTAACACTCACAACCATGAAAAAGAAACGCAAAGTACATCTACTTAAAAAAAGCTGATAAAATGCTCTTCACGCCTTTTTAAGAGACAGTCTGCACTCCTTCCGATCTGATCACGTAAGCGTAGAAAAGATGTGGAATGATTTCAAAGAGCTAGTATCGACGGCAATTGAGAGATATATATGTTGTTGTTGTTGTGGTCTTCAGTCCTGAGACTGGTTTGATGCAGCTCTCCATGCTACTCTATCCTGCGCAAGCTTCTTCATCTCCCAGTACCTACTGCAACCTACATCCTTCTGAATCTGCTTAGTGTATTCATCTCTTGGTCTCCCCCTATGATTTTTACCCTCCACGCTGCCCTCCAATACTAAATTGGGGATCCCTTGATGCCTCAGAACATGTCCTACCAACCGATCCCTTCTTCTAGTCAAGTTGTGCCACAAACTTCTCTCCTCCCCAATCCTATTCAATACTTTCTCATTAGTTATGTGATCTACCCATCTAATCTTCAGCATTCTTCTGTAGCACCACATTTCAAAAGCTTCTATTCTCTGCCTGTCCAAACTATTTATCGTCCATGTTTCACTTCCATACATGGCTACACTCCATACAAATACTTTCAGAAATGACTTCCTGACACTTAAATCTATACTCGATGTTAACAAATTTCTCTTCTTCAGAAACGCTTTACTTGCCATTGCCAGTCTACATTTTATGTCCTCTCTACTTCGACCATCATCTATTATTTTGCTCCCCAAATAGCAAAATTCCTTTACTACTTTAAGTGTCTCATTTCATAATCTAATTCCCTCAGCATCAACCGATTTAATTCGACTACATTCCATTATCCTCGTTTTGCTTTTGTTGATGTTCATCTTATACCCTCCTTTCAAGACACTATCCATTCCATTCAACTGCTCATCCAAGTCCTTTGCTGTCTCTGACAGAATTACGATGTCATCGGCGAACCTCAAAGTTTTTATTTCTTCTCCATGGATTTTAATACCTACTCCGATTTTTTCTTTTGTTTCCTTCACTGCTTGCTCAATATACAGATTTAATAACATCGGGGAGAGGCTACAACCCTGTCTCACTCCCTTCCCAACAACTGCTTCCCTTTCATGTCCCATGACTCTCATAACTGCCATCTGGTTTCTGTACAAATTGTAAATAGCATTTCGCTCCCTACATTTTACCCCTGCCACCTTCGGAATTCCAGTCAACATTGTCAAAAGCTTTCTCTAAGTCTACAAATGCTAGAAACGTAGGTTTGCCTTTCCTTAATCTAGCTTCTAAGGTAAGTCGTATGGTCAGTATTGCCTCACGTGTCCCAGCATTTCTACGGAATCCAAACTGATCTTCCCCGAGGTCGGTTTCTACTAGTTTTTCCATTCGTCTGTAAAGAATCCGCGTTAGTATTTTGCAGCCGTGACTTATTAAACTGATAGTTCGGTAATTTTCGCATCTGCCAACACCTGCTTTCTTTGGGACTGGAATTATTATATTCTTCTAGAAGTCTGAGGGTATTTCGCCTGTCTCATACACCTTGCTCACCAGATGGTAGAGTTTTGTCATGACTGGCTCTCCCAAGGCCGTCAGTAGTTATAATGGAATGTTGTCTACTCCGGAGGCCTTGTTTCGACTCAGGTCTTTCAGTGCTCAGTCAAACTCTTCACGGAGTATAAATTAATAAGTGATGGTACTGATCCCCCATGTTACACAAAACGGGTCAGATCGCTCTTGCTGAAGCAACGTAAAAAGCATGCCAAATTTAAAAGAACGCAAAATCCCGAAGATTGGCAAAGTTTCGCAGAAGCTCCAAATATTGTGCGTGCTTCAACGCAAGATGCTTTTAATAATTCCTACAAACAAACTCTGTCTCGGAATTTGGCAGAAAACCCTAAGAGATTCTGGTCATATATAAAGCACACCAGTGGCTAAACGCAATCAATACCTTCACCGCGCGATAACAGCTTAAATCACTTAATAGAGGCAAGGCTTCTGGTCCAGATGGTACACCAGTCAGGTTCCTTTCAGAGTATGCAGAAGCAATAGCTCCAGATTTAGCAATTATATACAAACCGCTAGCTTACAGAAAGTTCCGTACCTAAATATTGGGAAGTTGCTCAAGTCACACCAATACCCAAAAAGGGACGTAGGAGTAATCCGTTGAATTACAGGCCCATATCACTAACGTCGATTTGCAGTAGGGTTTTGGAACATATACTGTATTCAAACATTATGAATTACCTCGAAGAACACGATTTATTGACACATAGTCAGCACGGATTCAGAAAATATCGTTCTTGCAAACACAATTAGCTCTTTATACTCATGAAGTAATGAGTGCAATGGACAGGGGACGTCAAACTGATTCCATATTTTTAGATTTCGAAGGGGCTTTCGACACCGTTCCTCACAAGCGTCTTCTAACCAAACTGTGTGTCTATGGAATATCGCCTCAGTTGTGCGACTGGATTCGTGATTTCCTGTCAGGAAGGTCACAGTTCATAGTAATAGACGAAAAGTCATCGAGTAAAACAGAAGTAATAACCGGCGTTCCCCAAGGAAGTGTTATAGGCCCTCTATTGTTCCTGATCTATATTAACGATACAGGAGACAATCTTAGTAAACCTCTAGGATTGTTTGCGGATGATGATGTCATTTACAGTCTTGTAAAATTATTAGATGACCAAAACGAATTGCAAAATGATTTAGATAGGATATCTGTATGGTGCGAAAAGTGGAAATTGACACTGAATAATGAAAACCGTACAGTTATTCACATGAGTACTAAAATAAATCCGCTAAATTTCGATAACGCGATAAGTCACACAAAACTGAAGCCTGTAAATTCAACTAAATAGTTAAGGTTCAAATGGCTCTGAGCACTATGGGACTTAACTCCTGTGGTCATCAGTGCCCTAGAACTTAGAACTATTTAAACCTAACTAACCTACGGACATCACACACATCCATGCGCGAGGCAGGATTCGAACCCGCGACCGTAGCGGTCGCGCGGTTCCAGACTGTAGCGCCTAGAACCCCGCGGCCACTCCGTCCGGCTAAGTCCATTAACAGTTGCGGCGATTATGTTTGAAATAATTAACAGTTTACTTATTTTTCTCATCAGCCTCGTTTCCATTTGACTGCCCCTTGTACATTCCGTGAACCCTTAGACCAGCCGCTTATTGGAAAATTGTTCATCCATAAATTTGTCCATACTGCTGTGTATTTACAAAACGTACAGCTAACACTGCCGGAAAAGCCGAAGCGAAAGAGAATCGGGCAGTACTGAATACAAGCTGGAGGGCCAAGAGTAAAGCAGACAGTACCGTTATCAACAGTACCGTGAGCGAATAAATGGCGCAAGTCTGTTTATAAACAAGAAAGGGAGCGTGCACCGTCCACGTTTCCACTGTCGTGCGGATACTTTCGGTGCAGCGCAGGTACAAAGCTAAGTATAAGCGGGAATCAAACGCAGAAACGAGGCAACGGTCAGCACGGCGCCGTTATACGAAAATAACCAGAAAATAATTCTGAACAACTTCCGAAATTTTGTCAGTCGAGTTTGGGCTCATCGTGAATAATGCTACACGAAAATGATATCAGATATATATGCCTGTGAATAGCTATGGGTATCTATCCAGCGACCCGTCCCGAATACAAGAATAACTTGCGCCTTCTTCCAATCCACTGTAAAGCGTCGTTACACCGGCGACGTACCGACAAATTTCTCCCGACATGGGAGTTATTTCCGATCATGTGCCTAGAATCTCACACATATGCCGTCAGAGTGGTTAGCCTTTCCTCTGTTGATTGCTTTTAATTGATTTTGTGTACTATTGTTACTTTTAATTTCGACACTGGTACAACTATTGATTGTTTGCTGTAGGTAGACAGTTAATTAAGATCTACTCCAATTTTAGTTCAGTTGTTACCGCATATCATTTTCTAGTAGATAAATACACTGATGCGCCAAAGAAACTGGTATAGGCGTGCGTATTCAAATACCGAAATATTTTATCAGGCAGAATACGGCGCTGCGGTCGGCAACGCCTATGTAAGACAGCTAGTGTCTGGCGCAGTTGTTAGATCGGTTACTGCTGCTACAATCGCAGGTTATCAAGATTTAAAAGAGATTGAACGTCGTGTTATATTCGGCGCACGACCGATGGGACACAGTATCTCCGAGGTAGCAATGAAGTGCGGATTTTCCCGTACGACCATTTCACGAGTGTACCGTGAATATCAGGGATTCGATAAAATGTCAAATCTCCGATACTGCTGCGGCGGGTAAAAGATCCTGCAAGAACGGGGCCAACGACGACTGAAGAGAATCGTTCAAGGGGACAGAAGTTCAACCCTTCCGCAAATTGATGCAGAATTCAGTGCTAGGCCATCAACAAGTGTGTGTGTACGAACCATTCAACGAAACATCATCGGTATGGGCTTTCAGAGTCGAAGGCCCACTCGTGTACCCTCGATGACTGCACGACACAAACTTTACGTCTCGCCTGGGCCTCTCAACACCGACGTTGGAATGTTGATGACTGGAAACATGTTGCCTGGTCGGACGAGTCTCGTTTCAAATTGTACGTATATGGAGACAGCCTAATGAATCCACGGGCTCTGCATTCGGCAGGGGACTGTTCAGGCTGGCGGAGGCTCTGGGGTGTGCAGTTGGAGTGATATGGGACCCCTGATACGTATAGATATGACTCTGAGACGTACGTAAGCATCCTGTGTGATCGCCTGCATCATTCGTGTCCATTGTGCAAAAATGTTCAAATGTGCGTGAAATCTTATGGGACTTAACTGCTAAGGTCAGCAGCCCCTAAGCTTACACACTACTTAACCTAAATTATCCTAAAGACAAACACACACACCCATGCCCGAGGGAGGATTCGAACCTCCGCCGGGACCAGCAGGACAGTCCAAGACTGCAGCGCCTGAGACCGCTCGGCTAATCCCGCGCGGCTGTCCATTGTGCATTCCGACGAACTTGGGCAAATCCAGCAGGGAGTTTTAACACTTCCGCTGGCCAACAAACTCCTCAGACATGAACATTGTTAAGCATATCTGATGTGCCTTGCAACGTGCTGTTCAGAAGATATCTGCACTCCTTCATACTCTTACTGATTTGTGGACAGCCCTTCAGGATTCATGGTATCGGTTCCCTCCAGCACTACTTCAGACATTAATCGATTCGATGCCGCGTCGTGTTACGGCATTTCTGCGTGTTCGCGGTGACCCTACACGATATTAGGCAGGTATACCACTTCCTTTGGCTCTTCTGTGTATATCATCGTTACTGGTCTCAGACTACAGATAACACTCTCTGTTAATTTCTTATCGTATAGTATGAAAAAAAAAATTACAGACTAACTTTTTCTCGGAGAGATGTGATATGAATAGCAGCAGGTGTATTACAAGGAGTTAGGATAGTGACGATGTAGCTATAAGCATGGTTTATGTGTCACACGATTGATAACACTAGTGAAGAGGTATTTATATTTGGAACGAGGGGTGACAGCTCAAACAGGTACTGCATTTAATATTTGCGCAAACGGGTTTAACTTCTCTACTGAAATCGAGGTCTCCGTGCAGTGAAGTTTGGACGAGAGTACACCTCTCAAACGCCTCGTTACTGCTCGAGGAGAAAAAGTAAAAGGGAGGACTGTTACAGTGCAATGCAGCTGGCACGCGGCCAAATAGCCGTGTACGGCGGCTACCTGCGCGAAAACGCAGCGCACGACAAATTGCCGGGCATTACGAGGCACCGGTTAGCATTCAGCGGCGTGTCGCAAGGCTGGAGGGTTCCAGGCTGGAAGCAGCAGGTGCCGCACTGGAGGACGACACCGCTTAACAGGCTGTCTCACCCTGTCACAGGAAGTCTCACTGCAGTGTTTCGTACGGCTCGTGTTTGTCAAGGAGCAGGCGACACCACATCGGCTGCTCCAGCTGTGCGCCTCTCTGATCCCCACCAGCACAGACTCACGTGGGTAAGGCGACAGACTCGCTGTGGCAAGGGACAGGTTACAAGTCATCAGATTTAGACTTTGACGGTTCTCTCTTAAATCCATTGAGGCATATGGCGTCACGGTTCCCTTGTCAAACAGATGACAGAGTTTTATCCGATTCGGGCTTGTGATTGCTCTCTTCTTATTGCGCTTCAGGACGCACAGTAGCTGGGGTCATAAGCGCCCAGATCACGACTTATAATGGGTCGTTTTCTATCAAAAGCTGTGTGTGCTTCTTGCAGACAGCTTGCCCTTAGGAGCTGAAACGGCATCGGGAAGTGGGTAAAACTAAAAAGGATAATGGCAGTGAACCTTGGAACGCTCCAGTAATGTTTTTTTATTCCTTACTAAGTTATTTATTCCAGACGTAAGCTAGGAAAATATAATTTCAAATTAATGCTGAGTTAAGAGAGAAGGGTGAAGAGCGGGGAAAATTCCTTTTATTAATAAGTTTTGGAAAAATTTGTTTCGTGTGAACGGCAAAGAGCTTCCAGTCGCCACACAGCTTCGAGTTGCAGAGAATGTAGTCCCCAGAGAAGTGATGTCCGTGTGGTGCAGGCGCCGTACAATGGTTGAAGTGGGAGGGAATACACAACCACCACTGTTGCTGTGCGGAGAGAGGAGGAAATTTTATAATAATTGTAGCAGCTAAGTCACTACTGTGTATCCGTTCTAGAGCGACGTGTTTATATTAGTACCAGGCAAGGTCCACTGCAGTTATTAATTCTTGTTTGGAGACTGTTAGAAAGTTTCCATGACGAGTCACAGTGGCTGTAATTTTATTTCAAGAGTATACCATTTGTTCTCAATCCAGCAGACAATAGTTTTCTTCACAAACTGAACTACAGTGAGATTACGTGGTATCCCCCAGAGATCGCGGTGCCATACGAGAGCGGCAACGTGAATCGATACCACAGACAGCAGCAGTGGCTAACTGCAGTCCGCACCAGTGCATGGGAGATGGGAGGTGTTCCTGAAGACCCGTTTCTACCTCCAGTACTGCAGCGATTGGTTGGTTGATTTGGCTCTGAGCACTATGGGACTTAACTTCTGAGGTCATCAGTCTCCTAGAACTTAGAACTACTTAAACCTAGCTAACCTAAGTACATCACACACATCCATGCCCGAGGAAGGTTTCGAACCTGCGACCCCACGGTTGACATGGGAGGGGACCAAACAGTGCAGTCATCGGTCCCGTCGGATTAGGAAAGGATGGGGAAGGAAGTCGGCTGTGCCTTTTCAAAGGAACCATCTCGGGATTTGCATGAAGCGATTTAGGGAAATCACGGAAAACCTAAATCAGGATGGCCGGACGTGGGATTGAACCGCTGTCCTCCCGAACCCGTGTCCAATGAGCTAACCACTGCGCCACCTCGGTCGGTACTGCAGCGCCCTCGCACGGTCTGCATAGTGTTGAGCATGCAAGACCTCGTACCTACAGCAGTAGGAAAGTGGTAGTTAAAGTTTCTGGTGAACTTGTAGTGTTGAGTAGTAATCAGCACTGCTGCATGGCTGTTAACAGTCAACGCAGACCAGGACGGAGATGTTGCTGCTGGTGTACTGGTTGTTCTTCGTGTTTCACCGTTCCTGTTAACACGTGTCGCTAAAACGAATATCGCACTGGGCTAATCTGGCACCACTGCACCGAATAGGCAAATAAAATTCCTCTTTGAAACCAATTCGGTTTGTAACGGGAAAGAAACCGACACTTTTCGTCCACTCCAGGTTTCCCTGCTTCGGTATCGTAACGTGCGACCTGTACTACTTATATTTTGGGGTTGTGTAGGTGATGTAGTTGCAAGTGAGTTGTTGTTGTGGTCTTCAGTCCTGAGACTGGTTTGATGCAGCTCTCCATGCTACTCTACACTGTGCAAGCTTTACTGCAACCTACATCCTGCTGAATCTGTTTAGTGTATTTATATCTTGGTCTCCCTCTGCGATTTTTACCCTCCACGCTGCCCTCCAATATTAAATTGGTGATCCCTCGATGCCTCAGAACATGTCCTACCAACCGATCCCTTCTTCTAGTCAAGTTGTGCCACAAATTTCTCTTCTCTCCAATTCTATTCAATACTTCCTCATTAGTTATGTGATCTACTCATCTAATCTTCAGCATTCTTTTGTAGCACCACATTTCGATAGCTTCTATTCTCTTCTTCTCTTAACGATTTGTCGTCCATGTTTCACTTCCATACATGGCTAAACTCCCTGCAAATACTTTTAGTAACGACTTCCTGACAATTAAATCTAGACGCGATGTTAGCAAATTTCTCTTCTGCCATTACCAGTCTACATTTTATAACCGCAAGTGAGTAAGGAAGCAGATCAATATGGCTCTGGCGCAGCAAATATGGTTGCCACAATTTCTTCTGGCTGCGAGAGCCACTGAAAATTACAACGTTACAAGTCAGTTGCTTTTAACTATACTTCAAGAGGAGCAAAAGGAAGACTATTGTTCGACCACAGCAAGAATAAGGAATATTTGCATCTCGAGGCTGTTGCACTCTCGGTTCGGGAGCGGACGCGCAAATGACGACAACCAAAGGTTAGTAGAGGTTCGTGCGTCTGTGAAAAGATCAATGCACGAATCATACAACAGCTACCACCGCCATACGTTGGCTAAAGATCTGGCGGAGTACCCGAAAAAAATTCTGTTCCTATCTAAAACCTCTAAGCGAGTCTAAGCCTTCCATCCAGTCACTTGTTAACGTCTCCGGTTACGCAGTAAAAGGTAGCAGAAAGAACATCGGAATTTTAAATTCCACGTTATAAAACCGTTTACCCAGGAGAATTGCATAAACGTACCGTCCTTTGACCATCGCGCAAGTTCCATATCGATGACATAGTAATAAGTATCCCTGACATAGAGAAACGACTGAGAGTTGAAAACAAATAAGTCGCCAGGTGCAGGTGGAACCCAGTTCGGTTTTACAAAGAGTACTCTACGTCACTGGCCCCTTACTTAGCCTGCATTTATCGTGAATCTTTAGCGCAGCACAAAGTCCAGAGCGAGTGGAAACAAGCGCGGGTGACTCATGTATATAAGAACGGCACAAGAACGGGCTCGAAAACTTAAAGACCAGTGTCCTCAACATCGGTT
This sequence comes from Schistocerca piceifrons, assembly GCF_021461385.2. Lineage (NCBI taxonomy): Eukaryota > Metazoa > Arthropoda > Insecta > Orthoptera > Acrididae > Schistocerca > Schistocerca piceifrons. Next base: position 21,417,983 of record NC_060145.1, read on the forward strand.
TGCTGAAGAATTCTAGAGCATATTCTGAGTTCCAGTATAATAAATTTCCCAGAGATCGAATATCTCATCTCCACGAATCAGCACGGCTTCAGAAGGCATCGCTCGTGCGTAACCCGCCTTGCTCTTTTCTCACATGACATACTGCGACCTATGGATGATGGGCAACAGGCAGATTCCATATTTCTAGATTTCCTGAAAGCATTTGACACGGTACGCCACTGCAGACTTTTAACTAAGGTGCGTGCATACGGAATAGGCTCCCAGATATGGGAGTGGCTCGAGGACTTCTTAAGTAATTGAAGCCAGTATGTTCTCCTCGAAGGGCAGCGTTCACCCGAGACAGGGGTAACATCAGGAGTGCCCCAGGTGGGTGTGATAGGGCAGTTGCTGTTTTCTGTATACACAAATGCCCTGGCAGACAGGGTGGGCAACAATCTGCTGTTGTTTACTGAAGACGCTGTGGTATACAGGAAGATGTCGAAGATAAGTGACTGTAGGTTGATACAAGGTGAACTAGGCAAAATTTCTAGGTGGTGTGATGAATGGCAGCTGGGTCTTAATGTAGATAACTGTAAGTTAGTGCGGTTGGGTACGAAAAACAGACCAATTATGCTCTGACACAGTATTACCAGGGCTCTGATTGGCGCAGTCACGTCGTTTAAATATCCGGGCGTAACGTTGCGAAGCGATGTGAAGTGCAACGATCATCTGGCGAGTGTGGAGGAAGGGAAGGCGAATCGTCGAGACTTTTAGGGAAGTGTAGTTCATCTGTAAAGGGGCCGCAGATAGGACGCTGGTGCGACCTGTTCTTGAGTACTGCGCGCGTGCTTGGGATCCTCAGCTGCTCGGATTGAAGGAAGACATCGAAGCAATTGAGAGGCGAGCTGCTAGATTTATTACCGGTAGCTTCGATCAGCATGCAAGCGGTACGGATATGCGTCGGGAGCTCAACTGCGAATCCCTGGAGAGAAGAAGATATTCATTTCGAAGAACACAACTGAGAAAGTTTAGAGAACCGGCATTTGGAGCTGACTGCAGAATGATTAGACTGCCGCCAACACGTTTCGCGTAGGGGTCACGAAAATAAGGTACGAGACATTAGAGCTCATAACGAGGCAAATAGACAGTCGTTTTTCCCTCGCTCTGTCTGCGAGTGGAACAGGAGAGGAAACGACTAGTTGTGGTGAAAGGTAACCTCCACCACTCACCGTACGGTGGCTTGCGAAGTATGTATATAGATGTGGATGTAGATGTGGTTTGGAATTATCGACCGTTGTTGCCGCCGAGCTAGTACTTCGCTCCAGGATCATCCAGGCGCGTAAGATCGAACCGTTTCAGACTTTTAGCGTTGAAGAAGACTTGCCAGTGTTTTGAGCGATTTGAACACTGTAATTTTTGTGTGCACTTTAATTATAATTTACATATTCATTAACCCGAGTCAATATCAGCTATAACAGTAGACGTGTCCTACATTCCGAGTGTCACATTATCTATGCTAAATTTGAGTAACACAATAACTTTACCGGGATGTGAAACTAAATACTTTCTTGAGTTTGAATGTTCATATTACTGCCAATTCATTAAAATCATTAAGCAAAGTTTCGGGAATGGCAATAATGATTAACTTTTGCTCTTAACATTTAAAAGAAGTTTTGTAACTATTCAGTCTGAAAGATCATACTAGTTTTTACCTCTTATTTTTCGCTGATGTTGGTTATTTTAGAATTTACTTAAATATACATTTTTATTAACAATAAAAATCTAAACTGATCTTTACAAATTACGTTTCCTTGCACTCAGTCTTAGGACAATGTATTCAGTCACTATTTTAGTGGTTAGTTCTACACTTTTCCACTCGTTTCGGTTAATTTACTTCGGAAACGATAAATTAGGTATAAGTAATCACGGTCGGGTATAGAGCATATTGGACACAGTGCGAGGATTACAAGTTGACTAGTATTCACTATAGGAAATGTTTACAAGTTATTGTTGTTGTTGTTTGGAAAACTGGCAGAGTCCGAGAAATCTCCAAAATAAAATTAGAGACTAAACTGCAAATCAGCACCAAAGTACTTACAACACCGAAGTAGGTGGCCGAGGCGCCGCGCAGAGTGATGCAGGGCTGGCGTTTCCAGTCCAGTCCACTGCAGCTCCCCGTCAGCCCTTGTCCACCGTCTGGATGGACGTTCCTCAATTACCTGTCGTCAAGGTCAGAGTCAGCACCACCGGTAGCACAAACTTGGAATTTATATGTCCTTAATGCGAGCTACAACCTAATTACGTAACAAGATGCAAGCCTTTGTGCGGATTACTTTCAGATGTTGCTGTAAGTACTACGAAGGATAGGAAGATTACACAGTTTGACTAAATCACTAATAATACCTAAAAATTAATGAAATGTCTCATCATTCTTATGGTACAGATTTCACCAGTATAAGAAGGAGAGGCGACGTCCCGTAAGAATCACCTCTCCTTTTTACACTGGTGAAATCTGTTATCTCACAGTAGTAAAACAATTTAAAAATATGGGTGATTTTTAATTACGAAAATGTAAGATCAACATAACCAAGTAAATCATATAAAAGATAGTGTACAGCGTGTGTGAAGGGAACCTAGCGCAAAATTCATTGTTATTGTTGCTTGTACGTGTCTTCTTTGATTAATTAAAGCGGCGTTTGATTAGATTGCGTTTCACCAACAATATGTGACGTTCCAGAATAAGGTGGGTACATCACCTGACGGCTGTCGCCGAGCACGTTAAACTGACACCTTCAGCCTTGCTGCGTCGCCTTTGGGTAAATAGTTATTAATTTTACATTTGTTCTTCATCTTGCACGACTCTAAGGAATCTCAGTTGATTTCCTTGGTATGACACGAGTGTAGCATCGAATTGTTCAGCGCTCTTTAAAATTACTACTTGACTAACTGCCTCAAGTACTTATCAGGGAAATAAAAACGTACAGGGCAGTGTAACGCGGATCGGTATCTCTGACACCAGTTTTATAGTTGGCGAACTGAAGTCTCCCCTTATCTCAATAGCACGGTCAGCAGACCCAGCTCGTTATATCCTACATGTGTTCTGACAAACACTATGCCACTTCCGCTCCAGAGGAAGGAGTGTATAAAAGCACTCGATCACCGTGTTTGAACCATCTCTGATGCTTCCCTTCACCCAGGTTATGTAACAATCTGAATCAGTTCCTGTTATGATGTTGGCAATATTACCTTCAGCTAGTGAGGCAATTTCTGGGACCTTACCATGGACGCTTCTGCAATGTATTATTACCAAATTATCTTCTCATTCCGATTAGCAAGGACGATAGTTCTCCTCTGTGAGTAACTTCGCTTCTCTTTCTCCGATTACGCCAAATAATTGATCAGTGATGCTATAGAGGGTTGTCTCTAACCTAAAACTACCACGTGCCCGCTACATGTGCTCTGGAACCCGAGTATCCGCTTCTTTTGTGCAGTGCAAAAAAATGGCTCTGAGCACTATGGGACTTAACATCTGTGGTTATCAGTCCCCTAGAACTTAGAACTACTTAAACCTAACTAACCTAAGGACTTCACACATCCATGCCCGAGGCAGGATTCGAACCTTTGTGCAGTGCACTCTTGACCTATTTAGGGGTGGCCCTACAACTCTCCAACCGATAACGGAGGTCGGAGGTCGAGAAATCCGCATCCTCGATTATCGTGGAACGGTCCCAGCTTCTAGTTTACCCCATCCAGTCTGTTCAAAAACAGATAACTATGATCGATTGTGTGGAGGATGCTACAAATAGCGATACGTGCTTTGACCTGTCGGGTGACGCTAGCTGTCTTCACCAATTCAGCCACCCGTCTGAGTGAACCCAGGATGGCCTCAGAACCCAGGCGCACACGTCATTCGCACCGACTGCGTTCAACAGCCCCCGGCAGGGTCTCCTCGAGATCTCGGACGATACCTCTCGGAAGCGTACAGAATCCACACTGGCCTTCTTTTTCGACCTACCTGCTACCTTCCTGATCTAAACCATTACTCATCCATCCTTAAAGCTCCCAACGGCCAACAATCCCACCCTCTAGGCTTGTCCGGATAAGACTGGAAAATCGACGACTACTGACCCATTAGATGTGTTAACAACATTGAGCAGCTTGCTCTACTTGATCCTAAGGCGTGAAGTCATGCGGGCATCTCCCATATTCGGCTTCCGCCCTGGGATATGGATCCCCGGCACTGTCCACCACCCATCCTTGACTGTGGACAAGGCGCTCAGACGTCGCCCAACAGAAGCCGCGGTCGCATCAGGGTTTACAAGTGATTCCATCTGCGCACTACATGCCCCAGCGTAGCTGCAGCTGGCGGCAACTGATTCTCGACCGTCGCAAACGCGGCTTCCAGCTCTTAACGGGGAGCAGACTGTCCAGCCGCTCACAAGAACCCTACTCCCTATTCATGTCGTGTTGTTTAAGAGCTATATAAGAACACAAATTACAAACAAAGTAGTCAGAAACTTAGGAGGTACAACTCACCTTAACAGTAAGAGCTTAAATTCATCAACTATGGTACTGAAGGCAGCTTAAATCTGCACTACGAAAGTTACGATACGAACGGAATATACACATTAAAAACAAAAACAAAATAAATCTTCTCTGACATCCATTAGACAGCGTTGAAAGAGATTCTAGAGAACAATGTCACAAAAACTAAATGCCCTCGGTGCTACGTGAGCACTATTTACCTTAACAGCCAAGTGCAAAAAAAGTGTATTAACATTAAAAAAAAAAGAAACAGGCGTGCAAACGTGATGTGACACTAAACTGATAGAAACTCGGGAGAAGTTTCACAGGTACAGCAGCTGCTCCAAATGAGTACCGGTTACCAGACACGTCTGTTTAAGACGAACCATTGTATCAGCAAGCGTCTTTCGAAGTGTAATCTCCAATACTGCATTTTGTGTGCAGAGCTTTGCATGTGTGAACGCCTTCGCACGACACACAAAGTTCTTTTAAATAGTCTATTGCAAAGTGATCCTCCAAAGCTATGAAGCAGGTGAGTGAAGCTCAAACTGGCATTAAGAATATTATGAAGCGTTTATGTGCCACGGTGGTTTATTTAGAATGTGTGTGCTGTTTGAAGTGCAACAGCTTATACATTGTGCTGGAAAAGCGTAACGGTCGTAGCAAGACAAAGCCCCGTCCACTGAAACATAAGTAAGCGCAGACAACTGTTTCACCTTTTATGTAAATACACGGAAGCTCATTAGCACGATTTTACTATCAAACCAACAATAAAGTGGCGCTAAATATTCAAATATTGTGCATTGTAGATGCGAACGACCTGGTGCCGACGAGAACATGAATGTAATTGGAGACGTTAGTCATCTGAAGATGAGCACGAATGCCCGGAACCGATTGGGTTGGATTGGATTGTTTGGGGGAGGAGACGAGACAGCGAGGTCGTTGGTCTCATCGGATTAGGGAAGGACGCGGAAGGAAGTCGGCCGCGCCCTTTCAAAGGAACCACCCTCGCATCAACATGGAGCGATTTAAGGAAAACACGGAAAACCTGAATCAGGATGGCCGGACGCGGGATTGAACCGTCGTCCTCCGGAGTGCGAGTCCAGTGTGCTAACCACTGCCCCATCTCGCTCGATCCGGAACCGGTTATGACATTGAATACATAACTCATTAAAAGCGTTTGCAGCTGGTTGTGTTGTTCAACAACAGAATGTATTTTACTCCTGCCACTATTTACGTATAGTTTCGGTAAACAAAATGGAAAAACTATCATTTTTTAAGTATATTTATATTAATAACTTAATGCTTTGTAGTCACAGAATTAAAAAAAGACTGTGTTCCATCTTTATAACAGTGTTCTCGACAGGATCGTTATTTTGTTGATTTTTGTTGCACTACTTGATTTGCTGATTCAAAGCTGATGGTTTTCATAGTCCTTCCGCAGAATGGAGAGGTCTTGCTTGGAGGAAACGGCAATGAAGAACAGGCGAAACATTGATCATATCTTTTTGATACTAACAGCACAAATATGAGGTAAAACGACGACTACATTTAGAAGCAAAATGAAACCAGTCATTGTGGGAAATTTCGTAGATGAAGTTGACGTTAGAAATTACGTACAAGTAATTTATCCAGAAATGTCTGAACAAACAGCATATCCTCCAAAATTATGGTTTATATATTGTTTAGTACAGATTAAATTGAATAATAAAGCTGTCTGTTCCACAACAATATCGAATTTCAATTATACCTGCACAAAACGTAATATAACACTACAATTTTTTACGTTTAGTTGACATTTTCTTTCATGAAACATAAGGTATGTAATTTTCAATAGTGGGTTTTGTACGCGATTTGTACAGTTATGTGCATTTTGGAGCTAATTTCATTAAACACTAACGGACAAAAAATGTCTCGTTGATTACAATTTTAATTCTGGGTATAACTTCACCATTAAATATTTTTCGAAAGGACTACGTGATACAAGCAATGTTATAACGAAACAGAACAATAACATATTTGATTATCTTCGTGTAGTTAAATGATCGATCTGGAAAGTCACGACAATCACACTGCAATGTTTCAGATGTTTACATAATATGTTAACATTCTTGGTAGAAGTAAAACGCATACATTGGCAAGGAGTCTGGTGTTCAAGCCGTAGATAACCAGCAAGCAGTCGACTGTCCGTAACTAAGCACCGGGAAGGGGTCCCATTTTAGGCTGTTAGACCTGCGGTCGATTTGTTTTCCTAGCGCGCCGTCCAGTAACTCTTCCAGAGTCAGAGAATCAGCATGCAAATGGAACAGAAAATTCAGCACAATAAGCCCGCGCTTAAAGGAACTACGCCCAGTGGCTCTAAATTGTACAAAGTGGCTCCTCAATAGGAATATGGAGTGTGAACCGGTTTAAGGAAATACGCGCATCGAAAAGAGGTCGCGGCGATATCTGCATATTGATCGCCGGCAGTAACTCGGCACAGACCCAGAACACCTTTCCCCCGGCGACCGGCGAAACACAAATCCCCCCCTTGGGCGCCGTAAAGCAGACGCACCCAGCTGCAACCCGCGGTGAGAATTTTCTGGCCTCGGCGGCGCGTTCGTTAGGCGGCTGTTTCTCAATATCTACATCAGGGAGCACCACGGTTTCGGGACATTCTTGCGTAACTCTACGGTTGGGACACGGCCTTTAAGTGTCCCTATCACCGAATACCATCGGCGAGAACACGACAGCAGCTCCTTCACTGAGAAAATACAAGCTGTCGATACGTTAACACGTTGTAGTGTGTATGTGTGTTCTTTAGCGAATGTACTTTCTCTAAAACACCTGCACGACAAAATGGTAACTGCAGTTAAGGGTTTTAATCTGTGTCCGACAACTACTGACAGAAACAGGGGGATTGGCAACAGTAACAGGCCGATTAGCTGACTGTCACTAGCAAACGAAATTATTTCACAGATTCGAACATTTAGCAATGTTGAGACTTAATTAAACAGCCTGTACCTTCTACTTTTGAACATAGAAATAGCCAAAACATAAATACACTATATGACGCACAAGTTAACGTATTAGAGCTTTCTTTCCGATATCGCAATCCGTCTGCCAGAGTTTTGAGACACACAGAGTGGTCCATTGATCGTGACCTGGCCAAATATCTCACGAAATAAGCGACAAACGACAAACTACAAAGAACGAAACTTGTCTAGCTTGAAGGGGGAAACCAGATGGCGCTATGGTCGGCCCGCTAGATGGCGCTGCCATAGGTCAAACGGATATCAACTGCGTTTTTTCAAATAGAAATCCCCATTTTTTATCACATATTCGTGTAGTACGTAAAGAAATATGAATGTTTTAGTTGGACCACTTTTTTCGCTTTGTGATAGATGCCGCTGTAATAGTTGCAAACATATGCCTCACAATTTTAGACGAACAGTTGGTAAGAGGTAGGTTTTTTAAATTAAGATACAGAACGTAGGTACGTATGAACATTTTATTTCGGTTGTTCCAATGTGATAGATGTACCTTTGTGAACTTATCATTTCTGAGAACGCATGCTGTTACAGCGTGATTACCTGTAAATACCACATTAATGCAATAAATGCTCAAACCGATGTCCATCAACCTCAGTGCATTTGGCAATATGTGTAACGACATTCCTCTCAACAGCGAGTAGTTTGCCTTCCGTAATGATCGCACGTGCATTGACAATGCGCTGACGCATGTTGTCAGGCGTTGTCGGTGGATCACGATACAAAATACCCTTCAACTTTCCCCACAGAAAGAAATCCGGGGACGTCGGATCCGATGAACGTGCGGGCCACGGTATGGTGCTTCGACGACCAATCCACCTGCCATGAAATATGCTATTCAATACTGCTTCAACCGCACGCGAGCTATGTGCCGGACATCCACCATGTTGTAAGTACATCGCCATTCTGTCACGCACTGAAACACAGTAACATCGATAGAACAATCCGTAGGAAATCAGCATACATTTCACCAATTAGATTGCCATCGATAAAATGGGGGCCAATTATCCTTCCTCCCATAATGCCGCACCATAAATTAACCAACGAAGGTCGCTGATGTTCCACTTGTCGCAGCCATCGTGGATTTTCCGTTGCCCAATAGTGCATATTATGCCGGTTTACGTTACCGCAGTTGGTGAATGACGCTTCGTCGCTAAATAGAACGCGTGCAAAAAATCTGTCATCGTCCCGTAATTTCTCTTGTGCCCAGTGACAGAAATGTACACGACGTTCAAAGTCGTCGCCATGCAATTCCTGGTGCATAGAAATATGGTACGGGTGCAATCGACGTTGATGTAGCATTCTCAACACCGACGTTTTTGAGATTCTCGCGCGATTTGTCTGCGACTGATGTGCGGATTAGCCGCGACAGCAGCTAAAACACCTACTTGGGCATCATTTGTTGCAGGTCGTGGTTGACGTTTCACATGTAGCTGAACACTTCCTGTTTCCTTAAATAACTATCCGGCGAACGGTCCGGACACTTGGATGATGTCGTCCAGGATACCGAGCAGCGTACATAGCACACGCCCGTTGGGCATTTTGATCACAATAGCCATACATCAACACGAATCGAGCTTTTCTGCAATTGGTCAATTGGTAAACGGTCCATTTTAACACGGGTAATGTATCACGAAGCAAATACCGTCTGCATTGGCGGAATGTTACGTGATAGCAAGTACTTATACGGTTGTGACTATTACAGCGCCTTCTTTCACTAAGCGAAAAAAGTGGTGTAACTAACACATTCATATTTATTTATGTACTACACGAATATGTAATAAAAATTGGGGGTTCCTATTTAAAAAAAAAACGTAGTTGATATCCGTTTGACCTATGGCAGCGCCATTTAGCGGGCCAACCATAGCGCCGTCTGGTTTCCCCCTTCAAGCTAGACGAGTTTCGTTCTTTGTAGTTTTTTCGTTGATGTTTATTTCGTGAGATATGTGGCCTGGTCACTATCAATGGACCACCTTGTGTGAGTGGAAGTCGGAAGCCTTTCCTCCTAATTCGCGAACTAAGCTTTCCGTAACTACGAATACCTGTTCGGTGAAGCCGAATCGCTTGACGTTTCCTTATGTTGAATGGACTGATTTATGATTGAAACTTCCTGGCAGATTAAAACTGTGTGCCGGGCCGAGACTCGAACTCGGGACCTATGCCTTTCGCGGGCAAGTGCTTTACCAACTGAGCTACCCAAGCACCACTCACGCCCCGTCCTCACAGCTTTACTTCTGCCAGTACCTCGCCTCCTACCTTCCAAACTTTCCCGAGTTCGAGTTTCGGCCCGGCAGACAGTTTTAATCTGCCAGGAAGTTTCATTTCAGCGCACACTCCGCTGCAGAGTGAAAATCTCATTCTGATTTATGATTGTTTTACATGTTTGTATAAGCTGTACTTTTTATTAGTTTTTTGTTCATTTTTCCCAGGTGTTAAAAGAACAGGATTATAGTGGTAGCTATACAAATCATCAGCAGAGTGGTTTCTGAAGCGAACAAGCAAAGACTGCTTATAAAACTTAAGAGATGTGGATGAAACAGGTGCTTTTGTTAAAAGAAAGAAGATTGTGAATGTATGAAAATGTTAATTATTTGATTTTCTTCACCTTTTAAATTAAAACAAAATTAGATGTTTTATTTGATAAAAGTGAATGTGAAGATATTGTTTACGATTGTCAAGGGCTCGAGGCGATAGTTGGAGCATTTAGGACAAAGTGGAATGGGGCGAAATGGCTGGGAGGATAGGTTACGAAGCACCACCTGAAATGTAATGAAATGATCCTATGACATTGATGGCCGCAGACTCCACGTGGGGAAGTTCGGCCTCCGAGTTGCACACTGGGCGACTTGTGAGTCGATGATGATGAGGACATGACAACATCTGGCTCCCAAGCGGACAAAACCTTCGACCCGGCCGGAAACCGAGCCTGTCCCACTGAATGGGAGTTAGAAGCGGTGCCCACCCAGTTGAGGGGGCGGGCAGCAACAGTCGAGGAGGTGCTTTGCGTTGGACGTACGGCTGTTACGTGAAGGCATCACGTGGGACAGTGTAGAGCAGGGCCGGACACGGCGTGCCGGTCTGAACCAACACCGACTCAAAGGAAGGCCTCGGCGCTTGTTGGTGACGTCACGTCAGCTAGGCACGGCGAACGCCAGGTCTGTTGCAGGCAGAAACGCCTGGGCGTGCCTATCACTATAAATCTCTTATTTTTGGACAAACTGTTTGGTATTGTTTTGGATTCTGCAGTTTTATTTAGATGAAAGATTGTCTTACTATCGTAAAGCTACAAATGAAGATCATAGTTCTGTGTTACTGAATCCTGTCGAAACAAACGTAGATCAATATGAGAAGACGCTTTGCCCCATTGCAAGCTTCGGAAATTTTATATTCGAGTAACTATATTTACTTGATCCATTTTGCTATCGAAACTTACCCCAACCCCCTTACAACGAACTCGTTTCTTTTATTTATTTCTTTATTTTCGTTTGACATCGTCACTGGAAATGTGAACTAATTTACATGTGTAAATGTCCAAGTGTTGCCAGTCATTAGATTACAGTCGTTTTCAACGAAAGGAATTCTAAACAGGAAACAAAATAGATTCGTACATCGAAAATACTGCTGAGCTTAAACTTTTTTAAACGTGCACATTAGAAAAGATAAATATTCCCCTCTTGCAACTAAAAGGAGAAACTTTATGAGATAAAAAAAATTTATTTGATAAAACAAGTATCTCTCTGTTGCCTCTTCTTCTGTCCCCCATCCCCTTCCCCAACGTGTACAATCTCAAGATATTTCATTAACATTCAGTGCTCCTCACCCCTTAGTCAACCAAGATACCTACAGAAGAGCACCAATATGTTCACAGTTTCTTGTAAAAGCAACCCAGTACAAACCTAACTTCCTCAGATTTACAAACAAGGTAAAGAAGCACGAATTCTCTTGCTGCTGGACCATGAAGTTTTTTTTTTATATGTCAATCCTTAAAACAGGTGGAAATGTAAGTTCAGGAGTACAGTATTTGTTAAGAAGTGTAATGAATTGCACAATTAATTGATTGCAGAAACCTCTCAGAACAATGTGTGTCGGTCAACTACCGCCAATAGTTTCACATTTTCCTGTGCCAGAGAGGGAGACACCACCATTACGAGTATGCCTGCAACAGACCTGGCGTTCGCCGTGGCTAGCTGACGTGACGTCACCAACAAGCGCCGAGGCCTTCCTTGGAGTCGGTGTTGACTTCACTCGTGCAGGATGTGCTGGCCGCTGGCGGCACCTCATCGAGTGTTCAGTTCTGCAGAACAGTGCAGTCAGATCTGTTTACCCTTAACTATTTTTTCGTGGCGCGGAGGACGTTCACAAGTCGATCGGCTGCTTGCACAGAAAGAGGCAGTCTAGCGAACTGTCATCGCAAGCATTTAAAAACGAATGGGGACGACGGAAGAGAGGGACGAGAATTCTCAATATTTATTACGCATTCGCATAAAGATTCAGTACCACAAATTTGCTATGAAATGACTTTACAGTACCATGCAGAAAGAATTTATAGATTTATTTGGCAATGGAAGAGCAAAAAATTACAACGATCGACGGACGGGATTCATTGTTCTGTACATCAGGAAGCGCTTTGTGCTACGTTTGCAGGCATGGAGCAGTTGAAGAAATTGGTGGTACGAATAGTAAAATTTCTGACGTCGCACACACTATCCCGCTGTCATTTACAATAGTTTTCGATGGAACTGACCAAAGAGTATAAAGATTTTATTTATTACTGGTCAGTACGTTGGTTAAGTCAAGGGGCATGCCTGGAACAATTTTTCGATTAAAAACTCACTATTCTTGAATTTATTAAGGAAAAAGAAGTGCAGAAAGTAAAATTAGAACATCCTGAATGGGTTAAAATAGCGTTGTAGAAGGAACACGTTCTGACACACAATCCAGTTGCCTTAATTCACTGGCGCTAAATAAAACGCAGGGTCTGAAGAATTCTTTGTGGCCTCGAAAGAATTAAAAGGGTAGTTTCGTAAACGTTTTCATTGCCAATCTTAGATCTTCTTTCGAGACCGTTTGCCGTTTCAGTTGAAAGCACATCAGTAGGTGTAACTGACTGATCTGCAGGGTAATTCTCTTTTTAAACAAAAATTCCTTTAACGTTGATACTGTCCAAGACGTCTACATTGCTCTCCTGAGGTAGAGTTTCGACGTCTCCATAACGAGTGCAACAATATTTCGATCAACATATATGTGTGAAAGACGTTTTTTTTCGATTATGAAACTAAATAAGTCACGATTACGTGCAACTTGAGTGCAAAAATCTGAAATTGTTCGCATCTGTCACTATGCCGAGTTCGTACCAGATAAAAATTATGTCTTCAGCGCGCCAAAAGTAACGAAGTAATACTGAATTTCTTTTATCCACGTTGTGAAGAAATGTGAAGTATAAAACCAAGTCGTACAAAGTGCGACTGCACTCCCATTTGAATGACGCGCGTTCGCAGTTTGCCCTTCCTCGCGCTCAGACAGCCGGGAAGGAAACGGTTACCCTCATGGGGAGTTAAAGACTTGAGAGGATACGAATATATCGGTATGAATTTCGTGTTTTGGGAGTGTGAATTGCTTGAATTTACCCCGGAAGAGTATCTATAGGAATTGTAAGTGTACGGTTCGTGGAGTCTAGGCAACACTGTTACGTTTGAAGATGACGGGACAGTCAATAATTCAATGGTATTTTGATTACTGAGTTTTCAAGAGGCACAGATAACTACTCAGTGGCGTTTGATACAGGGGACGGATGACAGAGAGAGGAATTCTGTAGGCTGGTAAACGATGCATTCTGGAAAAACTGAATAGCGTTCATGAATTTGATAGAACCGGTAGAATACAGAGGTTGTGCTACATTAGCTAAAGTACAGGGTTGTTCATAAGTACTTCCAGGTTTTCAGAAGACACAGAAAAAGGCCAAATCTCAGTGGATGTAGCGTGTCTCCAAGTTTCGATTCGTAATACGCACTTTGCCGTAGTTGCAAAATGGTGCAGGTGTCTCGCCGCACGTCCATAAACCATCCCCTCCATATTGTCGCATGGAATGAATTTGTGCCTGCAGATAGGTAATCAAACAAACAGATCTCCAAAGCGGTTTGCTGTCGCGCCTTTACAGGCAATTCGTTTTAGCGACTTCAATGAACTGCACGCATCTATTGACGTTTGCTGTGTCAGAGACGGAGCCCACATTGAGCATCGGTCATGTGAGCTACAATCTTCGGGGAGGTGCTGCATCCACAATTTTTTATCATTTTCTGCGTCTTGTATTTTTTGCGCGGTATTTTTCTCAAACCCCAGAGTTTATTATGAATAATCCTGTAAGAATGGCACAGAAATACGGCATTATGTCGCACGATAAACCACTGACGCTGGCCGGCGTGGCCGAGCGGTTCTAGGCGCTGCTATCTGGAACCGCGCGACCGCTACGCTCGCAGGTTCGAATCCTGCCTCGGGCATGGATGTGTGTCATGTCCTTAGGTTAGTTAGGTTTAAGTAGTTCTAAGTTCTAGGGGACTGATGACCTCAGAAGTTAAGCCCACAGTGCTCAGAGCCTAACCACTGACCTCATTATTATGTAATGAACGTAACAGTGTACACCATGTTTTACTAACACTGTTGACCAGCTGGGAGAGTCCTGCACTATGAGGCTGACTAACGCTCTATAATTAAATTTCATATCTATTTTAATATAGGTGGAACGTATATTTGGCATGCTCAAGTGGGGAGAGAGTTTTCCTCTTCACTTCTCGGGCGTGTTCTGCCTTTCGTGTTGTCAAAGCCCTCACATTAGCACTGGTACAGAGCCAGATCTGTGAGCAAAGGGAAGTGGTTTATCTTAGGCACTGCGGGAAGAGACCTGGAGAAACGGAAACACGGGAACACAGAGCCTCTGGCTCAGATGGACCTCGCGGCCGCTGCTGGTTTACCTGGCTGATAACATGTCGAAGTATAGTGCTGGGCTTGCGAGAGAGCGAGGGTTAATTTCTCATTACTTTGGTCGTTACATACCTCCTTTCACCTAAGAGTCGCATTTCGTAAACTAATTAAACTGATAGCTAAAATCTTTTGTTGAGTGGGTTTTCCTCCAAGCCCTTGGGGTACGCAGCTAAGCAGGTTTCATATTACCTCGCTCATTAATTACACGAATGTTGTGCCACGGAATGTTTCATAGTAACGTGATTGTGTGCATGTAATGTTCCGTGAATTAGAGCTCCAAGGCGTTGATATCTACATCTACATCTACGTGATTACTCTGCTGTTCACAATAAAGTGCCTGGCAGAGGGTTCAATGAACCACCTTCAAGCTGTCTCTCTACCGTTCCACTCTCAAACAGCGAGCGGGAAAAACGAGCACTTAACTTTTTTTGTGCGAGGCCTTACTTCTCTTATTTTATCGTGCTGATCATTTCTCCCTTTATAAGTGGGTGCCAACAGAATGTTTTCGCAATCGGCGGAGAAAACTGGTGATTGAAATTCCACGAGAAAATCCCGTCGCAATGAAAAACGCCTATGTTTTAATGATTGCCACTCCAATTCACGTATCATGTCTGTGGCACTATCTTCCCTATTTCGCGATCATACAAAACGAGCTGCCCTTCTTTGAACATTTTCGATGTCATCCGCCAGTCTCACCTGATCCGGATAGCACACCGCACAGCAGTACTCCAGAACAGAGTGGATAAGTGTGGTGTAACCAGTCTTTAGTAGACCTCATCTTCTTAGCGCCTTTGTCCCATTTCAACGCGGGGTGGGCCTTGTTACTATCGGTTTCGCGATGTCAGTGTCGGAGGGTGGGCAGATGCCCTTCCTGTCACCACCCCGTACCCCCTGGGACTGAATTAGTGTACCCCAGCTGTCTGCGTCTAGTGTAACCGTGTAATAGTGCAGACGTTTTCAAATGTCTCCGAGCTATGTAACTGAGGACAGACTTGGGGACCAGCCCGGTATTCACCTAGTGGGATGTGGAAAAGCGCCTTAAAAACCACATTCAGGCTGGCCGCCCTCGTCGTTAATCCGCCGGGCGGATTCGATCTGGGGCCGGTGCGCCTACCCGAGTCCAGGAAGCAGCGCTTAGCGCCCTCAGGTAACCTGGCGGGTCAGTCTCTTTAGTAGACCTGTTGCACCTTCTAAGTGTTCTGCCACTGAATCGCAGTCTTTGGTTTGGGCTACCCACAACATTATCTATGTGATCGTTCCAATTTAGGTTATTTGTAAATGTAATCGCTAAGTATTTAATTGAATTTACAGCCTTCATATTTGTGTGACTTATCGTGTAATCTAAATATAGCGAATTTCTTTTAGTACTCATGTGAACAATTTCACACTTTTCTTTATTCAGGGTCAATTGTCACTTTTCGCACCATACAGATATCTAAATCATTTTGGAAGTGCTTTTGATCATCTGATGACTTTACAAGACGGTAAATGGCAACATCATCTGCAAACAATCTAAGACGGCTACTCAGATTGTCTCCTATGTCGTTAATATAGATCAGGAACAATAGAGGGCCTTTGACACTTCTTTGGGGAACGCCAGATACTACTTCTGCTTTACTTGATGACTTCCCGTGTATTAATACGAACTGTGACCTTTCTGACAGGAAATCACGAATCCAGTCGTCCAACTGAGGCCATATTCCACAGGCGCGCAGTTTGGTTAGAAGACGCTTGTGAGGAATGGTGTCGAAAGCCTTCAGGAAATCTAAAAATATGGAATCAATTTGACATCCCTGTCGATAGCACTCATTACTTCATGAGTATATAGAGCTAATTGTCTTTCACAAGAACGATATTTTCTGAATCCTTGCTGACTATGTATGTGTCAATAAATCGTTTCCTTCCAGGTAATTCATAATGTTCCAATACAGTATATGTTCCAAAAACCTACTGCAAATCAACGTTAGTGACATGGCCCTGTAATTCAGCGGATTACTGCTATTTCCTTATTTGGGTATTGGTGTGACTTGAGCAATTTTCCAGTCTTTAGGTACGGCTCTTTCTGTGAGCGAGCGGTTGTATGTAATTGCTAAATATGGAGCTATTGTATAAGCATACTCTGAAAGGAACCTGACTGGTATACAATATGGACCGAACGCCTTGCCTTTATTAAGCTGCTTTGCTACTCCGAGGATATGTACTTGCATAGTTTCTCTGTGTGAATTCACATGTTATTACAGTGATCGCTTCTAGGCTGCGTATTTCTTAACTGCTGAAGAATTTGTTACGTTGAAATTTGTGGTACGCTCCTGAAACCCTGAAAATTCACTGTAAATTCTAGATGTTTTGTATCACGTGATGTCTAGTGATCAAGTCCTTTATCTCAGTAGATAGTAATTAACTACGCCAGAACCTATGTGGACGTAACGACATAGGGATGCTCTCTCATTTTGTGTCGGAATTTATATCTGACTCAGTTTCAAGGTGTTCTTATTTTGTTGATTGTGGGGAACCGATGCCTTAGTGGCGTGCATGTGAATAAATGGGACTGAGCATATTTTACGTGTAAATTGTTATTCATGCTATTTCTGAATACGTATAAGAAAGTAGACTTGTGAGTTTGGTTCTAGAATGATACGTCGTTTGGCCCCGAACGCATTGTCCTAGGGCGAACTGTATGCGGGTTCATCTGCATCTACATCTACATTTATACTCCGCAAGCCAACCGACGGTGTGAGGCGGAGGGCACCTTACGTGCCACTGTCATTACCTCCCTTTCCTGTTCCAGTCGCGTATGGTTCGCGGGAAGAACGACTGCCGGAAAGCCTCCGTGCGTGATCGAATCTCTCTAATTTTACAATCGTGATCTCCTCGGGAGGTATAAGTAGGGGGAAGCAATATATTAGATACCTCATCCAGAAACGCACCCTCTCGAAACCTGGACAGCAAGCTACACCACGATGCACAGTCCCTCTCTTGCAGAGTCTGCCACTTGAGTTTGCTAAACATCTCCGTAACGCTATCACGGTTACCAAATAACCCTGTGACGAAACACGCTGCTCTTCTTTGGATCTTCTCTATCTCCTGCGTCAACACGACCTGGTACGGATCCCACACTGATGAGCAACACTCAAGTACAGGTCGAACGAGTGTTTTGTAAGCCACCTCCTTTGTTGATGGACTACATTTTCTAAAGACCCTCCCAATGAATCTCAACCTGGCACCCGCCTTACCAACAAATTAATTTTATATGATCATTCCACTTCAAATCGTTCCGTACGCTTACTCCCAGATATTTTACAGAAGCAACTGCTACCAGTGTTTGTTCCGCTATCATATAATCATATAATAAAGGATCCTTCTTTCTATGTATTCGCAATACATTACATTTGTCTATGTTAAGGGTCAGTTGCCACTCCCTGCACGTGTGATGTGATGATCGTGTGCGCTTTTAGTTCAAAGTAACTCGAATACAAATTTGTTGCGTGTGAATAACGCATTCATATTTTCCTTCACTTTGGCCCTATTAATCGATATTGGAAAATTTTTTTGTACTTGCTCGCCTTAAGTTGTCTATCTCTATAGATATCTGCTAAAAGGGGCCTTCTGACTGAACGTAAAACTATTATTACAGTCATAGAATTAGTAAGATGAGATTATTGAGAGATGCAAGGTTTTATAGAACAAGTGGGCAGGTCCATGGTAGTCCACTGCACCATCACTTGCTGCAGTGCGTACCGCTGAGTCCCTTTGCCGTCAGCTTTGTGTCTCAGTGTGAGGCAGGCTACGAACGAGATTATGGGTAGGTGCCACACTTCACACGGGTGACAGGACACTTCCTATGTGGTCCACTCAGAAATGTTATCACGTGTGGGATATTGTTTAAATAATAGGAAATTATTTCCGTTGCGCTTTGTTATTCATTATTAGTCGAATGTGCTCGTGTTTTCAGTCTTTTCTGCTTGCATTTTTTGTTACTTGTCGGTCGCGCATGTATATTCGAGTTTACTCGGATGTGCTTGTATATTGCTTAAGTCAGAACAATTTTCAGTCCAAAGTAAACACGCAACATAAATCATAAAAATTTTTACCGTATCAGCCGACTTAACACTAAATTACAGGACTGTTCTTCCTACCACGGTGTTGGGTGGTGCTAGTGTTACAACTAGAGAGATGGAAAACACTCCGCAGTTCTCCATATACGACAGTATGTCAGAAACTTAGCGTCAACATTACGGTCAAATGAACATCCCAACATTAAGTTTACAGTATAATTCGAAACGATACTATTGTTATACTAGCTATAACAATAGCCAAGAAGAACGAGAAACATAATTTCGGAATATATACGAAACCAACTCGCTCCGACGTCATTATTAATAGACAATCAACGCACGTAAGAGAGCAAAAACTATAATTTTTAGGTTGTCATTAAATGTAATGCCGAAGTGCCATTGCCAGAATGTGAAATTACATTAGAACTAGCTATCTTGAAGCAAACAGTAATAACTATCATGAGCCTGTCATCGACAAATTATTTATAAAACTGAAACAAGAGAACGATACTAAAACTGTATACGATCTTCAAGGAACAAGAATACGACCCACGATAGCTTAGAATATTAAAACGAAATATATACCCTCAGTCGTTTACGAAGTTACATCTGCAGACTGCAAGAGATGTCAGAAAAATTGAGCGAAATTTCCAGGTAAATTACAAGAAGCATTCTCAAACATTCACAACGAAGGGCCTGTGGACTGCACCTTCCAAATGACCGTTCTGTGCATAACGTAGAAGAAAACCTGACTATTTCACATTCCGAGCAAAAGGGCAGCCCACTGAAGGAGTTTGAATTAATCTTTGAAATAAGTCAGCAAATTTTATTGTTCAGTTATTTTCTTCTCTGTACGACTGTTTTAATTTGTCTATAGTTCATTAGTAAATCTGCCACATATTATCTTAGTGAAATAATCTTACATCGCATTTACACTGAAATATCGCATTTACACTGAAATAATCTCTCTTTTTTTTCATTCCTAACTATAACTATCATTTTTCGTCTCTGGAAATTGACATATTTAGTTTTAAATCTTCGCTCCTAGAAAATTTCACTGCGCTATATCTTTGTACCTGAGATGGCGTAACAGCCGAGAACCTGTTGGTGTAATAAATAATACTCTAGAATATCACACCAGTGTTGTATGTGTTTCATTCATAACTGAAATTTACGCAAATATACAGTATATAAAAAAGCAGAATAAACACTCAAAGAACAGTGAGTTGAATCATTATGTGTAGCTTTATACGTAGCTCAACAACTTACAGAGACGTTACGTGGCATTCGGATTCGCCGATGTAGGTGCTCGTTCATTACCTTGCACTGCTCTGTTCCGGAAGTCGAGTTGCACTTGGAGCGTGTTACTGGGTGGAGCAGCGGCGAAGCGGGGCCTGCCGTGTCTACGCCGACTGTGGAACAACAGCCGAGCCGGCGCCAACCTGGTGTCTTTGGAAGTAAACAAACGCCTAGTTCACTTCAACTGTGTCCTTTAGGAAGACATCAATATGCATCAGTACGCACCACAGGAAGACAATTACTTCCCAATCTCTTGCATTTCGTACACCTTTAAATTTTATCCTTCAGTGTGTGACGTTAGTATCCTATTGCAATCGAATTTAAAAAAAATTATAAGCCTTTTGACACTTTAATAGCCAAAGTGCTGCGCTATAATACAGTAGCTTCATTTTTTAAATGTTGTATGATTATATTGTAACAAACTGCGACTGGCGAACTCCACCAGTGCCGGTCCCAAGCCCGGCGCCTCACCTTGCAAGTGGTGAGGGAGGAGGAGGAGGGGGAGGAGAAACAACCTGGGTCCACCTGGCTCCGGATGGTAGTACCCTGTACGGGCCCCTCGAAAGGGTAACAGGTCAAGACAGACAACGGTTATAAAGCGGAAGAGGATTTTACAAATCCCAACGGTGGGAAAGTGGAAGAACTGTCTTCGCATCTTACTTCCCGTAGCGTCTGTACTCCAGAGGAGCGGCTACAAACGGGGGTTGGGTTGTTGTGGGGAAGAAGACCAGACAGCGAGGTCATCGGTCTCATCGGATTAGGGAAGGACGGGGAAGGAAGTCGGCCGTGCCCTTTTGAAAGGAACCATCCCGGCATTTGCCTGGAGCGATTTAGGGAAATCACGGAAAACCTAAATCAGGATGGCCGGACGCGGGATTGAACCGTCGCCCTCCCGAATGCGAGTCCAGTATCTAACCACTGCGCCACCTCGCTCGGTCGCTACAAACGGCGTCTGTTCTCCACGTTAGGAGCGGCCTAAACATATGCTCTAAAATGCCTTTGAGTGTGGCGACCCCATCGTAATAGTAGCCTACAAATAAAATGGTACTTCAAAACCAGCCTCGGAAAAGGTGAGGGCGTTCCCTGTAGGCGACGCGCTGTTCTTGGGGTGCTGGGGGAACTGTGAGGAGTGGCCGACTAGGCACCAACACAATGAAGGTGGGTATCGTTAATGTGAGGACCCTCACTGGGAAGGCGGAAGAGTTGACAGACTTCATGGAAAAGGAGAACACAGTACTGATGGAACTTACAAGGGAACCTCCCCATCGCATCCCCCTCAGATTTAGATATAAGTTGGCACAGTGAATAGGCCTTGAAAAACTGAACACAGATCAATCGAGAAAACAGGAAGAAGTTGTGTGCAACTATGAAAAAAAAAGCGAAATATACAAACTGAGTAGTCCATGCGCAAGACAGGCAACATCAATGACAGTATGAGCTCAGGTGCGTCGTGGTCCCGTGGCTAGCATGAGCAGCTGCGGAACGAGAGGTCCTTGGTTCAAGTCTACCCTCGAGTGAAAATTTTACTTTCTTTATTTTCGCAAAGCTATGATCTGTCCGTTCGTTCATTGACGTCCGTGTTCACTGTAATAAGTTTAGTGTGTGTTTTGCGACCGCACCACAAAACCGTGCGAATAGTAGACGAAAGGACGTGCCTCTATAATGCCTCTCTACTAATCGCACGGTTTTGCGGTGCGGTTGCAAAACACAGACACTAAACTTATTACAGTGAACACAGATGTCAATGAACAGACATATCATAACTTTGCGAAAATAAAGAAAGTAAAATTCTCACTCGAGGGAAGACTTGAACCAAGGACCTCTCGTTCCGCAGCTGCTCACGCTAACCGCGGGACCACGGCGCTCCTGCGCGCACATTGTCCTTAATGTTGCCTATCTTGCACATGAACTACTCAGTTTGTATATTTCGCTTATTTCTTTTCATAGTTCCACACAACTTCTTCCTGTTTTCTCGATTGATCTGTGTTCAGTTTTTCAAGGCCTATCCACTGTGCCAACTTATAACTAAATCTGAGGGGGGGTGCGATGGGGAGGTTCCCTTGTTAGTGAAGTTAGATGGAAGGGAAGAGGAAGGAGGTAAATGAGTACTGGCTACGCACTCCACTATAGTGGTGGACAAGAAGCCAAAAACGGAGTAGGTATCATAGTAAAACCAAACCCAGAGGAACATGTGGAAGCAGTAGAATACACAAGTGATAGGGTGATGAGGATTCGGCTGAGGACAACGAATGTAGTGAAGGACTTAATCCAAGTATATGCGCCACAGGCAGGAAATAAAGAAGAGAAAATAGGAGATTTTCTAGAGGTATTACAGAGTATAATTACAGATGTGGAAGCAATAGTAATGGGTGACTTAAATGCGCAGGTAGGCAAAGAAAGGCTAGGGAAGGAGGAGATAATTGTCCCATATGGATATGGGACGAAAAATGAGGAAAGAGGGAAACTGGTTGATTTCTGTGAAAGAAACGGACTGACTGTGGACAACACATGGTTTCGTAAAAAGAATAGCCAAAAGATAACGAGATGTAGACGGGGCGAAGACGGTCATCGATTACTTTCTGGTAGAAAAGTAACTGCACTCCCAGGAGAGACTTTTGATGGAGACCATCGAGTGTTGGTGGCAAAGATGAGATTCGATAAATTTAAAGACATAAAGGAAGAAATGGAAAGGAAAAGGAAAATAAAAGTGTGGAAACTAAAGGATGGAATGGTACAAGAAAAGTTTAAGGAGTTATTTAAGCGTAAAATCCCTAACACCGAGTGTGGCAATGTGGAAGAGGAATGGGGTAAGTTCAAAGAAGAGTTAGTAAGGTCCCCTCAGAAGACCTGTGGCAGAGTGTCCAGAATGGTAAAGGAAAAGGAGACACCATGGTGGAATGAGAGGGTGAAGGAGGCAGCAAAAGAAAAGAAGAAAGCCTGGTATGAATGGAGCAGAGACCAAACAGCTGGAAGTAAAAGGAAATACCAGGATAGTAAAAATAAGTGTAAGAAAATTGTAGCAGAAGATAAGAGGAAAAGCTGGGAGAAATTCACCCGAAAGTTGGAAAAAAAAAACATGTCACTAGTGGTAAGAGGATGGTCTGTGGAATTACGAAGAGTATGAGGAAGGAAAAAATATATACAAAGCTAGTGAAAGGAGAAAGCGGAGAGCTATTAATGCAACCAGAGAAGATAAGGAAAAGATGGAAAGAGTACTTTGATAAATTACTAAATGTGAAGAATGGCAATGAAAAGGGAATAGAAGTTTGGTAGAGGGGCAAGGATCTGGAAGAAGAGGAGGATAAAACGATGTTAGAAGTGGAACTAGCTCTGAGAAAATGAAAACAGGAAAGGCACCTGGGATCGATGAAATTACTGGGAGATGATAAAGGCAGCTGGACCGGTTGGGCTACAGTGACTATATAGACTAATAAGATGCATTTGGACCCAAAAATATGTACCTGAAGAATGGGGAAAGGGAATAATAATCCCAGTTTTCAAGAAGGGTGACCGGAAAGTATGTGACTACTATCAAGGGATCACAGTCATATCCCAAGTAACAAAAATTATGGAGAGGATACTGGAAAATCGAGTGAGAGAAAAAGTGGAAGGGCAGTTAGAAGAGGAGCAGAATGGCTTTCGTCATGGTAGACCAACAGTGGACCCAATCTTTAGTATGAGACAGTTGATGGAAAGACATTGGGAGTATGGGAAAGATCTTTTGATGGCATTTCTCGACTTAGTGAAAGCATATGACAGTGTTCCCAGGGAAAAAGTATGGGCAACCTTGAAGAGAAAGGGAGTTGGAAAGCAAACACTTTGAAGTCATCCAGGCAATGTATGAAAAAAGCTCTAGTTGTGTGCAGACAACAGTTGGAAGAGCTGAATGGTTTAAGAACGTTACGGGACTAAGACAAGGAAGTGTGATATCACCACTTCAATTTATAATGGTGATGGATGAAATAGTCAAAGAGACGAAAGAGGCCCATAGAGGAAGGGGTATGAAGCTGTTACTATTTGCTGATGATATTGTGTGGGGAACAAGCAGTAAGGGGGTACAAAAACAAATAGACATCCTAAATGATAAGGTCGAGAAATATGGAACGAAATTTAGTGTGGAGAAAAGCAAGGCCATGTTGATAACAAGAGGGGATACAGAGGACAAGGGACAAATTCATATTAAGGGACGGGATATTGAAATAGTGGACAACTTTAAACATCTGGGAAGTGTATTAATGGGTAATGCTATTTGGAGACAGAAATTAGCAAAAGAATACAACAGAGTAGTACATTTTACCAGTGTGTAAGGAGCTTGGTGTGGGGAAGGGAAGTGCCAATGAGGTGCAAGCTGGTTCTATACAAGACTTACTTCACATCCATACTAATTTACGGCTCAGAGACTTGGACAATGGCTAGAAGAGAGGAGAGTAGGATACAATCCAGTGAAATGAAGTTTCTGAGAAGTATTCTAGGGAAGACGAGGTGAGACAGGGTGAAAAATGAAGATGTTAGGAAGGAAATTGGGGTGGAAAATTTGACTGAGAAAATTGAAAAGAATAGATTAAAATGGTCTGGGCATGTGAAGAGGATGGGAGAGAGAAGAATAGCAAGAAGAATGCTGAAGATTGTGGGCAAGAGATCAAGAGGAAGACCGAGAACAAGATGGACTGATCCACCAAAGATGAGTTTAAGGAGGAGAAACCTGCTATGGAAAGAAATTGTGGAAGAGGAATGGTGGAAAGACAGAGTAAAGTGGCGAAGTACCATTGATACCGCAACACTACCAGATGCTGCATAGAGGGGAAACGAAGATGCTGTCGATTGCGATTGGCGATCTCATTGCCTTTTCTTAAACTAACTCACTGACCTCGGCGAGTCCCTCAGAATTACCGCCTCATGTATGAAGTGGTTCAACCTGGGAAATATGTTTAAAGAACAGGGTGCACATACACTACGTGATCAAAAGTATCCGGACACCCCAAAACATACGTTTTTCATATTAGGTGCATTGTGCTGCCGCCTACTGTCAGGTACTCCATATCAGCGACCTCAGCAGTCATTAGACATCGTGAGAGACAGGATGGAGCGCTCCGCGGAACTCACGGATTCCGAATGTGGTCAGGTGATTGGATGTTACTTGTGTCATACGTCTGTACGCGAGATATCCACACTCCTAAACTTCCGTATGTCCACTGTTTCCGATGTGATAGTGAAGTGGAAACGTGAAGGGACACGTACAGCACAAAAGCGTACAGGCCGACGTCGTCTGTGGACTGACAGAGACCACCGACAGTTGAAGACGGTCGTAATGTGTAATAGGTAGACATCTATCCAGACCATGACACAGGAGTTCCAAACTGCATCAGGATCCACTGCAAATATATGACAGTCAGGCTGGAGGTGAGAAAACTTGGATTTCGCGGCCGAGCGGCTGCTCATGGGCCACACATCACGCCGGTAAATGCCAAACGACGCCTCGCTTGGTGTAAGGAGCGTAGACATTGGACGACTGAACAGTGGAGTGATGGATCACGGTACACAATGTGGCGATCCGATGGCAGGGTGTGGGTATGGCGAATGCCCGGTGAACGTCATCTGCCAGCGTGTGTAGTGCCAACAGTAAAATTATGAGGCGGTGGTGTTATGGTGTGGTCGTGTTTTTAATGGAGGGGGCTTGCAACCCCTGTCGTATTGCATGGCACTATCACAACACAGGCCTACCTTGATGTTTTAAGCACATTCTTGCTTCCCACTGTTGAAGAGCAATTCGGGGATGGCGATTGCACCTTTCAACACGATCGAGCACCTGTTCATATTGCTCGGCCTGTGGCGGAGTGGTTACACGACAATAACATCCCTGTAATGGACTGGCCTGCACAGAGTCCTGACCTGAATCCTATAGAACACCTTTGGGATGTTTTGGAACGCCGATTTCCTGCCAGGCTTCACCGACTGACATTGATACCTCTGCTCAGTGCAGCCGTCCATGAAGAATGGGCTGCCATTCCCGAAGACATCTTCCCGCACTTTATTGAACGTATTCCTGCGAGAACGAAAGTTGTCATCAAGGCTAATGGTAGGCCAACACCATATTGAATTCCAGCATTACCGATGGTGGGTGCCACGAACTCTTAAGTCATTTTCAGCCAGGTGTCCGGATACTATTGATCACATAGTGTACGTGCGTACGGGGTGCATAACATTTACTGTCTCACAACCGAAAAGAGGATCCATTCTATCAGGTCTGACTGAAGTTACTAAGGAAAACAAATTCCTGGTCTAACATGTCTGTGCTTTAGAAGTAGACATGCTGCTACCAAGTCTGCCGTAACACACGGTCTCTGACGTAAGAGCAAATAAGTGATTGAAGTCCATACTACTTCCTCCATTCATGTATCTCATTCTGTCACTGTTACCCAGTGGTAAAAATAGAATTCGCGACCTACTGTCCAAAAACCAGAACTCTGAACAGTGAATAAACAGTTTGGAATACCACATTACTTTTATCAATTTAGTACACTTGCTCAATACCGTTCAGTATTCTGAAGTGTCTGAAATAGGACGGCATACAATGCTATCCCGAATTCTGGCCCACTGGAAGAAAGTCACAATTTTCACTATACATCCCAAAATTTCTGGTAACGTCATTCACAGCAGATGTCGCCACTTCCGGAACTACTCAGATTGTCAGCAAAAACAAATGAGGACATTTCCACAAGGCTGTTAGAGCCTCAGGCAGTAAGTGCTACAACATCCTCACGCTACTGAGGTAGCATCAGGGCTCCCAACGACGAGCGCGGGTGTATTTCTGCCGCGTCGTTCTCCCCACTGACTGGCGGAACGTACTGAAAGGAAAATCACCTTCGCAGCTTTCCTCGGACAATGCAGTCATTCCCCTCTCTGATCAAGTTTCAACTCCGAATTAATCATATGCCAAAATTTATGCTTTCCAAAAAGCGAACAAGCTCAGAACAACCACATCTTTACTCGTCTTAAAAGCAGAAGTAAAGATTTTCTTTCTACAATATCAAAGCTGGCTACTTTAAAACAAGCATTTCATGCCATGTATGTGACTCAGTGGATGGTTGGAGTATGAAGTTCGTGCACTCATCTATCGTTAATTAATTAAAAAATTCTGAGATTCGTGTGTCACATACTGCTGGCTTTCACCCCCTCAGTCACTCCAAAAGCGTAAAAAATGCAAATAATAATGTCCATGAAACAAATGAAAATAATAATTACTGTTCGAAACTGAAACGATGAGGTAGACTACAGTTTTATGAACATAATAGTATTTAGTTATTTAGCAGCAAATTGTTTACTTAAAGCCCTTCTCTAACGTATTCACAAAAATATATCAGTGAGTCAGGAGTTTCTTTATAATGGGAAGTTTTAAGTAATTTTGAATATCTCAGAATTATTCCACATATATAAATGAAATTTGTTCAGCAGTTAGCTATTGTTACTCTGAAAGGTTTCATAATACAATAGTGGAAGTCAGCATAAAGGCGGATTCCTAAGAAAGTAATGGTACAGTGTCTGTAGCATACTCAATCGAATTCATTATGAACGTAGTAGACATATATACTACATAAACAGTCATGACAGAGCTGCATTGTTTCTTTCATAACACGAGTAACAAAATAAGAATTATTTCACATACAGAAATGAAATTCGTACGGTAGTTAGCTATGGTTATTCTGATTGGTTGCATTGCACAGTAGTGGAAATCAGAACGAAGACAGGGTTCCTGCGAAAGTAATAGTACAGTGTCTGTAGCATACTGTATCGAATTTGTTATGAACGTAGTACATATACAGATAAATGTGTATACGACATAAAGTCATGACAGAATTACTTAGTTGCTTTCATAAGACGAGTGACAAAATAAGGCGTTTGCATTTCCTGGAAATTAGTATAAAGGCACTCACCGTATTGTTGTGTTATTGCATTGTTCGTACTTTGTCAAACGTCTGTTCTTCCCTTTTATCTCAAAAAAAGGTCTTCGGCATTGATTTTGTTAGGGTTTGTATTTCTTGCAGTGAAATTGTCACCCATTCTTCTCGTATCGCACTTCTTAGCCCACATACGGCCTCATATTGCCTTCCATTGCGGTAAACACACCCCTGCAAGTATTCCCCAAATGTTTTCCACAAGATTCAGATCGAGGCTACGTGCAGGCCAGGGTAAGACATCGATGTCTTTATCGTAAAACCCTTTTTTGTTGTAGCTGAAACATGCACAGATGCGTTATCTTGTTCAAACATTGGACTCTCGTCCCCTATGTCCTCATTAATTCTAATCAGTTCTTTCTCTGTCACCTCAGTGTACATGTTAGGGTTAATTCTAGTGCTCAGACAAGCAATGTGTGATTCACCATAGCGCAGAAAGCTGTCCAAATCGTAACGCTTCCACCACAAAAATTTCTTCTCACTCTTACCTGCTGCTCCGTTCTTGGATCATGCCAAAAATGTTGAAATCGATCCTGCCCGTGTAAATTAAACCTCTGCTCATGACTGAAGTTCAATTTATCCCATTCTGAATTCCAGGGTCTATGGTTTTCAGCAAGCTCGTATCTATCCCGTTTATGTGTCCTTGTTAGAGCAGGTTTCTGCAGTATTTTCTTGAATGCTAAATGTTTGTCATTTGACAAAATTTGTCGTACACGTCGTGGCGTTACTGACAACTGTAAATTAGCAACAGGTTGAGAAGCATAACAGTTTTTGGCCCTTGCTTTGCGCCGAAGGAAACGTTTCGAGGCCTCAAATAATTTTCTAAGTAGCCCATATTTTACTTTATGTCCATATCGTGCGCCCTGTCTAGCGAAATAATCAGTCACTGTGCTTGAACAGTTCAAGTTATTGGCGATTTAATGGCTAAAGTTTTGCTTTTTCATCTCACGATAATTGTTTTCCGCGTGGCGTTTGTAAAGAAACTGGTTCTCTACTTCTAAAAAAAAAAAAACCTTTTAAATAATAAAACATGACCTATACCAGGAATTTGGCTACCCCTGTTAGTCATGGACGAAAATTGGCATAGTCTTTGTCAGAACGTGCAGAGTCTTATGTGGAGCCAATAAGAGGTCAATTTTAATCTAAATATGGTATGCCAATTTTTACGTAATAAAAAATAAATAAGGTAATTCAGTACAATTATTATATAGATGCGATAAATCACTTTAACGGGGGCCAAATGAACAATTGAAGTCAATATAATTCCAGTAAAAAAAAAAATTATTGTAGGGGCCTACATATACATCGCGCATCTGCTAGATGCCCACGAAATACGTAGTTTTGTTTTGAAGCTGCCATACAATGAGAAAATAGGTGCAAAAATACTATTGGTCAGTGTTCAAGTAGTAATAGCGGACTGCATCAGCTGGTAATATACGTAATTTTATGGTAGCTAATTTTACTGCACAAAAAATAAAATGTATACTCCCTCCAAAAGAAGCTACACACAAACATTAAAATAAAATTATGATGAGCAGCAAAATGTCTGAGAAATATTTTGAAAGAAAATTATTAATTGAACTTTAATTTGGCGGGCTTTCAACACTGTCAACAAGACGAAATAATGGAAAGAATATTTATTGGAACTAAACAAAATTGAACCTTGATATTGTGGCAGTATTTTTAAAATGGGTAATTTAACTGCAACTGTCTTTAATTTTGAAATGAGAGAGAGCGTAATAATTTTCTTTTAATGTCTTAACTGTTGCTGCAGGCAGTGCGATGACGTCAGCGGTGGTCCGCGCGGACGATGTGTGAAGTTAATCCTGGTTCGTGGCGTGAAGATAATGATGGATCCTCCTGTTTCATTAATATTCCAGTCACGGCGGTGGTCCACGTCTCCGCTGTAGTCGAATCAGCTGGCAGCACTGGCGCGATAATAATAGTTCAAGTGTGTGCGTTGTCGTTGCGCGCGCGACGTTTAATTATTAAAAGTTTATTAATCACGCGGTGCGGGTAGGTCAGAATTATGCAATGTCTTTAGTATTTACCATATAATCCGGTTAATGCCAATACTTCGCACAGTTCTTTCACCGTGTTGCCACAGGAAAACTATCACATATGCTTATCGCTATACCAGTCCGTTAAATATCAGTTCAATTTACGTCGTCGTCTTTAAGACAGTTTGGACGATATAATAAATGTTTCTTGATCATATCACAGCACTGTTCTTTTACTTCACATTTTGGTTTGTTCCACTTTCACGCATTTCTAACAGTTAGTGTCTCCACACGACAATGGTGTCTGATTCATGGCTAATTGTCACAAGGTCACACTGTATGTAAAATCGTCACCGCAAACACTCAATATACTTTTCGGGTTTTACAGTTCACTTAATAATGCAGGATCTCCTATTAACACAGCGGACGCACTATAATTAATTGTTCCTCCGCGTGTCACCGTCTTTCACGCCGAACTTTTCAACGTTTCTCCACCCGCGGACCGGCCACAAAATACCACAACAACTCGCACGCTCTCTATCGATAGTCATTCACTCTCTCTCTGACACAGTACTTCTCCTAGCCTAACCAAAGATTTACAACCAGATCATTCATATTCGTACGATACAAAATACAAAACAGTAGCAAAATGAATGAAGAAACAATGTGACGTGTATAGTGCCTTCCGCCACACACCGTTGGGTGGCTTGCGGAGTATAAATGTAGATGTAGATGTAGATGTAGATTAACAAATAAAGAATAGTTGAAATAAATGATACATACGTACTATGACAAGGTAATGCACAAAAGAAAAAAATTATCATCGACTTTCGGGAAAAGCAATGTCTTTACACGTTGTCACAATCGTAGTTTATGTACGCGAAACTCGCTGTCGCTAATGGTGTCTGATTAATATCTGCACTAAAGGAACGTACCCACACAGTAACACCTCACCGAGCCGACTGCCTTTATACCGAGTTCCACCCTCCACCATCTGAATCGTTGATGTGTTGTTGTATAATGCACTACTGACATCAAATGCGATATTATTTAACTGCTTATGTCAGTATACTGGATCTCATACTGTTTGGTATACACTGGGCACAACTATTCCACTCGACGATGTTAATTTTCCTAGAAATATTCATGCATTTAAACTGATTTCCACTACTTTATTCTTTGGTGCTCCCCCATGAACCATGGACCTTGCCGTTGGTAGGGAGGCTTGCGTGCCTCAGCGATACAGATGGCCGTACCGTAGGTGCAACCACAACGGAGGGGTATCTGTTGAGAGGCCAGACAAACATGTGGTTCCTGAAGAGGGGCAGCAGCCTTTCCAGTAGTTGCAGGGGCAACAATCTGGATGATTGACTGATCTGGCCTTGTAACATTAACCAAAACGGCCTTGCTGTGCTGGTACTGCGAACGGCTGAAAGCAAGGGGAAGCTACAGCCGTTATTTTTCCCGAGGACATGCAGCTTTACTGTATGATTAAATGATGATGGCGCCCTCTTGGGTAAAATATTCCGGAGGTAAAATAGTCCCCCATTCGGATCTCCGGGCGGGGACTACTCAAGAGGACGTCGTTATCAGGAGAAAGAAAACTGGCATTCTACGGATCGGAGCGTGGAATGTCAGATCCCTTAATCGGGCAGGTAGGTTAGAAAATTAGAAAAGGGAAATGGATAGGTTAAAGTTAGATATAGTGGGAATTAGTGAAGTTCGGTGGCAGGAGGAACAAGACTTTTGGTCAGGTGATTACATGGTTATAAATACAAAATCAAATAGGGGTAAAGCAGGAGTAGGTTTAATAATGAATAAAAAAATAGGAGTGCGGGTTAGCTACTACAAACAGCATAGTGAACGCATTATTGTGGCCATGATAGACACAAAGCCCATGCCTACTACAGTAGTACAAGTTTATATGCCAACTAGCTCTGCAGATGATGAAGAAATTGATGAAATGTATGACGAGATAAAAGAAATTATTCAGGTAGTAAGGGAGGCGAAAATTTAATAGTCATGGGTGACTGGAATTCGTCAGTAGGAAAAGGGAGAGAAGGAAACATAGTAGGTGAATATGGATTGGGGGGAAGAAATGAAAGAGGAAGCCGCCTTGTAGAATTTTGCACAGAGCATAACTTAATCATAGCTAACACTTGGTTCAAGAATCATGAAAGAAGGTTGTATACCTGGAAGAATCCTGGAGATACTAAAAGGTATCAGATAGATTACATAATGGTAAGACAGAGATTTAGGAACCAGGTTTTAAATCGTAAGACATTTCCAGGGGCAGATGTGGATTCTGACCACAATCTATTGGTTATGAACTGCAGATTGAAACTGAAGAAACTGCAGAAAGGCGGGAATTTAAGGAGATGGGACCTGGACAAACTGAAAGAACCAGAGGTTGTACAGAGTTTCAGGGAGAGCATAAGGGAACAATTGACAGGAATGGGGGAAAGAAATACAGTAGAAGAAGAATGGGTAACTCTGAGGGATGAAGTAGTGAAGGCAGCAGAGGATCAAGTAGGTAAAAAGACGAGGGCTAATAGAAATCCTTGGGTAACAGAAGAAATATTGAATTTAATTGATGAAAGGAGAAAATATAAAAGTGCAGTAAATGAAGCAGGCAAAAAGGAATACAAACGTCTCAAAAATGAGATCGACAGGAAGTGCAAAATGGCTAAGCAGGGATGGCCAGAGGACAAATGTAAGGATGTAGAGGCTTGTCTCACTAGGGGTAAGATAGATACTGCCTACAGGAAAATTGAAGAGACCTTTGGAGAGAAGAGAACCACTTGTATGAATATCAAGAACTCAGATGGCAACCCAGTTCTAAGCAAAGAAGGGAAGGCAGAAAGGTGGAAGGAGTATATAGAGGGTTTATACAAGGGCGATGTACTTGAGGACAATATTATGGAAATGGAAGAGGATGTAGATGAAGATGAAATGGGAGATACGATACTGCGTGAAGAGTTTGACAGAGCACTGAAAGACCTGAGTCGAAACAAGGCCCCCGGAGTAGACAACATTCCATTAGAACTACTGATGGCCTTGGGAGAGCCAGTCATGACAAAACTCTACCATCTGGTGAGCTACATGTATGAGACAGGCGAAATACCCACAGACTTCAAGAAGAATATAATAATTCCAATCCCAAAGAAAGCAGGTGTTGACAGATGTGAAAATTACCGAACTATCAGTTTAATAAGTCACAGCTGCAAAATACTAACGCGAATTCTTTACAGACGAATGGAAAAACTGGTAGAAGCGGACCTCGGGGAAGATCAGTTTGGATTCCGTAGAAATGTTGGAACACGTTGGGCAATACTAACCTTACGACTTATCTTAGAAGAAAGATTAAGAAAAGGCAAACCTACGTTTCCAGCATTTGTAGACTTAGAGAAAGCTTTTGACAACGTTAACTGGAATACTCTCTTTCAAATTCTGAAGATGGCAGGGGTAAAATACAGGGAGCGAAAGGCTACTTACAATTTGTACAGAAACCAGATGGCAGTTATAAGAGTCGAGGGGCTTGAAAGGGAAGCAGTGGTTGGGAAAGGAGTGAGACAGGGTTGTAGCCTCTCCCCGATGTTATTCAATCTGTATATTGAGCAAGCAGTAAAGGAAACAAAAGAAAAATTCGGAGTAGGTATTAAAATCCATGGAGAAGAAATAAAAACTTCGAGGTTCGCCGATGACATTGTAATTCTGTCAGAGACAGCAAAGGACTTGGAAGAGCAGTTGAACGGAATGGACAGTGTCTTGAAAGGAGGATATAAGATCAACAAAAGCAAAACGAGGATAATGGAATGTAGTCAAATTAAATCGGGTGATGCTGAGGGGATTAGATTAGGAAATGAGACACTTAAAGTAGTAAAGAAGTTTTGCTATTTAGGGAGTAAAATAACTGATGATGGTCGAAGTAGAGAGGATATAAAATGTAGACTGGCAATGGCAAGGAAATCGTTCTGAAGAAGAGAAATTTGTTAACATCGAGTATAGATTTAAGTGTCAGGAAGTCGTTTCTGAAAGTATTTGTATGGAGTGTAGCCATGTATGGAAGTGAAACATGGACGATAACCAGTTTGGACAAGAATAGAATAGAAGCTTTCGAAATGTGGTGCTACAAAAGAATGCTGAAGATAAGGTGGGTAGATGACGTAACTAATGAGGAGGTATTGAATAGGATTGGGGAGAAGAGAAGTTTGTGGCACAACTTGACTATAAGAAGGGATCGGTTGGTAGGACATGTTTTGAGGCATCAAGGGATCACAAATTTAGCATTGGAGGGCAGCGTGGAGGGTAAAAATTGTAGAGGGAGACCAAGAGATCAATACACTAAGCAGATTCAGAAGGATGTATGTTCCAGTAGGTACTGGGAAATGAAGAGGCTTGCACAGGATAGAATAGCATGGAGAGCTGCATCAAACCAGTCTCAGAACTGAAGACCACAACAACAACAACAACATTCTTTGGTGGTTGGTATATGAGAAATGACTTTATTAATTCACAAGTTGGTGTGTGCTTTTTAAGACTTGAAAATAGCGCACGCATGTGCATAACAAGAACACACCGCAACATTTTATTTGTATTTTAGTCTTTATAATGAAATTGTTCCGGTGACACAATAGTACACGATGTGAGGCCACGATTCTATTGACGTCTACGTATAATCTCCGCAAGTCGCCATAAGGTGTGTGACGGAGGGTACCCTCTACCATCTTCGTGGTGCTTACGGGAAATACGAGTGTTGGAACTCTTATAGCGGCAACTATTTATTCACAGCTCGTACAAATTAGATACGTGTTTCAAAGTTTTACTGACCTTCAGAATAGTCACCAGCATTGTCTATAACCCGTTGCCCGCGATGTGGAAGTCGTAGGATGCTCTAAGCAGTGTCAGTTGTGTTGACAGTTCGAGTGGCGCGGTCTATTGTCCGACGAATTTGTAGCAGTTCTGAAGCGAATGCCGTGAGGTGTTTCCTGCAGTTTAGAAATCGAGTTGAACTCACGAGGACTCAAGTCAGGGGAGAGCAGTAGGTGGTATAGCACTTAGCAGCCCCATCAGTCAAACAAATCAGTAACAGCTTGCACTGTACGTGCTTGAGCATTTTCCTGCAAAATGATGGTCAGGTCCTACAGAAAGCGTCATCACTCCTGTTTCTAAGCTGGTCGTACATTGCGTTCCAAAAATGAACAGCATAGAGACAGAAGTGACGACACTTTCTGTAGGACCTGACCATCATTTTGCAGGATAATGCTCAAGCACGTACAGTGCAAGCTGTTACTGATTTGTTTGACTGTTGGGGCTGCTAAGTGCTATACCACCTACTGCTCTCCCCTGACTCAATCCCTCGTGAGTTCAACTCGATTGCTAAACTGAAGGAAACACTTCACGGCATTCGCTCCAGAACTGCTACAAATTCGTCGGGCAATAGACCGCGCCGCTCACACTGTCAACACAACTGGAAGTGCTAAGAGTATCCTACGACTTCCACATCGCTGGCAACGGGCTATACACAATGCTGGTGACTACTTTGAAGGACAGTAAAGCTTTGAAACACGTATCTATTTTTTACTAGCTGTAAATAAATAGTTGGCACTATAAAAGTTCCAACACTCGTATATGTTGGCCGCAGTAGAGTCGTCCCGCAGTCAGCTTCAACGCTGGTTCTCTAAATTTTCTCAATAGTGTTCCACGAAAAGAGCGTCGACTTCGCTCCAGGGATTGCCACTGAGTTCCTGAAGCATCTCCGTAACACTCGCGTGTTGCTCGAACCTACCGGTAACAAATCTAGCAGCCCGCCTGTGAACTGCATCCATGTCTTCGTTTAATCCGACCTGACACAGATCCTAAACCCTCGAGCTGTAGCCAGTAATAGATCGCACCAGCGTCCAGTATGCG
Organism: Schistocerca piceifrons; assembly: GCF_021461385.2. Lineage (NCBI taxonomy): Eukaryota > Metazoa > Arthropoda > Insecta > Orthoptera > Acrididae > Schistocerca > Schistocerca piceifrons. The sequence goes on from NC_060145.1 coordinate 21,453,709, forward strand.
GTCTCCTCTACAGATGAACCACACCTAAAATTCTTACAATAAACCGAAGCCGAATATTCATCTTCGACTTGTATTGAAAACGATGAAATACAATCTACATAGTCAATTTAAAGTATTTATTTTTAGATGAAAGTATATACTTTTGCAGCTTGAAGAGGAAATCTGAATATCTTACATAGTTAAAGGCTTCCTAGAGGTAGAGAAACAGAAAGAAAGCGAATTTCTGATTTGAAAAATGTTCTGAAACGAGGTGTGTAAGTTGCAGTAGTTTTTCATTGTAAGAGAAATGGAGACAGTGGAAGACACGCCATATGCTGGGGAATGTAGTCGCTGTTAGAAATGTTTGGGGATAAACTTGTTGAGTATTTATTTAAGGCACTTGCTGGCCAAGATGTGACACTAATGAGTCGACTGGACAACATTAACTGGGATGTCTTGGGAAGAAACGGGCTGTGGCCATTTCCACTATCGAGGATGTTGTTATAGAGAGTAGCACGATTACTGGGAAGGAGTGAGGTCATTCTTCTAGGAATCGATAGATGTGGACAACAGCAGTGTTGATGTTTGGTTAAATGTCTGCTTCGAGACGTGCTGTTACTGGTGAGTCAATTGTTGTTGTTGTGGTCTTCAGTCCTGAGACTGGTTTGATGCAGCTCTCCATGCTACTCTATCCTGTGCAAGCTTCTTCATCTCCCAGTACCTACTGCAACCTACATCCTTCTGAATCTGCTTGGTGTATTCATCTCTTGGTCTCCCTATACGATTTTTACCCTCCACGCTGCCCTCCAATACTAAACTGGTGATCCCTTGATGCCTCAGAACATGTCCTACCAACCGATCCCTTCTTCTCGTCAAGTTGTGTCACAAACTTCTCTTCTCCCCAATCCTATTCAGCACCTCCTCATTAGTTATGTGATCTACCCATATAATCTCTAGCATTCTTCTGTAGCACCACATTTCGAAAGCTTCTATTCTCTTCTTGTCTAAACTATTTATCGTCCATATTTCACTTCCATACATGGCTACACTCCATACAAATACTTTCAGAAAAGACTTCCTGACACTTAAATCTATACTCGATGTTAACAAATTTCTCTTCTTCGGAAACGCTTTCCTTCCCACTGCCAGTCTACATTTTATATCCTCTCTACTTCGACCATCATCAGTTATTTTGCTCCCCAAAGTAGCAAAACTCCTTTACTACCTTAAGTGTCTCATTTCATAATCTAATACCCTCAGCATCACCCGACTTAATTCGACTACATTCCATTATCCTCGTTTTGCTTTTGTTGATGTTCATCTTATATCCTCCCTTCAAGACACCATCCATTCCGTTCAACTGCTCTTCCAAGTCCTTTGCTGTCTCTGACAGAATTACAATGTCATCGGCGAACCTCAAAGTTTTATTTCTTCTCCATGGATTTTAATACCTGCACCGAATTTTTCTTTTGTTTCCGTCGCTGCTTGCTCAATATACAGAATGAATAACATCGGGGAGAGGCTACAACCCTGTCTTACTCCCTTGCCAACCACTGCTTCCCTTTCATGCCCCTCAACTCTTATAACTGCCATTTGGTTTATATACAAATTGTAAATAACCTTTCGCTCCCTATATTTTACCCCTGCCACCTTCAGAATTTGAAAGAGAGTATTCCAGTCAACATTGTCAAAAGCTTTCTCTAAGTCATTTAGTGTGAGTCAATTACGCCTCGCGATATTTACTCTGGGTACAACGAGTAGCATACTGAGGTAGAGAATATTTGTTTTGATGTTTTCAGGGCTGTAGAAATTACAGTGTATGGGATGAAGAATATTTCGGTGAAATAGGATGCAAAGCGTTCAGTTTTGTTCAGGTTATTTGGCAAAACGTGATTATTGCAGAGGAAAAAGTTTGTTGCCAGTGAGACGATCGGAGAGCTTCCAGCACATGGAATTTATGGGTAGTGTATTCTTAAGTATAGTTCATGTCTGATAGCAGGCCTAGTGCTTTCTTTCATGGAGTAGCTTTGTGTCGTGTTTGTCTACGCCGTTGGGGTGTGAATGTGTCCCAGCCACCAGTCGGCTAAAAAACCAACGCATGCGACGGAACTCGACAAGATGTAGAAGATCTTACGAAGGGAGCGTTGGGTGCTTAGCAGATTATCAGAGGCTTGCTTCGGATGTGGATGGATACGGCGTCTGAGAAAGCCTGCTGAACGAACGAGATGTTCCTAGAGATACTGAGACGGATGTTTTACTATGCGAGTATTTGTGGGTTCTCCGTACACATTCCATTTAGTGTGAAGTTAATTTTAGGTCAGGGCGAGTGTGGTAGTGCAAAGTGAAAGGCGCACAGAAGATGGACGGGTCAGTTCCAGTCTACAGTCCATAGTTTCTTGTCCGTAAGATGTGACACAATATTTACGCAAGTAGGAACTTACTTTGCATCATGCTACATATGTCATTGTTTCGAGAATTGTTGTCAAATTATGTTTGTTGCTACTGAAAAGTTGAATTTCAATAGCACATACTGTGTCTATGCAAGTTCAAAAAAGTGTTTTTCGTTCGCATTACATTTCGCTCCTTTCAACAGCAAGACCTTCCACGCCTTTCTTGGATGCGCTACACATCAAGACAGTTCCCCTAAGAACGACTAACTACAAGATTTTCGCTTCCCACATTTCTTCGAAGAGAAAAACAAGGCATCTATATGTCAGGATACACCTTTCTGTACCTTTTCTTTCCCCTTCATTCTATAGCAGGGAATATTGACACTACATGAGAGTAGTTGCCAGTAATAAATGATTTCCTAAGGGTTTTCGAGTATGGCAACAGTTTTTCGGTACACTGTTTCACGGTTCACAGTTCAATTCCTTTACAATTCTTTTCATTTTTTTCTTTCGAAATATTATTAGCTAAGTTGAGGTACGTCGTAAAACGTGCAGTATTCCAGTTATTCTAGTTCGCAAACGAATATGCACAAATCCGTGGGTCTTCATTTCAGTCAAAAAGCTAAAAACCTACTGCATTAACAACTAATGGCACTAATGCTTGTAGCACAAATCACCTTCATCTCCATTATACTAGGCTATTGTCTAGATGAGTGGTTACGAAGATTCACGCCCCCCAAGTGTAGTCAGATGTTAGCTGGCTTCCCCCCCTCCCCTCCCCCTCCCCTCCCCACCGCCCCCTAAGCGTCAACATCAGCGCTTAGTTAAACTGTAGAAGGAAAAAAATTGCTTTGAAGACTTTTAGTTCTAAAACAGCGGAAGGTAGGTGATATCTAGTTTTTGTAGGTGTTCAGTGAACTACTGAGTCACTGACGCAGTTGGTATTGCTTATTTCTAGTAACCTCGTGTTGTAGAATGGTGGAGCAATTCTCAGTGCACCGCGACTGCTACCTACAATTCATCCTCAGAGAAAGAAGCTCACTATCCATATTGAAAAAGGCACTTGCTACGAAACATGCTTCCTCTGAAGCAGCCCTCTCCCTGGCGGCACTTGGCTTCAAGCATATCCTTCGTTCCCAGTTAAAATTGACCAAGTTAAAACGCGTACACTACATTAGGCCTACTGTTTGTACATCACGCGATTGCTGGACTCCTTATTTCCGAACTGCCAGGAAATGGAAGACTTCGGACTGCCATTGCTTTCTGTCTGACCACTGCCACTAATGTTACTGTTGTGTGGTGCTGCCAATTAGATTATTGTTACGAAGTGAAGGAAATTCTCGTTCATTACGGGAAGTGACAATAACTCGGAGAAGGCGTTTTCATGAGATACTTAGCATAGGTGTATACGTGTCTTAATTTTAATGTCTTAGATGCATGGTGCAAAGAAGGAAGTATGTATGTAGTGGGTGAACTATGAGAGGATGTTATTGTTCAAACATTTGTTTCATAACCTACAAATACCACCAGACTGTGTCAAGTGTTAGTGCTTGTATTCGAAATAAATGTAATTACTGGTGACTTACGTAAAAGCGTATCTTTTAACAATTATATATTTTCGTAACTGAAATACAGTTTTACTTCTTAGAAAATTTAATCTACCTGTCAGGCGATGATTGCCCCCATGTTGGGAACTAATGGACTATAGACTACGTCGTTGTATCAGCATATATTGTACAATTTTAACTGTTTACTTTATGTACAAAAACGCAGTCTTATTACACATATAAACAATAATTTGGTTGCTTCAGAGTTATAAACTGCGACCTTGAGTACCTGATAATGCTTATGCATAATAATGCGACACTTTTCGACCTATACGTTCCCGATTAGAATCCTAATGGTGGAAGAAACAATTCTCTTCACAATTTGCATGGCAGGCAGTGGAAGGATGCTGGTGTGCATTTCCTGACTATGACCAAGGTTTTTGGAAGGTTTTGCATGACAAAAGTTGGAAGATGTTGCACACTACTAGCTACTCAAACTCCTGGTGGGAAGAGAAAATTTAAGTGGACTGGCCGGCTCAAGATCGTTACCTTTTCTTTTATATATATATACTGCAAGGCACAGTCTTGCCGATGGCTCCTCGTTGTCCTGAGTGCATCGTTGTAACGGTAGTCTGTCGTACCTGATACGACGTCTTGTCTCAGAATTTACCTTTGCCACAGAAAAACACCCTTCAAATGCATAATGAGATCTACACGTGAGAATAATGCTGACTATTGATAGCTCCTCCCAGTAAGTAACCGCACTCTCGCACCGTTTGTGATAATCAGTGAGAAAAATATTAAAACCATCCAAAATAATGAATCAAAGGTTTCACAGCATTGAAATAAAACTTCAGCTATAGGGTAACGAAAGTCTTGATTACCCCAAGGATCAGAATGCACAACACACACAAGTAATCAAAAGTACAATGGCTGAGAATAAAATAAGAAACATCAAAAACAATATTTGTTTTGTAAATGAAAACGCCTTCTCTTGCTGCACTGTGTTTTATTTTCCCAGACACGTTTCGCCTTTTTTCACTTTAAGGCATCATCAGTGGGTTCCATAATAATACAGTTATGATACACTTTTGTTTCGGTATGTATTATTCGTAAATTATGAAGCAGTTCACTTCTCGCTTGCTCTCATCGCTCACATGGAGTTCGCACTACAGTTATATTTACAAAACCTAAGCGTATTTTTTGTGTTTCGACATTTTTCTTCCCAATTTTCATTTTCTTTACAATTATTGCTTTGATGAATTATCAGTCTCCTGTCACTAGTATACACATAAAAGTAACTCGTTAATCGCAGACAATCGTTGACAAAAGCTAAGTGGATAAAGACAGAAGGTCCCTGTTTGATAATGTTTTCTTTGATGAGCACAATGCTAGAAAATAACTGTTTAGCCAGTAACAAATGCTCTCTCTGATCACGATGCACAGTTAGTTAGGATAACTGACATAGTGCCTTATAGTGTGGATACACGTCAGTGGAAGTCAGAATCATTAATGACAGAGTAAAGGCAATATGAAGGATAGTGAAGCATGAGACAGGACAACCAACCGCAGAAGAGGATAACATTACTACTGAACTGAATGGAACGGTGACAAATGACAAGTCATAGGTAGCAAATGTATTTAATAATCATTTCTTATACATAGCACAAAGCATAGGGACCAACAGTCCAAGAGAAAGATTGCAGCAATAAGTTGAAGAGATAATTCTCATAAAATTATATCATATGAATGTACCACCAATTTTACTTCTGAAATCAAGAAGGTCATACATTGCCTCAAGAATAAAAGCTCTTCTGGTTTTGGTGATGTTTCCAATAGAATATTACAGATTTGTTCCCATATAAAAAGTCCGGTATTGTCCAAAACATATGAAGCATCACTACCTCAAGGCATTTTTCCAGAGAGACTAAAATACGCCGTTGTTAAACCCCTCTTTAAAAAAGGTGATAAGAGAGGCGTCTCTAACTACCGACCTATTTCACTGCTGACATTGTTTTCCAAAGTTTTTCAGAAGGTGATGTATTCTAGAATAGTATCTCACCTTGGCAACAATAATATCCTCAGAAAAACATAGTTTCGGTTCCAGAAGGGTTGCTCTATTGATAATGCCATGTACATGTTCACGCACCAGATATTACAAGCATTAAATAACAAAATAGCACCGGTAGGTATTTTCTGTGACCTATCCACGGCATTTGATTGTGTGAAGCGTAGTATATTCCTAGATAAATTGAAGCTTTATGGGATTGATGGTATACCCAACCAATGGATCACGTCGTATCTAACCAAAAGAATGCAGAAAGTTGTACTTAGTAGTAAGTCAACCAACAGAATCCAGGGACATAATTGTGACTAGGGAGAAATCACGTATGGGGTTCCCCAAGACTCAATCTAAGGTCCACTGCTGTTTCTCATATATGTAAGTGATCCGCCGTCTAATGTACAAGAAGCAGAATTAGTTCTTTGTGCAGATGACACCAGTATTGTAATCACTCCCTGTATACATACAGAAATGGAAGAAATGGTGAACAAAGTTATCAAAAGTATCATTGACTGGTTTTCTGCGAATGGTGTCAACCTGTATTTCAGAAAGACACATCATATTCAGTTCTGAACCTCTAGGTTTACTGCACCAGTGATAAGTGTAACACATGGTGATGGAATAATACATAGGGTGGAAACTTCAAAATTCTCAGGTGTCCTTATTGATGAGAATTGAAATTGGAAAAAAACATATTTTGGAACTCCTAAAACAACTTAGTTCAGCCACATTTGCACTTAGAATCACAGCATATTTCGAGGAGAGAGAAATCAGTAAGTTGACACATTTTGGCCGGCCGTTGTGGCCGAGCTGTTCTAGGTGCTTCAGTCTGGACCCGCGCGACCGGTACGGTCGCAGGTTCGAATCCTGCCTCGGGCATGGATGTGTGTGATATCCTTGGGTTAGTTAGTTTTAAGTAGTTCTATGTTCTAGGGGACTGATGACCTCAGATGTTAAGTCACATAGTGCTCAGAGCCATTTGAACCGTTTGATATATTTTGCTTATTTTCATTCAGTAATGGCATATGGAATAATGTTCTGGGAAACTTCAAGAAAGAAGGTTTTCATTGCCCAGAAACGTGCTGTAAGTATAATATGTGGTGCTCAACCGCAATCATCTGTTTAAGGAGTTGGGTATCCCGAGTACTGCTTCACAGTATATTTATTCCCTCATGAAGTTTGTTGTAAATAATGCACTACAGTTCAAAGGGGACAATGAGGTACATAATTACAATACTAGAAGAAGAAATGACATTCATTACTCAACATTAAGGTTGTGTTTAGCACAGATTTTTGACCACTTACCGAGTGATATAAAATGCCTAACAGATAGGAAGGTAAAATTTGAAAATAAATTGAAAAAGTTTCTCCTTGATAACTTCGTCTGTTCCGTAGGAGGAATCTACGTTTGTAATGTGTAAAAGGTGGTGGGTAGGAATTGCTAACTCAATCTGTACCTATTGTTTTCATTTCAGGGGAAAAAATAATAATAATTATATGGTGATGTTTAGAGTACAAATAGATGTACAAATTAATTTGCAGTAAGAATGTAAAATGACTCGTTCCACAACATGACGATTTATCGTGCAAAATGATCCGTGAAACATGAAAGTAACTAACTAACTAAGTAACAATAACAGGAATGGAAATGAATCCCCTTATTTCCCATGGATAGAATTATTGGATAATGCAGTCTGACTGTAAATGGCATTCAGAAGTTGAATACGATTGTGAATGACAAGAATGGCTTAACAAATATTGTCTGCTCAGCTTAAAACTGGTGGAAATAAGCTCTCTGCAGAGAGTGAAGTGATACTCGACTTTTCGTAACAGCAGAGCTCCAAATATTCTTACCAAAAGTCACAGCCGTCTGTCATAAATGACGTTGCGGCAGACACCTGCTGTCTGTCCGCCTCCTCAGTGGCGGCGCTCGGCGCACGTCTTCAGTCTGCCTCCGCAAGAACGCTCCCTGACCGCGCGTCTCCATCAGACCGTGCCAGAAAACGGCTGTAGTAGATCAGAGCGACTCGGTGCTTTTTCCAGCTCATACACTTCCCTCCATCGTCTGTGCAGTCTATGCGACACAGAGTCACCCAATCGGAGCTTTTCCTGGAAAAACGAGGCAGCTGTACGACTGCCTCTGACCCCATCGACCACACAGCCAATCAAACCGAGTTTCGAACAGGTAACGCATCTTGCAGACGGGCGTGAAGCAAAAAGTATCTTACGCCGCAGTGTCGCGGGAGCCGGTGTTGTGCCGGCGTCGCCATCGCACCCGGTGGCGTCGCCCGAGCCGCTGCCTCCCCGGTCAGCTACCTGCACTGCCTCGCAGGGAACTGAGCTCTACCACCCCTGGCGTGCCGAATGTGTACGTTCGCTAGTTCACCGCCGCTGAGGGTTACGGCGGCATTCTGCCGTGCGAGAGGCGTGGCTACTTTCCTCCGAAAAACCGCCTCTCTCTCTCTGTCTGCCTTCTGTGGCGGGTGGTCTGCCACTCATTAGCGAGTATACAGCCAGCCTCGACTTACGGCACACAGACATTGTTCCCAGCGCCAGAAAGTTAACTCATCCACATTGTTGTTGTTGTGATCTTCAGTCCTGAGACTGGTTTGATGCAGCTCTCCATGCTACTCTATCCTGTGCAAGCTTCTTCATCTCCCAGTACCTACTGCAGCCTACATCCTTCTGAATCTGCTTAGTGTATTGATCTCTTGGTCTCCCTCTACGATTTTTACCCTCCACGCTGCCCTCCAATGCTACATATGTGATCCCTTGATGCCTCAAAACATGTCCTACCAACCGATCCCTTCTTCTAGCCAAGTTGTGCCACAAACTTCTCTTCTCCCCAATCCTATTCAATACCTCCTCATTAGTTACATGATCTACCCACCTTATCTTCAGCATTCTTCTGTAGCACCACATTTCGAAAGCTTCTATTCTCTTCCTGTCCAAACTATTTATCGTCCATGTTTCACTTCCATACATGGCTACACTCCATGCAAATACTTCCAGAAACGACTTCCTGACACTTAAATCTATACTCGATGTTAACAAATTTCTCTTCTTCAGAAACGATTTCCTTGCCATTGCCAGTCTACATTTTATATCCTCTCTACTTCGACCATCATCAGTTACTTTACTCCACAAATAGCAAAACTCCTTTACTACTTTAAGTGTCTCATTTCCTAATCTAATCCCCTCAGCATCGTCCGATTTAACTTGACTACATTCCATTATCCTCGTTTTGCTTTTGTTGATGTTCATCTTATATCCTCCTTTCAAGACACTGTCCATTCCGTTCAACTCCTCTTCCAAGTCCTTTGCTGTCTCTGACAGAATTACAATGTCATCGGCGAACCTCAAAGTTTTTACTTCTTCTCCATGAATTTTAATACCTACTCCGAATTTTTCTTTTGTTTCCTTTACTGCTTGCTCAATATACAGATTGAATAACATCGGGGAGAGGCTACAACCCTGTCTCACTCCTTTCCTAACCACTGCTTCCCTTTCATGCATCTCGACTCTTATAACTGCCATCTGGTTTTTGTACAAATTGTAAATAGCCTTTCGCTCCCTGTATTTTACCCCGGCCACCTTCAGAATTTGAAAGAGAGTATTCCAGTTAACGTTGTCAAAAGCTTTCTCTAAGTCTACAAATGCTAGAAACGTAGGTTTGCCTTTTCTTAATCTTTCTTCTAAGATAAGTCGTAAGTTAGTATTCCCTCACGTGTTCCAACATTTCTACGGAATCCAAACTGATCTTTCCCGAGGTCCGCTTCTACCAGTTTTTCCATTCGTCTGTAAAGAATTCGCGTTGGTATTTTACAGCTGTGACTTATTAAACTGATAGTTCGGTAATTTTCACATCTGTCAACACCTGCTTTCTTTGGGATTTGAATTATTATATTCTTCTTGAAGTCTGTGGGTATTTCGCCTGTCTCATACATCTTGCTCACCAGATGGAAGAGTTTTGTCATGACTGGCTCTCCCAACGCCATCAGTAGTTCTAATGGAATGTTGTCTACTCCGGGGGCCTTGTTTCGACTCAGGTCTTTCAGTGCTCTGTCAAACTCTTCACGCAGTATCTTATCTCCCATTTCATCTTCATCTACATCCTCTTCCATTTCCATAATATTGTCCTCAAGTACATCGCCCTTGTATAAACCCTCTATATACTCCTTCCACCTTTCTGCCTTCCCTTCTTTGCTTAGAACTGGGTTGCCATCTGAGCTCTTGATATTCATACAAGTGGTTCTCTTCTCTCCAAAGGTCTCTTCAATTTTCCTGTAGGCAGTATCTATCTTACCCCTAGTGAGACAAGCCTTTACATCCTTACATTTGTCCTCTAGCCATCCCTGCTTAGCCATTTTGCACTTCCTGTCGATCTCATTTTTGAGATTTTTGTATTCCTTTTTGCCTGCTTCATTTACTGCATTTTTATATTTTCTCCTTTCATCAATTAAATTCAGTATTTCTTCTGTTACCCAAGGATTTCTATTAGCCCTCGTCTTTTTACCTACATGATCCTCTGCTGCCTTCACTACTTCATCCCTCAGAGCTACCCATTCTTCTTCTACTGTATTTCTTTCCCCCATTCCTGTCAATTGTTCCCTTATGCTCTCCCTGAAACTCTGTACAACCTCTGGTTCTTTCAGTTTATCCAGGTCCCATCTCCTTAAATTCCCACCTTTTTGCAGTTTCTTCAGATTCAGTCTACAGTTCATAACCAATAGATTGTGGTCAGAATCCACGTCTGCCCCTGGAAATGTCTTACAATTTAAAACCTGGTTCCTAAATCTCTGTCTTACCATTATGTAATCTATCTGATACCTTTTAGTATCTCCAGGATTCTTCCAGGTATACAACCTTCTTTTATGATTCTTGAACCAAGTGTTAGCTATGATTAAGTTATGCTCTGTGCAAAATTCTACAAGGCGGCTTCCTCTTTCATTTCTTCCCCCCAATCCATATTCACCTACTATGTTTCCTTCTCTCCCTTTTCCTACTGACGAATTCCAGTCACCCATGACTATTAAATTTTCGTCTCCCTTCACTACCTGAATAATTTCTTTTATCTCGTCATACATTTCATCAATTTCTTCATCATCTGCAGAGCTAGTTGGCATATAAACTTGTACTACTGTAGTAGGCATGGGCTTTGTGTCTATCTTGGCCACAATAATGCGTTCACTGTGCTGTTTGTAGTAGCTAACCCGCTCTCCTATTTTTTTATTCATTATTAAACCTACTCCTGCATTACCCCTATTTGATTTTGTATTTATAACGCTGTAATCACCTGACCAAAAGTCTTGTTCCTCCTGCCACCGAACTTCACTAATTCCCACTATATCTAACTTTAACCTATCCATTTCCCTTTTCTAATTTTCTAACCTACCTGCCTGATTAAGGGATCTGAGATTCCACGCTCCGATCCGTAGAATGCCAGATTTCTTTCTCCTGATAACGACGTCCTCTTGAGTAGTCCCCGCCCGGAGATCCGAATGGGGGACTATTTTACCTCCGGAATATTTTACCCAAGAGGATGCCATCATCATTTAATCATACAGTAAAGCTGCATGTCCTCGGGAAAAATTACGGCTGTAGTTTCCCCTTGCTTTCAGCCGTTCGCAGTACCAGCACAGCAAGGCCGTTTTGGTTAATGTTACAAGGCCAGATCAGTCAATCATCCAGACTGTTGCCCCTGCAACTACTGAAAAGGCTGCTGCCCCTCTTCAGGAACCACATGTTTGTCTGGCCTCTCAACAGATACCCCTCCGTTGTGGTTGCACCTACGGTACGGCCATCTGTATCGCTGAGGCACGCAAGCCTCCCCACCAACGGCAAGGTCCATGGTTCATGGGGGGGGCTCATCCACATATGCTGCTTAATATACAGAAACCAGTCGGTCTCCTATTACTCCAACGACCTTGCCGCAGTGGCAACACCGGTTCCCGTCATATCACCGGAGTTAAGAGCAGTCGGGCTGGGCTAGCACTTGGATGGGTGACCATCCGGTCTGACGAGCGGTGTTGGCAAGCTGGGTGCACTCGGCCCTCGTGAGGCAAACTGAGGAGCTACTTGACTGACGCCAAAGGACGGTTCCCGAGCAGGACAAGACGTGGACCCCACTCACTTTATTAGGCTCGAGTGAAAGCGTACATTTGCAGTTATAGAGACGCTTTCGAAAGGTTACAAGAGACAAAAGAACACGTCCTCAGGACACGGGGCGTTAACCGTCGAAAGGCAAGATGCAAGTTGCCAAGTGGAGGAATACCTTCTACGATTAGCTGTCTCGGCAGTTGAGCAGGATCTTCCTGTGGTAAGAATCGTGATCGGTAAGCAACAGGTCAGAGAGAGACATCTACATCTACATCTACATCTACACTCCTGGAAATAGAAAAAAGAACACATTGACACCGGTGTGTCAGACCCACCATACTTGCTCCGGACACTGCGAGAGGACTGTACAAGCAATGATCACACGCACGGCACAGCGGACACACCAGGAACCGCGGTGTTGGCCGTCGAATGGCGCTAGCTGCGCAGCATTTGTGCACCGCCGCCGTCAGTGTCAGCCAGTTTGCCGTGGCATACGGAGCTCCATCGCAGTCTTTAACACTGGTAGCATGCCGCGACAGCGTGGACGTGAACCGTATGTGCAGTTGACGGACTTTGAGCGAGGGCGTATAGTGGGCATGCGGGAGGCCGGGTGGACATACCGCCGAATTGCTCAACACGTGGGGCGTGAGGTCTCCACAGTACATCGATGTTGTCGCCAGTGGTCGGCGGAAGGTGCACGTGCCCGTCGACCTGGGACCGGACCGCAGCGACGCACGGATGCACGCCAAGACCGTAGGATCCTACGCAGTGCCGTAGGGGACCGCACCGCCACTTCCCAGCAAATTAGGGACACTGTTGCTCCTGGGCTATCGGCGAGGACCATTCGCAACCGTCTCCATAAAGCTGGGCTACGGTCCCGCACACCGTTAAGCCGTCTTCCGCTCACGCCCCAATATCGTGCAGCCCGCCTCCAGTGGTGTCGCGACAGGCGTGAATGGAGGGACGAATGGAGACGTGTCGTCTTCAGCAATGAGAGTCGCTTCTGCCTTGGTGCCAATGATGGTCGTATGCGTGTTTGGCGCCGTGCAGATGAGCGCCACAATCAGGACTGCATACGACCGAGGCACACAGGGCCAACACCCGGCATCATGGTGTGGGGAGCGATCTCCTACACTGGCCGTACACCACTGGTGATCGTCGAGGGGACACTGAATAGTGCACGGTACATCCAAACCGTCATCGAACCCATCGTTCTACCATTCCTAGACCGGCAAGGGAACTTGCTGTTCCAACAGGACAATGCACGTCCGCATGTATCCCGTGCCACCCAACGTGCTCTAGAAGGTGTAAGTCAACTACCCTGGCCAGCAAGATCTCCGGATCTGTCCCCCATTGAGCATGTTTGGGACTGGATGAAGCGTCGTCTCACGCGGTCTGCACGTCCAGCACGAACGCTGGTCCAACTGAGGTGCCAGGTGGAAATGGCATGGCAAGCCATTCCACAGGACTACATCCAGCATCTCTACGATCGTCTCCATGGGAGAATAGCAGCCTGCATTGCTGCGAAAGGTGGATATACACTGTACTAGTGCCGACATTGTGCATGCTCTGTTGCCTGTGTCTATGTGCCTGTGGTTCTGTCAGTGTGATCATGTGATGTATCTGACCCCAGGAATGTGTCAATAAAGTTTCCCCTTCCTGGGACAATGAATTCACGGTGTTCTTATTTCAATTTCCAGGAGTGTATGTGATTACTCTGCTATTCACAATAAAGTGCCTGGCAGAGGGTTCAATGAACCAACTTCATGCTGTCTCTCTACCGTTCCACTCTAAAACGTCATGCGGGAAAAACGAGCACTTAAATTTTTCTGTGCGAGCCCTGATTTCTGGTTTGGGGGACTCGACTAAGAGACGGCAAAGGACAGACTTGCCTGTGAGAGGCGAGATCGGAAACCTGCCTCGGAGGCGCCAGAGACGGCGGCCAGCAGGCGCTGCCAGGCGGCGGCTGCACCAGCCCACCGTCGCCCGCTCACAAGGGACTCGCGCCGTTATACAGCGCCGCACCCCCGTCAAAGTCCGCCCGCCAAAGCTCCGCTCGTCGCAGTCGCGGTTAAAAACCCCGACAACGACCCTGAGAGCTCTTTTTGTTGATAGTGGACACTTTATTATTTTTTCCATTAGCAGTAACGGAAAGCGGTCAAGCCTTTTTTAACAGTGATAAATTAAGTACTTTTAGTCTCGGTCTGAAGCACTTTTATTTATGAAAATTAGTGTTAGTGACAATATAATTACATCCAGGTGCCTGGCGCTGCCAATAACGTCGTTTATTGTGGAAATGGCGCCTTCAATTTCAAATCGAATTACAATTGATACGAGAGTTCCAATGGCTCTGAGCACTATGGGACTTAACATCTACGGTCATCAGTCCCCTAGTCCAAGAAAGCGCTTTCAAAGAACAGCATTGTGTCATCCGATGTTCACTTTCAGGAATCACACACCGGGCAAAAGTATTCTCTCGGATGAACAAGCAGTACCGTAGTAGTTACACGAACTGTACGAGTTCTGTGGAAAAGTATAAAAATGGCCTCAAATGCGTAACCGACAACCAGTGTTCCAGGCGCCCGGTCGCAACAGACCGTCCACCTCGGTGCTGCAAGCTCGTATTGATTCACATATCCAGTAACACTGACGACTTATAAATGAACGGATTGCTGAAAAATGTCGAGTAAGTGTTGGTACAGCTCATTTCAGCATTCGAATCAAAATTGAGTTACCGCAAGAGTTGTGCAAGGTGGGTAGCCAGACCGCTTACCATTGATCACAAAGAACGGATTTTCGGCATTTGCATTGAGCTCAGAAACCGTTTCATTGTATCTTTGGGATCGATTTTAACCTGTGATGAAACTTGGCTGCATTAATTAAACCCAAACTCCAACCGTCAAAGTGTGGTGTAACAGACGACAAGTAGTCTGTTGCATGCGCCATCTATCACCCCTTGCCTAGCACAAATACTAATTAAATGATAGAATTGAGTTGCGGGTTAGGATTTGTTAGTTATGTGCAGAAATACTACGGAAGTATTTGGTTTTTATATATGCATATAATTCAAACAGCGAGCCAGCAACCGGCGCGGACTTTGGTTGACGCGGCAAGTAGCGGGCCGCCACGGAGCAAACACAGTGAGGCTGATGGCGTCGCTCCACGGAGGTCCAGAGTCGCGGCGGCGGGATACTCCGAGGTGGGTGTTGGACTTCCGAGGAAAAAAACGAAGAATGTACAATGAGGAACTTCGTGTATAACAGCGAAAGTAAGAAGAGCAATTTAACGGCCGGTAACGCAGTAGGTGGTACCTCAAGAGCCGACTATACATAGGTATCAGAAATAAATCGCTGTGACTATTGTGAAAAGCAGTTCTGAATAAGAGTTATTACGAGAAGCAGTCAGACAGCGTCAGTTACTGGTGAATGATCGCCATAGGCGACATTTTCTTCATCAGCTGCGCCGTCTCCTCTTTCACTCGACGAATTTAGTTCAAATGGCTCTGAGCACTATGGGACTTAACATCTCAGGTCATCAGTCCCCTAGAGCTTAGAACTACTTAAACCTAACTAACCTAAGGACATCACACACATCCATGCCCGAGGCAGGATTCGAACCCGTGACCGTAGCGGTCGCGCGGTTCCAGACTGAAGCGCCTAGAACCGCTTGGCCAGTCCGACCGGCGACGAATTTGGTCAATATTACGACAGAGCCTAGGTGAATATGGAATGGGGGAAAGAAATGAAAGAGGAAGCCGTCTGGTAGAATTTTGCACAGAGCATAACTTAATCATAGCTAACACTTGGTTCAAGAATCATAAAAGAAGGTTGTACACATGGAAGAATGCTGGAGACACTAGAAGGTATCAGGTAAATTATATAATGGTAAGACAGAGATTTAGGAACGAGGTATTAAATTGTAAGACATTTCCAGGGGCAGATGTGGACTCTGACCACAATCTATTGATTATAAGCTGTAGATTAAAACTGAAGAAACTGTAAAAAGGTGGGAATTTAAAGAGATGGGATCTGGACAAACTGATTAAACCAGAGGTTGTGCAGAGTTTCAGGGAGAGCATAAGGGAACAATTGTCACAAATGGGGGAAATAAATACAGTAGAAGAAGAATGGGTAGCTCTGAGGGATGAAGTAGTGAAGGCAGCAGAGGATCAAGTAGGTAAAAAGACGAGGGCTAGTAGAAATCCTTGGGTAACAGAAGAAATATTGAATTTAACTGATGAAAGGAGAAAATGTAAAAATGCAGTAAATGAAGCACGCAAAAAAGGAATACAAACGTCTCAAAAATGAGATCGACAGGAAGTGCAAAATGGCTAAGCAGGGATGGCTAGAGGACAAATGTAAGGATGAAAAGGCTTATCTCACTAGGGGTAAGATAGATACTGCCTACAGGAAAATTAAAGAGACCTTTGGAGAACAGAGAACCACTTGTATGAATATCAAGAGCTCAGATGGAAACCCAGTTCGAAGCAAAGAAGGGAAAGCAGAAAGGTGGAGCGAGTATATAGAGGTCCTATACATGGGCAATGTACTTGAGGACAATATTATGGAAATGGAAGAGAGTGTAGATGAAGATGAAATGGGAGAATTGATACTGCGTGAAGAGTTTGACAGAGCACTGAAAGACCTGAGTCGAAACAAGGCTCCGGGAGTAGACAACATTCCATTGGAACTACTGACGGCCTTGGGAGAGCCAGTCCTGACAAAACTCTACCATTTGGTGAGCAAGATGTATGAGACAGGCGAAATACCCTCAGACTTCAAGAATAATATAATAATTCCGATCCCAAAGAAAGCAGGTGCTGACAGATGTGAAAATTACTGAACAATCAGTTTAATAAGTCACAGCTACAAAATACTAACACGAATTATTTACAAACGAATGGAAAAACTAAGTCAACCTTGGGGAAGATTAGTTTGTATTCCGTAGAAATATTGGAACACGTGAGGCAATACTGACCCTACGACTTATCTTAGAAGCTAGATTAAGGAAAGGCAAACCTACGTTTCTAGCATTTGTAGACTTAGAGAAAGCTTTTGACAGTGTTGACTGGAATACTCTTTTTCAAATTCTAAAGGCGGCAGGGGTAAAATACAGGGAGCAAAGGCTATTTACTATTTGTACAGAAACCAGATGGCAATTATAAGAGTCGAGGGACATGAAAAGGAAGCAGCGGTTGGGAAGGGAGTGAGACAGGGTTGTAGCCTCGACCCGATGTTGTTCAATCTGTATATTGAGCAAGCCGTAAAGGAAACAAAAGAAAAATTCGGAGTAGGTATTAAAATCCATGGAGACGAAATAAAAACTTTGAGGTTCGCCGATGACATTGTAATTCTGTCAGAGACAGCAAAGGACTTGGAAGAGCAGTTGAACGGAATGGACAGTGTCTTGAAAGGAGGATATAAGATGAACATCAACAGAAGCAAAACGAGGATAATGGAATGTAGTCGAATTAAGTCGGGTGATGCTGAGGGAATTAGATTAGGAAATGAGACGCTTAAAGTAGTAAAGGAGTTTTGCTATTTGGAGAGCAAAATAACTGATGATGGTCGAAGTAGAGAGGATATAAAATGTAGACTGGCAATGGCAAGAAAAGCGTTTCTGAAGAAGAGAAATTTGTTAACATCAAGTATAGATTTAAGTGTCAGTAAGTCGTTTCTGAAAGTGTTTGTATGGAGTGTAGTCATGTATGGAAGTGAAACATGGACGATAAATAGTTTGGACAAGAAGAGAATAGAAGCTTTCGAAATGTGGTGCTACAGAAGAATGCTGAAGATTAAATGGGTAGACCACATAACTAATGAGGAGGTGTTGAATAGAGTTGGGGAGAAGAGGAGTTTGTGGCACAACTTGACGAGAAGAAGGAACCGGTTGGTAGGACATGTTCTGAGGCATCAATGGATCACAAATGTAGCATTGGAGGGCAGCGTGGAGGGTAAAAATCATAGAGGGAGACTAAGAGAGGAATACACTAAGCAGATTCAGAAGGATGTAGGTTGCAGTAGGTACTGGGAGATGAAGAAGCTTGCACAGGATAGAGTAGCATGGAGAGCTGCATCAAACCAGTCTCAGGGCTGAAGACCACAACAACAACAGCCAGACAGAGCCGTACTACGCAAATAATGAAATTCATCAGTGGGTCGGGAACAAGCAAGGGATACCACCTGAGTCGTCTGTCTGTAACAAATTCAAAATACAACCGCCGGCTGTTAAAGTCATCTTAACCGTTTTTCGGAGTACCCTTCCTTCGACTTTCTGTAACGTTTTGGAGGAGCAACGCACTGCAAACAGCCTGTACCGCTCATGTACGACTGAGAACAAAGTCAAGTGCGCGCTGAAGAGGAAACGTCCGGGAGTGGAGGGGAAAGGTGTCCTTCTTGTACGAGAAGGCGTCCCACCGACGCTGCAAACTGCTGGCAAAGCGGCTTGGCCGCTCCTGCATTTTCCCCCACCACAAGCCTTTTGGTTTTTATGTGCTTGGTGAGATAAAAGAAGCTTTGCATTCTGGCAAGTTCAGCGGCAACGAAGAGGCACAGTAAAAAAAGCACTCCGAGATTAACGGCAAGGATTCTTCACTGAGGGCCTAGCAAGATTCTCAAGAAGATGGAGCAAGTACACATAAGTTGGTGGGCATTACATGGAGACATAGACCGTGATTTTATTGAATTAATAAACAATTGTAACTATTGAATGATTCTTGTAAATTTAATGGAAATTCCATCACTGCAAACTGTGATTAAGTAACAGAGATCTGAGCAAAACGATTAATACGAGGATGCATTTCACATTACTTCTGCCTGATCTTCGCCTTAGCTCTCTTCATCGGCAGACGGTGTGGCAGTAACTAAAACGCCGCGGGGTCCCGCGGTAGCACTGTGGAACCTCGGCCGGCGCCGCAGCCCGCGGGGCCGACGCTTTTAGGGCGGACAGCACCCCCAGCTGCCGTGGAACAACGCTCTGTTACCTGTCCTGCTGTCGGCCCACGTGTCTGCGGTCTGGACGTTGCCCTCGCGCTGGCCCGGTTATAGCTCTGGACGTCCGCTATCGCAGGAGCTCAAGAGACGCGCCATTTCGATGGCGGGAAGACCTCGAGCGGAGCACGGGCCTGCCTTGGAATTCAGCTCCGGGTTTAACTGTGACGACCATAACAGAGAACCGAACCAAGCACTGCACTGCTTTCGCTTACGCCACGTTGAAGCGTTGCTGCCGACCGCGTGGGTCTTCTAGACATTAATTAGAAAAGAAGACAAAAACAAAATTATGGCAAACGACACCAGCAATAATTAACTGATGATATCACAGTACGACAGACTGCAAATGTCTGTGCTAAATTTACCAGGTGTACCGGTATGAAATGAGCGTTAAGATACAAATGTGTCGCGGAACATTTGTTGTGACGAGCCTTAATTTTTTTCTTTTGTTTGGTTGGTATGACATCTGTCAAAGATATTTAGTATACATCAAGTCATGGAACAAACATCATATGTTTTCATCGTGTTAACAATGTCGTAATTTGTACCAGAAAGTGATGATTTGCGGAAAGCATTAATTTTTTGTTTTCATTTTAAAAAAGTGCAGCAGAGTTGCATCGAATGCTTGTCGAGGCATATGGTGATCATGCTCTATCAGAAGCAACATGCAAAAGATGGTTTCAACAGTTCAGAAATAATGATTTTGATGTAAGAAATGAAGAACGTGGAAGACCACCAAAAAAGTTCGAAGGCGCCAAATTGCAAGCAATATTCGATGAAGATGATACTTCGAGTCAGAAGCAAATGGCAGCAATGCTAATTGTTACACAACAGACAATTTCTGACCGTTTGAATCCTATGGGAAAGACCCAAAAGCGCCGGCCGAAGTGGCCGTGCGGTTAAAGGCGCTGCAGTCTGGAACCGCAAGACCGCTACGGTCGCAGGTTCGAATCCTGCCTCGGGCATGGATGTGTGTGATGTCATTAGGTTAGTTAGGTTTAACTAGTTCTAAGTTCTAGGGGACTAATGACCTCAGCAGTTGAGTCCCATAGTGCTCAGAGCCATTTGAACCATTTGTTAGACCCAAAAGTGTGGAAATGGATGTCACATGAATTGAATGAAAGACAGATGGAAAACCGAAAAACCATTTGTCAAATTTTGCTTCAAAGACATGAAAGCAAATCAATTTTGCATCTAATTGTTACTGGTGATGAAAAATGGATTTATTTTAAGAATCCTAAACGGGAAAAATCATGGGTTAATCCGGGACAACTATCAACGTCGACTGCAAAACCAGATCGATTCGGCAAGAAGACAGTGTTCTGTGCCGGCCGCGGTGGTCTCGCGGTTCTAGGCGCGCAGTCCGGACCGTGCGACTGCTGCGGTCGCAGGTTCGAATCCTGCCTCGGGCATGGATGTGTGTGCTGTCCTTAGGTTAGTTAGGTTTAAGTAGTTCTAAGTTCTAGGGGACTGATGACCACAGCAGTTGAGTCCCATAGTGCTCAGAGCCATTTGAACCATTTGAACAGTGTTCTGTGTTTGGTGGGGTCAGAAAGGTGTGGTGTATCATGAGCTTCTAAAACCCGGTGAAACTGTGAATACTAATCGCTACAGACAACAAATGATCAATTTGAACTATGCATTGATCGAAAAAAGACCAGAATGGGCCAACTAACTTTTTTACACGACAATGCACCTGCACACAAAGCAAAACTGGTTCAGGATACAATCAAAACACTTGGCTGGGAGGTGCTACCCCACCCGCCGTGTTCACCAGACTTGGCCCCTTCCGACTACCATTTGTTTTCATCAATGGGACACGCATTGGCTGAGGAACACTTCCACTCCAACGAAGAAGTCGAAAACTGGGTGTCTGATTGGTTTCCTTCAAATGACGAACATTTTTACTGGCCACAAATTGCCAGAAAGGTGGTCAAAATGTATAGAAAGCAATGGTCAGTACTTTGAATAAAATATTTTTATTCTTCAATTCAAAATTTGTGTTTCATTTTCACAAAAAAACGCTCATTTCATACCGGTATACCTGGTACTTGCACTTCAGATATGCTCACAATCTTAATAATGGACGTAGATGAGCCGATCGTTAAGTGACATTTTCATCACACGCTAATATTTTGTCATCGTACTTCTGTCAGGTATTCAAATACGCCTAAAGTGGTACTGCAGTGAGAAAAAATCGTCCAAAAAGATCTTAATGTGCCCGAAAATAACTTAAAATGACTGCCAAAAAGTATCTAAAACTGGAAAGATTCTAAATTCGGTAAAATATTTCCAATAACGTTTTTACTCTTTTAAGATGTAAATCGTAAGCCGGACGCTTTCGATTAACTCTGATCAATGAACAAAGCATCCATAAAAAATGTAAATCAAACGATTTTATGTTAACCTTAAATTATCTATACTTACTTGTTGTTTATATGTGTCGGAGTGCCTACAGAATTCGTTTTATATAAGCAGCAAGGCCTTCTGCAGCATGGAAAACAAGGGAACCAGCGGAAAGATGCTGCCATGTGAGCACAAAGAGGGCGCATATATTCCTCTTTGAAAGAATGATGGGAAAGTGGTGAGTCAGCTGCCTCTGTCCTCATTCAGACCTCCTCGGCAGAAATTTTGGCATGCGGGCACATTTGTTTGAGTAGCGGAGAGGCAGTGACGGTGGAAGAGAGAGAAGAGAGTGCCAGTGGGAGCCAAAGAGAGAGGTGACAGTGATGGCCAGTGAGAGATAGCAACAGTAAAAGAGGAAGAGAGGTGGATGCAGGTAGAAGCACGCGCGTGTTAAAATTTCCGGATCTAAGGCTCAAAATCCGGAGGAAACACTCCCCAAGGACATGTATGCAGAGGAGACGGATAGCATACTGCAAGCGACAAAGAAAGAGACAATGGCAATCTTAAATCTTTCTTCTTCCCTCCCATAATTCGTCAGTTTTCATCTGTCCTTTTTACGAAGAAGTGATGACATGAAAAGAGAGTAATGATGTTTACCAGACGATCCCGTAAAAGGGTTAGTAGTTGGATATCGGATTTCGGCATTAATGATTGTAATAAAATTTAGCTCAAATGGGAGGGTCAGTTATAAAGAAGTGCCTTAATTACGCAACGGCGTAAGTGCGTGGGACTGGATGTAATACCCGTAATCCTATTTCAAAAATAGTAGCAGTTGTGCCATTGCCTGTTTAACAAAGGGATGCTGTGACCTCCTTATTTGAAACTGAAGTAATGACGGGATAATTTTGAGGCATCGGACTTTGAAATCCCTGTAATAAACGTTTGAGAAGACGAGGTTCTTAGGTATTTTCGCCGTGCTGTTTGCAGAAACAGCACTGACAATTTCTGCTGGCCAAATGCATCTAATTGTTATCGGCATACGGCGACAGTCCCACAGACAATCTAAAGCTGTAATCAGAAACGTGGTTAATTATTTAATATAGTGCTGCTTAAGGTTAATTAAGTTACTAGAACAAGTAATTGAAAGAACTGAAATATATTTTACGATATTTATGTAAATATTACAAGTTACAAAATGGTTACCACACCTCTAATAGAAAAGGCGTCTAGTCGTAACTACAGGTAAATCAGAAGTGTGTCTCCTTCGCGGCAGCGAGGGCGACGTAAAACAGTCACTCGTTTGTTTAAACAAAATGCGTCACAGATATTAGTTAAAGATCCCTGCACGCATCTCATCGCTGCTTTACCGATTTAGGGGTGTTACGCAAAGGGAGAAAAAAGAATGGGACAAATGCAGTGGCGGTCGGCCAGAGACACTGTGAAAGTGGGAGAGAAGGAGAGAGCGGTAAGGGAGAGTGAGAAAAAGGGATGAAGAGAGTGACAGCGGGAGAGACAGACAGGAGAAAGTGCCAGAAAAGTGGGAGAATTAGGAGATGGAGGGAAAGAGATGCATACAGAGACCGTCAGTGAAGGGACATGCTGAGTACGAAGGCTTAGCTACGAAGAGATGATGTGTAAAGGGATTTGGAATATTATGTGTTAAAAGAGCGCGAATACGTTCACAGGTCAAAATTTTTGGTGAGAATTGAGCCAGCTGGTTCTTCACTGTTCTGTATAAGTCTTTTAAAGAGGAATATATTCTCATTTCTTGTGTTTCGATAGGAGAATTCTTGCGTTGATATATATATATATATATATATATATATATATATATATATATATATATATATATATATATATATATATATATCAAAATTAATAAAGCTAGTCAATTGAAGCATTATTATGAAATGGCGTTAACGATTTTCGATTGCAATTTAATTGTGCCAATCGCGTTGAAGAATAGCGTTACTCCTGCGTATGTCCTTCACTTTAACAGCGTCAGCTTTTCAGTGCAAAGAAAATAATGCACTACATCGATATTAATAATCAAATAGACCTACGCTACTTCTTTAACGATGCATTCATTTCACGAGTTCGCACTGCATTAGTGAATGGCAACAGTAACTTGAATGAAGCAAAGGCATCTCGGGGGTGAGCTACAGGTTAGAAAGCGAGCGCTTTGACAGAATGAGCAAAGCACTGCCGCTTGGTTCGCCTGCACTACGAACAGGGAGGGACCTTTTGCTCCACCGTGCAGTAGGTCGGCGCTCGGCCATTCGGCGGCTGCAGTGGGGCGGGGCCATGACAAGCAAACTGTTCAGAACGTCACAACTGCGGATTCTCAGCACTGTGGACCACATTTTCGTGCGGCATCGACTGATGGGGCTGACATCTTGCTTGCGTGCTCTTTCCTCCTTAAAATATGAGAGCAAGTTAGTGATTTTCCCCCTGAGTGAAACGCTTTTCGGATATCCAAAAGTGCTGCATCTACGTGACTGCCTCGATCTATGGCTTCAGTACCGTACGTGTCCGTCATGTGAGAGTTGAGTCCCACGTAATCGATGTTTTCGGAACCCATGCTCGTCGGCACGCAGGAGGAGACACTTCATCACTTTTGAACTCAGAATATATACTAAGAGTCCACAAGAAATGGGTGTTAACGATATTGGACGGTAGTTTTATGGATGACTTGTGCCATCCTTCTTGTAGGCCGATGTGATCTCTGCTTTCTTCCAACTACTGTGACAGTTTTTTGTTCGAGGAATCTAAACTAGATTATAGTTAAAAAGAGTGAATTATATCGGGCTCTGCGGCTTTGCTCAGTTTTGACGATTTCATCTGCTTTTCGTCGTCATTGACACTAATATCTTTTTCTGTGGTACGAAAATTAAATTGTGACAGTAATCCAGGGTTCTCCTTTGTAAAGAGACGTTTCAAGACGAGGTTACGCATTTCTGCTTTTGCTTCGATACCATCAGTTTCACTTCCCGTATCGTCCGTGAGTGTCTGGACACTAACTTTGCTGCTGCTAACAGTCCTTACATACGACTAGAATTACTTCGGGTTTTGCGAGACACGGGTGGAATGTCGACGCGCTGGCTCCCTCTGGGACCCACGACCCCCTGACCGAATGATTTTAAGCGACGCGGGAGACAGGCTCCGCGGACAGTTGAACGTCGGTGTTTCTCGCAGAAGACAACGTGAGGCGCCGAGAAGTAATGGCGGCAGGCGCACCACAACCACAACCGCAACCACAACCATAACCGGCGGAAAAGCGAAGCGCTCCCACCGCGCAAACACAGCGAGGCTGGGGACATGAATCGTGCGCAGTTTCGGCGTTTCGGGGGCTTCCGCAAGTGAAGGGCACGCGCGCGTACACGACCGGCCGCGCGGCTCCGGGCTCCGGGTCATAAATCATACGCGGCCATCGTTATTGTCCTTGGCGGAGCGGACCGCCTTGTTTCAGAAAGACTATTTACGAAACGCAGCTCTTCCGCGGCGTGCCGTCATTCTTTATATGTACAGCGAGACTCACGAACGCTGGCAGCGAGCATCAGTTTCGGAACACATCCCGTGACCTGGAAACCAGTCGGAATTTTAAAGCAGGTCGGCCCAACTTTTTTGTGTGACAAAATACCGTCAGATTTGAATCGCTAATAACTACGTGACCGAAGACGCGCGAACAATGGCTGAGCCCACAACGGACAGATCGTGTCTGCTCGTGTTGGTCGCGCAGTATTTGTTTTACCTGTGACGACAGCGTAGGCGCATGAGCGCGATTATAATGAATTACACTACTGGCCATTAAAATCGCTACACCAAGAAGATGACATGCTACAGACGCGAAATTTAACCGACAGGAAGAAGATGATGTGATATGCAAATGATTAGCTTTTCAGAGCATTCACACAAGGTCGCCGCCGGTGGCAACACCTACAACCTGCTGACATGAGGGAAGTTTCCACCCGATTTCTCATACACAAACAGTAGTTGACCAGCGTTGTCTGGTGAAACGTTGTTGTGATGCCTCGTGTAAGGAGGAGAAATGCGTACCATCACGTTTCCGACCTTGATAAAGGTCGGATTGTAGCCTATCGAGATTGCGGTTTATCGTATCGCGACATTGCTGCTCGCGCTGGTCGAGATCCAATGAGTGTTAGCAGAATATGGAATCGGTGGGTTCAGGAGGGTAATACGGAACGCCGTGCTAGATCCCAACGGCCTCGTATCACTAGCAGTCGAGATGACAGGCATCTTATCCGCATCACTGTAACGGATCGTGCAGCCACGTCTCGATCCCTGAGTCAACAGATGGGGACGTTTGCAAGACAAAAACCATCTGCACGGACAGTTCGACGACGTTTGCAGCAGAATGGACTATCAGCTCGGAGACTGTGGCTGCGGTTACCCTTGACGCTGCATCACAGACAGGAGCGCCTGCGATGGTGTACTCAACGACGAACACGGGAACACGAATAGCAAAACGTCATTTTTTCGGATGAATCCAGGTTCTGTTTACAGCATCACGATGGTCGCATCCGTGTTTGGCGACATCGCGGTGAACGCACATTGCAAGCGTGTATTCGTCATCGCCATACTGGTGTATCACCTGGCGTGATGGTATGGGGAGCCGTTGATTACACGTCTCGGTCACCTCTTGTTCGCATTGACGGCACTTTGAACAGTGGACGTTACATTTCAGATGTGTTACGACCCGTGGCTCTACTCTTCATTCGATCCCTGCGAAACCCTACATTTCAGCAGGATAATGCACGATCGCATGTTGCAGGTCCTGTACGGCCCTTTCTGGATACAGAAAATGTTCGACTGCTGCCCTGGCCAGCACATTCTCCAGATCTCTCCCCAATTGAAAACGTCTGGTCAATGGTGGCCGAGTAATTGGCTCGTCACAGTACGCCAGTCACTACTCTTGATGAGCTGTGGTATCGTGTTGAAGCTGCATGGGCAGCTGTACCTGTACACGCCATCCAAGCTCTGTTTGATCAATGTCCAGGCTTATCAAGGCCGTTATTACGGCCAGAGGTGGTTGTTCTGGGTACTGATTTCTCAGGATCTATGCACCCAAATTGCGTGAAAATGTAATCACATGTCAGTTTCAGTATAATATACTTGTTCAATGAATACCCGTTTATCATCTGAATTTCTTCTTGGTGTAGCAGTTTTAATGGCCAGAAGGGTAGCTTCGCATTAAGTAATAAACTTGTGTACCGTGGAAAGGCGTCTAGCGAGAACATTGATTCGGGTGTCATTGCCAAGAGCTTACGGACCACTATAAGGATGCAAAGCGAGACAACAGAAATATTAAAATATAAGTTTAAAACGGTGTTAAACTGAAAATTGCATAATAGTGAAAGGTGTCGTCTCATATGACTCGGAAAATATGCTCGGAATTATAGAAAACGGCACTGAGAGGAAAGGTAGCGCCGGAAGGAATGCAAAAAGTGTAAGAAATCTAGTCCCGAGCGAATGCAAGAGCTACGGAAAAGTCGAAAAGAAATGAAAATCGGTGCAAAGTCATTACGTAGCTGGCGTATCGGGCGTGCAGTGACCAACGACAGTATAAACTTTTAATTTACCTTTGCGTAACCGCTATACTACTGCGTATAACCACTGTATTAAAGACTGATAATTAAATTACATGTTAATGAGAAACACTTGTTATGATTTTATCCCGATGTTCACGAAAAATCTGCGGTACGGATCCGAACTGTTCACACACAGAAACTTTCTTCGTGTCACGTACATTATCGCATTCGTCTCTCACCATCTTTCATAAGCCCTATCCGCTAGGGCTCTGATACGTGGTTCTGCATAGACAAGACGGGTTGCTGGCACAACTGCCTAGAACTCAAGGTAATCCAGAGTGATCGAAACGTGTAATCTAAGTAAAAATGTGCAACTGAGATGGAACAAAAAGTGACAGATACCTTAAAGTTTTGTGTATTTAAATTAACAGTTAACAGCAACTAAATCTAGGAAAAGTCGATGTAATAACTGTGAGATATCGACCAACAATTTCTGTAACTACTGTTTCCTAGCGATCAAGCAATGAGTATAAATTCAGGCACATGCGTTGTGTAACACTTTAGCGTTTCTTGTACTGTGTGCCTGGGGTTCTCTGGAAATTTATGTGCCTTTTTTCATAACATTCACTACAGTACTCTTTAAAAAAAGGAGACCTCTACGATTTTTTAAAAAAAAACCGAGTAAGAGCTAAACCTCACTTCCTCTTTCTAATCTGGATAGTCAGTACGAATGCGGCACAGACAGCTGTATTTACGAGAGAACAGACACAACCTCGCACGCGGCAAACCCAACAACGAGGGAACGACTGCACAAGTCGTGATTGTAGCTGGCAACTCAGACAGCCACACTCACCTTTCTCACAGTGTACCCGCATCCACACCAGCCCGTACCCACTCATTCAGCTGTTATCAGAAAAGTAAGATACAGTATGCTTTGTAAACTATCTGAAGGCATGGGTGCATCTCAGCCAAACTTCATACACTTGTACAACCACACCATTGGCGGGTATGCAAATGGCTAAGAGTTCTGCTTCTGTGTGATGATTAGAAGGGCCGCCAGAGTGCATCGGCGTCTTTCGTGTACTGTGTTGTTACCGAGCCTGGCAGAGTATATCAGAGGCGTGAAAACTGGAACATACACTATTTTTACATATAACCTCCCTGCACTTTAACGCACTTTGTCCAACGTTTCTACAAGTCTTTTGATTACGCTGAAAAATCCTTTTTTGGTTGCACCTGTAACTTATTTGCACCGCATCAATGACTTCTGCATCCGTTGCAAATCTTCTGCCTTCCTCTGAGCGCTTCCTTCAATGGTCCAAAGAGATGAAAGTCGCTTGGAGCCGGGTCTGGACAGTACGGCGGGTGTTCCAGCAACTGGAATCCCAACTCCTTTACTGTGTCGGCCGTCCGTTTGGGCAGAATGTGGCGAAGCGTTATCTTAAGTGAAGCCGAGCTCTACGCGAGCGAGAGTACACTACGTGCTGCGAGCTTCACACGCTCAGAGGCAGGTAATGGAGGCGTGCGGAGGCTGGAGAAATTGATTAATGCGGCGGCGCAAATTGGGAGCGAGGCTGGCTGCGTCCAGAGCGTGAGCCGGAGGCTGGGCCCTGTCTGGAAGTCTGGAATTAAACACAGCCACACGCTGCGGGCGGGGCAGTGTCCGTATAAGGCGGGGGGCAGCAGGGAATGCAACGAAAAAAGGAGGGTACGGTAATGTACCAAGCAGTAGCGCACTGGGACGCCCCTCCTTCCCTCCCGAACAGAAAATACGTGCCTCTTCTGTCCTCCAATGAAAAGCTAGAAACTTTATTAGTCGGGTAGGGTCAGTTAGAAAACTGGTTGGCTGCTAATGGATTGCGGGTTCCAGCTGTCAAGATAAATGTAGCCACCTTTGGCACGCGGCAGGGGCCGTAGGACACAACACAAATGAATATAAATGCACGGTTCTGCGCTGTTGAGAGCCAAATCAATTTATGAGGAAAGAAAATACTCCTATCTCTGAATGCCTCAGTGGAATTAAATCATAATGCGGTAGACTAAGATCGCATAAAAGTGATGGGAAGCGAACAAAATAGTCGTTCTCAGCGATCTATGGCTCGATGCCCTTCAGCAAAAGTAGTTTAAAATAAATCTGTCTTCAAACTACGCCGGCCGAAGTGGCCGTGCGGTTAAAGGCGCTGCAGTCTGGAACCGCAAGACCGCTGCGGTCGCAGGTTCGAATCCTGCCTCGGGCATGGATGTTTGTGATGTCCTTAGGTTAGTTAGGTGTAACTAGTTCTAAGTTCTAGGGGACTAATGACCTCAGCAGTTGAGTCCCATAGTGCTCAGAGCCATTTGAACCATTTTTGTTCTTCAAACTACGAATAAATTACTTCCGCAGCATAAATATCTGACTATCTCTTGTTGGAAGCCGCGCAATACTGGATGAGTATGGATTGAATTTAATAAAGTGTAATTTACATATGGAATTTGTTAGTCGATCTATGGAGTATGAATGATTACAAAAAACTAGGACTTCTTTTCTGAAAGACTGCAGCTCCAGTAAGCAAGAACGGATATTCTAAATTAGTAATAATACCACGCCACGGAGGATCGGTGACACACCAGTGTTGGGTCTTCAGTGCCAAAAATGATGTCGCAAGCTGAAAGACAAGTGCGAACCGCCTGGCTTCCCCTAGCTTCTGTCCTAAAAATTTGAAGGCAGTGCCTTCTTTTATTACACAGATGACACTAATATGAACATCGAGTCTTCGGTCGCAAATCTTTACACATTTTTTTACATAGAAATAGTTTTTTTCGAAATGGGTATTAAAAGTTTCGTCAACATCAGTTACTATCTGGTGAGATTAACGTACATTTAATGACTTTCTCGTTAAGAATGGTAATTAGTACAAAAAAACAAAGAAGGAAAATGAGTTACAAAATGCAGTTATTAAATGACAGAAGTATACATCGTAAATGGATTCTGCAGAATATTTCACAAAAAACAGAGAGAGGCAATGATTGAACCACAGACAGGGAAGAAGGCCAGAAGTAATACATGGAAGTGTACTGAGGAACACAGAATACACTCACTACTGAAACGGAGCACGACCATTATGGATGGCAGGATATCGCAAGTAAAATTAGGACAATTCCAAAGATATAAATGCAAAAGGTATTTTTAAAAAGAGGAACCGAACTGGCACATCATACTACAGAGCTTTAAACGTGTTAAGTACTGGACAGTACTCACACTCAAGAATTCTGAAACAGAGAATGAGAGCTAGAAGCGAAACAAAACTTAATGAAAGCCAAAATGGCTTCCAGAAATGACGGTGGTATATAGATACTATATTTTCTGTTATTTGCTTTACATTACCCTTCAATAGCAGCAGTACAAAACAGTTGTAGTTACATTCAACGAATTTAAAAGAAGGAAATAAGGTAATGTTATGTCGAGAAAACTACGCATGTAGAATGGTAATAAGACATCAATTCAAATTCCTTATTTTAACTACCAAGGAAGAGATGAAAGTAAAATTGTTCTAGTTTTTTTAGGGGTATGCGATTTTGCTCTGTTGCGTAACGGGCTCTTCATTAGCTGTCGCAAAGTGCTGTCGATGAATTTATTTTGGCATTTTCGTGACGTGAGATTGAATTTTGACATTACGGATTTCATTTTGAAGTAATAGTTGTATAACAACGCTTTTGTGGGCGTTTCTGTCACATGCAAAGCAGCTATTTATATTTATTATTTTTCTAATAGTAATATAATATTATGAGGTCACAATAAGTTATTCCAATTTCATTGGTGCAGGTATGAAAATATATTGATAACATAAAAACCCTTAAACATTTGAGGTAAAATCTTTTGCATTGTACAATTATGGTTGATTATTACGTCATCTACGCCGTTCATTTGCAAGTAAGGCACATATCAGGCCTGGAGCTAGCCTCATCAGTTGTACACTTCAGTTCTGCAATTAAAAATAAGTGTTTTGTAAAATAAAGAACCACCAGCTTCAGGCACGATGCCTTCGGTTGCCTTGAGAGTCTATATACATTTTCTTTCTCCTAATTTAGGTTAATTCTGGCCTGGCAAGATTACAATGGTATATTACAAAGTGGTACATTGGAATATATGTTTACAAACCTATGACAAATCGAAAAATACCTTACTATTTCCAGCAGTAGATTCATGGTTTAGAAGTACAGTATGAGTCCATATATACCGTTTTGGTTATACAGTATATTTGTAAACATAAGTCAAAACATGTCAACGAATTTCAAACATGAAGATGCTGCACTTCCACAAATATACAGGTGTTACTATTTCAAAGAAGATACAGAACTGTTCAACAAGTTTTCGGAAGATTTTTCTTTGTGTAACATTAGTTATAATTGCTCTAGTACACCAAGTTTCTCACCAGTGGTAAAAAGCTGAATAGTAGCCCCCAAGGCTCGAAATAGAACGTGTGTTGAAATAAAATCAGGTTTGTGACTGGAAGCGGTTGTTCTTTATTTTACGAAAGTAGTACAGTCACAGATGAAACATTGCCAACAGTGAATGAAATTAAATAACGTTTTGTAATTAAAAGCATATAAATCAGGGCATTTGAGAAAAAGGAAGCAATTAATTAATAAGATAACCAAAAACCACGACTTCAACTTGCAGCATATAAAATCAGAGATGAGCCCGCATCTCGTGGTCGTGCGGTAGCGTTCTCGCTTCCCACTCCCGGGTTCGATTCCCGGCGGGGTCAGGGATTTTCTCTGCCTCGTGATGTCTGGGTGTTGTGTGATGTCCTTAGGTTAGTTAGGTTTAAGTAGTTCTACTGATGACCGTAGATGTTAAGTCCCATAGTGCTCAGAGCCATTTGAACCATTTTTGAAAATCAGAGATGAATTCCGTCTATAGTGGAAACTGGAAGTAATATGCCAACAACGATCTTTTGTAAAGACCAACGACACAAAAGATAAGTAAAAATATGTTGAACTTAATGTTGTTAGATTTTTCTTAAACAGTATAACAGACTCACTATCTGGAGTAAAATGCAATTAGAAAAGAAATTTAAATGCTTGGGTGAGAACCATTGGGCTTAGTCATTGTACGTAACAATTCTAGGTAATTTGAAACGGAAAAGAGGAGTAGAATATCAATTGGAAGTTAATAATCTTATGTCTGTGTGAGATTCTTTATGGATGCGAAATATAGGTAATGGAAAAGAGAAAAATATTCTTATCTAGCCAGCTAATGTTAGATTTCCCACGGTAAACAAAGGACTTTCATTACTGGATAAGACACGAGAGAAAATAATCAGAGGCGAGTGTAAAATATCTTGTGTCATTGCATAGAGTAATTAACAAAGTGGTAGATTGGAATTGAAAGATCATGTAAAAAAAGATCGTAGGGTAAGAACGTAGTAAAACTAATTTAACAGTGCTTATCAGTGTGTGACGGGAGTACTGGAACACTAAATAAGATTAGCGGATAAGACCCTGAACAGATTAAAGGGAAGAAAAGTAATATCGGAACGCACGTATGTTGATGGTTGATGATGGACAGGTATTCGTCCTCTGACTTACGCGCTCATGGATTTGGAAGTTCATAAAGATAAAAGTATAGCAGATTTACAATCCAACACATTATTTTATAAAAGTTCGTGAATACTCGTTTGGAGACTGTTGGTTTTTGTTCACATAAATGCAATTTAGAACGCTGACAGTGTGAAACGCTATTGACTCCAAAGCGTGGCCATGTAGCGTTGATTCGCATATCCCAGTGCCAGTAGCTGTTATCGAATTATTTTTTTTTGGAGCGCCAGGAGTTAGAGTCTGGTGCTCGCAGCCAGAGGGCTAAGGCGTATGTGGAGGAGGGCGATCGAGAAAACGGGTAGAAACTGAACTTCTGTAATACAGGCGGTCGTGGTCGATAATAATTTCTTATTACGCAGATGAAATGGAGCAGATTGTACAGCAATGGCTAAATACAAGTTGTTACTGTGAATCTGTGAACTAGGCGACATGGAATTTCTTAGTCTTTCTTGTGAAGCAATAAACTGTGTTGTTAAGACGGGCCGTGAGACCTGTTCGTACAGCGTGACACACAGAACGCTAGCCTGCGAGACGAGGATGCGAACCAGATACGGTTCCAGTCAGCGCAGCGGGTTAACGAGCGCGGCCTAGCACACCTGCCCGGCCTGAGTGCGGTTTCTAGGCTGTTTCCCACACTTGTTTAGGCAAATGCTGGGCTGGCACCCAAATTCTCCGTCAGAGGATAGAGACGCAAACAGTTGAAATACAATCACACATAACCCCAGACAGATGACGCACGCGATTACGCTGTCTCAGGTTACCTTGACACCTGTGGTGTCAGGAAGGCTATCCGGTCACAAAGATAAATACAAAAATTAAATAATAAAATAAAATTTCCAAAAACCCGAAAAAGCAGTCTGTATACTAAAGGGGAAAAATGCTAGGGAAAAGTAGAAGATTACAGAGAGTTTATAAATTAGTTATACAAAAGTAACCTTTAATTGTGAAAAAGGAAAATAACTTGCAGGTATGTTTGATACAGCACTGAATGCAGTATATCTTTGAGTTTTATTTACAAATGTTCAGTGGGGCTCCATTTTGTAACACGACAAATGTCCCATCCGTAATCAATCTCCTGCCAAATCCTGCGTAGCAAGTTTTGATGTATATAGGGGCAACTGTTTGTGTGTTATCCATTGTCGCAACACGCCGACATCTCCCGGAAGCGGAGGAACAAACACTCATTCTTTAATGTAACGCCATGCTCAAAAGTCCATTGCGGTTATATCTGATGATCGTGTAGACCACCTCCGATCCAAGTCGGCACCTTCATCCTGAGATACGCGACCACGTCACGACGATAATGCGTGGCACGCCATCGTGCTGGGAAATAAATTCTGTGCCCAAATCCTGTTGTAACTGTCGCGTTAGATAATGTTCAAGCATGTCCAGGTAAAATATGCTGCGTGATACATACCCAGTTTCGGTAAAACGATTTTACCAGTTAACAACAGTTGTCTTTGAGGTGGCGACTTGCGATATTTAGTTCTAAATTGTTTCTGAACTGCAGTAGCGGATTTGGATGCACGAAGCAGTAAACAATACTGCACACGCTGTGCTCCGTTATAGGACTCTGTGATAACTGCTGGAATAACTCATTTGCGCATGCCATCTAGTGGGAACGTCGGAACTAACAGTGTTACGCGGGAATGAAACTTGAGGATATACTGCCCTCAGTGCTGTATCACACATTCCTGTTAGCTATTTGCCCATTTCACATTTAAAGGCTACTTTTTTATAACTAATTTGTAAACACCCTTTAATATGGATCGTGTCATTTCTTAGCACCCAACCTTTAACTCTGTCTGGTATCGCAGCAACAGGACTACTAAGTGCTCGCAAGAAATATCGGTGACGCGACTTTCGTTCGTTGCAATTAGAGACAGAATACCATAGAGAGGCAACACCGTGACGACACTGAAGCAAACTGAACAACGCGTCGCCATGTTTTATGATGCCAGAAGAAATGAGCGTGGTAAAGGACAGTGGTATGCAAAGCGTCAAATAATTATGAAATAGCATACAGGTGTTCATGTTTAGCAGTTACGGCCCGAAGCGAAATTAGCCCTCATTTCGTCGGACATCACTTGATATATGTACATCGTCTTTCAGAAATGATTTAATACACTCAGTAAACCCAAAAACTCCATTCCCGCTCGATCTATTGCGTGACATTCAGAATAAGAAGACGTGGTCTGAAAAATTCAGTTTACGGTCAGTCTTCGAGTGGTTTACTGTACATAAGATATATCGAATACAGAAAAATTCCAGAATCAGTTGGGAACATCTGCAATCCACGAGTTCCGGAGAACCGAGTTAAAAGAAAAATCTACTAGAAAAAAGTTTGTTTTTAAGTAAATTGTATGTAGCATATAGTTAAAACTGAATTTGGAATGAGTGAAATAAACTGTGTTTGCGTAGATCAAAGACGGAAACTCTCACTTGCAGATCAGAGAAATTACGACCTAACCCACACAGCCAGCCGAATATACAGCTACAGTAAGTTGTTTGATGACCGTAAGTTTATGAAATTAATACTTAAGACAGTACATAGCTAAAGTAGTGAATCCTCAATTAGCTGATCATCTGCTCATTATGTACATAGAAAGTTTGTAAAATGACTAACTTGTACAAAAGGTTACCAAAATTGTTTTATAGATTAACTTACACTTTTCACTTCGCATACAAAGAGCTCCTATTATAATTAGATGTAACAATGTGCGCACAGGAAATTAAATGTTTTCTGCTTATAATCCATGTTTCCTAATATGAAAGCATACTTCGTTTAAAAGCCCAGAAAGCAATAAAAGCAATTCTTGGAGCAATGCGTATTGCAGCCACCAAAAACTGAGACATTTACTTGATAATGCTCATACATAAAAAAGACGTAATTACCATATTTTACCATCCAGCAACTGTGTTTTTATTCCAACAAAATCTTACGATCTTATGGTCCTGATGTTTCGGAATTGTTATAAGTTAGGATGCAAGCCTTTGTCGGGATTCTCCATCGCCACAAAATTCTCGAAATAACATATCTCTTAAGGTAAATGGCAAGAAGAACTTGGATGAAACAAGCTTACATGAACAGACCGTGGAGAGCAGAATGGCAATCGATTGCGAAATCTGTCGTTTTATTACAGGAGATATAGATTGAAAGTACTACTTAATCATCTTCAAAGAATATAACAACATTTCATCTTAGATTCCCGTACGCCCTACACCACCAATATTGTTGACTACGTGACACGTTGGACTAATGTCACCTGCTGTTATATGCAGTGAAGAAGATCGTGTAATAGTTGAAATCTAGATCTGCTGTAATAAAACGATGGAGTTCGCGAGAGATTTCTGTTCTTTTCCCTGTTGTCTACATGCAACGGACGCTGTTCACAACTGGATCATACGGATTCCAATCTGATTAAAACACATCAATGCACTTTAAATACAGCACAGTTTCAGAACATGTGTAAAAATATGTACACAGATATTCACTTTTCTTTCGAGAAATGTGCATGCATTTTACCCTGAGCACACGGCAAGCAAACTTCCGAAAAAGGACTGCAGCATTTGAGTAACTTACAGCGCCATAAACGAATTCTCTCGCTTTCGAAACAATCGTTGAAGGCCTTCACAAAATATGGCCCTTAATAGTACGGCGAGTCACCGCAGGGAGCGCTGAATAACGTGCCAGAGCTTGCGTGTATAGTCCGCTCCTTTGGTGGCAATCGTCCGAGCGGCAAGGCTGATGTAAGCCCATTTCAAATCAGCATAAAGACCAGAATGCGGTGTTATAATTTTAATCACAATCTTTCGTAGAGCTCTGCACGACAAATATTGTTTACTACGTGACACTTTGGATTAATGTCACCTGTTGGTATAAGCACTGAAAATGACTATGTAACAGTTGAAACCTAGATCTGCTGTAATTACCAATCTGACTGAAATACATCAATGTACACAAAACACGGCACAGTGAAACATCCCCTTAGAAAAATTTATGAATGACAGTGCTGGTAAACCTCTTACGTTATTTGATTTTCAAACAGCTGAGCAAAACTGAACGTACTCAGACATTTCTCTCTTTACTTATTCTGATTATCACGAAACTGACACACAATATTTTTAGCGCAACGCAATCTGACTTTCAATAATCCCTACAAAAGAATGGCCCTGACTAACAATTCCTATACCTTTCATGAATCACTTACCTCACAAAAATCTTCGTTACTCTAAGTACTGCGATACAGCGAGCGCCACTATTGCCAGCTAAATAAAAGATTCTAACTACCGAAGGCACTAACTACTGATAGGCATAGTTAGCAAATGAAAGATTTTGATAGAGAACAAACAATGTATTTACCTTAAAAGTGTTCAAAGTCATAATATATATATCAGTTCATGACATACGGTCTTACAAATTTCCTTTTTCTGACGGACATACGTCCAGATCGTCCGCTCTCAAAACCCTGGCATCTCTCTCCCCACATCCACCACTGCAGGCGGCTCACCTCCAACTGCGCAACGCTACGCGCTGTTCACATGCAACTGCCCAACACTACAATAGCAAAAATTCCAAGAATGCAAACCAGCCACAGACTGCACACAGCACTGTCAGTGATTTTCATACAGAGCTCTACGTGGCGTTACCAACATAAAAACCTAAACAGCCTACTTACAACAGTTTCAAAACATACGTAAAAATATGTACGAGTACACCAATCTTCGGCTGGCCGTGCAGTCTAACGCACGGTTTTCCGGAGCGGGAAGGAGTGCCTGGTCCCCGGCACGAATCCGCCCGGCGGATTTGTGTCGAGGTCCGGTGAGCCGGCCAGCCTGTGGATGGTTTTTAGACGGTTTTCCATCTGCCTCGGCAAATGCGGGCTGGTTCCCCTTATTCCGCCTCAGCTACACTATGTCGGCGATTGCTGCGCAAACAAGTTCTTCACGTACGCGTACACCACCATTACTCTACCACGCAAACATAGGGGTTACACTCGTCTGGTGTGAGACGTTCCCGGAGGGGGGGGGGGGGGGGTGTCCACCGGGGGCCGAACCGCACAATAACCCTGGGTTCGGTGTGGGGTGGCGGAGGGGTGAAGTGGACTGCGGTAGTCGTCGTGGGGTTGCGGACCACTGCGGCTGCAGCGGGGACGGAACCTGTCCGTCGTTTCTAGGTCCCCGGTTAACATAACGTAACATAACATAGCACCAATCTTCAATTTTCTTTGGAGAGACATGCATGCATTTATATCTTAAGCACAAGGCAAGCACAATTCCGAAAAGAAATTGAGTAGTTGTTTAGCCTACATTACCGTAAACGAACTCTCTTGCTTGAAACAACCTTCGAATGCTTGCGTAAAACATGGCGCGTAATAGTACGGCGTTGCGTCGCAGTGAGCACTGATAAACGTGCCACACAGCCTATGTGTGTAGTCAACTGCTTTGGTTGCAAACATCTGATCGGCAAGGTTGATCTATGGGCATTTCAGACCAGTGCAAAGACCAGAAGGCGATCTTGCAATTTTAAGCGTAATCTTTCGCAGACTATAAAATTCCTCAGGTAATCTTTGAGTTTCATAGGCGAGAGATTTTGCTGTTGAGTGGAGGGCGGCTGGGGAAGGGGGGAGGGAGGTATAGGTGAGGAGGCGCTCGTTTCCAAGACG
Source organism: Schistocerca piceifrons (assembly GCF_021461385.2). Lineage (NCBI taxonomy): Eukaryota > Metazoa > Arthropoda > Insecta > Orthoptera > Acrididae > Schistocerca > Schistocerca piceifrons. The sequence continues at coordinate 21,491,916 of NC_060145.1, forward strand.
CACCGCTCGGAGAGCGCGTACGTCAAGCTGAAAGCTGAGGAGATGTGGAGGCGCACGCGCCGAGATACCAACCAGCGAGGCCCGCGCGTGACGAGCGCGCAGCCCTGACCGGACTCGCAAGCAGATTCCAGTTCTGGAAGCGCCGGTGACGCCAGCGCGCAGGTGGACTTTGTAGGGATCTTCCCGGAAAGAGCCTCCGCCTCTGATGTAGATTTTTGGTCGTCGTAAATCGTCAGATTCAACTGTCCAGTGCTCAGAAAGCAGAGAACCCGAGGTTTTCTTTTCATTTCGTTAAGTTTTACTCGTGCGTCTTCAGGGCTCATGCCTGTATAATTAAAAACCTGAAGAGCTTCCAGCAATACTGGGAAGTTAACAGTCTAGCATGAACTCCGTGGCTTCACACAGCAGGAACAAATTTCTTTCTGGCTGTAGAACGAATGAAAAAAAGAAATCCATCTTACGACGGGGGGGCAACGACGTCCGTCTTATGAACTTAACGCGAATGGCGGTTGAGCTACAGCGGTATGGAACCTCGGAGAACTTTCTGTGGGTACGAGCGGACCGAGGGATCCGACAAAACGAGTTGGTGGGAACTCCAAGTGAAGGACGCATTGTGTTATGGGCACACGTTCGTCACCTGTTTCAGTGCATCCAACCACATCTCTCCACTTAAGTGAGCCTCGACATCACGGCCTGTAGTTTTTACTAGTATTTTGAAATTTAATTATTCAGAAACTTCAATAGATAGTGGAATGAAACTTTAACCAAACAATTAGTATATTGTGACCTCCGTGTGAAAAAATTTAATAACTGTGTAATAGGTAGTGAAGCGAATACTCATTTTCATCTTATGTTTATTTTTTTATGGCCTTTATTGGACCACTCTAGTCAAAAATACAAAGTTGTAAACAAGTTGTTACACAGGGATACAATTTGGCTCAACAATAACTTAATATGATATTTAGGTAATATGATTATTAGAGTCTATTCTTATATGAAAGGTGTTTTGCTCTTCTGTCTGCCCAATATTTCTTCATTCTTTCAGATATTTTCTTTCTATCTTCATCTGAGACCACTCTTCCTGTACAATCTTTATTGATTTTCATTTGTAGTCTTGTTTGCGGGTCTTGCAGTATTCTGATTTTCTCTGTCTTGTTTTTTAGGTCATCTACTGTAATTTGGATTTCTTTTATATATTGCTTAATTTCTGTGATCCATTTAATGTCGCTCTTGCTATTCCACAATTTTTGTATTATTTTTTTACTAATTCTGTTTTCTGGAGTTCTCATCAAATGTACAAAGAATGAGATGCGTTTCTTCCTGATCGTGCTCATGACTGGTTCTATTTTCTTATATACTGTTTCATTTGATGCTATTCTCCAATGTCCATTTATTTTATACTGTTTATTTATACATGTCCTAATTATTCTTCTTTCTATTTTTAGTATCCTGTCAATTTCTGCTGTATTAGTTGTTTTGAAGATAGTTTCAGTTGCATATGTTATTTCTGGTTGTGTAACTGTTTTATAGTGTTTTAATTTTGCATCTGCAGATAGGCTTTTTTTGTTGTATGTAGTTTTGGTAATGTAATTTGCGTATTTCAGTTTTTTTATTTTATTCTGCCATGATGGCTTCTCATTTAGATTGTATGTTATTATTTCGCCTAAATATTTAAATTTATCAATAATTTTGGTTTCCTGTTCTCCTGTTGTAATTTTGTTTGCAAGTGGTGGATCAGTTAGCATAATCTCCGTTTTTTCAAATGATATTCTAAGGCCTACTTTCTCTGTTATTTCTTGTAGTGATTTCACTTGCTGCCTGGTTTCACCTTATGTACAGAACTACGTGTAATTTTCATTTTAGATACAGTACACTTCCACAGTATTCAAAGTAAAACGACAAAACAAATTGTATTCTTATAATTATTAACTTGTCGAAACAGTAAAACTCGAATATTTAGCAGTTTGTTGCTTTATATATTAAAAAAAAAAAAATACTTTTCAGGACTCAATTTTTTCTCCTAGTAATTGAAGAACCTACGACATGCAGCAACTTAAAATATTTAATATATTGTTGAACAATGTGGTTCACTTTGTAGACAAGCACTATGTTATTATTCACGCAAAATTTTGTTCTTTCTGCTTTAACACTGGGTGAGACAATGATACCTAAGTATGCAAAAACTTTGATTACAGGAAACAAAAAATAAAGATTTGCATCTCATTTTCTTCTGATTGATAACATGTCAAAACATTCCAGCTCCAAAATCTGGTTGTTTCTCAATGTCCATTTATCTTCTTTAGTTTTCTCTTTTTGTCATTCTGACCTGCTTTGTCATGGTATCAGCAGTTTTTTTCAGCTTCAGCGACGTCTTGCCTTTCCACTCGTAGCAGCCCACTTTTTCTACATCTACATCTACCTCCATACTCCGCAAGCCACCTGACGGTGTGTGGCGGAGGGTACCTTGAGTACCTCTCTAGGTTTTCCCTTCTATTCCAGTCTCGTATTGTTCGTGGAAAGAAGGATTGTCGGTATGCCTCTGTGCGGGCTCTAATCTCTCTGATTTTATCCTCATGGTCTCTTCGCGAGATATACGTAGGAGGGAGCAATATACTGCTTGACTCTTCGGTGAAGGTATGTTCTCGAAACAAAAGCCCGTACCGAGCTACTGAGCGTCTCTCCTGCAGAGTCTTCCACTGGAGTTTATCTATCATCTCCGTAACGCTTTCGCGATTACTAAATGATCCTGTAACGAAGCGCGCTGCTCTCCGTTGGATCTTCTCTGTATCTTCTATCAACCCTATCTGGTACGGATCCCACACTGCTGAGCAGTATTCAAGCAGTGGGCGAACAAGCGTACTGTAACCTACTTCCTTTGTTTTCGGATTGCATTTCCTTCGGATTCTTCCAATGAATCTCGTCTGGCATCTGCTTTACCGACGATCAACATTATATGATCATTCCATTTTAAATCACTCCTAATGCGTACTCCCAGATAATTTACGGTATTAACTGCTTCCAGTTGCTGACCTGCTATTTTGTAGCTAAATGATAAAGGATCTATCTTTCTGTGTATTCGCAGCACATTACACTTGTCTACATTGAGATTCAATTGCCATTCCCTGCACCATGCGTCAATTCGCTGCAGATCCTCCTGCATTTCAGTACAATTTTCCATTGTTACAACCTCTCGATACACCACAGCATCATCCGCAAAAAGCCTCAGTGAACTTCCGATGTCATCCACAAGGTCATTTATGTATATTGTGAATAGCAACGGTCCTATGACACTCCCCTGCGGCACACCTGAAATCACTCTTACTTCGGAAGACTTGTCTCCATTGAGAATGACATGCTGCGTCCTGTTATCTAGGAACTCCTCAATCCAATCACACAATTGGTCTGATAGTCCATATGCTCTTACTTTGTTCATTAAACGACTGTGGGGAACTGTATCGAACGCCTTGCGGAAGTCAAGAAACACGGCATCTACCTGTGAACCCGTATCTATGGCCCTCTGAGTCTCGTGGACGAATAGCGCGAGCTGGGTTTCACATGACCGTCTTTTTCGAAACCCATGCTGATTCCTACAGAGTAGATTTTGTCTCCAGAAAAGTCATTATACTCGAACACAATACGTGTTCCAAAATTCTACAACTGATCGACGTTAGAGATATAGGTCTATAGTTCTGCACATCTGCTCGACGTCCCTTCTTGAAAACGGGGATGACCTGTGCCCTTTTCCAATCCTTTGGAACGCTACGCTCATCTAGAGACCTACGGTACACCGCTGCAAGAAGGGGGGCAAGTTCCTTCGCGTACTCTGTGTAAAATTGAACTGGTATCCCATCAGGTCCAGAGGACTTTCCTCTTTTGAGCGATTTTAATTGTTTCTCTATCCCTCTGTCGTCTATTTCGATATCTACCATTTTGTCATCTGTGCGACAATCTAGAGAAGGAACTACAGTGCAATCTTCCTCTGTGAAACAACTTTGGAAAAAGACATTTAGTATTTCGGCCTTTAGTCTGTCATCCTCTGTTTCAGTACCATTTTGGTCACAGAGTGTCTGGACATTTTGTATTGAACCACCTACCGCTTTGACATAAGACCAAAATTTCTTAGGATTTTCTGCCAAGTCAGTACAAAGAACTTTACTTTCGAATTCATTGAACGCCTCTCGCATAGCCCTCCTCGCACTACATTTCGCTTCGCGTAATTTTTGTTTGTTGTTGTCCCCAGTTTTGATGCCTAGCCTGTTCATCGCTTGTAATCTACCTGTTACTCTCTCGTTAAAATATATCATGGCGTCCATCACACAAATCTTACAACCTGACATGCCAACAGAAACAGTTTTCGACAAGCATTCCTAAATGCAACTAACGAAACTATCATTCGGATTCTGTGTTTTTCCACGTAAATATTTTTCCAGGAGTTCAGTATCTGAAAGATCTCTGTATGTTGGCTTTAGTTCTACCACAGCAGTTTCTGGACTGTGGTGTGCACGTGTATGTTTTTGTCCCTTTGCTTCACACGTATTATACTTGCATCATATTGTGTTTCCTTTCGGGCAGAGGCTGTGCTATGGATGATCGTCAATGGATATCCTGTGAAACAGAGTTGCCCAGATTGCTTTTCTCATCTCACTGACATTTTCGCTATTTCTCCTGATAGCTAGACCATAATATTCGTTGAAGTTTTCTATTCTGATTTCATGAGTGTACCTTATCCACCAATTGCTTTGCCATCAGAGAGTTTCTTTCTTTTTTTCCTGTCGTGTCCTTGCAGAGTTTCTTAAGTCTTTCTCCCATTCTACATCTACATGAACTCTCTGCAAATCACATTTAAGTGCCTGGCAGAGGGTTCATTGAACCACCTTCACAATTCTCTATTATTCCAATCTCGTGTAGCGCGCGGAAGGAATGAACACCTATATCTTTCCGTACGAGCTCTGATTTCCCTTATTTTATCTTTGTGATCATTCCTCCCTATTTAAGTCGGTGTCAATAAAATATTTTCGCATTCGGAGGAGAAAGTTCGTGATTGGAATTTTGTGAGAAGATTCCGTCGCAAAGAGAAACTCCTTTCTTTTAATGATGTCCACTCCAAATCCTGCATCATTTCTGTGACACTCCCATATTTCGCGATAATACAAAACGTGCTACCTTTCTTTGAACTTTTTCGATGTACTCAGTCAGTCCTATCCCACACCGCGCAACAGTATTCTAAAAGAGGACGGACGAGCGTAGTGTAGGCAGTCTCCTTAGTAGATCTGTTACATTTTCTAAGTCTCCTGCCAATGAAACGCAGTCTTTGGTTAGCCTTCCCCACAACATTTTGTATGTGTTCCTTCCAATTTAAATTATTCGCAATTGTAATACCTAGGTGTTTAGTTGAATTTACGGCTTTTAGATCAGACTGATTTATCGTATAAACGAAGTTTAACGCGTTTCTTTTAGCCCTCATGTGGATGACCTGACACTTTTCGTTATTTAAGTTCAACTGCCACTTTTCGTACCATTCCGATATTTCTTCTAAATCGTTTTGCAGTTTGGTTTGATCTTCGGATGACTATTAGTCGATAAACGACAGCCAGCGTCATCTGCAAACAGCCGAAGACGACTGCTCAAATTGTCTCCCAAATAGTTTATATATATATAAGAAACAGCAAAGGGCCTATAACACTACCTTGGGGAACGTTAGAAATCACTTCTGTTTTACTAGATGACTTTCCGTCAATTACAACGAACTGTGACCTCTCTGACAGGAAATCACAGATCCAGTCACATAACTGAGACGATATTACATAAGCATGCAATTTGACTACGAGCCGCTTGTGTGGTACAGTGTCAAAAGTCTTCGGAAATCCAGAAATACGGAATCGATTTGAAATCCCTTGTCAATAGCACTCAGCACTTCATGTGAATAAAGAGCTAGTTGTGTTTCACAGGGACGATGTTTTCTAAACCCATGTTGACTGTGTGCCAGTAGATCGTTTTCTTCGAGGTAATTCATTGTGTTTTAACATAATATATGTTCCAAAATCCTGCTGCATATTGACGTTAACGATATGGGCCTGTAATTTAGTTTATTACTCCTACTACCTTTCTTTAATATTGGTGTGACCTGTGCAACTTTCCAGTCTTTGGGTACGGATCTTTCGTCGAGCGTACGGTTGTATATGATTGTTAAGTATGGAGCTATTGCATCAGCATACTCCAAAAGGAACCTAATAGGTATAAACTCTGGTCCAGAAAACTTGCTTTTATTAAGTGATTTAAGTTGCTTCACTACTGTGAGGATATTTACTTCTACGTTATTCATGTTCATTCTCTTCTGCACATGTCCTATACATTCCATTTTTTAAAAATTTCGGTTTCTCCATGTGCTGTGCCAGCCACAGGACTATTGAAGCTTTTAGAGTCACCAGCACCAAGGCAGTGGATGTATCCCACCACGTCCAGCAGCTGACCTGCTAAAAACAGAGCCTGCTCCCTTGCTTTCTGTACCACCACTGTAACCCTCAGAGTTTTATCACGTTTGTGTTCATTTACCTTATTGACACGACCTTGGCAGTGTTGTGTCAGACATTCATAGTCCAGCACCTCGTCTGTACCTACAGAGGTAACTGTAACAGTTCCATTCAGCGATATGTGGTCTCTCTTCTGTCAGGAACCATCCAATGAAGCAACAATATCAGTAGACTGACAAATATCTACAGTTTCTGCCGGCGCCTTCTGCATAGATGTTCCACTGACTTGTATTAGGGCATTATGAAAATGTTTATAACACTTTTCATGCTTCACAAGTGGGGGTAGGAGATCCATCATAGCACAAAATTTCTGGACAGCTTTTCTTCCCTTCTCAATACACCGAATGACATAAGCAAGGTAAATACTCGCTTCACTATATTTTGTGCACGTTGCAGGAGATGTAACTGTTACTTTACACACACGACATTCCACTACAGTTCTGCTCGATAGGACTCTTCCCTTACTTGTATCCTAATTAAGCCTAACGGATTTCTCACTATTACAGTATTTACATTGGCAACAGACAAAAACAATTTTGAAAGCTTGCGCTTACTAACTCAAATGTAACCGTTATTTTCACTATTTGCAACATCAACATCTTCTTCATTTTCGGTAAGATGTTTCAACTTGGCCTTTTGAAGCACTGCCTGGCGAACTTTTAGGCCTAAACTCACTTCGCTGTAACGTAACTATTTCTTCATTTTTACAGTTTTCAACATCGCGCTTGTGTTTCATTGCCATAAAATTTACAGCAGCAATTAAACTTCTTCGTTTTTGGTATTTTAGATGTAAAATGGTTGAAATACGCAGTCACAACACAAGTTTACAACACGAATGCTTGCGAATGTAAGTAAATTCAAGCACTCTGTTTGAATCGACAAAAATATCGATTGCAATAAATCGCTGCTCATAGTGCACCAACATTCACATAATTCACACTGTAGAGTCGATATGCTCTTCAAGAATATTAGACGAGTTGTTGTGGAAACAGCAGCGCAAAAATTAAATAACGAGACTTTGTAGGCAAGGCTTTGTCTGTGACAGCTAGGCGTTCACGCACCGCATCTGCCTTACAAAGGCATTTAAACACAAAAAGTATATGTTTTCAGAAACTAGAGGAATCAGAGAATTTTATTAAATAAAAAAAATCCCGGTTTTCGGGCCCTCAGGACGTCCAGATCCCCTTAAAGCGAGAACTCGTTCAGTAATTGTGTTAAGAACCCAGCGACACAGAGGCAACCAACGCCATTGCCTGCGGCGGTGATGTCAGCAGTACCTGAATGCAGTTCTCTGACCTCAAAACATGGAACTGCGGCACGCTTGGAGACTCTTGTAATTTGCATAGACCGCCGTGTTGTAGTTAGGCAAAAAGAAATTCCGCTAGTTTATACTTGATAAAGAATTCTTTACTTATTTCTGGCTTTAACCTTTATATTAAAATGTGATGTAATAATGTGATGTGGGAGCAGAATCGAAAAGTATTTTCATTTTTCATTCTCATGACATTTTGTGACAGCCATATCGTACTTAGGGAAGAAACAAAATACGAATATCTTTGAACGGCACATTCAAACAGCAAAAGCTCAGCACCCAGATAAATGTAGAACATCGTTCTGCATTTTAAGTGACACATTGTAGTTAATAGAGATAGAGATCGCTGTGGTGGTTTACAGACAGAGCATACGAGTACAGCCAATGGCAGCTAACACCAGTAGTGCAGCAGTACTAGCCCTGGGCAGAAAATCGCTGATGTAAGCGGTGTCAGACTGCAGCTGCTGGAATTGTTCTTGTTATACTTAAGGTCACCCCCTCTCCTCCCCTTCCCTCCCCCACGTTGCTCCTAGCCAGTTGCGTTACGATGTTCTCAGTCAATTGCTGAAGTAGTGACCCCACTGTTCTATCAGGTAATTTGTTCTCCATTCGAGATCTGTGCTCTGGAGCGAGAGGACCTTAATTAATTTGGCCCTCAAATTATCTGAACTGCATAAAAAAATTCACTATGGAATATTGGAATGTGTATATAACATATGCATTACAATAATTAAAAACCAACATTTGTTTATAAAATGTAATTAATGAATTAGTAATAATATGTAGTTGTCAAATATGAGTTTTACACTTTCCCTCAGACCCTGAAAAATGCTAAATAAATTGAACAGCTGTTTTACATACTAGTTGCTCACTGCTACCAACAGGTGGTTGCACTGTAGAAACGTGAATTGTCGTTCGTTTTAACACAAGATTCTTGCTGTCACCAACAGATGGCTGCTCTGTAGAAAATGGACAAAGTTTGATCTTTAGAACACGAGTTTTCTACTATCTCCACCAGATATCTCCACTGGTGAAAACGATAATTGTTCGTTCCATGTATGTTTGAGACGCAACAGAGCCTTAAATTAATTATGTTCCATATCTCTGATGTCCTCAGCTGCCACAATATTCTTTACAACCATTCTCCACATCAATGATGCTTGTCACGAGTCACAATATTCTAAAATATTTGCAGAAATATGCCTGCAATCTAAAGAATGTACAGTGTCTGTGTCAAGTATCGTAATTTTAATTTACATACATTTATGTACCCATCAAATTAGCGTTTAAAACTCTAAAGTGAGTACTCCAACGCTGTTTCTATGCCTATTCGTGACATAAGTACCAACACACCCTAACAACACACCCTCTAATGAAATATTTCCGCATTTGAATGGTTCTCAGGCACTATTTTAGGAAGGATAAACAGAATGTATCATGTCATACACTAGAAAAATGTAATCAATGATACTGATTGACAGTTATTGGTATTACTCGTATTACAAATGATATTGGCGGACTGAAGGTTATTGCAATAGCAGCTTTCGATGAAGTTTGCTGTCAGAACTATGCTGGCAAGTCTCCCTGAAAGCTTTATATGCTATATTTCCTTTAACCATCTGTTAAAGAACACCACCAACTAATGAAAACTGCATGACACTCACAACGTAGTCCAAAGACGTGATGAGCAAATATGGGACCAGAGAGAGATGTGACATCTCCAAATGCAATGACAGAGTCGATATCTCGAAAATCAATAAAATTATGCATCAGTTGTTGTATTATGTGTAAGCTATCACACTCGCAAGCTCTATGAAGCTTTAAAGTAGATATATCCCTTTCTAAACCGTCTGCATAAACGTATCCAAAAAACATGTAGCTTGCATCTTATCATAATATGCAATACCTCTATGAAAATCCGAGCCAAAAAAAAATCTTGTATTATATGTAAGATTTCGCACATTTTCCAATCACAATGAGGTATCAGATTTAATATTTCCATACTTTAATTGTCCATATTACTTAAATAAATTATAGGTTAGTAGAGTAGTTCAGTTGTATTAAATTCACCTTAGCACGTAAAAATTGGCTGTACCTGGGCACTTAGCGTCATTAACATCCCATCTTGTGATTTAATGTGAGTTAAGAGTTTATAGAAGATGGGTGTTAGGTGTAGCTCAGCGAGTGCGGTAGCTGATTCATAAACAGAAGGTTATACGTGCATTGACTGGAATAGTCCTATTAGCATTATCCCATTGACTGGCTGAATTATTACATTGATCGCACACTTTTGTAATTAAAAAAACCATGCGTATTACAAAAGTTTGGTTTTTGTGAGTTGTCAGATGTTTTGTATTTCAAATTCTAGAAGTTGGCAGAAAATTTTATTCCATCTACCCTTGTAGGTCAATTGTGTGTGACTGTGAGCTATCCTACTTAAGAATGGTAGCCAGTATTATGATAATTAGTGCCTAACTTCAAGTTTTCTACCTTAACCAACACTACTAGCAGCAGAGCACAGGATATTTTTCTGTATGCACGCCACTGCCCACCGCATCCATGTACAAGACTGTGCGGCAAACAAACTACCGCCGTGAGCAAACACGTTCGCTGAATTCTTGCAGTGCTCGTCCTTCTGTGCACATTCACATTAAATGTTTGAGTGCTCTGAATATGCCTGATCTATATTATGTATTAGCAGTCACAACAGACGGAACGTAGCATGACAGTATTTGTTTGGTGTAATACGACAACACACGTCGATTAGGCAGCAGAAAGAATGAAATCAAAGACTAAGCACTTTTGAAACCTCAGTTTGTTCTGAAAAAAGCATGCATGCATTGCTGTCGAGTCAGGGACGTAAGGGTGATTGAGAAAGTATTGATTCGCTGACTAAGTAACTTCTACAAGACCCACCTTGTCAGGACTTGTCGAGATGGTGAAACATATAATGTCACATAGACATTAATATGAGATCCGTCTACTAGTTGAACAGACGTCGTGCATAAAGCAGCAAATGACAAGCATACCAATGCCATGCGCTCTGAGCCGCAGTTAAGTGTCACCAGAACCCTACTATTCGCCAATGCATATGATTTCTAGCGGATCTAAACGTGTGAATGCGAACCTTGCTCGTATGGTTATGGGGAGGGGGGCTGGGGTAGCCTTTAATATAACAAGAACAGTTGCCTCGGCTGTACTCTGACAGTGCTGACATCAGCGATTTTCTGCCCTGAACTCCTACTGCTACTCTTCTAACATCCCATCATGACGATGCTCTTCCATTTCGGAAACTTCCCCAGTGGCTTTCGAAAGATAAGCACCGTGGGCTCCTTGATAGTTCACGTGAGCGAAAAGGGTGATCTCAACAACGTGAGCGATATCACCCAGTCACTTTCTGCAAGAAGCTCGACAAGTTAAAACACTATTTTCGCACTACCATCACTAGTAACCTGCCATCAGAAAATGAAGCTACTTACAGAATCATAGTGGATTTACAAGAGTTGTGACCTGTACATACCGGATGTGAACAACAACTGTTTACAACTTACCACAGAACACTTCTGGTCCATGAAGCCGAGGGAAAAGCTGACCGACATAAAGCACCTTAAGAGAGAGCTCATGAACGCTACACGAGATTCTGGTTAAAATCGTCCTTGAATATTAAAAGCCCTTGTTCTTATTCTTACAAAATGTAAAACTGACTTTTGTGTAAATTTCTCCTCAAAATATCATGTTTTTCAGCTACATAAAATTAACAATTAATTGGTTTTTTACGTCTGGTCTTTTCATTTCAAAACTACTGTGTTTGTAACGGTTAAGCCTTGATCGAATTGTAAACGTAATTAATTTTTGGCTAATGCTTGCAAAAATCTTTCTATTTTTCTTTCATTACTCACTGGAAAATTTAAATTAATAATGTTGACGAAATGGTTGAGTAAGCCAGTAGCAAAGACAGGGAAGGGATATTTGAAATCTGCGTGTGCACATGCACCGTAGTTTAGGTGGTCTTTGTAGGCTAGTCTGAGGCTGTACCCCGGCTTCATAGACCAGAAGTGCCCCGTATCAAATCGTGGGTCTCAAACTCCCCCCAGATCCCTATGGAGCGTTGTAAACAGTTGTCTGGTACACCATGTACAACTTGAAAGACGTTCGTTTTGCGAACGGGCGCCTTCGTGTATCGCACAATCGCTTCGTGTTAGGCGCAAGTCACTTGTTTGATGACAGATTTCCGGTCACGCGCCGCCTCTTTTTCCTAGAACGGGGTATAGTAGCCAAATCGAAAAACTGCAGGTCAGTCTTAAGGCGATCTAAGGGCTTTGACCTGCTTCGGCCAATGAAGACGCGAGGAGGCAGAATTCGATTCTGTTCCGCCACACTTCTTCCTTGTCTGGTGTGGGTACGAAGGCGTTTGAGCAAATATCGGCAGTGTGATAAGATCGCAGCCAACTGCGACTATTGCAGTCGCTTCCGTATAAATGGTAATTATGATAAAAGTCAGGACAGTTAAAATCGTGCCGTTATCACGCCTTTTTATGTGCAGATTTCACATTCAGAATATCGTGTCTTTGTTCACAGTTTACTTGACTCAGAACATGTGGTTCCCTTAATCCATCTCCTTATTCGGAGTCTGTAAACTGAAGTGGCTTACAAACAGCCTTTTACACTCACCTCCTAATTTTCAGGAGCTCTGTAATTTTTGTTTTGAGAATGTGAGATGTGGTTAGGAAGGCAGTTAGTCATTCTTACTCGATGTCCACCCATCGTCACCCTGGCGAAATGGTATAACTAATCTACAGGTAAATTACACTGTTTATTCATTTCATTTTGATTTCGTTGATTCATGAACTCACATCTTTCCCTAGTATTCCCTAGTATTACCAATTTCAACGACATGTATCTGAGTCCGCGTTGAAACTGTTGTGCTTCTTGCTGTTCCTTGGACTTGAATTCAGGGTTACACTGCACATGCGTTACTTGTTCCAATTTTTTTTTTTGTTTTATAGATGATTTACAGCAAACAAGCTAAGTTGAAGCTGATGCACTTACTCCAAGATTTTCATCTGCTGATGCTAAATGATTGAGAACCAAGGCATTCATCACGCGGGCTGAACGTTTATAGGTTATTAGGCAAGATAGTTAACAGTGGACGAAGATAATTGCCCTTGCATAAATCAGACCTCTGAGGCGATTTTTAGCACTTGGAAGTTGTTATGTATGGACTGAACAGTTTCATCCACTGTTCAATATTCAACTTGCTTACTCCCGAGAAAATTCCCCTCCCCCCCTCTTTTCTTGCGTTTTCTGTGATCTTGTCATCTGCTGTCGTTAGTGAAAAGATCAGGTAGCATTATCACTGGATCACACTGACTTTCTGGGGTAAATTTCTGGGCATAAGATGTGTTCATCACTTTGCATGCACACACCTAATTTGTTGACGTAGGAGAGCGGTTTACAAACTAAAGTGTATTCCTGCAGAGTTTCTTTACTACGCCACGAACTGTCAGATTATAGTGTCGTCTTTGATCTTCATCTTCTGAAACGCATATACAATCAAAGGATGATGATATTCAGTCGCTTTAGAAATGATTAGTGTATTTCTACCATCCCACGCATATTTCTTTTCCTCGCCAATCCGAAAGAATTGAATTTTCTGCAGTTTACCTTGATGTTATCACATACTCTGTGTGTTCTGTCTCACATTATCCCAGTTTTAATCACCAGATGAGCCACATACGTAATAATGATGTGTACTGCAAACCCCAATAAAAGACAACGTACAACTAGAAATGAATGGTGAAGGTTGTAAAAACATTGCTTTCCCCGAAAGGCGATAACTTTTTTTTTCCTTTTGTGCATTACCTTGTCATAGTACGTATGTATCATTTATTTCAACTATTCTTTATTTGTTAATTCGTCACATTGTTTCTTCATTCATTTTGATACTGTTTTGTATTTTGTGTCGTACGAATATGAATGTTCTGGTTGAAAATCTTTGGTTAGGCTAGGAGAAGTAATGTGTCAGAGAGAGAGCGAATGACCATCGATAGAGAGCGTGCGAGTTGTTGTGGTATTTTGTGGCCGATTCGCGGGTGGAGAAGCGTTGAAAAGTTCGGCGTGAAAGACGGTGATACGGGGAGGAACAATTAATTATAGTGCGTTCGCTGTGTTAATAGGAGATCCTGCATTATTAAGTGAACAGTAAAACCTGAAAAGTACATCGAGTGTTTGCGGTGACGATTTTACATACTGTGTGAACTTGTGAGAGTTATCCGTGAACCAGACACCATTGTCGTGGAGACACTAACTGTTAGAAATGCGTGAAAGTGGAACAATCCAAAATGTTAAGTAAGAGAACAGTGCTGTGATTTGATCAAGAAACATTTATTATATCATCCAAACTGTCTTAAAGACGACTACGAAAATTGAACTGATGTTTAACGGACTGTTACAGTGATAAACAAATGTGACTGTTTTCCTGTGGCAACACGGTGAAAGAACTGTACGAAGTATTGGCATTAACCGGCTATATATCGTAAATACTGAAGACATTGCATAATTCTGACCTACCCGTACCGCGTGATTAATAAACTTTTAATAATAAAACGTCGCGCGCGTAACGACAACGCACACACTGGAACTGTTATTATCGCGCCAGTGCTGCCAGCTGATTCGATTACAACGGAGACGTGGACCACCGCCGTAACTGGAATATTAATGAAACAGGAGGATCCATCATTATCTTCACGCCACGAACCAGGATTCACTTCACACATCGTCCGCGCGGACCTCTGCTGGCGTCATCGCACTGCCTGCAGCAACAGTTAAGACATTAAAAGAAAATTATTACGTTCTCTCTCTCATTTCAAAATTAAAGACAGTTGCAGTTAAATTATCTATTTTAAAAATACTGTCACAATATCAAGGTTCAATTTTGTTTAGTTCCAATAAATATTCTTTCCATTATTTCGTCTTGTTGACAGTGTTGAAAGCCCGCCAAATTAAAGTTCAATTAATAATTTTCTTTCAAAATATTTCTCAGACATTTTGCTGCTCATCATAATTTTATTTTAATGTTTGTGTGTAACTTCTTTTGGAGGAAGTACATATTTTATTTTTTGTGCAGTAAAATTAGATACCATAAAATTATACGTATATTACCAGCTGATGCTGTCCGCCATTACTGTTTGAAAACTGACCAATAGTACTTTTGCACCTATTTTCTCATTGTGTGTCAGCTGCAAAACAAAACTACGTATTTCGTGGGCATCTAGCAGGTGCGCGATGTATATGTAGGCATCTACAATAATTTTTTTTTTTTTACTTTTGCAGGTTTACAGGAATTATATTGACTTTAATTGTTCATTTGGCCCGCGTTAAAGTGATTTATCGTATCTATATAATAATTGTACTGAATTACCTAATTTATTTATTTATTATGTAAACATTGGTATACCATATTTAGATTAAAACTGACGTCTTATTGGCCCCACATAAGATTCTGCACGTTCTGACAAAGACTATGCCAATTTTTTTTTTTTCGCCCCTCACTAACAGGGGTAGTCAGATTCCTTGTTTAGGTCGTGTTTTATTATTTAAGAGGTTTTTTTTCAGAAGTAGAAAACCAGTTTCTTTACAAGGTGCAGCTCCGTTTTCAGGAGTGGAATGTAATGTGCTCTTTGCAAGATCATGGCTAGTACTGGAAAACAGTACATTAAAGTACTTGGGTTAGTTTCCACTAACTTCAGCCTTACGAAGTCTGTTCAAAAAATTCCGAAAAAATCATAATTTCGCTCCAATAGTGTGTTGGAGCGAAATGCGGTTGGCCGGAAGCTTCACTGTTGTATGTCTCTTACTTTCTGTTCAGTGTTGTATTGAGTAGAGCGCTGTGTTGCACAGTGTGCGAATTTCGAGATGGTAGAGATAGAGGAGCAACGCGTCTGCGTTAAATTTTGCGCGAAACTGAAGAAAACCTTTCAGAGAGACACGAAATGATGCAGGAAGCCTACGGTGATGAGTGCTTCAGCCGTACTCGGTGTT
Organism: Schistocerca piceifrons; assembly: GCF_021461385.2. Taxonomy (NCBI): domain Eukaryota; kingdom Metazoa; phylum Arthropoda; class Insecta; order Orthoptera; family Acrididae; genus Schistocerca; species Schistocerca piceifrons. The sequence continues at coordinate 21,507,798 of NC_060145.1, forward strand.
TCGGATGGTTCACACGTTTTAGAAATGGCCGGACGGGAGTTAAAGATGACGCTTCATTCAGGACGCGTTTCGCCTTCTATCGACGACGCTCATGTCAGGAACATCAGTGAAATTGTGCGTGCCAGTAGAAGACTGTCTATCAGAGACATTGCAGAAGAATGTAACATTTCAGTTGGATCGTGTCACGAGATCCAGAGCTCATGAGCCAAGAGCAGAAAAACCTACACCTCGTAATCTGTGAAGGGCTTTTGGATCGCGCAGATGAGAGCAAGGTGTTCCTTACGAGAATCATACCTGATGACGAGACGTGGGTCCACGGTTGTGATGCTGAGACCGAGATTCAGTCTTCACAACCGGTCAGGAAAGATCCTCCAATACAAAAAAAAAAAAGCTCGTCAGGTCAGGTCAAATGTCAATGCCATGCTGATAGTTTTCTTTGACTTGGATGCATTAGTTCATCATGAATTTGTGCCACAGGGACAAACTGTTAATCGATGGTTCTATCGGGACGTGTTGAGACGCCTGCGGGAAAATGTGAGAAGGAAACGGGTGGAAATGTCTCGAGACAATTCATGGCCCTTACGTCGCGATAACGCACCCGCACATCCATCCCTATTGGTGCGTGACTGTTGCACAAAAAACGAAATCGCCGCGATGGCTCATCCTCCGTACTCTCCAGACCTGACCATTTGGAAATTTTTTTTATTTCCAGAGTTGAAGGCTCCGTTAAAAGGACGAAGATATGCAACGATTTATTTGTTCATGAGACCCAGAAAATATTAAATACAGGCTCCCAGGTAGATGCCATTTTCCTTGACTTCCGGAAGGCGTTCGATACAGTTCCGCACTGTCGCCTGATAAACAAAGTAAGAGCCTACGGAATATCAGACCAGCTGTGTGGCTGGATTGAAGAGTTTTTAGCAAACATAATACAGCATGTTGTTATCAATGGAGAGACGTCTACAGACGTTAAAGTAACCTCTGGCATGCCACAGGGGAGTGTTATGGGACCATTGCTTTTCACAACATATATAAATGACCTAGTAGATAGTGTCGGAAGTTCCATGCGGCTTTTCGCGGATGATGCTGTAGTATACAGAGAAGTTGCAGCATTAGAAAATTGCAGCGAAATGCAGGAAGATCTGCAGCGGGTAGGCACTTGGTGCAGGGAGTGGCAACTGACCCTTAACATAGACAAATGTAATGTACATCGAGTACATAGAAAGAAGGATCCTTTATTGTATGATTATATGATAGCGGAACAAACACTGGTAGCAGTTACTTCTGTAAAATATCTGGGAGTATGCGTACGGAACGATTTGAAGTGGAATGATCATATGAAATTAATTGTTGGTAAGGCGGGTGCCAGGTTGAGATTCATTGGGAGAGTCCTTAGAAAATGTAGTCCATCAACAAAGGAGGTGGCTTACAAAACACTCGTTCGACCTATACTTGAGTATTGCTCATCAGTGTGGGATCCGTACCAGATCGGGTTGACGCATGAGATAGAGAAGATCCAAAGAAGAGCGGCGCGTTTCGTCACAGGGTTATTTGGTAAGCGTGATAGCGTTACGGAGATGTTTAACGAACTCAAGTGGCACACTCTGCAAGAGAGGCGCTCTGCATCGCGGTGTAGCTTGCTGTCCAGGTTTCGAGAGGGTGCGTTTCTGCATGAGGTATCGAATATATTGCTTCCCTCTATTTATACCTCCCGAGGAGATCACGAATGTAAAATTAGAGAGATTCGAGCGCACACGGAGGCTTTCCGGCAGTCCTTCTTCCCACGATCATACGCGACTGGAACAGGAGAGGGAGGTACTGACAGTGGCACGTAAAGTGCCCTCCGCCACACACTGTTGGGTGGCTTGCGGAGTATAAATGTAGATGTAGATGTAGATAATAGAAAATTCGCAGACGGTGCTTCACGCGATCCAGCAATAGGCATACAAAGACTGCTTTCGGAAGTGGAAATGGCATTGGGAGTGGTGTATCAGTTGTGAAGGAGAGTATTTCGCAAGAGAGCATGAGCAAAAAGTAAAAGGTAAGGGTAGAAAAATTTTGTGGAGGAAGTTTCGCAATTTTTTGAACACACCTCGTACGTAACTCAAATGTGGAGTAGAAAACCCAGACTGAAATAGTAACAGAACAGAAATCTTATCTAGCCGTATCGCAGAGAGACACTGCAGCCGCACGAAATAGGTATGACATTCGCAACAACGATATTCCATTGCTAACGAGAACATCGTGCAGCAAACGCCGAAAGGTCATCGGACTAAAATAATTCGTGATTGTGCCTGGCGCTGAGCTTGACGACTGGAAGAATTCGTTAGAGCACCGATTACTGTTCTGCATGCTTTTCCAAGACATGAAAGGAAATACTCCCCGATGACCTCGCCGACTCTAGCGGCGTCCGCAGCACTTCCCGCTCAGGTCTGCTCCAGCCTAACAGCCCCCGCTCGTTGCATCAGGCGGAAGTCCACACGCTACCGGTTGACACCTCTTCCGGTTCCTACAGCACATTCACTGCTCTGACGTCATAAAAACTCCTCCCAGACTTGAAAATTTTCCAGCTGTTGACTTCCACGTACGTAATAAGTTCACTCGAGCAGCGTGAAAGTTGGTCTACTTCTGGGCTCACTGTGTGACTTCGCTCAGCTCGATAGTCTTAGCATAGCGACGCCGAGTGGCTATGCTACTCCCCACTACACAAACTGTCTCACATGATTCCAGTCCGGAGTCAGCCTTAAAGAAGACTTAATGAAATATATAGTCTATAGAATCATTGCAACAGCGCTTTCCCCTTCCACAAGTAGTTGTTTCCAATCGTGTCTATCCTTAGTCACTATAATGTTTTCGTAATATTCCAGCTTCAGTCTCGAAAGTGCACGAGCTTTATGAACAAGCGTATAAGTACATGCTAAGGAAACAAAGCTAATAGCTCTCAGTTACACAAAACATGTTACAAGAGCGCGCTGCAATCATCGCATTTCCATCTAAGCTGTCCTGTCGAGTAGCGCTTTTCGCCTATCTTTCCCGAAGAACTCAACCATGTTTCGCGAAAAGCCTGCTCTGTATGATGTTGTGGTTAGTGTTTAACGTCCCGTCGACAACGAGGTCATTAGAGACGGAGCGCAAGCTCGGGTTAGGGAAGCATTGGGACGGAAATCGGCCGTGCCCTTTCAAAGGAACCATCCCGGCATTTGCCTGAAACGATTTAGGGAAATCACGGAAAACCTAAATCAGGATGGCCGGAGACGGGATTGAACCGTCGTCCTCCCGAATGCGAGTCCAGTGTGCTCTGTATGATGTAATCATACCCTCCTATACGAGCGTCACTATATCTTTATGTTGATCATGTTACGCACCAGCCTACTAGCGTCATTCAGAAAAAAAAGGATTTTTTTAGAAATTCTGTTACGACAATGGAATACAACACTTATTTATTTAAAAATAAAAAATATATAGGACAGACAGGGCGGAATTTTGAAATTCTATACAGGAAACATTGCAGTCATAGCAACCGGACAGCATTTGGAGCACATGTAAAAGATAGTAAACATGAGGTGAGTAATGTAAATGAACAAATGGAGGCACACTGGACTCGCATTCGGAAGGACGACGGTTCAATCCCGCGTCCGGCCATCCTGATTTAGGTTTTCCGTGATTTCCCTAAATCTCTCCAGGCAAATGCCGGGATGGTTCCTTTGAAAGGGCACGGCCGACTTCCTTCCCCATCCTTCCCTAATCCGATGAGACCGATGACCTCGCTGTTTGGTCTCTTCCCCCGAACAACCAACCAACCAACAAATGGAGGTACCACATAAAGCTCCAAAAAGTCTCATCTCAACGTGCTCGAACAGATTGAAATATACGCTCATCAAAGAAAAACCCCAGGCCTACTACTTAATGAGCAAAGTGATTTTATGCACAGGAGTTATTATGAGATTTTAAAGACCTGTTTTAGGCTTCCTCTCGAATGCAACAGCTCGCTCCAGTAAGAACCAACTGCAGCGGAACGGCCCTCAGCGAACTGGCGGCGAGGCGAATTGGACGCGGCGGAACAGGACTCGGCGTCGCGTTGTATACGTTCTGACGTAGGGAAACCCTCTCCACCACCAATCAAAACAAAGAAGAGGAAACGCACATTTTCTAAAGAATATCTACATTTTACTTACATTTTTAAGTTTCTTTATAAAGAAATTTTAATTCAGTGTAAATTATCTCGGTTCATGGTCCACTCAAAAAATATTATTCATATGTTATTACTTTAAAAATTGTTATATTAAAAAGTATATTCGCCATTAATATGTACGGTGAAATAATAACATATGCACAATTCTTATAGGTAGTGGCCACTTTTTACTGTTGCCAATCAGGTTTCTCGAAAACTGCGATGTAAGATTTTAACAGATTAAAATTTACTTTAGTTCTGACAGCGAACCGATAGTTCTGCACTGACAAGTTACTCTGTAACTGAAATATATGGTATGTTGGCATTTAATACGTTCCAAAATTTCTTTTTCTAAACTAAGATATTTCTCTCACTAACTGTATCTCTCTTGTTAATTATACTTTTAACTTTGTCTAACAGATCTGAAGATGGGCAGCTAGCCTGAAACCGGTCACTGAGAATAAAAAATAGCGATCAAAGACTGAAATGCCATATTTTTATTTAATGAACGATAGCGGAAATCCCATAAAGACAAACATGTCTAGTTGTGATAAACGTATTTATTTTTCAATGTAATCCCCCTGACGTTCTGCGCACTTAGTCGGCGCTGGTAGAGCTTTTCAATTCCATGTGCAAAGAATGCTCAGGGGCATGTGCGTAACCAGTTATGCACTGCTGTCTGGACTTTCTTGTCATCGGCGAACCTTGAACCACAACAGCTTCTTTCAGTGGGTAAAAAATTGCAACTAACTTTCATCTCTCGTTACAACACCGTGAACAAATGCTTCTCCTTCAACCTCGTAACGTAGCAAAAGCTTCCTGCACACCCGTGCGGTTTTCTTTAATTTCTGATGTGAAATGTTTTGAAACCCACCTCGCACACACTTCCTCGAACGTCAGTACGTCGTGAACAATATGGTGGGCTGATGGGACACTGATGTGCATTTTTGCTGCAATACCACTCACCGTAATACGCCTGTTTTCCCTTATCAACTAACCAACTCTCTCAGTGTTGTTCTCCGAGACTGCAGCGACAGAGCGTCCTGGTCGTGGCGAATCGTCAGCACTCGCTACACGCCGTCTGATCTTATCTGCCACTCGCACACCTGTGTTCGATTCAAACAAGGCAGGGGACCCAGAATGGACGGGCAGGTGCAACATTTTATCTCCAATTACATCCTTCATCGAATTCATAAATTCTTGTGTGTTTCAAAATCAACGTATTTTTTCTTTTAAGTAAAGTAACTGAAATGCTCACACGCTATGTGATCAAAAGCATCCGCGACCTCAGCAGTCATTAGACATCGTGAGAGAGCAGAGTGGGGCGCTCCGCGGAACTCACCGACTTCGAACATGGTTAGGTGATTGCGTGTCGCTTGGGTCATGCGTCTGTATGCGAGATTTCCTCACTCGTAAACATCCCTAGGTCCACTGTTTCCGATGTGTTTATGAAGTGGAAACGTGAAGGGACACGTACAGCACAAAAACTTACAGGCCGACCTCGTCTGTTAGAGAGTCGTAATGTGTAATAGGCACACATCTATCCAGCCAATCACACAGAAATTCCAAACTGCATCAGGATCCACTGCAAGTACTATGATAGTTAGGCGGGAGGTGAGGAAACTTGGATTTCATGGTCGAGCGGCTGCTCATAAGGCACACATCTCGCCGGTAAATGCCAAACGACGCCTCGCTTGGTGTAAGGAGTGTAAACATTGGACAATCGAACAGTGGAAAAACGTTGTGTGGAGTGACGGATCACGGTGCACAATGTGGTGATCCGACGGCAGGGTGTGGGTATGGTGAATGCCCGGTGAACGTCATCTACCGACGTGTGTAGTGCCAACAGTAAAATTCTGAGGCGGTGGTATTATGGTGTGGTCGTGTTTCTCATGGAGAGGGCTTGCACCATTGTTGTTTTGCGTGGCACTATCACAGCACAAGCCTACATTGATGTTTTAAGCACCTTCTTGCTTCCCATTGTTGAAGAGCAAGTCGGGGATGGCGATTGCATATTTCAATACAATCGAGCACCTGTTCATAATGCACGGCCTGTGGCGGAGTAGTTACACAACAATAATATCCTTGTTACATACTGGCCTGCACAGAGTCCTGACCTGAATCCTATAGAACACATTTGGCTTGTTCTGGAACGCCGACTTCGTGCCAGGCCTCACCTACCGACGTCGATACCTCTCCTCAGTGCAGCACTCCGTGAAGAATGTGCTGCCATTCGCCAAGAAACCTTCCAGCACCTGACTGAACGTATGCCTGCGAGAGTGGAAGCTGTCATCAAAGCCAAGGGTGGGCCAACAACATATTGAATTTCAGCATTACCGATGGAGTGCGCCACGAACTTGTAAGTCATTTTCAGCCAGGTGTCCAGAGATACTTTTTCTTTATTCCATTTGAAAGTATTTATGTATAAACAGCTACATATTTGGAAAAACGAGGAACAGCAATGTTAGAAACGCTTAGCTAATACTTCAGTTCTTAGAAATCACCAGAATATATATATCAGAATGAAATATTACTGTAGCCTGTAAACTACGTTATTTCATTGCGAAACGGTATGCAAATTTCAGTGAAATAGCTGCATCTGTTTTTCAAAACAGGGATTAGCTGAACATGCTGCGACAACCCAAATGGCTGCCTTTATTTCATTCAGTGGAATAACAGGCAGTTCCACTAATAGGAGAGTGTCAGGCATGATTTTGGAAAGGACAGTCCTACATACATCTAAATCTACGCGGATACTCTGCAAGTTACATTTAATTGCCTGGCAGAGGGTTCATCTAACCACCTTCACAAGAATTCTCTATTACTCCAATCTCATACAGCGCGCGGAAAAAACGAACACTTATATCTTTCCTTGCGAACTCTGATTTCCGTTATTTTATTATGATGATCGTTTCTCCCAATGGAGGTCGGCGTCAACAAAATACACTCCTGGAAATAGAAAAAAGAACACATTGACACCCGTGTGTCAGACCCACCATACTTGCTCCGGACACTGCGAGAGGGCTGTACAAGCAATGATCACACGCACGGCACAGCGGACACACCAGGAACCGCGGTGTTGGCCGTCGAATGGCGCTAGCTGTGCAGCATTCGTGCACCGCCGCCGTCGGTGTCAGCCAGTTTGCCGTGGCATACGGAGCTCCATCGCAGTCTTTAACACTGGTAGCATGCCGCGACAGCGTGGACGTGAACCGTATGTGCAGTTGACGGACTTTGAGCGAGGGCGTATAGTGGGCATGCGGGAGGCCGGGTGGACGTACCGCCGAATTGCTCAACACGTGGGGCGTGAGGTCTCCACAGTACATCGATGTTGTCGCCAGTGATCGGCGGAAGGTGCACGCGCCCGTCGACCTGGGACCGGACCGCAGCGACGCACGGATGCACGCCAAGACCGTAGGATCCTACGCAGTGCCGTAGGGGACCGCACCGCCACTTCCCAGCAAATTAGGGACACTGTTGCTCCTGGGGTATCGGCGAGGACCATTCGCAACCGTCTCCTTGAAGCTGGGCTACGGTCCCGCACACCGTTAGGCCGTCTTCCGCTCACGCGCCAACATCGTGCAGCCCGCCTCCAGTGGTGTCGCGACAGGCGTGAATGGAGGGACGAATGGAGACGTGTCGTCTTCAGCGATGAGAGTCGCTTCTGCCTTGGTGCCAATGATGGTCGTATGCGTGTTTGGCGCCGTGCAGGTGAGCGCCACAATCAGGACTGCATACGACCGAGGCACACAGGGCCAACACCCGGCATCATGGTGTGGGGAGCGATCTCCTACACTGGCCGTACACCACTGGTGATCGTCGAGGGGACACTGAATAGTGCACGGTACATCCAAACCGTCATCGAACCCATCGTTCTACCATTCCTAGATCGGCAAGGGAACTTGCTGTTCCAACAGGACAATGCACGTCCGCATGTATCCCGTGCCACCCAACGTGCTCTAGAAGGTGTAAGTCAACTACCCTGGCCAGCAAGATCTCCGGATCTGTCCCCCATTGAGCATGTTTGGGACTGGATGAAGCGTCGTCTCACGCGGTCTGCACGTCCAGCACGAACGCTGGTCCAACTGAGGCGCCAGGTGGAAATGGCATGGCAAGCCGTTCCATAGGACTACATCCAGCATCTCTACGATCGTCTCCATGGGAGAATAGCAGCCTGCATTACTGCGAAAGGTGGATATACACTGTACTAGTGCCGACATTGTGCATGCTCTGTTGCCTGTGTCTATGTGCCTGTGGTTCTGTCAGTGTGATCATGTGATGTATCTGACCCCAGGAATGTGTCAATAAAGTTTCCCCTTCCTGGGACAATGAATTCACGGTGTTCTTATTTCAATTTCCAGGAGTGTATTTTCGCATTCGGGGGAGAAAGTTGTTGTTTGTAATTTCGTGAGAAGATTCCGCTGTAACGAAAAACGCCTTTGATTAATTATGAGAGCGCCAAATCCTGTATCATTTCACTGACACTCTCACCCCTATTTCGCGATAATACAAAACGTGTGCCCTTCTTTGCACTTTCTCGATGTACTCCGTCAGTCCCATCTCGTAAGGATCCCACATCGCGCAGCAGTATTCTAAAAGAGGACGGACAAGCGTAGTGTAGGCAGTCTTTTCAGTAAGTCTGTTACATTTTCCAAGAGTCGTGCCAATAAAACACAGACTTTGGTGAGCCTCCTTCACAACATTTTCTATGTGTTCCTTTCAATTAAGATGTTCGTAATTGTAATTCTTAGGTATCTACTTGAATTTACTGCGTTTAGATTAGACTGATTTACCGTGTAATCGAAGTTTAACAGATTACTTTTAGCACTCATGTGCGTGATCTCACCGTTTTCGTTGTTTAGGATTCTAAATGGTTCAAATGGCTCTGAGCACTATGGGACTTAACTTCTGAGGTCATCAGTCCCCTAGAACTTATAACTACTTAAACCTAACTAACCTAAGGAAATCACACATACATGCCCGAGGCAGGATTCGAACTTGCTACCGTAGCGGTCGCGCGGATCCAGACTGTAGCGCCTAGAGCCGCTCGGCCACCCCGTCCGGCTATTTAGGGTCAATTGAAGATTTTTGCACCATACAGGTATATTTTCTAAATCGTTTTGCAATTTGTTTTGATCTTCTGATGACTTTACTAGTCGATAAAGGACAGCGTCATCTGCAAGCAACCTGAGACTGCTGCTTAGGTTGTCTCCCAAGTCGGTTATGTAGGTAAAGAAGAGCAAAGGCCCTATAATTACCTTCGGGAACGCCAGAAATCACTCCTGTTTTACTCGATGACTTTCCATCAATTAGTACGAACGGTGAGCTCTCTGACAGGAAATCAGGAATCGAGTCACAAAACTGAGACGATGTTGTGTAAGCAAGCATTTTCACTACAAGCCGCTTGCATGGTGCAGTGTCAAAAGCCTTCCGGAAATCCAGACATACGGAATCAATCTGAAATATCTTTTGTCAATAGCACTCAACACTTGGTGTGAGTAAAGAGCTAGTTGTGTTTCACAGGAACTATGTTTTGTAAATCCGTGTTGACTGTGTGTGTGTCAACAGTATAGTTGTGGAACCTAAAGATAGTTTTGCAAATAATACAATGTAGAAATATGTGCTAACTTTCATCAACTTCAAAAAGGCTTGTGATTTGACAGACAGTCAAACATTATTCCCTACTTTAGTGCAATTGAAAATCGAAACTGTCCAACAGTCATTAAGAGGTACAACCCCAGAAGTTAAATTAATGGGAGAAATTTCAGAAGCCAAGATGATGGACTTCCCCCCCCCCTCCTCCCCTACACTAAACATAGTTCTGCAGAAAATAATACAGACATTGGCAAAGGATATAAAGAGAATGCAACTTGGGATTAAAAAAGAGCGGAGAATCAAAGTAAAGTGTCAGGCTTTCGCAGGTGACTTCGTTATTCAAATAAACAATACAGGAGGAGGCAAAAAATTGTCCTGCAGAACCCTCAGGAAACCTCACAGAAAACTAGCCTACAAATCCCTCTCACAGAAAACTGGCCTACAAATCCCCCCTCACAGAAAACTAGCCTACAAATCCCCCTCACAGAAAACTAGCCCAGAAATCCCCCTCACAGAAAACTAGCCTACAAATCCCCCTCACAGAAAACTAGCCTACAAATCCCCCTCGACAAAACTCAGTACATGGAAAGGAAGTCTGCAGATAATCTCCCCATTATACATCGGAACGGTCAAGTGTCACAAGTTACGTTTTTTAAATATCTAAGAGAGATCTCCCCCCAAGAACCATGGACCTTGCCGTTGGTGGGGAGGCTTGCGTGCCTCAACGACAGCCGGCCGGAGTGGCCGTGCGGTTCTGGGCGCTACAGTCTGGAACCGAGCGACCGCTACGGTCGCAGGTTCGAATCCTGCCTCGGGCATGGATGTGTGTGATGTCCTTAGGTTAGTTAGGTTTAATTAGTTCTAAGTTCTAGGCGACTGATGACCTCAGAAGTTAAGTCGCATAGTGCTCAGAGCCATTTGAACCTCAACGACACAGATGCCGTAGGTGCAACCACAACGGAGGGGTATCTGTTGAGAGGCCAGACAAACGTGTGGTTCCTGAAGAGGGGCAGCAGCCTTTTCAGTAGTTGCAGGGGCAACAGTCTGGATGATTGACTGATCTGGTCTTGTAACACTAACCAAAACGGCCTTGCTGAGCTGCTACTGCGAACGGCTGAAAGCAAGGGGAAACTACAGCCGTAATTTTTCTCGAGGGTATGTAGCTTTACTGTATGGTTAAATGATGATAGCGTCCTCTAGGGTAAAATATTCCGGAGGTAAAATAGTCCCCCTTTCGGATCTCCGGGTGGGGACTACTCACGAGGACGTCGTTATCAGGAGGACTCGGAAGAGCAGTTTAACGGAATGGACAGTGTCTTGAAAGGATCAACAAAAGCAAAACAAGGTTAATGGAATGTAGTCGAATTAAGTCGGATGATGCTGAGGGAATTAGATTAGGAAATGAGACACTTAAAGTAGTAAAGGAGTTTTGCTATTTGGGGAGCAAAATAACTGATGATGGTCGAAGTAGAGAGGATATAAAATGTAGACTGGCAATGGCAAGGAAAGCGTTTCTGAAGAAGAGAAATTTGTTAACATCGAGTATTGATTTAAGTGTTGGGAAGTCGTTTCTGAAAGTATTTGTATGGAGTGTATCACGTATGGAAGTGAAACGTGGACGATAAATAGTTTAGACAAAAAGAGAATAGAAGCTTTCTAAATGTGGTGCTACAGAAGAATGCTGAAGATTAGATGGGTAGATCACATAACTAATGAGGAGGTATTGAATAGAACTGGGGAGAAGAGGAGTTTGTGGCACAACTTGACTAGAAGAAGGGATCGGTTGGCAGGACATGTTCTGAGGCATCGAGGGATCACCAATTTAGTACTGGAGGGCAGCGTGGAGGGTAAAAATCGTAGAGGGAGACCAAGAGATGAATACACTAAGCAGATTCAGAAGGATGTCGGTTGCAGTAGGTACTGGGAGATGAAGCAGCTTGCACAGGATAGAGTAGCATTGAGAGCTGCATCAAACCAGTCTCAGGACTGAAGACCACAACAACACAACAAGAGAGATCATGCATCCATCAAGACTGAGCACAACAGTCAATCAAGAAAGAATCTTCGGAATATAAAAAGCGAAAAGAAGTCTCTCTCTCAATGCAGAACTAAGGCATAACAACACAGAAGTTCCATAGGGAGCACTCTACGCTGCAGAAGCTATGGTGCTCCATGGTCAGGCAAAAATACGGGAGACTGAAAAGCAGGAAAGAAAGACTCTCAGGAAAATTTGCGGATCAGTTTTTTTTTTGTGAAGCAGTTTGCTTAAAGAGGTCATTGAGAGAGATCTACAAGCAGGCGGAAAGAATAACAGACACCTTCAGAAAAAGAAGAATGAAATTTTGTGGACATATCCACGGTATGGACAAGACCAGCCTCACAAGGCAGAAACAAGACAAAATGGATCACTGAAGCAGTAGAGGATAGTAAAGAAGTGGAAACCGTACACAAACAGTTGAGAACAGTTCACGAGTATTGTACAAAAACATAAACTTAAACAAAAGCACATGGATAAGGGAACAGAAAATAAATGGTCGGAAGAGCACGTGAGAGTACACAGCGAGCATATAGTGAGAATCTGGGAAGAACGGAGGATCAAGAAAAACTCACGATTACTCAAGCCTGTAATACATACATTGTGTAGAAGAATACGTATATAAAATTTTAGTGTGTTTAAAGGAGATAAACAGAAACAGCTTTTAATAAGACAAAAAGGCCAGAGGTGCACATTTCGCTGCTAGGGATCCATGAAGGTTTTGACTCTAGTAATGTTGAGAGTCGGAGTTGAAACTGCTGTGTGATGAATATTGTGTTAGTGACGTTTCCGAAACTGACAGTCGTTTACATTAATGCACAACTGACAGCTACGTGATAATGATTGTAAAACATGCTCAAAAAACGACCGAGTGTTCCACGATCAATGACTGCGGCTCCAGCCGAAAGAGCAATCAGCTCTTCTGGACATCAAACACAGCCCCCCCCCCCTCCCCGCCCCTCCCCACACACACAAAAATAAATAAAACAAGTTTGAAAACTGTATCCGAACATCACGTCCAAAACGTTTGCAATGTCTGGTCACATGGCCCACCCATATGACAGCAGTACACCGCAGGTTGCCTAAACACGGGAACGCAGGGGCCACGACAAGGCAAGCAAAACAAAGTGCGTCAGTAGGACAGTGACAGTAACAAGCCATGTTGTGTAGAACGACTCCAGACGCCACCGCTGCGACCCAGGACTCTGGCCTGCAGTGGTATCGCTCCTAGGAGGCACAGACAACGAAGATCTATTTGCTTCCGCCACGTCACATGGCCGCAAATACGAGGCCTGTTCAGAAAGTAAGCTCCGATTGATTGCCAAATTGAAACCACAGTGAACATCAGAAATGTTTTACTTGTAACAATTAGCTACACCTTTCAGCTACTTCTCTACGTAGTCGCCGTTCTGACTTAGACTTTTGTCATAGCGTTGTACCAACTTTTCAATAGCCTCATCATAGAAGGCAGCCGCCAGTGCTTTCCGCCAATTCTCCACGCTGGCCTACACCTCGTTGTCTGTGTCAAAATGTTGTCTTCAAAGACAGCGGTTCATGTGACCAGAGATGAAACTCAGGGGGAGACAAATGCGGACTGTATTGTGGGTAATCTAACATTTCCATTTGAAAACGATGCAGGAGCATCATCATTGCCCCTGCAGAATGCGGCTGAGAATTGTCGTGAAGACGAAACAGCACGACTGTTATGTAATGTTAGCTGCATAGCTTCAGGCGAAATTTCTCACCAGGCCCTCGTACTTGGCGGCAGACACTATTTTCTAGACATCTTTACGCACTCACTGCGAGCTCAGAAATGAGAAGAGCGACGTGATGCTAACTGGGGTTATACTAGAGACACTACCCAACACATCTGTGCAAAGCTTTATCGGATTTTCATAGTCGTGTCCATTTCGCGACGGATCGGAGCTTACTTTCTGAACGCCCCTCGTAGTTCGCGAACAATTCATCCGTCCATTTGGTCAGAGGAAGTTTATTCGTCAGCGCCATCTACCGTCACAACCACGCAATTCCTGACACATGTCCATAGGACTTCTTCCTCCGTTCCCAGTCAGGAATGCGTCCCTGCAATTCGTCTGTTTTAGCCATTCAGAGCGAGCAGTTGAACTTTGACTTAACCTGACGGAAGTGTAAAGTAAGACAGAGACTTCGACTGATAAACTACTTTTGTGTTCTTGTGGAGGAGACGAGTGAATTTATGTTATTAGTGATAAAACTGTTATTCATTTTCTGCTTGGGGGTAAGTTTCTCCGCAACCAATCTGGTGGCCCAACTTCAGACCTCAGGAGAGAAACAATGCATTTGTGTCATTTCCGTCGCATAAAAATGTGTTTTGATCTCTGTACAGAGAGTATCAGAGGGCAATTAGTATGCAAATGCAATTTTACACTTTCTCTGTAGGGATCAATGCAGAGAAGCATATGACTAAGATCGAAGTGTGCGCAATTTTATCGACGTTCATTATGAAAGGCGAACGCTGAAGGGAGTAATTCGTAACTCGTCTACGAACAAACGCCCTCTGAATTTTTACAGAAAAAGCTTTATGTGGCATCTTTCTTGTTGCATCTCCCAGTGGCGGTTGTATAGCACTTTTGCGACCCACTCATTAGGACTAAACAAATCCGAGATGCAGTAATTTGCATAATCTTCTCTGAATATCTGTCTTCGCTTCTGTCAGACTTCCGAGTGGTTTGGTGCAATTCGCCACAACTTCTTCACGTGGATCAACCATCTCAAAGTAGATCTGTATCTTTGCTTTAGTCTAAGTTCGTAAGGCTGGCCTCTTCTTCTCAGAGTAGAGCTGAAACTCTTCCTTCAGTCTAACTTCATAATGTTCCTGTGCTAACAAACAACGCTTGACACAGGTCTGATGAGAGACTGGTAAACGACCTCCATCACGAATTATTGTAACGCATACGTCTGCTGTCCTCACAACTACACTGACGGGAAAAAATTGCAGCACCAAGAAGGAGTTGTGCTACACAAATGAAAGTTGGTAGGCGTGTGTCTACAGTTGAAGGATGGTGTCTATTCAAATATCGCACCAGAGTGGTGGTAGTAGCGCCGCTGTTAGGATACAAATCAGGTTTGCTTTAAATACACTTCTGTAACGGCCGTGAGCGTTAGTTACCTTTCAGCAAGGACGTGATAAGTTTGTAAGTAGGCTGTTTATGTTTTCTTATTGGCAACGTTACGTAGCGCTCTGTATGAAAATCACTGGCTGTGCTGTGTGCAGTCTGTGGCTGGTTTGCATTGTTGTCTGCCATTGTAGTGTTGGGCAGCGGCAGCTGGATGTGAACAGCGCGTAGCGTTGCGCAGTTGGATGTGAGCCGCCCGCACTATTTCCCTATGCACAGTTACCAAATTACCACTTTGAATGTCTGTTAATTAATTGCACAGTGGTGCTGATAAGCTACGCTCGTCGTCACTATTATTTCTCAGTTTACTTTGGAGCCTAGTGTTACGTTTTTCACACGCCATTATTGTCACAGTATTTCACACGATAACACAGAAAAGCACAATTTGAAGAGCAAAATAAGAAAACACATTAACATAGCACTGAAAATAATATCTAGTTAATTGCAAGCGCAGCTGCGAAATACTTGGTGCAAATCTATATGCATGCCAATCTGTTTTACTGTACAACAATGAAAGACTGCAACTACAAAGGAGATTCTCTCTACAATTACGCGCTAGCAATAAACAAAAGCTACACTAATTACTCAAATACAAGAAAAAATCAGAAGATTCCAGCGAGGTATCCTCGGCTAAGGGTCGACATATGAAACGTCCACTGGACTCGCATTCGGGAGGATGACGGTTCAATCCCGTCTCCGGCCATCCTGATTTAGGTTTTCCGTGATTTCCCTAAATCGCTTCAGGCAAATGCCGGGATGGTTCCTTTGAAAGGGCGCGGCCGATTTCCTTCCCCATCCTTCCCTCACCCGAGCTTGCGCTCCGTCTCTAATGACCTCGTTGTCGACGGGACGTTAAACACTAATATCCTCCTCCCCCTCCTATGAAACGTCCCCTTAGAAAAATTATTGAATTACTGTGCTGATAAATTTCTTACATTATTTGATTTTCAAACAGCTGAGCAGAACTGAACGTACTCAGACATTTCGCTCTTTACCTATTCTGATGAACGCTAAACTGACACACAATATTTCTAGCGCAACGTAATCTGACTTTTAATAATCCCTACAAAAGAATGGCCCTTTCTAACAATAACCTATACCTTTCATGAATCACTTACGTCACAAAAATCTTCGTTACTCAAACCTCTGCAATACAGCGAGCGCCACTACTGCCAGCTAAATAAAAGATTCAAACTACTGAAGGCACTAACTACTGATAGGCATAGTTAGCAAATGAAAGCTTTTGATAGAGAACAAACAATGTATTTACCTTAATAGTGTTCAAAAGTCATAATATCTATATCAGTCCATGATATACAATATTACAAATTTACTGTCTCTGTCCAGATCATCCGCTCTCAAAACTCCGCCCTCTCACTCCCCACATCCACCACTGCTGGCGGCTCACCTCCAACTGCGCAACGCTACGCGCTGTTCACATCCAGCTGCCGCTGCCCAACACTACAATGGCAGACAACAATGCAAACCAGCCACAGACTGCACACAGCACAGCCAGTGATTTTCATACAGAGCGCTACGTGGCGTTACCAATAAGAAAACCTAAACAGCCTACTTACAAGTTAACGTTAGTCAAGCATGCCATAAGGGCGACAGAGACGCCGTTACCAGCACCTCAGCGTGTTTGAACGAGGTTGCGTAATAGAATTACTGCGGGCTGGACGTTCCTTCTGCTATATTGCAGAAAGTGTTGACAGCAATGTAGCCACTGTGCACGATTGACGACAGCCACAGTCACGACATGGTCACGAGAATGTACGGTTGGAGAAACACCGAGCTCCGGATGGCCACATGGGACTACCGAAAGGGAACACGATGGTGCTCGGCTTATGGCGATGGCGCACCGTGCTGCACCTGCAACAGCAGTCTGAGCACCACCTGGCACCACACTGACACAACCAAGTGTTGCAAATCGGTTTCTTCAAGGACAGCTCCGAGCCAGACGCCCCATGGCATGCATTCCAATGATCCCAAACCACCGTCACCTGCGACTTCAGACGTTTCAAGCGAGAGGTCTGGAGGGCAGGGTGGAGGTCTCTTGCATTTTCTGATGGAAGCTGCGACGGTGGCAGGGATGGCCACGTGTCGGTTAGATGGAGCGAATTGGGGGCCTGCAAGCAACCTGTCTGCGTGCTAGGCACACTGGACCTACAGCTGGAGTTGCGGTCTGGGATGCAGTTTCGTACGACAGGAGGAGCACTCTCGAGGTTATCCCACCAACTCTGACTGTAAAACCGTACGAGGGTCACTCCAAAAGAAATGCGCACTATTTTTGTAAAAATACAGTTTTCATTCTGCATGTGTGACAGTTTCACAGTGTATAGATATATCCTTCCCACTTGTTTTCAAACTTAGTTCAACATGTTCCCGGGAGTGGCGCCGTCACAGCATGTCTTCAAGATGGTTGCTACACTTGACGTTCGTCAGAAGCAACGTGCTGTCATAGAATTCCTGTGCTGTGAAAACGAGACAATGGGAAACATCCACAAGAGGTTGAAAAAGGTGTACGGAGATGCTGCTGTCGATCGCAGTACAGTTAGTCGGTGGGCAAGCAGGTTATATGATGAAGGCGGGCACGGCAATATTGAGGATTGTCCTCGCAGCGGCAGGCCTCGTACTGCACACACTCCAGACAATGTACAGGGAGTTAACGAATTGGTGACTGCTAAAAGACGCATCACAGTGAACGAATTGTCACGCTACGTTGGGATAGGGGAAGGAAGTGTTTGCAGAATACTGAAAGTGTTGGCGTTAAGAAAGGTTTTTGTCAGGTAGGTTCCCAAGATGTTGACAATGGATCACAAAGAAACAGGAAAAACGGTATGCAGCGAACTTTTGGAACAGTACGAGAATGGTGGAGATGAATTTCTTGGAAGAATTGTGACAGGTGATGAATCATGGCTCCATCATTTTTCACCAGAGACGAAGAGGCAATCAATGGAGTGGCATCATGCAAATTCACCCAAGAAAAAAAAATTCAAAACCACACCTTCTGCTGGAAAAGTTGTGGCTACGGTGTTTTTCTATTCCGAAGGACTCTTGCTTGTGGACATCATGCCAAGTGGAATCACCATAAATTCTGATGCATATGTGACGACACTGAAGAAACTTCAAGCTCGAATGTCGTGTTCGACCACATCGGCAAAAGCAGGATGTTTTGCTGTTGCACGACAATGCACGGCTACATGTCAGTCAAAAAACCATGGAAGCGATCACAAAACACGGATGGGCAACACTGAAACACCCACCTTATAGTCCTGACCTGGCTCCATGTGACTATCATCTGTTTGGGAAACTGAAAGACTCTCTTCGTGGAACAAGGTTTGAAGACGATGACTCCCTTGTCCACGCTGCCAAACAGTGGCTCCAACATGTTGGTCCAGAATTTTACCGTGCGGGTATACAGGCGCTAGTTCCAAGATGGCGTAGGTCAATTGAGAGGGATGGAAATTATGTGCAGAAATGAAAATATTGTTCCTAAAGGACGAATCTACACACTGTAAAGCTTTCAAACATGTAGAATAAAAGATGGAATTAAAAAATAATAGTGTGCATTTCTTTTGGAGTGACCCTCATACGTGAAACTCGTGATTCGCTCTGATGTGCACCGAGCGAGGTGGTGCAGTGGTTAGCCCACTGGACTCGCATTCGGGAGGACGACGGTTCAATCCCGTGTCCGGCCATCCTGATTTAGGTTTTCCGTGACTTCCCTAAAACGCTTCAGGGAAAAGCCGGGATGGTTCCTTTGAAAGGGCACGGCCGACTTCCTTCCCTAATCCGATGAGACCGATGACCTCCTCCCCCAAATCAAACCAACCCACTCCACTTTAACTTCACTCCACTCACTCCCGGATGTGCTACCATTCATGAACAGCCGTCGGAGGTAGGAGGGGGGGGGGTGTTTTACAACAGGACAACGCTCGTCCATGCCCCTCTGTTCCAACCCAACACGCTCTACGGAGTGTCAACGTACTTCCTTGGCCTACTCGATCACCAGACCGGCGTCCAGTCGAGACGGCAACTCCACGGTCATCCAAAAACAGCGTTAACCGTCCCTGTATTGACCGACCAGGTGCAACAGGCGTGGAACTCCATCCCACAAACTGACATTCCGCACCTGTACAATGCAATCGCGTTCGCATCTCGCTTTCAACATTATGGCGGTTACACAGGTTATTAATGTACCAGCAGTTCACATTTGCAATGGCTTATCTCGCTCTTACGGCAACACGTGGTCTTGCAACACTGATCACTTACGTATGTTATGTAGACAAACGTGTTCCCGAAATTCCATTACTCTCAATTAATTAGTTTTTTGTGTTGCAGTTTTCTTCTCTTAGTGTAGGTTGACGTTATTTCGCATTAAATATCCTTTTCCGTGCACTGCAAAGTGTTTTACCGAGAATAGATGTAGATGTAGATAATTAGTAAGTAGATGGGTGAGAGATGAGGGAGTCAAACAAAAGGGTCCGTCCGACAGGCGCAGTGAGGTGCGGGGAATAAACAGGTGGAAACAGAAATAGAGGGCGGAAGTGAGTGGAAGCGTTGGTACGCCCTTGCCTTGCTCCAGGACGACACAGTCGACGAAGGAAATCACAAGGCTATAAAGGGTACAGACTTTAGACCTGCATATTATACGGCAGCAAAAAGCCGGAAGAGTACAGACAGTTTTTTTTCTTTGTAATTTTTATTTTATGTATCCGGGGAAAATTCGAGGTGGCAAAATTACAGTTCGTGTTCCGCACTCCACAAAGCGTAACTGAGGACATTTTCCTCAACTTTCCACTGAGCCCCGTTTCTGGCGACCGTACGACTGGTGCGGCCGTGTTGCGTCTGCCAGGAACGCGGTGCGTTGCTTACGAGGCCGCGGCCTTGGCAGCTGAGTTTAGTGCGGGCCGCCACGTCGCCTGCATTTCCGGCAGCCAGCAGGCAGCAGGCAGCAGCAGCCAGCACGCTGCAAGACCGACTCAAAGGAAGGCCTCGGCGCTTGTTGGTGACGTCACGTCAGCTAGCCACGGCGAACGCCAGGTCTGTTGCAGGCATACTTACAATGGTGGTGTCTCCCTCTCTGACACAGGAAAATGTGAAACTATTGGCGGTAGTTGACCGACACACATTGTTCTGAGAGATTTCTGCAATCAATTAATTGTGCAATTCATTACACTTCTTAACAGATAGTGTACTCCTGAACTTAAATTTCCACCTGTTTTAAGGATTGACATACGAAAACAACTTCGTGGTCCAGCAGCAACAGAATTCGTGCTTCTTTAACTAATTTGTAAATCTGAGGAAGTTAGGTTTGCACTGGGTTGCTTTTACAAGAAACTGTGAACATATTGGTGCTCTTCTTTAGGTATCTTGGTTGACTATGGGGTGAGGAGCACTGAATGTTAATGAAATATCTTGCGATTGTACACTTTGGGGGAGGGGGTGGGGGACAGAAGAAGAGGCAAAGAGAGATACTTGTTTTATCAAATAAAATTTTTCTATCTTATAAAGTTCTTTCAGTTGCAAGAGGGGAATATTTATCTTTTCTAATGTGCATGTTTAAAAAAGTTTAAGCTTAGCAGTATTTTCGATGTATGAAGCTATTTTGTTTCCTGTTTATAATTTCTTTCGTTGAAAACGACTGTAATCTAATGACTGGCAACAGTTGGGCATTTACACATGTAAATTAGTTCACATTTCCAGTGACGATGTCAAACGAAAATAAATAAATAAAAGAAACGAGTTAATTGTAAGGGGGGTGGGGTAAGTTTCGATAACAAAATGGATCAAGTAAATACAGTTACTCGAATGTAAAATTTCCGAAGCTTGCAATGGGGCAAAGCATCTTCTCATATTGATCTACGTTTGTTTCGACAGGATTGAGTAATACAGAACTATGATCTTCATTTGTAGCTTTACGGTAGTAAGAAAATCTTTCATCTAAATAAAACAGCAGAATCCAAAACAATACCAAACATTTTATCCAGAAATAAGAGATTTATAGTGATAAGCACGCCCAGGCGTTTCTGCCTGCAACAGACCTGGCGTTCGCCGTGCCTAGCTGACGTGACGTCACCGACAATGGCCGAGGCCTTCCTTTGCGTCGGCGTTGCACGCTGCCCCGGCCGTCCCTGGCGTGGCGGCTGCCGTGGTCTGCACAGGGCGCCGGGCTATCCGCAGACACCCGCATGCGAAGCAGGGAGAGGCGGGAGGGCTGGAGGGAGCTTGACGAGCAAGTACAGCACCACCGGCGGACTTAACGGCAATTACTGATCCACAGAACAGTATTCTTTTTTTTAGGCGATAGCTGTTACGTATGAGGCGGAACTATGGGCCTCATGGAAAAAGAGCGACCCGGCTGAGTCACGCAATTTGACTCTTAGTCTTATCACGAGGTGTGGCCATTAATTGCACGCGCTGATCACGTAGGCTGACGTGAGCATCAATGAACTATACTTGACGGGATGTACCTGGAACATCTTAGGTGATTAGAAAGTTAGTAGACAGGAATACAATTAAATACTCAGCTTTAATTCAGGATCAGCTGTGAACGTCGATCTTGACTTTGAACAATCATATTTACAAGTGCAGTTATAGACTGAACTGCGAATACTTCTTTACAATTCTGATTGCTTCACACATATAGGTCAATTGTCAATGCATGAACTGTATGTGTCGCTTGGCTAGGTCGTAGCTACTGACTTAGTTGAAGGCTATGCTAACTAGCGTCTCTGCAAATGAGATCTCTGAAGCTATAACGAGTTAACCGTTCCCATTAAAGTCGGCTGTAGAAGTGGCCAGTGCGCTAGCTCGTCTCGTAAGACCAGCCGAGTGGCGGCGCTCGGTCTGCTAGCGTCGACAGTGGCGACTCGCGGGTCCGATGTGTACTGACGGACCGCGGCCGATTTGAAGCCTACAGGCTACAACCTAGCAAGCGTGGTGCCTTGCGATGATACCGCAATAGAGTGATCCAGAAGACCGTCCTAGCTGGGCAACAACAATATCCTTACTAAATCAGAGCTTGGATTTCAGAGAAATTGCTCAACTGAGAACGCCATTTACAGTTTCACTCGCCAAATTTTTCAAGCACTCAGTAAAACAATAGCACCAGTTAGTATTTTCTGTGACCTGTCTCAGGTATTTTACTGTGTGAATCGCAATATCCTCGTAGATAAACTCAGCTATTGTAGAATTGGTGGTATTGCCAACCGATGGGTAATGACAGTCTAAGAAAAAGAACGCAGAAGGTTGTACTCAGTAATGCAACCAACGTAAACTGGGGAGATTCTTCTGATTGGGCCGGTGTCAATTACACGACTCAGTCTTACCTCCACAGTGGTTTCTCATTTATGTAAATTACCTTCTGTCTACTACACAAGAAGCCCATGTTTTTGCAGGTGACGCTGGTACTGTAATCAACCCAAACATTAACAACGCAACACAACTGCGAGGGGCGATCAACAAGTATTGCAGCACATTTTTTTTCGACCAATTTCGGCTGGAAACAATGCAGAATCTATTGTGGGATATCGTGGAATATCCTTGCATCAGCCATTGTAGTTTCAACAAGTTCCGACAAGTGGCGCGCTACACGCATATCTGTAACGTGTCATTCGAGCAGAGACCTATCATTGTCTTTCTTTAGGTGGGAAATCAGACCAACGCAGATAAAAAAATGGCTCTGAGCACTGTAGGACGTAACGTCTGAGGTCATCAGTCCCCTAGAACTTAGAACTACTTAAACCTAACTAACCTAAGGACATCACACACATACATGCCCGAGGCAGGATTCGAACCTGCGACCATAGCGGTCGCGCGGTTCCAGACTGAAGCGCCTAGAACCGGTCGGCCACTCCGGCCGGCTCCAATGCAGATATCCACAGGCGCTTACAGAATCTCTACAGAGACCTGGCGATGAACAACAGGCTCGGTGAGGTGTTGCGCGGAACCCGTCCAATCTCCCACTTGCCGGACGGCCGCACACAGCTGTGACTCCTCCAGTGTCGGAACGTGCTTGATCCTTGAGCGTCATGGACTCTGCCTCGTCTTCCGCATACGCCTCCCGTCCCTCACGCGGATCCTCTATGACCTCATTCCTTTCCCCCATCTGCTCCTGTTCCTCGAACATATCTGCATACTCTACACCTCCCGCCGTCTTGATCCCCCTCACCCCCTGGTTGCTCCTCTCCCCTCCCGCCCCCCCCCCCTGCCACGCCATCACTGTTGTGTCCCCCCTACCCTCCATCTCTACACCCTACATCTCCTTTCCCAAGGTGGCTTCCATCAACTCCCCCTCCTGGATGATGCCCTCTCTCCCTCCATTTATCCCTCCTATCAACTCTGATCCTCTCCCCCTCCTTTCCTCTGTCCTTTCCCTAGCCTCCCTCTTCGCCCCCCTTCCATCCTGCTTTCTCCCCACGTAACCTTCCCCCCACCCCCCCACCCCAAGTCCTTTTGCATTCCCCTCCTCTGCCTTCCCCACTCCCTGTCGTGTCTGCCGAGCACCCTTCATCCCTCTTATGGGTCCTCATCCTCCATCGGCTCCTTTCCCCTCTCCCCCCTTCGTTTTTCCTCTCCTTCCCCCATTTTTATTTTCCCATCACCTGTCCAGTTTGCCCCCCCCCCCCCCACCTACTCTCGGGTGTGGTATGTCATATTTGCCAACTTTTTAGTGCAGTGTTCAAGTGAATGTTCAGTGTTGTCCGTCTTTCCAAAGTGTTGCAAACAGAAACCATACTGTCGCTGGGTGTGAATTTTATGTCCTTTGCGAACAGAAACCAGACTGTCAGCGTGTTTTTTAATTGTCTGTCTATTATTTTACCTGTCTGCTTCATGTGTATTTTATTAGCATGATCATCCCTTTGTTCTCAACTGCTCAACTGGACGTTTCTGTTGGTACTGCTGACGCACTCGTCCACTAGTTAGTGTGCTCAACAGCGTGTGCTCGCTGGGTACCTCGTCGCGTAACAGAAGAGCGTAAAGAGCAGAGAAGAGCCATCTGTGTGGAACTGCTCGCCCCTTATGAGGTTGGCACTGACAATTTACTGCCGAACATCGTCACACACGATGAAACTGGGGTTCATCACTTCGAGCTGGAGACAAAACGGCAAGCTGTGGAGTGGCATCAGACCACCTCTCCTCCAGACAAAAAAATTCAAAACCACGCCCTCAGCCGGTAAACTTACGGCCACGGTCTTCCGGGACTGTGAAGGGGCCATTCTTTTGATGTCGTCCATCGTGCTGCAGCGATCATCTCTGAAGTGTATTGTGCTGCCTTCAGAAAACTGAAGAAACATCTTGAGGGCGTTCGTTGCCACAAAAATCCAAACAAACTTCTCTTGCTTGGCAACGCAAAGCCTCTAACAAATCTGCCCACTCGAGAAGGGCGCACAGAACTTTTGGACAGTTCTTCCTCATCCACCCTACAGTCTGGATCCCACGTTTTCCGACTTCCATCTGGTTGGCGCAATGAAGCATGCAGTCCGCAGGAAGCGGCACGTACTCATTAGACTGTTCATTCCATTTGACAGATCCTGTAGTTCCTCTTCACTTTCACTCAGGATAGCAATGTCGTCAGCGAATCTCATCATCGATATCCTTCCACCTTGAACATTAATTCCACTCCTGAGCCTTTCTTTTATTTCCGTCATTGCTTCTTCGATGTACTAATTGAACAGTGTTCCTGTCTGTCATCCTTTATAATCCGAGCACTTCGTTCTCTGTCTTCCACGTTTATTATTCCCTCTTGGTTCTTGTAAATGTTGTACATTATAAGTCTCTCCCTACACCTACCCCTACTTTTCTCGGAATTTCAAACATCTTGGACAATTTTACAGTGTCGAACGGTTTTTCCACGTCGACAAGTACTATAAATGTGTCTTGATTTTTCTTCTGTCTTGCTTCCACTATCAGAATTGCCTCCCTCGTGGCTTTACGTTTCCTAAAGCCAAACTGATCGTTGCCTAACAGATCCTCAGTTTTCTTTTCCGCTATTCAGCGTATTATTCTTGTCAGCAACCTTGATGCATGAGCTTGTTAATCTGATTTCTCGCTCTTGTCGGCTCTTAGAGACTTCGAAAATGTGTGGAGGCTGTTTCCCCAAAATCTGGTGGTATATCGCAGTCTTATTCGTTCTGCACACCAACGTTTTGTTGCCACTCCCAATGATTTTACAATTTCCGATGGAATGTTATATATCCATTTTGCCTTATGCGATCTTAAGTCTTCCAAAGCTCTTTTAAATTTTGATTCTAATGTTGAGTCCCCTACCTCTTTCCTATCGACTCATGTTTCTTCTTCTATCACGTCACCAGACAAGTCTTCCCCCTAATAGAGGCCTTTAATGTACTCTCTCCACCTATCCTCTCTCCCCTCTGCATTTAACAGTGGAATTCCCATTCTACTCTTAATTTTACCGCCCTTGCTTTTAATTTCACCGAAGGCTATTTTGACTTTTCTGTATGTTGCATCTCTTCTTCCGCCTACCATTTCTTTTTGGATTTCCTCATGTTTTTATGTTCCCATTTGCCTTAGCTTTCCTGCACTTGCTGCTTATCTCATTCCTAATTGACTTGTTTTTCTGTATTTCTGAATTTCGCTGAAGGCTTTTGTATGTCCTTCTTTCGTCGATCAGCTGAAGTATTTCTTCTGTTACCCACGGTTTCTTCACAGTTACCTTCTTTATACCTATGTTTTCCTTTCCTACTTCTGTGACTGTCCTTTTTAGAAACGTCCATAGCCCTTCAACTAAACTGCCTACTTAGCTATTCATTTTCGCAGTATCTATAGCCTTAGAGAACTTCAAGCGTATCTTTTCCTTCCTTAACAATTTTCCCAACTCCTCTGCACAGTAAAATTCAGCCCACTCTTCGTCATTACTAAATTCTGATCTGAATCTAGATGATTTCGGAATCTCTGCCTGACCATGATGGAATCTAACTGGAATCTTCCCGTATCTACGGCCCTTTTCCAAGTATGCCTCTTCCTCTTGTGATTCTTGAACACAGTTTCGCTATTACGTACTGAAATTTATTACAGATCTCAATTAGTTTTTCTCCTCTCTCATTCCTAGTACCAAGCGCATATTCTCCCGTGATCCTTTCTTCTACTCCTTCCCCTACAATTGCATTACAATTCTCCATGGCTCCTAGATTTTCGTCTCCCTTTACGTACTGAATTACCCGTTCAGTATCGTCACGTAATTTGTCTACCTCTTCATCTTGTGCTTCCTACGTCAGCCTGTATAACTGAACTATCGTTGTCGGTGTTTGTTTGCTGCCGACTCTGATGAGAACAACCCTACATCTGAACTGTTCACAGTAACTCATTCTCTGCCCTACCTTCCTATTATAGCGAAACCTACTCTCGTTGTACCATTTTCTGCAGCTGTTGTTATTACCATATACTCGTCTGACCAGAAATCCTTTTCTTCTTTCCATTTCACTTTACTGACCCCAACCATATCTAGATCGAACCTTTGCATTTACCGCTTCAGATTTTCTAAGTTCCCTACAACGTTCAAGATTCTGACATTCCACACCCCGACTGGTAGAAGAACGTTATCCTTTCATTGGTTATTCAGTCTTTTTCCCCATGGTCACCTGCCCCTTGTTAGTCCCCTTCCGGATATCCAAATGGGGGACTATTCGGGAATCTTTTGGCAATGGAGAGACGATCATGACACTTTTTCAGTTACAGGCCACATGTCCTGTGGATGCACATTATGTGTCTTTAATGCAGAGGTATCTGTTGCCTTCTGCATCCTCATGTGGTTGATCATTGCTGAGTCTTCCACCTTTTGGGTCCGCTTTCAACCCCAAGGTCAGAGAGCGACCCCAACTTCTGTCCGCTCCTCCGCACTCTTTGATAAGGCCGTTGGCAGAATTAGGGTAAGCCAGCCGCTATGACCGAGCGGTTCTAGGCGCTTCAGTCCGGAACCGTGCTGCTGCTACGGTCGCAGGTTCGAATCCTGCCTTGGGCATGGATGTGTGTGATGTCCTTAGGTTAGTTAGGTTTAAGTAGTTCTAAGTCTAGGGGACTGATGACCTCCGATATTAAGTCCCATAGTGCTCAGAGCCATGTGAACCATTAGAATTAGGGTCACTTTTTATGCCGTAAGTATTCGACCGCCGGTGCTGATGATTTTTATTCAAAGTTTAAGTTGTGGGGAAAATCTTCTCAGGTATTGTTGAAAGGAAAGTGCGAGTTTTAGTTGAGGACAAATTGGATGAAAATCAGTGTGGGTTTAGGCCTCTTAGAGGTTGTCAGGACCAGATCTTTAGCTTACGGCAAATAATGGAGAAGTGTTGCGAGTGGAACAGGGAATTGTATCTATGCTTTATAGATCTGGGTAAAATCTTCTCAGGTATTGTTGAAAGGAAAGTGCGAGTATTAGTTGAGGACAAACTGGATGAAAATCAGTGTGGGTTTAGGCCACTTGGAGGTTGTGAGGACCAGATCTTTTTACGGCAAATAACGGAGACGTGTTACGAGTGGAACAGGAAATTGTATCTATGCTTTATAGATCTAGAAAAGGCATATGACCGGGTTCCTAGGAGGAAGTTATTGTCTGTTATACGAGATTATGGAATAGCAAGCAAACTTTTGCAAGCAATTAAAGGTCTTTACAAAGATAGTCAGGGAGCAGTTAGAGTTGACGGTAAATTGAGTTCATGGTTCAGAGTAGTTTCAGGGGTAAGACAAGGCTGCAACCTGTCTCCACTGTTGTTCATATTATTTATGGATCATATGTTGAAAACAATAGACTGGCTGGGTGAGATTAAGATATGTGAACACAAAGTAAGCAGTCTCGCATATGTGGATGACTTAGTTGTGATGGCAGATTCGATTGAAAGTTTGCAAAGTAATATTTCAGAGCTAGATCAGAAATGTAAGGACTATGGTATGAAGATTAGCATCTCCAAAACGAAAGTAATGTCAGTGGGAAAGAAATATAAACGGATTGAGTGCCAAATAGGAGGAACAAAGCTAGAACAGGTGGATGGTTTCAAGTACTTAGGATGCATGTTCTCACAGGATGGCAACATAGAGAAAGAACTGGAAGCGAGGTGTAGCAAAGCTAATGCAGTGAGCGCTCAGCTACGATCTACTCTCTTCTGCAAGAAGGAAGTCAGTACCAAGACTAAGTTATCTGTGCACCGTTCAATCTTTCGACCAACTTTGTTGTATGGGAGCGAAAGCTGGGTGGATTCAGGTTACCTTATCAATAAGGTTGAGGTTACGGATATGAAAGTAGCTAGGATGATTGTAGGTACTAGTAGATGGGAACAATGGCAGGAGGGTGTCCACATTGAGAAAATCAAAGAAAAACTGGGAATGAACTCTATAGATGTAGCAGTCAGGGCGAACAGGCTTAGATGGTGGGGTCATGTTACACGCATGGGAGAAGCAAGGTTACCCAAGAGACTCATGGGTTCAGCAGTAGAGAGTAGGAGGAGTCTGGGTAGACCAAGGAGAAGGTACCTAGATTCGGTTAAGAATGATTTTGAAGTAATAGGCTTAACATCAGAAGAGGCACCAATGTTAGCACTGAATAGGGGATCATGGAGGAATTTTGTAAGGGGGACTATGCTACAGACTGAACGCTGTAAGGCATAATCAGTCTTAAATGATGATGATGATGATGATGATGTTTAAGTTGTGGCGGGACCGAGGACGTTGTGATTAGCAGCCGAAGACCCTAGCCCTAGGCCACGGCATTTTCTGTTCTACAGTATAACGTTTAGCAGTAGTATCGTATGTGATGTCAAGCACTTTGGGGATGCTACAGCGATGTTCGTAAGCGATCTTCTGCTGAAGTTTTGATGCTCTTCTCAGGTTTGCAGACTGGTTCTTCAAGTCAAGTTGACAGAGTATTTCGACGGTCCATCTGGCCGTCATCTTCAGATAAGGCGCTGTTGTTGAGAGACTCGTCGAACTGACAGTACTCTGGAGCCGGTGCACCTATTATGCGGCGTATGCACCATTTGCCGCATGTGCTGCCCCTACTGCAAAAGACACCCGCAGCGCCGCCGATAGCGAACGCCAGCAGTGACGGGGAATCGCTGCCGACTGAGAACGCCTTGCGTTAATGCAGGTCGGCGCCAGGGTCCTACGACTTGCTGAGAGAACAGCTTTTCTCCGTATTTATAAGATTATCACCCTGCCTAATTTCGTTGAATTCTTCCGGAACGAAATCACAGTAACGAGAGGTGGCAGCAGTTGCCTGTGTCCGTATATTTCACTGTGTGTTTCTCGGCTAAGCAATGCTCCGCAACCGCTGATTTCTCAAGTTGTTGTAACCTCGTGTGGCGACCACCTTCCATACACCTGCTCTCAACAGTTGAAGTTACCGGTCGCTGTTAGCTGTCGTTCGGTCCTCTTACACCACTGTACAGCTTGCTACCGAGCCTACAAGTACGGTGCAGGAAAGAGGGCTCACCTGCTGTCTGGATTCTAGTGACCCTCCAGCTCCCTAGACAACAGCACAGGCCCTGCCAGACGAGTGTCAGGGCACAGCCTTCTTCCCGGAACAGAGGTATTTTTCGGCAGTTCCAACGCCGTGTTTCCTGCGTTCTCACGGAGCTGCAGCCATAAATCTTGGTCGCGATCCGTTGGCAGCACTGAAGAACGCGCAGGGTCGCCGGTAAATTCCACAGCCAGCGTTCCCCGACAGCTGTTAATTTACGGGACGCGGGGCGGCCAAAGCGCCGTACCTGGAGCAACCGACAACAGCTGCTGGACGATATTCGGCGTCTGTCCCAGCAGCACTGACTAACGCACTGCCGAAACTTTGGAAGTGTCCCGGCGCGTACGAGATCTGGTCCGCGGCCATGCGTCTTTTCGACCCACTTCTCGTTGTTACGCCGTTCGCAGTCGAGAGAACAAGAAGGCAGCTGTCAGTTCGTACTACAACCGCCGGCGAACTCAAGGAGGGCCACTGAATGGCAACTGACTCCCCTTAAAAGTTAAACAACATCATTAATAAATCAGTTAGATTTGTGTGGCGGAGTTATTGGGGAGAATATAAAAAGCGATCTTAAGAAAGCCATGCTTTACGTGGTTTTAGCGGCGGAACAGCCTCTATGTCGACGCAAGAACCGCTATCTGTCAGTTAGAATTTCTTGCATGAAAGAGAACGAGAAATCAGAAAAAATTTAGTATCTGTGTTATAAGCACACTTGTCCCATAAATTACCGAAACCGTTCACATTATTATGGTTACCTACAATTTTCCACTAGTAAACTGTATAGTACCTATTTCTGGCAGTTTGTCTAGAGTGGTAGGCAAGCGATATACATTACGTATAACTGAAATTCGTAAAACTGAGTAAGTTTCTACGATTTGTTATTATTTATTAAATCTTGGCGCGCTGTCAAGTGGAGAAAACTCGCGAAAGCTGACTTACTACTGTCGCACATACACTGAAGAGCCAAAGAAACTGGTACACCTGACTAATGTCCGCCCCAGTAGCTGAGTGGTCAGCGTGACGGATTGCCGTCCTCTGGGCCCGGGTTCGATTCCCGGCTGGGTCGGAGATTTTCTCCGCTCAGGGACTGGGTGTTGTGTTGTGTTCATCATCATTTCATCCCCATCCGGCGTGCAGGTCGCCCAATGTGGCGCCGAATGTAATAAGACCTGCGATATGGCGGCCGGACCTGCCCCGCGAGGGGCCTCCCGGCCAATGACGCCAAACGCTCATTTCCATACCTGACTAATATCGTGTAGGGCACCCGTGAGCACGCAGAAGTGCCGCAACACGACATGGCATGCGCTGGACTAATGTCTGAAGTACAGCTGCAGGGAATTGACAGGATGAATCGTGCAGGGCTGTCCATAAATCCGTAAGAGTACGACGGGACGGAGACCTCTTCTGAAAAGCATGTTGCAAGGCATCCCAGATATGCTCAATAATGTTCATATCTGGGGAGTTTGGTGGCCAGCGAAAGAGTTTAAACTGTAGCAATTCTGGAGTGTCGCATTGTCCTGCTGGAACTTCCCAATTCCGTCGGAATGCACAATGGACATGAATGGATGCAGGTCATCAGACAGCATGTTTACGTATGTGTCAGGGGTCCCCTTATGACCCCAACTGCACACGCCCCACACCGTAACAGAGCCTCCAGCAGCTTGAACAGTCCTCTGCTGACAGGAAGGGGCCACGGATTCATCAGGTTGTCTTTATACCCGTACAAGTCCATCCGCTCGACACAATTTGAAACGAGACTCGTCCGATCAGGCAACATGTTTTCCAGTCATCAACAGTCCAGTGTCGGTGTTGACGGGTCCAGGTGAGATGTAAGGCTTCTTGTCGTGCAGTCATAAAGGTTACACGAGTGGGTCTTCGGCTCCGTAAGCCCATATCCATGATGTTTCGTTGAATGGTTCACACGCTAACAAATGTTGATGGCCTAGCACTGAAATCTGCTGCAATTTGCGGAAGGGTTACACTTCTGTCACGCTGAACGATTCTCTTTGGTCGTCGTTGGTCCCGTTCTTGCGGGATCTTTTGCGGCCGCAGCAATGTCGGAGATTTGATGTTTTACCGGTTTCGTGGTATTCACGGTACACACGTGAAATGGTCGTACGGGGAAATCCCCACTTCTTCGCTACCTCGGAGATGCTGTGTCCCTTCGCTCGAGTGCCGACTATAATACCATGTTAAAACTCACTAAAACTCACTTAAATCTTGATAACCTGCCATTCTAGCAGCAGTAAGCGATCTAACAACTGCACCAGACACTTGTCTTATACAGGGTGTTACAAAAAGGTACGGCCAAACTTTCAGGAAACAGTCCTCACATACAAATAAAGAAAAGATGTTATGTGGACATGTGTCCGGAAACGCTTAATTTCCATGTTAGAGCTCATTTTAGTTTCGTCCACCTACGCTCAATGGAGCACGTTATCATGATTTCATACGGGATACTCTACCTGTGCTGCTAGAACATGTGCCTTTACAAGTATGACACATGTGGTTCATGCACGATGGAGCTCCTGCACATTTCAGTCGAAGTGTTCGCACGCTTCTCAACAACAGATTCGGTGACCGATGGATTGGTAGAGGCGGACCAATTCCATGGCCTCCATGCTCTCCTGACCTCAACCCTCTCGTCTTTCATTTATGGGGGCATTTGAAAGCTCTCGTCTACGCAACCCCGGTACCAAATGTAGAGACTCTTCGTGCTCGTATTGTGGACGGCTGTGATACAATACGCCATTCTCCAGGGCTGCATCAGCGCATCAGGGATTCCTCGCGACGGAGGGTGGATGCATGCATCCTCGCTAACGGAGGACATTTTGAACATTTCCTGTAACAAAGTTTTTGAAGTCACGCTGGTACTTTCTGTTGCTGTGTGTTTCCATTCCATGATTAATATGATTTCAAGAGAAGTAATAAAATGAGCTCTAACATGGAAAGGAAGCGTTTCCGGACACATGTCCACATAACGTATTTTCTTTCTTTGTGTGTGAGGAATGTTTCCTGAAAGTTTGGCCGTACCTTTTTGTAACACCCTGTATAGGCGTTGCCGAACGCAGCGCCGTATTCCGCCTGTTTACATATCTGTATTTGAATACGCATGGGTATACCAGTTTCTTCGGCTCTTCAGTGTATTTTCACAATGATCGCCGGCCTTGTTCAGCCACAACACGTCCTAACATCATGCGTGGTTGCAGGCCAATCTGTTTCTTCCTGGCGTCCAGAAGTCACACACTGGCACGGTGTACAACATTCGTAACTGACAGGTTCTCTGCACCTACGACTGACGCTAGGGATGTTCTGTGACTGAACGAAGCCGGTCGTCATTGTGAAAATAAGTGCGATACTAGAGTGCTACAAAATATTGGCTAGTAATAATTTCATTATTATTGCCTCAGTGGACTAAATAAGAATTATGATGATGTTGCTATTCTTGCTGTGATTATTGTGATTGTTATTTCCATTTTGACATTTCGCATTTCAACGTTTTATTATTGTTATGTATTTTCTTCTTAAATCTTCTGGCTGCGTTACGGCTTACTGTATGAGCTTCAGTCGTAGACGCACGGGTCTAGCAGCAAAAAATTAAATAAATGAAAATACATACGAGCATTACTTTTCTTTACAAAATAAAGCTCTTTATCGATGTTGCTAATAATATGCGAGAGACCAGGAACGCATTAGCTTCTTTAAAGGACATTATATTTCTTCGGGAATTGTAGAAATTTACCTCCATTCGTTCGTAGATGTGCGAAACGTTTTAGTAAAACATCGGCATATTAGCACAGTATTTCTGTAAGATGGCAAAGCAATGATAAGGTTGCATTTTGTGAGGTATGCAATGTTGTGGAGCTGTTGAACAACACATTACTTTGTGCTTTACTAACATGTATTAATGGAAATTACAACAACAAAACAGGGAAGTCAGTCGTAATAAACAATCGACCCCAAGCATAAATCCCGTTGTTCCTTTGATTTACTTCCTATTCCGTTTCATTATTTACTTTCGGTTCGTTGATTGATATCTTTTATTACACGTTCCCGCTTTGCATTTCAGATATTAAAAATTACGAATTTGGCGTCAGTGATACGTATGGTCTGGAAGATCTATTTGACTTGATTTGTATCATTACAATATACAGGAATTGCAGAGAAATGAAGTTGCTTTCAATCTTGTGGAAGATTTTACTTGTGCAATCCATCGCGTTGTATGTAGTTGCGTATGTGTCTCTCACGGCTGTTAGTTCACTTAGTTGAGTTCTATTATACTCAGACAGTTTGTATGGCACTACTCGAACTTCTACTTTTGTATAAGCTTATTGTTACACGTAACATTCCCACACCAAAACAGGTTCAAAAATAAAACATTGTAAAATTTTATCTAAGTTATGTTTCTTTTTAATTTTTTTACAAGAAACTACATCTAACATCTTCACTAAAACTGTAAAACTGAAGAGGGATAAGTTTCAAGGCTATAAAAAAAAGGCCGGCCTAGGTGGCCGAGCGGTTCTAGGCGCTACAGTCTGGAACCGCGAGACTGCTACGGTCGCAGGTCCGAATCCTGCCTCGGGCATGGATGTGTGTGATGTCCTTAGGTTAGTTAGGTTTAAGTAGTTCTAAGTTCTAGGCGACTGATGCCCTCAGAAGTTAAGTGCCATAGTGCTGAAAGCCATTTGAACCATTTTTATAAAAAATGTTGTAAACAAGTCTCGAGGAAACCTTCTGGACTCAGCAGATAGCAAGTCTTCGTTCGGCGTTAACCAAACTATAGTACGTAGCACAGTGTCTGGTATTACTGAAACTGGTCACAACCGTGTCGGGAACGAGCTTGTGTAGGAGTCTAGTAGTAGCTGTGGTCGAATTGTGCCCTCAGTCATTTCAAATACAATCTTCTCATACATTGAGGTGACAAAAGTCATGGGATGCCTCCTAGTATCGTATCGCGCCTCCTTTTTCCAGGCGCGGTGCAGTAACTCGAGGTGGCAAGGACTGAACAAGTCGTTCGAATATTTGCGGAAGTGCTGCCGGTGCAGGGTCTGGTGCACCAACTGACCTCTCGATTACGTCCCATAAATTTTCGATGGAACTAATGTCGGACGAACTGGATAGCCAAATCATTCGCTCAAACTGTCCAAAATGTTCTTCAAACCAGTTGCGAAGAATTCTGGCTCGATGTCGTGTCTCATTATCATCCATAAACGTTCCATTCATTTGACATGTCACTGTAACGCCTCGACTCTTTTATGCATATTGTATAGTCCTCATGTGACTCTACCACTATCAGGTTTTATGGATCTGAGGATGAAAATATTTGTTGCCGAAAACTAGAAATCCAGTAATTGTGTTTACGTAGCGATCTTGAAAAATCAACTGGTTTTCAAAAGAAGACTAAAACACAAAAATATAGATCGCCTCTGCACTGACTGATCATGTCAGATAATCATGACTTGCATTATGTACACTATCTAGTAAAGATCTGCTTCGCTTGGTCTTTATTATTTGTTTTCTGAGAACGTGTAACGCCGGAAATGCATATCCTCCTATTTCCATCTGCTGCACTATAATTTTTTTTTCCTTATTTTGTTACCTGAAGATATGACATTTCTGTGTCTTTATATAT
Source organism: Schistocerca piceifrons (assembly GCF_021461385.2). Classification (NCBI taxonomy): domain Eukaryota; kingdom Metazoa; phylum Arthropoda; class Insecta; order Orthoptera; family Acrididae; genus Schistocerca; species Schistocerca piceifrons. Next base: position 21,542,859 of record NC_060145.1, read on the forward strand.
TGCAATTGTTTTACTGTTTGTATATATATATATATATATATATATATATATATATATATATATATATATATTTATTTATTTATTTATTTATGTTGGTTTGTTTTGTGAATATTATTTGTATTTATACGCTGGGTCTGGCCTAGGGAAAACTATGCTATCGAACGAATACATCGATAGGTCGTGTGGAGAACAAAAGTGTTTAGGATCTTTTGTAGTGTTAGCTCTGCCGCATAGAGCGCGGGCAGAGAGAATCTGGCTTGAGGAGGGCAGTGGAGCAGGTGGGTTGTGTGACGCTCCCGCGAGTTGCCGCGCTTTCGGGGTTTGGCAGCAAGTAATTGCGCTCGACTTGCTATGATAGTTTCTGACACGGTGTCGCAGACGGGAAGCATTAGCTGGCGCACATCAAGAGTCCGTTTCGCCTGGTGACCGTGTCGAGAAGAAGGCGAGCCAACATCCAGCTTCTGCAACAGCGACGGCCGACAATGAGTGACTGTCGCCACCTCTTCGATCGACGGCTTCAAACATTCAATCAACCAACAAGGAAGACTGGAAGCACGTAAAGTTTTAGAACTGTATGGCAGACCTCAGCTTTTCAAACTGATCCATTTTCATAACTAAATTACAGCAACGTAGCATGAACCTTTGTTGCTCATTGTCCCAATTGCATTACCAAGCAGGGAACCTTCCTTTTCCGCAATGAACCCGAGTGTCGTTGGAATTCAAACGCCAGCATCATTCGATTTCACTGCCTTAATTTCAAAGTTCAGTTAAGGTATTCATAGCTGGCTACAATATTTAGATTACACGGTCACAAATTAAGAGTGCGAGTTTTGTTACCGTATTTTAGCTTACCTGTGACTGCTGCTCAGCTTGGTACGTACTAAATTTTACTATTGTTAATTGTTCAGAATCATTTAATTCAAGATCAAAGTTAAATCTCTTATTTCTAAATTGCGTAGATTCAAATAGCTTTTGAAATGATTGTTGAGGTAGTCCAAGACTAACCGTATTTTACTGAATTTCAATGTGCTTCAGAAAGAAAGCTCACTATTAACTTCAGTCACTAAATTAACTTTCGATTTTCCGGTTTTATTAATTCTTTTGCTAATTTAAGTCAGATTGTAGCGAAATTTATTACTTCTGACAAACTTTCAGTTTTCACACTACACGTGTCAACCTTCAGCTGCCACGCTTCTAGTGCTAATTATATATGTAATAACCTTTCTTTTTCAGTTACTATAGTAATTGTCCTTAGGACTGGCGACCGTAATTTCCCCCAAATCTCAAATATCTAATTACCGCTAGTTAATTGTTAACGTAACGACCGCACATTTACTTTCTTTATTAACTTTATCCCTTTTCAAAATTAATTTCCACCAGTCTCATTTGCATTTTTCCTTTCATTTAGATGTAACCGTTTCCTCCCTCTTTACCGACAAATTAACTTCGGTGACGATTGCTTTTCCTAAATTTCCGTTAGGTACATGCGGTTTAATTTTTCACTGTCATTAAGGTCGATAAGTGAGGGGGAGGTTACAAACGTTCCAGAGTACTCCAGAACACAGTAAAAATGAAGATTCAAAAACTCATAAAATGTTAGTATTTCACGCTCAGAAATACTCTTAAATCCACACAAGTATTCAACAGTACCCTAATTTCAAATAAAGTGCTCTTATCACTCACTTATTCATTTCTTTACAGGACACCGAGAACATTCCGAAACATTCGAAAATATTCGAGAACGTTAAAAAAAACTATGGAGCCTTTTAAAACATGCAAAACGTCCCTAGCGTTTCTCTGTTGTATTTCTTGGCGCCATAGAACTGACACACTAACCATTTTGTCAACGACAACGTTTCTGTGTTTGTTTACTCTGTAGTGCGATCATAAATGAATGTTTCACCTGCCAAACTGTAACCACTACTTCTTCTGCTTTGCACTTCTCGTACAGTAACGATTTGTTCACGCATGCCGCGCGGGGTTGCCGTGCGGTCTGAGGCGCCTTACCACGGTTCGCGCCTCTCCCCCCGTCGGAAATGATAATTAATCAAGACCATACGCTGTCGACAGGCGTTGATATACATCAACGGGGTCAGTTGAAAATGTGTGCCCCAACCGGACTCCAGCCCGGGATCTCCTGCTTAATTGGCAGACGCTCTATCCATCTGAGCCACCGAGGGCACAGAGGATAGTGCAACTGCAGGGATTTATCCCTTGCACGCTCCCCGTGAGACCCACAATCCCAACTTAATGTCCACACACTATATTTGTAGTGCCCCTGCCCCTACACTCATTACTCGCTGCAGTCAATCTGACCGAGTCCTGTAAGAGTTCGGGCAATGCGTGTGCATCCGCACAGAAGAAGGAGGTCATGCCAAAACATTTGCAAATATTGAAGAACGTTATAGAAAACTATGGAACTCTTTAAAGCGTGCAACACATTCCTAGCGTTTCTCTGTTGTATTTCTTGGCGCCGTAGCACAGACACACTATCCATTTTGCTTGAATACTGCTCACCAGTGTGGGACCCGTACCAGATAGTGTTGATAGAAGAGATAGAGAAGATCCAACGGAGAGCAGCGCGCTTCGTTACAGGATCATTTAGTAATCACGAAAGCGTTATGGAGATGATAGATAAACTCCAGTGGAAGACTCTGCAGGAGTGACGCTCAGTAGCTCGGTACGGGATTTTGTTGAAGTTTCGAGAATTCACCGAGGAGTCAAGCAGTATATTGCTCCCTCCTACGTATATCTCGCGAAGAGACCATGAGGATAAAATCAGAGAGATTAGAGCCCACACAGAGGCATACCGACAGTCTTTGTTTCCACGAACAATACGAGACTGGAATAGAAGGGAGAACTGATAGAGGTACTCAAGGTACCCTCCGCCACACACCGTCAGGTGGCTTGCGGAGTATTGATGTAGATGCAGATGTAGATGGCCGGTTAGCCTGAACTATATATGGAGATGGTATACCATCTCCATATACCCCCCGTCGGAGGTTCGAGTCCTCTCTCGGGCATGGGTGTGTGTTGTCCGTAGCGTAAGTCACTTTAAGTTAGATAAAGTAGTGTGTAAGCCTAGGGAGCGATGACCTGAGCAGTTTGGTCTCATAGGAACTTACCATAAATTTCAAATTTTGTTCACTCGCTCGCGATCGTTGTCTTTCACGAGCTTCACTCATTGTAGCTCCACGTGTTCCCAGAGCGATTTCTCTACATATCCTTGCTGAGAGTCTCACTCTATCCTCTTCTCTATTTTCCACCCTTTGTGCATCGCTCAAGTTTTCACTCAGCTTGTTAATTATTTTCCGCTGTGAATCTGAAATTGATCCTCTCGCTTCTCATCTGTTTCATTTCTTTGATGTTCTCTCCATTTCCTTCTTTTCAATTCACCACTGCTGAGATCGCCCCCTCTCTCACGTTACGGCACCTTGTTAAGCGTTAATGTTACTAAACACACTAAATTGCCTCTTACGAGGGTTACTGCAGTGAAAATCAGATGAAATTTTGCGCAGATGTGTTGCGCAGTCTCTCCAGTATGCCCATCGATCGCGTCACACAGATGTCTGGAACAACAGTGTCTCCCTCCACGTGTGAGGCGTCTGCTGAGGGCTTTCGCCTGAATTCATGCAACCCCGCATAACCTAAATCTCACCCGTTTCCTTTTTCGTGACAGTGCGGCTCGGCTTCACACTGCCAGTGTAACAACGACGATCCTGCAGCGTCTTCGATGAGAAGTGTTTCACAGCCCAAACTTGGCTCTCTCCGCTGTTCATGTCTTTGCCGTCATGAACCGCTGACTACGAGGACACCATTTTGGCACAGGCAGCGAGCTGCTGACCAGCTTGGTGAAGTGTGTGAAAGCACAGGCATCGACCTTCTATGACGAGGACATTGGAAAGTTGGTACAACGCTACGACAGATGTCTCAGTCAGAGCGGCGACTGTGTGAAGAAGTAGGTGGAAGGTGTAGCCAACTCTGACAAATAACACGTTTTTGATTTTCGCTGTGATTTCCATTTCGCGATCGATCTGTGTTGAAAATTAAAGTAGTCCTTGTAATACACTATTCACTACCTTAAGCAATTCACATCCTCTTAAATATATTTCACTTTCTGTCACTTTCACTTTTCCGTGATCTGCTCTAGTCGATTTCCAAAAGTATCAAGAGGCATGTGTCTCACCATAGCCTACATATACCCCTCTGAGGTAGAACGTATCCCCACCACAAAACAGGATAACAGATTATTAGAGGACATTCTCAAACATCCTGGAACAATCTAGAACATAACGGAAAATCCCTGAAGGGTCTGGAACATTCTACAGTATTCTCAAACCTTCTGGAAGGTTACATAACACTGTGGAACATTCTACAACATATTCAACATCCTCGAACTTTCGTTGCTTGGTTTCAGTGTCTTTATGATCCGTTTAAGTGTCTAATCTCTACGTCTGTAGACTCACCTTGTTCGACTTCACGTTACTTTTCTAAGAATTCGTTTTTATTTCTTTCTTACCTAGCATAAATTTCTTCTACATATGCCTTCACTTCTGTAGTAGTCTGCATGTCCTTAGTGAATATACATTTCAGCCCTTCGTATAGTCAATACTTTCCTCTTTTCAAAAAAAAAATGGCTCTGAGCACTATGGAACTTAACATCTATGGTCATCAGTCCCCTAGAACTCAGAACTACTTAAACCTAACTAACCTAAGGACATTACACAACACCCAGTCATCACGAAGCGGAGAAAATCCCTGACCCCCCGGGAATCGAACCCGAGAACCCGGGTGTGGGAAGCGAGAACGCTACCGCACGACCACGAGCTGCGGACTTCCTCTTTTCATTCCTAAATATAAATATAATTACATTGAGTAGGTCCATTCACTGTTACGTTTCATCTACTTCCTTACATCGAATCTGAGTTTTTATTTCATTTTTTCCCTTATTCACATAGCGAAGAATCATTTATCTGTGACTTCTGCGTTCTTTTTGCTCCCTGTCTCTCTTAGCAAATTAACACTCTGGGTCATGCGATTCCACCATGTCGCTGCACCCAGGACGTGTATGCTGTCTTATCTTCCTTCTCGATACAGGTATTCCTTTCTTCACTAACCATTTTCTTCTTTAACTCCTACAAAATTTGGAAATTTGTAGTAAGGGCTTATGGAACCAAACTACTTAGGTCATCGGCCCCGAAGCCTAACCTAACTTAAACTAACTTACGCTATGGACAACACACACACCCATGCCCGAGGGAGACTCGAACCTCCAATGGGGGGAGCCGCACGGCACGTGACAAGGCGCCCTAGACCGAGAGGCCAACTCCCACCAACATTTTATTTTAAGTTAAATGTTTCGGGAAGGCATATATATTCGTCTGCCATATACTAGAATTCAAAACTTGATAAATAGGTTACCCTTCTCCTCGAATGACCAGAGGCAGTTTGCCGCGCTAATGCTCCACGCTCTTCAGCAAAGGTCGCTGTCACAACTCAAAAGAGCACCATTCTCAAGGTGTAGTGTCAACGGCCCAGCTCTGCCTAAGAGAGGCTTTAATTTACTGGTCTATCGCTCAGGGCCCAAACGCTGCCACAAAGGAAAAAAAGCAAAGGAAAGCCATTATTCGACCTAGCACCTGTATCGCTAGACGTATTGCTGTCTCTGAATGTTCAAGTGCAATTACCAAATGACGTTTGCAAATGAGACCGCCATTAGCGTCTGACACATGGCCCATAATAAAATACTTCATTCAGCTGCTGTCCCACGCTACATAATCAACCTTTGCGTCAAGCAATATCTATTGCTCAACAGCATGTCTGATTGGTTTGTCACGTGTAGTTGTAGGCTAGAAAGTTCCCTAGAGGCTCGACCGTTTACATCGGATAGCTCTTCATTATTCCTACTCATTGGATACCTTTCCTTATAGTAATATTAGCATTGCGACAGCGATTAGTGCGTTCGGAACGGAGTGTCACCTCTCCGTTGTTCAAGGCGAGAGAGGGAAAAATTCTGTGAAATGCAAAACCAAACAGACCCATTAGTGGAATGAGCACAAAACCTGAACTAACGACGCACTGAGGTATGAGGTGTGGCGTGATGAGTCGCCGTTTTACACCTGTCTGCAGGCCGCGTGTGCGTACGGGGATCGTGCGGTGGTGTTCTCGCTTCCCACGCCCGGGTTCCCGGGTTCGATTCCCGGCGGGGTTGGGGATTTTCTCTGCCTCGTGATGACTGGGTGTTGTGTGATGTCCTTAGGTTAGTTAGGTTTAAGTAGTTCTAAGTTCTAGGGGACTGATGACCATAGATGTTAAGTCCCATAGTGCTCAGAGCCATTTTTTTTGCGTACGGGGAACGTCAGGGCATGTTTCCTGTACAAGCTGTATTCTTGCTAGAGTGAAGCCTGGCAAAGGTCATTTAATTTCTTTGCAGATCATATCGTATCATTCACTGACTTCTGCGTCCATGGTCCCACTCAAAGGAAGATAACCGACTTCATTGCAAAATCCTATTAATTCAGTGGTACAGGCATTGTTGGCAGTAATAGGCTGCAACTTTCGTTGTAGGACCATGATCCAATCTGCTGAATTGCTGGAACAATCGCTGAAATGGTCCCCGCTTATTCCCAGATGAGTATCAAATCCACCCAGAAATCTACCCACCTTCCCACCTCTAACGGAAAGCTCTGTTTTCTTTCTTCTCTCTACCCCGAACTCTTCCCTTCCTCCCCGACAGCTTGGCGGGGAGTCTCTTCTTTCCTCCACAGACTTTCCGAAATACAATCTCACGATAACCTCATTTGTTTTTGAGATCAACGATTTCTTTTCTTTAGCCTCCACTCGTTACTGTTAGTTTGAAATCGTGTAACAGTATCATCATCAACAATACCAAAGAAATTGAAATATATTTGTAGTATATGTGGTAACAACAATATCGGCGTCTATGTTTTAAGAAAAATTCAGTCGTCAACATTTTAACTTATAAACCATTTGTAATTTAGTTACTTTTTAAAGATTTGTTTAAATAACTTTCATATATACTTGTGACCATCAAAACTGCAACAGCATCAAGCCATCATGGAGTAAATCCCATACGGACAAATCTGTTGCGACTTTGTCTGATATTGCTCGTACCGTAGGCAGTTCGACTACGCACAGCCCTACTTAAAAAAGAATTGCTCGATGTAGTCATGGAGTCGAGCCGCGAACGTCTGCTTTCATGCCTGCATCTGATTCGCTGTAAACAGTAACCTGTAGCTGTGCTCCTGCACTCAAATAATCTATGCATTGGCTAGCGTTACGAGTTAATAAAATACACGGAAATGCGAAATAAAGATAAATGAATAATCTAATAAAGAGGGTTACGTCCTAGCGTCTATAATTGCCGCAGACGACAGAGATTTATTTTGGACAATGTTTATTCGAGAAAGGACACCTCAAATAAACGGGAAGTGGTCCTACGATATTCAATTAAAATACAGACAGAAATGCCCTTATCGAATGCACTAAAGTTACGTTGAGAGCGTTATGAGAATGGTAGCAAAATCCCCAAACTAAATAGTCAACATGCGCGAAAACTAAGTCCATTTCGTGATCCTATGATTATAATCCCTCTCATGAACCATGGACCTTGCCGTTGGTGGGGAGGCTTGCGTGCCTCAGCGATACAGATGGCCATACCGTAGGGGCAACCACAACGGAGGGGTATCTGTTGAGAGGCCAGACAAACATGTGGTTCCTGAAGAGGGGCAGCAGCCTTTTCAGTAGTTGCAGGGGCAACAGTCTGGATGATTGACTGATCTGGCCTTGTAACTTTAACCAAAACGGCCTTGCTGTTCTGGTACTGCGAACGGCTGAAAGCAAGGGGAAACTACAGCCGTAATTTTTCCCGAGGACATGCAGCTTTACTGTATGATTAAATGATGATGGCGTCCTCTTGGGTAAAATATTCCGGAGGTAAAATAGTCCCCCATTCGGATCTCCGGGCGGGGACTACTCAAGAGGACATCGTTATCAGGAGAAAGAAAACTGGCATTCTACGGATCGGAGCGTGGAATGTCAGATCCCTTAATCGGGCAGGTAAGTTAGAAAATTTAAAAAGGGAAATGGATAGGTTAAAGTTAGATATAGTGGGAATTAGTGAAGTTCGGTGGCTGGAGGAACAAGACTTTTGGTCAGGTGATTACAGGGTTATAAATACAAAATCAAATAGGGGTAATGCAGGAGTAGGTTTAATAATGAATAAAAAAATAGGAGTGCGGGTTAGCTACTACAAACAGCATAGTGAACGCATTATTGTGGCCAAGATAGACACAAAGCCCATGCCTACTACAGTAGTACAAGTTTATATGCCAACTAGCTCTGCAGATGATGAAGAAATTGATGAAATGTATGACGAGATAAAAGAAATTATTCAGGTAGCGAAGGGAGAGAAAATTTAATAGTCATGGGTGACTGGAATTCGTCAGTAGGAAAAGGGAGAGAAGGAAACATAGTAGGTGAATATGGATTGGGGGGAAGAAATGAAAGAGGAAGCCGCCTGGTAGAACTTTGCACAGAGCATAACTTAATCATAGCTATCACTTGGTTCAAGAATCATGAAAGAAGGTTGTATACGTGGAAGAATCCTGGAGATACTAAAAGGTATCAGATAGATTACATAATGGTAAGACAGAGATTTAGGAACCAGGTTTTAAATTGTAAGACATTTCCAGGAGCAGATGTGGATTCTGACCACAATCTATTGTTTATGAACTGCAGATTGAAACTGAAGAAACTGCAAAAAGGCGGCAATTTAAGGAGATGGGACCTGGATAAATTGAAAGAACCAGAGGTTGTAGAGAGTTTCAGGGAGGGCATAAGGGAACAATTGGCAGGAATGGGGGAAAGAAATACAGTAGAAGAAGAATGGGTAGCTCTGAGGGATGAAGTAGTGAAGGCAGCAGACGATCAAGTAGGTAAAAAGACGAGGGCTAATAGAAATCCTTGGGTAACAGAAGAAATATTGAATTTAATTGATGAAAGGAGAAAATTTAAAAATGCAGTAAATGAAGCAGGCAAAAAGGAATACAAACGTCTCAAAAATGATATCGACAGGAAGTGCAAAATGGCTAAGCAGGGATGGCTAGAGGACAAATGTAAGGATGTAGAGGCTTGTCTCACTAGGGGTAAGATAGATACTGCCTACAGGAAAATTAAAGAGACCTTTGGAGAGAAGAGAACCACTTGTATGAATATCAAGAGCTCAGATGGCAACCCAGTTCTAAGCAAAGAAGGGAAGGCAGAAAGGTGGAAGGAGTATATAGAGGGTTTATACAAGGGCGATGTACTTGAGTACAATATTATGGAAATGGAAGAGGATGTAGATGAAGTTGAAATGGGAGATAAGATACTGCGTGAAGAGTTTGACAGAGCACTGAAAGACCTGAGTCGAAACAAGGCCCCGGGAGTAGACAACATTCCATTAGAACTACTGATGGCCTTGGGAGAGTCAGTCATGACAAAACTCTACCATCTGGTGAGCAAGATGTATGAGACAGGCGAAATACCCACAGACTTCAAGAAGAATATAATAATTCCAATCCCAAAGAAAGCAGGTGTTGACAGATGTGAAAATTACCGAACTATCAGTTTAATAAGTCACAGCTGCAAAATACTAACGCGAATTCTTTACAGACGAATGAAAAAACTGGTAGAAGCGGACCTCGGGGAAGATCAGTTTGGATTCCGTAGAAATGTTGGAACACGTGAGGCAATACTAACCTTACGACTTATCTTAGAAGAAAGATTAAGAAAAGGCAAACCTACGTTTCTAGCATTTGTAGACTTAGAGAAAGCTTTTGACAACGTTAACTGGAATACTCTCTTTCAAATTCTGAAGGTGGCAGGGGTAAAATACAGGGAGCGAGAGGCTATTTACAATTTGTACAGAAACCAGATGGCAGTTATAAGAGTCGAGGGGCATGAAAGGGAAGCAGAGGTTGGGAAAGGAGTGAGACAGGGTTGTAGCCTCTCCCCGATGTTATTCAATCTGTATATTGAGCAAGCAGTAAAGGAAACAAAAGAAAAATTCGGAGTAGGTATTAAAATTCATGGAGAAGAAGTAAAAACTTTGAGGTTTGCCGATGACATTGTAATTCTGTCAGTGACAGCAAAGGACTTGGAAGAGCAGTTGAACGGAATGGATGGTGTCTTGAAGGGAGGATATAAGATGAACATCAACAAAAGCAAAACGAGGATAATGGAATGTAGTCGAATTAAGTCGGGTGATGCTGAGGGGATTAGATTAGGAAATGAGACACTTAAAGTAGTAAAGGAGTGTTGCTATTTAGGGAGTAAAATAACTGATGATGGTCGAAGTAAAGAGGATATCAAATGTAGACTGGCAATGGCAAGGAAAGCATTTCTGAAGAAGAGAAATTTGTTAACATCGAGTATAGATTTAAGTGTCAGGAAGTCGTTTCTGAAAGTATTTGTATGGAGTGTAGCCATGTATGGAAGTGAAATATGGACGATAACCAGTTTGGACAAGAAGAGAATAGAAGCTTTCGAAATGTGGTGCTACAGAAGAATGCTGAAGATAAGGTGGGTAGATCACGTAACTAATGAGGAGGTATTGAATAGGATTGGGGAGAAGAGAAGTTTGTGGCACAACTTGACTAGAAGAAGGGATCGGTTGGTAGGACATGTTCTGAGGCATCAAGGGATCACAAATTTAGCATTGGAGGGCAGCGTGGAGGGTAAAAATCGTAGAGGGAGACCAAGAGATCAATACACTAAGCAAGCAGATTCAGAAGGATGTAGGTTGCAGTAGGTACTGGGAGATGAAGCAGCTTGCACAGGATAGAGTAGCGTGGAGAGCTGCATCAAACCAGTCTCAGGACTGAAGACCACAACAACAACAACATGATTATAATATCAATGAGTCACTGTTGGAATCGGCCAACTCATACCAATACGCGGGTTTAACACTTTATAGGGATACGAAATGAAATGATCACATAGGTTCAGACGTGGGTAAAGCAAGTGGTAGACTTCGGTTTATTGGTAGAGTACTGGGGAAGTGCAATCAGTCTACTAAAGAGACTGCTTACAAATCACCCATGCGGCCCATCCTAGAATATTGCTAAAGTGTATGGGACCCGTGTCAGGTAGGACTAACAGGAGATATTGAACGTATACAGAGAAAGGCAGCACCAATAGTCACAGGTTTCTTTAATCCAGAGGAAATGCTGAAGGAACTGAAATGACAGATTCTTGTAGACCGACGTAAACTATCCCGAGAAAGTCTATTAACAAAGTTTCAAGAATCGGCTTTAAATTATTACTCTAGAAACATATTACAACCCGCCACGTATGGCTCACATACGGATCGTGAGGATAAGATTAGCATAATTACTGCACGCACAGAGGCATTCGAATAATCATTCTTCCCGCGCTGCACACGTGCATGGAACAGGAAGAAACACAAATAACTGGTAAAATGGGACGTACCCTCTGCCATGCACCTCACCGTGGTTTTCAAAGTATCGATGTAGATGTAGATCACAATACACGAAATATTCATCAGCTCATAACAGTTCAGAAGAACAGAACATGATGGTTCACAAATTAATACACGCGGTACAGATAATAGTGACTCATATTCTGTCTATCCTCAGTTCCGTGATACGAGCGCAAGAGGTTCTGATCTGGAGCACATTCAGACCCCTCGAAATACGAAGTCCCTTCAGAAGTTAAAGTATGACAGCAGCCGCTCACCGTCCAGAATCAATCACCTAGACGACGTCACTCTAGACAGGTCTGCCTCCTTCCAGAACTCCAGTAAAAGTGTCCAGCATCGCTCTCTCGAACTCCTCACTCGAGAAGTCCCACTCTCCGTTTGATCCCAGCAGTGTTCCGCCTCTGTCCAAGTCTTATTAGCTCAGGGCCATCTGCACGAATAATAGTTTGTGGCGGTTGCACCTGCTTTATATATTTCCTCGCTTTTTGTCCACGGTGTCGACGTAGTGCATTGCTAAACTGGCTGAAAGATATGGGTTGTGGATTCCGACACGGACTACTGTAAATTATGTAGCCGATAGGTGCCCAGCCGTGTGTCACAGTCCTTTAATTTTCACTTTGCACAACCCCCAATATTACACAGTTATATGGCTAGTGCACTATTATTTACCCTTTCAATAAACCTCATCAATAGCTAGCAGGCGAAACTCGACATACTGTTACCATAGTTTCTTGTTGAACATCTACGAGCAGTAAAACCTAGCCACAAACTTCACAGTTCTTGAAGAATAATCAGGTACGTATGGTGCAGACACTGTCACTGTTTTCACACACAGCGTAAATGCTTAATACTTATTCCACAGTTAATTTGAAGCATTGTTTTTGTTCTAACCAGCAAAGGTTACTCGTCGTAAAATCGGCCGTGGACTGACAGACTCGTGAACAAAAATCGGGCCTTTATATATCATCACAATAATCGGTATTGAAAATACACATTGTAGGAAGTTAATTTCACAGAAATTACAGTTAAAACTTAACTCATTAAATTGTTAAATTTACAGAAATTACAGTTAAAACTTAATTCATTAAATTAACTGAAAACATTGAAAAATTGGTTCTTTTTAACAGTTTCTCCTTCTGCAAGGGTTAAGTTAAATTATTTGCTTAAATCGTGAAATGAACAAATATAGTTACGTAAACAATACTTTTGACAAAACGTTAATTACTCTGGAATTAATGAAGGGCTGGTTTTGCTAACATGTTCTTGAATAGAGCTAAATAGATACTTTAAGATTACTAGTAAATCGTCTTCCAAATGTTTACAATTATTGTAGAATTTATACTTGTTTATATGTCAACAATAGAATTTAGGTTACGAAACAAACACTTATTCCACCAGGTAACAAACGATACTAACTAGGAATAGTCGAAATAAATTAGAAAATTTATTACATACATAAAATTAAGCACGAAATTAGATCTGGTGTTATTTTCTTTTAAAACTAAGGGCCAACCTTCCTCTTGTATGAAAATGCAGATTATATTCATGTATGTTAACGGTACTTAATTCAAAAACGAAAAAATGAATTTTAAGGAGGCAGATGGTAAAACAAGAGGTTAAGTAAAAATATCCCAGCTTGCTTCGTCAAGCTCTATAGACATGACGTAATGACCGCTTTCCCGCTCTAAACTAAAATATTACAACAATATTTAAATAAAAGAAATGTTATAAGCATTCGGTTACATTCAGATTATTTACAAGAATTATGGGTAATAGGTGGTTCATATAAGCCAGAATTCTTGCGCAAGTACGCTCACATTAAATGAGTACAAATTAGCCCTAAATATTATTTAAACAATTATTTATGCCTCCTTAGCTGTTGCGTCGTTTGATTCTCGTTTCAGTTGTGGTGTCCGCTAACACATGCGATGACCAGTATTAAATTAGCACAGCGTTTTAATAGCACTTGCAATCAACATTTAATTAGTGTTACTGGCAAAGCAGTAAACTGTTCCTTAAATACACAAGTGTGACAAAATGTGAGGCATTCATGCTGTATTCATTTGCTGTATAAATGTGGAGAATAGGATGTTCTGAAAAACATTTGCATAATGAAAGCGATATTAAAGACATCGTAAATCAATAAATAAAATACATAAAGATATGTAGCTTTCATGGACTGTAGCTACAGTGCATTGCTATCATTTGAGTTCAAGGTTGTTGAAATCGCTTGAAGCGCTTAAAAGTTGTTCATTAAGAGGTTTATTGTGTAAATGTTTATTAGCTGTGAGATATTAACTTCTGTCGTTTTAAAGATACTGAAATGTTGAGATCTCTCAGCCAATGAGAACATCTCGCCGTCGTGTAGCTCCCAGAGTCAGTTGACACACAACTTTTCTTATTGTGATAGCGCATTATAATGGATAAAAAATTATGCTATATCTACAGGTATGAATTAAAAAACATCTTCAGTCACAACTTTTCGTGTTTCATCAAGTACACGATGCGTTTCGGACCCTGTGAGTCCATCATCAGGTGTAATTTGTCTTAATACATGCTTTATTTTTTTTCTTGAATGAGGTGAAAAGCATAATCCTGTCACGAAAAGGTTTAATGTTAGGTTATGAATTTCGTAAATCAAATGAGGAAAATATGTGGAAATAGTAGAAAAGATGACAGTGTAAACTTACCACATAATCCAAGAAAAGCGTTTTTAAAGTTTTAGCACCAGGAAACATTCTTTTCTCCACCGTTTTCGTACATGTCACTTCATTCAAGAGGCACATTTGCACACACATGCTTATAAACACTTCACAGATGTTTTTGTTCATGGTGTTGTCAAAGATGAACTTATTCGTAGTGCTAATGATATAACTATTAAAAAATTCACATATGCAGTAAATAACTTTAGAATAGGTCTTTAAAATTACTGAAATACCTGCGGCTTGCGAAGTCTGTCTGTTCATTTAACATACACTCCTGGAAATGGAAAAAGAACACATTGACACCGGTGTGTCAGACCCACCATACTTGCTCCGGACACTGCGAGAGGGCTGTACAAGCAATGATCACACGCACGGCACAGCGGACACACCAGGAACCGCGGTGTTGGCCGTCGAATGGCGCTAGCTGCGCAGCATTTGTGCACCGCCGCCGTCAGTGTCAGCCAGTTTGCCATGGCATACGGAGCTCCATCGCAGTCTTTAACACTGGTAGCATGCCGCGACAGCGTGGACGTGAACCGTATGTGCAGTTGACGGACTTTGAGCGAGGGCGTATAGTGGGCATGCGGGAGACCGGGTGGACGTACCGCCGAATTGCTCAACACGTGGGGCGTGAGGTCTCCACAGTACATCGATGTTGTCGCCAGTGGTCGGCGGAAGGTGCACGTGCCCGTCGACCTGGGACCGGACCGCAGCGACGCACGGATGCACGCCAAGACCGTAGGATCCTACGCAGTGCCGTAGGGGACCGCACCGCCACTTCCCAGCAAATTAGGGACACTGTTGCTCCTGGGGTATCGGCGAGGACCATTCGCAACCGTCTCCATGAAGCTGGGCTACGGTCCCGCACACCGTTAGGCCGTCTTCCGCTCACGCCCCAACATCGTGCAGCCTGCCTCCAATGGTGTCGCGACAGGCGTGAATGGAGGGACGAATGGAGACGTGTCGTCTTCAGCGATGAGAGTCGCTTCTGCCTTGGTGCCAATGATGGTCGTATGCGTGTTTGGCGCCGTGCAGGTGAGCGCCACAATCAGGACTGCTTACGACCGAGGCACACAGGGCCAACACCCGGCATCATGGTGTGGGGAGCGATCTCCTACACTGGCCGTACGCCACTGGTGATCGTCGAGGGGACACTGAATAGTGCACGGTACATCCAAACCGTCATCGAACCCATCGTTCTACCATTCCTAGACCGGCAAGGGAACTTGCTGTTCCAACAGGACAATGCACGTCCGCATGTATCCCGTGCCACCCAACGTGCTCTAGAAGGTGTAAGTCAACTACCCTGGCCAGCAAGATCTCCGGATCTGTCCCCCATTGAGCATGTTTGGGACTGGATGAAGCGTCGTCTCACGCGGTCTGCACGTCCAGCACGAACGCTGGTCCAACTGAGGCGCCAGGTGGAAATGGCATGGCAAGCCGTTCCACAGGACTACATCCAGCATCTCTACGATCGTCTCCATGGGAGAATAGCAGCCTGCATTGCTGCGAAAGGTGGATATACACTGTACTAGTGCCGACATTGTGCATGCTCTGTTGCCTGTGTCTATGTGCCTGTGGTTCTGTCAGTGTGATCATGTGATGTATCTGACCCCAGGAATGTGTCAATAAAGTTTCCCCTTCCTGGGACAATGAATTCACGGTGTTCTTATTTCAATTTCCAGGAGTGTAGATTCTGGTTGTGGAGGTGGTTTTGGAGGTATATCTCCAGTTGTTCTAACAGATTTGGTGTGTTACCATTGGCTACGTTGTGTAGTACAACCAAATTGTTTTCTAGACTGTTGGTGATATTGAAACGTCCCCTTTCAACAATTATACAAGACTGTGCTTGAACTGACACACAATATTTTTAGCGCAACGCAATCTGACTTTCAATAATCCCTACAAAAGAATGGCCCTGACTGACATTAACCTATACCTTTCACAAATCACTTACCTCACAAAAATCTTCGTTATTGGAACTACTGCAATACAGCGAGCGCCACTACTGCCAGCTAAATAAAAGATTCAAACTACGGAAGGCACTAACTACTGATAGGCATAGTTAGCAAATGAAAGATTTTAATAGAGAACAAACAATGTATTTACCTTAATAGTGTTGAAAACTCATAATATACATAGCAGTTCATGACATCCAGTCTTACAAATTTCAAAACTCCGCCATCTCTCTCCCCACATCCACCACTGCTGGCGGCTCACCTCCAACTGCGCAACGCTACACGCTGTTCACATCCAACTGCCGCTGCCCAACACTACAATGGCAGACAACAATGCAAACTAGCCACAGACTGCACACAGCACAGCCAGTGATTTTCATACAGAGCGCTACGTAACGTTGCCAATAAGAAAATATAAACAGCCTACTTACATAGCCCCCATGCTCCCCACAAAAAAATTTTACAAATTGTTTTGGGCAGTGGCCAATAATGATTTGATAAAATTTTTCATAATTACAATAACAAAGAAATCAAAGGCACACACTTATTGATACAATGTTGGTCAAAAGCTAAAATTTTCTCACAGTTCATAAAGACAGTCCTGATCGTTCATCACAGTAAAATAGCAGAGTTTTTCTCAAAGTCTGAGCAGTAGAAGAAACTGCACACGGAAGTAGTGGATTTCCATGCAGTCTTGAAGAAGTAGTGTTGTCCTTCCATCGAAAAGACAGTGCTGACTCTTGACATGCAGACAGGTAATGGGCCACAACAGAGCAAACCCACCGCAGAGTCAGTCGAAGATTTGAAGAATATTGGTAGGTAGGTCATCACAGAGTAGACCCACTGTAGTCCTTATAGAGATGGCCAGCAGCCATCTTCTGCGACTGTGCAGGTGCATAATCACCATCGAACAGTCTTGCGGACAATATAGCAAGTCCATAAACCACCACTTGTGCACTCACAAAGTTTTTGAAATTGTCCTTAGAACCAGCAATGCTGTTATCCAGTCCCTTGCTGAATTATTAACACACGTGCAAACACTAACAGTCCCTACTTCTCACATATTGTCCATATACTATGACCAACAGAAACGTGTGGAGTGAAATGTAACTTACAAGTTACTTAATTTGATGAACTGGTGTCAATTACAATTTTATAACATAAGAATACAATAACAAAGGTACAAAATAGATCATTAAAGAACATAATAGTACAGATAACATTTGTAGTAAAACAGGCGTTACAAAAGAATAGAAATAAACATGCACATCAGTGTTACAAGAATTATGACATAAGTACATACATAAAGATCAGAATAACTTTTGAAACATCAACTTCACATATGAGCAACAAAACAGAACAGATAAATAATGTCTAGACATCTTTACAAAGTAAATAACATAGTATTAGAAAAATTCTACAACGTAACTCATATCAGCTAAACACATAAAGACAGGAAAAACACAAATATACAAGAGTACACAAACACATAGCAGAATAACACAAGAGGAAAGGACAGGGTTTGTTTTACTGCAGTATTTTGCAAACAAAACTTTCTTTACTTCTCGGAGATCTCCCTTCGTTCTTCATTATTTCCAAATGTCCTATCTATACCTGCTTTCTGTACTTTTCTCTTATAGCCTCTCAGTGCATTTCTTCAAATTCATCGCAACTCATTCTCTTGTAGGCTACCCGCTCTTAAGCTAACTTAAATCTACTGAGCTCAGATGCTGAACTACGGGACGAGGCAATGCAGCAGCACAAAACAATTAACACAAATAGCAATGACAAAAAAATTCAGAGTGCAAAGCAAGCAGCAGTAAATCTAAATTAACAGAAAAAATGCAAAATTACAACACTAAACAGATTCAGAAGGTAATTTAAATATTTTCAACATTTCGCGGCCCTGTCAGCAACGGTATAAATATTAATTTGAACTTTAATAATCAACAGCCTGAGTTGCACCGTTTACCTAGAATTCACCTAGGTTTCAGTCGGGAAAACTCAACCTTCTTCAGAATAACAGTAACTACCGTTTGCCCTTAGTGGACATCGTCAAGCTAAAACTACAAATCCATAAATTATCGTCAGACTATAAAAACTTATCTGAAACTGCCTCGGCCCCACTTCGCGACCGCGATGCGGCAGCCACGAATGCTGTACTGGAACTTAGCGATGTGGGGCCTAGGCGGTTTCAGATAAGTTTTTACAGTCTGATAACTTTTTACAGTCTGACGATAATTTATGGATTTGTAGTTTTAGCTTGACGATTTCCACTGTGGACAAACGGTGGTTACAGTTATTCTGACTGAAACCTAGGTAAATTCTAGGTAAACGGTGCAACTGAGGCTGCTGATTACTAAAATTAAAATTAAGATTCAGAAGGATGTAGGTTGCACTAGGTACTGGGAGATGAAGAAGCTTGCACAGGATAGAGAAGCATGGAGAGCTGCATCAAACCAGTCTCAGGACTGAAGACCACAACAACAAGAATGTCTTACGTTTGAGTCGTTCTCGTATTTTTGTCCAACCCCTGCAGTTGTTAACGCAGGAATCGCACGTGCAGTTGGAAAGCGGGCAAGAGGTTTGCTGGTAGTTAGGCTACCTGCAGCACTTCCGTGCACGAAGTGTGAAATGCCACACTGGCTGAAGTCGTAATCCTGGGATAACTATCGCACGCGACTGAACAATACACCGCGAGACTGAATACTGTCTGCTGGAGACGCGGCAAGGAAAGTAGTCAAGCGTAGCAGAGACGAATGGGAAACATTCTAACGTCGATACGGGCCGCAAATGGGAAAAACCAGCGATAAAAGTGGCGCTAATACAGGCACGGCGGCAGTAGCGATCGTCTGAGAAATGGCGAAGCTGTCGGCATGCTCGAATGCCACTAAAATTAACATCTAAGGAAAGTGGTCGGGGAGCAGTGAAACCACGATTAGGGAGCGGCGTGTAGGACGCGCTAGTCTCTCGTCACAGGACGTGCAGGCGGAAGGCGCGCCCTCCCTGTAAAAGCAGGATAGGTCGTGGTCTGTGGCAGACCTGATGACGTAACACACGCACCGCCCTGTGGACGCTGGCAGGCGGCCACAGTATGGTGCTAGCGACAAATTACACCGGGGCTTCCACTGGACCTGCGGTAGTAATCGAAGGCAATATGACAGCTGTGGACTACGTCAACACTGCTGCTGACCTCTTGCGTCCATTTACATTGAAGTGGCAAAAGTCATCGGACAGAGATGTCAACAAAGCACTGTGCTAGCTGGTGGCGGCTCCATAATGGTGTGGGCTGTGTTTGCGTGCAAGGGACTGGGTCCTCTGCTCCAACTGAACAGACCACTCACTGGAAATGGTTATGTTCGGCTACTTGGAGCCCGTTTTCAGTCTCTCGTGGACTTCCGTGTTCGCAAACAACGATGGAACTTTTATAGATGTCAGTGCACCATGTTACAGGGCCACAGTTGATCGCGATTCGTTTGAAGAACGTTCTAGCTAATTAGAGCGAATGATTTGGCCGCACAGATCGCCCGAAATGAGTCGCATCGAACATTTATGGGACGTAATCGAGAAATCAATTCGTGCAAAAAATGCTGCACCGGCAGTACTTTCGCAATTATGAACGGCTCTAGAGTTAGCCTGGTTGAGTATTTCTGCAGGGGACTTCCAACGACTTGTTGAGTACATGTGAAGGAGGAGGAGGAGGTCCGGCACGATATTGGGACGTAACGACGACTTTTGTTGCCTCAGTGTATGCTCATTAGATGACAAAGGAGTCGAAATTGGTGGAAGAACAGTAGGGTGTTTGAGGTTTGCTGATGACATGGTCCTTCTAGCCACAGGAGAAAAAGAATTACAGGATTTAGTGGACACCATTGAAACTAACAGGAAAAAAATATGGAATGAAAATTAACACAAATAAAACAAAATATTGGTACTAGGAGGAAATAAGGAAATAAAAATTATGCTGAATGGAGAAATACTAGAACAGGTGCAAAATACTAAGTATCTTTGAAGCAGGATAGACACCGACTGGAAGTGCACCACAGAAATTAAAACAAGGGTAGCCATGGCAAAAGAGGCATTTCATAAGAAAAGGAGAATTTTCTGCAGCGGTCTGGACAGAGAACTCAGAAAGAGACTCATAAAATGTCTTGTATGGAGTGTTCTTCTACATGGCGCTGAAACATGGACTATGAGGAAGAAAGAGAGAGAAAGCCTGGAGGCTTTTGAGATCTGGACGTGGCGGAGGATGGAAAGAATAAGTTGGATGGACAGAGTAAAAAATGAAGAGGTACTGAGAAGAGTGGGAGAGAAAAGACAGTCACTAGATATAATAAAGAGAAGAAAAAGAAAGAATGACGGACAGATAAAAAGAATTTTAGAAGGTTATGTAGAAGGGAAAAGGAAGCGAGGAAGGAAGAGATTCCAGATACTGGATGACATTATGGACGGTACAACATACAGCAGCCTTAAGAAGGAAGCAATGAATCGCAGAAAATGGAGAGGCAAAGGACCTGCTAATATAGCAGACAACTGATGATGCTTGATGCTTGATGTCTTCCTCATCGACGACAGCATCTTCCAGCGGCATAACTGCCGGTGTCGCAAGACCGAAATAATGCTACAATGGTTTATAGTGAACTCACGTTGATGTCTTGGCCACCAAACTTGCCTGATGTGAACCCGACTGGGCGCTATCGGGAGCCAATTCCGTGCCCACAAACCAGCGGTCGGTAATTTACGTGAATTGCGTGACCTGTGCTTAGTCGTCTTGTGCCACCTGTCTCTGAAAGTGTTGGGGATAGTTGCCTGTATTTTACCTGCACCTAAATTGGGCCACTGCTATAAAATTCGTGTCTCTTGTACTAACCGACATATAGAGGGGTCAGCGTGAACTACGGGCTTCTTGAAACCATATTGTCAGGTACGAGCGCTGTGTGTTGACGAACAGATCGTCGAATTACTGTTATCATGCGAGTGACAACAAATGTTTTATTTATGGATGAATACGTATAAAATAATCTTAGTTTTCAGACAGTCATGTATCTGTATTCGTTGTGGTTCGTTTGTAGGAAACTGGCAGAGACGAAACGGTGACGTAGCCTATAGTGTATCGCTTTAAGTTTCCGATACTGTGGCGGTACAGTTTGGGAAACTTGCTTTTGCGTTATTAGTGCTGCATAACGTTTAAAAATTGTGTGACTTTTCAAAGTGTTCTTTAGTCTACAGCTACATCTACATCTACATTTATACTCCGCAAGCCACCCAACGGTGTGTGGCGGAGGGCACTTTACGTGCCACTGTCATTACCTCCCTTTCCGGTTCCAGTCGCGAATGGTTCGCGGGAAGAACGACTGCTGGAAAGCCTCCGTGCGCGCTCGAATCTCTCTAATTTTACATTCGTGATGTCCTCGGGAGATATAAGTAGGGAGAAGCAATATATTCGATACCTCATCCAGAAACGCACCCTCTCGAAACCTGGACAGCAAGCTACACCGCGATGCAGAGCGCCTCTCGTGCAGTGTCTACCACTTGAGTTTGCTAAACATCTCCGTAACGCTATCACGCTTACCAAATAACCCTGTGACGAAACGCGCAGCTCTTCTTTGGATCTTCTCTATCTCCTCCGTCAACCCGATCTGGTACGGATCCCACACTGATGAGCAATGCTCAAGTACAGGTCGAACGAGTGTTTTGTAAGCCACCTCCTTTGTTGATGGACTACATTTTGTAAGGACTCTCCCAATGAATCTCAACCTGGCACCCGCCTTACCAACAATTTATTTTATATGATCTTTCTAAGTTACAAATTATAGAAAGTGGAACGCAGATGAATTCCATTAACTGTAACAGCAGATCTAAATGTGCATCATGGATTAAACGAATGTGCACGCATATAAGATGCACCGAAGTCAGCACTAAGAGGCATGATGAAAATAAAAATCAAAATGTGAACTGGAACATAAAACTTTTTGCCACAGTAGAGTGTTTTCCAACGACGTTGAAAACGAATTGGAAGAGTATATTCTTACATTTGAAGAGATGACGTCCGGTTGAAGCACGTTGGACGTAGCCCGTTCGACATTGCAGAAGAAGACGGGCTGCCCCATAACTTCATCGCAGAAGAACCTAATGCAAGCAAAAAGTGGGCTGAATGCATCCACCCAAGAAATATCGCGGAATCGCAGAGAAACAAAACTTCCGAGGCTTATCCGAGGAGGCTGTGAGCTGAGGAGCAGACCGTGCTAAAAAGAAAGCTAGACGAAGGAAAGGAGAAAGATTTCTAGAACTACAGCTCCAACTGTCAAAAGGTAGTGTTTCGGGGACTCTGCGGGAAATTCACCACCGAAACTCATTTGCAAAAGAGAGGAATGCTATAGAGAGGTTGTAACACTATTAATCAATCAGTGATCTAATGTATAAAAAAAATTTGCGTTTAGAGTTTGTTATAATATGACAGAAATATGCAAAGACTATACGGAAAGTGTGCTATATGTAAGTTTAGAGTGCTTTGCTAATCTGTGTTTGTAATTTATGTAAAGAAATACGCGAAATGTATAATTTACTAAATAATACACAACTGGTCATTAAAATTGCTACACCACGAAGATGACGTGCTACAGACGCGAAATTTAACCGACAGGAAGAAGAAGCTGTGATATGCAAATGATTAGCTTTTCAGAGCATTCACACAAGGTTGGCACCTACAACGTGCTGACATGAGGAAAATTTCCAACCGATTTCTCATACACAAACAGCAGTTGACGGGCGTTGCCTGGTGAAACGTTGTTGTGATGCCTCGTGTAAAGAGGAGAAATGCGTACCATCACGTTTCCGACTTTGATAAAGGTCGGATTGTAGCCTATAGCGATTGCGGTTTATCGTATCGTGACATTGCTGCTCGCGTTGGTCGAGATCCAATGACTGTTAGCAGAATATGGAATCGGTGGGTTCAGGAGGTTAATACGGAACGCCGTGCTGGATCCCAACGGCCTCGTATCACTAGCAGTCGAGATGACAGACATCTTATCCGCATGGCTGTAACGGATCGTGCACCCAAGTCTCGATCCCTGGGTCAACAGATGGGGACGTTTGCAAGACAGCAACCATCTGCACGAACAGTTCGACGACGTTCGCAGCAGCATGTACTATCAGCTCGGAGACCGTGGCTGCGGTTACACTTGAAGCTGTATCACAGACAGGAGCGCCTACCATGGTGTACTCAACGACGAACCTGGGTGCACGAATGGCAAAACCTCATTTTTTCGGATGAATCCAAATTCTGTTTGCAGCATCATGATGGTCGCATCCGTGTTTGGCGACATCGCGGTGAACGCACATTGGAAGCGTGTATTCGTCATCGCCATACTGGCGTATCACCCGGCGTGATGGAACGGGGTGTCATTGGTTACACGTCTCAGTCACCCCTTGTTCGCATTGACGACACTCTGAACAGTGGACGTAACATTTCAGATGTGTTACGACCCGTGGCTCTACCCTTCATTCGATCCCTGCGAAACCCTTCATTTCAGCAGGACAATGCACGACCGCATGTTGCAAGTGCTCTAGCGGCCTTTCTGGATACAGAAAATGTTCGACTGCTGTCCTGGCCAGCACATTCTCCAGATCTCTCACCAATTGAAGACGTCTGGTCAATGGTGGCCGAGCAACTGGCTCATCACAATACGCCAGTCAATACTCTTGATGAACTGTGGTATCGTGTTGAAGCTGCATGGGCAGCTGTACCTGTACACGCGATCCGAGTGTTTGACTCAATGCCCAGGCGTATCAAGGCCGTTATTACAGCCAGAGGTGGTTGTTCTGGCTACTGTTTTCTCAGGATCTATGCACCGAAATTGCGTGAAAATGTAATCACATGTCAGTTCTAGTATAATATACTTGTCCAATGAATACCCGTTTATCATCTGCACTTCTTCTTGGTGTAGCAATTTTAATGGCCAGTATCGTATTTATGCACCCACTGGTACAAATTCTCAATTTGTACCACAAGCAGATAGGTAGAAAATTAAAGATAGTATGTTTATTTTTCTCAGAAATTTCCAGTCTTTAAATTGGATGTCAAAAACATCTTGACGTTGTAACTTACTGTTCGAAAGTGGTACAATTTAGGCAGCTCTCCTCTCCCCTACTGAGGACTTCCTAATCCGTGCCACGCTCGATCGTTGCTGAGCTGAGCTCCAAACATGGCGCTTCCCGCTACTGAGCAGGTTACCAAACGTTTTGTCTCGTCAGTGTAAGCGGCTGACAAGCTGCAGAGGTAAGGTTTCCCACAGCACTGGATCCGTTCATCGTACCAAGCGATGACCGAATTGCCCGCCAGCGCAGAGTTAACACTAGAACGGCGGAGTTTCTGACATTCCTAAAATGGCGGAAAGGGGTAATTTTGACCCCACATAAATTATGTTCATATTTGAGTTAAACAAGTACTTTTTTAGTGTATGTTAATCTATACTTTATTTCTAGTAATCTCAACAAGTATTAACAATTATAAATAATAATTACTAATTTATTTGAACAACAATGTATAATATAAATTTATTGTTGCTACTGCTAACAAGTTTCTTAACTATAGATTTTAATTTATTAACTATTCATACAACCTTCTAGACACATTTAGTATATTTGTTCCATTTTACTCTCTCATGTGTTTTACGAACAGCTCTGTATTACTTTCCACTCAAGTCATTTGAAGCTGCTAGACGCACTTAGCACAGGTGATTTCTGTTTTACAAGCACATTTTTCGCACCCAGCTTTGTGGCACTTTACACAGTTTTCGATGATCTTGCTGTCTTTACAGAGGCTGATTTGACATTTCCTCCGCTTTCTAGGTAATTTCAGTCCCATACTGTCTTCCTCTGCCTGATGTTCTTGCTCTTTCGTTCCCTTGAGTTGATTTGCCACTTGAAGTATGAACTACTTCCTTTCCATTTTCTTGTTCGTTACAATGTTGTAGATGACCCATAAATTTATTGCCGCCATGTCCACTAAGTTGTAGAAGACATGCATTGGCCATCTCTTACATGCAACCTTCATAGTACATTTACGTGTCATTTGATCAACCATGTCCACCTCGTACTTTGTGGGTTTGTGGAATGTTGCGGTTTCAGGTTTTCTCTTTCCTTCCTTGCTTATTGCTACTTCAGCATGCAGCGTACTCAGAAGAATGACATTTTTATTCTTCTTTCTTTGGTGTACTATAAGGTGCAGTCTGTGTTGCCACTATTATGCAGTATTGTGGTGGAGTGTACTTCAGCATTCGGCTTCCGTACTTCATTGGGGATTTCACGACAGATCTTGTTCATTGCACCAACTAATGAAGTTTTCTGTTTTTTTAGTTTTTTAGCAAGTTGAAGAGACGCAAAGAAGTTGTCTGTGGTCACATTTCTTCCTTGATTTACAAATGGCTCCATGAGACACAGAATGACATACTCTCCAAGAGTTTGTTTCTCTCTCTGCCTGTCCTCTATGCCGAGGTATAGGAAAACATTACTTTGTAGTTACAGCCAACCAGAATTTGACACCATATTTGTCTGGTTTGTTGGACATGAATTGAATCAACCTGCATTTTGCTTTGCTTGGTAACAGCTGCTAGTCAATGGTTATATTTGTCCAGGGTGGTAGGCGCAAATACTTTTCAATGAACTTTCCCCAAATTTCAGATACTAGAGCGAATTTGTTGGCTGCCAGGCGTTCAGCCCGGGTTGAGTTTTCACCTAACAGAGAAATCTGAGAAGCTTCTGAAATCTGTCCTTTCGCATAATATCCTTGATAAAAGTAGGCCCCCAAGAGTGCGGCCAGAGATGATCCACAGACATACCTTTTGTGCACAACAGACCTCGAACATACATGATGGCTATCAGTTTCTCCAGTTCCTCGAGTGACACAGCCCAGTCATTGTTTTTTAATACTTTTCAAGGATTTGATTCCGCGTATTTCTTCATGAGACATAGCAGTGTTTCATCAAAAATAAGACGGAAGGCACTGATGACAGACCTGTCTACTCGTTGGCAAGCATAAGCAGTGGGACCTCCTCTCTCCTTCAGAACATTCACAGCTGACCGCCTTCCAGAAGATGAATAATTTCCAATCTGCCACACGGTTCCATCCCTTGCAATTATCTTTGTATACACTTCCAACTGTACCTGCTGTGTTGAAAGAGGTGATGACTGACGTATATCAGCATCTGAAGCCACCTCCACTAATCGCCCATCGTTCACAATGTCTTCATCTTCACGTGTCTCAGGTACATAATCATCATCTTCATCAGAGAAGTCAATTTCCAATTCAACTTCGGAATTCTCTAGGAGATATAGCATTTCTTCATCAGAAAGTCAATGCTGACGATGCATGTTCGAAAACATGTTTCGCGGACAAAGACTGCCTCAGTGACACAACATAAGCAGTGGCGGACTGGAATGTACACGTGCCAAGTTACAACAATGAGGAGCAACTGCTCTGCGTTACTGCTCACTGTTGCCACTGTATTGTCGGATAATTTACTTATATTCAGAAGATAAATTACAGTGGGGTCAAATTGACACCTTCCGTCGTTCTAGGTATACTGAATGAAATGGCGAAGAAAATTAAAATATTTTGTAAATACTAAAACATCTTCAGAAAGAGGAGAAAAATTAGAAGTCATATAATTTCATCAACGAAGTAAATAAATTGGATATGACAATGAACGAAAAACGTATGACAGGGGTCAATTTGACCCCTTCCGCCGGTCTACTGTTAATCAAGTTGCGTGGATTGGTCTGGAGTAATGTGACGTCTAAATTTTTGTTTGCCGAAAGCAATCGTCGGCTTGGAGCGAGGGCATTCCTTGAGGAACTAAGAACACACAGCAGGTGGCTGCCCTGGTACGCACCACGGACTCCTGTCGCTCCGGATCTCAGGCCTTTTCCGGTTCTCTCCGTGGACTGTCAGAAGTGGTGAAGAAAAGTACCGTCACTCGGGTGGTCTAAGCACAGCTGTGGAACTGCAGCATCGTTCCGAGGACAAGTCGGGCTCCTCTGGTCCGGATCCGAACGCGAGATCTCAACCGTGACGCGGGGTCAAAACCGCGACGCGCTCGGATGTGAGTTCGTTTCCGTCAGTTCGTGAGGATTTGTCAAGGCGCCACGACACGACTTCACTGGAAACGGCCAGTCGAATGGCAGAGCGCGTACGAAACTCCGAGAACCCAGTAGAAACCTCGGGTGAAACAATTCTTACAACACAGCGGATAGTAAATGTGGAGAGTGAGAATCTTAAATTATAATTTGTTATCTGCGGTAGTCTTCAAAGAAAAAATTTCAGAGATCAAGTCTCTGTCAGTAAGCAGCTGACCCCACATCGTATTAGGCACCGAGCGTTCATTAAAACCGGACGTAGAGACTAATGGAAATGGATTCAACTCCGACGTATACAAGAGTAACCGGGTTACTAAAGGTTATCCGCAAAAACCGTATTAAGACTAACCGAGATTTAAATTAATAACCGGGTGTTTCTACCGACCACTAGATTCAGACATATTGGTATTCGACGCGTTCAAAAATACTGTAGTTTAAGCTCGTTACCATGGAAATACTACGATCATACGGTAGTAGTAGATCGTTATTTCAGCCTGTCCAGGCAAAAATTGTGCATCATTTATTTTCGGTAAAATCAAATAGTCTCACGTAGCAAACTCAATACATTGTCTCACAAATGCCGCAAAAACTGACCCGATAACCTATAAGGTAGAGAAATGACAAACATAAGCGATCTTTTCGAGAGAATCACTAATGAGAGAGGGATTAGCGACCATGATGCAGTCACGGAGAGGGACACCAGCCGAGGCGAAAACATCACCAAAAAAGCTAGCAGAATATTTGTCTTTGGTAGAAATGATAAACGTGTAACGTAGAAAATTATTATGAGTTGTGACCTTGCACTGACCTTGCCGTGGAGCAGGGAGTGTACCAAATTCTGTGGATAGCAGCACAATACTGCTGAAATTTCAAATCAATAACTTCAATACCTCCGGAGATACAAAATTTTTACTTATAACACGTAATAACTGCTCTGGCATTGTCAAACCGAGTTAGGGACTGTAATGTATTCATCTATCGTATCAATTGAAACTACAACCAATAGCATACGTTCACATAATCTAATTTTCTGGGATTTTTTTAAATTTCTTTTCCAAAGATTTCTGACGAAATTAACAGTACGTTGGAAAAGTATTATTTCAGTATGTTTTGGTTGTATGAGTGTGTTGGACAGACTGAGAAAGTGAATGTGATATGTTATTAAAACTATGCATGCGTTCAAATGTGTGTGAAATCTTAAGGGACTTAACTGCTAAGGTCATCAGTCCCTAAGCTTACACACTACTTAACCTAAATTATCCTAAGGACAAACACACACACCCATGCCCGAGGGAGGACTCGAACCTGCGCCGGGACCAGCCGCACAGTCCATGACTGCAGCGCCTCAGACCGCTCGGAAATGTATGCGTGAGAAAGCTGTTGTGGAATAGGAATCTGTGACGTGTGTCCGAGTGAGCTTGATTTTGTGAAAGCGAGCCGGAAGGGGGCGTTGAGTATTAAATTTATTAGTAATTACCATACCATATTTTGTTTTCATTATATTTTATTTAGTTTCGGAATTGCGAAATTTCTAGTCTTACATTACTTGTGGTAATTTGAATGGCTTACATCACAAATACCACATCTAAATCTACGTGATTACTCTGCTATTCACAATAAAGTGTCTGGCAGAGGGTTCAATGAACCACCTTCAAGCTGTCTCTCTCTACCGTACCACTCTCGAACGGCGCGCGGGAAAAACGAGCACTTAAATTTTTCTGTGTGAGTCCTGATTTCTCTTATTTTACCGTAATCATCATTTCTTCCTATGTAGGTGGGTGCCAACAGAATGTTTTCTCAATCGGAGGAGAAAACTGTGATTGAAATTTCACGAGAAGATCCCGTCGCAACGAAGAACACCTATGTTTTAATGATTGCATTCTAATTCACGTATCATATCTGTGGCACTATATCCCCTATTTCGTGATAATATGAAACGAGCTGCCCTTCTTTGAACTTTTTCGATGTCATTCGTCAGTCCCATCTGATGCGGATCCCACACCGCACAATAATTCTCTAGAATAGGGCGGACAAGCGTGGTGTAAGCAGTCGCTTTAGTAGACCTGTTGCAACTTCTAAGTGTTCTGCCAATGGATCGCAGTCTTTGGTTGGCTCTACCCACAACATTATCTATGTGATCGTTCCAATTTAGGGTATTTGTAATTGTAATCGCTAAGTGTTTAGTTGAATTTACAGCCTTCAGATTTGTGTGACTTATCGCGTAATCAAAATTTAGCCGATTTCTTTTAGTACTCATGCGAATAACTTCATGCTTTTCTTTATTCAGAGTCAATTGCCAGTTTTCGCATCATACAGATATCTTATCTAAATCATTTTACAATTCGTTTTGGTCATCTGATGGCTTTGCAAGACGCTAAATGGCAGCATCATCTGCACCACGAGTATAGAAGTGCTCGACATGAACTGATTGGACGCTTAACCTACTAGCCAACAGGAATTCAGCATTTCCCGCGCGTTAGAGCAGTGCTTTGTACCTGAGATCTATGAATCGATATAGTCGCTCGGGAGCCGTCTTCTGGGGAACACCTATGTTAAACCGCGTTGATTAAATTTGTACCAAAATGAAGAAATCTGCGCGTTTTATCGGTTCTCGTGTAGTTGAAGAAAAGCGACTACAGTGTTGAGTACTTTAAGAAAGTTTGAACTTTGTGACTGACTTACTTCAGGGGATTTTGAGCGTGAACGTTTCAAGTCGTACACGAACTCCACGTGACGTCTTTCGTGCAAATTACGAGACATTATGGTGAGCGCTTCTGTACAAAAAGACTACTGAACGACTGACCGTGTTAACCCGCAAGTACTAGTGAGTCAGTGAGTGTTTAGCACGTTTAAAATATCGGATCAGACTAAATATCTTATGGCTCCTTTTGGGTCTGAACTCGTTACAGAGAAAGTAACATTGCGTAACTAGTGTCAGGATATTAAATAAGGACTTGGTAGATATTTTCTGTGTTTTAAAGACAATAAACCAGCTCACAGGAAATTTTAGACATTTTTCAAACGAGTCATGCAAGAATCCCAACCGCCCGACAGTTTAACCAACTTCTAGACGCTGCCCACGGACTGGAGTTACTGGGCCTTTGCGTGGAGGTACTTAGCTGACTTTTCGTCAACGCTGCTGTTATCGGCCAAACGATTATCTATTACGGCAGACAACCAGAAACCTACCCAGGTAGGTGGACTGATTGATTAATGAACAGTGAGAGACAGACCCGCTGCGCCACAAACGGTCCCTAACAAACGTCTTGAAAGATAAATTGACAACCTTTAGTCCAAAACCTACAAACTGAGAACAATGCACTTAAAGCTCAAAAAGTTGCAAAACGGCAATGTATAGAAATACGTACGAAGTAAGGTGTAAGGTGTCACCCAAATCCAACACTTTTCATGAAAACCCTGACGTGATAGCAAATCCGGCAGTATGTCACATAGCTCTGAATAAATCCTGACATTAAATTAACCAAAGTAATATGATCAACGAGTGAGCAAATAGAATACCACAGACTAACACAAAACGCCTAAATGCTTGTCATACCTTCCCACCATGAAACAGACGCAGTTCCAGGGGGAGAAATGAGAACAGAAGCCGAGAGCAGAGCGGTGTAAGCTAGAAGGCCCTACGATAAGGGACGGACAGCCACGTCCCCGCCAACTGCCAAGAGCAGCCCCCAACCCATGTTACAAGATAGAGCCCTCCAGAAGAACAGTATAGATCTTACAATAACACTAAAAGGGCCACACCAGCTGCAAGTTTTAGCGTGAGACTTTTTCGCGTCTCCGTTACATAGCAAACATTAAAAACATTGCCCCACCACGAAAAGTATAACGTTTCTCATTGGATAGACAGAATTTTTGTAGGCAGAGCTTAAGGTTAACATTGGGACCCTTACTGGTCAGTTGAAAACACAGCCAGATAGCATTTTTTAAACCAACTTCGGTAAATTGTAGTAAGGAGAAGTTAGGAGAGAGTTGCTTCCGAGACGGCGAGGTGTGTGGAGCTGCGCCGCCCGCCACCCCCCGACGCTGCCTAAACACCGACAAGGTAATGAACGCAAGCGATGCCGCATAAGAGCGCATAAGGCTTCACTCAGAACTGCAGAAGTCTCATCTGTTACATCCCTTTTTTACGTAATACTAGTGTCGATCGTCAATTAAACTTCATGGTATTCACATTTGCTACTTGAAGTTAAAATCTGAAACGCGATGATTTTTCTGTTACATAATTATTGAGAAGCCACATCAGCCACTGTAATTTACGACAAGTTAAATAAGTAATTAAAGATAATTGAGGGTCACTGTAGACCATTTTTGATAGTTTTCTCTCTTATGAAACTTAATTTAAACCTAGATTATAGATGTGATATGGCATAGGTCATCCTTCGATCCATTATAGAACTTGGAAACCCATTCAGGGAATATTCGTTCACATTTTTGTTGAACGCAGTTGGTTTTTATCATCCTGTATTAAAATATTTCCTTTTATCAATAGTGCAATTTATAAACAATGTTTTGTGAGTAGAACAAAAATTCCAATGGTAAACTTAACGGCTTTTTCGACGTTATTTTACCAGCTAACTAAAAATAGGAAAGCCTTGAACCCCTTCCACTAAATTTAGTTAGTATTAAATTCTATTACAGGGAGTGCAGTGGAGCTGGCGCTGAAATCATTAAGCATTTGATTATATCAACGCTAGTCTCACTGAACTCTTCTGAACTCTACATGTCATGTGTGGTCTGGCGTCTCCTTACCAGCAACAGGTCCCAGGTTCAAACTAGGCAGTTCCCTAAAAAACACGCTCAGAGCGTCGTCGCGCAAAAGTGCTAGGGAGACACGACTTGGAACAAACAGAGACCACGCAGAATGTTGGAAAGGTAATAAAAGCCAGCACAGACTCATCTTTGATTAAGGATACCATTCGGAGAATATAGCAAAAATAGACGCTGCTACAATATCTCTGCAGATCAGAATTCAGAGAAAACTTAACAATTCGTGCACCCGTGAGAAGAGATACGCGTGAAGGCCGTAAAAATTTCCACTGCCGCCACAAGTGCAGCCGGCTCTGCGGCTAGCAGCGACAGACTGCTCAGGTGCGGTGGCTGCCAGGTGGAGGAGAAATGTGGTGTTGCTGAGTCCGGCGGGTTTAGCCTCTCTCTATCTTACCGTGCTTAAACACTTTTAGTCAGCGCAGGACTTTAAGTTACAAGCGGAGTCTGGAGATTTAATGTGCTTCTGAACTGGGTATTATATTCCGATATTTGTCAGCAGAGAAGCTGGTCGCGGACGTTCTGAAGGAAAAGGCACAGCATTAACTCGGCGTGACGTACGGGGAACTCGAAAAAAATTAACGTCACTACCAGGTTGGCACCCAAATTAGTGCTCGTCCAAATTACGAGCGGTACCGGCGGCCGCCGCGACAAGTGACTGCGTGTCGCCGCCGTAAGTTAGCGGGCGTCGTCCAGCGGCACCTGCAGAGGCGTCAAGCGGGCGATTACAGAGCCGACCGCCACAGCCGCACCCTGCGACACGTCTGCCGGTGCCCAATTAGCGCCGCTTACAAGTCGCGTGTCCCTCTCTAAGTCATCAAATTACGTCGTTGGCCGACCGGACGTAACGTCGGGACAGCACGCAACTCTGGTTAGCGTCTCTGCCGCGTCGACAAAAACTCAGACACACTCTCAGGCGACAGCGTGCACCGTACAATGGGCGGCGGCCAGCGACAACGTGGAATTATCCGCCCGCGATGCAGAGGACGGAGAATGCATGCAAATAGACGACACCCGGTTAAGGTCTCTTCGTAATACACAAGGAAAGGTACCGTGACAAAACAACCATTCAGTACACAGTTAACCCGTAAGTATCTCCAAGGTTTCAGAAGACGACTGCGTAAAAACTATAACATATCTACTTCTACATGACTACAAACAATTCGCATTTAAATGCTGTAAGCTAGTAGCCTTCACCTGTGTCTGCTATCGTAAATACAAACCTGGGAATGTGAACTGACAACCTAAATGTGCTACTGAGCTCAAAGCCACATCACTCATATGAAATTGAAAAGAATCCTGTTGGTGTGAAAACGATCTCACTCGTAAGCAAGTAAATAAGCAAAACAATAATTTCACGCTCAACAGACTTGGTCAGTGCGAACTCTTTTAAGAAAAAAACGTAAGTACAGGGTGTCCGAAAAGTCCTTCCCTGATTATAAATTGATAACTCAGGCTAGAAGTAAGATACAAATATGAAACTGGTGTCTAATTGTTTACAAACTATCAAAGGTTTTTTTCTGTTTTAGGTTCGCAGTACGTAAATAATGGATGAGGTGCAGTGTCCAAGAAGCCATGTTAACCAATCAGGAGAAGGCACAGTGTGTCCTGTGGTACCATGAGACACGATCACCAACCACAGTGCAGAGACACTTCCAGACAACATTTGGAAGGAATCCACCTGATGTCAAGAGGTTCAAGAACACAGGATCGGTTGCTGACCTTCCGAGGTCTGGTCGACCAAGAACCTCAGCAGACAGGGTGGAAGCTGTAAGGCAGTCTTTTCTGCCAAGTCCGAAGAAATCGGTGCGCAGGGCCTCGCGTGAATTACAGATGCCGAAAAGCTCTCTACATGACATTTTACATAAACGTTTATTGTTTCGTGCATACAAAGTACAAATCGTTCAGGCCTTGTTGCCCAATGACAGTAAACGTCGATATGACTTTGCGGTCGAAATGCTATCACGTATTGAGGACGATGATGGTTATCTCAGACGAATTGCCTTTTCCGACGAAGCGACCTTTTTTGTCAGTGGAGTAGTGAATCGCCATAATGTGCGCATTTGGGGTTCACAAACCCCTGGCGAGGTCATGGAGTGCACCAGAGGCAGTCCAAAGGTGAATATTTGGTGCGGGCTATCGCACGATCGAATTATCGGGCCATTCTTCTTCGCTGAGGCTACCATCACATCTGCAGTGTTTCTGGACATGTTGCAACTGTATGCTGTGCGTCAGCTGCTTCGGTATCACCCCGATGTCTTGTTTCAGCATGACGGTGCACCGCCTCATTGGGGTTTGGACGTCCGTGCCTATCTCGATATGATCTTTCCTGGGCGATGGATTGGTCGTGATGGGCCAACGGTTTGACCTCCACCCTCTCCTGACATAACCCCATTAGACTTCTTTTTATGGGGTTCTGTCAAGGGCGAGGTCTACCGAACACGTGTACCAGATCTCGAAACCTTGTAGCAACGGATAACCACAGTCGTTGAATCAATCCCTCCAGTGCTGTTGGCTAATGAGTGGACGGAAACTGAATATCGCCTAGATGTGCTACGTGCTCCCAAGGGTGCTCATGTGGAAGTTTACTGATGTGTGAGAAAAACTTTGATAGTTTGTAAACAATTAGACACCAGTTTCATATTTGTATCTTACTTCTAGCCTGAGTTATCAATTTATGTAATCATGGAAAGACTTTTCGGGCACCCTGTATATTAAAAAAGAAAACAAATTGCAATGTCGACCTGTACAAGAATGTAAACTGAACTACACAAAAATTTCTGCACTGACATGTGGCCCCGGTAAAATAAAGAAACTGACAGAACATATATTGCGCAAAGGAAACGAAACAATCACGTATTATGAATCTCATCAGCAAAATGAAGTACTGGCAGGAAGAAGAACACAGAAAGGCTCCGCAACAGCTAAAAGATGCTGCTAAAAACAAACTGCAGTTGATCCGAGGGAACTCGGTTCATAATCTTGACACAGAATTCCAATGAAATACGTGACTGAACCTTTAAGTACTGAAATTTCTGTTAGAAAGAACTTATAACAAAAAAAGGAAAAAAAAGTTATAGACTCTAATATCAAAATCCATTTAATCTAACAACCTCAATGGTACTGTAAATTGACGCTGAAGGTCAATCAATAGAATAATTATCATTATCAAAAACTCGACTGTGACGAGGGTAAAGTGGACCAATAATGCAAGTGTACAAAAATAAAAATAAACTTTTTACCTCATCGAATACTACCTTGTCCTTGATTTCAAAATGTTTTTTATGTGCGTATGCGATCCAGCCGTTGTTCTGAATCATCATTCATCCTCGTAATAAATCTGCAGTTGACACGGTTCCAAAAGTGCGTCCATGCATTACACCGTAGACTCGACGAAACCCCGCCCGCTGCACATTGCAGCCGTCCACTACTGACTAGAGACGGGTCGTTCGCGAACTAACGGGTCCAAAGGAACGGTTCACCAAGATGAACGGAAGGAACGGTCTTTCATAGTTCACTTCGGTCGCGGCGTTCTACTTGTGGTCGGTCTCGTTCCCGCAACGTCACGTCGGCCGGTCTCGTTCCAGCCTCGGTCCCTTTCCCTTCTGTCTCTGTCTCGCTCGGCCCGACTCGTCCTTCTTCGCGTGGCCACTCGTCGCAGTTCCACTGCCGACGGCTCCTAGTTAGTTCAGTATCGAGTTGTTCGTTTCCTTCGCTGCGCACGGCCATTCTAAATCTGTTTCAAACCTTTCTTGAAGTGTGGACTTCGGTTATTTTCGTATTCTATTCAGCGTCCACGACCGGTAATTAAAATCTATTTTAAATTACGTAAATTACATAAAAATTACGTGGTATGTAACATATACATCTTTTCAGGTGACTAAAGAGCATATCAGCTTACTTCACTATTTCGTTAAAAGCAGAAGACATACTTATAAAAAGGCAAGTGTTTTGTTGTTACACATGCACGGCACACACGAGTGGCCATTTTCCGTCTTTTTCTTATCCAAGGTAAAATAGTATGTTCATTGTTATTGAAGGGAGACCGACTTACAACCGAATGAAGCCTGCGCTCCATAATCGAGTGTTTGATGTCACATTTTGTAAAGTAGTATTACAGTGTGGCGCACGAAAAATCGGCCCAGAGTACTAGATTGCTCATTGTCGCCCACCAATCGTCATCTATTGTTTCGAAGTTGTTATTTGCATTAGGTTATTTGTTACTTCTTTACTGCCTAATTATTACATCTTCATCTATTCTAGCATTTGTAGACTTAGAAAAAGCTTTTGACAATGTTTGTAACCTCCCCCTCACTTATCGACCTTAATGACAGTGAAAAATTAAACCGCGTGTACCTAATGGAAATTTGAGAAAAGCAATCGTCACCGAAGTTAATTTATCGGTAAAGAGGGAGGAAAGGGTTACATCTAAGTGAAAGGAAAAATGCAAATGAAATTAGTGAAAATTAATTATGAAAAAGGGTAAAGTTAATAAAGAAAGTAAATGTGCGGTTGTTACGTTAACAATTAACTAGCGGTAATTAGATATTTGAGATTTGGGGAAAATTACGGTCGCCAGTCCTATGGAGAATTACTATAGTAACTGAAAAAGAAAGATTATTGCACATATAATTAGCACTAAAAGCGTGGCAACTGAAGGTTGACACGTGGTGTGTGAAAACTGAAAGTTTGTCAGAAGTAGTAAATTTCGCTACACTCTGACTTAATTTAGCAAAAGAATTAAAAAATCGGAAAATTGAAAGTTAATTTAGTGAGTGAAATTAATAGTGATATTTGTTTCTGAAGCACTACGAAATTCAGTAAAACAGTAAAATAAGGTTAGTCTTGGGTTACCTCAACAATCATTTCAAAAGCTACTTGAATCTACGCAATTTAGAAATAAGAGATTTAACTTTGAACTTGAATTAAATGATTCTGAACAATTAACAATAGTAACATTTAGTACGTACCAAGCCGAGCTGCCGTCACAGGTAAGCTAAAATATGGTAACAAAACTCGCACTCTTAATTTGTGCTTGCGTAATCTAAATACTGTAGCCAGCTATGAATACATTAACTGAACTTTGAAATTAAAGCAGTGAAATGGAATAATATTACTTCAACGCTGGCGTCCGAATTCCAACGACACTCGACGGCATTTCCAGAACGTCCGTTTCACTGAATTCTTTCGGAAAAACTCACTCCCGAGTAATCTCAAGGAGTCCATTAACACTATCACAGTGGATAACTCAACACTGTCCATCATCACACGCATGTACTAGCCTCAAACTTAAAACAGCGTCTAAGTACATCGGCAATGACTAGTGAAACACACATTCATGAAATCTGACAGCTAGTTACAAAAGCATATTTACATTCCTTAATCTACTGTGACTCGACTGAAAACTTAAACTAGCAGCTTGGATTTTTCAATTGATTAATAATCATTTACTCTTACAACATTTAATCAAACTTAATTACTCATTAATTGCAACTTCTTTAATGACCTCTTGGTCAGGCAAAAGCCTGGCAATCTAGCAAATCGTTAAATCTTACACTCTATATTTACATACTGTACAAATTACCCATTCTGTGGTATTAATCAATCCTAGGTTGGTACAATTTCAAGTCTACAATATTCCGTATACCTAATCGTTTTCCAGAGCTTGGATACTCTAAGCAATAAGCATTTGTGTGAGGTATACCAATGACTTTATATGGTCCATTATAAACAAACTTAAATTTAGAGATTTCATTGTCTATCTCGCTCGATTTCTCATGAGCTTTTACAAGTACTAAGTCTCCGATTGCAAACTTAGCAAAACGTATGCGAGCATCGGCTTTTAGCTTCATTACTTCACACAAACGATCTTTTTTCACACCAATGCTAATGTCAATCCGTGGAGGGAATTTGATTATCTCTTCCACTAAACTTTTACTTCTGTCATCCAACAGGATTTCCTCTGGAGAAAATCCCGTCGATTCATGTCTCAAGGTGTTCATAATTCTCTCAAATACTGCTACATATTTGCCCCATGCCCTATGGTTGTGATGGCAATAGGTACGGCAAAGTCGGCCTAGCTCGCGCATATACCTCTCAGCTGGATTCCCAGCCGGACAATAAGCTGAAATATGGATCACCTCGACCCCATTACTTTCCATGCCTTCATTCCACAACTTAGAAGTAAATTGTGCCCCATTGTCTGATAGAATCGCCTTGGGCTTACCAATATGAACAAAATAATCGTTCACAAGCTTGCTATAGACCGCTTTGGCTGTAGCTTTCCTAATCGGGTATAGTTTGATGAACTTGGAAAAAGCTTCTAGCACTACTAAAATGTAGGCAAAGTTTCCTGATGACTTGGGCAAAGGTCCGTACAAGTCCACGCACAGTAATTCAAAGGTGTCGTTAGGCCTTATACTTTGCATAGGACCACGACTCGTACAGTTGGTAACCTTCACCTTCTGACATAAATCGCAAGTTTTCACTCTGTCAGTAACGCGTTTTAACATGTTGTTAAAATGCACTACTTCACTCAGCTTTTCCGTACATTTCTTTGGACCACAGTGACCATACGCCAAATGGTAGTAGTCTATTATTTCCGTGACGTATTTGGTGGGCCAGCATACCCGCCAAATATTACTATCTTCACCCTTATGTATGTACAAGATATGATCGTATATCTTGTAATACTTCCTTAATTTCTCTCCTTCTGGACTCCTTTCGTCATATCGGGTTTTCACCATATTTAAACAACCATCCTCGTTCTGATGACGACGTAGATTCTTACAGATGTTCACTATTAATTTGCGTCCCTCAACTTCTTTAAAACAGTATAATTTGACCACTCCATCTGACTCATCTTTCAATACATCTTGATTAGACTCGGGCAACCGCGACAGCGCATCCGCTACGCAATTGTCGGTCCCTTTTACGTAACAGATGTCATAGTTAAATTGCTGTAAATACAGCGACCACCTAGTCAGTCTTTCATGAATTAGTTTACAATCCTTCAGATAAGTGAGCGCCTTATGGTCCGTATGAATAATCACCTTACGTTCCCATAGGTAACCCTTGAACTTCTTGAATCCCCACACGATAGCGAGACACTCTTTCTCAGAAATCGTGTAGTCTCGCTCACTTTTTGATGAAGTTCGACTCGTGAACGCTATCGTACGGTGTTCCTTATCCTCTCCTTTATCAACTTCTTGGAACAGTTCTACCCCCACCCCGTAATTCGACGAATCCGTTCCCAGATGGAAGGGTAGCGATAAATCAGGATGAAATAGTATGTTAGATCTTAACAACTCGTCTTTTAATCTCTCGAAAGCGGTCTGACACCCGTCAGTCCACACAAACGGAACATTTTTGCGTAAGAGGTTATTCAAATTTTCATCATTAAACACTTGTCCTTTTACAAATTTCCGGTAAAATCCTGTGAGCCCTAGAAAACTTTTTAACTGTTTCCTAGACTTGGGTGGAGGACAATTCCTTATTGCCTCTAGTTTCTCTGGGTCCTTCGTAATACCAGCAGTGGTAATTACATGCCCCAAAAATTTCAGTTCCTGCTTCACAAATTCGCATTCCTTTAGCTTTAGAGTCATTCCGCCACGGCGCAATGCTCTAAAAACTTCATCTAACAGGTCACAATGGTCATGCCAAGTGGCATTGGCCAACAATAGGTCGTCAACATATACAGTTAATCTTGAACTCAAAGCCGGTCCTAGCACTTTATCTAGGGCCCTGATGAATACGGACACAGATATATTAAGTCCAAACGGCAGTACTCTATACTGATAACACCTGCCCGCAAACAAGAAGGCGGTGTATGGCCTAGATTCTTCTTCGAGTTCTATTTGCCAGTAACTAGCCGTCAGATCGAGGCTAGTCATGAACTTAACGTCATGAAAACGTTGCAAAATCTCCTCCATACTCTCTGGTCTGTCTGTTTCACGTTGAACGACCCTATTCAACGTGCGTGCGTCAATCACAATACGCACACTACCATCCCGTTTTGCTACAATGACCAAACCGTTATTGTATGGACTCGTACTTTTTTCAATCACTCCCCATTCGATCATCTTATCTATCTCCCGTTGCACTGCTTCCTTTTTGGACAGCGGTATAGCATACGGTCTCACGAAGAATGGTTCGTGCGGAATTACATGCAACTTGCATTTATATCCTTCCACAAGTCCCGGTTTGTCTGAAAACACACTCTTATTCCTCATTATCACTTCATACAGGCCTCGTCTTTGTTCGTGTGTTACGTTTGACACACCGTCTACAATACTTTCTACAATACTTTCGAATTCACTTTCCACACTATTGTCAATGCCGAGATTCCTCACATTACAGTAGTTCAAATTCACACCTACGTCAATACCACCCGCCAGTTAACAATGTGTATAGGCTGATATTGCCTATGCACACCGTCTCCTGCCTCGTCAAAACTAACTACTATTGTTTTATCTTGTGACGTACGTGTCAAAGTCTTGCTTTCGCAATTAATCACTGCACGGTACTTTAATAGCCAATCTAACCCGATAATTACTTCCGTAGTTAAGTCTGGCACGACGACAAACTCTTGTTCAAATCGTGCCCCACATATCTCGAAGTTGACGAAAATCTGTTTTGTGACCGGTTTACTGGCCTTCCCAGTAGCACCGATAATTTTCACTCCTGTTACTGGCATAACTACGATGTCAGGTCTGTCTTTCAGTAACGCAAATATTTTCCCAGATACAGCATTCAATTCTGCACCGGTGTCAATCAACACGTTTAGTTGTAGGTCGTGCATATTAACAGACACTACTATCTGTCTACACTTGTCCTCGACTGTTTCTTTATTTTCCCGCAGTAAATCCTCGTCTATATCCAGGTCATTCCAGAAAAAACCATCCGGCTTTGATCCTAAATCCGGCTTATCTGGCGGCTTTTTCAGCCTCTGTTCACATACAGTGTTAATTTCAACGCGTTTGTCCTGAGGCTTAGTCTGTAGCTTCGCCTCCAATACCGAAACCTTTTCCTGTAACTCATCAACTAGTGAGTGTTGCTTTGCTATCGATTCACTAATTGTCACCTTCGTTGATTCCTCTTTGGTCAGATTGATCTCATCTGCCAATCTACCTGGAGGAATGTGCGCAGTAGTATCTGCAATTAATTCCTCTAGATCTGCGCAACCCACACTGCTATCGTCCGACCGTATAACGTCAGCTCTAACCACGCTGTAATCTGCGTGCTTTTCTACCAATCGTGTCCGACTATCACTAAAATTCTCGTAATCTTTCTCCTTAATACTTTCGCAATGTTTAAACTGGAGTTTTGCGTCGGATGGGTCGGCCACTTCTACCACTATAACTTTGGTAAAGTCTGCCGGTCAGGGCGAGAACGTTCCGTTACTACTTCAACATCTAACTCCTGCGGGACGAAACACGACGAATCTTGCTCGTGCTCCCCATTAGCATCAACTATTTCTGGTAAAGTCTGCCAGTTAGGGCCAGAACTTTCTATCACTTCACAAACACTGTCTTCCTGCGGGACGAGACACGGAAAATCCTGCACGCGCTCCCCATAAACACTCGCTCGATAGCATAGCTTTCCCTAGGCAAGACCCAGCGTAAAAATACAAATAGTATTTACAAAAGAAACCAATTATACATCGCCATAAATGCATATATATATATATATATATATATATATATATATATATATATATATATATATATATATACAAACAGTAAAACAATTACAATATATAAAGGCACAGAAATGTCATATATTCAGGTAACAAAATAAGGAAAAAATTTATAGTACAATAGATGGAAATAGGAGGATATGCCTTTCCGGCGTTACATGTTGACTGGAATACTCTCTTTCAAATTCTGAAGGTGGCAGGGGTAAAATATAGGGAGCGAAGGGCTATTTACAATTTGTACAGAAACCAGATGGCAGTTATAAGAGTCGAGTGGCATCGAAGGGAAGCAGTGGTTGGGAAGGGAGTGAGACAGGGTTGTAGCCTCTCCCCGATGTTATTCAATCTGTATATTGAGCAAGCTGTGAAGGAAACAAAGGAAAAATTTGGAGTAGGTATTAAAATCCATGGAGAAGAAATAAAAACTTTGAGGTTCGCCGATGACGTTGTAATTTTGTCAGAGACAGCAAAGGACTTAGAAGAGCAGTTGAACGGAATGGACAGTGTCTTGAAAGGAGGATATAAGATGAAGATCAACAAAAGCAAAACAAGGATAATGGAATGTAGTCTAATTAAGTCGGGTGATGCTGAGGGAATTAGATTAGGAAATAAGACGTTGAAAGTAGTAAAGGAGTTTTGCTATTTGGGGAGCGAAGTAACTGGTGATGGTCGAAGTAGAGAGGATATAAAATGTAGACTGGCAATGGCAAGGAAAGCGTTTCTCAAGAAGAGAAATTTGTTAACATCGAGTATATATCTAAGTGTCAGGAAGTCGTTTCTGAAAGTATTTGTACGGAGTGTAGCCATGTATGGAAGTGAAACATGGATGATAAATAGTTTAGACAAGAAGAGAATAGAAGCTTTCGAAATTTG
This sequence comes from Schistocerca piceifrons, assembly GCF_021461385.2. Classification (NCBI taxonomy): domain Eukaryota; kingdom Metazoa; phylum Arthropoda; class Insecta; order Orthoptera; family Acrididae; genus Schistocerca; species Schistocerca piceifrons. The sequence goes on from NC_060145.1 coordinate 21,585,513, forward strand.
GTGCTACAGAAGAATGCTGAAGATTAGATGGATAGATCACATAACTAATGAGGAGGTATTCAATAGGTTTGGGGAGAAAAGAAATTTGTGGCACAACTTGACTAGAAGAAGGGATCGGTCGGCAGGACATGTTATGAGGCATCAAGGGATCACCAATTTAGTATAGGAGGGCAGCGTGGAGGGTAAAAACCGTAGAGGGAGACCAAGAGATGAATACACTAAACGGATACAGAAGGATGTAGGTTGCAGTAGGTACTGGGAGATGAAGAAGCTTGCACAGGGTAGAGTAGCATGGAGAGCTGCATCAAACCAGTCTCAGGACTGAAGACCACACCAACAACATCTATTCTTCTCGTAGCAGTCAACAAATCGTGCGTAATTGACGAGCAGTCTGTACTCGGGGCCGGTTTTCCGTGCGCCACCTTGTATTCTTTCACTGCGATCAGCCACATAACGCTACAGTTGACTAAAAGAGAGGTTCTGCAGAATCACGAAAATTACAAGTGTGTGAGAATTCTGTAATGAATAAAAACTCTGTACTCCAGAGGGGAGCCAAGTGCCCTCTCTTGGCGCCTTCCATCTTCAGCCACCTACGCTACGTACTAATTTTCAATTTTTCTTAAGAACCATACACTATGCACAAATGAACGGTGAACGAGTGAAAATGACCGTTTCCCAAAACAGTGAACTAGTTCCCAAGGATGAACGAGTTTGCCCATCTCTACTACTGACCGTCAAAGATTCTACGACCCCATACTGTTGTCATTGCAAATACAAATACCGTTGCCTAACAACTGTTTCTCTCACCACAGTTCTTACAATATATCATTTTCCTCTAAGAATATTAACACATCCAATAACATCATTAAAAAATAGCCATCGTACTGTGCCCGCAGAAAATTCATCAAATCATCTTTAAACTACTTCTCTACTGTTCCACTTTCGAACAGTGAGCGGGAAAAACGAACAGTTAAATCTCTCCGTTACAGCTCTGATTTCTCTTAGTTTATCATGATGATAATTTCTCTCTATGCAGACGGGTGCCAACAGAATAATTTTGCAATCGGGGCAGAAAGCAAGTGGTTGAACCTTCACGAGAATATTCTGTCGCAACGAAAAGCGCCTTTGTTTTAATCATCGACCATCCAGTTCACAAATCATATCCGTAGCACTCTCTCCCATATTTTGGGATAACACAAAACGAGCTGCCTTCTTTGAACTTTTTCGATGTCGTCCGTCAGTCCTAACCGACGCCGATCCCACACCGTGCAGCCTGACTCCAGAATAGGGCGGACATGCGAGGTGTAGGCAGTCTCTTTAGTAGATCTGTTGCTTTTCTAAGTGTTCTGCCAATAAATCACAGTTTTTGGTTTGCATTTCCTCACAACATTATCTACGTGATAGTTCCAGTTTAAGTTATTTGTAATTGTAATCCCTAAGTATTTAGTTGAGTTTACAGTCTTTACATTTGTACGATTTATCGTGTAACCGAAATTTAGTGGATTCCTTTTAGTACTCATGTGAACGACTTCTCACTTTTCATTACGTAGAACCAATTACCACTTTTTTTTTACCATAGAGATATCTTGTTTATATCATTTTGCAATTCGTTTAAATCGTCTGATGACATTACATGACGGTGAATGACAGCATCATCTGTAAACAATCTAAGAGGGCTCCTCAGATTGTCTCATAAACCGTTTATGTAGATCAGGGACAACAGAGGTCCGGTAACACTTACTTGGGGAACGCCAAATATTACTTGTGTTTTACTCGATGACTTTCCGGCAGTTACTACGAACGGCAGCTTTTTTGACAGAAAATCACAAATCCAGCCGCACAGCTCAGACGGTACTCCAGAGGTACGCAACCTGATTAGAAGTTGCTTGTGAGGAACGGAGTCAAAAGCCTTCTGAAAATCTACAAACGTAATCAATTTGACGTCTCCTGTCGATAGCACTCGTTACTTCGTGAGAATAGAAACCTAGTCGTGTTTCACAAGAAAGATATTTTTTGAATCCGTGTTGGTTGGTTGTCAATAAATCCGTTTCTTCGAGGTAATTCATAATGTTCGGAAATCCTCCTGCAAATCGGCGTTAGTGATACGAGTTTGTAATTCAGTGGATTACTCCTACTTCCTTTCTTGGGCATTAGTGTGACTTTTGCATCTTTCCAGTCACTGGGTACGGATCTTTCGACTAGGGAGCGGTTATATGTTATTGCTAAGTATGGAGCTATTGTGTCAGCATGACTGTTTTACAATCTAGACCAGTAGCCTTGCCTCTCTTAAGTGTTTTAAGCTACTTTGCTGCACCAACGATATCTACTTCTAAATTACTCACGTTGACAGTTGTTCGTGATTAGATTTCTGGAATATTTTCTTTGTCTTCTTTTTTGAAGGAATTCCGGAAGACCGTGTTCAGTAACGTTGCTTTAGTGCCACTGCATCAGTAACATCACCATTGTTATCGTACAGTGAAAGTATTGACTGTATCTTGCCGCTGGTGCACTTTACATATGAAAAGAATCTCATTGCGTATCTTGCCATACTTCGAGAGGGAGTTTCGTTGTGGAAACTATTCAAAGCATCTCTCATTGCAGTTCGTGCTAAATTTCGAGCTCCTGTAAAACTTCACCAATCTTCAGGATTTTGCGTTCTTTTAAATTTGGCATGCTTTTTTACTTTGCTTTTGCAACATGCCTTCTGACCTGTTTTATGTACCTTGGGGGATCAGTACCATCCGTTATTAATTTATTCAGTATATGTCTCTGAATTGCCGGCGATAATACTTCTCTGAATTCAAATCACGTCTGCTCTACGCTTTTGTAGTCAGATCGGAAGGAGTCTCTTAGGAAGAAGTCAAGCGAATTTTTTATCTGCTTTTCAAAGAGATGTATTTTGAGTTATTTTTGGTGGGTTTGGATGTTACGCTATTCAGTCTAATTACAAAAACCTTGCGGTCACTTATCCCCATATCTGTCATGATGCTCCATGTTTGCAAAGGGTTATTTGTTGCAAAGAATTCCAGTATGTTTTTGCAACCATTTACACTTAGAGTGGCCTCCTGAACTAATTGTTCAACATAATTTTTTGACAAAGCATTAAATATGATATCAGATGACGTTGTATGCCTGCCACCGACTTTAAACATGCACTTTCGACAACGTATCGGGTGTATCTTGAAGTCACCATCACCTATAATTGTATGGGTGGGGTATCTGTTTGGAATGAGACTCAAGTTTCCTTTTAACTGTTCAGCAATTGTATCATGTGAGTCGGGTGGACTGTAAAAGGAACCAATCATTAATTTATTCCAGTTGTTAAGTATAGCCTCTACCCGTAATAAGCTGTCTACTTCAGTTTCATTACACGGTGAACTACCTCTGCCAGCAATAAATACTCCACATACAGAAAACACGGACGCGCCGGTGTATAGAGCCTCTCTCCTAGTTTTTAAGTAGCATTACAAGTGCTCAGTGTGGGCGCTGTCTGTGATGCTGCGAACGTCAATAAAAACGTGTACTTCATCCAAGTCACTGACACGGATTGCCTAGGAAGGCGCGACAGCAACCTGCTTTTCATATCTGTTCAGCGGGCTGCCTGTTTGCAGGCGCCAACTGATTCGATGTGACAGAATTGAACGGATGGTTTGTCATACGCCACGGCGCGTTTTGCAGATGGAAGATTGCACATATGCTCTGTGCACTAACATGTATCATTTTTCTGTATGTCTTGTAGTTATCGCGTACTCGTCTTCAGAAAACCTAAAGGTAATTATGAGTAATCCTGTATAACTTACATCCAACTGATGTAGAATCTTAGAGCTTAATCTGAGCTCCAACTTAAAGAAGTATCCCGACCACCATAAATTTCTGAAAATACTGACCATACGAAAACCAATTAGCACTCTTTTCACGCGAAATCCTGAAAGCCACTGAGCTAGGTAATTAGGGAGATGCAATCTTTCTTGACTTCCGAAAAGCTATTGACTCATTACCACAGTAATTATTATTAACGAAAGTACGATCTTATGGTGCATCAAAGAAAATTTCTGACTGCATGGAGGATTTCTTTGTAGAGAGGACGCAACATGTAATCTTTGATCAGTGCTAGACATAGCAGCAAAATTCAGGCGGGCCCCTAAGGAAGTGTTCATGGTGTATACTAATCAGCTGGCAGAATAAATTAATGGTAATTTCAAGTACTTTGAACACTGTGCCGTAGACTGGGGCCCTAGGACAAGAAAGGCTGGGAGCGACTGACTCTGCCACAGCCTCAGTAACACATCGCACATTTATTAATATTCTCATAGTATTAAAAAGTTTACAGCCTGTCCTCGGTACAATAATTTCTCTTAAAATTCACACACAGTCCAAATAATTAGCAAATCAATAATGCTGAACCACGATAATTGTCCAGTACAGGATTCCACATGTGGGCAAACCATTTCATACTGCTCAAATAAACAAACCTGGCATTTACTTATTCTGGAACCTTGTAAGGTGTCAGGCAAATCCAACACCTTCCATGAAAACCCTGACATGATAAGCAAATCCAGTATTATGTCACATAGCCCCGAATAAATTGTGACATTAAATTAACCAAAGTAATACGAGTAACGAGTGAGCAAATGGAATGCCACAGACTAACACAAGAATGCCTAAATGTACGTCGTACCTTCCCACCCTGAGACAGACGCAGTTCCGAGGGGAGAAACGAGAACAGAAGCCGAGAGCAGAACCGTGTTAAGTGAGAAGGCCCTACGATAAGGGACGGACGGACACCCACGTTGCCAGCTAACCGTTACGACCACACCACCCGCAAGTTTTAGCGTGAGACTTTTTCGCGTCTCTGTTACGTTAGGACCTCCCTCCCAGCCCATGTTAAAAGATAGAGCCCACCACAAGAACAGTATAGATCTTACGATAACGCTAAAAGGACCACACCAGCTGCAAGTTTTAGCGTGAGACTTTCTCGCGTCTCTCTTACGTTACAAACTTTAAAAACATTGCCCCACCACGAAAAGTATAACGTTTCTCATTGGATAGACAGAAGTTTTGTAGGCGGAGCTTAAGGTTAACATCGAGACCCTGATTGGTCAGATGAAAACACAGCCAGATAGTTTTTTTTTAAACCAACTTCGGTAAATCGTAGTAAGGAGAAGTTAGGAGAGAGTTACTTGAGAGTTGCTTCCGAGAGGGCGAGCTGGACGGAGCTGCGCCGGTCGCCGCCCCCTTACGAACACCGACAAGGTAATGAACGCACGCGATGCCGCATTTTTGAGCGCATAAGGCTTCACTTAGAACTGTAGAAGTCTCATCTGTTACATTCCCTTTTTGCGTAATACTAGTGTCGATCGTCAATTAAAGCTCATGGTGTTCACATTTGCCACTTGAAGTAAATATCTGAAACGCGATGATTTTTCTGTTATATAGTTATTGAGAAGCCACATCAGCCACTGTAATTTACGACAAGTTAGATAAGTAATTAAAGATAATTGAGGGTCACTGTAGACCATTTTGATAGTTTTCTCTCTTGTGAAACTTAATTTAAACCTAGATTATAGATGTGATATGGCATAGGTCATCCTTCGATCCATTGTAGAACTTGGAAACCCATTCAGGGAATATTCGTTCACATTTTTGTTGAACGCAGTTGGTTTTTATCATCCTGTATTAAAACATTTCCTTTTATCAATAGTGCAATTTATAAACGATGTTTTGTGAGTAGAATAAAATTTCCAATGGTAAACTTAACTGCTTTTTCGACGTTATTTTACCAGCTAACTAAAAATAGGAAAGCCTTGAACCCCTTCCACTAAATTTAGTTAGTATTAAATTCTATTACAGGGAGTGCAATGGAGCTGACGCTGAAATCAATAAGTATTTGGTTACATCATCGCTAGTCTCACTGAACTCTTCTGAACTCTACATGTCATGTGTGGTCTGGCGTCTCCTTACCAGCAACAGGTCCCAGGTTCAAACTAGTCAATTCCCTAAATAAAAAAATAAAAAAAAAACAAAAAAAACGCGTCGTTGCGCGAAAGTGGTAGGGAGACACGATATAGAACAAACAGACACCACGCAGAATGTTTAGAACCTGAGAGACCTACAGGAATTAAAATTTACTTAAATTACTTTAAGGGGCATAAGAATTATTCATCAGATTATGTGATTGCCAAGGAAACCCTGACACGACAGTTAGCACGAAGTACTGATCCCAAGAGGAATTCTTTTTGGCACTTTACTCTGTACAAACCTTGCTGAAAGTCCAAAATGTAAGAAACACATAACGCTACCACTTGTAACAAATACATAAAGCTACGACTCCACATACAAGTTCTTTACAATTTCTCAAGATTGTATTGTCAGCTCAAACACTGCATTTAAGTGCCATATGTCAATTTATCTTTTCTTTCCCCTTCTTTTTCAATCAGTTGAATGTATGAATGAGAGTGTGCAAGGATTTCAGTGTGTAGATCCCTAGGAGTGTAGCAGTCTGCCACTATCTCAGAACAGCCAACTGTAGTGAACACGTACCAGGTAGCAAAGAGGTTTCTGTTTGCCTTGGACGAACCTTTCGTGTAGGTTGGCACCACAGTAGGGGCTCCTCTGGCCTCTTCTGTAGGTACGGGGGGGGGGGGGGAGGGGGGAGGGCAGCTTTGGTTGGAGAGCGAATGCTCGTGGAGTGTTCCGTGGGACGCGAGACGGGTGAGCCCTACTGGCGGTGTGGCGGTGAGTGTGCCTTTTCGATGAGAAGTCAATGTTGTGTTCAATGTAAGTTTTTCAGAGCTAGCCAAAGTAAATGATTCCTTTCATCGTTCATAGTTTATTACCGTGTGTGAAAAATTTTACTTGCTGATTCGCGAATGCGTTAAAATCCAGGCACGGTGTAGGCTATTGTTCAGTTCAACTGTTAATCAAACACGTGGAGCCGTGTCGAGTTTATTGTGATTCAGTTCATTTTGTTTAGTAACCCTCTCGCGAGAGCATGTATATTGCGTATGATTTTCGTGATTTTATGACTAAATTTTGTGCAATTCGTCTCACTTGATAACTTTCTTTGTGCACTCTTTTGTTTGTGAGGACCACGTGGTCGTGGTCTAATCGGAAGGTTTACAGTGCCAAGGACACAGTGATCTTCCGCTGTAGAATAGCTGAATTAATTGTGAATCTTAATTGTGCTTCATTTTTATAGCAGTTCACTTTAATAGGAATTTTATTCATTTATCCTGCATGTTAAAATCAAGGGAACACCCCTCTTGCTACCCACGAGTGCAGTGGTGAAGCTTTTTAGTTCTTATCCTTCCTGTTAGTCTCTGATGCACGTGAGATTGTAAGTGTTGGTGATTAAACCATCGTTTGATCATTCCTCTTCCATGAAGCATAGACCTTCCACGGGGCTCCGAAGTAAAGTTCTAGGGCTAATTAACATGTGACGTAATAGATTGCAGGAAGCAGCAACCATTATATTACTCACTATACACTACCATTAAATTTACTGATCGCATAAATGTCCTTTTGCCAGAATTTTTGTTTACGCTCTCACTGCTAAAATTCCACTCCATTCTACATCCAGCTCTGATGTACGGCACATCCTACTGCATTCCATTTGCACGACAGTTGCATTGAGGCCACACTTTAAACCCCCTATTCAGTTTATTTGTAATGATACCTTCATAACATTTATTGAAGAACTGTGTTAGTCTTTCTCCTCTCCCACTCCTAGTACCAAGCCCATATTCTCCCGATACCCTTTCTCTTACTCCTTCCCCTACAACTGCACTCTAGTCTCCCATGACTATTAGATTTTCATATCCCTTTATGTACTGTATTACCCTTTCAATATCCTCATACACTTTCTCAATCTCTTCATCTTCAGCTTGCGACGTCGGCCTGTCTACGCGAACTATCGTTGCCGGTGTTGGTTTGCTGTCGCTTCTGATAAGAACAACCCTATCGCTGAACTGTTCACAGTAACACTCTCTCTGCCCTACCTTCCTATTCATAACGAACCCTACTTCCATTATACCAATTTCTGCTGCTGTCGATATTACCCTATACTCATCTGACCAGAAATCCTTGTCTTCTTTCCACTTCACTTCACTGACCGCTACTATATCTAGATTGAGCCTTTGCATTTTTCTTTTTAGATTTTCTTACCTACCACGTTTAAGCTACTGACCTTCCACGCTCCGACTCGAAGAACGTTATCCTTTCATTGGTTATGCAGATCGAAGCTTGCACATATGCTCTGTGCACTAACATGTATCATTTTTCTGTCTGTCTTGTAGTTATCGCGTACTCGGCTTCAGTAAACCTAAAGGTAATTATGAGTAATCCTGTATAACTTACATCTAACTGTTGTAGAATCGTAGAGCTTAATCTGAGTTCCAATTTAAAGAAGTATCCCGACCACCATGAATTTCTGAAAATACTGACCATACGAAAACCAATTAGCACTCTTTTCGCGTGAAATCCTGAAAGCCACTGGCTAGGTAGTTAGGGAGATGCAATTTTTCTTGACTTCCGAAAAGCTATTGGCTCATTACCACAGTAATTATTATTAACGAAAGTACGATCATATGGTGCATCAAAGAAAATTTCTGACTGCATGGAGGATTTCTTTGTAGAGAGGACGCAACATGTAATCTTTGATCAGCGATAGACATAGCAGCAAAATTCAGGCGGGCCCCTAAGGAAGAGTTCATGGTGTATACTAATGAGCTGGCAGAATAAATTAATGGTAATTTCAAGTACTTTGAACACTGTGCCGTAGACTGGGGCCTTAGGACAAGAAAGGGTGGGAGCGACTGACTCTGCCTCAGCCCCAGTAACACATCGCACATTTATTAATATTCTCATAGTACTAACAAGTTTACAGCCTGTCCTCGGTACAATAATTTATCTTAAAATTCACACACAGTCCAAATAATAAGCAAATCAATAAAGCTGAACCACGATAATTGTCCATTACAGGATTCCATATGTGGGCAAACCATTCCATACTGCTCAAATAACCAAACCTGGCATTTACTTATTCTGGAACCTGAGAGACCCACAGGAAGTAAAATTTACTTAATTTTCTTTAAGTGGCATAAGAATTATTCATCAGGTTATGTTATTGCCAAGGAAACCCTGACACGACATTTATCACAAAATACTGACCCAAAAAGAAATTATTTTTGGCAGTTTACTCTGTACAAACCTGTAAGCTTGCTGAAAGTCCAGAATGTAAGAAACACATAAACCTGCCACTTGTAACAAATACATAAAGCTACGACTCCACATATACATTTGTAACGCCGGAAATGCATATCCTCCTATTTCCATCTATTGTACTATAAATTTTTTTCCTAATTTTGTTACCTGAAGATATGACATTTCTCTGTCTTTATATATTGTAATTGTTTTACTATATATATATATATATATATATATATATATATATATATATATATATATATAGGGCTATTACAGATGATTGAAGCGATTTCATAAATTCACTGTAGCTCCATTCATTGACATATGGTCACGACACACTACAGATACGTAGAAAAACTCATAAAGTTTTGTTCGGCTGAAGCCACACTTCAGGTTTCTGCCGCCAGAGTGCTCGAGAGCGCAGTGAGACAAAATGGCGACAGGAGCCGAGAAAGCGTATGTCGTGCTTGAAATGCACTCACATCAGTCAGTCATAACAGTGCAACGACACTTCAGGACGAAGTTCAACAAAGATCCACCAACTGCTAACTCCATTCGGCGATAGTATGCGCAGTTTAAAGCTTCTGGATGCCTCTGGAAATCAACGGGTCGGCTTGCAGTGAGCGAAGAAACGTTTGAACGCGTGCGGGCAAGTTTCACGCGTAGCCCGCGGAAGTCGACGACTAAAGCAAGCAGGGAGCTAAACGTACCACAGCCAACGGTTTGGAAAATCTTACGGAAAAGGCTAAAGCAGAAGCCTTACCGTTTACAATTGCTACAAGCCCTGACACCCGATGACAAAGTCAAACGCTTTGAATTTTCGGCGCGGTTGCAACAGCTCGTTGAAGAGAATGCGTTTCGTGCGAAACTTGTTTTCAGTGATGAAGCAACATTTTTTCTTAATGGTGAAGTGAACAGACACAATGTGCGAATCTGGGCGGTAGAGAATCCTCACGCATTCGTGCAGCAAATTCGCAATTCACCAAAAGTTAATGTGTTTTGTGCAATCTCACGGTTTAAAGTTTACGGCCCCTTTTTCTTCTCCGAAAAAAACGTTACAGGACACGTGTATCTGGACATGCTGGAAAACTGGCTCATGCCACAACTAGAGACCGACAGCACCAACTTCATCTTTCAACAGGATGGTGCTCCACCGCACTTCCATCATGATGTTCGGCATTTCTTAAACAGGAGATTGGAAAACCGATGGATCGGTTGTCGTGGAGATCATGATCAGCAATTCATGTCATAGCCTCCACGCTCTCCCGACTTAACCCCATGCGATTTCTTTTTGTGGGGTTATGTGAAAGATTCAGTGTTTAAACCTCCTCTACCAAGAAACGTGCCAGAACTGCGAGCTCGCATCAACGATGCTTTCGAACTCATTGATGGGGACGGACATGCTGTGCCGAGTGTGGGAGGAACTTGATTATTGGCTTGATGTCTGCCGAATCACTAAAGGGGCACATATCGAACATTTGTGAATGCCTAAAAAAACTTTTTGAGTTTTTGTATGTGTGTGCAAAGCATTGTGAAAATATCTCAAATAATAAAGTTATTGTAGAGCTGTGAAATCGATTCAGTCATTTGTAATAACATATATATATATATATATATATATATATATATATATATATATATATATATATATATATATTTGCGTTTATGTCGATGTATAATTGGTTTGTTTTGTAAATATTATTTGTATTTTTACGCTGGGTCTGTCCTAGGGAAAACTATGCTATCTAGCGATTTCATCGATAGGTCGTGTGGAGAACCAAAGTGTTTAGGATCTTTGGTAGTGTCAACTCTGCCACATGGAGTGTGGGCAGAGGGAGTCTGGCTGGAGTAGGGCGGTGGAGCAGGTGTGTTGTGTGACGCTCCTATGAGTTGCCATGCTTTCCTGGTTTGGCAGCCTGTAATTGCGCTCGACTTGCTATGATAGTTTCTGACACGGTGTCGCGGACGGGAAGCATTAGCTGGCGCACATCAAGAGCCCGTTTCGCCTGGTGACCGTGGCGAGAAGAAGGCACGCCATCATCCAGCTTCTGCAACAGCGACGGCCGACAATGAGTGACTGTCGCCACCTCCCCGATTGACGACTGCAAACCTTCAATCAACCAACAAGGAAGATTAAAAGCACGTAAAGTTTTAGAACTGGATGGCAAACCTCAGCTTTTAAAATTGTCCCATTTGCCTCACAAAATTACAGCAACTTAGCGTGAACCTTTGTTGCTCATTGTCCCAATTGCATTACCAAGCAGGGTCCCTTCCTTTTCTGGAATGAACCCGGCTGTCATTGAAACTCGTATGCCAGCATTAAAGTAATATCATTCCATTTCACTGTTTTAATTTCAAAGTTCAGTTAAAGTATTCATAGCTGGCCACAATATTTAGATTACACAAGCAGAAATTAAGAGTGTGAGTTTTGTTACCATATTTTAGCTTACCTGTGACTGCAGCTCAGCTTGGTACATACTAAATTTTACTATTGTTAATTGTTCAGAATCATTTAATTCTAGTTCAAAGTTAAATCTCTTATTTCTAAATTGCATAGATTCAAGTAGCTTTTGAAATGTTTGTTGAGGTAACCAAAGACTAAGCTTATTTTATTGAATTTCGTAGTGCTTCAGAAACAAAGTTCACTATTAATTTCAGTCACTAAATTAACTTTCAATTTTCCAGTTTTATTGATTCTTTTTCTAAATTAAGTCAGAGTGCAGCGAAATTTGTTACTTCTGACAAACATTCAGTTTTCACACAGCACGTGTCAACCTTCAGTTGCCACACTTTTAGTGCTAATTATATGTACATTAATCTTTCATTTTCAGTTATTATAGTAGTTGTCCATAGGACTGGCGACCGTAACTTTCCCGAAATCTCAAATAGCTAATTAACGCCAATTAATTGTTAAAGTAACAACCGCACATTTACTTTCTTTATTAATTTTATCCTTTTCTCAAAATTAATTTTCACCAATTTCATTTGCATTTTTCCTTTCACTTAGATGTAACCCTTTCCTCCCTCTTTACCGACAAATTAACTTCGGTGACGATTGCTTTTCCTAAATTTCCATTAGGTGCACGCGATTTAATTTTTCACTGTCATTAAGGTCGATAAGTGAGGGGGAGGTTACAAGTTCCTTACAACTTCACAAGTTTGTGCTGTCAGCTCAAACACTGTGAGGATAACAGTATGTTGCACAGAACTCTTAAGACTTTACTTAACGCACACGATAAACATTCTTGGTATAGCACCCACTGGTGAACATAGAACTAAAATTTGGAACTGTTCCTTTCTTTATTACATGACTTACTTAGGTTTGAGGCACTGCGCCATTACATGCAGTATTTATATCATAAACCTTCGAGTTCGTTCATATGGCAAATAGAATACAATATCTCACAATATATTCTTCACAATAAAGGATGGCAGCCAAAAACAGTTGCAGGATAGAATTTTTTATTAAAATTCTTGACCAAGGTTTCGGTACATATAAATATACCTTCATCAGAAGTACATTTCTAAAATTACATCATGCACTGGAGAATAATGAAACAATTATGCCAAAAGGCGTCGTCAGTAATTAAAATATCATCTCCATTTGTACAACATGTGTAATGGGTACAGGATCAAAGCGAACAGTTTAACAATGTTACTTCGCCTATGAACTGTTGAGACACGAGTGTGAAGGCACTAAGGTAATATACCTGAAAGAGGCCAGTGTTATAAACGAACACTACGAAGTGTCACTGAAGCATTCCCCGTGTACGAGTGTGTTATGAATTAAGAAATAACAAACATACATTGTAAATATTTTAATGAAACATCACGCAAGGCGGATACCACTGAACAGTTTAAATCAGGCAAACACCTCTGTAATAAAGTGTCTACTCGAAAGTGTTGAATCTTTACAGCTCACGTAGCAAATAAAATATGTACTAACGGTTTCGTGAGCAAATAATGGTACACCATAAAAATCATGAGATGGCGACACAAAACAGTACGTGAAGGAACTGAGTGTCTGATTTATGACACAATCACGACGCACAATTTCTGTGCTTGTAGCTTATTCACATTGCATAAGTGCACAGTGGGTTCCTTCCAAGCATCCACAATGACCACGGTCTCTTGCGCTTACGCACAGGCAATTAAACACAGCGTCCGCCCAACTCGAGGGCCCCTTCACAGCCAGCGACAACCTGCTGCTTACTCGTATTACCGATTCCAACCAGCCGTCACTGTCCCGCGGTGCAGTCGCGCAGATCAACCCTTCTCTCAGTCAGAGAGGTTACAAGCAGCGTCAGTGGGCAGTATGGCCAACCTACAATAACAGCTGGTATCTTGCCAACCTAGGTCACAGTGTCATCACGGCACAGTATGATGCAGGTATCTATAACGAAAAAACCTGCACAAATTTTCAGTCAGATCTTGGAAAGATTGTAAAGTGGTGCAAATATTGGCAACTTGCTTTAAATGTTCAGAAACGTAAAATTGTGCACTTTGCGGTATCCGATGACTACTATTTCAGTGAGTGTGTCAACTCATATTCCCACAACTTGTGGGGATATGAATGTAATGATCACGTATCCCCAATCTAAGCCCGCCCGGTTGGCCGTGTGGTTTAATGCATGGCTTTCTGGGCGGCAAGGAGCGCCTGGTCCCCGGCACGAATCCGCCCGGCAGATTTGTGTCGAGGTCCGGTGAGCCGGCCAGTCTGTGGATGGTTTTTAGGCGGTTTTCCATCTGCCTCGGCGAATCCGGGCTGGTTCCCCTTATTCCGCCTCAGCTACTCTATGTCGGCGATTGCTGCGCAAACAAGTTCTCCATGTACGCATACACCACCATTACGGAGCCTCTCCGTCGTTTCTAGGTCCCCGGTTAACATAACATAACATAACATCCTCAATCTAGGTAAACCATTGGTAGGATAAAGAGAAAATCCGATCACACTATAAATGGGGTTGCTTACACTCGTGCAACACATCACAGAATATTGCTCAAGTCTGTGTGATCCTTACGAAATACGAATATCACGATATATTGGATATATTCGAAGAAGGACACTACGAATGATGACATCTTTATTCACTCCATAGCAGCTCGTCACGGAAATGCTGAAAAACCTGTGAGAGGCGAATGTAATTCTTCACCTGCAGGGTTGACAGAAAAGTCTACATTTTGGCAGAATTACTTTAATGCACATCTCGGTATGCCGCTTTCATCTACAGACAGCTCATCGTAAAAGGAGGGATCGTTTCGCCCAGCCCACGAATCAATAACGTACAGAAATGGTTTTATTCCTTCGTAAGGTCGCAAAACTTTGTCCTTAGACTGATTAGAGGTTTCTTTTGTGAACTTTCGACATTTTTTGGCTGTTGCTTACTCATTTCGATGCCGTTACATTAATTGGTTTATATTTTTGCCACTGACTTCTTGAAGAGAAAAACCGTTGGCGACATTTTTCCGGAATGCGTGAATCCACACTGGTCTGTTTACGAGTGCATCAGCTGATTCAGCAGTTTTCGTGAGAGAAACGGATAGAACAGGAGGAAAGCAGCGTTAGAACTGATTACAACTTCTCTGTCATTTGACGAAAAGTTTTACTACTAAACGAACTTAGCAATGGAGTCAATTTTAGACATCATAGTCCAGTTAGCAAGCCACAAGGATTTTACTCCCTCGGTCCAAAACGTTTAGAGACTGGATTAATAAAGAATAGAGAAACGTTAAGACAGTGGTTGCAATGCTTCAGGTGCTTTACATATTCTCCTCCGACTTGAGTACAACGCACATAACGTTCATACAACTAAGCGAAACGTCTTCGAGGTTTTGTAGAACTCACTCGTCACGTTGGCTTGGAGGTCGGTTACGTCGTCACAGTGTTAACCCTTCATGTGAATTTCTGTATTTCAGTGTTTTTCAACCTGTGGGTCAGGAGAAAGCAGTTGCAGCATGGCCGGTAACGTATGTTTCATGACGATCATCTGCTATAGTCTGGTATTTATTTATAGTAATGAATACGAATTTAATTTAAGCCTGTTGAAGAGTTCAAGTACGCTGAGAGGCACCCACATGCCTTGCTCATACTGTGGCATCAAGCAGTCAGGCCTGCAAGATGAGTGGTCTGCCAAGCGAGTGGACTCATTCTTATTTATCGTGTAACATGAACTTTAGTACTCACAACTAAGTTACAAGCTATTCTCCTGTTTGAATATTACGCAACGGGTACGGAAACGCACTCTGACTATTAGTAATTTACACAACTCTGACTGTTCACTATGCACTGGCAATACCACATTTTCTTTTTTATTTAACGGCTTTGATCAACACGTGGCCATCACACTGAATATGAATGGCGCACACATTATAAATTCTGGATATCATGGCAACATACAATTCGAAGGAAAAGGCCACTATCTTATTTATTCCGATAAATTCTGTAACCTAAACACACAAATTCTATAACCTACAACAATAACACATGAGAAATTCCACCCAGTGGGCATGGCTTTACATTGGTTATTCTCTATCTTATGGTCTCGTAATTCTTTAATGCTACAGTGCGCTTTCTGGATAGGATGGTGAATCTTTTGCTATATCTCACACTTCGACTCTCACAACCATCATCACGAAACTTAACTTTCCACCAGACCGAGCGGTACAAAAGGAACATGCATAACCCACTACCTCTGAAACTACCTTGCTACTCTCCCATGCAAACCACACATACTTAAATTGCATGACATACACCACACTGCAACATGGAATACAACATAAGGAATAGTAACAACATTATAATCACATCACTTTCAGCTTTCCCACTTCAATTAGTATTCATCCCAGTTCCACACGACACTGCCCCACTTCGTAACTTTTCTTTCCTACTACGAACACTGGACGTCATATGCACGTCTTCCTGTGCAATGCAAGCCAAGTGGCGTTGCTGGATAGACGGCTGACTCACCTTGCTTCTCTCTCAGAGTATTATAGTTTGAATCAAGCGTCACACGGAAACATAACACGCAAAGTAATATTAAGAACATATTCATCACACACGCGAATCCTCAACTGATACCATGGACGAGTACTTCTCTTTATCCTTTGTCTCATACACAGATTGAGACTCACACAGTACTCACCACGTGGAAGTACTCGTCTCTAATTTCAAGTCCTGCACACGCCATTTCTTAAATATTTCCAACTTATAGTACACACACTAGTAATTCAGCTTAACTTAAGCACACCGAAGTATTTCAACTTATTGCTACACGTGGTTTCATTGTGACCGTTGGTCACTTCCGAAGATTACTACGATCCCATTAATATTACCTGCCTGACATTTAATTCTCCCCATAAAAGTTCCTGATATAGAGAAATTATTATTCTAAACTACTCTTAAGTATTTCACATGCATACCATGTCTCCACTCTTTTGCCTTTACGAAGCACACCTAAGACAGGTCTTACCAACACTAGATCCAGCGGCAGAGTGCTGAAACATGGCCGTTCTTCAGGTCATCTCTCACCTCTGTCGAGGTGGGGGAAGATCATGCTACCGTATTGGTCAGCCACATTTCAGGCGCTCAAAGCTCCGGTAAGTTTCATCTCTTTGGTTCCACCAAAGGTGGCCAAAGGATCGTCTCATAGATGATCATATATTCACATTCACTATCTGCGGTTAGCAGACGACCATACATTCATTCATTTCACAGATCTCACCAAACTGGATGTAGGGATTTAATTTGTGGGAGTGCACATGTGATCAATTAAATAAATAAATTGTCATTCTTTCCCACACTGGTATCCGGCTTCGCTGTATTAATTGAAATTGAGTTATATTTACAAGAAATATGTTGTACTGACAAGAATAACGAAGAATGTTGTACCTATTTTCAATGTCGGGCGGTACTGTACCCTTTCACCTGAAATGGCAATCACTTCAAGATAGACACGCGAAAACCTGCTTGCAAAGTTGCTTTTTTTTTAAAAAAAAAAAAAGTAGAAGTGTGGTATCCAGGAATGTGCTACTACTTCCCCTGTATTGCTCCAGGACAGAACTGAGGGAAATGCTAGATCAACTACAGCGCCCACAGAGGCGTCTAAGCACTCACACTTCCTGCGCTCCATACGCGAAAGCAACAACATCAGTGATTCAGAGATAAGATAGCAGTATCGGTTTTAACCAGTCGCTTTGTACCGTCCCTACTTTGCAGGGTCGAGCGTTTTCGAACACGCAGAGCCACGGACACGTAAACCATTGGTACCGCATCCCTAAAGCGGCAATCATGTGTCACAATGAACAGTGGATGGAAGAACTGCTACGGGTGCTTCTGCGGGCTCGAGCAGCCTTCAAGCATTCTTAGCAGAAATTTTGTATCGCAAAAGCGTCACTCTGGTGGCGAAATTAGCGGCCCCTGGTCCACTACCAAAATCGCCGAATTACCGGCTCGGTTAGACCAAATACCGCATTGACCGCATCTGCACACCACCTCCACAACCACATGACGATCAGCATGTGCTCATATCAGGTCGGGTTGACGGAGGAGATAGAGAAGATCCAAAGAAGAGCGGCGCGTTTCGTCACCCGGTTATTTGGTAACCGTGATAGCGTTACGGAAATGTTTAATAAACTCAAGTGGCAGACTCTGCAAGAGAGGCGCTCTGCATCGCGGTGTAGCTTGCTCGCCAGGTTTCGAGAGGGTGCGTTTCTGGATGAGGTATCGAATATATTGCTTCCCCCTACTTATACCTCCCGAGGAGATCACGAATGTAAAATTAGAGAGATTAGAGCGCGCACGGAGGCTTTCAGACAGTCGTTCTTCCCGCGAACCATACGCGACTGGAACAGGAAAGGGAGGTAATGACAGTGGCACGTAAAGTGCCCTCCGCCACACACCGTTGGGTGGCTTGCGGAGTATCAATGTAGATGTAGATGTAGATACGTAAAGTAAAGCACTGGCCGATTGTGAATACGTGATGCTCAGATACCACACATATTTATATTGCTCTGCAGCCTCCTTACACAGGACCTCAGTGGATACTTAAGCGCAAAGAGCAGACGTTCTACACAATGTCCCATGGCAACGCTTCCACGGTTTCTGTACAGCACCTTAAACCAGCCTCGATCTACAGATTTTTTTTTATTTTATTTTTATTTTTATTTATTTATTTATTTATTTATTTTTTTGAGTCATCGGTCTTAGTATTGGTTTGATGCGGCCCGCCAGGAATTCCTCTCCTGTGCCAAGCTCATCATCTCAGAGTAGCACTAGCAGGCTACGTCCTCAAGTATTTGCTGCACGTACTCCAGTCTCTGTCTCCCTCTACAGATTTTACCCTCTTCCGCTCCCTCTAGTACCGTGTCAGTTATTCCCTGATGTCATAACAGATGTCCTATCATCCTGCCCTTCTTCCTGTCAGTGTTTTCCAACTACTCCTTTCCTCTCCAATTCTGAGCAGAACCTCCTCATTGCTTATATTATCAGTCCACCTAATTTACAACATTCGTTTGTAGCACCACATCTCAAATGCTTCGATTCTCCTCTCTTCCGGTTTTCCCACAGGCCGTGTTTCACTATCATACAATGCTGTGCCCCAAATGTACTCTCTCATAAATTTCTTCCTCAAATTAAGGCCTATGTTTGATACTAGTAGACTTCTCTCGACCAGGAATGCCCTTTTTGTCAGTGCTAGTCTACTTCTGATGTCCTCTCCGTCATGGGTTATTTTGCTGCCTAGATAGCAGAATTCCTTCACTTTGTCTACTTCGTCATTACCAATGCTCATATTAAATTTCTCACTTTCCTCATTTCTGCTACGTCTCATTACTTTTCTCTTCCTTCGATTTATACGCAGTCCATATTCTATACTTTTAGACTGTTCACCCCATTCAACAGATCATGTAATTCTTCTTCACTTTCACTCAGGATAGCAATGTCATCAGCGAATCTTATCATTCACCCTGAATTTTAATTCTACTCTTGAACCTTTCTTTTATTTCCGTCATTGCCTGTTTGATGTCTAGATTGAAAGTAGGAGCGAAAGACTACATCCCCGTCTTACGCCATTTTTAATCTGGGCACTTCGTTCTTGTTTGATGTCTAGATTGAAAGTAGGGGCGAAAGACTACATCCCCGACTTACGCCCTTTTTAATCTGGGCACTTCGTTCTTGGTCTTTCACTCTTATTATTCCGTCTTTGCTCTGGTACAGGTTGTATATTGCCCGTCTTTTCCTACATCTTGCCACTATTTTCTTCAGAATTCTGAACATCTTTCGCCATTTGACTCTGTCGAACGTTTTTTCCAGATCGACAGATCCTATGAACTTGATTTTTCATTAGTCTTGTTTCCATTATCAGCAGCAACGTCAGATTTGCGTTTCTGGTACCTTTACCTTTCCTAAAGCCAAGCTTGTAACGCTGGAAATGCATATCCTCCTATTTCCATCTATTGTGCTATAAATTTTTTCCTTATTTTGTTACCTGAAGATATGACATTTCTGTGTCTTCATATATTGTAATTGTTTTGCTATTTGTATATATATTTATTTATACATTTATGTCGATGTATAATTGGTTTGTTTTGTAAATATTATTTGTATTTTTACGCTGGGTCTTGCCTAGGGAAAACTATGCTATCGAACGACTACATCGATAGGTCGTGTGGAGAACCAAAGTCTTTAGGATCTTTGGTAGTGTTAACTCTGCCGCGTGGAGCGCGGGCAGAGAGGGAGTCTGGCTGGGGTAGAGCGGTGGAGCAGGTGTGTTGTGTGAAGCTCCCGCGAGTTGCCGCGCTTTCGGGGTTTGGCAGCATGTAATTGCGCTCGACTTGCGATGATAGTTTCTGACATGGTGTCGCGGACGGGAAGCATTAGCTGGCGCACATCGAGAGCCCGTTTCGCCTGGTGACCGTGTCGAGAAGAAGGCGCGCCAACATCCAGCTTCTGCAACAGCGACGGCCGACAATGAGTGACTGTCGCCACCTCCTCGATCGACGGCTTCAAACCTTCAATCAACCAACAAGGAAGACTAAAAGCACGTAAAGTTTTAGAACTGTATGGCAGACCTCAGCTCATCAAACTGTTGCATCAAAAAATACAGCAACTTAGCATGAACCTTTGTTGCTCATTGTACCAATTGCATTACCAAGCAGGGTCCCTTCCTTTTCTGGAATGAACCCGAGAGTCGTTGAAATTCAAACGCCAGCATCATTCGATTTCACTGCTTTAATTTCAAAGTTCAGTTAAGGTATTCATAGCTGGCTACAATATTTAGATTACACGGTCACAAATTAAGAGTGCGAGTTTTGTTACCGTATTTTAGCTTACCTGTGACTGCAGCTCAGCTTGGTACGTACTAAACTTTACTATTGTTAATTGTTCAGAATCATTTAATTCAAGTTCAAAGTTAAATCTCTTATTTCTAAATTGCGTAGACTCAAGTAGCTTTTGAAATGACTGTTGAGGTAGCCCAAGAAGTTTCGCATTAAAGGTAACGCAACCGCGATTATTTCAGTCGTGAACCATTACAAATACAACCGTTTGCGTATCGATGGGTAGCGCTACAAAGCAAACCAAACACTGCTTGCTCGTTAGTACTGTGTACTGCACCTACCTGGGCTTCAGTTTATTCTTTCTCCTGAATAATACTAATCATTACAATTTATCCCTCAGTGTTCACTCTCTCTCTCTCTCTCTCCCTCTCTCCCTCTCTGATCAAGTGCTGGATAGGTTAAACGGACGCTCCTTTATAATTGCAAATTGCTCCCTCTGTCTTGTCCTGCAACACGACGTTATCTATGTCAGGTTTTTGCTATTCCTTTCTTGTAATATCCGATATTTTAATTGTGACAGTCTACCTCAAATTTCCATGCTTGCGTTTATGGAAATATGTGAAAGATTTTACCATATCTGTCCGACTTCTGGTCTGAAGAATTCCCCTGACGCCTCCTACAGCCCTTTAATTAGTAATCAGAAACCCCTGCTAGAAGAGATCAGATCCACGGCCACGGTCAAGAGAGCAGAAGATTAGCAGGTAAGGCCAAATGTACCCCTTAATTTGGAATCGGAAGTGTGTCAGCCACTTTAATTTCTGCCACCCCTATCGCCACGTTCTTTCTTTTAAAAGATAACCAACGGAAGCCGCAACATCTCACCCTCCCTGCCTTAGTCAGTACTCATGGGGTTATGGGTACCATGTCGGGGTCATAACTTTAGAAATTAGGAGCGAAGTGATACATGAAATAACACATGCGCTTGTAGACTAAACTGCAGTATTTTATTAAATAAATCACCGAGCACAAGTGAAAGACGTCCACACAAGAGGAATACGAAGAACCTACTCACTGCGTGCTACACTACAAAGATGAAACACACTCAACGAAACTGGTCACTTAGACAACGTTGCGCATAATCGATTCTGCAGGGGCGCAGAGGCGGGCAAATCCGTCCTTCTCGCGGATCGACGAGAACCACTCACTCAGTGGAGTGAACTGTGTTTCATCACGCACCACTCAGCATTCATTTATTAAAATAAATGAAAGAAACACATTGCCATATTTTATTCAAGGTGTGTGTGTGGTGTGTGGTGGTCTTCAGTCCTGAGACTGGTTTGATGCAGCTCTCCATGTTACTCTATCCTGTGCAAGCTCCTTCATCTCCCAGTACGTACTGCAACCTACATCCTTCTGAATCTGCTTAGTGTATTCATCTCTTGGTCTCCCTCTACGATTTTTACCCTCCACACTGCCCTCCAATGCTAAATTTGTGATCCCTTGATGCCTCAAAACATGTCCTACCAACCGATCCCTTCTTCTAGTCAAGTTGTGCCACAAACTTCTCTTCTCCCCAATCCTATTCAATACCTCCTCATTAGTTACGTGATCTACCCACCTTATCTTCAGCATTCTTCTGTAGCACCACATTTCGAAAGCTTCTGTTCTCTTCTTGTCCAAGCTGGTTATCGTCGATGTTTCACTTCCATACATGGGTACACTCCATACAAATACTTTCAGAAACGACTTCCTGACGCTTAAATCTATACTCGATGTTAACAAATTTCTCTTCTTCAGAAACGATTTCCTTGCCATTGCCAGTCTACATTTTATATCCTCTCTACTTCGACCATCATCAGTTATTTTACTCCCTAAATAACAAAACTCCTTTACTACTTTAAGTGTCTCATTTCCTAATCTAATCCCCTCAGCATCACCCGATTTAATTTGAGTACATTCCATTATCCTCGTTTTGCTTTTGTTGTTATTCAAGGTATTTTACTTTATTTTAATCCTTTTTGAAAGAGCATAGGAAGAGGACTAATAATTTTCCATTACATAATTTTAAGGTTTCCGAAAATTCCCAGATTTTTTATTCAGTAAAAATTTAAAACAAAACAAAAAATTCTGAGTAAGGGTTTGGAAATAAAAATCATTCATTTTTTTTATTTTTTCATAATTTTATTGATGGTAAAGTGGACTATAAAAACTGAAATATGCCCGACATTACACTGATGTGACAAAAGTCATGAGGTACCCCAAATATCGCGTCGGACCTCCTTTAGCCAGGAGTATTGCGGCAACGCGACGTCACATAAATGTTCGATGGGATTCATGGCGGGCGAACTGGTTAGCCAAAGCATTCTCTCGAATTGTCCAGGACGTTCTTCAAGCCAATCGGAAACAACTGTGGCCTGGTGACATGGCGTATTGTCATCCACAAAAGTTCCATCGTCGTTTGGGAACATGAAATCCACGAATGGCCGAAATGATCTCCAAGTCGCCGAACATAAACATTTCCAGTCGATGATGGGTTCACTGGGACCATTCCACGTAAACACGGGCCACACCACCAGCTTGCACAGAGCCTTGAGGACAGCTTGGGTCCACGGCTACGCGGGGCCTGCGCCGCACTCGAAGCCTACCACCAGCTGTTAGCAACTGAAACCAGGACTCGCCTGACCAGGCCACAGTGTTCCAGTCGTCTAGGGTCCAGCGGTACGGTGAGGAGCACAGGGCAGGCGCCGCAGGCAGTGTTCGTGCTGTTAGCAAAGGCACGCACTGTCCTAGCACGTTCGTTCGTCGCACGTCTCACGTTCTGTGCTTGTTTCACACAGTGTTGCTTCTCTGTTAGCACTGACAAATCTATGCAAACGCTGCTGTTCTCGGTCGTTACGTGAAGGCTGTCAGCCTCTGCGTTATCCGTGGTGAGAGGAAATGCCTGAAATTTGGTACTCTCGGCAGATTTTTGACACTAAGAATCTCAGAACTTTCAATCCCATAACAATTACTTTTAATATTCAGTGACTTAGTTTCGAAAACTGATCTTTGCCTGTGTCGCAACGGCGCTTTACGCGAAATATTTATCACGCGACAAACATGCTAACTCTCATTTGAAAATTACGACACGGGCTGACTAAGCTTCTGGCAATGTTAACAGGGCGGTTGCAGCTTCCAAAGAGAACAACGACCAGCGCTGTTCGCACATCAGTGGTCAATGCTCCAGGAACTGTCAGTATACTGAACTCACGTGCGTGACGTGTCTGGCGATGGCGGACCTCAATGACAGGGCAATGCCCGACAACAGCAACATAGAGGCAGAACAGTGGAAAACCGGCACGTGTGGCGACATTGGTCACGTTTCGGCCTAACGTGAGAAGCATAGATCAACGTCACCGCCCTAGAAACGTATCGACATTGGCAAAAATATCGAATAAACACCTCCGAAAAACGGGTGTGAGGGGGTCTAATGGCTCTGAGCACTATGGGACCTAACATCTGTGGTCATCAGTCCGCTAGAAGTTAGAACTACTTAAACCTAACTAACCTAAGGACATCACACGCATCCATTCCCGAGGCAGGATTCGAACCTGCGACCGTAGCGGCCACGCGGTTCCAGACTGTAGCTCCTAGAACCGCACGGCCACACCGGCCGGCTGTGAGGGGGTCTTTTGAGGTGGTCTTTTGAAGAGGTCCTTCGAGGGGAGAAAGAAGACATGAAGAAACGTTGCGTGGACGGACGGACGGATGGTTGGTCTGTGGACGTCATACTTCGCTACAACGACTTAGTCGCTACGCTCCTCGACAGAAGAAGATGTCGGTACCGGGCCAACAGGTCAACACAGAAGATGTTACGACAAAGAAGTTCGTGTGGTACTGACCCAGGTAGCTGGTGAGGACGAACCGACTGCGGCCTCACCAAATCGGTCACCTGTGAACTTAGAGGTTGGTCAACTCCGCCAGAAGACGCCGAACCTGGGGGTCGCTGGTTCGATTCCGGGACGATGCACTCCGCGTCACGCCGTAGCCGCTTGTTAATAACGCGACGAGAGAATTCGCAAGTGGGAGACATCGCCGCCGCCGCAGTGAGTCACGGACAGTGTACTACGCGGAAGAATGAGCCCTCGGCGGCATTGCTGCAGCACGAGCCGTCACCGGAGCCTGCACGCCACGGTACCGCCGCGTGAAGCTGAGCGAGCTGAAACACGGTGTACTAGTCAGTTTGTTTCAAGGATCTTATGTCTCAGTAAAGCACTGTTTCTGGAACCACCAATGTTTCGTAACACCTCAGCCACTGAGCCAAGGAAAGAGCACACTCCACCGTCCACAAAGTGTCACTTCCTTCCCGCCATCCTTGACAAAATAATTACCTTTGCTCCCCTCTATCGATGGCGCTCAGTATGTAGTGTCACTAAACCCCGATCCGCTACAGGGTCTTCAGCTAAGTTTATTCTGTTGTACATCTCTGTTATGACTGCAGTGACAGGTGGAAGGGGTTTTTGGGGGAGGGAATATTTCCTACTGTCTCCCAATGAAGACTTTAGGAGGAGCTTCAAGGGGCAGTTCTGCAAGTTGACCTCCACAAATTCTGTTGGACTCTTCTCACCATCTGCAGTAAGACCTGCTGTCTCATTGTCCATTCTGACTGTCCTCGTATTTGGACCTCTCCTGGGTGGTCACCATCTTACTTCTGAAGGTGACTAGTACGGTCTGCGCACTTTGGTCGAACTGCTCTGGTCGTCGATTGTCGTCATCTGCGCTGTTCCACTGACGTCCGTCATCTCAGTCGCCTCCTTGTTCGTCGCTTCGGGCCGACCCCGGGGCCCTATTCTGTATCGTTCGTATCGATCGGTGTAGTTGGTTCGTTTCGGTAGTGACGTCATTTTCGGTTCTTTATCGAAATATCCTATTCAGTACGCTTCCGAGACCTGTTACCGATTTTACGACAATTGTACCGAGAGGTTTTGGATTTCGGTGTGGCCCTGTCGATCGGTGAGCTGTAGTTTATGTACACCTATAATTTGTTATTTTAAACATATTTAGCGGTTTTAGCTTTGGATTTAGTGATTGTGTTACTAAAGAATCACCAGAGAACGCATCCAGTTGGAAAGTGAGTTCATAATAGACTATTTTCCTTTGTTAGAAATATGGTTAGGTTAGGTTGTTACTGTGAATGATTACATCCAAAAAGACAACGTTTTCGGTCAATATTCTCTCAAAATACGTGTTACTTTAATGCAAATAATAGTTTAAAGATCATTAAATAGCAAGTCATCGGCTCTGCTTACGTATATTTACAGGAGTGTGAACTGACGTTACTAGTGACTTTGTGTACTTCTTCCCACAAATGGTTTAGTTAGTAATTATCGAAACGTGTTTACAACTTTCAAGTAACAATGGAAAGCAATTATGTGAAGCCTTATATTAGAAACCTTCCGAACTATTACGCGTTTCTGACTTACGCAGCATCGTTTGGCAACGAAGTCAGCCTACCTTCCTCCGCAATAGTGCAAGAATTCAGCCACATATAGCTGTTGTTTAGCGTAGCCAGGAACTTGTAATTAATTTTAGTTTGTTTTATTACTTTTAAATGTCAGTTGAAAATTATGTACTACTGTGGAATGTTATGACAAATAAAAAAAGTGGTTAGCGCGCCGGATTGCTACTCGAAAGGGCACAGGTTCGCGCAGAGATGGGTGCAAAAATTTTTTTTCCTCTTCATATATGTAAAACGTTCTGAGACACTGTTATTCGTGTAAGTTAAGACTTTTCTGCAATATTCGTTAGTACTTACATGTAAGAACGCACTTCCTCAGTAATGATTTCGTGGTTTCTGTGTGTTTAAAATACGAAATATGAAATTGCTGTGAGTGAAACAACCGACAGTGACCTTTATATTTTTTCTTGTCAGAAATAATTCACCATTTTTTCCGAATATGTAGTGTTTTCCGAGTATGTGGTTAGACAGGAATCTAAGAGCGCAACTTAAATTACTGGGAATGTAACTAGTAGCAGTCGTCTTCATAATCTTGCTTGTCACAAGTCTTTATCTGCGATCGAATCCTCAGCCACAGTAGACAGAGATGAAAGATCTCCGCCGTAATATTTTTAGACTGTTCAATAATAAGTGCCTCTCCGTACGCAGGGTTGCTGTTTTTGTTTCAAATAAAATACCCATAAACGACAATCACAATAGCAATCTTCAACGGTCTTTCAGTGTCACTGAACTGTGAACCTACTAACCTCATTTTCGTCCGACATTTCCACTGGTATTTTAGCAACACTTCGTACTGCGAAAACGCAATTTTCGGTACTCGGAAGAATAGCGCGCCTGCTTCGTCTGCTAGCCGCTTTGTGTTCGTGGCGCTGTGCGCGCTGCAGTGCGCATGCGCGGATCTGCGGTCGCTTGCTTTTGATTGGCTTGCACGACGCGAACCGACAACAGCGATTCGGTTCTCTAGACCCGAACTGTATCGCTACCGAAATGCATACTGAATAAAAATGGGACTCTTATTCGAGGCCGGCCGGTGTGGCCGTGCGGTTCTAGGCGCTTCAGTCTGGAACCGCGTGACGGCTACGGTCGCAGGTTCGAATCCTGCCTCGGGCATGGATGTGTGTGATGTCCTTATGTTAGTTAGGTTTAAGTAGTTCTAAGTTCTAAGGGACTGATGACCACAGATGTTAAGTCCCATAGTGCTCAGAGCCATTTGAACCATTTCATTCGAGCACTAGACCGTTCGGTGCTCTTGAGTACCGAAACGATCGGCCACAATGACAGAAAGATACAGAATAGGCACCCTGGCGGTCGTCCGGTAGGAGAGTCTGTGTCTCCCTAGCGTTGCCTTCCGTCTACGAGGCCGCCATAACGCCCGGTTGTGCCCCACCTGCCCCTGACTACGGTGGTGGGCCTGCCTCAGCAGTAGGCAGGCCTCTTCCATCTTTGCCACCTCCGGTAGGCCCGTGAGTCGCGCTTCCTGCAGACGGCTGGTGCGCCGCCTCCTGCGACTCCTCGGCGGTCCGACGATGAATGCCTGCGCTCCGCCATGCGCGGCCAGCTTCCCGCTCCACCCCTCCACCACTCTCACTACAGTTGAATGCACGAACGATGGCGGCTCGCACACGCCCACGCAGTGCAGAGGCACGCATGGCGATTGCAAACAATAGCCGCTGTACGCGTATAGAGACGTGGACGCCAAACAGTTGGTGAGCTTGTGTTTAAGGGCTAGCGGCAGCGGATAAAGTTATTTGGTGAATTTTTATTCACTTTGTCGCGATTTGTCAGAGAGTTAAACTCCCACCATTAATTGCTACCAATGTCAGATAGTCAGATCGAAAGGAATGAGTCATGCAAAGTCGTCCGGCATAGCAAGTTGCGATGCTTCGTCCCGAGCATCTACACTGCTCAAAACAATTAGGATCAGTTGAGATATCATATACAATGGACATATGGTAACGTGTTTTATTCAGATATCGGTTACAATTGTAATCTATGTATGATGCAGTACTATATTTTACTGTCTCAACTCTTTACTTGAGGTTCACATGGCGTTTACACAGAGCGAGACACCAAAGGGCTACCGTAATAGTGAAACAGTCATTCTCGTTACCCTCTAATATGGTGTGTGATCACTTCGGACGGACAGTGCAGTTGCACACTTGCGTGGCACGGTCAGTATCAATCAGCTCTTAAGAGATATTTGGCCTGTATCAATCAGCTCTTGAAGGATATTTGGCCATTCTTCCACGAGTGCAGTATCCGGCTCTGCAGCCATTGTGGGAGGCGCTCGTCTGGCTGCAATGCCTCTGCCAAGTGCATCCCCGACATGGCCAGCTGGGTTTAAGTCGAGCGAACAAGCTGGTCTCTCCATTCATTCAATTTCCTCAGCTTCGAGTATGTTGTCCACCAGTGCAGCTCTGTGGGGACGAACGTTATCGTCCACCAGAAGTAACCCATCTCCTATGGCACCAGCATAGGGCACAACAGAAGGTCGAAGGAACTCTGAGCAGTCAAAGCGTCATTCTGAACGGCATAGAGGTCCGTACGTACGCCAATAGTGTCTCCTACCCACCCCATTCGTCCACCACCATGGTATGGTGATGTTTCCTCCACATAAGGAGGACTGTTCCGAGTTCCACGTTCTTTCCAGGTGAGGCAACGACGATTGTCTGCCTGAACACAAAATCTTGACTCGCCTGTGAGCAGCACCCAGCGCCATTCGCTAAGACTCCAATCCTGATGTTCCTCCGCCCAGTTTTTGCGGGCTAAACGGTGTCACGGCTTCAATGGGACACACACCACAGGCCTCCGTGGGTAGGGGCCACATTACCGAAGGCGATTTCGGACTGTTTGTGTTGATATTGAGCGTTCTTTTCCTGTCTGGAGGATTCGTTGCAGCTGGGCTTCATTCAATCTCCTGTCTCGACGGGCTGTTAACCGTAGATAACGGTCATCCCTTGCTGCTGTTACCCTTGGACGACCTTGGCCTTGTCCCCTTTTAAGGGTTAATGTTCTCTGAAATCGCGTCCAGGTCCTGGAAACTACACTTTGGCACACTACAATAGCTGCAGCCACCTTCCTCTGTGTCTGTCCCGCTTCCAACCGTTCCATGGTTCTCCGTGCCATAGCTTCGGGTTAAGTCACGTTGTTGTTGCATTGCACTACCTGCTCACTACACTATCTGAAACCAAACTGCTTGTGTAATTCGTTTGGTAGAGCAAACACAAGTCAAAACCAACCCCCTCTGCAGCAATTTTCCGTTATTACCACTATCCTGGTGACCGTAATGTTGTTGTCTCCTCTCCATAGAACCAACAGAAAGATGTTCAGCCATTTTAGTTGATTCTGCCGACGACAATACTTCAGAACCTAGATGTGTCAACTGATCCCCTAATTCTTTTGACCAGTGTATGTACAGAGAAGTACATGCTTGTGTCCAATGACAAAATTAAATTTTGCAAATAATTATTTTCGTTGAACACCACAAAAATTGCTGTCATGTACAGGCTTAACTACTTCCAACAAGGACATAGTCTACCACAAATTACATGTTATATGACATTCTGAATGAAATAACTTTACTACCATAAAAGCATTGTATCTAATACTGGAAAATTTTTCGTCTTTTGCGACTGTGACAAACGTTTTATTTATACCAGCCGCATTTCGCTTTTCCTTAAAACACCTCGACTAAAACAAAGTTGATACAGTATACATAAAGACTAAAATTTACTGAGTATTAGTGAAGTGCAGTGCGCCAAAAGACGAACTCATTAGAGTATGCCTGTCATACACAAACAGCAGTTATTTGCTAAAATATAGATCAGTCGAGACGAACGTTGAATATGATCTTGCAGCCGCAGCGATGCACAAAACTACGACAGGTAATCAACTGGCAGCGTAAAAGTCAACATACAAAAGATGCCTCAAAATAAAGACTTTTATTACAGTTTCAAAAAAAAGAATATATATCAATATTACTGGTAAAACTGGAACTGCGGCAGAGAAACTATAGAAAAAGAAAAGACAGGATGAATATTGTCTGTGGGGCTCGCCTGTGGCTGTCGCAGCGTCGGCCGCCGCCATCTGCGCATCGCTGCAGTCCGCGGCCGTGTCTAACTCCTCTGGTCTCAGAGTGATCACCATGTCAGTGTGTCATCAGTTAACACTTCCCTCTCCGTATCCCCCCCACTGTAGCCGTTCTGCGTGCCGAACACATTCAGCCCATGCTGAAGGCGTTATGCTGTCAAGTGTTCCGTGCAAAAATCTCCCTGTGTCAGCAATTTTAAATGTCGTGTTTCGTTCTGCGACATCTACTTTAACTTGTGCCTATACGAGCTCTATCGGATTGTACTGCCAATGATATGGTGGCAAACGCAAAACTCTATGTCCATAGCCGCGCGGTCTTAGGCGGCTTGCTACGGTTCGCGCAGCTCCCCCGTTGGCGGTTCCAGTTCTCCCTCGGACATGTGTGTTCGTGTGTATTGTTCTTAGCGTAAGTTAGTTTAAGTAAAGTTAAGTAGTGTGTAAGCCTAGGGACCGATGACCTCAGCAGTTTGGTCCCATAGGAACTTAACATAAATTTCCAATTTCTGTGTCCGTATTCCTGTGCGATAAAATCGATTTCATAAACCTTCACACAAGACTTATGAAGCCCTACAATTCAATCCGAGTTTGACTTGGAGTGTGCGGTATCTTCTCATTTGCAAGCCACAGGATGATATCGGCTTTTTTTTTGTACTTGTTGTGGGAGCTTTGTCAACAATAACTGAGTTATAACTCGCATTGTCCATAACAATCGCTGAGTTTGCAAGCAAGTAAGGGAGAAACTGTTTCCTAAAACATAATGGGAATGTCTCTCAGTTCATTTCATGATAATCACCTGAACTGCTCTTTTCTGCCCCGAATACTTGTTTGCTTTCTGGAAGAATCCGGAAGAACCAGTGTGAAGCACAATTATTAGTCCCCCTTTCCCAACTGATACTTTAAAACCACCTGAACCATCACTCAGTTCCCAACACACGTTCCTTGAACGATTCTGGTTTACCCATGTTTCATCCAAGTAAATAATGTTCTGACTGTCAGATTCGCTTATTTCAAGCATGCTTCTTAAAAGCTGTGCCCTTGAAGCAGCAACGTCACACCATTCCATTAAAAGATGCTGCCCAACCTTTCGGGATGTGAGGTCGTGGTCCAAGACACTCTTCTGTTCCTGGCGTTTCGTCCTGCGCAGTCCTGGACGAGAAGAGTTTCTTGGACCACGACCTCACATCCCGAAAGGTTTACCAGCAGCAGTGCCATCCGGTCGTGAAAACCTTCATTCTATGATTCCATTAAAAATGTTCGTCCATCATTTGTATTACATATTTGAACCCAATGTATTTCAGTATTCTTCGCATTGAGGTAACACTGCCTTTAAAATTTATAGTTTCACGCATTTTCAACATAATTTTTTTAACAATAGGCTATTCGCCTGTCTTGTACAGATTTAGCACAACTCGGCTTACGACACCTTTCTCAAAACCCTCTAAATGCTTACTTGGCGATCTGAAAACTGAGCTTCTACTTGTATGGACAGGTAAATTACGTTCACCAGCAATCCGCTGGACAGTTCTCAAGCTTACACCACTCGCTTCTGTTGTGCGTTCCTGAGATCTGGTAACATCTGTGGTGGGTCCACCATTTTCTGCTTTGCACTTGAAGAAAGCGTGTATCCTATAAATTATGTCTCTCGCTTGCTTCTGGAGAGTTTGTCGCTTAGCGCCACCATCAGCCACGACAAATCGCAACAAACTGGATAAAAATTCACCGAATATGGTTCAAATGGCTCTGAGCAGTATGGGACTTAACATCTGAGGTCATCAGTCCCCTAGAACTTAAAACTAATTAAACCTAACTAACCTACGGACATCACACACATCCATGCCCGAGGCAGGATTCGAACCCGCGACCGTAGCGGTCGCGCGGTTCCAGACTGTACCGCCTAGAACCGCTCGGCCACTGCGGCCGGCATTCACCGAATAACTGACACATCAACGTTTAACACTCGCACTGGCCAAGAGGTTCTTACCAGAGCGCTGAGAAAACTACTGAACGTTCATTGGGTGTCGGAGGATGACGTGTCGTCAGATGCGCAGAACAAGACTAAACTCGACCGCCGTCGTTCAAGGCTCCAGCTATAGCGGCGGTGGCAGGAGAGGCCGCTTCTGCCTCGCCTCTTCTCTTCCCTGGAAGCGAAGTCGTGCGCTCGCCACGTTTCCGCCTCCTTCGGCGCCTCTTCTTGAGTTTTCTGCCATCTCCCGGGCTCGCGTGAGATTCTTCTTCCGCTGCTGTATCTGGATGTCGATGTTGCAAGCTTGTTGCTGGAGCCTGGTCACCATAGAGACCAGTTTCAGAAATCATCAGTTGAAGAAGTCAAGTTGCGACGTCGAAATATCGTGTTGGGAAGATGTGGACCACTCGCAGTACACCCGATGCTATGAGATGGCAACTTCCTGACAGTTGTCATTTTCAGTCAGTGTAACAATAGATCTCTACTTTGACAACTCCCACAGGCTTCTTTGGAGCTGACTGATGGTATCATTGAACAGCGTCCAGACTGAACAGTTCCCACCCTTTATGGTGGCAATTGGTTGGTGACATGTCGTTCCTTTAATTTCCTTGTATTTAAGCAAGTTTTCTTAATGAAAAAGGACGCTTATTGGAAAACATAACTGCTCTTTTAGCCTCGTCAACAGCTTTCTCTATTGACTGTTGTATTGTGTGTTACACAAAGCTATGTAAAGAATGTGCAAAACAACTGTTATACGAAAGATCCAAAAGCATGGCAGCTCAGTTCATATCTGAAATGTTGTCCATTATTATGGCACTGATTTTAAATTTGAAATTATACACTGAAGAGCGAAAGAAACTGGCACACCTGCCTAATATCGTGTAGGAGCTCCGCGAGCACGCAGAACTGCCGCAACACGACGTGGTATGGACTCGACCAATATCTGTAGTGGTGATGGAGGGAATTGACACCATGAATCCCGCAGGACTGTCCATAAATCCTTAACTATACGACGGGGTGAAGATATCCTCTGAAGAGCACGATGCAAGGCATCTCAGATATAATTAATAATGTTCAGTCCTGGGTAGTTTGGTGGCCAGAGGAAGTGCTTAAACTCATAGGAGTGTGCCTGGAACCACTTTGTAACAATTCTGGACGTCTGGGGTGTCACATGTTCCTGCTGGAATTGTCCAAGTCCGTCGGAATGCACAATGGACACAAAAGGATGCAGGTGATCAGACAGGATTCTTATGTACACATCACCTGTTGGAGTCAGATCTAGACATATTAGGGCTCCCATATGCACACGCTCCACACCATTATGGAGCCTCCATCAGCTTGAATAGTCTCCTGCTGACATGCAGGGTCCATGGATTCATGAGGTTGTCTCCATACCCGCACACGTCCATCTGCTGGATATAATTTGAAATGAGACTCGTCTGACAAGGCAATATGTTTCTAGTCATCAACAGTCCAATGTTGATGTTGTCGGGTCCTGGCACAGTCTAAAGCTTTGTGTCATACAGTAAACAAGGGCACACGAGTGGGACTTTGGATCCGAAAGCCCATATCGATGATGTTTCGTTGAATGGCTCGCACGCTGATTCTTGTTGATGGCCCAGCATTGAAATCTACTGCAATTTTCTCAAAGATTGCACTTCCATCACGTTGAACGATTCTCTTCAATCGTCGTTGGTGCCATTCTTGCCACCTTTTTCCGGCCTCAGCGACGTCGGAGATTTGATGTTTTACCGGATTCCTAATATTCACGGTACACTCGTGAAACGATTGTACAGGAAAATCCCCACTTCATCACTACCTCGGAGATGCTGTGTCCCATCATTCGAGCGCCGACTACAGTACCATGTTCAAACTCACTTAAATCTTGATAACCTGCCATTGTAACAGCAGTAACCGATCTAACAACTGCACCAGACACTTGTTGTCTTATACAGACGTTGCCAACCGCAGCGCCGTATTCTGCCTGTTTACATATCTCGGTATTTGAGTACGCATACCAATACCAGTTTCTTTGGAGCTTCAGAGCATTTTATCATAAGAGGCATTAACCAGTTTGAAATATCTTCTGCAGTTTTTCTTCAGATTCATTCTGTACATTCACTCTAGAATGTACAGCTTAAATGGGCTCTTAAGGTCTATAAAATGTGGCATGAATGCATACAAACTAACATTAATGTTTGTTCACCTGTTACTGGCTATCAGTTCAGTAGAGTACTAAAGATTTGTTCCCTTATAATAAGACCTTTCTTACACGAGATTCATAATGTGTCACTAACTCAAGGCATTTTTCCAGAGAGACTGAAATGCTGTTGTTAAACCACTTTTTAAAAAATGTGATAAAGACCAATGTCAATAACAACCAACCTCTTTCACTGCTAACATTTTCTAAAATTTTTGAGAAGGTGATGTATTCTAGAATGGTATCTCATCTTATTAACAATAATACCCACAGCAAATCACAGTTTGGGTGTCAGGACAGTTTCTCTACTGAAAATGCTATTTACATGTTCACTCACCAAGTTTTTACAATCATTAGCTATTTACACGTTCACTCACCAAGTTTTTACAATCATTAAGTAATAAAATGGGGCCAGCTGGTACTTTCTTTGGCCTGTCTAAGGCATTTGACTGTATGAATCTTAATATTCTCCTAGATAAATTGAAGTTTTATAGGATTTGTGGTATAGGCAACCAACTGATAGTTTTCACTCTCTGTATTTTATCCCTGCCATCTTCAGAATTTGAAAGAGAGTTTTCCAATCAAGTTTGTCGAATGCTTTCTCTAGGTCTACAAATGTTATAAATGTAGGTTTGCCTTTCTTCAACCTCTCTTCTAAGGTAAGTTATAGTGTCAGTATTGCCTCGCGTGTTCCTACATTTCTCTGGAATCCAAACTGTTCTTCCCCAAGACTGGTTTCTACCAGTTTTTCCATTCTTCTATAAAGAATTCATGTCACTATTTTGCAACCATGACTTGTTAAACCCTTAGTTCGGTAATTTTGATGCCTGTAATTGGCTGCTTTCTTTCGAATTGGAATATCACGTTCTTCCTGAAGTCTGACAGTCTTCTGCCTGTCTGACACATGTTGCACACCAGGTGCAAGAGTTCATAGCTGGATCCCCCAGGGCTATCAGTAGTGTATATATATTACTGACCATCTATCGATATATTCCACAATATGTTCACGGATCTACTGAAATTAGATTTTTATTGTGCCGACTGGTTGGACTGTAGAGTCTCTGGTAAATATTGCACATTTAACTCATCGCAACCCTTAGGGCAAACTGCTTATTTTGACAATTTGCTGTGTTGTTTAAACCAGATTGTGTAAATGGGTTCGAAAGCGGCGGATGTATGTTTAATTTAGAATTGGAAGTCTGTAGGGTTTTGGTAGCCTTATGATGAGTAAAATCAAATGAGGATAGTAACCACCAAA
Source organism: Schistocerca piceifrons (assembly GCF_021461385.2). Classification (NCBI taxonomy): domain Eukaryota; kingdom Metazoa; phylum Arthropoda; class Insecta; order Orthoptera; family Acrididae; genus Schistocerca; species Schistocerca piceifrons. The sequence continues at coordinate 21,620,998 of NC_060145.1, forward strand.
AGAAAACCGAGCAATACAGTCATCTGTTTTCAAAATGTAGGGAAATGTATCCATAAGCAGATAAACTACAGTTACTAAAGAAATTAAATTTATTTAGGATGAACTATAGGAAGAAACTGAAAAGAATTACCAGTGTAACAATAAGCAGATCAGCAGCTGGTGAGCTACTTCAGCTAATGCTTTGGTACTCTGACACCATCAACTTTTTGCAAGGGCAAGGAATGCAGTGTGCCTTAAACTAATATAAACCATAAATACATACATATTTCATTCTTTATCTACATGTAATGTTTCAAATAGGGTTACCATAGTATTTTAAGGAAATGTAGGATACAATGGTAAAAAATGTAGCTTGTTAGACAAAAATGCAGGACATCATTGCTCAAAGCAAAAGTAATGTAAAGTTATAATTTAAATGGTATTTATATGATGCATGTTCTTTAAATAAGTACCATTTTGAAATAAAACAATTAGACTTTCCTTAGAGGATGTAGTTTTACATGAAATCCTGTACTATAAAGTACTTTTCCAAATAATTCCCAACAGTATTAGGGCACTTATCATATTATACAACCAGCAATTCGTTGCTTGTTTGTGGGTCATCAAGGATACATGCAGAACCATGGTAACCATATGGTGCGACAACAAAGAGTGCACCTTATGGTTACTCTGGTTCAAAGTGTATCTTTAATGGTTATTTTCTGTATATAATCTGAACAAGTCACAATATATCACCGATAGCTGTTGATGCGTCTTATAAAATGTCATGTAGTACGCATTTGCCTGTAGTTACCAAACTGAAGACATAAAGTCTCTAAACGAGTCCAGGAACATATTGTGGCACTTAATTGTAAAAGTCCATCTTGATAGCACAAACTTTTACATTTCACTATTACTGATTTCGGCTAATGCCGTCTTCAGATGTAATACAAATAAAATTTATTTGTAACACATCTGAAGACAGCAGTAGCCGAAATTGGTAACAGTGAAATGAAAATATTTGTGTGATCAAGCTGGACCTTCAGAAATAAAATTTATCTGTTGCATGAAACAAGAAGCGTAAAAGTCGTATTGTTTTTTTTTTTTGCTTTGTAAGTAACTTTTCGATTATCTTTATATATGATTTTCAGTACTTAACGACTCTGGATTGTGTATTTATTGTCAGTAACATGTACATGTTGTTCATTTTTGTCTATTTGGTATGATCCCTGGATAATGGATGAAAACCGAAACTGGTCGGAATAAAGATGCAAACTTCAATACAGTGAAGTTAACATGCATCTTCTAAAACATGAAGATTGAGTTTTGAAAATAACACACACCATTTATCTAAATATTTCCGACATTCGCCATACAGCAAAACAGCCTTCTGCTCAAAATTGTCATCATCTTTATCAAGTCCCTCCTCCCTAGACTTACCAGTGTTTTTTTTCTTTTTTTGTCATCAGTGACTTGAAATTGCTCGCCAATTTGTTCTTAAGAAGACAGTACACAAAATATAATATTATAGTCATCTCAGCAGTGGATGTTTGTTCACTCTCAAGTTATTTTATCCCATTATAAAACACATACATCGATGAGTGTATGGGATATAAATAAACCTTACTCAGACTGTTTTCCGATAACACCTTTCGAAGTTTAGGATCATTGGATGTAGACAAAAAGTGAATTTTTTAAGCCGTGTACATTTCAGTTATTATGTCAAGTGCAGGCGACAGAGATATCCACCTGATTTTACTGTAACTAAGAAGCTGTTTGTAACTAATTTCTACACATTCACAATAATGCTTGAATTCCTCAGTTCTTCTGTCTACAGGTATACAGAAAAGCAGTTGTGCAGCTGGAGAAATGTACAGTTTAAATCTACACAAAAACTATCCAACCAGTCCTGAAGGGCACTGTTAAGGATGTGTGCTTTTCAAACCCCGCCCCAGCCCAACTAAATTTTCATTAATCATATACAATAATAGTTTGTTGAATACATTTTTACCCTTTAGTCGACTTATGCAGCCAAAATTTGTGTTCGCATTATCAGCTCCAAATTTCTTTCCTGTTCCTTACCCTACTAAAGTATCTCAAACATATGGTAACATTGTAGACACCTGAAGATCAACCAGGAAATCACACACAACTGAATGTTACAGCGATATATATTTTGTCTTTAGTAAGTTCTCGGTATGCTTTTGAGTGTGTTCTCTTGTGATCTTCCGACGTTATGCCGAGTAAACTTCGCCTGTATTAAAACTGTTTTTTAACAACCTGTATGTGTCTTCGTTTTGCATTAGCACATCACCCACAAAATCCTACACTGGTGACACGAGTAGGAGCACAAAAAATGACAAATTGGCTTTTAAATGCCAAATTAAATGAACGAGGAACTGCAACTATCACACCTAGCACCTTGCTGCGAGAATCTCAGCTTTGAGGAGTTATGACTTTCTTTCCACAATATGACCAATAGTCCTATGTCCTTGGTCAGAACCCTTACAGAATTGGTTTTACGAGAGCACTCACCATATCTCAATAGCTCGTTGTCAGACTTTTTGAACACGGATTCAGACCTAAGTGTGCTTCTGACAAATCATTTGCAGCTCAACAGTATGGTGGCTCCACTACATCTTACAGCATCAAACAATTCAGTTATCGAGGCATGTGGCAGAAAGACCATGAAATTAGCCAGAGGCTTCAATAAAACAATTCGAGTGAAATTATTTGGTAGTGGATGTCAGTGAACCCATTTTGTGGATGGCTCTTATTTTACACCATTTCAGATTGTTTGTGGACCTTAACAGTGGAACACTGCAAACAATTGTAGAGATGACAACTGCAGAGATTTGAGTCATATTATGAATGAGTTTCCTGGCATTGCATCAGTGGCAGATGCAAAGAGTGGGGTTCAGCACAGCACAATGCCCTTCATCTGCACCTCAGCAGGTCCACTGGTGGTAGCCAAACCCTCAGAGCACACAACTGACAAGTTCACAGTGGCAAAGAACGACAGAGACAAGTGAATTTAGAAAAGAGTGATGAGGCCATCTGACAGCCAGTGGGCTTCTCCGTTACATGTGGTACAAAAACACAATGGCACATGGCGATTACGTGGCGACTACTGTGCGCTAAACTCCAGAACGATACACGACAGTCATTCAATACCACACATCGTGGATTTCAACGACACCATGACAACAACTAAAGCTTTTAGCGTCACTTACTGCACCCAGCCTTATTTGCAAATTCTTGTGGTACTGACTGACACTGAAAAGATGGCCATCACCACACCATTTGGATTATCTGAGTACAGCCTCATACCATAGGGATTAAAGAACACTGCCCAAACTTGTTACCGCTTCATCCATCAAATGCTCAGGAGCCTCGAATTCCAATTTTGTTTTGTGGATGACACTGTGGTTTTTTCACAGTCCATTACTCAGTACAGGTCCACCTGCGCCAGGTTTCTCAGGATCTTTAGGAGCGAGGAGGAGTAGACAACCAAGAGAAATGTGTATTTCGTAATAGCTGTGTCATGTTCGTAGGCATTGAAGTTTTGCCATCAGGCATCACACCCTTGTCAGAATGCATGATGGCTATTATAATACAATAAAAATGTTTAGGTATATGGAAATAATGAGATTAATTTTTCGGCACTCAGACAAGTATGATAAGCTGGTCTACACCTGTAAATGGGCTCATATTATTTCATATTAGTTCTGCATGGACGAAATAGTCTTTCTCTTGCTGTAGATTTATGCTTGCCAATTAATAATACTAAGTCCGATCGGCGTATCCACCTACAAAATCTTGATGTACTCCACGATATAGTAATTGGATCTTCGTGATAACTCTGAAGTACACAGGTGGGCTTCTACAATCCTTATACATTACAGTACTACTTGGAATAATAACTCAATTTTTCACTAACAAAATACGAATGAATTATTTTTTCTACACACATAAAAAATACAGACTTTTCACTCATTGTCATAACCAAAATGGTTACCGCCGATTACTCTCAAAAATAACGTGTGTCTACCTTCGTACATTAGCAGAGAGTGAGTCCTTCCTCTTACCGAGGAACAGGAAGAGCGTGTTACGTTTTCTTAACATTTGGAAATCAAAATTACATGATGGTAGGCACAGGCTCTATGCTGGGCTACCACTTCACTTTTTCTCTTTGCTTTAAAAGAAAACGAAAACATAAAAGCAAGAAATACAAAAGGTACATCACACTATCCACAACGTATCTCTGTCTAAAACTTACTAATGTTTGCGAAGGTTTCTGGGGATACTAAACTATTCACCATTGGCACCTGCTCCATATCGCTGCATTGCTAGCGCCACTGGCTGCACCCCTAAAAGGAGTGGCCAATTCAAATGAAACCTGTCAGGCTGTAGGCAGCCCCTTGTTTCATTTTCATTACACTCAGTAACTTAAACCATGGCACACTACGGTTTTATCATTTATCGCAATAGGAACATATGCAAAATTGAGAATAATTACCCATAGAAGTGAGTTATGATTACTGATGTTATCCCTTCGTCTCATTAGTTCTGGTGTGTATGTTGTACACAGAGGCTCACGTTAGTTGCTGAGACAGGTGAGGCGAGCTCACAGGAACCTCTGGGACACCAGCTGGCCGTAAGCCCTTTAGGCAGGGGAGAATGCTGGGCCTTCTTCCCGTTCACTGGCAGTAGAATCTGGCTCGGTCTTTGACCAGTTTAGTAGCTCTGTGGACCTGGAACGCCACGAGTTCGTTTGCCGCCCTCTGATCTAAAGCGCTTACAATTATGAGACCCTAGGACAGATAACATCTCACTGTTGCGTAGGATGAGTAGAACTCCTCCTGTGTGCTCTCTTTGTGGCATGCTGCCGCCCTACCAGCGGCTCAATCAGAACGTTGCTTACAGAAGATTTAGGAACGAAGGCGGGACCACCGTTTGTTGGTCGGCGTTCACAAACGTTGGCAACTTCAACTTGCTACTGAATATTCTAGAATGGGAGCAGAATGGTGTAACAAGATATCCTACTTGTAGAATCAGAGACGCAGCTGCAGACTGGCTTAAAAGGCTGTTCTTGGTGGGCCTGCGCCACAAAGGAGTAGAGACCGCAAGTTTTAACAGATTCAGGTCGGGATCTTCTTATGAGTCAGATGTACATTCTGGCTAGAGGTTCCTTGTGACTCAGTAGTGACGCAGTAGTGCAGATGGGGAGCAGCATGCCAGAGTCCAACACCAGCTGCAATTTCGTCTCACCTCGGCCTACCCATTTTATGCGAGTGTCGCAGAGATGAGGGAGTGAGTAACTCTTCCAAGATGATAGGTGCATAGTTTGCAGAATAAGTAATCAGCCACTTTCGAGGTGAACTCTTGGTCATGACTTTTCTGTTTCGGATTCTCATTCTATTTGTCTCCCTCACTAACCTACCGATACAATCATCACAGTTAATTCATCATCACACTTAAATTTGCTTTGGACAGATCGTCACATTCATTACCAATTCAGTCCTTATCTGTCCAGACCCATGCCACTCTTTTTCTTCCTATGACCTGCTGTAGCTGTATTTCAGATTCTTGTATCTGCAATCATTTCCTCCAAGTAAAAATTTTGTCTAGTTGCTTGTTCTTGCATATTATTCACGATCTCTGATCAATAAATTTATAATGGTTCCTGTTCCTTGTCTCATTCCAGTTGCCAATAATTTCTACTCATTGAATTTGTTTTGTTTGTCAGGCACATAGCTATGGTTCACATGTCAGGACCATCCTTCCCTCTGTTTCCTTGTACACACAGCATTACCATACATATGGACCATAGTGGAGTGATTTGCATTTTGAGAGGGGATACTTGATGCATATCAAGAGTCACATGTGTTAGATTATAACCAATTCCAGAGGCACCTTGCATACATAACAGCGACTTTTGCCTTCGGTCCTACTAGTAGGTAATCTCCTGATCGAGTCACTCAGATAAATTATATGTACTTTGTGACAGCTGTTTTCAAAATGGTTGAAATGGCTTTAAGCACTATGGGACTTAACATCTGAGGTCATCAGTCCCCTAGAGGTAGAACTACTCAAACCTAATTAACCTAAGGACACCACACACATCCATACCTGAGGCAGGATTCGAACCTGCGACCGTAGCAGCAGCGCGGTTCTGGACTGAAGCGCCTAGAACCGCTCGCCCACAACGGCCGGCACAGCTGTTTTAATTAAGGTGATGAATGTATAAAGAAATGGCGACTGTGAGCTTAATTTAAGATTCACATGTTAAGTCAGAACTTCATCGTATTATTTTATAAAAGTGGGAAGTAATTAGGCTTTAGTTAGAGTGCACATTTTCCAATTTTGTGTGTTCCTTGCAGCTCTGAGGTCTCTTGTTCAAGTTTTTGTTATTTAGCATTGTTTTAATTGAAATTCCAGAGATTTTTTGTGTGTTTTGTGCGTCTGTATATGGAAGTTGGCGCCATTTATGCAGTTAAAATATCGATTTCTATGTGCTACACGATGGTAAGGCCACCAGTAAGATGACTGGAGTGCTGGAATTCAAGAGTCAATCTTCATCAGGAAAAATGACGATCACAGTTTTTAGGGACATGCAACATAGACAACTGACGTACAGTGACATTCTTAAGAGAGAGAGAGAGAGAGAGAGAGAGAGAGAGAGAGAGAGAGAGAGAGAGAGAGAGAGAGAGAGAGGACGAACTAAACTGAAAAAACTATTGTGCAGGGACTTTATTACTTACTCTTATAATTTTGGCAAAAGTATTATTACACTACAATTACGGCAGCTCTTTAGTAACACCAGGTGTATTAAACAACAAGATTACAATGACCAATCTTGTGCCCAAAATACAAACTCAGTTAAAACATAAATCCTTATTTCCTTATCGTGTGCCTTCTCTTGGTGCTTAATGATTGCATAAACTTGCAACTGTGCTGTACAATGATTCATGATGAACTTCTAGTGGGAGTATTGTAATTATGTGTTTTGCATAATCTATAAAACCTGTGTAATAATAATACTTTGAAAAGATTCCTCAAAATCAATTACCTACAATATTATATAAACTTAGCTGTTTATATGTGGCAGTAATGTAATATAAAAAGAAGGTGTGTAAAAATGAGTAAATATATTGAAAGCTAACAAAAAGGGTTACGGTTGTATGCCCCTTCTTTGTGGAGATGGCCAGATATATAGCACAAATCCAGACTGTAAAAGGATGGAGCACGGAATTGGCCATTATATTTTCGAAGGAACCATTCCAACGTTCTCTAAGAGTCCTTTAGGGAACTGCATAAAACCTCAAACTTGGCCAGATAGGGATTTGGAGCTCAACTTCAGTGCCTCAAATACTGCAACGTGTCACTCAGTGCAAGAATGTGCAATTTTATTGACATCAAGGTGATCAGAGGTAGAAGCTCTACAAATATAAAACAAAATCAGAACATTCCTTTACGTTCTGCGCGACAGAGGCAAATTATATACTTGGATAACATTTCGTGGCATCTTTTATTATAAAGGTAAAAGTAAATATTTTGTGTTAGCACAAAACATGCTTTCATGTTTGAGGATTTGTATGAAACTAGAATTTTATCACTGGCACAAGGTGACTTCTAACCTTAGCATAAAATGCTCGGCTGCTGATACACATCATAAGTCCACCTGATGATTCGAGTATTTAATCACGCACACGCAGGAGGTATGCCTTACAGATGACTGATGTGAAATACTATGTCGGCTGTGCTGAGCTACATGCTTCCAGGAAACATGCACTACAAAGAGAGAGAGTCTCTTGTGAATATATGTCCTTGCAAATAAGATACACACAAAACTGTCAAACAGCCTTCTCACCTTCCAGAAACGTGACAAAGTATCAAATGTGTATATCACAAAATTAAATGTGGAGTAATGCTATTTAGTATGTTGTGGTTTTTATGTGCAATTGTATTTAACATACACGGTCAAATTATTCAGTTCTAAAACACTCTAGTTATTAAGTGGCAGTGATGCAGCAAGTGAAACAAAGTAGGTAAGTAATGAATTTAAATCAAAATATCACCATTACTCAATGGAATGCTTGCATTTGTATATTCCAAAGTCTTCGAGACGTTGTGTGTTTCTCAGATTGTACACATGACAGTAATTTCTTACAGAACAAGAGGATATAAACTACACTGTCACCACGGGAGATCTCTCACAAAGTTAATAATCTATAACACATTTATTTCTTCTTTTTTTGCTTCAATGCAGACTGCTGTTCGCCACCTTCTCCTTCTGGCCTCGGTTTCTGCCATGCAAGAGGTTTCCGCCGGTACATGGGCCAAGGAGGAATTGTAATAAGGGCTGCCAGTACGAACCCTGCACCTAGGATATACACAGTTTGTGAGAACTGCTGGATGATGTAGCCCCACACAAGACCTACAGCTCCAAAAAGTGTCACAATGATGCGGGACAGGCGCTCTGCTCTGCGCTGTCCATCATAATCCATATGCAGTGGAATTTGATCCAGAAGATACATTATTGTGCCCTGCAAAATTTGAACTCAAATCAATATATAGCATATTTAAGTCACAGTTTCATTATACACAATAAAAGAGATTAATTTTCTTTCACATACCGAAATAGAAAGACCACTGCAACAGATGGAAAAGATTTTATCGAACTGGAAGCAGAACATGTAATAAATGGTCACATTACATACAGAATAACAATGCATCACAGTACTAAGAGAAATGTGACAAAAAATGCATATTGCCAAGTACATGTACCACAGCAACCTAAAACTGTTGTTGGAAATTATAAAAGCAAATGTTACAATACCAGAGAAAGAAAGTTGCTACTCACCATATAGCAGATATGCTGAGTCGCGATAGGCACAGTAAAAATATTCACACACTCGTAGCTTTTGGCCATTAAGCCTTTGTCAGCAGTAGACACAAACACACACATGCATACACACACTCACGCAAACTCATCTTGCACACACGTCTGCAGTCTCAGAGAGCTGAAACTACACTGCGAGCAACAGCACCAGTGCATGATGGGAGTGGCGACTGGGTGGGGGTAGGAGGAGGCTGGGGTGGGGAGGGGGACGAGGGATAGTACAGTGGGAGTGGCGCACAATGAAGTGTTGCAGTTTAGACGGAGGGCAGGAGAGAAGGTGCAGAGGGGGGAGGGGGCAAGTAGCGGAAAGGAGAGAAATAAAAATCAAAAGAAATTAAAAGACTGGGTGTGGCAGTGAAATGACGCCTGTGTAGTGGTGCAATAGGGACAGGGAGGGGGCTGGATGGGTGAGGACAGTAACTAACGAAGGTTGAGGCTGGGAACATAGGATGTATTGCAGGGAAAGTTCCCACCTGCACAATTCAGAGAAGCTGGTGTTGGTGGGAAGTTTGTCAGTGGCCGTTCATGCGGACAGACAACTTGTTGGTTGTCATGCCTACATAGAATGCAGCACAATGGTTCCAGCTTAGCTTGTAAATCACATGACTGGTTTCACAGGTAGCCCTGCCTTTGATGGGAAAGGTAATGTTAGTGACCGGACTGGAGTAGGTGATGGCAGGAGGATGTATGGGACTGGTCTTGCATTCAGGGGCTATCTAGAGGAATGCTTCCTAAAAACCCAGAATCATAAACCCCTCACCTGGTTCAGATTCACTGATGACATCTTTGCTATCTGGATTGAAGGTGAGGACATCTTATTCACATTCCTCCAGAACCTCAACAAATTCTCCCCCATTTGCTCCACCTGGTCCTACTCAACCCAACAAGCCACCTTCCTAGATGTTGACCTCCACCTCAGAGATGGCTACATCAGTACCTCCGTCCATATCAAACCTCCTCACCACCAGCAATACCTCCACTTCGATAGCTGCCAGCCATTCCATACCAAGAAGTCCCTTCCGTACAGCCTAGCCACCCGTGGTCATCGCACCTGCAGTGACGAGCAGTCCTCCTCTAAATATACCGAGGCTCTCACAGAAGCCTTCACTGACCAAAATTATCCTCCCATCCTTGTACAAAAACAAATCTCCCATACCTTATCTTTCCAGTCTCTCGCCACCTCTTAAGTCCCACAGTCCGCCCACAGAGGAGCATTCCCCTCGATAACTCAGTATCATCCGGTACTGGAGCAACTGAATTACATTCTCCATCAGGGTTTCGATTACCTCTCATTGTGCCCTGAAATGAGAAATGTCCTACCCACTATCCTTCCCACTCCTCCTACCGTGGTATTCAGCCGTCCTACACAATATACTCATCCATCTTTACACAATCCCTACTCCCAATCCCTTACCTCATGGTTCATACCCCTGTTATAGACCTAGATGCAAGAACTGTCCCATACATCCTCCTACCATCACCTACTCCAGTCCGGTCACTAACATCACCTATCTCATCAAAGGCAGGGCTACCTGTGAAACCAGCTAAGCTGCAACCACTGTGCTGAGTTCTATGTAGGCATGACAACCAACAAGTTGTGTGTCCGCATGAAGGGCCACCGACAAACTGTGGCCAAAAAACAAGTGGACCACCCTGTTGCTGAACACGCTACCACACATGATACCCCTCATCTCTATGATTGCTTTACAGCTTGTGCCACATGGATCCTTCCCACCAACACCAGCTTTTCTGAATTGCGTCGGTGGGAACTTTCCCTGCAATACATCTTATGTTCCTGTAACCCTCCTAGCCTCAACCTTCTTTAGTTACTGTCCTCACCCATCCAGCCCCCTCCCTGTTCCCATTGCAGAACTACACAGGCGTCATTTCACCACCACACCCAGTCTTTTAATTTCTTTTGATTTTTATTTCTCTCCTTTCCGCTACTTACCCCCTCCCCCTCTGCACCTTCTCTCCTGCCCTCCGTCTAAACTGCAACACTTCACTGTCCGCAACTCCCACCATACTATCCCTCCTCCTCCCTGCCCCAGCCTCCTCCTACCCCCACCCAGTCGCCACTCCCACCATGCACTGGTGCTGCTGCTCGCAGTGTAGTTTCAGCTCTCTGAGACTGCAGACATCTGTGCAAGTTGAGTTTGCATGAGTGTGTGTGTGCGTATTTGTATGTGTGTCTACTGCTGACAAAGGCTTAATGGCCGAAAGCTATGAGCATGTGAATCTTTTTAGTGTGCCCATCACGACTCAGCATCTCCACTATATGGTGAGTAGCAACTTTCCTTCTCTGGTATTGTTACATTCCATCCTGGATCTTCCATAGTTTGATTAAAAGCAAATATTACATGCACTCCATTTATTTTTGTTTGTTGATGTTATGTTTAACAGAAAAAATACTGTGCATGCATGATTGATCACTTATGGTTGTTAACAACAATAGCAATGACACAACAACACGTTTTCTCTTATTCAAAAATTAGTTTAATGATGGAAGGAGTAAAGTAACAACTCACTCTACAGTTGGGTTGGTTGGTTGGTTGACTGGGGGTTTAGGGATTAAACAGCAAAGTCATCAGTCCCTCGATCCGGGGGTACTACGTAGCTGGGGCATTGAGTTCACACACCTGACCTGCATTGTCAGTTGGAACTATGTAGCACTGCATGTGTACGTGTATGTACATTTACACCACATTTGTGATGAAGAATTCACCCAAAAGATAGAAACATTTTCAGCCTTGTTTATGTGCCTATCAATGATCCAGTCACAAACTGTATGTTGAGTTGCTAACTTTTACTCATTCCACTGATGACTTTCATAACATATCAAAATTAGGCCAGGGTTCTTATTTCAGCCACTGGAAACCAGAAGCTCTTCTTCTGTGACAAATGAACATTAATAGCTCTGAACTGGAAGGAATAGAAGACTTTTGACCAAATTTGCTTTGAATCAATTTGTAACCATTCACAACAATGTATGAATACTGTGCAGCACTACTGTAGTAGTCACACTGATGTGTGCTGGTTTACAGTTGAGGCCACTCCAAGCCAAGTGTTCTAATTTTGGAAAAAGTTCCTGCATGACAATCAGACTTTGATGAAATTTTGTGTTCCTGATGAACTCTGATAAAGCTTTTCTTTTGTAGCTTTCAATGGTGTACCCTGAGTTTTCAGTGACTCTTCAGACATAATTTCTCTAGCAATATTTTCTTGAAAGAACCAAAACTAGGCTATCTTATAAACTCTTTGTTCTGTCTTCAGTAGAATTAAAAGAAAAAAAATTACGATCGATTTTCATGTAAATAATCTGAAGGAAATTTGATTGCAAAGATATGTGGTTAAAAAAAGGTGAAGTTTAGCTTATTACATCTCTGGAAATAAAAGGTGCAGTCAAATGGATCCCTTACAACTGCCACAACGGGACTGTGGAATAGTTTCATTCAAAAACAATCACCACACGCATTATGACATTTATCCCACTGGGAGACAAGACAATCAATTCCCATTTTGTAGAATGTGGTTGGCCGCTGACAAATTCAAAACCACACCTACTCTTGCACTTCCTCATCTGATTAAATCCAACATCCACAAATACCTTTCACCAATGAACACCTATATATTTCCGTACGAGCTCTGATTTCCCTTATTTTATTGTGGTGATCGTTCCTCCCTATGTAGGTCGGAATCAACAAAATATTTTTGCACTTGGAGGAGAAAGTTGGTGATTGGAATTTCGTGAGAGATTTCGTCGTAACGAAAAACGCCTTTCTTTTAATGATGTCCAGCCCAAATCCTGTATCATTTCTGTGACACTCTCTCCCATATTTCATGATAATACAAAATGTGCTGTTTTTCTTTGCACTTTTCGATGCACTCCGTCAGTCCTATCTGATAAGGATCCCACACAGCACAGCAGTATTCTAAAAGAGGATGGACAAGCGTAGTGTAGGCTGTCTCCTTAGTGTGTCTGTTACATTTTCTGAGTGTCCTGCCAATAAAATGCAGTCTTTGGTTAGCCTTCCCCACAACATTTTTTGTGTGTTCCTTCCAATTTAAGTTGTCCATAGTTGTAATACTTAGGTATTTAGTTTAATTTACAGCTTTTAGATTAGACTGATTTATCGTGTAACAGAAGTACAGGGTTATTACAAATGATTGAAGCGATTTCACAGCTCTACAATAACTTTATTATTTGAGATATTTTCACAATGCTTTGCACACATGTACAAAACCTCAAAAAGTTTTTTTAGGCATTCGCAAATGTTCGATATGTGCCCCTTTAGTGATTCGGCAGACATCAAGCCGATAATCAAGTTCCTGCCACACTCGGCACAGCTTGTCCCCATCAATGAGTTTGAAAGCATCGTTGATGCGAGCTCGCAGTTCTGGCACGTTTCGTGGTAGAGGAGGTTTAAACACTGAACCTTTCACATAACCCCACAGAAAGAAATCGCATGGGGTTAAGTCGGGAGAGTGTGGAGGCCATGACATGAATTGCTGATCATGATCTCCACCACGACCGATCCATCGGTTTTCCAATCTCCTGTTTAAGAAATGCCGAACATCATGATGGAAGTGGGGTGGAGCACCATCCTGTTGAAAGATGAAATCGGCGCTGTTGGTCACCAGTTGCGGCATGAGCCAGTTTTCCAGCATGTCCAGATACACGTGTCCTGTAACGTTTTTTTCGCAGAAGAAAAAGGGGCCGTAAACTTTAAACCGTGAGATTGCAAACAACACATTAACTTTTGGTGAATTGCGAATTTGCTGCACGAATGCGTGAGGATTCTCTACCGCCCAGATTCGCACATTGTATCTGTTCACTTCACCATTAAGAAAAAATGTTGCTTCATCACTGAAAACAAGTTTCGCACTGAACGCATCCTCTTCCATGAGCTGTTGCAACCGCGCCGAAAATTCAAAGCGTCTGACTTTGTCATCGGGTGTCAGGGCTTGTAGCAATTGTAAACGGTAAGGCTTCTGCTTTAGCCTTTTCCATAAGATTTTCCAAACCGTCGGCTGTGGTACGTTTAGCTCCCTGCTTGCTTTATTCGTCGACTTCCGCGGGCTACGCGTGAAACTTGCCCGCACGCGTTCAACCATTTCTTCGCTCACTGTAGGCCGACCCGTTGATTTCCCCCTACAGAGGCATCCAGAAGATTTAAACTGCACATACCATCGCCGAATGGAGTTAGCAGTTGGTGGATCTTTGTTGAACTTCATCCTGAAGTGTCATTGCACTGTTATGACTGACTGATGTGAGTGCATTTCAAGCACGACATACGCTTTCTCGGCTCCTGTTGCCATTTTGTCTCACTGCGCTCTCGAGCGCTCTGGCGGCAGAAACCTGAAGTGCGGCTTCAGCCGAACAAAACTTTATGAGTTTTTCTACGTATCTGTAGTGTGTCGTGAAATGCCGAACATCATGAATGGAGCTACAGTGAATTTATGAAATTGCTTCAATAATTTGTAATAGCCCTGTATAATGAGTTTCTTTTAGCACTCATGTGGATGACCTCCCAATTTTCATTATTTAGGGTCAACTGCCACTTTTCACACCATTCAGATATCTTTTCTAAATCTTTTTGCAGTTTGTTTTGATCTTCTGATGTCTTTATTAGTTGATAAATGATAGCATCATCTGCAAACAACCGAAGACGGCTGCTCAGATTGTCTACCAAATCGTTTATATAGATAAGGAACAGCAAAGGGCCTATAACACTACCTTGGGGAATGCCAGAAATCACTTCTGTTTTACTCTATGACTTTCCATCAATTACTACGAACTGTGACATCTCCGACAGGAAATCACAAATCCAGTCACATAACTGAAACGATATACCATAAGCACGCAATTTCACTATGAATCGTTCGGTGGTACTGTGTGAAAAGCCTTCCGGAAATCCAGAAATACAGACTCGATCTGAAATCCCTTGTCAATAGCACTCAACACTTCATGTGAATAAAGAGGTAGTTGTGTTTCACAGGAACAATGTTTTCTAAACCCATGCTGATGTGTGTCAATAGGCTGTTTTCTTCAAGGTAATTCATAATGTCGAGCACAATATATGTTCCAAAATCCTGCTGCATACCGACGTTAACGATATGGGCCTGTAATTTAGTGGATTACTCCTACTACCTTTCTTGAATATTGGTGTGACCTGTGCAACTTTCAGTCTTTGGCTATGGATTTTTCGTCAAGCGAACGGTTGTATATGATTGTTAGGTATGCAGCTAATGCATCAGCATACTCCGAAAGGAACCTAATTGGTATACAGTCTGGACCAGAAGATTTGCTTTTATTAAGTGATTTAAGTTGCTTCACTACTCTGAGGATATTTACTTCTACATTACTCATGTTGACAGCTGTTCTTGATTCGATTTCTGGAATATTTACTTCATCTTCTTTTGTGAAGGCATTTCGGAAGGCTGTGTTTAGTAACTCAGCTTTGGCACCACTATCTTCGATAGTAACTCCATTGCTATCGCGCAGACAAGGCATTGATTGATTCTTGCCATTAACATATTTCTCTTTGGATTTTCTGCCAGGTTTCAAGACAAAGTTTCGTTGCGGAAACTGTTATAAGCATCTCGCACTGAAGTCCGCACTAAATTTTGAGCTTCTGTAAAAGATCGCCAATCTTGGAGATTTTGTGTCTGTTTAAATTTGGCATGTTCATTTCATTGTTTCTGCAACAGTGTTCTAACCTGTTTTGTGTACCAAAGAGGATCAGCTCCTTTGTTTGTTAATTTATTTGGTATAAGTCTCTCATTTGCTGCTGATACTATTTCTCTGAATTTAAGCTACATCTGGTCCACAATTATATTATTAATTTCGGATGAGTGGAGATTGTCTCTCAGGAAGGTGTCAAGAGAATTTTTATCTGCTGTTTTTGAATAGGTATATTTTTCGAGGATTTGGGGATTACAATATTCGATCTTGCTACGACAACCCTGTGTTCACTAATCCCTGAATAGGTTTTGATGCTCGTTATTAAGTCAGGATCATTTGTTGCAAAGAGGTCAAGTGTGTTTTCACAACTGTTTACTATTCGCGTGGGCTCATGAACAAACTGCCTGAAATAAATTTCAGAGAATGCGTTTAGCACAATTTCGCATGATATTTTATTCGTACCTCTGAACTTAAACATGCATTTTCGCCAACATATCGAGGGTAAATTAAAGTCACCACCAACTAGTATCGTATGCGTCGGGTACGTGTTTGAAATCAAACTCAAGTTTTTCTTGAACCTTTCAGCAACCGTATCATCTGAATTGGAAGGTTGGTAAATGGATCCAATTATTATTTTATTCCAGTTGCCAACAATGACCTCTGCCCATACTAACTCACAGGAAGTATCTACTTCAATTTTGCGACAAGTTAAACTACTTCTGACAGCAACAAACACGCTACCGCCAACCGTGTTTAGCCTATCCTTTCGGAACACCGTTAGGTTCTTCGCAAAAATTTCGGCTGAGCTTATATCTGATTTAGCCAGCTTTCAGTGCCTGTAACGATTTTAGCATCAGTGCTTTCTATTAGCGCTTGGAGCTCTGGTACTTTCTCAATGCAGCTACAACAATTTACAACTGTTATACCAATGGTTCCTGTATCTACGTTCTTCCTGTGTTCACATTAGGCGCATTGTGCCATCACCTACTGCCGGGTACTCAGCAACCTCAGTTATCATTAGACATCGCGAGAGAACAGAATGGGGTGCTCCGTGGAACTCATAGATTTCGAATGTGGTCAGGTGACTGGGTGTCACTTGTTTCATACGTCTGTACGCGAGATTTCCACACTCCTAAACATCCCTAGGTCCACTGTTTCCAATGTGATAGTGAAGTGGAAATGTGAAGGAACATGTGCGTCACGAAGGGTACAGGCCGACCTCATCTGTTGATTGACAGAGACAGCCGACAGTTGAAGAGGGTCGTAATATGTAATAGGCAGACATCTACCTAGACCATCACACAGGAATTCCAAACTGCATCAGGATCCACTGCAAGTACTATGGCAGTTAGCCAGGAGGTGAGAAAACTTGGAATTCATGGTCAAGCGGCTGCTCGTAAGCCATCCATCATGCCAGTAAATGCCAAACAACGCCTTGCTTACTGTAAGGACCATAACCATTGGATGACTGAACAGTGGATAAACGTTGCGTAGAGTGACGAATCACAGTAAACAATGCGGCAATTGAATGGCAGGGTGTAGGTATGACAAATGCCCAGTGAACGGCATCTGCCAGTGTGTGTAGTGCCAACAGTAAAATTCGGAGGCGGTGGTGTTATGGTGTGCTCGTGTTTTTCATGGAGGGGACTTGCATCCCTTGTTTTCTGTGGCACTCTCAGAGCACAGGCCTACATTGATGTTTTAAGCACCTTCTTGCTTCCCACTGTTGAAGAGCAATTCAGGAATGATGATTGCATCTTTCAACACAATCGAGCACCTGTTTGTAATGCACGGCCTGTGGCAGAGTGGTTAAGCAACAATAACATCCCTGTAGATACCCCTGACCTGGGGTTCTGGGTGACTCTTCCAAACTTTACCTCTTTTCCTAAACCTGTCCAGTCCTTTTTCTTCAATGCTCTTTCTTCCCCTTCAACATTCCTGCCATAAGGAAGAGCTGTTAGCTCTGAAAGCTTGCATACGTAAAATCTGTTCTGTGTGTTTTTGTGTGTGTTTTCTCCTGTCACCGCTTGGTGAGCAGATTTCGTATAAATCCAAGGACACTGAATTTAGATCTCAGAATAACATTTTAAAACATCTAAATAAGAGGTCTCATATAAGGAAGACTTCATGTAAGCATGTTCAAATGATTGCTTTGGGTAGCTATATTATTTGCATTCAAGAAAGATTGCTTAAAACTCTTCTACATTTGTTCAGGTAACTTTTATTATTTACGTGTCCTACCAGGTTTATACTACAGGATTAACAAACACGTCCCCATGTGAATGACATTTATAATAGACTCTCTCGTGATAGTTTAAGCACGTCTTCATGAGTCTGCCTGTATTTCTGTGACACTAAACCATGGATTAAACAAACCTGTGACCATTCGTGCTGCCCTTCTCTGTATACATTCAATATGCCCCGTTAGCCCTATCTGGTAAGGGACCCACACACTTGAGCAACTTTCTAGAACCAGGTGAATGAGAGATTTGAAAGAAATCTCTTTTGTAGGCTGATTGTGCTTCCCCAGTATTCTACCAATAAACAAAGGTCTACCACCTGCTATACCCACCTATGTGATCATTCCATTTTATATTCTGCAAAGTGTTACATGCAGGTATTTGTACAAGTTGGCCGATTCCAACAGTGACTCACTGATATTATAGTCATCGGATACTGCATTGTTTTTCATTCTGTGAAGCACACAGTTTAAAATTTCTGAACATTTAGAGCAAGTTGCCAATCTCTGCACCATGTTGAAATATTATCAAGATCTGACTGAATATTTATGCAGTTTCTCTCAGATAGCACTTCATTATAAATAATTGCATCACCTGCAAAAAGCCTGATTTTACTATTTATACTGTCTGCAAGGTCATTAATATACAACATGAACAGCAAGTGTCCCAACACACTTCCCTGGGGCACACCCAAAGTTACTTTTACATCTGATGATGACTCTTCATCCAAGGTAACATGCTGTGTCCTCCCTCCAAAAATGTCCTCAATCCAACCACAAATTTCACCTGATACCCTGTATGAAAATACTTTTGACAATAAGAGTAGATGCAGTACTGAGTCAAATGCTTTTTTGGAAATGAGGAAACACTGCATCTATCTGATTGCCTTGATCCAGTGGTTTCAGTATGTCGTGAGAAAAGTGAAGGTCAGGCTTCACATGATCGACATTTTCGAAATCCATACTAGTTGACACTGAGGAGGTAATTCTGTTCAAGATACCTCATTATGTTTGAGCTCAGAATACACTGTAAGATTCTACAACAAATCGTTGTCAAGGATAACGGCTGTAGTTTTGCAGATCACTTCTCCTACCCTTATAGTAGACAGATGTGACCTCTGCCTTTTTCCAAGAACTGGACATGGTTTTTTAATTAAGGGATCTATGATAGATTGTAGTTAGAAGAGGAGCTAACTCAGTCACCAATTATGTATAGAATGTCACAGGGATTCTATCGGGGCCTGGGGCTTTGTTCAGTTTTAATTATTTCAGTTGTTTCTCAACACCACTCACACTAATATCTATTTCATTCCTCTTTGCAGTGGTATGAGGATTACATAGGAGCAATTCTCCTGGGTTTTCGTTTGCAAAGGAACATTTGAAAATAGAGTTAAGCATTTCAGCTTTTGTTTTTCTACCCTCAATTTCAGTTCCTGTCTCATTCACTAGGAACTGAACACTAACTTTGCTGCCACTAACAGCCTTTACATATGACCATAATATCTTTGGATTTTTTTGAAATATCATTTGACAATATTCTGCTACAGTAGTCACTGAAGGCATCATGTATTGCTATTTTGACAGGCAAATGCATTTCATTCAGTATATCTCTCTCTACAGGCCTATGCTTTGTTTTACACCTATTATGCAGTAATCTATGTTTCTTTACAGTGATTGTATGCCACAGAGGTCCCCTATCATTATTAACTGTTCTACCGGGTACATATCAATCCAGTGCATGGTCAACTATTCTTTTAAACCGGAGCCAGAGTTCCTCCACACGCTCCTGCCCTATGCTGAAAGTTTCAGGTTCCTCAATCAGATACGATACCACTGATTTTTCATCTAGCTTACTGAACATATGTATCTTGCTGCTTGTTTTAAATGTCCTTTGCACTTTGATAATCATTGTTGCCATAACTGTGTCGTGATCACTGGTACCAGTTTCAATGTGGATGCCCTCAAAGATGTCAGGTCTATTTGTTGCCATTAGATCCAATATACAGCCATTATGAGTGGGGTTCCTAACTATCTGTCCCAAGCAGTTTTCAGAGAAGGCGTTTAATAAAATTTCACGTAATGTCTTAAAATCACGCCCACCACTAACAAAACTGTTACTTTCCCAATTATTTGTAGGATGATTAAAGTCTCCACCAATGATTACAGCATGATTGGGGACTTACATACAAGTCAACTTCAGGTTTCCTCTGAAGTTTTCGGTGATATCAGGAGATGAGCCTGGTGGGCAACAGAAGGATCCAGTAATACACCACCTCCACTTCCCATTTGCCTATTGCCCTGGTTCTCAGTCAACCCCACCATGACTGATCCTATGGATTTCCATCTACTATGCTTTTAATTGCTACTACATCATACTATGCTTTTCATTGCTACTACATCATAGGGCCTGACCATCTCAACCTGACAGATTTCACTTTCTTCTATTAGGTGGCACCACTTCAAATTTCAGTAAACCTAATAACTCAGTTTGATTTTTGAAGGAAAGTATTGATTTTTATGGCCTGTTACTAAAATCTATTAACTCTTTTAAATAAGATAAATTTTCATAATTTTATATCTTAAGAACCCATCCTTTATCCAACTTGAAATTCAAACCACAGAAACATAAAGTGAAAATTGTACTTTTTGTTCACTGTGTTGGTACATACAATAAACAAATATAATAAATATATACACTCTACCACCCACTTCACAGTGGTTCTTAGAGTATGGATATACAGTCACCATGGGGTCCAAACCTTTCACTGGTTTCATAAGGATTGACTCAGTTACATAATCGCAGTGTCTCACACTGTTTTGTTATTTCACATTCATTGTTTTTGTCAATTATTGGAATGCTGCAGCATATAATAAATACATAGATGTGGTCGGTAAAGAAGGATTAAACACAAAATATTCCTACAAATGTGTATCATTTTGCCACAAGGAAGAGTAGTCACAGATAAGCAACAGGAATAATGAAACTGTCGTTTATGTGGTAAGAAATACGCAACCAATCACTTTTTTGAGATTTATTCAACCAGGAACATGTTTTTGAGCCACTGCAGGCTCATCTTCAGATGGAGATGTTACAAGAATGTTACGTTGTGGACCAAGTGTAGTTAGATGCAGTGCTGGTGAGTGCACTGCCTTGTGGTATTCACATCAGACTGCTTCTTATAACGTGCTATATGTACACAAATAAACAGAGTAAGAGGCTACCAGCACACTTGGTTTTACACTAAAAAACCAAGTGCAGCTGCATACTGTGTTTACTTGTGTACATAGCTTAATAATGCACATTGTAATAAGTAAACTGATGTGAATACCACAAGGCAGTGAACTCACCAGCACTGCATCTAGCTACACTTGGTCCACAACATAATTTTCTTGTAACACCTCCATCTGAAGATGAACCTGGAGTGGCTCGGAAACATTCATGGTTGAATAAATCGTAAAAAACGACTGGTTGCATACATATTACATAATAAACGCCAATTTAAGTCACAGTCGCAGTTCGTCATCCACAATGGATATATTGAACATAATGAAACTGTCAGAAATTGAGTGAAACAGCACACAGCAAGAAATTATTAAATCATAGTAGGGGGGATTTTACAATATGATTAACAAATAATTATCAAGTAAGAAACTACCCGTAGGAGCACATGACAAATTGAGATGTTTAAAAAATGAGTTTCCTGTGATACCACAGAAAATCTCCACGTTTGTTGAGACCATACGGCATCGCCGATCTGTTCGTGGGTATCATTTAATATTATTTTGCCACTCATGATTATGCTTTTTTTGGTAAAACTAATTTTACACCAAATTTACAACGTTCAGTATCATACTTCTATCATTTTTATTCACCTTCACAACTTACCGTCAAACTAACACGTCTTCACTGTTTACAAAACGGGTATACGTCATAGTCCTTTGCATTCCGCAAAGAAATCAGAAAACAATGCGGAGTGGTGGTATCTCTGCAACGTCTATGCTCCGTCTACCAAAAGTAATGGGAGAGACGTTGACGATTATTTAATGATAAATGCACTTTCTCGCTACAATTTACTGAACAATCCATTAACTGTAGCTGACAGCAAAGTGATATTATTAAATAATTCCTCTTCATAATTTGCCCCTTGTATTGATTCCATATCCATACTATATAAGTCAATTGTAAACACTAAACAGAGAAGCGTCTGCTGCACGGCTTGAATTCAATTGATTCACGTGATAAAAAATTATGTCGACGTAACATTCCGAAACGGTAGAACCCTAGTGTTGTGGATGCACAGAGACTCGTTTACCCGTTTTCCTGTTTCGCATAAGGAATTAAGCTAACAAACAGTGCAATCATGGGAAAATCACCAAGGGTTCTTTCCATACAAAGTCATGTGGTATCGGGATACGTAGGAAACAAGAGTGCTACATTTCCTTTGCAGGTAAATGAGGAGCAACAAATTTCACAATGACGATTGACTGTTGCAAAATCTGGAAAAAACTATACATGTCTTACCGCTGAATATGTGGATAAACAGTGTTAACAGATTTTGCTATCGTCATTGAGAAATGAATACATATTAACTCTTTTCGCCAGGTTCTTGGATTCGAAGTCGATGCCATTAATTCTGTACAGTTATCAAACCATACTGGTTATGGATCTTGTGCGGGACAAGTACTACATGCTGACGAACTGGGTGAGTGTTACCTCAGAGAAAATTGAGAAAAATAATACTTATAACCATTTTTTCTAGAGTTTAATCACTGCGTTTGTCTATAGCACAGTTGATGAAGGGTTTGGCGAGCAATGGGCTTGATCATTACTCTCACTTATTGACTGGATACTCAGGCTCACCAACATTCCTTAAAGGCATAGCTGATGCTGTCAAACAGCTGCGTGCTAAAAATCCAGATCTGATGTATGGTATGTTATTTTAGAACTACTATATGCTTGAATGACATACATGTAGCTCTGTACTAATACTATTTTTTATTTTTATTCATCCAAGATTCACCTGATAAAACGATGAAAATCAGTAGTTTAAAATATATGCACAGATTACATAAGTATGCATTATGAGGATAGGACATAAGGATTGCTGTGGCCTTTATGAAGGAATCATCCCAGCATTTACGTGAAGTTTTTAGGAGAACTACAGTAAACCTAAAGCAGGATGGCCAGACAGAGTGAACTCCATCCTCCCGTCTTAGCAGCTGCACCACCTCATTCAGTTGGTTGCTGTTGATGCAATGTTCTTAGATTGACACACTGTGTGTGTCAGATAACTTATAAAATAAAACATAATTTTGGTGTTCGTCACTGCACACTAAGGACACCCGCTGATGACTTCTGGACCATGAAGATGCAGCTGTGCCCCTTGCAATAACTCCAATCTGTTTGAAAACTGGTTGCAGGCTCGTAAACATTCAACTATGTGTCATGTATGTCATCCTATCCTTCCCTATGTCCATCTGATGATCTGAGTCAGCATCCCCCTACAGTGATTGAGATGTTGAACTCATGAGAATGCCAAGCTATTATAAAATGTACTTTGGATCTTGACACATTATTTTCTGTAAAAGCAGTAAACACTGGCCATGTATTGAAATACAACAGGGTTTTATAGTTATACCCTGCCAATATTGTGTCAATACTGTGAGTAATCTTTAATTGTGTAGTATTCATTACTTATAAGGGATGGTTTAGCTGTCTTTTTAAAGACATATTTCCTTTGGCAATGTGTTACAGTTTTATCACCTGATGTTGTTGTTGTGGTCTTCAGTCGTCCTGAGACTGGTTTGATGCAGCTCTCCATGCTACTCTAACCTGTGCAAGCTTCTTCATGCCCCAGTACCTACTGCAACCTACATCCTTCTGAATCTGCATAGTGTATTAATCTCTTGGTCTCCCTCTACAAATTATACCCTCCACACTGCCCTCCAATACTAAATTAGTGATCCCTTGACGCCTCAGAACATGTACTACCAACCGATCCCTTCTTCTAGTCAATTTGTGCCACAAACTCCTCTTCTCCCCAATCCTATTCAGTACCTCCTCATTAGTTATGTGATCTACCCATCTAATCTTCAGCATTCTTCTGTAGCACCACATTTCAAAAGCTTCTATTCTCTTCTTGTCCAAACTATTTATCATCCATGTTTCACTTCCATACATGGCTACACTCCATACAAATACTTTCAGAAATGACTTCCTGACACTTAAATCTATACTCGATGTTAACAAATTTCACTTCTTCAGAAACGCTTTCCTTGCTATTGCCAGTCTACATTTTCTATCCTCTCTACTTTGACCATCATCAGTTATTTTGCTCCCCAAATAGCAAACTCCTTTACTACTTTAAGTGTCTCATTTCTTAATCTAATTCCCTCAGCATCACCCGACTTAATTCAACTACATTCCATGATCCTCATTTTGCTTTTGTTGATGTTCATCTTATATCCTCCTTTCAAGACACACTCCATCCAAGTCCTTTGCTGTCTCTGACAGAATTACAATGTCATCAGCGAACCTCAAAGTTTTTATTTCTTCTCCATGGAATTTAATACCTACTCTGAATTTTTCTTTTGTTTCCTTCACTGCTTGCTCAATATACAGATTGAATAACATTGGGGAGAGACAGCAACCCTGCCTCACTCCCTTCCCAACCACTGCTTCCCTTTCGTGCCCCTCGACTCGTATAACTGCCATCTGGTTTCTGTACAAATTGTAAATAGCCTTTCGCTCCCTGTATTTTACCCCAGCCTCCTTCAGAATTTGAAAAAGAGGATTCCAATCAACATTGTCAAAAGCCTTTTCTAAGTCTACAAATGCTAGAAACATAGGTTTGCCTTTCCTTAATCTTTCTTCTAAGATAAGTCGTAGGGTCAGTATTGCCTCACGTGTTCTACGGAATCCAAACTGATCTTCCCCGAGGTCGGCTTCTACTAGTTTTTCCATTCGTCTGTAAAGAATTCGCGTTAGTATTTTGCAGCTGTGACTTATTAAACTGATAGTTCAGTAATTTTCACATCTTTCAACATCTGCTTTCTTTGGGATTGGAATTATTATATTCTTCTTGAAGTCTGATGGTATTTTGCCTGTCTCATACATCTTGCTCACCAGATGGTAGAATTTTGTCAGGACTGGCTCTCCCAAGGCCGTCAGTAGTTCCAATGGAATGTTGCCTACTCCGGGGGCCTTGTTTCGACTCAGGTCTTTCAGTGCTCTGTCAAACTCTTCACGCAGTATCGTATCTCCCATTTCATCTTCATCTACATCCTCTTCCATTTCCATAATATTGTCCTCAAGTACATCGCCCTTGTATAGACCCTCTATATACTCCTTCCACCTTTCTGCTTTCCCTTCTTTGCTTAGAATTGGTTTTCCATCAAAGCTCTTAATATTCATGCAAGTGGTTCTCCTTTCTCCAAAGGTCTCTCTAATTTTCCTGTAGGCAGTGTCTATCTTACCCCTAGTGAGATAAGCCTCTACATCCTTACATTTGTCCTCTAGCCATCCCTGCTTAGCCATTTTGCACTTCCTGTCGATCTCATTTTTGAGTCGTTTGTATTCCCTTTTGCCTGCTTCATTTACTGCATTTTTATATTTTCTCCTTTCATCATTTAAATTCAATATTTCTTCTGTTACCCAAGGATTTCTACTAGCCCTCGTCTTTTTACCTACTTGATCCTCAGCTGCCTTCACTACTTCATCCCTCAAAGCTACCCATTCTTCTTCTATTGCATTTCTTTCCCCCATTCCTGTCAATTGTTCCCTTATGCTCTCCCTGAAACTCTGTACAACCTCTGGTTTAGTCAGTTTATCCAGGTCCCATCTCCTTAAATTCCCATCTTTTTGCAGTTTCTTCAGTTTTAATCTACAGGTCATAACCAATAGATGTGGCCAGAGTCCACATCTGCCCCTGGAAATGTCTTACAATTTAAAACCTGGTTCCTAAATCTCTGTCTTACCATTATATAATCTATCTGAAACCTGTCAGTATCTCCAGGCTTCTTCCATGTATACAGCCTTCTTTTATGATTCTTGAACCAAGCGTTAGCTATGATTAAGTTGTGCTTTGTGCAAAATTCTACCAGGCGGCTTCCTCTTTCATTTCTTAACACCAATCCATATTCACATACTACGTTTCCTTTTCTCCCTTTTCCTACTACCGAATTCCAGTCACCCATGACTATTAAATTTTCGTCACCCTTCACTATCTAAATAATTTCTTTTATTTCATCATACATTTCTTCAATTTCTTCATCATCTGCAGAGCTAGTTGGCATATAAACTTGTACTACTGTAGTAGGCGTGGGCTTTGTATCTATCTTGGCCACAATAATGCGTTCACTATGCTGTTTGTAGTAGCTTACCCGCATTCCTATTTTCCTATTCATTATTAAACCTACTCCTGCGTTACCTCTATTTGGCTTTGTGTTTATAACCCTGTAGTCACCTGACCAGAAGTCTTGTTCCTCCTGCCACCGAACTCACTAATTCCCACTATATCTAACTTTAACCTATCCATTTCCCTTTTTAAATTTTCTAAACTTCCTGCCCGATTAAGGGATCTGACATTCCATGGTCCGATCCATAGAACGCCAGTTTTCTTTCTCCTTTTAACGACATCCTCTTGAGTAGTCCCCTCCCGGAGATCCGAATGGGGGACTAGTTTACCTCCGGAATATTTTACTCAAGAGGACGCCATCATTATTTAATCATACAGTAAAGCTGCATGCCCTCGGGAAAAATTACGGCCATAGTTTCCCCTTGCTTTCAGCCGTTCACAGTACCAGCACAGCAAGGCCGTTTTGGTTAGTGTTACAAGGCCAGATCAGTCAATCATCCAGACTGTTGCCCTTGCAACTACTGAAAAGGCTGCTGCCCCTCTTCGGGAACCACACGTTTGTCTGGCCTCTCAACAGATGCCCCTCCGTTGTGGTTGCACCTACGGTACAGCTATCTGTATTACTGAGGCACGCAAGCCTCCCCACCAACGGCAAGGTCCATGGTTCATGGGGGGGGGGGGGGGGGAGAGAGATCACCTGATATACTGCTTTTTTTCATGGATAAGTGTAACTGCAGGTTGACTGTTGTTCTGTGATTATGTATAGAACTGTTAATGAAGTATTTAGTAATATTTTCTCTGCTGTGCACCACAGATTGGTAGTTGTGGGTAGATGTGTACTCACCTGATGCAGTAAGGATGCCCAGTTGTTTTAAATATCTCTTTACAATTAGCCCTGCTACCACTCCTACTTATTATTCTTTTGGTCCTTTTCTGCAGTTTAAAAATTGTGTCCATGTTGTGTGCCTTCCATTTGCAGAAAAGAGTCCCATACCTATGAAATGATATGACACCACAAGATTACTGATGATAAAACGCTAAGAGCATAACTTGTAGATGACATTTTCTTGCCAGTATTTTTGTTTGTTCATTCCATTTTAATTTTAATTGACAATCAATATTCGCCCCTAAAAACTTTGTGTTTATTATACAATCTATAGGTTTTTCATCTATGCTAAATGCAACAGTTGTTTCCTCTCTTTATGCTGAAGTGTGTACTGCTTGTTTCCTGCACATCCAATGTTAATTCATTACATCCTGCCCCATCCTTGAGGGTTTCATTTGCTTTCTGTAATAGGAACTCTTGTGGTTTTTAAAAAATCTGTGACTGTGATGGTGCTGTCACCAGGAAAGAGAAATTTTTCTCCTTGTCTTATACTGGACTGGAAAGTCATTGATTTATAGTAAGAACAGAACAGAGCCCAATACACTACCATGAGGAACACCCATATTTATATGTTTCTTGTCTGACAAATGCTATGTTAAAAATTTATCATCCACAGATGTGTGAACTACCTCTTCCCCTTGCTTCCTGTTTTCTGGGTAAGACTGGTACCACTCGTTCATTATTACTTTTACATGTAATGCTTGCTGCTTGTTTGGTAGTAGTAATTTATGGTCAACAGTGTTAAAAGCTTTGAAAAAGTGTAGGAATATACTTGCAAAGCAGTCATCCGTGTCAAGATGCCACATTTGTAAAATCTGCCACTTTTGTAGCATCTGTAATGGTCGATATTGTACTCATTCTTATTTGGAAACCAAACTTCGCTTCATTGAAAAGTCTATATTTATTTAACTCATTAGTCTGTATGGAAATGGAAGGGGGAAGGAACAGACACCACACATTTATAAAGTATCATTAGTCTGTCTTTCATGATTGATCCAGTTGTTCCTGGGAATGAGGACAGTAGTGAAACTAGGTTTTAGTTTTCAATATTTTCCACTTTACCTTTCTTTTGTGAAGGCACAACCTGTGCATGCTGTACGTCCTCTGGAAAAATACCTTAATTAAAGGACTCATTTAGTATGTTTGTTAAAGGGACTCGTATGCTTTCGATGCACCCTTTGAAAACAGACTGGCACCTCATCCATGCCTGCTGACTTCTTATTTTTTTAATTTCAGTATTGTTTTCCTTACTCCAAGCTATGTTATAGGAAACACCATCATTGTGCTTGCTGTGTAAGTTATTGTGGGTACCACATGTGTTTTAGGAAGATTTTTCTGTATCTTCTTCACAGTTCCAGAGAAGTCAGCTAATTACCGAGGATTTTTTGTTATTCTATCCCCATCTTTAATTTGTATGTTGTTATACTTCTGTCTGCCTTTTATGACTTGCCACACTCCTTTGCTTTTATTTTCTGCATTATATATTAGTTTGTCACGGAAATATTTTTCTACAGCAAGCAATACCCTCCAGTATATTTTTATGCCTGTGATAATAGTCTGGGAATTGTGGATTGCTGTAGTGGTTTTATTAATAACTGAGAAATTTAAGTGTCCAGGAGGACTTTCTAATATCTACATTTATCCATTTATTCTCCTTAGCTGCCACTGTGGAAGTGGATACTTTCAGAACTGTCTCCCCAAAAATGAACAGTGTGTGCCAAAAAAGTCTAGGAGTCATCAGCATGTTTCCTCAGTGTGTGGGCAGTGGAGGAAAAGAACCATGTTTAATATTGCAAGTTACATGAAACAATTTGTTTGTAAATGAAGAAACGTTATTCATTGAAGAATACCAACTGAAGCAGTGCAGCTGTTGGGACACTGACCTCATCTTAGAGAGGATGGAGCTGCTCTGTCTGGCTATCCTGATTTGGGTTTTTGTGGTTTTCTTGGATCACTACCGTAAGTCAAATGCGAGGATGATTCCTAAACCAGGGCCATGGCTGACCACCACCTATCCTCTTAAAGCATGTTCTGTATGCTGTGTTATATCTTGGCCCTTTGATTGGCATTGTATTACTTTGAAAAATCCTACATCATTGTGAGATTATTCTTGGATGGATGAATAAATAAATAAATAAATGTGTTTTATATTCTGAGAAGGTCCTCCTGCAGGTGAGCAGTTCTGTGGGCTGCTCAAAGCAAGTGTTTGGCTTTATTTTCTGACAGTAATTATCACAAAGGCTAAGATCTCTTACAAATATTTCACAGTTCTCCCTGTCAGTACGTGTAAGTGCATGGCTTAAGGCTGATGCTGAACTTGTTGATACCCTGGTAGCAGTGTTTATTATTTCGGTCTCACCAAAAGTGCCCAAAAAAGTTGAGGAAGTTATTACTAATTTCATTCTCAATCCCTGCATTAATATCTATGTCTTCACACATTATGATGTTAGTTTGGGGGCTGAAACTGTTTCCAAGATATCAGTTAATTCATTAATGAAAGTTTGTACAATACCACCAGGTGAGCAGTACACACACAGGATAATTAGCTATTCAAAGATGTCTAGCTTTGTTAGTTCAACAGCTGCCAATTCAAAATGTTTATCTACACTAACCAATCAAATCATCTCTAGCTTTAAAATATGTGCCACCCCGGAAACAAATACTTGACCCCCACCCTATAAGGTAGTTCTACAGTAGCAAATTGCACATTCATATGACAATAGCACAATATGGTGTAAATCATCATATCGACACCAATTCTCTGTAAATCATACCACCATGCTTTTGAAAAACTGTAATCAAATCCAAGCTGGTGTACTTTACTTCTACTGGACTGCACATTTTGATGAAGAATAGAGAATTCTGGACAAATTTCTGTGGTGTTTGTGTGGTACATTCTACCTTCTGTGCACCTTATGGTGAAATCTCTAAACCGGTTGAGATACTTGTAAGGGCAGGGAGACCATTGCTGTGGTTTATCCTAAAAAAGTCTAGTCCTTGTACCCAAGCCAGGAGGTATTTTGACCATATGTGGCTCTGCTCTAATCTCTCTAATTAAGTTCACCAACCTCCCTTTCCAAGTCCTGTTGATGTGCAGACCATGCCTGGTGGATGCAAGAATACTGTACTGAAGCTTTTTAATGTTTGATTTTAAACTAGTGTTGATTTGATCAGAAGAGAATTTAATTGCATAAAAAATAGGCTCTAAAAACATTTCATTACATTATATGAAAAGTGTAGTTGCTACTCACTGTTTAGCGGAGGTGCTGAGTTGCAGATAGGCACAAGAAAAGACTGTTGGCTTCAGCTGCCAGAGACTATGCTCGTGTGTGTGTGTGTGTGTGTGTGTGTGTTTTGTCCTTTTTTTGACAAAGGCCTTGTTGGCAAAAAGCTCATTTTGTGACAGTCTTTTGTTGTGCCTATCTGTTACTCAGCATCCCTGCTATATGGTGAGTAGCAACTATAATTTTCATAATAGTATTACTTTCCATCCTGGATTTTCCATTAATTCATTGTATTATTTGTTACCTTCCAGTAACTTTAAATATTACTGAATATTATTTGAACAAGTCTTCGAATTCTGCACTGGAACCATGGTGCTAGAAACATAAAAACGTTAATGAGGGTAGAGGATATCTTAAATTTTATCAGTCAGTAGAGAGAACATGTGAATAATACAACGTATTGGAAATCAAGAGAAATGGAGGTTAATATTGGGCTGGTGCATAAGTTCGTAGCATTGTCCCTTAAGTTTAGATAAACATAACAGAGACTTTCACCATCAATAATAGATTCTCCTTCACTATTTACAACTGTCTGCCAGAGTTGGGATAACTTTTTGATTCTGCGACTGTAGAAATAACGTGGTTTTGGAGCAAAGAACTCATTTTCTAGTGAACACAGCTCCACTCACTATCTGCAAATGACAAAACATGTTAACTCATTTAGCAACAATGAACTACAAATAAAAAATGACTAATTGATAAATAAACCCGTTGCAACCAGAATACCAATGTGCAAAATAAAAATGCTACGAGCTTAAGCACAAACCTAGTGGCATGGATAAAAGTATCTTGCACTATGAGGGACAGCTTTATTTAATTCAGAGGACCAGCTCTAACCATTATTTAAAGGTGTATTACAAGAAATACTGGAAAATTGTTTTCATAGTCATTTAAAGAAAAAAAATCATGTACTGTACTGTGTACCAAAAAAAAGTTCAAAATTTGAATAAGAAAGCAGAGGGATACTTGTTTTGTAAATAAAACTGCCTGTCCTGCTGCTAGTTACTTTAGTTATCCCATACGCATTTCGCCTTCTCCTGTTCTAAGGCGTCATCAGTGGGATCTATAACGATACAGTTTGTTAGTTATAGATTATCAAACAAACTTGTTAAAGCAGAGGCACTTTATAGCATTATTAGGCATGAGTGATGTACAGCTCACTGATGACAGTAGTTGTAGGACAAATGAATTTAAATAATTTCCTACTAATGTCAACAAATCGGTTTCAACAACAGCCAAAAATACGTGAAAATATAGTTGGACACTTGACTGGCAGTCATAAGATTTACTAAATCAGATGTTAAAGAGGACACAACAATCCTTTTTATTCATTTATCATATACCATAGATGTCATCAAGAAGGAGAAGCTTCAGGAATGTAGAAAAAGTCAAGAGACACCTTAACAGAAGAGAAGCACTGCTTAGAAGCTTAATCTGTTCATTTATTCATGCAGTGTGTGCCACAAATTCCTTCATGAAGAAGAGCCTTTAAGGATGTGGAATGACTCAAATTATTTATTAACAGATAGAAGCTAGCTACTTCTATAAAGTGCACCAACTACAAATGATGACTAGTGATAATCTACTCACATTGATAATCATAGTGCTTACTTCTAGATTACTTTAGGTACTCATATATGTACATGTATTAGGAGAAAAGCTGCTCCTCTTCTTATATTACTCAGCTGCTTTTTTTTTTAAACTCATACTTCAAATAAAACATTTAGGTAATTTTTGGCCTACAAGTATGCTGTCAGCTGTCCACATACTAGCATAGTTAAATGGTGTTTAATACAAACATTAGATTTTACTGCATGAGTCAAAATATTCTGATAAATTGTAGGAGGAGTGGTGAGTAAGGTATCTTTTCTTTTATCTTGTTTTTGAATATCAGAGGATTTTAAATTTCCTGCCAATTGTCAACTGTCCAACCTATTACATGCTTTTGCACCAAAATATAAAATTATTATCTGAATCATATTGTATTGTTGTGAATTTCATAGTTGATCGTAAATGCAATCATTACTAACCACCGAGTGAGGTGACACAGTGTTAGCACACTGGACTCGCATTTGAACTGAATTGAATTGAATTGAATTTATTTGATCCTGTAAGATTACATTGTGTACAGTAAATGTACATGTAATATAGGACATGTCAAAGTATTAACATTCATTATCACTTATTTTTCTACACCTTTAGCTTACATTTTTACAGCACTGTTAATGAATAACAATATATACAAATTTAATGGCATAAGTATTCTGCAACACTGTAAAACTCTTTTTCAATGAGATAGTCTTTAAGTTTCTTTGGAAAGTCATTGTGAAGTACACTATCTTGCAGGTTTTTGGGCAGACTTCTTAGTAGACTGATGCCAGTCGGTGGGGTATGCTCCGTACTTCATTCCTCCTTCTTGTATTGTGGGTGTGTACACTAGCATTTGTAATCCAGTTTGGGAGCATGACAATTCATATCTGCGTGCAACTATCCTGATTCAGATTTTCTGTGATTTGGCCAATTCCTTTCCCTATTTTGAAACAATCTGAGCTTTACTGGCAGGAAAAATCCTGATACACATTATTTATAGCTGTTTTAGGGAAGCTCCAGGTAAATGTAGGAAAACATGAGACAGTACTAACACTAGGATTTAACTGAGAGGACAAACTGAAGAAAGATAATTGTGTTAGTTCCCAGCAAGTCTTCCTGCATGTCACTAGTCTTCTAGCATTGAAATCTTCCTGTGGACAACAGTATCTTCTGCAAAAAGCCTCTCAGACTTTGAAACATTATCCATTAGATCATTTATATACTCTGATGAATCAAAACATTATGGATGCCAGCTTAATTGCATGTTGACCCAACACAGTGCAGTAGCTATTCTGCATGGCGCAGAGTTAAGGTTTTCAGAGACATAAGACAGCATATGTCTTTGGGCAGGTCGCACAATTTCCATAAATTAGAGGTTGGTGATTCGTGGGTGCAAAGGTAGTGTCCGATAGCATCCCAGAAGTGTTCCATCCAGTTTAGATCTGTCAAATTTGGTACATAAGACATCCACATCAGTTCTCTCATACTCCTGAAACCACTGTAATACTGTTTTGGCCTTGTAAAACAGACAGCTGCCCTGTGGAAAGATGCCATCACCATCTGGAAGACATCAAGCATAAAGGGATGCAAATGGCCCATAATAATGTTCATGCAGTCCAAATGTCATGATACCTTCAGTTACTACCACAGGTTCCATGGAAGTCCAGGTGAATGCCCCCTTATCTTAATTAGCCCAGTCAATGAAGACCAAATAAAGTTGACCAGGGATTTTTTATTTTTTTATTTTTTATTTATTTATTTATTTTTTTTTTCCCAGAAGGGAACAGCATACTAACAATTCTGACTGATGGAGTGTAAGCATTGGAGTGGGTGTGGGGAGAGCACTTAAAGGTCAATTTTTTGTGTTTTTCTGGAATAACTCAAAAACTGCAGCTTCTTGCAAAAATGTTTCCAAGTATAAAATTAAACTACATTAAATTTCACACTAAAAAGGTCTGGTTAATTTTTTCTCTAGGACAATAGTTTCTGCATTGCAGGGTATGGAAAAATCAGAAGATTATTAAAAATATTGTTTGAACAGTACAAAATTAATGTTTATCTTTAAAGCAAGTATGTTAGGAACACACATTAAATGTGTGTACCATGTCTATGTGCAGTAGAGCCATATTAAGGCATAAATTGTGTTCTGGGTGTGTAACAGGCTGGGGAGGGTGTATGGGGAGGAACATAAGGGATGGTAGGTCGCTGGATTATGTTCATGAACTTCCCTTATTGATAGTTCTGCAAATTGAAGATGAGTGGTAATTCCCTACTCTATCTATCTCACTACGTCACAAGAAGCAACTACAGGGTGTTTCACAAAGTTGTACTCAAACTCCACACCCGTTATGAATCACTAGCAACCCAACATGCATGCATACATGCCTGGAGGGTGTCATTTTTCGCAAAGTGTGCTAAAAACACCTAATGCTGATTTAAATTACCAATAATACCAACACAAGTAACACATGCAGACAGAATCTCCATAAATCCCTATAAGCTAGACTAGTGTTAGTGCACTTTATGGAAAATAAACGCCCATCTGGCAAGTCCGTGTGATGCACAGCTATTGGTTAATAAACTATGCTGTGCCATTTTGGTATAACTTTGTGAAACACCCTGTAATTGCTTCTTGTGACATAGTGAGGTAAATAGTGGGTCACTGGTCAATCTTCAGTTTGCAGAAGTATGAAAGGGGGGGGGGGGGGAGGGTTGAAATCTAAAAGAATTGGATAACACATAATGCAGAGAGCATTACCTGACTGATCCCAAGAACCCAATAATAAGTAGTGATGCATATGCGAAGTAGGTAAATTCAGTGAACACGTATTGTAACTGTGATAACTGGTTGGTTCAACTTTGTTTGCATACTTTAACTGTAATAATGAGATTTTTAATCAAAATGTAATGAAACTTATATTTTATCCACAAGTACAGGGCTATTACAAATGATTGAAGCGATTTCATAAATTCACTGTAGCTCCATTCATTGACATATGGTCACGACACACTACAGATACGTAGAAAAACTCATAAAGTTTTGTTCAGCTGAAGCCACACTTCAGGTTTCTGCTGCCAGAGCGCTCGAGAGCGCAGTGAGACATAATGGCGACAGGAGCCGAGAAAGCGTATGTCGTGCTTGAAATGCACTCACATCAGTCAGTCATAACAGTGCAACAACACTTCAGGACGAAGTTCAACAAAGATCCACCAACTGCTAACTGCATTCGGCAATGGTATGCGCAGTTTAAAGCTTCTGGATGCCTCTGTAAGGGGAAATCAACGGGTCGGCCTGCAGTGAGCGAAGAAACGGTTGAACGCGTGTGGGCAAGTTTCACGCGTAGCCGCGGAAGTCGACGAATAAAGCAAGCAGGGAGCTAAACGTACCACAGCCGATGGTTTGGAAAATCTTATGGAAAAGGCTAAAGCAGAAGCATTTCTTAAACAGGAGATTGGAAAACCGATGGATCGGTCGTGGTGGAGATCATAATCAACAATTCATGTCATGGCCTCCACGCTCTCCCGACTTAACCCCATGCAATTTCTTTCTGTGGGGTTATGTGAAAGATTCAGTGTTTAAACCCCCTCTACCAAGAAACGTGGCGGAACTGCGAGCTCGCATCAACGATGCTTTCGAACTCATTGACGGGGACATGCTGCGCCGAGTGTGGGAGGAACTTGATTATCGGCTTGATGTCTGCCAAATCACTAATGGGGCACATATCGAACATTTGTGAATGCCTAAAAGAACTTTTTGAGTTTTTGTATGTCTGTGCAGTGAAAATATCTCAAATAATAAAGTTATTGTAGAGCTATGAAATCGCTTCAATCATTTGTAATAACCCTGTACATTCGATGAACTTATACAAATACTGAAACACACATGTATAACATTCCTGCACTGAAACACATTAGGTATATCCATTCAGTTTTGTGAAAAGACCTAGGAAACATGTTAGCAACAAAATCCAAATTGTAATTAAAATGTTATTCTATCTTCTAAAGTATGTAGTATTGTGAAACCTTATTTTCTGTGTTTCGGCTATGTTAAATTTTTTATTTCAAACTATTTGTTATCCTGTAATTTTTATCCAGTTTTGTTAACATAAATTCTGTAATTTACTCACAAAACTCTGCAACTGTTAATTGAAATCAAGAAGTTTAGGTTTTAAACAATGTAAACAATTAAATTCTGATTGGTAAGACCTATATAAGGAGAGGCTGCAACCTCCAAAATTATTGTCATTGGTACAATTTGACAAACTCAGTGTGACATACATTTTATGCAAGTAAATAACTTTATAAGAAAATAAGAGAAGAAAACATAGTAGGTGAATATGGATTGGGGCCAAGAAAGGAAAGAGGAGGCCGCCTGGTAGAATTTTGTGCAGAGCATAACTTAATCATAGCTAACACTTGGTTCAAGAATCATGAAAGAAGGTTGTATACATGGAAGAACCCTGGAGATACTAAAAGGTATCAGATGAACTGTAGATTAAAACTGAAGAAACTGCAAAAAGGTGGGAATTTAAGGAGATGGGACCTGGATAAACTGACTAAACCAGAGGTTGTACAGAGTTTCAGGGAGAGCATAAGGGGACAATTGACAGGAATGGGGGAAAGAAATACACTAGAAGAAGAATGGGTAGCTTTGAGGGATGGAATAGTGAAGGCAGCAGAGGATAAAATAGGTAGAAAGAAGAGGGCTAGTAGAAACCCTTGGGTAACAGAAGAAATATTGAATTTAATTGATGAAAGGAGAAAATATAAAAATGCAGTAAATGAAACAGGCAAAAAGGAAGACAAACGTCTCAAAAATGATATCGTCAGGAAGTGCAAAATGGCTAAGCAGGGATGGCTAGAGGACAAATGTAAGGATGTAAAGGCTTATCTCACTAGGGGTAAGATAGACACTGCCTACAGGAAAATTAGAGAGACCTTTGGAGAAAGGAGAACCACTTGCATGAATATTAAGAGCTTTGATGGAAAACCAATTCTAAGCAAAGAAGGGAAAGCAGAAAGGTGGAAGGAGTATATAGAGGGTCTATACAAGGGCGATGTACTTGAGGACAATATTATGGAAATGGAAGAGGATGTAGATGAAGATGAAATGGGAGATACGATACTGCGTGAAGAGTTTGACAGAGCACTGAAAGGCCTGAGTCGAAACAAGGCCCCGGGAGTAGACAACATTGCATTAGAACTACTGACGGCCTTGGGAGAGGCAGTCCTGACAAAACTCTACCATCTGGTGAGCAAGATGTATGAGACAGGCAAAATACCCTCAGACTTCAAGCAGTCACAGCTGCAAAATACTAACGTGAATTCTTTACAGACAAATGGAAAAACTGATAGAAGCCGACCTCGGGGAAGATCAGTTTGGATTCCGTAGAACACGTGAGGCAATACTGACCCTACGACTTATCTTAGAAGAAAGATTAAGGAATGGCAAACCTACGTTTCTAGCATTTGTAGACTTAGAGAAGGCTTTTGACAATGTTGATTGGAATACTCTTTTTCAAATTCTGAAGGAGGCAGGGGTAAACTACAGGGAGCGAAAGGCTATTTACAATTTGTACAGAAACCAGATGGCAGTTATAAGAGTCGAGGGGCATGAAAGGGAAGCAATGGTTGGGAAGGGAGTGAGACAGGGTTGTAGCCTCTCCCTGATGTTATTCAATCTGTGTATTGAGCAAGCAGTAAAGGAAACAAAAGAAAAATTCAGAGTAGGTATTAAAATCCATGGAGAAGAAATAAAAACTTTGAGGTTCACCGATGACATTGTAATTCTGTCAGAGACAGCAAAGGACTTGGAAGAGCAGTTGAATGGAATGGACATTGTCTTGAAAGGAGGGTATAAGATGAACATCAACAAAAGCAAAATGAGGATAATGGAATGTAGTCGAGTTAACTCGGGTGATGCTGAGGGAATTAGCTTAGGAAATGGGACACTGAAAGTAGTAAAGGAGTTTTGCTATTTGGGGAGCAAAGTAACTGATGATGGTCGAAGCAAAGAGGATATAAAATGTAGACTGGCAATGGCAAGGAAACCGCTTCTGAAGAAGAAAAATTTGTTAACATCGAGTATAGATTTAAGTGTCAGGAAGTCGTTTCTGAAAGTATTTGTATGGAGTGTAGCCATGTATGGAAGTGAAACATGGATGCTAAATAGTTTAGACAAGAAGAGAATAGAAGCTTTTGAAATATGGTGCTACAGAAGAATGCTGAAGATAAGATGGGTAGATCACATAACTAATGAGGAGGTATTGAATAGAATTGGCGAGAAGAGTAGCTTGTGGCACAACTTGACTAGAAGAAGGGATCGGTTGATAGGACATGTTCTGAGACATCGAGGGATCACAAATTTAGCATTAGAGGGCAGCGTGGAGGGTAAAAATTGTAGAGGGAGACCAAGAGATGAATACACTATGCAGATTCAGAAGGATGTAGGCTGAAGTAGGTACTGGGAGATGAAGCAGCTTGCATAGGATAGAGTAGCATGGAGAGCTGCATCAAACCAGTCTCAGGACTAAGACCACAACAACAACAACAACAACAACAACAACAACATATCATGTTTTGGCTACATCATTTCTGTAGAAATTCATTAACTATGATAAAGATAACCTGAGTATTAAGGCAAGTCAGGATTTAATTTGCAGGTGGTTTAAACACATACTCCCACATCATTAACATCAAGAATTAAAAACTGAATATAATTTTAAGTGACTTGTTTAAGTGGTTGCGCTTTAAGGGATGTTCAAGAATACAATCCAGTGACCTACCACCCCTTGCATTTCTACCCCACACATCCTCCACACCCTGGAACACAATTAATCCCTTAATAAGGCTCTGTTGCACTTAGATGTAGTACATACATGTAGTATTTGTTTTTTTTTTAACTCACTTCATTTAAGGATAAACGTTAATTCTGTACCATTAAAATTATATTGTCATGTAGAAGAAGGTGTAATTAGCTGAATGACAAACACTAACTTCACTTAACAAAGGTTCATTCAGCAGTTGCACATACAAGAGTGCGGAGCAAACTGCCTCTGGCCATAACACATAAAGTATATATGCAGCTACAGAACATTCCTGGATCTTGACATTTGTGGATACTTCTAGAATGTACTCGAACCGAATATAGAAATTAAAATTGTACAGTCCAGGTGAGTTTTGAACTCACGACCCTCCATGCAACAGTTTAGTATAATAATCACTACACCACGGTGCTACTCAGCTTCTTCTGCGACAATATTTTTAATAGTCTGTAATTTCCCTATGCCCTGCAATATGAAAGCTGTTAGCCCTAGAGAAAAATGGGTAACTCATACTTTGTATCAGTTTGAATATAGATTAACTTTTTACAGGGAAACATTTTTGCTAGAAGCCATGGTTTTCAAATTATTAATGAAAAACATAAAAAGTGGCCTTTAAATGCCCACTCAACCCCACTGATCAGGATTTTCAGTATGTTGTTCATGGCATTCCTCCCTAACACTGAACAAAAGTTTGTCTTTACATGAATTTTTTCCCCAAATTTTCCTTCACTGACTTGTTCTGCCAACAGTATGCATCTACAGTACAGTGCAATATTTAAGCAGCTGTTCACATGGTTTATGGCATATCAGGTATGATCATCTACCTGACGTAACAAGAAATGTGATTAATCTAACCACATGACGCATTTGCATTGATCCATGTTGCAATATTGCTGACCCCTGCTGTGGAGCACCATGTTCAACAATGTGCACTGAACGGTGTGTTCCAAAACGCTTGTGTGATGAGGTTTGGTTGTCCAACACCACACTGCCCGCTAGTGGTTTCACTGTCATTTAGTCACTTTCTGTTGATGATCATGACAGTAGCAAGCAAACTGCCAAGCAGCTTCATCATTTCTGAATGGCTCATTCCTAGCTGCCAGGCCGTAACAATCTGCCCTTTTTTAAAGTCACTATGTCAATTTATTTCCCCATTTGTGAGCTACGTAATCACTGGAATTATTCCCTGTTTGTCTATTCTCCACTTACATACATTCCTTACCATGTCACAAGCTGGCAACAGCTACAGGGGGCATTCGGTTTTACGGCGAGCAGTGCGCATATTGTTTTGCCTCATCGGTGTTTACTGTAAACAATAAAGACTATGCCGGTATCCTTGTCACAGTGGTAACACCACTTCCCATCAGACCTCTAAAGTGCTGTTGGGCTCGGCTAGCACTTGGACAGGTGACTGTCCAGATCTACTGAGCACTGTTGGTAAGCAGGGTGCACGAAGCTCTTGTGAGGCCATTTGAGGAGCTATGTGACAGAGAAGTGGCAGCTCCAGTTGCGAAAACTGACAGTGGCCAGAAGACAGTGTGCTGACCACCTGCTCCTCAATACCCGCATCTAGTGATGCCTATTGGCTGAGGATGGCAATTCAGTTGGTCAGTACCACTGTGCCTTTTGAGGTCTGTTCAGATGGAGTTAATGGTCGTATAAATCTCCGTTGGGGTACTTGGGAAATTACCTTTACATTTGCTTAACTCCTCCTGTTAACCATAACATGTGGAGTTCTATCTCTTAGGAAGTCCTAAACCCAGTCACAAATCTGGTCTGATACAGTATGCAGGCTAGCAGTAGCAACAAAAGAGTTTCTGAAAAACATATATTTGTTCACATATATGTTTAAAAGTCAGAAAGTCTTTCCTGGAGGTGTTTATCTTGAACACTGCTGTGTGCTGATGGTGATCTACTAGCTGCTGACTACAAGAATGATGATTTTAGGTTTTCCTAGAATAGGAAGATTTTGATCATTTTTCAGCTATTCAGATGGATTATGTTGAATGGAAGGCGTGATATTTTGGCAAGGCAACTTCTCTCCATTATCAGGCTTTTCTGATAACAGACTGCTTTTCCTGGGCACCACTTTAATATCCTGCCCCTCTTCTGTCCCCCCTTTCACCTCCTACTGGCCACCTCTGGGCATGGCGGTGGGGAAAGCACATCGCTGGATTTCCAGACGTGCTGATGCCATTGCCATTGCTGGATGCGTGTCCCTGTTGGTGCAGCAACAGTATGTCTCCATCCCGTTCAGTTTCCACAATGGGAATGGATTTTCACATAGATTTCCACTTTTCTTTTCCATGCTCAAGGCTGAGTCCCAGGCTTTACTCAGCTGAAAAAAGCTATCTTTATTTATTAGTTCATCACATAGTGCAATCTCTACAACTGCTTTTAGGGTATGATACTGGAAGGTGTTGGACTGTTGCAACTACTTGGTGCCATCATAATTCAAGTCATGTCTGAGAGACACACAGTGCTCTGCCACAACAGATTCTGTCAGCTATTTGTTATCTGTGTAGCATTTATGCTCAGCACATCTCTCTTGTACTGCCTGGATAACCTGGCCTACATACATCTTCCAACAGTGACAAGAGCTGTATTTTCTGGGCTTCTGGGTCATTCTTGACTGGTCTCAAGAAGGCTTTCATCTGTTGGGTGGAAAATGCACTTGACATTAAATTTTTGGAATACTATTCCAATTTTTTTTTGTGTGTTTGTGGCAGATGGAATTATCACAATTGCAACAAGTTTCTCTTTATCCTCAGCAACCTGTGGTCTCAGCCTCTTTGGTCAAAAGGCATGTTGTGTGTGGTAGTTGATGTAGCCCTCCATATAGAACACAGCTTTTAGGTACTGGAATTTGGCTGTTAGACTGTGTTGGTCCGAGATTTTGAATGCTCTGTGCTCTAGTGTGCTTAGGCTAACTTTTCGTCCTGAAGGGGAAATGTCATCTGTGGGCATGCAAGTATAGATCTGTATTTGTTCGTTTATGGTAGATGCTGTGTCTTGGTGTGCCATCATTTGAAGAGCAAATCCAGAAATGGATATTGATTATTTCCTTCTTTCACTATTGTGAATTTGATGATTTAGTGCAGCAAATTCCGGTGTTGCAGGAAATCTTGTAGGTGATATCGTCCACATGACCACATTGAGAGTGTATCATCTTAAAGAAGAAGGAGGAGCGCAAGAGGTTGTAAACTGCCAACTCAAGGGCTACTTCTGCAAAAGCCTCCATAAACGTATTGGCTACCACTGATGCCAGTGGGCAGCCTATCATCACTCTATTTGTTTGTAGTAATTTCCATCGAATAGGAATTATGTTGATGTGAGCACTATCCATTCTGTTCAAATGATCTATCATGCCCTTTGCCATCTCTGACAGAACTAAAATGTCATTGGCAAACCTCAAAGTTTTTACTTATGCTCCCTAAACTTTCAATTCCCTTACTTTCTTTTACTGTTGGTTCATTGCACAGCTGAATGACATCAGGCATTGGTTAAAACCCTGTCTCACTTCCTGTTTTCCTTTCATTTCCTATTTAAAACTAGGGTTACTTGACATTGAGGCCAGGACAATATGGAAGTGGATAATGTGTTGTAAGGATAACGCGCCTCTGTGTAGTTCATAGTAGCTGGTGCTGTAGGGATGAATCAAAATGACTTGGATTGTGAATCACCCATTGAAATTAAGCATGTTGTGCTCAGCTGCATGTTGTGCCACTGGGGGGGGGGTTCATCTTTGGTTTTGACAACAATTTGGCAGTGGCCATTCATCCTCGAGGACAGCTGGTTGGTAGTCATACCAACATAAAAAGCTGTGCATTGTTTGTAGCAGAGTTGGCACATGACATGACTGCCTTGACAGGTGGCCTGGCATCTGATGGGGTAGGTTAATCGTGTGGCAGGACTGGAGTAGAAGATGCTGAGTGAGTGAATTGCACATGTCTCACACCTCGGTTCCGCCACTGGGTAAGTAGTGTTAGACAGTGGCAAGGCTGTTGGCATGAAGGATTTTGGTGTGTAGGGAGATGGCATCAACAGTGATAAGTAGGTATCCGGAAGATAAAGGGGGGGAGGGGGGGTGGAAAGTGGGCAAAGGAAATGATCAGGATTAGTATCTTTGATGTGTG
Organism: Schistocerca piceifrons; assembly: GCF_021461385.2. Lineage (NCBI taxonomy): Eukaryota > Metazoa > Arthropoda > Insecta > Orthoptera > Acrididae > Schistocerca > Schistocerca piceifrons. Next base: position 21,663,883 of record NC_060145.1, read on the forward strand.
AGGCTAGGTTTTGGGAAATTGGTTGGAAGTGTTGGTCAACAAGAGTGGTAATTCTTTCAGTGGGAGCACAATAGCCAGCTACTATGGGGTGTCTAGGGTTGCTGATTTTTGTGGAGGAAAGCCAACCTAATCTCAGCACCCAACTGCCCCCTCCAACCTAACCATCCTCTGGTAAGCTTCCAGGAATTGCTTACAGCAACTTGGCTTTACCATTCTTCCCCGGGTCCCTTCGCAAAAACACTAAGTTTTTGGCAGAAGAAAAGACAGCCATACACAATCTGGAAACAGATCCAAATCTAATCATCCTCCTTGTGAATGAAGGCTCCACCACTATTGTAATGAGTTGCAGAGCCTATCTGCTAGAAGGCTCTGTCAACTGCCTGACTCTTCACCTACAAGTTCTGCCAGAATGATTCCATTCTGGAAGTCCAACATAACTTCTCATCCCTACTGAAATCCATAGGCCCTTCCCAGAACCTCTCACCTCAGCCCATCTCCCTCATTCCCCAAGTACACCCTGCACACCCACATTCTAAATGCTCCCCAAAATCCCCAAACACAGCAATCCTCGATACCACGTTGTCAATGGCTATGATGCTCCCTCTAAAATAATTTGCAATCCTGTTGACCAAAACCTCCAACCAATTGCCCAAAACCTAGCCTCCCACATCAGAGATACTAACCACTTTGTTCACCATCTCTCCACCATCAGCCTCCCCCCCCCCCTTTCCCTCCCTTTTCCTCCAGTATCACTAATCATCACTGTTGATCCACCTTCCTATATATCAAAATTCCTCATGCCTTTGACCTTGCCTCCCAACATCTTTCAGACTCCAAACCTATCACTTCATTCCCTTACCAACTATATCCTGACGCACAATTATTTTCCCTTTGAAGGAAAGGTTTACAAAGAAATCTGTGACAAAGCCATGGGCAACCACATAGCACCATCCTACGTTAATGTGTTTCTCACATCTTCGACTCTGGTGCGGGTTCATTAATGATATATTTGTGATCTGGACTCAGGGCCAAGACATCCTACCCTACCAACAATCCTTCACAACCTCAACGTCTTTTCTCCCATCTGGTCCAACTGGTCCTCCAACTGGTCCTCCTCTACCCAATGGGCCATCTTACTGGATTTTGACCTCCACATTTCTGATGGCTCAATCCACAATTGTGTCCACATTAAACCCACTAACCAAAAACAACAAAATTTCTCCCATACAACCTATCCACCTGTGGACAATGTATATGCAGTGACAAGAGCTCCCTTAGCCAGCATGCTGAAGGCCACACAAAGGCACTCACAGGCAGGCGTTCCCTCCAAACCTAGTCCACAGACAGATTTCCCAGGCCATATCTTCACCCCCCCCCCCCACCTCCCCAATCCTCCCACCATACCCAAGAATTAGCTACAAAGGGCAAAGGGGTAAACCCCTCATCATCTAGTATCACAGCCTTCATCAGGTCTTTGATTACCTATCATCATTCATAGAAAAGAGGACATTCTACTCCATATCCTTCTCACCTCTTCTAAGTGGTAATCTATCATCCACCCAACCTCCACAACATCCTAGTCCATCACTGTGCCACTTCCAATCCCGAACTCTTGCCACAGGAATCATATCCATGTGGTAGACCCAGAGCTAAGACCTGCCCAGTCCATCCACCCAGCATTTCCTATTCCAGTCCTGTCACAATCTTATCCTACCCTATCAGAGGTCAGGCCACTTGTGAAAGCAGCCATGTCGTATACCACTCTGCTGCAACCTTTGTGCTTCTTTTTATGTTGGTATGACCACCAATCAGCTGTCCACTAGAATTAATGACTATTTCCCAACTGTTGTCAAGAACAGAGTTGAGCACCCAGTGGACAACAAGCAGCTGAGCACTACATGATCAATTTCAATGACAGCTTCACAACCCGAGCCATCTGGATCATTCGCTCCACCACCAGCTTCTCTCAACTACGCAGATGGAAGTTATCCTTACAATATATCCTCTGCTTCCATAATCATTTTGGCCTCAATCTCAGGTAACCTACTGTTCCTTCATCCTCCACCCAACAGTTTCCCCTTCCTCCATCCTGTCACATCCTCCTAATTCACAACCCATGTTGCCTTCAGCAATTGCCTCCCCTCCCTCCCACATTCCTAGCCAGTAAACCAGCTGCCTCTCTCCAGGCCACTAGCCACTCTTTGCTAGTCCCTCTCCCTGCCTCCCTCTCTTCTTAACAACCCCATTCAATACTACCACAACCACAACCAGTCCACCTGCTGAGAAATAGCATTGGGACTGTGGCAATGTTAGTTCAGTTGGCATTTGGCACTGTGCAAGGGGTGTGTGTGTGTATGTGTGTTACTCTAGCTCATCAAAAGATAGATCCAACTCCAAAAGGTAGCAAACTTTCTTTCTTCTGTGTGTGCCTATCAACAACTTAACACTTCTACTTTTCAGTGGTGTCTTTTAATCCAAAATTAGCAATTTGTTTCATACATATGAACCAAAATTCAGATATCTGGTATCTAGCAGTTGAGCTATCAGAACTGTAAGGGCTTAGCTGAAAATGGCAATCAGTATTTTAGGCATGATATACAAAGTACTTATCTGGATGTGGAATTATAAAACAGCTGATTTGTAATAATGAGAGTTGTAGAGCAAATAAATCACACACCAACAAGAAACTTATGTGTGATAGTGAGAACAGGTGATATCGAACATCTTTCTCTTATGAAAAACTCGTACACATGGAAAGCAGTAATACGAAACCAAAATTTTTCAAATACACTGAATACATTCCAGATTAAATATGACACACTCAGTACAGGTACTAAGCCCTCCCCCAAATAAACTCACACCACATGTTTTGCTTTCTTTGAGCTAAATAGGCACATTCTTGACCAAATAAGTATTAACTGCTTGTAGGAGGCAGCAAAATGTTAATGTTTAAATTATGCACAGATCTCTTGTTACTTTGTAGGAAAAGAGAGATTGCTACTTACCATCAAAAACACATGCCAAGTTGCAGACAGGCACAATTAAAAGTCACCTACATAAAGCTTTCGGCGACAGCCCTCATCAGTAAAAGAGAGACACGCACAGAAGCAAGCATGCCTCACACACACATGACTGCCAACTCCAGCATCTTGTGCCGGATACTGGACTTGGTGGTCGTGTGTGTGAGGCATGCTTGCTTCTGTGCGTGTCTCTCTTTTACTGATGAGGGCTGTCGCCGAAAGCTTTATGTAGGTGACTTTTAATTGTGCCTGTCTGCAACTTGGCATGTCTTCTTTACAGTAAGCAGCAATCTTGTCTTTTCGTACATTGTTGCTATTCGTACCTGGAGTTTCCATTGTTTGATTTCTTTTCACTTTCTCTGTATGAAATTTGGCCGTCTAAAACAGTTTTCATGTTTCTTTAGTTTAATAATTTCTGCACCTGGTCATTCTACAGATGTTGATGCTAAAATTTGGAATGTATGACAAAAAAGGTATCAGATAGATTATATAATGGTAAGACAGAGATTTAGGAACCAGGTTTTAAATTGTAAGACATTTCCAGGGTCAGATGTGGACTCTGACCACAATCTATTGGTTATGAACTGTAGGTTAAAACTGAAGAAACTGCAAAAAGGTGGGAATTTAAGGAGATGGGACCTGGATAAACTGAAAGAACCAGAGGTTGTACAGAGTTTCAGGGAGAGCATAAGGGGACAATTGACAGGAATGGGGGAAAGAAATACACTAGAAGAAGAATGGGTAGCTTTGAGGGATGAAATAGTGAAGGCAGCAGAGGATAAAATAGATAAAAAGAAGAGGGGTAGTAGAAACCCTTGGGTAACAGAAGAAATATTGAATTTAATTGCTGAAAGGAGAAAATATAAAAATGCAGTAAATGAAGCAGGCAAAAAGGAATACAAACGTCTCAAAAATGAGATCGACAGAAAGTGCAAAATGGCTAAGCAGGGATGGCTAGAGGCCAAATGTAAGGATGTAGAGGCTTATCTCACGAGTGGTAAGATAGACACTGCCTACAGGAAAATTAGAGAGACCTTTGGAGAAACAAGAACCACTTGCATGAGTATCAAGAGCTCAGATGGAAACCCAGTTCTAAGCAAAGAAGGGAAAGCAGAAAGGTGGAAGGAGTATATAGAGGGTCTATACAAGGGCGAACTTGAGGACAATATTATGGAAATGGAAGAGGATGTAGATGAAGATGAAATGGGTGATACGATACTGCGTGAAGAGTTTGACAGAGCACTGAAAGACCTGAGGCGAAACACGGCTCCAGGGGTAGACAACATTCCATTGGAACTTCTGACTGCCTTGGGAGCGCCAGTTCTGACAAAACTCTACCATCTGGCGAGCAAGATGTATGAGACAGGCAAAACACCCTCAGACTTCAAGAAGAATATAATAATTCCAATCCCAAAGAAAGCAGATGTTGACAGATGTGAAAATTACCGAACTATCAGTTTAATAAGTCACAGCTGCAAAATACTAATGGGAATTCTTTACAGACGAATGGAAAAACTGATAGAAGTCGACCTCGGGGAAGATCAGTTTGGATTCCATAGAACACGTGAGGCAATACTGACCTTACGCCTTATCTTAGAAGAAAGATTAAGGAAAGGCAAACCTGCCTTTCTAGCATTTGTGGACTTAGAGAAAGCTTTTGACAATGTTGACTGGAATACTCTCTTTCAAAATCTGAAGGTGGCAGGGGTAAACTACAGGAAACGAAAGACTATTTACAATTTGTACAGAAACCAGATGGCAGTTGTAAGAGTCGAGGGGCATGAAAGAGAAGCAGTGGTTGGGAAGGGAGTGAGGCAGGGTTGCAGCCTCTCCCCAATGTTTTTCAATCTGTATATTGAGCAAGCAGTAAAGGAAACAAAAGAAAAATTTGGAGTAGGTATTAAAAGCCAGGGAGAAGAAATAAAAGCTTTGAGGTTCACTGATGACATTGTAATTCTGTCAGAGACAGCAGAGGACTTGGAAAAGCAGTTGAACGGAATGGACAGTGTCTTGAAAGGAGGACATAAGATGAACATCAACAAAAGCAAAACGAGGATAATGGAATGTAGTCAAATTAAATCGGGTGATGCTGAGGGGATTAGATTAGGAAATGAGACACTTAAAGTAGTAAAGGAGTTTTGCTATTTGGGAAGCAAAATAACTGATGATGGTCGAAGTAGAGAGGATATAAAATGTAGACTGGCAATGGAAAGGAAAGCGTTTCTGAAGAAGAGGAATTTGTTAACATTGAGTATAGATTTAAGTGTCAGGAAGTAGTTCCTGAAAGTATTTGTATGGAGTGTAGCCATGTATGGAAGTGAAACATGCACGATAAATAGCTTGGATAAGAAAAGAATAGAAGCTTTTGAAATGTGGTGCTACAGAAAAATACTGAAGATAAGATGGGTAGATCACATAACTAATGAGGAGGTATTGAATATAATTGGGGAGAAGAGGATTTTGTGGCACAACTTGACAAGATGAAGGGACCGGTTGGTAGGGCATGTTCTGAGGCATCAAGGGATCACAAATTTAGCATTGGAGGGCAGCGTGGAGGGTAAAAATCTTAGAGGGAGACCAAGAGATGAATACACTAAGCAGATTCAGAAGGATGTAGGTTGCAGTAAGTACTGGGAGATGAAGATGCTTGCACAGGATAAAGCAGCATGGAGAGCTGCATCAAACCAGTCTCAGGACTGAAGACCACACCAACATCAACATGACAAACAATGGCACACATTAGGGAAATGGTAACAAGGGGTGGGAATGATTACCTTTTGCACTCTGCATGTATGCCTGGAGGCCTCATTCAGCATGTTGAAGAGGCTGTTCCTGCAGCTATTGAGGGAACAAGGGGCAAAGCAACTGAACTTTGCCCCCCACATGTGGATGAGTGTCATGGGCTCCATTCTTAATACCAGCAACGAGGGCTGAAGACCAGACATGCTCACAGAGTTCCAACAAATCACTTAATCTGCAGAATTGTCCCCAGAACTGATCAGGGCCCTCTGGTTCTGAGGCTAGTAAACAGCTTAGACTGGAGACTTATGAAAGATCTGTGACAAGTTAGGCTGTATCTTCTGAGACTTGCATTGTGAAGTTGAGAACTGTAGGGACCCCCTAAATGGACTGGGTGTGTGTTACACATCAAGGGCTGATAACTATGTGTCTGACTGTGTAGAGTGCACAAAACATTTTTTTAGCTTAAGCAGATAGTGCGAGCTGTAAGAGACCCTGAAATATTAATGCAGGACCCACTGTTCAAAACCACAGAGCTTCAGGCTGTCTTAAAATGCAATGGAGCTAATATAATACTAGGTACAGAAAACTGGCTAAAAATCAAATTTGGCAGCATTGAGATTTTTTTTACTAAATCTGGGTGTATATCAAAAAGATAGGTTAATGGTGGTGTATTTTTCACAGTAAAGTAGAAACTCAAATCCACTGAGATAGAAGCTGAAGCTGCTTGTAAGATTTTTTGGGTAAGTCTCAGTATCACGGGTGGGGATTACCTATAATAATATACTTCTGTCCGCTATCAGACTCACTCTCAGATATAACAGCTCGAGGGAAAACCTCATCTCACTAATGTACGAGGTGCATTCAAGTTCTAAGGCCTCCGATTTTTTTTTCTAATTAACTACTCATCCGAAATCGATGAAACTGGCATTACTTCTTGACGTAATCGCCCTGCAGACGTACACATTTTTCACAATGCTGACGCCATGATTCCATGGCAGCAGCGAAGGCTTCTTTAGGAGTCTGTTTTGACCACTGGAAAATCGCTGAAGCAATAGCAGCACGGCTGGTGAATGTGCGGCCACGGAGAGTGTCTTTCATTGTTGGAAAAAGCCAAAAGTCACTAGGAGCCAGATCAGGTGAGTAGGGAGCATGAGGAAACACTTCAAAGTTGTTATCACGAAGAAACTGTTGCGTAACATTAGCTCGATGTGTGGGTGCGTTGTCTCGGTGAAACAGCACACGCGCAGACCTTCCCGGGCGTTTTTGTTGCAGTGCAGGAAGGAATTTGTTCTTCAAAACATTTTCGTAGGGTGCACCTGTTACCGTAGTGCCCTTTGGAACGCAATGGGTAAGGATTACACCCTCGCTGTCCCAGAACATGGACACCATCATTTTTTCAGCACTGGCGGTTACCCGAAATTTTTTTGGTGGCGGTGAATCTGTGTGCTTCCATTGAGCTGACTGGCGCTTTCTTTTTGGATTGTAAAATGGCATCAATGTCTCATCCATTGTCACAACCGACGAAAAGAAAGTCCCATTCGTGCTGTCGTTGCGCGTCAACATTGCTCGGCAATGTGCCACACGGGCAGCCGTGTGGTCGTCCGTCAGCATTCGTGGCACCCACCTGGATGACACTTTTCGCATTTTCAGGTCGTCATGCAGGATTGTGTGCACAGAACCCACAGAAATGCCAACTCTGGAGGCGATACCCCAAAACAGTTTTCTCCACTTTCTCGATCGTGTCGTCAGACCGGCTTGTGCGAGCCCGAGGTTGTTTCGGTTTGTTGTCACACGATGTTCTGCCTTCATTAAACTGTCACAACCACGAACGCACTTTCGACACATCCATAACTCCATCACCACATGCCTCCTTCAACTGTCGATGAATTTCAATTGGTTTCACACCATGCAAATTCAGAAAACGAATGATTGCACGCTGTTCAAGTAAGGAAAACGTCGCCATTTTAAGTATTTAAAACAGTTCTCATTCTCGCTACTGGCGGTAAAATTCCATCTGCCGTACGGTGCTGCCATCTCTGGGACGTATTGACAATGAACGCGGCCTCATTTTAAAACAATGCTCATGTTTCTATCTCTTTCCAGTCCGGAGAAAAAAAATCGGAGGCCTTAGAACTTGAATGCACCTCGTATGTGCTGCCCAATCACATAGCCATTATTGGAGGAGCCTGTAATCATCCAATGACCATTTGTGAAAATTACAGTATCATTTAGTGGTGGGCATGGGAAGACAATAGACCTGATTCCTTTGAAGGTGACCGCTATGGTCGCAGGTTCGAATCCTGCCTCGGGCATGGATGTGTGTGATGTCCTTAGGTTAGCTAGGTTTTCGTGGTTCTAAGTTCTAGGGGACTGATGACCTGAGAGGTTAAGTCCCATAGTGCTCAGAGCCTTCAAAGGTGTATGAATTGAAACTTGTACCAGTGTCCATGAGGCAGTAGTAGCAATAATGATTAGTAAAGTAGAATGAGCAAGTAAAACAATTCGAAGGATTTACATCTGCAGTAAGCTGTATAAAGAGGCAGTTGTGTCATATCTGAAAGAACTGAAAACATTTATGTCTAGGCAGGAGCATGTAGAGGAACTGTAACACAAGTTTCAAAGAGTAGTTGACCAAGCACTGTATTATAGAGGAGCAGGACTGTGGCCTCAACTTTTGTCAGGATAGTGTCACATGGGGATCTGTCAAATGCCCAAAGGCACTAATGAGACATTATTATCAAAGTACGCATTTACTGATTAGAAGTACATGGTTGTCTTTCTTTGTAGAGATGGGGCCCCTCCACGCCCGCACCAACGTGGTGACCAGACCAAACGTTCTACTGTCACCTCCATCAACATGTGTGTTGTCTAGTAAGTGGATCACAGGATGCTGGGCTGTGATGTTGTCCGTGCGTCTGGGTAAGACTACGCATTAACACGGTCCATCAGGTGATAGACAGTGGACGAAACGCGAGTGAGAGTAGCGATTTGAAGAGCAGAGGGAAAAAAGTGCCAAGGCTCATGCCATGGGGAAAAAACCTCTGCGACAGTGGGATGGGTAGTTAGAGCAGTAGTGTCTTTCTTTGTGACCGCCAGCAGTTCAATGGGCAGAAGGGCACCGGCCGTGCTGGTACGCCCTGACACTAGTGCAGCTCACGGTTTCAGTCGCTGTGGTGAGGGATATGCACACTCAGCATCGTGTTACTTCACAGCTAGCTAGTTGCAGCAAGGACAGTACTTCCTGCACTGCCTCAGTGGCCAGCAGCACAGTCATTGGGTTACGAGTGTGTCTTTGTTGATGTCATAGACGGTGCTGTGGCAAGATGGCCAGCAGTTCCGGGCATGGTGGCCGTAGTCATGGAGAGCTAAATCATTGCCTCTCTGTGAGAGTCCAGCCTGCAACACTGGAGTATTCTTGCAGCTGCCAGTGGGGGGCAGCAAGGACTGCACTCTCCTGGAATGATGGTAGTTTATCAGCTAGCCAAGGACTGGTACTGGAGTTAGAAGGTACCAAACTCTTCCCATCAGCAAAAGTTCTTGGCAGCAGAGTCTGTCAGATCTAGTAGACGATGGCATTTTAGATCATAGTCATCTCAGTAGACTGGATGGAGCATCAAACATCCCACCTCAGTAACAGGTAGTTGCTACACTAAATTAAAACTGAGAACTAAGCTATGCAAGTCAAGGTCTGTGTACCTGTCAGGAGGTGCTAAAGACATCCTTCTGCAGGGATGACCCAAAGGTACCCCAGTTTTCTGAGTTCATCAGCACTCTTGCTTACTTCAGGATGTCACAACTTCATCTTTTATAGCTCTTTTCTGCTATGTCAATAACTGATTAGTTACTCTTGCGTTCAGTCTGAGCTTTCTTGTGACTTTTGCACAATGGCCATTATGACACTATCCCTCTATCACCATGATGTCATTTTTTTTATATTGCTTTGAGCATTCAGCCCATCCCTGTGTTTCAGTAGCATCTGTGATTGCTGTTACTCCATCGGCATTTCTCTCTGGCTGGCCTTCTGGTTGACTGTTGATTCCATTCTGCTCTTCCTCTGGCATTGCCAGGGAAGAACTTAAACAATTTTTAATGTCCACCTGGAATATTATTCGGGCATAATAGTATGGATATGTACCTAGTAAAACAGTTTATGATAGGAGTGACCCTCCATGGCATACAGTTGCTGTAAGTAAACTGATAAAGAAACGTCGATTACTACATAATAGCTCTGAAACAAAACATAAAAGCTCTAGGGAGAGACAAGCTGAATGAAACATGTTTGACTGTCAAAAGAGCAATGCATGAAGCCTTCTTACCAAAGGATCTCTCACAAAACCCGGAGAGATTCTGGTAAACTGTAAAGGCTGTCAGTGGCACCAAAGTGAATGTCTGGACAATCATGGATTACTTACGAATGGAAATCAAATGCAGCTAAGCAAAAGCAGAAATGCTGACCTCCGTTTTCACATGATCTTTTACAAAGGAAGATACAGAAGTATTGCTCCCATTTAATTCTCGCACAATTGTAAAGATGCATAATAGAAATACAAGTGCCAGTGGCACTGAGAAACACTGAATCACTAAATCACTAAAATTAAATAAGGCTCCAGTACCCAGTGGAATCCTTGTGAGGCTGTTATAGAATTTATCCAAATCCAGATCCACTTAAAACTGAAGAGAGAAGCACTTAAAACTGAAGAGAGAAGCACTTAAAACTGGAGAGAGAAGCACTTAAAACTGGAGAGAGAAGCACTTAAAACTGAAGAGAGAAGCACTTAAAACTTTTGGATGAACAGTAAAAATAAATAATGATAAAAGAGAATCCTTAACCATGATACCATTAGAAACACATATTGAACAGAATTACCTTCTCCATGACCAAAAACTTCGGTCATGAACCCTAACACATGCTCTTCTTTACATCTGTCTACATCTGCATCTCATGTGACACCCTGAAAACCTTGGGTCAAGGCAGTCAGATGGATGCAATATTTCTGGACTTCTGAAAAGTATTTGATGTAGTGTCACACCAATGATTACACAGAAAGGTACAATCACACATGGCATAAAATGAAATTTGTGACTTCATTGAGGATTTCTTGATTAGGAGACATAGCACATTATCTTGGACTGACAGTGATTGACAGCAGTAGAAGTAACTTCAGATATGTCCCAGAGAAATGTATTGGAACCCCTGCTGCCCTTGTTATATATTAATAACCTGGCAGATAATGTTAATAGTAACCTCAGACTTTTGCATATGTTGCAGTTGTCAACTGCATAATGAAGTACTATTTGAACAAAGCTTCACAAATACCCAGATGGAGCTCGATAAGATTTCAGAGTAGTGCTAAGATTGGAAACTTGTTTTGAATGTATGGAAATATAAAATTGTACTCTTTGTGAGATAAAGAATAGTAATTTCATATGAATACAGTGTCAGTTGGAACCAAGAAAATCATACAAATACCTTGACATAACAGTTTTGTAGGAAAGTTCTGGTCAAATGTAAATACTTCAGGAGTAGAGACCACTCACGGCAAAGCAGATGCGTTGTGTTGGCAGACACACACAAAAACAAAAGAAAGTGGGAAAACACACACACACACACACACACACACACACACACACACACACACACAAAGATAATATTCTGATTTATAAAGTTCATAAAAAGTAATGCAAAAATAATTTCTGCAACTAACAGCAGTAATAAATTAATGAAAAATGTGAGAGGAATTAAATGAAACAAAGGCATCCCCAATAATAGCATGAAGGTGATGCACAACCATATTGTGTACCAGTTCTGTACACTGGAGAAAACTGGCTGACGAAGGAAAGGGAAAGAGGTAAGGCAGAAGAATGTGAAATTGAGTTTTTATAAATAGTATAGGCATTACAAAAATGGAAAAGATAGGTGAAAATGATAGGGTGAGTGCATCAGGAAACTCTGCTGGAGATGACTGAATAAAAAAAGATTGATGATGATTAGAACAGTGGTAGTTATACTTGCTTTTTTTTAAAATGCTCTTAATAAGTGAACATCACCGGCTGGGATTTTCTGTGAACCCTCAAAGGCTTTTGATTGTGTAAATCATGCAATTCAGCTAGATAAGCTTAAGTAAGCTTAAGTATTGTGGTATGAGAGGGACAGTGCACAAGTGGCTTCATTCATATTTAACTGTAAGAGTACAGAAGGTTGAAATAAACAGTTCACATAATGCTCAAAAATCAGCAGATTCTTCAAACTGGAGAGGTATCAAGAGCTGTGGCCCACGATGTTCAATCTTGGACCCCTTATTTGCCACTTTATAGTCACAAAAAAGTGAAGGTAGTTCTTTTTGTTAATGATACAAATATAGTAATCACAAACATAAACCAAGAATTAGGTGAGGAAATTATAAATCATGTCTGTCAGAAAATTACTAAGTGGTTCTCTGCAGTATATACAACTCTGTACAGTAAATAGCACAACACCATTAATAAATGTAGAGTTTGAACAGGAGTCTATAGCTAAGGCAGAATATGCCAAATATTTGGGTGTGTGCATTGATGAGAGACTGAACTGGAAGAAACACACTGATGATGTGTTGAAACATTTGAGTTCAGCTAATAATGCTGTCTACATTTACATCAATACTCTGCAAGCCACTGCAAGGTGCTTGGCAGAGGGTAACCTGTACCTCTACTTGTCATTTCCCCTCCTGTTCTACTCGCAAATAGAGCGAGGGAAAAATGACAGTCTGTACACCTCCATGTGAGTCCTAATTACTCATATCTTATCTTTGTGGTTCTTACATGTGATGTATGTTTGCAGGAGCAAAATTGTTTGGCAGTTAGCTTCAAATGCCAATTCCAATAATTTTCTCAGTAGTGTGTCTGGGAAAGAATACAGTCTTCCCTCCAGGGATTCCCTTTTCTGTTCACAAAGCGTCTCTGTAACACTTAAGTTTTGTTTGAACCTACCATTAATAAATCTAGCAGCCCTCTTATGAATTGCTTCGATGTCTTCCTTCAATCTGACCTGGTACGGATCCCAAACACTTAAGCAGTATTCAAGAATAGGTTGCACCAGCATCCTATATACGGTCTGCCTCACAGGTGAACCACTCCTTCCTAAAATTCTCCCAATACACTGAAGTCAACCATTTGCCTTCCCTACCACAGTTTTGACATGCTCGTTCCACCTCATATTGCTTTGCAATGTTACGCCCAGATATTTAAACAACTTGACTGTATCAAGCTAGTCACTCATAATACTGTATCTGAACATTACAGGTTTGTTCTTCCTACTCATCTGCATTAACTTAGATTTTTCCACATTTAGGGCTAGCTGCCAACCATCACACCAACTGGAAATTTTGTCTAAGTCATCTTGTATCTTACTACAGTCACTCAACTTGGACACCTTGTCATACATCATGGCATCATCAGCAAACAACTGCAGACTGCTGCCAACCTAGTCCGCCAAATCATTTATGTATATAATAGAGGGAAACATTCCACGTGGGAAAAATATATCTAAAAACAAAGAAGCTGTAACTTACCAAACGAAAGCGTTGGTATGTTGATAGGAGACAATAAAAAACACACAGATTCCAAGCTTTCGCAACCCACGGTTGCTTCATCAGGAAAGAGGGAAGGAGAGGGAAAGACGAAAGGATGTGGGTTTTAAGGGACAGGGTCAGGAGTCATTCCAATCCCGGGAGCGGAAAGACTTACCTTAGGGGGGAAAGGGACAGGTATACACTCGCGCGCATACACACACATATCCATCGGCACATATACAGACACAAGCAGACATATGTAGAGAACAGCAGCAGTCTTACCACACTTCCCTGGGGCACTGCTGACTTGATCCTTGTCTCTGATGGACACTTGTCATTGAGGACAACATACTGGATTATTTAAGAACTCTTCAAGACACTCGCATATTTGTGAACTTATTCCATGTGCTCATGCCTCCGTTAACAGCCCGCAATGCGTCACCATGTCAGCTGCTTTCTGGAAGTCTAGAAATTTGGTTCTCATTATAGCATTTGAAAAAAGGGAAAACTGAGTTTTTTGTGAGTGATGCTTTCTAAAACCATGCTGATTTGTGGACATAGCTGGAAAGTTTATTATATTTGAACTGAGAATGTGATCAAGGATTCTGCAGTAAACAGAAGTTAGGGATGTTGGTCTGTAATTTTGTGGGTCCGTTTTTTATCTTTCTTATATACTGGAGTTGCGTGCACTTTTTTCCACTTGCTCAGGACTTTGTGCTGGGGGAGTGATTCGTAATAAATGCAGGATAGGTAAGGGGCCAATGCTGTAGATGCTTTGTAAAATCGAACTGGGATACCAACTGGACCTGATAATTTATTTGTTTTCGAATCTTTAAGTTGCTTCTCTATGCCAGGTATGCTTATTTCTATGTTGTCCATTTGGAAGGCTGTCTGATGTTCAAATGATGGCATGTTTGTATGGTTCTCCTGCATGAACGACTTCTTGAATGTGAAATTTAAAACTTCGGCTTTCATTTTGCTGTCTTCAGCTGCCACACCAGAGTGGTCAACAATGAACTGAATGGAAGCCTTAGACCCACTCAACAATTTTACATATGACCAGAATTTTCTTGGGTTCTCTGCCAAATCTGCCGCTAAGGTGTGACGGTAGTAGTTGTTGTATGCTTCGCGCATGGATCTTTTCAGAGATGCACAAATCTCTGCTAACCTTTGCTCATCATCGTTTGTGCTTCCTCTTTTAAACCTAGACTGCAACAGCCTCTGCTTCCTCAGCATCTTACAAATTTCATTATTAAACCATGATGGATCTTTTCCATTCTTTATCCACTTACTAGGCATGTAATCTCCAGACCACAATTTACAATCTTCTTAAACTTTGCCCAGAATTCCTCTACATCCATCTTACTGGACAAAGTGATGCCAGTTTACTGTCTAAGTAAGATATCAATAACTGCTTATCTGCTCTATCAAGCAGAAACATTCTCCTAGGCTTCTTGACTGATTTACTAACTTTCATAATAATAGTTGCTATAATGACATCATGATTGCTAATCCCCATTTCTATAATGATATTGTCGATAAGGTCCAGTCTGTTTCTAACTACAACACCTAAGATATTTCCATTGCATGCGGGCTGGCAAGCTAGCTGCTCATCGCAATTTTCAGAAAACACAATGAATCAGTTGATGTCCCAGTCTGTACTAGGCCTCCAAGTAGCATTGCATGATCTGAGTATTTACGTGCTATTGACCATAGACTTTCTCTGAATGACTCCAGAACTGCCACAGCAAAATTGGGTGGCCGATAAAAACATCCAACAATTAACTTAGTTTCACCTACACGTGTTATATGCGACCAGATGATTTCAGTGTCACACTCAGCTTTGACCTAAATAGAGACAATATTTTTGTCAACTGCAATGAAAGCTCCCCTTCCTTTAGCCTCTAATCTATCTTTCTGATATACATTCCATGAGTCACTAAATATCTTGGAGCTTTCCACTTCGGATTTCAGGCAACGCTCAGTCCCAAGAATAATTTGAGTGTGAGAACTTTCCCAGAGGTAGTACATTCGGGAACTTAATTTCAAATACTTCAACAGTTTAGTGATAAAATTGTGACAGATGAAGTGTCTATTCTGAACGCTGTTTGCCTTCCCTTGCTTTGAGCTGACTGGCAAGTGTTCATCAGAGCACCTCAAACTACTGCCTAGCCTAAGAAACCCACATGTGCACTTCACAAGTACTCTGCTACCCAAGTAGCTGCTTCCATTGTGTAGAGCATCCTTGACCTATCAAGAGGAGTACTCCAAATCCCCACGCAGTAACGCAGTTCCAGAAATCTGCAGCCGTGACTGTCACACAGTCGACAAAGCCTTTGGATGGGACGACCCCCCACTTTGCTCCAAAGCAAAGGACCCTGGTCAACTCTGGGAGCTCTGCTTGCACCCTACGAGCAGTCTTCACCACCTCCAACAGCCACCTGTACAAACTAAGCATTGCGTTAGAACCCATGCAACAGGTGTCAGGGTTATTGCAAATTTTTGTGATAAACATATAAGTAAATTAGCTTACTATACCTACTTTCAATTACTGCTTCCATATGGCATCATATTGTGGGGTAATTCATCATAAAGGAAAACAGTATTCATTGCACAAAGGCATATAACCAGAATTATAGCTGGAGCCCATCCAATATCATCTTGCAGTCATTTATTTACGGAACTAGGGATGTTCACAGGAGCTTTGCAACATATTCACTTATGAAATTTGTTATTAACAACCCACCCAAATTCAAAATCAATGGCAATGTACATAGCTTCAACACTAGAAGAAAGGCTGATCTTCACTACTTTGGGTGAAATCTAGCTTTGGCACAGAAAGGGATGAATTATGCTGCCACAAAATCCTTGGTCACTTACTGAATAGCTTCAGAAGTCTGACAGACAGCCAACCAACATTTAAAAACAAATTAAAAGAATCTCTTAGTGACAACTCCTTCTAATCAATTGATGAACTTTTAGATATAAATTAGTAATCTTTCTGTCATGAGTTTACCCTACTTCCCTGGCCAACAATCTCTAGGATTTAAAATCAATAGAGAATACATGGAACTATGTTGATTGGGCTGTTTGTGCCATTGATCCTCAACCCTGAAACCCTGCACAGCTAGCCACAGCACTGGAGTCGGCATGGCTCCACATTCCTGTCAGTACCTTCTAGAGCCTTATTAACTATCTTCCTGCATGTCTGTGCTGTGGTAAGTTGTTATTCAAAGATTTTGACAGGTGCTCACATTAATGTGACTGGACCATGTATTAAAAAGAATACAGAGGTATATTTCAAAGAAAGTACTTATCTACATCTGCAACAACAGTGGCATTTTTACAGTACGCTACTACCCTTCACATTACAACACCGCCATCCAGCTGGAAACTGAGATGTTTATCAGTAGCTGAGACTTCGTTTTGGGTTTAAAATACCAGAGGCAGATCCTACAGTTTTGTCTTTTAATATGACCGGTTATGTTTGCACGGCTTTAGCTTGATAATATTGTAAAACATTTATTGGCTTTTGTATGAAATATTTACTGTTCATAGTAACTATGTATTGTATGTGCAAGAGGCTATCAAATTATTAAGTTCTTTATGTTCTCATTGTTTTTTCCAACTCGAATGTTTCGTGTATGCCTCAATTCCCTTGAATTTATTTGCTTAATTTGCATATCAACAGTGTGTGATCCAGTAATGGGAGACAATGGACGAATGTACGTTCCAGAAGAACTGCTTCCTATTTATCGTGATGTAATTGTGCCATTGGCTGATATCATCACTCCAAACCAGTATGAAGTTGAGTGAGTATCATTATAAAATGCAAACCATAAAAATAATTAGTAGTGTATTGTCCATCTCTTCCCTTTTAGCACCACATGGGAACTGTACCTTTTTGAAGTGTGCTCTTTTTCAGCACTATTTTCATGACATTACTTCCAATATTGAAATTTGTGGTCTTTTTATCGCATGTTCTGGCTGTGACTTCGGTGATTATGGAGAAAAATGTAACAAAAATATTTTGTTTGCTTTACATGAATAGGTGTAATATTGAAGCTCACATGAATGTAAGGACACTACCGGTATTTAAAAGTGAAAATGTAGTATTAAGTGGCTAACAGAAGTATGGCTCACTAAGCTGTAAATCAACTCTGAAGGTGGGGGGCCTTCAAAAAATTTCAGGAATCTCCAAGTTATCTCCAATCAAACATGAAAAATCCAGGATGGAATGTATCTACAGGGAGATAGTCTTTTTCCATCTCAGAAATTGAGTTTTGATAGAATCACTGAGTAGAAATAATACTTGGGATACTGAGATAGTTATTAACATTAACGGTACCCAGCTAGTATGGGTAGAGTTTCTCTGTTATAATAAGAAAATAGAAATAAAGTGTGCTATTAAATTTAATGCTTAGAATTCAGCTCATTGTATCCTACATAAGTAAAAAAAAAGGGGGGGGGGGGGCATTTTAAAAATCTTTACTGTCCTGTAATGACCCAAGTCGTGAACTCATCTATACCAGACAAAGAAAAAACAATAAATCAGCAAACTTAAAATGCTTCACAACAATTATTAATCTTAAAAAACAGTATTCTGCAATTACAAACTAATAACATTGTTTCACAAGCACCAGAAATAGATATTAATATTCAGTTACTGCTAGAAACTTCATCTATAACATTAAAGTCGAATCAAGAAGCACATTCTACATATGATCACTTCCTTCTGTGTTATGAATTAATCTTCAAAGATGATACATCTTGGATCAGTGAAGTATTTGTTGTGTAAATGCATATATAAGAATATTAAACAAGAATAAGAATATTAGATAGTTAATTGACATCCCACAGGTATTTTTCCTTGTGAATGCTATAATTTGTACTGTGTCAATTGAACAGAAGCCACACACACACACACACACACACACACACACATTAAAGTTTTTTATATGTCTGTGTTCCTCCTAGTGCCAACAGAATATTCCATAAAAATTGTATGTGTATCCTATCTGCTGGCCATTAATAGTTTAGCGATTAACTACAAATTTTTACTTGAGAATTTCTCTGCTTTTGAGAACATCACATGTATCATATGCTGAAGTACTAGTTTCCAGGATGTACTTGAACAGCCCCTTTCTTAAATAGGAGTAAACTAAGGATGTGCTGAAATGTGTAATCCATAAAACAGTAACTTCTAAAAATAGAATGTTATGACGGACACAATCAGATGCCTGTAATAAACTGCAGAAGTTAAAAACTTTTATATGCCTTTAGTGACTGTATACATAGTTGTCTCAGTAGAGTTTTGAAATCCAAACTGGGATTGACTGTTATCCTGTTATTGCATAGATGAGTACATTGCCTCCTCAAAAAAGACTGTAAAAGATATGTGAAGAGATACTGCCTGGTAATCGTTAATATTGTGGACTCATTCTTACTATAGAGGCCTAATAGTGAAAGTATCACAAATGAACCATGTGCTTCACATGGGACTCAGTTACGTCTTATACAGCCTAAGTTCATAAATTTCTTATTAAAAATTTCACTAAATGCTAAAGGAACATTCAATTTTTCAAACTTTTGTGTGTATTCCAGTCTAGGAAAACTGTGATAACTGAAACTGATATAAAAAAGGTAATTTTCAGATTTTTCTCAGTCTCGTGTTTGACAAGAAACTCACCTGCTTGCTTCAGATGTGCAAATACAAGGAAAGAGCTCTAAAGTGGTTTAGTGGCAGGGTTCGAGTGGGGAGTAGCCAAAGTCCTTTCTGTTGTTATTTCACAGAGTCTTCAACATGTCGTGTATGGTCCGTGACTGTTACGGCAAAGATCTTAGTTTCTGTTTACTGTGAAGGCAAGAAAGGAACCTTCAAAAGGCCCCATTCCCAGCCATTGTGCTGAGGTTTGGAAAGAGCCTTTAATGATCAATTGAGAGTTCCAATTTTGTTACATGTATGTAAGGTCTGCTACACACATGTGGTGCTACAGAAGAATGCTGAAGATTAGATGGGTAGATCACATAACTAATGAGGAGGTATTGAATAGAATTGGGGAGAAGAGGAGTTTGTGGCACAACTTGACAAGAAGAAGGGACCGGGTGGTAGGACATGTTCTGAGGCATCAAGGGATCACCAGTTTAGTATTGGAGGGCAGCGTGGAGGGTAAAAATCACAAAGGGAGACCAGGACATGAATACACTAAGCGGATTCAGAAGGATGTAGGTTGCAGTAGGTACTGGGAGATGAAGAAGCTTGCACAGGATAGAGTAGCACGGAGAGCTGCATCAAACCAGTCTCAGGACTGAAGACCACAATCACCACAACAACAACAACATGTAAGGTCTAATTGATTGCAGATCTCCAGCCTTTAATCTCATCGGTTGATCATCAGAAGCACATACCTTTTTAAACCACAAAGGCAAGACAATTTGTAATCAGAGCGAAGGACAAATTTGATTTTGCAGGCATGAATTTTTCAACCGAGGGGATATAATTAGGGACTACTCACCAAAAATCAGAAGCATTGGGTCATGAACAAGCATGCACAAAAAAGAAAGAAAACATGCTAACTTTCAGAATGAATCCTTTTTCCGAGCTACATTATACGCACTCATGCACATGCGCAAGTGCATGTACCTACTCCTCCCCCCCTTCCCCTCCCACACACACACACACACACACACGCACGCACACGCACGCACACACACACACACACACACACACACAAATAAACAAACAAAATGCACGTGGGATGCACAGAGCCAGAATTGCAGTTCGGCAGATGGACAGGGTTGGGGCTGTATGGCAGTGGGGTAGATACAAGGAAATATTTTCAAAAGGTAGAAAGAAGGATTAGAGGTGAGTAGCTAGTGACTCAGAGGGAGACATTTGGTTTGTTGGCTGGGAATGAAGGAGGCAGGGATGGATGGCAGGTGCACAAGCCAGGCATGATGTGACGCATGGGTGTCAGAGCACAATGAAGATGACATGGAGGTGTGAATTGGGACAGGGTGATAGAACAGAGGGAGGGGAAACTGTTGGGTGGAGGGTGTGGGGTAGTGGGTTCATGTGGAATGAGGCCAGGAGGATTGCAGGAGCAAATGGTGTGTTAAAAGGATAATTACCATCTGCGTAGTTCAGAAAACCTGGTGGTGAATTGGAGGATCGAAATGGCTAGGGCTGTGAAGCAGGCATCGAAATCTAGCATGTTGTGCTTAGCTGCATGGCATGGCACTGTTTGGTCAACTGTGTTCTTGTCCACTGTTTGACGATGGCAATTCATTCTGATGGACAGCTGGTTGGTTGTCATACTGAAATAAAAAGCAGGTTGGGTAAATTGGTCAAGTCTTGCACCTGGGTCTTCCATAAGAATATGATCCATATCGCAGGGGGTTGGGAATGGGAGTGCCGTAGGGTTGTGCTAGGATGTGGGCGACAGAACACCACATTAGGAGAGGTGAGAAAGATTTCGGATAGGATGTCCCTCATTTCAGTGCATGAGGATAGATATTCATAACCTTTGCAGAGGATATTGTTCAGTTGTTCCACTCCAGTGTGATATTGGGTGACCAGGAGGGACTCCTTAACAGCTGATTCTTGGGGTTGGTGGAAGGACTAAGCGTGTATGATGATAGGCTCTGTAGATCTATTTGCAGACTAGGTTTTAGGGATATTGCCTGTCTGTGAAGACCCTCGTGAGACCATCAGCATAATGTGCAAGGAAGTCTTTGTCACTGCAGATATGCAGTACATGGGTGACCAATCTGTATGGGAGGGCTTTTTTGGTCTGGAAGGAATGAGTACTGTTGAAGTGCAGCTACTGTTGGTGGTTAGTGGGTTTAATATGGACAAAGCTGTGGATGACACCATTAGAGATGTGGAGGTCAATGTCCACAAAGGTGGCATATTGGGTTGAGAAGGACCAGATTTAGCTGTTGGGAGAGAATGTGTTTAGGTTGTGAAGGAATGAAGATAGAGTATCCCAGCCCTGATTCCATGTCATGAAGATATCATCAATGAGCCTGAACCAGAGAGGTGTTTGGAGCTTTAGGAGACTAAGAATGTTTCCTCTAGATGGCCCAGAAAAATATTGGCATAGAAGGGTGCCACGTGGGTGCCCTTGTACTCACCTTCAGCCCCACATCCCAGTTTAACCATTTTGGAACAATTCTTTGCCACCAACCAAACCCAATCTAATTCTAACAGTGGACCTTACCTCTTCGAGTTCATACTACTATCCAAACTTCACCTTCCGCTCTCCCACCTAACCACCCCTGATCTCCTTCCAGGAAGTCCTTACCTGTAACTTGGCCTCGCCATCCTTCCCTAGGTCCCTTGCTAAGAACACTAACCTTTTAGCAGATGAGAGGACAGTCATACACCACCTCAGAAAAACCCTGACTGAATAATCCTCCCTGCATAGACAAAGGCTCAACCACTGTTGTGATGGATCACAACCTGACAGAAGGCTTCCAGCAACTGTCTGACTCCTCAACCTACAAGCTACAGTAATCCCATCCCGGAAGTCCAACACGATCTCCAGTCCATTCTGAAATACTCAGGCCTATCCCAGAATTTACCCCCAACAACACCCCACACACCCGCCTTCTACATGCTCCCCAAAATATATAAACCCATCAATCCTGGATGCTGCATTATAGCTGATCATGTGCTACTACTTATGCCCATGGTCTTGCCACTATCAAACACTACCTCTCTGTGTCCTTCAAACTCCAAACCCAGTACCTTATTCCTATACACCTTACCAACTATATCCTGATACACAACTTCGTCTCATTTGAGAAGAAGGTATATAAAGCAAATCTGCGGCACAACTATTCCAACTTCTTTATGTGCCATCTACAGGAAACCCTTCTAGCCTCCCAAAACATCAAACCTTGAGTGTGGTTCAGGTTCATAGATGATATATTTACAATCTGGCCTCAGGGCAAAGACAACCTATCCTCATTACTTCACAATCTCAACACCATTTCTCTCATCTGCTTCACCTGGCACTTAACCAGATATGCCATACTTCTGAACTTTGACCTCCAGCTGTCTGATGGCTCCATCCACACCTTTGTTCATATTAAATCGCTAACCACTGACAGTATCTGCGTTTTGACAGCTGTCATCCCTTCCACACTAAAAGCTCCATCCCATAAAGCCTGGCCACCCGTGGACCATGTATATGCAGTGATGAGAACTCCCTTGCCCAGAGATCACTCTAGGGCCTTCACAGACAAGCAGTACTCCCAAAACTTAGTCTGCAAAAAGATTTCACGTGCCATTTCCTCTCACATCTATAATCCTCAAACTACCCCAAATAATCAGTCACAAAGGAGTACCACCTTGTCACCCAGTATCACCCTGGACTGGAACAACTGAACCACATCCTTCATCAGGGCTTTCATTGCCTACCAACATGACCCGAAATAAGGGCATCCTACTCCAGATCCTTCTCACTCCTCTTAAAGTGGTGTTCTGTCACTCACCCAATCATTCTAGTCCATCACTATGCCACTCCCAAACCCAAACCCTTGCCACAGGAAATATATCCCTGCAGTAGACCCAGATGTAAAACCTGCCCAGTCCATTTGCCTAGTACTTCCTATTCCAGCTCTGTCACAGGTTTGTCCTACACCTAAAAGTAGCCATGTCATATGACATCTCTGCTGCAATCACTGCACAGCTTTTTGTGTTGGTATGACAACCAATCAGCTCTCCATTGAAGTGAATGGCCATTGCCAAACTGTGGCTAAGAATGAAGTTAACTATGTGGTGACACAAGATGCCTGATTTCAATGGCTGGTTCACAACCCAGGCCATCTGGATCCTTAACTTCACCATCAGTTTTTCTGAACTGTGCAGATGGATATTATCCTTGCAGCACATCCTTTGCTCCCGTAACCCTTCCATCCTCAATAACTGTTAACCCATTGTCCCCACACCCTCCACCCAAGAGTTTCCCCTTCCTCTATCTTGTCACTTCCTTCCACTTCACATCTCCATGTCACTGTCATTGTGCACTGTGCCACACTGGCTCAGATATCTGTGCATCCTATGCTTAGCTCGTACACCTACCACCCCTCCTTCCCATTTTCCCCAACAGCAAATAGACTGTCTCCCTCCGAGCCACCAGGTACCCATTCACAACTGTGTGCTGAAGAATATAAGCAAGCTGACAATGTTGGTTTGTCAGCAACTTTCTCCAACAGTGCCTATAAGACTCTACTTCCAAGCAAATTTACTGTCTCTGATGTGATGTGGAGCTCTACGCAGTCTTAAAGGCACTGGAGCATATGAAATATGACTGACAGAATAACTTACTCATCTACTCTATTTCCGTAAGTGCTCTTTAGACCATTCAGCAGATGTACCTAATGGACAAAACAGTATAATATAAACTGATAGATGCAAAATCTACTCACCAAGTGGCAGCAGGGGAACACACACACACACACAAAGTTTTTACTTCTACAGGCTTACAAAGCCAGGGGCTCTTTCTTCTGGCAGGAGAGTTGAAGGGGAAGGAAGAGGGGTGAAGGAAAAGGACTGGAGAGGTTTAGGGAAAGGTCACCCAGAACCCCAGGTCAGGGGAGACTTATCGGATGGGATGAGAAGGAATGGACAAAATAGTAAACAATAGACAAGACACCATTCATGTAATGCGATGCCAAGGAGAGGAGTTGTCATTTTGCTTGAAGCCTTGTCTTGTGGGATTCCAGAAAAATGTCACGGTAATGTGGCTGCAAGGTGTGCTTGTAAAATTATTAAGGTACTACCACTTGCAGTGCCTCTGGATACTAATGTTTCATTGTAGAGGAAGAAAGTTATTTGTAAATGGAAGAATGAGTGGCTGGAGGTACAAATAACAAATTATGGAAAATCTAGGTAATAATGACAATGTTTTGAAAAGGTTAGATTGGTACTTACAATGTAGCTGAGCTTTTGAGTCACAAAAATACACAACGTAAAGACTGTCAAACAAGTAAGCTTTTGGCCAGAGGGGGGAGGGGGGGGGGGGGGATCTGATTCAGAAGGAGGCCCTTTGGCCAAAGGTTTGATTAAACACAGTCTTTTTTTATTGTTTCTATCTGTGACCCAATATCTCTGTTATATTGTGAATAGCAATCCAACCTTTTCATAACATGGTCAAATAACAAATTGTATGAGATTAAGCAAATTATTCTGCCATGACAAACACAGAGAGAAGTGGATTAATAAATTAAGAATAGGGTACTGCACTCAGATGGCTAACTCCTTTGATGGAAGGTCCTCTGTGTGCACTGCTTGTGGCGTACTGGTTTCAATGTGCCATCTTTTAATTGGTTGTATTTTATACTACAATGGGAGAACATTTTATCTTGCTAGGAAAGTATCATGTAAAACTTCCTGCCAGATTAAAAGTCGTTTGTTGATCTGGGACTTGAACTCAGAACATTGGTGTCCCTGTCTGGCTCATAGCTTTAACCTACCAGGAAGTTTCAAAACAGTGCACACTTCATTGCAGAATGAAAGTTTCTTTTAGGACTCCTTATCTATATTAAGTGTATTTATCTCTTGGTCTCCCTCTACGGTTTTTACCCTCCACGCTGCCCTCCAATGCTAAATTTGTGATCCCTTGATGCCTCAGAACATGTCCTACCAACCGATCCCTTCTACTGGTCAAGTTGTGCCACAAGCTTCTCTTCTCCCCAATCCTATTCAATACTTCCTTATTAGTTATGTGATCTACCCATCTAATCTTCAGCATTCTTCTGTAGCACCACATTTCGAAAGCTTCTATTCTCTTCTTGTCCAAACTATTTACCGTCCATGTTTCACTTCCATACATGGCTACACTCCATACAAATACTTTCAGAAATGACTTCCTGACACTTAAATCTATACTCGAAATTAACAAATTTCTCTTCTTCAGAAACGTTTTCCTTGCCATTGCCAGTCTACATTTTATATCCTCTCTACTTCGACCATCATCAGTTATTTTGCTCCCCAAATAGCAAAACTCCTTTACTATTTTAAGTGTCTCATTTCCTAATCTAATACCCTCAACATCACCCGACTTAATTCAACTACATTCCATTATCCTCGTTTTGCTTTTGTTGATGTTCATCTTATATCCTCCCTTATGGATTGCAGTGGATGTGGGTTGCAGTAAGTACTGGGAGATGAAGAAGCTTGCACAGGATAGAGTAGCATGGAGAGCTGCATTAAACCAGTCTCAGGACTGAAGACCACAACAACAACAACAATCTATATTAAGTAATTATGAAATGAGTTGTAAAAAGGTTTGAGGTTTTGCGTTTTCTCAGTACCTTCGCCTTAATTACTTGGTATGATATTTTAATTTGTGTCTGAGTGGTTATTCATATTTTCAGGCAGTGGTCAACAAGCCACATTTATCTGACTCATGATTTAACAATTTTGACTATTTGACCATTTCCCCTTTAATTTTTAACAAATACTCGGGTCTTTATTTAAACTATATGAAAGACTTATTTTCAGAAAACCAGATAATTAGACCTTGCCCATGTTTTTTTGCTGTATCCAATGGTGTTTTCTTATTTTTAACTATACTCTTCTAATTAGGGGTAGTGTAGTGTGAATTGCTATGTTGTCATGTCCCCTAAATGTAAAGTCATCATTGACATACCCAGTACAAAAGCTTGCATATTTATATTTAATGTAAACTGTGCAACAATACTGCTTACTAGCTTATAAGAAATTATGAATAAATAAGTATTTCTACACTGAAGAGCCAAAGAAACTGGTACACCTGCCTAATATTGTGTAGGGTCCCTACGAGCATGGATAAGTGCCACAACACAATGTGGCATGGACTCCACTAATTCTGAAGTAGTGCTGGAGGGAGTTGACACCATGAATCCTGCAGGGCTGTCCGTAAATCCGTAAGGGAGTGAAGATCTGTTCTGAACAGCATGTTGCAAGGCATCACAAATATGCTCAATAATGTTCATGTCTGGGGAGTTCGGTGGCTAGCAGAAGTGTTTAAACTCAGAAGAGTGTTTCTGAAGGCACTCTGTAGCAATTCTGGATGTGTGGGGTGTGACATTGTCCTGCTGTAATTCCCCAAGTTCATCGGAATGCACAACGGATGTGAATGGATGCAGGTGATAAGGCAGGATGCTTACATACGTGTCACCTGTCAGTCGTATCTACAAATATCAAGGGTCTCTTATCACTCCAACTGCATATGCCCCACACCATTACAGAGCCTCCACCAGCTTGAACAGTCCCCTGCTGACATGCAGGGTCCGTGGATTCATGAGATTGTCTCCGAGCCTGTACACGTCCATCCACTTGATACAATTTGAAACGAGACTCATCCGACCAGGCAACATGTTTCCGGTCATCAACAGTTCACTGTCAGTATTGATGGGCCCAGGTGAAGCATAGAGCTCTGTGTTGTGCTGTCATCAAGGGTACACGAGTGGGCCTTCAGCTCTGAAAGCCCATATCGACAATGTTTCGTTGAATGGTTCGCACGCTGACACTTGTTGATGGCCCAGCATTGAAATCTGCAGCAGTTTGCGGAAGGGTTGCACTTTTGTCACATTGAACGATTCTCTTCAGTCGTTGTTGGTCCGTTCTTGCAGGATCGTTTTCTGGCAGCATCGATGTCGGAGATTTGATGTTTTACAAGATTCCTGGTATTCACAGTACACTCACTAAATGGTCATGTGGAAAAATCCCCATTTCTTTGCTACTTCGGAGATGCTGTGTTGAACATAACACCATGTTCAAACTCAGGTAAATCTTGATAATCTGCCTTTGTAGTAGCAGTAACCAATCTAACAACTGCACCAGACACTAGTTGTCTTATATAGATGTTGTCAACTGCAGCACCCAATTCTACCTGTTTGCGTATCTCTGTATTTGAATACGCATGCCTATATCAGTTTCTTTGCCACTTTAGTGTATGTACCTATATGGAAAAGTACTGTTAATTAAACTCATGTGAACATTTATTAGGTGAAAAAGATGACTGCAGGAAAAGTTAGAGTTGCTCTCCCACTTAGTTATGTGTAGTTGAGACCGTTTTCATGGTAATCGTTCTGATGTGGAACATACCATTTGCACAATAGTTAACACTTAATTACAAATTGTATGTCACTATACAGGTTGTAATGGATATAAGTGCATATATTTCTGTTGTTGACTGAGGACAATGTACTGAACAACATTACATCAGTACTTACATCATTTGTAGACTAATAATTATAGCTATTACAAGTTTTTAGGTTGGTTAGTAGCTCCAAATACATATGGCAGGAGCAAGGCATTAATGCTAATTTTTTCCTGTGCAGCAAGTCAGGTGTTCGAAGTGTGGATGTATGGATACAAAATGGTTAGTCTCTACTGACAGGCATAGTCCAGCTAGTTGTGCAGTACAATCCTGCAGAAAATATCAAGCCATAAACTTCGTGACCTGTGTTGTGGGAATACTGTTTGACACAGAGTAAAAACAACCAACAGACTGGTGTGTACATACAGGATGTTCATAAATTCCCATCACAAAGTTCTAGGGCTTGCAGAGGGGAGTGAGTACATAATGTTTCAAACAGCAACACATGGCCAGAAACGTACCATGCTAGAGCCACTTGAAAACATGTTTGCTACTTTGGTGGGGTGAAGGGGGGGGGGGGGGGGGGGTTACATCAGATCAGATTCAGATGATGTTATGTGACATCTGTCCTAACTCTCTGATGTGGTTCAAGCCTCATTCACATATCTGTCAGTGTTAGAGCAACAGGGTTGAGTAAACGTTCACCAAACACATCGACATGATCCTTCTGAATGGTGACGTTAACAGCTATGGAAGGGCTGCTCATCACCTTCATCGAGAACATTCTCCACATCATCTAAATCCATCACATGCACTTTTTTCCACAGTTGCCTTCACCATCAGCAGACATGACTGCGGTGCTCCAAGAGGCTGTACTGCATCACATTGGAGAGAACCTGTCAATGGGTACACGAGAAATTTCTTTGGCTATTAATGAGTAGAATTGTAAAACAATTGCTGTACTGGATCACGCCTACACAATTACTTGTAAAAGTGGACACATTACCAACATGTTTTCAAATGGTTGTAGCATTGAAACAGTAAATTTCTGGACATGAGTTTGAATACAAAATATTATCTACTCACTCCCCTCTACTAGTCCTAGAAGTCTGCAACGGGAATTTCCAAACACTCTGTATTAAGATAGCACTTATAAAAATATCTGCACTTACTCTCATTACATCCTGTATATTGTGCATTTATAGAGCTTATTTGTATTGAGGCACTCATCTGTTATGTAGAAGTAACTTTCAAGATCAAGCAACTTAGAAAAATCCTTATATGTTGTAAATTTTCAAAGGTAGATTCTGTGGCTTCCCGTTAATATACATTTGAAGCCTTAACACCATTTCAAAAAGTTAATTTTATAGTATTAATCTGTACTACATGAAATAAACTTTTTTCTTCTTTTCATGGGATGTACTCCTTTCTTAAGATTGCTTACAGGTCAGAAGGTGGAAACAATAGATGATGCATGGCGAGCTGTTGATATCTTCCACAACCAAGGAATAAAAACTGTTGTGCTTTCTTCAACAGAACTTGGAGATGAAGAACATTTGTTAGGTCTCGCAAGCTCTGTCATTGGTAAGTTGGATTACTTAATAATCAAATGTTCATGCACTTGTGCATGTACTCTCATCAAAAGTGTTTGGAGACCAGATATTTTTTCATATGCAATACAATATTTTGCATGCAGATTCGTAAACTTTGTGTATGTAACTTAAAGCATGAGGAAACAATTTTAGTGCCATTGGAAACAAATGAAATAAATGTAGTTCCCATCACTGTGGCTCTCAAATGTTGCAACTCTACATTTGATGTAAAGTCCAAAACATTAAGGAGTAGTTACTACATCCAAAAAACCTTAAAAATATACAGAACTACAGTGAGTGATCAATATGGGTTTGCAACTGTTTTATGTGGATTCATTGAGGATATTGAAAACTGTTGAGAAATATTTGCCTTGACTTAAGAAAAGAAACCTCTCATAACTACTTCCAAGCAACACAACATACAGTATATAGGTTCAATAGTGTAGAGCTTGCTGGCCATGACAGCCATGTTATAGCATCACTCTGTAGCATGTCATCCGTCACTTGAGCTTTAGGGGTCTAGAATTGTTTTCATAAAAAGAAAAGACAGCAGCATTAGCCAGATAAATCATTTGAGAATCCTATTCCTGTAACTCCTAGTCATCAAAGAATTGTTTAAGATACATTGACGAGTTTATACATTATGATGACCTGTTTGGTTCACCTTTGGAATGCAATTTGGCAGCAATTCTACAAGGCCTGGATTAGACTAGTTCTTTGTAGGTTTCCAGAGCCACATTGCACCAGATGCCTATGCATAGGTACGCGATTTCCATAAATTATGGATCGGTGTTTTGTGGACCCAGAGCTGACTCCCAATAGTGTCACAGATGTGCTCCATTGGGTTCATATCAGATGACTTTGGTGACCAAGGCGTCACTGTAATTTCATTAACATGCTCTTCAAACCACTGTAGCATGATTCTGGTCTTGTGACAGACATTTATCCTACTGGAAAATGACATCACTATTGGGGAAGCCATCAAGCATGAAGGGATGCAAGTGGTCTGTAATAATGTCCACATAGCCCACAGCTGTCACAATGCCTTTAGTTACCACCACAGATCCTACAGAATTCAAGGTGAATACACCCCAAAACGTTATACTGCCTCCACTGGCCCGAGTCTGTAGCACTGTGTGTTTTGAGCTACCATTCACGTGGATGACACTGTATTATTGGGAAACAACCATTGATCTGGTGTAGTACATTGTTCAGTGGTCCAATCTCAGCTATCTCGTATTCACTGTAAATGTAAATGACGATGTCATTGGGTCAATTTGGGAACACGTAGGGGTCAACAGCATATGCTGAATCCACTGCAGTTGTAAATGGTGATGTTGTTGGATCAAAATGGGAACTTGTAGGGTGTCATCTGCTGTGGAGCCCCCGTGTTAAACAATGTGCGCTGCATGGTTTGGTCTGAAACACTTGTGCCTGCACCGGCTTCGTACTCTGTCAACTGAACACCACACATCATGCTAGCCTCAGACTTCCAAATTTTGTGAGGAGGTGTTGTTTCCTACTCATGGTTTGACCATTCTACATTAACTTTTCATAGATGCTCATGATAGCAGCATTTAAATGCCTTCACCATTCCTGTATTCATTGTTTCTAGGCACCAGGCTACAACAATCTACCCTTTGTCAAAGTTGCTTATATCAGGGAATTTCCCCATTTGTGGTCTGTAACATCACTAGACTGATTCCTCATTTGACTCTGCTGTGCTTATATACTTTCTTTGGCATGACACGTGCGTGCAACACCACCAAGTGCCACCCTACCTTGTAGTGGGCAGTGGTCGTAATGTTCTTGCTCGTCAGTGTGACGTACATTTCTTTGCTTATCACCTTCCAGTTCCTGCAAAGGCCATTAATCAGCCGCAAGAATGTAAATACATGTTGCACAGAAAGGTGGCTGTCAGGATGAAAATGTATCAGTCACCAGGCTAGACTTATTAGAATGGATACAAGGTGGTAATGATGGTGTAATGTTATTGAGATGTATGCAGTGGGCTTCACTAAATATACACATAGTTTGACATTCTATACTCTGTATCAACTTGTTGATCTGCCATTCTGATTAGATGTGAATAATGTTGTAATTGTTCATGAATGAGCTTCCCCCTGTTTTTGAAAATCCTGTTAGCAAGCATGTCAACATTTATGGAAATGGGCTTTAGGACACTCCAACGGAATTTGCTGTGAGCAACTTTTATTCGTCCAAAGATATCACACAAACTGACGAATGGTAAAGCAAAATACTCATGGAAGAAAGTCACTGAATGGCTAAATGTTGACAAGTGGAGATTTGTATGAACCTTTATTAGTGATCTACAACAGCATGACTTTGTCTTATTGTGAATGACATCTTCCATGTCATTGTTAAAATAGTAAGTATTGTCAAAAAGTTTGCAAAAATTGAATTTTGTATGGTTTCAGAATTAGTATAGCAAAAGGGACTGATTCTGTGAACAAATATCCATTGTTGTGTTTCCATGAGCTTGCAGTTTTACAGCAATTGATATGAAAGATCTGTGAATCTGTACAAAATTTAAAAACCATGCAGCAATTACTAATGCTTTACAACATATTTTTAATGCTTTTGGTCACACACTATGTTGTCTGGTGTAAGCATTACAAACATGTATCCCCCACCCCACCCCCTCGGGAGCCCACAGCCCTTTCGTGGGTACATGTGGGGCGTGCACACTTTCCCAAGCTGTTGCAGCCTTTCTTCTTTTTTGGGCTGCTTTACCTCCCTCTTAGTTGCTTTACCTTCCCCTTCCTCATCCTTCCCTGTCCTTATCCTTTCCCTTTGCCCCTTCATTTCCCTCTCTTGATGATCTTTATGTTGGCCCGACTATCCTCCTGACTTTGCTTCATCTTGCAGTTTTGGTTCATTCGATTTTCCTCCTCCTTTTTTGCTTTTCTTTCTTTGTCCCCCTCAGTGGTTTGACGTCCATCTCTTAATTTGAAATTTGTAGTGTGAGCCAGATGGGGAACCCCCTGATGCCTTTGGTGTGGGTTCCTCTCCCCCCCCCCCCCCCAGCTCCTCTCCTTCTCCCTTTTCTCCCCTTCCCCTCCCTCCCCGCCATAGTCCTTTCGCCTCCTTGCTGGGTCACCAGCTCAGTAGCCAGTCTGTGTGGGGGGGCTATTACGTACCCATCTGACTGAGTACCATGACACCACAAGGATCACACTGCTGGTACTTGCGCTGTGAATGCCATTTGCAAGTCTAGGAATGGTTGCCCATTTTTTTGAGGCATCGGAACTCCCAGCAATGACCATCCTGCCAGGCGGCTGTTGCTGTGGCTGGGTGGTGCCCATGAGGCGAGCCCTGTTTGGAGTGGGTGGTAGCGGGGCAGACGTTCGGCACATAAAATGAGTTAAACTCTGTGGCTGCTCTTCCTCAGCTGTGTCTCATCCTAGGAATAGCTTTGTCTCAGTTCCTCTTTCTGCCTTCCCAGCCTTTCCCCCCTTGGCTACCCCCTGGGAGGAGGGCCGGGCCCACCGGCTTGGGGTAAAACCCTTTCCGCAGTTCCTGGTCTGTACCAGGACTGATGAGGAGACTTTTGACGCCACCAAACCCCTTTTCTTTGTGGAACATAATGAGGACAAGTTCGGTGAAGTTGAGTCGTTAAGCAGTATGAGATATGGCTCTCTCTTTATAAATACAACTTCTGCCAGTCAGTCGGCTTCCCTCTGTGCCTGCTAACATTTAGGAGAGATCCCCTTGGCTATCGCTTCACACGAGTCACTCAATATGACACGGGGTGTAATTTTCCATAGGAACCTTCTCCTCCAGCCCGATGATAAACTTAGGGCTAGTCTGGAACAACGTGGAGTTCATTTCATCTGGCATGTCCAGATACGCCATAAGAACCATTGTGTAGACATTGGCACTTTCATCCTGGCATTTGAGGGGGATACCCTGGCCCAGAAGGTCAAGGAAATGGTCTAAAGATGTGACGTGAAACCATACATTCTACTTTCTATGCATTTCTCCCATTGCCTCCAGTTCGGCCACATGTCCTCGTGATGTAGTGCCACTCCCATCTGTGGTGGCTGTGGCCGACCTCTTCATGTGGACACCCCTTGCACCCCGCCACCTAACTCTGTAAACTGCTCTGCATTATCCCTGCTCACCGGAGTGTCCAATGTATATGAAGGAGAAAAAGAATTCAAGAAATAAAGATTGTTTACTGTCTCAGCTACTTTGAGGCCCAGAAGTGTGACAGACTACAACCTGTGAATCTCTCCTCTTCATTTGCCTCCATTATGTCTTCACCTCCTCCTTACCTCCCTTTCCTTTCCTCACTCTTGGTGGCTCCCATTCCTTCCCCGCGAGGAACCGCCTCTCTTCCCCCTCCTCTCACTCCTCCTTGGCCAGGGAAGTCATCCTCTTCTCTGGCTCCTGCTAGGGATACCCCTCCCCAGCATTCTCAGGATAGGAAGCCTGCAACCTTGGGTTGGACGAGGGACCCACACTCCAGTGGCCCAAAGCTGCTCGCTCTGTGTCCGACCCTGATATCGCTGCCACCTATTCCCTTACTGATACCGCCTCCTTCCTCCCTTCGAGGGAGAAGAAGAAGAAGAAGAAGAAGAAGAAGAAGAAGAAGCAACGCTAGTCAAAGGACGAGGCTACTCTGTCTTCCCGGAGGGCTTCGCCCATCCTCCTCTTCCTGAATAATACCCAGTTTTTATGTGTCACCCCATCCTCATCGGTGGCAACCACTGACCCAGTGACATGAATTCCCCTCAGCTTCTTTACGTCTAACCTGGACTCTCTCCACATGATAATCCAGTGGAATTGCAAAGGATATTACTGTCACCTACCGGAAATTCAACAACTCGTTTCCTCTTATTCTGCATTCTGTCTTGCTCTTTAGGAAATGCACGTTCATGATGATCACTCTCCAACTTTTTGTGGTTGTTGGGCACTCTGTTTGAACTGTGCCAGACCCGGGATAGCATCTGGAGGGGTCTGCACTTTGGTTCGCACCAGTGTCATTAGCGACTGGATCTCCCGTTAACACCAACCTGGAAGCAATAGTGGTAAGAGTGTGAACGAGCCCAGCAATCACCATTTGCAATTTCTACCTCCCTCTTGGTAGAACACTTCTTTATGTTGAATTGTCTGCCTTAATATAGCATCCCGCCACTGTAACTCCTACTTGCAGACTTCAGTGCACATCATGCCACTTCAACAGGTAGGGGTCTTCTAATTGACCGACTTATTACAGACTTTGATTTGTGTCTCCTCAATGACGGTTCCCCTACCCACTTCAGAGCGGTTCATGGCACCTTTTCTGCTACTGATCTCTCACAGCCTCCCTACATTGATCACTCCTTGATGATCTCTGTGATAGTGACCAGTTTCTAGTGATTCTGTTGTTCCCCTTCCACTGCCAGGTCAACAGGGCCCCATGTTGGGCATTCCCCACAGCCAATTGGCCTATATATATATGTCTGATATGCACTTTGACACCTCTCTCTCTCAAGCAAGACGTTTCTGCTGCTCTTCTACATGCCGCTGGCACTATTATCCCCCTATCCACAGGACCTCATCATCACCAACTGCTACTGTGGTGGACTAGGGATATAGCTGTCTTATCCAGGATCACCGACGGGTGTTGCATTGATTTAAATGACACCCTCCAGAGACCAACCTTCTTGCTTTTAAGCATCTCCATGTTAAAACTCACTACTTTACTAAGCAAAGTAAAACCGTATGCTGGGAGCACTATGTTTCCTCCCTGGGCAGGTGTGGCTCTTCACTGCAGGTTTGGTCCAAGCTCCGCAGCCTTCTCTGCCACGAGTGACAGTCAACTGTCCGTGGTCTTATACTCCAAGGTGCTCAGTGTGTCGATCTATTAGTTCTTGCAGAACATCTTGCAACACACTTTGTGACAGCATTTGGCATCCTCTTCCTCTCCTATTACCTTTCTCCAGTAGAAATGCAGAGTTGAACAGATCTCCCTCTGTTTCATCCCCCACCAAGCTGAATGCCATAATGAACCATTCACTGAATGGGAATCCTTGCAGGTTCTTACCTCCTCACATGTCACGGCCCCAGGCCCTGATTCCATCCACAACCCAATGATCCAGCACTTGTATGTTACCCAGAGGCAACATGTATTCAGGATCTTGAGTATATTTATCCCCGTCCTTAAGCCCAGGAAGAGCCCAACATCTTTTTGACAGCTACTGCCCAATTAGCCTGACAAACATACCTTGTAAACAGCTCAAGAGGATGGTTAGCTTCTGATTATGTCGGGTACTCGAAACTTGGGGCCTTTTGTCCTTTTGTATCAGTGTGGTATCCTGGAAGGACTGTCTCCGACAGACCATTTACTCACATTGGAAACAGTCAACCGACAGGCTTTTACTAACTGCCAGCATCTTGTCGCAGTCTTCTTTGACCTATATAAGGCATACGACACGGCTTGGAGCCATCACATTTTAGTTACCTTCCGTGAGTGGAGCTTTTGCGACCCCCTTCCAATTTTTATCCCACCGGCTCTTCCGGGTTCAAGTTGGCTTTTCACTCAGCACCCTTCGGATTCAGGAAAATGGTATCTCACAGGGTTCTGTGTTAAGTGTCACACTCTGACTCATAGCCATCAATGGGCATGTTACCTGTGTAGGGCCTGTGGTTACACCGGAGTTGTATGTCAACATTTTTCGCATCTGGTGCAGCTCCCACTCAGTAGCATGTGCCGAGTGCCAGCTCCGAGGTGCCATCTGGCGAGCCTCTGTGTGGGCTGCTTCCCATGGCATCCAGTTTTCTCCCTCCAAACGTAGGCATTTTTGTCATCGACTCACAGTACACCCAGACCCAGAACTTTATTTAGGCAACCAGCTTTTACATGTTGTAGCACAGTCCTGTTTCTTGGGCCATATTTATGACAAAAAGCCAACTCGGCTGCCCCACGTTCGCCACCTGAAGACTACGCGCATGCAGAAGCTTAATGCTCTCCACCTCCTGGCCCACATATCTTGGGGTGCAAATCGTGCTACTCTTCTCCATCTTTACTGTGCTCTGGTCTCGTCCATACTAGATTATGGTAGTCAGCTTTATTGCTCAGTGGCTCCTTCCACTCTGAAATTACTTTACCCTGTTCACCATTGTGGGGTCCATCTGGCGGTTGGTGCCTTTCACACTAGTCCTGTTGACAGCCTCCTTGCAGGAGTGGGTATTCTCCTTCTACAAATATGATGGAGCCAACTCCTGGTTTCTCATGCAACTGCCATTTGCTGATTCCCTCACCAGCCTGTGTACCCTGTCCTCTTTGCAAATGAGGGATGCCTCCCTCCTGATAACCGCTCATGGGTGGGATTGCCGGTTGGAATGCATCTCATTTCCCTCTGTCGGAATCTCCATCTCCACTCACTGGAAAATGCCCCATTTATTTCCTCCCCCCTCCCCCCTTCTCCTTGGATGGTTTCTAAACTACAGATTAGGAACGATCTATTCCAGGTTTCTAAGGTCTCTGTCGCCCCCGTGGTCTTTCGGCACCTTGTGCATTCCGTCCTTGCAGAGTTCCAGAGTGCTACCAGCTTCCACACTGATGGTCGTAAGACGATAGATAAGACGGCATACACTTCCACATCTCCTAGTGAGAACACCATTTATTACCGGGATCGTGTAGTGTGTTCACAGAAGAGCTGATAGCCATCAACAGGGCCCTCCATTTTGTTTCTCAGGCCTCCCTCCTCAGTGTTTTAATATGTACTGATTCAATGTGCAGCATGCAGACTGTTGACCAATGCTACTCTCATCATCCTTTGGTTTCTTCTATCCACGACCTTCTCTCTGCCCTCGGCTGTGCCGCCAGCTCTGTTGTCTTTATCTGGGTCCCAAGTTGTGTGGGCATCTCAGGGAATGAACTGGCTGCCCATTTGGCTAGAGAGACAGCTACTTACCCCTCCATTCCCTTTCATGACACCAGTTGCAGATATGCAGATCTATGTCAAATCCCTTTTGCCCAAAAGTGGAATGATATCTGGTGTGCTACTGCTCTCAGTAGTAAACTCCACACAATCAAGGAGACTACTGCAGATTGGTGGTCTTCCTTCTGCTTTACTCCTGGTTGTACTTGGCACCTCTCTTCATGTTTTCTCAGTCTGAGACCCCGTGACCACTCCCACATGGAAAGACCTCTGTTTTACCCCTCTGTCTTTCTAGTTTTTAGATCGGGTCTCCCCTTTTATGTCTTCTACTGTTTGTGTTTTAACTTCCTTGTTTTATGTTTGACTCCTCTGACTTGTCCCGTCCACTTTTAGTGGGTTCCCTCTCTTCTACAAGTAACTATGGAATAGCGGGGCAGATGGCCTCACCGTTTAGTCATATAATTCCCCTCAATTAATCAATCAATCAAACACGGCCTGATACTCAGTGGCTGTGATGACTGTATCAGGCTATTGTCAACTGGCACCACAGCAGAAAATTTGTTAGAACACATGTTGCTGTACACTATGAATGCACTTACAAATATTTAATTGGCAAACCAGTATTTGGGCAGACAGACCATTGTCAGTGTACATCTATGTCAAATGAAGTGTATGTCGAGTATGAAGTCCTCATGATGTTAAAATTGGTGTCAACCTCTGTGGTACACAGGTTGTCATGTGTATGTGTTATAGCTGTGAAATCCTAAATGGCCATTACATTATTTCCCCAGAAATTAATGCCATAGGACATTATTACCTGAAAGAGTGCTAATAATCCCATCTGCAGTTCAATAAAATGAGAGTTTTACGAGCGCAAAGTATGCAGAACTGAGCTATTTTGGTTAAGTTATCCATTTGCTGGTATCGTACAATTTGTTATGCATCTGGAATCTTAGGAACTTCGTGCATGGGGTTATATCTATCATGTGCCTATGTATCTGTACTTCTGATATCTATAAGTCATATTTAATTTGTTTGGAATTGTATAACATGAGTCTTGGTAAGATTAAGGGTTAAGCTGTTTGCTGTGATCAGATTGGAAGCCTGTCCCATTATTCTCCTGGATATGCTTCTGCCCTTTATCAGTGTACTTGTATCATCACGAAATATAAAGGTTTTTGGAGAGTGCTCCCAACATCCCTGCTAATTTGTTACATAGGTCAAGAACAGAAGCAGGCCAACTGCCAAACCTTGTGAGACTCCATATTTAAAGATCTCAAACTGCAAGTACAGTTTTATTCCTGTTGTGTTATTTGCCCTCAGTGTTCTGTTGTTGAGATATATCTCCACCTGAGAAATGGGAATGCCTGTAATGCCACAATGATTTAGTTTCCTCTTGAATTTTATGATTTTAACCAGCATTCCTTAATGTTTTCAATATGTGTAACCTATTTTAATGTCCAGTTTTATTGTGGAATCGCTGGTTTGTTTCTGTAGTATGTTTTTGATGCAATCATCTGTAAATGGATTAATTGTGACAAAGATGACAATTATGTAAAATAATACACTGGTGTGGAAAACTTAAGGACAAAAGTAACTTTCTCATGATGTATCACTACCAAGTAACATAGCTTGATAAAACTTGGATCACAAATAGAAAGAACAGCTACAGTATAGTAAAAAAAAATAAATAATAAATAATAATAATAATAATAATAATAATACACTATAATATGAACAGAAATGACACTTTTATTCAAAGACAATAATTACACTGAAGTCACCAGGGTCCATTACGGTCTGCTAAACATTACGAAAGACCAAAAATGGGTCTCGGTGGAGACTGTGAACACTGTGGAGAGCAAAGCATGCTCTGCAACCTTCCCCCTCCATGGCTACAAAGTTGGTGAGGGGTTCTTGCAGCTGACAACTACTGGATGCCTGTTGGTGTATGTGGATGTGCTGCAATACATCTCTCCAACACATCCTACACATGCTTGATGCGGCTGAAGTTGGGGAAATGGACAGAGCAGTCCATTTGCCAAATATCTTCACCGAGCGAGGTGGCGCAGTGGTTCGACACTGGACTCGCATTCGGGAGGACGACGGTTCAATCCCGCGTCCGGCCATCCTGATTTAGGTTTTCCGTGATTTCCCTAAATCACTCCAGGCAAATGCCGGGATGGTTCCTCTGAAAGGGCGCGGCCGACTTCCTTCCCCATCCTTCCCTTATCCGATGAGACCGATGACCACGCTGTCTGGTGTCCTTCCCCAAACAACCAACCAACCAAATATCTTCTTGTTCTGGCAGCTCCTCCACATGCACTGCTCCATGTGGTTGCCCATTTTCTTTCACAGAAATGAAGTCAAGACTAAATGCACTCCTGAAAAAAGTGCATGTGGGGAAGGAGTACAGTGTCACTAATTACCGGAAGCTCCAATATTACTTTAAATGTGAACATTTTAGGTTAGGCTTTAATGTGACTGTTACTAACATTAAATGAAACAACAGGTTTACTGTTACCAGTCACTGTTTATTTATCTCCGCAAGACGTTTCAAAGGTTTAACTAAACTTGTATCTAACAGTAAAAATAATATAAGTAAAATGGACTATCTCCAGTAGTTATAGGCTCCTTTCATTGTTGTAACACGTCACAGGTATATTGTCATATTTTGTAAACAAATATGGCATGTGGAAACTATTAGGTGCAAGGATGATATATCAGAAGAAAAACAGTAACATACAGTACAAAGAATATACGTCATACTAACAAATGTAAATCTACCTGATGATGAAGGTTTAAACCTTTGAAACATGTCACAGAGATAAATAAACAGGAAGCTCCAATATTAGGCGAATTATGAGGCCCCTGAGGGAAATAGCGTCCTTGGCTGGAAAGGATGCCTGCAGCTATGGAGTGTGGAGAGTGCAATCATCTGCAAGTTGTTGCTCATGTTGACCCCAGTGATTCCTGTTGCTTGGGTTTGGAGGCCATCCTTATTCATATGTGTGGCTGGCAGAAGTGGTGGTGAAGACTGCTGGCCAAGCAGTATTGTACCCAGAATTTATGGGGATCTTTTGGGTTGAAGCTGAGCCTCAACCAAAGGCTCCGTCAACTCCTTTATGGTCATGGCTGTAAAGTTCTAGAGATAATAGCAGGATTCCCCTTGACAGGTTATGTGTGCATTACACAGAGGAAACAGCTACTTGAATACCAAAGTACTTGTAGAGTGCACATGGCAGATCTTGAGGCTAGGCTGTAGTCTGAGGTCCTCTGTTGAACGCAATACAGGGATTGCAAAGTCAGATACCATACAAAGTAAAATCACTTTGAATGTCAGAATTTTAACAGTAAATTGCCGTTGCATTAATAACAAAATGCTGGGATTCAGTGCCCTCCAGGAAAGCTGCCTTGTTCGAATTATACTCAGAACTGAGGACTAGTTGAAACTTGAAGTAGAAAGCTCCCAAGTATTTAGTGAGACATGGAATTTATATCGAAAAGTCGGGTTGGACTTCATAGGAGAGGGATCATTCATTGCAGTCGGGGTCAAAACTGAGTCTGAGTGGAGAAGTTCCCTGACGTAAGTAACCGGCCTTGGTGAACACAAGTTAATCATAAGATGTTTTTACTGACTGTCCAATTATGCCACAACTGTTACAGAATCATTCAAAGAAAGTCCATGCTCGGTAGCACAGAAGTACCCCTCCTCCTCTACTTTGGCCTCCTGTTTCTCTATGGGGCCAGCATTGATGTGCATTGAGGCAGTGTTAATGACAGTGGCTGGCTGGATGCCCTTCCTGATACCACCACTCACTCCGGGACAGAATCTGTGTCTACATCTAGAGTAAATCTCATCTGAATGTTTGCAAAGGATGTGTCTGAGGCAGGACATAGGTACAAGCCCCATATTCAGCTAGTTGGACGTGGGGGAAACTGCCTAAAATCTACATACACCAAGCAAGATAGCACAGTGGTTAGCGCACTGGTCTCGCATTCAGGAGGATGACAGTTCAAATCCATTTCTGACCCTCCTCATTTAGGTTATCTGTGATTTCTCTAAATCACTCCACTGAAATGCCAGGATGATTCCTTTGAAAGGGCTTTGTTGATTTCCTTCCCTATCCTTGAATCAATCTGCTTGTGCTCAATCTCTAATGACCTCAATGTTGATGGGGCATTAAACCCTAATCTTCATTCCATCTTGATTGGCCAGTTCACTAGCCACCATTGTTAATCTGCAACTTGGATTTGATCCAGGGCAGGTTCACCTCCACGAATGTTGAAAGCAGCATGTTAATGCACTTTGCTATCCAGGCAGGTTTAGCACAGAAGTACCCCAATTATGCAATATTAGTTGGAAGTGACTTCAACCTTCTGAGTACTCACAGGATCATCTGTTGACTCATTGCCGGTCTTGCAGACAGACAGTCTTGTAAAGTAGTTCTGAACACGTTTTCTGAAAACTGTCTTGAGCAGCTTGTTCGAAAATCCAGGCACAATGGAAATATTTTAGACCTTGTAGCCTCAGACAGAAAGTTCAGTGTAGAAACAGTCATTAGTGATCATGATGTCATCATAATGGCAGTGATTAGTAAAGTTAATAAAACCATCAAGACAGCTAGGAGAGCTTTTATGCTGGAAAGGTCAAATAAGCAGTTGTTAACCTCCCACTTAGACAATGAATGGACAGCATTTCTTTTGGGTATGATGGCCATAGAGGAACAGGCAAAGTTTAAACTGATTGTAAATGACACTCTGGAGAAATATGTGCCAAGTAAGTGGTTAAGGATGGGAAAGACTCTTGTAGATTAATAACAAAATTCAAAAATTGCCAAGAAAACAGATTGTTGCACTCTCAGTAAAAATGAATGCAGAAATGTAGATAATTGAAAGTTATTAGAAATTTTTATATCTATAAAATGTTCAAAGCATACACCTTCCACCATTCATTAGTGAAAGCTCTTGCTGAGAAACCAGAGATAGATAGAAGCCCATACATCAATATGTTGATTTGGTTTTACAAACTACCAAATTCTCTATGGACATGTACAAAGACTGACTTTAACAAAGAATCAATATCTTTTCTTATAGAAAAATGTTTATATTCATTCAGGAAATTTTAAGACACTGACTGTAACATGAACCAGTAGCATATCAACAAT
This sequence comes from Schistocerca piceifrons, assembly GCF_021461385.2. Classification (NCBI taxonomy): domain Eukaryota; kingdom Metazoa; phylum Arthropoda; class Insecta; order Orthoptera; family Acrididae; genus Schistocerca; species Schistocerca piceifrons. The sequence goes on from NC_060145.1 coordinate 21,705,940, forward strand.
AATGTAATAGATGTATAAAATGGATAAGATGCAGCATTTGCAGTATATAAAATATTGTGAGAGTATAATTATTGTAATACTATCATTTCTAACATTCGCAAAAGCCACCATTGTGATGGCTCCATGCAAAGAAAATGTAAATAAATAAATAAAAGAAACTTCTGGTCCTACACAGAATTGTTGAGCGACATGAAGGCCTTCTGGTGTAGTAATAAAAAACACCAAAAGGAAAACTGATGTTTTAAATCTTTTTTTAAAAAAATCATTCTCGCAGTAAGATTTTACAGACATACCATCATTTGACCATCATATAGAATCCTGTATGGAGCACGTAGAAATAGGCATCCCTGGTATTGAGAAGTAATTGATAGAGTTAAAAACAAATAAATTGCCACGTCCAAATGAGCCCCAGCATTGGCTTCTTACATAGCTTGCATTTATTGTGAAACTCTCAACCAGTACAAAGTCCCAATCAGATGGAAAATAGCACAGGTGATTCCCATATATAAGAAGGGCAAAAGAACAGGTCCACAAAATTGAAGACTAAAATCCTTAACACCAGTTTTCTGCAGAATTCTTGAACACATTCTGAGTTCCAATATAGTAAATATCCTTGAGACAGAAAAGCTCCTGTCCAGAACTCAGCAGGCATTTATAAAGCATCACTTATGCAAACAGCAGTTTGCTGTTGTCTAGCACAGTATGATGTGAACTATTCATGAAAGGCAACATGCAAGTTCCCAATGCCTAGATTTTTATAAACTGTTTGGTAAGTGCCCCACTGCCGACTGTTAATCAAAGTCCAAGCATATGAAATAAATTCGCAGATATGTGAGTGGCTTGGAGACTTTTTAAGTAATGGTATGTTGTCCTATATGGTGAATGTTCATCAGAGACAAGGGTATTGTCAAAAGTGCCCCAATGAAATGTGGTAGGACCATTCTTGTTCTTTACAGACATAAATGATATACTGGATAATGTAGCAGCAACATGTAACTGTTTGCTGGCGATGGTATAGTGTATAGGATAATTTCATCATTAAGTGACTGTAGGATACAGGATAACTTAGACAGAATCTGTGTTTGGTGTGATGAATGGCAGCTTGCTGTGAATGTAGAAAAATGTAAGCTTACTGCACAGGAGAAGAAAAAACAATCCTGTAATGTTCAAATATAGTATTAGTAGCGTGCTGATTGCCACAATCATGTCGATTAAATCTCTAGGCATAACATTGCAGAATGATACTATTGAAATGAGCCCATATGGTCAGCACAGGGAAAGCAAATGATAAACTTTGGTTTATTGAGAATTTTGGGAGAGTGAAGGTCATCTATAAATGTGACCACATGTATAAAACTTGTGGAACTCTCTGTGACACTCTGTTTGAGTGTTTTAGAACTTCACAATGTCGCAGAAAAGGAAGATATCAAAACAATTGAGAGTTGCGGTGCTTGATTTGTTACTGGTAGGTTTGATCGGTATGTGAGTATTCTGGAAATGCTCCGTGAACTCAAATCAGAATTCCTGGAGGTTCGAGTATGTTCCTTTCACTAAACATTATTGAGAAAGTTCAGAAAACTGCAGAACATTTCAACAGTCCATAAATCTCCTGTAGGGACTGCAAATACAAGATGAGAGAAATCAGGGCTCATATGGAGGCATATAGTCAGTAACATACTAGGAAGTACTTTAAAAATAATTAATTTGCTGCTTTTCAGACACTGTTTTTAATTTAGTTGAACTGTTTTTTGTCTTATATCTGTATTAATGCCTGCCTGCTTAGCTGGTTGGCAACGTGCTTGCTTCCCGTGCAAGCGGACCCAGGTTCAATTCCCGGCAGGGTTGGAGATTTTCCATGCTCGTGGATTGGGCGTTAAGCTGTTCTCATCATCATTTCTCATCCTCGCGTGCAAGTTACCCAATGTGGCATCAACTGAAATAAGACTTGCACTTGGCGGCCGACTTCTCTGGATGGGGCCTCCGAGCCAACAATGCCACACACTCAATTCATTTCATTTCATTTCTTCTGTATTAATACTTGTTGAGCATTTTTAACTAGTGGGGAACAAGGAGGGGGTTGGGGAGGGGTAGCTGATGGCTTGGATGGAGGTAGCAGGTGCATGGCATAGGAATGTGACAGACATGCACTGACACTGGTGACTACATGCAGAGCATGATCACAGTGATGAGAAAGTTTCAGTCCTATCTGAATGCATCATCTGCAGCCCTACACCCAAGTTCCATCATGTTGGACTTGTCAAAGACCTACTCTCCTCTCGATCCCTACAATGGGAACACTTTTTGCTAACAATCTCTCTAACCAAAACCAATCTAATCCCAGTTCACACTACCATGCAACCATGACCCTGCCCCTCTCTCACCTAACCAATCCATGGTTACCTTCTATAAATTCCTTATCTTCAACCTGACTTCGTCATTCTTCCTCAGATTCCTCACTAGCAACACAAAAACTCTGGGGGGAAGAGCTATCCACAACTTCAAGACAGGTCTGATTTAATTAGCCTTTCTACATTCAAAGGCTCAGCTGTGGACAGATGAACCACAACAGCTACCTGACAGAAAGCATCCAGCATAACTTCCAATCCCTGCTTAAATCCTGGGACCAATTACAGAATCTCTCTATCATATTCCATCTCATTCCTCACCTGTACAACCCCTAGCGCACACACACCTTGTACATGCTTACCAAAATCCATAAACCTGGACATCACTTTGTAGCTAGTTACTATGCTCCCATTGACAGAATTGCCACTCTTGTTGACCAACACCTCCAACCAATAGTCCAAAGCCTACCATCTCATATTATAGTTGCAAAGCACTTCCACCACTTCCTTCATCAACTTTCAATCATCCACATTTATTCCAGAATGAGATTTTCACTCTGCAGCGGAGTGTGCGCTGATATGAAACTTTCTGGCAGATTAAAACTGTGTGCCCGACCGAGACTCGAACTCGGGACCTTTGCCTTTCGCCTTTGCCTTTGCCTTTCTGGAAACATCCCCCAGGCTGTGGCTAAGCCGTGTCTCCGCAATATCCTTTCTTTCAGGAGTGCTAGTTCTGCAAGGTTCGCAGGAGAGCTTCTGTAAAGTTTGGAAGGTAGGAGATGAGATACTGGCAGAAGTAAAGCTGTGAGTACCGGGCGTGAGTCGTGCTTTGGTAGCTCAGATGGTAGAGCACTTGCCCGCGAAAGGCAAAGGTCCCGAGTTCGAGTCTCGGTCGGGCACACAGTTTTAATCTGCCAGAAAGATCCACATTTATTGTTACTCATCACTGTTGATGCCAACACCCTATATAACAAAATTACCCATGCTCAGGGCCTTGTCACTGTAGAACACTATCTCCCACAATGTCCTTCTGACCCACTACTTCACTCTTTACATGCTAAACAATCTACATCTCATTACTTATATGCCGAACATACTACACTATTATACAAAAACTACTGCTGCTCTGTGGGGAAAGTGTACAAAAAAAATCCACAGCACACCCATGGCCAACAGCATGGCTTCCTCGTATGCCAGTCCGTTTATGAACAATCTGCAAGAAACCTTCCTAGCCTCCCAATCCCCAAACCCATAGTTCAGGTTCACTTATGATATCTTCATGATCTGAACAGAGGACCAAGACTCCACACCATCATTTCTCCACAGCGTCAACAGCTTCTCCCCAAATCACTTCATCCTGGCCCTCCTCAGCCCAGTGAGTCCACCGTCCTATATGGTTACCCCAGCTCTCTGATGGCTATATCCATTTCTCTGTGCTTATCAAGCCCATCATCCACTAATACTACCTGTATTTTGACAGCTGCCATCCTTTCCACAACTGACCACTGACAGATGTTGCATCTGCAGTTACAAGAATTCCCTTACCCAATATGCTGAAAGATTCGCTAAGGCCTACACAGACAGGCACTATCCTGCAAACCTGGTCTTGCAGAGAGGTTTCCGACACCATATCCTGACAAAACCCTAATCCCCACATCACCTCCAAGAACCAGATGAAAAGGCACACTGCCTTCATTACCCAGTATAATCCTGCACATGAGTAACCGAACCGTTTCCTTTGCCAGTGCTTTGACTATCATCTTGCCCAGAAATGAGGAACATCCTACTCACAATCCTTCCTAAAGTGGTAATGTGCCACCCACCTAATCTACACAACTTTGTGGTCCATTTCCGTGTCACATCTGCTGCCAGCCCCCCTGCCACATGAGTCGCATCCGTGTGAAAGACACGGTTGCAAGACCCATCTCATCTACCAACCTTGTACAGCCTACTCCAGTCTTGTCACAGGCAGCGTCTTCTGTGAAAGGAACCGTATCTTATATCAGCTCTGATGCAACTTTTTGTGGTCACGACAACCTACCGAGCTGCCCACCCAATTGGATGGTCACTGCCATCCAAAAGCTAGCAAGCTATTCTGATCTGTCTTCTTATTTATATGCTAGTCAATAACTCAACAATCTCCTTTTTGGTGAGATGTTATTTTTACTCATTAATTATTTGCATGTATACTTGGATGAAGTCCTTCACTTCATTCCTTGTCCTCAGCCGAATCCTCATCACCCTAGCACTTGTGTATTCTACTGCTTCCACATAGTCCTCTAGGTTTGGTTTTACTATGATACCTACTCCATTTTTGGCTTCTTGTCCACCACTCAAGTACAGTGTGTAGCCTTTCCTTATTTTCCTCCTTTCTCTTCCCTTCCATCTAACTTCACTAAGTCTCATCAGTTCTATGTTCTCCTTTTCCATGAAGTCTATCAACTCTCTCACCTTCCCAGTAAGGGTCATCACATTAATGATACCCACCTTCATTGTGTTGGTGCCTAGTCACCCACTTCTCACAGTTCCCCCAGCACCCCAAGAACTGCGCATCTCCTGCAAGGAATGCCCTAACCTTTTCCGAGGCTGGTTTTGAAGTACTATTTCATATATAGCTATTATTATGATGGGGTCGCCACTCCCAAAGGCATTTTAGAGCTGCTGCCAGCATATGCTTAGATCGCTCCTAACGTGGACAACAGACGCCATTTGTAGCCACCCCTCTGGAGTACAGATGCTACGGGAAGTAAGATACGAACACAGTTCCTCCGCTTTTCCACCATTGGGACTTGTAAAATCCTCTTCCGCTTTCCAACCGTTGTCTGTCTTCACCTGTTACCCTGGCAAGGGGCCCTTACAGGGTACTACCATCCGGAGCCAGATGGACCCAGGCAGACAGAGTGAAGAATCAAGATGTTAGGAAGGAAATTGGAATTGACTGAGAAAATTGAAAAGAATAGATTAAAATGGTGTGGGCTTGTGAAGAGGATAGGAGAGGAAAGAATACCAAGAAGAATGATGGCGTTAAAGATTGAGGGCAAGAGGCCAAAAGGAAGACCGAGAACAAGATGGATTGATATAATAAAGATGAGTTTAAGGAGGAGAAACCTGCTATGGAACCAAATTGTGGAAGAAGAAAGAGTAAAGTGGCGAAGTACCATTGATACTCCAACCCAACCAGATGTTGGATAGAGGGGAGACGAAGATGATGATGAATTATTTGCATATGTTGGAACTTCCATTAGCATATAAAAAGGGAATGAGATATTTATGAGAATTAAAGTATTTTGTTAGAAAAATCAATAATTTCAGCCAGCGGAGAGAAATTCTCCTAAAAAAAATAAAAATTATACTTCTCAAGTAAGAATTGCTCTTTTTGATATGCCACCTGTAGCCAAGATCCATGTCATGCTACACCATGTATTAAGACAAGCTGTGAGGCACAGAAGCCAAACATGTGACACAAAATATTACAATTATCTTCTGGCATCTCAGATAATGAGTCACCAAGGCTGGTCCATGAGATTGCTGCAGTCTGCTCTGACCTGATTTCCAAAGCGTAGTAATTAATACACCCACACAAAGTGATCCTGTGGCTATATTATGGGCTAATAATATTGTTATCTTTTTTTTACTTTTGTTACAAATTTGTGTAGTTCATTGTGGCTGCTTCTGAATTCTGCCACTTTATCTTGGCTCTGAGCCCTATGCGACTTAACATCTGAGGTCATCAGTCCACTTTATCCTCCTTGGCAGACAAAATTCTAGTGGTCTGGTGCCCAGCCCAACTGTGGCAAGTAGGAAAAAGGACTTGGACTCATTTGCAAAAGAGTAATTAATGTGATTAACAGTTATGTTTGAACCACTTCCACCTATCTCCATGCTCCACATGGCTAACACAAAACCATTGAAAGTGAGGAAGGGAGCTGATGACCTTGCTGTTTAATGATCTCACCCACGAATCATCATCGTCAGAAATTGAGGTGGTGCAGTTGTTAAGGTATGGGACTCTAATTCAGGAGAAGTTTCTGTCAAACAATCCATATGTATGATTCCCATGATTTCTTTAAATCACTAGCAGTAAATACTGGGACTATTCCTTGAAAACTACACATCTAATTTCCTACTCTATCCATATTGAATCCGACTGTGTACTTTGCCTCTAAATACCTCATCATCTGTGGGACCTTAAACAGAGATCTTCCTTCATTTTACAAACATGCAAAAATTTTAAATGCTGTAGAGTACAATGAAACAAATTGAGTGAAAGGCAAAATCTATTATCAGATGTATGAGATTCAAACAGTTTATAAGCCCTCTACTAACCAATCATCACAAAATAATTGATTTTCAGCAACGATACTGTTTAATTAAACAAAATCAAACAATCGGAACTCCAGGTTGCAACATCAGCAATTTAACGAGAAGATATATTGCTACTCAATGTAAAAAGGACACATTGAGTTGCAGGTAGGCACAATGAAAAGACACTTACGCAATACTTATTGGCCAAAGCCTTCTTCAGAAAATAAAAAACAATCCTATTCATTCATAGAAGTAATCACACCTTACACACATGACAGCTGGGGTGCAGCTGTTGGGTAGCAGGGTACGGGTGGGGGCAGAGAGAAGTGCATTTTCTGGAGGAGGATGCTTGGACTAGACTGCCATCTTGCATCATCAGGAGGCTGTGGGGCAGGGAAATGGGGAGGGGGGGGGGTGAAAAAGGAGTGGAGCAGGAAAGGGGAAAGAGAGGTGGGTGCATTGGCAGAGGGCAGCACACAAATACAGTGGATGATGAGAATAGGCAGAAGGTGATAGAATTGAGCATGTAGAAATTGTTGGGTGGAGCGTGTGGGGACAGTGGGTTACTGTAAGTTGCAGCTGGGTTAATTTTGGGAGTGGAGCATGTGCTGTAAGGATAACTCCAATTTGTTCAGTGCAGAAAAACTGGTGGTGGAAGGAGGATCCAGATGGCTGAGATATTGAATCAGCCGTTGAAATCAAGCATATTATGTTCAGCTGCATGTTGTGCAACAGGGTGGTCTAGTTTGTTCAGGTGGTGGCTGTTCATTCTGGTGAACAGCTGGCTGGTTGTGCAATGACTGCTGCAGAACTGGTGTATAACACAGCTGTTTGTGGACTATGTCTGAGGGATAGTGCCCTTGTGTAAAGTCCTTGGTGAGACCCTCAGCATAGTAGACAAAGGAGTTCTTGCCATTGCAGATATGCTGTCCATGGGTGGGAGGGTTGTGTGGGAGGTATTTTTTGGTGTGAGAGGGGTGACAGCTGTCAAAATGCACGTACTGCTGTTGGTTGTTGGTGGGTTTAATGTGGACAGAGATGTGGATGGAGGAAGAGCTTGATGTCCAGAATGGTGGCACGCTGAGTTGAGGAGGAGCAACTGAAGCAGGTGGGAGAGAAGATTTTGAGTTTGTGAAGGAATGAGGATAGGGTGTCTTGACCCTGACTTCAGATTGTGAAGATGTCATCAATTAACCTGAACCAGACTAGGGTTTTGGCGTTTTAGAAGGCTAGGAATGTCCCTTCTTGGTGACCCATAAATAGGTTGGCTTAGAAAGGTGCCATGCGTGTGGCCATGACTGTGCTGCAGATGTGTTTGTATATCTTCCCTTCAAAGGAAAATTAGTCGCTACTTAAGATAAAGTCAGTATGGCGTATGAGGAATGAGATAGTAGGTGTAGTGTTGGCAGAAGAGCCAACACTGTTTTTCTAGAGGAGGCCGAAATGCACGCGTTTAATTACACGCTGACTGGCGTGAGGTCTGGAACAGTTAAAGGAATTAATAGTAGCAAATAAAGTACGTAGTTGATGTAATACTTAACTTTAATCCACAATTGTAGAACATCTCTCTTGACGGTTCATGTTATAACCACAATATATATAGCAAAGGATTATGGCGCCTTGCTAGGTCGTAGCAAATGACGTAGCTGAAGGCTATGCTAACTATCGTCTCGGCAAATGAGAGCGTAGTTGTCAGTGAACCATTGCTATGAACGTCGGCTGTACAACTGGGGTGAGTGCTAGTACGTCTCTCTAGACCTGCCGTGTGGTGGCGCTCGGTCTGCTATCACTGACAGTGGCGACACGCGGGTCCGACGTATACTAAAGGACCGCGGCCAATTTAAAGGCTACCACCTAGCAAGTGTGGTGTCTGGCGGTGACACCACAGTAGGTATGAGGAATGAGATAGTAGGTCTGGAGTTGGGAAAGATAGTGTTCAATAGCGGTAAGACAATGGGCATGAGGGATGTTGGTGTATTGGTAAATGGCGTCAGCAGTGACAAGTAGGGATCCTGGAGGTAAAGGGATAGTCTGTGAAGGAAGTGACTGGTACCTTAGACGTGGTAAGCTACATTATGAGCAATTGGTTGGAGGTTTTGATCAACAGGAGCAGAAATTCTTTCAATGGGAGCACAATAGCCAGCTACATTGTGGCATCCAGGAATGTGGTGTTCGTGGGTTTGTAGAAGGTGAGTGTGTGCGGTGTCATGGGGGTGAAGAGGGAGATGGATTCAGGGGAGAGGGTTTGGGAAGAGTCTAGAGCTTAAAGCAGGGATTGGAAGTTATGTTGGACTTCAGGAACGGGATGTCTCTGGCAGAGTTTATACATGGAGGAGTCATGTAATTGGCGAAGGCCTTCTGCAAGGTAGTCACTTTACTTCGTAACAACAGTAGTGGCATATTTGTCTGCAGGTAGGATGATTAGTTCAGGATTTGTTTATAGGTCATGTATGGCTGTCCTTGCTTCTGCTGAAAGGTTGGTGTTCTGAGGAAGGATGGTGAGGCCAAGTTGGAGGTAAGTGGGGGGTGACTGGAGGGTGGCTAGGCAGGAGGAAGGGGTGAGGGGGGAGGATCACTGTTGGATGGTGCTATGAACCGCGAGAGGAAGGGTTCAATTTTGGGGTTAGGTTGGCTTTGGTTATAGCAATTGGTGGCAACAAAGTGTTTCCATTGCAGGAATCTGGAGGAGGAGAGTAGTTGTTTGTTAAATCCAACAGGGTTAAATTTGGCTGTAGGGCTAAATGCGAGGCCATTGGATAGTACTGAAGCTTCTGTGGGGCTGAGGGTTTTGTGGAAAGTTAACAACAGCGTTACAGGAATGTTTCAGCTCTGAATTTGGTGGAGTGATGGTAGGTTTTGCGGGATGTGGAAAGTTGAAAAGACGAGATAGGCAGCGTCTGAGTGCTATATGGAGTTGATGAGGAGGAACACTGTGTGTCGGGTAGGGGTTTGGTAGTGGTTCCCCAGTGCATCAGTAGGATGTCAGCTGGATGGATAACTGATAGAGGTGATGTCTGGAATGCTTTTATAAGTGCTGGAGAGCAAGGAATCCAATTTCAGAGATGTACATTTGTAACAGGAATTGGAGAGTAGCAGTATGTTGTGGACGGAACAGAGGTGGTTCTGGAATGACTGTGCCATGGAGATGTGTTCTTGCAGTGACAGGTTTCTGAGAGCCAGGGACTGGTGGAGTCTGGAAACCTGAAGGTCATTGTGAAAGGAGGGGTGGGATTCAATGGAACAAATTTTTATTGTTTGTCCGTTGGGCAGGGGGGGGGGGGGATTCCATGGTTTAATCAGGATTTAAGGAACAGGATGTGGGACTGTGTTTTTGCCAGGGAAGGGAAATTTTTTGAACTGATGCAGAAAGAGGGAGCAGGGCCCACCATGGCAAGGATGGCATAGGGAAGTGGGAATCATGTGGAAATGGGGAAATGAAAGTGTTAGATGGTTGTTAAGGGAGCAGGATAACAGAAAAGAAATGTAGAAAGTACATAGACATGTAAAACCATAAACACATCTTAAGAATATGGACAGATACGTTAAAAACATATGGAAATGTGGGAGAAAAGAGATAGACAAAGTTTGGGGGTATGCGTGCATTCGGATATGGGAAGAGGAGAGGAAGAGGGATCATTTGGATTGATTATTGCCAGTTCACGTGGCATGGGTAGATGCAGAAAATAAAGCATTAAAATACATGAGGATGAGGGTGGAATTTGGATCAATAGGAATAAATAAAAACGATGGTGGGAAGCATTTGAGGAATCAGATGCTGCATCAACAATCTGCACAGTCACATAGCTGTGTATTGTGCAGGGACAGGATTGTTGATACACTGTGGCTCTGAAGTGTTTGTGATTTGGAAACTGTGAATAAACATACAACAGAAGAGAAAGAATGGACACTGGGAAGATTAGTGCTATAAAGAATAGTAACAAAGGAAAACATCACAGGGCTGTAGGATGACAGAAAAGCCATCAGGCAGTATCAAACAATGGAAACTCTGGTTTGGAATATGAACAGTGTAAGAAGAAGATAGATTGCTACTCACCGTAAAGATGACATATTGAGTTGCAGAAAGGCACAATGATAAGACACTTACATATTAGCTTTCTGAACTGCACAGATGGGAGTAATCCTTACAACACACTCTCCACTGCCAAAATCATTCCGGTCTCAACCTATGGTAACCTACTGTCCCCATAACCTCCACCCAACAGTTTCCACCCCCTCTGTCCTATCACCTGTATTTGTGTGCCTCACTCTGCGAATGCAGCTGCCCATTTTTCCCCACTTCACTCATTTCTTGCTTCCAATTCCCACCCTTCTCTCTCCACCTCCCTGTCCCACAGCCTCCCAATGCTGCGTCAAATGGCTGTCTAGTCTCTCTACGCTGCAGCTGATAGTGCTTTTCTCTACACCCCCTGACCCCCATACACTGCTATCCCCCCCCCTGCGGGTACGGGGATTAGAATAGGCCCGCGGTATTCCTGCCTGTCGTAAGAGGCGACTAAAAGGAGTCCCTCCCCCTCACGGGGGTAGTTCGCGCCTGCGTCCGGAGACGGACGGTTCCACGACCTATCATCGTGGTCCTTTTGGTTTTTTCACTTCTCGTTTCTTCCTTCCTTTTGTTGGTTCCTTTCTTTGCTCTTCTCCACCTCACTGTCTTCCTTACTCTTTCCCTTGCCTTCTCCTTGCCTTCTCATTGCCTTTTTCTCCTTGCCTTCTCATTGCCTTCTTCCCCTTGCCTTCTCATTGCCTTCTTCCCCTTGCTTTCTCATTGCCTTCTTCCCCTTGCTTTCTCATTGCCTTCTTCCCCTTGCCTTCTCATTGCCTTCTTCCCCTTGCTTTCTCATTGCCTTCTTCCCCTTGCTTTCTCATTGCCTTCTTCTCCTTGCCTTCTCTGGTCTCCGCCTCGGCGTTTGAGACAGCCTGTCCTCTTTCTCCCTCTCTCTCTTCTTTTTCCTCTTCTTCCTTCCTCCCTGTGCGTGCCTGAAGGCCGACCCACGCGTTCTCACGCGTAGCCGGTGACGGGGTAACGCGTAATTCCCCGCCCTGGGTAGACATGTAAGGCACGCGCGTACCCCCTGGTAAAGGCCAGGCCCGGGGAGGGGTGATTGCCTGAGCTGATACCTTCTGACCATGCCGATTGGTCCCTCCGTCTGTTTCTCGGGAGGTGTGACCTGAGGTGTAAACATTCACCTAAGGCGGGAGCGCCCTCTGAGAGGGTCCCCACAAGGAAGGAGCGCGCCAACGGAGACGCTGGCAATCATGGGGGATTCCTCCGCAATGGATTCTACTCCATCTCTTTCGACTTCGACCCAAAAACGGAAACGTGACCAGCCAACAGTGACAAAAGTACTACCGCCTGCCCCACAGTTCCTCGTAGTTTCTCGAACTGAGGACGGAAAGGATTTTTCCTCTGTCAACCCTTTCGTTATTCAGAAGGGCGTAGATGCCATAGCCGGATCTGTCAAATCCTGTACCAGGTTGCGTAACGGCACCTTATTACTAGAAACTGAGAGTGCCTTTCAGGCACAAAAACTGCTTCGGGCCACCCTCCTGTACACGTTCCCTGTCCGGGTGGAGGCCCACCGAACTTTGAATTCGTCTCGTGGTGTGGTCTATACTGGCTCCCTCGACGGATTGACTGACGAGGGGCTTCAATCATTCCTCGCTGAGCAGGGCGTGACGGCTGTCCATAGGGTCATGAAAAAGGTCAACAATGACCTTGTACCGACCCGGACAATTTTCTTGACCTTCGATAGTGTTAAGCTGCCATCGCGCATCAAGGCGGGCTACGAGGTTATTTCTGTTCGCCCCTATATCCCGACACCTACGCGCTGCTACCAGTGTCAGCGTTTCAATCACACTCGACAGTCTTGTTCCAATGCGGCTAAATGTGTCACCTGTGGCAGGGATGCCCATGAGGGTGACTGTCCACCTCCGTCTCCTCGTTGTGTGAACTGTCAGGGTGACCATGCCGCATCCTCCCGCGACTGTCCTGTCTATAAGGAAGAACGCTGTATCCAGGAAATTCGGGTCAAAGAGAAAGTGTCCACCTCGGCTGCTCGCAAGCTATTGGCTAGTAGGAAGCCCACGCTGCTCCCAGCGGGGAAATACAGTACTGTCCTCGCCTCTCCTCGGACTACCCGCGAGGTAGCAACCCAGACATGCGATCTGACCTTCAGCACCACGGTCGTCCGTTCGGCCAGTGCTAAGATCGCGCGGTCGACGTCTCCTCTTCCTCCCATCACCCCACAGACACGAGCACCTTCCTCAGCTTCTGCTAAGACGAAGACACCGAAGTCAGATGCACGGGCCTTCAAGAAGGAACCATCCTGTGCAGACTTCCTCCGTACCTCGACCTCCCAGCCTTCGACCGGTACTTCCACTACACGTCCTTCCAAAAAGGCGCATAGGAAGCACAGTTCTCCTTCCCCGCCACGGCGCATTTCTTCTCTTGCGCCACCCAGCGGCTGCCGCCCCAGGCCGTCATCCGTTTCGCCTGGCCGCACCGCTGGTAGCCGTACATCTGGCCGTTCACTGGCGGAGGAAGCTCCCCCTCCCGGCCATCCTCCCGAGATGGCCGATGACCCTATAGACCCAATGGACGATGACTGTCCGCCTACTGATAGCGGCGGCAGTGCTCGCTCGAAGCCAGGCCCTAAGCGGCCTTCGAGGTGACCACTTCTCTCATCTTTCTTTTCTTACGATGGCACTTATTCACTGGAATATTTGCAGCATTCGCTCCAACCGAGAGGACTTGAAGTTGCTGCTCCGCTTGCACCGTCCGCTTGTCGTAGCCCTCCAGGAAACGAAGCTACGCCCATGCGATCAAATTGCCTTGGCACACTACACCTCTGTGCGTTTTGACCTACCCCCTGTGGTAGGTATCCCAGCTCATGGAGGGGTTATGTTGCTGGTCCGGGATGATATTTACTACGATCCCATCACGTTGCACACCGGCCTGCAGGCAGTTGTCATCCGCATTACTCTCCCCACTTTTACGTTTTCCTTTTGTACCGTTTACACTCCATCGTCATCTGCCATTACCAGGGCAGACGTGATGCAACTTATTGCTCAGCTACCTGCACCATTTTTGTTAACTGGAGACTTCAATGCCCACCATCCCCTTTGGGGCTCTCCAGCATCCTGCCCGAGGGGCTCCTTGTTAGCAGACCTTTTCAACCAGCTCGATCTTGTCTGCCTCAATACTGGCGCCCCTACTTTTCTTTCGGACACATCTCACACCTATTCCCATTTAGACCTCTCTATATCTACTCCCCAACTTGCACGCCGGTTTGAGTGGTATGCACTTTCTGATACATACTCGAGCGACCACTTCCCGTGTGTTATCCATCTCCTGCAGCATACCCCCTCTCCGTGCTTCTCTAATTGGACCATCTCCAAGGCAGACTGGGGGCTCTTCTCTTCCAGGGCGACCTTTCAGGATCAAACCTTTCCAAGCTGCGATCGTCAGGTCGCACACCTCACGGAAGTCGTTCTCGCTGCTGCTGAATATTCCATCCCTCACCCTCCTTCTTCTCCACGTCGCGTACCGGTCCCCTGGTGGACCGCAGCATGTAGAGACGCTTTACGTGCTCGTCGACGTGCTTTACGCACTTTTAAACGCCACCCTACAGTGGCGAATTGTATCAATTATAAACGATTACGTGCTCAGTGTCGTCGTATTATCAAAGAAAGCAAGAAAGCCAGCTGGGCTGCTTTCACAAGCACCTTCAACAGTTTTACTCCTTCTTCTGTTGTCTGGGGTAGCCTGCGCCGGCTATCTGGCACTAAGGTCCACTCACCAGTTTCTGGCTTGAAGGTCGCGAATGACGTCCATGTGGCCCCTGAGGCTGTCTCCAATGCCTTCGGCCGCTTTTTCGCAGAGGTTTCGAGCTCCGCTCATTACCACCCTGCCTTCCTCCCCCGCAAACAGGCAGAGGAGGCTAGGCCACCTAACTTCCGCTCCTCGAATTGTGAAAGTTATAATGCCCCATTCACCATGCGGGAACTCGAAAACGCACTTGGCCGATCACGGTCCTCTGCTCCAGGGCCAGATTCTATTCATATTCAGATGCTGAAGAACCTTTCTCCTGCGGGTAAAGGTTTTCTTCTTCGTACATACAATCGCATCTGGATTGAGGGACATGTTCCCGCATGCTGGCGCGAGTCTATTGTTGTCCCGATTCCTAAGCCGGGGAAGGACAAGCACTTGCCTTCCAGTTATCAACCTATCTCGCTTACCAGCTGTGTCTGTAAAGTGATGGAGCGAATGGTTAACTCTCGATTGGTTTGGCTGCTCGAGTCTCGACGCCTACTTACCAATGTACAATGTGGATTTCGTAGGCGCCACTCTGCTGTTGACCATCTGGTTACCTTGTCGACCTTCATTATGAATAACTTCTTGCGGAAGCGCCCGACCGCGGCTGTGTTCTTTGATTTGGAGAAGGCTTACGACACCTGTTGGAAGGCGGGCATCCTCCGCACAATGCATACATGGGGCCTTCGCGGTCGCCTCCCTCTTTTTATTCGTTCCTTTTTAATGGATCGACAGTTCAGGGTACGTGTGGGTTCTGTCCTGTCCGACACCTTTCGCCAGGAGAATGGGGTGCCACAGGGCTCAGTTTTGAGCGTCGCTCTCTTCGCCATCGCGATCAATCCAATAATGGATTGCCTCCCAGCTGATGTATCAGGCTCCCTTTTCGTGGACGATTTTACCATCTATTGCAGCGCGCAGTGTACACGTGTCCTGGGGCGCTGTCTTCAGCGTTCTCTTGACCGTCTTTACTCCTGGAGTGTCGCCAATGGCTTCCGTTTTTCTGCCGAGAAGACGGTCTGTATTAACTTCTGGCGATACAAAGAGTTTCTCCCACCGTCCTTAAGACTCGGTCCCGTTGCTCTCCCAATCGTGGAGACAACCAAATTTTTAGGCCTTACATTTGACAGGAAACTTAGCTGGTCTCCACATGTGTCATATTTGGCCGCCCGTTGTACCCGTTCTTTAAATGTCCTCCGTGTTCTCAGTGGTCTGTCGTGGGGAGCGGATCGAACCGTCCTACTTCGTCTATATCGGTCGATCGTCCGCTCCAAGCTGGATTATGGGAGCTTCGTATACTCCTCTGCACGGCCATCCATCTTACGCCGCCTCAACTCCATACAACATCGGGGTTTACGACTTGCGATCGGAGCATTTTATACCAGTCCCGTAGAGAGTCTTCATGCTGACGCTGGCGAATTGCCACTCACCTACCGGCGCGATATACTGCTTTGTCGGTATGCCTGTCGGCTACTGTCAATGCCCGACCATCCGTCTTATCGTTCCTTTTTTGACGACTCTCTTGACCGTCAATACGGGTTGTATGTCTCTGCCCTGCTACCCCCTGGCGTTCGCTTTCGTCGCCTCCTTCAACACCTTACTTTTTCCCTCCCTGCAACCTTTCGAGTGGGCGAGAGCCGCACGCCACCTTGGCTCCAGGCTCAGGTCCGCGTTCACCTTGACCTCAGCTCGCTCCCAAAAGAGGTCACCCCCGGTTCGGTCTACCACTCCCGTTTTTTGGAACTTCGTTCGAAGTTCATCGACATGACTTTCATTTATACAGATGGCTCTAAGACCAATGACGGGGTCGGGTGTTCCTTTATTGTCGAGGCAAAAAGTTTCAAATACCGGCTCCATGGCCATTGTTCGGTCTTCACAGCTGAGCTCTTTGCCCTCTACCAGGCTGTTCTTTACATCTGCCGCCACTGACATTCTGCTTATGTCATCTGCTCAGATTCCCTGAGCGCCATCCAGAGCCTCAGTGATCCGTACCCGGTTCACCCTTTCGTACACCGGATCCAACGCTCTCTTCAGCAGCTGGTGGACGTCGGTTCTCCAGTTAGCTTTATGTGGGTTCCGGGCCATGTCGGTATCCCTGGGAACGAAGCTGCAGATGCCGCGGCCAAGGCTGCGGTCCTCCAGCCTCGAACAGCTTCTTGTTGCGTCCCTTCGTCCGATTTTAGCAGGGTGATTTGTCGACGCATCTTATCTCTGTGGCATGCCGATTGGGCTGCACTTACCAACAACAAGCTTCGGGCCTTAAAACCTCTTCCCGTGGCTTGGACGTCCTCCTCACGCCCTTCTCGGCGGGAGGAGGTCGTTTTAGCCCGGTTAAGAATTGGACACTGCCGGTTCAGCCATCGCCATCTGCTGACGGCTGCGCCGGCGCCGTTCTGCCCATGTGGGCACTTGCTGACGGTTAGACACATTTTAATGTCCTGTCCAGATCTTAACACACTGCGCCTCGATCTTAACCTGCCAAATACTTTCGATGCCATTTTAGCGGATGACCCACGAGCAGCTGCTCGTGTTCTTCGTTTTATCAATTTGACACACCTCGCTAAGGACATTTGATGATGCTGTTTTTTAATCCTATGCCTGTCAGTCTGTCTTTTATCGTGTTTTCCCTTTTAGTTGTTGTGGTCAACTTGTGCCTCGCGGTGCATTCTTAGAGTAGTCAGGGCGCTAATGACCATTGAAGTTGTGCGCCCTAAAAAAAAAAAAAAAAAAAAAAAAAAAAAAAAAAAAAAAAAAAAAAAAAAAAAAAAAAAACTGCTATCCCTTCACCTTCCCTCCACCAAATTGCTGCCTCCATGCTACGTGACTGTTGCATTCCAGTCTGAGATGCCGGAGATGGCAGTCATGTGTATGTGAGATTTGGTTGCTCGTGTGAATGAAAGTGTTTGTGTTTTCTTTTCTGTAGAAGGTTTTGGCTAAAAAGTAATGTGTAAATATCTTTTTCATTTTGCCTGTCTGCAACTCGGCATGTCACCTTTTCCTTATGTTGTTGATATTCCAACCTGGAGTTTCCATTGGGTGATTTTGTCTAACGGCTTTTCTTCCCTCTCACAACTCTATGATGTTTTCCTTTGTTACTATTCTCAATAGCATTCGTCATCTCAGTGTCCATTCTTTCTCTTCTTTCCTGAGTTTATTCACTGCCGCCCAAACCAATCACACTTCAGAGTCACAATGTGTCAATGATGTCTTCGGGTACAACACATGGCAGTGTGATCACACAGATTGTTGATGCAGCATCTGATGGTGCAAATTCTTACCACTGATAATTATATTTATTGCTATTGATCACACTTTGTCCCTCATCCTCACCTATTTCAGCATTTTATTTTCCACTCCTACTTGTGCCACATGAAATTGTAATACTCAACCTAAGTAATCCCTCTTCCCCCTTCTCTTCCCTTATCAGAATGCGTGCAGACTTCAATACCTCATCCAATCCTTTTCTCCCACATTAGTGTGTGTTTCTCGTGTATTTGTTCATATCTTTACATAGTTTCACTCATTTTTTCATATTTTTATGCATCTCTGCTTGTTTTTATTGGTCAATATGTATTTTTACATGTCTTTTCTGGTATCCAGCTCCCCTCACAACCATCTAACACCTTCATTTGCCCATTTCCACATCATTCCTGTTCCCCTTATGCCATCCCTGCCACAGTGGGCCCCTGCTCCACCTTTCTGCACCAATTCAGAAAAATATCCCTTCCCTGGATAAACACAGTCCCGCATCCTGTTCCTTAAATGCTGATTAAACCATGGAATCCCACGCAACAGACTAACCATAAAGATTTCTTTAATTGAATCTCACCCCTCCTTTCATAATGACCTTCACATTGTCAGGTTCCACTGGTCCTGCTCCTCAGAAGCCGCTTACTGCAAAAACACATCTCCATGGCACAGCCATCCCAGAACTACCTCTGCTCCCTCTACAAGACATTGCTAATGTCCAATCCCTGCTAGATACAACGCGTCTCTGAAATTGGATCCCTTGCTCTCCAGCACTAGGTTGAGTGTTCGAGACACCACCTCCATAAGTTATACAAATTGCTGACATCCTAGTGCTGCCTCAGGAAACCACTATCCAATCCATACCCTACCTACAGTGTTCCTCCTCAGACCCCGCCTATCTGACCTTTTCAACTTCCCACATCCCCCCAAAACTTCCTACCATCATTCCACCAAATCCAGAGCTGAAACTTTCCTGTAACACTGTTCTTAACCTTCCCACTACAGCCCCATAGAAGTTTAGCCGCATCTAAGGGCCTCACCTGTAACCCTAGAGCCAAATTGAACCATGCTGGACTTGTCAATGTCCTAATCTCCTTCTCCCAATAACTGCAATGGAAACACTTCTTTGCTATCAATCCCTCCAACCAAAGCCAACCTTATCCCAACACTGAACCCTGCCACTCCCAGTTCGTACTAACATCCAATTGTGTTCCTTTCCCTCTCCCGTCTGACCATTGCCTGGTCATTTCTTACCTTGAACTTAGCCTCACCATCCTTCCCCAGGTCCCTTCCTTAGAACACCAGTCTTTCATCAGAAGCAAGGACAACCATACAAACCTCAAAACAAATCCTGACCTTATCATCCTACCTGCAGACAAAAGTTTCATGCTTGTTGTTATAAATCGCTGTGGTTACCTGGTGGAAGGCCTATGCCAGTTATCTGACTTCACCACCTATAAACTCTGCTAACCCTTCCCAGAACCTCTTCCCTGAAACCATTTCCCACTTCACCACAGTGGAGACAATTTCCCACCTCACCACAGTGACACACCCACCATCTACAAGCTCCCCAAAATCTAAAAACCCAGAAATTCTGGCACTGCAATTTAGAAAGAAGTTTTTGCCCCTATTGACCAAAACCTCCAACTAATTGCTCATAATCTAGCCTACCATGTCACTGCCTTCACCAACCTTCCACCATGTCTACCCCTTTACATCCTGATTCCCTGCTCATCACTGCTTATGTCCTTGCCCTATATACCGAAACATCCCTCATGCCCATGGTCTTACCACTATTGAACTCTACCTTTCCCAACATCCTTCAGACCCACTATCTCATTCCTCATACACCTTAGTAACTTTAACTGACAACTACTTTTTCTTTGAAGGGAAGCTATACAAACAAATCTGCAGTATAGCCGCGGGCACCTGCATATCACTCACCTATGCCAACCTGTTTATGGGTTGCCTATAGATCATCTTCCTAGCTCCCCAAAATGCCAAACCCCTTGTCTGGTTCAGGTTCATTGATGATATTTTCATGGTCTGGACTCAAGGCCAAGACACCCTATCCTCATTCCTTCACAGCCTCAACATCTTTTCTCCCATCCATTTCACATGCTCTGTCTCAACACAGCGTGCCAATTTCTTGGACGCTGACCACCTTCTCTCTGGTGACTCTATTTGCACCTCTGTCCACGTTAAGCACACTAACTGCCAACAGAACAACTGTCATACCTTCCACACTAAAAAATCCCTCCCATACGGCTTGGCCACCCAGGGATGGTGTATCTGCAGTGGCAATAACTCGCTTGTGCCCAGAGTATGCTGAGGTCTCACCAAGGTATTCATAGACACGCACTGTCTCCCAGACCTAGTTTGCAGTCAGCTCTCCCCGCACACCCCCAATCCTCCCATCACCCCCAAGAACCAGCTACAAAGGAGTGTCCCCCTCATCACCCAATACCATCTCAGTTTGGAACAACTGAATCACATCCTTCATCAGGTCTCTGATTGCCTATTGTCATGCCTTGAAATGAGGGGCATCCTACCCCAGATCCTTCTCACCCATTTTAAAGTAGTATTCCATTGCCCATCCAACCTCCACAACATCCTAATCCATCCCTATGTCACATCCAAACCAATATCTTACAATAGGAATCATATTCCTCCTGCCCAATCCACCCACCCAGCACTAGCTATTCCAGTCCTGTCGCAGGCTTATACTACCCCATCAGAGGCTGGGCCACCTGTGAAAGCAGCCATGTTGTATACCAGATCTGCTGCAATCATTGTTCAGCTTTTTACATTGGTACAACTACCAACCAGCTGCCTACCAGGATGAGTGGCCACATCCAAACTGTGGTCAAGAGCAAAGTAGGCCACACTGTGGTACAACATGCAGCTAAGCATAACACACTTGATTTCAATGACAGTTTCACTACCTGAGCCATATGGATACTCCCTTCCAACAATAGCTTTTCTGAACTGCACAGATGGGAGATATCCTTAAAACACATTCTCTGCTCCTGAAATCATCCCAGCCTCTACCTGGCCGCATGCCCTCCACCCAACAGTTTCCACCCCCTCTGTCCTATTACCTTCTCCCTATTCTCATCTCCCACCCTCTATTTGTTCTGTCCTTCGCCAGTGCGTGCACATGCCCCTTTCCCCTTCTCTGCTCCCCTCTTTTTTTCGCTCATCATTCCCTCCCTTCTTCTGCACCTTCCTGTCCCACAGCCTCCCGACACTGCACCTGTTGACAGTCTAGTCTCTGCACGCTCTACCAGACAGTGCTCTTCTCTGCCCCCCACCAATACCTTGCTATCCCTTCTCCTTCCGGCTCCCTCCAGACTGCTGCTTCCATGCTATATGACAGTTGCATTCCAGTACAAGCTGCCAGACATGGTGATTTTGTATGCCTGAGGTGTGCTCACTTGTGTGAATGAATGTATGTGTGTTTCCTTCTCTGAAGGATGCTTTGTCCAAAAACTAACTATAAGTGTCTTTTTTGTGACTGACAGCAGCTCGACGTGTCAACTTTACGGTGAGTAGTACTCCACCTTTTCCTTATACTGTAGACTGTTTAATTAGTAGTAATTCTACCTTTTACACAAATAAGTCTATTAACAGTGGTAATTCTCCCTGTTATTTCAAATAATTAACTTGAGATACATTTCTGTGTAAATCATGTACAATACCATTTTCTCTCTCCACCACTAAACTAAATGTGTTATATTTGCCTTTATGTCTTAAACCGACCACATAACTCATGTCAGTATTCTGCCCCAGACTCGGCAGACTCTTCACGACCGATTCTAACAAATGCTATCTTTCACATTAGTTGTGATGCAGTTCAAAGAGAAACAGTGGTGGAAAAAAGGTATACTAAGGCATCAGTAAGAAACTCGTGTTAACAAAATATAATAATTAAGAAACTAAGCTATGTTTTGTGATGAGATTAACTCGGAGGCTGGTAGTAATCTGCCATGTCATACTGATTTAGGATAATTTTTCAGCAGTTATAGAAACTTTTGCAGACCACACTTTTTTTTAAATAGTGAAGAATTCATGTTGCTGTTTGCCAATCAACATCGCAAGTCAGTTCCTCATATTGTTTCCAGGGGGCCTTGACACTCAGTTACTAGTAAGTTTCTACAGTGATCATACACTCAAATACTCGTCCAAAGACTAATCAGAATTTTTAAGGTTTGAATGATATTTCCACCATTTAACTGTATTTCATATTAGTATCATGATTTGGGCCTTAAACCATTATCAAATACAACAATGTTGGGTATAATTATATATTGTTAAGTGATGTCATCATCAAGATCTACTATTACTACTACTACTACTATATATAGATCTTGTTGATGACTTCACTTAACAAATTCTAATTATAGCCAACATTTGTGTACATGATAATGACTCAAGTTCAAAATCGTGGCGCTGCAGTCTGGAACCGCAAGACCGCTACGGTCGCAGGTTCGAATCCTGCCTCGGGCATGGATGTTTGTGATGTCCATAGGTTAGTTAGGTTTAACTAGTTCTAAGTTCTAGGGGACTAATGACCTCAGCAGTTGAGTCCCATAGTGCTCAGAGCCATTTGAACCAAAATCGTGGTAGTAGTATGAAATAAAGGACTTCGGTCAGTCAAATTGTGGAAATATTGTTCAAACATTATTACATGACTATGGCCCAAAAATATGAAAAATATTAACAAAATTTATAAGTTTGTAGACATGGCAAACCATATTTTGGTATTTTTTTTTTTTTCTCCACATTCACACACATCTCGATCCATAAACCCTATCATGAAAGACAGCCATCAGGGAACAGGAACAAGCCAGGTTGTATATTAACAGGCAGAAATGGGCATACCAAGCTATTTCTGCTAAGTATACTACCAACAACTACACCTAGTGCCAGTCTACCCACATTGATAATTATGGGAATTACTCATAGATTACTAGTCCATATACTGGAAAGCACTCACTCCTCCCCTCCTGCACTACTCAGCAGCTATTTCCATCCACTAATTTATACTAAGCATTTATGTAGCTTAACCAATTCTAAATTTGAGAGGACAGCCCAAAATAAACGTAGGGAGGATGAAGATCCTCAATAGAGCTAGGTCACTCCCCCCCCCACCACCACCACCCTTTGTCACTCTCTCATTCACTTCTTTCTCGTCCTCTGGTCCTCCACCCCCCCCCCCCCCCTCCCCCAAATCCCCTTATTGTGGCATTCTGGGAATGAAATAATTATTTTTAGGATAGATCTTGCATGGTGTGTGTGTGTGTGTGTGTGTGTGTGTGTGTGTGTGTGTGTGTGTGGGTGGGTGGGTGCATGGGTGGGTGGGTGCACACGTTTTGTGTAATTGAGAATTCTGGACTACATTTGACTTTTGTCAATGCATTTCAAATTTATTGCTGTCACTCCTTTCAAAATGTTTCTGTATTTTTATTCATGAAATTATTATGTGGATTTTTTCCTTACATCAACTTTAAATTTTCAGATAAAGAGAGAAAGAAGTTTAGCATAAGAATTCCACGAATTAAAGGAGTGTTTACTGGAACTGGTGACTTGTTTGCTGCACTGTTTCTTGCTTGGATGTACCACAGTGATGGAGACACAAAGTTGGCCCTAGAGAAAACAATTGCCACTCTTCAAGGTGTCCTCCACCGCACACATGAATTTGCAGGAGGTAAGTTTAGTAGAATTACATTGTCATGATAAATAGATATTTCCCAACCCCTCTCTCTCTTTCTTTCTTTCTCTTTCATCCCCAAGGAAGTAACTATTAGTTCCAAAAGCTAGGATAATGTGATCACTTTTATATGTGTATATGGGCAGTACTGAACATTTTGTTTCCTGAACATAATTACAGTACAGCCACAACTAACCAAAATACAGCAGGGAAGCCATTGTGAATAACAGTTTTTCAGTTAAACCATTAACATTGAATATGTACTACATTATTTTGTATCATCACAGTACATGTTGTTGAAAAGTTTTGGTGATCAGACAGAATCAAAAATATCTTTGTAGGTTCGCTTATGTTCTTTATTAAAGGTAAAATTACATTTTTGGAATTACAGTATATTAATTTATGGTATACTGTACTTAATAGTTTGTAACATGTAAATTTATAAATTACTCTTTCAAAACACCCTGTAATTTATGTTTGTTTCTTGTGTCCCTCTACGCTTCCAAGCAGCGATTTCCCACCATCGTTTCATTAGGAAAACATCAACGAGCATTGACTCATTGCATTGTTGAACTAATCGTAGGACAGCCTGTAACAATGACATGTGCTGTAATTTCTGAGTTATACAATACCCAGAAGAGTTTTTGAAAGAAACAGTCTTAATGTAGGCTTACCTCTAGTGCTCGAAAACCATCGCCAGCTGTCACTATCATCCGCGTCACCTACTTCAGGCTCTTAGATAGTGTCATTATTTGAATGCAGCACTGTTTCTACAGTGTGTTGGTCTGTGATTTCTTGCACGTTGTCCACAACAATGCATTCATCCATATCTTGCATATCTATGTCTTCACATCTAGGAATTCTTTTTCTCATATCTGTCAAATTTTCAAAATTCTCTGAGTCATCTTCTTCAAGCCCATCATACAGTTCATTCCAGCTCCTTTGAAGAGTTTATGGTTTCACATTATCCAAGATTGGTATACAGCAACAAATTGTGTGTTTCATATTTACTGCCTTTGCCTTCAGTGTATCACTCTTTTGTGTGTGTGTGTGTGTGTGTGTGTGTGTGTGTGTGTGTGTGTGTGTCACTATCTTGCAGGATGTTGCTAAAATAAGCCATGGTAGTGACATTTAAATGTCACTATTATGCCATTGTCCAGTGTCTGAAGAAGTAGACCAGTAATATTTGGGGGAAGGAAACGCTCAACAGTAGCACCAATTTTTAGCTCATGAGGGCGTGTAGTCACATTGTTAATCAATAAGATGGCTTTTTTAGACAGACATTATTCTGTCAATAACTTTTCAAGTTTCAGTACAAAATGGTCTCTAAACCATTTGGCAAAGATTCACAAGACACCCAGGGGTGTTTCTAGGGCTCTATTTAAAAAAAAAAAAAAAACTGGTAGTGCATTTTGGGCAACAGGCTTCAAGGGATAAGATTTTTTCAACCTCCCAATACACTCTGAGGCCAGTCTTCATGTGTGAGAAGTGTTTGATGTCAGCCGGCCGCAGTGGTCTAGCGGTTCTAGGCGCTCAGTCCGGAGCCATGCGACTGCTACGGTCGCAGGTTCGAATCCTGCCTCGGGCATGGATGTGTGTGATGTCCTTAGGTTAGTTAGGTTTAAGTAGTTCTAAGTTCTAGGGGACTGATGACCACAGATGTTAAGTCCCATAGTGCTCAGAGCCATTTGAACCATTTGTTTGATGTCAAAAGAACAGTTATCCATTCTTTTTTCATTTTGTGTCCTGGGGCAGATGTTTCTTTTGAGGAAGCTAAGGATTTTGTAGGAAACAACTTGAAATTAACTCCTCTCTAAGCAGCGTCGTAAATTTGTTCATTAGTGTAGCCTTGGGTGTAATCTTCAGACTATGTTTTGAAAACATGAGCCACATCTGGGTCTGTAGATAACTTTTCTCCACATACATTCAGTTGTTACAGCTGTTCTTAAACCTGTCTAACCACAAAGATTTTGAAGGAAAATCTTTTCATTCCTCACCTAAAAACTTGGCTAACATTTTAGCTTTTTATTGCAATATCAAAGCTTGCCTTGTTCTCATTGTTGGACGAACCAAAGATAAAGAGCTTCACATGCTTTTTCAAAGTCAGATGTTTTCAGTATGAGAATTTATCAAAGATTGCTCTACGTTTCAACTTCCCCCATTCTGAAATGTTAGAAACATCATCTCATTAATTAGCTGCAACATTTTTCAATAAACTTCCTTTTCTGGATTGATTAATGGCAGCTTATTTACCAGCTAAGGTAATCACAACACACTACCAATTAGTCACCATAGCACAAAAACACACCACATGCAATAAAGCAAAGAACCACTATGGTAAAATGGTTTATTATTGGCAGCTTAGGTTTATGAGAGCAGTGAGTTGGTGGGTGGAGAACCCACTTGAGGTCAGGCATTCACCTCTCCCCTGTAACTGCGGTCCAGCTCACTTGTCATGAATTATTTTCATCCAGTACAGGTTCTTCTTATTTTATTTTATTTTTTTTATTTGTGATTTTCAGAGGTCTTTCAGATAACCCTGGTTTTGGTTGACCTGAGTTCAGTTTTACTGTAACAATCAGCAGTTCTGGCTCATATCTATACTGATTTTACGTATTCATTCATTCTGTTCTTATAATGGAGGAGCATTTTAAAGAATGCGTGGCAAGTCAAGATATACAGTAATGGAGAGAAGTTGTATCAGTAACCTCCTGTGTGGGATTTATAAACAGTTTATTACTATTTACCAGCTCAATTATATTTATGCTTACATAGTCAGTGAATAAATATATGGAATTTACAATGAAATTCATCCTGTCTGTTTGAACAAACAGCTAATGTGACACATGAAAATATAGAAAACTGTTCATTCATGCTTCCTGCTTCTTTCTTCGGATGTTAAAAAAAAAGCATAGCATTTTCTTGTGCTACCTCTTCTTTCTACCACATGTTGCATGTATACCTGTACTCTGAAAAGGTATTGTAAATGAACTTACTTCATCATCACATGCATATCCCGTGTGTGTCCGTCCTTGTTTTGTCTCATTATGACAGACCTTCTAAGACCACAGTTCCACACTAGTGCAAGATGTGCTCATCTTCACACAGAGACACTCTATTAAACAGTGAAAAATCCAGGAAGGAATGTAACAATATTATGAAAAGGAAAGTTGCTACTGTAATGTAATTAAATGTCGGAGATAAAGTTTATCTCATGTGAAAAGTACGATGCCCACACTAAAGAGTTAATATAACTTCATTATGTTGCCATACAATGAATTTAATTTATTTATTTATGAATATTTTCTTTTATGATAAATAATGGATTTGTTTGAGATGTTAAATGTTGTATATTTATATGTATTTATTTATATGTGTCTTTGGAGTGTATTAAGGTCAGAAGACCAAAGAATCTGGAATGCAGGAATGTCTGCAACTTCCGGGCACATGTTGGCTTGCCCGCCACTTCTTTGTCGGTATTGGAGGGAGATGGACGTGTTTAAGTGACCAGTACAGTATAATGCATTTTTAGAGTATCAATGTTCGTAGTGAAAATATTGTAGTGACTAAACAAAAAGTACGAATAAATATTATTTTTAGCCGAAAGTAATTTGTATCCGGTAGTGTTTATTTCAAACAAGAAGAAAACCCAGACCATGCTTGTTAGAGTAATGATTTTGCAGACAAAACTTCGAAAACCCCTAGACAAACGAGATCTGCAGTGTGTAATCTTTCAGCAGCTACTAATAAATAAGCCTTGCTGAAATTGTGCTGGAACTACTCGTACTATTCTCAATTACATACACGTGGTGCGAATGTGGTCCTACCACAATATACCGCGAAAGATTCCACATCATTCAGTTATCAAGAAACGAGATAGGTAACAACCAGTACACTACTCACCATATAGTGGAAATTCTGAGTTGCAGATAGACACAACAAAATGACTGTCACAAATAAGATTTCGGCCAGCAAGGCCTTCGTCAAAACTAGACGACACACACACTCACGCAAATGCAACTCGCACACACATGGCTGCAGTCTCTGTACTGTCATAGCCTCGCAGCCAAATAACAGTCCACTCTTTCTGATGTCACACATGGTCAGCCCTGTCCTGGTCTCTGGGATACAGTTTTGGTCTCTCTAAACTGTCACCTTGTCTGAGAAACAGCACAATGATTCGCATTAAGCCACCATGCCTCATCAATTTGCAACTCTTCTACTTCCATTCGCCCTCCACAGCAGAGTGTCTGTAGGTGTCTTCTCTGTGCCATACTGCACCATCTGTGACTGTGTACACAGTGATTGTGGATGCGGGACTACCCTGCAAACACTATCCTGCTTGATAGGTGCCTGACGTCATTGCTTGTGTGATTATCTGTTGATCAGAATGCCATCTCCCATCTAGAACACAATCGTAATGATATCTATAGACAGTTTGTATGATTATATTGTGAATTAGACACAGGATGGGAAAATAGCAGTTTGTTGTTTTAATTATGGACACCAGTGTAAATAGAATTACTTCCTTTTAAAATTTTAATTTCCTTGAATTTATTTAATAAAAAAACAGTAAAGCATAATGACCATTTACACAGTTAAAACTTATTTGAATTTCCTTGATCGGAAAAACCAAAAACCATAATAGTTATTTACACAACTCAGTCCAGCAGGCACAATTTTCTACTGACAAGTAAATAGTAATTAAAAAGTTTTTTCAAATTTATATCCACACCGTGCCCACCAGGCAGTGAAATCATTTCACATACTGTCACAATGAGGTAGCATTAACAACCCATAAGATTACTTTAAATTACCAACACCTGACAAGTATTAGTGAATTCCTTTTTACTGCAGCTCGGTTGACAACAACTCAGGTGCCCGAGTAGCTTCAGCCCTGATAAGTCGACAAGCGTCACGCACTATACAGTGGCAAATGGCGTCCTACTAGTACTACTGACAGTGTTCACAGGAGATCCATGAATGTTGCATTATGTCAACCGTTTCATTAGGTAATCTGAAAACAGCTGTAATTAGTTCCTGCAAACTGATATCATTAAGTGCAGATACCCACAGGATTTTACCAAGTTGCAAGAAAATTACAGTCACAGTACTGAGAGACTACGTAGTCTCCCACAGATAATTTTATTTTTAAAAGACACAATGGTCACACATTATAATTCAGTCAGTCTTATGGCACTAGAACTTTACACGAGTCTCAGATACCACTGGACACAAAATTAGCTGAGACATTGTGTGCTAACAACATGAGTAAAACAACTAATGCCTCTTCAAATAATAAAAAAAAAAAAAAATAGAAGGATAAGGATATCCCTTCAGATACTTAAATATCTGTTTCTACGTAAATCTATATTTGAATATTTGTCACTGTAATGCGAGCCTTTAGTGTCTCTCTGCTTATATCAATCAGAAATTCCTTATTCCACAGTCATCTACCCAGGCGTGGTGTATGACATACATATAAACAGAAAGGTTATGGTGAAGTTAGAAATTGCTTGATCTAACATACGAATTACAACTACTCCTAAGAGAGTCAGTTGTATGTTGATAGTAGCAAAATGTTAACAAAATACTGATATATAACCTCGGGTATCCACAACAGGCTGCACAACTGTAAATGTAGGCACATGTTACACAGGAAAAATACAGGCATAATACACACAATTAGACATACCGCCTTAATCTTTTGCTGTCAATAGGTTACCAACGATACTACTGTTGTACGAAGTCCAACAATCTCCACCTCAGACCACAGTTGCACGGCATCTCTCTGTGCTTACCCGACCGCGAAATCTGGAAAAACAGTTATCTCTCCTAAGGGTCGTTGAGTGCCTTTAGCCAAACAGATTTTCTCTCAGTCTGTACTGAACATACCCAGGAGGAGCCAGCCGACTTTCCGTGCCACACTGACTGCTACTCTGTGCCTCTATTTCCTGTCTCTGGCCCAATATAGCACTGACTCCAAGCATCAAAGATGCTGGCCATCATAAATGTGTCACTCTATGGCATAATCAATGTATTGCTAGCCTCTATGAGCTGCTTACACCACATTGGCCAGTTATCAATATGACAGAAGCACACACGTTACACAGGATTTTAAGTTTTACTTCATTGGTTTTATACCGATGGTGTCTCCTGAATCTTGGTATATATCCTATGTGGTGTTATCCAACTTGGTTCATTCAGCAGACATACTTTGTACATTTTTACAAGCATGTTTGGATGTACTCGATTTTATTATGACAAGCCACCATTGCAGTTTGACTTTTAATGTGGATAACTTCCTGAAAGCTGGAAGTCAATAATTGTCCATCTACATTATGGAAATGTAACCATTATAAACCTGAAGATGCATTTATACTGACACGAAACTGGTAGTTGTGAATAAAGCATCTTCATACAGCTATGTGGCTTTTGGAAACGCTTTATCATTCTTGCCTTTTTAATTGTTGTAATTTTTATGGTAAATTGAACTGTTATTCAGTGTTGTTATTGTCAGTAATAATGTCTCTGAACTGTGGTTGCCCTCTCCAGGAAACTGTCTGTTACTGCTTAGTTTGCCCTCATTCAAGCATTTACTTCAGTGTTATTTTCTCCCACTCCCTCCTCAATTCTTGGCATCTGGCACTCCTTTGTATATAACCCATTTGCCCTCAGGGGCTCAGCATTCATTTGCTGCATATGGGCTTAGCAACCCTGGGCTTCCTGATCTGGGGGTTGGTAAGCACCAACTGTCCTCTGTCACCGAAAGCTCTGGTCATTCTTCAGCAACCACCGTGCAGCACGTCGGTGGAATGTTGTGTGTCTCAGGGAATAGGGATTTTGAATTGACAGCCCGTATCACGAGGACAGAATAAACTTCTATAAAAAAAACCTTCAATCTCAAGGTGTACTATGCACTGATGTGATGCATGGCTGTTGAGGTAGAACAGTTATAAGTGGACAACCTCTGGGGAACTTGCCGCACCTCAGCTGTATAAGACTTACTCAGGTATGCAGGGCTCTGTCTGAGTGGACCCTTATTTCCCTAGCTGCTTGTGGGACCAGGATGGAACCCTCGGAATCATATTTGAGAGAGGAAGAAGAGGTTGTGGCAACAGTTCCTGATTACCATTAATCATTCCACAGAGTTCTGTTGTATGGGAGACCATCAGGAGAATTTATGGGAGAGGAGGGAGGTGCCCCATGACTGCTGTAATGAGAAACAGACTCTCCAAACCAATCCACGAGACGTTGCCCAGTCTATGGTGGCCTATTTTGCACAGTTACTGCAACTGCCAGTCAGGATATAGGTTTCCAGCACCATAGAGCAGTAGCTGAAAGGTGTACTTTGGACTTACAGTCCACATCTGATGAAGGTTACAGTTGCCCATTTCCCATGTGGGAGCTGGATTATGCATTGTATGCGGATTGTGACATATCCCCTGGTCATGACAGAATCCATTACAGTATGCTGCAGCACCTCACAAGGTGAAACAAAGATATCTTCCTTGCACTTTTTAATGGCATTTGGGCGTTGGGTCACTTTTAATTCCTCTTTCAAAACCTGGAAAAGACTGTACATCCCCAAGCAGCTACCATAGTGTTGCCATCACTATCTGTGTGGGAAAGACCTTGGAGTGGGTAGTCAACTGCCGCCTTGTGTGGATCTTAGAAGACAGGCGACTCCTTAGGCGCTTTCAGTGTAGGTTCAGGAAGTATTGCTCCACATTTGATAACTTGGCCCTATTGGAGGTGGCTACAAAATAGGCATCACCTTCTAGGTATATTTTTTGACGTCGAGAAGGCCTACAATACTACTTGGAGGCATCTTATCCTGGAGCAGCTTCACAAATGCGGTTTTCGTGGATGTCTTCCCATTTTTATTCAGTTCTTCCCCTCGCCACGATATTTTAGATACCGAGTCAGTGCCGTTTTGAGTGTGACTGTTTTTTCCATGGCTGTTAGTAACATTATGGTCATAGTGAAAAGTCCTGTCCAGTGTTCTTTGTTTGTGGATGACGTCTCTGTGTTTTACTCTTCTTCAAACATCGCAACGGCAACATGTCAGTTGCAACTAACTCTTCAATGTTTGGATGAATGGGCGCAGAAGAGAGGTTTTAAGTTTTCCACTGAGAAGTCTGCATGTGTGTGTGCTTTTTAACCATGCTTGTTCCATTTTAAACTTTCCTGAGTTGAGGATGAAGGACATTATTCTTAATTTTAAAGACACAGTGAGTTTTATGGGCCTTGTATTTGACTCCAAATTTACATGATTACCACATCTTAAGGACCTGAAAAACAGTCACTTAAGGCTTTAAGTATTTTAAAATGTCTTAGCCACAGTACATGGGGAGTAGACAGAACTTGTCTGCTCCAGTTTTACAGAGTATTTGTGCGATCTCGGCTGGATTATGGGTGCACCGTCTATGGGTGCACCGTCTATGGGTCCGTGAGACCCTCTTATTTAAAAAATTTGGACATAGTGCACCATGAAGGGATTTGGTTGGCCACTGGGGCATTCAGAATGAGCCCCATACCCAGCCTGTGTGCAGAAACTGGTGAACCACCACTTCACATCAGGCGATGGCTACTTACGTTGCACCAGGCACATAAAACACTGTCCACACCATATACACCTGCATACCATACCATTGCTCACCTTCCACTGGCATGCCGTTTTCGTAAGTGGCAGCCAGGCAACAAGGCCCTGTGGATTCGCGCACAGAATCGCGCACGGTCATAATGTTTTACATCGAGGTTGGAGCAGATTTCCACCTTGGCTCCTCCAGAGACCCAGGCTTATTTTAGACATGTCACCAGGATTTGCCTTCCTTACGATTATACCATTTTCACAGTGGAGCTCCACCCAATCCTGAAGGCACTGGAGCAGCTGCATCTGATTCAAGGCAAACGGTTTCTCATCTGCTCTGATTCCCGTAGTGTGTTACAATCATTACACAACTTGTACCCCACCGAGGAGTTTGTCCAGCTTATATGTGACCAACTGTACTTGCTCCAATGGCAGTGGTGGAGTAAGCAGGTGTCATTCTGCTGGGTGCCAGGTCATGTAGGGATACGGGGAAATGAACAAGCCGATTGGGCCACAAAGGAGGTGTGCAGAGGACAGGATGTGGTACAGTATTATTTCCTTGCAGGTTGTCATTTCTGCACTACACAGGAAGTGCATGCAATTGTGGGATAAGGAACAGGTGCAAGGACGGCCAATAAGCTATGGTTGGTGAAGTCAACAACCCGGCCGTGGCGTTCTTCCTGCCAGTTGCTCAGGTGGATGAAGTGACCCTCGCACATTTTAGAATTGGGCACTGCCCTCTCACACACAGTTTTTTACAGCGGCGAGAGGCTCCCCCATGTTGTGGTGCTTGTGGCGTGCACATATCTATCCACCATATTTTAACAGAGTGTAAATTGGAAATTTGTGTAAGGACTGTAGGACCAAACTGCTGAGGTCCCTAGGCTTACACACTACTTAATCTAACTTAAACTAACTTACGTTAAGGACAGCACACACACACACCTATGCCCGGAGGAGGACTCGAACCTCCGACGGGGGCAGCTGCACGAACCGTGGCGAGGCACCTTAGGCCGCGCGACTGCCCCACGTGGCTAACAGAGTGAATTTTGTACTGTGAAGCAAGGACAGAGAAAAATATTGGTGGGGATCTTCACTCTATTTTAGCTGATGATGAGATGAGTGTGACTAAGGATTTAAAGTTTTGTGATTTGTCTGAACTCTGGCCTAAAGTTTTAGGCTGGAGGTTTTAAAGTGTTGCAGAGTGGCTGGCTTCTCCTCTTTTCTTCTTGCAGTCAGCCAGCCACACCCATCTGCTCTGTTGTTTTAGCTCCTTATACCACTTTCATCCTGCGTAGTTAATGTTTTAATATTGATACAGTACTTAGATCCATGTTTCTGTGTGGTTATGCACATAGTTTGTCAATTTTTGTTACCTTTGTTTTCTGAGCTGTTTTATCTTCCTACTTTGCTCTTCCCCCCCTCCCCCCCCCCTCCCCCACCTCCCTGACTCTCGTCTCAATTTATTTTCGTGTGGGCACTGTAGACCATGCTGTTACGTGCCCATACAAACATATCCATTCATCCAAATAATCAATTTCCACAGGTCTTCTTTTGAAGTCAGCACCTAAAATCCATAGTTCCGATCTATAGCATAGGACAGTTTCAGCCATTAGCTTACCCACTCTTTTTGTTATTGTTGGTGAAAATGTTCTTGTTCCACCAAAAAGAAAATATGCATCCTATTACTTTCCTGCTTTGTTGTATTGTGTATTTTACTTCTGTATTACCCAACCCACATTTGTCAATGTGGGCCTCCAGTTATTTAAAACATTTTATCTATCTCATAACTACTTTGTCATTGATGTCTACACTCTTGAGTTTATTATATGCCATTTATATTATATATGGTCTAGAATCATAATACTCTAAATAACTTGCACAAAAAAGGAAAATTATTTATCCTTTCATTCACTACACAGACAAAGTAAATAATATTTAAGGTTTACATAAATAAGTCACAGTCATCCTTATAGCTCATAAAACCCTGCTGCATCATTATTTTATTGTAAATTATTAATAATGCTAGAATCCTTATTGGAATAATTCTGTAAGTATATTATTGTAGTTAGGTTGCAACAACACCATCAGGCAGTAAGCAGCGAACATTCAGCTATGTGTTTGTCTTTCAATTTAACAGTCCAGTATTATATAAAGGATAGTCTTACTCATTGTAAAGATGACACTTTGAGTTGCAAAAGGGCACAACAAAAAGACTGTTACATATTGAGCTTTCAGCCAGAGCCTTCTTCAGAAAAGAAAACAACACTTCCTCTCAAGCAAGCACACCTCGTGCAGCTGTGACCACTATCTCCAGTCAGAATGCAATGTTGTTTTGAGCAAAACCAGCAGTCTGAGTGGGGCATGTAAGGGGGAGGAGTGTGGGTCCTGGTCCTCCTCAGTCCAGAGTGCTACCTTCCTGGGGTTCAGTTTCCTCTGTTTGCTTGTGTCATTACCCTCTATCACCTGGCAGTACCTATTCGAAAGCATGTTGTTGGTAAGTCTCAGTGTCATACGGCATGGGATTACTTTTATCAGTTTGTGTAGAAGTCCTTCCTTCCGTACAGTGTCATAGGCAGCTGTTAGGTCTATGAAAGCTACCGCAGTCTTTTTTTGTTTTTGAAAACCTGCTTCAATATATGTCGTTAGACTTAGAACCTGGTCTGTGCCGGTCCTATTGGGTCTGAAACCTGCCTGCTCTGGTGGGATGACTTCTAGGATTCGTGGGCCAAGCCTGTTGAGGAGTAGCCATTCCAGAAGTTTGTAGCAGCAGCTGAGAAGAGCGATAGGGTGGTAACTTTCAGCTTTATCTGATGGTTTGTTTGGTTTCAGTGCAGCAATTATTTTAGTAATTTTAAAAGCTTGTGGCAGGCAGTCTGATGTTAGTATGCATGAGGAAAACTTGGTCAGCTATTTCTTCGTTTCCTTCCCACATCGAGTCAGGAATTCAGGGTGCATTCCATCATAACCAGGCGCCTTACCCATTTTAACATCACTGAGAGCAGCTTCTAGCTCTTCAATTGTGAAGCTCAGAGAGTACTCACTTTCTTGAGGTGTTGTTCGCTGTATATTTCTGTATTCCCCTTTTACTTTTTGTGTGTGGTGTTTGTCTCTTGGTGCTCTAGATAGCGATACAATTCGACTTGCTATCTGGTCTGGTAGCACTGTACAAGCTACTTTGATTGGTGGTTTACTTCCCCCCCAACTACTGTAGTAAGCTCCAAGCTTTTCTGCCTGACTTCTTAAAATAAGTATTATAGTAGTTGTATTACATGTTTATTACTTTATAAATAAATAAAAACATTTTATTTTAAATTCAGTGCATTAGTATTTGTAAAATGACTTTTATATAGTGTTCATTAAAAAATGAGGTGGCAAACAAAACAAACTTGGCATCTGGTAATGTTACTGATGAAAGGTCATTGATATACACAAGAAAAAGTAAGGGCCCCAAAATGGAACCTTGTGGGATCCCACATGTAATTAGTTCCCAGTTGGATGATGCCTGATAGCTAATACATGTCTCTTTCCTAATAACACCCTTTGTTTCCTGCCAGAGATATAAGATTTGAACAATTCTTCGGCATTTCCTGTTACACTATAATACTCTAATTTACTTAAAAGGATATTGTGATTTACACAGCCAAATGCCTTTGACAGATCACAAAATATACCAGTTGCCTGCAATTTTTTGTCTAATGAATTAAGCACATTTTCACTGTAAGTGTAGATAGCCTCCTCAATATCAGAACCTTTTAGAAATCCAAACTGTGGCTTTGACAGTATGTTATTTGAGATAAGATGGTTATAAAGTCGACTGTACATTACTTTTTCGAAAATTTTTGAGAACGCTGGCAACAGTGAAATTCGACGGAAATTTGATGCTATTTCTTTATCTCCCTTCTGAAACAGTGGCTTAACTTTAGCATATTTCAGCCATTCAGGAAATATTCCACTGATAAATGACTGGTTACACAGATAGCTTAATATGTTACTTAGCTCAGAATCACATTCTTTAATTAACTTTGTTGATATTTCATCATACCCACTAGATGTTTTTGATTTTAAAGATTTTATGATGGACATTATTTCTGTTGGGGTAGTGAGGGTCAAATTCGTATTATGGAAGTTGCTTGAAATGGCATGAGAGCTGGAGTGATGGTGCCTCCCCTGACAACTGTGAACTTATCTGTCCATCAGAGAAACCTCAGGGCTTTGAACTTCCACGACAGCTATGGAAAAGCCTAAACAGAATCCGAACAGGACATGGACTATGTGCACACAATCTACATAAGTGGGGAAAGCTTCCCAGACCTAGCTGTGACTGTGGGGCACCTAATCAAACAATACAGCACATCGCCAAGGACTGTGAATTAAGAGCCTACCAGGGTAGTCGGGCTGACTTCTTCAATGCCACACCGCCCTGCCTCGAATGGGTCGCCAATTTGGATGTCAGAATTTGAAGACTTGTGTAATGCAAAATATCTGCTGTGATGTTACTTTTTATTGTGTTCAAGTATTATATTTTATCTGAATATGTATCCTTCACTTACGTATTTTATAGTGTATTTTATCATATGATTTCATAATTTAATTAGTGTAAACCATGTGTATAGCACCATAAGCTAAATAAATAAATCTTTAATGGGATCACTGTGCCAGGGCTTTGTAGACAGAGGAGTCAGACAGTTGGCAGATGGCTCCTGTCAGGTAATTGCTGAGATTCATCATGACAGTGGTGGAGCCTTTGTCTGCATGAAAGATAATTAAATCAGGGTCTGTCTTGAGGTTGTGGATAGTTGTTCTTTCTTCCATTGAGAGGGTTTTGTTCTTGAACAGGGACCTGGAAAAGTATGGTGAAGCCAAGTTGGAGGTGAGGAAATCCTGGAAAGTAACCAGAGGATGGGTAGGTGGGAGAGGGGGAGGGTCACAATTGGTTGGTTGTATGAACTGGGAGAGGCCAGGTTTAATGTTTCGCATGCTTCTCAAAACCCAACAATCTTGGACTCCCCATTGTAGCTGGGCTCCTGGTGACAGAATCTCTCCTCTTATCAACCAAGATTTCCAACCAGTAGCCCATAGTGCGGTCTCTCATATTAAAGATACGAACCACTTCATTCATTGACTGTTGACCATCCTTAGCCCACGACCATCTGGATTCCTACTTGTCACTGTTGTACCACCTTCGTATCCACCAACATCCCCCATGCAAGTGGGTTTGCTGCTGTTAAACACTACCTGTACCAATGTCCTTCTGACTCCAAACCTATCACATCATTCCTTACACATTATTTCCATCCTCACAAATAACTACTTCTCCTTTAAGGGGAAGATATATAAACAAATTCGCAGCACAGCCATTGATACCCACATGGTACTATCCTACGCGAATCTGTTGATGGATACTTTAACACATTCCGGTCGTTGCCCGTAGAAACTACGAGCGCACATTTATTGCCGTAACAGTCGGCGCTCGGAGATTCTCCGAGCGCCGCCTTCTCGATTATTATTTCAGGTTGCGGCGCATTATATCCGTGTAGTGACATCTGGAGTTGAGTGTTTCGGTCTTGTAGTACATCGGACGACCGCTAGATGGTGTTCCTGCATCCTCTAAGCGCTATGTCACTCAAAAAAGGCGCCAAAACAATTCCCGCGCATTCACTCTTGCAGTGTGCTTATGTAGTTGTCTTTATCGCAAACGTTTGTCGTAAAATGGGGGACAATTTGAATGAAGAGGAAATTCTGAGGCTGCTGGAAGAGTCTGGATCTGAAATTGACGATGATGGATTTCAAACTGAAAATAGTTCTTCTGAAATAGATGGTAATTATAATGGTCAGTCATTGTGTTTACGAATCACAATTATAATCTCGGCAGTTTCACTGACTTATGTCATTTATTTCGAAGGTAACAATGAGTGGTCCGAAAATGAAAATGAGCTATCAGACGTATTAGAAGAGTGTGAAGCTCCCATTCAAAAAGGCAGAGGCAGAATACAACAACAGCAGTCCCAAAACAACGTTGTTGAATGGGTAAATGATGATGTCCTACAACAATTACCGCTCTTTGAAGGCGTAAGTAATGTCTTGGCACCTTTGAGCGCCGAAAGCACTGAATTTGACTGTTGGAGCGTCTTTATTGACGCAAATGTCATCAAAAATATAAAGACAGAAACAAACCGCTACGCTGCAGCAACAATTTCCAAATTGCGGATGCAAAATAAAATAACTTCCAGATCGCTTTGGGCCAATTGGTCTGCTGTGAAGCTATATGAGATGTATCAGTTTTTTGCTATAATTATTCACATGTGCCTTGTACACAAACCAAATATT
This sequence comes from Schistocerca piceifrons, assembly GCF_021461385.2. Classification (NCBI taxonomy): domain Eukaryota; kingdom Metazoa; phylum Arthropoda; class Insecta; order Orthoptera; family Acrididae; genus Schistocerca; species Schistocerca piceifrons. The sequence continues at coordinate 21,744,303 of NC_060145.1, forward strand.
ACGGACTATTGGAGCAATGACCTAATGCTAGATTCCTCCTTACCTGCAAAAATCATGAAAAGAGACAGATTTAGGTCAATTTACTTTATGCTTCACGTAAATAACAACGACAATTATGTACGAAGGGGTCAACCAAACCATGATCCTATACACAAAATCTGACCTTTTTTTGATAACTTTGTACTGAAAAGCAAGAACAGTTTTTCTCCTGGCGAGAATCTCACAGTTGATGAAGGTTTATGTCCATTCAGAGGGAGAATTCGATTTCGAGTATATATCAAGAACAAACCGAGCAGGTATGGTATAAAATTTTTCATTCTAAGTGATTCAGCAACAGGATATGTTTTGAACTGTGAAGTGTACACTGGTGCAGGTGAAAAAGACAACAGTGCAGATTCAGTGGTGCTACGTTTGTGCAACAGTTATCTACGTAAGGGTCATACATTGTACATGGACCGCTTTTATACTTCTGTAAAATTATTTGAAAAGTTGTTTGATGAGGGCACATCTGCTGTTGGCACAGTAATGAGAAACAGAAGAGGCCTACCACAGGAATTCAAACAGAATAAACTAAGAAGAGGTGAAATCGTATTCAAGAGAAAAAATTCCATGCTAGCACTTCGCTGGAAAGATACTAGGGATGTGTTTGCCCGTTCTACCAAACATAGAATGACAAGTAGTGTTACTAAGACAAAATCCAAGGCTGGAATGGTAGAAAAACTGAAGCCTGATCTCATACTTCATTATAATAAAAATAAAACTGGTGTTGATCATGGAGATCAGCTGGTGACCTACTATTATTTTCAACGACGAACAATGAAATGGTGGAAAAAGGTATTTTTTCATGTATTTATGATGTGCGTGGTCAATTCTTACATTCTGTACAAGAAACTTCGGCCTGTCTCTCACAAACGAACCAGCTTGTTTACTTTTATGGTGAACCTGGGAAAACAAATACTGGAGAAATCCGGGGAAGTTTTCAACGAAAATGAAAAGCAGGGTTCAGCAGCAAACAGGCTAACAGCAAGGCATTTCCCCACTCACGTCCCATCGACAACAAGCAAGAAATATGCATCAAGATATTGCATTGTTTGCTCTGAGAAGGGCGCACGGAGTACTGGCAAACGAGTGAGAAGGGAGACGAGATGGTGGTGTGAAGAATGTAATGTAGGATTGTGTCTACCTGACTGTTTCAAGCAATATCACACAAAGACAAATTTTACTCAATGAAAAGAGTTGTAAAAATTCAATGAAATAATTTTGTACATTTATTTTATAATAAATTCTGATTTCTTGCAATTTCAAACTTTTTTTCTACCTCTGAATCATCTAATTTTCAAAATATAATAATTCTGTAAATATATGATATCTTACAAAAAACTTTAAACAGATGTTTAGATATAGGATGATAACACACACATCAGTTAAAAGGTTTTGCTTTCCTTCATTACCTTTTGGTCAGAAGCCATGTAAAAAAGGCGCAAAAGTCTACGACTTCTGAGGGATTGCAGTAGTATCTGTGGCCCGACTGCAATGTGTTAAACAAAACCTTCCAGGCCTCCCAACACTATGTCTTGTTCAGGTTGACTGATGATATCTAAGAGATCTGGAGCCAAGACCATTAAACACTAGGCTTATTCCTCCACAGCTTTAATACCTTTTCTTGGGTTCATTTCACCTGGTCCTCCTCAGCCCAGTATGCGACCTTCCTGTACATTGACCTCCACCTCTGTCGTGGCTACATCAGCACTTTTGTCCATATCAGGCCCATCAGCTATCAACATTACCAGCACTATGACAGCCGTCATCAGTGATGAGAATTCCTTTGCCCAATATGCTGCAGGTCTCATTAAAACCTTCACATACAGGCACTATCACTCAAAGCTAATTAGCAAATGTATTCCCTACATCCCCCCCCCCCCCCCCCCATGAACCATGGACCTTGCCGTTGGTGGGGAGGCTTGCGTGCCTCAGCGATACAGATAGCTGTACCGTAGGTACAACCACAACGGAGGGGTATCTGTTGAGAGGCCAGACAAACGTGTGGTTCCTGAAGAGGGGCAGCAGCCTTTTCAGTAGTTGCAAGGGCAACAGTCTGGATGATTGACTGATCTGGCCTTGTAACAATAACCAAAACGGCCTTGCTGTGCTGGTACTGCGAACGGCTGAAAGCAAGGGGAAACTACGGCCGTAATTTTTCCCGAGGGCATGCAGCTTTTACTGTATGATTAAATGATGATGGCGTCCTCTTGGGTAAAATATTCCGGAGGTAAAATAGTCCCCCATTCGGATCTCCGGGCGGGGACTACTCAAGAGGATGTCGTTATCAGGAGAAAGAAAACTGGCGTTCTACGGATCGGAGCGTGGAATGTCAGATCCCTTAATCGGGCAGGTAGGTTAGAAAATTTAAAAAGGGAAATGGATAGGTTAAAGTTAGATATAGTGGGAATTAGTGAAGTTCGGTGGCAGGAGGAACAAGACTTCTGGTCAGGTGACTACAGGGTTATAAAAAAAAGTCAAATAGGGGTAATACAGGAGTAGGTTTAATAACGAATAGGAAAATAGGAATGCGGGTAAGCTACTACGAACAGCATAGTGAACGCATTATTGTGGCCAAGATAGACACGAAACCCATGCCTACTACAGTAGTACAAGTTTATATGCCAACTAGCTCTGCAGATGACGAAGAAATTGAAGAAATGTATGATGAAATAAAAGAAATTATTCAGATAGTGAAGGGAGACGAAAATTTAATAGTCATGGGTGACTGGAATTCGAGTGTAGGAAAAGGGAGAGAAGGAAACGTAGTAGGTGAATATGGATTGGGGCTAAGAAATGAAAGAGGAAGCCACCTGGTAGAATTTTGCACATAGCACAACTTAATCATAGCTAACACTTGGTTTAAGAATCATGATAGAAGGTTGTATACGTGGAAGAACCCTGGAGATACTAAAAGGTATCAGATAGATTATATAATGGTAAGACAGAGATTTAGGAAGCAGGTTTTAAATTGTAAGACATTTCCAGGGGCAGATGTGGACTCTGACCACAATCTATTGGTTATGACCTGTAGATTAAAACTGAAGAAACTGCAAAAAGGTGGGAATTTAAGGAGATGGGACCTGGATAAACTGAAAGAACCAGAGGTTGTACAGAGTTTCAGGGAGAGCATAAGGGAACAATTGGCAGGAATGGGGGAAAGAAATACAGTAGAAGAAGAATGGGTAGCTTTGAGGGATGAAGTAGTGAAGGCAGCAGAGGATCAAGTAGGTAAAAAGACGAGGGCTAGTAGAAATCCTTGGGTAACAGAAGAAATATTGAATTTAACTGATGAAAGGAGAAAATATAAAAATGCAGTAAATGAAGCAGGCAAAAAGGAGTACAAACGTCTCAAAAATGAGATCGACAGGAAGTGCAAAATGGCTAAGCAGCGATGGCTAGAGGACAAATGTAAGGATGTAGAGGCTTATCTCACTAAGGGTAAGATAGATACTGCCTACAGGAAAATTAAAGAGACCTTTGGAGATAAGAGAACCACTTGTATGAACATCAAGAGCTCAGATGGAAACCCAGTTCTAAGCAAAGAAGGGAAAGCAGAAAGGTGGAAGGAGTATATAGAGGGTCTATACAAGGGCAATGCACTTGAGGACAATATTATGGAAATGGAAGAGGATGTAGATGAAGATGAAATGGGAGATACGATACTGCGTGAAGAGTTTGACAGAGCACTGAAAGACCCGAGTCGAAACAAGGCCCCCGGAGTAGACAACATTCCATTGGAACTACTGACGGCCTTGGGAGAGGCAGTCCTGACAAAACTCTACCATCTGGTGAGCAAGATGTATGAAACAGGCGAAATACCCTCAGACTTCAAGAAGAATATAATAATTCCAATCCCAAAGAAAGCAGGTGTTGACAGATGTGAAAATTACCGAACAATCAGTTTAATAAGTCACAGCTGCAAAATACTAACTCGAATTCTTTACAGACGAATGGAAAAACTAATAGAAGCCGACCTTGGGGAAGATCAGTTTGGATTCCGTAGAAATACTGGAACACGTGAGGCAATACTGACCTTACGACTTATCTTAGAAGAAAGATTAAGGAAAGGCAAACCTACGTTTCTAGCATTTGTAGACTTAGAGAAAGCTTTTGACAATGTTGACTGGAATACTCTCTTTCAAATTCTAAAGGTGGCGGGGGTAAAATACAGGGAGCGAAAGGCTATTTACAATTTGTACAGAAACCAGATGGCAGTTATAAGAGTCGAGGGACAAGAAAGGGAAGCAGTGGTTGGGAAGGGAGTAAGACAGGGTTGTAGCCTCTCCCCAATGTTATTCAATCTGTATATTGAGCAAGCAGTAAAGGAAACAAAAGAAAAATTTGGAGTAGGTATTAAAATCCATGGAGAAGAAATAAAAATGTTGAGGTTCGCCGATGACATTGTAATTCTGTCAGAGACAGCAAAGGACTTGGAAGACCAGTTGAACGGAATGGATGGTGTCTTGAAGGGAGGATATAAGATGAACATCAACAAAAGCAAAACGAGGATAATGGAATGTAGTCGAATTAAGTCAGGTGATGTTGAGGGTATTAGATTAGGAAATGAGACACTTAAAGTAGTAAAGAAGTTTTGCTATTTGGGGAGCAAAATAACTGATGATGGTCGAAGTAGAGAGGATATAAAATGTAGACTGGCAATGGCAAGGAAAGCGTTTCTGAAGAAGAGAAATTTGTTAACATCGAGTATAGATTTAAGTGTCAGGAAGTCATTTCTGAAAGTATTTGTATGGAGTGTAGCCATGTATGGAAGTGAAACATGGACGGTAAATAGTCTGGACAAGAAGAGAATAGAAGCTTTCGAAATGTGGTGCTACAGAAGAATGCTGAAGATTAGATGGGTAGATCACATAACTAATGAGGAAGTATTGAATAGGATTGGGGAGAAGAGAAGTTTGTGGCACAACTTGACCAGAAGAAGGGATCGGTTGGTAGGACATGTTCTGAGACATCAAGGGATCACCAATTTAGTATTGGAGGGCAGCGTGGAGGGTAAAAATCGTAGGGGGAGACCAAGAGATGTATACACTAAGCAGATTCAGAAGGATGTAGGTTGCAGTAGGTACTGGGAGATGAAGAAGCTTGCACAGGATAGAGTAGCATGGAGAGCTGCATCAAACCAGTCTCAGGACTGAAGACCACAACAACAACAACATTCCCTACATCATGTTTATAGCCCCTGCTAGGGGTAGTGTCTGTGGATAGCAATCAAAATGTCCTGGGTTCCATGTTGGACCCACCCTCTGCTTAAATTTCGAATAAAAGCATCAACAATTGCAGCCAGAGACTTCTGGTGTGAGGAGTCACCCTCATTCTGCCAACAAGCCTCATGCCTTTGGTGTGGGAAACTGCTCCTAAAAGACAAAAGACTCATGTATGACCAACAGCATGAGGATGCAGAAAGTAATGCAAGCCACTGCGTTAAAACATGGATCCACAGGACATGTGGCCTATAAATGAAAAAGTGTGTCATGATGATCCCTCCATTAGCAAAAAATTTGGATTAGCCCCTATTTTGATCTCTGGGAGGGGACTGAGGGGGGAGGAGGGGGGGAAGTAGCCATGAGGAAAAAACTGAACAATCAGCAAAAACATTCTACAAGTTGAATGTGAGAAATTTGAATGTGGTAGGTAAGCAAGCCAGAAACTCTGAAAAAGGAAATAGGAAGCTCCAATCTAGCTATAGTGGAGGCAGATTGAAATGAAATGGAAAGAAGATAAGGATTTCTACTCAGCAGGATGTAGGATCATATCAACAGCAGCAGAAAATTGTATGGCTGGAGCAGGTTCATTATAAATAGGAAGGTATGGCAGACAGTGAGTTACTGTGAACAGTTCAGTGATAAGTTTGTTCTCATCAGAATCAGCAGCAAATCAACACCAAAAACAATAGTTCGGGTGTATGTGCCAGTGTCACAAGCAGAAAGTGAAGAGATTACAGAAGTGTAGGAGGATATTGAATGGGTAATTCTCTATGTAAAGAGAAATGATAATTTAACAGTAGAGGATGACTGGAATGTGGTAATAGAGGAAGGAATACAAGACACAGGTACATGAGATATGGGCTTGATAGTAGGAATCAGAAAAGAGAAATACTAATTGAGTTCTGCAACAAATTTTGGTTAGTAGTGGTGAATATATTGTTCGAAAATAATGAGGAGGCATACTTTGAAAAACCCCAGAGACACCGTAAGATCCCAGCTGGATTACATCATGGTCAGACAGAGATACCAATATCAGATATTGGACTGTAAGGTGTATCTAGAAGCAGATGTAGACTTGAATAACAGTTTAGGAATGACAAATAGTTTAAGAGAATCCTCTGGGAGAATTAATGCAGGAATAAGTGGGATATTGAAGTACTGAGGAATGATGAAATGCTTTTGAGGCTCTCTAAATCTGTAGATACTGCAATAAAGAATACTATAGTAGGTGGTTCAGTTGAAGTGGAATTAACATCTCTAAAAAGGAAAATCACAGAAGTTGGACAAAGTAACTGAAGAAACCTTAGGTAACTTAAATTCATTGACGAAATAAGGAAGTACAAAAATTTTCAGGAAAAGACAGGAATATGAGACATAGGGATTAAATAAAAAGAAAGTGCAGGGAAGCCAAGATGAAATGGTTGAATGAAAAAATGCAAAGAAATGGTTGTCAGAAGGACTGATCGAGCATATACAAAAGTCAACACAGCCTTTGGTGGAATTAAATGCAAATGTGTCAACATTAAGAGTTCCAGATAAATTCCAATACTGAATGCATAGTAGTGGCAGATAACTCATCATCATTATCAGCCAATTCAATCATTAAATGATGTGGCCTCTTTGAGTCATGGATTCAGGTAGGCTTTCAGCAGTCCTCTCCAAGTGGAATGGTCTTGGGCAGTTCTCTGCCAGGTGCTACTAACGATCTCCTTGATATATTTGTCCCATCTGTCCGATGGTCTTCCTCTAAGCCTCCGATGCTCTCTTTGACTCCACTCCAGTACTAGCTACTTTGTCCACCTGCTGTCTTATCTCCTTGCGACGTAGCCAGCCCACTGCCATTTCAAGGAGCGTATTGTCTCTAAGACGTTCTTAACCTTCGTGACAGACCGGATGTCATCTGCCCTTTTCCTGTCCTTTCCTGTACAGCCCAGCATTGATCTTTCCATGGCTCTCTGTGTTGCCCTAACTTTCCCTTTTGTAAATGAGTTCAGTGTCCATGTCTCACAACCAAATGTCAGCACAGGAAGAATGCATAGATCAAATACTATTTTCTTCAGATTTACTGGCATTTTTTATCTGAATACTGTTGAATTCATCCCAAATTCTTGCCAGCCAAGCTTGATGCACTGATAGGTTTCTGGCCTTACATCTCCTTTCATATTTATAATCTGGCCAAGGTAGATATATTCACTGACCTCTTCTAATGGACTGTCCTCGACTTTCACATCTCCAACTGGGACCCATTTGTTGGACATTACTTTTGTTTTGTAAAGGTTCATGTTCAAGCCAACCAACTGATATTCTGATCTGTAACTAAGTTTTGGAGCTCTGTGAAGTTGTTGGCCAGTAAGGCAGTATCATCAGCAAATCTCAAGTTGGTAAGCCTTCTTCCATTAATTCTAATTCCCTTACCTTCCCAGCTAAGCTGTGACATAGCCATTTCCAGTACAGCCAAGGACAGATAACTGGACAGTGTAAATTGAAGGTCTCTTGGAGGAGGAGGACTTGCCTGAAGACATGATAGAAGAAAAAATAAGAGTTGATGTAAATGACTTAGGATGTCCTTTATTAGGGTCACAGTGTAACCGAGCTTTGTAAAACTTAGTCAAGTAAGGCAGAAGCAACAGATTACATTCCATCAGAATGGTTTCAGAAAATCATTGGGTGGTGGAGGCAGGGAGCGGCAACCAAATATCAAATATGCAAGTTGGTGTGTAGACTGTGAGACCGAAGATGTAATATCAGATTTCTGGAAAAATACCCACACAGTTCAGAAGAAAGCAATGGGAGATAAGTGTGAGAACTATCACAAATCAGCTTAACATCTCGTGCATCAAAGTTGCCGACAAAAATAATATACAGAAGAAAGGAAAAGAAAATTCAGGAGCTGCTAGATGACGATCAGTTTAGGAAAGGTAAGGACACCAGAGAGGCAATTCTGATGATGTGCTTATTAATGAAGGCAACAACTAAGTAAAATAAAGACATGTCCACTGGACTGGTTGACCTAGAGAAAGTGTTCAACAATATAAAATGGTGCAAGATGTTTGCAATTCTGAGAAAAAAATGAGAAAGCTAGAGAGAAAGAGGGAAAATATACAATATCTACAAGAGCCAAGAGAGAATGGTAAGATTGGAAGACAAAGAAGGAAGTGCTTGGATTAAAAAGTGTGTAATACAGTGATAATGTCCTTTATCCCTATTGTTAAATCTATACATTGAAGAAGCAATGATGGAAATAGAAAAAAGGTTCAAGAGCGGGATTAAAATTAAGGATGAGACGATAACAATGATAAGATTCACTGATGACATTGCTAACCTCAGTGACTGTGAAGAAGAATTACAGGACATGTTCAATGGAATGAACAGTCTAATCAGTGCAGTTATGGGTTGAGAGTAAACTTAAGAAACATGAAAGTAATGATGTGTAACAGAAATGAGATTAGGGACAAACTTATCAAAACTGGTGGCTGTAGGTGAACTTAAGGAATTCTTCTACCTTGGAAAAAAAGGACACATCATAGACGAAGCAAGAAAGATGTAAAAAGTAGACTAAGGCCGTAGATGAACTTAAGGAATTCTTCTACTTTGGAAAAAAACACATCACAGATGAAGCAAGAAAGACGTAAAAAGCAGATTAGTACAGCTAAGGGAGTTTTCCTGGCTAAAAGAAGCCTTAACTTGAGGAAGAAATTTCTGATAATGTACACACGCAGCACAGTATTTTATGTTAATGTATCATGGACTGTGGGAACACTGGATGAGAAAAGAAATAAAGCATTTAAGATGTGGTGTTAAAGAAGGGTGTTGGAAATTTGGTGAACTGATGTAATGAGGCAATTCTCCACAGAATCAATGAAGAAAGGAACAGATGGAAAACACTGACAAGAAGATGGGACAGGATGATAGGACACATGTTAAGACATCAGAGAATATCATCTGTGACTCTAGAAGGAGCTGTAGAGAAGACAGAGGTTGGCATACACATAATAAATAATTGAGGGCGTAGGGTTAAAGTGCTGATCTGACACAACGAGGTTGGCACAAGAGAGGAATTAATGGCAGGTCACATCAAACCAATCACCAGACTGATGACTAAAAGAAAGAAAAATATCCTCACGGCCCTATAATCCTCCCACCATACCCAAAAACCAACTGCTCCACCCAGTTTCATCTTGGTCTGGGGCAGGGCTTTAACTATGTATTATCATGGTCAGAAATGAGGGACTTCCCACGCAAAATACTTCCTATCCTTTCTAAAGTGGTATTCTGCTGCCCACCCTACCTGTATGTCCTGGTTCATCCTATGCCACACCAACTCCCAATCCTTTGCTACATGGGTCATATCACTGCCGAATACCCCATTCAGTCACCTAGCTCATCTTACTCCAGTCCTGTCACAGGCTTATCGTATATCATTAGTGGCAGGACCACCTGTGAAAAACTGTGGCCAAGAGTGGAGTTGACCACCAAGTGATGGAATGTGTAGTTGAGCACTATGTGGTTGATTTCAGTATTGCCCATACAATCTGGATCCTCCCCCAAAGTACCAGCTTTTTTGAACTACATAGATAGGAGTTATCTTTGCAAAAGTGCTTTATTCCCTTAATCCTCCTGGCCTCGATCTCCCTATTCCCTGCCCCACACTCTCTTCCACACAGTTTCCCCTTCCTCTTTTTGTCACCACATCCTAGCCCATTTCCCCTACAACATCATCATCATCAAACACTTTCCTCTATTGTGCACATGCAGCCTTCGAGCTGTCAGTCACTGTTCCCCAACCCTCACTCGTGTTCCTTGCTCATCTTTTCTCCCCTTGCTCACTCCGCCCAACACAACCCCTTACCTCAGTATACCTGTATGACTACAGTACTGACATTATGCAGTCCTAACTCAAAAAAGTATTTGTCCACAAGGTAATGAAGTTTCAACATTTTGATGACTCAGTACCTCTACTTTCCAGTGAGTTGTTACCTTTACTCCCAAGTTATTTACATTCTTCCAGAACTTCTCATACCATATTTAAAACCATGACCTTTGTGCAGCTTGTTAGAACATTCTCTATAAAAAGCTTGCCTGTAATTCCCATCTCCAATGTTACATTTTTAGTTCTTCTCTCAATACAAACAGGCAACTTGTGATACATCACGGAGGTTTACATTTGTATGAACATTATGTTATGTTATAAAGATTGTCAGAATTCTTTAGCTGACAATGGTTACAAAAATTTGTTTAGTCCAACCAGATTGTATAACGATATCCCTACAGACTATCTTTAATTTGTCAAAGTAGTTCACGGGTGAACTGCCGGGTGTCGGTGTCCAACGAGCACAATATTTCATCATGTTGCAATCATCAGATGCACTGATGAACTGACTGATGGTAGCATCCCTAGCCTGACTGCTCCTGCTGACCCCTTGTTCCGTCCCACGTTCACGGCTAGATGTGCACACTAGTGGCACCTCTGCTGTTCCTTTGCCTGCCCCCAAAGTCTGTTCGTTGTCTAGTATCTCATTCCTCTTCTCGACCATTCTAATGGTGGGGGTCCCATGCCTTGATAAGTATGTATCCGCTATCACAATTTGTGAGCAGTTCCTTTACTCAAATCTCAGTAGATTCCTTAATGACACAGTCCCAGAATTTGGATATCTGTGTCAGAACCTTGGTGTAGTTACAGTCCATACCATGCAATTCCCTCACGCAATATTCTGCTGCAGTCTGGTGAGGTACTGGTGTTCTCTGCAAAAATCTTTGACAGTATGTGCTGTCTGACTCCACGTAAGTCTTACCACACTGGCAGGGTATCTGACAGACTTTGTATTTCTGTAGTCCAAGGTCACACTAACAACTAGTGCATGGGTTTTGGCTGGTGGGCACAGAAGACTGTCTCCACTTGGTGTTTCAGCAGGAAAGGAAGGAAACAGCTGATCAGACAGAGAGGGGGAGGAGATAGAAGTGTGGCAGTCAGTTCATCAATGCACCTGATGATGGCAATGTGGTCATTTGCCGGAATGTTGTGCCCATTGGACACCGACATCCAGCAGTTAGCCCTAAACAATTTTGGCATGAGGTATGTCGGGAGAAGCTGAAGAATCATATCTTCAGTTTGTTTGGCTGTTATTCAAAGCAAATCTGTTATTTTCCCATTGGCAAAAAGTGGATATCTATAATTACTAAGTATCTTAACCAGCTACACTTGGAACCTCCAGGTGTCACTATTTTAAGGCCAATTGTACATTTTACTAATTCCATCACCTTCTCTTGCTTCGACCTTGCCTGCACTACATATACCTTCTTGAAATGCAGCTAAATACTTTGTTCAGTAATGCTGTGTCATCACAAATGCAGTTCCACTATTCATCCATTGTTACATGGACAAAATCATTTCTCCATCAAAAGTGTCATTTTTCAATATAGGACAGTAATATACAACACTATACACAACAATTTTTAACTGCATATACTCTCTTTGTGCAAACAAGACAGCAAAAATAGCTTATTGGTCTCCTTAGATCTTAAATTATCACAGTATGTAAAATAGGAAAAATGAAATCAAAATTTTATAAGCAATGAGTTTGTATCTTTTATCCATTTCTACTATGAACTTGTACATTTACACATGCCACTCACATTAATGTGGATATTGCCTACGTTCAACATCACCGTGTAATAAGCACTCACAGATGGTAGGTAGCAACACTAGGAATGGAGGGTGTCTAAAGCATTTCAGGGATGACGCAGAAAACAGTGCAGTCATCGCGTAATGAGGAAACAGTGTGATTAATCTGACAGTCAAAAGGGCATGATTATTGCTTCCAGCATTTCCAAGATGACTCAGTTTGAAAACTGTTTGGATGCTGTCATGGTTAAGGAGTACCACAAATGGCAAAATGGTGCTATCCAAAACTAGCACTGCGGCAACTGTGGTGCACCACGGGCCATAGATGGCAGGGGTGAATGACAGTTCTGGACATGTGTACTGGTGAAGAGACCTGCAACTGTTCAGTGAACATTGTTGCGTATGGGCCTTAGCAGGTACCTGGTTCATGCACCCATGCTGACTGCTGTTCATCACTGACGAAGGCTGGAATCTGCCTGCAAATACAACAAATGGATGTCCACTCTGTGGCAACAGGAGGCCTTTCCAGGTGAATTTCATTTTATGCTCCGTCGGAGAGATGGCCATTGGCTTGAAGTGTGTGAAATGTCTGAAGGCAAACACCCTGCAAGAATCGTTGGAAGGTGTACGATCCTCAAATGAGAACCCTAGCACAGCTGGCCATGGCACTGGAGTTGCCATGGCTTCACATCCCTCTCAGTACCTTCCAGAACCTCATTGACAGTCTTCACACACATCCTGCGGTGGTCCACACTGAAAAAGGTGATTATTCAGACTGTCGACAGGTGCTTACTTTAGTATGAGTGGACTGTGTATGAAGTCAGAAAACATCACACAAAAGTTTAGTTTCAAATTCATCAGTATCCATGAAATACACTTATTTAGTGTTGGCACCAAAGAAGAATTCATTAGCTCAATAAATATTTTATGGGACCTATGCTTCGTATCCACTTACCACTAATCATTGCCATTCTATGTGTAAGTCCTTTTCCCTTCTAAACTTTCATCTCCATCTTTTTTCCCCGTAGCTGCAGGTCTTTATAATTGTAACCTTAATGCCTGTCCCTGTCCTCTCTCATTAGAAATGACATGATAAGCATCAACACTTTATTCCATATTCCTTGTTTTTAAAGGATTCTGTTTTAGATTTTCTTGTAACACCACATAACATAAACTGATAATGTCTCTCTTCCTCACTAGAACTCTGTATGTAAACTTAGCAAAAAATGTGCTGTAGGGTTCAAGACACCAGATTTAAGTTCATGAGAGACATGGCTCAAATCTATGGCCATCCTAATTTAGATTTTGCTTTGGTTCTCTAAATCACACAGTACTAAGAAAGTGTGCTGAGCATGAGAGTATCTTGTAATGAAAAATGTACTGCTACAATATTTGGCCTCTGTCAGCAACAAACATGACGTATTTCACAGTGCTGAATGAATTGAATACATATAATAGCATTATCAGTTCATGTTTAATGTTGTCTCCAGTTTTAAAAAAACTCACTTTCAAAATCTCTGGTGCACAAAACAAAGTTTTCCTTCTGTACTGTTAATGTAATGTGTAGTCACTCCCATGTAGTTCATTTTGCTATGCGACTGTTAGTGCCCCTCCTATGTGTCTGAAATCATTCCTCATGTCTCTGGATGCAGCTCCACACAGACAATTGGCAGTTTTTTTATATCCAGTGTAAGAATACATACTTTTACACACAAAGCTAGTCACTATATCTTTGATTCTCTCATTGCCCTGAAATATACAAGCAAATTTCTTCAAATCTGGAAATATCTATTTGACTTCAATCAGTAATGTGAAATTACCTTGTTTCACCTTCCATGAAATTATATCCACGGTGTGCCTTTTATTAAAGCACTCTCACTGATGCTTACTCTGAAACATTCATTATGTGGCCTCTCAGTCACTACAAAGTATAAAGGCAGCAGAAACTTGGCAACTCACATATCTCACATCATCCAGAAGATGCTTCACAGACTGCATGAAAAATAAGGTTGTGGCAATGCATATTCACTAGTTGCAGGTCCATTGCAAGCTGCTAAAATGGTTGTAGCCAAAATTTAAGGATGAAAAAAAGACTTCCACTTTATCTGGACCTTGCAAACATTCAAAGAGTGCTCACTGACTTAAAGTTTCAGTTAACATTACAACAGATGGGAGTGCTGGTTCATGCAGTCTCATTCATCGACCGCAGGTAAAACAATTTGATGAAAAAGATTGATGTTTTCCTGTAATTTTTAACTAAAAAGCTGTTATGATTGTGAATGTACGTAACAATGCTGACTTTTTTCTGCAAGGTAAAAATTACTGTGGATACATGCATCGTCATAGACCTCTAGCTATACACTGGTCCTTATCGTATCCTTGCCTACCAGAGCTAGAACTGCATCTACAATGATCTCGGCATTGATTCTTTGCTTACAATATTCTCAGAAACAGAATTCAAATATGAAATCCAAATATAAAATAAATACTTGTGAATGTTAAGAGTTTATCTAGTAGATTTATTTATCATGCCTCATCATTCATAATTCCCACCAGCAATCTGTCCATCAGTACATGTTATTGAAACAAAGATGAGGAGACTTACCGAACAAAAGCGCTGGCAGGTCGAAAGACACACAAACAAACACAAACATACACACAAAATTCAAGCTTTCGCAACAAACTGTTGCCTCATCAGGAAAGAGGGAAGGAGAGGGGAAGACGAAAGGAAGTGGGTTTTAAGGGAGAGGGTAAGGAGTCATTCCAATCCCGGGAGCGGAAAGACTTACCTTAGGGGGAAAAAAGGACAGGTATACACTCGCACACACGCACATATCCATCCACACATACAGACACAAGACACAGGCTTCCGCTCCCGGGATTGGAATGACTCCTTACCCTCTCCCTTAAAACCCACTTCCTTTCGTCTTCCCCTCTCCTTCCCTCTTTCCTGATGAGGCAACAGTTTGTTGCGAAAGCTTGAATTTTGTGTGTATGTTTGTGTTTGTTTGTGTGTCTTTCGACCTGCCAGCGCTTTTGTTCGGTAAGTCACCTCATCTTTGTTTTTATATATAATTTTTCCCACGTGGAATGTTTCCTTCCATTATATTGAGAACATGTTATTGATATTTTCTGCTGATGCTCATTCTGTAATTTGAATAGCAGTTCATGTAGCATATAATGCACCTTGTACATCTACATCTATACTACAAAAGCTGCCTTACAGTGTTTGGTTGTCAACACTTCTGGTACCATTGTCTCTGTTACCCCCTCTCCCCCTGTTCTATTAAAAATGGCACATGGGGAGAACGTTTGTTGGTAAATCTATGCTTTGATTCTAATTTCTCTGATTTTGTCATTGTGATCTTTTCTTGAGATATATGGAGGAGATAGAAATACATTACCCGACTCTTCTTGGAACATACACTCCTGAAATTTCAACAGCAATCCTCTGTGGTGCACAATGCCTCTTTTGTATTGCCTGCCATTGGAATTTGTTGAGCTTCTCTGTATTGCTCTTGCACCGACTAAGCAATACCATCTAGAGACTAGAGACATGCCAGTGTTAGTTGGATCCTCCCTTTTTTTTATGAATCCCACTTTGTATGGGTCCCAAACTGATGAGCAATACTCAAAAATCATTCAGACAAGCCATTTCTTTTAAGGACAAATTAAATTTCTCCCACTGAGTCTCAGCTTGTCATCAGTTTTTCCTACAATTTTTTCAATGAGGTCATTCCGTTTAAAATTGCTCTGAATGGTTATGCTTAGGTACTTTACAGAAGTTTCTGTATCCAATTATGTATTGTCAATAATGTAATCAAATGACAGTGGATCTTTTACAGCTGAGTTATTCTGAGAGAATCCAAAGATTGGGATGCCACAGATTTGATGTACAGTATTCAAGAGTAACAAGGTAGGTATAATTTTGGACTGCGGAAAAGAAAAAGAAAGATGATTAGGGTTAACATCCTGTTGACAAGGTGGCCATCATAAATATTCTTAAAACTGGTGTGGGGAAGAAACTCAACTGTGTCCATTTCAAAGGACCCATTTTGGTATTCATCTTAACTGGTTTAGGCAAACCACAGAGGATTGCTGTTGGTATTCATCTTAACTGATTTAGACAAACCATAGAAAATGCAAATCCAGATGGGGTTTGAACCTTGCTCCTACTGAATGCAAGTCCTGTGCCATAGCAACTGCACCACACTCTTTAATATGAGGTATCTTGGCAGTTGTGTGTCACATTGAAGAACATTTATGTTGAATACTTGATTGGACAGCATGGCATATGTTCATTTACCTTTATTGTGCTTTTTCTCCCTTGTTTGAATTACTTTGAGTAAATGTTTCTGGTTAAAAAGTGCAGCTGAATCCTTTTCTGGATATACAGATGCAAAAATGTAAGGGCTGTTGCATTTTACTTTATGCGGGTTTGGAGAAAATGTTTTTGATACTCAACACCTCTTCCATTGTCTCTTCACTTGCTATCACACTACTCATGCAAAAAATGTGACCTGCCTAACAATTCTTATGTGCTGATCATTCAACATTTAACTACAATTCTTTGTTTTTAGATGTGACTGGTTTATCAAAGCCAATGAAGGCAGCTGCTGTGGAACTACGTCTTATTCAAAGCCGTCAAGATATTGAAAAGCCAGAGATCCGTGTTCGGGCCCAGGAACACTAAATAGCAATACTGTTATCGAATATTACCATGAACTGTTGCGCAAAAGATACTGCAACAGTTTTATTGCATTTTATGTTTTTTTTGTAGATAGATTAGAGCTGCATAAGATGCTTAAATGTTTAACATAGCAGACAGTTTTAATGTTACACAAGCTACAAGAAGAAGTCACAAACAACAAGCACTGGTGTTAATTCTCCAACTGTGAATGCAGAAATACAACAAATGACACAGATATTTCATGTAAGTTAACTTTGACCACAAGTGTACTGTATTGGTAACAACAAATCATAAGTGATTTTACTGATAGTGGCATGTTGACTGTATTAACATACCTAATATGTATGACCCTGGTAGGTAACATCAAGTTGTGTGTCAATTGTTGTGATTTGGTCTAGGCATGTCTTGAAGTAACAAGCAGAACAACATAGGAGGGGAGGGGGGGGGGGGGGGGGGGGGGGGAATGGCACTGGTGTTCTTAGGATAATATTAATTTGTCTTGGGTTCCTATTTGTACAATAAGTTGATGGCTGAGAATCAGTTTGAGTGTATATGTGCAATACCTATTTTAATGTTGAAACATTGAGTGGAAGTGTGCAACAAGTACTTATAAAGTATTTTGTTATTTGTTACATTACTATGAGGAGGGGTGGGGGAGGGGTCTTGAAAACAAATAAAAATGCATCTTTCGCCATGAAGTATATTTAAAATTTATGGAAATAATTGTCTCCTCAGTAGTGAAACTAAAATGTGTTAATCTGTATCTATAATTTTTGGCAGTAGAATACTTAAATAAGTGTGCAAAACACTATCAAGTATTACATTATGTATTGTACAAAACACGAGTTGCAAATTGCATTTACTCAATATAAATGTTGCAGTAATTGAACTGAATTTTCTCTTTGCAGAATGTCACAAAGATAAACAAGCAAAATAATTACCATCAATAAAATTAAAGTTAGAAAGCAAGAGAAGAGGTAGTATATATAGAAAACACACAAACATGAGGTGTCACTTACTGATAAGAACCAAAGTGGGGGTGACTTTTCAAAAGAAGTTAAAGATAAAAGGCATGTAAATAATGGTGAGAATTAGATGAGTGCCTATCTTATAAGGAGGTGATCAAAAAGTTACCATTCAAAGGCCATACTATCCAGAATTGGTAAGCCAAAGATGCAAAATCACCATGGGAGTTGAGGCAACTATCCCACCAATGCACCAGGTTCAGGATACTGTTTGGTATTCATAAAACATCTTGTCCTGCTGAGTGAAAAGGTCTGTAGCTCCCTGTTACACATCCTTATCTGACAGGAATTGCTGACCCTTCAGGCCTTTTTTTAAGGTACCAAAGGCATGATAATCACATGGGGAGAGATCGCGACTATAGTGCAGGTGCTCGAGTGTCTCCCACTCAAATTGGCTTAACATCTGCATTACAACATTTGCGATATGGGAATGTGCGATATCATGAAGCAGCAGCAGCCCTTGTCATGCACTATTCTGCAACAGTGTATTTTGACAGATATGCTGCCCTATACACGTTCTTCGTTCCCCAATGGATGTCTACCAGTGTTTGTCCTTTGGCAGCCAAGAAAAGAATAATAGCATATTGGTTGTGGTTGAACAGATTTGGTAATACATCACCATAGTTCACGTTTCTGCATTTACTGCACGAATGTTGGAAAGGCACAAATACTATGCTATCCATTGCCTACGTGTTGGCGCTAATACACCTGTACCAGAGTTGTGCTATATTGCGTGTATGCTACACCAATGCCCTCAAATAAAACTTTTTGATCACCTCTTATATATTTATCAACAGCACAGGGGCAAACAATACAATTTGTAGCAATATTCTGTATAGATGCATTATATACAGCAAACAGTGCATTATGGTTACTGTTTAGGTACGTAGAAATAGTAGAAGCCTGTAACAGAAACAAAATGTGTGTTTCCAGTACTTATTGTTTCGAGTTGATATTTCTGCCATTTCATTTAATGTGTGGTATGTTATTTCTGGAGAGAGAGAAAAAGCTTTGTGCATGAGCACAGTTTCACTGTTATTAAAGCTAGGCTAAATCAAAATGTAGCTCTACTACAATAATTACAAAATTGTTTTCCCATTCTACAAGTTGGAGCAATGACCACTGACCATAAAACATCAATAAGAGAGGCATGAATCATGGAAAGAATAAAATTCTCCCTTGGTAGTTTATCTGGTAACCATGCAACCAGTCACTTTTTTACCGTTTATTCAACCATGAACATGTTTTCAAGCCACTGCAGGCTCATCATCAGATGGAGATGTTACAAGAACATTTATTTCATGGACCAACTGTAGCTAGATGCAGTGCAGATGGTGCTGTGGAAATGACAGAAATTCAGTAAGTGGTGAAGAAACGTTTATGGACCCGAAAGTATTTTATGTTTTAGGTACTTACAGTGCATTGCCTTGTGGTATCACACCACAAGGCAATGCACTGTAAGTATCTAAAACATAAAATGCTTTTGGGTTCATAAACATTTGGTCACCGATCACTTAAATTTCTGTCATTTGCACCAGCAGCACTAGCACTGAATCTAGCTACACTTGGTCCACTCTTGTAACATCTCCATCTGATGATGAGCCTGCAGTTGCTCGAAAACATGTTCAAGGTTGAATAAATTGTAAAAAAGTGACAGGTTGCATATTTATTACCAGATAAGTTGCCAATTGAAATCACAGTTGCAGTTTGTCATCCACAATGGATATACTGAAATTCACCCTTTTATGCTGCAATTACGAATACTGGTTTCCATTAGGCTATGTTGACAATCAATGTCTACAAATAGCGAATTTTAAAATCTGCCTATCTGATAAGTTAACATTGTAAATGCTCCGTATGAAAATGTCTTCTTGTGAGCTAATTGCTTAATCTTCAACAATAATTTATATTGTTTCCTGCTATGCATTTTCGACATGGAACCATGAAACTGTTCTAGCATTTGCATGCAAGAGTACAGAAAACAGACCCTAACAAAAAGAAGCTGTTTGGCTGCTGTGTACAAAGCAGCCCTGTAGCCATACTGTTTCACTGTTCTGGAGCCAGATGCAGAGCTCAAATTGAATACTGTGGCCCATACCTTCCTTTGAGACTTAATTCAGGGAATCAAAATAAGCAGATGCAAGAAGAGGGCAAAGAAAGCTTGAAACAAATTCTCTAAATCACGAGAAAACATTGAATAGAGTAAGAAAGTATGTCTGTATTATTGATTAAATTTAAACTATTTGACTTATGTGATTTCATTCAAATGCATCATGCTACTTACATGCTAGTGGCAAAAATTACTGTGATTAGTCTTAAAGTAAAGACTTCTTGTCAAAAATTAAAAACTAGTACTTAAGGTACATAAAAAGGTGTGTGCTTGTGTGTGTGTTTGATTTTTTTGTACAGTATTAACTAAAGAAAGAACAATTTCACCTGTTCTTTTTTCTCTTTACTTAAAAAAAGGAGTGTTGTTTAATCCTTGATGATTGAAATTTGTGTATGAAAGTTTGGCATGTGTATGCACGCATATATATGTTTTTGTGTTTTTTTTTTTTTTTTAATAGTTGAAAGAGAAGTGTAAAACTGAAATAAAATGACAAACAAATGATTCACAGTTCAGGAACATTAACTGAAAATCAGTATTGCATTGAAGGTACATAGTCTTCCATACTTAATGTGCAGGGTACAATTATATGTATTCATGTTCTAGCCATAAGAAGGAATGTTTGCAACTGAATTATGTACAAGGTTTGATGTGAAGCGTACTTTATGGGCCCACATTTTCTGCAATATAATACTGGTTTTTAATTTATTGAGATATAAACTGAAAAAGAAAACTGAGTAAGTACCTGAAAAACAATGCTAAGATCTATAACTTTTTTGAGGTGAATAGTTGCTTTACTTACTGTTGAATGTCTGATCTATAGGATTTCAAGAGGATTATGTATACAATTATGTATGTGTGGAGGACATGTAAACAAACTAAAGAATTTAATGTAGCAGAAGCAGATGCTTTACTACAGTGTGTGTATGAATGATGATATAAAATAGACAGTGTGGAGAAGTGACTGTATGAGAAAGGAATCTGTCCTAGAATTAATACAAAAATTATGAGCAGTGAAATAATTCCAGAGACCTAATCATGATAAGCACAATTTGAGAGAGAATCATGTGTAGATAATCAGTAAAAGAATTGTGTCTTTATTAAGCTTTATTATAAATCACACTAAAAATTGTATATCAGCTGGCTACAATATTTGTATTTCTGCTAAGTCAGTCTAACTATTGAACATAATGAAAGCAGTTTATGGTTAGGGGTTTGGTCCACTGTAACTTATTGCCCAACCAAGTGAAGTGTTAACCTGTCTATTCAGCAACAAAACATGCTGACATTTTAAGCACACACCACAACTTGATCAGGCTAGTTGAAGCATTGTATTTACAAAACTTGTCAGTGCATGTGTAAAAAATACAATGAAAAATGGTATGTTCATTCAAAGAATTACATAATTTTACAGAAAGCATTCAAAGACGCATTAGCATATGGAGGAAATTGAGATAGAATATTAAACCCTCTGAGTGCTCCACGAAGATGGTAATGTTAGTGCTGTTGTGTGTGGATATCTATGGGAAGTGTAGTTTACCCTAAAAAATATGAATAACTGACTAAACAGGTCAATCAGTGCTACAGCAATGAAAAATATTAAATATATCCTTTCTCCTAGCAAGGAGAGCTGAGGACACAAATGGGGAAAAACAAAAATAAGTATAAGATACAAAATGTCCTCTTCAGTTTTAAATTTATTTTATTACCCAATGAAGGAACTTTCTGAGATTTGTTGGTGGTTTTTTTTTTCTCCATCAAATCAACATAAAGTTCAGAACTTGGGTAATCAGGACGTGGCTGGACAAAATATTCAGTGAGGTGACTATCACATAAGAATTCATAGATACAAAATGCAGTTACCGATGAAAGTATTGATCTAGTGCATAAGTTCATAGTGTTTTTCCCAAATTTTAAAAAACACAGCCGATACTTCAGTCATCAATAATATATTCTCCTTCACTATTTACAACAGTCTGCCAATGCTGGGGTAATGTTTCTATTCCATGACTGTAGAAATCATGTGGTTGTGAGGCGAAGAACTTGTCAAGCCGTGTTCAGAGCGCATTTTCATCCAGAAAGAAATCTCCTGAAGATTGTTCAATAGAGTGTGGAAAAAGTGAAAATATGAGGTTGGTGCAGAATGACTTCCCAACCCAACTCCAGTATAGTTTTTTTGTCAGTGTAGCAGAATGCAGTTGGGCACTATTGTGTAGTAGTGTCACTTCACACAGTTTTCCTGGTTGTTCTTGGACTGCATTTATGGCAACTGCCCCCACACTGGCCAATAGGCAATTCTTCTGTTGCACTGCTTTCAGCAGTCAGTGCTATTCGACACTCTACGTAGCTATTCAGATAATTAAATATCTAATTATTTTGTTTGTTATATATGACTTCCTGTGTCTGAAATGTCAGAAGTAATGTGTAACATGTCATCAAATGAGTTGCCATCATAAAGCTGGCTCTACATAAAATTTCATTAGTTGCATTTTACACAACTGCCATTGTATTTGGACCAGAAACCCTTCAGTTCCTAACTTACATGATGGAGACCTCATGGTGATTGCAACTAAAGTTGTAAGGTACACATTAATACGTATTGTTGCACTATTTGGACTACTTGCATTAAAGTAGTCTAGAATCCATCAACAAAAATGTCTTCCAGAAAGTCAGCCTTCCTACTGATTAATATGTTTGAAGTATTTATTTTTTTAGATGATTGTGAGAGGAGGTTGTAATTCATTATTTCAGAGATTTTACAAGTGTTATTTTCTTTAAATTTTTATTGAGAATTTTATATAACAGAGTACATTATTTTATAATACTGTTATTACCTCTAGTGTATTGTAAAGCTATTATTGCAAAAAAAAAAATTATCAAATGAATAAAAAGAAAAATACTGTTATCAATGCCTATGTTATAGTAAATGTATTCCCCTTCTAAAATGAGAGAACCTGTTTGCTCCAGAACATGATGCCTCAACATTACAGGCTTAAAGCCTTTCTAACTAGCTTCAGGTCTCATATGAACATTCCATATTTATGTGAAAATAGAAACCCATTGAAAAAAGAAATGAAGGGCAATAGGGTCACAGGTTAGTCTCTTTTGAGTAAAAATAGGACAATAAGCAATGTAGAATGCTGTATTTTTCATTTAAATAAACTTTGTACAAAAATACACAGTATATAATACATCTTGTACATGGTATGTAAGAAATAAAACCAAATATTATACATTTCAAAATTTGTTTTGTAACCAACCTTCCACAATGAATATCACAATCAGGACACAAATTACACATGATGATTCCATCACGTATGATACATGCGCAGAAGACAGCTTATGATCACACTCATGTATCGCTCCCAAGCTGCTTTCAATTCAGGTTCCCTGAAAAGTCAAATGTTTCTTGGTATTACTTTTTGTGGTTTCAGAAACAAAATAATAAAAATCTACAATTTAATGGCTACGGCGTGTACCTGGTGAATTATTATATACTGATGTGTGTCATTTGTGTTTCTCAAAACTACTATCCTACTAGATCAGTGATCACATTCATGTAGTTTGTGACAGTAGAAAGATAGCACTACTCTTTTCATTAGCACTGCATATAACACATATGTTTATATGCCAGAGAGTGATAGTTGATCAAATATTGACACAGCTTAAATAAAGATATCTATATTAATCTCTTCTTCCTTTTTGTACTGTGGTTATCATCATTACTGGTACTGAAAGTTTACATCATTGCCTAACTGAAGAACAATGTGATATGTAAGAGTTAAATTGCTCTCAAAGTTTTTGTTTATTTTCCTTCCTGAAGCCAAAATTAAACAAACCACTGACAGTGAGCGTGCAAGACAGAATGGCTAGCCTGTGCTTACTTTCAGCTGGCAAAATTCTTAAGACTGCTGCTAGACCCACATAAAAGAAATAATTCTAGCTTTGGGAACTATTATTACCTTTCTTGAGGAGGAGGAAGAAGGGATAGGTTGGGGTGGTTGGAAAGGAAATGCCGGTCACACTGATGCAAGAAAGAGAGGAACCCAACTACTGTGAGGACAAGAGGAGACAAAAGACGAAGGGGTCAAAGATCATACATGATAACTTCAGTATGGTGAAACACAGATGGATTAACAGAAATGAAATGTGTGATTAAGAACTAAGAGTAAGTGGAGAGGGGGAGTAAAAATCATAATCATACATAAAAAAAATAGAACAATGGCTAAGGGAGGGGGGGGTGAGATATTATTCACTACATTACCTTCCTCTGTGCAACACCCATGACTGTTTTTCAATTTGATAAATAGGCAAGATATATAACTTTGGTATAATGTTTAGAATAACTGACTGCCAGCTATAAGGTACCCAGTCCTCACTAACTACTATGAAGAGAAAACACATCGTAGTAAGACTATTCCTAGTGAAGCCTCCCTCATCCTTTTTAAGATTCATACCACAACAACAGCTGGAGGAAATTTTAACCATACATCAGTGAACAGATACACTATAAAATATTACATGGTAAATGGGACTGAACCGCATACAAAATCTTTCTAACTGTCATCTCTCTGGAAGTTATGTATACCATCAGATTAAAAGACAAGAAAACATGGAGGCTGTTAGAGGTGGAGAACTAGCTCAAGCAGGTAAGGATTTGTCATGGGGGAGAGGAACCGCAACTGAGTGTGACCATATTATGAAATCATTCCAACACTGCATGAACTACTTTACAGAAAACATGAAACAGAATTGCTGCACCAAGACGTTCAGCAAGAGATGTCTAAGCACCTTAACCACAGAAACAGTCAGTCAGTTCCAAAAACCAGCCCATGATAGTAATACAATTGACTGTTAAAAAAATCTCTTTCTGCACAATCATGCCCAAATTAATATTGCTGGTCATTAGTTTCTGCAATCATGGACACAACGAGCTACTAAAATGAGTATTTTATTTTATTTATTTAGTGTTCTATAGAGGCTGTGTAGTGATTCGAAATTTCCATGTAAATTCTGGAACCTCTCGTCCTTCTGCCACCTTGGACAAGCAATGTTTTAAAGATGAGTGAGAGAGAGAGAGCCTATTTACCGTGCAACACATGTCTGTGTGTGCAGGGTGGAAGTTGGTCATGGGAGGACAGGAGGTGCGTCAGACAAGCGACGCCGACAAGTGTTCGCCACTCGTGCCATAGAACCTGTATGGAAAGTACAAGGAGTAATTACGTGTTATTCCTTGGTGGTCAAATAATTGTAATTGTTATAGACAATTGAAACATGTTTTGTCTAGAGGCTCTTACTTAATCTTGGTATTAGACTTGCTAGAAGCAAGAATTTCTAGTGGTTATTAAATCCACCACACTGTAATTCTATTTCATTAGTATCTAATGGTTAACGACACAGTTGACTTGCTAGAGTTTGTATACTTATGTCCAACCAGCTTTATTTCTTCAGAGAAGAAGTTGTGGAGATCGATGCAGCCATGTATCCAGAGAAGAGGATCGGCTAAACATTTCAAGAAAGTCAACTGTAGTAGTTTGCAATCCAGTTTTGCACCGCTTCTCTTGTCGCCGAAACCGTTAGAGCTGGCTAAATTGTTGGTAGGGGAGGAAAACACACACTGTCTGTAAAGAAACCCCAGAGGAAGAAATCCAGTGGCATCAAGTCTGGGGAGTGAGGTGGCCATGCAACTTGTCCTTCACAGCCAATCCACTGACCTGGGAAGTGATTATCAACGAAACCTCAAACTTCACGAGGAAATGAGGATAAGTTTTCAAGCATATCCAGATATACAATACCAGTGAAACCAAAACCACATTGAATGTAGCACATTTTAAATGTGCACTATTCTTGCATTCCTGGTGGTAGAATGGGACACTGATGCACTACGTGAATCAAGCTTGAGGCTGTTTGCTACAAAATAACACATCTACTGATTCTGTAAGTTACCTCAATATATTTCTATATCGTTCCAAAATTTTACAGTCCTTTTTGACTCATCCTGCAAATGCACCCACGAATTATGTATCCTCCACTTTTTGTACTGGCTGATCTCTACACTTTACGTTAATTTCTTCAAGGTTTCTTTGTGGTGTATGGAACCTCATATAGTGATGAGCCAAAACATTATGACCACCTACTTAATAGCTTGTTTGTCCATCTTTAGAACAAAATACATCACTGATTCTGTGTATAGGGATCTGACAGTTTGTTGGTAGGTTTGCAGAGGTATCTGGCATTAGATTTCTATGCACAGATCATGTAATTTGTGTAAATAGCGGGCCGCTGTTTTACGTACGCAGCAAAACCATTTGATAGTGACACAGATAGGTTCCGTAGGACTTGCATCGGGCGAATTTGGTTGCCGAGAGATCAACGTGGTTTCACTGAAATGCTCTTCAAACCATTGTACCATGGTTCTGGCTTTGAGATACAGATGATTACACTGCTGCAAGTTGATATTGGTGTCAGAGAAGACATCAAGCATGAAGGGATGCAGGTGGTTCACAGCTCTCAGCGTGTCTTTGATTACTACAACATGCCCCTGCAATCACAGAAGAATGTCTCCCATAGCATAACACTGTTTCCATCATCCTGCATCAGTGGTGTGCTGTACGTTTCAAGTCGCCATTCACCTCGACGATACCGTTTGTGGGGACAACCATCGACGTAGTATCGCAAAAACGTGTTTCACCCGAAGAGCTGGCCCGTTTCCATTGACTGACAGGCGAATATTATAGTCCTGTGCTCACTGCACCTGTAACTGATGATTATATTGAGTCAGCATGTGAGCACGTATGGGTGGTCTGCTGTGGAGTTCAACCATTTAATGCCTAGTGGTAGTTTCACTGTCCTATCTCTTTCCGTAGGTGCTCATGACAGTAGCACGTGAACATTCTACCACCTTTGCCGTTTTCAAGATCTTCGTTCACAGGCTTAGTGTAATAATAATCTGCCCTTTCTCAAAGTCGTTTGTCTCAATGGTTTTCCCTCTTTGCAGCCCATATCTGTGCTAGGATGATGCCCCATTGACATACTTTTGTTACTGCATCACATGCCAGCAACGCCACCAAGTGCCATCCAGCAATGCAGGGGGCAGTGGTCGTAATGTTTTGACTATCAGTGTATAATGGGTTTTCTCTGCTTTGACTGAGACACCATTTAAAATTCCAGCAAAAACTTTGTTCATAGTTTTTCAAGATTTTTATCTGACAATTATTTGTCAATGAGTATTGCAGTATCATCTGCAAAAGAGGTAAATTTACTCCTTTTACTGGAACAAACATGGTCATTAATGAAAATAAGAAACAGCAGCAGACCAAAAACAGAGCCTTGCAGCACACAACTAAACGTCCCCATTCAGATGAGGCAGGTTCTCCAGATGAGCCGTTCAGCATTGTCATCTGCTTTTGGTCCTTTAGGTATAACTGAAGCAACAAACCTACAGAACCACTTAGACAATAATATACCATTTTTTTCATAGGGATTTGATGGTTTATACAACTGAAGGATTTTGAGAGCTCATAAACAATACCTAATGGAATATATTTTATTTTATTTTATTTTTTAATCGCTGCAGAATCTTTATCATTTAAAGAGAATATTGGAGGAGGAGGAGATTAGTGTTTAACGTCCCGTCGACAACGAGGTCATTAGAGACGGAGCGCAAGCTCGGGTGAGGGAAGGAAATCGGCCGTGCCCTTTCAAAGGAACCATCCCGGCATTTGCCTGAAGCGATTTAGGGAAATCACGGAAAACCTAAATCAGGATGGCCGGAGACGGGATTGAACCGTCGTCCTCCCGAAGGAGAATATTGCTACTTCAGTACAAAGACTAGCACAAAACCCAATCTGACTTATGTTAAGGGTAATGTGCACTAATTTTTCAAAAGATAATTAAAAGGGAAATTGGATTATAGTTTGTGACATTATTTTTATCTCATTTTTTAAAGAGATGTATCGCTACAGCCAGTTTTAATCTATTGGGGACAATTCCTTTTTGCAGAGGTGTATTAAATATGTTGCACAAATTGGATAAATAAGTGTTTGGGGCTCAAAGACTGAAATTCAAATGAATAGTTGAACAAGGTCTATAAAAATATACACTAGCAGATTACAGTACATTAAAAATTAAAGAAGAAAAAGCACATTGTAAAAACTCAACAAGAATGTGTGCAAGGAATCTGCCAAGTCTGACATGGAGTGATGTAGCATGTTACTGCACATGTGACCCATGGAAGTGGAACAGGATAATATTAACTGCAAACTGAAGACACAATCAAACGCAACTTGTTTTGGGGGCGGGGGGGGGATATTGGATATTCCTGTTAGATGTTACATGGATATCAACCTGAATGGTAATTGGCTCTAAATTAAAAGAACTATACAATTATTTACATCACAGAATAACAAATGATTTGCAAATGTCTGATATACAATATTTATTGGATTGACTGCTTGGATTCAGTCACAGTGGTAAAGACTTCAATTCATTGGTACGCTACTTGGAAATTACACCCTACAAAAGAAAGACCTTAGAAAATAAAATACTTAAATGCTGTTTGTTTGTAAGGAATCTAGATCAGATTGAGTGAGCAAGGTACCTACAACACCATATCATGGACTGGCTTACTCACTCCCATTTTCCAGGTGTCTATTCTTACTGAAATCTTTCTTGAACATGCTGGCAAAGAATTTCAAAATTTGCAACAAGTCATGAGTATACTATGTTCTTTAAACAGACCCAAAAATAAAACTCGAATGGATTGAGATCAGGTGATCCAGCAGGCCAAGATATTGCTGCCCCATGGCATATCCATTTTTTGGGAAATGCTGATTTAAAATTGCCCCTACTTGAAGATCAAAATAAGGTAAAGGTGCTGCATCATTTGTGCAGGAACCACATGTTTTGATGCAAGATGTCTTCCAACAAAACATTTAAATGTTCCATTAACAAATCACTGGATGAAGTTCCAGTCAGTGTTCCACAGAAAATGGAAGGTCCAATTAAACAGTGGAAAATCCAGGATGAAATGTAACAATATTATGAAAAGGAAAGTTGCTACTCACCATATACCAAAGATGCCGAGTCACAGATAGGCACAACAAAAAGTCTGTCACAAATAAGCTTTTGGCCAGCAAGGCCTTCATCAAAAATAGACCACACACACACACAAACACAATAATGCAACTCACACACACGACTGCAGTCTCTGACAACTGAAAAAGGTCCAATTAATCTGTGTCCAATTATGCCAGCACATACATTAATGTTAAACTGTTGTTGATGTCTTGTTTCCTAAACTGAAAAAGGATTCTCATCCACCCATTCCTGGTATATGTTGCTTCATTATGACGGTAGACAAAAAGTGTTAGTCCTGAGCACACATCTCCAAGTACAAAAAGCTATTCTGGATTGAAAATGTTTTTCAATAAGACCTTGTGCTCTTTGAAGATGGTATGAATAAGAGAGTTGCTCTCTTAATTATAGTTTTCACACAGTCATGTGACTCACATTCTGCTATTTTTCTGGTATTGCTACCATTATTGTCCTCAATATGATGAAGTATTTGATCTTAATCAGGTGTTCTAACACTATCTGATCTTCTACAATGTAATGACCATTTCTCAAAAGAGTTTGTCTCCACAAGATATTCATGTATTCTTTGAAAGGTCTTATTGTTCAGTAAATGTCCATTAGGGCACCTTCTAGCATTGCAATTTGCACATCCATACATCAAATCCATGCCTGCCATGTTCTGATTAGAATACATTTTAGCTAGAAATGTACAGCATACAAGAGTCCAATAAAAATATGATCAAGCAGGAGAAGGCAAAACTTAACACCAATGACTGGAAATGAGACACAACACGTCACTCACCAGTTGGGGTCACTGACACACGCTTGTTTGGTCACGCCTCTCTCGGAATAGCTAATTCAATTCATGATGGGGAGAGAATGTTCACTACACACTAAACACTAGACCAATTTCAAAAGACAAAATCCCAGTACCGTCGACAGATACTTTTAAATGTGAAAACACTACTCATAGCATTCGGAGCTATTAGATACTGCCACCCAGAGGAAAGGGGAGTTGACTGGAAAGGGTTATAAACAAGTGGGCACTCAGACCCTAGGATAAGGTGAGACAACAAGTCTGTCTGACTCATAGAAGTATGCAACAGAAATTCTGAAAAATCTGAAATGACAGGCAAGTAATGAAAGGCACCACTATCTCAAAACAATCTACTAAAAAAAATAATTAGATAATCTACCTAAAACATCTTGAGATCCAGTCTTCATTTGGAGGGGGGGGGGGGGGGGGGCACCAAGGAGTATTCTTCATTCCATTCATTTCGCCCCTGTTGGTGTTGATTTAATAACAGCCCACATTAAAGTGTGTGATCAGTCACACGTCCCCCATTCCAGTCACAAATAAAATTAAAATAAATCTGTCTCTATATAATAGAGAATACCCACTGCTAACACATCTCACAGAGATATGCACAGTCCACATACGAAGACAGTAAAGTATAATGAAGTGAGAATATAATGTAATACAATAATTAAAAAGTGTAAAATACCCTACATAGTAATTAAAAAAACAAATAATACAAGCAATAGTTATAACTATACAAATATTAAAATTTGTGTAATAAAGCTGAAGCTGCATCTATAGAAGAAACCACACTAATCTCACAATATTACATAAAACAAATAATATCATAGAGAGACAACTGACAGTAACAATTTTCTACTCTTTTCATTCTTCATTCCAAAAAGCTAAGTATTACATATCCAGAAGCTAAATAAACTTACACTCAGGGTGTACACATGGACAAGAAAAAAAAGAGACATTCTCGACTATTTCCCAGTTAAAAATACACTTTTTCCCCGCTGCAGATACACGATATCCCAGGTGACAGGACATTTTTTCCGTGTTAAATGACAATATACTTTCCCTCAGAGCTGTAAAACTTATCAATCCTTTGAATGATGAAGATTTTATAAGATAGCATAGAACTTTCCGGCACTTTAGGAAACAAAACCGAGCCAAAAACAACACACTGTGCAAAGATCGCAGCAACTATTAGACTGCATATTTTCACATTATGAAAGTACAAATAGGATTTTCACCAAATACAGCAACAGGAATTCCATCAAAAACAGCACAGTAGATTCCGAAGCACTGAAATCGAGACTGTCAGCTAATCATGACACATGTCACGTAAACTCACCAGCCAATGACAGCAGACATTCAGAATATAGGACACCTGATGTACTCGGCCAATAGCAATATCAATGTTAAGCAGCACAAAAACACAACCAGGAGAAGTTAATGGTTAATATACACACAACATAGTTATTGGAAAAGCCAAGCTTTCACATATAATACTGGTTGTCAAATCCCCCCCCCCCTCTCTCTCTCTCTCTCTCTCTCTCTCTCTCTCTCTCTCTCTCTCTCTCCGAGGGCGTGATCAGGCAGGGTCATAAGAACACAGCTTAAATTGCAGCAGTTGAATATTTCTGGCAAGCATGATTATTAATTTCTCTGCTGTGTACTGAACATTTGTGGGTTACCTGGCTGAACACATGTTCTGTTGAGTACTTCGACCTTTCCATACAAAACCTAATTGTGTGTGCAATTGCTCAAGAATCCGCTTCACAATTTTTCTTACGAATGATAATACTTCTTGTTATCATGACTGTATAATTTGAAATCTAATAAAAAGCTATAATAAATTGAAAAACCAACCTTGAAAGTTGGTCTTTTTTAGCATGTGTTACCTTTTAAGATATTTCAAACAGAAATGTACCAGTAAAATATTAAGTACCGGCATAAATGGCTGGTCTCCTGAGACCAAAATTTTTTCTAACTGGCTGGTCTTCAGTGTTAAGTTTTGTTTGAGAGTCTAACGCTCTATGATTTATGAAATTCATCACACATTCTGACACGTAACATAATTCACCTTGCGTAAAAGTAAATTTATTTTGAAAGTAACACTTCTCAAACCGCCATTCGCAATATTTTACCGCAACCTGTTACAAATGTGAACAGTTATGTTGTCATGTTCGTCAAAATGAGGACTGCGAGAAAGACACGTTGAAAGCAGTTTGTCATTACGAAGTATTGCATAGTCTTTGATACATTTTGCTGTCCGCATGTGCTTGTGTGTGCACTGTGTTTTGTTGTTGCAAATGGGGCATTATATTGCAACTAAAGTTTTATTCTGGTGTCATTCACCAGTTTAGTTTTATTGCAGCAGTATTACTCTGTAGTAGAATGCCTTGTAAGAGTTATCTGCTCTTACCAATCAAAATCAGAAAAATTTAACTGAAAACTACAATAACAAAAAATTCCAAGATCTACAAGATTCCCAGGTGTTTCCTGGATCTCACCCAGATGAAAAAAATCCCAAGTTTTTCCCATTGTCTCAGGGCATTCACTGCACAATATGAAAGCCGGGAGAAACAGTCTCTATGTATAATAGTAGCTTCATAACTGTAAGGCAATGTTATTCATCTAATATTACTGTAAGGGATCTATGACAATGCATGTAATATTCAACTACAATTTGTTTTACAAAATAAAATGGTTTGAGTAATTGGCTGGAGTGGATGTGATACATAGCCCAATGTCTACAAGAGGCATTTACTGATTTCATTAATTACGTGTGTATATATTATGATACATAGAATAGAATAACAATCAAAGTAGGAAACCAAACAGTATGAATGATCCTAAAAGTACAGTCATTTTAGATAGTCAGTGATAGATCAACTACCAAGTCCTTACATTTATAAAAGGCAGCATACATAAATGCTCAAAAACCAACTCCTACCAAATGTAATAAAAAATAAATAAAATAAAATAAACAGATTTGAGGTGCAACTATAGCTCCGTAAAAAAAAGCCAGCAGTGCTTGAACTAAAGTTAGTGTGAAACAAAATACAATGTAATGCATTGTATACAACAATTCATACACCCTGTAGTGGAGATACAAAAAGCAATATGAAATAGAATGAGCTCATCAGGACAGAAGCAGGGAAGGCAAATGGTCAACATTGGTTTATGGACTGAATTTTAGGAAAGTGTGGTTTATCTGTACATGAGACTGTGCATAGAATCCAATATGATTCATTCTTGAACAGTGATCGAGTTTATGGGATCCCCGCCAGGTCAGACTAAAGGAAGACATCGAAGCAATTCAGAATCGTGCAACTAGATTTATTAATGGTAGATTCAATCATCACCTAAGTGTTACTAATAAGCTTTGTCAGGGTGTATACGCAGAAAAGGAAAAAATATTCCCGGATTTCTCCTGGATTTCCCAGTTAAAAATACACTTTCTCCCACTAGGAAACATAGTTTTTCCCTGTTAATTGACAGTATATTTTCTCTCGGAACTGTATAACGTATCAATCCTTTGAATGGTTATGGTTTTATACGCAGGCGTGGAATTTCCTGGCGCTTTAGAAAATGAAACTCAGGGGAAAAAACACCTTTTGGAAAGATGTTTGATATGCAGTACCATGTACGCTGCAAATTTTCGTATTATGAAAGTATAAATTCGAATTCCACCAAACATCGCATGTGCTTTCCGAAGCATTGAAATCGAGATTGCAATGCGTATTTGTAAGCCAGTCAAAGCTCATGTCACCTGATCTCGCCAGCTGATGACAGCGGATATACAGAGCTTCGGACACGTGGTGTAGTCAGCCAATAGCAACATCACTGTCAAGTAGCGCGAACACACGAACAGGAAAAGTTAACGGGTTAAATTAATATATATAATGTTGCTACAAGAAAAACAAAGCTTTCACATATAATATTGGCCTCTAAGGCCAATACACTGCAAGAGAAGCTAAGCTTTCACATATAATGTTGGTCTTTTATGCACATATTACATTTTAAGATATATCAGACAAATGTGCCAGTAAATTTTTTAATAACGGCATAAATGTGTGATCTTCTGGGCTCTAAATTCTTCTAAATGGCTCATCATCAAAGATCTCATTTTTAAATGAGTTAAACAGATTCTCAGTGAAGTAGGCCTCGACCTGATATTAAGCTTTTCAGTGTGGTTTTCAGGATGTAAATTTCCTTGGGTGCCAGTACTTTGTTATCTCATGTTTCGTTCTTTGTTATGGCATAATGCCACACGTGCTAGAAGATGAAAACATACACTTAAAATGCACCAAACAGTTGAAACTAGCCAATAGTTTGGAATTAAACACTTCGTTTCAAACATATTGACTGCCTCAGTGGGAAAGATTAACCTTTAACTACACGGGTGGGGTCTCAGCAGACCCCATGCTACATTTTTGTTTTATAATTTCCGTTGTTGGCACACTACAGACTCGTCATTGTAGGTATTCTCAGTGTGCTTGCAATAGGTGGACGTGTGCCGCGCTCTTGCAACAGTAAGTGCCTGTTTTTCGTTGTTGGGGTACCTGTAGACCCCACTCGTGCTTTTACATAGTATTTATTTACAATATGCTAATACAGTAATTTCCTCTTATTTCAGTATATTTACAACAATGACTTGCTTTCCTCGTGATGAGGGTATTGCACAACTGTTGGAAGAAGGCACTGACTCAGAAGGTGAAGACACAGAACTAAATGACCCAGACGCAGATGTTGATGACATCAGTGATCATGATTTGATACACAGTGAACTCCTTTCTGGTTCAGAGATGGAGCTAAGTGTCTCTTCTTCTAGTGAAGAAGATGAAGAAAGCTCAGGGAACTATTTTTACGGTAAGAACAGATTCAAATGGAGTAAATCTGCCCTACATTCATCTCGTGTATGACAGCACAATATTGTACAAGAACGCGCGGGACTGAAAGGACCTGCTGCTTGTAAACATGACATGTCGCCTGTAGAGAGTTGGGAACTATTATTTACCAATAATGTGATTGAGACTATCGTGCACTGTACCAGCAAACAACTTGAGGACAAATATTCACCTCCATTATTATGGCCGTATTATGCCAACAACACTGATTGCTGAGAGTTACGAGCTTACTTTGGATTACTTCTGTTTACGTCGATATTCAAGTCAAATCATGAAAATGTTAGATTGCTATGGGCGGTTGATTTTACTGGAAGACACATTTTTCGAGGTGTAATGGGGATATACAGATTTTTATTCATTCATTTCAATGTAACCTTTGATGACATCAGCACATGAGAAGAAAGAAAATCTACAGATAAACTGGCTTTGATACGAGGAATTTTTGAAAAGTTTACTAGCAATTGTAGTGCGAACTATTCTTGTTCAGAATATTTATGTGTTGATGAACTGTTCGTAAAATTTCGAGGAAGGTGCTCATTCATAATGTTTATCAAAAGTACACCTGGAAAATATGGCCTGAAAATGCAGTGTATTTGCGATGCGAAAACTCATTACTTACGTAATGCATTTATATACTCTGGAAAACCGCTTACCCAAAGAAAAATCCCTTTCGCAGTGCCAACACAGGATGTGCTAAAACTTGCAGAGCCATTTTATGGAACTATAAGAATATCACTGGAGGCAGTTGGTTTACGGCTATTGAGTTAGTAGACGAATTATTGAAACTAGGACTAACATACGTGGGCACTGTATGAAAAAACAAACGAGAAAGTCATTTGTTCGGAACTAGACCTTGGTATCATTCATTCCAAAGAAGCATAAAAGTGTAGATTTACTATCTTCCATGCATCACGAAGCGTGTGTCAATCAACAATCGAAGAAACCTGCAATTGTAGACTTTTACAATGCGACTACGGGAGGAGTTGATGCTTTGGATTTGAAATGCTCAAATTACTCTTGCTCACATAGAACAAGAAGATGGCCAAACGCAATCTTTGCTGCAATGCTGAATATTTCTCTAGCTAACAGATATGTTCTTTGGGTCGGTTCTAATAAAAATACAAAAGTCAGCAGAAGAGACTACATAAAGTCCACTGCAATGAGTCTTGTAAAGCCATACATTTGCAGGAGATTAGAAAATAACCCAAAGCTGGCCAAAGATGTACAGGAAATTATGTGCAAATTGGTTGGCCAAGAACAAATGCTTTCAATGCCTAATGCAGATGAGCCTGGTCCTAGTGCTTCTAAAAAGCGAAGGTGTTATATTTGCCCAAGTCGAAAGACAAAAAGAGCACTCTAAACATGTAACATGTGCAAACAATGTATTTGTAAGCCTCATTCAAAGGCAATCAATTTTTGTTTGTCCTGTGAAGCCAAAGGAAACAAATGATTTTGTAGGCAAATAATGTGGTGTCTTTTTTTTTTTTGTCTAGTTAGTTTTTTTCTGTTTTATAATTTTCATTTGATTTTATGCTCCAATTCTGTACAAAATAAAAAAAAAAAGTGTTGTTAGAAGTTAGTATTTGTTGATTTTTATGTCCTTTTAATTGAGCTATACAAACAGAAAACCAAAATGATATGTTTTTGTAAATGGCTTAAAGTTTCTGATAAGACTGATTAATAATGTTGTTGTTGTTGTTGTTGTGGTCTTCAGTCCTGAGACTGGTTTGATGCAGCTCTCCATGCTACTCTATCCTGAGCAAGCTTCTTCATCTCCCAGTACCTACTGCAACCTACATCCTTCTGAATCTGTTTAGTGTATACATCTCTTGTTCTCCCTCTACGATTTTTACCCTCCACGCTGCCCTCCAATGCTAAATTGGTGATCCCTTGATGCCACAGAACATGTCCTACCAACCGACCCCTTCTTCTAGTCAAGTTGTGCCACAAACTTCTCTTCTCCCCAATCCTATTCAATACCTTCTCATTAGTTATATGATCTACCCATCTAATCTTTAGCATTTTTCTGTAGCACCACATTTCAAAAGCTTTTATTCTCTTCTTGTCTGAACTATTTATCGTCCATGTTTCACTTCCATACATGGCTACACTCCATACAAATACTTTCAGAAACGACTTCCTGACACTTAAATCTATACTTAATGTTAACAAATTTCTCTTCTTCAGAAACACTTTCCTTGCCATTGCCAGTCTACATTTTATATTCTCTCTACTTCGACCATCATCAGTTATTTTGCTCCCCAAATAGCTAAACTCCTTTACTACTTTAAGTGTCTCATTTCCTAATCTATTCCCACAGCATCACCCGAGTTAACTCGACTACATTCCATTATCCTCGTTTTGCTTTTGTTGATGTTCATCTTATACCCTCCTTTCAAGACTCTATCCATTCCATTCAGTTGCTCTTCTAAGTCCTTTGCTGTCTCTGACAGAATTACAATGTCATCGGCGAACCTCAGAGTTTATATTTCTTCTCCATGGATTTTAATACCTACTCCGATTTTTTCTTTTGTTTCCTTTACTGCTTGCTCAATATACAGATTGAATAACATTGGGGATAGGCTACAACTCTCTCTCACTCCCTTCCCAACCACTGCTTCCCTTTCATGCCCCTCGACTCTTATAACTGCCATCTGGTTTCTGTACAAATTGTAAATAGCCTTTCACTCCCTGTATTTTACCCCTGCCACCTTCAGAATTTGAAAGAGAGTATTCCAGTCAACATTGTCAAAAGCTTTCTCTAAGTCTACAAATGCTAAA
This sequence comes from Schistocerca piceifrons, assembly GCF_021461385.2. NCBI lineage: Eukaryota > Metazoa > Arthropoda > Insecta > Orthoptera > Acrididae > Schistocerca > Schistocerca piceifrons. The sequence goes on from NC_060145.1 coordinate 21,781,588, forward strand.
AACGTAGGTTTGCCTTTCCTTAATCTAGCTTCTAAGATAAGTCGTAGGGTCAGTATTGCCTCACGTGTTCCAATATTTCTATGGAATCCAAACTGATCTTTCCTGAGGTTGGCTTCTACCAGTTTTTCCATTCGTCTGTAAAGAATTCGTGTTAGTATTTTGCATCCGTGACTTATGAAACTGATTGTTTGATAATTTTCACATCTGTCAACACCTGCTTTCTTTGGGATTGCAATTATTATATTCTTCTTGAAGTCTGAGGGTATTTCACCTGTCTCATACATCTTGCTCACCAGATGGTAGAGATTTGTCAGGACTGGCTCTCCCAAGACCATCAGTAGTTCTAATGGAATGTTGTCTACTCCCGGGGTCTTGTTTCGACTCAGGTCTTTCAGTGCTTTGTCAAACTCTTCACGCAGTATCATATCTCCCCTTTCATCTTCATCTTCAACTTCATCTGATTAATATAAGCACAATAAATGAAATAATAAATACGTTGTCTTTTATTATGTAAATATAAAAATATCCAAGTTATTTCCAGTAATTAGTTGTAAGCACATCTAAAAACTGTTGGGGGTACTTCTAGACCCCACACCTGACTATACATTACCAGAAACAGCGCGTGTACTTGAAGGTTAATAAAAGAAAATTTCATCAGCAAACCGATAAAAATAACTTCATTGTTCTGCATGGCAATTAATGCTGACTGTCCGTAAGGCGGAAATAAAATAAAATCTGAAACTAATAACTTATTTTAGCCTTCTGTAATTATGTGAATGTATTTTAATTCACAATAGCTCCCGGCCACAGAAATCAATTTTGTTTTCATTTGATGTGAGTGCAGTACACAAAGAGGAAACAGCAAAATCACTAAATGTAAACATGGATCACATGGAGACTACCCACTTCCCTATTATAACTCAGACTGCTCTGCGCATCAGACCCATATCTACATTTCCGAACCGGGGCAACAGTAGATAGTGGCATCCCTGAAGTGTTTGAGATAGGATGACAAACATTAAAAAAAAAAAAAAATTTCAAAAATATGTTTATTTTGTAGCGCACATCTTTCTGAAGAGTCTGATACATAAAACATATGTGTCTGAGAAATTGAAAGACATGTTATTTGATCTTAAGTGTGCCAAAGTGCAGCGCCACACCTCTTCACACAGCAGTCTTCTATCACACATCACTGTATTTCGGTCTGTGGAATTGAAATGTGTATATTTTGTACTGAATGCCATCAAACTATATTCAGGTCAGTGGAAATTAAAATGCCCTATGGTGCCTCTCCTGCTTCCAGTCGGCCGGTTTGACATCCTGCCCCTCTCTTTTTTTTAAAAAAAAAATCCTCAGAAAATTTGCATTCCTTATTCCCTATTAGCTAACAACTTGCTGCTTTGTGTCACATAAAATTAAGTATAGTATACATAAAACCAGCAGAGACAAGCAAGACAGTACACATTTCTTCAATCCTTAGCATTTAGAATTTTTTCCTCTCTAATCTTGCTACAGCTTCACATGGCGTGCTTTCCTTTCTGTGAAAGAATCTGTTACTTCATCCAAGTTCGTCAAATATTTTGCTGCGTGAAAAATCGAAATGTCGCTGTCTAATACTGAAAAAGCTGTTAATACAAATAGGCCCAAGACTGGTGTGGTTTCTTGACCTGATTACGTCTATTTTGTCACTGTCTGCTAGATAAAACAAAATAGGCCTTTATAATACTGCAGCAATTATAACACATGCCAAATAAACGAGTCTGTTTTGGCAAAAATGGTCATTTTCATAACACAGCAGAATATAATTCACAAAGTACGAATATCAAATAACTATTAGGCCTACTACAAGCAAAAAGCTTTACATTAGGAAATAGTTTTACACTTCATTCATATGCTCCAGTTTCTCAAGCATGAGACTGAAAAGTAATAGTGCAAAATTTTTATATAAATTTGGAATTGTCATATTCTTCCATAATTTAAGTGATATCACCATTTCTTTTCCTTCCTCGTTCTAACAAACAGTGTTGTGCCAGAATCACCAGTTTAGTTACCCTGCGATTATTCTCCGGTTAAGCATTGTTACGCGTTCGTACAACGCGTTTTCCGCGCTACTTCCAGAATGTACCTTAAAGCGGCTGCTAGCCATAGACTGTACAACTGGCCCTTAGTAGTATAGCGATCTGGCCAAAAAATTTTCTGTCAAAATTTCATTTTCTTGGATACACCAAGAAGATAATACGTAATCTTTCTTACCTGTTATTCCTGTTAGTCGCTTATTCGCACTCTGGTACTCTGAATCTATGGATTTCGCTGGTAATCATAACAACAGTCATCACTCACAAACCCAGTCAACCACATAATCAGAAGGTGGTTGGCTTTTTTTCGTTCGGCTATACTCTGCTCAGCTCATATAGCCCCTTTTGTCTGCAGTAAAGTTTATTTCTAGATGTGATGAGGGTTCCACTGACAAAGACATCACATACACTATGCACACATTCAGAAATCAATTTATGATTCATTCAGAAATCAACTTAGAATGTGTTCAACAATGTTCAAAAACCGACAGGGACATGTTTCAAAGTCATACGAATAATCGACAGACCAACGTGTGCTGGGTGCTAGGCGCTTTGTGAAACAACGTTTTTTTCCTCAAGAATATGAATTTGCCCCCCCACTCCTAGATCCAGGGCTGCTGCGCATGCACAAATCTGGCAGCTTGGGTGTGCCCGTAAAATTTTTCCAGGTAGCACCTAGCTGCTTCCCCCCCCCCCTTTTTTTCATGGTTTGCGACTGCTTACACAACCAACAGCCACGTTTCTGTAGCCAGAAGCGGAAGAAGATACTACTCAACAGCACATGCGCATGATCCCACTCGTAACTGCTAAAACAAATCTAATGTTAACAGTTGTGACGTCAGGCTCATCGGAGGCAATTTGTTGTTACGAAGCACTGCATAATCTTCCTACAGCCTTTGACGCATTTTGCTGTTGGTAGACGCTTGTATGAGCACTGTGTTTTGTTGCTGTATATGGTGCATTTCCTTTGCAATTTTATTTTCGTTTTTTCTCTTGTTCATGTTTTATTGCTGCAGTATTATTCCGCAGTAGCAGGATACAGTAATAGTCTTTGTTAGGGTATTGGTTCTTACCAGTCAAATTAACAAAAAATTAACTGAGAACAAAAACAATAAAAAATGCCCGGGATTCAAAAAAATTCCCAGGTTTTTCCCCAGTTTCGTCCCGGATGAAAAAATTCCCGGGTTTTTCCCGGATCTCTCGGTTGTCCCAGGTCGTAGACACCCCGTTTGTGAACTCAAATGGGAATTCCTGGAGGGAAGATGAAGTTCTTTTTGTGGAACACTCTGAAGGAAATTTAGGGAATTGGCATTTGAAGCTGACTGCAGAATAATTCTGCTGCTGCCAAAGTACATTGCAGATTGTGTGTGTAGATGTATACTAGAATTAGTAAGGAATAGTGTCTCTAAAGTACTGGACTATAAGATATATTGTAAATTTTAGTTCTAGAACTGATGTTGTTGCAAAAGAAACTATAATGTAACTTAATACGAGGGAGGACTGGAAAGTAATGAACAATAATTCTTTTTCTCCCCTGGTATTGCAGCTGGAATGTTGAAATTTCACGACAATAGAGTTAAAAGTTTGCACTACAGAGGGTATTTTGTTTCCATGTGCAGCTCTAGTGAGAGAAGCCTGAACTACAAAACAAACATGGAATGCATGTTACTATTGTCAATTTGTGAAGAGCAGTGAACTGTAGTTCTATTTTTGTGGGCCAAGGGGCATAAACCAAGTGATACTGACAGGGACATGCATGATGAGTATGGGGAAAACTGTAGCAATATCTCCAGGTGTTGTGCATTCTTCCAAGAGTTCCATGTGAACTTCAGTGATATGCCATGCTCCATATGGCCGATAACAGCTGCAACCCCACAGAATGTCGAAGCCATTGAAGCAGCAATTTTGAGTAACTGGCATGTGCAACTGCAAAACTTATTGCTGTAATTAAACATTTCTTACGGTGTTGTGTATGATCTTGTTCATGACGCAATGAAATTTTGTAAAGTTAGTGCTCACTGGGTGCCTAAGAACCTGACAGATAACCACAAGGGTCAGCAAATGATGCAAGCTTGGACCACTTAATGCATTATGCCACATAAGGGCATGACTTTCTGAAAGGAACTGTCACTGGTGAAGAGTCGTGGGCACGCCACTACATGCCCAAAACCAAGCAGGCCTCTATGGAGTGGGAACATGCAGGTTCCCCAGAACAAAAAACAAAATCAAAGTGACTTAAGTCTGCTAGGAAAGTGCTTGTGACAGTGTTCTGGGAGAAGCATGATATGTTAGTGGTGGACTTTGTTGAACATGGGACCGCTGCGAATGCTGCACAGCCTACATTAAAACTTTGGTTAAGTTGCATTGTGCCCTTCATGACAGACACCACAACATTTATGCTGACAATGTCAAACTTCTTCATGAGAGTGCTTTCCCAATGTTGCTGTTTCTATTTGTGAGAAAATCGCCAGATTTGAGGAGAGGTGCTACAGCATTTACCATACAATTCAGACCATGCACTGTTGGACTTTTCATCTTTTTGGTCCCATGAAGAAATTCTGGGCAGCCAGTGCCTTGTGACATGTGTTAAAGTGAAATCTGCAGTCCGCAGATGGCTACACTCCAACCAAATGGATTTCTACAAACAGGGCATACTGATACTGGTACCGCGATGGGAGAAATGTGTTGGGAACATTTGTGACTATGTAGAAAAGTATGTAAAAGATGTTAAGTTAAATTGTGATTTTTTATATTTTGTTACCTACTTAACTTTTTGGTAGTAAAATTATTGTGCATAACTTTCAGATCTTCCCTCATATATACAACATTTACACAGCTTACATGAAGGATAGAAAAAATAGAAATAATAATAATTATATACCCATAGTTACTGGAATATATTATGCATAAGATCTACGTCTACAATGCAGATCTGGTGAAATGCTAAACTTGTCCATCAGCACAGGTAGTGATAAACACCATGGAATCATAGGCTTGACATTGATGCTAGATGCCTTGGGTCTGAACAAAATGCTTACTGGCTAATGGCCTTTATGATAGGTAGACTTACCTCTATGGTACAGGCTTGAGCACAATCTCCACCATAATATGATACCAACATTACTACATATAAATAGTCATGGAACCACATGGTAAAGTATATGACTAAATATCATATAGGTTTAACCCAAGGAATAAGTGTACTCGAAATATGATACAGCAAATGATGTCTACATGGTAGTTATTATTTTACTGCCAATAGAGATTAGTTGTTAAACAATTCTTAAGAAGGATTCACAGATGATGACATACAGCAGCACTGCAATATCTTATCACGCCGTATTGGCCTTTTTATACATAACTAATCTCTAAACTGATGCACCTATCTCTGAAAGTATACAGGTAATAACAGAAAATTAATTAATGTCAAAAGAACTCAACCAAGAGGACATTACTGAATTGGTAGAGGTGCCTGAAATGTCACTGGCATATAATGACGTTAAATTTAATAACAAAATCTCCTTTCAAGCAGATTGCTTAGATATGGGTAATAGTTTCACTGGAACATAAGCGGAAATTTTCATTAACGATCTGGATAATAAATATGGCTTGAGCACAATGTCCATCATAATATGATACCAACACTACTACATAAATCAGGCATAGAAGTATGAAACCAGAATTTCCCTATAGATGTCAGCGTAAGGCCTGTCAGATCGGGTCTGCAGTACCCTCTGCTTCCTGTAACTGCTGACAACGAATGTGAACACATGGTAATCCAAGTTCCATACATCGGTATCAGTTTCAAACCCATAAACATGTCGAGTTTTGTGCCTATGAACTATGATTTGGAGACAGCATTGGTTTTCTGTTATCATGTTCCAGCGTATTGACAAGTGCCAGCACGAAGGTGAAGAACACAAGAGCAGAGAAGCCTGTGAGATGACATCAACCAATAGCCCGCTGACTAGGACCGCACAACAGGAGCGGCTGCTACAAAAAAAGATGGCCGCTCATTTGCAGCTAGGTACCATGAACATACAGAATAGAATTGCTTTCGGTTTACATGTGAATAATGCCTGACATAAAACAGAAGATGTTCACCATAAAATGAAGATATTGCATAAAGCACCAATAATGGGAAACTGTAATTTGTTAAAAGCTTTACAGATATTCAGTGACAATAAGGAGGCAACAAACCATATATTAAATGACCAATTAGACTTGAGGCACAGTAATTTTTTCAGTATTTTTGATGAACTTTTGTAAAGTGAACAAACTGTGAGTCATATCCTATAAGAATATATAGCTTTGTGAATCCTTCTTAAGGTTTATTTAACCACTAATCTCTGTTGGCAGTAATATCCCTTAAGTACACTGTCACAGGGAATGATGTCTGTGTATCATATTTTCAGTACACTTGTTCCTCGGTTGAAACCTTTAGGATGGTTAGTCATATACTTTAGCATTCTGTTCCATGGCTATTTATATTGGTAACATCGACATTGTATTATGATTACGTGGTCAAACCCATACCACAGGCACAGGTCTACATATCATACAGGCCACTAACCAGCATGCATTTTGTTCAGAACCTAGGCATCTAGCATCAATGTCCTATGCTATTTTCATTAAAGCTGTGGGGTGACTAGGTACACTGCCTGAGCACACAGCGCTATGACATTATCATTTCCTGTTCTATGCAGACATATTCAATAGCATTAACTTCACATTGCACTTCAGCATTTGAGCAAATTTGCAATGCTAACAAAGGTCTATGCATCATATAGTCCAGTACCTGAAGGTCCACATTAATTACTAATTCTATTAAAATCTTGTTTATCCTCACTACAAGTTGTATGAGTTGTTGTATATATTGCGCTTATGGTCTGTCAGTTGGTGATCTATGATGATAGCACTTGAGCGTCATTCATGCAACTGATTCTGCTTGATTATTATTCCATTCTATGTATCAAAATATAGATACATTCTGCATGTAATTAATACTGTACGAAAATCCAGTATGCAAGCTGTAAATCAGCTAATGCTTCACACAGACATTGGACTATGTTTCACTTCCACTACCAGCCAATTATTAACCATTTCCCTGTTGAATGTTATATAACTGTTTTAGATACCTTACAACAATATTATAATAATAGAGGGAAACATTCCACGTGGGAAATATATCTAAAAACAAAGACGATATATAAAAACAAAGATGAGGTGACTTACCGAACAAAAGCGCTGGCAGGTCGATAGACACACAAACAAACACAAACATACACTCAAAATTCAAGCTTTCGCAACAAACTGTTGCCTCATCAGGAAAGAGGGAAGGAGAGGGGAAGACGAAAGGAAGTGGGTTTTAAGGGAGAGGGTAAGGAGTCATTCCAATCCCGGGAGCCGAAACACTTACCTGAGGGGGAAAAAAGGACAGGTATACACTCGCGCACACACACACACACACACACACACACACACACATATCCATCCGCACATACACAGACACAAGCAGACATTTTTGTGTGTATGTTTGTGTGTATATTCCACGTGGGAAAACATATCTAAAAACAAAGATGATGTGACTTACCAAACGAAAGCGCTGGCAGGTCAATAGACACACAAACAAACACAAATGTCTGCTTGTGTCTGTGTATGTGCAGATGGATATGTGTGTGTGTGTGTGCGCGCGAGTGTATACCTGTCCTTTTTTCCCCCTCTGGTAAGTGTTTCCGCTCCCGGGATTGGAATGACTCCTTACCCTCTCCCTTAAAACCCACATCCTTTCGTCTTTCCCTCTCCTTCCCTCTTTCCTGATGAAGCAACCATTGGTTGAGAAAGCTTGAATTTTGTGTGTATGTTTGTGTTTGTGTGTCTATCGACCTGCCAGCACTTTTGTTTGGTAAGTTACAACAATATTAGATGAATAACATTGTCTTTTAATTATAGATCCGCTATCATACATACAGCCTGTTTCTCCTGGTCATCATATTTTACAGGAAGTGTGACATGACATTTTTATTAAAAGACATGCCCCACTTCCAGGCTTCTATGATGGCAAAAGATGTTCATGACGTTTAGTAATGTGTAAGTTTCAGGATATCCCACTGTGGGAGATATTACGATATGTGTGGATGGGAGAACATCCTGAACCCATCGCGGTGGGACAGTGAGTGAGCGTCTCCTCCTGTTATGTTGGGTCACTGGCTCCCTGGTGTTATGGTTTGAAGGTGTTCAAAACACAAAGAGAGAAAAAGAAAAAAAGCCATGGCTAAAATTAACACAATGACAAACAAATGTCAAGCTGGCTTTTATAGGAATACTTCTTGTCTTGATCCAAGCAACATCAGTTTGAAAAAAATCTATCAAGCCGCATTGTACACGAGATTGTATATTGGGATGTTATTGTAATGGAAATTGTCAATACCGAAGGTTTAAGATTCAATCTTTTGCATCATTCTAGTAACTTGGAAGACAACTGGGGATGCTTCTTTCAGTAGCCACCTACGCATAAGGAGACGAAATCTTGTGAAAACTGCTGCAACACAGTTAAGTGGAACTGAGTGGCAGGCCCACCTCAGCAAACATCAAGAATGATGACAGAAAGAAATTGTATTAATTAGATCTACTGACACAGTACACATGAGGATTAGAGGTCGCACACAGGAGATGTAAAACTGATACCGTATCAAAAATCACCTATGTTGCTTTTCAACAGTGAAGTTCAATGTAAGTTCATTCAGCCTCCATATATGTTATAATTAAGTGTTTTTTTGTAATGAAGAATGTAGACAATAAAATGTTACTACAGCCAATTCTGTCTACATGATATTATTAGTTTTTCATAATTTACACTATCAGTCTGTTCTTCTACCTGTGCAGCTTCAGTTTCATTACAAGTAACGTAATAACTGAACACACATAATTATTGGCTGTATTATTTGTTTATGAAATTGCTGTGTAGTTCGTTCCTGCTTTTAATTATTTTATTACATAATATTTCCACTTCATTACACTGTACTGCCATCTGGTAGCATCTTTGCTAACCTGTGGGCCCATGTACACAGCGCCAGTCAATCTGCTTGCTGCCTTGATCTTGTTAACTTTGACTGACTCAGTGCCCAGACAGGATGATGAGCCACGGTTACCTCAGATCGATCCTGTTGTATCAAAACAATCAATCTTGTTGTACCAAAAATATTTGGGTAGCATGCCTTGTGAGCTTTTCCTCTGACCATAGGAGGACAGTGCAGCCTAGCCTACAGGAGGAGTAAGAGTGCCTTCCGCCAGGAGGAGACTGTAATGAGACACCTCCCTCTAACATTATGTTTTTCTTACAGAAATAGCCGATACCATGTATACTATCAATTCCTGTACAGGTGAACATTCTTGGCTGTTTCCCTGAAAGAATTCATATGATTTCGTATACAATGTATTATATTTCATGCTAAAATGTATAAAAATAAATTAATTTGTTACACTCTGTATGTACAGTTAAAATTACTCTTCTTTTAAAAATATTTGAAATTCCAAAAATATTTGGCATATTTAAAATTCATATTATTAATTGCACAATCTAACAGTAATTACTAAATTTATTTCTGGATTCATTTATAAAATAATAATATATCTTGGCAACGATTCTTTTTTTCACCAAGAAAGTTAGTAAACTCTTTTGCTTTGTAAGCTCTTTGGAATAATGTGAGTACTGCAGAATGTAGGGGGTAGTGGGCATGCCTCTGACGGAAACGCACATAGTTTGCTAATCTTGTCAACAACAGTGTAATTGAAGGTTTTATGAAAGTGGAGATTGTAAAGTCAGTGCGATATAGAAGAATGGGATATAATAAAAGAAATATACAGGCAAATCTTCATCAGTTATTCAGTCATCAGGAACCCACAACGTTAAATTAAAATTTCAGCTCCAAGAATGTACCCCTAGACACAAGACTTGGAGCCAACAGCAAAAAGAGAAAATGAAGTAAAAAGTTCTTCTTTTGTATCTCTTACACCTCTTGAAGCTTTTGAAAGTTTTATAGACAGAGAATTTTAATAGTGATGTGTGGGAGGGTAAGATTACAAGGCTCTGACAGTCAACATGGCTAGATAGAGCAAAGCATGCACAACCACTGATCATTGCTAATGGGACATTACATGGATGTGCAGTCATGAGAAGAAATTGTTCCTGCTAGACATGCCCCTAATTATTTTGAAGCCGATTCATTGCTGGCATAAGGACCATGTTAAACATCGGGACTACAACTGTGTCGGAGTGACTGCATGCTAGTCGTCATTACTGTTGAGGATTTATACTAAAATGCAGACTTTCACGGCCGGAAATATCATGTCCGTTGGGAATCAACACAGAATTCATCAACCGACCACGGCATAACAGCCCGTGGTTATGTTGAGGATTTGCATTTGAAAACATTGAACACTGTGTCCCCTGATATCTTGTTGGCTTCTGGTCATGCCCCAATTATACTCACATGCCAGTGCAGTTACAGTAAACTGATCTGCACCCTCTGTGTGAGCTGTTGGTATTATTGTTTAACTTGAAACTAACTCAAGCTATGCTTATGTTTGCTTAATTATGTTTTCTGGACATGATCTGTTGTCCATGGCTTTTTTGAAATTTCACTCTAGACATCACGGATTGTACTAATTACGTTCATTCAGCTAAAGTTATTACTAATTGTTCTCAATTGCTATGTCACAGAGAACTTGCCTGCATATTTATTATTGTTATTTTAATAGGTGTGTTCTGGTGTAAAGAATGGTTCTCAGTATTGTTTATAAGTGTCACTCTGTTATTTCCTTTACTGTTTTTCACCGATTCGTGTGTCAGCGGAAGAATCTATTTGCATCGGTCTGTCAAGAGTGAATTGCCCACAGTTATTTTCACTTGCAGAGTTTCCATGTTGTAAAATATGTATATTGTATTTGTCAGCTGTCATCCTCGTCCCAAAAAAAAAGAAAAGGGGAAGGGTTGTTTTTATGTTTACGTTACATGACTATCGATTCAGTAATATTATTTTTTGCATTTTAATTCAGTTAGTATAAATTTAGATTCAATTAAGATTCAAGTTAAGTTTCTAGAAGCTGAGTCTTTTTTTAATCTGTAGCACTATTTGTTGGTTGTTAATGTGTCAAATTTCCTTGCAAAATGTCTCTGGGTTAAAATAAATATCTTGTGAGAATTTTAAATTTGTTTTCTGGGCTACCAGACCTTACTATCCCCGAGCTGTTGCTTATATCGACGAGTTCATGAACTTTTGTCACATTCAACAGCTACAACAATGTTTGCACAGTATGCTTCACATATGTATATTGCAAATACAATTGTAGAATATCTTGTTATTGAAACTTCATTGCACATAGTTTCATGCAACTGACCTTGGATCCTATCTGTATAATTTTATTCTATATTGTTCTACAGTTTACATTTCCTTAAGGATGTTGACACTGAAATGTTTAAGTGTCTTGTCAATTCTCTTGATGCAGGCACTGTTTTTATCCTGGTATGTACTCACAACCATTTTTGCAGAATTACTCTTGTTAATGCTATTGTATTCTGAAGTATTTCTAATTTGTGGCCAGTTACAAGACCTCAGAGATCAAAAGATGATCTTTTATGCAATTGAAACTTGTAATCAATGCCATTATCTACATTGCAATCTTGGCAAATAAATATTTTAATAAAAATATATCTAAAAACAAAGATGATGTGACTTACCAAATGAAAGTGCTGGCAGGTCGACAGACACACAAACATACACACAAAATTCAAGCTTTCGCAACAAACTGTTGCCTCATCAGGAAAGAGGGAAGGAGAGGGAAAGACGAAAGGATGTGGGTTTTAAGGGAGAGGGTAAGGAGTCATTCCAATCCCGGGAGCGGAAAGACTTACCTTAGGGGGAAAAAAGGACGGGTATACACTCGCACACACACACATATCCATCCACACATATACAGACACAAGCAGACATATTTAAAGACAAAGAGTTTGGGCAGAGATGTCAGTCGAGACAGAAGTGCAGAGGCAAAGATGTTGTTGAATGACAGGTGAGGTATGAGTGGCGGCAACTTGAAATTAGCGGAGATTGAGGCCTGGTGGATAACGGGAAGAGAGGATATATTGAAGAGCAAGTTCCCATCTCCGGAGTTCGGATAGGTTGGTGTTAGTGGGAAGTATCCAGATAACCTGGACGGTGTAACACTGTGCCAAGATGTGCTGGCCGTGCACCAAGGCATGTTTAGCCACAGGGTGATCCTCATTACCAACAAACACTGTCTGCCTGTGTCCATTCATGCGAATGGACAGTTTGTTGCTGGTCATTCCCACATAGAATGCGTCACAGTGTAGGCAGGTCAGTTGGTAGATCACGTGGGTGCTTTCACACGTGGCTCTGCCTTTGATCGTGTACACCTTCCGGGTTACAGGACTGGAGTAGGTGGTGGTGGGAGGGTGCATGGGACAGGTTTTACACCGGGGGCGGTTACAAGGGTAGGAGCCAGAGGGTAGGGAAGGTGGTTTGGGGATTTCATAGGGATGAACTAAGAGGTTACGAAGGTTAGGTGGACGGCGGAAAGACACTCTTGGTGGAGTGGGGAGGATTTCATGAAGGATGGATCTCATTTCTGGGCAGGATTTGAGGAAGTCGTATCCCTGCTGGAGAGCCACATTCAGAATCTGATCCAGTCCCGGAAAGTATCCTGTCACAAGTGGGGCACTTTTGTGGTTCTTCTGTGGGAGGTTCTGGGTTTGAGAGGATGAGGAAGTGGCTCTGGTTATTTGCTTCTGTACCAGGTCGGGAGGGTAGTTGCGGGATGCGAAAGCTGTTGTCAGGTTGTTGGTGTAATGCTTCAGGGATTCCGGACTGGAGCAGATTTGTTTGCCACGAAGACTTAGGCTGTAGGGAAGGGACCGTTTGATGTGGAATGGGTGGCAGCTGTCGTAATGGAGGTACTGCTGCTTGTTGGTGGGTTTGATGTGGACGGACGTGTGAAGCTGGCCATTGGACAGGTGGAGGTCAACATCAAGGAAAGTGGCATGGGATTTGGAGTAGGACCAGGTGAATCTGATGGAACCAAAGGAGTTGAGGTTGGAGAGGAAATTCTGGAGTTCTTCTTCACTGTGAGTCCAGATCATGAAGATGTCATCAATAAATCTGTACCAAACTTTGGGTTGGCAGGCCTGGGTAACCAAGAAGGCTTCCTCTAAGCGACCCATGAATAGGTTGGCATACGAAGGGGCCATCCTGGTACCCATGGCTGTTCCCTTTAATTGTTGGTATGTCTGGCCTTCAAAAGTGAAGAAGTTGTGGGTCAGGATGAAGCTGGCTAAGGTAATGAGGAAAGAGGTTTTAGGTAGGGTGGCAGGTGATCGGCGTGAAAGGAAGTGCTCCATCGCAGCGAGGCCCTGGACGTGCGCGATATTCGTGTATAAGGAAGTGGCATCAATGGTTACAAGGATGGTTTCTGGGGGTAACGGATTGGGTAAGGATTCCAGGCGTTCGAGAAAGTGGTTGGTGTTTTTGATGAAGGATGGGAGACTGCACGTAATGGGTTGAAGGTGTTGATCTACGTAGGCAGAGATACGTTCTGTGGGGGCTTGGTAACCAGCTACAATGGGGCGGCCAGGATGATTGGGTTTGTGAATTTTAGGAAGAAGGTAGAAGGTAGGGGTGCAGGGTGTCGGTGGGGTCAGGAGGTTGATGGAGTCAGGTGAAAGGTTTTGTAGGGGGCCTAAGGTTCTGAGGATTCCTTGAAGCTCCGCCTGGACATCAGGAATGGGATTACCTTGGCAAACTTTGTATGTGGTGTTGTCTGAAAGCTGACGCAGTCCCTCAGCCACATACTCCCGACGATCAAGTACCACGGTTGTGGAACCCTTGTCCGCCGGAAGAATGATGATGGACCGGTCAGCCTTCAGATCACGGATAGCCTGGGCTTCAGCAGTGGTGATGTTGGGAGTAGGATTAAGGTTTTTTAAGAAGGATTGAGAGGCAAGGCTGGAAGTCAGAAATTCCTGGAAGGTTCGGAGAGGGTGATTTTGAGGAAGAGGAGGTGGGTCCCGCTGTGACGGAGGATGGAACTGTTCCAGGCAGGGTTCAATTTGGATAGTGTCTTGGGGAGTTGGATCGTTAGGGGTAGGATTAGGATCATTTTTCTTCGTGGCAAAGTGATACTTCCATCAGAGAGTACGGGTGTAGGACAGTAAATCTTTGACGAGGGCTGTTTGGTTGAATCTGGGAGTGGGGCTGAAGGTGAGGCCTTTGGATAGGACAGAGGTTTCGGATTGGGAGAGAGGTTTGGAGGAAAGGTTAACTACTGAATTAGGGTGTTGTGGTGCCAGATTGTGTTGCTTGGAATTTTGAGGTTTTGGAGGGAGTGGAGCTGGAAGTGGGAGACTGAGTAGGTGGGAGAGACTGGGTTTGTGTGCAATGAGAGGTGGTTGAGGTTTGCTGGAAAGGTTGTGAAGGGTGAGTGAGTTGCCTTTCCGGAGGTGGGAAACCAGGAGATTGGATAGTTTTTTGAGGTGAAGGGTGGCATGCTGCTCTAATTTGCGGTTGGCCTGTAGGAGGATGCTCTGAATAGCCGGTGTGGATGTGGGAGAGGAAAGATTGAGGACTTTTATTAAGGATAGGAGTTGACGGGTGTGTTCATTGGCTGAGTTGATGTGTAGGTGAAGGATTAGGTGGGTGAGGGCAATGGATTGTTCAGTTTGGAATTGGTATAGGGACTGATGGAAAGAAGGGTTGCAGCCAGAGATGGGAACTTTAAGTGTGAGGCCTTTGGGGGTTATGCCAAATGTCAGACAAGCCTGAGAAAATAAAATATGCGAGCGTAATCTGGCTAGGGTGAAGGCATGTTTGCGGAGGGAATGTAAATAAAACTTAATGGGGTCTTGGTGGGGGTGTTGTGAGGGTGACATGGTATTAGAAGGTGGAAAGTGTAACATGAGATTAAAATGAAAATGAAAGATAAATAAAAGATAAAAGATAAAAAAAGATAAAAGATAAAAATATATGGGGAACAATTAAAGGGAACAGCCATGGGTACCAGGATGGCCCCTTCGTACGCCAACCTATTCATGGGTCGCTTAGAGGAAGCCTTCTTGGTTACCCAGGCCTGCCAACCCAAAGTTTGGTACAGATTTATTGATGACATCTTCATGATCTGGACTCACAGTGAAGAAGAACTCCAGAATTTCCTCTCCAACCTCAACTCCTTTGGTTCCATCAGATTCACCTGGTCCTACTCCAAATCCCATGCCACTTTCCTTGATGTTGACCTCCACCTGTCCAATGGCCAGCTTCACACGTCCGTCCACATCAAACCCACCAACAAGCAGCAGTACCTCCATTACGACAGCTGCCACCCATTCCACATCAAACGGTCCCTTCCCTACAGCCTAGGTCTTCGTGGCAAACGAACCTGCTCCAGTCCGGAATCCCTGAAGCATTACACCAACAACCTGACAACAGCTTTCGCATCCCGCAACTACCCTCCCGACCGGGTACAGAAGCAAATAACCAGAGCCACTTCCTCATCCTCTCAAACCCAGAACCTCCCACAGAAGAACCACAAAAGTACCCCACTTGTGACAGGATACTTTCCGGGACTGGATCAGATTCTGAATGTGGCTCTCCAGCAGGGATACGACTTCCTCAAATCCTGCCCAGAAATGAGGTCCATCCTTCATGAAATCCTCCCCACTCCACCAAGAGTGTCTTTCCGCCGTCCACCTAACCTTCGTAACCTTTTAGTTCATCCCTATGAAATCCCCAAACCACCTTCCCTACCCTCTGGCTCCTACCCTTGTAACCGCCCCCGGTGTAAAACCTGTCCCATGCACCCTCCCACCACCACCTACTCCAGTCCTGTAACCCGGAAGGTGTACACGATCAAAGGCAGAGCCACGTGTGAAAGCACCCACGTGATCTACCAACTGACCTGCCTACACTGTGACGCATTCTATGTGGGAATGACCAGCAACAAACTGTCCATTCACATGAATGGACACAGGCAGACAGTGTTTGTTGGTAATGAGGATCACCCTGTGGCTAAACATGCCTTGGTGCACGGCCAGCACATCTTGGCACAGTGTTACACCATCCGGGTTATCTGGATACTTCCCACTAACACCAACCTATCCGAACTCCGGAGATGGGAACTTGCTCTTCAATATATCCTCTCTTCCCGTTATCCACCAGGCCTCAATCTCCGCTAATTTCAAGTTGCCGCCACTCATACCTCACCTGTCATTCAACAACATCTTTGCCTCTGCACTTCTGCCTCGACTGACATCTCTGCCCAAACTATTTGTCTTTAAATATGTCTCCTTGTGTCTGTATATGTGTGGATAGATATGTGTGTGTGTGCGAGTGTATACCCGTCCTTTTTTCCCCCTAAGGTAAGTCTTTCCGCTCCCGGGATTGGAATGACTCCTTACCCTCTCCCTTAAAACCCACATCCTTTCATCTTTCCCTCTCCTTCCCTCTTTCCTGATGAGGCAACAGTTTGTTGCGAAAGCTTGAATTTTGTGTGTATGTTTGTGTGTCTGTCGACCTGCCGGCACTTTCATTTGGTAAGTCACATCATCTTTGTTTTTAGATATATATTTCCTACGTGGAATGTTTCCCTCTATTATAACCATATTTTAATAAAAAATTATACAACATTCAGTTTTACAGTTTTATTTATTTTTACTTCATTTTTGGATGAATATTTTAGTTTGATTATGCAACAATCGTACATGAGTATCGGATGGTTAGCAAAGAGAACCTGGTTTGTTGCTAAAAGAATTTGACTATGTTGCCTGATGCAAAAAACATACTTCTTTATTTTGTAGATATTAAAGTTCCTCAAATTTACGGGGAAATAAAATATTGCTTGGAAATGATAATAGTGCAGATAATTTTACTATAGTTAGTTACTTTTTGCATGAAACACACTTCCCAACCATGGCAAGGCCCAATCATGCTCCTATTGAAAGTAAAGTATATTTTGCTTTCACACTTAAGTTTGCCACTGCTTTATTGCCTTTCCGAATTAATCTTTCCAGTCATAACTGTTCACAGTTATATATAGGTGACTTACTGAACGAAAGCGCTGGCAGGTCGATAGACACACAAACAAACACAAACATACACACAAAATTCAAGCTTTCGCAGCAAACTGTTGCCTCATCAGGAAAGAGGGAAGGAGAGGGGAAGACGAAAGGAAGTGGGTTTTAAGGGAGAGGGTAAGGAGTCATTCCAATCCCGGGAGCGGAAAGACTTACCTTAGGGGGAAAAAAGGACAGGTATACACTCGCACACACGCACATATCCATCCACACATACAGACACAAGCAGACATATTTTTTATATAATTTTTCTCACGTGGAATGTTTCCTTCTATTATAATAAAAACAGCCTAAATAGTAATATGTTCTACCAATGGAAGCAACTGAAAAGGATGACAATACTGTTTCATCCACTAATTTCATATATAACTACACGCAACATCTGCAAATAAACCATATCATTTGTTCACTATTACTCTGCTTATTGACATAATACTTGCAAAAACATAAGTCATCACTTCGGTAAACTATTCAAGTTATTTTGGTGTCACACATCTACAAGGGAGTATTTTGTGCGAAAACTGAATGACGACTGTCCTCCTTGCATACTGGAATGTGACCAGTAGTATTTTGACATTGTAGACTAAAATACCCACACAATACCTCTGCCAGAAATAGATATTCCCAGTTCCAAAACTACCAGAAAGCCAGGAATGCATAACATGTACCAGTTGCTACATCATACCACTATTGATAGTAGTGCCCTTTACAATGGTGATAAGGTTTCAGTATCCCATCAGAAGGTCGAGCAATAGCTGAAAATATTATGATTCATATTGTGGTTCTATGCTCAAAACCAAATAGCTTTTGTCTGAAACATGATTTAATTATCATGCCTGATAACAATGCAAACTGTAAGGAGTGAAAATTGGGTGACAATCATTTTTAATAGGATTCCCTATACTAATTACATGTGATCATACTACATAAAAAGTAAACCCACAAAAACTTTTGTGGAACTGCACTACATTAAAAATGCAAATTGTTGGCAATAATTTTACGCAATGTGGAGCACAAGAAAGTTCATCCCTTTTTCACTGACTGCAGTATCATTTCAGGTGAAATTAATATGATCCCATTTTTGTGTGTGTGTGTGTGTGTGTGTGTGTGTGTGTGTGTGTGTGTGCGCGCGCGCGCGCGCGTGCGTGTGTGTGCGTTTTTCCACTGTAAGAAAAGCATATTATCTTATCTGATACTTATTAGTAAATTAGCAAGTGCAATTACATCATTTGTCAATCAGAAATGTGGAACAGAAAAATGGATATCCAAAAGTAATTATGCTCACCTGAAGATGTCCATCTCAAGTGCTGACGTAGTATAAGCATTGAGGAATGATCGAAGGTCTTGATGTGGCCAACCTGCTTGCCTCCATGGTTCCAAACAACGTTCAACAAGCTCTACAAACAAACATCGGACCTCTCGTGTACGGTGAAGGCCTGCAGCAATACCCACCAATGCACGAGAATATGAGCGGAAGCTTGACTCCAGCTCATTGAGGGACCGTTCCAAGAGGACAGGCTTTAATCTCATCAGCACCAAACTGTTGAATGTAATCATACACAAATTTGAACAGCAGTATATGAATCAGCTCTGTTAATATCAATTTGTGTAAACATAAGATTCATATACACACATCAAAAAAGTTTTGCATCACCCCAGTTCCCAGAACTCCTGAACACACTGACTGTGGATATTGTATCACAGCCTCAGTCCCTTTGATAGTTCAGAGATGTCACTAAAACCTACCCAAACTTGTAAACAACCATGCATGAGCAGTGCCTATGAGACGGAGGGGGTCTGACAGCCGATCAGTTTCAGTCATTCCACCAGGAAGAAGGTACACAGCTCATCTTGCCTATAGTTCAACCATGCCAAGACGGTCAATACCGTAGTTCGATTGTGTCCGTACTGTTATTTTGTGCCAGGAAGGGCTCTCAACAAGGGAAGTGTCCAAGCATCTCTGAGTGAACCAAAGCGATGTTGTTCGAATATGGTGGAGATACAGAGAGAGAGGAACTGTCAATGACATGCCTCGCTCAGGCCGCCCAAGGGCTACTACTGCAGTGGATGACCACTACCTATGGATTATGACTCAGAGGAACACTGACAGCACCACAACCATGTTGAATAACGCTTTTCGTGCGGCCATAGGACATCCTGTTACGACTCAAACTGTGCGCAATAGACTGTATGATGCGCAACTTCACTCCCAACATCCACAGCAAGGTCAATCTTTGCAACCATGACACCATGCAGCGCAGCACAGATGGGCCCAAAAACATGCCGAATGAACCAATCAGGATTGGCATCACATCCTCTTCACAGATGAGTGTCGCATATGCCTTCAACCAGACGATCGTTGGAGGTGTGTATGGAGGCAACCCACTCAGGCTGAATGCCTTAGACACACTGTCCAGCGAGTGCAGTGTACCTGTGTATCGCAGTTTGAAGGCGATTGATATTGACTTGGCTGGTCAGTTTAATAAACAGCAGTTGATTGGAGGTCCAAATGTTTTTCATGGACTTCATCTGAACTTTACCTGTGATGTACAAGCAGTGTTTGGAGGTAGTACCTGGATGACACTTGCTGTTGTATGGGGCAATCACGCAGATTATGGTGGCCTTGAAGCATTTCCAGATGCTAACATTTTGGCTTGGAAGACATGGAGTATAGCCGAGACTACAGGACTCTTGGCTAAACAGCCTTATGGTACTCTTTTTCCATGCCATTTGTTTTGACTACAAGAAGGAAGAAGAAGCTAAATGCTGATGAGTACATCTTTATATGGGCGAAAGTCGGCAATGGCAATTGTAAAGTAAAGATCAATGGTGATTGTATGATATATTATAGACAATAAAGACTTCCGGTCACCACGCGCTAGCACAGCGCCAGCGCGCTTTATCAGTCCCGACTGGCGTGACCGGAAACCAATTTTTCTGCAACACGGGCCTAGTAATACTAGGGCCCATGTTGCCCGGCAGCCTCGTCCAGCGGCTAAGTCCCGTTCAAGGTCACCCGCCTAGCGTGCAACCAAGAGCGGCACGGCCACCAAAACAAAAAGTGAATAGATTTTTTTAATAAAAAAAGGGAAGGAGATAAGGAAAGGACAGAACACACTTTACTGTCTATAATATATCATACAATCACCGTAACGGCTGTACAATACATGAATGCCATCCTCCGACTGATAGTGCAACCATATCGGCAGCATATTGGCGAGGCATTTGTCTTCATGGATGATAATTTATGCCCCCATCGTGCACATCTTGTGAATCACTTCCTTCAGGATAACGACATCGCTTGACTAGAGTGTCCAGCATGTTCTCCAGACATGAACCCTATTGAACATGCCTGGGATAGATCGAAAAGGGCTGTTTATGGACGTGACCCACCAACCACTCTGAGGGATCTATGCCGAATCGCCACTGAGGAGTGGGACAATCTGGGTCAACAGTGCCTTGATGAACTTGTGGATAGTATGCCACGACGAACACAGGCATGCATCAATGCAAGAGGACGTGGAACTGGGTATCAGAAGTGCAGGTGTGTACAGAAATCTGGACCACCACCTCTGTAGGTCTCACTGTATGGTGGTACAACACGCAATGTGTGGTTTTCATGAGCAATAAAAAGGCAGGTAGTGCATGTTCATGTTGATCTCTATTCCAATTTTCTGTACAGGTTCCGGAACTCTCGGAACTGAGGTTATGCAAAACATTTTTTGACGTGTGTAGTTTGTAATTCTTACTATATGACAAAAACACATAAGTAAAACCTGAAAGATGGAACATATAGGAAGAGGGAAGCACAGCTGTCTACATTTAACATCTGTTAAAAGTTCTCTTATTTGTTAATAAACAATGATATATGAAAATATAACCACATACGTATTACATGGGAAAAACAGTGAGCAACTGACAGGTACCAAAACAAGAAAATCAAATTGAATACTGACTGCTGTTAGACTTTTGTTGCATCATTCACCAGTGCACACAAGTACACCCACACACATACAGTGGATGTTTTACCACATGGAAAAATTTTATGAGTATAAAAAGCTGCCTCAGTAGAGCAATGCTTTTGAAATCAAAACTTTAACCGAGCAAATACTCTATTGCTAGACAGCTGGATGACAACCCTCGAGTGCACTACCTAATCAAAAATTTTGAGAATATTGTAAGGAGTGAGACTGGTATTAATTTATTACTATTACTTAATATATTCATTAATAGTTATCAATATAACACATCTGCAATTTCTGCAAGCCACACAGTACCCAATTTACAAAGCATTCCTTACTAACCAGATAGGTAACATTGGAAGTGAGCATGAAAGTAAAATCAGAGAAATTTGAGGTTATGAGGGGCAGCTAACACACTGCCCCCCCCCCCCCCCAAACTCTATTCATGAATGAAATAGTAGTCACTCACGAAGTAACCAGGTGACTTGCAGCACATACATGTAGATGTAAAACAAAAAATATTATTTGGTGCTAAAACGCAAGAAATTTTAAAGTACAGCACATTCTGTAGAATACTTTTAAACTTAGCACTCACAAAGTAAATCCACAGCAACTGAACTGCTAGCAACTAAACAAACCAAGTTATGAAATAAACATTAAGTGGCAATCATAATACTCTATAAGACAGATTAAGTTTTTATGTGGTACATGGTTTAGCACAAGCCTAATCTAGTTCCTGTTTAAGAAACAGGATGCACAAACTTACAACAGGATGCTCAAATAATAAAAACAGAAACAGCACATCACCTAGATGGGATGAAATCACAATGAGCTTTCTGCAGAGTTTGATGAAGGACCCATTACCGTTCTCGCTCTGTGTCAATGCAGCTTATACGAAACAAAAGGCAAAATTAGCCTATTTTGCAGGTGATACAAGCATTATTGTCAAGCTAATCAAAGAAGCATCCACAGGAAAAAAATTAACTATGTTTTTGTTCTGGTTATTAACTGGCTTTTAACAAATGAACTAGCTTTAAACTTTGGGGGAAAAAAAATACGGATCATCTACTTCTTACCGGAAAAAGTACCCCATCTACTATGAATGTAGTTCGCCAACAAAAAATAATAAAAAGGCTAGAAATTATCACTCATGAAATTTTTTGTGAGTTATTGAGATATTCTCTTATACAATGCTTGAAGAAAAAATTATCGGTGCTTCCCTTTCGTGAGTCTAACTCCAATTCAGATAACAGTGCAATATTCAGCTATAAAACTTTTTGGCAAAAATGTATGACAAACGGTAGAAGTGTTTTCAAATGTAGACTCAAGTTATTACTCCTTAAGGAGTATGCTGATAAAATGGAGTGCAACTGGGACACACACAGTCCTCAGCATTCTGAAATGGATAGCTGACTATCGTGGCACATTAGCAACTGTGTTATATTCAGTTTCGAGATAGACTTAGGATACAACTGTAAAATTCATTTACTAAGAATATGGTACTCTTTAATCCACCTGGATTATTTTATTTTATTTTACTTTTTATTGCAAATAGGCCATCTGCGGACCACATTCCAATTTCAATTCTTCATTCTTTGTCCTTTTCTTTTCATCCAGTATGCCTTCACCTGTTCACAATGGTTCTTCTTTCTGTCTTCATACCATACTGAACAAGTCTTTTTAGCTACCATGCCTTGGAATCCTTTATTTTCAATACTCTTTCCTTACAGGCTTCTCTGTTGTTTATATCTTCTATTTTTATATTCTTTCTTTCTAAATCCTTTTTTAACTCGTTGGCCCAGCTTGTTGTGGACTTCTTACCCCACAAATATTTGGAAGTCTTATTAGTTAATAGCCTGTCTTGCATTCTAAATAGATGTCCAAAAAATATGAGTCTTCTTTTTCTCATTATTTTTGCAATATTTTTCTATATTTTGGTATATTTCAGCATTACTTTGTAATTTCCAACCTTCTGTTGTGTTTTCTGGTCCTAATATATTCCTTATAACTCACCTTTCTAGTACTTCTAATTCATCTAAATTATAGTTTAATACCATTTGCTTGCATATAGGTGTTCTGGCTTCACTACTGTGTTGTAATGCCTTATTTTCACATTTTTGGATACGCCCTTTTTATTCTCGAGATCTCTGATGATACCATATGCTCTCCCCATTTTATGCGACCTTTCCTCTATTGCAGATTTTTACAAAGCATTTTCTTGGATTATCTCCCCTAAATATTTAAATTTTCTTACCCTCTCTACTTGGCCAATACCTGTTTTCAGAAATTCTGCTCACCCTTAACGTTTGTTACAAAGTTTTGTATTTTCTGCAGAAATTCTTAAGCCAGTTCTGGAGGCTATTTCTTCCAGGAGAATTATTTGTGTTATTGCACATGCCACATTTTCGGAAAGTATAGCAAAATCATCTGCAAATGAAAGACAGTTGATTTTGACTTATAGGTTAGATACTGAGTTCAATGAGTTTTTCATTCCAAATTCTTACTATTTTCTCTAACACACTACTAAAAAGAATTGGAGTTATGCCATCACCTTGTCATACGCCTACTTTTATTTTGAAAGGTGCATGTCAGAAAATAGAACATGTTCTAGGATTTCTGTAAACACAGTTCTAATGTGCTATGGATAACAAGTGTATCACAATGTGTGATTCAAATGGTGAGACAACTGTGCCCATACTCCAAAGTTGAAGTACATAGGACAGTATGATTCTTGTGGACAAGACTTCTAAATTGCACACAGAGTCATCATAAAATCTTGGTGTTATATGGGCCAGATGTAAGGTCTCATTCAGTCATAGTGAAACAGTGCCAACAATTTGATTAAGGCCACATAGATGTAGGAGATGCTGATTGAGAAATCCAGATCTTGCACCACACAATTACTATCTTTTCAGCAAGCTGAAAGAAATTCTTTTTGGAAAGCTGACAGAACATTTGAGGGGAAAAAAATTTTGCAACAATGAGGATATTCACACAGCTCTGTAATCAAGAAGTGTATTTCGATTGTCGAAGAGCTGAGTAACAGATAGTACGTTTGTAGTGCTTCAAGAATTTCTGCATAAATTCTAGAATCACTCGGCCTTCTTCCGTCTAGAACACACAATATTTTAAATATAAGTGTGAGAGATCCTATCTACTGTGAGTCGCCAGTATGTGTGTGCAGGTCCAAAGTGTGTAGTAAGAAGACCATAGACATGGCGGTCGAACGGCATCGACAAGTATTTGCCAGTCGCACCATGGAAGCCGTAGTGAAAGAACAAGGAGTGTTTATGTATTCTGTGCTGTTTTATAACTTTGACTTTTGTAGTAGGGAGAAAAAAAAAACACAGTTGAAATATTGTTAATTGTTGTTCGTTTTGGGCATTGAGAGGATAAGACGTATGTTCAGATTCAGAATGAGAATGGACTTGGGTTTTAAGCCAACCTTTTCTTATGTGTAAATGAACTCTGGTTTTAACCTCTGGACACGTGAAGGGACTTACTTGATAGCGTTTGTTTATGTGGAGAATGAGTTTTGTAAAAGTTTGATGTTCAAATATACGTCGTGAAGTTGAGCAAAAGAAACTGTGCACGTCTGCTTATTTTTATAATTAGAAAGAATCTTGAGAAACTCCTGTTCCTAGCAGATATGCCTCAGAGAAGAAGAGAAAAGGGGGTTGCAGCAGCAGCAAGCTAACCAGCAAGGAAAGTCGGCTGACCATCTCAAGTCAGTCTGGTGTTAAAGAACTGGGATTTTGGTCACATACTTCACCACTTTAAGTTGTCCAAAGTGTTAGACATTGTGACTGTTGTTTACAGAGACTTGGTGACAACACTGAAATATAGCATCGTGTATCTGACTTGTCTATTTGAATTTACGGCTTGTTTTAAGACGTACATATTAATAAAACTGTTGTGTAAATAAAAAGGCACAAAGAAATCAACTTGCACTGAAATTTAATATCTGTGTTCTGTGGCTCTTGAGGGATTTAAGCCTGCAGTGATTAACCAATCACCTCCACACGAAGAATATATTCAATGCTATTAGATATCTGGTGAGATTAACAAGATGTAACTCAAGTCTAGAGGCATTCTGACACTGAAAAAGCATAGTAGATCCACAACTGAAAATAACAGTAATTAATCCTACTCTAGCAGTAATTAATCCTACTCACCAAGGAAATCTGTCTTTCTCAAAATATGGATTCTTGGTTGTGTGTCTTCCTCCTAGTGTAAATATCTTTTAGTCTCAACGAGACTTCTCTAAATGCACTAGGCAGCTTTTCAAAAAGTATTTTCTATGGTCAAGGATAAAATGATGGAAATTACAAAGTCTATGGAAAATGGACTACAAGGCCAAATATTCTGAATATACTTATTCATTATCAGACAAAACGGGCTGCAGGCTACTGTTTAGTTACAGAGTGTTTATCTTGCAGCCATCAGTCCGAAAACTAGTTTGATGCGGCTCTCGACATTAGCTTATCCTATGCAGGCCTCTTCCTCTCAACACAGCTGCTGCAACGCCATTTGAACCTGCTTACTGTCGTCGAGCCTCGGTTCTCCTCTTCAATTTGTACCCCTCACACTTCTCTCGATTACCAAATGTATAACTCCCTGGGCCTCAAGAGGTGTCCTATCAACTGATCCCTTCTTTAAGTCACAGTGTGCCATAAAGTTCTTTTTCCTCCAGTTTTATTCAGCAGCTCTTCCATGGTTAACCAATCTACCCATCTGATCATCAGAATTCTTCTGTAGTTAGTTACATTATCAGTAACAAACAGTTACAACTGTATCAGCACTGATGTCAGTAGAGATATACTTATAAACAAATTGTTGTAAAAACAATGTAGGAAAGGATAGATTGATACCTATAGGAAACATAACATGCTAAGTTGCAGATAGGCACAATCAAAAGTCACTTACTCATAAGATTTTGGCCACAACCTTCATAGGAAAAAGAGAAACATACACCATTCATTCACACAAGCAAGCACACCTCACGCATACATGATCACCAACTCTAGCATCTAAGACCAGAATGCAACAATATGGAAGGGATGGGCAAGGTGAAGGGGACACGTTAGCAGTGCATGGGTGGAGGAAGAGAGGAGTGCTGCATGGAAGAATGCCAACAGGCATAGCATCACCACCTTGTGGGGCAGGGATGTGGGGAAAATGGAGTGAAAAAGGAGAGGAGTGGGGAAAGTGGGAGGGTGCACTGACAGAGACTGGCAAACAAAGAGGATAGGAAATGAGAATGGGGAGGAGATGATAGGGCAGAGGAGGTGGAAACTGTTGGGTGGAGGGTGTGAGGACAGTATGTTATCAGAGATTGAGTTTGGGAGACGGCTTGGGTAGTGAAACTGCCATTGAAATCAACCATGTTATTGTTCAGCTGCATGTTGCGCCACAAGATGGTCTACTTTGCTCTTGGCCACAGTTTCGCAGTGGCCATTCATCCTGGTGGACAGCTGGTTGGTATTAATACCAATAAAATTTTTGATGAAGATCTTGGTCGAAAGCTTATACATAAGTTCTTGATTGTGCCTGTCTGCAACTTAGTGTGTAATCTTTATGATAAATAGCAACCCTACATAGCTGATATTCCTATCTGGAGTTTTAATTGTTATAAAATATGGGTTTTCTAACATCATACAAGAATGAAAATGTAGGAACAAACTGTATGTTACAACCAAAACCTCACCACAGGAATAAGGGAATTTCTGAGATATAAGTACCACAACAGTTACACTTCCTGTCACAACAATTATACTTACTGCTTATGTTCTTTCTCTTTATCCTGCAGGCATCTGAGTTCACGCAGGTCAAGCAAGAACTCTCTGTCTAGGTCAGTGTGATCATGTTCTGTCCCTGGATCTCGATATGTCCAGCTTCCCATGATAGCATGAGCACAGTGTTCAAAATCAGACAGTACTAGATGTTGCAGCTTGCGTTTTCCTGTCTCAAAGCGAGCCAGTCCTATAAAGACAACAGCAGCGTAGCGTCTGCAAATAAACACACAACTTACATCTATTTCAACACATCACAACGTTTGCTCATAATTCCATTAAATCACCTTAATAATGCTATAATCTAAGACTATAAAAAGTAAAACTAATTATTTTAATTTATTCTCATCATTTATCAACAAGCTTAAGATGAAAATGTATTCATGAGATCTACAAGAACATAGACAGTGGTACCTGATATTTGATAGCCTTAAACAGTTTCATTAAACAAAATATGTTCTTACACAACACCTGGTCAGGCATGTGACTGCATGCAGTTTTATGCATACAGAAGCCAATGTTTTGCTCTCAAGGGGAAGATGTTACAAAGTGGTTTAATGTTTTCTACTCATATTCCATTAAGTTGTCCTGTTTCAAAAAAACATCACCAACACGAACTCATATTTTAAGAAGGAAATAGCACACTCGCAAAATATCAGCCCCATAAATTGATCCCGCACAAAAATTTGGACCATAATTCAGACAATAAGCAGTTATGACCTCGTTCAAGTACAGATTTTAAACATTAAATCAAACAATGGAAACTCCAGGTAGGAGTATCAGCAATGTAGGAAAAGATAGATTGCTACATGTCAAATTGCAGGCAGGCACAATTAAAAGACACTCACATGTAGGTTTCAGCCACAGCCTTCGTCACACACACACACACACACACACACACACACACACACACACGCTCAAGCAAGCACAACCTCCCGTGCAAACACGAATTCTGGCCCTTGATGGTGGAGTAGGCGGTTGTGTATGTGTGAGGGGTGTTTGCTTGGTTGCTTGCTTTTGCTCGTGTGTGTGTGTGTGTGTGTGTGTGTGTGTGTGTGTGTGTGTGTACTAACAAAGGCTGTGGCCAAAAGCTATATGGGAGTGTCTTTTAATCACGCCTGTCTGCAATTTGACGCGTATTCTTTACGTTAAGTAGTAATCTATCTTTTCCTATATTGTAGATTTTAAACTATCATGCGCACAGGTTGTTTGTCATTCACTCCACCCCACTGCAGTCACCGAGCAGGAAGTACTGTGCAGCGGAGTATGAGGTTTGTGAAACTGATAACATACTTTCTTCAGTGTGTCAGAGTGTGCAGTTTCTAGCTATAGCTGGTGCCAGAGAGCTCTCTGCTTTGAAAATTTGTATGTTGTGATTCACGAACGCAGTGTAAATGAATGAAACAAATTAATGTGTCACTGAGGAAATGGCATAGCTCTGTTTGATTGCTAACATTGCTGTTGTGGCTTACTTTATTTGGATTTTACAGCTAGCACAATTAAAGTGAAGTACATTTGCAGGAGATGCGCTTTTCTCCAATGTAATAGGCATGATTAATTGTAAATTGAAGAGCATTAACTTCATTTCATAACAATTCAGTTGTTTAGGTTTACTCATTTTAATTTTTACGTGCCTGTATCTTTGAGGTCAAGACCTGCAGTTCAAGAAAAAATTAATAAGATGATAGACAATCAAATCATTGAACACAGTGTAAGTGGTTACTACAATCCACTGTTGGTTGTTAAGTAAGGTAGCAGAGTGTTCCTGGTCTTACAAGTCAGATGTACATACTCTCAATAAACGTATTGAAACTGAAAGAGTCAGACCTATGTGCATTGATGAATTGCTAGCTAGGTTTGAACAAGCCAGATATTTCAGTTCACTGGATTTGACAGTTGGATACTGGCAAGTAAGGTTATACAAAAAAGTTGAAAGACTACACAGTTTTCTTGTTTGACTGAAACCTGTATCATTTCAAAGTACTGCCTTTTGGGTTAAACATTTCACTTTCAGTATTTATTCATGCTTTACATGTAGCTTTGGGGAAACAAGAACGATTATCTATGTAGATGATATTTTAATACTGTCCAAGACATGGGAAGAGTACTGTACTCTAGTAACAAAAACACAGCAAAAGGTTTTGTGAGAAAGGTATTACTACTAAACTGTCCAAATTTCATGCTGGTAGGGAGGAATTAATGTTCTTAGGACATATCATACATGTACATGGAATCAAACCTGACCCTGAGAGGATAAGGGCTACAAACAATTACACTCTTTCCTTGAACTAGAAGGATTTTTATCGTAGGTATGTACATGGCCAGGTAATGAACAATTCTAGACTGTTAACATTATTAAGGCAAAGAGCTAAACAGACATGTGACAAAGGGATATCAGAAGCTTCTTAGAATATTGAAGAAGCATTAGGGAATGTGTCCATACTGTAACATCCTATGATGCATGAGCCATTTAAAATAGCAACGAACATATCAGAATATGGTGTCGTTTCTGAATTATTTCAAGGGTAATAGAATCCTGAAACTGGGTTGCATAAAACTATCATTTTAACAGTAAAAGTCTTAATAAGCATGAATTAGATTACACAGATGTGGAAAAGGAACTACTAGCTATCATATGGAGTATTCAAAGATTCCAAATGCTTGTTTTTACAAGAATTCCAAATAGAAATTTAATTACATATTGGGCTCTCAATACAAAGTTCCCGATGTGTGGTCAAGATTTAGGTGTCGATGAGATGCACTGAAGGACCTGGTGTCATTTTTGCAATCATTTTCTAACCTTAAATTATACTAATGACAAATTCAGTGCCCTAGCCTTAAGAATAAAGCAGGGTATAAAAACAGAGGAATATTTTAGTATTAAATTTCAGCAATGTGAAAAGGCATTGTTGTTACCAACTGAGGCAGCATTATGGATGATAACTGATGGTATCTTGTTCTGTAGATTTAATACTACTTTACCTAGTTCAAAACTGTGCATACCTCAAAGTGTTGAAAAAGATCTAATATGATTTATTCATACGGATATGGACATTTTGGTATTCCTGAGGCATATGAATAAATTTTGTTACTTCAAGCACTTGAGCCCAAAAATAGTAAAACTACTATGATCTTGTAAAATATCTCAAAAGATTAAAGATGTTACGTGATTTAACCGCTGCTGATGTCACTTACATCTATTATCCTATCAAACAAGCTAACCCAGATATAGTAATAAAATGTTTCAGATACTATTTCAAAGATTTAGGTAAGCCTCATTGATTCTTCACAGATAAAGGATCACAATTTACAAGCAATAGTTTCAAAGAGCTTCTAGTATGGAAGGAATAAGACATATAGCTATTCCAAAAGATCAGCTGTAATCTAACCCTTGTGAACAAGTAATGAAAGAGTTTTAACACATGTGCAGAACACATTGGTCTAACAAGTGTAAGCCAGGGGCTCAGTTGATTCTTGACTTCCAAACTATTTTGAATTAACAACTCCATATGTCTACAGGCTTACCACAGGTAGAAATTGTGAATAAAACTTTCATTGGTGAACCAATACTGAAGCTGTTTAAGTGACGAACTTCAATAGAAACTGAAGTAGAAGAACAACAGAACACAGTGAACAAAATTTACAAAATCAAGCAGACAGTACATTACAAAACTTCAACAAAACAGCAATTACACCTGCATTCCAGGTTAATGACTGGAATTTAAAAAAGGAAACCAGCAAGTTTTTCCACACTACAGGGGGGCTCAAGGTGCGGGGTCTACCTCATCCAAAAGCAGTTTTCTTAGTAGATCCAGAGACTGGTCAAGAAAAAGGATTATACAATAACGACATGTTAAAGAAATTCATATCCCCAGAGAATCTGTGATCTTTGCAGATTTGGAAGGTTGACATCTGTTGGGTGTACCGGTTAACTGTAGCAGCATTCCATATTTTGTTTTCCCTGGAGCAGTTTCTTCCACCCTTACTTTCCTGTTGACTTTAACATAAATTCATCTCCTACTGCCCTGTCCTCGAAGTAAATACACCTTATGAAGGTTCTATATAGACCTAGAAAGTGTCAGGTAACAATACATGTCAGGTACATCAACTAAAAAGTGGGAAGACAGAAAAGGAAACTATTCCCTAAATGGAGTATGACACACTATCATGCAGATGAGACAGAAGCTTTTGGCAAGTTAACTGCTTTGCTGCTGTGGCTAAGACTATGTTTCACTTAGGTGAACACTCCAAATTGCATTTTTCCACTGTTTTTGATGTGAGTGGGGAGTGACCACTTTGACAATGAAGAATAAAGACAGTCTTTATAAGCTAGTAGTAATGAAGAGATCCCTCATGGACAGTCATGGTCAACAAGTACCTATTGGAAGATGAAGACTAGCTGGAGCGGCATGCAGGAATGTTGTTAGTAACAAGTAGAAAAACAAACATACGAGGAATAACATGAGAGAGGGCTCATAACTGGACGATTTAATGGAATATATGTACCTTATGGCATTGCAAGAAGCACAGGTGAAAAGAAAGAGTAAAGAAAAATACATCTGGAATGACCAAGTAGATTCGATATGCTACTGAGAAACATCGTCACTGGGAGGGATAAAATAAGTCAGAGGCTGTGCATACTGTTAAAGATTTGAGATGGAGCATACCTAGTTTTAAAAGGGTATCAGAGAGGAGAAGGACAGGTGAACCCAGGGAAGAGAGGCTCTAATCCTTGGTCAGGTGAATCCATAGATAGAATGACCAGTGACGAAAAGGTATTTACACAGTATCTGCCAATAGGAGAAGGCAGAAGGCAGCTCTTCCAGAGGTAAGAAGCTGTACAGTGACTATTAGTCACACTAGCAGTGCTGTCAAAAATAGTTAAAGCCAATCAGACTTACCTGGGCACTGATGATTCTTTGCATTTACATTTCTGCACACATTTGACTTACCACAGATCTGAGATTTGAAATTACGGAGAGTGGTTCAGGTTAAAATATCAGCACAAATTCATTATGGTAAAGATGAACCTAAACATTTTCTATCTCAATAAATTTGAGAAATTTATGCTGTTATGATCAATTCATTAAAAACAATGTAAATGCTGTTACTTTTGAGTAAGGGCACTGCAATAATGGTACAATACGATCAAATAGGGCAAATACCTCTTGTGTATCGAACTACGAAAAGAAAATAATGTATGTATAAAATAATTAGGTGATAGTATGAATGAAAATTCAATACAAATAGAACAATAAACTGTGAAAAGGGAAAGTCATTGACTACATTATAGCATGCAAGGCCCAAGTGTATGGTTGAAATGGACATAAGCCAGTATTTTGAATGAAGTGAGTAAGTCTGAAAGGAGGCTATTGAAGAGACTATCTTTTAACTAAGACAGCTGAAATACATCATATTTTTCTAAAGTGAAAATGCAAAGTAGAGAGCTAAACTTCCGCGAAATAAAAAAGAAGGGGGGGGGGGGGGGGGAGGGGGGGAATGTATGTGAGAAATGATGAATCAAGGCATATCTTACAAAGAAAAGGAATAGAGAATGTGATGGTGTTTTTTGTAATATGCATAGATATGTAAGTAGATACACTGTGGATGATAGCTGTCACGTTTATCCTAGGAAACCTAATATTCATTAATTAAAAAGGACTGAGAGAAAAGAAATATACTCATATACTTGTTTTTGTTGTTTGAAGAAATAACAATGAGTTTGGTCTCAAGGGGCATTAAGTTTAAATAATAATAACTGAATGAAAGTTAAAATTGTTGTTATTTAGTGAATAATAATAGCAAATATCTTAAGGGAGGGCACTATCATATCTGGTAAAGTACCAATGGTTGCAGGTGACAGAATGGCAGTTCTTTTTTTTAGGATAGGGAGGGTGAAACAAACGATGTTCAGAGACAGGTTGAAAATGACATTCATGCCGATAAAACAGGCAACCAGGAAGCAAAGGCTAGTATACACAATTGATTCAAGCAACCCCTAACTGGAACTGTAGACGTTCAGAAATTGACAGAAAAATTAGGTCCATCCAGTTGCAATTCTGCCAATTCATGAAATCATTTATCCTTATTGCACCAGAATATCCAAGGTCTGAGGGGTAAGCCTAATGAGTTCAAAATTGTTAAAGGCTTTCGTGGCCACTTGTTGACAGACTGCCTATTGGCTTCTGTCTCGGGTTCTTCAGCAGACGTTCATCTAATGTGCAAGTCTCACCACGAGCTATTTCACGTGGAATGGCGATTTCTATGAACAGCTGGAAGGTGTCGCCATGGGTAGTCCTCTTAGTCCAGTGGTGGCCAACTTCCTCATGGAACAATTCAAAGCACAGACACTGGACTTGGCGACTTGCAAACCTAAGGTGTGGTACAGGTATGTCGATGATACTTTCGTGGTGTGGAGCCATGGTGAAGAACAGCTGGGTGACTTCACTTGAACAGCCTCCATGCCAACATAACATTTACCATGGAAGTAGAAAAGGACAAGAAACTGCCATTTCTAGATGTGCTGGTCACAAGGGACGGCGAAAACCTGGGACATAGCGTGTATCAAAAACCGATACACTTGGACCGATACTTGCACAAACTGTCAAACCACCACCCGCACCAGAAAAGAGGCATGATTAGTACGCTCGTAAGGAGAGCAGGATGAATATGTGAGCCGCAACACCTCAAACGAGAAATGCAACACCTGGAAACTGTCCTGAGGAGCAATGGGTACTCCAAAAATTATATTAGAAGTGTAACATAGCCAAACACTCTGTGAAGTAAGGAACGAGAAAAAGAAATGTTGGGTACGGCCTTTCTGCCATACATTCCCAGAGTGACGGACAGAATCGGTCATATAACATGGCGTAAAGACGATTTTCAAACTGACAAGGAAGATCAAAGAGTGTCTTAGATCGGCAAAGGAGAAAAGAGACCCACTTGTGATGTCGGGAATATACCGTATACCATGCACATGCGGAAAAGTTTATGTCGGAATGACTGGACGATCAATTAACACCAGGATCAAAGAGCATAAGTGACATTGCAGATTGGGGCAGGTGGAGAAATCGGCCGTGGCAGAGCACGCACTGAATGAGACCGGCCACCTAATAAAATTCGCCGACACAGAAGTTCTGGCTGTAGAGAAGCACTATCACACGCGCTTGTTCAGAGAAGCTGTAGAAATACAAAAACACGCGAACAGTTTCAACAAGAAAGAGGGAAGCCTTAAGATAAACGGGTCCTGGCTTCCCGTACTGCAGCGAACAACTGTTGCAGGTAGCAAGAGGAGAACCGCACCGGAAATGACCGCGGAGAAGCCCTCGGACGTTGGCGCGCCAGGTACACATAGTCTGCGACCGCGAGCTCAGCTCCAGTTCACCACCGGCAATGGAGGGTGAAGCTTTGACAATGCCAGCCACTCGTGCTGGCGAAATGTCAGAAAAATCATTAGATGAACGTCAGCCAAAGAACCCGAGACAGAAGCCAATAGGCACTTAATGAGTTGCTTATCTGTATTGAAAAATTAGAACCGAGCAACTGCCTCTCTGAAAATCAGGTGACCACTGATACTTGTACATTAGATGTTACAGGACTTAAGTCAACCTTGTACTTCTGTAGAGAAAATATGGAGAAAGAAGAAGTTGCCACATTTGTCAGAAACTGTTTTAATTTGCCACATTTGTCAGAAACTGTTTTAATTTCAAGAATACTGATATTAATAAGTTTTGCTCGGAGCAGCACTTAGAAGCTTGCACTACAGAAGTGGTATTTCATAGTAAGTCCTTTATAATAGTAAGTACACCAGAGCAGCCTTAGGAAACTTAACCCACTTCATACAAAATTGGAAGCTCTGTTGTCCCATCTCAGAGTAAAAAAAACAAGGAAACAGTGGTTTCTGGTGATCTGAATATGTATTTATTGAAAAGCTGTGTCAGTGAGCAATTGTTGCTATCAGTAACACTGTTATTCAATTTAATTCCAACTGCGAACTTTGCAACTAGGGTATGTAAATGCTCGGAGACTGTTATTGATAATAACTTTGTAGAAAAATCTAGGGAAAAAAAGTTGCATCACAAAACCAATAGTAAATGGGCTATCTGATCATGTCATTCAACATCTTATTTTAAATGTTGAAACTTGTCAGGACATAAAATATATTAAATCTGAGTACCAGAGGCTCATAAATCAGTCAAAAATGAAGAATTTTAAGAGGTTTCTCAACAACATGACCCGGATAGATGTTTACAATAGTTCCAATTCAAATGGAAAATACAAAGCATTCATTAATAAAGTTACTTCCACATCTGTTTTCCCCTAAACGTAAAACAAATCAAACAGAAGCCTAAAAATAAACCATGGAATACACAAGGAATAAAGGTCTCATGTGGAACAAAAAGGAAACTATAGCTACTGTCCAGGAACAGCTCTGATGTTAGCACTGTAATGTACTACAAAGACTACTGCAAAATACTGAAGCAAGTAATCCAAAATCCAAGCATCTTTATTACGAGAAAAAGACAATTACACCAGGCAACAAAATATATGGGTTACTGTAAAAACAGAGACAGGTGGGCCCAGAAAGGAAGTGGAACAGGTAGCTCTAAAAACGAATGAGACATTGGTAACAAATCCATGTAGTGCTGCAAACCTCTTACACAAGTACTTTGTTTCTGCTACAGACGGCATGTGTTTATCAAGTTCAGTAAACAATGCAAAGTAATATCTGAGACCAGTCTCTACAAATAACTTCAGTGAAATGAAAACAACACTCACTTCTCCCAAAAAAGTAGCATCCATCATAACAGCCTTAAAACCAAAGTATTCTTGTGGTTAAAATCAAACAATGGAACAATCAGGATGGAATGTAACAATATTATGAAAAGGAAAGTTGTTATTCACCATACAACAGAGATGCTGAGCCACAGATAGTCATAACAAAAAGGCTTTTTGTTGTGCTATCTGCGACTCAGCTCTCTGCTATATGGTGAATAGCAACTTTCTTTTCATAATATTCCAGCGGTTATGTTAACATATCAGTGAAGTTAATCGAAGAATGTTCATGTGAGTTGAGTTCTATCTACAAGTTATTTGTGGAATCAGTCTCTTATCGCTGGAACATTTCCAGACTGGCGAAAATATGACCAAGTTAAACGCCTTTACAAGAAAGGGGATGAAGAGATACCATTAAACTACTAATCAATTTCCACTTTTGTCGGCTTTTCCAAAAATATCTGAAAATGTGTTCAGCCATCTTACGCATCTGACTGCAGATAATACACTATCTAAGTCACAGTTTGGGTTCCTTAAGGGTTCTGATATAGAGAAGGCTATCTACATGTGCAGTGAGCACATACTTAATTCATTAGGTAACAATTTAGAGCTATTGGCATTTTCTGTGACATGTCAAAAGCCTCTTTAGTAAATTAGAATATTACAGTGCTGCAAAATGATTCAGGTGGTATTTAACTAATGGGAAACAAAAGGTGTTGCAAAATACCTGTGGAGTATGCAATCAATCTTCATCTGATCGGGAATTAATTACATGGAGTGTTCCTTAAGGTTCCACATTGGACCCATTGTCTTTTCTTGTGTATGTTAATGACCTCTCATCTGTTATGTTGCCAGATGTTATGTTTATTTTTTTTGCAGATAATACAAACATTTGCAATAAATAGCAAGTCAAGTACAGATTTAGAAATGGCTGCTAATCAAATTTTCACTGACATTAATAAATGGTTTAATACTAATTCACTTTCATTAATCTTTGAAAAGAACCACTATATGCAGTTCAGAACTTCTAAGAGATTTCCTTCCAGAACATGTATAACATACGAAGACATGCAGACAGAAAAGGTTGACAGTGTTAAATTTCTGGGATTACAACTCAATTATAAATTCAATGGGAAGGGCATAGCACAAAATTGCTGTAGCATCTGAAAAAGTCTATTTACAATGCAAATGATGTCAGATGTAGGAGATATAAATATATAAAAACAACATACTTTGCTTATTTTCATTCTGTTGTGACATATGGGATCATATTCTGGGGTAAGTTGTCAAACCAAGCAAAAGTTTTTAGAGGCAAAAAGCATGTAATAAGACTAATTTGTGGTGTAAATTCAAGAACATCATGTAGAATTCTATTTAAGGACCTGGGCGTTCTAACCACTGCTTCTCAGCATATTTGTTCCTTAATGAATTTTTTTACAAATAATATTTCACTGTTTCCAATAAACAGCTCAATAGATAATATCAATACTAAAAATATGAACAATACACATAAAGACCTAAAATCCCTTACCTTGGAAAATAAAACGGGTCGAATATTCACGAGCACACATTTTCAATAAATTGCAAGCAACCATTAAAAACTTGGCTTCAGGTAAAGCAGCACAGTTTAAACAGAGTCCGAAAGATTTTTTGGTACACAATTCCTTTTACCCTATAGATGAATATCTTAAGAAGGACTGTTACATCAGCTTAAGTAAAAATGGCTGTTAGACTTCAGTTTTGACAGTACTTCATCACAACAGTCAATATTAGGTTATTTTGTATTTGATAAATTTATTAGAAGTCCATAACTATGTTTCATTCTAACAGTGTATTAATTCTGTAAATATTAGCAGTTCCTGTTTACTGTAATGTATTCACGTACCTTTATAATCTCCTGACAAGTGATCAGGGAAATGAGTATTATATTCGAATGTTCTGTGTTTCTTGTGTTATACTTTCTGACACGTTCCATGCCCACAAGAATCATCTCACTTTTGGGTCTATAGAACAGAAACTGAATCTAACTTATCTTAGACTATGTCATAATTAGTCAAGTAAGTTTGATTACACAACACCTTTTATTGGAGTGGAGGCCATCTGTAGTGTAACGCTTCGATTCTGCGGAATAATGTGTTCCACTTCTAACCACCTAGGCCAACAAAAGATGTTCATGGAAACCTGAAATGTTGTTTAGATACATGTTAAGTGTGGAATATCCCACTGTGTGTGCTCTGGTTTGCTATATGTGCAGGTTTAGTGTAAACAGGATCAGCTCAGAACATCAACAAAGCGCAAAGGTGAGTGCACGTCTCCAGCTGCTGCAGAATCCCACTTCTGCTTTGGTGTTGCGAATTGATGGTGCCTTGGATGCAATGGAGCAAACGGCACGGGCAATAATGTCTAGGGCAGAACAGCTGAAGAGATGGTAACTGTCATTCTGTATTGTCAAATCATTACGGCAAAACACATAATGATCTATTTCTGATCTACAAGCTGTGCTAGATCTGTATCACCTGCAACTGTAAATGAGTTGCATTATTAGTTTAAATAAATCAGAGCTCTCTTTCAGCACCCACCCACCGCAGAAGATGATGAACTGTCACATCAAGGTCTGGTGGCACTGCATAGCAGGTCTAGTACAGCAAATAACTTCAAAGATGGCAACTGCAAAACATTTGTAAGATAAAAGTTGGCACATTCATCATGCAGGTGACAGATCTTGCATGGAGTGGAACATAACATACCAAAAACCATCCATATGTAACAATTCAACCAGAGCAAGGACTGTACCCACTCCAATTCCATCACCTCGATTTTATTGTCAAGTTCACTAAAGACGACGTTCGTATTAAGAGCACAAACAACATTGTGGCCAATTTTCTCTTTCGCATAAACATTAACACTGCAACAATCGGCATCAATTATGAAGAGCTCACTGTAGGGCAACACCAAGGCCCACAAATAGAGGAATTACTACAAGACGCTGCTACAGGGCCTAAATTAGAGCATATGATGGTTCCTGGAACTCCTACTTGGTTATGGTGTGATGTCCCCCAAAACTGGTTGCATACAGTAGACCCACAAAAATTTTGGAACACCATTTACAACAATCTGCACAATGTATCTCACTCAGGAGTAAGACCACACAAAATTAACAACATAACAGTTTGTCTGGCCAAAAGTGAGGATGGGCTACAAGTTCTGGAGCCATGAGTGGATTAGCTATCAACAAAGTAAAGTAGGCTGCTACACGTACCCCAGGCGTGGCAAATATCAAATACCAAAAAGGCGATTGCAACATGTACATTTTGATCTCGTAGGACCTCTGCCGGAATCAGAAAGTTATTGCTACATACTCTCAACAATAGGTCACATTACTCTCACTGGTTTGAAATGGTGCCACTAGCCACTACTACAGCCAAAACAATGGCAAAAGCATTCCCGCTCTAACTTTAGTCCATTTTGTCTGTGCAGTCTGTATTGCAACGGG
Organism: Schistocerca piceifrons; assembly: GCF_021461385.2. Classification (NCBI taxonomy): domain Eukaryota; kingdom Metazoa; phylum Arthropoda; class Insecta; order Orthoptera; family Acrididae; genus Schistocerca; species Schistocerca piceifrons. The sequence goes on from NC_060145.1 coordinate 21,820,821, forward strand.
CCTAGGCCAGCAGTTCCAGTCCCTCCTGTTTATAGAATTATGCAACCTTTGTAGTGTCCAGAACGTCAGGATGAAAGCTTACCAGCCTCAGAGCAAGGGTCTCATAGGACATTGGCACAGTACCTTAAAGGCAGCAATTGTGTGCCATAAGCAGCAATGGGCAGAAGCCTTGTCATGAGTACTCCTAGGTATTAGAACAACTTTCAAGGAAAACTTACAGGTGTCATTAGGCCTCAACATTCCGCCAGAATTTGTCACACCTGCAATGTTACCAATTGCTGCTGATTGAGAGCTACCTGTTTTGGCCAATGAGTTAAATAGCATATCCCACTTATATGTACCCTGCCTCTGCACCACATTGCTGAACATGTCTTCAGTACATCGGCAGACCATAAATACATTATATTCAGGAATGACACGATCTGCACAGCATTACACAAATTCTTTTGTGTGTCCTGCATCCCTCAACTTCCTTATACAAGACCCCATCCAACCTGCAAATGAGGAGATCATACACTTAAGTTCCTGCTACATGGGAAGCCTTTTATGGTCTCATTACAACTATTAAAACCCAGCTGGGTCCCGCGAACATGTCAGTGAGCAATATGGAAACTACAGTATCAGCTGACCAACGTCGTCAAAGGAAGTCACAGTAGTTCTACAGCTTCTGAGACAGAATACACTCACCGTAACTATCACTCAGGTTATGGGCTAGTCCACAGGACTCCTCACTACCTCTGTCAACATCATCGCCCTACAGGGACACCAAACTACCATGTTACGCATGAGAAACAACCAAGTTGTTCTGTGCAAGCAGTCATCCTGAACAACTGACCACAATAGGATGCCAAAGAAATAGTCCAAGCGTGGTCTGCTTTGCAGCCTGCCACAGCACAACTATTCAGGCTCAGATGGCTGAGTGAAGAGGACGTGGAAGTTCCAAAGCCATCACCAGTCTTTCCTGTTGATGCTCCATGGACTTCACCCTCTGAGCGACAGCTTATTGTGTACAAGTTCAGTGTAATTATAACTGTTGCACATTCCTGGGGTTTAATCATATCTTCGGAGTGTTGCACGAGAATTCAGTTTGTTCTTAACTGTTCAATAACGTGTATTTCTTTGTACATGTGCTCCAAAATTCTATGAGAAAATACTGTTAATACTGTAGCTGCAACCAATGTATCATTCCTAGTACCTACCTACCTGGAATACAAAAGTGTGTTCAGTCCGTGGCATTTATGAGCTTGCATGATGAAACAGTGTCATTTCCATGATATCACAGGTCTTGTGTTGTGACTGTGATTTTTTGAAGAATAAGTACACACATAACTTCGATCAGTCAGGCATCAAAGTAGAAAGCTATCTTGCAATTCCTTGGTCCCTAGACACTGTCATGTTTACACAATCAAACAAATTCACTTGAGAGAGAGAGAGAGAGAGAGAGAGAGAGAGAGGCGGGGGGGGGGGGGGGGGGGGGAGGGAGCTCTTATATGTTTGTAACATCTAATGCACTTTTCAAAAGAAATCTGGGAACATGTTTGTCAACATCCCATGTATTAAATCTATTTTGAAACAAGGTGTACCTGTGGTCTTACTGCCTGGCTTGAGATCTTCACTTTCAATGTAGGCAATAATTAAAATCTTTCACCACCTATTGGCTGTGTTGTGCATTACCATGTTAGGTAATCCCTCAAATGGAAGTAAGTACCAGTGTCGGAGAGTTTTTTAGTGAGGTACATAGAAGGCAGTTGTCATTTGTGTGCATTGTATTCAACCAAGCACATGCAATGTGACATCTTAATGCAGTACAAGTTGCAAGGACAGTCAGTCTGATCCAAAAAAGAGTCGATTTTCAGCCATGTTGCTGCAGTTGCCAGTGCCTCTCCATGTGTCACGCATAGGCTGTGGACACACCACAGGGAGACAGGTCAGTACACAAGATGAGACACCACCAGAACACTGCAAGAGGCTCCTAGAAGAGCCACTGTGTCTGATCAGACTGTCATGAACAGCTTATGAGAAAGGACTCTTACGATCCAGACATCCTGTTTGAGTATCCTACTTGACACAATGTCTTGCAGCTCACCTTAAGTTCTGCTGCATCCATGTGAACCGGCAACTTCTTCACCGGTGAAACATGTCATTCACAGAGGAGTCCAGATATTCTCTGACATAAGGTGAGGGTCATGTTAATGTGCCAAGACCCATAGAGAGTGGTACCTGCCAAATGTTGACCATGAAATTGACATTTTCGTGATTCTGTGATGCTGTGGGGAAACTTCAGTGCTGACAGCCATACAGATCTTGTCATTACCTTTGGCTACCTTACCACCAGGTAGTACTGCAAGTAGATCCTGTTGGACCATGTGGTGGTGTTGTCTGTGTAGCAGGCATCAGCAGTGATGTCTTGTGAAGCCTGGACATTGAAGTAATGGAATGGCTGGTGGTGAGTTCCAACCTAAACCCCATCATGCATATGTGGGACACATTTGATGGCCATGTTCATAGTTTCCCTGTTCCACCACAGACTCTCCAAGAAATCTCATGGGCTACCAATGAAGAATAGTTATTGATAGCACAGGGTGACATCCACAGACTTAGACGGAGCATGCCGCATAGGTATCAGGCAGTGATGAATGTTCACAGAAGGCAGACACATTATTGGTGCTCTCAAAGTCCAATGAAAACCTCCCAGGATGACGGGATGAACGATGGTTTCCACTTGTCTTTCACACCTGTCAGACATTTCAGTTCTTTTTGTGGGAACTATTGAGGATGTAATGATGTTTCATTTCATATTTAAGTTGTAAAATACAAAGGTATAAATTTGGTAACATAACCAACATTCAATTATTGCTCAGTGGAATATGACACACTCAAAGTCATGTTCCGCTAATTCTTCTCAGCAGTTTATTACTGAACATATTTCTATTATAGCAATAAAAACCTTCTCAGCATCTTTTCAAACATGCACAGGTGAATAATTAAATTTGGGGAAAGGAGGGTGCGAACCATCTCTACATGAAACCAGCTTCAAATCGTAAATCCGCATCTCTATCCACTAGACTACCATACACACCACTTTCGGTTCTTAATTTATGTGATCCTTTGAAGGCATTAATCAATGACATCATGAACACACACATTTAATTATAACAATTTTTACCAAGAACGACACAGTTTTGATACAATGTCACTGCACCATACATTCGTGAAACATAAGTTATGATCCAAAAACAATTAAACAATTAAATATGGGCCCACATATTCCCAAGATTGTTTAAAGTACACTGCAGAAATTTCATTGGGAAGCTGTTACACATCCTCCTTACAGTCCTGACCTCTCCCCAAGCAATTTCCATATTTTTGGACCCCTGAAAAGAAGATATTTGGGGCCGTCAATTTGCTTTGGATGAAGAGGTACATGCCTGGCTAAAATCATGTTTCCGTAGGCAACCACAAACGTTTTTGCATGAAGGCACTGACCATCTTGTCTCACCGAGCGAGGTGGCGCAGTGGTTAGCACACTGGACTCGCATTCGGGAGGACGACGGTTCAATCCCTCGTCCGGCCATCCTGATTTAGGTTTTCCGTGATTTACCTAAATCGCTCCAGGCAAATGCCAGGATGGTTCCTTTGAAAGGGCATGGCCGACTTCCTTCCCCATCCTCTCCTACTCCGATTAGACTGATGACCTCGCTGTCTGGTCTCCTCCCCCACAGCAACCCATCTTGTCTCCCAGTGTGAGACTATGGTGATTGCTTGTGAAATAATAAACATTTACTTACTTTTTTGCCATCTGTCTCATTTTCATTCGATTGCCCCTTATGTACAGGGTGTCCAAAAAAGCACCGACAAGCTTTAGGGACAGAACAAGAAAAAAATGTCTAGTAAACATAGGCTCTAAACTGCATACCTTAAGGGCTATGAGCACTTATTCATCTTTGATAATGTCAAACAAATCTCTTCTACTTGAAGGACTTGGCTTTCCATATTTTGGGAGAAGAGAAAAACAGCCCAGTAAACATGGAGTTTAAAATGCACACTGTAAGAGCTATGGGCACTTGGTCATCTTCACTAATGTGAAACATGTAGTGCTCATTGCTCTTAAGGTATGCATTATAGATTCCATGTTTACTGGGCATTGTTTTCTTGCTTTTGTCCACACCACTTCCTCACTAAATATGGAAACCAATGGGCTTAGAGTAGAAGAGATGTATTTCATAGTATAAAGAAGAACAAGTGCTCATAACTCTTAATGTTTGCATTTTAGATGTCTACTAGATTTTTTTTTCTTTTCTCAGGGCAAGGAACCTGTCAACAAACTTGATTACTGTTTTTTGTGACGTCCTCTAATGTATCTAAGGGAAAAAATCATAATAGTTTTGGTCCTTGCACCAAGTCAGTAAATGCATCAAAGCCATCTACCTAATCATTCACTGGCCATACACTAAATTGTATTTTCCAAAATCGTTCCAGTGAGGAAGATCACACTACCATTTCTCCTTCCAATCATCCCAAACCAAATTGACAGGTAATAAAATAAGTGACTGTAGGATATAAAATCGACTGAAATTGATTAACATAGTAAAAGTGATTAGACCTGACGGGATACCTATGTGATCGCACACAGAGTATGCTAAAGAATGCGTTCCTTTTCTACCAGCAGTCCATCGAAGGTTGGAGGAGGAATGAGACATTCTGAACAATTGCAAATAAGTGCAGGTCATTTCCCTTTTACAAGAGAGGTTGTCAAAAAAGCCCAATCAACTATGAGCCTACATCACTGACGTCAGTCTCTTGTAGAATTTTGGAATGCAGTTCATGCGTTCCAGTTTCCGAAAGTTGAAAATCTCTTCTGTAGGAATCAACATGGGTTCCGCAAACAACAATCTTGTGAAAACCAATTTGCTATGTTCGCCCCAAAGACCCAGAACTAGAAGCACTTGATACTGGAGTCGTGATTGATGCTATGTGTGGTGGTGGTTGTTCGGATGTTTAAGGGGGACTAAACAGCTAAGGTCATCAGTCCCCCATTCCAAAAACAGGCGAGACATAAATTCACGAAGCAGGTAAAACCCCAAGGGGAAGGAGGCTCCCCCCAGGCCCTAAAAAAACACAAATGCGGCAACGAACACTACAGACACGAAGAGTACATATGAACACCAAACAAAAAGAAACAGAAGAAAAGAAGATGGCCGGAGACCGGTTGACTGACCACGAGAACAAAAAAGGGAAAGAGTCAACCATCCGACGACACACCAAAACAGCAACAAATATTGAGAGACGCAAGGACAAAAGACACAGAAAGGGAAAGGTGCAGGACCTTCCTAAATGGAACCATAAAAAGGACTACCACGGATAAAATTTAAAACATCGTCAGCCATGGAGGCATCATCGCATAAAACCAAAGGCAAAGTGCCCAGGAGATTAAAAGACTGCCGGAGGGGGCGCAGTCGGGGACACTCCAACAAAATGTGGGCGACCGTCAGCCGGGACCCACACCGACACGGGGGGATCCTCCTGACGCAAAAGATGGCCGTGCGTCAGGTAGGTATGGCCGATGCGAAGCCGACACAGGATGACAGAGTCCCTGCGAGAAGCCCGCAGGGAGGAGCGCCACACATCGGTCGTCTCCTTGACAGCCCGCAGTTTATTCGGGGATGTCATGCCACGCCACTCAGCAGTCCACATCCCAAGCACCTTACGGCACAACACCAGCTGCTGATCGCGAGCCGTGAGGCCTATCTCCAAAGCTGGGGCGTCGATCGCCCCTTTGGCCAGCCTGTCAACACGTCCGTTCCCTGGGATGCCAACGTGACCTGGCATCCAAACAAAGACCACCGAACGACCAGAGCGGGTAATGGCGAAAACAGACTCACGAATAGAGGATACCACAGGAGAAGAGGGATAGCAGCAGTCGATGGCCTGGAGGCTTCTCAGGGAGTCACTGCAGATGACGATGGACGTACCTGAGCAGGAACGCATATGCTCAAGAGCGCGCAATATGGCCACCAGCTCTGCAGTAAAAATACTGCAGCCAGCCGGCAAGGAGCGCTGTTCAACATGGGCAGCGTGAGCAAAAGTGTAGGCAGTGCGACCATCAACCAGGGAACCATCAGTGAAGACAGTCTCTCAGCCCGAAAATGAGGCGAGGAGCGCAAGAAAACAGCGACGGAGGGCCACAGGCGGAACCGAGTCCTTGAGTCCCTGTGCCAAGTCCAGACAGACGGACGGCTGGGGCAAACACCAGGGAGGCATAGGTGCACGGACCCGGAAGGGAGGCAGAAGAGGGAATGACCCCAGTTCCGACAGCAGGGACTGGACGCGGACAGCTATGGAAAGCCCAGACCGAGGTCGCCGTTCGGGCAGATGGAAGACCATGGCAGGGAAAAGCAGGCGATGATTGGGATGGGCCGGCAAGCAATGCACGTGGACAGCATAGTCGGCGAGCAGTCGATGGCGGCAAATCTGCAGCGGGGGAACTCCGGCCTCCACCAGTAGACTATCCACGGGGCTCGTACGAAAAGCGCCAGTTGCAAGCCGAACCCCACAGTGGTGTATGAGGTCTAACAACTTCAACACCGAGGGTGAGGCAGACCCATAGGCCAGGCTCCCATAATCAAGCCTGGACTGCACAAGGGTTCTGTATAATCGCAACAGCGTGCAGCGATCCGCACTTCAAGATGTGTGGCTCAGGCAGCGGAGGGCGTTGAGGTGCCGCCAGCACTTTTGCTTCAGCTGAGTAATATGAGGAACCCATGTGAGCTGGACATCAAAGACGAGTCCTGAGAAGCGGCAAGTGTCCACCACTTCAAGCAGGTGGCCGTCGAGGTCAGGTTCAGGCTGAGGGTGGACCGTCCGACGCCTGCAGAAGTGCATAACTCGAGTCTTGGCTGCAGAGAACTGAAAACCATGAGTCAGAGCCCATGATGCTGCCTTGCGAACGGCTACTTGCAGCCTGCGTTCGGCGACTCCCGTAGTTGTGGAGCCAAATGAGATGCAGAAGTCGTCGGCATACAAAGAAGGAGACACCGACGACCCCACGGCTGCAGCCAGACCATTAATGGCCACTAGAAATAAGGAGACGCTCAACACCGAGCCCTGCAAGACCCCATTTTCCTGTATATAAGATGAACTAGAGGCGGCACCCACTTGCACCCGGAGCAGCGCAATAAAAAGGTTTGAAGAAAAGCCGGGAGCTGACCACGAAGACCCCACTCATGCAACGTAGCAAGGATGTGATGCCTCCATGTGGTGTCATACGCCTTCCGCAGATCAAAAAAGACAGCAACGAGATGCTGATGTCAGGCAAAGGCCGTACGGATAGCAGATTCCAGCCGCACCAAATTGTCCGCTGCAGACCGGCCCCGACGGAAGCCACCCTGGGATGGAGAGAGGAGACCGCGCGACTCAAGGACCCAACACAAACGCCGCCCCACCATACGTTCGAGCAATTTGCACAAAACGTTTGTGAGGTTAATGGGACGATAGCTGTCCACCGCCAGTGGGTTCGCACCGGGTTTCAAAATGGGGACAATAACACCCTCTCGCCATTGCGACGGGAACACGCCCTCGCTCCAAATGCGGTTAAAGATGGTGAGGATGTGTCTCTGGCAGTCCCTGGAGAGATGCTTCAGCATCTGCGCGTGGATGCAGTCTGGTCCTGGTGCTGTACCAGGGCAATCGGCGAGGGCAGCGAGGAATTACCTCTCGCTGAAAGGAGCATTGTATTTTTCAGAACGACGTGTGTGGAATGATAATGGCGTCTGCTCGGCTCGCTCCTTGAGAGAGCGAAAGGCGGGGGGATAAGTGGCAGTTGCAGAGCTCTTAGCAAAGTGGGCAGCAAAGTGTTCAGCAATGGCGGCAGCGTCCTTGCAGACAGCGCCGTCCAGGGAGATCCCAGGGACACCCATAGGAGTCTGGTATCCATAAATCCGCCGGATCCGGGACCACACGAGCGAGGGGGAGACACGGGAGCCCAGGGATGAGACGTACCTCTCCCAGCACTCCTGCTTACGCCGTGCAATAAGACGACGGGCCAAGGCACGGAGCCTCTTAAAGGCGATGAGGGTCTCTAGAGACGGGTGCCACCTATGACGCTGGAGAGCCCGCCTACGGTTGCGAATAGCCTCAGCAATCTCCGGCGACCACCAGGGTACAGCCTTCCTCCGAGGGAGTCCAGAAGAGCGGGGGATGGCAGCCGCGGCCGCCGAAATAATTGACGTGGTTAAGACACGGACCACCTCGTCAATGTCACCCTGTGGGGGAGACTCAATGGTTGCAGCGGAAGTAAAAGCCGGCCAGTCAGCCCTGTGGAGAGCCCAGCGGGGCAGGCGTCCAGAAGAATGACACTGGGGCAGTGACAAATAGATGGGAAAATGGTCACTACCACACAGGTCAGGATGCACCTTCCAGTGGAGGGATGGGACAAGTCCGGGGCTGCAAAGACAGAGATCGATGGCCGAGAACGAGCCATGGGCCACACTGAAATGCGTGGGAGCACCGGTGTTCAAGAGGCTAAGGTCGAGCTGAGACAACAAATGCTCCACGGCACGACCTCGGTCATCGGAGACAGTCCCACCCCATAGAGGGTTGTGGGCATTGAAATCGCCCAGAAGCAGCAATGGTGGCGGGAGTTGAGCCAGCAGCGCAGCCAAGACATGTCGGGGGAGCTCCCCATCCGGAGGAATGTAAACAGAGCAAACAGTAATAGCCGGCGAGAGCTCAACCCTGACAGCGACTGCCTCTAAAGGGGTCAGAAGGGGTACGGGCGAGCTACAGACAGAGTGGTGAACAAAGAGGCAAACTCCACCTGACGCTCGTTGACAGGCAGTGTGGTTCTTATAGTAGCCTCGATAACCACGAAGGGCGGGGGTCCGCATTGCTGGAAACCAAGTTTCCTGCAGAGCAATGCAGAGAACAGGGGAAACACTCAGCAGCATCCGGAGCTCAGGCAGGTGGCGGAAATAACTGCCGCAATTCCACTGGAGAACGGAAGCAGTAAGCGACTGGGAGGGTGTGAAGGCGAATAAGAGGCAGACGGCACCTCAGAGCCAACTGCCGCCACTGGGGGAGAGTCAGCTGTGTCCATAGGAAAGGCCACCGAGGGTTCCGGGAGGGCGAGATCCGCGGCAGATGCGAGGATCTCCACCTCATCCCCGGAGCCAGAACTATTTATAGCAGGCGGTACTGAAACCTCCGGAACGTCCTTCTTCTTGGACACATTCCGTTCCTTCTTCTCGCGTCTGTCCTTAGGGTCAGAGGGCTGGGAGAGCTTCTCCGAACAAGCGTCGGAAGCAGACGACGACGCAGAAGCCCTACGACCAGCAGGTGGTGGAACCTTCAGTCACTGGCTGACATCCGGCTGGGTAGGAGAAGAAACGGAGGAAGGGTGAGCCCCGAGGGACCCCTTCCGTGAGAGAGGAACCGGCAGAGGCAACGCCGGCGGAGAAGGAGGGGGAGGGATTGAGTCCCCCCCGGTTTTCGAGCAGATGTCACTCCCGAAGTAAGCATGGGGGGAGCGACAGAAGAGGGTTTGCCCCCAACTGCTAAGGGGGCAACAGAGGAAGGCTTGCCCCCAGACACGAGGGGGGCAGACAGAGATGCACGGCCCCGAGGGCCCACTGAAGACGGCACAGATGAGGCGACAACCGTCGCTCGCGTGGGCGACGATAACGTGGCTGCAGCATAAGATGTTCGAATGGAAGCAAGATACAACCTTTCATATTTCAGTTTTGCCTCTCGATTAGTAAGCCGGTCCAGGGTCTTAAATTCCATTATCTTCCGCTCCTTATGAAGAACGGGGCAATCCGGCGAGCATGGAGAGTGATGCTCCCCACAGTTGACACATACAGGCGGAGGCGCACATGGAGAATCGGGATGAGAGGGGCGTCCGCAATCTCGACATGTAGCGCTGGATGGGTAACGGGAGGACATATGCCCAAACTTCCAGCACTGGAAGCACCGCATCGGGGGAGGGACGTATGGCTTCACGTCGCAACGGTAAACCATTACCTTGACCTTCTCGGGCAAGACATCACCCTGAAAGGTCAAGAAAAAGGCACCGGTGGCCACCCTGTTAGTCTTGGGTCCTCTATGTACACGACGGACAAAATGTACACCACGTCGTTCCAAGTCGGCTCTCAGCTCGTCATCGGATTGTAACAAGAGGTCACGATGGTAAATAATCCCCTGGACCATATTTAAGCTACTGTGGGAAGTGACGGTAACAGGGACGTCATCCAGCTTATCACACAAGAGCAACGCTCGTGACTGGGCTGGGGAGGACCTCTTGAGGAGGATGGACCCATTCCTCATTTTAGACAACCCCGCCACTTCCCCAAACTTATCCTCCAGGTGTTCCACAAAAAACAGAGGCTTCGTCGTAAGAAAGGAGTCACCATCAGTCCTGCTGCAGACAAGGTATTGCGGTACGTAAGGCTCCCGCTTGGCACTAGATCGGCGTCCCTCCCATGGCGCAGCCAACGAGGGGAACGACTGAGGGTCATATTGCGCAGCATCAAACTCAACTCTGCCTCGCTTAGAGATGCTGGTGGCCGTGCGACCACCAGCTGGGTGTGATTTATTGCGCTTCATTACGCCACATCCGCCCAGATGCCACCTACTCCGAACGAGGGCTCTCCCCAAGGGCGCCACCCAGCCAAAGCAACGGGTACCTGGCCGATAACCCGTTGCCCGGAGTCCCCGTGCCCCAGACAAGATGGGCACATACTCCTTGGCATGCATGGGGAGGAAACAGCTCTGGCATCTGTAGTGCGATCCCTGCGTGGTCAGGGGGCTACCCCCAAGAGGGTACATGACGACCCCACCACAACGGACTGGCTACCGTGCTGGATTTTAGGTGTTGAAAGGGTCCACAGTTGTCGTGGGCGCTAAGAAGAGGATCGCGCACAAGACGAGAAGGGGACAACACAGATGATGTTGAGTGTAATCCCCCCCACACGACAATAGGTAACATGCAAGATGGTGGTGCATGATGGACCAATAGAAAAACATCACGTAAGGCGTCCTTCCCCAAATGGCACGCACTAACAACGGAAATTTGGAAAAAAGGAGGTCAAACCCAAGAGGGGACCATCACAGAAGGCCGAAACGTTTGAGACTCCTTTTAGTCGCCTCTTACGACAGGCAGGAATACCGCGGACCTATTCTTACCCCCGAACCCGCAGGGGGCGATGCTATGTGTATTGATTTCTAGGACACATACAATACAGATCTGCACTGTTGCTTCAATAACAAAAAAAAAAAAAATACAAGTGTGGGGAATATCAAAACAGTTCTGTGGTTTGGTTGAAGAGGTCCTGGCAAATAGAGCACTGTGTGTCATTCTTAACTGAAAGAAACCGTCAGGAGTAAAAGTTGCTTCATGTCCAACTCCAGGGTGGTTAAAGGACCATTACTATTAACAGGATTATAAGCGACCTAGTGGATAACATCAAAAGTCCCATGATGCTGTTCACAGATGATGGTGGGTTGTACGGAGGAATCATGATGCTATGATGCTGTAGAGAAATTCAGAATGGCCTGTAGAGAACTGACAATCATTGCATAGATTGCTGACCTTCAACATAAACAAATTTAATGTACTGCACACCAACAGGCAGTGAAGTTACTAGGAACAGCCACACCCATAAAACATCTCTTAGTACGCATACAGTGATTTAAAGTTGAATGATTGCATCAAACTAATGATGGGGCAGGCAGATGCCACACTATAATTTGTTGGTAGAATCCTTAGGAAGAGTGGTCCACTCAAAAGAGACAGCTTATGAAAGATCCGAAGAAGAATGGGGCATTTCATCATTGTTTAGTTTGGTAAGCACAAAAGTGTCACACAGATGCTCATCAAATTCCAATGGGAAACACTAACAGAGAATTATTGTTGAAATTCCAAGATCATACATTCTTAGAAGAGTCCAATGTATTGATATCTCCTACATAATTTGGATAACAAGTATGAAAGTAAAATCAGAGTTTTAAGCTCACACAGGATTTTAATAACAGTTGTTCTTCCTGCACGCTACTCACAACTCCAATAGGAAGGGGAGAAACAAACATGGACACGGAAATAAGGGGCAGTGTATTACTCTCTGCCACACACTGTAAAGTTATTGTGAAGTGTAGATGTGGATATTTGAGATATCTTTTCAACTCACATGGGAGCTTAACAAGTATACACGCAGAATACCTTATTCAAAGCGCAAATAGTTTTCGAAAATTGTTTTGTGTGTGTTAATAATATGCAATTATGTTAACTGTAACTCTTTAGTGCCCCCCCCCCCTCCCCCCAAATTAGTGCAAAAAAAACATTCTACAGTAACCCTGTATCTCACATATCACACATTGTAATGCACAACATCAAACACTGCAGTGGTTCTATTTTATTTACACACAATTACAAAAATAAACTGAACTTTTCATATTCAATTTTCAACATTACATCAGTGATTCAGTACAGTATTTTGCACAAAATCTGCTGAGGCATGTCTTTAATATAAATGTTTGTTCAGGAAACTTCATTCTGGTCTACAAAGTGGATCGAATACCAACAACAGAAACTGAAACATTGCCACCACCACAAATAACAAGAACCATAGTCATGATGCACCATTATATCTGTAGAATGCACTTACTTTGCTGTTTCCTCATGAAGTAAGAAATGTTTCTGAATGTTTCGTACAAGTGGTCCCGGCATCTCCTCAACAGTTTTAAACACTCTTTTCACATTATCAAACTGCCTCCTGCAATATAATAAAATAAATACAGTATCACAATTAATCTGTATCTGCAAAAAATTCTGAATGAAGGACTGACATGCAAGCTGGTCCTTATAAATACTCATCACACAGTGATGAGGTAATTTTAACTAACTATTATGCACCAATAATACTGAACATCATTCTAACCACTTTAAACTCTGAATCAGACCTTATGTCAAGCTCTGATGACTTACAGGATCAGCATTTACAATTAGTATAATTTGCAAGTAAGGAACATATAAAATATACCTTTCAAATTAACAGTTTTATGAAAACGATAGATTGCCATTCACCATAAAATGACACATTGAGTTGCAGACAGGCACGATGAAAGGCTTACAGCTTTGAACTTTCAATCCAACCAGAAAGCAACTGTGCATTGTATAGAGAGCAGCAACCCAGAGTGGGGTGGAAAAATGGGACAGATAATAAGGTGTGTGGGGGTGAAGGGGAGGGGGTGCAAGAGGAGACAGCACTGCCTGGCGGAGCATGCAGTGACTAGATGGTAGCAGGACAAGGCTGCTAGATGCAATACCAGATCACATGATCTGGAGTGCAATGTAGGGGAGTGGGTAGAAACTGTTGGGTGTGGGTTGTTGTTAGTCATACCAACATAAAAAGCTGTGCAATGATTCCAGGTAATGACATGGCTACTTTCATACGTGGCCTGGGCTCTGATGGGGTGGGATAAGTCAGAGAGGAATGGAATAGAAAGTGCTGTGTGGCTAGACTGGGCAAGTATTGCAACTGGGTCTTCCACAGAATATGATTCCTGTGGGCAAGCAATTGATAATGAGAGTGGCACAGGGATGGAATAGGACTTTGTGGAAGCTGGGTGTGGGTGATGGAAGACCACTTTAGGAATGATGAGTAGGACCTTGGACAGGATGTCCCTCATTTCAGTGCATGATGGTACATATTCAAGGGGGTGCTCTTTGTAGCTGGTTCTTAGTGTGGTGGAAGAATTGAGGCTGTGTGGGGTATGGCACGGAGAATCTGTTCGCAGACTAGGTCTGTGAAGGCCATTATGAGACCTTCAGCATACTAGGCGAGGGAGTTCTTATCACTGCACCAAGTGCCCAGACCATATGGGAAGGATTTTTTGGTGTGCAAGGGACGGCAATTGTCAAAGTGCTGGCACTGCTGCTGGCTGGTGGGTTTAATGTGGACAGATGTGTGGATGGTGCCATCAGAGGAAATGAAACCAACATCCAGGAAGATGGGTATGCTCATTTGAGGATCAGGTAATGGGGATGATAAGGTGTCGAGGCTGTGAAGGAATGACGATATGGTGTCTTGGCCCTGAGTGAAGATAATGAATGAACCTGAACCAGGCAAGGGGTTAGGGGTTTGAGGAGGCTAGGAAGGTTTCCTGTAAATGACCCATTAATAGGTTGTCACTAGAGGGTTTGTTTGTGTACTTTTCCTTTAAAAGAGAAGTAGTTGTGTGTTAGGATGTAGTTAATTAGGTGTATGAGAAATGAGGTAGTGGGTTTGGAGTCTGAAAGACATTGGGAGAGAGAGAGAGTTTAATAGCAGCAAGACCTTGGGCATGAGGTATGCTGATGTATAGGGAAGTGGAGTCAACAGTGATGAGTAGAAACTCCTGCAGAAATAGGGAAACATATCAATATAATCATTAATAATCAATAAGAAAGCTGCATGGCTGTGTAAAACATCCAGTTGCCTCGAGATAAATAAAATGCTGCTGCCTCGTTATATAGATAACACAACAAGTCGTCAAAACATGGCTCAGTAGCCTGCAAGTACTGATAAGAACAGCGCCATACGTCACACTTCCTGCTGATAATCACACGCAGACTGGGCACGGCAGGAAGTAGCGCCATGATAAACCGCAATGGCGGCCGGAAGCAGACCCTTTTGCAGCGGATCGCGCTTAGTTAGAACTATAGAGCGATCCTCCGAGCTCTCAGGCAGCCAGGTGAACTACGTAGCCACTGGCGCTGTATGTAGCTGCAGCAGCTAAGCCAACACAGCCACAGACGTGGGGATGGAGGAGAGTCAATGAAGGAAGTAGTAGATATCGTTGATGTGTAAGGCTAGATTTGGAGCAACTGGATGGAGGTGTTGGTCAATGAGGGCTGAAATTCTTTGAGTGGGAGCACAATAACCAGCTACAATGTGATGTTCAGGATTGTTAGGTTTGTGGATTTCAAGGAGCATGGAGAAGGTGAGTGTGTGGGAAGTCATGGGGATGATAAGGACGGAACCCGATTGAAGGATGGAGAAGGAAGTCGGCCATGCTCTTTCACAGGAACCATCCAAGGATTTGCCTGAAGGAAATCACGGAAAACCTAAATCAGGATGTCCAGACACGAGTTTGAACCGTTTTCCTCCTGAATGTGAGTCCAGTGTGCTAACCACTGCGCCACCTCATTCGGTTACACTTTGTAATGCCATTAATGAACACAACAGCGCCACAGAGTAATACACTGCATAGGTTGACAGAAGGTACAAGCAGTACAATACATTACAAATTTCACAATTCTGTCATTCTGTTTAGTGGAAAACTGGGTCAGGAGATTTCAGGCATCAACACAACGAAAAGAAAGTATCACTCTCACAGACATAATATCCTGGTCACAAATACAACACCGATCTAAAGTAATAAGCAAAAAACAAATGCTTCCTTTTTATTAAACATCTACTAACTTAGCACATGTAATATTACTGGGAATTGTTAAGTTTGGAGCAGACACGTCTTGTCGCACAGGTGCTGGTAACGAGCAACATTAGCCGAGAAGTGGAGGGGGAACTGCTGGCTGACAGTGCCCGCGTGCAGGTTGTGCGGGCGCATATGAGTGGCCACACCCATGTTAGCACATTTGCCCACCACTGCTTTAGAAAGCAGTAACAAATGAAAACATCACTGGGTTGGGGGATGGAAGAAAAGCTGAAAGGCAAAATCAAACAATGGGAAGTCTGGATTGGAATATAAATACTATTATAGTAAGGACAGATTAATACTCATCGTAAACATGACATGGTAAGTTACAGGATGACATGATGAAAATACTGTTACACGTTTGAGCTTTCCACCAAAGCATTCTTCAGAAAGGAAACACACACACTTTCAAACTAGCAAGCACACCCCACACACACGACCGCTATCTCTGGCCAGAATAAAACTGCACTGACACGAATTCTCTTGCCCAGTGTGCTGAAGGTCTCACAAAGGCCTTCCCTCACACCTAATCCGCAAATAAATTTCCCATGCCTTCTCCCCACACACCCCTAATCCTCCCACCACCCTCCATGAACAGCTACACAGGAGCACCCCCCCCCCCCCCCTTTCATCACCCAGTACAGTACCACCCTGGACTGGAACAACTGAATCACATCCTTCGTTAGGGCTTTCATTATCTATCATCATGCCCTAAAATGAGAGACAATCTACCCAATATCCTTCCTACCCCTCCTAAAGTGGTGTTCTGTTGACCAGCTAACCACCACAACATCTTAGTCCATCACTATGCCACTCCCAAATCCCAACCCCTTGCCACAGACACCAGATCCCCATGGAAGACCTAACTGCAAGACCTACACAATCCACTCAAACAGCACTTCCTATTCCAGTCCTGTCACAGACTTATCCTATTCCATCTAGTTCCTGCATGCTCTGACAGGCAGCACTGACTCCTCACCCCACATCCGTACCCTGCTACCCCTACCCCATCCCCATCCCACTCTGTCTGATGCACAATTGCATTATGGCCAACAATAGTGATCATGTGTGGGTAAGGTGGGCTTGCTTATGTAAATGTGTGTACATTTTCCTTTCCGAAGAAGGCTCTGGCCGAAAGCCCAAATGGTTGGTTGGTTTAAAAGAGGGGGCAGGGACCAAACTACGAGGTCATCGGTCCCTTGTTCCTAATAAAACAACGCCACAAATGTGAGAATAAAATGGACGAGACATATAACACAAAATGGAAAGAAAGGAAAAACCACAAGAATGAAGGAAAGGCAATGAACACTAAAAGGAACAAAACAGGGCAAGAAAACAACAGAGAGATGATAGAAACAGAAGAGAGTAAAACAAGAAAGCAGATTACAGTGGCTGGCTGCCCACGAGAATAAAAAAGAAAAGCCAGCCACTCTGCAACACATTAAAAATTACACCCTAAAAGCACTAGGGTGGAGATACAGAGGGACAAAGGACATGTGCTTAAACCGACATAGAAGTATAAAACCCACTCTCACATAAAACATGAAACTAAAGCTGCTGCTGATTCATTGTCGCTCAACACCGACGGTAGGGAACTGGCAAAGTTAAAAGTTCGCCGAAGAGCGGCTAAAAGTGTGCAGTCCAGCAACAGGTGGACGACTGTCATTTGGGATCCACAGCAACACAGAGGTGGGACCTCGCAACGGAGTAGGTAACCATGCGTTAGCTATGTATGGCCAATGTGGAGGTGGCAGCGGACAACTGATTCCCTGCGAGGGGACCGCATTGAAGACTTCCACAAATTCGTCATCTCCTTAGTGACAAGTAGCTTTTTGTGCGTACTGTTATGCCGTTCCATCTCCCAAAGCCTGAAAACCCTGCGGCGTAAAACAGAACGCAGGTCAGCTTTGGAGATGCCCATCTCCAGAAGCGGTTTCTGCGTCTCCTGTTTGGCCAGCCTGTCGGCAAGTTCGTTGCCTGGGATTCCAAAGTGTCCTAGGGTCCACACAAACACCACTGAATGATGAGACCATTCCAGGGCATAGATGGACTCCTGGACGGACGCTACCAGAGGATGGCGAGGGTAGCACTGGTAAATAGCTTGTAGGCTGTTCAATGAGTCAGTACACAGGAGAAATGACAGGACAGGTCATGAGCAGATGTGCTCAGGAGTACAAGATATGTCCGCCAGCTCTGCAGTGAAAACACTGCAACTATCTGGCAAGGAGTGCTGTTCAATATGTCCTCCATGAACATACGCAAAGCCTATGTGACCATCAGCCATTGAGCCATCGGTGTTAACCACATCAGAGCACTGGAGCAAGTCAAGAATCGTGAGGAAGTGACGACAGAGAGTGACGGGGTTAACAGAGTCCTTAGGGCCATGCAGAAGGTCCAGACGAAGCTGCGGCCGAGGCGTACACCATGGAGGTGTACGTGAATGAGCCGCAAGTAGAGGTGGTAAAGGGAAGGACTCCACTTCAGACAGAAGAGATTGGATGACGGGAAGTACGGAGTGACAGGAAATTTTGGATAAAAATTGGGAGTGGGCCTCTGAGATCCCACTCATACAATGTAGCAAGGATATGATGTTGCCAGGTCGTGTCGTAAGCTTTTCATAAATCAAAAAAGATGGCAACCAAGTGTTGGCATCCAGAAAAGGCTGTTTGGATGGCAGACTAGAGGGACACAATATTATCAGTGGTAGAGCGACTCTGCTGGAAACCGCCCTGGCATGTAGCCAGTAGTCCATGTGATTCCAGGACCCAGCCCAACCGCTGACACACCATACGTTCTATCGGGTTACAAAGAAGGTTGGTGAGACTGATGGGCCAATAGCTATCCGCATCAAGCAGGTTTTACCATATTTGAGCACTGGAATGATTGTGCTCTCTCGCCATCACACCAGATCTGGCTGAAGATGACTAGGAGATGTCACTTGTAGTCAGACGAGAGATGTTTAATCATCTGACAGTGAATCCAATCCGGCCCAGGAGCAGTGTCAGGGCACGGTGCAAGGGCACAGAGGAGCTCCCACTCTGTAAACGGGGTGTTATAGGGATTACTGTGGCTTGTAGTGAATGGGAGGACTTTCCCTTCCATCTGCTGTATGAGAATGTGAAAGGCTGGGGGTAATTCTCCGGAGCAGAGGCTCGAGCATAGTGCTCAGCGAATTGCTCGGCAATCATGTTTGCATCGGTAGATAATATGCCATTTATGGTAACACCGGTAACACCTGTTGGGGTCTGGTACCTGAAAATACGTTTGATCTTTTCCCAGACTTGGGAAGGTGACGTATGGCACCCATTGGTCGAGACGTCTCTACCCCAACACTCCTGCTTCCGTCATTTGATAAGTTGGCGAATGCGGGCACGGCGCAGTTTAAAGGTTATGAGGTGCTCCAGGGAATGGTGCCACTTATGCCACTGTAGAGCTCGCCAACGCTCCTTAATTGCTTCAGCGACCACCAAGGGACTGCCTTATGCCGGGGGCATCCTAAAGAGTGAGGGATTGCTTTTTCTGCCGCAGAAACAATTGTTGTAGTCACCTGCTCAACCATCACATCAATTCAACAGTGACAGCAGAGGTGAAAGTTTCCGAGTGAGCCTTGTTTAAAGCCCATCTGGGCAGGCATCTGTGGCCCTGACGCCGGGGCAGTGACAGGAAGATGAGGAAGTAGTCAGTACCACACAGGTCGTCACGTGCTCTCCAGTGGATAGATGGGAGAAGTCCTGGGCTTCAAATTGATAAGTCAATGGAGGAGTAACTATCATGAGCCACTCTGATATGTGTGGCAGCCCCAGTATTTAAGAGGCAGAGGTCGAACTGAGACAGTAAAGTTTCGACATCTCTGCCTCAGCCAGGAAGCACAGTGCCACCCCAAAAGGGGTTATGGGCATTAAAATCTTCCGAAAGTAGGAAAGGTTTAGGGAGTTGATCCATCAGTGCAGCTAATACATTCAGAGGTACTGCACCATCTGGAGGAAGATATACATTGCAGGCAGTTATTTCCTACGTCGTCCTTATTCTGACAGCCACAGCTTCAAGAGGGGTTTGAAGGAGCACAGTGGCACTACAGACTGAGTTTAGGACATAGACGCAAACTCCACCTGATACCCGATTACAGTCACTATGGTTCCTGTAATATCCCTTATAGCCGCAGAGGGCAGGGATCTTCATTGCTGGGAACCAGGTTTCCTGGAGGGCAATGCAGATAGCAGGTGTAAAGCTTAACAGTTGCCGTAGCTCATCCAGGTGGCGGAAAAAACCGCTGCAATTCCATTAGAGGATGACGTCATCGTGAGACTGGGAAGGCATGAAATATTCAATGAGGCAGTTTACGCCTCAAGGTCACCTGCTGCCACTGACCTTTTGCCTGAGCAGTCTATATCCATTGCGTCTGAGGGTCTTTCGAGATCTATCCTGAGTAGACGTCAGAATCTCCACCCCATCCTCAGATGCAGAGCTTGCAGGTAGCGGTGGTGTGGGTGCCACCACAATTTCCTTGGTCTTAGGGGTCTTCTTTTTGGATTTCTCCCGCTGCTCCTTGGGTTTCCCTGGCTGGGAGGACTTCACTGGCTCAGTCTCTGGGACTGAGGATGAGCATGAAGCCCTATGACTAGCTGCTTTTGAGCTCTTCAGCCACTAGTGGGTGTCATCTTTCCCCCTAGCAGAAACCCGGCAAGGGAGTGACCCACGGACCCCTTCCTCTTCCTAGCAAGAGAAGCTGAAGAAGACTTATGCTTGTCCAGATTAGAATTGGGGACGGATGTCCCCAATGGTTGGAGTGGGGGGAGGGGGGGGGGGGGGGGGGGGTTGCTCCCGAAGTAGGTGGTGCGGGAGCAACAGGGAGGGATATGCCACCGACCATCAAGGGGGCAGGTGTAGTCTTCCAGCTCCGAGAGGTGACTGGGGTTGGCAGAGCTGATGGTGCCAGAACTGTTGTAGCGGCGGCATAATACTATATCATATGTATAGGATGCAGGCGCTCAAATTTTCTCTTAGCCTCAGTGTAGGTGAGTCAATCCAGGGTCTTGTACTCCATGATTTTCCTTTCTTTCTGGAGAATCCTGTAGTCTGGAGAGCAAGGCAAACGGTGGTCTCCGCAGTTGACACAGATAGAAGGTGGGGCACATGGAGTATTGGGATGAGATGGGAGTCCGCAATCTCGACATGTGATGCTGGAAGTACAGTGGGACGAGACATATGGCTGAACTTCCAGCACTTAAAGCACTGCACCAGGAGAGGGATATAGGGCTTTAGATCACAGCGGTAGACCATCACCTTGACCTTCTCCGGCAATGATCACCCTCGAAGACCAAGATGAAGGCACCAGTGGCAACCTGATTATCCCTCGGACCCCAGTGGACACGCCGGACGAAAAGTACACCTTGCCGCTCTAAATTGGCATGCAGCTCATCTTCAGACTGCAAAAGAAGGTCCCCTATGAAATATGATACCCTGGACCATATTTAAGCTCTTATGGGGCGCAATGGTTACAGAAACATTCCCCAGCTTGCCACAAGCGAGTAACGTCCGTGACTGGGCAGAGGATGTTGTTTTGATCGATACCGAGCCAGATCTCATTTTGGACAATCCCTCCACCTCCCCCAACTTGTCCTCTAAATGCTCAACAAAAAACTGAGGCTTCATCATCATGAAAGATTCCCCATTAGCTCTTGAACATACAAGGTACCGGGGCAAATAAGATCCACTGCCATCCGTAGCCTGAAGTTCCTCCCATGGTGTTGCCAGGGAGGGGACCGATGTGGGGTCATACTTCTGTGCGTTGAACTGAGCTCGTGAACGCTTAGAGACTGCTGGTGTTTCACCACCAGCAAGAGATGATGGACTACACTTCATCACATGTCATCTGCCCTGATGCCACCCACTCTCCCCACAGGTGCCCAGCCACACCAAAGGCCACCTGGCAGGATGGCCATTACCGGGAGTCCCGATGCCCAGGGGGATGGGCATCTACCCCTTGGCATACGTGGGGAGTCGCAGGCACCAGCAGAGCGATCCCTGTGTTGTCAGTGGGCTACAACCAACAGGGTACATGGCGGCCCCACCACAACAGACTGGCTACCGTGCTGGATATCAGGTGCAAAGAAGTCCACGGTCATCGTCGCCACAGAAAGCGACACTGCATAGTGCATGGTGGAAAACACACCCTGGAAGGTGTCCTCACCCAAGAGATGGAGAATGAGCAGGACTGAAATGCAACAACGAGAAAGTGGGCTAAAGATCTCAATGCACGACGGACACAATGCACCAAGTGACGTGCCTTTCCCCAATTGGCTCGCTCTTCGGGAAAATTTTGAAGAATGGAGGTCAAACCCTACAGGGGACTATCACATAAAGGCCGAAACGTGTGAGACTCCTTTTAGTCGCCTCTTACGACAGGCAGCTCAAATGCATTACAGTCTCTTGGTCATGTCTGTCTGCTACTCAACATGTGATATTTACGGTGAGTAGCAATCTATATCATTTTTATAATACTGTAGATATTCCAACCTGGGCTTTCCATTTGTTGACACATTTTGAACTGTCTGATCAATATTACACAGATATGGATTAAAGTTCTGTCACATTCACAGCATTGGTTATTATTTTTTAAAAATATATCATATTTAATGTAATGGTTACAGAAAAAACTGAAGAAGGCACTTCACAGAACAGCTTTTTTTACGTAAATTTTACCTTCTCTCCTTAAATCTATCTCTGTCTTTTAAGATGTACCATGTCAGTGAATTCAGAAATTTTCACATCACTTTGCTGTAACATTCAA
This sequence comes from Schistocerca piceifrons, assembly GCF_021461385.2. NCBI lineage: Eukaryota > Metazoa > Arthropoda > Insecta > Orthoptera > Acrididae > Schistocerca > Schistocerca piceifrons. Next base: position 21,843,079 of record NC_060145.1, read on the forward strand.
ACAACAGTGCGAATTTTTTGCTATCCACAGTTAAATTTAATCTTTTAAGTTGATAAGTTTTATTCCTCAGTTATTTGTGGATATCTGTTTCAGCATTCAGTCTGTGAGCTAAACATAAATACATGCAGAGTAGATTAGTAGTTCCTCATTATTCATCATTGGTCACATCCATTTCTTTCCTATAGTGAATAATAATTTCTTTGAGATGAAGGAACTTTCAACTGTGACAGATTTCAAGCATTCCATCACAAATGCACAACAGGTCTCATCATGGATCATGACCAGAGATTCTAAAGAAAAGTAGTGTTGAGTGATTAATTCACTATTAATGGTCAAATTACTGATTTTGTATGTTGATCACTGAGAGTATTGCATAGAGCTTAAACATACATGGCAACATGAAAATACTATATACCTACACTGCAATTAATTTACTGGGAATTGAGACACCTTCCACAGCTAACACAAGAGGATGCAGAAGTAGATCATTTCAAATTGGCCAAGCAAAATCTGGGGCTACCCGCAGGTATGGTAAGCACAGTAGACCACTGATTACCCGAACATCGGTCAACCAAATGACCATTTAACTGAAACATCATTCGCTCGTGCATGCTGCCCACCGCCAGCTACGGTCTTTGACATGTAAAGCAAACTTGCAATATAAAACATCTAAATGTATTGTACTTTCTATGAGAGATAAAAACAAGACTAATAAAAGATTGGGTGAAGAGAATCTGCAATCAAGTTATCTAATGAGTACAGGGTAGGTAAGTCGATAATTACAAACATAAAAAACAAAAGACAAGCGTCACAAACTTTGTATCTAAGCTCGATTCTACTGATGGGTTGACAAGTCGTAAAACTATGAAACACGTGCCAAACATGGATTTAGATGATGCTTTTTACAAGTGATTTACACAAAAAAGAACACAAGGAAAACCTCTTTCTGGTCCCCTTCTGTGTAAAGGGTAATTCAATTTAACAAAAATCTTGGAGAGCCATCACATTTGAAACCAAGCACAGGTTGGTTGAAACACTAAGTTAAGACATGCCATTCATGAGCTTCAAACACAAGGAGAAAAATTGTCTGTCTATTCTTCAGCAGATGTGATTCTTTTAAAATCAAACTAAGGGACATACTGAAGGAAGAAGATAATGCTATAAAAAACATTTGCAAGCTTGATGAAACTGAGCTCAACTAGAAAGCTTTGCAAAGAAAACCTCTTGCTTCATGTCGTGAATTAGCAGAACATGGTCCCAAAGTAAGCAAGTATCATATTACTGCTTTAGGTTGTAAAAATGCTAATGGTATCCACCAACCACCTATGCTCATAACTGGTAAAAGTAAGAAATCGCATTGTTGCAAACATATTAATATGTCTGCAATGCCTACTGGTTACACTGCACAAAAGAATGTCTGGGTTGATAGTATGGCTTTCACAGAATGGTTTATGGAAGTTTCTGTACCCTCTGTAAAAGATCATCAGTTAAATAATAGTAAAAGGAGAAATTGTCACTGCTTCTTGATCCTGCACAAATTCATCCATCAAGTGATATCTTAAACAGAAAGGATGACTTCATAATAGTAATAGTTCTTCCACTTAATGTAACCTTCTTACTACAACACAGGGATCAAGGCATTATTGAGACTGTCAAACAGTATCACAGAGAAGAACTGTTACATAATATATTGTTTGAAAGGGAAGAGAAGTGAAAAGAAAGTTTGTAAAGAAATCACACAAAAATTGATTTGAAAGATGCATTCTATGTGATCGGAGAAGCACAGGACAGTATAAAGCAACAGAACTTGAAAATAGCCTAGAACAAAATTTTGTATATTGGGAAAGTTCTCAAAGTCTACTTGAAAATGATGAACAGAATGAAATTTCCGAAATGCTCAATATATTAAAAGAACTCAGTTAACATGAGTATTGTAAAAAAAAAAAAAAAAAAAAAAAAAGAGAGAGTTCCAGACACCAAATCATGTCATTACTGATAAAACTGATGCTGCCAGCATCTCATCAACTGGTGGTCCAGAAAATGAAGATGAATATATACCGACTGCTTCTGAAGCATTTATATGTTTAGAGACTGCCTTGTGACCATATGAAGCTCAAGATGAAAGCGGCCTGTCCTCAAAAAGCAAGTGACTTAGCTGCCCATAAGCAGGTAGTCTTGCTTAGAAAGACCAAACTTAAGAACTTTTTAAAGATTAATTCTTTACATATGTACTGTTCATGCAAAATGCGTATGGATCGCGTATTTTTTGCTTACTAGGCTGTACTACGTACATTGCTACTGTACACGCCTTTGCAAAAATAAAAGAGGTCCATATTATTATAAACATACTAAGTTTTTATTGGTGAATTAAAATACACAGTTCAGTTATCCTAACAAACAGGTTTGCTGAACACCCACATCCCTCAATTGGTTCAGATAGTCGATGCTCACTGTAATGCCTGGAGGTGTCAAGCAGTTATCATTCACAGCAGAATGACCACAGTCACGATATTGTCGTCACAGCAAAAAAGCGCGGAGCCTCTGTGGCCAAGGTTACCCGATTTCTTCACATCTGAACCACAGTCCTGTTCTGGCTTTCGTGATAGAAACCAATGCTTTAGCAAAACAAGGATATGTCAAGTTGATACCAATAATCCTCACTTCTAGTTACAGGTATTGCAGTCTATCAGTCACCATCCTCCAAGCTGGGGCTTATGATGGTCTGCGAGTCTACAAGTCTACACGGATCAATCAGTCTCCACCTCCATACTGTGCCACTGCTGGCTGCGACCCTGCTGCTCACACTGAGTCCATTGCTGTGGACTTACCACCATCCAACCAATGGGCCACCTGTGGGTCTACTTTACCTGCTGCCGGCCTACATCCCTGAAGGTCTATCATGCAAACCTGGAGTAACGCAGCTGTTCAGCTGCCACTGCTCATGCAGACAGACTTCTCACTGCCTGCCTCTGCTTATGTGGGCAAGCACTACTGCTGCTGTGAGCTGTCTCAGCCACACTTCATCCACATTGTTATTCTGTGCACCTCTGCATGCTCCATCCTGTGTTGTCAGGCAGTCTCTAGTCTGCATTGGGAGCTGCTGCCTGCTGCTCCGATCAGTGTCCTTGCTGAATCACAGCCATCGTCACCCCTGGCCACATGACACTGAAAGTTGTCAGGCCGTCTGCATGTAGCCGCGGCTCCTCGAGGGCTGTGTAAATCTTACGTTTTGGGTGTGCTGATTGCTCCAAGTATCATCGAGACTGTTGTAACTGATGAACATTTAATGAATCTGTTAACAAATGTTTTCATGTCAACACGCTGGATGTTTATCAGACACTCACTCACTGCACGCCACTGCTACCCCTTCTAGGGTGATGTACTACCAACCACCACACCTCATCCAATCTGGTTCCATCACTCATCACAGAGGCCTTCTACACCGGCCTCAACAAGTGGTGTCAGAAGTGGTCACTGGCATCTGCAGCTGGGTCCAGGACCATGTCTCCAGCCACAATGTGCAGTTCAGCAGTATGGTTTTGGTGAGTGTGTTTTTATTTTTGTGACTACCTTGTTTCATCCTGTATATGGCCACAGTAGACAGAAGAGGTGTGCATAGGAACATAAAAGTACAATTTGTGAAGCCTAAGGGATTAGTGTATTTATCGCAGTTTAGAGGAAATTTTAGAGAGTCTATTTACAGCCAGTGAGGTACTTATGCCCATGCTTTTATTATAGCTGTCCTAGGCCTGTTAATGTGTGTGTGCTTCATGGATATTGTATTTTCTGTAAATAGAGGTTCCACAAATGCAAGAAACACAAGCAATGACAACACTGGAAGCGGCTGAAACTTTGAAGCAGCAGATGGTTGAACTGTTGGAAAAGAATGCCATGTTACAAATGCATGTGGGCATTGCAAATAGTGCAAGTTGACATGGTGAGCTAGCTGGGACAGTACAGGAAAAAGCTTCATTTGATGCACATGCTTCTTCTGTTGCTCTCACTGCAACTAGTCTAGTGGCTCCTCCTCCTGAGAAAGTGTCATCATTTATTAAGAATCTGGAAGCTGAGAATAGTGCCACATTCTTCCAGGAAAAACTTAACAGCCTGACCCAGAAATGAAACAAGTTGGTGGAAACATTTGTAGATAGAACTATGAAAGTCTATGCGCAAATGTATGTTGACACAGAATGTGGAGGCACATAAACATATGGTGCTAGATACGTCTTTAAGAGGGCTTCCATCTGATATGTCAAGGAGGGTACAGACGGAGAATCAAAGGATTTAGCCACTGCCATTAAGTTTGTTATACTCCAGGATGAAGAGTAGATAGACATAGCATCTTGGGTGTAGGGTAAATTGAGTGTTTCTTCTCAGAAGTGACATGCTATTGGTGTGGATAAGTGGGCCACGTTCAGAAAAAATGCTGCCAACTGCAACGCTATGAGTGCGGAGTGGTAGAGTGGTAGGGATTTGGATGCATGATTGTCAGAATAGTAAGCCAAGTAAGTGACGTAGGGGTATGGCTTCATTAAACACCAATGGGAATTCCTCAACCACCAGGCAGCATTCCCAGTAAAGCTTAATGCTTCAAAGTGCATGCAGAGGTGTGGCGTTGCTTGGCGTGAACAGAAGAGAATGTAAATTTTTAGTGGACACATGGGCTCGTGTTGGTGGCTCATGCGGAACTCTTTGGAAGGAAGATGTGGCATCTTTGGGGTCAACACTGGTCAATTTCTGCACTGGATCAAACAATTTTCAGAAATATATGGGAATATTGCTTCATGTTGGTGAGGGCTACTGCACAATCCTAGGGCTAGATTTTCTAAATAACTATCACATAAAAATTGACCTTTTGCACCACACTAATAAACTCAGTGACTCAGTGGGACATTGTTCCAACTGGGAACGACCCCTGCAAACGACACTGTCACAAGGTTTGCTGATCATAAAGGTGGGATGAAATAAACTCAGAGCACATTAATTTAAACTCTATTTGCATTACAACATACTGAGGGGTAAGTGAAAAATATTCTGGTTGAGATTTCAGTGTTGGTAGCTAGTGTAGAACTCTACGGAAGGAAGAAAGCAGAGGAATGGACGTGGCACTTTGAGATCAACACTGCTCAATTTCTACACTGGAGCAAGGAATTTTCAGAAACATATGGGAGTATTGGCCCATGTTGGGTGAGAGGTGTTGCACAATCCTAGGAATATATTTTCTGAACAATCATCACATAAAAATTGATTTTTTGTAGTGCACTACTAAACTCAGTGGGTTATTGTTTCAACTTGAAATGACCCCTGCAAATGGTACCGGTCATAAAGGTGGTACCAAATAAACTGTGTATACATTCATTTAAGCTTTATTCGCATTGTAAACACCAAGAGGTACGGGAAAATTACTCTGATTGAGTGTCAGTATTGATCTCCTGAACAATATGTTGTGTCTCATAGATCCATTGGAACACAATGACAAATTAGATACTTCATGCTGTTTTGTAAGAAAAAGTAGCACAAGTGCAGGAAGTAGACAGAAATGATGAATGTGGATAATTTTGGCTCTGATAAAGTGGTAAACCTTCCGGGATGTAAGGTCGTGGTCCATGAAACTCTTCAGCTCCTAACGTTTCGTCCAGAGCTGCGCTGGACATCGCCTTCATACTATGATCTGATAAAGTGGATCTGCCGAAATATTTGTGATTGCCAATTTGGATGTCCTAGACAAGAGCAATTTAGATAGGCTGAACAGAGACCTCTGCCACAAGCAAACTACCAATGCATCTGCATTACTCAAAAGAACAACATTCAAAAGGGAAAAGCAGGACAGCAATGGGAACTCCGTTAATACAGTTCACCGATTTTGCTCATTCCAAGTGGACCACTACAAAATGACACCCATGACACAGCATAAAATCCTGATGGGGTTATTCCTCCTGTTTATAAGAAGCCATACACAATATCTTGGCACTTGCAACCAATACTGGAGGGATTCATCAATCAACTGTTGAAGGGCAGTATTACTGTGGAGTGTGATAGTCCCTGGGGAGCATCCATTGCCATTGTGTCAAATAAATCGTTAGATGGGAGGAGGAAATACAGGTTTTGTTACAATTATCAACACCTGCATCCAAGAACAATGGCAGTGCATTTCCTACATCAAATATAACAGAAATGTTGGACAACCTAGGTCAATGTAAATACTTCTCGACAAGAGATTTCAAGAGTGGGTAGCAACAGTTGGGAGTGGCTCCAGAAGACCACTCAAAAACCATATTTACTGTTCGAGGGGACACTACCAATATTGGTGTATGCCATTTGGGCTTAAAATTGCACCAGCAACATTCCAAAGGTTATAGATTTATAGGTCTCATAACAAAAAATTGCAAATCATTATTGATTTGATGTATTGGAGGCATCAGGATTTTGATGTTATTTTATACACATTTCTGAGGTATTGCTACACAATTACATACTACAGTTTCCAGTATATAAAATTAAACATACAATTTCCTTGTTCAAACTGTAAAACTGTCTTCAAGGTATTCTTCAATAGAATAGTAATACTTTTCCATCAGACAGGTACAGAGTAATCTTTTCACAGAACCTAACTCCATATTAAATATATTACTGTCTTTTTTTTTTTTTTTTTAATTGTAAACCTTTAATCCTGTATACTCTTGTGTTTGGGTGTAGAGTTTTAAATGGTGTGTTGGGAGTTTAAAATTCTCTGTGTGGCGAGTGCTATAATCATGACTGAAACGGAAGGATTTAAGTTTATGTTGATTTTTATCTAAGAACAATACCTCATATATGTGAAGGGAAGGAAGAGAGAGTATTTTTAGATATTTTAACAGAGGTTGACAGGATACCTGCCTGTTGTTTGCCAACAGAAGTTTCTAATTTTTTTAAATATTAGGAGTCTTGTGACATTTGCCAAATTTCCCCATAAGATTATAACATACCGAATAACACTCAAAGCAAGAGTGATAGACTATCTTTCTGATGTCTATGCTTGTGACATCTGAAAAAAAATACGAGGGCGAGTCGTCAAATGAAAACCTTAAATTTGTAATAACAAATTGAAATTTCGCACCGTTATCCTGTAAGTTGGTAAACGTGCTACAAACAGCATGCAGAATGGCTTGTAGGTGGCAGCATAGTGCAGATGCACACATACCAATGCAGTATCAGTATAAAGATGGCCACCCCACTTGCACCAGGGAAGAACAGCGTTCTGTTATTCAGTTTTTGTGTAGTAAAGGTGTGAAACCTATTGAAATTCATCGACAAATGAAGGTTCAGTACGGTGATGCGTGTTTGTCACAGCAGCAAGTCTACGAATGGAGTAGGAAGTTCACAAATGGTGTGACTTCAGCGGAAGATGCTCCTCGTCCAGTTCAGGCATAACGAGTTGTGACTCCACAGAACATTGCAGCCGTTGAAGCGGAAGTGAAGGAAAACTGCCGAGTGACACTGAATGACATTGCTGCATGTTTACAGATTAGTCATGGGTCAGGACACTACAGTGTGCATGATGTGCTCCTTTCACAAAGTGTCTGCAAGATGGGTGCCACAGCAGCTGACTCCTGAAATGAGAGAACGACATGTTGATGCTTGTGAAGAACTTCTTCGGCACTTTGAATGAGAAGGTGATGGCTCCCTTGCAAGAATCGTTACTAGGGATGAAACCTGGGTTCACTTCCACCAACTGGAAACGAAGAGAGCGAGCAAGGAATGGTGCCACTCCTCATCACCAAAACCAAAGAAGTTTCGAACAGAACCATCAGCAGGGAAGGTTATGCTGACTCTCTTTTGGGATGAAAAAGGTGTCATTTTGGAGCATAACATGCCTAGAGGGACCACTGTCACCAGTGCATCATACACAGATCTCCTAAAAAATCATCTGCGGCCTGCAATCAAATTAAAGCAACGTGGAGTGCTGTCAGCAGGTGTCCTTTTGCAACATGACAATGCAAGGCTCCACACTGCCCCTACAACAGTTGCAACAATCACAGACCTGCATTTTGTGTGTCTTCCTCATACACCATACTCACCAGACCTTGCCCCAAGTGATTTCCGTATGTTTGGACCACTCAAAGACGCAATGGGAGGAAAGAAGTTCCGTTCTGATGAAGAGGTACGCCACACGGTGCACGAGTGGTTGCGTGGACTACCAAAAGAATTTTTCTCTAAAGGAATTTATCCACTTTATAAGGGCTGGAGGACTTGCATTGAGCGTGGGGGAGATTATGTTGAAAAGTATACAGCTCTGTACCACTTCTGCACAATAAATAATATTTAAAAAAAATATTTATGGTTTTCATTTGACTCGCCCTCGTACATTGCAAGAGCTAGGCTGTTAAATTTGTTTCCTAAGCAGTCTACTTGTACCTTCCAATTTAAATTTTTATCAAGACTTGGGCCTATGAACTTAATACGGTTTGCTTCTGTGATATCCTGATCTTTGGAAATTACCTTTATTTCACTTTGTTCTAACGATTTAATCCCAAACTGCATCTTTTTGGTTTTAGTTACATTTACTTTCAATCCATTTTGAGGGAACCAAGATTCAAGTTTCTGTGAAGTATTTATGAACAGGAACATGTAGGGACCCAATATTGAACCCTGCAGGATTCCTTAGCTAATTGTTTTCCAGTTTGAGGAGTATTTTCTTGAATTTGAAATTATAATTATCCTTTGTTTCCTATCTGTTATTAGATGGAGTGTTAAGGACACTAAAACAACGTCAATGTATGGTCTATTTAGACAACATTGTGTTTTTGAAAGATTCTGAGGAGCATGCACAATAACTGGAGGAAGTATTTAAGAGGTTGAGTTTCGTGCACTTAACACTAAGTATTGAAAGTTGACACTTTGTGTCTGAAGAGGTAAACTATTTGGGTTACGTGATTAGCCAAGATGGCATGAAGACTGATGCAGTACTGATACATGCTCTCCATGAGTTCTTAGCACCACAAACTGCAGAACAATTCAATCATTTTTAGGCCTATGTAATTCATATTGAAAATGTCTGCTGAAATTGCTAGACCATTAACTCATGTTTAAAAAAAAGGTTGTAAAATTCCAGTGGACAGCTGGCTGTCAAACTATATTCAAGAAATTGAAAGAGGCACCAACAGCTAGCCTGCTGTTAATATTTCCAAATTATGAGAAAGACTTTATCCTGTCCTTGCTTCCCGAAAGGATGCGAGGTTCTCCCAAGCTGGCCAGCACCTGAACCTATTCAGAGCTGCCCACTAGGACATGATTGCAGAGCAGAATTCGTCACTCCACCAAAGGATAAGCTGTCTTTTCAGCTGGCGTCAAGACTTTGGAATGGATGCTTCAGTGGTGTGGCAGATCATTTGGGTAATATGATCCACCATGATGCTGTCACGGTGTTCAAAGGTAGCAAGTTAGCTGTAAAGTCTGCAGTCTGCCCTTTGAAGCATTGGATATGGTGGATGTCTTTTGGGTTCCCATGGTCTGGCAGGTGAATTCAGATTGGGAATTAGTCACTTGGGTCCAAGTCATCAATAACTTCCCATTGAGCGAGGGCTGGAGAGCATACTGAGAGGCTGTTAGCAGTAAACAACCCTGTTGCATTGCTAAAGTGCGTGCTCCATCCCACATTCAAATACACACGAGGACAAGAGTACACTTTCAATCACTTGACCCCTGGGCCGGCTGGTTGTAGAGCCCCCAAAGCAAATTATGTGCATTAAAATCATACAGGACAAATGGATAGAGGAGCTGAGTAAGCTGGTCATGGAGAGCCTCTTCATCTAGCCCAGAGGTAGTCAACCTTTTTTATCTACCACTCATTTTTGTATCTCTGCTAGTAGTGAAATTTTCTAACCACCTTCGATTCTACAGTAAGGGTGACTTATTAAGTAGGGAAAGAACTTAAGTTTACAAAATTTATAAAGCAGAGTTAAAGCAAGTCAATGCCTATAGCAATAATTACATACCAAATACTTTCATGTCACAATTTTATATGAATATCTAATGAAAATTATTTTAAAACCTCTACCACCCACAATAAAAGCTGGATTGTTCACTAGTAGTACCGGTAGTCAACTTGGTCCCTACTCCCCACTAGTGTGTACTTCTGACCAAAAAGCGATTCTGGTAGCTGGAGTCCAAGGCCTTTTGAGTTCTGGTAGTGATATTTCCATAGGAACTTTCATCCCCTAACATATATTTCTTTATATCTAACCAAGAAGTGAAATATCATTTTTCATAGATGTTGCATTAAAATTTTTTTGAATCTAACGAAATATTTTCTTAAAAATTTTCATCCCCTATTTCACCCCTGAGAGCTGAATTTCCAAAAACAGTGAAATACTTATCTTTTTAAATTTCTATCAGAGAAGCCAAATAAAAATTTTCATAGATTTAGCTTTGAATTTCATGGTGAAACAATATTATGAAATAATTTCATAAAACTTTTCATTCCCCATTTCATTCGAAAAACACTGAAACATATATTTTTTTTCTATTCTAACTGAGAAGTCAAATACTAAATTCCGTAGCTGCAGCTTTAAAAAATGCTTTAGTAGTTCTTTAACAATGATGTATTTGCAAAAAAAAACTTCCACCCACTACTTTATCCCCTTAATGGCTGAATTTTCAAAAATGCTGAAACACTCATTTTTTTCTTTCTGACTCAGAAAAAATAGCTAGTTTCGTAATTATATCTTCAAAATTGCCTTAATAGTGACTTCTTTTCACAAAGCTTTTCATTCCTTATTTCACTCCTTTCACCCCCTTCAGGATTCAATTTCCAGAAACAGTAAAACACTTATTCTTTGTTTTCTAACAGAGAAACCAAAAACAAGTATTCATACATATAGCCTTAAAAATGATTTTACAATGAAATATTTTCATGAAACATTTCACCCTCTATTTTACCCTGGGGTGCGTGGGAATTGGGGGTTAATTTCCAAAAACAGTGACACATGAATTTATTTCTATCTAAGAACCCAAATGCAAATTTTCATAGATTTAGGTTTGAAAATGCATTCACAATGAAATATTTCATAAAATATTTCATCTCATATTTCACCCCCTTAGGAGCTGAATTTCCAAAAACACTGAAACACCTTTTTTTAAAATTTGTAATCAAGAAGTCAAATACGAATTTTCACACATGTAGATTTAAAAATACTTTCATAGTTCTTTAACAAAGATTTATTTTAAAAAAAATCTTTCACCTACTATTCCCCCCCCCCCCCCATATTGCTTAAATTTCCAAAAATGGTGAAAAATGTATTTCTTTACTTCTGACCAAGAAACCAAATACCAGTTTTCGTAGATCTGGCTTCAAAAATGACTCAATAGTGACACATTTCCAAAAAAACATTTCAGCCCCTATTTCACCACTTAGGGGAGGAATTTTAAAAAATCCCCTCTTATATGACATCTACAGTATAAAATCAACACTCCCTCCAAATTTCAAGCATCTATCCTTGGCGGTTTGGGTTGGGTGGTGATGAGTCAGTGAGGGAGTCAGTCAGTTGGGACTTTGCCTTTATGCAAAGAGAATTGTATATTGAACAATATTTCAGTTTATTTGCAGTGTAAGTAACATAAAAACTGAAAATAAAAAAATAAAAAGTGCTTCAGCATAAGGACTTGACCCCATGACCCTTGGATTAGCGATCTGTACTCTCTGCTGCACCAATTGCTGCCTTGAAACTATGCTAACGTAAATGGCTCATCCATCGACAGATGGTGTCAAAAAAGCTAATTGCTCTAAACACTTGGCCATCTGGAGCTCTCAGTTTTGTCACTTCCACTTCTGGCCAAGTTCTGCATATACCATAAATCTGGATGAAATTGGTGATCATAAGTAGGCACGTCCCCTTGTCAGACTGAAAACTTATATATTGCATAAAAAACAAAGTAACTTACCAGACAAGAAAGCACTGGTATGTTGATACACACACACACACACACACACACACACACACACACGTATTTCAAGTTTTCGCAACCCAAGGTTGCTTCGTCAGGAAAGAGGGAAGGAGAGGGAAAGACGAAAGGACGTGGGTTTTAAGAGAGAGGGTAAGGAGTCATTCCAATCCCGGGAGCGGAAAGACTTACCTTAGGGGGAAAAAAGGACAGGTATACACTCGCGCACACACACATATCCATCTGCTGTGTCTGTATATCCTATACAACAACTGAGTCTAGTGTGGAGCTCACAGTTTACAGGATAATCTCCAAGTAGGGTGCATTTAGCAACTATTTCACAAGGAAGGCTTGCAGTGTCTTGATCAGGAGTGTCTCTTGACAGGTTTAAGGTGCCCCACAAGAGCTACGACTGTAGAAAGGTGACAACTTTTCGAAAAAACCTTCTACTTGCTCGACAATGATACATATGTTATGAACCACAGGGTGTGGTGATACTTGGTGCATTCAAATGCATGGATGTCTCAGATGAACTAGTCACTCAAGATCTCTCTGAGTTTTGGGTGTTAATACTATCCAGCAGAGTAAAGGAAAGAGATTTAGGCTTCATGGAAGTCCTGCAAGCTGCTACGAAAGCAAGTGTCCACCTAGCTAGAGCTCCTCTTGCTTGGGTAAGCATTATACAACTGAAATGGTGAATATCATTACACAACTAATGTGTGGCAGTATCCTCAGAGGTTGTCTACTAATGACTAATCTGCATCAGCAGCCATGCATCTCATCTATGTGGAGCACACCTCGACATTGAGTGTTTCTTTTTTTAGAGAGGTTTGTACCATTTGCGTGATGCAGGCAGTTAAGATGAGATCCCCATTCCCTGTGACACACCACATTTCACCATTGTGCCACATGGTAGCCATGAAGCATTAGCATTTGCATCTGAGTAGCAATATGTTCTAAAGTTTGTCATTAGCTCTGGTATGCAAATGGATGACCAATTTTATTTCACCGATAGCAGCTTTAAGAAGTAGTGAGAAAAATATACCAACATTGCTTCTGTACAACAAAAGAATCAGATGACCTCCCACTAAATATCACAACACCTTCCATTTCATCATGAAAAGCCTTGATCACCTTCAGTAGTTCTGGAGGCCACCCTACCCTCATTAGTAAAGTATACAGTTCCTTCCTGCTGCCCATATCAAATGCCTTATTTAGTTCAACAAAAGCGGAGAATAATGGAGTCTTCTGCTCACTGTAATTTTCTGAATTTGCCAGAGTGTGAATATATCAACAGTAGACTGATGTGCTCAAAACCAACATTGAGTTGGATTGTTTCTTGGGGAAAAGAGACCAAACAGTCTCATCGGATTGCAGAAGGATGAGGAAGGAAGTTGGTCGTGCCCTTTCAAAGAAACCATCCTGGCATTTACCTGAAGTGATTTAGGGAAATCGCAGAAAACCTAAATCAGGATGGTCGGATGCAGTATTGAACTGTCGTCGTCCTGAATGCAAGTCCAGTGTGCTAACCACTGCACCACCTCGCAACACTGAGACTTAGGGTATGCATGATTAGAAGTATGCGAGTTTCTCCAGTCTGCCCAGCACCATATGGGAAATGTTTTCCTGACAATATTAAGCAGAGATACTCTGCAGTGGAAGCAGCAATAGCTGAGATACCATTTACCTTTTGGTAGAGTTACAGTGTTGGCTATGGGCATGTCCTGTGGCACAGTACACTCAGCCCAATACTCCAGTACAATTCTGTAGGGAAATGAGAGGACCCATTTGACAGTATGTCGTATTTACCAGGCCATTTTCTGCAACTAAGCTGCACAACAGCTCTTTGAAGCTCATCCTTAGCAGGCATGGCGTCCCACTCATGCCAAGTTGACATTTGAGAAACTTCACCTATTGCTTTCTGATGTTTGCCAGATGCGATTAGAGGCTGAAATAGTATTCCTTCCAGTGTTGCAATTGTCGATTACAACCCATGATGACTGTTCCATCAATCTCCTTGAGTAGGGCACTCTTCGTGTGTGTGTGTGTGTGTGTGTGTGTGTGTGTGTAGGAGGGGGGGGGGGGGGGGGGGGGGTAGATTGATACCAAATGATACCCAAGTACACTCCACTGATGTTCCTATCATTGAAACACACCTATACACCTACACCAAGTTTCTCTCAGTTCGTGTTAAACCAGTCAGAAATGGTGCAATGAACGAATGCCTTTGCTTTGCTTACATCAACGCAGGTTTCATTGTTCAAGGATTTGAATGCTAGTTGATAGTTACCTGGTACATGGAACCGAGGAGGCATTTCAGGACATCCATATTCTCTGATTAAGAAAAGGCAAACCTACGTTTCTAGCATTTGTAGACTTAGAGAAAGCTTTTGACAATGTTAACTGGAATACTCTCTTTCAAATTCTGAAGGTGGCAGGGGTAAAATACAGGGAGCGAAAGGCTATTTACAATTTGTACAGAAACCAGATGGCAGTTATAAGAGTCGAGGGGCATGAAAGGGAAGCAGCGGTTGGGAAAGGAGTGAGACAGGGTTGTAGCCTCTCCCCGATGTTATTCAATCTGTATATTGAGCAAGCAGTAAAGGAAACAAAAGAACAGTTCGGAGTAGGTATTAAAATCCATGGAGAAGAAATAAAAACTTTCAGGTTCGCCGATGACATTGTAATTCTGTCAGAGACAGCAAAGGACCTGGAAGAGCAGCTGAACGGAATGGACAGTGTCTTGAAAGGAGGATATAAGATGAACATCAACAAAAGCAAAATGAGGATAATGAAATGTAGCCGAATTAAATCGGATTATGCTGAGAGTATTAGATTAGGAAATGAGATGCTTAAAGTAGTAAAGGAGTTTTGCTATTTAGGGAGTAAAATAACTGATGATGGTCGAAGTAGAGAAGATATAAAATGTAGACTGGCAATGGCAAGGAAAGCATTTCTGAAGAAGAGAAATTTGTTAACATTAAGTATAGATTTAAGTGTCAGGAAGTCATTTCTGAAAGTATTTGTATGGGGTGTAGCCATGTATGGAAGTGAAACATGGACGATAAATAGTTTGGACAAGAAGAGAATAGAAGCTTTCGAAATGTGGTGCTACAGAAGAATGCTGAAGATAAGGTGGGTAGATCACGTAACTAATGAGGAGGTACTGAATAGGATTGGGGAGAAGAGAAGTTTGTGGCACAACTTGACTAGAAGAAGGGATCGGTTGGTAGGACATGTTTTGAGGCATCAAGGGATCACAAATTTAGCATTGCAGGGCAGCGTGGAGGGTAAAAATCGTAGAGGGAGACCAAGAGATGAATACACTAAGCAGATTCAGAACGATGTAGGTTGCAGTAGGTACTGCGAGATGAAGAAGCTTGCACAGGATAGAGTAGCATGGAGAGCTGCATCAAACCAGTCTCAGGACTGAAGACCACAACAACAACAACATATTCTCTGGTAACCAGTCCTGGGACTTCACTTTCAAACTACCAGATTTATTGTCAGCCATAATTGTGAGAAGTGACTTGTCTTCTGACAGCCTTCAGCAATGAGTGAATTTAAGTCCAATTGTCAACTTCTTCCTGAGCTATCACCAAATGTTCCTACTGCTGCAGAGTCCTTATTTTGCAAAGATTAATCTTGATTCTGCAAGGTGTTTTAGCAGAGTCAATCTTTTTACATATGAAGTGCACTTTTGACACTACTAGTATAGGCTCCGTGTCATAAACAGGGCTATAAAAAAGCCCATGTGGAGGAAATGGCACAGATCTTCCACTTATTTAAAATAAGATCTAGCTGATGCCACTGTTTGGATCAAAGGTGCATCCAGGAAACATTGTTCCTCGTCTCGACTTTAAATTAAATACTAGTGTGCACAACTGGTACATGGCACAAAATTCAAGCAGTCATAAACCATTTTTCCTTCCATCTCACCCTCTCCATGTATACTTAGGCAGTCTGGCCAAGTGGCAGAATCACATCTGATAGGTATACTGAAGTCGCCTAGAATGTACACAGGCTGCAGTTCCTGCACCACTTTGATAAGATTTTCATAAAACTGATCCTTTAAGTCCACAGCCGCGACTAGTGTTGGAGCATATACAGCTATAAATGTCTCAGGTCCACTGCTCGCTGACAAACACAAAGTCATAATGAATTCTGAGAGTCCAGTCGAGCATTCAGTCATCTAAAATAGTTTGTTGCCAAAAGCAAATCCAACACCATCTTGTCTGGGATTGCCAATGTCCTTTCCCTTCCCCCTCCCTCCTATCTCTTTAAAATATATCAGAATCAATCCCTCATCTTGCAGCCTCGTTTCAGGTAATTACAGGTTGACTACAACTGTTTTGCATAGACCTTGAGAACTTCCACAGGCTTCCAGGAAGCATTGCATCATAGTGCAAATGTTCCACGCTGCAAAGCATAGAAAGATGTTTTTGTACTTGTTTCAGCAGACACCAACAGTACAGCAACAACTTCCAGCAACACTTGTTTTCCATACATCCAATACCAGTTGTCCAAGGGCTGCCCTATGATGCACCTCCCACTAATACTAGCAATACCTGGAACCTGCAATTACATTCATTAGTGCGGAGTTATAATCAGTAAACTGCCACTACTCGTGTTGATTCCACATGGTTGCAGTTGGGTACAGCATCCTCTCCATGGATGGTATTGCACCTGGCAAACCTTTCAAGTGCCAATGAGCTTGCCCACAGCTCGTGCCACCCTCTCCGTCTTTCTGGCTGATTCCACAAGAGCAACAATACATGACATGAGAAGTTAGGTCGGTTGCAGTGATTTTCTGCTCAGTTCAGCTTGCACAGTACTCATATTAAATGGAAATGCTAATTCCTGGTTTAGATTCAAAAGTGTCATTCTCCTATACAGACTGTATACAAATACCCACCAAGTGCACATTTGCAAAACAAAGGGAATAAACTGGATGGGAAAAAGGAAGAAAGGACACTGTTATACACACTTTATCTGACTCTTCCACCAAGACCTGTATGGTTTGGGTGACGCTACCAGTAGCTATGCTACTGAAAGCATGGAAATGGTTCAAGTGTTATCTAACAGGAAACAAAGGGTGTTGTGAAACACCTGCACAGTATGCAGTCAGTCTTCATCTCACTGGGAATTAATTACATGTGGTGTTCCTCAAGGTTCCATCTTGGGTCCATCGCTTTTTCTTGTGTACATTAATGACCTCTCATCTGTTATCTTGCCAAATACTAAGTGTGTTTTGTTTACAGATGATACAAACATTGTAGTAAGTAGAAAGTTAAGTACAAATTTAGAAATGGCTGCTAATCAAATTTTATGAAAGCTTTATGTGGTTTAAAGCTTTCATAAAATTTGATTAGCAGCCATTTCTAAATCTGTACTCAACTTGCTACTTATTACAATGTCTGTATCATCTGCATGTGGTTTAACCTCCCCACCCCCCCTCCCCCATGAACCATGGAACTTTCTGTTGGTGGGGAGGCTTGTGTGCCTCAGCGATACAGATAGCTGTACCGCAGCTGCATCCACAACGGAGGGAGAGCCCAGACAAACGCGTAGTTCCTGAAGAAGGTTTGCTGATCATAAAGGTGGGATGAAATAAACTCAGAGCACATTAATTTAAACTCTATTTGCATTACAACATACTGAGGGGTAAGTGAAAAATATTCTGGTTGAGATTTCAGTGTTGGTAGCTAGTGTAGAACTCTACGGAAGGAAGAAAGCAGAGGAATGGACGTGGCACTTTGAGATCAACACTGCTCAATTTCTACACTGGAGCAAGGAATTTTCAGAAACATATGGGAGTATTGGCCCATGTTGGGTGAGAGGTGTTGCACAATCCTAGGAATATATTTTCTGAACAATCATCACATAAAAATTGATTTTTTGTAGTGCACTACTAAACTCAGTGGGTTATTGTTTCAACTTGAAATGACCCCTGCAAATGGTACCGGTCATAAAGGTGGTACCAAATAAACTGTGTATACATTCATTTAAGCTTTATTCGCATTGTAAGCACCAAGAGGTACGGGAAAATTACTCTGATTGAGTGTCAGTATTGATCTCCTGAACAATATGTTGTGTCTCATAGATCCATTGGAACACAATGACAAATTAGATACTTCATGCTGTTTTGTAAGAAAAAGTAGCACAAGTGCAGGAAGTAGACAGAAATGATGAATGTGGATAATTTTGGCTCTGATAAAGTGGTAAACCTTCCGGGATGTAAGGTCGTGGTCCATGAAACTCTTCAGCTCCTAACGTTTCGTCCAGAGCTGCGCTGGACATCGCCTTCATACTATGATCTGATAAAGTGGATCTGCCGAAATATTTGTGATTGCCAATTTGGATGTCCTAGACAAGAGCAATTTAGATAGGCTGAACAGAGACCTCTGCCACAAGCAAACTACCAATGCATCTGCATTACTCAAAAGAACAACATTCAAAAGGGAAAAGCAGGACAGCAATGGGAACTCCGTTAATACAGTTCACCGATTTTGCTCATTCCAAGTGGACCACTACAAAATGACACCCATGACACAGCATAAAATCCTGATGGGGTTATTCCTCCTGTTTATAAGAAGCCATACACAATATCTTGGCACTTGCAACCAATACTGGAGGGATTCATCAATCAACTGTTGAAGGGCAGTATTACTGTGGAGTGTGATAGTCCCTGGGGAGCATCCATTGCCATTGTGTCAAATAAATCGTTAGATGGGAGGAGGAAATACAGGTTTTGTAACAATTATCAACACCTGCATCCAAGAACAATGGCAGTGCATTTCCTACATCAAATATAACAGAAATGTTGGACAACCTAGGTCAATGTAAATACTTCTCGACAAGAGATTTCAAGAGTGGGTAGCAACAGTTGGGAGTGGCTCCAGAAGACCACTCAAAAACCATATTTACTGTTCGAGGGGACACTACCAATATTGGTGTATGCCATTTGGGCTTAAAATTGCACCAGCAACATTCCAAAGGTTATAGATTTATAGGTCTCATAACAAAAAATTGCAAATCATTATTGATTTGATGTATTGGAGGCATCAGGATTTTGATGTTATTTTATACACATTTCTGAGGTATTGCTACACAATTACATACTATAGTTTCCAGTATATAAAATTAAACATACAATTTCCTTGTTCAAACTGTAAAACTGTCTTCAAGGTATTCTTCAATAGAATAGTAATACTTTTCCATCACAGAACCTAACTCCATATTAAATATATTACTGTCTTTTTTTTTTTTTTTTTTTAATTGTAAACCTTTAATCCTGTATACTCTTGTGTTTGGGTGTAGAGTTTTAAATGGTGTGTTGGGAGTTTAAAATTCTCTGTGTGGCGAGTGCTATAATCATGACTGAAACGGAAGGATTTAAGTTTATGTTGATTTTTATCTAAGAACAATACCTCATATATGTGAAGGGAAGGAAGAGAGAGTATTTTTAGATATTTTAACAGAGGTTGACAGGATACCTGCCTGTTGTTTGCCAACAGAAGTTTCTAATTTTTTTAAATATTAGGAGTCTTGTGACATTTGCCAAATTTCCCCATAAGATTATAACATACCGAATAACACTCAAAGCAAGAGTGATAGACTATCTTTCTGATGTCTATGCTTGTGACATCTGAAAAAAAATACGAGGGCGAGTCGTCAAATGAAAACCTTAAATTTGTAATAACAAATTGAAATTTCGCACCGTTATCCTGTAAGTTGGTAAACGTGCTACAAACAGCATGCAGAATGGCTTGTAGGTGGCAGCATAGTGCAGATGCACACATACCAATGCAGTATCAGTATAAAGATGGCCACCCCACTTGCACCAGGGAAGAACAGCGTTCTGTTATTCAGTTTTTGTGTAGTAAAGGTGTGAAACCTATTGAAATTCATCGACAAATGAAGGTTCAGTACGGTGATGCGTGTTTGTCACAGCAGCAAGTCTACGAATGGAGTAGGAAGTTCACAAATGGTGTGACTTCAGCGGAAGATGCTCCTCGTCCAGTTCAGGCATAACGAGTTGTGACTCCACAGAACATTGCAGCCGTTGAAGCGGAAGTGAAGGAAAACTGCCGAGTGACACTGAATGACATTGCTGCATGTTTACAGATTAGTCATGGGTCAGGACACTACAGTGTGCATGATGTGCTCCTTTCACAAAGTGTCTGCAAGATGGGTGCCACAGCAGCTGACTCCTGAAATGAGAGAACGACATGTTGATGCTTGTGAAGAACTTCTTCGGCACTTTGAATGAGAAGGTGATGGCTCCCTTGCAAGAATCGTTACTAGGGATGAAACCTGGGTTCACTTCCACCAACTGGAAACGAAGAGAGCGAGCAAGGAATGGTGCCACTCCTCATCACCAAAACCAAAGAAGTTTCGAACAGAACCATCAGCAGGGAAGGTTATGCTGACTCTCTTTTGGGATGAAAAAGGTGTCATTTTGGAGCATAACATGCCTAGAGGGACCACTGTCACCAGTGCATCATACACAGATCTCCTAAAAAATCATCTGCGGCCTGCAATCAAATTAAAGCAACGTGGAGTGCTGTCAGCAGGTGTCCTTTTGCAACATGACAATGCAAGGCTCCACACTGCCCCTACAACAGTTGCAACAATCACAGACCTGCATTTTGTGTGTCTTCCTCATACACCATACTCACCAGACCTTGCCCCAAGTGATTTCCGTATGTTTGGACCACTCAAAGACGCAATGGGAGGAAAGAAGTTCCGTTCTGATGAAGAGGTACGCCACACGGTGCACGAGTGGTTGCGTGGACTACCAAAAGAATTTTTCTCTAAAGGAATTTATCCACTTTATAAGGGCTGGAGGACTTGCATTGAGCGTGGGGGAGATTATGTTGAAAAGTATACAGCTCTGTACCACTTCTGCACAATAAATAATATTTAAAAAAAATATTTATGGTTTTCATTTGACTCGCCCTCGTACATTGCAAGAGCTAGGCTGTTAAATTTGTTTCCTAAGCAGTCTACTTGTACCTTCCAATTTAAATTTTTATCAAGACTTGGGCCTATGAACTTAATACGGTTTGCTTCTGTGATATCCTGATCTTTGGAAATTACCTTTATTTCACTTTGTTCTAACGATTTAATCCCAAACTGCATCTTTTTGGTTTTAGTTACATTTACTTTCAATCCATTTTGAGGGAACCAAGATTCAAGTTTCTGTGAAGTATTTATGAACAGGAACATGTAGGGACCCAATATTGAACCCTGCAGGATTCCTTAGCTAATTGTTTTCCAGTTTGAGGAGTATTTTCTTGAATTTGAAATTATAATTATCCTTTGTTTCCTATCTGTTATTAGATGGAGTGTTAAGGACACTAAAACAACGTCAATGTATGGTCTATTTAGACAACATTGTGTTTTTGAAAGATTCTGAGGAGCATGCACAATAACTGGAGGAAGTATTTAAGAGGTTGAGTTTCGTGCACTTAACACTAAGTATTGAAAGTTGACACTTTGTGTCTGAAGAGGTAAACTATTTGGGTTACGTGATTAGCCAAGATGGCATGAAGACTGATGCAGTACTGATACATGCTCTCCATGAGTTCTTAGCACCACAAACTGCAGAACAATTCAATCATTTTTAGGCCTATGTAATTCATATTGAAAATGTCTGCTGAAATTGCTAGACCATTAACTCATGTTTAAAAAAAAGGTTGTAAAATTCCAGTGGACAGCTGGCTGTCAAACTATATTCAAGAAATTGAAAGAGGCACCAACAGCTAGCCTGCTGTTAATATTTCCAAATTATGAGAAAGACTTTATCCTGTCCTTGCTTCCCGAAAGGATGCGAGGTTCTCCCAAGCTGGCCAGCACCTGAACCTATTCAGAGCTGCCCACTAGGACATGATTGCAGAGCAGAATTCGTCACTCCACCAAAGGATAAGCTGTCTTTTCAGCTGGCGTCAAGACTTTGGAATGGATGCTTCAGTGGTGTGGCAGATCATTTGGGTAATATGATCCACCATGATGCTGTCACGGTGTTCAAAGGTAGCAAGTTAGCTGTAAAGTCTGCAGTCTGCCCTTTGAAGCATTGGATATGGTGGATGTCTTTTGGGTTCCCATGGTCTGGCAGGTGAATTCAGATTGGGAATTAGTCACTTGGGTCCAAGTCATCAATAACTTCCCATTGAGCGAGGGCTGGAGAGCATACTGAGAGGCTGTTAGCAGTAAACAACCCTGTTGCATTGCTAAAGTGCGTGCTCCATCCCACATTCAAATACACACGAGGACAAGAGTACACTTTCAATCACTTGACCCCTGGGCCGGCTGGTTGTAGAGCCCCCAAAGCAAATTATGTGCATTAAAATCATACAGGACAAATGGATAGAGGAGCTGAGTAAGCTGGTCATGGAGAGCCTCTTCATCTAGCCCAGAGGTAGTCAACCTTTTTTATCTACCACTCATTTTTGTATCTCTGCTAGTAGTGAAATTTTCTAACCACCTTCGATTCTACAGTAAGGGTGACTTATTAAGTAGGAAAGAACTTAAGTTTACAAAATTTATAAAGCAGAGTTAAAGCAAGTCAATGCCTATAGCAATAATTACATACCAAATACTTTCATGTCACAATTTTATATGAATATCTAATGAAAATTATTTTAAAACCTCTACCACCCACAATAAAAGCTGGATTGTTCACTAGTAGTACCGGTAGTCAACTTGGTCCCTACTCCCCACTAGTGTGTACTTCTGACCAAAAAGCGATTCTGGTAGCTGGAGTCCAAGGCCTTTTGAGTTCTGGTAGTGATATTTCCATAGGAACTTTCATCCCCTAACATATATTTCTTTATATCTAACCAAGAAGTGAAATATCATTTTTCATAGATGTTGCATTAAAATTTTTTTGAATCTAACGAAATATTTTCTTAAAAATTTTCATCCCCTATTTCACCCCTGAGAGCTGAATTTCCAAAAACAGTGAAATACTTATCTTTTTAAATTTCTATCAGAGAAGCCAAATAAAAATTTTCATAGATTTAGCTTTGAATTTCATGGTGAAACAATATTATGAAATAATTTCATAAAACTTTTCATTCCCCATTTCATTCGAAAAACACTGAAACATATATTTTTTTTCTATTCTAACTGAGAAGTCAAATACTAAATTCCGTAGCTGCAGCTTTAAAAAATGCTTTAGTAGTTCTTTAACAATGATGTATTTGCAAAAAAAAACTTCCACCCACTACTTTATCCCCTTAATGGCTGAATTTTCAAAAATGCTGAAACACTCATTTTTTTCTTTCTGACTCAGAAAAAATAGCTAGTTTCGTAATTATATCTTCAAAATTGCCTTAATAGTGACTTCTTTTCACAAAGCTTTTCATTCCTTATTTCACTCCTTTCACCCCCTTCAGGATTCAATTTCCAGAAACAGTAAAACACTTATTCTTTGTTTTCTAACAGAGAAACCAAAAACAAGTATTCATACATATAGCCTTAAAAATGATTTTACAATGAAATATTTTCATGAAACATTTCACCCTCTATTTTACCCTGGGGTGCGTGGGAATTGGGGGTTAATTTCCAAAAACAGTGACACATGAATTTATTTCTATCTAAGAACCCAAATGCAAATTTTCATAGATTTAGGTTTGAAAATGCATTCACAATGAAATATTTCATAAAATATTTCATCTCATATTTCACCCCCTTAGGAGCTGAATTTCCAAAAACACTGAAACACCTTTTTTTAAAATTTGTAATCAAGAAGTCAAATACGAATTTTCACACATGTAGATTTAAAAATACTTTCATAGTTCTTTAACAAAGATTTATTTTAAAAAAAATCTTTCACCTACTATTCCCCCCCCCCCCCCCCATATTGCTTAAATTTCCAAAAATGGTGAAAAATGTATTTCTTTACTTCTGACCAAGAAACCAAATACCAGTTTTCGTAGATCTGGCTTCAAAAATGACTCAATAGTGACACATTTCCAAAAAAACATTTCAGCCCCTATTTCACCACTTAGGGGAGGAATTTTAAAAAATCCCCTCTTATATGACATCTACAGTATAAAATCAACACTCCCTCCAAATTTCAAGCATCTATCCTTGGCGGTTTGGGTTGGGTGGTGATGAGTCAGTGAGGGAGTCAGTCAGTTGGGACTTTGCCTTTATGCAAAGAGAATTGTATATTGAACAATATTTCAGTTTATTTGCAGTGTAAGTAACATAAAAACTGAAAATAAAAAAATAAAAAGTGCTTCAGCATAAGGACTTGACCCCATGACCCTTGGATTAGCGATCTGTACTCTCTGCTGCACCAATTGCTGCCTTGAAACTATGCTAACGTAAATGGCTCATCCATCGACAGATGGTGTCAAAAAAGCTAATTGCTCTAAACACTTGGCCATCTGGAGCTCTCAGTTTTGTCACTTCCACTTCTGGCCAAGTTCTGCATATACCATAAATCTGGATGAAATTGGTGATCATAAGTAGGCACGTCCCCTTGTCAGACTGAAAACTTATATATTGCATAAAAAACAAAGTAACTTACCAGACAAGAAAGCACTGGTATGTTGACACACACACACACACACACACACACACACACACACACACACACACACGTATTTCAAGTTTTCGCAACCCAAGGTTGCTTCGTCAGGAAAGAGGGAAGGAGAGGGAAAGACGAAAGGACGTGGGTTTTAAGAGAGAGGGTAAGGAGTCATTCCAATCCCGGGAGCGGAAAGACTTACCTTAGGGGGAAAAAAGGACAGGTATACACTCGCGCACACACACATATCCATCTGCTGTGTCTGTATATCCTATACAACAACTGAGTCTAGTGTGGAGCTCACAGTTTACAGGATAATCTCCAAGTAGGGTGCATTTAGCAACTATTTCACAAGGAAGGCTTGCAGTGTCTTGATCAGGAGTGTCTCTTGACAGGTTTAAGGTGCCCCACAAGAGCTACGACTGTAGAAAGGTGACAACTTTTCGAAAAAACCTTCTACTTGCTCGACAATGATACATATGTTATGAACCACAGGGTGTGGTGATACTTGGTGCATTCAAATGCATGGATGTCTCAGATGAACTAGTCACTCAAGATCTCTCTGAGTTTTGGGTGTTAATACTATCCAGCAGAGTAAAGGAAAGAGATTTAGGCTTCATGGAAGTCCTGCAAGCTGCTACGAAAGCAAGTGTCCACCTAGCTAGAGCTCCTCTTGCTTGGGTAAGCATTATACAACTGAAATGGTGAATATCATTACACAACTAATGTGTGGCAGTATCCTCAGAGGTTGTCTACTAATGACTAATCTGCATCAGCAGCCATGCATCTCATCTATGTGGAGCACACCTCGACATTGAGTGTTTCTTTTTTTAGAGAGGTTTGTACCATTTGCGTGATGCAGGCAGTTAAGATGAGATCCCCATTCCCTGTGACACACCACATTTCACCATTGTGCCACATGGTAGCCATGAAGCATTAGCATTTGCATCTGAGTAGCAATATGTTCTAAAGTTTGTCATTAGCTCTGGTATGCAAATGGATGACCAATTTTATTTCACCGATAGCAGCTTTAAGAAGTAGTGAGAAAAATATACCAACATTGCTTCTGTACAACAAAAGAATCAGATGACCTCCCACTAAATATCACAACACCTTCCATTTCATCATGAAAAGCCTTGATCACCTTCAGTAGTTCTGGAGGCCACCCTACCCTCATTAGTAAAGTATACAGTTCCTTCCTGCTGCCCATATCAAATGCCTTATTTAGTTCAACAAAAGCGGAGAATAATGGAGTCTTCTGCTCACTGTAATTTTCTGAATTTGCCAGAGTGTGAATATATCAACAGTAGACTGATGTGCTCAAAACCAACATTGAGTTGGATTGTTTCTTGGGGAAAAGAGACCAAACAGTCTCATCGGATTGCAGAAGGATGAGGAAGGAAGTTGGTCGTGCCCTTTCAAAGAAACCATCCTGGCATTTACCTGAAGTGATTTAGGGAAATCGCAGAAAACCTAAATCAGGATGGTCGGATGCAGTATTGAACTGTCGTCGTCCTGAATGCAAGTCCAGTGTGCTAACCACTGCACCACCTCGCAACACTGAGACTTAGGGTATGCATGATTAGAAGTATGCGAGTTTCTCCAGTCTGCCCAGCACCATATGGGAAATGTTTTCCTGACAATATTAAGCAGAGATACTCTGCAGTGGAAGCAGCAATAGCTGAGATACCATTTACCTTTTGGTAGAGTTACAGTGTTGGCTATGGGCATGTCCTGTGGCACAGTACACTCAGCCCAATACTCCAGTACAATTCTGTAGGGAAATGAGAGGACCCATTTGACAGTATGTCGTATTTACCAGGCCATTTTCTGCAACTAAGCTGCACAACAGCTCTTTGAAGCTCATCCTTAGCAGGCATGGCGTCCCACTCATGCCAAGTTGACATTTGAGAAACTTCACCTATTGCTTTCTGATGTTTGCCAGATGCGATTAGAGGCTGAAATAGTATTCCTTCCAGTGTTGCAATTGTCGATTACAACCCATGATGACTGTTCCATCAATCTCCTTGAGTAGGGCACTCTTCGTGTGTGTGTGTGTGTGTGTGTGTGTGTGTGTGTGTGTGTAGGAGGGGGGGGGGGGGGGGGGGGGTAGATTGATACCAAATGATACCCAAGTACACTCCACTGATGTTCCTATCATTGAAACACACCTATACACCTACACCAAGTTTCTCTCAGTTCGTGTTAAACCAGTCAGAAATGGTGCAATGAACGAATGCCTTTGCTTTGCTTACATCAACGCAGGTTTCATTGTTCAAGGATTTGAATGCTAGTTGATAGTTACCTGGTACATGGAACCGAGGAGGCATTTCAGGACATCCATATTCTCTGATTAAGAAAAGGCAAACCTACGTTTCTAGCATTTGTAGACTTAGAGAAAGCTTTTGACAATGTTAACTGGAATACTCTCTTTCAAATTCTGAAGGTGGCAGGGGTAAAATACAGGGAGCGAAAGGCTATTTACAATTTGTACAGAAACCAGATGGCAGTTATAAGAGTCGAGGGGCATGAAAGGGAAGCAGCGGTTGGGAAAGGAGTGAGACAGGGTTGTAGCCTCTCCCCGATGTTATTCAATCTGTATATTGAGCAAGCAGTAAAGGAAACAAAAGAACAGTTCGGAGTAGGTATTAAAATCCATGGAGAAGAAATAAAAACTTTCAGGTTCGCCGATGACATTGTAATTCTGTCAGAGACAGCAAAGGACCTGGAAGAGCAGCTGAACGGAATGGACAGTGTCTTGAAAGGAGGATATAAGATGAACATCAACAAAAGCAAAATGAGGATAATGAAATGTAGCCGAATTAAATCGGATTATGCTGAGAGTATTAGATTAGGAAATGAGATGCTTAAAGTAGTAAAGGAGTTTTGCTATTTAGGGAGTAAAATAACTGATGATGGTCGAAGTAGAGAAGATATAAAATGTAGACTGGCAATGGCAAGGAAAGCATTTCTGAAGAAGAGAAATTTGTTAACATTAAGTATAGATTTAAGTGTCAGGAAGTCATTTCTGAAAGTATTTGTATGGGGTGTAGCCATGTATGGAAGTGAAACATGGACGATAAATAGTTTGGACAAGAAGAGAATAGAAGCTTTCGAAATGTGGTGCTACAGAAGAATGCTGAAGATAAGGTGGGTAGATCACGTAACTAATGAGGAGGTACTGAATAGGATTGGGGAGAAGAGAAGTTTGTGGCACAACTTGACTAGAAGAAGGGATCGGTTGGTAGGACATGTTTTGAGGCATCAAGGGATCACAAATTTAGCATTGCAGGGCAGCGTGGAGGGTAAAAATCGTAGAGGGAGACCAAGAGATGAATACACTAAGCAGATTCAGAACGATGTAGGTTGCAGTAGGTACTGCGAGATGAAGAAGCTTGCACAGGATAGAGTAGCATGGAGAGCTGCATCAAACCAGTCTCAGGACTGAAGACCACAACAACAACAACATATTCTCTGGTAACCAGTCCTGGGACTTCACTTTCAAACTACCAGATTTATTGTCAGCCATAATTGTGAGAAGTGACTTGTCTTCTGACAGCCTTCAGCAATGAGTGAATTTAAGTCCAATTGTCAACTTCTTCCTGAGCTATCACCAAATGTTCCTACTGCTGCAGAGTCCTTATTTTGCAAAGATTAATCTTGATTCTGCAAGGTGTTTTAGCAGAGTCAATCTTTTTACATATGAAGTGCACTTTTGACACTACTAGTATAGGCTCCGTGTCATAAACAGGGCTATAAAAAAGCCCATGTGGAGGAAATGGCACAGATCTTCCACTTATTTAAAATAAGATCTAGCTGATGCCACTGTTTGGATCAAAGGTGCATCCAGGAAACATTGTTCCTCGTCTCGACTTTAAATTAAATACTAGTGTGCACAACTGGTACATGGCACAAAATTCAAGCAGTCATAAACCATTTTTCCTTCCATCTCACCCTCTCCATGTATACTTAGGCAGTCTGGCCAAGTGGCAGAATCACATCTGATAGGTATACTGAAGTCGCCTAGAATGTACACAGGCTGCAGTTCCTGCACCACTTTGATAAGATTTTCATAAAACTGATCCTTTAAGTCCACAGCCGCGACTAGTGTTGGAGCATATACAGCTATAAATGTCTCAGGTCCACTGCTCGCTGACAAACACAAAGTCATAATGAATTCTGAGAGTCCAGTCGAGCATTCAGTCATCTAAAATAGTTTGTTGCCAAAAGCAAATCCAACACCATCTTGTCTGGGATTGCCAATGTCCTTTCCCTTCCCCCTCCCTCCTATCTCTTTAAAATATATCAGAATCAATCCCTCATCTTGCAGCCTCGTTTCAGGTAATTACAGGTTGACTACAACTGTTTTGCATAGACCTTGAGAACTTCCACAGGCTTCCAGGAAGCATTGCATCATAGTGCAAATGTTCCACGCTGCAAAGCATAGAAAGATGTTTTTGTACTTGTTTCAGCAGACACCAACAGTACAGCAACAACTTCCAGCAACACTTGTTTTCCATACATCCAATACCAGTTGTCCAAGGGCTGCCCAGCTTAAACAGAGAGTGACTGGCTCTGGTATCTATGATGCACCTCCCACTAATACTAGCAATACCTGGAACCTGCAATTACATTCATTAGTGCGGAGTTATAATCAGTAAACTGCCACTACTCGTGTTGATTCCACATGGTTGCAGTTGGGTACAGCATCCTCTCCATGGATGGTATTGCACCTGGCAAACCTTTCAAGTGCCAATGAGCTTGCCCACAGCTCGTGCCACCCTCTCCGTCTTTCTGGCTGATTCCACAAGAGCAACAATACATGACATGAGAAGTTAGGTCGGTTGCAGTGATTTTCTGCTCAGTTCAGCTTGCACAGTACTCATATTAAATGGAAATGCTAATTCCTGGTTTAGATTCAAAAGTGTCATTCTCCTATACAGACTGTATACAAATACCCACCAAGTGCACATTTGCAAAACAAAGGGAATAAACTGGATGGGAAAAAGGAAGAAAGGACACTGTTATACACACTTTATCTGACTCTTCCAC
Source organism: Schistocerca piceifrons (assembly GCF_021461385.2). NCBI lineage: Eukaryota > Metazoa > Arthropoda > Insecta > Orthoptera > Acrididae > Schistocerca > Schistocerca piceifrons. The sequence goes on from NC_060145.1 coordinate 21,872,594, forward strand.
CAAGACCTGTATGGTTTGGGTGACGCTACCAGTAGCTATGCTACTGAAAGCATGGAAATGGTTCAAGTGTTATCTAACAGGAAACAAAGGGTGTTGTGAAACACCTGCACAGTATGCAGTCAGTCTTCATCTCACTGGGAATTAATTACATGTGGTGTTCCTCAAGGTTCCATCTTGGGTCCATCGCTTTTTCTTGTGTACATTAATGACCTCTCATCTGTTATCTTGCCAAATACTAAGTGTGTTTTGTTTACAGATGATACAAACATTGTAGTAAGTAGAAAGTTAAGTACAAATTTAGAAATGGCTGCTAATCAAATTTTATGAAAGCTTTATGTGGTTTAAAGCTTTCATAAAATTTGATTAGCAGCCATTTCTAAATCTGTACTCAACTTGCTACTTATTACAATGTCTGTATCATCTGCATGTGGTTTAACCTCCCCACCCCCCCTCCCCCATGAACCATGGAACTTTCTGTTGGTGGGGAGGCTTGTGTGCCTCAGCGATACAGATAGCTGTACCGCAGCTGCATCCACAACGGAGGGAGAGCCCAGACAAACGCGTAGTTCCTGAAGAAGGTTTGCTGATCATAAAGGTGGGATGTAATAAACTCAGAGCACATTAATTTAAACTCTATTTGCATTACAACATACTGAGGGGTAAGTGAAAAATATTCTGGTTGAGATTTCAGTGTTGGTAGCTAGTGTAGAACTCTACGGAAGGAAGAAAGCAGAGGAATGGACGTGGCACTTTGAGATCAACACTGCTCAATTTCTACACTGGAGCAAGGAATTTTCAGAAACATATGGGAGTATTGGCCCATGTTGGGTGAGAGGTGTTGCACAATCCTAGGAATATATTTTCTGAACAATCATCACATAAAAATTGATTTTTTGTAGTGCACTACTAAACTCAGTGGGTTATTGTTTCAACTTGAAATGACCCCTGCAAATGGTACCGGTCATAAAGGTGGTACCAAATAAACTGTGTATACATTCATTTAAGCTTTATTCGCATTGTAAGCACCAAGAGGTACGGGAAAATTACTCTGATTGAGTGTCAGTATTGATCTCCTGAACAATATGTTGTGTCTCATAGATCCATTGGAACACAATGACAAATTAGATACTTCATGCTGTTTTGTAAGAAAAAGTAGCACAAGTGCAGGAAGTAGACAGAAATGATGAATGTGGATAATTTTGGCTCTGATAAAGTGGTAAACCTTCCGGGATGTAAGGTCGTGGTCCATGAAACTCTTCAGCTCCTAACGTTTCGTCCAGAGCTGCGCTGGACATCGCCTTCATACTATGATCTGATAAAGTGGATCTGCCGAAATATTTGTGATTGCCAATTTGGATGTCCTAGACAAGAGCAATTTAGATAGGCTGAACAGAGACCTCTGCCACAAGCAAACTACCAATGCATCTGCATTACTCAAAAGAACAACATTCAAAGGGAAAAGCAGGACAGCAATGGGAACTCCGTTAATACAGTTCACCGATTTTGCTCATTCCAAGTGGACCACTACAAAATGACACCCATGACACAGCATAAAATCCTGATGGGGTTATTCCTCCTGTTTATAAGAAGCCATACACAATATCTTGGCACTTGCAACCAATACTGGAGGGATTCATCAATCAACTGTTGAAGGGCAGTATTACTGTGGAGTGTGATAGTCCCTGGGGAGCATCCATTGCCATTGTGTCAAATAAATCGTTAGATGGGAGGAGGAAATACAGGTTTTGTAACAATTATCAACACCTGCATCCAAGAACAATGGCAGTGCATTTCCTACATCAAATATAACAGAAATGTTGGACAACCTAGGTCAATGTAAATACTTCTCGACAAGAGATTTCAAGAGTGGGTAGCAACAGTTGGGAGTGGCTCCAGAAGACCACTCAAAAACCATATTTACTGTTCGAGGGGACACTACCAATATTGGTGTATGCCATTTGGGCTTAAAATTGCACCAGCAACATTCCAAAGGTTATAGATTTATAGGTCTCATAACAAAAAATTGCAAATCATTATTGATTTGATGTATTGGAGGCATCAGGATTTTGATGTTATTTTATACACATTTCTGAGGTATTGCTACACAATTACATACTATAGTTTCCAGTATATAAAATTAAACATACAATTTCCTTGTTCAAAACTGTAAAACTGTCTTCAAGGTATTCTTCAATAGAATAGTAATACTTTTCCATCACAGAACCTAACTCCATATTAAATATATTACTGTCTTTTTTTTTTTTTTTAATTGTAAACCTTTAATCCTGTATACTCTTGTGTTTGGGTGTAGAGTTTTAAATGGTGTGTTGGGAGTTTAAAATTCTCTGTGTGGCGAGTGCTATAATCATGACTGAAACGGAAGGATTTAAGTTTATGTTGATTTTTATCTAAGAACAATACCTCATATATGTGAAGGGAAGGAAGAGAGAGTATTTTTAGATATTTTAACAGAGGTTGACAGGATACCTGCCTGTTGTTTGCCAACAGAAGTTTCTAATTTTTTTAAATATTAGGAGTCTTGTGACATTTGCCAAATTTCCCCATAAGATTATAACATACCGAATAACACTCAAAGCAAGAGTGATAGACTATCTTTCTGATGTCTATGCTTGTGACATCTGAAAAAAAATACGAGGGCGAGTCGTCAAATGAAAACCTTAAATTTGTAATAACAAATTGAAATTTCGCACCGTTATCCTGTAAGTTGGTAAACGTGCTACAAACAGCATGCAGAATGGCTTGTAGGTGGCAGCATAGTGCAGATGCACACATACCAATGCAGTATCAGTATAAAGATGGCCACCCCACTTGCACCAGGGAAGAACAGCGTTCTGTTATTCAGTTTTTGTGTAGTAAAGGTGTGAAACCTATTGAAATTCATCGACAAATGAAGGTTCAGTACGGTGATGCGTGTTTGTCACAGCAGCAAGTCTACGAATGGAGTAGGAAGTTCACAAATGGTGTGACTTCAGCGGAAGATGCTCCTCGTCCAGTTCAGGCATAACGAGTTGTGACTCCACAGAACATTGCAGCCGTTGAAGCGGAAGTGAAGGAAAACTGCCGAGTGACACTGAATGACATTGCTGCATGTTTACAGATTAGTCATGGGTCAGGACACTACAGTGTGCATGATGTGCTCCTTTCACAAAGTGTCTGCAAGATGGGTGCCACAGCAGCTGACTCCTGAAATGAGAGAACGACATGTTGATGCTTGTGAAGAACTTCTTCGGCACTTTGAATGAGAAGGTGATGGCTCCCTTGCAAGAATCGTTACTAGGGATGAAACCTGGGTTCACTTCCACCAACTGGAAACGAAGAGAGCGAGCAAGGAATGGTGCCACTCCTCATCACCAAAACCAAAGAAGTTTCGAACAGAACCATCAGCAGGGAAGGTTATGCTGACTCTCTTTTGGGATGAAAAAGGTGTCATTTTGGAGCATAACATGCCTAGAGGGACCACTGTCACCAGTGCATCATACACAGATCTCCTAAAAAATCATCTGCGGCCTGCAATCAAATTAAAGCAACGTGGAGTGCTGTCAGCAGGTGTCCTTTTGCAACATGACAATGCAAGGCTCCACACTGCCCCTACAACAGTTGCAACAATCACAGACCTGCATTTTGTGTGTCTTCCTCATACACCATACTCACCAGACCTTGCCCCAAGTGATTTCCGTATGTTTGGACCACTCAAAGACGCAATGGGAGGAAAGAAGTTCCGTTCTGATGAAGCGGTACGCCACACGGTGCACGAGTGGTTGCGTGGACTACCAAAAGAATTTTTCTCTAAAGGAATTTATCCACTTTATAAGGGCTGGAGGACTTGCATTGAGCGTGGGGGAGATTATGTTGAAAAGTATACAGCTCTGTACCACTTCTGCACAATAAATAATATTTAAAAAAAATATTTATGGTTTTCATTTGACTCGCCCTCGTACATTGCAAGAGCTAGGCTGTTAAATTTGTTTCCTAAGCAGTCTACTTGTACCTTCCAATTTAAATTTTTATCAAGACTTGGGCCTATGAACTTAATACGGTTTGCTTCTGTGATATCCTGATCTTTGGAAATTACCTTTATTTCACTTTGTTCTAACGATTTAATCCCAAACTGCATCTTTTTGGTTTTAGTTACATTTACTTTCAATCCATTTTGAGGGAACCAAGATTCAAGTTTCTGTGAAGTATTTATGAACAGGAACATGTAGGGACCCAATATTGAACCCTGCAGGATTCCTTAGCTAATTGTTTTCCAGTTTGAGGAGTATTTTCTTGAATTTGAAATTATAATTATCCTTTGTTTCCTATCTGTTATTAGATGGAGTGTTAAGGACACTAAAACAACGTCAATGTATGGTCTATTTAGACAACATTGTGTTTTTGAAAGATTCTGAGGAGCATGCACAATAACTGGAGGAAGTATTTAAGAGGTTGAGTTTCGTGCACTTAACACTAAGTATTGAAAGTTGACACTTTGTGTCTGAAGAGGTAAACTATTTGGGTTACGTGATTAGCCAAGATGGCATGAAGACTGATGCAGTACTGATACATGCTCTCCATGAGTTCTTAGCACCACAAACTGCAGAACAATTCAATCATTTTTAGGCCTATGTAATTCATATTGAAAATGTCTGCTGAAATTGCTAGACCATTAACTCATGTTTAAAAAAAAGGTTGTAAAATTCCAGTGGACAGCTGGCTGTCAAACTATATTCAAGAAATTGAAAGAGGCACCAACAGCTAGCCTGCTGTTAATATTTCCAAATTATGAGAAAGACTTTATCCTGTCCTTGCTTCCCGAAAGGATGCGAGGTTCTCCCAAGCTGGCCAGCACCTGAACCTATTCAGAGCTGCCCACTAGGACATGATTGCAGAGCAGAATTCGTCACTCCACCAAAGGATAAGCTGTCTTTTCAGCTGGCGTCAAGACTTTGGAATGGATGCTTCAGTGGTGTGGCAGATCATTTGGGTAATATGATCCACCATGATGCTGTCACGGTGTTCAAAGGTAGCAAGTTAGCTGTAAAGTCTGCAGTCTGCCCTTTGAAGCATTGGATATGGTGGATGTCTTTTGGGTTCCCATGGTCTGGCAGGTGAATTCAGATTGGGAATTAGTCACTTGGGTCCAAGTCATCAATAACTTCCCATTGAGCGAGGGCTGGAGAGCATACTGAGAGGCTGTTAGCAGTAAACAACCCTGTTGCATTGCTAAAGTGCGTGCTCCATCCCACATTCAAATACACACGAGGACAAGAGTACACTTTCAATCACTTGACCCCTGGGCCGGCTGGTTGTAGAGCCCCCAAAGCAAATTATGTGCATTAAAATCATACAGGACAAATGGATAGAGGAGCTGAGTAAGCTGGTCATGGAGAGCCTCTTCATCTAGCCCAGAGGTAGTCAACCTTTTTTATCTACCACTCATTTTTGTATCTCTGCTAGTAGTGAAATTTTCTAACCACCTTCGATTCTACAGTAAGGGTGACTTATTAAGTAGGGAAAGAACTTAAGTTTACAAAATTTATAAAGCAGAGTTAAAGCAAGTCAATGCCTATAGCAATAATTACATACCAAATACTTTCATGTCACAATTTTATATGAATATCTAATGAAAATTATTTTAAAACCTCTACCACCCACAATAAAAGCTGGATTGTTCACTAGTAGTACCGGTAGTCAACTTGGTCCCTATTCCCCACTAGTGTGTACTTCTGACCAAAAAGCGATTCTGGTAGCTGGAGTCCAAGGCCTTTTGAGTTCTGGTAGTGATATTTCCATAGGAACTTTCATCCCCTAACATATATTTCTTTATATCTAACCAAGAAGTGAAATATCATTTTTCATAGATGTTGCATTAAAATTTTTTTGAATCTAACGAAATATTTTCTTAAAAATTTTCATCCCCTATTTCACCCCTGAGAGCTGAATTTCCAAAAACAGTGAAATACTTATCTTTTTAAATTTCTATCAGAGAAGCCAAATAAAAATTTTCATAGATTTAGCTTTGAATTTCATGGTGAAACAATATTATGAAATAATTTCATAAAACTTTTCATTCCCCATTTCATTCGAAAAACACTGAAACATATATTTTTTTTCTATTCTAACTGAGAAGTCAAATACTAAATTCCGTAGCTGCAGCTTTAAAAAATGCTTTAGTAGTTCTTTAACAATGATGTATTTGCAAAAAAAAAACTTCCACCCACTACTTTATCCCCTTAATGGCTGAATTTTCAAAAATGCTGAAACACTCATTTTTTTCTTTCTGACTCAGAAAAAATAGCTAGTTTCGTAATTATATCTTCAAAATTGCCTTAATAGTGACTTCTTTTCACAAAGCTTTTCATTCCTTATTTCACTCCTTTCACCCCCTTCAGGATTCAATTTCCAGAAACAGTAAAACACTTATTCTTTGTTTTCTAACAGAGAAACCAAAAACAAGTATTCATACATATAGCCTTAAAAATGATTTTACAATGAAATATTTTCATGAAACATTTCACCCTCTATTTTACCCTGGGGTGCGTGGGAATTGGGGGTTAATTTCCAAAAACAGTGACACATGAATTTATTTCTATCTAAGAACCCAAATGCAAATTTTCATAGATTTAGGTTTGAAAATGCATTCACAATGAAATATTTCATAAAATATTTCATCTCATATTTCACCCCCTTAGGAGCTGAATTTCCAAAAACACTGAAACACCTTTTTTTAAAATTTGTAATCAAGAAGTCAAATACGAATTTTCACACATGTAGATTTAAAAATACTTTCATAGTTCTTTAACAAAGATTTATTTTAAAAAAAATCTTTCACCTACTATTCCCCCCCCCCCCCCCCCCATATTGCTTAAATTTCCAAAAATGGTGAAAAATGTATTTCTTTACTTCTGACCAAGAAACCAAATACCAGTTTTCGTAGATCTGGCTTCAAAAATGACTCAATAGTGACACATTTCCAAAAAAACATTTCAGCCCCTATTTCACCACTTAGGGGAGGAATTTTAAAAATCCCCTCTTATATGACATCTACAGTATAAAATCAACACTCCCTCCAAATTTCAAGCATCTATCCTTGGTGGTTTGGGTTGGGTGGTGATGAGTCAGTGAGGGAGTCAGTCAGTTGGGACTTTGCCTTTATGCAAAGAGAATTGTATATTGAACAATATTTCAGTTTATTTGCAGTGTAAGTAACATAAAAACTGAAAATAAAAAAATAAAAAGTGCTTCAGCATAAGGACTTGACCCCATGACCCTTGGATTAGCGATCTGTACTCTCTGCTGCACCAATTGCTGCCTTGAAACTATGCTAACGTAAATGGCTCATCCATCGACAGATGGTGTCAAAAAAGCTAATTGCTCTAAACACTTGGCCATCTGGAGCTCTCAGTTTTGTCACTTCCACTTCTGGCCAAGTTCTGCATATACCATAAATCTGGATGAAATTGGTGATCATAAGTAGGCACGTCCCCTTGTCAGACTGAAAACTTATATATTGCATAAAAAACAAAGTAACTTACCAGACAAGAAAGCACTGGTATGTTGATACACACACACACACACACACACACACACACACACACACACACACACACACACACGTATTTCAAGTTTTCGCAACCCAAGGTTGCTTCGTCTCAGGAAAGAGGGAAGGAGAGGGAAAGACGAAAGGACGTGGGTTTTAAGAGAGAGGGTAAGGAGTCATTCCAATCCCGGGAGCGGAAAGACTTACCTTAGGGGGAAAAAAGGACAGGTATACACTCGCGCACACACACATATCCATCTGCTGTGTCTGTATATCCTATACAATAACTGAGTCCAGTGTGGAGCTCACAGTTTACAGGATAATCTCCAAGTAGGGTGCATTTAGCAACTATTTCACAAGGAAGGCTTGCAGTGTCTTGATCAGGAGTGTCTCTTGACAGGTTTAAGGTGCCCCACAAGAGCTACGACTGTAGAAAGGTGACAACTTTTCGAAAAAACCTTCTACTTGCTCGACAATGATACATATGTTATGAACCACAGGGTGTGGTGATACTTGGTGCATTCAAATGCATGGATGTCTCAGATGAACTAGTCACTCAAGATATCTCTGAGTTTTGGGTGTTAATACTATCCAGCAGAGTAAAGGAAAGAGATTTAGGCTTCATGGAAGTCCTGCAAGCTGCTACGAAAGCAAGTGTCCACCAAGCTAGAGCTCCTCTTGCTTGGGTAAGCATTATACAACTGAAATGGTGAATATCATTACACAACTAATGTGTGGCAGTATCCTCAGAGGTTGTCTACTAATGACTAATCTGCATCAGCAGCCATGCATCTCATCTATGTGGAGCACACCTCGACATTGAGTGTTTCTTTTTTTAGAGAGGTTTGTACCATTTGCGTGATGCAGGCAGTTAAGATGAGATCCCCATTCCCTGTGACACACCACATTTCACCATTGTGCCACATGGTAGCCATGAAGCATTAGCATTTGCATCTGAGTAGCAATATGTTCTAAAGTTTGTCATTAGCTCTGGTATGCAAATGGATGACCAATTTTATTTCACCGATAGCAGCTTTAAGAAGTAGTGAGAAAAATATACCAACATTGCTTCTGTACAACAAAAGAATCAGATGACCTCCCACTAAATATCACAACACCTTCCATTTCATCATGAAAAGCCTTGATCACCTTCAGTAGTTCTGGAGGCCACCCTACCCTCATTAGTAAAGTATACAGTTCCTTCCTGCTGCCCATATCAAATGCCTTATTTAGTTCAACAAAAGCGGAGAATAATGGAGTCTTCTGCTCACTGTAATTTTCTGAATTTGCCAGAGTGTGAATATATCAACAGTAGACTGATGTGCTCAAAACCAACATTGAGTTGGATTGTTTCTTGGGGAAAAGAGACCAAACAGTCTCATCGGATTGCAGAAGGATGAGGAAGGAAGTTGGTCGTGCCCTTTCAAAGAAACCATCCTGGCATTTACCTGAAGTGATTTAGGGAAATCGCAGAAAACCTAAATCAGGATGGTCGGATGCAGTATTGAACTGTCGTCGTCCTGAATGCAAGTCCAGTGTGCTAACCACTGCACCACCTCGCAACACTGAGACTTAGGGTATGCATGATTAGAAGTATGCGAGTTTCTCCAGTCTGCCCAGCACCATATGGGAAATGTTTTCCTGACAATATTAAGCAGAGATACTCTGCAGTGGAAGCAGCAATAGCTGAGATACCATTTACCTTTTGGTAGAGTTACAGTGTTGGCTATGGGCATGTCCTGTGGCACAGTACACTCAGCCCAATACTCCAGTACAATTCTGTAGGGAAATGAGAGGACCCATTTGACAGTATGTCGTATTTACCAGGCCATTTTCTGCAACTAAGCTGCACAACAGCTCTTTGAAGCTCATCCTTAGCAGGCATGGCGTCCCACTCATGCCAAGTTGACATTTGAGAAACTTCACCTATTGCTTTCTGATGTTTGCCAGATGCGATTAGAGGCTGAAATAGTATTCCTTCCAGTGTTGCAATTGTCGATTACAACCCATGATGACTGTTCCATCAATCTCCTTGAGTAGGGCACTCTTCGTGTGTGTGTGTGTGTGTGTGTGTGTGTGTGTGTGTGTGTGTGTGTGTGTGTGTGTAGGAGGGGGGGGGGGGGGGGGGTAGATTGATACCAAATGATACCCAAGTACACTCCACTGATGTTCCTATCATTGAAACACACCTATACACCTACACCAAGTTTCTCTCAGTTCGTGTTAAACCAGTCAGAAATGGTGCAATGAACGAATGCCTTTGCTTTGCTTACATCAACGCAGGTTTCATTGTTCAAGGATTTGAATGCTAGTTGATAGTTACCTGGTACATGGAACCGAGGAGGCATTTCAGGACATCCATATTCTCTGATTAAGAAAAGGCAAACCTACGTTTCTAGCATTTGTAGACTTAGAGAAAGCTTTTGACAATGTTAACTGGAATAATCTCTTTCAAATTCTGAAGGTGGCAGGGGTAAAATACAGGGAGCGAAAGGCTATTTACAATTTGTACAGAAACCAGATGGCAGTTATAAGAGTCGAGGGGCATGAAAGGGAAGCAGCGGTTGGGAAAGGAGTGAGACAGGGTTGTAGCCTCTCCCCGATGTTATTCAATCTGTATATTGAGCAAGCAGTAAAGGAAACAAAAGAACAGTTCGGAGTAGGTATTAAAATCCATGGAGAAGAAATAAAAACTTTCAGGTTCGCCGATGACATTGTAATTCTGTCAGAGACAGCAAAGGACCTGGAAGAGCAGCTGAATGGAATGGACAGTGTCTTGAAAGGAGGATATAAGATGAACATCAACAAAAGCAAAATGAGGATAATGAAATGTAGCCGAATTAAATCGGATTATGCTGAGAGTATTAGATTAGGAAATGAGATGCTTAAAGTAGTAAAGGAGTTTTGCTATTTAGGGAGTAAAATAACTGATGATGGTCGAAGTAGAGAAGATATAAAATGTAGACTGGCAATGGCAAGGAAAGCATTTCTGAAGAAGAGAAATTTGTTAACAATAAGTATAGATTTAAGTGTCAGGAAGTCATTTCTGAAAGTATTTGTATGGGGTGTAGCCATGTATGGAAGTGAAACATGGACGATAAATAGTTTGGACAAGAAGAGAATAGAAGCTTTCGAAATGTGGTGCTACAGAAGAATGCTGAAGATAAGGTGGGTAGATCACGTAACTAATGAGGAGGTACTGAATAGGATTGGGGAGAAGAGAAGTTTGTGGCACAACTTGACTAGAAGAAGGGATCGGTTGGTAGGACATGTTTTGAGGCATCAAGGGATCACAAATTTAGCATTGCAGGGCAGCGTGGAGGGTAAAAATCGTAGAGGGAGACCAAGAGATGAATACACTAAGCGGATTCAGAACGATGTAGGTTGCAGTAGGTACTGCGAGATGAAGAAGCTTGCACAGGATAGAGTAGCATGGAGAGCTGCATCAAACCAGTCTCAGGACTGAAGACCACAACAACAACAACATATTCTCTGGTAACCAGTCCTGGGACTTCACTTTCAAACTACCAGATTTATTGTCAGCCATAATTGTGAGAAGTGACTTGTCTTCTGACAGCCTTCAGCAATGAGTGAATTTAAGTCCAAATGTCAACTTCTTCCTGAGCTATCACCAAATGTTCCTACTGCTGCAGAGTCCTTATTTTGCAAAGATTAATCTTGATTCTGCAAGGTGTTTTAGCAGAGTCAATCTTTTTACATATGAAGTGCACTTTTGACACTACTAGTATAGGCTCCGTGTCATAAACAGGGCTATAAAAAAGCCCATGTGGAGGAAATGGCACAGATCTTCCACTTATTTAAAATAAGATCTAGCTGATGCCACTGTTTGGATCAAAGGTGCATCCAGGAAACATTGTTCCTCGTCTCGACTTTAAATTAAATACTAGTGTGCACAACTGGTACATGGCACAAAATTCAAGCAGTCATAAACCATTTTTCCTTCCATCTCACCCTCTCCATGTATACTTAGGCAGTCTGGCCAAGTGGCAGAATCACATCTGATAGGTATACTGAAGTCGCCTAGAATGTACACAGGCTGCAGTTCCTGCACCACTTTGATAAGATTTTCATAAAACTGATCCTTTAAGTCCACAGCCGCGACTAGTGTTGGAGCATATACAGCTATAAATGTCTCAGGTCCACTGCTCGCTGACAAACACAAAGTCATAATGAATTCTGAGAGTCCAGTCGAGCATTCAGTCATCTAAAATAGTTTGTTGCCAAAAGCAAATCCAACACCATCTTGTCTGGGATTGCCAATGTCCTTTCCCTTCCCCCTCCCTCCTATCTCTTTAAAATATATCAGAATCAATCCCTCATCTTGCAGCCTCGTTTCAGGTAATTACAGGTTGACTACAACTGTTTTGCATAGACCTTGAGAACTTCCACAGGCTTCCAGGAAGCATTGCATCATAGTGCAAATGTTCCACGCTGCAAAGCATAGAAAGATGTTTTTGTACTTGTTTCAGCAGACACCAACAGTACAGCAACAACTTCCAGCAACACTTGTTTTCCATACATCCAATACCAGTTGTCCAAGGGCTGCCCAGCTTAAACAGAGAGTGACTGGCTCTGGTATCTATGATGCACCTCCCACTAATACTAGCAATACCTGGAACCTGCAATTACATTCATTAGTGCGGAGTTATAATCAGTAAACTGCCACTACTCGTGTTGATTCCACATGGTTGCAGTTGGGTACAGCATCCTCTCCATGGATGGTATTGCACCTGGCAAACCTTTCAAGTGCCAATGAGCTTGCCCACAGCTCGTGCCACCCTCTCCGTCTTTCTGGCTGATTCCACAAGAGCAACAATACATGACATGAGAAGTTAGGTCGGTTGCAGTGATTTTCTGCTCAGTTCAGCTTGCACAGTACTCATATTAAATGGAAATGCTAATTCCTGGTTTAGATTCAAAAGTGTCATTCTCCTATACAGACTGTATACAAATACCCACCAAGTGCACATTTGCAAAACAAAGGGAATAAACTGGATGGGAAAAAGGAAGAAAGGACACTGTAATACACACTTTATCTGACTCTTCCACCAAGACCTGTATGGTTTGGGTGACGCTACCAGTAGCTATGCTACTGAAAGCATGGAAATGGTTCAAGTGTTATCTAACAGGAAACAAAGGGTGTTGTGAAACACCTGCACAGTATGCAGTCAGTCTTCATCTCACTGGGAATTAATTACATGTGGTGTTCCTCAAGGTTCCATCTTGGGTCCATCGCTTTTTCTTGTGTACATTAATGACCTCTCATCTGTTATCTTGCCAAATACTAAGTGTGTTTTGTTTACAGATGATACAAACATTGTAGTAAGTAGAAAGTTAAGTACAAATTTAGAAATGGCTGCTAATCAAATTTTATGAAAGCTTTATGTGGTTTAAAGCTTTCATAAAATTTGATTAGCAGCCATTTCTAAATCTGTACTCAACTTGCTACTTATTACAATGTCTGTATCATCTGCATGTGGTTTAACCCCCCCACCCCCCCTCCCCCATGAACCATGGAACTTTCTGTTGGTGGGGAGGCTTGTGTGCCTCAGCGATACAGATAGCTGTACCGCAGCTGCATCCACAACGGAGGGAGAGCCCAGACAAACGCGTAGTTCCTGAAGAAGGGAAGCAGCCTTTTCAGTAGTTGCAGGGGCAACAGTCTGGATGATTGACTGATCTGGCCTTGTAACACTAACCAAAACGGCCTTGCCGTGCTGGTACTGCAAACGGCTGAAAGCAAGGGGAAACTACAGCCGAAATTTTTCCCAAGGGCATGCAGCTTTACCGTATGGTTAAATGAAGATGACATCCTCTTGGGTAAAATATTCCGGAGGTAAAATAGTCCCCCATTCGGATCTCCGGGTGGGGACTACGCAGGAGGACATTGTTATCAGGAGAAAGAAAACTGGCATTCTACAGATCGGAGCGTGGAATGTCAGATCCCTTAATCAGGCAGGCAGGTTAGAAAATTTAAAATGGGAAATGGACAGGTTAAAGTTAGATATAGTGGGAATTAGTGAAGTTTGGTGGCAGGAGGAACAAGACTTCTGGTCAGGTGAATACATGGTTATAAATACAAAATCAATTAGGGGTAATGCAGGAAGAGGTTTAGTAATTAATAAAAAAAAATAGGAATGCAAGTAAGCTACTACAAACAGCTTAGTGAATGCTTTATTGTGGCCAAGATAGATACGAAGTCCACGCCTACCACAGTAGTACAAGTTTATATGCCAACTAGCTCTGCAGATGATGAAGAGATTGATTAAATGTATGATGAGATGAAAGAAATTATTCAGATAGTGAAGGGAGATAAAAATTTAATAGTCATGGGTGACTGGAATTCGGCAGTAGGAAAAGGAAGAGAAGGAAACGTCGTAGGTGAATATGGAATGGGGATAAGGAATGAAAGAGGAAGCCGCCTGGTAGAATTTTGCACAGAGCATAGCTTAATCATAGCTAACACTTGGTTCAAGAATCATGAGAGAAGGCTGCATACAAGAAAGAAGCCTGGAGATACTAGAAGGTATCAGATAGATTATATAATGGTAAGACAGAGATTTAGGAACCAGGTTTTAAATTGTAAGAATTTTCCATGGGCAGATGTGGACTCTGACCACAATCTATTGGTTATGAACTGCAGATTAAAACTGAAGAAACTGCAAAAAGGTGGGAATTTAAGGAGATGGGACCTGGATAAACTGAGAGAACCAGAGGTTGTAGAGAGTTCCTGGGAGAGCATTAGGGAACGATTGACAAGAATGGGGGAAAGAAATACAGTAGAAGAAGAATGGGTAGCTTTGAGAGATGAAATAGTGAAGGCAGCAGAGGATCAAGTAGGTAAAAAGACGAGGGCTAATAGAAATCCTTGGGTAACAGAAGAGATACTGAATTTAATTGATGTAAGGAGAAAACACAAAAATGCAGTAAATGAAGCTGGCAAAAAAGAATACAAACAACTCAAAAATGAGATCAACAGGAAGTGCAAAATGGCTAAGCAGGGATGGCTAGAGGACAACGTAAGGATGTAGAAACGTGATAGATACTGCCTACAGGAAAATTAAAGAGACCTTTGGAGGAAGGAGAACCACTCGCATGAATATCAAGAGCTCAGATGGAAACCCAGTTCTAAGCAAAGAAGGGAAAGCAGAACGGTGGAAGGAGTATATAGAGGCCTATACAAGGGCTATGTACTTGAGCACAATATTGTGGAAATGGAAGAGGATGTAGATGAAGATGAAATGGGAGTTACGATACTGCGCGAAGAGTTTGACAGAGCACTGAAAGACCTGAGTCGAAACAAGGCCCCAGGAGTAGACAACATTCCATTAGAACTACTGACAGCCTTGGGAGAGCCAGTCATGACAAAACTCTACCATCTGGTGAGCAAGATGTATGAGACAGGCGAAATACCCTCAGACTTCAAGAAGAATATAATAATTCCAATGCCAAAGAAAGCACGGTTGACAGATGTGAAAGCCACCAAACTATCAGTTTAATAAGCCACGACTACAAAATACTAACATGAATTCTTTACAGACGAATGGAAAAACTAGTAGAAGCCGACCTCGGGGAAGATCAGTTTGGATTCCGTAGAAATGTTGGAACACATGACGGAATACTGACCCTACAACTTATCTTAGAAAATAGATCGAGGAAAGGCAAACCTATGTTTCTAGCATTTGTAGACTTAGAGAAAGCTTTTGACAATGTTGACTGGAATACTCTCTTTCAAATTCTGAAGGTGGCAAGGATAAAATACAGGGAGCGAAAGGCTATTTACAATTTGTACAGAAACCAGATGGCAGTTATAAGAGTCGAGGGGCATGAAAGGGAAGCAGCGGTTGGGAAGGGAGTGAGACAGGGTTGTAGCCTCTCCCCGATGCTATTCAATCTGTATATTGCGCAAGCAGTAAAGGAAACAAAAGAACAGTTCGGAGTAGGTATTAAAATCCATGGAGAAGAAATAAAAACTTTCAGGTTCGCCGATGACATTGTAATTCTGTCAGAGACAGCAAAGGACTTGGAAGAGCAGCTGAACGGAATGGACAGTGTCTTGAAAGGAGGATATAAGATGAACATCAACAAAAGCAAAATGAGGATAATGAAATGTAGCCGAATTAAATCGGATTATGCTGAGAGTATTAGATTAGGAAATGAGATGCTTAAATTAGTAAATGTGTTTTGGTATTCGGGGAGCAAAATAACTGATGATGGTCGAAGTAGAGAAGATATAAAATGTAGACTGGCAATGGCAAGGAAAGCATTTCTGAAGAAGAGAAATTTGTTAACATTAAGTATAGATTTAAGTGTCAGGAAGTCATTTCTGAAAGTATTTGTATGGGGTGTAGCCATGTATGGAAGTGAAACATGGACGATAAATAGTTTGGACAAGAAGAGAACAGAAGATTTCGAAATGTGGTGCTACAGAAGAATACTGAAGATTAGATGGGTAGATCACTTAACTAATAAGGAGGTATTCACTAGAATTGGGGAGAAGAGAAATCTGTGGCACAACTAGACTAGAAGAAGGGATCAGTTGGTATGACATATTCTGAGGCATCAAAGAATCACAGTTTTAGTGTTGGAGGGCAGTGTGGAGGGTAAAAATCGTAGAGGGAGACCAAGGGATGAAAGCACTAAGCAGATACAGAAGGATGTAGGTTGCAGTAGGTACTGGTAGATGAAGTACCTTGCACAGGATAGAGTAGCATGGAGAGCTGCATCAAACCAGTCTCTGGACTGAAGACCACAACAACACCATCATGTGATTTAAAGCTAATTCAGTGTCATTAAACTTTGAAACAACTCAGTATATAAGAGATTTCCTTCCAGCATGCTTATAACATATGAAGACATGCAGATTGAAGAGGTTGACAGTGTTCTGGGATTACAACTCAATAATAAATTCAGTAGGGAAGGGCATACCACAGAACTGCTTAAGCTCAAAGACAAGTCTGTATTTGCAGTGAGAATGATGCCAAATGTAGGAGATATAAAAATAAAAAAAACTTGCATACTTTGCTTACTTTCATTCTATTATGTCATATGGGATCATCTTCTGGAGCAACTCATCAAACTGAGCAAAAAAAAAAAAAAAAAAAAGGTGCAAAAGTGTGTGATAAGAATCATTTGTGGTGTAAATTCAAGAACATCATGTAGAAACCTGTTCAAGGAACTTTGTATTCTAACCGTTGTTTCTCAGTACATTTATTCCTTGATGAAAATTGTTGTAAGTAATACATCTCTATTTTCCACCAAGAGCTCAATACTTAGTATCAATACTACGAATAAGAACAATCTACACAAAGACCTAAAGTCACTTATCTTGGTCCAAAATATTCAGGAACATATATTTTCAATAAATTGCCAGCAACCTTCAAAAACTTGGTTTCCGATAAAGCACAGTTTAAACAGAGTTTGAAAGACCTCTTTATAGGCAACTCCTTCTACTCCACAGATGAATATCTTAACAGAGACTATTAAGCCAGCTTAAGTAAAAATGTCTGTTAGATTTCAGTTTTGACAGCATTTGGTCACAGAAGTCAAGATTAGATATTTTGTGTGTGATACATTTGTTAATAGTGCATAACAATGTTTCATTCTGACAGCATGTTAATTCTGTAAATATGAGCTGTTTCAGTTTACTGCATTCTATTCACCTATTTCGATAATCTTCTGACAAATGATCAGGGTAGTAAGTATATTCAAATGTTTTTTGTTTTACTTTTGGCCATGTTCAACACCCATGAGAATCCTCTCATTTTTTGGGTCTATGGAACAAAAACTGAATCTAATCTCATCTCTTCACAACAGTGCAAGTAAGAGCTCTCGCCCACTTCGAAAGTGGTAATTCAGTGTGGTGTCTCCTGAGTTTCTCAGTAGGTTTACTATTCAGATACATTTTCTCTGGGAAAGCACTGCTCTCATGTTGGCCATTTACATAACTGGATTTTTTGTTTTTAGTCTACAACAAAATTCAATTTATATTGCTTAGTCACATATACACTGCCTACTCAGAAATGCATCTATGGAGTAGGAGTTGATAAGTAGAAATGATTGCAATTGCCTTTTAACTTTCAGCATCTGCTAGTTCCTTTAATCCACAAAGAAGGTGGCTCAATATTTTTAAGGCTGCATATGTTACTCTTTCTTCTGCAAGAATAATTTTATGTTGTCAACAGTGGAGATTAGTTTTCTTCATACTGTTATATTTATGACTACTATTATTATTTTCAAATGGTGCCTCATCCTTCACAACAAACTACATAACACAGTTAATGCACTGTGAATATATTGTTAGAATACCTAATTTTTTTGAGCAGGTGGCCAGTAAAGTGGGAATATGGATACTAGATATTATCCTTAAACCTCAGCATGGTTCTGTGTAACAAATGCTTTGTGTCTAGCCCAGAAAATTGTTTCATAGAACATCAATGAATAGAAGTACACAAATTAATATCCTACCATTTTCATCACCAAATTAAGCAATTACACAAGAGCCTTGAGCTAACACTGCTAAAACTAAACTTATGAGATGACACCTTCATCAAATTATAGTAATTTTAATGTTTAATAATATCAACGCATATCAGTGTATTACTAGAGCATTATTCATGTTTGACTGCACATAAAGCTCTATCATCATCAATATGACTAACCTACAGGATTTCAATGATTTTCCCGTTTTCTCACTGACTTCATCCAAGTCTTTGCGATGTCGAGAAGACAGTTTTTTCCCCAACAGTTCTCTTATAACTTCATCATCAAAGTCATAGTACCTGAAATAGACAATAACCAATAATAAATGTAACTGTGCTGCCATCCAGAAATTAATATACAACACTGTGTGGAAATATGAAAGCTTTAACTCTATGTACAATTGTCGGTTAAGTGTGGTGGCAAATTTAATATCTACAGGTTCCTTCGAAAGAAAGAATGAGTGCTCTTACTTTTCAATCAGAAGACGTTTCGTCTGAGGTTCAATCTGAAAAGCGAGCTGCTCCTCTAGCTTCGGTGGATTGTAGAGAAGCCTTTCCAGTAAGCTGTAAGTACGATAATGATCAAGAACGTCAGATGTTAGTAACTCCCTTGTTGCACCAGTCTGCTTCGTGACCCCTTTCGCGTCTAATGCGTTCACAGCTTCTTGAGCTGTGGAGTGAAGCAAATTTCATTCATTTTTATTTTGTAAATGTTAATTGCTTCTTGCGGAAGATCATTTCGCACAACGTACACTTACACGAACAACCATCTACCCATAATTGATAAACATCAGGGTCCACCAAGGTGTAGTTGCTAATAAACACGTCAACTTCAGGATGCATGGTGTTACTAAAACAATTATTTTCTGGACGCACCGATCAACAAAATTTTACTGGAGCTTTAAACGCTCCATAAATAAAAGTATGATGGCAAACGCATAGAAATGACAAAGATGAAAAAAAAGAATCAATCACATGCAAAAAAAGAAAAAAAATACCATGGCTGGTTAGCCATCCGAGCAAATCGCCGTCAAAACAGTACAGCAGTTAACAATTGAAGGTCTGGGAAGAGTACTAAATTCGAAAACTGATCGGTTTTCGCCGTGCTAGAACTTGTCGCCTAAATAGACATTCGTTTGTCAAAACAGAGGAAGGATGCAAGGTAATGTTTATATGACACTCGCGCAATGAGGAACAGAGGAAGTGTCATGAACAGCTGGTAGCGTGGTTGTTTATGTGATGGGCGCGATCACACGTACTGTTTATAATCCTTACGATGAATTAGAAAGGTGATGAACTGTTGTTTTGAAAATGACACATAAGTGATCTGTAATAAATAACAATGATGGGTCGTGCGTGTTGTCTTGTGTTGTCGTGTGTTTTGGTCCACTTAGTACAGCTACTACACGGAACTGAACAGCAGACTGAAAACAAGAACCTCTCGACCATAATTTTAAATGGAAACTATTCAGACTATTATACCTTTAATGTCAACAGGACAGTGGAATACATTTTTCAGTTTCCTGCCTCAGAGGTAGGTACAACTTCAACAAAAAATTGTCGTTTTAACTGAATTTCCTTTAAGCTGTAAATATTGCGTTGTTTACAGGATATGATAGATAAGCCAGCAAGAATTACCGTAGAATGCAAGGATTCCAACCGAAGTTTCCCAGTACTTGTTGTCGTAAGACAGCAAAAAGGTGTCTTGTCCTGGCAATTGCCTCTTCTTGTGGAGACTGAATCAGATTCGTAAGATTTTGTATATAAATTTTTGCTGCCATGCAGATTAAAGAACGTTTATGGAAACCCACTCATATGTTATTCTCTCTCCTCCCTTTCAGAGTAGAGTACTGGAGAACATCACGCACTTTATGTCCTGACAACAGTCGTTATTTCGCAGGGAACAATGTGAAAACGCTTTATCAATATATTATTGTTAGCATATCAACGGCAAGTAATCAAAATTTGTCGGTGTCTCTACTCGTCTCGAGGAAAGAGGATTTTCGAATCAGGTTGGTGAATTGATGCGTATGTATGTTCAATTACGAACATTTAAATTTCTAAAGTAAAATAAAATTTTGTAAAGATAAATATCAGACTTATTTGTTGGCTTTGACGAATGACTTGCCTTCCATGATGTGTCAGTCTGCTGTGCAATGCCTCCTTTATTTTGTGAAGCCCATACCTATCTACAATCACACCTGTATTATATTTCTTCTGCTTTTATATATTTATTTACAACTTTATTATCCTCCTTGGATTGCTACTCATATTATTTGTTTGTCATTAACACTGCCCTCCCCTGACCAACATAGTTTCCTAAGAAGTCTCCCAGCATTAAGCCTGTCATAACCATAACTGTATGTTTATTGAGTTATTTTAGTTACAATCTCATGTTCATGATATGGGGTATGTGTTGTAGCAACTGTTAAAGAAGCATTTACCGAATATACATATATTTTCAGTACAATAGTTTTTAAATATATGTATACCATAGAAGAAAGAGATTACCTGTTATAACAAGAATTAACTTCAGTTAACTATCATAACATCCAAGGTTATTGTACTATGGTCAAAATTAAAGTTACATTTGACATAAGTTGATCTCCAGTAGGAATATGTTGCTTCTATAGGGATCACAGGGCAAGATGAGACTGACTGTGGTGTGTACAGAGCTGTCTAAGCAATCATTCTTCCTGTGATCCGTAGATGAATGGAACAGGAAGAACCTATAACAACTGGTACAATGTGAGATGCCCTGTGACATGCACTTGAGAGTAGTTTGCAGAGTATATATGTAGATGTAGATATACGGGACAGATAATATCTCCAGTTCTTTGAAGATTGGTTTGTTAGGTGTGTGTGATGGTATGATTGCAATAATATGATCTTCATAATTTATTTTTCTATACATTTTTTTCTTATCTACTGACCCCAAGAAATGAATGCTCACTGAAATTATTTGAGTTAACCATTGCAAAGTTCACAATTCTAATGGAAATCAAGTCACACCTTTGACTGAGCACTCAAAGATACAGTAAAGGCTACTTATTTTCCACATTATATTCCACTGTAGTGTTATCTGTCCACAGTCCAAGGAATTTAGCTACACTGATCTACTAAGTAATTTTGTTGTCTATAACTAGTGGTTCTATTTGTTTTATATGTTTCTTTTATGCACATTTTATATGAGCTATTTGGCCATATTAAGTAAGGGATTGTTACCATAAAGCCAGTGCATGTGCCATACACTGTGTTCAACCCAGTCAGCTCTGATCTGCTTCCGAGAAATGTTACAAGAGAGGTTTGTATCATCAATGAATGAAAATGAAATGAAATGATCATATGGCATTGTTGGCTGGGAGGCCCCATGCGGGGAAGTTTGGCCGCCGTATTGCAAGTCCTTTTTAGTTGACGCCACTTCGGCGACTTGCGCCGCAAGCGAGAACGCTACCGCAAGACCACGAGTTGCAGACATCAATGAATAATACTATTCCTATTGATGGTAGGTTTTCTGAGACATTGTTAAGAAAAAGAATGAAGAGGGAAGGACATAATGTTGCGCCCTGCATGTCTCCCGAGGCGACTTATATATCTGAATGATTTGTTGTCTATCATGTGTTGTTATTTATACCAGCTGCACTTTGTTTAATAGATGAGTGAAACTGCTCATAGTAGACTGCACTTGGTACAGCAAGCATCCAGTTTGCTTAGGAGTAGTGTGTGACTGGTCCGATCAGACGCCTTTGTGAGATCATTAAAAAGTCTAGGAGCATAGTGCTTTTCACTAAATGCATATCCTATCTGGTCAGTAAATGAAAATGAGTGTCTGATTGATGTACTTATTTATAAAAAATACAACTACTTTTGTGTTCACATGGCTAAGCTCAGTGTCCCATGTCTTAATTTTTTAAAATATTTATTTATTTTGTACAACCCCCACCCCTCACCATATTGATAACCCACACAAGCTGAGTGTTCAAAAACTACTCAAAAGTACCAAGAAAAATTATTAAAAAATCAAGGAACATGCACATAAAGTCAGAAATCAGTAATTCTGACAACAGACTTGAGGCTATATGGAATATAGTGAAATGAGAGACAGGACAATCAGCCACAGAGCCTCAGAACAAGATAACATCACTATTAATTTCAGTAGAAGGGCTATAAATGATCAATCACAGATATGTTTAATAATCATTTCTTAAATGTAGCAGAAAAACTAGCAACAAACAGTTATAGAAAAGTCAAAACAGTGTGTTGAAAGAGCAACTCTCATAAAATACAACCATAAGAATGTATAAATAACTTCTCCTTCTGAAATTAAGAAAAGTGTAATCTCTCAAAAATAAAAGCTCATCTGCATTTGACAGTGTTTCCAATAGAGTACTAAAGGTTGTTTTCATATAATAAGCCCTGTCGTATCTGAATTAAGTAATGCATAACAAAGTCAAGGGATTTTTCCAGACTGTCTCAAATATGCTATTGTTAACCCCTGTATAAGAAGGATTATACGAGAGCTGTCAGTAACTACTGACATCAAATCGCAATGTTCTGTATGGGTTCAGAAGGTCTCACTCCACCATTGACAACCTAGCCCTCCTTGAAGTGGCTATATGACTACTGCCATCACCTCCTGCGTATTATTATTTTGTGAATTGTGTTTTATTCATCTCATGATGTACATTTGCAATCCATTTGGTTTGCCTATAGGAGACATGTTAAAAAATTTATAATACAGTTACAATGATTTTTACATTAATAAATAATAGAACTACAATAAATAATAACACTATAAGGATATTTCTTGGAATATGTAACATATTTTATCCAGCCCAAATTTCCAGTTTGTCCTGCATGAATTCATCCAATGAGTAGTAATACTATAGTGTCAGTCATGTAGCTTTCTTTTAAGTGGACCTAAATTCATCTGCATCAACTTGTTCCCTTTTAATTTATTACAAATTTTCAGTCCCATGTATTGAGGTCCCTGGGCATACAGTCTGGGGCAGTGGGTGGGGAGCATAAAATTTTCTTTCTTTCTAGTGTCATGTGAATGGACAAAATGGTTTCCTTCGAATAATTCATGTCTGGTGTATAAAAAATATAATAATTTATTATATGTATAAGGATGGCAGAGGTAATATTTTACGTTTTCTAAAGATGGTCGACATGTTTCTTTGTGATTTGCAGTGCATATGTTTCGACTATTTTTTATTTTTAGTACCTACACTATGTTTGTCAAGTTACCCTCAAAAACAATACCATACCTAATAATGGATTCAAAGTAGCATTTATATGCTACTTTTTGTGTTTCCATTTCAGTTATAGTTGATAATGAAACTTCCTGTCAGATTAAAACTGTGTGCCGGATCGAGACTTCAAATAGGGGCCTTTGCCTTTCATGGGCAAGTGCTCTACCATCTGAGCTACCCAAGCATGACTGACTGCCCATCCTCACAGCTTCAATTCCGTCAGTACCTCATCTCCTACCTTCCAAACTTCACAGAAGCTCTCCTGCGAACCTTGCAGAACTAGCACTCCTGGAAGAAAGGATATTGTGGAATTGAAGCTGTGAGGATGGCTTGTGAGTCGTGCTTGGGTAGCTCAGATGGTAGAGCACTTGCCCACAAAAGGCAGAGGTCCCTAGTTCGAGTCTCGGTCTGGCACGCAGTTAATCTGCCAGGAAGTTTCATATCAATGCACACTCCACTGCAGATTGAAAATTTCATTCTGGAAACATCCCTCAGGCTGTGGCAAAGCCAAGTCTCCGCAATATCCTTTCGTCCAAGAGTACTAGTTCTGGAAGGTTCGCAGGAGAGCTTCTGTGAAGTTTGGAAAGTAGGAGATGAGGTACTGGCGGAATTGAAGCTGTGAAGAAAGGTCGTGAGTTGTGCTTGGGTAACTCAGATGGTAGAGCACTTGCCCACGAAAGGCAAAGGTCCCGAGGTTGAGTCTTGGTCTGGCACACAGTTTTAATCTGCCAGGAAGTTTCATGTCAGTGCACACTCCGCTGCAGAGTGAAAATTTCATTCTGCGGTTCATAATATTTGCATTGCAAATGCAAAGCTGCTCAGTTTGTTTGCTAGTATTCAATGTGTGCCCACCAGCTCAAATTTTTATCTACACCTAAACCTTAGAATTCAACTGAGTCAACTTCTATATCATGGTGGTTGTGTACACACTTAATCTGCTCACATTTTGACTGTTTGGTTTTGAACTGCATCATGTGTGTCTTAGATATGTTTAGATTCAACCCATTCAGCTGAAACCAAGTTTATAAGGTACTGAGGGTCCTGATCACAGATTTGGGATTTTTTTTCCAAATCTTAAGCTTCAACCAAGACAGAAGTATCATCTGTGAACAGAACTTATGGGGAGATGATATTTAATATTACTGTAAATCATTAACATAGAAGAGAAATAGCGCTGGGCGTAATATGGAAACTTGTGGAACACCCTGAGATATTTTTTTTCCAGTCAGAAAAATAATATGCGAAATTTGAAGAGATGCTAACTCTTTGCTTTCTGCTCGATAAGTAGGATTTAAGTCTTTGTAGGACACTACTGCTAATGCCATTCTATTTAGGTTTGTAAACATGGTTTACAGAATCAAATGCCTTTGTGAGGTTGCAGAAAATTCCTGCCACCTTATTTCTCTTGTCTAACGATGTACTTATTTTCTCAATGAAACTGTTCACTGAATCTGCGGTGTTTTTCCCCTGCTGAAAACAAAATTGATTGTTTAGAATAACAGAATATTTTGCAATGAAGTTTGCATTAGATCAGCCAAAGTGATTTTTATTATGTACTACACACATCAAAAAAAGTTTTGCATCACCCCGGTTCCTAGAACTCCTTAAGACAAATGTTGACTGTGGGTATTGTATCACAGACACAGTCCCTTTCACTGTTTAGAGGTGTCACTCAACCCGCCCAAAGCTGCAAACAAACAGTCCCTTTGACTGTTCAGAGGTGTCATTCAACCCGCCCAAAGATGTAAACAACCATGCATGAGCAGCGCATATTAGACGAAGGGGCTCCGACAGCTGATCAGTTCCAGTCATTCCACCAGGAAGGATGTACACGGCTCATGTTGTCTGTAGTTCTACCATGCCTAGACGGTCAATACTACGGTTCGATCGCATCCGCACTGTTACTATATGCCAGGAAGGGCTCTCAACAAGGTAGGTGTTCCTCGCATCGCAGAGTGAACCAAAGCCACGTTGTTCAGACATGGAGGAGATACAGAGAGACAGGAACTGTCGATGACAACCCTCACACAGGCCGCCCAAGGGCTACTACTGCAGTGGATGACTGCTACCTACGGATTATGGCTCAGAGGAACCCAGACAGCAATGCCACCATATTGAATAATGTTTTTGTGCAACCACAGAATGTTGTGTTATAATTCAAACTGTACGCAATAGCTGCATGGTGCGCAACTTCACTTCCAGCGCCCATGGTGAGGTCCATCTTTGCAACCACGACACCATGCAGTGTGGTATAGATGACCCAGCAACATGCTGAATGGACCACTCAGGATTAGCATCACGTTCTCTTCACCGATGAGTGTCGCATGTGACTTCAACCAGACAATCGACAGAGACATCTTTGGAGGCAACCCAGTCAGGCTGAATGCCTTAGACACACTGTCCAGTGACTGCAGCAAGGTTGAGGTTTCCTGATGTTTTGGGGTTGCATTATGTGGGGCCAATGTACGCCACTGGTGGTTGTGTGAGGCACCGTAACGGCTGTACAGTGCGTGTATGCCATCCTCCAACTGATAGTGCAACCATATCGGCAGCATATTGGTGAGGTATTCATCTTCATGGACGACAATTCATGCCCCCATCGTGCACATCTTGTGAATGACTTCCTTCAGGATAACGACATCGCTCAACAATAGTGGCCAGCATGTTCTCCAGACATGAACCCTATCAAACATGCCTGGAACAGTTTGAAAAGGGCTGTTTATGGACAATGTGACCCACCAACCACTGCGAGGGATCTACGCCGAATTGCCGTTGGGGAGTGGGACAATCTAGAACTTGTGGATTCAATGCAGGCATGCATCAGTGCAAGAGGATGTGCAACTAGGTATTAGAGGTGCTGATGTGTACAGCAATCTGGACCACCACCTCTGAAGGTCTCACTGTATGGTGGTACAACATGCAGTGTGTGGTTTTCATGAGCATTAAAAAGGGCAGAAATGATGTTTATGTTGATCTCTATTCCAATTTTCTGTACAGGTTTCGGAACCGAGGTGGTGCAAAACTTTTTTTGATGTGGTATTTGACTCATATGTGCCAGATTTCACCATTGTAGTACGGATTTAGTATTCTAACTGGGAATAAATGTTTGGGATTCCCCAAGGCTCAGTCTCAGATCCATTATTGTTCCACATATAGATAAACGATCTTCCATCTAAGTACAATTAGCTATGTTTGCAGATTACACAACTATTCTAATCATACCAATCATATACACAGCAATAGAATAATGTAAACAATCTTCTGGAAAGTATCACTGACTGATTTTCTGTGAATGGCCTCACCTTCAGTTTTAAAAAGACATACCATATTCAGTTTGCACATCTAGAGATACTACACCAATGCTACATGTAACACATAGTGAGGAAATAATGAATAGCATGAAAATTTTGAAAATTCATATGTCTCTACATTGATAAGAATTTAAACCAGAAAAAGCACATTTTGGAGCTCCTAAAACAATTTAGTTCAGCCACATTTGCACTTCGAATAACTGCTAATCTTGTGGAGAAAATCAGTAAGTTTCATATTCTGTATATTTTCATTCAATAATTTCATATGGAATAATATTCTGGGGTAACTCATCCACAAGAAAGAAAGTCTTCATTGCACAAAAATGTACTATCAGAGAAATATGTGGTGCTCACTCATAATTGTCTTGTAGACATCTGTTTAAAGAGTTAGGCATTTCAGCAGCTGCTTCCCAGTGTATTTATCTCCTCATGGAACTACTTGTAAGTAATCCATTGCAGTTCAGAAGGCACAATCATGTACATAGTTGCAATACCAGAAAAAGAAATGGCATTCATTATGAGAAATTAAGGTTGTCTTTAGCATAAAAAGGGGGTGCACAATGGTGCAAACAAAATTTAGTAGATGTTTCTTATGCAGTTCTCCTGTTATAGAAGACTACCCACATTCATGAATGGTGGGATGACGTGATGTCCACTGTTTTCATCTGTCTTGTTTTCATGCTTCCTGATGATGCCTCAGTTGACATTACAGTGACTAACACTGCAATAACATAATGCCTGAGTACAAATTTTCAGAGTACACTGATATGTTGTTAAATTATGGTGAAGTTCACCATAATGGCAGAGAAGCTCCATGTCTGTAATACGAGTACATTCAAAATCGCATGACTCCGTCTCATTCCATGTTTGCCAGAATAGAACAATGGCATGAAAGTGGGAAATTCATAAGTGATAGAGCAAACTGTGGTGCTCCAAGAAGGCAGCGCTCTGTCATATTGGAAGAGGAAATGCGTTATCAGTTTGAAGAGAGTCCACCGACGAACACTCAAGTCATTGCACATTACTTGCATTTTCTCGCTCATCTGTCTGACGTGTTTTGCATGAACAGAAACTCTGCCAATGTCACCCTCTGCTCCTGGCAGATTTGTGTGAACTGTCACTTTCTGTACTTGGTTTTGACTCCATTGTATGGATTTTCCTCAGTTTCCAAGGTGAATTTTTTTACTGGCAAAGTACATTTCAACAGGGAAGGTGTTTTGAATGCTCAGAATAACTACATTTGGGATCAAGAAAACCCCAAAGTCATGTGTACATGAAGATTTCAGCACATTGTCATCATCAATGTCTGGGCAGGTATCTGTGATGGTCTTTTGATTGGGTTGCACATCCTTCCTCCCCACATAATGAGTGCCAGGTACTTGATATGCCTGCAGCAAGTGCTGGTGGAGTTTTTGGAAGATGTGCCATTGGACATTCCGCATGAATTATGGTTCCAGCATGATGTCACAGCAGTAAATCTTGCATTTCGCATCTGAAACCACCTGAATGTAGTCTATGGGGACAAGTGGATTGATTGAGGTGGATCATATGCTTGGCCACCAAGATCTCCAGATTTAACCCCGTTAAACGTTTTCCTATGGGGCCACATGAATAGTCTTGTTTACAAGATCCCTATCCCTAGGAGGAAGATCAGGTTGCACAGATCATGGCTGCGGCATAAGTGATTAACCATACACCATGCATGTTGGACAGAATGTCTGGGAGCTTACTGTGCAGATACACCATGCGCATTGAACTTGGTGGTCGTCATATCGAACAGCTATTGTAAGATCACAGTAAATAGGAGGGAATTCTATACATCTTATTTTCCTTCTAACATGGAAACGAACTGTTTCTGGACATGGGTTCCTATGTAAAACTTGATCTACTAAGTCCCCTCTACAATCTCCAGAAGTGTGTAAGATGAATTGTGAAACTCCCTGTATATGGAAAACGCTAGCATAGTGATTGACATTTATTGACAGCCAGAATTTTAAGTAATGTTAGTTTTCTGTCTTTATATGATCTACTCACATTTAATATCAAAAGAATGACATTCATTCGGAGCATGTGCAGCAAAGGTGGGATCTTTCAATTTCAGTCTCCAACTTCTCTCATGTTTAGTCTGTCTGGTAGCTATAGCCCTGATTGAGCTACAAATAACTTGTCGCACAAACCAGAGGAAATCCTATAAATTTCAGTCCATTGTAAAGGTGGAGACGTGTCTTTACTGTTGAACAGAATGTGGGCAACAGTAGTCATAGTATAGAAAACTGGTGTGTATTTCCTGTTTTTTTTTTTTTTTTTTTTTTTTTTTTTTTTTTTGCCAAGTACCTGTGAAGTCCTACCTATGTATGGCATGGGATCCACTTGTTTTCAGTGTTGTTTACCATGTAGTGGCTTCTGAAGAGAATACACAAGCACTGTTATCCTCCCTCTCCTCTTTCTACAGAGTATGTTATCAGTGAGGACTGGAGCATTAATACTGCTGTGAGCAATTTCTTTAATTATTTTTAATTCATTTTCAAAACCTGATGTTGTTTGTGGTATAGAAGGGTGCATGTTGGTGTGTTACAGGATATTGGGAATTGGCAGGAATTATTATGCCTTAGAAGTTACTTTCCCGTATGTCTTAAATAAATGTTTTTCATTTACAATTGTTATTCTACCAGGAGGTGGCAGAGAAATCAGTTGACATAAATGTTTCTGCTTGCTAATGTCAGTGGGGAGGCCTAAGAAGTCAGTTGTTATGCCCACATTCTATTCAGCAGTAAAGACAAGACTTGACCTTTACAGCAGAGAGGAATTTATAGTAAGTTCCTCTAATTTGTGTGACAAACTACATATCGAGCAAGAATTAAGAATTTTTATTCACTCTTGATCATTTTACAATGAAATTGGCTTTGTCATTGTTGTATAATACTGAATGTAGTAATACAATAAAGTAGGATATAGTAATAAAATAAAATGTGTAAACATATTAAGCACCACAGTAATCAAATATGCTACAAGAAGATTTGAAAGAGCTAGTGTCTGTAAGTTATACTGTGATACAGTATGGTGCAAGCACTGTGCAATAATAATTGTGTAGAGTACATGGGATATAATTATACATAATGATACAGTGGACTCTAGGAAAATTTGTTAAATGCCAATCTCCTCCTCAGGCACCTCAAAGAATTCTTTAATATGGTAAAATAATTTGTAGATCCATAGACAATAGATTCATAATTTGTTGAAAATTTTGAGTAGGATCACTTTATGAGAATTTCAAGTTCTTGCCAAACTCTGCCTTGGTATATCTAAATTAGCCTTAGCTCTGGTGTTGTATTCATGACTTTCTCCCCTAGCACAAAATTCTGAAATATTATTTTTAACATAGAGCACAGACACATATAAGTATAAATTTATAATTGTGAGTATTCTGAGCATGGAAAAGAAGAGGACAATAGTGCTCCATGTGTCCTGTTTTACACATTATACGTAGGACTTTTTTTTGTATTTTTAAAATACTCTTGATGTAGGAGGAGTGTCCCCATACAATCAGACTGTATGACATGTGAGACTGGAAAGTATATCACCCTAAGGTAATCTGAGCTCACTAAATCCCTTAGCTTCAAAATGAGGTATGACACCTGAGACATTTTTTCACATATGTGATTGATATGTTCCTCCCAGTGGAATTTGGAGTTAATGTCAATACCTAAAAGTTTTACAGACTTATTTCCTATTTTGTTAGACATTTCTGTTAGGAGTTGTTTGGTTTTATTGGGATAAGACAGGAGTTTACTAGCTGCAAACAGTCCAAGGCTGTATCAGGGATTTCTTTTGTTATTCTAATCAGATCAGACATTCTCTGATGTGTGGTGAGTAGTGT
Source organism: Schistocerca piceifrons (assembly GCF_021461385.2). Classification (NCBI taxonomy): domain Eukaryota; kingdom Metazoa; phylum Arthropoda; class Insecta; order Orthoptera; family Acrididae; genus Schistocerca; species Schistocerca piceifrons. The sequence continues at coordinate 21,903,082 of NC_060145.1, forward strand.
TGTATCATCTGCATAACACACGACAGAATGACCTATGCTATTAGGCAAATCATTGATTGCTGCAATGAAGAAGAAGGGTCTGAGAATAGATCCTTGTGAAACACCTGTGCTGATTTCCATTAAGGAGGAATTTATGTTTCTGACTGTTTTCCGTTGCTTAAATAAGAATGCATCACAGCTAATATGCTTCCACACACCCCACAAAACTCCACCTTCCTTATTAGTAGTCAACAGAAATGCAATCGAATGCCTTGCTTAGGTCACATAATAGCAGTGATACCCTTTTTTGTCTTCAAGAGCTGTTAAAGTTTAATCCAGAATTTCCAAAACGGCTGTTGTTGTGTTTCTCCCCTTGCGGAAAACAAACAGATTGTTACATAGGAGACTGTGTTTTTCAAAGTAGCTGTTGGTTTGTGTGTGTAGCAGTGTCTCATATCTTTGAAAATATTGGCACAGTTGAGACTGCTCTGTAGTTTTGGGGAAGTTGTTTGTACCCTTTTTTTAAAAAACTGGGATAACTTTCGATACCTTGAGTGATTTCAGAAATACTCCAAATTCTACACATTTATTAAAAGCAACAGCTAGTGGTGTAGAGACTGAGTGTATTGTCATTTTAATTATGTAATTCAACAGCCAATAGCTGTCCATACTTTTACAATTTGAAAATTTGGAAACAGCTGTTATAATATCAGCGGATGTGATGATATCCCATTGAAATACCTGGTCACCTGGCAGTGGGGCTCCAGTCAGGTCCATTGGTGATGGACTTGTTGCTTTAATATTGTTTCCTGTTTTTTTAACTGAGTTTAAAAAGTAGTGATTTAATTCCTCAGCTTCTAGCAGAGCTGCTCGTGTGCACTTTGATATGTCCCCTTATTTTATTATTTGCCTTGCATCTATTGGGGGACCTTTCTACATAATTTCCCACTACCAGTTTTCTACGTGAGGAGCTGAGCTTTGTATAATTTTTTGCATTTAAGATAAGACCTGCAAACATGAATCAGGAAGGGCTATAACTCCTAGACCAACTTCTTATCATATTAAATGTGAGTTTTGCATTTAGCAAATAAAGGCAGAAGACTAACATTACTTAAAATTCTGGTTATCAATAAACACCAACCACAGAATCCTGACTTAATATGTGTCACTGTGAGATAATATGCTTGTTTTAAATAATATAACTGCTCCCCACTCACATTCCATTGACTCCTTTCTTCCCTTTATTTTTTGCTTGTTCATCGGTTCAGCATTCTGTCCGTACAACATAGTAGTCTGTGCCAGTGCTCACTTGTGTACAGTTTTGGCCCTTATAGTCTTAACTTTTAATCTTTGAGTATAATGTAATGTGTGATTTATTTGTTCACTGCTTCTTTGTGTACTTTGTAAATAATTCAGGATTAAGGAAAAAGAGAGAGAAAACTTGTGGCTTTCAGAATAAATTCCTCGAGCTAGACTTACAATGATGTTGTGTGGGCCATCTGTTTCATCTCAAGTTGACCAAGAATTTTCCAGTTGCGGTCCATTAGCGATTTGGTTTCTCCTATGTTAAGTGAATGATGTATGGTATTAAGTAATATTAGAGATTGGTTTACACTCTTGCCACAGTGGTAACACCTGTTCCCGTCAGATCAGTGAAGTTAAGCTCTGTTGAGCTGGGCTAGCACTTGGATGGGTGACCATTCGGTCCACTGAGTGCTGTTGGCAAGCTGGGTGCACTCAGCCCTTGCGAGGCAAACTGAGGAGCTGCTTGATTGAGAAGCAGCAGCTCCGGTCTCGTAAACTGACCTATGGGTGGGAGAGTGGTGTGCTGACCACATGCCCCTCCATATCCACATCCTGTGATGCCTGTGGGACGGGGATGACATGGCAGCCAATCAGTACCGTTGGGCCTTCATGGCCTGTTCGGGTGGAATTTAGTGTAGTCCAGTTTTTGGGGATTGGTTCAGAAATAGAATCAAGCTTACGCAGTTGTCGCTTTGGAGTTTAAAGAAGACTTGATGGTCCCTAGATTCCATATTCTCCCTTGTCAGCATGAATTCATAAGTTCCTTTGTATAAATATCCTTTTCATAGGGAGCTCTTCAACTATACTATGCCAATGTTCCATTAGTGCCGTGTATGATAACAATCCAGCACAGTGATTCGAAAGTCCACCACTGTTCAGTTACACCTGATTCAGTGTGACATACTACTTAAAAGTGACCAGATCCAGAGGGGTGTGATTTTGATTTGATTGAAACTGCTTCCAGTAATTTTTCCAGTTTTAGCCTTGTTATGGAAATATTTATGAAGTAATTCAATACACTTTTGTACACGCGTTGTGTGTCCACTAGTCATCTGCTGCCTTGTTTCCTTTGCGTTATTATTTTAATCACTTTTCATTATTATTAAGAAGTTAAACATTTCAAATTTTCTTATTTGTTTTGCAGGTTGTCAGATACACGCAATATAACTGTGCTGCCAGCAGAACCACAATATTTTGCTTTCAGATTTCCACAGAGTGGTCCTGACACAGTTCTTTTACGTGTAGATTCTGACAGTCAGGTGTGCATGATGGTTTCGATACAAAACATGAGTGTGAGTATACATCAAAAGTGAGCCTTTTCTTAAGTCGTATATTAGATGATGGAGTCCAGTCTAATAGGCATTGTGTTTAGCAATATTTATGTACAATGAGTATCTAGATGCATCAAATTGTGTTGCAGAAATATTATTTATGCAGGTTAACACCACCATCCATATTGCAGCAGCATGTCTGATATATTCAATTAAAGCACAGGACCTTATGCACTTTTACTTAGTATCCTTTGTGTTTGTGCTAGTTAGTTCATTGTATTTTTCAGCATGTTAATTTTCAGAGTTTTTCATTATGGATAAAAAATATGGATGCTTTGTGCAGATTCAGGGATTTGTAGCAGTGGTCCGTAAACATACTGAAATCGATTTAATTATTTCTCATCAGCCAGTATTTTGGAGAAACTGTTAAGAGTTCTGCAAGTTTCGCAGAAGATCTTCTGTGAAGTTTGGAAGGTAGGAGATGAGGTACTGGCAGAATTGAAGCTGTGAGGACGGGTTGTGAGTCGTGCTTGGGTACCTCAGTTGGTAGAGCACTTGCCTGCGAAAGGCGAAGGTCCCCTGTTGGAGTCTCGGTCCAGCACAGTTTTAATCTGTCAGGAAGTTTCATATCAGTGCACACTCTGCTGCAGAGTGAAAATCTCATTCTGTTAGGTGCATAATGCAATACACATTTCGCATTTTCCAACCATGGTTTATGACGGTGATAAAGATTGCTGTGTACCCCTAGAATGAAACGGGTTGTTGAAAGAAGAATGATAATCTAGCGCGGTTAGTTACTTGGAGACATACAGAAAGCTTATCGATCAAGTGACTTAACATGACTTCGCTATAATTCCAGTTTTTGCCCACTTTATACCAGGATCTTGTTAGGTTCCCATGGAGATACGTTTTCCAACTCAGTAGTATGAAAGATGCTACATTATAAAAATGCAACAACATTTATATATTACACCAACAACATCAGTGAATGTCATTATGGAAAGGTCTGCTGTTAACCTACTGCTCTTCTGGCCGTTAATGCCAGCTTTTCCAAACCAGACCCTCTACATCTCTCTCAAATATCTTCCAATTTGTCCTTATAAGACTAAACCTTGTGACGTGGTACAGTGGTAAGACATTGGACTCAGGGCAGCAGCAGTTCAAATCTCTGTTGGCCCTCCAGATTTAGTTTTCAGGGATGTCTCTAAATCAGTTAAGATGAATTTAAGTTTGACACTGTCATGATAATGCCATTTGGAGGATCTGGGTTTACTTTCTCAAGCTGTCAAAGATTGCAGTGGTTTACACTCAATACTGTGCAGTGAAGGAAGGTTAGGGTTTAATATCCTGTTACACTGAGGTCATTAGAGACAGAACACAAACTTTGCATTGGAGAAGGGTGGAGAAGGAAATTAGATGTGAGCTTTCAAAGGGAACCTGCTTGATCTTTGACACTAAGGGGGGTCAAACGTAGAGCTTCCTCGTGGCATTTAGAGATATTGGCCACTCAGCCCCAGAGATGGATCATTACAGTAATGGCCAACTTGACTTATTTAATCACAAACTTTGGGAATCAACAATAATAAAATTAATTTTTATATATTGAAAGGCCCATCAGCCTTCTGTAAATGATCTGATAACCAAAAGAAGCTTTACGTTGGGAGGGCAGCAGTTCATATCCCATTTTGCCATGCAGATTTAGATTTTTCGTGGTTCCCAATATCACTTATGCTTAGCCTCTGATGATCTCGTTACCTTTATAAACAAAATATATATCCACATGGCTGCAAAAGATAGAATTGAGATTGACAACAAGTAAAAACTCTAGGTACATGCATTTAAATCATAAACTGCTTGCTACTAAAGTATACCTCATCTGCACAAGTTACTTTTTCTTTCACTTTGTTGATTTTAAACCTCTGCCTTTTTAATTAAAGAACTTTATTTCACTCAGAAGTTATACTGAGTGTATCATATTTAATAGCACAAACAAGGTGAAAGTATACAATAACAGAAGCAAAAACATTTCAATAAACACTTGTCTGCAAATAAGCCATTTTCTAGAAAATTGGTGAACTGCCTTTGACTTAAGTTTGAAATATTAGCAAAATTAGTACAAATGTATAGGAATTATAAACATTTCATTTAATTCCCCACCTAATTGAACTAATATTTCACATTTTGCTGCTGCTGTGACAGCCAGTATTGTCCCATGTTTATAAGTCAAGTAGAGCCTGTACTTTAGCACGCAGCACGACCTCACCTCAATCCTCTGGATTATTGTTTCTGGGATCATCTTAGAAGTGAAGTATTCAGCTGTCACATTCGTACGGTTGAAGAGCAGAAGCAGAAAATTTTGCAAGATTGTCCAGCTTTACTGTTTGAAAGATTTCTTAAGTCACTACAGAGATGAGTTCAGTATTGCATCCAAATGTGAAGAAGGCACATGTCACATGTTTTTAGAAGGTGTAGGTGTACACTCAATTGTAACATGAAGCAGTATTGTATTTCTTGTTAAGGGAGGCCACCACTAAAATGTGAGACTATTAGATGGGGACTTAATTAAAAAGTGTGCATTTCAGATTAATTTGGACTAAGTAGGACAATATTTCATATTGAAATTAGTGGTTAATCGTAATCATACATTGTCAGTTATCTACATCAACAGCTACATGGTTACTCTGAATTTCACAATTAAGTGACCGTCGAACCACCTTCAAGCTGTTTCACTACCATTCCACTCTCAAACAGTGCATGGGAGAAATGAATACTTTGCTGTTTCCATGAGAGCTCTAATTTCTTTTATTTTATTATGATGTTCATTTCTACTTGTATAGGTGACCAACAACAAACTACTTCCACACTGTGGAGACAGTGGGTGACTGAATTTCATGAGAAGATCCTAACATAGCAAAAACAGCTTTGATCTAATGATTGCCACCCCAATTCATGTATCATATCTGTGATACTCCGTCCTCTACCAGGGGTGTTTGAAAAGCCTGTGCAAAAATAAAAACTACTTACGTGTTTGGGGTAAACAGTCTTTATTTTTTGACATAGTCTCCTTTTAGACTTATACACTTCGTCCAATGCTGTTCTAATTTGTTGATCCCTTCTGAATAATAGGAATTGTCCAAGTCTGCAAAATAGTTATTAGTTGCTGCAATCACCTCCTTGTTTGAATAAAATCTTTGTCCCGCCAGCCATTTCTTCAAATTGGGGAACAAATAGTAGTCTGAGGGAGCCAAGTCTGGAGAACAGGGGGGATGTGAAACGAGTTGGAACCCTATTTCCATTAATTTTGTGACCACAACTGCTGAGGTGTGTGCTGGTGCATTGTCGTGATAGAAAAGGACTTTTTTGCAGTCCAGTTGGCTGCGTTTTTCTTGCAGCTCGGTTTTCAAACGGTCCAATACCAATGAATAATATGCACCTGTAATAGTTTTACCCTCTTCCAGATAGTCGATGAGGATTATCCCTGGTGAATCTCAAAAGACAGTTGCAATAACCTTTCCGGCCGAAGGAATGGTCTTCGCCTTTTTTGGTGCAGATTCTCCCTTGGTAACTAATTGTTTAGATTGTTGTTTGGTCTCAGGAGTATATTAATGTATCCATGTTTCATCCACAGTGACGAAATGATGCTTAAAGTCTTACGCATTTTTCCTGAACAGCTGCAAACCATCCTTGCAACACTTCACACAATTCCGTTTTTGGTCAAGCATGAGCAATCGCGGAGCCCATCTTACGGATAGCTTTCTCATGTCCAAATGTTAATGCAAAATATTATGTACCCATTTATTTGAGATGCCCATAGCACTAGCAATCTCATGCACCTTAACTCTTCTGTCATCCATCACCATATCATGGATTTTATTAACGATTTCTACCTCCCTGCCAACCAGCGCGGATTCTGAAAGCATCAATCATGTGAAACCAGCTTGCATTGACTCAGTACCACATCTACACTTATTGTAAGAAGTACGATCATGTGGAGTCTCAAATGAAATTTGTGATTGGATTGAGGATTGTTTGATAGGGAGGATGCAGCATGTTATCTTGGATGGAGAATCATTATCCGATGTAGAAGTAACTTCAGGTGTGTCCCAAGGAAGTGTGTCGGGTTCCTGGCTGTTCATGTTGATCTATCAGACAATGTTAGTAGTAGCCTCAGCCTTTTGCAGATGATGCAGTTATCTTTAATGAAGTACTATCTGAAAGAAGCTGTATAAATATTCAGCCAGATCTTGATAGAATTTCAGAGTGGTGCAAAAATTGGCGACTAGCTTTAAATGTACGAGAACCCTTTTGAAGTGCTTTCAACTGTAGACGTGATATCTCAGCAAGCTGTGTCAAACCACATGGAGAGAAAAAGGACATCAGAAACAAAGAAAGACAGAATCTCTTTCAACCACAGGAAAAAACAATTCAGCCATGAGTGTAGGTGCTGACAGTGAATCAAAATCAAGTGTTCCTCAAGTTGGATTATCGACTAATATGGACAAAAAAGACAAAACAAACAGTGTCACCATGCAACATCCGAGTACCAGCAGGCCTAAAAACAGTTGCCATAAACCAGCAAAAATGTGTAAAATAAACCTATTTTCAGATAGTCGAGGACAGAACATAGCAGCTGAATTTCAGTCTAGAAGCAGTCACAAAATAGCTAGCATAGTGGAACTAGGCGCGCAAAATTTCAGGCAGTGACTTCCATGAACCATGAAATGAAAACAGCAACAACAAATGACTTTTTCGTGTTCTTAGCGGGAACAAGTGACGTAGCAAAAAACGAAATTAAAGACCTAGTGATCTCACTTAAAAGAAGGCTGCATGAGCTGAGAAGTTCAAACATGATGCTCTTCTCTGTTCCACATCGACATGACTTCCCAATCTGTCTTGTGTTAATAAAGAAGTGCGATGCACAAATAAAACAAATCCTAAATATATGCAAGAGATTAAAAAAAAAAAAAAAAAAAAAGTAAGAAGAAGATTCCACACATCTCATGGCTTAAATCTCAACAGCCTCGGGAAGGAATTAGTTATAAAATAGATCCAAGGAATAGTGAACAGCAAATTGAATGTGCAGTGTTGGGCTACAGAGGCCATCCCTCTCAAGGACAAAAATAACGAATACTTGGGAGAATCAACCACGAAATGCCAGATCAGTAAAACAATACCTGGCTGAAAATGACTTACAAGTTCGTGGCGCCCTCCGTCAGTGATGCTGGAATTCAGTATGGTGTTAGCCCACCCTTAGCCTTGATGACAGCTTCCACTCTTGCAGGCATACATTCAGTCAGGTGCTGGAAGGTTTCTTGGGGAATGACAGCCCATTCTTCATGGAGTGCTGCACTGAGGAGAGGTATCGATGTCGGTTGGTGAGGCCTGGCATGAAGTCAGCGTTCCAAAATATCCCAAAGATGTTCTGTAGGATTCAGGTCAGGACTCTGTGCAGGCCAGTCCAGTATAGGGATGTTGTTGTTGTGTAACAACTCTGTCACAGGCAGTGCTTTATGAACAGATGCTCAATCGTGTTGAAAGATGCAGTCGCCATCCCTGAATTGCTTTTCAACACTGGGCACCAAGAAGGTGCTTAAAACATGAATGTAGGCCTGTGCTGTGACAGTGCTATGCAAAATAGAAAGGGGTGCAAGCCCCCTCCATGAAAAACACCACCACACCATAACATCACCGCCTCCGAATTTTACTGTTGGCACTACACATGCTGGAAGATGATGTTCACCGGGCATTCACCATACCCAAACCCTGCCATCAGAACGCCACATTGTGTACCGTGATTCGTCACTCCACACAATGTTTTTCCGCTGTTCAATCATCCAATGTTTATGCTTCTTACACCAAGCAAGGCATCGTTTGGGGCTTATGAGCAGCCGCTCAACTGTGAAATCCAAGTTTTCTCAGCTCCCACCATATGTCATGGTACTTGCAGTGGATACTGATGCAGTTTAGAATTCCTGTGTGATGGTCTGGATAGATGTCTGCCTATTACACATTATGACTCTCTTCAACTGTCAGCGATCTCTGTCAGTCAACAGATGAGGTTGGCCTGTACATGTCCCTTCTTGTTTTCACTTCACTATCACATCGGAAGCAGTGGACCTAGGGATGTTTAGGAGTGTGAAAATCTCGCATACGGATCTATGACACAAGTGACACCCAATCACCTGACCATGTTCGAAGTCCATGAGTTCCACGGAGCGTCCCATTCTGCTATCTCACAATGTCTAATGACTGCTGAGGTTGCTGATATGGAATACCTGGTAGTAGGTGGCTGCACAATGCACCTAATATGAAAAATGTATGTTTTGGGGGATGTCTGGATACTTTTGATCATGTAGTGTGCGTGCCTCAAGCAGACGTCAGTCCACATGAGAATAATTTTATCACTTTTGCATTGTAATGTACAGGGTTTAGGAAACAAAATAAATGGTTTTGAATCATTTATCTCAGGATTATCTCCACATTAGTAATGGTTGCAGATCACCAAAAAACATTGAACAACATTCAATATTGCAAATTAGAAGGCTACAACTTAGCTACATTCTACTGCTGAACACACAATATAGGTGGTGCTGTTGCCATCTACTCGAGAAAATGCACATTCATAACCACAACAGAAAAAGTGTTATGGAGGAAGAATTTCTGTGTTGACAAAGATTTTGAAATTGCAATTCTTAAAATCACATTTGTCACTGTTCCTTTCTACGTCATAGGTGTATTTAGATCCCCCGTGGAAACTTTGATGCTTTCTGAAAGCACTTGATGTAGTTTTAAGTAAATTAATGTCAGTCTGTAGAAGTGTAAATCTTGTTGTATTGGGAGACCTGAACGTCAACACTTTACATGATGATCAGGAAAGCAAACGTTTTCCAGATTGTATCCTGTCTTATGGGGCTAAAGATCTTATTGGACTAATACCCACCACAATAGCTAACACACATAGTAGTTCAATTGATCACGTTATCACAAATTATGACCACATCATCTCAACAGATGTAATAAATGGTCACCTCTCAGATCATTTAGGCCAAACACTAGTGCTAAAATGTAATATGAAATTCAAACCAAGAAAAATGTACAAGCACAGGTGAATATTATCTGCAAACAACATTGCTGCACTAAGACACAATTTAAGCCAGGAATCATGGGAATCAGTTATGACTGCCATTGGGGTCAACAATAAATGGAACATGTTCACAGAAATAATGATTGAGCGCTTAAATAGAGCCATGCCATTAAAAAAAGTGAGTATCCAGAAAAATCAGTCTTCAAAATCAAGACGTGTGCCATTAGATTTTAAAACAAGATATCTGAAAGAAAAATGGTAAACATGTATAGCTTACACAGACTGACCAACTCAGGGTTACGTACAAAACTCTACAAGCCGTACAAATACGAGGGTGAGTCAAATGAAAACCTTAAATTTGTAATAACAAATCGAAATTTCGCACCGTTATCCTGTAAGTTGGTAAGCGTGCTACAAACAGCGTGCAGAATGGCCTGTAGGTGGCAGCATAGTGCAGATGCACACATACCATCGCAGTATCAGTATAAAGATGGCAGCCCCACTTGTGACTTGCACCAGGGTAGAACAGTGTTCTGTTATTTGGTTTTTGCGTAGTGAAGGTGTGAAACGTATTGAAATTTATCGATGAATGAAGGTTCAGTATGGTGATGCATGTTTGTCACAGCAGCAAGTCTACGAATGGAATAGGAAGTTCGCAAATGGTGTGACTTCAATGGAAGATGCTCCTTGTCCAGGTCAGGCACAACGAGTTGTGACTCCACAGAACATTGCAGCAGTTGAAGCCAATCAAATCAAAGCTACGTGGATTGCTGTCACCAGGTGTCCTTTTGCAAATGACAATGCAAGGCCCCACACTGCCTGTACAACAGTTGCAACAATCACAGACCTGCCTTTTGAGTGTCTTCCTCATCCACCATACTCACCAGACCTTACCCCAAGTGGTTTCCGTATGTTTGGACCACTCAAAGACGCAATGGGAGGAAAGAAGTTCCGTTCTGATGAGGAGGTATGCCACGCGGTGCATGAGGGTTGCGTGGACTACCAAAAGAATATTTTTCTAAAGGAGTTTATGCACTTTGTAAGTGCTGGAGGACTTCCATTGAGCCTGGGGGAGATTATGTTGGAAAGTGATACAGCTTTATACCACTTCTGCACAATAAATAATATTTTAAAAAATATTTAAGGTTTTCATTTGACTCACCCTTGTATAACAAATACTAACAAAGAGATAGAGGAGCTGGCCAGTACTTACCTCTGCTCAGTACAGCCGATAGATACACAAAACAGAACAGAAAATTTACGTTCCTAGCTTTCGGAACTTTGTTCCTTCATCAGGGAGGAGAGAGAGGAAAGAAAGGGAAGAAGGGAAAGTGGATTCAGTTACTCATAACACAGGTTATGAAGCAACAGGGAAAGGAAAACATGGAGGGTAGCATGGATGGAGGCATGGTTGTTAGAGGGAAGCCAAAGATATTCTACTGTAAGTATTGTGCCAGCTTCAAACCAAAGAGGATGCATACAGAAGTAAAGAGGTATATAGTATAAAGATAAACACAACTACGTAGGATGAAAAGATGCGTGAATGGCTAAAGAGGAAAGGGAAAGAGGAGAAGACTGAAGAGTAAATGGGAGTGAGGTTGTTTAACGTAGGTTCAGTCCAGGGGGATGGTGGGATGAAAGGATGTATTGGAGTGCAAGTTCCCATCTCCGCAGTTCCAAGGGACTGGTGTTGGGTGGGAGAAGCCAAATGGCACATACGGTGTAGCGGGTTCCTAGGTCCCTAGAATTATGCTGGAGGGCATGCTCTGCTACTGGGTATTGGACATCCCCTAGGCGGACAGTTCGTCTGTGTCCGTTCATGCGCTCAGCCAGTTTAGTTGTCGTCATACCGATGTACAAGACTGTGCAGTGCAGGCATATCAGCTAATAAATGATATGTGTTGTTTCACATGCAGCCCTGCCTTGAATTGTGTATGTTTTACCAGTAGCGGGGCTGGAGTAGGTGGTTGTGGGGGGATGCATGGGGCAGGTTTTGCAGCGGGGTCAGTTACAGGGGTAGGAACCGCTGGGTAGAGAAAGTAGTCTGAGAATATTGTAGGGTTTGACAAGGATGTTAGGGAGGTAAGGGGGCGACGAAAGGCAACTCTGGGTGGTGTGGGGAGAATTTTGTCAAGGGATGATCGTGGACAAGGTCTACAGGATAGTTGCGGGAGAGGAAAGCACTGGTCAGGTTATTGGTGTAATTGTTGAGGGATTCGTCACTGGAGCAGGTACGTTTGCCACAAATACCTAGGCTGTAGGGAAGGGAGCGTTTGATGTGGAATGGATGGCAGCTGTCAAAGTGAAGGTGCTGTTGTTTGTTTGAGGGTTTGATATGGACAGAGGTGTGGATGTGAGCTTCAACCAGATGAAGGTCAACATTCAGGAAGGTGGCTTGGGTTTTGGTGAAGGACCAGGTGAAATTCAGATTCGAAAAGGAGTTGAAGTTATGGAGGAAATTAAGGAGTGTTTCTTCACCATGAGTCCAGACCACAAAGATGTCATCTATAAACCTATACCAGGCCAGGGGAAGCAGCTGTTGGGTCTTCAGGAGGTTGGCATAGGACGGAGCCATCCTGGTTCCCATGGCCATTCCTCTGATTTGTTTGTAGGTCTGGCCTTCAAAAGTGAAGTAATTATGGGTGAGGATGAAGTTGGTAATTGTGATAAGGAACGAGGTTTTTGGAAGATCTTCGGGTGGGCGTTGGGAGAGGTAGTGCTCAAGGGCAGAGAGACCATGGGTATGTGGGATGTTGGTGTAAAGGGATGTAGCATCTGTGGTGACAAGAAAGGTTTCAGGTGGGAGAGGAGTGGGAATGGATTTGAGGCGTTCTAGGAAGTGGTTTGTGTCTTTGATGTAGGATGGGAGTCTGCGGGTGATAGGTTGGAGGTGTTGGTCTACCAGAGCTGAGATACATTCTGTTGGGGCTTTGAAGCCTGCTACAATGGGACGGCCAGGATGGTTCTCTTTGTGGATTTTGGGTAATAGGTAGAAGGTAGGGGTACGTGGCTCAGGTGGAATGAGTAGGTCTATGGAAGCCGTTGTGAGGCCTTGTGAGGGACCTTGGATTTTAAGGATTTTCTGCAGCTCAGTCTGGATGGAGGGAATGGGATCCTGGGTAACAGCTTTGTAGTTTGAGGTGTCGGAGAGTTGACGCAGTCCTTCTGCCACATACTCCACACAGTCAAGTGCCACACTTGTGGAGCCTTTATCCGCCGGCTACTCTACCCTCGTATAAGTACCACAAAGAAGTCTGGAGAGTAAAATCAGAAAGAATCAGTCAACAGATACAAGATTCAGATAACATTTCAAAGGCTTGCTGGCCAGTTGTAAATAAAATCAGAAACAATGAAACAGAAACTAAAATTAATAATGTACAATTGACTGTGAATAATGAAGATATCTGATCCTCTTCTATTCAGCAATATTTTTAATTATTACTTCATAGATACTGTTGACAATGATGTCTCTATGAAACAGGATACACAGCACTCGTTTTGAGTCCTGTAACAAACAGAACTGCAGTACACTACCCGCAGTAAGCACATATGACATTCTAAGCTTATTGATAACCTCAGAAACAAAATATGAGCAGGATTAGATGAAACTTCTCCATATCTATTGAAGAAATCTAAACATGGACTAATGAAACCACTAGTTCATCTAATAAACTGTGTTCTCAATGACGGTGTGTTCCCTGACAAGTTGAAATTGTTTGTAGTAAAACCAATGCACAAAAAGGGGGAAATAAAGCATGTACAGCACTACAGACCCATTGCCCTAATCTCAACTTCCAGCAAACTGATAGAGAAAATAATATTAAAATAAAATCTTGGAACATTACAACAATGCTGACATATTAAGTGATTTCCAGCATGGTTTCAGAAGAGACCAAAGTACTACATCGCCAGCACTACAATTTGTCCATAATGTACTTGAAAAAATAAATTCCTGGACCTCTCAAGAGCCTTTAATAGAGTACATCATGATGTGCTCTTATCAAAATTTGTGAAGAGTGATGTCACTGGAAAGCTCATGCAATTGCTAGAAACATATTTAAAGGGTAGACAACAGTGCACGGAGATAATGTACACTAATGGAGAAATACCAGAGAGGAGAAGGTCATGTATAAGAAACATACAATTTGGAGTTCCTCGGGTCTGTACTTTAGGTCCAGTCCTATTCATATACTATGTAAATGATTTCCTAAGTTCTCTTGACAATGAGCAATTGATCACTACGTACGCAGACAATACATCTGGTGTCAGCTATGCAGACAATGAACCCATCCTAGTTGAAGAGATACATGACATTATTGAAAAGGCAAGAGCTCACTTTGAAAGAGAGAACTGAGAAGTAAACGTAGAAAGAACTAATATTATTCATTTTAAACCAAGTGGTCCAAACAGACAAAATATTTTGATTGATGAAATTCTACCAAAAACTTGTTGTTGTTGTTGTTGTTGTTGTTGTTGTAGTCTTCAGTCCTGAGACTGGTTTGATGCAGCTCTCCATGCTACTCTATCCTGTGCAAGCTTCTTCATCTCCCAGTACCTACTGCAGCCTACATCCTTCTGAATCTGCTTAGTGTATTCATCTCTTGGTCTCCCTCTACGATTTTTACCCTCCACGCTGCCCTCCAGTTCTAAATTGGTGATCCCTTGATGCCTCAGAACATGTCCTACCAACCGATCCCTTCTTCTAGTCAAGTTGTGCCACAAACACCTCTTCTCCCCAATTCTATTCAATACCTTCTCATTAGTTATGTGATCTACCCATCTAATCTTCAGCATTCTTCTGTAGCACCACATTTCAAAAACTTCTATTCCCTTCTTGTCTAAACTATTTATCGTCCATGTTTCACTTCCATACATGGCTACACTCCATACAAATACTTTCAGAAACAACTTTCTGGCACTTAAATCAATACTCGATGTTAACAAATTTCTCTTCTTCAGAAACGCTTTCCTTGCCATTGCCAGTCTACATTTTATATCCTCTCTACTTCGACCATCATCAGTTATTTTGCTCCCCAAATAGCAAAACTCCTTTACTACTTCAAGTGTCTCATTTCCTAATCTAATTCCCTCAGCATCACCCAATTTAATTCAACTACATTCCATTATCCTCATTTTGCTTTTGTTGATGTTCATCTTTTACCCTCCTTTCAAGACACTGTCCATTCCGTTCAACTGCTCTTCCAAGTCCTTTGCTGTCTCTGACAGAATTACAATGTCATCGGCGAACCTCAAAGTTTTTATTTCTTCTCCATTGATTTTAATACATACTCTGAACTTTTCTTTTGTTTCCTTTACCGCTTGCTCAATATACAGATTGAATAGCATCGGGGAGGGGCTACAACCCTGTCTCACTCCCTTCCCAACCACTGCTTCCCTTTGATGTCCCTCGACTCTTATAACTGCCATCTGCTTTCTGTACAAATTGTAAATAGCTTTTTGCTCCCCGTATTTTACCCCTGCCACCTTCAGTATTTGAAAGAGAGTATTCCAGTCAACATTGTCAAAATCTTTCTCTAAGTCTACAAATGCTAGAAACGTAGGTTTGGCTTTCCTTAATCTTTCTTCTAAGATAAGTCGTAGGGTCAGTATTGCCTCACGTGTTCCAACATTTCTACGGAATCCAAACTGATCTTCCCCGAGGTCGGCTTCTACCAGTTTTTCTATTCGTCTGTAAAGAATTCACATTAGTATTTTGCAGCTGTGACTTATTAAACTGATAGTTCGGTAATTTTCACATCTGTCAACACCGGCTTTGTAAAGATTGTAAATTCTTGGGTTTATGCATAGATGATCAACTTTCATGGAAGCAGCAAGCTGATTGCGTCTGTAAAAAAATAACACCCAGTCTATATGTATTAAGAAGATTATCACCATATCTTAATTATGAAACCCTAAGAACTGTATATTATGAAGTGGTGTATCCTTTCTTGTCTTATGGGATAGTATTGTGGGGTGGGACATGCCAAACTAATACTGCAGAAGCTAGCCTTGAGGATCATAGCAAAAGTAAAACCAGGAACTTCTTGCAAACCCCTATTCATTATACACAATATTCTCACAGTTTATGCCATGTATATACTAGAAACTATAATGCTAGAGAAAGGAGACACTAAGATCACAAAAAGAAACATGGATAGTCACAACTATGAAACAAGGCATAAAAAAGATTTTCATATGGTTAACAGAAGATTTAACAGTGAAAATCCCCTATGTCAAAGGAGCTGTTTTTAATAATTTGTTACCACATGAAGTTAAGATATTGACAGAGGATACTTTTAAAAAATAAAGAGTGAAGCTGTGGCTTATCCAACAATGCCCTTATAAATTGAATTTGTCATGAATTACAACTTAATAAGAAATAATGTAAACTAAAAAAATTGTAATTGTTAAAACTTTATACTTAGTTGGAAATGCAGGTGCTTGTAAAATTACATGTTACGAGCAATAAATTGAATTGAAAAAAGAAAATGTTCAAAAATACAAAATTGTGCACTTTACAAAATGTAAAAGCATAGTTCCCTATGACTATAATATCAATGAGTCACAGTTGGAATTGGCCAACTTGTACAAATACCTGGGTAGGGATGTGAAAGGGAATTATCACATAGACTAATTTGTGTGTAAAGCAGGTGGTAGACTTTGGTTTATTGGTAGAATCCTGGGAAATGCAATCAGTCTACAAAGGAGATTGCTTACAAATCCCTCATGTGACCTGTTCTGGAATGTTGCTCAAGTGTGTGGGAACTACACCAAGTAGAACTGACAGAGAATATTGATCGTATACAGAGTAGGGCAGTATGAATGGTCACAAGTTTGTTTGATCTGTGAGAGGCTGTCAAAGAGATTCTGAAGAAACTGGACTAGAAGACTCTTGAAGATAGACGTAAACTCTCCAGAGAAAGTCTGCTAACAAAGTTTCAAGAACCAGCTTTAAATGATGACTCTAGGAATATACTACAACCCCCTATATATCACTCACGTAGGAACCGTGAGGGTAAGATTAGAATAATTAGAGCACACACAAAGGCATTCAGACAATCATTCTTGTTGCATTCCATACTTAAATGGAATGGGAAGACCCTCATAACTGGTACAATGGGACATACCCTCTGCCATACACCTCATGGTGGTTTTGCGGAGTACAGTTGTAGATGTAGATATTGAAATATTTAATTGTTTTTGACCTTTCTAGTACCTGAATATTGTAAAAATGTATCAATTTGCTACCACAAAGCTTGCCTTGCTCATGTGACTGCACCTTGCATGTGACCTTTAACCTTACATGTGAATTCTACAGTTTAGTATGATCTGTAGAAGTAGATTGTCGACATCCTCCAGCATATTGCAGGAAAAAATAAATAGAAAGAAAATGTATTGCTGCTCTCCCAGACTCCCTAATTACAACACTGCACTAACAAACACATTGTTCCAAACCAGTTTTTAAAAAATAAATTGAGTATATGGCTAAGCTACAGTGGAAATGGAAAATAAAGGAGATTTCTGTTTAACTAAGTGCAAGATGCCTAATTTAAAATGAAAAACAAATTACACTCTTGTTATGATACAGCACAAAATTTCTCCCCAGTTGGAGATAGACTTAACTCCTCCTTCTATAGTCCACATATATTAAAAGTGCCAATATCTTTGTGAATAACCTGTTTCTTCTCTAAAGAATTTGTGCACTGTAATACACAGACTTAAAGCTACATGAATGGATCATCTATGATTTTATCTCACCAGTTCTGTTTAGAATAATTTTTTATGTTTTAATTTTAATTTTTTACAGTGCCCGGTGTTCGACCTCGAGCAGAATGTCCATTTTGAAGGCTTCTGGGAGACAGTGAATGTTCGTGGAGGTATAACCTTACCGGTTAGTGCAATTAAAATGTTTGTCTTTTTCGAAAAATAAAAGAGAAGAATGAAAGCTGGAATTATATGAAAGAAATCTGAAGTCACTTTACTTGCAAAATCTATATTTAATATAAGAGCAATAAAGCACGAAGATGTTTAGTAAAATCTTTATAGCTTTAGGGGGTGAGAGTGTGATTGTCTTCCAGTGAAAAAAACGAAAAAATTTGTAAACTGAGCTACATAGTTAGTGACCAATACTGTGGCATGAAGGCCGGTGCAGTGGGAGTGGAGGGGGGATTGATTAATTTTGGAATGATTGTTGTCAATAATACTATCACTTATATGCCTCAAGTAATAAGCTTTCTCAACACAGGGTTAATGAAAGCTAAAACACTTCACTTTGTGAAAAATATGAGGCTACTGGCATGAAAGAGGCTAAAATAAGAGAAAATTGGATTCTATGCAGTATTTTCATGTACAGCATGTCTCTCCTAAGAGTAATCAGGAACATTTTCTCTGGTGTTTTAGCATAAATATGCAATTTCATTTCTCCATTGTTTAGCTGAAGTCAGGCCAAGCAAACAGTGCTTCCCACATCTTTCATATGATATCTAGTGGCAATGGAAAGCTAGTTTTGTTTCCCATCACAAACAAAATTATTTTTAAGTGATATTTTACATGCCCATATGATAGAGTGGTCTCAGATTAGTCTAGTGCTATATTTGTTTCATTGATGTGCATTAACAGGGACAGAAAAACTCCAAGAACAATCAGTACTCCAACAGCGACAGCACTACAGAGTTACTGCTGCCTTGCTTTTTATTTTTCATGTAGAATACACTAGTTTTGGACCCCTCTATCGAATCGGCACATAAAATTCTGATTTAAAAAATAATTATGTTTGTAATGGGAAACAAACCAATGCTTTCTTTTGTCACTGGAAATTGCATGAAAGATGTGATGAGCAGTAATTATTTGAGCTGACTCTAGCTACCGATGTAGAAATGGAATTACGTATAGATGCTGAAGCACCAGAGAAAATGCACCTGATGACTCTTAGGAAAGATACCTGGTGTATTCTCCATTGGTGGACAGGGTTGCCACAAGTTCTGAAAATCAGGTAAATATGAAAAAAACACTGGAAAAAATCTCGTTTTTGTCTCAGTTTCATGAAATAGTTCATTTATGGAGATGTCATGCTTCGTCGCTGGCTGGCCGCAGCTGAGTACATGTGCTGCTTCCCTACTCTCTCATTCTTACTGCTTCTCCCCTTCCCACCCCTCCACTCAGCTTGCAGTCAGTGCTGCCACCACTACTTGCTGCTAGCGTGGCTGGTGAGAGGCTGGGAGGGTTGAGGATTGGTTTGTTTGGATCTGATTCTCAGAGACTGTCGACAGAGCGACCGGAGACAACGGTCGTGTGTGCACGAGTTGTGTCTGAGCGATTGTGTGAATGTGTGTGCGCTCTCATTTTCTGACAAAGGCTATGGCCAAAAATTTAGTTGAGAGAGTGTGATTGTCTTTTCTGTGGCTCATTAATCACCTTTACAGTGAGTTGCTACCTATCCTCATTAGTATTGATTCTCAGAGTATTTGTGCAAATTGTCTGTTGTGTGGGTGATCACCGTGGTCTCATTTCATCAACATGGTGTCTCTGACACGTGAATAGCTGGCTGCACGAGTGGACTTCCGTGACGGGCCAAAACCGCAGGCCATTGCTGTGGGTATACCTAACAGATCGGGCTTGCCGATCTCAAACCCATAGTTTCCCACTAATTTCAGGCCCTGCCTGTCGGATCTAGTCTCACCGATCCGCCCTGCCTGTGTGTGGTGTAATGCAGCACATTTTCATGGTTTATTCGTGGACCCAGGACTGTGGTGCTCCTCGACAGGTCAAAGGCCACAGGCAATGGATTTCAGAAATTGCAACTGTCTCACCTCAAGTACAGTGTACAGTGCAGCATTTTATATACATTTTATTTATTCTAGTACATTTTGGCACTTTGAAAGTAGTTTATATGTTAGCAAGTATGGACGATAAGAAGAAGAAAATTGTGGCAGTTGCTGGTAGTTTGTACGCTATGTACTCCTGTTTTTCTTGAAAGAAAAATCATACAATACCTGTAGAATAATAGACATAACACAGTGAGTAATAACTGACAATAATGAACATTTTATTTGTGGTCATCTATGATGTTGGCTTACACAACTCTTCTCCACCTTATGCGTTCCTTTCAAGAGGCCTACTTTTTTCTGAAGTTATTTCTGAAAGCAGTGAAAGTATTTTAAATCTGTCTTGCGACTGCAACAAAATGTGTATTTTTGTCATCAAATGTGTTTCGCTTTATTGAAAAAATAACATCAGTGGTCGTAATGAAACATATATACCATTTTGCTTGCTTTCTCCATCTAAAACAGTTCATTACAAAAGATGTTGCTTTTAGTACTTAACAGTTTTGCTCAGACATTTAGAAATACAGAAGTCCTTACATTTTCTTGTCAACTTATGTCTTTATGTACCCTTAAGATCTCAAAATTTGTCAGGGAAAAATGCTAAAACTTGTCTGAAAATCAGGGAAACATCAGGGAATTTCACTTGGGGAAACTTGTGGCAACACTGGTGGAGGATAATTTTTTTCCCTTCTTTGTTCCATTTGCATATGAATTATGGAAATATCACACAGATAGGCACATGTGCGTATAGAAAGACACAAACCCAACTTCATTCTCTTCTTCCCTCCCCCCATGTATTTTGTGTTTTTTCATCATAGGCATGCATTTAAAACTGCCAGTGTGTCATTGAACAGGCAAAAGTTGAATTTGCATATTTTCTGAAAGATTTGCACTGGGTGCTGGTGATGAATGGGACTAGAAAGAATGAAGTAATCGGCTGTGTATTCTTACTTTGCTTTGTCTGAAATGTCTCTTTAACCAACTTAGAAAATAAGAAATATAATTGGTGGCTCTTTTTGCAATTTTAAACTTTCTAACACTACAATGGTTAGTCAAATGTTGTTGAAAAGCAAATTCTGTTGCTCAATAAGGCACAAACATCTGTGTATGCTCTATACATGGAAACATAAATAACCTTGTGCTGCAATTTCACAGGTTAGAAACGGGCGTCATAATGGGGTTCAAAAATTTGAGTAGGTCATCAGACAGATAAGTGTTACGTACTATTGTGCTACTAATGCTCTGATTTCTTTTATTACTCCAATAGCTGGTAGAGCTAACTAATTAGGGTTGCTTTCTCATTATACGTTCACTGGAAAGCAGTCCACAATAACTTTCAGCTAGATAGTGAACTCATTGACCAAAAGACAAGTTTGTTATGGCCCTTTATAATCATAAACTGACCATATATTCTCTATTATTAGAAATACTCATACTTCAGATTTCAGTCTAACATAATTCTGAAAAATTATGAAGCTTCATGTTTAGTCCCACTATAATCACTCTCTTCAATTAACTTCTTTGTATTGTGTTCTTACATGACTCAGAAACCATTTTTTTTTTTTTTACAGAGGGATGCGTTTCCTTTGGGATTCTATGTGGTCTTTGTGGTGAAAGGAGATGATGTGGATTGCTCTGGACCAGACGAGCCAATTATAAAGCCTAGAAACAAGACACTCTCTTTCTCACTTTCACCCAGCATTACTTACCAGAAGTATCTTGTAGCAGCGTGTGTTGCAATTGCCGCCTTTGCGCTGTTTTATATCTTCTCTATTGCCATCTCTGTTGTCTATCTCATAAGGTAAGTTTTTCAGACGTACATTTTCTCACTTGGAGAAATACAGATTAAATAGATTATATAACTTTAAGCTACTAATCCAATTAATAGAAACCCAGAAAAGTGTCCACTACTGCCAAGTTTCAGCACTTCACCATTTCTGAATATTAAGTAGGAAAAAGAGAATTGAAGAAATAAAGAACAGATGAAAGAAAATAGGTGTTCAATTAGGTTGAAACAAACAGGAACAAAATTTAACTTTTACTCTGTAAGTTTGAGCTCATAGCATTTCAGTTTAGAAGATGTGACTTTTCGTCAGATCTGTGTCAGTGTTATCAGCTGATTTTCATCACAGTTCCATTGGCAACCACAAAGATTACGAGAAAGAACATGCTCCCCTAGCAGCAGCAGTTTTATTGTAGGTTGCTGGAGCAACAAAGGGTACCTAGTGTCTGGCAAAAAGGGTAGGTTGTTCACATTTTTGAGAAAGATGCACATAATTATAGGCTTATAGTGGTCACATCAGTCTGTTGCAGAAATATGGAACGTGTTTTATGCTTACATATTATGGCATTTTTGGAGAACAAAAATCTCCCCAAAAATCAACATGGTTTCTGCAAATGGAGATCCTGCAAAACCCAACTCACTCTGTTCCTACATGAGGTTATGGATGGAGAGGAGGAATTTCAAGGAGGTTTGGGCCTGACTTATATGGCTTTGCAATATAAAGTTGATGAGGGCTATGGACTGACCCAGTGTGAACAGGTAGAAGTCGTGTAGAGGGAGGTGTTGCAGCCAGGGATGGGTAATTTGGTATCAGGCAATTTGGGGCATTCTATACCCCCATCTGTAACCTGCTATCCCTTTGCCTTCCTGCTCTGTGCCTCCTCCTTACCCCCACCACCTATCCCAGAAGATAGCTGCTCACATCAGATGCAGTTGCAGTGGGCTCCAGCACCTAGGGACAGTGGGCGTGTGTGTGTGTGTGTGTGTGTGTGTGTGTGTGTGTGTGTGTGTGTGTGTGTCTATCCATACTTGTTTCATTGGCAAAGTTTCTTTACAAAACATATATGTTACTTATGCTACCCACCTGACACATCTTTTTCTTATAACTGCTTCCCTTTGAAGCTGACTGGTAACGTTTCTCTTGTTAACAAATGATGACTACTAATTTTAATTCTGTCCTATAATATGTACTTGAGTATCAAGTTGCATAGTATTCACCATTCACCTAAAATATTTATAGATTTCAGCTTTCAGAGTCATAGTCTGAGTAGTGTGCTTTTCTTCCCCAGGGTTCGAAGGAGTTTGCCTTCTACTTCTGATGTATTGGATGATGAATGTACACTCCCCTCTGTGTTTTCACCAGGCAGTGAGAGTACAAGCACAATTCCAAGGGCTGCTTCAGATTCATCACTGGATGAAACTGATATTGATGTTCTACATGATGCAGAAATGGACAAGGATATATTTCGGTGAGGTTCATTTGTGTACTGCAATTTGTGTGGTGACATAATTCCTTCCATTTTGCAGCCTGTATGATATACCATTCCTCACATTTTGCAATTTGTGTGGCGATAACACTCCTTACATTTGTGTAGATGAGTTGCTATTCATTTAAAATCAAGAGGAATATGCACTCTTTAAACTGTATAGAACTGTTCATTGTGCATCTGTCATAGAAATATCCAGGATTTTAATGTTACTCAGGCCCAGTAATGCTAATTTGAGCACTGTCAAGATGGAAATAAGAAAGATAATCCCAGCATGAAGAAAGAACAAATGTAATGAACAGAACATTAAGAAAGGCGATGTCGTGCTGTTAGCAAAGGCACTTGCATTGGTCATCTGCAGCTGTAGCCCATTAACACCAAATTTCACTGCACAGTCCTAATGGATACACTCATCATATGTTCCACATTGATTTCTGTGGTTATTTCAGGCAGTATTGCTTGTCTGTTAGCACAGACAACTCTACGCAAATGCCTCTGCTGTCGATGATTAAGTGAAGGTCCTTCAGCCACTGCAGAGAGGTAATGCCTGAAATGTGATATTCTTAGCACACTCTTGACACTGTAGACCTAGGAATATTGAATTCTGTAATGATTTCCAAAATGGAATGTCCCATCCGTCTAGCTTCTCAACTACCACTCCGCTTTCAAAGTCTGTTAATTCCCATCGTGCAGCCATAGTTACGTCACCTATTCACGTGAATTATCTGAGCACAAGTGACAGCTCCATCAGTGCACTGTCCTTTTGTACCTCGTGTACATGATACTACCACCATCCGTATATGTGAGCATATCACTATCCTGTGCCTTTTGTCACCTGGCTGTATAGCGCGAATATTTTTCCTATTCAATCCCCAAAAAATTGAGTCATAACTGATAACAGAATGAATGCAAGCAAAATATACTGATCCGATACATGAAGTATCACATACTGATGCAAGAATTTTTACATGCTCTTCTCACTTTAATTGACAGTGAACAAGCATTCCAAGAAATTTTCTGCTTTCCACAAATAGTATGAATTCATTATTTGTTTTCAGTTTATCATAATGTGTTCTTTGTTTATGTAGAATTTCATAGTGTTTATTTTCTTTATATTATGTGT
Source organism: Schistocerca piceifrons (assembly GCF_021461385.2). Taxonomy (NCBI): domain Eukaryota; kingdom Metazoa; phylum Arthropoda; class Insecta; order Orthoptera; family Acrididae; genus Schistocerca; species Schistocerca piceifrons. The sequence continues at coordinate 21,926,938 of NC_060145.1, forward strand.
GACTTTATTGTTTGTTGCCGACTTGTATAAATTGCTAAGTGTTTCTTCAGCTTTTTCTCTTAGTACTTCTGGTGACTTGGCAGTGATCAGTATGTTAGGGTCATCTGCAAACAATATTGTTTGCCCATGGTAAGTATTTGGTGGGAAACTGTTAATATAAATTATGAACAGTTCCGAACTTAGCACAGTACCCTGTGGTATGCCTAGATTTATATACAGGGTGTACATAAAGTCTGGGAACACTTTCAATTATTTATTACAGAACAACCAAACATTGTACAGGTATCATAAATATGTCATTTTGAAGAGAAGCACTGAATTTTTGTTTTCTTTTGTGTGTGTGTGTGTGTGTGTGTGTGTGTGTGTGTGTGTGTGTGTGTGTACTGCCACAGCGTAGTTTGGTAATTTGCCGATAGTCGGTGCTAGTCACTAACATGGTGAGTTCAGGTGTGGAGCGAGCTTTCTGTTTGTTGGAGTTTCATGAATCGGCCTCCCTGATCACCAGATCTCGCTCTGTGTGACATTTCTCTGTGGAGTCATTAAGATCTGGTGTACATACTGCCTCTACCATGTGATGTAGCAGACCTCCGGGAGAGAATATGGGAAGCGACTGCCACAGTCAACGATGCGACGCTGGGATGGATATGGCAAGAATTAGATTACCATATTGACGTCTGCTGGGTCACTCATGGTTCGCATATCGAATGTTTGTTAAAAAAGCTTTCAGAGTTTCTCTTCAAAATACAATGTTATGTCATCTGTACAACATTTAGTTCTTGTGCAATAAATAATTGAAAGTGTTCCCGGGCTTTATGTACACCCTGTATTTTGAGTCAGAGGTATGTTTTTCAGTGTCATTAGAGCTACTTGATGTATGTGTAATTTCAGTCATCTGTACTGTACTTGCTAAATATGACTGCTACCACTTGTTCACCACCCCTGTATTCCCAGTTCATATAGCTTATTTTACAGTATATGAAAAGGATAGTTGCTACTCATTATATAACGGAGATTCTGAGTTGCAGATAGGCACAAAAAAAACACTGTCAGAAAGTAGGCTTTTGGCCAACGAGGCCTTCATCGGAAATGGACAAAAAACACACACACACAAACTCACGCAAATGCAACTCAGACACACATGAAGGCAGTGTCTGGTTGCCGAGGCCACACTGCCAACAGTATTTTGTTGGAAGGAGAAGAAACAGACAACTTTACATACTAAAATTCCACCAAAGTGTAAATGCCATGTTTGGTTGCTGCTTATCACTTAAGTCCTGTGACAGGAGTTGCGTCAAAGTATGAGGAAAATTTTCCTTACTCGACTTCAATGTGTGTAATGATGATGTTTATTTACCTGTGTAGTGTTACACTACATGCAGTGCGGATACATGATCTTCACATACGAGTTTCTCTCCCATTCAGAGAGCGAATTCAAAACTATGAGCTATCCTTAACATATCTGCTGATGAATGGTGCTAATGCTGTATACTTGCAGTTTAAGCTCTCTGCTGAAAGTCAATCTAATCACAGTGTCTCTGGTTACAGATAGCACATGTTATTGCTGGCACTGGTGACTTTCACACTGAAATTTGCAGTGATGATTCAGGCCTTAAAGGCCTCCACTCTTGGTAAAATGGCTGCCTTTCAAGAGGTAAAAGGGCTGCCTTTCAAGATTTTACAACCAACCACTAGATGACACTATGGATGTGTGAAAGTACTATTGTTTTAAAATTTGTCTATAATGTTCTCATTACTCATTCTTGAAGCTTAGATTTTATCTTGAGTAGTGACTGCTAAATATTATTCTGCTCACGTACTGTTTACTGTTGACGTATCGATTTGCAATTTTCTTCACCGAATTGTGCAATGTCTGCTGGAAGACAAGAATTTAGCATACAATATCTTTTTGTAACTAAATAATATGATACCTCTCATAAGGATATGTGCCATATATTCTTCAAGTCTAATATATTCATTACAGACAGTTGATACTCCAAAAACATTAACAGTAATATTGTAACTCAGAATGTGAGTGTCAACTTGACAGTTCAGAATATATGTTACAATACTATCTTCCTTTGTATTGCAAAGTTGATCCCAGCATTTTTTGGGTTTTGCTTTTATTCCTAAGTCGATGCACTACTCTAATGTAGGCCAGTGATGTTATGAGCGTATGCCCGCACAAGTTCTTCCTCTTGCAAAGTTACTGTGATCACTGTCCCAACTTGGCAAGCCTTTTCCCTCAACATGGCTCACCACATAAAAATAAATAGTAAATTCACACAGTTGTGCTATCCTGTATAACAATTTATTATTTTGTTTTATTGTTAACAAGTATCATTCATCAGAAAGGTAAACGTAAACATAGTGTTACATATCACTCTTGCAGAGTGGTATATAATAGCACATGTCATTTGTTTTTATTGAAACAATGGCAAAACTGACCAAATAGTTCGTTTACCGTGAGTATGCTCTGAATAGATCCTGCATAATTTGACTGAAGCTCACAAACAGCTTTGTGTCTCGTAGTTCACAGAAACACTTAAAAAAATTCAACCTGGGAAATGCAAAATTTGTATACAACTTTGTTGCAGATGACAAAACTTGGAAACTAAAACAGCAAACAATTCTTTTGGGTCTTCCGAGATGTTTACATGGGCATTTTGTGACCATTTGCTTAGAGGACCATGTAATTGTTAATGCTAACTAGTACATGACAATTTACAGTGAAATCAGGTTAAATGACAAAAAAAATGTTGCGTCATTCTTCATTGTGACAATGCCAGTTGTGACTCAGCACATCAAACAACTGATTATTTACAGAAGACAACACAGAATGAATGTCACAATGTCTGTTTCTACCCTATTTAATGCCTAACAACTTGTTTTTGTTTACTTACATCAAACAAAAATTTCACGGGCAACCTGATTTTCATCATCACTAAAAGCTGTTGAACCATTTGAAACTGTGTTTGATTACCCTACACCAGAGTGACAAAAATGTTTTCAGAATTGGTTTGAATGTTTGCAAAAGTATATAAAATTTTGAAGGCAAATGTTTTGAGAAACAGAACAATTTGAATCAAAAAAATTTTTGTGCGTGCGGTTCGTGGCCACACCATAGATTTTTCATAATACGTTGGGACAAAATTAGAACAACTGTTTTGTATTAATACATAATTTAACTATCAAACTGTGTAATTCACAAATTTATCACATGTAGCAATGGTCCTGGGCTCATGAAGTCAAACAAGTGTACCAAGGGATGTTTCAGTGACAGATTTCATAAAATAGATAACTAACTGAAGCAGACCATACAATGGAAAATCCAGGATGGAATGTAACGATACGAGAGAAGGAAAGTTGCTACTCACCATATAGTGGAGATGCTGAGCCGCAATAGACACTCCGTCAGCTGTCAGATACTTCCACCTACAAACCATGCCACAGTGATCCCATTCCAGCAATCCAGCAGGATCTCCAGCCACTACTCAAATCCTTAGGCCTATCCCAGAACCTCTCCCCAGAGTCCATCTCTCTACTTACCCCTACTATTCCCTGCACTCCCACCTTCTACATGCTTCCTAAAGTCCATAAACCCAACCACCCAGGACACCCCATTGTGGCCCATTACTGTGTCCCCACTGAGGGAATCTCTGCTCTCGTAGACCAACACCTTCAACCTATTACCCGGAACCTATCCTCCTATATAAAAGATACCAACTATTTCCTCGACCAACTCTCCACGGTTCCTTTCCCTTTACCACACGGTGCCCTGCTCGTCACTATTGATGCCACCTCCCTGTACACTAACATTCCTAATGCCCATGGCCTTACTGCTATCGAACACTACCTTTCCAGACGCCCTATGGATTCCAAACCAACAACCTCCTTCCTAGTCTCCATGACCAACTATATCCTCACCCACAATTACTTCTCCTTTGAAGGCATTACCTACAAACAAATCCGTGGCATGGCTATGGGCACCTGCATGACACCATCCTATGCTAACCTATTCATGGGCCATCTAGAGGAATCTTTCCTAAAAACTAGAATCCTAAACCCCTCACCTGGTTCAGATTCATTGATGACATCTCTGCTATCTGGATTGAGGGTGAGGACACCTTATTCACATTCCTCCAGAACCTCAACAACTTCTCCCCCATTTGCTTCACCTGGTCCTACTCAACCCAACAAGCCACTTTCCTAGATATTGGCTTCCGTCTCAGAGATGGCTACATCAGTACCTCCATCCATATCAAACCTACTAACAACCAGCAATACCTTCACTTCGACAGCTGCCACCCGTTTCATACCAAGAAGTCCCTCCGTACAGCCTAGCCACCTGTGGTCGTCACATCTGCAGTGACGAGCAGTCCCTCTCTAAATATACCGAGGGTCTCACAGAAGCCTTCACTGACCAAAATTATCCTCCCATCCTTGTACAAAAACAAATCTCCCATACCTTATCTTTCCAGTCTCCCACCACCTCCCAAAGTCCCACATTCCGGTCACAGAGGAGCATTCCCCTCGTAACTCAGTACCATCTGGGACTGGAGCAACTGAAGAAATACATCCTCCGCCAGGGTTTCAGTTACCTCTCGTCGTGCCCTGAAGTGAGAAATGTCCTACCCACTATCCTTTCCACCCCTCCTACCATGGTATTCCACCGAACCTACACAATATACTCGTCCATCCTTACACAACCCCTACTCCCAATCCCTTACCTCATGGCTCATACCCCTGTAATAGACCTAAATGCAAGACCTGACCCATACATCCTCCTACCAGTACCTACTCCAGTCCGGTTACTAACGTTACCTATCACATCAAAGGCAGGGCTACCTGTGAAACCAGTCATGTGATATACAAGCTAAGCTGCAACCACTGTGCTGCATTCTATGTAGGCATGACAAACAACAAGCTGTCTGTCCGCATGAATGGCCCCTGACAAACTGTGGCCAAAAAACAAGTGGACCACCATGTAGCTGAACACGCTGCCAAACAGGATACCCTTCATCTCAATGACTGCTTCACAGCCTGTGCCATATGGATCCTTCCCGCCAACACCAGCTTTTCTGAATTGCGCAGGGGGGAACTTCCCCTGCAATACATCCTACCTTCCCGTAACCGTCCTGGCCTCAACCTTCGTTACTCACTGTCCTCATCCATCCAGCCTCCTCCTGTTCCCATTCCAGCACTACACAGCCATCATTTCACCGCCACACCATCTTTTAATTACTTTTATTTTTATTTTTATTTCTCTCCTTTCCGCCACTTGCTCCCTCCCCCCTCCACACCTTCTCTCCTGCCCTCCGTCTAAACTGCAACACTTCACTGTCCGCCACTCCCACCATACTACCCCTCCCCACCCCAGCCTCCTCCTTACCCCCACCCAGTCGCCACTCCCATCATGCACTGGTGCTGCTGCTCGCAGTGTAGTTTCAGCTCTCTGAGACTGCAGATGTGTGTGCAAGCTCCGCTATATGGTGAGTAGCAACTTTTCTTGTCTCGTATTGAAGCAGACCATAGGCATACGTGACCCAAGCTTCAATGGGATCGATACAAGACTGTGCAGTGACATGCCCAATTGACCAGTTACATAATAACTTTGCACGGTTTTTTCATTTCCTATTCGTTGCTGCCTTAGCTTTTGCGTTTTCTCATCACTGGGCAGTGACACCCAAATTTATATTCTTGCTAAATATGTTTCGATGCTATATCCGTATGTAACTTTACACAAAGGTAATTCATGACAATAACACAAACGTTCCTACACTGCTACTATGACATCACAAGCAAAACAAAAATTGCACAACAAATACATACAAACTGTTGTGTGCTCAGCCATTGTGTATGCATTATTAGTCTCATAGTTACATGTAGTTCAAACCTGATGGTATTTCATCACACAAGGAAATTCAGCCAACAAGCAAATAGATATTTTCACATCAAAAATATTTTTCTGTAATTGTTTTTGTAAAAACTTAAAAGACTCTCTTTGTACCATTGATTACAGCTCTTTCAACTCTGATTGAATTCCAGTCTGTCTGTTACTATATGATTTTTCCTATTGCAATGTTCATTTAACACTTCATAAATGAATGAAAATGGGAAGTTATCAATGCCCTCTAGGGAGCACAACTTCATAAATAAATGCAGTAATTTCTGGGACAGCCACTACAAATAAAATGCTCTATATATAGAAGTATACATTACCTTGAAAGCTGTGAAATGTTGCTGCAGTCCCTGAAGATGAAACCCCAACTCATTCAAGTCCTCTCTGCAATAACTTGTAAAAAGTCTTCCTTTGTGTTGAATGCAACTCATTGTGCATCAGTTTGTTGTTGATGTATTTCAGCTGCTTCAGTTTAATGTTGAATGTGTTTTTTAACTGTAGCAACACTACAACTTTTTCAAACTCTGCCATTGGTTGTCAGTTCAGACATAAAATTTGGAGCACCTCATTGCCAATTGTTGTCAAAGGCTTCTCCCCAGAAGAAATGTCAGTGAGTAATGATGAAAGTATTTATTGCTAGAAAGATACTCGTAAACCCAATAAACAGTTCATACAGCAAAGGTTTGCAAGTCGTCACAGTACACTGGGTATGACACCAGCAGGATTGTGGCACCAGAGTCCAGTTCAGTTGGAGTAGTTGTAACCCAATAACCATCAGGTAATGGGACTATGAGGTACATGCCAGTTGACATTGATCTTTGCCAGTGCTCTGTGAGGTTGGCAGATTTGTTATTTTTGGCAGCACATTTATTGCACTAAGTGACCCAACACCACCTCCCCTCCCTCCCCCCCCCCCTTACAATCACAGAGGCTCCTGCATCAGTGGTGGGACGACTATCAACTTCATCCTAGTTGATCTGATCTGACTGTCCAAGTGTGTAAGTGAAACCACTGTGAGGATATCTTTGCTGATGTCTCCACATCCACATCCACATCTGTAATGTCAGATACTGCAGTTCAGGGTTAGAATATGCTCTGGGGTTCAGTAACTGATGGATATTAGTGATACTGGTATGTAATGTGCATCTCCTCTTTTACCTCCCTTATAAACCCTTCATCTACACAAGAGTTAATAAATACGAATTTGGAATTTGATCAGGGGCTGCCACCTTGTTCAATTTGAGTATTTTAATTTGTTTTTGTATAACAGAAGTGCTTATTTCAATATTGTCTGCCTCCACAGCTGAGAGGTCAGTGTCACTGATTGCTTTATGAGGGAACTGGGTTCGATTCCCGGTACTGCATGGACATTTACCTTGGTGAGAGGACTGGTATGAGGTACTTCAACTTTGAGGACAATCTAGGAGCCACTCAACTGATTAATGGTGGTCCCAAAGTCAAAGACTAGGAGAGCATTGTGCTGACCACTTGCTCCTCCATACCACATTCAATTACCGAGCGAGGTGGCGCAGTGGTTAGCACACTGGACTCGCATTCGGGAGGACGACGGTTCAATCCCGCGTCCGGCCATCCTGATTTAGGTTTTCCGTGATTTCCCTAAATCGCTCCAGGCGAATGCCGGGATGGTTCCTTTGAAAGGGCACGGCCGACTTCCTTCCCCGTCCTTCCCTAATCCGATGAGACCGATGACCTCGCTGTTTGGTCTCTTCCCCCAAACAACCCAAACCACATTCAATTCATATTAAAACGCCATCCTAAATAATGAGACGAGGGAAGTACTTTAATTACCACTGACACCGAGTGAGAAAAATATACAGTATCTCAAGGTCTGACTATAGCTGGTAACTGAACAGTGAATTCTCAATCATACCATCAGAGAAACTTAATAGTTTGGGCCTCCACCATTCACATGTATGAAGCTGAGTTAAACTAGAAAATTTCAATCACAGTTAATGAAAGTTCACACAACAACTTAGCTAGTCCATATGAAGAGATACTCAACTTTCATATCCTCGGGGATTGTTGCTTCAGAAAGTCCTCGATCCTTGTGTCGTTGTAGTACTAATCTTGAAGCCAATTGAGGAGCCACTCAACTGATTAGTGGTGGTCCCAAAGTCAAAGACTGGGAGAGCATTGTGCTGTCCACTTGTTCTGCATACCACATCCAATTACACCATTCACAGAGGATGACACGGTAGTTGGTCAGGCTCAGAACTTTACCTTTGCCTTTACCTTTACCTTTACCTATTTCAGTATTATTGATTTATGAGTTTGTATACTAATCAGAAGGTAGTATGATAGTAGGATCCTCCTACATGAAAACAGTTATAAATGTAGAATTAAATATTTTGCATTTATCCATGTCTTCTTCAACATTGGACTGTCCTATGAAAGATGGGATGGTAGATTGTGATCTGTTCATCTATGTTACATATGACAAGTGCTTCCTACCATATTTGGACAACTCTGTGCCCAGGATCTGACTGTGAAATTTCACTTATATCTCTTCTTATGGGTTCACAAGTTGCCATTAACTTTTGTGTATCAGTTTCACTATATTTTATTTTCAAGTAAGAATATAACAATATCAAGCAGTGGAAACTCCAGGTTGGAACATCAGCAGTATTAGGAAAAGGGGGGAAGAAGACCGCTGCCAGGTGGGCTGTGCAGCAACTAGATGGTGGCCTGATGAGAGTGCCAGGCACAGTATCAAGTACCAAGAGGTGGGGTGTGGCAGGAAAAATGGGGAATGGAAATGCAGTGGTACGGAGAAGGAAATGAGGGGGCCGGTGCATTGGCAGCGGGCAGCATACAATGAGGAAGAGGGGCTGTGAAAATGGAGCAGGTGATAGGGCAGAGGGAGGAACTGTTGGTTGGTGAATGGGGGGACAGCAGATTACCATAGATTTGAGTCAGCATGATTTTGGGAACAGAGAATGTGTTTAGGGACAGCTCCCATCTGTGCAGTTCAGAAAAACTGGTGGCGGAGGGGAGGGTCCAGATTGTGAAGCAGTCATTTAAATCAAGCATATTGTGTTTGGCAGTGGCTGTTCAGCCTGGTGGACAACTGGTTGATACTCACACCAATATAAAAACCTGTACAATGATTGCAGCTTTCACAAGTTGCTCGGTCTCTGATGGAGGAGGATAAGCCTATGACAGGACTGAAGAAGGAAGTGCTGTATGGGTGGATTGGGTAGGTCTTGCACCTGGGTCTTCCATAGTTATATGATCCCTGTGGCAAAGGGTTGGAACTGGGAGTGGCATAGGGATGGACTAGGATGCTGTGGAGGTTGTTTGGGTGATGTAACAATGCTTTAGGAGTGGTGGGAAGGATCTTGGGTAAGATGCTCTCATTTCAGGGACAGGATGATAGGTAAGCAAAGTCCTGACAGGATTGGGGCTGTGTTGGGAAAATGACAAGGGAAATGTGTTTGTGGAATTTAGGTCTAGAAGATAGTGCCTATCTGTGAAGGCCTTGGGTGAGACTTTCAGCATACTGGGAAAGCAAGTTCTTGTCACTGCAGATATGCCATCCCTGGGTGGTCAGGCTGTATGGGAGGGATTTTTTGATGTGCAAGGGATGCCAGCTGTAGAAATATTGTTGGTAGTTGGTGTGTCTAATGTTGACAGAGGTGTGGATGGATCCATGAAAGAGGAGGAGGTCACTGTCCAGGAAGGTGACACATTTGTTTGAGGCACACCAGGTGAAGTGGACGGGAGAGAAAGTGTTGGAGTTGTGAAGGAATGAGGGAATGAAGGAGCTGATCATGAAGATATCACCAGTGAACCTGAATCAGACCATCAGTTTGAGGGTTTGGGAGGTTAGTAAGGTTTCCCTTTGTGGCCCATAAACAGGTTGGCATAGGAGGGTGCCATGCAGGTGCCCATGGCTGTGGCTCGAATTTGTTTGTATACCTTCCCTTCAAAGGAGAAGTTGTTGTGTATTAGTATATAATCAGTTAGGCATATGAGGAATGATTTAGTAGGTTTGGGGTCTGAAGGACATTGGGAAAGGTAGTGTTCAATTGCGGCAAGCCCTGGAACCTGAAGGATGTTGATGTGTATGGAAGTGGTGTCAACAGTGACCAGTAGGGAAACAGGGGACAAAGGGATGAGAATGGTGGAGAGTCATTGAAGGAAGTGGTCAGTATCTTTGTTGTGGGAGACTAGATTGTAGGCATTTGGTTGGAGGTGTTTGTCAATGAGAGCCAAAGTCCTTCCTTTGGGGCCACAATGTCCAGCTACAATGGGATATCCAGGATTGTTGGGTTTGTGAATTTTGTAGAGTATGTTGATGGTGTGTGTGCATGGTGTCATAGGGATGTGGAGGATAATAGATTCAGGGGAGAGATACTGGGAAGGGCCTAAGGCTTTAAGCAGGGACTGCAGGTTATGTTGGACTTCTGGTCTGCTTAAAGTCATAGGCCCTTCCCGGAACATCCCCCCTGGCCACCTCACCCCTATGACATCCCACACACCCACCTTCTATGTGCTTCCAAAAATACACAAACCCAACAATCCTGGACTCCCCATTATAGCTGGTTATTGTGCTCCCACTGAAAGGATTTTGGCTTTCATTTACCAACACTTCAAACCAATTGACCATTGTGTAGCCTCACATCCCAAAGATACCAACCAGTTGCTTCACCGATTCTCCACCATTCCCACCCTTTACCTCCTGGTTCCCTAGTGGTCACTGTTGTTGGTAAGTTACTTAATTATATATTAGAACAGCATAATCCAACTAGGCTCAAATACTGCAGCTCATTATTATTGATGGGTTTTCCTTTGTCCCTGCAGTGGATATTGCACTAACTAAAAGTCTTCATGTGATGGGCATAACTAATGGTGACATGGCGGGTTTCACTTTTAAGCAAAACAAGTATGTGGTTATATGAATTTATTGTGGTCAATATTACTGTTAAAACACTCTCTCCACATGTTTGCAGTCATTTTTAAGCATCTTTCACTTTACTAGTATTGAAATCGGAGATCTGTTACTGAATCAATGTCTAGCCACTAGTAGACTCGTCTTTCAATAACAGTTACAGCTACGAATGTTGGCCACATTCAGGAAACCTTTCATCTTTCACTAGTTTTATAAATTGTATATGATTCACTTTAGAAAATAAAATTTTGAACCTGTGGGTGTTGAAAGCTTTTCCATCGTGCTGACATCTTCCAATCATGTCACAATAAATAATTATTCTTTAGTACATGAATAGTTTGCCACACAAACATCTAGCTTGTTGTAATGCCATATAAAATATCGGTTTTTGTCATAAGATTTTGTATACGTATGCATATCGCTGCCAGTTAATAAGTAGTTACTCATGTATATAAAAGTTTTTGAATGGATGTTGCCTATGAAAACAGACTACATTTTATATCAATGCAGTGGCTCATTTAATTATGTGACAAACTTGATTTTTTATTGTGTTTATTAATTTTTCAGTCATTTTGAAAAATCCTTGAAAATTAACATTAAATAGTTTGTTCTTGCTTGCAGAACAAAGACAGTGTTATATGTTGCTGACCTTGCTCGGAAGGATCCCAGAATATTGCGCCAAAAAAGTCAGTTGTATCTTTGGAATTTACTTACAGTTGCTGTCTTTTACTCGCTCCCTGTTGTTCAACTTGTCATCACATACCAGTTGGTAAGAATTATCATCATTTGGCTACCTGAATGAGTTGTGGTATTTTCAGTCACTTCAGCACTATCCTCTTCTATTAATACACTATTACACAGTTTCTCAGTTCACTGGAGACAGTTACGAGGTAGATATGTGAGACAAAACAGCCCGACATGTTATCAAGTATTATAATGAAATGAATTATTTGAAATATGCTGAAAATATCTGATTATTCTTTCATGCGTATTATAATCATTAATAATCTCATCACTCTTCCAATGTGTTATTTACTACTTCACTCTTACAGCTCTCGTTCCTGACTATGATTTACTGAATCCTGTTATTTAGGAAACCTTTAATCCTATGACATAGCTATGCATAAATTACATAAGTTGTGGCTGTGAAATATATGTGCGTATGAAAAACATGACAAAATATACATAGAATGTAATATTCAGAAAATATTGATCATATACGCAGAAATAAATGGAACAAGTTCATGGACATAGTAGCAAATGCAATAAATATCATTCTGAAGATATCCTGTTCTGACTTACGGACAGTGCACTGAGATAAAGCACCCTCATGAAAGTATCTCTTATGGTGCTTATGAGGAGAACTGGTCACAAGTGGGAAAAATCGTCCATTACATGCAACATGACATTTAACTTACGTGTTTGTTTTGTTCTGCTCACATTGCTAATGTCTTTTGTTTTGAAATTCATGGTAGGTAGTACAGTGAAATTTTTGGATCCTTGATGAAAATGCCAGTGTCATCTCAGAATATTATAATTTTTTACAAAATATGTGATTGCTGTGGTAAGTTACTTATGCATGTTAATAAAAGGAGAGCCACTTGCAACAAGCATTGAAGGAGACCATGATTATTTATTTATTTATTTATTTATTTATTAATACCTGGCTGACAACCAGGTAACTTTTGAGACAGGTACTGGTTTGGTCGTGTACTGCATGTTGCTTTCTATTAATTCAAGTAATTGTCTGTTGACCTCACAAACTTGGAAGGACTACTTACAAGAATTGAATGGACCTGCTCAAGATCACACTGTTGTTGAGGAATCTAAAATATTTACCAGAAATCAAACCTAAGACTTCGATATCAGTAACCATCTGCAAACTTCTGGACCATGATGTTGGTTGCAAGCTTTTATTTTTAATTCAGTTCTTGATTTTACTTGTCTTTGATGTTACTAGAAATAGTATTTTATGAATGAATGTTAAAATTACTTTAAATTATTCTGTTTATATGTTACATTCTTTCATTAGGTTTTAGATCAGACTGGGAATCAGGACCTGTGCTACTACAATTTTCTGTGTGCACACCCATTTGGTCTTTTGAGTGACTTCAATCATATATTTTCCAATCTTGGTTACATACTGCTGGGACTTCTCTTTATAATTCTTACTGCCCGAAGAGATCGCATGCACCGCTGTTCTGATTCCAGATTTGATAAGGTAACTTGCATTTGTGTCAGACAAAACTTCACTTGAGGAAACTGTAAAATTACATAGAGACAGAATGTCTGCCTAGTAAATACCTTCAGAAGGCAAAATTCTAAGTACTACCAACAGCGTTTCATACTTTAGTAGTATTAGTTGCCTGTGTCACCTTTCTCAACTTCACCAACGTGTCCCTCTTTCCTCCGTCAAGAAGAAACTAGCAGTTTCAAAAGTCAAGATAATTGGTTGTACTTTTCACATGTGTCATCAACTGTAGTTACAATTTTGCCTGCTGAAGGTAAGCATTTACCAAGAAATCATTCTCCTTGTAATTTTATAACTTGTATTTTGCATTTTTGTACATTCGATTTGCACAGGTAGCATAGATTTTGTCAGTGATTAATATTCTGTTTTTTCTTTATATCACATTTCTCCTTCATTAGGCAGGCTGTCTTCTTTTTGTGTACTTCCATTTTCATAAATAAATCGATAAAAGTTTTTAATAAGGTGGCAGTCTCGTGACAGCTTTTTTATATTATTACTTCACTGTTCATGATCGAGAGGAACAACTTGCTACAGAGTGAAGTGCACAGGTTGCAAAGAACAACTACATATTTGTTAATATTAATGAAAAGAATAAAATAACACAGTTTCTTGGGGCATGAGCCGCACTACTTGGTTCAGGCTGAAAAGTCAGTCGCTGATGATTGCACTGTAATGTTCGTACATTGATGAGGTCTGTGAGGCCATGGTCAGTGAGAGCAACACAAAGCTTGAGGCCGGACTAAGTCTGTGAAGCTGTGATCACCATTGAGTGGTGAGATGCTTCTCATTTGGCTCAGTGATGCAAACTCCAATTCATGGCTTAGTAGGCATGGCTGGTGTAAACCCGGACTATGAACTGTCTGCAGAGAGGTCAGGCAGTGACCTAAATACCCACCGGGTGGAAGGATACCAGCTCTGTGGTCCGAGGACATGTGACTTGCAGATGTGAGATAGTGCCACAGTGGCGGTGCTGTTTGCAGTGATGCTTACTCCTCTAGTGGCAAAGCTGGTGCCATGTGGTACTGTGGTGGCTGCTGGAGATCAGGTTGAAAACAGAGTTTTTTTTGTCCATCAGACTGATTTCTTTCAATCTCCAGAAGCAGTGTCATTAGGGGGACCTGTGAGGTTAGCACAAGGGACTCACATTTGGGACGATGATGGTTCAAACCTGCATCTGGCCATCCTGATTTGGGTTTTCTGTGATGTCCCTAAATCGTTCCAAGCAAATGTCAGGATGGCTGCTGTGACAGAGCATCTCTAAATTCCTCAATGTCAGTGGGATGTTAAACTGCAATCTTCCGCCCTTCTCCCTTTAGTGGGCTGGAGGTTCCACAACTGCAGTACATAACTGTATGGTTAGTGGCTGTGTTGCATTGCAGTAGCCTGGGAATGCAGTATTTCAGTCCATCCAAGGGAGAGATGGCAGAGTATCTCGGTAATGCCTTCGCAGCCAAATAGAAGAGAAGCTCAGAGTTCAGAGAAGCAGGTACTCCTTTTGATGGAGGAGATTAAGACAGGTAGGTCACTGTGACAGGTCAATCTGGCACAGATGAGTGCTAGTAAGAGCTGTCCTGAAAAAGAGAGACATGCAGTGCCAGTGTCTGCAAAGGTCGACCAGCCTACCAAAGGTGGTGACGGGGACAGCATGTCATCGTATGGAAATTTCGGTCCAGCCACTGATGGCAGCGATGGAGGTATGACCCAATGTGACCAGGGTATGCAGAAGTGCATAACAGGAGCCCCAGGGAAGTCCAGCCGGTAGTAGATGTAGGGTGCCCAAATGCAGAATTGCTGTAAGCATACGTGACACAGGAAGGTCCTGTGGCCACATGTGGTGCCACATGTCGGAGGGTTGCTGGAGAGGCAACCACGCAGGGGTGTGCAACCACGCATTGGGGGCTTCGCAGGGCACAGCTCGGCAGAAGGCACTGTGTGTTTTGTGATGTTCCTCACCTGAAAACAGTGCAAAAGAATGAGGTATGTGGCGTTTCAGGGAGGAATGAACTGGATGAGATGAGCAGTATGTTAGGTCCCACAGAACGATACAGAAGAATCCCGACTAGGATGGGTCATTGGCAGGTGTAACCAGAGTAGAAAATGGTTGAGTGAAAGGCCTGGAGGTGGCAGCACCAGAGGTGGACATGGCTGTAGCAGACGTGCCAGTGACGGGTGTGCTGATGGCACGTGGTCAGGATTAAGGACAGGCCGTTAGTCGAGGAGCAGCATGGACTGTGCGGTGTGTGAATGAACACTGAACATTTGAAAAGTAGGCAGGACAGATGAGCCCCCAGTGTCAAGGAAGATGCCTTGGAATGTCAAGTATGCACCAGAGCACAAAAAAGGTTGGAATAGGCAGCAAGGTGGTCCTGCAATCGAGTATAGAACAGTGTAGCTTCTGGGCAGGTTAACAACTGTAAGAGAAACTCGGAGATATGTTGTAGGTGCTGTATGCTAAACAGGATGTGCATCACCATGTCCAAGGGCTAAGTGCTGACAGCAGGCAGAGGCACTGAGAGTACACACATGCAGCAAAGACAATTATTATCACAATAATTATTGAGAGACCTTCTCAGTTTTGGTTATAGATAACTTGATACCAGTGTCTGAGTTTAATTTGTACAGCACTGAAGATGATCACTATGTGATCGAAAATCGATTCTGCTATCAATAAAACATCAATATTACGGCCAACACTGACCGTCCTTTTAATTTGACTGTATAATTGGCGACTGTGTCAGAAGGTGATAGCCTTGTGGCACAGTAGTTACTGATATAGCAATGTGTTTGATATAGTGATGTGTTTGTTTCATTTCGGTAAGTTATACATTGCATATAAGAGATTTTTACATGCTGTTTCATTTTATGTGTGTAATGAATATCTAGAACTGGAACTTCTATTTCATTGTTACTTGCTTGTGACTGTATATTTGAATTTCTGCAGATATTAGACTTGAACTGTTGGACGTGAATCAGTTATAGACTTGAGCAACGCTATATCTTTGTTGACATTGCTGAACATGTTATATAAATCTATAATAGAACTGATATCCTTTGAGTGGAACCGTATGGGATACCATATTCTGAAAATATTTTTATTGCTGTTTATAATAATTTTTCTGTGGTACTCTGTTTTCTACAATGAAAGTTTAACTTAAGCCATTTAAGATGAATTGCTGTAATTACATTAACAAAATTCTGTTATGCATGCAATCATAGGTCTTGAGATGTCCAAAAAAAAAAAAGGTTCTGTCCTAGCTTTATTAGTTAGTTCAACTATAGCTTTCTCTATAGATTTCCAGTTTGTCATTGGAGAAGCGTTTAACAAGATACTATCTGACAAATGTGAGTGTATTATATCGTATGGCACTATCTCATAATCTGTCAAGAACTGGAAAGTGTGTGATGGATATAATGTTGAAAGCTATTTGCTTGTATCTATTTGTTCAGGCCGCATAAAAGGCTAA
Organism: Schistocerca piceifrons; assembly: GCF_021461385.2. Classification (NCBI taxonomy): domain Eukaryota; kingdom Metazoa; phylum Arthropoda; class Insecta; order Orthoptera; family Acrididae; genus Schistocerca; species Schistocerca piceifrons. Next base: position 21,943,464 of record NC_060145.1, read on the forward strand.
TGAATTAAAATTCTTAATATCAGTGGAATGCTTTTTTACATCTTCCACCTATTTTGTTCTCTAACAAAAGTGCTGCACCAACTTACTCATAGAGATAAAAAATAAGCAGGTCAGTAGTACTTGAAACTAAGGAAGGAAAATATAAGTATAATGTTCTGTTGACAGTGAAATAGAGATGGAGAATTAACTTTGATTTTATGAATATGGTGGAAGGTTTCAACTATGGCCATATAGGATGAATCACTCCAGCATTCAGCAGAGGTAATGGAAATAAATAAAAAGCTAAATGCCACACAAGGATCTGAACCTGACTTCTGTAGAAGATGAGTCAAGAGTCTTAACAACTGCACTCTGTTGTGTGGTACTTTGGTCATTGCACAAAATCTTGGCTTCCCCAATAGGAACATGGTGTAACTGTAATCAACCATTAAGGAATAAACAACTGGAAAGGGCTTTTGTTCATAGCAGTGAAAAGTAAATAATTTATATTTTTGCTTTAATAGAGTTTTCCATTTCAAATTTTGGTGCATTAGTGTGCTTGTATTTTTCCATTGGTTAAACATATCCTAGCTGGTATGAACAAAGAATGTGTCACTTAGTATTTTAAATATCCAGGAAAAAGATGCTACTAGGGCAAAACACTGACTAGAAAGCATCGGTACCTTCTGGCACTGCATTCCTTCATACTTCATGATTATGCATGACGCTGCACGGTGAACCCTGTACAGGAGCTCCTGAGAATGTGGGGGAGGAAGACACTGGGACGTCCACTGTATTCACCCTACATGAGCCTGTGTGATTATGACCTGTGCACCAAAATGAAGGAACCTCTTCGTGGTACGTGCTACAATGCAAGAGAAGTCATCATTCATGCCATAGGGTGGTCCTTGTGAGACATCAACAGAGATAGACACACTGGCAGCATATGATGCCTTCCATCTGTGTTGGGGTAGATGATCCAACCAAGAGGCGATTATATTGAGGGAACGTAATACAGTGAGCATTTTTCAGTGAAGTCTGGTATGAATTATAACAGTGTTTCCACTACAGTGGAATCTCACTCAACAAGCATCTCCCACAATGTGCAATTTGCTTAATGAACAAAACAAATTGTAAAAAAATTACTTGCTTAATGAGTGCTCTTTCACATAACGGAGTGGCAATGATTTAGTGTGACATAACCAGCAGTTTGCACATGGCAGGGGAACATTCAACAATATGAACATCTTTCATTGTCGCCAACAGCATATGAACGATGTCTTTAGTACATAGTGCAGTCTGGGCTTAGAGCTCTTTCTGCTACCATCTTAGTACAGCTTGTGATCACACATTTTTCTAAACTCGTGTTCATACAGTGTTTTTTTGTGTGCAAGTTTTAACAACCTTCAGAGAAATGTCCCCGAAGATAAAGCCACACATGAAGCCAACCATAAGAGAAACAAAATGACGTTGGAAATGAAATGTAACGTCATTGAAAAACACGAATGTAGTTTGAGCGTTGCTGATTTGGCATACGCATACAATTGCTCTAAATCAACTATTTGCGCTATCCTCAAGAACGAGGACAAGATTAAGGAGATAGATGCTTCAAAGGAAATGACAAGAGTATCTAAACAACTGTTTTTTATTCTGGATGATGTCGGAAGGTTGCTCCTTATATGGATAGATGAAAATCAATTGCAAGGCAACACCATTAACAGGAACATCATTTGTGAGAAAGTGAGAATGGTTTTTGCCAACCTTGTTAACAAAATGCCAGGATTATCATGGGCCGAAGAAGTGTTTAAGGGAAGCCATGCTTTGAGAAGTTTAAGAGAAGAACTGGCATCCACAGTGTTGTGAGGCATGATGAAGCAGCTAGCTCTGACACAAAGGCAGCAGAGAACTTCTTCAGCAACTTCAAGATGCTCATAAATTCAGAAGGTTATCTATTGCAACAAGTTTTTAATTGTGACCAAATGGGTCTATTCTGGAAAAAGATTCCAAGGCGTACCTTTATAACAGCAGAGGAGAATGCATTGCTCAGCCACAAGCCAATAAAAGACTGTCTCACACTGCTATTCTGTGCCAATGCAAGTAGTGATTTGAAAATTAAACCACTGCTTTTTACCATTCAGAAACTCCACGAGCCTTCAAGAAGTGTAAAGCCCAGAAGAGCAGGTTAAATGTGATATGGAGGTCCAACAACAAGGCTTGGGTGACACCTAATCTTTCTTGTGATTGGTTCAGTGAAGTGTTTGTTCCTTTGGTGAAAAAATATTTGCTTGAGATGAATCTGCCACTTCATGTCTTGTTTGTTATGGACAATGCTCTTGCCCATTCTCAGGCATACAAGAACACCTCTTTGGAGAATTTCAGTTCATTAAGATCCAATTTTTGCCTCCCAACACCACTCCCCATTACTCCAGCCTTAAGATGAGCAGATTATTTCTAACTTTAAGAAGCTCTGCACTAAAGCATTCTTTGAGCATTGTTACCTGCCTCAAGAGGATTGAAGAGGCATCGGAAGTGGTTACCAAGAGAACTCTCACTTCTGCTTGGAGGAAGCTTTGTCAGAATTCTTTGTCAAATGTGACTCTGAGGCATTTTAGTCAGTACCTGTGGAGCCTGTAGCATGGAGCCAAGAGCATGGTACTAGATGTGTATAAGAGTGATGTCAATGAACTTGTGGAATATCGCAGCCAAGAAATGACCACCAAAGAGATTAATGAGTTGCAGTGTGTTCCACAGCAGGAAGCTGTGGAAAGAAGTTCGGAGGGGGAGGAGGTAACAGCAAAGCTTCTGGCACAATAAGAGAAATGCTAAAGGCATAGGAATTGATTGCATCACACATTGAAAATCATCATCCCAATAAAGCAGTGGTTATGCGCGCTACAAATTTATTTACAATAATGCTGTGCTGCAGTTTCGCCAAGTGTTGAAGCATCGACAGAAACAAATGACTATAGATAGCTTCTTAGTAAAAAAGAATAAGGTATGTTTCCTGAATAATACTCTATGTATAATTTTCTTTTGATAAATGGCATGAATAAGACAAAACTTTTAGTACTTTTACTGTGTGGAACGCATTATCGTATTTTACATTAATTTATATAGGATAAATTATTTACCTTAAGAGTTCCCAGAATGAGATTTTCACTCTGCAGCAGAGTGTGTGCTGATATGAAACTTCCTGGCAGATTAAAACTGTGTGCCCGACCGAGACTCGAACTCGGGACCTTTGCCTTTCGCGGGCAAGTGCTCTACCATCTGAGCTACCGAAGCACGACTCACGCCCGGTGCTCACAGCTTTACTTCTGCCAGTATCTCGTCTCCTACCTTCCAAACTTTACAGAAGCTCTCCTGCGCAGAAGTAAAGCTGTGAGTACCGGGCGTGAGTCGTGCTTCGGTAGCTCAGATGGTAGAGCACTTGCCCGCGAAAGGCAAAGGTCCCGAGTTCGAGTCTCGGTCGGGCACACAGTTTTAATCTGCCAGGAACTTTCATATCTTAACAGTTGTTTTGCACTATGAGTAAGATTCTGAAATGAATTATGCGAGGTTCCACTGTACTTTTTATCCAACCCCTGTATTTTTTCAACAATATGAAACTCACCACATAGAGGAGGCATTGAGAGGCAGGCAGGCAGTCTTAGTTCAGGTTGCTAAATTATTAGCTATCAGATTAGGTCCTTCATTAGACGTACCTTCATTTTATCGTTGTTCTATCTCGGATTTTCCATTATTTTATATTGTTTTTTCTCCATGTAAATATAGGGTGATCATATTTCTGCGGTTACTTGCTTAATTTTGATTGTGCCTTAATGTTAGCTGTCACTTTGTTTTTATAATCAGTTCTAATTTTGTCTTACATAGCTAATAAAATTGTGTGTTGCAGTATTATGGCATCCCTCAACACTATGGACTTTTCTACGCAATGGGTGCAGCGCTTATGATGGAAGGAGTTCTGAGTGCATGCTACCACGTTTGCCCCAACCATTCAAATTTTCAGTTTGGTATTGTTATTAATATTTATTTATATTAAATTCCCACTTAAAGTGACAGTAGCATATGTTAAACTATCAAAGGTGTAGGTAGACTGGCCAGTCCATACCTTCAGGAAGCCCAACTTCCAGAACTGCCAGTAAAATTCACATAAATAAATGAAATAGTATTCCTTCCTTTTAGATACTATGGTTTTAATATAGGTTTTGTTCTTGTAAAGTCTGTGGATTTTAAAGACAAAATACATTTTTGTTTAATATAATATGGTTAAACTTGTAGTATGTAAGTGAACTGTGGTTTTCAAGCAGGATAAATGTGTCTGAGGGGGAGGGAAATTATAGTGTTTTTATAGTATAATAACTTATTTTTATTGGTCCTCTTGTTTATAAATGCATCTTGTGCATAAGACATTGGAGAAATTAATTTTTACACACACACACACACACACAGGTAAAAGTGATACAGTAATACATTATGTAACTTACGTTGCTATGCACACATATTTAAATTACAAGTAATTTTCATTTATATAACATACATCAAAAATTTAAATGTTCTTCAAGGGAGCAAAAGCAGTAATGCTGTATGTCTTTAATTTTTTTCCAAATGTTTTGACCTTGGTATTTGCTTTTATATTTTTGGAAAGTATCTTATAAAGATTAATGCTCATGTGGAAAGTAGCTTTTTGGCTCAGGAGTGTGTTGATTTGAGTCAAATATAAGTTTTGTTTTGCCTGGTGTAGTGATTATAACTATCACTGTTTGACAATGTACTGTCCTTAACTATTTACATTTATTTTTAAGAATTTAAGAGTTTCCATACTGTAGATGCATGGTAACGTGGAATACCAGTGATATCAAAAAAACAGTGCTTCACATTATTCTAATGGCCTCAGTGTGGTGATAGCCCAAAATGTGACCCATATTTAAGACTGGAAGGAAAGTAGGTGTGATATGCACTCTCACCTACAGCAGATCCATCTGTGGAGCACAGAAACAAATTACAGAAAACAGCATTTACACTAGCTTTCAAGCACTAGCTCTTTTTCTAACAAAAGTGCACACATTCACACACAAAACCACACAGACATTCAAACACATACTCCCATGGCCAAGGTAAGAGTCCTGTTGTAGCTACAGGACTGTGTGTTGAGGTGTCTGTGTGGTTGTGTGGGTGAATGTGTGTACTTTTGTTAGAAAAAGAGTTAGTGTGAATGTCGTTGTCTGTTAAGAGTTTCTGTGCTCCAAGCATTGGTCCACTATAGCTGAGTGATTGCCTTTCCCTTTCATCATAAGCTTATCATGGTAAGGTGTAATTCATTTGTATTAATAAAACACTTACGTTAATAGGAGTTTCCATTATTTTATTGAACACTACAGTAAACATAGAGAAATTAATCAGCAACGATATATTCTCTCACATTATCTAAGAGAATTTGACATGTTCATGTAGTTTAGCAGTTGGAACATGCAGAAACCTACTCATTCATATTTAAAGATGTTTTCAAGCCTGGTTTGAGACGTATTTTTATCCATAAAGGAATTTTCTTAATAGTTTTTCAATAAGGAAAGGTCAGCATTTGAAGGTGCCAGATGGAAAAGAATAAGTACATAAGGGATGACTTCCCAAACAAACTCCTCAATAGTTTTCTTTGTGAAATCAGCAGAGTGCATTGTCATGTAGTAGCAACACTCCATGCACTTCTGTTGGTAATTTTTTCTTACATTTCAACTGAAATGTTTCTCAGTTGTTGGCAACAAATGCCAGCTGCAATGGACACACCCTTGTGCAGGAATTTGTGGTGCACAACAGTGTCTGTGTGCCACTGGGTGCAAAATATTATCTGTTCACACTGTTCTTTGCTCAAGGAGATGTCTTTTGCTAGGGCTCAGTCCATAATTTCTTTTAAGACATTAATATAAAGGCACCATAATTCATCACCAGTAACAATATTGCATAGGAATGCTCAGTGAGTGAACTGATAGTCAAACAAAAATGCCCCTTTGATTTTTTATTGCTTTGAATCAGACCTGGTATTAGTCCCACACCCAACATCTGAATCTCTGTCAATTATTGAGACTTCGTGTAAGTGGAAATCATTCGTGCCAGAAGTATCTTTCTTGAAACAGGAAAATCCTTTTCTGAAGTGATTTACATTTCCCCCACACTTGACACGAATGTTTCAAGCTGCCTCTGCTGCCTTCATCCTTATGTCAAAGCAAAGTAAACATTATGTTGCAAATGTTAGACTTTTTACCAGTTGTGATTCTATTTAATGAAGCTCAAACAGTGTCCAAAAGATTGGAGTATGCAAAATCCAATTTGAAACTGCAAGACAAATACTAGTAGAACTTCAAATAAGAAAATGACAGTTGATAAATTTACCCATAGAAACCTACACTAATTGTGTAACTGCATGGTGTCCACATCGTTTAACACAGTTATTTCATAAGGAAAATTGATTTACTGTAAGAAACAATTTCATTTTACCAATGGGAGAGCAGTAACATGCTCAAGGTGCACCATGTCATATTCACCTGGCCAGGTGGTAGCAAGTGGCAAGGAAACTCTCAAACATAAACTCTCCTGATCTTATCATAGACACGAGTTCTGTCATGGAAGGTTTTGCTGTTACTGATGTGTTAGAAAGAGAAGTAAGTTATCTTTGAGGTTCCATAAGATTGTTACCTTTGGCAGACAATTGAAATGCGGTTGAAATAATAATGGAACAAATGAACTTGAACTCACAACTTTGCATCTACATTACATGACATTTACCACTGAACCACAAGCAGAAACAGCTCTTTAACAGTTCAAATGGAAGACATCACCACCTCGAGACATGTTCTGCAACATACAGTGTTGCCAGATTGTGCAGATGGCCAGACTTAGAATTCTGAGGGGTGGGGAGTATCATTGACCACTTAAGTGAATAACTCAGACTTGTTCTCTGCAATAGCTGGCCAGTAGCCATGTTTTATGTGAAAGTGATATTTCAGTACTTTTGACAGACACCTCTGATGATATGTGACACTGTACTAGCTTTCCAAACTAATAATTTCATCCCTGGGAAAAGGTGGAGACTAGGTTGTGGGACGAGTTAAAATAAAGAGGTCACTTGGACCCCAGCATGAAAGGGACCCTATCTGTTAAAAGAGTATGAGGGGAGACAAGGATCTTTGTCTTCTCCAGACATCACTTATGGTTTCCATACTGGTGAAGGCTGCAACATTTACCAATTCGAACTGTGGTGCCAGGGCTCTCAAAAAAATTAGAGACCGCGTCTCCTTTCCTTTTCATAATCAACAGCTAAATGACAACAAAAGATACTCCAAGATAAAATCTGTAGGTTGCATATTTAGCTGCCAGCATAATATTTATTGACAATTTATCACATCAAACTGTACTAAAAAATGACACATTTTGGAGAGATCTGTAATGTGGTGTATTTTAGTAAACACATGCATGAAACAGTAATACTCTGGGGCATCATGGGTCCTGTGCTGTGACTGACCGGCAGAAGCCAATTTATCAACCCCCATGTTTATTTAAGTACTTAGGAAACTAACATGCCAGACTTGTTGATTTTCTTACTTACACTTGGATGTTACAAAAATGTGCAGTTCAAGTGGTACACTGCATTCATGATCTTGGCTAAATGCCTCATTTTAGTACAATTTGTTGTGCAAAAGTGACAACAAATGTGACACTGACGGACGAACATGCTACCGCACATTGCTCTGTTGAAATTACGTGTATAACCCAATCAGGATCTGAGCATTGCTTTTGTTCTTGATTGATGTTTAGACCAGGTTTGAGTGCACCATTTTACCCTAAGCTCAATTTTCTAAATTCTTGCCTAATACATTACACACTGAATCCATATTGTGCTGTTTTCATACTTGCTGTATGCTGCAATTATTCGCAAGAAAATAAAACTTGCAATAACTCGGGCACAAAGTACTCACAAAAAGAAACTTGTTAATAATACACTTTATCTTGCAAAAGCAGTCAACAAGCAAGGGAATTCTTAGCAACTAAACGTAACAGGTCTGGTTCACACATTTAGTTCCTCTAATCATTTTTTAAACTCTCATTAGTGGGTGCCACACCTGTTACCCCATATTCTAGTGCACTCTAGTGAGAATTTACAATTGTAGCATGTCTTGCCTAGACAAAATGCGGTCCGGTGCAGTCTTGATAAAAACAGCATCCCCTGGGCAGTCACGGGTCTTGCTCGCTGGTAAGCAGCTGGGGGATGTTTCAGTTAATATCACGCCCCATAAAAGCTTAAATATGGTCCAGGGCATTATTTTCCACAGGGATCTCCTTTTACAGTCCGATGACGAGCTGCGCGCCAACTTAGAGCGACGAGGTGTCCATTTCGTCCAGCACGTCCACCGGGGTCCGAGGGATCATCAAGTTGCCACCGGTGCATTCCTCTTGGCCTTCGAGGGTGACACATTACCTGAGAAGGTCAAGGTGATGGTGTACCGTTATGATGTCAAGCCATATATCCCTCCCCCGATGCGATGCTTCAAGTTTTGGAAGTTTGGCCATATGTCTTTACGCTGTGCTTCCAGCCTCGTATTTCGCGATTATGGTCGACCGTCCCATCCTGATACTCCCTGTGCCCCGCCTCAAGTCTGTGTCAACTGCGGAGAGCACCATCCCCCTTGCTCGCTGAACTGTCCGATTCTGCAGAAGGAAAGGAAAATATTGGAAATCAAGACCCTGGACCGACTGACCTACACGGAGGCTAAATGGAAATTTGACAGGCTTCATCCTGTGCGCATGACGTCTTCTTATGCCGCCACTGTCACTCCTGCTACAGTTACATCAGCTGCAACACATCCAGTCAGCTCTGAGAGTCGAAGGACCATACCTGCCCCCTTGATTGTGGGGGCCACTTCACTCCCTGTTGCTCCTGCTCCATCTACTTCAGGAGCAACACCCCCCAACCATCGGGGACATCAGTTCCCCCTTCCCTGCCGGAGAAGTGTAAGACTTCTTCGGCTCCTCTCGCCAGGAAGGGGTCCCTTAGGGACCTCCCTTCGCAAGTTCCGACCGGTTTAAAAGTGGACACCTACAAGTGGCTCAAACAACCACCCGTCGCTGGTCGTAGGGCCTCACGGTCATCGTCCATCCCTGAGACTGACCCAGTGAAGCCCTCCCAGCCTGAACCACTGAAGGCACAGCGAGATAAGCTGAAAAAGAAAAAGGTTCCCAGAATCCTGACATTGCGGTGGCACCCGTCCCACCGGTTCCTACAAGCTCAGTGTCTGGGGATGAGGTCGAGATTCTGGCATCTGCTGAAGACCTGGATCTCGCCGGTCCCTCATACACCATGGATGTCACTCGTGCTGGTACTGAATCGGTGGCAGTGAGTGAACAAGCAGCGTAAACTGCTTTCCCAGTCCCTTCACGCCTTTCTGAGCTATGGACCATATCGTCCTCCAGTGGAACTGCAGTGGTTTCTTCCATCATCTAGCTGAGCTCCGACAACTTATCAGCCTTCACCCTTTCTTCTGCATTGCTCTTCAGGAAACTTGGTTTCCAGTGATGCCAACCCCCACTCTCCGTGGCTATCGGGGTTATTATAAGAACCGGGCAGCTTATGAAAGGGTGTCTGGTGGCGTATGCATCTACATCCTTCACTCTCTTCACAGCGAGTCCGTCCCTCTCCAAACACCTTTAGAGGCTGTCGCTGTTCGGCTGTGGATGCCACAGGCTGTTACTGTCTGCAGTCTGTATATTCCACCGCATGGTGGTGTCCCAAGGCATGTCCTGGCTGCGCTGATCGCCCAATTGCCGCCACCTTTCTTGTTACTGGGTGACTTCAACACCCATAACCCTCTGTGGGGTGGGTCAGTGGCAACAGGTCGAGGTGCCATCATTGAGAATGTATTGGCACAGCCCGACCTCTCCCTTTTAAACAATGGTGCCTTCACACATTTCAATGTGGCGCGTGGCACGTACTCTGCCATTGACCTGTCGATCTGCAGCTCTAGCCTCTTACCGTCTGTCCAATGGAGTGTGCATGACGACCTGTGTGGCAGTGACCACTTTCCGATCCCTCTGTCACTGCCACAACGTCACTCTTCTGGGCGCCCTTGCAGATGGGCTATGAATAAGGCTGACTGGGATTTGTTCTCCTCCATTGCCGCTATTCATCCTCTTTCTAATGACGCCATTGATGCAATGGTGCACTCGGTCACTACCGGCATCGTTACTACCGCAGAATCTGCCATTCCCCTTTCTTCTGGGTCCCCTCGGCGGCGGACTGTGGCTTGGTGGTCGCCTGAGATTGCTGAGGCGATTAAAGATCGCCGGTGTGCACTCCAGTGTCACAAGCGGCATCCATCTTTAGAAAACGTAGTCGCCTTTAAACAGCTCTGTGCGCAGGCCTGCCATATCATTCGCCAACACAAGCTGGAGTGCTGGGAGCGGTATGTGTCCACAATTGGCCTCCTTGTATGTCCATCCCAGGTCTGAGCCAATATTCAACGCCTCTGTGGCTATCGGACCCCTGTCAGCGTCCCTGCACTCTCACTGAATGGAGCAGTTTGTACTGACTCCGATGTCATTGCCAACCACTTGGCAGAGCATTTTGCTCCGAGTTCCACTTCTGCGAATTACCCACTGGCCTTCCGCTCCATTAAAGAACAGATAGAACATTGGAGCCTTTCTTTTCGCACCCACCATCCTGAAACCTACAATGTTCCATTCAGTGAGCGGGAATTTCACAGTGCCCTAGCCGCTTGCCCTGATACAGGTCCTGGGCCATATCGCATCCACTGTCAGATGCTGAAACACCTTTCAGTGGACTGCAAGTGACACCTCCTCGACCTTTACAACCGTATTTTGGTCGAGGGTGAATTTCTGTCGCAATGGCGGGAAAGCATTGTCATCCCCATTTTGAAACCTGGCAAGAACCCTTTGGATGTGCCCAGCTGCCGCCCCATTAGCCTCACCAATGTTCTTTGCAAGCTGCTTGAACAGTTGGTGAGCCAACGATTGAGTTGGGTACTCAAGTCTCGGGGCCTCCTGGCTCCGTCTCAGGGTGGGTTCCAAAAAGGCCGCTCTGCCACCGACAATCTGGTGAGCCTGGAGTCCACCATCTGTACGACCTTTGCCCGCCATCAGCACCTCATTGCTGTCTTCTTTGACGTGCGGAAGGCGTACGATACGACGAGGCGCCATCACATCCTTTCTACACTTCATGATTGGATTCTTCAGGGTCCGCAGCCGATTTTCATACACAATTTTCTGTCGCATCGTACCTTCCGCTTGCAAGTCGCGGCCTCTCTTAGTTCCTGCAGAGTTCAGGAGAACGGGGTGCCACAGGGATCTGTTTTAAGTGTCTGCCTGTTTTTAATAGCAATTAACAGGCTCGCTGCGGCGGTGGGAACTTCTGTCTCAGTGTCCTTGTATGCTGACGACTTCTGCCTTTACTATAGCTCTATTGTCATTGCAGCTGCTGAACATCAGCTGCAGGGCGCTATCTGCAAGGCATAGTCTTGGGCTGTAGCGCATGGCTTCCAGTTTTCGGCAGCCAAGACCTGCGTTATGCATTTCTGCCGGCGACACACTGTTCACCCAGGGCCGCGGCTTTATCTTGACGGCGAACTTCTTGCTGTGGTGGAGTCACGTAGGTTTTTCGGTGTAGTTTTTGATGCCCGGTTGACTTGGCTGCCTCATATTCGGCAGCTTAAACAAATGTGTCGGCGGCATCTTAATGCTCTGCGATGCTTGAGCCACACCAGGTGGGGCGCCGACTGATCTACCCTCTTACGGCTCTACCAGACGTTAATCCAGTCTCGTCTGGATTATGGGAGCCTGGCTTATGGTTCAGCATCCCCTTCGGCATTGCGGGTGCTGGACCCAATCCTTCACAGTAGGATACGCCTTGTCACTGGTGCTTTCCGGACCAGCCCTGTGAACAGCTTACTTGTGGAGGCAGGTGTGCCTCCACTGCAGTTACGGCGCCACCGTTTACTGGGTGCTTATGCTGCCCATGTTTTTAGCTTGTGCAGGGATCCAAATTATCGTCTCCTGTTTCCACAATCGGTCGTCCATCTGCCAGAACGTCGGCCCAGGTCAGGTTGTACGATCGCGGTCCGTGTCAAAGAGCTTCTCTCCGGGCTTGGGGTTTTCCCTGTTCCACCTCCTTCCCAGGCCCTTTGCGCACACCCCCATGGTGTGTTCCTCGCCCTTGCCTTCAGCTCGACTTGGCACAGCACCCGAAGGACTCAGTCCCTCCGGAGGCCTTCTGCCGCCACTTTTATTCCATCCTAGCCACTTATCAGGGCTCTGGCGTTGTATACACTTAAGGTTCAATGGATGCTGGTCGGGTCGGTTATGCTCTAACTCTAGGGGACCATTACGAAGAACGGTCCTTGCCGGCTGGCTGCAGTGTTTTTACTGCTGAGCTGGTCGCCATCTTTTGTGCCCTAGAGTATATCCGATCCTGCTCAGGTGAGTCCTTCGTTATCTGTAGCGATTCCCTGAGTGATTTCCCTCGTTCTCATCTGGTGATGGCTATCCAGGAGTCCCTGCATACTCTTGCCTGTTGTGGCCGCTCTGTAGTCTTTGTGTGGACCCCCGGTCATGTCGGTATCCCGGGCAATGAACATGTTGACCGCCTGGCCAAACAGGCCACCAGTGAACCAACCCTGGACATTGGCCTCCCGGAGACTGATTTGCGAGCAGTATTACGCCGCAAAGTTTTTGCACTATGGGACGCTGAATGGTGCGGTCTGACCACCCCTAACAAACTCCATGCCATCAAGGAGACGACGACTGTGTGGCGGTCATGCCTGCGAGCCACTCGCAGGGACTCAGTAGTCCTTTGCCGGCTCCACATTGGCCACACCCGCTTGACACACAGCTTTATACTGCAGCATGAGGACCCACCTCTGTGTCGATGCGGGTCGGCTTTGATGGTGTTCCACATTTTGTTGGACTGTCCACTTTTAAGTGTGCTCAGGCAGACGTTTGCACTTCCTGGCACGCTCCCTGCCCTTTTAACAGATGACTCTGCCATGGTGGACTTAGTTTTGCGTTTTATCGGGCAGGGGGTTTTTGTCATTTAATCTGAGTGTTTTTTTGTGTCGATTCTGGCCTTTGGCCTACGATTTTAAACTGAGTTTTTAATGTGTTCTTGGTGGTTGGCTTTTCCTTTTTTTCTCTATGGTCGGCCAACCACCATCACACTCTGTGTGATTTTAATTTGTTTTGTCTGATCTCTGTCTGAGTATTTCTTGTCCTGTGTCGTCTGCCGTCTTTTCTGGTGTTTGTTTTTTATTCTCTGTGGGTGGTTTTAGTTTTTTGGAAAAAGGGACCGATGACCGTAGCAGTCTGGTCCCTTTAATCCCACAAACCAACCAACCAACCATCTACGGGGTGGTAGGATCCATCTTCTTGGTTGCCAGGAGAAGCTTGATCCACACCTGAGGCATCTCGGGTTCTTTTCATGGCTTGGAAGAAGGGAGTGATGTTACGGACAAATGTAGAGAAGCTAGTGGTGAACAGTTAACAGTTCTTTACTAATCCACTGAATCTGAACAATCATTCGGGTGTGCCTTCATCTCCGATATGGTTTGGTGTTGATTGTTAATATTCCCAAGGTAGTTGCAGCGTGCAGTGTACACGTTCTACCGGGAAGATGGTGCCCTGAACTCGTGTGGCAGGCACGCTCAGAACTTAATCGACAGAGGTGGCCAAGGAATGATGTGGCCCCAATCCAAATACAAGATAGTCAGCAGCATTTTGTAACTTGCATCGTGTCTCAGCAGTGCCAAGAGTCTAACTATGGATTGAAGGCTGAAGAGCAGTTGTGGATGGGTGATGTATCCCAGCAGCAGAGTGTTGGCTACCAAGTCCTGGGCGTTAGGTGTTCAGTTAGTGGATTGCAATCTGGCAGTGGTGGTGTCAGCATAGTTACAGTGTCAACTGCAAAACTATGTCGGTAGAACTCATGGTGATAACTTACTTATGGCAGGTGCCGTGCCCTGGTGTGTGGCAGTGTGTTAAACTGAAGAAGCTTTTGTCCCAGGTTATTGACACACGTAAGTTTTATGATATAGAAGTGGCTGCTTCTGTTAAGTCACAGAATTGGCAAGGGTGTCGACCAGCATCTGCCAGTGCTTGGGGTCTCAGTGCTCTGTTCACGCCTGTGAGGTGTCTATTCCACTACATCTGTAATCCATTATTGAGGTGTATTTTTTAACATATCTTTTGGGGCAACCACACCTCACAAACTTTAAATGTGAGGTGCATCTAGTCTACCCTCATTCTCACTACAGGTTGGTCTCTCTCATGCTGAGGTCTCGGAGACCTGTAATTATATTTTCACTGATAAAGTGTATTAAATTTGTAAACCATTTGACATGGTAACTAGCTTTCATTCTGTAATGACAATGGTATTAGACCATATCTTTATAGCAGTCATGCTTGATATGATAATTTGTTAGTTGCAGAAACAGAGACTACTGTGTAATAGGTGTAAAACAAAGCATAGGGCTATAGATAGAGAGATACTGAATAAAATGTATTTGGCTGTCAAAAGAGCAATGGGTAAAGACTTTAGTGACTATCGCAGCAGAATATTGTCAAATGATATTTCACAAAAGTCAAAGAAATTCTGGTCATATGTATAGGCTGTTAGTGGCACCAAAGTTAGTATCCATATCCTAGCAAATCAGACAGGAACTGAAGTTCAGGGTAGCAAAGCAAAAGCTGAAATGCCTAACTCCATCCTGAAATGTTCCTTTACAAAGGAAAACCCAGGGGAACTGTCCCAATTTAATCCTCGTACCACTGAAAAGATGAGTGAAATCAGTATTAGTGTCAGTGGTGTTGAGAAAGAACTGAAATCGTTAAAATTCAACAAAGCTCCAGAGCCTGACGGAATTCCTGTAAGATTTTATACTGAATTTGCAGCTGAATGAGCCCTTCTTCTAACTATAATTTATCGAAGATCCTTGTAAAAAAAAAAAAAATTAAAAAAAAAATAAAAAAAAAAGTGATCCACGAAACTACCATCCAATGTCCATTGTTGTAGAATCTTAGAACATATCCCGAGCTCAAACATAATGAGCTATCTTGAACAACATGACCTCCTCAAGACCAACCAGCACGTATTCCGAAAACATTGATCGTGCGAAACTCAATTCTCACTTTTCTCACATGACATACTGAAAGCTTTGGATCAAGGCAGTCAAGTAGATGCAGTATTTTTTGATTTCCGAAAAGCATTTGACTCAATACCACACCTATATTTACTTTCAAAAGTTTGGTCATATGGGGTATCAATGAAACTTGTGAGTAGGCTGAGGAATTTTTGGTAGGGAGGACACAGCATGTTATCTTGGATGGAGTGTCATCATCAGATGTAGACATAACTGTGGGTGTGCCCCAGGGAAGTGTGTTGGGAGCCTTGCTGTTCATGTTGTAGATTAATGATCTTGCAGACAATATTAATAATAATTTCAGACTTTTTGCAGATGGTGCAGTTATCTATAATGAAGTACTGCCTGACAGAAGCTGCATAAATATTCAGTCAGACCTTGATATGATTTCAAAGTGGTGCGAAGATTGGCAGTTTGCTTTAAATGTTCAAAAATGTAAAACTGTGCATTTCACAAAAAGAAAAAAAAAGTAGTATCCTATAATTACGATATCAGTGAGTCACAGTTGGAAACGGCCAACTCATACTAATAGCCAGGTGTAACACTTTGTAGGGATATAAAATGGTGTATAAAGCAGGTGGTAGACTTTGGTTTATTGGTAGAAGACTGGGAAAGGGCAATCACTCTACAAAGGAGGCTGCTTACAAATCACTTACGTGACCCGTCCTAGAATATTTCTCAAATGGATCTCGTACCAAATAGAACAAACAGGAGGTTTTGAATGTATGCAGAGGACGGCAGAATGAATGGTACAAAGTTTGTTTCATCCACAGTAGAGTGTTCAGAAATGCTAAAGAAATTGAATTGGAAAACTCTTGAAGATAGATGTAAATTGTCATGAGGAAGTCTACTAACAAAGTCTCAAGAACCAGCTTTAGATGAAGAAGCTGTAAATTTACTACATCCCCACATATATTGCTGACTTAGGGATCATCAGGGCAAGATTATAATAATTACAGCATACACAGAAGCACTCAGACAATCATTCTTCACACACTCCATATGGAAATGGAACAGAAAGAAACACAGATAACTGGGACATACACTCTGCCATGCACTTCATGGTGGTTTGTGGAGTATAGATGTAGATGTAGAGTCTAAAGTTGATTACATTATTCAAACTAAATAATTATGTAATTTTTGTTTTATGTTCACAGATACAAGTTTTATGTACGTGATTGCAATGCTTTGCATGCTAAAGATATACCAGACCCGCCACCCAGACATAAATGCTAGTGCTTATTCAACATTTGGCGTTTTGGCTTGTGTCATCTTGATTGGCATGGCTGGTGTGCTAAAAGGCGGAGTGTATTTCTGGATTGGATTCACGTGTTTACATCTGATTACGTGCTTGGTGCTTAGTGTACAGATTTACTACATGGGTCGCTGGACATTGGGTATGTTGATATACTTTCATATTTTGTTAATATTTGTGTCACTTTTATTAAATACATTACACAATTAGTAACAGGCATGATTTGTACATAGTAAATTAAGCTGTTATTATAACTACACTGGAGCACCAAGGAAATTGGTATAGGGATGCATATTCACATATAGAGATATGTAAACAGGCAGACTATGGCACTGCTGTTGGCAACGCCTATATAAGACAAGTGTCTGGTGCAGTTGTTAGATATGTTACTGCTGCTACAATGGCAGGTTATCAAGATTTAAGTGAGTTTGGACGTGGCATTATAATCAGTGCATGAGCGATAAAGCACAGCATCTCTGAGGTAGCGATGAAGTGAGGATTTTCCCGAACGACCATTTCACGAGTGTACCGTGAATATCAGGAATTGTGTAAAACATCAAATTCTGACATCGCTGCAGCCGGAAAAAAATCCTGCAAGAATGGGACCAACGACAACTGAAGAGAATTGCTCAATGTGACAGAAGTGCAACCCTTCCGAAGATTGCTGCAGATTTCAGTGCTGGGCCATCAACAAGTGTCAACATGCAAACTATTCAACGAAACATCATCAGTATGGGCTTTAGGAGCCGAATGCCCACTCGTACATCCTTTATGACTGCACAACACAAAGCTTTGCCCCTCGCCTGAGCCTGCCAACATCGACATTGGATTGTTGATGACTGGAAATGTGTTGCTTGGCCGGACAAGTTTCATTGCAAATTGTATTGAGCAGATGAATGTGTACAGGTATGGAGACAACCTCAAGAATACATGGACCCTGCATGGCAACAGAGGCTGTTCAAGCTGATGGAGGCCCTGTAATTTTTTGGGGCATGTGCAGTTGGAGTGATATGAGACCCTTGATACAGCTAGACATGACTCTGACAGGTGACATGTAAAGAAGCATCCTGTCTGATTATCTGCATCCATTCATGTCTGTTGTGCATTCCGGCGGACTTGGCCTATTCCAACAGGACAATGCAACACCCCAACACATCCAGAATTGCTACGAAGTGGCTCCAGGAATACTCTTCTGAGTTTAAACACTTCCACTGGCCACCAAACTCCCCAAACATGAACATTATTGTGCATATCTGGGATGCTTTGCAACATGCTGTTCAGAAGAGATTTCCACCGCCTCATACTCTTATGGATTTATGGACAGCACTGCAGGATTCGTGGTGTCAGTTCCCTGCAGTGCTACTCCAGACATTAGTTGAGTCCATGCCACGTCGTGTTGCAGCACTTCTGCATGCTTTTGGGGCCCCTATATGATATTAGGCGTGTGTACCAGTTTCTTTGGCTCTTCAGTGTAAAATGTTCAAATTTTTAAATGGAGAGCAAATATAAATAATAGTTCCACAAAATTTTGTTTTGTTAATTGTAGGTATCGTAGGAAACTAATAAAGATGAAGAAAACTGAGTAAATCTTGAATGACAGATTATTAAGATCAGGAAGAGAGACTAAGAAACTGACATGCAGAATAAAATCATGGATATAAATGTGGCAGCAGTTATTGTGAATAGCTGACACCATCTTCTGAGACAGTTTTCTCATTGCCCCCCTTTCCCTCCTGTCCTCTTGCTGTTGTAGTTTAAATTGATTCCATAAAAGACGGGGATGACTGAAAATATTTTACTGCCTTCATTAGGTATGAATTTCCCATATGATAATAACAGGCATGATACGAATAACATCTCTCTCCACAGGCCAAATTAATTTTGACAAAAAGAATGTTATTCTACCTTTTTGTAGAGTATACACTGTGTTGATCGCATGTCATAAGTTTGAACTGTTCCTATGTAGATCATGAACCCAGAAACCTGCCTTTAGCAAGCGGCTCTCTGCTTGAGCACACCTTAGATCATCCCAAAGATTCATCTAGCCCAGGCTTCTCCCTAGTCCTGCCAAATTTGTAAAATATTCTGTCTCAATGCTGTGAGTTTTTTTATGCTGGGTGTGAAGAGGAATTTAATATTGAATGAGAAGAAGTCATGCATTCTCACACATTACACAGGGGACATCTTTTAATCATTTGGAAAGTTATGGTGCCAAGTAAGAAGTCAGATGAAGATTCTGGTCCAGTATGTACAAAATGTCATAGTGCTCAGACGATAAAGGTAAAAAGAAACATAACAGAAGACCTCCACAAAGCTCCAGGCTTTGTGCAGCAGAAGAAAAAAAAACTGCAGTGAAAAGCCAACCATAACAAAATCTAAGGCCATAACATATGATGTTCATCCAAACATAATTAAACACGTTGAGACTTTTAAATCATAAGATAGACTAAAAAATCTGAAAATGACATCACCAAGGATACCTGAAAGAAGGGTGTCAGAAAAGTGATGAATTAAGTGTCCAAAGATAATCTTACGAATCCCGACACACCTGGAAGTGCTGTGAGTAGGTGAAACAATACCTGTACCAACAAATTCTCACTTTGGCATCATATAACATAGAACTACATCAGAAAACACTCAAAATGAGCACAAGATTAATTACTACAAAAACTGCAGATCAATTCTAGCTGAAATCAGTGTTCAAAAACTGTAACAACAGAGATTCAGTTATGACAGGGTGCATGGCTATGAGAGCACATGGATGGCAATGGGTGGTAGTGGATGGCATCTGCACCAAGTAAGTGAAGTTCGAAGGGCATCGACCACCACCAGCCACATACTTATGTGAAAAGGACCCACGGTGAGAAACATTGGAAAAGTAGTAGCAGGTGCATTCGATGTTGTCATCGATGACAGGCCATTGATGTGCCATTGGCCCAGCATCTTCATCCATGCCATCCCCCAATATGAAGCATGAAGGGGTTGGAGAATACAACACAGAAGGGGTGGAATGAAGACTCATCATTCAGAGCTCTATGTGGCAAACATTAAGATGCCTTTTGTGGTATTGAGATGGTAAGCACATTGTGGAATGATTGTGAAAGACCGTGTTGGCCCAGGTGGAAAAATACTCTGGCCACCGTACCTGTACTACAGACAAACCTTTCCACAGGATTGGGTCACAGGACATTGTTGTGGCTGCCTCACTCATGGTCAACAAGAACTTATCAAGCATTTGCTGATTTCTGATGGTCCAGAACAAAAGAATTTTTTTCATTGTGATTGCAGTCTGCATGGGGACCAAGAGGGAGGCGGATGATGGAGCGTTTGTGGGCGGTAGGGTGAAAGTGATTTTCATAATGATACACACTTAAAGCCAATGCCCATTGTTGCGTACACTGCACTGTCTTTTCCAGGAATTTATAATAGTGCCCAAACAATGAAATTGAGGATTTTTGGTCAGTCAAGAGGTGGAATTTGCAGCCATACAAATTCACACAAAATGTTTTGACCTCGTAAATGATCACTGAAGCCCTTCCTCACTTTGCAGGTAGCTGAGCTGTGCCACAGTCAACATTTTGAAGGCAAAGACAACTGGCTATTCAGAATCATCCAACAACTTATAGGACAAAACAGCCACAATTCCATGTTAGGATGCATTCATCACAGGTATCAGTGGCAGACCCATTGTATATGGTATAAGATACCCAGCACTGCCTTAAGACTGCCTTTAAGGCACTGGAAAGCCAAATTTACAAGTGGCCAACCACACAGTTTTGAAGTTTTGATACCCTTCATGTGCAGTTGATACAGGGGATATTCCACTTGGGGAATAAACTGGGCATAGTTTAGCTAACAGATCCTCCAAGTAAGTCATAGGATACAAATAAATGGTGGACTGTGCATTTATAATGGGCTTAAAACCACAAACTGTGTGTAAAGATATATTAGATTTTTCTTAAGGAGAACTGTAGGCATCACTCATTGACTAGTTGCAACTGGGGAAATGAAGCCTTGGTCTTGAAGACATGAGAGATCTGCTTGGATTGCTTTTTGAACTGCAAATTGTAGCAGATGACCTCTACAGAATTTTAGCACCACTGAAGGCTTCATAGATGTGTGAGCAGTAAAATTGTGTGCATACTGAGCATTGGTTCAAAAATTTCCTTGTACAAATGGCGCAGAGTGTAAAGTTCAGAGAAAGATTCTATTTCAGACACTAAATTGACTTGATCCATTGAAAGCAAAACTTATAAAGACATTGAAGCCAAAAATGTTAGAAGCAGAAGTGGAATGTTCAACTAAGAAGGTTACTACACCTTTGACATTTTTGTACTTAGCTGCCACCAACAGTTCTCCAGTGAAAACAGTGGCTTTGCGACAGTAAGACACAATCTGGTGCCGGGTCCTTTACAGTGAAGAAGGACCGAGCTGCTAATAAGTGTCCTCATTGTTTGACAATACAATCGTGCTGTTGTCCAGCTAATTTCATGGACCAGCCAGAAAGTGTCAGGCCCAGCATAAATTTCCACTGTGGTGGGGTAGCTATTTGCTCTGCAGACATGACGGTGTGGACCGATGTGCCGTCCCTGTGCTGCAGCTGAGCACACGCTGGTAGGCTGCTTGTTGTCATGCTACTGTGAGCTGGCTTCACTTGCCAAAGGTCTAACAGTCTGCCGCAAAGTGCAGGCGACAGCTTATGGAATGTCATCTGCCACAATCAGGGCAGAAGTGGAGATTTTTTGACTTGCTTGAAGCACAGCCCAACACGAAGAAGGGAGGGTGTTTCTGACACGCTTACTTAACATTACAAAAAAGGTCATTCAACACTGAGAGGAGAGCAGGTGATCGACTGACTTAAGTTTCCCACTAGATGCCTGCAATCCAGGTGCACTTGAATTTAATTTGTGAAAACGTACTAAACTTCAGAAGCAACCTTAAAAGATTTTACAATTTTAAGCATTTTACCAAGACTAGGATCAAACGTGACTAAAGCCTTTGCTGTGATCTCCCTGTCTGGGGGCAAAACACACAACCATATCCCGAATCAGTGATTCTGCATATGAAACTTTACAGTTCTGCATATGAAACTGCACTTGAATTCAAGGCCCTGTGAGTTTGCAACCATTCTGCTTAAGACTGTCCACATTGTTTATGACATTGATTAAACTTTTGAGATGACGTGTTGAGTTGCAGACAGGCACAATGAAAAGATTGTTGTATTCCAACCTCTAATATATTTCTTTTCGATCAAGACATGTAAAATATTTTGTGAAAGTTGTTAAGTTTTAAATATCTTTCATCAACCAAATTTGTCCTAATGTCCTTAACATCTGTTTCTTGCTGGGTGTTCTTGTGCAAACATGACAGATCAACCAAAATACCTGAACCACTCGCAACACGCAAGAGTCTCAGGAGGCCACCGCCTTCCTCAATGCAAATACAGGCTGGATTCCATCAGTCCCCCCAAATTTCTGATTAAACTGTAGCCTAGTCACAAGAAGCAGTGTCTGAGGACCATAGTATTCAGTTAACAGAACACAGAGGTCATTGAAGACAAAGCAGCAGGGCCCAAGAATGGTTGCAATGTGTGCACTACTTCATATAAATGGCTACTAGAAAGGATGAGCAATGCACTTTGCTGCCTATCAGAAATGCTCTAAGCAAGTTTCGCAGGAGAGGTTCTGTAAAGTTTGGAAGGTAGGAGACGAGATACTGGCAGAAGTAAAACTGTGAGTACCGGGCGTGAGTCGTGCTTCGGTAGCTCAGATGGTAGAGCACTTGCCCGCGAAAGGCAAAGGTCCCGAGTTCGAGTCTCGGTAGGGCACACAGTTTTAATCTGCCAGGAAGTTTCATATCAGCGCACACTCCGCTGCAGAGTGAAAATCTCATTCTGAAAACAGTACAGTTTAAAATGATGGAGATAGACTTTCCACTTCTTCGAAGGCTCGTCTAAGGGAGCAAATGCTGGTAAGGGGGTAGCTGTGACCACCACTTGACAATGTTCTTGCTACTGAGACACAATCTGTAGAGCAGGGCTTAACAACTGGCCGGTTTTGAGCGCGAGTACTCGCGTCTGCTCAGGCACGTGCTCGCGAGCAGGTGCAAGGTCGCGGAGTAGGGAGGGAGGGGAAATGCGCGCGCACGTATGAATAGGACCACAGCGTGCCTATTGAATTTGCGCCGACTGTGTAACGTTAAAAGTACTACGATCAGTTCTAACAGTCACTTCGCTGGTTAAGAATCATGTCAAGTCGCCGTTGTGTAACCCCAGCCATGCTTTCGCAGTTCAACCCCCATTGGGAGGAATTGTATCTGTTTTCAGAAAAAGATGGTGTTGCAAAATGTTTAGTATGTCACAAAACGATGAATTCTTTTAGGAAATTTAATTTGCAGTGACATTATATGTCGTACCACGCGAAAGACTACGGAAGTGGAAAATGTGATGGACCAGATCGTGCACAGGAAGTTATTAAACTTAAAAGGAAGCTATCCAAAGAAGATCTGGATGAAGAAGAAAAATCAACTGAGGCAGCTCTCAGAGTGAGCTACAAAATTGCTTTGTTTTTAGCAAAATCCCTGCGTCCCTTCACTGATGGCGATTTAATAAAAGATGTTTGGTAGTTGCAGCGGAACATTTGTGTCCATCTCAAGTTGAACAGTTTCGGATTGTGCCATTATCTGACATGACCATTATGCGTCGCATACAGGACATGGCAGACGACGTCCAGAGCCAGCTTGCAAATATCTATAAAGATTTTATGGCGTATTCTCTAGCTCTGGACGAAAGTGTTGATATCACTGGAACAGCGCAGCTTTCCATATTTATTAGAGGTGTTAATAGAGATCTTCAGGTGAGGAAGGAGCTCCTCAATGTAGTAGCCATGAAGAACACTACAGCCGGAGGTTATATATTAAATAGTGTTGAAGAAAGTGTTGAGAATATAGGATTGTCATGGAATTCTTTAGTCTCAGTGTCTACAGACGGTGCACCAGCGATGACAGGGAAAAAATTAGGTTTCGTTGCGCTGTTGAAGGAGAAAATGCAAAAACTGACCGTGCCAAATGAAATAAGGGGCGTTCACTGTGTGATCCACCATGAAAACTTATGTGCAAAGAGTATCACTCTAAAAAATGTGATGAGTGTTGTTGTTCGTACAACCAATTATATAAGGAAGCATGGGCTACAACACAGACAATTTAAAAGCTTTCTTGAGGATGTAGAAAGCCAGTATGGTAGCCTGCCTTATTACAGCGATGTCCGCTGGCTTAGTCGTGTCGAATTATTAAATCGAAATTTTGCCTATTAGATGAGATAAACATGTTCATGGAAATAAATAACATGTGTGTTTCTGAATTGAAAGAGCTCTCATGGAAATGTGATCTCGCGTTCTTAGCAGATTTAACTAGTCATCTGAATGCTTTGAACATTTCACTACAAGGTAAAGATCTGCTAATTACTCATTTCATAGATCGAATACGAGCTTTTAAAATGAAATTGACACTTTGGGTGAGTCAGCTGGAAACAGGAAATCTAGCTCATTTTCCTAAATTATCATCCATGCAAGATGTTCACAAAGACTGTGAACGTTATTCACATAGTTTAGTTGCCCTTAAGGAAGAATTTGATCAACGCTTTCAAGATCTGACAGCACTAGACAGTGATTCTGATCTGTTCTCCTCTCCATATTCAGCGAGTATTGAAGAGATTCGTCCTGAGCTGCAACTAGAAATTATTGACCTGCAGTGTGACAGAGAATACAGAGACAAATTTCAGAACAAGAAAAACATTTTGGAATTTTACAGACACTTCCCTCAGGATAGATTTCCTAATTTGCACAAACTGGCGGCTACAATAATATCAATGTTCGGTTCCATGTATGTTTGTGAATAACTGTTCTCTGCAATGAAATGTAACAAGACGCGCCTGAGAAACGCATTGTCTGATCCAAATTTAAACTGCACGCTGCGCCTACGATGCACAAGAACAATTACTCCGAACATAGACGCAATTGTAAAGGGCAAAAAGTACAAGATAACAGAGAATCCCACACTTCAGTGACACCTTTTATTGTGTAACAGTTCACAAATTAATACGAATGTAGAGGCATACACTAAGCTAATAAAATTATGTGGCACGTGTACATTCTCCTTTATTTGTTTCATTTGTCACAGTAATAATTCGTGAGTGATATCCCTGCAGGTGGCTGCGGATTTACATTGACTGGCGGCAGCTGTTGTGTGCCCCACGTGACTCTCCCCACTCTCCGCTCTGGTCCGGTAGTGGGGGTAGTGTGCTCGCGCTGCTCCGTGCTCGCGCCTTGCTGCTCACAGCTTGTTCCGCGAGCACGTATGTTGTGAAGCCCTGCTGTAGAGCAACATGCTGTTCTTGCTGTTGTTACTGTTGTTCATGGTACTACTGCTGTTATAGTGACAGCTGTTACTGCCAAAAGTTCCAAAAATTCGGGATCCATAACACTAACTCTGGGTGGTGACATGTCTTGAGTGGGGGGGGGGGGGGGGGGGGGGGGTCTCAGCCCAAGAAAAATTAGATAAATTTTAAGAAGTGGCTTAAGAGCTACCCTAAGGTACTGGACTGATGCTCAGAGTGATATGTTATTTGTCTCTCTATTGAATTATGTTATTTCATCAGATTTATTCCTCTTCTTCTCATCATTAATATGTAATTAATAAACTTTCTGAAAGATCTCATTAGTGTTACTTAATGTTTTGCTAGTTTTCCCATAGTCATTCAGTAGACTGATTGAATCCATGTGCAAGTATAGTTTAAATAATGTAGACATTTAATTCAACATATATTTCATAAAATAAATTATTGAAGTAAAATTTGTCCTCTTATATTTTGATTTCAATGCCATAGTAACTCTACCAAAATCTCTCAAACATCATTTTGGATTTCCACTTAAAATGCAGATCTTTTAAAGAAAAAGTGTACCAAATCAGGTTAATCCTTAAAAAACTTTTGCCCTATGTATGCTTCATAGTTACTATTTTACTGGTCTCAGAGGTATCTGTCTGTTCTTACAGATTTCAGTGCCATCAAGAGAGTATTTGTACTTATCTATTTTGATCTCCGTGCCAGTCCACTGCACTGCATTCGTCCACTTTATCCAAATCGAATGGTGTTGCTCACGCTTGGTAAGTGTGACTAGCTGACAGAAAAAAAAACTTTCTTTAAAATTTTGAGGCCTCATTTGGCTCTTTCTATGATTTCTTTAATCTAGCTACAATCTCTTTTTGCAGGTAACTTGTGCAATATTGCATTAGCTGTACTGGGATTGAAATATCACCTACGTGACTTTGCAACATATTTACTGTCTATATTTATGGCGAATCTGCTGCTATATACTTTCTTCTACATAGTAATGAAGGTAAAATATCAGTTAAGAGAATTATTTTGAAACTTAATGTAAAATATGAAATGAAGACTTTGTTTCGAAAATGTATTTTGTCTGTACCTTTTGGATAGGAAAATATTTCGATAGCTAAATAAATAGTTGAGTAATAACTACAGATGGATAATTTACATGAATAAGGTGAAAAATGTTCTTCCTGGTAGTGAAGTATTTGTGGTTTTACTCTGCTGGTCACTAAAATTGCGACACCATGAAGGCGGCCTGCAACAAATGTCAAACTGGTATATCAATTGTACTACATACTTCGACATGCAAATGATTATCAATTCAGCACAATTGTACATCTACTTTTTGAGTATAAATAAAGATTAAGTGTGTCTCTCATTCAGAAATCACATCTGAATGTTGTTTGTGAGAAGATCATGTTTTGCTTTGTGTTAGGAGGAGCATATATGGAAATTTGATACAGATAGGATTATAGCCTATTGCAACTGCAGATTATTTTGTCGTACTGGTGCTGATCTCGTTGGTTGGGATCCCAAGACTGTCGTACAGATATGGAATTGATAGATTCAGGAGGATCATACTCAATATCACGC
Organism: Schistocerca piceifrons; assembly: GCF_021461385.2. Taxonomy (NCBI): domain Eukaryota; kingdom Metazoa; phylum Arthropoda; class Insecta; order Orthoptera; family Acrididae; genus Schistocerca; species Schistocerca piceifrons. The sequence continues at coordinate 21,969,868 of NC_060145.1, forward strand.
AGCACCTCAATGGCCCCATGCAGCTAGTGCCTAAGATCACAGACAGATTGTTCATACAACTGTGCGGTATCATACAGCCATGTCACATACATTGATCAGGAAGTTGATTGGTATGCAGCAACATGAACATCTTTATGTCCGGTGCAATAATGTCTGGAGCACCAGAGACTCACCACAGTGATAATTGTTGCAGATTTTTTTGATGCATCAGCAGAGAGAGGTGCACTGACGGTGGTGAACACAAAGACAACACTCGGTAAGGAACTTTCTACAGCCAAGATCGCATAAATACTTATTTATTTTTGACAATCTGCTTCAACAGGCTTTTCTGTCGTCTTTTTGTTTTCAAAAATGATTGTTACAAAATATGTTCATTATGTGTTGGAACCTCAAGCCAAGCAGTCATATTACAATTAGCCATTAGGTTCCAACTCATAATGAATATGTTCTGTAACAATCATTTTTCTAGGCCATAAGGTGACAGCAAAGCCTGTCAAAACCGGTTGTCGAAAGTAAATAAGTATTTATGTGATCTTGACTATACTGATCTTGGCTATAGGCAGCTTTTTACTGGGTAAAACAGATCACTCCTTCTCATTTCTCAGCAGAAGAAATTTTAATAAACGCAATTATGGAGACAGGAGTATCAACATAACACATTACACATTTTCAGAGTAGTCTGTGTTCTGCTTGCAGCATCGTGAAAATTTATCCAAGTGTGGAGGCTCCAACGAGGACAAACGTTGCCACATTGTATTCATCATTGTCATATGGGTGCAGCACTTGGCACACTGTTATCAAATGCCATTGGCAGCAGAACAAATCACCTCCATTTTGTAGAGCTGGTTATATGAACACAGCAGGAACTACATTTCTGATGTGTTGATGCCAGTGGCTGTGTCCTATCTTCATAGTCTCCACTCTCTTGTCTTTCAACAAGACAATGCAAGACTACATGTTTCCAGTGCTGTCTTGACCTACCTAGATGCTGAAAGTGTTCAATTGTTCCCCTACCCAAGATGTTCTCCAAATAGCTTACTCGTTCAAAACATCCAGTCGTGGGCTGACGAGACGCTGGCACGCCACCACTTGCTAGTTTCTGTGATTCCTGAACTTTTGCTGTTGTAACCCTCTCTTTAGAGTCGACAACATTTATTGATCACAAATCAACTTTCTTTAACAACAGAATAAAATTGTTTATTAGTTCACGAAACCAAACGGTAGTATGTCTTGATAGAAATTAATATGCAGTATGATGGTAGCAATGAAAACGTTATTATCCTGTCTTGTTAAATTTTGCAGGAGAAGCAAACACAGTTTCTTAAAAAATACTTGAAGTGATACAGATAATGTTGCTACAAGTGTAACTATATAGTATAAGCCTAGTTATTGACAGTTCCACTCACTTTCACATTTCTCTTGGGTAATGGAGTTACTGGTCAAGGAATTAAGAGGTTTTCAGACAGATGGAGTTATGAGGTTTTCATTGCCTACCATCAAATAGTTCTTGTTTGAAGTTGATACAAATTCAAACACTACTACCTTGTTACGCATGTGTACTGAAATTATAATATGAAGCAAAGTTTCACATAAGTCCTGTGGTTGTGAAAACTACACACACATTATACAACCCAAGTCTACATCGATTCAGGTAAACAGCAGCAGCAGTCTTAGTTCACTTGTAAAGATGAAATTGGATATTAGGAATGTAGAGCGAGTCAGTTGCTGGTTGGCATTATATTTGCCTGGTGTGGAAGTTCACATAACCAGCCTGCATTAACAGCAGTTTTCCCACTACAGACATCCTCACCAGATGTGGGCATTGTTACATATATCAGTACTTCCATATCTTCCATTTGCACATCCAGTGGGGTTACTAAACTGGTGCAGAGTTAAAGCAGCGTGGAATGACACATGTGTCTGTCATCCAAGCTCAATTTGACTTGACATCCAGCCAGGTTACAGCCATTGTTGCTGGCAGAGGTTGCAGCTCTGTGTACTGAATTTTACTTACTGTACACCCCCAAGCCACATACAATTTTAATCAATCTGTGGAAAGAAAAGGTTGGAATACCAACAGTTTTGAAAAGGATAGATTGCTACTCACCATAAACACATTGAGCTGCAGAAAGATGTACTGAAAAGATTGTTAAACACTAAGCTTTCAGCCAAAACCTTCAGAAAAAAAAGGGAAAACACACACAAAAGTAGGCACACCTCATGTACACCTGACCTCTATCTTCGGCCACTAGTCAGATTGCCAGTCTGACTGAAGTGGCCGAAGATAGTAATCATTTTTGCATGAGGTGAGCCTGTTTGTGTGAATGTGTGTTTTCTTTTCTTTTCTGAAGAGGGCTATAGCCAAAAGTTTAGTGTGTAACAATCTTTTCATTGTATCTGCCTACAATTTTAATCATGTATTCTTCCTACTCTACTGTATGTTAACATTAAGTAAAATTTTGTTACTTTGTCCTTCATGGTGTTATATTTTTAATGTTTAGCCATATAACTCGTAACATATTTATTTTTCATTATATTCTCTCTAATGTCACTGCACTTTATTGTTTTCCTGAAATGTGATCTTCATTTTCTTTTTCAATCCAGTACTCTTCATGGATATTATCATCATCCAGTTGATCCAGAAGACTTATGTAGTTTCTGGCAGATATTTTATACTTTTCAAGGTAACCATTAACATCAATCAATTTTGCATCCCCGAAAACAATGCCCATTCTTTCTGGAAGAGGAAATCAACTTTGATTTTCCTGGTGCAGGACCACCATTTCCAGTCCATTGCTTTCACTTTTGCTTTGGCTCTGGCATGAAGCAGTGGGATATCATCACATGCACCATAATAAATCAGCACTCACAGTCATTTGGATTCCTTTTAAAATGATTCATCTACCACCAAGAACTTTGTTTTTATATTTGCTTTTGATCATTAACAAACATGGCACTCATCTGTCTTCTACAAAAACTTGTCTTACCTAATTTATTGTGTAAAATGTATCATATTCTTTTTTTTCTGATATGAACGTGTTATCACTGTTTCATGCACATTTAGCACTGACCTTGCAATACTGGTGCGGAATGCAGCATTAGCATGTCTTCCAAAGAAATAAGGCCACACTTAATTAATTTTCCCATTTCTTCTTCTTCTTCCTCCTCCTCCTCCTCCTCCTCCACCTCCACCACCACCACCACCACCACCACCACCACCAACACTGCTTCTGTGTTCAAGTGTATCAGCCATGATGCCATCTCTGTACAGGGCCAAAAACGCTAGTAAAACTCAACACAATATGAAAATATGCTCATTAATGATAATATGTAATTTTTATTCTGTTTCAGCTTTGTCACCGTGAGCGCATACTGGTGCAACCATTGCTGTACATTATATTGTCTTTTGCGTCATGGGGAGCAGCTCTGTACTTCTTCTTTAACAAATCTATATCATGGGCAGTAAGTATTGTGTATCTTTTTTATTATGTATGAGGTGTGATCAAAAAGTAACGGGAATATTTGTTTTTCTTAAAGTATCTTTATTTATTCAACAACATCAGCTTTTTCCCCTTCAAAGTAATCCCCCTCAGATACAGTACACATGTGCTAGCACTTTTTCCAATCCTGGAAGCACTTCTGGAACTCACTATCCGTTATGTTGGTTAGCTCCTTGAGCGATTCTGTTTTTATCTCATCAGTGATGGCAAAATGATGTCTTTTCATAGTTCTGTTCAGCTTCAGGAATAAAGAGAAGTCAACGGGGGGCTGTGTCTGGTGAAAACAGTGGCTTAGGCAATGTAACTGTTTTTTGCTAAAAAAATCATGAACAAGCATTGAGGTGCAAATGGGAGGATTATCATGATATAATTTCCATAAGTGGTTTTGTCACAATTGTGGTCATGTTCTTCAGATTGCTTCACACAAACTGTCCATAACTTCAGGTAGTATTCCTTATTGAAGGAACTCGTGAAGCGCTATCCTATTGTAATTGGAGAAAACAGTTAGATGAACCAGAACACATTATCGAACTTATAAATTCCCCCCCCCCCCCCCCTCATGTGGACAATTGGGTCTTGGTTGTGATGTCATATGTGTATAGCCATGTTTCATCACCTGTTATAACCTTTAGAATTTCTTGATCTGTTTCTACTTCAGTTAGCAATTCCTGAGCAATATCAATGCTATATCGTTTTTGGTTGAAATTCAACAATTTCAGAACGAACTTTGCAGCTACAAATTTCATGCCCAAAACATCCACAAAAAAATTCTTGGCTTGACCCAGAGGATATGCTGACAACTTCAGCAACCTCTGTAATTGTGATTTGTCAATTTTCCAAAACCATTTTCTTTACTTCTTCCACATTGTCGTCAGTAATTGGTATGCTAAGGGTCCAGGGTGGTTGTCATCTCCAGTGTCTTCTCAACCCTATTTGAAACATTTGTACCACTGGTAAACTCTTGTCTCACACATAGTAGATTTGCCAAAACCACAATTTCAAATACAGCGCTGCACTTTATTCCTGTTTTGTGGAAACAGGAAAGAATATCGGTGAAGGAAAATGACTGGTGAGGCTTAGGAAAAGGGATGGCGTTCGGGGAAGTGACCCAGAACCCTTGGTCAGGGGAAATTTACTGGATTGAAGGAAAGACTGATTGTTGAGGACTGCACTGGATGAGATTTGAAAACCTGAGGGCTTAAAGGTGGAAGATAGGATAATATGCAAGTCAGTTAAAACATTATGCATGAATTAATAAAAGGGAAAACCTAAGTGCATTGTAAGTGATAGAGGTGGAGGAGGGGGAGGGTGGCAAATAATAGAAGGTGTAAAAAACTAAAATGTTGTTTTACAGGTGGCTCTTCCGTTGACAGTATTTGCATTGCCAGTTACAGGGCTGGTATAGGTGATGGTAGGAGGATGCATAGGCCAAGTCTTGCAGTGGGGACAGTCACAGGGGCAGGAGCCATAGGTTTGTGAGATGGGTGCAGACAAGGGTATGACAAGGATATTGTGGAGACTGGGAGGATGTCGAAAAACTATTCTAGTGCTAGTGGGCCAAATCTTAGACAGAATGGACTTCATTTCAGGGCATGATTTTAGGAGTCGTGGCCTTGTCGAAGTAGCTGTTTAATTTTCCAGAGCAGGGTGTAGGGTGCAAATGACGTGCTCCTGAGTGTTTTTTTCGGGGGCGGGTTACATCCAGTGAAGGCTGAGATGAGGTAAGAGTCTACAACTGAGCGAATAAATTTGCCTTGAAAGCCAAGGCTGTATGGGAAGGAATGTTTGACATGGAAAAGATGGCAATTGTCAAAATATAAGTGCTGTAGCTTGTTAGTAGGTTTAATGTGAACAGAAATGTGTAGCATGCCTCTGGTGAGGATGAGATCAACATCAAGGAAAGTGGCATGGGATTCAGAATAGGATTATGTGAAATTTAGTAGGAGACTGTATTTAGAGAGTTCAGTAACTTTAACAGGTCAGCCTCGCCATGAGTCCATATGGCAAAGATGTCATCAATGTATCTGAACTAACCAGGGGCTGAAGGCTTATGGATCCCATGAAAGCTGCCTCCAAGCAACCCACGAAAAGTTTGACATTGGAAGGGGCCATCCAGGTTCTCATGGTCATATCCTTGATCTTCAGCTGCTAACGGGCTTTGATATATATCAACGGGGACAGGTGAAAATGTGTTCCCCGACTGTGATTCGAACCTGGGATCTCCTGCTTACATTTCAGACGCTCTACCCATCTGAGCCACCGAGGGCACAGAGGATAGCGTGACTGCAGGGACTATCTCGTGTATGCCTCCCGCGAGACCCACATTCTCACCTTGTATGTCCACATGCTACATTCGTAGTGTCCCACCCCAAGACATTCATTACTCGTGGAAGACATTCTTACCAAGTCCCGTAAGATTTTACGGAATATGTGTGCATCCGCACAGAAGACGACGGAGTATATAGTTCTTTCGGACATGTCTGAAAGAACAGACACTATATCCATATATGTATATAGTTCTGGCAACACTGGCCGTGACCTCCTTCTTCTGTGCGGATGCACACATATTCTCCGAACTCTTACGGGACTTGGTAAGAATGTCTTCCACGAGTAATGAGTGTCTTGTGGTGAGACACTATGAATGTAGCGTCTGGACACACAAGGTGAGAATGTGGGTGTCACGGGAGGCGTGTGCGAGATACTCCTTGCAGTCGCACTATCCTCTGTGCCCTTGGTGGCTCAGATGGATAGAGCATCCGCGATGTAAGCATGAGATCCCGGGTTCGAGTCCTGGTTGGGGCACACATTTTCACCTATCCCCATTGATATATATCAATGCCCGTTAGCAGCTGAAGGTGTTAATGTAATTCTAATTTTGTTCTAGACGGCTGCAGGTCATCAATGGTGTCTGTTCTTTTGGACATGTCTGAAAGAACAGACACTCTATCCATGTAAGCATCCCTGATCTGTCTGTGTGTGTGTGTGTGTGTGTGTGTGTGTGTGTGTGTGTGTGTGTGTGTGTGTGTACGCCCCTCTTCAGTCTCAGCATTTCTTCACATTAACTACTCCTTTCTTCACTCCATTACGACATCTATTTTTTGTTGTCCCCCTCCCAACTTTATCACATAAAATGCACTTAGCTTTTTGCTTTTATTAATTCATGCACAATGTTTTAGCAGTAATCTCTATGTTGCACAGTACTGTGTCTTCCACCTTTAAGTGCTCAGGTTTTCAAATCTCATTCGGTGCAGTCCCCAACAATCAATCTTTCCTTCTCATCCTGTCTGGTAAGTCTCCTGTGATCCGTGGTTCTGGGTGACTTTTCTGAACTCTACTGCTTTTCCTAAGCCTTCACCCCTCTTCCTTCCCCTTCAACCTCTCTCCCAGAAGGAGCCACTGACTCCGAAAGCTTGCATATGTAATACTTTGCATACGTCTATTTTCTTTCCACCACTTGGTGAGTAAATTTTTTATATCCCCAATTATTGCATCATAGATATCATAATAAGGATTCCAAATTCCTCATAAACATTTCAGAATTTGCCACTAGGGATTTTTTTACAGTTACAATTAAAAGTTACACATTTTTCAGCATTAACTCACAAACACAAACTTGTATGGGCTACCGTATTTACTCGAATCAAAGCCGCCCTTTTTTGTCGGTTTTTATTATCCAAAACACCGCCTGCGGCTTAGAATCGAGTGCAAAGTAAGCGGAAGTTCTGAAAAATTTGGTAGGTACCGCCACAACTAACTACTGCCATCGAATATATGTAGTGCTACGCAGGCATGCTTTGCAAGCACAAAGATAAATACTGGCGCCAAAACCTCTGCGTCAGTAAATAAATTAATAAAAAGGTGGAAGACGAGCTTTTTTTCTCTGCCCCAAGTTTTGACCACTGCATTTTCATACATTATCCAACGAAGTAAATACAAATTCCGTATTGTTCATCTTCGAATGTAGCAGCATTTCAATGTATTACGAAAATCCGACTGGCAAAACTGTCAATATGGCCAACTCTACGTTCTGAATTTTTTCCTACCTGTGAGAAGAGATGGTTGCTAATAGGAACTTTTATGAATTGTGAATCACATGCAGTATTCTCTTCACCATAAGAATAATTCGAATATAAACATTTTGCCATGTATTTGTTTCGTGTTTGTTGCTGTCTCATTTAAATCCTATCTGCCTAATAAACTATGAAACTAGAGTGAGACAACAGCAAACGCGGAAGAATATACAAATCATGTCATGTTTATATTCATATTATTCGTATGCCTAATAGTGATACAGTCAGAAATGAAGCACGGCAATTAACTAGATATTTAAATCTAAAACGACTCTAATTTCTGTGCAGAATGTAATGTACTAAAGAGGCGTCTGCAAAGATTTTCAAATGGAGAAAAACTTTCGCTAAACTCTCGTTCAGAACATCTTCTATCATACGCAGTCTATTATTTGGTTCTTGTTGATCATTATCAAAGAAAGAAGCAGTGTAAGTAACAACAAATAGCAGTCTCTTGCCATTGTTTCGCTAATGAGATGATTCCTGTCTTTTTTTTTAAAGCGGTGGTAGAGCGCACAAAACACAAAAGCAAGCCATGCCGCGAGCGGCAACAGGCCGTAAACACTCATTATCAGAATGCGACAAACAATGCATGACACAGTACAGTAATGCATATTCAGTTTAGAGTTACGTAAACACCTACAACAAAGAGAACGGCACTTATCAGATCAAAGAAAAATAAGTAATGAATTCAAAGTAGACGAAGTACGTGAAAAAGGAAGGGTACCCGTATAAATACGGACAGAGCGCCTGACGCATAGCAATGGCTGCTACCTGGTAAAGCTTAACTTCTAAGCTTACGACACGAACCAAACTACTGTAGCTGTATCGTCATTCATTCAACCTAAATTGTGTCTCATATTAAAATGGACCAACTTTGTTTCGATTTGGAGGTGTGGCCTAAAACTTTTCTCTCCCCTTGAATTTCGAGTCTCAAATTTCAGGTGCGGCTTAGCTTCGGGAAAATTTTTTTTCCTCGATTTTGAGTCTCATTTTTCGGGTGAGGCTTAGATTCGAGTGCAGCTTAGATTCGAGTAAATACGGTAATCACTACAAAATATACTTGTCTCAATGTTTTTTAACTCGTGTTCTGCCTTAATACAAGGTATCATTGGAAAGTTTTAAGAATGGGCTTGTAATTGTACGATGGTGGTACTTACATGCTAATGTGATGCATCTCCTTCAAAATAGTCCCCTTCTGACGGAACACACTGACTCGAATGGTGTTTCCACTTTTGGAAACATTCCTGGAAACTTTTTTCCTGAAGCGTGTTAAGGACGCTCTCCGTATTTGCCATGGATGTCTTCAGTTGAGTCAAATTGCTTCCCTTTCAGTGAAAATTTCAGTTTAGGAAACAGGTAGAACTTTGCAGGGGCCTAATCGGGGGAATATGACAGTTGTGGAAGCACAGGAATTTTGAATTCGGTCAAAAATTCAACAATGGAGGAGACACGATGAGCTGGAGCATTGTCATGGTGTAGCACCCAACTCCTGTCTCTCCACAGTGCAGGCCTTCTCTTCTGCACCTTTTTGCGCAAACGCTCAAGGACATTTATAGTATTCCTGGTTAATTGTCTGTCCTCCAGGGGTAAATTCATGATGCACAATACCAGCAGATTTTTTTTTAAAAAAAAAATCACCAACATTGTCTTCACCTTCAACCGACTTTGCCATGCTTTTTTCAGTCATGGTGAACCTGGAGTCTTCCACTGCAAAGACTGCACTTTGGTTTCAGGGTCATATCCATATATCCACTATTTGTCACCTGTAATTACCCTATTTAACAAATCTGGGCTATTTTCAGTCCAGTTAATCAGTTCTTGGCACACTTCAAGTTGGTATTGCCTCTGGTCACTTGACAACACTTTTGAAATGAATTTTGCGGACACTCGATGCATGTTAAGATCTTCAGTTAAAATTACCTGAACTGCATAGACACTTAAATTAAGTTCATCAGCCATCTCCCTAATTGTAAGTCTACAATCAGAGTGCACTAAGTCGCAAACTTTCACATTTTCATTCCTTTTTGAGATGAAAGGACGGCCAGACCGTGGTTAATCTTCAAATGATTCATGGCCATTTTTAAATCTCTTGAACCAGACAAAAACATTTGACTGGCTCATACAATTATTTCCAAAAGCTGTTTTTAATAGTTCGTAAGTCTCAGAAGCTAATTTCTCGGTTTTAAAACAAAATTTCACACAAACTCGTTGCTCCATTTTTACGTCCATTTTCATGCAGACAGAATCCGGCAACAAGCCCTAACAGACCCGCACTCAACCAGCTGTCGCAACTAACTGAATGAAAGAAACACAGTTTCCTGTCAGAGGGTGTTCAAGGACAAGGCAATGACTTACTCCCCACCCTCCATGTACCTGTCTGCCAAACCAGTTATCAGTAGCGGATCCATTCTTAAAACTTTCCAATCACACTGTGTATATATAACAAATCCTCCTTTAGTTATGCAGAAGTAAGCTGCTAAGAGTGTAATCTTTTATATACAACTTATCTAACCCCGTTGTTATGTTGTGCTCAAATAGGCAAAGAAGCATGTCTATCTTTTCAGAGCTCCCTAAAGTTTCCAAACAGACACAAAACTCTTCTACCTTTTTACTCAATCCTCTAAGATTTTGATGAAATAAGCTAACCTTACCTTTCTTTGCATCCTTGAGTATTTTTAGGTCTCTCCTGTTATTGTCAATTCTTTAAAACCAGGTTGCCTGAATCCTGATTTAAACGGACTGAAAAATACAGATACGAAAACACAGATGAGAAGTTCAACGTGTTTACTGATATGTTTACACATTCTTTTAACATGTCATTTCCAGCTAAAAATCAGAAAATCAAGTGTAGTAGGCTTAAGAGAAAAAACTGCTGATTGACAACAGGTATAAAAAAGTCATGTGCTGAAAAATGAAGATTATATGAGATCTCCAAGTCTTCCATAGTATCCAAAGAATTCCTTGAATATTTCAAGAATTAGAAAATGATACTTAAAAAAGTGATCAAAGAAGCTAAAGTAATGGCAAATGACTGCTATATAAATAACTCCAATAACAAAATGAAAGCTTTATGGACTATAGTGAAACAGCAAACTAATAACGTTTCTCCTCAAAATTCCAATATTAAATTGAATTGTCAATGACAAAGATTAATGATCCTAAAGAAATAGAAAATGTGTTCAATACTTATAAAGCATTGTAAGTGAGCAATTAATCAGTGAAATCAGACCTAGTAATACCAACTACCCAGTATAATCTGTAAATACCAACATAAATCCCACTTCACTGTTTCTCTTTCCAACAACCTAGAAAGAAGTCCTGTCAGTTATCGGAACTTTAAAAGCGAACCGTTCCACTAGAATAGATTGCATCCCAGACAGCTGTATTCAAAAATGTGGAGATCTCATTATTGAACCATTACCTCACCTTTATAATAGTCCCTTTCAAACCGGAATTTTTCTGTCATGCCTAAAAACAGCTAAGCTCAAACCACTATTCAAAAAAGGTAAAAAGGATGAAGTGGCTAACTACAGGCCCATTGCTCTACTATATGTATTCTCAAAAATGTAGAAAAAATTTTTTGAAGAAGAGTACGGTAGTAGATTTTCTAGAAGAGCACAAAATACTATCCAAAGTGCAACATGGTTTCAGGAAAGGCCAATCAACTGATACAGCAATTTTTTAACTTTTAAGTGAAGTACTTCAGAAAGTAGATAATGGCGAAAATGTCATTGGAATATGTCTAGATCTCTCTAAGGCTTTTGATATTATAGATCTCGCAAAACTGTTGCCTAAGCTTGACAACATGGGGATGTGCAACATCAAAATTTCATCAAACTCACTCAACACTATTCAAACTATGAAACCATTAAATATGGAGTGCCACAAGGTTCAGTTCTGGGACAGCTCCTATTCCTGTTATATGTGAATGGCCTAAACAAATTCTGTGAGCACATCATGCAATTTGCTGATGATACAAGGGTGCTAGGGAGTGGGAAAGAAATGGAAATGCTTTGAAGTCTACAACACAGACACAGAACAATATTGAAAACTGGTTCAGTCACAACAAATTGGTAATAAATGCAAGTAATATGTGAAAAAAGGTGAGCAAACTATTCAGATATCTGACAAAGACCTTCAGAATGAAGACAACATTAAGTTCTTGGGAGTATAGCTCCAAGATAACCTTAAAAGGGAGACGCATATTGAAAAAGTCTGTCAGAAATTAAGCACTACATGCTACTTAGTGAGGATATTAGAGGGATACTGCAACAAAGATTCTCTGAAACCTGTGTATTGTGCCTGTGCCTATATATACTCACAACTGAAATATGTAATTATTTTCTGGAGTAACTCTTCCCTTAGCCAAAAGCTCTTTAGGCTACAAAAAAGAATTATAAGAATAATGGAAGGTGTAAAATGGAACAAAATGTGTAGACCACTCTTTAAAAAGCTAGAAGGGGGAAAAAAGGACAGGTATACACTCGCTTGTGTCTGTGTATGTGCGGATGGATATATGTGTGTGTGTGTGTGTGTGTGTGTGTGTGTGTGTGTGTGTGTGTGTGTGTGTGTGTGTGTGCGCACGCGCGCGAGTGTATACCTGTCCTTCTTTCCCCCTAAGGTAAGTCTTTCCGCTCCCGGGATTGGAATGACTCCTTACCCTCTCCCTTAAAACCCACATCCTTTCGTCTTTCCCTCTCCTTCCCTCTTTCCTGATGAGGCAACAGTTTGTTGCAAAAGCTTGAATTTCGTGTGTATGTTTGTGTTTGTTTGTGTGTCTATCGACCTGCCAGCACTTTCGTTCGGTAAGTCACATCGTCTGTGTTTTTAGATATATTACTAGAACTTTAATGATTTACCATGTATATGTATATGTTGCAAATATTAAACTGCCAGTACAGTACATGCTCTTTCTGCTGTAAAATATCTACTCTTTATTTTTGTACAATATTTGCTCTGTATATTGTAACTCAGTGATCATTTAATGCAGAAATAATGAACTTAATGCAAATTTAATATTATATTTTGTTATACGTTGACTTGTCCTACACCAGAATGTACTATTTGTGTACTATATGACTACCAGGACCAATAAAACTCTACTCTTCTCTACATCTAAAACAGGTACCTCTCTGAAACCAATAACCACAGGGATCTTGCTTTGTGTTACGGTGGCCCACTGTATATCTGCCAGAAGCTAAGCCAACCTTTCTTTCCGTCTCTTTTTCAGGTGTAAGCCATGTAGTATATCCTCATCTCCCAATTATAGCAACAAGCAATGCACTCGTATGAAATTTCATGTCAGTCAGCAGTAGTCTGCTCAACTTAGTTTTCACATGGCTCAAAGCACTGTTAACCCAGGGCTGCTCGCAATGTTGCAGGACCTCCACAAAACTCACATTTTTGTGAGTAGTTGCTACTCCTATTTCATCCAGGTCACCTCTGATGTTGTAATTATTGTCCTTAGCCAGGCTGTGCATTGCTCCACCTCGTACAATAACCTGATCCTCTGTGCCAAAATCTGTGCATGAACTTCCTATATCCTGTGTTACGTTGGCTTCATGATTCTCGTGACTTATCACCCTGTTCATGATTTGTTTGTAAACTTATTTGTATCTTGCAGCATATGATAACATCAGTGTCACCTTTAAAAATTTATGTAACTACTTGTTGTTTAGAATTTAGTCTCCAAATGATAGCAATTCACTGAAACTAGTGATAGAACACAAATTATCATGTTAAATAGAAGCTTTTAGTGGTTTGAAAGACTTCATTTATTAATTACACCAAATCATAATTTACGAAAATAAAATAACATAAAATTAACCACTGTAAAGTTTAGGATTGCTCTTATATTCCTCACTTAGTGATAAAGAAATTTTTATTACAGCTAACACCAGCACAGTCTCGCCAGTATAATCAACCGTGTGAGATCTTAGATTTCTATGATAAGCATGATATATGGCACTTCTTGTCTGCTGCAAGCATGTTCTTTTCATTTATGGTAAGTACATTGGGAAATTAATGCAGCCCTACTAATTTTCCAATAGTGTGAAATGTGACTTGATTTTCGTAGACAGAAACTACATAGATATTACTTTTATTTTAAACATTATTGCCTCTAAAGTTAAACATGTTATTATCATTTTAATTTCTTGTTATTTGCATATAATTCTTGTGCTGTCCTAAAGGAGTAAAGTGCTGCATTTCATTTTACCATTTCAGTGGACAGAAAAGTTACTCAGGCACTCTGTCGGTCTTAGGTACATTAATATGACTACTATGACCAGCCACCTTGTTTTTTAACTGTTACAGCAGAGACCTACCAATCTGAACATTCATTTAATCCAAACATGAAAAATGTTAGTCTGAGTATGGAATACTGTGTGGTAAAATGCTGTACATACAAACTATTTTAATTTACACAATACAGTAAACATGTATTAGAAAAATTGGCAAGAAAATACTAGGTTTAAACAATGCCTAACTATGAAAGAAAAGCTGTGAAACTTACTAAAATACTGCAGACATTTTATCCGTACTTTGTAGATGACAAAAACTCAGTCATTGTTTTTTGGCATAATGAAGCCAGTCTGTTATATGATGCATAGTTGTGTCTTCGTCCCATAAACATCAAATCAGCATGTGTAGCAGTGGGCTGTTGCTCCAAATAACATAGTGCAAGGTCATGGGCTTATGCTGCATCACTGTGTGGCACCAGCTCTCCTTTGTCGCTTTCAGGCTCATTGTCACTTCCATCACAGCAGTTCACTTCTTCCTGGTCTTGAATCACAGCAGAAACTAAATCAGAGTCAGTAAGGTTCTCCAAACATGCCCCAACTGCTGCCATCCACTTGTCTACGTCTCCGTCACTAGCTTCCAGGGATTGTCTGTATCATTTGTAGTAGATTTTCGTCTTCATTTTCAACTAGATTGTCCTGAAATTCAAGAGATGCCCACAGTTTTCTCCACGATTTTCTCAGAGTATTTTCTGAAATACTCAGCCATGCCTCAGCGGCCCAGTAAACAACATCCTCCACATTGGTCTTTTTTATTTTGTCCACTAAAGGAATGCTATCATCTTAGATCAGCTTTCTTAAAAATTGTTTACTGTAAATCAGTTTTAATGTTTGCAGTACACCCTGGTCCATCGGCTGTAGAAGTGGTGTAACATTTGGTGGCAAAAACTTCACCACAATTTCTCCATCACATAATTCCTCAGTGCTGAGGTGAGATGGCACGTTATCAATCAAAAGGTTTGCACGGGGAGACATGATTTTCCTTAGAAAACCATCGAACAGAGGGAACAAACTGGCCGTGAAACCATTCTTTGAAAAGCTTACCATCCATCCATGCTTTTTTCTGGTTGCAATAATGTATGGGGGCATGGTCTTCATGTTGCAGTTTTTAAAAGCTCTGGGCCTAGCAGATTTGCCGATCAGCATTAAAGGCAGCTTGTGATTACCAGCAACATTGCTGCATGCTAATAAAATCACATGATCTTTGCACATTTTAAAACCAGGACCATGGTCTTCTGCTTTTGATGGCAGGCTTTTTGTTGGCAATGCCCTAATATTAAGGCTAGTCTCGTCAGCATTATAAATTTGTTGGGGAGAATACTTTTCCTCTTTTATCATTTTTTCAAACCCACCCAAGTATTCCTTCGTTGCATCACGGTCAGGAGGAAGCCTCTCTCCAGTAATTGTTAGCTGATGGATTCCATGACATTTTTTGAATCTGTCCAACCAACCCGTACTCACACTAAAAGACTCATCACTATTCATTAACTTGTTCAGGTAGACAGCCTTCTCCTGAACTAGTGCTCCATTCAAAGGAGTTCCCCTTTCTTGTCTTCCAATCACAAATGGTTGCTTTACCAACACCCAGTTCTGTTGCCAGTTTAGATACATTCTCACCATTGTCTATCCTCTTTGAAGCATTCAGTTTTTATTTGAGAGTTAACGTTGTACATTTCCGTTTACACATGACAAAAATATGTACACCATTACACGTGAATGAATACAATACAACTGTTTCACGTGCCAGCGATCGATAACTAACATAACCGAGAGCTGTGTGAGCCAACTGGCAATGCACTGACCTCAGACATTACAAATGTCTCAACAGTGCACAATAACAAGGGCAGGGAGTGAGAATGAGCCATTGTTCCAACACTATTTCCCATTTGCTACCATGGTCTACCTTTTATCTGCTTGGTGTACTTCATTCTAGAAACTCGTCACCGTAATTCCAGCAAATCCGAACAACTCGGTAATCTGAACAAGGTCCAGCCCCAATTAGTTTGGATTAACGGGATTCTACTGTATTTGTTTACTACTCGTAATAAGTTTTGAGTTGGTAACCATCATTTTCAAATGGTCAGTTTAGTACCCAACAAGGTAATTTATTACTAGACTGAGTGAATGAAGTAACTACGCTGTGATGAAGTAAAAGTCATGTTCAGGCAAGAATTTCAAGAGCAAGTGAATGTTCTGAAATCTTTCCATGCTGACATTTCAGCAGAAACAGAAGCAAAGTATAATGTGAGTCTGTGGCCTGTTGTGCAGCATGTTTTGTTATTCATAGTGGGCCTGAGGTGCTACTTATTGAACTCATATACTGGACCAGTCTACACCAGAGAAAAATGTAATAGCCAGGTGACTTGCCCCATTAATGCAGTCTACATCAACCATATCGATTTCACTTTCTGGTTTGACAGGACTTCGAATAATTCCATTTTCTTGTCACTGTCCATTAACAGTATCAAAATCAGGAATGTACATTTTTTGTGTGTGTGTTGAACAGCATGCTAATAGTCCTTCAGCTGTGTGAAAATAGAGAGTAAATGTTAATAACTGATATTTGTTATGAGAAAACAGCCATGAAGGACAAAATACACTTAGGAGAACTGTGAAGCTGTTAAGTAGTTGTGTAAGTAGGTGATGGCTATACAGAGCTGAGAGCCCAATTTCTTTAGAAAAACAGTTTGCATGTATAATTATGAACTTTTTTTGTTCTATAAACATACCTGTTTTATGCAAATTCATGGATGAGTGGCATTATATGGCAGTTAATACAAATTTGCACTAGTGTTTGTGTGTGACGAGATCAAAGATACAATGCGTATCTGTCAAAAGCATTTGCATAAATTAGTTTTTTGTCATTAGGTGACATAAATTTCAGGCATACAGTATGTGAATCAGTGGACATAAAAGGGATGTAGGTAGCCAAGATGGGAGTGAGCCAGGGTTATAGCCACCTCTGATGTTATGCCTGTACATTGAGCAAACAGTCAAGAAAATTGAAGACAAACAGAAAATCGAAGACAAATTTAGAAAGGAAATTAAATTTCAGGGAGATGAAAGAAAAATTTTCAGATTCGTGAATGACATTGTAATTATGTCAGAGACAGAAAATGACGTGGTAGTGTCATATCAGAGACTGCAAACGACACGGAAGTCTCGAAAAGTGGTTGTAAGATGAGCTCCTGGAGTAAGACAAGGGTTATGGAATGTAATCAGATTAAATCAGATGATGCTGAAGGACTTCATTTAGGAAATGAGACACTAAAAGTAGGGTATAAGTTTTGCTATTTGGGCAGCAAAATAACTGATAGTGGCCGAAATAAGTAGGATATAAAATGTAGACTGACAACAGCAAGAAAAGCACTTCCAGAAATGATAAAGTTGTTAAAATGGAATACAAATTTAAATGTTAGAAAGTCTTTTCTGTAGATACTTGGCTAGAGGGTAGTCTTGTACAGAAGTGAAACATACAAGAGAATAGAAGCTTGCTACAGAAATATGGCAAAGATTAAATGTGTAAATCATATAACTAATGGGAAGGATAGTTGCTACTCAATGTATAGCGGAGATGCTGAGTTGCAGTTAGGCACAAAAAAGATTGTTAGAAAGTGAGACTGTGGTTGTGCGTATGTGTGTGTGTGTGTGTGTGTGTGTGTGTGTGGTGAGTAGCAACTGTCCTTTTCTTAACATTGTTAATGAATAGGTACTGAATAGAATGGGAAGGAAAAGAATTTATGGCATAACTTAACTAAAACAAGGACTCAGTTGATAGCACAAATCATGAGGCACAATTAAATACTGGACAGAAATGTGTGTGTGTGTGTGTGTGTGTGGGAGGAGGGGGGGGGGGGGGGGGGGAATTCTAGAGGAAGAGAAAAGCTTCAATACAATACCTTCAAAAGGATGTAGATTGCTGTAGTTATGCAGAGATGAAGAGGCTTACACAGGATACACGACTGTGGAGAGCTGCATCAAACCCGTCTCTAGACACAAGACCACAACAACGCCACACGACAAAAGGATATTCATGTGCTCAAAAGAACTTTGTATAAAAGATGTCCTTGTTATAACAAACCTGAAAGCTAGCAGTGTAATTAGGTGATTTTCGTGGTATAGCTACAGTTATTGCTGTTCTTCAGCATCGGGTTGAAAAGTGATTTCCTGCACTGCAGCCTGTCTACCCACAGTTATAGTCAGCAGTAGCCCATGGAAACCCCATTTAGGAGTGAGCTGTTGACATGGTGGTCAACTCTGGTGGTGAGAATTTTCTCTGCATCTGTAGTAGGTATTCATAGTACACCCTTGTCACAGTGGACTGTTAAAAGCTTGGTAGCTGCATGATCTTAGAGATGGGGAGTCCCATGCATCGGACACTCTCTGTCTGGCCGTGATCAAATGCCTCGATGTTGCACATCTTCCCTGTCCTACATTCAACAACATTGCTAACCGCCAGTATAAGATGTGAAAACATTTCAGTCTCATGACTTGATGAACTGTTCAATTTGCTTTCTGACTGGTAACATTCTTTCATAAACACAACAGACGTCCATAGTATAAAAGGCAGTCAAATGAAAACAAGATAGATGGAAAAAATTAAGCAAATTGTTTGTTATTTCAAAAATAATCGCCATAACTGTTAGACAGTCGCAGTCTGTGAGACAGGGTGATCAGTTCCTTCATGGAAAAGTGTTTGCTGTTGCCTATGGAACCGTAATTGTACCCAGGCATGTACCTCTTTGTCCAAAGCAAATTGACAGCTTCATATGTCATTCTTCAGGTCTCTAAAAACATGGAAATCTCACTGGGAGTGTATGTAGGATGTGTAAGGACTTCCCAGTGAAACTTGTGCAATGTACTTTGGACAACTGTGTCAGCATGTGAGCCAAATAATGTCTGTCCGAGCCGCTTATTGAGTTCGTCACATAAATGGATTACTTCATTAGTGACCCCAATTAGCTGTCTCTGAACATATGTACAACCTGAGTTTAGTAGGACCATGTGCTGTGATATTTATAGGAAGTTCATCTATTTTATCTTAAATGTTAGCCAGAATATTGCAGATGAGGACACATGCGCGTGCATGTGTGCTCTTACATGCGCACACGCGCTTGCTCCCCCCCCCCCCCCAATCCCACACACACACACACACACACACACACACACACACACACACACACACACACACACGGAAGAGTAAGTTTAAAAAAATACCTGGTTAAGGAACAAAGGAACAACTGCTCATGAAGACACAATAGAAACCAGTAAGAGGTGCAACAAATGTGATGTAAGTACTTGAAAAATTAGGAGAGTATATATGTAGAATGATGTTTGTCTGTCAGTGGTAAGAGAAAGGGGTACAGGCAACAGATGAGAAAGCAGAGGAATAGATGGAAAGGGTAAAGAGAAAGGCAAAGCAAAATTGTGAAAGTGAGGGGCTCTCCTGCAGAAATTGATACTACAAAAGTTTAAATGCAGTTTATAATTTTCACCATCTTGATGAAGAAAACTACTTTGGTCTGTAGTAGATTGTGATGAATAGGGATAAAAAATATATTTCTGCACAAAACTGATTTGTCTAAGCCTATAATTTGCATAAATTATTAGATATACATGATAAAATGTGTTTTTGCAAAATAGCTGCTTCCTTTAATTTACTAGGTTATATTAAGCTGAGATTAGCGCGAATAGTACTAAGCAATACAGTAAAAATGTATTGCTAATACTGTGTACATATTAAGATTCAAAAGTCTAACTGTAATTTTTTTAATATGTACTGTGACTCATTCTGTATTCTTCAAGACCTCCCTTTTTGATTGGGCCCATGGAAAATGATTAATAAAAATATGTCTTTCAACTACTAATTTGATTACCTCTTTTTGCATGTGTAGCTGTAATGACTAAAACAATGTCTTTAACAAATGTAGCCATGGATTTTTTTCCCTGTTGAATATTTTGAGATGTTTCACAGTGGTCAGAATTATATTTTGGATGCTATCAGTCAAAACCAACTTAATTGGTACCAACAAGTCTATAGACACAGAAAAAAGTACCCCCTGTGGTTCTGGGGGTTAGAATAGGCCCGAGGTATTCCTGCCTGTCATAAGAGGTGACTAAAGGGAGTCTCTCACGTTTTGGCCTTTATGTGATGGTCCTCAGTAGGGTTTGACCTCCATTTTTCAAAATTTTCCCAAAGATCGAGCCAATTGTGGAAGGGCGCCTTACAGTGGTGCATCGTGTCCACCATATGCTGTGACCTCTCGCATCCTTCGTCGACGTGGATCTGCACTTCCGCTCTTTCTCCAGCTGTTGAGCGAGGTCACCCTCTTGGTGCATTTTCCTCCACCCACTGTACACTATCGTTTTCTGTGCTGATGATGATAATGGACTTGTTTGCTTGTTTGCATCTGATATCCAGCACGATAGCCAGTCGGTTGAGGTGAAGCCGCCATATACCGTGTTTGTTGTAGCCCCCTGACTGCACAGGGATCGCTCTGCTGATGCCTGTGCCGTTAACTCCCCACGTATCCCAAGAAGTAGATACCCGTAACCCTGGGGCATCGGGACTCCCGGCGATGGCCATCCCGCCAGGTGGCCTTTGCTGCGGCTGGCTGGCGTCCGTGGGGAGGTCCGCTGATCGAATTGGTTGCATCAGGGCGGATGACACGCAATGAAGCGTACTACGTCATTTCTTGCTGGTGGCCCAATGCCATCAGTTTCTTAGTGGTCAAGGTCTAACTATCCTGGCCAAACCGTGGGAGGAACGCCAGGCTAAGGATGGCACAAACTCATACTCCCCCCGGTACCTCGTATGTAAGAGAAGTGATGGGGCATCCTTCTTGTCGACGAAGCCTCAGTTTTTTGTGGAGCATTTAGAGGACAGGTTTGGGGGGGTGGAGGGATTGTCCAAAATGCGATCTGGGTCAGTCTTGATCAAAACAGCATCCTCTGTGCAGTCACGGGCACTACTCGCCTGTGACAATCTGGGAGATGTTTGTGTTTCCATCACACCCCATAAGAGCTTAAATATGGTCCAGGGTATTATATTTCACAGGGATCTTCTTGTGCAGTCTGATGACGAACTGCGCGCCAACTTAGAGTGACGAGTTCATTTCATCTGGCGCATCCATAGGGGCCCAAAAGATAATCAGGTAGCTACCAGTGCCTTCATCTTGGCCTTCGAGGGTGACACATTACCCGAGAACATCAAGGTGATGGTATACTGGTGTGATGTCGAGCCGTATATCCCTCCCCTGATGCGGTGCTTTAAGTGCTGTAAGTTCGGGCATAAGCCTTCCCGCTGTAACTCCCAGCGTTGTATGTCACGACTGTGAACGTCCGTCACATCCCAATACTTCATGTTCCCTGCCTCCCATTTGTGTCAACTGTGGAGAGCACCATTCCCCTTGTGCACCAGACTGCAGGATTCTCCAGAAGGAACATAAAATCATGGAATACAAGACCCTGGACCGACTGACCTATACTGAGCCTAAGAGGTAATTTGACCACCTACATCGTGTTCCTATGACATCTTACGCCGCTGCTACGAGAATAGTTCTAGCCCCATCCATTGAGTCAGTTCCAGTCGGCTCTCAGAGCCGTAAGACTACACCTGCCCCCTTGATGGTGGGGAGCACTTCCCTCCCTGTTGCCCTCGCACCACCTACCTCAGGAGCACTGCCCCTGCCCCTCCCCCCCAAACCATCGGGGACATCAGTCCCCACTTCTCAGCCAGAGAATTGTATG
This sequence comes from Schistocerca piceifrons, assembly GCF_021461385.2. NCBI lineage: Eukaryota > Metazoa > Arthropoda > Insecta > Orthoptera > Acrididae > Schistocerca > Schistocerca piceifrons. The sequence continues at coordinate 21,991,486 of NC_060145.1, forward strand.
CCTTCTTTGGCTTCTCTTGCTAGGAAGGAGTCCCTTGGGTCCCTCCCTTCCCAGGTGTCTACTTGTGGGAAAGATGACACCCGCCAGTGGCTGAAGTGCCCAAAAGCAACTGGTTGTAGGGCTTCACGATCCTCCTCAGTCCCAGAGACTGAATCAAAGAAGCCCTCCCAGCTAGAGAAACCCAAGGAGCAGCGAGAGAAATCGAAAAAGATGACCCCCAAGAACAAGGAAATTGTGGTGGCACCCACACCACCACTACCTGCACGCTCTGCATCTGAGGATGAGGTGGACATCCTGGCATCTGCTGTGGACCTAGATCTTGCCAGACCCTCAGACACAATGGCTATAGATGACTCAGAAACTAAGTATGTGGCAGCAGGCGACCCTGAGGTGTAAACTACCTCATTGAGCGTTTCGTGCCTCACAATAACGTCATCCTCCAGTGGAATTGCTGCAGTTTTTTCTACTACCTGGCTGAGCTACAGCAACTGTTAAGCATTACACCTGCTTTTTGCACTGCCCTCTGCGGCTATAGGGGATATTACAAGAACGGTAGCGAATATAAAAGAGTGTCAGGTGGAGTTTGCGTCTATGTCCTGACTCAGTATGTAGTGAACCTGTGCCCCTTCACATAAGGACGACGCAGGAAATAACTGTCTGCAACATATATCTTCCTCCAGATGGTGTAGTACCTCTGAACATCTTGGCTGCACTGATTCATCAACTCCCTAAACCTTTCCTACTGTGAGAGATTTTGATGCCCATAACCCCTTGTGGGGTAGCGCCATGTGGGGTAGCACCATGCTTACTGGCCGAAGCAGAGAAGTCGATAATTTACTGTCTCAGCTCGAACTCTGCCTCCTAAATACTGGGTCTACCACACATTTCAGTGTGGTTCATGGCACTTATTCAGCCATTGATTTATCACTATGCAGCCCAGGACTTCTCCCATCTGTCCACTGGAGAGTCGACAATGACTTGTGTGGTAGTGACCACTTCCCCATCTTCCTGTCGTTCCCCCATTGTCATGCTCATGGATGCCTATCCAGATGGGCTCTAAACTAGGCAGACTGGAAAGCTTTCACCTCTGCTGTCACCATTGAATCTCCCCCACATGGTACCATAGACATGGTAGTTGAGTGGGTCACTAGAATGATCGTTTCTCCAGTGGAAAATGCAATCCCTTGTTCCTTAGGGTGCCCCCGGTGAAAGACAGTACCTCGGTAGTCGTCAGAAATTGCTGAAGCCATTAAATAGCGTAAGCGGGTTCTGCATTGGCATAAGTGGCATGCATCTCTGGAGCACCTAATAGCTTTTAAATGGCTCCGTACCTGCGTTTCCAGCTTATAACAAGATGAAAACAGGGGTGTTGGGAGAGGTATGTCTCGACTATTGGGTGCGATATGTAACCTTCCCAAGTCTGGACAAACATCAGATGTATTTTTGGGTACTGGACCCCACCAGGTGTTCCTGGATTTACCATCAATGGCATGTTATCTACCAACACAAATGCAATTGCTGAGCACTATTCTCGAGCCTCTGCACTGGAGAATTACCCCCAGCCTTTCACACACTCAAACGGCGGATGGAAGGGAAAGTTCTCTCATTCACTGCAAGCCACAGTGAACCCTATAACACCCCATTTACCGAGTGGGAGCTCCTCATTGCCCTTGCACATTGCCCCGACACAGCTCCTGGGCTGGATCGGATCCACTGTCAGATGATTAAGCATCTCTCATGTGACTACAAGCGACATATCCTATCCATCTTCAACTGGATCAGGTGCGATGGTGTCTTTCCATCGCAGTGGCAAGAGAGTGCTCAAACATGGAAAAAACCTGCTTGATGACTAAAACAATGTCTTTAACAAATGTAGCCATGGATTTTTTCCCCGTTGGATATTTTGAGATGTTTCACAGTGGTCAGAATTATATTTTGGATGCTATCAGTCAAAACCAACTTAATTGGTAGCAACAAGTCTATAGACACAAAAAAGTACCCCCTGTGGGTCTGGGGGTTAGAATAGGCTCGAGGTATTCCTGCGTGTCATAAGAGGTGACTAAAGGGAGTCTCTCATGTTTTGGCCTTTATGTGATGGTACTCAGTAGGGTTTGACCTCCATTTTTCAAAATTTTCCCAAAGAGCGAGACAATTGGGGAAAGGCGCCTTACACGGTGCATCGTGTCCATCATACACTGAGACCTCTCGCATCCTTCGTCGACGTGGATCTGCACTTCCGCTCATTCTCCAGCTGTTGGGCGAGGTCTCCCTCCTCGGTGCATTTTCCTCCATCCACTGTACATTATCGTTTTCTGTGCTGATGATGATAATGGACTTGTTTGCTTGTTTGCACCTGATATCCAGCACGATAGCCAGTCGGTTGAGGTGAGGCCGCCATGTACCCTGTTGGTGGTAGCCCCCTGACTGCACAGGGATCGCTCTGCTGATGCCTGCACTGATAACTCCCCACGTATCCCAAGGAGTAGATACCCGTAACCCTGGGGCATCGGGCATAGCCTTTGCTGCGGCTGGGTGGCGCACGTGGGGAGGGCCCCTGATCGGATTGGTTGGCATCGGGGCTCAGGTCAGGGCTCATGATCGCGGTTTGCATCCACTCACATCAGTCTGAACTGGAGTCCTTCTCTTTACCACCTCTACTCGAGGCCCATTCACGTACACCTCCAGGGTGTACATCTTGGCCGAAGCTTTGCCTGGACCTTTCACGTGGCCCTAAGAACTCAGTTACTCCCGCGGCTCTCCGCTGCCACTTTCTCTCGATTCTTGACGTGTTCCGGGGCTCTGAAGTGGTTTGCACCCCACGGCTCGATGGCTGACGGTCACGTTGGCTTCGCCTACATTCACAGAGGCCCTATTGAACGGCATTCCTTGCCCAATGGCCGCAGTGTTTTCACTGCAGAGCTGGTGGCTATATCTCATGTTCTTGAGCACATACATTCGTGACCTGGGGAGTTGTTTCTTCTGTGTACTGACTATGTGGGCAGCATACAAGCTATCGAGCGACCATCCAGGAGTCCATCTATGCCCTGGAACGGTCCTGTCATTCGGTGGTGTTTGTCTGGAACCCAGGTCACATCCGGGTGTTTGTCTGGAACCCAGGTCACATCCAAATCCCAGGCAATGAACTTGCTGACAGACTGGCCAAACAGGCTACACGGAAACCGCTTATGGAGATCAGCATTCCAGTAAGTGACCTGTAATCATTATTACGTCGCAAGGATTTTTAGCTTTGGGAAACAGTGTGGCATAGTCTCAGTACGCACAACAAACTGCATGCCATTAAGGAGATTACGAATGTGTGGATGTCCTCCATGTCTATAGAGGGACTCTATGGTTCTCTACTGGCTCCACATTGGCCACGCTTGGGCGACCCATGGCTACCTCCTGTGCCATGAAGACCCACCTCAGTTTTGGTGTGCTGCCCGGTTGACAGTCTCCCATATTCTTTTGCACTGTCCTAGATTGGCTGCCCTGAGACATCATTTTCGGTTACCGGACTCTTTATCATTAATTTTAACAGACAATGCCTCATCAGCTGATTTGGTTTTAAATTTTATACGTTAGCGTGTATTTTATCATTTGATTTAAGTTTTAGTGTATGTCCTTTGTCCCTCAGTATCCTCCACCCTAGTGCTTTTAGGGTGGAGGTTTTAATGTGTTGCAGAGTGGCTGGCTTACTCTTTTATTTTCATGGTCAGCCAGCCTCGTTAATCTGCTCTCCTGTTGTACTCTCTTCTACCTGTTTCTTGCGTCTCTCTGTGTTTTTCTTTTCCTATTTTGTTTCTTATAGTTTTCATTGGTCTTTGTCGTTCTTGTGGTTCTTCCTTCTTCTCGGTATTGTGCTGTAGTCTGGTTTGTTCTATTCTTTCCCTTGTGGAATTGTTACAATAGGAACAAGGGCCGATTACCAAGCAGTTTGGTCCCTTCTCTCTCCCCCCCCCCTTTTTAAACAAACAAACCCCCCTTTTTAAACAAACAAACCAACCAACCACAAGAAAGTGAATGACTCATAACTTTCAGAATCTAATATTTATTCATATGAAGAAAGGAAGGAAGGGTATAGATAATATTAAACTTCACATTTAAGGAGCTTGGGAGAAGTCACGCAGAAAATTTTTTCCATCATATACTGACTGAATTATTATTTCTGCTATATGTTTTTAGTCAGGCTGCTACAGAGAATGTGTCTCTCAGTGTACATGCAAGTGGGTATGTTGAGAGTGTGAATTCAGTACCCACAACTCTACCTAAACATTTCAACTAAATCCTTTTCAGTGTGGTTGCATGCAATTACCATTTACTTCATACTTCATTCCAAATTCATTTCAGAGTTATAACACCTCACATCTTGTAATAAGCTGAGAAGCATTTACTATCTGATAAACTAAATAAGAAAAAGAAAAGAAAAAGAAAACAGTGCCCTTGACACATAGATTATCATACATTCATGGCATGTGATACATATAAATGCATAAATATTATTTCTTTATTTGGTCCATACATTTTATGGTGAAACAGAAGTACAAGATATAGGCCAACAAGAATATTGTACTTACAGCAAGATTCAAAAATAAAAAGAAATTAGGTTTACTGTCAATCTCTGAATGCATAATTTAGGTTTTAGATTATATAAGATTTAACTTATCTGATGGAGAGGAAGCAGTCATAACGTTAATGCAAGTTTGTCTTCAGGTACTCATCAACTTCTAATTCTGTATTATTCCAATCTCGTACATTTCATGAGAAGATCCTGCCGCAGCGAAAAATGCCTTTGTTTAAATGATTCCCACCCCAAATCCTGTATCATTTCAGTGACACTCTCGCCCTTATATCGCGGTAATACGAAACGTCCTGCCCTCCTTGGAACTTTCTTGATGTAATTTGTCAACCCTATCTGGTAATGATACCATACTATGCAGCAATATTCTGAAAGAGGGTGGGCAAGCATAGTGTAAGCAGTCTCTCTACTAGATCTGTTACATTTTCTAAGTGTCCTGCCAATAAAATGCAGTCTTTGGTTAGCCTTCCCCACAACATTTTCTGTGTATTCCTTCCAATTTAAGTTATTTGTAATTCTAATTCCTAGGTATTTAGCTGAATTTATGGACTTTAGATTTAACTGATTTTCGTGTAAGTGAAATTTAACAGATTCCTTTTATCACTCATGTGGATGACCTCATACTTTTCGTTATTTAGGGTCAATTCTCAATTTTTGCACCATACAAATATCTTTTTCTTTACAATACGAGAGAAGGAAAAATGCTACTCACCATATAGCGGAGATGCTGAGCCGTGATAGGCACAATAAAAAGATTCACAATCATAGCTTTCGGCCATTAAGGCCTTTGTCAGCAGTAGACACACATACACACATGCATAAACACACTCACGCAAGTGTAACTTGCACTCACATTTTTATTGTGCCTATCGCAGCTCAGCATCTCCGCTATGTGGTGAGAAGCAACTTTCCTTCTCTTGTATTGTTACATTCCATCCTGGATTTTCCATTGTTTGATTTCTTTTTCTTTACAATTTGTTTTGAACTTCTGATGACTTTACTAGTCAATATAAGACAGCATCATCTGCAAACAACCTAAGGTGGCTGCTCAGGTTAACTCCTAAATTGTTTATATAGATAAGGAACAGCAAAGGGCATATAACACTACCTTGAATAATGCCAGAAATCACTTCTGTTTCACTTGATCACTTTCCATCAGTTACTGTCAACTGTGACCCCTGCTGACAGGAAATCAGTTATGTAACTGAGACGATATTACATAAGCATGCATTTTCACTACAAACAGCTTGTGTGGTACAGTATAAAAAGCCTTCTGGAAATCTAGAAATACAGAATCAATTTGAAATCCCTTATCAATAGCACTCAGCACTTCGCGTGAGTAAAGAGCAAGTTCTATTTGACAAGAATGATGTTTTCTAAATCTGTGTTAACTATGTGTCAGTAGACCATTCTCTTCAAGGTAATTCAAAATGTCGAACACAATATATGTTCCAAAATCCTGCTGCATATCAACATTAGTGATATGCGTATGTAATTTTGTGGATTACTCCTACTACCTTTCTTGAATATTGGTGTGATTTGTGCAACTTTCCAGTCTTTGGGTACGGAACTTTTGTCAAGTGAACAGTTGTATATGATTGTTAAGTATGAATCTGTTGTCTCGGCATACTCTGAAAGGAACCAACTGGTATACAGTCGGGACCGAAAGACTCGCTTTTGTTAAGTGATTTAAATTGCTTCACTACTCCGAGGATATCTACTTCTATGTTACTCATGTTGGCAGCTATTCTTGATTTGAATTCTGGAATATTTACTTCGTCTTCTTTGGTGAAGGAATTTCAGTAGACTGTGTTTAGTAACTCTGCTTTGTCAGCACTGTCATCAATAGTACACTATGTGGTCAAAAGTATCCGGACACCACCAAAAATGTGGATGGAGGTCACATTTTAATTTTAACTACTGACGACGCCTTTGGCATGATTGTTTTATGCATCTCCACTGCAGGATGTGATTTTAGTGTATTTTTACTTCTGATGAAGGTATATTAGATATACCGAAACTGTGGTCAAGGATTTCAATAAATCTTTGTCATGCAACTGTTTGGTTGCATGAGACCCCCAAAAACATATGTTTTTCATATTAGGCGCATTGTGCTGCCACCTACTGCCAGGTACTCCATGTCAGTGACCTCAGTAGTTCAGTAGTCATTAGACATCATTAGAGAGCAGAATGGGGCACTCCGCGGAATTCACGGACTTCGAACGTGGTCAGGTGATTGGGTGTCACATGTGTCATATATCTGTATGAGAGATTTCCACACTCCTAAACATCCCTAGGTCCTCTGTTTCTGATGAAACAGTGAAGTGGAAGCGTGAAGGGACACATACAGCACAAAAGCGTACAGGCCGGCCTTGTCTGTTGACTGACAGAGACCGGCGACAGTTGAAGACAGTTGTAATGTATAATAGGCAGACATATATCCAGACCATCACACAGGAATTCCGAACTGCAACAGGACCCACTGCAAATACTATGACAGTTAGGTGGGAGGTGAGAAAACTTGGATTTCATGGTCGAGCGGCTGCTCACAAGCCACACATCACGCCAGTAAATGCCAAACGACACCTCGCTAGGTGTAAGGAGCATAAACATTGAATGACTGAACAGTAGAAAAACGTTGTTTGGTGCGACGAATCACAGTACACAATGTGGCGATCCAATTGCAGAGTGTGGGTATGGCGAATGCCCGGTGAACACCATCTGCCAGCGTGATAGTTCCAACAGTAACATTCGGAGGCGGTGGTGTTATGGATTGGTCGTGTTTTTCATGGAGGGGGCTTGCACCCCTTGTTGTTTTGCATAGCACTATCACAGCACGAGCCTACATTGATATTTTAAGCACCATCTTGCTTCCTACTGTTGAAGAGCAATTAGGGGATAGCGATTGCACCTTTCAAACAATCGATCACCTGTTCACAATGCACGGCCTGTGGCAGAGTAGTTACATGACAATAACATCCCTATAATGGACTGGCTTGCACACGGTCCTTACCTGAATCCTATAGAACACTTTTAGGTTGTTTTGGAATGCCGACTTTGAGCCAGACCTCACTGACCGACATCAATACCTCTCCTCAGTGCAGTACTCCATGAAGAAAGGGGTTCCATTCCACAAGAAACCTTCCAGCACCTGACTGAACATATGCCTGCGAGAGTGGAAGTTGTCATCAAGGCTAAGGGTGGGTCAACACCATATTGAATTTCAGCATTACCAATGGAGGGTGCCACCAACTTGTAAGTCATTTTCAGCCATGTGTGTGGATACTTTCGATCACATAGTGTTTTCCGTTGCTATCACACAGAGAAGGCATTGATTGTGTATTGCCACTAGTATACTTCACATACAACCAGAATTTCTTTGGACTTTCTGCCAGGTTTTGAGATGTAGTATAGTTGCGGAAACTATTACAAGCATCTCGCATTGATGCCTGGGCTAAATTTCAAGCTTCTGTAAAAGATCGCCAGTCTTGGAGATTTTGCGTCCATTTAAATTTGGCACGTTTTTTTCGTTGTTTCTGTAAGAGTGTTCTGACTTGTATTGTGTACCAAGAAGGGTCAGCTCTGCCGTTGGTCAGTTTATTTTGTGTAAATCTCTCAATTGCTGTCAACACTATTTCTTTGGATTCATGCTACATCTGGTCTACAATTATATTGTTAATTTGGAAGGAGTGGAGATTGTCTTTCAGGAAGGGATCAAGCTAATTTTTATCTGCTTTTTTGAATATGTATATTTTTCGCTTGCTTTTGGAGGATTTGGGGGTGCAATACCCAGTGCCCCTACGACAACCCTATGTTCACTACCGTATTTACTCGAATTTAAGCCGCACTTTTTTCCGGTTTTTGTAATCCAAAAAACCGCCTGCGGCTTAGAATCGAGTGCAAAGCAAGCGGAAGTTGTGAAAAATGTTGGTAGGTGCCGCCACAACGAACTGCCGTCGAATATATGTAGCGCTACACAGGCATGATTTGTAGGCACAAAGATAAATACTGGCGCCAAAACCTATGCGTCAGTAAATAAATTTAAAAAAAAAAGGTGGAAGACGAGCTTTTTTTTTCTCCGCCCCGAGTTTCGACCACTGCATTTTCATACATTATCCAATGAAGAAAATACAAACTCCGTATTGTTCATCTTCGAATGTAGCAGAATTTCAATGTACAACGAAAATCCGACTGGCAAGACTGTTTGGGATGTTTGTCAATATGGCCAACTCTACGTTCTGAAATTTTTCCTACCTGTGACAAGGGATGGTTGCTAATAGGAACTTGTATGAATTGTGAATCACATGCAGTATTCTCTTCACCATAAGAATAATAAGAATATAAACATTTTGCCATGTTTTCTTTCGTGTTTGCTGCTATCTCATTTAAATCCTGCCTGCCTAATAAACTACGAAACTAGAGTGAGACAACAGCAAACGCGGAAGAATATACGTATCGTGTCATGTTTATATTCGTATTAAGTGATACAGTCAGAAGTGAAGCACGGGTGCTGACTAGATTTTCAAGTCTAAGATGACTAATTTCTGTGCAGAATTTGATGTACTAAAGAAGCGGCCGCAAAGATTTTCAAACGGAGAAAAACTTTCGCCACTCTCGTTCAGTACATGTTCTATCATACGCAGTCTATTATTTGGTTCTTGTTGATCATTATCAAAAAAAGCAGCAGTGTAAGTAACAACAAATAGTAGTCTCTTGCCATTGTTTCGCTAATGAGACGATTCCTGTCTTTTTTTTTTATTGTTAGCGGCAGTAGCGCGCACAAAAGCAAGCCATGCCGCGAGCGGCGACAGACCGTAAACACGCACTATCAGAATGCGACAAACAATGCATGACACAGTACAGTAATGCATTTTCATCTTAGAGTGACGTAAACACCTATAACAAAGAATACGGCACTTATCAGATCGAAGCAAAATAAGCAATAGATTCAAACCAGACGAAGCACGTGAAAAAGGAAGGGTACCCGTATAAATACGGACGGAGCGCCTGACGCATAGCAGAGGCTACCTGGTAAAGCTTAACTGCTAAGCTTACGACTCGAACCAAACTACTACAGCTGTATCGTCATTCATTCAACCTAAATTGTGTCTCATATTACAATGGAGCAACTTTGATTCGATTTGGAGGTGCGGCCTAAAACTTTTCTCTCCCCTTGAATTTCGAGTCTCAAATTTCAGGTGCGGCTTAGATTAGGGAATTTTTTTTTTTTTTCCTTTACTTCGAGTCTCATTTTTCAGGTGCGGCTTAGATTCGAGTGCGGCCTAGATTCGAGTAAATATGGTAATCCCTGTATCCATTTCGATGCTTGTTGTTGGATCAGGATTATTTGTTGCTGAGGGGTGAAGTGTGTTTTCACGTCTGTTTACTATTCGCGTGGGCTCGTGAATTAACTGCTTGATTAATTTTCAGAGGATACATTTGGCACAATTTCAGGTGATATTTTATGCATACCTCCACATTTAAACATATATTTTTTCCAACATATCAAGGGTAAATTAAAGTCACCACCAACCATAATTGTATGAGTCAGGTAAGTGTTTGAAATTAAACTCAAGTTTTCTATGAACCTTTCAGCAATTGTATCATCTGAATTGGGAGGTTGGTAAAAGTTTCAATTATTATTTTATTCCAGTTGTCAAGAATGATCTCTGCCCATACTAACTCATAGGAACCATCTACTTCAATTTTGTGACATAAACTACTTCTAGCAGCAACAAACACGCCACCACCAACTGTGTTTAGCCTATCCTTCCAGAACACCGTTAGATTCTCTTCAAAATTTTGGCTGAACTTATCTATGGCTTTAGCCAGCTTTCAGTGCCTATAACGATTTGAGCATCAATCCTTTCTATTAGCACTTGGTGCTCTGGTACTTTCCCAACACAGCTACAACAGTTTACAACTGTTACACCGGTGGCACCTGTACCTACTTTCTTCCTGTGTTCAGTGTGCACCCTTTGAGGCTGAAGCCTTTTTTGTGTTTCCCCAAGACCCTCCAACCTGAGAAACTGCCCATTCCATTCCACACAGCCCCCGCTACCCGTTTAGCTACCTCCTACATGTAGTGGACTCATCTATTCAGCAGTATACGAAACCCAACCACCCTACGGCACAAGTCAAGAAACCAGAAGCCTAATGGTCCCAGAACCATGTGAGCCTCTGATTCAAAATGTCCAATCAGCTCTGTGCTGCAAATGGTGAGCTCTGCTTTCATCTCACAAGCAAGACTGGCAGCCTTTAGCACCTCTGTTAGCTGCTCGAAACCAAAGAGAATCTCTTCTGATCCAAAGTGTCACACATCATTGGTACCGATGTGAGCCACCATGTGCAGTTGGCTGCAACGTGTGCTCTTCAAGGCATCCAGAAGGTTCAGTTCCATGTCTGGAATGACTACACCTGTTATGCACACGGAGTGCACATTGGCTTTCTTCCCCTTCTTGGCAGGCCTCTGTGATTGCCCAGATCTTGCAGGCTGAGAGGTTTCCTCTGAAACACAACAAGCAATTACATCTGGTTTACTGACAGTGTCAGCCACAGCCAGCACCTGGAACCTATTTCTTAGACTAACCAGGGAGGCATTACATGTGGCCCCCCTGGGAACTCTTTCACTGCTGGCTACACCCCGAGGTGACTACCCGCTCTTCTCCAGGCGAGAGGTCAACCTCAGTGCGAGCAGTAAGTGGGCTGGCCACCAGGGAGTACCGATTGGAGGACTTGTCATACTGGACATCCGTTGGATCCCCACAGCCGACCCACAGCATCCACTGCAGCTTCAAGCTGTGTAAGCCATCACAGCCTGGAGCTGACAGCGAAGTGTTGCCAATTCGGCAATGTACCTTTCTGAAATAGTAGTTGGAAATATGACATCAGATTGTAGAAATAAAGTAACAAAGCATTTAGTTTGCTTAATTGATAGAAGGATTAATACTAACTAAAATGGGAACCATTAAATTTATGACCACATTATTACAAAATGTAGTTTTATTAGACAAAAATAATGTATAAGCTTAAGGAAAGTTTGGATGTGCGTTTGAACTCTCAACTTTTTCATTGCCACTCCAATGCTTTACTCTTAAACTGGTATGGCACACAGACAACTGTGTTTCATTTAATCTTGTCACTGTACACTGTAACTGTAATGCCAACTGAGATTATGGATGTGACTGATGTCAGAAATTGCATAAGAAACAGAAACACTTAAAACACAAATGAAATCAGCATAGTGCACCCAGGTACAATTTTGACTGTGGTGCCAAATGGTGTACCACAACTGTAAATTACATTTGCTGCACACTGTAGTGATATATGGTTGTCCTTCTGTGCTTAAAAAAGATTTTGGTATGGTGGCAGCATTTTGTGAACAGTAACATATGGCCTGGTGGCCACTGAACACGGCAGTGTGACGGGTAATAATTGAGATGATTTCCTCAGATGAGGCAAACCGTGTGCAACTATACAGATAATAAATGGAGATAGAGAAGCTGCAAACAACACAGGAAATTTATCTTGGAGGCTAAAGAGGTCAGTGATATAGAGTAGGAAGGGGAGAGGGTCCATTGTTAAGCCTTGTGGACACGACAGTTTACCAGGAATTGTCAGAATTATTACTATTACTAAACAATGGAAACACCTAGTAGGGATATCAACAATGTAGGAAAAAACAGATGGCTACATACCATAAAGAAGATATGTCATTCTTTCCCTACGTTTTTCCCTTCTTTCTTCAGTCCATATTGCACCTGCCTGTTTCTTTGTTTTCTCCTGGAAGCCCTTGCAGCCTTTTACTTTTGCTCTGAGCTTTTCTCTTTCTCCTGTATCACCCTGCATTATTTCCATTTCCCTCAAGTCTGTTTTAACTTCTTTTATCCCTGTCACTGATGTTTTGGAGTTTCTGTCAAAGAAGTTAAAAATTTTTTTTGTCATCCTGTTTTCATCTAGCCTTTTTAAGTATCCATAGAACGCAGATTTTTCTCTTCCTTGTTGTAACTGATATTTGCTCTATTTTTTCATAAACTTCTTAGTTTCCATTTTCCATTCTCATATTTTGCTCTCAAGATTTTCCTGATTATTTTCCCTTCCTTCTTTTCTGTTTCACATGATTGCTTGGCTGTATTTAATGAAAGGCATTCAGATGCATAAAGGCATTCTGGTTTAATGACAGTATTGAAGTGCCGAAGTTTTGCATTTATGGAGATAAGAGTTCTTGTTATACAGGGTTTTTGTTAGTTGAAAAGCCACCCCCTTTTTGTTTGCCCTTGCTAGGTAGGCTTCTTTGTCTAAAGTTTTTGGTTGTATTATTTGACCTAGATATATAAATTTTGTAGCCTTTTTTATTCTGCAGTAATCAGCTTCCATATATTTCAGTGCCTCCCTCGCATCTGTCTTATACTCTGTTTTCTCAAAAGATACATGTAGGCCTGATTTTGAAGCTGTTTCTTGTAGGAGATTTATCTGCATTGTTGCATGTAGATTCAGCAAAGATGGCAAGATCATCTGCAAGAGCCAGAAAATCAGAACTCAGATTATCCCCTTTTTCCCCAGTTGTGATTCTTCTTCTTCTTCTGTTATTTTCCTCCATTCCCTGATTACCTTTTCTAGCACACAATTTAACAGCAGTGGGGACAGTCCATGTCCCTGCCTAACGCCAATTTTGATCACAAAAACCTTACAGGTTCCACGTAAATAGTAAATTTAGCATTTTGTATTTGTTAGTGTGTTTTTTATGATTACCACTGATTTGTTGTCAGACCCAAGCTCCTTTAAGCTGTTGAATAATGTTTTTCTGTCAATTGAATTGTACGTTTTCTTGAAGTCTATAAATGTTATATAAATGCTTTTGGATCTCATTCTTCTATACCTTATTATGAATTCCAGATTTAAAATTTGTTCCACACGGGATCCTCCTTTTCTAAACCCTCCTTGGTACTCTCCTAATTGCTGATCCAGTTGGCTATCCAGCCTATTTAGTAATACGTTAGAAAGAATTTCGTAAGTTGCTGGAAGGAGGGATTTTCTTCTATAATGTGGTCAGTTTTATCTCCTTTTTGTGGATTGGGTGAATTAATGCTGTTTTCTGATCTTCTGGTATAACTTCTGTTTCCCAGATTTTTTGAAAGGCTCCATGTAGCTTTCCAGCTGTTCCCACACCTGTTATTTTTCTAAGTTTGTGTAAGGGTATCCTGGACTTTGTTCTGGAGAGTTTTCTCTTGGTTCCTCACAATTTTACAGTTTGTTGAAATAGCTTGATAATATTTCTCAGTTTTCTTGGTGCTTAGGGTTAATTTTCTGTCTTCATTCTTGATATGCAAGGTAGGTGGTTGGTACATTTAGAGGCTTTGTTTAAAAGTTTTATAGGAGTTCCTAGTATTGTTCTTTTGGAAATCGTCTACAGATAGTAATAGCTGGTTTCTTTCATACTTCCTTTTGACAGGTCCTATTGTTTTTGATGCTGAGACTTTTGTTGTTTACTGCTGATAAAGTCTTCACTTCTTTTTGTGAAGTACCATTTCTGCCATACTTGTTATCTAAATAGTAATGTTTCTTCACACTGTTCATTCCACCTTTTTGTGTCTTTTGAGTGGTGCTGTTTCAAAGGCTGTTTTGGCTTATTTTTGTTTTAATCTCTTCCCAGTCTTCTGAGTATATTTAATTGTTCCTGAAATTCATGTTTTTTCACTTTCAAAGTTTCTGTATCTATTTCGTGAATCCTGTGTCCTTGTCTTGGAGCCCTTGTTTGTAGAATAAATTTGATTTTTATTGTGGTTAGATAGTGATCTGTTTCAATTTTTGCACCCTTTTTAACATGTACATTCAGGATTTCTTTTTTATTGTTAAAAGATATAGCTACATAGTCAATCTGAAATTCTTCTAGGCTTGTATTAGGTGAATTCCAAGTTTTCTTTCTCCTCAGCAGTTTACTATTATTATTTCTTTCCCTTCTCAGACGTTATGTCTGGTTAAAAATGGAAAGTGACACGGACCTTGATCAAGCGTGACTTCCTTTTAACTGTACAGTATATGTTACATTGCATTTAGAAACTTTTGGGTAATTGAACATGTATCAATAATTACAGATTTCTGTAGTTGTATATATACGTTTGGATGTAGCTGTATTGCGTTGATGTACTGGTGGATATTGTGTGGTATGACTCATGTAGTTGATAGTATAATTGGTATAATGTCAACTTTATCCTGATGGCCACATGTCCTTGACTTCCTCAGCCAGCTGGATGTATTTTTCAATTTTTTCTGCTGTTATCTTCTGTATATTTGTTGTATTGGGTATGGATATTTCGATTAGTTGTGTTAATTTCTTTTTTTTTTTATGGGTGAGTATGGTGTCAGGTTTGTTATGTGGTGGTGTTTTATCTGTTATAATGGTTCTGTTCCAGTATAATTTGTATTCATCATTCTCCAGTACATTTTGTGGTGCATACTTGTATGTGGGAATGTGCTGTTTTATTAATGTTGTATGGCAAGTTGTTGATGTATTATTTTTGCTACATTGTCATGTCTTGTGGTGTATTCTGTATTTGCTAGTATTGTACATCCGCTTATGATGTGATCTACTGTTTCTATTTGTTGTTTGCAAAGTCTGCATTTATCTGTTGTGGTATTGGGATCTTTAATAATATGCTTGCTGTAATATCTGGTGTTTATTGTTTGATCCTGTATTGCAATCATGAATCCTTCCGTCTCACTGTATATATTGCCTTTTCTTACCCATGTGTTGGATGCGTCTTGATCAATGTGTGGCTGTGTTAGATGATACGGGTGCTTGCCATGTAGTGTTTTCTTTTTCCAATTTACTTTCTTCGTATCTGCTGATGTTATGTGATCTAAAGGGTTGTAGAGGTGGTTATGAAATTGTAGTGGTGTAGCCGATGTATTTATATGAGTGATTGCTTTGTGTATTTTGTTAGTTTCTGCTCGTTCTATAAAGAATTTTCTTAAATTGTCTACCTGTCCATAATGTAGGTTTTTTATGTCGATAAATCCCCTTCCTCCTTCCTTTATGCTTAATGTGAATCTTTCTGTTGCTAAATGTATGTGATGTATTCTATATTTGTGGCATTGTGATCGTGTAAGTGTATTGAGTGCTTCTAGGTCTGTGTTACTCCATTTCACTACTCCAAATGAGTAGGTCAATATTGGTATAGCATAAGTATTTATAGCTTTTGTCTTGTTTCTTGCTGTCAATTCTGTTTTCAGTATTTTTGTTAGTCTTTGTCTATATTTTTCTTTTAGTTCTTCTTTAATATTTGTATTATCTATTCCTATTTTTTGTCTGTATCCTAGATATTTATAGGCATCTGTTTTTTCCCTTGCTTCTATGCAGTCGCTGTGGTTATCCAATATGTAATCTTCTTGTTTAGTGTGTTTTTCCTTGACTTATTATTATTATTGTTATTATTATTATTTTAGATTCAACTCTTATGTTTTCAATAATATGCTTTTGGTTGTTGAGATAAGATTTAAACCACCAATTTGCTGTGCCTCTAATACCATAGGATTCTAACTTCTGAAGCAACAGTGAGCAATTAATGAGATCACAAGACTTACTCAGATACTAGAAAGTTCTTCTTCTTCTTCTTCTTTTTCTTCCTTTTCCTCTTGGCTTCTAAGGGAATCAAAGCTCCCGTGCCAATCTCAGATGTTGCCTCCAAATGTTTCTAAGTTAACAAAAAGTCCAGAGGAAAGCTCCTTTTGGTTGAAGACTTTAAGAATTCTGTCAGCAAAACTGAAAAGTGCATCATTAACAGTCTCCAAACTTGTGTTTGGTCAGCGATTCAGTTTTACTGAGATTATGGAAATAGGATGATAATCGTTTACGTAGTGGTTGACCTTTACCTTTGAGACCTTTAGTCCTTGTGGCGAACATCCTTTGCGTATTACGCAGGGTTATTACAACTCTCACAGAAATATCTTGTATTAACTAATGAGTATGATGATTTTTTTGGCTCTTATGATTTTCAGTAGCTCTTGTTTAGTTGCTGGGGACAGGAAAATTGACCTGTCGTCTGGGTCATTAGACCCAGAAAAAGGCCACTGCAATCGTGGCCGAAACGTTGGTTTTTCTCCAGCAGCAGTAGTTTTTTACATTATGGCGCGTTACCATACCCAGAAAACTTTTATGTCAACTGACTCTGGCCGTGGAAGCATACGCAATTATATTGAAAAACAAGTTTGTATGATTCTGCTGGTATAGTGGTTCTTCACACTAGATTTTCAGCTATCTTTGACAAATTCGAGTTAAATAGTTCTCTCATCTATTTTGAATATGAAATGTTTTGCTTCATCTAGTTGACAATACACTAGACTCTCGCTAATCCAGCCATTCCTGGTACACGTGGGTGCCGGGTTAGCGGAAGTGCTGGATTATTGAGTGTCCGAAATTTATTTTATTGATTTATTTTGTTTTTTATTTATTTTGAAAACTTAGGGGATATAGTGTACTGTACTTTATTAAACTGAAGTATACAATTTTAAAACTCAGAGGATATACTTTATTAAATCCAAAAATACATTAATTTTCAAAGAAAACTTAGTCCTTGAATGCATACTGTACATAGTTATACAGTCATATCACTCACTAAGAAACATGTCCCTAGTTTTTAACTGTCACAATGATGATACGTGATGGTGGCATTCTTTATCATGCTACTTCTTTACAAGCATTACATCAGTACTGCATGTATCTGCTCGTTGTGTAATGTACTTCAGGAAGACCTCAGCAGCTTCAGCATCAGCAGTGTGAGAAATCTTCATGCTCTCTCCTCCTGTGTCCTCTTCTTCATCACTTTCATCATTACTTTCTTGCACGCTTTTGATTATTTCTTCATCTGTTAAAGTTTGGTCCGTATCACAGTTTTCCTCATTCAGCCACTTAGTAACATCTTCATCATCAATTTCTTCTCCTCCTGGAAAGGTGTGGGACATGTCAGTGTGCAAAATAATCGATAATTCTAAATTGACTGGCTCATCGCTGTCACTCAATATTGGATCCAACTCGACATCAATGGATGGCCACAATTTTCTCCAGCTCTTCATTGTGGTAGCACTCTACACTTTATCCCATGCTTCGGCTGCTTGGAAAACAACATCATGTATGTTAATTGCTTTCCAGGCCTTCAGCATAGTCTCGATAGAGTTGTTTTCACTTTCGTTCAGCAAGGAGACGAGAATTGAATGTCGGTAATGACGCTTAATTTATACCAAAATTCGCTGGTCCATGGGCTGAATTAGGGCTGTCACATTGGGTGGGAGAAAGAGTGCTTGTACATGTATACCATCAGACTTTAGAGAAACATCTGAAATATGACTGGGAGCATTGTCCATTATAAGGATAGCTTTCAGCGGAAGCTTTTTCTTCTTTAGATCTTTTCTCACAGTTGGTACAGACGTTTCACGGAACCACCGAGAGAATATTTGTCTGTCCATCCACGCTTTCTTCTGAGTGCAATACTGCACTGGTAGAGTATTTATGTCAGTGTGTTGAAGACAATGTGGATGTTGGGATTTTCCAATCACCTTAAGCGGTAGTTTACGACTCCCATTTGCATTACAACACCCCATTAACATTTCGCACTGTTTCTGTTGCTTGTAACCACAAGCTTCCTTCTCGTTCTTGCCAGCTAATGTTTTTGAAAGAAGTATGTTGCAAAAGAGTCTTAGCATTATACAAGGCATCAGTAGTTACATCTTCTTCCTCTGTTATCTTTCGTATTTTGCTAACAAACTCATCAGCATCCTCATCGTTAGCTGAGCGACTTTCCCCGGTGACTGTCAGCTACCAAATGCTTGCTGCAAACAAGTTACTACTGCCAAGTTGTTTGTTAAATGCAGCTGCTTTTCGCTTTATAATTGGGCCACTGACTGGAGCTCCTTTACTGTGTTGTTGTATGAACCATCCTTAAACACCTACGTCTGGTTCTTCATTCCCACTCTTTTGCATAACCTTCCATTAAAGTATTTACATAATTTGGATCACTCTTTTGCTTTCTATGTAAAGTTGTTTCTTGGTTGCACAAAAGTTTATTATTCCCTTGGTGATTCATCATTTGAATACATTGCATCTGCATAGCTTTTCTTTGTGTGTTTTGAGAGGAAAAGCAATGTTAAAATAATGACAGATTATCAACAAATATTTTCGTTTTCCTCTCAGTATAATCCTCTCTATAAATATTTTTGCAGGTCTCATGCTTCAGCTGGTATTTAATTAACATTAAACTGATAGTATCTTTGATACTTTTTTTGTCTTTGGTAATGAAGACTTTTGTATACTCATTTGTTTAAGTAAGAGGCCTTCATCGTCAGGCAAGTTTTGTAAACAGAGTGCTTGGGTAAAGATAGTATTTGTGAGTAGGTCATCAATTCAACTGCAGTATGTTGCAGTTACTCTTGTGGGCAGCTTGACTAAGTTTGACATAGAGAATGTACTTCAGAGTTTATATTAAAATCACCACACAATATAACTGCATTTGTTCATGTAGAGATTCAGACAAATTGGCATCTGGTATCCCGTACACATAGATAAAGATTTTTTTTTGTTGACTAATCTTAAGAACACGATACTCAAAATGTTTCCTGACGTTTAGGTCATTAGTTTTAATAGTCCACAGAATTGGCTACCTTCCCTATCCAATATCATGCACCCACCATGTCTTTTGGAAGTTTTACAACAAAGAGGTAAGAAATTAAGGAGATGGAACCTGGAGTAATGTGAGAGAACCAGAGGTGATTGAGGACCTTAAAAGAAGCACGGTGCAACTATTGACTGAAGCAGTGAAAAAAATGCAGTAGAAGATGAAATGGTAGGTTTGAGAGATGATATAGTCAAGGCAGCATAGGCTCAAATAGTTAAAAATACAAGGCCTAGTAGAAATCCTTAATAACACAGAAGACATTGATTAACCGATGAAAGGAGACAATATAAAAATGAAGAAAATAAAAAGGCAAAAGGAAATAGAGGTGTCAAAAAATAAACTTGACAAAGGTTCAAAGTGGCTAAACTGGAATGGCTAGAGGACAGATGTAAGGCCATAGAAAAATGCATAACAAGGTAAAAAGTAGATGCCACATATAGGAAAATTAGAGAGACCTTTTGAGAACAGAGAAGCAGCTGTAAGAGCATCAAGAGCTCAGATGACAATTTAGTTCTAAGCAAATAAGGGAAAGATGGAAGGAATATATAGAGGGGCTGTACTAGGGAAACAAACTTCAAGGCAGTATTATAGAATGTGAAGAGGAAGAAATCAAGATAAGATGGGAGACGTTATGCTGTGAGAATAATCTGACAGCACTAAGACCTAAGTCAAAACAAGGCCCCGGTGTAGACAATATTCCTTCAGAATTATTGAGATCTTTGAGAGAGCCATCCATGACTAAACTATTCAACTTGGTATGCAAGATATGTGAGACAGGTGATATACCCTCAGGCTTCATCGATAATGATATAAGTCCAAAGAAAGCAGGTGCTGGCATATATGAAAACTACTGAACCACTATTTTAATAAGGCATGATTCCAAAATATTGACACAAATTATTTACAGAAGAATGGAAAATCTTGTAGAGGCCAGCCCCAGGAAAGATCAGGTTGGGTTCCACAGAGAGGTAGGAACAAGCAAGGCAATATTGACCATATGACTTGTGTTAGAAGATAGGTTAAAGAAAGGGGAACCTATGTTTATAGCATTTGTTGATTTAGAGAGAGATTTTGACAATGTTGGCTGGACCACACACTTCAAAATTTGGAACGTATCAGGAGTAAAATGCTAAGTTATCAAACAATGGCAAATCCAGGACAGATTGGCACTCACCATATAGAGGAGATGCTGAGTTGCAGGTAGGCACAACAAAACGACAGCTAAATAAGTGAACTTTCAGACAAAATGACTTCTTTTAAAGTAAACAAAACACACACACACACATTCACCGTCATGCATGCACAACTCGTACTCATACTGGCCACTGTGGCCAGACTGTGAGCAACTGCGCCTGATGGGAGAAGCGGTCTGGGTGCTGAGGCTAAGGAGCAGACTGGGTCAGGGAGGGGGAGAGGTAGCAATTTAGGTGTGGGGGACAGTAAAGTGCTGCTTGTGGGACCATACAGGGGTGTGTTGGGGACAGAGTAGAACAGCTAAGTGCAGTCGGGAGGCTAGACGGGATGCTGGGAGGAGGGAGAGTGGGGAAGGGACTGGAAAAGGAGATAAGTAAAGAGACTGTGGATGCATTGGTGGAATAGAAGGCTGTGTTATGCTGGAGCGGGAGCAGGGAAGGGGTTAGGTAGATGGAGGACAGCGACTTAATGAAGGTTGAGGCCAGGGAGTTTGCAGGAGTTTAGGATATATTATAGGGAGAGTTCCCACAGATGGCAAAGGCAATGAAGCAGTCAGTGAAATATTATTTACAACTTTTGCAGAAACCAGGCTGCAGTTTTATGAGCTGAAGGACATAAAATGTAAGCAGTGATTGAGAAGGGAGTGAGACATGGCTGTAGCCTATCCCCAGTGTTATCTATAAATTGAGCAAGCAGTAAAAGGAATCAAAGAAAAGTTTGGAGATGAAATTAAAGTTTAGTTTGGCGAGAACATTGTAGGACTGGGAAGGACAGTTGAACAGAATGGATACTGTCTTGAGAAGTTATTATAAAATGAACATCAACAAAAATAAAACAAGGGTAATGAAATGTAGTGAATTTAAATGAGGTGATTCTGAGGGAATTAGATCAGAAAAAGAGACACTAAAAGTAATAGATGAGGTTTAATACTAGGGCAGCGGAATAATGTATGATGGCTGAAGGAGAGAGGATATAAAATGCAGACTGGTAATACCAAGAAAAGCATTTCTGAAAAAGAAAAATTTGCTAACATGAAATATAAATGTAAATCTTAGGAAATCTTCTCTGGAAGTATTTGTCTGGACAGTAGCCTTGTATGGAACCGAAACATAGACTATAAACAGTTTAGACAAGAAGAGAATAGAAGCTTTTGAAATGTGATTCTATAAAAGAATGCTGAAAGATTTGATGGGTAGATCACATAACTAATGAGGAGGCACTGAATAGAATTGGGAATAAACTGAATTTGTGGCACAATCTGACTAGAAGGAGAAGGGATCGGTCGATAGGACACATTCTGAGACATCGAGGAATTGCAAATTTGGTAATGGAGGAAGTGTAGTGAACAAAAATTGTAGAGAGAGACTAAAGCTTGAACACAATAAGGTGGTTCAGATGGATGTAGGTTGCAGCAGTGAAGAGGCTTGCACAGGATAGACTTATGTGGAGAGTGGCATCTTATCAGTCTTTGGACTGAAGACAACAAAAACAATAACCCTAAAAGTATAATTCAGTATTACAGTCTGTAATATGGGTTACTGCAAACTTGACAGCTTTGAGCCAGTGTTCTGAAGTCATATTGCATCTACATTTTTTTAAAATTCATTTAAACAGTAAAGCTGGTTTTCCAAGAACTCTTTTTTATTGGTTTACTTTGTGTAGAAAATACAGAGAGCTGTGTGGCTCATTACTTTAGGGCATGCAGGATCTGGAGTTGTTGAACATTTCTGTCACCAGTACTGCTTTGTGGAAACATGGGTGTCACTGGTAGCTGTTGGCTTAATAGTTTATTGGGGATAATGACAGTGCAGTTTTGATAATTAATACTCTGCATGCTTGTGTGCTTTGCTGTGTTATTTATACAAAAAGATCTGCACAGCCTGAAGGCCAATGTAGCACTAAAATCTCAGCTTGCTGATTTTTCCAGAACATGAGACATAATAATATTGCTAAGGCCATCAAGGTAATCTCTCTCTCTCTCTCTCTCTCTCTCTCTCTCTCTCTTTCTGTGTGTGTGTGTGTGTGTGTGTGTGTGTGTGTGTGTGTGTGTGTGTGTGTGTGTGTTAATCTACGATATTACCATTTTTTAATGTGTGATAAATATTTGAAATTTTCACTGCTTGGTTTACACAAAATTCATTTAAGTCATAACAATGTAATATGTAATAATAATATGTTAGTATGTTTAAGTTTACTTAGACATAATTTCAGTTCAAAGAACACCATTTTTGTAGATGCCATTTGAACCACCCATTAGAACTAAAATGTAATAATCATGTAGTAATTTCATTTTAGTGGACTTGACTGTACATCTTAGTTCAGGCTCTAGGTTTCAAAAACCTGTATGCCTCCATACCTTTGTAAATGAGAATTTAATCGATTTTAGTTTCTCTTTGCAGGTTCTCCTCACATTGGATGATGATCTTATTGATGTACACAGAAGCAAAATTCCTGTTTTCTGAATGGTTATCAGATTGATGGTCTTTTGAAATAAATGGAATTTTTGATTTGACTGTTGCTAGAGGATAATAGTCTGCACAGTATATTGTGTTAGTGAATAAAGAGTGAGTGTGTGTGTGTGTGTGTGTGTGTGTGTGTGTGTGTGTGTGTGTGTGTGTTTAGTGTGTTTACAGTTATATTTTAAAGGTTATGTCAACTGTCCAACTGTCCCAGAACATATTTTTCTGCTGGACAAATCTCTGCATGTAAATCCTGTTTATATGCAGTCGAGAAAAGTAGAAAAGTATGTTCCATTAGAAGCATATAAATTACCATTCCTAAAAATTATGTTTCGAAAACACATTGGAATCCAGAAGTTATTGAAATCAAAAATATATATTTATTGAATCGGAACTATATATTTATTGGGCCATGACATCTAACTAATAATGTTGCTTTACTTTTAAAAAGTTATGAATTCCTCAAATGCCTCTTATTGTAAACATTGCTACAATAGCTTATGTGATGTTTAGATCAACCTGAATTAGTGACACAAATAATTTTTTTCTTGTACTGTCTTCCAGTGCTTGGTTTTTATACTGCCACAAAATTTTAAAACAGCAGACTGCTGCACAAAGTAAGATTCATTCTTGGGTCTTGTTCTTAAACATTCCTATTTTGGTGTAACTGCTTTGAGGCATTTAAAAATTCAAAGCCAAAATTCGACATTCTATCCATTTTCTTTCTTCTTGGAATGATTGAGAATGTAATTTAAACTGAATGTCTTTTTCTCAAAACTATGAGTCATTAATTTCTGTTCTCTTAAGCAAGTATTTCTCAGTTTATAATCACATAAATTTGCACTCATTTTTCCCCTTCCTTTTGATAAATTGCTTTGTATATACGGGGTATTTTCATGGTGATGGGGAGAATATTTAGGGATGATGAAGAAGCATAAAAATATCAAAATACAATGGAGATTCTCAGTCTGGAAACTCCCCAATCAAGAGTTATAAAACATATTGATTGCTGGTAGCCATTTTTAGATATACAGCCAAGACTGACTCAGCTTGATTTGGCTGAACGTATAAGATTGGTGTTTTGTTTTATGCTGTCAGACTTGGAAACCTTGACAGTTTGATAGTTTTTTGGGGGTTTAATTAAACAGAGCAAGGTAATCCTCAGTTCAGTTATTTATATGATGACTGTTCACTCGGACATGTCCTAAAGAACAGACACAACATATATAATTAATTAAGGTAACAATGGCAAATGATCCCTTCAGTGCACATGCACACCATGCTCAAACTCATATAGGAATTGATGAAATACTGCAAGTAATGAGGATAATGGGCAAGAGACACTATATTCGTAGTTTGTGGATATTCATAGTTTGTGGATAAGTTGCACCAAATGGCAGCTCATCATTAATTCCTTTGTGTATTGATTTATAATGGCTGTTGGATCTACTGTGCTCATACACTGAGAATAAGCTAACATAGTTGGGAACTATTAAAGTGATACACACTTAGTAGGTTGCATCATATTTCACCTACGTACAGAATCAACAATTCTTATCAAAACACATATACATTCTTACAGTTCAAATCACTGTCTGGCCATCCAAATTTAGGCTTTTGATGGTGTCCGTAAATCATTTAAGGCAAGCTTGGAAGCAATTTCTTTGAAAAGGAAAATACTGAGTTCTCTCTCCCTCCTTGTCTGTTTCCAGCTAATGTTCCAACTCTGTGACCTTGTAGTGAATGCTACACTAATTCTTCATTTCCTTTCCTTGTTCAGATCATCTAGTACACATTGTAACATAGTTCCTATTTGCTAATTAGTCCACCTGTCAATAATTATTTCATTCTTCTACATTTCTCCCAGACATTACTAATGTTACACACACTTTTCGCTTGCTACTTCGTATTGCTCATTTTCTCCTTCTGGAGCAACAATAGTATTCTTGCCAGAAATTTTAACATGGCAAAAAAATTACAAAATCACTATATCTTTCAATTTACTTAAATATTTATAAAATAATATGATTATAAAAATATTACATATACTGTGGTGATACGTCTTAAGTTCTAAATTGGAAATACCTTACTAATTTAGTATATGAATCCAAGTAAGTCACCTGTTTTGGATTACTTTTACCAGATTAAACTTATAAATTTTTATATATAAAAACAAAGATGAGGTGACTTACCGAACAAAAGCGCTGGCAGGTCGATAGACACACAAACAAACACAAACATACACACAAAATTCAAGCTTTCGCAACAAACTGTTGCCTCATCAGGAAAGAGGGAAGGAGAGGGGAAGACGAAAGGAAGTGGGTTTTAAGGGAGAGGGTAAGGAGTCATTCCAATCCCGGGAGCGGAAAGACTTACCTTAGGGGGAAAAAAGGACAGGTATACACTCGCAGACATATTTAAATATGTCTGCTTGTGTCTGTATGTGTGGATGGATATGTGCGTGTGTGCGAGTGTATACCTGTCCTTTTTTCCCCCTAAGGTAAGTCTTTCCGCTCCCGGGATTGGAATGACTCCTTACCCTCTCCCTTAAAACCCACTTCCTTTCGTCTTCCCCTCTCCTTCCCTCTTTCCTGATGAGGCAACAGTTTGTTGCGAAAGCTTGAATTTTGTGTGTATGTTTGTGTTTGTTTGTGTGTCTATCGACCTGCCAGCGCTTTTGTTCGGTAAGTCACCTCATCTTTGTTTTTATATATAATTTTTCCCACGTGGAATGTTTCCTTCCATTATATTGATCTTATAAATTTTTATGTATATATGCAAAATTTTTGCAGCAACTAAAGCCTAAATTTGTGGCCAGACAAGGATTTGAATTGTACTGGAATATAGAAGGCCCTGATAAGAATCTTCATTCTATAAACTTGTGATACATGTGAAGAGTTGTAAAAGGTACAAAATTTTCAAGTTGTCGTGTGCTTAAACAGAAGCATATTTGAATATTTTAATTTTTTATAACAATTAAGAATTTTTGTGAGGAAGCTGATAAAAGAA
Source organism: Schistocerca piceifrons (assembly GCF_021461385.2). Classification (NCBI taxonomy): domain Eukaryota; kingdom Metazoa; phylum Arthropoda; class Insecta; order Orthoptera; family Acrididae; genus Schistocerca; species Schistocerca piceifrons. The sequence goes on from NC_060145.1 coordinate 22,017,390, forward strand.
GCTATGTACATTTCAAACTAACTCATGCACTTAGGTGAAGTCAAACAATGTTAACTTATGTACTTAGTAATAATCCTTTTCACAGGTAGTTGTCTTGTGTCCTTACATCTTAGTAGTGTTGTAGAAACCACTTCTCTCTTTTTAATTATTGTTACATTTGGCTGTCTGTGGGTAACTATTTTAGCCAACATATTTTTGTTGTGGGGTTTCTGCATTTAAATTCCTTTTCTCTTTCTGTGTATTGCTGCTACTGGACTCTTATAGGTCTACACAGATAATAAAATGGAAATTCTGAGATGGAGCAATATGTAAAATAAGGGAAGGATAATCACTCACCTTTAGCAGCTTGATGTCTGAAGCACAGTAACACATAAGAGAAAGCAGCATTCACGTTAGCTTATTAGCTTTCGAGCACTAGTTCTTTTTCTAGCAGTAGTAAACACACAGACACCCAAAAACATATTCCCTTCACTAAGGCAAGACTAAGTATTATTAATTAGTCTTGCCATGGCCATAGAGAGAGAGAGAGAGAGAGAGTGTGTGTGTGTGTGTGTGTGTGTGTGTGTGTGTGTGTGTGTGTGTGTGTGTGTGTCAAAGAGCTTTTACCTGGCCAAAATTTTCGTCTGCCTCATTATGAATTAAGGCTGGACACATTTCAAAGAGAGACATACCAAACTTAAACTATTTTTAATGCAGGATTGCCACATAATATATTTGTTCCTGATTTATGTAGAAACTAATTTGATAAGAATTAAATATTTTATGTACAGGCCTCATAATTTTAGAGCAAGTTGTTTCAGCTTGTGGAACATTGTTGCTTGCTGTGAATGATCCAGTGTCTTGGCACAGTGGAGCATTGTGATCTGTCTGCAGTGCTTTACGTTATTACCGACCTCATGCTCGTAACATCCCCCACAACATGGGCTCCAAACCGCTGCAGTGAGTGTTTTGGATCACTCCTGCCCCATGTCTAATTAGGTTGTCAAATGAAGTCCCATTAACACATCTGAAGTTCCAGTTTTCTGTCCAGCATGAGAATACACTTTCTTACACACAAAACAAGTCACTGTCTCTGAGATTTTCTTCTTACTACCAGGTAAAAACCAGATTTCTTCCAGATTGGTGATTTCCATTTAGTTTCGCATAACAATGAGAAATTACGTTGTTTCACCTTATGTGAAACCAGTGGCCAGGGCTGCATGTAGAGTGTGCTTGATGGACTACACAAAAGATAATGTTATGACAATATGTATTCATGAAGTAAGCGCAGGGCCCTTGGTGTGTAGCTAAAGTGACATAGCCAGAAGTTGAGGACAAGAGTTCTGCTTTATCTGGGCATTTCAAACATTCCTTGGATGCCAACAGACTTCAAGTTTAGAACTATCATTACAAAATACGGTTCTAATTCAAGCAATCTCATTTGTTGACCACTGGTAACACAACTTGATGAAGAGTGTATAGTAAGATTGATATTATACTTTAATTTTTAGCCACAAAGCAGCTATTGTTGGGGATATTTGCAGATAACCCACAAACATCTGCATTTGTGCATGCTATTATCCAAAGCATAGCAACTACTGTGGGTATCCAGGGATATATCCTCGAATATCTGCAGCCCCACTGACCTCTTCTCATAGGCTGTCTATCTTTTGTTTGTCTCACATGCTTATACCATTCAATTTTGTTATTGTTTGTGGTTATGTCATTTCATTCTTGCATACATTCCTTTATGATACATTTAGAAGCACTTAGAAAAGTTAGTTTTCTTGTTAGCTTTCTTCAGTATTGTCCATTCTCTCAGCAATGGCCATTCTCATCGCCACTGAAAGATGTGAAATGTGTATATGTAGGCAAAATATTATATATCAATATAATAGAAGGAAACATTCCACGTGGGAAAAATTATATATAAAAACAAAGATGAGGTGACTTACCGAACGAAAGCGCTGGCAGGTCGATAGACACACAAACAAACACAAACATACACACAAAATTCAAGCTTTTTTCCCCCTAAGGTAAGTCTTTCCGCTCCCGGGATTGGAATGACTCCTTACCCTCTCCCTTAAAACCCACTTCCTTTCGTCTTTCCCTCTCCTTCCCTCTTTCCTGATGAGGCAACAGTTTGTTGCGAAAGCTTGAATTTTGTGTGTATGTTTGTGTTTGTTTGTGTGTCTATCGACCTGCCAGCACTTTCGTTCAGTAAGTCACCTCATCTTTGTTTTTATACAAAATATTATATATTTCTTCATACTTGAAACAGGAAGAAATGAGCATGTTTGGAAATAGTGAGCAGAGGCAGACATATGAAAGTATTCAGAATTTATTTTCCAGTGTAAGTAATTGACTCTACTTCAGCAATGGCACTTGACAGTGGCAAAGAAACATGTTATCAAAAATTTACCCCTAGTAAAGAAATTGAGTTTGTTATCAAACTACCAAGGTTTTGAGAAATGCTCCTCTTTCACCCAACAGCAGTGGCTTAATTTATCTATTGCATCAATGAGAGAGGATTGACATTCCTTTTGCTTCCTTTTCAGTCTTTTTACTTCCTTCCTTTCTCTCATTATTCTCACAACAAATATTTTCCACTGAAAGTTTGCACACTCTTGTCTTCTGGTAATTACTGTTGACCCAAGAAACAATCTTCAGAAGTACAGAGAATTATTATTATTATTATTATTATTGTCTCTATCATTCTTCATATATATTAACTTTTAGTCTCCAGATATAAGAATATAAATAACTTTGGTGTGTAATGCACTGTTATGTGTAAAATTGTGTTGTGTAAAATTTTTTAATGTTATAGTTAATATCAGTTTAAGCAGTAATTTCATTGTAGCATACTTATGTTAAATATGATTATCAGTTTCCTAAATTTTTGTTAAATTTGTTTCCTTATAGTTGGAACCTATGATTAAAAGCAGTGCAAAGGCTGTGATATAATGTGAAAAAGAACATATGACATATACTATGGTTTTATTATTGTTAAAGAAAACTGATAACATTTTATATCTGTTGAAAACTAATCATTAGACATAAACATCAGCTCTATTCCAAACGTACAACTTCTTTGTTTAGGCTGTGTCAGTGCAATCATTATGGCCTATAGGCACCTGGAAACTTTCATAACTCAAAAAGTTACCTCATTTTACAACTCAGATAGTATGCTACAACACATATCCTCCATTTCAAATAGATGAGAAACTGTTTCTTTGTAACAAGTTATGTTTACAATTACAGTGCTACAATAAAAAATTGTGTTGTTTAATTCCATTCAGATCATTATAGATTATATTCAGAAGGTGTGTCCTAAATCACTAAATTCAGTTCTCTTAAATCATAAAGTAACAGCCAAAATCCAAATCTACCAAAGTCAGAAACTGAGAACTTGATTTGGCATCTATTTAATTTCTGTTCATACTTACTTTATTACTGTTGTGTTTAGACTGTAAATTCGTCTAGTTAAAAACTTGCTGATAACTCATGACGCTTATTATGCACACACCTTATGTCTGGACCTCCACTTGTAGAAGTCCAATGCCTTTGAACCAGTAGCATTTTGTAAGCAAGTACTCCAACTTTTTACTGTCAGGCAACATTGTATGCAATAGATTTTTTGGAAGCATTATTTAATCGTGTTTCATTTGCTGGTTTGTAACTTCTAGCAGTAAGTATCATTATGGAGCTTGCCCCTATACAAGGTGATTTCAGTTTGAATTTTAATTACTGGCACACTATGCTTTTACAGAGATTCAGTACAAAGCACTGCTGTGGTGCCTGCACTGAATGAGGAAAGCAGGGCATGCTCCTTCCACGCTACTACTCATCCCATAACAGTCTGTGTTCAGGGCTGGACATGGGTTATCTGCTCCTTGCATCCTTCTTAAAATCAGCCAAGCTAAAGTGTGTGCATAATAGCAAATTTATGTTCCATTTGCATGTTGTATTGTTAGCAAGCCACAATATAATGACAGTGTTAGCAAACCACACTGTAATGGCATTGTGTGAAGCCATATCTCTGTTATTGTTGTAGCTGAATGCAACCATCACATTTGGTGTTAAAAGAAATTAAGAAATGCCAAAGTTGGGTTGTAGTTGGTTCTTTCTTAGGTAAAAAATTTAAAATAACATTTTTATATTAAGAAGCAATTAATTGCCCTAGTATAATAATAAAAAGGATGATAGAAAGTCAGACCCTAACATTTCTTCAAAGGAACAAAATTAATCTCAGTGATCTGTGGAAGACAGTTCTCAGAGAGGTGTGACACAGGCTGTATTTAGAACTGTGCAGTTTTTGTGTGTGTGTGTGTGGGGGGGGGGGGGGGGGGGGGAGAAAGAGAGAGCTGCATCCAATCTGTTTTCAGCTGTTCAGAAGCATCAAGACTTGAGAACTGTAATAAAAAAAAATATGTTGTGAAGGAGTCGGATCGAGTGTCATGTATAGTTACATATTAAATACCTAGATCGTACTGTTTTGTGTGATTTTCTGTTTTTTATTAGGATATGTATGTATTTTATGATACAAAAACTTTGTACTTAAACATCTCTCAGAATATGCTGTTTAAATCTTATGTGTTATTATTTCATTTCAAAGTAGTACAGTAATAGACTACTGCATGTGGAACATTTTAACAATGTCATGAGTAAAGACTAAACTAACTCTACAAAGGAGCTATTGAGCAGTGCTATCAGTCCCCCCCCCCCCCCCCCCCTCTCTCTCTCTCTCTCTCTCTCTCTCTCTCTCTCTCTCTCTCTCTCTCTCTAGCTATCTATCTGCCACCCCCCACTCCACCTCACTTTCAGATCCTGCACCAGAAAATGGAAATATGCAAGTAGAGACCTAACTAATAAAGAGAACTAGAAATATAATGATGTGGCAGTCAGGCTTTTGTCTTTTCCTATCATTTGTTGTCGTGCGCCTTTTGTTTTGGCAGTTGATGAGTAGGTGACATTTTGCACCTCATACTGAGACATTGATACTATTACTGAATGATTTATATTCTTTCTTGTGCTTTTAACACAAGAGACCATGAGATGTTTGTAATTTCAGTTTTATCTAAAATGTTGTTGTCAAGTGAGTTAAAATCGCAACTTCCTGCAGGGAAGTAATGAGTCTGAGTTCTTCATTTTTGCAAAAGGCTTAGTTAAAGTGTAATAGAAAACATTGTATTTACAAATGAATGTAAAAAGCAGCAGTTTCATATTTTATAAAACTAAGAAGGGTGAGTGTGTTGTTGTTGTCTGTTCATCCATGTTACATTATAAAATGGTTAAATATTTCTTTATCTGGTACAATACTTTTATTTTCTTAATGATTACTTTTACTGTTGTTTGCTGCAGATGATGATTATACACCTCTCTGTATACAGAACTGAGCTACGTACACTACAGGCAATTAGTCCTTAAGAATTATTTCATTAGTAATAGTTATAAAGAAAACAAATTATGTGTGCTTAAATCTATTTTATTCTGATGACAGTAAGAGGGTACAAGATCTTGTGTCACTGTTATGTATTTGTAGATTCTGTTCTATTTATAAATGTGTGTGTATTGACTGTGCCATCAAGTTTCCTCACATGAGGCCATATCATTTATATCCAAACTACGTATCTTATACCAGTTGTGTAAATTTTTGCTTTTATATGTTTTAAAATTAAATTTTAGCTTCGAATGCACCAAACAGTACACATTAATGTGTTGAAATGTGCTTCCAGTCCTAAAGAGCTGTGGTATTAGAAATTGTTGAAATCTATTTTGTGCAAATATGTAAGAAATGTGATATATTGTACAATGCAATAAAATTTAATATGCTATTTTCAAAGTAAAAAATGAAGTTCATTCCCCAGAAAATTCCACAAAAGAAAAAAAATTGCACACACGCACACACACAGAGGTGGTGAGAGTTATGAACATATTTCTTCCCTGGCCCTCCACCATAATATTATACAGTTGGAATCCTTAGCAAAACAAAATGACGTGTTTGACAGACATTTAATAAGGCAAACTATATACATTTTTGATGGAGTATTTTCAGGTTGAATGTTTTTATTTATTTATTTATCCATCCGTGGACAAACAGGATTGTATGGATGTAGTTAACATAATTATGACAACTAATTTCTCACGTCACATTTACATTTCACATTCAGAACCAATCTCGCGCGCGGTGTTATAAGAGCTGCTGTAGTTTTCGATTACATTATTATAAAACGTTATTATGAGTGCTGCTATAAACTAAACTCAAATGCATGTTCGATACAAACGCATCGTCTGGATGTAAAAATTAGACTTTATTAGAAGTCCTTCGCTGCTTATAGATGTAAATTATGGGTATTATGAACATTGCACTACGTTCCTGAAGAATATTCACAACGTTGTGCGTGTAATATTTTAAAATAAATTATTTCATTACAAAATAGTCCTTGAGTCTCAGCAGTCACAAGTACAGAACGTTTCTCAGAGAGGGCAGTGAAGAACTTGGTGCGTAGCCGCTAGGGGGCAGAGCAGTAACTTCCGGTCAGAGGGTTTTCCTGCTCTGTGTGTTGTGTATCTGTTAGTATACGTTGTTGATGTTGTGTGTGGTGCGCGTCGTACGCAGGGGTGCGAGTGTCAACTGTTTCGCAGAATGGCCTCAAGCCAAACCTTCCGCTTATGATGATGCTGCTACACTTATAGGTAGGAACTTTTAATTATTGTTCATACCAGAAGAGTGGTGCAGGCCTCCGTAACAACCAGAAATTCTGTTCGAATGTTTATCATGATCAAATGTTGGAACATTCGCCTGACGCCGTTGACAGATTACATATTCTAGTGATGTGTGTTCTGTCGCCTGTAAGGTGTTATTCTCACTTTATAGCGGCTTTCTCCGATTTTCAGAGTCGCTCACGGAGGCAATCGCCGAATTATTGTGTGTATGAAGCATATCCATCATAAGGATGTAGCTTTCACACCGTGTCAATCAAAACATGAACTGCAAACTTTTGTTGCCATCCATCAGAAGACTGATTTGTCATAGCTTTTAGGTTTCAATAGCGTATAGATAGGTCTTAGACTTCTGCTAAACATAGGTTTCGTTAATGGAGAATTTCCTTTGTAACAAGTAACTAGTAAACGAAAGTTATTGACACTTTTTTCATCACTCATTATGGAAATTATACCTAAGAAGGTACTAGGTGCAAAATTTCGAGTAAATAACCGGTTTACATACTTCACTCCCGAATGCTTCAGTGTTACGTTATCATCACAGCAAGCATTTTCGCATTCTGGTAAGGGCAGTTAACATGGATCGTAGCCGATAATGCTATATTTTAGGAAGGCAACGCTGGCAGAATTGTGGCAGAAGTTGAAAGACTTAAGTTTCCTTTCTGTTTCAGATGCCAGTACCATTTACTTATCGTGTATAATCCAAATGAGAACCGGCAAGCTGTTTCCTTAAATCTGAATGCTGGTGTAAATTTTTCGTAATAAATGCATGACAAGAGGCCACAATATCATAATAGTTTGGTGGGGGTACGCTATACATTTCAACTGTCCGCATTTATGGAATGGGTAAAATTTTCAGAAAAAGAAATTAGATTAACGCTCAGCTGATCATGTATATTAGCCCTGATAATTGCCCCCCCCCCCCCCCCCCAATTTCCTTCACGGGTCCGGCGCGAAGGGGGGGGGGGGGTTACGGCCTATTCGTTTTAGCAAAATTTTATTCCAGTGATATTACCAGTTATGGCGAGCTGAATCATCAAAAATAAAGAGAAAAATATTTAGCATACTTTTCCTTGCTATACGAACAATCATATCTCCGTCGTACGTAGCCAAATGTATCTCAGAGCACACAGAAATAAACAGAATCCAATGCAGTAATCGTTAGAAGGCTCGTTTAAATTCATAACGCCCACTGTACATCGGTTAACAATTGAACTGCGATATGGTTGAATGTTACTAAGAGCCACGTATGGCCGAGAGAATTTATTGCCTCAGGAAAGCAGCCAGTTTGAAATCAACATGAGGCGTTCCCTCGTCAAGAATTGAGACTTCTTTTTGAGAACGCGTGATGTTCGATTCCAGACACGACAGTAGCTGTATGTGTTCTCTGTATTTTAAATCGCAAGTATGAACTATGTCTCCCAATCTTTTTCTCAGAACATAGCTGGTTTGGTTAGTTACATGATCATTTGAACGATTTGTAGTACTGTTAACACTTTCAATTGAAACTTCGTTAATCGCCGGTAGGACCATCTTTCTCCACGATAATAGCAACGTAATTTAATTTTTTTCGCAAATACCCGTATTTTGCTTTATAAACGAGCGAGTTGACGCTATAGTTCTGATAAAACAGGTTTAAAATCCTCGACGACATCAGTGTTTAATAAACTCTTGAGTTCCGTAGTTTCTCAAAATCGTATAGCACGGATTGTAATAAGCACGACCTATTTTCTTTGATAACCTCACTGATCCGGTGTATTGTTGCAAATATAATTTTAAGACACAGCCCCTAAGCAGACGTATCGACTACCGTAACAATTAACGACGTATTATGACGGGTTAATCCTCCTAATAACTTAGGTTCTCTTATTTTAAGAAATTCAGCCTTCAGTTGCAAGGTAAAATTTTATTAGTTTACCCAGGTTTCGATGCCAATAATGGTACCTTCTTCAGAACAAAAATTAAATTATTTTGAAATTATTTAACAAAAATAATTAATGTTCTGAAGAAGATACCATTATTAGCATCGAAACCTAGGTAAACTAATAATTTTACCTTGCAACTGAAGGCTTAATTTCTGAAGCACTGCACTATGTTAAAGATTTGTTCTCTTATCTTCTGCACTGAATAGAAAGATGTAGATCTGTGTGACTTTATGATCAGAACTCGTATCCCGTCTCTATCAACTAGTTGACAACGAGATTTTAAACCCACATTTTCCTCTCGTTAGTTCTGAGAGCTCTCAGACGTAACGGAGGAAAGATGCCATCAATCTGAAGGCTGTTATGACCACAATGCCATTCGAGGTGTGGTCGTCCTAGAGTTGATAGCTTTTGTCTTCCTCCGATCTTGGAACAGTAATAAGGGGATATGCAGTTTAACGAGGACTCGAAACCAGCATACAAATCTGCATTTTCAGTGTTGTACAATTAATGGCAATGACAAAAAATCCTAGGATCGATTTAAGATGGAATGCCGAATACGTGGATTTGTAGTCCGAAACTTATCCACTAAGCTACAAGTTAACAATCTAAAACAGCACGATACCTCTTGACATGTTACTTGCAGTACTTTTCAGTGTTGAGCTATGATTGGTCCTTACATTGAGATGATACCAACAATTTGCCTTTCGCCATTCACCACTGTTTTACGCTGAGATCACCAGATCGTCGTTTTTCTGTGATTCTAGAAAGCTGCTGAATGAACCCGTTTGGCTGTCAAGAGAGCAATGCGTGATAGCTTCAGTGAATGCCATCGCAGGATACTGTCAAGTGTCTTCCACAGAACTCAGAAATTCAGGTCGTATGTAAAGGCTGTTAGTGCCACCAAAGTTAGTTTGCAGTACGTAGTGAATGAGACGGGTACTGAAATTGAGGGTATCAGAGCAAAAGCTGAAATGCTTAACTATGTTTTCAAATGTCACTCTACACAGGAAAACCCAGGACAGTTGCCCCTATTTAATCCTCTTCCCTCTGAAAAGATGAATGAAATAAGTATTAGTGCCAATGGTGTTGAGAAACTGCTGAATTCGTTGAAATTGAACAAAGCAACAGGGCCGGCTGGAATCTGTAAGATTCTTTACCCAGTTTGTTGCTGAGTTAGCCGCTCTTCTAACTGTAATCTATCATAGATCCCTCGAACAAAAAACCGTGTCCAGTTCTTAGAAAAAGTTACAGATCACACCAGTCTACAAGAATGGTGGTAGAAGTGATCTACAAAACTACTGTCTAGTATCCTTGACATAGATTTGTTGTAGACTCTTGGAACATATTCTGACCTAATACATAATGCTCGAAAAGAATGACCTCAATGCGAATCAGCATGGATTTCGAAAACATCGATGATACGAAACCCAACTCGCATTTTTCTCACGTGACATACTGAAAGCTTTGGATCAAGGCAGTCAGGTAGATGCAGTATTCCTTGATTTACAAAGAGTATTTGACTCAGTACTACACCCACGCTTATTGTTAAAAATACGATCATATGGATTATCAAGTGAAATTTTTGGCTGCAGGCAATATTAATAGTAAAATCAGGCTATTTGCAGGTGATGCAGTTATCTATAATGAAGTACTATCTGAAAGAAGCTTCATAAATATTCAGTCAGATCTTGATAAGATTTCAAAGTGGTGCAGAGATTGGCAATTTGCTTTAAATGTTCAGAAACGTAAAAAAAGATCGTAGTGTCCTATAATATCAATAAGTCACTGTTGGAATCGGCCAACTCATACAAATACCTAGGTGTTACATTTTGTAGGGATATTAAGTAGCCGGCCGCTGTGGCCGACTGGTTCTAGGCGCTTCAGTCTGGAACAGCGCTGCTGCTCCGGTTGCAGGTTCGAATCCTGCCTCGGGCATGGATGTGTGCGCTGCCCTTAGGTTAGTTAGGTTTAAGTAGTTCTAAGTCTAGGGGACTGATGAGCTCAGATGTAAAGTCCCATAGTGCTTAGAGCCATTTGAACCATTTTTTAATATTAAATGGAATGATCATGTGGGTCCAGTCGTGAGTAAAGCAGGTGGTAGACGTGGATTTATTGGTGAAATACTGGAGAAGTGCAATCGGTCTACAAAGGAAATTGCTTACAAATCACTCGTCCGACATGTTCTAGAATATTGTTAAACTGTGTGGCACCCGTACCAGATAGGGCTAACAGCGGATGTTGAACGTATACAGAGAAGGGCAGCACGAATGGTCACAGATTTGTTTAATCCGCGGGAGAGTTCCACAGAGATACTGAAGGAACTGAAGTGGAAGAATCTTGAAGATGGACGTAAACTGTCTTCAGGAAGTCTATTAACAGAGTTTCAAGAACCAGCTTTAAATTGCTGCTCAAAGAATGTATTACAGCCCCCTATGTATCGCTTACATAGGGATGATGAAGATAAGATTAGAATAATTCTTGCACGCACAGAGATATTCAACCATTTTTCCCGCGCTCCATACATGAATGGAACAATATGAAACCCTAATAACTGGGACAATGGGGTGTACCCTCTGCCATGCACCTCACGGTGGTTTGCAGAGTATATATGTAGATGTAGAAAATAAGTAATAAATATTGCAGTTGTATAGTTTATCTACACTACTGGCCATTAAAATTGCTACACCGCGAAGATGACGTGCTACAGACGCCAAATTTAACTAACAACAAGAAGATGCTGTGATATGCAAATGATTAGCTTTTCAGAGCATTCACACAAGGTTGGCGCCGGTGGCGACACCTACAACGTGCTGACACGAGGAAAGTTCCCAACCGATTTCTCATACACAAACAGCAGTTGACCGGCGTTGCCTGCTGAAACGTTGTTGTGATGCCTCGTGTAAGGAGGAGAAATGCGTACCATCACGTTCCCGACTTTGATAAAGGTCGGATTGTAGCCTATCGCGATTGCGGTTTATCGTATCGCGACATTGCTTCCCGCGTTGGTCGAGATCCAATGACTGTTAGCAGAATATGGAATCGGTGGGTTCAGGAGGGTAACACGGAACGCCCTGCTGCATCCCAACGGCCTCGTATCACAAGCAGTCGAGATGACAGGCATCTTATCCGCATCGCTGTAACTGATCGTGCAGCCACGTCTCGATCCCTGAGTCAACAGATGAGGACGTTTGCAAGATAACAACTATCTGCTCGAACAGTTCGACGACGTTTGTAGCAGCACGGACTATCAGCTCGGAGACCGTGGCTGCGGTTACCCTTGACGCTGCATCACAGACAGGAGCGCCTGCAATGGTGTACTCAACGACGAACCTGGGTGCACGATTGGCAAAACGTCATTTTTTCGGATGAATCCAGGGCCTGTTTACAGCATCATGATGGTCGCATCCGTGTTTGGCGACATCGCGGTGAACGCACATTGGAAGCGTGTATTCGTCATCGCCATACTGGAGTATCACCCGGCGTGATGGTATGGGGTGCCACTGGTTACACGTCTCGGTCACCTCTTGTTCGCATTGACGGCACTTTGAACAGTGGACGTTACATTTCAGATGTGTCCGAAACCCTACATTTCAGCATTATAATGCACGACCGCATGTTGCAGGTCCTGTACGGACCATTCTGGATACAGAAAATGTTCGACTGCTGCCCTGGCCAGCACATTCTTCAGATCTCTCACCAATTGAAAACGTCTGGTAAATGGTGGCCGACCAACTGGCTCGTCACAGTACGCCAGTCACTACTCTCGATGAACTGTGGTATCGTGTTGAAGCTGCATGGGCAGCTGTACCTGTACACGCCATCGAAGCTCTGTTTGACTCAATGCCCAGGCGTATCAAGGCCGTTATTACGGCCAAGAGGTGGTTGTTCTGGGTACTGATTTCTCTGGATCCATGCAGCCAAATTGCGTGAAGATGTAATCACATGTCAGTTCTAGTATAATATATTTATCCAATGAATACCCGTTTATCATCTGAATTTCTTTTTCGTGTAGCAATTTTAATGGCCAGTAGTGTACATACACGCGCAAGGCTGAAAACACAAGCGAGACAGAAATCTTAGCGGTTCTGTAATAAAGTATGTGAACATTGTAGGCACTGAATAAGTGGATCAGATTTTTTCCTGCGGGTATATTATAGTAGATGAAATGTGGTGCACTGCAGAAAAAATTTCCCCAATGGAATACCTGGAGGAAAAATTACAGTATATAGGCAAAAAGGATCTGTAGAGGTCCGCCACTTCATTATTTTTTCAGTTATTAATTTGACGTGATAACTGGAAGAAATACCTTTTACTCGCTGACTGTTGCTCCAAAAGAAAGAAACCTTTAACCGTCTACTTTTTTACTGATTTATGGTAGCTTTTATTTGCTGTATTTACCTAATGTATGTTTTGTAGTGTTTCGTTATAGAACCTAGCAACACGTGGATAACGAACTAGATACGAAGACGAAATTTTGTGCTTTCGTATTTCTATCAAATAGCAACTAGATGAGTCCCGTTATCTGGTGTAACGACTGCAGGGAGATGACAGGAGCAGTAGGCCTAGTTGCAGAGATCTCGCCAAAGGACCATGTTCTCTAATGCACCGTTAGATACAGACGAATAGTAATATGAGGTGAGCATTAGACATGTTTTGTGCTGAATGCTACATTTACTTTTAAAACGACAGGAAACACCGCACAATTACTTCCCAGACGGAATTTAGGAAGGACGATTGTTGGTGCGTACCCCTGTTGTAATTATCTTAATAATCGGCACGTTACGAACTGCTGGGTACTGAAATTGTATCTTTAAATTTAGTCAAATTGTCCGGAGATGATCTGCGTTCGTTCTTGTAACATTCGTCCGTGAGCTGAATAGAATCAACGATTATCGTGTTGCTCCTATCTGTACACGGAACAAGTGTGCCTCCGAAAGACCGTGACCACATTAGAGACTCACAGGAAGCTGCGCATGCTTTTTGATGGGATCAAAGTTTCCCATGACTACTTCCGAAAACATGTACGTGTTTCCCCCGATCGGACACTGTCATTTAAGGAGCAAGGCTTGAATGTGTCAAGGAAGATTGCCTCGAGAGTAAATCTACTCCACAGAATAGCCGGAAGCACCTGGAAGCAAATGAACATACCCTTAGCAATGCTGCAGTTTCACTTTACAGCTGCTGAATAGTATGCCGCTACGTGAGGAAACAAATAAGAGAGCTGTACGGCTGAATGAGGTCACGATGACCATTACTGGCTCTGCCAGATGAACTCACTTTCAGTGGTCACCTGTTCTGACCCAATGTAACCCGCTGAATATCAGAAGAAAAAGAGCAAATTCTTAGGAAGACACTATAAGAACTCAGTCCTGTGTCGCTCTTTCAAGAGTGCACCAACTATACGCCTGAAGTCAAGCAAACCACTTTGGGTAAAATTGCTATCGACAGAGGATTTCAAGTTTATTCCGTATTCCTAGATTTCCAGTTAAGGCTTTTGACACCGATCCTCTCAAACGGCCTGTAATCAAATTGTGTGCCTATGAAGTATCGCGTCGGTTGTGCGACTGCATTTGTGACTTCCTATCAGAAAGGTCGCAGTTCATACAGGAAACAGAAGCGAATCTGGGGTTTCACAAGTAAATGTAGTAAGCCATCTGTTGTTCCTAATCTTGCCGCGAGCTGTGCGGCATGTAATGTGCATGGCTGAAAGGATTCCACTGAGTCGCCAAATGCAACAGGTGGGATAACAATGATGTACTTTGGAAATGCGTACTTTCGCTAGGATGCTGCAGCCCAGCAGTGGTAAGAGAACAATGAAGAGAAGCTTGATAGCTGGAACAGATTCCAGGAACTGAAGAAAACGTTTGGCGGCTATCAGCAGCAAGTTTGCGTGACAAAACAATTACTGGAGTATAATGCCCAATCTCAAAAGAAACATCACAGTCTTAAATACAGAATGTTGTGGCCGTGAATACAGATATGATAGCTCACAGGATCCCACAGATGATAAAAGGAATCGCAGAAGACAAGTACTAAGTTCTTCTGGCAGAGGACGTCACAACAAAAGAATTCATCAAGTGGTACCAGTGCAGTGAGCAAGTTAAAGAGAAAAAGGTCGGGCAAAATATGTTCAGCTCCCGAATGTGATCGCTGTGGCACTTGTGGAAGAATGCCATGACCTCACTTCTGTCATCTGCCAGGTTAGGAGACGAGATGGAGCATATTGTGGCAGCCAGAACTGTCGGACCGAGTACACGGGGGACAACGCCATGATTGTGAACCCTTTATTTCAGGTTGAAGAATCTTTACACCCACATCCGCCACCAACCAGATCCTCCATGAAGAATGGACTCGCTCGACATGGACTTAGGCTGCAGCTGTCAAATGACAGCCCAGCATCTGGCTGTGGCATGTACTGCTAACCCCTCTGGCAAGTAGAATGCCCAAAGGACCACAGACATTATCAGAACAGCACAGCAGTATGTTTCCAAGGAAACGCTCCGGGCACATTGTATGCTACTGCAGAGAAAGATGATGAGCATTCAACATCTGCTACACAACAAGACGTCATCCATCACAATAGTTCTATTCACGCCAGTCAACTGCAGATGATTATAGTCAACTTGTGGCATGAAGCCTTATGCAGTACCCTGGACGAGGCCACTCCGTAACGTGCTGTAGCCATTTCGCCCTATTGTGCAGAGGTACCGGTGCTCGCCTAGTCGCCGAACTAACGAAAACTAGACGAAGCCACCGTCTGTGAAGGTGAGACAAGCGCCGGGGAAAATCCCCTATGGAAGACAGTTACGAAGATTTCAGGAAATATCATCGATGGCCAGTCTGTCAAGGTACTACTCAAGGGCTACCTTTTGTCTTATGTTTAATACTTACCATTGCCAGCTAACGAAGACTTATGTTCTGTGAAATAAAAGCACAAGGTCACAAATGGTAAATACATTCACCTGAAAGGAACATGTATTGCAAGAATAGCTACCAATGATGCGACACAGTCCTTTGAATTTATCGTTTTAAAATAATGTGATAATTTAATCCTAATCTTATCAGATGGGGCGTCTTGCTGGCGTCACAAGCAGTCATACACTGTGGGACGTCGTAACTCCAGATTGACAAAGCTGTTCCAACAAGCGCACATTGGACAGAGCAATTGTTTCCTCTTGAAGAGCTTGTTATCCTGCTATCATCAGTGAGATGAAATGCAGTTGCCAATCTCTATGCTCATTTAAGCTGTGAAGCTTGTGTCGATTGCAAAAAGCTACTCAGACTCGTGAAAGAAATCTATGAGCCAGTGACAGTCGTAACCATTGCAGGTGGTAAAGAAGATTTTTGGATAACTAATTGTCGTGGGCAGCCACAACTAATCCCTAAAGGTATGTGCATACAAACAGCCAAACCAGTCCACGATGGACAACTCAGTCTCATCAACAAAGAATCATGCTCCGCTACCAATACAGACAAAGCAATGAAGAAAGCTACAATGAAACTGCCAATAGGATATGTCCTGACCAAGGCACAACATCGGCAAGTCTTAGCCATTCTACGCCAATTTTCGGATGCTTTCAAATCTAGAATGGAGAAAAGATTGGCCAAACCCCACAGTAAAACATAGTACCAACACTGGGGACCATCTACCACTTAGCAAGCACTCGTATGTGGTGTTCCCAGCTGAATTACGCATAATTCTGGAGGAAGTGGAGAACATACTACAAGATATCATTGAACCGTCAAAGAATCCTTGATCATTTCCTGTGGTCTTTGTCAAGAAGAATGGCACATGGTGTTTCTGCATGAGCCACCAATTACTGAACAAAATCACGACAGTAGATGCCTATCCATTGTCGTGCATTGATGACATCCCGAAATGCTTATCATCATCATCAGATCGGCGATCGAGGACCCTGCAGATCATGCGCCGACCTCACAATGTTCCTCCATAGATGGCGATCTTGTGCACTTTGGATCCAGTTGTCACGGACTCTTTCTGTAGCGCATCCTCCCATCTCCTCCTGGGTCTTCCAATTGGACGGGTACCATTAGGTCTTCCCATAAGTACGGCTTTTGCCCGAGAGGTGTCTGGTCTCTTGGCAACGTGGCCTACCAAGCTTATTGACCGCGCTTTCAGTTTTTGAGCGATGTTCAGTTGCCACATCAGCTCATACAATTCTTGGTTTTTTCTACGTCTCCACGAGCTCCCTTCCTGGACTGGTCCAAAGATCCTTCTCATAATTTTTCTTTCGAAGACCAACAAGTTTTCTTCATCCTTCATTGTTGTGCTTAGGGTTTCTGTCCCATTATCTGCTTTAGACTGAAATAAGTAAGACCATAGAAGCCTTGAAGGAAGAAGAACCAACTAAAGAATAGTTAGAGTTAATAAACGGAACATTTCATAAGAAGAACTATGATCCACTGGGGCAGAAATAGTTACTCATCACACATCATCATCTACTGCCAGCTGTCCTAAAGTTTTTCTGCAACACTCCAACATATGGTCACCTGGGATTTGTGAATCCTCTGTGCAAAATAAGACGCAAGTATCACTGGCAGGCCTTTACTGATCCGTTAAGACACTATTCGAGCCACTGTAAGGAATACCAGCAACAGAAGCATGTGCTACAATTACATCTAGTGTATCTGAACCCAATTCTGCCCGCGGCAGCGCTATTCCACCAGATTGGAATTGACCTCTTGGGGAGGTTTATCGAGTTGACAAGCGAGAATCGATGATAACAGTCGTAGAAACAGTCGTAGATAAGTCTTGTGGAAATAATTATTTTGAAGCAAGGAACATCTCGCGTGACTATCTCTGATAGCGAATAAGCTTTCCAGTCGAGAATAGTATTAGAGATAATTTCACTATGCGAAATCAGCCACAGACAAATGGCCTCGTTGGACACTTTAATAAGATGGCAGATACACTCTCATGATACGCTGATGTCGAAGAGAGCTTGAGATAGATATTGTCCATCCTAACATTCGCATAAACACAGCAAAACTTCACAAATCGTATCACGATAGATACACTTTTCCCGTTTCAACCTGATGGTACTCTGCGTAACTACTTAAGAGTATAAAGAAAAGGGACAGCCAACATGCATACGGTCCGTGGTTGCCTGCGAGAAAGGCCAAGAGTGCTGCTGTAACGCAAAGCCAGTGAACTACAGCCTGGGAGGCTTGGTATGTATTTTTTCGCATATGGAGAAAATGAGGCAGTTGGCATAGTTACTAAAACGCTACTTTGAACTGTATGTTGTCGTTCGTTGCTTGTTGGACGTCACATACAAAGTCGAGATTTATGACCCTCCCAGTAACCCCCTCCTTTGGCCAATTGCAAAATTACGTAGCGTATCGCTCTGAGGCAATATTATGACTTTAGAAGTCACAGTATAGCTTATGTTTAGTTGTCACAAACGTATTTTCTTTTAAGTATTAATTTAAATCTACTTGCCAAATATTGAGTGGGAAACCATCAATGCCAAAAGATATAAAAAGCGTTTGGTGTCACCTATAAAGTTCAGTTTTGTGGCATGACGTCTCCCTGCCAGTCCAAAGAATTTTTCATTATACATTGAAACTTCATGCAGATTTCTTCCAAAGGTTTTGTTCGATGACTCAGTGTGTAAGTGCCACACTAAAATTGCAAAGGTTCAGGTTTATATTCCCAACATTTCTTGTATCATGTATCGCTTCTTTTACCTCTGGCAAGAATTTCTTAACCTGAAAACTTCCGAGTTGCATCCTGGTTCAGAGTCGATGTTAAACTATAAGTGCCCCCTACAACAATCTGGGAAGTCTGCAAGAGGTCGAACATGGGCGTACCACCTCTCATAGGACCATGCATAAGAAAGAACCTTTGGGTTGAAGACAGCGTTCCTTTACGTTACAAAAGTGCAAAGTTTTAGACAAGTGGCGCCCACTATCTCCAGTATTTTTATAGGCCTGTGATGCCATAGTTGATTATCACTGGCCGTAGAAACAATAGATTTTTACCAGAGCCAAGTGGCTTTCAGTACTACTTTACTTGCTGACGATCAGTTAATTCTTACCGAACTGAGGAGTCTGTCAATCTTCTATAAATAACTGGAGGAAAGGTCAGTTCCTACATAAAAATTTACAGCTGTCAACGGCAAATATTCATTTACATGTACAGTAGTAATAAATAAAGTGGCCAAACAGCTTATTACTTTTAATTGTTTGGGTTATCTAATTTTGCTGAAGATAAAGATTCAGGCTTCAATGTAAACAAGAAAATTAAAATTACGGATACTGGAGAATCTAACCGAATAGAAAGACTTTTTTCAAAAAAGAAAACATATTCCACGGAAATTGTTTAAATTTTTGCACCAACTTGCTGATATTCTGAACTGTATGTCTAGATACGGGACCTCTGCGAAGAATCGCAGAAACTGATAAATGACAAACGATTCCCCATAAAATTATAATAGATTATTTTAATTTTGTATAGGAAAATAATCCACCTAAATATGACAAACTAAAGAATGACTCTTTGGTGAGAAACAGAGTTCGTATAGATATACAATTTTCAGAGAACAAAGTAGTTTTATCCTTAAAATACTGTTCATAGAAAATGGATATGGCAAGGACCAGCTGATATCAAAAATGAAGTGACTATATTTTAACGGTATGTGAGGGTGCTAAATTACTTTTGAATTGCAAGTGATCATAGCTTGCTGAGAGGCAGAATAAAAATCAGGCGTGGCACCATAAATTTAGGCTACAAGAGTTTATTTATCGATAGAGAAGAATACCAAATTAAATTAAGAGAAACTTGAGTGTTTAAAAAATTCACATAAAGACAGAAGATGCAGTTATTTGACAAAGCTTGTAGGCAAGTGGGAAAAGGGTAGACTTATAAGAAATGTGACACTGGATGGGGAGCATTTGAAAACTATAGAAAGTTTCAGGTGTCGATAAGTATAATGTAGGAAAATGGAATGAAAGACAAAGTGAACGTGCGAGGCAAGTTGATAACTGTATGTGAAGTGTGAGAGGAATGATTAAGTCCAACAGAAAAGTAAGAAGGTGAAATAGTACACATATTATATACCAATTTTGTTGAATGCTGCAAGAACTAGGCACAGGAAGCAGAGGGAAAAAAAGGTAATGTAGGAACAAGTTAAATAAAATTTTTGATAAGTCGGATGGAAGCAACAGATAGATCGATAGATAAGAAATGAAAGCGTTAGGAGGACATGCAAAACTCCTACAAGTCTAGACTGAGGAAAAAAGATTGTATTGGCATACGAAGAGAATGTATGAGACGAAGATGTACAGGAAGGTGCACAGGATGAAGTTGAAGTTGAGGGGGGGGGGGGGGGGGGGAGGCGGGGAACTCCAAGGTTGATGGGGCTAAAAGAAGGGGATACGAATGAATCAGAACGATATAGGGATGTATAACCAGTAATGCAAGAGAGGCAGAAAAACAAACTGATCAGGAGACTAAGTGGCGTCAAATCGAAAGACTTGCACCAGGCGAACGGTCTACCCGACGGGAGGCCGTCGTCACACGACATTTCATTTCATCTCATTTCATGACAATGAATGGAGTTGAACTGAACATGTAACCGTGTAAATCGACGGTAGATGGACCGAGGAAGTTCTCTGCTGAATTCTAAGAGGCGAGAAAAGACAGAGATAACAACGTAACTATAGGTAGATAGATGGCTTTCTAAAATTGGCATGGGCAGTGTGGGTGCGATGACCGTAGTGCATACAGACTAGTATCTTGCAAGAAATAGAAATCGGTCATTACGTATACCTAAAACCAAGACTGTCTTTGTTCCACCTAATCTTCAAGCACATTGCTACTCTCAGGTATTTGTATTACTTTGGTTACAATTCATTAACCTTGTAGACAAAGCCAACGGCAGGCAGTCTTTGCACGAGACTGATATTTTTGTCTAGGTCATGAACAGTAATAGCCGCACTACAGTTTCTGCCGGACGTCTGAAATTACTTTTGTGTTTGAATTGTTGCGTAATGAGTCGCGTGCTGGTTGGCAAGGAAATGTTAATTCGATAATAGTCCGGTAAATGTTCCTTCCAAGTGTAAGAACTTGACAGAAATAAGCCTGTTCGGCTGTCTTATGGTGCCAAAGCTGCCGCCCCCCCCCCCCCCAAAAAAAGAACAAAACACAAAAAAAACAAGTTGATGACTGCTTTGCGCAATTACTCTACACTTTCATGAGGGTGCTTTGTGTGCCGATCATAGGGCATCAAATTGTCCTTAATTTTCTCAGAGAATACAAGTTTATATCTGTGAGGTATTGGCTGGGCAATTGTAACTATACTTGTAACTACATGATGGATACACCCGTTTTATTTTGTAATCATTATTATTAACTGTTTCTTCAGTAGGCTTGTTTAGGTTTGGAAAGGAACTAATAACTAAACCATCGAACGCTAAATGCCAGTGTAGCAACAGTAAACCCCGTAGTACAACACTATCTGATCAAAATATCGGTATATCTATTAGTGGTCATTAATATAAGTTATATCCACCCTTGGACTTCATGACTTCTTGAACTTAGTGGGGGATGCCTGTGGAGAAATGACAGCCCATTCTTCCTCAAGAGTCGAAACCAGAGAATGTGGCAACGTTCGATGCTGGGGTCTAGAGCGAAGTTGAGAATCTCACTCATCCAAAAATGTTTCGTTTGGTTCATGCCCGGACTCTGGGTAGTGGAGTCCGTTTTAGGAATGTTATTGTCTTCAAACCGTTGCCTCACGGATGCTGCTTTAAGATAGGGAGCATTGTCATGTTGATTAAAACAACTGTCGTCTCCGAATTGTTCCTCTACTGTACGCAAGACGCGCTGCTGTCAACTGTGTTCGTATCCTTCCGCATTTGACAATTTTTTTTTTTAAGCGCAACAAGGGGACCACACCCTAAACGCGGAAAACGCCTCCATACCATAACACAGCGTCCTCAGTACGCTACCGTTGGCACTACACGTGATGGCAGGTAACGTTCTGCAGGCAGTCGCCAAACCCAAACCCTTCTACCTGATCGCCACAGGGTAACTCAAAATCATACTTTCCAGTCATAATACTCCTCACCTCCTTTGGTAGTGGCCGTTTCGCTTCGTGACACCTAGTCGTCAGTTACGCATTAAATAGGGCTGTCCGGACGCTTTTGATCAGATAGTGTATCTCAGGTTTGACACGATGCAATGTAACGGCTAGTGGTGGTGACTCCATATGCAAGTGTCAAACTGTCAGTTGTTTCACTCTCAAGTCAGACAGGTTTTTCTTCTACCGGATACTAAAAAAATCGCAATATTTGAGTTTGGGAGGCTTTGCTTGACCATCAGGTAGCAATTTTTGTGTTCAAATCTGTTGCATTGCGCTTGGGAAACCAACGATGTCCAAATATCTGCAGCCCTATGCATTTTCCTTGTTTATATTTTTCGAGAGCACTGCATTTGACTTTTAGTCATTGTTTCACCTGGAACATCCACATGATGATAGAGCAGAGCCTCTGAAACGTGTTTTTATTTACCTAGTGGTTATAATTAAACTTTTCGTATTTAACACATTGTAACACGGAGACTAATTACCGTACTAGTACCAAACTTGGTAGCATTAATATCAAGGACATGGGGAAGAGAAATTGAAACACTTTTAATGTGCTGCTACGGAACATCATACCATTACATACCGGTATCATTACTGCTACAAAAGGGGCTCTATATGGTGCCCATCAGTGTCCAGAAGAGTCTGAAAGCGCAGGACTGCGTTCTGCACAGCAGAGCGAGGCATGTCCGTAGGTATGCTGGCTACCTCTCGTGATATGCTGCGCTTTAGGTCAGCACATGTATGAATGTTCCCCTGGTAAACCCTGCCCTTCAGGAAACTCCACAACCAGAAATCACAGGGAGTGAGGTCAGGTGATAGTGCCGGCCAAGAATTTGGAAACGATCGGCTGATAATCCGATCGCTTCCAATTGTGTTTCGGTGCAGCAGATGAACTTCACGAGCGATGTGCGGTGGGGCTCCATCTTGCATGAAAACTGTTGGGAGTTCAATGCGTCTCTCTCCTGCAGGGCGGGTCTGACATTGGCGCAGCATATCATAGTAACGCTGGCCAGCAACACTGCGCATATTCGGTCCGTGAGCGCCGACCTGTTCAAAAAAGAATGGGCCAATGATGAACGTATCCGTGAAGACACACCATATTGTGACACGTTAACCATACAGAGGAACTTCATGCACAGTGACTGGAGGTGAAGATCCCCATACTCGGCAATTCCATGTGTTCGCCCCACCCGTCAGAGAAGAATGAGCTTTGTCTGTCAATAGGATGGTCCAGGGCCAGCCCTCGCCAGCTTCAATCCTTGCGAGAAAGTGGAGAGCGAAGTCAATACGTCGTTGTGCGTCTGTGGTGCAAGCTGTGTACGATGTGGATCTTGTACGGATACCATTTGAGAATGGTTCTTAGCACCTTCTGTCCAGTGGACCGCAGGATGTTCAACTGTTGTGACAGCACGCGCACTGCTTGGCGATGGGGAATTGCGCGCAGCGTTGTCCGCCGTAACAACAGCGATTCCATCAACCACCTTAGGTGCAACCGGTCGTCGGCTTCTTCGCGGAGCGACGACCAGTTCTCCAGTTGATTCGAACTACGTCATGCTCCGCACAGCAGGAGAAGAAGAGCGCCCTTCCGTAGCCCTTTCATCCGGCGATATTCTCGAAGTGCAGCTGCATCGTTACTGTTGCTTTGATCGTAGAGCTTCACCAATAATGCCCTGCTCCTTTTGCCCAAGCTCATGTTGACACGCCAACAAGTGCACACTGCAACTGTTCAGGTGTGTGTGTGAGACTATGAATTACGATGGCTGATGGCGGCATCTGTTGGCCATAGTTGGGACTACTGGACAGTGGCACTGTGACGCGTGGAAATCATGCACCCCAGTTAGTTTCCGTGTTGTGACGTGTTAAAAAGGGAAAGTTTAATTATAACCACCCGGTATATTGTGAACAGGCAGTCGCGAAAATAGCCTACTAAACATGTGTATGTGTAAAGTTCTCCTCCCTCTCTTGAATTTTTATTCTTCCTCTTTTCTTCTTCTTCTGCATCTTCTTCACATGTCATTCACTTGCGACAGACTCTGTGTACACGTGAAAAGTATCAAGCCGCAATGTGAGCTTCAAGTCAACCTTACTTGATGACAGCTTTACGAGAAAAATAACACCCACCCAGTTTCAAGCAAAAAATTTACTTAGAGATTTCTCACAAACGCCTGTGCGGTCATTTACGAGGTGATGGCAGGCAATTTTATCCAAGTGTTGCAAATAATTTTTACCGCCAGTATTCGGCATGTAAGAGGAGTACAAGTTTAGCGTTCAGTTTCTGTTCGATTCATTCCTTGCCCATTTGTAACAGCAGAACTCTACACTGCCCTGCACAAATACTCGTCAGAGTTATCTACGCTGTTCAAATACACAAACGAGAAGCTGAATTAGAGATAGCTGCTGGGTTTTCAGAGTGAATGCTCTTGCCGCCATGGCGACTGGAATAGCCCTGCGTTTCACATGGCACGAATGTACTCAGTCCATGTAATGACTGTCGGCGTGTCAGCCAAGCGTAGGATGGACAAAAAGTGCGACATCGTTGTCCACGAACTCTTGTTTGGAGTTTATTGTAAATTTACTTATCCTCCGCTTGACAATAGCTTATAAATTTATTGTGGGATTCACATCAAGGCTATGGAGACACTTTTGACTTGGTGACAATGTGCCCTGTCAGCATAAAAATGGTATCTTTATTAGGGAACGACTTACTTATGGGGGGAAAAGTTTCTTTTCAGTGATAGTTCATATTGTTTTTGTCTCATTGTCTCTTCAGCAATGTGTAAACTGCCAGGACCCTTCAGCGACATCACACTCAAGACCATAACGGAAATGAGATGCTCACTCATTGTTGCGTGCACTCGGCCTGGAACGCCTCTCCTGGTCTCCCACGAACATACTGGCAGCTTTCTTCCATCACAGTGAATACAGATTCAGCACTGAAGCATACCAGACGGACGTCTACAAAATTTCTAATTAGAAATGTTGTGAATAGTAGAACAGGAGACTTCAACAACACCAAAATTCGAAATTGCATTTCTTTAACGACAGTAAAACATCAAAATTTGGAGTAGAAACTCTTAATTTTGCAGTTAATTTTGCACTTAATTCACCGTATCATTTAACATATCTTTAGCCAGTCCTTACTTGCCCACTTCCGAAGTTTTTTAGCCCACAGCACTCTTTGGGGTTTCATTTCATGTGTGATTTTGTGCTTTTTTCCGTGGTCGGCATGCTTTTAAACAACATTCAGACACACCTGCGCGCTGTCACAGGAGAAACTTCCACACCCAGAGCTTTCAGCTGATGGCCGAAGTCAGAAGAAGCAAGTTCACAGTTAATTGTTGTAAGTCTCTTGTTCTAGAAATGGGTTTTTCTTTTACGTCCACATTTTACTCCTCTGTTTGGCTCATATTCATCACGTTCTCGCACTGAAAGTTGATTGTGCTGACAGTTTTCTGTGATATTATCATTCTATCAGCAATTTTTTTCCGTGTACGGCGGTTTTCAGCAAGAAGTGATTACCATAGCAGAACTTTTCCTAGGTAAAATGTCTTTTGTATTTCCCATAACCTGTCTTTCTTCGGCAACTGAAAGATTTATTCCTGTACTAAACACATTAAAGTTCGCAGGATATAATGTCTTGTTAATGTAGCAAGAAGTTTGTAGAATAAAAACCAAGCCGAAGATAACCACAGAAACATAAGAAAATAATGTAAAGCGTGTGCACTGCCAACCTACACTATACCACAATTTAGAGGGAAAATGACATGTTGCCAACTGTGAGACATACAATGATCTGTGAGTTGTTTGAAAGGGATTTTCGTAACATCGATCAAGAATGAAGTAAGCAGAAAAAATAGTCAGGTATTACTCTTTTCTCTCCTGTTTTTCTACCAGCGAACTTAGGAACATTGAAAGTATATCCTTTATTCTAATAATTTGAACACGAGGACTTCAGATAAAAGTAAAAAACTTGCTGTTAGCGAGATTCGAACCAGCATACTTACGGATTACTAAATTTCCGCACCATGCACTCAGCTACCGTCGACTCTGGCAGTAACGTAGACATGTTTTATACTTAACAGTCTTGCAAATATTTTATTAATTCGAAGATGATTTTTTCATCTAATCAAAATTATTCGCACAGTCCTATTGACCCCTAAATGTCACGAGGAATGGACCCGCCAGTATAAAAGGAGGCGTGGAGTAGTGTGTTGTCAGCAGAGAAGCAGTAACAGAAAATGGGTCGGTCAGGAGAGCTCAGTAACTCGAACGTGGAGTAGCCATTTGACGTCACCCGAGTAACGAATCCATCAGACACGTTTCAGCCCTTCTAAAACTCCCAAGTCGACTGTTGGAGATGTGACTGAGAAGTGGAAACGCAAAGGAACATCTGCAACTAAACTAACATCAAGCAGACCTCAGGGGCTGTGTTAAGGAGGATGGTTGTAGAAAATCGTATGAAATCGGCAGAAGGACTAATTCGCGAGTTCCAGAGCGCTACCAGCAGTCGACCTAGCACAGTAACTGTACGTATGGAGATGAAAACAGTAGGGTACGGTTGGGGTTGTGTGATTAGCGACGCCACTGGACAATGAATTACCGGAAACGAGTGATTTGGAGTGATGAATCACTGCATACCCTGTGACAGTCCGAAAGACGAGTTTGTTTTTGGGAAATGTGTGGAGAACGTTACTCGCCGTCATCTGGAGTGCCAACACTGAAGTGGTGTTACGATATGGGGACGACACGTGGTTAGGGTGTAGTATTCTTATTGCGCTTAGGAAAACGCTGGATATGGACAAATATGAACACATTTTACAGCATTGTATACTGCGTATAGTGGAGGACCCATTCGGAGAAGATGATTGTTTGTATCAGCATGACAGTGCACGGTGTCATAAAGCAGCGTCCGTGAGACGGTGGTTAATGGCCGAGTCCCGACGTGAACCCAACACGGAACACGTTTGGGGTGACTTAGAACTTTGGCTTCGCCCCAGATCCCAGCGTCCAATATCACTGCCTTCATTGGTTTCAGATCCTGAGAATCAGTTGGCTGCCATTCTTCCACACACATTCAATAACCTCAATGGAAGTGTCCCCAGCAGAGTTAAAGCAGTCATAAAGCATGTGATTGAGTCACACCGTATTAATGTTTAGTAATAGGCGTCCGGGTACTTTTGATAATATAGTGGAGATGTCTGGGTATGACCTCCATATTTCATATGTATGAACAAAATCCAACAGGGCAAGTCCTTAATATACCCCTGCGAGTTAAGGGGTTTTCAGAAGCCAAGAAATACTACAGTGTCGTGCTTATTGTGTAATTGGCGACATATGATGCATTTTTTGGAAGGCCTCTTGCTGCAATAATACAGATCAAGAGGACATCGTTCGCGAAGTCTTCGTCCCCATACCTACATATGTGATCAAAAGTATCAGGACACGTGGGTGAAAATGACTTAAAAGTTAATGGCGCCTTCCATCGTCAATGCTGGGATTCAATGAGGTGTTGGTCCACCTTTAGCCTTGATGACAGCTTCCACCGTCGCAGGCATACGTTCAGTCAGATGCTGAAAGGTTTCTTGGGGAATGGCAGCCCACTCTTCACGGAGTGCTGCACTGAGGAGAGGTATCGATGTCGGTCGGTGAGGCCTGTCACCAATTCGGCGTTCCAAAACATCCCAAAAGTGTTCTATAGGATGCAGGTAAAGGCACTGTGCAGACCAGTCCATTACAGGGATATTATTCTCGTGTAACTACTCCAGCACAGGCCGTGCATTATGAACAGGTGCTCGATCATGTTGAAAGATGCAAATGCCATCCCCGAGTATCTCTTCAACAGTGTGAAGCAAGAAGGTGCTTCAAACATCAATGTAGGCCCGTGCTTTGATTGTGCCACGCAAAACAACAAGGGGTGCAAGCCACCACCATGAAAAACACGACCACACTATAACACCACCGCCTCCGAATTTTACTGTTGGCACTACACACGCTGGCAGATGACGTTCACTGGCCATTCTCCATACCCACACCCAGCCATCGGATCGGCATATCGTGTAATTCGTCACTCCACACAACGTTTTTTCACTGTTCAATCGTCCAGTGTTTACACACCTTACACCAAGCGAGGCGTCGTTTGACATTTACCGGCGTGATGCGTGGCTTATGAGCAGCCGCTCGACTATGAAATCCAAAGTTTTCTCACCTCCCGCCTAACTGTCAGTACTGCAGTGGATCCAGATGCAGTTTGGAATTCCTGTGTGATGGTCTGGATAGATGTCTGCCTAATACATATTACGACCCTCTTCAACTGTCGGCGGTCTCCGTCAGTCAACAGACGAGGTCGGCTTTTGTGCTGTACTTGTCCATTCACGTTTCCACTTCACTGTCACATTGACCTGACCACGTTCGAAGTCCGTGAAGCCCGCGAAGCTCCCCATTCTGCTCTCTCGCGATGTCTAAGCTAGGCGCAAATTGAGACGCGTATAGCGCGACGCAGCGCTGCGCGCGTTTTTGTAACATCACAGGTTCAAATGGGACCGCGTAAAACGCGACGCGACACGCGCCTGCGCCAGGTCGCGCGGCGTTGTGGTTTACTTCAGGCACAGTTTCTCGCGTCGCGCTTGCCTCGCTAGCACCGTGGGGAGCGGAAAAGTAGCCCGGCCATATGCTCACATCGGAACGGCGCATATCAGCCTGACTATGTACTGAATTTTATTGCCTTTGGGTACTGTTTCGTTTTTCGCCATTTAAACGCTCCAGCTTTCTTCGTTAGCACGTTATACTTTTCTGTTATTTATATCTGCATAGTTTTGTTTTGTTTTTCTTCTGTCAAGAAAAATGTATACTGCAGTAACTGATGAGCCATTGGCCGCTGGAATTTGCACCATATGCCTCCGTGATGTTTTCAGATCGCAAGAAGGGACAGAGGGTAGTGAATAAGGAAGCAAGGAATATTATAAAATCATGTGTTTAAGAATCAAGGCAGGAAAGTAAAGCAAGGTTATACTCTCGCTGCCTAGTAAGCTAGCGTATGTGTACGATCTGTTACAAAAATTTAGAAAGGGATAATCTCCACAGGTGTGATCCCTTTGTTCTTGTGGTAAAAAGCGTCCAAGATCTAAAGTATAGAAGTTTCACTGTGATTACTCTGATATGGATGTAATAATGTAATAAGACACACTGTACTACATGCATGTGAACAACACATTTCCACTGCAAGCTAGAAACAGTCGAAAAGTAGTCACAAATAACAATGTTTTAATTGGTTCGCCGTGATGAGAAAAAGCATTTCAATTGTTGCATGGACATTATCAGCATTAATAAACTAATTATACAACAACAGGCTACACAAATGAAGAAAATGGTCGGTATTATTACGAAAGTAGGAATATCCTAAAAGAGTGTTATGATTAGATATATTTAATTTGTCGAAATGTGCTGCTGACAAAGGCAGACCTACTTTCATGACAATGTTTTTCGAACTCCATCTCACAAGGCACACTTGGCCAACTTGTGCATTCCTGTCGCGCACATTATCCTTAGCTGCTGACAATACACTGACCATTGTGTTGTGCGACAGATCAATTGTTTATTTTTCTCAATAACAACTATTTTATTCGCGATGACGCAGTCAGTTTGCCAAGCCCTAGGTGAGTAAACAGTATCTGGCATGTGCCTATCATTCCGCCTGAGGGAACGCTCGTCGTTATTTTAATACTGCTCAGATCAAGAGAAGGAATAAAATCCTTTGGTAAGTTTCCCTTCCAGTCGCTCGGTGTTAAAAATACGATGGGTTGCGGGGATTCCACCAAAATTCCAACAGAATTGCCAATCTGTTTTTGTGTGAGTTGTTAACCTTTTCTCATTCGAAGAAGCATCACCATTTATGAGTAAAGGCCACATTTCTCTTGGTGACTGGTTTAATTGTACTTTCTTTGTCACAATGTAATTTGCCAAACTCATCTCACAGCAGCTATTGAGGCAGAATTCCGAAACGTAGGGCCTCATTAAACAAGTAATTGACAATTACAGAGCTCAATAGCTTACGAAAAACCTCATAGTATCGGTTTGCAGTAACATAAAAGAAGAAATTTCATGTTTATTTTCATACTAGGAAGCTCTTGTTTCGCTAGCTGTCGATAACTATTAAAAAATTACGGTCACTGGAGTGAAATAAATAAAAAAAGTAGTCATATATCGCCATAGATAAGAAAGTTCCGTGTGTTTAATAATTGGCAAAAGTCTCTCCTCCTTGTGTGCTATAATTCTCCAAACTTTCGTTTCGATGTCTCTAGCGGTTTAGGAGATACGAGAGATGTTGCGAGTATTTTATTCTCGCGGGCGTGAGATCGGAAGTGAGCGCGCTACATGGGATCCATTTTTTCGACATCGGAGGCAGATAGAGATCTCCTCCCAAGTCTAAACAAAAATTCAGCATGTTAGCTAAATTTCATACGCAGCAACGTATGGTGTAATACGCACCAAACGCAAAATCATAGCGACCCCTAATTTTCGTTGCAAACTTTTTGAATTTTGCGTAGTGTCTTACTAAAATGTGTACATCACAATAAGAATTGTCATTAGCGAGGTGATGGGCACGAAGCTGACATATAACGCTACAAGTAAGACAAAAATCATATATTTTCAGAGAATAGTTTCTGTAAAATCGTTTGAGAAAGATAAGAGGTTGCGCGCACTTCGGTTCAGTCAGCGCAGAGCGTCGCCAGTCGGCGCGTGCGAAGTATGGTGTACGCGTCGCAATATGCGCTGCACCCGCGTGACCCGTGCGGCACGTGCGTGTCGCGCTGTAGTCTAGTGTCACGTCACACGTGCTATACGCTTCTCAGTTTGCGCCTAGCCTAATGATTACTGAGGTCGCTGATATGGGGTACCTGGCAGCAGGTGGCTGCACAATGCACCTAATATGAAAAAACGTATTTTGGGGGGGGGGGTGTCCGGATACCTTTGATCATATAGTGTATAAGTCGTGTTTTCTGTCGCGCTGCCCCTCCGTAACTGTTCCGCGGCGTAGCAGAATCCGTGGGCGCACTCACGGTTACAGCCGTTGCCGTGGGAACCTGTTGCCGTCCGGTTCGCGGGCTTCGGCCAGGGCGCGCGAACGGTCGCCCGCTGCACAGCCTGTTTTCAAAAAGCCTCACAGCCTTGTGCGGTGATGCCCAAGTTGAGAAAGTGATTGAAATTGACCTCTGTTACACGACTCGTGTAACTAAATATATCCATGCCTGCTCTCACAACACGTGTTGTAACGGTCGTTGAAGAATTACTTCAGTCAGAGGTCAGAGTGGTCTTAAACATACAAGACAGATTTTACTTTCTATTGTGTAAAAGGAATGAAGTATCATTGGTAGCTGGCCGTGTGTGAGAATCCGAGGAAAAGCCCATGCCGAATGCAAGTAAAGTGCTGTCCGCTTTAGTGCTGTTGAAGTAGAGGGCTGCATGAGAGAATGTGTGGCTGAAGGTACAGAATAACAAATGAAGACGGGTGGAGCTCACTGTTTTTGCCATGACGAACGTTCTTCCAGTCACACTGGTATAAAGAAGTGTCGTCTTCGACGCGACAGAGAACAGACGATTGCCCTCAGACACGCAGGCACCTCCTGGGGCGGGACGACCACCCAGTGTGTGGTACCTGTGACATGTCAGTGTCGGTTCACCGCATTTTAATTTGACTGCTTTTTATATTCTGATAGTAGGGCAGGCATTTTCCTTGATAACGATTTGTCCCCTGTTTTAAATAAAAATTAAACGTTGGTCAAAACCGTTTATAATTTTCTGTGCTGTAGTCCAAATTACTGGGTACGTTATTTTGATGTATCTTTGGGTGGCTGGTTCGCCCTTTTTTTGTCAATGATCGATTATTTGAATCAGGTTTTCAATTTTCATTGCGTGCCAATTTCCCTTTTAATATATATTTTTCAAACTGAGACTCGGGTTTTCATTTAAGCAGTTTTAACATCCACGTATCTTTACATTGAGGAAGCAGTAAAAGAAATCAAGCAGAAATTTGGAAGGGAATTAAAGATTAGAAAGAAATGACATAAAGTCTGAGGTTTGCCTGTTACTTTGTAATTCTGTCAGAAACGACAAAGGACTTGGAAGAGAATTTCAGCGGAATGAACAATGTTTTGAAAAGACGTTATAAGATGATCAACCATGGTAATGAAATGGCTACGGTGCGGGAATTAGATAAGAAATGAGACTCTAAACATAACAGACGAGTTTGGCTGTTTGATAAGCGAGGGTGACCGAAGTAGAGAAAACACTGCACGCAGAAAGGCAATAGCAGGAAAAAAATCTGATAAAGAGAAATTTGCCAACATCTAACGTAAATTTAAGTGGGAAGAAGTCTTTTCTGAAGGTATTTCCCTGGAGTGTGAGCATTGTCCGGAAGTAAAACGTGGACGGACGCCAAGCAGTCTAGAGAAGAAGACAACAGAAGGTTTTGAAATGTGTTGCTACAGAAGAATTCTGAAGATTATTAGACCGGATAGTTATTGAAGAGGTACTGAATCGAATTGAGGAGAAAAGAAATTTATGGCTCTACTTGTCTAGCTGGAGGGATTAATTGATTCGACATGTTTAGCGGCATCAAGTAGTAGTTTATTTGGCAACGGAATGAAGGGGGGGGGGGGGGGGAATTTGTAAGAGGAGATCATGGCTCTGGTACAGTAAGCAGAATTAAGTAGATGTGTATTGCAGTCGATATATGGGGCTGACGAAGCTTGCACGAGGTTTTAGCGGGCTAGCTGCGTGAACCAGGCTTCAGACTCGATACTACTACGACGACGACAACAACAATGACATTAATGTAATAGCAGGGAGTAGGTTACTTAAAAGCAATGTACAACCTGTGAGACTCATAACTATTGTCATCAGTGGACACAATTGCGTGCAGTTTCTGAAGTAAAGCTAAATAACTTTATTTGTCCACTTGTCAGAAATACAGGGTGAATCACCTAAAACTTGCCCCACAAATATTGCGGAAATGGAAAGTTCTATTGATGTGCGGCATTTACAGAATATACAGGTAGGCAGGGGCTCGCATCATCAACAGATAGTAATAACGCTTAGAAAGTGTATTTTTTGTGCAAACATACGTTTTTTATATGGAACAGCGCCTGTCGACTTTAACAATCTAAAAGTAGGGTGAAATACAATGTCAGTGATGTCGGTTGCGGAGTCTAGTACGAGTCGTTTACGAGATACCGTGTTTTGAAAAGTTTTCACACCGACACTTGTACAATACTTGCGGTAGTCCACACTAAAGAACAACACAAGCACATACACTAGTTATGTGTATTCTGACCATTAAGAAACAATTGATCATCACAGGTTTTGTTCGAAATGCCAACCGGCAGCGGGTATACACGCTTCCAGTTTGTTATGGAACGACTGCTGCACACGTGCCAGCATTTCAGCAGAGATGTACGAGCAGGCTGCAGAAATACGTTGTTGCATATCATGGGTTGTGCTTGGTATCTCCTTGTAGACAGCGTCTTTCAGATTTCCCCACAGAAAAAAATCTACAGGCGTCAAATCCGGGGAACGCGCCAGCGATTAGGAAATAATTCGTGAAGACATGATGTAGTAGCTGGTGCACTGTTGGCTAGATAGCCATCATGTTGGTACCACAGTTTCCTCCTCGTCTGCAGAGGGACGTCTTCTAGCATGGAAGATGGTCTATTAGGATGTTGCGATACTTGGGCGCGTTCAGTGTTCCGTCTATGAGCTGATTGTTTACTATCCCATACCACATGTTTCACGTTCCATGGACGCTGAAGTTCCACCTGACGAAGCCAACGCGGATTTTCAACAAACCAATAGCGCACGTTTCGGCGGTTTACCTGACCACGATTGAAAGTGTGGCTTCGTCACTAAAAAAGATATATGATACATATCGATTATCCTGTCTCAATATCCACGTACAGAAGTTAACACGTTTCGCATAATCGTTTCCATGCAACTCTTGGTGGAGTGAGATGTGGTAGGGATGGGACCTATGCCGATGGAGAATGCGTAGGACAATTGGCTGACTCGTGCCACTTCCTTGTGCGATTGCGAGGGAGCTAACGCGCGAATCAACTGCAGCAGCAGCAGCAGCAACAACATTAATTTTGCCCCCCTCTTCTGTTGTCACTTGTCTCCTCCTGTTAGTTGGCCAAAGTTTTACTCTGCGACTTTCGTGTAAGTGACATAGTTGACGTCTATAGGGATATCCTGCCACAAGAACGGCTGCATTCTTCCTACGCTCTCCATACACCAAGAGTATGTCGACTTTTGCTGCATTATTAAATCCCATCGTCCACTCACGACCTGCTGCTTGGGCTGTCACACACTGACTGGCTTGCAAGTCGCAAGGCACTCAAGGAACACACATGCATACTGCAAGCAAACTATACAGGTTGAATGGCGCAAACAAGTGCGGAAAACTTTTTAAAATACCGCATCTGGTAAACGTCTGGCACTAGATTCCTACAACAAACACCACTGACTTACTAATTTACCATACTTTTAGTTTTTTAGTGTCAATAGGTATTGTTCCATTAAAAAGTGTATGTTTCTACAAAAAATACACTTTCTAAGCATATAACAATCTGTTTACTGGTTAATATTTGCGGTACAGGTCTTAGGTGATTCAACCTGTATATCTTTATATTTAAATGTTATCAGTGCATATTTGGTTGCTTTTTACATAACTGTGTAAGGAGCGGTAGAAATAGTATTAGAATTAGGAAAGTGGTAACGTTTGTGGACTTGGGACAAGTAACAACCAATGTGTACCAAGTAGACGAGGTACAATGTAGCGACTTTGGTTAGGATACACACCAAGGGATTGGCAAGACTTGAAGTGTATCCAAGACATCCATGATTTTTTTAACTTATGTAGAATAGAAATGAAGTAAATGTGGCAAAGGAACCCTTTGGTGGAATAAAAGTAATTAAAGTAGTAAAGGTAACAATTCGACAAATAGTTAAGGTGCTGAGTCGTTTATAGACGCGTTAGTAAGACTGAGAACGTTGCTAGCTTTTGAAGAACACATCTTACGGTGAACATTTTGTTTTGATAAATGTAAGTTTATGATTTCTATTTGAACAAAACTAGATTTAATACAGTTCCACTTCTGTGTTAAATGGCCAGTAGAGACTCAAGAAGGTCGGCCTAGATGAAACAACGATAAATAAACATAACATACAGTTTCGTCCAGTTGGTTTCTGCAGCTGTGGAACAGCGTGACGGCGCGGCTTGCAAGCAGAATCCTTCAGGTATTCCAACACAGTCAGATACGGCACAGGGTGTCACAACACCTTTGAAATAGCTTGCCTATGAAAACACAACTACAGAAAGTCTTGATTTTGTTGGCTGTATGAGCCGTTGCATTGTCCTGCCGAAACCACATTTACTACAACTGGACTTAGGGTACGATATAATGTTTACGAACTGTTATAGCGTCTTTATGCAGCGATCACTGTCCATTGCGCCACGAAACAAACGAAATAATGTGATAAAGATTGATGTATGTGACATCGCACACCAAATACAAATGTCTTATGTGTGTAGCTGATATGGACTGTCCGGAGCCCAAATGTGCGAATTCTGTACAGGTGTATCGCCAAACAATTGCGGAATGCCTTGGAAATACTACCAATGCAGAGATCCGACTGGTTAAATGCTATTGACACAAACTTTGTAGAACTAGAAGAACATGCAGGTTCCACGTCGATCAACGTTTCTTGGTTTAGAATTTCTAGCTGCTAACTTTTGGTTGTATCTGCCACATTTCTCCTCTCCCGGAACTTATTTTACAGCCGCTCTATGCCGTACTTCATATTTGCAACCTTATTCTATTGCGAATGCATTATGTGTCGCGGCATAACTGATACATCTAATGTACTGGGTGACAATATGCCCTGCTGTAATCTTGTGTACCATTGTTTAGCGTAATGGGATCATTTCGAGACTCGAATGACAGCGATACAATTCAAAGGAGCTCGTTTAATACTACCGCAAAATAAGGGGGAGAGGTCACTGATACTATAAGCGAGTTGGGATGCCAGCCATTAAAACAAAGACATTATACTTGCAGCGATATTGTTTCATAAGATTTCGATCACCAACACTCTCCTACGAATGCGAAAATATTTTGTTGACTCACACCTACGTAGAAAGAGAAGACTAACGTGATAAAATAAGAGAAATTAAATATGTCACGGGCAGAATTGGGTGTTAATTTCTCCCACGTTTTGTTCGAGAGTGGACGGATGAGAAATAGCCTGATTGTGGTTTTATGAACTCCCAGCGAAATATTTAGGTTTTATGAACTCCCCGCGAAATACACTCCTGGAAATGGAAAAAAGAACACATTGACACCGGTGTGTCAGACCCACCATACTTGCTCCGGACACTGCGAGAGGGCTGTACAAGCAATGATCACACGCACGGCACAGCGGACACACCAGGAACCGCGGTGTTGGCCGTCGAATGGCGCTAGCTGCGCAGCATTTGTGCACCGCCGCCGTCAGTGTCAGCCAGTTTGCCGTGGCATACGGAGCTCCATCGCAGTCTTTAACACTGGTAGCATGCCGCGACAGCGTGGACGTGAGCCGTATGTGCAGTTGACGGACTTTGAGCGAGGGCGTATAGTGGGCATGCGGGAGGCCGGGTGGACGTACCGCCGAATTGCTCAACACGTGGAGCGTGAGGTCTCCACAGTACATCGATGTTGTCGCCAGTGGTCGGCGGAAGGTGCACGTGCCCGTCGACCTGGGACCGGACCGCAGCGACGCACGGATGCACGCCAAGACCGTAGGATCCTACGCAGTGCCGTAGGGGACCGCACCGCCACTTCCCAGCAAATTAGGGACACTGTTGCTCCTGGGGTATTGGCGAGGACCATTCGCAACCGTCTCCATGAAGCTGGGCTACGGTCCCGCACACAGTTAGGCCGTCTTCCGCTCACGCCCCAACATCGTGCAGCCCGCCTCCAGTGGTGTCGCGACAGGCGTGAATGGAGGGACGAATGGAGACGTGTCGTCTTCAGCGATGAGAGTCGCTTCTGCCTTGGTGCCAATGATGGTCGTATGCGTGTTTGGCGCCGTGGAGGTGAGCGCCACAATCAGGACTGCATACGACCGAGGCACACAGGGCCAACACCCGGCATCAAGGTGTGGGGAGCGATCTCCTACACTGGCCGTACACCACTGGTGATCGTCGAGGGGACACTGAATAGTGCACGGTACATCCAAATCGTCATCGAACCCATCGTTCTACCATTCCTAGACCGGCAAGGGAACTTGCTGTTCCAACAGGACAATGCACGTCCGCATGTATCCCGTGCCACCCAACGTGCTCTAGAAGGTGTAAGTCAACTACCCTGGCCAGCAAGATCTCCGGATCTGTCCCCCATTGAGCATGTTTGGGACTGGATGAAGCGTCGTCTCACGCGGTCTGCACGTCCAGCACGAACGCTGGTCCAACTGAGGCGCCAGGTGGAAATGGCATGGCGAGCCGTTCCACAGGACTACATCCAGCATCTCTACGATCGTCTCCATGGGAGAATAGCAGCCTGCATTGCTGCGAAAGGTGGATATACACTGTACTAGTGCCGACATTGTGCATGCTCTGTTGCCTGTGTCTATGTGCCTGTGGTTCTGTCAGTGTGATCATGTGATGTATCTGACCCCAGGAATGTGTCAATAAAGTTTCCCCTTCCTGGGACAATGAATTCACGGTGTTCTTATTTCAATTTCTAGGAGTGTATTTAGAGCTCGAATTTCAGAGTAGTCGTATGGGATATAGATGCCTCAGATATAAGTTTTCCTTCTTTCGGTCAAGTTGTGCCATAAATGTCCTTTCTCCTCCACTTCAGCTCAGCACCTCCTTATTACTTATCTGCTTTACCAGTTTAATCCTCAGCTTTTTTTCTGTAGGACCACATCTCGAATGCTTTTATTCTCTGGTTGGCTGCACTGTTTTATCGTCCACGTTCCGCTTCCTTATAAGGCTATGTTCCAAGTAAATAATTTCGTAAAAGGCTTCCTAACATCTAAATTTGTACTACATATTAAAGTATTTTGCTTCAGAAAAGCCGGCTGGTGTGACCGAGCGGTTCTAGGCGCTTCAGTCTTGAACCGCGCGACCGCTTCGGTCGCATGTTCGAATCCTTCCTCGGGCATGGGTGTGTGTGATGTCGTTAGGTTAGTTAGGTTTAAGTAGTTCTAAGTTCTAGGGGACTGATGACCTCAGATGTTAAGTCCCATAGTGCTCAGAGCCATTTGAACCATTTGCTTCAGAAAAGCTATTCTGCTGTTTCTAGTTTGCATTTTATATTCCCCTTAGTTTCGTTAGCATCTGCAGTTGTCAGCAGTTTTGCTGCCACTATTAATTACGTTCAGCTGATCTTCCAAGTCCTTCGTTATCTCCGACGGGATTACAATAGCATCGGCAGTTCTCAAAGTGATTTTTTTTTTCCTACCTGAACTTTAATTCCTTTTCCAAATATCTCTGTAGTTTCATTTAGTGTTTGCTCAGTGTACAGTTTGAGCAACACGAGAAATAGGTTCCAACCCTGTCTCGCTGCATTCTTAGTTACTGCTTGCGAAGTGGTATTCAGAACACTTGGGGCGCGACTGGTGCCACTCTGAACTTGGCAGAAATCAATAACCAGGCGAGTTTTTGCGTACCAGGGAATTGTGGAAACGAGAAGTAACCAGTATAGCTTAACAGCAAATATAGATAATTATGATGGCCTTTTGACTTGCAAGATCAAATACATTCACTGCTTTTGTCCCAGCATGTTTCGCAATTAAGGTTTGTCTTGCTTCTGAATCACTCAGCCCGCGCTCATTGACGACAATGATGCATCACTTTTGACATAAGAATAGTTACTAGGGTTGCGCTGTTTCATAAGAGGGTGAGTCAAATATGAACGACTCTTGGCCCCACGAGCGCAGTATTGAAATGTGACGGTTCCGGCTGCTGTCGGTTCTATATGGGGATGTGAAGAGTGGCCGAAGAAGTCGACTGGGCTGCTCGCTATCACGACGCCGCAGAAAGTTCTAGCTACAGATAAGTCGGCGTTTTCAACAGCTTGCTGAAGGTTGAGAGAAGTTTGATGTTCGCTGAGACTACAGAAGAGGTCAGTATAGCTTACGGCAGCACTTCTGCCATTATTACAGGCCATATGGGCTTCAGGAAAGTGTGTGCCACGTAGGTTTCTCGCCTTTCGCAACTGTTTTGAAATTGGACCGTTTGTAGACGTTTCAGCGATATTGGTTAAATTTCAGGAGGAAAGAGACTCGCTTTTGACTCACATTATCGCCTGTGATGAAAAGTGGGTGCATCATTACATACTTCAATCTACAGAATTGCAGAGTGTGGAGAAAGACAAGGGAGCACGGACCGGTAAAAGTCGTATCGCAGCTGTCAGAACACAAGGTCATTCCAGCTGGTTTGACGCGGCGTGGCTTGTTGCACACTGAATTTTTGCACGGTCTTCGAGCAATAAACGCCGTATACTACTGCGAGCAATAACGACGTGACTTATCGTCGAGAGAAATGGTTCTTCTGCAAGACAACACGCGTCCCCGTATTAAAATCCATGGAGAAGAAATAAAAACTTTGAGGTTTGCCGCTGACATTGTAATTCTGTCAGACAGCAAAGGAACTGGAAGAGCAGCTGAACGGAATGGACAGTGTCTTGAAAGGAGGGTATAAGATGAACATCAACAAAAGCAAAACGAAGATAATGGAATGTAGTCTAATTAAATCGGCTGATGCTGAGGGAATTAGATTAGGAAATGAGACACTTCAAGTGTAAATGAGTTTTGCTATTTGGGGAGTAAAATAACTGATAATGGTCGAAGTAGAGAGAATATAAAATGTAGACTGGCAATGGCAAGGAAAGCATTTCTGAAGAAGAGAAATTTGTTAACATCGAGTATATATTTAAATGTCAGGAAGCCTTTTCTGAAAGTATTTGTATGGAGTGTAGCCATGTATGGAAGTGAAACGTGGACGATAAATAGTTTGGACAAGAAGAGAATAGAAGCTTTCGAAATGTGGTGCTACAGAAGAATGCTGAAGATAAGATGGGTAGATCACGTAACTAATGAGGAGGTATTGAATAGAATTGGGGAGAAGAGGAGTTTGTGGTAGAAGTTGACAAAAAGAAGGAACCGGTTGGTAGGACACGTTCTGACGCGTCAAAGGATCACAAGTATAGCATTGGAGGGCAGCGTGGAGGGTAAAAATCGTAGAGGGAGACCAAGAGATGAATACACTAAGCAGATTCAGAAGGATGTAGGTTGCAGTAGGTACTGGGAGGTGATGAAGCTTGCACAGGATAGAGTAGCATGGAGAGCTGCATCAAACCAGTCTTTGGACTGAAGACCACAACAGATTTTCCCGCACTCCTTGACTCAAGCACGAAAACGACATGCATACGCCTGCAGCGACTTTATTGAAGTGAAAACTGCGGACAATTCTTTTCTGAAAAAATTCATCTCTGGTGAAACTTATTCATATGAACAAACCACAAAACGACTAAGTGCAGAAATTCCGAATGGAAGTTCAACGCTTTGACGACATAACCGAAACCCATGCCAGTGTGAAGTGCGAGTTGAACATCACAAAGAAAGGCTTTTCTGACAGTTTGGCATCGTTTGTGTGTGTTTGCGTTTTACTGAAGTGAAGGGAGACTACGTAGAATACCTGAAGCATTAACCAACCTTTTGAACGTTTCTTTATTTTTGTTAATCTAGTCTCGTAACTTTTTGGACTTCGGACACGACCGGCTTCATTGTACGACGCCGCGATATCAGTTACCTTTTCACTGGGAAAACACGTTTCTAAACCAATGGGGTTTGTAGAAAAATGACCTGCACTGGTACTTTTTATTTCCGACTAATTCGTGTGTGTGTTTGATTCACCCTCGTACTTCTCCTCTGCTTTCCGCGCTCCCCAAAAAACTGAAATGAGCCGGTCTGCCACCAAAAAATCAACAGCACACCACTACAGAGTACTGGATTAACGACTTTCTCAGATTTGAAAGTGGATTTAATGAGGTTAGACGATCAGAGATTAGAACCCTATTCTTTTTGAATACGGATGTTGTATTCCAGCCACTGCGTCACGTCACCTATGGATTGTGTAGCAGTCATGTGCGACTTCTTTAAAACAAACTCACCAAAGTAAGCATAAGGAGTGCAGACCATGTGGGAAAAAGTCTCGCGACAACACCCTGAATGCACCCCTCTCGGCGTAAGGAGTACCTCTGAGGCTGATTAAATGCACGCTGGACGTGCGTTCAGGAGCACTGGGCTACAAATCCCCATTGGGTCGTTCAGATTTATGTTCTCCGCGGTTTCCCTGAGTCGCTTAAGGCATATGTCGCAATGGTTTCTTTGAAAATGACATATCCGGTTTTCCTTCCCCATCCTTCCACAATGTGGGCTTGTACACTGAAGCGCCAAAGAAACAGGTATAAGCATGCATATTCAAATACAGAGGTATGTAAACACGAAGAACACGGCGCTGCGGTCGGCAACGCCTATATAAGACAACAAGTGTCTGGCGCAGTTGCTAGATTAGTTACTGCTGCTACAATGGCAGGTTATCAAGATTTAAGTGTCTGAACGTGGTGTTGTAGTTGGCGCACGAGCGATGGGACACAGCATCTCCGAGGTAGCGATGAAGTGAGGATTTCCCCGTACGACCATTTCACGAGTGTACCGTCAATATCAGGAGTCCGGTAAAACATCAAACCTCCGATATCGCTGCGGCCAGAAAACTATCCTGCAAGAACGGGACCAACGACGACTGAAAAGAATCGTTCAACGTGAAAGAAGTGCAACCCATCCGCAAATTGGTGCAGATTTCAATGCTGAATCATCAACAAGTGTCAGCGTGCGAACCATTCGACGAAACATTATCGATATGGGATTAAGAGCCGAAGGCCCACTCGTGCACCCCTGATGACTGCACGTCACAAAGCTTTACGCGTCGCCTGGGCATGTCAACACTGACGTTGGACTGTTGATGACTGGAAACATGTTGCCTGGTGGGACGAGTCTAGCTTCAAATTGTATCGAACGGATGGACGTGTACGTGGATGGAGACAACCTCATGAATCCATGGACTCTGCATGTCAGCAGGGAACTGTTCAAGCCAACTGCACACGCCCCACGCCATTACAGAGTGTAACGGCGTGGGGCGTGCGCAGTTGGAGTGATAGGTGACCCGTGATACGTCTAGATACGACTCTGACAGGTTTCACGTATGTAAGAATGTTGTCTGATCACCTGCATCCATTCATGTTCTTTGTGCATTCCCCGACGGACTTGGGCAATTCCAGCAGGACAGTGCGACACTCTGAAAGTCCAGAATTGGTACAGAGTAACTCCAGGAAGAGTATTCTGAGTGTAAACACTTCCGCTGGCCACTAAACTCCCCAGACGTGAACATTATTGCGCGTATCTGGGATGCTGTGCAACGTGCTGTTCAGAAGAGTTCTCCACCGCCTCGTACTCTTACAGATTTAAGGACAGCCCTTCAGAATTCAGGGTGTCAGTTCCCTCCGTCACTACTTCAGACATCAGTCGAGTCCATGGCACGTCGTGTTGCAGCACTTCTACGTGCTCGCGGGGGCCCTACACGATTTTAGGCAGATGTACCAGTTTCTTTGGCTCTTTAGTGTATTTCGTCCTAATGACCTTCTGGTCGACGGAAAGCAAAACTCCCTCCCTCCCAAACGAAGTAATTGAGCTTAACCGGAGTTGTGGATATCAAGAAGTTCCGTCACTCCTTCGGAGATTTCATAAGAACTACACCTCTTTGATATCCCCCGTTTGAGATATTATCAGTTAATAATCCAGTTCAAAATAAGGGCGTCAAACCTCAAAATTAGCAGGGATCGGTATCGACAGCAGAGGACTTTATTTTTAGCTCAGTTAAGAGTTCAGTGACTGAAGTATATGTCGAGGATTCGAAACGCGTAGCTCTCCGTCGAGCTCCATCACTTGTGCAAGTGGGGCGCAATGCTAAATAAGTAGACGTCAGATAAGAATATTAAACTGAACGACTGCATCATTTTTTTTTAAATTTAAAAACCTAAGGATTAAACATGGTACGCACTTATCGCACTATTTGCGAGTGTCAACACTGCGTTGCGTACATCAAAATGCCGTGGTCCTAAATGGCTATACGCAGATGGTCACTAATTTGGTTTATAACCGGTAAATTTGTAGTAATATTTTACACACTATAGCTTGACCGTACATTGTTGCATTTCGTTGCTGCTAGGTATATACAGTCAGATTTGAACAGCTGCACAGAGCTACAATTAGTCCTTGTTACATTTAACTAGTTTTGTAATTTTTTACACAAATTTTTGGAGGTTGATCATCTCTGTTTACAGGTTATTAGGCATCTGCAGTTTTAAGTAGTGAAGCATTTTCAATTTTACGTGGTTAGCCACTTAAAATTGCCAGGTAATTAACCATTATTGCGGGCACTAAACCATCTACAACCTCCAGCTGGTGATTTATTATTGGTATAGGTGGTTAGTTCTACGTAAACAATGACCTGTAGGCATTCTGTTTACAATGTTATAGATGCTTAACTCTGTAGTTACGAGCAATTGAAATAAAAAGTTGTAGCTCTATCACAAGTTGCATTGAGAAGTATCTTTTTTTTTTATTTCTTGATGGTGACTAGTTTCGGACACCTGATTCCATGTTCAAATCATCCGTATCGTAAGTGTGACAATACACATGTACAAAAACTGCCCCTGCAGTGAGGATCACAGCGGTGCTATAGCCGACTCAACAATAGTAAAAAGAGAACATGGAACGGACATTAGAAAACTCTCTTGTATTTTCCTGTACAGCCTTCTGAAGAAGAGCACTTAGTGCCCGAAACGGGTTAAGAAATTAAATTCCTTTTAGGCAGCTGGTTGTTGATTATATCTATGTACACAACTACAGTTGCTGAGGATGGATAAACTACTAAAGCTCCGTGTAGTTTTTAGAGTTTACTTAGCGACCTCAGCTGAGGAGACAAGTTTTGAAAGAAACAGCGAAAGGAAGATTTACAGGCGCCCAAGATATGAACAGCTTGCGAGTGTTCGTGCTTTAAACAGCCAACACGTCGCGCCAGGAGAGAGAGAGAGAGAGAGAGAGAGAGAGAGAGAGAGAGAGAGAGAGAGACTGCGACTG
This sequence comes from Schistocerca piceifrons, assembly GCF_021461385.2. NCBI lineage: Eukaryota > Metazoa > Arthropoda > Insecta > Orthoptera > Acrididae > Schistocerca > Schistocerca piceifrons. The sequence goes on from NC_060145.1 coordinate 22,061,365, forward strand.
CAAACTACGCGAGACCTTCTATACTGTCCCAGGTTCTCTGGTAAAGATGGGCTGCTTAGAATGAAAAACAGTATCCTTGTGCTTTCCCGGCTCTGGGCGAAGATATCTAAAGTTTTAAATAATAAAATAAATACGCCAGTTGCGATTTTTCATGCGTCTTTCAACGCGTTTATTTCCCTTTTTGAGAACTCGGATATAGGAATAAATTCTCGAAAATCCGTTTGCTGTGCTTGAAACAAAAAAAAGAAACTGTTATAGCATTGTATTACTGAAATCATTGCTGACGCAGTGGCAAGTGTACCAATAACGTCGTCTATGATACATGAACTGCAGATATTAAAAAAAAAAAAAAAACTTAGTATTGTGTGTCGCTACTTTTAAGTACCGTATTTTACGAACTATAAGACGCTACAGACTTTAAGACGCACCTTGATTTTTAAGCAATTTTTGTAAGAAAATACAATTTTACCATTTTTATTATTAGTTTACAAAGCCAGACCAGAAAAAATCATAGTTTATAAAACCGTACTGACCTTTAAAATGCCTGAAAAACGTCATTTGAACTTTCTTCTTCTTCGTCGTCGTCGTTATCCTCTTCGTGCATAAGATGGTCTTCACAGTCATCGAGAGCGTTACTTATGATTTACCAGTAATGTCTTCTGACTGTAGACTACGACTGTTTTATCCACTGACACACCGATTTGATTGTAGCTCATTTTAAAATTCCCTTCGGCGTGAATTCGTGCAGGGTTTCATCCACCATCCATTTGTTCCATTACTCTCGCAAGTATACTTAATGGTCTATTTATCGAGACATCAAGAGCTTGCAGTTATTAAGTAAGTTCTCCCGGAACAACAGCAAGCCCTGTACTTCCGTGTCTCATATTCTCTTTCACGGAATTTTTTTTTATATGACTGCTAAACTGATCTGGCGCAAAAAGAGAACTCTTGTTCAATAAAGCACCTTCCCTTCTCTCCCACACTGTTAGTCCACAATTTCATACCAGCTTGGTACCTCCTACCCTTGTCATGTTTATGAACACCACCACCTGGCGATATTTCAGAAGACGTTGGCATTGTCTTGCGCTTGAAAAAGATCATCGGATTAAGTTCAGTACCGTCAGCACAACATGAAAGGACAACAGTGTAGTTCCTTTTTTCATGTCTACTTCTTTTTATATGGTAGTTACAGTTTTAGCACCTTTCATGGCAACGGGTCTGTTACTCTACACATCAAATGTCACAGGAGTTTCGTCCTTATTCGCTGTTTGGCTTGGTTCCACACCGGTTTTCTTTCGATGTTGAATAATAAAACTATAGAAAGATAATAGTTTCACTTCATACTCTTGTGGCATTTTCTGAGATATTTAGGTTTTGTTTCGCATCCTAAGTCCATGACGCTTCGTAAACCTGTAGCACTAACCAACTCCATACTTGAAGTCTGGTAAGTTCCACTGTAGCGCTAGCTTACGAGCGTCTATTTGCATCATTTTTGTATAAATTCCAGAGCCATTTTCGCGATGTTTTGGAATCCATTTCAATATGTCATCTTCTAGTTTTGGCCATTTTGCATTCTGTCATGTGTTTGCACATTAAGTCTTCCCCATTTTCTCAGTTCTTCTTTGCTAGCCCGCCAATCGCGAATGGTTTTTCTCTTGGTGGAGAGCCGAAATGGCGCTCAGCTGCTCTGTTTCAATGTTTATAGCACGCATCTTATGAATACTTTTTATTATTTCCATTACGAAAGTAGCTACTAACAAAAATACTGTGCTGTTACCGGTAACACACACCACTTTCGATTCAAGTTCACTAGCACCGTAGACTACAGTGATGCATCATAGGCTAGACAGTGTTCTGGGTTTGTGTTGGCGAGGTGGGAGAGACAGTGTTATTTTTATAATAATTTAGAGTATATGACGCACCTGAATTTTGAAGGAAAATTTCCGAAGTAGAATGTGCGTCTTGTAGTCTGTAAAATACTGTATAGCTGTCGTAAACACTAAGGTTACTTTGAACACCACAGTGCTTTACGAGGCATGGGGTTGTTGGATATAAATTTCCCCGTCACTTATAAGGGAGACCTAGGTTTAACGTTCACTGTGAACTGCGATAATACGGCATTTTTCACAGTTAGGTGAGAAAGAAGCCACAAGGTAAAAGTAAAACTGTGACAACTGAAAAGGCTCATTTGAACACCTCGAGAATTTACTTATACCCTTTTATGTTTCCGAACTTTGATCTGCCTTACCCAGCCAGTTGAAGGAACACCTCCAGTTCAACGTGCATTCAGAACCGTGCTGAAACTCGACATTTTTTACGTTAACGGACGAAGGAAGATAACAATCCTAGGACCAACCAGGCATCGAACTACAGTCACTTGGATGCAGCGTCTGGCAGAAAGTCGCTGAAGAACAAGTGACTGGAAATATCCCCGGACAGACCGGAATTGAACCCTGGACTCATGAGTTGATAAGCTCATGTACGTAATTAATTGTTTCTTTATGTGCGGTATTTATATTGTTTAAATTTTCGATTTGTGCGATCACATTTACGTTGTATGACCTTAAGTCGCGCGGATGAAATGTATTCCCGACTGATATTAGTATGATACGGTAAGTCCGTCTCGGTCATAGGACTCGCAGACATGTGAAACACCAGACTTAGACTTTCATTCTGCAGCGGCATTTAAGCCGTGATGATACTTTGAGTGGTAGCTCTGCTCCGGAGCGCTACTTTAACCTAGAACTTGATCTTCAGCAAGAAACGCTCTTACCAACTTAGATACAAAAGTAAGCCTCGTGGCGCAACTCTGCGCTTCAGTCTATTGATACCTCTCATATTTCAGTTTCCACAGGGTCTCTCTCGGATACATTGCCCCTGATAGAAAGCGTGTGGCCGAGGACGGTTTGGACGTGACGACTTGCGGACTGTTCCCAGAATGAGTGTTTTGTCAGTGCGGCTCTCCAGATACACAGTTGAGCCGTTAAGCGTTCCCGGTCGGCTTAACAAGGTTATTGCACGCGAAAAGTTAACAGCCAACTTCAGTTTTAAATCGCCATGTTAATCACAGCCGCGTCTTTTCCTGTTCACAACAGGTCAGCACAATATGTGCGCCGCTCACACGAAGCTGCTGCAATATGCGTCTTATATATTTACTGGTTTGTTTTACCTGTCAATATTAGGGTCATCAGACTCTCTTATACGTCTAACGAGGCTTTCCACATATTTTTTTTTATTAGATTCATTGTTATAAGCATTCATGAGTTACAGCTAATGTACAACATTATAAAACATTTAGTAATTGCTGTAGTGCGCCGGCCGGAGTGGCCGATCGGTTCTAGGCGCTTCAGTCTGGAACCGCGCGAACGCTAAGGTCGCAGGTTCGAATCCTGCCTCGGGCATGGATGTGTGTGATGTCCTTAGGTTAGTTAGGTTTAAGTAGTTCTAAGTTCTAGGGGACTGATGACCTCAGATGTTAAGTTCCATAGTGCTCAGAGCGATTTGAACCATTTTGCTGTAGTGCAGAAAGAGAGGAAAAAATACACACAATTTACATTCGTCCATGAGTACAGCAGCAGAGGGTAGTTTTAAACTGTGAGCGCTAGCAGCAATGGGCGTGAGATAAGATGTGGAAGAGAAACTGGACAAAAAAATTGGTGAAGACAGGGGAAGAAAGTGCATGAGTGAGTGAGAAATTAAAAGGGCAGAATGTATGAATAAGATAACGGGAATATTTGCTTTGTTGGTTTTCAGAGGAAAGACTAGACAGATTCGTTAATTTTTGGGGAAACGTTACGATGGTGACAGAAGAAAGCGCGTCATCTTCTTAAATGCAACAGGGCATTGGGCTGTGCGCATAGTGCAGCGCAGCTTGTTCCAGAAGCGGAACAGAGGGAGGACTTTGGGTGTGTTTTGTGCTACTGATTGGCACAGCTAGGGAGGAAGATAATTGAGACCTTGTGTTTCGATTATGTTGACAGGTACTCAACCTCTTCTGCTAGGTACTGAAAGGTTGACGAAGTAGATCTGGCGTTCGACAGTGACGGAACCTGTCTGGTCGCAAGTAACCTGTCTGGGCAGATGAAGCACTCACCTGGTCGAGTATATGGATGTTGCTGATGTAAGCGCACAAGCATTCGTGGTTAGCAATTGGTTTGTATCCAAATTGTCTTGCCGTCTTCGGCCCCAAATACTGAGGCGACGATTTATTTGCAAGCAGTGAATTTATGTAAGGTCGCTAAGACGACTTGTCTTTTTGTCTCAGGCGTGTAATGAACTACCCACAGCAGAGGTACGAAAAATCTAGCCTTCCAATTCAAGTCGGTCGAGAAACTCGCAGGCGCTGTTGACTCCCATTTTTCTTGTGCTGCTCTGTTAGCTGTTTTGGGACTTATCTTGCACACAGTTTCCGGTAACCCAGCGTTTCTGTGTGTGTCTCGCATAAGAGTTGTGGTAACATGGCAGAAATTTTGTTCGTAACACCTTCGCAGTAAACTGTCCTGAGTAGGGAAAAAAATTTGATAGTGTTATTCCTTCCGTAAATAGAATGCGGACCACAGCGCGTGGCTGAGATTTGGCAGGATTTTTTCAGCGACATCTTTCATGGAGCTGGACACTGCAACGTGAGATTACGTACTAGCGTGTTCCTGCTATGCTCACTCAGACCTGGGGTTCTCCTCTGTCAGAGTTTTCAACCCTCAAAAAACAAAACACACACACACACACACACACACACACACACACACACACACACACACAGCCCACTATAGTCGCAGTACACTTGCATTGGCCAGCCGGGTGGCCGAGCGGTTCTAGGCGCTACAGTCTGGAACCGCGCGACCGCTGCGGTCGCAGGTTCGAATCGTGCCTCAGGCATGGATGTGTGTGGTGTCCTTAGGTTAGTTAGGTTTAAGTAGTTCTAAGTCCTAGGGGACTGATGACCTCACAAGTTAAGTCCCATAGTGCTCAGAGCCATTTTCAACCACTTGCATTCTGAACGTGCTTCGTATATCAGGAAAAATTTAAAAAGGAAGATATACATTTCGTTGCACAACTCCAGTTTGTCATTTTTTCGGGGCTGAAATGCCATTGGATTTCACCATAGTTGGGCACGTTCCAGAAGGGTAAATTTTAAATGAACGACCTACCACCATTTCTAGATTTGTGTTTTTCACATTGGGAAATGTCGTTTAGAATATTCCTGCGTTATCTAGAAATTTGTGTCACCGAGGAATGAGAGAAAATAGAATAGAAACGTAATTGTGTGTGAGTGCTGTGATGCAGTGGTTGTGTGAAGACTGTATTGATTTGGGGTGGCGTGTGGGGAGCGTGCGTGCTGGCGCTAGGCACGCGTGCTGCTGCTGCGGGCCGGCCAGGAATCCGCCGCTTCCGTCAGCCACGCGCACCGCGTCAGCGCCAGTTCAGCGTCTTTGGGCTGACTCCGGGTGGATTGACGAGGGAGCGCCGCTGCTTCCACCGACGACACTTGCGATGCTGGCGACATATAACAATGTCGAACCCGTTCTTTTCGGCCACCACGTACATTTACTAGAAATTATCCGCCCCTTTCCTTAATCATTCAAAGGGACTCTACACTCTGTATCGCAGAAGTAGCCGGATCATCCTGTATTAGTCGGAGGCGACTTCAACCTACCTAGTATAGACTGGGATACCTATGGATTCATTACAGATCGTACAGACAAGCCGTCGTGTGAATTACTTTTGAACACATTATCCGAAAACTGTCTTGAGCAGCTAAATCGACAGCCAACGCGTAATGGAAATATTTTAGATCTGGTAGCCACGAACAGACCAGACCTCATAGACGGTGTCAGTGTTGGGACAGGGATTAGTCATCGTGATGATGTCATTACGACTATGGTTACGAAAGTTAAAAAGTCGGTCAAGAAGGCTAGGAGAGTATTCTTACTAGAAAGAGCAGATAAGCAGTTGTTAGCATCCCACGTGACCACTGCGGTCGCAGGTTCGAATCCTGCCTCGGGCATGGATGTGTGTGATGTCCTTAGGTTAGTCAGGTTTAATTAGTTCTAAGTTCTAGGCGACTGATGACCTCAGAAGTTAAGTCGCATAGTGCTCAGAGCCATTTGAACCATTTTTTTTGTTAGCATCCCACTTAGTAAATGAGTCGACTTCATTTGCTTCCGGTACGATGGACGTGGAAGAATTATGGGCAAATTTTAAACACATTGTAAATCACGCACTGGACAAGTACATGCCGAAAAAGTGGCTTACGGACGGAAAAGACCCACCGTGGTTTAACAGCGCAATTCGGAGAGTGCTCAGGAAGCAAAGGCAGTTGCACTCGCGGTACAAGAAAGATCGGGAGAACGAGGACAGGCAAAAGTTAGTAGAGATTCGTGCTGCTATAAAAAGAGCGATGCGCGAACCATACAACCACCACCACCGTCATACCTTAGCAAAAGATCTCGCTGAAAACCCAAGGAAATTCTGGTCCTATGTAAAATCGGTAAGCGGGTCGAAGGCTTCCATCCAGTCACTCACTGATCAGTCTGGCGTGGCAACGGAAGACAGCAAAATGATAGCTGAAATTTTAAATTTAGCATTTGAGAAATCTTTCACGCAGGAGGTTCGTGCAAACATACCGCCGTTTGAGTCTCGTACAGATTCCCGTATGGAGGAAAAAGTGATACATTCCTGGGGTTGTGAAGCAGCTGAATGGATTGAAAATAAATAAATCGCTAGGTCCTGATGGGATTCCAATTCGGTTTCACAGAGAGTACTCTACTGCATTGGCTCCTTACTTAGCTTGCATTTATCGCGAATCTCTTGCCCAACATAAAGTCCCGAGCGACTGGAAAAAAGCGCAGATGACGCGTGTATATAACAAGGGTAGAAGGACGGATCCTCAAAATTACAGACCAATATCCTTAACATCGGTTTGTTGCAGGATTCTCGAGCATATTATCAGTTCAAATATAATGAATTTCCTTGAGACGGAGAAGTTGCTGTCCATGCATCAGCACGGCTTTAGAAATCATCGCTCCTGCGAAACGCAACTCGCCCTTTTTTCACATGATATCTTGGGAACCATGGATGAAGGGTATCATACGGATGCCATATTCCTTGACTTCCGGAAAGCGTTTGACTCGGTGCCCCACTGCAGACTCCTAACTAAGGTACGAGCATATGGGATTGGTTCTCAAATATGTGAGTGGCTCGAAGACTTCTTAAGTAATAGAACCCAGTACGTTGTCCTCGATGGTGAGTGTTCATCGGAGGTGAGGGTATCATCTGGAGTGCCCCAGGGAAGTGTGGTAGGTCCGCTGTTGTTTTCTATCTACATAAATGATCTTTTGGATAGGGTGGATAGCAATGTGCGGCTGTTTGCTGTTGATTCTGTGGTGTACGGGAAGGTGTCGTCGTTGAGTGACTGTACGAGGATACAAGATGACTTGGAGAGGATTTGTGATTGATGTAAAGAATGGCAGCTAACTCTAAATATAGATAAATGTAAATTAATGCAGATGAATAGGAAAAAGAATCCCGTAATGTTTGAATACTCCATTAGTAGTGTAGCGCTTGACACTGTCACGACGATTAAATATCTGGGCGTAACATTGCAGAGCGATATGAAGTGGGACAAGCATGTAATGGCAGTTGTGGGGAAGGCGGATAGCCGCCTTCGGTTCATTTGTAGAATTTTGGGAAGATGTGGTTAATCTGCAAAGGAGGCCGCTTATAAAACACTAATACGACCTATTCTTGAGTACTGGTCGAGCGTTTTGGATCCCTATCAGGTCGGATTGAGGGAGGACATAGAAGCAATTCAGAGGCGGGCTGCTAGATTTGTTACTGGTAGGTTTGATCATCACGCGAGTGTTACGGAAATGCTTCAGGAACTCGGGTGGGAGTCTCTGGAGGAAAGGAGGCGTTCTTTTCGTCAATCGCTACTGAGGAAATTTAGAGAACTAGCATTTGAGGCTGGCTGCAGTACAGTTCTACTGCCGCCAACTTGTATTTCGCGGAAAGACCACAAAGATAAGATAAGAGAGATTAGGTCTCGTACCCAGGCATATAGGCAGGCAGTTTTCCCTCGTTCTGTTTGGGAGTGGAACAGGGAGAGAAGATGCTAGTTGGGGGTACGAGTTACCCTCCGCCACGCACCGTATGGTGGATTGCGGAGTATGTATGTGGAAGTAGATGTAGAGCATTGTTCGTCTTAATTTCGAAACTTATTTAGATAAAAGCCTTCTGAAACAATTGGCGTATTTCACTTACAGCAAGACAGCAAAACAGCTCGATTCTGCTATCTAATTTTACTTTAAAGCCGGTGTTTAAATTACTATTAATTAATCAAAACACTGAGAAAGATACAGCCATAACTTTCGTAACACTTTCCCTAGACCAAATTCAATTTCAGTTTCGTAGTCCTCGTATCAAATGGAATCGTTTGATATGCACCTCAATAACGTTTATTTCGGCATTTTTCTAGTTGTGTTTTTAGCCGTTCCACCACCAATCCTATCAATCTATTGCAATCAGTCTGCAGTGTGTTACAATCTTTCAGGGATGACAGGGAAGAGTTAATGTATCAGGTTGAGGTAAGAGTCGCTGGTCTGTAAACGACCATGTCGAAAGCTATAAGCGACAATCGTTCTGATACCTGTGACAGTGAAACACTTGTACTGGTACTGTTGTTGCCAAGATTGTAGGGTAGGAAATTCTCATAGATAGTGGTATGGACCAAAACACGAAAAAAGTATTGAAAACTTGGGCTTCAAACTGCGTAGATGCTAGCTTACGAACTATACGCACTCGTTCAGTAGAAGAGATGGGTTTCACAGTAGCGAAGATTAACAAGTGCTGTTAGCTCTTAACGTATTAATTTTAGAGCCCATGTTTAATAGACTTTTCTTTTTTCTTTGTTTTGGTTCGTACTACAACCCCGCAAAGGTTCCTACCCTATAGTCTTAATAACAACAGTACCAATACACGCATTCCACTGTCACAGGCATCAAACCGATTTTCGCCTATAACTTTCGACTAGGTCGTTTCCGATTTAAGGTCCCTACCTCTAATTGATTCACTTACCCTTCTCCATCGTATCTGAAGTCACTCTATATTTTCAACACGATTTACAAGCGAAAAGAACCACGAATTGTGAGGGACTCACCGTGTCGTTTGAATGCACGAATTATCTGAAAAATTCGCCATCAACAAAAAAATTATATGAAACTTCGTTTAATTCACTGTAATGACATCAGAAGTCACTAAAATAAAAGCACCAGGTTCAGATGAAGTTGGACTCTTGGGGAAATTGCGATGAGCGTCTAGGCACTCTTATCGACTTTTGTAGTAAGCACTCGCTTTGAAATCTACAAATGTGTCCATGATTCCAAGATAGCACAGTTTCTTTCCCTTATGTTAGATTGGTAACACTGATGCAGCGAGGTTTTTTCAGAGCAACGTATTCGTGTTACTGTTTCTGTACTCAACAATAATAAACAAACATTACTTGTTTGTGTTTGTTATTTGTAAAGTTATAATAACGTTAAATATGGACTTGATATCCGCAAGGTCAGTAGACTAGGGGGGGGGGGGGGCTGGGAGGCTCTTTGAGTTTTTCTGTGTGTGCAAAACACTGTAACGATATGTCAAATATTACCACTACAGCAAATTTGTGAAGTCACTTAAATCATTTATATTTATAATAAAAAAGGATAAAATAAAATAGAAAGTGTTAAAAGGTTTTCTGGTACTCGTACAGAACAATGAAAGGAAGCCAGGGTAATTTAGGAGTGAGAGAGACAGGTTTCTATCGCATCCCAAATGTTAATCAACCTGTACTTAGAGCAAGCGACGAAGAAAAGAATAATTAATTTTGAAAGGCTATTAAATAATTACTAACCATATTGATTGATTACTTTTCCGCGACTTCTATAATAAGGGATAGGTCTATGTGCACTTAGCTCATGCAGTCACGATGTTTAAAGATTTTTAATATTATGATATTAATTTATCAACGTCGCGTTTCGAGCCACCAGTGCTCATCTCTGGCATCAAGCCATGCAAATATTTAAATATTCTTTGCGCTACTAAAACTATACCTAGATTAGCGGTAAACTGTTGCGTCAGTAGGGTATTTATCGGGTGGAAAACATACGGCTCCCTCCAGACATCAGTTATCATGTATTACTACATTTTGCTGCGTTTCCTCGCTTTAAGTGCATTGTGGAGAAAGATGCAGAACAAGAAAGTGCCACAAAGTCGAGAACAGACGCTCGACCACCGCAGCAGCCTGCTGGCATACAGGCAGTAAGTCACCAGAATAGTATTATCAAAGACATTCTGCTGGCAAGAACGCATTTGGCAATAAATAAACGATTTTTCCCCCTTCATTTCTGTGTACAAGCGCCCCGCACCCCCCCCCCCCCCCCCCCCCCCCCCTCCCGGCAACGCAACAGATCAACGATAATCCAACAAATAGTAAATACACTGACAGAGAACCTAATCCCAAGATCAAGATACAGGGTCACAGTTTAATGTAAGCGCGAGAAAATCCGCAAATGAACAATTCTGTTAGATTAATAACCGGTGTGACGACCGTACTGTTGTTGAATGAAAGCATCCAAATGTGCATACATTGTGTAATCAGGTGGCATGGAGTTCCATGCCTATTGCACTTTGTCGGACAATACAATACAAGGGCGGCTAATGCTGGTTGTCGATGAAACTGAAATCATCGTCCGCTGATGTCCGATACGTGCTCCACTGGAGACATATCCGATGATTGAGCAGGCCAAGGCAACAAGTCGACACTCTATAGAGCATGTTGGATGCCGAGAAATAAAGATTTCCGACAATTAGAAGTATCAGAAATGAAATTACTAAGCTCTGTAAAAAATCTGCATTGCCGGCCGAAGTGGCCGTGCGGTTAAAGGCGCTGCAGTCTGGAACCGCAAGACCGCTACGGTCGCAGGTTCGAATCCTGCCTCGGGCATGGATGTTTGTGATGTCCTTAGGTTAGTTAGGTTTAACTAGTTCTAAGTTCTAGGGGACTAATGACCTTAGCAGTTGAGTCCCATAGTGCTCAGAGCCCAAAAAATCTGCAGTGAGGAAGACATTAGAATCGAATTAATAATGGTAGATTTAGGGATGCAACCAATAACCCAAAAGGCAATGCAGGACGAAGAAAAATGGAGAGAAAATGTACTTCGTGTGCCTCCACAGTTATTTTTAAAACAAGCAATGGATTATAAACCACGGGTCAAGAGAACTGTGGAAAGGCCGAGGATGCGATGGTGAGACTGAAAAAGCCATAACTCTGGAATGGCGACAGAAGAAGAAGGAGGCGTTCGATACAGTTCTCCATAGTCATTTAATGAACAAAGTAAGAGCATATGGACTATCAGACCAATTGTGTGATTGGATTGAAGAGTTCCTAGATAACAGACGGCAGCATGACATTCTCAATGAGGAGAAGTCTTCCGAAGTAAGAGTGATTTCAGGTGTGCCGCAGGGGAGTGTCGTAGGACCGTTGCTATTTCACAACATACATAAATGACCTTGTGGATGACATCGGAAGTTCACTGAGGCTTTTTGCAGATGATGCTGTGATATATCGAGAGGTTGTAACAATGGAAAATTGTACTGAAATGCAGGAGCATCTGCAACGAATTGACGCATGGTGTAGGGATTGGCAGTCGAATCTCAATGTAGACAAGTGTAATGTGCTGCGAATACATAGAAAGATAGATCCCTCATCATTTAGCTGCAAAATAGCAGGTCAGCAGCTAGAAGCAAATAATTCCATAAATTATCTGGGAGTACGCATTAGGAGTGATTTAAAATGGAATGATCATATAAAGTTGATCGTCGGTAAAGCAGATGCCAGACTGAGATTCATTGGAAGAATCCTAAGGAAATGCAATCCGAAAAAAAGGAAGTAGGTTACAGTACGCTTGTTCGCCCACTGCTTGAATACTGCTCACCGGTGGGGGATGCGTACCAGATAGGGTTGATAGAAGAGATAGAGAAGATCCAACGTTGAGCAGCGCGCTACATTACAGGATCATTTAGTAATCGCGAAAGAGTTACGGAGATGACAGATAAACTCCAGTGGAGGACTCTGCAGGAGAGACGCTCAGTAGCTCGGTACGGGCTTTTGTTGAAGTTTCGAGAACATACCTTCACCGAGGAGTCGTGCAGTATATTGCTCCTTCCTACGTATATCTCACGAAGAGACCGTGAGGATAAAATCAGAGAGATTCGAGCCCACACAGAGGCATACCGACAATCCTTGTTTCCACGAACAATACGAGACTGGAATAGAAGGGAGAACCGATAGAGGTACTCAAGGAACCCTCCGCCACACACCGTCAGGTGGCTTGCGGAGCATGGATGTAGATGTAGATGAAGAAGAAGGTATCATTTTACCACAGGGCCATCGAGACAAACAAAGTACTTGCAGTGACATGACACTTGTGAATCTTCGAGCGTACATCCGCCTGCAGAGAGAGACTTTCCGTGGCTGCGGCACCGGCCAGGAAGACGTGCAGTGTGGGCGGAATACTCGCGATCAGGCTTTTGATGCGCCCTGCCAGTTCCCAACTTTCCCTGTCCGCTGCATCCTCCCCCACCACACGGCCTGCGGAACTGCAGCGCCGCGCCGCGGTCCCGTTAGAAGCAACGGGCGGACGGAGGACGGGCTGCTTGTAAGGAGCCCGGCCTGCTGCAGGCAGCGGCGACCTTTCACCGCGGTTAGCGCTTCCCCGCTGTAGCCGGCCAGCACTTAATAGCTGCGGCCGCGGGCCGTCGTCACGCGTCACGTGTACCGATCGAGGACTTCACTGGGAGAAAGGCAAGCAGGTGTGACGAGCGGCGCCACTTCAGTTTATACTGCACTACGCTGTCACGGACATTCCGTATACCTTCTTCAGAAAAGCCTTCTCGAGAGTTCTTACTTACAGCTACACGTACTGCATCCGACTTTACAATAAGCCAGCGCGTACAATTTTATTATATGGCCAGCCACAGCCGTCGACATTCGGTAGTAAACTGAACTTGAATAAACCGCAAACAGCTGTTAAGCGATGATTTATTAACGACCGATGTCGGGGCGTTGAAACAGCGTCTTCACTTCGTTCTACATAGGAAAGAAATCATCCTTGTAATCCATATATTAAAAAAAAATTGATTACAGACAGCCAATAAGAGTAATTCTAAATAAAAGTACGTAAGTAGTACTTAGAAGAAAGATTAAGGAAAGGCAAACCTACGTTCCTAGCATTTGTAGACTTAGAGAAAGCTTTTGACAATGTTGACTGGAATACTCTCTTTCAAATTCTAATGGTGGCAGGCGTAAAATACAGGGAGCGAAAGGCTATTTACAATTTGTAGAGAAAGCAGATGGCAGTTATAAGAGTCGAGGGGCATGAAAGGGAAACAGTGGTTGAGAAGGGAGTGAGACAGGTTTTGTAGCCCATCCGGGATGTTATTTGGCTGGCTCTGAGCACTATGGGACTCAACTGCTGTGGTCATAAGTCCCCTAGAACTTAGAACTACTTAAACCTAACTAACCTAAGGACATCACACAGATCTATGCCCGAGGCAGGATTCGAACCTGCGACCGTAGCGGTCGTGCGGTTCCAGACTGCAGCGCCTTTAACCGCTCGGCCACTCCGGCCGGCGGATGTTATTTAATCTGTACATTGAGCAAGCAGTAAAAGAAACAAAAGAAAAATTTGGAGTAGGAATTAAAAACCATGGAGAAGAAATAAAAACTTTGAGGTTCGTCGATGACATTGTAATTCTGTCACAGACAGCAAAGGACCTGGAAGAGCAGTTGAACGGAATGAACAGTGTCTTGAAAGGAGGATATGAGATGAACATCAACAAAAGCAAAACGAGGATAGTGGAACGTAGTCCAATTAAATGAGGTGAAGCTGACGGAATTAGATTAGGAAATGAGACATTTACAGTAGTAGGTGAGTTTTGCTATTTGGGGAGCAAAGTAGCTGTGATGGTCGAAGTAGAGAGGATATAAAATGTAGACTGGCAATGGCAAGGAAAGCGTTTCTAAAGAAGAGAAATTTGTTAACATACGGGGATGGATTTAAGTGTCAGGAAGTCGTTTGTGGAAGTATTTGTATGGAGTGTACCCATGTATGGAAATGAAATATGGACGGTAACTAGTTTAGACAAGAAGACAATAGGAGCTTTCGAAATGTGGTACTACAAAAAATGCTGAAGATTAGATGAGTAGATTACGTAACTAATGAGGTGGTACTGAGTAGAATTGGGGAAAAGAGGAATTTGTGGCACAACTTGACTAGAAGAAGGAACCGATTGGCAGGACTCGTGCTGAGGCATCAAGGGATCACCAGTTTAGTGTTGGAGGGAAGCGTGGACGGTAATAATCGCAGAGGGATACCAAGAGATGAACACACTAAGCAGATTTAGAAGAATGTAGGTTGCATTAGTTACTTGGATATGAAGAAGCTTTCACAGGATAGAGTAACATGGAGAGCTGCATCAAACCAGTCTCTGGACTGAAGACCACAACAGCAACAGTAAAAAATGAAATAATAGTATGGCATAGTTGGCCGGGAGGCCCAGTCCGGTGAAGTTCGGCCGCCGAGTGCCAGTCTTATTCCAGTGGGCGCCACATTGGGCGACTTCCGCGCCGGTGATGAGGACAACACAACAACCAGCCCACGAGCGCAGAAAATCTCCAACCCGGCCGCGAATCGAACCCGGGCCCCCTCCACGGGAGGCAAGCACTTTACCACCCAGCTAAGCAGGCGGATAACAACTACTGTAGTGTCACATAGATAAGGACACGGAGACGCCTTCAATGTACGTTATCACATAGTGCAAACCAATGAAGAGGGGAAGTCGTCAACAAATAATAAAGTGGCAGAGCACTGGGGCAAATAGTGCCTAGTATGGCGATCTTCGCCAGTTTAGTATACAGCTGGTCCCCTTCAGTGCTTTTTTAGTGTATATATAAGCCCGCCTCCAGTGCTTTACCCATGCGACAACCAACTGCAGAGAATGTAAATTTCGCATATTGTCATTTTGACATTCAAGTTATGCTAGGCGGTTCATTAATCTGTTCTTCTGGTTCTTAGGTTTGCTTTTATAAATGAGATCCCCTATTATCTGGTGTTCATTCTTGGTTTTTGGTAACTGACTTAAATAAAGTTTGTAACCTAAGATTTTTAAGACTGTCTAGTCTTTCATCTAAATTAAATTTGCATATGGATACGCATGTAGGCCCAACAGCATAATTAACGTCTTGGTTCTCGAGTTTTAATCTTGCATAATTTTATCCGTCTGGGGGGGGGGGGGGGGGTTATTTTTATCTTTGGTGTAACGGGTCTGGTTAATGGCTTTATTCTCAGATGAACGCTCCACTACGTACTTTATTTATAAGTCTTGTATTACTTTTTACCCATATTTATTACGTTAACTGCGGTTATTTTTGCCATAGTACCTCATCACCCCCTCCCCTGCATTATTCGCCACAATGCTCTATCGCTTATTATGTGTTGTTGATTTCTGCTCTTCAAGGGGTTGGATTATGTGA
Source organism: Schistocerca piceifrons (assembly GCF_021461385.2). Classification (NCBI taxonomy): domain Eukaryota; kingdom Metazoa; phylum Arthropoda; class Insecta; order Orthoptera; family Acrididae; genus Schistocerca; species Schistocerca piceifrons. Next base: position 22,076,936 of record NC_060145.1, read on the forward strand.
AACTACTGTAAGTAGTTTTAGTTAGGATTACTTTTATTCGCACTCCTTAATAAGTTGTTTTAAATTATAGCTTACAAGGATGCTTTCTTTTCTATGTAGAACAAACTGAAGATGCTGCTTGTAACGCAGTGAAATCACTTAACAGATTTTTGTGATTTATTCAAGTTCAATTTACAATGAGCCAGTAGTTTCCAATCCTGGGTAATTACCCCATGAAATAATCTGAGGGGTTGAAAACAAACGTGTGCGATTTTTTTTCTTTTTGGGTGACGAAACAAAATTATTTTTAAACGAGCATTACTATTATTATCACTATTTCAGAAAACTATAATATTAATTCCATAACTTAACAATAATCACACTTTTTCCGCGTATACTAACATTAACCTGGGCGCAATGTGGTGCAGGGAATAGCTTGTGAAATGAACGTAGGAACATCTTCCACACATAGTCGACGCACTACGCTCATGCTTTGTGCTATGTATCTGTGACAATGAAATGTACAAACACTGTGTGATCAAAAGTATCCGGACACTTGCTGAAAATGACTTTCATGTTCGTGGCTCCCTCCATCGGTAATGCTGGAATTCAATACGGTGCTGGCCAGCCCTTAGCCTTGATGAGTTTCCACCCTCGCAGGCATAAGTCCAATCAGGTGCTGGAAGGTTTCTTGGGGAATTGCAGCCCATTCTTCACGGAGTGCTGCACTGAGGAGAGGTGTCGATGTCGGTCGGTGAGGCCTGGCACGAAGTCGGCTTTCCAAAACATCCCAAAGGTGTTCTGTCGGATTCAGATCAGACTCTGTGCAGGCCACTCCATTACAGGAATGTTATTGTCGTGTAACCACCCCGTCACAGGCCATGCATTATGAACAGGTGCTCGATCATGTTGAAAGATGCAATCGCCATCCCCGAATTGCTCTTCAACAGTGAGAAGCAAGAAGGTGCTTAAAACATCAATGTAGGCCTGTGCTGTGATTGTGCCACGCAGAACTGCAAGGGTTGCAAGCCCCCTCCATGAAAAACACGACCACACTATAACACAACCGCCTCCGAATTTTACTGATGGCACTACACATGCTGGAAGATGACGTTCACCGGGCATTCGCCATACTCAACACCCTGCAATCGGATCGGCACACCCTATACCACGATTCGTCACTCAACACAACGTTCTTCCACTGTTCACTCGTCCATTGTTACGCTACTTACACCATGCGAGGCGTCGTTTGGCATTTACCGGCGTGATGTGTGGCTTATGAGCAGCCGCTCGACCATGAAATTCAAGTTTCCTCACCTCCCGCCTAACTGTCACAGTACTGGCAGTGGATCCTGTTGCAGTTCGGAATCCCTGTGTGATGGCCTGGATAGACGTCTGCCTTCTACACATTACGACACTCTTCAACAGTCGGCGGTATCGGTCAGTCAACAGACGAGGTCGGCCTGTACGCTTTTGTGCTGTACGTGTCCAATCACGTTTCCACTTCACTGTCACATCGGAAACAGTGGACCTAGGTATGTTTAGGAGTGTGGAAATCGCGCATACAGACGTATGACAGAAGTGACACCCAATCACCTGGCCACGTTCGCAGTCCGTGAGTTCCGCGAAGCGCCCCATTCTGCTCTCTCACGATGTCTTAATGACTATTGATGTCGCTGATGTGGAGTACCTGACAGCAGGCGGCAGCACAATGCACGTAAAGTGAAAAATGTATGTTTGGGGGGGGGGGGGGGTGTCCGGATACTTTTGATAACACAATGTATCTCATGAAATTGTCTCCTCCCAGATGTGAGTAGTTCCCTTAATGAACCAGAATTTGCTTCATTATTTACTTCACAACGGAAGAAGCCAGTAATCGACAGAAGTAACTGTGTAGTGGCTACAACACTGCTTTAGAGCCCATAAATATTATTGCGATTATTATTATTATTATTATTATTATTATTTCTTTCCTTTCTCAGAAGTTATGTCTGGTTAAAAATGGAAAGTGACGCGGACCTTGATGAAGCGTGACTGCCTTTTAACTGTACGGTATGTGTTACATTGCATTTAGGAACTTTGCCGGCCGAAGTGGCCGTGCGGTTAAAGGCGCTGCAGTCTGGAGCCGCAAGACTACTACGGTCGCAGGTTCAAATCCAGCCTCGGGCATGGATGTTTGTGATGTCCTTAGGTTGGTTAGGTTTAACTAGTTCTAAGTTCTAGGGGACTAATGACCTCAGCTGTTAAGTCCCATAGTGCTCAGAGCCATTTGAACCATTTAGGAACTTTCGGGTAATTGAACATGTATCAATAATTACAGATTTCTGTAGTTGTATATATACGTTTGGATGTAGCTGTATTGCGTTGATGTACTGGTGGATATTGTGTGGTATGACTCCTGTAGTTGATAGTATAATTGGTATAATGTCAATTTTATCCTGATGCCACATATCCTTGACTTCCTCAGCCAGTTGGATGTATTTTTCAATTTTTTCTCCTGTTTTCTTTTGTATATTTGTTGTATTGGGTATGGATATTTCGATTAGTTGTTATTTTTCTTTTTTTTATGGGTGAGTATGATGTCAGGTTTGTTATGTGGTGTTGTTTTATCTGTTATAATGGTTCTGTTCCAGTATAATTTGTATTCATCATTCTCCAGTACATTTTGTGGTGCATACTTGTATGTGGGAACGTGTTGTTTTATAAGTTTATGCTGTAAGGCAAGCTGTTGATGTATTATTTTTGCTACATTGTCATGTCTTCTGGGGTATTCTGTATTTGCTAGTATTGTACATCCGCTTGTGAAGTGATCTACTGCTTCTATTTGTTGTTTGCAAAGTCTGCATTTATCTGTTGTGGTATTGGGATCTTTAATAATATGCTTGCTGTAATATCTGGTGTTTATTGTTTGATCCTGTATTGCAATCATGAATCCTTCCGTCTCACTGTATATATTGCCTTTTCTTAGCCATGTGTTGGATGCGTCTTGATCGATGTGTGGCTGTGTTAGATGATACGGGTGCTTGCCATTTAGTGTTTTCTTTTTCCAATTTACTTCCTTCGTATCTCTTGATGTTATGTGATCTAAAGGGTTGTAGAGGTGGTTATGAAATTGTAGTGGTGTAGCCGATGTATTTATATGAGTGATTGCTTTGTGTATTTTGTTAGTTTCTGCTCGTTCTATAAAGAATTTTCTTAAATTGTCTACTTGTCCATAATGTAGGTTTTTTATGTCGATAAATCCCCTTCCTCCTTCCTTTCTGCTTAATGTGAATCTTTCTGTTGCTAAATGTATGTGATGTATTCTATATTTGTGGCATTGTGATCGTGTAAGTGTATTGAGTGCTTCTAGGTCTGTGTTACTCCATTTCACTACTCCAAATGAGTAGGTCAATATTGGTATAGCATAAGTATTTATAGCTTTTGTCTTGTTTCTTGCTGTCAATTCTGTCTTCAGTATTTTCGTTATTATTATTATTATTATTATAAATGCCATTGCACAGACATAAAGCGTTGGTAGCCTGAAGTCTCCCAATTTCGGACAGTTCAGAAGTAAAAAGTCAGCAATCAAGTGAATTTCAAACAGTGAGTATAGGACACGCGTTTTACGTTGTTGGATTTTAACTGCCGGTACAGGGTGTGAGTGGAGCAAATGTGTCTAGACAGAGGAGAGGTGCAGAGGAAGCGTGTTTTGTAACGAGGGTCTGCCGTCATTGTGGATAGTTAACCTTTTTTTCTCCCAAAGCTGAGTTGTAGGTGTCACTTACAATGCACTTAGAATTGCTTCATCATTTTACTAAAAAATAAGTTACACATAAGACGTACCAATTGTCTCGTTGTCCGCCTCCGTAATTGAGTGGTCAGTGTTAATGTTTGTCGTGCGGAAGAGCCGATTCCCGGTACTGCCAAGGATATTTCGTCGGTGCGAGTACCGGTACGGGGTGCACTCAGCCTCGTGATATCAGCTGAGGAGCTAGTTGACCGAATAGTGTCTCCACGGTCTGGGAAGTATGCAAAACGGCGGGGAGTGCAGTATGCTGACCACATTCCCCTCCATACCGTGTCCGCACGACGCCGCAAGGCAGAGGATCACGCGGTGTCCAGTAGACATCCCTTGAGCCTTCACCGCCTGTTCAGGAAGTCCTTTTTAATTGTCTCATGGAGCCATTAGTTTTTAGTGTAATGAAACCCCTACAGAAACTAAATATCATTTCTCTTTCATATTAAAACTAAAAAGTTCAAAGAAAATTCGTCATTCTAAAGTTAAATTAGGCTGTGGTGATGGTGATGGTGGTGATGGAAATAGGGGGGGGGGGGGGGGGTACCAACCAGTATCTGATTGCACTTTGGGTGATGGTCTCAGAAACATTGGCAACCACTGCAGTAAGCGAATGTGTGTGTACAGTACCACTTTTAACTATTTCCTTCATTTTCGTGTGTATCTGTTTGCCACTATAATCTCACTCACAGTTGCCATGTATTACGAGCATCCTTCTGTATCATATAATGTCATAATCGTGTAAGATCACGAGAAAAAAATGTTAATCACTCCGATAAAAGAGCGCACTGTTCGTTTCCGATCGCTGCAGATAGTATAGTAACGGCATGAGAACCTCTGCCGTTGATGTAAGCCAGTCGTTTGTATGGAATCAGAATGTGGAGGCGTCACTAAATGGTGGAAATCAGCTATTGTTAGTCCATCTTTTTTCGGGAGTGCATCCGGGACATTATTAAGTCGTTTACCGATATTTCAGCTGCCATTCTCAAGGTGAGTCGCTTGCAAGATGTTTGAGCTCTTTGCACTGTGGAGTAATAATACAGCGAATCCACAGTGTTGTATATGCCAGGCAGTGAAGACCAAGAACAATATCTTCGTTGAGAGCGCAGACGTGAAATTGAGGAGTTTCCATGACTTGTCGAGCAGAAATCCTCGTCTCGGGTGAGCAGGCTGTCTGCTAATTGTTTCCACAGCTTCATTGACCACTGAATTCCAGTAGGATGAGGCTGTGGCCAGTATCTTGCCGTTCCCGTAGTCTACGGAATGGGCAGTGGAAATACAGTTTTCAGCCACTACAGATTTGTTAGGCTGTATTAGGCGAGTGTATCTCTGGTGTTCAATGCAAAGCTCTTGTACAGTGCGTGTTGTTTTACCACACTCGCCGTTCTCAAAAGCATACCATCCTCCACAGTACACAGGACAGCTGCTGTCTGCTGGAAGAAAGATCACACCCACTTAATGCTTCTCTGTTATTCTTGTAATTTTTGAAGAAGTGTTTCCCCACGTACGGTAGAAATACCGTAGACTTACCATCTCTTTCTTCTTGCATTTCTTTTAGTTGGTGTGGCGTATTGCTTGCAGAGCTCTCTTAATTTGATGTTTTGTTTATCCAGTCTTATGGAATATTTCTTCCAATAGTTTGTGTCCGACACTGCATGAGGCCTGCGTGCTAAAGTGTTAACAACACTCATGGTTTGCGAAGGATGGTGGCAGCGAGACGTCTGCAAGTATAAATCTGCACGGGTGGGATTATATCAAACGCAAAGTTCTAAAAACCAATTTTCTTTCTTCGGACTAATTTGTCCACAATCGATAGATAGCAATTCATTTCCCGTTCCACTGTAAATTTGAGATTTTCTTGAATGGAGGTTAGATGTTCAAGAAACTGAATCGATTTGTCCTCACCTTGGGGCCAAACTAAGGCCTGTGTGTCATCGACGTATCTCCAGAGCACTGTCGGTTTAAAAACTGCAGAGTTCAGTGCTTATATTCCCCAGAATCCTCCATAAATAAATTAGCTACCGTGGGTGGCAAACTACTGTCCGTGACAACACCAACAATCTGTCAAAATGTTGTTCATCAAATGAAAAGTAAGTGTAGGTTAGGCAACACAGTTGTGTCTTTTTCAAACTTGCTGCTAATCAGTGACAAGGCGTCAACAAAAAGTACTGTGAACAAGGAATCGACGTCCAAGCTGAACAATAAATCGTGTGCCTGTTAAGTTTCAAAGTTTTTAACTTACTAACAAAATCTGCTAAACTACAGATATGGTAACCTCAAAAATTCTCAACGACGAGGCTAAATATTTGACTAACCAATAAGTAGATGCATCAATGTTACTAACTATTGGTCTAAACGGCAGTGCTTTTATTATCTGCCGCAGACGTGGTTTATAACTTCCATCTTCTTCTAAATCCCATTTTGTTTATGTATTACTTTGTGGACCATGGGAAGGCCGTGTAATCTTGGAAAAACAGAGCTGTGTCCCTTCAGTCTATTGCTATCGTACTTGGGTATAAAGCCAGAATTCAGAAGAGAAGCAATTTTTCTTTTAACACGTGTAGCGGGATACGATATGTTGTGTTCTCAAATAAGCTGTACATTTTCTCTTTATAGACCTGTCTCGGCAGCAAAACAGTGGCATTGGCCTTTTTTGGAGCAAGGACTACAGTCTGGGAATCATTCCGGAATTTACGAAGTGTATCACTATCAGACGAGGATATCTTACTTTTCTGCGGACGGGATCTTAGTGTTCGGCATGCATCGTGCATTATTTCTTGAGCTGCGTCATCAGATAACTCTCTAATGGATTTTCAGTTCCTCCGATAAAAGATGTTGATGGCAAGATTTCCGGTGTAGGAGGAAAATTCAAGCCCTAATATCGGTGCAAGAGTAAACAACGTCTGGGATTCACTCCGGAAAAATGATGGGATATTCGATTCGCCGAGAAACTTCAATAAACAGCAGCGATCGTACTTCACTGCACCTCTGAAGTTGCCCTGTTTTAATATTTGTATTGTTGACGGCCTGATGCAAGCGTGATGTGGACGCCATTTGGGATTTGTAACTATGTCGTGTAGGCGACTGTATGAGGCCTAGCTATAAAGTTTTCAGTTGCCACTAATTTCTTAATTTATTCCACGATCGGTTTCGAAGGATAAAGCTTCATCTTCAGAAGCCAGTAAAAAAATTATATGAACAGAAATATATGGCGGTCGGGTCCGTCAGTCTTGTCAAACGAAAGTATGGGAGCGGAGGACCGGCAACCACAGCGCCCGCCTGTACGGCAACTGAGGCGAATTTTTATTCTAGAAATATGTTCCTCAGTTGCGGATGTTTACCTAATCAAATATTATGCACCTAAAGTTTTAATTATTACCTCGAGAACTCTAAGTTACTTTTTTTTTATATACGTCTGAAGTCGTGGTACACTTCTTAAAATCTCCGTGCCACATGACCGCAGCATGCCGCTAGTGGGTGCAGAAGTTACGCTTTTACAGTATAGGTCTTTTACAAGTATGTCTGTTTGGAACTGGGGACTGATGACCTCGATGTTTAGCCCCCATCAAAACCCAAAACCAACCACTCAACCATGCCGCTAGTGTCAGTCCAGGCCTGTGAGTCCGTCCCGCTGGTTTGTTTGACACCACAGAGCTTAACTTGCAGGTGGTCTGCCGTTACTTTCGTCCGACCTGTGAACTGATATACGCACTCAGTTATTGGGGGAACTACCGTCCTTCCCATTAACGAATCATTGCTAAAGATGATAGAAAAGATAATGACAAACATTCCTAGATTCCACAGGTGATAGAACCTCGGACCTTTCCAACTGTAGCCCTGGCACTTATTGATCACAGAGGCGGCAGTTGGTACACACGCCAATATGTGTCGTCAGCGTGATTGTACTTCAAGAGATTTATTGTAGTCGGTGATGCAGTGTTGTATATAGTAATATACACAAGGCAATAAGTTGTTATTAAAACATGCATTATTAGAAAAATCGATCCGGTGGCAACATGTGGGAGTAGTTACCGCTCCTGTAACACAGTTATAGATTACATCACGGTGTGAGGTTCCGCAGGGGTAAGACCAAAACTACACTATGTAATTTTTCGACAAAAATCTTTGTCAGAGAGTGTGTCACACTTCTTGGACCAGACTAGTTCACTGCAGCCATTACAATATCGTAAAATTTTTGGTTGTAGTTGCCCGGGAACGGATGCCGAATAGTCTCTGCACTAGCATGTAATATGATGTCGTCGGCGAGCGCATTGCTAGAAAAGAAACGGGAACGGAAACGATTGTGAGTGAAGCCGTGGATGGTGAGAAGAGAAGCTCTTAAGTGTTCACCAGAGTTTGCTTCGAGAGCTATAGTGCGACGACATAAAGAGCAACGAAAATTTAGATTGGCCGAACAAACATTTAGGGTGTCCTTTAGAAAGGAGGCCCTCGTGTTTGCAAACAAGATACCCATTTGAGAAACGCCATTTCTGCTAAAGAAGGAGGAGGAGTTTAGTGTTTAACGTCCCGTCGACGACGAGGTCATTAGAGACGGAGCGCAAGCTCGGATGAGGGAAGGATGGGGAAGGAAATCGGCCGTGTCCTTTCAAAGGAACCATCCCGGCATTTGCCTGAAGCGATTTAGGGAAATCACGGAAAACCTAAATCAGGATGGCCGGAGACGGGATTGAACCGTCGTCCTCCCGAATGCGAGTCCAGTGTGCTAACCACTGCGCCACCACGCTCGGTTCTGCTAAAGGTCAGCTCATGATTAAATTAAGATTTTTAGCAACAAGCATAAAAGAAATCCCATACAAAAGCTCACGTAGTACACTGTCCAAAAATTTACAAAAGGTATTTTATAAGATATTGGTCAAAGATATTTTACAGTGTAATACTGCACTAAAACACTGGATTCTTATTCTTAAGAAAGCGGGTTTAATTCCTCGTGTAGCCGTCCATATTTAGGTTTCACGTAGTTCCTTAAATTGCTGAAGACAAATGCCGGGATGGTTCTTTCAAAAGGGACACAGCTGATTTCCATCCCAGTCCGAACACGGGCTCCGTCTCTCGTGACCACCTCGCCGTCGACAGCACGGAAAATCTTGATCTTCCTTCCTTTCGCTTGTATGAATTACATCGGAACTGACTGAAGCGAGACGCGAGCGTCACGTCAGGCGCCACGAGAACAGTCAGCGTGCCTTCAGACAGGTAGATGCGGCCACTGGATAAAACGGTACCGCAGACAAAAATAAATTCGTCTGAGACCCGGCTGCGCGACGGACGTGCGTTTGAAAGGCTGGAGACAGCTGTTAGTGTTGCGTAGCAGTGTACGAAACGAAAAACTCTGTACAGGTAACAGTAAAATGTTCTAACCTTGTGTGTTCTCTTTCTGTCTCCGCGCAATTCCTGATGATTCCGAACTGAACACAGAACTCGAGATATTTGGAGTCAGTACACGGCTGGCAGGACAGCAGCCGGAATTCATAATGCGCTCTAGTACGATTATTCTGCCGTTGGACCATAGATAACTGACCTGCTCCCGCGTCACAGGGTGTGACGTCGACTGTGCAAGGTTTCAACAACCACGCGTCCAAGGGAGCCATCGGCGAATGTTTTTCATACCTCTGAAATGTCACCACTGGTCGTTTTAGAACCGCGAGTGGGTGTTGCGAAGCGTGGTCCTGGATGGCAGCATATTTTGGCTTGAGCATCGAAGTAACGAAACAGTCATCTGAAGTGTCGTTTTCGTTATTCTGTTGTCCAGTCGTGGATGTTCCTATGCCGATGGAGATGTAATTTTAACGGCTCGTTCTAAAACATTTCTGCGATCATCATCGTTGTCAGTTGTGCTACAGAGTACCGACTGTCCTGCTTTACAAAACCGTTAAAACATACGGTTTCGCCCTCATTCGTACTCATTTCGATGGCAAAGTCCTGCCAGTCTTCTCGTTTCTGTTCACTCAAACACAGTCCACTGCTCGCGTTCATGTACAGTGTGCCAAAAATGCCTATACCAGGCGATTTCTGTACACACAGTCAGCCGAATGATTTTTCTGTATTCGTGTCACGTGCCCTCCATTCGAAGCAACGTCTTCAGTTCTTCGGCAGAAGACTAGTGATAAGTGAAATGAAATGATCGTACGGCATTGTTGGCCGGGAGACCCCATGCGGGGTGTTCGGCCGCCGAAATTGCAAGTCCTTTTTAGCTGGCGCCACTTCGGCGACTTGCGAGTCAGTGATGATGAAAGACACACAACGCCCAGTCATCACGAGGCAGAGAAAATCCCTGACCCCGCCTTGAATCGAACCCGGGACCCCGTGCGCGGGAAGCGAGAGCAAGACCACGAGCTGCGGACTAGTGATAAGTGAATGCGCTGTTTACAACTCAAAACTTCTGCTTACGATAGCCGTCATGTACTACAGAGTGTCTCAAACCGTTTGGGTCAAAATGAAACAGTGATAGTCGGTCCACAACCGATTACTGAGATAGGGAACCACGGAATACATATTTTTGTGTCATGGTCATGCACACCGTTCCTCGTGTAACAACGTAGCTCATAGTAATTGTTCACAGCGACGACCGCCAGTCTCAATGTATGTATTGCAACGGCGCATGCAGTACTGCCGCATTGTCGCAAAGTTAGTGGGTGTCTATTGTACCAGGAGGTATGCAGCTTTGACCTAGCAAGCAGGGCTTCATCCGTTTCTACGGGGTTTGATAGGCCAAAGTCCTGACGTAACCACCGAGGTAAAAGCCCAGACGTGTGAGATCTGGCGATATTCCTGCTCGTGGGACAGGACCTCCCCTTCCGATCCAACGACGAGGGTAAGTGCTCGCGGACATTAACATCGAAGTGGGCTGCTGCATCCTTTCGCGAACAAGTGGTACAATCTCCAAGAACTTCATGTGCCATTGTCATGCATGCATTGAGACTGGCTGTCGTCACTTCGAACAGTTACTAACAAGGGAACCTCCCCATCGCACCCCCCCTCAGATTTAGCTATAAGTTGGAACAGTGGATAGGCCTTGAAAAACTGAACACAGATCAATCGAGAAAACAGGAAGAAGTTGTGTGGAACTATGAAAAAAAATAAGCAAAATATACAAACTGAGTAGTCCATGCGCAATATAGGCAACATCAAGGATAGTGTGAGCTCAGGAGCGCCGTGGTTCCGTGGTTAGCGTGAGCAGCTACGAAATGAGAGGTCCTTGGTTCAAGTCCTCCCTCTAGTGAAAAATTTACTTTCTTTACTTTCCTTATTTTCGCAAAGTTATGATATGTCCGTTCGTTCATTGACGTCTCTGTTCACTGCAATAAGTTTAGTGTCTGTTTCACGACCGCACCGCAAATCCGTGCGATTAGTAGACGAAAGGACGTGCCTCTCCAATGGGAACCGAAACATTTGACCGCAAGGTCATAGGTCAACCGATTCCTCCACGGGAAAACACGTCTGATATTTTCTATACGACACTGGTGACGGCATGTGCGTCACATGACAGTAATATGTTGTCGACCCATCTAACTTGTACACTTGGCGAATGGGTAAAAAGATTCTTCTACCTTGCCCGATTTAGGTTTTCTTGTGAATGTGATTATCACTCCCAAAAAAGTGATCGCATCGGACGGACAGATAATAATTGTCTCAAAACAAAAAATTAAAATTTTTACTCGAGGGAAGACTTGAACCAAAGACCTCTCGTTCCGCAGCTGCACACGCTAACCACAGGACCACGGCACTCCTGGCTGCGCATCACCGTTGAAGTTGCATATCTTCCACATGGACTACCCAGTTTGCATATTTTGCTTATTTTTTTCATAGTTCCACACAATTTCTTCCTGTTTTCTCGATTGATCTGTGTTCAGTTTTTCAAGGGCTATCCACTCTGCCTACTTATAACTAAATCTGAGGGGGGTGCGATGGGGAGGTTCCCTTGTAAGAAGTATGTTGTTGTTGTTGTTATGCAGCCTGAGCTGTGTATGTCCATAACATAATAAATACGGATTCTGGCCATCTCAATATAATCGGTTGTTGACCCACTGTCAATCTGTCACCTGCTTCAGTTTGACTCAAAAGGCTTGAGACACCCTGTATATAGACGTTATATGGACACATATAGATATTCCTGTGCTTTGAATCATCTTTCAGGAGAGAGAAATTGAATTTTGTTTCGCTTCTCTCCAACGTTTCTAAACGTACACACATTCATGCATAAACATGTTTTTAACCAGTGTACGTATCTAGTACTTATTTATACCACGAAAGATAAAAGCTGTAATGTATTTCTGGGTCGGTCAGAGCACCTGCTGATTAGACTCTTGTTTCACGCTTTCACTTCGTCCGCAAGCCTAATATTTGCAGGCAGCCAACCATTAACTTCCGGTTGACTCGCCTAGTGCACAGGCTGTCCCACTTATCTTGAACCCCCCCCCCCCCCCCGGATAACTTTTTGGTCAGAGGCATAATAAAAAAAAGTGTCAAGAAAATGTTGTTTAGCTAGCATGTTTGCCTTCCTTGCTTCCTTGTAACATTGTTCATTACAAAGATATGAACTTCAATACGGCTTTTTTTAAATAACACCCTATCGTTTTAATGACAACCACTCTGTCCCCACGAGACCTGTTTGAAATTGGCTTTGACTGCCCTGTACTAATATACTAGTACTATAGAGGTCTGTGCAGAAGCAGATATTTGTAGTAATATTATTGACCTGCGAATAAAAGCCTAGCCGATGCTGATATCCGTGGGGGTATCTCGGCATGTCGATAATAATAATTATTATTACTTTGTGTTAAAAGTTAATGAACGGTGTCAGTTGCACGATTTCAGACTATTTGTGCATTACAAGTGATCGATTACAATCATTGTTTAAGTCATTATTAGAAACCATTCGAGATGGATAGTTGCTACATTGACTTAGATGCGCAGCATCCTGCAGAGGCTAGATGTGTTTTTGAAATTTGCAAAGACTAAATAATGCTACATGGAGATTTCCTAATTATTCGCACAATTATACGTACGTCCTGGTACCGTCATACCATCAGCTGTCTTACGCCTGGGTCATTCCTGTCTCGTTTACATTAACAAGGGGTGACTTACATAGCTACTGGAAGCTGCCACGGAGTGACATGAAGGCTGTTCTAGGACGTTCCATCTATTGGTTTGTTCACTTCATGGTATGAGTCCAGTTTGTTTATCATATACTAAATCCCCCCGCCCGTGGCGCCCGCCACTCTTGGCGGGTTCATGCTTGGTTACCACAGGGCCCGGGCCTCTGCAGTATCTTTTCGCTTCCGTGCTGCATGTCTGTCCTCTTGCTATTCTTTTGCCCCTCCGTTGGGGAACATATCTGAGGTGTTACTGGGAATGTTCCGCATTGTGTGTCACTGACATAAGAACAGCCTCACCACTGTCATTCGCTCCCTTTTCCTTGGTTTCCCTTCTCCTTTCATTATTTCCCTTCTCCTCGCGATCCTCCCCTTCGGCGATTGAGGTTCCTCTTTTTCTTCTTCCTCCCTGTGCGCTCCTGAGGGCCGGCCCACGTGTCTGACGTGTAACAGGTGACTGGGTAACGCGTAATTCCCAGCCCTGGGTCGACAGGTAGGGTTCGCACGTACCCCCTGGTACAGGCCAGGCACAGGGAAGGGTGATTACCTGAGCTGCTACCTTCGCAAATTGCCGATTCGTCTCTCTGTCAGATGTTGGAGAGGCGTGAAAAATCACCTAAGGCGGGTGCGCCCACTTGTGAAGGGGGCCCCAAGTTGGAAGGAGCGCGCCATTGGAGACACTGGCAATCGTGGGGGATTTCCTTGCAATGAGTCAATCATCTTCCCACTCAACGTCTACGAAACATAAACGGAATGAGGCTAATGATTCAAAGACCCTTCCAACCACACCACAGTTCCTTGTGGTTTCACATACTGAAGGCAGTCAGTCCTTTGCAACTAAATTCGTTTATTATTCAGAAAGGTGTTGATGCAATTGCCAGCTCTGTGAAATCCTGCTCTGGTTTACGGAAAGGCACTTTGCTTTTGGAGACTACTCCTGATTCAAAAGCACAGCTGCTTGCCGTCTCTCTTCTCCACAGCCGAGCGAGGTGGCGCAGTGGCTAGCACACGGGACTCGCATTCGGGAGGACGACGGTTCAATCCCGGGTCCGGCCATCCTGATTTAGGTTTTCCGTGATTTCCCTAAATCGCTCCAGGCAAATGCCGGGATGGTTCCTTTGAAAGGGCACAGCCGACATCCTTCCCCGTCCTTTCCTAATGGCCGATGAGACTGATGACCTCGCTGTCTGGTCTCCTCCCCCAAAACAACCCAACTCTCTCTTCTCCACAGCTATTCTGTTAGTCTCGAGGCCCATAGAACTCTGAATTCTTCCTGTGGTGTTATTTACGCTAGGCTGTTCAAAGGTCTGACCAAGGCCGAGATCCAATCTTACCTCTCTGATTGGGGTGTCATTGGTATCCACCGTGTTACGAAAAAGGTAGATTCCTCCTTAGTGCCCACCTGAACTCTCTTTCTCACCTTTGCTAGAGTGCTGCTTCCATCCAAGATCAAAGCAGGCTATGAAATTATCACAGTCCGGCCATACATTCCAGACACGATGCGCTGCTACCAGTGTCACAGTTTCAGCCACTCTAGAACGTCTTGTCGACACCCATCCAAATGTGTAACCTATGGTAGGGATGCACACGAGGGCTATTGTGTGCCTCCTTCTCGCTGCTGTATCAACTGCAATGGCGGCCATGCCGCCGCCTCTCGGGATTGTCCCGTGTATCTTGATGAGCAGGCTGTCCAGGAGATATGGGTAAAGGAAAAAGTGCCTTACCCAGTGGCTCGCAAGTTATTGGGTAGTTGCAGCGTTCTCCTGTCTGGCATTTACAGTTCTGTTCTTGCTATCTCTCGCTCCATGAAGGACATGGCCATGCAAACATGCGACCTCAAATTCAGCTCTGAGATTATGAAATCCCCCAGTGCCAAGCTAACATCGCCATCCCTTTGTCCAGGTGTGCAACAGGTCATTAAACTCTTGCCTCAAGGGGCGAAGCTACCAGGTACACAACTGGTAGGCTAGAAAGGACAGGAGGAGTACTGCCGTGAAAGCTTCCTACATCCCTCCAGTCAACCAACATCTGACTCTTCCTCTGCTAACCGGAAAGGCTCGAAGAAGTCCAACGAAGGCAAATGGTCGTCTCCTTTGCCGACTCGAAGATCCTCTTTGACGGTGTTGCTACGAGATACCTTAGCCCGGGCAGCCTCCGTGTCGCCTGTGCGCACCACCAACCGTTTTCCAGCGTTGGACTCCAGAGACCGACCGCACAAGCAATCCGATGGGACCTCACGGAGCAGGATCCTCCTGCTTCTGTGCCCTGTAACAGCAAGTTCACATGGTTCTGAGCACTATGCGACTTAACTTCTGAGGTCATCAGTCGCCTAGAACTTAGAACTAATTAAACGTAACTAACCTAAGAACATCACACACATCCATGCCCGAGGCAGGATTAGAACCTGCGACCGTAGCGGTCGCTCGGTTCCAGACTGCAGCGCCTAGAACCGCACGGCCACTCCGGCCGGCATAACAGCAAGTCTTCGCAGGCTGTCACTTGGCAGCCGCCAAGGTGACCCCCCTTCATTTCTTCCTCATTATGACTGTCGTGCAATGGAACATTCGCGGCTTTTGATCCCACAAAGACGATTTACGGCTGCCTTTAGCATCACAGCGTCCCCTTGTACTCTGCCTTCAGAAAACAAATGGCCTCCTCACGACCGCTTTAAGCTTTCACATTTCTCCCCATTTCGTTTGGACTTCTCCCTGAAGTCGGCATTCCATCTCATGGGAGCGTCATGCTGCTCACACGGGATGACATTCATAGTCAACACATCTCTCTGACTACCCATTTCCAAGATGTTGCCATTTGTCTTTTCCTTCCTCACCTGACTTTTGCCCTCTGTATCATTTATGTCCCTCCATCATTTGAGGGGACTGATGACCATAGATGTTAAGTCCCATAGTGCTCAGAGCCATTTGAACCAGCCTCCATCATTTGATGTCACCAGTGCAGACTTCCTTCAGCTTATTGGGCAGCTACCTCCCCCATTTCTGGTACTCACTGACTTTAATGCGCATCATTCCCTTGGGGGTTATCACAGAACCTGTCAGAGAGGTGCCCTCTTGGCTGACCTCCTTAATCAACTTAACCTCTTCTCCCTTAACACTGAAGCACCTACATTCCTTTCCGACTCCTCGCACATCTATTCCCATTTGGACCTATCCTTTCGCACTGCCTAGCTCGCCCATCGTCTTGACTGGTCCGTTCTTTCCGACACCTACTTCAGCGACCATTTCCCATGTGCTGTCCGTTTGTTGACTTCTACCCCACCTGCGTGCGCACGCAAATGGCAGCTTACAAAGGCTGACTGGCGGCTTTACTCCTCCCTGGCTACCTTAGAAGAAAAAGATTTCCCCACTTGTGATGACCAGGTGGAATATCTCACAAACGTTATCCTTACTGCTGCAGAACGTTCCATTCGTCTCACTTCCTCTTTACCACGCCGTGTCCCAGTCACTGAGGCGTGCTGCGACGCAATTGGCGCGCGGAGACGTACTCCCGCATTTTTAACCGTCATCCTACGATGGCAAACTGCATTCATTATAAACAGATGCCTGCTAAGTGTCGCCGCATTCTTCGGGATAGCAAAAAAACTAGCTGGATTTCATTCACTAGTTCAGTTAACAATTCTACCCCTTCCTCAGTCGTGTGGACCAACCTCCGACGGCTCTCTGGGACCAAGATCCATTCGCCAATTTCCGGCCTCACAGTAACAGACGATGTAATGGTGGACCTCCAACGCCTTGGCCCGCCATTTTGCGGAATTGTCGAGCTCTTCCCACTATCACCCTGACTCGAGCGATACCCTTCTATTCTCAGAATCGTGAGTGCTACAATGCCGCCTTCACCATGAGGGAGCTTGATCATGCTCTCAGTTCATCCCGATTCTCCGCCTCAGGGCCAGACATTCAGATATTGCAGTACCTTTCTCTTGCGGGCAATCACTTTCTGCTTAATATGTACAACCTCATATAGGCAGAGTGTATGTTTCCTGGACGTTGGCGTGAAGCCCCGTCATACCCATACCTAAGCCCGGTAAGGGCAAAAACCTTCCTTGTAGCTATCGCCCCATTCTCTCACCAGCTGTGTTTGCAAGGTGATGGAATGTATGATTCATGCCTGGCTGGTATGGTGGCTCGAGTCTCGCAATTTACTAACACTGCACAGTGTGGATTTCGAGCGCACCGTTCTGCAGTTGACCATCTCGTTACTTGGTCCACCGATGTCATGAATGAAAGGTTTTCTGCCGAAATTCCAGACTGGCCGTGTTTTCCGATTTGGAGAAGACATATGACACCTGCTGGAGAACTGGTATCCTCCGTACACTCTACATGTGGGCTTCCATGGCCGCCTGCCCCGGTCCCTTCAGGAATTTTAAAAAGACAGAGTTTTCAAGGTGTGTGTGGGTTCTGCCTTGTCGGACACTTTTTTCCCAGGAAAACGATGTGACTCAGTGTTCCTTCCTGAGCGTTGTACTCCTTGCTATGGCCGTTAACCCTATAATGGCTTGTCTCCCGCCGGGCATCTCCGGCTCCCGTTTTGTCGATGATTTTACCATTTATTGCAGTTCTCCACGGACCTGTCTCACTGAGAGGCGTCTTCAGCGATGCCTTGATGGCCTTTACACCTGGAGCATCGACAATGGCTTTCGTTTTTCCACTGACAGAACCGTTTGTGTGAATTTATGGCGGCGCAATTGGTATCTCCCACCATCTTTACATCTTGGGCCTGTTTCCCTTCTGTTAGTTGAAACTACGAAATTTCTGGGCCTCATGCTCAATAGGAAACCCTCTTGGTCCTCCCATGTGTCTTACCTGGCAGCCCCTGTACGCGGTCCCTCAATGTCCTACGCGTCCCCAATGGTACTTACTGGGGTGCAGATCGAACCACCCTCCTCCGTTTGTACCTGTTGGTTGTCCATTCGAAACTGGACTATGGGTGCTTTGTCTATGCGTCTGCCAGTCCGTCCCTCTTACGCCGTCTCAACACTATCCACAATCGTGGCATCCGTTTTGCCACTGTCGTCTTTTACACTGGCCCAGTTCAGTGTCTGTATGCTGAAGCTACTGAACTACCACTGTCCTACCACGGTGGTTTTCTCCTCAACAGGTATGCATGCCATTTGCCTGCCGTGCGTGGCCATCCATTCAATGCCGCCTCCTTCGATGATTTCTTTGATCGCCAGTATGGGACGCGACCCACTTCTGTTACCTCCTGGAGTCCGCTTTCGGCACTTGCTGCGGCGGCTTAACTTCACACTACTCCAACTGTGCTGGTGGGTGTGAACCTTACACCACCTTGGCTTCATGCGGCGGCCCGTGATAACCTTGGCCTTCATTCGCTTGCTAAGGACACTACTCCAGCCTCGCTCAGTCGCCTTCAGTGTCACGACCTTCGCATGGAACTTCGCGATAGTACCTTTGTGTACACTGAGGGCTCTCGGACTGACGTGTCGGGTGTGCCTCGTCATTGGCGCCAACTTTTTTTTTATATCGGCTTTCGGCACACTGCTCACTATTTACAGCCGAGCTCTTCGCCCTGCATCAGGCCACGGAGTACATCCGGCGCACAGCCTTTCCTATTGTGTCCTCTGCTGAGACACTCTCAGCGCCGTTCAGTCTATCCCTTAGTGCAACGGGTCCAAGAAAACTGTCACTTGCTCATTTTTGGTGGAGCCACTGTGATTTTTATGTGGGTTCCTGGTCATAACGGTCTGCCTGGAAATGAGGCTGCTGACGGTGCAGCCAAGGCTGCAGTCCTCGTACCTCAGACCTCTAGTTCCTGTATTCCCTCCGATGATGTCTGTGTTGCCGTCTGTCAGGAGGTGGTGTCATTTTGGGATCACAATTGGTGCTCGCTTCATGGGAATAAGCTCAGGGTTATCGAGGCTCTCCTAGCGGCTTGGACGACCTCCTCTGGCCCCTCCCGCCGGGAGGAGATCTTTTGAATTAGGTTTGCGTAATGGTCACTGCCTTTGTAGCCATCGTCATTTGTTACGTGGCGCTCCCTCACCGCCTCTTACACATTGCGCCCATGTTTTAACTGTCCGCCACTTCTTTACAGTGTGTCCATTTTTCTAACCGTTTACGTTCCCGCTTGGGTTTGCTGTCTGAGTTAGCCGCCGTTTTAGCGAACGACGTGCGGGCTGTCGGCTGCGTTTTATTTTATGTCCGTCGTAAGAATATGGCGAAGGCCATTTAATTTTTAGTTCTGGACCTCCGTTTCTCTGTGGTGTCTTTTGTATTTCGTTCTCCACGGACCTGATAGCTGTATTGTCTTATGTCAATTGGGATTGACGTATAGTCGTTTTTTAACTCCTCTCTGTCTTCGTGTTCTATAGCCTTGACTTGGGCGCGTATGAGCTCAATCGTTTTTGCGCCCCAAAGCAAAACAAACAAACATACTAAATAAATAATATTCGCTATGACGTCCGCATCTTGGAACTTTGCGTGCTGAGGTGGCTTGCACGCCTCTTCGATACAGATAGCCATAGCGTACGTCCAACCACATCAAAGGGATTTCTGTGGTGTAGGCAGACAGACAGACATGATCTTCCTGAAGAGGGACAGCAGAATTTTTGGTAGCTGGAGCCACACCGGTCTGGAGGAATGACTGATCTGGCCGTGGAACGTTACACTTGTTATGCTGGTATTGCGGACGGCTGAAAGCAAGGATAAACTGCAGACGTTAAGTTTCTCGAGGACGTGCGAATCCACTGTACGAGTTCTGTTCAAAAAATTTCGGAGCGTTCGTAATTACGCACAAACGGTTATGTTGGGGCGAAATGCGGTTGGCATCCCTTCACACACCTGTGCTTAATGTTTTTCATTGTTTTATGTCTGTTAGTTATTGCTCAATGCTTTGTCGAGTAGAGCGTTGTGTCGCGAATTTCGAGATGGCAGAGCAACATATCTGCATTAAATTTTGCGTGTAACACAAGAAAATCTTTACAGAGAACGCCAAGTGATGCAGGAAGGCTACGGCGATGAGTGCTTAAGCCGTACTTGGCGTTTCACGAGCGGTTCACACGGTTCAAAAATGACCCTCATTCGGGACGCCCTTCGACGTCTACCGACGCTCATGTGAGCAATGTCAACGAAATTTGTGCCACAGGGACAAACCGTTAATCTGTTATACTATCGGGACGTGTTGCGACACCTGCGAGAAAATGTGAGAAGGAAACGGCCTGAAGTGTGGCGAGACACTTCATGGACCTTGCATCACGATGACGCAGCCGCACGTTCACGCTTGTCGATAGGTGCCGCCTCATCCCCCTCCACCCTAACAACCTCTCATCACCACCCTTTCTTCCCTTCCTCAGACGTTACGTCGGGTCAAAAATTGAAAGTGACGCGGACCTTGATCAAGCGTGACTTCCTTTTAACTGTACGGTATATGGTACATTGCATTTAGGAACTTTCGGGTAATTGAACATGTATCAATAATTACAGATTTCTGTAGTTGTATATATACGTTTGGATGTTGCTGTATTGCGTTGATGTACTGGTGGATATTGTGTGGTATGACTCCTGTAGTTGATAGTATAATTGGTATAATGTCAACTTTATCCTGATGCCACATGTCCGTGACTTCCTCAGCCAGTTGGATGTATTTTTCACTTTTTCTCATGTTTTCTTTTGTATATTTGTTGTATTGGGTATGGATATTTCGATTAGTTGTGTTAATGTCTTCTTTTTATTGGGGAGTATGATGTCAGGTTTGTTATGTGGTGTTGTTTTATCTGTTATAATGGTTCTGTTCCAGTATAATTTGTATTCATCGTTCTCCAGTACATTTTGTGGTGCATACTTGTATGTGGGAACGTGTTGTTTTATAAGTTTATGCTGTAAAACAAGCTGTTGATGTATTATTTTTGCTACATTGTCATGTCTTCTGGGGTATTCTGTATTTGCTAGTATTGTACATCCGCTTGTGATGTGATCTACTGTTTCTATTTGTTGTTTGGAAAGTCTGCGTTTATCTGTTGTGGTATTGGGATCTTTAATAATATGCTTGCTGTAATATTTGGTGTTTATTGTTTGATCCTGTATTGCAATCATGAATCCTTCCGTCGCACTGTATATATTGCCTTTTCTTTTTCATGTAGTGTTTTCTTTTTCCAATTTAATTTCTTCGTATCTGTTGATGTTATGTGATCTAGAGGGTTGTAGAAGTGGTTATGAAATTGCAGTGGTGTAGCCGATGTATTTATATGAGTGATTGCTTTGTGTATTTTGCTAGTTTCTGCTCGTTCTAGAAAGAATTTTCTTAAATTGTCTACCTGTCCATAATTTAGGTTTTTTATGCCGATAAATCCCCTTCCTCCTTCCTTTCTGCTTAATGTGAATC
Source organism: Schistocerca piceifrons (assembly GCF_021461385.2). Classification (NCBI taxonomy): domain Eukaryota; kingdom Metazoa; phylum Arthropoda; class Insecta; order Orthoptera; family Acrididae; genus Schistocerca; species Schistocerca piceifrons. The sequence continues at coordinate 22,098,158 of NC_060145.1, forward strand.
TTTTCAGTTGCTGAATGTATGTGATGTATTGTGTATTTGTGGCATTGTGATCGTGTAAGTGTATTGAGTGCTTCTAGGTCTGTGTTACTCCATTTCACTACTCCAAATGAGTAGGTCAATATTGGTATTGCATAAGTATTTATAGCTTTTGTCTTGTTTCTTGCTGTCAATTCTGTTTTCAGTATTTTTGTTAGTCTTTGTCTATATTTTTCTTTTAGTTCTTCTTTAATATTTGTATTATCTATTCCTATTTTTTGTCTGTATCCTAGATATTTATTGGCATCTGTTTTTTCCATCGCATCTATGGAGTCACTGTGGTTATTGAATTTTTAATCTTCTTGTTTAGTGTGTTTTCCCTTTACTATGCTATTTTTCCTACATTTGTCTGTTCCAAAAGCCATATTTATATCATTGCTGAATACTTCTGTTATCTTTAGTAATTGGTTGAGTTGTTGATTTGTTGCTGCCAGTAGTTTTAGATCATCCATGTATAGCAAATGTGTGATTTTGTGTGGGTATGTCCCAGTAATGTTGTATCTATAACTTGTATTATTTAGCATGTTGGATAGTGGGTTCAGAGTAAGGCAGAACCAGAAAGGACTTAATGAGTCTCCTTGGTATATTCCACGCTTAATCTGTATTGGCTGCGATGTGATATTATTTGAATCTGTTTGGATATTAAGTGTGGTTTTCCAATTTTTCATTACTATGTTTAGGAACTGTATCGATTTAGGATCTACTTTGTATATTTCCAGTATTTGTAGTAACCCTGAGTGGGGTACACTATCAAAAGCTTTTTGGTAATCAATGTATGCGTAGTGTAGCGACCTTTGTTTAGTTTTAGCTTGATATGTCACCTCTGCATCTATTATCAGTTGCTCTTTACATCCTCGTGCTCCTTTGCAACAGCCTTTTTGTTCTTCATTTATAATTTTGTTCTGTATTGTATGTGTCATTAATTTCTGTGTAATGACTGAAGTTAATATTTTGGATATTGTTGGTAGGCATGTTATGGGGCGATATTTAGCTGGGTTTGCTGTGTCTGCTTGATCTGTAGGTTTCAGATAAGTTATTCCATGTGTAAGTGTATCAGGGAATGTGTATGGGTCTGCAATGTAACTGTTAAATAATTTAGTTAGATGTGAAAGTGTTGAGGTGAACTTCCTTAGCCAGAAATTTGCTATTTTATGTTTTCCAGGGGCTTTCCAATTGTGAGTAGAATTAATTGCTTGGGTGACTTCGTGTTGCAAAATTATCACTTCAAGCATTTGTGGTATCATCTTGTATATGTCTGTTTCTGCTTGTATCCACCGTGCATGGCTGTTATGTTGTACCAGGTTTGACCATATGTTGCTCCAGAATTGTTCCATGTCTCTTATGTTTGGTGGATTGTCTATTTTAATGTGTGTGTTATCTATTGTTTGGTAAAATTTCTTTTGGTTTGTGTTGAATGTTTGGTTTTGTTTCCGTCTATTTTCACTTTTTTTGTATCTTCTAAGTCGTTTGGCCAATGCTTGTAACTTCTGCTTCTTTTCATCTAATTGCTCTATCGCTTCTTGTGAGATTTTACCTAACCTTTTTCGTTTTTCTTCTGACATTTCATTTCTTATAAATTGTGTTAGCTGTCCGATGTGTTTTCTCAGTTTTTCTATTCTGATCTGTAGCCTGAGTTGCCATGCTGGTTTTGTGGGTTTCTTCTGTGTGTTGATTGGTTCTGATCTCTGCCTAGTGTGTATATTTAGTGTAGTGAGTGCTCCTATATAAACCAGTAATTGTAATTCTTCCATAGTTGTGTTTTCATTTATTTTGTTGTGTATGATTGTGTTGATAGTTTTTATTGTTGTTTCGACTTGTGGGTTATTTGGCGGTCTATGCAAGAATGGTCTAATGTCTGTATTTGTGTCTTTGTATTCTATATATGTCAGCTGAAATTTTTCTTCTATATCTAAGATGTGTGTCACTTCGTGTTCTATTTGTGCTTGTTCTGGTGGCTGTCTTAAGATTTCGTTTTCCTCTGATTGTTTAATTGATGCGTGTTGGTCTTTGTTTGTTTGCTCTGGGATGTTTGAGTCCATTACTGTATTTTCTTCTTCTTCTTCTGATTGCACACTATTTTGTTCCAGTATTTGTTGTACTTATTGTTTGATGTATTCTAATTCTGACTGGGGTATCCTGTTATTTTTTATTATTACACGGATCTGATCAGCTAGTCGTTGTTCTGTTAAAAATTTTAATTCTGGGTATCTGGTAATAAATGTTGTGTATACTTGTGATCTGTATCCAGTTGTTTTGGTTCCTAGGTTTGTTGCTTGGTAATAACAGAACATGAGGTGTCGATTAACTTCATCTGACCATCTCATCCTCTGTATTTGTTTTCCTTCTAGAGTGGTTGCAGGAAGCATATCCTGCAAAATACCTCTATTTGGATTTAAATCATTTTCCGTGTGGCTAGCAATGTCGTTACCATTGTGGACGGGCATAGGGTTCAAGCATCGTCCCGACCATGACAACGCTTGTCCGAGGCTTCATTAGTTCTGTCCTGAACAAACTAATCACACTAAAAGGGGGGTTAGCCCTATTAATGGTTTGTTCTTTTCGTCGCCTTTTACGACTAGCAGAACGTATTATTATTATTATTATTATTATTATTACTATTTTCAAAGTTGAAAACCACGTTGAAACGACAAAGATTTGCAACTATAGACGAGGTAAAAGAAAATTCGCATACGGCGCTTCGCGCTATCCAGCAAGAGGCGTACCAAGACTGCTTCCGGAAGTGAAAACGGCATTAGGAGCTTGTGTATCAATTGTGGAGGAGAGTATTTCGAAGGAGACCGTGCTCAATAAATAAAAGATAGGCGTAGAACAATTTTGTGGATTAAATTCCGGAATTTTTTGAACAGACCTTATATGATAGTGTGGAGAGGTGCATCAAACCAGTTGGACTAAGCACAATGACAGTAATAACAACAAATCGGTGATGCTATCAACATTTTTCTTTAAAATATTTACAATGTTTCTTGTCCGCCCCCGGTAGCTGAGTGGTCAGCGTGACAGAATGTCAATCCTAAGGGCCCGGGTTCGATTCCCGGCTGGGTCGGAGATTTTCTCCGCTCAGGGACTGTGTGTTGTGTTTTGTCCTAATCATCATCATTTCATCCCCATCGACGCGCAAGTCGCCGAAGTGGCGTCAAATCGAAAGACTTGCACCCGGCGAACGGTCTACCCTACGGGAGGCCCTAGTCACACGACATTTACATTTATTTACATTTTAACATTTGTTTACATTGTGAAGTAAATTTTACAATATTCGTTCAAGTGATGACGACAGAATGTTGTAACTTCAGGTACTTCTCGGAAATGCCGGCCACTGTGGCCGAACGGTTGTAGGTGCTTCAGTCCGGAACCGCGCTGCTGCTGCGGTCGCAGGTTCGTATCTTGCATCGGGCGTGGATGTGTGTGATGTCCTTAAGTTACCAGAATGAGATTTTCACTCTGCAGCGGAGTGTGCGCTGATATGAAACTTCCTGGCAGATTAAAACTGAGACTCGAACTCGGGACCTTTGCCTTTCGCGGGCAAGTGCTCTAGTAAAGTTTGGAAGGTAGGAGACGAGATACTGGCAGAAGTAAAGCTGTGAGGGCCGGGCGTGAGTCGTGCTTCGGTAGCTCAGATGGTAGAGCACTTGCCCGCGAAAGGCAAAGGTCCCGAGTTCGAGTCTCGGTCGGGCACACAGTTTTAATCAGCCAGGAAGTTTCGTCCTTAGGTTAGTTAGGTTTAAGTAGTTCTTAGTTCTAGGGGACTGATGACCTCAGAATTTAAGTCCCATAGTACTCAGAGCCATTTGAACCATTTTTTTAAAAAACTACAGAAGCTGAAATTTCATAGTGAAAAAATATTTGCACAATGAACCTCTGAATTAACCACTTTTGATAGCTTCATGTGATTTCAACAAAGGTATCCCAGATGATAGCACTGCATTATAGCTATCGTACCTGAAAGCTACGTATCTGTATCTGTTTTATTTAATGATTTACCATATCTTTTATGTCTTCTCCGTTATGCAAATGTTTGCCAGAATGTTGTATTCTCCAGAGTTACACAGCTAAGGAATACTGCATGAATATCGCACAATTTGTCACACTTGTGTAGCTATTTTTACTATTTTGTAAGTGTGTTGATTGCAAGTGCTATTAAAAACAGTAATTTAAAAGTGTTCGCCGACACTACCATCAAAAAGAGTGCAAAAAGACACTCCTGTCAAACTGGCGTAAATAGTTGTTTATGCAGTTTTTAACGACAGTTCATTGTCATTTAACGTGGGCGCACTTGTGCAAGAGCACTAGCTTATTTATTTATGAGCAAACCTGTATTTGCAATCATTGTACTCGGTCTGAGTGTGACCGGATATTTACAACATTTCTTCTAATTAAGTGTTGTTGTAATATATTTGCGTAGTACATGAAAGTGGTTGTGCTGAGTCGAACCACCTCTATAGAATGATGTATTTTTGGTGGCAACAGCCTTCGGCCAATGGAAAAGCAGACAATGGTGGAAAATTACGGGAGTCAAGTGGAGAGTGCGACTTTTTGAGTGAAGAGTACAAAGGGACGATTCGGGACTCTTAACCTAGTTCTGGAAGGAGGAAGACTTGCCTGTGGTAATGAGTGACATTTAATGGTGCGGATGCCCCGTTCCGGGCGGTGAATGCCACTTACCATAGTTTAACTTTTGAAGGAACTTCACATTTCGAAAGGTCTGAATGTGCTCCAGAATAAGACTCGACTTCTTCTTGATTTACGGAACTGAGAATAGACATAGTATACACCGCATGTGTTAATTTTTGTATCATCATGTTGAACTCTGAACTTTCTTGAGATGGCGAATATTTCATGTATTGTGATCACAAAATGTACTTAGTTTTTGCGCATCCTTGACGACTCTTTAGTGTGTGGATTTTGCTACTATTCTCATAATGCTGTCAACGTAACTTTACTGAATCTGGTAAGGGTATTTTTGTCTGTATTTTAAAATGAAAATCGTTGGACCACTTCCCGTTTATTTGAAATGCCCTTCCTTGAAAAAATATTATTCAACGTAACTATCAATCCTCTGTATCAATTGTAGACATTAGAATAGAAACCTTGTTATTGAATTATTCATTAACTTTATTTTGATTTCTGTGTGTTTTATTACCTTGCAGTTCTAGCCAATGCACGGAATATTTGACTGCGGGTATCACAGCTACAGGTTATTATTTAGAATGAACTAGCTGCGGGGCATGAGAGTAGATATATGCGTCTTGTCCCTATGACTACACTGAGCTAATTTTTTAAACAGAACCGTGCATAGCATAAGTACCTAAAGTACGAGTTTCCACAGATAAAGGCGCAATAGATTTGCTTGCAAGTGAAGCAGTTTGGAAGAACAACTACACTAGCAGTAACCGTTAGGTACCGTCGCACCCGCACCATTTATCCAGGAGTCACTATGAGTTAAGAGGTAAAGGAGTGATAGACGTTGGCTGCGAGTGGGCATCGATTTAAATCAATAAGGAAAGTTGAAAATTTGTGCCAGACCCGGATTTGAACCCAGGTCTCCTGCCCACTACCCAGATGCTCTAACCAGTAAGCCATCGAGTTACAGTGGTCATCGCAGCTGCACGGACTGGCACAAATTTTCAACTTTCCCCATTGATTTAAATCAAAGTCCACTCGCAGCCAACGTCTGTAATCGCTTTTTCTCTTAATTCATAATGACTGCAGGATCAAAATACATATAACTCGTTTTTTTTAAAAAAAGTTTTAATTAATAACCAAAAAATTTAGCACTGCCGCTGTGGGTATTGGTATTTCTTTTTACCCGCTTATTAGTAAAAAATAAAGAAAACACTGGATGTAACCGAGGGAAAACAAATACTGAAAAGTACCGGTTATTCACGACTAAGATACCGGTCGATTTTTCCCATCCCCAGTGTCTCTCGCCACTGGCGCGCATCCCCTGCCCCGGCCGCTCCCGTGCCGCCCCGCCCCCTCCACGCCCCCGCTGTAATCCGGCCTCCACGACCGCCGCCGCCGCCGCCGCCGCCGCCGCCGCCACTGATTATCTCTTCCGCTGCGGCCGACCTTAACAGGCGCCCAATGAGCTCCCCCCGTCCTTTACACTGGAGCCGACGTCGGGCAGGCGGCAGCAGCACCAAGCCACAGCTCACTGCCTCACCGCCACCTGCAAAGTATGTCGGCTACAGCCACGATCAGAACTCTACACTCCTTACATATAGCAATAAAGGCGAAGATAGCTTTATATTGCTATTTGCAGGGAAGTTCTTGAGTGAGAGGTCGCAAAAGGCCAGAGGTGTTAAAGGTATTCTATCCCCCCACGTGCACTGATCAGCCAGAACATCACGATCACCGACCTACTATCCATATAAACCCGACCAAGCGATAGCAGCGTCATTTGGCGAGGAGTAACTGCTAGTCAGGCACACGCACGGTGCGTGTAGGAACAGTAGAATGGGGAAGGCGCGCGGTCCATCTGACTTTGACCGAGGGCAGGTTTGTGATGAACCCTAGGCTCGACACGACCATTTCGGAAACTGCACGACTTGCCGTGTGTTTTTATTTATTTATTGATTGTTCCGTGGGACCAAATTAAGGAGAAGTCTCCATGGTCATGGAACGAGTCAATACATGAAATTATAACACGATAGTAGAAACAGATAAAATGAAATAAAAAAAACATATTCAGGTGACAAGTCGTGAGTTTAAATAAAGAAAATCAAGAATGTAACACTGGAATTTGCTTAATTATTTAGCTCTTCCAGGAGCCCTTCGACAGAATAGAAGGAGTGAGCCATGAGGAAACTCTTCAGTTTAGACTTAAAAGTGTTTGGGCTACTGCTAAGATTTTTGAGTTCTTGTGGTAGCTTATTGAAAATGGATGCAGCAGATTACTGCACTCCTTTCTGCACAAGAGTCAAGGAAGTGCATTCCACATGCAGATTTGATTTCTGCCTAGTATTAACTGAGTGAAAGCTGCTAACTCTTGGGAATAGGCTAATATTGCTAACAACAAACGACATTAAAGAAAATATATACCGTGAGGGCAATGTCAGAATTCCCAGACTATTGAATAGGGGTCGACAAGAGGTTCACGAACGTATACCACATATAGCTCGAACAGCCCGTTTTTGAGCCAAAAATACCCTTTTTGAATCAGAAGAATTAGCCCAAAAAATAATACCATACGACATAAGTGTATGAAAATATGCGAAGTAGGCTACTTTTCGTGGTGAACTGTCACTTATTTCAGATACTGTTCTAATGGTAAATAAAGCAGCATTTAGTTTCTGAACAAGATCCTGGACGTGGGCTTTCCACAACAGCTTACTATCTATCCGAACGCCTAGGAACTTGAACTGTTCCGTCTCGCTTATAATATGCCCATTCTGTCTGATCAAAATATCGGTTCTTTTTGAATTGTGAGTTAGAAACTGTGAAAACTGAGTCTTACTGTGATTTAGCATCAAATTATTTTCCACAAGCCACGAACTTATATCATGAACTACATTATTTGTTGCTGTTTCAATATTACACACAAGATCCTTCACTATCAAGCTGGTGTCATCAGCAAACAGAAATATTTTTGAATCACCTGTAATACTAGAAGGCATATCATTTATATAAATAAGAAACAGCAGTGGCCCCAGCACCGACCCTTGGGGAACACCCCACTTAACAGTGCCCCGTTAGGACTGAACATCACTACCACTCTCAATATTGCGGAGAATTACCTTCTGCTTTCTGTTCTTAAAGTAAGAGGCGAACCAATTGTAAGCTACTCCCGTTGCTCCATAATGGTCCAACTTCTGCAGTAATATTTTGTGGATCAACACAGTCAAAAGCCTTCGTTAAATCAAAGAAAACACCTAGCGTTCGCAACCTTTTATTTAATCCGTCCAGAACCTCACAGAGAAAAGAGAATATAGCATTTTCAGTTGTTAAACCATTTCTAAAACCAAACTGAACATTTGACAGCAAATGTGGAGTGGTGTGGTGAGTGTCTTAAGCACGTAGCGAAACCGAGGTGAAACAACGTACAGACGTCGTGGGGTTAGGCGGCCACCCCTCATTACAGATGTCGGACGTCGTAGGCTGGGCAGACTGGTAAAACAAGACAGGCGGCGAACTGTGGCGGAGCTAACATCATACTTCAGTGCTGGGCAGAGTACCAGTGTACCTGAACACTCAGTGCGTCAAACACCCCTAACGATGAGCCTCCGCAGCCGACGCCCCGTGTTAACACGACTGCTTCGGCAGTTACGTCAGAAATGGGCAGGTGACCACGACACTGGACGTTGGCGCCGTGGCAGAGCGTTGTATAGGCTGATGAATCTCGACACCTTGTTCATCAAGCCAATAGGAGGACGCGAGTCCATCGTCTTCCAGGAGAACAGCTCCTTGACACCTGTACTGCATGACGGAGACATGTTGCCGGGGTCTCCATTATGCTCTGAGAAACGTTCATGTGGGCATCTGTGGGTCCAGTGGAGATCGTGTAAGGCACCATGACGGCAAAGGAGTATCATACACCGGTTGCAGTCCACCTAGACCCCTTCATGACGATCATGTTTGTCGATGGCAGTGGCATTTTTCAATAAGATAATGCGCCATGTCACACTGCCAGGATTGTGATGGAGTGGTTCGAGAAATGCAGTGGCGAGTTTCGGTTGATGTGCTGGGCCCCCAGCTTGCCAGATCTGAACCCAATCGAACACATCTGGGATGTACTTGAACGTGGCGTCAAAGCTCATCGGCCCCCTTCCCGGGATTTACGGGAATTAGGTGACTTGTGTACGCAGATGCGGAGCCAACTCCCTCCAGCGACCTACCAAGGCTTTATTGCGTCTCTGCCACGACGTGTCACCACTGTCATCCGTGCCAGAGGTGGACGTACCGGCTACACGGTAGGTGGTCATGATGTTCTGGTCGATCACTGTATTGTCTACCGTGCAGCCACAATATTGCCTGCTGATAGCAAAAAGGGCGGGACTGTAGGTATGCAGTGGTGCGCACAGCACGAGGCTACGGAGCGTAGTTGAACTGCTTGGTCGACGAGAAACTCGCCACTGTGTTACAGTGCTAGTGGTGTTGATACAAAGCAGAGGAAAGGCAACGATAAATAAATGAAATATTGCATTATATCTGCAACAACAGTTGCCGAAATTGACATTTCGTCAGAAAGGCACCCAAGAAATTTCGCAGAGTGGCAGATGATATATTAGCTTTTCTGCAAGATAAGTCAGTGGACTGCTTGGTATAGTATAAGCTCCACTGTGCGGACAATGGGCATGGGCAGTACAATGGTAACGATACGTGCCTAACAAGTGAAAGTGATACTGAAACAGGAGTCGAGCCATGTAGTTAATCACCTTGTCGGACAGGGAGCCACAAATCCCGCCTCCAGTGAAACGTAATAAAGGACAATTGTCGTACAAGGAGCAGGTACTAAACATAATTATGGGAGATTACCCGCAGCGTAGTAATATATATACTGCTCCTGTCCACTGACTTATCTTGCAGATTGCTGCCACTTTTTTCTCACCCTGCGAAATTTCTTGGGTGCCTTTCTGACGAAATATCGCATCTGTTCTGAAATCTGTTCATATATATATATATATATATATATATATATATATATATTTCGAGTAGGTCCGCACCAATATGGCCGTGTAGTGCAGAAGAAAAGCTACAGATATTCAGGCGAAGACAAGGCGCAGCTGTTACAAAAACTAGCGTTTGCTCGTTTCAAGGATGCTCGATACAGTTTATATAGGGTGTGCGTGATAGTGATATACTGTGTTCTGCACATTAAATTGCACGCGGCATGGATTAGTGATTTCAAGGGAAGCAGTGGATGGTTACATGACGCCAAACAGTGCTGCAGAATTGCATGACTTGATAATGAAATGTCACACAAAGCGTCAACTTGACGATGCACAGCAAACTGCGAAACCGGCCCGAAAATATGTAGATGAGATAAACTTATCGTTCAGTAAGGAATTTGTTTTCAAATCCGAGCAGTCGGGATTCGAACAGGAAATGCATATGGAAGGAATCCTGGAAATTAGAGGTATCGAGAGAGTTGCATCAAGATCAACTAAACGCATGCTTTAACGCATTCGTATACAATTATGGCGACTGTTAAGCCGGATGGTAAATTGGCTGGCTGACAAGCACAATGGATCAACAAAAGTATGCATCTACCCTTGGGGACCATGGTCACTCTTACATGCAGTTTGTTTTCGTTCGGCACCATAGCATCTACCAGCATGACAGTACATCGTGTCCAACAGCTCGCAATGTACGTACGTGATTCGAAGAGCAGCAGGATGAGTTTATGGTACTCCGTTGGCCACCAAACTTCCTGGATTTAAAAACAATCGACAGTCTGTGGGAGCACCTCCATCGGTCTGTTCGCGTCAAGGATTCTCAACCGAGGAACCTAGCGCAGTTGGCCATGGAATTGGTGTCGACATGGTTCTACATCGCTGTCGGTACCTGCACGCCTCTCAGCGGTCCGCGCTTCCAAAGATGGTTATTGAGGCTGCTGACTGTCGGTCACATAACTGTGTCTGAACAGTGTATGTTTGACGCTAGTACACTTCTTTGCACCAGAAATGCCGTCTTGTCTACGATAATCTGCTTGTTCTTTCCTCCTTGTTTCATTCGTCATGTGTAATTTTGCTTCCAAGCTATCAGAATTACATCACTTCATCTAATTCGATCACCAATTTTGATGGTTCGTTTCTCACTAATCCTGTTTCTGCTACACTTTAGTCAAAGCGATCAGTAGACTCATTCCATTATGTCCTGTGATTCTTCCTGGCTTTCACTGATGATATCAATATCAGTGAATCTTGTCACTGTCATCCTTTCACCGTTAATTTTAATCCCAATCCTGAACGTTTCTTTTGTTATTGTCATTGTTTCTTCGATGTAGAGACCGAACAATAAGAGAGTAAAACTGCATCCGTGCTTAACCCTCATTAATAAAGAATTTTGTTCTTGATTTCCTGTTCTTATTGTTCCACCTAGTTTCCTGTAGTCATACGTCCATACATACTATAAAAATGGATGTACGTATGTATGTATGTATGTTCCACATCTTCTCCTAAACCACTGGATAGATTTTAACCAAACTTGGTACACATGTCCCTTATTGCCTGGAAAGAATTGCTTTGGGAGCAAGAACCACCTATGTATCAAATGTGTGCGGGTGGGGGCTGGAAAATGTTGCAAATAGTATTCGCATGTACCGCTGAATGTATCAACAAAATTATGCCATTGTACGTGATGACTGGGTGTTGTGTGATGTCCTTAGGTTAGTTAGGTTTAAGTAGTTCTAAGTTCTAGGGGGACTGATGACAATAGATGTTAAGTCCCATAGTGCTCAGAGCCATTTGAACCACATGCCATTGTATGACACACGATTCAGGAGATATGATATCAAATACTGAGATGTTGAAACACTGCGGCGTCATGAATGATGATTTAAATTTATTACTTATTTATTATTAACTCTGCTCGCAATACATGTCGCTAAAGTGACAACATATGCCACTGGAAGTACCTAGAAAATACATCACTGTAGAACACTTGGGTCAGGAGATATGACGTCATAAACACAGATGCGTGACAAACTGCTGCACCATGCATGACGTTTTAATTTATTTATGTTTTCGGTGCACACATTAGTTATGGTCTGTAAAGGAATACTGTGGGGATAAGAACCAGCAGCTTCCTATCGGGGTGTACGTAATAACGTGGAGAGAGAAAGGGGAGTGGTAGGAGGAGATGGACAGTCAGCGGGTAGGCGAGAAATGGACAGAGAGGGGGGGCCTGAAGGAGGAAATAAAACGATGGAATAAATACATACCCGGGCAACGCCTTGTACTCAGCTAGTATGTTATAGACTAGCGAAGCTGGCAATGCTTCGTAATTGCTAAATTTGTGTATACGTCCTAATCTCCGTCTCCACCCTCTCTCTCTCTCTACAGTGTGTAAACTTTTAGATGGCAGACCTCTCCCTAGTCCTGAATCGGTAGAAGTCGGTAAACGTCGGGAGGCTTCGGTAGGCACGCAGTTTCGACTGCTGCCAACATCACGTAGCTGACTGTGTTGTCCGAGGTAGCCATTGTCGTCTGCTTCGTTATTGTTTTGCGCTGTACTGTTCTGCGTGTTTTTATTGAGCAGTTGTGCTAAACATAATCAAAATGAGTGAAGAGGCAATTGCTGGCCAATCTCGGGAGTCGCCAACAACCCCTACCGGTAGGCCTACGGTTAGAAGGAAACCAGTATTACGTAGCGATGCTCGCAAAATTATATAGCGTGTGATTGAATGCTGCGAAAGGGAAAGGGAGCAGAAAAAATTGCTTCACCCCATTTACAAATCTTCAGTGAGAGCTGCTACATACACAGGACAAAGCATGCGTAGCATTGAGCATTGGATGATTCAAACAGTTTTCCAAGAATCACCCTGGCGTATCACCACAAACGCCTGGCAAGAAAAGGTGAGTTTCCATTTCAGATATTTTGTTCGCGATCACTTTGAAGGAGCCCCCTATTTACTGATATATGTGGATACTGTATGCGAAATATGTTGCGATTAGAGTTGATAGTAACGAAATAATACATTAAAACGCCATGCCTACTGCGGCAGATTTACGTTATGTACTGAGAAAATGTAGTAAGCGACAACCTTTTTTCCTTTCATTATTTTGTGGGGGGTGTCAGCGAGAAAAAGTTTCGTAAAGGTTTGAAATTGTGTGTAACGTTTGTTGCTAGTCGCGAAGTGCTCTCATTCTCAAATAGTGGATGCGTAAATCTGGGTACTTTCCCGCGGTGGCATCTCATTGTTTATGACGTCATATATCCTCAGGAATGTGTCTTATTTCTTTTTATTCGGTTAGGAACCTTCTTGGGCGTACGGAGAACAAATCACAAAAATTTCATCGCAATCGGATGAATGGTTTGTGAACGCACAGAGGGCAGACATACATACATTCATTTTTATATGTAGAGATTGACAGTTACGTTAAACTATATGACTTGTTTAAGTATATTTAAATTTTATAATTAATAGTTTAATATTGCTGGGAATGAAATAAAATAGAAAATTACGAGCAGTGGGAATCGAAACCGGGTCCGCTGAATGACAAGCCTTTACCTTTTCTTTTTTTTTTTAGAATCTCATTTTGTTCGCTTTCGTTCGTTGCATCTGGTCGGGACGGACGTCGCAAGAGACCCGTTACAGAACGAGATTTTCACTCTGCAGCGGAGTGTGCGCTGATATGAAACTTCCTGGCAGATTAAAACTGTGTGCCCGACGAGACGAGACGAGATACTGGCAGAAGTAAAGCAGTGAGTACCGGGCGTGAGTCGTGCTTTGGTAGCTCAGATGGTAGAGCACTTGCCCGCGAAAGGCAAAGGTCCCGAGTTCGAGTCTCGGTCGGGCACACAGTTTTAATCTGCCAGGAAGTTCCATGTAGTGTCGGCAGACTTGCCAACACTACGCACTCTAATTGAAAGAGGCGGCCAAGATGCACGCGCTAACTCACGAAGGATGGAGTGAGGTCTGAAACAGGATACGTAATGAATGCTATAAAGAAAAGTACGTAGCTTCTGGAATACTTAACTTTAATCCATCCTTTGTATACATCGTTCTTGATGAGACATGCTTCATACGATACAAGTGAGACTCTGTAGTTTCAGACAATATACTGCTAATGGCGCCTTGCTAGGTCGTAGCCATTGACTTAGCTGAAGGCTATTCTATCTATCTGCTCTGCAAATGAGCGAGGCTTCGTCAGTGTGCATCGCTAGCTACGTCGTCCGTACAACTGGGGCGAGTGCTAGTACGTCTCTCTAGACCTGCCGTGTGGTGGCGCTCGGTCTGCTATCACTGAAAGTGGCGACACGCGGGTCCGACATGTACTAATGGACCGCGGCCGATTTCAAGCTACCACCTAGCAAGTGTGGTGTCTGGCGGTGACACCACATTCCATAGCAGCGCACATTCCGCTACAGAGTGAAAATCTCATTCTGGAAAAATCCCCCAGGTTGTGGCTAAGCCATGTCTCCGCAATATCCTTTCTTCCAGGAGTGCTAGTTCTGCAAGGTTCGCAGGAGAAATTCTGTAAAGTTTGGAAGGTAGGAGACGAGGTACTGGCAGAAGTAAGGCTGTGAGGACGGGGCGTGAGTCGTGCTTGGGTAGCTCAGGTGGTAGAGCACTTGCCCGCGAAAGGCAAAGGTCCCGAATTCGAGTCTCGGCCCGGCACTCAGTTTTAATCTGCCAGGAAGTTTCCTGTACATGTTGTTAAAAAAAATACACTGTATGTGTGTGTCCGTCCGAATGTTCATTCAACTATCGTGTAAAAGTACAAGTGACTCGGTCAGCTAGTTTTCGAGATTTTTGGTAGCGTTAAGCGACGACTTGTCTATAGAATACCATCAAAATATTGATTACCCGTCTTTTCCATGAAGCTTACTCCTATTTTTCTTAGACTTTCGACCACCTTGCACCATTTTTCATTGCTGAACCATTTTTTGTGTGTCGACAAATGCTATGAATTTGTCTTGATTTTTACGTCTTGCTTTCACTATCAAGCGCAACCTCAGAACTGCCCCTCAACGTTCCTCAAAGCCAAACTAATAGTCGCCTAACTCTTAACAGATCCAGAATTCCCTTTTCCGTCTTTCTGTGTGTTATACTTGTCAGAAACTTCGATGCTTGGACCGCTAAGCTGATTCTGTGATAGTTTTCGTACCTAACTGCCCTGCTATTTTCGGGATTGTTTGGATGATATTTTTCCGGAAGTCTGATAGGCCCTTTCTAGTTTCATAGTGTCTACAAACAACTTGCACTATGTCTTGCTTCCAGTTTTCCCCAGTGATTTTAGAAATTCCGAAAGAACGTTATCTGTGTCTGTCGCAAGTCTTCCAAACCTCTATTAAACCCCCAAACTAATTCAGGATTCCCTAAGTCATGTGTATTGACCGCCATTTCTTCTTCTATCATGTCATCAGCGAAGTTCTCCTCATCTTTAGAAGTCTTTTTCACTCTTTTTCACTTTGCCGCTCTCTCCCCTGCTTTTAACAGTGGAATCTCCATTTCACTTCTCCCTAAAAAATTAAAACGGATGGACTGCTTCCTTTCTTCAAAAAATAAATCAAAGGCTTTTATCTTCTCCTAGTTACGCGTATTATTCTTTTTGTTTCTCAATCAGTTACACCAAATCTTTTGCCCCTGTCTTCATTATTCGTGATTCTGTCACGTACCCGTTCCTCTCTGTCTCCGAGCCCTTCTGTCACCTCCATTGCTGGAAGAGCCCTCAGTTGAAATCTACCGGATTGTAAGCCTCTCCTGTTGTTCTGCTTTTCATGAACTAATAAAAGCAGAGCTACTTTCTACTATACTACTAACGCTTTATGTTATAGTTACTTCTGAGTGTTGTATCCCATATTAAATACAACACTTTTTGTAACATTGTGTCATTATATGAACACAGTGTAAAATATGTAGAATGTCTTGTTAGACGAAGACGCCAAGAGCTGTGTGTACCCAAGCACTTCTTAGGCAGTAAAGACAATGACCAAACTGTCGGAGCAGCATATTCCTTCGTCGCGAAGGGAGGGCGTTACATCCCCGCACGGTAGCGACGATGATACTCCACGCTTGAGTGGCAGTATGGAGATGGAATCGATTGGTCGCCTCCGAAGAGGACGGAGCTGTGCGTCTGTGCCCCAGGGTGGGTGCGGCAGCCCGGAGAGGCTACTTGGACTCTCCGAGATCGTAAATACACGACCACGACGGCGAGAAAGCCAGCTCGCATTCTACAGGGTGAGTTTAGTGAATGGAGACAAACTTTAGGATCTCTGAGAGGATTAGGAGCAAAAAAGGTCATGTGGGCATATGACTGGAGGCCAAGGGAGGTAAACCAAGTTGTCAATGTGGACATGAAAGATCTTTGACGGAAAACACACACGAGGACATTCTAGGCAAGTGGGAATGTTCTGTCTGTAATAGTGTTTTAGGTCCACACTAAAGAAGGCGGTGAACTGGAGCATCGTCATGTAGTAGCCACATTAACCTTCGTACTACCAAAGGAACATCTTCCAGCGGAGGAGGCAGGATCACCCCCAGGAAGTGCAGATGTACCTCTCCCGTAAGGCTTTGTGGGAGGAGAACTGGCCCCACGAGGTGATCACCGACAACCCCCGCACACGTATCGAGGCCACGGGCGGCCTGAAATGTTGCTTTTTGAATAGTTAATAAAATGTCCCAAACGCTTAATGAATGCTAAAAGACATTAAGAATAAATTTTCTAAGTGTAAATAAACCTGTAAATTAACGAGAAAAGATCTTAATTTAATATAAAAATGTATTTTCGTAGTGTTCGTATAAAGAATGTTCCAGTGAAATGTTTATGTAACGAAACTTTATAAAAGAAGCTCTGTAAAGCAAGTTGAAGGTAGTCGCCATAATTTGCTTTGACTGTATAAAAGCAGGACCTGCTCTCTTATCTGTCTGTAACTTTTAAATAATTACGTTAATTTAGTGGCAACAACCGTATTTGAATCAAGAACACTACTTTCTTCTCCTGTTAATGACGCATCTCAATTTATTATGTTGCGTTTTAGAACCTTTTCAGGCTGCACCGAAGGAGTGTTGCCGACAGGTTGTTTGGTGGCCACAGCCGAATGCTACTGGTATCCAATCGGCATTTACTTTTTTCAAACTCTTATTTCAATGTCCCTGAGATAACTTCTACCGATCTTTTCTATCAGTATCTGGGCAATGTAATTACGCAAACTGCGTAGTTTTCAAATCGGTTACTGGCATCTGAACACTGTCGTCGGTCAGCGTTCTCGTCGATCTGATCGGAATCTGATACTGCATGGCGGAATGCACATCATACACCTTACTAAGCACCATGTCCCGACTTGTGTGATGTCCATTGCACCATCATACATCGCGGTAACTGCAGTATAACCATAGTCTTTGAATAAAACTGTTATTTCTCTTCGTCTCGTTGCGTATTTCTTTCTTTACTATACTGTAGCAGTTTTTTCTATGTATGGTCCAAGTTTCGTCGAGCTACGTTAGTTACCTGGCATGTGGAAGTTAGTTTTATCCTTAAGTTTTGAGCACCAGTGTACTTGGACAGACGACGCCACGTTAGTGCAACTTAAGAGAGATCCGCGATCTCTTTCCGATGTGTGAAGATACAACGACGACTCCCACACGGAGAGAAGTCTTCCGAAGTAAGAGTGATTTCAGGTGTGCCGCAGGGGCGTGTCGTAGGACCGTTGCTATTCACAATATACATAAATGACCTTGTGGATGACATCGGAAGTTCACTGAGGCTTTTTGCGGGTGATGCTGTGATATATCGAGAGGTTGTAACAATGGAAAATTATACTGAAGTGCAGGAGGATCTGCAACGAATTGACGCATGGTGCAGGGAATGGCAACTGAATCTCAATGTAGACAAGTGTAATGTGCTGCGAATACATAGAAAGAAAGATCCTTTATCATTTAGCTACAATGTAGCAAGTCAGCAACTGGAAGCAGTTTTCCATAAATTATCTGGGAGTAGGCATTAGGAGTGATTTAAAATGGAATGACCATATGAAGTTGGTCGTCGGTAAAGCAGATGCCAGACTGAGATTCATTGGAAGAATCCTAATGAAATGCAATCCGAAAACAAAGGAAGTAGGTTACAGTACACTTGTTCGCCCACTGCTTGAATGTTGCTCACCAGTGTGGGATCCGTACCAGATAGGGTTGATAGAAGAGATAGAGAAGATCCAACGGAGAGGAGCGCGCTTCGTTACAGGAGTATTTGGTAATCGCGAAAGCGTTACGGAGATGATAAACTCCAGTGGAGGACTCTGTAGGAGAGACGCTCAGTAGCTCGGTACGGGCTTTTGTTGAAGTTTCGAGAACATACCTTCACCGAGGAGTCAAGCAGTATATTGCTGCCTCCTACGTATATCTCGCGAAGAGACCATGAGGATAAAATCAGAGAGATTAGAGCCCACACAGAAGCATACCGACAATCCTCCTTTCCACGAACAATACGAGACTGGAATAGAAAGGAAAACCGATAGAGGTACTCAAAGTACCCTTCGCCACGCACAATCGGGTGGCTTGCGGAGTGTGGATGTAGTTGTACAAAAATGTTCAAATGTGTGTGAAGTCTTATGGGACTTAACTGCTAAGGTCATCAGTCCCATATGCTTACACACTACTTAACCTAAATTATCCTAAGGACAAACACACACACACCCATGCTCGAGGGAGGACTCGTATCTCCGCCGGGACCAGCCGCACAGTCCATGACAGCAGCGCCCTAGACCGCTCTGATAATCCCGCGCGGCTGTAGTCTCAGTTCATATCAGTTCGATACTGTGGACAGGGTGATAACCCTTCCAGCGGGATGGTTTCTGCGAGGGCCGTTCTATTAGTAATAGAACACTTTTCTTCTCTCGGCCATTTTCGGTAAAAAAAAAAAAAAATGCAGAATTCGTTGTGGGACATCGTAGAATATTCCCACTTTGGCCCCTATAATTTTATGAAGTTTACGACAGTTCGTGGCGTTACACGTACCCTTGGCTATGGCGTCTGTCACGGAAGTGCGTTCCAAGCAGAGAGATGGCATTGAGTTTCTTTGGGCGGAAAACGAGAGCGTCGGAGTTGTTCGTAGGCACTCGCAGAATGTGTACGGCGGGCTGGCAGTGAACAAAAGCACGGCGAGCCGTTGGGCGAGGCGCCTGTCGTTGTTAACGCAGACGTGTTGTGTTGTCTTTAGCAGCCTGTGTTCCCGCCCTACAGGTGTCCGTCGCCGCGGCAGCAGCAGCAGCGGACGGCAGCAGGGAAGGAGGATGCGCCCGCGGGACCGTGTCTCCTGCGCCCGCGCCACGCCGCCAAACCTCCCTGGCCACCAGCCCCGCCGGCGCCACGCCGGAGCACTCCTCTAGGTGAGTCACGGGGTACAGCGTGCTGGCTGGCTTACAAGCTGCCCGAAAGAAAAGGAGCGCTTTGCACTACCAGGTGCATGTCAGCGAGGGCGTGCGCCTTAGATACACTGCATGAGAAAATAACAAGTACGGAACAGTAAAAATAACTGCACGATGAAAAAAGAAGTCAGCTCGAAAGTGCACATCTGTGAAACGAAAATGCGTTGCTGGAGAACATTCGAGACCGTATTGTACCTCCCAGTGCATTGTAACTTTCTTGGATCCTTCTTGGCTGGCCGCTCACAAGGTTGTCCAGACACTGATGCTCACACCTGTTCCACTCTTAGACGGTGGGCCTGCTCGGAAAATCCGGTGTGTGAAGCGTGTTCCTGCGACTACGCACTGCAAATTGATAACTGGTCCGATTTCCGTGCACTGTCGGATCAGAAATATCTGGAAACGTGTTATCGGACATTGATATGGGCTGTGTCCACCTTTCGTCTTTATGACCACTTGAACTCTGGTGGGGATTCTTTCACAGAGGTGTCTGAATGTGGAGGAATCTCAGTCCCATTCGAGAAGAGTCTAAATCAGCGAACGTACTGGTGTTAGACGCCGATATCTGCAGCAGAATACACGTCCGATCGGTTTCAGTTTAGGACTCTGAGGAGGCCGGTCTATTTCGGAGATGTTAATTGTCCACAAATCATTGCCTAGACTTATCTTCTTCACACACCACGGTGTCACGTTTGCAGAGTTATTTGTAGTGCAAACGTGAAGGTCAGCTTGATGCATGGATATGGTTTCGTAATGTGCGGGACTGTGTGTCGACCCCCCCAATTGGCTCCCAAAAGGCAGAGCTCAGTTCTGTTGCAGTCTCCTCTGGATCCTACAACTCATAATTTCTATGCTTTAGACTGTGGGTGAGAGCTACAAGGTAAGTTTTCATTGTTTTTGTCTCACATTAGGATTGAATATTGGAATAATGTTGCTTGTCGTACGTGATTTCGGCGGGCAACCTCTTGCGCCGTCAATCCTTCTTGACGTTAAATGGCAATATGCGCACGGCGTAAACACCAGACGACGCATTGAAGCGTGCTGACAAAGTGAACAAGATGCAGAAACCGCATTGTCCTGAACCCAGTTGGAGAGTGGACTGCACTGACAGTGAACGTTTCCTCTTCCTCCATTATAAAAGTAACTATACATAACTATTCAACTTCGCTCGAAAGATTACTAAGAAACGGGTTTCTGATCAAGGACACACAAACCATGCAAGTACGAGGTTGGTGCAAAACTTTTTATGTTAAACTAACTATCACACATTAATGTGGCTACCGCCTACGATCGACGTCAACTTACAATAACCACTCACAGACGGCATTTGGCAACACTAGTAGCGGAGGGCATATAAAGCGTGTCGGGGGGACCCGAACAACACTGCAGTCGTTGGCCTAATGTGGAAGGGTACCGACTTATATGACGTCCAGAGCGATTTCGGGCCGAGGGTGGAAGCATTTCCGAAACGGCTAAGGTTATAAAATGTTTAAGTGCCGCGGTGGCTAAAGTATACCGTCCCTGGCAAATTGGCGTTATCCAGAATCGTCGGCGAGGCAATTGTGGTGCACCATGGTCTATAAACGACAGGGGTGAACGACGGCTACAGAAATGATTACTTGCGATACAACTGTTGAGCAACTCACCGCCCATGTAAACCGAGGGGATACCAACAGTGTCTTCCCAACAACGGTTCAGGGAAAGTTACTGCGCACGGGCCTCCACAGTAGGCGCCTAATCCATGGACCTATGCTGAATGCTGTACATCGCCGACAAAGTCTAGTTTTTGCACACCAGTAACGAAACGGGTCGTCCACTGAGTTGCGACAGGTGGCCTTTTCAGACGGATCGCGTTTTATGCTCCTTCGGACAGATGGCCATTGGCATGAACCGTGTGAAATATCTAAAAGCAAATACCATACAACCAGCGGGAAGCGTTGTAGTCTGGGAAATGTCCTCGTGTCATTCGCTGGGTGATCTTGTTATTGTGCAGTGCACAGTGGATCTCGACTAGTGTGCACCTGTCCTTGGGGGACCACGTCTGCTCTTACACGCAGTTTGTTCTTCCTCAGGACAGTGTGACGCGTCACACAGCTAGCAGTTTGCGTGCGTGGTTCGAAGAGCGCCACGATGAGTTTACCAAACTCCCCGGATTTAAAGCCTGTCGAGACTCTGTGGGACTACCTCACGCGGACTGTTCGCGCCGTGGATCTTCAACCGAGGAACCTGCTGCAGCTGATCACGGCAGTGGAGCAGGCACGGCTCCACGTCCTTGTCCAGAACCTCACTGACTTCCTTCCTGCGCATCTCTTTGCGATCCGCACTGCAAAATGTGATTATTCAGGCTTTTGACAGATGATCACATTGATGTGACTGGACAGTGTGTGACCATACCTTGGAAACGTTGGCATATCAGCATCGTACAGATCTAAACATCGATGTCACACTAGAACCGGATTTGATATACATCAGACTTGGGCAGTCCGAGGTCGTATTTAATACTATAAAGTTGTGATGGATGGACAGAAAAGAGTCGCAGATTGTTATCTCCTCAGAATTAATCCGACTGTTTGATATAAGGCGTCACTTCGCGGAAGAAACGTAAGTGATACGGTCTCCTCCGGCCGACTTAAGATTTCCTAAGTTGGGTAGTCAATGTCGTGCAAAGTACTCACCTGATTTGTTGTACCGTGTATCTGTTGCCACGGAAAACCGTTCCCAGACATTCCGGTCCCTTCGGGAGAGACTTTCCCTGTCAGTGTAGCTGCGATCTTAGTTAACCAGCGTCCTAGAAACACTGCTCTTCTGCATCAGGCGGTGCCCCAGCTGTCTGCATGCAGATGCAATTGACCAGTGTGTCTCTTTCTGTCACAGGTAAGTGTTTCGGTCCCATAAAGTCAGTGTGATTTGATGACTGTGTTCTGGTGTCTCAGTTTTGTCTATTTTGAGATGCATTTCTTGTATAGAGAACTTTTGCAAACCTGAAAGCTGTTTTTATTTTGTAATAAAGAACTTCGTAACCAGTCTTTCCAGGGCAGTTTCCTGAGTAATTTCATCTAAATATTTGACCTGAAAAACTATTTCGATTTTCTTTTATTTGGTTTTTACGATTTTGGGTGACAGGTTGTTGCTAGGTATTTACTTCATTTTTTCCTGTGATATTTGGAGCCCCGCTCTTTCTGCTGTTTCTTCAAGATTTGCTATTTGATTCTGTGCTACTTCAAAGTCTTCATATAGGATCACTAAGTCCTCAGCAAAAGCTAAGCAGTTTATCCTAATATTGTCTAATCTTGCTTTGATTAGTTTGTCAGTTTTAAGTTCCGATTTCTGTTTTCACCACCCGTGAGTAACTTTTTCTAAGACACAGTTTAAAACTAATGGAGAGACTCAATCACCTTGTCTTACTCCTGTTTTAATTTCAGAATATACCGAAATTTCTCTCCTGAATTTTACTGTAGGATTTGTCTTATTCAGTGTTTCAGTAATAACTTCAATAATTTCGAGGTTCAGACCTTGTTCTTCCAGAATTTGGACGAGTAGTAATATTTTTTGTATATAATTCTCTTCGTATGACGTTAGATTTATCCACTCTTAGGCTTGATGATACAACTGCCGTGTGCCCTGACGCAAATAGCAACCAACTGTTATTAAAAGTCGCCGATGCTTTTTTACACGGAAGGACACCACTCTTCCTCCCCTCTTTTCTCTGCGACGAAAGAAGTGTTCTACAGATGAACGCGGAGCTGCCGACCAGTTATGCTAATTGTGTTGACTCGCTACCTTGAGACCCTTGTTGTTGGTGTCGTGTCGGGTGACATGGAGGACTATAGCTAGCGTCCTAAATCCGAATGAAAAATAAAACGTAAAACGTGTTGTCCCGTCTACTGTTTGGTAGTAGAAGGACCCAGTGGCACGGATATTCTAATGCTGTCAGCCCGATTATTATATTTGCGTACATGACTTCACTCTTGTTACGATACCGAAATCTGCGAATGCTGTTACCTATGGAAGTCGGCAAATATTGGAAAAATGTGGCAACGGACCTGCAGCTTGTAAAGTACTTTGCGCCGGCGTCTGAGGTCTTTGCTCGTCGTCGTAACGCATAGGTCGAAGGCTCTATTCCTTCTTCGGACATGAGTGTATGCGAGGAGTGCTAGGAAAACGAGACACGTTTCTTTGTAACGATTAATCTTCTTTTTAGACCTCAAGGTTGACCCTTTCTAAATAATTCTCTTTAGTAGTCACCGAGCGACGGATACATCGTTCCCTGTCTTCGTGGAAGTTGAGAAAGGCCTTCGGCTTTCTGGTTACGTTCTTCTGGATATGATGCAAAGTACTAAAGTGACGTCCTTTCAAATGGATTTTAAGTCGGGGGAATAAAAAATACATAGGCACTTAGATATGCCGGATAGGGAGACTGAGGAACCACAGGAATTCCATTTCTTGCAAAAGTTCGTTGATAGAAGTTGGTCTGTGACAGGGAGCAAGGCTATAGTGCAGCGTCCGAGTACGTGCAATGCTTGGTCGTACACGTACCAACTTTCTCCTGAGTCTTCCGAGCTCTTTTCGATAAAAAGTTTCATTGACAGTACTGGAGGCAAAAATTCTTTTTGTACGACCAAACGACTGTCAAAACAATTGAGCACCGAACTGATTTTGCTCATTTTCGCTTTCTTCGGAAGGGAAGAGTTTGCAGTGTACCAGTAGCAGCTTTGTTGTTTCGTCTATGGATCCTATTCGAAAACGATATTCGCCAGTTGTGATAACACAAGAACTCTGGCTGCCTCTGAAAGCAGTCCTAATGTTCAGCACAATCGTTCTTCGGATTCTTCTGATCGGTCGTAAGATTCTTTGCTTTCTTGCTTGCTCACACTTTCCCCATGTCCAAATGCATTGTTAAAATTTGACCAAGAAGAACATAATAATTCCAGCTCCATAGACGGCTGACTGGCAGGTGTTACGTTAACGAACCACGCTTTTATTAAGCCATGGTTACAAAATACTGATAGATGAATGGAAGAACTGGCAAACAATCAGTTTCGATTCTGGAGAAATAAAGCAGCACATAAGGCAATACTGACCCTACGACTTGCCCTAGAAGATACGTTGAAGAAAGTCAATCCTAGGTTTATAGCACTGTAGATTTAGAGAAAGCTTTTGATAATGTTGACTGGAGTACACTCATTGAAATTCTGGACATAGGGGTAAAATATAGGGAGAGAAAAGTTACCTACAATTTACACAGAAACAAAACTGCAGCATCTGCACATTGAGCAGGCGGTAAAGGAAAGGGAGTTAGTGATCAGGGAGAATAAATAAAAATTTAAGGTTTACCAGAACCGTGATACCATCCATTGGCTTTGACCACTAACGCCATAACAAGACCCAAAGTGCAACACAGACACGATTCCAAGATGTCAACCAATGATACTATCTGCTTCCTTGTTCCCCCGGAATACGAACTAACGAGATGTAGCTTCGAAAACATGACGTGAGCTATACAGCACAACACGTTGACACCAATACAAAACGCCAGAAACAGATAGCAGCACAACAAAGCCAAAAAGTGATGCCGCAATCAGCGAAGCGCAGTGTGGAAATACAACGAAGGATTAATAAGTTAACAGTATAACACACAAATTGACCCTCGATCTCTCAAAGAAGTAGCAAGCTAGGGAAGAATTTTATATCCAAATGGAAAATGAATTCATAAATAAATCTAAATTCATATAAATTGTAATTGCAGTTTTCGGTAGATAGCAAAGCAACCAAAGACAATGTTTAATGTCTGACTGGTGGATGATGTTACCCACCACAACATTGCCACCTCACGGCTCAAAGCTGAGAGGCTGTGCCAAAGACAAAAGTTGACCCGACGAAACTGTGATTGTGTCAGAGGTTCGAAGGACTTCAGGCGAGCGAAATGTGTAGTTGCTTGAAAATATGCTATAAGATGAATGTCTAGAAAAATAAAACAAGGTCAGTGGAATACAGTCTAATTAAATCAAGCGATGCTGAGGGAATTAGGGTAGGAGATGGAGATACTAGAAGTAGTCGATAAGTTTCGGTATTTGGACAGCAAAATAACTGATGACGACCAAAGTAGAGAGGTTATAAAATGTAGACTGGCTATAGCACGGAATGCATTTTTTAAAGAAAGAGGAATTTTTTAACATCTGATATAAATTTAAGTGATAGAGGTCTTTCTGAAAGTATATGTCTGGAATTTAGCCTCTCGTGGAAGTGAAACATTTGTGATAAGCAATTCAGATAAGAAGAGAACGGAAGCGTTTGAAATGCCATGCTACAGTAGAATGTTGAAAATTACAGTAGATCGAACAACTAATGAGAAGGTGTGATTTGAAGTGGTTAGAAAAGAAATTCATGGCACAGCTTGACTAAAAGAAGGGATCGGATAATACAACACATGCCGAGGCTTCAAAACAATTGAGCTTGGAGGAGGAGACCAAGGCTGGATCACAGCAAGCGGATTCGAATGGATTTATGTTGCAGTAGAGACGCAGAAGCTTGCTCAGATTAGACTAGCACGGAGAACTACGTCAAACCAGTCTTCGGACTGAAGACCAGAACGAGAAAAACATTCATATTTAACTTATTAATTCGGCTACTCAACATAGTTTTGCATCTGGAACCAGATATATCAATTAGTAGGTATTTTGCTGTGTAGAATCCTAATCTCTCTCTTTCAAAAGGTTCCAGCACGTAATATTTTTTCTTTTAGTTGTTAAGAGTTTCTTATTGTTCATGTTCCATATTTCGGTGCTTACTGTTCTTTTGTTCCGATTCTAATTATTATTATTATTATTATTATTATTATTATTATTATTATTATTATTATTATTATTATTATTAGTGGAGGAGTGCTAGAAGATAAAAAAGTACTATATGACAGGCGTGATAAAGATTCTTAATTACACTGAGACAAAGTACACTGAGATGAAAGAAGTCATGGGATATCTCGTCGTGTCAGTAGTGTAGCAATTCGACGTGGCGTGGACTCAACAACAAGTCGTTGGAAGTCCGCTGCAGAAATGTAGCCGCCCATAATTGCGAAAGTGTTGCTAGTGCAGGATTTTGTTTACGAACTGACCTCTCGATTATGTCCCATAAATGTTCGCCGGGATTCATGTTGGGCGTTGTGGACGGCCAAATAATTCACTCCAATAATTCAGAAGTTTCTTCAAACTACTCGCGCACAATTGTGGCCCAGTGACAATGTGCTTTGTCATCCATTAAAATTCCATCGTTGTTTGGAAACATGAACTTCGTGAATGGCTAAAAATGGTCTCCAAGTAGCTGAACAGAACCATTTCCAATCAGTTATTGGTGCAGTTGGACCATGCGACCCAGTCCATTCCACGAAAACACAGCCCACACCATTATGGAGCCACCACCAGCTCGCACGGTGGCTTATTGACAACTTGGGTCCATGGCTTCGCGAGGTCTGCGCCACTGACGAACCCTGTCATCAGCTTTTATCAATTGAAATCGGGGCTCATGTGACCAGGTCTCGCTTTTCCAGTCGCCTAGTAGCCAACACATACAGTCACGAACTTAGGAGAGGTGTGATGCAGGTGATGTGCTGTTAGCAAAGTCACTCGCATCGGTCGTCTGCTGCCATAGCTCATTGACGTCAGGTCTCGCCGCAGTGTCGTAACGGATACGTTCATCACGCATTGATTTCTGCAGCTACTTGACGCATTGTTGCTTGTCTGTTAGCACTGACAGCTCTACGCATACGCTGCTGCTGCTCACGGTTGTTAAGTGAAGGCCGTCGGCCACTCGTCTGTGATGAGAAGCAGTGCTTGAAATGTGGTATTCTCGGCGCACACTTGACACCGTGGATCCCGGAGTACTGAATTCCCCGACGATTTGCGAAGTGGAATGTCCAATGCGTCTAGCTCCAACTACCATTTCACGTTCCAAGTCTGTTAATACCCGTCCTGTGTCCACAATCACGAAGGGAGCCTTTTCACATGAATTACCTGAGTAAAAATGATAGCTCTGCCAATGCACTGCCCTTTTATACGTTGAAATGAAATGTGAGGCTAAGGCCTCCCGTCGGGTAGACCGTTCGCCTGGTGCAGGTCTTTCGATTTGACGCCACTTCGGCGACCTGCGCGTCCATGGGGATGAAATGATGATGATGATTAGGACAAACACAACACCCAGTCCCTGAGCGGAGAAAATCTCCGACCCAGACGGGAATCCAACCCGGGCCTCTAGGATTGACATTCCGTCACGCTGACCACTCAGCTACTGGGGCTGGACTTTTATACGTTGTGTGGACGATACTACCCCGTATATACATGTGTATATCGCTATTCCATGACTTTTTGTCACGTCAATGTAATCCGTAGTGCGGAAGAGACTTTATGATCAGTGCATTTTGAAACAAGCATTGTGCAATTCTGAGAATACTTACCTCGGCCCAGCAGGATATTGCGAGTTTTTGGTACCTCAGTGTGTTTCTTCTGAGAGATAATGGAATGTTTGGTGTTTACAACTCAATTAGTAAAAATAACTGGTAAACGTCGTTGTTACCTTAACCACTTCGACAACTTTTGCTATGCCTGTGGCGAATTTCACCCCAAAATCTCGGTCTGAAATCAATTACTGATTTAGTTAAGAAGGCCTAAGAAACTGTATTTTAATGGCCTTGTTGGTGATAAACATAAAAATTTTACACCTCATAATCTGCACGAACACTTTAACAGAATTGTCGAAGGAAAAGCTCTGAGCAATGCCATTCACATTTGCATTAGTGTGGTGTGAACCTTTTGGCCATTTTCGTGACTGTTGCTTCTGTCTCGCAAATATTGCTGCGCATTCAAGCCAAACTAGACAAAAAAATAAATATCCAAATGTGTTACCACTGGATAAGCGTGTGCCTCGAGATGGATTGTTTGTTCCTTTTGGTAATTTGAGAGACACGGTATCAGACCCAGTGTTAGCTACTTGGTCCTCTTTCAAAGGAATCGCGAATGGCTTTTGGGGCAACAGAAGAGGTGATAATTATGTTTCCATTGTGAATGATCTGTCACACAGCTACATGAATATTGGGTATGGAGTGTCACGTAAAATGCTCTTTTGTAAATTCCCACCGCGGCTGCCTTGTGGAAAATTTGGGTGCCTTAAGCGATAAGAAGCATGACACAATCACCAAGATATCAGCGCAATGGAACACTGCAATGATGGGCGACTACTGCTGATCTCATGTTAGAGAGAATGGTGTAACGGATGACAAGAGAAAAGTATCGTTGTCAATTTTTTCGAATACCAAAGATTAAAGCTGAAATTATGTTGTGAACAAATTTAGATCTGTTGGTGTCATGGCCATGTATATAAATGGTATTGAATTATTAAGTTCTAAATATGTGTTTCTTGTTTGTTTAATTCTGTCAATGTTTCCCGCAACTGTTTTTTGTTTCTGCTGTGTATCTAGGAATGTGACGTGATAGGGAAAAAGTGATTTTACCAGTGAATCCAGCGTCCCAAAACTGGGTAAATCGACCCATTTACAAAGCAGACGGAGAAAAAAAGTTTAAATTTGTTGACTGCTGTTGTTATGCCCACATTGTATGTGATCTGGCCTCACAAGACACTTCACTCTGGTCACATTGTCATCCATTTTGAAGTTGAAAGTCTTCCCGCACGACCGAGCGAGGTTGCGCAGTAGAGTCGCATTCGGGAGGACGTTGGTTTAAACCCGCGTCCGGCCATCCTGCTCTAGGTGTTCCGTGATTTCTCTAAATCGCTTCAGGCAAATGTCGGAATAGTTCCTTTGAAAGGACACGGCTTCCTTCCTTAAACCGATGGGATCTATGACCCCACTGTTTGGTCTCCCCCCCCCCCCCCCACCCCCACCCCTCAAAAAGGAGCCTCGTGTTCCAATTCTTCGCGGCCGTCTAAAAAGTACTTGTGCCGTCCATAGACTTTTGCTCTGAATCGGGAATGTTGTCCTCGAAACCCTTTTAACTTTTCGTAAGTCACAGTATCGGCTCCGACAAGCTTCGCACAAAATTTTATGGTGCAGCGTTGGTCATATTTTTATCGGTCCATGTTCGTAAACGCGCTTCATAAATGCAACTTCGCTTCAAACGCTCTCCGCGCTTGGGTTCCATCTGTAGCAAGTTCGTCGTGGTTCTGAGTCGAAGGCATATTTCAACCAAGGCTCACTACATGTCTAATACAGCCTGAGGGTTTTGCACAGATAGAGAGTTCTGAAATAGAAATGTGGGTTATTTTCACTTATTTAATCAGACAATCATCACAAGATGAATCTTTCACTCTGCATGACAGAGTGCACTTTCTCCTAACGTGGTATAACCAGTTTTATAAGTAATCGCAATTTAATTTTTCTCCTCCACTGTTTTACGTCACGAATTGGAACGACTTTCGAATGGATGTCATGGAACATAATAAACAATATACTGAAGTGCAAATGGAAAAAGTTAACTTCGATGAGATTAAAGGACGGGATGAGAAGTAAGTAAAATTTTCCATTTGCGTTTATTACAATGTATTTACGTTTTAGCGAGGATTGACGAGAGCAGTTGTTGCCAGTGGATGAAAGTGCGCTCTGTGAGTAATATCATGAAACAAACGAATTGTACGAATAGTGTAGACAGGGAGTACGGCTACGGTTTGTAAGTGGAAATTTTAAGCTAATGGCGGAGCAACCTACTGTTCGCGAACATGGAAATTACTGTTTGTGCAAAATCACAATGTTGCAATATCAAGTGTTTCTTCACTGTTGTTTTCTCTCCGGCCTCTGATGGACATTAAAAAAAAAAAAAGAACACGATTAATGGGCAGACATGTGAATTAAAATATTAAATAAGACTGTGCATAAAAATGACGGAAGTGTAACATTGAACAAACTTTATGAAAGTAATGTGTTGTTCTGTCTTCCTAATTACTGATTACTTTTTAAAAGCACACTAATATTTGTTTTAATTCAATGGTGCAAAAAAAATTAAATATTATGCAAATTTTTTTTACGTCTAGAAATACTGACGTGCCCCCTAGGACCAAAGCGGGTGAATTCCGATGTGATATCGTAAGGACTAAGTACAAAAAGAAAAAAAAAATTACAGGGAATTGAACACTTTTTTAGATTAATTTGACACATGCAGTTGTTGCAGATAAAGACGTTGGCACAGGAGAGGAATTCGGAGTGCGCCGCGTCACACCAATTAGAAGACTGATGACAAAAAAGAAACAGTTTTTGCTGTGCGGAACAATATTTTGCAAGATGAATCTCAATTACAACTTTTTGCACAAACATATGAGTATGCAGAAAAGCTGCTGTGGCTATAACAACCTTTTAGTAAAAATCCATTATATGAAGGTTATGTTTTCGTTACTGACTATTGATGGCCTTGGAGTGCTGAAATTATAGCATTCAGCTTACGTATTACAGCATCGATATTCCTAAACGGCTAATCTTGTGCACAATCCGAGTTACAGACAGCTTTCCAGAAGCAACAAAAATTTGATATTAAATATTTCGTACAGTCATTGATATAACGCAATAAGCCAAGTATTACAGTTACAAGCTGAGGTAGTGCAGCTCACGGCGCCCAAATTACCCAGACTGTATTCATCTAATATTTGTGAATCAGAGCTCTTAGCGACTTTCGACAAACTTTACACAGTTTACACACATTTTCAAACATTGTTTGAAACTTTCTCTGACTGACTGACTCCCCTGGCTGGCCACGTTGTAAACTTTTATCATCTACTATGAAGTTTTAATTTGTTACTTCTTTACAAACCACTCTATTCGCAACACATTTTGCAGACAGTACCCACATATTCAACTGAATGTTTCTGCAAAATTGTATCATTGTACGACACATAGTTAGGGAGATATGGCGTTTTATAAATTCTTTAAATAATAGGGAGTGGTTGGGCAACTAAATCACAGCCAACAGTCATTTTATGAAATGTCTCGTAGCAGAAGTTTTTTTTCATCTTGTTCACTAGTGCAGCCGAAAATATAAACATTCGCAGTAATAGGGACCGCATAGGCTTGGCTTACACATCTTGCGACGAGTATCACCAAGTTATGTTAACACTTGCTCTTGGCGATGGTGGTCAGGCGCTCTAGGTAACAGCAGGACTAGTACGACTTCATAACGTTGCAGTAGACAAGCAATGGCATATGTTGTCAACGTACGTGACTCACTGCGCCGACAGCATGTTTCAAAAAAGAATCAGAACCTGACGAACGACAGTATTGCCGACGTTCTTGCAAACAAATACTATGTAGCTGTTTGGTACTTACAGACGTAACATGAGCGTAATAAGCCTCAGAGGGACTTCTCATCCGACTGGCCCGTTAAGGAGCGGCGGAGCTGCGACACGCGGCAGCGAACTCGCTGGGCCAGTGACCGGCTGTGCCACTTGGCCCTTCCAGCTGGCATTGTCCCTCACAGGGCGGCTAATTGAGTTGGAAGGCGGCGGGAAAGCAGAGGACGCTTTTGTGGGCGCGTAGCGGCTGCTGTCTAACCAGCCTGGCGAGTTGACCAGAGTTTGGCAAGTAGTCAGCGCTGTTGGAGGGGTGTTGAAACATTCATCAGACGTTGCGTAGAGTTTCCGTTGGTGTGCAGAAAATCCTGAACAGTACTCGGTCACTCTAAGTAGTAATCTCAAATAATAATCAATTGGCATAACTCAGTGGCGACAGTAAAAAAAAAAAAAGTCCCGAACCGGGATTCGAACCCGGATTTCCCGCTTTGCCTTAATGGTTTCGGCCATCGCGCCTTCCATACAAGTCTGCTTGTGCCACACGCTACAGACTGGTGACCCCTGTCCGTTAATCCTCTTCGCTCGCAGCCCTACTGTATTCCCACGAGAGGTCGGACAGTCTTGTGTGTCTGCTCTGAAAGGTCGATACACGATCAGGCGCATATATTATACAGGTATGTTGTCTGTTCTTTCCTCGTAAAGAAACTGCTCCAACTCGCTTTGATTTATTACACTTGTTAAACGTTGTCATCAACCCGAAGTTCGCTACGAGCATCTTAACTTCAGCGTAGCTCGGTATTTTTACCGTAGCAAATATATTCCCGAGGTGAAAGAAGCGATAAGTGACAGATAAAAACCTTAGGACTGGCCGGGTACTCAACCCGGGTCTTTTGCATCTATAGCCTGGTATGTAACCAGTTGAGACACTTTTTTTTCGAAATGTCTTTTATTGTTGTGAAATACAATGAACCACAGTATAATGCGAATGTTCATGCAAAGCTTAACCATTATCAATACATCCTTCAAATAATTTACATTGAGCAAGAAATTAAAAG
This sequence comes from Schistocerca piceifrons, assembly GCF_021461385.2. NCBI lineage: Eukaryota > Metazoa > Arthropoda > Insecta > Orthoptera > Acrididae > Schistocerca > Schistocerca piceifrons. Next base: position 22,130,566 of record NC_060145.1, read on the forward strand.
TGATAATACCAGTTTGTTTTGTGTCTACAAGATAAAGTTTTTTAAACAAAATAAGTTGATTTTTACTTCCCTTTACAAAATGTTTTTTCTGTGCTATGTTGATGTATTGTTTGAACTGGTTTCATAGTCAATTAGAGAAATTAAACAGCAGAATTGCAGCAATTGTCACAGAATATGTGTTTTCCTAAAATAATATTTTCACATGTATTACAAAAAAAGTGAATATATGATATTAATGTTAATGGTATAAGGATTTATTCAGATTTTTGTTAACTGGACCGTCTACATAATAAAATAAGACATGAAATAAAATGCACAGCAATCCACTCTTCTACCAGACAATACTTCCGCTTCTATTGCATTCCAATGTGTAGCCGCTGAACAGACATCATTTTAGTCTATATTATTTGTAATTATACGCGATTTTCACAACAGTCTTGTTCCATCAGCTTGATTTGTTATTCCTCTGACAGTAACTTTTGCAAGGCTTTGGGTGCTCTCGCGTGGATTCCCACGTACGTACGCGGTAGTTCTCCGCTTATCTCTCCGAGAAAGCATTCTTCTGTGTCTGATACGTCGTTATCGTCAAGGAGGAGCGTTTGCTTACATCTTCGTAGTGACATCGCAGAGAGAAATGGGTCAAATGGCTCTGAGCGCTATGGGACTCAACTGCTGAGGTCATTAGTCCCCTAGAACTTAGAACTAGTTAAACCTAACTAACCTAAGGACATCACAAACATCCATGCCCGAGGCAGGATTCGAACCTGCGACCGTAGCGGTCTTGCGGTTCCAGCCTGCAGCGCCTTTAACCGCACGGCCACTTCGGCCGGCGCAGAGAGAAATACTCAAATTCTAAACAGTGTAGTAGAAACTATTTTTCCATTGACTTAGAATAAGAGCCAAACTGCTTCCGAAACAATTATGCTTTTTGTCGTTGCTAAAGATAGTTCAAACGGACCATAGAAATTGCATATTGTCGACAGTATGGTGCAGCAATGTTGTCCGGCAATATTGTCGGTCAGTGCTACTCCACAGTATTTACCGTGATATATTCTCGAGCCAGAAGTGTTTACACGAGCCACGATACTGCAGCAAAATGGCCGGAAGTGTACTATAAATATATGCTTTGCTTTACATGTGGCAAGGGCCTTTTCGACCATACGCCTGCTCTAAGAGCCTCTTCCACTTCTGTCTGTCCAATGCGCTGTATGTCCAGTTGCTGTTGCTGTTCATCTTAGTTGTGTCCTCCCGAATGTTATCCAGCCATCTGATTCTGGATCTTCCTCTCGTTCCATCTATTGTTGTGCTGAATGCCATTCTAGACAGTCTATTCTGTCATTCTTGCTATATGGCCTGCCCAATTCAACCTTCTCCTCTTGAGCACATCGACGATGTTACGGTGTTTGTACAGCCCTCTTAATTCTTCATTTCTTCTTATTCTCCATTCCATGTTATTTTCGTCGTATACAGGCCCAAAAATTTTCCTTGGTACTTTTCTTTCGAATATTAAGTTTTTTTTTATCTTTGTCTCAGTATTAATATTTCACGTCCATAAATCATCAGAGGTATAATGGTCGATTGGTATAAGCGGATTTTGAAGTTGCTGCTAAGTGATCTTTTTCTTAGAATTTTGATGAAACTAAAAAGTGTCTTGTCTGCTGTATAAATATATATGTTGCTATAAATATATATGGAAGTGTGTGCAGCTCCCCGCTTTTGCATACCACTCGGAAAAAGAATAAGCGATAAAGAGGTATACCAGGCTTTATGGATGCGTTCTTTTTTAATTAAGCGAACTCGTGAATTGATGCAGGATACAATCTTATCCAGGATGTCCAAACACATTTTGAACATACAGAGAACATGTAAGACCAACACCAGTACGAGAGAGAGACTGCATGCCAGCTACGATCAGACTGGCGATCGTCCTTCAGTTTGTGGCTGCTGGTGCTTCACACGGGACTGAGGTGTGCCTCTTCATAAAGTGCACTTCTCTTCGCAACGCCTCTCGGCACGAAAGTTTTGCAACGCTTTCTCAAGGAATTCGTTAAGGTAAGTTTGTAGCAGTAGTCAAATGTTTGTCATATTGTGGTTAACCAGTGTAGTGCCCACCCCCGTAGCTGCGATGCAGCGGGCCCGGGTTCGGTTCCCAGCCGGGTTGGAGAGTTTTCCGCTCGGGGACTGGGCGTTGAGTTGTCCTTATTTTATCACCGTCATCGACACGCAAGTCGCCCAGTGTGGCGTAACCTGAAAATACTCGCAACTCGGCGACAGCTGGGTGACTCCCAACCATGAGTGCTGCACAATCATTTCACTAGCATAGTGAGAGGACTATGAATTTGATAAATGCTATACTTCTATCACCAGAATTAAGGGACATGGGAAGCGACGTATATAAAGAGCGTAATCAAAAATGACATTTGGCATGTTGGTGCCTTGAGTACTGAAATATGCATGATATAGCGTACGAAAAATAGAAGTCTTAAAACATCTGTAGAATACTTTTATGAATCACTGCTGCAGATCTTCTAATACAACGATAGCAGCAAGGACGTTCTTTCTCAGATTGCAGATACAATGGAAAAAAGTAAGTAAACTGTTTATTATTTCAAAATTAATCGCCAAACCTTTATTCCGCTATCAGACAAGGCGGTCAGTACCTTCACGGAGAACTGTTTGGGGTTGCCTGCGGAACCGTGATTGGACCCAGGTGTGCACATCTTCGTCCGAAGCAAATCGAAGGTCACGAACGTCTCTGTTCAGGGTTCCAAAAAGAGGAAATCGGATGAGGAGGGATCGGGAACGTATGAGAGGATACCAGCGAAACGTCTGTAGCGTAGTCGAAAAAAGAAACAACCTACCAACAAAATGTACGCTCTCATGTCGCCAAGGTTTCTCGAGTACGCTGCACAAGTTTCGCAGGGCAGCCCTTACATATTCTCTCATACAGTCCCGATCTCTCCTAAGCCGACTTCCTCTTTTTGGAGCGCTGAAGGGAGACATTCGTTGGCGTCGATTTCCTTAGAGTATGTAGACGCCTGGGTACAAACAGTTTCGTAGGCAACCGCAAACGTTTTTCCATGAAGGTATTAACCGTCTTGCCTCACGCTGGGATAAACGTATTAACATATATGGCACTTATTTTGAACTCTACGTCATATATAAAAGTCATAGTTCTCTCGTTCGTTCACTTGCCCATTCCTGTCAGTAACAAACGAACCGGGTGCCTCTACGTACGCGCAAAAACTTGTGAGCTGAAGCGGAAGCTTACTGCTTCGCCCCTCAGGTCAGGTTATTCAGCACCGCGGCGCTGTCCGAGTGAGAACTAGGAAGCGAGGCGAGAGGAGGCGGTGAACGTTTTCAGTGCTAAGTGTGTTCCGACTGTACGTTCATCACAACTAAATTCTCTCAGTAAATACGGAGATAAACCGCTTCAGTTGGACAAGACTTTTATTTTCCTAGCATCACGACCGGTTCCGGGCTAACAAATACCCATTATAAGGTGTAATGTAAGTCGCGTGTTGCGACCCCGAGCTGCGCGGGACTGGGTACAGCGGAGGCGGCCAAGCTAGAAGAGGTGGTCGCCTCCGCTCTACCCATTCCCTCGTAGCTCGGAGTCGCAACACGCGGTTAACATTACACCTTATGATGGGCATTTGTTAGCCCGGAACCGGTCGTGGTGTTCACATTTACTACGATGCTCAGTCACGGATGTTCATTCGGCAGGATTACTTGTAAATTCTCTCAACAGTGCAGTCCCAATCAGTATGCGGGCGAGTTCGCTACTTGAGAAGGCCTCCATGAAAAACGAGTGATTGTAGGACAATGAAACTTCGTGGAAACATTTGTAAGGACATGCGAAAGACAAATAACAAATAAACCATTGAAAGAAAGAGATATCGTTCCTTGCCTTTGCTATTGTGCGTGGACTTTCCATTCCAAGTTGGAAAGTAAGGGACCGCTCCCGTCTTTTAGACGTGCGAGCAAGGACTGTTGGGCGCGGTACGGCCGATTATTTTAAAGTTTCGCTACTTGAGCACCTGTAGACGGAAAACTATTTACCGTATTGATACCCAACTGTATAGGAATGATGATCAGACTACGGTGCAGGATGTGTGTTGTTAGTAGCACGACTTGCCGTTAGGCACCGGTGTTGGTTCAGCGACGTAGTTTCGAAAGACAAGCATCAGTGTGCGTTACAGTTGCGGACACCCGACTTGGATGTGGGTGGGTACGGTGAAAACGGCTTCAGTCGTTAAGCTTTTTCATCAAAATTCCAGCAATAGTGCTGCTCTTCTTCGCGAGGATCGACGCATTAAAGGAATACGGGCAGGTCCTCATTCCGCATCGGGACCGAAAAACAAGATTCGGATTTTCGAATTAACTGAAGATTTGGAAATGGCTCCTGGGAGAGACCGAAGGCCAATTGCACCACATGAGAATGTTAAAGTTCAGTAATTGCGTGCCGTGTTTAGGTTCCAGGTTACAAACGTTGCTCACTGTGACGGCCATTTGCATCCACGACAGCCTGGAACCGCACTAGAGATACCATTTCCATGACTGTTCGCAGCGCTTTCCCAACTATGGAGCACGGGATGTTCAATGTTGGCGGCACAACTCGTGCGCTGCTTGAAGATCGCGCGTTTCGTCCAGCATTCTCTGCCGTGGCAACGGTAACTTCCTAAACAACAGTCTCAACATCGTTCCTATAAAGTTTGAGTACCCATACGATGAATAGTTTTCCATTTGCACTGGCTGAGGTAGCAGAAATTTCACTGCGATCACCCTTACAGGGCCCAAACACTTCCTTGGTCGCACGTCTAAAAGAAGGAAGCGATCGTCTTACTTCCCGACTTCGAATGGAAAGTCCGTGCAGAATAGCGAAGGTAAGCAAGAATATCTCTGCCTCAAGCTGTAGAGCTGGTTTCTTTTTCTCGTGTTTTCGTCAAGCATGTTATTCACCTCCGAAACTCCTTGCGAAGATAGTTTACGGTAATGGGTATGAGTCATGCATGAACTGGAATTCGTAGCCAATCAACGCGGAGAGAGAAAGTTCTTGAGCTATTAGTGTAATGTGGCAGGCTAATCGACTCAGTTACGCAGAGACATTTTACTGTCGTTATAACGTGGCAACTGTAAAAAGTAGTAGAGTATAGCGGTCATCTACCTATAGGAGAGCCTGCACACTCACTATACTTCTATCGGAAGTGTGGTACCCGTCATTCATCTGCGTACCAGGAAAATTAAGTTCGTGGCATCGTGGCATTTTTCGGATACTTAGAGCATCAACAGAAATGAAAGTTACAAGACTAACATAATTTCGAACTCTGGACTTATGTACTTACAGCCTGTCATTCTTGTATTGAGCCACAGACAACGTTTGTTACTGTACTTCTCTCTCTCTCTCTCTCTCTCTCTCTCTCTCTCTCTCTCTCTCTAAACGTAAATCATACTAGGTCATTTACGCAGCAGCATGAGGAAGGGGAGAAATAGTATTATGGAGGCACGGAAAAAAAATCTACGAAGAGGACTGTAAGGAACCACAGAAATCTTCTTCCTTAATTAATGCCATTTGATACACCAAACGGATTTTATTCCTGGCGTATAAGCAACATCAGCGCAGTAACTACGGTGGCACTTTGCGAGAACAGCTGTAGCCAACAGACGCTCGTTCGACCCGTCAGCTGTGAACAGATAGTGTTAAAGTAGAGGACGTCCGACCGTATTGTCAACGTTGTTATGTCACTAATTGCAATCGAGCAACTAACGAGAATCAAGTATTAATGACATTCTTCAGGATTTTTGGAAGAAAATTATGTGTAAAGTTTGTCCCGCTCACCCTGACACCCTAACAAAAACGGCGCGTGGCGTGACCTGTTTGAAATAAGAAACGCGGACAGTGGACGAAATCATCGCGGCTGACGAGACTCAGTTGTCAATATGAATCTACCGTAAAATGACAGAGGGCAGAAATTCACATGGAGGGTCAACGCTCTGACGAGATAATGAACATTCAGACTGATGTGATGCGAGTTGAACAGCATTCCAAATGACTTCTCTGACAGTTTCACGAACTTGATATGAACATTCTGTGCGTTGTAATGAAGTGAGAGGAGACAGTATAAAACACTTGAAGCATAAATACCACCATCTTAACTTTCCTCTATTTTTTGTTAATCGAATCTCTAAACTTGTTGTTCGTTCTGGGTGTGTTATTACAGATAATGTACAGTTATTACACAAATAAAGTGGTAGCTGTCAGTCTGAGGCCTTGTATCAAAATTCTAATTTTTGACCCTACCAGTAAACATCGACTACTATCTTTAAGATTACACTCCAAACAAAAAAACAAAACAAAAAAAAAACCGATGCACCGCGAAGGAATTATTCGAATGGGAATGCGACAGATATCGGTATATGTGATACACATGTACACACAAACAAATGATTGCAATTTCAGAAAAATTAGATGATTTATTCAAGTGAAAGAGCTTTACAATTGAGCAAGTCAATAATGTCTTGGTCCACCTCTGGCTCTTGTGCACGCAGTTATTCGGCTTGGCACTGATTAAGTTGTTGGATGCCCTCCTGAAGGATATCGTGCCAAACTGTGTCGAATAAGCGCGTTTGATCGTCAAAATCTCGAGGTGGTTGGATTCTCGAGGTGGTTGGATTCTCGAGGTGGTTGGATTCTCGAGGTGGTTGGATTCTCGAGGTGGTTGAAGAGCCTTGTCCATGATGCTCCAAACGTTGTCAGTTGGGGAGAGATCGGGCGACCTTGCTGGCCAACACAGGGTTTGGCAAGCGCGAATGGAAGCAGTAGAAAATCTCACCATATGTGGGCGGGCATTATCTTGCCGAAATGTAATCCCACTGTGGTTTGCCATGAGGAGCAACAAAATGAGGTGTAGAATATAGTCGAGGTACCGCTATGCCTCTTATGACAACCAAAGGGGTCCTGCTATGAAAGGAAATGGCACGCCGTCATCACTGCTGGTGTCGAGCCACGTGGCAGGCGACATGAGGCTGGTGTTCCACCGCTGTTCGGAGCGCCTCCGGACACGTCTCCGCTGGTCATTGCGGCTCAGTTCGCAGCGATACTCATCGCTGAAGGCAACTTAATCCAGTCAGTGAGATTCCAGGCGGAAGAATAGCAGGTCCCCTGTGGCTGTCATCCGCAGCACCCTTATTAGTCGACAGCGGTACGGCGACCATATCGTACCCGCCATTTTGATACCCTTCATGGCAAGCCATCCTGGGCTTACATTTCAGTAAGATAATGCCCGCTCGCACATGGCGAGAGTTTCTACTACTTGGCTTCATCCTCGCGAAAGCTTCACTTGGCCAGCAAGGTCGTCGGATCTCTCTCCAACTGAGAACGTTCGGAGCATCGTGGGCAGGGCCCTCCAACCAGCTCGGGATTCTGACCGTCTAACGCGCCAGTTGGGCAGAATTTGACAGGAGGACATCCAACAATTCTGTCAAATCAGTGGCGAGTCGAATAACTGGTTGCGTAAAGCCAGATGTGGGTCACCGCATTATTGGCTTGCTCAGTTTGTGAAGCCTTTTCTCGCGAATAAATCATCCACGAAAGGCAAACGTCCGTCGAGGTTAGACTCCTAGTCCACCATATAGTTTTAATCTTCCAGGAAATTTCAGCCGGCCGCCGTGACCGAGCTGTTCTAGGCGCTTCAGTCTGGTACCGCGCGACCACTACGGTCGCAGGTTCGAATCCTGCCTCGGGCATGGATGTGTTTGATGTCCTTCAAGGTTTAAGTAGTTCTAAGTTGTAGGGGACTGATGACCTCAGATGTAAAGTCCCATAGTGCTTAGAGCCATTTTGAACCAGGAAATTTCAGATCGGCACACTCTCCGCTGCAGATTGAAAATTCATTGTCTAAACCATGTGCATGGTGTTTAAAAGTGCGTAAAATTCCTGAAAGCTACAATTGGTGATAAACGAAGTTACTTTTCGAATACGAGAAGCCTACAAGAAAGTGCGTGCTCGTGCGCGCGGATAGAAATCTGGTTAGTCATTTTCCTTTATGCCAGGCGATCGTTGTGGTTTAGTGAGTGTATGCACGCTCGATAGGCAGAGTATCAGCCGTGGGGCCAATAGATAGTTGGAGGTAGTGTTTCAACAGGTGTAACTGCAGCCAGTAAACTACATTTGTTTCCGTGGAAACATGAAGTTTGTATTTTTGTGTGGGATTCGACGTGTTACCTTTGATCTTTTACGCTGTCTTGTATGCGTGCAAACTGTCGGCAGATGTTGCAAGTAGTCAGTTGGAGCAGTGTCTTGACAGCGACATGCGTTCCCAAATCCAGTGGTAGGAGCTCTGAATCTTTCTGAACGTACAGCGGATAAAATCATTGATTTTGGTGAACTGACAGTTTTACCTATGCATCAAAGCAAGATTGGCGATCCTCCCTAATACTGTTTTGTAAGTGTAGCAGAGCAGAATAATTCTCCGGGATCAAGAGTGAACCCGTCTAGCTAATCTTCGTAGCAGTTACGCAACCTAATCTATCTCGTGCCCCCAAGAGCGCGTGTAGTCCAGCCGCGAAAAAGACTTCGAAAGACCTCCCCGCGTACGAGACGGAACAACGTAACACACCGATCTCTTTGGAATTGTGTTTGAATTTTTGGAGGAATGGATTCAGTTCCCAAGCAGTCGACCTGATATAGGTTTTCTGTGGTTTAATTCAGTCACTTCACACGAATGCCAGGATCGTCACAGCAGATTCTTTGCTCCACCGTTCTAAGCTTGTGCTCTGTCTCTAAAGACACAACTGTTCTTGAACACTACCACGTTTTACCTGTTGGAGATAAGCGACATAGATGGAATAGTTCTACCCTTTGCAACGGTCCGTCTGAGTTGCCTTATGTGTGAAAAATTATGATATTGTACGAAACCAGATGAAACCTCATACTCCTGCCTTTCACTCGCTATGCGTAACTACTTGCAGCACGCGATCACGAATGAAATCCTGAACTTCCCACAGGCTAATCGAATTTAAAATAGTTTAAAAATAACGTACGTCAGCCTTTTTAATGTGACGCTTAACAGACGGAGGAAAGCGAAAGACGAGAAGGCCGCATCTTTCGATGACGACTACAATGTTTTATAGGCGCTGCATGAATACTCACTCCCTTGCTATGAAGATTAAGGTAATATTCTGGGAGTCTGATTGGAAGGTACCGCCCCTAGTTCCTCGGCGTAGTGCTCGGTGCAGGCGCTCTAGCTCCTGCTAGAGATGCGCGTGCCGCCATTGACCCGTCCGCCGATACATCTAATATGTGTCACGTTAGCTGGGTTTCCCAGAGGACCTCCCGTGCGTCCACATCTCGCAGACATCGCCTGTCAAAGCAGCTGCACTACCCACACTAAGCTGGGTGCTTTACTGTATAGGCGTCATCACACAAGGCTGACTTCAGGACAAAGAGACTGTGTAATCGAGACTGATGGGTCGTTGCTGTGTTCGCTCCACGTCGCATCTACTCTGCAGCCTGAGATAGTGTCCTCCCGGACAAAGGAAACTCGGGTAGGCTTAAGGTAGGGTGGAATCCAGGCTACGTTAGGAGCAGAGTAGTCTGTGAAAAAGATGTAAGAGGGCGAAACGAAGAGAATTTTGTTTCAAATATGCTGTAGCTGGTCTGTTTCAAATGTAAAGAGTAATGTGAGCAGTGTTTCCCGGCGGTAGTTCGCTAAAGAGGAAAAGAAACCGTAGGAGAGTGGAATATACTTTCACAACGTAGCAACTTTTCGCAGTATGTCGGAAATACAGTCGCGAGCTTGTCCCATCTATACTAGGGCTCCTTCACACCCGATGCCTTGAAAATCGTGGACAGAGGCGAGTAGGAAGATTCTTTATACTTGCAGTTCCGAAGACCATTTGGCAAGTGTTTCACCGTCGATTGTCAGTAAATACAGGGTGCGGAAAAACAAATTGACCGAAAGCGCAAGGCAAAAAAGACAGCAACAGACGAAAGAATTTGAGTGAAGGAACCAAGGGTCGCTGTTGACTGTCCACGGCACTACCCCAACGTGAAAACGGTGGTCAGTTTCAACATATGCTACGACATACTTATATTAATTAAGTGGTGGCAAGTCATTGTACAAGAATATACTCATTTCTCGTTTACTTTGGCTCTTTTAGGACATATTAAAACATAAAATATGGATATGCGATTGTTTTCATTTCTAAAGAGGTGCTGTATGGTACGTCAGCTAAGTACAATGCACGTATATGTGATGCTTTAAATTTTTTTTGTTCTCGTCGTGACGATTGGTTAGACTAAACATTTTGTTTACGTATACATTTTCTGTGAATTACATTTCATTTTGAGTAACAACGTCCATTAGTCAGATTTCAACTACATTCCTGCAGCGCCGAAAATATGCTACTGCTGCCCCTAGTTGCTATACTCAAATTTCTTTATTTGATGCTGTCTTTCTGCCCAACACTTCTTGTATAGCCCCTGTATAGCTCATGTATATCCCCCAACTACGTAACTGACTCTTAAGAGAGATTAACGAGTAAACGTGTTAATCGGAAATGAAGATAACGTTAAACACACGTCATGTCGGCCCACGTTATCGGTATATGTAAATGAAGTAACAGAAAAAGTGAATTTCATCAAAAGCTGTTGTCCTATTCTGCTTGTCAATAGGAAACTGTCATGGTTGAACTAAAAACCCGTACACAACATTTGCATTTTGCCAAGTGAATAGAAACTCAATGTGATAGAAACAAGTGCAAGACAGTGAGCTCAGTCATATAAATTACATTTCCAAGTGTAACGTTATTAAGTGGTATTAAGCTTCAAGTCCGAGCTTACGGAATGGGTTCTCAGATGTTTGCCTGGCTAGAAGACTTTGACATAACAAAACGCAGTACGCAATACCTGAAGCCAAATGCCCCGGAGAAGTGTGATAGGACATTTCCTGTTCTCTGCGTACATAAACGACTATCGGATAGGTTGGACAGCTGTTTGAGATTGTTCGCTGCTAACGTTGTGTGTACGATAGAGAGTGGGTCGGTAAGTGGTTGTAGGGCGATTCAGGAAGCTTTGTACAGAATTTCAGTCTGCCGTAAAGCTGGTTGAATTTATAAGTAGTGCAGTTGTTTAAGGAGAAACATTCATGTAACAGTCGATTACATAGCTGTATAGGCGTAACGTTACAGAGCGATATGAAATACCTCGCAGACAGAGAAAGTGGAGCACCTACGCTGAAGAGCCAAAGAAACTGGTACACATGCCTAATGTCATGTAGGCCCGCGCGAGCACGCAACAGTGCCGCAACACGACCTGGCACGGACTCGCCTAATGTCTGAAGTAGTGCTGGGGGGAATTGACACCATCGATCCTGGGCTGTCCATAAATCCGTAAAAGTACGAGGGGGTTGCGATCTGTACTGAACAGCACGCTGCAAGGCATCCACGATATGCTCAATAATGTTCATGTCTGGAGAGTTTGGTGGCCAGTGGCAGTGTTTAAACTCTGGAGAGTATTCCAGGAGCCACTTTGTAGCAACTCTCGACTTGTGGAGTATTGCACTGCCCTACTGGAATTGCTCAAGTCCATCGGAATGCGCAATGGACATGAATGGATGCAGGTGATCAGACAGGATGCTTACGTACGTGTCACCTTTCAGAGTCGTATCTAGCCGTAGCAGGGGTGCCATATCTCCAACTGCACACGCCCAACGCAATTACAGAGCCTCCACAAGCATGAACAGTCCCTTTCTGACTTTCCGTCCATTGATTCATCAGATAGTCTCCATGACCGTACACGTCCATCCACTCGATACAATTTGAAACGAGACTCGTCCGATCAGGCAACATGTTTCCAGTCATCAACAGTCCAATGTCGGTGTTGACGGGCCCAGGCGAGACGTAAAGCTTCGTGTCATGCAGTCATCAAGGGTACACTAATCAGCCTTCGGCTCTGAAAGCCCGTATCGTATCAATCATGTTTCGTCGAATGGTTCGCACGGTGACATTTGTTGCTGGTCCAGCATTGAAATCTGCAGCAATTTGAGGAAGGGTTGCACTTCTGTCACGTTGAACGATTCTCTTCAGTCGTGGCTGGTCCCGTTCTTGCAGGATCTTTCTTCGGCCGCAGGAGAGTCAAAGATTTAATGTATTACCGGATTCCTGATAATCACGGGACACTTGTGAAATGGTCGTATGGGAAAATCCCCACTTCATCGCTACCTCGGAGATGCCGTGTCCCATCGCTCGTTCGCCGACTATTAACACCACGTTGAAACACACACACACCTTGATAACCTGCCATTGTAGCAGCAGTAACCGATCTAACTACTGCGCCAGATACTTGTGTCCATCTAGGCGTTGCCTACCGTAGCGCCGTATTCTGCCTGTTTATATATCTCTGTACTTGAATACGCATGCCTGTACCAGTTTCTTTGGCGCTTCAGTGTATCAAGGACAGCTCCTACATAATCTACATCTATGTGGTTACTCTGTTAATCACAATAAAGTGCTTGGCTAAGGGTTCAGTGAACTCCCTTCGAGCTGTCTCTCTACCGTTCCACTCTCGAACGGCGCGCGGGAAAAACGAGCACTTAAATTTTTCTGTGCGAGCCCTGATTTCTCTTATTTTATCGCGATTATCATTTCTCCCTATGTAGGTGGGGGCCAACAGAATGTTTTCGCAATCGGAGGAGAAAACTGGTGATTGAAATTTCATGAGAATATCCCGCCGCAGCGAAAACCCCTTTGTTTTAATGATTCCCACTCCAATTCACGTATCATGTCTGTGACACTATGTCCCTTATTTCGCAATAATACAAAACGAACTGCCCTTCTTTGTACTTTTTCGGTGTTATCTGTCAGTCCCACCTGATGCGGATCCCACACCGCACAGCAATACTCCAGAATAGGGCGGACAAGTGTGGTGTAAGCAGTCTTTTTAGTAGACCTGTTGCAGCTCCAAAGTGTTCTACTCATGAATCGCAGTCTTTGGTTTGCTGTACCCACAACATTATCTATGTGATCATTCCTGTTTAGGTTATTTGTAATTGTAGTCCATAAGTATTTAGTTGAATTTACAGCCTTCAGATTTGTGTGACTTATCGCGTGTTCGAAATTTAGCGGATTTCTTTTAGTACTCATGTGAATAACTTCACATTTTTCTTTATTCAGGGTCAGCTGCCACTTTTCGCACCATACAGACATCTTATCTAAATCATTTTACAATTCGTTTTGGTCATCTGATGGCTTTGCAAGACGCTAAATGGCAGCATCATTAGCAAACAATCTAAGACGACTATTCAGATTGTCTCCTATGTCGTTACTATAGATCAGAAACAATAGAGGGCCTATAACACTTCCTTGGGGAACGCCGGATATTACTTCTGTAATGCTCGGTGACTATCCGTCTATTACTACGAACTGTGACCTTTCTGAGAGGAAATCACGAATCCAGTCACACAACTGAGGCGACATTCCATAGGCACGCAGTTTGCTTAGAAGACGTTCCTGATGAACGGTGTAGAAAGCCTTATGGAAATCTAAAAATGTGGAATCAATTTGACATCCCCTGTCGATAGCTTTCATTACCTCGTGAGTGTAAAGAGCTAGTTGTTTCACAAGAACGATATTTTCCGAATTCGTGCTGACTATCCTAGTGATACCCTCAACACAGTAATGCTAGAATATTGCAGGACGAATTAAAGGAAGAAATCGAATGAATTCAGAGCTATGGAGCTAGATTTGTTATCGGTCAGTTCGAGAGTGGTACAGAATTGCTTCGTGGACGTTGGTGGGAATCCGAAAAAAAAAAAAAGTTCTGTGTGCGCTGTGGTATTGAGATACAACCATTTGCAACAGACTGCGGAACGATTCTGCTGCCTCCCATTGTTCATCTCATGTGGATAAAGCAAAAATGATGAGGACTCGTACTCAGACATACAGGCAGTAATTTTCCCCTCGCTGCATATGCGCCATACATTGTACTGTGGCTTCCGAAATATGTATATCGACATAGATTTGGATAATAAGAGCACACAAAATTTGTCATGGGTAGACAAACGGACGATTATATCATTTGTTCTCTGACATAGCTCTTGACGCTTATGAAATGCGGATTGAATTTTTTTACTTGGTGGTGGTTTCATGAATGTGCTGCAGTTTTTACTGATAGTGTATCCATTGCTGCACGCGAGACAGAATATCTGTACATCATTTATACGAAGGTTGGAACTTAAATAGTGGCAACTATTTGTTCGCAACCGATACAAAATAGTTACATTTTTGCAGCTGTTACTGTCCTTCAAAGTGGTCACCAGCGTTGTGTAGAACCCGTTGCCAGCGATGTGGAAGGCGTAGTTTACTTTTAGGAGAGCCTGTTCTGTTGATGGTGTAAATGGAGCAGTCTAAAGTTATGGTGATTCTCGTGTACGACTGTGATGGTATTATCCTAACGCATTACGTTCCTCCATGCCAGACCGTCAGTCCACATTATTACTGTTCGTTTTTGGAGCATCACCTGTGACCAGCTTTGCGAAAGAAGCGGCGAAACTTTCTGCGCAACCCACCCATCATTTTGCACGACAATGCGCGGGCGCATACAGCGCAAGCTGTGGCTGCTGTGTTCGGTAAATGGGAATGGGAAGTACTGCACCATCCAACATACTCCCCGGACTTAAGTCCTTGTGACTTTGATTTGATTCCGAAGATGGAGGAAACACTTCGTGGCATTCGCTTCAGAACTGTTCCAGAGATTCGACAGGCAGTAGACCGCTCCATTCGCACCATCAGAACAGGCTCTGCTAACGGTATACTACACCTTCCACGTCGCTGGCAACGGGTTATACACAACGCTGGTGACTACTTTGAGGACTGGAACAGGTGCAAACATGTAACTCTTTTGTATCGGTTGTGAATAAATAGTTGCCACTATTTTAAGTTCCAACCCTCGTATATTGGTGAGTCAAACTTTATGGCTACGTGGTTAATATCGTGTTCGTTCACCTCTGGAACGCAATGCAGCTGCGATTCTGCGTGGCATGGGGTCGGGAAGTCCTTGGTCGGATTCCAAAGGTAGCGGGCACCAGATGTCCATTCACAACTCACACACTTCCTATAAATTACGGGGCGGTGGTTTGTGGACGCGGAGCTGGTGTCCCAGTTGTGTTCCATAGGGTTTAGATGAGGCGAGTTTGATAGCCGTGACATCATCTGGAAAAAGCCAGCATGCAGGTTTGCCGGTAGTCCGCAGCAGTGTTCACGCAGTCCATAACCGTGATGAGGTCTTGGGTTACTACCACAGGTCCCACGGAAGACCTAGTGAATCTGCCCCATCGCGTGGCGCGATGTATGTTTCGAGCAGCCGTTCCCTTGGATGATGGCGTATGTGGGCACGTGTGTCCACCTCTTATAGCGACAAAAGTGGTTCTTCCGACCAGACCACACGTTTCCATTTACCCACAGTACAATCGCTATGATCCGAGGCCCAGTGCAGTCTTACAGTCGATATGGGGACACGTGGCGGTCGTCTACTGTGGAGCCTCACGTTTTAACGATGTGCGCTGAAGGGTGTGCTCCGAAACACCTGCTCCCGCATTACCACTGTACTCTGTCGCCAGATCTGCCACAGATAGCTGTCTATCCTGCTTTACCAAGCAAGCAAGCTTCAGACTTTCATGTTCTTGACAAGACGAGGATGCCCAGCACCTTATCGCCTACTAATGGTTTCACCGTGCTTCGGCCATTTCCCGTAGATGTTCACGAAAAAGCACGCAACAGCCGAACTGATTGGTCATTTCAGAGATGCTCGTTCTCAGACTCAGGGCGATAGCAATCTGCCCTACGTAAAAGTCGTTTACCACCAATACATTCCCCATTTGCGGCGCGCTAAAGTGATCCCCATTTGTCTCTTTGACGCCAATACATTTTTCTCACCTCGCCACGTGCCCACAACTCATTTACGCTCGCAGTGGGTGGTGGCCATAATGTTTTGTCTCACCGGTGTATGTACGTCGGCTGTCACCTGCTGGAGACAGGTAGAGCGAGAGCGGTGTCTCTCCGCGCCAAGTGGGCAGCCTTGCCGGGCGACTGGAGGGGGGAGTCGCGGTATCAGCTTCCCGCCCCGCTCCGCTTTATTACGAAACGTGCAGCCGCTCGCTAAGTGTCACTTCCGCTTAGCACACCGGGGCGCTGTCTGAGGCTGCGACCACCGCACGGGTTTGCGGCTACAGTCTCTCTGCAAACTGGGCAGCTACCAAACTACGTCACAGTGATCACGTGCAGGCTGTTTCACGAAGTTATACCGACCGCTCTGCGGCGCTCCATTTACAGGGTGTTACAAAAAGGTACGGCCAAACTTTCAGGAAACATTCCTCACACACAAAGAAAGAAAATAACGTCACATGGAATCCCTGATGCGCTGATGCAGCCCTGGAGACTGACTGTAAAACCACGTTCGTGATGAACACTAAGCTGTTGATGCCAAGTACTGATGTGCTTGATGCTAGTACTGTAGAGCAACGAGTCGCATGTCAACACAAGCACCGAAGTCAACATTACCTTCCTTCAATTGGGCCAACTGGCGGTGAATCGAGGAAGTACAGTACATACTGACGAAACTAAAATGAGCTCTAACATGGAAATTAAGCGTTTCCGGACACATGTCCACATAACACCTTTTCTTTATTTGTGTGTGAGGAATGTTTCCTGAAAGTTTGGCCGTACCTTTTTCTAACACCCTGTATATCAAAGGCGACGCAGTGGCACGAGTGTCCTTCACTGAATGCGTTTACACTAGACGGAGTACAGACTTCACTAATTAACATAACTGACGCAAGAAACGCACATCGACAGAATAACATCAGATAGCTGCACGCTGCGCTCACAATTAGACAGGAAGCTGGTTTTTGTTGTGCTGTACGGCGGTTGTTGTGTCATTCCGAAAAAAGCTGCTCGCACACCTCGCAAACAATTTTCTATATTGGAATGACAGCAAATTCCTCAGAAGGCCCTTGGGCACAGAGTAAAGCGTTAGAGGGTTTGCTTTCAAAACTGGGAAGTGCGCCAGACCACACCCGAACTGAATTTACGCGCCGGGTTGACAGCTGTTGGTATGGTACACAGACAAGGTGGTAGGCCGGCCGGTGTGGCCGAGCGGTTCTAGGCGCTACAGTCTGGAACCGCGCGACCGCTACGGTCGCATGTTGGAATCCTGCCTCGGGCATGGATGTGTGCGTTGTCCTTAGGTTAGTTAGGTTTAAGTCGTTCTAAGTCCTAGGGGACTGATGACCTCAGCAGTTAAGTCCCATAGTGCTCAGAGCCATTTGAACCATTTTTTGAACAAGGTGGTAGATACGAAAGTAGTTTTTTGGATAATTCCCATATCCACTTAGGCAACTGATAGGCTGTTTCCCCTTCGGTGCCTCAGAAACACAGTGTGTAAATTATTGAAAGACGAATATGCTCATGAGAAAATCTGCACAATTGGCAGCCAGGTGACACACGCCTTGCTTGTCATGTGACAAGGGAAGCATATACCCAACAAGTCGTCTATTTTACTCAACTTTCACACAGTTGTATTACGAGGGTTGGAACTTAAATAGTGGCAACTATTTATTCGCAACCGATACAAAAGAGTTACATGTTTGCACCTGTTACTGTCCTTCAGAGTAGTCACCAGCGTTGTGTAGAACCCGTTGCCAGCGAAGGGGAGGGAGTAGTATACCGTTAGCAGAGCCTGTTGTGTTGATGGTGCGAATTTTCAAACACATTAAGTTTTGAGAAAAATTTAGAATTTCTGAACTATGCAAAATGTATTTATGTATTTAAGTTCTGGCGAAGGACAAATATTATTGCATTCACCTGGTTTCGGTACGAAGTAAGTATCTTCATTATAATAAGGAACAGTTACCTGTATTATTAATAAGCTCATTCTCATTGAACAGCTACAGTAGCAAAATAAAAATTTATTTTAACGACTTTAAACTGCTATTCGCAACTTTTTGACGTTCTGTCACATTTTGGCTGAAGGTCTTTACGCACAGTTCCCAATTACAGTTTTCGTCTTCTTTTAATTGTTTTTGTTGTATTCCAAAACTGTGATTCCTACTATGTTAATTCAGTTAATTTTAAGTACTTTAATGCTATCTGGACTGGGCAAATGCTGTTCCATTTTATACCATTTTCCCGTATATTTCATTTGTCGCCTATCTTTATACTTCTCTTATGAAGCTAGGTGTCTCGTTGTAACTGTCTGCATTTATAGTATGACCGTTGTCTTAATTAGTGCTACACTACGATATTCGCGCTGTTTCCATGTAGCGGCGAAATCAGTTGACAAACCTTTCTGTCTGATGTGACTCCCAGTGGTTTGCTGTACGTGTAGTTTGTGTTGGTTTTACACGGTAACTTTTGTTTGACTCGATCATTTAAGCTCATATCTTGTTATTATTTGCCCATGCATTATGGCTCTATGTAAGTAATACTTTTTCTGTTTTTAATACTCCTAGTGCTACTTAAGGTTTTTGATTTGGCTGTTGCTCTCCTATGTCGATTAAAAAATTTTATAGGTTACGGTCACATACTGTGATGAAGATACCCTCAGTTGGTATCGAAGCAAGGTCAGTGCATTAAAATTTGTGCAACCGTTTGGCTCTTTTTATGCTTCATAAAAAAAAGTATTGTTTTGTGAAGGATGCAATGTGACCTGCTACAGAAAGATGTTTAATGTTCTTTCCTACACTACAGTTACCCATATATTTCAGTTATATAGTAATGTCGAGGCCTATATGTTTGTTTTACGTATTGTTTTTCACACAAACTTCGCTGCTTTTTTTCAGTTTTCGTGGCTTCAAAAAGTTACATGAATCATCCTGACCGCTTCTGATAAATCTGTGACATATTATTAATGAATAAGCAACAGCAGACAATCCCAGATTTTGCGAAAGAAGTGTATTTGGCGTACTTTGGCGTAAAGGTTGGGGATCAGAGCAAGTCATGGTCGCACATCGAGTGTATTCGAGTTGTGAGGAAGGACCTCTGTTTCTCGCGCAATTGGGAGAGTCGTGGAAAAGGTAAGCACTGGGCTCAAAAAATCTGGCCAATTATAACGCGAAAAGTTGGAGGAAGAAACGTAGTATTCAATTCAAAGGTGGACAAAAAAATTTTCTGCCTCCACATAAAATTTGGCTTTATGAAGTATTTATTAAAATCCTATCGAAAGATGGTGACACTTTTAGGAATATGGTTTATAAGCTACCGGGGCTATGGAAAGATAAGATGAAAGAAGGGGTTTTTCGTCAGTTCTGACTTTCGGGAACTAACGAAAGACGAAATATTTGAAGTCAAAATGAATGAAATTTAAAGATCATCTTGGATTTCGTTTAAACAAGTTGCCAACAAGTTTCTTGGCAACTGCAGAGCCCTTGATTACGAGAATTGGTAAGAAACACGCCGGATAACTTCAACGCAGTGGATGCCTCACAGAGCTTAAAGCTACACTTTCTATACACCCACTCCACCTATTTTGTAGAAAATCTATGTGCTGTGAGTGTGGAAGAGGGAGGAAGATAGCGTCAAAACGTTAAATAAATGGAACGGGGGGCACCAGAGCGGCGGGATGTCAAAGCGTTGTACCTGGTTGCTGCACGGAGAGCATCCCCAGTCAGTGCACAGGAGGAAAGACATGCGAGTAAGAACAAACGGTTAAGATTTATACCTCTTTATTAGAACATAATAGTCCATTATAATTTTAGGAGTGCCGTATTTATCATGTTTTTACATAAAGTTATTTGCCTGTGTATGTATGAATTTTCAGGATTTTCGCCATTACTTTGTGACAGGGGGGAAATCGTTAGCATTTCTAAACTAAGTGTATCAAAAAACATTAGAATTACCTATAACCATGAAGACAAACTTGCAAAGTATAAATTTATAGATTAATTGTCTATGAACAGGTACAGAAACAGCTAAGCAATTTCTCAACATTTTGATCTACAGCATGAGACCCTTATCTTACCGCAGGGCGAACTGTCGTACTACTTGGTGGTACAAGTCTGTTGAAGTAAGTTGCTGTTTCTACAGAAACACGGGAAAATAATTGTCTACGGTAATCATGTTTATGTATGTCACAATAGTCGTTACATTTTGTCTGTGATTCACTTTTCGGATGGTGGTTTCTCCGCCAGTGCGCCCGGCAAGAAACAGAGTGAGGTGGCGCGCAGCGAAGATACCGAATCCGTACTTGGGTGGCCGGCAGATCAGATCCCCTTCTGGCCACCCAGATTTCGGTTTTCCGCTATTTCCCTGAATCGTTTAAGGCGCATGCCGGGTTAATTCCACCGAATGGGCACAGCCGATTTCGTTCCCCACCATTGCACTGTCCAAACTCATGCTCCGTCTCTTATGACTTAGTCGTCGACTGAATGTTAAACTTCCAAGAACCATGCTGTATTTCGTAGGACAATCCGCGTCTCATTTTTCCTTGTCTGCAAACGAATGTCGCGTCATGTAAATATCGCAGTGAATCATTTCTCGGTTATCGAAATTGATGTATCAGGACTAGCGTGATAAATACATTACTTAATAGCGTCGAATTGGAATGTTGGGCTAATCTCGCGACTCGCGAGGACATGGTTTTGAATTTGTAGATCAGCCAATTAACTTGCTACTTGTACTGGGTGATGCAAAGTGCTGACTAGGCAACCGACTTTTTCACGTCAAAGATAAGTGACGAATGATGAGGGGGTCAGGAAACAAAGACCCACTCGTTTTCGCAGCTTTGTCAATTCCGAGCTAGAGGTGTTAGTGTTCTTTATAAATTTGTTTATAGGGTGGTGTTTGTGACAGAGTAGCCGATGTGTATGAAACAAATTCAATGATACAACTATTACTGGCTGTATGATCAGTGTCGTCTAAAGTCAAAAGAAGTAAAATAAAAAGATAAGCAGTACACAGTGCTTGCTCCACTACAGACGGAGAGTGAAGACGGAAGTACAGTTCTGGATGGCGCCGTTTGAAACAGCCGCAACAATTCATATATTTTGACATCGTAATTCCTTATCTGACCTACGGAAGAGTTTTATTACTGAATTTTTCTATTACATATCTGCTGTTCTGTCGCAAAAATAAGATAGTCCCACAGAAGAAGTAATGCCTGTACGTTAGTGGTTAATGAAGTTGCGAAACAGCTTTTGGTCTTGGTATCATGATTCCCAGGTCGCTATTTGTCTAAAATTCAAACTGTTTCAGATGATAACGTTATGCGCCTCACAAATTAGGTAAAGGTCTTCTCTTGAGTCTTTTTTTCTGGCATTTCATAAGAGGTTGAGTTCCATCAGTAACAACCGTAACTACCAGTGAGGCTAGTGTATTCAGTTATAAAAATTTTTAGTCGCTACAGAAGTACTTAATTCACAAAAATTGAGGACACCCCGGGGAAAGCACAACTTTTCGTGCGTAAAAGTCCTGTTTACATTCCTAGAGCCCGGCCCTCGGCGAGAATTCTTTGAACGCCGTTCTTCTGCCCTTATCTAGCGCAACGATCGTGATAATAAAATGACGCGAGTTAGAGGCCACTGTGAAGATGAAAGATACGCGTCACAGCCCCTACACACACTCCCGTGTCCAGTGAACGGAGCCTCACGCTGTTGAACAATGTCAGCAGAGGCGGGCGCCTGTCTAAATGCAACAGCCTGCAGCTTCCAGACGTGGGTCGACGCGGTGTAGCGTTACTCGGCTCAGCTGTGCCGTCATCCAGCACAGCCGGTTAATACCTCTCGCTTCCAATAGCAGCTGTCGTTGGACACTCGGACGGCACCTTTTTCATAGTGACCAGCGTTTCGGGTTCCCTGATCCGAAGCCTTCCCGCGCGGCTGAGGTCTCTCTCAGATACTGTCCGAGGCAGCGTTCGTAATCCACGCTGAAGCCTCGTCCTTTAATTTGGGATGAAGCTACACGTAACAGAATGCTGTTGGTATCAGTTTCACAGTGAAGTGAGGTGGTTGCCATGATCTCCCACGTTGCACGTCAGACGTCCGGAGGACATGAAGCAAGAAACCAATTAGTGCTTGCCTTTCACGTTCGTAAACTGGCTTTCGAACAGCGACACATTGTTTTGTGCCTAGCAGATCGATCTGCTTATGTAACTAGTATACACGTGATTGGAGTGGGTGTGACAGTCACTCCATTCACACTTGTTCCAAGAAACATACGTATGCTACTGTTACTTCTGATATCCTTGTAGAAGACAGCACACTTCAAAAGTTGAAAGAGACTGGTAACCATGCAGTAATCGGAACGTCATTTGGATACTATTGTTTATTGAGTTGCCTCGTCACCGTGCACGAATAAGAAAAAGTCGTTATGATAACGATGGCCCTATCGAAAGTATACAAAAGTGCCTTAACTTGTAGCCCAGATATCGATAGAATCACATATTTATTTTCGATTGCTCATACTCATTTTTCCTCAACATAGTTTCCATCACATGTAGTGCACGTTGTCGCCACTGATACGGGCTATCTATCTACGAAAAGAGTCACACGTGCCCCTATCGTATAAACTTCTTTACAACATTTTTCACCTCGAATGTTTCATGAAACAGTGGTCTCCGAAGGGTACCGTCTCGGGGCTGTAAGGTCAGCGGAGTTCACAGACTAGTCGTGTTGTCCGATCATCAGATTTGTTGTGGTAACGCAGGCTGCCATGCTTATTTTGGACGGATGGATAGTAATCAGTGGTGTCACGTAGCGTGACTGCAAAGAGGCTTCGGATGTAACTCCAGCCACTGGTGTCCAGGAACTGCTTTTTTTTTAGTCATCAATCTTCTGACTGGTGTGAGGTGGACCCCAACGATTTGCTCTCGTGTGCCAAGCTCTTCATCTCAGAGTAGCACTTGCGACGTACTTCCTCAGTTAGTTGTTGGATGTATTCCAGTCTCTGGTTTCCTCTATAGTTCGTTCTAGTGCCATGGAAGCTACTCCGTGATGTCCTCACATATGTTCCATGCTACTGTACGGGTTGCATGTGAATGAGCATGTGATGTGAATGGTGAAATAAAATACAATCTCTCTCATCAACTCGCCGAAAATCAAACTTCTAAATGGTTCACAAGTTGTGTATCAGCTCGGAGCCCTCACGTGCTACTGCACGAAAAATTTTACCCACACATTACACAGTAGGGCCTACATACTTCAGTGGGCCTCGGTAAATGTGGTTAGACTTAAAAACCTTAGCTACGTTTTGTCTATCAGGCGCCAACTCTCATTCGTCGCAATGTACCCAGTGTTCCACAAAAATATTTAATATAAATGCAGGCAGGATTTGCTATACAAAAATCACGTAGGCAGCCACGTAATTTTTAGTTTCTCGAAATCGAGTTTATTTCCAATAAGAGCATAGAAAAATCGAAAGTCACAATCCACAATAAATTAATTTCATAGCCTGACTGAGTTTTTTAAGATCTTGGAGGCAGTTGAATAAGCCATGATTAATTGCGGAAGATATCTTTTGAAAATCGTTAAAGTTCCAGAGTATATAAAAGTATAAATTACACAATGGCTGCCCTTGAAACCTTCTAAGTGCGGCTTGCGTCACACGCAACCCGAAAAGTAACAACTTCATCAGACGCTGGAAAAAATCGATGTCCGAAAGTAGGAAATATAAATAATTCACACACACGAACTAGTGGCTGTTTCACCACTCATCAGAAAAAACTTTCTCCTAACCAGACGAACGCAGCCTGACCGTCTCCAACGGCGTCCGTACGTAGACCAAACCGCCGCTGTTCACCGAGGAAACCTTGGTCAGGCTCCACTGAAGTCAGTTACACTACTGCATTTGATAACTGCTGAAATTCTTAATTTTAACCTCTTACATACTTATTCATTTCACACGGAAATTTCCAGAGAAATATTGTGCTTTTATCAGTTTTCTTTTATCTGCATTAGTTTATTTATAAACAACAATTTCTGCGGTTTTCCTCCGTTTTCAGGTTTATAAGAGTAAATATTTACAAACTAGTTAAATTATACATTAAACAATTTCATATATATCTAACGTTTACTGTACTGTCGCCACTTTTAATGTTTCTGTATTTATTTAATAAGAAAAGCAGTTTTTAATTGTGCGAAATCCGCTTTAAGGCCTCTCATTTAAATATGTGAATAATTTCAATGAATCGACTGTAACAGCCCGATGCAGGTATTCACTTTCACAGCTCTGGAGTTATTTACAACATTTAACTTACAATAACTTACAAAGTAATGCGAATATCGAAGTCGCGTCTTGACACGCGCAATCGCCAAAATTTACCGCTTCAAATGATCCTACTGGCTCTTCAGTGACACACATGGTTCAACAGTTATTAATTTTGGGGTAAGTTTTAATCTTGCACTGAACGCGAAAGCGGCGTTGAGAAACGAGCAGCCATTTTCCTGCCCAACGGAAGGGTTTTTCCTGCCACGCGGTCACCTTAGCGGCAGGTGGAAGTCCAGAGACAACCCCGTCTGTGGAGTATAGGGTAAAACTGGCCCTCCACGTGCTCCTGTCAAGCTGGTTTCGGCTGTCGACACGAGTATGACCCGATCTTAGCCACCGCCGATGCGTCGGCGGCCGCTTCGTTGTGGTTGAATAAAGTCTCTCTTTCCTTTACAGTAGGCTGTCGTGTTACACCTACCATCCTGTCCCTTCTTCTTGTCTCTGTTTTCCATATGTTCCTGTCCTTGATCTCCGGAGAACTTCCTTACCATGTCAGTCCACATAATTTTCAACGTTCGTCTGTAGCACCACATATCGAATGCTTCGATTCTCTTCTGTTCCAGTTTCCCCACAGTCCATGTTTCACTACCATACAATGCTATGTTCCAAACTTAGTCTCAGAAATTCCTCAGATTAAGGCTTATGTTTTGATATGTGTAGACTTCTCTTGGCCAGGAATGCCATTTTTTGCCAGTACTTGCCAGCTTTTTATGTCCTCCTTGCTCCGTGCATCATGGGGTATGCTTGCTGCCTAGGTAGCAGAATTCCTTAACTTCATCTATTTCGTGACTATCAATCCTGATAAGTTTCTCGCTGTTCTCATTTCTTCTACTTTTCATTACTTTCGTCTTTCTTCGATTTACTCTCAGCCCATGTTCTATACTCATTAGACTGCTCATCCAGCAGATCCTGTAACTCTTCTTCACTTTCTTTGAAGATAGCAATGTCATCTTTACCACGTCGCAAGTCATCCTCGCCTGATGTCTGTTATCATTAAAATGGATACCTGCCTTACAACTTCCTGTCTTCATCGTGACCCAGTTATCAGATTACTTTCGTACTTGAAGGCGTAGTTAATGTTGCTATCATAATCTCTGGTTATTTTGATCAAACTGCTAAAAGGAAGTTAAGAGCAGGTGAGAAATTACAGCGCTATCTCAATAAGAGTCATAGACAGTCTCAAAAAAATTATATATTGAAGGTCTGAATTACAGATCCAACCAGCTAACTTTAATTGATTAATGTGATAACGCTGAAATAAGGAACAAATCGTACTTAAACTGTTGAATTTTTACAGACTATGGCACAAACAGTCACTACTTGGTAGAAAATCGCTCACAGTAAATATTAAAATACGCAGGAAAATGAAAGAGAGCGAATGAGATATTGTTTCAGATGGTGATGACAGCAGAGCATTTGTGGTTAACAGAGCTGCAGTATAGACGACTTCGTGGTTCGGTTGCGGTCTCGTGGTTCGGTTGCGGTCTTGTTTTCTAGTTGTTGGCTTTCGAGTTGTTGGCATTAGCGGGCAGAGAGATTCTCAAATGGTTTGCGTATCGAAAACTGGCAGCCGTCCGTAAACTTCTGAGGATTCGGCACTCAGGAACAAGGCTACAACATGGCGGCCATACTGTGAGAGGGTGTGGTCTACAGCCTGGCTGTACCTATCGAAGAAGCGCGCCTTGGGCTCTACAAGGTCATCCAAATTGTGAGTGAGGGCCATTGTTCACCTTTGCTGCTATTGAAAGTCTCTGGTCCCAAGAAAAACAGTCGACAGACTAAAGTGGCACTACTTTTCATGGGAAACCTACCTGTGTCTTCTACAGCAGTTCTAGAAGGACCAGTCTAAACGTTAATTTTCAAGGCACTAGCGTTTGCCTCACTGCTAACTTCATCTTGCATGGGTATCTATGCGCGTGACAGTGTTCATGTTCACACGAAGACTTTGTTTTTAATGGAAATCACCATTAGTAAATTTTTAATGTAACTACGCTGGTGTCCAAAATTAAAGCAACAAACCGCTATTTCCCCGTCCTGTGTCTAGTTCACGATTTAATCATACAAACTGCAACCAGATGTCCATACGATGGTGTTCTACATGGAAGATGGCATTCCTGTCGACGGACAGCCCTGCCAACGATGACGTCAGGCCGCCTGTGAAATGAGGAAGTGTTTCCCGGGTAGGCCCACATCCACAATCGATGTGTACATAGTCACAGACGATACAGTATGGCACAGAGAAGACACCTACCAGACTCTCTGCGGTGGTAGGCCAGAGCCGGCCGCTGTAGCCGAGCGGTTCTAGGCGCTTCAGTTCGGAACCACGCGGCTACTACGGTCGCAGGTTCGAATCCTGCCTCGGGCATGGATGTGTGTGATGTCCTTAGGTTTAAGTAGTACTAAGTCTAGGGGACTGATGACCTCCGACGTTAAGTCCCACAGTGCCTAGAGCCATTTTTGGTAGGCCAAAAAAGGAAGAAAGAAAGAAAGAAAGAAAGTAGGACAGTCGCAAACTGATGTGGCCCGATGGCTTACAGTGAATCGTATACTGTTGTTTATCGGATGTGACGACCGTGTAAAGATACCGAAACTATATCCGGAAGACCAGGGCAAGGCCGACCATGCGTGACTTCAGAAGAGTGGGAACGTTATTTATCTGTAAAGTGACGGCAGTACCGCCTTAGTACTGCACGGTATGTCCGTCCCCGGTAGCTGAGTGGTCAGCGCGACAGAATATCGATCCTAATGGCCCGGGTTCGATTCGCGTCTGGGTCGGAGATTTTCTCCGCTCAGGGACTGGGTGTTGTGTTTTGTCCTAATCATCATCATTTCATCCCCATCGACGCGCAAGCCGCCGAAGTGGCGTCAAATCGAAAGACTTGCACCCGGCGGTCTACCCGACGGGAGGCCCTAGTCACACGACATTTTATTTACTGCACGGCATCTGGCAAGTAAGCTCGCAGCATCCCCTGAACGTGTTGTATTGAGGCAAACGGTGTGCGGAAGGCTTCGGCGGAGTGGCCTTTATTGTCAGAGACGTGCTATATGTCTACTTCTGACGTGTCTTCACAAAACGGAACGTGTAGAGTGGGGTCATCAGTATGCCACCTGGACGGTCGAACAGTGGGCCATGTTGTTTTCACAGATGAGTCCCGATGTAGTCTGGAGAGTGATTCCCGATGGATTCACATGTGGAGGGAACGTGGAAGATTATTTCGGGACTGTAACATTGTGGAAAGAGACCGATATCCTTAATGGTGTGGGCAGAGATTGTGTTTACCACTCGTACCGCTCTTCGTGAAATTGTACGGGTGAATCGGCAAGGTTTAACTGCTGTCAGATATCGTGACGAGATCTTGGGACCTCATGTGCGGTTGTTGGGAGATGCTGTGGGCCCAGACTTCGTATTGATGGACGATAATGCTTGACACCATAGAGCACGGGTGGCGTGCTCGCTCTCCCGATTTGAATCCTTGGCTTAGAGCGTGTCTGGGATGCACGAGGGAGACAGGTTGCAGCGCGTCGGCATCCGCCAACCACTCTCCAAGACTGCGAGCAGCTCTCCAGGAAGAAAGGGCGTTATTGCCTCAACACGAGACTGATGATGACATTATTCACAGCACACCCCGTCGTTTGCCAGGCCTATGTTGCTGCCCGAGGCGGTCACACACCATACTGAGCACATTAACCAGTTGTCGAAATGTGTGCAAATCCGTTAAGTTGAAAAAACGAAGAACATATTTAGTATGCTTATCCATATGGATATTTTAGAACTGCAATTGTATATTGTTTACCGTTATGCACGTTGCAGAAATTTGCTTTCTGTATTCGTTACGTTGTTTCTACGTTCCCGTCACATGTTTATACTGTTTTGTACCAAAATAAACGCGACCTTGCTTTAATTTTGGATACCAGTGTGTGTATCCACAAGCAATAATCTTGGAAATATTCCTCTGTGCCTGAGTATCATCTTCATCTGTTTATCACCTCTGGCTTGCCCTCGCATCAGATATAAAATTATATACAAGTTTGGACATCCATTAATTACCGAAATTTCTGAATTAATTTTTAATTTAAAGTGCTTATTTTTCTGTAATCCAAGTAGTTATGATTTTTATTGCCCTTGTGCTTGTGCAGCAATCTGCCATCTCTCGTTGTACAAGTCCTTGTTCCACCACCGAAATTCGAACCATGTATATCGTACGCAAGCACCACCGCAGCAGTTCGGATTACTGATGATGATGATGATGATGATGATGATTGGTTTGTGGGGCGCTCAACTGCGAGGTCATCAGCGCCCGTACAAAGTCCCAATTCTTAAAAAATGGTTCAAATGGCTCTGAGCACTGTGGGACTTAACTTCTGAGGTCATCAGTCCCCTAGAACTTAGAATTACTTAAACCTAACTAACCTAAGGACATCACACACATCCATGCCGGAGGCTGGATTCGAACCTGCGACCGTAGCGGTCGCGCGGTTCCAGACTGTAGCGCCTAGAACCGCTCTGTCACTCTGGCCGGCCCCAGTTCTTACACAGCCCTCGAATTACGGAGGCGGGTAGGTGCACTTACGCACACAGATGCTAGTATTCGCTCACTAACATTGCACTGTGATGTAGTTTCAGTCTTCATTCTCCATACCCTCGAAAAGGGTGGACGAAGGTAGTTTTGCAAATAAAAATCGAGGCATGTCTCGAGCGTGGCTATATAAGTCCGTCAGTTTCTCATTGTCGTGGTGGTTGTTGCGAAATGGGTTCTGCAACTGTAGCTGCAAGTATAGAGTTTCGCGCCAATTCCCGGTTTACGTAAGGCTGTAACGGAGACGCATGCATAATACAATAGCGCCATCTGGATATAGAGCGCTCTCAAATTGCGTAACGGCTCGCCGGCCGCATTGCTGGACCGTAACGTGGAGGAGTGACGTGAATGATATCGAGCGCCGCTCGCTTTCCCAAACACACCACCGAGCTCCTCGCTGTCCCATGTGGCGCTAGGGACCTAGCATCATGAATGGCCGACTCTGTCTTCTAAATGATGGAACCATTTTAACTGCCGTATGTTGTCAATTTTATTCCTTTAACGCATATGCATGTAATATACGTTACTGACCAATGTCTGCCTTAGATCATTTTCAGATATTCACAACATTATACCAAAAGTACAGTAAATATTTGAGACACATTAAGTGGACAACATTACCTTACGTACTGCAGTTATTTTAATTACTTACGTGTTATTGGTGATGAGTGCGTCATATTAAAAAAAAAAAAAAAATTCCTGCTGTTTGGGGGGCGCGCGCGCGCACACGCACGCACGCACACACACACACACACACACACACACACACACACACACAGTCTTTCACATATCAATCAGCTTAAAATCACAACTTTCACAACACGTCATCTATGCAAAAACGTTATTAACAGTCAGCTTATTAGTCCTTGCTCTTTCGTTTAACACCACACTGTGTACTTATCCGCACTCAAACGTACGTGAAACTGTTATAAATTCTAAGACTTGTGATATTGTAGAGAGAAAGTTATCGCAAGAGCGAGTTGCAATCACTTATTCATTCTTGCGTACATGTCGTTAATTCTTATTAAACATTGTACGTAACGGACTTGACAGTACTTATAACCATTGTAGGCATAATCAAAATTTCGTTATTGCTGCAATGATGCTACGTCGTCTTACCCCATATTTTTAAAAAATTGGCATCAGTTTCATATGCCATGCCTGAAAATAGCATCTGTGCTTGTTATCATTACACAAATCATAAAGCGAGACAACATTAGTGTCCCTCGCAACTGTAGTAAATCAGTTATTACAATTGATTATAGTTCTATGTCACATCGATCTATAAACTTTTAACATTATTTACAATAATGTTAACTGTTTACAGTAATGTCAGTACCAGAACGGTTTGCATTCGTTCTTAATGTAAGAGATAAGCACCAGCTGGTGTGGCCAAGCGGTTCTAGGCACTTCAGTCTGGAACTGCGCGACCGCTACGGTCGCAGGTTCGAATCCTGCCTCGGGCATGGATGTGTCTGATGTCTTTAGGTTAGTTAGGTTTAAGTAGTTCTAAGTCTAGGGGACTGATGACCTCACATGTTAAGTCTCGTAGTGCTCAGAGCCATTTGAACCATTTTGTGAGAAATAAGCGTCATTCTGGCAATATTTTTCTCTGAAGTAATCTCACGTTTTTGTTTTCCAAAAATAGTATATTAAAGATAATCATTTTCATCATTAGTAAGATAAAGAAGTCAATTTCGTGCAGAGATCGATACTGCTCTGCAACTACCAACCAGTTTTCATGGTGGTAAAATTAGTCACACTTCTTGCCATATTCACATAGCACATAAAATAGTATTAAAATTGTCTAAAAATCTTCTATTTCGCAAGTCTGGCTGTCCATTTAATATGTTTATTTGCTGCTTTATGAGGTGTCCATATATATCAATGTCTTTAAAGATAAACATAGTTTTTCCCTTATCTGTTTAACCCAAAATTTTTAATATTTTGTTTATGCCTAATGCAGGAGTGGCTGCTTCCTCTCAAATGACGTGAACGGTTTATTTTCATTCTGTCTGATCTGTTCTTTAAGCAGTGTGTTAAAATTTCTTGCCATTTGACCAGTGTGAAATTTTTTGCAATCTCCTCAATTTATTTAGTAAGTTCTGTATTAATTGAAAGGTGGCTCTTTCTGCGTTCTTCGTCGTATAATGTCACTTAACATGCTGTCTGTACGAAAACCAATATGAACGTTATTCTTAGCAAACATACGTGCTACTGTATATGAGATAGTTCTGATGTATGGCACGACAGCGTATTCTTGATTTTCTGCTTCTGCTTTTCTAGCTAGCGCGATTTCGTCATTTTTATCAATTGTTTAGCCTCCAACTATAATACTACGTAAATAATTTAAACAAAAGTTATAATACGCAAGCGTAATATTGTCCACTTATGTGTCTTAACTGTTTACTTTACTTTTGGTATTATTCTGCAGACATTTGAAAATGGGCTGACACCGAAACTGGCCAGTAATGTAAGTTACATGCATAGGGGATTAAAGGAATGGAATTGATGGCCTAAGGTTGTTAAAATGGTTCCATCATTTAGACTATAAATTGAGGATGTGGACACATGCATGAAGAAAAAAGAATTCTTTGCTGTCAGTGTGTTTAGATGTTGTTGCTGTTTTTCTTGTTGTTTCCCGTCCGAAGACTGGTTCGATGCAACTTTGTGCGCTAATCTATCGTGTGCAAGCCTCTTCATCTCTGCAAGCTAAATCAGTTTCAACCTTTTTACTGTAGTCAGCCTTCAATAACTTTTACACATCCGGCCATCCTGATTTAGGTTTTCCGTGATTTCCCTAAATCACTCCAGGCAAATGCCGGGATGGTTCCTCTGAAAGGGCACGGCCGACATCCTTCCCCATCCTTCCCTAATCCGATGAGACCGATAACCACGCTGTCTGGTCTCCTTCCCCAAACAACCAAACCAACCAACCAACTTTTATACGTCTTTCTCTCCTCTTCCCAATCTCCAAATTGACGATTCCATGGTGTCTCAAGACGAGTCCTTTGTACAAATCCCAGAATGTGGATAGGTTCTCGGAGACCATGGGGAAAAGCAGGCTAATACTTCGTGGATATATATACACAATGGAGAAAAATTAAACTGTCCAAACAAAAGTTAATTCAGCTCTGAAACAAAAAGGCCAACACGACGTGGATTGAAGAACCATGCAAATACCTGGAGAGGTCCAAACCCTGGGGGCCTTCATGGTAGAACGAGAAGTGCTTCGAAACAGACTGCAAGCTCTGGAAGGGTTTCACGTCGAGAGAACAACTACAAAAACCGGTAGAACATATACAGAGGGACAAAAGCTACAGCATAGCGACCATATGAAGCAATATTGGAAACGGTAAACTCTAAACAAAGAGGACTACATGAAGTTGTAGCATGGTCGCAACTGGTCAGTTCACCAATAACATTTTTTTTCCCCATTACATGCATATGTAGCACATTACTTTAGCACAGTTTCAAAGATCGTGAAGTTCAGAGAAATACGGCTTTTGAAAAGCATTCGTCCGAAAATCTGAGAAGTTACCAGTCATGAAACTGATTTCAGAACTACGAGGGACATTCAGTGATTATTAAAGAGGCAGGTTTATGTAGAATCGAAACACTTCGTGGGAGTAGTTTTGTACTTTCATTACTTTAGGTTGGCATCACTAGGATGAAATGAGAACAGCTGACGGTTAAAAATTGTTTTGTTTACAACCTTAGTATTGTATTTAACCATGGCGTGACTGCTTGAGGTTTCCACATTGGTTGAACAACGTTCACTGATCCGTTTTTTTTGTGTTCTGAAGATCAAAAACCGCCTAAAGTCTTTTCTCGAATGATTTCACAGGATGGTAGAAGTATTGTGAGTTGCAGAATTTTTTATAAGTGGGTAGAACAAGTCAGAAACAACCTCGGTGACTGACGAGCGACATCCTGCTCCCCCCCCCCCCCCTCCCCCACACCCACCCCATGATGTCAGTTAAATGTTCCATAGATCATTTGGACGATCCTTATAACGAGATGTGGAACGAGTCAGTTTACAGGCTATGTATGCGTGCGTAATTAGTGATAACATTAATGAACACATTACTATTTTTAGTCCTACTCATACAGCTACAATAGCTACAATTTTTTTTTTCTCCGGCTTTTAAGTAGAATTCACCAATGGGGCCGAAGGAGTTAGCCCGGAGAAATTATTTTAAATTAGATTTAAAACTTGCTTTGCTACCTGTTAGACATTTTATGCTATTGGGCAGATGATCAAAAAATTTTGTGGCTGTATATTGAACTCCTCTCTGACACCGTGACAACTTTAACAATGGGTAACAAAGGTCATGTTTCCCACTGGCGTTGTAGGTATGTACATCACTGTTCTTCTCTGAAACTGTGATTCCCTAGCTCCTTGAAGAGGCACCTGCAAGACGTCCGTGGATGAACACCACATAATATTTTTACTGCTCGCGTTTTTACAATAAATACTTTCTTCCTATTTGATCAGCTACCCGAGAAAATTATTCCGTACGAAATTATTGAAATGAAATATGCAAAATGTGTAAGGAGGTTCATTCGTTTGTTTCCAAGATTAGCCATTGTACGAAGAGAAAAAGTACCTGAACTTCGTTGTTTGAGAAGCTCTGTACTCCCGGCCGTCAATGCATACCATCATTTCAGTAATATGCTCCTTCCAATTCAAGTTTTCATCAATATGTACACCCAAAAATTTGGCGCATTCTGTCGTATTTACTGATTCCTGCTAACGTTCCACATCAGTTGTTGGTATGAGTCTGTTTGTTGCACAGTACCGAATGTACTATGTTTCAGCAACAACACAAGGAAACAGAATTCTAAGTGTGTGCAGAGTTGAAAGAACTCTGCGAAAGGGAAGGTGACCCTGTCTTAAACAAGAATTTAACGTGTGTTGTAACTTGGGTTCACCATTTTGAACCAGAGTTCAAAAGACAAAGCATGGAACGGAAGCACACCTGCTCGCCTGTCTGGAAGAAGTTCAGAACGCAAGCTTCAGCGGGAAAAGTCATGTCGACCGTCTTTTGGGGTGCCCATTGTGTCATCTTTTGTGGTCATTTGAAGATCAAC
The DNA here is from genome assembly GCF_021461385.2 of Schistocerca piceifrons. Lineage (NCBI taxonomy): Eukaryota > Metazoa > Arthropoda > Insecta > Orthoptera > Acrididae > Schistocerca > Schistocerca piceifrons. The sequence goes on from NC_060145.1 coordinate 22,164,492, forward strand.
GTACAATAAACATTGCCTACTACTTAGACATGATGATGAACAAAGTAAAGCCAGCGGGTATCCAAGATAGTCTACACGATAATGCTCGCCCAGTTACCATCCTGCTGATCCAGGAAACCGTTCAAAAATGGTTTTGGAGATGCTACCTCATCCTCCCTGCAATCGAGACTTGGGTCCCTCGGACTGTCATTTGTTGGGTCCATTATGTGTAAAACAGTTCAGCAACAACGAGGAGATCAAAGAATATGTGGGAAGTGACTCAGTGAACAAGACAAAGACTTCTTTGCCTCAGGTGTAAAAAGTCAGTTCGTTGTTGGGGCTAGTGTATTAACATTGGTGCGGATTATGTCGAGAAGTAGTAAAAGTCTTAATTCGGTAAAAATAATTTTTTTCTCTATCAATTTGTCTCATTAATTATTGAATGTCCATCGTATAATTCTTTCAGACAGTCTCAAGTTTGATGACATCAAAATTTACATAACACGCCCTCCAGTGACGTTAATGGGACCACCGCGTATGTTCGGCGTCAACGTGCAATAACCACTATCAGACGGCGGTTGGCAGCACCAGCAGTGGAGAATATACACTGAAGCGCCAAAGAAACTGGTATAAGTATGCGTACTCAAATACAGAGATACGTAAACAGGCAGAATACAGCGCTCCAGGCGGCAACGCTTATAGTATAAGACAAGTGTCTGGCGAAGTTGTTAGATCGGTAACTGCTGTTACAGTTTAAGTGAGTTTGAACGTAGTGGTATAGTCGGCACACGAGCGTCGGGACATAGTATCTCCGAGGTAGCGATTGAAGTGCAGATTTTCCCGTGCGACCATGAGTGTAACGTGAATATCAGGAATCCGGAAAACATCAGATCTCCGACATCGCTGCGGCCGAAGAAAGATCCTACAGAACGGGACCAACGCCGACTCAAGAGAACCGTTGAACGTGAAAGAAGTGCAACCCTTCCGCAAACTGCTGCAGATTTCAATGCTGGGCCATCCACAAGTGCCACGGTGCGAACCATTCGCTCGTGTACCTTTGATGACCGCACGACACAAAGCTTTACGCCTCGCTTGGACCGTCAACACCGACATTGGACTGGTGATAACTGGAAACATGTCGCCTGTTTGGACGAGTGTCGTTTCAAATTGTATCGAGTGGATGGAAGTGTACGGGTATGAAGAGAACCTCATGAATCCATGGACCCTGCATGTCAGCAGGGGACTGTTCAAGCTCTTGGAGGCGTGTGCAGTTGGAGTGATATGGGACCCCTGATACGTCTAGATGGGACTCTGACAGGTGATACGTACGTCCGTATCCTATCTCATCACCTGTATCCATTCATGTCTATTGTGCATTTTGACGGACTTGGGCAATTGCAGCGGGACAATCGGACACTCTACGCGTCCAGAATTGTGGCAGAATGGCTCCAGGAAGAGTATTCCGAGTGTAAACACTTTCGCTGGCCACCAAACTCCCCAGACATTAACATTATTGAGCATATCTGTGGTGCCTTGCAACTTGCTGTTCAGAAGAGATCTGCACCACTTCGTACTCTTACGGATTTATGGACAGCCTTGCAGGATTCATGGTGTCAATTCTCTGCAGCACTACTTCATACATAAATGGAGTCCATGCCATTTTGTGGTGCGGCATTTCTGCGTGCTTGGGTGGGTGGGGGGAGGGGGGGTTGCTCGATATTAGCCAGGTGTACCAGTTTCTTTGGCTCTTCTGTGTATAAAGCGTGTCCTAGGGCGCGGCGTACTGTCCAGTCGTTGTCCTAATGCGGAAACGGTGGTATTTATCTGACGTCCAGAAGAGCATGATCATTGGCTTTCTGGCCAAGGGTAGCTACGTTTGTAAACTGTTCATGTGGTGCCGTACTTAAAGTATACCGTGCATGGCAAAATGGCGCTGTGCGAAACCAGCGCCGAGGCAAACGGGCCCTAGATGAAAGGTGTGAGCGACCGCTGCGTAGGTGTGTACGGGCGAATAAGCGTGCAGCTGGTGTGCTACTGACCGCCCAGGTGAACCAAGGTGCTGCCAACAGCGGCTCCTCAACGACCGTTCAGCGAACATTGCAGCGTATGGGCCTCCGCTGCAGGCGCCTGGTTCATGCACCCATCGGGACTGCTGTTCAGCTCGGCCAGGGTGGCCGAGCGATTCTAGGCGCTTGAGTTCGGAACCGCGCGACCGCTACGGTCGCAGGTTCGAATCCTGCCTCGGGCATGGATGTGTGTGATGTCTTTAGGTTAGTTAGGTTTAAGCAGTTCTAAGTTCTAGGGAACTGATGACCTCAGAAGTTAAGTCCCATAGTGCTCAGAGCCATTTGAACCATTTTTGAACTGCTGTTCATCCGTGACGAAGGCTGAAATTCGCGCGCCAATGCCGCAACTGGACGCCCACCGAGTGGTGATAGTTGGCCTTTCCAGATGGATCACGCTTCACGCTCCATCGGAGAGACGTTCTGAAAGGCGCAGTGCTCCAACACAAGTATGCATCCATCCTCGGCCACCATGTCGACTCGTTCGTGTAGTTTGTTTTCCCTCTAGACGATGCAATTTACCAGCAGGACAATGCTCACACAGTTGCCAGTGTACGTGCGTGGTTGGAAGAGCACCAGGACGAGTTTACCGTACTCACCTGGCCACCAAACTCACCCGGTTTAAGCACAGTCGAGAATCTGTGGGGCCGCTTGGATCGGGCTGTTGGCACCGTGGATCCTCGACCGGGAAACGTGCCGCAGCTCGCCACGGCACTGGGGTCAGCGTGGCTCCACATCCGTGTCGGTACGTGGCAGAACCTCACTGACGTCCGCGCTGCGGAAGTGCTTATTCAGGCTTTTGACAAGTGCTCACATTAATGTGACTAGACTGTGTTTAAATTCGAAACATGCATTGACCATTATCAGTATTTCACTTAGCGCTTCGCTTGTGAACACAAATCTGTAGATTATGGCTACGCCGGAGTGGAGATCAGCAGAGTGCTGTTTCTTTGTCATTTCCGACTACATTCGGGAAGTAAGTGTCTGTATTACTTTTTTTCCTCGGTGTTCTGAGTCTTTGTCCTCGTGATGCCAATTGAGAGGCTACTCGACCGAATAGTAGCGGCTTCGGTCAAAGAAAGCCATCATAACGATCGGGAGAGCGTTGTGCTGACCAAATGTCCCTCCTATCCGCATCCTCAACTGAGGATGACACGGCGGTCGGATGGTCCCGATGGGCCACTTGTGGCTTGTAGAGGGAGTGCTTTTTCTGAGCCTTTCCCTTTTTGTCTTACCTTAATGACTTCCTGCACCTTGTCGTTCCACTTTCTGGACTCACTGAGGGGATGCGTGGCCGGCAGCATGTACGATCGCCGCTGAATGGGCACCTTTCCCAAGCTGGTATGTTCTCCGGAGGCGGCCAGGCAGGAGAAAAAAAGCGTCCTCGCGCAAGTAACTGGAAAGTTCCCTGCATTAAACACAGCTTGTAATTTGTACAATGCCTTTCTCATAGTTTTCAAGCGGCTATACCCCGAAAGTTTGCCGAGAAATTTTAAGTGTAAGGCACCTAAAGATGTGTTTCTTCTTGGGGATTTATATGGGGTGAGTATGCAACCAGTCGCTTTCTTGGATTCTTGAATTGATTTATTATAGCATTAATATGCAGTACAGGATCAGAATATGAACCTCTGAGAATGAGAATTGGAAGAGAGGAGCTCGAAGTGATAGAGAAATTTACTTACCTGAGAAGCAAAATCACAAGAGATGGTAGAAGCCGGAAAGAAATTACGACCAGAATACAAAAAGCCAAAATTGCATTTAATCGGAGAAGGAACTTACTCACCAGCAACAACAACAGTCTGAAAATAAGGAAACGTATCATGAAAGGTTTCGTTTGGAGTGTGGCCCTATACGAATGTGAAACTTGGACAATTGGAAGAGAAGAAAGAAGACTGCTAGAGGCCCTGGAAATGTGGTGCTATAGAAGGATGAAGAAGATCAGCTGGAGAAACAAAGTAACAAATGAAGAGGTGCTCAGAAGAGTACAGGAAACCAGATCTCTGTGGAAGCACATCCAAAGAAGAAGAGACAAACTTCCAGGGCGCATCCTACGACACAACGACGTCATTGGAACAATAGCAGAAGGAGCTATTGAGGGAAGGAATCAGCGGGGGCGACCAAGGATATCATACATGCAACAGATCATGAATGACGTTGGATGTAACACGTACGTGGAAATGAAGAGGAAGGCAGACAGAAGAGAGGAATGGCGCTCTGCTGGAAACCAACCTCAGGGTTGAAGACTAAAAGAAAAAGAACATTTTTAAAGGCACTACAGGGTCATTATTAGATGGAGGTGTTACAGTCACGTCATGCCGAGGACCAAATGTAGCTAGATACCATGCTGATAGCGCTGTCGAAACTGACACAAATTTAGTTATCGGTTGCCAAACGCCTACGAAACGGAAAAGCTATGTTTCGGATGGTTACAGCGCACTGCATCGTCAAATCCGTAGCGAATCGTTTCCCATAATGTGCAGTATCAGTTAATACACGGTAATACACACACTGTATAGCTGCACTTGGTTTTGTACTGATTCACAGAAGGTAAACACTGGATGTTATTACAAAGAATACGAATATGAAAGATATCACATTTTGCTACAACATGACTCTTTCGGCTGAGATGCATTGCATTGTAGTATAAATATTACAAGTACAGGTAATATAGTTCAGAGAATCTTGCTAGCTACATGTGTGTAACATGGGTTTGTTTATCTTTCGTATAATTTTAAATCCATGTTACATGTACGAGGTGCGGGAAAATAAAAGTGGTCTGGAGAACACCATTCTGTGGTACAAGGAAACGCAGCAGAGGAAAGGAAATACAGTACTAACCTGACTGTAGCAGATGTTGAAATTGACCACCATTCATTTCTTGGCACTTTTTGGGCCCTGGTCAGCAAATTGCTGAAGGCGGATCGAAGCTGGACTGTTGGAATTGCTGCAACCTCATCCAAATGTTCTGCTGCAGTTCTTGATGATTATGACGGTTGTCGCGATGCACCTTACACCTGAGGACTCCCCACACAAAGCATTTCAGGTGACGTGGGTGGCCAGCTAGGGCCGCGACCACACTGACCTCTGCCAAAACTCTTGTCACGCGTGAAGGTCGTGTAAATGTGCTCCAAGGTTCGGCCGGCTGTTTGGGCTGTTCCTCCATCCTCTTGGAAGTAACTGTAGGGCTTTTCCTCCTCCGTTAGTGCATACATTCGCGTCCAATATTACCCGCTCGTCAGTGCCACTTTAATTTGCCCCCGCTCTCGTGGATATTGGCAGTAGAAGAACACTCTTGCAGCTAGCAAGATTCACTTAAAATTATCTGTACTTGTAATATTTATGTTGTAATACAATGCATCTCAGCCCAAAGGGGTATTACTAGCAGACTGTGATATCTTTCATATTCTTAGTAACGGCTTGAAAACATGTTAATGGTACAACGAATCAAATCAAAAATAAAAGAAAGCGACCGGTTGCATATTTATTCCCATATAAATCGCCGATTTAAATCACAGTTCCAGTTCCTGATCAATAATGGATAAACCAAAATAATCTATTTTACTAGAATGTATTTGGGTTGGGCTGTTGGACCATTGCCCCTCATTTTCCCCATCTCGGATCCACGGCGGACTATACGTGTCCGATAATCGCACTAAAAACCCCGAGAACAGGGCGTTGGAAATTGCACAAGAAAGCGCGAGAAGAGGGGGCGCGCTAACGTCTCCTAGGAGGTAGGAGGTATAATTATCGTACATCTACATTTATACTCTGCAAGCGACCCAACGGTGTGTGGCGGAGGGCACTTTACGTGCCACTGTCATTACCTCCCTTTCCTGTTCCAGTCGCGTATGGTTCGCGGGAAGAACGACTGCCGGAATGCCTCCCGCTCGAATCTCTCTAATTTTACATTCGTGATCTCCTCGGGAGGTATAAGTAGGGGAAGCAATATATTCGATACCTCATCCAGAAACGCGCACTCTCGAAACCTGGCGAGCAATCTACACCGCGATGCAGAGCGCCTCTCTTGCAGAGTCTGCCACCTGAGTTTGCTAAACATCTCCGTAACGCTATCACGATTACCAAATAACCCTGTGACGAAACGCGCCGCTCTTCTTTGGATCTTCTCTATCTCCTCAGTCAACCCGATCTGGTACGGATCCCACACTCCCCCCTGCGGGTCCGGGGTAATAATAGCCCGAGGTATTCCTGCCTGTCGTAAGAGGCGACTAAAAGGAGTTCAACTGTTACGGCCTTCCATGTGATGGTCCCCCTTGGGGTTTGACCTCCATTTTTCAAAATTCTACAGAAGTACAAGCCTTTTGGGGAAGGACGCCTTACGTGGTGTCTCACTGGTCCTCAGTGCACTAAGACCTTGGCACTCAGCATTGTAACGGCGTTGTAACCACACCCACTATTCCTCACATTGGGCCTAAACGCCTGATGGGTTGCACAAGTTACGCCCATAGTGCGTCCCCATCTGCACCTACGATCATAGTGGACTTTCCATGGCACCCGATATCCAGCACGGTAGCCAGCCTGTTGTGGTGGGGTCGTCATGTATCCTCTAGGTTGTAGCCCCCTGACAACACAGGGATCGTACTGCCGATACCTGAGCTGCACCCTCCCCACGTCGGCCAAGGAGTAGATGCCCGTCTCCTTGGGGCATCAGGACTCCCGGCAATGGTCATCCTGCCAGGTGGCGCCTGTGGGGAGAGCTCCTGGTCGGAGTGGGTGGTATCGGGGCGGACGTTTCGCAGAGAAACGTCAACATGTATCAGGTCGCTCTGCGGCCGAGTCTTTTAAAAAGAAATGTACTGTCTCTGGTTCTCCTGCCCTTTCCCCCTTGGCCACTCCCTGGGAGGAAGGACAGGCCCGCCGGCTTGGGGCGAAGTACTTCCCCCGCTATTTAGTCTGTTCTCGGACCGATGGGGGGACGTTCGCCACCTCCAAGCCCATGTTCTTTGTCCAGCACATCGAGGACATCTTCATGGAAATCGAGGCTCTCCGATTTCGAGGCTCTCCGTTCTTATAAAGACAACCTCCGCCACTCAGTCGGCGGCGCTCCAGGCGTGCGACCGACTAGGGGACAAATGGTTCAAATGGCTCTGAGCACTATGGGACTCAACTGCTGAGGTCATTAGTCCCCTAGAACTTAGAACTAGTTAAACCTAAGTAACCTAAGGACATCACACACATCCATGCCCGAGGCAGGATTCGAACCTGCGACTGTAGCGGTCTCGCGGTTCCAGACTGCAGCGCCAGAACCGCGCGGCCACTTCGGCCGGCGACTAGGGGACATCCCAGTGTCCATTGTCCCACATCTGGCACCGAATAGGACGCAGGGGGTTGTTTTTCATCGGGACCTCCTGCTGCAATCTGATGAGGAGCTCAGGGCCAACCTGGAGCGCCGAGGCGTGCATTTTGTCCGGCGAGTCCAGCGCGGCCCCAAAGACCGTCGCATCGACACCGGGGCCTTTATCCTCGCCTTCGAGGGGCACGTTCTCCCGGAGAAGGTAAAGGTGATGTGCTACCAGTGCGACGTGCAACCTTACGTCCCGCCTCCTATGCGCTGCTTTCGGTGTTTGCACTTTGGGCATATGTCGTCACTGTGTGAGGCTGAGCTCCTTTGTGGCGATTGTGGACGTCCTCTTCGTGAGGAACATACATGCACCCCACCACCGCGGTGCGTCAATTGTCCTGGCATCCACTCGCCTAGATCTTTAGACTGCCCCGCGTATCAGATGGAGAAGAAGATTTAAGAATTAAAAACTTTGGATCGCCTCTCTTATTTTGAGGCCAGGAAGAAGTATGACCGCCTCCATCCTGTGACGTTGACAACTTAGTTTGCCTCAGTCGTGTCCACTCCTTCCACAGTATCCTCACCCCTATCCTGTCCCCCCTCCACCTCCTCACCCCATCCGGGGTCTATGCCTCTGCCTCCCGAATCCCTCCCTTCCAAATCCTCCTCCCTCGCGGCCCCTGCCCCCTCTGCCCCAGGGGCCACCCTTCCTCCTCCTCCTCCCCCTCCGCCGCCTGAGAAGCGATCCTCTTCTCAGGCGTCCATCGGGGAAACGTTCCGGACCCCGGCTTCCGAAGTCCGACGTTCCAAAACGGACCCCACGCGAGAGGACCTTCTTTGGGTCCAGCCCACCATCCCCGTGCCTCGTCGGACTTCCCAGAAGGCCTCAAAGAAGAAGTCTTTATCCCCCTCTCCACCCCGGCGCGTTTCGTCTGACGCTCCATCCGTGAGTCGCTGCTTCCGGCCGTCCTCAGTTTCGCCGGAACGCTCTGCTGCCAGGCGCTCAGCTGGCCTCTCGTCGGCGAATGATGCTGCCCCTCCTACGCAACGGAACAGGATCCGCCTCCCGCCGGTTGTAGCGTTGTTCCCTCGAAACCTGGCCCTCCGCGGCCGTCGAGGTGACCAGCTCTTCACCCGTTTCGTTCCCCCTTTTTTCTGACTAGCGATGGCTTCGTTACATTGGAACATCAGAGGTATTCGATCTAATCGGGAGGAATTACAACTGCTCCTCCGCCTGCACTGTCAGCTCGTCCTTGGTCTCCAGGAAACCAAGTTGCGCCCAACTGACCGTATTGCTTTTCCGCACTATACCTCGGAGCGGTCTGACCTCACCCCTGTGGACGGTATTCCAGCTCATGGTGGGGTCACGTTGCTCGTTCGGGACAATGTCTCTTACCATCCCATCCCATCCCATTATCCCATTGACCACCCCACTCCAAGCAATAGCTGTCCATATTACTCTTTCTGCCTTTACTTTTTCCGTTTGTACCATCTACACTCCATCGTCATCAGCAGTTAGTCGGGCTGACATGATGCACCTGATTGTTCAGCTTCCCCCGCCGTTCTTATTGTTTGGCGACTTCAATGGCCATCATCCCCTTTGGGGCTCTCCTGCATCCTGTCAGAGAGGCTCGCTCTTGGCGGATGTCTTCAACCATCTCAATCTTGTCTGCCTCAATACTGGCGCCCCAACTTTCCTCTCGGACTCTACTCATACTTACTCCCACTTGGACCTCTCGATCTGTTCAAACACTCTTGCCCGTCGGTTCGAGTGGTATGTCCTTTCTGACACCTATTCGAGCGACCACTTCCCCTGTGTCGTTCGTCTCCTGCACCACACCCCATCCCCACGTCCTTCGAGCTGGAACATACCGAAAGCTGACTGGGGACTTTACTCCTCCCTGGCGACTTTTCCGGACCACGATTTTTTCAGTTGTGACAGTCAGGTCGAATACCTCACGGCTGTTATCATCCATGCTGCCGAACGTTCCATTCCTCGTACTACCTCTTCTTCACGTCGCGTTTCCGTCCCCTGGTGGAATGAGGCTTGTAGAGACGCTATCCGTGCTCGACGACGTGCTTTATGCACCTTTCGCCGCCATCCTACGTTGGCGAATTGTATTGGATACAAACGACTCCGAGCGCAATGCCGTAGAGTCATCAAAGACAGCAAAAAAGCTTGTTGGGCCTCTTTCACCAGCTCCTTTAACAGTTTCACTCCCTCTTCTGTCGTCTGGGGTGGCCTGCGCCGGCTGTCGGGCATTAAGGCCCACTCCTCGGTACCTGGCCTGAGTTCAGGTAATGAGGTCCTTGTTGATCCTGTGGATGTCTCCAACTCCTTCGGCCGCTTTTTCGCGGAGGTTTCAAGCTCCGCCCATTACCACCCTGCCTTCCTTCCCAGGAAAGAGGCAGAAGAGGCTCGGCGACTTTCCTTCCACTCGCTGAATCTGGAAACTTATAATGCCCCCTTTACTATGCGGGAACTCGAACGTGCGCTTGCACTGTCCCGGTCCTCTGCTCCGGGGCCAGATGCCATTCACGTTCAGATGCTGGCACACCTTTTCTGGCAGGCAAAAGCTTCCTTCTTCGTACGTACAATCGCGTCTGGACCGAAGGTCAAGTCCCCATGCGTTGGCGTGACGTCGTCGTTGTTCCTATACCCAAACCCGGGAAGGATAGACACCTTCCTACTAGTTACCGCCCCATTTCTCTTACAAGCTGTGTCTGTAAGGCGATGGAGCGCATGGTTAACGCTCGGTTAGTTTGGATTCTTGAATCTCGATGGCTACTTACCAATGTTCAATGCGGCTTTCGTCGCCGCCGCTCCGCTGTTGACCACCTTGTGACCTTGTCAACATTCATCATGAGCAACTTTTTGCGAAAGCGCCAAACGGTAGCCGTGTTCTTCTATTTGGAGAAGGCTTATGATACCTGTTGGAGAGGAGGTATCCTCCGCACTATGCACAGGTGGGGTCTACGCGGTCGCCTGCCCCTTTTTATTGATTCCTTTTTAACAGATCGAAGGTTTAGGGTACGTGTGGGTTCCGTATTGTCCGACGTCTTCCTCCAGGAGAACGGAGTGCCTCAGGGCTCCGTCTTGAGCGTAGCCCTTTTTGCCATAGCGATCAATCCAATTATGGATTGCATTCCACCTAATGTCTCAGGCTCTCTCTTTGTCGATGACTTCGCTATCTACTGCAGTGCCCAGAGAACATGCCTCCTGGAGCGCTGCCTTCAGCGTTGTCTAGACAGCCTATACTCATGGAGTGTGGCAAATGGCTTCCGGTTCTCTGAAGAGAAGACAGTTTGCATCAACTTTTGGCGATATAAAGCGTTCCTTCCGCCATCCTTACATCTCGGTCCCGTTGTTCTCCCATTCGTGGAAACAACTAAGTTTCTAGGGCTCACACCGGACAGGAAACTTTGTTGGTCTCCGCACGTCTCTTATTTGGCTGCCCGTTGTACACGTTCCCTTAATGTCCTCAGAGTTCTTAGAGGTTCATCTTGGGGAGCGGATCGCACTGTCCTGCTTCGCTTGTATCGGTCCATAGTCCGATCAAAGCTGGATTATGGGAGCCTCGTCTACTCGTCTGCTCGGCCATCCCTCTTACGCCGTCTCAACTCCATCCACCATTGGGGGTTACGTCTTGCGACTGGAGCATTCTACACTAGTCCCGTCGAGAGTCTTTATGCTGAAGCTGCCGAATTACCATTGACCTACCGGCGCGACGTACTGCTTTGTCGGTATGCCTGCCGGCTGTTGTCAATGCCCGACCACCCCTCTTATCAGTCCTTCTTCGCCGATTCTCTCGACCGTCAGTATGGGTTGTATGTGTCTGCCCTGCTGTCCCCTGGAGTCCGCTTTCGTCACCTGCTTCGACAATTAGATTTTGCCCTCCCTACTACCTTCAGAGAGGGTGAGAGCCCGACACCACCGTGGCTCCAGGTTCCGGTTCATATTTATCTCGACCTCAGCCCGCTCCCGAAGGAGGGTACTCCGGCTGCAGTGTATTGCTCACGGTTTGTCGAACTTCGTGCGCGACTTGCCAGTCACACCTTTATTTACACTGATGGCTCCAAAACTGACGATGGTGTCGGCTGTGCCTTTGTTGTCGGGGCCGTCACTTTTAAATTCCGGCTCCTCGACCAGTGTTCCAGCTTTACGGCCGAGCTTTTTGCTCTTCATCAGGCCGTTCAGTATGCCCGCTGCCACCGCGATTCATCCTATGTACTCTGCTCTGATTCACTCAGTGCTCTTCAGAGCCTTGGAGCTCCATATCCGGTCCATCCCTTGGTGCAACGGATCCAGCAGTCCCTCCATTCTTCTGCTGCTGATGGCTCTTCTGCCAGCTTTCTGTGGGTTCCCGGCCACTTAGGAGTGCCTGGGAATGAGGCTGCTGATGCTGCAGCCAAGGCTGCAGTCCTCCTGCCTCGGCCAGCCTCCCATTGTGTCCCGTCATCTGACATTAGTGGGGTTGTTTGTAAGAGGCTTGTGTCTTTGTGGTGGGATACTTGGTCATCACTTCAAGGAAACAAGCTCCGGGCAGTAAAACCGTTCCCATCTGCTTGGACAACCTCCTCCCGATCATCTCGGCGAGAAGAGGTCCTTCTGACCAGGTTGCATATTGCGCATTGCCGGTTTAGCCACCGCTACCTGCTCTCCGGTGACCCAGCCGCACAGTGCCCTTGTGGTCATGCATTAACAGTGCGCCATGTTTTATTTCCGTGTCCCCGTTTTAGTCAATCTCGTGTTGTCCTGCCTCTGCATCTACTTTACAGGATATTTTAGCTGATGACGCTCGAGCAGCTGCTCGTGTTCTTCGTTTCATTACTTTGACTGGCTTGTCCAAAGCCATCCAACTCCTTCACTTTTTTATTTGCATCTTTGTACGAACTTTCTGGGGTCCCCCCCCCCCCTTGAGTTTTACTAGATTCTATGTGCTCTAACAATTGTGACTGGGCGCTAATGACCTCAGTAGTTGAGCGCCCTTAAACCCCAAACAAAAGATCCCACACTGATGAGCAATACTCAAGTATAGGTCGAACGAGTGTTTTGTAAGCCACCTCCTTTGTTGATGGACTACATTTTCTAAGGACTCTCCCAATGAATCTCAACCTGGTACCCGCCTTACCAACAATTAGTTTTATATGATCATTCCACTTCAAATCGTTCCGCACGCATACTCCCAGATATTTTACAGAAGTAACTGCTACCAGTGTTTGTTCCGCTATCATATAATCATACAATAAAGGATCCTTCTTTCTATGTATTCGCAATACATTACATTTGTCTATGTTACGGGTCAGTTGGCACTTCCTGCACCAAGTGCCTATCCGCTGCAGATCTTCCTGCATTTCGCTGCAATTTTCTAATGCTGCAACTTGTCTGTATACTACAGCATCATCCGCGAAAAGCTGCATGGAACTTCCGACACTATCTACTAGGTCATTTATATATATTGTGAAAAGCAATGGTCCCATAACACTCCCCTGTGGCACGCCAGAGGTTACTTTAACGTCTGTAGACGTCTCTCCATTGATAACAACATGCTGTGTTCTGTTTGCTAAAAACTCTTCAATCCAGCCACACAGCTGGTCTGATATTCCGTAGGCTCTTACTTTATCAGGCGACAGTGCGGAACTGTATCGAACGCCTTCCGGAAGTCAAGGGAAATGGCATCTACCTGGGAGCCTGTATCTAATATTTTCTGGGTCTCATGAACAAATAAAGCGAGTTGGGTCTCACACGATCGCTGTTTCCGGAATCCATGTTGATTCCTGCAGAGTAGATTCTGGGTTTCCAGAAATGACATGATACGTGAGCAAAACACATGTTCTAAATCCTACAACTGATCGATGTCAGAAATATAGGTCTATAGTTTAGCGCATCTGCTCGACGACCCTTCTTGAAGACTGGGACTACGTGTGCTCTTTTCCAATCATTTGGAACCTTCCGTTCCTCTAGAGACTTGCGGTATACGGCTGTTAGAAGGGGGACAAGTTCTTTCGCGTACTCTGTGTAGAATCGGTTTGGTATCCCGTCAGGTCCAGTGGACTTTGCTCTGTAGAGTGATTTCAGTTGCTTTTCTATTCCTTGGACACTTATTTCGATGTCAGCCATTTTTTCGTTCGTGCGAGGATTTAGAGAAGGAACTGCAGCGCGGTCTTCCTCTGTGAAACAGCTTTGGAAAAAAATGTGTTCAGTATTTCAGCTTTACGCGTGTCATCCTCTGTTTCAATGCCATCATCATCCCGGAGTGTCTGGGTATGCTATTTCGATCCACTTACTGATTTAACGTAATACCAGAAGCTCCTAGGATTTTCTGTCAAGTCGGTACATAGAATTGTACTTTCGAATTCACTGAACGCTTCACGCATAGCCCTCCTTACGCTAACTTTGACATCGTTTAGCTTCTGATCGTCTGAGGGGTTTTGGCTGCGTTTAAACTTGCAGTGAAGCTCTCTTTGCTTTCGCAGTAGTTTCCTAACTTTGTTGTCGAACCACGGTGGGTTTTTCCCGTCCCTCACAGTCTTACTCGGCACGTACCTGTCTAAAACGCATTTTACGATTGCCTTGAACTTTTTCCATACGTTTCTGAAGCTACGACATGGGAAGGGAAAGCTCTGGTGGTGGTTCCGGCGCGCCGTCACACCCGATCAGCCAGCACTGGGACGCCCCCACCCCCCTCTCGCCGTCACTCTCCGGGGCGTCCTCGGCCGCAGCAGCACTGCTTGTTTTCGCGTCGCTCCGCTGACAGAGCAGTCGCCACCGGCGTCCGGTTTCTGCTCTCTTCTCCGCTGCCGTTACGCAACGCTGGACCGGTTTCCGCGGAGACTCGGCGTCGCGAGTACCTCGCCAGCGCTACTTCTGCCGCCTTAGACCACAGATACATACACACAGATCGCGCATGCCACCGTATACCTTCCGTTCCAATGTTTGAAACCAACATGGGAGTCACTTGACGAGGAGGGAGGGGGGGGTGCACAAAGCGTCGGCGGTTAACAGTTTTTCTTCTTTACACAATCTGATCAAAAGTATCGCGTCACTCCTACGTCATTCGGAGTTGCCCGCTAGAAATCAGGATAGGTGGACAAGTCAGTGCAAAAAATGAGGGGGAGTGTTGTTTTACCAACAGAGAAAAAGTAAGAGGAGACTTCCTGGCAGATTAAAACTGTGTTCCGGACGGAGACTCGAACTCGGGACCTTTGCCTTTCGCGGACAAGTGCTCTACCAACTGAGCTACCCAAGCAGGACTCACGCCCCGTCCTCACAGCTTTACTTCTGCCAGTACCTCGTCTCCTACCTTCCAAACTATACAAAAGCTCTCATATCAGCGCACACTTCGCTGCAGAGTGAAAATCTCGTTCTGGAAACATCCCCCAGGCTGTGGCTAAGCCATGTCTCCGCAATATCCTTTCTTTCAGGAGTGCTAGTTCTGCAAGGTTCGCAGGAGAGCTTCTGTAAAGTTTGGAAGGTAGGAGGCGAGCTACTGGCAGAAGTAAAGCTGTGAGGACGGGGCGTGAGTTGTGCTTGGGTAGCTGAGTTGGTAGAGCAGTTGCCCGCGAAATGCAAAGGTCCCGAGTTCGCGTCCCGGTCGGGCACACAGTTTTAATCTGCCAGGAAGTTTCATATCAGCGCACACTCCTTGTAGAGTGAAAATCTCATTCTGGAAGTAAGAGGAGAATTGGTCGTTCAGGAGAGATCACTGACTTCCATCGTGAATCTCGCCTGATAACACTTCCGTGAGATGCATTTGAAATCTTCTGAAGCTGCTAGTGGCGACTGTTGATAATGTGATTTTGAACTATAAACTCGAAGGAAGAACCACTGCTGAACCAAGACTAGGCGATAGTACTGATGGAGAGGGACCGTCGAGCATTGTGCAGTTTTAATAAATCACTTGAAATCGCAGAGGGAACCATCTCTGAGTTCCAAAGTGAAATCAACACTCCAGCCTAGCACAATGACTGTACGTAGGAGACTAAAAAGAACAGGGTACATTGGTCGAGCAGGTCTTTATAAGCCACGTATTTCCGTAGTGAACACTAAGCGACACTGAGGCGGCGTTTGGAGTAAAGGGCGACGCCACTGGACAGAGAGGATGACTGGAAACGGCTGACTTGGGGCGAGGAATCATGCTATAGACTGTGGGAATCAGATGGAAAGGTTTGGGCTTGGCGAATGCGTAGAGGACGTTATCTGGTGTCACGTGTACTGCCAGCAGTGAAGAACGGAGGAGGTGCTTCTCGTGGTTGGAATGTGGGTTCCTTATTGCGCTTAAGAAAGCTCTATATGTGTAGGGATATCAAGCGTTGTGTGCTGCGTACAGTAGAGGAACAGTTCGCAGACGAGCCTTGTTTGTATCAGCATGACTGAATATTTAAGACATTAGGTTGTGGACAATATCATTCGTGAAATTTACTGGACTCCCCAGAGTCCCGACCTGAATTCGAAGGAATACCTTTGAGCTTAGTTAGAAAATTGATTTCTCTCCAGACCCTAACGCCCGACGTCACTGTCTTCTCAGATTACGGCTCTTGAGGAAGAACGGGCTGTCACTACTCCACAGACATTCGGAACCTCATTGGAGAGTGTCCCCAGCAGAGATGAGGCCGTCATAAAGGCGAAGGATGGGCACACCCCATATTAGTAATAGGTATACTTCTGATCAGATGGTGTATAACTGAAATCAACCATTAATTTTCTAAAGTTGAACGACTTCTGTTGGTCTTAAACATGTAATGAATACTTCACTTAATGCGAGTTCTGCAAATTTCCCAGCATTAATGCTACTGTTATCGTTTTTGCATGTGGGCAGGTGAAAGGGTAAAAAACCGTCTGAAACACTGTATTGACACTTCATTCTTTTTCTAAGTGACTGAATTACAATCCCTCAGTGAATTCCTGTATTTGTTGTTTACCAGCTCCTCAGGAGAAGAATACAAATTATCAGTTGGCGGGAACCAATGAGTTTTCTGTCGCGATTTCTTGAATAGTAGGTATTAAGTGTTTCATTCTGCTTTTATGAGAAATTAGATCCGTCTCTGTCCAGAATGTCCATTTATTTCCAATAAATAAACGTTTATGTTTTGCGACTTTTGCTTAATTCAGTGCGGGTACCGAGCCAATATCAAGTTAAGCATTATATTTTCGAAAATGTTGATTGTAGAAAAAACTGTTGCAATGAGTTACATATTGGCATCCTGTCGCATCCCCCACTCTTCGCATTCAGTCAGTTTTAGCGGTGACCAACGTATTCGTACGAGACAGAGATATCGTGGTCCTTATCATTCGATTTGTAATATTGAGACTAACGTAAATACTCATAAATAGATCATTCTCGTCTGCTTGGTGACGATATCGCACCTTAGCTTCAGCCCGTAAATCACTGACTTATTTTCGAAAAAGTCTTTGCAATTTTTTTTTCTGAAACAACTTTACCTGAGGGACGAAATATTACTTTCTTTCTAATACCTTTCGGTGGAGCTAAGCGCTGCACAAGATTTCAGCATTGTAATGAAGAAGCCTTTACTGGCCTGCTCGTATAGCCTAACGCGCAGCGCGCCATCCTCCAAGCCAGATAGGTGGGACTGACGCGATTCATATCCGCGCGGCCGATTAACGGCAATGAGCTGGTATAGTGGCCAGCCTGACTGTGGTTTTTAGGCGGCTTCCCCAGCTCATTTAGGCATATGCTGAGCTAGTCCCCAATTTCCACCTCCGAGAATCCGATACACAGCCGTTGAAATACGGTAACACACGCTTAACAGCTGACGCACACGACGTTCCTCCCTAAGGTTACTTTGAATAATAATAATAATAATAATAATAATAATAATAATAATAAAGAAACGTTTACTAAAAATACTACAATTAAGATAATGAAGCGTGTGCCAAAAGTCGCCCGCAAATGAACATTGCAGTTCGCGCATCACCTGTTCTCTACGCCTGGCGGTGTTCAGGTCTCAGCCATACAGTGAGTGATGTTGGCATCACCGCTCGAACATACACTGTCATGCTACGATCCTGCAAGATGGCGCCAGATAAACCACACGCAGCTTCCGTCCCCCTGACCTTCACACGGGCCGTGACATTCAGCCTGCAACTCGCCGAACGCCCAGACGATACGGCTCGTTCGTGTGGCAGGTGCACCGTGACGTCATTTGCGACCGAACCATACCCCAGTGCAATAAACGCGCGCCAGCCGCACACTAGTTCTCAGAATGGATAAGCGTAAACTAGATTTTCACTTTGTCAAATCTACAAGATAGTGCCCCCGCGAGACACTGTCACTTATTGTAATTTGAACTTTTGTCGGAATACAAGCACTGTTGTTCTCTAAATTCCTCTATAAACACACACAGTTCTTTCCGTGTCCAAGTAGCCGTGACGTACCAGAAGCGACCTACGTGTGACTTAGGTGGAGTTCCTCGATTTCATTGGCCAAAGCTCAAATGCATGTTCCTAACAGATGACATGCTTGAGGTGTAGGTCAGCAGGCGTTTGCGATCGTTTTCATTGAAGATAAAATCTTCTAGGCTGTTAGGCCGTTCCATATTCCTCTTTAATTTGTTCTTATGCACTCGACATTTCGATCGCTTTGCTGGGATCTTCTGCTGTCCCCAGTTAGCTGAAAACTGTCAAAGACCAGTGTCGCTGTCACTTACAAAAGGGAGTTTCCCGCGCGTACTCTAAAGAAATCGGGTTATTGGGCGACATTCTTCCGGCTACTATTGGTACGCCAACGTCATTGGACAGAAAGCGAAACGGGCACACAAAGAGAGGGGCAACGTTACTTCTAAATATTGCTGTCGTGCAGCAGAGGAAACTTCCTGGTCGTTATAAATTCCACGTGCACCGCGACTACGTACTGTATTCACTTCCGTAATGGCGGGAAGCCACGACGCTAGAAACCTATAGTCGTCATCTCTTGAATTTGCTTTCGTTCTTACAAATATCAGCAGCTTGTAGGACTTCCTTCTGTAAATGTTACATTCGTTGGGTAACATGGCTAGCATTCGCGTGTTGTTGAAATCCACGTTTTTGTTGGAGTCTTCCTGGTGATCTGCCATCGCAGGTTTCATCGCACGTGGCGTTCGTACTCTTCACTATATTTTTTTACTATCTTTCCATTTTTCCTATATATACTTTGGTACACCCACACGGCACTTCGTAGACTGCCGCGTGCTGAGATGAACAAGTGCCTCCTTTTTGTGTTGGAAAATGTATTCTATTTTCTCCTGACTGAAAAATGTTATCGTTGTACCATTTTTCAGTAAGCTTGTGTGGTCAGTAACTTCAGAAAAAGAACAGTAGCCTTACAGAGTGAAAAATGAGATAGAGCATCAATCTTATTAGTGTATTAAGGAAGTAAATACCCAACTGTCGTGCGCGGGAAATGCGAACAGCATCAATCTTATTAGTGTATTAAGGAAGTAAATACCCAACTGTCGTGCGCGGGAAATGCGAACAGCTAGCAAGAAACCGCCTCACGATTTTTGCATAAATACTCGGATTCACGTCCAGTGGTCTGTTTTTTTGTTTTGTTTGTTATTTTTTAAGATGGTAAAGTTACTGTGGTAGTTAATTATTGTTTAAAATTGAGTTTTAGGTTATGGATCGACTATTGAACAGGAAAAAGAAAAGAAAGGAAAGGTGGTGGTGCAGAGGATATGAGGTAGTGATTAGTTCTGCCTCACGGGAGTGGTGACGAGCTCATTGACATCGGCGGTGCCAGTAGTCACGACCCTACAGTGAATTCAAATGAATTACATGTTTACACGTCTTCTGAGAATGTTTTATCAGCAGAAGATAAAACAGAAACCGTAGAATTATCCCATTTTTTTTCTGCAAGTACCTCAGAAAGGGTTGGGAATGAACATTTTCTCGTGATGTTATGCAACTTATCGACCAACAACAGCAAAAGCATTGACTGTGCTCACAAACAATCTCACAAGACTGGTGAACCCTGAAACATCAGAGCACCTAGAAAGACCAAAAAGTGTACGTGGAGGAGGTATCTCTCCCTCACTCTAGAACAAAAGAAATTTAAAAGAAACTTAGATTATTCTGATAAAATAAAACGATTTCGGTGTGGTGTACCATTTGCTTGATCTTTCAGTCAGAAATTCTTGGATCCTTGTAGGGAAGTTCTGCTGAAGAAGAAACTTGAGCAACTCTCGAATCAGAAACATTTCAGAATTGAAATGGTGCATTGTCTTCGTATCATAGGAAGATTTGGACGGGTAGACGGGTAGACCAAGCAATATAATTCAGCAGCAAATAGAGGCAACAAACAAAAATTGTCCCAGGAATATTGTCCCACCACGAGACGTACCAAGTGACTAATAACCACTGTCCTAAGTGAAATGCCAAAATAAATAGATTCAAATATCCTAGATGCCGTGGGTATACATTTGTATTTTCCTTGCACAAAATGTGATGCGTGCGCTTGTTTCAACAAAGACAAAAATTGCTGTACCAATTTCTCTTAGTGCTCTTACTTTTACTACAGCATTGATCAAAATTCAGACACGGTATTACTGCAAGAGACTGAGATAATTATATGTTCATAAAATGCCAGAATGATGATAGAGCAAGTATGTTAGTCGATTTGCATACATATCTTGGAAACAAAAAAAAAAAAAAAGACGCGTTTCTGTATTGTACTCTGTTGCTTATTGACTGGCTGCCGTATGATTTCACGCGAAGTTGTATACGAGATCTGTTAGAAAGGTATCCTACCTTTGGCCAGGGAAAAAATAGCTTACCTGGAGCGTTGGAGACCTAGTCACCCTCGAAGTAGATCCCTTGGGACTCCACACACTTCTGCCAGCGGTACCGCCAACGTTGGAAACAAGCGGAAAAAGCACGGCTGTCTCTTGTCTAAAGTCGCGTTCCTTTCAATGGCCTCTTGAGTTTGGGCAACAGCCAGAAGTAGCTGGGGGACATATCAGGAGAATAAGGAGCCTGTTGAAGCACAGGAATCTGTTTTTTCACCAAAAGTCTGAATCAAGTGCGAGGAATGTGCTGAAGCATTGTCCTTATTGAGGCGCCAATTGTCTGTTGGCCGCAAGTACGGTCTCTTGCGTCGTACAGCGTCGCTTAGGCGATGCAGGACATCCCTGTAGTTCTTTGGTGACTCATCATGTGGTGCCTACTCGTGATGTTCCACACCGCGGGAGTCAAAGAAAGCAGCCAGCATCACTCTGACGTTGCTGTGCAGTTGGCGACCTTTCTTTCGTCTTGGTGGCGAATGCTTCCACTGTGACGATTGGGATTTGTTTTCCTGGTCGTACCCGTACACCCAGGACTGGTCACCAGTGATTACGGTTTTTTCGAAACTGGGGTCACTGTTCGTCGAGTCCAACAGGTCCTTTTGCTCCACTTCAACTCGAAGGTCCTTTTGCTCCACTTCAACTCGAAGGTCCTTTTGCTCCGCTGTCAACAGCTTCGGCACGAATTTCGGCAACTGACCAAACTGTGACCGAATTTGGCCACAGTGTGAAATGTACCGAAAAAATTGCTGACGCTCACCCCTTCCGCAATTTCTCTGATAGTCACACAATAGTCCCGCGTCAGCACAGCGTTCACTTTGGCAACGACCTGGTCATTTCGGCACGTTGATGGCCGACTGGAGCGTGGCTCGCTCTCCACCGATGTGCAGCCGTTTTTAAACTGGTGACGCCCGTAGCATCGTCACCGAATGCCGTCTGAATCTTCCGAATGGTTTCCACGTGGCTGTCACCCAGTTTATGGTAAAGCTTGATGCGAGTCACTGCTGCAGTGGGTCCGTCATTTCCATTGTAGTGAAAAACCGACGCGAGCACTACACACCACCTCACTTAACATCGCAGTGAAAAAAATAGCCAAAATATTCTATTACAATGATGAATGTTTGGATCTGTCATTTGATTAAATACATAACCTCCCCCGTCCCCGTTTGCCAGTGAAAAAAAAGTCTCAGGTGGTTGTGGCTGTCTAATCCTGACATACATCACAGATGAAGGTATTTTTTTTTTTTTGTGATGAGAGCCATGATAAAAAGGTCCTAATGAAATGTGCACCTTTTTGTGCTGTTACAAAGAGAACTTGATCCCTAAAAACTACTTCCATTTCTCCGGCAATTCGTGCGAAGGCAAAAATCGCAATCGTACAGTTACAAGAATGTTATTGATCTTAGCAGACAGTGACAGATCTGACAAAATCTACCGCTAATTCTCCATTAGTGGGCATTCTTACCTACCATCTGCTTGTGGCTTTGGTGTCGTGAAAAGAAAGTTGCGAATGTGCGATGGAGTGCTTATTGCTCGTCAGTATACACTGATCAGCTAGAACATTATGACCACCGACCTAGTGTCGTTATATAAACCCGTCCAGGCGATAGCAGCGTCACCTGGCGAGGAGTGACTGCTGGTCAGACACCCGCACTGTCCATTCAGTATCAGTGAGCGTGCTGTCCGTGTGTAGAGTGGGGGAAGCCCGCGATCCATCTGACGCTCACCGAGGGCAGACTGTGATGGCCCAGAGGCTCGGCACGAGAGTTTCGGAAACTGAACAACTCGCCAGGTGTTCGAGGAGTGCCGAGGCGAGTGTCTGTAACACGTGCCGAAACAAAGGTGTAATCACGTCCACATGTCGTGGGGTTGGGCGGGCACCCCTCATAACAGGTGTCTGACGTCGTAGGCTGGGCGGACTGGGCGAACTGTGGCGGAACTAAACCGAACACTCGTAACAGTGGGTCTTCGCAGCCGACGACCCATACACGTGCCAATGTTAAGACCACGACATCGGCATCTAAGACTGAAATGGGCACGTGTCCATCGGCACTGGACGTTGGCGCAGTGGCAGAGGGTTGCACGGTATGCTGAATCCCATACCTTCTTTGTCATGCCGATGGGAGGGCCTGTGTCCTTCGTCTGCCATTGGAACAGCTCCTTAAGGACACCTGTACTGTGGGACGGAGACAAGCTGGCGGCGTCTCCCTCACGCTCAGGGAACATTCACGTGGGCATCCACGGGTCGAGAGGAGCTCGTGCAAGGCATCATGATGGCAAAGGAATATTGTACAGTGGTTGCAGACGCCGTGCACCCCTTCATGACAATCGTGTTTCCCGACGGCAGTGCCATTTTTCAGAAAGATAACGCACCGTGTCACAAGGCCAGGAGCATCGTGGAATGGTTTGACGAGCACAGTGGCGAGTTCCAGTTGTGCTGGCCCCCCAACTTGCCAGATCAAACACATCTGGGATGTGATTCAACGTGGCGTCAGAGCCCAACTCCCTCCTCCTCGGAACTTAACGGTAATTAGGTGACCTGTGTGTTCAGATGTGGTGCCAACTCCCTCCAGCGACATATCGAGGTGGATGTACCGGCTATTGGGTGGATGGTCGTAATGTTCTGGCTGATCATGGTTTGTCATTTATCACTGAATCCGGCCGCCTATGTCGATTTGAAGTTCACGCAGGAAAAACAAGCGAAATAGTGGATCCCTTTATGCAAAAAGGTCGTCGTATCAGATGAAACAATGCGAAAAGGAACTACAAAAGGAAAAAAAATTGTTTGCTCCAAGCAGTTTCTGTTTTGCGAGTACAGGGGCAAGCAGCTCCGTCCATACCTTTACAGGGCATATTTTACCAAAAAGGACCTTGGGCTTCCTGAAACAGAAGCATGTGATGGAAAAGTTCCCATAAACAAGAGCCATCTGGGGTAAGCGTGCAGTCTGGGGCGCCTTGCACAGTTCGCGCGGTTTCCCATGTCGGAGGTTCGAGTCTTCCCTCGGGCGTGTGTGTGTGTGTGTGTGTGTGTGTGTGTGTGTGTGTGTGTGTGTGTGTGTGTGTGTTGTCCTTAGCCTAAGTTAAAGTTAGATTAAGTAGTGTGTAAGCCTAGAGACCGATGAACTCAGCAGTTTGGTCGCATAGGAACTTACCACCAACTATAAACAAAAAAAAAAGATGTTATCGAGAAACTTCTTAAGATCCACAATATCAAGCATTCGTAATTAGATGAAGATGTGGCCTACCAAAGCAGCGGATGAAGTTGACGGAAAAGTGACGAGACCCTGCGCTCTTAACATGGTTTGTATTCGTTTTTGTATAAACTTAGCGAAGCTTCCTGAGCACCTAAGAGCTACAAAGTTAATGCTAAACATATTCGATGATTAGGTTCTTACTGTTATACGATTTTAAAATGTTCGTTAAGATATGAGTCCTCATTTATGGCTACGTATAAGTGAGAACTCCAGGTATTAGCTCTACACCGTCTAGAAAATAAACATTGTACACGGCAGAAGAAATTCGCACTACATTATTAAACACATAGTATTTGTAATTCTGTCAGAGACAGCAAAGGACTTGGAAGAGCAGTTGAACGCAATGGATAGTGTCTTGAAACGAGGATATAAGATGAACATCAACAAAAGCAAAACTAGCATGATCGAATGTAGTCGAATTAAGTCGGGTCATTAGATTAGGAAATGAGACACTTAAAGTAGTAAAGGAGTTTTGCTATTTGGGGAGCAAAATAACTGCTGATGGTCGAAGTAGAGAGGATATAAAATGTACACTGGCAATGACAAGGAAAGCATTTCTGAAGAAGAGAAATTTGTTAACATCGAGTATAGATTTAAGTGTCAGAAAGTCGTTTCTGAAAGTATTTGTATGGAGTGTAACTATGTATGGAAGTGAAACATGGACGATAAATAGTTTGGACAAGAAGAGAATAGAAGCTTTCGAAATGTGGTGCTACAGAAGAATGCTGAAGATTAGATGGGTAGATCACATAACTAATGAGGAGGTATTGAATAGAATTGGGGAGGAGTTTGTGGCACAACTTGACAAGAAGAAGGGACCGGTTGGTAGGACATGTTCTGAGGCATCAAGGGCTCATAAATTTACCATTGGAGGGCAGCGTGGAGGGTAAAAATCGTAGAGGGAGACCAAGAGATGAATACACTAAGCAGATTCAGAAGGATGTAGGATGTAGTAAGTACTGGGAGATGAAGAAGCTTGCACCGGATAGGGTAGCGTGGAGAGCTGCATCAAACCAGTCTCAGGACTGAAGACCACAACAACAACATAGTGGAATGTTTTTTTTCCGTTGTCCTGAGTAATTCAGCAATCGTGAGTTGTTTCCTTTCAGGAATAAGATATTCAAATGGTGTAAGTGAAATCAATACGTGAAATGAACAGTGGGGAAAGCCAGTGAAAGACTAGTGTTGAAATGATTCTGGGAATGTTTCTTCATGCTGTTCTACAGTACAGCTCCATTTTTTCTTTCTATCATTGCATAATTGTGGCTGTCACAATTTGTGTATTCCATTCGTTGTTCGCCTAAGAGGTGACGTGAACCGTTTAAGAAATATGTTTAGTCTCCAGTTTCGGAAAGCAGCAACACCGAATTTAGCAGTCCATCCGCTTACTCGAAATCTCCGTGTTCCAGGAAAAAAAATGAAATGAAATGTCGTGTGGCTAGGGCCTTCCGTCGGGTAGACGGTTCGCCTGGTGCAGGTCTTTCGAGTTGACGCCAAGTCGGCGACCTGCGCGTCGATGGGGATGAAATGATGATGATTGGGACAACACAACACTCAGCCCCTGAGCGGAGAAAATCTCCGACCCAGCCGGGAATCGAACCCGGGCTCTTAGGATTGACAGTCTGTCACGCTGACCACTCAGCTACCGGGGGCGGACCGTGTTCCAGGAATGTCCATAACCAGAACACAATTATTGTGCGCGGCTCTCTTCGTTGAATCTCATAATTATGTTAACAATAGGATGAACGTAGTGTGTGTGTGTGTGTGTGTGTGTGTGTGTGTGTGTGTGTGTGTGTGAGAGAGAGAGAGAGAGAGAGAGAGAGAGAGAGAGAGAGACGCGATTTCGTTTTGCAAATGAAGTTAGATATAGAGCTGTTGCGTCAGCTGTGACATTTGCGTTAGCGTAGAAGTGCAGTCGGAATACAATTTACGTCCTGCTTCAGCGCCTACCATTTCCCGCTCCTCGCAGCCAGCTTGAAATGTGCTCGCTAAAATATCAGAGGTCATAAAGCATCTAAGTTTGTTATATGTCGCGGCGTCGGGACGTCCATAGGCGCTCCAGTTTAAAAGCTGTGGCCTTCATTTGCAATGTTAAAAATCCATTAACGACACAGGAGCTCTGTAGGTCCTGCTTTAATTCCACTTTCATGTCTCATCTGGTTGCATTCGTGCGCTTCATTAGCGGCCAAATAACGACCTAAGCTGAACACAGGCCTCTAATTAGTAAAACTTTTACAAGAGGAAAGAACTAGCGCGACTGGCAGTACTGCTGACTTCTCAGCATTTTCCAGTCTTGCAGCAGCCGAACAAGGTGAAATGGGATACGTGGCTGCGGAGTGTGCGTAAGAAGTGACCACTCTGACAGTTGAAAACTATTTGCCGCGCCGGTACCCGTACCTGGGCCTTTACATTTACCGAAATGGAAAACAATTCCAGCACCAATTACCGAAGTATAATACAGTGTTGATCTGAACAGATAACACCAAAGTAATTTTTTGTTAAATATCGCTTTTTCTATTTTTGAGTCATCTTGCTGCTTGTTTATCTGCTGCTTGTTTGTATATATATCATTGAATCTGTGTCACAAATACTACTGTACGTATTTAATTTTGCAAATTTGTTATGTGAATCAATACTTACTAGTTTTTGTAATGATTTTATGTCCTGGACTCGAGAAATGAATAAAGTCAGTTAAGTATAAGAGAAATTTAGATTGAAGGGCGGTGCACGGTTAAAGGGATATTTCACAGAGTTGTGCTTTCGGGTAGGTGACAGATCTGTCTAACAAACCATGAAGGCGGTTCCACTTCATCGTAATCTGTATCGAGGCATTAGTGGCTACTGTGAAGTGCATTTACGAATCGTAAGGTAATAACAGTGTTATAGAAGCTGCTCCACAAATATCTGGCCATATCAAAGATGTAATAGGATAAAACTAAATAATTATTGTCTTGGGAAGTGGGTGCAGAAATGCAGCGTTTACTCGCTTGGCAGAAGGCACAGGATAGCTCATAATTTCGCCATCAAACGTCGTTACTCAGATATTGTGCTTGCAGCTATTCATGGACGAATCGCGTGCCTGCTTATTTGTCGTCTCCACAGGGAGAGTTGCCCGTCGCCAAGTAGGTCGATCATCCCAACTACTCTGTTGCTGCGGCGCCTTGTAGGGTGTGATGCTTAGTAAATAAATAAATAAATAAATAAATAAATAAAAATGAAAAACTGAAGCTCAGTTTTGTTTTATTAGTGTGTTCTATCAAAAATATTCTGTGAAACGAACAATGTTAAGAGCAATGCCCGGGAGTGTACTGCCGCCATGAGATACCTGTGGGAACGCTTGGTGAGAGAGTGGAAGTAGGGCGGTTCTGCAGAAGTGATCGTATTGGCGGAAATCAACTCTTAACGCTGATAACACGTGGTAGTTTAGCAGAAATGATGAAAACTGAATTAATTTCTATTTTAGAAACGTTTTTCAGTGTGATTTTGTACATATAAGCGTTCTCTGATTAAAGCAAACATTATTCTTCTCCTCTTCTTACGCGCACAAATTCATTAACAAGGAAGTTTTCGTTTGTGATCTGCAGTTATCAGTTAAATTTTAAATATTCTATTTTAAACAAGTAAATCTGACCACACAATGAGTGCAATGAATTTATGGGATTTGTGGTATATGAGAAGTTGAACTCTTTAAGCGCCTTTTGGGACTGCCTTCTTCCTATAACGAGCTTTCTGTCTTTGAAGTACCACACTTTAGAAAATTGATCCTTTGTGTTTGTCATTTCCATTTGTTATCGTAATGGAAATGGCATTTCACCTCGCAAGATGTTAGCTGTTAACAAAAGGGCGTCGGTAAGGACTCAACTTGATTTGCTTTTGAAATTAGAATTTCTCTTATCTACAAGTTGTTCATAGGTACCACTCGTGTTTCAAAGACAACTGCGTGAAAACTAAAAGACATACAGAAAATCGTCACACATCAGTGGATAGAGCAAGTTTCCATTCGTAACACGCCCCGTAGCCTAGTAGCAGAGCGTTCCAGCAGGGACTAGGGCTGTCACAACATGTAGGCAAATCAGCCACTTCGTATTGTCGCATCGACTTCTTTCACTGCTACATACAGACAGCTCAGAAAACAGATTTCGAAAGCGGCGTGGTGTTCCTGCCCGCCCCTGGGGGACGGCGACACCACGCACCACGCCACTTTCTAAATTTGTTTTTCGGGTTGCCTATATGCAGAAATGGAAATAATTCGATGCGACAACACGGTGACTACAGTGGATTGATCGCACACATTGATGTTTTGGCGTCACAAACGGTGGCCGTATTGAACACTCTTAATGTTTCTTAAAAACTTTGAGAAATGCTCTATCCACTGGTATGTGTATATTTTCAATATCTCTTGTAGTTCTCGCGCATTCGTCTACCGAAACCTCGGAGATACATATGAGTAACCTGTATTTTGCATCTAATGTACGTAGATTGTCTATGAACTTGGGACCATACATAACACAGCGTAAGTTGAGCCATTGTTATCGACCCCATATGCTTTTTCCATGGCTGTCATTCAATATTCGATTGGTAGGCACTTTCTTCCTTGCAAAACGCTGTCTGTACTTCCAGATACCAGGAAAGAAAAACCAACGAGAAAGGATCTTAAGGAAATGCAGCAAGATTTGGACGTAGTTTCCATTTGGTTGTTGTGAATGGCTGATAATACAAAAAAAGTGATAGTATTCGATTATAAGATTATGGTGGAAGAACAGTGTATATGTATACGAAATTGCATACAAGACGCTAGTGCGACCATTTCTGCGAGTGCAGTATTGTTCCAGGATTTGGCGTCTTTAGCAAGTAGGTATGACAACACACGGCGAACGGATTCAGAGGCGCGCTGATGTCATATCGGTACAGCCCATATGAAGGTTGCTCATTCAACAGATGTCCTCGTAAAACTTAAGTAGAAATCTTCGGAAGAAAGACAACGTAGTTCTCGCGAAACCCTTTTCGGTAAATGTGGAGAATGTATATTGGAAGAAGACTGTGCAACAGTCCTGTTGCCACTGACGTATATCTCGCTGAGGGATTACGAGGATAACATGAGAGAGATTACGCGGTGTGCAGAGGCATGTATAGGTGTATCAAAATACATGTCACAAGGCTGATGGGTACCATGTGAGCATATTTTGCTAATCAAACTGTGTTCGAAAACGCTTCGTTTGCGTGCTAGCCTCTCTGAAATGTGGAGCAGGATGTAGGCCGCTTGGACCATACAAGCTAGGCAGGGAGTAAAAGAGACAATGTACATTACTGTCAGTAAACACCAGTTTAATTCACGTACAGGAGGTGCTCAATGTGACCTGTACCGACTTCGATACATTTTGTGTATCGTGCTGAACCCGTGTACACCTCGTTCGCCGGACTTCACACGGTTGTATTTTCATTTCTGGAGGCACATGAGAACTCTGGTGTACGAGACGCTCGTGGAGTCACCACAGTATCTTGTGGGACGAATACAAGTAGCAGGTGGAGTCCTTCGTGATACGCCGACAATCTTTTCAAGGGTTTGGTAAGATTCCATCAGGCGATACACAAAAATGTATCAAAGTTGCTGCCGGTCATATTGAGCACCTTCAGTCAGTGAATTAAAATGTTGTTTGCTCATAGTAATGGACACTATCTCCTTTACTGCTGTCCTCGTTTGTGTAAGCCAAACTGACTACGCTTTCCTTCACATTTCAGAGACTCTAGACGCAAAAGAAGCGTTTTCGAACATACGTTTATTAGCACAATATGCTGACATCGTACCCATCTATCATCCATCACGCCTTGTAGCATACCGCTTGATACACCCTTTAGTCAGATTTCCGTCGCTAAGAACGCGAATGGAATAGGACAGAAAATATTGATACAGAGTACTTGGTGCCATGCACTGTGCAGTGGCATGCACGGTATATATGAAGATGCAGTTATTGGTCTATGTGTATGCACCCAGTAACATAGCGTCATCATGCACGATTCATCAGTTTACTCCAAGTAATATCTCACCACCAGCCTCACTGTTGGGGCTAGAGATGCCCAGTAATGCCGGTAAGCGTCCGAAAATAGGAAAGCGTCAGGACAAAATGAGAAACCTCTAAGATTCTACAAATATTATGCGAAAAAGAGAGTTGCTTTCCTTTCTAGCAATAGGTTGTCATAAGTCGTTTGAGCAACGAAGGATAGTTAGCGACAGGAAAAGAAAACGCAGGGCACTCCCGTTTTCAACTAGGGCCGTAGGACAGAAGCGCATAATTATGGGCCTATATCGTTCATGTCAGTCTGTTGCAGAATTACGGAACAGTTGTAATGCTCACGTATTATGACTTTTTGGAGAATGAGTCTCCTCTATAAAATCATGATTTTCGCAGAGATCTTGCGAAAAGAAAGCTCGCTCTGTTCGCCCATCAAATCAAGGGTGCCGTCCACATCGGTTCCCAGACTGATGCCGTGTTCCTAGACTGTAGGAAGGCATTTGACTGTGTCCCGCATTGTCGTTTAGTGAAAAGAAAGAAAAAAAAAAGAAAACCAAAGAGCTTACCGAATATCGGACCAGAGTTGCGACTGGGTCAAGACTTCCTTGCAAAGAGAACTCAACACGTCCTCTTAGACAGATGTAAGGGTAACCGCGAAAGTACGTACACCAAGGGAGTGTGATAGGACCGCAGTTTATATAAATGATCTGTTCGCAGAAGATGTAGTTGTCTATAAGATGGTTGTAACGCCAAAAGACTGTTGCTAGCTGCAGGAAGACCTGCAGAGAATTGATGATTGGTGTTGGGACTGGAATTTGGCCCTGAACATAACTGTGATTGCGCATAAACAGGCAAAGGAAATCACTACTGTACGATTACACCATTGGTGACAAATCACGGGGAGTAACCATCCGTGCGACCTAAAGTGAAATGGCTATAAAAAAAGATAGTAAGAAAAGTAGATACCCGGCTGTCATTCACAGGAACAGTCTTCAGGGAATGTGATTCTTCTACGAAAGAAGTGGTTTGATAAAACAGTTGTTTGACGGATTCTTGAGTAATGCCCGTCAACCTGGGACCCTTACCAGGTTGCATTAGCAGACGAGAGAGAGAGAGAATATCCAACAGAAAGCGGCAAGCGGCGTGTCTCCTCGTAGGAGATGCTCAGGAAACTCCAGTGGCAGACACTGCAAGAAAGGCGGTGTGCGTCACGCAGAAATTCCCAGGAATATTATGTCCTTTAACATACGTCTCGCGAAATCACCACAACGAGATAATCTGAGAAGAAAGTAGAGATAATAAGCATATTTACCGACAGTAATTCTTACTAATCCCGAACAGAACAGGGAAGAGGAATGTGGGGAGCGGGGGGGGGGGGGGGGGGGACAAATAGTGGTCCCGGGAGTATCCTCCGCCACATACCGTAAGGTAGATTGCGGAGTAAGGATATAGGTGTAGAAAATATGAGGAAGATTTCTCTGGCGGCAAGTTAATTAAACCAACAAACACTTTTCCATTTTTTTATCAGCAAGAGACAGCACATTAACACAACCCAATTTCAATTACAGTAGATTTTCAAAAAATGCCTCCATTGACACGTAAACAAAGGTTACACCGTCGGATGATGTTCTGTCTGACACGGGCAAAAACCCCAGGAGTATCCTGAATTGTTACTGCTACTACTACTATCCGGGCAACCAGATCCTCCTCTGATGCAACAGGAGTTGCGTAAACAAGGTTGCGCATCTCTCCCCACACGAAAAAGTCCAGAGGGGACATGTCTGGGGATCGAACAGGCCATGCTACAGGACCACCTCTGCCAATCCACGTTTCTTGGAACCGTCGGTCCAGGAATCGACGCACACGACGACTGAAATGTGCCGACGCCCCGTCATGTTGGAACCACATGCGTTGTCTTGCAGGGAGTGGGACGTCTTCCAGCAATTCGGGCAATGCTCTGGAGAGAAAATTGTAATAGTGCCCGCCATTTAACGGCCTAGGTTGCAGATAAGGCCCAATTAAACAGTCCCCAACAACACAGACCCACGCATTAACGAAGAACCGCACTTGATGAGCGCTAGTAACTGTGGCATGTGGGTTATCCTCAATCCAAACATGCGAACTGTGCATGTTGATGACTCCATCACGCCCGAACGTTGCTTCATCGGTAAACAACACAGAGGATGGAAATGTAGCGTGCATTTCACACTGTTCCAGGTATCACTGCGGAAATTGTGCTCTGGGTGGATAATCAACTGGTTCCAGGTTGTGGACACGCTGTAAGTGAAATGGACGTAACAATTGCTCTTACATTCGTCTCCGTGTTACGTGAAGTTGCACGAGTGCTGATTGAAGGATCCCGCTCCACATGCTGCAATACAGCGTCCTCAAACTGCAGCGTTCTTACCGAGCGACGGCGTCCATGTCCAGGTAATCTGCTAAATGACCCTGGTCTCACGCAGACGTTGGTACACAGCAGCAAAGGTCGTATGATGCGGGATACAACGATTAGGATATTGTTGTTGATTAAGCCCGCTGTGCAGCTCGTCCGTTATGGTACGCTACGTAGTACGCGCCAACCACATCATTGTAGTCACTTTAGGTGTATCGCTCCATTAGTAAACAGAGACAATGCACTACTTCCCTGGTGGACAGCAGTTGCCTACAACTGAAGAGCATAACACGTCCCCTAACAACGGAAGATCGTAATACGACCTCTAACAACTGAAGAGCGTAATACTGCCTCCACCGGTTTAAATAATCCTCCTAGGAAAAAATGACATTAGGGAAAAATATTTTTGATGTCCCCTACAACCTCCCAGAGTTTGTCTGTTTAAATAATTTTCACCCTGTATATACTCACAGCCTGATACTTACAGGGATGTTGTTAGTCGCGTGTTCGGCCATCTGCTGTAAAATAAGGACGAAATGTAGGCACATTACTTTGTATTTGTCTTGTCTTCCGTATCGTTGTCTGATAAATGGGGCATAGTGGGTAGTTCTGGGCGGATGATGTGTCTCTGGATGAAATTAGAATTTTAATACCGATTCAATACAGTACGACTGTGACGAAAAAATGTGGCGTAATTTGATACATGTGTGGACTGTGGCTAAGCGAGGCGCAGCTCAGCAGTTTGTGCACGGTAGCCGGTCAAGCTGCAAAAGGATCAGTACGGTACCGTGTAAGCGTGGCGGCGCGTGGCCGCGCGTGCCTGCACTGCACTGCACGGCGGCGCGGCGCGGGAACGGGACCGCAGACCACGGCGGCTCCCGTAAAGGCGCAAACAGCCAGAGTTTCTGGTTAGGTGCACCGTTTTCCCATTTCTTAAAATGAGACAAGTACACTTATTTCGACTCGCCGTCTGTTTGTCATGCCGCAATTCAAGGAAACATTCGGAACCGTGTACGAAGAGTACGGCGAATGCCGAGACGACATGCAGACTTCTATTCTTGCTTTTCCACAAAATGGTACTCCAGCAAGCACATATTAGGTAAGCTACGGTAGAAAAGTCCCATTGCTTCCGATTAGCTTGACGTATGGCGTCTGGTGTGGAGATATAATATGGAGAAAAGATAAAAATTCACAGCAGTTCTATCACACGTCACGTGACAGCCTCGGAATTTCACCACTAAACATACTTAATCATACTCGGAGCGCGAGGCAACTACACTACTGGCCATTAAAATTGCTACACCACGAAGATGACGTGCTACAGACGCGAAATTTAAGCGACAGGAAGAAGATGCTGTAATATGCAAATGATTAGCTTTTCAGAGCATTCACACAAGGTTGGCGCCGGTGGCGACACCTACAACGTGCTGACATGAGGAGAGTTTCCAACCGATTTGTCATACACAAACAGCAGCTGACCGGCGTTGTCTGGTGAAACGTTGTTGTCATGCCTCGTGTAAGGAGGAGAAATGCGTACCATCACGTTTCCTACTTTGATAAAGGTCGGATTGTAGCCTATCGCGATTGCGGTTTATCGTATCGCGACATTGCTGCTCGCGTTGGTCGAGATCCAATGACTGTTAGCAGAATATGGAATCGGTGGGTTCAGGAGGGTAATACGGAACGCCCTGCTGGATCCCAACGGCCTCGTATCACTAGCAGTCGAGATGACAGACATCTTATCCGCATGGCTGTAACGGATCGTGCACCCAAGTCTCGACCCTGAGTCAACAGATGGGGACTTTTGCAAGACAACAACCATCTGCCCGAACAGTTCGACGACGTTTGCAGCAGTATGGACTATCAGCTCGGAGACCGTGGCTGCGGTTACCCTTGACGCTGCATCACAGACAGGAGCGCATGCGATGGTGTACTCAACGACGAACCTGGTTGCACGAATGGCAAAACGTCATTTTTTCGGATGTATCCAGGTTCTGTTTACAGCATCATGATGGTCGCATCCGTGTTTGGTGACATCGCAGTAAACGCACATTGGAAGCGTGTATTCGTCATCGCCATACTGGCTTATCACCCGGCGAGATGGTAATGCTGTGCCATTGGTTACACGTCTCGGTCACCTCTTGTTCGCATTGACGGCACTTTGAACAGTGGACTTTACATTTCAGATGTGTTACGACCCTTCATTCGATCCCTGCGAAACCCTGCATTTCTACAGGATAATGCTCGACCGCATGTTGCAGGTCCTGTCCGGGCCTTTCTGGAACAGAAAATGTTCGACTGCTGCCCTGACCAGCACATTCTCCAGATCTCTCACTCCTGATGAACTGTGGTATCGTGTTGAAGCTGCATCGGCAGCTGTACCTGTACACGCCGTCCAAGCTCTGTTTGACTCAATGCCCAGACGTATCAAGGCCTTTATTACGGCCAGAGGTGGTTGTTCTGGGTTGGGTGAAAATGCAATCACATGTCAGTTCTAGTATAATATATTTGTCCAATGAATACCCGTTAATCATCTGCATTTCTTCTTGGTGTAGCAATATTAATGGCCAGTAGTGTACTACATAAAGCGAGTAAGAACGGGGAAGAAATAACTGTTTAACGGTAAAATCTTGCAGAATGACAAGTACCGAACTATATGAAAAGAACCGTAAATTAGTTACAAACTACGCCGTGCACACACTTTATTCAACATATATACGTCACTGCAGATATCCAGGTATAGGTTATGACATGTTCGATATGCCTGCCATCATTGAGCATGATGTGCCGCAGACGTATAGCGAAATTGTGCACGACCTGCCGATGTGTCAGAACATCGACGCAGTTGATGAGCTCCCGAATGGCTGTTTTCAGCTCAGCAATGGTTTTGGGGTTATTACTGTACACCTTGTCTTTAATATAGCCCCACAAGGAGGCGGCGCATGTGTTCGGATCCGTAGAATGTGGCGGCCAATCGAGGGCCATGCCAGAGGCCTGTGGGCACCCCAAAGCCAGAATGCTGTCCTCAAAGTGCTCCTCAAGGACACCAAACATCCTCCAGCTTCCAGGGAGTCGAGTTCTGTCTTGCATGAACCACATCTTGTGCAAATGAAGGTCACTTCGGATAATGGGGATGAAATCTGGAATATGTGCGCTAAGAGAATCGAAATGCGGGAAACAAAAGTCCGAAAACAATTTATTGGACTCACCAAAACGAAACAATAATACAATATCCAAAAGAACAATCGACTGCGGATCGACACAAATACAAAATAATAATAATAATAATAATAAAGAAAATTCTTTCTAGAACGAGCAGAAACTAGCAAAATACACAAAGCAATCACTCATATAAATATATCGGCTACACCACTGCAATTTCATAACCACTTCTACAACCCTTTAGATCACATAACATCAACAGATACGAAGAAAGTAAATTGGAAAAAGAAAACACTACATGGCAAGCACCCGTATCATCTAACACAGCCACACATCGATCAAGACGCATCCAACGCATGGCTAAGAAAAGGCAACATATACAATGAGACGGAAGGATTCATGATTGCAATACAGGATCAAACAATAAACGCCATATATTACAGCAAGCATATTATTAAAGATCCCAATACCACAACAGATAAATGCAGACTTTGCAAACAACAAATAGAAACAGTAGATCACATCACAAGCGGATGTACAATACTAGCAAATACAGAATACCCCAGAAAACATGACAATGTAGCAAAAATAATACATCAACAGCTTGCCATACAACATAAACTTATAAAATAACACGTTCCCACATACAAGTATGCACCACAAAATGTACTGGAGAATGATGAATACAAATTATACTGGAACAGAACCATTATAACAGATAAAACACCACCACATAACAAACCTGACATCATACTCACCAATAAAAAGAAGAAATTAACACAACTAATCGAAATATCCATACCCAATACAACAAATATACAAAAGAAAACAGGAGAAAAAATTGAAAAATACATCCAACTGGCTGAGGAAGTCAAGGACATGTGGCATCAGGATAAAGTTGACATTATACCAATTATACTATCAACTACAGGAGTCATATCACACAATATCCACCAGTACATCAATGCAATACAGCTACATCCAAACTTACATATGCAACTACAGAAATCTGTAATTATTGATACATGTTCAATTACCCGAAAGTTCCTAAATGCAATATAACATATACCGTACAGTTAAAAGGAAGTCACGCTTGATCAAGGTCCGCGTCACTTTCCATTTTTGACCAGAGATAACGTCTGAGAAAACAAACAATAATAATAGTAATAACAATAACAATAATTAAGACCCGTCTCTTTACGGGGAGCGAACACAAACAGTTCTACAAAGTGAAGAGGTTCGGCCAGCTAGAAGAGGCGTCTGTCCGGGGCTGCCGGAGCGGTGCGTCGAAATGCCTTTTGTCGGCAGTGCGCCGCCTTGTAAAGCCCGTCGGCGGATGCGTCCGCCGGAATTATTTGCGACCACGTGCCTGGCGTAGCAAAGTAGTTCCTAGGCTAGCTGCGACCTCTGGTGAAGCTGTTTTGCAGGCTAAGCGAACGGGTAGCGGTCCTTGGCGACCATTGGTGGAGACTTGTGGTGTGTTGTGTTATGGCCGCCGGTAAGTCTTTGTTTTGACAACACAGACGACGTAACTTTTCTGGTGAATATACCCATGTGATGGAGGCATCCCGTGATGGTTGGACGTGAAATGGGGTGCCGATGCAGTAGGCGCTACGATGTCCTAAGTGTGCGGCCACAGCAAAATCATGTTCCAAAACTTTCACGTACTGTTCGGCAGTCATCGTGCCATCAATGAATATCGCACCGATTATGACTGGACATTGCACACCCGTTGAGGCTGAAGAGAATTCTCGATCGTGAAGTGCTGGTTCTCAGTCCCCCAAATGCGCCAGTTTTGCTTACTGACAAACATCCAAATGAAAGTGGGCTTCGTCGCTAAGCGCAACCATACTAATTCCCACCATGCCCTGCGGCCAGCCGTGGAGTTCGAACGTCCTAACGCAAAGAAGTTCTATTTCATATATTTCAATAATTGTCACCCTGTACCAACAAAACTTTTTTCAGCTGATGAAGAATTGTAATGTTCTTTCCTCCCCTCAATGTAGCGCTGCTGTGTGGGGGAAGGTGGTGTCACGCGGTGAAGTCTCTGTGTCGCATAAACTGAGTGCGCCCTCTTGTGTGTGTGTGTGTGTGTGTGTGTGTGTGTGTGTGTGTGTTTTTTTTTTTTTTTTTTTTTTTCCTGGACTGGTGCGGTAGAGCCACACAAACTTCCGCTTGAACAGGATTTAGGGGATTCGCCTGTAAACCACACCGTGGCTGGCCAAAGTCCACGCCGACTGTCATTAATGTGGGCCACGAGTTCCATCTTTGCTCACGTCCATTCTTGTAAGTTGACATTCAGCTCTGCTTCGATCAGGCCTATCCGCTACCTAACGCGAGAAGTGGCTGGCTCTGAGCACTATGCGACTTAACTTCTGAGGTCATCAGTCCCCTAGAACTTAGAACTACTTAAACCTAACTAACCTAAGGACATCACTCACATCCATGCCCGAGGCAGGATTTGAACCTGCGACCGTAGCGGTCGCATGGTTCCAGACTAGCGCCTAGAACCGCTCGGCCACTCCGGCCGGCAACGCGAGAAGTCCGCTCACTTCGTAGTCTAGCTGCTCAGTGTTGCCTGCACATCGTTCCTCTTCACAAGCGGTAGATCTTTTTAAAACTTATACATCCAAAAAAGATAGAAGCTACGTTAGCAGTATTCTCTGTAGTAAGCTGATGGAACAAAAATCCATCGCATCGCGCGCAGTTAAAAATAAAACTTTGTGAAACATACATGCATATGAAAGTGACTTATTTGCGTTAAAAAAGGTAAAGCTGTCATCAACTCAAAGTTGGTTTGATCATAGTCCGATCCGCGAACGATGGCGGTTCGCGCTGGTCGAGAAACGGACGGGATTCCATTGTTGCCAGTTCCAAGCTACAGCTGCATACATGTGCTTTGCGCCTGTCGTAAGCGTATACCTCGCAAATTATGTCTCTCACTTTGTGTACAGTTTGCCTCTTACCACCGCTATCAGCGATGACAACTCGCAACAAATGGAACGAAAGAACCCCAACTAACTCTCTACGATCACGTTTAATGCTAGCGCTGGCTACGATATTGGCAGCAGAGCGCTCCTAAAGCTAGGGAACGCTCGTTGGCTGTCGGAGAATGTGTGACGTAGATGCGCACAACGAGTCTAAACTCTACCACCGTCATTTGCGACTCCAGTTCAAGCTTGACTCCGACTATAGACTTGTTCTATTGCATGTCGCATGCCGTTGCATTTCTCCGGCCTTCGAACTAATTTATATAGGGAGACCGACAATTTAACGTGCACTCCGAACCACGATGCAACTTTGTATTTTTCGCCTTAAGTTATCATTGCCAGATGTGAATTAAGTGATAAGAGGCTGATAAAAATCGTAGGAGTGACCGAGAGTCGTAACCCAGATCTAGGGATCCGTAGTTTCGCAACTAACTGTGAGCCACTGAGGCACACTCACTGTTAGGCATACAGTCATTTATCTTCGAATTAGTATAACATTTGTAATGACTGCTTGCCTAATACTAAAAGTTTTGAATGCTACATTCGAAAGCATATTTGCACCAGCGACACTCAGCGGCCAAAGATTGTTTTACTTAAGGTAGCATATTACGTCTCTAGTCCATGGTACTCTCGTACGCCACGCATTGTATCATTGTCCTCTTAAAATGGTATGTCCCGCGTTTATATATAATATTTTTATGTAAAATGTTTTTCTATCTAAGATAATTTGTTTCCCATTTGTGTCCTCCTGTGTGACGATGATGACTGCAGGCCGAAACGCGTGAAACTGAAAAAGTTTGTAAAATAAAGAAAGCAATCAACGCAAGAGCATTACATGGTACACAACAGTGGCCATTGAAGATTTTTTAGAGAGACATGAAACTAACTTTCTCAAATTGTCCGTATTTTGTTCTCACGGGCCGCAGATTGATCGCTATATTTGTCTATCAAGGATTGAGACGTCTCATCCATACATGTTAACCACTTCTTTATGGCTGGAAACCAGTGGCTGTCTCATTCAATGTTCCAGCCATAAGGAGTTTTTAACTACACATCGTTTGCGGCCTATGAGGCAACCGAGGATGTCCTTTCTCGGCTACTTCCTCAGTAGTTTACGTATCGTGGCTGTATTTCCTGCCTTTCTTCGCAAAACTTTTCTTTTTTTTATTACTTGCAACGTTTTGATTTTAAACCTTTCTCTGCATCGCTGATTATAGCTGAGGTTCGAAATAATTATGCTACATAGTTCCTTTCATTTCTTACTGTACCGTTGTCATCGTGTTATTTATCCCGATGTTAAAATTATACTGCGACCAATTTCGGAGTCATATGACTCCATGTTCAGGCATTTGCAAAGGAAGTTATTAGTAGTAGAGAATCCTCAAGTTAGAATTTGGAGCTAACAGAGTTTTCTGAAGATTGATGGATACATCGAGTAACTAATCGAGCGGTTATTTATGCTTGAGATTATTGAGTAAGGGGGGGGGGGGCGCTCTAGATTAACGTAGAAACAGAAGTACAACTTCAAAAGGCCAAGATCGCTACTGTACAGCGTGTTTTTTGACGAATGGTTTCAGAAAACTACAGTACTACCATCAGATTCGTAAAGCATAGACATGTAATGTACAGAAATATGAAACATTACGACATTACAATTTTTGGGACACTGCTATTCGTTCCGTTTGTCTCTGTCAGTTCCTATTTCACACTTAGATCTCGAGCACCATGCTAGAACCTAAACCTCGAACTACAAGTTAATAGCTTAATATAGTGTGAATTGTGTACGGCAGTTTACGTGGCCCTATTTGTAAAGGTGATATGAGTGTAACAACTTGTTCACGCTTTTTATTAGCAGAATAATTGATTATATTACATATCAAGTTTCAGCATTACTCTGTTTATTCCTGTAGTCTTGTCTTCCGCGTCTTTTACACCAAGCATCGTTCTAGTACCTAGCTACACGATGATAGCATAAGTACTGTATTGTGATTTGTATAAAGCCACAAAAGTGATTTCACTGTGTGGTTGGTGTACTTGTAAGGACGTTTCTTTGGTAGTTACGAGTGGAACTCTTGATGTTTCCGTTGTAGATCTCTCATGTTTCCTGAACTATACCGGTACCGAACGCCAGTGTGTGCTAGTCGAGGCTTCACGCTGCCTGCATATTACGATATACATATTTTTATTGGTTTTGTTTTAGGATACGAACGTTCCATACGACTGGCTTCACTACTTGTGTATTAAACGGTATTTTTAAGGTGGTTTAAAAATTTTGTATAATTAATTTGAATTATTATAGCAAAATAAGAGTAACGTACTCTTATTTGGATGATTTATCGTACGTCTGCAGTGCAATATTCTTGGATCGTTAGTTTGTCGTTATACTTTATATGACACGACGTATTTTTATTTGGAACTACTACCACAATGCCACGTGGTGGCTGGTCGTACCGTCTGGTGCTGTTTACTTGAGAATCCCAATCTTCATTCTGCTGATCTACGAACAAAGCTTGTAAAATCAGTGCTATATTACGTTGTTTTATGTAATATTTATTTTATGCTTGACTTGTTGATACACTATTGTTATAATGTTCATGAAGTATCGTTCTATGAAATGCGACGGTATAATATGCATTTCATCAAGATTCAGTGAAATGTACTGCAGAAGCTATGTTATATGCCGTGGTATAGCCCATGTTTATGTAAAATTGTATTGAGCCACTTAACAGCTGACACCAGTGTGCTCTGATACGGTGATCTGTGCCTTATAGATCAGACAATGGCACCGTAGCTTGCTGAAACCGGGGATCACAATAAATGCTGTGCACTACCGATTTGGCTGTTTCAAGTTTTACTTCTGTTACTACATTAATGAAGAGGTGCTGATTTGAAGTTACGAAGAAAAAAAATTTGTGGCACAACTTCGGAAGAAGGGATCGTTGTATAGGACACATCCCAAGGCATCACGGAATAATCGCTTTGGTAATGGAGACAAGTGGGGGGTGGGCGGCATGGCATACCTTCGGCAAGTGGCATCACAAGCTGCAATCAAGCATTTACGTGACTCCAGGATTATACACACCCTCACAGTCCAGTCGGGCGTTAGCAGACCGTAGCCCAAAGTGCTGCTTCTGGAGTCCGTTTACCGTTTAGGGCGATGCAATTGAAAAGCATCGACTGTCTGGACGCGTGCGTGAGGTGTGTTTGTAAGACGGCACGTCCGTGGGAGAGCGGCCGTGTTGTTCAGTAGGGCGCAGGGCGGCCGGGCCGGGCCGGCTGCTCTGCATGCGGCAGCCCTGCCTGCCCGCTGTCCTTCTTACGGGTGACCGACATCCGACATCGCCGCCACGCTCGGCCCCGTGTCGCCGACCCCTGCCGCCCGGGAACACCGGCCGAGGCGGCGGGCCGCTGAGTCACCGCCTCTGTGTGCGGCGCGCCTTGCCCAAGTCAGGAACAGCACTCACGAAACTTTGCATTTACGGTGTACCCCGTTCAAGGTCGAGGCACATAACAAGAATTTCTGATAGTTGAAAGTTCCCAATAAAGCGAGTTTGACTGATCGAGGTGCAATAGAGAAACAATTAAAATCGCTCAAAAGAGGAAAGGCTGCTGCATCTGATGGGATACCAGTTCGATTTTACACAGAGTAGGCGAAGAAACTTGCCCCCCCCCCTCCCCCCTTCTTGCAGCGGTGTCCGTAGGTCTCTAGAAGAGCGTAGGGTTCCAAAGGATTGGAAAAGGGCACAGGTCATGCCCGTTTTCAAGAACGGACGTCGATCAGTTGTAGAATTTTGGAACACGTATTATGTTCGAGTATAATGACTTTTCTGGAGACTAGAAATCTACTCAGTAGGAATCAGCACGGGCTTCGAAAAAGACGATCGTGTGAAACCCAGCTCGCGCTATTCGTCCACCAGACTCAGAGGGCCATAGACACGGGTTCCCAGGTAGATGCCGTGTTTCTTGACTTCCGCAAGGCGTTCGATACAGTTTCCCCACAGTCGTTTAATGAACAAAGTAAGAGCATATGGACTATCAGACCAATTGTGTGATTGGATTGAGGAGTTCCTAGATAACAGGACGCAGCATGTCATTCTCAATGGAGGGAAGTCTTCTGAAGTAAGAGTGATTTCAGGTGTGCCGCAGGGGAGTGTCGTAGGACCGTTGCTATTCACAACATACACTCCTGGAAATTGAAATAAGAACACCGTGAATTCATTGTCCCAGGAAGGGGAAACTTTATTGACACATTCCTGGGGTCAGATACATCACATGATCACACTGACAGAACCACAGGCAC
This sequence comes from Schistocerca piceifrons, assembly GCF_021461385.2. Taxonomy (NCBI): domain Eukaryota; kingdom Metazoa; phylum Arthropoda; class Insecta; order Orthoptera; family Acrididae; genus Schistocerca; species Schistocerca piceifrons. The sequence continues at coordinate 22,206,719 of NC_060145.1, forward strand.
ATAGACACAGGCAACAGAGCATGCACAATGTCGGCACTAGTACAGTGTATATCCACCTTTCGCAGCAATGCAGGCTACTATTCTCCCATGGAGAGGATCGTAGAGATGCTGGATGTAGTCCTGTGGAACAGCTTGCCATGCCATTTCCACCTGGCGCCTCAGTTGGACCAGCGTTCGTGCTGGACGTGCAGACCGCGTGAGACGACGCTTCATCCAGTCCCAAACATGCTCAATGGGGGACAGATCCGGAGATCTTGCTGGCCAGGGTAGTTGACTTACACCTTCTAGAGCACGTTGGGTGGCACGGGATACATGCGGACGTGCATTGTCCTGTTGGAACAGCAAGTTCCCTTGCCGGTCTAGGAATGGTAGAACGATGGGTTCGATGACGGTTTGGATGTACCGTGCACTATTCAGTGTCCCCTCGACGATCACCAGTGGTGTACGGCCAGTATAGGAGATCGCTCCCCACACCATGATGCCGGGTGTTGGCCCTGTGTGCCTCGGTCGTATGCAGTCCTGATTGTGGCGCTCACCGGCACGGCGCCAAACACGCATACGACCATCATTGGCACCAAGGCAGAAGCGACTCTCATCGCTGAAGACGACACGTCTCCATTCGTCCCTCCATTCACGCCTGTCGCGACACCACTGGAGGCGGGCTGCACGATGTTGGGGCGTGAGCGGAAGACGGCCTAACGGTGTGGGGGACCGTAGCCCAGCTTCATGGAGGCGGTTGCGAATGGTCCTCGCCGATACCCCAGGAGCAACAGTGTCCCTAATTTGCTGGGAAGTGGCGGTGCGGTCCCCTACGGCACTGCGTAGGATCCTACGGTCTTGGCGTGCATCCGTGCGTCGCTGCGGTCCGGTCCTAGGTCGACGGGCACGTGCACCTTCCGCCGACCACTGGCGACAACATCGATGTACTGTGGAGACCTCACGCCCCACGTGTTGAGCAATTCGGCGGTACGTCCACCCGGCCTCCCGCATGCCCACTATACGCCCTCGCTCAAAGTCCGTCAACTGCACATACGGTTCACGTCCACGCTGTCGCGGCATGCTACCAGTGTTAAAGACTGCGATGGAGCTCCGTATGCCACGGCAAACTGGCTGACACTGACGGGGGCGGTGCACAAATGCTGCGCAGCTAGCGCCATTCGACGGCCAACACCGCGGTTCCTGGTGTGTCCGCTGTGCCGTGCGTGTGATCATTGCTTGTACAGCCCTCTCGCAGTGTCCGGAGCAAGCATGGTGGGTCTGACACACCGGTGTCAATGTGTTCTTTTTTCCATTTCCAGGAGTGTACATAAATGACCTTGTGGGTGACATCGGAAATTCACTGAGGCTTTTTGCAGATGATGCTGTGGTGTATCGAGAGGTTGTAACAATGGAAAATTGTACTGAAATGCAGGAGGATCTGCAGCGAATTGACGCATGGTGCAGGGAATGGCAATTGAATCTCAATGTAGACAAGTGTAATGTGCTGCGAATACATAGAAAGAAAGATCCCTTATCATTTAGCCACAATATAGCAGGTCAGCAACTGGAAGCAGTTAAGTCCATAAATTATCTGGGAGTAGGCATTAGGAGTGATTTAAAATGGAATGACCATATAAAGTTGATCGTCGGTAAAGCAGATGCCAGACTGAGATTCATTGGAAGAATCCTAAGGAAATGCAATCCGAAAACAAAGGTTACAGTACACTTGTTCGCCCACTGCTTGAATACTGCTCAGCAGTGTGGGATCCGTACCAGATAGGGCTGATAGAGGAGATAGAGAAGATCCAACGGAGAGCAGCGCGCTTCGGTACAGGATCATTTAGTAATCGCGAAAGCGTTACGGAGATGATAGATAAACTCCAGTGGAAGACTCTGCAGAAGAGACGCTCAGTAGCTCGGTACCGGCTTTTGTTGAAGTTTCGAGAACATACCTTCTTCGAGGAGTCAAGCAGTATATTGGTCCCTCCTACGTATCTCTCGCGAAGAGACCATGAGGATAAAATCAGAGAGATTAGAGCCCACACAGAGGCATACCGACAATCTTTCTTTCCGCGAACAATACGAGAATGGAATACAAGGGAGAACCGATAGAGGTACTCAGGGTACCCTCCGCCACACACCGTCAGGTGGCTTGCGGAGTATGGATGTAGACGTAGTGTAGAATCGGGAGAAAGTCGAACTGACACGCGACGGTTACCCGTGCGACATTCGTGTTCCGACCGGAGTGCAGGTGTAAAACTACCGTAGACTACCTTAAGTAAGCGTGGACTACGTTAGTGTCCCTGGTAGCTTTGTGGTACCCACGTTACCTCTACATTAGGTGTGTCGCATACCTATCGGGCGTTACCTCGTAACGGTCGCTTTTTTTTCGTATGCGTCAATGTCTTACTACATTCCCCTAAAAACCGGAAGTGGCGAACCTTCTACAAAGTGAGTGGCGGTATATAAAGGGCAGAATGACCTACGGAACTTTGCTGTTCTGCATAGTTATCCTCTTGTCTGTTGCTTAAGTATAAACGGTATTTGTTGCAAAACTGAAATTGTCAATGTTTAATTCAGGTTTATTCGAAAATTGTTAATTTCTAAAGTGAAACAGAGGGATGTTGTAGTAAAAACCAAGTAAAACAATAGAAATTTAACATATAGAATCAGAAAAGCCAATTTCTCCAACAAGAAGGTAAAATAAAAAAACAGCAGAACAAAACTGTATCAAACATCCGTCGAACTTGTATAAATTTTGTTTCTGTTATTCATAAACAACTTCCGCATTTATGAGCAACAATAGAGAATTCGTGCTTTTCAACATGATGAAGAACGTTCTGTTGAGTGCAAAATAATAACAATAATTATATATATTTGTGCATGTTAACTGTACTTGCATCAAAAGTAATTGCTTTCGTTACATAGAGGCGCAAAGGTTACGCAATCACTGATTTTTATTACTTATAAAATGCTATTTACATTTTGTAAGGATATAAAATACACGTTGTACTAACACTAAATTATGTGTGGTTCTAATTATGTGCAAAACAAACAACCAAATAAATAAAAAAAAGAAAGAGAAGTCCTCGGTTCCCATTTTCTCTCTTACAAAAATGGTTCAAATGGCTCTGAGCATTATGGGACTTAACATCTATGGTCATCAGTCCCCTAGAACTTAGAACTACTTAAACCTAACTAACCTAAGGACAACACACAACACCCAGCCATCACGAGGCAGAGAAAATCCCTGACCCCGCCGGGAATCGAACCCGGGAACCCGGGCGCGGGAAGCGAGAACGCTACCGCACGACCACGAGATGCGGGCCCTCTCTTACACATTGATTAATTTTACCCTACCAATTCTACCAATACTACCGGCAATCCTACCATTTAGTACGTCACTTACGTTATGTGCCAAAAACCATCGAACCGTACGTAGTTTTGGTAGAGCGCAACTCTACACAGGGCCGATAGGACAAGCAACGAGACACACAGTAGGCGGCGAGGACCTCGCGTGTGCCGTGTCGCTGTCAGCCTCGTCATAGCGAACTTCCAAATGCGTCACATATATACTCAACACGGGAAAGTGGTAAGAGTGTCCATTGACCGTTGAAAACAATTGCGATGTGTTACCTATATTTCGTACGCAGAAATATGTCACTTAAAACGCACCAAACGTTAACTAGCCAGAGAGTACAGTGCAAAGTTTTCAAAATGTGCGGAGTGTTTTAGTCTGCTTCGAAAAGATGTGTGCGTGTATATCGAATAACTGAAGATGATGTACTCAATCGTATTGCGGACAAAAGGAATTGTTAGTTCGCATTTTTCTGTAAAAAAATAAGGTGATGCGAACAGAAACTATATAAGATAGAATTTTTAATTGGTTAGTGACTTAATCGGCTGCTTTGTAGGCGTATAATGTTAGTTGTCGGTAGTATTTTTTCCGCGACGAGAAATATTGGTCGTAATCTCGTTGAATTTCATTGTATTTCCTTAATACAGTATCAGAACATGGATTATCAATCCATATATATATATGTGTATATATATATATATATAGCATTGAATTTATCTTGGGGATTACTTGCTATCCACTCACGTGATTTCTTATTCCTACGCCGAGTGTTGGGCAACCCCAAGCATCGTTCCCAGCGGTCGAGAGGCATGCGAACGTCGACACAGCATGTTTGTGGTGGTGGCTGGGCACTGGCTTAACTGTGAATGTGAATAGCACTTCTTCATGCCCCTGACGTACTATACTTGCTACTTCTGAAAAGTTGTAAAAGTTAAGTGTATGTGCATATCAGAAGTCGTATATACTCGTACGGATACTTTAACGTAATTTTCTACACAATGTATTTACCTTCCACATAAATAAGTGTTTAAGAGCTAGATTCAAATGATTTTTAATTAATGGGCATCATCGCATTTCTTAAGTAAAGTGGAGTGGAACCTTTCGCTGAAATGTGGCAATGTTTCTTTCTCCTTAACTTATCACTAAGGGAACTTGGTGCTAAACATTCTACCCCTAAAGGTGAATCAAGTTGATTAGTTACTTGTTAATTGCATGTGGAACAACTTAATCCACAGCAATATAGTAATCAGTGTTTTATGGTGAAAGCTTCTATCATGTTCTCTGAGTTTCCGCCTGAAGGAAGCAAAGGCTAGTGGAACCAGGGAGCGGCCGGGGCTGCCGTGCGTGCAGAGGGCGCTGTCACTAGCGTTGGGACGTGTACTGGCCGCCCCGCGCGGCCCCTCCAGGCACTGACTGGGTGGCGCGCGTAGCGAGCGGGTCGGCTGCTCGACACGGAGCATGAGTGATCGTTCTTGTAACGACCAGCTGTTGCTTTTATTTACTCCTTCTTTGGTGAAGCAAAGGCTGTGGTTTTATCACGTTAATAGTAAACGAGAGGAGGTTATCGTGACTTTCATCGTCTTTGCTAGAAAATGAGAACTTTTGAAGAACGTTTCTTCATCTTTTTCCTATGTCCTGTGACCAATTCTAAACCTTCAACAACCTCACGGAATCGAACATCTTTACCAAATTCAGTTGTACATCGTTCATCGTGTAGTCAAAACATTGAAACGAAACATAATTCTATTAAATGGTATTCGAGAATGATATTTTATCTCATTGTGACGGAGCTGTTGCCTTCTTGGGAATAATTGATAGACGGTTGTTGGCCCTACGTTCATGCAAGCGTATTATTGTGTCAGCTGGTAGTATATATTATATACTGCAGTGGTATACGGTACACAGTCCACCTCCAAAGCGACTTGGTGCCGTATGGTGGAATCGGGTTCGATTCCCGGTATTGTCAGGACTTTTTCCCTGGCGGAAGGACTGGAACGGCAGCACTCGGCCTCGTGAGGCTAGTTGAGGGGAGCTACTTGACGGCGAAGTAGCTCCAGGTCACGAAAACTCACAACGGCCGGCAGAGCGGTGTCCTAACCCCACGTCCCTCTGTACCACGTCCATTGATGCCGCTGACAGAAGATTACACGCAGGTGGGTCGGTATCGTTGTGTATATATATATATATATATATATATAAAAGTACGCATTTATTTATAAATATTTGGAATACATTAACGCCTGTTGGATTCAGAATTGCGTCTCCCGGGTCAGTGTGCGTTTCGACGTAGTTTTGTATTCTGTTTGACGAGTATCGTACAGATTTAAAATAATTGAATCATTTGGTTTCTCATATTCCGCCTGCTGTCTGACCGGGACGATGCCACAGCGCCCTGGACTGACGGGCCCTAGCGGGAGGCGGCCATCGCCAGCGCTGCTGGCCGCGCCCTGTCTGGCCGACCTTCAGTGAAGACTCTATCTCCTTAGTCACTTCCCCCGTTTACGTTCTCCTCTGCCCATTTTATTGCTCTCACAAATCACTTGCAATACCAAAAATACTTCTTGCGTGGAAAACAATGAATTGTGCAAGCGAATGGACTGTACAGTTTACACTGAAGAGAGCGCGAATTGTGGAGCGCACGAACTTCCTCTGCTAGAACACCAACAATGAACGAAAGATGAGGGAGTACATCCGAATACGAACCGAACAGCCGGCCAGTGTGGCCGAGCGGTTCTACGCGCTACAGTCTGGAACCGCGGGACTGCTACGGTCGCAGGTTCGAATCCTGCCTCGGGCATGGATGTGTGTACTGTCCTTAGGTTAGTCAGCTTTAAGTAGTTCTAAGTTCTAGGCGACTGATGACCTAACATGTTAAGTCCCATAGTGCTCAGAGCGATTTTGAACGAACCGAACACGACCGACTGGTGTTCGCGTTGAAGAGTTTCTTTTCGATGGAATGTATTTTCATTTATCTTTGGAAAGTGCCAGTCTGTTGTGCATATGTGTTTCCCTTTAATAGCCTCTGTATAAGGAAGCAAGATCTCTCACAATTCCTAGATGTTCAGTATAATGTAATAGTAGTTGTACTCGGTAAGCTCGTAGTGGAAATTTATCGACCGTCAGCTATATTAAAATTTCCTGTCGCGAAAACAGCTGAAAGTATAGCATTTTTCTCATGTTTTTGGTGCAGCGCGGCTTCAGATTCCCTTTTGTTATGTTTTCTTCTGTAGGTTGCTGCAACGAACGCACTTGTTACGTAAGCTTAAATTAACTGTTTGTTGGCTTAGAGTAATTAAGTGATATCTATTTAGGACTACTGTGAGGAACTACTGCAATACTTAAAATCTATCTACTTTCTAGCGCGGATGATTTGTTGACTTTTGGAACTGTGAAATACGCTGAAGAGACAAAGAAACTGGTAAACCTGCCTGATATCGTGTTGGGTCCCCGCGAGCACGCAGAAGTGCCGCAACACGACGTGGCGTGAACTCGACTAATGTCTGAAGTGGCGCTGGAGGGAACTGACACCATGAATCCTGCAGGACTGTCCGTAAATCCGTAAGAGTACGACGGGGTGGAGACCTCTTCTGAAAAGCATGTTGCAAGGCATCCCAGATATGCTCAATAATGTTCATGTCTGGGGAGTTTGGTGGGCAGCGAAAGTGTTTAAAATCAGAAGAGTGATCCTGGAGCCACTCTGTAACAATTCTGGACGTGTAGGGTGTCGCACTGACCTGCTGGAATTGCTCAAATCCAATGGAATGTACGATGTACGTGGAGGGATGGAGGTGATCAGACAGGATGCTTACGGACGTGTCACCTGTCAGAGTCGTATCTAGACGTATCTGGGGTCCCATGTCACTCCAACTGCACACGCCCCACACCATTAAAGAGCCTCCATCAGCTAGAACAGTCCCCTCGTGACATGCAGGGTCCTTGTATTCGTGAGGTTGTCTCCATACCCCTACACGTCCATCCGCTCGATACAATTTGAAACGAGACTCGTCCGATCAGGCAACATGTTTCCAGCCATCAACAGTCCAATGTCTGTGCTGACTCTTCGCACGAATGACTCTTCGGCTCCGAAAGCCCATATCGATGATGTTTTGTTGAATGGTTCGCACGCTGACTCTTGTTGATGGCCCATTCGCTACAATTTGCGGAACCGTTGCATTTCTGTCACGTCGAACGATTCCCTTCAGTCATCGTTGGTTCCGTTCTTGCAGGGTCTTTTTCCAACCGCAGTGATGTCGGAGATTTGATGTTCTACTGGATTCCTTATATTCGCGGTACACTCGTGAAACGGTCGTATTGGAAAACCCCCACTTCATCGCTACCTCGGAGACGCTGTGTCCCATAGCCCGTGCGCCGGCTGTAACACCACATTCAGACTCACTAAAATCTTGATAACCTGGCATTGTAGCAGCAGTAACCGATCTAACAACTGCACCAGACACCTGACGTCTTATATAGGCGTTGCCGACAGCAGCGCCGTGTTGTGCCTGTTTGCATATCTCTGTACTTGAATACGCATGAATACACCAGTTTCTTTGGTGCTTCGGTGTATTTTTCGGGCTGGAACCAGCGCAGTCGGCAGATCGTTGTGAAGAGACGTCTTTGCTGAGATTAAATGCCGATCATATTAATGTATTTTGCATTCATTTCATACAAGAGATATTACGAATGACTCGGTCAGTCGTCTCTGAAGAATGATGTTGTCAATATTTGCCCATGTTGGAATCCGCCCCCAGTTTTTAATGCTCGTAATTAGATGGTGGCTGAAAAGGAAGCCAGTTCACGTATCCCTTCTTTCAGTGTCATTTTACTGGCCTTCTACCTTGCCATTCCGTGTGTTAATGTCAAGCATTCGATCCACATCGTACTTTTTCCACCATCTTAAACGGTGTCTTGTCCTCCCAGGCGATCATGGTTACAGCAAAAGTGGGCGCAATACTTTCCATTTAGTCCAGCTGATCGTCTTGTTGAGAAACACCTCTCACATGAAATTCAGTTTAAAAAGACAGCGTGAGACGGGAGTGTTAAAGGATAACGCGTCAGCTCACCGTTTACACCTGGGAGACCGCCAATAACCACACTGTGAACGAAGTTGTCCGATTTGCTGATCTACCAGTGCTGACTGTCCACGTGTTCAAGGAATAGTGGATCACTTTTTGCTTGATTCAAAAATGGCTCTGAGCACTGTGGGACTCAACATCTGAGGTCATCAGTCCCCTAGACTTAGAACTACTTAAACCTAGCTAACCTAAGGACGTCACACACACCCATGCCCGAGGCAGGATTCGAACCTGCGAGCGTAGCTGTCGCGCGGTTCCAGACTGAAGCGCCCAGAACCGCTCGACCACACCGGCTGGCTTTCTGCTAGGTAACACGTTGTTAGAACAGTGGTCGTAAAACAGTTTAGTTGATAGGAGCCGGAAGCGAGTGTCACGCCTTGTCGGTAACAATCGGTTTCAAACACGACAGCAGTTGTTGGCTCAATAATTGGAGTTACGTTTCGATCAATTTCCGAGCGATCGTAGCGAAGATAACTGCATGCAGTGGAAGATTGGAGTCGGGTACCTCTTAAAACTCAATTGCTCACAGTGGCACAGAAAGCTGCTCGTTTTCATTGAGAAAAACAAAAGAGAAACTCGCTAAGTCTTTTGCGCCGGAGTCGCTAAGTCTTTCGCGCAGGAGTATTCGCATAAAAAGTTCACGGTAAACTTGCCTCGTCGAATGTAGATACAATCCGCCTCTTTCAGTGATTACCTCTATCCTCGTCGTCAGGGCCTATGTCTGACTGTCCTGAAACAGACGAGGTTCCCATTTTTGTACCCAAATGACGGTATCTGACTGGCTGGATTACGTCATAATGGCATCACGGAGATGGCGCGTACTTACTGGGGTGGCTCCCTGTACGCCCCCTAGGATATGTTTCCGCGCCCTGTCTACCGTTGCTTATAGTGTTATGAGTCTATCGGGCGTTGAACTGTGTGCCCTTTCTTTATCAAGATCACTCTTCCATGTATTGGTAAGTGCGTAGCCAGAGTCTCAATTGAAGTATGTATGCAAATTAAGGCGATGAATGAAAATTTGTGCGTAGTCCGGGAATCGAAGCCAGGTTTCGTGCTCACCAGGTGGATGCGCAGACCGCTACGCCACCCTGGACAGTGGCTTTGCAGTACTGCACGGACTGTTGTACAACGCCTCCCTCCCATTCACGCCTCAGCCCACTAGGCTCAGACATCTGGGCTGAGGTGTGAATGAGAATTTGGACTGGGGAGGGAGGCGTGCTAACGTAGTTCGTGCAATTGTGCAAAGCCACTGTCCTGGGTGGCGTAGCGGTTAGCGCATCTACGTGGAGAGCAGGAGACTCGGCTTCGGTTCCCGGCCTTTGTATAAATTTTAATTCATCGCCTCAGTCGGCATATATGTTAGATGTTTGAAACCTGAAAAGCTCTCTGGAACCATATAGTTTAATTTGACTCTCTTGAAATTTTTATCACATTGCCTAATACCCACTGCTTTTCTAATTAGCGAGTCCGAACAGTCCGAAGCACGGGCCAGAATTCTCGTATGTTCATACGTAATCTTGTGGGTATTTAACAGGTTGTGCTCAGGCACCGCTGATTTTTCACAATTCCTGCACTTAAAGTAACGCTGGTGGTCCACAGAGCGGCTGGCAGCAGTCTATATACGGGTTGATTCAAAAGTAGCTGTACAAATTTCATGGGTGTAACGTATGTATCAAAATAAGATTAAAATGTTCAATAAAGGTTTCTCTGAAATTTATTTATTTCCGAGTTACGACACATAATATGATAGTAGTAGGAATTACGTACGGGCCAGTACAGCTTCTGGCGTCTCGTGTTCATCTACATGTCCACCGATGTTTCTTTGTAGACACCTATACAGTGCTCTGCTGATTCTATCTCGAATACCTTTCTTTATTTAACTGTGGCGTGGCCCGTTTTATTCTGTGGCGCTGTTGTGGTGTAGCGTTAAATAACGTACTACGTATATTAATTCTCTCCATAGTTCATAGATTGCAGTGTTGTTTACGATACGATGACGTACTCAGTGGGTGAGTACGCGGATATGCACCTTTTTTACGGCACAGCAGAAGACAATGCTCGAGCAGCAAGACGACGACGTATGGAGTGTTTCCAGACATAAGAGTACAAACCATCAGACTTCCACAGCAGTGGATAGGCGTTTAAGGGAACACGGCATTCGTTGTGTGCCACGGTTAAGTCTGCCTCAACTGGGTGGAATGGATGTTGAGAACACCCTGGAAATAATATATCAAGACCCGACCATAAGTGCCCCCCCGTATAAGGACAACTATAGGGGTTCCTCAATCAAAGTATGGCGCATACTTCGTGAACAGCAATTCCACCCATTTCACTTGCAGAAGATACACGGGCTGACGCCTGTGCACTCCCCTGGACGTCTGAATTTCTACGAGGATACCATATATAGTGGTGTGGTGGATAGTCAGTTACTCGGAACGCATGTTATACCACAGCTCCTGACGGACAGTGTGTATCGACAGTTTATGGAACGTGTATTGGGTAGTCTGTGCTTCATGGCGTCCCACTCGCTGCACGAACCGATTTATGGCTTACGCACAACTGTGCTTATCCCGATTGGTGGATAGGTTGTGCAGGACCATTTGGTTGGCACGCAGATCTCCGGATCTGAACCCGCTGGACTTTTACCTTTGGGCCGTCTCAAGCAGCTCATATATGGTGTTCGAATTGAGAATGTAGCACAACTATAGAAGCGAACTGAAAATGGCTGTGCAGTTGTTGGTAATGAGCCCGCAACATTGCCAGAGCAGTAAGATGTCGAACCCGTCACTGTTTCGTCTACATGTAGACATTTTGAACATGTTCTGGGGTAAATGTAGAGTACGTCGTTATGATGAAAAAGTGGGTCCCTTCCCATCGTTGCTTCGTGAGAAGAATTAATTTTTTATTGTTTGTCTTATACTTGAGATCCCTAGTGTACTGCATAACTATGAAATAAAACAATTTCAGACAAGATTTTATTTAACATTTTATGTTTATTTTGATGCATACATTACACACACGAAGTGCGTACAGTTACTTCACCCTGTAGATTGTCTCACGAAACTGCTGCCATTACTTGCGAGAGGTGGCCATTCAGAGCTCTGGATTTTATCGAAATTGGATGCGGCAAGTTTACCGAGAACTTCTTACCCAGCAGAGAAAATAGACAGTAGCCTACTGGAGGAGTGTAATGTGGTCCGAAGAGACGCAATTTGGCTCTTAAATGAAAGAAGGCGTAGAATGTACCTACAGCCCTATGAGAAGTTTAATGCGCCACGTGTGGAGGGTGCAGATCAGGCGAGAGGATGTTCTGTGATGTTTAAGGGGCGTTTGTCATGCCATAACTTCCACATCTCCATTCAGCTTACCGTCGTCATGAAGCAGGATGTTTATTTTGTTATCGCTGACATTATCGGTGGCTGAGTGTTGCCCTTTCTTTTCAATTTTCCTTGGGGGTATGCTGTGGACGCTCTCATGTTCCAAGACGACAGTAGCCGTACTCACGGGGCTGCATGAATACGTTCTTCATGTCACGAATACTCGGATACAATATCGCACATTATCGACGCGGCAAATACCAAGTGTCTGGCACTATTTGATGCAGCAGGTGAAACAGAGCAGATCACACCCACGCAGTCGCGTCGCTCAAGCAGCCGAGCCGAACCCAGTCAATCCTATTTTGCAAAGGAGGCGATGACAGAGAGATACGTAAAATTCTGTAGCGGCACAGCTCCGAGGAGCCTTTCAGCTGACAATGCCACACGATTGTCTCTGTTCCCGTACTCTGCCAGGACGGTAGCCCCGCCGGAGTGGACGCAGCGCACCACGTCTTCGTCTTTTTTGGCAGCTGGAGCAGAAATAAAAGGGCGGAGCGGCAGCCAGCGAAGCGCGAGCGATAAGGCGTGCGTATGTGAGGAAGCCGAGCCGACGACGGGCCCGGTTCCCCAAACTGGCCCTTCTCTGAAGCCGCGTGACTCACTCGCACGCAAGCCGCCTCCGGTGCCTCTGGTTACGCGCCAGCTGCCCCGTTTTCAGAGGTACCACCCACTGGATCACTTTGCCCCTTTATAAGAGCTCCGGCGCCTCTCGTGGCTTATGAATTACGAGATTGTTTACTAACTAGAGAGCGAGATTTATGTCGCGTTCTGACCACTTACGACAACCACATTGCAGTTAGAAGAGTGGATCAACATGAAAAGGAGGTATTAACTGAGAAGGGAGTGAGGCAACGTTGTAGCCCATCTCCCATGTTATTAGATTTGTACGAAGAGTAAACAATAAAGGAAGCGCTGGAGAAATTTGCGTCAGGCAATTCAAATTCTAGTTATTCAGAGACGGCAATGGCAATGGACTTGGAAGAGCTGTTGAACGGAATGGATTTGCGGTAGTCGATGAATGACGCAACCAGCCACAAATACTTTTTAAATGTTTTATTTTGGTGCCATAACTGGTTTGGGGCTACCATGCACATCTTCAAATGGCTAATATTTTCGTTATATAAACGTTTTGATCAAAATCGTGTCTTCTGTCCCACACTGCACAATAATACGGGAGTATTTAGTGCCACTTTATCAGTTGTTTCATTAATGGCTCTGAGCACTATGGGACTCAACTGCTGAGGTCATTAGTCCCCTAGAACTTAGAACTAGTTAAACCTAACTAACCTAAGGACATCACAAACAGCCATGCCCGAGGCAGGATTCAAACCTGCGACCGTAGCGGTCTTGCGGTTCCAGACTGCAGCGCCTTTCACCGCACGGCCACTTCGGCCGGCGTTTCATTAATAAAAATATGCTTAAGTGCTTGCATTATATATATATGGGGATCTTCACTTACACATTTTTTGTTGCGGTCCATGTGGTTTTCTAACTCGATGTATATGTCCTTGAATTTCACCGCAACGCACATGTTGTAAATAAGTTGCTGTGACGCACTTCCTAATATTCTTAAAATGCGTGTTGAGCATCGCACATGTGTTATACACTTGATGTTTTTCTTTACAATGCAAAGATTATCAGTAAGCTAAGGGACCAAACAAAGATAGCATTCATTAAATGTTGGCCATGGATGCAAACAGAGCAAGGACGATGTGTGAGATCTGCAAACTGTAACATATTAATAACAGAAAAAAATGTTTACACCCTAAGGGTAAACTTATTAAAAGACTAGTAGTTGAAATTATTCACGAAATACTTCAAAACCAATTGACTGGATATTATAAAGTAAACATAAATGTACACAAATTTATATTTACAGATATTTGGTTATCAGTATTGTATCCTTTCACTGTCTATCTCTTATTGCTACCATCTCATTCCTTCCTTCCCCCTGCTAATGTCTCTCCTCACTGTAGCCGGCCGGAGTGGCCGAGCGGTTCTAGGCGCTGCAGTCTGGAACCGCGCGACCGCTACGGTCGCAGGTTCGAATCCTGCCTCAGGCATGGATGTGTGTGATGTACTTAGGTTAGTTAGGTTTAAGTAGTTCTAAGTTCTAGCGGACTGATGACCTCAGAAGTTAAGTCCCATAGTGGTCAGGGCCATTTTTTCTCCTCACTGTAACTCTCTCTCTCTCTCTCTCTCTCTCTCTCTCTCTCTCTCTCTGTCTCTCTCTCTCTCTCTCTCTCCCCCTCGTTGTCGTTCTCGTAGACTCTCATTATCACTGGATCACCCGCTTCCACTTTCTCCTCGTTATTCCTCACACCCTGACACTAGCTCCTTCACTCTTTTCCTAGCACTGTTCTGTCACTGTGTCCCTCTCTTTCTTTCACATTGCGAACGTCCCCTTCGCACTTTCCATACCACAACTACCGTCTACACTATCTTCCACGTATGTATTTCAGGCCACTGAAGGTGCTTTGCAAATGCTTAAGGCGAAATGCGTATGGCATGAAAAAGGCGTTCCACTTGGTTTTAATTAGACCGATCCAAAGTAATAACTGTCGATGTAATGTTTGTTTGTAGCCGTTCGTGTGCAATGATACATAGCACAACTATTCCCTTGGCCAGACCTGAATGCAATCGAAGTGGCAGAGTAGCCGCAATGGATCCGGTACACTGGACAGTTCATGTGTATTTAAAGGCTGTTCCTGACTCTCGTCTGGGCAAAACCTGATCTGGTTCCGTTTCTCCAGAATGGGAATACAACAAACTAACTTTTCTGATACGAACGTTTTGAATCACTACCACATAGCCGAACTTGTGATAATGAGATAATATTACGTATTTATGTATAGTTTCAAAATAGTTAGTGGCGTGAGCGAAGGATAAAATAGAGGAACACCTTGGCAACAGATGACCTTGATTACACGTCGGGACGATTTTGTACAATGGCTGCTACTTGAGACAAAAAGTGCGGCCTTTGCCGTCAAGTTCATACTTTCCGAAGAAGACAAATATAATGTCAGTCACAGGCCTGAAGCAGAAACCTATCCACCAGAAAACATAACAAAGTAAAAGTCTTTTGCTCTTGCTCTTTAAAGAGTGTGGAAGGAGCGTGTCTACAGGAGTAACTGAATTGAGAACGTAGGAGTCGAGTGCAATCAACAACTGATTGTCCGCCTCCGTAGCGTAGCGGTAGCGTTACCGCCTACCACCGAGGGGGCCCGGTTTCGATTCCCGGCAGGGGACTGGGTGCTGTGTGTCCTTCATTTTCATTGTCATTGACTCGCAAGTCGCCGAAGTGTCGTCAACTAAAAAGGAATTGCAATACGGCGGCCGAACTCCCCCGAATGGGGCCACCCTGCCAACAATGTCATACGATCATTTCATTTCAACAACTGATTAAAAGGCCAGCAGTTTTACTGGTCATTTCTAGACAGTAAATTTTTCGCAGCAGACGTGCCATTCGACCGTCTCCGAAGAAGGTGAATCTCCGCTTGGGGTGTTGAAGGGTTATCGTAGTTAATGATAATTTCGACGCAGAATAATCACCAGTCAATAGCATTTTAAAGACGACTCGTGAAGAATCCATACGCACTTTGTGGCACTGCCAACATCCTCGGCGCACCTGACACTGAAATCTACGCAATGTTGCCGCAGTAGTTCACGTTGCAGTAAGCAGGTAAACTCTACGTCTGTGGTAGAACCTTGGTGGCAAAGTACTTTCCTTTGACTTCACTCATGCTCAGCGGAATCATTCGCGCTTTCCTCATCACATCTTCTTCAAAGAACGTCACAAATTATAATTGTGTTTTGCTATCCTCACCCATCTTGCATCTCTGTAATCGATCAACGGTCACAGTAGTACTGTTCAATCCTGCAAGTAAGGTCGAACCCTCTGACCTAGAGATGTAGGTGAATACTGTTTCGATTAATGTGAGTAGTTAACTCTGTAGGAGCAATGTTCGAGTAACATTAACCTGGCGAACGTCTGTTATTCATGTATTTCGGCTATCCATAGGAGCACATTGAGTCGATATAATCAGTGACTATGTCCCATTAATTATCTCTGGTCGAGACCGACCGGTGCGGTTGGCGGCTTAGTTACTACCACGAAACAGTTAAAATATGAAAATTCCCAGCATAGGTTGACATTTAAATTCCATATTGGGGTAAATGATTGCCTGGCGATAGGCATGGTACAGTTACAGATATTACAGTGTCTTGGATAGGCGATTTTCCATCGTGTGCAGAGAGCGATGCAGGAATATTGCCGAGGAGGAAAGAGAACAGTCTCTCTTTGCGACCTCACCAGGCAAGGCCTGTCCCAGAAGCTCTATTTCTTTCTGTCAAGATACAGTGTTAGGCCGTAATGTAGAGACGCGATGGTATCGTCATGAGTTCTTGGAACTGCATAGAATTCTCAGAATAATTGCCCGCATTTCGTTGTGCTCATGCTTGATACTCCGCAGGCGAGTCTTGTGTTGTCTCTTATGAAGTGCACTCCCCGCACTTAACTGCCCAGAAAAACGGTTCTTACGACCGTTCCCGGCACTTTCGTTTATGTACGTTACCCTCACATCAAAACCGGTACCCAACGTAAGTTGTCGAGGATTTCCGAGACGACAAGATCTCAAAATTTTGCGGCGCTTAAGCCACGGGAATAGCATCTCTTCAGTTACCTCACACGGATGTGAGAAAAATGCTGAAATTCTATCCGTACGGTCTGCAAGTTATTCGCTATTGAAAGAAGTGGACCTTGTTCATTGTTCTTGATACTGCCGCTGATTGAACAAATTCGCTGGTAACGACACCACATTTCTGAACACCGTGGGCGGTCCTGAATTATAGAACGTAAAACTGAAAATTCACAGGGATTTTCTCTGCCTCGTGATGACTGGGTGTGTGTGATGTCCTTAGGTTAGTTAGGTTTAAGTAGTTGTAAGTTATAGGGGACTGATGACCATAGATGTTAAGTCCCATAATGCTCAGAGCCATTTTTTTTTTTAAATTCACATGTCTTGCATATCCATACAATTAGTGTTTGCTGACGAATTATGAGTCCTATCCTGTTTGAAACTGTTCTGCAGTAAGATTATACGGCATTGATTACGTCTGCATCTTCAGGTGTATTTTGCGAAGTGGTAGTATGGATAAAAAAAAAAATCTAAAATGCACACAGTAAGAGCTACGAGCTCTTGTTCACCTTCGCCACTGTGATACTCATCTCTTCTGCTGTAAGCTCTTTGCTGTTACGATCTTCTTTCTACCAAACAGGTTTCCTGGTGCAAGGTATCTTCAATTCCTATCAAAGGACTTGCCTGTCTTGCTAGAGGTGGGTATACTGTTCCAACAACGGCTGGAGGTGAAATTCGTGCATGACCAAGCACCGGTGTATTGTCTCCGAAATGTGCGAGAACACTTCACTTCAGTGAGTTGGTCAGGAAGGTCCAGTGCGTTGTCCATCTCATTCCCCCAAGTTATTAATCCTTTAATTGTTTGGTTGTTCGGGCACTTCCACTCAGTAATGCCGTATGGAATAATTTTCTGGGGTAACTCATCACTTAGAAAGTACTGACTGCACAAAAACGAGCAGTAAGAAAATATCTCGCTTTCATCCGCGGTCGTCATGTAGGTACTTCTTCAAGGAGTTGGGCATTTGAACTGCACCATCACAATACATATATTCTCCTAATGAAATGTGTCATAAATAATTCATCTGAATTTGATAAAAGTGGTGATATCCATACTCACAGAATTAGAGGAAAAAAATTACTTACGCGCGCAGCATTAATGATGTACTGACACCACTACCACTACTACTATTACAAATGCTTGCTAGCTTATCCGTACCCAACCTCGAGTTTTTTTTTTTTAGTGTGTGCGTGTTTCCCTAAGACGTTGGACAGAAAGATGGCCTTATTTTGAATCGACAGCATATTGAGCGCCTGCTATTGCGATGGCTCAGAAGTGCAGGGCGTATGTAAAGCAAGCAAATTGCAGTAGCTGCTGTTTCTGAGTTGACAGAATAATCTATCGCTCCTTTGTTTGTTGCATTATGCAGATCGTTTGTAATAGCAAACAGTTTGCAATACAAGAGATGCTCTTCATAGAATATAAATAATATATCTATAATATAATATAGATAAATAAAGTCTGACAGCTTTTAAGGTACGCATTTTAGAGCGTATGTTTACTGTGCATTTTTTCTCGCTTTACTCCATACTATCACCTCTCAAAATATGGAATACTTTTTTTGACACCGTATACGGGGCGTTACAAAAAGGTACAGCCAAACCTTCAGGAAACATTCCACACACAAACAAAGAAAATATGTTATGTGGACATGTATCCGGAAACGCTTACTTTCCATGTTAGAGCTCATTTTATTACTTCTCTTCAAATCACATTAATCATGGAATGGAAACAAAATGGTTCAAATGGCTCTGAGCACTATGGGACTTAACATCTGTGGTCATCAGTCCCCTAGAACTTAGAACTACTTAAACCTAACTAACTTAAGGACATCACACACATCCATGCCCTAGGCAGGATTCGAACCTGCGACCGTAGCGGTCGCGCGGTTCCACACTGAAGCGGCTAGAACCGCACGGCGAATGGAAACACACAGCAACAGAACGTACCGGCGTGACTTCAAACACTTCGTTACAGGAAATGTTCAAAATGTCTTCCGTTAGCGAGGATACATGCATCCACCCTCCGTCGCACGGAATCCCTGATGCGCTGATGCAGCCCTGGAGAATGGCGTATTGTATCACAGCCGTCCACAATACGAGCACGAAGAGTCTCTACATTTGGTACCGGGGTTGCGTAGACGAGCTTTCAAATGCCCCCATAAATGAAAGTCAAGAGGGTTGAGGTCAGGAGAGCGTGGAGGCCATGGAATTGGTCCGCCTCTACCAATCTATCGGTCACCGAATCTGCTGTTGAGAAGCGTGCGAACACTTCGACTGAAATGCGCAGGAGCTGCATCGTGCATGAACCACATGTTGTGTCGTACTTGTAAAGGCACATGTTCTAGCAGCACAGGTAGAGTATCCCGTATGAAATCATGATAACGTGCTCCATTGAGCGTAGGTGGAAGAACATGGGGCCCAATCAAGACATCACCAACAATGCCTGCCCAAACGTTCACAGAAAATCTGTCTTGATGACCTCATTACACAATTGCGTGCGGATTCGCGTCAGCCCACACATGTTGATTGTGAAAATTTACAATTTGATCACGTGGGAATGAAGCCTCATCCGTAAAGAGAACATTTGCACTGAAATTAGGATTGACACATTGTTGGATGAACCATTCGCAGAAGTGTACCCGTGGAGGCCAATCAGCTGCTGATAGTGCCTGCACACGCTGTACATGGTACGGAAACAACTGGTTCTCCCGCAGCACTCTCCATACAGTGACGTGGTCAACGTTACCTTGTACAGCAGTAACTTTTCTGACGCTGACATTAGGGTTATCGTCAACTGCACGAAGAATTGCCTCGTCCATTGTAGGTGTCCTCGTCGTTCTAGGTCTTCCCCAGTCGCGATTCATAGCCTGGAATGTTCCGTACTTCCTAAGACGCCGAGCAATTGCTTCGAGCGTCTTCCTGTCGGGACACCTTCGTTCTGGAAAACCGTCTCGATACAAACGTACCGCGCCACGGCGCACATCAAATGGGCATCTGCCAACTCCGCATTTGTAAACATTGCACTGACTGCAAAACCACGTTCGTGATGAACACTAACCTGTTGATGCTACGTAGTGATGTGCTCCACTGTAGAGCAATGAGTCGCATGTCAACACAAGCACCAAAGTCAATATTACCTTCCTTCAATTGGGCCAACTGGCGGTGAATCGAGGAAGTACAGTATATACTGACGAAACTAAAATGAGCTCTAACATGGAAATTAAGCGTTTCCGGACACATGTCCACATATCTTTTCTTTATTTGTGTGTGAGGAGTGTTTCCTGAAAGTTTGGCCGTACCTTTTTGTAACACCCTGTATACTCGGAAGCTTCGTCGGTATATCGTGGAGAGCACTTTGTGTACCCCTTTTCCTGTCCCAGTCGCGAATGTCTTACAGGAAGAACGACTGGTGGTAAACCACCGTGTGAGATGGAGTCTCTGGTTTTACCTTCTCGGTCTTTTCGAGAGATATGCGCTAGAGGAAGTAATGTATTTGTTGATTGTTCTAGGAACTTGCGCTCTCAGAATTTCAACAACAAACTACGCCGTGATGCAGAGCGCCTCTCTTGCACCTCTACCATTTAAGTTGGCTAAGCGCCTCCGTGACGCTTTCGTGCTTAGTAAATTAAGCTGTAACCAATCGCTCTGGTCTTCTTTGAATCTACTGTATTTCCTCCATCAGTGCTATGTGGTGCGGATTGCGGACACGAGGAAAGTTTAAGTATTGATCGAACGAAGCCTTGGTGGAAGCTAATGAACATCGGTGCATTTAGGTTGCTGAAAAAGAGAGAGAGGGGAGAGAGCGCTTCTGTCCTTACGGAAAATACTGTACTGGTCCAACCGACCTTTGAACGGCTGTTCAGGAATCGGCCCTATGCGACCAAGTCATTTGGAATACGTGCTACAGACCGACTCGAGGATCTAGATCTATTAGACATCAAAGTACACAGCCAGGGATGAAACGCGTTGCCGCCTTGGTGTCTCCAGAGGCCCAAAGCTATTTTAAACTTGATACAGTACAAAAAACTTGTACTCCGTATTATATTTTTGCAACTTTGTATTCGTTCATTTTAAGCATGTATCACAGTTTCATCGTTGTTTATACACATGGATCCCAACAAGAGGCTGTCCTCGGTTGTTCTGCTGTGTTTCCCTGATAGGTTTTTAAAGGTGCATCTTCCGGAACAATTTACGAATTGTTGTTCTTGTTGTTGTTGCTGCTGCTGCTGTGGTCTTCAGTCCTGAGACTGGTTTGATGCAGCTCTACATGCTAATCTGTCCTGTGCAAACTCCTTCATCTCCCAGTACCTACTGCAACCTACACCCTTCTCAATCTGCTTAGTGTATTCATCTCATGACCTCCCTCTACGATTTTTTCCCTCCACACTGCCCTCCAATGCTAAATTTGTGATCCCCTGATGCCTCACAACATGTCCTACCAACCGGTCCCTTCTTCTTGTCAAGTTGTGCCACAAACTCCATCCCAATCCTATTCAATACCTCCTCATTAGTTACGTGATCTACCCACCTAATCTTCAACATTCTTCTGTAGCACCACATTTCAAAAGCTTCTATTCTCTTCTTGTCCAAACTATTTATTGTCCACGCTTCACTTCCATACATGGCTACACTCCATACATATACTTTCAGAAACGACTTCCTGACACTTAAATCTACACTCGATGTTAACAAATTTCTCTTCTTCAGAAACGCTTTCCTTCCCATTGCCAGTCTACATTTTATATCCTCTCTACTTCGACCATCATCAGTTATTTTGCTCCCCAAATAGCATAACTCCTTTACTACTTTAAGTGTCTCATTTCGTAATCTAATTCCCTCAGCATTACCCGATTTAATTCGACTACATTCCATTATCCTCGTTTTGCTTTTGTTGATGTTCATCTTATATCATCCATTCAAGACACTGTCCATTCCGTTCAACTGCTCTTCCAAGTCCTTTGCTGTCTCTGACAGAATTACAATGTCATCGGCGAACCTCAAAGTTTTTACTTCTTCTCCATGGATTTTAATACCTACTCCGAATTTTTCTTTTGTTTCCTTTACTGCTTGCTCAATATACAGATTGAATAACATCGGGGACAGGCTACAACCCTGTCTCACTCCTTTCCCAACCACTGCTTCCCTTTCTTGTCCCTCGACTCTTATAACTGCCATCTGGTTTCTGTACAAATTGTAAATAGCCTTTCGCTCCCTATATTTTACCCCTGCCACCTTCAGTATTTGAAAGAGAGTATTCGAATCAACATTGTCAAAAGCTTTCTCTAAGTCTACAAATGCTAGAAACGTAGGTTTGCCTTTCCTTAATCTTCCTTCTAAGATAAGTCGTAAGATCAGTATTGCCTCACGTGTTCCAACATTTCTACGGAATCCAAACTGATCTTCCCCGAGGTCGGCTTCTACCGGATTTTTCATTCGTCTGTAAAGTATTTTTGCAGCCGTGACTTATTAAACTGATAGTTCGGTAATTTTCACATCTGTCAACACCTGCTTTCTGTACAAATTGTAAATAGCCTTTCGCTCCCTATATTTTACCCCTGCCACCTTTAGAATTTGAAAGAGAGTATTCGAATCAACATTGTCAAAAGCTTTCTCTAAGTCTACAAATGCTAGAAACGTAGGTTTGCCTTTCCTTAATCTTCCTTCTAAGATAAGTCGTAAGATCAGTATTGCCTCACGTGTTCCAACATTTCTACGGAATCCAAACTGATCTTCCCCGAGGTCGGCTTCTACCGGATTTTTCATTCGTCTGTAAAGTATTTTTGCAGCCGTGACTTATTAAACTGATAGTTCGGTAATTTTCACATCTGTCAACACCTGCTTTCTTTGGGATTGGAATTATTATATTCTTCTTGAAGTATGACGGTATTTCGCCTGTCTCATACATCTTGCTCACCAGATGGTAGATTTTTGTCAGGACTGCCTCTCCCAAGGGCGTCAGTAGTTCTAATGGAATGTTGTCTACTCCGGGGGCCTTGTTTCGACTCAGGTCTTTCAGTGCTCTGTCAAACTCTTAACGCAGTATCGTATCTCCCATTTCATCTTCATCTACATCCTCTTCCATTTCCATAATATTGTCCTGAAGTACATCGCCCTTGTATAGACCCTCTATATACTCCTTCCACCTTTCTGCTTTCCCTTCTTTGCTTAGAAATGGGTTTCCATCTGAGCTCTTGATATTCATACAAGTGGCTCTCTTTTCTCCAAAGGTCTCTTTAATTTTCCTGTAGGCGGTATCTATCTTACCCCTAGTGAGATAAGCCTCTACATCCTTACATTTGTCGTCTAGCCATGCCTGCTTAGCCATTTTGCACTTCCTTACGAATTATGATGCGGAATTATACGGCATTCTGATGGCACTGCAGAGGATTCACAGATATCACTGTACAAGGTTTCTTGTCTCTTCCGATTCGCTTAGCGCGCTACAAGCAATTCACCAAGTGTATCTAGTTTAGCAGCTGATTCAGCTCATCCTTGACTCCTTGCAGCGGCTCCAACACCGTGGCAAGGAGGTGATCTTTTGTTGGGTACCTGGCCACATCGGGATACAGGGAAACAACATGGCCGACATAGCCGCCAAGGAAGCCTGTTGGAATGGCGGTGTCCATCAGTGTCCCACCCCGTCGCACGCCATCGTCTCATTTTCTGACAGACGCATCATGCGTCAGTGGGAGACTGAGCGGTTGCAGGTAACAGAAAACAAACTGCCGTCGATCAGATCGACCACGCATCCTGAGGAAAATTAGGTAATGGATGGAAGTGTAGGGGAGGGAAGTAAAAATTGAAGACCAAAACTTCAATATAGCAGGTTTAAAAGGATGTGGGTTGCAGTAGGTATGCAGTGATTAAGAGGCCTGCACAGGAAAGAGGAGTGTGGAGAGCTGCATCAAACCAATCTGTGGACTGGAAGATGATGATGATGATGATGATGATGATGATGATGACAGCGACATCGACAATAACACCACCATCAACAAAGTTATCGACAAAAGATTAAAATCCAAAAAGGACATTGAAGGTACAGGGTGTCACATACATTATAGCACTGATATTTCCTGCGGCTCTACTTCTATGTAATACACTACACTACACTAGAGATCGATTATCCAAATACCTCTCAACCGAAATTTTGGGTAACAGGAAGCGTTCCAGTCGGCAAATTCAAAATAATTTTGTTTTTGCACCTTCGAATGTTACTTCAGTATTCCAACCAGATGTTAGTGGTAAATGTGTAACGAAAATCTGATCTATTCAGTTCCATGCTCACTCGCCTTGACAAAGCTCATGAAGTATAACACCCAGTCTTGAGTCATTTTATGAACTCCATTGTTAAAATACACACACACACACAGTGACAGTGGCGGTACAATAGCTAAAATAGTATAGTAGGGCGCTGTACACTAGGAATAAAAAAGCGCCAGCCAGCTGATCGGTCCTGGTGCACATTACAACTGCGACAGGGGCGGTAGAGGAGTAATTGGTCTCAGACAGCTTCTGGAACCAGTGACACTCCTGAAGTGTTCTTGCCACTCTCGTCGACTCCGCAGCTGCTAATGCCCGTGGGACAGGCCGCCTCTACGTCTGACTCATCGCCGCAAGTTGTCTTTTTGTGGAGAATACTGCCGCCCTCCAAGAGCACGTTACGCGGCCACTCCGCTGATTGCATTCTCGGCGGACCAAATGATGGATTTTGAGGCATTGAGCGCACGCTTTGTCGCAGCGACCTCTTTCGGTCTCCCATTCTCTCCCTTCCTCTCCTTGTCACCCTTCTTGTACCCAATACTTTCGAACTATTCACAACTGACGTTTTAAGTAAAAGAGCTCCTTGTTCTCCTGAACTCGCGGAGGAAAGTTAGTACTGCAAGGAAAAGAAACTTTTGGTACCCGATAAATCGGGGTTACGCCTGTCACCACCGTCCATCGGACCACTACAAAACTTTTAGCGCTCTGCAGGAAATCCGCATAAGGGAGGAAGCTAATGTTTTTTTATTTCTTTTCTTTTTCAGGTAAGCATCGCCTGACGTGTTGGATATATCACTGCACCAGCGGCGAGAGTTTCCAATGTGAGTTCCAATGTGTATTTACTCATTTTTAGTGGTTGCGACTCTGAACTTTCAGACTGACGTTTTCGGCAGTTTCCCGAAATAGCTTATGGCGAATGCTAGAACCTTTCCTTAGAAAAGGATACAGCCGACTTCCTCCCCCTTCCTTGTCTAATCAGAAGTTCAGCTCCGTCTAAATAAACCCTGTCGTCAAAAGATCGTTAAACACGGATCTTCATTTCATTACAACTCCTTACTGTGGAGTGTGACGCTCAAACGACGTGGAAGTGAAATATTATTCGAAGCCATGATGCTCTCATCTTTATTTCAGCTTCGTGGTGGGCTACTGCTGTACTCTGCCCAGCCGTCAACGAAGGCTGTCTACGGAAATTATCTTTGACGCTCATAAGTTACTGTCTGAACGTCACAGACGCGTCTTTTTGCCGCCTTATTTCATGTTGTCTGACGAAATGACAAACATTATAATTAACTGTTAGAGGAAGTACTGAAGAAGAGTTTTCCATGCAAATTCGTTAGCAAATTATTATCTGAAGTACATGAAGTGTAAGAAAACATTTCTAGCTTTTTCCTGGAGTGGTGGATAGTATATTTTTGGAAATCAATCACACGTAACATTTCCATTTTTGTACACAATATTTTGTCGACAGACCTAGTCCTCTTCACAGTTAGACGAAGACGACGAGAGCAGGCGAAAAACCATTGAACGTGAAGTGGGATTGTCAGCAGCATAACCGAAAATACACGGTCATCAGAAACAGACTGGAAAGCTTGTAAGGGTGTTCCAGGGTAGGTAGAAATAATTGTTCACAAAAGATTCAATACGTTAGGCTATTTCAGAGTTAATTAGCATTGTAGTTAGCCTATCAGGCCGTTGTCCGTTCAAATTCAAGCAGCCCACCAGAGACGGTGTCGCCAAACATATGCTTCCTTTGGTTTCCTAAAACCGAACAAGAGAGTGATACAAAAATTGGACATGGGACAATAGTAAGGATCGAACCCGGGGCAAAGGCTGAGCAGCCTGGTGCGCTGTAATTTACGTCAAGAGAACAACTGATCCTAATCGTATGTGGCGCGCCGCTTGAATTTGCGTGCGCGACGAACTGATTGATTTCAAGACTAAGTAATCCAGAAACGGCGCAACGTGCCGAATTTTTTTCTTAAACCTATAGCAAATGTGTTTAGCTCTAAAGTGCTTGTTTTGAATACTGTGTTGAAAGCGAAGAGAGCCGTTTAGAAAAAGGCAGAAACTATAACTGATCGTCCTCCATAGCAGCATTGTATTTCTTATTGTAGCGCTTGTAAGGGTATCACCGACCATCTTAAACGGCAATCGATGCTAACGTTATACCTCTGCGAGGAATTTTTGAAAAGCTGACCGTGAGATAACCTAATGGAAACAGAACAACCAAACTGTGATTCGTTTCCGAAACACTTCAGCAGAGTATAAACAAGAGTAAATAGGTGGGTCAGGAAAAGACGTTCTCCCAGCACAGAAGCAAGTTGTAACATTACATATTAGGCATTCTTGTGTCAAGCAAAATGATAAAGCAGAAAGCAGTGCCAAGGCTAACCTAACCTAACCTAACCTTACCTTCCTTGACACACACTAAACTCTTTCCTTAATGCTGTTCCAACTACAACACAATATCCTAACCTTGCAGATAAAACTTACAAATGGCCAATTAGATAGTAAAGAGCAACATATGCCTCTCAACTACACGTACCTTAAATGAACTAGGTGTAACAGTTTATAAAACCAATTACCGACGCACATGAAACTAGTAGCAATACTGAACAGGGAAAAGCTTGAAGTGATTCAGAATTTAAATCAGGGGGTCTGCTAATGATCATAATCTATAACTTCATGGCATAGTACAGGGTCTCTATGCCTGTCCATTATCCAGCTTTCACTAGAATAGATAACTCAGTAAATAGTTCTTTCTTAAAATCGATTTGTAGGAACCAAACAGAGTGCAAATCTAACTACACTGGCTCTGAAGGAACCTTTGCATTTCTTCATTAACTAACTCTAGTACGTGAGTACCCTTAAACTTTAATGGTTTGAAGAACCTGCCAGTCGGAGTGGCCGAGCGGTTCTAGGCGCTACAGTCTGGAACCGCGCGACCGCTACGGTCACAGGTTCGAATCCTGCCTAGGGCATGGATGTGTGTGATGCCCTTAGGTTAGTTTTTTTTTAAGAACCTTGGTCATTAACAAAACTGCACCAGTATGTATGAGAAATGGGAAGTATTCTTATCATTAATTATTAATTAAATAAAGCACAAAAAACTATAACTCTTCAAATAACATGTGCTTTCATAAGCAGTCTTTTAACCTACTCAAAATTATAATTGGCTGTGCAAATGACAACACAACATTAATTTCAGGTTCTATCACTTTCTTGTAATAAATTAGTACACTCTGAATTAAATCTACTAGGATAGGATTTCTGTCCAGGTTTGTGATAATCACTGGTGTAAGATAGATTTTTTAGCAACACCACAATTGTTATTATAAAATCAACCAAATTTCACAAATTCTTGGTCCATTTACGGAGTGCCTAATATAAACAATTAACTGGTGGGCTATTTGCAGTAACTATTAAGCTGGCGGCGATGCAGTCAGCCCTTGGCCTATTCTTGGCTTCGAAATTATATTTATAGGGTCAAAAACCATGCCATGATAATGGTATCACCAAATGCAGCATCCGAGCCCAATAAATACTGCCATTAAGCTCTTCTGGCCTCAAAACGCCAGGAGTGTGAGCCACAGTGATCCGCTACTGATAGCTAGGTGTTAACCATTTCACTGCTCAGCCCAGACTCCTTACCCGTCCCAAGGGACGAGTTGCCACTTGTGCGCCGACCACACCTTTTCCACTCCGCCAGGCTACTTCTGCAGCCGCGGGGCTTCCCCACATCTTTTACATTCAACACTACGTTCGCTGACTATGGACCAAGTCATTTACGGTAGATTACATAACAATCATTCCATCAGTTATTTAAATCCACAAGCATAATTTAAACGACATCGTTCAAAAGTTTCACATAACTGAAACATGTATACATAGTCAGACAATTTCCATGACAGATACATTATATATAACCAGTACTACAAACTGACACAAAAATATCGATACAGGTAAAAAATAGGCCAAAAACAGGTGTTACACGCTGAAAATTCACATTGACGAAGATACACCATCTGATACATTTCAAATTTCTACGAATTCACTGCTTTAGCTGACTGAACAGTCTTCTGTTAATCTTGCGGAACAGAAACCGTGTTTACCTTTGTTAGTTCCTCCTTTGCTGCAAAATCTCTGTCGCAGCTCAAAAAGCTGTGCCCACTTAACAAAACAGTTGTGTTCTCTCTTCAGACCATCTCATTCCAATTCCAAATGGAGGAGAGCCTGACGCATGTCACTTCTAATTCTACTGGGGAGCACTGCTTAGCACAAGGGCTATGCGCCGTGTAGTTTGAGGTATTTTCTCCATAATGTGACACTTGGAACAAGTCTAGGGACATGCAACAGAGTACTAAGAACAAACGCGTTTAGTGAAAAAAATGGCTTTTGGAACCGTTGACGCGCGCGCGCGCGCGTGTGTGTGTGTGTGTGTGTGTGTGTTACCATTTAATGTCGACATTTGGTGCAGCGTACCTCAGCAAGTAATGTTCCCCTCCGAGAAGTTGCTAGAGGAGTAAATATGCGCGTGTAGACGAAACTCGCCTGCAAGCGGGTGGAGCGAGGCATCAGGAAAATGTATGATTGACGAGCCCTGTGCGCCGGCGATCAGTCGCCGCTGTGTTCCGGGGTGGATGATGGATTGCACACATCGATCCGCCGCGCCGGCATCAGGGGCGGTTTCTGCCGCAAATATCTAGCGCACCAGTCGCCGGTAGGCTAGCCGTCATGAGCAAAATAGCCGGTGCCGGTGTTCCGTACACGAACACTGGCCGTCTGCTTTGTATGGTATTGTGCTGTACTAATTCGGGCAGTTAGCGGACCCTCTCTGCTGGTGACACGGGACTCGTGGTCGTCTCTGTGTAATTAAACGAGCGTATAGAAGTGTAATGACGTGTGAGGATTTTGCTTAACTGTTCTCTAGTTCAGCTCCGCCAGGTCTCTGAATAGGCGCTCGGCAGCTCCAGTACTGCTAACGGAATCACTCTTGCTAATGCGGTGCATTGGTTTTTGGCAGTAATTAACGATGCTAATCGTCATAATGAAACCCCAAATAGGTCTTACTGCGAGCTAAACATTTGATCAACTAGTACCCGGCCAGTAATTATCACTGTAATAGGGCTCAAACATCTTTACCTGCTGACCTTTAGCACATTTATTGACTAAACACCCGATATGAATATCCTGTTCAATAGTGAAAACAAAACAGCCACTAGCCGAATTGTCCGTCTTATCGGTGACAAATATTCAAATACTGAAATTAAGGGAGTAAGCTTTCAAGGACTGGGATTGGGTGGAGATAGATGTTCCGAGAGCTCAAACAAATATGTTAGTTAGGACCGCGGATCAGCAAAGATTGCTCATGCCTGCCGCTCAGATACACGTAGTAAAAAAGGGGTACACGGGTTTCTCTCTCCTCCCCTCTGGGTGGGTGTGGGGGGGGGGGGGGGGAGGAAAGGGAGGGAGATCAGCTGGCAGTACCTTTAAAATGGCTTTGGGAGTAATAATAGCCTACATAATGTTACGGTTGGTTATTTGCGAAATTGGAGAATCATGCTAATACCGACCGGACGTTGGCTTGATACAGGGCACAACCTGAAAGGAAAGGTAAGAAAATGCCAGTAAAGATAACAATAATAAAACATCATTACGTAGGTCACCTCTAGTCATGCAAAGCGCAGTTTGTTCGAAAGAGTGAAGATGCAACAGTAAACTACAGAAAACGTACACCCAGTGCCATCACCTGTTGTTTTATAACCATGCTATCGTCCATTGTTTAAAGCATGAAGCCAGTAAAAGCAACAATTGTGACAAAAGTGTCTTACAGTCGTGCATTGTATTAGTAGTTACACAGAACGTAGAAAGAGTGGAATAATCAACATTTACAAAATCAAAGGAAGAAATTGTTCTACTGATAAGAGCATATGTCTAAAACCGGATTCTATTTCACGTTGAACTACAAAT
Organism: Schistocerca piceifrons; assembly: GCF_021461385.2. NCBI lineage: Eukaryota > Metazoa > Arthropoda > Insecta > Orthoptera > Acrididae > Schistocerca > Schistocerca piceifrons. The sequence goes on from NC_060145.1 coordinate 22,236,435, forward strand.
ATATTATGCGAATGTAAGTTACTTTAGTCATTTTTGTTACTTCTAGTGGCTTCATGTTCTAAACAATGCGCTCGTATATAGTTGTAAGCTTCACTTGGGTGTAAAAATAATTTATTTTATTCCTTTACATTGGCTCATTGTTGATGGGACTGTGCTCTGACGTGACGTTATTCGCCCTACTTGTACAGCCCCAAATAAATTTTATTGGTTGTTCATACGTCTTAATTTCTAGTCTTTTTCAACTTCCTCGTACTTTTGGTGTAATAACTTAATACTGCTTTTCAGTTTTTTTAGTTGCGATAACTTTATACTACTTTTCAGTTTTTTTAGTTCCAATAAAAAAGCTTTGAAACAGGTCTGCAAAATAAACGTATTTAGTGCATGGAGGATTTTTCGACCTTATAAAATACATGTCATCAAGCAAAGGTAATTTCAGAGCCACGACAAACGGTGGAGATGCCTTATAAAATATACAGTATCCCCTTCTCGCTGGCTGTAACACACATCTACACCGGACGTGTTGCAGAGATTGTGAAGCACGTAAGTACCCATAGTGTGGAAATAGAAGAGGTATGCCTGAAAATCGTTTGAAAGGTGCTATAAGAGCGTGATTTTACGGCCCTGTGACACTGAAAGCGCGAGGATAATTGAAATTTCTTGGGACGATGTGAAACAGGTTGGCAGAACGCCAGAAATTGTGGCCTGGAGTTTGAGATCCATTAAGACGATAACGGTGTCGCCATCAAACCGTCCTAAGGAACAGTATGCACTTCTTCAGTCACCAGAACAACAGAGCATTTGTGGGAGAAACTGGAGAAGGATGTCCATAAACGCTCGCTCATTTCCGAACAATAGCTACAGGCCATCTGCAGGAAGAATAACCAAATTGTAGGGCCATTCGACCAGTGCAATATACTCAGTTAACGATAGGAGACGTACTGGAACAGAGTGATTTGACATGCATGACACGATCTTTCCTTTTTCCGCATTATCCGACCTATTTTTCCCAAATCCATCTAGCGGGAATAATTCTCCTGACTTGTCTCCCCACGTCAGTTTACACATTGCGCAAGCAGTAGGAGCAGCTTAGGAGAAATTTCGGAAGGGGATTAAAGTTCAGAGATATAAATAAAAACTTTGAAATTTGTTGATGACATTGTCTGTTAGGCACGGCAAAAGACTTGAAAGCTGAATTGAACGGAAGGGATCGTACATCGAAAAACAAGCTATTTCATGAACATCAGATAAAGCAAAATAAGAGTAATGGACCGCAACTGAATTAAATCAGGAGGTCCTGAGGGAATTAGACAAGAAAATGAAACGCTGAAAGTAGTAGATGAGTTTCGCTATTTGTGCAGCAAAACGACAGACGATGGTCGAAGCAGAAATGATATAAAATGCAGACAGGAAATCGGAAGGAAGCATTTCTGGAAAAGAGAAATTGAGCATCTCTTATGTATTTATGTGTTAAGAAGCCTTTTTCTGAAATAATTGCATCGAATGTAACCTTTTACGGAAGTGAAACGTGGACGATAAGCGGTTCACACAAGAAGAGAATAGAAGACTTTCAAGTGTGTTGCTGTAGAACGATGCTGAGGATTAGGCGGTTAGATCGAGTAACTAACAAGGAGGCACTGAATAGAATTGGAGAAAAAACAAATTTATGGCCCAAGTTGATCAAGAGAAGGGATCGGTTGATAGGTCGTATCCCGAGACATCAGGGAATCGTGAATTTGATAATGCAGGAACGTGTAGAGATAGTGACGGTAGAGGGAGACAAAGTTATGAATACGGTAAAAAGTTCAAGTGGATGTGCGTTGCAGCAGCAATGCAAAAACGAAAGAGGTTTGTGCAGGGTCGACTAGTGTTGAGAGTTCTGCATCGAGTCATTCTTCTGACTGAAAACCATCACAACAACAAAAAGAATAACAAGAGCATCATCACCTCTGGGACTTTACAGATTAAGTTAACAACTGTCGCCCTCCGCAAAGACGACTGTGTAACAAGACTGGCGCTTTGTCAGGAGAGAGTACATGTTATGGGTTTCCTTCATACGCATGTCTACTACGGGAGGAATAACAGGTGCATTTCTGTGTGCGAGTGAAATGGGTCCGCAACTGGAAACGTACTCCAAAGTTGAAGTGTGTGGGACAGTGTAATTCTTGTGGGCAAAACTTATAAATTGCACCCCGAGTCACCGTGTAATCCGGCCGATGTATGGGTCATATGCGATGTCGTGTCCAACTCTAGTGAAACGGTGCCAACAATTTGATCAAGGCCACACAAGCGTGGCTGATGCTGATCGGAAGGGAAGACCATCGACATCGAGCATAAGGGACAATGTCCAGGCAGTCGAGGAAGAATCTCTGGGGGAAAATAGATTTTCGAGCAGTGAGGACGTTCACATCGCAGTTTCTAGTCGCTCCAGAGCCAGTATCGGGTTTCTGTCTTCTAGGAGTGGAACGACTGGAACAACATTACGGGGACTTCGTGACAACGGTGAAAAATAGCGTCATGTATGTGTGTCACTCTGGAGTGCGGTGCAGCATTCAGTAAAAGTTACAAAGTGTAACTCTTTGAAGTCCGCCCGTGCATCTGTAGTCTCGTGGCGACCGTAGAGTGTGAGGCGGACGGCACTTTGCGTACAACTGCTGTCCCCGTCCAGCATGGCACGCGGGGAGAACTGTTGATGGCAAGCCTCCGTGTGATTTCTCACTAAGTTCCAGTCACCAACTGTCTCCTCTGAATGCGAAAATAGTTTGTTGACACCGACGTACATAGGTAGAAGCGATCACCATGATAAAATATGGAAAATCAGAGCTCGCACGGAAAGATATAGGTGTTCGTTCGTTCCGCGCGCTATAAGAGATTGGAACAATAGAGAATGTGAAGGTGGTTCGATGGACATTCTGCCAGGCACTTAAATGTGATTCGTAGAGTATCCACGTAGATGTAGATGTAGATGAAGTCGAATCCTTCGAATTTTATCTTTATTGTCTCTCCTGCGAGGTACACGTAGGTAGGAGCAACATGTTGGTTGACCGTTCTAAACACGTACGTTCTCCAGATTTTACTAGTAAACCACGTGATGCACAGCGCCCCTGTTTGCCTGACATTGGAATTGAATGACATGTCCGTGACACTTCGGCGCTTACCAAGTCAAACTATGGCTGAACGCGCTGCTCTTATTTGGATCTTGTCAAGTATCGGTCGATGAAGGATTTTATAAGCTACCTTGTTCTTCGTGGGTAGTTTCATGTCCTGAGAAATCTCCCAGTGAATTTCAGCCTCGCATCTGCTTTACTGCGTTGTCGCTCCAATTTAAATCTTTCGTTACGCATACTTCTTGATATTATACGGATGTGGCAGCTTCCAATGAATGTTCTGCAAACGCATAATCAAACAGTAATGGATCTTCCTGCCCGTTCATGCGGAATACTTTACATTTGTTTATGTTGAATGTCAACTGCCAATCCTCGCAGTAAACGTTGATACCATGCAGATTTGCATTTCGGTACAGTTTTCAGGCGTTTCGAGTGAGATGTGTACAACAGCATCAGCAGTGAAAGATCATTCATATGTATAGTGGATACAAATAGTTCTGTAAAACTCCGTTGGGGTACGCCCAAAGTTACTTTTACGTCATTCGAGCAAGACATGCTGTGTTCTGTTTACTAGGAACTGTTCAGTTCACTCACAAACATAGTCAGACATTCCGTACGCTCGTATTTTGTTCATTAGATGGCAGTGCGTAATTGTATTGAACATCTTTCGAAAGTGAAGGCTCACGTCATCAACCTGCCCTTGGGGTCTCGTGGACTGGACAAGCAAAGCGATCTGCGTTCCATACGATATTTCTTTGCGGAATCTGTACTGTTTCCTATAGAGCAGAGTATCTAAAAGTGCAGGGTGATCCATATAACCCTGAACTATTTCAGTGGGTCATAATTTCGCTCGTAAAAACGGGAAAGTTGTTTTAATGACCTCAGTGGCTCTGGGAGAAATGGAAGTAGCGCCCGTTGTCGCCAAACTGATTGTCCTTTCTGTGCCTGACTCGAGAGCGGATTTTTATTGTTGAAACGTATCTGAAGACATTGATTGGTTACAAAACGACGAGCGTTCGGGAGAGAATTTAATGTGCTCGATGTTCGAACAGCCGGCCGCTGTGGCCAAGCGGTTCTAGGCGCTTTAGTCCGGAACCGCGCGACCGCTACGGTCTCAGGTTCGAATCCTGCCTCGGGCATGGAGGAGTGTGATGTCCATATGTTAGTTAGGTTTAAGTAGTTATAAGGGACTGATGACCTCAGACGTTAAGTCCCATAGTGCTTAGAGCCATTTGGTGTTCAACCAAAGACAACAATTTTATCAATCGTAAGGAGTGGTGACAACTGGTGCATTAAATAGTGATAGTGCTAAATATATACACTACTGGCCATTAAAATTGCTACACCACGAAGATGACGTGCTACAGACGCGAAATTTAACCGACGGGAAGAAGATGCTGTGATATCCAAATGATTAGTTTTTCAGAGCATTCACACAAGGTTGGCGCCGGTGGCGACACCTACAACGTGCTGACATGAGGAAAGTTTCCAACCGATTCCTCATACACAAACACCAGTTGACCGGCGTTGCCTGGTGAAACGTTGTTGTGATGCCTCGTGTAAGGAGGAGAAATGCGTACCATCACGTTTCCGACTTTGATAAGGGTCGGATTGTAGCCTATCGCGATTGCGGTTTATCGTATCGCGACATTGTTGCTCGCGTTGGTCGAGATCCTATGACTGTTAGTAGAACATGGAATCGGTGGGTTCAGGAGGGTAATACGGAACGCCGTGCTAGATCCCAACGGCCTCGTATCACTAGCAGTCGAGATGACAGGCATCTTATCCGCATGGCTGTAACGGATCGTGCAGCCACGTCTCGATCCCTGAGTCAACGGATGGGGACGTTTGCAAGACAACAACCATCTACACGAACAGTTCGACGGCGTTTGCAGCAGCATGGACTATCAGCTCGGAGACCGTGCTACCCTTGACGCTGTATAACAGATAGGAGCGCCTGCGTTTGTGTACTCAACGACGAACCTGGGTGCACGAATGGCAAAACGTCATTTTTTCGGAGGAATCCAGGTTCTGTTTACAGCATCACGATGGTCGCATCCGTGTTTGGCGACATCGCGGTGAACGCACATTGGTAGCGTGTATTCGTCATCGCCATACTTGTGCCATCACCCGGCATGATGGTATGGGGTGCCATTGGTTACACGTCTCGGTCACCTCTTGTTCGCATTGACGGCACTCTGAACAGTGGACGTTACATTTCAGATGTGTTACGACCCGTGGCTCTACCCTTCATCCGATCCCTGCGAAACCCTACATTTCAGCAGGATAATGCACGACCGCATCTTGCAGGTCCTGTACGGGCCTTTCTGGATACAGAAAATGTTCGACTGCTGCCCTGGCCAGCACATTCTCCAGATCTCTCACCAACTGAAAACATCTGGTCAATGGTGGCCGAGCAACTGTCTCGTCACAATACGCCTGTCACTACTCTTGATGAACTGTGGTATCGTGTTGTAGCTGCACGGGCAGCTGTACCTGTACACGCCATCGAAGCTCTGTTTGACTCAATGCCCAGACGTATCAATGCCGTTATTACGGCCAGAGGTGGTTGTTCTGGGTACTGATTTCTCAGGATCTATGCACCCAAATTGCGTGAAAGTGTAATCACATGTCAGTTAAAATATAATATATTTGTCCAATGAATACCCGTTTATCATCTGCATTTCTACATGGTGTGGCAATTTTAATGGCCAGTAGTGTGGCTCATCATTGAGTGCAGAGGTTATTGATAATGTTCGAAGGCTCTTGGAGAACTGTTCATGGAAATATTTGCGTTGAAGGAAGCATTTCATATGGCACATGTCAAAGAGCTGCGAAGAAATCAGCATTGTGACTATGTAGATGACGCAAGCATTACAAAACACAACTCATGAGAAAAGAATGAGTTGCTGTCGACGTTTTCGGGGATTTCTTATTCAGCGTCCAGACATACTCTCTATAACTTGGTTTACAGATGAGGTATAGTTTCATCTGTCCGGTTAGATCTACATATAAAACAGCAGATAGTGAGCTGGTGTAAACGCCAATATTATCCGCGAAACATCGCTGCACGATGAGAAAGTTGTAGTGCGGTGCGCGGTGTCAGCTTCCGGGTTTCTTAGCCCCAGTTTCTCTGATAGGACCGTAGACATTGCACTTTATACGGGCTCTTCAATACATTCGTTTAGCAACTGGATGGCGTCGGACTTAAGGAAGGTTATTTCCAACAAGATGAAGCAACGTGTCACACGTTTAACGCTTCCATGCAACTTGTAACCAGTGTCTAATCTCAAAATGCAGGGTGGCGCACGAAGTGTGTTACCAATTGTTTCTTTCACAATTTACGACGCACGGTTGATATCCCGCTGGGATCTCTACAGCAGTACCAGCAGAGCTTGCAAAAACAAATTAGTTACGAAATGACGTGTAATTCACGATACTGCCGCTAGGAGACTAGTAAGCAGCAATGGCTGACAATGTAAGACTGACGACAAAGCAACGATCGGCAATTGTGTTACTTTTTCATGAAACGAAAAGCCTTGTTGTGACTCAGAGGCGTTTTCGACAACAGTTTAACACACGATGATTCCCTTGCAAGAAGACCATCCACAGCTTGTACGATAAATTTGTACAGGAAGGAACAGTATTGGAAGTGAAGCGACCTCGGCCTAAGCCTGTTTGTTCGCCGGAGAATATTGAAGCGGTACGAGTTGCTGTACAGAGAAGTCCCGGGAAATCGTGTAGAAAGGCAGCAGTGCAACTGGGAATATCCAGACGCCCCGTTCAACGCATTCTTAAAAGTGACCTCCATATGTACCCATACAAGATGACCTGTGCACAGCTCACTGAAGAACACAAGCAGCAGACTACTGTTTGCTCAGTGGGCGGAGGATAGGAAAGAAACTCTCAACGACGTTTGGTCTTCAGACGAGGCACATTTTCATTTAGACGGTGTGGTTAACAAACAAAATGTACGTTTTTGGGCCACTGAAAACCCACAAGTGCTTCACGAACGACAATATTATGCTCAGAGGATTACAGCGTGGGCAGCAGTTTCCAGTCACGGACTTATTGGACCCTTTTTCTTTGAAGAAACTGTGAACAGCGAGCGTTATTTGAGCATGCTTCGCAATAGCTTCATTCACAGCTTCTTGCTACTGCCTTGCCCTTCAACACGCAGTGGTTCATGCAAGATGAAGCAAGGCCACATACTGCAAACACTGTGTTGGAGTTTTTACACGAGCATTTCGACATGCGGATCATTTCACTCAGGTTTCCAGGTCGCTTCAATAACGGACAAAATTGCCCCCCCCCCCCCCCCCCCCAATAGTCCAGACCTCAATCCATGTGATTTTTGTCTTTGGGGGTACCTAAAGGAAAAAAATTTCCCGATACGTCCACGCGATTTAATGGAGCTCAAAAGACTTATTCTTCAAGCTTGCAGCGAAATTACGGAAGACATGTGCCGTAGGGTAATCACTAACTTCAGTGTTCGTTTGAAGGAAGTTAGGAAACGAAATGGTGGACATATTGAGCATGTGCTGACTTAGATCAAATCTCCATGGACGGCTCTTCATTGTAGTATATGTTCCTTTCAAATTGTATTGACAATAAAGTTTGTATACAAAAACAAAATGGTAACACATTTCGTGCGCCACCCTGTATTTGTGGCGTCCCTGATCGCGTGACCTAACCCCCCCTTCCCGAGGTTTTTTCTCATGGGGGTATCTTAAAAGTCGAGTGTACAAGAATAGATCACGGACAACTATAGATCTCCGTGAGATCATTACACACGAAATAAGAAAGATTGGCACGATACACTTCACAGAACGTCGCGCAATGTGGTAAAATGAGTACATTTGTGCATCGATTCTGATGGAGAGCACTTACAACATTTGCTGTGAGGACTTCGTATGTATGTGTATCATCTCCCAGTTGTGTATTTTCATCTCTTAGAAATGGCAATGTGTCCCATTATTGGTTCAACTGTTACGTTTCACAAAAGTAGTTCAGGTTTATATGGATCGAACAGTACAACAGGCTGACTTCACGGACATAGGTATGTAGATTTGTGGGTGGGCGCCTTCTTGCAAATGGGAATGACCTGCGCCTTTTACCAGTCACTAGGAGTGCTGTTATCAGAGGAGCGAGTGCCGCGGTGGCAGGCTGGCCGGCGCGGCGAGCCCCCTGACCTACGGCGTGGAGACTTTGGCCGCCGGAGCGTGCACGGCCGGGCCACGTCCCGTTCGCCGCCGCAGCCGATAGGTCACGGTCGCGGCGGCAGCGCAGTGCCTGCCGTACGGTCCCCCGTCCCACATACGCCGCCGCAGCCGCAGCGGATCGCCCCTCCGCACACTCTTCCGCTCCTGCTGCACGCCTGCCGCCGGTCGCCTCACACCAGTTGTCTGTCCGCGTTACTTTCAAAACACCGAATTAAACCCTGCCTTGCCAACTCAGTTCATAATTTTTATGGATCTTCATCAAGGGGGGGAAAAAAATCCAGGACGAGAACAATTTTAGCAGCACACCCCCAGTTCCCTAAATATAGGTCCAGGATGAATCTTTCACTCTGCTGCGAAGTGTGCGCTGTTTAGCAATTTGCTGGCAGATTAAAACTGTGTGCCAGACCGAGACTCGGAACTCGAAACCTTACTCAGAAACCTTCCCTACTGACAAGGGAACCTCCCCATACCACCCCCCCCCCCCCTCTCAGATTTAGTTATAAGTCGCCACAGTGGATAGGCCTTGAAAAACTGAACACAGATCAATCGAGAAAACACGAAGCGCCGTGGTCCCGTGGTTAGCGTGAGCAGCTGCGGAACGAGACGCCCTTGGTTCAAGTCTTCCCTCGAGTGAAAAGTTTACTTTTTTATTTTCAGAAGACCTAAATCACGCAAGGTAGAAGAATCTTTTTCCCCATTCGCCAAGTCTACAAGTTAGGTGGGTCGACAACATATTCCTGTCATGTGACGCACATGCCGTCGCCAGTGTCGTATAGAATATATCAGACGTGTTTACCTGTGGGGGAATCGGTTGACCCATGACCTTGCGATCAAATGTTTTCGGTTCCCATTGCAGAGGCACGTCCTTTCGTCTACTAATCGCACGGTTTTGCGGTGCGGTCGCAAAACACGAACACTAAACTTATTGCAGTAAACAGAGACGTCAATGAACGAACGGACAGATCATAACTTTGTGAAAAATAAATAAAGTAAAAATTTTCACTCGAGTAAAGACTTGAACCAAGGACCTCTCCTTCCGCAGCTGCTCACGCTAACCACGGAACCACGGCGCTCCTGAGCTCACACTATCCTTGATGTTGCCTATCTTGCGCATGGACTACTCAGCTCGTATATTTTGCTTTTTTTTTTTTTTTTTTTTTTTTTTTTTTTTTTTTTTTTTTTTTCATAGTTCCACACAACTTCTTCCTGTTTTCTCGATTGATCTGTGTTCAGTTTTTCAAGGCGTATCCACTGTGCCGACTTATAACTAAATCTGAGGGGGGTCCGATGGGGAGGTTCCCTTGTGAGCTACCCACTAACGTCCCTCACTCGCAGCTTCGCTTCCGCCAGTACTTCTTTCTTATTTCCCGAATTTTACAGAAGTTCTGCGCATCGTGCAGGAGTGGCATCCTTGGAATAAATGGTATTGTGAAGAAATGGCGCAGCCACAGTCAAATGGGCTGCGACGTAGGATAGATTTGCTGGTAGAAATGAAGCTGTGACGTCGGATTGAGAGTCCTGTGTGCCTAACTCAGTAGAAAAGATAGCGATTTCGAATCTCAGTCTGGTAGATGTTTACCGGTATGTATGCCAGAATGTTTCAAAATTGGTTACTTTCAGTAAGTGTTTGGAAGTGACATCAGCACGTTGACAAAATACGCTCCCTCATCAGCAGCACTTAGTATGTGGTTAGGAACGAGAGGAGTTTGTCAAATGGGAACGCAGTGCTTCTACGAAGAGTGACAGAATCGGTACCGTTCGTGTTTCATGTACGTAACCTGGCAAAAGATATTTTCGAATATTTTGCGACGATTAACATTTTTTTTTATGAAGATGGGATCTTGGTGATCTTGCAGCTCTCGAAGAATGAATTACAATGAAATCCAGAACTTCAGCTGCTTGCAGGTGTTGATAAATATCGACGGGGACAGTTTAAAACATGTGCCCCGATCAGGACTCGAACCCGGGATCACCTGCTTACATGGCAGACGCTCTACCCATCTGAGCCACCGACGGCACAGAGGATAGTGCGACTACAGGGACTTACCTCTGGCACCTTCCCCGTGACACCCACATTTTCAACTACTTACTGTCCACACACTACACTTGTAGTGCTCCTGCTCACTATGCTCATTACTCGTGGCAGCCGGTCTACCGATTCCCGTAAGAGTTCGGACAGTATGAGTGCATCCGCACTGAAGAAGATCATTGACCGGTAAGGCGGTTCAATAACGTCAACGAGGAATTCTGAATGCGTCTGCCATTTAAGCAGGAGATCCTGGGTTCGAGTGCCGGTCGGGCACACATTTTCAACGGTCACTGTTGATATTTATCAACGCCTGTAAGCAGCTAAAGGTCTGGATTTCATTGTAATTTAAAAATTTTTGCTGATATCCATTTAATTCTTTTCGCAAGCACAGACCTTATCTACTAGGCTATGTGAGCCCGCAAGCATGCTCGACTCAAATTTTCGTTACGAGTGTTAATCCTACTGTTCACTAAAATCAGGAGTTCTGTTAAGGAGTGTGTGGGGCTCTGTGTTGGAAGAGACCGAGCTTTGATTTCTTCCCCGTTGATAGTACAATTTCTTTTCCAGTAGGCCCACAGCATGCATGAGGTCGATGTATTTTAGTTTTGGTAGAGGTTTCTGCAGCACTGTTGACTTATTTACTCATGGTGATTTCAAAGTTACACGAAGAGCTCGCATCGACGTTGTGCCGTTATCGGTTGTACTTGTGCAGATGATATAATATATGTAAGATCTATGGAACAATTGTATACCTATTATACTACCTGCATAGGTACGCTTGACAATGGTAAAACGACGAAACGAGCTCGTCGTGTAACTTGGTAATCACTACGAGTAAATGAATCAAAAGTGTAGTAGGAAACCGAACCAAAACTAAAATATAATGTCCATTGATGCCATTCATTTCATTATTCTATTCGCCTTACTAGTACTGTTCTCACGTACGCCGTGTGCCAACTTCCGAATCGAGATACTTGCAGGATACCATTGATACAGTGGCGCGTGAAATCCCAAGTGGCTGTACGATTAGTTCAGTCCGATATAGTTCATTATAAGGTATACTCAGTATACGTACCAAACGGTGGAACATTTTTAATTTCTGACTTAAGCATGTCTGTTCGTAATTTTGATCATTGCCTGCCCGCAATATAAGTTTAAGGTTGTTAAAATTTCAATCTGATGAAGACCTCCTTAAACGTGCCGAAACGTAGGTCAATGTATTAAAAAATTATTTGCAACCGGTTGCCTGTGTGATTTCTCCGTCGAAACCTTATCGCTTTATTCCTAGTCGATCAGATATACGTAAAGCAAGTGTTTCTTAGTGGCTACCAATTTTTAAGTAGAAATTTGTCACTGGAACAGGAGTTGTCTGGGAGAAATGATTTTAAATTATATGTAAAACTTACTTCGCTACCCGTCACACATATGTTACTGGGCAAACGATAAAATTTTTTTATTCCTGCGTACTGAACTCGCTGAGCCACTGACAGCTTTAAAAATAGGTAAAAGGGTCAGTTTTTCCTTTTCCCTGTTCTTCTCAAATTGTGATGGATTATTTATGACGAATTTCATTAGCGACAATATGTAGTGAGACGGCACAGAAGCGATATTGGGTAACTTTGCGAGGCATGTCAGTTAAGACAGATGTCACTACAATAAGTCAACCGCATTTGCAGTCTTCCTGGTAATAATTATTCAGTTGCAGATTCAAAGCATCAGATTTGGGGATGATTTGGTGCAGTAATGGTTACGGGGGTGTCGGAAAAATAAAGCTGCGCAGTTTTTAAATTTTTGATAGAGTTATTTATGTAAGTGATTGTTTTTTTATGCTACATGTCTGCAGTCGTGGTGTATAGTGAAATTCCTCCGCGTACCGTAGCACGCCGCTGTAGGAGCCAAAAGGGAATGGCGCAGCACACTGGTGAAGTGTTTGGTAATTCGTTTTTGGCAGCAGCGTAAATGTTGCAGCTGTGTCAGGTGAATCCAGACAGATAAAGAGGACACTGCCGACTGGAAACAGTGACATCTATTAATTATATGAGAGTATCCGTACGAGGCGATTTGAAGTGGAGCGAGCATACAAAACATAGTGTAGGGCAGTTGCCAGACAATTTAATTGGTAGAATCTTTAGTAAGGACGGTCCACCCTCGAAGGAGGTAGCTTTGAAAATCCAGGTTGTACCGATGCGTGTCTATTGGTCATCAGTTCTGAACGCTAAAACAATAAGATTGGTAGAGGATATAGAGAAAATCCAAAGAAGGGTTGCGGGTTTCGTTACGGTTTCGTTCAGAAAGCGGAAAAGCGTCACGGAGATGCTCATCCAAGTCTACCATAGTGGCAGACGCTGCAGGAGAGGTACTGTGCATGTCGCCGTGAGTGGCTGTTGAAGTTCTGAGAGCCTCCGTTCGCGGAAGAGTCAAGCAGCCTCTTGCTGGAAAACTTCGTGACAGGTTGAAACTATGTGCCGGACCGGGATTCGAACACGGGACCTTTGCCTCTTGCGGGAAAGTGCTCTACCGACTGATCTCCCTGAGCGCGAGTGACGACTCGTACCCACAGCTTTACTTCCGCCACCGCCTCATCTCCTACCTTCCGTACTTCTCCTGCAGAACTTGCGGGGCTAGCACTCCTGGAAGAAAGAGTATTGCGGGGACATAGCTTGGCCACAGCCTGGGGGATTATTTCCAGAATGGAACTTCACACTTCTGTGCAGTGTGCGCGGATTTGAAACTTCATGGCAACCCATTGCTTCGTCTTGCATGTATCTCACGAAAAGACCCCGAAGGGAGAATTAGAGAGGTTCGAGATCGTACCTGGGAAACGAGGGAACGGGGCACAGTTGCAAGAAGAGCCATCCGCCACCCTCGTATATATATATATATATATATATATATATATATATATATATATATATATATATATGAGACGCACAGAAAAATTACAATACACGAAACGTCATAAGCAGGCGAATGTTAAGGAAATAGATTTTACATAAAACATAAGACAATTAAAACGTACACATTTGGGTGTGAAATCTACCTAGTCTGAACAAGTGCAGTAAAAAATAAATAAAAAATAAAAAGATAGAAGTACATTAAGCAAGAAACCTGAACCTATCCAAATCAGAGATTCAGAGGGAGTGAAGTGCTGTTCCATGATGCCACCTAGGAATGACCTGCTGGGGCACTCGTTTAGGATGTGGTACATGCTCTGACTGGGAGCCCCACAATTGCTTTCTGGTGTGCTTTACATAACCCATTTGAACAACATGTCGTGACATGTACCAATATCTATTTTAAACTCGCTCATGTGGCTCTATATGCGACCGGATAGGCCCATTCGCGGACTTCTGTCTGCTGCTTGTGAGAATAATGACAAAGTTCCTGATTTCTTTATTTTTAACAAGATGCTCAGTCTATTTCGCAATAGTGTCATTGTCCTCCAAATCTTCATCTCTCCAGATAGGGCAACAAGACATGACGATTTGGTGGGGTAGGGGGTGTAAAGTTTTCTGGATGGGGGTGATAATTTTCCTGGCTAGTTACTCCTTGTGAGCTGTGGCCGTCCTGCGGACTTGAGGTGGTGCGATATCGCCTGGGGTCGGAAGGCAAGCAGTGGGAGTGGATTTCAGTGTGCTCATTACGATCCTCATTGCTTCATTTACCTGCACGTCGACTTTGTTGGTATGACGACTCGTACCACGCTGGGGCGCAGTATTCTGCGGCAGAGTAGGTGAAGGCCAGCGCAGCCATTCTCAACGTGTTCTCATTTGCCCCCACCCCCCCCGCCTCTCCGACTGGCTTGCTGAGGATGTTGTTCTTAGACTTCTTTTTTGGGCAGTTTTTGTGAGATGTTACTTACACGTCAATGACCCGTCTAGAGTGACACCCGGGTATGTGGGGCAGGTGTTGCCGTACTCTTTCTCCGCCAAAGTACACATCAAATTTTTTGTTAGCCAACTTGTTGCTAAGATGGAAAGCATTTACTTCTGATTTTTGAGAATTAAGTTTTAGGCACCATTTGATGTAGTATTTGTACATTATTTCTGCTCTTCTGTTGGTGGGTCACTTACTTCCACCAATGTTTGATGTCGGGTCGTCATGATAGATAAATTTCATATGTTGTGCGTGGTACGTCATTCGTATATACGAGGAGCGTTTGAGAAGTCCGTGCCAAGTCCGAGAGATGCCACCACCGGAGCGTATCGAGGTCATGTTGAGTTAGTAGCAGCGTTGGAAAGGACACACACCAAGTTTCAGCCATATTGGTGCATGTGTTAGAGTTTGGCATTCGTGTAAATCAAGGAATTCGAGTGATTGTCAAAAAATGGACGAAAAAGAATTTCGTGTGGTAGTTAAACATTGCTTTATGAGAGGCAAAACGCCTCAGGAGACTAAAGAGAAGCTTGATAAACATTACGGTGACGCTGCACCTTCGATTAGAACAGTTTATAAGTGGTTTCTAAATCTTCGGAGTGGTCATATGGGCACAAGTGATGCTGAACCGTTCTGGACGCCCTGTGGAGGTTACGACTCCAGAAATCATTGATAAAGTCCATGATATGGTGGTGGATGACAGAAGAGTAAAGGTGTGTGAGATTGTTAGTGCTGTGGGCATCTCGAATGAACGGGTACGCAATATTTTCCATAACCATTTGGATATGAGAAAGCTACCCGCAAGATGGGTTCCGCGGTTGCTCACGCTTGACCAAAAACGGAATCGTCTGAAGTGTTGCAAGGATGGTCGAAATGGCTCTGAGCACTATGGGACTTAACTTCCGAGGTCATCAGTCCCCTAGAACTTAGAACTACTTAAACCTAACTAACCTAAGGACATCACACACATCCATGCCCGAGGCAGGATTCGAACCTGCGGCCCTATCGGTCGCGCGGTTCCAGACTGTAGCGCCTAGAACCGCTCGGCCATTCCGGCCGGCGTTGCAAGGATGGTTTGTAGCTGTTCAGGAAGAATCAGCAGGACTTTAAGCGTCGTTTCGTCACTGTGGATGAAACGTGGATACATTACTATACTCCTGAGAGCAAACAACAATCTAAACAAAGGGTTACCAAGGGAGAATCTGCACCAAAAAAGGCGAAGGCCAGTCCTTCGGACGGAAAGGTTACGCGGACTGTCTTTTTGGATTCGCAAGGGATAATCCTCGTCGGCTATCTGGAAAAGGGTAAAACTATTACAGGTCCATATTATTCATCGTTATTGTATGGTTTGAAAACCGAACTGCAAGACAAACGCCGGCAATTGGACCGCAAAAAATGTCATTTTTTGTCACGACAACGCACCAGGACACACCTCAGCAGTTGTGGTCGCAAAGTTATCGGAAATAGGATTCCAACTCGTTTCACATCCCCCCCCCCCCCCCCCCCCCCCCCCCCCCCCCCGCCTGTTCTCCCGACTTGGCTCCCGCGGATTACTGTCTGTTCCCCACTTTGCGGGACAAAGATTTTATTCAAACAAGGAGGTGATTGCAGCAACTAATAGCTATTTTGCAGACTTGGACAGTTCCCATTATTCGGAAGGGATCAACAAATTAGAACAGCGTTGGACGAAGTGTATAAGTCTAAAAGGAGACTATGTCGAAAAATAAGAAAGGTTTACCCCAAACTCGTAAGTAGTTTTTAGTGCACGGACATTTCAAACGCCCATCGTATGTTAAAAAGAAGCGGAGCCAGGGACTGACCCCAATCAGGTGGGTAGCTCGCGGAGTGTAAGATACAGACGTAGACGCCGGCCAGGCCAGGGCAGCGGGCGTGGTGCTGGCTGGCAGCGGGCCGGCGCCCTGCGGGAATCTCTCCGTACTCTGCTCTGCTCTGCTCTGCGCCCGCTGTCGCTGTCGCCGTCGCCGTCTCTGGCATCGATTGTCGCCGCAGGCGCGCCGGCCGTTGCCGCGCCGCAGCCGCCCACGCAGCGCAGCTGCCGCGGCCGACTTAAAGCGCGCCCGCCCAACATGGGTCGTCACTGCGCGGCCGTAGCGGGAACACGAGTACTCAGTGTGATCCACCGAGAGGTGCGTCCGGACTCAGGTAAACTGCTGCTGAATATTCGTAAACGCGGTAGCGCATCTGTGCGAGGTAGCAGGGTTACGGAAGAGTAAGCTGTATGAATCTAAGGGTATGCCTTACTGTCAACTAAAACAAAAGCAGCAGCCAAAACAAAAGCAGTCTTTTCTAAACTGCACATGCGAGAAATACACTACTGGCCATTAAAATTGCTACACCACGAAGATGACGTGCTAGAGACGTGAAATTTAACCGACAGGAAGATGATGCTGTGATATGCAAATGATTAGCTTTTCAGAGCATTCACACAAGGTTGGCGCCGGTGGCGACACCTACAACGTGCTGACATGAGGAAAGTTTCCAACCGATTTCTCATACACAAACAGCAGTTGACCGGCGTTGCCTGGTGAAACGTTGTTGTCATGCCTCGTGTAAGGAGGACAAATGCCTACCATCACGTTTCCGACTTTGATAAAGGTCGGATTGTAGCCTATCGCGATTGCGGTTTATCGTATCGCGACATTGCTGCTCTCGTTGGTCGAGATCCAATGACTGTTAGCAGAATATGGAATCGGTGGGTTCAGGAGGGTAATACGGAACGCTGTGCTGGATCCCAACGGACTCGTGTCACTAGCAGTCGGGATGACAGGCATCTTATCCGCATGGCTGTAACGGATCGCGCAGCCACGTCTCGATCCCTGAGTCAACAGATCAGGACATTTGCAAGACAACAACCATCTCCACGAACAGTTCGACGACGTTTGCAGCAGCATGCACTGTCAGCTCGGAGACCGTGGCTGCGGTTACCCTTGACGCTGCATCATAGACAGAAGCGCCTGCGATGGTGTACTCGAAGACGAACCTGGGTGGACGAATGCCAAAACGTCATTTTTGCGGTCGAATCCAGGTTCTGTTTACAGCATCATGATGGTCGTATCCGTGTTTGGCGACATCGCGGTGAACGCACATTGGAAGCGCGTAGTTGTCATCGACATAATGGCGTATCACCCGGCATGACGACATGGGGTGCCATTCGTTACACGTCTCGGTCACCTCTTGTTCGCATTGACGGCACTTTGAACAGTGGACGTTACATTTCAGATGTGTTACGGCCCGTGGCTCTACCCTTTCATTCGATCCCTGCGAAACCCTATATTTCAGCAGAATAATGCACGACCGCATGTTGCAGGTCCTGTACGGGCCTTTCTGGACACAGAAAATGTTCGACTGCTGCCCTGGACATCACATTCTCCAGATATCTCACCAATTGAAAACGTCTGGTCAATGGTGGCCGAGCAACTGGCTCGTCACAATATGCCAGTCACTACTCTTGATGAACTGTGGTATCGTGTTGAAGCTGCATGGGCAGCTGTACCTGTACACGCCATCCACGCTCTGTTTGACTCAATGCCCAGTCGTATCAAGGCCGTTATTACGGGCCAGAGGTGGTTGTTCTGGGTACTGATTTCTCAGGGTCTATGCACCCAAATTGCGCGAAAATGTAATCACATGTCAGTTCTAGTATAATATATTTGTCCAATGAATACCCGTTTATCATCTGCATTTCTTCTTGGTGTAGCAATTTTAATGGCCAGTAGTGTACTTTCTAGCGGCAATACTCCACTCTTGTTACGTAAAATGGTTTTAGCGCGGGATGACACGTGTGTCTTACTTTTTGGATTTCCTACGTACTTTGTAAGCACCTATCCTCAGTGTGTCAGGTGGAACTGATTTGAAGCATTGCTACAGATCTGAGAGATGATTACGAAGAGGACAGTCATCTAGACGTGGCATTATCCTCCGTTCCATATAGGAAAGTTTTGTATCGTGCAGAAATGCAATAGGCAGACTCAGAAGAAAATGCACGTCGGTTGTGGAACATTCGTGAACTTCAAAAGAATGCCGACAATAATAATAACCCCAGCTGCGCAATGGATCCACCTTCTACAGTGCGAATGCACAACGACCGACCTCCTTTAGGGATCTGTGAGTAGCGAACGGGAGTATAGTGGACACAGACTGCGGATAGGCGGCGCTCCGTGGGTGTGTGGACCGGTCGTGAGGCGTACCGAGGTGGACCGTGCAGTTGTGCGACAACACTGGAGTCTTGGATGGCGCGGTGGCTACTGTAGTGTCTAGGATGCCTGCATACTCGGTTCGCTAGACAAACAAACAGGTCGTAATAATGAGTTTTATTACAATAAGAAAAGATACAGTACTTAACTTTGCAATTACACTGATGTTGTCGCAAGCAAAGGGCAACATACGAATTAATCAGTCATCTTCAGCAAAAACTATTCCAAGTCTGTGCTACATATAGAATGCAAGCCAAGTGACTATAGTTGACGCTGCTATCCAAGTCGGCGATCTGGAAGCTGTTACTGAACAGGGCCGTCAGCGGTCGGTCGCGGCGCTTACGTCCTCTTCGCATAGGGGCCGTTGTCGCGTTGGCCCGGAGGGGGGTCCGGTCACCGTGCGACTGGCCGACTTCTTCTCACAGCCGTCTCTTATGTTTCGATCTCGACTGGCGCGCTGGCGCTTGACTTTAATCCGTAACAGTTACTGCATCTGGCTGGTAAGCAAGAGATCCCGGCTTCGAATCCCGGCCCGATAGACATTTTCCCTCGTAGCCACTGATTCCGCATAATGTCCCGCTTGAGCTGACAGCTGAGATCCCCCTTCAGTTTACATATGAAGCCTGTTTAGTCTGATTTTAACCACCTCAGAATGGTAAATATTAATTATTATTTTGACATTCGAAAGCCTGTGCAGTGTGTGGTGGAAATCGGCCTGTGTTATTATTAATCATTGAAGTGTGTCTCAGGTCTTGGAACAATATCGCTAAACAGCTTAATGATGAAACTAGCTGGCCATAGCTCAGCTCACTTGCGCGTTATCAGTGAGCTACGGAATTTGACCTACCGAATCTAGCGATCACAAATCCATGGTAAGAAAATATTTTTGGATTTCGCAGACGCTATCAGGATCAGCAAAAAGCATTGTTGTTTTGTAAGCCGCTGCAAATGGTCTGTATGCGTAAATATTTGTGATTCCAATAGTTGTTCGCATCAGGAACGGACTTATTGGCAGGACTGCCGCTGATGTCTTTTTTCCGCTTACTGCTTGTGGCTGACCACACACGAGTGCATTTTAGCGACTGATTCGGAAACATCAGAAGACCACACCTGTACGTTAGTGGAGACAGGAGCTTGAGGCCGTCAGCTGCAGCGAGCAAGTCTGCAGACGATCGTATTAGCAATGTTAACAACAAAATTCGACAAGTCAGTGCTCTCTAATTAGAGTACCTGACAAGAAAGAAACGAGACGGTCACCTCCGACGAACAGAGCGCTTAGCTGGCGGCAGTAAACTTAAGGTAGCGGCCCCTTCGGAACGAAGGGATAGATTCGCTCGGCAGGGAGAAGGAGAACTCGTTTCTGTGCAGTTGCTACTAAGTTGTTTTGCACAAGCTGTAAGTTGTAAATTGGAAAGTCTGCAGCCTCCAATCCTACGTTCGCTGTGGCACCGACGATGGTTGTCAGACGCCGGTCGATACCGTGGTCACCGTGCGTCAGATCTCCTTTGATCTTTTTTTTTATATATAAAAAACCAAGAAGATAAGAATCGCTTCTAACATGCAGGGTGATTCTTATTAACGTTTAAAAACATCCTAAGCGACTTACATGACGCTGAGGCAGGTAATGTAATATAAGAGACATGGGTGCGCAAACGTCGGGAAATACCCCAAAAGTGGATGACAAATATTGAACATGTGGCGTCATCAGATGACTTACCTTGCCGCACGTGCAGCGGTTGGGTTTGTCGACCCTATCATCGCGGTAGGATGCAGTTAAGCATCGCTTACTTCCATTCAAGCGAACTGTTCAAATTTCGAACACCTATTGTAAATGTGATCTATTGTAAACGCAGAAGCTAAAGAGTTATTGTCCTCGTTGTATCCGGGAAAAGTTGTTCTTGTTTTCTGTTTTTTTTTCGTTTGTTTCTTCTTTTGTTGTTTACAGACATTATTTCGTAAAGAAAATGTGGGTCATTGACTGATAACGGCCGAATTCGGAAGCTTATACTCATTTACTTGTTACGGAATACGGTAGGTTTTTGTTGCAATAAATCAGAGGAGACGGCGAGACCGGTAAATAAAATAATAAATGTTACCTGGGTGTAAACACACAACTTTCTGCCTGCCAGACGCAATATTCGAACCCCGAGTCCCGTTAGCTGAAGTTGCGCAGTAGGCCTATGGCCACACCGATTTGTGTACTTGACTTGGGTTGAAACTGTTAGGTGCGGTAGATCGATAGGTTCAAAAGCTGCTTTAGATTCTGATGTATTATGAAAAATTATCGTGGTTTTATAATTCCTGATTAAGTTTCGGGGCCATTACGAGTATTGGTCGCAATTTTGAAATGTTGTGTTTGCTGCGCCTTTGGATACCGGATGATATCTGTTGAAAGCTGACAGGTCGAATAGTACGTTAGAGTTTATCTACATAAGCAAACCACCTCATATAACATATTCACGACTCCACTCGAATAAGCAGTAATAATAATTCATTGATAGTTAATGCTCACCGACTAGAACCCAAAAAGATCCACTACAATAATTTTAAGCATCAAAATTGACATATGCCACTTTCGTGTGAACATAATTTTTTGAGGCTTTAATCTTGGCTTAAACTTTCCGATGTGTGGCACATGTGCGAGGTGCGTGGCTAGCAGGGTATTTAACACTAAATTCTTCTAGAATATTCATATGGAAATGATGCTCTAAGCCCCCCCCCCCCCTTTTCTAACTCCGACTTTTGCTGTTGCACATGGATTAAGAAGAAACGCGAACTGACTGTAATCGACCCTGCAAGTGGAGTAGAAGAGAGTTTGGCACCTGCAATAATTTAATTGGATAGAAATTAATTTGATAAAGGAAAGTTTCATTAACGTAGTGAGAAATGAAAGGATTGCTTTACCGATCCACAGAATGAAAGTTCTGTCCAAAAATAACAATTTGATTTATTATGATTAAACTCAAAATAATAAACAAAACACATGAAACATTTACAATACGTCAAATTGGATACTCAAATAATTGCTGTGAAGGTGAAGTTGTCCATAAACTAGCTTGTGACGTTTATGACCAAGTGGTATGTGTAGCCAATTCCTTGCAACTCAAATCTTACGAGAAACACCCAGCCAACGCAACATTAATTGCTGCTACAGTAGTGAGAACTCAGGCAATGAACATCCAAGACAGAACCACGTAAGAAAAGACGGGAACAGGCGCGTTCTGCTGAGCTCTGATTATCACAGAGCAAAATTCCCTAATCTGCCGGTGCTGCGGACATACATTACCAAGCTGCCTTCTTAACTGCAAGGACACGATCTGGCGTACCGGAAGCGATGGCTGGTTGCTTCGACGTCCCGCCCGAAACAAATTATCCTGGTCTGGTTGTTCCAGACTAAAGACTTCCTATCGATACAAATGCGCCTCTGAGGGAGACGAAGAAGGCTGGCTACACAATCACTGACGGTACAGTGATTGATTTTAACAAGCGAAGTCACACAGTAACTCCGATACAGTCAACTTTACCCAAAACTGCTCAAGACGGACAACATAGGCCGCTTGTACGCAGAACACTCAATTGCCAACTGTACCTGGAAAGTTAGGTTGAAGTCGAAACTTCAGCAACTTCGTCAAACAGTTACAATTTAAAAAAAATAGTATGTTAGACAGCCAACGGAAGGCAGGCTGTCCAGAGCAGCGAGAGCTCAGTCTTGTAACCTACTCCGACCGAAAGGCGAGCCGACTCTCTCAAGAGCACACGTACAAGCCGAACACAGAACATTCCCGCCCCCACGACAGTGGCTGTGGTTAAACGTTCTAATCAGCAACTCGAAAACCGGCGGAAAATTCCACTCTATTGCCGACGCACTACCATTCCACCAATAGAGATACATGGCGCCAATTTCTGTGCCGATTTTGTTACGTCACGGAGCTATCCCGTGAGCAAGCCAATCACAGTTATGATTTTGCAGAAAACGCGGGAATTTGCCCACGAAGAGTGCCTGGGAACACAAGTCATTCCGACGCCTCGCTGGTAGCCCGCCAGAAAGTGTTTTCACTAAGTTTCTGCGAAGTAACGGAATCTCTAGCCCCAGCCGCTCCGTCAGGCCCCTGTGGGCGTGTCGCCGCCGCTCTTATGACAATGTCAGCGTCTGGAAAGCATCCACTCGACTCCTTCACTCCCTTCGGCATAACCCTTTCAATATCAGCAGAACCCGCCTGTCACCGGACCACCTGGGTGACGAGAGACGCTGCGTGGGAAGTCCGCGTGTGAAGGAATAGCAACTTTTCACCGCATGCAATTAGAGAGGAAAATTGAATTACTCAGAGTAAGATAGAAATATGAGAGGAGCCTCATGCCACCTCTCAGATGACATGCGGCATAGACGTGAAGATGAAATGGCTAGACAGCTTCCGACCGTACATAATGTAATAGGAGGTAACGTTGAATAAATTATAAGGAGCGATGAAAAAGTTCCCGTTTGATGGCGGTCCTGCAGCTTATATGCAACCAAGCTTCGCTTCGATGCGGGTTTAACCATCGACGTGTAGGCAATTTCTTAGTGTGGCCTTCCAACGGAAAATTTTTGATCGCCCCGTTGTCTTGTTAAATTTTTATGTTATTCGAGCATTGTGGTCTCCAGTAAAGTAGCGATTCCAGATCACAAGTTCCGTAACTTGTCCCTGTTATTATGTTTCTCATCCTCAGGATCCCGCAAACTGATTTTAATTCCGCCGATCGTCGTCCGAAGTGTGAACGTTTAGGCGTTGACATCGGTTGGACTCAGACCGCGCACGTACTACTCTCCTGATTGGAAAAGCTGCCCCCGGTAGCTGAGTGGTCAACGCTACAGAATGTCAATCCTAAGGGCCCGGGTTCGATTGCCGGCTGGGTCGGAGATTTTCTCCGCTCCGGGACTGGATGTTGTGTTGTCCTAATCATCATTTCATCCCCATCGACGCGCAAGTCGCCAAAGTGGCGTCAAATCGAAAGACTTGCACCTGGCGAACGGGCTACCCGACGGGAGGCCCTAGTCACGTGTGTGTGTGTGTGTGTGTGTGTGTGTGTGTGTGAGAGAGAGAGAGAGAGAGAGAGAGAGAGAGAGAGAGAGAGAGAGAGAATTTGCGGAGGATGTTACCTACGAGGAAGACGTATCCGATGACAATATGTTCGGTCGCATCTGAGATACAGTTAGAGGCGACGACCCGGTACACGCGAGACACAGATGCTGACAGTAGCAGCAACACCTCCAGCAGGAGCTGAGAGCCGAGAGTTTGATGAAGCGATAGCGAGTGCGCTACTGGAGACCATTAGAGCAGACGGCGTGGCGTGACCGCCGGCCGTGTAACAGGCGGCGGCGTCGGCGTCGTGCCCGCAATTTCCACGAGGCCGCGCCTGGCGCTCGTCTTGCCATATCGACCGAGTGGGCGCGCGCGGCAGCCTCTGCCTCTGCCTCTCCGGGCGACTCGGCCCCGGAGCCGGCTCGGCTCGGCCTTGGCATCGGGCCCTCTCTCGGGATTCACGCTGCAGGGAAACAGGCGCAGACGCCGCCGTGTTGGCACGTGCGACCGCGCCCTGCGCCTTATCTCACTCTGGTGTATGGCGCGGCAGCCAGCCCGAGTGCGGAGATTGCTGCCCGCGACACACGTTAGAACCCCGCCTCGACGGCTCCTGGTACCGGCACTGCACGGACGAGGTGGACCTTCTCTCTCCTCCGCACCGCTGCTCTAGCCTTACTCCGTGAGTGTTAAACCGCCGTCTGGTAGCGGCAAACAGAGTACAAGGGGTAGTCATCTCTCTTCTCTATCTACACAAATGAATAAAAGTTTTGCGTCATCCCTTAATTTCGAAATTCGTGGCCAAGGAAACAAAATCTGGCACTGAGTCATGCGTGTACAAGACAAACTTCGGGGGGTTGTAGAGAGTACTCCTGAGGAAAAGATCGAGGATAGGAACCCGTCACCGTAAACGTCATCCACGATCGCCAGTGGAGAAGATACTGCTGCTGCTGCTGCTGCTTAGAAAGGCCCTGATGAATACGACGCTTTATTGTGTTCCTGAATGAGGTTTCCGAAACTGGTTTCAAACATAGTACACTACTGCCCATTAAAATTGCTACACCAAGAAGAAATGCAGATGATAAACGGTTATTCATTGGACAAATATATTATACTAGAACTGACATTTTCACGTAATTTGGGTGGATAGATCCTGAGAAATCAGTACCCCGAACAACTACCTCTGGCCGTAATAACGGCCTTGTTACGCCTAGGCATTGAGTCAAACAGAGCTTGGATGGCGTGTACAGGTACAGCTGCCCATGCAGTTTCAGCACAATACCACAGTTCATCAAGAGTAGTTCAAATTGCTCTGAGCACTATGGGACTTAACTACTGAGGTCATCAGTCCCCTAGAACTTAGAACTACTTAAACCTAAATAACCTAAGGACATCACACACATCCATGCCCGAGGCAGGATTCGAACCTGCGACCGTAGTGGTCACGCGGTTCCAAACTGACGCGCTTAGAACCGCACGGCCACACCGGCCGGCCATCAAGAGTATTGACTGGCGTATTGTGACGAGCCAGTTGATCGGCCACCACTGACCAGACGTTTTCAATTGATGACAGATCTGCAGAATGTGCTGGCCAGGGCTGCAATCGAAAGTTTTCTGTATCCAGAAAGGCCCCTACAGGACCTGCAACATGCGGTCGTGCATTATCCTGCTGAAATGTAGGGTTTCGCAGGGATCGAATGAAGGGTAGAGCCACGGGTTGTAACACATCTAAAATGTAACGTCCACTGTTGAAAGACCCGTCAATGCGAACAAGAGGTGACCGAGACGTGTAACCAATGGCACACCATTACCATCTCGCCGGATGATACGCCAGTATGGCGATGACGAATACACGCTTCCAATGTCCGTTTACCGCGATGTCGCCAAACACGGATGCGACCATCATGATGCTGTAAACAGAACCTGGATACATTCGAAAAAATGACGTTTTGCCATTCGTGCACCCAGGACCGCAGCCACGGTCTCCAAGCTCGTACTCCGTGCTGCTGCAAACGTCGTCGAACTGTTCGAGCAGATGGTTGTTGTCTCGCAAACGTCCCCATCTGTTGACTCAGGGACCGAGACGTGGCTGCACGATCCGTTACAGCCATGCGGATAAGATGCTTGTCATCTCGACTGCTAGTGATACGAGGCCGTTGAGATCCAGCACGGCGTTCCGTATTAACCTCATGAACCCACCGATTCCATATTCTGCTAACAGTCATTGGATCACGACCAACGCGAGCAGCAATGTCGCGATACGATAAACCGCAATCGCGATAGGCTACAATCCGACCTTTATCAAAGTCGGGAACGTGATGGTAGGCATTTGTCCTCCTTACACGAGGCATGACAACAACGTTTCACCAGGCAACGCCGGTCAACTGCTGTTTGTGTATGAGAAATCGGTTGGAAACTTTCCTCATGTCAGCACGTTGTAGGTGCCGCCACCGCCGCCAACCTTGTGTGAATGCTCTGAAAAGCTAATCATTTGCACATCACAGCACTTTTTTCCTGTCTCTTAAATTTCGCGTCTGTAGCACGTCATCTTCGTGGTGTAGCAATTTTAATGGCCAGTAGTGTATATTTTCTCCTGCGTACCGAAAAACAAAGGAGATTTTTAAGGATTCCAGAAAAAGTAAAACCACATTGCGAGACGTCCCGCCTACGGTCCGTGACCGTACACCGTCAGGTTTGCTGCCGAAGGGGTGGCTCAGTGGCGGGCGCGGCGCCTTCAACTTCGACGCTCCGTAATTTCGTTGGATGACGTTTCCGGATACAGGTTTCAATCCTCGGTTTGTTCCTCAAGACGCCCTCTACAGCAACGCGAAGTGCACCGCAACATTTCTGAGTGACCCTGTATGTTCATTTTCAATGTGTCTTGATCACCAGATCAGACAATCAGATATTTGTGTAACGACAAAACGTCTTGTTTCCCATTGGTAGTTTTTCCATGGCACTGCTGAGCAACGTGAATAGGTGGTGGTGGTGGTGGTGGTGGTGGTGGAACATCCTCTTGCTCGGATGCTGGCTTTGATCCGTCGGGGCATACCATCGATGAGATCATCAACCCCGGCCCGGAGCCAAAATGTCCCATTCTGCAACGGAGTAAGTTACGCAGAATACGTGGTCTTTGTCGACGTCCAAAAACGTTTCGTTTCAATCGATCCCACAAATGTTCAGTTTGGTTCTTGTCTGGCGAACAGGCTCCACGCACCATTCTGGTGATCGTGTTCACGGAACAGCACGATAAACGCGCGAGTTATCATCCATCGAAGTGAAATTGTCGCCAAAGTGCTGGCTATATGGTTCCTCTGTTGCTTGCAGAATCTCGTCCCTGTACCGTAGAGCAGTGAATTGCCCTCAACAGCCACGAAGAGTACAAGGTGGCTCCATGTAATGCCATTCTTTAACATCAACTAACCATGACCGCCTTGTTAGATATGGGGGACAAAGTGTTGGAGGCGTTTGATATTACCAGGTTCTCCCCTAACATGTTGTCTGGGATTGCTATTGTGGTGTACGACAGGTACCCGCCATGGTCGGCGGGAGTGGAGATTCGCATCATCCAGTCTTCTCCTAACAGTTCGATGCGATACATAACGTCCTGTAGGCTCTTCGGACACCGGATTCAGTTCTGGTGCGCTCAGCCTTGGTTGCTTTGACTCAAAAGACATATTTATCGATCAGTCTATAACTGTAGAACCGGGGACTTCAGATTACTACAGTCAGTGATACTGCAGTGGCTGGTGTCTGCGTAGCAGGGGCGAGCAAGCAGAGACTCCGTATTCGGTGTACTGGTACAGTGTTTCCTTGTACTGTTTTTTTTTTTTTCTCCCCCCCCCCCCCCCCCCACACCACACCACTTTTCTTTTCCCCGTTGCCGTTCGGGCTTTACTCGGGTGACAACGCACTCTACTGCGGCTGCAGGGTCTTGTTTGTCCCGGTGGCTTCCGGCACGGGCGCGGCGCGGCACTGCACGGCCAACAAGAACTGAAAGGTTTCGACCGCAGCGCGGGCAGCGGAGGCGCACATAAAAAAGAAGCAGCGTGTCCCAGTGTCCACGGCCAGCGCCGTGCGGTTTTTTTATCACGGCGCCCACTGGCCGCGGATTGGCGACGGGGTAATGCGATCTCTCCGCGATAAGTTACCCCCTCCCCCCCTGTCTTCTCGGTAGTTCCCCCACCCCAGCATAGTAGCGGTGAAGTCACGACACGGCCGCTCGCAAGGGCTGCGACCGAGCCATTGCGCTCCGTTCCGTGCCATCCCGCGTAACTCTCCCCTCCCTCCCTCTCCCACCCATCCACCCCCCGTCTCTCTCTCTCTCTCTCTCTCTCTCTCTCTCTCTCTGCACTGCGGGTTGTACGCCCCAGCAGCTGCGCTGCGCCAAATTGCACTCTTAAACGGCGACAGCCCACGAGATAGCGACTGGAGGAATGAGAACTCCGCAGTGACCTGGCATCACTGCACGATTTTCCCGTGTGAAGAAGCGTATGTCTGCAATCAGGGCGTTGGAAAAAGGGAAATGAAATTCATCTGCATGAAAAAGGCGACCCGTCATTGCGTCACGTTATTGAGCGTTCTTCCCATTCCATTTGCAGATGGATGTGGGTAAGGATTGCCA
Organism: Schistocerca piceifrons; assembly: GCF_021461385.2. Taxonomy (NCBI): domain Eukaryota; kingdom Metazoa; phylum Arthropoda; class Insecta; order Orthoptera; family Acrididae; genus Schistocerca; species Schistocerca piceifrons. The sequence goes on from NC_060145.1 coordinate 22,264,561, forward strand.
TTTGAATATCTCGTCTCGCGCTGTAATGATTCTCATTATGTCTTCTCCAGTGGTACATGAACGTTGTGGATAATGAACTTCCGTTGGCCAGGCACCGATTCAGGATTCGATCCTCTCCCTCCTCCCTACGCCCTCCCCCATCTCCCATTCCCATCAAAATTAACGGGCCATCAACCCCACTTTAAACATACCACAGATGCCTAGGACTTTAATAAAGATAACAATAAAATATGGAAAATGTTGTAATTTGTTTGTTGTGGTCTTCTGCCCGCAGTCTAGTCCTGTCGTTGTTGTGTTCTTCAGTCCTGAGACTGGTTTGATGCAGCTCTCCATGCTACTCTATCCTGTGCAAGCTTCTTCATCTCTCAGTACCTACTGCAACCTACATCTTTCTGAAAGTCTAGTCCTATACAGCTGTTTACGCAGTCTAGCCTTTGCAAGTATCGTCATCTCTGCGTAATTACTGCAAACTACTGTTGTCAACCAAGCTTTGGTCTCTACTATTCTCCCCCCCCCCTCCCCCCCCCATCCGTACGCCACTTCCCTCGATTATCAAATTGACTACTCCTTGATGCCTCAGTGGTCGCAATGTGTGGTCAAATAGCATTCTTCTGTGATAGATGATGCTGTTTTTTTCCTTCTTTTTTTTGTTTTTTTCGGGAAGACTGTTTGCCTTTTTTTTGTTGTGAAACTGAAGGTCCACTATGGAACTAATTGCCGGCCGAAGTGGCCGCGCGGTTCTGGCGCTGCAGTCTGGAACCGCGAGACCGCTACGGTCGCAGGTTCGAATCCTGCCTCGGGCATGGATGTGTGTGATGTCCTTAGGTTAGTTAGGTTTAACTAGTTCTAAGTTCTAGGGGACTAATGACCTCAGCAGTTGAGTCCCATAGTGCTCAGAGCCATTTATGGAACTAATTGTTTTCGGAAAGGGATTTCTGCCATACTACACAGGTGTCCAAAATTAAAGCAATAAACCGCTATTTCCCCTTCCTGTGTCTAATTCACGATATAATCATACAATCTGACAACCAGATGTGCGTACGATCGTGTTCTGTACGGAAGAAGGCATTCCAGTCAAAGGACAACCATGCCAACGATGACGTCAGGGCACATAGGAAACGAGGTTGTGTTTGCCGGGTAGCCCCACAGCCAAAATTGCTGTGTCCAAAGTCCAGACGGTGCAGTATGACACAGAGAAGATGCCTACCAGAGGTCCATAGAAAGCTAGGAAGCAGGACAGTCCCAGAATGATTTGGTCCGATGTCATAATGTGAATCGTTCTGTTGTTTCTCGAATTTGGCGACAGTGTATAGAGACCGAAACTGTATCCCGAAGACAAGAGCAGGGTCAACCGCGTGTGACATCGGAAGAGAGGATCCTTATTTGGCTGTAAGGGCACGACAGTACCGCCTTACTACGGCACGGTAACTGGCACGTGATCTCGTGGAATCCCCAGGACGTGTTGTATCGAGGCAAACGGTGTGCTGAACGCTTTGGCAGAGCGGCCTTTATTGCTGGAAACATGCTGAATGTCTACCTCTGAGGCGTCTTCACAGAATGCAATGTCTCGAGAGGATTCATCAACATACATCCTGGACGGTCGAACAATGGGTCAATATTGTTTTCACAGATGAATCCCGATTTAGTCTGGAGAGTGATTCTCGATGGATTTGCATCTGGAGGGAGCGTGGAACACGATTTCTGGACACACACATTGTCGAAAGAGACCGAGATCGAGGAGGATACCTAATACTGACCGAGCGAGGTGGGGCAGTGGCTAGACACTGGACTCGCATTCGGGAGGACGACGGTTCAATCCCGCGTCCAGCCATCCTGATTTAGGTTTTCCGTGATTTCCCTAAATCACTCCAGGCAAATGCCGAGATGGTTCCTCTGAAAGGGCACGGCCGACATCCTTCCCTAATCCGATGAGACCGATGACCACGCTGTCTGGTCTCCTTCCCCAAACAACCAACCAACCAACCTCTAATAGTGTGTGCAGGGAGTATGTTTACAGCTCGAATCCCTCTTCATGAAATTGTACAGGCGGATCGGCAAGGTTTAACTGCTGTCAGATATCGTGGTGAGATCTTGGGACCTTATCTGCGATTGTTGCGAGGTACTGCGGGCCTAGACGTCGTTTTGATGGACGATAATGCTCGATGTCATTGAGTACGGGTGGTGTATGTTTTCTTGGAAACAGAATATATTGCACGCATGGCGTGACCTGCTCGCTGTCCGTATTTGAATGCCATAGAGCATGTCTGGGATGCACTAGAGAGATGGCTTGAATCACGTCAGCATCCACCAGCTGCTCTCCAAGACTGGGAGCAGCTCTGCAGGACAAATGGGCGTTACTGCCTCAGCATGAGACTCATAATCCCGTCGTTGTAAGGGCCGGCATTGCTGCCAGAGGTGGTCACACCCCATAGTGAACACACTTGTCAGAATGTGTGTGCCATTCCGTTAAGGTGGAAAAAACGAATAACATTTTTCTCTACCGTTATGCATATTGCAGTCGTTTGCGTTCTGTACTATTTACATTGTTTATAGTTCATGAAAGAAGGTTGTATACATGGAAAAACCCTGGAGATACTAAAAGGTATCAGATAGATTATATAATGGTAAGACAGAGATTTAGGAACCAGGTTTTAAATTGTAAGACATTTCCAGGGGCAGATGTGGACTCTGGCCACAATCTATTGGTTATGACCTGTAGATTAAAACTGAAGAAACTGCAAAAAGGTGGGAATTTATGGAGATGGGACCTGGATAAAATGAAAGAACGAGAGGTTGTGCAGAGTTTCAGGGAGAGCATAAGGGAACAATTGACAGGAATGGGGGAAAGAAATACAGTAGAAGAAGAATGGGTAGCTTTGAGGGATGAAGTAGTGAAGGCAGCAGAGGATCAAGTAGGTAAAAAGACGAGGGCTAGTAGAAATCCTTGAGTAACAGAAGAAATATTGAATTTAATTGATGAAAGGAGAAAATATAAAAATGCAGTAAATGAAGGAGGCAAAAAGGAATACAAACGTCTCAAAAATGAGATCGACAGGAAGTGCAAAATGGCTAAGCAGGGATGGCTAGAGGACAAATGTAAGGATGTAGAGGCTTATCTCACTAGGGGTAAGATAGATACTGCGTACAGGAAAATTAAAGAGACCTTTGGAGATAAGAGAACCACTTGCATGAACATCAAGAGCTCAGATGGAAACCCAGTTCTAAGCAAAGAAGGGAAAGCAGAAAGATGGAAGGAGTATATAGAGGGTCTATACAAGGGCGATGTACTTGAGGACAATATTATGGAAATGGAAGAGGATGTAGATGAAGATGAAATGGGAGATACGATACTGCGTGAAGAGTTTGACAGAGCACTGAAAGACCTGAGTCGAAACAAGGCCCCCGGAGTAGACAACATTCCATTGGAACTACTGACGGCCTTGGGAGAGCCAGCCCTGACAAAACTCTACCTTCTGGTGAGCAAGATGTATGAAACAGGCGAAATACCCTCAGACTTCAAGAAGAATACAGTAATTCCAATCCCAAAGAAAGCAGGTGTTGACAGATGTGAAAATTACCGAACAATCAGTTTAATAAGCCACAGCTGCAAAATACTAACACGAATTCTTTACAGACGAATGGAAAAACTAGTAGAAGCCGACCTCGGGGTAGATCAGTTTGGATTCCGTAGAAATACTGGAACACGTGAGGCAATACTGACCTTACGACTTATCTTAGAAGAAAGATTAAGGAAAGGCAAACCTACGTTTCTAGCATTTGTAGACTTAGAGAAAGCTTTTAACAATGTTGACTGGAATACTCTCTTTCAAATTCTAAAGGTGGCAGGGGTAAAATACAGGGAGCGATAGGATATTTACAATTTGTACAGAAACCAGATGGCAGTTATAAGAGTTGAGGGACATGAAAGGGGAGCAGTGGTTGGGAAGGGAGTAAGACAGGGTTGTAGCCTCTCCCCGATGTTATTCAATCTGTATATTGAGCAAGCAGTAAAGGAAACAAAAGAAAAATTCGGAGTAGGTATTAAAATCCATGGAGAAGAAATAAAAACTTTGAGGTTCGCTGATGACATTGTAATTCTGTCAGAGACAGCAAAGGACTTGCAAGAGCAGTTGAACGGAATGGACAGTGTCTTGAAAGGAGGATATAAGATGAACATCAACAAAAGCAAAACGAGGATAATGGAATGTAGTCGAATTAAGTCGGGTGATGCTGAGGGAATTAGAGTAGGAAATGGGACACTTGAAGTAGTAAAGGAGTTTTGCTATTTGGGGAGCAAAATAACTGATGATGGTCGAAGTAGAGAGGATATAAAATGTAGACTGGCAATGGCAAGGAAATCGTTTCTGACGAAGAGAAACTTGTTAACATCGAATATAGATTTAAGTGTCAGGAAGTCGTTTCTGAAAGTATTTGTATGGAGTGTAGCCATGTATGGAAGTGAAACATGGACGATAAATAGTTAGACAAGAAGAGAATAGAAGCTTTCGAAATGTGGTGCTACAGAAGAATGCTTGAAGATTAGATGGGTAGATCACATAGCTAATGAGGAAGTATTGAATAGAATTGGGGAGAAGAGAAGTTTGTGGGACAACCTGACGAGAAGAAGGGATCGGTTGGTAGAACATGTTCTTGAGGCATCAAGGGATCACAAATTTAGCATTGGAGGGCAGTGTGGAGGGTAAAAATCGTAGAGGGAGACCAAGAGATGAATACACTAAGCAGATTCAGAAGGATGTAGGTTGCAGCAAGTACTGGTAGATGAAGAAGCTTGCACAGGATAGAATAGCATGGACAGCTGCATCAAACCAGTCTCAGGACTGAAGACCACAACAACAACAGCAACATAGTTCACGATCACCTGTTGTCCGCGGCTCGTGGTCTTGCGATAGCGTTCTCGCTTCCCGCGCACGGGGTCCCGGGTTCGATTCCCAGCGGGGTGAGGGATTTTTTCTGTCTCGAGATGACTGGGTGTTGTGTGTCTTTCATCATCATTTCATCCTCATTCACTCGCAAGTCGCCGTAGTGGCGTTAAAGAACCGCCCCGCGAGGGGTCTCCCGGCCACCAATTCCATACGCTCATTATTATTATCACCTATTTACACTGTTTTATGGCAAAAGACGCGCGACCTTGCAAAATTTCATTTTGTTGTTTAATTTTGGACGCCATTATATTTAATCCGATAATGTTCGGCACTGTACCAAGGAAAATAGCTAAATCCTGGCTAGGATCCCTGCATTAATCATGAGTGTTCCCAATGGCAGTGACGATCGAAATGAAAAAAAGGAAATAAAGGTCCACTGTAGTTAGCCGTAATTGTGTGAATAAAAATAGATAGTAGAATAAACGGTGGCCAGCTCCAAAACGAAGAATTGACTCACGCGAGGCTTAATTAAGCGAAAAAGTGATACCTAGTTTATGACAAGATTTTGACCAGACAGCGTGCTGAATACTGGAAATGGGCTCTCGACTTCTGCACTTCATGACTGATGAAAAAAGTTTAAGATAAAATACGAATAACTTCATTTATGTTTCATTTATTTATTTAGCGTATGGCCTTATTTATATTTCTTTATAAGCATAAGAAAACTTGCGTCTTTTGGAGCTGAAATTTATTCTTAAGTGCCAGACATGTTTCGTCTTTTCGTATTAGGCATCTTCGTCTTATACCATGTGCATAATATAGCCTGTGTATTTAGCACATATAGAACAACAAATGGCTGCATGAACAGAACACATAAATAAATGGAAGTAAAAAAAAATTAATTGTAAAAAGAAATTGCTAGATCTAAGCAACGTACAGAAGAATCACTGCAAATCTCACATCAAAATATGTATAATTAAATAATTTTAATTTGTGTTATATACTATTGAAGATGCCTAAGATGAATAGGCGAAATATGTGTGGTACTCAAGAATAAATTTCAGTTGGAAAATACGGAAGGTCTCTTACCTTTATCATAAAACATAATGGATGTTATAATTAGCAACTGAGGAAAATTGCTGCAAATGTTAACAGTATTAAAATACAAATGTAAAAGTGACAGATACTGCAACTAGATAGAAATATGTATTTCACGCCAAGGAAACTAACTTCAAATTGATGTTATGTTAATCCATAACTTGAAGATGATCGCTTGACCGCAACTCGTTACCTGTGGATAAAGACATTACAACAGCTTTTCGTGGCTTCATGGCGCCATTCTCTAAATACATTTAAGTCCTACAATACTATTCACGGATTTTTAACAAGCGAAATTCACTCACTCGACGAGGTCTTCGAGAGAGAGTGGTAAAATACGTACGGATTAATCACAGATTACACGCGGGAAAATGGTGCAGATACAGATAGCGCAGGCGGGGTCTCGCAGGGAGGCCCGCCAGCGTAATTACGTGCAAAAGTTGTGCGCTGCACGCGGGTTCTCTTTGGGTGTAGCAGAAACGCTGGATGGCCTCCTATCTGCCATCTTTGCCTTCCTCTCCTTCCCGCTTCAGTGGTCGTAGCTCCACTACAAGAGCTCCCTAGATTGCGCTCTTAAACGCTGTTTCCAGTTGTTGCGTACAGTACGGCTGAGGCGTTCTGTAGAAGTTAGAAACCAGAAACAGCTCAGCGTGTTAAGTGGTGTGTGGTTTTGTTTTGCATCATGTTGACAAGGAAGTAGCTTGGGAGAAACGTACACGGAAACCAAGCGTATATACCGGGTGATCAAAAAGTCAGTATAAATTTGAAAACGGAATAAATCACGAAATAATGTAGATAGAGGGGTACAAATTGACACACATGCTTGGAATGACTTGGGGTTTTATTGGAACCAAAAAAATACAAACGTTGAAAAAATGTTCGACAGATGGCGCTTCATCTGATCAGAATAGTAATAATTAGCATAACAAAGTAAGACAAAGCAAAGATGATGTTCTTTACAGGAAATGCTCAATATGTCCACCATCATTCCTCAACAATAGCCGTAGTCGAGGAATAATGTTGTGAACAGCACTGTAAAGCATGTCCGCAGTTATGGTGAGGCATTGGCGTCGGATGTTGTCTTTCAGCATCGACTTCAGGTAACCCCAAAGCCAATAATCGCACGGACTGAGGTCTGGGGACCTGGGAGGCCAAGCATGACGAAAGTGGCGGCTGAGCAAACGATCATCACCAAACGACGCGCGCAAGAGATATTTCACGCGTCTAGCAATATGGGGTGGAGCGCCATCGTGCATAAACATCGTACGTTCCAGCAGGTGTTTATCAGCCAGGCTGGGGATGATGCGATTCTGTAACATATCGGCGTACCTCTCACCCGTCACGGTTGCAGTTTTGCTGTGCAGTTATTAAGTTTTCAAATTTATACTGACTTTTTGATCACTCGGTATACAGAAATGTGCGCTTGCTGCTCGTTCGATCAGAGAAGTATGATTGAATGACCATACACACTGCTTTATTCGTCATTTACAGTTCTTTTCCAGAAGTTAGATATTAACTGTTTTGTATAACATTAAACGACACTTGCGACAAGAAAGAGGATTTTGTATGTTAATCCGAAGGGTGTCCACAACGAGGAAATCAAAGAAAAACTGGGAATGAACTCTATAGATGTAGCAGTCAGGGCGAACAGGCTTAGATGGTGGGGTCATGTTACACGCATGGGAGAAGCAAGGTTACCCAAGAGACTCATGGGCTCAGCAGTAGAGGGCAGGAGGAGTCGGGGCAGACCAAGGAGAAGGTACCTGGATTCGGTTAAGAATGATTTTGAAGTAATAGGTTTAATATCAGAAGAGGCACCAACGTTAGCACTGAATAGGGGATCATGGAGGAATTTTATAAGGGGGCTATGCTCCGGACTGAACGCTGAAAGGCATAATCAGTCTTAAATGATGATGATGATGATGATGATGATCCGAAGCTCTTAATATTTTTTTCTGGGTATTCATTTCAATTTTTCGCCATTTGTTGATGTAGCCTTAATGTGCATCACATCTGATTTTCTGAAGATTGTATGTAATAATGCCCGAACTACCGCACAATATTACACTTTATATCAATGAGGTTACAACGTACCTGTATACTCCGGTGTATAAAAAGGTTTTCGTGACGCATCTGTACCTAATGTTCCGTAATCAATGGGAACGCCGCGCGGGATTAGCCGAGCGGTCTCAGGCGCTGCAGTCAAGGACTGTGCGGCTGGTCCCGGCGGAGGTTCGAGTCCTCCCTCGGGCATGGGTGTGTCTGTTTGTCCTTAGGATAATTTAGGTTAAGTAGTGTGTAAGCTTAGGGACTGATGACTTTAGCAGTTAAGTCCCATAAGATTTCACACACAATTGAGCATTTTTGAATGAATGGGAACAAGACGTCGAATCCGAAGATCAATGCTTATCCATAGAATGTTGATAGTTACAACCTGATCGTTATCGTACGAGTGTTGACTATGTGCAGCAACGATCGAAATGAAAAAAAGGAAATAAAGGTTCGCTGTAGTTAACCGTAATACCAAAATTGTGTGAATGAAAATAAATAGCAGACTAAACGGTGGCCAGCTCCAAAACGAACAAAAGTTAAATTTGGTCGATGACTGCAATGACTTTGAAATCACGCAATTATCAAGCTTAGATGTAGAAAACAGGCGTAACACGAACACTAAAGACGTTAATTTGCGATGCAGTGTGTTCATTATAATTATGAAAACCAATAATATGCAATAAATAGCAACACTTTCGAAACTGTTACATATTACGTAACTCACCTAATGCTCTCTGTTTGGATATTTGCATAATCGTGACCAAATTTAATTACTGTTCTTTACTGGTTACTTTTCAAATGATGCCGCAAATATAGCAACAACTATCTGTCATTATTAATGTTACGTAGACAAATGCACGTAATACTTTTACAGAACACAACATAAAATTACTTTGACTATAAGAGAGCCAGCATACTTTCGTCAAAGAAATATAAAATCACATTTAGTTTCAACTGATCGTCAGCAGTAGTAGTGCAGCACTATGTGAACAACTAACTAATGCTTTTTATTACAATGACTACTTGATTGAAAACCAACTGTAAGTTTAACAGAATCTGTTTTCCTTTAACTATTTCGTACACCCATCACTGTCGCGGAAGTTATAGGATAGGACTGTTTTGATGGTTAACGACTTGGATTAATAAAGTTTCACTTGCAAAGTTGATGATTTGACTAAACACACACTGATGTTCCAAAACAGTTACTATGAAGCTGGCATGCCTATTACACAGCTATAAAAATACTTGCTGAATGTTACTTTGAGATGAGTTGCATGTGGCGCCATGTAATTCTTATTATGAAATTCATTGTTGGCAATAGACTCTTCTTGATTAGCGAACAACTTGAATGAATTTGGGCCACACAGTATTCATTATTAATTCCAAAATTTCTTGCAACCAAGTGCTGTGCCCATACACATTCTCGCTCCCTTGTATTTTGTCTTGCAACATATTATAACACCATTTCCATTACAACCTTTGTTTTGTATTTCCACGCCAACATACACTTTTATACCACATCATAGATGCTTCGCAACTCTCTCTGCCCTCCATTCTACGACTGTCTCCAGTTCGTGGTCTCGCGGTCGCGTTCTCGCTTCCAGAATACGGCGTCCCGGGTTCGATTCCCGACGGGGTCAGGGATTTCCACCTGCCTCGAGATGATTGGGTGTTTGTGTTGTCCTCATCATTTCTTGATCATTCATGAAAAGTGGCGAGATTGGACTGAGCAAAGGTTGGGAATTTGTAAGGGCGCCGATAACCGCGCATTTGGGTGCTCCACAAACTAACACAAAACATCATCCTTTTACGACTGCCTGCCCTCGCGCCAACGGTATTATTGTTACTTGAAAGGTACTCTTTGTATTGTATACAGTCTAAATTTCCCTGACATTCCAGCTTGCGTTTACTAGCGCGACTTGACATAATTATTTCTTACTTGTTGTTTCACTCCAAGCCAGCAATTCAATTTATATAGGACAGACAAACAGAAATTTTAGCACCAGATACGCAGAACTATCAGTTCCATCTTGAATGGAACTGTTGTTGTTGTTGTTGTTGTTGTTGTTGTTGTGGTCTTCAGTCCTGAGACTGGTTTGATGCAGCTCTCCATGCTACCCTATCCTGTGCAAGCTTCTTCATCTACCAGTACTTACTGCAACCTACATCCTTCTGAATCTGCTTAGTGTATTCATCTCTTGGTCTCCCTCTACGATTTTTACCCTCCACGCTGCCCTCCAATGCTAAATTTGTGATCCCTTGATGCCTCAGAACATGTCCTACCAACCGATCCCTTCTTCTTGTTAAGCTGTGCCACACACTCCTCCCCAATTCTATTCAATACCTCCTCATTAGTTATGTGATCTACCCATCTAATCTTCAGCATTCTTGTGTAGCACCACATTTCGAAAGCTTCTATTCTCTTCTTGTCCAAACTAGTTATTGTCCATGTTTAACTTCCATACATGGCTACACTCCATACACATACTTTCAGAAACGACTTCCTGACACTTAAATCTATACTCGATGTTAACAAATTTTTCTTCTTCAGAAACGCTTTCCTTGCCATTGCCAGTCTACGTTTTATATCCTCTCTACTTCGCCCATCATAAGTTATTTTGCTCCCCAAATAGCAAAACTCCTTTACTACTTTAAGTGTCTCATTTCCTAATCTAATTCCCTCAGCATCACCCGAGTTAACTCAACTACATTCCATTATCCTCGTTTTGCTTTTGTCGGTGTTCATCTTATACCCTCCTTTCAAGACACTGTCCATTCCGTTTAACTGCTCTTCCAAGTCCTTTGCTGTCTCTGACAGAATTACAATGTCATCGGCGAACCTCAAAGTTTTTATTTCTTCTCCATGGATTTTAATTCCTACTCCGAAATATAGTGTCTTGAAAAGAGGCTGCAAGAGAAACAACAATAAAAGTGAAATACGAGTCCAATAAAAATGTCAGCGAGCGTGTTTTGCTACTTGGGCAGCGAAGTAACGTTATTTTTTGTTCTCTGTTGTTACCGTAAATGTCGTTAAATGCATGCTGGATGACTTTACCACACCTTACTCGCCGTTTTTTTTTTGTTAAATAGACAACGATGATTCCAGTACGATTATGCCATAGGTGGTAAATCATTGGAAGCGGTAACGACCGTAAAACACTTAGGAGTTACTATCTGGAGCGATCTGAAGTGGAATGATCACATAAAACAAATAGTGGGAAAAGCAGGCGCCAGGTTGAGATTCATAGGAAGAATTCTAAGAAAATGTGACTCATCGACGAAAGAAGTAGCTTACAAAACGCTTGTTCGTCCGATTCTTGAGTATTGCTCATCAGTATGGGACCCTTACCAGGTTGGATTAATAGAAGAGATAGACATGATCCAGCGAAAAGCAGCGCGATTCGTCATGGGGACATTTAGTCAGCGCGAGAGCGTTACGGAGATGCTGGACAAGCTCCAGTGGCGGACACTTCAAGAAAGGCGTTACGCAATACGGAAAGGTTTATTATCGAAATTACGAGAGAGCACATTCCGGGAAGAGATGGGCAACATATTACTACCGCCCACATATATCTCGCGTAATGATCACAACGAAAAGATCCGAGAAATTAGAGCAAATACGGAGACTTACAAGCAGTCGTTCTTCCCACGCACAATTCGTGAATGGAACAGGGAAGGGGGGATCAGATAGTGGTACAATAAGTACCCTCCGCCACACACCGTAAGGTGGCTCGCGGAGAATAGATGTAGATGTAGATGTAGATGATAGTGGGACACGGTATGCTTTTAATTTTGCTGCTGTAGAGCTAAAAATAATCAGCTCGCAAATGGAATGACCCGTTCGTATCTCCTGGGAGAACCCCGTAGCGACTGCTCTTTCAGCACTCTGGGTTGCCAGTCGCAACCGCCTACACTTGCTCTGCTGCGGGAGTGAGACAGCTTGGCGTATCTCTAGGAATAGAACGGCTCGATGCTGCAACCCTTTGACCTGTCGCCGTAGTCGATAGCAGGGGCAGTTCAGTCTGCCGGTCAACGTCGCGTATGCTCTGTACGTGGGGTGGGGCTGACCCAGTGCAGCCAGACGCTCGGCGCAGGCAGAAGAGGGGCGCAAGTGAGGCGGAACGGGGTTCGGGTTTTGAACCTCACCGCTCTCCACAGACGTACGTCTTCTGCTGGCCATGAGAGCCCGTTTCCTGAACGAACAACTTCTGATGGGAGCGACGTTGCACGATTACTTTCTAGAAAGTGACCTTTATTAGGCTATAAATAAATTACGGGAACAGGTAAAGTATATTTTTTGTAAAAAAAAATCATAAAACTATACCTTTGCAAACTTCCCTGCATAATCACATTTCATATTTAAGCGTTTATGATATCTCTTACCGATTGCAAAAAAGGTCTGTCAGTCAGTTTATTTAATGTTGTTAGCGCTTTCAGTTACAAGGCCATCGTTAGGTGGCATCATTAGACAACTGTTAAAGATAAAGAGGGATCATAAGACATATAGTAACGGCATAATACAATAAAAAGTGAAAAGATAGTTTGAATGTGTATTCAAATAAAACAGCAGCAACTTCGACTTCGGGATAATACCGAATGGTTTCAGTACGGTACGGCGTAAAGGCCTACATATTAAACAGTAGGAAAAAAATCAGTGTAACAAATGGAGATAGGAAGCTTACTAGTCCACAACATAAAAACAGTTAACCAAAAATTCAGCAGCAGTGGAGCGAATAAAGTATTAGCTCCAATTGTCCTGCCTACCATGAGGGGGGAAAACAGCCAGAAATTTCAAAACCAGTTTCCAAGAATATACAAATGCATCCAGACTTGACCGCTTTGAAAAATCAGTTATTGCACAGCATATGCTAGAAGCAAAACACTTGGTCAACAAGATAGAAAACTATTTGGTATTACCACACAATGAAGCCAATGGTAAGAGCTAAATCTGCTACAACGGTTGGAAATATACCTGCAAAAAATCAAAAAGCCTCAGTCTATGTTAAATTTATTCCTTGCATTTATCAACTTCTTAGAACTGAGATCTCTGACACTATGTGGTGCAAATGGTTCAAATGGCTCTGAGCACTATGGGACTTAACTTCTGAGGTCATCAGTCCCCTAGAACTTAGAACTACTTCAACATAAATAACCTAAGGACATCACACAACACCCAGTCATCACGAGGCAGAGAAAATCCCTGACCCCGCCGGGAATCGAACCCGGACACTATGTGATTAACTTCATCTTTGATCAGGTTACTACATCTTCTATATGACTGTGTGGTGTCTGATCTTTCGGACATACCCGAAAGATCAGAAACCACACATTCGTATAATTGATTCGCCTAGATGGGCAGTGGATCCACCTTCTTCTGTGCGGATGAACAAATACGTCCGACCTCCTGTGGGAATCTCGTGAGTAGCGAACGGGAGTAGAATGGACACGGACTGCGGACAGGTGACTCTCCATGGGAGTGTGGATCGGCCTTGTTGCGTGCCGAGGCGGTCCGTGCACGTGGGAAGACGGCCGTGTCCCGGACGCCGCAGTGGTCAACGCACCTGCCCAGTAAGCAGGAGACTCCGGGATCGAATCCCCGTCCGGCGCACATTTGCTCTCGTCGCCGCTGGTTCCGCATAATGTGACCGATGCAGCTGAATTCAGTAACCCTTTTCCTTCCCTTTCTTTTCTCCTCCCTCCACCTTCACTTTACGTATAAACTGCTACAGAATGGTCTTCTGACACACAGTCAACAGGGATTTAGAGAACATCCTTCTTGTGAAACACATGTAGCTCTTTACTCACACGAAGTGTTGAGTACTATTGACAAGAGCTTTCAAATTGATTCCATATTTCTAGATTTGTAGAAGGCTTTTGACACTGTATCTCACAAGCGGTTTTTAATCAAACTGCGTGCTTGCACAACATCGTCTCAGTTATGGGACTGGATTCGTGATTTCCTGTCAGAGGGGGCACAGTTCGTAGTAATTGGCAGAATTTCATCGAGCAAAACAGAGGTTATTCCTCAGCACCCGCCTTAGGTTGTTTGCAGATGATGCTGTCGTCTATCGTCTAGTAAAGTCTTCAGAAGACCAAAACAAATTGCAAAACGGTTAGGAAAGATATCTGTATCGTACGAAAATAGGCAACTGACTTTAAATGAGGTCATCTACGTGAGTGCTAATAGGAATCCGTTAAAGTTCAGTTACACGATAAATCAGTCAAATCTAAATGTTGTAAATTCAACTAAATACTATTGATTGGTGACTCCAAGGAGTGCTGTGTGCACAACGACCGTATACGTGAAATTAGAAGGAAGGTCAGCGTTGTCCGTAATATTGATGGTTTATTGATAGCAAAATCGATTTTCAATCACATAGTGATCATCTTCAGTGCTATGGTGTACAAATTAAACTCATAGGCACTGGTATCAAGTCATTATCAGTAAGCAAATCTAAGAAACGATGAGTTATTGCTATCGTTTCTTGGCTTTGGTTACTGATAATAACTTGATACCAGTGCCTATGAGTTTAATTTGTACACCACAGCACTGAAGATGATCACTATGTGATTGAAAATCGATTTTGCTATCAATAAACCATCAATATTACGACCTACACTGACCTTCCTTCTAATTTCAACTGAACACGCAGGAATTAATGTTGTGGGGGGAGGCGAACCAAAGACTGCGATTTATTGGTAGAACACTTAAAGATGCAACAGATCTACTACTCTACGCTTGACCGTCCTCTTTTGGAGTACTGTTGCGCCGTGTGTGGGATCGTCACCGGGTAGGGTTACCGGAGTACATCGAGAGCGGCACGTATCGTGTTATCGAAAAGTAGGGGGGAGAGTGTCACTGAAGTGACACAGGGTTTGGGATGGACATCATTAACACGAAGGCGTTTCTTGTTGCGGCGGGATCTTGTCACGAAATTTCGATCACTAACTTTTTACTCGGAATGCGAAAATGTTTTATTGACGGCGACCTATATATGCAGAAACGATCATTATAATCAAATAAAGGAACTCACAGCGCGTACGGGAAGATATAGGCGTTGGTTGTTTTCGTGCTCTGTTGGAGAATGAAATAACAGAATTATTGTGAAGGTAGTTTGATGAACCCTCTGCCAGGCACTTAAGTGTGATTTCCAGAGTATCCAGGCAAATGCAGATTTAGATATAGATCTGTGAAATGTTTTTAAACAGTCGAGTGACGTGATGTCGACGACAGCATGAATAAACCAACGTTTGTTGACCTGAAAAGATTAAAATTTTCTTCTTTATTTGTTTGGTAATGTTTTCATTTTTTCCACACTGTTTCTCGCATACTTCCGCACTCCATTCAAGAAATACGAAACCTAACATCTAACGTTCTCATAACGGGAAAATGCGTGCCATCTCATTCAAGAGCAAATGGAAATTATGTATTACGCGGTTTTGCCCTTGAAAATGGACACACAGGGTCCGAGATGCATCGTGTAATTTGATAAAAAATTATGACTGAAGGCGTTTTTCTTCAAACGTCCTGTCTAAAATATGGAGGAAATGAAAAATAATAAAAAAATCCAGAAATTTTTCCAGTTTAAAATTTAAAGACAAACACAAGAAACAGCGAGGTATTACTGGTATGACATCGGGAAAACAGATGAAACCCACTTGCGTTGCTTGCATAAACTATATTGAGCGGCAGATACGTAGAATGTGGGCCAGTGGCCATTATGGCGACGTTTGTCCGTAGTGACTAAGCAATAAATCTTTGCTTTAGTGACATGTTGAGGTTTCCATGGAGAAGCATACCGATGGTAACTGTTTGTATGACATAGGTGACTGAAACTGAAGCCGGACATACAAAATGTTGTGGTCTTCATGGCGATATAATAGTGGTGGCTGCTAGACAACTTTGCTCTGCTGGTCTTGGCGGAGGGTGGACACAAATATCCCCATTACGACGTACATCTGCGGTAGCTGAATGAAGATCTGTTGAAAGAACTCTGTGATTTCCGTGCGGACCGCTGTGATTGTTGTTAAGCGTCGATCTCAGTGAATTAGTTGCTCAGCGTCTGCATATCTGACACAGGTGTATTGTGTCCTCTCCAGGTGTAGAGTGCATACACTGGCTTGAGAACCACCTATCAGCGGCGATTTCAACCACAACTGATACGCGGTTCTCAAGCGAGTGGATCCCAGCCAGCTTGCCCTATGACTGTCTAGCACCGTCGTTTTGATGTAGCACATCAATGTTTCCCAGATGCCAGTAATTGCTGTGATCGTAAGAGCTTCATAAACATGTCACAATTAGGTATGTATGATCTGCTTACTAAAACCTATGACTGGTCATCGTGTGTGTATAAATGTTTTGACTATCAACACAGATTTCACAAAAGTACTCTGCACGTAAGTCCTCTAGCGTTGTGGTAACCTGTTGCTTTCCGCATCGTAGTTTAGCTGCCATTCAAGTTTTAGCTGCCATTCAAGTCGTCCTCAACATGCCAATAAATATTCAGTCACAATCCGGCTTGACAGCCAGTGTTGAAGACTCTTTCACCTTCTCTGCCGTTAAGATCGGCGTAGTCTACACCCACTGAAGTATTCACTGCAATCCTAGACACGTCCTTGCAGGATACTATCACCCAGAACCAGGTGAGCTCTGCCTTTTTATAAGGTGTTGCTCCCTCTCCTTTTGTAGCGAGCCTTTGGATCAGCTGTAGTGAAGAAAGCTGAAGAGGGCCAGCTGGACACAAAGAAATAACAATCAAGTTCTTCTGAAAAAGGTCAGTGGACAGAGAAACATCCTGGCAACCGTACAGGAAGGGAAAACGATTTTTTGGGCATCTATTGAGACACAGTAATTTTTTAGGCAGCATATTGGAAGGAAAAAAATTAAGATAGAAAGCCGAGGGAAGATCATGAAAAACAAAATAGTCGAAAATTTATTTAAAGTAACACAGTGCCAAAATTATCAAGAAATGAAGAGGACTGAACAAAATAGGGGAGAACTGATGCCGTGACGTGGAATAGTTTTTAGATGATAATGTTGATTCACTACTCGAACTGACGAAGCAAGTTATATTTTAAAAAAATTGTATTCTCTCATAAATGTAATTTCCTGCGTAGTCAATAGCAGTAGCCTAACTTCTTTCATCTGCTGAGATATTGGCGACGATGTAATCTTCTCTGAGGACCTTTTTTTTCCCCTTTTCCCCTTTTCCTCCGTCGTTCGTACAGTCTGTCGCTGCGTCCGCCAGTGACGAACAATCACCAACGCTTGATTTAGTTGTTGTCA
The DNA here is from genome assembly GCF_021461385.2 of Schistocerca piceifrons. Classification (NCBI taxonomy): domain Eukaryota; kingdom Metazoa; phylum Arthropoda; class Insecta; order Orthoptera; family Acrididae; genus Schistocerca; species Schistocerca piceifrons. The sequence continues at coordinate 22,281,880 of NC_060145.1, forward strand.
AACTTCCCGTCTTCTTGGCAGTATCGCAGGTTAACCTAAAAGAGAAAAGTCGTAGTAGCCATCCGTCTGTGAACTGTCTTATCTTTAGTGTGCGTTTTCGCGTTTTAACTGTTTGTGTGTTGTGTTTCTGAGTTTGAGGTAGGCATACTGCTAAAAATTTGGTTAGAAGAGTGTAGTAAATTACGTTAGACGCAGGATGGCCGGTATGCGAGACCAAGTCAGTCTGGGGCGTGAGTTCTGTACGGGTGGTTCACATCCGATGTAACGCTCGTCAGTTGTTTCTATGGAGAGATACCCATAGAAAGGCTAGATGGTGTTCCTAGTGACTAGGTAGCGCAATTTCGTCGTTGTGTGTAGGTATATCTGATATAATGCTACAACGTACTACAAGCTAATCGTATTTAGTACCTTCTGTAGTGGAAATTTTCACACCAAATGATTGAACGCGTTATATCGCTGCCCTGTTTCTATCAATAACTCTCGAATCTCGTTAAAAATAATATATGGATCTATTTTAAAGAGACACATTTCCTTTAATACTTAGGCCAATGAAGTTCTGTTGAGCATAGTTAAAGATTCTCTGTGCTTACCATTTCTTATCGAAATTTCATTGCGACACCTTATGTTGTTGTTGTTGTTCAGACGTTGGTTTCATCCCCCGTATTGGACCTTTTTATGTATGCCGTACATGCGAAAGAGTCTGAGGACGAGCTCCATGAGGCCGCTGTTTCTTCCACAATAAATTATTGTTAGTTGTTTTTTTAGAATAAATGGAGCAACTTATCACAAAAAGCAATAAGACTTGTAAGTTAGCTCCGTTGAGCAACATTCAACATCGATTTTACCAAAATACATTTCACATTAGCAGAACAAAAGCTTGACTATTTTTACGTAGTATCGATGGAAAAAGAGATCACAACTAATTTTTTTCTGAGCTAACTGTCTTTTCTCAGAATGGATTGAACCAGCTATTGAAAAAAAATCAAGAAGGGGAACCACGCTAACATTACTATAGGTATAAGGTGTATATAATGTCAATAATGTCCGCCCCTGGTAGCTGAGTGGTCAGCGCGACGGAATGTCGTACCTAACGGCCCGGGTTCGATTCCCGGTTGGGTCGGAGATTTTCTCCGCTCATGGACTGGCTGTCGTGTTGTCCTACTCATCATCATTTCACCCCCATCGACGCGCAAGTCGCCGAAGTGGCGTCAACTCAAAAGACTTGTCCCAGGCGAACGGTCTACGCGATGGGAGCCCCTAGCCACACGGCATTTCCATTACTTGTCAATAATTTCTCAAATACCGCAAAAATAAACTGGCATTGAAAATTCCGTCTCTCTTAGCGCATGCGCACTCGACTTCACCCATAACAGGAGTCTTTCCGAGGAGATCTGATAGATAACCGTGCCCGTTTCCTCGATTGTGCCCCAATGAGTTTAAATGGAAAACTGAAAGATTGCCGTGCGTTTATTTTCCCTCCCCTGACTTCTGCTTAGCCTAAAGGATTAACATTGTTTTCCTGATTATTTCTCGTGTGTGGAGAAAATAAGCCCTGAATTAAAATATAAACGTTTTTCAGTCGTTGTTCCGCTTCATCGTCAAACAGAGAGCGTAGTGTGTTACTTTACAGTTGTAACAGTGTCACGGCAGATAGTGGCTCAGTGTGTCAGTCGCGGCGCTATCTGCTCGGCACGTATCGGGGCCGTGCAGAGAGCGGCCGGCCCGCCATGCAGATGTTCCGTTTGCGGCGCGCCTGTCACCTGGCTGTGCTATGCTATGCATCGCTTTCTCCTCTAACTCGCCTCGCGGCTTATCAGATACCGCACACCGTGCAGCCATTCTGTCGCTACTCTTACCACGGCCGTCTCCAGTCCGCATTGCGCATGGATTTCTTCTTCGTCCTGTCGGAATTTGTTAGTCTGTCACAGTTTTAAGCGTAAAGACTACGAAGTGGTATCCAAAATTTTCCGCATTAAAAGATATTATTCTGTACCAGGAGGCAGGAGAAGGAAAAGCATGGGAGACCGGAAGATGAACTGCAACAGATTTGTCGATGGCATGGCATTACTTGCAGATAAAAAAATATCTCTTGAAAGGAGGACATTTTGAAGTACCCTACCTCGGCAGTGTTTTCACAAGTATTCAATTATCATACCTTACATGGTGCAAGTGGAATTGTTCAAAATGTCCTTTAACAAATATATAACTTTGATGCCCCACATGAAGAAAATGTTCTTCAGAGAACACTGTTCAGCCTTGAGGGAGGATTTGGAGAGTACGAGTTGGAAATCATTATGAGAAAACTTAAGTGATGAGAGCACATGACAAGGACATATGAAAGAGAAAACAATAGAAGACCCATTGAACTTGTTGCAAAATCAAGATTATTTGATGTTTGTGAAAAAGAGACAAGATCAAGAATTGCAATGATAAAAAGAAGCGCTTGTTGAGCAAAAAGTCCGGGTTGTAGTTAAGAAAAAGGTTGGTCAAATGCTTCGTGTGGAGTGTTCTTCTGTACGGGAGTGAAAGTTGGACATTGACGGAGAGAGAAAGAGGGAAAATCGAAGCATTCGAGATGTGGTTTTGAAAGATAATAGAGAACTTGATATGTGCGGATAAAGTGAAGTACTGCGAAAGATGAAGGAACGAAGTAATCTCGTAAACCTGGTTACGAAAAGGAAAGCCAATTAGGTGGTGTATATACTGCGAAGAAAAGGAATTCTGACAACAGCTATCGAAGATACAGCGGAAAGACAGAATAAAATAGAAAAGAGATGGATAAAACTGCTGGATGAAGTGAAAAGAGGAAGATATCAGACGTTCTGAAAGTCAGAACAGATAACGACGACGAAGACCATCGTCTACAACATAGTCTAAATGCGAGCCAATACACCGATCGGAAAAGTTTCTGCTTCTTTTGAAATGCGTTCTAGATGCTTGTCCTCGGTAGGATGTTTGTGCACTCTGCGACACCGTTTGATTCTGCTTCACTTTAACGAATCTTCGTTCGTTGCACTTGATTTTCGTGTTGGGCAACTGGAAGAAGTCTTAAAGAGCTACCTACGGTGAGCTTGGTAGAAGGGAACCAACTGTCGTCTTGCCTTCAGTAAAAAAAAATCCTGAGCAGCGTACTATGTATGAGAGCGTGCATTGTCGGGCTGGAGTACTCAGTCATGTTCTCCGGCAAAAATCTTAGAAAACTGCGATAGAATGCTTCATTTAGCCGTCCGGCTGGGAGTGGCTGACTATTTGACGTTTCCTGCCCCCTCCCCAAGGCTCTCTCTCTCTCTCTCTCTCTCTCTCTCTCTCTCTCTCTCTCTCTCTCTCTCTGGCGCATTTGAAAGAAGGTCTGGATTGGCTTGAGGCACTTGTTTTAAGTTATCTGCACACTTCCATGTCGTGTTGCTTTCGCTCGTCTTGAAGCAGTCTTGGAACAAACTTCGCCGCAATCCTTCTATAGTTCGGTTCTTGTCACAGAATACGTTCACACGTCATATAACTTATTCCCAAAATGTTGCAGAGGTTTTCGATGGGCTTTTTACGATCATGCGGGATCAGCTCCCTCACTTTCTGAATATTTTATGGTGTGATCTGAGTTGACGGCAAACCAGAACGGGATCATCATTGGTCGTAAGTATGTGTCGTACCTAAAGCGTTGCCTCAAAAAACATGCTACATCATTTGGTGCCTTTCTGCAGCGGTTTTCCCAAGTGTAAAACTGCAAGGTATGCAGATACCCTGCTCTTCCAAGGCCAGCCGTCGCAAAACCGCAAACTCAATTGAAATACGACAGCGGAAATATGTTCTCCATCAACTATACTAACGTAACCAATCAGCTCGCAGCTATAAGCCGCAGAGACTCAAGAAGGAAGTATGGGGAGACACGTAACGGTATTTGAATCGTTCTCGTAAAATTCACATTTATGGAACCTGTGGATACTATCTCGCATGTCAGCCGCGGCACCGGGAAGAGCATTACGAGACTGTGCGAGTACCGTAGGCGTGAGTCGCCTGGCTGGAACCACCTGCCGCCCTGGTGGGTCGCGCAAAGCGGCTAATCTGGATCGGCGCCAGAGCGATCAGTTGCCGTATCGCGTGTCGCTTCCAGTAAACGCCTGCCACACGAGATGACTCACCAGCGGCGTCGCAAGTCACTTCTTTGTGTGTGTGTGTGTGTGTGTGTGTGTGTGTGTGTGTGTGTGTGTGTGCGTGTGTGCGTACACACTAGTCAAGCTAGCATACTTTGAGTGGGGGCTCTGCAATAGTGCTATTATACAGCTCCCTTTCAGCAGCAAGACTTGCTGAAGTAAACTGTTGTCAATAGGTACAAATATTAAAATTGTCAAAGGAAGCATACACTCAACGACACTGTTATTTACAACTGGAGTATGTTTGTGGAGGCGTTTTACTAACAGCAATATACCATATTTCCCTTTGCATTGTATAAAATTCTTCCCAGTTGCAACAACTTCTCCTGTGATACTTACGAGACTATAGGCTTTTGATTGTGTTAATCATGGAATACTTCTAGATAAGCTCAAGTACTGTGGTATGAATGGGACAATGCTCCAATGGTTTAAATCATACCTAACTGAAAGAGTGCAGAAAGTTGAAATAAGCAGTTCACATAATATGCAAAAAAAACTGGTGATTTCTCAAACTGAGGAACAATCGAGAATGGGGTGCCGCAAGGTTCGGTCTTGGGTCCTCTGCTGTTCTTAATATATATTAATGACTTGCCATTCTATATTCACGAAGATGCAAAGCTGGTACTTTTTGCCGATGATACAAGTATAGCTATCACACCCAACAGACAAGAATTAACTGGTGAAATTGTAAACGATGTTTTTCAGAAAATCATTAAGTGGTTCTCTGGAAATGGGCTCTCATTAAACTTTGACAAAACACAGTACATACAGTTCCACACAGTAAATGGAATGACACCATTAATAAATATAGACTTCGTTCAGAAATCGGTAGCTAAGGTAGAATATTCAAAATTTCTAGGTTTATGCATTGATGAGGGGCTGAACTGGAAAAAACACACTGAGGATCTGCTGAAACGTTTGAGTTCAGCTTCTTATGGTATTTGGGTCATTGCAAATTTTGGCAATATACATCTCAGCAAATTAGATTACCACGCCTATTTTCATTCTCTGCTTTCGTATGGCATCATATTCTGCGGTAACTCATCATTGAGTAAAAAAGTGTTCATTGCACAAAAGCTGGAGCTCATCCAATTGTTTTACATATTGAACTTCCCCGACCTCTTCACAATTATTATTTACATTGTAGAGCACACTGGCGGATGCTACACTTGCAGTACCTCGCTCAGTGCCCATACTATGCGAGACGAGAGGATTATCTCCGTCTCGTATGGATCTCAGTGAGCAATACAAGGCAGTGTTGCCATCCTTTTGGAGCGAAAGAAGCAGACGCGAACAGTAACAAAGAGGAGAATTTCGAATAGCAGAGAGTACCGCGTCCCTTCAAATGGTTCAAATGGCTCTGAGCACTATGGGACTTAACATCTATGGTCATCAGTCCCCTAGAACTTAGAACTACTTAAACCTAACTAACCTAAGGACAGCACACAACACCCAGTCATCACGAGGCAGAGAAAATCCCTGACCCCGCCGGGAATCGAACCCGGGCGCGGGAAGCGAGAACGCTACCGCACGACCACGAGCTGCGGACGCGGCCCTTCTTCGGCCTTTCTTTAGTAGTGACGAGAACGCCAAATTTGCAACTAATATTTATTTATAGCTTATTTATCACAATTTAACCATTGGACAAATAAGTTTTTTCGTCTTTTGGCGCTCCACAGTGGACCAACTCGCTTCATGACGTGGACAGAATAGGAAAAAGGTTGCGCGTTCCGACTTTAGTCCCGCAAAATCTTGTGTAGACTGCACTGGTGCGTACTTCGACAATTCTGCGGTGTCATTCCAGTCCTTGACGGTTGCGGCTAAGCAGTAAACCGGACGGCGACACATTTTTCAGATATTGTGTATATGGCCTGTTTAACATATGACAGCGATCCTTCGCCGGTGACAGGATAAAATAAGATCGGTAGCCCCCTGTAAGGTATGTTTATAACATTTTTAACCGGTATGGTGAGTCTAAACTACTACCGATATTATCGGAAACCGTTGGCTACAAAATTTCCTTTGCGTGACCTTATTTGTACAAAAAATTTCATTAGGATTTTCCGTAGAATTCTTGGGGAGGTATTCGGAATTGAGATAACTTTTTGTTCAAATTGGCATATAACTTTTTTTACAATTTAAAATTTCCACGAATAATAATTTTTTTTTATCGCGAAATGCTGCAGAACTATTAAAATTTTGTACGAAAAAAGTAAAACATGCCTGTCAAGAATTCCGAAAAAGGTCTGTTTCTCGTAAGTTGAGTGCCAACTTCACCGAACTCTCAATATTCTGCAATAATGCGCGACGCTAACACCAGTCCACATAGTTTTGATGCACGGGCATGCCATAATCGAAGCTTTTCGGTTGCCGATAGGTCGGCTGTCTGAAGATGCGCAGGAAGTTCCGAATAAAAGATACCCGGCCTTGCCGAGAAGATTTTACACGCAAATATTCGCGTGAGATAACTATGCATGCCATATTCCACCGGCTTCTGGCATCCTCGGCTGCATCCATCTCGTGAGTCTAGAAAATGACAATTGATGAAAATAAACAAATGCCACCTGAGGGAAAAGATCTGCTTTTCGAGCCATCTCTCAGTGCACAATCTGACAGCGACCCTTCTGAAATCAGTAATGACAAGATCGACGAATGTGACCGATTTAGACTGAAAAATGTAAAATATCGAATAAAAATTTCAATGCTGCAATTTCGACGTCTAATTCGTTATCAGCGACCTCACTATATCTTATATCCGAAGTTTTTACTCCAGTCCTCTAAATTTATAATTTTTGATCCCCCAAATCGGATCCGCCGCTTCGAATTGTTTAATTCCGACTTTGGATTCCTAATCAGCGACCAAAGGATCTAAGAGAGAGAAAAAAAACACAGTTTAGTAGGACTGTATATCCATTTTCGTATTATGTATCCAGGTTATGAAATGAATCAGCCCATTGTGCGGTCCCGCTACGCGGTGGAGATTACCACTTGCCGCCCCCCCCCCCTCCCCCGCCCCCTCTCCCGTAGATTCGTCACTGCATTGGCATTGCAGCGAGCATTTCGGTGCATACATTACACACTGAAACGTAAATATAGGCTTAACAACGTAGAATCATACTTTATTCTGAAACGCTCACCATTGTCATGGCGTCCAGCACACATTGGCAGGCTCCTCGAACGTTGAAACTTCCTGGCAGGTTAAAACTGTGTGTCGGACGGAGACTCGAACTCGGGACCTTTGCCTTTCGCGGGCAAGTGCTCTACCGGCTGAGCTACCCAAGCACGACTCACGCCCCGTCCTCACAGCTTTAATTCCGCCAGCACCTCGTCTCCTACCTTCCAAACTTTACAGAAGCTCTCCTGCGAACCCTGCAGAACTAGCACTCCTGAAAGAAAGGGTATTGCGGAGACATGGCTTAGCCACAGCCTGGGGAATGTTTCCAGAATGAGATTTTCACTCTGCAGCGGAGTGTGCGCTGATATGAAACTTCCTGGCAGATTAAAACTGTGTGCCGGACCGAGACTCGGACTCGGGACCTCCAGCATTGTCAGCATCATTAATTACTGTCCTCGCTGTCATACATATCCATTGCTATCCTATCTGTTAAGGTACCTGTTCACCACAAAAACATGACAGCCTTCTTGTGCCGTAATTCTTTCCGCATGACGTAAACCGCACATAGCATTTTGGCCAGCCTATTTCTTTCCTTCGTTTCATTATTATGATGGCAGAAAGCTGTCGCTGTCACTAACACTAGACACGTCACACAGATTTTGCCAAGGGTGGAAACACCACCTGTACACCGGGGAACTTGCCTTGTTTCACAGAATTACCTTACAGTTCAATCTCGATATTCCGTAATAGTCGCCATTTTCTGAGAATCCAAACATTCTAGAGTCCTCATGATAGCGTTACGAAGTGGAAAGCGCTGAAAGACCTAGTTTTAGGTTACACAATGATGTAACAATTTAAGCGCCGGAATAAGTGGTTTCTAACGGCTAAAGTGCATGGAATTTTTAGAGTCAAATTAGCTTTCTCCTATCTAAATGATACGTTCGTGTTTTAGATAATTCAGCACATACATTTTTAAGTGATGTACATCGGGGTTTCCACTCTGCATTTGCTTATTTAAGTTGTTAAATATTGGTAAAACAAAATTCAGAAATTGTAAGTACAAAGAGTTCCAAAGGTCATTTCGCTCTTGAAGAGCTATGTCTTGGAGCTGTTAATTTCTCAGTTGCTTGCGCATGTGTAAAATGAAGTTTCAAGGTATTGTAGTGTTGCAGAATATGAGATACTGCTTTGTGCAAAGACAACCATCGCCTCTTGGAAGGATGCAACAGTTTTTGAGAGCTTGATGAACAAACGCGTGAAATTCTTTTAACGTGTCTGTGCGTTTTGCATTCACGTGAAAATAGGTGTATACAATACATCACGCTTCAGGTCTTCTGCAGACCTCGGGAGTTATGAGCAAGAGTAAGAGCCGCAGAGATTAAATGAGTGGCAAATGCATCTCATGACGTATAAATCTGGAACGTCCAAAGAGATTTTCTCTCTCCCACATAGCATAACCATTATCTGTGGCAATCCCAATTAAATTATCTTTGTAGGGGATATTGTTGGCTGCAGACGAACTAACTATGCTCTATTGGAGTTGTTATACTTTTCCTTCACGTACAGGCAAAAAACCATAAAAAGCAACAATAATATCGTCCCCTACGTTAACACGTATGACTGTACACATGTATTTTGTGACGCTTATGTCTGTGGATTCGTCTACAGTTGAAGAAAACTTATTTTCTCGGTGGCTTAGACACAACCTATGTTTGGCCTAAACGCCAGTAACCCGCTTCACGATGGATGTCGCTTTTGTCCGCCCCCCCCCCCCCCCCAGTATCCTTTTTGCAATCTCCGAATCTGGACATATTCATTTAATCAGTTGCAGTAGAAGTTCTGTTGCACTGAAAGAAAGATTGTGTTCTGCTACTAACGCGCTAAATCTAACTTCCGCTACTTTTACCTGGAGGTTTAATGTTGAAGAAGCACTTATTAAAGACTAAGTTGGAGTTATCTGCCCTGCAAGTCTATTAGCGTTATTTACGTGTTTTACTTTTTACATGTTTTTCTAGTCTTGTTTCATCGACGGAAGCAGTATTGCTGTCTAAGCCACATGACTTGTAATTTGCGAACGTAATCCCTTTTTTTACATTTCAATGGCGATCTCTTTAAGTTACTAGATTGTTCTCTTTCTGATTTGTAAGTTTGTGAGTACTTAGCTTTTTTCCAAGGTTCCTCGCTCATGGTCACTGATCACATAACATAAATTTAACACGACAAAGAGAATCACTGCGGTATGCACTGTGAAACATGAAAGACGCACCTCACTACGACAGTATTTGCCCGAAACTGAGGCTACTGAAGCTTTTAGTAGCAAGAGCGACTTGCCTGTAACTGATAAGGTTATGGGAATCCCCTTTCGTCGCTCAACGCGTAGAGGCATTACGCAGTAGTTTAATCTTATCGGGTGCTTCTCGTGAGAGGCCAAGAGGAAGGGACGACACCGTAAGAACGAGGCTGACTCCACTCGTAGTCAATTTCGAAATCACGAATTACCTTATAAAAAAAACTTTAACACTGCTAGAGCGGACGGATAGGCAGACAGTGCCACTTCGCGTGTAAGATAATTTATGTGCAAGAGTGCGAAGTACGTTTAATTCGCAAACATTTTTACAGCAGTTTGGCGTATGAGTAGTTCGACAAGGAAAAAGTGTACGGAAAACAGCCTGAACCATCCATGGTCGCCAATTGTCCTTTCACACTGACACTGACGATTCTCTAACGACTTCAGTATCCAGGAAATGTTAAAATAATTTCTCTCCTGTTCTTCATCTGACATATCAAAATATTTGCGAATAGAATTAACCTCGTTGAAAAGAATAATGAAATGCGGCTACTGTGGATGAAATCATTGAAGATGCCGAACCTATATGCAGTAAATGTGTTGTGACGAGTGAAAACTTGTGCCAACTGCCACTCGATCCCGGATTTCCTGCTTATCGCGAGTAATCGCCTTATCCCTTAAGATCGTAAATGAAAACCACAAAAATGTAGGTGTTCTGCTGTATTAGTTTATTTAATAAACCAGTGTTCGGCTTACAAGGGCATCATCAGACAAAAATTAAATACTATGAAAATAAGGATACATTTCTGTTTAACGACTTTGAAAAGATGTTATACATGGAGTGTAAGGTGCAAGAACGGAGTAAATGTCATCTTTGATAGTGCAGTTCCAAGGTAGTTGGAAATGCTTAAGCTAAACAGTAAATGGATGTAAAGAGAACGTAACCAGAAACATTAAGATTAAACATCTAAAAAGCAGTGTCTTTGTTATTGATACTTTGTGCTTTTCTTTTATAAATACACAGTTGTTCTAGCAAGCAGCGACGGGGAAATCAATTAACTTCAGGCTTTCTGAGCGCGCATTCGGGCCTGACTCAAATCATTGTCACTGATATTTCCATCTGTGATTCACGACAACTGCTCCCGTAGGATATAATTACGAATATCTTTCAATAGATCATGCCTCACCATTCTTTCTTAGAACATATTTTTTCTTAAGAGTTAGAATGTGGCGAGAATATTAATCAACATGTCTTTTACGTGTACTATTTTCCTTGGTAGCCTCCGTCACGCTCTGTGGCCTTATACGATCCTTATGCAAGAGCAGGTACTCCCAGCTGGTAGAAGCTCTTGTCGTGTTCCCATAGTCGTGCTTTCACTGCATGAATTACGCTCTCAACAACTTCGGACCGTGTCTCCCAACAACTCCGGACCGTGTCCCCCTAGAGGACTCTTAAATGGCTCAGACGGGGAGAAGTCGGGGTTCGCCAGGTGGCAATGTCTTCCCGGTTCTGAGACTTGTGTTGACGTGCGTTGTCGAGTTGGAGCAAGATCCCATTTGGATTCTTACCAGACAGGACACATCTGAAATGGTTCTCTAGTGTCTTCACATATGCCTCTGAATTAATGGTTGACGCTTTTGGCAATACATTCACTAGAATGACACCATCACTATCAGAAGACACTGTCATCAAGACTTTGCCAACAGAGGGAACTGCCTTGAATTCCTTGTTTTTTTTTGTGACTGTGGGTAATGCCGCTCCAGTGGCTGCCTTTTATGTCGAGCTCAAATTGATGCACCCAGGTGTCATCGCCTGTGACGATCAGTGACAGAAAGGCCTCTAAATTGGCGTCAAACTGGTCCAACGGTTCAAGTGAAATGATTTTTCTTGTAGGTTTATGGGCTGCTGTGAGCATTCGTGAAACTCATCTTGAGCACATTTTTAAATACTCAAGAGTCGCAGTCAATGCACGCCCTCTTGCAAAGCTCACCGGTAGGTATAGAGTTAATAACCGAGCTGTGATACGCCAGCCAGCATGAACAGTGGCATCCGTGTGTTTCCCCATGTCGTGAGTAGCGGCCGTGACAGGATGTACCGCGCGCGGCCCGTCATGGAGCTCAGTTTCTGCACTTCTTGACGCTTTAACTCACTCTACCCATCTCCCAACACTACTCCTGTCAACTACATCGTTACTATACACCGCATACAAATGGTTATGGTAGTTCATCGCGGCTTCTTTCCCCACAACCAAAATTTCAAATACAGCACGAGTGTCTTGGGTAGACACGATTTTGGCGGTTAACTACGGCTCTGTTAACTATCGAAATTGTTCGAAAGTTCGCACTCGCTCAGAAGAAACATTAAACTTGAATCACATTAAAAGACTTTTTCTATAAATATTGAAGGCTGTAAAAAGAAATTAGGGTATTGTTTACCGAACGACGCTCGTACATCCGTTGTGACAGACTAAGCTACGGGACTCCTGCGACCCCATTCCATCGCTGGTGCTGTTCCCACATACCCCTTGAAGAATGTCGGAGATGTGCTCCAGAAACTTGTTGATTAACGCGACTGCTTGCGAAAAGCAGAAAATTCGGCCCCGATTTTAATTTATCGCGACATAATGAAAAAATTTTCGTATCTGGTGCCTGTTGCTGCAGCGTACAATGTTCCTCCCAGAAAGCATTTCGTGTATTAGAGACATCACAGGTTTTGTAGCACGGAACTGCGAGAAGCTGAACTCTTGTTTCTACTGTATATGCTATAGTGAGTGAACTCAAAATGGTTCAAATGGCTCTGAGCACTATGGGACTTAACATCTGAGGTCATCAGTCCCCTACAACTTAGAACTAGTTAAACCTAACTAACCTAAGGACATCACACACAGGCATGTACGAGGCAGGATTCGAACCTGCGATCGTAGCAGTCGCGCGGTTCCGGACTGTGAGTGAACTCAAAATGCACGGACAAAATTTCGGAGGTTATTCCGGGACATTCTGTGTTTTTTGGCACAAGGAACCCTCTCCGATGGATCGTTACAGATACTGTAATTTTGATTTATTTTCAGGAGCTTGTGCCCCACAGTTCGTACATATTTGCCTAATGTCGTCTGTCGCCTTCAGCTGCTGTAAAATTGTTTGTCTAAACAACCAGTTTCGGTCGATTGACCATCACCAGGTTCCTATGCACTAAATAAAATAGTACGTAAGTACATAACAGACTCGTGACAGTTTAGGAGTGTAATGCTCTTATGTCTTATTTTATTTGGTATTTAGTAATCTGTTGATGATGGTCAGTCGATAGAAATTGATAGTGTAAGAGAAGAATTTTAAAAGCAGCTCGAGGCGGTAATATGACATTTTTCAAAGTAATTGTGATTCATCTGGTTTTGTTGCCCCACTCACCTCGGGTTCTGTGAAAATACCTTCGCAACACTGCGAAAGCATATGACGTGCAACATGAAAACGCACAACGTAAAACATAATGCACAGATGCAGAATTACTGTGAAGCTGTTGCAGGGACAGCTATCATAGCGTCATTGTGTCGCTCCTTCATTGCATTAGTGAACCCAAACGCGAGGTGCATATCGGCCAACTCCCTTTCAGTAAACTGCTGCGGATCTCTTAAACATACATCTAACACGGCAGAAAATAAGGTAAAAAAAAAAAGACGGAATCGTGCGACACTGAACGCCGGCGTGAGAGCGAAGAATAACGTGGTCATTACCGTTGTCAACAACTAGCACCGTTACTGAACTGAATAAGTTTGTTTCCAAAGAACACAGCTCATACCGTCGACATTTTCATTGTTCTGAAGGTATTTTCAGTGCAGTACAGATACAAAGATAATTGGTGGTTGGGACGCTACGTTGGTGGGTGGTTGAGGGCAGGTCGGGGTCAGCCTGCTGAGAACCTCCATCCCAGGATGTTAGTGAATAGCGGCTAGGTGACTGGGTGCCTGTACGACACCCACCGGGCGTTAGTGAAACATTACTAAGGAACCAGACATTTATTATTCAACAGTACGGAAATGTTGCGATGACGTTCCAGGCTGCCCACAGTAGCAGCGCAGACGCAGCTTGCGCCCCACCAGGAATGCGCCGACGCCATCGCGCGGTCTACATGGACGCTACATTGGCGACAGGAACGGCACGGGGGCTCTGAGGTGAGGTGAGGTGGTGAGACGGCTCCAGCAGCAGCCGGCAGGCCTGTGTGGAGCCTGCTCACAGGAGCGCGATGACGAAAGTGCGCCCGCCGGAGTGGCCGAGCGGTTCTAGGCGCTTCAGTCTGGAACCGCGCGACCGCTACGGTCGCAGGTTCGAATCCTGCCTCGGGCATGGGTGTGTGTGATGTCCTTAAGTTAGTTAGGTTTAAGTAGTTCTAAGTTCTAGGGGACTGATGACCTCAGAAGTTAAGTCCCATAGTGCTCAGAGCCATTTGAACCATTTTTGAACGAAAGGACGGCTACGCGTCTGCGCCCATAAGGTGGGCCATCACGTGGCCCGCTCATAGAAAACACCCAAGTCCTTCCCATCGGCTCTGTGGCTAATATTGTCTAAGGCCGCGGGGAGGGACGTGCTGTTCCACAGAAGATCGTACACTGCTACATGACCAGATGGTGCACACGTGTAGGTCTCTCCTTCAGGCTAGTCAGCTGCAGACTAAGATATCTCGTGGTAAACCTTTCGGGATGTGAGGTCGTGGTCCAAGAAACTCTTCTGTTCCAGCGCAGTCCTGACGAAACGTTAGGAACAGAAGAGTTTCTTGGACCACGACCTCACATCCCGAAAGGTCGTGAAAGCCTTCATTCTGTGATAAGATTCTCCCCTGAAAAATGAGAAATATTTATAACGGACTGGCCTCTGCTCGTCATGCTACCGTATTCCTTTATTCACCCCGAACTCATAACATCGCTGCGGCCTGGACATGAGAAAATCTACATCTACGGGTGTACTCTGCAAATCACACTGAAGTGCCGGCACGTGGTTCGTCTACCTACCTTCACAATAATTCTGTTGTTCCATTCTCGAACAGCGCGCGGAAAAAAACGAACACCTATATCTTTCCGTGCGAGCTCTGATTTTTCTTATTTTATTATGATGATCGTTTCTCCCTATGTTGGTCGGCGTCAACAAAATATTTTCGCATTCGTAGAAGAAAGTCGATGACTGAAATTTCGTGAGAAGATCCCGCAGCAACAAAAAATTTCTTCGTTTTAATGATGTCTCCCCTATTTGTCGATAATACGAAATGTGATGCCCTTATTTGATCTTTCTCGATCCATTCCGTTAACACTATCTGGTAAGGATCCCACACCGCGCAGCTGTAGTACTCCAAAAGAGGGCAGACAAACGCAGTGTAGGCAGTCTCTGTAGTAGATCTCTTGCATCTCCTTCAGTGTTCTGCCAATAAGAGGCAGTCGTTGATTCGCCTTCCCCACAACATTTTCTGTGTGTTCTTCCCAATTTAAATCGTCCGTAATTGTAATTCCTACGTATTTAGTTGAACTTACGGCCTTTAGATTTGTTGATTTATCGTGTAACCGAAGTTTAGCGGGTTTCTTTTAGCACTCATGTGGATGACCTCTCACTTCATATAGATAAGGAACAGCAAAGGGCCTATGACACTACTTTGGGGAATGCCAGAAATCACTTCTGTTTTACTCAATGACTTTCCGTCAGTTACTACGAACAGTGACCTCTCTGACAGGAAATCACGAATCCAGTCAAATAACTGAGACGATATTTCTTAAGCACGTAGTTTCACTACAAGTCGTTCATGTGGTACAGTGTCAAATGCCTTCTGTAAATCTAGAAGTGCGGAATCAATTTGAAATCCCTTGTGGATAACAACAATTCGTGTGTGTAAAGAGCTAGGTGTGTTTCACAGGAACGATGTTTTCTAAATCCGTATTGTCTGTGTGTCAATAACCGTTCTCTTCGAGGTAATTCGTACTCTTCGAACACATATATGTTCCAAAATGCTGCTGCGTATCGACGTTAATGATATGGGCCTGTAATTTAATGGATTGCTCCTATTGCCTTTGTTGAATATTGGTGTGACTTGTGCATCTTTCAGTTGATCAAAAATGTGTGTGAATTCCTAGGGGACCAAACTGCCGAGGTCATCGGTCCCTAGACTTACACACTATTTAAACTAACTTTAACTTATGCTAAGAACAACACAAACACCCATGCCCGAGGGAGGACTCAAACCTCCGGCGGGAGGGGCCGCGCAATCCGTGACATGGCGCCTCAAACCGCGCGGCCATTTAGCGCAACGTTAAGTTGCTCTATTACTCTTGCTTGCAGCTATTCTTGATTCGAATTCTGGAATATTTACTTTTTTTTTTCCTTGAAGGAATTTCGGAATGCTATGTTTAGTAACTCTGGAGTGGCAACACTGTCATCGATAGTATTTCCGTTGCTATCTTGCAGAGAAGACACTGATTGTGTCTTGCCACTAGCGTACTGTACGTAGGACGAGAATCTCTGTGTATTTTCTGCCAGGTTTCGGGGTAGAGTCTCCGGGATTTTGCGTTCGTTTAAATTTGGGCGTGCTTTTTCTTTTGTTGTTTCTGCAACCGTTTTCTGATCTGTTTTGTGCGCCATGGGTGATCAGCTCCTGGGTTTGTTAATTTGTTTGGTATAAATCCCTCAATTGCTGTCGATACTTTTTCTTTGATTTCGAGGCACAGGTGGTTTGTACTTACGTTGTTAATTTGGAAGAAGTGGAGATTATCTCCCAGGAAGATATCGAGCTAATTTTTGTCTATTTCTGGTGGATTTGGGAGTTACGGTATTCATTCTTGCTACGACAACCATGTGTTCACATATCCCTGTATCCGTTTTGATGCTTGTTATTAACTCAGCATTATTTGTCGCTAAGAGGTCAAGTGTGTTCTCGCAACCGTTTACTATTCGATTGGGTTGGTAATAATTTTCTGAGCATGCGTTTAGCACAATTACGACCAATCAGGCCATCCGAGTCACAGCTGCTCCGTATTTCCGCTGTGTCCCTAATTTGGCAGCCGGACTGTCCAGCCTGTCTCACGGGCTGCGTCCCTGGTACTTGAGATACCGTCGGACACCCGTTGCTGAAATTCCGCCCCGCTGTTAGTGGCTCTTTGCCTTGCGGGATGGGGAGGGGGGGGGGGGGGGGGGGGAGAATGTGTCTCAGTTGTTACTTGGCTGCACCAAGTACATTATTTCGCTGTGCAACCGTAGTAAGAAATCGGGCGAAATGCAATTACTCTGTAGCGTGCCACAGGAGAGCACGGGTCCCATACACCAAAATACTCGGGAAATATCCCTGAACAACCAACGAAATTTCGTCAGTGGAGTTGGGGTTTACCCTGAATGTGAGGTCCAAAGCGAGTGGTTAGCCGCCATAGTGGGAGGGGCAGCGACGGGAACACGTTACGGCAGCCAGCCAGCCAGCCAGTTCGAATCTTGATTGCAAGAAATTTTCAAAAAATGGCTCTGAGCACTATGCGACTTAACTTCTGAGGTCATCAGTCGCCTAGAACTTTGAACTACTTAAACCTAACTAACCTAAGGACATCACACACATCCATGCCCGAGGCAGGATTCGAACCTGCGACCGTAGCGGTCGCTCCGTTCCAGACTGTAGCGCCTAGAACCGCTCGGCCACTCCGGCCGGCGACATTTTCATCACCAATAATTTTCCTGAAGGGAAGGAGGAGCGATAATCACTAGATGTTGCGCTAGTGTCCTGAGATGAATAACGAACTTCTCCGCAGTGTTACACTAAGTAAAAGCATGAGCCATCAGCGAGTATCGCAAACACTAACATAAATAGGAAAATAGCGGCATTCTTTCAATGAAACGTTGGTCTAAAGTCCAGGTGTGGGTCCGAGCCAACGCCCTCATTTTTACGCAAAAAGAAGTGCTGGTATGTCATAAAATTGCCGCAATAATATTACCCCTAATTATTCCTAACGTTGTACGTTAAAAAGGCACATGCTTCGTCGTTAGAACCATAGGTAGTTCTTCCTCCTGGAAGTTATTAAGTTTGCGTTACACACTGTTAAAATCTCGCATGTTTTGCTTTGGCTACCTGCACAGAGCGGTTGAAAATGGATGTGGCAGCGGAAGGTTATCTGGAGCCATAATTGGGCTATTTTTTGTGGGATTTAAAGGGCGCGACCTCGTGGCGATAAAAAGACATTTCATTTTATTTGAGTGGCATTAGGAAAGGAGGACGAGGGGAGGAATACGAAGAAGAAAATTTTCCTTAAGAAGCCAATTAACATCTGGCAGGATTTTGGTAAGAATTCCCGTAACACGAACGTAGACTGATATTTTTAGAAGAATTATCACAACAAACTTCTTTTGTCCTTCCCTACGATTTATTAAAAGTGGGGTCCGTTAATTGAATTGTTGGAAACGTTCGTAGTCTCTCCGCCGGTATGACTCCTTTTCTTACTGCGATATTTACTGTTGAATGGTCAAAACAGCGAAAAGGCCTTTACACTCGTCCAGCGTCTGAAGAAGCCTTCTCCTTCACGATTGCATCATAAAAATAAGAAAAGAGAGTAATGTTATCACTTGATGGCCTCTGTATAAACTCTCACAGTTTTATGTTATCTGTTCGTATTAGTAAAATATTTGTCCTATGTTTGGGTTACAGTAAAAATGTGGGCTCTGAACTGCAAGTAATTCTTCAACCACACCTTTTGAGGCTAAATATTTGCCTTTGACTTCTGACTTCTTTATGGATGCAATTGCGAAGCGTTACCAAATAAAATTCAGTATGTGTGAAGCATTATTCGTAAGGAAAAATAAGGGATTGATCAATGCTTCCTCAAAAATAAATAGTCGCTCTCTTGACGCCTGTCTGATAAAATCAGATTATTCACAGATATGCATTACAGTGCTAGGACATGAAGGAAGCCACTGTAACCGTTGCTGACAGGTTGCTTTCTCCAGTATAATTTTTTAAATTATGACGCTGCACGATACTCAGAAAACTTTTACTTCAACTGACTCTGGCCGCGGAAGCCTACGCTATTATATCATCCAACAAGTCTAAAGACTTATAAGAGAGCTGTATATGGAACACATTTAGTTCAGTACTAAAGAATGTTTAATTTTGCAAATTTCAAAAACATGGTAGTGTATATTGTGTTACTAGTTGCTCTGAACTAGCCATGTGTTTAACATTAAAGTCAGTTTTTTCCCCTCTGTTGCAGGTAAACACCACACTATTTGCTGCTCACTGCTATGATAGAGGGCGGTAAGTTCCAAGCTATATTACTAAACGGCTAACGTTCGTGGTACACGAGGCCAATTGCAGATTGCCTGTGATAACGGCATCCAGGGGCAACGAAAATTTGATTTTCAGTATTTCATATAATTTTTAACCGAATATTAAATTTAAAATGCTGTCATAATTTACTTATTAAGAGGTAGAATCTTGCGTGAAAGGTTTAACAGAGTAAAACAAATATTGTAGTTACAAACTGTGATTATATCTAGGGGCAGCGTAACTAAGGGCGCGCACTTTAGCCTGGCTGTATTCATCCAGTATTTTGCAACTTCCAACAAACTTTACAGATAATTTCAAACCTTTCCGAAACTTATTCTTCCTGCCCCCCCCCCCCCCCCCACACACACACACACACAAAAAAATAAAAAAGTTTAATGTTCACTATATTTTCGCAGTTCATGCAGTAAACCTGCTAGATGAGGCATAACGTTTTAATTTATTATTTCTTTGCTGTTAATTAGCCAACGGCCTTGCCACAGTGGTAACACCGGCTCCCGTCAGATCACCGAAGTTAAGCGCTGTCGGGTTGGGCTAGCACTTGGATGGGTGACTATCCGGTATGCGGAGTGCTGTTGGCAAGCGGGGTGCACTCAGCCCTTGTGAGGCAAACTGAGGAGCTACTTGATTGAGAAGCAGCGGCTCCGGTCGTAAACTGACATACGGCCCCTCCATAACCGCATCCTGTGAAGCCTGTGGGCTGAGGTCTGAGGATGACACTGCGGCCGGTCGGTACCGTTGGGCCTTCCAAGACCTATTCGGACGGAGTTTAGTTTTAGTTTTTACTGCTAACTCTATTCACAACACATTTTGTAGACATTATCCGTATATACCACTGAATTTAACTTGCAAAATATCATTCTACGAGACATGGTTCAAGAGATACGAGGCCATAAACATTGGGAGGAGCGGAAAAGTAGCTTTTGCTTGTAACGGAGCTCAGATTATCCACACAATACTCACCCATTGTTTGGTAATGAAAGCATTTAGCGACTTCCAACACTCTTTAGACATAATTTCATACCTTTTCCAAACTTTTCTCGTATGCATGATTAACGCAAAATATTTAACACATTACGTCATTTGTAAAGTAGAAAGAAGTTCGAAGATGTTTTGTATACGGCAGTTCGATTCCTTAAAGAAGGGTGAGGTGGAGGGGGGGGGGGGTGGACTGACTGTATGATAACAGATGCCATAATCCACGTCTTTCCAAATTTTGATGCTACGAGAAACAAATGTTTCAGACAGAGCTCCCGTTTGCGGCCTGTACTATGTTCTAGTCTGTTTTGCTGACAAAGATTTTTCCTTTGGGAGAATTACCTGAGAAATATCTTTCCCGACTCCCTCACTGGCGTGGGTCGTATGGAGATATTAAGGAATTCGGGACATTCGTCTGGGTCGCCGCGGTACCTACGGTTGTCACAGAAGACTGTGAAAGTTAGTGTGAATGCTGATCCCTTGCATCCTCGCAGGCGTGATGCGTCTCCCAAACCCACCCACCGACGCCCTCCGGGACTTTATGTCCTCGACGTACCACAGACTGGTATTTAGGTCGAAGGGCAGTTGATGAATTTCACGTGTCTTGCGCCCAAATTCAAAGAAGACGAACCTTACCGAACGTACATGAGGAGACGTCCTCCACGTAACAGTTCATTAACCGTTTATTCGTAATGTATTGGAATTTGCCCGCATCTCGTGGTCGTGCGGTAGCGTTCTCGCTTCCCACGCCCGGGTTCCCGGGTTCGATTCCCGGCGGGGTCAGGGATTTTCTCTGCCTCGTGATGGCTGGGTGTTGTGTGCTGTCCTTAGGTTAGTTAGGTTTAAGGAGTTCTAAGTTCTAGGGGACTGATGACCTAAGATGTTAAGTCCCATAGTGCTCAGAGCCATTTGAACCATTTTTTGTATTGGAATTTTTGGAAACATGACGTCATCTACTTGGGGCAACGTACCAAGGGTTCTGTGGAATCAATGAAATAACGAATTGCAGCTGTTTTGCGTGTCCATTGTGGCCCAGTATGATGTTAGATGGATGTTTATATCAGACAGAACGAGACGAAGAAAGGAGGAAATTTACTACTACGAGAGACATTTCTGCAATCAAGTTGTTGTTGCACTTGTACCGTCTTGGTGAAGACAGTTTCAGTTGTGTTTCGTGTAAAATGATGATAACCAGCACCCATCCCCAAAAAAACAAAATCTGTTGCACCGATGAACAGTGAGTGGTATGAGTGGTACGTGTACGGTGCTTTTTTTGCAACAGAAGTGTAAACGAAGAGCAAGGTGAACCCCCCCCCCCCCCCTCCCAAAAAAAAAGAAAAGAGTGATTATCTCGTCAGCTGTAACATTAAAATTATGCTTTGCAGGAGGTAGCGTAAAAAGTTTGTTTACCGTTTTTACTAATTCAAAGGAAAAAAGACGATTTCGATAGGATAGGGCTGATTGGAAGACGGTGCTACGTCTGACTTGTGAAACACTGGCTGACGCAAAGGAAACATAAATAAGGCGTGCCCCACTTACCCCGGATACGCCGGAGAGAAAGATGCGCTCAAAATATAACAGCACCGTTGTGACTGGATCGGTGAGGAAACGTGGAGGTAAATTTAATAAGGGGAACGATAAACTAAAGAAATATAAAACGGACATTTTGAACTACCCCTTTTATCCGATAGAAGAATATCGTGAAAATGAAGCGGGAAACTACTCTTTGTTTTATTCACTGCAAACATCATCGGAGACAGTGATTAAGCTTTAACAGTCTAGAATATAAAAAAATTTCGCCCGTGAGAAGAAAATTGTTTGTGTTGAATACTGAACGTTTGAGCTACAAATTTTGAGCACAACGCCTATGAAAGCTATCGTCTTGTCAAATGAAAGGTATCAAGCGGAAACGTAGATAGAAGAGAATTTTTGTCGCTGCGGATTTTCAGACAGAGATAAAGTCGTGTTTGTTCTTTCGTGTTTGGTTTAGCATTCTACATTGTTGACTTATTTAATAAATTCTTGCATTCGTTACTATCCAGGACCGTTCTCTTCGTACCGACATATCCTTCATTCTTTCATCATTGTTATCTGTAGTCCTCCCTTTATATTCCAATATTTTGTCTTCTTTATTTCCACTCTGTTATGCCGGTTGGGCAATTAATCTATTCTGTGTGCTTTAGATTTTCCTACTGACTGATTCTCATCTACTCCTTCCAAATGTGTCAATCTCCAATAGATAGCAGAGTTCACGTACCCGTCTAGCCATCGTGATCTAGCAGTACTGTTTCCACCACGGTGGGTCAATGAATACATGTCGAGCAACAAATACCGAATTTTGTAATTTCTTCCCTACCGGTATTAAGAGGTTTTTCTGTGGCAGTCATCTTTTATGTATGCAAAAAAAAGTTTCGACGTGATACAGACCACACTTTAAATTCTAGGACCTCGAGTAACAGCTGAAAGAAGCTGTTTTTAAAATTGGAGAAACGTAAATGTGTGCCTCTCGTGTACGACTTCGCCTTGTTGCTCAACCAAATCCTCAGTATGGTGATCGTTTAACATATTCTTCGTACTACCTGTAGCACATGTGCAAAGATATTTCTCTGAACGTCGACAAAAATGTAAACCCTAATATAAAAGAGAAGTAGTGAAAATTGGGGACGTAGGTTGCAAGTGCTACTCTGAGATGAAGAGGTTAGCACAGGAAAGGAATTCGTGGCGGGCCGCATCAAACCAGTCAGTAGACTGATGACCAAAAAAAAGTGAAAATTAAATTGAAGACAAACTGTAGAGGATATTATAGAAGATCTGTGTACAATGTAAAAATTTCAACGACTGTAACTAAGGCAATTCCTTTCCTAGGAAAAGAACTAGTCAGATCAAAAATTGGTGTTATTTTCTTATTAATGTGCGACATTGATTCAAATGGCTCTGAGCACTATGGGACTTAACTGCTGAGGTCATCAGTCCCCTAGAACTTAGAACTACTTAAACCTAACTAACCTAAGGACAGCACACACATCCATGCCCGAGGCAGGATTCGAACCTGCGACCGTAGCGGTCGCGCGGTTCCAGACTGTAGCGCCTAGAACCGCGATAGAGCTGCCGGTACGTTGTCAATTCCTCATGAATAGCGAGACTGCAGAGACGTGTGGTATTTAAGCGAGTTCATTGGCGCAAAGTCTGGTGATCAGAAACTTGACGCTACCACCTCTCCTCCCCTTGCCGTGTCAATACTGACAGTGAAATTTTTTTCCACGACCAGTATTCGAACCGGCGTACTCCTGGGTCGAGCACTACTGCTCAAGAGGCGGGTCAACCAGATACAACGGACAGCCTGCCTATACGGATAATTCTAACCTTTTGAGAAGGCCGAGTGATTAAGGCATTGGAGTGATGTTCAGGAAGCAGTAGGCTTAGTCTCCGTGCGTCCATCCAAATTTAATTTTATCATGCTTTTTCATATCGGTTAAAGCAAATGCCGAGATGGTTGCTTTAAAAAGGACGTACATGATTTCCTTCCCAATCCTTCGCCAGACCAAGCTTGCACCCTGTCTTTATGACCTCTTCGTCACAGAGAGGTTAAAATTCAATGTTACTTCCTTCTTAGTAAAACGAATCTAGTGTCTTAATCAGTGCAATCCGCTCGCAAGAGGTGGAGGCCTGGACGCCTGGAGTGTTACGGTGAGTGGTTTTGGGTTATGATATTCCACTGCCACTCGATAGATAAGTGACACAACTTTCATCTTCCATATATTACTGCGGTCGCCGATGTTGAAGGTAATTGCTGTAGTATTCGTGCTGCGCAGTGCCGCTACACCGTGCCGTGTGACCTCTTCTCCATTTGCAGTGAGGCGGCTGCTGAAAGAACTCCGATCTATTCAAGCTACTAAATGACGTACTCACTTTTGCGACAGTTCTTCGATATTGCAGTGTAAATGCCTTTACATTTGTAGGTGAACATATTTCTCTAAATGAAGTGATCGTATGGCATAGATGGCCGGGCGACCCCACCCGACGAAGTTCGGCCGCGTAGTTGCTAGTATTTTTAGTTGACGCAAGACTGGACGACTTGCGTGTCGATGATTATAAAACGACGATGAAGAGGACAAAACGCCCACCTCGCAGTCGGAAAAAATCTCCGACCCGGCCGGGAATACAACTTGCCGGGAAGTGCTTTGGGATGTTTCAGACTTAAAAACTGTCTAAAATAAGTTTCAGTTTCCACGAACATCTGTAACATTCATCACATTGTTTATCACGTTAAATGTGATTGTTGGTAGCTTACGTCATGAGTAATTCCACTCTAACGCGATAGTAATAATAGTAATGTTACGGAACGCTGATACACGAATAGACACTACATTAGGTGATTAATAAATCTGCAGGCGATCATTCGAATCTATTTCAATCGTCAAATATCTAGAAATATTTTTTCGAAGCGATTTAACATGGAACGGTCACCAAAACTAGTTACGAGAGGCTCGATGCCAAAGACTCTTTGGGAGCATTCTAAATCATTCACGAAGAACATCTCGTGTACGAGGTGACGTACGTCGTGGGATGGCGGTATGCACATGGCGGTAGTGTACCGTACACAAGGCATAAGAGGTGAGTGCATTGGTGGAGGTGTCGTTTGTACTCACGTGGTTCATGTGTAAAGGTTTCCGACGTGGCTGTGGCCGCACGTCGGGAACCAACAGACTTCGAGCGCGGAATGGTGGTTTGTAGCAGAGACATGGGACATTTCATTTCGGAAATCTCGGGGAATTGAATATTCCGAGATCCACAGGGTCACGAGTGTGTGGAGAGTACCAAGTTTCAGGCGTTGCTTCCCACCATTGACAACGCAGTGACCGACGGCCTTCACTTAACATGGCTCAGTGGTTAGCACACTGGACACGCATTCGGGAGGACGACGATTCTAACCCGCGCCCGGCCGTCCTGATTTAGGTTAGCCATGATTTCGCTAAATCGCTTCACGCAAATACCGGGATGGTTTCTTTCAAAGAGCAGGGCCGACTTCCTTCCCCATCCTTCCCTCATCCGATGGGACCGATGACCTCGCTGTTTGGCCCCTCCCCCCAAACCAACCAACCAATATTCTCTTAACGACCGAGAGCAGCGGTGTTTGCATAGAATTGTCGGCGCTAACAGACGAACAACACTGCGTGAAACGCAGAAATCAATGTGGCAGGTACTTAGAACGTATCCGTTAGGGCAGTGCGGAGAAATTTGGCGTTAACAGGCAGTGGCAGCAGACGACCATCGCGAGTGCCTTTGCTAACAGCACGACATCGCCTGCAGCGCCTCTCCTGGGCTCGTGACCGTATCGGTTGAACCGCAGATGACTGGGAAACTTTGGCCTGGTCAGGCGAGTCCCGATGTAGTTGGTAAGAGCTGATGGTAGGGTTCGAGTGAGGCGCAGACTCGACCAAGCCATGGATCCAAGTTGTCGACAAGGCATTGTGCAAGCTGGTGGTGGTGGTGGTGGTTGTTCCCTAATGGTGTGGGCTGCGTTTACGTGCAATGGAGTGGGTCCCTGATCCAACAGAACCTATCATTGACTGGAAATACTTATGTTCGGCTACTTGGAGACTGTTTGCAGCCATTCATGGTCTTCAAGTTCCCAAATGACGTTGGAATTTTTATAGATAACAATGCGCCATGTCACCGCCCCACAATTGTTCGCGGTTGGGTGGAAGAATATTTATGGGATGTAATCGAGAGGTCGGATCGTGCACAGAATGCTGCACCGGTAACACTTCCGCAATTGTGGACGGCTGCAGAGGCGGCATGGCTCAGTACTTCTGCAGAGGTGTTCCGACGACTTGTTGAGTCCACCCCACGTTGAGTTTCTGCAACAAGCCGGTAAAAAGGAGGTCCCAAACGGTATTAGGAGGTATCCTGTGACTTTTGTTACCTCCGTGTAAATCTCTAATCTGACCGATTCATGAGTATCGGTCTTTACTAAAGGCACTTATCGGGTTAGGTAAAGGAGAAAGAAAAAAAAATCAAAGAAGAAAAGCGAGATTGTAATAGCGCAAAGGTATGCAGGTATTCACGTCAAATTCCAGTACCAGCACGATGGTTGGTTGGTTGGTTGGTTGCTTTGAAGGAGGGGGGGGGGGAGGGGGGGGGGACCAAACTGCTTGCTCATCGTTCCCGCGAAGACATATCCCATACACGCATTTCGCGAATTGTCGTGACTGAAATTACAGTTATTTTTTTAGCTATTTATGTTCCTGTTTATGCATTATGTTCTGGAGGTGTGGGCTCTCTCTTTCTGCAGGTACATAAAGCTACTTTGCTTTCAGCTTTTACGTCTCTCATGTGGAGGAACACTCAAAAGGCAAACATAAAGTCCCACGAGTACAAAAGCAAGCAAGAAGGATGAAGAAGTCACAACAGCGTAAAGTCAATGAAAGAACACGTCGAGAATAGATTAACAACATCCAAGTAAAATTACTTCCCCAAGAATGTTTGATGGTGACGTTCCATTCAGTGTAAGTCTGTGCGAATGCCGCCATTGGAAATGATACATTTTTACGATCCATATCGAGACGTCCTGACAGAAACGCTTCTCCGGAGTAGCTACGGGTAGCGAGATCTCTAAATCCAGCCAGGTCTCAGGCCGGAAACTTGGCCAGGTCTGCATTTGCTGGCGGCAGCGAGGCTGTAGGGCGGAAGGCGCAGGCGCTAGGCGCCGCGGAACGGCGGCAATAAAATTTCTCCCGCGCAGATATACGAGGCGCTTTCTAAACACCCTCTCCGATCCGGAGGCGGAGCGCCGGTCTCCGTGCCGAATTCGCTGCACCCAGAAAAGCGGAGAACCGATGGCGAACGCTGCAGGCGCCAGCCGTAGCTCGCACGTGCCTCTAGCCCCGAGCGCTCTGCCGTGCTTCGGCAGCGAGGTCTGCGACTCGGCACCTACGGCCTTCATCCACAGTAACTACCCAACTACATTCCCCACCACACCACAGCTCTAACGTCACTTTTTCATTCACATGTCAATCCTCTGGCATATCTTTCTTCTCTAAAACAGGCAGCGTTCCTCTTACATTGTCACTATGTCTCATGCACGTTTTGGACCATTCTTCGAGTTTAGGCAAAATTTTGAGGTTTGCCGATGGCATTTTAATTCTGTCAGAGCCGGGAAATGATTTGAAAGACAATTTGAACGGAATTGGATTGAATCCGGAAAAAAGTTATGAGATTAGCATCAACAGCAGTAAAACAAAATGAAATATGACAAGCTGCGACATCGTCGCGAAAAAACAGTGGGCCGTATATGTAATAAGTTTCCTTTAATTTACGTCTATGGTCACAAACTTTTTGTTAACAGATTACCGGTTTCGGTCTTTAATGACCATCATCAGATCTGTTTCAAAAAAACAGGTCTTCGTTTTTATGAAACAGATCTGATGATTGTCATTAAAGACCGAAACCGGTAATCTGTTAACAAAAAGTTTGTGACCATAGACGTAAATTAAAGGAAACTTAAAATGAAATATAGTCGAATTACACGAGGCGATGCTGATGGAATCAGATTAGGAATGACATTAAAAATAGTTTTGCTACTTGGACTGCCGACTGACACCGGCCGAAATAGGAGATAAAATGCAATAACAGGAAAAGCATTTCTGAAAACAAAGAAATTTGGTAACTTCTATAGTATATTTAAGCGTTAGGAAGTATTTTCGGCAGGTATTTCTTGCATACAGCCTGTAAGGGAAGTGAAATGTCAGTAGTTCAGACAAAAGAATGGAAGCCTTTGAAAAGTGGTGTTGCAGTAGAGTGCTGAGCATTAGACGGGTACACTTTCTACATTCACACACTCAACACAGTCCATAGGTCACAACTTCTCACGCCGGATCCTTTGTGTCTGACTTATAACTGGATATCCGCTTCTTGTAGAAACAGGTAATTACCAACATAGTCCGTTGTGGTGGACAGCTGTGGAAACAGATGCGTCACAGATGTCGGTTGGGAAATTCCTGCTCTAATCAAGGCGTTAAGAAATTAGCGACGTTTTCTGTGATAGCTTGAACACCGTAGTATCGCATGTTGAGGTGCACATTCTCAGTTGTGTGGACTTCACAGTGCGGAGATGATTGAACTTTTATCCTATAAAGATGTGAAGGGTAACAGCCGTGACCCAGCCGGATGTGCGTTATGGTATTCGTATGACGTCTGAGTAGCTTGAATTTTGGAGAAACAGGTTTTCCGCAGAATACTAGGCTGGGCTGTTGTGAGGTCTTCCACGTTTGCGACCATCCTTGATGGACCTTTTCCATTACGCCAGCTACAAAATCTGTATGTGGAAGGTAAATGTAGTAAGGTTAGCCATCACTCACATTTTGTTTCGCCAGGTGGTCCGCCATCTCGTCACGTGAGATACCAGAGTGTTCCTTGATCCATAATAACTGATCACATTTATGTTGAATTTCACACTGATAAATTAACTTTATTACATCGAGCACATGGCGGAGCCCCTGGTTTTTCAATGCACTCCTCGAATCCGTGCCAATAAGGATGTCGTCGAACAGATTTGCCGCACATCGAAGGACGTCCTTAACTGCAAGAACTTCAGGAGTGGTGGTAGTGTATCCATGCAGAAGAAAGAAAAGCCAGGAAGTAGGCGCTGGGGGGGGGGGGGGGGGGGTGTAGAGGAAGAAGAAGGCTTGAGTACTGTAAGCAGGTTCATTCGCTTGTCCGAAGGCTACTCATTTATTGAGGTCCAAGTATGCTCGTCGTTCGCGTCTCGTCGCCCTTTCCAGTTCTGAGCGCACAATGAGCACGTCAAGATGACTAGAAAATAATGTCTCCCGCCAAGTAGGAATTCAGGCTGAGAGATTTCGTGCAGCCCACGTAACGTAACTGCCATGTCCATTTGCTTCTTCGTGACAGTTTTTGCCCGATGAAGACGCGATTTTCATCTCTACTTACATGAACCGAACATTTTCGCACAGACAACGAGCTACAGACTAGCGTTTAGAATTGGCGTAAAACACGTGTGGCTGTCTTCTACGACGACGGTATTGAGAAGTTGGTACCACGCTACGACAAATGTTTTAAGTCGGAGAGGCGACTAGAGAAGTAGCTGGAAGATGTAGCAAAATGTCGCAGAGAAAACATAATTGGTTTTCATTGTGGTTTCCATTTCGCAACCGATCGGACCTTAACAAACGGAGAGCCCTCGTAGGTTGCAGTGGTTATGGCCAGATGAACAGGATCACGCAGCGTAGGCTATGTGAAGAGCTACGTCATACCAGGGTTCAAGCTGAAGTGACCAACAATAACAACTGATATTAAATGCTCCTTACGATACGCACATATTTTTATACTGTAAATAAGTAATGTGCAGATTTAAATTTCTTGGCAGATGCCGACTGTTTTGCCGGCTCGGAACTAGAACACGGAAGCTTGACTTTCTGGTAATGCACTGCACTTAATATCCAGGCATGATTGACGACCGCCTCGTAAAGCCTCAAACATCCTAATGTCATATCTGCGTCTAACTCTGCACACCGCCACGGTGTGTGGCAGAGAATACTTTGTGCGCAACTGTTACTTCCCCTTTCCCTGTTCAGTTGCGTATGGTTGTGGGAAGAACGATTGTCAGTAAGTATACATATGGGATAGAACCTCCCTAATTTTATCTCCGTGGTCTTCTCGCGACATAAACTTAGGAAGGTGTAGTATATTGATCGACTCTTCTAGGAACATACACTTTCGGAATTTCAACAGTAGATCATACTATGATGCAGAACGCCTCTCTTGCAGCGTCTGCCTGACGCTTTCGAGTTTTCTGAATGAACCTGCAACGAAACAAGGTGCTCTTCTTTGGATTTTCTCTATTTATCTGTTATGGATTTCATGCTGCCGGACAATATTTAAGTTTTGGTTGAACGACTGTTTTGTAAGCTGCGTCCTTCGTTGGTGGGCTACATTTCCCGAGGATTTTTTTCCAGTGAATCTGTATGACATCTGCCTTGTCCACGGTTAATTTTATGTGGTTGTTCCATTTTAAATCGCTCGGTACGCAGTCTCTTGTACATTTTATGGAAGTAACTGCTTTCAGAGTTCTGCAGTCGTGTAGTCTTTATGGCTATGTATTCCCAGTAATTTGCATATGTTTATGTTGAGGGTCAATTGCCACTCCCTGCACCAGGCGTCCATCCTCTCCCACCTTCAGGACTTCACAGCAGCTGCCTCGCATACGCGGCAGGACTAGCAGTCCAGACAGCATACCCAGTGAAATGGTTTAGCCATATAGTTATAAATGTTCGAGGGTATTTCGAAATAGCGCGCGCGCACACGCCGCTGTTGAGTGAAAGATTCGCTCTGGAAACAGTTCCGAACTTGTAACTAAGCTGTTTGCCGAGAACAGCTTTTCATCTGGGGATCCTAATCCAGCAAAGGATGTTGCATACGTTTTGTAAAGCCTAGAAGGTGGGAGGTGCGTTCTGGCAGATTTCAAACTGTGGGGGCAGGTCGTGATTCATATCTGGATTGCTCAGTCGGTGGCGGTATTGCCCGCGAACATCTGAATCCCGGCTCGCACACAGGTTTAATCTGTCTGGAAGTTTCAAGACAACGCACATTCCTCTGTAGAGGGGGGAGGATTCAGTAGTGGAATGATAAGTTTCATTTTCCCTAGATACGTTTATCGCTTATACACAGCGAATTTTACACTTACTGCAAACTTTAGAAAATGCAGTATGCTAAATTATATAATATGGATGAAGAAGCAGAATAAAAACAGTAACTAACCACCGAACTTTCTAGCGTGTACTGTGTTGAAGGAAGGATGATATAGAGGTCACTGATGACGGAGCACAAGATTATGGAAGGTGAGGAAGGAAATTTGTTGCGCCCTCTCAGAGGAACAACACCTGCATTGTGTAATACAACAGGAAAGCATTAATACCGGATCTACAGGTTACTTTCTCCTGTAATACGAAATGATACAAGTATGCACGTATTGAGAGGTCGCTTAACTGTTCATTATAACGCTTCCAATATTCGTGAATATTTCCACACCTGCCACGGCTAACATTATAGTATTTTCAAAGAATTCTTACGCTCATTCTGTTTTAATTTCATTCAAACAATCGATTCCAACTAAAC
Source organism: Schistocerca piceifrons (assembly GCF_021461385.2). Classification (NCBI taxonomy): domain Eukaryota; kingdom Metazoa; phylum Arthropoda; class Insecta; order Orthoptera; family Acrididae; genus Schistocerca; species Schistocerca piceifrons. The sequence goes on from NC_060145.1 coordinate 22,312,833, forward strand.
TAAGTCATTTTCATGAGGAACCATCAGAAACGGAACATCCGCTCTAGAAACTCACAAATATGCACCTACGACGACAGAGAGGAACCGCAGAATTGTTATATATCCAACCGAAGCTGTTCCATACGCTTAATGGAACAAGCCGCATTAACGTGAATCAACAGAAGGCGCAAAGCACTTTGTAGGAGCCGCATTGTCCCTTAACTGTTCCTAATTCTCCCAAGCAAAAGATGGTTAATGCCTTCTTCCACACAACACCAACACTGAAAGAAAAGTGCCACGAAAAGTGAGAAGGATGGAAGATTTAAGTTTAACGACCTATCGACAACGACAGACGGACCACAAGCTCGGGTTGAAGAAAGGGGTGGAAGGAAATCGGTCATGACCATCCCGCTATTTACCTGGAGCGATTTACGGAAATCGCGGAAAACCTAAATTCGGCTGGCCGAACGTGGATTTGAACCGACGTCCTCCAGAATGCAATTTCAGTGTACTAACAACTGCGTTACCTCGCTCGCTAAAGTCCTACGAATCTAACGGGAACAGTTACAGAATGATCCATGATCAAATACAAGGTTACTTGTGGCTATAAGGAATGATATGATGGCGTCCTGATTTTTGAAAAGCCCACGATGTTTAGCCAATAGCCGCTGCGTACGAACAAACTGAACTAAAACACTAGCGAGTAACCGAATTAATGTTATCTTCGTATCTTGAAATTTGGGAGGGATGGCAGACCAATCCCGGCGCTGCCATTCTGAAGAAAGAGGGGGGGGGGGGGGGAGGTGGTATTGTGTGTCATCGATGACGAGGTCACTTGCGACAGAGCACAAGCTAGTATTGGGAATGACAGGACAAGAACTCGGTCGTGCCCTTATCGAAGGAACGATCCCAGCATTCGTTGTAAGCGGTTTTGGACACGGTAAAACATTTAAATACTGATAGCCGATCGAGGATTTGAAACCAGGTACTTACGCCAGTGAGCCTAGTGTCTTAAGAAATCGATCGTCGATATGTTTTAAATTTATCTTGTTGTCCTAGATGATTTCGGACTCATTCCGGGGAAGAATCGACAAAAAGGTCACCAATTTTTTTTCCGTCGTTCAGTTGATCTTCTGCCAAGTTTCACAGTCTGTCTCATCGTCGTTTAAATATAAACAATTATTGTTCCTAATTATCTGCAAGTTAAGGTGCCCGATAAATTATCCTTTGGTGTTTTGAGCATAAATTAAAAAAGCTATTACGAAACGATTATCAATAGCTGGCAACGACTACAAAGCCAACTTGCTCCTGCACGTTATAACTATGCGAGAACTTAGTGCGCACAACCGTTAAATGAAACGCTATGAAATGGCAATATTTTTCCTGTTTAAGTTTCATTGTTGTGTACGCGATAAGAGTTTTATTGGTAAACTTCAACTGAGATTGCATTTATTTGTATACCACTTCACGTGACACGATGAACATGTGTAAAAATAAACTTAAATGCGGGGAATATAGTTAAGGTGGATGAATAAATGCGATTCTAGACAAAACAATGGCTGGCTGCATTTTATTCAGGCACATATTAATTTTCCCCTCACTCTGTACTAACATACAAAAAAAATGGTTCAAATGACTCTGAGCACTATGGGACTCAACTGCTGAGGTTATTAGTCCCCTAGAACTTAGAACTAGTTAAACCTAACTAACCTAAGGACGTCACAAACATCCATGCCCGAGGCAGGATTCGAACCTGCGACCGTAGCGGTCTTGCGGTTCCAGACTGCAGCGCCTTTAACCGCACGGCCACTTCGGCCGGCGTACTAACATATGCATAAACAAAAATTGACAGAGAATAAGTAAATAGACGAAATTTTTCGGCAACGAATGTGTTAGGTAAGTGGCGCAGAGGATCGTATTGACAAGATTCGGCAGCAAAGCTTTTTCTCGCCATTGTGACCACCACTACTGCGACTTCCTTTCCAGCTTTAGGGTAAGGTAAGCCGATTCAGGTTTCAATGTCTAGTTCTCAGTGTGCTCGCTGACATTCTCTCCAGAGGTGTGTAATGAGAAACTTGCTTTAGAATACCCGTGTCCGCCGGCCGGTGTGGCCGAGCGGTTCTAGGCACTTCAATCAGGAGCCGCGATGCTGCTACGGTCGCAGGTTCGAGTCCAGTCTCGGGGATGGATGTGTGTGATGTCCTTAGGTTAGTTAGGTTTAAGTAGTTCTAAGTTCTAGGGGACTGATGACCTCAGATGTTAAGTCCGATAGTGCTTAGAGCCATTTGAAACAATACCCGTGTCCGGCATACGCTGAATACGTTCGTTCCAGTCGTTTTTGTTCAGTGCAGTTTTCTCCATAATATATTTCACACCTAATTTTATTGTTACGTAGAGTTTCGTGGTTTTGTCTCCTTTGCTGGAACTTTTTGCAGGTTTCAGTAACTTTATTTCTGTAGTTTTCAACTGCCTAAGGTCTTTGTCTCTGTATGAGAGGTGTTTGTTTAATTTGCTGTATCCCTGACCTCTTCATAGGTTATGTCGCAGCTGAGATATTGGAAATGAGACAACTGCAGACGAAAAGGTCATAAAGTCAGAGTACAGGCTTAGGCTGGTGAAGGACTGGGAAGGAAATCATGTATGTCCTTTTCGAAGCAACCATCCCGGCAATATGGAAAAAAACGATAAAATTAAATCTCGATGGGCGGTCGGAGATTTGAAGCCTACTTCCTCCAGAACGTCACTCCAATGCCTTAACCACTGGTCATTCTCGATCGGTTCGAATTATGGAAGAGAGGAGACATATTTAAACCTCAACCGATTCTGTTGTAGGCAGGCTGTCTGTGCTTTCTGGTTTACCGAGTGATTTTCTTGAATGTGCAAAAGCTGACCAGATCCAGTCGTTCTCTAAAGTTTCTGAGTGAAAATATAAGGGGCACTCAAATGAAAATGAGAGAGATGGAAAAAAGTAAGTAAACTCTTCATTATTTCAATAGTATTCGCCATAGCTGTTTACACATTTATCCTACTGTGAGACAAGACGGTCATTACCTTCATGCAGAAATGTTTGCGGTTGTACCCTGGCGTGCACCGCTTTGTCCGAAGCAATCGACCGACCGCAGTCTCTTTCATCAGGCTATCCACATGATGATGCTTCGACAACGCTGCAGAAATTTCGCTAGGAAACACACATCCCCCATAGAGCCCCGATCTCTCCCCATATGAGTTCCGAACTTTTGGAGCCCTGAAGAAAGACATTGGTGGCTGTCGATTTGGTTCTACGAGTTTCACGCCTGGGAACAATAACGGTTCCGTGGGCAGCCGCAACCACTTCTCCATGAAGGCGTTCTCTCTCTCGTCACACAGTGGGATAAGTATAATGACAATTATGGCTTCACTTATGAAATAACGAACAGTTTACTTACTTATTCATTTGACTGCACCTTGTACACTGTTAAGCATCAGGACACTTTTAGAATGGCTGATCATTTGCGTAGCGGTGCACACGCAGAGGAAGAAACAAATGACTCGGGCCGAACATTCGTAGGACGCAGACGCTCCAAGAAGAAGCCAATTACAGTGAGGGCATGTCGTGCTCTCGGACTAGTATGTAAAAAAAACTTGGCACAAAATTATCTTATTCGCGGAATTATTAATTAACAGACGGGGCTGATACAAAATAAGCTCATTATAGTTTATTGAGAAAGATCAGGCACATCGAAAGTTCGTACTTACTTTCCCTACCTAATTAACTGTGACTCATTTTGCAGTGTGTGCAGTTGCTGATAACGCTGCTGACCTCTTGGTAACGAAATCAACAGTACTACGGGTTTGCTCGCAAATGGGCAAGTAGTGAAATTTACTAATTTTCTTATCTAGTTGATAGTTTCATAGACTGTGTACCAAAAACGACCCGAAAAATGGATGAAATTTGACAGTTGAAGCACAATGAGCACCCGAAGGTGCTAGCAAAGACATTACCAGTATAGTACACCCTCAGACAGGCATCTTCGTGTTGCATAGCAACGAACACTTCGCAGTTACATGCTGTTCATACATACAATCAGTCGTTACCTACCTACTAGATAGTTTTCTGGAGATCAACCACACAAAATATGGACCCAACACTTAAACAACAGAAAAGTTCCTAGGAATAACAAGTAAAAACAATAACTGGACTCCCACCACCTCGGGCGCTCGCCACTCTTTGGAGGGTTTGTGCTTGGCTACCAAGGGGCCCCAGCCTTTGCAGCATTTTTTCCGTTCCGTGCTGCATGGCTACCCTCTTGCTATTCTTTTCCCCTCCCTTGGGGAACATGTCTGGGATGTTGTTGGGAATGTTCTGCATTGTCTGTCGCTGACGTAAGAACAGTGCCACTTTTGTTTTTCGCTCTCTCTTCCTTTCTTGGTTTCCATTCTCCTCTCGTTCCTCCGCTTCGGCGTTTGAGGTTCCTCTTTTTCTTCTTCCTCCCTGTGCGCTCCTGAAGGCCGGCCCACGCATCTGACGTGTAACAGGTGACTGGCTAACGAGAATTTCCAACCCCGGGTCGACAAGTAGGGTTCGCACGTACCCCTGGTATAGGCCAGACCCAGGGAGGAGTGATTGCCAGAGCTGCAACCTTCCCAAATTGCCGATTGGTCCCTCTGTCAGGTGTTTGGGAGGTGTGACCAGAGGTCTGAACAATCACCTAAGGCTGGTGCGCCCACTTGTGAAGAGGGCCCCCAGTTAGAAGGAGCGCTGCATTGGAGATACTGGCAATCATGGGTGATTTTCTCGCAGTGAGCAATAATCTTCACAATCAACGTCTACAAACTGTAAACGTAATGAGGCTAATGATTCCAAAACCCTTCCCACTCGCCACAGTCAATCCGTTTATTATTGAGAAAGGTGTTGATGCAATTGCCAGCCCTCTGAAATCCTGCTCTCGTTTACGGAACGGCACTTTGGTATTGGAGACTAATTCTGATGCTCAAGCACAACAACTGCTTGTTGCCTTGCTTCTCAACGGCTGCCCTGTTCATGTCAAGACCCATAGAACTCTGAATTCTTCCTATGGTGTAATTTACGCCAGGCCGCTCGACGGTCTAACTGAGACCAAAATCCAATCTTACCTCTCTGATCATGGTGTCATTGCCGCCCATCCTGTAATGAAAAAGGTAGAATCCTCCTTAGTGCCCACTTGCACTCTTTTCCTCACTTTTAATAGAGTGGTGCTGCCATCCAAGATCAAAGCAGGCTATGAAATTATCACAGTCCGGCCGTACATTCCAAACACGATGTGCTGTTACCAGTGTCATCGTTTCAGCCACACTAGAACACCTTGTTGACACCCAGCAAAATGTGTAACCTGTGGTAGGGATGCACAAGAGGCCTCCTCCTCCCGCTGTATCAACTGCAATGGCGGCCGTGCCACCTCCTCTCGGGATTGTCCCATGTATCTTGATGAGCGGGCTGTCAAAGAGATCTGCGTAAAGGAAGAAGTGCCTTACCCACTAGCTCGCAAGCTACTGGCTAGTCGCAAACCCTATGTTCTCCCGTTTGGCACCTGTACTTCTGTTCTTCTTACCCCTCGCTCCATGGAGGACACGGCCACACAGACATGCGACCTCAAATTCAGCTCAGAGGTTATGAAATTACCCAGTGTCAAGTTAGCATCGCCATCGCCCCTCCAGCTGTGCAACAAACCATCAAACTTTCGCCTAAAGGGGCGAAGCCACCAGCTACACAACTGGTGGGCCAGAAAGGACAGAATGAATACTCATGTGTAAACTTCCTCCATCTCTCCAGCCAAACAACACCTGAGTTTTCCTCTTACTGGAAAGGCACGAAAGAGTTCACCAAAGGCAAACAGTCTTCTCCTTCGCCGACTGGAAGATCATCTTCGATGGTGTCGCCCTGTGGTACCTTGGCCCAGCCAGCCGACGTATCGCTGATGTGCACCACCAACCATTTTTCAGCATTGGACTCTATGGACCAACCACACAAGCAAGCCGCTTCTTCCGTGGACCCCATGGAACAGCATCCTGCTGCCCTGTAGTAACGACTTTACACCGGCTGTCGCTCGGCGGTCGCCGAGTTGACACCCCTACATCTCTTCCTCATCATGACTGACCTCCAATGGAACGTTCGCGGCCTACGGTCCCACAAAGAGGATTTACAGCTGCTTTTAGCATCACAGTATCCTCTTGCACTCTGCCTTCAGGAAACGAAATTGCGCCCTTACGACCGCTTTGAGCTTTCACATTACTTACCGATTCATTCCATCTCATGGGGGGCGTCATGCTGCTTATACAGGATGACATTCATAGTCAACCCGTCTCCCTGACTATCCATCTTCAAGCTGTTGCACTTCGCCTTTTCCTTCCCCACCTTGCTTTTTCAGTCTATACCATTTATGTCCCTCCGTCATTCAGTGTCACCAGGGCAGACTTCCTTCAGCTTATTGTGCAGCTACCTCCCCCATTTTTGTTCCTGAGTTACTTCAATGCACATCATCCCCTTTGCGGTTCTCTAAGGACCTGTCAGAGAGGTTCTCTCTTGGCTGACCTCCTTAACCAACTTACCTCTTCTGCCTTAACACCGGAGCACCCACTTTCCCTTCCGACTCCTTGCACAATTATTCCCATTTGGACCAATCATTCTGCACTGCCCAGCCTACCCATCGTCTTGAGTGGTCCGTTCTTTCTGAGACCTACTCGAGCGACCATTTCTTGTGTGCTCTCCGTTTGCTGACCCCTATCCCATCCACGTGCATGCCCAAATGGCAGCTTACTAAGGCTGACTGGAAGCTTTATTCCTCCCTGGCGACCTTCGAAGAACAGGATTTCTCCAGTTGTGATGACCGGGGGCCTGGCGACCTTCGAAGAACAGGATTTCTCCAGTTGTGATGACCGGGGGGGAGGGGGGGGGGGGGGACGACGACGACGACGACACTCTATCTCACAAATGTTATCCTTACTGCTGCAGAATATTCCATTCCCCGCACTTTCTCTTTGTCACATCGTGTTCCAGTCCCTTGGTGGACTGAGGCATGCCGCATCGCAGTTCTCTACGTTTTTGTCATCTTACGATGGCAAACTGCATTCATTATACAAAGCTGCATAGAAGTGTCGTCACTTTTTTCGGGGTAGCAAAACAGCTAGCTGGATTTCATTCACTAGTTCTTTTAACAGTTCCAATCTCCGACAGCTCTCTGGAAACAAGATCCATTCGCCAACTTCCGGCTTCACCGTAGCAGACGATGTTATTGTGGACCCTATTGCTAACTCCAACATCTTGAGCCGCCATTTTGTGGAATTGTCGAGCTCTTCCCACTATCACGCTGCCTTCCTCCATCGGAAACAAGTGGAGGAGGCTCGGGCGATACCCTTCTCTTCTCCGAATCGTCAGTGCTACAATGCCACCTATAACACCTGCTGGAGAACTGGTATCCTCTGTACTCCTTACATGTGGGGCTTCCATGGCCGCCGGCCATGTTTCCTTCAGGCGTTTTTAAAAGATCAAGTTTTCAAGGTGTGTGTGGGTTCTGCCTCGTCGGACGCCTTTATCCAGGTAAATGGTGTGCCTCAGGGTTCCGTCCTGAGCGCTGTCCTCCTTGCTATGGCCTTTAACCCTATAACGGCCTGTCTCCCGCCAGGCACCTCCGGCTCCCGTTTTGTCGACGATTTTGCCATCTCTTGCAGTTCTCCACTGACCTGTCTCACTGAGCGGCGACTTCAGCGATGCCTTGATGGTCTTTACTCCTGGAGCTTTCCCACTGACAAAACTGTCTATATGAATTTCTGGCGGCGCAAATGGTATCTCCCACCATCTCTATACCTTGGGCCTTCTGCCCTTCCGTTCGTTGAAACTACGAAATTTCTGGGGCTCGATAGGAAACACTCCTGATCCTCCTATGTGTCTTACCTGGCAACCCCTGTACGCGGTCCTTCAATCTCCTACGTGTCCCCAATGGTACTTCCTGGGGTGGTCCCTGGCCCGTTCGAAGCTCGACTATGGGTGCTTTGTTTATGCATCTGCACGCCCATCCCTCTTCGCCGTCTCAACACTGTCCACAATCGTGGCATCCATTTGGCCACGGGCGCCTGTTACACTAGCTCGGTTGAGAGTTTGTATGCTGAAGCTGCTGAACTACCACTGTCCTACCGCCATGACTTTCTCCCCAGCAGGAATGCATGCCGTTTGTCTGCCATGTGTGGCGACCCATTGTATGCGGCTTCCTTTGATGATTCCTTTGATCGTCAGTATGGGGCTTGTCCCTCTTCTCTGTTACCTCCTGGAGTCCGCTTTTGGCACTTGCTACGGTGGCTTAACTTCACACACTACATGCAACTTTGCCGGTGGGTGTGAACCCTTCACCACCTTGGCTTCGTGAAGCGGCCCATGTTAACCTTTGCCTTCATTCGCTTTCTAAGGACACTACTCTAGCCTCAATGTACCGCCTTCTGTTTCACGATCTTCCGCATGTAACTTCGCGACAGTACCTTTGTATGCACCGATGGCTCTCAGATTGACCGCGGAGTCTGATGTGCCATCGTCATTGGCACCCGTGTCGTTCGATATCTGCTTCCGGCACACTGCTTAGTAGTTACAGCCGAGCTCTTCGCCTTGTATTAGGCGACGGACTACGTCTGGCGACACAGCCTTTCCAATTGTGTTCTCTACTCAGACCCACTCAGTTCCGTTCAAAGTCTATGAGCGCTGTACACCGCCCATCCCTTAGTGCAGTGGGTCCAGGATACGTGCCAACTGCTCACTCTTGGTGGAGCCAGTGTGTTTCTGTGGGTCCCTGGTTATGTCGGTCTACCAGGAAATGAGGCCGCTGACGCTGCTGCCAAGGCTGCAGACCTTGTACCCTCCGATGATCTCTGTGCCGCCGTCTGTCAGCAGGCGGTGTCCCTGTGGCATCGCCAATGGGCCTCCGTTCACAGGAATAAGCTCCGGCTTATTAAGCCTCTCCCAGCAGCTTGGACGACCTCCTTTCGGCCCTCCCGCCAGTAGGAGATCATTTTAACTCGGCTGCGTATTGGGCACTGCCTTTTTAGCCATCGTTATTAGGTAAGTGGCACTACCCAACCACTTTGTACACATTGCGCACAAGTTTTAACAGTCCGCCACTTCCTGATGGAATCCCAATTTTTTAACCTTTTACGTTCCTGCTTGGGTTTGCCGTCTGAGTTATCGGCCGCTTTAGCATTTGACGCGCGGGGCGTCGACCGAATTTTACTCTTTTTTTTTTTTTTTAATTCGCCAAAGAAATATGGCGAAGGCCGTTTACTTTTTAGTTCTGGATCTCCCTTTCTGTATGGTGTCTTTTTTAGTCCTTTTTCCATGTGCCTTCCCCCTGCGGGTCCGGGACTTAGAATGGGCCCAATGTATCCCTGCCCATCGTAAGAGGCGACTAACAGGAGTCTCTCTCTTTTCAGCCCTATAAGTTCAGGTCCCATTTTATGGTTTGACCTGCAACTTTCCAAATTCTACAGAAATGTGGGCCATATGGGGAAGGACGCCTTATGTGGTGCATAAGTTATCCATCGTGCCCTTAGATTCGATCTCCTGAACCTCTTGTCATGGCTTTGCATCTCCACCTACAATTCAACTATTTGGGCGAGTACACTCTCTGGGGTATGTTGTCTTCCGTTGCTTCTGTCCTCTTTTGCCCCCATGAGTTGGATTTCTCTGCGCCCAATATCCAGCACGGTAGCCAGTCCGTTGTGGTCAGTCTGCCATGTATCCATTTGGTGGTAGCCCCGACTTTTAACCTTCCCAGCAGCCTACCTTCGTTGTTGGGCGACAATGCCTCAACAGCAGATTTACTTTTTCGTTTTATTCGTGAGGGTAGTTTTTATCGCACCATCTAAGGGTGGGCATATAGCCTTCTCTGTGAGCCCGCCACCCTCCCTCCATTTTAACTCTGTCGTACTTTCTTTGCATTTGTTTGCCTTACTGGTAGTCTTTTTCCCTACATGCGTTCATCTCGCCGTGTCTTTTTGGGGTGAACATTTTCATGAGTTGCAAAGTGGCTGGCTTATGCTTTTTTATTATTGTGATCAGCGAGCCCAGACCATATGCTCTGTAGTTTTTAATACCTTCTTCTACTTTTCCTTGTGGTGAACGTTTTCCCTGTTTTTTGTTCGTTCCATTAGTTTTCCTTTTAGGTGTGATGTTAAGTATTTTAGTACTTTGAGCCTTGCTTGCGTCAGGAAAAAGGGACTGATGGCCCTGTAGTTTGGTCCCCAAACCAACCAATCCACGTGCCTGTTCTTAGCTGTCTTCTGTTATATCAATTGGGACTGACGTATAGTCGTTTTTTGACTCCTCTCTGTCTTCGTGTTCTCCAGTTTTGACTTGGGCGCATATGAACCCAGTTGTTTTTTGCGCCCTAAAGGAAAACAAATCCAAACCAATAACTGGGCTCATTACAATAACCCCGTTAGAAAGCGTACATCTATCAAATCAGTAAGTCCAGCAAGTCTGAATGTACGACCGTAACCAAAGTTAGACTTACCTTACATTTACTAGGAAATAAACTAGTAAATTAAAAATCTAATTTTCAGTCAGAGTATTAACGTGTACAATAAATTGTCAACAGAGGTAAACGACAGATCAAAACAAACCTATTTAAAAAGCCAGTTACTGGATACTACTTAAATCGTACTTATTATACATTAAAGGATATTTGAATTTACATAAAGTAGAAGGGTTGTAAACATATAACAAAAAATAATTGAATACTTGGGATTCTACGAGAGGGGACATCAAAAAGTTAAGATACACTATCTTATGGCGGCCCAAGTGACTTCTATTGAATGCTGTATTACGCTTCAAAGCGACACAGATACACGACACGTAAACACCAACTATATGTAGGCCTATACGACGATTGGAACGTTCTACCAGTCGTTCAGTTACTCGACTAGGATTGGCGAAAGATGAAAATTTCGTATGGTGGAAGATCTGGACTGTGTGGCGGATCTTCAACTCCCCTCTCTCACCAACCCATCGGAAACATTGAAGCAAAGTTTGTGTTGAGCGCGCCTTGTTAACGGTGTTGCAATGTCGTGTAGAACAATGCCTTAGCTTCCACTTTTTCGCGTGGCGTTGCGCAGCGGTACCAATGTTGCACGGTATGAATCAGCACTGACGATTGTGTCGTCTGCCATAAGCGTTGTGTACACAACTCCTTCACAGTGAAAGAAACGGTGGCAGTGCTCCTCCCTGACGATAGCGCAACTTCGCATTTCTTCGAAGGTGGCGAGGAGGTGTCTCTCCATTCGATAGGCGCTCTGTCGTAGGTGTGAAATGGTCGACCCGTGTCTCATCGCCCGTAATGATGCCGCTTAGGAAATCATTGGCTTCCACGGAGTAACGCTCAATGAAATCCAGATATAAACCTTGCGCTTTTATGTGCTGGAGACAGTTAACGCGGAACCCAGTTTGAGTACAATGTCCGATACTATAGTCGATCTCGACGATGAAATAGCGCTGCCTACTAAGATGTTCATCTGGTGAACAGTATCCGCGTTGGTCACACTATTATTGCTGCTAATCAGTTCCTCAAGCGCCCGGTAACTGTCTTCTGTGGTCAATGTGGATGGTCTTCGTTCCCAGTCAGCATCGCCCACGTCTTTGCGAACTTGATCATCAAATTGTTTGCAACAGTTCCGCACAGCTGGACGCGAGATTGCGTTTGGTCCACATACCGCCACAATTCCATGGTGAATGTGTGCAGTTTGGACGTTTTGCCCACGAAATTAGTACTGTCCCGTGTAGTTAAATTTTGGAGTTCGTTTCCGGTAGCCTCGTAATTTCACTCGCCTTCTGACAATGCGCTACTCTTACTGCCCAGTAGTTTTAGCATAGAACGACATATGCAGCCTACTTTTTGAAGTCCCATTCATATACTTCCAAAATACAACGCATGTTACTCTAAAATCTTGTGCGCAATGTCCGTAACAATCCCCGTTTAACTTATTTCCTGCGCGTCATCCATGTATGAAATAAATAAGAAGTATGATGATGCTGATAGATTTGATACACTACACCAGCATAATAGGGTAGCTCGCGATATATGGGTGTACGTGAATACGAGGTGAACATTTAGGCTGTGAAAGACAGCGCTTTCCGTTCTCTCTCTCTCTCTCTCTCTCTCTCTCTCTCTCTCTCTCTCTCTCTCTCTCTCTGTGTCTCCCTCTCCCTCTCTCTCTCCCACCTCCCTCTCCCTCCCTCCCTCGCTCTTCAGCCGTCTCTCTCACCTTCAAGCAAGTCATCAGGGGCAGAGAACACGGCAATTTCGGACGGAGCTGAGAGATGAGATCTATTGTGATCTCCTTTATGTCTTCACGATATTCATCTGGGCTCGTTGAGGAGGCAGTTCATATCAGAGTGCCTAAGAACGTTTCTAACTGGCTACCGTTAAGCCATCAAGTTTCAGTTTTGCCACGAATCCTCACAATACAGCCCCCTCTTTTGAAGTTTTTTCAAAACAATTTTGTTTCTTAAAACGTTAGCTTCTCAAGCTTATACATTTTTGCATGCATTCGAGACAATTCTGAGAAAATTTTATTCATCTGTGATAGAATGGCCACGAGAGTGCATTAGCGTCGTTCGTGTTTAGTGTTGTTTCCCAGGCCTGGTGGGATATACAATGTGTGATCAAAAGTATCCGGACACCTGGCCGAAAATAACTTACAGGTTCGTGCGCCCTCCATCGGTAATGCTGGAATTCAGCATGGTGTTGGCCGACCCTTAGCCTTGATGACAGCTTTCATTCTCGCAAGCATACGTTCAATCAGGTGCCGTAAGGTTTCTTGGGGAATGGGAGCCCATTCTTCACGCCATCGGATCGCCACACTGTGTACCGTGATTCGTCACTCCACACAACGTTTTTCCACTGTTCAATCGTCCAGTGTTTACGCTCCTTACACCAAGCGTCGTTTGGCATTTACCCGCGTGATGTTTATCTTACGAGCAACCGCTCGACCATGAAATCCAAGTTTTCTCATCTCCCGCGTAACTTCCATAGTAATTTCAATGGATGCTGATGCAGTTTGGAATTCCTGTGTGATGGTCTTGATAGATGTCTGCCTATTACACATTATGACCGTCTTCAACTGTCGGCGGTTACTGCCAGTTAAGGGGCTCCGGAACGCCCTATACTTGCAATGTTAAAATAACGCTTATAAATTACATCTTTCCTCACAAAGTATTTGAGGTAGGAAGTTGATCTTCTTACAGATTATTTATTGGAATATGGGCTACAACTTAACACAGGGATTTTACAAAATTTTAGTTCAGTTATTAAAGATGATTTTTTTCAATTGTAATGAAAATTCACAACTTTTTTTGCAATTTTTTATTTATATATTCAAAAATATACAGTTTTTTGGAAAAAGGCTGTGTTAAATTATGCAGAAGGTACTGTGTAACATTTACTGAAAGTTTGAAACAAATATGTTTGGAAGATTCTTAGAAAACATATAATTAGTATGAGAAAATAAAAGTTTTGGGAATCGAGCGACAAAGATTGGATTAACTTTTTAGTGCATTCCAGGTCCATAGGATGGATTATCTTCATCCTCTGCAAATTCCTCCACCAGCTTCCTCTTGTTCCTCCTCCTGTTTACTCTTGCTTGTATTTCTAGACTCTTTACAGCCCTGTCTGCAGCCCGAAGGCGTTCCTTGTCTAAAGCAAGCATCGCTCGTTGTTGTGTTCGTAGATTTTGCTACCATTTTCTTCAGTTGCAGTTACTGCAACACTGTTCCAAAAGGTGGTCATGTATGAACACTTATCACATTTCAGTTGTATTTCACTAGCAAGTCCTACGTGCTTTATTATGGAGAGTTCCAGACCAACTTCACTACAATGAATACATCTTACACAGTTTGAAAAAATTCCTTTGAGAACCGACATATCAAATATTTCATTCACATCCGATTCGCCCATAAAACATTCATAGTTTTCACTCATTGAACCAAGCTTCTTCTGTGAAGTATTTTCTTTCCCACTTTGACTGCTATGGGCAGGTGTACTTGAGAGGTTAGGTTCACTCACTTGGTTATCGCCTTTATTGTTTACAGTAATAACACATACCTTTGGCTTTCCAACATTTCTCCTTTTCTTAAAAGCCTTCAGAGGATTTCTAATAACTTTACTTTTACTCATTATTACACTTCAACAAAACAGAGACTCAAGAAACAGAATTAATTACGAATATTTTCGAGATAACGACAGAGTAAATAAACATGAAACAATCGACAATCACACCAGCGATATATATTGAACCATCACAGGTTAGCCACAACACATACTTTATCTCACATCACTAAAATGTACCTGATGAACACGGACGTTAATAATAACACCATTTGACAGCAGTTTAACAGCACCACGGTGGGTCACGCCCATGTAGAACACATTTCAAAAAAAATGTAAAAATAGTTGTAGTCTTCGGAATTGAATAAATTATATATCTATTAAAAGGTAATAGTCTGCAGATTCAGAAAACGCAAAAAAGTAAAAATTGAACTTTCATGATTTTGAGCCTTTCCGCAGCCCCTTAACAGACGAGGTCGGCCTGTACGCTTTTGTGCTGTACGTGTCCCTTCACGTTCCACTTCACTATCACATCGGAAACAGAGGGCCTAGGGATGTTTAAAGTGTGGAAATCTCGCTTACGGACGTATGACCCAAGTGATACCCGATCACCTAACCACGTTCGAAGTCCGTGACTTCAGCGGAGCGCCCCATTCTGCTCCCTCGCCATATCTAATGACTACTGAGGTTGCTGATATGGAGTACCTGGCAGTAGGTGGCAGCACAATTCACCTAATATGAAAAACGTATGTTCTTGGGGGTGTTTGTATACTTTTTATCACATAGTGTTATTTTCACAGAGAAGTCGGTCTCTTCTCTTCCTCCCGCCTACTACTCATTTTTCACCTAGAGTGAACTCTTTCTACAATGATGTGCACATCCATGGGGGATCTTTCCGCGATAATATGACTGTGGGACCAGCTTGGAAGCGAATTCGGTCCCAGCTAGGCAGAAACTTTTTGCTTTCAATTTTTACTCATTGTGCAAATAAACTGAAATACTGCTCTCTATGTAGTATACAATAAGATTTTCGTTCAACGTATGAGAAGAAAAGAAAAGGAAAGGAAAGGAAAGGAAAATTTGTATTGCAACTAAGTGTCCAGGAAGGGATAGTAAGGTCGACACGAGAAATTCACATGTAAAACTAGATTGTTTTATTATTTTGCAGTTGATGAAGTCTTGGGAAGTTATTTGCAGAGTCCTTGTGGACGCTGTAAGTAAATCGTTTTTTCGAAATTTATTTGCAATCCTGAAATTTACTTTTCTTTTCTTTTTCATTTCTTTTATGAAAATATTAAGTAAATATAGTATATTGGGCATTATTTAGTTTTACTTGTAGTGTGAGTAACGTATATATCGAATTTAAAAAAAATTGTCTCCGCATATGGTCTCGAACCCCCGCCCCTTAGGATTACCATTCTAAAGTCTTTTCGCTACACCACCTATTATCTGGAAACTATGCTAGCGTGAACGGCTCATACCTCGCCCGATTCGCGCCAGAAATGCTGTTTTTTTTCTCGGCCATTTAGAGCACCCGTATCTGTTACTTTCATTTCTGGCTAAGCCCTGCATATACTATACATTTGGACGAAATCGGTGATCACGAGCAATTGGAGGCATTATGTTTCTCTTTCCCGGCGGATCGGATATTCCATCAATTTTTTGGGCCTGTATCTGGGATACTTCCAATTGATGTCCCGATATTTCGCCCGAAAACCTTTCATCCGTTCTCAAGGTGAGTCACTTGCAAGTTTTTAAATCGCTTTACACACTGCGGAGTAACTCTTCAGGCAGCCCGTAACTGTGAACAACAAATTTCGTAACCTCACTATGGCTTCGCTAGTTGTGCACTTGCTTTTCTTAGAGGCACCAAATTGAGTCTACGGCTGACGCTCTTGTTACCAACAGTGTTATCTCTGACGCATGTGCGTTTTTTCTCCACAGAGTGTAAAGTGCTTTAAAAACTTGCAAGCGACTCATAATGAGAATGGCTTCAAGGTTGTCAGCCTAAATATGGGAACATGAATTAAAAATATCCCGTGTGCATGCCCGAAAAATGATAAAGAATAGAAGGAATTGTTACTGGATTAACCCTTAACGAAAAACGCTAAAAATTATTCACCAAAAACTTGCAGTAACTTTTGCATTCGCCAAATATACTCCGTGTCAAACAGAAGTAGGTGGCAGGTAGAGAACCCTTATTAGATACAAGCAGTTCCCGTTATGAGGTGGCTTTCTTTTACATAGCAACCATAGAGCCTCGTCACATGGCTGAATAGGATTAGGTAACAGCTAAACAAAAGTATAGAGTAACCGGGCTAGACATACATACAAATAAATCCTAATAACGAAAGAACTCGACATTTCATGTTGTTGGGTTCATAAGCAAGCAATAGAGAAACTCTCCAAAATGCGATCCTCACCATTTCATGAACAGCGCTGAGCCGCATGGCAAATATGCGTCAGTGGCAGGGCACATCTATCTCGACACGTTAGCCAACTGTGTAGTTCCACAGATGCCTCCCTACGTCTTTTGCCAGTAGGGTAGTGTCCCACCTTTCCGTCGTGAATATGTTTGTGGTGTCACCGCCAGACACCACGCTTGCTAGGTGGTAGCCTTTAAATCGGCCGCGGTCCGTTAGTACACGTCGGACCCGCGTGTCGCCACTATCAGTGATTGCAGACCGAGCGCCGCCACACGGCAGGTCTAGAGAGTCTTCCTAGCACTCGCCCCAGTTGTACAGCCGACTTTGCTAGCGATGGTTCACTGACAAATTACGCTCTCATTTGCCGAGACGATAGTTAGCATAGCCTTCAGCTATGTAATTTGCTACGACCTAGCAAGGCGCCATTATCAGTTGCTATTGATATTGTAAAGAATGTACAGACAAGAGCTACGTTCAACATTAATGGATTAAAGTTAAGTATTCCACCAGCTACGTCCTTTTTTGCTAGTCTCATTTCCTTGACCTGTTCCAGACCTCACGCCAGCCTGCGTGAGCTAAAACGCGTGCCTTTCGGCTTCCTCTCATAGTGGGTTGGCTGTCTTGCCAATCCACAACAATGTTACCACATTTCTCCAAGAGACGTTTCCTGAGTGTTGAATCGGAAGGGCGGGTCCCATCGCCTGGCTCCCTCGGATTTACGGAGGACATTGTTTACAGAACAAAGGTTCGAGATCTGGTGGATTTGAGGAGACGGATCTACGCCGCAGTAGAGGCCGTAACACCTGTCGTACTTACCAACGTGTGGCGAGAAGTGGCGTATCGTTTCGATATATATCGAACTACAAACGGTGTCCACATTAAAATGTGGCAACGTATATAAATATGTTTGAGCTCCTGTGTACGATGTTGGACAAGTAAACATGTATAGGTTCTGAAATACAAACAAATGTTTTTGTATACCTCTAGCAGCCCAGATACCCTGTAAATGGCAACACATAATTTACAATAATTTAGCAATAGAAATGTAAAGTTACTTAATTTTAGTCCACTAGTCATTTTTTAAGTATGCTCTAGTCCTGAATCCGATGAAAGGTAACCACGACCATTTGCAGCCTGTCCAGTTTGCCTCCTCGTGGCAGCGACTATAGACATGGTCATGATGGTACCTCGAAACACTGCACTCATACTGCTCTGATACGGACTGAGAGGAGCCATTGGCCGCTTATATCTGCGTGGCGGATGGATGTCCACTTGGGAACTGTTGAGCGACGTATGGCGAAAGCGTAAAATAGGCCGGGCCTTGTGCTGCCTCTGTTGGTGGCTAGTCTGTTGCCCGTGAGCACTAGCCAGCTCGGCACTCTTTTGTGTATGGCTGCAGTAACTCTCACTGTAAACAAACTATTCGCCCAAATTATGAACTGTTAATGTTTCAACAGTCCACTTTTCCATCTACATTCATACTCCGCAGGCCGCCGTATGGCACGTAGCCTAGGGTACAATGTACCACTACTAGTCACTTCCGCCGGCCGTTGTGGCTTTGTCTCGCCATTCTGACCACTAATACTGCGACTTCCTTTCCAGCTTTAGGGTAAGGTAAGCCGATTCAGGTTTCAATGTCTAGTTCTCAGTGTGCTAGCTGACATTCTCTCTAGAGGTGTGTAATGAGAAGCTTGCTTTAGAATACCCGTGTCCGCAGGCAGCTGTGGTCGAGCGGCTCTAGGCGCTTCAGTCCTGAACCGCGCTGCTGCTACGGTCGCAGGTTGGAATCCAGTCTCGGGTATGGATGTGTGTGATGTCCTTAGGTTAGTTAGGTTTAAGTAGTTCTTAGTTCTAGGGGACTGATGACCACAGATGTTAAGTCCCATAGTGCTCAGAGCCATTTGAACTAGTCACTTCCTGTTCTGGTCCGCTCGCAAATGGAATGTAGGGGAAAGCGAATGTCTGTATACCTCCGTACGAGCCCTAATTTCTCTTACCTTCGCGGTCCTTACGCAAAGCACATGTTGGCTGCAGTAAAACCATTCTGCAGTCAGCTGCAAATGTCTATTCTCTAAGCTTTCTCAACATTGTTTCACGACAAAACGGCCGTCTTCCGTCCAAGGATTCCCATTCGAGTTCACGAAGCATCTCCGTAATACTCGCTTGTTCATCGAACCTAACGGTAACAAATCTAGCGGCACGCTTGTGGATTGCTTCGATGTCTGCCTTTAATCCGACAAGGAAGGAATCCTTAGCACTCCAGTAGTACGCAAGACTGGATTCCACAAGTGTTCCATACGCGCTCTCCTTTGTAGATGAGCTACACCATCCTAAAACTCTCCCAACAAACCGAAGTCGACCATTCCCCTTCCGTACTACCGTCCTTGCGTTCTCCTTACAGTTCGTAACATTTCACATCGCTTTGCAACGCTACGGCCAGATATTTTATCGACGTGTATGTATCAACAAATAAGAAATTTTAAAACAGTAGTAACGTCACGCATCAATAGCGCCATCTAGCTATCATTAGTAGAAAGGCAAGAGGGATCTTAACATCGCCATTTATACACTACTGGCCATTAAAATTGCTACACCACGAAGATGACGTGCTACAGACGCCAAATTTAACCAAGAGGAAGAAGATGATGTGATATGCAAATGATTAGCTTTTCAGAGCATTCACACAAGGTTGGCGCCGGTGGCGACACCTACAACGTGTTGACATGAGGAAAGTTTCCAACCGATTTCTCATACACAAACAGCAGTTGACCGGCGTTGCCTAGTGAAATGTTGTTGTGTTGCCTCGTGTAAGGAGGAGAAACGCGTACCATCACGTTTCCGACTTTGATAAAGGTCGGATTGTAGCCTATCGCGACTGCGGTTTATCGTATCGCGACATTGCTGCTCGCGTTGGTCGAGATCCAATGACTGTTAGCAGAATATGGAATCGGTGGGTTCAGGAGGGTAATACGGAACGCCACGCTGAATCCCAACGGCCTCGTATCACTAGCGGTCGAGATGACAGGCATGTTATCCGCATGGCTGTAACGGATCGTGCAGCTACGTCTCGATCCCTGAATCAACAGACGGGGACGTTTGCAAGACGACAACCATCTGTACGAACAGTTCGACGACGTTTGTAGCAGCTTGGACTATCAGCTCGGAGACCATGGCTGCGGTTACCCTTGACGCTTCATAACAGACAGGAGCGCCTGAGATGGTGTACTCAACGACGAACCTGGGTGCACGAATGGCAAAAACGTCATTTTTTCGGATGAATCCAGGTTCTGTTTACAGCATCATGATGGTCGCATCCGTGTTTGGCGACATCGCGGTGAACGCACATTGGAAGCGTGTATTCGTCATCGCCATACTGGCGTATCACTCGGCGTGATCACATGGGGTGCCATTGGTTACACGTCTCGGTCACCTCTTGTTCGCATTGACGGGTCTTCGAACAGTGGACGTTACATTTCAGATGTGTTACGAGCCGTGGCTCTACCCTTCATTTGATTCCTGCGAAACCCTACATTTGAGCAGGATAATGCACGACCGCATGTTGCCGTCCTGTACGGGCCTTTCTGGATACAGAAAATGTTCGACTGCTGCCCTGGCCAGCACATTCTCCAGATCTCTCACCAATTGAAAACGTCTGGTTAATGGTGGCCGAGCAACTGGCTCTTCACAATACGCCAGTCACTGCTCTTGATGAACTGTGGTATCGTGTTGAAGCTTCATGGGCAACTGTACCTGTACAAGCCATCCAAGCTCTGTTTGACTCAATGCCCAGGCGTAACAAGGCCGTTATTACGGCCAGAGGTGGTTGTTCTGGGTACTGATTTCTCAGGATCTATGCACCCAAATTGCGTGAAAATGTAATCACATGTCAGTTCTAGTATAATATATTTGTCCAATGAATACCCGTGTGTCGTCTGCATTTCTTCTTGCTGTAGCAATTTTAATGGCTAGTGGTGTACTTAAGACAAGCAAACTTCGTGGCACGATGTCTGATAGATAGCTCCAGCGATCCCGTACTGTCTTGCAGACCACGTCGCCTTGTTTGAGACTTGCAGTTTACATTCGCAGATCATGAGCCCCTTGGGCATTGAGTGGCCGCAGCCACGGTGGCGTTAAGTGGAGGCGGCAGCTGGCTCTTCTGCCGCCCACAGGCCACGTCCGGTTGCGTTCATCATTCACCGTCTTCTTGTTTCATGGGACCGTGTCCAGACACAGGCGTTATTTCCGTAGGGGCGAATCACTTGTGGCGAAAAACGAGAGAAAACGAAATTGTGAGAAGTACGGGGTGACTCCAACGGAAACAGCAACCGGTCGCGATTTATTCCATTTAAATCTTTATTGCCCCGCCAGTTTTTAACAAATGGTTCAAATGGCTCTGAGTACTATGGGACTCAACTGCTGAGGTCATTAGTCCCCTAGAACTTAGAACTAGTTAAACCTAACTAACCTAAGGACATCACAAATATCCATGCCCGAGGCAGGATTCGAACCTGCGACCGTAGCGGTCTTGCGGTTCCAGACTGCAGCGCCTTTAACCGCACGGCCACTTCGGCCGGCCCAGTTTTTAACAGCAAGAGTTACATACATACGTACATGGAAAACACAATGTCAAAAATATAGTAAATAGTTGAGTAGTGCAACTGACAAGATGACTCTTGCATATACTGTTATTTATACATATTTGACGATGCTGGTGCTGATTTGCGTATAACATTTGGTGTTGCCCCTATGGCTGCAGTACATTAGGGCATATTTTTATAAACAGATCTGAAGGTGGTTATGATAGACCGAAACCAGTAGTCTGATGACAAAAAAAAAATTGTGACCATAGACCAAAACTACAGAATTTTTTTTTTTTTTTTTCCAGAGAAATATGGGAAAATATAAGAACGCTAGCAGATGTCTATTGCTTCAGACAATAAAATAGACGGTAATGAAAAGTGCTACTGACATACATATACATTTGTGCTCTCATGCATATGCTGTTATTTATATATGTATTTGACAATGCCGATGCTGATTTGGTGTTTAATATTTGACGATACCACCATGGCTGCAGCACATTATGACATGCTTTTAAAAAACGGATCTGAAGATGGTCATTATAGACCGAAATCGGTAGTTCGATGACAAAAAATTTGTGGCCATGGACGTAAAGTAATGGAAGTTTATTCTATATTCGGGTCACTGTTTTATTCGCGACCATGTCGCAGCTTGTGAAAAATATGTTTATAAACAACATTTAGCTAAAAAGAGAGACATCCACGGAGTGTCAGTTACTGACAGTTTAATTTTTTATTTATTTGTGCATGCATGTTAGTCTTGCTGTGCCGGATGATGGGTTAGAACGAAACCGGTCGCACAATAAAGAACAAACTGGACAGCAGCTTAAGATTTTACATGAAGCCCTTTCTACATACTATTTATTTACCTACCTACCTACATAACTATTCTGCAATTCACAATTAGGTGCCTGGCAGAGGGTTCATCGAACCACTTCCAATCTATATATCTACCATTCCACTCCTACCATTCCACTCTCGGGCAGCCGCACTGGAAAAACGAACACTTAAATTTTTCCGTGTGAGCTATAATTTGTATTATTGAAATGATCATTTATTCCTAAGTAGGTGGGTGACATTCTGATTACACCGTGTTCATTCAAAATCAGGCTGCCCAATCTTACCGTAGAATGGATTTTTTATGAGTCACAGTAAGGTTGGTTCATACATCCCGTGACAGATATATACTTAATGCGCACTCTAGGAAGACTATCGGTGAAGTTTCAACCTTTCTAAAGAGTCCCTAATGTTGTGGCTTGGCAAGACAGCCAAGCCACTATGAGGAAGCCGAAAGGCAAGCGTTTAAGCTCACGCAGGCTGGCGTGAGGTCTGGAACAGGTCAAGGAAGTTATAGTAGCAAAGAACTTACGTTGCTGCTGGAATACTTAACTTTAACCCACAATTGGTGAATATCGCTCTTGACGGTACATGTTTTACAGCACCAATAGTAACTGGTAATGGCGCCTTGCTAGGTCGTAGCAAATGACGTAGCTGAAGGCTATTCTAACTATCGTCTCGGCAAATGAGAGCGTAATTTGTCAGTGAACCATCGCTAGCAAAGTCGGCAGTACAACTGGGGCGAGTGCTAGGAAGTCTCTCTAGACCTGCCGTGTGGCGGCGCTCGGTCTGCAATCACTGATAGTGGCGACACGCGGGTCCGACGTATACTACCGGACCGCGGCCGATTTAAAGGCTACCACCTAGCGAGTGTGGTGTCTGGCGGTGACTCCACACCTAATACGTCTGGTACATGTGACTCTTCAACTCTGATCAAGTCGCTACCTCGTTTATCTGTTATAATATTGTAGCGTGTGAGTACTGAGGTATGGCTCAAATGGCTCTGAGTACGATGGGACTTAACATCTGAGGTCATCAGTCCCGTAGAACTAGAACTACTTAAATCTAACTAACCTAATGACATCACACACAGCCATGTCCGAGGCAGGATTCGAACTTGTGACCGTAGCGGTCGCGCGGTTCCAGACTGAAGCGCCTAGAACCGCTCTGTCACAGCGGTCGGCTACTGAGGTATGATAAAGCTCTAAACTCTAGTATAGACCAGATTTCTTTGTTAACTTTACTAATCCTTACGCATTACGGTGTTATGCCATTTTCAAAGGATCCAAAACATATTGACCGCCACGTTTCACAAAGCGTTTTTTATAGAATGTTTCTTAAAGTTCGCCATGTTCACCAGAAAAAAAAGTAACGGCAAAGCTATCTTTGTAGCATTTGTTGTTTTTATAATGCACGTCTAGATACTGTAATCATGGTGTGGAAAATAGCTTTTATCGCACCACGTCTCTCTTCCTGCACGCTGCAGTGTGACCTGCTGGTTGATGTAGGTGTAGCGTTTACCGAGACGCGGCGCTCATCCTCTGTGTCGATACGGGCGCCGAGAACGCGTGAGGTGAGGTGCTTCCGTAAATGTGTGCCGACGTCTCAAAGGACTGAGGACATTTTTCTGGCTGGCGGAGGCAGAATGCCGCGTCCCGTAAGTCACGGTTTTAAACGCAACCCGTTCTCCGCAGCTGTCTCCTACTTGAGAATCGTGTTTCTTTTGTAGTCAGAATATCCTGGTGCGCTTTTCCCGCGCCTGCAGGTTCGTTTTCACACCCAGGAGAAAGACGCATCAGTCCTGTCAGTGTGACCCATATATCGCTCCACATCTTGCCGCTTCTGACGAAGTCATGGTACGTTCCGGAAGTTCCGTAGATACTGGACCAGGAATTGAGCCGTGCACATCTATGGGGAATTTATCTGTGTCACGACTTTTTCATGACAACTTCGACAAAAGTCGTTCCACGCTATAAGAAAAAAAAATAGACAACGATCTCAAGGTACTACATAATTTAGAAAAGAGTTGGAAAATGGACATCTTGGAAGAAATGAAAATTTTCATCCATGGCCACATGGAAAATAACGAGATCCTGAATGACATGACAGATTTCAAAAATTCACATTTCTTTTTCAATTTCACTACAGTTCTCCCAGAAAAAAGATATATGACGTCACAGTCTTTTGAGTCTAGCTCCAGCAATAGCTTAAAATATGTAAAATTAAATAGTTTATATCATGATCTGTTCAATAATGTTGTAACAGGTGCTCAACTTGTAACGTATTTCGTCAACCTACATCAGTAATACGATAACAATACGTGCAGAAGACATGTAAACATCTGACTCCACATAGATCAACAGATCGATAGTCAAATGAAGGCAGCTGTATTTTGACCGCCATTTTGTCCACTGCACTACAGATTTGTTTTTGTGATCGTGTTTCCAAGTTACTGGTATGTTTGTAAAAATTTGTGAACCGTGATCAAGAAAGCCAAGAGAGCCACAGAAATGGGAACCCGTCAGCTCATCACAACGAGACTGCCACGCCATAAGAACAAAGTGAGTGACTATTAAAAAACATTTTCATGCAAACATCAGTCCAGCTTACAAAGTGACATCACCTCTTAATAGGTTTTCTCTTCTTCCATAGGATAACCACAGCATTTATGAAAAGATTGTTTAACGTCTGTATGATCTTATTGTGAAATTGTTTTTGTAATGCCATAGCCTGAAGATGTGGTATTCCCTCGAAACATGTCGCGCAACAAATAAATAATACATTACTCAACAAATTTTGTGAGTGGTAGCGGTAGTTAAAAAGCTTTGCAAAAGTTAGTGGTTGTAGGCCATGTAATTGAACACTGCAAGTCGCATATGTGGGCCTAAAGACGGACGTAATCGCTGTCAAACGCATTCTTTACTACTGTACATGCTGTGTTTGACTATTGATTTTGGATACTCGTTGTGGCAGCTGTGAAGTTGTCTCAGCATAAAAAGAACTTGGAACATGCTTTTACCTGATCTGTTTTCATCTTTACGTGCTGTGAAGATAATCCATGTCCTGTTAACATAGCCCATGGCCGAAACCGGTAGACATAGATTGTAAGGTAAACAACTGGTGGTTAAAAATGGATTTTTTTTTTTCAAATTTCTTTTTGATTGCTGATTATCAATTTACTGTAATGTTACCGTGATTGAGTTTCTGGCATACTTTCTAAAATGATCTAAGTTTGACTGCAGTAAAAGGCACAGAACAGCAGTCATCATCAAAATGTAGGTGGCTCAAATGTGTGACATTAACGCGTATTCTTTTTTTCCCCAGTTTTGCAATCTGAAAACTTTCGCTAGATCTGCTGCGAGTAGTTTTGGTGATGGGGGTTTTCGTCGCCAGAATCCTCGTTCAATTCTAAACTTACTGTCGTCATAATGAGTTTAGTATGGAAGCAGCTGGACTGATGTACAGGGGTGACAATTATTGAAGTATATTTAGAAAAACGTAAATCATTTGCAAACTTCAACGTGCACACACGTTATTCAACAAGTAAACGTCGCTGCAGATCTTCGGATTTAGGTTATGACATGTTCAATATGCCATC
Organism: Schistocerca piceifrons; assembly: GCF_021461385.2. NCBI lineage: Eukaryota > Metazoa > Arthropoda > Insecta > Orthoptera > Acrididae > Schistocerca > Schistocerca piceifrons. The sequence continues at coordinate 22,338,349 of NC_060145.1, forward strand.
ATTGACAATGATGTGGCGCAGACGAATAGCTAAGTTCTTGCATGACCCGCTGAAGTGTCGGAATATCGATGCTGTCTGTGACGTGTTGAATGGCTGTTTTTAGCTCAGAAATGATTTTGGGGTTATTGCTGTGCACCTTGTCTTTAATATAGCCCCACAGACAGGTGTCATCTGTGTTCAGATCTGGACAATATGGCGACCAATCCAGGCCCATGCCAGGGGCCTTTGGGTACCCCAAAGCCAGAATGCGGCCCCCAAAGTGCTCCTCCAGAATTTTGCAAAAACAGACATAATGTCTTATGGGATAACAGCAATCAGTGATTTTATAATGTTACTTAAAATCCGTCTTGATTGCAAATTTTTTATTCATATGACCGGTTTCGGTTCATTCAGAACCATCTTCAGATCTGATATTTCAGTTACAGTTACTCCTGTAACTGAAATATCAGATCTGAAGATGGTTCCGAATGAACCGAAACACCTCCAGAACATCAAACGCTCTCCTGCTTCGATGGGGTCGAGCTGCGTCTTGCATGAACCAAATCTTGTCGAAATCAAGGTGACTTTGGATAATGGGTATGAAATGATCTTCCAAAGCCTCCACGTACCGTTCGGTAGTCACCGTGCCATCAACGAACATCGCACCGATTATTCCGTGACTGGACATTGCGCACCACACAGTCACCGATATTCATGTTGACAGCGGGTGAGCGGACCTGGGGCCGCCCCTATTCGGGATTGCAGCCGGGACATGCAGGCCCGAATTTTGGTGCCCGAGATCACCACGGTCTCGTGAGACTGGCGACGTATTTCCTGGGTGAGCCCGTCGGGTCGTCATGGTATCCATTATGGACGCTAAAGCGGGTGTAAATGCGATGTGGTCTGGGCGGACTTTGCTGGAAGGGCTAAAAGTTCAATGACTCCATGGAGCGTCCGCCTCCTTAACTGAGTGGTAACGTGTCTGCCTACCATGCTGCGAGCCCGGATCAGATTCCCGGCCGGGTTGGAGATTTTCTCCGCCCGTAGACTGGGTGTTGTGCTGTACTCATCATCACGCCGTGAAATATTTTGACAGAAGTGGGAGTGGCCGCGTTTCTTCACATTGACACCAAATAGACAGTCAAACGTTTAATGGATCAAATGGTTCAAATGGCTCTGAGCACTATGGGACTCAACTTCTGAGGTCATTAGTCCCCTAGAACTTAGAACTAGTTAAACCTAACTAACCTAAAGACATCACACACATCCATGCCCGAGGCAGGATTCGAACCTGCGACCGTAGCGGTCTCGCGGTTCCGGACTGCAGCGCCTAGAACCGCACGGCCACTTCGGCCGGCAAACGTTTAATAACTAATTACAATTACTTCGCCTTCGTGCTGAGAATGAAGACACTTTTATGTCAATATCTATTGCACTTGTTCATCGACTACCCACCTATAAGTTTGAGGTATCTGACAATCTGATTTTCGATTGTACAGATTCCGACTTTCTCTTGTATTCTGTCTTCTAAAAATGACAGTTCTCTTAAGTACGACAACTGGGCACGTACAAATCCTCCGTGAAAGAAGCGGAGAGCCTTCATTTACTTACTTTGCAGCTCTCCCGCCTATACGCCGTGCTTAGTTCAGTTATATTGGGGTGGGAAAATCGGAATACCCCTACTATTCTCTTAATGGCCTGTGATTTTTCTTTCTTCTCTATGTACTCCGCTGCTCTTAGTTTCCACGGGTGACCGAACTCACAACACGACGATATAAACTGCAATAAATATTCATTTTGTTTCAAAATGCGAGGCAGAACTTCAACACGCGTACGGTCAGTCAAGCCGGAGGCCTAGCAAACAATTACTTTTTGAAATTTCCTGGCAAATCAATACTGTGTACCTGACCGAGACTTAAAAATGGGATTTGCCTTTCGCGGCCGTACACTCTACCGACTCAACTATCCAACTACGATTCACTGTCCCAGCTAAATATCTCTGCCGGTACCTCATCTCTTACCTCCCAACCTTCAGAGAATTTCTCTTGCATACCTTGCGGGACTACACTTCTGGAAGAAAGTATGTTGCGGGGACGAGCTTCCTCGCCGATGTAATGCATACTGACAGGGTGTGTAGGGCACGACTAGAATTTCGACATAGGTAGACAGGAGGACGCATCTCTTCACCGTTTTCGAAAAAGTCGAATTTGAAACTCGAAGACATGCTTACTCGTTTTGCATAGTTGCAAATATTTAAGCAGTTTCCAGTCGAGCAATTAAGCACTTAGTTTCATAAGCAAGAGGCCTCTGGATCGAATGTTGGTGCCTCTGCATTCCGACGTGATTGTAACAACAAATTTATTATGACTGTGCGAATTATCATTATTAAATGATTCATTTAATATATACATAATATTTATCCCGAAAACTGAAGAAAAAACTTTTATAAAGTAGAAATAAAAAGGTACACACAACATCTTGCTATCACATGAACATCGCCATTTCATTTGTATTATTGTATCTACTTTTGTGATAAATACAATATTTAACCTATGGGGAACTATACGAATCAGGGTGATGCTAATCGTTGAAGCATGGAAAACACTAATTACTGATCGTAGAAACATAGAAAACCCTGTTTGTTGCGACACACAGCATCTGTGGTGAACGCGTAATTTTTTCATGTGCGTGTATTTTTAATGTGTGCATTCCAAAATAGACGTGTTTTACATTCATAAACGGTTGTCGGTCATCACACAGTTCAGCGGCATACCACGCATATCGAAGCCTGTCATTGAAAAATGGTACAGACCATTGATGGTGTACGAGTGATTGAACTTTCATGCAGTCTTCTGTAGAAGCTCGGTCTCTATTTTGTTCGATGGTATACACGCAGTTTTTTAGTCTTCTGTCAGGTACTTGTCCTGCTTGTAAAACTAAACGTCACAATGCTGCACAAGACGAGGACATTTGGGAGGGGTTAAGAACACACAAAATTTTCAGAATGTTTTCTCGAAAACAATTGAGAGTTGCGTCTTCCTGTTTACATAATATATTGAAGTCTGAGTCTGTCCTACACAACGTTTCAGTATGAATCGTATCGGTGAGAGGAAGTTCGTACGCTCGAGTAGTTAGCCACAGCTAAGGGCTGTTGTTTTCAGAACGAATTTTCACTCGGCAGCGAAGTGTATGCCGATTTTTAAATTCCTGGCAGATTAAAACTGTGTGCCAGACCGCGAAAGGCAAAGATCCCAGGTTCTAGTCCTGGTGTGGCATACAGTTTTATCTGGCAGGAAATTTCAAAACAGTGTACACTTCGCTGCAGAGTGAAAATTCCTTCTGGCAAATAGCTTTTGTTTGACAAACGCAAGCAAAAACAGTCAGAACTGTTTGTGAAATTGGGGGTCAATCCTAATTGCTCTCACAGTCGTTATTTGACAAACGCATCAAACAAAGAAGTTTTCTGCCAAACATGCGAAATTTGACACATTGTTTGATCGTCTACAGGGGCGTTAAGAGTACGTGGATTCTGGTCTCGGTCGCTAGTGAGATTTCGCTCAGAGGACGAAAGAATGGTCCGTTTCAGTGCGGACAGATTTCCGTCACTTCCAGAGGTTCCCAAAGGCTAAAATGGCTTACAGTGCAGCCGTCCAGTTACCTGCAATCACGCTGTACGTTGCCGGCTATGGGCGGCCCATCACGTAGTGTGTGTGACTAGTAAAGTGCGTCCGCGGTGACTTGCAGAACGTGGGAGACGAGCCAGCCAGCCAGCCAGCCACTCGCGTCGTTTGCAGCGACCTCGCGCAGCCGGCTGTGTCGGGCATTGCCACCAGCTGCGTCCCCCCTCTCCGCAGCTCCACCTGACTTTCACTGCGCCCGCGTCCAGTCAGTTAACGCTACCTGCTGCCGGCGTCACACCTAACTGTTGCCCCGCGGCTCACGCAGAAGCGCCCGTTACACCGTTATTTACGGTCTCTTTTCCGTAATAGAATAACTCGGTACTATTACGGTCTCTCTTCCGTAATAGCCGGCCGGGGTGGCCGAGCGGTTCTAGGCGTTACAGTCTGGAACCGCGCGACCGCTACGGCCGCAGGTTCGAATCCTGCCTCGGACATGGATGTGTGTGATGTTCTTAGGTTAGTTAGGTTTAAGTAGTTCTAAGTTCTAGGGGACTGATGACTTCAGAAGTTAAGTTCCGTAGTGCTCAGAGCCATTTGAACTATTTTTCCTCCCTAATCGCATTTCTTTTAACCCTTTATACACTTACACAAATGTACAAACATTTGTGTCTAGCTCATAACTCAATATATCTCTTACAGGTGTTCAAATGGCTCTGAGCACTATGGGACTCAACTGCTGAGGTTATTAGTCCCCTAGAACTTAGAACCAGTTAAACCTAACTAACCGAAGGACATCACACACATCCATGCCCGAGGCAGGATTCGAACCTGCGACCGTAGCGGTCTCGCGGTTCCAGACTGCAGCGCCAGAACCGCGCGGCCACTTCGGCCGGCTCTTACAGGTGTACGGTTAGAGCGGAATCACGGGCTGTTCCGTAATTTTCAATAAAGTGGTCTGTTTCTGTACAGCTGCCATATAGTATCTTCCTTGTCCACAGAATTCTTTACGTTTTATTCACAGCTGTGAAATTTTATACGAATGAACAATTTTTTCAGAATCGTGTAATAGCACTTCGAAACACACAAACTTGTTTGTTGAACCAGAGCTCGATCTAGCTTCAGCTCCGGAGCACCTCACTGTTATGAAAGTTAATTAGAAGGTACAGACGGGAAGCCGCAGTTCCTTCTTGCTGCTGATGAGCTTGTTTGTAAATGTTGCAGTGAGGTACCAGGGTCAACCCACTCGAGATCCTGCTATAGAAGCGATTGGAGGCAGTGGCTTCGTTGCAGTATGCTTCAGCGATGCATTCTGGTAAAATATAATAAAGAAATAGACAAGATAATAAGAAAACACATCTAGACTGTAGCGCCTAGAACCGCTCGGCCACCCCGGCCGGCTAGGGAAAAATATTTAAAACGTATTGCCTATTATTTTGAAGACAACAGGATGGAATCCCTAGATTCGTAATAAAGAATGCAGAATAAAACTGGAATTTTTTCCTTGTTATGCAAATCGGATTGGAGAGGCGATTTTGAGGAATCTAATCACTGCAGAACTCGAAGTAATGCTGCTGATGACAAGGAGGATAACGCGTAGTTCATTTCATTTGATAACTAATCGAAGTACAGTAAATGTGTTTGTAATGGACACGCGGAAGCATTCAATCCCTCACATGACACAAAAAAAAAACACTGAGCAATAGCAATAAAACGATCGTAAGGTTAGCAACAGGTTCACTTAGTTCAAACCAGGAGGAGAACAGAACGATGTTTCAGCTGTAATGACAAAGCGTAAGAATTTGCTCTCTGGTGCTGCTATTGCAGCGCCTTGTTACACATGACAGCTGTTTCTTACATGTTAATTTAGTTATTTGTTGAAGATAGTTCTCTATTTGTAATCGTTTGACTCCATACTTACAAGTAAGCGCCAACCCAAATAGTGTTTCAGGAATTAATTTTAGACAGGAAAGTTAGAAAAGAAGCTGGTTAAACCTGTGAGAATAAAATAAAAATAAACGATTTGGATACAGGGGACTTTTCGCAACAAATAAATTTTTCATACTGGACTAGGCAACTCAAGCGTATCAAGTTAGAATGCGAATTACGTACCGGTGATCTCTCTGCAAGGTTGACTTACCACTTAAGAAACTACTCACAGTGTAAGATATCCCCATCCTTCTCCATTCTCACTCGTTAAAACCTTTCTCGACTAATTATCTACAATCGTTGTGTGACAGAAAAAAGTATGCCACCGCCATGGTGTACACGATACCATTCCCCATCTTGACCAAGTAAGGTAGCGCAGCTGTTAAGGCGCTAGTCTCGCATATAGAAGGAGCAAGATCCAGATCTCTGTCCAGCCACCTAGGTTTAGCAAAGCTTTAGATTTTCCATACTCTTAATCGCTTAAGGCGAAGGTCGGCATGGTTCCTTTGAAGCGGCCATGGGTCATTTCCAGCCTCGTCCTTGACTAATCCCACCTAGTGCTCGCTCCCAGATGACATCACCATAAACCTCTTATTAGTGTCAGTTTGGATGTCCCTGCCCATCATTAATATATTACCATACGCCGTTGGAGTAGAAGAAAAAGTGTGCTGAAACCTGCCCGTTAACAAAGAAAGTATAGGAAACGTGGCGTGCTCGCGAACTACGAGCAGCACTGTCGCTTCAGACTCAGGTTGATATATTCGGACGTTGTTCTTGCTTGTGTCTACACTTATTTTGTGATTTTTGAAGAGTTGAAGGCTGCGGTGATAAATAGGTGTTGAGAGTTATGATTACTGGTATTTATAGAAGAGTACAAAAAATGTCCACGTTTTTCGTTCCAGCGTGCAGATTTAGCTAGGGAAAAAGTAAAGGTAAATATTTTTAGACCTCCAGAAAACCGAAGTAGAATTTAGAAACGGGTGAGAGTAATTCCTCGACAAGACAGAGGTCTGACTCACAGTTGTTTTGTGTGCGATTCACGTCTCTGTGAGGAACTTCAAAAGCAGACTTGTTTGTTATCGTTAAACAAGTTGAAATTCCAAGAGAAGGGTGGCCTCTTAAACCAGGAGGGGTTCAGCGGATTTATTTCATAGTTTACTGAAATATCTATCGAAAATATTTCACAAAAGAAACTAGCCAGTAAAACACCCGCAAAAGAGAAGTTGTGAGAAGAAGACGGTAAACAAGACACAGTTGCATGTCTGCCAGAGTTCCTTTAGTCGAGGGAAATGTAGGGAACGGATGGGTACTGAACGCAGCAGTAATTAAGTTAAAACAATATTGAAGTGCAAGAAAATCCGAACTCTGCTATTACATGATAAATTAAGAACAGCGAATGCCGAAATCTATCTCCCGTGAAAGCAAAACTCAAATGAAAAGCGTAAGACGGCTCAGTCAGATGTCTTAGATCATTGTAAACTCAGTAAGAAACAGAAAAGCATAGTTGCCACTATGTTAAGAAATGCCAGTTTAAAAACAAGAGAATGCGTTATGCGGTAAGGCAATGAATTTATTCTGGATAGTGTTCTCTTAAAAATTAAGTAGCCCAAAAAGGCATAGAAATGGTTTCCAATACCAATTGTTGCCACAATCTTTCGAAACCCATGTCTGAAATTTAGTAAATGATCTCAAATGCTCATGTGGAACTAACGCACAGGCTGCAGAAGCAATTAAGTATCATTTTCGGGAAGAACAAGACGAAGACTAAGATGTACTGATTTTTGATGAAGGCAGGCTCCAAGAAAAGTTACATTTCAAGAACGCTTCTCTGAAAGTTGATTTTTTTTGTCAATTTATGGAAATATACTCCAGACGATTGTAATAGTAACCTTGCAAATCGTGCTCTAGTGTTCATGATTATTGCTCTGCTGCGTAACCATATTCACCCTATTGCTGCGTATGCGAATCGCAACACCACTCCTGGCGATGTCTCGCATGTATTGCTTCAAATAATTATCCAGCTAGAGCAAGCCGGAACGAGACTTGTTGCATTCGCTTCTTATGGTACTCGACCGAACAAAAAGGTCATGCAGAGTCCAGGAATTACTGGCATAAAAGCTAGTTACTTGCTCTATATCAAGTGCAGTTGACGAAACCAGAAGAATATGGGTATTTTCAGACGCTATTCATGCCATAAATTGTGTAAAAAATAGTTAATGTGATAAAACTGATGTACTTCTTAACGATCAATTTTTATCGAGAATATACTTCCCCAGGATTTGCCAAATTGAAGGTTTGCCACAAGTTAACTTCTACTCACTTGGATCCGACGTCGTTTCAACGAATAAACGTAAAATTAGCTCTGCAGTAACTCAGTAGCCAACACCGTTAAATTCTTAAGCAAATTTAAAGCAATATGGTTAGAAGACAGCAAATCGACGGGATCTTCATTACATATATGAATAGCTTTGTGGACGCACTTTTATTTTCGTTTTGAAGTTCTGTACAAAAACGCAGAGGCTCACATAACGTTTAATGACCTGGAGAAGCATTCTCGCCGAAAATGTAACGGCTTAGCTTCCGAAAGTACTCTCCAACCTCTAAGGGTACCCACTGGTAGTACCTGAGGAATACCTCAATACTTGAAAAGAGGTCTCAACTTTCTCCCGACGGCAACATCATTTCGGTATCGTAAGGTCTCTAATTTGCAACGGTCATCCGTCAGTAATAACTACTTCGGCATGGACAAACTACAGTGTGTTCACATTCTCATAAAAATTCGTTACCTTCCTGTGGAAACTGTGAACATAAATGTGAATTTCCTTTGATATAGTACATAAGACAAATGCGGACGTTAGCTAGATATTTGTAATAAAAGAATCTAGGTTGGGTTTTGGAACAGCAAACATAATTAAGAAAACCCTGTCTCTTCCATATAACTTCCCAGAGGCTAATTCCTATCCACAATGTAAGTCAATGTGCTTGTTTTGCCGTAGTAACACGTACTTCCGTGGGTCACAAGCGGAGCAACTGACAACTCGCAGCAGAACCGCTGAGCTAGGGAGTCAACACACTTCCTCAAGCACTCGCTATGCATACACTAATGACTTCGTCTGATCTCAGCAAACGTAAGTAATGTGAATGGAATTGACTCATTGGAAGTCAGTGTTGAGTCTAGCATTCTGTCGTCAGATTGGTCTAAGACAGCCGTGGAGTTTTCAAAGAACTATTCCTGCTTAGGAGTCCGAGTACAGCATCGAAGTGAGATGGTGCAGCAGGTATGTACTGAACTCGCATTCGGAAAGACGACGGCTCAGATCTCGTCCAGCCATCCTAAATGAAGTTGTCTGTAGTTTTCCGAAATCGCCTCTAATTACCTTGTCGTCGACGGGACCTTAGTCCTGGTCTTCCTTTCTTGCTTCGTAACCAGAGCGTCATTGCCCTGGCGAAGTCGATTGTTGTTGAGAATTTGAATTAAGCAATAAGCTGCGAACATATGCGAAGGTATGAATGAATGTTCTGTTTATTACGGGGCGCAGCGTTTAGCTTACGTTAATCACTGTTGGTTTGTCCAACACTGCGGAAAGCGGAGTGAGGTAGTGGAGCGAGAGGGAAGACGTGCCCTGCTGCAGCTGGGCGGCTGCTGCGGCTCCAGCGAACGGAGGGAGCACTTAGATTACGCAGGCGGCCCATTGTGCGCCCGTAATCAACAGCGATAGCCCGACCAAGGCTGCCACGACAGCCGCCTCAATGAAGAGAAGCTCGACAAGCTGTCAGTCCACCAGTCTGAGCATGCTCTCCGGAAGTCCGCGCGACACAAGGTAAACGCTAAATTCTCCGTGCACCCCTCCTAGTTCTCTCGCAATACACTTTGAACGTAATATTGCAGATAATGTGCCTTGTCTAATGGGACAGCCATTCGATTTCTATCTTTGCTCAGCGCTTGCGTGCTAACTTGCAGTGGGCAAAGTGACGATGCTGCATAGAACGAGGCTGTTTGCTACGAGCGTACTTCCTATACCTAACGTTCACTGACGTAATTGATTCAGTACTTCATTTGCCAATACCTGACGCACTGAAGTTGTGTGTCAGGTCTATACGGTAGAATTGTACCGGCCGAACATTCCAGGAACGACTCACGACCTAAGCCAAATCTTAAATCGGGCAGTAACTCCCTCCTGCTTTCCTAACTTTGTATTTTCAGCAGTAGGGTTTATTAACCTTTCGGAACTGCGTTCATTTTATAAAATTTGCGATTGTTTTTCTCTTTTTTTTATCTTGTTTCTGTTATCTAAGGGAATGGCTTACAATCCTCTTACTTGCATTGTGGTTCAGGGAATCCTCTCTGAAGCCGCACCTAGCATTCGGTTATGTTTCATTTTATTTTGTAATGCCATTTTTCTTGTAATGATTTGTTCGTCTTTCTTCTGTTCCGTTTACTTGGCGTATTAGGTGCTGATGGGCGTTGATATTTTCTAGGTGTATGACGCTTGAACGACTAGCCGGCCGGTGTGACCGAACGGTTCTAGGCGCTTCAGTCTGGTACCGCGCGACCGCTACGGTCGCAGGTTCGAATCCTGCCTCGAGCATGGATGTGTGTGATGTCCTTTGGTTGGTTTGATTTATTTAGTTCTAAGTTGTAGGGGACTGATGACTTGAGATGTTAAGTTTTATAGTGCTCAGAGCCATTTGAACTTGAACGACTCTCTGCAAATGTCGCTGCTCTCGGTCGTTAAGTGAAGGCCGTTGGCGGTGTCCTTGGCGAGAGGTAACGCCTGAAATTTGGTATTCCCGGCACACTCTTGACACTGTGGATCTCACGATATTGAATTCCCTAACGATTTCCGAAATGGCATGTCCCATCTCGCTCCAACTACAATTCTGCGTTCAAAGTTTGTTAATTCGTGTCGTGCTGATATAATCACGTCGCAGACATTTCTCACGAATCATCTCAGTACACCCCGCCCCCGGTAGCTGAGTGGTCAGCGCGACAGAATGGCAATCCTAAGGGCCCGGGTTCGATTCCCTGCTGGGTCGGAGATTTTCTCCGCTCAGGGACTGGGTGTGATATTATCATCATCATCATCATCATCATTTCATCCCCATCGACGCGCAAGTCTCCGAAGTGGCGTCAAATCGAAAGACTTGCACCCGGCGAACGGTTTTACCCAACGGGAGGCCCTAGTCACACGACATTTACATTTTACCTGAATATAAATGACAGCTCCGCCAGTGCACATTGTGTACGCGATTCTACCGTCTCGTGTGCATGTGCGTATCGCTATCCCGTGACTTATGTCACCTCCGTGTATTTCTATTGGATAATCACAGGACGTGGGTCCACCTTGTTGTCCTTACGTCTGATTGCTACACTCATTGACGCGGTCCCACCTAGAAAATAATGAAAATAAAGCTCCTTTTTTCTGGCCACAGAGGAGGTAATCGGGCCCGATCGACCGCCGTGTCATCCATCAGCCAATGGCGTCATTTGGATGCTGTATGGCGAGGCGTGTGGTCAGCACAGCGTTCTCCCGACCATTGTCAGGTTAGCAGACCTGGAGCTGCTACTACTGTCAAGTAGCTCCTCAATTGGCATTACGAAGGTGAACGGACCCCGTTACAGTCCTCGCACGAAGGAAAAATCACTAGCAGTGCCCGGAATCGAACTCAGGTCTTCCGCATGGCAGTCACCTACACTGACCGAAAATGGAGGCGGGCAAGGAATAGTAGAGGTAAAACCTCGTCGCAGCAACTATTGTCCGTCGTAGCCTATACTGGTTGAAAACAGTCATCGGAAATATAAAATTATGATCTAGATTTTGGTATTCAGACTATTTGAATATACAGAGCACTGGTTTCTCCACACCAGCATGATATCGTCTTTTAGGAGTAGAGACAAGCTTTTGAACACTAACGGATTGGAGCAGTGGAGAAAAAAGAGCCACAAACCGTAGGAAAAAAAGCCTCTGCGAATGTCTGGATGGATCTTACAGCAGCTAGTGGATTATACTTTTCAGCGCGACAGTTCATGCCCGTGTCCAAGGGGTTAAGAGCATCGGCGGCATCTTCTAGACCAATTGCTGTAGCCTAGTTTCTCACCAGAGACGTCAATTTCATTATTAAATTGGTTTCCCAGTGGAGTTGGTGCGTGGGATTTGTTTTCGTTTTGGATGCCATCAAGTTCCCTGTTGTACCCAGGCTGCATGAAGTCGGGTAGCACAGCCAATTAGCTTTCTGACCTACATCAGCGTTATTAGGTCTGCGTTTGCCATAGATGGTCAGATTCCGTAGTCAAAAGTGTTTTTGAATGATGATGTATTTCCACCCACGGTCGAGATCGTAGCTCCTCAGATAAATGCTGTGATTATTCGCAAGTCCTGATTTCCTTCCCAGTCATGCAGAGAGTTTCTTGAATACGTTTAATGGAGGGACTTGAGAGCGGAATTCATTGTGCATATCTGCTGTGCTTATAATTCGTAGGACCTCTTTCTGTATGATCTGCAGTTGGCGCAGTCTTGGGGATTATGCTAACACTTACTTTTGATGTTTAAAGGAAGTTTCGGCGCAGTTAGCTGACCCCCGCCCCCTCTCGGAAATGGTAAACCAGCAAGGTTTATAGGGGAGCTGCAGTGAAGTTAGCACTAATGCCGGAGAATTCTTAGCAGGAAGGAAATTCATGGTGGAACGTTGTAACGACGTCGAAGTCCATAGAATCTTGGACGAAGATGGAGTAGTAAGTCAACCATGATCTTGTTCAAGATACTATCAAGCCATTTCCCGGCACTGGTGTAGCCAACAACGGAAAACCATGATCTGAACGCCCAAAGACGGAATTGAAGCTTATGGCCAAATAAAACTGCACTTCGTTACTAATGAACCACCTGTCTCGATAGGATGATTGACGCCATAAGACGTGTTTCGATGCCTCGCCTGATGAACGTATCCCACTGAAGCAAAAATTACGTTTTCAAATTCTGGTCTGGCACTAATTTTTTGATGTGTCAGGAAGAATAATGTCTAGGACTAACTCCGCTGCAGAATAAATCTGATTTTGTCTCTGTTCTCTTTAGATGACAGCCCGAAACCTGGTCGAATGTGTGCGACGTCCACACCGCGGCGTCAAAGTTTTGGTCAAAAGTAAACGATGACAACACTCAAACGTATGTATATTTCATTTGCGTCACTTAGTTTCACCATTACCTGCAGCAACAGGTATATTCCAATAAGAGAAGTCTCGGACATGCGGTGCTCGCGGGGTATGTCATGTTGGAAAACAAAAATCTCAATATGAAGACATATTTCTTTACAAATACGTTGCAGAAAGTAAAAAGCTGCTGATGTGTGGAGACACTGTGATTCGGTGTTGAAATTTCGTTCCACGTCAACAGTCTTTCACCACCGATTCGTGGCCACGAGCATAACGAAATGTAAAAGTGGCTCCTATGTGTTCATAGTATGCACAAGCTGGCGAGCAAACGGGTCGCGACAAAAAGCGAACATTCAATACGCAGTGTGTGTGTCTCCTGCAGCTATGGTCTTGCCGTGCGCCGTTCTGGGACAGGTTCCCCTTGAACTACTTGGGCCCGAGATGAACGCCAAGATTGGCCGCTCTTTAACGGTGGCCACTGCATTTGCCCATTCCCAGGTGGCAGTCAAGGCCGCAAAATTGCTCGCAGTTGATCACCGTATCGGCGAAGCGTGAGGCCACGCCCATTAAGCAAATTGACTCCCATTATTCCAGTAGTTGTATGGGAACATTACGTGCGGTAGATTGCCGCAACAGAACGATTTAGAGGTCGCACTCACATTAGGAGAAGATTCTCATAGTTCCCGGACCAAATTATCTAGATTCAAGTGCCGTGGGCCCCTCCTGTTAACGTTACTGGATCTTTTTCTTCATAGTGGAGAATTCAAAAAATCCTATTCGTTAAGTCTGAATTCATTTTCAGGCAGGCATTCTGTATCACAGATGGAAGAGAACCGTATATGTCGAGATAAGGAACTAACAGTTAGAAAAGAGTATTTAATTTTTTGTTTATTGACAGGCAACTTATAGCAACGGCATAACGTTACGTTATTGTTTTTCGTCCGAAGACTGGTATGATATACAGCTCTCCATACTAGTCTATCTTCTGCAAGCCTCTGCAACTCCGAATGACTACCGCAACACACATTATCAAATCTTCTTCCTTTGTTCAACCCTGACAATTCCTTGATACCTAACGATTTGTCTTTTCAGCTGATGCTCTCTCGCCCCCCCATAAATGTCTTTCTCACCCCCCCCCCCCCCCCCCCCTGTTCGATGTAGTACCCCGTCATTATTTATTCGAACTACCCGTTTAATTTTCAACATTCTCCCGTAGCACCACATTTCAAAAGGTACGTCTCTCTTCTTGTCTGAACTGCTGATCGGCCACGTTTCATTTCCGTACGAAGCTATTCTCCAGACAAATAGCTTCAGAAGGAGACTTCAAAACACTCAAATTTATCTTAAATGGCGACAAATTACTCTTCTTCTGAAATGGCTTTTCTTGCTATTAGCCGTCTGCATTTTATATCTTGTCTACTTTGGTCGTGATCAGTTATTTTAAACCCCACATAGCAAAAATCACCTACAACTTTTAGTACGTCATTTCCTAATCAAATTCCCTCAGGATCATCTGATTTAATTAGACTAAATTCCATTACCCTTGTTTAATTTTCGTTGATGTTCATCTATAATATTTTTTCAAGACACTATCCATTCTGCTCAACTGCTCTTCCAAGTCCTGTGCTGTCTCTAACAGAATTACAATGCCATCGGCCAACCTCGAAGTTTTTATCTTTTGTTCATGAATTTCAATTTCTCCTTCATTTTCTTTAGTGCCCGCTCAGCGTGCAGTTTGGATAGGCATCATTTCATGTCCGTCCACTCTAACTGCATTCTTGTTTTGTTTGACTTTTACCACCGCGACCCAGTCAGGCCGAAGGCGGACCTGCTGATTGTTTTAAATTCAAATTGACGTCGGACAAGAAATGACAAAAGAAATATTTCTTCGTGTGATATAATAACAAATTAACAATTTTCGGATTTTTTCCTTTATTCGTACTGTTAAACTTACTTCTTGCCAAATTTCGTCTTTACAAATTAACGGAAAATGCCCTATAGGTTTTAATGCTTGAGTTTGCGAGTATCAGAATATGTGACCTAAATAGCTGTAAAGTTTGGATGCATTGAGTTAGGAGCCTACATTTATTACACAACCAAAGGACCTCTGTGTGTGACGTAAATTTTTTCATTTTCGTGTAATTCTGTCTCTGTTAGGTTAACTAAACGGAGACGGAATGACATGCAGGAATTTTGAAACATGATACAAAGAACATATCAGATGTTGGAAGTATGAAACAAACCATTCCACATTTGCAGAGCATTTAAAACACCGTAAATATCATGCTACCAACATGGAACAAGAAATGAAAATGATGAGAGTAAGCAACCACGACAAACATCTTATACAAATACAAGAAAACTTCCACATCCAGAATGCCACAGCAGAAAACAAATATGTGACAAATGAACAAACACGCATCAGCACAGGCTCCCTACTACACTTAATAAAGGAAATGATAACATAAAACACAAAAACTCTTCCTCCTTCACGTTCTGGTCACACACACACACACACACACACACACACACACACACACACACACACACACACAAATGCATACACGAACAGATCACAGATACTTCAATAATTACACTCGAAAGTTTGGCAATAACATTCGATCTTTGGCAAAAACATTTGACAGTCGGCAACAGAAACCCAAACATTGCATTGATACAAGCGTTCAGTTCATAGTGCTGTGGAATGTGGGAAAAAAAAGCCGCAAATTGGCATTCCTAAGAAGAAGAACAACACCAAAAATGCAACAGGAGCGTAATATGTAAGAAATTGTCCACGCAACCTGTAAGTACAGTTCAAAACATTACTACTTAGTAGGAAATACCAACCACCAGAACTGTTTATAACACAGTGACAAAAATGTAAATTTAATAGCTAACGTATGTACATATTCCAGGCCACTGATGATGCCTTGCAGAAAATAAAGGCAAAACGCGTATGGCACTAAAATTGTGTTTTATTCAGTTGCTGTCAGACGGTCCATAAGTATAAATTATCAATATACCGTAATATTACACGCAACTGAGGAAGACAGGACTACAAAAGTTGAAGATATAAGGGTTTTGTTTTTACCGACTGAGGCGCGGAACCTTAAGATACAAAAAAAAATAGTAAACACCCATATTTAATTATGAAAATTTAATTAGCATACAAAATGTTAACATAATTATCCTTGACAAATTAAAAAGAGCCATCATATTTGTTAGAGGCAACTATTTACCGTCGCTATATGTGTTTTAACTTTACTTGCAATGTAAGAAACACAGTTAAATACATTTACACTTCCAGAAAAAAACTTTATTTAGAATCGTAATAACTGTAAAGTAAAATTTAGTTTTTCTGCAGAAATTTATAGATCTTCATTAATTTCTCGGGTCTTTTCTCTCTCAAATTATTTCTTAATTTTGACCAAAAGGGCGTGTAGGTGGAGAAGATTCTCTTAGTTGATGCGATGTTGCAGTGCAAGGATTGAGGCTGTAATAAAGTAGTTGTAAGAATGGGTTAGTCTTTTGAATAAATTAGTCGTATGAATTTAACTACGTAATTGTCAGTATGAAAAAAAATCTCATAAAACCCAATAAAGCCCATAAAATTCCAATTTTACCCACTAGGTTGACATTTTTTAAATGTCACAGTTTTTCTTAATCCCGATTTTATTCCTGCTACCTTTAGATTTTCAGAGGACGTATTCCAGGCAACTTTGTCAAAAGCTTTCTCTAAATCTACAAATGCTATAAATGTAAGTTTTCTTTACTTTATCTTCTAAGGTAGGTCGTAGGGTTAGTATTACCTACCGCGTGGTGCATTCGAATACTAACCCTGAGGGTTATCACTTTCTTCTGCCGACCTCTTCAATTTTGGCTAAAGGTCATGGATCGCAGGTATAGTTCCGAGGCATATTTTCAGAATGAGAAATGAGTGTAGAAGAAAGTAATAAATATTCAATGTGTAATGTGCTAAACTAAATAAATCTATACAAAGGATACTACGAAGGCAGTATGACTCAATTTACATTACTGTTTGGAAATTAATCTTCCATTACATTCTATACACAAGGTACTTTCAAATTGCGAACATACGCAGCTAGACACCCGGTAGATCCTGGCACCGATATGCTATATGCCAGTCGCGGAAAAAACAAAACTCTCGCCGTCTGATATGTAGCACTGCGTGTCGCCGTGGTTGAGGAACTGGCCTCTCATTGCGCAGCTTTCCACACTGCTACTCATTTTCGGGATTCCCTTGCACGGGAAATGACACTGTGCGCTCAGTTGTTTCCCCCCATTGGTCCATTGATGTCTACGCAAACGCATTCCACGACGTCATTAGCGACGGATTCGTCACCCGAGCTCATTCTCCGTGTGTGCAGGGTGCCCCATTAGTAAAGGTCAGCATTTCGATTGGTGATAGAAAACGCCATTTGAAAATTGTATAACGGTGCGCTCTTTTTCAGATTATTTTGAAGGGAAAACGTATTTCATATGCTTTGCATAATTGGCCGTATATTCATAGTTCTTGTTATTTTTAATGACAAAACACAGTTAAAGTTTCCTGGCATATAAAAACCATATTCCACACCGGACCAAAAATATAGATCCTTGCCTTTCGTTATTAAGTTATTAATGCCTTTGCCGACCTAATTACCTAGACACGGTTCACGAGCTGCCCCCACAGCTTCAGTGCTGCCAATTGCTCTCTCCTACAAAAAAAAAAAAAAAAAAAAAAAAAAAACTCTTCATAGTTGAGCAAATGTTTGCGGTAGATGGTGCCGGGTGCCTTACTGACGCCACCACTCAAACACCCCCCTCGCCGACACCATCTCTGCCTTCCCCGCTCCCCGTCCCCCCCTCCACCGTGATGGAATCTTGTATACCCTGTGTCTGCCTATAGAGTAAATTTATGTCCCAAGTATGAGTGTGTTTTTCTGTTTGCGTAGCGTGTAGTTGGATGTGGGAAACCAAACCGCCTAAAAGCCGTATGCAGGCAGGCCGGCAGGCTCACCAGCCCTCGCCGCCAATCCGCGAGGCGGATTCGATACGGGGCAAGCTCGCTTGCCCGGGTTCCGCAAGCTTCGCTTTAACGCACTCTGTTATCGGGGCGTGCCTCGCGGAAGAATAGGTATCGTGGGGGAAATGACTTACCCATACAGTTTTAATTTGCGAGGAAGTGCCAAAACGGGTATCTTTTCGTCCACGAGTGCTAGTTGAGCGAGGTAGGCAGGAGAGCTTCTGGGGAGTTTGGGAAGCGGCCAAGAGGCTGTGTCAGACGTAGAGCTGTGAGGACGGGTCGTGAGTTGTGCCTGGACACCTCAGTCGGTAAGAGCACTGCCCTCAGAGGGCCAGTGGCCGACCGTTCCGATTATTGATCAAATGTTTGAGCGGAGCGAATACAACGCTCGCTAGACATTACAAAATGAATTTTTATCCGAAGTTCCGTAGACAGACGAAGAGTGGGTAATTGACAGATGGCTTATCAAATCCACCAGCATCACGTCTAGTTTTACAAAAAATAAATAAGGAATAAAAAACATAGTTGCTTCAAAGTGATCAGGATAGTTAAGAAAAACGCAAATAGTGACTTGAAGGAAAATTGAAATATTTCATAAATCCGAATGAAATGTCAAGAAGTTCGTCTCTTTAAGACCCTGCTGTTTTACGCATAAAAAATTATATTGGTGTAATATTTCACTATCGATAAAAAATTGAAAATAAATTTTGGAAAAAAAAAGAAAAATGTGTTGTGAAATGAGATGCCTGAAAGTATATAGATTAGAGAAGCATTTGACGCGTCGTTGAATGATGCTCGTAATCGCTTATAGCAAATTAGTTGCCGTTTCGGAATTGAAAGTACAGTGTTAACTGAGGTTTTCGAATTTTAAAGGGTAGATTATGTGGACCGTGAAGTCTCATTTGCGGTACATCATTTCGAGCGTCATTCAAAGACATGTCAAATGTTTCTTCCCAAATCTGTAGTTGGTACCTAGTAGTAACATTATCTGCCCACAAAGCTTTCTATCGTTGAAGTCAGAAATCTACATAACAAAATTGCGCTTGCGCAAGTGGAGCTGCTAAATCAAGTTATGTACACTTGTAACCAATGGCATACCCAGCGAGCGGCATGAGAGGTCTCGTGCTTCCCCTCCCCCCCCTCCCCCCTCCACCATCCCATGGAAAACACACAAGAGTATTAATACATAAGTAACACATAAGAGTATTAATCCAGTGGCAGTTTGACCGAAGCCAGAACGAGTGAGGGGTACTGATTAGTAGAGAGTATAGTCAGAACCCCACCACGCTGGTTTATTTGTAACTTGCTCTTAACAAAAGGATGCAGAAATGCACAGCAACAGGTAAACCTACATGTTCCCCTTAGAATACAAAAGTGTGCTGAAGTTATCAACTATAGTAAATTATATTCCAACACCCATCTCATTGCATAACCAGTTTCGGAATATTACATTACATTACCAGATGGATGTAAATACTGATCCGCGATTGAACGTGAGTTTTAAGTATACTGAACGTGGCTGTTGGAAGACGGTTTACTCCATTAATTAACCTGACAATCGTACGAACAGCTCCGCCGTGCAGATGTATAAAGATTGAAAAATTGTGCATCGATATTGATGGATGACATTTTGGATATTTATTGTGAATTACTATTATTTCAAACTTTTGAGAATATTTTATGAACATTTGTCAACTGAGAAATTAATAATAATATAATAATCATAAACACCACGAAGCAGTAACAAAACAAAATCATGCCCATAATTATCGACTCGTACAAACAATTACATCGGGTAGCATTCGAAGCAGAGCATATGCCTATACAAGCTTTTTCGTTTCAGATCCCCCTTTCTGTCACCTCTCTGAATAATGACCTTAGTAAATCTCACACTATCACCCCCCCCCTTTTTTTTTCGGAACCTTTCGGTTTTTAACGGATGATTTCAAGAGCTTTTTTAATTTGTACTGAGGTTTTTGCATATGCGGTGTACAGTTGTTTTTGAAGCGAGCAGCCACCGTTCTCAAAACTGCCATTACTGGTTACAACAGACGGCGTTCTCTTTTGCCAGACTGAGTTTATTGTATTGCAGTAGGTACAACTTGAACCTCGTGTGGAAGAGTCCACTTCTAAGTTTCAGCGTCGCCGTGAGAAGCCAGGTCTTGCCGCCTGTGGTGGCTGTATGTACGTAGTGGGACCTCCTTGTCTTGATTTTATATTTCTTTTTCACCACAAGATTGTTTGTACCATCCATTTGTCCTTAAAAAAAGGATCGAAGTGACGCAATGGTTAAAACAATAGCCGTGTTAGGAACGAGCAGGGCTCAAAATTCTGTCGGAATCCAATTTCAGCTTTCCTGTTTCGCTTAATCACTTCCGGCGAATATTGATGTGGATCCACTGAAAAAGCCACTGTCTCATTCTTTGTTCCTGCTCGTCCAGTATGCAACGCCGTCTTCGAGACTCGGAAAAAAATCATCCTACATTCCTCGTTCAAGGACTGTTGTACCCAAAAACAAGAAAGCTTTGATACTTGGATGTGGCCTACAAGAATTCTCTTTAGTGATCTATGGCAGATGTCGACCAGAGCGGGGCCCGTTTTCGAGTATGAAGTATGAGCAGTCTGAATGCCGTAGAAGTATGTGAATATAAATACTGAAGTCTGCCCATTTGATCAGTATTAAGGCAACTATATTTAATACATCAGAAAGCAAAATTCTAAAACGACAGCTTGAAGAAAGACATCTTAGCCAAGATCTCATTTGTGAAACCTTTATTTACGATGACCGGTTTCGGTAAACAAAGTTACCATCATCTGATCTGCGATTTGTGTACATAAAGTGTGAAACCCATTGCATGATGAAAACTGGCGTACACGTCGTAAATATAATTTATAGATTGAATTATTATTCCACATGCCTCAGAACAGGGTAATATATGTGCTCAACTTTGGTTACTATTATCTTAATCAGGTGACAGTTGACGCGAGATGCATTGGCATGTCTAAGTTAAAATCAGACTGTACAGTACAGGGTGTAGGGGCAGATATTTCTACTGGTGACTGACAACGGTGTACCGGACAACATTACATCACCATTTGCGTCCTTTGAAGACTAATAATTATAGCTACTCTTGGTCTATACTGACAGGTGTATTCCACTTGTAAGGAACACTGAGTGCGAGGTTGCAGAGCCAATCTTTAATAAGGCTCATTTGAAAGTGTTGTGTTAACAATTATGACAGGTAAAATATTAATTGCTAATGACTCACCATGTACATGAGGTGGGTGACAGAAAATAAGTGTCCGGGAGGTGCAGAGATAAACCTTCTATGGGATGTATGTATTACATTTCGCAAAATGAACATCGTCGACATTCGAGAAATGTTCCAAATAAACAACTAACTTCACCATGAACACTGAATGGAACTTTGCGCGCCACAGTTATCACAAATGTTTGCACCATCAGGATCGAAGGCGAACCCCTTGAGAACTGATGGAAAGTGATGGCATGCAACCTAATGCGAAACAGCCTGTCGTGGCACTTATAGTGAAATTGGCTGTCCTTTAAGGAATTGCTGCAGACAATGCGATAGTATATTTTATAAGCACGGAAAAAATTCAGAGCCTGAATTTGTCCAGTGGTTCCAGGTGATATGAATTGCAATGTCACGCACATTTAGGAAGACAGTTTGCTCTAAAGGAGTATGATTTTCACACGCAGACGAGCAATCAAGCAAAAGCAATTTATTTTGACCTCCTACTGGCCAAAGTAGTGCTCATAACATAGTTGTAGTTCTCTTAGCCCATTTTCCCCACTCTCGCTTGTTTTGATGTAAATATTCCCTACTGCCCCTGCAAGATCACGCACCCGAGAAAGAATCGTAGGGGACAGAACCGGGCGACCGCTACGGTCGCAGGTTGAATCCTGCCTCGGGCAAGAATGTGTGTGATGTCCTAAAGTTAGTTAGGTTTAAGTATCTCTAAGTTCTAGGGGACTGATGACCTCAGATGTAAAGTCCCATAGTGCTCAGAGCCATTTGAACCATTTTTTGAACAATATATAACTTTCCAGCTAATTTTCCCCATCCGCATTAACAGTCGGAGTAATTGTATACGAATGCGTTAAGGCGCTGATGTTAGTTGTCTCGAGGATTCCTTTCATATGCATTTCTACTCAAATCCTGAATGATGGAGTTGAAAACAAATTTCCTACTGAACGACGGGATAAGTTTGTTCATCTCGTCTACAAATTTTTGAGCCTATTCGACACTTTGCAGGGCATCGTCTAGTAAGCGTTTTGTTTGAAATTTTGTTATCTTACGTCTTCCAAGTCTGTGCCCTGTTACAAGTTGTGCAACCGTCCAACGCTTCCCTTGAAATCACTGTAATCTATGTTGCGTGCATAACGTAGGAGGTCACTATCATCCACATCCTGGGAATTCTATCCAGCATTCTTGAAACGCGCCAACACCAGCTTTCATAAGAAGTGGGTCTTGTCGTTCCTTTAATATCCGTTGGTTTTCTTATGCACTACACTGTCATATTGCAGCAGTTTTATTCGAAATCTGTCCACAAGTGTGTTTATACTATGCTGCGTATGATCCTCCATTCACGTAATTATGCTTAGTACCAGCTGCTTGGACAACGACTGTCATTTACTCCCGTTCACTAGAGACGGGATTTTCGGCTCCCTGTCCGACAAGGATGATGAACTACAAGGCTCGATACATGTTTCACTTTCACTTGTTAAGCGCGTGTCGTCGTCATTGTACTCCTCATATATACGAGGCCTTTTCGGAAAGTAAGGTCCGATCGGTCGCAAAATGGAAACCACTGTGAAAGATTAAAAATGTTTTATTTGTAACAGTTATCTACCCCTTCCAGTTCCTTCTCTACATAGCCGCCGCTGCGATTTAGACATTTGTCGTAGCGTTGTAGCAACTTTCTAATACCCTCGTCATAGAAGGCAGCCGCCTGTGCTTCCTGCCAATTCTCTACGCTGGTCTACGTACAGCTCGTTGTCTGTGCCAGAACATTGTCTTCATAGCCAGCGATTCATGTGAGCAGAGATGAAACTCGGGGAGAGTCAATTACGGGCTCTGTTGTGGGTGATCAAACACTTCCCATCGAAAACGCTGCAGCATCCTCTTCGTTGCCCCTGCAGAGTGCGGCTGGGAATTGTCGTGCAAAAGGAAACGCAAGACAGCTATGTTATGCGGGCTGCATGACATCAGCCGAAATCTCTCAGCAGTCCCTCACACTTGGCGGGAGACACTATTGTTCTAGGCGTCTTCACGTGCTCACTGTGTGCTCAGAACGTAACGCGATTGACGGGCATACTAGAGGAACTATGCAAAGCATCTGCGCAAACTTAATCGGATTTCCACTTTGGTTTCCGTTTCGCACCCCATCGGACCTAACTTTCTGAGTAGCCCTCGTATTATCCGCACAGTCGAGCGTATGGGACACCACACATTCCACTGACTCATATCGCAGAAACCCTAACATTTCATCTTCCACTCTGCGAAATTCCTTGCGTTCCTTTCTGACTAAATGTCAACTTCGGCTTCTGTTGTTGTGGATATAATGCAGTGATTGCTTTGTTTGCCATTGTCATTGCTCTGCTTTGTATCAACACCACTAAAACTGTTGTGAGCTACTCGTCGACTAAAAAAGCAGTTCAACTACGCTCCACAGCCTCGTGCTGTGCTCACCACTGGATACCTCCAGCCCCGCCTCCTGTTGCCATTAGCAGCCTGTGTTGTGGTTACTTGGTAGACAATATGTAGCGCATTATTGGCCTTGTGCGAACTCGCACTTAAGTGGTTCCTTTTTAGTGGTGCACTTACGACCGTGCAGGAAACAACAGGTAGTAAAGTTTGTGTGGAGACTGTTCGATGCAGAGACAGAAAAACCCTAACGTACTGATGTGTGTACATATTAAGGAACCACAAACAAAAATGTCTGCGCTTAATACGCGTTACGCTCTGTATGTTCAAAGTTAAAAACATTTTGTAAATAATGTTTCGCCAAATGCATACGCCCCACGTTAAAGGTCAGAGTACATCATTGACGCAGGAGCGTCTCTGAACTGACTAGCGATTCTTAAGAGAGAGAACATGTTAACATTTAACTCCGCTAGAGTTCGCTTGCGTGTTCAAGTCAACCGTCTGTTACAAATATAAATATGTGATTTGTAATAAAAATGTTGTAACTGATATACAATTGTAAAAAATATGTAGCTGGTAGGAGCTAAAATGTTTTCTGAAAACTGGAAGAATATACATAACCATGTGGGAGTGAAACTAAGTAAAAAAAGATAACATGTCGTTAACACTGCAACGTAAGTCGTGTTCCGAAATCCGATATATGTACGTCAGATACGAGAAAAATAATCGCACAGTAATATTTATTGACAATACGCTTGCACAGCGGAAAACAAGTTGATGACGAGGTTGCACTGTATAAGCACTATCTGTAGCTTATTATCTGACAAAGCAGCTGTCCCTCGTTACGCATTTTAACATCACTGCACCCACCTGCAGCGGCAAACACATCGCAGGAGGTCACCTGCGCAACACCTAACACGTAGCTCGAGGTCTACGTATGATGTTGGACTCTCAACAACCGTTACAAAGGGAAAACATTAAAATGTGAAAACCAAAATAGTAATATGACAGCGGTGACAATGAAAATTCACAAAGACTCTACAATATTTAGATAAATTAGGGATGTAGTCACAAGTATGCGTAATTACGCGGTAATTGCCCATGGATATAAGCAAGGACAAATCTGCGGTGTAGGTACATAGAGGTCACGGCGAAATGAATAGGCCATGCATGATCCAGCTTAAAGCAGCCGAAAAAAAGGTGACTTTCAGCTCTGAGGTAACCTGAATGTCAATCACACAGTCCGTGGTGTATGTGCGGTGACACTCGAAAACCGCAAAACAAACTCGCTGAGCAGGTCGCAGAAAAATGATTAATCCGTATATAATCTAGATTAAGACGGATGAGACAAGTTGACGTTCAGCTGAAAGGTAACGTGAAACACCCGGTACACAACGCATGATAAACAGTGCTTGGTGTACATGTGGTTAGCAAAGTACCATAGTACATGTTGTGCATCGTTTTGCTTCTCTTCGGCTTTGCCCGTGCAGTGGTCTTCGTATCTCTGAGTGTTAAACTTACGCCATTTTACCAAGAAACTCAGAGTTTTTCTGCTTGTACTGTACTTCCGCGGAAAACAAATCCCTTTTCAGAGAACGACGGGAATAGACCTTAATTAAATTTTGCATACAGCGATCACGGCATATTTGCTAGTAATGGTAGTGCAATGACGATCTAACTGAGCATTAGGTCTTCAGTCTGACTACGTAATATAAGGATATTTTTCGTGAAACTAAGGTATTTTAAGACGTACTGCTACTTAAGTCGCTACTGACGTCGTTACTGAAGTCTGCTGTCTTCCAAAGGACCTCTGTATAAATAACCGTAATGAATGGCAGCCAACAAGGACATGGCATCTCGCGAGCTTGTGGGTGGCCGGCAGCCGCATTGTTAAGTAGAAACGCATGCTTTCAGGGAAGTGGAGATATGTATCCCAATTTCAAGCGAACAGTCGTTTCGTCACTCTTATCTGCGTCGTATAAATCATACCCGCTCTCATTATGGCCTTTAACTGTTTCTCTAGTAATGGACCACACAGAACGTGTAAATAATCTGGCACTCTGAGGTGTAGTGTTTTTGCTTGTATACTTTAGGATCAAATCCGGACACTGCGAAATAAACATCGTATCACGTATCACTGTCCACAAATAAAGATGCGATCTACTGTTCTGATCCTGGAAACAGATATTTGCTAACATGCTGCAGGCATCGTAGAATTCAGAACGTTAAAACAAAGTAAACGCAATCACATTCATGATGTTGCTCTGATTCTGCCCGAAGCCCCTGTCTAAGTGTGATATAAGGAACGATTAAAAAAAAGTTTCCGTTGAGGGCGTTCTGCAGCTTACATGTAACGTAGTGCGTCTCCGATGTGGATATATAAACACCGACATGTAGACGAGGTATTAATGTGACATTCGTGTCTTTCCGATGTGCGTCCGGTAAATGCGGAAATGTGAATTACGCCGACATTATTACAATATGCGTCCAGATTCGACCAACGTGCGATTATTCTTCTCTTAGAATTAATTTAATACTTTCAGCTGCTGACGGGCTTTGATATTTATCAACGGGAACAGGTGAAAATGTGTGCCCCGACCGGGACTCAAACCCGGGATCTCCTGCTTACATGGTAGACACTCTATCCATCTGAGCCACCGAGGGCACAGAGGATAGTGGGACTGCAGGGATTATCTCGCGCACGCCTTCCGCGAGACCCACATTCTCGCATACTACATTCGTAGTGTCCCACCCCAACACACTCATTACTCGTGGAGAACATTCTCTCCAAGTCCCGTAAGAGTTCAGGGAATATGTGTGCATCCGCACAGAAGAAGGAGGTCATGGTCGGTATTGCCAGAACTATATACTTATATGGATATGGTGACACGATATCCTTATAAG
This sequence comes from Schistocerca piceifrons, assembly GCF_021461385.2. Taxonomy (NCBI): domain Eukaryota; kingdom Metazoa; phylum Arthropoda; class Insecta; order Orthoptera; family Acrididae; genus Schistocerca; species Schistocerca piceifrons. The sequence continues at coordinate 22,364,620 of NC_060145.1, forward strand.
TATATTCTTTCCTTGGCTGCCGAAGGACAAACACCGGTTGATATGCATCGGAGAATAAAGAATTTGTATGGGGCAGCATGTCTGTCGAAAACCACCATGGTACGCCATGGGTAGCTCCTGCTTCATGATAACCTACGTCCCCATATCGCAAACGTAACGCAGAAGTTACGTCAACTTTAGTGGGAGACGCTCGAGTACCCTACTGTCGGACGAGGATGGGCAGCTGGCTGCGACGGACTTCTTCACTCAACAGGATACGGTGTTTTACCAATCTGTTATCTACAACATGGTGCGTTCATAGTGTGATTACCTCAGTGTTCGCGACGATTTTGCCTGATTGGGATACCGATTGTCAACTATTCGACTTTCGAGCTGAAACTTTTTGATCGCTCCATATGCCTGAACTGATTTTTTTTTATGTTGTTGATGAAGATAAAAAGGCGTTAGCACGGCGATAGTATGTCGTTCAGCACGAAGCCTGATGCTGCAAGAAGTTTGTTTCGCTAGTATTCGTTCGGCAAGCGGAGGAGGCGTGCTGGCGCGAGTTTGTGCTTGCCATCAGCCTCGAATACATCCCCAGCGACACTGCAGCGTCTCACGGACTGAGAGCGGGCGACACTGCTGACTACTGATAAAGTCGTGTCTCCGCCAGACACTGAAGGTGGTAATTGTGGCCCTCATGGCGACATTCAAGAGGAATAGGTAAAAACTTTCTACAGCCAAGCTCGCATAAATATTTCTTTATTTACAACAACAGATTTCGACAAACTTTCCTGCCATCTTCAGCTCTTCAAAGAAACGTGTTCATTTTGGGTTGGAACCTCACGGCAAGTTGTCGTGTTACCGGCTAAAAATATTGCACAGGATACGAAGGTTGGTCATATATGTAGCGCTCACAGATAATTGTTACGTCATAAAAACCACAGTACAAAATAAAATTCACAGTCGTAGACCTAGCCGCGCGGTCTAAGGCTCCTTGTCACGGTCCGCGCGGCTTCCCCCGTCGGAGGCTCGAGTCCTCCCTCGGGTGTGTGTGTGTGTGTGTGTGTGTGTGTGTGTTGTCCTTAGCGTACGTTAGTTTAAGTTAGATTAAGTAGTGTGTAAGCTTAGGGGCCGATGACCTGAGCTGTTTGCTCCCATAGGTCTTACCACAAATTTCCAGTGGTACAGCTCTTTACGGTTGTACCTTATACGCCTTCTAAGGTGGATCTTAAATGATTAGAACATGTCCAGCTAACGTAAACAGATGTGCTGCTGTGCATTTTCTTGTACTGTGATTTTTATGATAGCAATCGTATGTGAGCGCTACACATGTGGACATGGCCACGTGCACAAGGTATTTTTTGTCCTTAAATTTTTATTTATGGCAAACCTTTGTATTTTGTGCTACATTTTAGCCACTAACATAACGTGACGTCAGGTTCCAACTCAAAATGAACGCGTTTTATAACAAAAATTTTTGAAGACCTCAAGATGACAGCAAAATCTGTCGAAACTGTTTGCTGTAAATAAAGAAATGTTTATGCGATATTGACTGTAGAAAGTCTTTACCAAGTAAAAGAGATAGCTCCTTTTGATTTCTCAACATGAGAAAATTCAATTAAGATGAGTAGGCAGTACGCAGCTTCAAACTTCACCGATACGTCAGTACCGTACTCACAAGTAACAACACAAACTCTGCGTGAAACTGCAATAGCGCTCGTGATAATCATCCACACGATGGAAATCGCCTCTAGCAGCGGCAACCCACCTCGCCTGTCATGTTAACCGCACTGTTTCCAACGATTATTGCCGGAGTAAGGAAATTGAGTCAAGCATTTCTAGAGAAATCTCTATACAGAAACAAACATATGGAATAATATCGTCAACAAATACTTATTCAGAAGGCATGCTTAGACGTGAGCTCGAGCTGACGCCATGTCTCTTCATTTTTGTAAGTACCCAGGATTAAGGCAGCTGACGCAGCTGGAAGAGGTCGAAGTTAGTATATCCCATAATGTTTCGTAAGTCTCATTTACGTAGAAGTCATCAATATATTTCGTCAGTGCAATTTGAATTATTCGTTTTCATTGTTGGGAATTAGCCATATATTCTTTTTTATTTGATGTACTGATGCACACGGTAATGTAACTGAGCAGTTCGTCTCAATTATTTCTGGCATCGTGTAAGAGTTCGTAATTTGTTTCTTTATCCAATGCTCACTAAACGGGTATTACCTCTTGTTAATTACAAATATCGCTGTGAGCTTAGCTTTTTCAAATGGAATTATAGTTAATTCATCTGGTAGTATCTGCGGTTTCAAAGACTCGGACTCACGCGTGTTTCACTGTACGAAAACCGAGAAGCAGTTCTGCAGAAATTACAGTATCTAAAACTTAGGCCGTATCTGTTTTGATCATTGCGTAACTTTGCCTCATAAGTAAGCTGTTTCAGTTTGTGTGTGACAATTATTTAAACGTTTTGCTGTGGCGGACTCAGCTGTCAAATACTTGTACAGTTGCTAAATCCATTTTCGTATTCTTGTCATCTATGTGGACAGTTGCAGAAAACTTCCAAACTTGTGGGGTTTACTTGCGACTCTGTATTAACGGAAAGAAATATAAATTTTTGTCTCGCAACGTTTTCCCTATTGTCTTGAACATCTTTGCAGTTATTTTGTCTTGACCAGTTTTTTTAAATTTTATTATTTGCCGGTTTCTCCTCCTACTCTGTCGTCAATGAATCCAGTTTCATCTTTCCGTTCGTTTCCAAGACATAAATCCAGGAGTCTTATCTCTTGCGCTCAGTAACGCCTCAAAATATTCGCACCACCTGTCCAAAATCTCGTTTCTTGTAAGTACTGCGCTTTATATTCAATTCACGGAACCGAACTCTGCACCCAGAATTATTCATCTACATTAACTGCGCACGTTCCTTATGACACGTAATTGTTGCGCCGGCAGTAGTGTCTACAATATACTTTCCGAAATTTGAAATTCATGGGTGAATCGACGAGTGCTTAATAGTCAATCTTCTCCCAAACGATGCAACACCATCTCCTCAAATTTGGCGAGAACCTTACTACTCACGTATTTACTCATTCCAGACATCATAGTACCTGAAATTTCCGTTCCCGACCATTGATTACTGTCCTTTACCGTCTATATAGTTTTACGCTGAAGATTTGGGACACCCAGTATCTACGCAAATGTAATTTTTTGTGGTATTTATTCCGTGCAGCCAATAGAAATTGTTTGAACAGCTTTTTCATACCTTTGTGTGTTATAAACATTTTTTTTTCACCATGACCGAAGTCAAAGTTCAACATATGTCCCATCCAAGAGAATGGAAGGACAATATCGGAATAAAGTACCACAAAAACATTTACATGCAAATTAAAAAATGTAGCAGAAAACTCGATGGTGTTATAAATAAATAAATACACAGGGTGATTCAAAATTCGTGTTACAGGCATCTAGGATTTGTTGAGGGGACTCTTACATGAAGTTTTGGTAAGGAACTCATGTCTGGAAACATTCCGTTTGCATATTAAAAAAAAGTCTGAAGATCTGGTCACTTTAAAATCTCCCACTTCACGGTGCGCACACAAGCTGAGAAAAGGGCGCCGCCGTCGGCCCATGTTCTAATAATTACATCACACAACACCTTCGACCAGCTACAACAACGGCTGCGAGAAATTGGTACGTTCGAAACTACAAGGGTTGTCTGGTTGTCTGTGGCACTCCACTGACGCACAGCGCTCTCGACTTTGAAGAGGATTTGCTGCGCCTCGTAGAAGAGAACCCGAGGACAAATACCCGAAACAGCTGCCCATGCTGTGTCCTCCACCAGCACGGGCGTCAGAGCTCATTGTCTCCGCTGTTTGTGTACCGTCAAGCGGGAGATTTGTAAGTGTCCCGATCCTCAAACTGATTTCACATGTAAACGGTACGTTTCTGGAGATGGGTCCCTCATCAGCGCTTCCATCCACAAAGTCTCCTCCATAATCCGTAGAAGGGGATTAATAGGAATCTTGAATCACCTCGTATTAAATTAATTTATTTATGTATTTACTTATTTATTTATTTATTTAACCTGGCAATATTAGGGCCATCAGGCCCTCTCTTACATCTAACCAGGCATTCTACTTATTTTACATTCATATATTTTAGTAGACATGTTAAACTACATCTAGTACAAAAAGTGAAATAAACAATTGGAAAGGTGCACCTGAAAAAAACATACATATAGAGTTTATATTCGTAGATCATAAGTACATTATGAAGTACATTATTGAAGAGACAAATTTTAGATAGGAGTGCTGGCAGCAGGGAGTATGAGGGAGACTCATGGTGAAGGGAGGAGAAGAGTAGAGAGACATGATGAAACATAATTAAGGAAATATAAAGGAAAAGAAGATTGCGTGGCTAATAGAGATAGATGAAGAGGAAGGCATCTCAGGAGCAAGATAAGAGACGCTAGCTTTGACAGATGAGAGGATTGGCCTTGTACATTAATTTTGTGGAGAACTTTATGAGGATGATAGTAGGAAATGCTTCAACTTCTTCTTAAAAGCAGCAGGAGATTGAATTTTGCGCAAGGTAAGGGGCAGTTTGTTCCAGAGGAGTATGACAACCTACTTTGATTTGATGATATATCGCTGATTTGGGCATTTAACAGTCTCATACTGAAAGGCACTAAACAGTACCACGATTTATGTTTCATATTTGACAATTGCTGCATATTGAAACGTGTAAACATACGTCGTATAATTATTTAACATCTTATGCGCGACGAAACCGCGTATTCGTTAGTGTACTATAAACTCTCCAAAAGTAAATTTGCTCTGTTGCCATAAATGGCTTAGTTTGTGATATATCAGAAACTTTTGCAGTACATTTTGGACCACAGGAAATCGCTGCATATGGCAACTTGTGTGATGAAGGTAAAAGTAAATCTGAAATCTCGATGCAGCTCAGCACACCGTGCTGTGTCTCCAGCTATGAACGGCACAGAACGGCTCGGGCGCACAATTCGGTCTGTCAGCGTGTCTCGAAGGGTCAGTTCACAGTTGACCGTGCGCACGAAGGCTTTTCAACACGAGAAGCTGCCAGGCCAATTGGCACCCACCCAGCGCCTGTAGTGTGCTACATATCACTGAACATCTGCCTCACGGTGGTCACCAACTGTCAACACCAACAGTCCGTGACTGCTACAATTAATTATGGCTCATAATTACGGCGAAGAAAACTTAACAGAACTGTGTGCTATCTCTTTGGAGTCAGTGGGAGGGTCGGGGGCGACCCATACAGCACCCGACCATCTCCATGATGAGAGCAATTTGGCCTCTAGGCTTCCATTACGAACATCAGGGCAGTACGGCTTCACCATTCTCAACTTTCCCATCACCATGGTGCGCCAATATGGTGGACAAGCGGACATTTGAAATGCAACGTGATCGATATCGTTTGGTTCTCTTCAACAACGAGTATTAGTTTGGCGCCATATGATTGCCGTGAGCGAGTATAGAGACGGCCGCAGACCAATGTATGTCTCAGGCAAGAAGTTTCACAGGTTCATCGAGGAGGTAGGTAACTATCATGGAAGGTACCAAGTACGGATGTCGGACGCCTATGACCGCTGTTCAGTACCGGTACAAGAGCCTTCAACCTATTTTCCAGTGCTACAGGCAACATTTCTGCGATGGACTTGTCTCTGAAGACGATTATACACGAACACACCACGCCTACCTTACGAAGACCTTCATCCGTGAGGCAGGAATCAACGGAGTGGAATAGGCCTGCAGTATCTGCTGATGTGGACCCGACTGAACGTACTTCGGGCCAGTTGGAACTTGCGGTGTGTCATCACAGCAACCCTCCTCACTCGGTGCTTGTTGACTCAGCAGCGCCGCCATCGAAGTGGAGACAGGCTTCAGCAGCAACGTCAGCATACCAAGGAGGGTCCTGGCACGGCCCAGTCCTCTGTCTGTTGACTGCGGCTGCGGAGCGTAGGAGCAGACAATAGATCACACTGTTAAATAGTGCCCACTTCGAGCATTCGACGGTGATCTGACAACTCTATTATGTTGTTGTTGTTGTTGTTGTTGTTGTTGTTGTCTTCAGTCCTGAGACTGGTTTGATGGAGCTCTCCATGCTACTCTATCCTGTGCAAGCCTCTTCGTCTCCCATTACCTACTGCAACCTACATCCTTCTGAATCTGCTTAGTGTATTCATCTCGTGGTCTCCCTCTACGATTTTTACCCTCCACGCTGCCCTCCAGTACTAAATGGGTGATCCCTTGATGCCTCAGAACATGTCCTACCAACCGATCCCTTCTTCTGGTCAAGTTGTGCCACAAACTCCTCTTATCCCCAATTCTATTCAATACTTCCTCATTAGTTATGTGATCTACCCATCTAATCTTCAGCATTCTTCTATAGCACATTTAAAAAGCTTCTATTCTCTTCTTGTCCAAACTCTATTATATATATTTAACACACACCGGGACGTCACATTACGTAATTAAGAGATTGTGTGTGTATGAAATCCATAACTATTATAAGAATGTATTTTGTGTGTGTGGTTTCCATATTTCCTCGTAAACTACTGCATCGATTTCAACCGAACGTGGTACACACATCTCTTACTGTCTGGCAACAATCGCAGTTGTGCGCTAAGAACCAGCTCTCATAGTTCAGGAGATATGACATTATAAACACAGAGATGCGTGATTAACTGCCGCATCATGCAGGTCGTTTAAATTTATTTTTTTCTTTGCTACTATGTTCACAACATATTTCGCATACAGTATCCACATATGTCGCTAGCTCTTTCTACACAAATACATAGCTGTACGACACAAACTTCAAGAGATAAACGCTTAGATACGTGAAAAATTGCCGCATCATGCTTGAAGTCTTAATAAATTTATTCTCTACTGATAAGGCAGCCTTACCGTCGAGTTCACCTAAGGAAATCCCTGACACTTCGCAGCGCTTTTGACAGCCTTCAACTGCAAAGCGCAAACTGCTGTAGGCGAAAACAATATAGAGCTGTAGAGAGGCATTGCCATAGAGGCGTTTACAAAATCGCATTGTAGAAACGCGAAGCAGCTGTCCAGAATATTGCACTGCAAACAAAGTTCATTTTTATTTCGTTTCTAATAGAAAATTAACAAAATGAATACCTGGCAATGCAGGGTTTGTCAGCCAGTATGGAATATAGATGAAGGCAAAATATTTTGTACTTTTTAATATGAAACACTTAAAAGCACGTACTCACGAATATCACCAAAGTAATTAAAGTATTCATGCTTTTATTTTAAGTAGTAAGTTTAGTAAGTTTCTATCTGTTGTTGTTTTTTGTACTTACGTAAATGCACTTAGTTAACACATTTATATGGTTTCAAATAAAGCCAGGAATGACATAAATCTGAAGGCATGCTATGAGAGTAAGGTAGGTTTTCATATCATAAATACGTGATTTTAAATGTCTCATAGTGAAATGTACAAACAACTGACGTGACGTTTTATTCCTATATCGTATTTTCATTGTCTTGGATAGGATTATTCGGGAAAATAGACTGAAGGCTGATGCATGTCCAACCTGAAAAATGAAAGTTTATAGCATAGCCACAGGTATGTAAAGATGTGATAACTGCTTGCCGTTGTTGTTTTTGGTTTTGTTGTTTTTGATTTTGTTGTTTTTGTCGTTTGATGCAACGCTTTACGTTAGTCTTCTCCTGTGCAAGCCTCTTCATATCTTTGTAACTACTGCAGCCTACATCCATTTGAACATGCTTACTGTTGTTAAGCCCTGGACTGCCTCCACAATTTTTAACCCCCACACTTCCCTCTATTACCAAATTAACTTTTCCTTAATGTCACAGGATATGAATTACCAACCGATCCGTTCTTTTAACCAAGTTGTGTTACACAAATTTTCTTTCAGTACTTCCTCATTAGTTATCCGATCAACCCATTGTTCAGCGATCTCCTGTGGACCACATTCGGGAAGAGCTATTCTCTTCTTACTTGAATTACATACTATCCACTTTTCAGTTCCGTATTACGCTACGCTCCCGTTAAATACCTCCAAACAAATACTTTCATGAATGATTTCCCAACATTAAATTTGATTTCCTAACATTAAATTTGTATTCGATGCTAACAAAATTCTATTTTTCAAAAATGGTTTTCTTTCTTTTGCGTTTGTTTTTTATATCCTCCCTACGTTAGCCATCGTCACCTAGTTTGCTAATCAAATAACTAAACTCTTCATCTACTTTTAGTGTCTCATTTCGTAATTTAATTCCCTCTGCATCGCCTGATTTAATGTGACTATTTTCCATTATCCCTGTTGTACTTCTTTGACGTTTGTCTTACAACCTTTCGTCAAGACACTGTCAGTCCTGTTCAACTGACCTTCCAAATCCACTTTACAATGTCATCGGCAAACCTTAAGGCTTTTATTTCTTCACTTTGAACTTTGACTCCGTTTAGGAAACACGTCCTCGGATTCTTTTACAGTTTGCTCAACAAGCAGATTGAATAACATCAGGGGTAGGCTACAACCCCCTCTCACTCCTTTCTCAACCACTGCTTCTCATTCTTGCCCTTCGACTGTCGCATGTGAAGTCTGGTTTGTGTACAGGTTGTGAATTCCTACCACCTTCATAATTTGAAATAGTGTATTCCCGCCGTCATTGTCAGAATCTTTCTCTAAATCAACAAATCCTATAAATGTATTTTTCGCTTTCGTCAACTTATCTTCTAAGATACATCATGTAGTCATTGTTGTTCGCTTGTTCCTACATTTATCTGGAACGCAAAATTATGATTCCAGAGATCGGTTCAACAGTTTTTCCATTCCTTTGTAAATAATTGGCGGCTGGTGTGGCCCAGCGGTTCTAGGCGCTTCAGTCTGGAACCGCGCGACCGCTACGGTCACAGGTTCGAATCTTGCTTCGGGCATGGATGTGTGTGGTGTCCTTAGGTAAGTTAGGTTTAAGTAGTTCTAAGTTCTAGGGGACTGCTGATCTCAGATGTTAAGTCCCACAGTGCTCAGAGCCATTTTTGTATATAATTCGTGTTATTTGCACACAATTCGAATGCCGCCAGGTAGTCCAGTCAACGAAGGAAAATTTGGGACAAAAATCGTGTAGTCGCAAATTTTTCCACGCTACTGGGAAGGAGTGTCATGAACGACATACCAAATATCCTGAGAGGTTGGGTGTGAGCGTTGGGGTGAAGCTTAGTTTAAAATTCACTTTTCTTTATTTTTCTCGAGTAACTCGAAAACGGTGGCTTCTAGCGAAAATTTTTCCCAGTCCTAAGTTAAATTATTTGAACGTTACGTTCATTTTTTTCTCTAGGACTATGAGTTTTCGGTGATGGAAAAATCGCACATTATTAAAAATATTATTCTGACGGTATAACATTTAATGTCTCTTTAAATGAAGTGGGTTAAAAACAAATATTAAATGTGTGTGTCTTATCCAAGTGCAGGTGAACAGTATTAAGTGGTAAATTGTGTTCCGGTGATGTAACAGGGGGGAGGAGGGAGATATGTATGGTCGAGGTGCAAAGGAAGGAAGGTCGCCGAATTGTGTTCATGTACTTTTCTCCTTCATAAGTGTAAAAATTGAAGGTCGAGCAGGTGAGTCCTCACTCTAGCTTTTCTGACCAGTTCTCATATGTTAGTGGACAAAAGAAAATTCACTGAGCTCGTGTTTATGTAGTGGAGTTATTTTCAGTTTATTGGTTTCTTATTTGCAATTGCTAACTTAACTATTCCTTAAATTGTCTCTCTCTGCAACAGGAAGAGGTCACCTAAGGTACAGGGCTATTACAAATGATTGAAGCGATTTCATAAATTCACTGTAGCTCCATTCATTGACCTATGGTCACGACGCACTACAGATACGTAGAAAAACTCATAAAGTTTTGTTCGGCTGAAGCCGCACTTCAGGTTTCTGCCGCCAGAGCGCTCTCGAGCGCAGTGAGACAAAATGGCGATAGGAGCCGAGAAAGCGTATGTCGTGCTTGAAATGCACTCACATCAGTCAGTCATAACAGTGCAACGACACTTCAGGACGAAGTTCAACAAAGATCCACCAACTGCTAACTCCATTCGGCGATGGTATGCGCAGTTTTAAGCTTCTGGATGCCTCTGGAAATCAACGGGTCGGCCTGCAGTGAGCGAAGAAACGGTTGAACGCGTGCGTGCAAGTTTCACGCGTAGCCCGCGGAAGTCGACGAATAAACCAAGCAGGGAGCTAAACGTACCACAGCCGACGGTTTGGAAAATCTTACGGAAAAGGCTAAAGCAGAACCCTTACCGTTTACAATTGCTACAAGCCCTGACACCCTATGACAGTCAAACGCTTTGAATTTTCGGCGCGGTTGCAACAGCTCATGGAAGAGGATGCGTTCAGTGCGAAACTTGTTCTCAGTGATGAAACAACATTTTTTTCTTAATGGTGAAGTGAACAGACACAATGTGCGAATCTGGGCGGTAGAAAATCCTCACGCATTCGTGCAGCAAATTCGTAGTTCACCAAAAGTTAACGTGTTTTGTGCAATCTCACGGTTTAATGTTTGCGGCCCCTTTTTCTTCTGCGAAAAAAACGTTACAGGACACGTGTATCTGGACATGCTGGAAAATTGGCTCATGCCACAACTGGAGACCGACAGCGCCGACTTCATCTTTCAACAGGATGGTGCTCCACCGCACTTCCATCATGATGTTCGGCATTTCTTAAACAGGAGATTGGAGAACCGATGGATCGGTCGTGGTGGAGATCATGATCAGCAATTCATGTCATAGCCTCTACGCTTTCCCGACTTAACCCCATGCGATTTCTTTCTGTGGGGTTATGTGAAAGATTCAGTGTTTAAACCTCCTCTACCAAGAAACGTGCCAGAACTGCGAGCTCGCATCAACGATGCTTTCGGACTCATTGATGGGGACATGCTGCGCCGAGTGTGGGAGGAACTTGATTATCGGCTTGATGTCTGCCGAATCACTAAAGGGGCACATATCGAACATTTGTGAATGCCTAAAAAAACTTTTTGAGTTTTTGTATGTGTGTGCAAAGCATTGTGAAAATATCTCAAATAATAAAGTTATTGTAGAGCTGTGAAATCGCTTCAATCATTTGTAATAACCCTGTATTTCAACATACGTCAGGCACTTCATTACACTAGATTACTGTTATAGATCTGGACACGATCAGGCATATTCACACCCGTCTTTGAAGATACACTGTGGATTTGTGGTAAGTGGCTTCATTCAATGCAGCCCACTTATCAGTGCCGCCAATTCGTGAATGGAAAAGATTTATGCAGTCTACCAGCAACACAATGGTGAGAGAAGTGCAGCAACTTTTTAGTCATTGATTAATTCACCATCAAGTGACTAGAACGTAATTACAGGGCTTTACACTATGCTGTCAACGGTGGTCGGCAGCAAGGTGTCACACTTACTGATTCAGTCCCATTCGCACCAACGCTACACAGGTTACTGTCAACACCACAGTTCACAAAATAAACAGACAGGGACGTGTTTGCACAGTATCTTACTTAAGAGATGGAAACAAATACTCATTAATAAATCAAAATATCTCCACTACATAAAACCGAGCCCAGTGAATTTATTTTGTCTAATCACACAAGAGAACTTTGCAGGAAGCTAATTATACTGTCTCTGTAAACTGGAAAAGCTAGCAGCGCTCATTGTGGGGGAAGTTGCATTTCCCGTAATAACACCACAGCTGCTATACAGGGTCACTACGAATAAATTTCTCCTCTAGTAGTGTAGAATAGTGTGTAGAGATTTACGTAGATTCCGTCCATATACATTACGTGCGTTAGCGTATTAGTAACTGATGTAAGTAGGCTGTTTAGGTTTTCTTATTGGTAACGCCACGTAGCGCTCTGTATGAAAATCACTGGCTGTGCTGTGTGCAGTCTGTGGCTAGTTTGCATTGTTGTCTGCCATTGTAGTGTTGTGCAGCTGGATGTGAACAGCGCGTAGCGTTGCGCAGTTGGAAGTGAGCCGCCAGCAGTGGTGGATGTGGGGAGAGAAATGGCGGAGTTTTGAAATTTGTGAGACTGGGTGTCATGAACTGATATATATTATGACTTTTGAACACTGTTAAGGTTCTTTATCAAAATCTTTCATTTGCTAACTATGCCTATCAGTAGTTAGTGCCTTCCGTAGTAGTGGCGCTCGCAGTAGTTTGAGTAACGAAGATTTTTGTGAGGTAAGTGATTCATGAAGGGTATAGGTTAATGTTAGTTAGGGCCATTCTTTTGTAGGGATTGTTGAAAGTCAGATTGCGTTGCGCTAAAAATATTGTGTGTCAGTTTAAGCCCAGTGATGTATAATTGTTCAAAAGGGGACGTTTCATACTGATATCATTTTTTCATGTAGTATTAACGCATTTTGTGGGAAATAAACACTCGCCGGGCATGTCTGCGCACTGCGACGCCAATGATTCATAAAGAGCCCTTTAACCGCTCTGGTTCGTCTGAGTAGACCAGGTTCGTCACGAACGTGTGCACTTGTGGTCTGCAGTATTTAGTTCTCAAGTACACCTTCCAATCTCAGTGCAGCTTTCGCACAGTGCTGAACCAGTAGTGCTAGAGTCAGACATCTTCTATCCAAGCCCAAATTAATTAAATTTGCTTATAAGATTATTCTTCTGTCAGTGCTGTTATTTGGGAAATTATGAAAAGAAATATATCAGTAAGAAGAAGATGGACAAAAGAATAGTTTCTGGAATGTGAAACCCTTTCGGACGTTTGTCTTTCGAAGAAGTTGAATATAGGACGAAGACACAGTGTGTTGTTGCACCATATTAAACCGTATGTTAGGAAAAATGACACTTTAATGAGAAAATCGAGAAGTGTTTACGGAAGCCTTATAGAAACATTGGCGTACTTGGCAGCTGACAGTGTTGTGACAACACTATATGATAGAGCCACGTCGTTCTGGTATCATGTCGTGTTATACAGGAAGTATTAGAGAACTTCAGCTGGTCTCCGTAAACTCAAGCGTCGCCACAATTCGCACAGGCAATACAGAAGTGACACACACAAAATTTTCAGCCGGCGATCCATTCACACGGAACGACTTGTCTGTGCAAACACTGCCTGTACAGACAAGTTGGTGCCAGTATCTGAGCGTGTAAAGGGCCCTTATGGCGCGCTGTGGAGAGTCCATATAACTGTGGAACACCCGGTAGTTAATTCTTGTGACAAGGAGGGAAGTGCGTAAACGCAATCTGGAGCCTACCTTTACTCGTGCTGCTCTTCCCCTCCCCATCCCCCAGACACACAAATATATATACAGGGAGGTCCATTGATAGTGACCGGGCCAAATATCTCACGAAATAAGCATCAAACGAAAAAACTACAAAGAACGAAACTCGTCTAGCTTGAAGGGGGGAAACCAGATGGCGCTATGGTTGGCCCGCTGGATGGCGCTGCCATAGGTCAAATGGATATCAACTGCGTTTTTTCAAATAGGAAGCCCCATTTTTATTACATATTCGTGCAGTACGTAAAGAAATATGAATGTTTTAGTTGGACCACTTTTTTCACTTTGTGACAGATGACGCTGTAATAGTCACAAACGTATAAGTACGTGGTATCGCGTAACATTCAGGCAGTGCGGACGGTATTTGCTTCGTGATACATTACCCGTGTTAAAATGGACCGTTTACCAATTGCGGAAAAGGTCGATATCGTGTTGATGTATGGCTATTGTGATCAAAATGCCCAACGGTCGTGTGCTATGTATGCTGCTCGGTATCCTGGAAGACATCTTCCAAGTGTACGGACCGTTTGCCGGATAGTTACGTTATTTAAAGAAAAAGAAAGTGTTCAGCCACATGTGAAACGTCAACCACGACCTGCAACAAATGATGATGCTCAAGTAGGTGTTTTAGCTCTGTCGCGGCTAATCCGCACATCAGTAGCAGACACATTGCGCGAGAATCGGGAATCTCAAAAACGTCGGTGTTGAGAATGCTACATCAACATCGATTGCACCCGTACCATATTTCTATGCACCAGGAATTGCATGGCGACGACTCTGAGCATCGTGTACAGTTCTGCCACTGGGCACAAGAGAAGTTACGGGACGATGACAGATTTTTTGCACGCGTCCTATTTAGCGACGAAGCGTCATTCACCAAACAGCGGTAACGTAAACCGGCATAATATGCACTATTGGGGAACGGAAAATCCACGATGGCTGCGACAAGTGGAACATCAGCGACCTCGGCGGGTTAATGTATGGTGCGGCATTATGGGAGGAAGGATAATTGCGCCCCATTTTATCGATGGCAGTCTAAATGGTGCAAAGTATGCTGATTTCCTACGTAATGTTCTACCGATGTTACTACAAGATATTTCACTGCATGACAGAATGGTGATGTACTTCCAACATGATGGATGTGCGGCACATACCTCGGGTGCGGTTGAAGCGGTATTGAAAAGCATATTTCATGACAGGTGGATTGGTCGTCGAAGCACCATACCATGGCCCGCACGTTCACCAGGTCTGACGTCCCCAGATTTCTTTCTGTGGGGAAAGTTGAAGGATTTGAGAGGAATGTCGTTACACGTATTGCCAAATGCATTGACGTTGACGGACATCATTTTGGGCATTTAGTGCATTAATGTGGTATTTACAGATAATCACGTTGTAACAGCATGCGTTCTCAGAAATGATATGTTCACAAAGGTAGACTATCACATTGGAACCACCGAAATAAAATGTTTAAACGTACCTACGTTCTGTATTTTAATTTAAAAAATGTTTCTGTTAGCAACTGTTCAGCTAAAATTGTGAGCCATATGTTTGTGACTATTACAGCGCCATCTATCACAAAGCGAAAAAAGTGGTGCAACTAAAACATTCATATTTCTTTACGTACTACACGAATATGTAATAAAAATGGGGGTTCCTATTTAAAAAAAAAAACCAGTTTATATCCGTTTTGCTAATGGCAGCGCCATCTAGCGGGCCAACCATAGTGCCATCTGGTTTCCGGCTTCAAGCTGGTCTGGTTTCCGCCTTCAAACTAGAGAAGTTTCGTTCTTTGTAGTTTTTTTCGTTTGACACTTAATTCGTGAGATATTTGGCCCTGACACGATCAATGGACCATATAAATATATACCAGCTCCCTCCACCCTGTTACACCCCAGGAACACAATTTTCCCTTAATACGAAGCTACTGCACTTAGATGTGGTATACACATTTAATACTCGTTTTTAACCCACCTCGTCTAAAGATAAACATTAATTTTATACCGTTAGAACAATATTTTTAATAATCTGCTGTTTTTTCCATCTCCTGAATGAAGAAACTTATTATTCCTAGAGAAAAAATGAACAGGAACTTTTTTGCAGGAAATTTAATGTAGTTTCATTTTGCACAGGGAAACATTTTCAGTAGAAACCGCAGTTTTCGAATTATTCGAGTAAAACATAAAAAAGTGACCTGAAAACCCGACCTCAAAACCCAACGCCACCCCAAAATTTACATCCCAACGGTCAGGATTTTTGGTATCTTGTGCAGGACGCACACTCCTAGCACTGTGCAAAGAAATGCGACTGCACGCTTTTTTTTCCCCCCCTCCTAATCGACCGACCTTGCCTTGGTGTTGGTTGAGTGGGCTGAGGGGTGGTAGCGTGTTGAGAGAACGGTTGCACTGAGGTGTGTTGCGTGTTGCAGGCGCCGCCGCTGGCAGCATGCCGGTGGAATCGTGCGGGCGGCGGGCGCGCGGCCTCGCAGACATCGCGCCGCAGTACGTCGCCAAGGTCAGTCGCCGACACTAGCACCGCTCTCTTCCTGGTCGCCCTGCACCTGCACAAGGTGCACCACTCTGCTTTGTAATAGAGGCAAACTGCACAAACATTTAGCCATCCCAACAAGTCCCGACTCTAGCGTCGTTAATGACCTCAGTTTGGCAAGGAAGTGCGTCCACAAGTTTCTTCAGGTATGCTCGCTGATGAATAGCTTGTCATTCCTACGTACCTAACTGCTGTTCCAAATAGTCGACAGACTTACTATGGGATTAATCTCGCGTGATTTGCAGTGCCAGTAGAGATTCGATATGCATGCAGCCGTGTGAACACGGTTGTCGTCATCTTGGAAAAATCCGAATCCGCACAAAACTCATCGTGAAGATACAGAAGAAAAGACAACACGATTTCACCGAAAATATTGAAATGAACTCGCTTGTTCATGCTCAGTCCAACCTGAACGAATGGGTCCAAGTCGCTGTACGAAAACCGCCTTCAAAACGACTCCGATCCACCGGTCTGAACTACACCCTCTTCACACTGTGAATTAAAGGCGTCATTGGGCCGTCGGTGCACCCGATGAGTTGCGTCATTTGCAAAGATACAAAACCGCGACTTGTCGGGCCACAGTACAGTCATCTGGTCAGCTGCTGGCCAGTTTGTGCTATTTGGCCTACAGACGATTTATCTACCTCGTTGGGAAATGGCACTGTGTAAGTTCCCCAACTCGGAATACATACTGCATGGACTTCCTTTCTCATTGTTTGTTCAGATACTGGTTGAGATGGACTTGAATTCACTGTCAGTAGTAATTCCCATCGGGTTTCAAACCGTTTTTAATTAATAGATAGTGATGCTCATCTCCGGTCCCTGTCGCTGAAGATAGTTTTATGACGAGTGCTCTTACACTATGTTTTATGGCTGGCAGTGATATACCATTCCTTGTAGATAAGTTGGACAGTCGACGTTGCAGCATCAGTAACTCGGGCAACTTCATTTACGTACAATGTGGTCATAACCAAGTTCAAACACGATGGCTCCTCTTGGTCATTCTGTCAGGTCTTCGCGTGGAACCGTCTTACTAGTGGTTGATTCCATACAGTTGACCTGCACGTAGACACCACTTCACTGCCATGACCTGCGTCATCTGTGGGGGGCCAGAGGAGTATCTGGTTTCAGTCGTAGATCATTAACATCGTTCTGAAGTCACAATTGTTATCTTTTAGGGGACAGAATGTGTGGGGAGGATCGCTAATTGTGTGTCCAGTGAGATGATTGAGACTTCATTTCAAATCGTATTTGCAGAAATGAATTAACTTCTATTTGAGTTTCACCTGAGGTACCATCGTTCCTTGGCATATGGTCTTGGCTCTCAGCAGAGTGACAGCTTGATCTGATTGTTTTTCCCTAGTTCACCTAAAATCAGCTCTTCGCGGAATCAGAATATATGCTACATCGTGGGCCCCGAATCTTCTGGGCTGGCTTAAGGAGCAGAGCTTTCCCTCTGACGTGTTCTCCTAGTACCATGGTGTTGGGAAAAATGGAAATAATCGTATGGCGTCAGTGGCCGTGAGTTCCCAGGCAGGAAGTTCGGCCGCAAAGTACAAGTCTTATTGAGTGCGACGCCGCATTGGGCGACTTGCGCGTCGACTATGGGGATGAAATGATGAGGACAGCACAACAGCCTCTCACTGAGGGGAGAAAATATCCCACCCCAGCCGGGAATCGAACTCGGGCCCCCGTGCGTGGCTTTCCAACGCGCTGACCGTTCAGCTATTGGATCGGACGTGGTGTTGGAAGCCCTGCCACAGGACAGCGCTATCCATAGACGCGCTGCTAGCCAGAGAAAGTTGAAGTCCAGTAAGAATGGCAACATTCTGAGTCAAAACCGAATCATTCGGCACGTCAGGTCTTGACTGGCTGAAAGCTGTATTTAAGTAATTCCGGGAATTGTTTGGATCTCACGAAAGGTGGGAGTCCGGCGGTAGCCATGCCGACTGATGGTAAGAAGCCTTTTGCCCCTGTGAAGACGCTGTGTAACGCACCATTCCCATTCCCGCCCTGTCTGCTTTCCAGACCTGTTTGCTGTTGTGGACACCAAGTCCGGTTTCTGGTTTCCAGGGGACGCGGACTGCTGTCCAGCCTGGACTTACTGGATTGTTATTTCCATAACCGAAGTAATGTGTTGCTGGCCCTGCTGTGTTCACTTAAGGGTGCGAAATTTTCACATTATGACAGATGGTTTCTATCTACCGTTGGAAATGAACTTTTGAAAAGTCCTCGCATGAAGCAGCATTTTGTTATTAGCAGGAGTAGGAAATAGCTGATAGAAATGCTTGCATTTTGCTTCTGGAGCTGATTGGTTGAAAAAGCAAAATGTTGAAACTAATTTCGTGGCGCTGTTCAGACCTCGTTAAATCGCAAGATACAGGGGAGGAAGTTTTGTGGTATATGGGGTGAATGTCATGTTTCAAGGTGTTTCTGACGTCGGTGGCCAGTGATCCTTAATGATCAGTTAAGTTACTTTTCAAATATGGAAAGCTTGCAAGAATCCGAAATGTTTTCTACCTCGACCTATCCGCGTAATAGAGGCTTCTAACGACATCGTGAAACCAGCTGCTAGGTGCTCCTGGATAAAAATAAAGAACTTGATGAAGATTGATTGGAGACAGTGAATTCCATTATTTCCTCGGAAATTTGTGTGTTTTTTGACCAGTGGACTTTGAACTGCACTACTGTTACATTGTTGTTGACATTATTGGCTGATGGTGGAAGTAGGCGGTATATGGTCAGCGGTGTAAATTTTCCAGTCGAGTGCTCGGATCTCGGTACCTTTCTTATAGGAAGTAGGTTACAACAGGTAATTGCTTAGTGGTATACGATGAAGAAACAGAGAAACTGCTACACCTGCCTAATATCGCGTGGGGGTCCCGCGGGCACGCAGAAATGCCGCAACACGACGTGGCATGGACTCGATTCATTTCTGAAGTAGTGTTTGATGGAATTGACACCATGAATACTGCAGGGATGTCCATAAATCCGTAAGAGTACGAGGGGGTGGAGATCTCATTGCAAGGCATCCCACACATACTCAGTAATGTTCATCTTTGGGGAGTTTGGTGGCCAGCGGAAGTGTTTGAACTCAGAAGAGTGTCCCTGGGACCACTCTGTAGCACTTCTGGCCATGTGGGTTGTCGCATTGTCCTGCTGGGATTACCCAAGTCCGTCGGGATCCACAATGGACATGACTGGATGCAGGTAATAAAACAGGATGCCTACGTACGTGTCACCTGTCAGACTCTTATCTAGGCGAATCAAGGGGTCCCATATCACTCCAAGTGCAAACGCCCCACACCATTACAGAGCCTCCACCAGCTTGAACAGTCCCCTACTGCCATGCAGGGCCCATGGAGTCATGAGGTTGTCTCCATAGTCGTACACTTCTATCCGCTCGATGCAATTTGAAACGAGACTCGTCCGACCGGGCAACATGTTTCGAGTCATCAACAGCCCAATGTGGGCGTTGACGGGCCCAGGCGAGACGTAAAGCTTTGTGTCGTGCAGTCATCAAGGGTACACGAGTGGGACTTCCGCTCCGAAAGCCCGTATCGATGATGTTTCGTTGAATGGTTCGCACGCTTGCTCTAGTTGATGGACCGCGCACTGAAATCTGCAGCAGTTTGCGGAAGGGTTGCACTTCTGTAACGTTGAACGATTCTTTTCAGTCGTCGTTGGTCCAGCTCTTGCAGGATCTTTTTCCGGCCGCAGTGATGTCGGAGATTTAATGTTTTACCGGATTCGTGATATTCACGGTACATTTGTGAAATGGCCGTACGGGAAAATCCCCATTTCATCGCTACCTCGGAGGTGCAGTGTCCCATTGCTCATTCGTCGACTATAACACCACTTTCGAACACAGTTAAATCTTTAACATGCCATTGTAGCAACAGTAATCGATCTAACAACTGCGCCAGACACTTGTTGTCCTATGTACGCGTTGCCGACCGCAGCGCCGTATTCTGCGTGTTTACATATTTCTGTGTTTGAATACGCATGCCTATACCACTTTCTTTGAGGCTTCAGTATAGAAGTAGTGACACCGTCTTATCGCAGAACAGGCCGAGGCTGGCGACCCTTGTTTAACCTGGTTGTAGTGGCGTGTTGTTGTTGAGAACTAATCAGTGACCCCCAACGAAGCTGTCCTTGTAGTCGGAGGAGCAGTACGTTTGTGTCGCGCGAAGATTGCGTGGATTGTGGTCGCGACCGCGACCTACCGAGGAGGGACGAAGGGCACTTTCCAGCTGGACGTGTATTAGGGAGGACGGCAGTTCGAATACTCGTGCAGCCATCCACATTTGATTTCTCTGTCGTTGCCGTGAATCATTGAAGCCAAATGTCGGCATGGTCTCCGTGAAAACGCACCTTGTCCTTCACCTGTCAGAGATGATGATCTCTCTCTCTCTCTCTCTCTCTCTCTCTCTCTCTCTAACGATCTCGTCGTCGACGGGACATTACACTCTAAACTACCCACTCCCTCTCACTCTGCAATACAGGCGATGTTTAAAACTGTTCCATGTTTCAGGAATCAGTAGTTAGTGATCCACAGTGAATGACAAAAATTAACCTACTAGTACAAACAGCTTAACGAGAATTCCGAAGTTCGTTCCGGTTGCTAGCGTAGAATTGTGATCAGTCGGTCTTTTCGAGTGTTGCTTAAAAGGTCATAATCAGCATTTGTTTCCGTGGAAAATTTGAAATGAGTAAGATCTGACATCAGGTGAAGCACATAAGCGAGCTGATGTATTTCTAAAACTTTTAAATTCTTTAATGTAATCTTTTAACTATCTTGATCGTAATAATACATTACTTTACAATTGATTACCAGTTTCCGATGCTAAACAATCGTCTTCAGATCTGTAAAAGTGACAAAAAGCAGAAAACTGCCTTAAGATTAAAATGACTGTTTGTATCTTCAAGAACATACTTTAATTCAGAGTAATGAACGGAAAGTAGCTAGCCCAAGTATGGAAACAGTCTATCTTGCGTGAGTGGTCTATTTTCGCTGCTTACCGCTCAGGACTTTGAAGTAATGTATGTTCTTGAAGTTGTAAAATTCATTTTAACCTAAAGGCAATTTTGGGTTTCTTCTTTCTTTTACAGATCTGAAGGTGGTCGTTTAGCAACCGAAACTAATAATTGTAAAATAATGTACATTATCAACCAACACATTTAAAATATTTAAGTTTTAGAAATTTGAAGCGTTCTCTCGATCTTCTTAGCTCTGAACTTCTATCTTGCTTTGTTAAAAAATGTGTGTGAAATCTTATGGGACTTGACTGCTAAGGTCATCAGTCCCTAAGCTTACAAACTAAATTATCCTGAGGACAAACACACACACACACACACACACACACACACACACACACACACACACACAGAGAGAGAGAGAGAGAGCCGCACAGTCCATGACTGCAGCACCTGAGACCGCTCGGCTAATCGCGCGCGGCTATCTTGTTTTGTCTGTGTGGCGGTTTTCGCGAAAGCTGCAAGGAACTCGTCAGCAGAAGTGTGTTGATTGTAAGCGGTGCACGTTTCTCAGCCTAGTGGTCAAATTTTCGACTATTTTTGAGTACAGCTGGTTGCCTATAGGGTATTTATCATCGCTGTTTGAACAGCCACTATTTTAGCCCTGCGCCTCGAGTCAGAGGGAAGCTAGCATTCTTATTAAGACTGATTCAAACGTGTAGCAGTGTCGATGGTTTGCAAATAAACTGTTGTTCTTGTCTAGTGTTGCAATACGTAGCATAACTGGTGTTGCGTTGTTCGTACTCTTCATCCAGTAATCATCATCAGGTTGACACCTGCAGGACACTTTTAACCTCTATATCGTCATTCCCTGCAGCTAGTCTCCAGACGTGAGATACATAAACATCAGGGCCTGAGACGGAGTGCTCAAGGTCTTTAAAGACCGTTGCAGCTAAACAATCGTATTACGGCTTTCTGTGAAGTAGCACATTTGTTAATGTACGATAGTTTTTAAGTACACTAAATAAAACTGTAATAGTATGTTTTTTTTGCACACGCGAGCCTTTTTCGGAATCATACCGACTCAACTAAATTATAACATGTTCACTTTCCTATTCCGCGTATTATACATCTCGAGTTCTTCCTTTAAAATCGACATATAATAAGAGAAAAATTTAGAGCTCAGTTCTCCCATGGAGTATTCCATAAAGTTTTTGTTGGAAATCTGCTTGCTACCCTTATTTGTCGTGATGCTAACCGTACAAGTAGCTGGAGCTCTGTTTCCATTGACACAGAAGCGAAGTAGGTGTGACTTATCCACCTAGATTTGTACACTACAGATTCGTTCTATTAAACTTTTTCAATCTATCTTGAGACTCTCAGCTCCAAGGAAATCAGTTAAAATTTTGTAATTGATTTGCAGTTGCTGAGCGTTCACGCATATACTTTGCCGTCATTGTGCCAACAGAGAAGGGCGAATTTCCATGACCGCCGCTTTTTGGGGAGTGTTAGCTCGCAGTAACAGGACCGTGGGCGTTCTCTGTTATTACAGAGGACACATCAACAGACGTGGGTTGAAAACAATGAAGAGAAAATCATGGAGCTTACTGCTGTAATCGATTTCTGGGAAAGGCCCCATTGTTCTGAATGAACGCCGTTATACCATTGAGGTGCGACGGTGAACGCATAATCATTCGACCGACTCTCTTCCACATTGTTACTCAGCTGCTGTTTCTAATTTCACGGGAAAAAAACCCAAAGTGTACTGTTGACAAATAAACGCTGAGAATAAGGATATTTATTGAAATACCTCAACAATGAAAAGATATCGGTTCGAGGTTTGTCATGGCGAATTGCGTAGATGCTGTGTCTTGGAAACCAATTGTAGCGAGTAAATAAAATCCAAAACGAAGTGGCAACAGAGAGTTACTATTCAGTGGTGAGTAGCATGTTGTCCAAACTCCATCATTTATCTCGCAAAATAACGCTAAGTTCTTAAAGCTATACGAGCAAATTCCGGCAGGTTCCTAGCAGATTAATAATGGAAGCTTTATCTATCGCGGTCAAGTGCTCTACTGACTGAGCCATTCAAGCATGACTCACAACCGGACGGCGTGGCCGAGCGGGTCTAGGCGCTTCAGTCTGGAACCGCGCGACCGCTTCGGTCGCAGGTTCGAATCCTGCCTCGGGTATGGATGTGTGTGATGTCCTTAGGTGGGTTAGGTTTAAGTAGTTCTAAGTTCTAGGGGACTGATGACCTCAGAAGTTAAGTCGCATAGTGCTCAGAGCCATTTGACCCATGACTCACAGCATTACTTCAGCCAATATCTCTTCTCCCACCGTCCAAACTTCACAGAACTTCTGGTGCGTACCTTACGAGACTACCAGTCCGGGAAGAACGGATCTGCGGATAAACAGCTTAACCACATCCTCGGCGATTGTTTCCTGAATGAATTTACAGTCTACAGCAGAACGTGCGCTGATTTGAAAATTAAAGTATTTCTTCGCAGTATCCTTTCTTCGACGAGAGCTAAAACAGTTTTATTGTACTAATTTGTGCACTTACAGACGCTACGAGCGTTGTGTGTGCACTTTTTCTGGCTACTGTGTGCGCCAGAGTCGATATGCAGGGGAAGTTTGTCGTTCTAAATGAGTGTGGTGGGAGAGGGCGACCTAAAGGATTGGCTCTTGGGCGAGTGATTTTTCCCAGCGTGGAGGCTGTTTTCAAGCACGTCCTGAGGAATGAACGCCTGACAAGTCCTGACAACGGGTGATATTTTGCAGCAGAGTGTTTAGCGCGAGCTGCACGCGGCTACTGAGTCTGGTTGACCGAAAGGCCTGAATGTCAAATCACTTCCTCGAGCGATGTGGAACTCGCGGAATCGAGGAGTCGACCGGCAGCCCCCGTCAGGTGGACAAGCTGTGTGCCGTCTGGGGGCTGAAGTGATGATTGGGGTTACGTGGTCTACATAGTTATTTCTTGCAGTACGAAAAATTGAGAGATTTCGGAAGTGCGTTACGGCGCGCGGCCTCGAATTTCGGGCTGAGCCATTCACTCAGCGAGTGTTGACATTCAGCAAGTGTGTAGACACTCCGTACGTAGATATCTCAAAATACGTTGGGGAGCTGAATAGTTATCTAGGCGGCGTTGTTTGGTGAACAAGACGGACTTGACGAGATTTTCATTGGAGCAAGTATATTGCATTCGTTTCTGTGAACATTTGAGTGGTTTTTTTTTTTTTTTTTTTATTCTTCTCTGTACAGATTTTGAAATGTATTCCCGCCTTATTGTTGTTAAGATTATCGGCGGAAGTTGCTGTGAGCCTGTGGGAGACGATGTGCAACACATCAGGGGATCAATCCAGTTCCGCCAATAAACGTTCCCAGTTATATCTGTGCAGCAGTGTGTCGCATAATTTATCTCGAGCGCCCGCATATCGACAAGAGTCGGTGGGTTCTGATCACGGACATGGATGCAACGTCGCCTGATGCCACGGGAGCGCCAACTGACGAAGGAAATGTTTCAGGCTACTCAAAAAACTAAAATCTGCTTGGCATATTTGACTCCTATTCGTTCCATTCATGTAGGATAGAAAACTTAATGTCTTCAAGTAATAAGACATCGTCGTAAAACTGAAATAAAAATTATTCGACCACTGCCTGTTTGGGCCTCGTCTGCACTGAAGCTAACAAAGCGGCCAGTGTGTACTTGCGCTTCTTTCATTAAATTCACCTTCCCCGTTGCTGTCACTCCCTGTTGAAGACCATCTACAAATTGATTAGTTATAATGTGAGCTGTAACAACAGCTTTTATTATAAAGTATAATACGTCATATTATGAACTTATACATATGTTGCTGTAGCATAGCTCATAGCAACATACGAAAAGTAATCTACTTAGCATATTTTCATATGCTTATGTCGTATGGTATTATTTTTTGGGGTAATTCTTCTGATTCAAAAAGGGTATTTTTGGCTCAAAAACGGACTATTGGAGGTATATGTGGTGTAAGTTCGAGAACCTCTTGTCGACCCCTATTCAATAGTCTGTGAATTCTGAGATTGCCCTCACAGTATATATTTTCTTTAATGTCGTTTGTTGTTAGCAATATTAGCCTATTCCCAAGAGTTAGCAGCTTTCACTCAGTTAATACTAGGCAGAAATCCAATCTACATGTGGAATGCACTTCCTTGACTCTTGTGCAGAAAGGAGTGCAGTATTCTGCTGCATCCATTTTCAATAAGCTACCACAAGAACTAAAAAATCTCAGCAGTAACCCAAACTCTTTTAAATCTAAACTAAAGAGTTTCCTCATGGCTCACTCCCCCTATTCTGTCGAGGAGCTCCTGGAAGAGCTAAAAACTTAAGGAAATTCCAGTGTTACATTGTTGATTTTCTTTATTTAAACTTACGATTTGTCACCTAAATATGTTTTTTTTATATTTCATTTTATCTGTTTCTACTATCGTGTTATAATTTCATGTATTGACTCGTTCCATGACCATGGAGACTTCTCCTTAATTTGGTCCCACGGAACAATAAATAAATAAATAAATAAATGGATACAACAAAATTTCGCGGCACAAATCGTTGTTCAGCGTCACGTCGTGACCCACCGGCTGCGAAAGGCTAATTAGCATTGTGCTTAGTGGGGAAAGGTGGATACCAAACATTAGAACATAAAGCTGGAGAGAATGGGGACACGGTAGTACCTTTATGGGTTAAGCATTGAAGCACTTGCGGAAATACTACGTTGGTAATTTTTTGGCTTGGACCCTCTACGTACAAGTACGTAAAACCGATTTTATTGTATCATGTGTTGTGTTTATTTTTTTTGTGTATTATCAGTGGCCTGAAATACACTACCCGACAATAAATACACAGAAGTCACGGTCAGATGCCAATGTAACTTCGTACACGTACATAGCATTGGCAGGTATGCACGAGGCCTGTTCAAAAATATTCCGGAACATCCGTAATTTCGCGTCGATGGTGTGTGAGCGAAATGCAGTTGGCGTCCCTGCACACGTCTGTGTTTACACATGTCTAACTGCGGGGAAGTTTCATTGATGTATGTCTGTTAGTTATTGTTTATTGCTGTATTGGGTAGAGCGTTGTATCACACCGTTTGCGAATTTCGGGATAGAGTTAGGAGCTTCACAGACACACACCAAATGATGCAGGAAGCCTACGGTGACGAGTGCTCAAGGCGTACTCTGTGCTACGAATGGTTAACACGGTTTAAAAATAGCCGCACGGAAGTTAAAAATGACCGTCGTTCAGAACGCCATTCGGCCTCTACCGACGACGCTCGTGTCAGAAACTTCAACGGAATTGTGCATGCAAATCGAAGACTGACTATCCGAGAGATTGGAGGAAAATTTAACATTTCAGTCGGGTCATATCATGAAATCCTGGCACATTTTGGAACGCATCGTTTTGCCGCCAAGTTCGTCCCACGGCTCGTGAGTCAAGACCGGAAAGACCTTAGCCTCGCAATCTGTGAAGAGCTTTTGCATTGCGCAAATGAGAACGACATGTTCCTTAAAAGAATCATAATTGGTTCGATCTTCACAATGGGTTGGGGAAAGGTTCTCCAAGACTCAAAAAAAAAGATCGTCAGGTCAGGTCAAATATCAAAGCCATGCTGATAGTTTTCTTTGACTTTAAACGATTACTTGATCATGAATTCGTGCCACAGGGACAAACAGTTAATGGATGTTACTATCGGGACGTGTTGCGACGCCTGCGAGGAAATGCGAGAAGGAAACGGCGTGAAATGTGGCGAGACAGCTCGTGGGCCTTGCGTCACGATAGCGAACCCGCACATCCATTCCTGTTAGTGCGTGACTATTGCAGAAATCACTTTCCTGCCTCATCCTCTGTAGAATGCTGTTCAAATTCACAAACATTTAATATACTCGTGGTTCGCGAATGGGTGTTAGTAACTTACTACACAGTTTGCATTGCGAGGCACTACCGATTTATTTGAAGCTGCCTCATAAAAGCACTACATCTTTTCCCCTGTTGGACTTGGCCACTGTTTCGTGACTGGTATATATTCCGCAATTCTTAATTTCTCGTCAATCTCCTTTTAAGTTTGGTTTGTTCATTTTGCTTCTCCCACCGTTCTGATAAATGAGCTGCCGTGAAATTACGTACGTAAACATATACTTGACTAGTCACGTTGGATTGATTGCGCGCAACCCGTTGTCAGTTTTGTGTGTGTGTGTGTGTGTGTGTGTGTGTGTGTGTGTGTGTGTGAACGAAATCTTACGGGAGGTAACTGCTAAGGTGGTCAGTCCCTAAGCTTACACACTACTTAACCTAAATTATGCTGAGGACAACACGCACACACAGCCATGCCCGAGGGAGGACTCGAACCACCGCTGGGACCAGCCGCGTTGTCAGTTGCAGCAGGCTGAGCGGGTCCTGTGAAGCTTGCCAGGTTAGCAGAAACGCAAGCTGGCGTGCTTTGACCACTGTGCTTCACTACGCGTGTACTCTCGTGTCTCGGGCGCGGCAAGGTCAGCCACTTTAATGTTTGCGACGGAGGTAGGTGCAGGCAGGCTGGAAGAATAATTTGTACACCTGTGGCAGGGGAGTTGAAGTTCTCACCGTGCCCTCGACATACTGGAAGCAGGATCTCTCACGCGGAGGTTCGCCGCGCCCGTCGCAACGCCCGCGTCGGAATTTCGGCGCCGTGACTGTGCCGCGGCGCCTCGAGGCTGTCTCCGGAGACGGGATGGGCGGCCGCGTCGGAAATACCGCGACGGGCCGCCGCGCGCCATCGACCTGCGAGCTGGCGGAAACAGGTCGCTGGCAGCCCACGCTGCCGGCTGCCGGCAGCCCACGCGCGCCGCGCCGGGCCCGCGGTTCGGACAGCCCGGCCCGGTGGATCGTTGATTCCGGCCCACTGTCTTCTGTCTTCGATCTGACGTCACCTCCCACTGTCTGCTATCACTGTGACAAACATCGAAGCGGGCATCCTGAACACGGTTCGTTCTAGCTATCTCTTTTGAAAAACAAAGTGACATGTATCTCGACGTAGCAGTGTCGGTCCCATCAGTACTTCCTAATTTGAAAGTGATTCTTGACGGTCTGCAAGATACGCGGCCGCATTTACCGTAGCATCTTTATTGCACTCCGAACGTTTTCGAACCACATATGCCCTTGAGAGAGATTGTAACAGGAATATTAACCGAGGTGAAACAAGGGTAATGGAATGTCGTGGAATCAAATCAGGCGATGCCGAGAGCATTAGATTACGAAATGAGCCAGTGAAAGTAAGTGAAGACTAGCTGTTGGGGCAGGAAAGTAACTGATAGTGCCCGAAGTACCGGGTGACCAAAAAGTCAGTATAAATTTGAAAACTGAATAAATCACGGAATAATGTAGATAGAGAGGTACAAATTGACACACATGCTTGGAATGACGTGAGGTTTTATTAGAATCAAAAAAATACAAAAGTTCAAAAAAGTCTGACAGATGGCGCTTCATCTGATCAGAATAGCAATAATTAGCATAACAAAGTAAGACAAAGCAAATATGATGTCCTTTACAGGAAGTGCTCAATATGTCCACCATCATTCCTCAACAATAGCTGTAGTCGAGGAATAATGTTGTGTACAGCACTGTAAAGCATGCCCGGAGTTATGGTGAGGCATTGGTGTCGGATGTTGTCTTTCAGCATCCCTAGAGATGTCGGTCGATCACGATACACTTGCGACTTCAGGTAACCCCAAAGCCAATAATCTCACGGACTGAGGTCTGGGGACCTGGGAGGCCAAGCATGACGAAACTGGCGGCTGAGCACACGGTCATCACCAAACGACGCCCACAAGAGATCTTTCACGCGTCTAGCAATATGGGGTGTAGCGCCATTCTCCATAAACATCGTACGTTCCAGCAGGTGTTTATCAGCCAGGCTGGGGATGATGCGATTCTGTAACATATCGGCGTACCTCTCACCCGCCACGGTAGCAGTTACAAAACCAGAATCACGCATTTCCCCCCCCCCCCCAAAAAAAGCCCGATAACGGGAGGTGTGGTAAATCCAACCCATACCGTGACTTTCTCGTCGTACAATGGAGTTTCCACGACAGTTCTAGGATTTTCGGTAGCCCAAATTCTGCAGTTGTGCCCGTTGACAGACCCTTTGAGCGTGAAATGAGCTTCGTCGGTGCACAACACGTTACTCAACCAATCGTCATCTTCCACCATCTTTTGAAACGCCCACACCGCAAATGCCCTCCGCTTCACTAAATCGCCAGGTAACAGTTCATGATGCCGGTGGATTTTGTACGTATGGCATCGGAGGGTACGCCTAAGTGCCAACCAAACAGTAGTGTATGGAATGCCGGTGCGACGTGCGACTGCACGAGCGCCGACTTCCCCGTGCATAGACGAACCCACTACAGTCTACATTTCTTCCTGAACTGTCTCAGCAGCATTACGGCTTGTGCTCGGTCGGCCACTACGGGGTCTTTCGTCTAAACAATCCGTGGCTTCAAACTTCGAAATCATTCTCGCCACAGCTGCATTTGTCAACGGACCTTTACCCGTTCGAATCCCCTTCCTATGGCGATAGGATCGTAACGTTGAACTAGCACATTCCCCATTCTGATAATAAAGCTTCACTAAAAGCGCCTTTTCAGGTTACGTCAACATACTGCGACTGCTGGCGCATCTGATTCTCTCTCTCTTTTTTTTTATTTTTTATTTTATTGTGATTTTAAAACCTGTACAACAGGCAGGCTGTCAGCAGCACACTACGCTGCTCTTCAGCCACAGAAGACACAAGCAGCAAAAACAGTGAGAAGACACATAAGGCACAGAGCGGTGGGCAAGATTCTCTCTCTCGTTACAGCTCCTTTTATACACGATTGTCATGCGCAGTCACTGACGTTTTGCTGTCCAGCGCCATCTGTCGGACATTTTGTGAATTTTTTTTTGTTCTAATAAAACCCCATGTAATTCCAAGCATGTGTGCCAATATTTACCTCTCTATCTACATTATTCCGTGGTTTATTAAGTTTTCAAATTAATACTGACTTTTTGATCACCTGGTAGAAAGGTCATAAAACGCAGACTGGCAATAGCAAGAAAAGCGTTTCTGAGACAGAGGAAATTGCTAACATCGAACACACAGTGTCTAGAAGTCTTCCCTGTAAGTATTTTATATGGACTGTAGTATTTATGGAAGTGAAACTTGGACGGTAAATAGTTCAGACGAGAAGAGAGTAGCAGTTTCTGAAATCTGTTAACACAGAATAATGTTCAAGGTTAGACGCGTAGATCGAATAACTAATGAAAATGTACTGAATTTTTTGTACACACGTGTTTTTCTTATTTACCAATGTGCGTAATAAACAACCATAGAACAAAGTGAAAGTTGACAAAACCTGAACGAGCTGGGTCGGCAACAGCGAGCAAACTTCATGCTGGAAGAATACAGTCAGGTGACAAAAGTCGTGGATACCTCCTAATATCGTGTCGGCCCATGTCTTGCCCGGCGGATTGCAGCAACGCAACGTGTCATGGACTCAACAAGTCGCTGGAAGTCCCCTGCAGAAATATTGAGTCGTGCTGCCACTACAGCCGTCCATAATTCCGAAAGTGTTGCCGGTGCAAGATTTTGTGCACGAACTGCCCTATCAGTTATGTCGCATACATATTCGACGGGCTTCATGTCGGGCCGTCTGGGTAGCCAGATCATTCACTCGACTTGTCTTGAATGTTCTTCATATTAATCATGAACAGTTGTGGCCCGGATGAATGGCTGTAAAAGGCCTCCAAGTTGCCGAACACCCAGAGGACACAGTTCATTCCACGTAAAACAGCCCACACCATTATAGAGCCACCACGAGATTGCACAGTGATATGTTGACATCTTGGATCCAAGGCTTCGTGGGGTCTTCGCCACTCGAACCGGACCATCAGCTCATACCAACTGAAATCGGTATTCATCTGATCAGGCAACGGTTTTCGAGTCGACTAGGATCCAACTGATATGGTGACGAGCCCAGCAAAGGCGCTGCAGGCAGTGTTGTGCTGTTGACAAAGGCACTCGTGTCGGTCGTGTGCCGCCGTATTCCGTTAACGCTAAATATCGCCGCACCGTCCTAACGGA
The DNA here is from genome assembly GCF_021461385.2 of Schistocerca piceifrons. Classification (NCBI taxonomy): domain Eukaryota; kingdom Metazoa; phylum Arthropoda; class Insecta; order Orthoptera; family Acrididae; genus Schistocerca; species Schistocerca piceifrons. The sequence continues at coordinate 22,395,579 of NC_060145.1, forward strand.
TACTCTGTCGTGCGACCCACGTTGGTTTCACGCAATGTTACTTGTCTGTCAGCAGTGACAAATCTACGCGAGCACTGCTCCTCTCTGTCGTTAAGTGAAGGCCTTCGGCCACTGCTTGTCCGTGGTGAGAGGTAATGCCCGAAATTTGATATTCTCGGCACTCTCCTGACACTGTGGATCTTGGAATTTTAAATTCCCTAACGATTTACGAAATGAAATGAAATGAAATGTACCACGAGTCCAGCTCCAACTACCATTCCGCGTTCCAAGTCTGTTTATTCCCTTCGTGCAGCCATAATCAAGTTGGAAACCTTTTCGTATAAATCACCTGAGTTCAAATAACTGCTCCGCCAATCCACTGCCCTTTCAAACCTTGCGTACGCGATACATCCGCCATCTATATACAGGGTGTTACAAAAAGGTACGGGCAAACTTTCAGGAACATTCCTCACACACATGTGGACATGTGTCCGGAAACGCTTCATTTCAATGTTAGAGCTCATTTTAGTTTCGTTCTTCCACCTACGCTCAATGGAGCACGTTATCATGATTTCATACGGGATACTCTACCTGTGCTGCTAGAACATGTGCCTTTACAAGTACGACACAACATGTGGTTCATGCACGATGGAGCTCCTGCACATTTCAGTCGAAGTGTTCGTACGCTTCTCAACAACAGGTTCGGTGACCGATGGATTGGTAGAGGCGGACCAATTCCATGGCCTCCACGCTCTCCTGACCTCAACCCTCTTGACTTTCAATTATGGGGGCATTTGAAAGCTCGTCTACGCAACCCCGGTACCAAATGTAGAGACTCTTCGTGCTCGTATTGTGGACGGCTGTGATACAATACGCCATTCTCCAGGGCTGCATCAGAGCATCAGGGATTCCATGCGACGGAGGGTGGATGCATGTATCTTCGCTATCGGAGGACATTTTGAACATTTGCGGTAACAAAGTGTTTGAAGTCACGCTGGTACTTTCTGTTGCTGTGTGTTTCCACTCCATGATTAATGTGATTTCAAGAGAAGTAATAAAACGAGCTCTAACATGGAAAGTAAGCGTTTCCGGACACATGTCCACAAAACATATTTTCTTTCTTTGTATGTGAGGAATGTTTCCTGAAAGTTTGGCCGTACCTTTTTGTAACACCCTGTATGTGTATATCGCTATCCCATGACTTGTCATCTCATTGTAATACCAGAACGTCCGCATGTCAAAATGGTTCAAATGGCTCTGAGCACTATGGGACTTAACTTCTGAGATCATTAGTCCCCTAGAACTTAGAACTACTTAAACCTAACTAACCTAAGGACGTCACACACATCCATGCCCGAGGCAGGATTCGAACCTGCGACCGTAGCGGTCGCGCGGTTCCAGACTGAAGCGCCTAGAACCGCACGGCCACACCGGCCGGCTCCGCATGTCCTCACGAAATTGTTATCAGCACAGCAATTAATAACCCATGTAGCAAACCGTCGTCCAACCCAGTGTGTGGAGTGAGGTGGTGGGGAATGTCCACTCACTGTGCAGCGGCAACTCCTCACCGTTATGCCATAGCTCTTTCAGTAGTGTTTATGCAATGACTCATCCACAGCATGGCTGTTGGTTATGTTTAGTGAGGCTGAAAAGCCTTGCACCACAGTATTAAACTATAGCAGGTATAATCGTATGTTGAAAGCTTAGGACAGTAAGTCAGGTATTAAAGATAAATAGTTTGTCTTGAGGCAGTGTAACTCGCGGCGCGTAAATTACCCAGACTATATTCATCCAGTTTTTGATAATGTGGGCACTTAATAACTTCCAACAAACTTTCACAGCCGTCTGAAATTATGTTTCAAGTTTTGTACATGGAAGTTCGATTCTTCACAGAACTGGGTGCGTAGGGAAGAGAGATGACGTGCCTACTGGGATTTACATACAAAATTAATTCTGTGTAGTGAATGACATTCTTGCCTCTTTTCCTTGAAGGATACTTTCCCAACTTACGGCATAACGACTGATCTCGAAACACCACTGTGTACGCGTGTAGAGCGGCACAGAGGTTATATCCCAGACACTGGTTACGTCTCGTACACTTGGAAGAGGGCCAGCTGCAAAGAGAGCGACGCTCCGCTGCTGTTCCGTCCCGTTTTTTGTCGTGCGCTGGGTCGCTGACGTCACGTCGGCTGCATAGGAAACCCGAGTGCGACTGGTAAACAGCTCGGACCGGGGGAGTGCGGCACGCCGCGAGTCAAGACTCACGGGCCAGCAGTCCAGCACCAGCTGGGCGCTGGGGTTCCGGCGCTAGCGGACGCCAGAAAACATTCTGCTTATTTCATATGACAATATCGTCTACATGAATAAAGACAGAAAGCTGGTAAAAAATTTTACCTTACACATAGGAGTACAAACTTTTTATTTTCAAAAGCATCATCGACTTTTTTACAGGAACGTCCATCTTTCACGCACGCACCTACAGGTTTGGGGTATTTTTTACAATCACGTTTAAGATCAACTATTACATTTATTTTTCTCGAGTGGTTATTGTGCGTTCCGCGGGAGACACGGCAAACATTCTGATAGCAGTCAAACTTGGGCCATACACAAGCGACCAGATCTGAAGTTACTGCAGACACCCAAGTTGTCGGAAGGGAAGTCATAAACGGAATCTTTCATAAGCCCTAACAAAAATAGTAATAACTTACTGTGTGGTCCATACGCCTCTTATGGCCGGAGACGGAGTGCTGTACCCTTGACGAAACTCAAACCACACAGCTCTGACTGAATTCCACCTATTGAAATGGAGAATGTAAAATGCCAATGTTGCTTTATTGCAGACTACATAATGAACGTGCGAGCAAGTGAGGTAGCTGCGCAGAGATACTTCTAGCTTGAATTGTAAAACTACAGTAGGCTACTGTAGACTATCACGAATGAATATAGACTGCAATAGTTCTAGTAGCCTTGGTTATGCATTACCTGTACGTTAGGTGTGTTGCATACCTATCGGGCGTTACCTTATAACGATCTCTCTCTGTATGTATGCGATTCCCTTTAAAACCGGAAGTCATGAACCATGTAAAAACTAAGTGAGGATATATATAGGGTGATCTACGGAACATTTTTGTTCTACATAGTTATCTTCCTGTCTGTTACTTAAAAGTAAATAGTATTTACAGAAAAATTGAAATTGTCAGTGTTTAATTCACGTTTTATTCGAAAATCGGTGATCTGTAACGTGAAACAGGAAGATGTAGTAAAAATGAAGAAGACACAGATTCATCATGTAGAAAACGCTATTCCTCAATAAAATGGTAAAATAAAAGAATACGAAACAAAAACATGTCAACTATTGGTTGAATACTTCAAAATGTTCAAATGTGTGTGAAATCTTATGGGACTTAACTGCTAAGGTCATCAGTCCCTAAGCTTACACACTACTTAATCTGAATTAACCTAAGGACACACACACACACACACACACACACACACACACACACACACACACACACACACACACACGCCCGAGGGAGGACTCGAACCTCCGCCAGGACCAGCCGCACTGTCCATGAGTGCAGCGCCTCAGACCGCTCGGCTTCAATACTTCGTCAAAGGTACATAAAACATGTTGTTAGTCATAAACAACTTTCGCATTAATCAATAACAGGAAACTCTTTGATCATGGTTAAGAACGTTCTATTGAGTACAAAATAACAGCAATTTATTATATATATATAGTTTTTATGTTTGTGCGTGTAAATTGTACTTGAATCAAAAGTAATTGCTGTGGTTACATTAAAGCGCAGAAATTACGCGATCAACTAATTTTTATCACTCTTAAAATGCAATTTATATTCTGTGACGATATAAAATACGCAGTGGGCTAACGCTGAAGGATGTGCGGTTCTAATGATGTGCAAAACAAACAAACTTAAAAGAGAAGTCGTCGGCTCCTAGTTCGTCTCTTACAGTCATTTATGTTTCTCTGCCTACCAATACTACCGGTAATCCTAACATTCGTTGCGTCCTTTTTGTAGTGAACCAAAACTAACGAAACGTAGTTTTGGCAGAGCGCAACTACTTCTAGCGGAAACTTACAGCTGGAGCCAAGATACGTACTCAAAGTTTCCATCTTTACACGTGTAAATGAAATCAACTTCGCTAAATGCATCAACCGATCTGGAACACCCTGTACCTCGCTGTCGTACGTTCAACGCTGTTAAATAAAACCCACTCTCAGCGACAGGCGCTACTTGGGTATTAAGTTGTTGGTCTAACCGAGGCGTGGGCAGCCGTTGGTGACCCGCGGACCAGATTCACATACTTAAAGCTTGCGCTTGCGGGCCAAAGTTATGGCACAACGCAGCTGCAAGAAATTACGCGGTAAAACATACGGCTTTTATAATACGAGGGTTATTCCAAAAGTAAGGTCCGATTGATTGCCAAATTGAAACCACAGTGAACATCAGAAATGTTTTACTTGTAACAATTAGCTACACCTTTCAGCTACTTCTCTACGTAGTCGCCGTTCTGACTTAGACTTTTGTCATAGCGTTGTACCAACTTTTCAATAGCCTCATCATAGAAGGCAGCCGCCAGTGCTTTCCGCCAATTCTCCACGCTGGCCTATACTTCGTTGTCTGTGTCAAAATGTTGTCTTCAAAGACAGCGGTTCATGTGACCAGAGATGAAACTCATGGGGAGACAATTTCGGACTGTATTGTGGGTAATCTAACATTTCCATTTGAAAGCGATGCAGGAGCATCTTCATTGCCCCTGCAGAATGCGGCTGAGAATTGTCGTGAAGACGAAACAGCACGACAGTTATGTAATGTTCGCTGCATAGCTTCAGGCGAAATTTCTCACCAGGCCCTCGTACTTGGCGGCAGACACTATTTTCTAGACATCTTTACGCACTCACTGCGAGCTCAGAAATGAGAAGAGCGACGTGATGCTAACTGGGGTTATACTAGAGACACTACCCAACACATCTGTGCAAAGCTTTATCGGATTTTCATAGTCGTTTCCATTTCGCGACCGATCGGACCTTACTTTTGGAATAACCCTCGTACATTGATTTTATGTGCATCCCATCTTCAGATCTCTGCATTTAGTTACGCTGCGTGAACATTAAATGTTCACTTTCGGCGTTTTACAACTGCTATGTTAAGACTTCCGTTGCAAAATTCTGCAACGCCATTAGTAAATAATCAATGTTCACGACAAGTAAGTAAATGTATACAACTAAAGATCGGATGCCAGGCATCCTGAAATGATACCATGGAAGAAAGGTCGCTTATAAACTGCTCGCAGTTAATTCATTATAAATTACCATCAGTTTTAACAGTTGCCGTGTTGTGGTAGATCCACGACGGACAAGCATTGTTTAGTAATGTTAATGCGAGAAAGAATAGAAAAAAATACTGCAATAAAATAGGCGATCGCAGTCGACAAGCAGTAGGAGCAACCTCGCTAGTTTCTTCTGCGGACCGAATGGGGAACAAAAGCTCTAACTTAAGTGTCTGCCGGTAAAGCATGTACATTTTTCATTTTTTCCCAGCCCATGTAGTTCTTGTTTTAAATTTCATTCAACAGTCACTTTCTCTGTCCAGACTGTCGTGGCCCTGTGCTCTCGCCGTAGGAGCAGTGAAAGGTTTAAAGATGCGTCTTGTTACGCAGTGAAATGCAGACGCCGGAAACTATTACACTACGGCGAGAAGAAGATAGTGGTTAATGTTTTGTGGAAGATTTCAAAGAAAAGAAAATCAGTTGCTTCTGTTACGGTAGGTTGCAGAAACGTCATCTGATGTTCTGTGCCGAGCGTAGTAAATGCGCGAAGAAAACAAAGAAAACACGAGTAAACTTCTCACTACTGACAGAGTATTATCGTCATTGGCTTCCTTTTTTTGGTTCCACAGTCCAACTCTGCAGTACATTCTTACATCACACGTGCGGAACTAGCACAAAATGTTTCTTTTTCGCCTAATTTACGCTTAGCGACTGATTACGATGAAGCGTATTACCAGAGTTTTAACATTTATTAATTCATCCGTTTTACAAATTGTGTTAAATGATATTTTGCAATTTAAAGTTAGGTTAGGTTAGTGTTGTTTAACGTCCCGTCGACAACGAGTTCATTAGAGACGGAGCGCAAGCTCGGGTTAGGGAAGGATGGGGAAGGAAATCGACCGTGCCCTTTCAAAGGAACCATTCCGGCATTTGCCTGAAACGATTTAGGGAAATCACGGAAAACCTAAATCAGGATGGCTGGAGACGGGATTGGACCGTCGTCCTCCCGAATGCGAGTCCAGTGTGCTAACCACTGCGCAATTTAAAGTATCCACGATTTTCATAGTTTTGACGAATCACATATAGGTACATGGAACTTTATGTTTTATTAAACGGCTGTTAAAAGATACGCTCATGCGGCACCTGCAACTTACTCTCACATGGCGCGTATAGACACTGACCTCTCTAGTAGGGAGGGCGTCGGTTCAAATCCCCGTCCTCCCATTCAGGTTTTTCGTCGTTTTCCCAGATTGCTTAATGCGAATGCCAAAATGATTCCTTTGAAAGATCACGATCTATTTGCTTCACAACTCCCTAATCCGAGATTGGACTCCTTCTGTAATGACCTTGTCTACGGGACGTCAAATCTTCATCTGCCTTCAGAATGAGATTTTCACTGTGCAGCGCAGTGTGCGCTAATATGAAACTTCCTGGCAGATTAAAACTGCAAGGCTGTGGCTAAGCCACGTCACCGCAATATCCTTTCTTCCAGGAGTGCTAGTTCTGCAAGGTTCGCAGGAGAGCTTCTGTGAAGTTTGGAAGGAAGGTTACGAGGTACAAGCAGAATTAAAGCTGAGAGGACGGGCTTTGAGTCGTGCTTGGGTAGCTCAGATGGTAGAGCACTTGCCAGACCCGCGGAGCTACAGCATAAGCCTATCCTCATGATCGTACGTGACTGCGTGGTTTAAATTTCACGGGAATTCAGTGGGTTACGACAGGTCCGGAAGAATATATAACGCTATGTTGACTTTCGTGTTCTACTTAAGACGAACTTAGTGTAGATACGAATACATTTCGGCTGTAATTAGCGCACGTTGTTACTTCGCAGTGAAACACAAAGTTTCTCTGTTAATGAGTTCCCGTATACCGCAAAATACGACGGTGTAAAAAAAGGTTCGTAATGAAAGCTTAAACTGTGCGGGTAGGGAAGGGTATGACACCAGGAGGAAGGAATATGTGTGAGGTAGGACGTAGGGATCAAACGTAATACAGTAATCGACCGACGGCTGGACTGGCTGGGTGGCGCTAGTCGCCGGTATTTCCAGCCACCGAGGATCCTACTTGCGCGTCCGGCACGGCGGAATGCGGTCGCGCGGTTCCTGGCGGCGCGGCGACGATCCGGCCGCAAGGCCGAGCGTCCCAGAGGCGCCGCGAATCACGCGCAGTCGATACCGCCGATACACCTGCTTCCCGCAGCATTTGCATCGCTTATCCTTGGCGCCGCGGCACGCCGCTATTGATAGTGCTATTGTGTGTCGCGGCTCTCTGCTTTACATTCCCGTCGCAGCGGGAGGCCGAGGAATCCGCGTCGTAATTCGCCAGCAACTGCTGCGCCTCTGGCGCGCGTTTCCCCGCTGTTTCGCACACGAGTTAGAGATCAGAAGTGTGGTCTCCCTACGCTCTTTAAACTTACCAACGGATCTTATCACGTAATCTCTTGTTTCGTAATCGGCTCGAATCATCTTCGTGGCTGTTTTTCGTGAACAGCTTTATGCGATAAAGTCTTGGGTTCTCAATAAGAAAAACTCTACCGCAACCCGCGACTATCTGAAAGCAGCCTACGGGGACTGTGCAATATCTCGTCGAACATGTTCCCGTTGGCATCGTGCTTTCAAAACTGGTCGGGGAAAATGCTGAACTGCAGAGAGGAACAGGTGCACCGTAACAGAAACAACAATGAACGCAGAAGGTGCCATTATTTGTGATCAATCACGTCTCACTGACTGACAGCTTGCACATATCAGTTGAGACCAATCACACAATTTTAAAAGAACAATTGTAAATGTCTAGGGCTTGTGCATGGTGGGTACCGCGACTGCTTACTCCACGGCAAATGCAGACTCGCCGGTGTGTGCCGCAATTGGGAACAGTATGTTGGGTATGAGGGCGATGCTAGGTGTCGAAACTTCGTCACTGCTGATGAAACGTGAGCGTACTGTTACGACCCCGAGATGAGACGGTCAAGTACGGAATGGGTTTAACATGCTCAACCCCCACCACAAAAGGCAAGAGCTTGGAAGTCAGTCTATGAAGCCGCGGTCATCCCTTTTTCGATTACCGGAGGATGGTGTACACTGACAGTTCCAAGACGCACAACAGTCACAGCAGATTACTTTCCGAACGTCCTGAAGCAATTGACGAAGGATCACATCCTCCCAAAAAACTAAGTAATTTCATTGGACAATGGAAGCTTCATCACGACAATGCTCGGCCTCATGTTGCTAATACTGTTATCGCGTTCCTGGCGCAAAAACGCATGTCTACGGTATTCCATCCGCTTTATAGTGACGACCTGGCTCCGTGTGACTTTTCTTAATACGACGGCCAAACAGAAACTAAAGTGACCTCGCTTCGACAGCGAGACCAATGCAGTCAAAGCTCTTAAGAAGATGTCAAGGAATGGCCTTCTGGACGTTATCCAAGAATGTCAAAGGAGGTGGGAAAAGTCCATTGTATTGGGGAGGGAGACGAAAGTCTGTACGAGTGACTTTACAGTAAATTGTTGTACGAGCATTTGTGCCATTCTTTAGTCTACATCTGTCGTACGTATTTACTCTCCAAACAGTCGATGGAAACTGCGGAAGGACGGCAGGTCTCGTTCTGGAAACATTCACAAGGCTGCGGCTAAGCCACGTCACCGCTATATCCTTTCTTCCAGGAGTGCTAGTTCTGCAAGGTTCGCAGAAGAGTTTCTGTGAAGTTTGGAAGGTAGGAGACGACGTACAGGCAGAAGTAAAGCTGAGAGGACGGGGCGTGAGTCGTGCTTGGGTAGCTCGGATGGTAGAGCACTTGCCCGCGAAAGGCAAAGATCCCGAGTTCGAGTCTCGGTCCGGCACAAAGTATTAATCTGCCAGGAAGCGCGCACACTCCGCTGCAGAGTGAAAATCTCATTCTGAAGGCAGATGAAGATTTGACGTCCCGTAGACAAGGTCATTACAGACGGAGTCCAATCTCGGGTTAGAGAGTTGTGAAGCAAACAGATCGTGATTTTTCAAAGGAAGCATTTTGGCATTCGTAGAAAGCAATCTGAGGAAACGACGAAAAACCTGGATGGGAGAACGGGGATTTGAACCACCGCCCTCCCTATCCGAGAGTTCTGTGTGTATACGCGCCATGTGAGATTAAGTTGCAGGTGCCGCATGAGCGTATCTTACAGCCTCCACGGCCATCTGATACCGACTACCCGTCATTTCCCCCTGTGAGTGTCAGTTTACAACAGCATGATGGCGCACTCAGCTTCTTTACTGCGTCGCGACCAGCCTCATTCCAGTAAGCTTGAGTGAGAGAGAAAGATTCGACGGGACCGCAGTGCTACCGTTCTCAGGCTCGTCGTACTCACGGAGGGAAGCCAGTGCTGCACTGGCGTAACAGCGGCGCCTCCATCTCTAATGTAGACAACCCTCAGCACGGGATTCGAAGATCCGTACTCGTTCCGTTCCTGATCTCTTGACAGGACGACGTCGTGCAAGAAAATAGTTCGTATGGCTCTGAGCACTATGGGACTCAATATCTGAGGTTATGAGTCCCCTAGAACTTAGAACTACTTAAACCTAACTAACCTAAGGACATCACACACATCCATGCCCGAGGCAGGATTCGAACCTGCGACCGTAGCGGTCGCGCGCTTCCAGACTGAAGCGCCTAGAACCTCTCGGCCACAGCGGCCGGCTTCGTCGTGCAGTTCATCAGGCTGGCGACTTGTTTGGAAATCAAGGATATCGCAGGGTCTTAGGTAAAACTTAATTTACTGGAAAAGTCAGGAAAGTTTTGGCGAATTCTGAGAGACTGGCAGTAGTGGAAGGACGCTGGGAGAATTAAACTGTTCGTTGAGAGAAAGAAAGGTACTGAGTCAGAGACACATTGTTACAAGTCACTTTTTAAATGCTGCTTCAGAAACAATCCGTGTAAAGATGCCCTCGCATGGGACGTTTCTCGTCGTGAAGCACACCAAAACTGATCTGCATCGTGATTGGTGCACGCTCAGAAACTAGCTGAGACATCACACGGAACGTATTTCTTCTCATGATTTGCGACAGCAGCGCTCTCCCGTGCACAGTTTGCTTACGAAACTGGACGCACAGAACACTACCACGTCAGCTCTACAAAAGACGCATTTACTTCTTTGGGCGTATGTTAGCAATGTTGGTCTGTCTGTAGTGTACATAAGTAAGAACTTTTAATATCCATGAACATGATACAAGGTAAATGGAGATGTTCCAAGTCCAGTCAGTAGAAACATCAGCTTTTAAAAGTTTAATTACAAACAGTGCGAGACAAATTTACAGTAGCCGTTCACATAAAACTAAAATTATTTAATAATTCTCACTTATTATTAAAACCTTAGGGCCATTGATATTACATCACTCCTGTGCACCAGCAAATAAGTGAAATGTAGGACTTTAAACAAGGAAGTGCGAAATTTTTCTTCTGCCAGTACGAAAGCTCTCTTGTAGCAAAACACACACACACACACACACACACACACAAACAAACACGCGCGCGCGCGAAATCTTTTCTACTTCTGTAGGAGTAAGTGTGGAATTTATTTATCAGAAAAAGTTTTATTTCGTTGAATATATGCCTAGAAGCAAAATTTTTGTCAGCTGTAGTCATCCTCAATCATGTCCGCCTCGATATCTGAGTGGTCAGCGTATCAGTGTATCTCGCAAGGGGCCCGGGTTCGAGTTCCGGCTGGGTCGCAGGTTTTCTCCACTCGGGGACTGGGCGTTGTGTTGTCTTTCCCATCCTATCATCCTCGTCTACATGGAAGTCGCCGAACTGGTGTGACCTAAAAATACTTACATCAGGCGACCGGTCTACCCGACGGGAGGCCCTAGCCACACGACATTTCATCCTCAGTTCTTGAAGTTAGGTTATGACCGTTCAGTTGAAGGTGTTATATTCTGGAAGATAAGAGATACGAGTAACACTTCAGATGTCTCTTTGGCACTGAAAGCAACGCACAGGACTACAAGGATTGTTTTCAGCCACAGTTTGAAATTAAAAAAATAGCGTTAATTACCATTCATTCTGACAAATGTAGTTGCCTATCTCGTTCTCTTACCACTTTAAAGTAATGAAGCAAATTTTTCGAAACTGGAGGGAAAGAAAAGAACTGCGGAAATATTATGCTGACTATTTCCATAATTGTCCCGAGCTGAAACTTGGTGGAGAGCTGCTTCGGTAAATAAGACATATCAACCGAATTTTTCGATGAAATTGTTTTTCTAAATCGGGTACGAAAATTTCACATTGCAATGTCTGCTATCCTTTTTTTAAGCCGACGTGTGGTGATATTCCCGAACCTTCTTCCGTAATTGAACTTAGCTTTACAAGTATACTTAACCGAGGTAACTTAAAGGCTATCAGCGAAACAAATGTATCACATTTCATAATCTTAGTAGGCGATTGTTCAGAAAGTGCAAGCGATGTGACAAACTTAGGCTCCGAAATTTCAGATGGTTCTAAGAGTGATCAAGGAAGACTACAGAAGAATCCGTTAACATTGGTTTGGGTACCTCGTTTATGTGGCATTAAATGATGTGAATTCCTAATCAAATTTAACAACTAATAACTTGAAATTATCTCTGCTGAAGCTACATTGGCTTATTTAGGGACTGTCCAGCGGAATATACGTCCCATCTATTAACTTCCGTTGACGCCCTCTCACGTCGTCTTAACACTGACCGAGGCCAACGAGAAAGACAGGCCGCGGCGGGTCCGTAACAGCACGTGACACGACAGGTGTTACGGGAGCGAGTAACTGTTACAGACGAGTTTAATAGTTCTTGACTGCGTGTTTAAATGGATCCAAGTCCTCGATAGCACACGACAAAATTAATACCTTTAGTGACTGTGTTTTTATATTGCAATATTGTGGACATGCGACTAGTGTGATGTCACGAGGTCGTTGCGGGGCGCGTGCTTCTCGTGATCCCCAACTGTAACAGACAACACTATATTGTCTACAATTCTTGAGCTCGCAAACTCCCTGCGCTCTTGCCCAATTTCAACTCGTGGCTGCTATTTTTAGACACGGCGACAACGAACTTAATACGAGTGAGCCTGAAGGCTGAGATAACCGGCGCTAGTAAAGGTGTTGGTCCTCTACATATTTACCTTCCAATGCTAACACTTTTTTTTTTTCAACTGTTGGTGATTTGGTGCTCAGGTACAGTCGCCTCCCCCTCCCTCTCTCCCTCTTCCTCGAAAATTTTCTCGTCGCTGTGTGGGAAATGCGTGCCAAGCAATGGTTTCTTCGTCAGAGGGGAGACGTGCCTGTTGTTTACCACCTCATGAACAATCTCGAGTTGATCTTGGAAACCGCGGCGGAGAAGCTTTTGCACTGAAATTGTTGTTGTTGTTGTTCTTGTTGTTGTTGTTGTCGTGGTCTTCCGTCTCGAGACTGGTTTGATGCAGCTCTCCATGCTACTCCATCCCGTGCAGGCTTCTTCATCTGCCAGTACTTACTGCAACATACATCCTTCTGAATTTGCTTACTGTATTCATCTCTTGGTCTCCCTCTACGATTTTTACCCTCCACGCTGCGCTCCAATGCTAAATTTGTGATCCCTTGATGCCTCAGAACATGTCCTACCAACCGATCCCTTCTTCTAGTCAAGTTGTGCCATAAATATCTCTTCTCTCAATTCTATTCAATACCTCCTGATTAGTTATGTGATGTACCCATCTAATTTTCAGCATTCTTCTGTAGCACCACATTTCGAAAGCTTCTATTCTCTTCTTGTCTAAACTGTTTATCGTCCATGTTTCACTTCCGTACATGGCTACACTCCATACAAATACTTTCAGAAACGACTTCCTCACACTTAAATCTATACTCGATGTTAACAAATTTCTCTTCTTCAGAAACGATTTCTTTGCCATTGCCAGTCTACATTTTATATCCTCTCTGCTTCGACCATCATCAGTTATTTTGCTCCCCAAATAGCAAAACTCCTTTACTACTTTAAGTGTCTCATTTCCCAATGTAATTCCCTCAGCATCACCCGACTTAATTCGACTACATTCCATTATCCACGTTTTGCTTTTGTTGATGTTCATCTTATATCCTCCTTTCAAGACACTGTCCATTCCGTTCAACTGCTCTTCCAAGTCCTTTGCTGTCTCTGACAGAATTACAATGTCATCGGCGAACCCCCAAGTTTTTATTTTTTCTCCATGAATTTTAATACCTACTCCGAATTTTTCTTTTGTTTCCTTTACTGCTTGCTCAATATACAGATTGAATAACATCGGGGATAGGCTACAACCCTGTCTCACTCCCTTCCCAACCACTGCTTCCCTTTCATGTCCCTCGACTCTTATAACTGCCATCTGATTTCTGTACAAATTGTAAATAGCCTTTCGCTCCCTGTATTTTACCCCCGTTACCTTCAGAATTTAAGAGAGTATTCCAGTCAACATTGTCAAAAGCTTTCTCTAAGTCTACAAATGCTAGAAACGTGGGTTTCCCTTTCCTTAATATATTTTCTAAGATAAGTCGTAGGGTCAGTATTGCCTCATGTGTTCCAACATTTCTACGGAATCCAAACTGATGTTCCCCGAGGTCGGCTTCTACCAGTTTTTCCATTCGTCTGTAAAGAATTCGCGTTAGTATTTTGCAGCTGGCTTACTGAACTGATAGTTCGGTAATTTTCACATCTGTCAACACCTGCTTTCTTTGGGATTCGAATCTGAAATACATATCGGAAATAGAAACCCGAAAAGCCGAAATGTACAGTCGAAGGACTTTCATTTGTAAAATATAACTTAAGCTATTGACTCGTTGAAAAACCGATTGCGGGACACATCGGTTGTCGAGTTAAAAGGCGTGCTTCTTCGTAGCTCGATTGCAGCTTCGATACAGCATCGACGTTGATGCCGACAGCCCCGAAACGCGCCTAGTATCGAAAAACGGCACCAACAGTTGCTCTTCCTGCATGACGGTGTAATAAAGGGGGCGGGAGGACTTTGCACGGTGAGGATGTGAAGGCGTTAGCAGCTCGCCGATGGCTGCGCCCCCATACACGCGGCGACGGTGGTCGGACACGATGGCCTCAGCGGCTGAACGACGCCTCTGTGTGCCTCACATGGGCCGTGAAGCCGCGCCGCGCCGCGCCGCAGAGACGGCCTCAGCCCGCCCCACCCGTTGCTCCTTTTCTGATCGCCCTGCGGGATCACCACCAGTGATCGTGCTGCGTGACCCTCCGAACGAGAACGAGGCTCCGCCTAGCCACTTGGAATTGCTTCTGATTCCACGTTGCTGCTTTATGCCGTAATTGTACGAATATGAAGATGCAAAGCAAGAGAGCAAACCACTCTGCCGTTTCACGGTACCTATTAAGCCGAAAAGTGACCTTTCGTACTACGACAAACACTATGAAACACATGAGCAACATATTGCTGTGAATACAAATTTTTTTCCCTCTCCTCGGTTAATCCGATTTCATAAATGTCTTCGCAGACCGACGAAGTTTTCAAGCCCGACGGTCGAAGCTTTCTAACGACTCCATAGAAATCTTCGTGAATCCTACTCTTACCTGCCTTACGTTTAGCTAAATTTATGTGGTTGTTCTTCCTCGCGTTGCTCTGGATATTTTATTAAAACTGGTTATGGTGAGATAAATGTACTGATGAAATGGCCAATACCATACTGAAAACTTAAAAACCAAATATCCACTACTACATCGCAATGCAAAAATGTTATAAATGATGTAATTGCAACAGTGATTATGGACCTCTCAAAAACTATAAACGATTATTTATATTTCATTTATAAAACATTTGTTTAAAAGATGATTTTGCATAAACAGATCGTTATATGATAGTAATTCCTTTGCCACATGTTGTTAGAGGTAAATCTTTGTTTTTTTTTTTTTAGTGCAGTTGGCTGTACGAGATTGAAGTGCGAAGATGGAGTACATGTTGTGTGTGTTATATTGATTCGTTTTGTGAAGTGAAATGACTGAAAATATACGTATTATTTGCCAGAAAGCCCTTTGGTGCTTACATGATTTCGTTGAAGCAACCTAGTCATCCTCTAGACGATCATAAAAAGTTTAACCAAATAAAGGAAATGGATATGGAGCCTTCAACTCACAAGAAAGAAGCGCAAAAAAAATGAGTATTATTTAATGAAACTGGTTATTTAAATTTGTCCGTCGCTCTCTCTCGCTGCAGTGTGTCACTATCTCAGCGTGGCAAGTGCTGTGAAAAAGTGACCAGCCGCCCAAGTTAGCAGCTTACTTAAAAAATGAGTGAATCATGTTTGGGGAAGAAGAGGGTGGTGACGGTCGGAATAGCTACTCCTGCATACTGAATTCTGATGGCTGGCTGCCGTTTCTGTAGTACGTCTGACGATCATCGATGTTTGCGCTGAAATTTATGGCAGAAATGCTTTGAGTTGAGGGTCCAACGCAGTTTTGCTCCAGTGAGCACCTAAACATTGCGTAAGGACACATACTGCTCGGTATCAGCATACTACTCCTTTATTTTTATGACTTTATTGCAAACGTCAACAAGCGTTACGTCACTGTAATCAACTTTTCAAGACCTATCGACATACCTTATAAAAGTATATCGTTTTGTTAAAAGAAATCCTTGATTGCCTCTGTACCTAGTCTGGAGAAATTTTACGCCTACCAGTATTGTTAAACCCTTGTTTCGTTATCTAGAACAATACACGACGTAATTGACTGTTCACATTACGTGATATACGAGTACAACAGCACATTTTATTATTTATACTAGCTGACAAACCCAGCTTTCCTCGAATATTCATTTTGCTAATTTTCTGTTAGAAAATAAAACGAAAAATGAACTGTTTGTAGTCTGATATAGAAAAAAATGTGATTTCCAGGTATTCGTGGAAACACCTCTGAAATTATGAAATAGTCGTACAAAGAAATTTTACACAATGTACAGATACAGAAATTCAACTGCTTCGCGTGTGTAAAACGCCTCTTGCTTCGCCTACAGCCGCTTCCGCTTCGCAGTTGAAAGCTGTGAAAGGTTCTGCCAGGTCTCAAGGAATTACCTTACATTGACTCCACTGTAGGAGTGTCTTAATAATAAAGAATAAATATATTAAACCTGCATTCATGATGCGGCAGTTTTTCACGCATTTCACTTTCATGGCGTCATATCTCCTGAACCATAATAAGTAGGTGGTACTTACCCCCACAGCGAACGTTGCCTGATGTGTGTGTGTGTGTGTGTGTGTGTGTGCCAAGTTCGCTTGAACTCAGTCCAGTGGTTTAGGAAAAGATGTAGAGAGAGCGCGCGCGCGCGCGCGCACACACACACACACACACACACTGAAGAGCCACATCTGCCTAATATCCTGTAGTGTCCCCGCGAGCACGAAAAACTGCCGCAACACGACGTGGCATGGGCTCGCCTGATGTCCGAAGTAGTGCTGGACGAAATTGACACCATGAGTACTGCAGAGCTGTCCATAAATTCGTAAGAATACGAGGGGGCTAGAAGTCTCTGCTGAACAGCACATTGCAAGGCATCCCAGATATGCTCAATAATGTTCATATCTGGGGAGTTTGGTGGCCAGTGGAAGTGTTTAAACTCCTAAGTGTGTTCCTGGAGCCATTCTGTAGCAATTCTGGACGTGTGGGTTGTCGCATTGTCCTGCTGGGATTGCCCAACTCTGTCGGAATGCACTATGGACATGAATGGATGCAGGTGACCAAACAGGATGCCTACGTACGTATTACTTGTCAGAGCCGTATCTAGACGTATTAGGAGTCCCATATCACTCCAACTGCACACGCCCCTCACCGTTACAGAAACTGCACCAGCTTGAACAAACCGCCGCAGACATGCAGGATCCATGGATTCATGAGGTTGTCTCCATACCCGTACACGTCCATCCACTCGATACAATTTGAAACGAGACTCGTCCGACCAGGCAACAAGTTTCCAGTCATCAACAGTCCAATGTCGGTGTTGACGGGCCCAGGCAAAGGCGTGAAGCATTGTGTCGTGCAGTCATCGAAAGTACACGAGTGGGCCTTCGGCTCCGAAAGCCCATATCGATGCTGTTTCGTTGAATGATTTGTACGCTGACACTTCTTGATGGACCAGCATTGAAATCTGCAGCAATTTGCGGAACGGTAGCACTTCTGTCAAGTTGTAACGATACTCTTCAGTCGTCGTTGGCCCCCTTCTTGCAGGATCTTTTTCCAGCCGTACCGATGACGGAGATTTGATGTTTTACCGGATTCCTGATATTCACGGTAAACTCTTGAAATGGTCGTACAGGAAAATCTCCACTTCTCCGCTACCTCTGAGATGCCGTGTCCCATCGCTCGTGCGCCGACTGTAACACAAAGTTCAAGCTCACTTAAATTTTGATAACCTGCCATTGTAGGAGCAGTAATTGATCTGACACTTTTTGTCTTATACAGGCGTTGCCGTCCGCAACGCCGTATTCTGCCTGTATTTGAATACGCATGCCTAGACCAGTTTCTTTGGCGCTTCAGTTTTTATATATGTTATTCGTACAAAAATTTTATGAGTACCTAGATATACGATATCAAAGATGTCACCTTGGCGGCTGTTCTGAATTCTGTTGGCTACGTAAACTGTGCTAAAATCACTGATTCTTGCTTGTTTTCGTCTTTAAGTACATCAGTCCGTAACATCTGTTGCCGCTCATTGCCCATTGGATGGACAAGGTTCAGCCAATTTAGCTTGCATTTTTCGGTTTTTTCTGGTATTGAGAAGATTTTTAATTCTCTTCTGATGTCTTCTCTGCGCTTGTGATCTAGTCTGTTACGACCTTCGATTGCCGTCAAACTTCATTTCGGTGGCTTGAATTTAGATCTTGTCAGTGCCCTTCGTGATCCATATTTAGCTGCCGTACAGTGTTTCAGATCCCAGTGTCTTGTAAAATTTCTTGAGTGTGTGTGTGTGTGTGTGTGTGTGTGTGTGTGTGTGTGTGTGTGTGTGTGTGCGCGCGCGCGCGCGCGCGCGCCGCAGATTTTCAACAGCGTACTGCTGACTGCGACATATCTGTGAGAGACACGACAGCCGCATTCGTATTGCAGCCCAGATAATTAAAGTTTGATATTTGTTCGAGATAACCACTATCGCGGCAAAGGGTACAAACTTAAAGCTTCTTTGCACTTAAAGGCCATAAATTAGGTATTTTCTGTAGTAATTTAACTGTATATTGTAAACGTTAGTCACATGCGCCTTCCTTGCCTCATGTAAACAGACCCTCATTTGTTTTTGTCTGCAGCGTGTGGGAGACTCGAAAACAAAGGATTTTTCTCTCGTAAGTGTCTTTGTAAACTACGTTTAACCTTACAAGACAGTGGTGAAAAGAAAGAAAAAACTTCTGGAAACGTCTCGCGACTATCAACTAATATAAAAGTGTGTGATGGAATTATTATTGTTATAAAATACGAAGCTATGTTGGACTAGTCAAGTCCTCTACTAATACATAGCTCCATCATCTACAACAAATCAACACTATTGAGTGCCTGCATTTTGAGTGTGATAGGTTCACCAATTGCAGTGCACATCAAGATTATAGCAGTAAGGTTATACGAAGTGAACAGCAATATTATGCCTTACAGTTCACTGAAAACTTTTCATGCGAAGACAGATACCGTAACCAGTAACTAATACCATCCTTTTATTTACCGCATTGCGTTTCGGAAAAGAACTCTATCGTCAGATCAGTATTTCGTTCAGGCTTTGTATACTGTCATGTTTTTGTCAAGAAAATAGAAATTTACATATTTTCATTTCGTCAGTGTATATTATACTGCTATGATATTGAGGATAACACACACTGACCTAAACCAGTGTCAGTTGGAGGTAATTTCCTGAAATGCCTCGCAAAAAACAGACTGGATAAAATTTCTTCCTTCTTACGTAAAACATGCAACAAGAAATGGAAAATGATTGATCGATCAATAAAACGAATTAGGTAAAACTGAATGGGGCGGACGCAGTTTCTCGCATTTGAAGAGAGAAGAATAGAAGAACTGATAGTTCGGACTGACTGACTGGCGTAATTTAGGGGAACGGCAAGCACCTGGTTCAAACTGGCAGGCTACAGATTCACCTCCGGATGCACCTGCTTATTCGTCCACTGTTTCACCGCTGGAGAAAATGGGTCGGCATGGTTTAGTTAGCAGACTCTTGGAATAGCGCGGGCTAAAGGTGAACGGCGACAAAACCCGCGAACCCACGCCCTACGTTGAGTTCAGCCAATCCAGTGTGCTATCTTGCGGTACGTATGCGCTTGTGTGTGTGTGGGGGGGGGGGGGGGGGAGAGGACGCAAAACACACACACACACACACACACACACAGCCGTGGGCGAAGCGGTCTGCTTCGCTACACATTGTAAAAGGCGTCAGCTCAGTGACCGCGACCTAATCACCTGCTACGCCCTTGCAAAGGGAAGCGCTGCGGCAGCAGGGGGTGGGGAGGTCGCTTGTGGCGTCACCTCTCCACCACTCGACCCGGACCTGCCCCTTGCTCTTACCTGTCGCCCGCTTTGTGTCAAAATAGGCCGCGGCGACTGCGATAACGTGGAAGTGCGAGCGCCATGGCGAGCGCAGAGCCTCGCTTGTGGCCGTGGCAGTTGTCAGCGGGTTGTCCGCCGGGAACAGTGTGCCGCGCAGCTGCAGCTGCAGCAGCTGGCGGCTGCGTGAAAGTCGCACGCTCTGCTCTGGCGTGCTGTCGAAACTGCAGCCAGTGAAAGTGCCGCCGAGTCACGAGTACGGCCGGTTGCGACCGGACGAAAATAGCTCGCGAGCGAGTTTAAAATACGCTCCGCCTGCATAATGCGAGTACGGCAGGATAGTCTTCGGAGGTGGGCTGTTGTTTCAGGGTCCCATTACAAGTCCGGCAAACTACACTTTACTGCCAACAGAAATACGTTTGTAATATCAACACCACTACAGCTTGTACCAGCGACTATTTATCAGATATTTATTTAATTTTATTTGCTGCCATTTACATTTGACTTGGCACCTAGTGACGAAGACAGGTCGTGTTCTAACAATATTTAGTTGTACAATTACAGAAAATGATGCTTATTTGGTTTCTTTCTATTTTAAGTTTTAACCAAGTTGCAGATTTATACAGAGTTTTTCAAAAGCAGTATACTTATTTCGGAAGCATATGTTTATTACACTGTAAGGACATAAACGTAAAACTTGGGGCACATATTCACGAATCTCTCAAGTTCAGATCACAGATTTTCAATATGTCCTCCACCGCTGACGCCAACAATATCACATGGATACTCGAGTTCCTCCCATACTCGGGTAAACATGTTCATCGTCCCCCCCCCCCCCCGCCCCCGCCCCTCCTTTATGCCTTCTAGGTTCTATTGTAGTGTTGATCCATAAATATTGTCCTTAACGAAACTCCACAGGAAGAAGTCACAAGGCGTCAAATCCGGTGACCCTGGAGGCCAGGCCCGCATCTCGTGGTCGTGCGGTAGCGTTCTCGCTTCCCAGCCCGGGTTCCCGGGTTCGATTCCCGGCGGGGTCAGGGATTTTCTCTGCCTCGTGATGGCTGGGTGTTGTGTGATGTCCTTAGGTTAGTTAGGTTTCAGTAGTTCTAAGTTCTAGGGGACTGATGACCATAGATGTTAAGTCCCATAGTGCTCAGAGCCATTTGAAACATTTTTTGAACCTGGAGGCCAGCTGAAAAGTCGCCTGCAGTCCAACGGCTCGGTAGAGTTTCATTCAGATATTCAAGCACTTTGAGACTCCAGTTAGGGGGTTCCCCATCTTGTTGAAAAATGAAGTTGTCCTCGTTCAGTCTCGGAAACAACCAGTTCTGTAACGTAGGAAGATACTGTTGACCGTTAACCGTGTTCCCATCAAGGAAGAATGGGCCATAAGCAGATGAATGGCTAAGAATGGTTCAAGTGGCTCTGAGCACATCTACATCTACATTTACATTTATACTCCGCAAGCCACCCAACAGTGTGGCGGAGGACACTTTACGTGCCACTGTCATTACCTCCCTTTTCTGTTCCAGTCGCGTATGGTTCGCGGGAAGAACGACTGCCGGAAAGCCTCCGTGCGCGCTCGAATCTCTCTAATTTTACATTCGTGATCTCCTCGGGAGGCATAAGTAGGGGGAAGCAATATATTCGATACCTCATCCAGAAACGCACCCTCTCGAAACCTGGACAGCAAGCTACACCGCGATCCAGAGCGCCTCTCTTGCAGAGTCTGCCACTCGAGTTTGCTAAACATCTCCGCAACGCTATCACGCTTACCAAATAACCCTGTGGCGAAACGCGCCGCTCTTCTTTGGATCTTCTCTATCTCCTCCGTCAAACCGATCTGGTACGGATCCCACACTGATGAGCAATACTCAAGTATAGGTCGAACGAGTGTTTTGTAAGCCGCCTCCTTTGTAGATGGACTACATTTTCTAAGCACTCTCCCAATGAATCTCAACCTGGTACCCGCCTTACCAACAATTAATTTTATATGATCATTCCACTTCAAATCGTTCTGCACGCATACTCCCAGAATACTGCTACCAATGTTTGTTCCGCTATCATATAATCATACAATAAAGGATCCTTCTTTCTATGTATTGGCAATACATTACATTAGTCTATGTTAAGGGTCAGTTGCCACTCCCTGCACCAAGTGCCTATCCGCTACAGATCTTCCTGCATTTCGCTGCAATGTTCTAATGCTGCAACTTCTCTGTATACTGCAGCATCATCCGCGAAAAGCCGCATGGAACTTCCGACACTATCTACTAGGTCATTTATATATATTGTGAAAAGCAATGGTCCCATAACACTCCTCTGTGACACGCCAGAGGTTACTTTAACATCTGTAGACGTCTCTCCATTGATAACAACATGCTGTGTTCTGTTTGCTAAAAACTCTTCAATCCAGCCACACAGCTGGTCTGATATTCCGTAGGCTCTTACTTTGTTTATCAGGCGACAGTGCGGAACTGTATCGAACGCCTTCCGGAAGTCAAGGAAAATGGGATCTACCTGGGAGCCTGTATCTAATATTTTCTGGGTCTCATGAACAAATAAAGCTAGTTGGGTCTCACACGATCGCTGTTTCTGGAATCCATGTTGATTCCTACAGAGTAGATTCTGGGTTTCCAAAAACGACATGATACGCGAGCAAAAAACATGTTCTAAAATTCTACAACAGATAGATGTGAGAGACATAGGCCTATAGTTTTGCGCATCTGCTCGACGACCCTTCTTGAAGACTGGGACTACCTGTGCTCTTTTCCAATCATTTGGAACCTTCCGTTCCTCTAGAGACTTGCGGTACACGGCTGTTAGAATGGGAGGGGGGGGGGGGGTGGCAAGCACATGGGACTTTTAAATCTGACTTTTAACATCTGACTTTTAACATCTGAGGTCATCAGTCCCCTAGAACTTAGAACTACTTAAACTTAACTAACCTAAGGACATCACACACATCCATGCCCGAGGCAGGATTCGAACCGGCGACCGTAGCGGTCGCGCGGTTCCGTACTGAAACGCCTAGAACCGCTCGGCCGGGCCGGCGCAGATGACTGGGATATCGTACAAAACACATGACTTTGGCTGAATCTCGTGCATGTTCAGTGTGTGAATGTGAGTTCTGTGGGCTCCGAATTCGAACATTGTATTTGTTTACTTCCCTACTAAGGTGGAAAGTCGCTTCAAAAATGGTTCAAATGGCTCTGAGCACTATGGGACTTAACATCTATGGTCATCAGTCCCCGAGAACTTAGAACTACTTAAACTTAACTAACCAAAGGACAGCACACAACACCCAGTCATCACGAGGCAGAGAAAATCCCTGACCCCGCCGGGAATCGAACCCGGGAACCCGGGCGTGGGAAGCGAGAACGCTACCGCACGACCACGAGCTGGGGACTGAAAGTCGCTTCATCTCCGAACAAGATGCATTGTGCGAAAGTGTTATTGTCAACAGCATTCTGAAGCCCATCAGAAAAAGTATGTGCGTTTATCATCAGGACGTAACTTTTACATCTTCATAACCTACTGACGTCTCAAAACGCGCCAAATTGTTGTTGCGACTTCGGACTGGCACGGCGAGTTGACTTTGTAGAACTACACTGGAAAGCGGTTTGAATTCGTGCGACGATTTCGTGGGAAACACGAGGGCGGCTACAACTCCTTCCTTTACACCCACATCCTATGTCTACAAACTGTCGATACCATCTGCGAATGTTCTATCCGTGTGGAAGATCAGTTTGGTCCCTCAACTGGAAACTTCTTTGTATTGTAAAGGCGGAATGACACTTCGGAAACTCGAGAACACAAAATAATTTCTGCTGCAGAGTAGGCATTTTGTAACATATGACGGTAACCGACGTCTAGCGACAGTAAATATAAACTAGGCAATGTATTCGTTCCTACAAAAACCGAGCCGTGGCGCAGCGATCGATGGTTTTGGCAACGTTGCTGTGGATTACGTGTTTTATTTTTGAAACACCCTGTGTACTTGGAAACCTAAAACTAATTATAAAACGTAAGATAGGAAAAAGAAAGATGAGAAAGAATTTAGATGTATACACCACCACCAATACTGAGGGAGTACCTTGGCAAGGCAGAGCCTCTCGCACGTGGGCAGCCATCACCCAAACAACAAGAAGTAATACTTTTTTTATATGAATCACCAGTCATGCTTAATTGTGGTCGTAGTTATAATTTTACTATTTTATGTTCTTTGACCTTGTGTGTGTGCGTGTGTGTGTGTGTGTGTGTGTGTGTGTGTGTGTGTGTGTGCGTGCGTGTGTGTATTTGAGAGGTAAGGAGGGGGGCGGGGCTGCGAGAGACTGTGTGTGGTCTGGGTTTAGACTTGCAGAAGGGGAATGGGACTTCGTACTGTATACTTGAAAAAAGCGCAGGTGACGCCTGTATATAAGAAGCGTAGAAGGACGGATCCTCAAAATTACAGACCAATATCCTTAACATCGGTTTGTTGCAGGATTCTCGAACATATTCTCAGTTCAAATATAATGAATTTCCTTGAGACGGAGAAGTTGCTGTCCATGCATCAGCAGGGCTTTAGAAAGCATCGCTCCTGCGAAACGCAACTCGCCCTTTTTTCACATGATATCTTGGGAACCACGGATGAAGGGTATCATACGGATGCCATATTCCTTGACTTCCAGAAAGCGTTTGACTCGGTGCCCCACTGCAGACTCCTAACTAAGGTACGAGCATATGGGATTGGTTCTCAAATATGTGAGTGGCTCGAAGACTTCTTAAGTAATAGAACCCAGTACGTTGTCCTCGATGGTGAGTGTTCATCGGAGGTGAGAGTATCATCTGGAGTGCCCCAGGGAAGTGTGGTAGGTCCGCTGTTGTTTTCTATCTACATAAATGATCTTTTGGATAGGGTGGATAGCAATGTGCGGCTGTTTGCTGTTGGTTCTGTGGTGTACGGGAAGGTGTCGTCGTTGAGTGACTGTACGAGGATACAAGATGACTTGGACAGGATTTCTGATTGGTGTAAAGAATGGCAGCTAACTCTAAATATAGATAAATGTAAATTAATGCAGATGAATAGGAAAAAGAATCCCGTAATGTTTGAATACTCCATTAGTAGTGTAGCGCTTGATACAGTCACGCCGATTAAATGTTTGGGCTTAACATTGCAGAGCGATATGAAGTGGGACAAGCATGTAATGGCAGTTGTGGGTAAGGCGGATAGTCGTCTTCGGTTAATTGGTAGAATTTTGGGAAGATGTGGTTCATCTGCAAAGGAGACCGCTTATAAAACACTAATACGACCTACTCTTGAGTACTGCTCGAGCTTTTGGGATCCCTATGAGGTCGGATTGAGGGAGGACATAGAAGCAATTCAGAGGCGGGCTGCTAGATTTGTTACTGGTAGGTTTGATCTTCACGCGAGTGTTACGGAAATGCTTCAGGAACTCGGCTGGGAGTCTCTGGAGGAAAGGAGGCGTTCTTTTCGTGAATCGCTACTGAGGAAATTTAGAGAACCAGCATTTGAGGTTGAGTGCAGTACAATTTTACTGCCACCAACTTATATTTCGCGGAAAGACCACAAAGGTAAGACAAGAAAGATTAGGGCTCGTACAGAGGCAAATAGGCAGTCATTTTTCCGTCGTTCTGTTTGGGAGTGGAACAGGGAGAGAAGAAGCTAATTGTGGTACGAGATACCCTCCTCCACGCACCGTATGGTGGATTGCGGAGTATGTATGTAGATGCAGATACTTACACTGCGGCCCCTCAAGACTATACGCAGGTCCGTGGCTGTGGTCTGTAATACGAAGTGGCCAATATTGTTCCATGTCTAGGATATAGAATTGACTTGCATTAGTAGCTCGCAATTCTAGTGTGTAACCTAGCCCATGTTAGTACGAGTATCACTAAGATACCCGTAATTGTCACGAAAAACGCAATTTTATTAATGCTCCGTTACTCGATTTTCTCTTAACGAGTAACGGAGCCTTGCTGTCTGGTGTAGGGTAGGGGTCAGAAACGGAGCTAATACGGGGCTCAAGTTCGGACTGCATACTTCACGAATGAAGGGGCTGCTGTCACATCAGATCTAACATCCTTTCAACGTTCCCGATGTAGCTCCGCGAGTATGAGACTAGTCTGAGCTATGGCGCTGCGATCGCTTCATACTCCTCCTCTCTTTCTCTCTTACTGAAGCATGCAGCAGTGAAAGGCTAGCCGTGACTTATTGTTAGTACGGAAGATGAAGATGAGTGCACGACCTTGGTGCTGTGAAGTTACACTGATGAATTTCGTCCAACGCAAACAAATTGGTTGTCTTTTTGTTTATTGCACATACACCACGAGAAAACATGTGTGCTGCGCCAAACGAAAACTGGACACAGAACAAAACAAGTACCCTATTTCTGTATTCGTTTGGTCACAACATCTTGTGTTCATGGGCTGACAGCGAGTTGTGTAGTTTATCAGTAATTTGTGCAATTTATTTTACTAATTAAGCACCGTTTAGAGATTTCTCTTCATCCTCGTGACATGTTTTGTGGTACTGTTGTCACAAAATCGTCGGTAACGCGTCTCAAGTGTGCATTATGTCAACGTTATTGTTCGTCTCTGGATGCGTATTAAATATTAAAAAGAATTTTCAGCAGTCTTGGAAACAGTTTTATGTATGTATAAAGAGAACAATATTCGCTGTTAACCAGTCAGTCGCAACATTCGTATAAACGAGTAATTTGCGTCTTTCATTTAGGCAGGGCGGACATTTTGTGACATTTCAATTTGCACTTGAGGATGGCTATAAAGCCTCACGATTGTGTGAAATAAATGAGTAGTAATTTACAGTTTAATATCAGAAATTTCCTTCAAAACGTTGCATATGTCGTAGGAATGCCGCAAGTGCGCGTTTATAGTTGTGAACTTTTAGGCTGCCTCTCCTTTTGTTTGGAAGTCGAGTGCACTTGTACCCGACAACAGACTCAAGTGACGAGTGGACTGCGGTGGAGACACATCGAGCCGAGTCTACCGGCCTACGGACGCAGTTCGCGAGACAAATTGGGTATACGGGCCCAGCAACGAACTGGTGACGTCACACTAGTAGGCTTGTTCGCTACACTTCGGGAACGCTCGGCTCCGTGCAGGGCACACGGGGAAATCAATATTTAATTGAAAAGGTACCGACTGAAGGTTTTAATTTTGTCATACGCTCTCTCGAACTTGCATGCAATTAAATGCGCAGTCAGGAATTATTAAACTTGTCTCAAATATTTAGTCTCTCCCCGCCGGAGACGGCTGCTGGCACGCGTAACACCTGCAGTGTCACGTGCTGTGACGTACGCGTCACGGCATGTCGTTTCCGTGGGCTTCGCTAGTTCAGAGATGACGTCACAGGACTCGCTGGCGAATTTAAAGCGCGTATACTGAGCTCTTTTCTGAAGTCTGGTCTAGGAATCAACCTGCGTATGGTGTTTTCACGGTTACTCACACCCACTGAGACAAATCTTGAGCTTGTTTCAGAAGCAACATACAAAAAGCGTAAAAAAGACTCCAATACCCATACAAAACCCGAGGGCTATTCCGAAAGTAAATTCCAATCGGTCGCGAAATGGAAACCATTGTGAAAATCAAAAACATTTTATTTGCAACAGTTAGCTACACCTTCCAGCTAGTTAGTTACATAGCCGCCGCTCCGACTTAGGCAACTTTCCAATGCTCTTGTCATTGAAGGCAAGGTCATGTGGTTTCCGTCAATATTCTACGCCGTCTACAGCCCGTTGACTGTGCCAGAATGTTGTCTTCAAAGCCAACGGTTCACTTGAGCAGAGATGAAACTCGGACAGCCAGATACCACGCACTTCCCATCGAAAACGCTGCAGGAGCATCTTCATTGCCCCTGCAGAGTGTGGCCGATTATTGTCATGCAGAAGGAAACGTATGACAGCTCTGTTATGCAGGCTGCATGGCATCAGGCGAAATCTCTCACTAGACCCTCATACTTAACGGGAGACGCCATTTCTTGGGCATCTTAACTAGACTCACTGTCCAACCCATGTGCAAAGCTTCATCGAATTTTCACAGTGGTTTCCATTTAGCGACAGATCGAAACTTTCTTTCCGAATAGCCCTCGTAATAACGCGATTCTCAGATAGGTGGCGTGTATGACATAGCACGCAGTACATTTGTTGATGTTGGTACGTTAAGATGGGTATCAATTCGCGAAACGAAGCTTTCCTGCAAAACCGAGGGAGCTCTAGTTTTCCAAATTTCTGGTAAACCGGAAAAATCTTTCCAAAATCCGAATTCTCAGTTTGAAAAATTTCATTCTGATGATGATGAACTTTAACAGTTTTTATGTTACACATTTTCTCTCAAAACTATACCTTCCAGATCTCGTGGCACATGTCTCGTTCTTGGAGCTGCCTCCATCTCATGAAACGAATTTTCTGTCTACATGTACGAAACGTATTTCGTAAAGGTAACTACGCTGACAAAAAAAGTGCAGCATTCAGAAGATGTGGTCTGATGTTATTGTAACATCGTACACTTACACATCATCGGCGGTACCTGTGACAGGTAGAACGGCCACCAGACAGCATTAATGTTGTTCTTGTGTAGTGTCGTTACCAGGGCTCGTAGCGTGTATAACACGGCGTGAACAGCGTCTGATGCTGGGTGATCACTCTAAAAGACACGCAGGTTTGGAGTACTCGTGTTGAACAGCGTTATTGGTACCTGGCAGAGTTTGAAAGTGACACCATTGTGGGTGTCCATTTGGCCAGCTGGTCGAATCATCCAGATTTTCGAGGCATTCGGATACGGCAGTGGCCCGATGTTGCACTGAATGGGAACACGATGGCACCACACACTCGTTGTCAAGGTTCAGTTCGACCACGTCAGATCACAACGAAGTATTGTGCACCAAGCATATCGGATCCGTCCCATGTGCACTTGCCTGACTAGAACAAGTAATGAACCTACTGCGACGTTCTGTGTCATCACGCAACATTGGTGAGACTAGCAGCAACAGGACTAACGAATTTCAGTCCCGCGCCTAGGATACCGTTAACACGCAGCACAAACGGCTGCTTTTAGAGTGGTGCCGTGGTTGGGAAACATAGACTGCTGATAAATAGCGTCGCATTGTGTTCAGTGATGAATCACGGTTTTGCATTATCCTGGAAGACCGTCGTTGGCAAGGACGACTGCGATCTGGGTAGCGTCACATTCTTCCAGCGTTTTGGAGAGCTACAGCAGTGTTGGGAGCCTTCGGGTATGACTTCAGATCACGTGTCGTAGTGACAGAGCTCTGACGGCCCAACGACACGTCACGCACATCCTGAGTTCTCGGGTTGCCACTCATGTGGTCGCAGTTTTCAACAGGACAATGATCTTCCAACCAGGAACGTCTCTCTATGAACTGTCTGCATCATATTGGAGGTACTTCTGTGGCCAGCAAAATCCCCAAAAGAACATGTGCGAGACCAGTTCACTCGTCAAAACACGGTCCCAGTGCCAATCAACGGTTGTGGGTCAGCTTGCTTCAGGATACGATACAATGGCCTTATAACGCCCTTCCCAAACGAATCTGTTCATGTGTCCGGGCCAGAGGAGGTGCAACTTCGTACTGGTAAGTCGGCTCATACCTTCGTAAATCTCGGCAGTAACATCACATACCCTCTCAACCCGTGAGATTTCTTTTCCTCCCTCTGTTCTGGTGCTTCGTTTTTTTTTTTTTTTTTTTTTTCGTTTTGTCAGGCAATTACAACATTTTATTTAATGAAAACTAAGTGAAATATGTTTTCGCTTGGCTTGGACAAACACATTTACATTTTGTAATACAGAATCAAATTTTCACTCTGCAGCTGAGTGAAAATTTCATTCCGGAAACAGCCCCCAGGCTGTGGCTAAGCCATGTCTTCGCAATATCCTTTCTTCCGGGCATGCTAGTCCTGAAAGTTCTGCAGGAGAGCTTCTGTGAAGTTTGGAAGGTAGGAGACGAGGTACTGGCGGAATTGAAGCTGTGAGGACGGGGCGTGAGTCGTGCTTGGGTAGCTCAGTTGGTAGAGCACTTGCCCGCGAAAGGCAAAGTTCCCGAGTTCGAGTCTCGGTCCGGAACAGAATTTTAATCTGCCTGGAAAGTTTCATATCAGCGCACACTCCGCTGTAGAGTAAAAATTTCATTCTAGGAACATCCCCCAGGCTGTGGCTAGGCCATGTCTCCTCAGTATCCTTTCTTCCAGGAATGCTAGTTCTGCAAGGTTCGCAGGAGAGCTTTGTGAAGTTTGGAAGGTAGGATACGAGGTACTGGCAGAAGTAAAGCTGTGAGGACGGGGCGTGAGTCGTGCTTGGGTAGCTCAGTTGGTAGAGCACTTGCCCGCGAAAGGCAAAGGTCCCGAGTTCGAGTTTCGGTCCGGCACACAGTTTTGATCTGCCAAGACGTTTCACATTTTGTAATCTTCACTTTCTTCTTCCATAACGTATGGTTCCCCGTGTGCGTTATTGCATGTAAGTCATGCGTCCTAAAGAAATATCTTGTGCTTACTTTTCACTATGTAAACATTCGTACACAGCGCCAGTAATTGTGTAACTTATCTTTTGCACTTAATATTTTCTGCGTCTTCACCCTAAATTATACGTCGATTTCTTACACTTTGTTTTCTTTCGTTCGTTACGTTTCAAAAGCGAACGTGAATGCAATAGCCGTTTGCCCGCCAGAAGTGATTTCCTCCTGATCAGTGGACTCGTGTAAACCGCTAGACCCAAAGCTAAATAGTGCTTCTGCCCCGATGTTAATAACTGTTGTGCAGCGTTCTTGCAAATAAACCAATTCAGTAATTTGATGCAACAAAGATAACTGCGGGAGCTACTTTAGAAGTCTCTCTCTCTCTCTCTCTCTCTCTCTCTCTCTCTCGGCCTATCTGCAATTTCTTTAATGTGTGCACGGCAGTGTCGCAGCGTTGGTCGGGCAAATCTACTTTCATATGCCTTACTTACTACTGTTCCCATGCGCTCTAGTTCATCCTGCTTTCTAATATTACTGCTAGGTAATTGGACGATCTAATAGGCTACAGTATAATGCTGCAACCGTATGCTCTCTCTGTCTGTCTGCCTCTGTCGTTTACGGGTTTTGTATCGCATTTATGTACGCTTAATAGAGCTGCCCATTCGGTATAAAAATTGGATATATTTTCGAAGTGTTGCTATATTTCTTTACCATCCTGTAGATGTAGAAAATGAACAATCAGTGTGAGATGTTGATCCCGTCTCTTAGATCGTTCACGTGGTGGTCCTGATACTCTCTCGCTTTGGGTACACTCGTTATTACTTTTGTTTCTGTTGAAGATTCGCCGTCCTGTGTGAGTACTGGTCCTATTTGGCTAAAATTGTGCCAACATCGCACGAATGAGGTAATATCTGTAAGGACGGATCTCCTGTGTATATCAGTCTTATGATGGGCTCTACCTGCTCGGGCGTGTGTACGGTCTGCCAGCAAAAATCCACCTGCGTTTCACTCGAGTAGTGTTTCCTTATACTCGTGCTGATTCATTGAGAAGTACGTTTTCCACAATGTATGTCACTATGTTTGACTTTAGAATACGCTCTAGGATCCTGCTACAGAGAGCAGTTTACGATATTGCTCTGTAAAATTGAGAGAGGCGGAGTAACGTCTGCATTTTACTATACATTCATCAGTTATTTCCTAGGAGGAAGACTGTTGGTAGAAGGTATCTCTCGACATTTATGCGATGTAGGCCCCAAGGAATCGTTTCAAATTTGGTGATACGTGATGCTCCTAATTCTGTTTTATTCATTCCACGAGTACTGTACAAACTGCTGACTCAACCAGAGTAATTAGACTGTTTGCAGATAACCGCTGTTGACTTACATCTTTTTTTTTATTGTAAGAAACACGTTTACTTGCACTTCTCCGGTAAAACTCAATATCATTCCTACAATTGGTCGACATAAGTGGCGAACCTCTTAGCACGTCACACGTATGGCAATAACGAAAGAAATTGTAGTAGCAATGACAACTGTCGAGTGTTTGCACTCTCATACACTGTAATCGACACGTTTGCCAGTGTTGAACACGTGTGCGGTGTTGTTTCATTGGTGTAACAATTTCGTTCCTATGTGCAGGAGACGCCAGCGAGCTGCAGAAGGCGAACGGTGTCTGTCCCGCGTACCCGCGACACGGTAACCCAAAACATAAACTGCATGCAGCTGCCTTTTGGCGGCATCTCAACTTTTCTTCTTCTTCTTCTTCTTCTTCTTCTTCGTCTTCTTCTGGCAACCAGGAGCCACGTAAAATTATCCCATGCCTTTGTTTCAGCGTGTTCTCCACTTTCCTGGTTCCCAGTCTTTCTTCATTCTTTCACTCGTGCAGTAGTCACATTTTTGTTCCGTTGTTTGCTTTGTAGAAAATATCTAAATGTAGTTTCCTTTCGTATTCTGCCCTCTGTCATACAGGGTGTTACAAAAAAGTACGGCCAAACTTTCAGGAAACATTCTTCACACACAAATAAAGAAAAGATGTTATGTGGACATGTATCCGGAAACGCTTACTTTCCATGTTAGAGCTCATTTTATTACTTCTCTTCAAATCACATTAATCATGGAATAGAAACACACAGCAACAGAACGTACCAGCGTGACTTCAAACACTTTGTTACAGTAAATGTTCAAAATGTCCTCCGTTAGCGAGGATACATGCATCCGCCCTCCGTCGCATGGAATCCCTGATGCGCTGATTCAGCCCTGGAGAATGGCGTATTGTATAACACCCGTCCACAATACGAGCACGAAGAGTCTCTACATTTGGTACCGTGATTGCGTAGACAAGAGCTTTCAAATGTCCCCATAAATGAAAGTCAAGAGGGTTGAGGTCAGGAGAGCGTGGAGGCCATGGAATTGGTCCGCCTCTACCAATCCATCGGTCACCGAATCTGTTGTTGAGAACCGTGCGAACACTTAGACTGAAATGTGCAGGAGCTCCATCGTGCATGAACCACATGTGTCGTACTTGTAAAGGCACATGTTCTAGCAGCACAGGTAGAGTATCCCGTATGAAATCATGATAACGTGCTCCATTGAGCGTAGGTGGAAGAACATGGGGCCCAATCAAGACATCACCAACAATGCCTGCCCAAACGTTCACAGAAAATCTGTGTTGATGACCTGATTGCACAATTGCGTGTGGATTCTCGTCAGCCCATACATGTTGATTGTGAAAATTTACAATTTGATCACGTTAGAATGAAGCCTCATCCGTAAAGAGAACATTTGCACTGAAATGAGGATTGACACATTGTTGGATGAACCATTCGCAGAAGTGTACCCGTGGAGGCCAATCAGCTGCTGATAGTGCCTGCACACGCTGTGCATGGTACGGAAACAACTAGTTCTCCCGTAGCACTCTCCATACAGTGACGTGGTCAACGTTGCCTTGTACAGCAGCAACTTGTCTGACGCTGACATTAGGGTTATCGTCAACTGCACGAAGAATTGCCTCGTCCGTTGCAGGTGTCCTCGTCGTTCTAGGTCTTCCCCAGTCGCGAGTCATAGGCTGGAATGTTCCGTGCTCCCTAAGACGCCGATCAATTGCTTCAAACGTCTTTCTGTCGCGACACCTTCGTTCTGGAAATGTGTCTCGATACAAACGTACCGCGCCACGGCTATTGCCCCGTGCTAATCCATACATCAAATGGGCATCTGCCAACTCCGCATTTGTAAACATTGCACTGACTGCAAAACCACGTTCGTGATGAACACTAACCTGTTGATGCTACGTACTGATGTGCTTGATGCTAGTACTGTAGAGCAATGAGTCGCATGTCAACACAAGACCCGAAGTCAACATTCCTTCAATTGGGCCAACTGGCGGTGAATGAGGAAGTACAGTACGTACTGACGAAACTAAAATGAGCTCTAACATGGAAATTAAGCGTTTCCGGACACATGTCGACATAACATCTGCAATTTTTATCCTTATTCTCGGATTCACACTGCTGTCATCTATCCTTACTCCGCGGCCAAATAATCTATCTGTTTTTCTTGTGGTATCAGACCAGTATGAGAAGAAAACTTCTTTAATGGTGCGTTACCTTTTTTTCTCTCGGTCGTTTGTTTTCACTACCGTACAACAGTCCCACAGCTTTATAGGCTGTTTGTAGCGACCTACACATCATACGAGGTTACTGCCAGGCTGCTTCTGGTAAGTGTCTTGTCACCACGACTGTTCTCTACGTAGACTTTTTTTTTTTATAGCCATACTATGTGGCAATCTCTCCTCAGATTGTGTTACTGTGAAGTAATTAACCCTGTACCATCTTGAATAAGTATGTAGTTCTCGTGTTGTACTTCTGTAGAGATAGTAACTATTAGGCCTTTGTGTAGTGTGAATTTTTGGTTCTGTTTGTTAATTTTATCGAAAAATCATATCACGTACTTTTCCGTGTTACATTATTTGTAATCGACAAACAGTATTGTTGTTACGTTTGTAATTGCTTTTGGATGGCACTTAAATATTCCATATAAAGTGCTTGATGAAATAAAACAGTAATCAATAATATTTAGCTTGAGTTCACCTCGTTGCCCTGGATTCACATTCACACAGCGCGTAATGAGAAATAAGCTCAGGAAACGCCGAGAAAGCTTTTATAATATTTGGTTTCACAATGTGACACAGATCTTACTTCGCGGAAGTAGGAACATAACTCGGTTGTTTATATACATGTCACGACAATCTGTACATTGTTGATAGCGTTGATTTTGCGAGGTATAATTAAAAAACAAACATTACAGTTCGTTAATTTAACACATAGCTGGATATGTTATAATTGCTATCGTTCGATCAGTACACGCAGTGCAGGCAGCAAAAGAAGGTATCCCAGGAATTTACATCAAATACACTATACAAACCTTGCGTTGTACAATTTTGTTAATTGCACAATAAATAAATTAGGTGCAGGGGATTCCTACTGTATTTTAGGCACTTGATTGAAGACGCCTTTTCACCAGTATTCTCAGAAGTTCTAACATTTAAACAGAAAGTAGCTTTTAGTCGTTTGTTTGTAGTTTGACAGTAACTCATCAAGTGTCATAATTATTCTGAAAATTAGTGAATATCGTTACATATGAATAGTAGCTGTACACAAGAGAAGTTCAAATTTTTCTGAGGTATTTTGGCTAACAATTGAAAATGAGCAACT
Source organism: Schistocerca piceifrons (assembly GCF_021461385.2). Taxonomy (NCBI): domain Eukaryota; kingdom Metazoa; phylum Arthropoda; class Insecta; order Orthoptera; family Acrididae; genus Schistocerca; species Schistocerca piceifrons. Next base: position 22,430,542 of record NC_060145.1, read on the forward strand.
CGTAAAAACACTTACATGACCTAATTAAACTGACATAGAAAATTGAGTGGTTTGATACCATGAGTTGATCTGTAACGTTTCAGTGTATAGCAGGAAGTTTTCTATTGGTACATTTTAAATCATCTGGCCCTGTAAGTAGAACAGCTTGTTTATCATCCAAATAACGAACTTGAAACAGGGAAAAGTTGTTCCCAGTTGCCACTGGGTGTGATTATCAGTTCTGGCATGTGCTGATAACCGAGGAGAACCTCTCGAACCTTTTGGGTCGGAACCGCGGAAGTGGACTAGTTTTAAATTTTTTGAAAACTCAATTTTGCCCCCCAAAATAAATCTGTATATCTTCTGTTGCGTGTAAAAGAATAAAATAGTAGCTTGCTCGTCATGCACGGCAGTTTCTGATGACTTCGAGCCGTTCATGCTAAGCGAGGCGGCGGTATGGTGAAGGCACCGGATTCGCATTCGGGAGGACGGCGGTTCAGATGCCCGTCCGGTCATCCGGGTGTAAGTGTCCGATGGTTTACCTAAATCGCTGAATGCAAAAGCCGGGATTATGCCTTAAAAAAAAACAAAAAAAAAAAAAAAACACGATCGTGTTCCTTCACCACCCATTTCTAGTCCGAGTCTGTGCTCCGTTCCTAACGACCATTTCGTCGACGGGACGTTAAATTGTAGTCCCCTCCTCCTCGTAGTGCTTTATTTTTTTGATATAACAAAGGAACTTGAGCTAGTATTGAAAAAGGGAACTGTTAATTTTGTGAAACCTTAATACCTGGCGCGACTCAAGAAGAGAGGTTCAGGAATGTTTTATCGTCTTGCGGTAAGCCATCTGTCTTAGTCATCGTTGAACTTTTTCTCTTGAAGTCCTTTTATGGCGCCCGTCAGCTTGCTAAGTGCACTAGGTGAGCATGCCGCCATTCGCCGTGTAACGAAAATTCATTTGGCAAACTACGGAAGGCACTTACGAACGCTGTCTCCTGTCCACATTTAGTTGGAAAAATATGAGCAAGCGTCGAGACCGAGAATGCGACCCAGCGTCCTCTGAGGAAAAAGGAATTATGTTGCGGGCAGACCCTGCTGTGACCCTCTTTGGGAAATAGTATTTAATATATCACAACTCGTGTTCTTTTTCAGTATCAACGTGGTTAGTAATTGCTTAATATTTTAATTCTGTGGAGATGTGTTGTAACATCTGTATCCATTTAGCATTCTTATTATTGAAACGACGTTGAGTAAGTTCGAATACCGTGTTCTTTTATAAATGAACCGGTGAATCTTTGCAACAATGTGTTTTCGTCACATGGGAGGTTTCCCAGTGTCGATACTTTTTCGGATGCCCCTTCCCTTATTGTAGCTGCAACTTTTGAACGAGGTAGACGTACAAAGAACGGTGTGCCTTGCATTGTGTTACACCAATACAAGTTATTCTTTTGTGTTTTTTTTATACATTGCTAAATTAGTTTCTGTGCAGCAATTGTAATACTTTGTTTTCAGGTTTTAGGGTTGGTATTCTAGCTTGTCGAGGTAATTCCGCAAATATGGTGAGAATATTGTTGATATTATGTAATGCGTATCTGACACTACGAGTGTAAATAAATGATATTTATCAAACTCCACAGGTGTGAAAATAATGCAACATTTTTGTTTCTGCCCAATTTCATATTTAAGGGTTAAAACACACCCCGAAAGGTAGTTTAGCACATTTGATTTAGGAATCAACACATGGGCAATGTTGTGTAATACCTGACACAGGGCCATAGAACACGTTCTTCGTATCTTCTCTTAATGGATATATGTAGTCGGCAGCAAGACATAGTGCATCACATAACACACTGATGTTTGCAACACTTTGTATTGTGATTTTTAACGTATAGTGCATTATTAAAATAACAATAATTTACTTGCTGTGCACTAAAAAACTTACTGTCGACGCACTAAGGGAAGATCTTTGAAACAATCATAAAAATATTTTACATATAAAATTTGATACGTAATTAATGTTCTTGAAGACTAATCAGCTTTTCTAACGATTTGAAATTGTGCAAAATACCCCATCACCATTAATTTTGAAAAATGAAAGCTGTTGTTACAACATAAAGCAAAGCAGCTTAAGTCACATACATGTACGCGTAATAAAGCTGGCTTCTGAAATATAATATTTTTTTTTTTGTTTTTGCGGAAGAAGCAGTATATAACTTTGTCGAAGTATTTTCAATATATTTAATTAAAATATCGAAACATTTATTATTTTTCAAATTATTTTACTTGTATTTACTTTTTGTTTTAAATTGTTATTTTACGGTTTATACATTTTTTAGTTACCGTTTCACATACACGTAGTTTGTTATTCGAAAACCAGTAACTCATTATGATACAAAATCATTACAATAATGACAATCTGTGAAGAAATTCTTAAAGCACAACGTTTTTTTTTACAGCAGTGTAAGAATATTTCCAGATTTAGTGGTGTTTGTAGTTGCGGGTATGTGACGCGGTAACAAAAATATGTAAGAGGAGCAGACACGGGCGGGAAATCACCGTAGGGAAGATACGGGCTGCAAATGGGGAAAATCTAATAAGATAAGCCACTTTTACATGCGACAGAATATTATTACGCAGCGCCTGTGAGTGAGTATCCCGAAAACGGCGAAGCTGGTCGAATGCCCACGTGCTATTGTTGTGGGGATCTACGGATAGACGTAGAACGACAGTGAAACCACCACTACGCGCTAAATGTTTGGATGTCCACGACTCTTTGCAGAACTTGGGGTTCGGTGGCTTGCCTGCTCTGTAAAGTACGATAGATGGTGATCTGTGAACAATGCTGGTGCACGCACAAGTATTTCGGAGTACACCATTCATCGTATTTTGGAGCTCCGCGGCAGACAACCCCTACGTATTCACATGTTGACCCGACGACATCGTAAATTAAGATTGCAGTGGGCACGGAACCGTAGTGGTTCGACCGTCGATCAACGGAAGCGTGTCGGCTCTTCCGGTGAATCACATTTTTGCGACATTAGGTCGATGGTTGTCTCCACATACGGCATCATTGAGGTGAACGGCGGCTCGAAACGTGCAGCGCGCCACTGACGCAGGATGGTGGGAGCAGCAGTATTGTGTGCGAGACGTTCTCCTGCACTTGCATGGGACCTGCAGCAGTTACTGAGGACACGTTGACAGCTGCGAACCACCTGCATTCTTTCATGTCTGATGTGTTCCCCGGCGGCGACGTCGTCTTTCAGCAGTATAATTGTCCGTCTTTCGACGCCAGAACGGTGTTACAGTTGTTACACTGGTATGAGGAGCATTGTCGTGAACTCACGTTGATGTGTCCGCCACCGAAATAGCCTATGGAGCCTGTCTGGATCGCTACCGGGCGCCATCAGCGCGTACAGAATCGACGGCCCATTATTTACGCAAATTACACGACCTGCGCGTGGACATCCAATGCCACATACCTCCACAAACCTACACTACTGGCCATTAAAATTGCTACACCAAGAAGAAATGCAGATGATAAACGGGTATTCATTGGACAAATATTATACTAGAACTGACATGTGATTACATTTCACGCAATTTGGGTGCATAGATCCTGAGAAATCAGTACCCAGAACAACCACCTCTGGACGTAATAACGGCCTTGATACGTCTGGGCATTGAGTTAAACAGAGCTTCGATGGCGTGTACAGGTGCAGCTGCCCATGCATCTTCAACACGATACCACAATTCATCAAGTGTAGTGACTGGCGTACTGTGACGAGCCAGTTCCTCGGCCACCATTGACCAGACGTTTTCAGTTGGTGAGAGATCTGGAGAATGTGCTGGCCAGGGCAGCAGTCGAACATTTTCTGTATCCAGAAAGGCCTGTACAGGACCTGCAACATGCGGTCATGCATTATTCTGCTGAAATGTAGGGTTTCGCAGGGATCGAATGAATGGTAGAGCCACGGGTCGTAACACATCTGAAATGTGCCGTCAATGCAAACAAGAGGTGACCGAGACGTGTAACCAATGGCACGCCGGGTGATACGCCAGTATGGCGATGACGAATACACGCTACCAATGTGCGTTCACCGCGATGTCGCCAAACACGGATGCGACCATCATGATGCTGTAAACAGAACCTGGATTCATCCGAAAAAATGACGTTTTGCCATTCGTGCACCCAGGTTCGTCGTTGAGTACACCATCGCAGGCACTCCTGTCTGTGATGCAGCGTCAAGGTTGAGTGACCGCAGCCATGGCCTCCGAGCTGATAGTCCATGTTGCTGCAAACGTCGTCGAACTGTTCGTGCAGATGGTTGTTGTCTTGCAAACGCCCCCATCTGTTGACTCAGGGACCGAGACGTGGCTGCACGATCCGTTACAGCCATGTGGATAAGATGCCTGTCATCTCGACTGCTAGTGATACGAGGCCGTTGGGATCTAGCACGGCGTTCCGTATTACCCTCCTGAACCCACCGATTCCATATTCTGGTAACAGTCATTGGATCTCGACCAACGCGAGCAGCAATGTCGCGATATGATAAACCGCAATAGCGATAGGCTATAATCCGACCTTTATCAAAGTGGGAAACGTGATGGTACGCATTTCTCCTCCTTACACGAGGCATCACAACAACGTTTCACCAGGCAACGCCGGTCAACTGCTGTTTGTGTATGAGAAATCGGCTGGAAACTTTCCTCATGTCAACACGTTGTAGGTGTCGCCACCGGCGCCAACCTTGTGTGAATGCTCTGAAAAGCTAATCATTTGCATATCACAGCATCTTCTTCCTGTCGGTTAAATTTCGCGTCTGTAACAGGTCATCTTCGTGGTGTAGCAATTTTAATGGCCAGTAGTGTATCAACAAAATGTGGGATCCCCAACACGCAGAATCAGTGATGTACATTCATGTTGAGAAGAACAGAACAGCTTGAACGACTAGAGATAGGACATTCATATTCTGTGGTGATGTGCATTAGTAAGTTCTGCAAAAATGATTAGCACTTGAACCATGTCAGCCCGCGGGTTCAAGGGCAACGTCGATATCACGGCGCAACACCACCTACTGGTAAAATGTGCCTGCGGCTCTCGTTGTCGCTGCAAACCAGAGATAATGGATCTGTGTGGCTCGCAGACGAATGCACGAACCGCACCGTCAAATCGGTGAGCCTCAAAGATTGTTGTTGGTTGATTTGGGGGAAGGGCTCAAAGAGCGAGGTCACTGGTCCCATCGGATTAGAGAAGGAAGTCGGCCGTGCCCTTTCAAAGGAACCATCCTGGTGTTTTTTTCTGAAGCCATTCGAGGAAATCACGGAAAACCTAAATCAGGATGGCCGGATGCGGATTTGAACTGTCGTCCTCCCGAAGTCGAGTCCAGTGTGCTAACCTCTGCGCCACCTCGGTAGGTGAATCTGAAAGAGGGCGCATGATTGGCATGAGAGAATGTGATGCATGCATCCATCTGGTAAATTGCTGCTCGCATAGGACGCAGTCTTTCAGCAGTGCAACGGGTGTGTACGAAACGGTTCACTGGAGCCCGCAGGTCAGGTCGCACCACCCCGCGAGAAGATCGACACCTCACCCCAATAGGTTCGCAGGACAGATGTGCGGCATCCTTGGCTCTTGCGCAACAGTGGAATGGTGTTAACGCACCGTACACTATCAGTGCTGATATTCCGTGGCCGTTTATTGCGGCACGGGTTAGGTGCGCGTCGTCCACTTATCCGCCTACATTTGACGAATGCTAGACGGCAATGGTGTATGGAACGACATGACTGGGGCCAGGAATGGCATCAGATAGTGTTTTCGGACGAATCCAGGTTCTCTTTGAAAAATGATGGCCGCATTTTGGTTCGCCACAGACAGTGGAAGCGGCATCACAGTGACTATTGTGAACCATCCCCAACTCTCTTGTGGTTCCCTTTTTAGGTACTCCACGTCGTCGTCTGTTCTTAGATACTTATCGTCGGTAGATTTTCCGGCTTTACTTCCCGGCGGGACAGCGACGACAGTCCGATGAGGTGCGAGCCTTGTGTTTTGCTATTACTGCGAGTCTTGTAAATATCGTTTTTATCTAGTAATTTGCCCGGCTAAAACTCTCCCCTTTTATGATTAAGACAGCCTGCACCACCTTTCGGAGGGAGTGGGGACGTCAAAGGGTCACAAAAGTTCATATTAAGCAGTCCGTAAAACACGTAAACGTTCACTTCAGTTTGCGTGTTAGTTAATGCCTACGCTTTCCGCTAGATGGTGGTGACTTACTGCTGAATAGCTTTGGTTCCGTTAAACCTTCACTGATTAGTACTAGCTAAATGAAATAAGTACAACGCTCTTGTATTTCACTTTCACTCTATATTCAAGGATTAAGATGGTGATGGGTGATGGTCTATTTGAAAGGTTCCTTGCCTGGAGGAATTTAAATAGTCCGCAAATGCCGATATGCTCGCGCTCTACGTCCAGATTCGCAACTAACCGCACACGACACTTTCAAAAGTTTCAAGTTAATATCTGAATACCGGTACCTCTGAATTCACTCGTATCAGCAGATAATTTGAATTTTTGTCGTCTACATATCTGTAAAGTTCCATCTAGCACTTAAGTCCTAAAATCCCCTTCATACTCGGTTGCTACCAACTGTCAGAGATCGTACACTACATCACTTTTAATCTCCGTAATATTCCAACAGTTTATCGTGAATCTTAACACGATGAAGTCCAATCTAATTATTGTCTCGCTGACTGACACGGGTTCCCCGCCCTTTAACGAAACAATGCGGCAATAATGACGATCAGGCCTTTTTATCATAGAGTAGAAATATCTCTGGAGTGAGCATTGCGTCCTGCGCATGTTGTCAACTTTAAACTGGAATTGTCACGTGATCTAGGTATGACGTCGATTGTTTAACGCCAGTTCGCGTCCGCCATCAGGTGACGTCACGTCTCGTCGCAACACCAAAACATTGTACAATACCTTTCGAATGGAGGCATTCGCACAGGTTGTCAACGGAACGGCACGTCATTTCACGGTACGTCAAGGTTTCTCGGGAAGAAAATTTTGACGGTACCAGTCTGTTAACATCTTAAGTTAACCTATTTTCGCCGCGCTCATTCTCCTTATAATAGTGGATTTTGTACTGTTGTTTCTTCATAATCTTTATTTTATAATAGCGCTATGTTTTAGCGACAAATTGGAGATGTTCCATGACGACTGGGATATTTTTTCCACTTTCTTACACAACCGAGGTCGTATACCTGAAGGCGAAAAGTTATTTAGGTTTTACGACGAAGCAAATTCCACCATATGACATTTTAAGCAAAAAAGTCAGCTTTAATGAAGGAGTAAAATACAGTTGTTTATGACGTTATAAATTACGTAAGAAAAAAACATAATGGATTAGTTTAACAGGCTTCATTAATTAGTTTGAAGCTTTCTTTGATGTGTATGAATGTACATATATTCTCTAGCAAATAATTGTCGATGTTTTGAAACGTTGTCTCACTTCTCAGTAATTTACCAAACATAATTGATCAAGAACATAGGTTATAAAGTTTGCGTAGGCCATTGACAAATTTTGTCGTTATCTCCTCAGTTCTGATACTATACTCTAACATTTTATGCATATTAGGGATGGCGACTCAAAACCCCAACTTCGCCGTTCAGTACTGTGTTAAGCGACTTGATGAGATGTGAAATGAAAGACAATGTAAATACATGCTGACGTGAAGCTTCTGTGACGTCATGCTCGTTCATTTTGCTCTTCAAAGCTAAGAGCCCAATTTATTTCAAATATCAGACGTAAACTGCTATGGAGCCTGCAAAACGTCTATACTAAATCCACAGCACTTACGAAGGGAATCTGTCTTTACTAGCGATATGACAACATTCAAAATTTATAGGAAAATGTCGGACAAATCTACGGCGTCCCGAGATCACGTGACCATTGTGGCAACGTATGTTGACAACACAAAATCAATTCTGCGCTTCTGAATGCTCACTCCAGAGATACTTCTACTCTGTGCTTTTTACAGGTTTTTCATCACAAGAGTTTAACGTCAGTGCCTTCTCCATGACGGAGCTTCCGTGGCTTTGCTGTACTTAGACGTTAAACTACTTGCTGATATACTATAACTTTGATCAGCAGTTACCGAACTCTGATTCTGCACTATTTTCCCCTCTAAAAATTCTATTCTTAATTTTAAATTATTCTTTCTACAGCTTTTATCACTGTAAACTGAACCGAGGTGTTACAATTCTCACATGATGCACGGCGCCAACTCAAGACCTTATGTGTGGGCTGCTGTTGGGTGCAACCACAAATCACAGTTGGTTGGGGTCTAGGGTACGTGAATGACAATCTGCTACCCCTAGCCATACCCTTTCTGTTTAAGACCCCCAGACACCATTTTTTAGCATGACAATGTTGCTGCACGAACACGTGCCTTCTTGGTGTCACAGGATGTCAGCCTTTTGCCCTGGCCCGCCAGATCACCAGACTTGTCGCCAGTCTAACATGTGTGGGGGCATAGTGAAACCACGGGTGTAATGCTGTGACCCAATGCCAACCACCGCAGATAAACTTTCGAACCAGGTGAATACAGCATGGATGGCTATACCACAGAACGCCATTCGCGTCTTATACGCGTCGATGCCATCACACATGGCACATGTTATGAGGGCCCACGGAGGACACTGTGCCTACCAGGCAACAGGACACGTGCTGAACCGAGGTGACTGAAATGCTAATCATGCAAATGTGTGCCCTATGGATATGAACGCCCTATCTAGTTGTTCAAGGTGCTCTGTTTTTTCTAAACATGATCGTATTTCGTTCCAAAGACGAATAAACGAACTATTAAACAGGTGGTCAATGTTGTGGTTCATCATTGTAATTTGAACGTCCACGTGAGAAACAATATAATCAACCTGCAATTACTAGTGTGTAATCATGTCTCTTCGTCAGGGCTTACACCAGACACAAATCGTGATATTTAGAGGATCAAGCGTAACAATTTGAAATCCTGTTGAATTTTGTTCTGTATAGTGTTGTCCGTCGTGTATGTTATGTGGAGAAATGTTTATATGCGTGTACAGTGTAGAAAAAAAGGCCAAGTTTCAAGCATTTTTTGTAAATTATTATCGTAATGATTTTGTATCATGATAGTAAATTACTTATTTTCAGTTAACAAAATACATGTGAAACGATAAACCAAAAAAAAAAAAAAAAAAATGTGAAACGTAGAAACGTAAAACTTAAAGTATGTTACACGTGTTTATGCGATTGCAGCGAGCTGTTGATTTAACGGCAATAAATTTCTTCTTAAGCCAGTATCTAAATATTTTCATGTATTTTTATTTTATTTTATTGAATAATGTATAGCGACCTTGGCGTCGGGAGAAATTTCTTTCCAACAACATAAACCAAATACAAGTGAAATACATAATTTGAATAATAATGAATGTTAGGATATTTTAATTAGATATGTTGAAAATACTGCTGCAGCACAACGTACACAGTTTATTTTCGTAAAATGGTATTTCAGAAACCAGCTTTATTACGCATGATTTATGTGGCTTGAAAACTATTTTGTGACGAAGTTTTCATTTTTCAAAATTAGTTAAAGGTGGTGGGGTATTTTGCAAAGTTTCAAATTACAAAAGTTGATCATACAGCTTTGAAGGGCGTTAATTGCGTATTAACTTTAATATAATAAACTTTTTTATGTATCATCGTTTCGAAAATATTCTCTAAACCAAATGTTCCAAATTACCTTTCGGGGTGTGTTTTACCCCTTAAAGGTGAAATTGGGCACAAGCAATAAATGCGCGTTGCATTATTTTGCCCGCTCTACACACCCGCTATGTTTAATCAAGGTCAGTTATTCACACTTCACAATGTTCCCATGTGAGTGTAGAAAATGTTTACTGAAGCAAAATGCGCGTTTGTCAATTTTGAAGGTGGTTGCCTGACGAGATGAAGAGGTTGAGTGATGCAGTGGACTCTTAGTTGGGATCAGACGACATTAAATGTCCGCCGAACCATCCTGAAGCAGGTTTTTCATGATTTCCCTAAATTACTTTCCCGAGTCCACGAAAGTTTCTTTGGAAAACGCTCCTGCTGACTTCTTTACAACCCAATTCTAATTGAACTAGAGCTTCATTTCCAATAATCTCTACGGTGACGGGACGTTGTATTAGTAGTAGTATCATTTTAAAGAATGGGTTTAGACACATGTAGTAATTACAACACAGGAATATTGCAGTGCTATTGTAACCACTCATCACTTTACATCGTCTACTTCTTACTCTGTGAGCTGTGCTTCAGCAGCGTCAGGTGTGTTCGAGCCTGACAAACAGAAAAACGAACGGCAGGAAAAGTGCTCTGCAAACACCGTTACCACAATTCACACTTTAGTCTGTATGTACGTAGATGAAGATACTTTACCTAATGGGAGAGACATCACGTAAATGTGCTGAGATTACGTAATCTTCCAATTTCTTTCTAATATGTTGAACTTTCCTGTACTTTTCAACTTGCGTAGTAGTATATTGTGCATTATCCGTGTAGTATTTGTGGAGTCTTAATGTAAGCCATTTCATTTCAAGCTGGTAATAGCTTCTATTTAGTGTACTGTAAATACGTATCCTTCCGTTTAATAAACATTTACAATTTTTAATTACGTAATTATTAAATAAACGAACAGTGAGGGCGCGTCAATGTATTTAGTTGCAGGAGTTTGTGGGCAAACGTTGAACCCAGCAAAGAAATATCTTCCGTAGCTGCAGCAATTATTCGCTTGATCATAAGTTCTTAGCTTTTCCCACTAGATATAAACACACACACACACACACACACACACACACACACACACACACACACACGCTTTTTCGATTCCGGGACTATAGAAATCATGTGGTTGAGGCGGAGAACTCGTTAACCCATGTACGGAGCGCATTATTTTCCAGGAAAAAAAAGTTCCTTGAAGGTTGTTCGGTAGAGAGTGGAAAAGTTGAAGATCAGGTGAATAAGACGAGTGCGGAATGATTTCCCAGCCCAGCTCCTGTATAGTGTTTTTCTCTCAGTCTAACAGAACGCGGGCGGCTGTTGTGGAGTAGCATCACTTCTCGCAGTCTCCTGATGGTCTATTTTTGGTATCTATGCAAGACGTCATCGTGTTGTAGACAAATGTCAGCAGTGATGGGGAAGCAATTCGTAGCACTCCACATAGTCGGTGGTCGACCGGCTGCATAACTGTCGTGTGAGTGCGCGCAGGTTTTTGTTTGGTGAGTTGTTAGCGTACCGGCACAAGTTGTCGTTACCAGTAACTATACAGAACAGTAATGGTCGTTGGTGATCACGCAGAGATACACATGTGGCCACATCCTAATTTTGACTTAGAGCATGCGGTTTCCATACACCCATTTTTGAACCTTTCTCATTGCACGCAAATGTCGCACGATGGTGGAATATTCACAGTTCATCGCATTTACCAGTTCTACAGTACACTGGCGTGAAAATGAATGATCGTATGGTACTGATCGTATGTCCCATTCGGGCTCTATCGCCAAGTGCAAGTCTTATTTCAGGTGGGGCCACATCAGGCGGCTTGGGGCCGATGAGGATGAAATGAGGACAACACCCAGTCCACGAGCGGAGAAAAATCTCCAACCCCGCCAGGAATCGAACGCGGGCCCAGTGCGTGGGAGCCAAGCACGTTACCACCAGACATTAACGTGAAAACGACCCTCCTTAAAACGAGGAAACCATTTCCTTGCCGTTCTCTGTCCGACGTCGTTATCCCCATATACGACGCTTATGTTTCTGGCTGCCCCTTCAACTGAACTCAAAGAGAAGAACATTCTGCAAATGTTTTGATTTCTCAACTTGGCACTTCATTTTATAGCGTCCACAATTCCAGTCACTATCTCCAAATGACAAAGTGATATGTTAACTCAAGTAGCAACAGCGAAATACAATTTCAAAAATGACAATCTATAAATAAACTCATGCAACAGGGACACCTACATGCAAAATAAAAACACTGCGAACTTACGCAGCAACCTAATGCTTCGTATGTGTGTAGGTTGCATTTCCCAGTGTTATGATTCAGCAAGGCAGGAATAAGTAGATTAAACCGTAGTATGTTGGTAGAAGTGTACCTAAATGTACTGTCGTATAAATTTTCCTCATAGGAATTTCCTGATGCTGGGGCTAGTGCTCAGAGCTTTTAGGCGTACATCCTTTTTTGCTTTCTTCCTGTTCACTATTATTTCACGCATTGCATATTCTTAACAGCGTCGAAAGATGTTGCGGTTTTGTGGGCAGGGTTGGGACTCTTCGGTGTAAAATATACCGTCTTCAGTCAAATTTATTTTCCTGTGGACTGACTCCTCCGGGTTTCGGAGCGAAAAATGTTTCTGATAACTATATCCAAATTTCGAGCGTTGCATTTGCATCGGTTTTTCATTATTTATCGATCGAGTATTTACCGTCTTAGTAACGTATAACTGGAAAAAAAAGTCAGTTTTGAGACTGAAGTGGAATGAGGAGCTGCTTTTCGTCATGCGAAATATTCTGTGGATGGCGAAGCGTTTGTGATATATTGTGTTGGGTTTGTTCAGCACACAGACATAAGAACAGCGTTTGTTGGTATGTCTCTACAGGCTCATTCAACTGCCCCTGCCCCTACCGCTGCCGTTTTATGCAACCCGTAGTGTTACTTGTGATCTTTATAGATCACGCGCAAACTATTGTCCTGAGAATGAATGAACAGGACCTTTTTGTAGGGAATTTAGTGTAGTCAAGGTTTGAACCGGAGTAAGTTTTCACTAGGATCTCTTACTTTTTGAGTTGTTCATTGCGGCTGCACCAAATATTTCCAACATTCGACTTTTTTTTTTTATCTTCGTTGACTAGCCTTATTACGACACCGGCTTAGTTGAGCAATTACAAATTGTAAAATTGACGTTTGTGTTAATTTTACCGAATATTTTGTGAATTTTAACAGCATGAAATAAACAATTACGTCATTGTATTAGTCAGGCCTTCCGACTATGAAACTACTGTGCTTGTAAGGGTGAAGTTTGGGCCGAATTGTCAACGAAATTAGTTTTAGCGTAACGTTTACGAAAGTCATTTTGCTTTCATTACCCTCACGGCCATATTTAAATTAATAATGTTAACGAAATGGCCACCATGCTGGTGAAGTAATAGTCCAATCAATAAAGACCAAAGACTGCCTAAGATCGAAGTGGTTCGTGTAGTCTGCAATTTTTTTTTTACAGTCGCAGGTGGGAGTGCCAAGAACAACGTACTAGAAACACAGAGTGGTGAAGGCTGAGATGGGGGTGAGGTACGCTTGTCGTTTTTGTACGTTTTTCTTGAGTAACTCTAAAATTACGGATATCTAGGGAGAATTTAACTGAGTACGAGATTTAACTACACTACATTTCCTACAAAAAGAGTTAGTGCCTAGCGAGCGAGAGAATATGAAAATCTCGGGCTTGATTAATGAAGGCCTGGTTTACATTGCGGGCTGCGTAGAGCGACAGCTGCGTCGTCCCGTATGGCATAACTCATTCTTCTTTATACTCATTCGTCGCGTTTATGTCATTAGCGCGGAGAGAGCCTTTGTTGTGCGTCCCGTTTCATAGCTAAAAAGCCTAAAAAATCTGGATAGGACGGACTTTTATGCATTTAGTGTGACACGACCATAAAAAAACTGTCCGCCTGGCAACGCTAGACTTAACAGACTGCGCTTGACTAACCCCGGTTATAACAGGGCTAGCACCGTGAAGTCGCATAGAATGGGCAGCTGTAAAGGTAGAAAAGACGAAGCCGGTACTGTGTGCGTACGAGGCGGTGAGACGTAGGCTCAAGACAGGAAAACTTTCCTGCGAACGACAGAGCCTCCTATCCATGATCGCTCAGGTCCATCCGAATAGAACTCTGCGAAGTGAGGGGAGGGGGTTTTCAAATCCGAGGAAGTCAGATTGGAGCTTGCTGCTAACCGCAAGCCTTACAGGAAATGGTGGGAGGGAGGGAGGGAGGGAGAGAGCGCAGACACGGTGTAAGGAATATGTGAAACATTGGAGGGTGCGTTACCTCAGAGAGGCTCCAAGACGCACAGCACCACTTTGTCTGCAGGAAGGTTCACGAAGCCTGTGCTGTACTCAGCGAATGAAATAGCCATTCAGGCAGGAGAACTTCAGCTCCTACGGTAAATCTGACCAGTCTGCGATTTATATTTTTAAATTCCCTTTTCCTCACGTCTATGGTCACAGTTTTTTGTGTCATCAGACTACCGGTTTCGGTCTAGAATGAAATCTTCAGATCTGCAGCAAATACAACTAGCAAAACAATAAAATAGTTCATGTTGAAATGTGTTACTGACATACATGCGCTTTAAATATGATGAGGCGTACCTGTTTTTATGAAAAAATGCCCTAATATACTGGAGCCCTTGTAGCATCGTCAAGTGTAAAACAAAATCAGCGCCAGCGTCATCAAACATCTATTAATAATATACACGAGAGTCATGTCAGCAGTACTGCTGTTCAAAACCAACTGCCGTACTGCAGTCAGACTACGTCTGTGTTGCAAGTTCGCCAGAAGTCGCTACTGTATGCGCACACACATTCTTCAGTGATAATTATACGATGTAAAATAAAGGGGGACACAGTCAGCAAAGTTTGGAATGGGCTTATAAGGTGTAAGAAGCATTACAGTAATAAAAAGCAATGAAATAAAACGTGACAAAAGTTAGATTGTTAAAAGGGGAAAGTAATTTACATACGCCCAAGAGGCGATATTGTAGATAATGACCAATAATGCACAACTTTCCGAGTACACAGAATATAAAAATGATAAAACAAATAGCTAAAGAAGCTCAATGTTTTGCCGACCATACTCAGCGCCCTAACGCCAGAACGCCGCATAGGCGATAAGTGTGTAGAGGAACGAGACCGCCAGAGGACCCCTCCTACCCTGCGGCACGCCGCTCCAAGAAAAGAATGGTAAAGCCCCGTACCAGTGCATCAGCAAGATTATCTAGTTAATCAAGTATATTATATAAACAGAGGGAACAAGAAAACACTAGAGTTATGCGCGCAGCGTAAGAAAACGAAGTAAATATGTAAGGCACTGGATACTAGGTACAACTATCAGCAAGATATATATAAAACACATGCGTTCAGTGATTAAAGTAGAACATTGTCAAACAAAGCAAAGTAGGCATTGGGCACGAAATCGCTCTGCTAGTCAAACACTTGTCAGCTATTTTTTCTCTTTGTAAATTTCAAGGTCTTCCAGCAAATTAACAGCTCGGCCTTTTTCCACCCTGTGGAGAATACGCATACAATGTTCCCTATAGAATAACCAGTTTCAGATAAATGCTGTCCCAAATCAGTTTCATTCCGTGGCTGTAAATGTTCGTTAAACCTTACGTTAAAAGAGCGGCCCGTTTGACCGATATAATCTATTTTATTACATTTTCATTTGCGTAATTTGTACATTTGTCCCTCTGTACGTAAATACTTTTAAGATTTTCCCTATATCAGGGCTTCATTTCTTTAGATTGATGTTTACTAGCGGAACTGATGAAAAGAAAGATTTTACCCAGTAAACTGTGTTGAAATCATGAAAGCAGGATCTACACGAAAATAAAAATTCTTATGCAGTGCACTAACAAAATAGTTGCGCTTTGTGGCTGGTCTCGACGAATAGTTAGTTGATGTGAGAATGCTAGGCTGGACCGTTGTTCGGAGAAGTCTCCGCCCCCTGTAACGGGCTGCGTATGCCAATTTATAGTGCGGGAAAATACAAGGACATGCCACCTTCAGTCGAACTGTGTTTAGTTAAGACTGCAGTGTGCAAACCATGCTTCAGGTTGCTACGAACAAATCTATGTTGCTACGAAGAATGGATATAAATGAACGAAATGAATCTTCAGTACTCTGGCTCGTCACTGAGAACAAGAATACTCTGTTACATGAAGGTCAAAACGATGTAGTGGAGGTGGGTATAGAACTATGTATCTAGAAGACACAAACAAAGCATCTTCAAAGTAGCTATGCCATTTGAGACTTCCCGAAACAAGGAACGGATACCCAGTGGCAAATGATTGAGTGGACGCCGTACTGGATGCAGCCGGTTGATGAGTCATCTGGCCTACGTAAAAAAACAAGTAAACTAAAACTGTCAGAGGGGTTGTAAGTTTATTGTAGTTCTTTGATGACGAGTTAACTAAATAAAATATGACAGTAATACTAATGCGAGGTAGAAAGGTGAAGCAGGTGTAAAGCTCAAAACTTAATCGTAAAAAAAATTAAACTTGAAATGAGTCAGACGTCGAAAGAAATGTAAGGGTCGTCACTGGAGGAGGAAAAACCCCGACCGGATAACCGTGAATGTTTAAGCGCCGCTTCGCAGATAGGAGGTGCGCCAGCATCGGATCGAAGCCACCTGGCAGGTTAGCGACGAGGGTCGTTATGCTGGCCAACCTGGGGTACGGTTTTTCAGGCAGTTTCCCCCACATCCGACTAGGCGAATACTAGGCCAGTACCAAAGTCCCGCTTTAGTTACACAATTCGCTAACAAGTGGAAAACTTTTGTTCACTTTCGCTCGAATAACGCTACATGCTGAAAGTTGGCGTACACACTTCTGTCCCGGAGGGTACGTGTTTAGTGACAGTAAGGGCACCCGGCCACATCTTGAATTAACCTTGCCAAATTCTTTCATAACCAAGCCGACCCTGTGCAGATGCGAGAGAAAGACGCAAGAATAAGAAGGTGCTGAAGGAGGAGTGTAGTCAGTTTCCATTCGCATGTGCTCAGTGATAAGCACACGTTCATATCCTATTTCTGTCGTTGACTACACGACCATATTACCTTCCTTGTCACTTAGCACCGCTACGAAGTTGTCAGAAGAGGCTGTGTGGAAGGTCCGATACTTTAATTGTATTAAAGTGTACGGGTCCTTTATCAGTCCAGTTGAATAGCGTATACCAAGAATGGTCATGGTATTGTGTGGAAGTGTGAAAGAAATATAAAAAAAAAAAAATTACCTGGCAGATACTCTTAAACCGCTTTAAAAACTTTAACCAGCGGACTGTCCCTGACTTTAAACTACTTCTACCTTCCGAATTTCACAGAAGTTCTCCTGCACGACTTTCAGGACTAGCAGTCGTGGAAGAAAGGGTATTGCGGGGAAATGGATTAGCCACAGCATAGGCCCTAGGGCAGGGGTCTCCAAACTTTTCAGCCCGCGGGCCACGTTGACTCCTCCACGAAGTCATAAGGGCCAAGATCTACCTAGTGGGATTAAAGCACCCTAGCACTCCATGATCACCGTAACGTAAGGCTGAAGGAAAGATGATGAAATCGCAAAAATCTGAGGTTGTGAGAATAGCTAACACTGAAACGAACTACGATTTTTATTTAATTACATAATTTTGATTGGTGGACGTACGTGACCGAAATTCTGGCGTATTTTATTCTGGCGAATTTCACCGACAAAAAAGTATGTCACTGCACGTTCTTCACGAAAGCGTCCTGCAAAGTTAACGAAATCTCAAAATGATTGTTAGAAACGCTATTGCTGCAAGACGTAGAGGTAGAGAATGTCAACGCATTGTTATTTCAAGCGGCGCAACAATAAGTTTAGTTATGTAGTCTTGTAGCGAGTAGCAGAGCCAGAGCAAGAGCATATATTAGATAGTTCTGTTGCGTGATTGTGCCCGACAATGTCGCGGTGTTTTGGTCGCGATAGGCCTCGAAACTCAATTGTTGGCAGTATAGGTACCACATCAAATATTTGGCGGGCCGGATACCGGGGATGTCCGGCCAGCTAACGTTTGGAGACCGCTGCCCTAGGGGATTGTTTCCAGAATGAAGTTTGGAAGGTAGGAGATGTACAGGCAGAAATAAAGCTGTGAGGGCGGATCGTGAGTTTTACTTTGATAGCTCAGTTGGTAGAGCATTTGCCTGTCCCAGGTTCTAGACCCCGTCCGGTATGCAATTTTGATCTGCAAGGAAGTTTCAACTTAAACCTTATTTCATGACAAACTATTCTTTAGCGCTATGAATCTCTAGAGATCGCGAGAAAAAGTTAGGCCCCAGTCGTTAATGGAACGGGAGGAAACAAATGATGCAATAAAAAGTACCTTCTGCCCATACACATCAGTGATTCATATGTTACTGATGTAGGTCCGTGACTAGTTCTGCTAACCACCTTCACACTGGTTGCTGGTACAAGTAACATTCTTTTAGAAGCAGTCTTGGTCGCAAGGCGACTTCCTCGTAAAAATCGACTCCTTGTGAGGGGTGTGCGTGACCTGTCTTACGTGTAAATCAACCGCCAACCGCGTTGCAAGAGTTAACTGTGGGGTGTTTACAGTTTGAGCATGCCCAGAAACATGGGACTATGATGTAGTCTGCCTGTAGCGAGAGTTAACCTAATGTCGCCGTGCTCACCCAGTTATAGTAATGGGTTTTGTGGCTTTGGGTCTTTTGTTTTCCTGACATTGCAAAGGCTGCATGAAAATTGTTTTCCTACTACTGTACTCCGACAAGAGACGAAATAGCTAAAGCCTACACCGCGCAGAAATAAGAACGTAAATAGATATTTATTATGAAAATTATTTCACGGAAAATCATTTTCGACGTTATTTTACATTTTGAAACAAACTATAAAACGAAAAGGCGTTATACAGTAACTTCTTAACGTTTCTGTACTCTTAACAATTACCTGTTGGTGTTTTTACATGTTTGCATGACACTTTTCTTACAGTTATTTTCAGTGAGTATAATTTATAGTCACGTAGTATTGGTAGGAAAAGAGCAAATGAATGTTTAAGAGAAGATGGAGGCCGACGAATATTTTTGTTTGCACTTCATTTGAACCGTACATCTTTCAAAGTTAGTTCATAGTGTATTTTATATCTTTAGAAAATATACCTTTAATTTTACAAATAATAAAAATTGGTTGATCGCGCTGCTTTGTGCAAAGCAATTCTTTTGATCCAAGTACAGTTCAGATACACAAACATAACGTCTGTATACTTTTTGGGTAAAATAATTTTAAGCATTCGGGCGCGTCATTGTAGCTACTAAAATAGTTAAACTGGCGACGTTTCGACCGACTTGCTGCGATCTTCTGCAGGGTGGTTTTAGTAGTTAGCGACGCGGCCCAATACCCAAAATTATTTTATTCGAAAGACATCGGCCGTGGAAGCCTACGAATTTAAATATATTTATTATTGTTACTTTTGTGCTCAAGATTAAAGGCAAGAGTTCCCTTTACTACTGAGAAGTGCGACATTTGTTTCTGAAGAACAATATTTAATATAAGCTCGACGAAGTGTTGAAGCGGTATTTAATATATTGCGTCATGCGTTTTTTTTTTTTTTTTTAATTTTCCCTTTGAGGGAATTGCGTCTTCTGGCGCTGTATTATAATTTTTACAACATTCCTTCGTTTTACGTTACAGATCAACATCTTGCGATTAAAACCAGAATTAATCACTAACAATTTCAGTTTTGCTATAAATACTGTTTACTTGTTATTTCAACCTGCATTCGGGAGAACGACGGTACAAACCGGCGTCTCGCCATCCTGATTTAGGTTTTCCATGATTTCCCTAAATCTCTACAGGCAAATGTCGGGATGGTTCCTTTGAAACGGCACAGCCTAATTCCTTACCTAATCCGATGCGAGCTCTGACCAGGCTGTTTGATCCCTTCCCCCCACGTCCCCCCTTCCCCACCCAAATCACCCACCAACTTTCAAGTAACAGACAGGAGGTTAAGTATGTGGGGAAAAAAAATGTTCCGTAGGTTACGCGGCACTGTATTCTCAGTCGGTTTCTAGGAGAATCCATTAAAACACTGATCGCATGCGCAGCAAAGCGATTGTTATCAACTAACGCTCACGTAACACGTGTACGAAGTTAACTGACAAAAGTTGCGAAAAAAACGGACCGTAGTTCACTATAATGTAACAAAAATATATATAATTAATATTTTGATATATTGAATTAATGAGATTATTTTTTCGGCACTGACAAGCGGAACAAGCCTGTGAACGGGTAAAGAATTCTTTTATATTAGTTTCACATAAATGAAATGCTCTTGTGGTATATTTATGCTTACCAATTAATAACATGTCAGATCGCCGTATCCACCTATCCACTTACAAAATCTTTACCGTGTCCAAGTTGCGTAAATTTTTCGAAGTACAGAGGTGGGCTTCAGTTCTTATTACATCACTACTTGAAATAACTCACAATCTTTCAGTTAATAAAATAATACCATATTATTGTGTTCTATGAACATAGAAAATACACACTCTTCACTTATTCACATCGCCCAAAATGGCTACCTCCGTTCACTAGCAGAGAGCAAGTGCTTCCTCCTACCGAGGGAAAGGAAAAACATTTAACATTTGAAAATCAAAAATACATTACGGTAAGCACAGGCTCTACGCTCTACTACCTTTTCACCGTTTCTCTTTGCCTTTAAAGAAAACGAAAACATAAGTAAGAAAGGCAAAAGGTTCATCATACCACGCATGCTTATGATAGTTGTACTCCTGTGAGGCCGCTGATGTACACTTGCCACCAGTATTCGGCCCAGACACGGAAGCAGTCGTGTAACAGGAGCTTTAGCTTCGTATGATCATGAAACCCGCGCGTACAGCAACTTTTGTATGGTGGCAACACCTAAACCGACACGTGCCGCTGTCGGGCCGCGAGTTGTGTTTAGATTGGTGACGCCCACTTCACGCCACTGAGCGGCGGTTAGCAGCGCTGGTTGATGCGGCACTTAATCAATACGCGCTTGTCACTCGCGCGGCAGAGTGTCGTAGGCACGGCTGGTGCGTGGGTGTTACATACTGCCGCCACAGCTCAGGGAAAGGCCGCGGAAGCGAACGCTTTCCCCGGCGGAAGCGCCGTGACGCAGTCCGTGGAGAGCGACGCACTCAGCCGCTACGTTAGCCGCGTGTGCGTTGAGCGTGCCCATGTCCTTTCGTGAATCTGCTGCTAAAAATTAACGTCAGAGAAAAAGTACGCGCTTGACCTAACTATAGGCGTAACCGCGGCTTTTGATAACCTTTGTTAGCCCGTTCTGCTCTTTCTACTGAAGCAAATAGGATACCTGTACTTGAGTCATTCACACTTTCGCAGAGAAAAGAAGTCTATATTGGTTTTGATCGAGGAAAGTGATCGAACAATAGATATACGGGATATCCCATGGTACCGGTATCTGTATTTAGACCTAAGTTTCGAAAAAATAATACTACTGCAAGCAAATGATGCGTTGCTTATGCGCCATACTATCAGTGCCGCTGTGAAAACCCTTTTTCTCTCAAGACATCATTTAGCGCCCTTGCCCCTCTGATGTAAGTTGCCTGTTTGGGACTCTTCATATTATCTAAATCCAGCGGTTGTGGAAGTGGGTTGCTTTTTCTTTTAAAATAAGCGTTGCACAGGTAAGCAGTAACAAATTTCTAAATTTAATTCTATTTCTAACTACTATCGAGGGAACGAAGATTGGGTTTAAAGTCCCGTCGACAAGGAGGTCAGAGATGCAGCCAAAGCTCCAATTGTGTCAAGGATGGGGAAGGAAATCGGCCGTGCCCTTTCAAAGGAACCACCCCAGGATTTGCCTGGAGCTATTTAGGAAAACCACGGAAAAACAGTCTGGGAGGCCGCACGTGGGCTTGAATCGTCGTCCTCCCGAATGTCAGTCCTGCACTACTGCGAAAAGAATTAATTTCTTTCCATTAAAAATAATTCTTGAGTCTTGAGAGCTTACAAACACTATTATACACAGGATGAGTCTCGAGGAAAGGTAATGTTTTAAAGGGGGTGACTAATTCTGGACATAAAATTTCGCATGGACTTATGCCGTATTCCGAAAGGTTTCCGAAATAGAACACATTTAATATCACCCACCAGCGAAACCATTAAGCATCACTTCTGTATGTTTTTCTTTAATAACTTGAATAACCGCACCCTGCAACGAAAACCTGTCTCAGTACAAAATTAAATTTCCCTCAGAAGTAGATACTGTTCGGTTCTTTTTCTCTACGACTAAGCTTGCGTGAAGAGCGCGACAGTATTTACAAACTCGCGCGACACCCACGTGCTGCAGCTTAGGTGGTTTTTGTTGACCACTTTGATATAGTCTCTCGACTTGATACACCACAAGTGTCTGGTATCAAATTCGTCGTTTCAGCTTCCTGTAGACTGTGGCACATTGTAAACAAAGACTGTGACTAATACAGAAAATACGTGTCGTTCGGTAAAGGGCACATGTCCATATTAAATTTTTTGTGCAAAATCACTATCGCCGCTCAAAGCATGTACTTTGCCTCCTGACTCACCTGTTGTAAGCAATCGAAAGCAAGAATCGCACTATGGGACCGCAAACAAGGCTTTTGCTAGACAGTTGCGAATAAAATGATTGTCATATTGACTGGGAGGCCCCACCTGGTGCTCGCTGGCCTCCGAGTGGAAGCCTCTCTACTTGACGCTAGTTCGGCGACTTGGGCGTCGCTGATGACGAGGACAACACAACACCCAGTCCCCGAGCGGATAGAATCTCCGACACGGCAGGTAATCGAACTCTGTCCCCCTCTTCGCCGTCCGCGCGTGCCGTCAGCCGCGCTGGCTTCTCGGTTAAACTCTTCGGAAAAATGTTGAACAATTCACAAAACTTTAAAACTCGAACCACATTCGTTTGAACGTTACTTCAAACAGAGGGCAGATCCGTCGGCAAAACCGCCGCTGCTCGCTGGTCGGAAAATGGAACTCGGTCCAATAAAATGTGGCGCACGGTGACCTGCGGCACGTCATATGCACCATACATTGGGGGGTCCTCCCGCCGGAGCAAGAAGCCATGCGTCGTACGACTGTGGCCTATGGGAAGACGAGAAAGGAGGACCTTGTTCCGTCGTCGTGACTGCAAGGAGGTACGACAAAGTCGCGTTGTGGGCTTTACTAGACGGAGCTTATTGTCTGTCACTTCCAGCCGCCCCCACCCTCATCCCCCCCCACATATGGACGCAAATGGTTCAAATGGCTCTGAGGACTATGGGAGTTAACATCTGACGTCATCAGTCCACTACAACTTAGAACTACTTAAACCTAAGTAACCGAAGGACATCACACACATCCATGCCCCGAGGCAGGATTCGAACCTGCGACCGTAGTGGTCGCGCGGTTCCAGACTGTAGCGCCTAGAACCGCTCGGCCACCACGGCCGGATTATGGACGCAAACCTCTTGATCTCAACAGTGCGGCTATAGCATGCATAGGGATGCCACACTGACATTACGGAGGCTTACGACACGCGTCCTTGCTGCTAGATCTGTCCTTTCTTTTCCCGCAATACCCACGTGCCCTGGTACCCAGCAGAAAGACACCTCATTCCCCAGTCGTTGTAGTTGGCGGAGGGCATCCTAGATATTCTGATCTGCTGGGTACAGTCGTTCTAGACATTGAAGGGAACTCGGAGAATCAGAACAGACAAGAAATTTAGCACTGACACAAAGTCTCATCTGCTCCGGCGCCCGCAATATCGCATATAATTCTGCGTCTAAGACAGTAAAGTCTTCAGGCAGTCGGACCTTCAGAACACAATCCAGAAAAACAACAGAGCAACCAACAGAGTTGTTCCGTAACACGATAGCTACATAGTTGTGGTGCTCATATAAAAGTCAGAAAACATCGCATTAACAACAGAAGCAGGAGTGCAATCTCTCCTGTACTGCACTAAATACCGATCGAAGTGGCGCACTGAGTAGCACACTGGACTCGCATCCTGATTTAGGTTTTCCGTGATTTCCCTAAATAGCTTCAGGCAAATGCCGGGATGGTTCCTTTGAAAGGGCACGGCCGACTTCCTTCCCTAATCCGATGGGACCGATGACCTCGCTGTTTGGTTCCCTCCCTCAGCCGCACTAGATCTAAAGTCACACTTGGCCTCTGCAGTAACAATGGTGGCAGGCGGCTGAAACAAAGGATTTGTGGCTGCAAATGCTCCACACCGAGTGACTCCAGCACACGCTGCACATGGAACCCAAACAGCTGTATTACTCGTGGACGATTGGAGTAAAGGCGTACCAGAGATCGACGAGGAAGAGTATGGTATGCAAGGGAAGTCGGAGCTGCGATGAACTTACATGCCTGACGCACCGTGGGAAGCTGCTGCTGGACGATGAGTGGCGGTCCTCCAGCCCCAGCACGCTGACTGGGTGCAGGGCTGGTCCTGTAATCCCCTCATGGTCGATAGCATAAGTAATCTTCGGGTAAGAAGGCCTTGCTAACCTGTACACTGTGCATCCATAGTCTAACCATGAACGCAGAAAAGCCCTATAAAACTGGAGCAGACGTGCCCTGTCTGCTCCCCAAGAACTGCGGCTAAGGCACTTTCTGAAATCCAGTGCCTTCAGGGTTCTGGCTTTCAGGTCTCCCATATGCGGTAATCACGACAGTCTGGAGTCAAAACTGGGGCCCAGAAACCTCACTGAATCTTTAAAAAGTATAATGGTGTCCCCCATACTCAAGTCAAGTGAATTAAAAGTACGACGAGAATAATTAAAATGAATAAACACACACTTCTGTGCAGAAAACTGAAAATCTGTCTTTGGAGCCCACTCCTCCAACCAATGCACTGTAAGTTGCAACTGATGGGTCGCTGTTGAAACACTGGATGAGGAACAGAAAACAGCAAAATTTTCCACACAAAGGAGCACTGTACACAATTCCTTACGGTAGAAATGATACTGTTTATGGCTGTGGCAAAGAGGAGAACACTTAAAACACCGCCCAGAAGAACGACATTCTTCTGATCAGAACGATCTGACACCGAGTCGTCAACTCGAGACCGAAAAAAGCGCTTAGATAGGAAGTATCGTATCAAAATGGGGAGGTGGCCACGAAAGTCCCATTGATGGAGTTGTGTGAGAATATTGTGTGTCCAAGCAGTGTTGTACGCCTTACAAATATTGAAGAATACATTAAGACAGTGATGTTTACGGAGGAAAGTCTTGCTGAATAGCCGCCACTTATAGGATCAGGTTGTCGACAGTGAACCGAAATCCCTGTAGTCGACTCTGAAAGCGGCTAAGGAGTTGCCCGGTCTCTACCAAACAGACCAGGCACAGTTAACCACTCGCTCCAAGGTCTTTCCTGCACAGCTCATAAAAGCGATGCTCCGGTAACTATTGGACAGGCGCGGTCCTTTCCTGGTTTGAGGAGAGGTGTTAGAATTGCCTCGCTTCACGAGTTGAGAAAGTTGCCTCCCCTCGGTATAAGATTAAAACATTGGAGGAGGATTTTCTTTGACACTGTTGGCAAATGTCGAAGCATGCAGCACTGGATTTGGTCGTGGCTGTGTGCAGTATCACGAGTCTCAGACAGTGCTGATTTCAGCTCCCACATGGACAAAGACTGCTTGTAAGACGCAGAATTGTGGGATCTGAACTTGGCTCTCTCTGCAGTGGCACATTAGCTGCGAAACGCTAGATCGTAGCTGGCAGTGGCTGTAGTTGCTGCTGAATGCTTTGCCATTGAGCGATGTCTGAGTGTTGTTTGGAGACACCCCTGTTTCAGCACTGCTGCTGTTGGTAAACGTCTGTGTTTGCTGGAAATCCTCCGAATGGCTTCCTATACTTTCGTAGAACAAGTGGAATGGTTTATAGAGTCCAGGAACGCTTGTCATGGCCTTTTCTTGTTCACCTTAACTACGCGTCGAGCCTTTGACCTCACGATTCGAAAGCCTGTGAGGTTGTCTGCTGTGGGGCGGCATTTAAACCGTCGAAGAGCCACACACATGTCCCAGATTGCTCTTTAGTCCACCAAGGTACAGGTCTCCTCCTAAGACGTCCTGAGTTCTTTGGGATCGATACGTCAGCAGCATGATGGATTACTCGTATGATGTTATCCACCCACTTCTGTAAACTGTCACGGTGTTGAAACACAGCCAGTCGGCTGAACAGTGTCCAGTTAGCCCTGCTGACTATCCATTTCGGTGGCTTCTGTTCAACCAATCCTCCATCAAACAGTTGCATTCACAGTGGGGAGTGTTCACTGGATTGAAGATAATCAGTTGCTTCCCACTGTGCTGAATCCGCAAGTGCTGGTGAGCAGAAAGAGACGTTGATGGCTGAGGAAGACCCAGTACCAGCTGAGGAATGAATGGAACTGCCTGTGTTGAAGATGCACAACTCCGAGGGCAACCGTAGTTTGAGCCCCATAGTACATTATGGGCACTGAAATCACGCGCAGAAACGGTTGCACAATAGGGCCTCTGAGAGCATCAGAGTCTATCGCATCCTGTGGAGGCAAGTACAGGGAGCAGATACAGTGACCTTCTGACCTACATAAACTGCAACAGCTACTGCTTATAGCTCGGTAACGATAGGGACAGCAGAGGGTGCCGTGTCTTGTTGATAAAAACAGCAGCCCCTCCATTGGCTCTTTCCCCTGTCAGGCCATCCTTGCGGTGGAGAGTATATCCCCACAGCACAGAGATATAAGTGGCTTTGAAATGTGTTTGCTGTAAACAGAAGCGCGGGAGTTGTGCCTGTGCCAGAAGCTGCGGTTTCTCCAGATGAGTGGGTGTGAAATCTTAGGGGACTTAACTGCTGAGGTCATCAGTCCCTGAGCTTAGTCACTACTTAACCTAAATTATCCTAAGGACAAACACACACACGCCCGAGGGAGGACTCAAACCTCCGCAGGGACCAGCGCACAGTCCATGACTGCAGCGCCTTAGACCGTTCGGCTAATCCCGCGCGGCTCCTCCACATGAGTCCTGAAACCACTCATGTTCCACTGTAGTATGGAGCAATTTATCACGGGGGTTGCACTTTCACTGAGCCTTTCTGCCGCAGTGGCGAGGTCACAGCGGGTATAGTTCCAACCTTGGTGCAGTATGGTTTGCCCTGGGTGGACTTAGCAGTCCATTGGCTATGAAGCAAAGGCATCAAGTCGAATGACATCGACACGATCTGATGATTTACCGCCTGTGTTTCACCGGTGGTGGAAGCTTCTCGTTTCCTTTTTCAGTCTGGGATGGCTTTGTTGGAACTACCGGGCTCTGCCTTTGGATGCACTGGGAGGTCCGCAGTAGTGGCAACTGTTTTTTATCTGACGTTCTCGGTCGGGAGGGTTGTTGGATCTGAAACAGTTCCAGCCTGACGTGTGCACTGACAAACGCAGGTACAAGTGCTGACATTACCAACCTCCGATTGCGTAGAAGTGTTGCCTGTCGAGACTTTTTAACGGCCGAAGCAAATGATATAGTGAATGTGGGACACTACATGGGCTTGTAGATCTTCTTGTGTTTCGATGTCTTAGTCTCCTGTATCTTCCTTTCTTCAAGGAAGACATTGAAATCCCTACTCCAGACAGGGTGGTCCCGAGAGCAGTTTATGCAAAGGAGAGGACCAACCAACGCCGTCGTGGGTGTCCTTGCCACATTTGTTACAAATAGCTTCACCCAGACATCCTAAGGTGGTGTGCCCGAATCTCTGGCATTGAAAACAGCGCACTGGGTCGGGGACACTAGGCCGTACATTTAGACGAAGGATACCTGCCCTAATATGCTCTGGGAGTTTCGTGCTATTAAAGATAAGCAGATTCAGAAGGATGTGGGTTGCAGTAAGTACTGGGAGATGAAGAAGCTTGCACAGGATTGGGTAGCATGGAGAGCTGCATCAAACCAGTCTCAGGACTGAAGACCACAACCACCACAACAACAACAAAGATAAGGATGGTGTCATATTTTATGAGATCCCCATCCACCCTTTTCAATAAATTTTGCACATCAACGATTCCTTCCTGGCCCCTCCATCCTTCAATTCCTCCTTAGGAATGTCGACCAGATCTCTACAAAGGTGTTGTGGAACTCCGTTGCTATGGCGTATTCCCCAAGGCACTTAGCTTTCCGGAGGTTGGTGGCTTGTCGGGAACTAGCAGTTTCAACCGACAGCATACCGTTACGCAATTGCTTGACTGATTTCAGAGTACCTGCGATGTCCTCTAAACGTTTCTGAATTTATAAAAGTCGAAACATTCTCAACCCCACAATCTGACCAGCAGCATGCGTTCTGTTACTATATGCTGAAGAACTCTGTACAATCCCTAGGTCAGGAGGATTGGCTGCACGAGCCCTCTATTCGATTGATTGTTAGTACCTACCAGCGTCCCATCCTTTCCGCTGGGAGGAGAAGGAGAAAACTTCGTGGGTTCCATCTCGGTCCCACGCGAAGCTAGGGAGGTAAGGGTCCACTCAGACAGCCCTGCGTAAGCCTTATACAACTGAGGTGCGGCAGGTTCTCCAGAGGTTGCCCGCTGACCACTGTTTCACCTCAACAGCCATGCATCTCACTAGCGCCCAGCACACCTTGATACTGGAGGTTCCTGTGTAGAGGTTTTTACCATCCGGGCGGTTCAACCAATATCCCCGTTCCCTGCGACGCACAACGTTCCACCGCTGCGCCGCCACAGTGATCGCTGAAGCGTGCCCACAGCTTAAGATGGCGACGCTTACCAGTGCCCAGCTCGGAACCCTGGGGTCGCCAAGCCCGTACCCAGCAAACGAATGCTGAGCTCCTGAGGGCGAAAATAAATAAGAAAGCCTCGCACTCTTCTAGAAAACACGAAGGTAAATAAAGAAATGTTGGCTGCAGCAAGACACGAACCAGAAACCCACTACTTCGTAACTCATCGCCTCTACCCACTACGCTGTTCTATACTTGGGCATCATACCACCTTCCGTTATGTTTTACGATCTCCCAAAGGCTTCATTGGACGATGTTTCATCAACTTACATTTAATTATAATAAATCTCGCCAAGAACAACGTGTTTGTGATGAGTCATGAAT
Organism: Schistocerca piceifrons; assembly: GCF_021461385.2. Taxonomy (NCBI): domain Eukaryota; kingdom Metazoa; phylum Arthropoda; class Insecta; order Orthoptera; family Acrididae; genus Schistocerca; species Schistocerca piceifrons. Next base: position 22,459,422 of record NC_060145.1, read on the forward strand.
GTGGTGTGGCCTTAAAGCGGCATTGTTTGAAAACACGCTGGTTACAACACGGAAACAACTAAACTGTTTAACCACCAGTATGACATTTCCCGTCATTTTATTACAACAGATTTCACCAATAACCACATCTTTTCGATACATCCTCAATGTGCCGGTGCTTTGAAACAGCACATTTCATAGGATGTAAGTTACAATGAGAAACCTATCAAATAGGGGCTCCAACTTCAAACGGCGGAATCCAGTATGGGGTCTGCTTGTGACATAGAAAGCATTCTTGCCTCGTATTGGTTCAACGTTTCGTAGCATGTTGTCGAAATATCACCCAGCCTACTTTCTGTTTGATTTACAGCAGTGCCTCCTCAACTTGAAATAACAGGAAGTGATGTCACAAGAGCTGTGCAGCGCCACGTCAACATCAGCCGACTCGTTCTGTATGAGGACGGTTCTAAACCAGCCACGCTGATGATGGTAGCAGGGAAGTTGTAACACTTCATTTCCTGGCCGTGTTAGGCAAACGTTTTTGATACTTGTCTGCTTCAGAGATGGTTTCCAGTATCCGGAGGAAGGAAGTCATTGTCCATTCGGTAGATGATTATAATCTTCCTAAGTGGGTTACAATATTGGCGTACTACGCAGATATCAAAGCCGAGTTGTTTTCCCAGGATGCCTGGTGTTTTCGTCCACCTCTTGGAAATAAACTTTGACAAGACTTGGCAGGAAACAGGAGAGCAGGAAATGACCAGTGGAATTGTGTTCGTCAGGCTGAATGTTAAAAAGAATTCTGTGACGCTGCTTGGGGTTTACGAAATCGAAAATAGTCGGCTGGCATTCCGCGTAGGATGATGCCGCAGGGGGTGGAGACGGTGTTTCGAAGCATGATTTCAAGTCGGGTGTAAGAGATCCTTCGTAGTCAACCGAGTTATTTTTTCCAGCACGGAAAACGGAGCATCCGTAAATGCGTTCCCACGCGCGGGCGTAGATTTCTTATTGAGATATACACAGTTTTTAGAGTCTGTGCATGCCCAGTGGGGCTAAGTAAAAAATAGGACGATAATATTTATTGAATGAGATGGGCTTGACGAGGTTTGGTAGAAGCCAATAAATAACAATTTTTTCTGTGAAAGCTTGAAGTGTGTGTTGTGTGATTTTTGTTCCGATACCGAAGTTGGTATCCTGATTTGTCGTTTTGGAGATTGTAAACGGAAGATGGTGGGGGCCAGCTGCAGGTGGCGTAGGAAATGTTAGCAAAGTACAATATAGCGTAGGATCGCGGAATCTCACCGAGAGCAGTTACATTGCTACAGGTCTTTTAGTTACTGACGGAGTAGCGAGAAATTTAACTCTGTTTCTCGGATCAAAGGGAGGAGCGCACTCCTTATTTAGACTGATTTAGTAGCTAAACGATACGAGAGTACTAAACCGGTGTCGACAGTAAAAGTTTCCTTGTCAATCTGCAGAGCAGTTCTCGGGTAATTTGTCTTGCTCGGTGCAAATTACTTCAAAAAGAAGTCCCCAGTGGTGCAATCGACTTTTTGAAACTTTGTATACGGTTTTGTAAGTTAAGATCCCATGCACCACACACTGCAGTCATTTGCGAGTAATAAACGAAAAAAAAATTCGAAATTTTGTTTAAGACTCAGTAGCGTTAAGAAAAAGTGGGTTATGTAATTTGATTGTGTGGTGTAAGGGATAGCATAACAGCTTCACATATAAGAGGAAGTGGGTCCAGGCCTTGTCAGAGGTCGACTTTTTATTTTTAAATCTTTATTGAAAGGACTTTGATCATCAATTTTATTCAGTTAATTGATTTACATGTAAGTTTTTGTCATTCTTTCGACAGTTAATTTTAATCGTAATACCAACTACTCCATTTGCCCTCATTTTTGTTCCTATCATTCTTTCTCCACTTGAAATCTTTATTCATGTGTTTTAAATAATTCTATGTATTAATTTTGATTTATCACCCTCTTTTTTCGTCCACATCATTGCATTCATTATATCTGTTTCTCATTTTACTTGAATTTCGTGTTACTTATAAGCACGTCTTTCATTTAAATTTTCGTAATGCAGTAGGTGTTTAGGTTATGTTTTAAATGCTTGTATGACGCTTACCGTGTAAAAATGTACATCTGCTAAAAAATACATTTTTCACATCGTTGCACAAATGTAAGTAGATTATTTCGTCTTTTTTTTTTTTTTTTTTTTTTTTTTTTAACCCTTTCAGGTATATAAGAAAACTAAAGTGCTAGTAATAAAAATTTTTGTATCTCCGTGGTAACTGGAGGTTTTATAAACAAAATATGTTATTATTTCAAACATTTTTATTTGTAGTGCTAAAAAAAAGCTGAGACGTATTTGTCCCTTTAGTCCTTAAGGGACAGTTACAGAACACCTTACATTTAATACATCGAAAAATTACAGAGGCTGTGTATATGTTGTCTATTTGATGTGAAATTCTGCAAAACAGTTTCTGTTTGAAGTAAAGCATAAATTAACACCACACTGTTCATAAATATTGTAAGTGCGATTTTCAACACACTTTGAAGCACAATGAACACATCTCTTCCTTACGTCTGATTTTATCATTCGGTGCTCTGGACTCTTTGGATTGCAACTGGTCTGCAACCTTCTTGATGTTCTCACTACTGTTCATAAATTCCTTTGTCGACTTGAATAATTTCCAATTAGATTTCTCGCAATGCATTGTCTGAACTCTAGGGATGATAGTGTTGATTTGAATCCTGATTTTTCTACCAATTTTAAATATATTACATATGCATTCTTTACACCAATGTCAAGAAGATAAAAGAAAATTCTCAGGTAATACTTAATCTTTGCCTTCCTGTCGATCTCATAAGCCACTTTCTTCTGGTCCGTAAGTTCCACTCTTTCCATCCACTTCTTGTACTCTCTTATCGTAAGAGGACACTGAACATTGATCTTTTCAGAAGTACCAGACTGACGCCTCTTCATTGTTGTACATGGTGTTGGGGAAATAGAATTAGTCAGTAGAAAAACTGGCTTGTTATCCATCCATTTGAGGATTGTCAGACCATTGCTACTGAGACTGTATGAATCACCTGTTTTCATTTCCTTGTCTGGAGGGAATGTCTTTGGGATGTTTCTATGATTGGTGTGCACTGTTCCACATTTTCTGATATTTTCTAAACCAAGGTAATACTGCAAAGCTGGAGAGTTAAAAAAGTTATCTATGTAAATTTCACATCCCAGTCCAGATAGCGATTTTGTCAGTTGCAGAGCTACTGACTCACCAAGCCCTACTTCAGGACCTGAGTTTTTTTGCCAGTGTATAAACCACACTCAAATAGGTAGCCAGTCTCCGAATCACATCTGCACCACATTTTGAAACCCCATTTTACTGGCTTATTTTTGACGTACTGTCGCATAATATTATGTCCTTTGAATCTGATCATATGCTCATCTACAGATTGAGCCCTAATTGCACTAAGAGATTCCTGGAAGGTTTTGTTCAAATGAGTAATTACAGGTCTCACTTTGTATGTGCGGTCTCCCTTTATTGACTGATCAGCGTTGTTGGAAAAATGTAAGTACTTTCGAATCCTCTTCAGACCGATGTAGTGGCGTAATCTGAGCTATATAAGGAACACCTAAATTGGGTTCAGTTGCGCAGTAGCTTCTAAATGTAGGAAAAATATGGTACCCCATTACCAGGTTCATACCAAGAAATGCCTTGATTTCATCTTCAGTTGTGCTGAATGCGTTGCCTGCTTGTTCTGCATACCGAATACTTTTAGAAATTAATATATCATGCACCAAATCTTTTAGATTTCAAATGACTGTGGCATTTCACGATTTTCACTGACACTAAAGAAAAGCACTTTTCCAAATTCATGATTCATGTTATCACTGAACTGTCTTGGTTGGTAAGTTCTGGACCATTTAAATTCTGGTAAATCTGGAAGGGAATCAGGTACCTCAGCATTTGGTTTTGATATTTCGTCTGTATGCCTTCTTTTGCTAGGTGGGCTATGTATTTCTTTTTCAGGATCTTCTATAATAACATGTTCTCTTTCACTTTCCATATCTCCTTCAAGAAAATTTTTATCTTCTTCATTCAGTAACAGATTATCTTCGTCATCACTACTGCAAGCCTCCAAAATCTGCATAACACTTTCATCAGTGATGAAAATTCTCTTTTTCTGGAGCACATGACCTAAAAGCAGATTTGAAATTATACCAGTACAAATTTTTTCTGCTTATTTAATAAAATGAAAGGTAATATATTTTCAACCGAATTTTAAATACCGTTCTGCTCGTTTTTTTACGTAATAGTAACGATTTCATGACATTCAAAAACAAGTACACAAATTACCATTGTGGTACATTGGGACAACTGTGTCCCAAAGAATGAAAATAAAGATTTCCACTGATGAAATACAGTTATTTTCTAAATGAATGGTCTAAAGTGAGAGAGAACCTTACTTTCAAGCTTTGACAGTAAGGCAGAGAACACAATACGCGCACACAAGTGAATAAATTTGTGTGTCTGCTCGAAGTGAGAACCACCAACAATAACCGACGACTAATGGTAGTTATAGTAATTGTTGCCGCCAAAGATGTACGATATTAAAGAAAACAAATATCTCTGCTGCAAGTAGAGCATCCGCAGCATATCAACTGTGATTACAGTCCAATTAGTAGGGTGATTTATATGTGGGACAAATGTGTCCCATGTACGTGAAAGGGTTAACTGAGGGGAATTTTTAAATAATTGAATGTTATAATACACTCCTGGAAATGGAAAAAAGAACACATTGACACCGGTGTGTCAGACCCACCATACTTGCTCCGGACACTGCGAGAGGGCTGTACAAGCAATGATCACACGCACGGCACAGCGGACACACCAGGAACCGCGGTGTTGGCCGTCGAATGGCGCTAGCTGCGCAGCATTTGTGCACCGTCGCCGTCAGTGTCAGCCAGTTTGCCGTGGCATACGGAGCTCCATCGCAGTCTTTAACACTGGTAGCATGCCGCGACAGCGTGGACGTGAACCGTATGTGCAGTTGATGGACTTTGAGCGAGGGCGTATAGTGGGCATGCGGGAGGCCGGGTGGACGTACCGCCGAATTGCTCAACACGTGGGGCGTGAGGTCTCCACAGTACATCGATGTTGTCGCCAGTGGTCGGCGGAAGGTGCACGTGCCCGTCGACCTGGGACCGGACCGCAGCGACGCACGGATGCACGCCAAGACCGTAGGATCCTACGCAGTGCCGTAGGGGACCGCACCGCCACTTCCCAGCAAATTAGGGACACTGTTGCTCCTGGGGTATCGGCGAGGACCATTCGCAACCGTCTCCATGAAGCTGGGCTACGGTCCCGCACACCGTTAGGCCGTCTTTCGCTCACGCCCCAACATCGTGCAGCCCGCCTCCAGTGGTGTCGCGACAGGCGTGAATGGAGGGACGAATGGAGACGTGTCGTCTTCAGCGATGAGAGTCGCTTCTGCCTTGGTGCCAATGATGGTCGTATGCGTGTTTGGCGCCGTGCAGGTGAGCGCCACGATCAGGACTGCATACGACCGAGGCACACAGGGCCAACACCCGGCATCATGGTGTGGGGAGCGATCTCCTACACTGGCCGTACACCACTGGTGATCGTCGAGGGGACACTGAATAGTGCACGGTACATCCAAACCGTCATCGAACCCATCGTTCTACCATTCCTAGACCGGCAAGGGAACTTGCTGTTCCAACAGGACAATGCACGTCCGCATGTATCCCGTGCCACCCAACGTGCTCTAGAAGGTGTAAGTCAACTACCCTGGCCAGCAAGATCTCCGGATCTGTCCCCCATTGAGCATGTTTGGGACTGGATGAAGCGTCGTCTCACGCGGTCTGCACGTCCAGCACGAACGCTGGTCCAACTGAGGCGCCAGGTGGAAATGGCATGGCAAGCCGTTCCACAGGACTACATCCAGCATCTCTACGATCGTCTCCATGGGAGAATAGCATCCTGCATTGCTGCGAAAGGTGGATATACACTGTACTAGTGCCGACATTGTGCATGCTCTGTTGCCTGTGTCTATGTGCCTGTGGTTCTGTCAGTGTGATCATGTGATGTATCTGACCCCAGGAATGTGTCAATAAAGTTTCCCCTTCCTGGGACAATGAATTCACGGTGTTCTTATTTCAATTTCCAGGAGTGTAGATAAATACATCGAAGCCCCAAAGAAACTGGTACAGGCATGCGTACCCAAATACAGAGATATATAAACAGGCAGAATACGGCGCTGCGGTCGGTAACGCCTATATAAGGCAAGACTTGGTGCAGTTATTAGGTCGGTTACTGTTGCTACAATGGCACGTTATGAAGATTTAAGAGAGTTTGAACGTGGTGTTATAGTCGGCGCACCAGAGATGAGTCACAGCATCTCTGAGGTTGCGATGAAGTGGGAATTTTCCCGTACGACCATTTCAATAGTGTACAGTGAATATCAGGAATCGGGTAAAACGGTTCTATCTCCGACATCGCTGCGTCCGGAAACAGATCCTGCAAGACCGAGACCAACGACGACTGAAGAGAATTGTTCAACGTGACAGAAGTGCAACCCATCCATAGATTGCTGCAGATTTCAGTGCTGGGCCATCAAAAAGTGTCAGCGTGCGAATCATTTAACGAAACATCATCGATGTGGGCTTTCGGAGCCGAAGGCCCGCTATAGCACCTTTTGTGATTTCGCGACACAAAGCTTTACGCCTCGCCTGGGCTCGTCAACACCGACATTGGAATGATGATGACTGGAAACATGTTGCCTAGTCTTACGAATCTCGTTTCAAATTTTAAGCCGATGTACGTGTACGGATATGGAGGCACCCCACACGTCCAGAATCGCTACACAGTGGCTCCAGGAGCACTCTCCTGAGTTTAAACACTTCAGCTGGCCACCAGACTCCCCAGACATGAACATTATTGAGCATATCCAGGATTCCTTGCAACGTGCTGTTCAGAAGAGATCTCCACCCCCTCGTATTATTACGGATTTATGGACAGCCCTGCAGGATTCATGGTGTCATGTCCACACCCCCCCCCCCCCCCCCCCGCACCCCCCCGCACTACTTCAGACATTAATCGAGTCCTTGCCACTTTCTCGTGCTCGCGGGGGTCCTACACCATATCAGGCAGGTAAACCAGTCTCTTTGTCTCTTTAGTGTATAATTAAATTAGTATCCGCAAACATAACGATTGGAAAGAGAATGATATAAATAAAAAAAGAAACAAATGAAAAAGTTCATACGGTGATTAAAATGATATGACAAAGGAACAGAAATAAAAAATTAAATTTAAACGAATTAATTGAATAAAAATAATGCTCAAAGTAATTTCGATATAGACTTAGAAATAAAAAAAATTCTTTTGCCCCGTCAAGATTAGAACCTACACTCTCCTCCCTGCGAAGCTGTTATTGTATCCATTACTCCACACAGCCACACTATGTAAGTCAACTTTTATTACTCCATTGAGTATCACAAAAATTTTTTTCGTCAATTACTCACAAACGAGGGCTCACCAGCGTGAATGGCTGCAGTGTGTGATACACAAGATATTAACCTGCATCTCCGTATAGATAGTCTCAAAAAGTCGATTGCACCTCTAGGGACCTCTCCTGGTAAGATGCGTAGATTCTGGCCTCGGTCTCGTAAAGACTTTAAAACGAAGTACATTGTACTTTCGAGGGGTATCATCTGTTGTTCTTGTGGTCTTCAGTCCTGAGACTGGTTTGATGCAGCTCTCCATGCTACTCTATCCTGTGCAAGCTTTTTCATCTCCCAGTACCTACTGCAGCTTACATCCTTCTGAATCTGCTTAGTGTATTCATCTCTTGGTCTCCCTCTACGAGTTTTACCCTCCACACTGCCCTCCAATACTAAATTGGTGATCCCTTGATGCCTCAGAACATGTCCTATCAACCGATCCCTTCTTCTAGTCAAGTTGTGCCACAAACTTCTCTTCTCCCCAATCCTATTCAATACCTCCTCATTAGTTACGTGATCTATCCACCTTATCTTCAGCACATTTCGAAAGCTTCTATTCTCTTCTTGTCCAAACTAGTTATCGTCCATGTTTCACTTCCATACATGGCTACACTCCATACAAATACTTTCAGAAATGACTTCCTGACACTTAAATCAATACTGGATGTTAACAAATTTCTCTTCTTCAGAAACGCTTTCCGTGCCATTGCCAGCCTACATTTTATATCCTCTCTACTTCGACCATCATCAGTTATTTTGCTCCCCAAATAGCAAAACTCCTTTACTACTTTAAGTGCCTCATTTCCTAATCTAATTCCCTCAGCATCACCCGACTTAACTCGACTACATTCCATTATCCTCGTTTTGCTTTTGTTGATGTTCATCTTATATCCTCCCTTCAAGACACCATCCATTCCATTCAACTGCTCTTCCAAGTCCTTTTCTGTCTCTGACAGAATTACAATGTCATCGGCGAACCTCAAAGTTTTTATTTCTTCTCCATGAATTTTAATACCTACTCCGAATTTTTCTTTTGTTTCCTTTACTGCTTGCTCAATATACAGATTGAACAACATCGGGGAGAGGCTACAACCCTGTCTTACTCCCTTCCCAACCACTGGTTCCCTTTCATGTCCCTCGACTCTTATAACTGCCATCTGGTTTCTGTACAAATTGTAAATAGCCTTTCGCTCCCTGTATTTTAACCCTGCCACCTTTAGAATTTGAAAGAGAGTATTCCAGTCAACATTGTCAAAAGCTTTCTCTAAGTCTACAAACGCTAGAAACGTAGGTTTGCCTTTCCTTAATCTTTCTTCTAAGATAAGTCGTAAGGTCAGTATTGCCTCACGTGTTCCAGTGTTTCTACGGAATCCACTGATCTTCCCCGAGGTTGGCTTCTACTAGTTTTTCCATTCGTCTGTAAAGAATTCGTGTTAGTATTTTGCAGCTGTGACTTATTAAACTGATAGTTCGGTAATTTACACATCTGTCAACACCTGCTTTCTTTGGGATTGGAATTATTATATTCTTCTTGAAGTCTGAGGGTACTTCGCCTGTTTCATAAATCTTGCTCACCAAATGGTAGAGTTTTGTCAGGACTGGCTCTCCCAAGGCCGTCAGTAGTTGCAATGGAATGTTGTCTACTCCGGGGGCTTTGTTTCGACTCAGGTCTTTCAGTGCTCTGTCAAACTCTTCGCGCAGTATCGTAACTCCCATTTCATCTTCATCTACATCGTCTTCCATTTCCATAATACTGTCCTCAAGTACATCGCCCTTGTACAGACCCTCTATATACTCCTTCCACCTTTCTGCTTTCCCTTCTTTGCTTAGAACTGGGTTTCCATCTGAGCTCTTGATATTCATACAAGTCGTTCTCTTATCTCCAAAGGTCTCTTTAATTTTCCTGTAGGCAGTATCTATCTTACCCCTAGTGAGATAGGCCTCTACATCCTTACATTTGTCCTCTAGCCATCCCTGCTTAGCCATTTTGCACTTCCTGTCGATCTCATTTTTGAGACGTTTGTATTCCTTTTTGCCTGCATCATTTACTGCATTTTTATATTTTCTCCTTTCATCAATTAAATTCAATATTTCTTCTGTTACCCAAGGATTTCTACTAGCCCTCGTCTTTTTACCTACTTGATCCTCTGCTGGCTTCGCTACTTCGTCCCTCAAAGCTACCCATTCTTCTTCTACTGTACTTCTTTCCCCCATTCCTGTCAATTGTTCCCTTATGCTCTCCCTGAAACTCTCTACAACCTCTGGTTCTTTCAGTTTATCCAGGTCCCATCTCCTTAAATTCCCACCTTTTTGCAGTTTCTTCAGTTTCAATCTGCAGTTCATAACCAATAGATTGTGGTCAGAGTCCACATCTGCCCCAGGAAATGTCTTACAATTTAAAACCTGGTTACTAAATCTCTGTCTTACCATTATACAATCTATCTGATACCTTTTAGTATCTCCAGGGTTCTTCCATGTATACAACCTTCTTTCATGATTCTTAAACCAAGTGTTAGTTATGATTATGTTGTGCTCTGTGCAAAATTCTACCAGGCGGCTTCCTCTTTCATTTCTTAGCCCCAATCCATATTCACCTGCTATGTTTCCTTCTCTCCCTCACTCGAATTCCAGTCACCCATGACTATTAAATTTTCGTCTCCCTTCACAATCTTAATAATTTCTTTTATTTCATCATACATTTCTTCAATTTCTTCGTCATCTGCAGAGCTAGTTGGCTTATAAACTTGTATTACTGTAGTAGGTGTGGGCTTCGTATCTATCTTGGCCACAATAATGCGCTCACTATGCTGTTTGCAGTAGCTTACCCGCATTCCTATTTTCCTATTCATCTAGTTTTTGGAAATTGCAAATTTGTGGTAAGATATTATGGGACCAAACTGCTGAGGTCATCGGTCCCTAAGCTTACACGCTATTTAATCCAACTTGAACTAACTTACGCTAAGGACAAGACACACACACCCCTGCCCGAGGGAGGACTCGAGCCTCTGACGGAGACAGCCGCGCGGACCGTGACAAGGCGCCCCAGACCGCACGGCTACCCCGCCCGGCTCATCCAGTTTTTACTACAGGACCTGTGCCTTACTCGATTTATCGTGACGGAATACGATGACAACTTAACAGGAAATTGAAACGTGTATTTCTTTTGTTGATCTCTCTCTCTCTCTCTCTCTCTCTCTCTCTCTCTCTCTCTCTCTCTCTCTCACACACACACACACACACACACACACACACACACACACGCCCGTGTAAAGGAGAGAGAGAGAGAGAGAGAGAGAGAGAGAGAGAGAGAGAGAGAGAGAGAGAGAGAGAGAGAGAGAGAGAGGGAGGGAGGGAGGGAGGGGAGATGAAACGTGGTGTCAGGACATGGTCTGTTTCTCCTGAGTACCACCACTAGGGAAGCTGGACTTAACATCTTCCTCTGGCCGACAGATCACTGACAACAGTGTTGCCTGCTGCGCAATACATGGTAATCGCGAAAGGCCGTCACCTGTGCTACCGACCTGACGGCTAAACAGTCTCCATGGAAATTTCTCCCACTGCCACGATTCGAATTGGCTGTCTCCACATCCGACGTCTGTTAGACTGTGAAGGCAGGTGAATGTATCGTACACACTACAAAATAAGCAGTTACAGTGGGACACTTTAATCTGTCAGTCATTATTCAAATAGAAGAGTTTTATGCTTGTTTGTACGTTTATTGACACTGTTTATTTCTATTAATTTATAAATGCGATATTCTTTCTCTTTAGAAGAGTTATATCTCCAGTTATCAACAACAATAACGCATAGGAAAGCGAGCTGGATCTCACAGCCGCATTTCCCTACAGCTAATTTCTCGAGTGTCGAGTGTTGCTGGTTACGCTTTCGCCTGTAAACCCTCAACCCGGAAAATTGCGCAAAACGATTGGCGTTTACGCGCTGTGCAATTTGTAAACAAAATCAACAAGGGTCACTCTTCCCTCTATATTCTATACTTCTAGTCACTCCTAATTTACAGCTGCTTTTCGTTCAGCATTTGCTTTCCACAAGCCGCTGTATAGTGCATCGCGGAGGTTACTTTGTACCAGTATTATCGATTTTATATCCTATTCCATTCGCGTTCGGAGAAAAAATGGCGCTTTTCACTGATGTGACAGCTCGTGCGATACCACCTAACATCGCGTCGGACCTCCCTTTGCAGGCGTAGTGCAGCAATTCGACGTCGCATGCACCGTCATTGGAAGTCTCCTACGGAATTCCTGAGTCACAGTGCCTCTGTAGCCGTCCATAATAGCGAAAATGTTGCTGGTGCAGTATTTTGTGTGCGAACTGACCTCTCGGTTATGTCGCATAAATGGGATTCGTATCGAGCGATCTGGGTGGACAAGTCATTCGCTCCAATTGTCCGGATGTTACCCAAACCAGTCGCGAACAATTGTGGCCTGGTGACACGGCGCGTTGTCTTCCATAAAAATTCCATCGTTGTTTGGGAACATGAAGTCCATTAATGAGTGCAAATGGTTTCCAAGTAGCCGAAAATAACCATTCACAGTAAATGATCGGTGCAGGTGGACCAGAGCTCCCAGTTCACTCCGTGTAGACACAGCTCACACCAACAACAACAGCCGCCACCAGCTTGCACAGTGCCTTGTTGAAAATTTGGGTCCATGCCTTCGTCGAATTCTACCAACTTTAATAACTGAAATCGGGACTCATCTGACCTGGCCACAGTTTCCCAGTCGTCCAGCATCCATCCAATATGATCACGAGTCCAGGAGAAGCGCTGCAGGCGATGTTGTGCTGTTAGCAAAGGGACTTGCATCGGTCGTCTGCTACCATATCCCGTAAACGCCAAGCTCCGCCGCGCTGTCTTGACTGATACGTTTGTCGTAGGTCGCACATTGATTTCTGCGCTTATTTCACACAGTGTTGCTTGTCTATTAGCACTGACAAATGTAGGCAGACCCTGCTGCTCTCAGTCTTTAAGTGAAGGCCGCCGGCCACTGTGTTGTCCGTGGTGAGACACGATGCCTTAAATTTGGTATTCACGGCACACTCTCCACACTGTGGATCTCGAAATATTGAATTCCCTAAAGATTTCCGAAACAGAATGTCCCACGCCTCTACCTCCAACTAGCATTCCTCATTCAAAGCCTGTCGTGCGCCCATAACCACCCTGGAAATCTCTTCGCGTGGGTCAACTAACAGCTTCACCAATGCACTGCGCTATTATATCTTGTCCACGCAACACTACTGCCACCGTATATCCGCACATTGCTGTCCCACGACTGTCACCTCACTGTATAGTCACTACTGGGATCGGGGTGTGTTTCTTATCTCGCTGTTCCCTACGGTACACAATGCGTGACGCGTTGTCTCTTTGAATGAAATTACCCTCATGATGGAAATAGCATGTAGAAGGACAAGGTAAGGGACCACCACTGCTGCATGTGGTCCTCGTTTTCCTGCGGTTCAGTCTAAAATCGTAAGGTACAGCGTAAAAAGGAGCTCGTATGGACATAGGTACGAGAAGTATTGGTAGCGTCAACAATGAGAAATATTGGATAGCTTCGAAAGTTCCGCACCGTCGGCTACGGATTTACGCGGGTATCACAGACGCCATAACATAGACTTAAATGTCCACAAGCTGCTCAGGGAACAATGGGCGCTTGAACACCGTAACTGAGTGGCAAGCTACAGTCTTTTTATGAGTGTGGCCGTTCCTACAGTGGTAAACATATACGCGTTGGACAGTATCGTGTGGCGTAGACTCAGTCTTCTAACCTACATTTTTGAGCGTCATAACAGAAAAAATTCGAAGTGTGATTTCTCGATTATGCTTCACACCTCGCGATTTGCTCGTGCACTTCGCTATGCTTGACGTTTGGAAATAGTGTTGGTGTTGGTGTGTAAGACTGCTTTGATGCAACTCTCCATGCTACTCTGTCCTGTGCAGGTCTCTTCATCTCCGAATAACTTCCGCAACGTACATCCTCCTGAACCTGTTTATTGTATCTCTCTTTTGCTCTTCCTCTACGAGCCGGCCCGTGTGGCCGAGCGGTTCTAGGCGCTCGAGTCCGGAGCCGCGCGACTGCTATGGTCGAAGGTTCGAATCCTGCCTCGGGCATGGATGTGTGTGAGGTCCTTAGGTTAGTTAGGTTCAAGTAGTTCTAAGTTCTATGGGACTGATGACCTCAGATGTTCAGTCCCATAGTGCTCAGAGCCATTTGAACTATTTCAAGCCTTCCTCTACGATTTTACACCCTCCCCCCTCCCCCTCCACACACACAGACACACTTCCCTCCAAAACTACACAGCGATCCCTTGATGTCCCAGAATGTGTTCTATCAAATGGTTCAAATGGCTCTGAGCACTATGGGACTCAACTGCTGAGGTCATTAGTCCCCTAGAACTTAGAACTAGTTAAACCTAACTAACCTAAAGACATCACAAACATCCATGCCCGAGGCAGGATTCGAACCTGCGACCGTAGCAGTCTTGCGGTTCCAGACTGCAGCGCCTTTAACCGCACGGCCACTTCGGCCGGCTGTGTTCTATCGACCGACCTCTTCTTTTAGACAAATTTTTCTACAGATTTCTTGTTCAAAATGGTTCAAATGGCTCTGAGCACTATGGGACTTAACTGCTGAGCTCATCAGTCCCCTAGAACTTAGAACTACTTAAACACAACTAACCTAAGGACATCACACACATCCATGCCCGAGGCAGGATTCGAACCTGCGACCGTAGCGGTCACGCGGTTCCAGACTGAAGCGCCTAGAACCGCACGGCCACACCGGCCGGCCACAGATTTCTTGTCTCTCCAATTCTATTCAATATCTCCTCATTAGTCACATGATCTACCCATCTGATCTTCAACATTCTTCTTTTAAACCACATTTCGTAAGCTTCTAATGTATAACATTGTAATACGAAAACACCTACCTGAAAAACCACATTCAATTTCTGTTAATTCAGAGAGAGAGAGAGAGAGAGAGAGGAGAGACTGATTTAGTTTGTAGTTCAATCAGTGCTGGAAGTGCCTTGTATTATATCTGCGCATCCAAACAAATGAACGCAGCCAAGGTATAATAACACCATAAGTTTTCACCACATTTGACGTTTTAATAACTTTAAAATCTTTTCATAAATGTTTTGATAGAGATCATAAGAAATAAACCTTACATAACAGTAAACAAAACACTTTTGTTGCCATAGCACAGCAAGCCAATAACAGATACAAAACGAGGCCCCAGCAAGAAAACAGAATGAAACCTGAAGATAGATTTGTAAAAATGACGAAACCAGTCGCGGTTTGACCCAGATAAACCTTGTTAAATCATATTTGTGGCTGGTTGCTGTTTCAGTTATAAATCTTGCAGTTTTACGACTATGTTTCTCAACATGTCAGTTTTCGACAAAATAACTGGGAGCGGCTTATCACGTATCAAATGTTTACATACTCTGTAACCATTAAGAGGACTAGCGGAAGATGACAGGTGATAATCTGCGTTTTGGCACGCCGAGCGGAGCCTTATTGTTTGACGTGTATTGTATTTCCGCTGGGATAACGCCACGCTGTGGCAGTGGCAACTTGTACCTCCGGTCTGACAGGGGAGACCGTTTCGCGCAGTCGCCGCCAGAATGCGCGGTGACCCACGGCACGGAGCCGTGACGGAACGCCAGCGCCGTCAGCCGTGCGGATCCGATAACAGCGCAGAGCCGGGTAGGTGGTGCAGCGCGGCACACGGCAGATAGCGGCAGGGCCCACGCCACGCCACGCCACGCCACGCCACTCCACCGACGGCCGCGGGCGCCGCTTTTTGTCGCGCGTTTTACGCTCCGCTGGCGGGCGCAGGACTGGAGAGAAGAAGAAATCCGACGGCGAAGAAGCCACGGGCTATGCACACTGCCTCAAAGGAATTCAGAGCCACGCGCCACTTTTCTCGCTGCTCTCCTCGCCGCTTGTATTTACTTCTTAGCCGTTATCCGTGGCCTCAGGATAGCACTGTTGCATTATGAAGCTGATTATAGGTTCGAGTCCCACGTAACACCCGTTTAGGTGTTTAGCCTTTCGTGGTTGATGGGACACATATGTCTCACCAAAGTACAGGGCTGTTATACACTACTGGCCATTAAAATTGCTACACCACGAGGATGACGTGCTGCAGACGCGAAATTTGACCGACAGGAAGAAGATACTGTGATATGCAAATGACTAGCTTTTCAGAGCATTCACACAAGGTTGGCGCCGGAGGCGACACCTACAACGTGCTGACATGAGGAAAGTTTCCAACCGATTTCTCATACACAAACAGCAGTTGACCGGCGTTGCCTGGTGAAACGTTGTTGTGATGCCTCGTGTAAGGAGGAGAAATGCGTACCATCACGTTCCCGACTTTGATAAAGGTCGGATTGTAGCCTATGGTGATTGCGGTTTATCGTATCGCGACATTGCTGCTCGCGTTGGTCGAGATCCAATGACTATTAGCAGAATATGGAATCGGTGGGTTCAGGAGGGTAATACGGAACGCTGTGTTGGATCCCAACGGACTCGTGTCACTAGCAGTCGAGATGACAGGCATCTTATCCGCATGACTGTAACTGATCGTGCAGCCACGTCTCGATCTCTGAGTCAACAGATGGGGACGTTTGCAAGACAACAATCATCTGCCCGAACAGTTCGACGACGTTTGCAACAGCATGGACTATCAGCTCGGAGACCATGGCTGCGTGTACCATTGACGCTGCATCACATACAGGAGCGCCTACGATGGTGTACTCAACGACGAACCTGGGTGCACGAATGGCAGAACGTCATTTTTTCGGATGAATCCAGGTTCTGTTTACAGCATGATGATGGTCGCATCCGTATTTGGCGACATCGCGGTGAACGCACATTGGAAGCGTGTATTCGTCATCGCCATACTGGCGTATCACCCGGCGTGATGGTATGGGTTCCATTGGTTACACGTCTCGGTCACCTCTTGTTCGCATTGACGGCACATTTCAGATGTGTTACGACCCGTGGCTCTACCCTTCATTCGATCCCTGCGAAACCCTACATTTCAGCAGAATAATGTACGACCGCATGTTGTAGGTGCTGTAAGGGCCTTTCTGGATACAGAAAATGTTCGATTGCTGCCCTGGCCAGCACATTCTCCAGATCCCTCACCAACTGAAAACGTCTGGTCAATGGTGGCCGAGGAACTGGCTTGTCACAGTACGCCAGTCACTACACTTCATGAATTGTGGTATCGTCTTGAAGCTGCATGGGCAGCTGCACCTGTACACGCCATCCAAGCTCTGTTTGATTCAATGCCCAGGCGTATCATGGCCGTTATTACGGCCAGAGATGGTTGTTCTGGGTACTGATTTCTCAGGATCTATGCACCCAAATTCAGTGAAAATGTAATCACATGTCAGTTCTAGTATAATGTATTTGTCCGATGAATACCCGTTTATCATCTGCATTTCTTCTTGGTGTAGCAATTTTAATGGCCAGTAGTGTAAATGATGCATTCGTTTTCAGAACTGCGTATTTTCCAAGGTATCACATATACAGATATGACTGAAGCATGTATAGAACCGTAAAATACCAAAGTTTGTATTTTGCGTTCGACAAATAGCGTATGAGTGCCCCTCTTGGTACGCGACAAACGTCCAAGGGGCAGTACGCTCCATACCTTGTATAGCAACTTCCGGTCGATAGTCATCACAGCAGAATTGGTGCGTTTATTGAACTGTTCCGGTGGTTTTGGCCGTGGGGTACGTAAATGCGGTCCTCAATGTACCTACAAAAGGAACAAAAATCACAAATCATCTTCACCACTAAGATCAATCCAGTGATGCGGAAGTTTGTCATTTTGAAATTCTCGGAATCAGTAGCCAGTTGTGGAGTGAACCACAACAGCAACATATAACGATAAAGGATGACAGCCAAAACAGTTGCAGGATAAAAATTTATTAAAATTCTTGACCGAGATTTCGGTATATATAAATATACCTTCATCAGAAGTAAAAATCTAAAATTACATCATGCATTGGAGATTAATAAAACAATTGTGCCAAAGGCGTCGTCAATGTCTTTAATTATTGACGACGCCTTTGGCACAATTGTTTTATTAATCTCCAATGCATGATGTAATTTTAGATTTTTACTTCTGATGAAGGTATATTTATATATACCGAAACCTCGGTCAAGAATTTTAATAAATTTTTGTACTGCAACTGTTTTGGCTGTCATCCTTTATCGTGAAGAATATCAACAGTTGCTGTTCCAGCCATGTTTAAAATCTTGAAGCAACATATCAGGTAAGAGGTGCCCGTCACGGTCGTCTCAGAGAAGGAAAACTGCCCACATTGAGCTTTGTCTGTGACATTTCACAGAAAACATTAATTTTCGGCAGGTCTGGTACAAGCGCCACAATTTCGTATGCATGTACAGTGCTCCATACCCCCGCATTGTGGCGACAAACCTTTACAGGTGAGTGTAAAGCTGCTTCGTCGCTGAATATCAGCTTCGAGGCGAAATGTTCGACAAGAGATTCCTGCATTGTGGCACAAAATTGAAGACGCCGGCCACAATCTTCTGGTTTCAGTTGTACCACGAAATGCATGCGGTACGGTTGTTGCAAAATCTTCCACACAGTTTTCTGCGGTATTCCAAGTACGTGACTTGCGCTGACTTTATTTTCTTGGACTGCCTACGAAACTTTGCCTCACCCTTTCGACGGTTGCATTTGATACACTTCGTCGACCGGCACTTTCTGTTTACAGGGATAACCAGTGTCCCTAAATTGTCAATATAAATGCCCAATGTTCTGTTCGGGTGACGTTTATTTTCCATAATTCCTTCTCTGAGCACTCGGCACTGTTGTAACAGATAAACGTCTCTCATATACCAGGATTTGAAAACTTATTTCTTCTTTTGTCACCATTTTCTCAAAGCATTGCACTCGTAACGTTAGTTGGTGCGCACAATGCCGACTCGGCGAGTTTACGATTTTAGTCTTCCATTACTGATATTTGTACGTGTAATACTTTCGAAAATGCAGAACTTTGAAAGCGAATGAATCATTTAATGTTCCGAATATGTGATAGGAATTCTGTTAACATATGGTCAGTGCTAATTAGCAGAGGGCGAACGCTTCAGAGAAGACCGGCGACGATTATTAGACAAGGAGCTCAAGTTCGCATAGAACAAGGAAGGGGTAGAAAATCAGTCGTTCCCTTTACAGTGCGGAGCATCCTGGCAACTGAGTTAGCCATTTAGGGAAACCTAAGTCTGGATCGCTGGCCGGGTATTTGAACACGGTCTTCCCAAATGAGAGGCACCTCACTCGCTGCCAGGAGGCGATACCGAACGGGAAACTCGTGGACGTTTCAGGCGGAATGGTGTGTTTCTTTCGAGCGCCGTCGTAGCACTGAATTGTTACCGGTGATAACTGAGATGTTCCCCGAACATAAATAAGATAGTAAAATATTAATTTGGCTCAATCACGTAAAATTTCTGGCAAGATCACAAATCACACGACGGTTTTGTAGAGCAGATCTCATATTCAGGAAAAATATACAGCTATAGTGTGGTGAAAATGGAAAATTTTAAACAGGAGTTACTTGCGAAACAATGAGGCTCAATTTGAACACAGGGATCCAATACGGTTTTAAAGATTTTTGTATATTTGCCAAGAAGAGAACAACCTTCAGTCGAAATGTGTCGTATAACGTGTAATCGCATCATGAATTTTTTGTGGCTGAATCCAATTTTAATATTTCCAAACCACTTCACCTCCACATAAAATGGAAAATTCTAAATAAATAATAGTCGGTACAACTTCTGTAAACAAAAACCGTAGCAACTCACTGTGTGCACAAGGGGGAAATGGCGATAAAGAAATGATTAACATTGTCTGTCGCTATGACTGAGTGGGGACAACATCAGTGACGGTGTGAGCATCTTCATAGCACGAATTTCAGTTAAATTCGTGGGGAAATGTGTTTTTGTCATGGATGCATTGTCGTCGTGTACTGCAGGTAGCACACTGGCGGCACTTTGAACGATAATCTGAGTACGTGCAGTGTGGATGACGGAACAGCGATTCTGAAGAAAGAGAGTTAAACCGTCTGTCTTACATCCGAGAATGAGGCATTTAGAGGCGGGTTAGATGAATTCGATAAGCATTTGTCTTACGCAGTTTAGGACAACTACGAACATCCGTTCTAACGATGACCACATGGGCAATCTAATATCCATACTCTGCAACCTCTGTGAAGTTAATGGCAGACGGTACTTACAGGCGTACCACGTATTGGTGTTTCTACCCATTCACTTCGCGTATGATCGCAGTATGAATGATTGCTTAAATGCCGTCGTGCGCGTTGAATCTCTACTGCTATACAGTGGCCACAAGCTGTAGTATATTGTTAGTTCCTCACTCAACAGTGCTTGTTTGAAGTGCCAAGTTGGCTGTCGCGGGGTGGGTTGACATCTGTGTACAAGCGTTTGTCAGTTCACGTTGCTCATAGTTTCGGTGACGCTCTTAAACTTCTGATCCTTCGTGCTGCTCTTCTTTGTACACGTACAATATCATCAGTTAGTCTTGTTTGGTACGGGTACCACTCAAGTTATATTCTAGGTGAATTGCAAGAGTGTTTTGTTAGAAATTTCTTTTGTTGACTGTCTGCTAGTGAACACTACTAAAGAACGCAGTTACTGAAGGATCTACCTTGCAAATGGCAAGGCATGATTCAGAAAGACTGCTATCAGTTAAAAAAAAAAAAAGCGCTTGCTTTCATGTTTGGGTCACTACTCTCTGTCCAGCTACAATAGTACTTCATATTGCTGCTTAACAAAGCGAATTACTCCTGTTACCGGTAGCGTCCGAATACGCTGTGTTAATATCAGCAAATTGAATGTTGTTCAAAATGAGAGGAATGTCGAAGGTTCTAGACGTAGGGTATCGCCCTCCCTCGGCTCGTGACGTCATGGTACGTGCTTCGAGCCCCTGCTGATGCGGGGTTACCGCGAAATTTGATCCGCTACATGGGGGCGAGGGAACCCCTGAGACCTGCTATCCAGGCCTTGGCTGAGCCATTCGTACAGGTAAAGTAAATCTCTCGTCCTCTCCAAGGCATGGTGGTGTTCTAGGTGATCATAATAAGAGGTAAAAAAAGATAAAGAAAAGTAGTCAGTCCAAAGATTGCTTTGAATACCACAGTCGTTTGCTGGCGTGTTGCTATTGGAGATAGTATGCCATTGCTTTCCTCCGACCTTGAAAGTGACTTACCCAACAAAAGGTGACTTATAGTAACGTGGATTCTGAAGAAATTTTTCGTATTGACAAACGTTGTCAGGGGTGAAGGAAGTGAAAAATGATAGATAAAAGTCGTACGATTGGCTGGAGATCGAATCTGGGACATTTTGATCCATCTACCTGAAACTGACTCGGCTAGCCGGTTTCGGAGTGCAACGCGAACAGTTGTGCAGCTGAGCAGGTTTCACAGAAAACAGAGATTCCCAGAGATGGAAGTTAGTTTAAAAACCGCAAACACTGCTGAGACTAACCGGTGGTTGAATGCAGAACTGCTGTAACCCAGGAGCTAAGGTGCATCTCGCTTACGTATTTTTACAGAGAACGACTTTCAGATTAAAGTTTCGCTAGAAAATTCCTGAACTTTATTCTACAATATTCTGTTGGACTCTCTCTCTCTCTCTCTCTCTCTCTCTCTCTCTCTCTCTCTCTCTCTCTCTCTCTCTGTCTGTGTCTCTCTCTCTGTTTCCTAGCGTTGGAATCGCTCGCAAAGAGGGACTTAAACGCACCAGATCGTTTGAAGTTCATGAAATGTAATGATAAATCTGGAACATTTCTAGTACTGTTCAAAATTTGAAGCTCAGTCTGCGTTCCACAAATTAGAAGATTTAATTTTTGTGATAAGTACAGAGTTGATGTTACTAGGTTGGCGCATAAAATCGTAGCGCTTTTCTTTTGCGTATTGGTATTCCGGTTGCTAGGGATTATTTATTGATTGTCATTTTTAATTTGTAGTTCACTGTTACTGTTTGAGTTTACGTATTGTCATTTCGTCATTTGGAGATAGTGAGTGTTGTTGTGGCCTCTAGAAAACGGAGTGCCAAGTCGAGAAATCTGAACATTTCCGACATATTCTTCCGTTTGCGTTCAATAGAGGGTTGACATCAGCGGAGGCAGCCATACGCATTTGCGTCGTTTGTGGCTGTGGGGATAACACCACTGGACAGAACACGGCAAGAAAACGGTTTCTCGTTTGAAGGAGGGCCATTTTGACATCAGTGACCCTTCACTTCAGAAAGACCTTCGGTGTTTGGCGAAAATCCACAATAATTCACGTCATTGTACTCGAAAACTAGCAGTGGCAAAAAGGATATGAGGCAATGCTCGGACAGGCTAATGCTTCAGGCAACTGCTCGCGAAATCCGAGAAATCCAGGTTAGAATTCCCGTCTGGCACAACATATTCATTGCATTCCAGGTTAAACGTTTTCGAATGGTTTTCGCTAATATCATTTCGTTTCACTGACTTGTCCTTATTGACACTATTTCCTTGAGTTTAATTCAATACAGAATAGTTCCGGGAACGCAATAACAACAGCGGTCGCTATTTTAAACATGGCACTGTCTGTACGAGGCGTACTGAAATATAACGGAAATTTTCGTTTTTTAAAGGAGAGTTTTATATATTCGTCGACGTCAATGCCCCGAAACGCTTCTGGAACTCGATCTTTGAGAAATGTTCTAGCTCTCTCTGCGATGCGTTTTTACCTTCCTCAGTGCGTGTAGAATGAGTACTCCTTAACGTTATCTTTAATTTCGAGAACAGAAAAAGTCACAAGGCTATTTTTGGGCAATACGGAGGCTGAGAAATCATTACAGTATTTGTCTTTGGTGAAAAATTCACCAACAAGCAACGAAGTGTGCGCAGACGTACTATCGTAGTGCAAAATCCATGAATTCTTTCGCCATAGATCCGAACGTTTTATTCGGACTGCTTCATGTAAGCAACTTTTCGCTTGTAGATAGTATTCCTTATAATCGCTCGACCTTGTGACGAGAAATGGTGCAGTGTCCAGCTAACATGGAAGAACACACCTCCACATTTGACCGCTCTTGTCGAGCTTTTTCCGATCTTGGCGATCGACACTGCTTCCACTGGGACGGTCGAGCCTCAGCTTCGATGCTGTACCACCGGCTGCTACGCCACGAGTCAGTAGCTGTGCAACGTCGCTACCTTCATCTAGCGCTCCTAACTTGCATTCGCTACTGTTTTTGTTTGAAATTCGACAGTTTTGGAATAAATTTTGCTATCACATATTTCACACGCAAAACACTCGTAAATGTCCCATGGCGTGATCCAGTTGATATGCCAACATTATCAGCGACTTATCTGATCATGATTTGGCGTTCGTGCACAATAATTTCTTTTATTTTTCTCCACGATGTCATCGGTTCATGATTATGAAGATGGTGAGCGCCCTCGTGCTTCTTCACGGCTCTTCTTCGAAGCTTTTATACCAATCGTAAACCTTCCTTTTACACACAACAGACTCAAATTATCGTTTTCTTGTGTCTTTGTGCCGCATCGGTACAGGATCGGCGTGGTTGTTGACGGATGTAACATAGTTAAGAAATTTAAGGGGCGGCTGATGCCCTTCATGCCACCACTCTGTTACCACCAGAACAGAATGTGTGTTCTCCAACAGTGTGCGTGTAGTGTTGTCTGTGCGAAAGTGAGCGAAGTTATCTGAATGTTTGGGAATCGTGTGACTGGAGTGGGACTAGGGTACCAGCCCGGTATTCACCTAGCGGAGTGTGGAAAACCACCTTGAAACCATATCCAGCTGGCCAGCACACTGGGCGCGTCTCTCCGTCGCGTAAGCGGCAATGTAACACTCACGAGTCCGGCCGGAGTGGCCGACCGGTTCTAGGCGCCACAGTCTGGAACCGTGCGACCGCTACAGTCGCAGATTCGAATCCTGCCTCGTGATGACTGGGTGTTGTGTGATGTCCTTAGGTTATTTAGGTTTAAGTAGTTCTAAGTTCTAGGGGACTGATGACCTCAGATTTTAAGTCCCATAGTGCTCAGAGCCATTTGAACCATTTGAACACTCACGAGTATCAGAGCGAATCATAACAAACTCGCCGAAAGCAATAATTAACATTTCTGAAACTTTGCTGCACTGTATTAAGTTCTTACAACACTGCCAGAGCACGTGTAACCTTTTTGACAGCAGCTCAGAATTCGTATTCAATATGGCCAACACTGAACAGAAACTTTAGATATGCAGATACTTTTGATACGTTTAGCACCTCAAAAACGAAACAATCGCACGAATCTGGCCAATACAACACGCAAAATTACAAAATTCCCATTATTTTTTGAAAACATCTCGTGTATAACAGTTTCCTTTTTTACCAATTTTCTATTATGTTTCTTTATTCATAGCATAAGAAAATAACGGATTAGCTGAAAATTTGAAATGAAACAACGTTGTCTCAGAACTGTGATAATTATTTTGTTTAAATAGTAGAAAAAGATAAAAGTTGTTATGGAGTATCTTAGCCATGTTTCTGAGTATATGAATATATGAAATTGTTGAATGATTAAACTGGACCTTATCTTTAACTGTCATTGATTTGAAAAGCTTGATGCTTCTGCTTTACGGAGAAATTCTAGAGTTTACTGTCTAAGCAAGTAATTGAATATTCTCCTTTAATCACTAAGCAAATACTTCAAATGGCTCTGAGTACTATGGGGCTTAACATCTGAGGTCATCAGTGCCCTAGAACTTACAACTGCTTAAACCTAAGGACATCGCACACATCCAAGTCCGAGGCAGGGCTCGAACTTATGACCGTACAGGCGCGCGGTTCCAGACTGAAGCGCCTAGAACCGCTCGGCCACACGGCCGACAGTCACTAAGAGTGTGGATTACTTTTGTCTATTTATTCTTTCCCAATTGTAGTCCATTACCGTAGTAAATAAGGTAGGCTATATTATCACAAAGTAATGTTATAGTATTTATTTCTGATACATTCTACTACTACTGCTTCTACCACTACTTATATTACTACTACTACTACTACTACTACTACTACTACTGCTGCTGCTATCACCACCACGAGCAACTCTCCGTTGCAGCAAAACTACTATTGATCCTCCGATCCCAACAGCCAATACTGCTATCACGATCGTACTTCTCATTAAAGCTATGGTTTAGTTGTGGAACTAATGAATTATTCAGCTTGTATAATATTCTCAATTTTCGTTACTGGGACCGTCTTGAAGCCTCTCCGATAAGCAGGGGGTTGATCATAACATCTATTGTTATGTAGTAGTTCGCTCATGGACAGGAAGGGAACAAAGCTGCTGGAACTGCCCTCGACTTCTGAGGTAGCCGCGGCTTGCCACATAAACCAGGTGTTGGCTGACTTTCATGAATCACTCCAGGAAAACGACCACCTGCAATTTAAAACGTGATTAGAGCACGTAACTTTCCGTTTCTTTGTCATTTTGCAGCGGACGTACACCATCCCTCCACACTCTTGCTGTCTATAGGATTTAAAAACAAAGTATCTGTAACGGAGAATTCAGTCATGCTATCCACAATTTGTCGGCTACATCAGGTGAAACGAAAATATAGAACCTGTGACGGTAATTTTCATAGCAAAACCATGACGTAATTCAATTGTAATTCACTGTTACATTATGCGGAAGACTAAAGCCATTATCATAATAAACTGCACAGTTTTGATGGACATTCAAGTACTGAATGATGGTCTTTTTGGTATGGAACTGTCATCTTCCATCGTAATGAAGATAAGTATCTGACACGGGGAAGGTGGAAGAAAACACGCAGAATTAGTGTGTAGTGGTGGGCACAGTCCGATCGTTCCGTGGCCAGAAACTCCTGATGCCATTAATACTATACACACATAGCATCTCGGATTCGGAACGCAGACAGTTCAGTGTAGGGAAATCGAGGAAAAGTACTACTTCAGTTAATACGAATTCGGAAAAAGTGTAGAGATCAGAGATCTTCAGCTCTGAACCACTTAAAAATAGATACCGTTTAAAAACACAGGCCTCGGAATATGCGGGAATAATCGTAGCCAACTGCAGTACGGAGACGACCGAATATGCTACCATTGGAGCAGATCACCATTTGGTTTGGAAACCGAAAAGTGAGGTACTTCAGTTTTAGTAACAATTAAAGGACATCTTGCGTACATAATGGAAAAAAAACTTGAAAAATCACGTATTGCTACCAAGAAATCTTTGTCACATTTGTCGAGTGGACAAGCAACTGGTCAGGCATGAGATGGCACTTACCTTGACAGTGTATGATGAACAGCTCGAGTAGGTCGTTAGGTAACTTCCGAACAGCGCGTTATAGGATGCAGTGATTCTAACAGGTATTCATGTTGCACGAAGACATTCTAACGTAGCCAGCACAGTTGGTAAATGTCAGAATAGAAATCCAAAGGTCTGAAGGTTGAAATATCGCCCAGTTTACGAGTTAACCTCTGACTTACCCCTTCTTTTAGCTCTGTCAGTGTGACAATTATCAAGTTGCCCCGTTTTTCGGAGTCCAAATTAAACTGTGCGTTCTTCTGGCTGGTATATTCGTCTCAAACATTGGTGAAAGACAATGTCGTTCCAATTACTGTATTACCGCGCCTAGTAAACCATTGTGCTGTCGTAACCAATCTCTAGGTTATTGACGACTTTACATTATATCGGAGGGGTTAGGCGGACAAGTTGAAGCCTAATCATGATTTTGCTTGACAAGTAGAAAGTAATTTTGGACATTGAGGTTGTTGAGTGCTCACACTGATACGGTTGTGCGCAACTTTGAAAGGAAATCTCTGTCTGCAACGCTCTTCAGAGATTACGGTCAGTTGCAGCAACCTCCGGACACAGTGCTCGCGCTCTTTGTCACGGAATTTGCGCAACTGCCTCTGCATTCTCAAACCTTACCTCCCAGCTGCGTGTGCGAAACCTGTGCAGATTACACACTCGTTTGCAAATTCTACACGATACGAACAGATATCCGTTTGCGACGTCCGCATTTCTTCGATCATTTCCGTATTCCACTTGGCTAACTGCTTTCACAAAGGTATTCGCGTAGTGAATGTGTGTGGATCAGTCATTTGTCTCAGTCTTTGCTATATTTACAGAATCCTTGATATTAAAAATTATGAATTCGTAGAGTCGTTACAAGGATATTGGACATGTCATGGTATTACAATTTTTTTTAATGAATGTAATTCGTATGTGCTGACATTTACATACTTACAGGGATGGAGACAGGTAGTCTCGCGTGGCCTAACAGTAGAACCATCCCAGATTTTGTCTAAAACAGTATAGAGAAACAACTAGGGAAAACACAGAATCCTAATCAGGATGACCGGCTGGGGATGAGAAATACCATCCTCAAGAAAACAAGATCAGTCTGTTTAAAACAGCGCAGTCTCATTCAGTTCATTCCTCGTATATAATACTGGTTTGCAAAGAGGTTCTTTAACTGTTTAAAAAGATAGTACTACACTGTTCAGACATTTCTTAATACCGATCACTGCACACACTACAGGGTATCTCAAAAAAAGTACCAACAGTTTCACTGCCCATAACGTGCTGACCTTTTTTGTTTTTTCAGGTGTAACTAATGGAATAGAATGGCAGGACAACAACTTAGCTTTGAAGAGAGAGTGTTTATCCTTAAATGTTATTGGAATACCGAAAACGCCCCGGAAGTGCAAAGGAGATTCAGAAAGGAGTTCGTTAAACCGTCACCAACGAACCGGATCATTGCTCGCATCGGAGATAAATTTGAAGCAAATTGAATCGTTAACAACGTCAGCAAGGAACGTTCTGGACGACAGAGGACATGCACCAGTACTGGAAAAGAAGAGCAGGTGCGGGAAACCCCCCATTCGATGCCCACAGAAACCTCTACGACAAACGGCTCGGGAGGCACACATCTCAAAAGATAGCGTCCGTCGCATCTTGAAGCGTCTGCACTGGAAATGCTACATAGGAACACTAATCCAAGCTCTCAATGAAGACATTCCAAACCGGAGAGTCCAGTTCTGATAACATTGTGGTGTCGTGTGGAATA
Source organism: Schistocerca piceifrons (assembly GCF_021461385.2). NCBI lineage: Eukaryota > Metazoa > Arthropoda > Insecta > Orthoptera > Acrididae > Schistocerca > Schistocerca piceifrons. Next base: position 22,487,097 of record NC_060145.1, read on the forward strand.
TCCGCATTGGGGATCATAGTACTTTTTTTTTTAACGAAAATGTTATTTTTTTTTAAACGAAACTGTCACTGGTGACAGGTAGCTAGCGGTGCTTCAGAAGTCCGTGGGTCTACACATTGAGTAGATATTTGATGATGACGAGATTTACTTTCAGTAAGATGGAGCACTTCACCACTATCATTGCAAAGTAAGACCACACTCGATGCAGCTTTTCCAAACACATGGATTGGACCAAGGGGGTAGCATTGAATAACCTGCGCGTTCCCCAGACCTCATGTCAGTGGACTTCTTCTTATGGGGATACCTTAAGGACAAAGTTTATCGCACAAAACCCATAACAGTTGATGCATTGAAATTGGAACTGGAACGACAAAGTCGCGAAACTCCAAAAGAACTGTGTTATGACGTTAGCGAATCCATTCGACCGCATTATCGCCTTTGTCTAGTCAATGACGGTCATCAATTTGAACATTTGCGAACATGATAGTTTAAGTACATATTTCTTCTGTAGTTTAAACCCTTAAACTTGTCTCAATGTTCATAAATAAAGTTTTTTATTCATTCAAAGTGTAAGTACAGTTTTAAGACGCCCTGTATACACACGTTCTTTCATCATGTAGCACTAGACACACAGTTGGCTGACATTAGGCCTTTGGCGACGTTGTGTGTTTTCCATTTTGTGCACTGCTCTTTTCCATTTGCTTGCCTGAAAATTGAGATAGCATCCCTCCATGACGAATGAGACGTTGAGCTCAGGAATAAGGTAAGAGTATCAATCCCAGAGCTTTGGAGAAAGAAGTTCCAGAAATGAAAAGAAAAGAATTAGAGTACGAAAGGGTTGTGTGAAATGACAAAGACGTTATATTATTGAGTGGTATCAAATTTTTTACCATAGCAACACTCCTTTATGTCAGTAATCCTTCACTAAACAGAATATATTGTTTGATTATCTCTTTAATCTTTTTGGGCAATATATATTTTATTTGTGTATTTTGTGTATTTATTCCACAATAAATCCATGGCTTTATATGCGCAAACCAACACGCGTTCGTGCAAAACTACATACACAGAACGTTTGTTATTAGTAACTTATGTGAGATTCTACGAACTCGTTTATTGGAACCTTGCACAAAAGACATCTCAGTACCTGAAGATTGAGCGAGTTGGTGCATTGGTTAAGAAACTGGACTTGCATTTGGGAGGACCGGAGTACAGTACCCTGAGCGGCTGTCGTAGTTTCCTTGAATCGCGTAAGCAAATGCCTGTAGGGTCCATTTGAAAATAATACGGCAAGATTTCCTTTCCTCGACGATCTTTAACTCTGTCTTTAATAATTTCGTCGTCGATGAGGCTTTACATTCTCATCGTCTTTCCTTTCCGATGAGTTTGATTGTGATCAGTACCGGGTGACTAATTAACCGATACTCTGATGACTACCACGTGCAATCGTATTCCTATGAAGTATCATGCGTTAGTTCCCAATCACCACACATCCATAGATGTGGTTGTGTTAACTCTCGTTGTTTGTCGATTTACGCATAAAGATACTTTGTATCCATATTTCGTATTGTGCTCACCTGAATGTTGGCTGTTCAAACAGAAATTTCTCTGTTCCCGACCTCTGCAACGCAGTTCTTCACGATTCGCTAACTCTGAGAGTTTTTATACCTTCTTCCATTCGAAATCCTTTTCAATCGTTCTTTCAGTATGCAGCCTAACGCCGTGCTTTAAAACGCCATCTCATGGTATAAGGCGGGCCAACTGAGCGTTCATTCTAGATTTCCACGAACTGTTGTTATCCTGAAACGCCCCATTTATCTTGACAAGAAGCAAATATCCTGAGTTGTTGCTCATGAGCGTTTGTTAACTTACACTGCTGGCCATAAAAAACTGCAATACCGTGAAGACTTCTTGCAATAAGCGTTACTCTCGAATGAAGTGTTGTACATGCAAACGATTAGCATTTCAGCACAGTGGCATAATGTAGGTAATAGTGATGTCATCTGTGTTCTGTATCTAAGGGAGGATTACGCAGCGGGTTTCTGATTAAGAAATTGCATTTAAATGTTTGTGAGAAAATTGTTATACATTGTGTGAGGAAGACAGCACTTGCCGGAATTCGACAGCGTCAGAATGTCGGCCTATCGAGACTGCGGCCGCGCGGAATTAGCCGAGCGGTCTCGGGCGCTGCAGTCATGGACTGTGCGGCTGGTCACGGCAGAGGTTCGAGTCCTCCCTCGGGCATGGGTGTGTGTGTGTGTTCGTCCTTAGGATAATTTAGCTTAAGTAGTGTGTAAGCTTAGGGACTGATGACCTTAGCAGTTAAGTCCCATAATATTTCACACACATTTTTTTCGAGACTGCGGTTTACTATTTCGCGAGATTGTTGCTCAAGTTGGTGTTCACCGACTGCCTTCCGAATACGGTATCGATGGCTTGACGACGACCGTACTCAGCACCATGCATATTCTCAACGGCCCCACGCGCCTAGTGCCCGAGAGGACAGATGTGTTGTTCGCTCGGGCGTGTGAGATCTTACAGCCTTGTCGCGTAACTAAGGCAAGGATCAACAGGGGCAGTGCGACGACGTGTGGAGCACCAAGGCCTGTGAGCACGGTGGCCGTTGCTGCAGCTTCCCTTGCCGCGGCAACAGAGAGAGGCGCTCGACGAGGCTCACCATGTCACTTTTCAGTCGAATTCCGGTTCTGCGTACCTTATTAGGGTCGATGTTCCTATTGCGTAGGGGCTCCGAGGAGAACGAATGTTGCCACGTGATGCAATTGGGCGCCATTGTGTTAACAACACTATAATCTCTGGGTCTCATAATCGGTAATTTGGACAGCAGCCGATACATTTGGGGACAGGATAAATCACTGTCTTCGAGGTCTCCGTCACTTTGTCAGTAAAGTAACGCAAGATAGCTTGACCTACCTCGATACCGAGTGTGATCGACTGTAGCCCCGGCCAGCACTTTCTTCTGATCTCCTTCCCCATGGGAACATCAGGTCACGGTTTTTGGCGAGAGACTGAGAAGCCACCACTAGCCAGCCTGTGCCATTGATAAACCCTGAGATACGGGTCAAACAGCCATGGATTGACGTACCCTGATTTGCGCCTACATGACTACTCTGCAATTCACACTTCACTCTCTTTCTCTACAGCTCTACTCTCGAACAACGTTCAGGAAAAACGACACACAAATCTTTCCATGCGACCTCAGATTTATTTTATTACAGTGATCACTTCTCCCCATGTAGCTGGGTAATAGCAAAATATTTTCGCATTCGGAGGAGAAAGTTGGAGATTGAAACGAAAAACAACTTTGTTTTAATCATTGCCACTTGCGTATCATATACGTGAAATCATTGCCATTTCCGTATCATATCCGTGACTCTCCCGTGTTTCACTATAATACAAAACGAGCTGTTCCTTTCAACTTTTTGGATGTCGTCCGTCAATCCTATTCATTCATTCGTATGTCCGTCCCCGGTAGCTGAGAGGTCACCGCGACAGAATGTCAAACCAAAGGGCCCGGGTTAGATTCCCGGCTGCGTCGGAGGTTTTCTCCGCTCAGGGACTGGGTGTTGTGTTGTCCTGATCATCATCATTTCATCCCCGTCGACGCGCAAGTCGCCGAAGTGGCGTCAAATCGAAAGACTTGCACCAGGCGAACGGTCTACCCGACGGGAGGCCCAAGCCACACGCCATTATTATTATTATTATTATTATTATTATTATTATTATTATTAAGAGGAAGCCAAGTAAACTTAAAACATGGAAACATCCAGACTGGAGGAAGGGCGAGTGGCAGCTAGACCATGTCTGTATGGACAAAAATTTTCATAAGGAGATCCACAATGTTAAAGTACTGAGAGGAGTAGACACAGGCTCAGACCATTATATGGTTAAAATTAAAATCAAATTCACACCGTTAAAGAAGAGGACCGGAAAAACTAATAAAATAAAAAGTAGGGTTGACCCACATCAGCTAATTAAAAATAATAAATACCAACAAATAACACAAACCATCAAATTAACAGATGATCTAGAACAACTAGTGCCTAATCTTAAAAAAAGAAGCAGAGAACTAGGTGCTCAGTCCGGAACCGCGCGACTGCTGCGGTCGCAGGTTCGAATCCTTCCTCGGGCATGGATGTGTGTGATGTCCTTAGGTTAGTTAGGTTTAAGTAGTTCTAAGTTCTAGGGGACTGATGACCACAGATGTTAAGTCCCATAGTGCTCAGAGCCATTTGAACCATAGAAGCAGAGAATCTAGCTCCCTTGAATCCACGAAGGAAACATAGTGGACATCAAAATGTGACAAATTCCATGAAGATAGACACATAAAACTGAAGAAAATGAAATCAACCTAAAAATGAAAGAAAAAAATTCACACAAAATATTAGAAGAATCAAGAGAGGATTCCATAAAGATATTATAAACTCTATAGAAGGTAATTATCATAAAAACAACTCCAGGAACTATTATAAAATCTTTGGGAAGCAACTACAACAGTATGAGGCCCCTACACTAATACTGAAAGATGAAGATGGAAGAGTGACACACAGTAACAAGGAAAATGCAGAAATCATGGCAAAAGCATTTAACAAACTTCTGAACTGCGAGGGACCCAAAGAACCCTTACAAATCAACATAAATACCCCAATAAAAACCAAACCTAACAAACTAGACCCTCCAACTTTCCAAGAAGTAGAAAACATTCTTAAAGAACAAAAAAATTATAAGGCATGTGGAGAAGATCAGGTTTTTGTTGAAATGTGGAAATATGCAAGTGACACAGTCAAGACCTCCTTCCACATGGCTCTAACAAAAATTTGGGTAACAGAACGATTCCCCGAACATTGGACCACAGTTATCATCCAACCACTACAAAAAAGGGAGATAAGAGCAACCCAGACAACTACAGAGGCATCTCTCTCCTAGATTGCACATACAAAATTCTATCCAAGATCCTATATGAAAGAATCAAGGAGCAATTAGAACGGGAGTTAGGGGAATATCAGGGAGGTTTCAGACCATAGAGAAGCTGAGCAGAGCAGATAATTAGTTTAAAATTGATTATGGCATACTACAAGAATCGGAACAAACCTCTGGCAGTAACATTCGTAGATTTTAAGAAGGCATATGACTGTCGCCACAGACATTCAGTATTAAAAATTTAAAGAAATCTAGGACTCCATCCAAAGCTAATTAAAATAATACAACTCACTCTAACCAACACCAAATCAAAAGTGAAGTTTAGAGGAGAAATTTCGGAACCATTCCTCATAAAAACAGGCTTAAGACAAGGTGACTGCCTATCACCATTACTTTTCAACTGTGCACTGGAATACATAATGAGAGAATGGTACAAGGACAATCCAAAGAGGATAAGAATTGGAAGTGCAAAAGATGATATTAGCTTAAACTGCTTGGGATTCGCTGATGATCTTGCTCTCCTAGCCAACACCGTTCAAGAAGCCAGGCAACAAGTGAAATCACTACAAGAAATAGCAGAGAAAGTAGGCCTTAGAATATCATTTGAAAAAACGGAGATTATGCTAACTGATCCACCACTTGCAAACAAAATTACAATAGGAGAACAGGAAATCAAAATTGTTGATAAATTTAAATACTTAGGCGAAATAATAACATATAATCTAAATGAGAAGCCATCATGGCAAAATAGAATAAAAAAACTGAACTATGCAAATTACATTACCAAAACTACATACAACAAAAAAAAAACTATCTATAGATGCAAAATTAAAACACTATAAAACAGTTATTCAATCAGAAACAACGTATGCAGCTGAAACTATCTTCAAAACAACTAATACAGCAGAAATTGACAGAATACTAAAAATAGAAAGAAGAATAATTAGGACATGTATAAATAAACAGTATAAAATAAATGGACATTGGAGAATAGCATCAAATGAAACAGTATATTAGAAAATAGAACCAGTCATGAGCACGATCAGGAAGAAACGCATCTCATTCGTTGGACATCTGATGAGAACTCCAGAAAACAGAATTAGTAAAAAAAATAATACAAAAATTGTGGAATATCAAGAGCGACATTAAATGGATCACAGAAATTAAGGAAGATGTAAAAGAACTCCAAATTACAGTAGATGACCTAAAAAACAAGACAGAGAAAACCAGAATACTGCAAGACCCGCGAACCAGACTACAAATGAAAATCAATAAAAGGATTACAGGAAGAGTGATATCAGATGAAGAAAGAAAGAAAATATCTGAAAGAATGAAGAAACATTGGGCAGACAGAAGAGCAAAATACCTTTCATATAAGAATAGACTCTAATAATTATATTACCTAAATATATTAAGTTATTGTCGAACCAAATTGTATCCATGTGTAACAACTTGTTTAGAACTTTGTATTTTTGACTACAGTGGTCCAATGAAGGCCATAAAATAAATAATAATAATATTATTATTCATTCGTATCAGGTAACATTACTCAACAGAGGACAAACAGGCGTAGTGCAGGCAGTCTCTTTAGCAGACCTGTTGCCTCTTCTAAGTGTTCTACCAATAAATCGCAGTCTTTCGTTCGCCTTTCCCACAACATTATCTATGTGATCGTTCCTGTTTAAGTTGTTCGTTACTGTAACTCGTAGGTATTTGGCTGAATTGACAATACTTTAGATTTGTGTGGTTTATCGTGTAGCCTAAATTCCCTTTTAGTACTCATGTGGATGACCACCCACTTTTCTTTATTTAGTGTCAGTTACCATTTTTCGCACCATGCATATGTCGTGTCTAAATTATCTTGCAAATAGTTTTGACCTTCTGAGTTTGAGACCGCAAATGACAGCAACATCTGCAAATCTGAGGGCTGCTCAGATTGTCTTCTAAATGGTTGATACAGATCAGAAACAGCGGTGAGCCATAACGCTACCTTGTGGGCCGCCGGAAACTACTTCTGTTTTCAGAATGAGATTTTCACTCTGTTTTGTTTTTGCGTCAGCTACTACGAACTGTGACCTTTCCGGCAGGAAATCACAAATCTAATCGTACAACTGAGATGATACCCAATAAGCATGCAATTTGATTAGAAGCTGCTTCTAAGGGACGGTATCAAAAGCCTTTTGGAAATATATAAATGTGGAATTTGACGTCCCGTGTCGATAGCGTTCATTACTTCGCGAGACTAAAGAACTAGTTGTGTTGCGTACGAACAATGAATCCGTGCTTACTGTGTCAGTAGATCGTTGTCTTTAAGGTTATTCATAATGTTCGAACGCAGTATATGTCCCAAAATCCTTGTGCAAATCGACATCAGTGATATGAGTCCGTAATTCAGCGGATTACTCGTATTTCCATTCGTGCAACCTGTGCAACTGAACCGTCTTTGGGTACGGATCATTCGTTGACAGAGTAGTTGAATGTTATTGCTAGGTATGGAACTAATGTACCAGCGTACTTTGAAAGGAATCTAATCAGTATATAGTCAGGACCGGAAAACTTGACATTATTAAGTAGCTGAGTTGCTTCACTACACTGAGGATACCACTCCTACTTCTAAGTAATTCGTGCTCGATTCGAATTCTGGAGTATTTACTTCCTTCTTTTGCTAAGGAATTTCGGAAAACCGTATTTATTAACTCTGTTACTCCCCGTTTGTGGGACTGTCATCTTAACCCCACTATTGTTATCACGCATTGAAGATGATGATTCTGTCTTGCCGCTGGTGTACTCTACAAGCGACCAGAATCTCTTTGCGTTTTTTTGCCAGATTTCGAGACAGAGTTTCGTTAGTGAATTATTAAAAGCATCTCACATTGAAGTCTGCTCTAAATTTCTGTGTCGTTCAAGCTCAGTTTGAATCGTTGCCCAACTGTTTTAGAGCGTTCGTTACTGCTAGAGATAACAGCTCTGTGAAATGAACTTTGCGCTCCGCATGCTACCAGATCATCTACAGATGTAGTAGTGTGTTCTTCCTACTATATTATACACGCAAAAAAAAGTAGAATTTCGTTATTTGCTATATTTTCTGGTGACATAATTTTAATGGCCAGCAGTCTATTTACGAAGTGTGAGAGAAAAGTAATGAGGCGGACAGCAGTGCTGAGTCTTCTGCTCGTGTCCACCCCTTCCAGGTGCTCGGTCAGGGCTTAGGCTCTGTACAGCCGTCAAGTGATACTTGAGAGTTGTGTCGTTGTCGTGCCATGAAAATGGAACAGCGGTATTTAGAGCAACAGTATGCCATGCGTTTTGTGATAAACTTGGATAACCTGCGAGTGTGACCTTTGAAGAGTTGAAACAGGCTTATGCTTATCAAGAGCACAAGTTTTTCGCTGATACAAATCGTTTTTGGAATCAGAGAACACGTTAAAGATGAACCTCGTTCAGGGGGAACTTCAGCTTCACAAACCGGCGAAAACGTCGAAAGTGTGCTTGGTCTTGTGAGATTATTCCCCCAGGATAAATAGTCAAAAGGATGCCCTTGAAAGGCTCAGGAAAAGGATGAAGTGATTGAGACCGGACATTGAAAACGAGGGGATGCTGCAATATGACAACGTCCCATGTCACACAGGCAGTTACATTAGAGAATTTTTGACTTCAAAAGGCATTCCTGTAGTTTCACGCCCCCCCCCCCCCCCCCATTCACCTGATCTGAATGCTTGTGGTTTCTTTCTTTTCCAGAAATTGGAAAAAAAAAGTTTTAAAAGGACGTCATTTTGGAACTCTGTAGAACATTCAAAAGAATGTGACCGATGTCTTGAAGGCCCCACCAGTTGAAGCCTTTCAGCGCTGCTACCGAGACTGGGAACAACGATTCCGCCAATGTATACTTGCCGAAGGGAACTACTTTGAAGGGGCAGTATTGTTGTTTGTAGAAAAATGAAAATCTTGTTATGTTAAAAAATTAGTCTCATTACTCTCATCACACACCTCTGTTACAGTACGCTATTCGTGTAGTAATATTTATTGTACGGTCAGGAGGGAACGTCGGCCACGGAAGTGGATTCTCCAGTCTGGTATGGTCCTTACCGTAAGGAACGCAGATGAGAAGAGATTCTGTGATATCTGGGAGCTCTCTTCCAGGCTGCAGCCAGCTTATACAAGATAATGAGCAGAATTTGGCGACGCACATGTCTGCAGACCGTTTCGTCTCCTCGCGTTCCTTCGGCGCCGAGTGAAGCGAAAGTGGGGCATGCCTCGGTAATTGAGTGCTGCGCCTCTGGAGGCGAGGCAGGCGACGTTCTCATTAATATTAAAGCAGTTACGCAAGGAGCTTCTCCGTGAGGAGAGCAGAGGAACGAACGGTGCGGTGCCCGCATTTGTCTCGGCTTGTAAAACAGCCTCGGCAACTGGCTTCGGCCTTCAGTCAAGCGAAAGGCTTTCACACAGCGGCGCGCCTCGAAACAGCGGCACACCTCAACGGCTTTGGCCGTTGTCACTTTTTCATGGCTGCGGGAACGATTCTTGTTTATGCCTCATATCCTGTGTCGAGAAACTCGATTGTCACGCCGATAGCAAGACAAGTAGACACTAGATCTATTGTCCCCTTCAGCAGTATTTTTAAACGATATCGTTACACAGTACCGCCGAATGAAGAGGCAAATTGATTTACGAGGACCCGGACAACGGCAAAGGATCCATCCAACACCCCCTCAGTTCGGCAGTAACCTCGGTGGCACGCGACCACATTTACTGAGAATTATAAAAATGTGCCTTTACTGAGAAAACCTTCGAAATCGTGTTGGGCGCCTCAGTAAGGCAACTGGCACCGGAGGTGTGCCGAGTGGTTGCCTGCTTGCAGCCGCCCAGCACTACTTCGGAAGTGTTCTATGAAAAGGCACATTTTTATAATTCTCATCATTTACCTGTTTATTCACGCATGTGTCAGTCTCGCACCCCTCTGTGATTACGCCGTAGGAGTACGTGCATGAAACAGGAGCGTTGAAAAAGCATAGGACGCCTTTCGTGCTTCTGATCACGTTCAGATTTCGTCGAATTGTAGGCGCCCCGGTGGTCCCGGTCGCCTACGGTGGACTGGAAGCCGAGCGGTGACCTCTCCAGTTGTCAGGATGCTAGGAAATGTCTGTGGACGCGTCATAAACACCAGAGAAACATTATTAATTCATAACACCTTTATTCATGCCGAGTACAATGTGGCCCGCGTAACAGAGGGTGGCTGAGCTTGGTGATATCATCGACCTTCCCCGAGTCCTCGCTGACTCGGAGCTATGACACCAGCTCCGGGCCGCACCAGTCTTGCTAGCGCAGCGCCGCGCGCTCTGACGTAGCGCAGGAATGTCCTTACTTCGGCCGCGCGTGGCTGGCGGCGTTCGGCTGGCCGGCCGGCTCGGAGAGCAGGCCGCTGCGCGTAGGAGGCTCCGGGTTGGAGTCCCGACGCTGTCGGCACGAGAGGCGTTCTCGTAGTGCGGAGTGTGCTATATCCCACCCCGTCTTCTTCCCTGCTCCTCCTGGTGGCTCGTCCGCGGTGGACGGGCGGAACGGGCTGCAGTCCTCCAGCGTCGTCGGCTCACCCTGTTGTGACGGCGGATGCACATGGCCTAGGCCCCGCACGATCTCGACGACGGCTCACCGATGTGGTCAGCATTGGCGGCGAGCGAGTCTGCCGCGATGTCTGCTAATCCCGGGTTGACGATTGACAGCGGCAGCAGACAGGACCAGAGCTGGGGTACTGTCCCCTCACGTCTGCTGCTGGATGGGCCGCCCTTACTGCAACATCCCTTTAATAGAGAATAACATGTCGATCACCGAGCTGAGCGCTACGCAGCGACCCAGTACACACCTAACCGCAAGGCTAACTGCGAGTGCGAGTGCCTTGTTGCTATCAAAGCTGGCGTATTTAAAGGAAGCACGAGCGACGTCCTGACGTCATGCTCATTCCACTTATACTGCTGATTTACCTGTCGTACTCGCCCCTTAGGTGTTCTTGCGACACAGTTACGTGTTGTTACGGCAGACTTACGCCAAGTTTTGAAATGCAGTACAGCTGACGCTATACCTCTGTCTTACACTCTACGAAAGTCCCCATATAACACAAACCCGCGTGCTAAGCAATTATCTCTCGCCTGTTGTGTGTAATCAGGCCATTGCCGCTGCGTGGCGACACATTCCGATACATGTGCAATCCTCTTGGCTAACCTACTGCCTCAGGCTCTCGGCATAGGCAACGGAACTTTGACAATATTCCACGTTTCCAACTCTTTACTATTCCGCGACACTACAGAATGGTTTTGAATACCCAATACACCAGAGAAAAAATTGCAGTCGCACTGCATTCCAAAGGGGAGACACCCCGTCTGATGGAGTTTGTAGCCCACGATGTCTTTAGAGAGGAGTTGAAGCTTTATGGAGACGTCAGCAGTATCAAAGGTTGTCAGCAACGTCTTCCTCTTGCTCATCGCACTGCAAATTGTCGTTGTCGACCGCACTCAGTGTCACAAGGAAAGGGGTGGTTTCATTGACGCCCTTTATGCCACCCCCCTGAGGTTTTTTTCGTGTTGTTCCTGAACGACGGTGCGCCTGAAATGTTTTCCTCGGCCACCCGTACGAAAACTGCATGATTTCAGAGCTGGACGTCACGGTTCTGACCTCCATCGCAAAGCCGTCAAACGAAGGGGTGGAATGTTTCACAGTTACAGAGGAATGTTGTAGTCAGCTAAATTTGTAAAGTATGCGTAGCAACGGGAGACAGTTGTTTCGAAGAAGTGAGCTTTTAATTTCGTTGCGCAGTCTAGTTAGTAGTAAGCGAGCAATAAATTCAAACGCCATGTCTGATTATGGAGTTTTGTTACATTATCAGCGAAAATGTAATTAGCTACAAATTTTTCTTCTCTCATTTTGTGGCAGGTTTCGAAAGTTTTTTAAATCATATGTAAAGTTTGTAGGAAATCGCTAAGTGTTCTTAAATACTGGATGAGTATAGCCTGGGTAAGTTGCGCGCCGTGAGTTATGCTTTCTTAAGATTTAATACAGTTTATAACTTAAAAATACTTGAATTATTGTGTTAAACCTGTAACGTAAGATTATACCTCTCAATGGGCAGATTATGTCAGCAGCATTTTAAATGGTTAAAATACTCAAATAATGATATGAAATACTGAAAATAAAATTGTTATTGCTCCTGGAAACCGTTAGATAAGCAACCTGCGACTGGGACCGTCTTACCGATTTTGGCGTTCAGTGAGATAAGTACCGGGTAAACAGTTGAGTCTCATTATACACATTTTAACGCTCACATTTTCGACAAATCCTGGACAGGGTGTGCGAGGTACTCCATAATTAAGCCTGTGGCGCATGGTTTTCACTGCACTGGAGAGCTTTTGATGGTCCCTTCTTTGGCGTCTTCAATCAGTCGTGAGGCTGCAAATGAATGCAGGGCACAACGCCAGTAGAGGGTACCCACTGTAGTGGACTGTGGCGACCGTTAAAAGCTGTCCAATGCAGTGAAAATCATACACCGCAGGATTACATTTTTCAAATTCAAGTAGACGCAGAACAGATATTAGACGAGCCACAGATCAACGGCGCCCACGACTTCCCCTCATTCGCACCACTTTTCCTTTAATCCAACCAAAGTTCTTCGTTGATAAAAAATGGCGTACGACGACTGGAAAAAAATTCTAGTTGAGCGAATGCCTGTCATTTGCGAAGCTAAGGCAGTGGAAACTATGTTAGAAAATAAAGTACAGGATCTGAATTGCTAGTGAATACACGAATGGCAGAATAATGAAAATGCTGATTTCGCAAATGTAATAATTCATGTGACATGCAGATGATTATGTGAGTGAGAAGAAATGACATTATGAACTTGGATTTTGAGCACGTGTTTCTACTAAGATTTTGGAACAAGCACTCTTTTTGTAACTTACTGATTTCAGTTTTGTACAATGTGTACTGTGCGAATCTCTCTCTTGGTTAACTCTTTGCGTCATACCCGCTTAAGCCAATATAATCACTGATGCCTAACAAACTCTGACGTTTCAATTCAGTGAGAGATGATTCGCTCTCGTGTGTAACGATGAATCTTCGTCCAGACTCAGTCACTAAACGCAAGAAATGTTCGAACAGCTGTATACAGTACGAAGGTACCAGTCTCCATGAAAGCTTGTTCGTGTCTACATCTCTCTTTTCGGTGTGACCATTGGCGTATTCGTGTACAGTTTTCAGAATCTGTTGGAGCTTATCGAGAAAAGTTGTAATGTTCTCTGATTTGAAAATTTCCGATGCTATTTCCGCAGACGGACGTTCTCTTCGTGTATTCGGTGCCTGCCTTCGTAGCCTGTGCGATGGTGCTGAATTGCTGTAGGTTGACTTTAGGGAGCTGCAGGGTCTGCTTTTATTATTTTTTTAGAGTATTTTTAGCGGTTGAAAGGTACACACATTTCTATAATAATAGCGCGTAGCAGTTTAGTTGAAATGTACCGTATTGGTTGTCAGTTTCTAGCCGTCGGATTTCAGTATGTATTCCTCGTCGGAATCGTACGTAACTCAGCAAAAATTCAAAAAAACTTATTATGAACGATATGCATAGTTGGCTAAATGGTAATGGGATTTCAGTATGTATTCCTCGTCGGAATCGTACGTAACTCAGCAAAAATTCAAAAAAACTTATTATGAACGATATGCATAGTTGGCTAAATGGTAATGGCTTCCGGTCACAAAAGTAGGATAATTGCTAAACCCAGCATAAGCAAGTGCCGATGGTGCGTGCCGGTACCCCCCCCCCCCCCCCCCCTGCGCCAAGCAAAATTAAATATAGATATTTGTGAGATGCTTTAGAAAGAGACGGACTACTGTTGTGATTGCATAGTCCGGACAGTTTACGTCTAAGAGTACCCACTGCACAGATTCACTTTAAGACACAATCATGGACACACAGAAGTAGTGATGTTCTGGAGCCTAAACAACGTTGTGAAGGTAAATGCATTATTCTACTACAGAAAGCAATTATACCCACTCACATGACGAACCAGAAATCAAATGGCGGCGGCTGCGCACTTATGGACGTAGCAGGCAGTGTACAATATCTTTCCATGTACTAAGTCACATGTACTACTAGGGCAAAGTTGCTGTAATGGTGGACATTGAATCACAGAAACAATGTCGACCAAATGTGTAGTCCTGTATGAAATTCTGTGTGATTGTGAAACCATATCATATGAAGTTAATTCATTCCTTTTTATATTTAATATTAATTTCACTAATTTTGAACAATTTTATTTTTCCTCGTGCTATTAATAGAATTTCATATGACTATATGAGCATAGAAGGTGTTTATAACTTTTTGTGATAATAGTCGTGGGAAGAGCGATCTGTTTCGGTCATGAAAGAATTGCAGAAAACACATGAATGAAATATATTTTCGTCTACAAGTCCCCAGTTGCAATTGTTCCAATACTCTGCTTATTATCATTGGACAGATAAAACACCATCGCATTTACAAGAAGAAAGAGATGAGCGTTCCAACATGTTTTGGAAGTCCGTCTGGGACATTAGTGTCACTTCATTCGATATTTCGGCTACAAACCGTGCAGTCGTTAGGACGAGGTTAAAGTATTAGCCGCAGCTACTTCGTTTTGAGATCCTGTACTTCAAAGAAGCGTTGGAAATGTGAGCAGGACACATCCTAACCAGCCAAATTGAAGATCTGGTTCAGGTGGTGCATGGTACCTGCTCAAATATCTTGTACTACCAAAGGAAGTTTCGTTCTGAGTCCGCGCCGTTTGATATTTTGAATGTCCAACTATATAAGACTTAATCTTTATGGACTTGCATCTTCCGCACAGTCCGTGCGGCACCCCCCGTCAGAGGTTCAAGTCTTCCCTCGGGCATGTGTGTGTGTGTGTGTGTGTGTGTGTGTGTGTGTGTGCTGTCCATAGCGTAAGTTAGATTAAGTAGTGTTTAGGCATAAGCACCGATGACCTCAGCAGTTGGGTCCCATAAGACCTTACCACAAATTTCCAAATTATTCTTCCGCATATTCTATATAGATATTAGCCTTAGAACGTGGTCTCGTAAATGTAATAGTATGGGATTAGAAATAAGAGATGGAGTTTACCTACATCATTTATTATTTGCTGATGATCAAGTAGTCGCAGCACAAGATGGGGAGGATGCTAATTACGAGGGCTATCCACAAAGTACATTACGTTTTGGAATTAAAAGTAAATAAAGTATTGGAAATTTTTTTATTATATACAGATGAAAGCCACATTTAAATACTCCTTTTCTACATAGTTGCCATTTAAATTAAGGCACTTATCGTACCGATGGACGAGCTTGGAAATTTCCTTCGTCGTAAAATTCGGCCGCCTGCGCCTTCAACCAGCTTCCTTGAAGCTGTGCGTCGTCATCAAAACGCTGCATAGCCAACCACTTCTTCATTGCTGGGAATAAGTGGAAGTCGCTCGGTGCCAGGTCGGGACTGTACGGCGGATGAGGAAACAACTCCCACTTAAAAGATTCGAGAACTTCACGAGTGGCATTTGCCGTGTGGGCCCGGGCGTTGTCGTGAATCAGCAAGATCTTTGAGCCCAACTTTCCCCTGCGCTTGTTTTGTATTGCTCTTCTGAGGTTGTGCAGAGTTTGGCAATACCTTTGAGAGTTTATTGTAGTGCCTCTTTCCAGGAAATCCACAAAAACCACACATTTTCTGTCCCAAAAGACAGTCATTACGTGGTTGAAGGCACAGGCGGCCGAATTTTACGACGAAGGAATTTCCAAGCTCGGCCATCGCTACGATAAGTGCCTTAATTTAAATGGCAACTATGTAGAAAAGTAGTATTTAAGTGTGGCTTTCATCTGTATATAATAAAAAAAATTTCCAATACTTTATTTACTTTTAATTCCAAAACGTAATGTACTTTGTGGATAGCCCTCGTATATGTGCAATCAACTAGCAGTAGCATACAAAACTTGGGGTTTGAAGATTAATTACCAAAAAACAGAATACTTGATTAATGATTCAGATGAGCTATACATTGAAGGAAAGAAAATCAAAAAGATAAACACTTTCTGTTATTTGGGATCCATTTTAGAAATCGAGGGAAAATCAGAGTCAGAAATCAATAAAAGGATTAGTAGCGGACGGAGGGTCATTGGGATGCTTAACTCAGTCGTATGGAGCAGGAATGTAATGAGCAGAACTAAAAGATTAATATACAAGTCCATATTAGAGAGTGTGGTTCTGTATGGAACGGAGACCTGGACAATTAACATGAAGCAAATTAAAAAATTACAAGCTCTAGAGACGGGCTTTCGGAGAAGATGGGCAAGAATCTCCAGGAAAGAAAAGATAAGGAACACCGAAGTAATAAGGAGAATGGAAATAAAAGAAAGAATATATGACGTAATGGATAGGAAGAAATTACAGTGGTACGGGCAAGTACGACTACTGGAGAAAACCAGAATACCAAAATTGATACTGGAGTGGGAACCGGAGGGGAGAAGAAGATGAGGACGACCTATGACCACCTGGCGCCAAAATGTACAGCACACAATCAGGACAATGGGCGCAGAGGAAGAAGACACACAAGATCGAAACACCTGGAGGAGTATTTTGAGAATATAGTTTAAGAACGTTTATTGTTTGTATTGTAATTTCCAAGTAAATTATTATGATGGAGATAAGCCTCTGTAATGAGGAAAAGCTCAAAATAATAATAAAAAATTCTTCCGCATAGCGTGTTTATTTGTAAACGACGTGGTTACCCCCTAAACTCGTTCGTGTCTCCTCAACAGACGATTCATCAGATTTCTCCAGTGTCCTCTCACGCTGTGTAATTTTTACAAGAGGTCATACAGCGGTCGAGACTAAAGATTTTCGAGTTCCGGTAACTGAGGTAGGAGGTAGGCATCACTTCGTGCCTCTTGAAGTTTTCACAGAAAACACTTTGTTTCGGGGGTACTCTCGAGACATTATTATTTCTTCTCCCAATATTTCAGCAAGAAAGCCTATAATAATTATAAGTGAGTGTCGTTGACTAATTTCTGAGTGTAAGGTTTACTACACAAATGTTGTATGAAAAAATAATAATGTCCCGACAGTATTCCCGAATGATAGTGGAACAATTTGTTCGCTGGGAAGTCTTCAAGAAGCACAGAGTGGTAAAGTGGTGACTACCTCGTACTTGAATTAACGCGACGAGAAAGTCGTTTGTCCCAATCGCTATATGATCTTACATAAAAATCACACGGGGTGAGAGGACACTAGAGAAATCTGGTGAATCGTCTTTTAAGGACTTACGAGTTTCGAGGGTAAACGGCGGCGAAAGCACGCTGCGTGAGAACGATCTGGTCGAACGCGTTTGCCCGCCCATTGTAAGAGCTGGTCGTGATTTACGCTGGCGGGCTTTCACGGTCTTCGGGTGCTGAAGCAGGGAAAACTCATTTCTCGCGCCTTCATTACCTGGATCACTGTTGCAAGTCGGTAGCGATTTGGCCAAAATGACAGCTGCGAGAGAGTAGTGTGTTCTCCAAGTGTTGGGAGCAAGTAGGCTGTGTTGATTATGGAGTAAGCAGAACCACTGCTGGAATTGTCCCGCTCCAGGCTAATGCCGCGCTCCGTTGCAACTGCTAAGAAGAGAGGAAATGTGAGGAATAAGCTTAATCACGGGGATGTCATTCGGAATGTCAGCACAAACGGGGTTGTGAGTTTATCCGAAACAACAACTGGCTTTTGGCTCACCGGTTAGTGGCAAGTACGGCTCAACTTCTTACCTCCTTATACTGATCGCGTGACAACTAGTAGCTAGCAACGAATTCGAGTTCCCACCATTGGAATCAGTAGATAGAATCCAACACGTCAATCGTCCTATAGTGCGATTTGGCGCTGTTGTGCGCTTGTGTCGAGACCACCCCCCCCCCCCCCCCCCCATTCGTTAAATCGTCTAGTCGGTGCTTCTGCTGTCTGTATTGGAGCCGGTGAAAGAAGGTCCCTGATAACTGCACTGGGCTTGGTGCGGCTGTGCACCTCAGCCAGCCACAAAACGCGATTTTGTTTATCAGCCCGTGTCTCTGACAACGTCTGTGTTGTCGCTGCTCTACAGAAGACTATTGTCTCGCCTGTAGCGTTACCAGCTGACAGGGAGCATATTTCGCCAACTATTATAGGTTTATATAATTTACACATGTTTGAGGCGATCTAATATTGTAATTCATAATATTAGATATTTATGTCCATAATTTATTCGACCAGATGCCTCGTTATGTAATTGTTTAGTGTTTATTGTCCAGCTGGAACTACGTTTTTGTGTATAGTTTCTGTATGTAACATTTCTTGTATGTAAATTTTTTTATATAATTAGTTGGTTCGGTTTTAGGTGCTTCAGCCTGGAACCGCGCGACCGCTACGGTCGCAGGTTCGAATCCTGCCTCGGGCATGGATGTGTGTGATGCCCTTAGGCTAGTTAGGTTTAAGTAGTTCTAAGTTCTAGGGGACTGATGACCTCAGATGTTAAGTCCCATAATGCTCAGAGCCATTTGAACCCTAGTTGGTTAGTACAATCTTCGTAATAGTGATGGTTGATTGGTTTGTGGGGTGGGGGGGGGGGGTTGAAGGGACCGGACTACAAAGGCTATCGGTCCCGAAATATTTGTGTGTCATCGTTGCCTAAGTGCGGTGGCGCTGCTTGACGATCAAGCTTGAAACGACTTAAGATGGGTGCTAAAGCGCATTGGGTCAGTCTTCCTGAGTTGTCGTCGACCCATCATCTTTACTGATGAATATGTTTTTGTTCCTTTACTCCTTACTAGTGCTATGGATTTGTTATTTAACAAGTTTTATATATTTAACATAGCACTGTACAGCTGTCTTATTATACTTGGAGCATGTTCCCAGTATGTCGACGACACTGGTGTGTAATTATATTTCTGGGGAGGGTTGCTGTGTAATTTTTTATTGTTCGGAGAATATGGTTCCTTGTTGTACGCTCATGTAGATTACTACTTTAACGTTACTCCATCCGTACACTGTAGGTCTGAGAATCTGAGGATGGCAGCTAGTTACTGTTGAAACTGGTCATGAAATAAACTATTTCACATAAAGCGATCTTGGCTTTTAATATTGTAAATTAGTGTAGGCTTTTTGATTCCGTTTTCTGTAAATGCTCTCTTTCCTGAACGACAATTGCACATGGAACCGCTAATCAACGTTAACTCGCGGCTGAGGGAACCGAACAGAAATTTTCGCCCATGAAACACTGCACTGATAAATCGGCTGTACCCGATAACTCCACTAGGTGAGATTCTCAGAGACGGAGGAGAATGGGTCTAGAGAGGCCACAGAAATTCACGAACCTGAGAAATGTAACCGTACACGAAGATCGGTTAAATTAGACACATTGTGGGATTCATGTCAAATAAAGCACATAACGATCGATTGTATGCTGAACAGTCACCGGGATCCAGATCCATTCCCTTTGGTGAACATTAAACGAAAAGTCAAACTACCTCCCTCAGAACCCTTCATTGTTTACGTTAGCTGCAGTAACCATAACGCAAGCTATCCAATTCTTCAGACCGCTCGGACTCGTCGAGATCATGGTATTCGGTATGGAACTTCAGCGAACTGTATCCAGATATCAGCACACCATGGCGTCCAACAAAATGAGTACTTGGACATCCTCATAAAGGACGCAAGTACAGTGACACATTTAGTTGGTTTCGTTGCATCCGGCCACATCCCTGGACGTAAAGCGAGAGAATAAAACGCTTGGGAAGAAAGAAGTTGCCACAGAAACTGCCACTATTATAGTCTCCAACGTGTTATCCTAGAGGGTAGTGATTTTTGTATTGGACAGTCACGTGACGTCCATCATGAGGATGCGTTTCTTTCACCCATCTTCCCCAGTCACCTGCACGGGACGCCTCCCAAATTCATTCGTGCGTCTTCACATGAGTAGATGACTGAATCCAGCTGTTGTTTTCGTTTGGGCGGTATCCTGTTCAGCTGGTCGTTTTGGGCAAGAGACTAACCGAGCTGAAACACGAGTTAGCATCTAGTGTCACCACCATAATCACATTAGGAAACGCAACTAGTTGCAGAACCATCGTGGACTGTTTTAGAGTTTACAACCAGCATATATAAAGTAGTATCTATTTGTAACTGGGCTGGATAGAGTGACACTCCGTTTAAGTGAGGAGAGGGAAGTGTCTTCACCTTGCGTCTTGCACGTGGCAAAATTAACATTTTTGATCTCCGTATTGACCGCGTAAGGCAGTCGAACATGGACCATATTTGCAGATGGTTGTAAATTGATTAATTACGCAACTGAGTTAGTTGACAGTGGTTACATCACACAATGAAGAAGTATTCATTAAAATACTCATACATTAAGAGAAAGAACTTTCACGTTGCCGAGAACAGACTTCACAATACTGTAGATGCAGCCAAGAACTCACGGTAGACTGCCACAAGGAAAACACTGACACTTGCGGGAAAACGAATTTTTCTTCTTCTTCTTCCTGACCTTTTCTCATATCTTCATGGCTTCGACTCCTTAATCTGGGGTTGGCGGTGTTAGTAATAGAGGGTAGCTCGACTGAATGCTCTGCTTTCACCACTCCTCCTCCTCCTCCTACATCTACATCTGTATCATACTCCGCAAGCCACCTAATGGTGTGTGGCAGAGGGAACATTTTGTACCACTAACTTAGCCCTCCAACCCTGTTCCACTCGCGAGTAGCGCGTGGGAACAATGATTGTCGGTAAGTCTCTGTATTGGCTCTCATTTCTCGAATTTTTTCTTCATGTTCATTAAGCGAGACGTATGTAAGGGGAAGTAATATGTTGTCCAACTCTTTCCCGAAAGTGATCTCTCGAAATTTCAATAGTAAACCTCTCCGTGGTGCACAACACCGTAGTGTGTGTATCCCATCTGTCTGCGTCGAGTGTTATTCCTTGTGAAGGTGCGAGAAAATTTTCGAATTGCTTCCGAATCGCGTAACCGAGCCAAGACGTGGGTAACCAGCCCTGTATTCACCCAGTCGGGTGTGGGACTGCCTTGTTGTTAACCCGCCGGGCGGATTTGATCTGGGGCGGTGGCGCCTCCCCGAATCCCGGAATCGGCGTGGTTACGCGCGCGGCTATCCGAGCGGGTCAGAAGGAAATAGGCATTGTTAATAAATAAATATGTAGTGAATTTTGGTAAACATTTTTGGAAACAGTGATCAATAGAGTATTATATTTTAACTAAAGTTCAGTCTTGATCACAACACTTATGTCTCAATAACACCTACGTTATTGAGACATAAGTGTTGTGATCAAGACTGAACTTTAGTTAAAATAAAATATGTAGCGTGTATGTGTGAATTTCTAAGGGACCAAACTGCTGAGGTCATCGGTCCCTATAAATATGTAGTGTTTACAGAGTCGCGGACAGCTTGCCGTTACTCAGGAAACGACACCTTTACATTGGACACACCGCTGAGGGAAAGCTTTAGAGACAAAACTGCTGAGGTCATCTGTCCCTAGACGTACACACTACTTAAAATAACTTATCGTAAGAACAACACACACACCCATGCCCGAGGGAGGACTCGAACCGCGCGGCCATTCCGCGTGGCTCGAGATAAATCTGAGAGAACAGAGAGATCTTCGCATTTCGTGGTGGCGCCGCGATGCCTTCATACCACATGGCGAAGTCGAAAGCGGCTCGCAGCACGCGTCCCCACAAAAGATGAGGCCCCTCCACGCCCACACCAACGTGGTGACCAAACCAAAAGTTCTACTGTCACCTCCGTGTAACATGTTAGTTTTTGAATCAGGAGTCACAGGATGCGGGCTGTGATGTTATCCATGCGTCTGGGTAAGATTACTCATTAACATGGTCTATCAGGAGATAGAAAGTGGACGAAAGCGATCGAAGGGTAACGGTTGTAAGGGCAGAGGAAAAAAGTGCCAAGGCAAGCGCCAAGGGAAAAAAACCTCTGCGGCAGTAGGATGGGTAGTAAGGGCAGTAGCGGCTTGCTATCTGCGACAGTGCACGCAAGGTGTGGTTATGTTAGGGCGAGGTATCGTGCATCGTTGCCTTTGTCGTTGCTGGAGCTCGTTGCGGGGCTTGCTGCAGTTGCTGCGTCCCTGCAACAGTTCAAGGTCGTTGTACATTAGTGGGCGATCGGTCATAGATCGGCTCACAGACAGTGTAGGGGGTATGTGTGTGGTTGGTTTGCGTGCTGTGTACAGTACGGTTTCCCTGTTCACAGCTCGCAAACCAACCACACACATACCCCCTACACTGTCTGTGAGCCGATCTATGACCGATCGCCCACTAATGTACAACGACCTTGAACTGTTGCAGGGACGCAGCAACTGCAGCAAGCCCCGCAACGAGCTCCAGCAACGACAAAGGCAACGATGCACGATACCTCGCCCTAACATAACCACACCTTGCGTGCACTGTCGCAGATAGCAAGCCGCTACTGCCCTTACTACCCGTCCTACTGCCGCAGCACGCAGTTGGCTGCTACAACTTCGCTGCTCGAATCAGTCGCTCGCGCCGCGTCAAAACGTTGGCGCTTTGTCGCAGGCGTTATTACGTGCGTTTGTCTAGAGGTGCGTTTCCACCTGTCCGCTGTGCTCGTGACATGCCCCACGCGCGCTTTCTGAACACGAGCGCATGAGTGACTCCATTCACACCTAGAGGGAAGCGCACGCACGCCACTCCAGTGATCAAGCTGCCGCTGTACACTGAATGCGCCTTTGTATGTGGCCACTGGGTTTGTTTACCAGAGCCAGCAAGTTGTGCTCGTGATGTGCGGCAGCGAAGCTGCAGCATAAAAGAGTCCTCTTGCTGGGTCATAACCACCTACCATTAGTTATTAAGGCTTACTTTTATGTTACAGAACACTTTCTAGACTCTTAATATTTACATTCAAGAGGGTAGAATGTGGAAATACGTGCATTTTATTTATCTCCAAAACATTTAATCACAGTGATGAATTCTAAATACGAGGAAAGTGCATAGTAAGAAAACAGAGCAAGCGTCATCAGATCATCGTGTTTGGCAAGTCGCCCTCGCATTTATACCAGGACGTGCTGAAAAGTAATGCCTCCGAATTATTTGTGTACACTACTGGCCATTACAATTGCTACACTAAGAAGAAATGCAGATGATAAACTGGTATTCATTGGACGAATATATTATACTAGAACTGACATGTGATTACATTTTCGCGCTATTTGGGTATATATATCCTGAGAAATCAATATCCAGAACAACCACCTCTGGCCGTAATAACGGCCTTCATACGTCTGGGCATTGAGTCAAACAGAGCTTGGGTGGCATGTACAGGTACAGCTGCCCATGCAGCTTCAACACGATACCACAGTTCATCAAGAGTAGTCACTGGCGTATTGTGACGAGCCAGTTGCTCGGCCGCCATTGACCAGACGTTTTCAGTTGGTGAGAAATCTGGAGAATGTGCTGGCCAGGGCAGCAGTCGAACATTTTCTGTATCTAGAAAAGCCCGTACAGGACATGCAATATGCGGTCGTGCACTATCCTGCTGAAATGTAGGGTTTCGCAGGGATCGAATGAAGGGTAGAGCCACGGGTCGTAAGACATCTGAAATGTAACGTCCACTGTTCAAAGTGCCGTCAATGCGAACAAGAGGTGACCGGGACGTGTAACCAATGGCACCCCATACCACCACGCCGGGTAATACGCCAGTATGGCGATGACGAATACACTCCTGTCTGCGATGCAGCGTCAAGGGTAACCGCAGCCATGGTCTCCGATCTGATAGTCCATGCTGCTGCAGACGTCGTCGAACTGTTCGTGCAGATGGTTGTTGTCTTGCAAACGTCCCCATCTGTTGACTCAGGGATCGAGACGTGGCTGCACGATCCGTTACAGCCGTGCGTATAAGATGCTTGTCATCTCGACTGCTAGTGATACGAGGCAGTTGGGATCCAGCACGGCGTTCCGTATTACCCTCCTGAACCCACCGATTCCAAATTCTGCTAACGGCCATTGGATCTCGACCAACGCGAGCAGCCATGTCGCGATACGATAAACCGCAATCGCGATAGGCTACAATCCGACCT
The DNA here is from genome assembly GCF_021461385.2 of Schistocerca piceifrons. Classification (NCBI taxonomy): domain Eukaryota; kingdom Metazoa; phylum Arthropoda; class Insecta; order Orthoptera; family Acrididae; genus Schistocerca; species Schistocerca piceifrons. Next base: position 22,511,155 of record NC_060145.1, read on the forward strand.
TTATCAAAGTCGGAAACGTGATGGTACGCATTTCTCCTCCTTACACGAGGCATCACAACAACGTCGATCAACTGCTGTTTGTGTATGAGAAATCGGTTGGAAACTTTCCACATGTCAGCACGTTGTAGGTGACGCCACCGGGGCCAACCTTGTGTGAATGCTCTGAAAAGCTAATCATTTGCATATCGCAGCATCTTCTTCCTGTCGGTTAAATTTCGCGTCTGTAGCACTTCATCTTCGTGGTGTAGCAATTTTAATGGCCAGTAGTGTAAAAACTCTTAAAGCAAACATTATTAACGTTCTACATCTTTATTATTCGTGTCTACATAATGCAGTCATCTACCGCTCGAATGTTCCGGCTTGTGTAACATGGTGACATGTAACCTAACTTTGTGGGTGTGCATGAGAAATAGCGTGCTGTAATCGAGTTTCGAATGCGAAGAGTCCGTCCAGACATGAAGGGCATCTGTCCTTCAGCACGACAGTGCCGGACCACACACGAGTGCTGCTGCGACGTCTGCGGCAACCGACGCCACGGGTTCGTTGCCATGGATCATCCTCCATACAGTCCCGATTTGGCTCCATCTGGTTCTCATCTGTTTCCAGAACGTAAAGTACACCTTCGATGACTTCACTTTGATAGTGATGAAGTGGTGCAAACAGAGGTGAGGCTCACACCGTCAGCCGGCCGCAGTGGCCGAGCGGTTCTAGGCGCTACAGTCTGGAACCGCGAGACCGCTACGGTCGCAGGTTCGAATCCTGCCTCGGGCATGGGTATATGTGATGTCCTTAGGTTAGTTAGGTTTAAGTAGTTCTAAGTTCTAGGGAACTGATGACCTCAGATGTTAAGTCCCATAGTGCTCAGAGCGATTTGAACCATTTTGTGGCACCGACAGAGAAATAAGACATTCTACAGTGACGGTCTTAACAAGCTGGGCTCTCGTTGGGAGAAACGTGTTCGCCGGCAAGGTGACTATGTTGAGAAGTAAACGTCGGCACGTGGGGATTGAAGATGTAGAATGTTAATAAAGTTTGTTTTATTTAAAAGCCTCATGGGTTTCCACATAAATTCGGAGGCATTATTTTCAGCACGCTCTCGTTTTATGAATGCATATTTTTTCTTCACTTTTAAAATATCATAGACTGAAGAGTTTGAAACGTCTGGACATTTTACTCTTGCTCTGCTTACTTCGATTCTCTGGTTGAGCCATAGCCGTTGGGAGCAGAAATTTATGAAGCGTTGAGGAGAACAGTTTCTGCACTTTATTGCTTTGCGACATACTAGGACTGCCTGGCAGCTAATGGAAAAATAGGAGACATTAGATGTTGGGATCCGTGTTATTTGTAAATCGATAATTACTTTTCGGATGCGCATTTTACTACAGATAACAGCGTTCTTTTATTTGCTCGCGCCACAAACTAAGAGTGTTTATGGGCGCCAAATGACGCACAGGATGGGGGTATCTATATCAAGGCGCCTCTTTGAAGGCGGAGGAGCCGTTAAAACGGGGAAGATCAGTTTGGATTACGTAGAAATGCTGGAACACGTGAGGCAATACTGAGACTACGACTTATCTTAGAAAATAGATTAAGGAAAGGCAAACCTACGTTTCTAGCATTTGTAGACTTAGAGAAAGTTTTGACGAAGTTGACTGGAATACTCTCTTTCAAATTCTGAAGGTGGCAGGGGTAAAATACAGGGAGCGAAAGGCTATTTACAATTTGTACAGAAACCAGATGGCAGTTATTAGGGTCGATGGGTATGAAAGGGAAGCAGTGGTTGGGAAGGGAGTGAGACAGGGTTGTAGCCTCTCCCCGATGTTATTCAATCTGTATATTGAGCAAGCAGTAAAGGAAACAAAAGAGAAATTCAGAGTAGGTATTAAAATCCATGGAGAAGAAATAAAAACTTTGAGGTTCGCCGATGATATTGTAATTCTGTCAGAGACAGAAAAGGGCTTGGAAGAGCAGTTGAACGGAATAGACAGTGTCTTGAAAGGAGGGTATAAGATGAACATCAACAAAAGCAAAACGAGGATAATGGAATGTAATCGAATACATCGAGTGATGCTGAGGCAATTAGATTAGGAAATGAGGCACTTAAAGTAGTAAATGAGTTTTGCTATTTGGGGAGCAAAATAACTGATGATGGTCGAAGTAGAGAGGATATAAAATGTAGACTGGCAATGGCAAGGAAAGCGTTTCTGAAGAAGAGAAATTTGTTAACATCGAGTATAGATTTATGTGTCAGGAAGCCGTTTCTGAAAGTATTTGTATGGAGTGTAGCCATGTATGGAAGTGAAATGGACAATGAATAGTTTGGACAAGAAGAGAATAGAAGCTTTTGAAATGTGGTGCAGCAGAAGAATGCTGAAGATTAGATGGGTAGATGACATAACTAATGAGGTGTTGAAGAGGATTGGGGAGAAGAGGAATTTGTGGCACAACTTGACTAGAAGAAGGGATCGGTTGGTAGGACATGTTCTGAGGCATCAAGGGATCACCAATTTAGTATTGGAGGGCAGCGTGGAGGGTAAAAATCATAGAGGGAGACCAAGAGATGAATACACTAAGTAGATTCAGAAGGATGTAGGTTCCAGTAGGTACTGGGAGATAAAGAAGCTTGCACAGGATAGAGTAGCATCAAACCAGTCTCAGGACTGAAGACCACAACAAACACGACGGTCGCGTCATAGATCAGGTTATTGGACACTCTTCTTCAGTATGTTCGAAATAGACTCTATACTATCTATGATCATTTACTCTCCGTTTTTTCTTTGATCAGGAAATGTGATTATGAAGTTCTAAATACTTCGAAGTAACAATAATATTAGAAAATGAAATACGGCAAAGTGTTATCTGCAACGACGAGATCGATACTTGAGAGGAATGTAAATCTGATTGCAATTAATATTCTGACAAAACTAATCACTCACAAGAACAAAATCATTTTCATCGTTATTGTCGGCTTCACTTGAAAACGCCACCTGACGTGCTTTTACAGGTCTGACGATTCTAATTTCACTGCAATCGTCCTCTGAATCATAAACACATTCGTTCACACAGTCGCCCGGATTTTCATTCTCACTAGGAAGATCTGAATAGTCTTCGTCGAAAGACTCCTAATGTGTTTCAGATTCGTTGATTTCCTTCTGCGTTCCGAGTATAGGACCTTCTGAAAAGCAGGAAGCACTTCACAAGACGAAAATAGTAAGTACTTGGAACATAATAATACAATCAAAATGGTAAATAAACCAAATGAACATCAAGACAATCAAGTTTGATACATTGACTGCTGGTACAACCAGCTAAATAGAGGAAGGAGTTAAAATATAACACGGCAGATAGCATCTACAGACAGCGTGAAGAAAACACGAGTTATCTCGGGATTCGTCCTTAGTGGATGGCGAGCAGAACAAGCGTAAACTGGGGACATGTCCCCGTTGTGGTAATTGGGGCCTCCTTCTGATTTCTTTTTCCACAGCAGGTGGCGGGCCTAGCTTGTGTTGTAGTGCCACTTACTCCCACGGAGATCTGTGCTCATTCATGTACTGTCGGGCAATAGTGCCAGACGTAAATATTCCTTAAAATTTGCCTAATGGCAGTCATCGTATAACCAGAAGATTATGTAGCAATACGACTTTGTAAGAAATTAGAGCATTTGACTATATTTTTCTATCTTCTCTCCCTGAATAAATGAAAAGTATTGTATTTATAGTAATTTGGGACAATATGTTGCTATGCTTTGTTTACAACTCCGGTATACGTGAATTGCTTTTAGCACACTTACAAGGTGTTGTCTACGTGCTGTGGGCACAGAAAGCCAAATACAAAAAAATTAAATACCTTCCTGACATTCGAGTGACGCCACGAGGCAGCAATAGTTTCGGAGATACGAGCAAACAGTTCGGCTGTGCTTGTGGATCTGCCAGCAAAGTTTTAGAATCTTACGTTTCTGAAAACGGCCGGGAGTTTACCACCTGTCCCTTAACCTCTTCGGATGTCTCCTGCAGCAGAAAACTGGCGTTACAAACTTACGCTTAAGACCGAAAAGATGAAGTTGCAACAAGGTAAACTCTAGGTGCAGTTCAGCTGATGTTCGTGCCGAATACGCCTAGCTTGCAGGAGTGCGGCGTCCGCTGTTGTCAGCTGGTGGCAATCGCCGTGGTCCGTGTGACAGGCCGCGGGGTTATCTCGACACTCGAAACGGGCCCGCTGCGATAGCGTGGTGCTGCGCTGCACTCGACCGGGGAGATGGAGCCGCCTTCCTCTGGCCCTGGAGCTATAGCCCGCGTCACCTAGCAAGGCGCTTCTGCGCGTAGAGGCTGAGCGGAAAAGAAGCGTGGGGACATGAGATCTGCGCATACGCGGCAGCAGAGAGCGGGCAAACAAAGTCCACGTTGCCGAACTGCGTTGCTGCGGACAACTGTCGGGCTCGTTTGTCTGCGGTACATTGTACTATACGTTCAAATCTATGAGGGGAATGATGAGTATTAAAACCAGTTTCGATCAATCGTCACGAGAGAAATATTAATTCGCGTCTTGACGACGTTGCGTCCACTGCTCCACAGATTTACTCTCTCTGACGTCGGGAGGCGAGAACAGCTGACACAGCTTTGTGAAGACGTGAAGTACAATTTTTCTCAAAATGAAAATTGTCTAACGACAAGGCCATTGAAACTGCTTGCAATAATTACCATTTATTTGCGATTTCAATTGCATTCTAAGCAACTGCTTATGCTCAATGGAATTTTGAAAAACGTGTAGGGTCTGTGTGTGTGTGTGTGTGTGTGTGTGTGTGTGTGTTTGACTATAGTTAAGTGTAATCGCTGCGTGTAGAAAAGACTAATGTAAAATACTATCGTAAAAATTGTCACTAAGTTGTCTACTTTTCGCTGTTAACGGGCGTTATTAGTGTAAACTAACGCGTTTGATATTACAGTGAGAGACTGCATTTATAATCCATTGAACAAGCAAACAATTAACCATCATCTGCGAATAACTCCAGGGAATCCTGACCGATAACATCGAAAATCACCGATATCTCGACAAGTAACAGTTACTGTCATTTTAGGGCCGTATCCAGTTCGTGCCTTGAAGATGACAGAGGTTTACGTGGTTAAATATCGGACTTCTGACAAATTTATTCAGTTGCATTCCCACGTGTTGTTAAAGCGTACAACATGATGAGAGAACCTTAACTTCTCCTTGGGCAATATTTTGAATGATCTAGTCTGCATAACTAAAAGGATACAAAGTTCTAATCAAAAAGTCTAGAAAGTTCTCATTTTTTTGTATGCAACTGATATGTTGACAAACACATTTTCTAAACCACCAGTCTTTAAAACTAAGAAATATTATTACTTTGTTCCAAAGTCTATGCCGTAATACCATCGTCACTTTTATTTGAATCTGTTTCCGAACAACCTGATTGTAAATTTACGATGATATGTTCAACGTTTATCTCCATCATCACTTCTTTCTGAAGCTTTTCAGCATGGGATGCTGTCTGTTACCTAATTGTGTATTGCCTCAGGGACAAGCGATTCACTGTATGTTATCTTGAACTTTTTTTTTCTCCCACATAGCCTTAAGTCACTTTGCTCAAATTAATTCCATCAGGCTACAATGACAGCGACAAACGCAAAACTGTGATCCCATTCACATGCAAGTTTTTACGTTCTGTCACGTGACCTGTATAAATTAAACACCAGCAGGAGATCGGCACGAGTCTGGTTTATACAGTGCTTAATATTTTTATTTTTAAGCCAGGCAAAAATATCCGCTTTTCTGTTGTTTGTACTTGATGTTTTCTCTATAACAGTTAAATTATAATTGGCAATGACCGACTTCGAAGCAAGGTAAGACAAGAATTGTGAATCACGTCACGAAACTGACACCGTTCGTTGCCGAATGGTAGTCATTGCTGTTTTTCTTACACGTAAACACAAGTTTATTCAGAGAAATAAACCAGAAGAAGAGTCAGCATTCAGAATAATTATCCGAGAACCTATCCCTGTGAGAACGTTAAAACCGCCAGTACCATCACTCATTTTCCAGCAGATCTTCTTGGAATGATTCTAATTGACCCATGTTTCATCAAGGTAATACACTGTTGAACTACCTCCTTCTCTTGTATCGTGAATTTTTATATGGGATATAATTCGTGGTGCACCTATGTCACTTTTGTGAACTAAAACCTTATTCTTAACATGTCTGGAACCAACGTCTTTTAAAATTCTTTACCTTGATGAACCTGTATAACTCTAACACTTTTTTATTATGTCGGGCATTTATCATTCAGTGGAGCACTTTAAAAACATCGTTGTTAAAACCATCCACTTGTGTTGCAGGTTCCTTGCGATTTCGATGCTTTCCAGGCGATAGGAAACCAACTGTTTCTATAGTTCCTACAGCTCTGACGCTTTCGTTTACAATTCTTTTTACGGCTCTCTTGCCGACACCATATTTATCTTGAGTCTGTTCTTGTGTTTTACAATGCCAACAGTAGGAGAACTGCTTTTAAATTCGAGTTCGAAAAAGTTATAAATGCTGTAAATAATCCGGCTCGCCTGCTTGCGAAGCACTTCACATTTTTTGCCGTCACCTGACTTTTCTTTCAATCGCACTTAAACATTTACAAGATACACATTCACAGCTATACTGCTACAAGAAAAAAAGGAAACAAAAAAATCGATAGTTGAATGAATAATTCGGTTGTCGCGAAGTATGGCAACAGTGCAGCATGTAGGAGCGAGATTCTCGCTCTCTAACTACACTCCTGGAAATTGAAATAAGAACACCGTGAATTCATTGTCCCAGGAAGGGGAAACTTTATTGACACATTCCTGGGGTCAGATACATCACATGATGACACTGACAGAACCACAGGCACATAGACACAGGCAACAGAGCATGCACAATGTCGGCACTAGTACAGTGTATATCCACCTTTCGCAGCAATGCAGGCTGCTATTCTCCCATGGAGACGATCGTAGAGATGCTGGATGTAGTCCTGTGGAACGGCTTGCCATGCCATTTCCACCTGGCGCCTCAGTTGGACCAGCGTTCGTGCTGGACGTGCAGACCGCGTGAGACGACGCTTCATCCAGTCCCAAACATGCTCAATGGGGGACAGATCCGGAGATCTTGCTGGCCAGGGTAGTTGACTTACACCTTCTAGAGCACGTTGGGTGGCACGGGATACATGCGGACGTGCATTGTCCTATTGGAACAGCAAGTTCCCTTGCCGGTCTAGGAATGGTAGAACGATGGGTTCGATGACGGTTTGGATGTACCGTGCACTATTCAGTGTCCCCTCGACGATCACCAGTGGTGTACGGCCAGTGTAGGAGATCGCTCCCCACACCATGATGCCGGGTGTTGGCCCTGTGTGCCTCGGTCGTATGCAGTCCTGATCGTGGCGCTCACCTGCACGGCGCCAAACACGCATACGACCATCATTGGCACCAAGGCAGAAGCGACTCTCATCGCTGAAGACGACACGTCTCCATTCGTCCCTCCATTCACGCCTGTCGCGACACCACTGGAGGCGGGCTGCACGATGTTGGGGCGTGACCGGAAGACGGCCTAACGGTGTGCGGGACCGTAGCCCAGCTTCATGGAGACGGTTGCGAATGGTCCTCGCCGATACCCCAGGAGCAACAAAGTCCCTAATTTGCTGGGAAGTGGCGGTGCGGTCCCCTACGGCACTGCGTAGGATCCTACGGTCTTGGCGTGCATCCGTGCGTCGCTGCGGTCCGGTCCCAGGTCGACGGGCACGTGCACCTTCCGCCGACCACTGGCGACAACATCGATGTACTGTGGAGACCTCACGCCCCACGTGTTGAGCAATTCGGCGGTACGTCCACCCGGCCTCCCGCATGCCCACTATACGCCCTCGCTCAAAGTCCGTCAACTGCACATACGGTTCACGTCCACGCTGTCGCGGCATGCTACCAGTGTTAAAGACTGCGATGGAGCTCCGTATGCCACGGCAAACTGGCTGACACTGACGGCGGCGGTGCACAAATGCTGCGCAGCTAGCGCCATTCGACGGCCAACACCGCGGTTCCTGGTATGTCCGCTGTGCCGTGCGTGTGATCATTGCTTGTACAGCCCTCTCGCAGTGTACGGAGCAGGTATGGTGGGTCTGACACACCGGTGTCAATGTGTTCTTTTTTCCATTTCCAGGAGTGTATTAAAACCATCTGCTAGCCTCTCGGACAGAGAACGAATATTATTGGCCGCCAGTGGCTAGGGGAGGGGAGATGCGCAAAACGGCTGAAAACTGGGCCACCTTCTTACATGTCATGACCAGTAATACGCAGAAGTGTCGTAACACGACGTGGCATGGACTCGACTAATGACTGAAGTAGTGTTGGAGGGAATTTACACCTTGAACCTACAGGGCTGTCCGTAAATCTGTAAGTGTACGAGGGGGTGGAAATCTCTTCTGAGCAGCATGTTGCAAGGCATCCCAAATACGCTCAATAATGTTCATGTCTGGGGAGTTTGGTGGCCAGCGGAAGTGTTTAAACTCAGAAGAGTGTTCCTGCAGCAATTCTGGACGTGTGACATGTAGCGCTGTCGTGCTTTAATTTGCCAAGTCCGTCGGAGTGTACAGTAGACATGAACGGATACGGGTGATCAGACAGGATGTTTACATAAGTGTCACCTGTCAGAGTCGTATCTAGACATATCAGGAGTTCCAACTCATTCCAACTGCACATTCCCGCCGGCCGGAGTGGCCGTGCGGTTCTAGGCGCTACAGTCTGGAGCCGAGCGACTGCTACGGTTGCAGGTTCGAATCCTGCCTCGGGCATGGATGTGTGTGATGTCCTTAGGTTAGTTAGGTTTAAGTAGTTCTAAGTTCTAGGCGACTGATGACCTCAGAAGTTAAGTCGCATAGTGCTCAGAGCCATTTGAACCATTTTTTTGCACATTCCCCACACCATTACAGAGCTTACATCAGCTTGAACAGTTCTCTGCTGACACGCAGTGTTCATGGATTCGTGAGGTTGTCTCCATACCTGTACACATCCATCTGGCCAATACAATTTGTTATGAAACTCGTCCGATCAGGCAACACGTTTCCAGTCATCAGCAGCCCTATGTCGGTGTTGACGAGCCCAGGCGAGGCGTAAAGCTCTGTGTCGTGCAGTCATCAAGGGCACACTAGTGGCCTTCGGCTCCGAAAGCGCATATCGATGATGTTTCGTTTAATGGTTCGCACACTGACACTTGCTTGTGGCCCAGAACCGAAATCTGCAGCAGTTTGCGGAACGGTTGCACTTCTGTCACGTTGAACGATTGTCTTCAGTCGTCGTTGGTCCCGTTCTTGCAGGATCTTTTTTCGGCAGCAGCAATGTCGGAGATTTGATGTTTTGCCGGATTCGTGATATTCACGGTACACTTGTGAAATGGTCGTACGGGAAAATCCCCACTTCATCGCTATCTCGGAGATGCTATGTCCCATCGCTCGTGCGCGGACTATAACACCACGTTCAAATTCATTTAAATTTTGATAACCTACCATTGTAGCAGCAGTAACCGATCGAACAACTGCGTCAGACACTTTTTTTGACCCTTCATACCCGCATTCAGTGACGCCTGTGGGATGAGGATGACACGGCGGCCGGTCGGTCCCGTTGGGCCTTCGTGACCTGTTCGGGAGGAGTTTTTTTTAAGATCACTCTCAGTGCAGGCAGACCTAAAGAAATCACCAACTGCTCGGCTGTTCCCGCTATACTAGTCAGCAGGCCAGACTGTGTAACAGACAGTAGTCAAACTGAGAATTTCGCTACCCGCAAGTAACACGAACCTTGCCCGACAGTCACAGGTTTCCGGGGTTGGACTAAAATATGGAAGCACCGCGAGAAATGCATGCTTTAATATAAATGCAGAAGCTAGCAAAGCCTGAAGGTTGCTGTGCTGTATTTGACCAAGAGCAGCACCTCTGGCATGTCTTCGATACGTTGCAGGTGTCAGGTGTAGTAGACAGTGCAAGATGTCGCTGCTAAGTGAATTCGAACATGGGCAATTTATTGGTGCTCATATAGCGAGTGCTTTCTTAACTGAGGTAGCCGGTTGCAAGAGGCACCGTATTGAAGAGTTATACCACGCACAAGGGATGCGGAAAAACATCATCCGCTAAGTCACAACACTAACGAAAGTACGTACTGAGTGATGGTGACAGACGGTCGTTGAATTGGATTGTTGCAAAAGATGGGAGAACAACAGCTGTAAAAATCACTGCAGAACTGAATGTCACACTCGCGAAATCAAAAAATGGTTAAAATGGCTCTGAGCACTATGGGACTTAACAAAAAAAAAGGTTCAAATGGCTCTGAGCACTATGGGGCTTAACATCTGAGGTCATCAGTCCCCTAGAACTTAGAACTGCTTAAACCTAACTAACCTAAGGACATTACACACAGCCATGCCCGAGGCAGGATTCGAACCTGCGACCGTGGCAGTCCCACGGTTCCGGACTGCAGCGCCTAGAACCGCACGGCCACCGCGGCCGGCTGGGACTTAACATCTGAGGTCATCAGTCACATAGAACTTAGAACTACTTAAACCTAACTAACCTAAGGACATCACACACATACATTCCCGAGGCAGGATTCGAACCTGCGACTGTGGCGGTCATGCGGTTCCAGACTGAAGCGCCTAGAACCGCTCGGCCACATCGGCCGGCGCACTCGCGAAATCTGTCAGGAACAAAACAAGAGAGGGAATTTCATGGCGAGTTGGAAATCTAAAATAACTTACCGGTGATACAAATACCTGTAACGGGAAAACATAGTGCAAAATTCATAAAATCTGACTGTGGACCAATGGGAAAAGTCCTTTAGCCGGAACCTTTACGGTCTACTTTGGAGAGAACGGTGCGTTATCGCTATCTATCATCATTACCTCAACTTACTACTATTTTGCAGAAAGGATGGTAAAAGAGCGCCTTGAAACACGTATAGATCCTGTATTTATCCGTTCCGAGACGACTGAATATGCCGCTACTTTGCAGAAGGGTGGTAAGAGATTGCCTTGAAAACCATACAGGTCCTGTATTTATCCATTCCGAGACGACTCGAAGCTGTTTTGAACGCCAACGAATTTCCTAGAACGTACTAGGCAGCGTAGTGTGTTGCATTTTCTGTGCTTCCATATTTTTGTCCAACCCCTACACGTCTACATCGCAAGATATTTTCAAGTAACGGACAGTCATCTCTAAATTCCTGAAGAAACTGGACGACAACAACCGCAATACTTGTTTGACTGCACAGGTGTACATAAGCAACTGATACCTGAGGAGGAAACCGTCTCCAGTCATTTTCGTAATTGGTAACTTACCTACACTGTTAATTTCTTGCCTCATTAGTTTATTTCAAAACTTTCTCGTTGAAATAGGATAGCCAATTATAAAATTCTCAGCGTGAGAATAAGGAATTTTATATATTTGTGGTAATAAAAGTGATAGTGCGTAATTAAGAAATAATGAGATGCACCGAAAATTCACTGGTAACATGGCAGATGATGATGTATTTCTAAATATACTAGCGATCCGCCGACGCTTAGCAATTGCTAAATATGTATGGGAACTGGATAGAAGTCCTAATCCTCTCCTTCCTGTTCTCTCTGCTCATGTCCTCCTCTCACCTATCTTTGTTTATCTCCTCTCTCTTCACCTCGTCCTCCCACACCTCTTTTTTGACCATCTCCAGCTTCTCCCCCCCCCCCCCCTCCTCTCCCACTATGTTCACCTGCCCGCCCCCCCCCCCCTCTCTGTCCATTTCCTCTTCCCCTTATGCCGGCCTTACTGTTGTTGCCAACGAAACCCCTTATTACCAACTGAAGTCAGTTAAAATAAATGGGTAAATTTGTTGGGATAATTGATTTACGGAGTATGAGACAGAGCTCTCTTACTGCTGGAGCTTTGAAGACAATATCCTCAGTGACAGTATTTCACACAGGTATGTAGTCTCTGTCTGTCATAATGTTTATTAGAATATCAAGTAAAAGTTTGAAATAAATCAGTCGAGAAGTTCCCAGGATTTTTGCACACATATTTAAGAAAATATGCAGTCTGTGTTCGTCCTAATATTTATTAAAGCATAGTTAAATATTTGAAGTAAATCGGTGAAGAAATTTTTGACGTATTTGCTAATAACATTTCTCTTATAGTCTCTGTTTCTCTGAACGATTATTAGACTATCGTTGAAAAGTTTGAAATAAATCGGCCAATAAATTTCCGAGATTTTTTCCCTAACCACCGTTTCCGCTTTACGTAGTATGCATACAGTTATATAACAAATACATTAAACAATATATAGCTTATGTCCGCCCGAACATTTGTTAGAGTATTGTGTGAAAGGTGGAAATACAATAAAAATAATTCTGTTAATATTTTCAGCCATTTTCCTCAGTTCTATTGCAGTTATATTTTAGCGTATGGATAAGAAAAGATTCCGTGTATTGGAGCATGTTTTGTATTTTTTGCCTTAAAACATGTTTCGCTTCTTCATGCTGGCATCTTCAGTGGTGTATATTAGAAAGAAAAGTAATTATACATTCATTTCTAGATCTGTAATGATTTTTGGCAGCTCCTTTAAATTATGTAACTGTTTATAAATAAACTGCCTATTGGCTTCTGTCTCGGGTTCTTCGGCCGACGTTCATCTAATGATTTTTCTGACATTTCGCCAGCACGTGTGGCTGGCATTGTCAAAGCTTCGCCATCCATTGCCGCGAGCTCGGCTCCAGTTCACCACCGGCAATGGAGGATGAAGCTTTGACAATGTCAGCCACTCGTGCTGGCGAAACGTCAGAAAAATCATTAGATGAATGTCGGCCGAAGAACCCGAGACAGAAGCCAATAGGCAGTTGGTCGACAAGTGGTCACGAAAGCCTTAACAATTTTGTGTTTATGAATACAGTGATGGTTGATTCTTTTTTACTCTTAGATTAATTTTTTACGTTTTTTGCACGTATCCAAGTGTTCTTCTGTATTTCTTTTCGTCGTGTAAGCCATAAGATAGTTGTGGTCGTAGGACGGTAGCGGTGACTCGTGAGACGCGTAGCACGGGCGCGCTGGGTCGCCTGCTGGCGTGCGTGTTGCTGGGACAGGGACAGGGGGTGGGTGCAGTACGCGGAGTGAGTCACGGGGAGCCCCGGACCGGCCAGCCAGTGCGCCGCGCCGTCGTGGCGAGGACAGGACAAACGGCTGTTTGCCCGCGGGCCGCCAACAGGTGGCTCGTCTCTGCGTGTCGTTTGGCCAACCGCGGAAAAATTAGCCAGTTTGGGCCCGGCGCTGGCGGTGGCCGGCTTCATCAGCGATGGCCGCTGTCCCATTCACCTGACAGGTAATCGATTCGCGGCGCTTCTTTTCACTCCATTCACGCAGCGCAGCTGAGGCAAATGTCATTGTCCCTGCCCTCCGCACCGTACTGAAAGGCGAGACGTCGCTTTACTTTTTACTCGGAAACACACGGCGCAGGGCTGAGCTGACGAGCAATCTGACCCCGTGGCCGAGTCATCGTTTGTCTGTTTCGGTGGTGTACGTAGTGAGGCACTAATACAAGCGTTGACCTACATCTGTTACCTGGCAAGGCGACGGAGGTGAGGTAATATCAGTGTACTGCCACAAGATACACTTCTGTACACAGTGCACCCATGGCACACGATTTAAACATTGATCAACATTTCTGTTACACAGTACTCTTTGCAGACTTTCACCAACATCATTTAAGTAGTAGGGCAAGGGTTCTGGCGCACTTTTGTTATCAAGTTGATACGCGAATTAATTTTATTTTCACAGATGAGTGATTCATCACCTTAACCAATTGTTCTGCTACCCTCAGGGTTAATTTATGGCCGCCTGGGGATAATCTGCCCTTTTGAGAACCCTTCACATCACCTTCTCCTCATCCTCCTCCTCCACTCCTCTGGGAGAAGGGACATACATTCAGTTCTGAGCCACTTTTCCCCTTATGGGAAATCCCGCAGCCCTCCTCTTTCTTCTTTTCCTCTCCCCCCCCCCCCCCCTCCACTCTTCCACCTGGAAACTGGTGGGAGAAGAGCTATGTGTGCTGGAGACGAAGGATCTCACAACACGAAATTCAAATCAGTTTCGATAATAGATTGCTGCATATTCTTTATGTGATCCGTTTGCAGGATACAAATACTCCTCCCTGGTGGGAAATAATTGCAGTAGCTCCACTCTTATAACATCACATCACACCCTATTGGTAGATACTGGTGCAGTTAGGTCAAAATCCTTACTGCATCGATCCCTAGCCCATCGCTTCGCCGGGAATATGTAGGAATTCCGGACTGCCAGACGATGTTACAAAAAATCTCCGAGTCCGAGCTCCTAGACCGCCCAGGTTGTACGGACTACCGAAGATCCACAAGGATAATGTTCCCATGAGACCTATTGTCAGTGCAATTGGTTCTCCAACTTATACGCTGGCCAAATACCTGACAAAGTTGATGACTCCTATAGTCGGCCGATGTGAACATCACGTCAAAAACTCCCTGATGTTCGTTGAGAAAATCAAACAGATTAGAGCTGGTCCAAATGACATTTTAGTCAGCCTGGATGTGGTATCGCTGTTCACAAAAGTTCCTGTGGAGGACACTTTGAAAATGCTGGCGGATCTTTTTCCTCCTGAAACACTAAAGTTGTTCCGGCACGTGATGACGACCACCTACTTCTTGTATGGTAACAAATTTTATGAAATGACGGACGGTATGGCGATGGGGTCTCCGTTGTCTCCATCACTGGCTAACTTTCTTATGGAGGATTTTGAGAAATTTGCATTATATTCGGCTTCCCTCCGTCCATCCTTATTTTATCGTTGCGTTGACGATACATTTATGATCTGGCCACACGGCGCAGAAGCTCTCGAACAATTCATGGAACACATGAACAGCATACATTCGAACATCCAGTTCACTGTCGAGATGGAGAAGACGGGCGTCTCGGCCACTCTGTATACCGTAAGCCGACGCATACCGATTTATACCCGAATGCACAGAGTTTCCACCATCCTGCTCAGAAGAGAGCCGTTTTGAACACGTTGTTATATACAGCCAAAACTGTTTCTGACGAGGACCACTTAAGGTCCGAAATCAAGCATCTGAAGTAAAAAAAAAAAGGAAACTCACTGGATGAAAAACCGATTGCACTTCTTCCTTTTTGTGGCGCGATTTCCAGCAAAATAGGAAGTGTCCTGCGTAGACGAGGTGTAAGACCGATTTTTCGTCCTCCTAAGAAAATTAAGGAGATGATGCGCCCTGTTAAGGACAATCTCGGTCTCAGGGTCCCTGGAGTTTATAATATACCCTGTGAGTGTGCAAGCAATTATATGGGTCAGTCGATTCGTACCGTTTCCGACCGCTGTGGAGAACACCAACGCCATATTAAAAATAAAGAACTGGAGAAATCTGCAATTGCGGAGCACAGCCTCACGAACAAACATAAAATATTGTTCGATGAAACAAAAATTCTGTCCCATGCCTCCACGTACTGGCACTCTGTTATTAAGGAGACTTTTGAAATAAGAATGAGCCAAAATAACTTTAACCGCGATAGCGGATACCATCTGAGCTGTGCATGGAAACGAGCGCTCGATGCAGAGAAGCAGCAGAGACGTTCCTTCCAAGGTTTGCCTTCCAACGGGAGCGGTGGCGCCACCGGCGCACTCAGTGACGTCGTCTGCGACAGCAGTACGTAATCGCCGACCAATCGTAAGTCGTCCACGGGCTATAAAAAAGGCTACCACAGCAGCAGTGAAGACAGTCAGCTCCTGACGATGACGATCGAGGTAATCGTCGAAAGCCCGAGATTTTATCCAGAACTGACGCGGAAAGAATACAGAGAATGTTTTAGATGTAAGTGCCGTCGCGAAAAACTTCGTTCCCATAATATTTAGGACCTTTTGGTTGACCGCTTGCATATTTGGCGAGAAATATCTCATCAAATTGGGTTGGGTTGTTTGGGGGGAAGAGACCAAACAGCGAGGTCATCTGTCTCATCGGATTAGGGAAGGAAGTCGGCCGTGCCCTTTCAAAGGAACCATCCCGGCATTTGCCTGGAGCGTCTCATCAAATTGATTCACTGTGTCGGATATTGCAATTTTCGGGAAAACACTCGACATACATCTCAGGTCTTGTGTGCAGCTACACGTGATTACACAAGGACCCTCCTGCACCGCTACAAGCCATTTACAGCGAAGAGAACATCCGATCACGTCTTTGCACGCATCACACCGCCCATGTTCCGGACCGCCGGCAACCATTTTGAGTCCTGAGCGCTGTACTGCGAGGCGCCGCTCGCCTGCAGAGGAATCCATACTACTGGATGTCGGCTTCCTTTGAAATCTGATAGCAGACTCACTTCCCGTGTTGTCCCCAAACACAAAACTTCAACACCAGTTCAGTGGCAGCAGCTGCGTGCCCTGCGGTGCAGATACTGACTGACCAGAGTTGGCTGAGAGAAGCGACCTACCCACTCCTCAACCCTCCAATCCTCTCCTCCCTTCTCCCTTGCCCCTCTGTTTGCTTCCTGTCGGACAAAGCATCAGGTGGCGGCAACAGTTTCATATTGACACCTGGTAAATTCCTGTTGAAACACAACCCTCTCTCTCTCTCTCTCTCTCTCTCTCTGTCTCTTCTCTTCTCGCAAGTGGCTACTTCCTGACCAGCAAGCATCTGTCGCGTGCCACCAGAAACCACATTTACCCCTCTTTTATCCTGAACAAAGTTGCAGATACTTAATAAACTCACAGCTGTGAATGTCTTCGAAATAGTCAATTTGCGCTACCCCCACCCTTATCAAATTAACAGACTAATTAATTAAATCGATACCCTCCATGTTGGATAGCTTTTCCTTGCTTCCTATTGGTGGGTACTAGGACTGCGATATTCGACGGGAAACTCTGGGGCTGTACGGAAATTTGGAAATTTGTGGCAAGATCTTATGGAACCAAACTACTCAGGTCACCGGTCCCTAAGCCTACACAATACTTAATCTGACTTAAACTACCTTCTACATTTACATTTATACTCCGCAAGCCACCCAACGGTGTGTGGCGGAGGGCACTTTACGTGCCACTGTCATTACCTCCCTTTCCTGTTCCAGTCGCGTATGGTTCGCAGGAAGAACGACTGTCTGAAAGCCTCCGTGCGCGCTCTAATCTCTCTAATTTTACATTCGTGATCTCCTCGGGAGGTATAGGTAGGGGGAAGCAATATGTTCGATACCTCATCCAGAAACGCACCCTCTCGAAACCTGGACAGCAAGCTACACCGCGATGCAGAGCGCCCCTCTTGCACTATGGACAACACACACACACACACACACACACACACACACACACACACGCCCGAGGGAGGACTCCAAACTCAGACGGGGAGAGAGCCGCACGGGCCTTGACAAGGCGCCCTAGATCGCGCGGCTACCCACGCGGCCAGGCTGTATGGAATTCGATCCCACTACCGCCCAGTTTCCAAACCGTACTCTACCCCCCTTCAGGATTTTCCTTTCCCCCAATTGGTGGATACTGGCACAGTTAGGTCGTTTGGCGGGAAATGCATTACGTTAGAGGTAGCTGAAAATGACAGTGAGAATCTCAAATTTCAGTTCAGTTGCGTTGTGTCTGTAAACAGTTTGCAGCAGACAGGTCAGAGATTTGACTGGAGTCTGCTCACAATACTATTGGAAACAATAAAATTATGAATCAGGAATTTGACGTGGCAATTGGAAGCAGCGCTGTATAAAATTATAGTTGTAATTTCAAATTTCGGCGAGAATTATGCCGTCATGGTTGTGTAATTCCTGACCGCCTACAGGTCGGCTAAGTGTATTTTTAAAGCACTGTAGAATTTTCAAGTTGGTTCTCTGTACTACACCAGGAAGGAGGAGGAGCGGAAAGGGCCTTCCGCATGATAGGATAGTGACAACAACAAATCCACATTTATTTAAGCAAATACCACTCCACCCAGAGGACTGAGAGGCACTCAGCGCCCAGACAGCAACTATCAGCACATGGACGAGGAACATTGTGAAAACAAACCACTATCCACGTGATTAGATGTCGCAGATCACAGAAACGTCTGTAGGCAACTGCCACGGGTCGTCTTCGCACACACGTATCTTGGCATCCACACGCCGCCGATCCTCATTCTAAACTGAGTCGCACTGAAAGGTATATTCACTTTACTAGAATATATTTATTTCTTAACTGATTCTACTGAATTTGGGTTCGTTGTGTTTTTATACAAAAACAATATTGCCACACATCTGTGCTTATGTGTGTGTGTGTGTGTGTGTGTGTGTGTGTGTGTGTGTGTGTGTGTGTGTGTGTTTACAATGAAGCTCCACTGATTGTAGGATTTCAAAGTCTGCTCAATCACTATCTACAAAATAAAAAATATCTGCGCTATGAATATTTATTTTAACTACTCACACATGCAGTAACAAAATGTAACGTTCGTTCGCTTCCATGAGCTATCAGTTCCCACTGCAACATCTGCATCTCCTTTCTGCAACCTCACAAACACGACTTGTCTCCATTGCTCCACAACTTCCTACCGCCATGTATACGAAGAAGTAGTGAAGATAACATTCGAAATGTAGAGGTTTACATCGTTGTCTCAGACATTAACTGATTACTATTTAGGAAAACCTGGCAGATTTACAGTCTCTTGTGTAAATCGTCAAAGTTTAGGCTAAACATATAAGATATAAATAGTTGTGTATGAAATAATTAATTTTAGCAGGTATAATTTTGTGAGAACATTTAAAATTATAAAAGAAAATTACCGATGACCGACGGTATCGAAGAATTCTGGATGTGTCTCAGGCTTGATTACATCACCACTTCCATTCTGTAAGCCATTACTTTAGCGGATCAGTTAAAGTAGCTTGAGGTTCTTCCTCATGCTGACAGCTTCTTTTTATATAGCTAGTTTAGTGTTGTTCTTCCATTTCATTGCGCCCGGCGTGGGACTTATTTTAAGGTTCTCACTGTTTCGAGTGGGTTCTCGTGAATACTGTAATCGAATAGAAACATTCTTTCCGTCAAATTATACGCAATACGTTTCATTTAGTTACGTCCAGCATCAACTGTCAGTACTGGCACCAAGCATCGAGCCTCTACAGTCTACAGTATTATGAATTTCACTCCAGTTTCGTGCAGCTGAAAGTTCCCCAGAGACACTAGCCTCTCTCAGACTTCGCAGTTTAAACCGTTTGTAGATGAGCACAATCAAGTGATTATGTCTTTTAAACATACGACGATTAAGGCGTTAGCTACATTTCATTAGGAATTTAGGCTAAAGATAAAGCAGTCCAAAATCTGGAGGTTGGTTTCAGTAGTGCAGTACTTTCATAGACATGATCTTGTTAGAGTGGTACTTCCTTAACCTCTTCTGCCCTTCGGCTGACATAGGTAGTTACGGGGGAGGGGACTTAAAGTGAAACATTGGCTCCACCTCATCGTCCAGCTTCGTTAAGTTTCATCTATGCGACTCATTGCCAGAGGACAAAGATCCTAGTAGGGACTCTAAGAAGTCACGGGAACAACTGAGGATTGAATTCCAGGCTTTTCTGTTCATAGTTTAATACGAACTCACCAAGCCAAACAAACTTAGGTTGCGATTAGAAAAGTAAAAGAAAAAAAAAAAAAAAAATTGTGTTCCCCTGTCCAGAAATTTGGTATTTTTTTGATACATTTTTAGAAGCGGAGCATTATTAAAATGGGGGAACAGTATCAGAGTGCTGCTAGATTACTCACCAGGTAGATTGTGGATTTACGTTATTTGCTTTTTCATACTGTCGTTCCTTCGTTATGGATTTTTGATGTTGCTTCGTTTGTGCACCCGAGCATACTACTGCTTATTATTGGTACTGTGATGGAACCTTACC
This sequence comes from Schistocerca piceifrons, assembly GCF_021461385.2. Taxonomy (NCBI): domain Eukaryota; kingdom Metazoa; phylum Arthropoda; class Insecta; order Orthoptera; family Acrididae; genus Schistocerca; species Schistocerca piceifrons. The sequence goes on from NC_060145.1 coordinate 22,531,088, forward strand.
ACTGCGCAAGGGATTACTGTTTCTCCAAAATCAATTCTGCAGCGTGATGTGCCGTAGATCAGCAGGTAGGTAGCTGTCTAAAGCGTTGCACTAACTAATGTTCCCACGCTAGGGAGGCTGCAGTTCGCACGTGTGGCACATGGAGAGTTTAGTAGCACCAGGGAGTGAGTGGCTGATATCTTTCAGCGTCAGAAGCATTAGTTGCGCATGAGTGATACTGCACTATGCACTATGCTTTTTTTGCGGTTCTACAAATAAGGTTTTATCCCGGCTCTTAGTGCTGAGCGACTTATTTCAAAGTAATGACAAATGTCGATGGTATTTTCCGCAGACCCGTCATGAGGAAAACGCTTACAGCGGCATGAGTCATGCATACTGCTTTATGCGGGTAGTGACAGTATAAATCACAACCCACGAAGGAGAAGTTTCTGTGCGTCATTATCAGTTTCATGACTGTACCGCATACACTATGTGATCAGAAGTATCCGGACACCTGGCTCAAAATGACTTACAAATTCGTGGCGCTCACCATTGGTAATGCTGGAATTCAGTATGGTGTTGGTCCACCCTTAGCCTTGATAACAGCTTCCACTCTCGCAGACATACGTTCACTCAGGTGCTGGAAGGTTTCTTGGAGAATGGCAGCCCATTCTTCACGGAGTGTGCTGCACTGGGGAGAAGTATCGATGTCAGTCGGTGAGGCCCGGCACGAAGTCGACGTTCCAAAACCTCCCAAAGGTGTTCTATCGGATTCAGATCAGGAATCTGTGCAGCCCACTCCATTAAAGGGATATTATTTCGTCTAACCTCTCTGCCACAGGCCGTGCATTATGAACAGGTACTCGATCGTGATGAAAGATACAATCGCCATCCCCGAATTGCTCTTCAGCAGTGGGAAGCAAGAATGTGCTTAAAACATCAATGTAGGCATGTGCTGTGATAGTGCCACGCAAAACAACGAGGGTGCAAGCCCCCTCCATGAAAAACACGACCGCACCATAACACCACCGCCTCCGAATTTTAGTGCCGGCACTACACACGCTGGCAGATGACGTTCACCGGGCATTCGCCATACCCACATCCTGCCATCGGATGGCCACATTGTGCACCGTGATTCGTCACTCCACACAACGTTTTTCCACTGTTCAGTCGCCCAGTGTTTACGCTCCTTACACCAAGCGAGGCGTCATTTGGCATTTACCAACGTGATGTGCGGCTTATGAGCAGCCGCTCGACCACGAAATCCAAGTTTTCTCACCTCCAGCCTATCTGCCATAGTACCTGCAGTGGATCCTGATGCAGTTTGGAATTCCTGTGTGATGGTCTGGATAGATGTCTATTGCACATTACGACCCTCTTCAACTGTCGGCGGTCTCTGTTAGTCAACAGACGAGGCCGTCCTGTACGCTTTTGTGCTGTACGTATCCCTCCACGTTTCCACTTCACTGTCTCGTCGGAAACAGTGGACCCAGGGATGTTTAAGAGTGTTGAAATCTCGCGTACAGACGTATGACGCAAGTGACACCCAATCACCTGACCACGTTCGAAGTCCGTGAGTTCCGCGGAGCGCCCCATTCCGTTCTCTCGCGATGTCTAATGACTACTGAGGTCGCTGTCATGAACTACCTGGCAGTTGGTGGCAGAACGATGCACCTAATATGAAAAACGCATGTTTTTGGGGGAGTCCGGATACTTTTGATCACGTAGTTACATCCGCTTTAATACTGCATCGATTTCTCGCTGTCGCCGCTAGAGCGTCGTAGAGATAATAGCCTTAAACGCATCCTATTGTACCTATAAGGGGCAGTTAAATGAAAATGAGACAAATGGGAAAAAGTAAGTAAACTGTTTATTATTTCTAAAGCAATCGCCATAAATATTAATACATTTATCCCACTGTGGGACAACACGGTCAGTGCCCTCGTGGAAAAATGTTTGAAGTTGTCTACGGAACCACGTGCGTGCACCTCTTCGTCCGAAGCAAATCGACGGCCACGAAAGTCTTCCTCCAGGGCTCCAAAAATATGGAAATCGCATGGGGAGAGATCGGGACTGTATGGCGGATATATTAGGGCTTCCCAGCGAAACTTCTGCAGCGTACTCGAAACAACCTTGGCAACGGATGGGTAACTGAAGTAGTACGACCTGTATTGCTCTACCGTGCCGCAGATTCCAGAAACATTATATATTTTATATTTTCATTCGCTGCCTATTATTTACCTGACTGTTTTTCGTATAGCGACACTAAAATGTGATACAGCGTAATATCGTGGCAATGGATGTAGAGGTAGTGTTGTTAAGAGAATAGCCTTACGCTCAACAGTCATATAATCTTGGTTTTCTTCTGTTGCAGGTAAGCACCCAGTGATCTGGAGCGCACCGTTGAAGGGGCTGGCGGTAAGTCCCATTTTGTAACAAAGGCCGACCTGTGTCATGTGTCTCTAGTGCGGATGACACAGAACCCAAATCTTTTCAGTGGCGAGCTTGTATTTCCCATTTGGCGCCTGGAAGTTTTGTGAAATCGCTTGCTGGCTCGGTGGTATACTTAAGATACTGGCCTCTTTTTTTTTTTTTTTTGAAGCAGCAATTAAAGTTCCTCTCCTGTATCTTGATAAATATTACAGCTTGGTTACCTAAATCATTCTTCAGTATTCGGAGGTGATTACTTCAAGATTATCACGTCTGATTGCTTCATTAACTGATCTGTATCCGTGTAGTAATGATCGTCAGATTGTGCAGAACCAAAAAGTGGAAGTTCCAAGTAGATTTCACTCTGTGGCGACATTCGGCCAGGTGGACGCCTGAGTGAAAATGTGGAAATGGGCGCCATGTCCAGTGTTGCCATTTTTGAGTTTGACATTCGTTTTTGTAGGTGAGACAGGGATCTGTCAGGAAACAGAGAAGGGCCATGTCGTGGGGTGCATATAATCAGATTTGTGTAGTTCTAATGTTGAATACGCTAGAGTTTCTCATTTACAAGTATTCTGGAGACGATAGAATTGAATACTAACATAGCAGTGCGTGACGTATTTGTATGTTCAAGTTTTAATTCAAAATATATGTACATTAGGAGGGTATTTTCAGCATATTGCTTCTTTTTTAAGTGAAATATACGTAGGGTTTCTTTGCTGAAAAACAGAAATGCGGCTCATTCAGGAATGGGCATAATAACGATATTTAAATGAACATTTTAATCTGTCTTTCTTCATTACGAAAAAAAGACGCTTGACTGTTACACGATAAATTTAAAAATGATAACCAGATTGCAAATGGAGGACGAAGGGAAACACTGCCTTCTACACGCAGAGCTCATGAGCACTTTTCAGAGGCGGCAAGAGGGAGGCTCAGTAGAGCTACAAAACTCAAAGAAATTTATTTCTTACAAACCAGCTGTGTACTACGACTTCTGCATTAATGTTACATCAGGGCAGGACATGAAAAGCATGAAAAGCATGTTGCAGTAGATGAAGATGGGTGAACTAGCTGGTATAGTTTTACCAACGAAGGAAATTCTGTGGTATAGTAAATGTTTGGATGCGCTGCCATGGAAAGTATCAGCTTACAGAAAAATTTTGCCATTAACATGTGTAACGACGATATGTCCAGTTTTCCTCGAAATCCCAGACGCTCTACAGTAGGAGTCAGATGTTTTTTCCCGCCGAAGTAGTAGTGGAAGGCATATCTCATCGTACCTATAAGTTTCTAACGTTAATGAGAAATTGACGATTTTTTGGTCTATGCTATTTGCAGTTTAAAAAAAAGTACATAAACGCCACATTCTCTATAGTTAGAATGTACACATTAAAAAAAAATATGTTTCTCTCTCCGTCTCTCTCACACACACACACACACACACACACACACACACACACACACACACACACATTCAGCAGAACTGCTGTCCTATTCCGAACACACTTTAGATAAAAGTTAAAACCACAAAACCACTGTTTCGCAATTAAACTTTTGCTCAAAAAATTAAAATTTGATACATCACGGCTGGCGAGACTGTTACATTCCTGCCGTAATTTGACACGTAAGTAGAGCGGTGGTTGGCAGAAACGAGCAACTTGGAATTAGGTAGCTCCAGTACGATGGAGACATTGCCGCGTGTTTGATGGATTCCATGTTAAAATGTGATGCAGCATTGCACGCAGAACGGTTCCGTTGAAGTTGGTAGTGGCCGTGAATGGCCTCGCACTACACCAGTGCCGTTAACTCTCCCATATATACGTTCTTTAAATCGCGCTGAAGTGCTAGCGGAAAGATCCGTGTTAATACGAGCCACAAGGGACTCATCAGTATTATCACATACAGCGCTAGCGCTTGTTAGCGTGGGGTAAAATGCTAAAAGTGGCTAATTCCTTTTTTTCTCTGCATTCGCTGGCATATATGCAGTGGCAGAGAACAATACGAAAAGAAAAAGGTCATTCGTCGCCGTCGTCGTCGTCGTCGTCAGTCTTTCAAGCAGAGAATAGGTATCTACCTGTTTACGTCCCCACCAAGCTTATGTCCTTCGTTTCCTTGAGCGGCTTATGTCGCAAGGAGCGACGTAAAGTAGCGCAGGAGGCCTGCGACCATGGCGTACAACTGAAAGGACTTCTGTCAGTGCTGAATAGAGTGTTAGAAATGAACTGATTACGCTTTGTTCAAACATTTTTTGTATTAACGCGTTCGGACGCTGCCCATCTTCAGAACGTCTACCAAACAAAACTACAAACTCATAAACACCAGCGTAATTCAAAAATGTCGTTTAGAGTGAAGATATGGAAAATAATGCAAACAAATTCCCAAATGGAGATGTTGTTGTTGTTGTTGTTGTTGTTGTTGTTGTTGTTGTTGTCTTCAGTCCTGAGACTGGTTTGATGCAGCTCTCCATGCTACCCTATCTTGTGCAAGCTTCTCATCTCCCAGTACCTGCTGCAACCTACATCCTTCTCAATCTGCTTAGTGTATTCCTCTCTTGGTCTCCCTCTACGATTTTTGCCCTCCACGCTGCCCTCCAATACTAAATTGGTGATCCCTCAGAATATGTCCTACCAAGCGATCTCTTCTTCTAGTCAAGTTGTGCCACAAGTTCCTCTCTTCCTCAATTCTATTTAGTGCCTCATTAGTTGTGTGATCTACCCATTTAATCTTCAGCTTTCTTCTGTAGCACCACATTTCTAAAGCTTCTATTCTCTTCTTGTCCAAACTATTTATCGTCCATGTTTTACTTGCATACATGGCTACACTCCATACAAATACTTTCATAAACGACTTCCTGACACTTAAATCTAGCCCGCATCTCGTGGTCGTGCGGTAGCGTTCTCGCTTCCCACGCCCGGGTTCCCGGGTTCGATTCCCGGCGGGGTCAGGGATTTTCTCTGCCTCGTGATGGCTGGGTGTTGTGTGCTGTCCTTAGGTTAGTTAGGTTTAAGTAGTTCTAAGTTCTAGGGGACTGATGACTTCAGAAGTTAAGTTCCGTAGTGCTCAGAGCCATTTGAACCACTTAAATCTATACTCGATGTTAACAAATTTCTCTTCAGAAACGCTTTCTTTGCCATTGTCAATCTACATTTTATATCCTCTCTACTTCGACCATCATCAGTTATTTTGCTCCTCAAATAGCAAAACTCATTTACTACTTTAAGTGTCTCATTTCCTAATCTAATTCCCTCAGCATCACCCGACATAATTAGACTACATTCCATTATCCTTGTTTTGCTTTTGTTGATGTTCATCTTATATCCTCCTTTCAAGACACTGTCCATTCCGTTCAGCTCTCTCCAAATCCTATGCTGTCTGTGACAGAATTATCGGCGAACCTCAAAGTTTTTATTTCTTCTCCATGGATTTTAATTCCTACTCCGCATTTTTCTTTTGTTTCCTTTACTGCTTGCTCAATATGCAGATTGAATAACATCGGGGAGAGGCTACAACCCTGTCTCTCACTCCCTTCCCAACCACTGCTTCCCTTCCACGCCCCTCGATTCTTATAACTGCCATCTGGTTTCTGTACAGATTGTAAATAGCCTTTCGCTCCCTGTATTTTATCCCTGCCACCTTCAGAATTTGAAAGAGAGTATTCCAGTCAATATTGTCAAAAGCTTTCTCTAAGTCTACAAATGCTAGAAACGTAGGTTCGCCTTTTCTTAATCTAGCTTCTAAGATAAGTCGTAAGGTTAGTATTGCCCAACGTGTTCCAACTTTTCTACGGAATCCAAACTGATCTTCCCCGAGGTCGGCTTCTACCAGTTTTTCCATTCGTCTTTAAAGAAATCGCGTTATTATTTTGCAGCCGTGAGATAGCATTCATAAAACTATTGAGTCACATGAGTCCTTCCTCACAATCACTGCTCAACTGACGGAGAATCGGCGTAACTACCAGAAACTGCCGTCACGTGGCGAAGCTGTGTGGGTACACAGAAATAAATGAACAACTTCGTGATGACGTTGACAATACGGTAGTACGCAAATACGAGAGACAGTCAAATGAAACCCGAACACCTGCCGCAAAGGGGACCGTGGAATGGTTTCATTCAAAATAATCACCATAAGTGCTTAGATATTTATGCCACTGGCGGACGAGACGACCAATTCCAGTTTCTTAGAACGCAGTCGGCCTCTCACGGCTCCACAACCACACCCACTCCTGCACTCCATCATCCGACTGAACCGCATCCGACTGAAACCGACGTCTAAGCATGCCTTTCTACAGATCGCCAAAGATATGAAAATCACACGGTGAAAGATCCGGGCTCTACGGAGGATGTTGCAGCGTTTCTCAAGCAAATCGCTGAAGCATAGGAAGTTGGGGGCGGGCGCTATTGTGCAACACGATGAACTCTGCCCGTCAGCATTTCGACAGTACGAGGGAAAACTGCAAAGCCAACCGTGGAAACACCCCACATGTCCTACGACAAGGAAATTCGGGACTGTCACCCAAGTTTCGGTAAGGCCTTGATGACCTTCCTCTTTGGCTGTAGGGGCCCTCCGCTCGTCGAGTTCCTCGAGAGTGGAACCTCAGTCACCGCGCAGCGCTGTGAAGACACTTCGCAGAGTCGGAACGCCAGGAATACTGTCGGACGGATCGTCGTGTTGCACGATAAAGCCCATCCCACACTGCTGATCGGCGATTTGGTGGTAAAACACTGCAACATCATCCCGGATCGTTCACCGTGTGACTTTCACATCTTTGGTGAACTGAAAAAAAGGCATGGCGTGGACGTCGGTTTCAGTAGGACGAGGAAGTGCAAGAGTGAATGCGATTGTGGATCTGTCAGCGGCCGACCGCGTTCTGTGAAACCGGAATTGATCGTCTTGTCTCCCAGGGGGATGAGTATCTTAATGCGTGTGGTGATTACTTTTGAATGGAACCCTTCAGTGGTCACGCTGTTGCGTCTGTACTTCTTTCATTTGACTGCTCCTTATAAAAATAAAAGCCCAAATATAAAACTAAATACAAAAATTCAAAAAATGTATGCCCAAGAGTGCAGAATACGTACAATGATCGATTAGGCAGTTTATCCCTTGATTCCTACAAAATTCAGTAAGGTATTAAATATTTAATCTGTGCATTGCCAGGCCGTTGTGGCCCAGTGATTCTAGGCGTTTCAGTCTGGAGCCGCGCGACCGCTACGGTCGCAGGTTCGAATCCTGCCTCGGGCATGGATGTGTGTGATGTCCTTAGCTTAGTGGATGTGTGTGATGTCCTTAGCTTAGTTAGGTTGAAGTAGTTCTAAGTTCTACATCTACATGGATACTCTGCAAATCACATTTAAGTGCGTGGAAGAGGGTTCATCGAACCACTTTCACAATTCTCTATTATTCCAATCTCGTATACCGCGCGCGGAAAGAATGAACACCTATCTCTTTCCGTACGAGTTCTGATTTCCCTTATTTTATCGTGGTGATCGTTCCTCCCTTTGTAGGCCAGTGTCAAGAAAATATTTTCGCATTCGGAGGAGAAGTTTGTGATTGGAATTTCGTGAGAAGATTCCGTCGCAACGAAAGCGCCTTTATTTCAATGATTTCCACCTCAAATCCTGTATCATTTCTTTGACACTCTCTCCAATATTTCGCGATAATACAAAACGTGCTGCCTTTCTTTGAACTTTTTCGATGTACTCCGTCAGTCCTATCTGGTAAGGATCCCACACCGCGCAGCAGTATTCTAAAAGAGGACGGACAAGCGTAGTGTAGGCATTCTCCATAGTAGATCTGTTACATTTTCTAAGTGTCCTGCCGATGAAACGCAGTCTTTGGTTAGCCTTCCCCACAACATTTTCTATGTGTTCCTTCCAATTTAAATTGTTCGTAATTGTAATACCTTAGGTATTTAGTTGAATTTACGGCTTTTAGATTAGACTGATTTATCGTGTAACCGAAGTTTAACGCGTTCCTTTTAGCACTCATGTGGATGACCTCACTTTTCGTTATTTAGGGTCAACTGCCACGTTTTGCACCATTCAGATGTCTTTTCTAAATCGTTTTGCAATTTGTTTTGATCTTATGATGACTTTATTAGTCCACAAACGACAGCGTCATCTGCAAACAACCGAAGACGGCTGCTCAGATTGTCTCCCAAATCGTTTATATAGATAAGGAACAGGAAAGGGCCTATAACACTACCTTGGGGAACGCCTGAAACCATTTCTGTTTTACTCGATGAGTTTCCGTCAATTACAACGAACTGTGACCTCTCTGACAGGAAATCACAAATACAGTCACATAACTGAGACGATATTCCATAAGCACGCAATTTCACTATGAGTCGCTTGTGTGGTACAGTGTCAAAACCGTTCCGGAAATCCAGAAATACATAATCGATCTGAAATCCCTTGTCAGTAGCACTCAGCACTTCATTTGAATAAATAGCAAGTTGTGTTTCACAAGAACGATGTTTTCTAAACCCATGTTGACTGTGTGTCAATAGGCCGTTTTCTTCGAGGTAATTCATAATGTTTGAACACAATATACACTCCTGGAAATTGAAATAAGAACACCGTGAATTCATTGTCCCAGGAAGGGGAAACTTTATTGACACATTCCTGGGGTCAGATACATCACATGATCACACTGACAGAACCACAGGCACATAGACACAGGCAACAGAGCATGCACAATGTCGGCACTAGTACAGTGTATATCCACCTTTCGCAGCAATGCAGGCTGCTATTCTCCCATGGAGACGATCGTAGAGATGCTGGATGTAGTCCTGTGGAACGGCTTGCCATGCCATTTCCACCTGGCGCCTCAGTTGGACCAGCGTCCGTGCTGGACGTGCAGACCGCGTGAGACGATGCTTCATCCAGCCCCAAACATGCTCAATGGGGGACAGATCCGGAGATCTTGCTGGCCAGGGTAGTTGACTTACACCTTCTAGAGCACGTCGGGTGGCACGGGATACATGCGGACGTGCATTGTCCTTTTGGAACAGCAAGTTCCCTTGCCGGTCTAGGAATGGTAGAACGATGGGTTCGATGACGGTTTGGATGTACCGTGCACTATTCAGTGTCCCCTCGACGATCACCAGTGGTTTACGGCCAGTGTAGGAGATCGCCCCCCCCCCCCCCCCCCCACCATGATGCCGGGTGTTGGCCCTGTGTGCCTCGGTCGTATGCAGTCCTGATTGTGGCGCTCACCTGCACGGCGCCAAGCACGCTTACGACCATCATTGGCACCAAGGCAGAAGCGACTCTCATCGCTGAAGACGACACGTCTCCATTCGTCCCTCCGTTCACGCCTGTCGCGACACCACTGGAGGCGGGCTGCACGATGTTGGGGCGTGAGCGGAAGACGGCCTAACGATGTGCGGGACCGTAGCCCAGCTTCATGGAGACGGTTGCGAATGGTCCTCGCCGATACCCCAGGAGCAACAGTGTCCCTAATTTGCTGGGAAGTGGCGGTGCGGTCCCCTACGGCACTGCGTAGGATCCTACGGTCTTGGCGTGCATCCGTGCGTCGCTGCGGTCCGGTCCCAGGTCGACGGGCACGTGCACCTTCCGCCGACCACTGGCGACAACATCGATGTACTGTGGAGACCTCACGCCCCACGTGTTGAGCAATTCGGCGGTACGTCCACCCGGCCTCCCGCATGCCCACTATACGCCCTCGCTCAAAGTCCGTCAACTGCACATACGGTTCTCATCCACGCTGTCGCGGCATGCTACCAGTGTTAAAGACTGCGATGGAGCTCCGTATGCCACGGCAAACTGGCTGACACTGACGGCGGCGGTGCACAAATGCTGCGCAGCTAGCGCCATTCGACGGCCAACACCGCGGTTCCTGGTGTGTCCGCTGTGCCGTGCGTGTGATCATTGCTTGTACAGCCCTCTCGCAGTGTCCGGAGCAAGTATGGTGAGTCTGACACACCGGTGTCAATGTGTTCTTTTTTCCATTTCCAGGAGTGTATGTTCTAAAATCCTGCTGCTTATCGACGTTAACGATATGGGCCTGTAATTTAGTGGATTACTCCTACTACCTTTCTTGAATATTGGTGTGACCTGTGCAACTTTCCAGTCTTTGGGTACGGATCTTTCGTCGAGCGAACGATTGTATATGATTGTTAAGTATGGAACTAATGCGTCAGCATACTCCGAAAGGAACGTAATTGGTATACAGTCTGGACCAGAAGACTTGCTTTTATTGAGTGATTTAAGTTGCTTAACAACTCCGAGGATATTTACTTCTACGTTACTCATGTTGGCAGCTGTTCTGGTTTGATTCTGGAATATTTACTTCGTCTTCTTTTGTGAAGGCATTTCGGAAGGCTGTGTTTAGTAACTAGGGGCTGATGACCTCAGATGTTAAGTGCCATAGTGGCTACTGTATCTAGCACTTGGGATGATCTTTTTTCCCTGCGGTTTGGTTCTTTGTACGACTGTAGCATGGCGTACGGTTTATTATTCTCTGGATACGCTGCTGCTACTCCCTCCACCCTCTTTCCCTCCATGTTATCCTTTCTTCCCCCTCCGTACAGGCCCTAATTGAACCCTTAAGTGTTGTGCACTGTTGTGAAGCAGTGAGGGCTTCGGTATTACATTTTTTTCTATGATTCGGTCTATTTAAAAGATATTGTCACTACAGAAGCGTGTTTTTTTAAATCCACTTTGATCGTCTTCGAGAAATGCCTCACCTAGAGCTGCTGTTCTACTCGTATGCCACGTTCAACAGACTAATGTCTCCCTAGTTTCCACATTCCCTTCTATTAAGCTTTTTGAACAGGGACATAGCTCCCACGCTGTTCCACGAGCTTGGGACTTTGTTCCTTTGCCAGCACGTATTAATAAAATGCAGGAGTGTGAGATAAGAGGAAACTAATGCGAATCTAATTAATTCTGCATTTATTCCATCTCTCCCTGCAGCTTCTATCCTTTTAAATTTTTTGAGCGTCATTTGCAGTTCATCCATTCTTGTACTGTCACTATTCACAAATACGCTTCCCTCATCGAAGTGCACATCATTGCAGAAACAGGTCACTCTAGATGGGAGGAGGAGGAGATACCGACATTTCTGTGAAATTAAGTTCTTTTAGAGGACGTAATAGCCGACCGGATGATTGACGACATAAGGAAGTTTGGGGCTGGCCGTGAGTGGTGCACGGATAGCCAGATGGTAAGGCGACCGCTCGCTATAAGCGGGAAATCCGGCTTCGAAACCCGGTCCGGGACAAATTTTCACTGTCGTCATTCCATTCTGCAGCTGATGGTAGTCACTATTCGCAGTTGCGGATTCATCTGATGTGTTTAGTGACGGCTGTGGTCGCCGCAGTGCATCGTCATCAGTGTTAACACCGGCACTGCAATATCGTATCCTATTAAACTATGCCCAGGGAACCATAACAAATCGAGGTGCCTTCAGTGTAATTATTCTGTTTGAATGAAATTGCCATTTCTGTTCGTCTCATTTCGCATTTCTTTCACTGCCTTCTGCAGTGTACTGTACTGTAGCACCACTGTCTACGTATGGTCCACGTTTCATCGAGCTGTGTTACCTAGCAGTGATACACCATGCGAAACTTGCGTCCGTCGTTTTTCTGTATACCGATATATCTATACATGCAGTAAATTCAGGTTTTAAGAAAACATTTTTACATTTTTGATAACAGACAATTTTTATAAATATAATGGTGTGTTTTGTGTCGTAACGTGACCAGATAAGTGGAGCAAGTGTGTATAGCAGGTGACATGGAAAATATCAGCGTTTTTACTCTTAATAAATGATGTAAATCATTTGCAGCAGCGGATTCACTTTTCATCATCCGCATCTTTCAATTCTGTCACTGCTATCACATTAATAAGGGAAAAATTTCGTTGTTTGCCTAACCGCTTTATGCGCGGATGTAGCTACGGTATCTTTTTCTTGTGCCAATGAAACAAATATTCAACAAGAAAAATATGTTCCTCAGTTAGAAGTTGAACGTGTAAATACTGTACATCGCATTCGATAGCTTTCATCGTCCGAATCAAACAATTAAACGATACGCAACAGTAGAACGAGTTAAAAAACTATTCTGCGGACTTGTATTGTGCCAACTCGATTTCGAACTTCCAACATAATCCACATCCGTATTTCCGTGGGCAGCGACTTTTCGAACGCACTGTAGAAAAAATGTTTTATATAAAAATATAACTAATTGCAGTAACTCTCTGGAAAATGAACCATGTTCGTAACTCCGCAGAAGAGCAACGTTTTTTACGCAGAGCCGCACCGAGGCCGTGGCGAGATAGGCCCCCGCCGAGGTCGCGGCATAAAGGGGGCGCAAAAACTGACCGAAGAAAAAAAAAGAAACAAAAGATAGTTTGGTAATGAAACGGTAGAGATATGCGAGTTATCTTGCCCCAAGTATTCCTATCTTCTGCCTGCGGGAAGTAGGTTTTCTCTCGGCACGAGAATGTAATCGCACGCTGTTTCCACAGTGTCACTTCATCCAAGTAGCATCGCAAAGAATTTACGACTGCCGAACAGGCGCAACATGGATAGTGTCCGTAAGTGCGCTTGGTTCCAACAGTCGCCGCCTACTCTTCTACCTCATGTTCAACAGTGGAATTTCTCTGCTACGTCGCTACGGCATTGTAGGAGCTCAAACGCTGACCAGCGGGTGCTGAAGCAGAAACAGTATGCTGATTAATCGAAACCTTCCGATTTTCGACAATAGAGGACTCGAGTAAAATTCTTTTAAGTTATAATGTTTCGAAAGTATTTGAGGCAATAAAAAGTGAAACAAAAAACAGATGTCACATGTAACACACCATTTCATCTAACTTTTCTCCATGGCGGGGAAAGCTGGTCCTTCTATGCAACGTGTGTTATGTGAGACAGATGTCTTCACTTGCGAGATGAGCCTCAGACACCGAAAGAAGAATTAGAAAATCGAAAAACGTGCACCTTTTGCCCTCCTCGTCTGAAGAGGAAAACAAGGTATCCATGTCAACAGCGTGGTGTTCCGATTTGTTTGGAGTGTTCCAGGAAGGTCTGCGTGAAGTGTTTGCAGATGGAAATTGACTAAAGTATGATTCAGTGGCACATGAGAACAAGTATTTAGTTTTTACTTGTAATTTTAGAAGTAAAATGGTGGCAAAGTTTCTCCATTCATAGACTTATGGTCTGAAATATTCGCTCTACATTGCAAAGTGAGTCGTAAACTGAAAGCTGACTTCGCACACAATTTATCGTAAGCCATGTCGGATTTTTCCACCTAGTTATATTGCCAATTTGTAATATAATCCCTCTGATGAAAATCTGTGTGTGAGTAGAGAGCTAACTATTTGCTGTTATTTTCGTAACTCATAAAATAAAAATATACTCCAGATTTCGCTTTGTTTTAATTGTCGAAGTGTTTAAAATACTGCAGTGTTTAAAAAAAATCAAATTTCTACAAAAGCCACCCCTAAGAAGTGTAATGAATGACTGGAAGTCAAGAAACTATATATATTCAGCAAAATTCTGGTTTGATATATAAAATAGGAAAATGCGGTTTGTGAGACCCCTCCGTAGTAATTGTGTTCCTGTGAATGACCATAGTAGTTAAGGGTTAATCTGCCAGGAAGTTTCATATCAGCGCACACTCCGCTGCAGAGTGAAAATCACGTTCCGGAGGTTACGGGATGCTTACCGAAACATCGAAATAACTTTGAGGATATTTATAAGAATTCCAGTGACCGCACGATCTTGTCACGCAGTACCAGCAAAGTAAAGTTGATAAAAGAAAATTCGGAAGGTCGATATAGGTGAAACGAAAGGGTGAAGCACACTGTGAAATTCAGCTACCTTGCCGATACAACACAACACAGCTGCTAAATTTGGATAAATTTGGATTCAGTGAGATAATCAGTGAGGTTGCTTCACTCAAAGCAAGGAAATGGAAGGTGAAATTATGATAAACACACAGTTGTTCATTATAGCCCTTTTGCTTTTATTTCCAGTCAATGATTTAAGCACTATTAATAATTTATGAGGAGCAAATAAACTCTGTTTCTTATTATCTTTATACTAAAATTGGTGTACAGCAGCTGTCATGTATAATAAGACATAGATTTTGTTTTACTTTCAATTTTTATAGAAAGTTTGTACAATTTGAAATTTATTTGCTACAAGTAAAATGATAATTTAATTTGTTGTTTTAATTTGTTGTGTGTAATACAGGGAGCGAAAGGCTATTTACAATTTGTACAGAAACCAGATGGCAGTTATAAGAGTCGAGGGACATGAAAGGGAAGCAGTGGTTGGGAAGGGAGTGAGACAGAGTTGTAGCCTCTCCCCGATGTTGTTCAATCTGTATATTGAGCAAGCAGTAAAGGAAACAAAAGAAAAATTCGGAGTAGGTATTAAAATTCATGGAGAAGAAATAAAAACTTTGAGGTTCGCCGATGACATTGTAATTCTGTCAGAGACAGCAAAGGACTTGGAAGAGCAGTTGAATGGAATGGACAGTGTCTTGAAAGGAGGATATAAGATGAACATCAACAAAAGCAAAACAAGGATAATGGAATGTAGTCTAATTAAGTCGGGTGATGCTGAGGGTATTAGATTAGGAAATGAGGCACTTAAAATAGTAAAGGAGTTTTGCTATTTAGGGAGTAAAATAACTGATGATGGTCAAAGTAGAGAGGATATAAAATGTAGACTGGCAATGGCAAAGAAATCGTTTCTGAAGAAGAGAAATTTGTTAACATGGAGTATAGATTTAAGTGTCAGGAAGTCGTTTCTGAAAGTATGTGTATGGAGTGTAGCCATGTATGAAAGTGAAACATGGACGATAAATAGTTTGGACAAGAAGAGAATTGAAGCTTTCGAAATGTGGTGCTACAGAAGAATGCTGAAGATGAGGTGGGTAGATCACGTTACTAATGAGGAGGTATTGAATAGGATTGGGGAGAAGAGAAGTTTGTGGCACAACTTGACTAGAAGAAGGGATCGGTTGGTAGGACATGTTCTGAGGCATCAAGGGATCACCAATTTAGTATTGGAGGGCAGCGTGGGGGGTAAAAATCGTAGAGGGAGACCAAGAGATGAATACACTAAGCAGATTCAGAAGGATGTAGGTTGCAGTAGGTACTGGGAGATGAAAAAGCTTGCACAGGATAGAGTAGCATGGAGAGCTGCATCAAACCAGTCTCAGGACTGAAGACCACAACAACAACAACAATACTTTTCATCTATATAGATTATGTAAGTAATATTCTACAATAACGCTTCATTTCTGTTAATTAGAAAATATCCTAAGTCTGTGAAGAAAAAAAATGCAGAAAGATCTTCCCCTGTAGTCGTCAATCCAAGGATTGGTTTGCAACAGCTACAATGGGAACTTGTCTCCATTCTGTGCGTCTTTCAGCTTTTCTCTTCATTTCTTTATAGGTGTTACGTCCCACATCTTTCTCAATTTGATCCATGTACCTCAGCCGTGGTCTTCCGCGTGGCCTTTTCCCCTCGACATATCCCTCTATGATTGTGTTCAGGAGTCCTTTATGTCTTAATAGGTGACCTGTAAATTGCACTCTTCTTTTAACAATGAAAGTACAGAAGCTTCTCTTCTCACTTGCTCTTTCGAGAACCACGTAGTTTGTGACCTTGTCGATACATTTTTTTGAGCATGCGTCTATAGCACCACATTTCAAAAGTATTTAGCTTCTGGTCTTCCTCTGTCCCGAGAGTCTATGTTTCAGACCCATAGCATGCCACACTCCACACATATGATTTCAAACATCTTTTCCTGATTTCAAGGCTGATACTCTTAGATGTTAAGATGTTTTTCTTCTTGTTAAAGGCAGCCTTTGCTTGAACAACTCTACTCCTCACTTCTGCCTTGCTCCTTCCATCCCTGGTTATATTACTCCCCAGATAAGTAAATTTATCTACTTGTTCAAGCAGTTCATTGCCTACATGAACTTGGACTTTCACTTGATCTTTTTTGTCGCGTGCCATTACTTTTATTTTTGCTTTATTAATTCTCATAGTCTTTATTATATTCTTTATATATTCTATTCAGTAGGACTACAAGATCTTCTTCACTTTCAGCTAGGACAGCTATATCATCGGCAAAGTTAACATATCTATTCGTTGCAGAAAGATAGTTTTATTTTTTTCGAGAGGTTAGGTGGAGCAACTTTGGAAGTTCTGCCAGCGGTGCAGGATAACATAGTTAAGGCCCTGCTCTTACACTTACTATTATGTGCGTACACAGCTCCATCTGAAGTTGCACATACAGGGTGTTACAAAAAGGTACGGCCAAACTTTCAGGAAACATTCCTCACACACAAACAAAGAAAATATGGTATGTGGACATGTTTCCGGAACGCTTACTTTCCATGTTAGAGCTCATTTTATTACTTCTCTTGAAATCACATTAATCATGGTATGGAAACACACAGCAACAGAACGTACCAGCGTGACTTCAAACACTTTGTTACAGGAAATGTTCAAAATGTCCTCCGTTAGCGAGGATACATGCATCCACCCTCCGTCGCACGGAATCCCTGATGCGCTGATGCAGCCCTGGAGAATGGCGTATTGTATCACAGCCGTCCACAATACGAGCACGAAGAGTCTCTACATTTGGTACCGGGGTTGCGTAGACAAGAGCTTTCAAATGTCCCCATAAATGAAAGTCAAGAGGGTTGCGGTCAGGAGAGCGTGGAGGCCACGGAATTGGTCCGCCTCTACCAATCCATCGGTCACCGAATCTGTTGTTGAGAAGCGTACGAACACTTCGACTGAAATGTGCAGGAGCTCCATCGTGCATGAACCACATGTTGTGTCGTACTTGTAAAGGCACATGTTCTAGCAGTACAGGTAGAGTATCCCGTATGAAATCATGATAACGTGCTCCATTGAGCGTAGGTGGAAGAACATGGGGCCCAATCAAGACATCACCAACAATGCCTGTCCAAACGTTCACAGAAAATCTGTGTCGATGACGTGATTGCACAATTGCGTGCGGATTCTCGTCAGCCCATACATGTTGATTGTGAAAATTTACAATTTGATCACGTTGGAATGAAGCCTCATCCGTAAAGAGAACATTTGCACTGAAATGAGGATTGACACATTGTCGGATGAACCATTCGCAGAAGTGTACCCGTGGAGGCCAATCAGCTGCTGATAGTGCCTGCACACGCTGTACATGGTACGGAAACAACTGGTTCTCCCGTAGCACTCTCCATACAGTGACGTGGTCAACATTACCTTGTACAGCAGCAACTTCTCTGACGCTGACATTAGGGTAATCGTCAACTGCACGAAGAATTGCCTCGTCCGTTGCAGGTGTCCTCGTCGTTCTAGGTCTTCCCCAGTCGCGAGTCATAGGCTGGAATGTTCCGTGCTCCCTAAGACGCCGATCAATTGCTTCGAACGTCTTCCTGTCGGGACACCTTCGTTCTGGAAATCTGTCTCGATACGAACGTACCGCGCCACGACTATTGCCCCGTGCTAATCCACACATCAAATGGGTATCTGCCAACTCCGCATTTGTAAACACTGCACTGACTGCAAAACCACGTTCATGATGAACACTAACCTGTTGATGCTACGTACTAATGTGCTTGATGCTAGTACGGTAGAGCAATGAGTCGCATGTCAACAAAAGCACCGAAGTCAACATTACCTTTCTTCAATTGGGCGAACTGGCGGTGAATCGACGAAGTACAGTACATACTGACGAAACTAAAATGAGCTCTAACATGGAAATTAAGAGTTTCCGGACACATGTCCACATAACATGTTTTCTTTATTTGTGTGTGAGGAATGTTTCCTGAAAGTTCGGCCGTACCTTTATGTAACACCCTGTATATTTAAGGGAGAAGCACAATCCTGTACAAACCTCTACTTCATCACTGGCGATTCCGAGGCTGCGGCCAGGAGCAGGACGTGCCAGTGCTGGGTTACGCATTTATTAGTGGGAGTGGAGGAGTGTGTCGCTGCGCTGCCACGAGGTGTTTGAAACCGGAGCGGCGCGCAGCGCTTCGCGGCGATCGGGCGAGGCCGCTTCAGACGCCGAGAGGGCCGGTGGCTGGCGGGCACGCAATGCGCGCTGTGCGTAGCGGCGGCGCACGCACGCACGCACGCACGCACAGCTCGGCTAATTAGTGCGGGTGATTCACCAGCCGACAGCCCTTCCGCGCCGCGGCACGTGTACCACAGAAAGTACCGTGTTGTTGTGACTCTTCACATACCGACCACGTCGTGTTAAAGCTGACGTTCACAAAGCAGGAAAACTTTACCTGTAGTTAACCTAATGTAAGAGCAAACAGTTATATTCCTTCTGTCTTTTGGGCAACAATCACCTGAAAAATCTGTAAGAAAAGAACAATATAACTATGTGGCAATAAGGATTACAATAGATTCCACTGTAACAATCAGGGTAATACTGTAAGAATAAAAGTAACACATTACTATATTGAGATTTAGACACAAAAAGAAATATCTGTTCTTCAGGGGCTCCTCACCATGCATGTTCGTGAACTGAAGACTAGTAAATAAAGTGCCAAGGTTACGTAGACTACTAATCATTCGAAGCACAGCTGAGCGCGCGCGACGCTAGGCAGCTGTACTGTGGCTCAGTACAGTAAACATCCTTGCATGTTCGTCGCATCGACGAAGGGTACCATTCCAGGGTTAAAGACGTTGCAGATGAACTAGCAACAGTTTTTCAGTTTGTCAAACATATAATCTACAGAAGTATGGATTTCGGAAATCAGTTATCGAAGGATATTTTACATGACTCCAATTTGGCTAAGATGATGACATGTGGCCGAACTAAGGCAAAGCAATTGTGAAAAAGCTTTTGACTCTAAAAAGTGTTCAGAACTTCATTGAAAACTTTTCAGAACTTCATTGAAAACTTAAAAAAATGCAGCTAAGTAAGCAACTTTTTCTCTACTGCAACCGATGCCTCCGATCGCAGAAACAGATGTTTTCTCTATTTGTGCGGTGTTTGACCCTGAAAACGCAATAAGAAATGGGCCTGTCGACTGAACAGGCCGACGAGACAGTTAATTGTGTTCACAGTCTGATCAAGTCTTCACTGAAGTTTTATAATTTAGATGTAAAGAACCTCGCTGCATCCTGTGTAGATGATGTAAATGTGAATTACAGGAAGCATAAATCTGAAGTAGTAGGAAGTGTAAATCTGCTTCGAGAAAACAACACACATTTGGTGAAAGTAAGTGTTCAAATCGTGTAATGACTTATGCAACAAAGTATGCACGTGATGCATTAGGTGTAGATATTTGAATGCTTGTCTTGGAAACATACGGACATTTCTCTGTATCACCCATTCCAATAAAATGTGACGTAGTTTTGCAGTTGAAATATTGCGAGTAAATCTCCCTTACACGTACCTTAAAATCGTGGTCAGATGTCGGCCATCTCCCTTAAAAACCTGGTCAAATATTGGTCGTCCTACGTTAACACCGACAGACTTGTTACACTTTTATGCTCTACAAAAGAAAGATATATTGGGACTGAGACGATGTAGGCGAAGATTGCTATGTATGTACAAACACTCAATTTACCCTGTCACCTTTCTCGGTGGCTGCTGGGTATAGAATTTTTTTTAATCACGTTCGTCTTACAAAAGCAGTACTTCTCAGTAGCACTGTTTAATAGTATTTTGGGATTTGTAGGAACATGATTTCCGTCTAGACTGCACGAAATCATTTAAACGTTCGTTACCTCCGTGTGTCAGTCTACTTCAGCGGCAATGCACGTGAACTTTTGTAAATTAAATTGCTGGTGTAGTATATACTACGGAACACCCAAGAATTCCTATATAAATGGAGAAATTGAGTCTGCCATGCTGCCCAGCCAGAGAAGCCCCACTGGCACCTACTATCTTTAATTCCTTTGTGTCGTGATCCATAGTGGCTGCAAGATCAAAATGTATTAAATGTAAGTAAGGAGTTGACGGCCAAACACAGTTTCAGTGCAGTTGCACACCAAGCTCGCTCTCCTACAGGAATCGGCGAGATGTCGCGAGTGATGAGGCTAATGAGCAGGGGGTGTAAGTTGAGAATTTTGGTCTGACGTAGGGATAGTCTGTGCGGTTGTGGTGACCAGTGAGTCCGGATGTCGTGGTCGGTCGAGCACAAATTTTCAACTTGTCCCATTGATATAAATCAATGCTCACTGGCAGATAATGTCTCCAATCAGAAGAAATGTATACAATCAGGATAAAATTGCACAAAAAAATCGTCACCGCCAGGAGACATCTTCTCAACACGAAGTAATACTGCCATTTTAATGCCTTCAGTTGGACGAGGACAATCTACTCATATGTATTAAATGCACTCACCTGCAATGATAGGATTGGGGTTAGTATGTTTCCATCACCCAGATTCCGCTAAACATATGCTGCATTCATACAGAAGAGGAGTCTGAAAAACTTGTGGAGTTTATTGACATGAACATGCTAAAGGTAACCGCTGGAGATTGTAGCTGTTATTTATTATACTTTCACGTTTCTTCAGGGCCGCGGCAACTATGAAAAAATCTTTCTCACTTCTGTGTGGCATTTATCGCGTATGTTGGTTTCGGTATCGTCTATAGTTAATCAACTCGCTTAGAGTTGACGAAGCGTGCTTTGATTAAGTTCAGATTATGTCAAAATTGGCGCAGTACCTATGTAAATACTTCAATACGAATCTGTAAATGGCTTTTCGTAGATGTGCACAGTCATGAATAACTGTAAAATTATTATCTTGATTTAATAGTTTAAGAACAGAAAAAAAGTACTTGCTTAGCCATTTCTGTTCATGTATGCATAATTCAGGTTGATGTGATTCTAAAAAATGGTTCAAATGGCTCTGAGCACTATGGGACTCAACATCTTAGGTCATAAGTCCCCTACAACTTAGAACTACTTAAACCTAACTAACCTAAGGACATCACACGCACACACACCCATGCCCGAGACAGGATTCGAACCTGCGACCGTAGCAGTCACGCAGTTCCGGACTGCAGCGCCAGAACCGCTAGACCACCGCGGCCGCCGATGTGATTCTGTTACAGTAATTGTAACTAACTATAATAAATTGGAGAAGTAAAAAAAAAGTGTTAATGTAAAGAAGTTACAGGTTTGTTTAATTGTTCCAGCGATTCTCACCTTGAGTTTTTGACAGTATTCCCGGACCGTTTCAGACTTACACTTGGCGTAGCCGCACCGTTTATCGGCTATCATTTCGTTTCCTTGCAACGCATTAAGACATAAAATAAATTCTTATTCGTAACGTGTAATTCTGTAGTTGCCTTCATTTTCATTTTTAATTTAAATTTAGAATTTCGTAGTTCAGACGTGACCTTGACACTCAGGCATTAGTTTAAATTACATTAAATAAATCTAGGAATTACACGCAAAACCAAAGTCCAAAAAATGTGAAAACTGCTGTCATCGTCAGGACCGATTTTGAAGAAATGCAAAGTTACAGTCTGGATGATTGATAAATTTTCTGTAGAAGAACAATGAAATATTTAAAAAGTCTAGGACCTGTGATCATGCAACGAAATAAATACAGTAGCATTGGAACGTATAGCTTTTACTTTTGAAACCAGCTTACAGTGGAGACAATGGCTTAAATAGCGGTAATTAATTTCCGTCCTTATAAGTGTTCATGCATTTGTTATATCGTCACAAATGACCTTATTTGTGCTAATTAAGTGTATTTTCGCTTCAGAGTAAAGCAATTATGGCGTCTATTAGGCCGAGTGCGTTAATTAGTGCGACAATAATGGGAACCATATTGGGTGCATATTACGAGCATTGTGTTGTACCCAGCCTGCCTGCAGTTGACAGCAGTCGCTGGCGATACACGGTGTGGTGTATTTGGCATGCGTCAAGCCGTGTTTCGAATCGAGCTGTATTGTAAATCACTTTCCACATGCTGGTTAATTACAGGGCTGTAACTGACAGTTTATTTCTGCTGAAGAACTTCTGCATGCTGGTTATTTACAAGATTATAATTGACTGTTTATTTCGTTTGAAAAGGAAGAGAACTGTATTTAAAGTCCTGTCGTTTGGACGGAACACAAACACCGATTATGAAAGAATTTCAGTCGTATCCTTATCAAAGGAAAATTTGTGTGTGGCTGACCATGCGGGGATTTGAAACCCCTTCATCCCGAATGCGAATCCAGTGTTTTAATCACTAAGCCGCCTCATTCATTATAGAACTGCCGAGGAATTCCGTCTACAGTAGAACTATGGTGAATGAGACCGCTTCACCTTTGTGATAAATCTTTATTTCTGACTCAACTAGTTCCGCGTTTGTTAGAGCCACATCTTCAGGAATACAGATTATAATTTATTCCAGACGAATAAACAGTAAATGGCCCAACATTCTTTGTCTCATTGTGATAAAACTGCTTAACCGTCTACGTAATTAAAAGAAAACTCCTTTAAAATACATCAGTGGTTGGCAGCTGGATTAAAATCTCCCGTAACTTGAAACCACTTAGTCACCTACCGGCAAAATACCCTTATAGTAAACTACCAACGTTTCAGCTACTGTCAGAAGAAATCTTCATATTGGTGTCTGACTGATATGTCTCTCCATTTGTATATGTGATCTTGGATGTCTACATCCTCGGTCGTCGCACGACAGGGTAATCTTTGTTTTGTTTTACATCATGGCGCACTCAGTGAAGAACATGAATTTTATCGCAACTTCATTCTGCTTTTGGGGCATCAGTTGTTTTTTTTGTTTCAATTGGTAGAATGTCTGAACGTTATATGGTTGAATATGTCATGTCTTTATGTTGCAAAGTTAGATTTAGTAGAGAATATAGCACAGAATATTTCCCCTTCTTTTAATGAATTTGCGTATATGTTTCATAATCAAAGTCAAATAATTGTGAAGAATGTAGCTATAGTTCATATTCTTACCTGCATAAACAGTGACCTGCAATGATCATACGGTGCAGATTTTCGCAGGTTCATTTACGTCCTTGGTGAATTTTGTTTAGTAGATATCAGCCCGTTGTCCAAGCCACATTCAGCGCGAAATTTATAGTCTCAAGCTGGGGACATGAGAGGCAACGGTAATACGACGCCACGAGCCAACCTTTGTATGCACACTTATTAACCGATCGGGTTGTTTAGCTTGTTTAAGTTTAAAACTGCTGTGTGAGTTTTAAGGGCGCGCGGTCTTAGGTTTCTTGCCAGGGTTCGCGCGGCTGCCCCCGTCGGAGGTTCGAGTCCTCCCTCGGGCACGTGTGTGTGTGTGTGGGGGGGGGGGGGGGGTGGTATGTGTGTGTGTTGTCCTTAGGGTAAGTTAGTTTAAGTTAGACTAAGTAATGTGTAAGCCTACGGAACCGGTGATCTCAGCAGTTTGGTCCCGTAGGATGGTTCAAATGGCTCTGAGCACTATGGGACTTAACTGCTGTGCTCATCAGTCCCCTAGAACTTAGAACTACTTAAACCTAACTAACCTAAGGACATCACACACATCCATGCCCGAGGCAGGATTCGAACCTGCGACCGTAGCGTTCACGCGGTTCCAGACTGAAGCGCCTTTAACCGCACGGCCACACCGGCCGGCGAAGTGAGTGTTTCAGATTAAGTGAGGAGTTAATCCGTATAAATATTGTAGCACAAAATTTTCACAGCGTTCAGAGCAGCCATTGATGGAAGCTCTGAATGCTCATAAAGTGGGAGCACTATATTTCATGTAATCCAGTGCCTGTAATTCTCTTATTGTTTTTTTTTTTTTCAGGGATGATTAGTATGAAGACCTCAGATGTATACCACTCAATCAAAAATTCATCTTCTGATTTACCCAGATCAGTCTGGGAAGAATGTTTCGGTCGCACCGTCTTGTTCACCATCGTCGCATGGAACTTTTTCCTGAAGGGCAATCATTCTTGATTTGCTGCGGAATCTTTTTCTCTGTCACTTATAGAACAGTTTCATTCAATTTGATTTAGTCATTTATTGATTCTCTCTCTATCTTTCTCACCTTACACTGCCTTTTTGATTTTATCATATTTGTGTCAACCGTTTGCAGCCCGGGTTAACTTAGTTTCAGGTGTTTTTGTTTGTTTGATGTCTTGTATGTATAATCATTCCTGGAAATCAGATCCAAATCGGATAATTCACTGCTATCTAAACTCGTTCCCGCAAGACTTCCAAACGATACATTGGGTCTGGTATAAGGGTGAGTGTTTCCTACTCTCGGAGGACGTTGGCGAGTGCTAGTCGCAGTGCAAACAGCGCTGAGAGAGATAGCTGAAGGCTGGTCGCACCATATTCCGTAAACGAAATGCCGCGCCCCCTAGAGAGCAACTCGCCACTACTCGCAAAAGAATTGTGGAGTACTAATGGCGGAAACGCTTCTGCGAACTGCTCATAGAGAAATTAACCATCTGGAAAAAAACCGATTTTCGCGGAAAATAATACTGCGGCTCATTCCGAAGAGCGCCAAATCTCGGAAAATAGAAAAACTCCAGTCTACATTCCTGTCTTATAAGACGACAGAAGAAAAAGAAAGAGGGTTGGGATGCAATGTCCCGTCGACAACAGTGTCATTAGATAGAAAGCAGAAGATCGGATAGGGAAGGAAATCGGACGTGCTCTTTCAAAGGAATCATTCCGTCATTTACGTTAAGTGATGTACGGAAATCACGGAAAATCGCTGCCCTGGATGGCCGGACGGGGATTTGAACCGTTGTCGTGTCGAATGCTAGTACTTTATTATCATAGCATTACCTCTCTCGGTAAGACGACGGCAGTTACTGCTGGAGTAGGGGAGTTGTTGTAACTGGACTTAATCAGTATGGCGTCCCCCGCGTTTGATTTCTAATTAGGCTCGAAGCAACGAGCTATTTACTACCGCGACGCAGCTTCATTTTCCTGCGTGTTTCAGCCGTGCATGTGAAACAACGGAGCCACGCCACACTACGCCAGTGGCACCGCGAGCTCGCCACGAGGGAATTGTGCTGGCCAACCACTGCTGCATCGCGACGATCCTCATAGGCCAACGCGGCAGGCAGTGCGCGCACGTTCGCAACCTCTGTAACACAACAGCTGTCGTCAGCCTGCCGTGGATGCAGCCGGTTTTGACGTGGAATTTTTCATTGGAGGGGTTAAAAAAATACCCCGAAATATGGAACACTTCTCGTAAGGAGTGTCATGACGGAATTAAGCATGGTTTCAAGTGTGTGTGTGTGTGTGTGTGTGTGTGTGTGTGTGTGTGTGTGTGTGTGTGTGTGTAAGGTTTTGTGAGAATTTTACTGCGAAACCATATTGCAGCCACCAAACACCTGATTGCATACATTTCAATTGTTACATTAAATTGAATAGCCTTTCACGTTTGGGGATAAATTGATTTAGTGTTCACTGTGATTGTTACCGACCAACTTTAGCTGTATTTGTCTCGCCATGGTACTTTGCCAGCATGGTCTGTAAATTAATCAGCGAAAACATTTCTTCTATTGTGAACTTCCACCTTGTGTTGATAGAATTTGTTTGTACAGAACACGTGGCATGCGTTTCAAACCACCTGGCAGTTTTCAGCCCCCTTTTATTGTGAATTTCCTTCTGGAATCTTTGTGCAAGACTTCCCACACGACTTTACAAATTTTGCGCAGTGTTGTGCGGCCGATTCTGTATTGATAATGCAGATCAATAGAGTGCAGCCACTACCCAGATGAATTAACCAATTGCGCTTTCTTACTGTAATCACTAACGAAATGCGCAAAGACTGCCTGCTTTCTTCTGCCTACGTGCATACCGGTTGGATTCAAATGTGGTACTGCTGCGCGATCATCAGAGCGGTGCGCACGTGTGTCCACTGAAACGACTTGTCGCTGCGAGCACACGCGACTGTTATTCGGCCGTGTGCACCGAGCCCAGCATACCATCGCAAATCTCCCTCCCTCCCCCCCTCTCTCCCTCCCCCCCCCTCTCTCTCTCTCTCTCTCTCTCTCTCTCTCTCTCTCTCTCTCTCTCTCTCACACACACACACACACACACACACACACTCAACACAAAACAATACTGTGATGCTCGCTGATTATAGTTGCTTCATTCCGAACCAAGAGCACCTCTACCATAGTTCGTAAGGGGGCGGGGGACGTACACCTGGAGGTATGGAATATTTTTAGTGATAAGTAGACACAAGAAAGTACCAGTGCCGCCTCTGTTAAAAACCTACGTAGTAGTGTCTATTAATCCAATTTCTTGAAAGAAAAGCACCTGACTATTCTCTATTTTTTTGTTTTGTTTTTCGCTTTTCCTGACATCTGGTAGGGAGTGGGGAGCTCCTCCCCCCCTCCCTCCCTTTGCCAACGGGCGTGAGCGCCCTTGCTGTGAACCCGTGTCACGTCTAGAAACGACATTCGTGCCATGAAAGACGGACTGGAAGCATTTGGACCGCTTTTTAATGTATGGAGAGTACCTGACAATAGGCTTTGACAATAACACGAACACATGGATAGCGTGGACGTCCCAAAGGCAAAGGTGTTTAAACGCGAGGAATGAATTGCAACGAGACACTTTTGTAAGGGACCGTCGGTGATGTAACAAGGTCAGATGTGCACAGGTCCCAGTGTTAGCTTTGATCTTCATCGTGTTTAATCTTTTTCTAGTTGTAGTGAATACTGCATACTGGGAAAAATAGCTCTTAGTAAGTTATCCTGAGTTGCCGTCTCAAGCGGTTAACCCTCTCACTGAACAGAAATGTATACAGTTCTAAACACATTTTGACAGTCCAAGTAACATCGCTTCGCACCGAAGTAAGCTTACCCCACGCCCATGGCTGAGGTCACAGCGACCGCTACAGCTAACACCAGACGTTATCACCAGAGGCCGCCCGTTAACGTCGACCGAAAATTTATTCACAGTGCGCCCAGTCACCTTCGTCAGTTTTTGACAGTATGTCCAGTATTGATGTCACGACGCTTCTGTACCACAGACGAGTCCTATGTTGCGGCTTTCACTATTAAAACGTCGCCGAATGTATGTGAATGATCTATATCTGTCTCGCGAACAACGTGCAGATTGCTACACTCCCTTTCCTCAGTTAATGGATGAACTAGACAAGTTTTACGAATGCATGAGAATGAAAATAGAAACGTCCTGTTATGTACTGGAGATGAATAGTGGTGACACTGAAAAGCAAAGTAATTTCAGAAAATCAAGATCAGTGAAAGAGATGCTTGTCGCAAATATTTGGTAACTTTTTTTACTCATTGTACGAGTATTTAATCCTTCTTCAAAAAAATTGAGCGTAGATTCCGAGATGAATCCCTAGTACGGTATTTCTCATCCTCAGATTGCCACAATCCGTTTCCCTGTAGTACTAAACTTAAAAGTTTCTCACAAACCATATTTTGCATGTGTGAACGTCACCCGTTTCCACTGAACAAAATATATTTGGTTTCAACCGGCCGTCGTCGGAAGTCTGTAAGTCCAGGCGTTTGTTGCACTGTGATCGCGCACTTACCTGGCGCACAGTTTGAAAGATCGACTATCTCTTCGACAGAGTCATTTGTCGGACGAATCTGTCAATGGCGTTTGTCGAGCGGATCTCTCTGTGTCGTTTGTCGAGCGGATTTCTAAGTGTCATTCGTCGGACAGATCTGTCGATGTCATTAGCTGGTCGTCTGCTGAATCTCCCTAAGTCGTTGCTGCTGTGACCGTAGCCTGTGACGTACCGACGGGAATTGTGTTTGGCTTCAGTTTATACGTCGCAGACAGGTTTGCAGGGTATCGCACTCAGAGGCGTGAATCGTGGAACCTTTGCGGTAGCCCGCAGGTAGTTTCTTTTTTAAAAACCCATCAGCGATTACGATTAGTGACGATGCACCATTTCGGTATAGTGGTTCCGTGCACTAGACGCGGAACGTCATTTTCATTGTCGGCCGGCTCACGGCTCGGTGATTGCCTGCGGGATTGGCGAGCGCGGTCTCGCGGCCTACATGCAGAGCTGGTCGCGTTTGGCACGTACCTCATATCCGATCGAGGCGCTCTGGAGGGCGCGCGCTGAATTGCCTGCGAGAATGGCTGCGCGCCGGAGTGGAAGGCGGGGCCCCTCCCCGCCCCGCCCCCGCAGACAGAAGAGCGGCGCGGCCGCGGTCAGACAGACGCTCGAGAGCCGGGAGGAGAGCGGGGAAGCGCGTCTTATCGGCCGCCCTCGATCGAGCGAGGAGCCGCCGAGAACAGAAGGCGGAGCGGGGGTGGGGCGGCCCTCCGAGGCGCGCCGCCGCCGCCGCCGCCGCCGCCTCCGTGGCGTCATCTCCGATGCAGATAGCTGCAGGTCTTTTTGTCCGCAGCTCAGATCCGCGCGGCCCGCGTCGGGGGAGTTCATCGCAAACGCCAGCGTGTTCGTACGCCGACACTCGGCGGGTTCAGATTAATCTTTTGTATGCTCATACGTCTGGAACGGCTACACGCTCCTCACAGTAGCTGTGCAAGATACGGGATTTTTTTTTTGTGTTTTCAATCTGTTATCAATGAACGACATGTAGGTTATTTTTCTTCATTGGACAAACATGGAAGGTACACTGTTGGCCATTAAAACTGCAACACCAGAAACAAAGCAAACAACGAAATATTACTTATTGGGCGTTTACTGAATTCTAGGAACTGTACGTGATTAAATATATTGAGCAGTGTAGGAGAGCTGGCGATCACCGATTTCGTTTAAATGTGTGGTACAGGCAGGGCTTGGCCAGAAATGAAAGTGACAGAAGTCGAAGCCTGAGGTCGCTAAACATTTGGAAAGAATAACAAGTGTGCCGCAGCGGAACGAGTACAGAACGGTAACCATACTTTCCAGAGTTGAATTTTCACTGTGCAGCGTAGTGTACGCTGATATGAAACTTCGTGGCAGTTTAAAACTGTGCGCCGCACCGAGACTCGAACTCGGGAACTTGCCTTTCGCGCCCAAGTGCTCTGCCAACTGAGCTGCCCAAGCACGACTCACGCCCCGTCCTCACACCTTCACTTCTGCCAGTACCTCGTCTCCTACCTTCCTGGTAGATAGTGTCGGAAGTTCCATGCGGCTTTTCGCGGATGATGCTGTAGTATACAGAGAAGTTGCAGCATTAGAAAATTGTAGCAAAATGCAGGAAGATCTGCAGCGGATAGGCACTTGGTGCAGGGAGTGGCAACTGACCCTTAACATAGACAAATGTAATGTATTGCGAATACATAGAAAGAAGGATCTTCTATCGTATGATTATATGATAGCGGAACAAACACTGGTAGCAGTTACTTCTGTAAAATATCTGGGAGTATGCGTGCAGAACGATTTGAAGTGGAATGATCATATAAAATTAATTGTTGGTAAGGCGCGTACCAGGTTGAGATTCATTGGGAGAGTGCTAAGAAAATGTAGTCCGTCAACAAAGGAGGTGGCTTACAAAACACTCGTTCGACCTATACTTGAGTATTGCTCATCAGTGTGGGATCCGTACCAGATCGGTTTGACGGAGGAGATAGAGAAGATCCAAAGAAGAGCGGCGCGTTTCGTCACAGGGTTATTTGGTAACCGTGATAGCGTTACGGAGATGTTTAACAAACTCAAGTGGCAGACTCTGCAAGAGAGGCGCTCTGCATCGCGGTGTAGCTTGCTCGCCAGGTTTCGAGAGGGTGCGTTTCTGGATGAGGTATCGAATATATTGCTTCCCCCTACTTATACCTCCCGAGGAGATCACGAATGTAAAATTAGAGAGATTCGAGCGCGCACAGAGGCTTTCAGACAGTCGTTCTTCCCGCGAACCATACGCGACTGGAACAGGAAAGGGAGGTAATGACAGTGGCACGTAAAGTGGCCTCCGCCACACACCGTTGTGTGGCTTGCGGAGTATAAATGTAGATGTAGAACTTCACAGAAGCTCTCCTGCGAACATTGCAGAACTAGCACTCCTGAAAGAAAGGATATTGCGGAGACATGGCTTAGCCACAGCCTGGGGATGTTTTCAGAATGAGATTTTCACTCTACAGCGGAGTGTGCGCTGATATTAAATTTCCTGGCAGATTAAAACTGCGCCAGACCGAGAGTCGGAATCGGGACCTTTGCCTTTCGCGGGTAAGTGCTCTACCACCTGAGCTACCCAAGCACGACTCAGGAACCGTCCCCACAGCTTCAGTCTGCCAGGAAGTTTCATATCAGCGCACACTCCGCTGCAGAGTGGAAATTTAATTCTGGAAACATGCCCCAGGCTGTGGCTATGCCATGTCTCCGCAATATCCTTTCTTCCAGGAGTGCTAGATCTTCAAGTTTCGCAGAAGAGCTTCTGTGAAGTTTAGAAGGTAGGAGACGACGTACAGGCAGAAGTAAAGCTGAGAGGACGGGGCGTGAGTCGTGCTTGGGGAGCTCAGTTGGCAGAGCACTTGGGCGCGAAAGGCAAAGTTCCCTAGTTCGAGTCTCGGTCCGGCACACAGTTCTAATCTGCCACGAAGTTACGGTAACCATAGGTTCTCGAGGTCGAGCCCCTGTGCAGAATCTTTTTAGTTTTTGCGTTACTTACGCTGGTAATAAACTGAAAGCTCAATATAGCGTATTTATTACTATTTTTATAAGATTCGTGAAAAGGAAAGGCAAAGCAAATTTTGGGATTGCAAATAAATTTCCACTAATGGGATTGTAAGGTTTTTACAAGGAGCTTCATGTATAAAATTATATTTTTTTATTATTTCACAGTGGATGATTTACACGTCGTGGGGTGATATTCATCGTAAAAACAAGGGAATTTTCTCGGCATCTTGCACACATTATAAATGCCGCATTTTTATAATTATATGGTTGTTTGAAAGTTTCTATGGCAAAACTAACATGGTTTCTATGCGCATAATGTTCTCTCTCATCGCACAGTTTGGCAGCATACCACGCGTAACGTATCATTTCACTAAATAGTCTGATAACTGGTGATGTACAGTCGAATGTTAAGGGAGAATAGGGACACAGCAATCACTCGAAATGCTACTGGTTTTTTATTACTTTTTCATATCAAGATTTCAGCTGTAGATAGCCATATTCAGTGCATTTGAGTGCGTTACCATCCACCAGACTCGCCGCAGTAGATGTCACCATATGACTTCACTGGTGTATACGCAGAAGTTTCCTTCTGCTGCGATCCTATCCTTTCTTAATTAATCTACAGTAACTGTGCTTATTCGTTCTGTATGGAATCAAAGTTTGTTTACAATGGAATGTATTATGCGGTCTTCTCGGGAGATGATTCTTATTCACTCTCGATCAGATAAATTCAAAAATAGCAAAATGTGACGTCATAGTGACACGGTTTGCAGCGGCAAAAAATTTAAATGCCATTTATGGTAGTCGCGAATTTTGTGCCGTATGCTGACCAAATATGATGAGTGAAGGTTTTGTGTATCAATTCTGTCGTTTCTAACAGTGGAAGATGGATGTTCACGAAGATGATAGACGATGATGACCGTTCTTCTATAGTTAGCATCGAACTGGCACTACAAATTAACGAAAAACTGTGTGCAAAGCGACGTTCCAATGTTTTTCAACTGTCGCATAACTTTCCATACATATCTCATAGTAATTTGCCCGAGATCGTGGCTGAACAATTAGAGTACGTACCACAAGTTATGTGCTCGTTGGTGCTGAAAACTCCTCTCTCAGAATCACCGAACACAACGAATGTTATTTTTCTCGACTTTTCATTTCATTACGATGCGTAAGGAGAAGGTAAAGCCACAGGAAAGAGGTAAAATTGTATGTCTCAATAAAATTTGAAGAAGATGGGCGCGAGACAGAGCTTAAATGAGTAAGTGTCGAAAATTTCTTATTCACTCTCGATGAGATACAATCAGTTTTGAAATGTTTTGATAAAGAATTAAGAACACACTTCGACAGACACAGAAGATGAACATGTTTTGTATACTTTAAGTTGATGTACATAATAGCCGCTTTGAGAATAGAAGGTAATGAAGGTCGTTCGTTAGTTCCAACACTTACATATATAAACTGAAGATCACTGAGAAGTGCATACTAAGGAGAATCTTTTTGTTGGACCATTCCTTTCGTGTTGCATCTCGTTTTGTTCACCGAAGGCGCATGCGAGGAATGGTTGCTGGAACTCCTTTGCGCGAGTTTTTATTAGTCTCCTAGTTGAGAAGGACCCGCTTGGTCCTTATTTGGTTCAAATGGTTCTGAGCACCATGAGACTTAACATCGGTCCTTATTTGCCATTTGTTTTGTGAATTTGAATAAATCTGCAGTTAATCATCTCATTTGTATATCATTAACTTATTAAAAATATATTATTACATACATTTGTTGTTTTGATTTCGGATGCAAAGTTTTGTTGTTGTCCAAGGCACCAACACCGTAGGTAGCAGTTCGCCAACTAGTCTGCAACACTGCAGTGTTTGCTCGGTGCTTTATTGATATTGATACTGTACGTTAATCATTCCGGGAACTGGAGCTTATTAAAGCTGAGTGGTGAGTCAGTTGAAACGAGTGCAATTCGTGGTGTGAGTACTGATTTGTCTTATTGTTTTTCTGTGGACATTTCCGCTTCCATGAAATTGTGTAGAATGCGAGGACATACCGCAAAGATTGAGCGAATTTAGGAATACTGTTGGGATGTTAATACGCTTTCGCCTAGGTTCATCATTGTGTCAGTGGACTTAAATATTTTTTCTTCTTCCCGTGTTATTGCATTCTGTATTCGCTGATTGGTTTGTTGAATTAGGTAATTTTTTTAGCTGCAGCTGTTCGCTCAAAGAACTATTCTTTGTTAACTTACTTTCTCTCTATGAGCAGATACACTTTTTCGATGATCTGCTCCTAGGCCTCTGCTGCGTTGCGCAATTAATCGGTTAAAGCGATTTTGCCGGAGTGCGGATCAATGCGTTATTTTAGAAATTTCGAAAATATTCGAAAAAACTCGAGAACATTATGCAACAGTCTCAATTCCTCTTCCCCCCCCCCCCCTTCGACAAATATATTTATGCGACAGAAACAAATGCTCTGGGATCAAGGGGGGGGGGGGGGGGCAAGGGTAGCACCAGACATAATCGGTTGTCGGCGGTGTGTGGTCTTAGAGTTATCTTCAACTTCACACACACATATTTGATTTGGTCTTCACCGTTTTTGCTGTGGCAATGGCGATTAGTAGCGTTGTGAAGAGTGTTGAATCCGTCCAGAGAACATGTCCTTCGAATTTTCTGAGTAAATTTTCGTAAGAAATAGGTTTGCTCCTTACAGTTGTGTCATTTGAGATTTGGCAGTATTCTGTTACACTATACTCTTCCGTAGCCATGACGCAACCAAACCTTGCTTTTGTAGGTTTTATTTGTTCCGTTAGCACAATCTGACAGGGTCGCAATCCTTAACATTAGCCCACCATAGGCTGTTTAAAATGTTTGCTAAGCCTTCTTTGCACGCTGTTACAATTGTACCGTAATCTACCGACGAGCCTTTAGATTTGCAGACAACTAAGTCTGTGGTCGTACCATCTATAGCCTATTCCCGCACACTGTTACTTCCAATATTTCTAACTCACGGTTGACTCCAGTTGGGACTCATTATCCTGTAGGAGGCAACTAACGTTCGTTAAGGTACAGCTGCACATTGATGTACTCTAAGAATGGGTTTTGCCGCGTGGGTTAGCCGCTCGGTCTCAGGCGTCTTGTAACGGTCCGCGCGGCTTCCCCCGTCGGAGGTACGAGTCTCCCTCGGGCATGGGTGTGTGTGTGTCGTCCTTAGCGTAAGTCAGTTTAAGTAGTGTGTAAG
The DNA here is from genome assembly GCF_021461385.2 of Schistocerca piceifrons. Lineage (NCBI taxonomy): Eukaryota > Metazoa > Arthropoda > Insecta > Orthoptera > Acrididae > Schistocerca > Schistocerca piceifrons. The sequence goes on from NC_060145.1 coordinate 22,565,278, forward strand.
CTTAGGGACTGATGAACCACAAATTTCCAAATTTCCTAAGAACGGGTTGCCAGTTTTTTTCGGAATGCCAGTGGTTTGCTCCTAGTTTTGGATATCACTTCCGTATAGATAATTGCGAAATCCACTAAATTAGGTTGAAATTGTTACCAATTTCGGTCGCTAAGGCTCAGTGGTTAGGGTTCGATCCCCAGCCAGTCCTAGGAATTTTATCGGACTCCCATAACTTTTTTCAGCTCAGCAATATTTGTGAATGTGAAAATACCGAGTTGCACCATGGTTCGCATCCACATCAACCTGCAGGTCCCTCTCTACCTGGCTGGGTAATTCAGTTCAGAGGGCGGAGAAAGGCGACGGCATACCACCTCCATCAGGACCATGCCTAGTGAAGTGCTGTGTTGTCAAACTAACTTTCGACTTGAGACCAGCTTTACAATTATTAAGTTGTTAATACATAACATGAACAATTTGTAGCTCTATCACACTATACAGGGATACATCTTTTGTGGATACATCCGTAATTATTTCTAGAGGTTCTCCGTTTATGATTAAGTGCTGTGTTCTGCCTATGAAGAACTGTTCGATACGTTCACAGATCTGGCTAGATACCCATTCCAGCATATTCCTGTTTATTCAGAAGATATTGACTGAAAGGTGAGGTACCAGCTGCCTCATTCTACCTTCCTTAACACCTTCAAAAATTCTTCGCAAAACTTTTTGCATATGAATATATTCCCGCTTTTTTTACGCTGAGAGAGGAGAAGACATTGGCAGTGGCAAAGAGACGGAAAAGTAATAAACACTGGAAGATAGCAGACAGTGGTTGTGTTATAAAAAGACCAAATGAGACAATGGCAATGTGAGGGGAAAAGAAGCACACAGTGGCAATGGAACATAGTTGACTGTGACAGAACAGTGCTAGGAAAAGAGCGGAGGAGACAGTGTCAGGGGGAGGAATAAAGAGAGAGAAAGTGGAAGTGGATGAAAGCGAGTGATGGCGAGAGACAGGGTATATGACATTGCCAACAAGGAAGAGAGCGATAGTGACAGTGAGAAGACAGCAATAACAGGAAGAAAGGAAGGAGTGAGATATCAGCAGTAAGAGAGAGCAAGCGGGAGCGGGAGACAGGAGAGGAGACTGAGTAGTAGAACCTTCAACATCGCAGCGCGTTAGCAAACGTTGGTTAATACATTAAAAAACTAGAAACCCGCTTCGATTGCGAAAAAAGCACCTAGTGTTAACCTAGGTTTCCGCGTAGGTAACTACACCTTCTTCAGAATGGGCAGTTTATGGCGGGTCATGGCCCATCGAACATAGGCCGGTGTGAGGTGGAGGTTACACCATTAAGTTAAGTAGTGGTTTAGACTTTGTATATATATAATGTTTGTGTTTGTCTTTTTTCGTTTATAAATGTATAGCTATGGTGGTCTTTTAATCATTGACAAAGGTCTTCTTAGGCACTTGTAGGTTTTATTGTTCTGAAGAAGGTGTAGTTATCTACGCCGAAACCTAGGTTAACACTAGGTGCTTTTTTCGCAACTGAGTAGTAGGGCAGAGGGAAAGGGACTGCGGCTGTGGTATATGAGGCAATGACAGAGCCACAAAGAGACAATGACAGCAAGTTGGGCTGAATGAGTGAATGAGAAAGGGCAACTGGGAGTGGACGGGTACGAGCATCTGTCAGCGATGGACTAGTGGGTGTCAGCGAGTTACAGTTTGGGGAGTTTGTGGGAGTTTGAGGCAGGTTAGTTGCACGTGAGGAAAAAAAAAGCGCGAAAATGTTCGCAAGTGAAAATTTTTGGGAAAATTTGTAAAGGTCCTGAGAAAGGTAGAATGAGGCACCTGGTACCCCGCTTTTCAGTGTCTTTTAAGTAAACAGGAACATATTCGCATTTTTTGTACTCCGATAGGAGCATTTTTCTGTTAGTCATTTATTTTTCGACTCTCACGTAATTTTTGTCTTCTACATCGATTTGCATCGTGGAGTGCGCACTGTGTGCCCACTTTGCTACTGCATTAACGAACCTCTCGAATCACTTTAAACGAGAAGTGACTTACATCTTGTTCTACGACTTCTCCCTGTGGCAAACTGCTTGTTCCTTATATGTGCAATTTAAATTTCCCCACCAACTACGCCTTAAACCGCTGGACTCGGATTAAACCGCTGGACTCGGATTCGAGAGAAGTTGCGTTCAAAGGATTTTACATACTCTGCTTCGCTGTGGTACTAGGATCGGGAAAAATCTAAATCTGTAAACATCGAATTTACCCGATTACCTCCATCCTTAGGTCTGTGGTGCGGTTTTATTAGTTTGTTGAGATAGAATGATTTTTTTTTTACCTTTCAACTGTTTCAAATGGTACAAATGGCTCTGAGCACTATGGGACTTAACTTCTGAGGTGATCAGTCGCCTAGAACTTAGAACTACTTAAACCTAACTAACCTAAGGACATCACACACATCCATGCCCGAGGCAGGATTCGAACCTGCGACCGTAGCGGTTGAGCGGTTCCACACTGTAACGCCTAGAACCGCTTGGCCACTCCGGCCGGCTCAGTGGTTTCCTTTCTACTCTTTTGTGCTAGAAGTGCCATACAGACAACTTGTCTTGGGTGAAAATGTAGGTGAAAGAAATATCCATAAATGTTCCGTGTTAAGTGAAAACGATGAAGCGATCAAGTACATCGCCCATAGAAGGGACTTGTTAATGGTTGCGACTAATCCAAGCAAGTGGGGTGTGTTCCTGAAGTAATTAAGAATGGAAAAGTGAAACAGCATAGAAAGCATAATGATGTCGGGAGAGAATTGTTTCGTGACAGGGCAGTGCGTCTTTGGTCTGTCACAGATTAACGAAAATTATAACTGGTATTTCAAGATAAATCAGGTTATATATCTCGGTGATCAGATGCTGAAAATAAGCAGCCTGCTACAGTTTATTGGCGGCGATTTGCTGAGCCGCAGTGGCTGGACATCAGTTAATGAACAGCCCGTGTGTGAAACTCGCCGCGCATAACGCGGCATTTCATTGAAGTACCGTGGATGAACTACGCCGCAAGTGTGACGCGGGCGAGACTGATCGCCGTAATTAGTTGTTGCCAAGCAGAGTGCCTTAAATGTGTGCGAGTTTTGTGAGGGGCTGAGCCATCGTCCGGAGGCGGCTTAACAGGCCGCGGTAAGCAGCGATGGCACTTTTTTTGTGGCGATGTGTGTAGAAAAACTACAAAACGTCTTCAATGAAAGTACCCCAAATCACAGCACTGTAGAAAGCATAATTTTATTGCTCCAGTATTTTCCATTTAAGTATTCCGTGCACCCCAGAATGCTTCTCTGCGAATTAAACCGGACAATTACACGGGCTAAAAGCTTCTGAATTCCTTACTCCTGTCATCCGCCTTCGTAATCGAGATCGCTGACGCACGCCTGAGCGGCGGCCCTCAGCTCTGCGGTCGCCAGATCGAATCCAGGTGCTGGATGGAATTTTCCCGTCGAGTGTTTGTACAGCAAGGGGAGGAAAGGTGATGCACACTCTCTGATCGTACAGTTTTGCGCAATTAATGTAAAAATTTCAGCATCTATTGAAGTTAGGCATCCTGTAGTCGGGGCGATCCCAACAACAACAAACGTGACAACTTTTACGGCGTAACAGTAAAATTTACGGAAATTGCAGCATTTTACGAACTGACGGTTTCATTTTTCGACTTCGCGGAAAAATTTGGAACTTTTATATTCGATAATCATCCCACGTCCGTACAGTTGTTAGCGTGGGCCGAAGGCAACTAAATGATAGTCGAGAATTAATTCTTTGATATGATTGGTGCTTTCAACGATGCGATGTTTGTATCGTCATTCGAATTGAATTTAAAGGCAGGGAACAGTTCTTCCATGTGAATCTTACTTGTCGACAGGTTCTGCTCTGCAAATTCTTTGTCCCTCTCCGTTCGCTTGTTGCGATTTAACCCATACTCTTTGACCACGTGTGGAATAATATTCTGTCCACGTATGTGTGTGTCTTTTTACTATGTGCATATTCTGTGTTCATGAGGATGGCGTCGTGTTCATTTAATGGGTTAAGACTATCTGTTTTGACATGTTACAGTGAAGTGTTTGACTGGCTTGAGTGTTAATGTTATCATTTTAAGTGACGTTCAGTCATACAGGTTCCTTTCGATGTTTCAGTACATATACAGACATTTGTTCTCGGACATTTTCATACACTATATTCGTATAGCACTCATGAATAAATGCAACAAGAAACAGTATTTCCAGACATTTAAAGAACCATATCTGTTGATTTTCCGTGCATACTAAAATCAAGAAAGGGAGAAAGCTGTGCCTTTTGCACGGTATGTGGTTCTGATATTAATATTGCACATGATGGAAGAAACGATTTAAGTAATCAAGCGAAGTGCGGTAAACACGTTGTAAGTAGGCTGTTTATGTTTTCTTATTGGCAACGTTACGTAGCGCTCTGTATGAAAATCACTGGCTGTGCTGTGTGCAGTCTGTGGCTAGTTTGCATTGTTGTCTGCCATTGTAGTGTGGGGCAGCGGCAGCTGGATGTTAACAGCGCGTAGCGTTGCGCAATTGGAGGTGAGCCGCTAGCAGTGGTGGATGTGGGGAGAGAGATGGCGGAGTTTTGAAATTTGTAAGACTGGATGTCATGAACTGCTATTTATATTATGACTATTAAGGTAAATACATTGTTTGTTCTCTATCAAAATCTTTCATTTGCTAACTATGCCTATCAGTAGTTAGTGCCTTCCGTAGTTTGAATCTTTTATTTAGCTGGCAGTAGTGGCGCTCGCTGCATTGCAGTAGTTCGAGTAACGAAGATTTTTGTGAGGTAAGTGATTTGTGAAAGGTACAGGTTATTGTTAGTCAGGGCCGTTCTCTTGTAGCGATTATTGAAAGTCAGATTGCGTTGCGCTAAAGTACTGTGTGTCAGTTTAAGCACAGTCATGTATAATTTTTCAAAGGGGACGTTTCATAACCTAAGTTATGTTAAATCGAAGGAAGATAACAAGAAAATCAACACCTTTTTTTCCGCGTCTGGAAACGTTGACAGTGATGTAATTATGCTCGAAGATCTGTTTACTTCGTTTTTGGTGGAACACAATGTACCCTCATGTGCGGCTGATCACTGTGGTGCTTTATTTAAGATGATGTTCCCTCATCAGAAGTTGCAAAGAAATATACAGGGTGCCAATTATTGAACTGTATGAAATAAAATCGTCATAACTTCTGAACGGATTGCGTTAGGACGTTCAAACTGCACGGTTGACTGCGGGGCATGATGTGAATTAGTATGCGCATGCCTGGTTTGGTTTAGCAACGAAGCCCACTTTCATTTCGATGGGCTCGGCCGGCCGTAGTCGCCGTGCGGTTCTAGGCGCTACAGGCTGGAGCCGAACGACCGCTACGGTCGCAGGTTCGAGTCCTGCCTCGGGTATGGATGTGTGTGATGTCCTTAGGTTGGTTAGGTTTAATTAGTTCTAAGTTCTAGGCGACTGATGACCTCAGAAGTTAAGTCGCATAGTGCTCAGAGCCATTCGAACCATTTGGACCGATGGGCTCGTCAATAAAAAAAATTGGCGCGTTTAGGGGACTGAGAACCCGCGTTTTAGCGATCGAGGAGTTTCTTTACCTTCTTCGGGTGACTGTATGGTGCGCATTATCCAGTCACGGAATAATCAGTGCGATATTCCTTGGTGGCACAGTGACTACCGAACGGTGCGTGAAGGTTTTCGAAGTTGATTTCATCCCCATTATTCAAAGTGACGCTGATTTCGACAAGATGTGGTTCGTGCAAGACGGAGTTCGACCCCATCGAAGCAGGAGAGTATTTGATGTCGTGGAGGAAGGAGCATTTTGGGGGCCGCATTCTGGTTCTGGGGTAACCAGGGGCCACTGGCATTGGCCTCAAATGGCCGCCATATTCTTTGGATCCAAACACATGCGACTCCTTTTTGTGGGGCTATACTAAAGATAAGGTGTGCAGCAATAACCCTAAAACTATTGCTGAGCTGAAAACAGCCTTTCGGGAGGTCATCGACAGCATGGATGTTCCGACATTTCATGAAGAATTTCGCTATTCGTCTCCGCCACATCATCGCCAAAGATGGCGGGCATATCGAGCATGTCATAACCTAAATCCGAATATCTGTAATGACGGTTACATGTTGAATAAAGTGTGAGCGCTCTGTAATTTGTAACTAATTTACGTTTTTTTCATATGGTTTAATAATTGCCACCCTATAGCTGTGGTCGCGCGAAAACGACGTCCATCGGAAATAAAATGGCAATAAATACAACATCAAAGTTGTTAAGTGCCTTCATAATTTACTATTTTCTTTGGCAACGGGTGGAAGCAATGGTACGAATGCCAAATTGTATCTTGTTGTTGTTACTTTCTGATATTCCGCGGGAAAAAGTAGTGAGCAGTGTGCTATCCATATCAGCTTTTGACGAGGACATAGGTAGCTTGATGTTATCACTGCTGAATTCTCATAACATACCATCGAAAACGGTGTGGTTTTCTGCCCCGACAATGCTCCTGTTACAATAAGACACAAAAATGGGGTTTCAGCAGTTCTGAAGGAAGTTCAACTAGGTATTCCCATCATAGGTTGTCTTTGCCACCTGATTAATCTAGCAGCTGAAAAAGGTGCTGGAAGATTACCACTTAAAGTGGATGAGATCATTGTTGATATATTTTATTTCTTAGGGGAGACTGTCAAAAGGTAAGAACTTCTTCAGAAATTTCAGAACTTGCAAAATAAAGAGGCAAAGAAAATTCTGAAGAACGTGTGTACTAGTTGGTTTTCTTCAGGCAAATTTTTGGATTTACTGGATCAGTGCGATCCGCTTCTTTCTTTCTTCGAGGCGGAAGTAATATTATGTACCCGAAACATTTCCACAAGCTTGACATGTTTCAGAATGCCTAGTGTTGAACGAAGTGGATCCAAAGAATAACAGAGGAAGACAATTCTTGATTATGCTACTACACCTGTCTCTAAAAGAATAGCTTATTCCTCCAGATGTGACAAACGCACCCAAAAAGTAAGACTTCTCCTACAACACGTGGGGAAAAATTATGTTCCAGTCCTCAAGCTTGAACAAGGCCTTTTACACTTCCCTTCATGTGACTGTTCCTTTATTTGACAAATTGAATGCTGCCCTTTAGACGTCTTTCCACAAGTTAACTTTCTATTAGAAGTTCTAATGGATTTGCTAAAGCAGTTGTTCACAAAGTTTTTATGTCCAAAGCTCCTCATTGCTTTAAGTTGAGTACAACGTGACTCACAATCAAAAAAGTGGTGATGAGTTAGTTATTGGCATTCAGACTTCGAACCTAGTGGATGGTCAACAGGATACAGATGAACACCTTTTCTTTTCATCAGTGAGGAACTACTTTTGTACTGTCTGTGGCTACATCATCAACAAGTGTCCACTCAAGGATGATGTGTGAAAGCAATGCTCAAGTTGCAAGGTTAGACACAGTTTTCTTCCATTCGTTTTTTCTTGGAAAAGTTTCCTATCATGTTATACAAGGAAGAGAGTGAAACTACAGATGAGGTGCTGAATGAGCTTCAGAGCAGTTTACAGCTCTTCAGGTAGATGACACTTTGGCTGTAAATCAAGATGCTGCAAGTGATTCCAGTTGAGCACGAGTATCAAGAACTTGTGGAGCCGATGGACTTCTTAAGTGTAACCGAATTTCTAAGATAATGCTCTCTATTCTCACCATACCCCATAGCAATGCAGTGTGTGAACGTATTTTCAGGCCTGTGAAGAAAAATAGAATAGTGTTCAGATCGTCAGTGTCCAATGAATCTCTGGAGTCTATTTGTGTTTTGAAGACCAGGACTTCTGCTCCCTGTCGTGACAAAACATTTTCTCAAAACTTTGTGCAGGAATATAAAAAGGCCACACCTATGACTTTAAAATCGCACTAGAATGTGATTTGCAATGTGTATTATATTATTTCTTCTCTGTGTTACGTTAAGCAAGTTTTAAGGTGTAAATCCTTGTTCAGTTATCGCATATCTGCTTAATTTATCCCTGCTGCCTGCTTCTTGAATGTTATGTTCATCTAAAAACCATTGGCCTATGATGCAAGCAGATGTGATTTCATTGAATTATCCTGTTTACAACACGAATTATTGTATTTTGCATCCCAGAATTATTATTTTCGTCAAGCCGGAGTATGTAGAATATCGTTAGATTATTTGCCGCAGGTGAGTTGTACTAATAACCTCTTCAAAATTTGGCAGCTAACAACAACAACAACAACAACAACAACAGCAGCAACAACAGTAATAATTATAGCAAAGAGCTTGCTGTATAAAATATGTACGAGGGCCGTTCAGAAAGTGACCTCCGGTTGATTTAAAAAAATACACCAAGTTAAATAAAAATATTTTAATATATACATCTTACAACTACATCTTTGCACTATTTTTCTACATAGTCTCCATAGCGATTGAGGCACTTATCGTATCTCTTCACAAGCTTTGAAATTCCTTCTGCATAAAAATCACCCGCTTGTGCCTGGAGCCAGCCTGTGACCCGAGCCATTTCTTCAAATGCATGAAGAGGTGATAATCATTTGGCGCCAGGTCTGGGCTGTAAGGTGGATGGTTGATAACGTCCCACTTGAAGGACTCAAGAAGGGCCGTTGTTCTGCGAGCAGAGTGAGGACGGGCGTTATCGTGCAAAAAAACGATACCGGAAGTCAGCATACCACGGCGTTTGTTCTGTATAGCCCGTCGTAACTTTTTGTTTCACAGTACACGTCTTGATTAATGGTCGTACCACGTTCCATGAATTCAACCAACAACACCCCTTTGGCATCCCAAAACACCGTTGCCATCAGTTTTCTGGCAGAAAAATCTTGCGAGGCTTTTCTTGGTTTGGTAGGCGAATTTGAATGTGCCCACATCTGTGATTGTTCTTTTGTCTCAGGGTTCACGTACTTAATCCAGGTTTCGTCACCGGTCACGATTCTGTTTAACAATGGTTCTCCTTCGTCCTCATAACGTGACAGAAAGTCTAATGCAGAGGCCATTCTTTGAGTTTTGTGGTGGTCGGTAAGAATTTTGGGCACCCATCGTGCACAGAACTTACGGTAACCCAATCTTGCTGTCACTATCTCGTACGAGAGAGTCTTAGAAATCTGTGGAAAACCAGTAGACAACTCCGACATTGAGAAACGTCGATTTTCACGAACTTTTGCATCAACTGTCTGAACGAGTTCGTCAGTCACCAATGATGGTCTACCACTCCTCTCTTCATCATGAACGTTTTCTCGTCCACTTTTAAATAAACGTACCCATTCACGGACAACTCCTTCACTCATAACTCTTGGTCCGTACACGGCACAAAGCTCACGATGAATAGCTGCTGCAGAATATCCTTTGGCTGTAAAAAACCTTATGACAGCACGCACTTCACATTTGGCGGGGTTTCCTATTGCAGCACACATTTCAAACTGCCACAAAAACTAAACTAGCGCAGGTACGACGTTCATTCGACCACGGCTTGATGCCGACTGACCTGTTGAGTGCGTGAACGCACAGATGGCGTCGCTACTCCCCCCACAACCCGCACTGTGACCAATCGGAGGGTACTTTCTGAACCGCCCTCGTATTTTGCAGTAACGAAGACGAACAAGTGCACATACTCCTTAAAGTATGCTTTTTAGATCCCATGGTTCACTTGACATGTCTGTCTTGTTTGGGTCCATGCTACTACCTTTGGAAATACGGAATAATGGTTCAAAATGGCTCTGAGCACTATGAGACTTAACATCTGAGGTCATCAGTCCCCTAGAACTTAGAACTACTTAAACCTAACTAACCTAAGGACATCACACACATCCATGCCCGAGGCAGGATTCGAATCTGCGACCGTAGCAGTCGCGCGGTTCCGGACTGAAGCGCCTAGAACCGCTCGGCCACACCGGCTGGCAAAATACGGAATACTTACAGCCCGTAGAACAGTGGTAATCACCCCTTACGGGCGTAGTTTAAATCTTGTGAAGGGTAAAAACGAAAGGGTTGAACTGTATTCCGGTCACGAAAGTAAATTATTTTTAAAAATATCATTACTATTATCACATTTTCGTATGGGTATATGTAATGTTGATCACAGGAGTTATCAGTAATTAATTTTTTGAGGTACTACCATTAACACGGTGGACGCAACGTAGTGGAGCTTACAGCTTCCGAAACGAATGTATGAACATCATGTTCCTCACATAGTCTACCAGCTACACACATACTGCGGACAATGTATTTATGATGGTAAAATTGAGACATATCCATCACGTATGCTTATATACCTCATGAAACTTCCCCGCAAAAGACCAGAAATTGCTGCATCACTCACTTCACAACAATGAACGGAATAACTGACATTCAACTCGACAGTAACAGTAATGGATACTACTAGTCTGTTGCCGCCCGCGTGGCCACGGTTCGCGCGCGGCTCCCCCGTCGGAGGTTCGAGTCCTCCCTCGGGCGTGGACGTGGCTGTGTGTCTTGCCCTTAGCGTAAGTTAGTTGAAGATAGATTAAGTAGCTCAGCAGTTTGGTTCTCACCACAAATTTCCGAATTTTTACCACACTGCTGTGGGGTGTACATAGCACTACTGTAACACCATAGCTCTAATACTGTACTGCTTTATTTCGCTTTTGTTTCATTTAATGTTACATCGCTGCGCTTCTGCAAATGTGTTTGTTTGAATCGATAACACAAAACTGTATAGTCCTTTCTTTGTAAGAACTTTGATGTCATGGTTTGATTCTATGCAATGTAGTGTATCTGTCATTTAAATTCTTTGTCCCGTTTGGAGGGAACAAAACTTACTCTATATAATTATAATTTCTGTGTGAATAATTTTTTGTAGAAATGTCAATATGTGCAAATATTCTGTTTTATTGATTGAATTTGGTTCCTGTTATGTAAACTGCTGATCCTCACTTGGGCTTCTTGGTTCTTTAATGTATAAAAGGTGTAGTGGTTCCCCTCGGGAACGGAACTGAATAGCGCGCGCAAATTGTGGTTGGCCTAGGTAGAAAAGGTGGAACTGGTAGTCAGTCGGGCACGAGCTACGAGTCGGGGACGAGCTACGAGTCCGTGCACTGCCATGTAAAAGATGCAGATTGTGCTGATTCCGAGAGAGGTTTTTTCTGCTACTTTCCAACGCCTCGGATGGATGGATAAATAGCTGGAACTATTCTGGAATTTGTATCTGTCATCGCCACCAAGAAATGACAAGAGTCCAGCAATTCTACCCGCAATTCCACCTACCAACATGCAGTTGCCACCACATTGTGCAATCATTGCATCGGAATGCTATAATGATGTACAGTGAAGGATCAGTTTAATGGATGTGTTAATGTGCTCAAATATAAGGTAATTTATATCTGAATTTATGTACCTACCTTGATTTTTCTCCTCATCATAACACCTCTCAGGATCCTCTCCGTTTGAACTAAAGTGATTACCGAGTGTCCTTACTGAAAGTACATTAAAACCCAGTTTTCTAATTAATGCCCCTTTGAACATAGTAAAGAGAAAGTTAAAGTTAATGTAGCAAGAGAGTGAGTTAAAGTTAATGATGCTTACTGAAATAATTTTCCTAGTAAAACTGCTTATTAATGTGTTGTTGCCAACTTCAAATTAAAATTTCTCAAGACTGAGGCTTACAAAGTTTAGCTTAGTAAATGATCACATTACTGCCTGTTGTAAATCGCAGAAAGTGAGTCAGTATCTTACATATGTGTTAATTTTGTGTCTCACGGTAGTAAAAGTGGAAAACTGCAGTTGTAAAACATTCTATACTCATGTTTGCTAAGTGTTTGTCTCTCTTTTGTATTAGAAGTGCATATTAATAGTACAACAGGATCCACAGTTTGTCTATTGTGTTAATGCTCGTTAACAAGTAACGGAAAGACCACTAATTAGGAAAACCATAATATCTTTATTCAAATGATAGCGAGAACCAACCTGTTAGTGGATTCCAATTAACTTTCATTTTAAATAGTAAAGTATTTAACTGAGAGAGACTTAACCTAAACCTATGTCCAATTTATGATCCTAGAGGGAATGTTAATGGTAGTGTTATAAAGACCACTCAGATTGTGTAAGCCCTGAAAGTGATAGTGTTTTTCTGTACCTGTTATAATTTTGCAAATAGTTTGTGCTGCTCTATCTGTTAGTTTCAATCTTACCGTAAACATATGTATGTGTCAGAGTTCGTTGCACTCGCGTGGGACAAAGTATAGGTTGTGTTTATCCGTTAAAATTACTAATAACTATTTTCTTGAACGAGAATGTTAATCATTCTCTTGCCTAGTTAGGCTGGCGACCGTTTTTTTTATACGTTAAACAGTGCAGATAGGCAAAATTTTGTTTGTTACTGTTCAAATATATTTCACTTCCGATAAGCCACCCCCGTTAGGTACAACACGGTCAACATAACAAAATTCCTCTCAGAGGGTAACACTGCTCTGTTGCTTTATACCATAATTGCTTTAATAAGACAGTTTTATTTCACAACCTGCCTCCAGCTTCGAGGTTATGGTACAGCAGTAGCAGGAGGACAGGAGTGTTATACTACTACTAGTACTATTATTATTATTATTATTATTATTATTATTATTATTATTATTATTATTAGTGGCAGTGATCAGACACAAAGAACTGGCAGCGTGATGTCCTTCAATGTCTGCCAGTTCAGAAGTGAGGAGTCCAGCAATCAAGTGATTTACAAACAGTAAGTACAGTGCACAGATTTTAAATTGGTTGATTCTGAACGGGAGTGCAGGGTGTGGTTGAAGCAAATTCCTTTTGTAACATGTGTCTATTCTCAATGAGGATAGTTAGCTTTCTTTTCTGACAAGGCTTTGTAGTTCTCATACACGACGATCTGAGAATCGCTTCATCATTCTATAAAAAAAAGTTGTAAGAAACAAGCAGTACCAATTGGGTCGCTGATGCGTTGTTTCGTGTCTTATTAAAAACTTCTACAAAAAGTTAAATATCATTTATCTTTCATCATTTTGAAAACAAAACTGTTGAAAGATATTTTTTCCTTTCTAAAGCGAACTTAAGCGCTAATGTTGATAACAGGCGCGGTAGGGGGTACTAGTTACAGATTGCGCCCAGTGGTTATGGTCTCAGAAAGGTTGGCAATCACTGCTGTATAATGTGGCTATTGGCCTGAATCAGTAATTCACGTGTGAAGAGTGCAATCCTCGTTTTTCAGGAGCGATGCTTTGTCAGAGAGCCATGTTGATCTAAAGGAAACTCGTTAGACTTAGAGCTGGGAGCATTTTGCTCCGATGATGACGCTACTGTGGGGTGAAAGCTGACGCCGTGTTTGGGAGTGTGATTGGCAGAGGGGAGCCACTTGCCAGCACGCCTGGGGATACAGGCGAGCGACACGCGCGCCAGCCGTCATGTTTTACCCGCGGTATCTGTCTGTCCATCACTCGACCCGTCCCCTCGGGCCCAATCGCGGTGAGGCGCGCGCGACACGATTGACGGACGTTAAACCGATCGAATGCCGGATTTCGTATACGCTGTCTGATTACGCCACACGGGTTTTTGTCGCCCAATCACTCACGTGAATTTATACACACAATCTGTCTCGGTCGCAGTGTGTTTCTTATTCCGTATGACGCGTTTCGGCCATCCCCTCGTCACATCTAGAAGAAAAAGGAAACGTAAGGAGGAGTCGATTGTGACCTTATGTGATCTAGACAGTTCTGTGTGTAAGTGCTAATACTGGTCGCCAAACTCTACAAGGCTTTCTTATCCTGTTGTTGTCTTCCGGCTCTTCACGCAAGTCTTTGCCGTGCAAGCCTCTTCGTCTGTGCATAGCTAATGAAACCGACTAAATTTCTTTCTCAAGTAATTATGGTTTGAAGTTAACGTACTACAGTGAAATAAAGACTTCAGTTACTTACTACTGTTTCTCTCTTCACGAGGCAAGAAAATTTAAGTGTTTACGGCAGGTGCATTCAAGTTCTTTTAGGTCAAATAATGTATCTTTTTAGTGCGTTTCAGGCGATAATAATGACGATAAGGAAGGATCCTACTGGTGGCTGATGACTTGGGAAGATCATGTAATGGTTCTTTATTTACGTGGCCATTACGGCACTCCAACCCCTGTTTTCGATACCAGCAATATCGTACTACTTTTCTGCGAAGTAACAGACATAATTTTGTGACAATGTTCATATTTGGTTTTATTGATGTATAGGTACTCCGATGTATCGATATATTACAGTGATACGGTTCTTGTGTGTATTCATTTCTGTGAGTGTCATTATCTTTGACTTAGTTGTAACTGTTCTGGCGCGATTGCGCAAAGGGCAGTCTTTGTTTCACTTTGCAGAAGTTAAGTTGTTATTTCGCTTTGTAAAAGAACAGTCAAGTCTTGTGTTTGGTTAAAGTGGAAATTGAATATATCAAGATTTATACAAAACTGTTTTCTTGATGATGTGACAATTAAGAAGTAGTATATGTGAATTTACAAGAAGTTTAATAAAAATGTGGATCGTGAACACCAAGTCAAAAATTATTTCTACCATGCAATTGTTCTGATCTGGCATTGTTTGATCATTAAGAATTTCCTGAAAAACGCATTTGTTAGGTCTTCAAATATTGCTAAAATACAGGTCTGCACCTTATAGCACTCAAAGTGGAATCGCCCTAGAATCAACAAGATGAGCCGTAACAACTTCGACGAAATCTACGTGGCAATCCATTCAAGATTAGTGCCAAAATTTATGACTTTTTTACAGTGACTTCATTATTTCCATTCTGACGGTACCATCCACAGTCAATAACTTTGTTGTTGCCCGATAAAGCGAACATATGCTGCGTGAGCAACATTATTAATCTGATTTCTAACCTACTTTGCAAGTGGTGGTATTGTTAGAATCATTAACACTGAATGATATTTACAGTTTGCCAGAATATAAAGTTCGCAGATATTGAATTTCCGCCACTTTGCAAGGCTTTTATTAAACTACACTGTCAAATGGCACAGTCTCCCTTTCTGATGCGTTGCAGATGGCGCGAAGTAATGAATTTCGTGGCAACTATAAATTTGCACCATTAAAGGGCAATTTGCGTAAACTTTGGCCACAGAGTACTGTTCTTCAAGTAATCCATTTTACCAGTTCTTCCTGATTAAATCTTGTACTGTGACCCATATAAATGCCCCTCCGTACATTTACGATGCCTTGCCGAACTTCGGATACCACAGCAACAACGAAGTTAATTGTACACGCCAGCACGGCCGCTTTACGTCCGTCTTTGACCACTGTAAGCTTGCAGCTCCTTTTACATTCTTCCTGTTCGCGCTCGTGCCTCAACTGTTCTCATGCTGTTGAGTATCTCTTGCATCGTGGCTAGATGAGTACAGTAAACTAATCCTTGGCCCTTCGAAACACGCACGTACACTGCGATCTGTGTGGCACGTTCAATTGTTCTGCCGATAGACGCCATCGTTCCGAGCAAAAGTAAACTGCAAGTGGGGTTGGGCATGGTCCCAAAGGACAGATGCACACTTTTCGTTGATCCATTGTGCATTTCCAGAATGCCGAGATTACCTAGGGAATGACACGAAAACATTCCCCAGGCCATAACGCTCCCTCCTGGATCCTTCCTACTAATTACTGCAGGGTGTTCATTTTCAGACGTTTCATGCCGATAACGATAAACCGTGATTCATCTGAAAGTGTTGCCTTTCGCCACTCAGTGGACGTCGTCTAGTTGCAGTATTGGCGTGTAGATTCCAGCCTTTGCCATCGATGAACAGTCAACATGGGTGCATCAACTAGATGCCTGCAACGTTCGCCGAACAGTCGTGGAGGAGACACTGATGGCAACTCCTTTGCTGATTAGATTTCCGACGTGAAGAAATAGCACACCAATTGCATTACAAATTATTTTTTACGTAACTAGGTTGCTGCTTCTTCACATCGGCATTCTTCAAAAACAGCTGCTGAAAATCGTGAATAAAAATCTACATGACAAAATTGATCTTTTGGACGAGTGGAGACGTGTGAGGGGAAATGCTGTCGTGATCGGTGGTCGGAGGTCGGCGCTACCCACAGAAACTGCCACGTTTAGCTTCACGAGGAGTTTTTCTACATCAACGCGAAGAAAAGGTTTATTTCGACATGTAGCCAACAACAAATTAAGAAAATAAGGCATGAGAGGTTAACTGGAATGAAATATTGCATGACAATACACCATGTACACAGTCGTTAATTAACAACAAAACAGTTTACCAAAAAAGTATTGTAATAAAAGCTTTTCGTCAGCACAAAGTCACATTATTAAGTTACAAATCTTCAAATTAAATCCTGTTATTTCAATTGTAGCTCTAAGGGGGACAAGCAGGCTGCTAACTTGTTCATGTACAGAATATCTAATAACAAATCAATATTTAAATATACGATGTGCAGCCGATATTTTTATTGGCCGATAGTTTGATACATTTTCCTTCGATATATTGTGAATTTTGTCGATATATCGCCGTCGCGCCATGATGCATTTCTAAATAAATCGATATATCTGATACCCATGTCAAAAGTACTAGCGGGCAGCGACAAAAAGCCAGAGTCATATTCAGTCTACACGTTTATAACATACACGGCGGCTCCCCTCTTGACGACCCGTGCTGCGAACCAAGAGGGAATTGGATGTTTTTTTCTGTGGCTGAATTGTTCTCAGCAGTACCACGGGTTGGGGTTTATTCACAGAGTTCTTTGCGTAACCGCAGCCAGCCAGATTCTTGTGTCTCGCACGGAACTCAAATAAATGGAGGAGAAAGATTGTTCCAATAAGTTCTCATTTGGTGCCGATCATGGCAGTGCGGTTCTAGGCGCCACACTCTGGAACCGTGCGACCGCTACGGTCGCAGGTTCCAATCCTGCCTCGGGCATAGATGTATGTAATGTCCTTAGGTTAGTTAGGTTTAAGTAGTTCTAAGTTCTAGGGGACTGATGACCTCAGAATTTAAGTCGCATAGTGCTCAGAGCCATGTGAATCATTTTTTTGGTACCGATCAAGCTGAGGGTACTTGCTTTGTACACAAAGGAAATTTCTCTATCTATAAGCAAAGTGTACACCTGAAGACAGAAAAGTGGAGCACTCAAAATTGTACCGTTTATTTTGTGTCATATACCATCCTCGAATGTGTCTTCAAAAGCACATTTACGTCGTACTCGTTCGCTATTACGAGGTCGACTTAATTTCATTACGTCTAAGAAGAAACTAGCTTACGGATCAGAGAGCGTGCCACTACTTAGGATCGAACGTACATTCGGGAGTACGTGTTGTGTGTGGCGGTACTCGTTGCCAGGCAGCGCGCCACGCCTGTAATGGCGCAAGGTGGATTGGCAATTAGGGCGCCTAATTGGGGCCAAGTGCCGCGTAATTGGGTGCTGCAGAAAAAACGGAAAAAAGCGACGTCGTGGCGGCTGCGGTGGCGGCGGCGGCGGCGGGCGGCTCGCAGCTGCCCCAGGCGGGCGTGCAGAAGGCGTCGGGACGCGTAATTGCGAACGCGACGGGCGAGGGAACGTCTTGGCCGCACATCGATCTCGCCGGGGTACGCTGCCCCCGGCCGCTTTTGCCTCCCTTACACACAGCCTCGGCGTTTGACTCGCGTTCGCGACGGAGTTTCCTTTCGGAGCGCGCGAATATTCCGGCTATTACATTCCCTGGGAGGTCGGCATTCGAGGCGGTGCCTCGCGCGAGTTTTCGCTTTGGTGCTTACGCCCCGTTTTCCTACAGCATCGAGCGAATCATCTGTTTTGGTGCAGAGATCCAAACAAAATAGAGGATCGCTTATGAGATTTCAACGGCGTCATTTACTGAAGCAAATAGCGATCCATCCCGTCTCGTGGCTAGCCGACACACAATTGTGCTCACATTGTGTTGTGAACGTAGGGAGAAACACGCTTTTAATTGATATTCTGCGCCCGGGTAGCAAAGAACAACAGAATTTTTAGTAAAGTCTAATAAACGTAATGCAATTACGCAGTTGCGACACGAGTCTGCACAGCGTGGTTCAGGAAGTGTTCACTTAAAGAATTATTCAAACGTCCAACAACTAAATTGGCTAGTGCACTTGTAGGTCCAGCATCAGAAAACTCGTAGGATATCACTGAAGGTCTAATTCAGAACGACAGTCACTGACGTGGAATACTGGGATGTGCTTTCTGAGACAAATTTCAGCTGAGGAATTACTCTTTACGAATGCCGAGTGCCACGAGGCAGTGGTCGGTGGTTTTCAGTGGCTGCACCCGGCAGGGGCTTACAAGGCAACCTCCCCACCGGACCCCCCTCAGATTTAGTTATAAGTTGGCACAGTGGATAGGCCTTGAAAAACTGAACACAGATCAATCGAGAAAACAGGAAGAAGTTGTGTGGAACCATGAAAAAAAAAATAAGTAAAATATACAAACTGATAGCCAACATCAAGGATAATGTGAGCTCAGGAGCGCCGTGGTCCCGTGGTTAGGGTGAGCAGCTGCGGAACGTGAGGTCCTTGGTTAAAGTCTTCCCTCGGGCGAAAAGTTTAATTTTTCATTTTCAGACAATTATTATCTGTCCGTCCGTCCGTCCGATGCGAGGTTTTCGGCAAGTGAAATACCTTGTGAAAAGATTCTATGATTTTGCGAAGCTCAATTATCAAAGCAGAACGGGCTATTTAGGCCGGCCGCGGTGGCCATGCGGTTCTAGGCGCTTCAGTCCGAAACCGCGCGACCGCTACGGTCGCAGGTTCGAATCCTGCCTCAGGCATGGATGTTTGTGATGTTCTTAGATTAGTTAGGTTTAAGTAGTTCTAAGTTCTAGGGGACTGATGACCTCAGATGTTAAGTCCCATAGTGCTCAGAGCGCCAATTATCAAAGTTCAGGCATTAACACATAATCAACTTCGCTCTCCAGAATTCCAGGACATGTTCAGATTTGCTTGGACATATGCAGGATTTGACGGTCTACACACGGAAAAATTTGAAAACGTTAAAAACACATGTTTTGACAGAGCACAGGGAAAACTGTGCGACTGTGAAACTGTTGCATTCATTTGTTGCAGTTTATGTGTCAAACTCTTATGTTTTCATCCCTTTTTTGGGAGTGATTATCACATCCACAAGAAAACCTAAATCGGGCAAGGTAGAAGAATCTTTTTGTTACATAAAAACACGGGAGAACTGCCGGATATCAGTAACGTCCTGCCACGATATTTCGGCGCAGAGTCTTCTGGCCATCTTCAGGTGAATGCCACTGCAGTAGTACTGGCGAGTACGCGCTGAGCTCCGCTATTTAAAGCCTTGTGAGGTGACATTGCGCATGCGCTGCTCAGCGTGCGCGTTCATAACGGCTCCGTGCGCTGCACCTCGCGCCCTCCACTGCGGAAGCCTGGCGAATCGGTGTCAGGTCGATTTCCATCTTCATGCAGATAACTACGTCGACTACGAAGTTTCTCTATAACAGGATTCCAAGCAGAGTTTAGCTGATAACCGCTATCTCGATTGATGAGAGTCTCGTTGTCAGACAATCTTATTTCCACAGATTCATTGATAATCGAGCTCCAAAAGTTTGATGTATGGGCCAAAATTTTTGTGTCGTCGTAATTCATGGAATGGTCTGTGGAAATACAATGTTCGGCGATTGCGGACTTGGTGGGTTGGAGAAGACGAGTATGCCGTTGGTGTTCCACAATGCGTTCCTGCACAGTTCGTGTCGTTTGCCCTATATATGATTTGCCGCATTCACACGGAATTTTGTAAACACCTGGTTTACGCAGGCCCAGGTCGTCTTTAACGGATCCCACCAGTGATGAAATTTTGGAAGGAGGGCGAAAGATGACTCTCACTTGATACTTTCTCAATATTCTGCCTATCTGTGAAGAAATATTCCCAATTAATGGCAGATAAACAGTCGACCTGAAGGCCTCTTCCTCTTCCTTGTTCCGTCGTTTGTAGGTCTTCATCACTCTGTTCACTTGCCTAGGTGAAAGGCCATTCTTCAAAAATACTTTTTGCAGGTGTTCCAGTTCCGCTTGAAGACTGTCGGCGTCAGAGATAGTATGGGCACGGTGGACCAAGGTTTTGAGAACGCCCATTGTTTGTGCTGGATGGTGGCAACTAGTAGCTTGTAGATACAGGTCTGTATGAGTGGGCTTTCTGTACACCGAGTGACCAAGTGTGCCATCCGTCTTCCGTCGCACCAAGACGTCTAAAAATGGCAGACAACCATCTTTCTCTATCTCCATGGTAAACTTTATGTTTTCATGTATGGAGTTCATGTGACGGAGACGGTCCAGACCATGAGGCCACACTATAAAAGTGTCGTCAACGTACCGCCAAAATACTGTCGGTTTAAAAGTGGCAGAGCCGAGTGCTCTCTCCTCAAAATCCTCCATAAAAAGATTGGCCACCAGGGGAGACAAAGGACTCCCCATGGCGACACCATCAGATTGTTCGTAAAATTCGTTGTTAAATATAAAATATCTAGAGGAGAGAGTGTGCTCAAACAACGCTGTAATGTCTGCACCAACCTGCAAACGACGGAACAAGGAAGAGGAAGAGGCCTTCAGGTCGACTGTTTATCTGCCATTAATTGGGAATATTTCTTCACAGATAGGCAGAATATTGAGAAAGTATCAAGTGAGAGTCATCTTTCGCCCTCCTTCCAAAATTTCATCACTGGTGGGATCCGTTAAAGACGACCTGGGCCTGCGTAAATCAGGTGTTTAGAAAATTCCGTGTGAATGCGGCAAATCATATATAGGGCAAACGACACGAACTGTGCAGGAACGCATTGTGGAACACCAACGGCATACTCGTCTTCTCCAACCCACCAAGTCCGCAATCGCCAAACATTGTATTTCCACAGACCATTCCATGAATTACGACGACACAAAAATTTTGGCCCATACATCAAACTTTTGGAGCTCGATTATCAATGAATCTGTGGAAATAAGATTGTCTGACAACGAGACTCTCATCAATCGAGATAGCGGTTATCAGCTAAACTCTGCTTGGAATCCTGTTATAGAGAAACTTCGTAGTCGACGTAGTTATCTGCATCGACCTGACACCGATACGCCAGGCTTCCGCAGTGGAGGGCGCGAGGTGCAGCGCACGGAGCCGTTATGAACGCGCACGCTGAGCAGCGCATGCGCAATGTCACCTGACAAGGCCTTAAATAGCGGAGCTCAGCGCGTACTCGCCAGTACTACTACAGTGGCACTCAGCTGAAGATGGCCAGAAGACTCCGAGCCGAAATATCGTGGCAGGACGTTACTGATATCCGGCAGTTCTCCCGTGTTTTTATGGAACAATCAGTACGCCGGGAAAGCTTTAAACATCACAACAAGAATCTTTTTATCCATTCGCCAAGTGTACAAGTTAGGTGGGTCGACAGCATATTCCTGTCATGTGACGCACATGCCGTCAGCAGTGTGGTATAGAATATATCAGACGTGTTTTCCTGTGGAGGAATCGGTTGACCTATGACCTTGCGACCAAATGTTTTCGGTTCCCGTTGGAGGGGCACGTCCTTTCGTCTCCTAATCGCACGGTTTTGCGGTGCGGTCGCAAAACACGGACACTAAACTTATTACAGTGAACAGAGACGTCAATGAACGAACGGACAGATCATAACTTTGCGAAAATAAGGAAAGTAAACTTTTCAATCGAGGGAAGACTTGAACCAAGGACCTCTCGTTCCGCAACTGCTCACGCTAACCACGGGACCACGGCGTTCCTGAGCTCACAGTTTCCTTGATGTTGCCTATCTTGCGCATGGACTAGTCAGTTTGTATATTTTGCTTTCTTTTTTCTTTTTTTTTTCTCACACAACTTCTTCCTGTTTTCTCGATTGATCTGTGTTCAGTTTTTCAAGGCTTATCCACTGTGCCAACTTATAACTAAATCTGAGGAGGATGCGATGGGGAGGTTCCCTTGTTAGTAGCTATTTGAGGAACGTTTGGGTGACAGCGGAGGCTGTGCGCGGTGATAGCTCGGCTGCTTGACGACTGCGAGGAATACGCCGTGGTGGAGCTCCGCCAGCGGAATTGGCTTGCTAGCCCCAGGCGTACGCTGAGGTACACGCCAGATGGATGGTTGCTTGCTCCACATCCAGTCTGACACGTGGGCGGCACAAGCAAAATAGAGTCGCGGATGCTGCGGGTGGCTGTGCTGGCGTCGCAAGTTTTCGTGGATCTGTCCGTAAGCTAGCCTGCCCGTGTGTGTATATATCGGTCGATGTATTTATCTACAAGCCGTGTCCGCCGGCTAATGTGTCGATGCCGCCGGTGGACGCCTGTGCGTTGGTTAACTTGACAGTCTCGGCTGTGTTGCCGAAGTTGCCATCTTAGGACGAGCACACGGATGCAGCACACATTGTTCGGCCGAACAAATGTCAGTAGTGATAGGCAACTCGCATTTTTTTCTATCACTGCTGTCCAGCTCAATACAACATTGTCAATTAGATCTCTGTCGACTGGTTGTCGGGAACCGAAACTACGGGAACCAGGAGAGATACTATGGGCGTTTACACACTGGATGCCACAGCCAGCGAGTTGCATGAGACCAGAAAAGCACCAGCGACCAGTCCCTGCGACCGAGGCGGGAGCAACTAATGGTGCGGCTTGAAGTTTGTTCAAATGGCTCTGAGGACTATGGGACTTAACTTCTGAGATCAACATTCCCCTAGAACTTGGAACTACTTAAACCTAACTAACCTAACGACAACACACACATCCATGCCCGTGGCAGGATTCGAACCTGTGACCGTAGCGGTCGCGCGGTTCCAAACTGTAGCGCCTAGAACCGCTCGGCCACGCCGGCCGGCTCTTGAAGTTGAAGTTGGCCGAGCGTGTGTACTCAGTTTAGCACCCAGGCAGCAACCAGGGTACTTTCCCGTTTCATAGAGAACGCTTCATCACCAAAACGAAGCATCGTAGCGCGATATCGGAAATGTGTTCCACTAGATATTCAAACTGGAACATGAAAAACATTGTGGAAAGAAATAGTTGGAGAACAGGAGGAGACAGGAAAAAAGGTGCTATCGAAACCAAACATAAGGTGATCTAGGAGAGTTCCGCGATCTTTATTTCTGAAAAATAAAACTTATTTCCAGTTTATCTGTGTGTTAGTATCTGAAAAACTGGTTTCCGTCAGTATCGCTTATCCTAAGATCATCCTCGTAGCTACGGAGTACCCAGTCTTAACGCAAACACTATCAGTTTTACTGTCATACTCTCGACTGATAGTGTTTCCGTTAAGTCTGATTACTTTGCTACTATAAGACTGACCGACACTGATTATTTTCAGATAGTAAAGCAGTGATCTACGCACTGAAAATAAGTGTTTTTGAAATAGAACTAGGTAAGCAACTGTTTTAATTTGGAACAAACTTATTTTCCTAACACCCTAGTATGAAATATTTATTTGTTTTTATCTGAAACAATTATTACATGTCTTTGCTGCTATATTACAACATAATTTGTGAAAATATCTTCATTGTTTCACTTTTTTGCAAGTGTTGAAACATATGTTATTACAACTATCAACAACTACTAAAGAATACATTTGTAACAATGTAGAACTGAAAAAAACTGAAAAACTCGCTGTTATATTTTCTCAAATTATTACAGAAACTTTGAACATACGTAACTTGTTACTTGGGCTAAATTTACGTTATGTCCACCTTTGAACGTGAGTAAAGGCCATGAGCTCTTTCAAAACAGTGTGGCAACCGATCGACTGAATTTTAATCTGTAATATTCATGGGAGATTTGATGGAAAACTCTCCATCTGTTCCACCTAACGCCAAAGCTTACAATATCACTCCATATAGTGGAGATGGAATGGTCATATGAAAGTGAGGCATGTGATCACACTCCAAACCTGACTCTGGCTCTGATGGAAAGCTTCTTGCTAATTTCTTTATTTCTTGGATAAAATTTTTCTCTTGTGTAAAAGATGTTCCCTCTGAAGTCCGGTACTTCCACTTTATAATATTCCCATAAAATCGAATTTCAGGTTATGATGGTGGATCATTTTGTGACTTGGGAAAAAAGTTAGATATTATTGTTTTTTTATTAATAGATATGCAGTTAGCAAACTCATAGTTTTTGAGATGATCAGTTTAGTTTACAGTGGAGCCCAGTGGCAGATACAGAAAAACCTCAAGGAGGGGGCGCTGAACATACCTTGAGCTACCTTTACTTTTACCGTAATAAAAAGTAATCAAGTCACATACAAAATTTAAGAAATTTTATTTAATGGGTCTAGAAAAATATCCGCTACCAGTCACAATAAAAGTTTATTTATTTGTCACACGACCGGTATCGGGCTTGCGCCCATCTTCAGGTGTTTTATACATTCATGTACATGATTGTACTGTTGGAGATCACTGTATAAATACAAAAAAATTATTTGCTGGTGACTACACAGATACAAGTGCGACAATAGTAAGTGTTAAGGCAGCTTTTGACAAAAATATATCTGTACTTACATAAAGATGATGCACCATTGTTACAGCTATGCTGTGGTGATAGTTTTGCCACTTAGTTACACACTTACGGTCATTTTCACGTCCATATTTCAGTTTTACCAAGTATAGCTTCATATTACACTATTATGATGTGCACTCGTGAAATACACTATGTTTACATACAAACATGTGGGCTGTGGTCAAAGAACTTAGATGTAGCAGATGTAAAGATGTTGCTCATACAGAAACTTGTAAGTTATGGTCAAAGAACTTAGCCACAGGAAGTGCAAGGGTGTTGCATATTAGAATTTTAAAAAGCTATTATAGAATGCGACGTTTCTTGATACACATTATGAAATTTTTTTGATTCACATTTTTGTCGGAGAACTTAGAACTTGGAATTACGATGTTCTTATATATATATATATATATATATATATATATATATGAAATTACTCAAAGCTATTACAAATAAAAAAATGACAGCTAGAACTGTTTTGAGCCACACTGTTGTCAGAGAACTTAGATCTAGGAGGTACAATAATGTGACTGTTCCTTTATTGGGTGTAGAAAAATATCCGATACACGGAGTTCGACAGCATCCACTATGGATAAAATTCATTTAGGTTTATTTAAAACTGATTATACACATATACAACACAATGCCATATTATGGTATAAAAAAATTACAGTTGTGGTTCCCTTGCATAAAGATGAATTCTATGTGCCTATTCTCCTGGCTAATTGGTTAATTACATCGTCAATAGGGCAATCAGTGTCAGGGTGAGTGTTCAACAGAGCCAAGCCATTAAGTCGATCCTCCTTCATTGTCGACCTCAGCCATGTATTTGTACGCTGCAATGTGCAAAAAACGTTTTTCTACTGTAGCAATAGACGCAGGTAGCCAACCAAATATTTTGTACAGCGTGTGCAAAGTAAGGATAGTCTGATCTAAGACAAACAAACAACGCTTGCATAGCAGAATCACGACCATTAAGGGCGTTTACACTCGTTTGCTCGTATTGAAAATCTCTCCCATTACTCTCTTTTTAATTACGAAGAGTGATTTTTCTCCATAACTTGATTCAGCCGAGTCGACTGACGAAAGATACTAACGAATAGCGTGCGGGCTGAGTGGCGGGGGCGGCGCGGGTGGAAATGCGGGCGGCCCCGCAAGGGGGAGTGGGGGGGGGGGCGCCCCCATACGTAGCCGCCACTGGTGCAGCCACACTCTTGAGAATAAAATCAACCTGTTTTCAGAAAAAAAGTGTTTTGGATTACTTACTGAACGCCTCTCGTAAAATGAGGTTTTTACCACTTTATTGTTATAGCATTTTCAAAGGCAGTCACACTGTGGTATTTTCGCATTTCATGCGCGAAATTGCTTTTCTCTTTTAGATCTGTCCAACCTGTTTGATTTCGTCTTTGTGTAGCTTCACGTTTGACTTGGCTGTAGACAGCCTCTAAAGTCGTAATTTCGTTTCCTTGAGGCAGTTTTCTCTCGGTTTATGAATCAAGCTTTTGTTGTCGTTTCCTTGCTGTTGAAAAAAGACTTTCCTGACACTTAGATTTCCAGCTCAGTTTTCAGTTAAATCTGCAATATCTGGAGCAGCATGTGGAGCATGTGACGTTAAGGGTTGCGTACAGAGTCTCAACAATAGTTCGACAACGATCAGACATGTACGACGGGCGTCAAAGTCTAAGTTACACATGTCGTCCCACGCTAAAACCATTGCGCAACCAGAGTGGCGCACTGTCAGAAGAGTGTACATGTTCTGAGTTTGCTGAAGACAAACTTGTGTCGCGGTACGGGTAACAGGAGCCTGACATGGTGGGAGTGAAATGGCAGGGCAGCTGGAAACGTACTCCAGAGTTGAAGTATGCAGGACAGTACGAGACGTCTAAATGGCACACAGAGTGACCGAGAAATTCTGATGGTAGACGACAATGTCGCGTCCAGCCGTAGTGCCGCTGGCTTTACGAAGGCCGCACAGATGTGAGTGGAGCTGATCAGGGAGGAAGGCGGTCGACGGCGACTACAGGAGGCAGTGCCTAGGCCAGAGATCGGCAACAGGCGGAAGGTCGAACCTCGGACCGCCAATATTCTTAAATACAGTCCGACGTCCGACTAAGTATCCCGGCGCCTCGTTCGCACTAGGCTAGTAATTTAGTAACTAAACGTGTCTGAAAAACAAAAATTTAGTCGAGTAGATTAGCAAATAGTTGAGCTGAAGTAACCCGAACGGGTAAACACCGAGCGCTGTTTGTTTATGTGGGTGACTGGGTGTGCGAATGACAAGCGTTGCTATAATTATTAGCGAAATCCATAGATTCAGGCTACCAGAGAGGAAATAAACGACTAACAGGAGTAACAGGTTAGAAGGATTACGTATTATCTTCTCGCTGTATCCAAGAAAGTGAAACTACTAAGGTCCAGTTGTACAGTGCTCCGTCAGCAACCGCTTAATTCTATTCTCGGAATAGTGCGGAAAAGGCATTGTACGAAAACGTTATAACACCTACCTGGAGAATAAACACGGAATAACTGTACCAGTGTTTATGTCGGATCAGTGAAGTTAACTGGAGAATAAACAATGGTAGGAATAGTTACAGAATTAGTGATGACAGTATGGTTTGTTAGAACGAGAAAGGAGAAGAAACGAAGACATCACACAAATTAGGAGTGTATGGAAGAATATGACGATTCCAAATTTATATAAAAATTTCCTACTACTACGACTAGTACTTTTCGATCTCATCCTTGAGAAACTGGAGTATATCAATGAATAGTAAAATTATGTCCGAACCTAAAACTTTTTGCTTGCAGTAGGCGTAATAGACATTTTATATTGGTACTTCGTGAATTAGATTCAGTCGTGTCATTTTTGTAAATGAGGTAGATAAAAATGACCGTTTTTGCCAAAACAGCCTCGCTTATTGGCGCTTTTTACAATTGCTGCAATATTAGAGGAGACTATTTCGTTTTGTCTAGCAGCCAGTGACAAAATAGATGTTATCAAATCGAGAAACCACACCAATCTTGGGTATTATTCGTATTAACAGCTTTTTCAGCTTTAGACAACGACATTTTGATTTTTCATGTAGCAAAACGTTTGACGAACTTTGATGAGGTAATAGATTGTCATTAGAACGAATTCCAGTCCAAGTTGCACACCTTATTTTTTATTCATTCGATGACTAGTTTCGGGCCGAGATCCATTTTCAAACCAACGTAACATAGTCGAAAATGCCACTTCCGAAGATGTTTTCTGTATGCACTGTAAATGTTCATTGAACATTTTTGACATCTTCGGAAATGCCTTTTTCGACTATGTTATGTTGATATATAAATGGATCTCAGCCTGAAACTAATCATCGAATGAATAAAAAGCAAAATCTTGCAGCTAGGACTGGTTTTTCGTTCTGCTGGTTAACAGAAAGTTAGTTACTCAAGCTACCAAGCTATCCCAGCATGCTGGAAGTTCATAATAGATTGTTTCGCAGAAAGGAAAGCACGCCGTGTAAAGCTGTAGCATGATCAGAGAGAAGAAAATGCTGGGACCTTAGGTCTGAAGAAATGTGGGCTTGTCGTGCTTGTCTCTTGTCTTTACCGCTTTTATGTCACACAAAAGAGAAAGTTATTACTGTAGCTAATAGGCAGTAAAGAATGCAAATTTTTTGAAGAGTTCTTACTTCTCGATCGTAAATAAGCCCACCCAGTATTAATTGTGAGTTTTAAAGGGGGGTGGGATGTCAAACCGTCCGACAAGGAGCAGGAGGGGTACCATAGGACACGTTAATTTCCACTGTCCCGAATACAGGTTTGATGGCTTCCGTTACAAAATATACACGTTTGAATTCCACAGAGCGAAATACAGTGACGTGCGATAGAAGAATGCTGTGCGAAGAGTCGTGACACTGAACTTTGTCACATTTAATACCAAACAAAATCTCTTACATTTCCTCGAACATACATGTTTTATATACGGGTATATCAGACTCTTCAGAAAATGTGCAAAATGTACAAAATGGACATATTTTTGAAAATTCGATTTAGCATTAAATTTTTAACGGCCTGTCTCAAACGCTCGTGGGGGAGGGGGGCGCCACTATGAGCTGGACTTCGTTGGGACCTTTTTCTGTAAATGCAAAAGTACAATAAAGACTGTGTTTAGTATAAACCGTCGGTGAATTGAAAAAACCTTTCTCACCTTTTTATATGCATAAAGTGCATCAGGTTACGAGGGGAACTGAAAATATAAATTTGATGGGGCATGTGTCACGTAGGCGCACGGTAAAAAATTGTATTACTGTGACAAGTGTACCTTGGGTGAAAGCATACCCACCGACACTGTAAAATAATCACCAGTCTGTTGCAATGGAAAAATAAAGTAGCTAAAATAATTCAGTATTCAGAAATAATAATTTTAATTCAAATAATAGTAGGGAGGCTTACATAGTGCGGTGGCGAAGTTCCCAGTTTCTGTTATTTACGCATGGGGCGCCTTTCAACCCTGACGTTAACAGGCTTGTCTAGAATGACGGAGAACTATACGCCACGCTCGTCTAACGTCACCAGTTTGCCTTTGTGTGTGATTTACTAATGGAGTTTCCCACCCCGTTAAGATGATGATTGTTGTCTGGTGTTTATTGGGTATGTGATACCGCAGTTTATGTGCCACCATGGAAGATGTGCGCCATCCCACCTGAATATAGTTGTCCGTAAGTAGCTGAGCAGGAGATGTCCTCAGCGCTAGACCGGCAAGGAGGAGGGAAGGGGAACGGGCGTTTCTGTCCCATTACCAGAGCCGTGACAGAATCTCATTCATGTGGTTTTATTCCTCTGTGATTACCCGAAGTTTCTGGTGTACCAGACGGCAATAGAAACTCGAGAGGAATACTTGGTAGGGTCCTAGCTGTCTTTTGATATTGTTCCAGAGACAATAGGGATATTTGAAGGAGGGTGGCAAACTTTATTGCCTCGCTGTAATCCATGTCTTCAGACAGTCGGTCGTGGCTTTCAAGAGATGCTTTGAGGTCTTTCCATAAGGTGGAAATTGTGTATGTCAGTAATAAACTGAATATTCCTATTCTATCAGTAGCGCCGCGTCTCAAAATTCTCTGTCTGTGATCTAACATTTGTATTATTCTGACCCTGAAGATGTGAACACACTGCTGTCGTATAATCAATGGTCCTTTCCTACATTGAATGTGTAAATCGATCAGGAAGAAACATGCTTCACGTAGTTGAACGAGAAGTGTTGTTTATCTAACTACTGCAGTAATATACAGGTATCATCCGTGGATTTGATGTATAATTTTTACCACCCAGCACAAAGCGGGCGATTGTGACAGAAAGTTGTGGCGAATCTTGTATCGAGTGGCTCTATATACAACTCGGATGCACCAGGATATTGTTACCTATCCAAGAAGACAGCACACAAGGGGGGCGGAGCTAAAGCCCCCTGTCTTCGCTATCTATGGTAGTTCTTAACTACCCTGAAATATTGACTTACCTGACTACAAATCTCAGAGTAGAGAGAAAACACAGCTGCCGTGATTGCTAAAAACTGCAACTTCACTGAATCTTTATTTCTGTCTCAGAACAAATCAAATGTCAGTTTCACACAAACAATTCTCTTGCAATTCAGGAATATAACTGATCAGTAGTAAAGGTCAAATGTATAACTACAGCGAGAGAGACACTTCAGCAGGATCCAACTACTTGTCGCAAGTCGATGAACGCCATGTACAGGAATTGGATATACATGCTAAACTGCTTTCCCTTCTTATTTCTGCTCATCGCATCCTTCTACCCCTGTCTTTGTACATTTTCTTCTGCTATCCTCGTATCATTCTTCCTACCCTAGAGTAAATCAATGGGGAACATTGGTATGTGGTGTATGAGAGACACCTCTTGACCTGCTGGATCTGTGAGGATAGTAGCTCAGATGACAGTATCTCGCTTAGTTCCAGTGGGCGAATGAATGGGATTACAAAATGTTGGACAATTCTGCTTCTGTAGCAGTATTCTAATCATAAAGCGATAAGCCATAAATACAACTTTCCTGTTTTCTGTCAAAATGGTGGCGAGAAAGAAAATAAAACAGCACAGTGTTGTGTATAGAATTTTACTTTGAAAGTATACGGGGTGTGAAGGTTGTAGTGCAGATATTTTTAATGGTGACTGAGGACAGTGTACTTAACAACATCAGTAGTTACTTCATCTGCAAGGTAATGTTGTCGTTGTTGTGGTCTTCAGTCCTGAGACTGGTTTGATGCAGCTCTCTATGCTACTCCATCCTGTGCAAGCTTCTTCATCTCCCAGTACCTACTGCAGCCTACATCCTTCCGAATCTGCTTAGTGTATTCATCTCTTGGTCTCCCTCTACGATTTTTACCCTCCACGCCGCCCTCCAATACTAAATTGGTGATCCCTCGATGTCTCAGAACATGTCCTACCAACCGATCCCTTCTTCTAGTCAAGTTATGCCACAAGCTCCTCTTCTCCCCAATTCTATTCAATACCTCCTCATTAGTTATGTGATGTACCCATCTAATTTTCAGCATTCTTCTGTAGCACCACATTTCGAAAGCTTCTATTCTCTTTTTGTCTAAACCATTTATCGTCCACGTTTCACTTCCATACATGGCTACACTCTATACAAATACTTTCAGAAACGACTTCCTGACACACAAATCTATACTCGATGTTAACAAATTTCTCTTCTTCAGAAACGCTTTCCTTGCCATTGCCAGTCTACATTTTATATCCTCTCTACTTCGACCATCATCAGTTATTTTGCTTCCCAAATAGCAAAACTCCTTTACTACATTAAGTGTCTCATTTCCTAACCTAATTCCCTCAGCATAACCCGACTTAATTCGACTACAATCATTTATCCTCGTTTTGCTTTTGTTGATGTTCATCTTATACCCTCCTTTCAAGACACTGTCCATTCCGTTCAACTGCTCTTCCAACTCCTTTGCTGTCTGTGACAGAATTACAATGCCATCGGCGAACCTCAAAGTTTTTATTTCTTCTCCATGGATTTTAATACCTACTTCGAACTTTCCTTTTGTTTCCTTTATTGCTTGCTCAATATACAGATTGAATAACACTGGGGATAGGCTACAGCCCTGTCTCACTCCCCTCCCAACCACTCCTTCCCTTTCATACCCATCGACTCTAATAACTGCCATCTGGTTTCTGTACAAATTGTAAATAGCCTTTCGCTCCCTGTATTTTACCCTGCCACCTTCAGAACTTGAAAGAGAGTATTCCAATCAACATTGTCAAAAGCTTTCTCTAAGTCTACAAATGCTAGAAACGTAGGTTTGCCTTTCCTTAATCTTTCTTCTAAGATAAGTCGTAGGGTCATTATTGCCTCACGTGTTCCAACATTTCTACGGAATCCAAACTGATCTTCGCCGAGGTCGGCTTCTATTAGTTTTTCCGTTCGTCTGTAAAGAATTCGCGTTAGTATTTTGCAGCTGTGACTTATTAAACTGATAGTTCGGTAATTTTCACATCTGTCAACACCTGCTTTCTTTGGGATTGGAATTATTATATTCTTCTTGAAGTCTGAGGGTATTTCGCCTGTCTCATACATCTTGCTCACCAGATGGTAGAGTTTTGTGAGGACTGGCTCTCCCAAGGCTGTCAGTAGTTCCAATGGAATGTTGTCTACTCCGGGGGCCTTGTTTCGACTCAGATCTTTCAGTGCTCTGTCAAACTCTTCACGCAGTATCATATCTCCCATTTCATCTTCATCTACATGCTCTTCCATTTCCATAATATTGTCCTCAAGTACATCGCCCTTGTATAGATCCTCTATATACTCCTTCCACCTTTCTGTTTTCCCTTCTTTGCTTAGGACTGGGTTTCCATCAAAGCTCTTGATATTCATGCAAGTGGTTCTCCTCTTTCCAAAGGTCTCTTTAATTTTCCTGTAGGCAGTATCTATCTTACCCCTAGTGATATAGGCCTCTACATCCTTACATTTGTCCTCTAGCCATCCTTGCTTAGCTATTTTGCACTTCCTGTCGATCTCATTTTTGAGACGTTTGTATTCCTTTTTACCTGCTTCATTTACTGCATTTTTATTTTTCATCTTTCATCAATTAAATTTAATATTTCTTCTGTTACCCAAGGGTTTCTACTAGCCCTGGACTTTTTACCTATTTGATCCTCTGCTGCCTTCACTATTTCATTCCTCAAAGCTACCCATTCTTCTTCTACCGTATTTCTTTCCCCCATTCCTGTCAATTGTTCCCTTATGGTCTCCCTGAAACTCTGTACAACCTCGGGGTCTTTCAGTTTATCCAGGTCCCATCTCCTTAAATTCCCACCTTTTTGCAGTTTCTTCAGTTTTAATCTATCTGATACCTTTTAGTATCTCCAGGATTCTTCCATGTATACAACCTTCTTTCATGATTCTTGAACCAAGTGTTAGCTATGATTAAATTATGCCCTGCGCAAAATTCTACCAGGTGGCTTCCTCTTTTATCCTTAGCCCCAATCCATATTCACCTACTATGTGTCCTTCTCTCCCTTTTCCTACTCTCGAATTCCAGTCACCCATGACTATTAAGTTTTCGTCACCCTTCACTACCTGAATAATTTCTTTTATCTCATCATACATTTCATCAATTTCTTCGTCATCTGCAGAGCTAGTTGGCATATAAACTTGTACTACTGTAGTAGGTGTGGGCTTCGTGTCTATCTTGGCCACAATAATGCGTTCACTATTCTGTTTGCAGTAGCTTACCCTTACTCCTATTTTTTTATTCATTATTAAACCTACTCCTGCATTACCCCTATTTAATTTTGTATTTATAACCCTGTATTCACCTGACCAAAAGTCTTGTTCCTCCTGCCACCGAACTTCATTAATTCCCACTATATCTATCTTTAACCTATCCATTTCCCTTTTTAAATTTTCTAACCTACCTGCTCGATGAAGGGATGTGACATTCCACGCTCCGATCCGTAGAACGCCAGTTTTCTTTCTCCTGATAACGACGTCCTCTTGAGTAGTCCCCGCCCGGAGATCCGAATCGGGAACTATTTTACCTCCGGAATATTTTACCCAAGAGGACGCCATCGTCATTTAATCATACAGTAAAGCTGCATGCTCTCGGGAAAAATTACGGCTGTAGTTTCCCCTTGCTTTCAGCCGTTCGCAGTACCAGAACAGCAAGGCCATTTTGGTTATAGTTACAAGGCCAGATCAGTCAATCATCCAGACTGTTGCCCCCTGCAACTACTGAAAAGGCTGCTGCCCCTCTTCAGGAACCACACGTTTGTCTGGCCTCTCAACAGATACCCCTCCGTTTTGGTTGCACGTGCAGTACGGCTATCTGTATCGCTGAGGCACGCAAGCCTCCCCACCAACGGCAAGGTCCATGGTTCACGGGGGGGAAATAACTACAGTTATTAGGAGTAGTATGTTATTAGGTTGATTAGTACCTCCAAGTACGTGTTGCAGAAGCAAACCATTAATGCTTATTCTTCGCCTGGCCCGGTGTTGAAGTGTGAACGTACGGTTGCGAAACGGTTATGCCTATACAGACAGGCGTAGTCCACTTACAATAAATTAGTGATGCACTTGACCACGCAAAAAACATGAGGTAGTAAATTATTGATGTGTTTGTGGGAAGAAACAACCAACATACTGATGTCTGTATATACTAACATATCACACATAAAAATTCTGCGCTTTTATCTGTTACACTCAGTGTACGAGGAGAAAGCATTAACACGGAGGAGCAGTTTGTCTAATGCAGTGATTGTGAACGCGGTCCCTTTCACCTGTCAGTGGGCGTTCCAGCCTTCCTGTTGGATAGTAGACGAAATAATTTTTTAACTAATTATTATTGTTATTATTTACTTTAACTAGCTGTAACGCTGCGTTATCAATTTTATAATGGGAAGTTACTTCACTACTTTATACATCACCATTACAGCAGAACCGGTCGGCGGTAAGAAAATTTTACTGTTAACAGAGAAGCTAAAATGGGCACTAGGCGAGAAGGGTTGACTACCCCTGGTCTAATGGTTTACACGGTCTCCTGTCGTAGCTGAAACTGGCCGCGGGCAGGAAATCGAAACAGCAGTTTCACAGCACAGCAGTTTCTTTCTTGTAATCGGTTTTAACAGAAAACCTGTACATTGTCGTTTGGAAAAATGTGTAACCTATGGCCATCCGAATATTCATTATAGTGCTGTGTAAAAATTTGTAGTAAATCGATCAAGTACTTTTTGAGAGTTTTGGTAACAATGATAGACGAAGACTTGCCTTTATGTAGTAGTACAGATTAGGTCTATGCCATTGATTCCCTGGCTATCTGTTACCAACAAATCCATTTTGCATTAATATCAAATCATCCTAGCCTGGCGCGTACGTGCTATAGAAGACATCTTGGAGGACGGCACTACAAGGCTTGGTACAGGACTGGTTTTTAACAATAACATCAAATATTTTCAACCATCAGCGGATACAGTCTTTCGTTCCATGACCGCCACCGCATTTTCGCCAGGCTTTCGGACAGACCGTTGCCAACGGGCCGTTGCCGCTGGTCCACCATTCGCATCGGTAGCAACGTAGCCCGAGTAGTTACAACATTTTCAAAGAGTTTTAATCCACGCAACGCGCAGAAAATTCTCTCACACCGCCCGTTCGTTGGCGTCTTACGGCAAGAAAGGAAGAATGGATTGATCGTTGGTGTTAATACCGGTCATCCTCCTTTACCTCCTCTGAATTACTGCACATGACGTGTCACTGGGCACATTTGTTCTGTGCATGCAGTACACGTGAGGCGGCTAGTTGTTTCCACTGCACTGTGTGGAATACGTAGGTTTTGTTATAGTTCACTAACCTGCTGTCTGCAAGTTGATGTCCCCAGGGCAGAAAACAGCACGCAGGTCGTAGGTTCTGTATCTTGAGGCTGAAACTGACTTTTAGCGAGGTTCTGTTCTGAAATAATGTATCACTTCTTTGGGATGCCACTCGCGTATTTTAATATAGCCACACGAGAAGACTACATGATCTTAATACAACACCTTCTGATACAGCAAAGTACATGATCAAACACAGTGTTTACGAAAATGTATCTTTACACTATTTGTGGCATGTGTGTGTGCGCGCCTCATGACTACCGGAGTGAATCTTTTAATACTGAATACTGGCAAACACATCCTGCGACAGACAACATGTCTGTTCTTCTCGACTGCCTAATCCCGAGTGACGAACAGCCCGAAACACTTCGCGCGCCATACCAGAAAAGGCATGACTCAAACGCTTCCGAAGTGCTTCGTCTGCAATTTCGTCAGTCTTGTTTTATATTTAAATTGTTTTTAATAATTCTAAAATGACTGATTGATAGTCATCTGTTGAGATATATTTATATTAAAAAGTGAAGTCATTCCAATGAGTAGTTTAACTAATAACTATATTTTAACGTTTTGGCGCCCTTGCTCCGAACACAGCAGCCAATCACAGAGCAGTAGCATCATGCAGGC
Organism: Schistocerca piceifrons; assembly: GCF_021461385.2. Taxonomy (NCBI): domain Eukaryota; kingdom Metazoa; phylum Arthropoda; class Insecta; order Orthoptera; family Acrididae; genus Schistocerca; species Schistocerca piceifrons. The sequence continues at coordinate 22,601,340 of NC_060145.1, forward strand.
GGTCGTTCTCTGGGAGTGATACCGAATCTAACACCTGTCACAGGTACCTCACACCACATTTCGTCATCTATGTGCTTCTTGCATCTCCACTGCTCTGGGAACAGCTTCTTGGAGCCTACTATGATGGCTGATTAAGCCAGAAATATTACAGTCTCAGCAGACGTGTTACTCCGAGGTTAGAGAACTAGATCGCTTGTACTACTCCGACGTTAAGTCGAAAATGTCGAGAATGAGAAACCATTGAAAGAGAAATGAGAGTAGAATTGCGAAATGTGTTACAGGCTGTGAATTTTTTATGGCCAGCTCCAAAAGAAATAAAGCTGAAGACGATGAAAGCGGGTGCCGTTTCGCTAAAAGCTGTTCCATGCGATCGCAGCGGTGGGGCGTGGCGCAGCTAGCCGATTAATGGCCAGCCGGAGAGCTCGGGGGATTATCGAATTAACGGTTAACACGCCTGATGGCCCACAATCCTCTTGCCTTCGCACCCACGGGACGCTTGGCACACGTTGTGGGGGAAGTCAGTCGAGAACCGGATTATGCGAAAAGGGACCGTTCGCAAGCAGTTAGTTCCCACGGTATTCTTAAAAAAAGAAAAAAAAAAAGGCCAGATAAAAGTAGGGTTCCGTACAGACCTAATTATAAATATCTAGGCAGTTGATCCAGTCCGGGAGTCGAGAATTTCGACAACTTTTGCCTGTTATCGACACTGATTCTGGTAAGATATCGTCCTGGTAATTCCAATACTTTCGAAAATGTTTTAATTTTAAATTTGAAATCGGATAGCGAGTGACAGAAAATATATTTATCGCGTTGTATAATTACAGATTAAGATTTTCTTCCTTTACATGTACTCTTAAACCTTGCTTCCTGCCAAATTTCATGATTCTACGTGAACGGGAATTTTCCTTTAGGCTTTGATGAATAAGTTATCCAGTATCAGAATATGTGATTTACATGACCGCATCTTTTAATTGCACTATATTAGGAGCTTAACTGTTTTACACAGTCAAGGGTCCCTAGACCTAAGTGTGTGACATCGGTTTGAACATGAGACCTCTGCTCTTTCCTGAGAAAAATAGCTCTTAACAGACGGACAGATAGACAGTCGGACGGATTATAGGTCATACGGAAAAATTTAAGTGTTCGTTTTCCCGTGCGGCTGCCCGAGAGTGGAATGGCAGAGTGTGGAATGGTACAGAGTGGAATGGTAGATATATAGATTGGAAGTGGTTCGATGGTCCCTCTGCCAGGCACCTAATTGTGAATTGCAGAGTAGTTATGTAGATAGGTAGATAAATAAATAATATGTAGAATTGGCTTCGTGTAAAATCTTAAGCTGCTGTCCAGTTCTTTATTGTGCGACCGGTTTCGTTCAAACCCATTATCCAGCACAATTTCTTGTTAACAGCAAGACTAACATGAATGCACAAATGAATAAAAAAATAAGCTGCCAGTAACTGACCCTCCCTTGAAGTATCTCTGTTTGGCTAAATGTTGTTTATAAATATTATATTTTTCACAAACTGCGACATGGTTGCGAATAAAAGAGTGACCCGAATATAGAATAAACTTCCTTGACTTTACGTCCATGGTCACAAATTTTTTTCCATTATACTACCGATTTCGGTCTATAATGACCATCTTCAGATCTGTTTTTTAAAAGCATGTCATAATGTGCTGCAGCCATGGTGGCATCGTCAAATATTAAACGCAAAATCAGCATCGGCACTGTCAAATACATATAAATAACTGGATATTCAAGTGAGTACAAATGTATATGTATGTCAGTAGCACTTTTCATTACCGTCTATTTTATTGTTTGAAGCTGTAGACAATCTGCTAGTGCCGGCCGGTGTGGCCAAACCGCTACGGTCGCAGGTTGGAATCCTGCCTCGGGCATGGGTGTTGTGTGATGTCCTTATGTTAGTTAGGTTTAAGTAGTTCTAAGTTCCAGGGGACTGATGACCTCAGATGTGAAGTCCCATAGTGCTCAGAGCCATTTGAACCATTTGGTAGCAGAGGGCACGGGAACATCGGGATTCGACCATGTCGGCTCTCCGAGTGAATCCCATTTTTGCTACACTAGGTCGACGGTTGTCTCCACAAACGGCATCATCGAGGTGGACGGCGGCTCGAAACGTGCAGCGCGCCACGGACACAGGCTGATGGGAGCAGTACTATCCTATGGGAGACACTCTCCTGTGCTTGCATGGGACGTGTGGTAGTAATCGAAGACAGGCTGACAGCTGCGAGCCACGTGCATCCCTTCATGCTTGATGTCTTGTCCGACAGCGAGGTCATCTTTCAGCAGTATAATTAACACGTATCTCTGAGCCAGAACCGTGCTGCAGTAGTTTGAGGAGGTGAACTAACGGTGATGTCTCGGCGACCAAATTCGCCTGATGTAAATCGTACGGAACCCGTCTGGGTCGCTATCGGGCACCATTACAGCATACACAAATCACCGGCCCGTTATCATCGCGAATTACACGGCCTGTGTGTAGACGTCTAATGCCGTATACCTCCACAAACCGTCTGATTCCTGATACGCAGAATCAGTGATGTATTTCGTTCCAAAGACAGACAGACAAACTACTAAGCAGGTAGTCATTTTGTTTTGGTTGAGCAGTATACTTTATTCGAAGTATTTGGTTCTCAACCGTGTTCCTCTTGCGTAAGATTTGAAGCCCTTGCCGTGGGGAGTGCACAGTGCATTTGACGGGAGTGGGATTTTAGGGAGAGCGGGCGTGGAGGTTGCGGCGTCCAAGTGTCGAGCGGGAGATGCGGGATGCGGCGGTCGATACGGGCGCACGGCACAGCGCAGCACAGCGCCACAGCACAGCACACGGCTGCTGCTGCTGCTGTCGCCGGCTCACGCACTGCTCCTCCTGTGCGTGTGATGCGTCCGCAGCGGGGCCGCCCGTGCGCCGCTGTGCCGCGCCGCACCCACCGCCACGCACCACTCATTCCCCCCTCCCCCTCCACCTATTGCTTTCTTCCTTCCGTGCCGACGCAGAGCCTACTCACCGGTGTTCCAATATACGACGGCTGTCTGGAAAGTAAAATCCCATTCTGCTTCTAACTTCTGTATCTATACCCTGTAAACCACCGTGAAGAGCGTGGCAGAGTGTATGTCCAATTGTACCAGTTTTAGCGTTTCTTCCAGTTACATTCGCTTGTGGGTCGCGGAGAGAATGATTGTCTGAATGCCTCTGTGATTGCTGTAATTATTCTAATCTTAACCTCACGATCTACATCTACATCCATACTCCGCAAGTCACCTGACGGTGTGTGGCGGAGGGTACTTTGAGTATCTCTATCGGTTCTCCCTTCTATTCCAGTCTCGCATTGTTCGTGGAAAGAAGGATTGTCGATATGCCTCTGTGTGGACTCTAATCTCTGATTTTATCCTCATGGTCTCTTCGCGATATATACGTAGGAGGGAACAATATACTGCTTGACTCCTCGAAGAAGGTATGTTCTCGAAACTTCAACAAAAGCCGGTACCGAGCTACTGAGCGTCTCTCCTGCAGAGTCTTCCACTGGAGTTTATCTATCATCTCCGTAACGCTTTCGCGGTAACTAAATGATCCTGTAACGAAGCGCGCTGCTCTCCGTTGGATCTTCTCTGTCTCTTCTATCAACCCCACACCGGCGAGCAGTATTCAAGCAGTGGGCGAACTAGTGTACTACAACCTCCTTCCTTTGTTTTCGGATTGCATTTCCTTAGGATTCTTCCAATGAATCTGTCTGGCATCTACTTTACCGACGATTAATTTTATATGGTCATTCCATTTTAAATCACTCCTAATGCCTACTCCCAGATAATTTATGGACTTAACTGCTTCCAGTTGCTGACCTGCTATATTGTAGCTAAATGATACTTAGGGGGTTTTAGTGTATACTCCTAGAGTCATCATTTAAAGCCGGTCCTTGAAATTTTGTTAGTACACTTCAATCTTAAAGAGTCTTCCTGTTCAATTCCTTCAGTATCTGTCGTGACACTTTCCCACGGATGAAATAAACCTGTTACCATTCGTGATGCCCTTCTCTGTGCGTGTTCAACATCCCCTATTAGTCCCATTTGATACGGATCCCAAACACTAAGGGATATTCTAGAACCGGCCCCACGAGTGATTGTAAGCAGTGTCCTTTGTAGACTGACTGCACTTCCCCAGTATTGTACCACTAAATTGAAGTCACTATTGACCCTATGTGATCTTTCCATTATGTATCCCTGCAAAGTCTTACACCCCCCTACTACAGAATTACAGCCAGATATTTGAAGGAGTTGGTCGATACGAACAGTGACTTATTAATATTATAGTCATAGCAGACGACATTTTTTTCGTTGTCTGAACTGCACAGTTTTACATTTCTGAACATTCGAAGCAAGTTGCCAATCTACGCACCACTTTGGAAATTTTATCATGATCTGACTGTCAATATTTATGCTCCTTCTTTCAGACAGTACTTCATTATAGATAGCTACATCATTTGCGAAAAGTCTGGGTTTACTATTAACTTGGTCTCCTTGCTCATTAGTATACATCATGAACAGCAACGGTCCCAACACGCTTCCTTGGGGCACACCCGATGTTACTTCCACATCTGACGATGTCTCTCCATCCAAGATAACATGCTGCGTCCTCAAACCAGTCACAAATTTCGCTTGATACCCCATGTGATAATAAGCGTAGGTATTGTACGAGTTAAATGCTTTTCGGAAATCAAGAAATACTGCAACTATAAGACTCCCTTCATCCAAAGCTTTTAGTACATCATGTCAGAAAAGTGCGAGTTGGGTTTCACGTGCTCGATGTTTTCGGAATCCATGCTCGTTGGCATGGAGGATGTCATTCTATTCGAGATATCTCAGTATGTTTGAGCTCAGAGTATATTCTAAGATTCTACAACAAATCGATGTCAGGGATATTGGACTGCAGTTTTGTCGATCACTTCTACTACCTTTCTTGTAGAAGGGTATGACCTGTGCTTGTTTCTAATAACTGGGACGGTTTTCAGATCGACGTGATCTCCGATAGTGTATAGTTAAAAGAGGGGCTAACTCAGCCGCAAATTCAGTGTAGCACCTGATAGGGATTCCATCGGGCCATGGAGATTTGTTCAATTTTAACGGTTTCAGCTGTTTCTCAACACCACTATGCTGCCTGTTATTTACTAAGTCGGAAATTATGAAAGACAGAGTGACAGTTGAAAGCCAGCCCTCTGAGATCCGAAAGTTTTAACTGGCAGTGTTCGTGGTAAAAAGCTGCCAAGACACTTGCCATGTTCTTGAAGGTACTGAAATCACTCACGTCCCCTTGGGACTTCGTGACTGGACGTTACTGCCAATTCAACTTTTATGTAGTTCTATAATGGTGGTAGTCTGCTTTTCCAGAGCGGCGCGCCACTACACACACTTGCCCATCACAGTTTTCCAACACACGCAGTCTTTTCACCCACTATGTCGTTCTTCCCGATGTGTCGGACATTCAAGTAGCTATCTGCGTGTGATTGCTATGAGCAACCCACTTCTTTCTGTTCTTGATTTGTACTATCTCGGTAACCGTCCTAAACAGCTCCGTCGTATAATATTGAATTAACATTTCGTAGTTCTCTTTTATTTTGTTGTCAGTTATTGTTTTTCCTTTAAGAGGACTAGTTCCTGAACACAAGGAGAAATCATAAAACTCATGTTAGTTTTGAAAATAGTGGAGGCCAAACAGTAAGAGTTGTAACCCTATGTAACTATTACCATATTTTAACAGGTCCTCTGGAAACAATTTGATGTATGAACCCCATCTTGTGGTCTCTCCCTTTTTTCTGAAATGTGTTTTGTAGTGTAAGTGAAATAAAGCATATTAATAACTTATGTGCACCATAGTACACATATCTCGAAATAGAAACAAGGTAGAAGCTTGATTTTTTTTCTGGAAGTTCTTTGTACTTCTGTGTTTAAAGTAGACTTTTAAAAGATGTTGCGATCATGTTATGGTTCAAGAATTTTTTAATAATTACTATAAAAAATTCAATAACTGGTTTTTATAAAGGTCTTTGATTTTCTAAATTAAGTCATAATAATAGTCTGCTTTTCAGTTAAGTAAGTTTCAGAAAGTGTGCAAAATTTCAGCTCTCTATCTATAATAGATTTTCATCAGTGTGTACCAGAACGTCAGAGAAGTGAACTTATCGGAAAACTCAACTTAACGCTTGTTTCTCTATTTACCCTACATAAAACCAATGCATCCTAGGTCCATGTTCATCTTGTTTCTGGTGTTGTTCTCCCTCCCTTTCCTTTTTCAGACTTCTTCTTAGTCTTGCTCCTTTGGTGGCTTCCAAACCGATGTCTCCTCTTCGGAGAGCCTCCTCGGTCAATGGCAATTAAATATTTTTCATATTTAGTGCACCAGGAACACCCATCTTCTTCTGTTAGCTTAATCCTGGACACTGAAACGTAGCACGGCGATCAGCACAACTATTTAGTCCTACCAGAACAGTCTTTGGTATCCGTTCGCTTATACGGTTCTTAAAACCGTCATTTTAGTTTTGAGCCCTATTATGTAATTACTTCTCTAATAATCTTGTGTCACTAAGACATTTGAGGCTAAAAAGTTACAAAAAACAAAAGTGAGAACAAAATTATGTTTTTAAGAGCTGTGTGCCTGACATGGAGGCGTCGTCATGTATGCAGACACATTTAAATTCTTCTAATTTTGGTACTTTCGTCAGCACAGTTTCCTCGAAGTAAACTTTTTCTTGTTTCAGAAAACTACAGAGAATTTTTTAACACATAAATGTAAAAAAAAGTTTTTTTTTTACACTTATTCACGTACTAGTACCCTCAATGAATTGAGCGTGTATCCAAAGCCCCCGTAAAAATAAAAAACACGATAACTCTAATAAATAAAGTCCTGTGTCAGTTCTCATATTACTTGTCTCTCAAATCTGATACATACGTATCTCGTATTCTGGCGTCTCAGTTATTTAAACTGTTCGATTCAAAACGTTATGTTTATTAACAAAGCGCGAAGTTGTAACCCTGGTCAATGTAGACTCAAAACTGTCACGTCCAAAGGAAAACACACTCGCGCACACAAAATTCAGAACAGAAGCTGTATCGAATGTTGCTGTTGAGTCATCTCCGCGAACCCTTTTGTTTTGACTTCCGCAGGAAGTCTCGCAGGTTCCAGCAGTCCTCAAAGGGAGCCGTGTCGTCTCAGCATTGCCGCTTTGCTGGCGGCGGCCAGTTTTCCCTTTCTAGGACGCCGCCGCCCCCGTCTACACTCTGGCGGCGGTTTCCACGTCCTATCGTTCATCATTATCTCTGTGCACCGACATCACTAGTTGATACCTTGCTAAGCTTAATGTTCCGATGGTTATTAGCGGTCACAAATAGAACTACAAACAAACTAATATTTCTTCTAGACGGCCGGCCGGGGTGGCCGAGCGGTTCTAGGCGCTACAGTCTGGAACCACGCGACCGCTACGGTCGCAGGTTCGAATCCTGCCTCGGGCTGTGTTTGATGTCCTTAGGTTAGTTAAGTTTAAGTAGTTCTAAGTTCTAGGGGACTGATGACCTCCGAAGTTAAGTCCTATAGTGCTCAGAGCCATTTGAACCATTTGTCACTCGTGGGTACCTTCGCCGTGCGTAATTCGAACTAGCTATTGTAGTGTCAAATGCTGCTACGACTCTAAGCTGAGTCAGCTGCCTCGGCTGTTGAGGCAGATCTAAATCGAGTGACCATCAGTATTTCATTCCTCGAGCGTCCGGTCTAATCAAGTAGATCTGTAAGCTCTGCTGCGTTTCCACTAGTGAGGCTTGGATTAGGAAATAACAGGGAACAGTGGAAGGGCCCAGGTGATGTTGCAGCCCGATCGATGGCGCGAATGGCCGATCCGACTGGGGAATGTAATTACTGAAGAACGAGGCCGCGTGATGAAGGAAGGGGCAATATCTAAGAGGCCGGTAATGGATCACCCGGCGAAAGACGGGGCGTTGGCCATCCGAGCTGCCGCCTCAGACGTGATGGGCATTTCACGTCGGCGGCGTTAAAGGGGACGTCTCACGTCTCCCCAACTTCTCACTTTCCGTCTGCACCGTTAAAGGCGCGCCATATTCGGTTTGGCGTTCCTTGTTGATTTGATACTCACGACTGTGTTTCGTTACTGTTTCTGTCACCTTGATCTGTTTTTGTTGTTTGGAAACACAAAAGGAAATTTTTTTCAATAGTAGAAAAACGGGAAAAAAATCCCACAACCAAGAAATAATTAGTATACATAAAGAAATTTCGGGAATAGGTTTTTCTAGGTAACATATTTAAGTGATTAACGTTGCAAGATCACAGGTTAACGTCAGCGCGAGATAAGCCGTTGCAAATATAAAATGCTGCTACGTTAATAACAGGTGCAACCGCCAGAATATGCAAACAAACGTGCTTGTATTGTACAACAAATGTATCCGCAGTTACGAATATGGGCTACCATCAGCAACTGCGAATTCATTTCGTGTATTTCATGACGGCTGTAGTCGCCGCAGTGCCTGTTCCTTCCGACATGCACACCTGTCCGAAGGAACTTCGCATCTTAATTCGGAATAACACAGGCACTACAATATCGTATGCATGCACTATGTCGCACATGTGCCGGATGTCAGTTTGTGGGATGGATTTCCATGTATGGTATATTTGACTGCTCAAATACAGGGACTGCTAATGCAGTTGGTGGATGTCGCTGGACACGCCGTCGCATGATGTCCCATACACTCAGTCGCAAAAGTATTTGGACAGTGGGAAGTTTCACAATGAGTACTCGAGAAACACTGACTGTGAAACCCAAACATATTTATTAGCAAAATATATGCGTAACAACATTAATTACAAAAGAATTATTGTATTATTTCGTTTCCAAAACATAAATAACAGAAAAATTAACAACAAAAATGAAACATCTTGCACACCCTGCTGCTACAAAAGTATTCGGACACTGTCCAATAAATGTTGATAAATTGTAAGACGAAAATGTTAATACCTTGTGGGTCCACCTTTCATTTTCAATACCTCCTACAATCTACTAGGCATACTTTCCACGAGTTTTTTTCGTGAAATCTGAGTCGATATTTGCCCATTCTTGGCGCAGTTTTTCTTTCAAGGTCTCCTTCGTCTCCGCGCGGAGAGTCCGTTTCAATTTATCCCACAAATGTTCGATTGGGTTCAGGTCTGGTGATTGGGGAAGGGGTGCAATACTTTCGGACAATTGAAGAGCAACCACATTTGTACAATATGTGCGGTCTGCTTGGGATCATTATCCTGATAAAAATGAAAGTTGTTCGCAATAGCTAGATGTCGTGCACTCTGATTCAAATGTCCTCGCAGTATATTCAGATACGCTTCCTTGTTCATTGTATCATCAATGAACACTAAATCACCCACACCATTGCCGGACATGCGTCCCCACACCATGATGCTCCCACCTCCAAACTTTACTGTTGGTTTGAGGTTCCTGGGAGTCAGGTCTTCATTGGTCTTTCGTCACACGTTTGCCTTTCCGTCGCTTTGCCATAATGTAAATTTACATTCGTCGCAAAATATCACCCGATTCCACCAAGCCTGGTCGTATTCGGCGTGTTCCCGCGCAGACTGCACGCGTCTCTTCTGGTTCACTGCATTTACGAATGGCTTTCGCCGTGCCACTCGACCATGGTACTGCGATCGTCGTAGTACTCTCCGCACGGTTTCGGGATGAACTTTTATACCAAGGTCTCCCTCCACCTCACCTGCAGATATTTTCGGATTCTGTTGTACCTTTCGCACAATCACACGTTCATCTCTCTGTGAAAATGTCCGTGACCGTCCTGTATTGCAACGGAATTCCAATCGCTCTTCTTTCTCGTACCGTTTAATAATGCCGTGAACTGTACTTTTCTTCACGTTCACTATTGCGGCAATTTCCCTGCAGGTTTCCCCCTTCGCGTGATGATAAACGACAAGTTGCCTTTGCTCGAACGTAGAACACTTCCCTCTGCGTCCCATCGTCGACCTGCACAGGCTCGCGATACGTGTTTACTAATCTCGCGGAAATGTCGGACACACTGCAGTCGCTTCACCCTCTGTGCGTCTCGGAATGAACTATTCTCTCACTTTGTCCGCCTTTGTCCGAATACTTTTCTTGCACCTTCCCATGCCGTTTTCAGGAAATATTACGTAACAGACATGTCCAACAACAATTCTTCGTATTTGACGCGTGTTTCACGTTGCGAAATCGTACCCAGAGTTCCAAATACATTACAAAGTGCAATTTCTGTATTTGTTCATGCGGCAAACTGCAAAATTATGCGCCGTTACGTGCTGTCCGAATACTTTTGCGACTGAGTGTATGTGCTCGATTGAAGACAGATCTGGTGATCGACATCCTTAGGCAACATGTCGACTCTCTGTATAGCATGTAGGGTTAAAACAGTGGCGTGTGGGCGAGCGTTATCCCATTGGAAAACACCCCCTGCAATGCTGTTCATGAATGGGAGCACAACAGGTCGAGCTACCAGAATCACGTACGAATTTGCATGGGATGAGCACGAGAGTGTTCCTACTGTCATACGAAATCGCATCCCAGACTCCCAAGTGCAGGTCCAGTGTGTATAGGCCGCAGACAGATTAGAATCAGGAGCTCACCTGGCTTCCTCTACTGCCATCGTTGGCACGAAAGCAGAACAAGCTGTCAGCAAAAAACGCAACATTCGTCCACTTCGCCCTCCAATGAGCTCTCGTTGGACACCACTGAAGTCGCAAACGGCTGTGGTGTGGGGTCAGTGGAATGCAAGCCACAGGGCATACGGCTCGGAGCCGTCCTCGAAGTAACCGATTTGTTGTTGTTGTTGTTTCACTTCCATACATGGCTACACTCCATACAAATACTTTCAGAAATGACTTCCTGACACTTAAATCAATACTTGATGTTAACAAATTTCTCTTCTTGAGACACGCTTTCCTTGCCATTGCCAGTCTACATTTTATATTCTCTCTACTTCGACCATCATCGGTTATTTTACTCCCTAAATAGCAAAACTCCTTTACTACTTTAAGTGTCTCATTTCCTAATCTAATTCCCTCAGCATCACCCGACTTAATTAGACTACATTCCATTATCCTTGTTTTGCTTTTGTTGATCCTCCTTTCAAGACACTGTCCATTCCATTCAACTGCTCTTCCAAGTCCTTTGCTGTCTCTGACAGAATTACAATGTCATTGGCGAACCTCAAAGTTTTTATTTCTTCTCCATGAATTTTAATACCTACCCCGAATTTTTCTTTTGTTTCCTTTACTGCTTGCTCAATATACAGATTGAACAACATCGGGGAGAGGCTACAACCCTGTCTTGCAATACGATGCGCCAGTGCCACACGCCGAACCCGATGGTCTTTTCCTCTCGTTAGTGGCCGCCGTAGCGGATCTTCTTCCGACATACCTTCCCGTGACCACCGCCGCCAGCGGTCGTGTGTAGTAGATACATTCCTGCCAAATCTTTCTGCAGTGTCCCAGAAGGAACATCCAGGTTCTCGTAGTCCTATCTCCCTACCTCGCCTAAACTCGCCTTAAAAGCATTCTTGAGTAACGTTAGCTCACTACGTCCGGTTTCAAAGGCAACTGACACTCACGACCGTTACATCCCGTCTTTAAAGCAAACCTGATTTGCATCCTCATAGTGGCGATGTTGGCGCCACTGTTTAAACAAATGGCGCGAAATGTGAATAGACATTAGTCTTTCAGATGTAGAAACACGCCTACCAACTTTCGTTTATCTCGCACGAAACCTTGGGTTGGTGTAGGGATTTCTTCCACAGCTCCCCACCCCCCTCCGCGGCGTCAGTGTGTATAACGTCATGCAGTGTGTACTTCATGGGCACTTTTAACAGATTGGAGCCGCGCAGGATTAGCCGAGCGGTCTAAGGCGCTGCAGTCATGGACTGTGCGGCTGGTCCCGGCGCAGGTTCGAGTCCTCGCTCGGGCATGGGTGTGTGTGTGTGTGTGTCTGTCCTTAGGATAATTTAGGTTAAGTAGTGTGTAAGCTTAGGGACTGATGACCTTAGCAGTTGAGTCCCATAAAACCTAGATTGTGACTCGGTCCAGTATAGTCTCCGGCCGTAAGAAGGGAAAGTCATTTAAGACTGTGTGTCAGACTGGATCAGTAGCTGTTATACATAAATGTGTTCCGAATTTTGCTAAAGAAACATTTCACCGCGGATGAATATCGACGTAAGATTAGAATTGACACCCCATTGATTGATACCCTACAATGTGTACTTGAGATCTTTGTATCTGCAGTTTTGTGCGATTATGGTAAGATATTGGAACGGTTTGTAAGGATTTTAGTATGATTCCTCATTTTATTCTATCGTTATTATTGCATTTCATGCTCTGAGCATTTCACAATACAGGTACGACATCTCCTTCCAAGAATTTGATTTTATAATCACCTATTCCGGTCTGTCATCATACATTCACCTCTTACAGGTGTACCTATTTCTCTCTTTCCATTTAGCCGATAAGTCGTTATTTATTTTGGCAAGTGTATTTATATGATTCTATTAACATGATCCTTCCACTTCATTCTGTTCTCTTCTGTCTTGTTGTTAATTGAAAAGATATATGCAACTGATCATATTGTTTCATGCCTTATTTAACCCATTCTATTACAGCCCTTTAACGTATCTCAAGGACTTCATCCCTGCTCCGCGAATGGAATTTTTCGTACGGGACCATATACAACTGTAGGTACAGTCGTTACTTATACAGTTTCGTTGGTTTTTCTTTTTTGTTTCTCTCCCCACAGCTGTTTTCCAATTGTTCCGCATATGGTTAGAAATTTATTAACCATTTTCTCAGTGTCTCCGTCATAGTTAAAACTAGTATCACATCATAAACAACTGACGTTGGGAGATTTGTTTCAAAATTTTGTCATTTACTATTATTTTTAATCTGACTGAATATTTCCCTTTGAAAGCCATTGTCTTTGGCTTATTTTCAGATATATTCATATTGTGTTATACTGGGTTTTGTGTCAAGTTCGCTTTTGTTGTCTGGAATCCATGAAGTTTAGTGCTGCATCTGTTGGAAAACTTATTGACCACTTCACTTACATTTTCTCTTAAAGGAGAAGTACATTATTTCTGTGAATTGATATCGCAGTCGACAACGCCCATGCTATCGTACACACATCTGTGCCACTACAACGGCGCTGTTTCTTCGCACGCATTCACGCCCACCACGTCTGTGTTCGGAGAGAGAGGCTGCGGCGTATTACAGCCACCAGCAGTGTGTCTCCATACTCTTGCCAACCATGTTTGTCCTGTAGCTATTTTGGAAGCAAGAATATTTGTGTTTAAGGAACATAATTGCTGAGCAATACGTAATTTGTTTTCCAAATGCTTGCCCTTTGCTGGCCATGTAACTGGGTGCATGATCTGCCTAAGGTTTACATCCTGGGTTTTCTGATATTCATGCAACGTTAATTCACCCCAATTGTTGTTTGTCACATTTTCCATCTTTCTGCTGAATTATCTGATGAAATATCCATTGTTTTATAAATGTGTGTTACAGACAGAAAGATAATTCCTCGAATAACGTTGTGGAGAGATAAATAAGAATTTTAAATCCTTTTTCGTGCAGAACAGTGTAAGTGGTCCAGAAAGAGGGGAAAATAAGGTAGTATTGGCCTCTTACACGATATGGTGATAACTTTGTGTTAATGGTTTAAGCGTATTTTGAATAATTTAAACAGAATTTGTTTCCACTTGAGCTTTACCTTCGGGTAAAAGGAAATGAGTGTCTTTGTTAAATTGTGGAAATGTAACTTTTACACTTTTCTCCAAAGAAGATCGACATTCTGATCAGAAATCCCAAGGCGAATCCAGTGTACATACGGGCTGTGTGCAGATAGTTGGAATTCTGTAGTATTCGGGACGTCGATTTGTAACATTTTCATTTATGTAATCTACGATTACAAACTGCTTCGGGAGAATGACTTTTTAGCTACGTGCACACATTGTCTCCTGTATCATTTCAAAACTCTAATGACCTCGTTGTCGACGGGACGTTAAACAATAACCAGCTAGTTTCATAAATTTAAAATCAACCAGAAGCTTCAGTGAATATTCCCCTGGTTTTGTGGCATTTGATGGTTGTGTACCTACCCCTCGGATCGGCGGATGTTCCCGATCAGAACCTTGTGACATGAACGTTTGTTTCCACCTATTTCAAATTTAAACAGATGTTAACTGTATGCTACTTACAATTTAGATAAAATACGGGTTAATGAAACTGCTGAGAGCCAAAGTATATGAAGCGCTCTTTCGCTACAGTCAGGGACACCTTCGTTTTTGGTGTTATTGCTAACAGCTGACGGTTGGATGTTATTTCGTCGTTACTTGCACATTATCAGTTACTGTCCTATACCTCATCCATTTGTTTTGAATACATAAAAACAACAGCGGAATGCTGTCCGTGTTGTTCTACGTGCTTCACTTCCGTAACCGTGTGACCTCTGTTGTGTCATTAAAAATGTATCTTTTGTTTTTTAACCAACAGCTGGTTCATGGAATCAGTAGTAGGAATAAGAGTAACTTTCACAAAGATTTAAAGTCATTTACTTTGGTTCATAAAAGTCTCCACTATTTTGTGCTATACAATTTTTCAATAGCATGCTAGCAGCCATAAAAAGATTAAGTAATAATAAAGTTCAGTTTGAGAAGAGTCTAAAGGATTTATTGGTGGCCATCTCCTTCTACTCATTGATGATTTTCTTAGCAGAACCAATTGATGCATGTATGGTATTAATAATATCACATAATGTGAATGTTGCATCCAGTTTGTACAGTAATGCGATCATTGTAAATAAGTGCTGTAAAATGTTTTTATTTTTTTTATTTGGTGATTCGCGGCTATAATACCTTAAGAATTATCGTATGCACCTAAGTGTATTGAACATTTAATACGCGGTGACAAGTTTTATATCTTTTTAAATGTAAACATGCTTAAGACTTTTTTTGTTGACCGTTTTCACACAAACAAGGGCAATTTCATTTGGCATATGTGGAAAATAAATTAGCATATGTGTTCTTATTTCGTGAATATTTATTGTGTATTCTTGTTTTTTGACATTTTCCACACCCCAGAGGATCACATAAGAATGAGTCAATTGGAAAGAAAAATCTAATCTGATCGTCTATTGAGACTGTTGTAACATCAAGCACTTGTTTCAGTGTTGACGCAGGTGTAACAAAGTGGAAGCGTCCAATAATTTTTAATCTGTTTAATAATGAACATAAATATTAGATGAATTTTTACCTAGCATGAGAAGTGTGGACTCTGTTATTTGATCGTAATGTTTTTTCTTGTGTTGCAGGTAAGCTGCGCTTGGCTCGTCAGTGGAGGGCGGTAAGTCTGCCACCGCCGTTCTAACAGCTACCCACATTGTGTTCGCGGTGCCCTTGCCTGTATACATGCTCCCAGAGATGCGAACACGTAACTTTTTATGTATTTAATGTACTCGGCATTCTTGCCGCGACAAATTAGAAAAAAGGTCGAGCTTTCCACTATAAGCAACATCGTCTGCCTCAGGAACATCTGGCTGCCACCATGTTAGCAGAGACTGTGGCCATGTCTGCGCTGTTAGCGGCGCACATAACGACATAAAAAGCGAATTTGGTAGTAATCTATCAGGATTAACAGCTCGCTTCCGTGCAGCGTTAATATTAAAGCCGCTGACCCGACTGAAGCTATTTTGACATCTGCGACCTCTTTCATGACAGTTCCGCTAGGTCAGGTTTCCCACACTGGTGTTCCGCGGAATGCTGGTGTTCCATGGGAAGTGAATAAGTGTTCCATGAAAGACCGTCAATAGCATGGCGTTTCTTCGACATTTTGACGATACTAATAATTTATTAAGATTGTGTTTTTATTTATGATTTAAAATTGAATTAACCAACGAATGAAACAATTTTTTCTCCTTTTTTCGTAATGTTTGAAACTTCAAAATAAACAAGATGTTCTATCAAAGTACCGGGATTCTCAAACTTTTCAATCAGAGGAAGAGTTTGGAAACTCTCTGTTCTAGTTAATGCGTGGGATAAGATGTTTTCTTTTTTCATAAAACATCTTTTTACTTTTGACTGTGCCCAACGACCACTCATTTTTTATAAATTCGCGATTGTTCAAGTTTCTTGGGTTTCTTCATAACATCTAGAAAGTCTACGGATTGACTGACCTGCATTAACTGTTGAAAAAAAGTTTTTGCACGCGTTATATACCTGCAAACGTGTATGGGCTTATATTCGAGTGGAGGAGGGAATGACAGAATAAGGATTACGAAACTGAAAAAATAGCTTTACTGTGCAACGGAAACAAAAAAGAATCAATATGAACGCGTCATGTTTCAGAGTGCAAAAGCACTGCTTCTCAAAAGAAACGTGGAGCACCCAGAAGACATAGCCGGATGTAAATGATTACAGTTGCAGTTCTCTGTGCAGATAGAACAACCAACCTGGTGCTTTAGTGTTGTTCGTGTTTAGTATTGTTACTAGCCATGCAGTGGTTGGGAAAGGAGTGAGGCAGGATTGTAGCCTATACCCGATGTTATTCAATCTGTATATTGAGCAAGCAGTAAAGGAAACAAAAGAAAAATTCGGACTTGGAATTAAAATCCATGGAGAAGAAATAAAAACTTTGAGGTTCGCCGATGACATTGTAATTCCGTCAGAGACAGCAAAGGACTTGGAAGAGCAGTTGAACGGAATGGACAGTGTCTTGAAAGGAGGGTATAAGATGAACATCAACAAAAGCAAAACGAGGATAATGGAATGTAGTCCAATTAAGGCGGGTGATACTGCGGGAATTAGATTAGGAAATTAGAATGGCTCTGAGCACTATGGGACTTAACTTCTAAGGTCATCAGTCCCCTAGAACGTAGAACTACTTAAACCTAACTAACCTAAGGACATCACACACATCCATGCCCGAGGCAGGATTCGAACCTGCGACCGTAGCGGCCGCGCGGTTCCAGACTGTAGCGCCTTTATCCGCTTGGCCACCCCGGCCGGCTAGGAAATTAGACACTTAACGTAGTAAATGAGTTTTGCTATTTGGGGAGCAAAATAACTGATGGTGGTCGAAGTAGAGAGGATACAAAATGTAGACTGTGCAATGGCGTATCTGAAGAGAAATTTGTTAACATCGAGTACATTGCTGGTTAAGATTTGCTATGTGCGTTGTAATATCCATAGATTCTCCTCGCAAACTGTTAATAAAGTGATGGATACGTTGCACCTCAAGGCTTTCCCAGTCTTCGGCGGCGACCTCCTCAAGTCATCAGATGTGTGAGGAGGGTTCCCACGACAACGAACGACAAGTTTCAGCTGGGTGCAAGCCTGCTTTGTTTGTTTCATGTCAGCAGCGACCGCATGCTGTTTCAGTTGGTTGACTGAAGGAAGGTGTTCACAAGGATGGCGCAATGTCCTGTCCAGTATATGCATGGACCTCAAATTCCCCTCGCTAGCGATGAGAGTAGTCCGACACCTGTGAGTGACAATTGCCCCAAACCGGAGTTACTCACTTCCTTGCAGGACCTGTGGGACTACATGCCTGCGACGCCAACTGGTACTCTTCTGTGAAGATCAACAACCTCTAAATTCACTCGTCGTTCCTTTGTCACCACGGTGCTAGGGAATAGCTACTGTTGTTCGTAAAATACGTCCAGAGGGACGGTTGTGTACTGTCTGGATCGACATAGCCCTCCTAGCTGCCTCCAGATCGCAGTTCGGACCATATTTGGTAGGTATCGGTCACCAGGTGTGTGTGTGTGTGTGTGTGTGTGTGTGTGTGTGTGTGTGTGTGTGGTTTGGTTGTTTGGGGGAATAGACCAAACAGCGAGGTCACCGGTCTCATCGGATTAGGGAAGGATGGGAGAGGAAGTCCGCCGTGCCCTTTCAAAGGAACCATCCCGGCATTTGCCTGGAGCGATTTAGGGAAATCACGGAAAACCTAAATCGGGATGGCCGGACGCGGGATTGAACCGCCGTCCTTCCGAACGCGAGTCCAGTGTGCTAGCCACTGCGCCACCTCGCTCGGTGTGTGTGTGTGTGTGTGTGTGTGTGTGTGTGTGTGTGTGTGTGTGTTAGAGAGAGAGAGAGAGAGAGAGAGAGAGAGAGAGAGAGAAATGATATCATCAACATGGACCAAGGGCACAGCAACAACGTAAAAACTGTCTTTTATGAAGTAGGAAGTTTGTATGTGATTCACCTCAAAAATATAAAGTGTTAAAATACTCCCTGTTGGCATCTGTTTCAGGATCTTCGGCGGAAGTTAGTTTGGCGATTTTTCTGACGTTTTGCCAGCACGAGCGGCTGGCATTGTCGCAGGTTCACCCTCCATTGCTGGTGAGCTCGCGGCCGGAGACTGTACAGCGTGGTCAGTAACGGACTAAAAAGCTTGTAAGTGTGTTGCAGGGCATTTCGTGCTGGGAAATAATTGTTAAGAAAAATACTCGATACGTCGTGACGTTTGCGATTTAACTAGCATTGAAGTTAGCCAGTCAGGCCATTGCGCGCGGAAATTCAAGCGGCCGGGCAGATAAAATTAGTGTCAGTTCTTTTCATAGTGTAGTTGATAGAGCACGAGACTGCTCAGCCTTTGGTTTGTGTTCGATTGTTACTACCGTCCCAAGTCCAACTTTTATATCGCTCTCTCGTTCAGTTCTAGGAAACCATACGAAGAATACGTTTGGCGTCACCGTCTCTGGTGGGCCACTTGAAATTGTCCACTCAACGGCCTGATTGACTAACTGAAACGCTAATTAACTCGAAAATGGCGCTACGTATCGATTTTTTTCTTAACATTTATTTCTCAGCACAACCTACCCTGCAAGTTTTTCAAACTGTTTCTGACCACTGTCGCGGCAACGTCTGAAGGCTGTTGCGTGCTGTATACCGTTGTAGTTGTCCACTTGATACGTACAACCGTTGTTGTCTGCTGCAAGTGAAACCGTGATCCGTTTAGCTTGAGGCTCTCCTCTTTCTTACTGAAGCTATTGTCATGTTCGTGGATTTCTGTGACTTCTCTGAATAAGCGGATGTGGTAGCTCTTCTCCACAGCGAGAGCTTCTGCGTCAGTGGATTTCATTACGTGGCCGGTCTCATACAGCACATGCTCCGCCACGGTCGATTACTCCACTTGTCCCGACGTGCAACACCGTTTATGTTCGGTGATGCTGGTGTCCATGCAGCTTCCACTATTCCCGCACATACAGGATATGCGGCATATTCCCGACAGTGCAAGTGTCCTCTGACGATTTGAGACACTCTTTGATCTTCTGGAACGGTGTCTAAATAGTCTTTACGTCGTTTTTGCGCAATATACCACCTTTTTGTCCGTCATCTTGAGGATGTATGGTAAAAAGGCCGTACCCGATATTTCTTCTGCCGTCGTGTCACTTCGAAGATTGTTAGGTTTCGTGATGTTTCTTACACAGCTGGTTGGAGTACTTGTTGCTCCTCAGAACACTTTCCACGTGTCGCCTCTCTTTCCACGATCTCGACTACAGTCCGTCACCAGCAGTGGAGGGGGAAGCTTTGACAACGCCAGCCTCTCCCGCTGGCGAAATGTCGGAAAATCGTCGAACGAACGTCGGCCGAAGAACCTGAGACAGAAGCCAACAGGTAAAATGTCGAAAGTAGCCATCAAAAGTAGCCACGAAAGCCTCAACAATTTTGTACACACCCTGTTTCTGTGTGTGTGTGTGTGTGTGTGTGTGTGTGTGTGTGTGTGTGTGTGTGTGTGTGTGTGTGTTTCTACAACAGATGAACATGCAGCTGAGGACGAGTACCACGAAAATAGCTGCAAGCAATCCCAAAATTGAGTCCCGAAATATTCCCGCCTATTAAATTACACCTGCAGATAGTCTTGCCAACCAACCTCCGAGTAACACCATTTGGTTGCAAACGACAAGCTGTATAATAATGTTAATATGGTCCTACAGAATCCAACATTCTGTAGCAGTGGTCGTCAAACTGCGGCGGGATGAGGCATCCGTGCGGCCCACGGTTTTATCGTTATAGGATTTAACAACTAACAGCCGTATCCAAAAACATCAATTTATCAGGAGTGTAACTTTCGTGCCCAGGAACAACCAAAAATACGTATACTTTTAATTAAAAAAAAAAAAAAAAGGCTCGGCAGAGAGGTCCACCGCATGAGCGTCTAGGGAAGTGATTCCAGTGGTGGTTTCCCGTTGCCTTCCACTGATGATGGTGAAAATGATAATGAGGACAACACAACACCCAGTCCTTGAGCGGAGGATATCTCCGACCCAGCCGGGAATCGAACCTGGGTCCCTTGGCTTGACAGACCGCCGCGATCATCACTCAGCTATCGGGGGGAGGGGGGGGGGGGACTAATTTTAATTAACGGCGGTGAATTCGGCCATGAGCTAAGCAAAGTTAGCTGCGAACCTGATGATCAGACGGGTAAGTAGCGGGGCCACTGGGGGTTTAGAGGATGTGAGACGGACAATGTTTTATTGTTAGTCTTCCATTACTCAAAACTCATGGGCGTGCGCGACTCGTACCGATCAGCTGTTATGGTATAAAATTTTGACACAGAAGTAACATATTATGGAGACGGTCATTGCGAATGCGGTATATACCGGGTGATCAAAAAGTCAGTATAAATTTGAAAACTGAATAGATCACGGAATAATGTAGATAGAGAGGTACAAATTGACACACATGCTTGGAATGACTTGGGGTTTTATTGCAACCAAAAAAATACAAACGTTGAAAAAATGTTCGACAGATGGCGCTTCATCTGATCAGAATAGCAATAATTAGCATAACAACGTGAGACAAAGCAAAGATGATGTTCTTTACAGAAAATGCTCGATATGTCCACCATCATTCCTCAACAATAGCTGTAGTCGAGGAATAATGTTGTGAACAGCACTGTAAAGCATGTCCGCAGTTATGGTGAGGCATTGGCGTCGGATGTTGTCTTTCAGCATCCCTAGAGATGTCGGTCGATCACGATACACTTGCGACTTCAGGTGACCCCAAAGCCAATAATCGCACGGACTGAGGTCTGGGGACGTCGGAGGCCAAGCATGACGAAAGTGGCGGCTGAGCAAACGATCATCACCAAACGACGCGCGCAAGAGATATTTCACGCGTCTAGCAATATGGGGTGGAGCGCCATCGTGCATAAACATCGTACGTTCCAGCAGGTGTTTATCAGCCAGGCTGGGGATGATGCGATTCTGTAACATATCGCCGTACCTCTCACCCGTCACGGTAGCATCCAGCGCGATCTGTCGGACATTTTGGGATTTTTTTTTTTTTGTTCTAATAAAACCCCATGTCATACCAAGCATGTGTGACAATTTTTACCTCTCTATCTACATTATTCCGTGGTTTATTTTCAAATTTATACTGACTTTTTGATCACCCGGTAGTTTGCAAAGACGGCTGCTGTCGAGCTTTCAAGTTAAACGACCAAGCTTGCATACATTTCCGGCCACCGAGTTTGACGTTTTCCGCGATTTCCCAAAGCCACTATGAAGAGGCCACTGTTTTTGAACTCCCGAAGACATGAAGAAAAGAATCTAGTGGGAACCGCGACCACAGATCGCGGCGCAGCTGTGCCGCCCACTCCCCGGCAGGCTTCCGCAGCGGCCTCGCGGAAGTGGTTCGCCATTGTTTGCCTCCTGCCGCTGCCGCCGCCTTTGACCCCATTGGCTCGCGCGACGCCTCCGGCCGTGTAATTCGGTTACGTCGTGTTCCCGGGCTGCTGGGCCGGGCCGGGCCGCCACGTGCACAAAGCAGAGGTCGCGCTAGAGCTACTGCTCGAGCCGTCGGCACACGGCTAATGCTGACGCGCACGCAGGCGGGATGTCCGACGTAAAGGTACACAGCGCCACAGGTACAAGGGACGATCTGGTTGACTTGATCCTGCGTTCTCAGCGGCCTCCGACAGCTGTTGCCGACTTTATATGGCTCGCAAGCAATGCAGATCGTCCACGAAAATTCCAATATCAGTTCTATTAAAACGCACATTTCCTGCCTTGTCCGTATGCTACTTAAGTTATTCAGGCTATTGTATACATACAATGAGGTGACAAAAGTTATGGGATACGTCCTGATATCGTGTCGGAACTCCTTTACCAAACAGTAACGAACGCCTCGACGTGGCATGGAATCCGCAAATCGTCTCAAGTCCGTCGCAGAAATAGTGAGCCACGCTGCCTGTACTGGCGTACATAATTGCCAAAGTGTTTCCGGGGTGCAGGATTTTCGGCATGCACACACCTCTCGAGTATGTCGCGTAAATGTTCTATGAGATTAATGTCCCGCGATATGGGTGCCCAAGCCATTAACTCGAACTGTCCAAAATATTCTTCAAACTAATTGGGAACAGTTCTGGCCCCGTGACAATTCCATCGTTTTTTGGGGGCATGAAGTCCAAGACAGCTGCAAATGCTCTCTAAGTAGGCGAACACAACCGTTTCCAGTCAATGATCGGTTCAGCTGGATCAGAGGACCGAGCCCATTCCATTTAAACACGACCCACGCCGTTACAGGCCCACGAACAGCTTGCACAATACCTTCTTGATAACATGTGCCCGTGGCTTCGTGTGATCTCTGCCACACTCGAACCCTGCCGTCAGCTCTTAGCATCCGAAATCGGGTATCTTCTGACCAGGCCACGGTTTTCCAGTTACCTAGGGTCCATCGATATGATCACGGGCCTAGAATTCCCCAGGCTGCTCACCACTCTTTGGCGGGTTTGTGCTTGGCTACCACGGGGCCCAAGCCTTTGCAGCATTTTTTTCCTTCCGTGCTGCATGTCTCTTCTCCTGCTATTATTTTTCCCTCCATTGGGGAACATGTGTGGGGTATTATTGGGAATGTTCTGCATTGTGTCGCTGACGTGCGAACAGTCCCATCTTTGTTTTTCGCTCCCTTTTCCTTTCTTTCTTTCTTTCCCTTCTCTCATTCCTCTGCTTCGGCGATTGAGGATCCTCTTTTTTCCCTTCCTCCCTGTGTGCTCCGGAAGGCCGGCCCACGCGTCTGACCATAAAAGGTGACTGGGTAATGCGTAATTACCAGCCCCGGGTCGACAGGTTGGGTCCGCATGTACTCCCTGGTACAGGCCAGGCCCAGGGAGGGGTGATTGCCTGAGCTGTAACCTTCCTAAGTTGCCGATTGGTCCCTCCATCAGGTGTTCGGGAGGTGTGACCTGAAGTGTGAACAATCACCCAAGGCAGGTGCACCCCCGTGTGAAGTGGGCCACCAGTTGGAACGAGCGCGCCATCAGAGATGCTGGCAGTCATGGTGGATTTCCTCACGATGAGACAACCATCTTCCCACTCAATGACTGTTGTTGTTGTTGTGGTCTTCAGTCCTGAGACTGGTTTGATGCAGCTCTCCATGCTACCCTATCCTGTGCAAGCTTCTTCATCTCCCAGTACTTACTGCAACCCACATCCTTCTGAATCTGCTTAGTGTATTCATCTCTTGGTCTCCCTCTAAGATTTTTACCCTCCACGCTGCCCTCCAATGCTAAATTTGTGATCCCTTGATGCCTCGGAACATGTCCTACTAACCGGTACCTTCTTTTTGTCAAGTTGTGCCATATACTCCTCCCCAATTCTATTCAATACATCATTAGTTATCTGAGCTACCCATTTAATCTTCAGCATTCCTCTGTAGCACTACATTTTGAAAGCTTCTACTCTCTTCTTGTCCAAACTATTTATCGTCCATGTTTCACTTCCATACATGGCTACACTCCATACAAATACTTTCAGAAATGACTTCCTGACACTTAAATCTATACTTGATGTTAACAAATTTCTCTTCTTCAGAAACGCTTTCCTTGCCATTGCCAGTCTACATTTTATATCTTCTCTACTTCGACCATCATCAGTTATTTTGCTCCCCAAATAGCAAAACTCCTTTACTACTTCAAGTGTCTCATTTCCTAATCTAATCCCCTCAGCATCACCCGACTTAATTCGACTACATTCCATTATCCTCGTTTTGATTTTGCTGATGTTCATCTTATATCCTCCTTTCAAGACACTGTCCATTTTGTTCAACTGCTCTTCCAAGTCCTTTGCTGTCTCTGACAGAATTACAATGTCATCGGCGAACCTCAAGGTTTTTATTTCTTCTCCATGGATATTAATACCTACTCCGAATTTTTCTTTTGTTTCCTTTACTGCCTGCTCAATATACAGATTGAATAACATCGGGGAGAGGCTACAACCCTGTCTCACTCCCTTCCCAACCACTGCTTCCCTTTCATGTCCCTCGACTCTTATAACTGCCATCTGGTTTCGGTACAAATTGTAAACAGCCTTTCGCTCCCTGTATTTTACCCCTGGCACCTTCAGAATTTGAAATAGAGTATTCCAGTCAACATTGTCAAAAGCTTTCTCTAAGTCTACAAATGCTAGAAATGTAGGTTTGCCTTTCCTTAATCTTTCTTCTAAGATAAGTCGTAAGGTCAGCATTGCCTCACGTGTTCCAATATTTCTGCGGAATCCAAACTGATCTTCCCCGGGGTCGGCTTCTACTAGTTTTTCCATTCGTCTGTAAAGAATTCGCGTTAGTATTTTGCAGCTGTGACTTATTAAACTGATAGTTCGGTAATTTTCACATCTGTCAACACCTGCTTTCTTTGGGATTGGAATTATTATATTCCTCTTGAAGTCTGAGGGTATTTCGCCTGTCTCATACATCTTGCTCACCAGATGGTAGAGTTTTGTCAGGACTGGCTCTCCCAAGGCCGTCATTACTTCTAATGGAATGTTGTCTATTCCCGGGGCCTTGTGTCGACTCAGGTCTTTCAGTACTCTGTCAAACTCTTCACGCAGTATCATGTCTCCCATTTCATCTTCATCTACATGCTCTTCCATAATATTGTCCTGAAGTACATCGCCCTTGTATAGACCCTCTATATACTCCTTCCACCTTTCTGCTTTCCCTTCTTTGCTTAGAACTGGGTTGCCATCTGAGCTCTTGATATTCATACAAGTGGTTCTCTTTTCTCCAAAGGTCTCTTTAATTTTCCTGTAGGCAGTACCTGTCTTACCCCTCGTGAGATAAGCCTCTACATCCTTACATTTATCCTCTAGCCATCCCTGCTTAGCCATTTTGCACTTCCTGTCGATCTCATTTTTGAGACGTTTGTATTCCTTTTTACCTGCTTCATTTACTGCATTTTTATTTTTCATCTTTCATCAATTAAATTTAATATTTCTTCTGTTACCCAAGGGTTTCTACTAGCCCTCGACTTTTTACCTATTTGATCCTCTGCTGCCTTCACTATTTCATTCCTCAAAGCTACCCATTCTTCTTCTACCGTATTTCTTTCCCCCATTGCTGTCAATTGTTCCCTTATGGTCTCCCTGAAACTCTGTACAACCTCTGGGTCTTTCAGTTTATCCAGGTCCCATCTCCTTAAATTCCCACCTTTTTGCAGTTTCTTCAGTTTTAATCTGCAGTTCATAACCAATACATTGTGGTGAGAGTCCACATCTGCCCCTGGAAATGTCTTACAATTTAAAACCTGGTTCCTAAATCTGTCTTACCATTATATAATCTGATACCTTTTAGTACCTCCAGGATTCTTCCACGTATACAACCTTCTTTCATGATTCTTGAACCAAGTGTTAGCTATGATTAAATTATGCTCTGCGCAAAATTCTACCAGGTGGTTTCCTCTTTCATTCCTTAGCCCCAATCCATATTCACCTACTATGTGTCCTTCTCTCCCTTTTCCTACTCTCGAATTCCAGTCACCCATGACTATTAAGTTTTCGTCACCCTTCACTACCTGAATAATTTCTTTTATCTCATCATACATTTCATCAATTTCTTCGTCATCTGCAGAGCTAGTTGGCATATAAACTTGTACTACTGTAGTAAGCTTGGGCTTCGTGTCTATCTTGGCCACAATAATGCGTTCACTATGCTGTTTGTAGTAGCTTACCCTTACTCCTATTTTCCTATTCATTATTAAACCTACTCCTGCATTACCCCTATTTAATTTTGTGTTTATAACCCTGTAGTCACCTTCTTGTTCCTCCTGCCACCGAACTTCACTAATTCCCACTATATCTAACTTTAACCTATCCATTTCCCTTTTTAAATTTTCTAACCTACCTGCCCGATTAAGGGATCTGACATTCCACGCTCCGATCCGTAGAATGCCAGTTTTCTTTCTCCTGATAATGACGTTCTCTTGAGTAGTCCCCGCCCAGAGATCCGAATGGGGGACTATTTTACCTCCGGAATATTTTACCCAAGAGGACGCCATCGTCATTTAATCATACAGTAAAGCTACATGCCCTCGGGAAAAATTACGGCTGTAGTTTCCCCTTGCTTTCAGCCGTTCGCAGTACCAGCACAGCAAGGCTGTTTTGGTTAATGTTGCAAGGCCAGGTCAGTCAATCATCCAGACTGTTGCCCCTCTTCAGGAACCACACGTTTGTCTGGCCTCTCAACAGATACCCCTCCGTTGTTGTTGCACCTACGGTAGGGCCATCTGTATCGCTGAGGCACGCAAGCCTCCCCACCAACGGCAAGGTCCATGGTTCATGGGGAATGTCTACAAAATGTAAATGCAATGTGGCTAATGATTCAAAGACCCTTCCCGCTGGACCACAGTTCCTCGTGGTTTCACACACTAAAAAATGGTCAGTCCTTCGCCACGGGGTAAGTCTGCTTATTATTCAGAAACGTGTAGATGGCAAATTGCTGTCCCTGTGAAATCCTGCTCTCGTTTACGGAATGGCACTTTTCTTTTGGAGAACACTTCTGATTCTCAAGCACAACAGCTGCTTCTCCACAGTCACCCTGTTCATGTGGAGGCCTACGGAACTTTGTATTCTTCCCGTGGTGTAATTTACACCAGGCTGTTTGACGGGCTAACCAAGGTCGAAATACAATCTTACGTCTCCGATAAGGGTGTCATTGCCATTCATCGTATAATGAAAAAGATAGATCCCACCTTAGTGCCCACCAGCAATCTCTTTCTCACCTTTGATAGAGTGGTGCTTCCGTCCAAGCTCAAAACAGGCTGTGAAATTATCACCAGTCAGCCACACTTTGTGAACCCAATGCGTTGCTACCAGTGTCATTGTTTCAACCACAATAGAACGTCTTGTCAACACCCAGCCAAGTGTGTCACCTGTGGTAGGGATACGCACAAGGGCGATTGTCCACCTCCTACTCCCTGCTGTATCAACTCTCGGGAGTGTCCAGTGTCTCTTGATGAGCGGGCTGTTCAAGAGACCAGGGTAAAGGAAAAGGTGGCTTATCCAGTCGCTCTCAAGTTACTGGCTAGTTGCAAACCCTGCATTCTCCCGCCTGGTACCTATAGTTCTGTTCTGGTCACCCCTTGCCCCATGAAGGACATGGCCACACAGACATGCGACCTCCAATTCAGCTCTGAGGTTGTGAAATCACCCGGTGTCAACGTAGCGTTGCCATCCCCCCATCCAGCTATGCAAAAACCCATCAAACTCTCGCCTCAAGCGGCGAAACCACCAACTACACAACTGGTAAGCTGGAAAGGACAGAAGTACACCCAAGAAGACTTCCTCTGTCCCTCCAGTCAAACAACACCCGAGTCTTCATCTAACCAAAAAGTCTCGAAGAAGTCCACCAAAGGCAACGGTATTCCCCTTCGCCACCTCAAAGATCCTCTTCGACGGTGTCGGCACGTGATACCTTAGCACGGCCATGTCGCTAGTGCATACCAACAACCTTTTTCAGCGTTGGACTCCACAGATCGACCGCAAAGCAAGCTGATACTTCTATGGACCCCATGGAACAGGATCCTCCTGCCTCTGTGCCATGAAGTAGCGCCTCTTCCCCAGCTGTCACTCGGCAGCTGCCAAGGTGGCACCCCTACGTCTATTCCTGGTCATGACTCTCCTCCAATGGAATGTTCATGGCCTTCGGTCCCACAAAGAGAATTTATGGCTGCTTTTAGCGTCGCAGCGCCCCCTTGTCCTCTGCCTTCAGGAAACGAAATTGCGCCCTCACGACCACTTTGAGCTTTCACATTTCTTACCGACTCGTTTTGAGCTTCGGAATTCCCTCTCATGGGGGCGTCATGCTGCTCATCCGGGATAACATTCATAGTCAATCCATCTCCCTGACTACCAATCTTCAAGCTGTTGCAGCTCAGCTTTTCCCTCCCCACCTGACTTTTTCTCTGTGTACTATGTACGTCCCTCCATCATTCACTGTCACCAGGGCGGACCTCCCTCATTTTTGCTACTTGGTGACTTTAATGCACATCATTCCCTGTGGGGTTCTCCCAGGACCTGTCAGAGAGGTGCCCTTTTTGCCGACCTCCTTAACCAACTTAACACTGGGTCACCCACTTTCCTTTCCAACTCCTTGCACATCTATTTCCATTTGGGCCTATCCTTCTGCACTGCCCAGCTTGCCTATCGTCTGGAGTGGTCTGTTCTTTCTGACACCTACTCGAGCGACCATTTCCCGTGTGCTATCTGTTTGCTGACTCTTACTCCATCCGCGTGCATGCCCAAATGGCAGCTTACTAAGGCTGACTGGCGGCTTTACTCCTCCCTGGCGACTTTCGAAGAACAAGATTTCCCCAGTTGTGATGACCACCAACGTTATCCTTACTGCTGTAGAACGTTCCAGTCCTCGCACTTCCCCTGTGCCAAGTCGTGTCCCTGTCCCTCGGTGGATTGAGGCATGACGTGACGCAATTCGTGCACGTAAACGTGTTCTCCGCGTTTTTAACCGCTGGCAAACTGCATTCATTAGAAACAGATGCGTGTAAAGTGTCGTCGCGTTCCTCGGGATAGCAAAAGAGCTAGCTGGATTTCTTTCACTAATTCTTTTAACAGTTCGACACCTTCCTCTGTCGTGTGGACGAACCTCCGACGGCTCTCTGGAGCCAAGATCTATTCCCTTATTTCCAGTCTGACAGTCATTCACGAAGTCATTGTGGATCCTACTGCTACCTCCTACATCTTGGACTGCCATTTTGCGCAAGTTTCGAGCTCTTCCCACTATCACCCCGCCTTCCTCCATCGGAAACGAGTGGAGGAGGCTCGGGCGATACCCTTCTCTTCTCTGAATCGTGAGTGCTACAATTCCACATTTACCAGATCATGCTCTCAGTTCATCGCGATCATCCGCACCAGGGCCAGACACCATCCACATTCAGATGTTGGAGCACCTTTTTGTTGCGGAGAAGCACTTTCTGCTTAACACGTACTACCGCACCTGGACACAGGGCACATTTCCTGGACGCTGGCGTGAAGCCACCGTCATACCCATACCTAAGCCCGGTAAGGACAAAAACCTTTTTCTGGCTACCGCCCCATCTCTCTTACCAGCTGCCTTTGCGAGGTGATGGAATATATGACTGATGCCCAGCTGGTGTGGTGGCTCGAGTCTCGCCAGTTACTAACGAATGCACAGTGTGGATTTCGAGCGCGGCCTTCTGCAGTTGACCACGTCATGAATGGTTTTCTGCGGAAATCCCAGACTGTCGCCATGTTTTTCGATTTGGAGAAGGCCTACGACACCTGCTGGAGAATTGGTAGCCCCCGTAGTCTTCACACGTGGGCGCTCGCCCTGTTTTCTTCGCGCGTTTTTACAAGACCGAGTTTTCAAGGTGCGTGTTGGTTCTGTCTTGTCGGACACCTTTATCCAGGAAAATGGTGTGCGTCAGTGTTCTTTCCTGAGCGTTGTCCTCTTTGCTGTGGCCGTTAACCCTGTAATGGCTTGTCTCCCACCAGGCATCTCTGGCTTCCTTTTTGTTGACGATTTTGCCATCTTTTGCTGTTCACCACGGACCTGTCTCACTGAACTGCGACTTCATCGTATCTTGATCGTCCTAACTCCTGGAGTATTGACAATGGCTTTCGTTTTTCGACTGACAAAACTGTCTATATGGATTTCTGGCGGCGCAAATGGTTTCTCCCACCATCTCTATATTTTGGGCCTTCTGCCCTTCCGTTCGTTGAAACTAGGAAATTTCTGGGGCTCATGCTCGATAGGAAACTCTCTTGGTCCTCCCTTGTGTCTTACCTGGCAGCCCCTGTACGCGGTCCCTCAATATCCTCCATGTCCTCAGTGGTACTTCCTGGGGTGCCAATCGAACCACCCTACTTCGTTTGTACCGGTCCCTTGTCCGTTCGAAACTCGACTATGCGTGCTTTGTTTATGCCCATCATGGCATCCGTTCGGCCACGTGCGCGTTTTAGACAAGCCCGGTTGAGAGTCTGTATGCTGAAGCTGCTGAACTACCGCTGTAACTTTCTCCTCAGCAGGTATGCACGCCGTTTGTCTGTCATGCGAGGCCAGCCCTCCCATGCCTCCTTCTTTAATGATTCCTTTGATCGTCAGTATGGGGCTCGTCCCTCTTCTCTGTTACCTTCTGGAGGCTGTTTTCACCACTTGCTACGGTGGCTCAACTTCACACTACCTGCAACTTTCCCAGTGGCTGTGTACCCTTCACCACCTTGGCTTCGTGAAGCGGCACATGTTAACCGTGGCCTTCATTCGCTTTCTAGGGATACTACTCCAGGCTCGGCCAATCGCCTCCAGTTTCACGACCTTCGCGATAGTACCTTTGTCTACCCTGATGGCTTTCGGACTGACCATGGGTCCGGCTGTGCCTTCATAATTGGCACCCGTGTCTTTCGATGTCAGCTTTCGGCACACTTCACAGTATTTACAGGCGATCTCTTCGCCTTGTATCAGGCCACGGAGTACATCCGGCGATACAACCTTTCCAATTGTGTCCTCTGCTCAAACTCACTCGATGCCCTCCAAAGTCTATGTGCGCTGCTCGCTGCTCATCCCTTAGTGCAGCGGGTCCAGGAAAACTGCCACTTGCTCACTCTCGGTGGAGCTAGTGTGATGTTACTGTGGGTCCCTGGTCATGTCGGTCTGTCAAGAAACGAGACTGCTGACGCTGCTGCCAAGGCTGCAGTCCTCGTGCCTCAGCCCGCGAGTGCCTATACTCCCTCCGATGATCTCTACGTTGCCGTCTGTCAGGAGGTGGTGTCCCTTTTGCAACGCCATTGGTCCCCCCCCCCCCCTTCACGGGAATAAGCTTCAGCTTATTAAGCCTGGACGACCTCCTTTCGGCCCTCCCGCCGGGAGGAGATCATTTTAGCTCGGCTGCGTATTGGGCTCTGGCTTTTTAGCCATCGTCATTTGCTCAGTGGCGCTGTCCCATCCCTTTTTACGCATTGCGTCCAAAGTTTGACTGTCCGCCACTTCCTGCTGGAATGCCTTTGTTTTAACCATTTCCGTTCCAGCTCGGGTTTGCCGTCTGAATTATCAGCTGTGTTAGTTAATGACACTCGGGCTGTCGACCGCGTTTTACTTTTTATCCGCCGAAGCAATATGGCGAAGGCCATTTAATTTTTAGTTTTGGACCTCCATTTCTGTATGATGTTTTTTAGCCCTTTTTCCATGTGCCTGATTTTAGCTGTCTCCTATTTTGTCTGATGGGACTGACGTATTGTTTTTTTAACTCCTCTCTGTGTTCGTGGTCTATAGTTTTCAGTTGGGCACGTATGACCGCAGCTGTTTTTTGCTCCCTGAAACAAAACGAACAAACGAGCCCAGGAGAGGCGCTGCAGATGATGTTAGCAAAGGCTGTTGGCAAAGGTATTCGCCTCGGTCGTCTGCTGCCATATGCCATTAACGCCAAATTTTGCTGCGTTGTCTTAACGGATACGTTCGTCGTACGTCCCACACTGATTTCTGCGGTTATTTCACGCAGTGTTGCCTGTCTGTTATCACTGACAACTATACGCAAACACCACTGCTCTTGTTCGTTAAGTGAAGGCCGTCGGCCACTGCGTTGTCCGTGGTGAGAGATTCTACCTGAAATTTAGTGTTCTCGGCACACCCTTGAGACTGTGGAACTCTGAATATTGAATTATCTAACGATTTTTGAAATGAAATGCCCTGTGCGTCCAGCTGAACTACTGTTCAGCGTTAGAACTCTGTTAATTCCCGTTGTGAGGCATAATCGCACCGGAAAGCTTTTCACATGAATCACCTGAGTACAAACTACATCGCCGCCAAAACACTGACTCGAACTTCGTGCCGACCAAACCTCTGGTTCGTAATATGGTATCTATCTTTACTCACTACACTAGGGTAATAAACTGGTCAGAAAGTTTTTACATCACCCACATAATTTGCATACGTCGCATTTTTTTCATGTATTGTAAGTTGCGGACCTCTTTTTCCTGTCCATGTGACCACAGGGAATCGCTACGTACACCTAACTACCTGCGCAATTCAATTCAGCGCTCTGTTTCTCCTTTCGTGATCAGTAAATGCGGTTTATGTGCACTGTTCAGGTTGATCAGTTTGTCAACATACCTCGACGGGACATTTCGGCCTTAGACATTCGACCGCCATAGTGAAACGTTGTATGAGATCGACCCAGGCTTTATGAAACCGACTCCACGTTCAGTCTTAACAACAGTGCAGCCCGCCTTGGTTGTGAATGGTGATCCATAAAGAACGCCCGTCTCAACTGTTTGCAAAAACTTTATTAACACAGGCCTTGATGTTTCTACAAATTCAGACGTGGTAGTGGATCTTCGGAGTTTCGTGCGGTAACGGCACTCGCTTCTTATAGGTGACATCACTCAGATGAGCACCGCCTTTGCGTAGCAGCTTCATAGAGAATGTTCTCCAGTACAGCAACAGGAATACCGACCACTTCTCTTCGAATGTTGGCCTCGAGCGCCTGGATTTTGCTATTTTCGAACATTCTGGACTCAAGATATCCCCGAGGCAAGAAATTGGGAGCTGTCAGATCCCGCACTAATCTTTATCTCAGGTGTGCTAGTATACAAGAGAACATCTGTGAGGTTTGGAAGGTAAGAGGTGAGGCACTGGCGGAGGTAAAGCTGTGAGGGCGAGTGGTGAGTCATACTCGGATAGCTCAGTTGGTAGAGCACTGGCCCGGGCGCACTGTTTTAATCTGTCAGGTAGTTTTGATGAGTGGCTCCATCACCTTCCAGTCTATTTACATTTGCAGATACCTGCATAAGCTTTGATGTCCCTGGTGACAATCATTATTGTCTAGCGAACGTATCTTTGAAGTACCTTCAAAATTAACTCGGTGAACGCACTCGGTGAATGCACTTTAACGACCGCGGCGCGGAGATTGATGTTCGGGTGCATTTAAGGTTCATTATTTCACCTCGGAATTAGTTTGCTTCTTCCGTACCTCCACTGCTTTACAAAACTGTTTTTTTTTTCGTAACGTATGATGTGCTGTGTACTTTGCAGTCCTCACATAACGAGCTTATGAAGATGCGATTAGATAACGGTAGTAAAAGCAGAGCCACTTAGGCAGGTTATTCCCACGCCTCTTCATCAGAGGGGCAAAAACCACTCCTGGGAGGCTGATACCATCATGACCACCCACAGCCTTTGCGCTCCCATGTGACTGCAGAAATGATGTGGGAAGATTTGTTTCTCTACTCTCGTAATAATTACTTTAGGCAAAACACTGCCATTTCGGAGGCCGGTATTCAATGAGCATACCTCAAAGTGAAATTTTCGCTTCTAGATTCTCTTTCTTCCAAAACTGTGGAGAACAGGAAGGAAGATAATGGCTTAACGTTTGCGTTGGTTGATCGTGAAGAGAAGTCTGACAGATAGCCAATAGCATTTAAAAGGAAATTAAAAGAATTTCTTAATGGCAACTCCTACTCATTAGATGAATTTTTGGATATAATAAGTGGGTAATTTCCCCAACCCCCACAAAAAAAAACAAAAAAATATTAAGTGTCATGTAATATTTGGTGTAATATATCTTGTATAGACACCTTTTATTAACCTGACACGTTCCACCTCATTACGAAGTGTTGTATTCATGATCTATGGAACAAGTACTAATCTAATGTAATGTGAGAAACCTCTAAAGACATCTTGAAAGTTAGAAAATGAAAATAAAGATTTTTGATCTGTGGTGCGAGGGTGCGCTGAAAAGTAATGCCTCCGAATTTTTTTATTCTGTTCACAATGTCGTTTGAGATGTTACGTGTCCTGTATGTAATTCGGATGATTTTCCAACTTCGCTGACGCAAGTTGCAACTCTCTGCGACTAGAGTACTTCGAATTGTTATGTGTAACATGGAGGTGTGTAACGTAACTATGTCGGTGCGTGAGCGTTTCTGCCCGCAGAAAACGTGTCTCCAACTGCAGTCCATAGAAGAATGTAAGGTAGGTACTGTGGTGATTGTATCGGCATCAGTAATGTGCGACGTTGGGTTGTTCGTGCTCAGTCTCATAAGTCATCATCCTCCATGCAGTCTCCACATGTGGCACCAACCGATTTTCATCGGTTCCCAAAATTTAAAGAGGTCTTCGCCCTGATAGAGGCGCGGCTGTGGCTCCGTCACCAAGTCGAACACTGTACTGTGGCGGTGTCGACAAACTGGTCTCTCGTTGGGAGATGTGTGTTCGTCGTCAGGGTGACTATGTTGAGGAATAATTATGTAGAGGTGAAGAATAAAGGTGTAGCATGTTAATGAAGTTCGTTTTGTTTAAAAAGCTTTAAGAGTTTTCACAAAAAAAAAACCGAAGGCATTAGTTTTCAGCAAGCCGGAAATCAAGTCCACATGTACAAAGAAAATCATTTATATTTTTCTTGAATGAGATGTATAATCATATAACACATTTTGAACGAGGCTTTGTTGCCTTCGACTGTTAATAATTCCACTACGGGGACTCGAGTCTTTGCCTATTTTCAGGCGGAATACTGCAAAAATCTATTGTACACACAAAATATTGGACGTAACTAATATAGTGCCGTGCAAGATGACAGTTTAGTACGTGAAGACGCATTACTTAAGTTTTCCGGCTTTTCATTCTTATTAGTTCTAATAATTTTCAGCAAATCGTTTCTCACAGTCCGCTGTGCCAGATTTAAAATCCGAGACAAATGTGCTTATACTATTTTAGTTTTCAGAGAGAGCTTCGGTCGAAACATTAAAAACCATACAACGAAGAGCCAAAACATTATTACCACCTGCTTAATGGTCTGTTGGTCCACCTTTGAAACGCTATACAGCAGTGATTGCACACAGCATGTGTTCGGTCTACGTACAGATCCCGCAGTTCCTTGAAACTATGGGCCAGTACGTTGTCGGCGCGTAACTGGCGCCCCATAGCGTCCTAGGTGTTTTACTTCATGTTCAGATCAGACGTATTTGGTGGTCAGGACATCTACGTAAGTTCACTAACGTGCTCCTCAGACCACACTTTGCTGCACTTTGAGCACTGACAGTTGTCTTCTGTCCGCCCCCGGTAGCTGAGTGGTCAGCGCGACAGAATGTCAATCCTAAGGGCCCGGGTTCGATTCCCAGCTGGGTGTTGTGTTGCCCTAATCATCATCATAATAATATCATCTCATCCCCATCGACGCGCAAGTCGCCGAAGTGGCGTCAAATCGAAAGAATTGCTCCCGGCGAACGGTCTATCCGACGGGAGGCCCTAGTCACACAACATTTACATTTATTTAGTTGTCTTCTGGAAAATGCCGTGGCTATCGGCGAATAAATCAAGCGTGAAGGGGGTTGCAGTGGTCCGCAGTAATGTTTAAGCAGTCATGTCGCCTTCAGTCACTAACGTAGCTCCCACAGAAGCACAAGCGAATGTTCTCCATAGCACAATAGTGCTCGCATCTCACTGCGTCCGAGACACGGTGCACGTTTCACATAGCCATTCTTCCCAAACTTTAGTTCCTCGAGGTTTCACATACAACCTCGAAGTATCACGATCAGTATTACTAGCTGTTTCGTCAACAGCGACCATTGTACCCGGTCTTTCAGCGAAATCTGGAACATTCGCCCTGCTGACATTGTCACGTTTGACGACTGCTCCCAGCAATTGTTGCCTCACCTAGAATCAACTCGGATATTCAGATGTTCCAAAATGGTTCAAATGGCTCTGACCACTGTGGGACTTAACTTCTAAGGTCATCAGTCCCCTAGAACTTAGAACTACTTAAACCTAACTAACCTAAGGACATCACACACACCCATGCCCGAGGCAGGATTCGAACCTGCGACCGTAGCGGCCGCGCGGTTCCGGACTGTAGCGCCTAGAACCGCTCGGCCACTCCGGCCGGCTATTCAGATGTAATGAGATATTCTCTTACTGACTTAGACGGTGTTTTAATCCATGTCATTTTCCCATGTTACTCATTTCAGTGGCCCCCCCAACGAGCGTCCGTAACTAATTAATTGCTTTGCCGGCCAAGACGCACTTGCGAGCAAGCTTCAAGGAAAAAATAGCGACACTGCTGCGCCTTGGTGCCGATTGTTTTCGCAGGAAACATTTCGCACAACTCATTCACTCGCTAGTAGCAATTCCGCAAGAACATATATTTTGGTGGTAAACAGCATCCACGTACTACTGCTAAACTCCAATATCGAACCTCTTCTATTTCTAGATTTCGAGCCCAGGTGAGACAAATTATAATTAAATGTTATAATATTCTCGTACAAAAATATAACAACGCTCATACGACAGGTATTCTACGCGGCGTTTCTAGCCTAATGATGTAATTGATTGTCCTTACCCATCACACTTACTAGAACGCCCCTGTGTTTGCGTGTACATTTGTGACATACTGTACATTTAAAAAAAAAGTTCAAATGTGTGTGAAATCTTATGGGACTTAACTGCTAAGGTCATCAGCCCATAAGCTTACACACACACACGCCCGAGGGAGGACTAACCTCCGCCAGGACCAGCCGCACTGTCCATGACTGCAGCGCCGAAGACCGCTCGGGTAATCCCGTGCGGCTCTACATTTACAGTATCCAAATTACGCACAGGGGAGAATAAAAAAGTACTTATGACTATTCATTTTGTTGTTGAAACTTGTATCTAGCTACACACATTCAATTTAAAGTTTCCGGCATTAATGGAAGTGCTGGACATTTCTGGCCTCTATCCATGTTTACGCCAAGGGGAAATCGCAGAAACTGGTCGAGAAAAGATGAGAAAAGTCCACCAGAAACAAGCCTATCGAGAGAAGCGCGCAGAGGGAAATCAGTACTATAAAGCGGTACAGAACTAGATCTGAGAGCAAATCACCTGCAGCGGACGTATTTCCGGTAGCATATATGTTGTCAGGACTGGAAAACTGCCTTGAAAATGCAGTATGTTGAAGTAGTACCATGCGATTTAGGTCATCGAGCGGTAAATATTAGTTTGGAGGTGATAATGTCTTTTTAGTGTCCCTATTCACTGCAGATTAATCGATAGCGATCACAAAAAGAATTCCATTGTAAAACCTTACAGCGGTAACGACATGCTTCGTGTGCTGTCCTTAGGTTAGCTAGGTTTAAGTAGTTCTAAGTTCTAGGGGACTGATGACCTAAGATGTTAAGTCCCATAGTGCTCAGAGCCATGTGAACCATTTTTTTGACATACTTCGTCCAGCACCGCTGTCCACATTTCTCGGTTTATTGAAAAGAAAGCCATTTATAACAACTGAAAAGGACTATTCTTCTGTTGCACATGGACTTCAAAGTCAAGCAGCACATTGCAGTGCGTGGAGACATGTGAAAATGAATAATCTGCGGGAAGGACATAATCACTTTTCAGGAAAAGATTACAATCAGTCAAATAATAATTGTAAAACTTTACGTAAATATCGGTCAGTTTCCGAAAAGAGCTACTGTAAGAACGCAATTGCATGTGGTACTAATAAATTATCTGAAGCCTTTGGTCACTGTGGTGTACACGATGGATGGTAGTAGCAAAGATCTGCAATTATCACATAGAAGGCAATACTGCAGTGTACTTGGTGTGATGCAGATAATGTGAAATTAGCAGCTACGGCTG
Organism: Schistocerca piceifrons; assembly: GCF_021461385.2. Lineage (NCBI taxonomy): Eukaryota > Metazoa > Arthropoda > Insecta > Orthoptera > Acrididae > Schistocerca > Schistocerca piceifrons. The sequence goes on from NC_060145.1 coordinate 22,639,282, forward strand.
TAAACTACACCAATGTAGGAAACAGGCAAGATAGGAAAACAAAGATGTCCGTTTAATATGGAAGTATATCTGATAAAGAGAATGAATACGTCGTTTATGATAACGTAAGATACAGAATCTGTATAACTTGTCTTGATGTAACGTGCATCAGTACAAGTAGTAAACGTCTGCGTGAAATTTATTCAGGCGGAACTTTTTCTATGAACCCTTATGTAATGAAAGGAAAGAGATTAAATGTGTAGCGTTCCGTAGATGGCAGGTTCGTTCGAGACGGTACACTTGTTTAGATTTGACAGTGGTGGTCAAAGAAATCGGCCGAGTCCCTTTTGATTTTATTTATTTATCAATCAGTTTCCATGGGACCAAATGAGCCAGAGCTACCTTGTGAATTAACGACCCAGTAAATACTTTGCAATTACAATCAAAAGAACTAGAGCATTAATAAAACATTGTAAAAATTTGAGTCCACGAATAAATAACATTACAAAAAAATGTTCACGAAAAAATGGTTCAAATGGCTCTGAGCACTATAGGACTTAACTTCTGAGGTCATCAGTCCCCTAGAACTTAGAACTACTTAAACCTAACTAACCTAAGGGCATCCATGCCCGAGGCAGGATTCGAACCTGCGACCGCAGCGGTCGCGCGGTTTCAAACTGTAGCGCCTAGAACCGCTCGGCCACCCCGGTCGGCAATGGTAACGACTACTGTGAAGAATTCCTGTACAGAATAGAAAGAGAATGCCACAAGGAAACCTTTTAACTTTGATCTGAATACTTGGGGTTTATCACTCATTCTTCGTTTCGCTGGAAACTTACTGAAAATGAAAACTGTTGAACAGTGCAAACCATTCTGTGTAATGCTCGAGGAAGTGTTGTCCAAGTGCATATCCGTTTGCCGTGTTCACTGAATGAAGGTTACAGTGTCTTCTGAAAGGATCTGAAGGAAAATCCCGCCGTTCCACGTAATCGGTTTTGTGAAGAAAAAGTATCACATAAATCAGGACGGTCGAACAGGAATTCAAAACCAGCTTCTCCAGACAGCCATTTCGGCATGCTAAACACTGTGTGATGTCGCCTAAGTGACGAAGAAGGAACCAAGTCTATAGGCGCTTCAGTATGGAACCGCGCGACCACTACGGTCGCGGGTTCGAATCCTGCCTCGGGCATGGATGTGTGTGATGTCCTTAGTTTAGGTAGGGTTAAGTAGTTCTAAGTTCTAGGGGACTGATGGCCTCAGATGTTAAGTTCCATAGTGCTCAGAGCCATTTGAAACATTTTTGAAGGAAGTCTGCCACAAAACACAGGCACACAAATATGTGGAAGACTTCAAAAGACAGAGTAATAGTTTGATCGTTCTCTTGCAAGAATTGAACAACTAATGGAAAACAGCTGTTAGTGAAACGGCGGAAAGCCTGATTGGGGGTGTCTGAAAGAAGAAGTGCTGCCGTGACATATGGCCCCGTCTCCAAAGCGCTGTACCAGTAGTGACTACTCTCAGAACCAGTATCGCCGGTTCTAGGAAAGCACCACCTGTGCCGCGAATGCCGTGTTCGACCGTTCCTCCTTGAACCGTTACCTGAGCAGCGTACCCAGAAGACAACAGCAATGCACGGAGGAACCGGCATTGCGGAAAAACAGTGTTTGAAGGGAAACAAGGAAAGAAATTCGGAATGGAAACTTGTGGTAAGTGCTATGGGACAAAACTGCTGAGGTCATCGGTCCCTAGGCTTACATACTACTTACTCTAACTTAAACTAACTTACAGTAAGGACGACACACACACACACACACACACACACACACACACACACACACACACACACACACACACACGGCCAAGGGAGGACTCGAACCTCCGACAGGGAGAGCCGCGCGCACCGTGGCATGGCGCCTCAGGCTGCACGGCAATTCGGAATGCTCCGATCAGTACTTCAGCGTATGGATTTGCCAGATCGCTATTTCCAATGTGACTTGATAATTACAGGTGTATTGTTTCGTACCAGAAATTATCACAAACGACAGCTTCATATCGAATTAACTCAAATGACCGCCAGGCGTTAGCTGTACGTAGACTATAGCTCAAGACACACTGATTAGGAGTTCCTCCGAATGTAGCAATGGCCCACTTTTGTCATTTTGTTAATTATGGCAGCTGATACACTCCAGTTATCCGGAAAGTCGCCACAACGAACAATGCAAAGACTGCTCGCAGTTACAAGAACTTCAGGGACAGTTCGGTTTCTCACCAGCACACTTGGGTTCACCCTAAGAAGTTTTGAGAAAGTAATGCAATTTTATGCTTCAAGAACCACGTTCTGATATTCACAGTGGAATGACACGGGCCGGCTCCTCCCAGACCACTCCGTGGAGCACATCATGGATGTCTTTGGATCAGTCACTAGAAACAGTTGCAGTTTCCTTCTTATGTGAGATCAGTTTCGCCCATTTGAGGGAAGACCTTTTTAAATATTACCCGCATGAATAGTGATTTATTTTCAAAGAATATTATTAAGAATTTATTTTATTTACTAGCGATGCATCAAGAACATTAACACATTTATTCACGCTATGTAAGCATGCAAGTAGTTGCCAGGGAGTAACTGGTGAAATCATAACCAAATTCCTTCTAACAAATGCGAATTTTATTCACTTTAATAGTGCCTAAAAGCCTTTCTTTAAAAGAAACAGATTTAAAATTATAACCAGAAAGCACCCTCTAAATATCAAAGTTACAATTTATTCATAAGCAGAAAGAAACAAGTTTTGACTGTATGAGCTTTCGGGCAGAGAACCTTGCCGCTCCCTTTTGACCCGGCCGTAGTTACGACCGCTCACAACAGCCTCTGAAGGCCTACACTGGTGCAAATCTGCAACACACCAGATAACTTTAAACTTAGAGTTTTAACAATTTACACAAGCACACAAACTATCCACCCCCCATAGGAGGGATGCAAATGGTACAAAACACTAACAAGGTGCAACTTGATTTTAACTTCTAAGAAAAGTCTTACGGTGAAAGGGTGCCAATTTTATATACTAAAATGATCATCTAAATGAAAGCCCATGAAATGCAATATTGTATAAAATTCTACAAGGTTGGCCAAACAATAGTTAAGATGCTCTGCAGTACCCAGATACCGCCTCTCAAGATCATAGGCAATAATATCAAAGTTTCCAAAGATCAAAACATATTTCAGGCATTAGGCCGTTACACTCCAAGCAATAAATTCGTTAACACACGAAATCCGACAAACATGACAGAGGCAACTACTAACGTACGGTAGGGTGATAGGGAGATTACCTAACAACCCGAACCGCAGATTGCTCTAACTCGCCCCTACTCCACAAGGGAAAAACGGACCACACAATTTATAAACAACCACTTTGCAGCGGGTGGGCAAACGGAGAAGAATGGTGGGACGACCCCCAAAGCTAAAAGGCTGGTGACCTCACCACGAAAACAAGTAGAATTTAACAACAATAAATCAAACAACATATCACCAATCACTTAACTTCTAATAAACTGCGATTTCTCGACAAGACCTGGCGCAGCACCCCCAAATCGCTCTCCCGAACCTTCCTCTGCCAGCCGTTTCAACGGACGCAGGAAGGCGCGCCGACCTCCCGTCTCACGGCGTCGCAGCTCGCACCGGCCAGACTGATGTCGTGGGTTGACTCCTGTTGCTCTCGTGTCGACCGCGAAGTCACTACCCCTCGCTATACGCCGCGGCTCTCTGGACTCAACTGGCGACCTCACATACGCCGACGCTCAAGGCGGACAAGTCATCTTCTGTCTCAGTGCGCGTCCGACCAACCGATCGATCCAACCGCCAATGACCATTGCCTGAGCAAACTCGAGCAGACTGGCGGCATAACGCGCAGACTCAGATGCAGGAACTAAGCCCCGACCGGGCGACCACTCGCTGAATTCTCTTACTGGCGGAGTGGAAAGACTTATTTTGCCGGCTTTAAAGGTTGATGCGAATGACAGACATACTGGCACTCCGAACGACAGACAGACACCAACTGCCTAACGAATGCGGACGAGAGACAGACTAGCAAGCTGGGGACGAGAGACTGACCCCTGGCGAGCTCATAGCGCCCCTTAAATGCACGTGAACAGGCAACCTTTCCCCTTTCCCACCAGAGAGAGACACCAAAGCTGCGACTGCCACAGCGGCGCCACCGCCAGAAACGGAGGGCGACTGCTTCACACTACGCGCTGCGGCGCGCTCTTCAAAACAGCAAATTTTACCACGGCTCACCGTAGTTGACTCGCATTTTTTTTTTTTTTTTTGAAACTTTCTTAGTGGCCTGTAACATTTGGTTGGTTCACTGATGAGCCAAAACATTATGACCACTGACCGCCGCGAGACTGGCTTGTGGAGAAAATATACAGGGTGAAGTGTAATGAAACCGACAAAATGCAAGGCAGACTCCTGACTGGAAATAGAGGGGAAAAAAAGGTCCTGTGAACACGTGTCATTGTGTCCGGAAATGGACGGTGTGTGTGTGTCTGTACGCAAGGACAACAAATCGTCCAGGAATAGAGTACAGTGTTGCATCGCATCCACATCAACAGATGTTCAAAGTAGCCTCCACAGGTTGCAGTGCACGCGTTCACTGTCGCATCGTAGATAGCTGCACTCTTTCGCAAGTTTTGACCTCTCTCCGAGTAGCATCACAGGCGTCGTGAACACGCTGTTGGAGGGTCTGCACACCGGGGACTGGTTCAGCATACATAACGCTTTTCAAATACCCTCAGAGGTAGAAATCCAGGAGATTTACGCCCGGTGATCTAGCAGCCCCTGCCACCAGGCCCCCGTGTCCTATCTAACGTTGATGTGTCGGCGAACAGTAATGCGGAAGTGCGGTGGTGCTCCATCATGCAGAAAACACGTAACCTGTCGTATTGCCACTCTTGAGTAGCCCAGGTGGAGTACTCCGCAGGAAGTCGGGGTACGGTCCTCCGTCGAGGCGTTGTCTAATAATAACCGCTTCAAGTATGTGGTCGCCAAAAATCCCCGCCCACGCATTGATGCTGAACCGATGCTAGTAAAACGGCGCAACCATTCCCCTAGGTTTGTGTGTAGGCCACAGATGATGCCTATGCACATTGATGATGCCAGTTCTGGTAATGGTTGCTTCGTCGGTAAAGAGGCCTGAGGACAAAAATCCCATAATAGTGATGGTCTGGTGCAAAAACTATAGACAAAATCTTTCCCATAGTGAGAAATCCGCCGCTGATAATCCGTGCCGGCCTTTGTGGCCGAGCGGTTCTAGGCGCTTCAGTCTGGAACCGCTACGGTCGCTGGTTCGAATCCTGCCTCGAGCATGGATGTGTGTGATGTCCTTAGGTTAGTTAGGTTTAAGTAGTTCTACGTTCTAGGGGACTGGTGAACTCAGATAAGTCCCATAGTGCTCAGAGCCATTTGAACAATTTTTTTTTGTTAATCCTTGCACTCGTTGCGGTGATATGATAGTAGCGGTTCTCAAGCAGTATACACACAAAGGTACTTTGGCTTGCACCATGGTGGCGGGCCACTTGTCTGGACATTCGTCTCAATATCCGGAAGAATCTGGTCCTCCAAATGTGGTGTACGCACAGTCCACCGCCTCCTTGTACGTTCATCTGTCTGAAAGGACCCATGGCCGCACAGACGTCCAGAAAGGACTTGGAATGTGTGAGGCGACTGGTGTCTGCGAGGGTGCTTGTGTTGGTGTAGCCGTGCTGCCTGCCGACCGTTTCCGTCTGCTTGGCCGTACACAAACACCATCTCGGCTTGTTCCCGACACGAGTACCGGCCATTATGCTGCCTACAGTACGTTGGGTCAATCGAGGAGGGGGAAGAAAAAAAAAGGGGGGGGGGGAGGGCTCTGAGCACTATGGGACTTAACATCTGAGGTCATCATTCCCCTAGAACTTAGAGCCACTCAAACCTAACTAACCTAAGGACATCACACACATTCACGCCCGAGGCAAGATTCGAACAAGCGACCGTAGCGGTCGCGCGGTTTCGGACTGTAGCGCCTAGAATCGCTCGGCCACCCAGGCCGGCTATTACCGAGGATTTAAACTTCCATGCACAGCGCTCTGTACGTGTACAAGTGTTCGGAAGTTCCTGTTACACACTTTCAGCACTTTTAGAGGGGAGTGATAACATTCTGAATTTTAGAGGGGACTGATAAAACTCTGAATTGGAACCCATGTCCAACATCCATTTGAAAATATGTAGTTAACGCGATCACTTTTACAAGCAGTTGATTACGATACGTCAGTCGTTTTACAGTTCCTCATTAACAGCCAAAGAAATTGCTCGTGTACTCGCTGACGTGGTGCAGTACGGTCTCTTCCGATTCGGGCGTGCGCCGTCTCCTTGGAGCACCACAGTCACGCCGAAGGCACCCTTTCTACAAGTCATTGCGTAGTTGTGGCGAAAGAAGGATCGTGTCGATGTATTCTGGAAACGTGTACACGACCATGTTGCTCTGACACTCACGGACGCGTGAGTGAGACTAACCAGATCAGGGAGGTCGGATACACGACAGATGTGACATCAGCCACTCCGACTGAACCATCAATTACGGCGGTCCACAAAACAACAACTCAATTACACATGTTATTCCATAACGTTATCGTGGAAGTAGTAGTCGAATTAAGTCGGGTGATGCTGAGGGAATTAGATTAGGAAATGAGACACTTAAAGTAGTAAAGGAGTTTTGCTATTTGGGGAGCAAAATAACTGATGATGGTCGAAGTAGAGAGGATAGAAAATGTAGACTGACAGTGGCAAGGAAAGCGTTTCTGAAGAAGAGAAATTTGTTAACATCCAGTATTGATTTAAGTGTCAGGAAGTCATTTCTGAAAGTATTTGTATGGAGTGTAGCCATGTATGGAAGTGAAACATGGACGATAAATAGTTTGGACAAGAAGAGAATAGAAGCTTTTGAAATGTGGTGCTACAGAAGAATGCTGAAGATTAGATGGGTAGATCATGTAACTAATGGGGAGGTAATGAATAGAATTGGGGAGAAGAGGAGCTTGTGGCACAACTTGACAAGAAGAAGGGATCGGTTGGTAGGACATGTTTTGAGGCATCAAGGGATCACAAATTTAGCATTGGAGGGCAGCGTGGAGGGTAAAAATCGTAGAGGGAGACCAAGAGATGAATTCACTAAGCAGATTCAGAAGGATGTAGGTTGCAGTAGGTACTGGGAGATGAAGCAGCTTGCACAGGATAGAGTAGCATGGAGAGCTGCATCAAACCAGTCTCAGGACTGAAGACCACAACAACAACAGGGGCCAGGAGGTGCTGGTGAAATAACACACACTGCTAAAGATACTTTTTTATTTTAAAGACTTTCTCAGTAATAAATTTTTAAGTCTGGCATTTAAAAAGAAATTTCTTATGAAAAAGAGATTGACGTTAAAAACTTCCCAATAATAAGATATTAAAGGTTTTTTTAAGGAATTGTGCACTTATATATATATAAAGTAGCTCGTTTGTAATAAATTTTAAATAGTTGTCTCTTGCCAATTAAATAACTTACATTACACCTGTCAGTTGTTACAAGATAAATGTGAATAAGCCAGCACACAAACCTTCACATTAAATGCAGTTCCCAAAAAAAAATTTAGTTAGCTCGGTGAGGGAGTGGCACGTGTAAAGGGGCTCAAATCACAATAGTCGGAATAGTTATTGGTGGTCTACAGGGCCACAGCAGATCAGCCCCAAAACTTCCATTACAAGCCACTATCTCGCCGAGGTACCCAAAACCAGAAGATGTAGCAAGAGTGGTGCCTGTACAGACTCTGAACCACAGAGACACGCGACACCGACCCTAAATCACCCAATCGAGGTGTGAATGAAACGGCCCGGCCAAGAAGCAATTACCACATTCCCGCGGACAGGCAAACTAAAACTGTGGTGGGAAGACCCCAACAAAACCACTGGTGAAGAAACTCATACACTTCACTAAAACACACACACACACACACACACACACATATATATATATATATATATATAACTCTTTTACATAAAAAGTACTCTACTTCTCACACTTCACCACTGCGCCGGGAACTCGTTGCACTTCCTTATGCTCACCAGAGCCAACCGCTGCCAGTGGTTTCAACGGCCGATAAGAAGACATACGGTCCCACGCGCTGACCTCCTGCACCACGGCTTCTAAGCTTCGTAAGCCACGTACATGCTGGTAAGGCAGACTCAGCCCCTGACAGCCAAGAGGTCGGCCAAAGCACGTGGCGAGCAGTTGACGACTCCCAACAGCAGGGCCCCGCTCGCGCCACCACCTCTCTCGGTCACCGCCCAGTAAGTACTCCCCAGATCGGCACGCGACCGTACACTTGCTCCACCTCCCGCCAGAGGGTGGTAGCGATCCAAACAGCGCGCCAAACCGAAAGCGCCTCCCCCTGCGGGTTCGGGGGTTAGAATAGGCCCGCGGTATTCCTGCCTGTCGTAAGAGGCGACTAAAAGGAGTCTCAAACGTTTCGGCCTTATGTGATGGTCCCCTCTCGGGTTTGACCTCCATCTATCTAAATTATTCCGAAGAGCGAGCCAATTGGGGAAGGGCACCTTACATGGTGCACTGTATCCTTCGTGCAATTCGACCTATAGCCGTCTTTCTCGTCGTTGCAATGGTGTCCCGCTCGTTTTCGATCTCTTGGGCGATTACCACGCTGCACTCTGCAGTGTTTCTTTTAACTGTGACGACGATCTTGGCCATTTTTGCACCTAAGATCCAGCACGGTAGCCAGTCCGTTGTGGTGGGGTCGCCATGTACCCTCTTGGTTGTAGCCCCCTGACAACACAGGGATCGCTCTACTGATGCCTGCGCCGTTCACTCCCCACGTATGCCAAGGAGTAGATGCCCATCTCCCTGGGGCATCAGGACTCCCGGCAATGGCCATCCTGCCAGGTGGCCTTTGCTGTGGCTGGGTGGCGCCCGTGGGGAGGGCCCTTGGTCGGAGTAGGTGGCATCAGGGCGGATGACCCGCAATGAAGCGTGGTACATCATCTCTCGCTGGCGGCCAGCCGCCAGCAGTCTCTAAGCGTTCTCGGGCTCAATTTAATGCTCAGAAGTACGATCCGAAAACGTTCCCTTCCCTGGCCACGCCGTGGGAAGAGCGTAAGTCGCAGGATGGAGTTAACAGTTATTCGCCCCGATTCTTAGTTTGCACGCGAGCTGATGGGGAGTCTTTTCTCTCCACAAAGCCTCAGTTCTTCGTCGAGCATTTAGAGGACAAGTTTGGGGAGGTGGAGGGCTTGTCTAAAATGCGCTCTGGGTCAGTACTGATACAAACGGCATCCTCCGCCCAGTCCCGCAGGTTACTTGCTTGTGACAAGTTGGGGGATGTTAACGTTTCTATTACACCACATAAGAGTTTAAATATGGTCCAGGGTGTTATTTTACATAGGGATCTCCTTTTGCAGTCTGATGACGAGCTGCGCGCCAACTTAGAACGTAGAGGTGTTCATTTCGTCCGGCGCGTTCATCGGGGTCCGAGGGACAATCAGGTTGCTACCGGTGCCTTCATCTTGGCCTTCGAGGGTGATGCGTTACCGGAAAAGGTCAAGGTGATGGTCTACCGATGTGACGTCAAGCCCTATATCCCTCCTCCGATGCGGTGCTTCAAGTGCTGGAAGTTCGGCCATATGTCTTCCCGCTGCACTTCCAGCCTCACATGTCGAGATTGCGGACGCCCGTCTCATCCCGATACTCCATGTGCCCCGCCTCCCATCTGCGTCAACTGCGGGGAGCACCATTCACCTTGCTCGCCTGACTGCAACGTCTTTCAGAAAGAGCGCAAAATCATGGAATATAAGACCCTGGACCGGCTGACCTATACTGAGGCCAAACGGAAATATGACAGACTCCATCCTGTGAGAATGACATCTTCGTATGCAGCTGCTACAACAACTGTGCTAGCTCCATCAGTTTCGAGACTTCCAGCCAGCTCGATAAGCAGTACGACTCCTTCTGCCCCCTTGCCCGTGGGGGGCTCTCCCCAACCGGTTGCTCCTGCACCACCTACCTCAGGAGCAACCTCCTCCCACCCGTCGGGGACGTCCGTCCCCGCTTCTCAGCCGGAGAAGCGCCTAACTTCCTCGGCTACTCTCGCCCGTAAGAGTTCCCTTGGGACCCTCCCTTCCCAGGGTTCCCCCAGCGGGAAGGATGACGGCCACCAGTGGCGTAAGTCCTCACCAGCAGCCGGGCGTAGGGCTTCACGATCCTCCTCTGTCCCGGAGACTGAATCGGTGAAGCCTTCCCAGCCGGTGAAACCCAAGGTTCAGCGAGAGAAGTCCAAGAGAAAGACCTCTAAGGCTAAAGAACTTGCGGTGGCACCAACCCCACCGCACCTTTCGCGCTCTGCGTCTGAGGATGAAGTCGAGATTCTAGCGTCCGCTGAGGACCTTGATCTCGCTGGTCCCTCAGACGCCATGGATGCCTCTCGTACGGGTACTGAATCGGTGGCAGTGGGTGAACAAGCGGCGTAAATTGCCTTCCCAGTCCTTTCACGCCTTTCTCAGCCATGGACAATACCATCCTCCAGTGGAACTGCGGCGGTTTTTTCCACCATTTAGCTGAGCTCCGCCAACTTCTCAGCCTTCGCCCTTTCTTCTGCATTGCTCTCCAGGAAACTTGGTTTCCAGCGATGCGAACCCCCGCCCTCCGTGGCTATCGGGGTTATTACAAGAACCGAGCAGCTTATGAAAGCGTGTCTGGTGGCGTCTGCATATATGTCCTTCACACTCTGCACAGCGAGTCTGTCCCTCTCCAGACGCCTTTAGAGGCTGTCGCTGTACGCGTGTGGACGCCACAGGCTGTTACCGTCTGCAGTCTTTACATTCCACCGGATGGTGATGTCTCGCAGCATGTCCTGGCTGCACTGGTCGCCCAATTGCCGCCACCTTTCTTGCTATTGGGCGACTTCAACGCTCATAACCCTCTGTGGGGTGGGTCAGTGGCAACAGGTCGAGGCGCCATCGTTGAGCATTTATTGTCGCAGCTCGATCTCTCGCTGTTAAATGATGGTGCCTTCACACACTTCAGTGTGGCGCATGGCACCTACTCCGCCATTGACCTTTCAATCTGTAGCCATAGCCTCTTACCGTCTGTCCAATGGAGTGTGCATGACGACCTGTGTGGTAGTGACCATTTTCCGATCTTTTTGTCACTACCACAGCGCCACTCTTCTGGGCGCCCTAGCAGATGGGCTATGAATAAGGCTGACTGGGACTTGTTCTCCTCCACTGCCGCTTTTGAGCCTCTCTCTACCGATGACATTGATGCGGTGGTTCAATCGGTCACCACCGGCATCGTTACTGCCGCCGAATCTGCCATTCCCCATTCCTGTGGGTCCCCTCGGCGGAAGGCTGTGCCTTGGTGGTCGCCTGAGATCGCTGAAGCGATTAAAGATCGCCGGCGGGCGCTCCAGCGTCACAAGCGACACCCCTCCCTCGACCACCTTATCGCCTTCAAACGGCTGCGTGCGCGGGCCCGCCTCCTTATCCGCCAAGGCAAGAAGGAGTGCTGGGAGCGGTATGTGTCCACCATTGGCCTCCATGTCACTCCCTCGCAGGTCTGGGCCAAGATTCGACGCGTCTACGGCTATCGGCCACCTGCCAGCGTCCCTGCGCTCTCACTGAATGGAGCAGTTTGTACTGACTCCGACGTCATTGCCAATCGCTTAGCAGAGCATTTTGCTATGAGTTCCGCTTCTGCGAATTACCCCCAGGCCTTCCGCTCCATTAAAGAGCGGATGGAACGTCGGAGCCTTTCGTTTCGCACCAACCACCCAGAATCTTACAATGCTCCATTTAGTGAGTGGGAATTTCGCAGTGCCCTCGCTGCTTGCCCTGATACCGCTCCTGGGCCAGATGGCATCCACTGTCAGATGCTGAAACACCTTTCAGTGGACTGCCAGCGGCGCCTTCTCGATCTTTACAACCGTCTTTGGGTCGAGGGGGAGTTTCCGTCGCAATGGCGGGAAGGCATTGTCATCCCCGTTTTGAAACCTGGAAAGAACCCTCTGGAGGTGGACAGCTACCGTCCCATTAGCCTCACCAACGTTCTTTGCAAGTTGCTTGAACGGATGGTGAGCCGGCGCTTGCATTGGGTACTGGAGTCTCGGGGCCTTCTGGCTCCATCTCAGGGTGGGTTCCGTAAAGGCCGCTCCGCCGCCGACAATCTGGTGAGCCTGGAGTCGGCCATCCGTACTGCCTTTTCCCGCCGTCAGCACCTGGTCGCTGTCTTTTTCGACATGCGGAAGGCGTACGATACGACGTGGCGTCATCGCATTCTTTCTACGCTCCATGGATGGGGTCTTCGGGGTCCTCTGCCGATTTTTATCCGCAATTTTCTGTCGTGTCGTACCTTCCGCGTGCAAGTCGCGGCCTCGTATAGTTCCTCCCACGTCCAGGAGAACGGTGTGCCACAGGGCTCTGTTTTAAGTGTCTGTCTGTTTTTAATAGCCATTAACGGGCTTGCTGCGGCCGTGGGAAATTCTGTCTCCGCTTCCCTGTATGCTGACGACTTCTGCCTTTATTACAGCTCTACTGGCATTGCAGCTGTTGAACGTCAGTTACAGGGCGCTATCCGTAAGGCGCAGTCTTGGGCTGTAGCGCATGGGTTTCAGTTTTCGGCAGCCAAGACCTGCGTTATGCATTTCTGCCGGTGCCGAACAGTCCATCCTGAGCCGCGGCTTTATCTTGCCGACGAACTCCTTGCTGTGGTGGAGACCCACAGGTTTTTGGGGGTGGTTTTCGATGCCCGGTTGACTTGGCTGCCTCATATCCGGCAGCTGAAACAGACGTGTTGGCGGCATCTAAACGCTCTGAGATGCTTGAGCAACACCCACTGGGGCGCCGACCGCTGTACACTGTTGCGGCTCTACCAGGCGTTAATCCAGTCCCGTCTGGATTATGGGAGCCTGGCTTATGGCTCAGCATCCCCATCTGCGTTACGGGTGCTGGACCCGATTCTCCACAGCGGGATACGCCTCGCCACTGGTGCTTTCCGCACCAGCCCTGTGGACAGCGTACTAGTGGAGGCAGGTGTACCTCCACTGCGGTTCCGACGCCAACGTTTGCTGGCCGCTTATGCTGCCCATGTTCTAAGCTCGCCCGGGCTTCCAAACTATCGTCTCCTGTTCCCGCGGTCGGTCGTCCGTATGCCAGAACGTCGGCCCCGGTCTGGTTGTACAATAGCGGTCCGCGTCAAGGAGCTTCTCTCTGGGCTCCAGGGTTTCACTGTTCCACCTCCTTTCCGGGCTACTTTGCATACACCCCCATGGTGTGTTCGTCGCCCTAGCCTTCGGCTCGACTTGGCACAGGGCCCTAAGGACTCAGTCCCTCAAGAGGCCTTCCGCCGCCGCTTTTATTCCATCCTGGCCACGTATCAGGGCTCTGGTGTTGTTTACACTGACGGTTCGATGGTTGCTGGTCGTGTCGGATATGCGCTCACTCTAGGGGACCTTTCCGAACAACGTTCCTTGCCGGATGGCTGCAGCGTTTACACTGCTGAACTGGTCGCCATCTTTCGTGCCCTAGAGTATATCCGCTCCTGCTCAGGCGAGTCCTTCGTTATCTGTAGCGATTCCCTGAGCGGTTTACGAGCTCTCGACCAGTGTTTCCCTCGTTCTCGTTTGGTGATGGCTATCCACGAGTCTCTGCATACTCTCGCCTGTTGCGGCCGCTCTGTGGTCTTTGTGTGGACCCCCGGTCATGTCGGTATCCCGGGTAACGAACATGTTGACCGCCTGGCGAAAGAGGCCACCAGTAAGCCATCTCTGGACGTTGGCCTCCCAGAGACTGATTTGCGGGCAGTCTTCCGCCGCAAAATCTTGGCGCTATGGGACGATGAATGGCGCGAACTGCCAATGCGCAATGAACTCCGTGCTGTCAAGGAGACGACGGCTGTGTGGCGGTCATCCCTGCGAGCCACTCGCAGGGACTCAGTAGTTCTTTGCCGGCTCCGCATTGGCCACTCCCGGCTGACACACAGTTATTTACTGCGCCGGGAGGACCCTCCTCTATGTCGCTGTGGGGCAGCTTTGACAGTGGCCCACATTTTGCTGGCCTGCCCCCTTTTAGCAGTGGTCAGGCAGACATTTGCGCTGCCTGCTACGCTCCCTGCCCTTTTAACAGACGACTCCACTATGGCTGACTTAGTTTTACGTTTTATTCGGGCAGGGGGATTTTATCATTTACTCTGAGTGTTTCTGTTTTATTTTATTGTTTTGTGTTGACTCTGGCCTTTGGCCTATGATTTTCCACTGGTTTTTTAATGTGTTTCTAAGTGGTTGGCTTTTCCTTATTTATTTCTATGGTCGGCCAACCACCGTCACACTCTGTGTGGTTTTAGTTCGTTTTGTCTTGTCCTTGTCTCCGTTTCTCTTGTTCTGTATCGTCTGTGATCTCTTCTGTTCCTTGTTTTTATTCTCTGTGGGTGTTCTTTGTCTTTGGAAAAAGGGACCGATGACCGTTGCAGTCTGGTCCCTTTAATCCCTCCAAACCAACCAACCAACCGAAAGCGCCACCGCAAAAACTAGGCGCGAAGCGAAAGCACTCAGCCTGACGCGCTTTTCGAAGAGCCGGACAACTACGGCTCAACCCGCCCCCCCCCCTCCCCACCTCCACCACGACTATCCTGTTGCAAACCTACTTATCAAATATGTTTAGAAACGGCACATTTGTGGTTATGGGTTCCTATTAAAAATATTATGTACTCGTTCCCCTTTACAAGTGCTCGAAGTTTGTAACATGATTTTCCTTACACTCTGTATTTTTGCCTTCAAACTGACACGGTGTTTAGCTCTCCAAATATCGGCGGTTGTCGAAGACGTCCATCCCCATAAGCTGTTCAGACATAAATAGAGTTATTTTCTAATTGTTCTGAAACTGACAATAGCAATTATTGCGCATGCAGAAAAACATGGCTCTGAGCACTATGGGACTTAACTTCTGAGGTCATCAGTCCCCTAGAACTTAGAACTCCTTAAACCTAACTAACCTAAGGGCATCACACACATCCATGCCCGAGGCAGGATTCGAACCTGCGACCGTAGCGCTCGCGCGGCTCGAGACTGTAGCGCCTACAACCGTTCGGCCACCCCGGCCGGCTGCGCATGCAGAATTGTATATAAACTCAGTAAGTTATTAGTAAGATCGGAAATCAAAGTTAAATCTGGAATGAAAAAATATACTTCTTTCACGCACAAAATGACTTTGTCATTCACCGTACTATAGCGGAACCCTTGGATCCACCTTCAGATGTTTATTTTCTTGCACCGGCAACATAATTACAATATTTTTTTTTTTTGTATTTTTGGAGTTAGCTAACGCTGCTACCCTAATTCAGAAAACCATTTAAAAAGACGCATGTTGACTCAGTAAGAAAAGAAAATCGACAAGAGCGGTAATGATACAGAACATTTTTTTTAATCAAGTTTAATTTGACTGAAGGCGGCATCTATGTGTATTTTCAGGTGAATTACCGCGTTCGCGGATATTTGCATCCTAGATGAAGTTTAAACCTACAATATATTAGTGCGCCCACTTCTGTGATTCGAGACTGATGCAGTAGCACTCGGTTGTCAGCAGAGGCTCCACCGCGGCTGTAGTTGGTATTACATGTGTGTGTCGGTGACATCCTGTCGCGCTGCGGACGGCTGCACTGGTAAATATTAGTAGAACGGGAAAGACAGAGAGCGGCGTATGTTGGAGACGCAGATGCGTATGTAATTGTAGAAGGCCGCTGCGCGGCTGCAGTCGGCGCAAAAAGCCGCGAGCAGTGACGTAAGAAGCGGCGCGTGTTGCGTAGCGTTGCGTCTGCCGAGACGGGAAGAGGCGGCTGTTCTCACGCAGGGGCCACGGGCCAGCTTCCGGGCTGCGCTGCTGACGTCACGGGCCGGGCCGGGCCGGCGCGAGCTTGTTTACTGTTTGTGTGCAGGTGGCTCCGACTGCATCGTTCTCGTGGTCTCTGGTTTGATGCAGCTCTCTACGGCAGTCCATCCTGTGCGTAGCTACTGCAACGCACATCGTCATGAATCTGCTCACTGCATTAAAGCCTTGGTCTCGTCTTAGTTTTCATCCCACCCCATACACACTTCCTTCAAAATGGTTCAAATGGCTCTGACCACTATGGGACTTAACATTTGAGGTCATCAGTCCCCTAGACTTGGAACTACTTGAACCTAACTAACCTAAGGACATCACACACATCCATGCCCGAGGCAGGATTCGAACCTACGACCGTAGGGGTTGCGCGGTTCCGGACTGAAGCGCCCTAGAACCGCGCGGCCACAGCGGCCGGCACACTTCCTTCCATTACCAAATTAAATATACCTTGATACTTCAGGATGTATGCTATCAATTGATCCCTTCTTTTAGTCACATTCTGCCAATAATTTATTGTCTCCCAATTCAGTTCTGTACCTCTTTCGTTGGTTATCCGATCTGAGGAAGCTCAGCGTTCGCACCGCATTTAGTGAGGCCCGTCTGTATGGTTATCTGTCTCCACTTGATGCGACCATGTACTGGGGTCACTATACTGGGTTCTCTGTGGAACTAACGTTGCCTCGGTCTCCCAATAGGTCATTTACCGACTTGCAACAAAATCCTGCCTTTTGCTATTCTTTCTTGTTTCATACACTGTAGGCGGCTTTCCCTCAGTTGCTCAACGGTAGGTACGTCTCAGTTGTTGTTGTTGTGGTCTTCAGTTCAGAGATGGTTTGGTGCAGCTCTCCATGCTACTCTATCCTGTGCAAGCTTCTTCATCTCCCAGTACCTACTGCAGCCTACATCCTTCTGGATCTGTTTACTGTATTCATCTCTTTGTCTCCCTCAACGATTTTTACCCTCCACGCGGCCCTCCAATACTAAATTGTACCCCCTGCGAATTGCGTCGCATGGTCGTGAAATATCAGGGCGGATGTCCGCCGAAGCATTACAGTAAGTCGTTGCTCTGCTTCGTTTGTTGGGACCAACATTCTGCAGCGCAGAAGGCGATTGGACGGATTGAAAGCTAGTATATTTTCCACCTGAGACGGTCTGGTATCGTAGTATCAAAACCCGCCACTCATCCTCCGCCAATTAAACTTGCCGGTGAAGGTCGTTCTTAGAATGAAATTTTCACTCTACAGTGTAGTGTGCGCTGATCCGAAACTTCTTGGCAGATTAAAACTGTGTGCCGGACCGAGACTCGAACTTGGGACCTTTGCCTTTCATGGGCAAGTGCTCTACCATCTGAGCTACCAAGCACGACTCACGCCCCGTCCTCACAGCTTTAACTCGCCAGTACCTCGTCTCCTACCTTCCAAACTTCACAGAAGCTCTCCTGCGAACCTCGCAGAACTAGCACTTCTGAAAGAAAGGATATTGCGGAGATATGGCTTAGCCACAGCCTGGGGGATGTTTCTAGAATGAAATTTTCACTCTACAGCGGAGTGTGCGCTGATATGAAACTTCCTAGCAGATTAAAACTGTATGTCGCTCTGAGACTCGAACTCGGGACGTTTGCCTTTCGCGGGCAAGTGCTCTGCCACTTGCCCGCGAAAGGCAAAGGTCCCGAGTTCGAGTCTCGGTCCGGCATGCAGTTTTAATCTGCCAGGAAAGTTCTCAAGGTCGTTCTTCTCTTCAGCAGCCAATGCAACATTATCAGGTTACAACAAAGTAAAAGGTGCTAATATGCGAAAGTCTCTGCCGTCTAAGTTGCTCAGTGTGAGAAGGGAGAAAGAGCAGATCTCTGATGAACATCCACAAGAAGAGGAATGTCCCCTGATACCATGTAGCAGATAGTACTCGTATTTTTGGGATTGTGGTAGAGCATTTGGACTCATTGAGTTAGTTCTTCCGGTGCTTCATGCGCTCGGAAGGAAAACGGTAAGAAATCACGTGGTACTTGGTCAAAAGCCTTTTCCAGTCAAGAACACCGAAGTGAAGGTGCTTAGACTTCTCAAAGCGTCTTCCGTAGCTGCCGACGTAGCAGACAATCTCTTGTAGTGAGCGACATTTGTATTCTACATAGATTTTTAATACTTATAATTTTGTAAATCTTTATCATTTGTGATTCCAAGATCATTATCAGCAACTTATTAACTGACCATTTTTTGATTACAATCTTTATAAACATTACGTTTCACATGCCATAACTCTGTTCGTAGATGTATCAGATTTATGAAATTCTTAGTTCTCCCACTGCACTGGCGAACCACAGCGAAATATTATCATAAACATTTTGATTAATGACTAGCCCGTCCAGTTACATCATTTAATTTTTATTTCTAAGCATTCAGTTCCTTGAATCGTCCCATCACACCGATATAAATGCCTGGTAAGTTGCATATTCATGAGAAATGCACTTATGAACAGGTCCGTTGAAGTTCTGTGTGAATCACCAGTAGCCAAGTAGCCAAAAACCGAAGAGCTATCGACTATCTAGTTGTTGACCGATTTACTGTTTTTCATGTTGGTTAGGTCTTATCAATTCTCGAACGAATTGTTTCTACGATATGTTCAAAGTTGTGCCTTATCATGGTGGAAGAGGTATGTATTTAGCATCTGTTGGTGAGTTACAGTTTCGAAGGCAGTTCACGTACTCAAAAAAGAACGCATCCCAACCCGATTTCTCTTTTCTTTGCTAAGTTTTTTCCTTGTGGAACGCAAAAGCGGAAGAACCACACTCGCTTTCGGCGGCAATACTGTGTGGATCGCGTAAACACTCCTGGCCCGAAAATGTACTGCCGCAAACATTGCAGGCAGACAGTAGTCGTGAGTATTGCCGAAAATGTAGCTGCAATTCGTGTCGCGAGCAATGTTACTGGGCAAGTTTATGTTGTCGGCATGATGCAGCTCCAGCGCCCCGTGTAAACTTGCCTCAACGAGAGAGCTGCAGAGAGGCTGCAAACTCTACTGAATCAGGAATTGCCAAGGCTCATTGTCTTTTCTCTCTCATACGGGTTAGTCAATTAACGGTTCACATTTGCTACTGGAATCTGTATTTGATATATAATTCCTCCGAACGTGTCTCTTTTGGCCATATCGGGAATCAACACTGTGTCGCAAACAAACATTATATATATGGTTAGGTATTTATATTTTTACATATTTACCTAATGAAACTGTCATACTGATCACCGGCTACAGGATAGTGAGTGTGGCTTGATAAGGAGTATTTCTGTTGTCAGTGTGCGATAATTACGATGTTATTAATTAACGGCTATTCCAGTCGGCAGGCGTTCCTGTGGAAGATACTTTCTGCGTAGCACTCAGTATCCTCCGAGTTCGCATTATAGGCTCTCCATTTTTTATTTGTAGAAACGTTGGTATGGTGCTATACCACCTTAAGTGGTGCGAGTAGTCTCATTTACTTTCGTACAAAGTAATAGTCGTTTGGCATTATTACGCAGAGTGCAGGATATGAGGTCTCTGTAGAGGAGTCCGCATTAGAGGGAAATCTGTTTCCACGTGACAGTGAAATGCATCACATCTTGGCCTTCTTCTCCTGTGCATTTCTTCCTCGGAATAAAATAAAGAGCAGATTGATGGACCATCGACTTTCAGGTATCCAAGGAAATTTGAATTTTAGCGTCCATGTTACTGATGCAATTCTTGAACTTTGCTTAAGTGATACGAAACGAATGATGACAAGTTTGAATTTTTCTGTGTCTCAACTAATAGAAATCAGAATTTTGTTTTTGTTGATTTCGTTAGCAGACTGACTTGATTTGGTATTAGAAAAGCGGCACCGAGAAATACCTTCTTACATCCTTAGTTCCTTCAGTTAGTACGGTTCAACAAAGTCATTACACCATCCGTTGCTGACCGTACCGAGCCGCAGCCATAAACCGAGTAACAGCTGTTGATTCTGGCAGTTAGTTCGATGCACGGAGGACACGCGGCTAGGGAATGTGGCTGGGATTCAAACGACTCCCAGTGGGAGGAACCACTGCGCGTGTTGGGGAGTGTCAGATTGCAGCCACGGTTCCTGGTGAGATTAACACCTGTGGACGATGCCGAGGTTCCATTTGAAACTGCGCATTACAGCTATTAGCTTAGAACACACCAATCACTAGTAGACCGAGTAAAGCAACGGTAATTACTCGGCGGTAGACGGTTAGTGGGGATTGGTCAGGTAACATTGCTGTATGCTCAATGATCGTGAATGGGAATTTTGTTCTGTTTTTTAATCCGTATGGTATTCTTCATACGATTCTTATAGACCACTCACTGTCATCGTGTTGTAAAGGCTGGACCTTCTTGCTGCAAGCACATCCGTTGATCTGCTTCCATTTCCACCTATTGTTTATTTTTGAATCTCAGTAGTATCCTCTTCAAGTCGTGGAAATCTGTGTCTCCCACTTTACATGCGTCGTACCCCCCTTGCATTTCTGTCTGAAATGTAGGAGGGAGCCTACTCTTGTCCTGTTCCTATCATGTTTTTTTCTGGTTAAGTGAAGTAACCACCTGCTTTATTAATAGAAACACACGTGTTACTAACGCAGCTACTTTCGTCCATGGTCACCCGGCAGCTACTTCATCCCTCCCGCCTAGAACTACACCTGTTTCTTCATAGTCTAAAAGAAAAACGCAAGTTCTTTGCATCATATCTTTCAGACTTAACAGTTCCGAAAATTTTCTCGCTATCGTTGTTGGTATTATAAAAGATTAAAAAATACCTTTTCCTGTAGAGAATTCGGAAACGGCAAATTGGTACAAAATTTCAGTGAGCTCAGCCCCGCTCCGACCAAAATCCTGGATTTGACGCCGATCCTGCCGCTGTGCGTTTCGGAGGACTGTATGGCAATCGTTGACCAGACAGACTTATCTAACTTGACAAAACATAGCCGGTTTGTACGCATGATAGTTTGGACAATCCGTGCTGCTGCCAGCACGGAGGAAGGCGAAAAACGGAATGTTTTAGTCCACGCAGACGCTCCAAAACAGTCGTCACGTGGTTACATACGTAAACAGAGAAGTAAGGTATCGTTCAGTGACGTATTATGAACTGACAGGAAGCAAGGAGAGTATACTTCGAGGTAAAATGTATAGAATTTATAATGATTCTGCCAGTAGTGACGAAGTATATACAATATTTTATGTTGATACGCTGTGTGTGTTTGAGTGAGTGAGTGTGTGAGAGAGAGAGAGAGAGAGAGAGAGAGAGAGAGAGAGAGAGAGAGAGAGAGAGAGAGAGAGAGATAGATAGATTTGGGGGAGGGGGTGAAAGGGGGCTACAGAGAGGACAAGGGTAAAGGAGTGGCAAATGGTTCAAATGGCTCTGAGCACTATGGGACTCAACATCTTAGGTCATAAATCCCCTAGAACTTAGAACTACTTAAACCTAACTAACCTAAGGACATCACACACACCGATGCCCGAGGCAGGATTCGAACCTGCGACCGTAGCAGTCCCGCGGTTCCGGGCTGCAGCGCCAGAACCGCACGGCCACCGCGGCCGGCAAGGAGTGGCAATGTGTTTAGTTGGCGCACGGCATAATGTTCACATCACCTTTGTTAATATCAAACTCTTAATTTAGTAAATTCAAGAGTCGCCTGCAGGGCACACCGACTGTAATAGTCTACAGGAAACAGCCAGAGATTATTTGATCCACCTCACGCCACTTTGTGATGACTATGGTGCAGAGTGATGCTTTTAACTTGAAGCGTGTAGCCATTCGAGCAATGGATGTCTGAGGATACTAGCGTGTGACGAGCGTAATCGGTAACTGTAACTGATAATCGGCAGTTTTGTAGAAGAAAGCATCGCCCGTAGTAGGCTGTAAGTTATCCTTTACTTTTTGCACGGATGGCCAAATTCGACGCCTAAGTAATTGTCCATTACTTACGAATAAGCAGTACGCTGTATGTTCTGTGTGTTGTGGCATACAATCGATAAAAACTACTCTGTACTTGGAATAAAATGACTTATCGTCGAAATCGGCCAATCACACAACAAATAAGCGGCAACTTACACTAGTACGGCAACGCTTACTTCCACAAATTACTTGGAGGCTGTGGACCCACAAACCCGACACTTCATTAGAAAAAAATAAAGACACCTTGCAGCTCTAGGCGTACGGTTTTGAAACGTACGATCAGAGGTATTTCGCAAAAGCAACTCGTACGTGTTGGTGAAGGAAGATTTATTTTAAGAGTGGAAGGCCTTGTGATTTTGCCGGCTCTCGCGGTCCGACGCCAAGGTGTACCGGGCGGTGCGCTCGGCTGCCTCGCTAGCGGTGCCCAGTGCAAGGCGCGCGCAGACTTCCGGCTGGCCGGCCGAGAAATGGCGACACTTCCGGTGCGTGGCGATACGCAGCCCGGCGGCATTGTGCCTGCCGCCTGCCGCCTGCCTCCACCACAGTTTTTTTGCTGGCGCGCGCGCGAGCGAGCGGGACGTCAACTGACACGCGTTGTTTGCGGCAGCGGCGCTGGCGCCGTAGCGTCCCGTTCTCACCCGGCCGTGTCGCAGAGTGTTTCTGGACGGCAGCATGTCGCCGGGGTAAGTTGCCGGCCGCGCCCGGCTCCCTATAGTTTACGCGTACTGCCCCCCCGCCCCTCCCCCTCCCCCCTCCCATTCTCGTTGGCTCCTATTGTACGACTGCATTTTTTGCACTACCAGACCCCTACTGCACGAGAGCATTATTTTCCACTTGCAGTGTTCCTATTCTACCAGAAGTTGTTAACTTTTTTTTGCCTCATGGCGAAGCATGTAGCGGAGTAGACATCTTCCCTTGTTTCTGTGCTGAATGCGAAGGGCCCTGCAAGAAACTACACTACTAGAAAAGAAATGAGCGCTCTGTGACAATGGCCGTACATACGTGCAGTTTCTCTCCTATATCGGGTGGCGACAATTATAGTGCAGTTGCTCAGCGGGGCTACAGGGAGGGCTCCGACTATCGTATGTCAGAGGAACTTAGCAGATACGCTAATGCCTTAATGCGGAACCGATTTATGCTGGCAAAAATTAGTTTCCATTTTGGGCGCCAGGTGCACATCTGAATCCGTGAATGCAAGAAAGACGTACAGAAATGTTTCCATGTCTACTGGATTAGAAATGGGACGTGGGTGGGAAAGGTCAAACAAACGAGAAGGACATAATGTTGATATTCCTATTAACTAACTTGCAAGAACATAGTGGTTTCCACACAGTTGGCCGGCCGCTGTGGCCGAGCGGTTCTAGGCGCTTCAGTCTGGAACCGCGCGACCGCTACGGTCGCAGGTTCGAATCCTGCCTGGGGCATGGATGTGTGTGATGTCCTTAGGTTAGTTAGGCTTAAGTAGTTCTAAGTCTACGGGACTGATGACCTCAGATGTTAAGTCCCACAGTGCTCAGAGCCATTATTTTCACACGACTGCGTTCTTCTAAAGCGGGAATCACCACATACTGCACCAGGAGGTCTCGACAATGTGCAGACGTCACGGCACTCCTGACGGGCCTACAGTAACGGCGCACAGTCTCTCTTCTCGATAGCTTACTGTTCACTCACGTTATGGCTTGTCAAATGACAGCAAGGATATGGTACCGTCACACAAACGGTGTACTACACCAGATTTACACCTGATGGCGAAAATTGGATCTAATTTCTTTCCGGCGTAAACCGGTTTCACGTTAACTCATTACCATACAGTATCTACTAAGTTTCGTTGCCGAAACTCGACCTCCGCCAATCGCTGCACTTTAATTATAACCACCTGCTATTATTTAAACGGTACTCTCTGTGTGACTACCATATGCGAACAAGTTGTCCTCAGGTTTGTTGTTCCTGTCGTTACTTAGTTGCTTCCGTATTATTACTACTATTATGTAGAGCCTGGTGGGCTAGCAGGAAAGCGCATATCTCGAAACGAGAGGACGAGAGATTGAATCGTACTGGACTCATGGAAATTTTGAGTCTGTGCCTAACCTAGCCTTCAGCTCACAACGATGTGAGAGTCGATGTGAGTGAGACGTGGTTCGGACTGCAAGGTAAACTGTAGGTCCCTTTCCTCCGGTTACATGACTGGGGTAGGTTAGGGACGCTCAAGTCGCCGACTGGGCGTCGGCCGTGGCCATGCTGACACACACACACACACACACACACACACACACACACACACACACAGAATTATCTGCTTGGGGATGGAGTCCATCTACGCAACCAAGTAAAAGGCTGTTTCCTTTTATGCCATATGCGCCTCCTTTTATTTACGAAGTATCCTCAGTTACTGCAATACATGTTTGTCCAGTGCATATAATAACTATATGTTTCCACATGTACTGCAGTATCCTCGTTATTGTTAGGTAAGAAACAACTTTTTGGGGTGCAAGTGTCATAATGTTAAACTGGTTCTACTTAGGATTTTTTGGGATCTCGTCATCACATAGGGCACCCTGTACTTGTGCCTCGTTACCCTGTGTACACCTGGATGTCGAATTTTCGGCATTTGCGAGCACATTTCACTTAGTATTTCACTTAGTAAATACATACAGCCGACATACGTTTAAAAAAAGAAAAAAACAGTGAAAGCAAAATGTGCTCGCAGACGCCGAACTTCGAATATCCTGGTGCGCATAGGACGACGACGTACGTCACATATGTGATAACAAGATCACAAAAAATTCCAAAGTAGAACGAATTAAATGTTTTTCTTGTCTAACAATGAGAGAAAACGATGAAACGATGATATAGTAATATATCGCGAAACAATATGCAAGACATTCATTACACAACCTGAGAAAAAAAAGGGAAGAACCGAGAACACTTCTTCCAATGTCAGTGTAACTTCGTAAGCGAGTAACATGTTGCAGTTGTCTGTGACAGGTAGAACGGCAACCACAGTGCATTAGCGTTGTTCGTTTTTGTTATTATTACGAGTCCTGGTAGACACTGGACGTGTATTCGACAGGACGCCGGTTTAAATTACTGTTAGACCATCCAGATTTACGTTTTCCATGATTTCCCAAAAACGCTTTTGGTAAATGTCGGAGTGTTTCCTGTGGAAAGGACTCTACTGATTGCCCTTCCAATCCGCGCGTGTGCTCTCTCTCTCTAATGCCCTCGTCGTCCATGTGAAGTTAAACACTAATATATTTTTTTTTATTCTTCCAGTTTAAACATAAATCTTAATCTGGTGATGGTATGTAGCCCTAATTGTTTCGTGAGGATTTGACACCCGCTGACAAATATTGGTTGTAAAAAATTGCAGTGCCATTTCTTTCTAATGTTGCCGTGTTCTTAAACAAACTGAAGTGCCAACGCGTGTGCGACAAACCACCGGTAGTTTCGCCGTGGTCGGCGATTGACAAACAAAAGCCTCTACACATATTGGAGCTGATTGCGGATTCATGTCTGACTTTGAAGTACCCTCCACGTGCACTGAGAAATACCAGCGCTACCGATGTTTCATGTTCTGTTATCTTCTTGGAAAATCTGCAGACTGCATTATTCTAGGTGAGGCGTGCGTGTGAAATTTGGTCTGCACCGATGCGCCGTTTCGTGCGTGGCAGATGGAACGCTCCACTGTACCGGTTGTTAGGACGTTTCCCCGTTTCATTCACGAATGGAGCGCGGAAGAAAGGTTCTTTAAATTGTTCTGTGCTTGCTGTAATTAATCCGATCTTATTCTTGAGGTCTCTATGGGACAGATATGTAGGGGTTTTTAGTAAATTCCTAGAATCATAATTTAAAGCCCGTTCTGGTTCTCGAAACTTTTTTAGTCGACTTCCTCGGGATAGTTTCCGCGTATCTTCAAGAGTCTGCTAGTTCATTCCTTCAGCACCTCAGTGACAGTCTCCCGTGGATGAAACAAACTTGTGACCACTCGTGCTGCCCTTCGGTGTATGCGTTCAATATCTCCTGCCAGTCCTATTTGGACTGTTTTGTTGGATTCTGTTTCAGCGATGCGCCGATAACAGCAGCAAGACGGACTGGCTGACTGGTCGGCCTTTTGTCTTGAAAGACGTTTTGACGCGGCGGTGTGGCAAATAGTAACATTCGCCAGGCAATGCACAAAGAGCGTACCTGCGAAGCCGAGAAAGGAATATCAGACCATAGTTAAACGCGACACTCAATAACAGTACTGAATACACGGAATGTTGAAGACAATAAAATGGTTCAAATGGCTCTTAGCATTATGGGACTTAAGATCTGAGGTAATCAGTCCCCTAGACTCAGAACTACTTAAACGTATCTAACCTAAGGACATCACGCACATCCATGCCCTAGGCAGGATTCGAACCTGCGATCGTAGCGGTCGCATGTTTCCGAACTGAAGCGCCTAGAACCGCTCGGCCGCCGCAGCCGGCGTTGAAGACAGACTAGCACAAAGACATACGCGTATGTTAACTTAACATTGATTCCGGCCATGTAAACATTGTAGTTTCTTAGAATGCTAGCCATTTTTGATGGGTTTTCAATGTCCTTGACCAAGAAAACTAGCCATTATTTAACCGCGATACTAACCTTTAATGAAAACCTGAAACGTATTCTCCTATATTACATATTTTTCATCCTCTTTGATGATCCGTTTTTTTTCCGTATACTGTACGTTTCAGGAATGTTAAGTGCAATCTCAAATCTGGATCTTTGCAGATGGAGATTTTCCACTTGCTTCATTAATATGTTATGTCTTTTCTTGGAGCCTTTGCCTGTTTACCTTTTTTTATAGCTGAGGTTACTTTACATATCCTCTGGATTCTTGTTTTGCGTGGATGGATTTTTTTACCTGTAAATGGTTTCCAGTAAATCGCTTGCCCAGTTGGCCGCGAATGGAATCCAGTCTTTTCGCACAATTCTGATTCTACACACAGTACATTTTTGAATTTAAACAGAAGCACCGTCCTATTTTTTTACTTTATTGTGGACAATGCATGCATTTGGTAGACACGTAAGGAAACGGTGAACAATGAACAATGTTCTGTGCTCGAGAGCCCCGTACCGCAATCTCCGATCAGGTACATCAAACGCGACCTTTTTTTTATGCATTTCCCTAGGAACACAATGAAGACAGATCGAGCCCGTCTGTATAAGTGATTTCATATCGAAGCAGGGAAAAATCGAATCCCTCTAATGGTGGGATCAGCAGTCTATCGAGATTTTCACGTCCAAACAGCGGGTGGGATTGGCAGTTAAAGTGCCGTATGTAAACATGTCTCTTCGGCATCAAGGGTACATTGAGTGCATCAGCAGACTAGCATATGTCGATAGCACTTGATTATCAAACACAATTAATTTTTATTGTTAGTTACCAACGTCAATTGGTCTTACTTTGATAGGCGCCGAAAGTAAACTATCATTAACATCTCAGCAGGAAGAGGATTTTCCGACATTTACTCACGGTAGATTCTGCAGTAAGGGTACACTTCAAACCCATACCCGTGGCCGAGGTGGGAGTAAACGGGCGACCTGAGCTCGCGACCTAGCGGCGACACTCCGAGGCACTGCGGGCCACTGACGCGTCGCCTTTGTGCTGACCGCTGCAGATCTTGTGGTTGGGTACGAGTGGTTCGGGAATGCTGTTCCGCGGAACCATGCGTCATCCCGTGTTTCGCGTGTGTTGTGACGTACTACGCGTAACGCTGACCCCTGGCATCCTGACTGTAAA
Organism: Schistocerca piceifrons; assembly: GCF_021461385.2. NCBI lineage: Eukaryota > Metazoa > Arthropoda > Insecta > Orthoptera > Acrididae > Schistocerca > Schistocerca piceifrons. The sequence goes on from NC_060145.1 coordinate 22,666,891, forward strand.
CAGACGCAGAAATGTCCTTCCGTATTTATACTGCTCACATTTCAGCGACGAGCAGTGCCGTGCTGTGCCTCGGTTCGCAGATAAGTAAGCAAGTTAAAGTTAGTACGTTGCCTATGCGGGGAGACAGCGTGATGTAATTTGTCGTTGTATCCTGTATGTTTTTCACTCACGCAATAAGATCTCACATACAGCGCTCGGCAGCAGGAACAGATTGGTTACCATTCTTGTTACTATAATCGTTTAGTAGAATTTATTTTGTTATCGTTGAGAGTTAAGTTAGATCAGTTAGTCATTTGCCTAATTTTGTCCAGATAAATTGTTGTCGCTGGCTTTCTCTGTCGTAACAAATGATAAAAATCTGAATGTTGGACTTCTTTCTCCATCATTAGCGAAGCAGGTGTATTTGTAGTTTACGAAGCATATGATGCAGATGAAATAAATAAAAACTGTTGAACTAAAAATAATGCTATTAATCAGTACCTTTTTTACGTTTGCAAGTGAGTGGCTTCATCCGACTAGTACCGACGATGTAACATATTTACAGGAAGTCAAACCATGTTAGGATAAAAATGTTATATTTCCCGTCGTCGGAAGTTCCTGGTGGAGATCCCCAGCCTGTTACGAAGTTTCAGGTGTGTGTCTGTGTGGTGTGGATGGCAGTGATGACTGCCTGTACAGTGTTGTGATGTGCTCGCGACGCTTTCGACGGTAGGAGAAGGGAGAGGGTGAAATCGAGTGCCGACTCTTAGCTGCTTCTCTTGAATCGCGCCAAGGTAACTGCCACGTTTAAGTCCCCATCCGAGGCATGGATTGCCATCAACAGTATCATGACATCTTTTCATGCGGCACTGCAAGAGGCTTGGAATTTAATCTGGGACAGTGGCGTAAATCCTGATACACCACCACGACCACGACCACCACCACGACCACCACCACCACCACCACCACCACCTCCTCCTCCTCCTCCTCCTCCTCCTCCTCCTCCTCCTCCTCCTCCCATCATGTCACTGGCTGACAAATAGAGGCGGTAAAATTTTTTTCGCCAGCAGGCTTCGAACCATCGGTCCCCCGCAAAGGCGGATATTTGCGTGTTACCTGATTGGTGTGGCAGACATTGTCCTACATACGTAGGCCGTCTATCTTTCCTGAACCTTGTGCGGCTGGTCCCGGCGGAGGTTCGAATCCTCCCTCGGCCATGGGTGTGTGTGTTTGTCCTTAGGATAATTTAGGTTAAGTAGTGTGTAAGCTTTAGGGACTGATGACCTTAGCAGTTAAGTCCCATAAGGTTCCACACATATTTGAACATTTTTTTTTTTTCTGAACCGTACCCTTTCATCACAAATACAAACAACTAATCGTACGTGACTCTTCAAGCTTTCCCGGCGGATATGTTGTAAATAGTCTTCACGGTTTTGCCGCCGGATCACGTTGTGCAAATTCCATAGTATTTCCTCGAAGCAACTGGCCGACATCTTCAGGTGGTTCAACCTTGCTGGTGGCTAGGTACAACTGACTGATCTGCAAGGTTGTACCACCTGAAGATGTCGGACAGTTGCTTAGAGGAAATAGTGTAGAATTTGCAGAACGTGATCCTCCGGCAAAACCGTGAAGACTATTTACAACTAATCATACATATATCTGGAAGAAAGAAGATCATCCGGATTCTGCAAGGAGCGAAAGCGAATTTCTTTTTAGTTTTTTTAATGGGTGGGCGCTGGGGCGGGGAGGGGGGGCGGCAAATCTGTTAAAACTTTTACAGCATTTGACTGTGTGATCGCGTACGTACAGTTTTCTCCACGTACCTAAAGTTTTCTGGAGTTAGTGCATTGTGATTTGTTGTGTCTCTAGAACTGGTGTGTAAGCTTTTCAGGACAGCCAAAAGTCGCACTTAGTATCTTTCGTTTACCGGATTCGCTCTTTAATTTAACAAGAGCATCACCAGGAACTGTGGAATTTACAGATTAAAGTACAGAAATTGGGTATTCTGTTAAAGAGGAAACCAGTTAATAAAACAAACTGAGTTCGTCTTACGGCTGTTTTGAAAAACTGAATTCCAACAGTTGGTGTTTCCCCAGCAGGCAATTCTTGCTAAGGATGTGTGGAGTGTAATATGGCAAGCAAGCACTTCGTTTTCAGGCCACAAGTGGCCCATCGGGACCATCTGGCCGCCGTATCATCCTCAGCTGAGGATGCGGATAGGAGGGGCGTGTGGTCAGCACACCGCTCTCCCGGTCGTTAGGATGGTTTTCTTTGACCGGAGCCGCTACTATTCGGTCGAGTAGCTCCTCAATTGGCATCACGAGGCTGAGTGCACCCCGGAAAATGGCAACAGCGCATGGCGGCTGTATGGTCACCCATCCAAGTGCCGGCCACGCCCGACAGCGCTTAACTTCGGTGATCTCACGAGAACCGGTGTATCCACTGAGGCAAGGCTGTTGCCTATTTGGCTTTAAGGTAGACATCAACTTTGTCCCGTCACACTGCTCCCTACTTTTTGAAAGAGAGCTATCTTTCTTCTTCCTCCTTTTCTGGCGATCAGCTTGCAGTAAAATAAATGCTGCATATTCAACGACTGCTAAATCCTCTTCTTCCCTCACAATTTGTAACTTCTTTCCTCAAACTGGAACTAAAACGATACTGTATAACAATAACAAGACGTGAGCAACGTTGGCAAGTTATCAGAGACAACTGCGATTCCACACGGCTGAATCCCGTGGCCGCACCTCGCGGGCCAAATCTACTGCTAACGATACGTTCGGCGGCCAAACTCCTTCTGCGCTATCAGCACGCGCACCCGCGCACTCAAGTTTCAGAGTCATTGCTAACAAGACGGATCAGTCTTAATCTTCACAATTCTTTTTGCCCTATCTTATTCCAGAGATAAAGATTTTTCACATCAACATTACAAGCATGGATTTTTTTAGTATAATTTACTTCATCAAAAATGCACAGGAAACGACCAGAATATGTCTGTTTATGTACAAAAAATAAAAAAGAATTTGCACAGCATTGACATTGCCTTTGCTCGTTACAGGGGGTTCTCAGTTTTTTTTTTTGGGAGGGTGGGGGGGGGGTGGGGAGTTTGTGGTGATCGGCCCCTAGGCTTACGCACTACTTAATCTAACGTAAACTAACTCACGCTGACGACAAAACACACACCCATGCCCGAGGGAGGACTCGAACCTCCAACGGGGAAAGCCGCGCGAACTGTGGCGCGGCTACCCCGCACGGGTCTTCTGACTGGTTTGCTGCGGGCCGCTTAGTATGCCTCTCTCGATCGCTTCATCTCACAGTAGCACTTACACCCTAAGTCCTCCATTCGTTAGGTATATTACTGTGTGTGTCTTCCCGTGCTGTTTTCACGCTCTACTGCTCCTTGCAGTACCGTCGAAGTTATTCCTTTATGTGTTAACACGCGCCCTCTCTTCCTTGTACTTGTCAATGTTTCCCACATCTTAAAGAAATGGTTCAAATTGCTCTGAGCACTATGGGACTTAACACCTGTGGTCATCAGTCCCCTAGAACTTAGAACTACTTAAACCTAACTAACCTAAGGACATCACACAACACCCAGCCCATCACGAGGCAGAGAAAATCCTTGACCCCGGCGGGAATCGAACCCGGGAACCCGGGCACGGGAAGCGAGAACGCTACCGCACGACCACGAGCTGCAGACTCCCACATCTTCATCTCTTGACCGATTCTCCGGAAGACTTCCTCTTCCCGTATCTTATCCGTCCATCCAGCTTTCAACGCCCTTCTATTGAGCCACATTTCAAACTCTCGTTTCCGGTTTTCCCATAATCCACGATTCATTTCCACGCAATTCTGCCTTCCAGACGTACATTCTCAGAAATTTCTTCCTCAAATCAAGGCTGATGTTTGAGTCTAATAGATTTCTTTTGGACAGAAATCCTATCTTTGCCTGTGCTAGTCTGCGTTTGTCTTTCTTGCTTCCTTCGTCATGTGCTATTTTGTATCCAAGGTTACAGAATTCGTTCAGGTAGTCTGCTTGCTGATCCCCAATTTGCTTACTTCCTGTTAAATTCGTGTCCAGATCGCACGTTTTCCTTTCCGTCTCCGAACAATCTGTACTAGGTGACTTTTTTTTTTGCTCGTAGTAGATTTATGACTTCTTTCTATACCTTGTCATCTTCCTGACTACTGTGATGTGATCGAGCCTGATACTCTTGCTGAAGACATCGATACCAGTGGGCATCGATAATTTCATTTCCAAATAAAAAATCGTCTAAAATTATGTTGGTAAAAATTTGTTATTTTGTGCATAACTATTTATATTTTATGTAATCAAGATTGTCTTTGATGTTTTAATATGAAAATCTGTAAATCTATTTTACCAAGTTTTTATAAGTTATTCGTCAGTTAATCGAAACATATCTTTCATAACAATGTAAATCATTTAAACCTCTTTACCTTAGATGTTATCTTTGCACGTATTGGGAATTGGCAGGAAGAGTGGTTGCGTAATGAAGTTTTGGAAAGACATTTGTTTAAAGTAGTATTGTTTGATTGTAGAAAGAAGAGACTTTTGGAATCTTTTGTGAGACACATCTTATGAGTTAGCTGTCTTAAATTTATGGATACAGAAGGTTGAATGAAGAGACTGATTTACTTGATATCTGACAAACAATGAACACGACAGATCTACAAATAGTAAATTTTTTGTACAGCCAAACCTGGAGACCTAAGTCATACCCCGAAAAGACGACAATGAGGCCAACTTCAACGCATTTAGCTGATTAAAAAGGTACGCTATGTGATCAAAAACATCCTGTCACCCCCCCCCCCAGAAAAATAAGATTTTCATATTAGGTGCATCGTTCTGCCAATAACTGCCAGGTACTCCATATCAACGACCTCAGTAGTCATTAGACATCGTGAGAGATCAGAATGGGGCGCTCCGCGGAAAACTTACGGACTTCGAACGTGGTCAGGTGATAGGGTGCCACTTGTGTCATACGTCTGTATGCCAGATGTCCACACTCCTATACATCCCTAGGTCCACTGTTTCCCGTGTGATAGTGAATAGGAAACGTGAAGGGACGCGTACAGCGCAAAAGCTTACAGGCCGACCTCGTCTGTTGACTGACGGAGACCGTCGACAATTGAAGAGGTCGTAATGTGTAATAGGCAGACATCTATCCAGACAATCACGCAGGAATTCCAAACCATATCAGGATCCACTGCAAGTACTATGACAGTTGGGCGGGAGGTGAGAAAACTGGGATTTCATGGTCAAGCGGTTGCTCATAAGCCAAACATCACGCGGGTAAATCTAAACGTCGCCTCACTTGGTGTAAGGACCTTAAACACTGGGCGACTGAACAGTGGAAAAACGTTGTGTGGAGTGACGAATCACGGTACACAATGTGGCCATCCGATGGCAGGGTGTGGGTATGGCGAATGCCCGGTGAACGTCATCTGCCAGCGTGTGTAGTGCCAACAGTAAAATTCGGAGGCGGTGGTGTTATGGTGTGGTCGTGTTTTTCACGGAGGGGGCTTGCACCCCTCGTTGTTTTGTGTGGCACTATCACAGAACAGGCCTACATTGATGTTTTAAGCACCTTCTTGCGTCCCAATGTTGAATAGCAATTCGGGGCTGGCGATTGCATCTTTCAACACGATCGAGTACCTGTTCATAATGCTCGGCCTGTGGCGGAGTGGTTACACGACAATAACATCCTTGTAATGGACTGGCCTGCACGGAGTCCTGTCCTGAATACTATAGAACACCTTTGGGATGTTTTGGAACGCCGACTTCGTGCCAGGCCTCACCGACCGACATCGATATCTCTCCGCAGTGCAGCACTTCGTGAAGAATGGGCTGCCATTCCCCAAGAAACCCATCAGCAGCTGATTGAACGTATGTATGCGAGAGTGGAAGCTGTCATCACGGCTAAGGGTGGGCCAACACCATATTGAATTCCAGCATTACCGATGGAGGGCGCCACGAACTTTTAAGTCATTTTCAGCCATGTGTCCGGATACTTTTCCTTACATAGTGTATATTTTAGTGAAGTGAATATGTCCTCCAATGACAGTTCACAATAACGACGGAAATATGTTGAGTTGATACGTCGTTGTATACACGTTATTGAAGTGGCGTGTTACGTTACACATCGTCAGCTTATTGTAACGCTAGGAATCTCGTGTAGCCCACCCTCCTGTGTTTTGTGTGATGAATGTTCTGTGAATCTGCACGTCTTAACTGATTACGTGTTGAGTTTCTGATTTGGAAGTAGATAACAAAGTCTGTATTTGCTTAACCTGGTCTGGAATCCTGGGTGAAACTCTCTTTGGCTGCCACTATACTGAACCATCGGTAGTCAGTCAGTATCGAACGCAAATTCCATAGGGTCTGGCTGAATGCCGTGTCTCGCAAAGTAACGTTCTACGCCGTTTTCTGTCCCCTCGTTCTATAATCCCCATCGTCTTTAACACCTGCTAAATTTGTCTTTAGCGGGTTCACCGTGCAAAAAAGCAGGAAAAATGGCTTTTGTACTATGTGTTAACTTTATAACTGGCATTCCTCTCATTATCGGAAACAGCAGTCGCCGCTTACCGCCCAAGCACGCCCTATCCTCTCCCTCCTGGGTTGTAAAAGGCCGAGAGTCCGTTGGCATCTGCAGCCATAAAGGCTCTGACCAAATTGTGGTTCTGTTTTCCTCTTGTTGCTGGCACGCGAGGCGGTGAGTTACGTCGCAAAGCCGCAGAACCGGTCGGAGTAGGTGCAGCCACTGCCTTCGCTAAAGTCTCCCTCTTTGAGACAGTGTCCGTAGGACGCTGCGGTTTGACGCCAGTCAGCGCCCGAGAAAGTTGATACAGGCGTTGCAGGCGCGGGCGATGTGTCTGAAACGAATCGGTTTCCCACTAAACAGTTTTTAACCGTATTATGGGTCTTCGGTCTCTTCGTGGTATATCAGCTTCGTAACAGAGTGTTAAAAACACATAAATTACGGTTGTTGTACTATAATACGTAGCGGTTTTCGGGATATTTGGCTATCATTAAGCAACAAATTACTAGCGTGAATATCGCCGCGAATGTGCGAGTAAAACTAACATTAAGGACTACACAGATTATGATACAGCTGTGGCCAAATATTACGGTTAACACTATAATGGAATGTCGACCCTTTCTGTCCGTGACAGATAACAGATGCACGTGTGTATGAGAGATGCTGCGACTTAAGTCAGTTGTGCGTTTGACGCCAAGAAACTTAACGCTAAACGTGATGCAGTATTAATCCTAATGCCGCCGGCTGGAGTGGCCGAGCGGTTCTAGGAGCTACAGTCTGGAACCCCGCGACCGCTACGGTCGCAGGTTCGAATCCTGCCTCGGGCATGGATGTGGGTGATACCCTTAGGTTACTTCTAAATTTTAGGGGATTGATGACCTCAGAAGTTAAGTCCCATAGTGCTCAGAGCCATTTGAACCATTTGAATCCTAGTGCCTACAGAACCAAGACTGCGCACAGGCGTACCCTTCTTTGTCCGAAGCAAATCGACGGCCGCGAATGTCTTCTTCAGAGAAAGCTGATACAAGAGAGGTCGCGTGAGGAGAGGTCGGTACGTTAGGGAGGATGTGTAAGGGCTTTCCAGCAAAACGCCTGCAGCCTAGTTAGTGGACGGAACCTTGGCAACTTGTGGGCGGATGTTATACTGCAACCGAATGATGTCATCCGTCAAAATTCCTGGGCGTAAGGACTTGATGGCGGGCCTCATTTTTTGCAGTGTGTTCACGTATGTATGTGCGTTAATTTGTGGCCCTGTATTCCAAAAGTCAATGACAAACGCGCCTTGCAATGCAAGAAAAAGGTCATCACGGCTTCCCCGGAGCCCTTACACGGCCTCGATACAGTGTCGATCTCTCCCCTTGCGGTTTCCATTTTCTAGTAGCCCTGAAGAAAGACGTTCGTCGCCGTCGATTTGCTTCGAACGAAGAGGTGACCGCCTGTGTACAGTTATGGTTCCGGAGGCAACCGCAAACATTTCTCCACGAAGGCAATTACCGCCTTGCCTCCCAGTCAGACAAATGTATTGCAAGATATGGCGATTATTTTCGAAATAATAAACAGTTTACTTATTTTTTTCCATCTGTCTCGTTTCCGACTGACCTTTATAGTTGTCTACGTATAAATAATAATTTCAACGCTTTCGACATTTACATCCATATTCTGCAAACCGCTGTGAAATACATGACAAAGGGTAATTCACATTGTGCCAATTATTAGGGCTTCCCCCCTTATATTCACGTATTATGGAACGCTGGGAGAATGCCTCTGTGCATGTTGTAGTTAATGTAATACTCTCTTCACGATACCCGTGGGAGTGATAGGTAGGAGGTTGCCGTATATTCTTATAGTCATCACTTAAAGCCGGTTCTTGAAACTTTACAACTAGGCTTTCCTGGCATAATTTACGTCGATCTTCTGTGACCCTTCGTGCTGTCCTTCTGTGTGTACGTTCAGTAATCCCTGTTAGTCGTCTTTGGTACAGGTTCCAAACGCTCGAACAATATTCTAGGATGCGTTGCACAAGTGATTTGTACGCAATCTCCTTTGTAGACTGATTGCATTTCTCTAGTATTCTACCAATAAATCGAAGTTTCATATCTACTTTACCCATGACTCAATCTATGTGATCGTTCCATTTCGTGTCCCTACAAGCTGCTACACCTACGTTTTTATATGAGTTGACCGATGTCTGATCTGACTCATTGAAACTATAGTCGTAGGATACTACGTTTTCTCGTTTTGTGAAGTGCACAGTTTTACGTTTCTGAACAAAGAGCGAGTTGCCAGTCTTTGCACCACTTTGAAAACTAATGGAGATGTAACTGAATGTTTGTGCAGCCCCTTTGACACTGTACTTCATTATATAAAAGTGCATCATCTGCGAAAAGTCTGAGGTTGCTATTAATACTGTCGTACCTGAACTGCAAGGGACCCAACAGTTACAAATTTCCCTTTATATCCTTAAGATTTTTTCGTAATTACCGTAGATGTAGTACTGAATCAAATGCTTTTCAGAAACTGAGAAATACTGCATGTCTTGATCCGTGGCTTTCAGTATCTCACGTCAGAAAAGTCTGAGTTGGATTTCACATGGTCGATGTTTTCGAAATCCGTGCTGGTTGGCGTTGAGGAGGTCATTATTTTCGAGATGCTTCAGTGCTTCATTATGTTTGAGCTCCGTTTTTTGGTGGGTCTATGGTGACTTTCTTTAAATACATTAACGCTATGCAGCAATGTCTATAGAAAAATAGAATAGAGAGAAAGGCTGAGAAGATTACATAACTTGGAATTATATGAATGACAGTAAAAACTGGCCCCCGTTCTGAGCTCACTTATGTACTACTACGTCGGCGCTCGTCTGTGAAATTATTGTTTCGAATCCTGACAGTGGACAGATCTTCAGCGTCAGTATTTTGTCGGCACCAGGAAGGAACTGTGGCCAGAATTTGCACCAGTGTCCCGGCTCGGATACAGCACTTCTCAGCGGCTGATGGAGTGAGGGCGTTTGACACTGTCGATCGGTCTGCGCACGTCAGAGCAAGGTAGCAAACAGGCGCGAGCGATAATGTGATTTTTCAGAGGGTCATATCTCTTGTTCTGCTGATCACAGAGATACGGGGTTAAGTGTCTTAATACACCTTGGCCTAGTGACCATTTGTATGCCAATCGGAAGAACGGGCATACTGTGGCTGTCTTGCGGTACAGGGTCAAAATTTAAACATTACACGCCGCCTCCAGCCCAGTAAAATGGAGCAAATCTATTGGTTCTTGTGCGTTATGTATGGCCTAGGGTGGACCTTAGGCGGCTTCTAAAATCGCCATTTTTTCACAGGCGGTTCCTGACAAAACCGCGAAAACCATGATTTTATGGTACACAAAATACCAGTTGTCGGAATGGTCACTTCTGTAATTTTTGTTCATGCCGAATCGTCGAAACTTTTGCGATATGTTTTTAAGATGACTACCTCGGGGTACGTAGAAAGTTTTTTCGACATCGCTGTCCGTTGCCGAGACCCAGATGTTCAAAGTTACTGTACTTATGCACGTAATATACGGTGTGAGGCGGAAATGTAGTGTTAACTGATATAGTGAACACGTCACTAGATTATGTTTGTAGTCAGCATTTTTTCACCAATAAAACTTTATGACCCGCTGTTTCGGTATAATGGGCACTTCATGGCTGTTCAAAGATGTCCAAAACGGTACTGCAGTGACACAAAATGGGCTAAAAAAGGTCTTAACATGCCTTAAAAGAACTTGAGAAGACTGCCAAAAATTACGTAAAAATGGAAGGACAGCAAACACAGCAAAATATTTCTAAACATTTTTACTCTTTTAAGATACAAATCATAAGCCGGACACTTTCGACGACCTGCGATCGATGAACAAAGTATGATTTTGTGTTAATCTTATATTGTAGTGTTGGCAGAAGAGGAGGCCGAAATGCACGCGTTTAATTACACGCCGACTGGCGTGAGGTCTGGAACAGGACAATATCTTGAGAATTGCAAATAAAGTACGTAGATGAAGCAATACTTAACTTTAATCCACAATTGTAGAACATCTCTCTTGATGATACATGCTTCACATAATAAATATCAATTGAATACGGCGCCTTGCTAGGTCGTAGCAAATGACGTAACTGAAGGCTATGCTAACTATCGTCTCGGCAAATGAGAGCGTAGTTGTCAGTGATCCATCTCTGTCTAAGTCGGCTGTACAACTGGGGCGAGTGCCAGGACGTCTCTCTAGACCTGCCGTGTGGTGGCGCTCGGTCTGCAATTACTGACAGTGGCGACACGCGGGTCCGGCGTATACTAATGGACCGCGGCCGATTTAAAGGCTACCACCTAGCAAGTGTGGTGTCTGGCGGTGACACCACATTCCTCCCCCGCAAATCGGCGAACGGTTGTGTTATAAGGCTTTCGCCCGCCGTGGGGAGGACCCCATGTTGACGTATGCGACGAGGTTGGGAGCCTAACAACAGGCGAGGCTGTACCACCCGCACCCGGCCATTCGGACCGAGGGGAGCTAGGAAACGCCTGAAAACCTAGTCCAGGGTGCACGTCAACATGCGGTGTATGCGCCCGTAGAGAGACAGGAGGGTCCGAAGGGTCGACCTCCATCGCGTCGGGGTAGCCGGCGGGCGAAGATGACATCTGGTCCGGAGCGAGCAAGAGTTCCATATCGGAAGCAATCGGCGGCGCGTGACCCAGGGAGGCGCTTGGCGGCTGCAGCGAAGCGTCCACTGCGGGCGGCGCCGGCGGGAGAACAGGCGGCGGCGGCGGCGGCGGCGGCGGCGGCGGCGGCGCGTCGCCACGGGGCAAAATGGAAGGCAGCGTCGGTAACACTGGGGATGAGGCGAGCCGGTAGATGGGTCCCCGGGGCGCTGACCGGACGGCACCGTCGCTGAAAGCAGACGGGGAGCGGCAGAACCCAGGCGACGACAGAGGCGCAGCTGATTGAGATGCCGACGCACCTCACCAGAGGCCCCCAAAACCAGATACATAGCGCGGCCGAAGCAGCGAAGAATGCGCCCTGCGAGCCAACGCCGTGAACTGCGATAGTTGCGATAGTATACGACGTCGCCTGGAACAAAAGCAGGCGTCTGCCGCTGCACAGGAACCTGATGCGGCGGGTGCAGCAAAGACATCAAGGTTCGATGAAGACGACCGTGGAGCAACTCAGCCAGTGAGCGACCATCTCGGGGCTGAGAGCGATACGAAGACAAGAAGAGCAACAACGCGTCCTCCCGAGAATGCGACTCTTTCAACTTCAACATTTGTGACTTGAAAGTCCGGACCAGTCGTTCAGTGGCACCGTTTGACTGAGGCGAAAACGGCGCGGATGTCAGATGTTGAATACCATTGACCTTGCAGAATGACTGAAATTCTGCGGACATGAATTGTGGGCCATTGTCGGAAACAATAGTCTGTGGAAGACCTTCAATGCAAAAGATAGCAGATAACGCTTGGATGGTGGCAGATGACGTCGTGGAAGACATACTGACAACGAAAGGAAAATTACTGAAGGAATCGACAACAACCAACCATCGAGCATTCCAGAATGGACCAGCAAAATCGATGTGTAAGGGTTGCCAAGGGGAAGTGGCTTTCGGCCATGCAAAGAATTTCCGCGGTGGTGCGGATTGTTGTTCGGCACACGCCATGCAAGAAGAGCACATTTTCGTAATGGCAGCATCGATTCCGAACCAAGTACAGTGCTGACGAGCAAGTTGTTTCGTGCGCACTATACCCCAATGTCCTTGGTGGAGAAGCTGTAAGACAGAGGACTGTAACGAACGTGGGACCATGACCCTGGACTGATCATTATCAGAACGCAACAGCAAAACACCACGTCTAACAAAAAGTCTCTCCTTGTGAGCAAAAAATCGGCGAACCAACGGATCCTCGATCCGTGATTTCGACAAGGACCATTGCGTAGCAACAAAACGCAAAACAGTAGCAAGGACAGGGTCAGCAGCTGTGGCAGTAGCTACACGACGAAAATCAATCGGAAACGATTCGACCACGTCATCGGATTCCGCATCAATGAACATGCAAGCAAGTTCGGAAGAATCGAACGCTCTATCCTCAGCAACAGGCAAACGGGACAACGCATCGGCGTTTCCGTGCTTAGTAGTGGACCGATACAAGATATCGTAGCGGTACTGCGAGAGGAAAATAGACCAGCGAATGAATTTCTGCGCTGTACGTGGAGGTACAGGCTTGGTCGGATGAAAAAGCGATGTCAAAGGTTTGTGGTCTGTGATGATGGTAAAGTGACGACCATACAAGAAATCATGAAACTTAGTAACACCAAAGACGAGAGCCAAAGCTTCTTTCTCTATCTGTGAATAATTTCTTTGCGCAGACGAGAGCAATTTGGACGGAAAGGCAATAGGGCGATCATCTTTGTGCGCAAGCACAGCAGCGATCCCGAAATCCGATGCATCTACCATCAACAAAAGGGGTTTCTGGGGATCGAATGGCGTCAGGCAAGTATTGGAAAGCAACGCCGATTTCAACTGGCGAAAGGCGCGTTCGCATTCCGTCGTCCAGACGAACGGAACACCTTTACGGCGTAAGCGATGAAGCGGAGCTGAAATGGAAGAGGCATGTGGGATATATTTATGGTAGTAATTAATTTTTCCCAGCACACTCTGTAGCTGCTTCAAATTCTGCGGCGAAGGCAAGTCTTGTATGGCACGGAGGTGCTCTGGACTAGGATGTATGCCTTGGGCATTGATTACATGTCCCAGATATGGTAAATCACGAGCAAAAAACACACATTTGTCCTTCCGCAAGCGAAGACCATTTTGTCGCAAAATCTGAAATAATGTTCTGAGATTGGCTAAATGTTCTTCTTCCGTCTTTCCGGAGATCACAATATCGTCCGGATAGTTTGCTGCAGTAGGGACTGACGCACAAACAGTTTGCAGATATTGCTGAAACAATGCAGGGGCGGATGCACACCCAAATGGCAGTCTTTTGAATCGGTACATACCAAGATGCGTGTTAACCACCAAGACTCGCTGGGATTCTTCATCCACCGGTATTTGCAAGTACGCATCTGCTAGGTCCAACTTCGAAAAATATTTACCCGGGCACAGTTTGTCAAAAAGATCTTCCGGGCGGGGTAAAGGAAAAGTTGCAATCACTAGTTGTGGATTCACTGTAGCTTTGAAGTCCACACAAAGTCTCAATTTTCTGGAAGGTTTTGGCAAAATTACTAAGGGTGATGCCCATAGAGAAGCCTGCACACGTTCAATCACACCTTGTTATTCCAAATCGTGTAAGGTTCTTGCGACCTCATCACACAACGCGTGGGGAACATCGCGCGCTCTGAAAAATTTCGGTTGCACGTTTACTTTCAGTTCCAAATGTGCTTTATAGTTCTTAGCGCAACCTATGCCCGGTGCAAAAATGTCTGCAAACTCTTCACATAGACGAGAAACACTGGCTGAAGGCACAGTCTGGTTCACTGAGAGGACCTGATTTACTATAGACAAGTTAAACAACTGAAATAAATCTAAACCAAACAAGTTCACTGCAGAAGAAGAACGAAGGATGTAAAATGACACAAGTTTTGTTTGTCCCTTGTATGTTGCAAGAAGGCTGCACTGTCCTAACACAGGGATATTCTGACCGGAATAACTATTTAACTTAACATTTGCGGCACGCAACGGAGGTGTGCCCAGTTGTTTGTACGTGTCTTTATTGATCAATGAAACTGCAGCTCCGGTATCAAGCTGGAATGGGATCACGTTGCCATGAATGTCCAAGTCGACAAAAAGTTTATTGTCCTGATGACGACAAGAGCGACTGTCTTGTGCAATTTGAACAGACACTGGTACAGAATCACTTGCTAATAAACGTGATTTCCGGCGACGTCGATGCACACTTTTTGTGGGACGCACACAGTCACTTTTAGAGAGAGTGGCACTGGGCGGAGTGGAATTAACTACATGAATGTCCATGGGCGAAGGTTCACTAGCCTGAGTATTCTTGGTTCGAATCCGATTCCGGCGCGAAGCAAAGGGCCTGGAATGGTTTTGAGTGTCCGATCTGAGCTTTTTCTGGCAAACACTCTGAACATGTCCTTTTTTATTACAGAAAAAGCAAATAGCTTGGCGTGATGGGCAATTCTCACGCGAATGTCTAGTGGCTCACCGCGGGCATGATTTCACTGCATTTGCTTGCTGCCGCGGGACACGTGGTTGAGATCGTGGCGACAGCTGCGCGGACGGGCGCGAGGGCTGTTTACAGTTCCGTGCAGCTCGCCCGGCGGGCCAGTTAATGTGACACACGGCTGGCGAAGTTTCAAATGATCCCTGAGCAAAGTCAAGTGTGTCTTGCCTATCCAATATGTCTATCACTTGTTGAAGGGAGGGATTGACTAGTTTCAAAATTTGCTCCCGTATACGAACATCAGAAACGTTCTGGCAATTGCATCACGCACCATAGTATCTGAATAAGGGAGTCCACATTCACACTCAAAAGCACAATCCCTTGTAAGGCCTTGCAAAGTCGCAACCCACTCCCTATTAGTTTGACCGGCTGTACGTTTTATACGAAAGAACGTATACCTTTTTGCAACTACATTGACTGCTTCCTTGAAATATGCATCTAATGCAGACAAAATTTCTTCGTAGGACAGAGTTGCTACGTCGCGTCGGGGAAACAATTTCACTATCACATCTGGAGATTGTGGCGAAGCCATGACACAAGTAAATTAAGCAACTAGAAAAAAGAAGACCCTTTTGAGACTCGTCGCCAATTTGTAGTGTTGGCAGAAGAGCCAACACTGTGTTTCTAGAGGAGGCCGAAATGCACGCCTTTAATTACACGCCGACTGGCGTGAGGTCTGGAACAGGACAATATCTTGAGAATTGCAAATAAAGTACGTAGATGAAGTAATACTTAACTTTAATCGACAATTGTAGAACATCTCTCTTGATGATACATGCATCACATAATAAATATCAATTGAATGTGGCGCCTTGCTAGGTCGTAGCAAATGACGTAGCTGAAGGCTATGCTAACTATCGTCTCGGCAAATGAGAGCGTAGTTGTCAGTGATCCATCTCTATCTAAGTCGGCTGTACAACTGGGGCGAGTGCCAGGACGTCTCTCTAGACCTGCCGTGTGGTGGCGCTCGGTCTGCAATTACTGACAGTGGCAACACGCGGGTCCGGCGTATACTAATGGACCGCGGCCGATTTAAAGGCTACCACCTAGCAAGTGTGGTGTCTGGCGGTGACACCACATATATCATACGTACTTATTTGTTTATACGTGTCGGAGGGTGAAACATATAGAGGAAGAAGAAATATCTCGACCAGCTTGGGCTTTTTAGCCGGGAGCCAGTCGATAGTAATTCCTGTGGAAGGGTTTAGGTCTCTACAAATCCGTTTTAGAACTAATCGAGGTCAAAGATCACGACTGCAGGAATACAGGTTATTCTTCGTATTTTTCTGTCGCAGTTAACACATAAAACGCGCTGTCTGTTGTAAAAATTTAACATATACTGGATTATTCGTGAGCACATTTGAGGTTTCAGAAGACGACGGTACGGAAACTACAAAACGTATTTACAGACAAATGACAGGACATCCATCCAAGTTTCGATTCGTAACATGCCCGCGGCGTAGTTGCAGAGCTTGTCAGAACGTGTAAACAAATCTTTGGCTCCGAACAGTCGCGTCTGCGGATAGACTACCCAATAAACAGATTTCCGAAGCGGGCTGCTGTCGTTCCGCTTTCCCGAGCAGCAATGAATTTCACGCACGTGCTCTATCCGCCCGTATTGACGTTTGTCGTGTCACAAACGGTGCCCACATGAACACTTGTAATGTGAGTTTAAAATTTTGAGACGTACTGTACTCACTGGTATATGTGTGTATTTTTTGTATGTCCTGTAGTTTGCGAGTAGTTGTCTTCAGAAAGCCCAGAATCACTTATATATCTAACCCTGCATCACGTGCACCACAGCGTACAGTACTAGCCAATGCAAGCTGCCTATTAACGTACGTGGCTGTAACAGCGATCTCCCACGTACCTGTTTGCAAAACTCTATGTGCGCCACTACAGGCACTGTCAACCAGGGACGGCAGTTATTGCTGAAACAGCCGTTTTCGGTTAGATCGGATTTTCTTTACTACGCCTGTTTAACCTGACTGTGAAAACCGCTCGAAATAAATGGTTTCTGAAATAACGATTTTCTTTTTCTTGTTTCGTTAAATAAACTTAGAACTCGAATAAAGATTGAAAAACTTTGACACTCTGACTTTCAAGAAATATTAAATTAAATAGGCAAATAAAAGAAAACGTGGTTCGTGTACTGTATGCTGCTTTTCTCAGAAAGTAGTAAGTGGTTGAATACTACAAAAAATTACCAGTATTCTCCTAGTGATTCCATTTTTTAAAACTCTGCTCAAAAATCATGCTGTAATTTGAGGATCATTCTGGTATTTCGACTTTACGAATAGTCAGTGTTAAAGGGTGAAAATTTAGTTTGATGAACTCTGTTATTTCGTGTTAAATTGTCAGTTTTGAAGGTCTACAAGCAGATAAAGACATATTATGTAGCATATCAGCCACTCTCTATTTTTGTTGTCTACTGTGAATGAAGTGTTGTTGAGTTTTCAATTTATTACTGTTACCATAACTTCCTATTTTATTACTTCACAGACATGGCAGACAAATCTTTAATCTTTCAAAGTAAATGAAGCATGGTACTTCAGTGCAATGTCACTTCGTAAAAATATTTCCAGACAAGGTTGGTGCCATTCCGCAACGCGACAGATGTCCGGCAACGACAGCGAGAAACTATCGTATAGATCAGGTGGGGGCAAGTATTGTCACATATGTTTGTCGCTCCTTTCTGTTGACATTGTTACTGAAATAGCACGGATCGATTTTCCCATTTTCTGCGATAATGCAATATTTCAAACCAAATTTTACAAGTAAAAATAACTCCTTTCTTCAAAAAGGTTTACTTAAAGACGAAAATAAAATTAGCACTGCTGCTATGACTAACTAATATTTCAGTTTTTTAACTCGGTTATTAGTAAACAAACAAAAATCCTGTTATAACTGAGACGAAACAAGTAACGAAAAATACCTGTTATTCAGAACTAAAATACTGATATCGGTTTTAACCGGTCGGCTTTTCGCATTCTTAGTGTCAACAGGGTTGTAGCCTATCCCCAATGTTATTCAATATCTACATTGAACAAGCAGTAAAGGAAACAAGAAAGATTGGAGTACGAATTAAAGTTCAGGGAGAAGAAATAAAAACTTCGAGGTTTGCCGATGACTTTGTTATTCTGTCTGAGACAGCAAAGGACTTGGGAGAGCAGTTGAACGGAATGGACATTGTCTTGAAAGGAGGATATAAGATGAACATCCACGAAAGCAAAATAAGGATAATGGAACGGAGTCGAGTTAAATCAGCTGATGCTAAGGGAATGAGATTAGGAAACAAGATAGATAGAGT
This sequence comes from Schistocerca piceifrons, assembly GCF_021461385.2. Classification (NCBI taxonomy): domain Eukaryota; kingdom Metazoa; phylum Arthropoda; class Insecta; order Orthoptera; family Acrididae; genus Schistocerca; species Schistocerca piceifrons. The sequence continues at coordinate 22,684,926 of NC_060145.1, forward strand.
GGTTGATGAGCTTTGCTATTTGGGGAGCAAAGTAACTGATGATGGCCAAAATAGAGGCTTATAAAATGTAGACTGGCAATGGCGAGAAAAGCGCGTCTGAAGACGAGAAATTTGTACACATCGAATGTAGATTTAAGTGTTAGGTTTTCTGAAGGTATTTGTCTGAGTGTAGCCATGTATGGAAGTGAAACAGCGACGATAAACAGTCCAGACAAGAAAGGAGTAGAAGCTTTCTAAATTTGGTGTTGCAGAAGTCTATTGAAGATTAGATGGATCGATCACGTGACTAATGAGGAAGTACTGAATAGAATTTTGAAGACAAGAAGTTTGCGGCACAACTTGAGCAAAAGAATAGGTCGGCTGACAGGACACATTCTGAAACAGCAGTTTAGTACCGGGGGAAGCGTGGGAAAGGGGGGGGGGGAGAGGTTAAATCGTAGAAGGAAACCAAGAGATGAATACAGTAAGTAGATTCAGAAGGATGTGGGTTGTAATCATTCGGTTATACAGGATAAAGCGGCATGGAGAGCTGTATCAAACAAGTCTTCGGACGAAAGACCACAACAACAAACAACGGTGTCAGCTACCGCTGTTGACTACAGAAGACGCGCCTCGTGCCCAGTTACGGAATGCAGAATGGTTCAAATGGCTCTGAGCACTATGGGACTCAACATCTGAGGTCATCAGTCCCCTATAACTTAGAACTACTTAAACCTAACTAACCTAAGGACGTCACACACATCCATGGCCGAGGCAGGATTCGAACCTGCGACTGTAGCAGTCGCGCGGTTCCGGACTGAGGCGCCTAGAACCGCTCGGCCACCGCGGCCGGCCGGAATGTAGACGTGAAATGTAAAAGCAGAATGTTTTCTGCAGTAATGTTGTTTCTTGCTGCCAAATTTTAGCGTATCTTTTCCTAGTGTATCGTTGTATGATAGAGAAAACCAAAATGTTTCGCCTAACCCGCACCGGCGTGGCGCGGAAAACTAACATTTCGTCAGGCTGTCCAGAAATACTTTCATTTCGGTTCCTTTTCCCCTCTGCGCGGGTATTATTCCTGGAATGACTTCAGCCTTGTCAGTATGTTGTACCGCACGGAAAAATAGGCTTTCACCGTGCCACAAAACTGCATATTAGCTTCTAGTTTGTGGGGTCCTTTGTGAGTGCCGGAGGCGGATGCGGATTGCTCCATTGAGCGGGCTGTGGCCGTGGCGTCCCGGCAGAGCCGCGAGCAGCACAATGGGCGCCGTGCGCGCCTGGCCCGGCATATTGACGAGCCGGCGGCAGTCAGCCCCTGGCTCCACACTCGGCCTGCCGTTACTCGCCGTGTTAAAAGCTGCTGCCACGCACCGACTCTCTGTCTTCATTGTCTCAGCTGCTTCCAAACCTAGCCACCTTGAGGTTAGGCATCACTGTTCCGTCCTGCAGGGTTGCTATATATATGATTCATTCGTTGTCAGAGCTCGTGTGTTTTCCAAAGTATTACTGATGCATGACTAAACCGTACACTCACTGCAAGTTTGCATTTTGGACTCCACAACTGTTCTACGAGTGCCCCTTTGGTCACATCCGTCGAAGCGCTAGTCAAGGTCCTACTACAGGTTGATACACGGGAGACGGGCGGATTTTAATGAAATAATACTCAGCCAACTTTAAAATTAATGGGTGTTTATTTACACGAAATCAAAGCTCATTATTTGCCATTTTAGTTAACAAAGTTATTTTTGTTGTCAAGGTGATGTCAATCATTTCGAATGCAGGACTCAAGACTCTTCTCAAAATCCTCACATCACACGGACTAAAATCTCTGCAGGGATGGCAGCAATTTCTTGAATGACTGCATTCTTCAACTCGTCCGAATTTCGTGGTTTGTGGTAATAGACACAGTTCTTAAAGTACCCCCACAGAAAAAAGTCACATACTGACAAGTCGGGAGACCTGGGGTGCCAAGGAACATTACCAAAACGTGAGATAATTCGGCGAGGAAACATGCGTCTAAGAACTGTCATTGAAGTGTTTGCGGTGTGCGGTGTTGCCCCATCCTGCTGGAACCAAACGCGTTTTAAAGGGATTCGTCGTCGTTTAGTTATAGTTTCAACAATGTTTCAAGCATACGAATGTAACGAACCGAATTAACAGTAATTGTGGCCCCGTTCTAAAAAAAGAAAAAGGGTCCAATAATGCGAACGGAGCCAAGGGCACACCAGACTGTTACTTTTTGTGAGTGTAGAGGACGCTGGTGGATAAGGTGTGGATGCTCTGGAGCCCAGTAACGCAGGTTTTTCTTATTCACGGTCCCGTTTAAATGAAAATGAGCTTCATCGCTCATCAGTAAAATTTCATTTTCATTCGATAGCAAAATCAGTTTCCTCAAGTTGTTGGACAATGAGCATTTTGTAGGAATGGAATTTTAATTCTTTATGCAAAGTTCGTCTAACCGATTCACGATTGATTCGTAACTCATTAGCATGACGCCTAGCTGACCGTCCTGGGCTTCTGACTGCCGCTTGCCTTACCCTCTCAACATTTTCTGGTGTCGTTACTCTGCGTCTCGGACCAGGATGCTTCTTATCCAGTATGTTTCCAGTTGATCTGAAGTTTTCCTCCCATCTGAGGATTGTGTTACGGCTCGGAACAGCTCCATGTCTACCGACATTAAACCGCGCACGAAACAATCGCTGCGTATCAATAATAGTCTCACCACTTTTCACGAAACTGTCATAGACAAACACTCGACTTTGCAAGTCCCACTGCTCCATAGTGACTGAGTAAATGAAATGGCGTCTTGTGTGGACCAGAACTGTGCCCACCACGACCACCTCCCACCACCGCGCCCTCAGTACTACGCAATTCAAAACCGTCCGTCTCCCGCGTGTCACCCTGTACAGTGAAATGTAGCAACATCCTGTCACTGGTCATCACAGTAGCATTGACTCATTCTCTGAGTTGTTCGATAGTTCTTGGCATTGGGGGTACGTAAACCGGCCCACAATGTACCCACAAAGGGAAAAGACACAAGGCGCTAGGTCAGGTCATCTTAGGGGCCAAGGGGGGACAGCCACGTCTCTTTCGCCAGTACACCAAATCCAGCGATGCGGAAGTTTGGGTAGCGGCGAACATCGATGCTCCAATGAGCGGGTGCTCCGTCCTGTTGGAAGATAACATTCCCCGAATCAGCTGTCAGTTGTGGAAATAATCACGCATGCAACGTATCAAGGTACGAGGCAACCGTCACATAGTTCACACAGAAGAAAAACGCCCCATACAGCTTCCTCAGGGACACTGCGCAGAATACATTAACTTTTTGCTGATCCCGTTCATGTGCCACAAGTTGATGAGGATGTTCAGTGCCCCACACTCTAACGTCGTGGCGTTTAACCTTACCATACAAATAAGAGGTTGCTTCGTCGTTGAGTATCAGCATGTAGGCAAAATGTTCATCCCCAAGTGATTATTGCATTGTGATGCAAAATTCAAGGTCATGGCCATAATCAACCCGTTCTAAAAGTTGCACAAGTTGCAGACAATACGGATTGATATGTAACTGCTGTCGCAAAATCTTCCACAGAGTTTGCTGCGGTATTCCAAGTTCGAAGCTTCCGCGGACCTTTTATTTTTATGGACTGTCTACGAAATTTTCCTTCGCCCTCTGCACGGTCGAAACTGGCACCATTGTTCGACTGGTATTTCTGGTATTTTTCTGTTTACAGACGCGACCAGTGTTTTTATATTGTCGATTCCAACGCTCATTGTCCCGCTTACATAGCGGTTCTTTTCCATTATTCCTTCTGAATGCGCGCCACACTTTTGTAACAGATAAACATCTCTCATATTCCAGCACACAAAAACTCTCTCCCTGCTTTGTTAGCATTTTGTCAAGACTCAGCAATCGTAACGCGAACTGGTGGGCGCGCTGATAACTCTTGACACTTTACGGTTCTATTCGTGAATCATTCCTATTTGTACACGTAATACCTTGGAAAATATAGAACTCTGAGAACGACTGAATGATATATTGTATCCCATTGAAAGACATGGAAATTATAAAAAATGGTATGTGCAACAGACGTTGTTGTAGTTGGGACTTTAAGGTGCGAACTAACTGCCATTAGCGTCCAAATCAGGATCTCAAATGTGTCGTCTTGGAACTACCGCCCTTAGCAGATTTTTACTTCGGTGCTTTGGGTGCATATGTGGCCGCTTTCACAAATTTGAGGTGCTATGATATGCCCTACGCTAGCAACTTAGTGAAGCTGAATATTAAGACACACCTTCCATTTATCAAAGGTACACTGAATTACAAAATTTTAGCAGCATGGCTATTCCCATGTAGAACTTGCGGCGATTTTATAGGGACGTAATTACGCAAAAGAAGTTTAGTATTTCATCAGATTCTCGTTTAGCACTGATGCTGTTAAAATGCGACGATGCCAACAATACCAAAAATAGTTTAATATACCGCATTTTAGAAGCATTTCAGGAGCTTTGACACTTAAATAAGACTGCCATCTCGTTTTGGGTGAAGGTGCACTGCGGAATAAAGGGACATGAAGACGTAGGTACTCTGGTCGAGGAAGCTGTTTGCACCGATTCAGTGAAATGCGATGAAAAGCCACCTGACAATCCCCTACATACAATAAGGACCAGAATTAGCGCCCGATGGAAAGAAAACCTCCATCACTCTTACGAAATTAATGGGAGACACTATGCCGCCAAGGTACTTAACGTCCCATCACCTCCTTGGTACCAAAATTTCAGAAATAACTGAAACTTTATAGTGACAGTGAGGCGACTTCGGAAGATTCCAGCAGCACTTCATCCGCCTCAACATGGTCACTTTTTTTTGGCCTCAATAAACTACGGTAGTAATGCAGCGTCTGATCTCCTCTGGCAATGAACATTCAAACTCTCCTAGCAGTAAGACATGAAATTTTACTAACTTCTATATGATTTTATAAAAGAAGGAATATATATATGATTTATGTGTCAACCATTCTTTATTAAAGAATGTACTTTAATTTTCTTAGATCATGGACTTAATTTCACATTAAATGAATGCCTTTCCTTAATCTAGCTTCTAAGATAAGTCGTAGGGTCAGTATTGCCTCACGTGTTCCAATATTTCTACGGAATCCAAACTGATCTTCCCCGAGGTCGGCTTCTATCAGTTTTTCCATTTGTCTGTAAAGAATTTGCAATAGTATTTTGCAGCCGTGGCTTGTTAAACTGATAGTTCGATAATTTTCACATCTGTCAACACCTGCTTTCTTTGGGATTGGAATTATTATATTCCTCTTGAAGTCTGAGGGTATTTCGCCTGTCTCATATATCTTGCTCACCAGATGGTAGAGTTTTCTCAGGACTGGCTCTCCCAAGGCTGTCAGTAGTTCTAATGGAATGTTGTCTACTCCGGGTGCCTTGTTTCGACTCAGGTCTTTCAGTTCTCTGTCAAACTCTTCACGCAGTGTCATATCTCATCTACATCCTCTTCCATTTCCATAATATTGTCCTCAAGTACATCGCCCTTGTATAGACCCTCTATATACTCCTTCCACCTTTCTGCTTTCCCTTCTTTGCTTAGAACTGGGTTTCCATCAGAGCTCTTGGTATTCAGACAAGTGGTTCTCTTTTCTCCAAAAGTCTCTTTAATTTTCCTGTAGGCAGTATCTATCTTACCCCTAGTGAGATAAGCCTCTACATCCTTACATTTATCCTCTAGCCATCCCTGCTTAGCCATTTTGCACTTTCTGTCGATCTCATTTTTGAGACGTTTGTATTCCTTTTTGCCTGCTTCATTTACTGCATTTTTATATTTTCTCCTTTCATCAATTAGATTCAATATTTCTTCTGTTACCCAAGGATTTCTGCTAGCCCTCGTCTTTTTACCTACTTGATCCTCTGCTGCCTTCACTACTTTATCCCTCAGAGCTACCCATTCTTCTTCTACTGTATTTCTTTCCCCCATTCTTGTCAATTGTTCCTTTATGCGCTTCCTGAAACCCTGTACAACCTCTGGTTCTTTCAGTTTATCCAGGTCCCATCTCCTTAAATTCCCACCTTTTTGCAGTTTCTTCAGTTTTAATCTACCAATAGATTGTGGTCAGAGTCCACATCTGCACCTGGAAATGTCTTACAATTTAAAACCTGGTTCCTAAATCTCTGTCTTACCATTATATAATCTATCTGAAATCTGTCAGTATCTCCAGGCTTCTTCCATGTATACAACCTTCTTTTATGTTTCTTGAACCAAGTGTTAGCTATGATTAAGCTGTGCTCTGTGCAAAATTCTACCAGGCGGCTTCCTCTTTCATTTCTTAGCCCCAATTCATATTCACCTACTACGCTTCCTTCTCTCCCTCTTTTTACTACAGAATTCCAGTCACCCATGACTATTAAATTTTCGTCTCCCTTCACTATCTGAATAATTTCATTTATTTCATCATACATTTCTTCAATTTCTTCGTCATCTGCAGATCTAGTTGGCATATAAACTTGTACTACTGTAGTAGGCATGGGCTTTGTGTCTATCTTGGCCACAATAATGCGTTCACTATGCTGTTCACTCCTATTTTTTTTATTCATTATTAAACCTACTCCTGCATTACCCCTATTAGACTTTGTATTTATAACCCTGTATTCACCTGACCAAAAGTCTTGTTCCTCCTGCCACCGAACTTCACTAATTCCCACTATATCTAACTTTAACCTATCCGTTTCCCTTTTTAAATTTTCTAACCTACCTGCCCGATTACGGGATCTGACATTCCACGCTCCGATCCGTAGAATGCCAGTTTTCTTTCTCCTGATAACGACGTCCTCTTGAGTAGTCCCCGCCCGGAGATCCGAATGGGGGACTATTTTACCTCCGGAATATTTTACCCAAGAGGACGCCATCATCATTTAACCATACAGTAAAGCTGCATGCCCTCGGGAAAAATTACGGCTGTAGTTTCCCCTTAGCTTTCAGCCGTTCGCAGTACCAGCACGGTAAGGCCGTTTTGGTTAGTGTTACAAGGCCAGATCAATCAATCGTCCAGACTGTTGCCCCTGCAACTACTGAAAAGGCTGCTGCCCTTCTTCAGCAACCACACGTTAGCCTGGCCTCTCAACAGATACCCCTCCGTTGTGGTTGCACCTACGGTACGGCTATCTGTATCGCTGAGGCACGCAAGCCTCCCCACCAACGGCAAGGTCCATGGTTCATGGGGGGGGGGGGGGGGGGGGCTGGGTTGGTATCCATCGTATTATCATATTTGGCATCCTATCTTCATTCATCCTATTCGCATGGGCAAACCACATTAGCTGTTTTAGTTGGAAATCGTCACTCATATCCCCATCCATTTTCACCTTTGTTGGATTATGTCATTTTTTTATTCAGTCCATCCTAGTACAGCTTGAGCCTCGTCTTAAGTAATCCATCTCGTTGGCAAGCTTTTTTCCCTGTTTTCTTCCCAGGCTTCTGCTCTGTACAAAAGTATACTCTGGTCTGGACTATAGTCTTATACAAGGTCTTGTTCATTGTTCTTCTTATCTTTTTGTTCGACAGAACAGAGATCATTGTCCTTTTTACAGTTAGTCCTTTATTAATCCTACTAGTGATGTCGTCATTGTTTGTGACCTGTTCAGTAAATAATACCCCAAAGTAATTTGTATTTTCCACACCTGCAATTATTTCTCGAGCTATGTCCAAATTATCTACTTTTTCAGTTCCAACAGCCAAGTACTCACACTTCTTCATGGTCATCTTCAGGCCAGCTATATTGTATTCCTCTAGCTTTCTTATCGTATAGCTCAGATTATCTTCAACTTCTGCTAGTACTGTCTGGTCATCTACAAAATAAGGGCTAAATATCTCTCTGTCTTCTACTGTCATTCACTGGCATTTTCTATGCGACATCTGCAGAATTGCTCCAGCTGCAGCTTACAGAGGGGCAATGACAACCCAAATCCCTTTCGCAGACCGTTATTCACCTTGTATTTTTCTGTCCAGCTATTCCCAATCCTTGTTATGTTATGGTAACCGGGCACGTAGAAACGACGGAGAGGCTCCGTCCCCGCCGCAGCCGCAGTGGTCCACAACCCCACGACGACTACCGCAGTCCACTTCACCCCTCCGCCGCCCCACACTGAACCCATAGTTATTGTGCGGTTCGGTCCCCGGTGGACCGCCCAGGGGACGTCTCACACCAGACGAGTGTAACCCCTATGTTTGCGTGGTAGAGTAATGGTGGTGTACGCGTACGTGGAGAACTTGTTTGCGCAGCAATCACCGACATAGTGTAGCTGAGGCGGAATAATGGGAACCAGCCCGCATTTGCCGAGGCAAATGGAAAACCGCCTAAAAACCATCCACAGACCGGCTGGCTCGCCGGACCTCGACACAAATCCGCCGGGCACATTCGTGCTGGGGACCAGGCGCTCCTTCACGCCCGGAAAGCCGTACGTTAGACCGCACGGCCAACCTGGCGGGCTTCCCAATCCTTACTCTCGCTGTGTTATTTTCATGTAATTTCGTAACAGTCTTTAGCGATCTTCGATCTAACCCTATCTCTTTCAACATTTCACACACTTTGTTGGTGGGTACATTGTTTTATTCTTTCTCTTGGTCAGTCAATGCAACATGCATCTCGAGTCCAACCTTTGTGCGTTTTTCATATATTAGTTTCATTGTGAAGAAGTTGTCCATTACCGATCTTCGAGCTTAGAATTGTGCTTTATCCTTCAACACCTAATATTCCCTCAGTAGTGCGCGTCGGGCTGTCTGGTAACGAAGCAAAATATTCGTATCACTAAATCACTCTCTGCAGGCGTGGACTAGAAAGAAGGCAAGCAGGTTGGTTACGGAAAGGGAGGAGAAATCAATGATCAGTCTTTGGAAGCGGTAACATCAGTCAAGTATCTGGGTGTGACCATTCGAAATGATCTCAAATGGAATGATCAGATTACACAAGTAACGGGTAAGGCGAACTCTAGATTGTCGTTTATTGGTAGAATCCTGAAGCGATGCAGTCCATCAACAAAGGAAATAGCTTACAGTACGTTAGGTCGTCTAGTCTTGTTGTTCGTCTGTATGGGACCCTTACCAGTTGGGTGTGATTCAAGAGATTGAGAAGGTCCAAAGAAGAGCGGCAAGATTCGTGACTGGTACATTTAGCCATCGCGAGAGCGTTACAAATCTCATAGAAAGTTTGAAGAGGGACACACTTGCAGATAGACGACGCGATAAACAGAAGGGGCTGCTCACGAAATTCCGAAATCAAATCTTCAGCGAGGATGTAGAGCATAAATTATTACCACCAACTTTCAAATCGCATAATGATCATCATTCAAAGATAAGGGAAATAAGAGCTCGTACTGAGGCGTTCAGACAGTCGTTTTTCCCTCGCGCGATCCGCGAGTGGAACAGATGGGGGGAAATATGACTTTGGCGCGAATTGTGCCCTCCGCCACACACCGCTTGGTGGCTAGCGGAATATATATGTAGATACAGAAGTGTTGTGTTGACTGGCCGTGACGTAGCAGTGCTCCGCTGGTGCGGGGACCGCGCTTCGCCTGGCGGTGACCGCAACTTTGTCGGTGCACTGGCGCAACCAATAAACGGTGCTGCAACGATAAACCTCGAATACTTGCTGATGGATCTTGCAGGTAACTAGTCTGTCTATATTTCCTAGAAAACTTGTGGTAGATATGAAAGAAAAAACGCTTTTTGAACGTTCATTCCCGCACTCTATAGCCGTGTCCAGACCGGACGAGACGCGCCGCGCACGGCGCAGAGCCGAGCTGAACGGCGTAGACCATGGGCAGTGTGTTCGCGGGTGCGTAGCAGTGCACCAGTGTTCCGAAACGTGCGCGCGCATCAGTTAAAATGGAAGACGAGAAACGTCGTCCAAATACTCAAAGAGCGCGCACGAACGAACGGTTTGCTTTGACGCATCGACACTGCTCGGCACTTGCTCCTTGTTGCGCCGAGCGGCTGGGTTTGTCGTGCACAACGGACGCGTCGCGCAGCGTCCAACTTATTTCCTCGGTTTTGCGAGGCACTGCCGCCGTGGGTGTGGATTGTGGAAGATGTTCCGCTGATAGTTTGCTGGCCTGTTTTGTTTTAGCACAGGAGAGCTCCGCGCCGAAACTGCGAGCATACGCTCTTGTTGTTATCGACGACCATTATGCGCAGTTTGGGCATGGGGGAATCGATCACGACGGTTCTGTTCCATTGCCACCTCGATCACCTTGTACGGCTCCGACAGTCTGTCTGCGGTCAGCCTGGTGTAGATGATTCCAAGTGGTACTCGCCTCGCCTGGGCTTGCTTCTTACTGTTTTCAAGTTAGCGAAGGATGGAAGATGAGGGACTAACGTCCACTCGACGACATCCCATTCTTCTAATTTTAGACTCTCTCGTGTGATGCGATCCAGCCACCTTCATACTTACTAGATCGGAAGGAAATGTACTAAGACTGTACAAAATAGATCTACATCTACATCCATACTCCGCAAGCCACCTGACGGTGTGTGGTGGAGGGTACCTTGAGTACCTCTACCGGTTCTCCCTTCTATTCCAGTCTCGTATTGTTCGTGGAAAGGAAGATTGTCGGTATGCCTCTGTGTGGGCTCTAATCTCTCTGATTTTATCCTCATGGTCTCTTCGCGAGATGTACGTACGAGGGAACAATATACTGCTTGACTCTTCGGTGATGGTATGTTCTCGAAACTTTAACAAAATCCCGTACCGAGCTACTGAGCGTCTCTCCTGCAGAGTCTTCCACTGGAGTTTATCTATCATCTCCGTAACGCTTTCGCGATTACTAAATTATTCTGTAACGAAGCGCGCTGCTCTCCGTTGGATCTTCTCCATCTCTTCTATCAACCCTATCTGGTACGGATCCCACACTGCTGAGCAGTATTCAAGCAGTGGGCGAACAAGCGTACTGTAACCTACTTCCTTTGTTTTCGGATTTCATTTCCTTCGAATTGTTCCAATGAATCTCAGTCTGGCATCTGCTTTACCGACGATTAATTTTATATGGTCATTCCATTTTAAATCACTCCTAATGCCTACTCCCAGATAATTTATGGTATTAACTGCTTCCAAATGCTGACCTGCTATATTGTAGCTAAATGATAAGGGATCATTCTTTCTATGTATTCGCAGCACATTACACTTTTCTACATTGAGATTCAATTGCCATTCGCTGCACCATTCGTCAATTCGCTGCAGACTCTCCTGCATTTCAGTAAAATTTTCCATTGTTACAACCTCTCGATATACTACAGCATCATCTGCAAATAGCCTCAGCGAACTCCCGATGTCATCCACAAGGTCATTTATGTATATTGTGAACAGCAACGGTCCTACGACACTCCCCTGCGGCACACCTGAAATCACTCTTACTTCGGAAGACTTCTCTCCATTGAGAATGACATGTTGCGTTCTGTTATCTAGGAACTCTTCAATCCAATCACACTAACTTTGTTCATTAAACGACTGTCGGGAACTGTAACGAACGCCTTGCGGAAGTCAAGAAACACGGCATCTACCTGGGAACCCGTATCTATGGCCTTCTGAGTCTCGTGGACGAATAGCGCGAGCTGGGTTCCACACGACCGTCTTTTTCGAAACTCATGCTGATTCCTACAGAGTAGCCTTGTAATCTCCAGAAAAATCATTGTACTCTAACATAATACGTATTCCAAAATTGTACAACTAATCGACGTTAGAGATATAGGTCTATAGTTCTGCACATCTGTTCGACGGCCCTTTGGATCGCTACCCTCTTCTAGAGACCTACGGTACACCGTTGCAAGAAGGGGGAGGGGGGCGGCAAGTTACTTCGCGTACTCTGTGTAAAATCAAACAGGTATCCCACCAGGTCCAGCGGGCTTTCCTGTTTTGAGCGATTTTAATTGTTTCTATCCCTCTGTCATCTATTTCGATATCTACCATTTTGTCATCTGGCTCTGAGCACTATGGGACTTAACTTCACTTAAACCTCACTAACCGAAGGACATCACACACATCCATGCGCGAGACAGGATTCGAACCTGCGCCGTAGCGGTCGCGCGGTCCAGACTGTAGCGCCTAGAACCGCTTGGCCACCCTGGCCGGCTTTTGTCATCTGTGCGACAATCTAGAGAAGGAACTACAGTGCAGTCTTCCTCTGTGAAACAGCTTTGGAAAAAGACATTTAGTATTTCGGCCTTTAGTCTGTTATCTCCTGTTTCAGTACCATTTTGGTCACAAAGTGTCTGGACATTTTGTTTTGATCCACCTATCGCTTTGACATAAGACCAAAATTTGTTAGGATTTTCAGCCAAGTCAGTACATAATTACAATAGCTTGATAACTAGTGTAAAAGTGTAGAAAGTGTCATGGCAACAAATTCATTCCAACATTAAAAACCATTGCTTTATATTTAATAGATGTTTCTTACATATTTAGTTTTGCTTTCTCTAAGACGGTAGTTTTTAGAAAGGTCGTCGAAAAAACGCACTAAAGTATAGTCTTATATCTCTGACGTAGGTATTCTGTAGCATTTTGGGATTTGTTTTATGCTACCGTATTATGACATTCCTGCAGCAGTCAACCCCGCAGCAGTCAACCCCGCAGATACTGGCGGCCAGGTTAATCTCGTGCTCCTTCACATCCAAAAGGCATCGTCCACACAGTCATTTTTGCATTTTGAGTTGCAAAAATAACTGTGTGGACGATGTGTTCTATTCTACACCTTATTTTAGACCTATGTGACGATGCTGTGGTGAGTATATTGATATATTTTGACGATGCCATTACAGCCTTATCACTTTAGGACATGGTGTAGAAAAGATCTGAGGATGGTCATTACTGAGTAAAACCGGTCATTGTCAAAAGAATTGATATTGTGATCAAAGACTGGAATAAAAAACATTTGACAGTATTGGATCACTGTTCATATACACGACTATGTTGCAGTTGGTGAGATAACATTTCTGTTGTATATCTACGTTCTTGGCATTTCGCCGAATTACTTTTATTGAAGTTTTAGATATTTTTAATTTACTATGTTTTGACGTTAATTATGTTCGGGGGTAAACGATCGGGCTGTTGTGCACTGCAAATGCCAGAAAATATATAGACAGATGTAGTGTGTGGTGCGCCGAAGACCATTACTAATGAACCAGAAATAGATGAATTGTAATTTACTTGAGAGATAGTCTTTTGATCAACTTACAAATGAAACGTTGCACGGGTATTATACACCTTCCGTATAATTTTGCCTTCGGCATGTTTCTATCTCTGGTGAAAGACTTTTCTGCTACCGGTTTTTGAAACGGACGCTAAGTACCAAAACGAGCCATTACGGCGATCTTTGCAGCCAGTTGCAGCGAACGCTGTAATTATACCAGCTCAATATTAATCAGGCTCGCCTGTAATTATAATAAAGTGTCCGCTAACGGGCGTGATCCGCAGCGCCGTTACGCAGAGGCCGTCTCCTTCCCCTCCCCCCACGACGTCATCAAGTGCCATTTTACTGGCAGAGTTCTGCCGCTTAATTCATTCCGTACACGTGACAAACAGCGTCTCCTCCGCCGGTAGATGGCATTATTAAGTCGTGTCGTTACTTCGACGGTCTTTTCACCGTCTCGGTCAACCCAGCGAAACGTCGTTAGCGGGGCAAAAGATCCCCGGCCCGCCTTTGTGGCGTAACGCGCGGTAATAGGCCTTTACATCAATTACCGACGCTTTCCAGTCGTGGGCGGCCAGCGGTCTGCGAGATCTCTCAGGCGCCTGCCTGCCGCTTCCTTCCTGCTTTCCCTTTCAGTTCCGAGCGTTTTGCGGTGAATCCCGCGATATCCTGATTATATTTCATCAACCTCCTTGGGACACGCCTTAGAAAAGCTATCAGAATTCGATCGTAAACGAAATGGTGGAGCTCGGCTTATTGCAAGGAAATTAGAAAAACGGTGTGTTATCTACGAAACAGATAGCTCTTAAAACTTTAGCACAATTTTTGGTAGATCACTGCTCAAAATCGGTGGGTAGTGTCAGGTATATACAGTATATTTTGCCCCGCAGCTTCGCCTGCTTGTGCACGCGTCACGTATACAGGGTGAGTCGTGATTTCCCTAAATCACTCCAGGCAAATGCCGGGATCGTTCCTCTGAAAGGGCACGGCCGACTTCCTTCCCCGTCCTTCCCTACTCCGATGAGACCGATGACCTCGCTGTCTGGTCTGCTTCCCCAAACAACCAACCAACCACGGTGAGTCGCGTAAGACGTAACACCCCCTTTATTCCGGGGGCGATTGCACGTATCGGCATGCGGTTTTCGGCGAATCATAGCGGACTATGGGGCACATACGTTGGTACATGCACAATAATCAGAACGTTTATATTGACCGAGGTAATGAGGCAAGTACATGTTTTTTAAATGAGACGCTATACTTTTTTTTATCATCATTCGAACACTCTGGAAAAGACGCGTATAGTGATGTAACGCATGTTGCTATTGTGATTCAAACTTTGCTCAAAAGGGGGCGGATGACGATTTACGTACGTAGCTTAGGCCGTGCATGCTGCGTAGAGCACGGCAACTCGGCCTGCGGGTCGCGCGAGGCCTGTTTACAGTCTGCAGCCGCTTCCGACCGTACAATATTTCCCAGCGCCTTTTAAGCGAAGTTTGAATCACAATAGCAACATGCGTTACATCACTATACGCGTCTTTTCCAGAGCGTTCGAATGATGGTAAAAAAAAGTATAGCGTCCCATTTAAAGAAACATGTACTTGTCTCATTATCTCGGTCAATATAAACGTTGTGATTATTGTGCATGTACCAAAGTATGTGCCCCATAGTCGGCTATGATTCGCCGAACACCGCTTGTCAAATGGCTCTGAGCACTATGGGACTTAACTTCTGAGGTCATCAGTCCCCTAGAGCTTAGAACTACTTAAACCTAACTAACCTAAGGACATCACACATATCCATGCCCTAGGCAGGATTCGAACCTGCGACTGTAGCGGTCGCTCGGCTCCAGACTGTAGCGCCTAGAACCGCACGGCCACCGCGGCCGGCAAACACAGTTTTTCGATACGTGCAATCGCCAACGGAATAATGGGGGTGTTAAGTCTTATGCGACTCACCCTGTATCCTGTATTTAACACACACACACACACACACACACACACACACACACACACACAAACCTGTAGCCGAAGTCGCTAATGCACGTCTGTGCGCTTGACTCTTGAGGTAGGCCCGTCCGAACCGTGGTGGTGGATGAAATAAATGATCAGTCGGCAACGAGAGGACAGGTGGTTGCGTAAAGCTCCTGATCGCCAGACTTCGCGCTATTGTCCTGGATTGATTCCAATCCTCTCCGCAGAGTCTCATGAAGTGAGAGCATGTCACGCTGGTCACGCTGTTAATATTGATCCGTCCGTCGAACGAGGATATACAGCTCGACGGTCCCCTTGGTGTTGTTCGAGAAGAGTAGGCTATGTGCCCACACCGGGCTTCACCCTCTCTCTTCTCTCATCATGCCGTTCGTATTGATCCTCACGAACTCGCGAAGTGTGTTGCAGAAACTACAACGTCGGGCGTTTGATAAACAGATATGTGTTGGATGTCTTGGAAACCATAATAGACGCGCTTGACATTCGGCATAGACGTCTGCTCTGGATAAAAGGGCATGGTGGCATTATACATAATGAAACTGTTGACCGCCTCGCTAAGACGAGCATTTCGGAAGGAGAGTTCCGCCCAATACCGATCCCTTACACAGATTTCAACTGGACGATCAAGAAGACTGTTTAGAACGAATGGAATTGTGGATGGCAAGTTACCCAACATTATAAGGGCGGCCACTTGGTGACCATAAAACCGAACCTCACTTCTCGGCCATGATTCATCTCGATGCAGCTTAGTAGACGTCATGCGACCTCTCTCATTCCCATGAGGCTGGGACATTCGTATTACCCCCTCCCCCGTCACCTCTACCGGTTGAAAATCTTCACTTCTGCCCCAGTGATCAGGACCCAACGGCGGCGACGGATCTGAACCACGTCATATTGGCATGTACCAAGTACTCGTTCGCACAAGCGGTCCTGTACAAGGAATTGGTAGCGAGTAGCTACCCCGTCCCTACGAGTGTAACTGCTTTACTTCACGGGTTCGATATACACTGGACCGCCAAAGAAATTCGTATAGGCGTGCGTATTCAAATACAGAGATATGTAAACTGGCAGAATACGGCTCTGCGGTCGGCAACGCCTATATAAGACAAGTGTCTGGCGCAGTTGTTAGATCGGTTACTGTTGCTGCAGGGGCAGCTTTTCAAGATTTAAGTGATTTTGAACGTGGTGTTGTAGTCGGCGCACGAGCGATAGGACACAGCATCTCCGAGGTAGCGATGAAGTCAGAGTTTTCCCGTCCCGTACGGCCATTTCACGAGTGTACCGCGAATATCAGGAATCCGGTAAAACATCAAATCTCCGACATCGCTGCGGCCGGAAAAAAATCCTGCAAGAATGGGACCAACGATGACTGAAGAGAATCATTCAACGTGACAGAAGTGCAACCCTTCCGCATATTCTTCCATATTTCAATGCTGGGCCATCAACAAGTGTCAGCGTGCGAAACTTTCGACGAAACATAACCGATATGGGCTCTCGGAGCCGAAGGCCCGCTCGTGTACCCTTGATGACTGCACGACATTAAAGCTTACGCCTCGCCTGAGCCCGTCAATACCGACATTGGACTGTTGATGACTGCAAACTTGTTACCTGGTCGGACGAGTCTCGTTTCAAATTGCATCGAGCGGATGGACATGTACAGGTATGGAGACAATCTCATGTACCCAAGGTCCCTGCATGTCAGCAGGGGATTGTTCAAGCTGGTGAGGTTCTGTAATGGTGTGGGACGTGTGCAGTTAGTGATATGGGACCCCTGATACGTCTGGATACGACTCTGACAGGTGACACATCCTGTCTGGTCACCTGTGTCCATTGGTGTCCATTGTGCATTCCGACGACCTTGGGCAATTCCAGCAGGATAATGCGACACCCCACACGTCCAGAATTGGTACTGAGTGGTTCCAGGAACACTCTTCTGAGTTTAAATACTTCCGATGCCCACCAAACTGCCCAGACATGAACATTATCAGCATATCTGGGATGCCTTGCAACGTGCTGTTCAGAAGAGATCTCCACCCCTTCGTACTCTTACGGATTTATGGACAGCCCTGCGGGATTCATGGTGTCAGTTCCCTCCAGCACTACTTCAGGCATTAGTCGAGTCCATGCCCCGTCGTGTTGCGGCACTTCCGAGTGCACGCGGGGGCCCTACACGATATTAGGCAGGTGTACCAGTTTCTGTGGCTCTTCGGTGTATACAAGCACTATTTGGTGGCGCCAGTATCCAGCTTTGATCTGTAAGCTACTATGAATCTTGTCTCCACGTGGAACTATCCCGCTTCGAAAACTGGGATATCGGTTTATGTTTTTACTTTGCGTTAAGGATACAGGGTACTTTTCCGCCTCAATATTATGTAAAAATCAACCCCTATTTCTTTCAGGAACTGTTTATAATATATATGTTTTACAGTTTTTTTATATCATGTAATGCAGCACACCTTCTAAACAAATAAGAAGTATTTTGAATATGTTTGAATCTGCTTAGGGTTATTAAAAAATTACAAATATATTGAAGCATTTTTTCCAAAATGCTTCCTCAAATTGAGGTACTATTTAATCCAACGTTATACATTTGAAGGAGACCAAATTTTTACCAGATATCCATGACATGGTGGCTGAGGTACTTGACCTATTTAATTCCACCTATTATGTATTTTAAAAGGATAAAAATATCACATCTTACATTTTAATTTTTATAATTTTTTTTCTAGTGTAAATGTTATTTTTTTCTGTAATTTAGTTGATTCTGCAATAAAGCTTGGGTCTACTACAAAAGTATGGACTATTGCAAGTTACAGAAAAAAATTAGAGCAGTGCTTTATAAACTTTAGGAAATATTTGTACCAGAATTCTAAAAACACAATTTACGGGAAATTGCGAATGAAGATATGAGTCCAGTTAAACTGTGCCTCAGAACATGCCTAAAGCATAGTCTTCATCCTGCAGCATATCTTCATATTCAAGCTTCCTCGAGGCATTCCTTTTAGCACTTGTAGCTTCTTGCTTCTTTGGTAACTTGAAGAGCGAATGTTTCAGCTTCATGCACCCATTGCCACACGCAAGCAATTGATGTTCCATATTAGAGCCACATTTTGTGCCTAAATTTCTCAGGACTTCCAATCTTCCTATCACTGTATCATTGAAACATCTATTACACCAACTTTTAATGTATTTAGTCCTACAAAAACATTCTTGAGTAATCTTTGCCATATACAATGGTTGAAACTTCCATTTGTATTCTGAGTCCCCTCATGAAGACATCTACTAAGCAAAACAGGTCACTCAGGTCTCTAAAAATTGGTTTTATTTAATTCATAACAGCCTCAGGAAGAGAATTCTTATGATGGTATATTTGACCACTTTCTTTTGCTTTTTGGTAACCACACCAAGAATCTGTTCCTTTAGGCGAAAGTCTGTGAACAGGGTGGTCATCTGTGGACAACTTATGAAAGTAGGTGGCCCATACGGCTTATCTCATTGCTGTAGTATCATTCAGAGGTGCAGTTCGTCTAATGGCCAGTCCATAATAACTCTGAAGAAGGTCTATACCAGTTTCTGCCAATCTATCTAGGCCAGACAGAGATTTTCATTCAAATAGCAACTTTCCTTTCATTTCTCTTCGTAGCTTCCTCAATCTAGGACCCATCCTCTTTTGCACTTGTCCACAACACTCCAGTTTTGTTACCAAGGTATCGCCATAAACATAGAACTCACTAATTTTATTGAAAGCTCTAGAGTCCCCATCGCCTAGGTACTTCGTATATCTAACGTTATAAGCGGGCACCGAGCGTATATTTAACGTTATAAGCGGGCACCGACCTCTGAAATATTTTTAGAGCTGCGTCACACTCCATACCTCCACTGTAACCATCATAATTCTTAGAACACTGGTGTTCAATATGACGTCCAGTGTTAGCATGGCAGGTGCGGCAGTACTTAGATAAGCATTCAACATCAGTAACCTTTCCATTCTCCAGAGAAGTAGCACTTACAACACCATTCAAAGAACGATGTCCTCGACGTTGCCATATCCCATCAAGTGCAACAGCAATGTCCCTGGTTCCACTAATATTTACAGTTTCTTCTACTGCACGTTTCATAGATGCTTTAGACACAACCATCAAGGCACCAAAGTATTTTTATGTACTTGCTGAACCTACTGGGAGGAGGAGGAAGGTCCATCAAACCACAAAACATTTGAGCAGCCTTTTTTCTTTTCCTATTGCCCCCATCGCATACACTCAATTCAAATTCACATCATATGAAGTATGCACAATGTTGTCCGCCCAAGGTAGCTGAGTGGTCAGCGCGACAGAATGTCAATCCACAGGGCCCGGGTTCGGTCCCCGGCTGGGTCGGAGGTTTTCTCCGCTCAGGGACTGGGTGTTGTGTTGTCCTAATCATCATCATTTCATCCCCATGGACGCGCAAGTCGCCGAAGTGGCGTCAAACCGAAAGACTTGCACCCGGCGAACGGTCTACCCGACGGGAGGCCCTCGTTACACGAAGTTTTTTTTTTTTTTCCATGTCCGAAGTCATTTTCGAGGTAGATTTATTGCAGGATCTGCACAGAACAACTAATTTTGATGCTAAACCCTTCCTGCTACTTTGTTGTTCAGTTATTTCCAGGCAGCCTACACCATGACATTGTTTACATTTCGCAACTTCCTTTATCAAAGAAGATAAGAAAAAGTGGTTCAAATGGCTCTGAGCACTATGGGACTTAACTTCTGAGGTCGTCAGTCCCCTAGACTCAGAACTACTTAAACCTAACTAACCTATGGACATCACACACATCCATGCCCGAGGCAGGATTCGAACCTGCGACCGTAGCGGTCGCGCGGTTGCAGACTGTAGCGCCTAGAACCGCTCGTCCACTCATGCCGGCAATAGCCGAGAAAAAAATGACATTTTGTCTACTGTTCGGCTGTATTATTTTGAGTGGATACTTAATGCATGTGATACTTTTTTATTACATGTGTGATTGTTGTTGTTGTTGTGGTCTTCGGTCCAGAGACTGGTTTGATGCAGGTCTCCGTGCTACTCTATCCTGTGCAAGCCTCTTCATCTCCCAGTACCTACTGCAGCCTACATCCTTCTGAATCTGTTTAGTGTATTCATCTCTCGGTCTCCCCCTACGATTTTTACCCTCCACGCTGCCCTCCAGTACCAAATTGGTGATCCCTTGATGCCTCAGAATATGCCCTACCAGCCGATCCCATCTTCTAGTCAAGTCGTGCCACAAATTACTCTTCAATTCTATTCAATACCTCCTCATTAGTTATGTGATCTATCCATCTAATCTTCAGCATTCTTCTGTAGCACCACATTTCGAAACCTTCTATCTTCTTTTTGTTCAAACTATTTATCGTTCATGTTTCACTTCCATACGTAGCTACACTCCATACAAATACTTTCAGAAACGACTTCCTGACACTTAAATCTATACTCGATGTTAACAAATTTCTCTTCTTCAGAAACGCTTTCCTTGCCAATGCCAGTCTACATTTTATATCCTCTCTACTTCGACCATCATCAGTTATTTTGCTCCCCAAATAGCAAAACTCCTTTACTACTTTAAGCGTCTCATTTCCTAATCTAATTCCCGCAGCATCACCCGACTTAATTCGACTAAATTCCATTATCCTCGCTTTGCTTTTGTTGATGTTCATCTTATACCCTCCCTTCAAGACACTGTCCATTTCGTTCAACTGCTCTTCTAAGTCCTTTGCTGTCTCTGAAAATATTACAATGTCATCGGCGAACCTGAAAGTTTTTATTTTTACTCCATGGATTTTAATACCTACTCCGAATTTTTCTTTTGTTTCCTTTACTGCTTGCTCAATATGCAGATTGAATAACATTGGGGATAGGCTACAACCCTGTCTCACTCCCTTGCCAACCACTGCTTCCCTTTCGTGCCCCTCGACTCTTATAACTGCCATCTGGTTTGTGTACGAATTGTAAATAGCCTTTCGCTCCTGCCACCCTCAGAATTTGATGGTGTTGCGTTATATTCAGCGTAATATTGTAAGTGCACGAGTAGACGTGTTGCTAAAAACCAAATTAAATAATTGCGGCAGTAATGGCGATCCTGTCCCCCCTCTTGTCATCGTCGTGGCAACAGGCCTCCCGCAAAAACTTCCGCATTCACAGAATTCGGGAAAGTAACGATTTGCAACGCGGCTGTTTGTGCCACTTTCCTACATTTGAAGGTGGAACATAGTGATCGTCGTTGGCGGTAGACAGGTGATGGTGAGGGCGTCCACCTTCAGTCAGAACGGGCACTACGCGTTTACAGTCCCCCGCGCTCGCCTCTAGTTGTTGAGTTGCACCAGAAGCGCCGGCCACAAACCCTTCTTGTGTCGCGGCCCGCTCCTATTGACAGCAGAAATCGGTTTTGGCGAAGCGGGCAGACGCGGCAGCGTGGCGGCGGGCACGTGCTCGGCCCCTGGTCCCTGTCCCCGGCCTCTGGCAGAGCGCCCAACAGCCGCACCCGCCGCTTCCTGCCTGCCTGCCTGCCTGCCTGCCTGGCCCACTTCCGTCTCCAATCGCGCACGTGGGGCAGGCGCCCACTTACAGACCAATCTCCCTAACATCGGTTTGTTGCAGGATTCTCGAACATATCCTCAGTTCGAATATAATGAATTTCCTCGAGACGGAGAAGTTGCTGTCCATGTATCAGCACGGCTCTAGAAAGCATCGTTCCTGCGAAACGCAACTCGCTCTTTTTTCACGTGATATCTTGCGGCTGTGGACGAAGGGTATCAGACGGATGTCATATTCCTTGACTTCCGGAAAGCGTTTGACTCGGTGCTCCACTGCAGACTTCTAACTAAGGTACGAGCATATGGGATTGGTTCCCAAATATGTGAGTGGCTCGAAGACTTCTTAAGTAATAGAACCCAGTACGTTGTCCTCGATGGTGAATGTTCGTCGGAGGTGAGGGTATCATCTGGAGTGCCCCAGGAAAGTGTGATAGGTCCGCTGTTGTTTTCTATCTACATAAATGATCTTTTGGATAGGGTGGATAGCAATGTGGGGCTGTTTTTGCTGATGACGCTGTTGTGTACCGGAAGGTGTCGTTGTTGAGTGACTGTAAGAGGATACAAGATGACTTGGACAGGATTTGTGATTGGTGTAAAGAATGGGAGCTAACTCTAAATATAGATAAATGTGAATTAATGCAGATGAATAGGAAAAAGAATCCCGCAATGTTTGAAAACTCCATTGGTAGTGTAGCGCTTGACACAGTCACGTCGATTAAATATTTGGGCGTAACATTGCAGAGCGATATGAAGTGGGACAAGCATGTAATGGCAGTTGTGGGTAAGGCGGATAGTCGTCTTCGGTTAATTGGTAGAATTTTGGGAAGATGTGGTTCATCTGCAAAGGAGACCGCTTATAAAACACTAATACGACCTACTCTTGAGTACTGCTCGAGCTTTTGGGATCCCTATGAGGTCGGATTGAGGGAGGACACAGAAGCAATTCAGAGGCGGGCTGCTAGATTTGTTACTGGTAGGTTTGATCTTCACGTGAGTGTTACGGAAATGCTTCAGGAACTCGGCTGGGAGTCTCTGGAGGAAAGTTGGCGACAGTGAAATTGTACTGCACTCAGCCTCAAATGCTGGTTCTCTAAATTTCCTCAGCAGCGATTCACGAAAAGTTCCAGCCGTTTTCTGCGTCTAATACCTTGAGGTTAATCAAATGAAAGTGTACGGTTCCAGAGACCTTTTCAAGCCTCAAAAGGGTCTCCGGAACCATATTGTTTCATTTGATTAAAGCACGTGCCTGGGTTTCAGGAAAGATCTCCTTTTTCGCTCCATGGTGATGATGATGATGATGATGATGATGATGATGATGATGATGATTGGATTGTGGGGTGCACAGCTGCGCGGTTATCAGCGCCCGTACAAATTCCCAACCTTTGCTCAGTCCAAACTCGCCACTTTTCATGAATGATGATGAAATGATGAGGACAACACAAACACCCAGTCATCCCGACGCAGGTGAGAATCTCTGACCCCGCCGTTTTTCGTTCGATGCTGAGGTGCTGTTCCAGTGTGGTTGGAGAGCCGCTGCAGTGCTGTTGGAGTTTAGGGAGAATATCAAGTGGGCTGAGGTGTGAACGGGAATTTCAGCTGAGGAGGGAGGCGCGCTAGGGTGCGCAGTGCAAAGCCGCTGTGCCAGGGTGGCGTAGTGGGTGGCGCATCTGCCTAGTCAGCACGAGACTCGGGTTCCGATCCCAGCCTCGGAACAAAATTTCATTCGTGGCATCAGTCTCTCGGTATTCATAACCCTAACGTTCATTTTAAGTGTTTCAGCTATCATTTTCCAAAACTGACCGAGCGCGGTGGCGCAGCTGTTATCACAACGGACTCGCATTCGGGAGGACGAAGGCTGCTGAAATACGCGCCCCGCCATCCAGCTTTAGGTTCCCCATGATTGCTCGTGGTGTTGCGGTAGCGTTCTCGCTTCCCGCGCGCGGGGTTTGATTCCGGGCGGGGTCAGGGATTTTTCCTGCCTCGTGATGACTGGGTGTTGTTGTGTCGTCTTCATCATTATCATCATTCATCCCCATTACGGTCGGAGGAAGGCAATGGCAAACCACCTCCACTAGGACCTTGCGTAGTACGGCGGTGCGGGTCTCTCGCATCGTCCCCTACGCTCCTCGGAGTATGGGACCTCATCATCATCATCATCATCATCATCATCATGATTTCCCTGAAAAACTCGTGGGAAATGCTGGGATGGTTCCTTTGAAAGGACATGGCCGATTTCCTGCCTACCTACCCACTTTGAAAGATACCGAGTGTCTGCTCCGTCTTTACTGGTTAAGAAAGGCAACCGAATGAAAGTACCAAGTGTGCTTTTGGAACTGAGACCAATTCGAAAAAGGCAATGAAAGATCGCAATTACAACTGTGCCAAATGAATGGTTCGCGTCAGGCGCAGGCAGAAGAACGCACGAATTTCTTCCTTACATCAGGGAGATTAAAAATGAGGTTTCTTAACCAATCGAGTGAACTGATACATTATCTGACTGTTCACGGCCCGTGTGCTACTTATCTATACAAAATCAGAAGACAGGTGAATGATAGGTGCGCCTGCGGCAGTGTGAGCACATTAGAACACACAGTGTGGGACTACACGCGCTATGAAGATGCGGCTGATAATTGACGTCGTGTGTTAGCGATGTTGCATCCCAAAGCAGCACTAAGGAGCGAGTTGACTTGGCGCATCTAGGATGATACTGCAGCCGCAGTGTCCAGGAAGGCCAGGGAAAACTTCACGAAGCGTTCAACCATAAGTCAGCATGCTGCCATCCAGGATAGACAACATATTCTCCAGATGGAGAGACGATAACCCAAGAATCTGCATTGCGCTGGTGTAACTGTTCATGGAATTGAAGACGTAACAGTATTGCTGGATGGTGCTATTGGCTGTAGTGGGAACGCTGCCGACGTGCTGCCCGACGCCCAACAGGTCCAGTAGCGGAAACAACCGTTTACAAATTAAGTGAACCAAAATAAATGAGCAAATAGAGAACAGATTGTGTAGTGCTTATAAAAAAATGGCTCTGAGCACTATCGGACTCAACTTCTGAGGTCATCAGTCCCCTAGAACTTAGAACTACTTAAACCTAACTAACCTAAAGACATCACACACATCCGTGTCCGAGGCAGGACTCGAACCTGCGACTGTAGCGCCTACAACCGCACGGCCACCTCGGCCGGCGTAGTGCTTATAGTAGTATTAGAAGTTGAGTAACTGGTTAAGGGTTCTATGTAGATTTGTGATAGTAGAATTAGTTGTTCTGTTTTAAAAATTATCAGAAATAAATAGTTAATACATAACTTATTACTACCCAAGGAAGTGTGATTTGTATGACCTGTTTTAGATTTTCATATATAGGCCGTAATTTTGAAGATTAAATAAATAAATACATTTGTAATGATCTCGATGTTGACGGGACGTTAAATCGTAATATTGCTTCCTTCGTTTTTCTAAAATTTTCGAGAAGGTGATGAACTGTAGGGTTGTCACCGACTTGCAGAATGTTGGGACACTTAGTAAAAGTTTAGATTTCAGAAGGGCCACTGTACTGGGTCAGTTCTTTGCACATCTACTGAGCACAAAGAATCTTATGTGATAAAATATTATCATGTGGGATCTTCTGCGTCTAATCGTCGATTGTGTCAACCTTAATACACTGTTAAGGAAGTAAAAGTTTTTATGGAGTGCATAATTCAGCGCGTGCACAGTTTAGTTCTTATTTGAGAAACAGAGTGTAGAAAATTAACCAAGGCTGTTAGAGTGATACAGAGAAGTGCATCACATCTGCATGGAGATAAATGGCAATAGCAGTCCCACAGGACTCGTGTCATCGGACCTCTACTGTGCGTGCTTTATGCTAATGATCTACTATAATATTTGAATCAGGAGACAGAAATAGTCTTGTTTGCGAATGGTAACAAGCGTAGGTAGTTTATTTATTTACTTGGAACATCCTCCATTACTATATTTGTAATACTACATGTATATAGTGTGTGTGTGTTTTGGTGTTTTGTATGATGACGATGATGATGATGAGAGAAGGGAGAGGGTGAAACCCGGTGCTGCACGTCCACGCAGCCGGCCGAAGTGGCCGTGCGGTTAAAGGCGCTGCAGTCTGGAACCGCAAGACCGCTACGGTCGCAGGTTCGAATCCTGCCTCGGGCATGGATGTTTGTGATGTCCTTAGGTTAGTTAGGTTTAACTAGTTCTAAGTTCTAGGGGACTAATGACCTCAGCAGTTGAGTCCCATAGTGCTCAGAGCCATTTGAACCATTTAATTTTTGAACGTCCACGCAAATAGCATCGTCTACTGTGTAATGCAGGAGAGGTTTGGTATTTACTCAACGTGCTGGTGATCACCAAGTTTATGCCACCACGTCGCCTCTCCTTGCAGGCCAAATATTTGCAGGGAAAGCTTTTTTTCCTCACCAGGGTTCGAACCGGCTTACCTCCGGGTCTAGTGCCACCGCACAAGCGTGCGTTAGCGACCTCGGCCACGGAGGCGAATTAACAAGCATAGTTGTGAAGCCAATCAAAGAAGCACCAACAGAGGTAATAGTAAATCGTGTTTTGTGGGAGTTACTGATTGGTTTAAACAAATGGGCTTGCTTTAAACTTTAAAAAATGCATTCATCGAATTTCTACTGACGAAAATATCCCACCACTTATTAACGTAATTTACAATTAGGAAACAATAAACAGGGTATATAAATGTAAATTATTAAGTATACTTATTAATGATAACTGCTAAAATGTTTAGGTTCGGTTACTTTTGCATAAGAATAATTTACAACTTGGGGATATAGAAGTCAGTAAGTAAACATAATTTCATTCACTGATATGTTGCGGAGTAAGGTTATTGGGTAAATCCTCGATTGGGTACAAGGAATTCGTAATCTGCTTTACCCTTTAACGAGCCTAGCTTCGGCACACAAAGGGGTAAAATATGCAGGTATAAAACTCTTCGACAGTCCACGGGACTACAATATATAACAGAAAGCCGAAGCATTTTCAAATGTACAGTAAGATGTTTCTCCCTAACAACTCCTTGCACGTTTCACACCATAATACTTATCGCGAATATGATCTGTCGGTCACGTAACTAACTCTATAGCCTACAATAAGTTTTCACAGTCAGCTCCTGGCGAAAGATCTATCAGAAAATAGTAGGAAATTCCGCTCATATATAAAGTCAATGAATGGGTCCAAACCTTCCATTAAGTCCCTCGTGGATCCGTCGTGTTTTGAAGCTTATGACAGCAGACAGAAAGTAGAAGTATTAAACATGGTACTTAAGAAAAAAACTGATTCATGCGTCAGGATACTATCATGCCAATGTTTGACCACCGCACAGTTTCACAAATGAGAGATATTGTTATTGGCACCCACGGTGTTGAATAACAATTAAAACCACTTAAAACGAACAAGGAACCAGTTGCTGACGGGGTTCCCATTACATGTTGCAATAGTCCCGCTAGACTGGAAAGCCCTACAGGTCACTTATTTTGACTATAAATGGCGAGTCGCGAGTGGGACTCGGGGTTACGTACGAAGTAAACTACGAGTAAAGACTGTTCATCCACTCCGGGAAACGAGAATATCTACAGTTCTTGGCTGTTATCGACATCGATACTGACAAGACTTCGATCCCGTGGATTCCAAGACTTTGGAGAATGTTTTGGTTTCAAGTTTGAAACTGGATAAGAAATGCCAAAGGAAATATTTACTTTGTGTGATATAATTACGAATTGACAATTTTCTGATTTTTTTCTGTACTTGTGGTGTGAAACCTTGCTTATTGCCAAATTCTCTTGATTCTAGGTCAACGGGATGCACTCTATTGGTTTTAATGAGTGAGTTTGCGAGTGTCAAAATATGACTCAAATGGCCATGTCTTTCGACTGCATAGAGCTAGAAGCTAACGTGTATAACACCACAGAGGGATCATAAAACCTAGTATGTGACGTAAATTCCTGAGGAAAGGACAGAGAATGTGAAAGCAAATGACAAATTCTTTTCGTGTGATATAACTACAAATTTACAGTTCTCGGATTTTTTCTCCTTTGATTGTACTATGAGCTCTTACATCTTGCCAAATATCATGATTCTAGACGCACGGGAATACTCTATAGGTTTTGCTGAGTGATTTTGCGAGTATAAAATATTTGACATGCAGGGCGGTATCTTTTGGTTGCATTGACTTAGAATTTTCAATTTCTTACAGCGCCAAGGGACCGTAGACCTTATCACATAGGATCAGCAACACTAAAAGATTATTCGCTGGCAATGGTGTTGTGTGGAGGAAAGTATCCTCGTTGGACGATTGTAAGAAAATACAGAAAGACTTGGTCAATATTTTCAGAATGTGTAATGAATGGCAGCGATTATTAAATGCAGATAATGCAAGATAATATCAATAACAGAGACAGAATGAACACAATGGTATTCGATTACAAGATTAATCGTGAACATCGTCAGCACGTCAGAGCGTATAAGTACGAGGGACGTTCCGTAAGTAATACAACACTTTTTTTCTCTCGGCCAGTTTCTTTAAAAAAAATGCAGAATTTGTTGCGGGACATCGTGAAATATTCCTACTTCAGTCCCTTTGAATTCATGAGGTTCTGATACGTGGTGGCGCTACACGTAGCTTTCAAATTAGCATCTACACTACTGGCCATTAAAATTGCTACACCACGAAGATGACGTGCTACAGAAGCGAAATTTAACCGACAAGAAGAAGATACTGTGATATGCAAATGATTAGCTTTTCACAGCATTCACACAAGGTTGGCGCCGGTGGCGACACCTACAACGTTCTCACATGACGAACTTTTCCAACCGATTTCACATGCACAAACAGCAGTTGACCGGCGTTGCCTGGTGAAACGTTGTTGTGATGCCTCGTGTAAGGAGGAGAAATGCGTAAGGAGGAGAAATGCGTACCATCACGTTTCCGACTTTGATAAAGGTCGGATTGTAGCCTATCGCCATTGCGGTTTATCGTATCGCGACTTTGCTGGTCGCGTTGTTCGAGATCCAATGACTGTTAGCAGAATATGGAATCGGTGGGTTCAGGAGGGTAATACGGAACGCCGTGCTGGATCCCGACGGCCTCGTATCATTAGCAGTCGAGATGACAGGCATCTTATCCGCATGGCTGTAACGGATCGTGCAGCCACGTCTCGATCCCTGAGTCAACAGACTGGGACGTTTGCAAGGCAACAACCATCTGCACGAACAGTTCGACAACGTTTGCAGCATTTGCACATTACTAAATGTCGTAGGCATAATGCGCAAAAACGAACGCACTATGTCGATAATAATTGTGTAACTCGATTATTACTTTTGTTTCCTGTCAGGTACTTCGTATTGTGCTCGCACGTCAAAGATATGCAAACTGTTGTTAGAGTGGTTTGTGTAGCCACTGTTCTGAAGCAGAAAATATTAGACCTGCCTTTTTTTCTTTAAATAAACAAAATGTACGTTTCGTAGATTCGGGGTAAAATGTCGGAAACTAAAAATGTGCGTACGTGAATAGTGAATGGTTGATACAAATTCTGTAGCAGTAGAGCTGTAAACTACTGTAGCCTGTTTTAAGTAAGGGTAGAGTATGGTAGTTTTTAGTAGGCTTGGTCAGTTAGGGTCATATATGCGTTACTTTTACGTTTGGTGTGTTATATGCCTATCCGGCTGTGCGTCATATCTTTCGCTTTTTTTAATGTCATCTGTCAGTGGCATAATAGATTCCCCTGGAAACCGGAAGCAGTGAACCGTCTACAAACTGATTGAGGATGTATAATCGGCCATTAACCTCCAACCTGCAAAATTGAAATTGTCAATATTTAATTCAGGTTTCAATCAAAATTGTTGATTTGTAACGTGAAACAAGAGGTTTGTTGTAGCAAAAGTTAAAAAATACAGATTTGTCATATAGCACAAGAAAACGCAAAAGAGGGTCAAATTAAAAAAAAAAAAAAAACGCATAACAAAAAGATATGAAACATCGCTTCAATACTTCGTCGAACTTATATAAAACTTGTTTCCGTTATTCATAAACAACTTTCGTCTGTATTAATAATAACAAGAAACCCTTACCTTTGAGCATAATGAAGACTGTTCTGTTGAGTGTTAAGTAGCAATAATAATTATGAAGACTTTTTTATGTTTGTGAATGTAAACTGTTCTTGCTTTGGTTACATAAAAGCGCAGAAGTTAGGCGATCGACTAATTTTTATTACTTATAAGGATATAAAGTGCGCAATGGAATAACACTGAATGATGTGTTGTTCTAATAATGTGCAAGATAGACAAACAAGGAGAAGTCGTCATTTCCCACTTTCTCTCTCACACATTCATTTATGTTTCTTCCTTTACCAGTGCTACCAATACTGCCGATAATCCTGCCGCTTACTACGTCATTTATGTACTGTACCAAAAAACCCTAACCGTAGTTTTGGTTGAGTGTAACTCTATTTATCGGTAATAAACATCTACATCCATACCGTGCGAACTACTGTAAAGTGCATGGCAGAGGGTACTGCCCATGTACTGTACCACGTATTAGGGTATCTTCCCGTTCCTCTAACGTACGGAGCGCGGGAAGAATGACTGCTTGAATCCTTCTGACCGTGCTGTAATTGGTCTAATATTGTCTTCGCGGTGCCCTGCGGTAGCGATACGTAGGGGTTCTTAATATTGGTTTTTGAAATTTAGCGTCTAGGACACTCGGCGCTATCGAGAACCTGTCAATTCAAATTTCTCGTGACACAGTGACGATTTGCCTTAATCCATTGTGGATGAAAACAGTGAGTTGACGAAAGTCACGGGATACCTTATGACGTCGCGTCGGCCGCCCTTTTGCCCGGCGTTGTGCAGTAACTCGGTTTGACGTGGACTCAAAAAGTCGTTTGAAGTCCCGTGTAAAAATATTGAGCCATGCTGCCTCTGCAGCCGTCCATAATTGCGAAAGTGTTGGCGGTGCAGAATTATGTGCACGAACTGATCTCTCGATTATGTCCCATAAGAGTTCGATGAGATTCATGTCAGGCGGTCTGGATGGACAAACCATTCTCTTTAACAGTGCAGAATGTTGTTCAGACCAATGGGGAACAGCTGTGGCGTAGTGACTCCGCCCATTGTCATCTATAAAAATCCCAATTTTTTTGGGAACGTGAGGTCATTCCGAAGGATTTAAATATGCTTAATCTCATGTTAGTAAATTGTCAAAGTGTCTGTAGCAAGATCCCCGAGTTAATCTCCGAAATAAACAGTAGCAGTGCCAATATTGTATTAGGTACCGAAAGCTGGTTGAAACCAGACATAAAAAATAGTGAAATTTTGAACTCTGATTGGACAATGTTTGGGAAGGATTGGACTGATGCTCTATGGGAGGTGGTGTGTTCATTGCAGTTAAAAACTGTTTAAACGCAGTTGAGATCGATACTGCGTCGGACTGTGAAATAGTCTGGATAAAGCTGTGAATTAGACAAGGATTGTCCATTGTATTAGAATGTTTTTATAGACCACCAGCATCCGCAACAAACGTCGCAGAACGTTTCAGGGAAAGTCTTGAGTACATAGGAAGTAGATATCCATATTATCCGTTAGTTATAGGTGGAGACTTTAATCTAGCATCCATTGACTGGGAAAATTACACGTTTATCACAGGGGGCAGAAGCATAGATTCGTGTGAAGTTATTCTAGGAGCGCTTTCAACATACAACCTTGAGCAATTGGTTAGAAAACCAACTCGAGATGGGAACATATTAATCTTGGCGACAAACAGATCTGATCTTTTTGAGGAACTTAATCTAGAAGATGGTATTAGCGACCATAATGTCGTTGTGGCTTCTATGTCAAAAAAAAAAAAAAAAAAAAAAAAAAAAGAAAAGGGGGGGGGGGCAGCGTAGAGTTTTCTTGTTTGGGAAAGCAAATAAAAGTGTCATTAATGAATATCTTCATAGTCAGCTCCAAGCATTCACCGCGGGACACAAAGGTATTGAGCATCTTTGGTCGGAATTTAAAGGTATTGTCCAACAAGTCCTAGAGAAGTATGTGCCTAGCAAAAGTATAGGGGAGGGAAAGGATCCACCTTGGTACAACAAACATATTGCTGAGAAAGCAGAGAATTTTGCACAGTCGTTTTAAATGTAGTCACTGCCCCGCTGACAAACAGAAATATTGCGAAATGAAAGCAGCTGTCAGAAGGACAATGAGAGACTCTTTTAACGAATTTGAAAGCAATATTTTATCTGCAGATTCTAAAAATAACGCCAAAAAATTTTGGCCGTACGTAAAATCTATGAACGCTACAAATAATTCAATACCTTCTCTTGGTGACAATACGGGTAATGTAACTGATGATGATAAACAGAAGGCCGAAATTCTAAACCTAGCTTTCCAAAACTCGTTTACGATAGAGGACTGCAGCACCATCCCCCCTTTCAATTATCGAACAAACGAAAGGGTGGCTGACATAGTGATTAGTGTATCTGGGATTGTAAAACAGTTAAGATCCTTAGACGCCAGAAAGGCATCTGGCCCAGACGGTATCCCCGTAAGATTTTATGTTGACTATGCTACAAATATAGCACAATTCTTATCCGTCATCTATCAGAGATCATTGGAACAGCGGAAAGTTCCACAGGACTGGAAGAAGGCTCAGGTCATAGCAATCTATAAAAGGGATAGAAAATCGGATGCACATAATTACCGGCCAATTTCACTGACATCGATTTGTTGTAGAATCATGGAACATATTCTGCTGTCGCTTGCTACAAAAAGTACGCGCTTACGGTCTATCCAATGACATGCGGTTGGATAGAAAGTTTTCTAACAGACAGGAAGCAGTATGTCGTCCTGAACGGGGTAACTTCAACAGAAACAAGAGTAACTTCAGGTGTGCCCCAGGGCAGCGTAATAGGTCCTCTGCTTTTTACGATTTATATAAACGATCTGGTTGATGGTATTGACAGTGCCCTTAGACTGTTTGCCGATGATGCTGTTGTCTACAGGAAAGTAGTATCACACGAAAGTTGTAAACAAATCAATGAGGATTTGCAGAAAATAAATGCGTGGTGTAATGACTGGCAGTTATCTCTCAATATTAGTAAGTGTAACCTACTGCGTATAACAAGGCGAAAATCCCCATTAATGTAGGAGTACAAAATAAATGATCAGTCTTTGGAAGCGGTAACATCAGTCAAGTATATGGGTGTAACTATTCGAAATGATCTGAAATGGAATGATCAGATTACAAAAGTAACGGGTAAGGCGAACTCTAGATTGCCGTTTATTGGTAGAATCCTGGAGCGATGCAGTCCTTCAACAAAGGAAATAGCTTACAATACGTTAGGTCGTCCAGTCTTATTGTTCGTCTGTATGGGACCCTTACCAGTTGGGTGTGATTCAAGAGATTGAGAAGGTCCAAAGAAGAGCGGCAAGATTCGTGACTGGTACATTTAGCCATCGCGAGAGCGTTACAAATCTCATAGAAAGTTTGAAGAGGGACACACTTGCAGATAGACGACGCGATAAACAGGAGGGGCTGCTCACGAAATTCCGAAATCAAATCTTCAGCGAGGATGTAGAGCATAAATTATTACCACCAACTTTCAAATCGCGTAATGATCATCATTCAAAGATAAGAGAAATAAGGGCTCGTACTGAGGCGTTCAGACAGTCGTTTTTCCCTCGCGCGATCCGCGAGTGGAACAGAGGGGGGAAATATGACTTTGGCGCGAATTGTGCCCTCCGCCACACACCGCTTGGTGGCTAGCGGAGTATATGTGTAGATGTAGATGTCCACAAATGGCTGCAAATGTTCTCCGAGTAGCTGAACATCGCCATTTCTAATCAATGATCGGTTCAGTTGGACCAGAATACCCGGTGCGCATTCCATGCAAACACGGCCCACACCATTATGGAGCTACCACCAACTTGGACAGTGCCTTGTTGGCGACAGTTTGAGTCCACGGCTCCGTGGGCTCTGCGCCACACTCGAACCGTACCATCACCTCTTACCAACTGAAACCGGGACTCGTCCGACCAGACGACGGTTTTGCAGTAGTCTAGGTTGCAACCGAGAGGGTCACGATCTCAGGAGAGGCTGTTAGCAAGGCGCTCGCTTCGGCCCCCTACTGCCGTAGCTCATTAACGCCAAATTCCGCAGCACCTTTTCAACGGTTACTTTCGTCGTGCGCCCCGCGCTGATTTCAGCGGCTATTTCAGGCAGTGTTGCTTGTCTGTTAGCAGTTTCAGCTCTACGGAAACAACGTTTAAGTGAAGGCCGCTGGTCCCTACGTAGTCCGTGGTGAGAGGTAATGCCTGAAATTCGGTATTCTGGGCACACTCTTGACACTGTGGATCTCGGAACACTAGCGATCCCGAAATGCAATATCCCATGCATTTAGCTCCAAGTAGCATTCCGCGTTCAGTCTGTTATTTGTCGTCGTGCGGCCATAATCACGTCGGTAACCTCTTCACACGAATCACGTCAGTACAGATGACAACTCCATCAATGCACTGCCCTTTTATACCTCATGTACGCGATTCTACCGCCATCCCACGACTTTTGTCACCTCATGTATAATTTCATACTGTGAATAGTTGTTTGCTTATCACAGCAAAGAGATTTAAGGGTGAGCCTCCA
Organism: Schistocerca piceifrons; assembly: GCF_021461385.2. NCBI lineage: Eukaryota > Metazoa > Arthropoda > Insecta > Orthoptera > Acrididae > Schistocerca > Schistocerca piceifrons. The sequence continues at coordinate 22,719,305 of NC_060145.1, forward strand.
GGGCATCGAACAGCCTAGGGGGAAGAGTAGTTTTTGAGAAAGGGCGCGGCAGATAAAGAGCGTGATGTGTAGGGTGGGCTGCCTGGCAGCCGGCGCCCAGGCCCCGCTCCCGCTCCCGCTGCCGCCTCCCGCCTCCCGGAGCCGGAGCCGATCGATGCCGAGCGCCCGCCTCCCGCCGCCCGCCGCCTCCTCCCGGCCTGGACCCTCGTCCCGCTGCGCCGCCACGCTGCTCGTTTGTCAGATGCTGGAATATTCGCGCCCGCAGCCGCAGCCGCGTCGGTAGCACCTAGTCCCGCGCGCGCATAGTCGGGTAGTCGGCGAGGCGATGTAGGTGCGCACTGCGAGTCGTGCGTGCGTGCGTGCGGCAGGGGGCAGCGAACTGGGGCGCGCCGCACACCTGCTCTACCCCAACGCGGCCCGCGCCGATGCGTCACCGCCGCTCGGGGGCCTGAGTCTGCTGCGGGAGGCGGTGGCGGTGAGGCTGGTGTGTCCCTGTCGGCGAGACGACGCCCGCGACGGTGGAGGATGTGGTGAGCTGCCTGCCCCTGGGCAGCGCGCGCATCTGGGGCTACGAGGGCGGCTGCTGCGCGCGGCAGGGGCGGGCGTGGGCGGCGCGGGGGCGGCGGCGGCGGGCATGCGACGAGCCCGCCGGGCCCATGCGCCGCGTCCTCGCCACCTGTCGGGATGCCGCCTGGGACTGCTACGCGGTACGCCACGCACCCCACCCTCCGTCGTCTGGGTCGGAACACCACCACGAACGTACTCTAGCTGTGACGTGGAACACACCTCACCAGGGAATGTGGCAAAATACTGGTCCTTTACACGATTCCCTAAGGGATTTTTCCACGCATGCAATGACTTATAATTAAATTGTGATCCGCCCCAGCATTGCACGAATATTGTCAGTGGCCAGGCCTCTTATCTGGCATAGTGGCCATAAACTTCATACACAAACGTTCCACATGAAATGTTCTGTCTGTCAGTATAAACCGAATCAAAAACCCCCTACAGTAGTTCCACGGATTAGGTGTCACATACAGACAGTAAAACGCAGCCTGGGACTTTGTTCCGTATTAACCTATATTCAGTCTCTCTCTCTCTCTCTCTCTCTCTCACTCACTCTCACACTCTTTCTCTTTCTAACTCTCCCCCCCCCCCCCCATCTTAAACGTCTGCAGAATCATTTTAGTACACGTTCATAAATTCTATGGACTAGAAGTGGTTGTCACGCAGATACAATTTCAGTTCATGTTTCAAATTAATTTTATTATCCATTAAAATCTCTATAATGCTAGCTAGGTTTTATGACTGAATACTTCATTCTGTCAAGTTTCATTGATCAGGCATTGTTAAAACTCAGTCTGAAGGCTGAAATTGTTTCCACCAGTCTGTTTTTTTACATTTGTGCTTTATTATGCACTAACAGCTAGTTACGAGATCTTCTCAAATGCTTAATACAGGCGTTGTCTGTGTCTGATTTGCGGATAGCTGTTCAGAGGTCGTGTTCACACTGACGATCGTGCTACGCACAACTGTGCTCGGCAAGTGCCTTTTGTTTTATACAGACTACGAGGACAGTTTATCCGCATCTGTTGTACGTTTGAGAATCGACTTAGCTCAAAAGTAGCTAATAGTACTCTATAAAGTACTGTTTTAAGATAACGGCCTGGTGCTAAGGATTTCATTATTCACATATATTGGGGCTGTGGTGCTCACCCTGAAGTAAATGACACACAATGCTTCTTATCATTTGGTGTCATATTCTTCATTTTTAAGTACACCCACCCAACTGCATTTTAACAGTGTATGATCAGTGCAAGATTTGACTAATCTAACTATTTCAGTCTCACTGGATGACACACAAAAATAGCCAAAAATAAAAGGATGTCGTAATCTAAGTTTAGACAGCCAGTTTAGTAGGTCATTGTCGTTCAAAAACAATTAAGTTTGGTTATAAATCTAAATAGTTTGGTTATAAATCTAAATACGTTTGATTAAAGACAAATGTTGATGTTTTAAAATAATAAGACTAAACAGTCATGCTGGAATAAATGTGCCTCCTTGATAACTCCATAGATGGATTCAAAATACTTAGAGAACTTATGCAGCAACTGTGGACTCCGTGGCAAGACAGAGGAAGACTTTGTGTGTGGATATACAACAACTCCCTTCATGGTATACATTTTCCATAACTCTTACTACCGAGAGTTGGGGGGAGGGGGGGGGGGGGCTATTTTGTGCTGGTGGACACAAAATTCTAAAATAAATCATTAATTGTTGTTGACTTTTATTAACAACATCTGTTTTAAATAGGTAGTAGGGTATAAGTAGGGTTCATAAACTGAAATTATCTGTTATAACAATTTAGCAGTACCAATGCATTTTCCGCAATATGTACACAGAGAGGAGCGGTATTTTATGACCACAACAAAAAAAATTTAAAAAGTGCAGATTTTGTTGATTGTCAATTAGTTTTATTCACAACGTGCTTTTTACAGATACACACAGAGGTGTAAGAAGGGTTCTGAACTTGAAAATATGAACATGACATTTGTTGCGAAAAGTCACATTCCCTACCAAGGTTTTAACTTTTGGGGGTTTCATTTGACTGAAAACTTCAAATATTATGGAATCTGGTGTAGAAAATTATTAAAAATAATATTTTTTTCAGAATTTTGAAGTATAAAGTACATGACAAGATTACAATATTTTCGAAAGGTCAGCATAAGGTAAACCCTCCACCTTACCTCCCTGTCCTCCCCCTTGATATTGTGAGGGTTAAGCAGCAATACTGATACCAAGATTTCAAATTGACCCATAATCAATTACCACCAAGCTGGCAGCCACATGTCACTTATTTATTTAGAATTTTTTCTGCCACATACACATCTTTCACCTCTATCAATAATTTTTTATGTAAAAAATGCTGTTTACACTATGATTCGAAGTCCATGTTAAATAATAGGTCCCTCTGTAACTGATTTGAGAGCCATTTCTAAGGTGAAAGGAAGTCAGTGGCATACTACCTCCAGCCAGACTGTACATACTAAACCAGTGCAGTTTTCAAACTGCCCCCGGAGCAGAGAACAGATTTAACTTTTGTTTAGTTATACGTATCATGAGAGTGGAATCTTGGCCAGTTCTGAAGAGATGACTGAAGGACTCTGAATTGCTGTAAGTACTCAGTTCAGTAATCCCATGGCTCCATCAAACATGACCTGGAACTACTTCTGCTAGGAAACCTGCGCACTTTCTCAGCTTTTCTTCAGGATGCTAATTTGTAGTTACCAGTATTAAATAACAAAATCCAAAGATGCAGTGTTTGATCCCCAGTGAGTCCTAGGGTTTTGTTGTGGCACATAATCTAGATATTCAGTCCTTACAATGCTTTGTGTATGTCTGACAAAAATCAAGCTACACTATGTTTCAGGCTGTGTGTTAAACTACAGATTGCCTTGTAATGATTCGGTGAACTTGTTCACAGGTCAGAAAAAACTAAAGAACATACCACTTTCTGTATGATATAGATTCCTGCTATTCTTGGCTGCAATTAATCATGCACTCACATTCTAGTCTTCTGTCCAGGATATTAAGTTGTATGTTGCTACAAATGTAAGAATAAAAGTCTTACAGTTTGCAGTTTCATTCCTGGTCTGTCAAGGCTATTGAAATTAGACCAGCCGTTCCTGTTCTATTGACTGTAGAATAACATATTTAAAACAAAAAAGTTGTGTTTCAATAGTTCTGACTCATGCACCCTTACTCAAGACATTTGTTTGTTCTACTGTCGTGATATAGAAGTTACGTGTTTTATGTGATGAATAGTTCTGCATATGATGGATCTTGTGTCATTTTTGAGAAATTATGCATAACATGATGCTAAGTGATTAATGAGAAAAACTTTAAAGTGTGTTCTGATCACAGTCACTAAGCACTAGGTAGTACAGTGGTTAAACACTGGGAGGATGTTGGTTCAAATCTCCACCCAGTCATCGAGATTCAGGTTTTCCATGATTTTCCTCAGTCCTTAAGACAAGTGTTGGGATGGTTCCTTTCAAAGGGTACGGCGAACTTCCAAATCTGAGATTTAGCTTAATCTATGATGATCTCGTCAGTGATCGATGTTAAACCATAATATCCTTTTTTCCTATCACTCTCGTCCATGTTTCTGTGTGGTGTGTGTAAATAACTTAGTATTTGATTAGAAGGCAGAATTAATTCTTTTGGTTGTTGAGACAATTAGTCTCTCTAAGTTATTAATTATTATGCCCAGATAGGTTTGCTTTACAGATCAAAAGAGACATTTCACCCAGTTTAGTACTGTAAAAAGTACCATTATTGATAAAGGATGTATAGCAAATAGGATAAATGATAATGTACACCAGACCAGGATTTTAACCTGAATCTCTTGTTTGTAGTGAGCAGCTGCCTTGGCCGTTAGGCTATCTGAGTATGCCTGAAGGCCCACCTCAAATTATCATTTATGTTTCCTTCTATCTGTATAAAGGTGTTGTATATGAGACACTTGTAGGTGCTTTGAAGATTGCAGTTTATGCGTTTGTGCCATTTTGTGAGTTCATACAGTGAAAAGAAATTCAAGGTGGACCGCTGTAATATTTCACTAGCACAATGAAAATCTGTTGTGTATAATGTTCTGTAGATTCCATTGTGATGGAGAACATTCAGAGACATTGAACAAGCAAAGTTATTCTCTAGTAAAGAGAAGCAGTTAGGAGGGTATCCTACCTATAATCTAATATAAGCTATTCATTCCTCCTCAGGGTGAATTTAACATAGTAAAATTAGACCAGAAACTGCTACTTTGGGGAAAAAACCTTTTTGCTGAAATTACAGTTACAACTGGTGTTATAAATATGCTGATTAGCTCACGTGTTATCTTGAAAATATTTGAACTAGAGTTACAAAACATGGACACATGATTTCCTTGTGAAAGCAGTAAACTGTGATAATGTATTGAAATGTGACAGGATGTTGTAGTTATCCCCTTTCATTGCTACCAATTACTCTCGAGTCCTTTAAGTTTACTTTTAATTGTGTAGTATGCATTACTTATGAAGAATGTTTTAGCTTACTTATTAAATAGTTGTATTTTAGCAATATTTTTGATTTCCTTTGCAGTTAATTATACAGTTTTATTCCATGATAGAAAATGCTGTTTTGGGTTTTTTTTGTTTGTTTTTTATTGGTAAATGTAAACCCAAACTGGCTCCAGTATCAGACTAGTGGCTTTGTGCTGCAAGGAGAAAATGATTCTGTCATAATATAAACAAAACACATCGTAGATCATCGGGTTTGGCCAAAATAGGCCTTTTCTAGACTAAAATATGGAGTGTGTGACAGCTATCACTAGCATCGAGACTGTGATTTGTTTACAAAAATGGCTGTTTCCAGCAGATTGCAGCCCATTGATATGTATATGTGCAATAAATGCTTCTTCACCTTCAATTATTTTATCAAACAATGGAAAATCCAGGAATGGAATGAGAAGGAAAGTAGCCACTCACCATACACACACACACGCACGCACACACACACACACACACACACACACACACACACACACACTGCAGCTCTAACTTTTTAGACGTATCTCTGTTCAAAGTTCTGCTATTGCACCTGACAATTTTGTACATTTGTGTTTATTCTCTTTTTCCCTGAATTATAAATCTGAATTTTTGTTTCTGCTTTCAGAGTGGACTGTGTGCTGCAACAGAGATGGAATCTGCACGAGGTGGCAGCATTCGCATCCAGCATTTGACTGGCGCGACTGCAGGTGTGGCCGGGGAGGGCAGGTCCCGCTTTCCCAAACTGGATGAATGTGCACACTTCCACTATGAGGCTGTTGAACTAGGCCCTCTGCAAGTGAGTTGGCAACTGTTATGTGGTTATATAGCAGAACACGATTCCAGCAAAACAGAATGTTACTACATTAGTTCGGTAACTGTGAATGAAAATTTAAATTGTAGCATCTCACTTGGACAGACTGATAAACAGGAAATTTCAGAACCCCTTATTTGTACAGTAGTGAGTGTGGTTTGTTTTTTGTGTGTATACTCTAAATATGTGTAAATAGGCAGGGCTACCATCAGAACTTTTAAACTGGACTAGTAATATGTATACAGATGCTTTTAACTTATCTCCAATGAAATTTTAAGAAAATAGTTTCTTTTTTATTTTGTTAGAGAAAGTTATATCTTCTGAACACTATTTGAGTTTATTACAGATAACTTTTCAGTAATAAAAAAGAAAAAAAGGGGGGGAGGCAATGATTTATGACATTGACCATAGTAGACCAAGTTACCAGTTCTAACATTTTGTGCGAAAATGTTTCAGAAACAGTATTTCCTTGATAAAAAAATTAAGTTGAGTACTAATGGATTTTTGCTCACTGCAGTGTGTGTTATTTGTTATTATACTTGCAAAAAGGCACTTTTCACCTCTCCGTTCTAAGTGGTATATCTGTTTTAGTACATCGATTCAAAATTCCATATTTATAGCAGTTGTTACATCATTAGTGCTTGCACCTCAGCTGTTCTAATTTTACTCCATGAATCTCCTTTCAAGAAATTAACTGTGAATAATGAAAGTGTAAGTCCTACATATTCTCAAAAATTATTAATTGTCATTATATATTTTTACTTTGTTTGTACATACTTCCCTGCAAACCACTGTGAAGTATATGGCAGATGGTACTTCCTGTTGTGCCACACACAAAGATTTCTTCTCATTTCATTCCCAGGTGGAGCACAGGGAGAATGGTTGCTTTTGCACTCACTACACCACAACATAAAACATTCAAATTAACACAAAACATCAACATCACTCAGGAACAGACAACAAAACACTACATATTATGTATCACTGAGTAGGATAAACTAAAACAAATAGTACAAAATCACAACTCACAAAGTATTAGAGGAAGTATAGATTACAGAGCACACAGATTATACAATATGCACAGGAACAATCAACACCAAGGCATCATACATGAAACTGAAAACTACACCCTGGACAGACAAAGAAACGAGACTAAAATGAGATGTGAGTGGGAAATGAAATCTCTACCAACAACTGTGGATTCACAGAGACAAACAGACTCAAATTTCTGCACTGTGTATAGACGTATAGACAAGTGAAGGACATTTTTAAACAAACACTACTACAAACCAGGAAGCAACATTGGGAACAATTAATGCCTACCCCCCCCCCCTCCCCACCCACCCACACACACACCTGCACACACACAACAGAATGTTTGGGGAGCAAACACAAGATACTCACAGACAAAAATAAGACCCCGCTAGTATTAGGTATACTAAGGCAGGATGACAGCACAAAGACAAGAGGCTGGAGGAGTTCAGTACAATTCCTGCTGAAGAAACTACTACCTGAAAATGTCATGAACGCAGACACACCACAACAAAAAACACTGAAAGACGAACTACATGCACTATACAACACGGTTGCTGTCATTACATCACCTGTCTATTTGCTCAGGGAGATGTTGCAGTGGGATAAGAGAGTTAAAAGCTAAACAAGTGCTGGGGCCAAGCGGCATCCATTCAGAGGTACTCAAAACACTGTCGCCATAGATCACCCCATATTTAACCGAAGCACTTAATGATGCCTAAAGACTAGGCAGGGTGCCTACAGTCTGGAAAACCTCAGATGCAGTGATCATACAAAGATCTGTGGACAGACCAATATGTCTTATAAACACAATGGCTAAGGTTCAAGAGAAGCTGCTGTGCAGCTGACGGCAGGCCCACAGAGCTCTCCACAGCCTTAGTCCCCACCAATTCAGCTTTAGACTGGGAAAATCCATTGATGACACAATTAATCAAGCACTCGGAATTGTTAAAAATACACCAAATAAATATGCAGTAGCAATAATGATAGACATCACAGTGCCTGTGACAACCTGTGGTGTGCAGCACTATTTGCGAGGTCCGACAATTGCAAGTACTCCATTCCCTATATAATAATCAGGAGCATGACCAAAGGATGCCCACAGGGATCGATCTGTGGACCCATCTTCTGGGACATCACTAGTGAACCCCTCCTAGAACTCGTGGATGGGGACAATAGGGCTGATGGAGTTATTGCCTACACAGGCGACCTATTGGTATTAGTTTCTGCAAACAGTAGAGCCCACCTAGAAAAGGAAGCATTCACACAATCACAAAGTGGTGCATAACAAACAAGCTCCAGATAGCAGGCCACAAAACAACATATACTCTATTGAAGGGTCTATTGAAACTGGATCCTTCAACACAGGATGACTGTAACATGCTATCTAGGAGAATACATAGAAAAAAGTTAAACTTCCATGAACACATCAGAATAACTACAGACAAGGCAGAAAAAATACTACACAAACCGACAAGGCTAAATTCAGGGCAATACAGACTACCCTTGCCAGTAATCAGAATGTACCACTGTGCATTCTTTGAATCATTACTCAGTTTTGCGGCAAGTACATGACACATTGTTTAACTCTCGCCACCAATAGAATGGTGGCAAGGTGGGGCAGAGAGGTGTCCATCGTGGACTATTGAGAGCTTTCAGCACCACATCAGTCAAAGCACTATGCATGGTGCTCAGAGTCTACCTGATTGATTTCACCATCAGATATCCGGCTGCATGGTACTGGTTAAAGATGGATAAACTAGACCAAGTTAGCCAAATAACCGGTGTACCATTAAATACCAAGTGCCAGCTTAAACTCTGGCGAATGGAAGCGTGGCAGAATGAGTGAGGCACAAGTGATAAGGTACAGAGAGTCCATACATTCTTTCTGGATGTATTGGAATGGTCAGTAACAAAACGTGCCTACTTAGCTGCAGCATGGTTAACTTTGTAACACGACACGGACCTTATCCCATGCAATTGAACTGTGAGAGTCTGATGCATAGACCTATTTGTACATGTGAGGAGATGGGATCTCCCGATCATACAGTCCTATTCTGCAAGAATTGGAGACACCTCAGGGACACAATACAAGCTGAGTACCAACTATATGATATGTCTACGAAATAAAACAGAATGGACACTGTTAAATACACTAACAGACAAGATTTCAAAGGCAACACACAAAGAATACCCACATACATGACCGTACAGAAGACAAAACAATATGCAGCATGATAACAGGCTCTGTAGGGTGGATAGCGACACAGAAGATGACACAGAGAGCAATGAAGCAGACAGTGCAGATGACTGAACACTAAGCAGTTACACTGCTACTCATCAGACTTTGGATTACATGCTTCTGGAAGTTGACAGGTTTATTGGTAAAATCTCCGGGCTGTCTTTGTGATAAGGAAGAACTTGACAGATAAACAGACCACTTTATAAATGAACCCTACAGCATCAGTCAATACTCCCACAGAATCTGCTTATGATATAGTCGAGGTCTTCATAATTTCTGATACCTTCAAGAAGATTATTTTTCCAGAGATAGGTATCTTGTGTTTCCTTTTATCCTGTATGGAGGAATGAACCATAGCCTCAAATTCAAGGTATTTCCTGCTTTTGACAGTCAGTGGGATTTCCTTGATGAAGTTGCAGTTTGAAGCTTATTCTCCAATGCTGTTCAATGTAGCTTATGAGACGTGTCCAAACCATACTTTTTCCAGCTTCTCTAATAGTTCCACTCTTCACGTAATGAATAACTACAAGTTTAAATTTTGCATCATGACTGTGTCAAATTCCAGAGTTTGTTTATAATATTCTTTTGGTGATGCTACTCATTGGTCAAGACTGAGGGCAAGCTGAAAAGTAATGTATAAGAATTTTTAATGTGAAAACTCTTAAAGCTTTTTAAATAAAACCCATGTTATTAACTTACTACATCTTTATTCTTCAAGTCTGTATATTTGCAGCCCTCTGCTGCTGAAGGGCTCTGAATGACAGCAGGGAACATAGTGGAATGTAAAGTAACTATGTCAGTGTGTGAGAAACAGTGTGCTGTAACCGAGTTTCATATTTGAGGAGTTTGTCCATACATGGAGCACCACCTGCTTCAACATGACAAGGCCAGATCGTGCATGAGTGAAATGACTTCAGCAAAAATCTGACACCTTGCCTTCACTGTCATCGATCATCCTCCGTACAGTCTTGACTTGACCCCGACTGATTTTCTTCTGTGTTCAAAGTGTAAAGAATCCCTTTGAGGACTTCCCTTTAATAGTGATGAAGTGGTGCAAGGAGAGGTGAGGAGGTTGTGGCTCTGTCTATTAACAAAGTCAAACACCCTACAATGATGATATCAACAAACTGGTCTGTGGTTGGGAGGAATGTGTTCATCACCAGGGTGACTATGTTTAGAAATATATATGTAGATGTAAGGAACAAAGAAGTACAATTTTAATAGACTTACTTTTATTAAAAAAAAAAAACTTTAAGAGTTTTCACAAAAATGTGGAGGCACTACTCTTCAGCACGCCCTTATTTTACTCTGTAGTTGGAAAAAAACTGTGATTGTCCTGTTGTGTAAAATAGTCACTTCCAACATGAAACATCAACAGTTAAATGTGTAACTTCATATATAAAATTAGTTTCCAGATACTAGAGATATTATTGCTCCAATTTGAACCAAGGAATGAGAACTACAGTTGAAGTTTTTATGATGCAGAAATGTATCAGTATTTGTATGGTTGTGCACGTAAGCCTCACCTAGATTTTCATGGCTGAATTTTGGGGAAAATGCATCTTACATTTGGGTCATGAAAATATGAATCATACCCACTTTTGACAATAAACAAGCCAAAATACCACTGAAAATATTTTTTAACTAGGTGGTTGCACAAAAATTGAGAGATTATAAGAGTACATATAGATCTTGCTGTAATATGATCATCTTCACCCATTCAATTGCTGTTTAGTGTGTATGTACTTGCTGTGTGGCTTTTTTTATGGGAAATTTTTTGATACAAATAACAAATAATTGCTTAGGAAGACTTGCTTCTTGCTAAGAAGGTCAACTACATGGAGGAAGAAAAATCATTCAACTAGTTGTTTGATGAAGGTGACATGTTAATATTAATTCCTTTGCACTTGGACAAAATATTCACAATGACTTACATGTAACACATGCCACGTAAGTGAAATGGATAAAAACAAGAAATGCTAAACTGCAAGATGATATGGTGATCTTATTATTTAGGCAGAAAGCAACAGAGAACATTATCATTTAAATGCTGGTTGGAAGCAGTTGTAGTGATGAAAAAGTATCAAGAATCTCATGAAAAAGTATCAAGAATCTCATTAAATACAAGCAGCAGTAAAAAAAGAGAGTAACCTCAACTTACAGTTTCACACTTTCAGTTCTGTTGCTCATAATATAAAGCCCGTCTTTCTGCAGTTATATTTTTTAAGAGTTCTGTTGCCGTGTGGCTAGTGGTCTACTTCTTTTTATCATTTTTTAAATGTTTTCAGTTGTTTCTGAATCATCTCATGGCATGAAGAACCTGTCCTTTACATTCCTGGAGCATACTGATAGTCATTTTACCATAAAAAATTATCCTTGCAAGTTAGTTCTACAATTTATGTGAACACTATAGAGACTGAACATATCATAATTAATGGAGAGTTACCTTAATTCTTTCATGTGATCCTTTTTCATTATACACTGAACTAGCATGCATGTTCTAAAAATGTGGAAGGAGAGACAATGTCTTTCAGTGCTCCCTCGTATATGTGTGCACCCTTATCTAATTCTTTTACTGTGTCTAACACCAACCAGACCATGTTACATTACAAATGAAAATATAAACAACTGAAAAGGCTATAGCTCAGTTGTGTACTTGGTTAGCTAGTTACATCCACGTACCATTGACCATAATTCTGACTACTTGTGATTATATTCAACAAGTCATTCTCACAGTGGAAAATATGGATGGCAACAGGCTGACCATTTATACTATTCCTTATGTTATTCTTCTGTGCATACTGTGATTTGTATTTAACTGTGTTCTCAATAATGGTGTATTGAGATGGAAGAATTCAACTGATTTTGGCTGCTATTAAATCTACATCTGATCTGATACAAGTGAGTCATATTTCACTGTCACTTGTGGAATAACCCAGCTTCACTATGCAACAGTGACTGTGTGAAATAAACATTCAATAATGATAGCAAAGACTGATGTTAGCAGTTCTATATATTGAACAGTTATTACACAGTCTCCTATTGTTATCTTACAACACTCTTGTAAAAGTATTATTTTCTTAAAAGGGGGATTAATCTCTGTTCATCTGGAAATTTGTTGGGGCAGTATACATTTCATTCTTGTAGTATACAAAATTCAGTACCTTTTAATTAATACATAGAAGCCCCTTTTGTGCCTGTCAGAGTGGAAGATACATTTTCTGCCTTGCTGCTTGGTATCAGATGTAACCACAGCTCAAGTATCTGCCAGCAAAAAGCTGCCATTGCTTGTGAGGACCACTTAGTAGATAAAAAAAGCGAGCACAGATGTCTCTGAGTTTCCCAGACAACCAACAGTAGCGTATAGTCGTAAGATATGTTAAGTGCACAGAGGAGCAGCTGCATGTGCGTCTTATGCGTTCTTGATAAATCTAATAATTTCAAGATCATTTTTAGTGTAGGAATAAAGCTATTAGTTGTTTCTTTGGCATTGCTTCACTCACACAGTTAGATGCTTCTTTGGGTAACTCCTTTGATGTATTTTAGTTTCAGTTCAGCTATTCAAGGAGATTTTATATTAATTTTTTTGTTTACTTGTAAGGTTGATGGTTCAAATGGCTCTGAGCACTATGGGACTTAACATCTGAGGTCATCAGTCCCCTTTGTAAGGTTGACTTTGGATATTAACATGCACTAGACTTCTTCCGTGTGGTTATTCAGGCTGAAGATATTGTTGACATAATTATAGACAGGATTATTTGTAAACATGTGAGTCACAGTTGAAGTACTGGCTGCAACTGAATGAAGAATTTTCAAGATATGTTGGTTTCTGGAGGTTACTGTAGTATAAAACATGGATTTGTTAGATGGTGGTCTCTTCAGTATTCAATTTTTGAATGATACTTCGAGTAATAGGCAAACTGTTGAGAAAATGATCAATAAATGATGTTGCATTGTGTTTTTACATTGTGCTACTTGAGTCCTACTTTTATTCCTTTGTATCTGCTAATGCACAGTGTGTGGGATAGTCATTTGTTACTGTTCACCTGCTGATGTATTTAACATTTACATAGACTTTTGTGTGAAACTGTTAGAGATCTGGTGTGTAACACACCATAAGGAATGTAATTTTCTTTGCAGATCTGTCTCTATGAGGAAGAACTAAAACCATTATGGAGTGAAGACTCTGAGAATAAATGGTGGCATGTGTCAGTTACATCGCAGGGAAAGAGCTGGGTAATACGCCGATCCTATGACAACTTCCGTTTGTTGGATCAGCAACTGCATCGATGTATATATGACAGAAAATTCTCAGGCCTTCCTGAGCTTCCTCCTGAGGACAATGTTCCTGGCACAAATCATGAGGTAAGTTAGAAGGAAACTGCTGTAAAGCTTTTCATTTCTTACCTTTCCTTTTCAAGCTGCCTCTTGTCCTTTTGTGGTAAGTCAAATTCTTTCTGGGTGTTCAGCCATTTGTAGCTGTTTACATCCCTTCCCCCCTCCCACACACGCACAAACACCCTGTTACACCATGATACGCAGCTATACATAATATATAATTATGTATGACTAAAATACAAAAATATCAAGAATAAGTGAATGTATTTCTCCTGTCTTATTCTTCTTTTGTTTTTATTGTATTTTTCTTTTCTCTTTCACTGTGTACTAATTCAGAGAATAAAGAAAAGATTTTCTCTTTTTATTATGTTATGTCTGGAATGTATTCAGTGGTCTCAGTTAATTATATGTTTAACTTCACATAGTATATTTCCATGCAGTATAAACTGTGCTGTGAAAATGTGCTGTTTTCTTTCTCGCCGTCAGTTTTAACTACATTGTATGGTATGTAAACCAAGAGTCATTGGGGATGATCTGAAAGTTACATTATTCTTGAAGAATCTAGTTTCCCTATTACAGTAATATTAATTATTGGTTTCAACAGATCTATGCTGTTTACTATGTGACTTTCAGTGTTGCAAAAAGCATGTACATCTATTAATGTTGCAGGGGCTGATGATGATAACATAAATCTGTCAAAACTGGTAATAATAATAAAAAGAATTACTAGCATTGGCAAATTTGATTCTTCAAGAATAATATCATGTAATTGTGAATAAAACAGATTTTATACAAATTGGTGACTAGCGCATTTGTAAGAGGTTGTGGGGAAACTGTGTGAAAACTACATCTACACTTGTTGGTGCATTGCCACTTGGTGGAAGCAAAACATGTCACAGTTTGCTTCTGCAATTTATTAAATTTCTAGCAAACCCAGCAGTGCTTTGCAATTACTCAGTATGTATGGGAAATGGATATACGTCCTAATCTTTCTCTCCTCCCTCCTGCTGTTCTCATCACTTCCTTCCCACTCTCTATATATGTTTCCTCTCTGTCCTCTTCTCCCTTCTCTCTGATCTTGAGCTTTGTTTCTTCTTATTGGAAACAAAATCTTAATTGGGAACTGAAGTCCACTTCAAATAAGTTGGTAAACCTGTTAGGATAATTGTATACAGGGTTTGAGGGAGACCTCTTCAGCTGGTAGAACATTGAGGATAGTAGCTTCAGTGCATAATTTTAATCTGCGAATAAGTAGGATTAAGAAATTTTGCACCAATTGGATTCCATAGTTGTATTCTAAACATAAATCAATAAAGCTGAAATGTAACACTCTTCTTTTCTATTGAAGGCGACTGCGAGGAAGAAAATAAAACAAGCACATTGTTGTGAATACAATTTTTGTTTAAAATTAGACATAAGGAGAAAGGATGTACACAGAAGAAACAATTTGTCTCTTGGTTTACATACCATACAATGTAGTTAAAACTGACAGCGAGAAAGAAAACAGCACATTTTCGCAGCACAGCATTTTCTATCTCACAGTTGGTTTTGATGGAAAATCTGTACATCATTGTTTTTTTATTATTTTTTTTTTTTAAAGTAGCCCATGTGCGTCTGAATGTTTATTAGATTATCGTGTAAAAATTTTGAATAAATCAGTCCAGAACTTTTCAAGATTTTTGGTAACGACATTAAATAACATCTTGTGTTCATATAGTAATATAGATGAAATGAATTATGGGTACAGTTCATGCACCAGATAGGATTTGTGTGTGTGTGTGTGTGTGTGTGTGTGTGTGTGTGTGTGTGTGTGTGTGTGTGTGTGTGTGTGTGAAGACAATGTCCAATTTTATACATTTATAATTTAGGTGGGTAGTTTTACATGTCAGATGAAGAAATAAGATCTTTTTGCTTCACACATGGTTGGTTCACAGCTCTTACTTAATCTTTTTATTGTTGGCAGTAGGAATTGTATTGAATGTTTCATACCTTGTCCACAGGAAAGCACACGCCAGTTGCTGTCTGACTATCTGCTGCGCTTCTCGCAGTTGGCAACAAGTACAGTCAATTGTGGGCCAGTGCTCAACTGGCTTGAGCTAGACAATAGAGGCCATCGGCTATTGGTACCTGATGGGGACAGCTGTCCCATTAACACACCAGCTGTGGCAGCAGCCTATGCAATTCGCCGATATCAGGCTCAGGCTGGTGATGAGATTTCCTTTGAGGTAAGTAATCTGTTAAGATATCCTGCTCTCTGTTTGTTATTATTTACTCTACATATTACAAACAGAAGCCAAATCTGACAAAAAGGAGTTTTGAAACTGTTTCTGATATTGTCAGTCAGAACGCTTCTTCCTCCAACTTTGTATTTTCTGTTATTCCGCTGTCACTAGTATAAATTTCACAACAGAAAATAGAAATTGCATCAGAGTTAGTAGTTATATAATTTCAGTTTTTATAAAGTAACAAGGCAGAAAGTTCATCTGAGCTGTATATAATCATCCTTGTGGCTCTGCAAAAGATTGTGAAAAAATCAAAATCTGCTAATGTAATATAAAAAGTGGGTAGGCTTCTTGTGCAGGTTTATTCACTTTGCAAAAACTTGTTTTATAACCCTATTATTTATGTATCCCAAGACACTTTTCTGGCATGAAGCTTGTCACTTGCCTATGGCAATGTCTTATCTGTGTGAAAAGTGCCAAGTTGCACTGTATTCAGATTACATAATAAACTTGTGGTATTTAGTTTGTTAGCTGTGAGGCAGATGGAGATTAAATATTTTGCTGCACTCCCCTTCTACAATCATGGTTGTAAATGGAGATAGCTATGTAGAAAAAATAATCCCGTAAACAATATGTTGTGGAAAAGAATAGCAACCTTAATAAAAGTAATACTAGGAGTAAAAATAGCCCCCACATCAACAAGTTATCCTTACTATTGCAAAGAAAAGAGCGCAGTATGCAGCTATAAAAATATTTGACCACTTTTCTTGTGAATTAAAAGTTTTAAAAACATATTGAAAGTATTTCTACTTGCAAACACCTTCCATTTCGTAACAGAATTTCATTTAGATAATATCTATAGTGGCTGGATTGCATTTATGAAGCTTTACTTTAGATTAAAACAGAAGTGAAAATTCAGTTATGTAAATAGGCAGCTCATAGCCATGTTATAACAGAATAAATGTATTATTTATGAATCCACTGCCAAGTTTCACATTATTCCAATGTTGTTGTTGTTGTTGTGGTCTTCAGTCCTGAGACTGGTTTGATGCAGCTCTTCATGCTACTCTATCCTGTGCAAGGTTCTTCATCTCCCAGTACGTAAAGCAGCCTACATTCTTCTGAATCTGCTTAGTTTATTCATCTCTTGGTCTCCCTCTATGATTTTTACCCTCCACGCTGCATTCCAATACTAAATTGGTGATCCCTCGATGTCTCAGAACATGTCCTACCAACCGATCCCTTCTTCTAGTCAAGTTGTGCCACAAGCTCCTCTTCTCCCCAATTCTATTCAATAGCTCCTCATTAGTTATGTGATCTACCCATCTAATCTTCAACATTCTTCTGTAGCACCACATTTCGAAAGCTTCTATTCTCTTCTTGTCTAAACTATTTATCGTCAACGTTTCTCTTCCATACATGGCTACACTCCATACAAATACTTTCAGAAACGACTTCCTCACATTTAAATCTATACTCGATGTTAACAAATTTTTCTTCTTCAGAAACGCTTTCCTTGCCATTGCCAGTCTACATTTTATATCCTCTCTACTTCGACCATCATCAGTTATTTTGCTCCCAAAATAGCAAAACTCCTTTACTACTTTAAGTGTCTCATTTCCTAATCTAATTCCCGCAGCATCACCCGACTTAATTAGATTACATTCCATTATCTTCATTTTGCTTTTGTTGATGTTCATCTTATACCCTCCTTTCAAGACACTGTCCATTCTGTTCAACTGCCCTTCCAAGTCCTTTGCTGCCTCTGATAGACTTACAATGTCATTGGCGAACCTCAAAGTTTTTATTTCTTCTCCATGGATTTTAATACCTACTCTGAACTTTTCTTTTGTTTCCTTTATTGCTTGCTCTACATCCTCTTCCATTTCCATAATATTGTCCTCAAGAACATCGCCCTTGTATAGATCCTGTATGTACTCCTTCCACCTTTCTGCTTTCCCTTCTTTGCTTAGGACTGGGTTTCCATCAAAGCTCTTGATATTCATGCAAGTGGTTCTCCTTTCTCCAAAGGTCTCTTTAATTTTCCTGTAGGCAGTGTCTATCTTACCCCAAGTGAGATAAGCCTCTACATCCTTACATTTATCCTCTAGCCATCCCTGCTTAGCCATTTTGCAGTTCCTGTCGATCTCATTTTTGAGACGTTTGTATTCCTGCATTTTTATATTTTCCCCGTTCATCAATTAAATTCAATATTTCTTCTGTTACCCAAGGATTTCTACTAGCCCTCGTCTTTTTACCTATTTGATCCTCTGCTGCCTTTACTATTTCATCCATCAAAGCTACCCATTCTTCTTCTACTGTATTTCTTTCCCCCATTCCTGTCAATTGTTCCCTTATGCTCTCCCTGAAACTCATACGACCTTTGGTTCTTTCAGTTTATCCAGGTCCCATCTCCTTAAATTCCCACCTTTTTGCAGTTTCTTCAGTTTTAATCTACAGTTCATAACCAATAGATTGTGGTCAGAGTCCAAATCTGCCCCTGGAAATGTCTTACTATTTAAAACGTGGTTCCTAAATCTCTGTCTTACCATTTTATAATCTATCTGAAACCTGTCAGTATCTCCAGGCTTTTTCCATGTATACAACCTTCTTTCATGATTCTTAAACCAAGTGTTAGCTATGATTAAGTTGTGCTCTGCGCAAAATTCTAGCAGGCGGCTTCCTCTTTCATTTCTAAGCCCCAATCCATATCCACGTACTATGTTTCCTTCTCTCCCTTTCCCTACTCTTGAATTCCAATCACCCATGACTATTAAATTTTCGTCTCCCTTCACTACCTGAATAATTTCTTTTATCTCATCATACATTTCATCAATTTCTTCATCATCTGCAGAGCTAGGTGGCATATAAACTTGTACTGCTGTAGTAGGTGTGGGTTTGGTGTCTATCTTGGCCACAATAATGCGTTCACTATGCTGTTTGTAGTAGCTTACTCGTACTCCTATTTTTTTATTCATTATTAAACCTACTCCTGCATTACCCCTATTTGATTTTGTATTTATAACCCTCAGCAGAAGAGTGATGTACTTACTACTGAAGATATAGTAACAGCAAGAGTAGAATTGGTAGATATAAAATTTTAATATATATTTAGTTTCTGCAGGTCCCCTAAATTCCTTCATCAGGGCAAAGAAAATGGAAAAAGGGAAGCTTATATACACATATGTTGTAGACAGTCTAAATAACTGAAAATCTTAGCTCAGGAGACACACAAGATCAAAATGGAGTATCAGGGCATAATTCAATGTCCATTGTGTTCCTGTTAATTTTCTGTAAGTGAGCTGTTTTTATATTGTTATTTCCTGTTCATTCTCTGTGCCCTGTGTGTCCCTTGAGTCGAAATTTCAAGTGACGTTTTTTGGCTTCAGCATCTGCACGCAGAGTGTGGTTTTTTTTCTCTTTATTTTGAAGAAGGGTTAATATGAAGTTGGAAGTTTGACATTTAACCACATTTTTAAGTTTGTGTATCTGTCAGTATTATTTTGATGACTGGTGAATAGACACATCTTCTGTTACAAATATTCTTATTATTCATTTCTTTACTCCCATTTTGAATACTATTAGTTTTGAGATATTAGTGTATGACTGTTTTTAACATTGAAATGTGGCATTATACAAGTTTAGTCAAAATTAATCACCTCTGTGACAGAAAATAGGCAGTTGTGGAGAGGAGGATGATGAAGCTCCTGAATACTGACACAGAAATATAATCCAGAAATGATTCCAGCAGCATAATTATTGAATGCAAACATGCATGCGTTCAGAGGGGTTCAGGTTTAAGCTGATCTACCACTTGAGAATGTCATAAAAATGAACTTCCAAAAGAACTGCAAAATGTTGGTATTTCATGCTCAAAAATACTCTTTAATGTTAAAAAGATACTCTTAAGTACTCTTAAATCCAATTAAGGATTCAATAATACTGCAATCCGAAATAAAGTATTCTGACACTCACGTATTCATATCTTTATACAACGACAAGAACATTCCAAAATATTCTAAAAATATTCCAATGCATTCATAAATATTAAAGAATCTTAAAGAAAGCTGTGGAACTTTCTAGAACATTCCAGAACGCTATAAAACATTGAAGAATGATTTCAGAATGTTGAAGAATGCTATAGTATATCTAGAACACTCTGGAGTATTCTAGAACATTCAAAGAATCTACTAACATCTGAGAATATTTGTAAAAACTTGAGAACATTATAGATAATTCTCAAATTTTTTCTCTTGAAATAAACACATTGATGCGAAATAGATGTGCGATGTTCTGGTGACCACCACTATGTGAAAGTAACCACTACAAATATCCATATCTCCTCAACCACAGCACCGAGCGAGGTGGCGCAGTGGTTAGCACACTGGACTCGCATTCGGGAGGACGACGGTTCAATCCCGTCTCCGGCCATCCTGATTTAGGTTTTCCGTGATTTCCCTAAATCGCTTCAGGCAAATGCCGGGATGGTTCCTTTGAAAGGGCACGGCCGATTTCCTTCCCCATCCTACCCTCACCCGAGCTTGCGCTCCGTCTCTAATGACCTCGTTGTCGACGGGACGTTAAACACTAATCTCCTCCTCCTCCTCCAACCACAGCAGCTATAGTGGTGCACACATAAGAAGAAGGGTGATGGTGAGATGAACAGTGTGAAGGAGCAGTGTACCAATAGTGTCATTCCGCTACATCTGCCTGTAGCATGCACATCAGGGTGTGTGTGGAATATTTAGCATTTATTTTCATGTTAGTTTAGATGTGATGAGATAACTTAACCACTATAGCATATGTTATTGGTGGCATAAAGCGAACAGGATAAGTATGCATTAAGAAGCAACAGCAATAATTTTCCAAGTGTAGGATTTCCACAAGGGCAACTTGGAAGCGGAAACAGCGATCCTGTGTAATGCTCCCCTGGCATTGCCAGTTACCAGGATAGACAACAACTGGAGCCTGAGACATGGGACACTAACACAAAGTACCCTATTTCTCTCTCTCTCTCTCTCTCTCTCTCTCTCTTTCTCTGAACCAAACACTCATTCTGATGTGCATACCGTGCACACTACTATACCACCAATTTACCATTATGGTGGACAACAATGGAACCGAAGTTAATACCAGACACTGAACCCAGTGGATGAACCTTGAGGTTCACAAACTTCTTCCACAAACACTTCAATTTTTATGTATATGTTTATGGAGTTATCTTAGCTTGACTTGGACAAAGCTAATCAGCTCCCATCAAATGTTAATTTAAACAATAAAAATGAACCTTTAAATACTGAAATTATAAAGCTATCAAGAAAACTACTTTTTGCACTTCATTTCATACTTAGTTAACTTATTCTATTACAATACTTGCTTATGAACTACATTTGACGTTATATTATTCAGTGAGCAGGTATATAAATTCTTTAGTTTTATTAGAATTGTGTAAATTTATCATCCACAAACTGCTGCTCCAACAGGGTCCTAACTATCTCATTGTTGTGTATCTGCTTAAAGTATATCATTAATGCTTGATGTGCTTTACTAACCTCATACAGTATGTCCTGATAAACAGACTGCAAACTTGGAAAAAGTGACATTTCTGACCACAGCACCATATAATATTAACATTTAATCTGCTATTTGTCATATGCAGATGGAAGCTATGAAATGCCTTACCATTTTATGCCATTGCTATGTATTACAGATTGGGGACATGATTTCTGTGATTGACATGCCACCTCCAGAGGAGTCAGTATGGTGGAGAGGCAAGCGTGGTTTCCAAGTTGGCTTCTTCCCTAGTGAGTGTGTTGCAGTAATCGGTGATAAGGTCCCCCACGGGTTACCTATTCCACAGCAGCAACAGCTGCAGCAGCAGCCTCCACAACAGCAACAGCAGCAACAAATAGAGCAGCAGCGACAGCAACCTAGTAAACCTGTATTGCGGAAGCATGGAAAGCTCATTGCCTTCTTTCGCTCTTTTATTCTGGCACGTCCATCACGTCGCCGGCTTCGTCAGTCTGGTATCCTCAAGGAACGAGTATTTGGCTGTGATCTTGGAGAACATCTCCTTAACTCAGGACATGATAGTGAGTCTAATTGTTTGTTTTCTTGAAACTGTGCTGTTTTGAAAGTAGTAAATGTAATCTTGATCTCTACCTGGTCCTTAGTATATAAGCTCTGCTAACATGATTGATACACTCAGAATCCTATATTGTAAGTTAATTAGTTATCCCTTGTTTCACACTTATGACAGACATTAGCAAAATACTGGTAGAGGATGGACCTTAATTACCTCTGCCAATAACCCTCCCCCTCCACCCTTCTCCCCCTGCTCTCTCTCTCTCTCTCTCTCTCTCTCTCTCTCTCTCTCTCTCTCTCTCTCCCTCCCTCTATCTCGTTTGAATACAGATGATACTTCATACTGAGTGTTCAGTGGGCACATAAACAAGATGAATAAATGTTGCTAAGCTTCCAGACAAGTTCTCCTTCACAGCTCGCAGAATACACATACCTCTGCCGACCTGAATTATTCCAGTTGATTGCGTTATAGTGGCACTGCAGCTAGCCTAGCTCAGGAAATCCCTTTCCCTCATAGAAATAGTACTAAAGAAACAAATTTCCATGACACAGGCATCCCTGAACCAACTGTGCTCCCTCTAAAAGATACTTTCATTATCCAGTCCCAGTTATCTACACACCATCTCCCAAATTGAAACCCTTGCCCCACCAACAACTGGAAGAATGCTCCGGAAACTGGCATCCTACTCCCACCCTGGAATACTGCTAACCAGTGATACCTATCCTACTCCTAGTGAATAACCCAACTCCCACCCCCCACTGTTGTCCTCTCATAACACACACTCTGTGCCTTGCTGATCTTTCCCTACTACATCCCCCGAAACTCCCAATATCGAAATCCATACAGAATCCAAAAAAACAAAAACAAAAAAAAACTGTTGTCTAACTACCAAAATCCTTAATTCTGAAGGTATTTCAATTCTATCTAATGTCCTTACCTTCAGTCAAACACCTAAGTTCAATCATGCTGAGCTCATCAAAGTCCTACTTTCCTTGTCTCACAGTTGAGCTGCATTGCTGGTATGACGGGATAATGTAGCTGTGTATTGCATTTGCTTTGAAAATTACTTGAAAGCTAAGTGTAATTTTACACCTTAGTTTATGTGTCTACAAGCTGCACAACGAGATGTTACCTTTGGTTAAACAGGTATTTATAAAGAAATGTTATTACCAAAACTCATTATTCGTGCATATGTGCCACCACTAAAGTTTTCTATTCAGGTATTCAGGTTTGAGCCGCTTGTGGCCCAGCAAACTGTGTAGTTTGGAGGGAAGCAACAACAATGCCAAGTTTTGAGATGATGGAAGCAGCTGAAAGAATACATGTCACTCACAGCTGACATGTTTACTTAAGGAAAAACATTTTGTGCAACCAAGTAGCAAACAACAAAATAATTGCAATACAGTTTGCAGTATGCTAAGCACAGAAAAGATCATAATTGTTTTGATGTGTATTAAGAGCCACAAATCTCCTGTAATATGTCTCTATAAACAACTTTCCAAGACTTCTTGTTCTCTGCATATATGTAGAGATTTCCAGCTCACGATACACCCGAGCAGCCAATGTAGAGCAGTCCATGTGAAAAACACGGTGTGCCCAGATGAATACCCGCCATTTTTAACATTTGTCCTTGACTCTTATCTATAGTGATCAAGAAGGCCACTTTCAAAATGAACTGCAAGCATATGAACTGGAAAGGCAAGTTTGTTGGGATGATGAGAATTCATGATATCGATACTGTCTCTCCTTTGGCTCCGCTTGTGATGATGGTCGTCTGCGTGAAACGCCTTCACAGCATTCTGACATGTAACCTAGTGCCATTGCACAATCTTGGTGCATTCAAGTTATGCGTCAGTATGACAGGCACGCCCACCTTCAGCTCCAGCTTGTGGAACAGCATCCTCAACAGCTCTGATGAGTTTAGGAACTCTACAGAATATGTAGCAGAGTTGTCTCTTGCCATCACTTTATCAAGTGACATGTAGATGGTCACCTCACCTGGTACTTCATCAACAATTTTTTTGTTGATGTGATTCATTCTGGAGTGCCAGGATTGCTCTTTCACATAACCAATCCATATTGCTCAAATTTTGCTGTAAGCTCAGAAAAACCTCATTAATCAGGTTATCTCCTGAGCTTACAACATTGCAGCAGAGGTGCAGTCTTCCTGTATTTGGCCACAGTGAGGAAGACTTGAGGCACATAGTGAGGCAGCTGCCAAGTGCCTCATTTGATGACCAGCAGCATCTGTCGGAAGTCGCCTGTGAGCAAGGGAAGTACTCAACCCTTCAACATTATGTTACTGCTGACTGTAAGCTTTGATTGAGTGCCTCGATTGCACACTTGTGTGACATTGAGCATTTTTCCCACATGATCAGTTTGCACTGATGCAGGAGTGGTGTGACCATTGCTCTTGCTTATAGTGCAATTAGACATTTTCTCACTCGCAAGATTCAGCAGAAGCTTGAACACTGAGTGGGTAGTTCTTCTTCCGCTGAACAAGGTTGCAGCTATCCTTGTGCAACTGCACCAGTAGCAAATTCAACAAGAATATCTTGCCCGTACACTCCCACCCTGCAGGTGTGCCCAGGAAATAGAGACCTCCTTCTCCAGTCACCACATGAGTCACGTTTTATTAAAAAATATGCTTTTGATCTTGAGCTCTCAAGGCTACGGTGTCATAAGTGAGCTCCCTGAGGAAATCGGTGGACAACTATACTGCTTGTTGTGGGGTGGGCCAAAATCAGACAGCTGTTTTCCCACCATTGAGAAAACTTTGTCCTCAATACGTTTCAGCACTTTGATGACATATAAGTCATCAGTGGCCTGTGCTGTCCCTTGGTACTGATGTGTGATCTCTTCTGATAATGCAGTTTTATATTTATTCCAAAATGTCTTTAGGTTTGAGTGTCTGCAGGTGCTCGACATGATAGTGAAGAGCTCTCTCAATTTGACGAATGACCAGCACAGTATGGCATCCTCCATTGTAGTGTCCCAGTGGCCGTCATCATTGAAAAGTCCCATTGCCTCACATTCGTTCTGGAATGTGGGTTTTCCCTGCTCATCAACTTTTTTGAGGGCCTGGAAACTGATGAGGCACCAGACATGTGTCAGCAGTAAATGCACACAATAACACTCAGTATGTGTTGCATGCACGTTGTATATTCTGTGGGTAGCTGATGCCTTCACACATTGCCAGCCTTCAGTTGCAGTGCCCTGCACATGATGCTTCCATTCTTTCCATAACACATTCCATGTGTAATATTTTGGCATTTCTGAATACAGCAAAGTTCAAGCAAAGTCGTTCATCTGGCACCGCCGAAAAAATGCAGTGACAGTGGTAGTGGACGGTGTCACTACTCAATAGACAACAATTTGGCCTTTGTGAAGTATGTGTGCTTGCCCTTAGGAAGGTGCTCCACAAGGTGTGCGACTTTTGGGTGCCTCTCCTGAAGAGGCAAGTCCAATATCCGAGATGGCGCTCTGTTGGTGCTTGGAGCAGTGAGTGCAGAAACACCCAGGTATTGTCCATTACAGTGCCTTACATGGTACCTCTCCCTTTAATTGTGGCCGTATGTAACTTGTCCGTGGACATTCCTGCACAATGGATATCCAGTCTCGTTTGTTTCGGTCTCTTTAATACTGCCCAATTTGGTGTATTTTCCATCCTGCATGCACAGGAGCTTCAGCATTCCGCATAGAGTGTGTAATGGGCTCTTGGTGGCTGTGTCTTGTAGCTGTTTTTCCACATTGTGATTGGGCAGCTGTGCTGATATCACTTGATCAGTTTGGTTTGGCCGCAGTTTTTGTTTTAACCACAGCGGCAAGTGCACATGTGGCTAGTTGTGTTTTTGTCATTTAGTGGAATACATGAAGCACTGCACCTCACCAAAAATGTGCCTTTTGATGAGGAGGGGCGCCACCTTTTTGCAATTTGGCCTGAAAAAGTAATGCTATGCTATTGTACCAGTCTGTTGATTGCTGCCTGTCCATCAGTTCTTCCCTGATCTTGGTCCGGCCTGGATTGAATGTGAAGGTGATGAGTAAATCCAGCTGACCATAGTTCTGGACATAGGAGAACTTGTCCTGGGTAACTTTGTGGAGGTACCTCAAACTGTTCACAAGTGATGACAGGAGGATGACCATCTGATCTAAGTCGTCCGGATTTACATTGACATCATTGGCAATGGTATATTGCAGGTAGAAGTAATTTTGTGCACATAGTGTGCTTTGATTTAGCACTACATACCTTAGATGCCCACTTTCCTTCTTCACGTACATGTCTACCATAAATATGGGCAGAAGCACCCAACTCCACAGCAGCAAGTTGAAGTTATGTTCATGAACCATCCCCAGCCATGGCAAGTATGTTGCAATGGCCAACATGCTGCCTGCTCAGCAAGTGATCTGTGTGAATTACCATCTTGGAACTATCATTGGAAATGATCTTGAGAGCTGTTTTAAACGTGTGCTCCAACACATTGTGATCATGCTGAACTTTTTCTATTTTCAGTACAGTCACCTGTTCAACTGCCTGAACAGTTAGGCAGTGTCTATCAGTCTCCTCGTCATCTCCCATAAAGTAAAATTGTAAAAGTTGTGCCTGTGCATTGGATGTATGTAAAAGGGCCCTTATTTAATGGTGCACTTTCCGCTACACTGTAAAATCCCAGGCGTGGTGAGAATTCTGTAAGCTCCAAGGTCATCATGTGTAAACATGAATTAAATTTTTTATGGGGTTTGGAAATCACTGTGAATCATCAGTCTCACCAGAAAATAATTCCTTTAAAGGATCAACTGGTGCTTCTAAAGTGGTAATGGATGCCTTGCCACCCAGAGCAACAAATTCCTGCCATTTCCTCCTGTACCATTTCAGTGACCCACAAAATCTGTGTGCCTCGTTCGTGCAGTCAGTTTTGATGATACTGTGGTTAGTGAAATCTGTAGTTGGATCATAGTTGAAAGCACACTTTTTTTAAAAAATCTCCAGGTATTCCTTGCAAATATTTGGTGACGTTCAACTTTGCCTCGTAGACTGTTCAAGAGGCATGCACAGAGGCCATTTGTGCGGCATTCACCTGATGCAGAGAAGCTGTGTTTTTGGCTGTCTCAGAATCAAGCTGAGAGCCCATGTGTTCTGCTGTATACTTTTTGTCATTGATCATATGACAGCTCTGGTGTCTCCACTGCATGCTGAGGTGCAGTGCATTCAGTGTTTTGTTGAAGTTGAGTATGAGCCTGCATTGACGCTCTGTCTGCTCATTTCTCCACTGTTCAGCATGAACTAATGATTTTTGCTGTTGAGCTATCTACATAGCTCATTGTTAGCTCTGTGAAATATTTTATTTGTGTTTCCCAGTCATTAGAAATTTAAACAGTAATAAAATCAGTTCCTCGGTTTAGGTACGATATCCGATGTAAGCAACGCAACCTAACAAATAACTACGCTAACAACAATACATCTACATCTACATCTACATCTACATGATTACTCTGCAATTCATATCTAAGTGCTTGGCAGAGGGTTCATTGAACCACAATCATACTATCTCCCTACCATTCCACTCCCGAACAGTGCGCGGGAAAAACGAATACCTAAACCTTTCTGTTCAAGCTCTGATTTCTTCTCTTATTTTATTTTGATGATCATTCCTACCTATGTAGGTAGGGCTCAACAAAATTTTTTCACATTTGGAAGAGAAAATTGGTGACTGAAATTTCGTAAATAGATCTCGCCGCGACGAAAAACGTCTTTGCTTTAATGACTTTCATCCCAACTCGCGTATCATATCTGCCACACTCTCTCCCCTATTACGTGATAATACAAAACGAGCTGCCCTTTTTTGCACCCTTTCGATGTCCTCCGTCAATCCCACCTGGTAAGGATCCCACAACGCGCAGCAATATTCTAACAGAGGACGAACGAGTGTAGTGTAAGCTGTCTCTTTAGTGGACTTGTTGCATCTTCTAAGTGTCCTGCCAATAAAATGCAACATTTGGCTCGCCTTCCCCCACAATATTATCTATGTGGTCTTTCCAACTGAAGTTGTTCGTAATTTTTACACCCAGGTACTTAGTTGAATTGACAGCCTTGAGAATTGTACTATTTATCGAGTAATCGAATTCCAACGGATTTCTTTTGGATCTCATGTAGATGTAACAATCAAAGAAGAAGAAAAAAACAGTTAAATGAGGGAAAGAAACAACAAACATAACCCAGAAAGAAACTATTGAGATATTTTCAAACCAACAAAATCATCAATCACTCACATCTAACCAGAAAAGCCATGCCAGTATCCTAGAAAGCAAACTTTCAGTATGCTAGAAACAATCAAAATCACTGAAGAAGCTATGAATCATTTAAGCCAATGAGAGAAACTAAGTCAGTGTTCAAGAATCATTATAATATCACAATCCAAATTCTCAACATCAGTTCTTCTGAGCTATAGAGACCCTAGAAGAAGAAGAAAAAAAAAAATCCAAACAGAAAATTGAAGTCATTGCTTAAGGATCCCAATATATCACAATCCAAAACATTTCCCAAACATTCTGTGAGTTGCGAAATATTTTCATGCTCATATGTTACAGAGTTTAGTGCTGATTTTATCCTACAGGAATATTTATGCTGTTCTGGATTTATGTATGTGCTTATTTCATTTGTTGAAACAGTTAAAAAATAATCCCTATGCTAAACTCATAGCATTTATTTGATAGGTAACTTTATAGATGACTTTTTAGTCACATTATCCATCCCATAGGAACAGTAGTTATGTTGACCATCTCACGGGAACAGTGACATTTTGGGAATAAAAGGTACCTTGCGTGTTAATTCAGGGTAAAGGCTATCTCCATAGTTCATCCAAATGTGTCCAACCATTTCAGCATGAAGGAGTAAGAAACAATCAACTTGATGAAGAAAGAAAGTTAACAATTTCTAGTTCGGTGCAGCACAAACTTCATAATATTTGCGCACATGCAACAATGTCATTTGCCCACACATATGTAAGTGTTATCAGCAGTTATGTTCACATATAATCATAATCGTTTCCAGCCTCATGAAAAGCCTACCACAGTCTACACATAAAGGCATCATTTCTCTCTGTTGCACACATTTAAATGACACTGTTGTTGTAGGTTTTCAAGTGTCTCGGAAGCTATAAGATACACTTGATGCTCAGTGGCTAAAATGTGCTGGGCTTGTAAATAAGTATGGATTAAACACTTTGAGGATTGTACAAGTATTGTATCCATTACTTTGAATCATATTTGTAGTAAAAATACAATAACAGCATTTACACAAATACAAAGCAGTTCAAAAGATAAAGAGTAAATAGTTTTTTCTAAGAGTAATTATTGTTCCACATTTCTTACTATATGCTCCAAATTTATACATATCTTGTACTACACACTTTTAAAAGTTACGCTTTGTGTTAATTGTGGGTATAAGCTAATTCCATCCCAAAGTTATTACAAAGCCATCCAGCCGTTTCAACATGAGAATGTAACAAAATACTCAAACACAAACTTTTGCATTTATAATATGTATAGGACTTTTAGCCACGTACTACTTATTACAATCTTCAGAAAGACTCACGAAGTAGTTAGGCTATAATATTTTAGTTTTTTATTGTGACGAAAAGCTCATATTAACATTGAATCAATAACAACGGAACTATTATATATAATCAAAGAATAAACAATCTGTCCCTTGTGCGCGCCGCCACAGAGTAATGCTATCCTTCACTGTGCGTCTACGGATGTTCTGCTGGCGACTCCCACACAGCCCCCTCTCTGATAGAGCAGAGCTCCGGGAATGTAGGGGTATTTATATTTCAGCTGATGCCCAGCT
Organism: Schistocerca piceifrons; assembly: GCF_021461385.2. Classification (NCBI taxonomy): domain Eukaryota; kingdom Metazoa; phylum Arthropoda; class Insecta; order Orthoptera; family Acrididae; genus Schistocerca; species Schistocerca piceifrons. The sequence goes on from NC_060145.1 coordinate 22,748,971, forward strand.
CTTGTGTGTACTGAAGGCATTGGTTGAACTTCTTCAGCTTCTGTTGCGGGTAGTGACGGTACCACTTCCTCTTGTGGTGGTGAGGTAGTTTCATACTGGTCCAGTGGTGTGGAAGGTGGCGCTTGGTGCCTGACCTCTGTGTCCTCTTCAGTCGGTAACATATGTGCAGGTTCGAGCCGTTCCAATGATACCACTTGGCTCTTTCCATTTAGAGCTATCTGCATGGTATGTTCATCCTGTGAGAGCACTCTGTAAGGTCCAGAATATGGAGGCTGCAGCGGTAACTTGACGGTGTCCGTCCGTAGCATCACTGTGTACATGAGCGTAGATCTTTGTGCACGAATGTATTTACCGCTCCATGTCTCGAGACAGGAGATGGGCGAAGTCTGGCCATATGCTCCCGTACCATTTGCAATGTAAACGGCAATTCGGTCTGTCATGCCCCTTCTTTATTGGTGAAGAATTCTGCAGGCAGTCGTAAGGGTTCACCATAAACCAATTCTGCGGTGGATGCCCCTAAATCCGTTTTCAATGCGTAGGCCCAACAACACTAGGGGTAACGCTGATGACCAAGATTGTGCATGGCACATTAATGCAGCTTTTAATGTTCTATGCCAGCATTCCACCATCCCATTGCTTGCTGGGTGGTACGCTGTGGTGTGATGTTGGAACCCGGAGAGGTTCAACTGTGCTCGTGGTATGTACTCCACCAAGGCAAAGGAATTTGTTTTCTGAGACCACTCCATGTTAACAGTAGAGTTAAGACATTTTATAAAAGGGGATGAGAGCAAGGCTGCACAAAAGTTAACAAAACCTAATACCTTAATATTAACAAAACACAATCTCATAAAGCTAACACACCAGCTGAGCATAACAAACTGGGACAAATTATTTCAAGACTGTGATTCCAGTGCCCAAACAGTTTACGAAACATTCCACTATTACTTAACAGGTACTTTACAAGCTCATCTTGTTCAAAAGAAATACCATAAAACAAGAAAAGGTAAATTTTGGTACACCAAAGAACTGGAGACTCTAAAAAATAAGCTACTGCTGTTGAAGCGCCTTGCCAAAGTAAACAATTCTAATGAAATTAAGGATCTTGAAAAAATTACGAAGAAACTGTATAAGAAAGAGTTGCAATTGGCGAAACAAAGATACAACACACATCTCATAAAAAAATAGTAAAAACCAATGCAAAACAGCCTGGTCGGTAATTAATACCGTTAAAGGTGAAGTCAGAAACTTTGACAAGACAGTCCCAATACCAGCAGATACATTCAATAAATGTTTTGTAAGCTGTGCTGATGATATCAAAAAGTTGATCAGTAAACCCAATGTAACATGTATAGATTATCTGAAGAGAGCGAACCTAAATCATAATAGGGCCAGATCACCATTGAAACACGTTAAAGAGGTCTATTAGACTGTAGCGTTCTTATATTAAACTGTCATGTTACCTATCACATCAGAACATGATGCACATCTTCTAATTTTCTATAATAAATTTTTTTAAGAATATATATAATCTCATCTTCTCTCCTGTTTACAGTTCCTATGGTCCTGAAATGTTGTGCAGAATTTATAGAAAGTAACGGTATAGTGGATGGTATTTATAGGCTTTCTGGTGTCACATCCAACATACAAAAATTGAGGTATGTCACGGAAATTTATAACTAACTGATAATGTTAAGATTATTATTTTTAGTTTAATGATTATGCTGTCCCTTTGTATCAGGTAAATATAGCCTCAAAGGAGGAGTCATTGGACTTTGTGTGGTTCTGAAGCATAATATGCAGTCTGTGGTCATGCAACTGTTGGAAATGTAAATGGTGTAACAGTTCTGGCTATATCTGTGAACTGAGTTTGTGGCAAATGTCAGTGTATTGTAGAATACTTTTTCTTGTGTAACTATGAGAATCACAAAAGGTTGTGCTGTGTACTCTCTGTTCCATATTATACATTTGATATAGATAAAGAAACGTACCTCAATTCACTTAACTGGCTTCCACTACAAATTTTACGTGTTTTGTAGAGGTTTAGTCATTGTAACAATGGGGAAGAAAATCGATTGTAGCTTCATTGCTGGCACCATCTGGGCTTTCACTTGAAGAGATTTAAGGAAATGACAGAGGTGCTTTTATTGGTTGCAGCAAATTTTTAAATCTCTAGTCTGTTCCTGGATTTGTTCATTTTACTGCTACACCTTGCTTCCACACCATCACCATCCACGTCTGTATGAAGACCACCTGTAGACTTTTGTATGCATTACTGTCACTGTTATATGCTTTCGTGTTGCATCTGTATGTTTTTCTAATACACCTGACCCTCCACCCATTAGGTTTTCCATTTGTTGCTGCTTACCGATTTATGGTATGTATGTCCCACTTGCTTTTCCCAATTTCTTAAACTAATTTTCTGTCATCTATAACAACAATTCAATTAAACTTTTTCCTTTGACCTTGGGCCTTGAGTGGCTTTCCTGGTTGGATCTTAAAAAGTTACGTTTTTCCAGCTGTTATTTCTCTTGTCATGTGAGCTAAGCCCTGACTATTAAAATATTGTAACTAATGTCTGTGCTTCGTGGAAAGCAGAAATTTTCCTGTTGTTATTTGGTTTTAGTGTCACTACGGCTTCAGTTTGAGTGTGACAATTTCATCAGAACAACATTTCCATGTAGATGATTCCTTTCCAAATCTTGGTCCAACCAGAGCAACTATTCTTACTGATTTTGCAATAGATAAGTAAAAAAGAACTAGTGGTTCTGAATCAAATTCCCATTTTATATCATCTGCTGTTTAAACTTGTACCAAATGCAGTGTTCACAAAAGTTTATTCAGTGTTCACAAAAGTTTATTCTACAACTCATTGTGTTGTGGAATTGTTTGTAGTACTGTTTTGTGAACCATGTTCTGCTTTATGCCATCCCACAGTCATGTAATTTCTCCAGTAATTTATTGAGTAATGTTTGTTTGAGGTTAGAAATCATAGTAACTTATTTCATTTTGATGGTAGTTAAATTTAATGGATATATTTTCAAATTATATAGAATGTTTAAAAAAAAGTATGCTATATTTTTAGAGGTGGTAGTAGAGATTAAAACAAGAAAACAAAATTGTCTTGTAAATATGGGCTCTAAAATGGTGTGTGTGCTTGTTAAAGTTGCTACTGTAGAAATGATAATTTTGTCAATGTTGTATTCTTTTGTTGTCAGAAATGCGTTTGATGAGGACCGGGTTCCAGCCCTGTATGAGGATGAAGCTATTCTTCAGGACATACATTCAGTTGCTTCACTACTTAAAATGTATTTCCGTGAACTTCCAAATCCACTTTGCACTTACCAGTTGTATCATACATTTGTTGGAGCAGTGCAGGCTGGTACTGATGAAGCAGGCCGTCTGGCACGGATGAGAGATGCTGTGCATAAACTTCCACCTCCTCACTACAGGTGTGTACAGTATTTTAAACATAGGGTCTCCGGAAAAGTAACTGAGGTGAATCAGATTATTCTGAAATAAATAAATGAATTTGATGTTTCAAAACATTTTAGAAGGATATAACTAATTTTATTTAACACATTCTTACTAAGTGTCTTCACATGTCAGTGTGTTCCTGTGCATGCAAACATAGAGAGTGAAACAACGTGGTTGAATTTCTTGCTTTTTGAACATGTGTTTTTTTATAATGAACAACTGCAGTAATTAATTATTATGATATATGTCCTAGTAACCAAATTATTATTTTAAGCATAATTTTCATCATGAAAATCATGTTTTATATAAAATCAGATTCACTGTCAATCATAGAGACTATCTTATTTCCATACAGCATAGATTCACTATCTTTTAATCCATATTATTTATATAATTCATTTGACTATTAGTCATTGGCAGAAAGATTAATTTGGTGTTGACTGCTGTGTGAACATTTGAGTTTGTTTATCAAAGTCATCATTTTGAGCTAATATTTCAGTTAGAAATGAAAATGTATTTCATACAGCCACTTTCTGCTTTATTTTTAAAAAAAAAAAAAGAAAAGAAAGAAAAAGTGCTTCCAGGACTAATAAAGAGTAATGAAAAAGGGCACAATATTTGTTCTGCAGGACACTGCAATACCTAGTGCGGCACTTGGCACGAGTAGCTTCTAGAGGTCACCTCACAGGCATGACGCCTCGCAATGTGGCCATTGTTTGGGCCCCTAATCTGCTCCGCTGCAAGGAACTGGAAGTTGGTGGTGTGGCTGCCCTGCAAGGGGTTGGAGTACAGGCAGTTGTCACAGAGTTCCTGGTATGCTATGCTGACCTTATTTTCTGTGAGGGACTACCGGCACAGGTTCCCATAACCAGACAGCAGTCCGAGGCTCTGGATGGTGAGTTTAGTGCAAAGAATATTATTTCAGTGTTAATTGTGTACGCATTCTATCCCTTCCTGTTGTAAATGATAAAGTGAGCTCTGAATTGCTTCTGTTGCACACCAGAGATAGATAATTTATTGGGTTGGTGCATACGTTCGTAGTGTTTTTCCATAAGTTTGATAAAAACAACAAATACAGTAACTTTCCAATTTGGTTGCTGTTGAACACACATGGTTTTGAGGCAAAGAACTCATCCAGCCATGTTTGGATCGCATTTTTATCTGGAAAGGAAATTCCTTGAAGTCTCTTGTTCGATAGAGAGCAGAAAAGGAGAAAATCTGAGGGTGCAAGATCAGGTGAATAAGGTGGGTGTGGAATGACTGCCCAACCAAACTCCCGTATAGTGTTTTTTGTCAGTCTAGCAAAATGTGGGCTGACATTATCATGGAATAGCGCCACTTCACGCAGTCATCCTGGTTATTGTCTTTCACCTGCAAGATGTTTTAGTTGTTGACAATAAATGTCAGCAGCGATAGTTACACCTCAGGGAAGCAATTTTTAGTACAACACATCATCGCTGTTCCACCAGATGCATAATGTTATCTTTTGTGGATGTGTGGGTCCTTTTATGGAGAGTTTCTGCTTCGTTTGGGCTCAACCCATCCTTTCTTTTCCTTATGTTAGCATAAAGACACCATTTCTCATCACTAATAATGATACAAGGTAGGAACAGTTGGTATTTTCATGAGTCAATTGATGATGAACAAGCAGAGATACACATATGGCCACCTGCTGATTTTTGTGCTTTGGCTTAGAAGATGCAGTCCCTGTACACCCGATTTTTGACCTTTCTCATTGTACACTATGTGACACCCCCAAAAACATATGTTTTTTATATTAGATGCATTAAGCTGCCACTTACTGCCAAGTACTCCAAATCAGTGACCTCAGTAGTCTTTAGACATCTTGAGAGAGCAGAATGGGGCGGAACTCATGGACTTCGAACGTGGTCAGGTAATTGGGTCACTTGTATCATACCTCTGTACATTAGATATCCACACTCCTAAACATCCCTAGGTCCAGTGTTTCCAATGTGATAGTGAAGTGGAATCATGAAGGGACATGTTCAGCACAAAAGCGTACGGACCGACCTCGTCTGTTGACTGACAGAGACCGCTGACAGTTGAAGAGGGCATAATGTGTAACAGGCAAACATCTATCCAGACCATCACCCAGGAATTCCAAACTCCATCAGGATCCACTGCAAGTACTATGACAGTTAGGCGGGAGGTGGGAAAACTTGGATTTCATGGTCAAGCGGCTGCTCATAAGCCACACATCATGCTGGTAAATGGCAAATGACACCTCACTCGGTGTAAGTGCATAAACATTGGACGATTGAAGAGTGGAAAAATGTTGTGTGGAGTGACGAATCACGGTACACAATGTGGCCATCCGATGGCAGGGTGTGGGTATGGTGAATTACCGGTGAACGTCATCTGCCAGCGTGTGTAGTGCCAACAGTAAAATTCGGAGGCGGTGGTGTTATGGTGTGGTCATGTTTGTCATGGAGGGGCCTTGCACCCCTTTTTGTTTTGTGTGGCACTATCACAGCACAGGCCGACATTGATGTTTTAAGCACATTCTTGCTTCACACTGTTGAAGGGCGATTCGAGGATCGTGATTGCATCTTTCAACATGATCGAGCACCTGTTCATAGTGTACGGTCTGTGGTGGAGTGGTTACATGACAATAACATCATTTTAGTGGCTTGTCCTGCACAGAGTCCTGACCTGAATCCTTCATAAAACCTTAGGGATGTTTTGGAAAGCCGACTTTGTGCCAGGCCTCACTGACTGACATTGGTACCTCTCATCAGTGCAGCACTCCTTGAAGAATGGGCTGCCATTCCCCAAGAAACCTTCCAGCACCTGATCGAATGTGTGCCTGTGAGAGTGGAAGCTGCCATCAAGGCATTACCATTGGAGGGCATCACAAACTTGTAAGTCATTTTCAGCCAGATGTCCCGATACTTTTGATCACATAGTGTATGTAAATGTCACATCATGGTGAAATAGTAAACGTCACATCATGGTGAAATAGTCACAGTACATCACATGTGCCTCTTTTCAAGTACACTGACATGGATCCGTGTGGATTAATGCATTTATATAATCTTCATGAAACCTCATAGGTCTTCCTGAATGGGGATGGTTACTGATGTGAAAACGAACCTCTTTAAAAGGAGAAAATCATTTTATTGCCATGCTGTACCCAGTGGCGTTATCCTCATACACAGTGCAAATGTTTCTGGCTGCCTCTGCTGCTGCCACCTCTTTACTGAGCTCAAACAGAAGAACATGTCAAATATGCTTCAATTTCTTTACATTGCATTCCATTTTTTAGTGTCCACAGCTCCACTCACTATCTCCAAATGACAGTGTGTTACTCAAGTAGCAACTGTGAACCACAGTCTAACATATACAGTCACAACACTCACTTCTGTGAGAATCGTTACCATCTGACAGTTGGTGCAACAGTAGTGAGACAGCATCTGTAAAATAAAAGTTTGTTTTTAATCATTTTTCTACTTAATTAGTGAAATAGTTATTACATTTTTGTATTCCAAGCATTATTAAGTTTTGAAGAGACATGAATGATCGTGAAATACACGTAAAAACAGCCGAATCCCCTTGTTTCAGTGACATAAGCTACAGCTTAATGATGAAGAAATATTTTCAAATATATGTATAATTACAGCTTAATCCAGTGAAAACAAGAAAATATGAACACACATATTTCATGCGTGAGAATAATATTATTCTTTTGTTGCCTGTTGTTATTAAGACAGGCACTTTCCTTGACATGTAAAAATGTTGTAGGGAGCCTAATGTTATCCACAGTCTTACATTTCACTCAACTTTCTAATACAAAAATATCAAGTAAATGTAATTACTTTTGTTTCAAAAGTGAATGTTTTAAGATTCGTGCCATTTGTTGCACAGATGCAGCAACAATTGTGGAATTGGTTTCTTCTACATTGGGAAACGATTTTATTGCTTTTGTTCTTTTATCATGTCTGTGTGGTTTTTCCTTCAGCTACAGTTGTGGTAGCTTAGCCACTACATTAAATAATGTAGGTATTTCATTCCATACACGTTATATATGTTCCACATTCACTAATTTGACTGGAAGTGTAGTGAAGAAATCTTCACATTTTTGAGTACATATACGACACTTTTCTGCAAAAGGTCAGGTCTTCCACTGTTTATTTTTTTGTTCTTAAAGAAAATGACATTCTCCCCATGAATATCTTTAAGTTACAAGAAAATTGTAAATAACCTGTTCTGTAATGTAGTGCTTAAGAGCAATGAGGAAACCTAAAAAAAGACAAATCTGGCATCTTCTTCTTCTTGTTACTGCACAGTGTATTGCACTAAAGACACTCCCATTTGTAAAAATCATTCTACACATTAATATATCAATTACCGTTTGCCTTCACAAAATGTCGTCAAACTCAGCAGTATAGCTTTATGGTCGCTTGGCGACTGCAGTTGCAATGGGTAACGAAAGAGGGATAGTGTGTCATGATTGTTACGTTAGACTCTGAGTGAACTAAAAATAAAAAATGCCAATCGACAAACAAACCCATAGCAACCAGAAAACCAACAGGCAAAGCAAAAATGCTACGAACTAGGCATGAATCTAATTGTTGGTATACTTAATATTAACTGTTTTTGAGCCATAGTAGTACTTGTTGCAGGGTAGTATAGACTTTTTCTTTTTGGTATTGTTCTCAGCAATCTTGCCATATTATTGTCAAAGTTATGTAGCTTGTGAACAATATATTTCATCTGAGAATAAAGGCGATAAACCACTCTAGTTAGTATTCCCCCTGCAAGATAATGTTGATCAGAAACTAAACATTGTGTTGTGGAAAGCAAATTGGTCAAGTTCAAAATTACACAGTTTAACTGATAAAGATTCCCCCAAAACAGTGACTGATTCCTCAACATCATATAGCTAATTTAAGAAAAAAAACTCATTTCTCATGAGGAAATCTGTGCCATATATCAAGTTGTGGGACAGTAGCATTAAAAGAAATGAGATATTTTCAACATTTCGCGGCTCTGTCAGAAACTGTATAACTATTAATTTTAATTTTAAAAACCAACAGTCCCAGTTGCAAATTTTACCTAGATTTACCTAGGTTTCAGTCGGGATAACTCAACCTTCTTCAGAATAAAAGTAACTACTGTTTGTCCATAGTGTACATCGTCAAGCTAAAACTACAAATCCGTAAGTTATCGTCAGACTGTAAAAACTTATCTGAAACTTGGTGAACATCACTCCAGTCAACACACTTAAAACTATTGGCCAACATAGGTCGCTTATGCTCAAAGCTAAAGTGTGACTTGGCGAACATCGCTCTGGTCAACACACTTAAAATAATTGACCAACAGAGGTCATATGTACTTACAGAACTAGTCTAAACTATGGGAGGATGACGGGAAAATGGTTAAATTATGATGTGATTTGGCGAACAACGCTGTTGGAGTGATGTTCGCCAAGTCACATTTTAGCTGTAAACATAATTTCGCTGTCATTCCCTAAGTTCAATGGCAGTTGTCAACAGGCCCAAATTATGATGGCAGTGTTCCACACACAGTTTTTACAGTATATGTGTGGATCACCTCCATGAAAACAAATTGAGTACCCCATTGCCGCCACATTATCCCCTGCTTTAGTGTTTTCTGTAACTTGTAACCATAACTTCGTCATGAAGCTCAATCAGGCAAGTGCAATAGTTTATTTTTACTTGATTCTAGACCATTTCAGGTCAAATATACTAATTTTGAATAATGACCATCTATTTTATATGGTCCGTATTGGCGGATGGTACAGATTAGATTGTTCATAAGTTCATTCATGACCATTTGTGTGCTAAGTCAATAGGTAGTTCATGCTTTGTAACCATAGCTAAGCAACTGCTTAACATTTACGCCTCAGAAGTTTTTTTAGACCTAGTCATAATAATAAGGATGTTGGCTTTATATTATCCTTCCCACTCCTAAGTTCTTTTTACATCTACATCTACATTTATACTCTGCAAGCCACCCAACGGTGTGTGGCGGAGGGCACTTTACGTGCCATGGTCATTACCTCCCTTTTCTGTTCCAGCCGCGTATGCTTCGCAGGAAGAACGACTGTCTGAAAGCCTCCGTACGCGCTCGAATCTCTCTAATTTTACATTCGTGATCTCCTCGGGAGGTATAAGTAGGGGGAAGCAATATATTCGATACCTCATCCAGAAACGCACCCTCTCGAAACCTGGCGAGCAAGCTACACCGCGATGCAGAGCGCCTCTCTTGCAGTGTCTGCCACTTGAGTTTGTTAAACATCTCCGTAACGCTATCATGGTTACCAAATAACCCTGTGACGAAACGCGCCGCTCTTCTTTGGATCTTCTCTATCTCCTCCGTCAACCCGATCTGGTACGGATCCTACACTGATGAGCAATACTCAAGTATAGGTCGAACGAGTGTTTTGTAAGCCACCTCCATTGATGATGGACTACATTTTCTAAGGACTCTCCCAATGAATCTCAACCTGGCACCCGCCTTACCAACAATTAATTTTATATGATCATTCCACTTCAAATCGTTCTGCACGCATACTCCCAGATATTTTACAGAAGTAACTGCTACCAGTGTTTGTTCCGCTATCATATAATCATACAATAAAAGATCCTTCTTTCTTTGTATTCGCAATACATTACATTTGTCTATGTTAAGGGTCAGTTGGCACTCCCTGCACCAAGTGCCTATCCGCTGCAGATCTTCCTGCATTTCGCTACAATTTTCTAATGCAGCAACTTCTCTGTATACTACAGCATCATCCGCGAAAAGCCGCATGGAACTTCCGACACTATCTGCTAGGTCATTTACATATATAGTGAAAAGCAATGGTCCCATAACACTCCCCTGTGGCACGCCAGAGGTTACTTTAACGTCTGTAGACGTCTCCCCATTGATAACAACATGCTGTGTTCTGTTTGCTAAAAACTCTTCAATCCAGCCACACAGCTGGTCTGATATTCCGTAGGCTCTTACTTTGTTTATCAGGCGACAGTGCGGAACTGTATTGAGCGCCTTCCGGAAGTCAAGGAAAATAACATCTACCTGAGAGCCTGTATTAATATTTTCTGGGTCTCATGAACAAATAAAGCGAGTTGGGTCTCACACGATCGCTATTTCCGGAATCCATGTTGATTCCTACAGAGTAGATTCTGGGTTTCCAAAAACGACATGATACGCGAGCAAAAAACATGTTCTAAAATTGTACAACAGATCGACGTCAGCGATATAGGTCTATAGTTTTGCGCATCTGCTCGACGACCCTTCTTGAAGACTGGGACTACGTGTGCTCTTTTCCAATCATTTGGAACCTTCCGTTCCTCTAGAGACTTGCGGTACACAGCTGTTAGAAGGGGGGCAAGTTCTTTCGCATACTCTGTGTAGAATCGAATGGGTATCCCGTCAGGTCCAGTGGACTTTCCTCTGTTGAGTGATTCCAGTTGCTTTTCTATTCCTTGGACACTTATTTCGATGTCAGCCATTTTTCGTTTGTGCGAGGATTTAGAGAAGGAACTGCAGTGCGGTCTTCCTCTGTGAAACAGCTTTGGAAAAAGGTGTTTAGTATTTCAGCTTTACGCGTGTCATCCTCTGTTTCAATGTCATCATCATCCCAGAGTGTCTGGATATGCTGTTTCGAGCCACTTACTGATTTAACGTAAGACCAGAACTTCCTAGGATTTTCTGTTAAGTCGGTACATAGAATTTTACTTTCGAATTCACTGAACGCTTCACGCATAGCCCTCCTTACGCTAACTTTGACATTGTTTAGCTTCTGTTTGTCTGAGAGGTTTTGACTGCGTTTACACTTGGAGTGAAGCTCTCTTTGCTTTCGCAGCTGTTTCCTAACTTTGTTGTTGAACCACGGTGGGTTTTTCCTGTCGCTCACAGTTTTACTCGGCACATACCTGTCTAAAACGCATTTTACGATTGCCTTGAGCTTTTTCCATAAACACTCAACATTGTCAGTGTCAGAACAGAAATTTTCGTTTTGATCTGTTAGATAGTCTGAAATCTGCCTTCTATTACTCTTGCTAAACAGATAAACCTTCCTCCCTTTTTTTATATTCCTATTAACTTCCATATTCAGGGATGCTGCAACGGCCTTATGATCACTGATTCCCTGTTCTGCACTTACAGAGTCGAAAAGTTCGGGTCTTTTTGTTATCAGTAGGTCCAAGATGTTATCTCCACGAGTCGGTTCTCTGTTCAATTGCTCGAGGTAATTTTCGGATAGTGCACTCAGTATAATGTCACTCGATGCTCTGTCCCTACCACCCGTCCTAAACATCTGAGTGTCCCAGTCTATATCTGGTAAATTCAAATCTCCACCTAAGACTATAACATGCTGAGAAAATTTATGTGAAATGTATTCCAAATTTTCTCTCAGTTGTTCTGCCACTAATGCTGCTGAGTCGGGAGGTCGGTAAAAGGAGCCAATTATTAACCTAGCTCGGTTGTTGAGTGTAACCTCCACCCATAATAATTCACAGGAACTATACACTTCTACTTCACTACAGGATAAACTACTACTAACGGGAGCTTCGACAGTTTACAATTACAATACCGATTGCTGCTTGGCCCCCGCATGTCCTGACTTTGCCCCGCACCCTTTGAGGCTGCTGCCCTTTCTGTACTTGCCCAAGGCCATCTAACATAAAAAACCGCCCAGTCCACGCCACACAACCCCTGCTACCCGTGTAGCCGCTTGCTGCGTGTAGTGGACTCCTGACCTACCCAGCGGAACCCGAAACCCCACCACCCTACGGCGCAAGTCGAGGAATCTGCAGCCCACACGGTCGCAGAACCGTCCCAGCCTCTGATTCAGACCCTCCACTCGGCTCTGTACCAAAGGTCCGCAGTCAGTCCTGTAGACGATGCTGCAGATGGTGAGCTCTGCTTTCATCCCGCTAGCGAGACTGGCAGTCTTCACCAAATCAAATAGCCGCCGGAAGCCAGAGAGGATTTCCTCCGATCCATAGCGACAAACATCATTGGTGCCGACATGAGCGACCACCTGCAGATGGGTGCACCCTGTACCCTTCATGGCATCCAGAAGGACCCTTTCCACATCTGGAATGACTCCCCCCGGTATGCACACGGAGTGCACATTGGTTTTCTTCCCCTCTCTTGCTGCCATATCCCTAAGGGGCCCCATTACGCGCCTGACGTTGGAGCTCCCAACTACCAGTAAGTCCACCCTCTGCGACTGCCCGGATCTTGCAGACTGAGGGGCAACCTCTGGAACAGGACAAGCAGCCATGTCCGGCCGAAGATCAGTTTCAGCCTGAGACAGAGCCTGAAACCGGTTCATCAGACAAACTGGAGAGGCCTTCCGTTCAGCCCTCCGGAATGTCTTTCGCCCTCTGCCACACCTCGAGACGACATCCCACTCTACCACAGGTGAGGGATCAGCCTCAATGCGGGCAGTATCCCGGGCAACCACAGTCGTAGTCCGATCGGGGGATGCGTGGGACGAGCTGGCCGTCCCCAACAAACCTCCATCCAGACCCCCACAGTGATGCCCATTGGCAACAGCCTCAAGCTGTGTGACCGAAGCCAACACTGCGTGAAGCTGGGAGCGAAGGGATGCCAACTCAGCCTGCATCCGAACACAGCAGTTGCAGTCCCTATCCATGCTAAACACTGTTGTGCAAAGAACGTCTGAACTAATCTACAGAGAGGACAAACAATTTGACACAAAATTTAAACGGTTATAAAAATTATTTTAGGTGATTAAACTTCATGCTTAAGCACAAAATTTTCCTATTCAGGCCATATATTGTAAGCATGTGATGTCTGCCTCATATCATGACCAACAAATACTTCATAAATGTTAAGACAGTCAATCTAAGTACGTTCTGCACAGGATAACATATACGCCCTTTTCCTCGGGTATACTTTTTATTTCACTTTACTAGTAAATTCAAGGTCAGGGGTTACGTTCACGTCTTGTCCCAACAAGTACCCATCACACAGTTTACGCACAGGCGCAAGGTATTGTGTCAGCCCAGGCGGGCCTCATGACGCTATGGACAGTTCCAGTACAGCACTCGTGGCTGCCGCATTGAGGTCACGAAGTGGGGCCGAGGCAGTTTCAGATAAGTTTTTACAGTCTGACGATAATTTATGGATTTGTAGTTTTAGCTTGACGATGACTACTATTGAGAAACGGTAGTTACTTTTATTGTGAAGAAGGTTGGGTTATCCCGACTGAAACCTAGGTAAATCTCGGTAAACTTTGCAACTGGGGCTGTTGGTTTTTAAAATTAAGATCTAATGGTTGTTTTGAACACTTTTAAATATCTTGATAATAAGGAAAGAGAGAAATACAACACAAAAAATAATGTAATTAATATTCAGCAATTTGCATATAAGTGGCATATTTATTCTTATCAGTTAGGGCTGTATAACTTCAATTGCCAATTGAGGAGCATTTTTCAAAACTTGAAATGTGCAAAAAAATTTCAAAATTGAGTTAGGTGTGGTAAAGGCATAATTCTGACCTTTTACATCAACCCCTAAACCAAGCCTTAGCAAAAATCGACCATTGCCATGTATATGAACACTTTGAATCAGAAGGTTTCAGCAAAACATGATATATATACATTCTTACAGTTATAGCAAAAGTCGACAAATGCAATATAATTACTCTTTCATGTCTCGGCTCTCTTTCCATCTTTCTGCAGCAAGCAGTTAACAATAATGGAGCACACTAGTTGCTTTAAGCGGTGTTATTGTTGTAACAATATGAACTGGTGGGAGTAGTGTTGCAAGCAGACTTCATTGTCATCAGAACACCCGCAGCTTACTTTTAGACAAGTATTTGCTTGATGCTCACTTGTACATCTACAAAGAAGTATTGCAAGTGGAAGCAGAATGGATGATGAGCCTTGTGATTCTGAAAATGGCGTACAGATCAATGATTGTTCTGATGAGAGAAATTCCTGATTCAAGAAGAGCTTACATCGACCTGAAACACAAAGCAAAAAGTGTAAAAAGAAACCTATCATTAAAGGCAATCATGGACTTGGGGTTTCACCTTGTAAAGCAACAGGAATGAAAGAATGCAGAGCTGCTGAACTCTGCTATGAAGTTGTTTCTCATTTTCATCACCACATGATGTCATTAAATAAAATGGATCAAGATAAGTTTCTGTTAAAATTTCTTCATCTCGGGACAGAGAAGTTGATACCCAGAATGCAGAAAGGAAGAAAACATCGCCAGCGAAGTTTACCATTAGAAAAAGGAATAGTGAAGTAGTGCCAGTTTGTGTCACCAGTTTCCAAGGTGTATCTGGCATGTCAGAGGACAGGTTATCCTATGTAGCAATCAGGTTCCATGAAGGAGGAAGGTTGTCATAAGAAAGGAGAGGAGGTGGCAGAACAGGAAAGGATCATAAGGAAGTAACTTTGCCATTAAGAATGATATTGAAAATGTAAATGCATAGAGAGCCACAATGAAGGGGGAAAGTCTAAGAGGGGTTATTTGCCCTCAGATATCACAGTCTATGAAATTTTCAAGAGATTCTGTGAAGAACAAAAGAATTTTGGACTGAAACACTGTTTCTTATCAAAATACATATATTTTATGAACACATACCGATACCTGCTCCACTTGTAATGTTGGTGTAATGGAAATTAAAGTTGAAACTCATCTGCAGAAGGAAAATGAATTACGAATAGACAGATTACATGAAATTAGTGCAAAGCTGTTTTATGATATAATGAAGGAAGATAATCCTACTGTCATTATGATTTGCTGTAACGAGCAACAAAACCGGCCTTTTCCAAAACTATCAGTCAGTGAAGTTTTCTGCGTTAGACAAGTATGGTTATACAATCTGTGCATCATGACCCATACTAAGGAGCAAAAAAGGGGAAAAGGGGAAGCATCATTTTCTACACCTGGTTGGAAAAAATATCTGCAAGAGGATGCACTGAATTTGCTTCAGCTTTGCTGGACTTTCTTCTGACTTAGATAAAATAAAAATAAAAAAAAAAAAAAAAATAAAAAAAAAACAGATGATGGCACCAATACTATTGAGGGCTGTTCAATAAAGAATGATCATAATTTTTTTGGTCGTAATTTCTCGCGCTAAAATTTAATCTGATGATATTCTGTTAGCTTGATGTGCAACAAACACGCCATAGTAGTTTCATTGTTGGGGGACTCCTGGTTCCTGCCTGTGAGAGACAGACAAGGTCAGACACGTTCAGTATCACCTACCGCTGCAACGGAAGTAACATGCGAGGAACAATACGTGGCTTTGAAATTCTGCTTTCGTCTCAACAAATCTTCAGCTGAGGTCTATGCAATGTTACAGGAGGCCTATGGAGAGTCTGTTCTTCCCCACAGCACAGGTTGAAGGTGGTTTAAAATGTTTAAAGAGGGGAGACAATCAATTTCAAAGGAAGGTGGGTCCGGTGCTCCAGTTACTGCTCTTACATAAGAAAACATCAACACTGCTGCTGTCATTCTGAGAGAGGATTGACGAATTTCCTTAAGATCTCTTTCTGAAATACTGAACATTTCATTGGGTGTCATTCATATGTTGGTGACAGAAAAATTACACGACACTTGTTTGTGTGTGATGGGTTCCAAGATTGTTGATTCTCGAACAAAAGGACATTCAGGTGCAGGTCTTCATCCAGTTAAAGTTGATGTTAGAGGAAGATCCAGAGTTTCTTTCAAATGTAATCACTGCTTATGAAACTTGGCTACATCATTTTGATCCTGAGAGCAAACAGCAAAGCTCAGTGTGGAAATCTCCTCCATCACCAACCCCCAAAAAAGCAAAAGTGGTTGCTTCTGTTGGGAAAGTTATGTGCATCTAATTCTTTGATATTCATGGAATGGTTTATCAGTATGTTGTACCTGCACACACATCAGTAACTGGACAATGCTACAGGGATGTCCTGAAAACAATGCAGGTCCATATCATGCGCAAAAGACCACATTTCTATGAAGCAGTCTGGATGCTGCACCACGATAATGTGCAGCCGCATATTGCCAATGTAATTGCTGAATATCTTGCAAAAATGAACATGAAGTGCATCCCTCACCCTCCCTATAGTCCAGATTTAGCCCCATGTGACTTTTTTCTATTCCCTAACTTGAAGAAACGCCTTTGTGGGAGGCATTATCAATCATAAGAGGCAGTATGGAGGCAATTTTGAAGGACCTCTAAAAAAAATGGTTTCCAGCATGTATTTGAAGACTGGCAGAAACTCTGAGACAAGTGTATCGCATTCATGGGAGACTGAGAAGGACCATCAAAATTATGAGGCTGAGTAAAGATATGTTGTCAAAAAAAATTATCATCATTCTTTATTAAAAAGTCCTTGTGTATATCAATCCTCAGATTCTTGCAACAGCCATAGTAAAAACAGTTTTATGATGGCGATGCTGACAACGTTCTTGCAAAATAGCACAAAATTCTATAATATTTGTCACTTCTTCCCTGTTGGTGGCCATTGCTACATGCCTCCAGAATTGAGAAAACTTACAGAAAAAAAAGAAAGCATTTTGTGTCCTAAAGAATATTAGGATATTTTAGAGGAGCACAGTACTCCCAATGTTCTAAACACAGACTGGATTGTTAAAATCTAAAAGATAGTGCACAGAAAGTACTAAAATCAAAGTTGTCATTCAAAATGAGCAGCCAGCATGTCATCTCATACAAGAAAGCAAAGAAAATTGTTAATGTAACTTGACATCCTGAGACGAAAGAAACCATGCCATCCAACAGTACTAACAACTACGCTCTTACCAAACCAAAATATAGTAAGCAAACAAAAGAAGAAAGATGTTTGTGCCTTGCTAAAGTATTTTGAAATTCCAGAGGGTACAGAGGTGTTTTACAAAGAAGTCCTAGACAAATGATGTATAGATGTAAGAGGGAAAACTTGACAATAACGATGTGATTGTAGCTTGCAATACTTTTTGTGATATACTTCATGTAATACTGATTAGCTAAACTATTATGTTAAATTAGTTATCACTGCTGTAATTGTATTATGCCACTGTATTTCTATTAATATTGCTCGAACAGTCCACGGGTGTACTGCCGGTCCATAGAGTCCAACGGGCACAATATTTTGGCGATCAGACATGTTGCCATTGTCAGGTGTGCTGACGAACTGAGCTCCTGAGGGCGGGCAGCTGTCTTAAATCCCCTCCCCTTGAGAGACGTTCTCTCCACGGTCCGCGCCCGTGCATCAGCGGTCAGTGAGAGGCTGGCATCGGTGTCTGTGGTGGTGTCGGTGTAATTGCCTCATCCGCCCCAGTCGCCCATTCGTTTCCTTTGCTGAGTGTCTTTTTAATTAGACTCAGTGCTGGTTCCCATGCCCTGCTGAGGTTGTAGCCACACTCTCGGTTGATGAATCCATCCGTGGTACGAATTTCTATGGCCTATCTAACGATGCTGTCCCAATATTTAGATGTCTCATCCAAGACCCTGGTATGTTAGTACTCCATTTCATGATTTTTGGACTAACAGTGCTCTGCAACTGCCAACTTGTTGGGGTACCCAAGTCGAGTGTGCCTCTGATGTTCTCGGCAATGATCTTTGATGGTGCACACTGTGTGTCCAATATAAGGCTTCCCACATTGACACAGAATCTGGTATATGCCAGCCTTCCTCAAACCAAGATCGTCTTTGACACTTCCCAATAATGCTCGCATTTTATTTGGTGGGCAAAAGACAGTTCCTACTCGGTGTTTACTCAATATTCATCCTATTTTCCCCGATAGTGCGCCAGTATATGGTACAGAGTCAGTGGCTCTCTCTTTCTTCGTGAATTCTTCCGTCCTCACACACTGTACTGTAGAGGTGGGGAGGAGAGCGCATGTGATCTGCCATTCTGAGTACCCTTTTTTCCGGAATACAGTTTTGAGGTGTTCCAGCTCTTGGGGTAGACTCTCTGTGTCAGAGATGGTGCGCGCCCGATGCACCAGTGTTTTTAGCACCCCATTCCTCTGTGCAGGGTGGTGGCAGCTATCTGCTTGCAAATTTGGAGACTGTAGAAGTCATGGAGAAAGAGAGAGCCACTGCCTATTTACCATATACTGTTGCACTATCGGGGAAAATAGGACAAATATTGAGGAAACACCGAGTAGGAACTGTCTTTTGCCCACCAAATAAAATGCGAGCATTATTGGGAAGTGTCAAAGATGATCTCAGTTTGCGGAAGGCCAGCATATACCAGATTCCGTGTCAATGTGGTGAGACTTATATTGGACAGACAGTGCGCACTATTGAAGATCATTGCTGAGAACATCTGAGGCACGCTCGACTTGGGTACCCGAACAAGTCGGCAGTCGTGGAGCACCATTCGTCGAAAAATCATGAAATGGACTACCACCATACCAGGGTCATGGGACAGACATGTAAATACTGGGACAGTGTCATTAGAGGGGCCATCGAAAATCGTACCAGGACGGACTCATCAACCAAGATTGCAGCTACAACCTCAGCAGGGCATGGGAACCAGCATTGACTCTAATTAAAAAGACACTTAGCAAAGGAAACAAACGGGTGACTAGGGTGGACAAGGCAATTACACCGATGCCACTACAGACACCAACGCCAGCATCTCACCGACCGCCGACATGCGGGCACAGACTGTAGAGAGAACGCCTTGTGAGGGGAGAGGATTTAAGATGGGTACCCACCCTCAGGAGCTCAGTTCGTCAGCGCACCTGCTGATGGCGACATGTCTGATCTCCGAAATATTGTGCCTGTTGGACACTATGGACCGGCAGTACACCTGTGGACTGTTCGAGCAAGAAATACGTCGGGAGAAACTGAAGAATCACATCTATTATTATTGTTTGTGTTCTCAATTCCAAGAAAACATATAAAAAACCTTGGCTAACTAAAGGAATAAGAATGTCTTGCAACCATAAAAGAGAACTGTATCTAACAGCAAGAGGGAGTACTGACGCCGAAATTGTTCAATATTATAAAAACTATTGTGCGGTACTAAGAAAAGTTATTAAAAAGTCCAGAAGCATGTGTATCATGTCTGAGATCAGTAACTCTAATAATAAAATTAAAGCAATTTGGAATATTATTGAAAGGGAAACAGGGCAACCAAGAGCACAGGAAGTCTTTAGTGCCATAAAACTGAATGACAAGTGTACTAACAAACAATCAGAAATTGAAAATATTTTCAATAATCATTTTTTAAATGTTGTGGAGAAAATAGGATCTAGACCTTCACTAGAAGAGGCAAGACTACTAATAAAAGAGGCCATACCTGTGCAGTTTGAAACAACTGTAATTCCTCCAACCCCTCCCTCTGAAATCAGTAAAATAATAAACTCATTGAAAAGAAAAAGCTCTTACGGAATTGATGGCATTTCCAGCAAGGTACTTAAAGCTTGTTCCCCACAGATAAGTAGGATTCTCAGCAATGTATGTAATAGCTCTTTGGAGCAGGGTGTTTTCCCCGATAGACTGAAATATGCCATTGTAAAATCATTGCATAAAAAGGGGGATATGTCGGATGTCAACAACTACCGCCAATCTCTCTTCTGACAGCTCTATCAAAAATTTTTGAGAAAGTAATGTATTCAAGGGTAGCCTCCCATATTTGTAAAAATAAAGTACTAACAAAATATCAGTTTGGTTTTCAGAAAGGCTTTTCAACAGAAAATGCTATATACGCTTTCACTGATCAAATATTAAATGCTCTGATTAACTGGACACCACCCATTGGTATTTTTTGTGACCTCTCAAAGGCCTTTGATTGTGTAAATCATGGAATTCTTTTAGATAAGCTAAATCATTATGGTTTGAGGGGGCAGTGCACAAATGGTTTAATTCATACTTAACTGGAAGAATGCAGAAAGTTGAAATAAGTAGTTCATGTAATGTTAAAACAACAGGTGATTCCTCAAACTGGGGAGCTATCAAGTATGGGGTCCCACAGGGTTCGGTCTTAGGTCCTTTACTGTTCTTGATATACGTTAATGACTTACCATTCCACATTGATGAAGATGCAAAGTTAGTTCTTTTAGCTGATGATACAAGTATAGTAATAACATCCAAAAACCAAGAACTAAGTGATGGAATTGTAAATGATGTTTTTCACAAAATTATTAAGTGGTTCTCAGCAAACCGACTCTCTTTAAATTTTGATAAAACACTGTATATACAGTTCCGTAGAGTAAATGGCACAACTCCAGTAAAAATATAGACTTTGAACAGAAGTCTGTAGCTAATGTAGAATTTTCAAAATTTTTAGGTGTGTCCATTGATGAGAGGTTAAACTGGAAGTAACACATTGATGATCTGCTGAAACGTCTGAGGTCAGCTTTGTATGCTATTAGGGTTATTGCAAATTTTGGTGATAAGAATCTCAGTAAATTAGCTTACTATGCTTACTTTCATTCACTACTTTCGTATGGCATCATATTCTGGGGTAATTCATCATTGAATAGAAAAGTATTCATTGCTCAAAAATGTGTAATCGGAATAATTGCTGGAGTCCACCCACGGCCATCCTGCAGACATCTATTTAAGGATCTAGGGATCCTCACAGTATATATATATTCACTTATGAAATTTGTTGTTAATAATCCAACCCAGTTCAAAAGTAATAGCAGTGTGCATAGCTATAACACCAGGAGTAAGGATGATCTTCACTATGCAGGGTTAAATCTGACTTTGGCACAGAAAGGGGTAAATTATGCTGCCACAAAAGTCTTTGGTCACCTACCAAACAGCATCAAAAGCCTGACAGATAGCCAACCAACATTTAAAAACTGAGACACTGAGTCGCAGATAGACACAACAAAAAGACTCGCAAATAAAACTTTCAGATATTAAGGCCTTTGTCAACAATAGATGTACACACACACACAACTGCATTTGTGTGTGTTTGTACATCTATTGTTGACAAAGGCCTTAATATCTGAAAGTTTTATTTGTGAGTCTTTTTGTTGTGCCTATCTGCGACTCAGTGTCTCCACTATATGGTGAGCAGCAACGTACCTTTTCGTAATATTATACATTCCATCATAGATTTTCCATTGTTTGACATTTTACAACAATGCAGACATATAATAAACACTACAGCACATAAAAATATCAGCTGTGGAAACAAACACACAGAATTAAAGAAGGCAACGTAACTGATACCAGCAATAATTATAAGCATTTATTGACTTTTGAAAAAAAAGCTGGAAAAATCACACCTTAATATAACGTAATATAAACATCACATATCCCATCAAAGGCAGGGCTACCTGTGAAATCAGTTGTGTGATCTACCGGCTAAGCTGGAAGTACCTTGTCTGTGCTGCATTCTACATGGGCATGACAACCAATATGCTGTCTGTCCGCATAAATGGCCACCGACAAACTGTGGCCAAGAAACAATGGACCACTCTGTTGATGAGCACGTCACCCAACGTGACATTCTTCATTTCAGTGACTGCCTCACAGCCTGTGCCATATGGATCCTTTGCACCAACACCAGCTTTTCTGAATTGTGCAGGTGGGAACTCTCCCTGCAATATATCCTATGTTCCCATAACCCTTCTGGCCTCAACCTTTGTTAGTCATTGTCTTCATCCATCTAGCCCTTCTCTGTTCCCATTCCAGCACTACACAGCCCTCTATCCCAGCAATGCAGCCAGTCTTTTTACTTTTACTTCTCTCCTTTTCCATTAGCCCCTCCCCCCTCCCCCTCTGCCCTCTCTTCCCTGCTCACCATTTAACCTCCCAATTGCACCTAGCTGCCAGGCTGCCATATCCTTTCCTCACCTTGTCCCTGGATGCTCCCCAGCAGCAATTCACCACCCCCCACCCTACCTTGCTATACTTCCCCCTCCCCATCCCAGCCTCTTCCTTACCCGCACCCAGTTGCCTCTCCCATCATGTGCTGCTGC